>NC_053037.3:434429292-439429292 GCF_002575655.3 Aegilops tauschii subsp. strangulata
GTGAGTTTTTTGTTTTGTTTTGTTTGAGCTGTTAGGATTTGACGATTCGTGTGGGGCTTCTGCTTTGTACTACTTGGAGGGCTCTTGTACTTATTATTGTGCGTGGCTTTTTCCGATTCGGACACAACAGTCCGTCTTTGTTCTACCTTTTCCGATTTAAACCCGGTCAGATTTGAACATCTAGCTGTTTTCAGCTTCCTCCCCGTTCTGCAATTCCTCGTGTTCATCCGTAATTGGGAAACAACGGCGAGTATACGGAGTGGCATCATAAACAAAAAGAGCAGCATTCTCAAAAGGACGCCGATAACTGCCACACGCGTGGGCGTTAAGAAATCTGCCCACACGTTCTGTGTGGTGCCTAAGAGGACCAGCCCACATGTCTGTATGTGGGCAAAACAACTAGCGCCCACACGCCTTCTTTTTCCCTCCCAGTCCCTCTTACACGCGTGCGTGTGGCAAAAAAACCCGGTACGTCAGGCCTCGTACCTCGTGGTCCCACACGCCCCACGTGACACTACCGCGCGCCCCGCAGTTGCCATGGGCCGGACCCTCGTCCATGTTCGTTTAAGTGCAGTTGCCATGTCGCTGAACTACGGTTGCCATGTCGGACAACTACAGTTGCCATGTTTGCTCAACTGCAGTTGCCATCTCAGGTCAAAGTTCCAGATTGCCATTTTTTGGACAACTACAGTTGTTGCCATGTGTGGTCTGGTCTACTGCATTTGCCATGATTTCAAAACTTTAGGAGTAGCCACCTACTAACACTAGGCAGTTGCCATGTAGCGCTACAAAAAAAGGCATGGCAAAAAACATGTTCAGGTAAAAGAGAGAGTTGCCATGTGCTCACAAGCACGCTAGGGCAGTTGCCATTTAAAAAGAAAGAGTTGCCATCTGCTTACGTGCACGCTAGGGGAGTTTGCCATGTACCATGCAAAACATATGGCAACTGACATGTTCGGGTAAAAAAAAGAGTTGCCATTTGCTTGCAATCACACTAGGGCAGTTGCCATGTACACTGCAAAACGCATGGCAACTGGCAGCTTGGGTGTGGGAGAGGAGGCGGGCGTGTGGGCGAGATGGCAAACGCCCACACACCAGCCCTTGTGCGTGACTGAAAACTGGTGTGTGGGCGAACTGCTAAACGCCCACACACCTGCCCCTCCGTGTGGTAAAACGGATGTGTGGGCGACCTCTCTCACACACCACACACGCGAGTTGTCCTACGTGGCATACAAAATCAGCTAATTCGTGCCAAGATTCGTGCAGAAGTTACTGGACGATGATGGAGACGTGTGGGTGAGTTGGCTAACGCCCACATTTCGTTCTCAAAAAAGAGAGAGCGCAATACTCAGCATCGGCCGATCGATGGGGTGCCCAGATCGGTCACCTTCTCCATTGTTGATCCTGCACCATGTGACCGTCTGATTTGTCGATTCTTTTGTTCCTTCCCCATACAAACGAGAGAGAGCCGTGCCCTAGCTCATAGGCTCGTGGGCCTCGCCCCTACCCTCTCCAGGACCATCAGTGCGCCGCACTTCGCCCACTTCGCCTTGTCATCGACGGCGCGACAAGTTGGCTAGACATGCTTTTACTTCAACTCTACTGTTTTCTAGGATGATATTCCCCCTAGTTTTATTGTTTCGGATGTAATAGACGACTCCTTATTTGTGATGAAATAAAGTGCGGCATGAAGGCTTTTCCCTTAAAAAAAGAAATTGCCTCCATAGCACCAAAAGTTGTTCTCGAGAAAAAAGTTAAAACATACCCATGTGGGATCTAGTTTCAAAGAACTCACCACAAATAATCTAATAATAAAAACGGATATAAATTCCGACGATCGAATTAAAAGTTAGATGGGCTAATGATGAAAACAGATCTGAGTTCCAACAGTGAAATTAAAAGTTACATGGGCTAGTGTATCAGAGACAGGGATCATACCCATGCAGGTGCGACGCTCCTGCCTTTGGGTCCCTGACATGTGGGCGAGCCACTTGTTGGGCCCACATGTCATAGGCACAAAGGCAGGTGCCTTAAGGCACCGAAGCGCAGTCCATGCAGGTGCTCTCGTTCCTTCTATGAAAAGGTGTGGCTAGGTCTCAGTCGACTCAGATTTAACCATGTTTCAGTCAAGTGAATTTACATGCAAGAGAGAAGAAAAAATTGAAAAAAAATTGCACAGATCTCAATGTAAATCTTATGGATATAGCATCGACTAAGACTTAACGAAGTCTTAGTCGACTGAGACTTAGCAAAACTGTTTATGAGAAGTCTGCTCCATCGCGCGTAGGCAGACCCAAAAAGTGAAACCGAAGGAAGTACGTAACTTGTTATCCTACTAAACGTGCCAATTTGTGAACGTTACATACATATGTTAGATGTGTTGGTAACTTGGAATTATACCGAGTAAATTGCAACCATCAGAATGGAACTCGGTAATGCTGAACCTGTCGAATAATGCAGCAAATCCATTTCAGTTCATAAACTTTGTTTTGAAGAGCAACATCATGATGCACCAAATGGATTTGAAAACCCAGGGTACTATTTCCACTATACCTTTCAGTATTGAACAACAAAATCAATGTAATTGGGGGCAAAAGCATGAAATGATACAAGATACACCGGGGAAAAAAAATGATTTACACTCTACTGGGAGACCTATACTTCTGTAAATATAATCGAAGGCCGGTCCATCTTCTTGCCCAGGCCTTGTGGTATGTTACAAACAACATGGTGGCGGGTACAATGCGCGCTAGGCAATGCCTCTGTTGGGACAATGTATCAGCCTCTACAATTGCTGTATACAAGCATCCTCGAGATGTGGCGTTCACTCTAATTAGTTTTTGCTCGTTTCCATACAATAACTGTACCGTCTGAATCGGATGAGGCGAGCAAATTTTCCCCGTGATTCCAGGCTACTCCCATTACTGGAGAGCCGTGTCCCTTCAGGGATGTAAATGGCTTCATCAATACCTCAACTTGTAACCAAATTTTAAGATGCAAAAAGTATAGGGACAATGAGCATACCTGCAGTTTATTTACACATGAATTCTTTGGCCGAGCCAAATCATAGAAGTAAACATTCGAATCTCCACTGCCAGTAACTTCATAGCCAGAAGAAAATACAAGTCAGCTACATTTATTTATTTAATTTTCAAAAGTTCAGGAATGCATTTGTCTTATAGGCGGTAGACAAAAGGGTTGCGACTGGTGAATGACAGATGGTGTATTTATTCTTGGAAAAGCAAGCACACTCAGTTGCCAAAGATATCCATCACAGGTTATTAATTTGTTTCAAAAGTTCAACTCAACAGTCTAAAAAAGTAGTGTAACAAAGTTTGACCAGGAAAACTTGGCATTAAGTGGCAATTGTGATTGCCTTGATACTTCACTGGACTAAACTATGACTCGGCATTCATAGCGATTAATGAAATAGTTAAGCAAAAGTTGAGGGCAGGCAATACAAAAGTGCAGTAGCAATTCGGTGCAAACCGCTTAAGTTTCAGCTAACCAGAGCCAACAACTATGGTTTCTCGGAAAAAAGCAACTACAAACAGTTCCAACTCACCTATGAATTCCCCTTTCTCAAGGGAAAGAAGTGGACAGAAAGAAGCACGGATATTCTGCACTGGTGAAGCCAATTTTAGAGAGCATATGAGAGTCAAGTATCCATGGGAATTTGTTGCAATGCTGAAATGCCAATAACAGAATGCTGGTGAGATAAAAGTGGAAGCCACAACAGGATGGACTGTAATAAAGTACACACCTGAAGAAATACAGGTTTCCATCTTGAGCACAAGAGAGAAGTACTGGACAACGTGCTACGAGAGAGAAGGTACGGTACTGGATGGTTGTAACGGAAGATTTGCTCTTACAACTCTTGTTCTTATGAGTTCTAGATAAAGACCCTGTGTGAGAGTTCACACTAATAGTGTATATGTAACCCTGCACATTTCAAGCACCAATTCAAAACTATGAAATTTAAATTCCACATTAGTATTTAGAAAATCAAATTATTTGATACCTGCGCGTCACCAGCAAAAATAAGCTGACCAGTGTGGTCGATATCCAATGCTGTAACCGCATTGTCACAGGTGAGTTTGCTGATTACTCTCCCAGTACTAAAATTAATTGCCTAGATTGGAAAGAAAATTGGATCACACGGCCGTTAAAGCAATTGATGGAAATGTTTCTGATTACAAAGGTTGATGTGATTTAAAATTATTTAACGGACAACAGGTACATCATTTTCACTGATAAATACCAGAACAGACAAACATCATTTTTCTTATTATTGCACAACAGAAAATTGATCAGAGGACCAGCCAACAAGCAACATATGCAAAAGCATACTATTGTATATAGATTGTAAGAGCGACAGGGCAGGAAGTTTACATTGATTTCCCTGTTTGCATTGCCAACTAACAGCAAATTATTGTTCACCTGCAATAAAGTGTTTGAAAGGAACCACCAGTAAATATATGATACGAGAGATAATTTATGTTGGTTATTGTAAAAGGAATAGTGACTTATTAGCACTGCAGATGCAGGCAAAAAGCATTGGTGAAAGGAATAGGAAAAAGTAACAATCATACTTTTCTGCTAAGTTGGACTTACGGGATGAAAGCAGATGCATAGCTGGGAAGAAACTCCATATACGACTCTGATACAAGTGCCTTTAGAGATCTCCCACACTCTCACAGTTTTATCCATGGAGCATGAAGCTATGTACTGGTTATTAGATGAAAAATCAAAATCTGTAATGCCGTTAGAATAATAATAAAGTCAAGATACGGGAATAGACAGGAAAGTACAGCTTGAATTGATCATGCTTCGCTTACATTCACAAAGTACATACAATATCATATCTTTTCGAGTCTTGCACTACCATTTTAGCTATCACAAGCCCAAATTCATTTAGTTATAGTATTACTTCTGTGCATAATGATTCTATATGCTCAGCACTAGGGTTTGTCCTCTTGACCAGAGCGGAATGTATTATTTATAACAGGAAACCACAATTAACGAATCAGTATGTTTGCTAAATGTGACAGCAGTGGGAACCAAAAGCTTTGGGCATGCATAGCAAGCCTTCATTAACTGCATGAGAACTACAAAGTTATTTTGTAACATTACATGGCCTAAGTAAGTAGTTCTTGGTTACTGAGCCCATAAACACCAGGAGATGACATGACACAAGGGACATGGTCCTATGCAGATTTTATGCACATAGGAATGTATGCTACTAGGTGGAGATCTCAATTTTCTTAGCCCTTGAAACCAAATAATTTGTTGAAAGTAAAAGTGAAGGTAGATATACAAAAAAAAAAGATAGTTTTACAAATACGATTAAGTGGTCTAACCTGTGATATCTTTTGAATGTCCTGTTAATTTTTGAAGAACAGAGGGTGGCTCAGAAACCTGGCAAACCGTCAAACTGCCATCGGATGAACCATAAGCAAGCAGATCTGAATTCGTGCGGCCAAATTGCAATACGGTAACTGCCAAGGGTAAAATCGATACTATTCAATTAGCTCATAGGAGGATACTTCATCATTGACACAGAAGACACTGTCTAGCATGACTACGAGCAAATAACCTGATGCTTTGCAGTTGTCAAAGATGCAATGCATTCCAACAAACGAGTACGCAGGTTCGGCGAATCTGACATGGCGCTCAGGTTCACTATGCTTTGAGCTGACACTCAAGGTGCGGCTTAACTTACCGCTGTTACTTCTGAGGTCCTGCGGCAAAGAAGTAACATCAGACTTCACGGCAACATGTGTACACACACTTCTTCAGGAACAGAACAAGCTTCATGGGAAAAGCTAGAAGAACAAACCCTGATAGAACTCCAGCTGTCTGCTTCAGAAAATGTAGTAGGGCTAGCAAACCACCTCCCACTGGTCAATCAGAAAGCCCAAGATGTTAGATTTCACCTTTCGTACTATCAGACTTCATGCTTAAACGATTGGGCTTGAGAAGAAACTAGCGGACAAGCACAAGCAGTAGTTCGAGATTACATTAATTACAGCACCGCGCACAAACTTAGCAACATGTTGGTCTCGTTTCGTCTAATAAGGCAGGGGCGTGTCAGGCGACTGAAGCACAGAGCAATCAGAGGCGTCACCTGTTGCTGGGCGTGCTGTGGGCGCTGCTTGAGGCGGCTTCGATACGGCGGAGGAGGAAGTTCCGGTAGACGACGTAGCCCTTGCCGTTGCACCGCCACTCCTGCAGCATCCCCATAGCAATCCATCCAATCATACATTGTCCCCAGCGCATGAAAACGAGCATGATGCGAATGGCAGGAGGAGGGATCTAGGGGCGGGTACCATGCGGTGGTTGAGCGCGGAGGAGGACTTGCGGCGGAGGAGGAGGCGGCGGAGGGCGGCGTAGTCGGGGTCGGGGCGGGAGGTTGAGGAGGAGGGGGTCGGGGGCTGGAGGACGCAGCTGAGGAAGTCGGGGTCCGTGGGCCGGGAGGGGGCGGGGCACGGCGACGCCGGGGCGGGGGCGGGGGCGGAGGCGGAGGCGGTGGCCGGAGAGTCGCCCGCCATTTCTGCGTCCGCGTGCGTGCGTGCGCGCCGGCGAGCTGGCGCGCGCGACGGGGAGAGATCAGGGAAAGGGGGCTTTGGATCTCGGGCGGGCGTACGGGGCCTGAGCTGGCAAAGTGTTTTTCTTTCACTTCTTTTTCCTATTTTTCTTGTCCGTGAGCACACCGGCGTTGGGAGTGTCAGGCTCGTGCTCCTGTCCAAACCTGGTCTTCAACATTAACATTCGTAGGAAAAACAGAAATAAATCCAATACAATTTGAGTGTCAATACTAAGTCTATTTTTTTATATAAAAAAATCCGATCTATTCATCTTCAATCATTTTTTTCGAGAGTACGCCAAAGGCGTACCTTAGCTTTATAGAAGATAGAAAAGTATTTACAAGAGGTTACAAAGCGACGTCCACTTCACAGAAGCGTCCGCCCTCCCGAACTCCGGTAGGAAACCTAAGGGACTACTCACAAAAATGTAACACTCCACTCCTACTGGCTAATTCCCACAGCTTTCGCTCTCTAAAGATGCACTCCACAGTGCCTAGCTCATTTGTGATGCCATCCCTACCAAAAACTCTGTCGTTCCTCTGTTTCCACAAACACCAGGAAATGAGCATCACAAATGAATCAAAGTCCTTTCGCATGGTCTTCTGCACTGTCTTCCTGGCTCTCATCCACCAAACTTGCAAGGGAGCATTGCCATCCGGAAGCAGGGCAAGATCAATCCCCCTCCTGGCGAAGCAGAGGAACCACACCTGCCTAGCGAACACGCACTGAGACAGAATGTGGTCCACAGTGTCTTCCTCTTGATCGCAGAGAAAGCATGGCGATGTTGTTTCTTGAATACCATGTCGAGCTCTCCTATTCGAAGTCCATAGCCTGTACTGAAGTGCCAGCCACATAAAGATTTGGCAAGCGAGTGGTGCTTTGCTTTTCCAGATGGCTGCCGCCGGCTGAAACTTGATACTTCCTTCACACATCATCTTGTAAGCAAAAGAGGCTGTGTAGGTGCCTGGCTCGTTCCAAGCCCAGTACGGCATGTCCTCCGAACCCTGGTGGATTTGGATGTTCACCAACGCCTCCCATAGCCTTATGAACTGCGCCAAGTCCTCGGTGTTCATATCCCCCACAATATCATTCATCCAAGCATGGAGAGACAGCCCGTCCTTCGCTGTTCTCTTGTTGATCGTCCGAGTTTTGACCTTGGGCAGTAAGCTGGGCGCTAGCTCCATCACTGTCGCCCCTCCAATCCATCTATCCTTCCAAAAGAGTATCTTCGCGCCATCTCCGATGCGCCATTGTACCAAGCTCTGGAATGCCGACGAAGCCTCCTTGTCTACAATCTCATGCAGACCCTGCCATGGTCTTGTTGGGGAACGTAGTAATTTCAAAAAAATTCCTACGCACACGCAAGATCATGGTGATGCATAGCAACGAGAGGGGAGAGTGTTGTCTACGTACCCTCGTAGACCGAAAGCGGAAGCGTTAACACAACGCGGTTGATGTAGTCGTACGTCTTCACGATCCGGCCGATCAAGTACCGAACGCACGACACCTCCGAGTTCAGCACACGTTCAGCTCGATGACGTCCCTCGAACTCCGATCCAGCCGAGTGTTGAGGGAGAGTTTCGTCAGCACGACGGCGTGGTGACGATGATGATGTTCTACCGACGCAGGGCTTCGCCTAAGCACCGCTACAATATTATCGAGGTGTAATATGGTGGAGGGGGGCACCGCACACGGCTAAAAGATCATTGATCAATTGTGTGTCTAGAAGTGCCCCCTGCCCCCGTATATAAAGGAGCAAGGGGGAGGCCGCCGGCCAAGGAGGAGAGGCGCGCCAGGAGGAGTCCTACTCCTACTAGGAGTAGGACTCCCCCCCTTTTCCATGTTGGACTAGGAGAGAGAGGGGGAAGAGGTGGAGGGGAGGAAGGAAGCGGGGGCGCCGCCCCCCTCCCCTTGTCCTATTCGGACTGGGGGGGGGGGAAGGGGCGCGCGGCCCTGCCCTGGCCTCCTCTCCTCTCTTCCACCTAGGCCCACTAAGGCCCATTAAGTTACCGGGGGGTTCCGGTAACCTCCCGGTACTCCGGAAAAATCCCGATTTCACCCGGAACACTTCCGATGTCCAAACATAGGCTTCCAATATATCAATCTTTATGTCTCGACCATTTCGAGACTCCTCGTCATGTCCGTGATCACATCCGGGACTCCGAACAACCTTCGCTACATCAAAACATATAAACTCATAATATAACTGTCATCGTAACGTTAAGCGTGCGGACCCTACGGGTTCGAGAACTATGTAGACATGACTGAGACACCTCTCCGGTCAATAACCAATAGCGGAACCTGGATGCTCATATTGGTTCCCACATATTCTACGAAGATCTTTATCGGTCAGACCGCATAACAACATACGTTGTTCCCTTTGTCATCGGTATGTTACTTGCCCGAGATTCGATCGTCGGTATCTCGATACCTAGTTCAATCTCGTTACCGGCAAGTCTCTTTACTCGTTCCGTAATACATCATCTCGCAACTAACTCATTAGTCACAATGCTTGCAAGGCTTATAGTGATGTGTATTACTGAGTGGGCCCAGAGATACCTCTCCGACAATCGGAGTGACAAATCCTAATCTCGAAATACGCCAACCCAACAAGTACCTTTGGAGACACCTGTAGAGCACCTTTATAATCACCCAGTTACGTTGTGACGTTTGGTAGCACACAAAGTGTTCCTTCGGTAAACGGGAGTTGCATAATCTCATAGTCATAGGAACATGTATAAGTCATGAAGAAAGCAATAGCAACATACTAAACGATCGAGTGCTAAGCTAACGGAATGGGTCAAGTCAATCACATCATTCTCCTAATGATGTGATCCCGTTAATCAAATGACAACTCATGTCTATGGCTAGGAAACACAACCATCTTTGATCAACGAGCTAGTCAAGTAGAGGCATACTAGTGACACTCTGTTTGTCTATGTATTCACACATGTATTATGTTTCCGGTTAATACAATTCTAGCATGAATAATAAACATTTATCATGATATAAGGAAATAAATAATAACTTTATTATTGCCTCTAGGGCATATTTTCTTCAGTCTCCCACTTGCACTAGAGTCAGTAATCTAGATTACACAGTAATGATTCTTACACCCATGGAGTCTTGGTGCTGATCATGTTTTGCTCGTGGAAGAGGCTTAGTCAACGGGTCTGCAACATTCCGATCCGTATGTATCTTGCAAATTTCTATGTCTCCCACCTGGACTAAATCCCGGATGGAATTGAAGCGTCTTTTGATGTGCTTGGTTCTCTTGTGAAATCTGGATTCCTTTGCTAAGGCAATTGCACCAGTATTGTCACAAAAGATTTTCATTGGTCCCGATGCACTAGGTATGACACCTAGATCGGATATGAACTCCTTCATGCAGACTCCTTCATTTGCTGCTTCCGAAGCAGCTATGTACTCCGCTTCACACGTAGATCCCGCCACGACACTTTGCTTAGAACTCCACCAACTGACAGCTCCACCGTTCAATGTAAACACGTATCCGGTTTGCGATTTAGAATCGTCCGGATCAGTGTCAAAGCTTGCATCAACGTAACCATTTACGATGAGCTCCTTGTCACCTCCATAAACGAGAAACATATCCTTAGTCCTTTTCAGGTATTTCAGGATGTTCTTGACCGCTGTCCAGTGATCCACTCCTGGATTACTTTGGTACCTCCCTGCTAAACTTATAGCAAGGCACACATCAGGTCTGGTACACAGCATTGCATACATGATAGAGCCTATGGCTGAAGTATAGGGAACATCTTTCATCTTCTCTCTATCTTCTGCAGTGGTCGGGCATTGAGTCTTACTCAATCTCACACCTTGTAGTACAGGCAAGAACCCTTTCTTTGCTTGATCCATTTTGAACTTCTTCAAAACTTTGTCAAGGTATGTGCTTTGTGAAAGTCCAATTAAGCGTCTTGATCTATCTCTATAGATCTTGATGCCCAATATATATGCAGCTTCACCGAGGTCTTTCATTGAAAAACTATTATTCAAGTATCCCTTTATGCTATCCAGAAATTCTATATCATTTCCAATCAGCAATATGTCATCCACATATAATATCAGAAATGCTACTGAGCTCCCACTCAGTTTCTTGTAAATACAGGCTTCTCCAAAAGTCTGTATAAAACCAAATGCTTTGATCACACTATCAAAGCGTTTATTCCAACTCCGAGAGGCTTGCACCAGTCCATAAATGGATCGCTGGAGCTTGCACACTTTGTTAGCTCCCTTTGGATCGACAAAACCTTCCGGTTGCATCATATACAACTCTTCTTCCAGAAATCCATTCAGGAATGCAGTTTTGACATCCATTTGCCAAATTTCATAATCATAAAATGCGGCAATTGCTAACATGATTTAGACAGACTTAAGCATCGCTACGGGTGAGAAGGTCTCATCGTAGTCAATCCCTTGAACTTGTCGAAAACCTTTCGCAACAAGTCGAGCTTTATAGACAGTAACATTACCGTCAGCGTCAGTCTTCTTCTTGAAGATCCATTTATTTTCAATGGCTTGCCGATCATCGGGCAAGTCAACCAAAGTCCATACTTTGTTCTCATACATGGATCCCATCTCGGATTTCATGGCCTCAAGCCATTTTGCGGAATCTGGGCTCACCGCCGCTTCTTCATAGTTCGTAGGTTCGTCATGGTCTAGCAACATAACCTCCAGAACAGGATTACCGTACCACTCTGGTGCGGATCTTAATCTGGTTGACCTACGAGGTTCAGTAATAACTTGATCTGAAGTTTCATGATCATTATCATTAACTTCCTCACTAATTGGTGTAGGTGTCGCAGAAACTGGTTTCTGTGATGATCTACTTTCCAATAAGGGAGCAGGTACAGTTACCTCATCAAGTTCTATTTTCCTCCCACTCACTTCTTTCGAGAGAAACTCCTTCTCTAGAAAGGATCCATTCTTAGCAACGAATGTCTTGCCTTCGGATCTGTGATAGAAGGTGTACCCAACAGTCTCCTTTGGGTATCCTATGAAGACACATTTCTCCGATTTAGGTTCGAGCTTATCAGGTTGAAGTTTCTTCACATAAGCATCGCAACCCCAAACTTTAAGATACGACAACTTTGGTTTCTTGCCAAACCATAGTTCATAAGGCGTCGTCTCAACGGATTTCGATGGTGTCCTATTTAGAGTGAATGCAGCCGTCTCTAAAGCATAACCCCAAAACGATAGCGGTAAATCAGTAAGAGACATCATAGATCGCACCATATCTAGTAAAGTACGATTACGACGTTCGGACACACCATTACGTTGTGGTGTTCCGGGTGGCGTGAGTTGCGAAACTATTCCGCATTGTTTCAAATGTAGGCCAAACTCGTATCTCAAATATTCTCCTCCACAATCTGATCGTAGAAACTTTATTTTCTTGTTACGATGATTTTCAACTTCGCTATGAAATTCTTTGAATTTTTCAAATGTTTTAGACTTATGTTTCATTAAGTAGATATACCCATATCTGCTCAAATCATTTGTGAAGGTGAGAAAATAACGATATCCGCCACGAGCCTCAATATTCATCGGACCACATACATCTGTATGTATGATTTCCAACAAATCAGTTGCTCTCTCCATAGTTCCGGAGAACGGTGTTTTAGTCATCTTGCCCATGAGACACGGTTCGCAAGTACCAAGTGATTCCAAAAGTCCATCATTATGGAGTTTCTTCATGCGCTTTACACCGATATGACCTAAACGACAGTGCCACAAATAAGTTGCACTATCATTATCAACTCTGCATCTTTTGGCTTCGACATTATGAATATGTGTGTCACTACTATCGAGATTCATTAAGAATAGACCACTCTTCAAGGGTGCATGACCATAAAAGATATTACTCATATAAATAGAACAACCATTATTCTCTGATTTAAATGAATAACCGTCTCGCATCAAACAAGATCCAGATATAATGTTCATGCTCAACGCTGGCACCAAATAACAATTATTTAGGTCTAATACTAATCCCGAAGGTAGATGTAGAGGTAGCGTGCCGACCGCGATCATATCGACTTTGGAAACACTTCCCACGCGCATCGTCACCTCGTCCTTAGCCAATCTTCGCTTATTCCGTAGCCCCTATTTCGAGTTGCAAATATTAGCAACAGAACCAGTATCAAATACCCAGGTGCTACTGCGAGCATTAGTAAGGTACACATCAATAACATGTATATCACATATACCTTTGTTCACCTTGCCATCCTTCTTATCCGCCAAATACTTGGGGCAGTTCCGCTTCCAGTGACCAGTCTGCTTGCAGTAGAAGCACTCAGTTTCAGGCTTAGGTCCAGACTTGGGTTTCTTCTCCTGAACAACAACTTGCTTGCTGTTCTTCTTGAAGTTTCCCTTCTTCTTCCCTTTGCCCTTTTTCTTGAAACTAGTGGTCTTATTGACCATCAACACTTGATGCTCCTTTTTGATTTCTACCTCCGCTGCCTTTAGCATTGCGAAGAGCTCGGGAATTGTCTTATTCATCCCTTGCATGTTATAGTTCATCACGAAGCTCTTGTAGCTTGGTGGCAGTGATTGAAGAATTCTGTCAATGACGCTATCATCCGGAAGATTAACTCCCAGTTGAATCAAGTGATTATTATACCCAGACATTTTGAGTATATGCTCACTGACAGAACTATTCTCTTCCATCTTGCAGCTGTAGAACTTATTGGAGACTTCATATCTCTCAATCCGGGCATTTGCTTGAAATATTAACTTCAACTCCTGGAACATCTCATATGCTCCATGACGTTCAAAACGTCGTTGAAGACCCGGTTCTAAGCCGTAAAGCATGGCACACTGAAGTATCGAGTAGTCATCAGCTTTGCTCTGCCAGACGTTCATAACTTCTGGTGTTGCTCTTGCAGCAGGCCTGGCACCCAGCGGTGCTTCCAGGACGTAATTCTTCTGTGCAGCAATGAGGATAATCCTCAAGTTACGGACCCAGTCCGTGTAATTGCTACCATCATCTTTCAACTTTGCTTTCTCAAGGAACGCATTAAAATTCAACGGAACAACAGCACGGGCCATCTATCTACAATTAACATAGACAAGCAAGATACTATCAGGTACTAAGTTCATGATAAATTCAAGTTCAATTAATCATATTACTTAAGAACTCCCACTTAGATAGACATCCCTCTAATCCTCTAAGTGATCACGTGATCCATATCAACTAAACCATGTCCGATCATCACGTGAGATGGAGTAGTTCCAATGGTGAACATCACTATGTTGATCATATCTACTATATGATTCACGCTCGACCTTTCGGTCTCCGTGTTCCGAGGCCATATCTGCATATGCTAGGCTCGTCAAGTTTAACCTGAGTATTCCGCGTGTGCAACTGTTTTGCACCCGTTGTATTTGAACGTAGAGCCTATCACACCCGATCATCACGTGGTGTCTCAGCACGAAGAACTTTCGCAACGGTGCATACTCAGGGAGAACACTTTTATCTTGAAATTTTAGTGAGAGATCATCTTATAATGCTACCGTCAATCAAAGCAAGATAAGATGCATAAAAGATAAACATCACATGCAATCAATATAAGTGATATGATATGGCCATCATCATCTTGTGCTTGTGATCTCCATCTCCGAAGCACCGTCATGATCACCATCGTCACCGGCGCGACACCTTGATCTCCATCGTAGCATTGTTGTTGTCTCGCCAACTATTGCTTTTACGACTATCGCTACCGCTTAGTGATAAAGTAAAACAATTACATGGCGATTGCATTTCATACCATAAAGCGACAACCATATGGCTCCTGCCAGTTGGCGATAACTCGGTTACAAAACATGATCATCTCATACAATAAAATATAGCATCATGTCTTGACCATATCACATCACAACATGCCCTGCAAAAACAAGTTAGACGTCCTCTACTTTGTTGTTGCAAGTTTTACGTGGCTGCTACGGGCTAAGCAAGAACCGTTCTTACCTACGCATCAAAACCACAACGATAGTTTGTCAAGTTGGTGCTGTTTTAACCTTCGCAAGGACCGGGCGTAGCCACACTCGGTTCAACTAAAGTGAGAGAGACAGACACCCGCCAGTCACCTTTAAGCAATGAGTGCTCGCAACGGTGAAACCAGTCTCGCGTAAGCGTACGCGTAATGTCGTTCTGGGCCGCTTCATCTCACAATACCGCTGAACCAAAGTATGACATGCTGGTAAGCAGTATGACTTATATCGCCCACAACTCACTTGTGTTCTACTCGTGCATAACATCAGCGCATAAAACCAGGCTCTGATACCACTGTTGGGGAACGTAGTAATTTCAAAAAAATTCCTACGCACACGCAAGATCATGGTGATGCATAGCAACGAGAGGGGAGAGTGTTGTCTACGTACCCTCGTAGACCGAAAGCGGAAGCGTTAACACAACGCGGTTGATGTAGTCGTACATCTTCACGATCCGACCGATCAAGTACCGAACGCACGGCACCTCCGAGTTCAGCACACGTTCAGCTCGATGACGTCCCTCGAACTCCGATCCAGCCGAGTGTTGAGGGAGAGTTTCGTCAGCACGACGGCATGGTGACGATGATGATGTTCTACCGACGCAGGGCTTCGCCTAAGCACCACTACGATATTATCGAGGTGTAATATGGTGGAGGGGGGCACCGCACACGGCTAAAAGATCGTTGATCAATTGTGTGTCTAGAAGTGCCCCCTGCCCCCGTATATAAAGGAGCAAGGGGGAGGCCGCCGGCCAAGGAGGAGAGGCGCGCCAGGAGGAGTCCTACTCCTACCAGGAGTAGGACTCCCCCCTTTTGCATGTTGGACTAGGAGAGAGAGGGGGAAGAGGTGGACGGGAGGAAGGAAGGGGGGCGCCGCCCCCTCCCCTTGTCCTATTCGGACTAGGGGGGGAGGGGCACGCGGCCCTGCCCTGGCCTCCTCTCCTCTCTTCCACCTAGGCCCACTAAGGCCCATTAAGTTACCGGGGGGTTCCGGTAACCTCCCGGTACTCCGGAAAAATCCCGATTTCACCCGGAACACTTCCGATGTCCAAACATAGGCTGCCAATATATCAATCTTTATGTCTCGACCATTTCGAGACTCCTCGTCATGTCCGTGATCACATTCGGGACTTCGAACAACCTTCGGTACATCAGAACATATAAACTCATAATATAACTGTCATCGTAACGTTAAGCGTGCGGACCCTACGGGTTCGAGAACTATGTAGACATGACTGAGACACCTCTCCGGTCAATAACCAATAGCGGAACCTGGATGCTCATATTAGTCACAATGCTTGCAAGGCTTATAGTGATGTGTATTACTGAGTAGGCCCAGAGATACCTCTCCGACAATCGGAGTGACAAATCCTAATCTCGAAATACGCCAACCAACAAGTACCTTTGGAGACACCTGTAGAGCACCTTTATAATCACCCAGTTACGTTGTGACGTTTGGTAGCACACAAAGTGTTCCTCCGGTAAACGGGAGTTGCATAATCTCATAGTCATAGGAACATGTATAAGTCATGAAGAAAGCAATAGCAACATACTAAACGATCGAGTGCTAAGCTAACGGAATGGGTCAAGTCAATCACATCATTCTCCTAATGATGTGATCCCGTTAATCAAATGACAACTCATGTCTATGGCTAGGAAACACAACCATGTTTGATCAACGAGCTAGTCAAGTAGAGGCATACTAGTGACACTCTGTTTGTCTATGTATTCACACATGTATTATGTTTCCGGTTAATACAATTCTAGAATGAATAATAAACATTTATCATGATATAAGGAAATAAATAATAACTTTATTATTGCCTCTAGGGCATATTTCCTTCAGGTCTATCGTTATCCGTTCGCTTCAGCCATTCCCAACGCAGTCGGAGGGCAATCCCTTGTTTATGTAGGTTAATGACTCCCAATCCTCCAAGGTTTTTTGGCCTGCAAACTTGCTGCCATGCTACCACGCACTTCCCTCCTACTACCTCATCCGTGCCTGCCTACAACGGTTCAAAAAAATCATGTCAGAACAATGAAATTCAGAAATAATAAAAAATACATCCAGATCCATAGACAACCTAGCGACGACTACAAGCAATACTAACTCTATGACTTAAACTTTTAGGCTTGTTCCACGACAAAGAACCTAACCATTTAAGACACCCTTAGTTTGTTTCCTTCTTCCAACTTGTGACGTATTTGTTGGGGAGTCAAAAATCATGCAGATATGAAGCATTTCAAGATTTTTTTATTTGATAGCGCAGTTGTAAAATTGATCCGAATGAACTGTCATCCTTGCAACGCTTGCGAACCAAATATGTACTACATACTTTTTTTTTGAAAAATGATATATGAATATATGAACAAAACATGAGACATAATAATAGTAGTACTATTGATCTTCGGAAAATTGCAAGGACGAGCATTTTTGTGCGTGTTTCTACACAGAATATCTACTCTCCGTGTTTGTTGGAGAGAACACCAACTATCTATTGTAACCAATGAGTTTATTAATGTACCGCGAGTAGTTGGTGTCCAGATCCTCCAAAAAATGTCTGGTGTGCTCTGTAATAAACACAAATAACAGGTAAAGCATTAAAAAATAACCCCAAAAGATGGTGGTTTCTGCAATTTCATCTATAGTCATTGCCATTGAATCGTTTAAATTGATCGTCTTCCACTACTGCAATGATGTCACGTATAACATGACAACTAAATATTGTCCAACTTACAAACCCTTAATTATGCTCGCATCCCATCTATCCATTCCATTTATCCCTAGAAACACCAGATCCATTTTCTACTCTAAACCACCTTAGTTGTGCCCATCCACCACCTAACGCAGTCTTCTATAATCACAAAGAACGGCATCACCTGGCAAGAGGGCCAAGAGAACGCACAAGTGATGGCGCAGAGCGAGTAGTGCAGATGCACATCGGAACGGAGAGGAGCAACTCAAACGCGTGAAAAACTTTAGCATAGTATATAAGTAACATTTCTACATTTTCTCAATGCAGTTGAGAGTTCTGTCGATTCTTAGACATATTCAAGTATAGATTCAAGGGGTACAATACAGATACCTCTCCCCCTTCTACATTGGGGGAGGTGGGAGTCCGAAAATCCTTGTATAATCATAGGTAGTGTCTATGCTATTGTACAAATTTTGTATTTTTGGATATTTAAAGGAGGCAGCTACGCGTCGGCTAGCGGATCTCTTAAAAACGGGCATGTTGCGCATTACTTTGCAACAGCGAGCATGTTGCGCAAGTCCCTTTGCAACATAACCTTTGTTGCAATTCTTTGCAAACAGGGCTATTGTTGCGGAAAGGCCCTTTGCATGACAGGCGATGTTCTGAAGCCCACAGATAACTTGTGAAGTTCTTTGCAATAGAGACATTGTTGAAAAAGCCCCTTTGCAACATTATCCTTGTTGCAAAAAAACATCTCCGCCAGTGCCCCGTCACTATTGCAACCCTTTTGCAATTGCAACAGGGGTCTTGTTGCAAAATTGTGTTGGGCATCACGTGGGAAGCGTGCGCGCAATGGGAAGGCGGCCGACACCCGGTGCGTTATCCGCCGGCTGAACCATATCGTTTCCCATATTTAAATGATAAAGAAGAGAGCTCACCACTTAGGTTGTTGCACCACCAATCTCTTTGGATGATTTTCTCAGTGAGGTTACTCGTGTGGTTCCATGTCATCTGCTTTGGGACCCCGACACCCTTACAATCAAAGATAGATGGTGCTTACCTCTCAAAGTTGTTTAGCGGGCGCCTAGAAAAGAAGAACAATATGTGCGTCATCTGATATGGGACTAGCCTCTAAGGTGGCCCGGTCTTCACGGATTGAAGGTGGATTTGAGGAAGACCACGATAAACACGAGGGGAAACATGAAAATCAACACATGTAGATGCAAATAAAGATACACATAGATAGATCAGATCCAAAACACCCAAAGAAAGAGATGGAACAAGATATGACCCTTTCCCAAGTCCTAGGACAAGGAGGGCTTCATGCTTCTATGAAGCATTTCTTCTCCACAAGTGGAGGTCTTGATAGCTACATCTTTAGCTTTTCCTCCATTGTACCTCGGCAGCTAGGGCAAAGTCTTCGCTCCAGATTTCGTCGACGAGCCCATAGATTTGCCTCCCCTCTGCCTGCCGCTCCAACAGCCGAAGGCGAGAAGGGGAATCCCGGTGCCTCCTCTCCAATTAGTAGTTTAGGCTAGGGTTTTTTAGTAGGTGCGGCGCTCGGGCGGATGGCGGCCCTTCTTCATCGAGATTGTCCTCCAGGCTTCGATCCTCCTCGAGTTCGTCCATCTAGACGTAGTCGATGGAGCTCCGGCGTAGATTCCCTTGGATGGTGGGGTTAGGGTTTCCCATCGCATGGCGAGATTCGGTGCCAGGTGCTTTAGATCTATTCAAGGGACCAATGGTGCCGATGATATCTACTACACAACCTTCTTCTTGTAGACGTTGTTGGGCCTCCAAGTGCAGAGGTTTGTAGGACAGTAGCAAATTTCCCTCAAGTGGATGACCTAAGGTTTATCAATCCGTGGGAGGCGTAGGATGAAGATGGTGTTGGAAATATGCCCTAGAGGCAATAATAAAATGGTTATTATTGTATTTCCTTGTTCATGATAATTGTCTATTGTTCATGCTATAATTGTATTAACTGGAAACCGTAATACATGTGTGAATACATAGACCACAACATGTCCCTAGTAAGCCTCTAGTTGACTAGCTCGTTGATCAATAGATGGTTATGGTTTCCTGACCATGGACATTGGATGTCATTGATAATGGGATCACATCATTAGGAGAATGATGTGATGGACAAGACCCAATCCTAAGCATAGCACAAGATCGTGTAGTTCGTTTGCTAAGAGCTTTTCTAATGTCAAGTATCATTTCCTTAGACCATGAGATTGTGCAACTCCCGGATACCGTAGGAATGCTTTGGGTGTACCAAACGTCACAACGTAACTGGGTGGCTATAAAGGTGCATTACAGGTATCTCCGAAAGTGTCTGTTGGGTTGGCACGAATCGAGACTGGGATTTGTCACTCCATATGACGGAGAGGTATCTCTGGGCCCACTCAGTAATGCATCATCATAATGAGCTCAATGTGACTAAGGAGTTAGCCATGGGATCATGCGTTACGGAACGAGTAAAGAGACTTGCCGGTAACGAGATTGAACAAGGTATTGGGATACCGACGATCGAATCTCGGGCAAGTAACATACCGATAGACAAAGGGAATTGTATACGGGATTGATTGAATCCTCGACATCGTGGTTCATCCGATGAGATCATCGTGGAACATGTGGGAGCCAATATGGGTATCCAGATCCCGCTATTGGTTATTGGCCGGAGAGGTGTCTCGGTCATGTCTGCTTGGTTCCCGAACCCGTAGGGTCTACACACTTAAGGTTCGGTGACGCTAGAGTTGTTACGGGAAATAGTATGTGGTTACCGAAGGTTGTTCGGAGTCCCGGATGAGATCCCGGACATGATGAGGAGCTCCTGAATGGTCTGGAGGTGAAGATCGGTATATTGGACGAAGGGTATTGGAGTCCGGAATTGTTCCGGGGGTACCAGGCTATGGCCAGCATGTCCGAAAGGGGTTTCGGAGGCCCCGGCAAGCGTTGGGGGGCCTTATGGGCCAAGGGGAAGGGGCAAACCAGCCCACTAAGGGGCTGTGTGCCCCTCCCAACCCCTCTCATGTAACGTGGAGAGGTGGGGGCGCCTCCCCTAGGGCAGCCACCCCTCCCGGCTTGGGGGGCAAGTTTCCCAAGGGTGGGGGCGCCCAAACCCATCTAGGGTTTCCCCTGTGGCCGCCACCCCTCTCCTAGGGAACCCTAGGTCGCCTCCTCCACCCCCTTCCCCCTATATATAGTGAGGGAGAGAGAGGGCAGCCTTAACCCCTTGCCTGGCGCAGCCCTCTCCTCCTCCAACTCCTCCTCCTCCTCCGTAGTGCTTAGCGAAGCTCTGCCGGAAAACCACGAGCTCCATTGCCACCATGTCGTCGTGCTGCTGGAGTTCTCCCTCAACTTCTCCTCTCCCCTTGCTGGATCAAGAAGGAGGAGACGTCCTCGGGCTGTACGTGTGTTGAACGCGGAGGCGCCGTCCGTTCGGCGCTAGATCGGATCTTCTGCGATTTGAATCGCCGCGAGTACGACTCCATCAACCGCATTCTTGTAACGCTTTCGCTTAGCGATCTTCAAGGGTATGAAGATGCACTCCCTCTCTCTCGTTGCTAGCATCTCCTAGATTGGTCTTGGTGACACGTAGGAAAATTTTGAATTATTGCTACATTACCCAACAGATGGTCTCTCTCAAACAACCCTGCAACCAAACAACAAAGAGTCTCTTGTGTCCCCAACACACCCAATACAATGGTAAATTGTATAGGTGCATTAGTTCGGCGAAGAGATGGTGATACAAGTGCAATATGGATGGTAGATATAGGTTTTTGTAATCTGAAAATATAAAAACAGCAAGGTAACTAATGATAAAAGTGAGCACAAACGGTATTGCAATGCTTTGAAACAAGGCCTAGGGTTCATACTTTCACTAGTGCAAGTTCTCTCAACAATAGTAACATGACTGGATCATATAACTATCCCTCAACATGCAACAAAGAGTCACTCCAAAGTCACTAATAGCGGAGAACAAAAGAAGAGATTATTGTAGGGTACGAAACCACCTCAAAGTTATCCTTTCTGATCGATCTATTCAAGAGTCTGTAGTAAAATAACACGAAGCTATTCTTTCCGTTCGATCTATCCTAGAGTTCGTACTAGAATAACACCTTAAGACACAAATCAACCAAAACCCTAATGTCACCTAGATACTCCAATGTCACCTCAAGTATCCGTGGGTATGATTATACGATATGCATCACACAATCTCAGATTCATCTATTCAACCAACACAAAGAACTTCAAAGAGTGCCCCAAAGTTTCTACCGGAGAGTCAAGACAAAAACGTGTGCCAACCGCTATGCATAAGTTCACAAGGTCACTGAACCCGCAAGTTGATCACCAAAACATACATCAAGTAGATCACGTGAATATCCCATTGTCACCACAGATAAGCACATGCAAGACATACATCAAGTGTTCTCAAATCCTTAAAGACTCAATCCGATAAGATAACTTCAAAGGGAAAACTCAATCCATTACAAGAGAGTAGAGGGGGAGAAACATCATAAGATCCAACTATAATAGCAAAGCTCGCGATACATCAAGATCGTGCCGAATCAAGAACACGAGAGAGAGAGAGAGAGATCAAACACATAGCTACTGGTACATACCCTCAGCCCCGAGGGTGAACTACTCCCTCCTTATCATGGAGAGCGCCGAGATGATGAAGATGTCCACCGGTGAGGGATCCCCCCTCCGGCAGGGCACCGGAACAGGGTCCCGATTGGTTTTTGGTGGCTATAGAGGCTTGCCGCGGCGGAACTCCCGATCTAGGTTATTTTCTGGAGGTTTCTGTATTTATAGGAATTTTTGGCGTAGGTCTCACGTCAGGGGGGTCTCCGAGTCGTCCACGAGATAGGGGGCGCACCCAGGGGGTAGGGCGCGCCCCCCACCCTCGTGGACGGCCCGGGACTCTTCTGGCCCAACTCTTTTACTCTGTGGGCTTCTTTTGGTCCATAAAAAATCATCAAAAATTGGCACGTCAATTGGACTCCGTTTGGTATTCCTTTTCTGCGATACTCAAAAACAAGGAAAAAAAATAGAAACTGGCACTGGGCTCTAGGTTAATAGGTTAGTCCCAGAAATCATATAAAATAGCATATAAATGCATATGAAACATCCTAGATGGATAATATAATAGCATGGAACAATAAAAAATTATAGATACGTTGGAGACGTATCAGCCGACTACGACTCCAGGGCGCTGGTTCATAGGGGCACGTGCATGGAGACTTCTAGGTTGTCACCAACAAGGTCAAGCCGACTCTGGTAGGGAGCGACGACGGTTGCGTGCCGATGACTCATTCTAGCAATGATAGTGGTCGTTCGGTGGTCTTAGAATCTCGATGTATATTATGTTTGAGGTGATTTGTACTTCCGGTAAACTTTGATAATAGATCTGAATCATTTTCCATAAAAAAAGTGGAGGTCTTGATATTCCCAAAGGAATCTACTACTATGGTGGTCTTGTGCTCCTTTTGAGTCTTCTCAAGAGGAGGCCATGATTCCACTAGGGAAGATAATGTTGGGGATCGTAGCAGAATTTTAAAATTTTCCTACGCTCACCAAGATCCATCTATGGAGTATACTAGCAACGAGGGGAAAGGAGTGCATCTACATACCCTTGTAGATCGCGAGCGGAAGCGTTCCAATGAACGTGGATGACGGAGTCGTACTCGCCGTGATTCAAATCACCGATGACCGAGTGCCGAACGGACGGCACCTCCGCGTTCAACACACATACGGTGCAGCGACGTCTCCTCCTTCTTGATCCAGTAAGGGGAAGGAGAGGTTGATGGAGATCCAGCAGCACGACGGCGTGGTGGTGGATGTAGCGGGTCTCGGCAGAGCTTCGCCGAGCTTCTGCGAGAGGGAGAGGTGTAGCAGGGGAGGAGGGAGGCGCCCAAGGCTGTTATGCTACTGCCCTCCCCCCCTTTATATAGGCCCCCTGGGAGGGGGGGCGCCGGCCAAGATCCCATCAAGGGAGGGGGCGGCGGCCAAGGGGGGATACTTGCCCCCCAAGGCAAGTGGGGCGCCCCCCCACCCTAGGGTTTCTAACCCTAGGCGCAGGGGGGAGGCCCATGGGGGGCGCCCCAGCCCACTAAGGGCTGGTTGCCCTCCCACTTCAGCCCATGGGGCCCTCCGGGATAGGTGGCCCCACCCGGTGGACCCCCGGGACCCTTCCGGTGGTCCCGGTACAATACCGGTGACCCCCGAAACTTTCCCGATGGCCGAAACTTGACTTCCTATATATAATTCTTCACCTCCGGACCATTCCGGAACTCCTCGTGACGTCCGGGATCTCATCCGGGACTCCGAACAACTATCGGATTTCCGCATACTCATATCTCTACAACCCTAGCGTCACCGAACCTTAAGTGTGTAGACCCTACGGGTTCGGGAGACATGCAGACATGACCGAGACGCCTCTCCGGTCAATAACCAACAGCGGGATCTGGATACCCATGTTGGCTCCCACATGTTCCACGACGATCTCATCGGATGAACCACGATGTCGAGGATTCAATCAATCCCGTATACAATTCCCTTTGTCAATCGGTATGTTACTTGCCCGAGATTCGATCGTCGGTATCCCAATACCTTGTTCAATCTCGTTACCGGCAAGTCTCTTTACTCGTACCGCAATGCATGATCCCGTGACTAACGCCTTAGTCACATTGAGCTCATTATGATGATGCATTACCGAGTGGGCCCAGAGATACCTCTCCGTCACACGGAGTGACAAATCCCAGTCTCGATCCGTGCCAACCCAACATACACTTTTAGAGATACCCGTAGTGTACCTTTATAGTCACCCAGTTACGTTGTGACGTTTGGTGCACCCAAAGCACTCCTACGATATCCGGGAGTTGCACGATCTCATGGTCTAAGGAAATGATACTTGACATTGGAAAAGCTCTAGCAAACGAAACTACACGATCTTTTATGCTATGCTTAGGATTGGGTCTTGTCCATCACATCATTCTCCTAATGATGTGACCCCGTTATCAATGACATCCAATGTCCATAGTCAGGAAACCATGACTATCTGTTGATCAACGAGCTAGTCAACTAGAGGCTTACTAGGGACACGTTGTGGTCTATGTATTCACACATGTATTACGATTTCCGGATAACACAATTATAGCATGAACAATAGACAATTATCATGAACAAATAAATATAATAATAACCATTTATTATTGCCTCTAGGGCATATTTCCAACAGATAAATGCCACAAGGGAAGATACATGAGCAAAGCTCTATGATTTTAGTTCTAGTCTTTGCTAACCCTAGAATGGATATGGGGGAAGGTATTGTTGGGGAACGTAGCATTTCAAAAAAAATTCCTACGATCACGCAAGATCTATCTAGGAGAAGTATAGAAACGAGCGGGGAGAGTGTGTCCACGTACCCTCATAGACCGAAAGTGGAAGCGTTAAGTAACGCGGTTGATGTAATCGAACGTCTTCGCGATCCAACCGATCAAGTACTGAACGCACGACACCTCCGCGATCTGCACACGTTCAGCTCGATGACGTCCCTTGAACTCTAGATCCAGCTGAGGCCGAGGGAGAGTTCCGTCAGCACGACGGCGTGGTGACGGTGATGATGAAGTTACCGGCGCAGGGTTTCGCCTAAGCACTATGGCGATATGACTGAGGTGTAAAAACTGTGGAGGGGGGCACCGCACACGGCTAAAGATCAACTAGTGTGTCTATGGGGTGCCCCCTCCCCCGTATACAAAGGAGGGGAGGAGGTGGCCGGCCGGCCACAAGGGGCGCGCCAGGGGGGGAGGAATCCTACTCCTAGTAGGAGTAGGTTTCCCCCTTTCCTAGTCCAACTAGGAGGAGAAGGATGGAGAGGAAGAGGGAGAGGGAAAGAGGGGCCGCGCCCCTCCCCTAGTCCTATTCGGACTCCCCTTGGGGGGGGGGGGGCGAGTGCCACCTCTTGGCTTCAGCCCTCTCTCTCCCCTAAGGCCCACTAAGGCCCATAACTTCCCGGGGGGAGGGGGGTCCGGTAACCCTCCGACACTCTGGTTTTATCCGAAACACTTCCGGTGTCCGAACAACATGGCCCAATATATCAATCTTTATGTATCGACCATTTCGAGACTCCTCGTCATGTCCGTGATCACATTCAGGACTCTGAACAACTTCGGCACATCAAATCACATAAACTCATAATACCAATCGTCATCGAACGTTAAGCGTGCGGACCCTACGGGTTCGAGAACTATGTAGACATGACCGAGAGACCTCTCCGGTCAATAACCAATAGCGGAACCTGGATGCTCATATTGGTTCCTACATATTCTACGAAGATCTTTATCGGTCAAACCACATAACAACATACGTTGTTCCCTTTGTCATCGGTATGTTACTTGCCCAAGATTCGATCGTCGGTATCACCATACCTAGTTCAATCTCGTTACCGGCAAGTCTCTTTACTCGTTCCGTAATGCATCATCCCGCAACTAACTCATTAGTCACATTGCTTGCCAGGCTTATAGTGATGTGCATTACCGAGAGGGCCCAGAGATACCTCTCCGACAATCGAAGTGACAAATCCTAATCTCGATCTGTGCCAACTCAACAAACACCATCGGAGACACCTGTAGAGCATCTTTATAATCACCCAGTTATGTTGTGACGTTTGATAGCACACTAAGTGTTCCTCCGGTATTCGGGAGTTGCATAATCTCATAGTCAGAGGAACATGTATAAGTCATGATGAAAGCAATAGCAACAAACTAAACGATCATAGTGCTAAGCTAACGGATGGGTCTTGTCCATCACATCATTCTCTAATGATGTGATCCCGTTCATCAAATGACAACACATGTCTATGGCTAGGAAACATAACCATCTTTGACAAACAAGCTAGTCAAGTAGAGACATACTAGGGACACTCTGTTTGTCTATGTATTCACACATGTACTAAGTTTCCGGTTAATACAATTCTAGCATGAATAATAAAAATTTATCATGATATAAGGAAATGTAAATAACAACTTTATTATTGCCTCTAGGGCACATTTCCTTCAGGTATATATAGTCCTCCCGTGAAGGGGTAAGTGAGGAATAGAAAGGTACATGAGTCGAGCCCAACTCACTTCACGCGGGAAGGGGCTGGAAGTTCCGGGCAAGTTTCGGTATTCCCAGAAGGTTTGCAAATGTTGGCGTAGGCGAGGCTGAAAGTTCCAGGGGCCGGAAGCTCTGAGGCATTGGCCGGAGCTTTCGGGGTCTCCTGGAATCTTCTCCTTGTTTCTTCTTCCTTTTCTTCCATGCTTCCCTCGTGCATGGTTCGTCGTACTCTTGTGCTTTGTAACGCCCACGATGCGGCTATATCTCCCACGTGTCGAGGCATGACTTAGAGGCATAACCGCATAGTGGTTTTGTCGCAAGAAGGGTCATCTTCACACAATCCCATGTAATGAACAAGAATGGGATAAAGAGTTGGCTTACAATCGCCACTTCACACAATACATGAATATAATTCATACATCATCCAAAATACAATCATAAAGACCGACTACGGTCAAAATCCAGATGAAAATAAGACGACCCCAAATGCTAGATCCCCGATCGTCCCAATTGGGCTCCACTACTGATCATCAGGAAAAGACACATAGTAACGACCACGTTCCTCGTCGAACTCCCACTTGAGATCGACGCCATCATCTGCACTGGCATCGTCGGCACCTGCAACTGTTTTGGTAGAATCTGTGAATCACGAGGACTCAGCAATCTCACACCCGCGAGATCAAGACTATTTAAGCTTATAGGAAAGGAAGGTGTAGTGAGGTGGAGCTGCAGCGGCAATAAGCATATATGGTGGCTAACATACGCAAGAGAGAGCGAGAAGAGAAGCAACGGAACGGTCGTCATCTAGCAATGACCAAGAAGTGATCCTGAACTCCTACTTACGTCATACATAACTCAGACCGTGTTCACTTCCCGGACTCCGCCGAGAAGAGACCATCACGGCTACACACGCAGTTGATGTATTTTAATTGGGTCAAGTGACAAGTTCTCTACAACCGGACATTAACAAATTCCCATCTGCCTCATAACCGCGGGCACGGCTTTCAAAAGATAATACCCTGCAGGGGTGTCCCAACTTAACCCATCATAAGCTCTCACGGTCAACAAAGGATAAACCTTCTCCCGGAAAGACCCAATCAGTCTCGGAATCCCGGTTTACAAGACATTTCGACAATGGTAAAACAAGACCAGCAAAGCCGCCCGAATGTGCCGACAAATCCCGATAGGAGCTGCACATATCTCGTTCTCAGGGCACACCGGATAAGCGAAGCGTACAGGTACCAACATAACCCAAGTTGCCAAGGGACGGTCCCGCACGGTGCTCTAGTTTGGACCAGCACTCAGAGGAACACTGGCCCGGGGGTTAAAATAAGATGACCCTCGGGCTCGCGAAAACCCGGGGGAAAAGGATTAGGCGGCAAATGGTAAAACCAAGTTGGGCCTTGCTGGAGGAGTTTTATTCAAGGCGAACTGTCAAGGGGGTCCCATAAATCACCCGACCGCGTAAGGAACGCAAACTCAAGGAACATAATCCCGGTATAACAGTAACTAGGGCGGCAAGAGTGGAACAAAACACTAGGCATAAGGCCGAGCCTTCCACCCTTTTCCAAGTATATATAGATGCATTATTTAAATAAGATATATTGTGATATCCCAACATATCCATGTTCCGACATGGAACAAACTTCAACTTCACCTGCAACTAGCAACGCTATAATTGGGGCTGAGCAAAAGCGGTAACTTAGCCAAACAACGGTTTGCTAGGAAAGGATGGTTAGAGGCTGACATGGCAAAATGGGAGACATGATATAGCAAGTGATAGGTAGCGTAGCATGGCAATAGAGCGAACAACTAGTAAAGCAAAGATAGAAGTGATTTCGAGGGGTGGTCATCTTGCCTGCAAGGTTCTCAGAGTTGTCGAGAGCTTGATCCTCGTAAGCGTACTCAACAGGTTCCTCGTTCACGAACTCGTCTCCCGGCTCTACCCAAGACAAGAACACAAGCAAACGAAACCACAATCAATCACGAGAAATGCACAAGCAACATGATGCAAAACATGTATGATATGCGAGATATGATATGCGATGCATATGCGTGCACCGGAAGGAAAATGATGAACATGGCAGTAACTTGGCAAACCAAGCATGCACTGGAAAGAAGAGATGATTTCGGTCGAAATCGATATAAGGATCACCGGAATCGGATGCACGGTTTGCAAATGGCAAGCAAAACAAGAATGACACAAATATGTGATTAACAGCATGATAGCACTTAAAATGCAACAAGCAACAATGCTACAGCACTCCAACATAGCAACAAAGCATATGGCAGTAATCTACAAGAGATGCTTGACAAAAGATGAACACTGAGCTACGGCTAGATCACAACATATCAAGCTCAAACAAGCATGGCAAAAGTACAAAAGATAACAGGATCACAGACTTGGTGAAAAAACTGGACATGGCAGAAAACAGCATCAGGTAGCAATGTTCAGAGCACGAAATTAACATGCTACAGGACATTAACATAGCAAACCAAGGCATGGCAGTGTTTTACTAAAAGCACATGACAAAAGTCCCTTACTGACCATAAGCCAAAAAGGACCAGAAGATATGATGGCAAGCATGTAAACATAGCTTGATGCACTCACTACAGAGCAATTCATGACAAAACTAGCATACCTACAGCAAGATGACATGTTTATGAAGCTAACCATGGCAAGAACACAAGCATAGCATGTATGGATCAACTACAATAAGCTTGGCAAAATTGCATATCATGTTAAGAATCTTCCAGAAATATTTTATAGCAAAATTAGAGCAAGATTGAGTCATGATATGGCACTCCATAATTGCAAACAAGGGCAGGAATGGATCAATTACAACTATAGCTACAAAACATCCTTACTGAACATCTCCAAAATATGCATGGATCTCTCTGTAGCATCAAGTTTATATGGCAACAAAATAACAGCAGACAAGGACTTAGAGAAATCACCAAGTCCCTGAAATCAGAAATATTACGGGGCCTACTTTGCATGCTTGTGCTAGTCACCACAGAGATCACAAAAATACATGGCATACACCCTTGGAAAGATGGCATGGCATACTTCAAAACACATGTGGAGCTCATGCCCATAAGTTGCACAGAATAAATGATACAAAAAATGACAAATCTCCAAGTTCCGCTAAGAACCAGAAGATAACAGCAACTAGCCCTCTTCCAACAGATATTTGGGCATCAAAATGACCTCCAATGAACATGGTGCAATTGAATAAAATATAGAGCATCACGAGGCGAACAATTTGACATATTACACGCGCGAATCGGAGCTACATGCAAGAAGTTATGCAACGACGAACAAGTGCACATATCATAAGAAATCAATGACAGCGAAAAAAAGGGGGAGGAAGGAGGTCAACGCACGGGCTACAGTGCCAGATCCAATCGGGGGCTCGGGCGCGCTCGCCGGCGGGAGGCCGCGGTGAGGAGGAGGAGCGGCCGGAGAGGGGAAGGAGGAGGCGGCGGAGCACGGCGCCGGGCGACGGCCGGAGGGGCGCGGTCGCCGGCGTCGGTGGTGGCGCGCGGCAGCGGCGGGAGCCATGGCGTCGGCGGCGGGCGGCCACGCCGGTGAGGCGATGAGGCGGCGGCGGCGACCGGTCGGCGGCGGCGGGGAGGCCGAGGCGGCGGCGCGGAGGCGCGGAGGGCGCGGGCGGCGAGCGGGCTCGCGGGGGCCGGCGTTGGGCCCGCGGGCTCGGGCGGCGGCGGCGACGGGCTTGCCACGTGGCAGCCGCGGGTTGGCCGCGGGGGCGGCGGCGACTTGTCCGGCCGGCGCGGCGCGGAGGGATTTTAGGGTTTCGGGGACTACGAATGTTATTTCGGGATGCTCACATATTTATAGGTAGAGGGAGCTAGGAGGCTCCAAATGATGTGCGGTTTTCGCCCGCACGATCGTGATCGAATGACCTAGAGCATGGAGATGACTTGGAGGGGTTTTGGGCTGGTTTTTGAGGGGGTTTTTGCTGGACACTCAAATGGACTTTGCGGATGCCCGGTTAACCGTTGGAGTACCAAACGACCTCCAAATGGAACGAAACTTGATCGGTGGTCTCCGGGTGGTATATTAAGGCCACATGACAAGCCTCGGTCTATTCTGAGAAAGTTTGACACCCGCACACGAAAGAAAACAAGAGGGATGCGCCGGAGGAGATAGGAGCGCCGGATTGCAAAACGGACAACGGGGAAAATGTTCGGATGCAAGAGACGAACACGTATGCAAATGCAATGCACATGATGACATGATATGAAATGCATGACATGACAAAATACAAAACGAAAGACAAAACCCGACCACGGAGGGAATATCATAACACATAGCCGGAAATGGCAAGAGTCGGAGTTACAAATATGACAAGTTACATGCGGGGTGTTACAACACTCCACCACTACGAGAGGATCTCGTCCCGAGATCTAGGACTGAAAGAACTCCGGATATTCGGAACGGAGATGGTCCTCCGTTCCCAGGTGGCTTCCCGGTCGGAATGGTGCGACCACTTCACTTTCAGGAATTTGATTGACTTGTTGCGAGTCTTGCGCTCAGTTTCTTCAAGAATAGCAACGGGGTGCTCATGATAAGACATATCTTCTTGGAGATCAATCTCTTCGAAGTTGATAGTGCGCTCTGGCGTCTTGAAGCACTTGCGGAGCTGTGACACGTGGAACACATCGTGCACGTTCGCGAAGTTGGAAGGAAGTTCAAGTTGATAGGCGAGGTCGCCTCTTTTGCCAATAATCTTAAAAGGACCCACGTATCTAGGGGCAAGCTTCCCTTTGATACCGAAGCGACGAGTGCCTTTCATTGGAGAGACGCGGAGGTAGACATGGTCTCCGATCTCGAAAGCCAAATCACGATGCTTACTATCATAGTAACTCTTCTGGCGCGATTGCGCGGCTTTGAGATTATCACGGATGACTTTACACATTTCTTCAGCTTCAGTGATTAAGTCATTGCCAAGAAGTTGGCGTTCACTAGTCTCTGACCAATTGAGAGGAGTACGGCACTTTCTGCCATAGAGAATCTCGAATGGGGCCTTGCCCGAACTCGCTTGGAAGCTGTTGTTGTAGGAGAATTCAGCATATGGAAGACAATCTTCCCATTTCATGCCAAAGGAAATGACACAAGCCCTGAGCATATCTTCAAGAATTTGATTGACTCGCTCGACTTGGCCACTAGTTTGAGGATGGAAAGCTGTGCTGAAGCGAATGTTTGTGCCCATGGCCTTCTGGAAGGAGTCCCAGAACTTAGAGGTGAAGATGCTTCCACGATCAGACGAAATCAATTGTGGAATGCCGTGCAAGGAGACAATTCTGTAGGTGTAGAGCTCTACCAGCTGAGCTGCTGTGATGGATTCTTTGATTGGAAGGAAATGAGCCACTTTAGAAAGCTTGTCAATGACAACGAAGATAGCATCATTTCCGCGCTTGGACTTTGGAAAACCAGTCACGAAGTCCATTTCGATGTGATCAAACTTCCATTCCGGGATAGCAAGAGGTTGGAGGAGACCAGCTGGTCGTTGGTGTTCTGCTTTCACTCTCCGGCAGACATCACATTCATTCACGAATTGAGCGATCTCTCGCTTCATTCGAGTCCACCAATACGACTGCTTGAGGTCATGATACATCTTCGTACTTCCAGGATGAATGGAAAGGAGAGAATTGTGCGCCTCGTTCATTATGACTTTCCTTAGATCACCTTTAGGAACCACAATCCGGTCCTCGAAGAACAAAGTGTCTCTGTCATCAATGCGATAGCACTTGTATTTGGAAAGACCCTTGTCGATACCACGTTTCACCTTCTTCACCATGGCATCAAGGAGTTGTGCCTCACGAATTTGATCTGCCAAAGTAGGAGAGACTAAGAGGTTGGCAAGAAAGCCTTGAGGAACAACTTGGAGATTCAGCTTGCGGAAAGCTTCACAAAGATCCGGTTGGAAAGGCTTGAGAATTAAGCTGTTGCAATAAGCCTTCCTGCTTAAAGCATCTGCAATGACATTTGCTTTGCCTGGAGTATATTCAATACTTGGATTGTACTCTTGAATCATTTCGACCCATCGAGTCTGCCTGAGGTTGAGGTTGGGCTGAGTGAAGATGTACTTGAGACTCTTGTGATCGGTGAAAATGTCCACTTGTCTTCCCAACAAGAGATGTCTCCACGTTATTAATGCATGGACAACTGCCGCCAACTCAAGATCGTGAGTGGGGTAGTTCTTCTCGTTGGGCTTCAACTGACGAGAGGTATAGGCCACAACTTTCTTCTCTTGCATTAACACAGCACCGAGACCTTGGAGAGAAGCATCACAGAAAACTTCAAACGGCTTGGATTCATCAGGAGGAGTCAAGACAGGAGCTGTGACAAGTTTCTCTTTGAGAGTGTTGAAAGCAACGTCACACTCAGGAGACCAGACATACTTCACATGCTTCTGGAGGAGGTTGGAAAGAGGCTTTGCAATCTTGGAGAAATTCTCAACGAATCTTCGGCAATAGCTTGCAAGACCAAGAAAACTGTGGAGCTGCTTGACATTCTGAGGAGGTTCCCAATTCACAATTGCGGACACCTTCTCGGGGTTAACAGCGATGCCCTTGGCAGAGATGATGTGACCAAGGGAAATAACTTCATCAAGCCAAAACTCACATTTGGAGAACTTCGCATAGAATTGATACTCTCTGAGCTTGTCGAGCACCAATCGCAAATGTTTGGCATGATCCTGCTTATTCCTGGAGAAGACCAAGATATCATCGAGATACACCAGAACGAATTCATTGGTATAGGGGTTGAAGATGAAATTCATCATCCGAGAGAACACTGGAGGAGCATTGACAAGGCCGAAAGACACGACAGTATATTCATAAGAACCAAAGCTTGTTCTGAATGCTGTCTTGGGGGTATCTTCTTCACGAATGCGAATCTGATGATAACCCATACGAAGATCAAGCTTCGAGAGTACTTTAGCACCTTTGAGTTGCTCAAAAAGCTCATTGATGTTGGGAAGTGGATACTTGTTCTTGATTGTCTTCTTGTTCAATGGACGGTAGTCGACACAAAGTCGGTCCGTGCCATCCTTCTTCTTGACAAAAAGAACACCACAACCCCATGGAGAAGAACTCGGTCTGATCAAACCCAGACGCTCTTGTTCATCGAGCTGTTTCTTCAATTCCTTCAGCTCGTTGGGTCCAAGCTTGTATGGACGCTTGCAAACGGGTTCAGTACCAGGCTCTAGTTCGATAACGAACTCAACTGGCCGATGAGGAGGCATACCCGGAAGCTCTTCTGGAAAGACATCTTGATACTCACAAACGACTGGAATTTGAGAGATGGCATTCAATTCGTCCTTCTCATTGAGAGAGAAAAACCGAATGGTTTCATCACGAGCGGCATAAATAATCACATCCTCAGACGAGTGTGTCAATTGAATTTCCCTGGCAGCACAATCAAGTTGAGCCTTGTGCTTAGAAAGCCAGTCCATCCCGAGAATAAGATCAATATCCGAGTCACCAAGAACAACTGGAGAAGACTGAAATTTATAGTTTCCCATCTTGATGGAAACATCCGGAACTATCGAGTTGGCTCTCATTGACTTCCCCGGAGAAATAACACCCAATGGTTTATCCAGATAAGACCAGGAAAACTCATGCTTGGCAAAAAACGGTCTTGACATGAAACAAAGCGATGCACCAGTATCAAAAAGAACTTTTGCAGGAATATCATTAACAGGAAGATTACCCATTATCACATCAGTAGATTCCTCCGCTTGAGCTGCATTCATCATGTTCACCTTTGCAGACTTTGGATTATGCTTGACCACTGCATTGCTGGAAGATCTGACAGGAGGAGGAAGACGCCTTTGGTTGAAGCACTTGTTAGCATAGTGACCTTTCTGCTGACATTTGTTGCAAGTCACCTCTGAGAGTGGACGGTGATAAGGAGCATTGGACTTTGGAGCTTGATTTTGAGACTTGTTCTGATAGCCAGAGTTGGAAGAGTTGGAAGAACCATGGCCACCTTTGTTCTTTTGCTGATAAGGCTGACGAAACGGAGGAGGAGGAGGCAACCAGAACTTCTGTTGCTTAGCTGTCACAAGTGAGGAAGAAGAAGACTGAACTGCGTCCCTGACTCTTTTCTTAGAAGCCTCACACTTGAGCTAAGCAGCCTCTTGCTTCAGTGCCATATTATAGAATTGATCAAACTGAGTAGGCTCAACAAGAACGAGAGCTAACTGCAGATCCTCTTTAAGGCCACCTTTGAAGTGGTAGATCATGCTCTTTTCATCAGGAACGTCTTGTTTAGCGAAACGAGCAAGTTTCTGAAACTGGATGTTGTATTGATACACAAACATGTTGCCTTGCTTGAGATTGCGGAACTCCTCACGCTTGCTCTCAACAACACTTTGTGGAATGTGGTGCGCTTTGAAGTCCCGACAGAAGTCAGTCCAAGTGATCACACGACCTCCTCTGGAATCTTTGTATTGCTGATACCAATCAGCAGCTTGGTCCTTGAGCTGAAAAGAAGCGAACTTGACATAGTCCTCAGGCCTGACATTGCTACATTCAAAATGCTTGTTGATGTCCACGAGCCAATCATCGGCATCCGTGGCCTCGGCACAGTAGCTGAAAGACTTGGGCTGATTTGCGAGAAACTGGTTGAGAGTAGCAAAGTGAAACTGATTGTTGCCTTGACCTTGATTGCCTTGCCCTTGAGTAAGTTCTTGCAAGAGTTGCAGAATCATCTGAGCATTGGCGTTGGTGGCTGCCATGATAGCCTGCCATGCCTCCGGAGGCGGAGGTGGTGGCGGAGGGTTCGCTTGACTCCCTTCATTGCGATCCGGATTCTGACGCGTTGGCGGAGCCATCCTGAAGAGGGTGACATCCGTTAGCATCTTGATAGACAAATAGATAAGTAGAATCAACGGATAGAAATTGCAACATATAGTCTTCACAATAAACATTCGAACGAAGATGAACGAATGAATTCCGTAGTAAATCATCACACTTCCGTAAGTTGAGAAGCCACTTGAAAAAAAGATATGGAATCAACATATGAATGCGAAGCAACTCGAATACCACAATTCAAAACAAAACAAAGTATTGGCTTGCAGAATAAGCCGGAACAAACATATGATAGAGGTTTCGTCCGAAGTTTTCGTGGTGGGGTCCACACGGGCTCAATCGTACAACACCATCATGTACAAGGCTGTGCACATGACATACGAAGCGTCCCCGGGTCGGCATAGCCATGGACTCTTTAAGACACTACGAGACCACTGTAAAACCAACCGTGTACAGGCGGACCACTAGACGTCGAACCCCAATCTCATATCATGCGTCTGTCGGAAAGATATCCTAAGGCTACTTGAATTCCCACTTATAAACTCCCGAAACTTTCTGGTTATGCAATCTAGTGTTGGGGATACAGGGGACACAAAATATATCACACAAACTAGCAATCCCTAGATCCAGCTGTATCCATCCGTCAACACATAACCAAGAAACCTTCGGAAATCGTTTACCTCAACCTTCGAAAAACATCCGTTATACAAGTTATGGCAATACTCCCGAACTCCCGCCCCAGTACTGGGTGGCGTCAAGGTGATCTCACCAACAACTGCATAAAAGAGATTTCGATGTCGGCGAAACTCAGGTATTCCAGAACTGCAGCGATAAAATTGTGACGACAACACCTCGGAGCTCAACTCCCCGGGACACTGCCACAACCCCTAAATGTCAGGAGGCACCAAGAACAATGTTCTCGTCACAAAACCATCGGAACGATTCCAAGATACCCGCGTGATCCTAAATTTTTTTAGTGAAATTTGAGGAGAGAATAGTCAAAACTTCTACGTCAGGAGACCTCACCAGAGTGACGAAGGGACTGAGGAGTAAAAATAATCCTACTCTCCAATATATATAATCCTAAGACTCAAAACATTTTTGTTCTAGACTCAACAACTCCAGCGATTCGATCAAGCAGGGGGCTCCTAAGTCGGGGATGGCTCTGATTACCAACTTGTAACGCCCACGATGCGGCTATATCTCCCACGTGTCGAGGCACGACTTAGAGGCATAACCGCATAGTGGTTTTGTCGCAAGAAGGGTCATCTTCACACAATCCCATGTAATGAACAAGAATGGGATAAAGAGTTGGCTTACAATCGCCACTTCACACAATACATGAATATAATTCATACATCATCCAAAATACAATCATAAAGACCGACTACGGTCAAAATCCAGATGAAAATAAGACGACCCCAAATGCTAGATCCCCGATCGTCCCAATTGGGCTCCACTACTGATCATCAGGAAAAGACACATAGTAACGACCACGTTCCTCGTCGAACTCCCACTTGAGATCGACGCCATCATCTGCACTGGCATCGTCGGCACCTGCAACTGTTTTGGTAGAATCTGTGAATCACGAGGACTCAGCAATCTCACACCCGCGAGATCAAGACTATTTAAGCTTATAGGAAAGGAAGGTGTAGTGAGGTGGAGCTGCAGCGGCAATAAGCATATATGGTGGCTAACATACGCAAGAGAGAGCGAGAAGAGAAGCAACGGAACGGTCGTCATCTAGCAATGACCAAGAAGTGATCCTAAACTCCTACTTACGTCATACATAACTCAGACCGTGTTCACTTCCCGGACTCCGCCGAGAAGAGACCATCACGGCTACACACGCAGTTGATGTATTTTAATTGGGTCAAGTGACAAGTTCTCTACAACCAGACATTAACAAATTCCCATCTGCCTCATAACCGCGGGCACGCCTTTCGAAAGATAATACCCTGTAGGGGTGTCCCAACTTAGCCCATCATAAGCTCTCATGGTCAACGAAGGATAAACCTTCTCCCGGAATGACCCGATCAGTCTCGGAATCCCGGTTTACAAGACATTTCGACAATGGTAAAACAAGACCAGCAAAGCCGCCCGAATGTGCCGACAAATCCCGATAGGAGCTGCACATATCTCGTTCTCAGGGCACACCGGATAAGCGAAGCGTACAGGTACCAACATAACCCAAGTTGCCAAGGGACGGTCCCGCACGGTGCTCTAGTTTGGACCAGCACTCAGAGGAACACTGGCCCGGGGGTTAAAATAAGATGACCCTCGGGCTCGCGAAAACCCGGGGGAAAAGGCTTAGGCGGCAAATGGTAAAACCAAAGTTGGGCCTTGCTGGAGGAGTTTTATTCAAGGCGAACTGTCAAGGGGGTCCCATAAATCACCCGACCGCGTAAGGAACGCAAACTCAAGGAACATAATCCCGGTATAACAGTAACTAGGGCGGCAAGAGTGGAACAAAACACCAGGCATAAGGCCGAGCCTTCCGCCCTTTTCCAAGTATATATAGATGCATTAATTAAATAAGAGATATTGTGATATCCCAACATATCCATGTTCCGACATGGAACAAACTTCAACTTCACCTGCAACTAGCAACGCTATAAGAGGGGCTGAGCAAAAGCGGTAACTTAGCCAAACAACGGTTTGCTAGGAAAGGATGGTTAGAGGCTGACATGGCAAAATGGGAGACATGATATAGCAAGTGATAGGTAGCGTAGCATGGCAATAGAGCGAACAACTAGCAAAACAAAGATAGAAGTGATTTCGAGGGGTGGTCATCTTGCCTGCAAGGTTCTCAGAGTTGTCGATAGCTTGATCCTCGTAAGCGTACTCAACAGGTTCCTCGTTCACGAACTCGTCTCCCGGATCTACCCAAGACAAGAACACAAGCAAACGGAACCACAATCAATCACGAGAAATGCACAAGCAACATGATGCAAAACATGTATGATATGCGAGATATGATATGCGATGCATATGCGTGCACCGGAAGGAAAATGATGAACATGGCAGTAACTTGGCAAACCAAGCATGCCACTGGAAAGATGAGATGATTTCGGTCGAAATCGATATAAGGATCACCGGAATCGGATGCACGGTTTGCAAATGGCAAGCAAAACAAGAATGACACAAATATGTGATTAACAGCATGATAGCACTTAAAATGCAACAAGCAACAATGCTACAGCACTCCAACATAGCAACAAAGCATATGGCAGTAATCTACAGGAGATGCTTGACAAAAGATGAACACTGAGCTACGGCTAGATCACAACATATCAAGCTCAAACAAGCATGGCAAAAGTACAAAAGATAACAGGATCACAGACTTGGTGAAAAAACTGGACATGGCAGAAAACAGCATCAGGTAGCAATGTTCAGAGCACTAAATTAACATGCTACAGGACATTAACATAGCAAACCAAGGCATGGCAGTGTTTTACTAAAAGCACATGACAAAAGTACATTACTGATCATAAGCCAAAAAGGACCAGAAGATATGATGGCAAGCATGTAAACATAGCAAGTTTCGTTATCAGGTTCCAGACTTAGCAGAAAACAGAGCATGGCAGAAATAATAATATGTAGGCCCCTTTGTGAGCTTGATGCACTCACTACAGAGCAATACATGACAAAACTAGCATACCTATACCAAGACGGCATGTTTATGAAGCTAACCATGGCAAGAACACAAGCATAGCATGTATGGATCAACTACAATAAGCTTGGCAAAATTGCATATCATGTTAACAATCTGCCAGAAATATTTTATAGCAAAATTAGAGCAAGATCGAGTCATGCTATGGCACTCCATAATTGTAAACAAGGGTAGTAATGGATCAATTACAACTATAGCTACAAAATATCCTTACTGAACATCTCCAAAATATGCATGGATCTCTCTGTAGCATCAAGTTTACATGGCAACAAAATAACAGAAGACAAGGACTTGGAGAAATCACGAAGTCCCTGAAATCAGAAATATTACGGGGCCTACTTTGCATGCTTGTGCTAGTCACCACAGAGATCACAAAAATACATGGCATACACCCTTGGAAAGATGGCATGGCATACTTCAAAACACATGTAGAGCTCATGCCCATAAGTTGCACAGAATAAATGATACAAAAAATGACAAATCTCCAAGTTCCGCTAAGAACCAGAAGATAACAGCAACTAGCCCTCTTCCAACAGAGATTTGGGCATCAAGATGACCTCTAATGAACATGGTGCAATTGAACAAAATGTAGAGCATCACGAGGCGAACAACTTGACATATTACACACGCGAATCGGAGCTACATGCAAGAAGTTATGCAACGACAAACAAGTGCACATATCGTAAGAAATCAATGACAGCGAAAAAAAGGGGGCGGGAGGAGGTCAACGCACGGGCTACAGTGCCAGATCCAATCGGGGGCTCGGGCGCGCTCGCCGGCGGGAGGCCGCGGTGAGGAGGAGGAGCGGCCGGAGAGGGGAAGGAGGAGGTGGCGGAGCACGGCGCCGGGCGACGGCCGGAGGGGCGCGGTCGCCGGCGTCGGTGGTGGCGCGCGGCGGCGGCGGGAGCCGCGGCGTCGGCGGCGGGCGGCCACGCCGGCGAGGCGACGAGGCGGCGGCGGCGACCGGTCGGCGGCGGCGGGGAGGCCGAGGCGGCGGCTCGGAGGCGCGGAGGGCGCGGGCGGCGAGCGGGCTCGCGGGGGCCGGCGTTGGGCCCGCGGGCTCCGGCGGCGGCGGCGGGCTTGCCACGTGGCAGCCGCGGGTTGGCCGCGGGGGCGGCGGCGACTTGTCCGGCGCGGCGCGGAGGGATTTTAGGGTTTCGGGGACTGCGAATGTTATTTCGGGATGCTCACATATTTATAGGTAGAGGGAGCTAGGAGGCTCCAAATGAGGTGCGGTTTTCGCCCACACAATCGTGATCGAACGACCTAGATCATGGAGATGACTTGGAGGGGTTTTGGGCTGGTTTTTGAGGGGGGTTTTGCTGGACACTCAAATGGACTTTGCGGATGCCCGGTTAACCGTTGGAGTACCAAACGACCTTCAAATGGAACGAAACTTGACCGGTGGTCTCCGGGTGGTATATTAAGACCACATGACAAGCCTCGGTCCATTTCGAGAAAGTTTGACACCCGCACACGAAAGAAAACAAGAGGGATGCGCCGGAGGAGATAGGAGCGCCGGATTGCGAAACGGACAACGGGGAAAATGTTCGGATGCAAGAGACGAACACGTATGCAAATGCAATGCACATGATGACATGATATGAAATGCATGACATGACAAAATACAAAACGAAAGACAAAACCCGACCACGGAGGGAATATCATAACACATAGCCGGAAATGACAAGAGTCGGAGTTACAAATATGACAAGTTACATGCAGGATGTTACATGCTTGCACTCCTCAACACGTGTGGTGCGCAGCTCAAACCTATGTATGCATGAGGAAAGATGGTCAAGTAGTATACCATCCGAGAGAACCAAGTTGACACGCATAAAGGATAGAATTCACCTTAGTGTTTTTTATTCTCCTTGGCAATGGAGCCAAGTCCATGGTGATGACCCTATGGTGCTTTGCACCAACATCCCAACGGCCAAGCATTCTGAGCATAGCCTGTTGGATGCTTTTGGGGAATTGCCTGAAGTGAGCAAAGAGGAGGATGCTGAGCTCAAGATGAAGGCCTGTGTGAACATGTACAAAAAACTGCTCTCATCACAAGCGATCAAGGCATTGAAAGCTTTGGGGGGCATTGGGAAGTCGAAAGTAGACCTTGCAGGATGTATTCCACATGATAATGTTAGTCCAAGATGCCTAGATGCACATGCTGTGGCCTGGCTTGGTGTGGAAGAGTCGTTTCGGTTGCTCTGGAGTTTCGTTTGTTAGTTTTGGCCTTGGCACTCTTGTGTCGGGCTCGGACGATGTTCCTTAATGTCGTGTGTGTTCTGCTAGTCCCTATCGCCACCTCTAGTGTCTTTTTTTTATATTTTTTTTCGCTTGGACTTTTTTTTGGGCATTGTGGTTTTTGGCCTAATTTTTCTCAGAAACCGGGTCAGTCTGTATTTTTTTCCCATCCCAATGAAATCGGCAGAGCTCCACCATCAATGTGTGTCTATTTTCTTTCACGTGTGTTCACCCCAAAGCACAACATACGATGTGCCTCCAAATCAAATCATTACTGGCGTGTATACAAGAATCAGCTAATGCAATCCACTCGGTGCGTCTTTTGCTCACTCGCACGTAATGACCTGCAGCTGCACCTGCACGCACGGCAATTTTCCCTCTCTATAAACAATTTTGGGGTACAGATTGAGCAGCGACTCTAACCCGTAGTACCCTCTATCGAGCCGGAGGCGATGCTTATTCAACGAGGAAGCGTGGAACATCCCACCGTTTGTTTCAGACATCGTCGAAGGAGTCGTCGGTGGGCATCCAGTACCTGTTGGTGAACCAGAGGGCGTCTGCCGCCACGGCGGCGCCGTCCTGGTTGCGGTGCCAGGCGTAGTAGGCGTGCGTCCGGTTCTTGATGTCCAGGATGGCGTGCCCGAAGCTCGCCTCCCTGAAGGCCGAGTAGCTCGGCTGCGGCTCCGACATGCTGCACCATTGATCCCCACACCAAAGCAAGCCAGAGTTACTATATGGTTATTCCAAAACACTCTTGATCACTGATTAGAGGATATAGGTTCTGTTCGATCTTATTCTTACTTGGTGGCCAGCCCTTCCTGATTCCCCCCATCGCCGATGGTTATGTAGACCGGCGCGGACTGGTCTTGGATTGGGGAGCACAAGCCATTTACGATGTTGTATGCAACATTTGATATCCTATGCTGCAACCACGGAACAAAGCAAACTCTGTGTAAGGAAGTCAGGACTGAGGTGTTGCTCTAAGGCTCTAAGCATAAGAATGAAGCTAGCGCACTGAACTAATACAGTCAGTACTGGATGCAGATAAACACACATAAAGAGGTGAGAGAGAAATATTCTGAGTCACTGAAACACAAAGAAATGCGCCGAAGATAGCTCCAATTTCAAATGAAGCTGAATTCAACAAAATGATAAGTATCCTTGGAGGATAACTTGGAATGTAAACAAAGATAGCAATAGCAAGCAAGCTTTGAAGAGGATTAGCCGACTTACTGTCCGTTCGTAGGCGTGGACATGCCCTGCAAACACGAGATCGACTTTGTACTTCACGAACCACGGCTCGTACATCACTCTCATGCTTTCACCTTCCATGTAATGATAGTTGTAGCTGTTGTACCAGGGGGCGTGCATCAGAACGATCAGCCAAGGCGTCTCGCTCCTGTTCACCTTGGGGAACTCGGATTCAAGCCACTTGTACTGAGGGGTGTATTTTCCTGGGAAAAAGCAACAGACCTGTCAAGTCACCTTCAGCTTTGGTACTGGCTCATCAGCAAATATGCCGCAGATTCCGCACTAGTGTATGCTGAACTTGCTAAGACACGGAGTCAGAAGAACAGAACATACCGTATGCGGAGTATGATGCCAAGACAATGATATAGGCTGAGGCTCTTTTGATGGAATACCAGTAAGGTGCCGTGCTACCGGAAGACTTGTATGGTGTGTGATACCTGCTGCTGTATGGCTTGAATGGCTTCGTTTCGCCCTGCAAATACGTGTGATGTTCTTTTTTAACCAGCAATATGAAATTTTAAATTAACTTTTAAATGTAGCACTGTAATTCAATGAGTGCTTAAATGTATATAGCATGGCTCCACTGGATTGTTTTCTACTACTTGGTGCTTCTATTTGAACTGTAAATGCATCCACTGAAACATAAGAAATGCAAATAAAGCATGAGAGAGAACTATCCTCACAAGTTCAGGAGCGAAATCTATCTCATGGTTTCCAGCTGTCCAGATCCAAGGCTGGTATGCAAGATTCCGTTCTACAAATCTTGCCCACGTATCCCACCTTGTATTATCATGATATGGGTAATTATCTGCATATGTCAGGTCCCCGACGAAAAGCACCGCCTGGGCTTTTGAATTGGACTCGTAATGAGCGAGTGTGACATTTGAGTCGAAACTCTGACCGAGATCACCTAAATACAATAGTAAAATCTCAGTAATATTACAATAAGCCATAAGAGATTTGGTCATATATGCATACACATTAAACATGAGCATGCAAGCTATATCCTGAGCAAATTTGATAGTACCTATCAGACCAAATGTATATGGAACATCTGGTCCACTTTTCGGAGGGGTCCTGAACCAAAACTTCCTCAGCGTCTCTTCAGTTCCAACGGCGTAGTAATACTTTGTGTCAAACTGCAACAAAGTCATATTAAGTCTTGAATCAAGATTCCAGCCTTCATGAAACATAAGCATCAAAAGTTTGACGGGCCGGTAACCTTCAGCTTCTTGATTGTACAATGATGAATGTATCCCGAGGTATATTTGTAGAATGTATACTGCGAATGCTTTCCCTTTTCAGAACAGTTGAGATTATCTTCTGAAGTCCCGTAAAGTACTGTGCTTGATCCAGGTTCAACTGTTGTCACCCATGAGATTATCATGGCTGTGCTGTCATGGTTGCCTTGTGTGATATGAACCTGTTAGAGCACATCAATCAGTATGAGAGTGGAGAATGCACCACGGAGCATGGGCACGCATTTCGTACTATTTGTTTATCCAACAGCGATATTAAGTATCTAGTATATGGAATAAGAAATAACACACATCAGTATCAGGGAAAAGGCACCATATTATAAAATTCTGAACTAAGACAAAGAAAGATCCAAGAAGTTCTTATCATGGAAAAGCTTAGTAATATAGTATTCAATTCTCTGGAGTAAGACTAAAAAAAGAAGTCCTTAGAAAGGGCCTCCACAACCAATAAGCAACAGTCGAACAGAAATATATGATGGCAGACTAGCCCCAAAGTTGCCTTTAGAACTGACTAAAGCAAAGATGAGATGAAAATAACTTTAAACCAAGATCGCTGAATTGTGAGGTTAAACTGTGGACTGGCATTAAGTGTGGGAAGTAGCTCAAAAAGCACAACACATAATTGGAAGCCACTGAACCCATCCGAAGAGTATCAGAGTACACTGAAAATCTGCTACACAACCACTGAGTTAACTAGAAACTGTTTTGAGACCATACAGTTAATTGGGAACTGTAGATGTCTTGAGAGCATATTATAGGTCAATGAAACAGTAAAACAGTGATTGCATTTATACATGTTTTTGACAAATTTTCATGGAGAGGCTGGTTTCCACTGGATATTGAGAATGCACAGTTAATGAATTGAACAACTGAACTTGTTGGTGTGCAACTGTGCCAACAGCCAAACATAATGCCCATGGGTATGGCTATGAGAAAAGTGATAAGATGGAGGGGGGGGGGGGGGGGGGGGGGGGGGGGTGGAGGATGAAATCCGCAGACAACAATAGGTCGAGAGGGATGACTATCCCTTTTAAATATCACAAAAGGCTCACTAGTAAACTGAAGACAAGAACTAAAAGTGAACACAAGTACAAGTCCATTTAGGAGGCATAGTTTATGAAGCAGAAAAGCTCGAACTCAGGAACGTATGACTTTAGGACGAAAATAAAAGTACTGAAATGCCAATCAACCGGAAGTTTTGGAGTCATCCTGAAAGTCTTTGGCTGAATCATAGTATCGACAAGTAACAGCTACTGTAAGACCGACATAAGTACTGAAAACCCAATCAACCGGAAGTTTTGGGATCATTCAGAAAGGCTTTGGCTGTATCATGGTATCAGACAAGTAACAGCTACTATAAGAACAGATGAATCCGCAATAGTATATCCATCTCATGCTGCAATTACCAGCTGTGTGGTCAACTGTTCGCCAAACGCCAGGTAGACTGTAGCCTAAACAGATGGTAGTACTGTATCAACGGAGGCAGAAGCGCAGTCTGCGGTTGGTTACCTGCTGCGGCGCATTGTGGCCGGGCGGAGCGCGGAAGACGTCGGCGTCGAGCGGCATGTCGATGGCCTGGCCGAGCAGCCGCCGGTACTCGCTGGTCTGGCCGGCCCGGCACGCGACGGCCAGCAGCAGGACGGCGCAGGCCACGGCCAGGGCCACCGCGCCGATCCGGTTGGCCAGCCCCATTCCCGCGGGGCTCTCCTCCTCCTCCTCTGCTCCGCGCCGCTCTGGTTCTTGGCTTCCTTCCTGTCGCGGCTTCTTGGAGGTTGCACTCCGGGGACGGGAATGGGATCGCTTGTTCGATTTCGTGACCAGTAAATAAAGATGGGTCAAGGCAAGAAGGCGGGGGATATGTAGGGGGAATGGAATATGCTCATCCGGGCTGCCAAGAAATAAAATCGGGGATGGCGACCGCCGGCGAGCATTGATTGATTACTTCATGGTTTGAACTTCGAACACGCACGCGGGTTGAGGTAGGACGGGGATTGTAGGGAGCGGCCAGGTTGGGACTTGTCGGCGATCGGAAGCCGCCAAGTGGAAGAGTGGGCCGGATTTTGGAGGGGACAAGAACTTCAGTTGTTTTATTTCTTTTATTTCTTTTATTTTTGCAGGCAAGGACCTTCAAACAATTGATTTTATTTAGAGCATCTACAAGCGGACTTGGCAAATCCATCCCTTCAAACGCCCGCGGACGCGTCCGGCCATACCCGCGGGCGCATCCGGACGGGCCCTCGTATTTCCGTCCCGGCATCCACATATCTCAAATTCAGACTCTCAAATCCATGCAAATACATGCACCTCAGATAACAAATGTTAGTACAAAGCATAGATAGCGTTTACATAAAATTTATATTAAATACCAAACTCAAGCATTGTCTTCTTGGTTGTCATTGTGGGTCCACATGTGCTCCATAAGATCATTGAGTAGTTGTGTGTGCACATGCTAACCTCAAAGATTATGATGCATCTGCAGAAAGTTCATCAGCTGAGCCGCATGTTGATCTTCCGGGATTTCAACTTGTTCTCCAGGTGCTTCGAAATCATGAGTTTGGGCTACACCATCACCCTCATCCTCGACAATCATATTGTGTAGAATAACACAACATGTCATCAACTGCCACAAAGTTTCCGATTCCCACAGCGCTCCGCATAATTCCCCAACGAGCTTGAAGCACACCAAATGCCCTCTCCACATCCTTCCTAACCGCTTCCTACATTGTTGCAAAGTGGCTCTGTTTATTGCCACGCGGCTCGGATATGGTCTTCACAAACGCTGCCACTGATGATAGATACCATTGACAAGATAGTACCCCATGTTGTAGTCTCGACCGTTGACGGTGTAGTTGCACGGCGGTGATTCCCCATTGCAAAGCCTCCTGAGCACCGGAGACCGTTGAAGCACGTTAATGTTGCTGTGAGAACCCGACATTCCAAAGAAAGCATGCCAAATCCATAAGTCATGTGATGCCACCGCTTCTAGTGTGATGGTAGCCTCTCTGGTGTGACCTCGATACATTCCCCGCAGACATTTGGGGCAGTTCTTCCATTGCCACTGCATGCAATCAATTAATCCGAGCATTCCTGGAAACCCCCTTGCCTCTCCAATAGCCAACAACTTCTTCGTGTCCTGCGCATTTGGTTCTCTGAGATACTCAGGTCCAAACACCTCCACCAGGGCGCGGGAAAACTTGACAGCAGTCTTCAGGCACGTGTTCTCCCCGTCCTGACCATCTCACCAACGACATCCAAGTGCAAGCATCCTCAGAGAAGCCGTGCTCTTTTGCTTGGCCGAGAAAGAGAGTTGGCCGCAGCAATCCCTTGTGAGCTTGAAGTAGTCGTCGTGTGCCTCCACTCCCTCCACAATGCGCAAAAACAATAGTTTCCGCATGCGAAAACGGCGACGAAACCATGGATCATCGGGAAAGTAGGTTTGGGAGCAAAGTAGTCCTTGTGCTGTAGCTTTGCTCCGGACTTGGACAAGCCTCCCACTTATGATTAACCCCTCTCGCAAGTATCCGCAACTACGAAAAAAGAATTAAGATAAATCTAACCATAACATTAAACATGTGGATCCAATTCAGCATCTTATGAAGCAACGCATAAACTAGGGTTTAAGCTTATGTCACTCTAGCAACCCATCATCTACTTGCTACTTCCCAATGCCTTCCCCTAGGCCCAAATCATGGTGTGTCATCTAGTCGACGTTCACATAACACCACTAGAGGAAAGGCAACATACATCTCATCAAAATATCAAAAGGATACCCAATTCACATGATTACTTATAACAAGATTTCTCCTGTGTCCTCGAGAACAAGAGTAACTACTCACAAATCATGTTCATGTTCAAGATCAGAGGGGTATTGAATATCATTAAGGATCTGAACATATAATCTTCCACCAAATAAACCAACTAGCATCAACTACAAGGAGTAATCAAGACTACTAGCAACCCACAGGTACCAATCTGAGGTTTTGAGACAAAGATTGAATACAAGAGATGAACTAGGGTTTGAGATGAGATGGTGCTGGTGAAGATGTTGATAAAGATTGGTCCTCCTACGATGAGAGGATCGTTGGTGATGATGATGTCTTCGATTTCCACCTCCCGGAGGGAAGTTTCCCCAGCGGAATCGCTCCATCGGAGCCATAGATTGCTTCTGCCTAGGTTCCGCTTCGAGACGGCGGTGCTTTGACCCGAAAGCCTTCTCTTTATAGCAGAAGATGGGCACCAGAGGCCAGCCAAGAGGCCCACAAGCTCAGGGGGCGCGCCCCTGGGGGTAGGGCGCACCCCCAGGCTTGTGGCCACTTGGTTGGTCCCCTTCTGGTATTTCTTCGCCCAATATTTTTTATATATTCCAAAATAATTCTCCATAAAATTTAAGGACATTTGGAGTTGAGCAGAACAGGGGTCTCTGATTTGCTCCTTTTCGGTCCAGAATTCGAGCCGCAGACATTCTCCCTCTTCATGTGAATCTTGCAAAATAAGAGAGAAGGTGATACGTCTCCATCGTATCTACTTTTCCAAACTTTTTTCCCTTGTTTTGGACTCTAATTTGCATGATTTGAATGGAACTAACCCGGACTGGCGTTGTTCTCAGCAGAATTGCCATGGTGTTATTTTTATGCAGAAATAAAAGTTCTCGGAATGACCTGCAACTTCACAGAGATTACTTTTGGAATAAATAAAAAATATTGGCGAAAGAATCAACCAGAGGGGACCCACACCCTGTCCACAAGGGTGGAGGGCGCGCCCTCTGGTCTTGTGGGTCCCACACACCTCCACCGACCTCAACTCCAACTCCATATATTCACGTTTGGGGAGAAAAAAAATCAAAGAGAAGGATTCATCACGTTTTACGATACGAAGCCGCCGCCACCTCCTGTTCTTCCTCGGGAGGGCAGATCTGGAGTCCATTTTGGGCTCCGGAGAGGGGAAATAGTCGCCGTCGTCATCATCAACCATCCTCCATCACCAATTTCACGATGCTCACCGCCGTGCGTGAGTAATCCCATCGTAGGCTTGCTAGACGGTGATGGGTTGGAGATTTACCATGTAATCGAGTTAGTTTTGTTAGGGTTTGATCCCTAGTATCCACTATGTTCTAAGATTGATGTTGATATGACTTTGCTATGCTTAATGCTTGTCACTAGGGCCCAAGTGCCATGATTTTAGATCTGAACCTATTATGTTTTCATGAATATATTTGTGTTCTTGATCCAATCTTGCAAGTTATAGTCACCTACTACATGTTATGATCTGGCAACCCCGGAGTGACAATAGTCGGGACACTTCCCGGTGATGACCGTAGCTTGAGGAGTTCATGTATTCACTAAGTGCTAATGCTTTGGTCCGGTACTCTATTAAAATGAGGCCTTAATATCCCTTAGTTTCCAATAGGACCCTGCTGCCACCGGAGGGTAGGACAAAAGATGTCATGCAAGTTCTTTTCCATAAGTATGTATGACTATATTCGGAATACATGCCTACATTATATTGATGAATTGGAGCTAGTTCTGTCTCACCCTATGTTACAACTGTTGCATGATGAATGCCATCCGACATAATTATCCATCATTGATTCATTGCCTACGAGTTCGTTTCATATTGAGCTTTGCTAAGTTACTTTTTCGTTGCCACTGTAACGATTGCTACAAAACTGCTACTGTTACTCTTGCCACTGTTACCGTTACTTCCATACTACTTTGCCACTAAATACTTTGCTACATATATTAAGTCTTTCAGGTGTGGTTGAATTGACAACTCAGCTGCTAATACTTGAGAATATTCTTTGGCTCCCCTTGTGTCGAATCAATAAATTTGGGTTGAATACTCCACCCTCGAAAACTGTTGCGATCCCCTATACTTGTGGGTTATCAAGACCTTTTTCTGGCGCCGTTGCCGGGGAGCATAGCTCTATTCTCTGAGTCACTTGGGATTTACATCTGTTGATCACTATGAGGAATTTGAAAGATCAAAGAACCAAGATTTTTCCCTCAACTACGAGGGGAGGTGAGGAACTGCCATCTAGTTCTGCCCTTGATTCACCTTCTGTTTTGAGTAAACTTGCGACACCTGCACCTGCTATTGATTCTGATATGTCGCATGTTATTGATGATGCCACTTCTGCTATGCATGATGCTTATGATGAAACTACTTCTCTGCTTGATAATAATGTGCCACTTGGTGAATTCCTTGATGAACAACTTGCTAGGGTTAGAGAGAATGAAATTACTGAAACTGATGATATTATTGAAACTGAAGATTATGATTCTCCCCCTAGATATGAATTGCCTGTTGTACCTGAGGGTTATATTATGGATGAGGAAACTGCTAGAGACTTTCTTGCTTGTAAGATAGAGATGATCTTAAGAAACTGTTAGCTAAGCTGAAAGAAAAGTCTTTGAATGCTAGAATGCAATATGACCCTGTTTGCTACTTCACATATCTCTGTTACTGATAAGGATTATGATTTCTCGGTCGGTCCTGAGTTAATTACTTTGGTTGAATCTGATCCTTTCTATGGTTATGAATCTGAAACTGTTCTGGCACATCTTACTAAATTGATTGATATAGCCACCCTATTTGCTCATGAGGAAAAAATTCGCTATTACTATATTCTTAACTTGTTTCCTTTCTCGTTAAAGGGTGATGTTAAGTTATGGTTTAATTATCTTGCTCCTGATTGTGTGCGTAGTCCCCAGGATATGATTTACTACTTCTCTGAAAAATATTTCCCCGCTCATAAGAAACAATCTGCCTTACGGGAAATACTTAACTTTGTGTAAATTGAAGAAGAAAATCTCTCACAGGCTTGGGGGAGGCTTCTCCAATTACTTAATGCTTTGCCTGATCATCCTCTCAAGAAAAATGAAATACTTGATACTTTTATAACGGACTAACCGATGCCTCCAGAGACCACCTGTATAGTTGTGCTGGCTGTGTTTTCAGGGAAAGAACTGTTGAGCAAGCTGAATTGCTATTGAATAATATATTGAGTAATGATAATGATTGGACACTTCCTGAACCAACTCTTAAGCCAACTCCGAAGAAGAGGTATTCTATTCCTTAGTCCTGAAGATATGCAAGAGGCAAAGAAATCTATGAAAGAAAATGGTATTAAAGCTGAAGGGGTTAAGAATCTACCACCTATTGAAGAAATACATGGTCTTGATAACCCGACACAGGTAGTAGAGGTAAAATCTCTCCATAGATTTGATGAAGGTGATATTCCTCATAATAAGTCTGCTAGTCAATGCTTGGATGAGTTTGATAATTTTATTGTTAAACAAGAAAACTTCAATGCTTGTGTTAGTAGACAATTGAAATGTAATGCTTACATGCTTGACCACTTGGGTGATTATATGAGTAGAACCGTTAATGATCTTAAGATTATTAGTAAACATGCTTCCATGGTTACAACTCAAGTAGAACAAGTACTTAAGGCACAAGATGATTTGCTTAATGAGTTGAATAGTAAGAATAATGATAATGCTGTTAGGGTTATGACTAGAGGTGGTAAAATGACCCAGGAACCTTTGTATCCTTAGGGTCATCCTAAGAGAGCCGAGCAAGATTCTCAGAGAATTAATACTGATGCACCTAGTCCTCGTAATAAAAAGAAAAAGAAAACTGATAGGACTTTGCATGCTTCTAGTGAACCTGTTGTAGATACACCTGAGAATCCCAATGATATTTCTATTTCTGATGCTGAGACACAATCTGGTGATGAACATGAACTTAGTGATAATGTTAGTAATGATGTTCATGTTGATGCTCAACCTAGTAATGATAATGATGTTGAGGTAGAACCTGCTGTTGATCTTGATAACCCACAATCAAAGAATCAACATTATGATAAGAGAGACTTTGTTGCTAGGAAACATGGTAAAGAAAGAGAACCATGGGTTCAGAAACCCATGCCCTTCCCTCGTAAGCCATCCAAGAAAAAGGATGATGATGATTTTGAGCGCTTTGCTCAAATGATTAGACCTATCTTTTTGCGTATGCGTTTGACTGATATGCTTAAAATGCCTCCTTATGCTAAGTATATGAAAGATATTGTTACAAATAAAAGAAAGATACCGGAAGCTGAATTTCCACCATGCTTGCTAATTATAATTTTAAGGGTGGAATACCAAAGAAACTTGGAGATCCGGGAGTACCAACTATATCGTGCTCCATTAAAAGAAACTATGTTAAAACTGCTTTATGTGATCTTGGAGCCGGTGTTAGTGTTATGCCTTTCTCTTTATATCGTAGACTTGAATTGAATAAGTTGACACCTACTGAAATTTCTTTGCAAATGGCTGATAAATCAACTGCTATACCCAACGGTATTTGTGAGGATGTGCCTGTTGTGGTTGCAAACGTTACTATCTTAACGGACTTTGTTATTCTTGATATTCCCGAGGACGACAGTATGTCGATCATCCTTGGTAGACCCTTTTTGAATACTGCAGGGGCTGTTATTGATTGCAATAAAGGCAATGTCACTTTTCATGTTAATGGTAATGAGCATGCGGTACACTTTCCGAAGGAACAACCTCAAGTTCATATCATCAATTCTATTGGAAAATTTTCAACTATTACTATTGGAGATTTTGAATTCCCTCTTCCTACTGCCAAAAAGAAATATGATATTCTTATTGTTGGGGACATGCATATTCCCGTTGAGGTAACCTAGTGTTATTCAAAAATTCTCCGATTTCATGTTATTCGGAAGTAGTTTGTTAATAAGACTTGATCGACCTTTTTTTGACAGAAAGACTTTAAGGGAACCCCCTACAGTATAATTGGTGCAACAAACCCAAATTGCAAGTACCGTGCCTTGAACTTGGGTGGGTGGGAAGGCATCAGCCCCTTCCCACCACTAGGCTATGCCTTAATGGATTCCTTTTGATGGGCATGAGATGGATGAATTTAGAAGGCACAACTTTCTGTACCCACCTTTTACTTTCTATTATTTCGATTAAATAAAGCAAAATAGTATTTTCTGTTTGTTTTCTGAATTATCCGTGAAATAAAAATGTCCCGGAAATAAAAGTTCTCCAAATGCCCTGAAAATTTAGTATGATTTTTTATAGAATATTTGAGAATTTCTGGCACTGAGAACACACCAGGGGGATGCACTAGTGGGCCACAAGGGTGGAGGGCGCACCCTACGCCCCTGGGCATGCCCCCTGTCTTGTGGGTGCCCCATGGGTCCCCTCCACTTATTCCATCACCCATCCACTTCGTCTTTCTCCAGAAAAAATCATCCAATAGCTCAAACCCGTGTTCTTGCTCATTTTGCTGCCATTTTTGATCTCCTTGCTCAAAGCTCCATTCACAAAACTGCTTTGGGGGATTGTTCTTCGGTATGTGACTCCTCCAATGGTCCAATTAGTTTTTGTTCTAGTGCTTTATTTATTGCAAATTTTTGCTGCTGTGATGACCTTGTTCTTGAGCTCGCATGTCAAATTTATATGGTCCAAAGTAGTTTTGATGCATGATTTAGCCTCTAGACACTTGTAGGAGTAGTTGCTATCAATCTTGTTGAGTTTTGGTTCACTTTTATTTTGAGTCACTAAAAATTTCAGAATTTTTCAGAGGAAGAAAAATGTCTAGGAAATGTACCAAGGTGGTTCTTCGAGGAAGCAAGCACCAAGGCTCACGATACGTGAGCCGGACCTTGAACCACCAAGGGAAGCTCAAGTGCAGCCTTGGGAATGGTCGTCAGATGAATTTATGGTTCATGCAGGCTTCAAGGATGAATTTGATGCGTATGTACGAAATGCTGATCTTGAGGACTTCGTATCAGGTAAGTGTCAACAATACCATTACCTCATCGATTCCTTTGTGCGGAGGTTTGAATTTTCATCTAAGCGCAACACCCATACTGTTTTATTTGATCTTTATGATGAATCATATACCATGGACCTTGAAGATTTTAATACTGCTTGCAAAATCCCACAGTGGGGCCTTCTTACTGAGCCTCACAAATCTGAATACAATGATTTCCTTGCTAGCATCACTGTGGGAGAAACTAGAAATATCACACAAGCTACCATAGGGAGCATTCACTTTTCTGCCATACATTATTTTGCTCTCTTTATAGGTAGATGCATTAACGGTAAGCATGAGCATTGCCACCTTTGCATTCCAGATCTTAGTGTCCTCAAGTGTGCGGTGTTAGGTGATAAACGATATAACTTGGGGGCTATTATTGCGAGGAGGTTACATCTTAATGCTAAAGATGGAGATTTATTTGGTGGAATTTATGAAACTCGTTTAGCTAATTATCTTGGTGTATCCATAAGAGGGAATGACACTAAGTTGCCACCTGGTTTTCTAGATTATAATGCTATCGTACGTTACCAGTTTCTTGAGAGGAACGAACAATCCCTCCAGTACCGATTGACAACCCACAAGTATAGGGGATCGTTTGTAGCCTTCTTCGATAAATAAGAGTGCCGAACCCAATGAGGAGCTAAAGGTAGAACAAATATTCCCTCAAGTTCTATCGACCACCGATACAACTCTACGCACACTTGACGTTTACTTTACCTAGAACAAGTATGAAACTATTTTGTAGGTGTGATGCTAGAACTATTTAGGAAGAATAAAACTAGAAGTACTTTGCAAGATAATAAAAGTTAGGTGTTTAGAAAAAGGTTTTGTGTCAACAAGAAAGTTATTTGTCCCTAGGCAATCGATAACAAGTATCGGTAATCATTCTTGTAATTTTATATGAGGGAGAGGCATGAGCTAACATACTTTCTCTACTTGGATCATATGCACTTATGATTGGAACCCTAGCAAGCATCCGCAACTACTAAAGATCATTAAGGTCGTGAAAACCAACCATAGCATTAAGTATCAAGTCCTCTTTACTCCCATATGTCATACCCCACTTACTCGGGTTTAAGCTTCTGTCACTCTCGCAACCCACCATAAGCGAACCATGAACATATTGCAACACCCTACAGCGGGGGCACCTCACGTTTGTGCGAGAACAGAGGGCACAGTAGGATAGCACCGTAAATTAAATATACAATCATACCAACCAAGATCACGATTAACCCATAGGACAAAATGGATCTACTCAAACATCATAGGATAACCATAGATCATTGGGAAATAATATATGGAGTTGAGCACCATGTTTAAGTAGAGATTACAGCGGGGAGAAGGGGTGTTACACCGCTGCGTAGAGGGGGGGAGAGTTAGTGTTGACGGTAGCAAGATTGTTGATGTAGATCGCCATCCCGATCGTTGCCCCGGCGGCACTCCGGCACCACCGGAAGCGAGGGGGAGAGAGAGAGCTGAAGGAAATATGCCCTAGAGGCAATAATAAAGTTATTATTTATTTCCTTATATCATGATAAATGTTTATTATTCATGCTAGAATTGTATTAACCGGAAACATGATACATGTGTGAATACATAGACAAACAGAGTGTCACTAGTATGCCTCTACTTGACTAGCTCGTTGATCAAAGATGGTTATGTTTCCTAGCCATAGACATGAGTTGTCATTTGATTAACGAGATCACATCATTAGGAGAATGATGTGATTGACTTGACCCATTCCGTTAGCTTAGCACTTGATCGTTTAGTATGTTGCTATTGCTTTCTTCATGACTTATACATGTTCCTATGACTATGAGATTATGCAACTACCGTTTATCGGAGGAACACTTTGTGTGCTACCAAACGTCACAACGTAACTGGGTGATTATAAAGGTGCTCTACAGGTGTCTCCGAAGGTACTTGTTGAGTTGGCATATTTCGAGATTAGGATTTGTCACTCCGATTGTCGGAGAGGTATCTCTGGGCCCTCTCGGTAATGCACATCACTATAAGCCTTGCAAGCAATGTGACTAATGAGTTAGTTGCGGGATGATGCATTACGTAACGAGTAAAGAGACTTGCCGGTAACGAGATTGAACTTGGTATTGAGATACCGACGATCGAATCTCGGGAAAGTAACATACCGAGGACAAAGGGAACAACGTATGTTGTTATGCGGTTTGACCGATAAAGATCTTCGTAGAATATGTGGGAGCCAATATGAGCATCCAGGTTCCGCTATTGGTTATTGACCGGAGACGTGTCTCGGTCATGTCTACATAGTTGTCAAACGCGTAGGGTCCGCACGCTTAACGTTCGGTGACGATTTGTATTATGAGTTTATGTGATTTGATGTACCGAAGGTAGTTTGGAGTCCCGGATGAGATCGGGGACATGACGAGGAGTCTCGAAATGGTCGAGATGTAAAGATCGATATATTGGACGACTATATTCGGACGTCGAAAAGGTTTCGAGTGGTTCGGGTATTTTTCGGAGTACCGGGGAGTTACGGGAATACGGGGGGAGAAGTATATGGGCCTTATTGGGCTTTAGGGGAGAGAGAGAGGCATGCCGCCCCCCCCAATGACTAGTCCGAATTGGACTAGGGGGAGGGGCGGCGCCCCCTCCTTCCTTCTCTCCCCTCTTCTCCTACTCCTACTACTTGGAAGGGGAGGAATCCTACTCCCGGTGGGAGTAGGACTCCTCCAGGGCGCGCCATAGGGGCCGGCCCTCTCCCCCTCCTCCACTCCTTTATATACGTGGCCAGGGGGCACCCCATAGACACAACAATTGATCTCTTGATCTCTTAGCCGTGTGCGGTGCCCTCCTCCACCATATTCCACCTCGATCATATCGTAGCGGTGCTTAGGCGAAGCCCTGCGTTGGTAGCAACATCATCACCGTCATCACGCCATCGTGCTGACGGAACTCTCCCGTGAAGCTCTGCTGGATCGGAGTTCGCGGGACGTCATCGAGCTGAACGTGTGCTGAACTCGGAGGTGTCGTACGTTCGGTACTTGGATCACGTTCGGTACTTGGATCGGTCGGATCGTGAAGACGTACGACTACATCAAGCGCGTTGTGCTAACGCTTCCGCTTTTGGTCTACGAGGGTACGTGGACACACTCTCCCCTCTCGTTGCTATGCATCACCATGATCCCGTGTGTGCGTAGGAATTTTTTTGAAATTACTACGTTCCCCAACAAGAGCCCCCTCCTTCTTCTTCCTTGGCCTCCCCCCTAGATGGGAGGAGAGTCCCCCCTCTGGTCCTTGGTCTCCATGGCGGCGGAGGGGCGGGAGCCCCTCTGAGATTGGATCTCCCTCTCTGTTCTCTTCTGTTTCGCGTTCCCAGATCTGGCCGAAAACCGTTTCTTATATTCCCGGAGATCCGTAACTCCGATTGCGCTGAGATTTTAACATGATTTTTTTCTGGATATAAGCTTCCTTGCGCCCGAAGTAGAGCTCCAACCAATGTTCGAGGAGGGCACAACCCACCACCACGCGTCAGGGGCCTCTAGCACGCCCTGGTGTCTTGTGGGCCGTGTGGGCCTCCATTTGCGGTGCTTCGAACTCCCAAAAATCACATATATTCCAAAATAATTCTCCGTAAAATTTAATTGCATTTGGAGTTCCTTTGATATGGATTTTCTTCGATACAAAAAACATGCAAAAAAACAGGAACTGGCACTGGGCACTGGATCAATAGGTTAGTCCAATAATGGCATGAAACAATCAAAAATTATAGATACGACGGAGACGTATCACCGATTAATCTTTGACAGACGGCGTGCCATCCATATTACCCTCCTGCTCCTGCCTTCTTTAACTTTCAGGTAAATGGGAGATATTTTATAACTAGAGAGGGGGCAAACGAGTATGAGAGAACAGCAGAGGCTGCTCGCCTCCAGGAGGCAGCTCGCCAAGCGGTAGCTGCCGCAGCACAATACGAACCCAACTATGATTTCGGATATTATCCGGGCCAGTGGTGGCCCTAGACCAACTTAGGCCAAAAGCTTAAGCTTGGGGGAGTACGTATTTCTCGCTGACATTACATTCATGTTCACACACTCATTTCAGTTGTCCGTGTTCATACTTTTTCATTGTATATCCATGTTAGTTTATTTCTTTTTTCTCGCTTTCTTCTTGTGTGTTTGAAAAACCTGAAGAAAAACCAAAAAAATTAGTTGTAGTTAGTTTACTTTCCATGCTTATTTAGTTGTAGTATTAAAAGAAAACCCAAAAAGATTTCTTGTTCTTCTTTTGCTTGTTGGGAGCTTTCCCGTGTAAATAGTTTTTCTTGTTCTTGTTTTACCTTCTTCAGAAAAACAAAAACTCCAAAAACATTTCAGTGTGTTTCTTTGAAATTCTTTTCTTTTCTTTGGGGTCGAGAGGAGAATACCACGATGAAAATGTTGAGTGGCTCTCATATGCATTATTGTTGATCTAACAAAGAGCTCATATTACCTTGTCTTCTCCTTTGAATAAATGTTTGCAGATTCCAGCTTAGTCCAATGCACGTGCATTATTATTATTATTATTATTATTATTATTATTATCCACACCGTTCAGTTGTGCAAGTGAAAGGCAATAATGATGATATATGATGAAATGATTGAGATGAGAAAAAGCTGGCATGAACTCGACCTATCTTGTTTTTGTAAATATGATTAGTTCATCATTCCTGATTCAGCCTATTATGAATGAAACATGTTTGCAATGACAATTAGAGATTATATTATTCATGCCATGCTTAATTAGCTAGGAGTTTATAATGGTTTACCTTGCGTGCCAACATGCTTTTAAAATGGTTGTGATGTAGTATGATAGGATGGTATCCTCCTTTGAATGATTCGAGTGGCTTGACTTGGCACATGTTCACGCATGTAGTTGAAACAAAATCAACATAGCCTCTACGATATTTATGTTCATGGTGATTTATATCCTACTCATGCTTGCATTCAATGTTGGTTAACCTCAATGCATGTTTATGACTGTTGTCGCTCTCTAGTTGGTCGCTCCCCAGTCTTTTTCTAGCCTTCACTTGTACTAAGAGGGAATACTGCTTGTCCATCCACTTCCATAAACCCAAAGTTGTTCTATATGAGTCCACCATACCTACCTATATGCGGTACCTGCCGTTCCAAGTAAATTTGCATGTGCCAAACTCTAAACCTTCAAATGATAATCTGATTTGTATGCTCGAATCGCTCATGTAGCAACTAGGGTTGTCAATATCTTCCATGCTAGGCGGGTTATTCTCATGATGAGTGGACTCCGCTCATCATTAACGAGAAAATGCTGGTAACCGGGATGCCCAGTCCCATGCTCAAATCAAATCAAAATAATTCCAAACAAAACTCCCCCAGGACTGTTGTTTGTTGGACGGTACCGTTGTTTCGGACCAACCGTGGAATGTGCTTGTTGGTGGTGGGGGAGTATAAACTTTACCATTCTATTTGGGAACCGCCTATAATGTATCTAGTATGGAAGATACCGAGATGTCTTGGTTGTTATGTTGACAATCAAAGCATACCGCTCAAAATATTATTTATCTCTATTTCAAAAACTTGAGCTCTGGCACCTCTGCAAATTCCTGCTTCCCTCTGCGAAGGGCCTGTCTATTTACTTTTATTGCTGAGTCATCATCCTCTTATAAAAAGCACCAGTTAGAGAGCACCACTGTCATTTGTATGCATTGTTCTTAATTGATAGTGAGTATGACTGTGATTGAATCTGTTTTACCATGAATTACAATGTCTAGTCAGTCCTTGATCTTCAGGGGTGCTCTGCATTTATGTTTTGCGGTCTCTGAAAGGGCTAGTGAGAAACCATTTTGTTATATCTTATGATGATTGTTTTGATAAAGTGTTGTCATCCAAGATTTATTATTATTGCTCGCTAGTTGATTATGCTATTGATATGGGTAAATGTGAGACCTAAATTTATTGTGAATACGGTTAGTTCATAATCTTTGCTGAAAACTTGAATGTTGGCTTTACATATTCACAACAACAAGATCAAACAGAGTTTGTAAAAGTTTTTCTTTATCACTTTCAGTTTGTCAACTGAATTGCTTGAGGATAAGCAATGGGTTAAGCTTGGGGGAGTTGATACGTCTCCATTGTATCTACTTTTCCAAACTCTTTTGCCCTTGTTTTGGACTCTAATTTGCATGATTTGACTGGAACTAACCCGGACTGACGATGTTTTCAGCAGAATTGCCATGGTGTTATTTTTGTGCAGAAATAAAAGTTCTCGGAATGACCTAAAACTTCACGGAGATTACTTTTGGAATAAATAAAAAATATTGGCGAAAGAATCAACCAAAGGGGACCCACACCCTGTCCACGGGGGTGGAGGGAGTGCCCAACCCCTGGGGCGCGCCCTCTGGTCTTGTGGGTCCCACAGACCTCCACCAACCTCAACTCCAACTCCATATATTCACGTTCGGGGAGAAAAAAAATCAGAGAGAAGGATTCATCGCGTTTTACGATACGGAGCCACCGCCACCTCCTGTTCTTCCTCGGGAGGGCAGATCCGGAGTCCGTTTTGGGCTCCGGAGAGGGGAAATCGTCGCCGTTGTCATCATCAACCATCCTCCATCACCAATTTCATGATGCTCACCGCCGTGCGTGAGTAATCCCATCGTAGGCTTGCTGGACGGTGATGGGTTGGATGAGATTTACCATGTAATTGAGTTAGTTTTGTTAGGGTTTGATCCCTAGTATCCATTATGTTCTAAGATTGATGTTGCTGTGACTTTGCTATGCTTAATGCTTGTCACCACGGCCCGAATGCCGTGATTTCAGATCTGAACCTATTATGTTTTCATGAATATATTTGTGTTCTTGATCCTATCTTGCAAGTTATAGTCACCTACTACGTGTTATGATCCGGCAACCCCAGAGTGACAATAGTCGATCGGGACACTTCGCGGTGATGACCGTAGCTTGAGGAGTTCATGTTTTCACTAAGTGCTAATGCTTTGGTTCAGTAATCTATTAAAAGGAGGCCTTAATATCCCTTAGTTTCCAATAGGACCCTGCTACTTCTTGAGCTTGCGTTGGTTTTTCCCTTGAAGAGGAAATGGTGATGCAGCAAAGTAGAGTAAGTATTTCCCTCAGTTTTGAGAACCAAGGTATAAATCCAGTAGGAGACATCGCACAAGTCACCGAATACCTGCACAAACAAACACCAACTTGCACCAACGCGATAAAGGGGTTGTCAATCGCTTCACGGTTATTTTCAAAGTGAGATCTGATAGAGATGGATAAACGGTAAAGTATTTTTTCTTTCAATTTTTGGTTTGTGGAACGGAAAGTAAATGATTGCAAAGGAAGTAAATAGGAAAATAAATTGTAGATTGGAAACTTATATGATGGAAAGTAGACCCCGGGGCCATAGGTTTCACTAGAGGCTTCTCTCAAGATAGAAAATATTACGGTGGGTGAACAAATTACTGCCGAGCAATTGATAGAAAAGCGCAAAGTTATGACGATATCTAAGGCAATGATCATGAATATAGGCATCATGTCCGTATCAAGTAGACCGACTCCTACCTGCATCTACTACTATTAGTCCACACATCGACCAACTCCTGCCTGCATCTAGAGTTTTAAGTTCATGAAGAACAGAGTAACGCATTAAGTAAGATGACATGATGTAGAGGAATAAACTCAAGCAATATGATGTAAACCCTATCTTTTTATCCTCGATGGCAACAATACAATACGTGCCTTGCTGCCCCTACTGTCACTAGGAAAGGACACCACAAGATTGAACCCAAAGCTAAGCACTTCTCCCATTGCAAGAAAAACCAATCTTGTTGGCCAAACCAAATCGATAGTTCGAAGAGACTTGCAAAGATATCAAATCATGCATATAAGAATTTAGAGGAGATTCAAATAATATTCGTAGATAAGCTGATCATAAATCCACAATTCATCGGATCTCGGTAAACACACCGCAAAAAGGTATTACATCGAATAGATCTCCAAGAACATCGACGAGAACATGGTATTGAGAATCAAAGAGAGAGAAGAAACCATCTAGCTACTAGCTATGGACCCGTAGGTCTGTGGTAAACTACTCACGCTTCATCGGAAGGGCAATGGTGTTGATGTAGAAGCCCTCCGTGATCGAATCCCCCTCCGGCAGGACGCTGGAAAAGGCCCCTAGATGGGATCTCACGGGTACAGAAGGTTGCGGTGGTGGAGAAGTGTTTTCATGGCTCTCCTGGTAGGTTTTGGGATATTTGAGAATATATAGGAGGAAGAAATAGGTCGGTGGAGTCACGAGGGGCCCACAAGGGTGGGGGGTGTCGGTGTCAAAACCGGCGGATCTCGGGTAGGGGGTCCCGAACTGTGCGTCTAGGATGGATGGTAACAGGAGACGGGGGACACGATGTTTACCCAGGTTCGGGCCCTCTCTATGGAGGTAATACCCTACTTCCTGCTTGATTGATATTGATGAATATGAGTGTTACAAGAGTTGATCTACCACGAGATCGTAATGGCTAAAACCCTAGGAGCCTAGCCTATGTGTATATGGTCATGAATATCCCCTATCCAGACTATGCTCTCCGGTTTATATAGACACCGGAGAGATCTAGGGTTACATGGAGTCGGTTACATAAGAAGGAATCTTCATAATTGGTTGCCAAGCTTGCCTTCCATGCCAAGTAGGGTCCAATCCGGACATGGGTATAGTCTTCGGCCTTCATATCTTCACATCCCATCAGTCCGGCCCAATGAGTAATAGGCCGGACGCCCGAGGACCCCTTAGTCCAGGACTCCCTCAGTAGCCCATGAACCTGGCTTCAATGACGAGGAGTCCGGCGCGCAGCTGGTCTTCGACATTGCAAGGAGGGTTCCCTTTCTCCAAACTCCAAGATAGTCTTCGGATGCAATGATCATATCCGGACCTGTTACGCACACCACACACAACCGCAGAGAGAATATAATATTTGTACGAATCTAATCTGTTGACAGCTTCTTTACAACACGACATCGCGCTTGTCCGGTCATAATTTCGAACCGTTTTTCTTCTGCCATCCCACATTTCGAGACGCGGTTGCTATTGGTACGTCTTGTCGAAACAGAGATCGTGTCCCCTTATTGCGGGATTCTCATTAATGCGGGCATGGTTAACTCAACCGTGCCATTTATACAGCCCTTGGGAACAGGCGAATCCTAAGGCGAGTGAGGAGGTGTTTAATATTTGCTGCCTTTATAAGGGGATAAGGATTCCCCCTTCCTCTTCTCACGCTCTCTCTCTGTCTCTGCCTTTCCGATCTCAAGCTCCAGCGCCCAAGTTCTCATCTCCTTTCCACTCAAGCAACCATGTCCGGATCCGGTGGTCAGGGCAAGTGGATGGTCTCCTCCGTCAAGGAGGAGGACATTACTTAGATCCAGGCGGCCGGATATTTGGCGAAGGAGATCGCCCATCGTCTGCCAGCCGAGGGACAAGTCGTTCCCACGCCGGAGCCCATAGAGAGGGTAGTATTCATCCCTCATTTCTTCCGTGGGCTAGGGTTTCCACTCCACCCTTTCGTCCGCGGGCTGATGTATTATTACGGGATAGATTTTCATGATTTGTCCCTGAATTCCTTCCTCAACATCTCGGCCTTTATCGTCGTGTGCGAGGCCTTCCTCCGCATCCAACCCCACTTCGGGCTGTGGCTCAAAGTCTTCAACGTGAAGCCGAAGGTGGTGGACGGCCAGCACGTGGAGTGCGGAGGAGCTATGGTGAGCAAGCTGCCCAACGTCTCCTGTCCGAAAGGTATTTTTGGGAGACGGTGAAGGAGTGGCAGAGACAATGGTTCTACATCACAGAACCCCGCGGCACAACCTGGGCCGCAACTGCCGAATTCCGCTCCGGTGCTCCCATGCGGCTCACCTCTTGGGTCGAGAAGAGTCCGTACTGGTGTTCGTCCGATGAGCTGATAGCGTTGCAGACGCGCGTCCAGAGCATGATAGCCAAGAACGTCAAGCTCGTCGATGTAATTCAGGTGATGCTGGTTCGCCGGATTCTTCCGTGCCAGCGTAGAGGATGACCTCTGTGGGATTTCAACCCGAAGAAGCATCGGACCCTGGTGAGGCTCTTTGAGACCACCCACGAAGATGCCTAGAGGTTGCTCTTTAAGGGCAACAAGAAACCGCGGCCACGGATTCAGACCGTGGTCACGACTGTAAACACCCCGCCATCGAGGTATGTTACTTTTGACGCATCCCCGACTTAAATGTTTCGAGGATGATGTGTGAGATTTTATTATTGCTCCCTCGGGACTGGATGGAGAGGGCAAAGCGGATCCAGTGTCCGGCTCCGCTGCCCGAAGAACCGGTCATCCCGTGCCTGGCAAAGATGCTGGTGCCGGCGCCATATAAGGCGCCAGAGAAGAAGGCCAAGAAGAAGGCCAAGAGTGGCCCCCGTCGCAAGGGCACTTCGGACGTGACGTTCGAAGACGACGAGGCCCATTCCTCTGTCCCTGAGGACAATGACGAGGAAGAGGAGGAGGAGGAGGAGAACAACCCTCCCCTCGAGGCGAAGAAGAAGAGGGCGGCTTCGGCGCGTCTGGAGGCGGAGACGCCCAAGAAGGGGAAAGGCGTCCCAACGGTCAACACCGCATGGGATGTCGACCGTAGTCCGGAACGACGCCCCCGTACTAAGCCCCAGGCCGCATCGTAAGTGACGTGGCTTGCTGGTGCGCACATCCGGCCCTTTCTCTCTGTTTATCTTTGACATAGTTTAACTGTACTATTGCAGTCCGGCCCGTGACCTTGTCCAACGATCCTCATCTGAAGGTTCGTTGGCTCCGTCGGAGATGGCGAGCCAGTCGCCGCCGCCTGCTTACTCCCCCGGGGCTAGGGACGACACCGAAGTGCTGTCCCGGAGGGCCGATCCGAACCGGGGAGGAGCTCAGGACGCTGTCCGGGAGGCGCCACGAGGCGAAGCCTCCACTGCCGGACACATGGAGGAGACGATCCCCATGGAGACTGGCGAAGAGGGCCGCATCCTGTTTGGCCCTCAGCCGAATATGATTCCGGAGACCCATATGGCTCCGGAGTTGGGCGAGCAGCCCCTTTGAAGGAGGGGGTGTGCCGCTTCCGCCGGTGGTACCTGTCCATCCAGGGGCGCCGGACAACCTGATGGAGGCACTACGAGGCGCCTCCGTTATGGACGAGCACCGTGTCCTTATGGGCGCGGTGGTTGAGAAGGTTCAGTCCACCAAGAGTGGACTGAATGAAGCCTGCAGCAGCCTGTTGACAGGTTTCGAGGTAAGTGACATAGAAAGAGAAAAAAAACTGTAGTCAGTAGCCCCTGAGACACTGTCCGGTGTTCGGCGAGAAGAACCGGACAGAGGATCTATTGTAGGAGACTAACGTAGCATGTATGCATAGGCAGGCGCCGCTGTTGGCTGCAACCTCGCATGCTGCCAAAGTCTCTGAATTGAGGCAGAGGCTGGAGCGGACCGAGAACGAGCTCGGCGAGGTTAGGGTTCGGCTCCAGGAGAAGCAAGGTGACTAACGACTTGCTGTATGTTCGAAAAGCGTAGGCGATGTATATTGACTGTAGTGTCGTAATATGTGCAGGAGCCGCGACCGAGGTCGAGGCCTTGAGGAAGGCCCTAGGCGAGGCCAAGGAGAAAGCTGTCCAGCAGCAGGCCGCTCGTAAGAAGCTCAAGGCCCGGGTCAAAGAAGTCCAGCAGGAGCTTCAAGATGCGGTGAAAAAATGTGAGACCTTGGAGAATGATGCGTCGGCTAAGGAGGCCGAACTCACCAAGGCTCGTCAGAGCGCGGAGACCGCACGGAATGAGGCCCAGGCCGCCCTCTAGGAGATCCGGGAGGCCAAGAAGATCACGGCGGGTAAGGCATTTAAGATGCAAAGCAAGTATGCGGAGAAGCAATACCTTTTACTAACCCGGGTTCGGAGTTCCCCAGGGGCTTTTGCAAATCTACCACGCAGCGTATCAGACGCTGCAGAGTTCTACCGAGCCAAAGGAGGAGGTTCTACGGAGAAGCTATTCTGGTCGCAGTACGCGACGCCAGAGCATCCCGTGTCCTTCACCGATCAGCTGAAGCAGCTGGTGGAGCTGCACGGGGTGGCTGAACTAGCCATGAAGGATTTGACAATCCGGCTATGGCCAACCGAAGCTATGCCCGGCAGCTACTTCGGACTCGTGAGGCGTCTGGTGGAGGCCTGTCCACGGCTGGACGTCATCAAGCGCTCCGCCTGTACTGAAGGTGCTCGTATGGCCTTCGCTCGCTGCAAGATGTGGTGGGCGAAGATGAACGCTGTTGAAGTTGCCAGTGGGCCACCGGAGGGCAAGGAGCACCGCACACCCGAGCGATATTTCGCGGATGTCGTAGAGGGGTCTCGACTTGTGGCGGCGCAATGTTCGCAGGACATTGTATTTGAATAAATGTATTCATGTTGCCTTTGCCTTGTATTATGGGAACAAAGCCAGTGTTTGTACAATAATTTTATTATGCTTTGAATTGTTTCCTCCTGTGCGGCCGTGTTATTTGTAATCTGAGGGTTGGCCAGTCGTCGGCTTCTGCCCTCACGTAGGTAGTACGGAGGTGTTCGGGATGGATTCTAAACAATCTTGATCCAATTATATGGTCCTTTGGAGGAGTTGTTTAGCGCAACGAACAAGGCAATCGGACTGTACGACTTGAACGCCCTCACTTGGCCATAGGAGTTTTATAATTAAGCAAGTGTGCAGCCCCTGGTCCAGGCCAGGGTGCTGTCAGCATCTGATCGGGAAGTGCCGATCCTTCGCATTACGCGGAAAAAATCTCCAATGATTTTGTAACCCTCGAACAGCTGACCGGCTCTTACCGTATCATGACAGTCAGTTTTCGGCTTTCTCTACTGAGGTGCTCATCTGGTCAAGGCCAGGGCACAATCGCAGTAGTTCTCCCTTTACTACCCTAGCGGATAGAGCGGAACGTAGGGTAGCAAGCACAGGAGCCCGGGCAACCCAACTATTGACCAAAGACATGATTCGGAGCCAATGCATATAATGCTAAATTCGGGGTGCCGAACTTATATATAAGAAGTGTTCGGACTTTGCAGCCGTATTGTGGGGCGACAAGTAGCCCCTGGCGAATATGAAACGTACAGAAGAGTATCGATGCAGCAAATAAGCAGATCGAAATAAAACGGAGTAAGAAGCGAAAACCACAGAAACTGGGCCACGAGCCATTTTTATTATAACTGGATGGATACTTCAAGGCGTATCTTGTACAGATGGTGCGAAAAGTATCCGGGCTATGCCGGAATCAGTAGTGCGCAGCATGCGGGTCCTGAGAAATAAGTATGAATACCGTCAAGAAGAACGTATAAAGGTTACCCTACACACCTGTGCTACTTGCCTCCGTTGTATGCCAATCCTTCTACATGACTTGCGATCAGCCCCGCGGAAAAAGGAACCTGAAACAAGAAAAAGGTAAAAGTATGTGTGTCCGGGGTCTGTTTGGCCGAACTGTAGACCCCGGGTTATCTTGTGCCTTCGTCGATGTCCATGGAATTTTGACTGCGTAATTGTGTACGCGTGGTACGAATGCCACTACCTCATTAGGACTGGGACGGAGGCCGAATTGCTAGTCGAGCTCCTGATGAGCCACGCCGTCCTGCTGCAGTGTAGTCCGGGACCTCTTGATGATGCCCGAGGGCTCGACAGCCGTACTATGATGCTGCTTGAGAAGGCCACTCTGCACTTCTGCTGCTAGGGCGGCGGTGTGCTCCTCTGCTTGGAGGGAGTGTTCCGTATTGCCATTGACTGTTATGACGCCACATGGACCGGGCATCTTGAGCTTGAGATAAGCATAGTGTGGCACTGCGTTGAATCTAGCAAACGCGGTTCATCCGAGCAGTGCGTGATAGCCGCTGCGGAAGGGGACGATATCGAAGATTAACTCTTCGCTTCGGAAGTTGTCCGGAGAACCAAAGACCACCTCCAGCGTGATTGAGCCCGTACAGCAGGCCTCTACGCCTGGTATGACTCCTTTAAAGGTAGTCTTTGTTGGTTTGATTCGCGAGGGGTTAATTGTAACGCCCACGACGCGGCTATATCTCCCACGTGTCGAGGCACGACTTAGAGGCATAACCGCATAGTGGTTTTGTCGCAAGAAGGGTCATCTTCACACAATCCCATGTAATGAACAAGAATGGGATAAAGAGTTGGCTTACAATCGCCACTTCACACAATACATAAATATTATTCATGCATCATCCAAAATACAAACATATAGACCGACTACGGTCAAAATCCAGATGAAAATAAGACAACCCCAAATGCTAGATCCCCGATCGTCCCAACTGGGCTCCACTACTGATCATCAAGAAAAGACACATAGTAACGACCACGTTCCTCGTCGAACTCCCACTTGAGATCGACCCCATCATCTGCACTGGCATCATCGGCACCTGCAACTGTTTTGGTAGAATCTGTGAGTCACGGGGACTCAGCAATCTCACACCCGCGAGATCAAGACTATTTAAGCTAATAGGAAAGGATGGTGTAATGAGGTGGAGCTGCAGCGGCAATAAGCATATATGGTGGCTAACATACGCAAAAGAGAGCGAGAAGAGAAGCAATGGAACGGTCGTCTTCTAGCAATGACCAAGAAGTGATCCTGAACTCCTACTTGCGTCAATCGTAACTCAGACCGTGTTCACTTCCCGGACTCCGCCGAGAAGAGACCATCACGGCTACACACGCAGTTGATGCATTTTTAATTGGGTCAAGTGACAATTTCTCTACAATCGGACATTAACAAATTCCCATCTGCATCATAACCGCGGGCACGACTTTCGAAAGATAATACCCTGCAGGGGTGTCCCAACTTAGCCCATCATAAGCTCTCACGGTCAACGAAGGATAAACCTTCTCCCGGAAAGACCCGATCAGTCTCGGAATCCCGGTTTACAAGACATTTCGACAATGGTAAAACAAGACCAGCAAAGCCGCCCGAATGTGCCGACAAATCCCGATACGAGCTGCACATATCTCGTTCTCAGGGCACACCGGATGAGCAGTCCGTACAACTAAAACCAATCCTCGAGTTTCCCCAAGTTGGCGCTGCAAAGGGCTCTAGTTTGGACCAGCACTCAAAGGAACACTGGCCCGGGGGTTTAAAATAAAGATGACCCTCGGGCTCTAGAAAACCCGGGGGAAAAAGGCTTAGGTGGAAAATGGTAAAACCAAGGTTGGGCCTTGCTGGAGGAGTTTTATTCAAAGCGAACTGTCAAGGGGGTCCCATAAATCACCCGACCGCGTAAGGAACGCAAACTCAAGGAACATAATCCCGGTATATCAGAAACTAGGGCGGCAAGAGTGGAACAAAACACCAGGCATAAGGCCGAGCCTTCCACCCTTTACCAAAAATATATAGATGCATTAATTAAATAAGAGATATTGTGATATCCCAACATATCCATGTTCCGACATGGAACAACTTCAACTTCACCTGCAACTAGCAACACTATAAGAGGGGCTGAGCAAAAGCGGTAACTTAGCCAAACATCGGTTTGCTAGGAAAGGATGGTTAGGGGCTGGCATGGCAAAAATGGGAGACATGATATAGCAAGTGATAGGTAGCGAGCATGGCAATAGAGCAAACAACTAGCATAGCAAAGATAGAAGTGATTTCGAGGGGTGGTCATCTTGCCTGCAAGGTTCTCAGAGTTGTCGAAAGCTTGATCCTCGTAAGCGTACTCAACAGGTTTCTCATTCACGAACTCGTCTCCCGGCTCTACCCAAGACAAGAACACAAACAAACGGAACCACAATCAACCACGAGAAATGCACAAGCAACATGATGCAAAACATGTGGATATGCGAGATATGATATGCGATGCATATGCGTGCTCCAGAAGGAAACTGATGAACATGGCAGTAACTTGGCAGACCAAGCATGCCACTGGAAATATGAGATGATTTCGTTCGAAATCGATATAAAGATCACTGGAATCGGATGCACGGTTTGCAAATGGCAAGCAAAACAAGAATGACGCGAATCTGTGATAAACAGCATGATGGCACTTAAAATGCAACAAGCAACAATGCTACAGCACTCCAACATAGCAACAAAGAATATGGAAGTAATCTACAGGAGATGCTTGACAAAAGATGAACAGTGAGCTACGGCTAGATCACACCATATCAAGCTCAAACAAGCATGGCAAAAGTGCAAAAGATAACAAGTTCACAGACTTGGTGAAAAACTGGACATGGCAGAAAACAGCATCAGGTAGCAATTTTCAGAGCATGAAATCAACATGCTACAAGAACTTAACAAAGAAAATCAAGGCATTGCAGTATTCTACTAAATGCATATGACAAAAGTCCTTTACTGACCATAAGCCAAAAAGGACCAGAAGATCTGATGGCAAGCATGTAAACATAGCAAGTTTCGTTATCAGGTTTCAGACTTAGCAGAAAACAGAGCATGGCAGAAATAATAATATGTAGGCCTCTTTGTGAGCTTGAAGCACTCACTAAAGAGCAATGTATGACAAACCAAGCACACCTACAGCAAGATGGCATGTTTATGAAGCTAACCATGGCAAGAACACAAGCATAGCATGTATGGATCAACTACAATAAGCTTGGAAAAATTGCATATCATGTTAAGAATCTTCCAGAAATATTTTATAGCAAAATTAGAGCAAGATTGAGTCATGATATGGCACTCCATAATTGCAAACAAGGGCAGGAATGGATCAATTACAACTATAGCTACAAAACATCCTTACTGAACATCTCCAAAATATGCATGGATCTCTCTGTAGCATCAAGTTTACATGGCAACAAAATAACAGCAGACAAGGACTTGGAGAAATCACTAAGTCCCTGAAATCAGAAACATTACGGAGCCTACTTTGCATGCTTGTGCTAGTCACCACAGAGATCAAAAAAATACATGGCATACACCCTTGGAAATATGGCATGGCATACTTCAAAACACATGTAGAGCTCATGCCCATAAGATGCACATATTAAATGATACAAAAATGACAAATCTCCAAGTTCTGTTAAGAACCAGCAGATAACAGCAACTAGCCCTCTTCCAACAGAGATTTGGGCATCAAGATGACCTCTAATGAACATGGTGAAATTGAACAAAATGTAGAGCATCATGAGGCGAACAATTTGACATATTACACGCGCGAATCGAAGCTACATGCAAGAAGTTACGTACTGAGGAACATGAGCATATGCTGTAGGAAAAACATGACTTCGAGAAAATTTGGGGGGCGAGAAAAGTCAACTGTACAGTGGCGGATCTAGATCGGGGCCGAGCCTTGAGGCTCCGATGGCGCTCGCCGGCGGGAGGCCGCGGTGAGGAGGAGGAGCGGCCGGAGAGGTGGGCGCGGTCGCCGGAGGAGGAGGGGAGGCGCGCCGGCGGGCGGCGGTGCGGCGAGGTGGCGGCGGACGCCGGCGAGTGGCGGGGCGGTGGAGACGGCCGCGGGCGACGGGAGGCGGCGGGGCATGGCGTACGGGCCGCGGGGCCTCGCGGGCCGGCGGCGGGGGGAGGGGGGGCGTGCCACGTGGCGCGCGCCGATAGGCTGCGGGCGGCGGCGGAGATATGTCCGGCCCCGGGCGGACGTGTCCGGCGGCGCGGAGGAGCGGGTTAGGGTTTGATCTGCGAGCGTTTTTCGGGGGAGATGCATATTTATAGGTAGAGGGAGCTAGGAGGCTCCAAATGAGGTGCGGTTTTCGCCCACACGATCGTGATCGAACGACCTAGAGCATGGAAGAGAGTTTGGTGGGGTTTGGGCTGGTTTTTGAGGGGGTTTTTGCTGGACACTCAAATGGTCTTTGCGGATGCCCGGTTAACCGTTGGAGTACCAAACGACCTCCAAATGGAACGAAACTTGACCGGTGGTCTCCGGGTGGTATAATAAGGCCACTTGACAAGCCGCGGTCCATTCCGAGAAAGTTTGACACCCGCTCACGAAAGAAAACAAGAGAGGTGCGCCGGAGGAGATAGGAGCGCCGGATTGCAAAACGGACAACGGGGAAAATGCTCGGATGCAAGAGACGAACGCGCATGCAAATGCAATGCACATGATGACATGATATGAAAATGCATGACAAGACAAAATGCAAAACGAAAGACAAAACCCGACCACGGAGGGAATATCATAACACATAGCCGAAAATGGCAAGATTCGGAGTTACAAATATGGCAAGTTACATGCGGGGTGTTACATTAATGCTCATCTTCCGCACTATGTCCTGATAAAGCAGGTTGAGGCTGCTACCACCGTCCATCAGGACTCGTGTTAGGTGAAACCTATCAATAATTGGGTCGAGGACTAGTGCGGCTGAATCGCCATGGCGGATACTAGTTGGGTGATCCCGGCGATTGAAGGTGATCGGGAATGATGACCACAGATTGAATTTTGGGGCGACTGGCTCTACCGCGTAGACGTCCCTAAGTGCTCGCTTACACTCCCTTTTGGGGATGTGCGTAGCATATATCATGTTCACCGTTTTGACTTGAGGGTGAAATTTCTTCTGTCCCCCAGTGTTTGGCTGCCGAGACTCTTCGTCCTCGTCCTCACTTTGTGATCCCTTTTCTTTGTTTTCGGCACTTAACTTGCCGGCCTGCTTGAGGACCCAACAATCCCTGTTCGTATGATTGGCTTGCTTATCCGGGGTGCCGTGAATTTGGCACGGACGGTCGAGTATGTGGTCCAGGCTGGAAGGTCCTTCGTTGTTTCTTTTGTAGGGATTCTTCCGTTGGCCGGACTTGGGGCCACTGAATTCGGCGTTGACTGTCGTGTCATCGGTGTTGTCGCCATTGCTTCGGCGTTTGTGTCTGTTGCGCCGGAGCTTTCCGGTGCTGTTCTTGGCCTCAGTGGGGCCTACCTCGCTGGCTGTGTTTTTACTACGAGCCAGCCAACTGTCCTCACCCGCGCAAAAGCGGGTCATGAGTGCCGTAAGGGCTGCCATATACTTTGGCTTTTCTTGGCCGAGGTGGTGTGCTAGCCATTCGTCACGGATGCTGTGCTTGAAGGCTGCTAGGGCCTCGGCATCCGGACAGTCAACAATCTGGTTCTTTTTGGTTAGGAACCTAGTCCAGAATTTTCTAGCTGATTCTCCAGGTTGTTGAACTATGTGGCTTAAGTCATCGGCATCTGGTGGCCGGACATAAGTTCCTTGGAAGTTATCGAGGAAAGCCTCTTCCAAGTCCTCCCAGCTACCGATGGAATTCTCAGGCAGGCTGTTTAACCAGTGCCGAGCTGGCCCTTTGAGCTTTAATGGGAGGTATTTAATGGCGTGGAGGTCATCTCCTCGAGCCATATGGATATGGAGAATGAAATCCTCGATCCATACTGCGGGATCGGTTGTGGTGTCGTATGATTCGATGTTGACAGGCTTGAACCCATCGGGGAATTCGTGATCCAGTACTTCGTCTGTGAAGCAGAGAGGGTGTGCGGCGCCTCTATATCGGGCCGCGTCATGGCGTAGCTCTGATGGAGTCCGTCCGCGGTATTCGGCCCGGGCGTGGTTAGGTTTATCACGTCCGAATAGGTAGCCGTCATCGTGCCTCGAGGCACGCCCTCGCGATCCGTAGATCGATCTTGTATGTCCTGCTCTATCATCCGGGATCTGTCAGAGGTCGTACGTGTGACCCCGAACTCTTCTGTCTTTATTTTTACGAGGCGGTGGGGCAGGCTACTGTTCGGCCTGAGTTGCCGCTTTATCCCGGCCGCGGGGTGGCTGGTCGGCCGCCCTGTCTCGACCACGTGGTGGTCGTTCTGCATTACGCGAGGGAGATGTGTGCTCCGGTGCTCCCTCGTCGAATTGAGGTAGCAGTCTGCGTTTCGGGTAGCTCTTGGCTGGGCGCCTGAGGCCGTATTCTTCGGCTGTCAGGACATCAGTCCATCTGCCGACGAGCAGATCTTGTTTAGCTTGAAGCTGCTGCTGTTTCTTTTTTAGGCTCCTTGCAGTGGCTATGAGCTGAAGCTTAAAGCGCTCCTGCTCGAGGGGATCCTCAGGCACGATGAAGTCTTCGTTGCCAAGGGTTGTCTTGCCTGCTGTCATGTTCCCGTTCGGATGTAGCCCCGACAGGGTCTTCATTGTTTTTGGCGTCGCCCGGAGTACTATTTTCTCCGGTGCTAGTGTTTCCGTCCTTTGATCGACGGGGCTTAGAGCGGCGTTTGGGCCGCCGGCGCTTGGACTGCGTCTCCGAGGTTTTATTCGCATCGGGCTCTTCTTTGTCGTCGCCAGATCCTTTGGGTGTGTCAACCATGTACACGTCGTACGAAGAGGTGGCCGTCCAACGTCCAGTGAATGGCGGGTCTTGGCCTTGCTCCTGATCGGCATCGTCGTCCATACCGTCGATGTCTTCGGAGCCATAGTCAAGCACGTCGGTTAAGTCATCGACAGTGGCTATGAAGTGGGTGGCGGGTGGGAAGCAAAATTCCTCGTCGTCCGTCTCTAGCTCGAACCACGCGTAGTTCGGTTGTGAGTCCTTCTCCAAGGACAAATTCTTTAAGGATTTTAGCACGTCACCCAAAGGCGAGTGCTGGAAAATGTCGGCGGCGCTGAACTCGAAGATCGATAACCGATCTAGCTCGGTGTCCTCGGGCGTACACTGTCCGGAACTTATAGCCGGAGACACGTCCGAAGTTCCGTTAAAGCGAATATTGCAGGGCGTTGAATCCGTGTGCGGCTCTAAAGCCGCGGACTCTGCGGCCTCGGATGGCACAATCTGCTTTGACTCTAAGGCCGTTGTAGTAGCAGGAACCATCTCCTGTGTGTGATCCGATGACAGATTTAAGTCACGTTCATCGGGGTGAGGGGGAGCGATCGCCGCGGGCTCAAATCCTTTGAAGATCAAGTTTCCACGGATATCCGCGATGTAGTTCAAGCTTCCAAATCTAACCTGATGGCCAAGGGCGTGGCTATCGACCTGCTCCAGATGGCCAAGCGAGTTGGCCCGCAGTACGAAATTGCCGAACACAAAGGTTTGTCCGGGGAGGATGGTTTCTCCCTGGACAACGTCATTACTGACGATCAAAGGGGCCATCGAGCCCTTTGCCGACGGCACTGTGGAACTCTCAATGAAAGCACCAATGTCTGTGTCAAAACCGGTGGATCTCGGGTAGGAGGTCCCGAACTGTGCGTCTAGGATCGATGGTAATAGGAGACGGGGGACACGATGTTTACCCAGGTTCGGGCCCTCTCTATGGAGGTAATACCCTACTTCCTGCTTGATTGATCTTGATGAATATGAGTGTTACAAGAGTTGATCTACCATGAGATCGTAATGGCTAAAACCCTAGGAGCCTAGCCTATGTGTATATGGTCATGAATATCCCCTATCCGGACTATGCTCTCCGGTTTATATAGACACCGGAGAGATCTAGGGTTACATGGAGTCAGTTACATAAGAAGGAATCTTCATAATTGGTTGCCAAGCTTTCCTTCCACGCCAAGTAGGGTCCAATCCGGACATGGGTATAGTCTTCAGCCTTCATATCTTCACAGCCCATCAGTCCGGCCCAATGAGTAACAGGCCGGACGCCCGAGGACCCCTTAGTCCAGGACTCCCTCAGGGGGCGCGCCCTCCGTCCTTGTGGCCGCCTCGTGGCTTCCCTGACGTGTACTCCAAGTCCTCTGGATGTCTTCTGGTCCAAGAAAAATCATTGCGAAAGTTTCATTCCGTTTGGACTCCGTTTGATATTCCTTTTCTGCGAAACTCTAAAACAAGGAAAAACCAAGAACTGGCACTGGGCTCTAGGTTAATAGGTTAGTCCCAAAAATAATATAAAATAGCATATTAATACATATAAAACATCCAAAACAGATAATATAATAGCATGGAACAATAAAAAATTATAGATACGTTGGAGACGTATCAGACCCCGCTGCCACGGGAGGGTAGGACAAAAGATATCATGCAAGTTCTTTTCCATAAGCACGTATGACTATATTCGGAATACATGCCTACATTATATTGATGAATTGGAGCTAGTTCTGTGTCACCCTATGTTATAACTACTGCATGATGAATGCCATCTGACATAATTATCCATCATTGATCCATTGCCTACGAGTTCGTTTCATATTGATCTTTGCCAAGTTACTTTTCCGTTGCCACTGTTACGATTGCTACAAAACTGCTACTGTTACTCTTGCCACTGTTACCGTTACTTCCATACTAGTTTGCCACTAAATATTTTGCTACAGATATTAAGTCTTTCAGGTGTGGTTGAATTGACAACTCAGCTGCTAATACTTGATAATATTCTTTGGCTCCCCTTGTGTCGAATCAATAAATTTGGGTTGAATACTCTACCCTGGAAAACTGTTGTGATCCCCTATACTTGTGGGTTATCAGAAGGGCATAAGATTTGTATTACAAAGTGTAATAACAGTCCATAATGCAATAAATATCAACATAAAAACATGATTCAAAATGGACATATCAACTCCGCCAACCTTAGACCTCGCTTGTCCTCAAGTGAAAAACCGAAATCGATAATCATGACCATATGTTTAGAGATAGAGGTGTCGATAAAACAAAATATGGACATGAAGGCATCATGATCATCATTAGAATAGCATTCTATTGTCATATAACTTCTCATGCTAAAGTGATCATTCGTTCACAAGGTAAAGTATGAACCATAAACTTCATTGAAAACTAACAAACTATGATGTCGGTCATTGATTCAATTGCAATTTGTCATAACATCAGAAAGAGTCTATATAAGAGCTTCTATTTAGCAAGTTCACATACTCAACCATCTTTTAGTCTTTCGCAATTGCTAAGACTCACGTGATACTTATGATATCAAAGTTTCAGTCAGACACATAGAAAGATAGGGGCTTATTATTTCGCCAACCAACCATTTACCTCAAGGGTAATGTCAACAATAATAACTCATGACTACCTACATCCGACTGGATATGTATGCCTAGATCTTTCTGCAACACATAATGCTTGCCAAAAAATTAAAAGGAATGGTGAAGATTACCATGACTCTTGCGTATGGGTAGGTAATTAAAATAAAAGATAGGCCCTTCACAAAGGGAAGTAATTCATGCTTGTCCTCGAGTAGGTAAATGATAAAAGCAAATTTTTTATGTGGAATGCTCCCTATCATGTTCATCACATATTCTTTTATTTAGTAGCATGGACATTTAGACTTCTATATGATTCAAAGCAAAAGTCTAGTTTTGACATGAAGATTTCAATACTCAAGCATATCAACAAGCAACCATGTCTTTCAAAATATCAACACTAAAGAAAGTTATCCCTAGCCCATTATGCTCAATCATTGATGCATTCATGAAACACACTTGCATATTAGCTACACCTGATGCTCAAGTACGATCATAGTGCCCCTTAGTTGGTGCTTTATAAGAGAAGATGGAGACTCAAATAGAAATAAAAATTGCATAAAGTAAACAGAATGGCCCTTCGCAGAGAGAAGTAGGGATTTGTAGAGGTGCCAGAGCTCAAAGTGGAAAAAGATAGAGATAAAACATAAAATGTCAACGAAAATGATCGACTTGTTCCCAATACTTTCCATGCTAGATATATCATAGGCAGTTCCCAAACAGAAAATAAAGTTTATTCCTTTCTCCACCATACTTTCACATTCCACGGCTAACCGAATGCACGGGTACCGTCCATACCAACACTTTCCAAGGAATTTATTATTTGACAACAAAAAGTAAATTCATTTTTCATTTCGGGTCAGGGCATCCCTAATACCTTTGTCGTACTCTCATGTAATAACAAGTGAATAAACACTCATCTTGAGAATAACACATCTAGCATGGAAAAATATCAGCCACCCCCTACCGTTTCATGAGCGATACGAGCACACAAAAGGAAATTTATTTTAAAGATTAGAGATCACTACTGCAGGATGCTGCTAACGCGACACTACAATCAGAGACCCTTCGACGAAACTGTGTGCGATGAAATAATCGCAAACGGTGGTGTAAATGAACCGTCAAAAAAGGTGCAAAACGTTTGCGACGCCGAAGCCATCAAACACGGTTCAGATTTTAGTTGTGTGTGCGATGCAGGGCATACGGTTCAGTTCAATGAACTGTTTGTGATGAGGAGGAACAAAAGAAACGGGTAGCCAGATGAAGGCGTGTGCGATATACAGCATACGGTTCACTCGGATGAACTATTTTTGTTGAGGAGGAACAATAGAAACGGGCAGCTTGATAAAGGTGTGTGCGATTGAGGGCATACGCTTCAGAAGGATTAACTGTTTGTGATTAGGCAGCAGAACGGAAACGGGTCAGCCAAATCAAAGTGTCTGCGATTATTAGCAAAAAAAGTGTCTGCGATTGATGGCATACACTTCACACAGATGAACTGTTTGCGATTAGCCACAACAAACTGAAACAGTTAGATAGATTAACGTGCGTGCGCTAGATGGGCACACACATTCTAATTAAAAGAAGCGTGCGCGATGGTACTAACAAGTGCACACGGTTGTTGGAACAAGACATGTGCGGACGTTGCCTATTGCGGTGCACCCTATGGTGCAAAAGCGACGTACGCGACCGAGAAGGCGTACGTACCCACGTTACGCCTTCCGCGAATAGTGCCGCACTTATAACCATCAGTAAATTTTGAGCCTGCGTCCCGTCACATTCCAAATTGCAAACCTGTTCAGACCTATCAAAACCTAAACGGTTTCCCACCTAGGAGCGTATTAGTACTCGGTTATAAATACTACTACTCCAAGATGACTGCACATTCCTCCTCAACTCCTCATCCACAAAAATAAACAAGTCATTCATCATCATTCCCTTGCGTCTGCCATGGCCAGCGTGAGTTCTGGGTCGAGAGATTGTCACCAGGGAGATGCGAGCATGGAAGCGGAAGCACGTGAGATGTCCCACCTCGCCGCGAACGCAGCCGGCATGTCCCGCCGCGCGGCCCTAGCAGAACAGAGGTCCCGCCACGCCGCCAAAGCAGCACGGAGGTCCCTGAGGGAGCCCTGGACTAAGGGGTCCTCGGGTGTCCGGCCTGTTATTCATTGGGCCGGACTGATGGGCCGTGAAGATACGAAGGACGAAGAGTATACCCGTGTCCGGATTGGACTTTCCTTGGCGTGGAAGGCAAGCTTGGCGACCAACTATGAAGATTCCTTCTTATGTAACCGACTCCATGTAAACCCTAGATCCCCCCATGTCTATATAAACCGGAGGGGTTAGTACGGAAAGGATATATTCATTACCATATACACATAGGCTAGGCTCCTAGGGTTTTAGCCATTACAATCTCGTGGTAGATCAACTCTTGTAACACTCATATTCATCAAGATCAATCAAGCAGGAAGTAGGGTATTACCTCCATAGAGAGGGCCCGAACCTGGGTAAACATCGTGTCCCCCGTCTCCTGTTACCATCGATCCTAGACGCACAGTTTGGGACCCCCTACCCGAGATCCGCCGGTTTTGACACCGACATTGGTGCTTTCATTGAGAGTTCCACTGTGCCGTCAACAAAAGGTTTGATGGCCCCCTTCAATCGTCGATGATGACGTTTCCCAGGGAGAAACCTTTCTCCCCGGACAGATCTTCGTATTTGGCGGCTTCGTACTGCGGGCCAACTCGCTTGGCCATCTGGAGCAGATCGACAGCTATGCCCCTGGCCATCAGGTCAGATTCAGAAGCTTGAACTACATTGCGGACATCCGTGGAGACTTGATCTTCGACGGATTTGAGACCGCGGCAATCGCTCCCCGCCTCCCCGATGGACAGGGCTCAAACCTGTCATCGGGCCGCATCCAGGAGATAGCTCCAGCAGCAACTCTGGCCTTAGATCTGGAGCAGATCAAGTTTTCCCAGGATGGGAAGCTCAACCCCATCACGGGGGCTACCGATTCCGCGGCGTTGGAGCCGCACACAGATTCTACTGCGTATGATATCCGCATCAGCGGAACCCCGGACTCGTCCCCAGCGACAGGCTCTGAACCCTGCGAGTCCGCAGATACCGAACTCGATCGGTTATCGATCTTCAAGTTCAGCGCCGCAGACGTCTTCCAACATTCGCCCATGGGCGATGTACTAAACTCACTAAAAAACCTATCTCTGGCAGGCGACTCGCCACCGAACTATGTTCAGTTAGAACTTACGGCTGATGATGGAGAATTTTGCTTCCCACCCGCCACCCACTTCATAGCCTCTATCGAAGATCCAACCAACACGCTTGACCTCGGCCCCGAAGACATCGACGGTATGGATGACGATGAGGGGCAAGGCCAGAACTCACTACCCGCAAGACGCAGGATGGCTACTTCATGGTACGACGTGTGTATGATAGACACACCCAACGACGCCTTCGACGACGACAAGGAGGACCCAGTCGAGGATAAGCCTCCTGGTTCACAGTCCAAACACCGGCGCGCCCTGCGCCGTTCTAAGTCACGACGCTCAAGGGAAAATAATACCAGCACCGGAGAAGATAACACTTCGGACGATGAAGACCCTGTTGAGGTAGGATCCGAACAGGAGGAACATGAAGGCGGGCAAGACAGCCCTGATGAAAAGGCAACATATGGAGACTCAGAGGATAGCAATTATCTCCCACTTCCGAGGAAGAGGAGATCCTCGACAACGAGGATTTTATCGTGCCTAAGGAACCTCTCGAGCAGGAGCGTTTCAAACGCTGGCTTATAGCCACTGCAAGGAGCCTAAGGAAGAAGCAGTTGCAGCTTCAAGCAAGCCAAGATTTGCTCAATGATAGATGGACAGAGGTCTTGGCCGCCGAGGAATATGGCCTTAGTAGCCCAGGAAAAAGCCACCCCAAGGGTAGATGGCTCCCTCAATACGATGGCAGGACATTGGAGCCCACACCACCACCGAACATTGCGGCGGGCCGGCCACACTTCGGTCCAGACAAAGCAGCAGCCCAAGCAAAGCAACATACCAACCCATCTGGCCATCAAATCAAGAGCAAAACAGCTCGAGGAAACACTCGCGACATCAACCAAGACCCGGAGGATAGAGCAGGGTGCACAAGATCGATGTACAGATCACGGAGATACACCCCGACCAGCGATGATGGTCACCCATTCGGACACTACAGAGCCGACCATGCCCGGTCCGAACTCCGTAAACGGAGTCCGCCAGAGGTGCTTCATAGTGTGGCCTAACATAGAGGAGCCGCACACCCTCTCTGCTTCACTGACGAGGTAATGGATTTAAACCCATTAACATCGAATCGTACGATGGAACAACAGATCCCGCGGTATGGATTGAGGATTACCTCCTCCATATCCACATGGCTCGCGGAGACGACCTTCATGCCATTAAATACATACCTCTCAAGCTTAAAGGGCTAGCTTGGTACTGGCTAAACAGTCTGCCAGAAAATTCTATTGGCAGTTGGGAAGATTTGGAAGACGCCTTTCAAGACAACTTCCAAGGAACATATGTCCGGCCACTAGATGCCGATGACTTAAGTCATATTGTCCAGAAGCCCGGCGAGTCAGCCAGGGAGCTCTGGACTAGGTTCTTAGTCAAAAAGAACCAAATTGTCGACTGTCCAGACGCAGAAGCCCTCGCAGCCTTCAAACATGGCGTCCGGGATGAATGGCTAGCACGTCACCTCGGCCAGGAAGGACCCAAGTCCATGACAGCCCTTACCGCTCTAATGACTCGCTTTTGTGCGGGAGAAGACAACTGGCTCGCTCGTAAAAGCAACAATGCCAGCGACCCGGGCACTTCCGAAATTCGAGACGGCAACGGCAAGCCACGACGAACCGAACACAACATGCGTAGTAATATCTGCGACACAACGGTGAACGCCGGATTTCACAATCCGAAGCCCGGTCAACAGAAGAAGCCACTAAAGGCAAACCAGGATGGACCATCCACCCTTGACAAGATATTGGACCGACCTTGTCAGATTCACGGTCACCCTGATAGGCCAGCTAATCATACCAACAGAAACTGCTGGGTCCTCAAGCAGGCAGGCAAGCTCAACGCCGATCACAAGGGAAGAAGGCCACCAGGCGATAGAGACGACGGATCGGCTCGCCAGCCGAGCACCAGGGGCCAGAAACACTTTCCCTCTGAAGTTCGACCACTCCCAGAACGGAAGTAGCAGTTCGGCTTCCCACACCCACCTACTGTACGGGCAAAGTTTACACCATGCGTACATCACTCCGCACTCAAGATACCATGGGCATCGGCGCAAGCACAATATGGACAACCCTGCAAGAATCCCCGTAACGTTTTTATCCATTTTTCTTTTTTTTGTATCATTTCTTAAAAACAGGTGACCATCAGGACAACATCTACATCGGACTCTATCGAAGTTTGGATCCGCACAATCACCTAAGGGGCCACTCCCGCTAAGGATTCCCCTCCCCGAGGACGGGCGGCGCACACGTGCACCAGGAGGTCCAAAATAAGCTCTTGTAGACCACACTCTTTCTTTTGAGCCTGTACCATGCCCTTCTCCTCTGTTCCCAACCCCGAGCATGTCAAATATCTGGGTTGTGGTTTTTACTCTTTATATATTTATCATTGGCATATTGCTCCGCTCCCATTAAACTTTATCCGAACTAATCTTTCATGCTCTTTCTACAATGATTCCGGCCGTAACGGCTGCCTTACAAGACGCGCCTCGGCATAACTCGCCAGGGGCCCGGTATAGGAAAAAATGAGTCGCCAGTAAAAGGCCGAACAACTCTATAGCGTACTTCGGCGTCGCAAGTTTGGCCTTATATGCATCAGCTCCGAATCATTTCCTTTGGTCAATAGTTGGGTTGCCCGGCTCCTGTGCTTGCTACCCTACGTTCCGCTCTATCGGCTAGGGTAGTAAAGGGAGAACTACTGCGATTGTGCCCTGGCCTAGACCGGATGAGCACCTCAGTAGAGAAAGCCGAAAACTGACTGTCATGATGCGGCGAGAGCTGGTCAACCACTTGACGACCTATTCGAATCTTTAGTGATTCTCCGTGTCACACGAGGGATCTTTTTTAGATCAACATATGTAAGGCACTACGCGCCGTATACATACCAGGTGCTATGTCGTATCCCCACCATAAAACTCCCATGGCTAAGTGAAAGTGTTAACGCCCTATAGTACGATTGCCTGGTTCGCTGTATTATCACCTCCTTTATGGACCAAGACGTTGGATAAAGAGTGATTAAATGTTTTTTCGAACACCCCGTACTTCCTACGAGGGGGCTGAAGCCGACGACTGGAAAACTTTCAGATTATATTAAAAACGGCCGCACAGGAGGAATTCAAGCTTTGGAGCAAAAATATAAAATAGATCAATTATAAAATTGTCTTTTACAATTCTAATACACCTCACTCGAACATTATGTTCTTCGAGCATTGACCCTCTATCAGGCGGACGGCTTCCAGGACGTCTTCAAAATATTGCTCCGGCTCATTACGGTCCTTGCCCTTGGGCGGACTCTTCGCCGCAACATCGACGACCTTCATCTTCCTCCAGAATGTCTTGACTCGGGCAAAGGCCATCCGTGCACCCTCAATGCATGCCGACCCGCAGCATCGATACGCGGCACCACATCGACAAGACGTTACACCAGGCCAAAATAGCTCTTGGGAACAGGCTCACTCGGCCACAACCGGATTATGACGTTCTTCATGGCGTCGCCGGATATCCTATGAAGCTCGGCCCATTGGGATATCTGTTCATTTAGCAACAGAGGGCGCTTTGATGCGCCAAATTGTGACCAGAAAAGCTTCTCCGTCGCATACCCCTGTTGCGCTTGGTAAAATTGCGCCGCATCGGAAGAACTCTTCGGCAAGTCTAAAAATTCCGCCGGAGAACTCCAAACCTGGTTTAGCTGAGCATAGTCCGGATCGCCAAACTTAGTCTGAAGCAAAAAGGGCTTACCGGCCACTATCTCCTTAGCCTGCCAATTCTCCTCACGAGCTGCCCTAGATTCAGACTGAGCTTCACTCGCCTCTCGTACGACCCTATCAAGTTCAGTCATTTTGACTTTATTCTCCTTCTCAAGGAATTCACAGCGGCTGGCAGTATTCTTCAATTCAAGCGCCAGTGTGGATATTTTCTCCTCAGTTCGGCGCCGAGCTGCCTGTTCGGCTCTTAGATCAGCCGATGCCTTCTCGGCAACCGCATCACTACACCGGGCCCGCTCCTTGGCCCGGGCTAGCTCCGCCCGAAGAGCTTCAACGGCGGCAACACCATCTGCAATCATGCACATTTCATATAAAACCATTTTCGGCGTCAGGCCTACATTATAAGAACATTGGTGTAAGGAATGCTCGAACTATGTACCTTGCGAGTCGTCAAGACGCCTGCTGATCAATGCAATATCATCCTGTGCAATATCCAGCTTTCGCTGCAGTTCGGCCACTTCCGTATTTCGGGTAGCCGCAGGAGGGGAGGCAGCCTGTATTCCAAGTTAAATCAAGGTTAGTAACTGAGCATATCTTTTTTGATCCTCCGATCGCTTCCTTCGGAAGGCAATCCGAGTCTCAGGGGCTACTGCATATACAACAGGTGCATTCTATCAATATCATTCAATTGGCAAAACTACATCACAAACCTCAAAACCTCTTAGAAGGCTCGAGAAGGCCTCGTTCAATCCGCTTTTCGCGGATAGAACTTTTTCGACCGCCGTAACCATCAAGGCACGGTGCTTCTTTGAAATGGACGCTCGCCGCAGCATGTCCGTCAACATTTCCGGCGCTCTGGGGTCTTCGAAAACCGCCACCGGAGTACAGCATTCCTTTGAAGGAATCTGCCTATTCTCCCCCAGAATCGTCTCCGGCTGTAAACCGGACGGTTCGGGGCCGTCATTCTTGATTCCCGAACCCTGGGTGACAGAGGCACCACCTTCGGGTAACGTCTTCTTCGTTTCCTGCACCCCTTAACGATGGGGAGGAGCTCTTCGGGATGATACCTCGGTATCATCCCCCCTGTTGGGCGAAGAAGCCGGAGATAGCGTGTCACTCTCCATCATCTCCGGAAGAAGGTCTCCCGAGGAGGAGGACGATTGAGAAACACCAGGAATTCACTAATAGGAAAAGAATGAGGTACGTTTAAAGTGCACCAGCCTCACTTACGGTTTGGCCGGAGGTTCGTCCTCGCCAGAAAGCCTTACGGCAGCATCGCTCGCCCGGCCCAAACTGCCCGATGATGGCATTTTTCCTCTCTTGGAAGGTTTCCCCTCCTGATCTTCGAAAGCAACCCTCTTTTTGCCATGGAGAGCTTCCTCCGCACCTTTTCCCTTGGGTAAAAGAGTTTCGGCTTCCCCGAACACAGCGTCTAATTCGTCCTCAGGGCGGGTATCGCCTTCGGGCTCCCCATTCTCGCCCCCTCTGCAGACACCTGGTACGGTGTGGGAATCAGCATTCTCGTCAGTAGGGCGGTCGCAGAGTCTTCGGGAAGGGGCGTCGGACACCAGATTAACACCGCTTTCTTTATCCAGTCCTGTTTAGGGATGGATTGTTCAGTATCTTGTCAAGAGATGTTTGAATGGAAGGTGTTCAGAGTTTGAATACTTACCGCAGTGTCCGGATGATTGCAGTCGAGGCCGACGTCTTCGGTGGTGTCCGGCCATTGCTCTCGTTCCCCGAAATATAATTTCCGCATTCCTTCGTGCGTGGTGCCGAAGAAGTGCTGAAAAGGCCGCCGCCCTTCTGGATTGAACTCCCACATACGGAGAGGCCGCCGCTGACATGGCAGGATCCGGCGTACTAGCATTACTTGAACGACGTTCACAAGACCGATGCCCTTCTCGGTTAGGCTTCGGATGCGACCTTGCAGAGTCTGCACTTCATTGACGGGTCCCCAATCCAGCCCCTTATTGATCCATGAAGCAAGCTGAATTGGAGGGCCGGGTCGGAACGCAGGCGTAGACGCCCACATGGAGCCCCGCGGCTCGTTGATATAAAACCACCCCTGCTGCCATAGATCGAAAGACTTGGCGGACGATCCTTCGAACCAAACCGCGCTGGCAAGCTTGCCTATTGTGACGCTGCCGCACTCTGCCTGCTCCTCCTCTGCCACCTGCGGCCTCACATCAAACGTCTTGAGCCATAAACCAAAGTGCGGAGGAGTCCGGAGGAAGGCCTCACACATGACGATAAATGTCGAGATGAGGAGAATAGAGTCCGGGGCCAGATCGTGAAAGTCTAGCCCATAGTAGAACATGAGCGCCCGGACGAAGGGGTTAAGCGCGAACCCTAACCCATGGAGGAAGTGGGACACAAACACTACCCTCTCACCGGATTTGGGGGTAGGAACGACCTGCCCCTGTGCGGGAAGCTGATGAAGGATTTCCGGGATCAGATACCTCACTGCGCGGAGCTTCGCAATATCCTCCTCTGTGATAGAAGAAGCCACCCAACGGCCTTGACGGCTGGATCCGGACATGATTAGGGTTGGTGGCGATGGGAACCCGAGGGTTGGAACTTGGGGTAGCTAGGATTGAGGAAGAAGCAAACGCAAAGGAAGAAGACGAGTCTGGGACCATATATAAAGACCCCAAATACTAAGTGTATCTACCTGGGTCTCGAAACTTACCTATCCCCAGAGAGTTGTACCCAGGGAACGGTTGGGTTACCCACGCTTGCATTAATGAAAATCCCATGAATAAGGGAACACGATCTCTGCCTTGGCAAGACGTGCCAGTAAAACCGCATCCCGAGACATGGGGCGACGTGCCAGCCAACGGTTGGAAATAGTAACCGGGCAGGTGTGATGCGATGTCATAAACAGTTATCAACAAATCAGACTCGTGGAATATTGTATTTTCTGCATTATATATGCACAGGTCCGAACATATCTACTACATCCAAAGACTATTCCGGAGTTCGGAGGGAGGGAACCCGCCTTGCAATGCCGAAGACAATCTGCGCGCCGGACTCCTCGTCATTGAAGCTAGGTTCAGGGGCTACTGAGCGAGTCCTGGACTAAGGGGTCCTCGGGCGTCCGACCTGTTATTCATTGGGCCGGACTGATGGGCTGTGAAGATACGAAGGCCGAAGACTATACCCGTGTCCGGATTGGACTTTCCTTGGCGTGGAAGGCAAGCTTGGCGACCAACTATGAAGATTCCTTCTTATGTAACCGACTCCATGTAAACCCTAGATCCCCCCTGTGTCTATATAAACCGGAGGGGTTAGTCCGGAAAGGATATATTCATTACCATATACACATAGTCTAGGCTCCTAGGGTTTTAGCCATTACGATCTCGTGGTAGATCAACTCTTGTAACACTCATATTCATCAAGATCAATCAAGCAGGAAGTAGGGTATTACCTCCATAGAGAGGGCCCGAACCTGGGTAAACATCGTGTCCCCCGTCTCATGTTACCATTGATCCTAGACGCACAGTTCGGGACCCCCTACCCGAGATCCGCTGGTTTTGACACCGACAGTCCCGCCGCACCATCGATGTAGCAGACTAGTCCGGCCGTGCCGCGAAAGCAGAAGAGATGTCCCGCCGCGCTGCGAATGCAGCAGAGATGTCCTCCCGTGCCGCGGCAGCCTGGGAAAATGTCTTACAGGCAGGCGAGGACTCTTACAGGTGCATGCATGCGATCGTCCATAGCCAGATGGATTAGATTTCCGGCTGGGCGAGGTTGCACGACGACATGAAAGCTTCTTTTGAACAGGCTACCGGCGTCATCCGGCAACTAAATGAGAGCAACGCGAAGCTCCGGGCCGAGCGCGCCCTGCTGAGGGCGAAGATCGTCGAAAGTGCGGAGCAGCGGGAGGAGACCACTGCCTTGTTGAAGAGGACCGGCGTCATCGTCGAGAAACTTATGGACTAGAATGCCATGCTATGCATCGAGTGCAGAAGGCTGGTGGAGGAATCCGTGGATGCTCTCAAGCAGCATCTTGAGGACAAGAAAGAGCTCATTGCCGATCGCCGCGGAGACTAGTTCCCGCGGCCTGCAGCAACGCATCAAGAAAGTAGAGATCAGCGAGCCAGATCGTTGTCTTCCTTCTTCTTTTGCCCTTGTGTATTTCGGGCGTTGCCGCATGTGGCTTTTTTAATTATGTTCCTAAATATGTAAGACAATTATTATCCACTGGCATCGTCCTTATATTCATCATGCTTGCTATAAGTCGCAGTCGATGCTTTATAGGTCCGTCGGATCTTACATCAAGATCCGTGCAAAACTTTCTTTTCAGATTTTCATTTTCTCTCTTAAATCTCAGTCCAGTTAGACATATAGCCATGCCGTAGAGTAGGGGCTCGGGCGACATTAATGGAGACGTTGGGAGGGAGGTGCGCGGCAGGTAGCGGTCAAAGGGCTCTCCTCCCGATGAGCACACGCAGGGGTCTGATCGCACGCCTCCCGTACTCAAATAGCTACCCCGCACGGCACCTCCTAGCCAATAAAAAAAGGGGACGCGTGGCGGCACGTAATTGGTAAGTAGAACGCCCACGGTTTCAATAATACTTGTGTTTCCGATTTGTAACATGACAACACTTGTTCCAAAATGACTTTGTTGATTGTTAATGTGTGTGCCTTCACAAATCGGACGGAAAAATTACCACAACATGTTGGTGCCATGTCATGACAGCATGCCAAGTTTCATGATTTTCAGGCGTGTTTTGGATTTACAGGAATTAAAAAACCAAGTTTCTCAATCTTCCCGGCCGAGCCACGACGCCCAGATGTTTGAATTTCATTCTGATCTCTTGCATGGGACCTAGAAATTCACCCAAGGACACACATGTGATTTTTCAACCAACTTTGGTGCACTGGAGCATGTGCTTGTAGTTCAAATTAGAATTATGCACATTAAATGTCCAGAAACTCAATTAATGTATAAAAAAGGCCAAACAAACCCCGAAAAATTCCAAAATTAAACACAACACCCCTATTGTTCTATGTTGACACTAGAAATTTTTTGAAAGCAATAAGAGGCAACGGATATTGTTCCGTCCCCAAGGGTGGCACGTTCCCTACTGAAACCATCACGCTTGTTGTGAGAAGCTCTGGTTTGTGAGAAGCTTATACCCAAACCTGCACCAAATGGGACAAAATTTATACCACGACATGTTGATGCCGCTCCATGATAGCATGCCAAGTTTCATGAATTTCAGACGATTTTTGGATTTACTAGAATTTAAAAACCAGGCATCTCAATGTTTTGCCGGCAATCAACAGTGCCCTGGTGTTTGAATTTCATTCCCATCTCTTGCATGGGACCTTTAAATTCACCCAAGGACACACATGTGATTTTTCAACCAACTTTGGTGCACTGGAGCATGTGCTTGTAGTTCAAATTTGAATTATGCACATTAAATGCCCAGAAAGTCAATTAATGTATAAAAAAGGCCAAACGAGCCCCAAAAAATTCCAAAATTAAACACAACACTCCTATTGTTCTATGTTGACACTAGAATTTTTTTAAAGCAATAAGAGGCAAAGGATATCGTTCCGTCCCCAAAGGTGGCAGGTTCCCTACCGAAACCATCACGCTTGTTGTGAGAACCTCTGATTTGTGAGAAGCTTATACCCAAACCTGCCCCAAATGGGACATAAATTTTACCAAGGCATGTTGATGCCGCTCCATGATAGCATGCCAAGTTTCATGAATTTCAGACGAGTTTTGGATTTACTAGAATTGAAAAACCAGGCATCTCAACGTTTTGCCGGCAATCAACAGCGCCCTGGTGTTTGAATTTCATTCCCATTTCTTGCATGGGACCTAGGAATTCACCCAGGGACACACATGTGATTTTTCAACCAACTTTGGTGCACTGGAGCATGTGCTTGTAGTTCAAATTAGAATTATGCACATTAAATGCCCAGAAACCCAATTAATGTATAAAAAAGGCCAAACGAATCCCAAAAATTCCAAAATTAAACACAACACTCATGTTGTTCTATGTTGACACTAGAAATTTTTTGAAAGCAATAAGAGGCAACGGGTGTCGGATGTGGGGTTCCGGCAAACCCTTAAGGTTCGAACACTGGGGTGCGCGCGAAGTCTCTCCCTCCTACCGATCTACGCTCTAGCTCGCTAAGATCTCGCGGACGAACTCGACGAACTCGCAACACAGAAAGACACGAGGTTTATACTGTTTCGGGCCACCGTTGTGGTGTAATACCCTACTCCAGTGTGCTGGTGGTGGATTGCCTCTTGGGCTGATGATGAACAGTACAAGGGAAGAACAGCCTCCTGAGGTTGAGGTGTTCTTGTGCTTGTGTAGTTGAGGATGATCTGAACCAGTTCGGGATCAGTTGCCTCCTACTGTGGTGGTTAGTCCTATTTGTAGAGGCCCTGGTCCTCTTCCCAAATATCGAGCGGGAAGGGAGCCAACAACGGCGGGCAAATTTGAAGGGGGACAACTAGTACAAGCTATCCTGACACAAGCGGTCTTCGCCGCGAAAAGCTCTGGGGTGACGCTGTCTTGGGCTCCACGATGACCTCCGCCTTGCCGTCCTCCTGGTCTTGGTCTCGTTGCACCAATATGGCAACCTTTGCCTGATGCCTCGGTACTCTTCGCCTGCGCCGGCCTCCTTAGCACCAAAGAGGAAATAGGGACGCTGCGCGTGCCGGCGCCCGCCTGGCACCCGCCTGGCACCGTTCATCATGGCTCACGTCACGGGAGCCTCGTCAGGTTTGCCTCGCCTTGATATCTCCGCTCCTCGTGAGCCTGCCTGGCTAGGCCACTCCAGAGGAGGTCTCGCGTCGTCCGCCTCGTGAGGCTTGGACCCTCGCGAGGGTCTTGGGTCCCTTGTTGACGAAGATGGGCCGTACGGCCTGCTGCTTGGCCATGCTGTGGGCCGCAGGCAGGCAAGTCTGGGGACCCCCGTTCCCAGAACGCCGACAGTAGCCCCCGGGCCCAAGGTGTGCTCGGGCCTGGCTTCGCGGCGAAGCCAAGGGTCAAGTTCGGAGCACCTCGGGCCCCAAAAGGCCTGCGGCCTCGGTCGACGCGTGGCGGTTGATTGGACGTGGGCGTCTCCGCTTCCCCACGCTGCCTTCGAATCCGCCTGGCTATGCGGCTCCTGCGGCCTACACAGTTATTCCTCCGCCTCCTGCGCCTTGCTTCCCCAATTCCCCTGCTTCCTGGTTGCTCTGCTTCTCTTCTCCAATCTGACTTGTGCTCCGCTTCTCCATCGCCACAGCGCTGAAACAAGCTGAGAAGGGGAAAAGACCTCTGTCTCCGCCAGCTGCGCCTCCGTCCTTTGCGCCGGCGCTCGGCCGGTCTCGGGTGCTCAACGACGAGGCCATGGACAAGGTGCGCCCGATGCTTGCTTCCAGCTTCAATGAGTGGGGGGAAACGGTGGCCTATCCCGCGTCTCGTACTCGCATGGCTCAGACGGCCACTGAGGTCCCAATCTTCATAGATGCCCTCTGGGCGGGCCTGATTCCTCCCTTCTCTGCCTTCTTCAATGCGGTGCTTGAGCATTATCAGATCCACATGCTGCATCTCGACCCTCAGTCTGTGACTCTTCTTGCTGTCTTCGCCTTCGTGTGCGAAGCCATGGTGGGCATCGCTCCTTCGGTGGCCCTCCTCCGTCACTTCTTCTCATTGCATCTGGCCGACCCTCAACAATGCTCGGGGTGCGTGAGCTTCCAGGCCGTGGCTGCGACGGCGGGCGAGGGGATCGACTTCGAGCTTCCTCCATCCACGAGCGAATTCCGGATACGATGGGTGTTCGTCGATGCCGGTGTGCTCAGTCCTCTGCTTCAGGCTCCGTCGGGGCCTGCTGTTCCTAACTCTAGCTGGAGCCATCAGCTGCACGCGAGCCCCGGCCTTGCCCATGTCTAGCTCAGGTTGAGGTTGCTGAAAGATCGCGGCGTAACTGCACCGATGGTGGTGAAGGAATTCGTCCAATGCCGGGTCGCTCCGCTTTAGCGCCATTCTCGCCCGATGTGGACCTTGCTCAGCAGCCAGGACCGCATGAGGTTTCAGGAGTCCGGGCTCCTCCTTGGGACGCGGTGAACAGTGCTCAAGGTCCTGACGGGTGTCTTTCTGCCGGCCCAACTGCCTGGGAAGAACTGTTTGCAGTACCACTGCAAGAACAAGGATGAATTTGTAAAGAACATGCCTCTCTTTGATGAATGGGGGCCGCGGCCGGATGGCCTGGAGGGGCCTCGTGAGAACCCCGTCGTTGTGGTTCCCTTCCTTGCCCCTGATGCTGAGCTCGCCCCAGGTGACGGTGCAGGTGGGCGAGCTTCGGCGGAGGCCGGTGACTCGAGTGCTGAGGAGCATGTGCTGAGTGGTGATCCTGGGGCATCGTCCTCAGGAGCCTGCCACTCCCCACCTGAGGCGTCAGTTGCTGAGGAGACGCTGCATGTGACTCCCGAGGCCAAGGCTCCAGGAGTCTCGGGAGGTCGTGGTGAAACGGTGCCTGGCTGTCTGCCGCGACCGGGCACCCCTGAAGATATTCTTCCGAGCTCTTCTTCGGCCCCGCTGTGCACCGGCCGTCACGTCCAATGTTTCGGTCGTCTTTGTGTGGACTTCGAGGAGCTCCGCAAGAGGAAAGGATCTCCCAGCGGCAGCAACATCTTTGGACCGCTGAAGCAGAGGAAGTACATCACCGTTGACGTGTAAGTATCGTACCGCTATGGCTCCTTGTGTGCTGTTTTTCGTCTTCTGACGTCAGTTCTTCAAGGCTCCTTCCGTCGAGGTGGCCGCGCCTCCTGAGAAACGGCCTCCTTCTTCCTTAACTCTTCCGCCGGCTACGAGCGCTCCGAGTCCGCTGGTTGCCCCTGGAGCAGGGCTGGTCGAAGGGGCACTCCTGCCTTCCTGGCGCGCTGAACCTGCAGCCTCATCGCCCCTCCCCCTTGGTCTGGCGTGGAGCCTGGCAGGCGTGCCCAAGACTCCTCCGCTGGTCTTTGACGGCAACTTGTTGGCTTTGATCCTCGGCTCCTCTTCAAGCAGCGAGCCCCAGCCGGCTTGGGCTTCTCGCGAGGACGGGTTGGTGTCAGGTGAGTCGCCAGCCCGCAGCCCCCTGCTGAGGGGTGGCGCGCCGCTTGGCGCCCCGCCCGCAGCCCCCGAGGTGGAGAACGAAGAGGGCGGGGCGTTCGAGCTTGAGCGAGGGCGAAGCATGATTCGCCATGAGCTCTTCCAGGAGGCGATGAACGCGATGAGCCGACTTGGTGAAGAGCTCGCGAGCGTCGATGCGCGTCTTGAGGCTGAAGGTCTCCGGTTGGCGGAGGAGCGGCGCAAGCTGAAGGTTGCCATCAACCTCGGCCGCTATCAGTGTGACCTTGAGAACGCGAAGGCTGAGGCCTCTCTCAAGGTCTCCCACGAAGCCCGCTCTCGAGCCTTGGAAGAGGCTCACGAGGCTGATCGCCGCCGCGAGGCTGCGGAGAAACGCGCGTGGGAGCTCCAGGCCTGGAGCGCGTCTCTTGAGCAGCAGGTGGAGGCGCGCAGGGCCGCTCTTGCGTCGCTGAGGGGGACGCTCGCGGAGGAAGAGGAGGTTCGGAAGCGTGAGGAGGCGCTGGCCCTGGAGGCCATGGAGCGTAGCCGCGAGCTCGAGCAACTGGAGACGAGGGAGCATCAAGTTGCCCAAGAAGAAGACGCCGTCGGGGCTCGCGATGCTGGAGTTGAGGAGGAGATGAACCGCCGGGTGGCCAAGGTTCGCGCGGATCTGGAGGGCAGGTACGACCTGAAGCTGAAGCTCGCGGGCGTGGAAGATGAGGGCAGGGCCGCTGCCCTTAGGCCCAGGTTGGACGAGGCTGAGAGGCACGCGGAAGCCACGGCCGCCGCCCTGGTCACGGCGCAGTCGGACTTGGCCTCCGCCCGCGCCGAGCTGCGTTCCCTCTGGAGGCGGGTTGATGACGCAGAAGCCGTTGCGAGGCAAAACACGGGGGAGGTGCTCCATCGTCGAACGCTGGAGCGCGAGCATGCCCCTATGCTTCAGGATCTCCGGAACAGGGCCAATATCGCCCTGGGCCATATCTGCGACGTGGAGGCGCCGACCCCTCACTCAAATGATTATGCCAGCCACCTGACCTTCTTCACCGAGGTGGTGACGCGCCTGGAGGCTCGATCTGCCAGAGCTCGCCAGCTTGTGGAGGAAAGGGGGCGTGGCCTGCTCGAGCGCGCTTTCTCACGTGTCTTTAGCCACCTCCTGAATGCCGACCCCAACTTTGACTTTGACGCCACCATCGCCCCCGTACCCACGGCTATCCGGGGCGACCTAGCACGCTGGGTTGAGGACAATGTGGACGCGTTGGTCAGGGCCTTCGCTTCGGAGGATGATGCAGTGGTGGTCGTCGCAGACAAAGGCGACGTGGTCGACGATGGCGACGGCTGCGTCGCCGATGGCGGCGATGACGCCGATGAAGACGACGATGACGCGAGTGACGCGTCCGCGGGTGATGCAGCGAGCGACATTTCTGGCTGATCCCTTGTTCTCCTGTCATTTCTTCCTGCGCAAAAACTCGGGCGTGGCCCTTGGAAACTTGTAAGAGCGTTTTGAGAGGGGAGCCCCTCATGTAAGCAAATTGCAGCTTTTACTTCCCATGCGATTTGAGTTTGTGTCCTTGTGAACTTGTGAATCCTGATGCGAGTTTTCTGCCTTGGTTTACCTTAGTCAGCGCCAGCTTTGGGCTGGGCTATGATGTGTCGAGTTCCTGAGAACCTTGAGGAGCTCGTCGCCCCGTCGGAAGGGGCCCCACGAGTGGTGAGCACCAGTTGCGGTGTTAGCGCATGCTTGGCGTGCGCGTGCTTCGCGTAGTCCCGCTCGCGAGGAGCTCGTGAGGGAAAAGCGATGGACATGAGTCCCAGACAAAACGAGATCCAGAAGGCAAGAAATTTCTCAAACGAGAAAAGGCCCCCCCCCCCACGCGCATCAATAAAACTCAGCTTCAACTCAAATCCAGATCCAGAAGCAAATCTACAGAAAGAGAGAGATCCAAAGCAAAAGGCCGCGTCCGGCACCTAGTCTAGTCTTCTGGTCTTCAAGTCTTCTCACTAGCGTGGAGCTAAGTGCTGCCACTAGGCGTGGGAGGGAGCCCCAGGGCCTGAGGCCGGCACCCCTGAGACTCCGGGGCGTGTACAGCCCCAACTCATTATTACGTGAGAGTGTCACGGGCGGCGAGCTTCACAGGCACTGGGCCTTCTTCACAGGTACCGGCCTTGCTTCATATCGCCAGACGAGGGCCCCACCTTGCACCACCCTCGACCTCCTCTGAGCCGACCGGTCACCAGGACGACACAGAGGAGGGAAAGAGGACGCCAGCGGTTCCCTCGGCAACCACAGGTCCTCTGCCGGGGGAAGGGTTGTCGAGGCCTCCCCAGCAGAGGGCCTACCTCCGGGTGTCGTCAGGCGTCGCGCGCCGCGGGGAGGGGCCTTGCTCCTGGCTCCCTCTCGGCGGCCCCCAGCGTGTTTCCCTTGTTGGAACAGGTGCTACCGTGCCTGGGTCGTCGATCGACGCTGCAACCTGATTCATCTGTAGTCCATGGTTAGCATAAGCCTATTCCTGAGAGACTAGCGGTACCCTGTAGTTGCCGCTGCCGGCATGATCGTTGTGGTTCTCCGTTGGTTCTTGGAAGGCTTCGGCTCCTAGTGCCCCCTCTCCCCAATCTTCTCCAATGAATGAGCCGAGGTCGTCCTCTGGTGCGTACCCTTGGTCCATCATGCGGGGCACGTAGGCTTCCGGGGCCGTCACCCCGAACACCTCGCCGTGGTGCCCCACGCTCCATGTTGCTCCGCCCATGACGGCATCCTGGGGATGACAATACGGCATCCGGCCGGGACCATGGGGGGCGATGCTTGCGCTCGTGCTTGTCGAGGGCGGCATAGGGGAGTTGGAGCCCCCCTACGCCACCGGCCGTGTTGATGTTGATGAAGCCCCCGGGCGTAGTTGATGGCGCGCGGATGAGGTGAGGTTCGCCGCGCGGCCCTGCAGTGGCCTGGGGAGGAAGTCGATAGCAGAAGGGCGGTGCTCCCGACGCCGTTGCATCCAGCAGCTCGGCAACACGCTCAAGCAGCGTATCCCGGCCACTCTCCATCAGCCTGCATCGCAGCAACTCCCTTGCCACCGTGAGTGCCGCCCGCATGTTTGCTTGCTCCCGCCGTGAGTGCGGCGTCGTTGCTGCGGCATGGCTCGCCGCTCTTGCCGCGGCTCGTACTTGCCGCCGGGTGAGGGTGGATGACGCTTGGCCGCGCTGTCCGCGCCCGGCGGAGCTTGGCGGCGCCCGTGCCGCTTTGAGTGCGGGGTCGAGACCTTCATGGGCAGGCGGCGCTGCCCGGGCCGGCCAGGCTGCCCAGCGGTCGAAGCCGGCCCTTGGGTCGCCAGACATCATGGCCGGTGAGCGTTGGAGAGCTGGCTGGCAGAGAATAAGCTCCGGCGCACCCCTACCTGGCGCGCCAAATGTCGGATGTGGGGTTCCGGCAAACCTTTAAGGTTCGAACACTGGGGTGCGCGCGAAGTCTCTCCGTCCTACCGATCTACGCTCTAGCTCGCTAAGATCTCGCGGACGAACTCGACGAACTCGCAACACAGAAAGACACGAGGTTTATACTGGTTCGGGCCACCGTTGTGGTCTAATACCCTACTCCAGTGTGGTGGTGGTGGATTGCCTCTTGGGCTGATGATGAACGGTACAAGGGAAGAACAGCCTCCTGAGGTTGAGGTGTTCTTGTGCTTGTGTAGTTGAGGATGATCTGAACTAGTTCGGGATCAGTTGCCTCCTACTGTGGTGGTTAGTCCTATTTATAGAGGCCCTGGTCCTCTTCCCAAATATCGAGCGGGAAGGGAGCCAACAACGGCGGGAAAATTTGAAGGGGGACAGCTAGTACAAGCTATCCTGACAAAAGCGGTCTTCGCCTGCGAAAAGCTCTGGGGTGACGCCGTCTTGGGCTCCACGATGACCTCCGCCTTGCCGTCCTCCTGGTCTTGGTCTCATTGCACCAATATGGCAACCTTTTCCTGATGCCTCGGTACTCTTCGCCTGCGCCGGCCTCCTTAGCACCAAAGAGGAAATAGGGATGCTGCGCGCGCTGGCGCCCGCCTGGCACCCGCCTGGCACCGTTCGTCATGCCTCACGTCACGGGAGCCTCGTGAGGTTTGCCTCGCCTTGATATCTCCGCTCCTCATGAGCCTGCCTGGCTAGGCCACTCCAGAGGAGGTCTTGCATCGTCCGCCTCGCGAGGCTTGGACCCTCGCGAGGGTCTTGGGTGCCTTGTTGACGAAGATGGGCCGTACGGCCTACTGCTTGGCCACGCTGTGGGCCGCAGGCAGGCAAGTCTGGGGACCCCCGTTCCCAGAACGCCGACAACGGATATCGTTCCATCCCCGAAGGTGGCACGTTCCCTACCGAAACCATCACGCTTGGTGTGAGAAGCTCTGGTTTGTGAGAAGTTTATACCCAAACCAGCCCCAAATGGGACAAAATTTTTACCATGGCATGTTGATGCCGCTCCATGATAGCATGCCAAGTTTCATGAATTTCAGACGAGTTTTGTATTTACTAGAATTTAAAAACCAAGCATCTCAATGTTTTGCCGGCAATCAACAGTGCCCTGGTGTTTGAATTTCATTCCCATTTCTTGCATGGGACCTAGAAATTCACCCAAGGACACACATGTGATTTTTCAACCAACTTTGGTGCACTGGAGCATGTGCTTGTAGTTCAAATTTGAATTATGCACATAAAATGCCTAGAAAACCCAATTAATGTATAAAAATGTCCAAACAACCCCGAAAAATTCCAAAACTTAACACAACCACTAAAAAAAGACACATCCGTGACATTTTGGGCCGAACGAATTTTTTTCTGTCATACATATGACACTTCTATGACGATAATTGTGACAAAACCCGGTATCATCATAGATGTGGTGGGCTCCTACTTCTATGACAGAAAATGGGCTTTTCATCCTGGGCGGGCCGGAGACGCAGCTGCATGACATTCTTTGGGCCGTCCATGACGGAAAAAACCGTGGTAGAAGCGAGGGCGAGGAAAATTTCAGGGAGTTCCCGGTTACGGTGGGAGGTCGGGGGCCGAGCGATGCGCGTTTCTCTCGTACACGTACGCGCATGTGTGCGAGGCGTTGGCTCTAACTGAACCCGAGCAAGGCGTTGGGCTCTAACTGAACCCGAGTGATTGCACTGCAGGCTACGCGTTACTGAACCCGAGCGATCGATCGATGGCTGTTAACTGAACCCGATCGAGCGATTCCTTTGCTACTGCTGCTAACTGAAGCCGATCAATGCTGCCTCTGGATGAACAGTGAGTGTTGCTGGGGGGGTTTGGATGAACAGTTGCCGGTGGGGGTGGATGAACAGGACCCCGTGGTGTTGCCTCTGGATGAACAGGACCCCAATCGATCGAGCCGGTTGGGGCTAGATGAACAGGACCCCGTGGAGGGCAGGATGAACAGGACCACCACGTGGAGGGCAGAATGAACAGTAGACGGTGGAGGGCTGGTTGAACAGGAGCCCGTGGAGGGGTGGTTGAACAGGAGCCCGTGGAGAGGGTTGGTTGAACAGTAGCCGGTGGAGTAGCGCGTGGTGGAGGCTGGATGAACAGGAGCCCGTGGATGAACAGTCGCATGTGGAGGCTGGAGGAGGTCGACGGTGGATGAACAGTAGCCCGTGGAGGCTGGAGGGGGTCGACGGTGGGGATGAACAGTGTCCCGTGGAGTCCCATTTTGCGGTACGCCACACCCCTCCCGATGAACATGACCCCCGTTTCGACCGTAGCGCTCCAACACAAGTCCGTTTCCAAAGTTTTGCGGTACGCCACACCCCTCCCAATCAACAGGACCCCCGTTTCGACCGTAGGAGGTCCGTTTCCTCCGTTTTGCGGTACGCCAGACCCCTCCCGATGAACAGGATCCCGTTTCAAACGTGGCCGGTCGAACACAAGGCCGTTTCCTCCGTTCTGCGGTACGCCAGGCCTCGTTTCCATCGGCTGTTCCGTCCAAGCCCTCCCGATGAACACGATGACGCATTCCGTTCCGACCCAGCCAGTTGGCTCCCACGCGTTCTGTTGCCTCCCGATGAACACGACGCATTCCGTTGCCTCCCCATGAACACGACGCATTCCGTTGCCTCCCCATGAACACGACGACGACGCTGTTTCTCCGTTCCGACCCAGCCATGTACACGAGCCCTGGCCGTACGTATGCACGAGTAGGCGTTCGAGACCCCGCCCGTATGTACACATACGTGGCCGTATTTTCTTTCTTGCACCCTGGCCGTTGTACGTACGTGTACATGCTACGTGCGCGCCCCTACTACGACACGTACGCGCCTCTACTACGACACATGCGCGCCTCTACATCCACCAGTATATATGTACGTACACGTTCGCGACCAGAATGACAACGCTATGTACGCTTCGACCAGGTGGGTCCCGACTGTCAGGCACTTCCTTGCCTGCGAAGATGTAGCTGGTGGGTCCCAGTAGTCAGGGGGGCGAATCATTTTTTTGCCCGAACGCACTTCCTTGCATGCGAAGATGTAGCTGCTGGGTCCCAGCAGTGAGGGGCAAACATTTTTTTCACGAAATACGGTGGCCCGTCCGGTGGGTCCTAGCTGTCAGGTGGAGGAATAATTATTTTGCACGTAATAAGGACGCACTTCCTTGCTGCGGCTGTGGACCCAGCTGTCAGCCTCTCCACGTACAGTCCACGTCCGATGGAAGCCGTTCCTTGACCACATTGACCACGCCGCGCCGAGAGCACAAGGGCGGTGGACGACGGCGAGGCCTAGGAAGGGGATGACGTGGAGCCGGGAAGACGCGGCAGTGGATGGCCACGCGTAGAGGAGTATGAGGGTTCACTGGTTCGCTGCGGTGTGAGGCTGCCGTCGCCGCAGAATAACAGGGGGTGTGGGTGAGTAGAGGGATGGCCTGGCCAGCGGTGGGAGTAGTAGGGGGCGGTGAGGCCTCCGCCGCATCGCAGCCGGCCACGGGAGGCAGGAGCACGAGGCACGACCGGCGCTGGTTTGGGCGGCTAGAGCAAGAAGACCAGAGGTTGAAGAAGCACTACGGCCGTTGGATGGACATCGTACGGTCACTGGAGCTAGAATCGTGCATATTGGCTAAGTTGACAAAGCCCTCCGTCCCCGTCAACTTAGTAGGCCCACAAGCAGCCTGCCACTATACTGGGTCCCAGCTAACAGGGGGAGTGTTCATTTTTTTGTGCGTAATAAGGAGGCACTTCCTTGCGTGCGAAGATATACCTGGTGGGTCTGAGCTGTCAGCGGCGGTAACGTTTTTCATGAAATACAGAGGCCCTTTCGGTGGGTCCCTGATGTCAGGTGGAGGAATCATTATTTTGCGCGTAATAAGGAGGCATTTCCTTGCGTGCGGCCGTGGACCCAGCTGTCGGCCTCTCCACGTACAGTCCACTTCAGATGCATGTCGGTCGTTGACCACGTTGACCAGGCCGCGCCGAGAGCACCAGGGCGGTGCACGACGGCAAGGCCTAGGAAGGGAACGACACGGAGGCAGGGAAGACTCAGCAGTTGTTTCCCACGCGGAGGGGAGTACGACTGTACGAGGGTTTACTGGTTCGTCTGCCGTCGCCGGAGAATAACAGCAGGTGTCGGTGAGTAGAGGGATGGCTAGGTCAGTGATGGGAGTACGGTGAGGCGGTGAGGCATGCGCGGCAGCACAGCCGGCCGCGGGGAGGAGGGAGCAGGCAGTCCCGCCGGCGCTTGTTTGAGCGGCTGGAGCAGGAAGAGCAGAGATTGAAGAAGCACGACGGCCGTTTGATGGACATCCAACAGTCACTGCTTGTGCGTCAACCTTTTTTTAGGAAAGCCTAAAATATGTGGAAAACAACATACAACCCATCTGCCATTATTTCTAATAATTTACAGCCCATTTGCTAATTCTTAAGGTTTTTTTGGAGCCCATATTCTTTTTGTTAGCATTACAGCCCATATTGTGTCCACGGTTAAAAAATTATACGAAATTTTGCATATTTCGATGCGGTCCGAACTGTTTTTAATCCCAAAATTTCGACTCACATTCAAACTGATTTTAAAAATAAATGTATATCAATATAAAATCCAACAAATTCTCCATGCATAAAAATTTATGTAATTTAAAATCTCAAAATGAAAAAAAAGATATTTAAAACTAATTGCTGGTTTGATGTGTTTTAAAAATGTACAACCCATTTCTCATTACTGATCGACCATTTTCTCGGCCAGCCGAATGAAGCTCTCCTCGTCTTGAAAGACTTGCAGCCCAACAGGCTTGACAAAGCGACTTACTTGGCAAATCACAAAAAAACTGGGATGTGGCCGTGGACCCAGCTGTCAGCCACTCCACGTACAGTAGTCTTCCGATGGAAGTCGGTCGTTGACCACATTGACCACGCCGCGCCGAGAGCACCAAGGCGGTGGACGACGGCGAGGCCTAGGAAGGGGACGACGCAGAGCCGGGGAAGACGCGGCAGTGGATGCCCACGCGGAGAGGAGTACGAGGGTTCACTGGTTCGGCTGCGGCGTGAGGCTGCCGTCGCCGCAGAATAACAGGGGGTGTGGGTGAGTAGAGGGATACCCTGGCCAGCGGTGGGAGTAGTAGGGGGCGGTGAGGCCTCCGCGGCATCACAGCCGGCCACGAGAGGCAGGAGCACGCGGCACGACCGGCGCTGCTTTGGGCGGCTGGAGCAAGAAGACCAGAGGTTGAAGAAGCACTATGGCCGGTGGTGGACATCGTGCGGTCACTGGAGCTAGAATCGTTCATATTGACTAAGTTGACAAAGCCCTCTGTCCTCGTCAACTTAGTAGGACCACAAGTCAGCCACCCACTATGGTGGGTCCCAGCTAGCTTGGGTATTCATTTTTTGGTGCGTAATAAGGAGACACTTCCTTGCGTGCGAAGATATAGCTGGTGGGTCCGACCTGTCAGCGGGGGGAACGTTTTTTTCGCAAAATACGGAAGCCCTTCCCACGTACAGTGCACGTACAGTGCGTAATAAGGAGGAACTTTCCTTGCGTGTGACCATGGACCTCGTCGGTAACAGCCGTCATGCTCTCCACGTACAATCCTCTTCCGATGACTCTCGTATGTTGACCACGCCGCGCCGAGCGCACCGTGGCGGTGGACGACGGCGAGGCCCCAGACTGGAATGACCCGGAGATGGGGAAGACGCGGCAGTGGAGTCACAGATGGAGAGGAGTGGGAAACTTGACTGGTTCGGGTGCGGGGTGGGCCTACACTCGGCAGAGAATAACAGGAGGTGCGGAGTGGAGGGATGGCCTGGCCGTCGGCGGGGTAGCGTTTTGCTGAGGAGCGCAAAACGATGCTGCTGGACGCCGAAGGCTGGAGCAGGCGGTTCCGGCAGCGCTGGGGGAAGAAGACGAGAGATTGAAGAAGAATGTCGGCCGTTGGATGTAAATCCAACGCCTTCTTAGGCTTCGACCTACTGGCCCACATGTTAGCCAGTCCATTTGTTTTTTAGTCCATTTGGTGGGCTGGGTGAAACAATGATGTAGCATCTATGCAGCCCGTTTAAATCCCATTTGCATTTTTCTCGAAATCCGTGGACTTGCTGGGCTGGGTGAAAATATCATGTTGGGCTAGACGGAGAAATGTTATAAAAACATAAACACATGATTGCACGTCAGTAAAATCTTTTCAAGCTTATGTACGCAATCACTAGGAGTTAACTTGCCAAGTTATATATAAATAATAATAATAATTATTTTGTAAGAACTTTCAACTTACGAAATAAAATATCAATTTAATTTGATGAGTTAATAGTACGTGGGGTATTATTATTTTTTAGGCTAGACGTGGGACAGTTGAGTTGGTTCTAGGGGAAAGTACTGGGAGAAAACTCAGTTTACATCGAAAAAGAAAGTGGGAGAAAATTCAGAGACCTGCTGGGTCCACCTGAGGAGGGGAATATGTTGGGAGGAAGGAGATTCAAAGCACGACAGCCGAGTGAACTAGTTTTATTTTTACGGACAAGTGAACTAGTTTACATACATAAGCAAGTAGCCACTAAAAAAAGCAATCAGGTTAATGGGTTCTTAAAAGAAATATTTCGGACAAAACAGATAATTACGACACATAGGCTAATGCATGAAACACTCAGATGATAAAGGTGCTTATAAACAGATAAAGTACAACATCTAGACCTTCCTGGCACGCTTGATCATGACGCTGCAGCTGTCCGTGTACTCGTCGGTTACGGGAAGCAGAAACGCCCTCATGTCCAAGATCTGCCTGTACATGTCGTAGCATGCGTATGCGTCCTTGGCCGCGTAGGTTATGTAGGCTAGATTCAGAGGTACCTCCCACGTGTTCAGGTCGTCTTCTTTCATGTTGGCGTATCAGGGGTTGATGATGGTCTCAGCGAGGTCAACCACGGAGTCCTTCTCCTGCCCGTTGCTGATGATCTTGTATTGCTTCTGGATGTCGACAAGCTTGTTGCACCAGATGGCCGAATCGTCGCGTTCTTCCTTCTCTCCACCGTAGCGAAGGTGCAGTCGGCGCTGCCGATGAAACAGGCGAATGCTCCAGAACTTGGTGTAGCCATAGGACTGAGGCGAGGCAGAGCTTCACCGAGTCCGTATCGTTGGTATACATCACATTCAACTTGGTGCAGCCATAGGACTGAACGGCGAACTCAAAGGGGAACTCCTTGCTGAAGTCCATATCCAGCAGGCTCACCCCTCGGATCGCCATTGGAGTCTCTTCGAGTGAACGAGTGTGTAGGCGGCGGCAGCAATTCGTTTTTCAGCTCTTGGGGAACTGGATTCAATAGTAAGCTGAGTGTGTACAGGCGACAACAGTTACTACCCCTCCCTCGTCCGCTGCATGCCCGGCAGAAGATGCACCCTCGGCCACACGTCGGTTCACGAGCGGGTCTGTATTGGTACTGTAATAACAGGAGTTAGTGGTCACTTTACTTAAATTTAATTAGCTTTAATAAAAATTTATACTTAAAACAAGCAATGCATTCGCTCGTTCTATCAGTGCCACAGGATCAACATGCACAACAATTAGAATTATTATTCTCAGGACGCTCACGATCAGCACATTTGTCGCACTTTCACAAAGATAATACTACCAAGTGTGAACTGTTTGTTATGGTTGTTGTCCTCTGCATCATCGTGCCGTGTTTCCCAGCTTGCAAGATTCAGAACCAACAAATAAGATCCAAATAATAAGTACAACAAAGATGCCTACACATCTCATTGATTCCCAGCTTGCAAGATTCAGAACCAACAAATAAGATCCAAATAATAAGTACAACAAAGATGCCTACACATCTCATTGATTCCCAGCTTGCAAGATTCAGAACCAACAAATAACATTCAAATAATAAGTACAACAAAGATGCCTACACATCTCACTGATTCCCAGCTTGCAAGATTCAGAACCAACCCATTAGAACCTTTTGATAAAGTGAATATCGGGATTAAATCCATCTTGGCTAGCCATGTCATATAATCGAAGAACTTGGCGAATGCTCTTGACCGTCACAACATCTGTAGTTGAGTATTCCTGTCTGCACAACGCAGATAATAAAGAGCATGATTACTATAATACTGGCACTAATGGAAGTCAACCTGCAGCTCCACTCGATGATTCAATTCATGCCACTTTTTCTGCAGTTCGCCTGAAATGAAGCAAAGATTGCATCATTCAGCTACGGCTCATCTTGCAAAGGCTAATAAAATGTTGCACGAGATTACCAGCAGAATTTGACAGAGATTTTGGAAACTCCAATCACCATTTTGTGCAGTTCCACCAAAATTGAGAGATGTTGCCCATGTAACATTTTAGTTGAACTGCACAAGACACTCATTCCAAAAAAGTGTTTTGTGCAATTCACCAAAAGGTCACAATAGCAACAAGGTGAAATGGATATCCCTATCTGCACAAAAAGATAGAAAGTAAACAGTTGCTGGTCAATAAGAATATACGAAACATATACAAAATGAAAAGAAGCATCTTAATTATGTTCATGGCAATCACGCAAGGACAGTAGAAATTTTAAAACGTCAGCAATGCTTCATGTTACCAGAAGCATTACGATCAACAATGAGATTCCTCAAATATGGGATTACTTTAATGGTGGCATTGCTTGTTTACCAGACACAGTAAATCAACAGCAGCTAAAGAGTTGGTTTAAGGGCATGGGACCGTGGGGACACCAGGACATTCAGCAGCGTAAAGGAGCAACTTACTTATCATACTGGGGAAAATAGCAGGAGTGCCATTTGTAACACTGTTTAATTGCATCTTATCACTAGAGGCATTAGATTAACAATAACACTAGTTAGACATGTCCCTAAGGTAACAGTGTGATCGCTTCATTTTACATGCGCCCTTACATTAACAACAGCAAAAGGTTGGTATAAGGACATGCGACAATGGATGCATCAGCACAATGTACCTAGAAGGAGGCATAAAGTGGTGATGCCGAGTTTGTTCATGCTATGTGAGGGCAGCAAACCTAATCCTAGAGACCTTTTACTATGTGAGGGCAGCAAATCTAATCCTGGAGACCTTTTACTATCTGAGGGCAGAAAATCTAATCCTGGAGACCTTTTACCATGTGAGGGTAGCAAATCTAATCCTGGAGACCTTTTACTATGTGAGGGCAGCAAATCTAATCCTGAGACCTTTTACTATGTGAGGGCAGCAAATCTAATCCTGAGACCTTTTACAATGTGAGGGCAGCAAATCTAATCCTGGAGACCTTTTACTATGTGATGGCAACAAATCTAATCCTGGACATACTCTGTTGACTTGTCCACCAGCCGCCACTTTCTATCCTTTTTTCAACCAATAATAGATCTGTTCCTTATCCAGTTTGTACTGCGTTTTCCCATTATTTCCCTTTTCAACCAAGAGACCGGTTGGGTATCCGGTCTCTACTACTTTCACCATATTATTTCCTCTTTGAATCAAGTCCTAGATTCATGCTACAACTTCCCCCCCTTTCTTCATTGTTTGAACAAAGCCCTGGATTCGAATGCATGGAGTAGCTTTACCTCTAATAATACTAAAAATTTAGGTGGCTTTGGAAGAGCTGATGGGAGTAGAAAAAGATGCACATGCAGACACGTGGGGAGCTGGGGCAGTAGAGCAAGGCCGCTTTTGAAGAACTTATACCTGAGGGTCACCGGGATGTCGGCGGCGGCAGGTCGGATCTGCGGACAATACGGCAGGGAGGAAGAAGGGTCGGAGGACCTCCCGAGCCGGCGCTGTGTCGGAGAGAACGGCACGGGCAGAGGATCGGGCCCCTCCGGCAGCTGTGGGTTTCCTCCCTCGGCGGCGATGACTGCGTGAGCGATGCACCTTTTAGTCCTCTACACACACCGGCCGAATCTGTGACCAGCGGTGATCAGAGAGAAAATGTCGCTACCGCTGTCTTGTTTATATCTAGAGAGGATGAGAGAATGAAGAGAGCAACCCTAGTAAAGCAAGTGCTCAGGCCCCTGTGTCTATATATAGTGGAGTGATTATCTTTTTTCTCTCCACAACAAGCGTTTCAATTTGTGTACGTTGCATTAAAGAAAATAAACTCTCTATTTAAGGTGACTACTGTACGACTCCTACTTACTACTAGTAGTACTACAGTATTGTTCACTTGTGCTCCCCGCCCCTCCATTCATTGAACAACCCCATAGGTGAATAAACATACAGTAAGTACTGTATTTATGTAGAACGAACAAGCTCGAACTATTTTCGCGTAGTTAAAAGTTGAGGGCGGGGCTTTTCCCGGGCAGTACGCGTGGCCGTTTTCGGGTAGGCGGTTTGACAGAGAGGCGAGGAGGGTGAGCGAGTGGGGCTGTGCTATTTGACGGTGCGTTACTGCTAGAAAGACTTGTGATATGACCACTCACTATAGTCATGAATTACTGGCACTCTGACCGGGGTGATGCCCCCCTTTCGTTCCGCGCTCTAATCTGGTGCATGACACGTCGACCCGGATGCTGGCTCTCCCACATGTCGGAGTAGTAAGAAGGAGCAAAGAATGATGCGGTATATACTAGTACTACACTAGAGTACTACTCAGGTCGGAGGAGTGCGAACCACGGCAGCCCAGTGAACCAGCTGTGCGAACCACGGTAGCCCAGTGAACCAGTAGTAGAAAACAATGTGGTGATATGGCCATAAAAAACAATGTGCTACGGTCCACACTGTAGCATGTAAAGTAACACTCTTTGTTTGGATCCCTGAGTTAGAGCTAGTTTGGGTTGAAATAGCCTCAAATTATCAAAACAAGAGGGGTTAGTTTGAGCTAGTTTGCTCTAACCCAGCTAAAAAAACTAGCCCGGTGGAGAGGTTCTAATTGGGTTAGTTATCCTCGGGCCCACTAAAAGAGAACTAAAAAATCTCCCCTGCCCGCACCAGATCGCTCCCCCTCTCGCACGACTCCTCTCTGTTCCCCATAGGGCCGCTTGCCCTCTCTCTCCTCCGGCCGCCCTCTCCTTCCGGCCTCCGCCGCCCTACTCCGGCCGCCCTCTCCCTCCGGCCTTCGAAGGTCGCCCCGCTCCCCCTTTACCAGTCGTTTTTCTCCCTCTGTCGTGCGTGGCGGCCGCGCATCTACCAGGGAGGTCGCGAGAGGGGTGAGTTTGTTCGTTCCTTCTCTGTCTCACGGCCATATCATTGATCTTGCTTGCTCTAGCGCTAATTCTGATTTGGAAAAGTAGATCCTGATCAAACTTGGTATAGATTTGTGGTGCACGCATGGAATTGTTTGATGCTGCTTGAGGAGGTAATAAATCTTTCTAGAGGCCCAAAGATTCAGGTCAGCTTTCTAGGTATTTCAATTTCAGGCTTGGATTATTTCTAGAGGCCCAAAGATTCAGTTCACCTTTCTAGGTATTTCAATTTCAGGCTTGCATTATTTCTAGAGGCCAAAAGATTCAGTTCACCTTTCTAGGTATTTCAGTTTCAGGCTTGCATTATTTCTAGAGGCCCAAAGATTCAGTTCACCTTTCTAGGTATTTCACTTTCAGGCTTGCATTATTTCTAGAGGCCCAAAGATTCAGTTCACCTTTTTAGGTATTTCAGTTTCAGGCTTGCATTATTTCTAGAGGCCCAAAGATTCAGTTCACCTTTCTAGGTATTTTAGTTACAGGCTTGCATTATTTCTAGAGGCCCAAAGATTAAGTTCCCAGTCGGCGGCAAGCGGCCCTGCTACCCATGCCGGTGTCGACCTCAACTCGCAAGGGTCGGCGTCGGAGGTGTTCCCGGGGCTTGGGCTCTACAGAGCCTTCCTCCAGAGTGACGATGGCGAGCTCCTCCCTCGGTGCGTGAGGGGCTCCGGGCTCCCTCCCTATCGTGAATGACTTCCGTGATGAGTTAGCTCATTCTTTGTTTCATGAAGTGTTTTTTTATTTTGTGAAGCTTGATTGACGACTTGTATGTTTAAGTGGGATATCTCATTTGTATGGACAAAGTAAAAATTATCATGTTTTGCATGCTTGATTTGTATAGATGGTTCGTTTATGTCAATTGTGAGCGGGAGGAGGCCACAGAAGAGCCGGCCACACCAAGAGGGTGCTTGGATCCAAGGGACTTATTTTAGTCTGACTAAAAATAGTCTCTTTAAGAGGCTAAAGTTCCAAGCACCCCTGACTAAAGAGGGGCTAAAACTAGTCTTGAGACTAAAAAAATTTAGTCAGGGGTACCCCTACTAAAATGTGGATTAGTCCTCTCTCTCATCATTTAACTCCTCTCCTTTAACACAGGCGAGTTCTGGATTGGAGGGTTTGGAGGATAATAAATGCTCATTAACTTGATTTTAGTCTCTTTAGTATTTGGATCCAAGCATGGGTGAGGCTAGCAAGTTTTAGTCCCACTACTTTTAGTCATGGAACTAAAACGTATTCAAGCACCCTCCAAATCCGGCAGGAAATAGGGTCCAAAGTAGTCAAATGATTGAGATAGAGCATTTATTGTCAATCTAACCCTGCCATCCATACACCTCTTTGGTTTAGAGTTAGTTCAGGGTTAGAATCTAACTCTAACTTCTAACTGAGTTAATGTTCTCCTTCGCCATCATACTTTCCCCATTCCTGTGTTTTCAGTATCCTGCGGATCAAAGAGGCCTTTTTTTTGCGGGAAAAATCAAAGAGGCCCTTAGACTGGTTTCGGTCCGGTCATTTTTTATAAACGTGTTATGTCCAAAATTTAATGAACGTGCTCCGGTTTCCACGAAAATAATCCGGTTTCATGTAGTAATTCATTCATTTATTTATTCTTCTGCGGGGGGTTTGCATGTAATTCGTGAGGTCTGAAATGTAAAGTACCCCGGCATATGCTCCGAGTCGTGCATGCACTACGACCCAGATGCTCTATGTCCCACATGTCGGCGAATGGGAGCATGTGGAAATAGCCTAGGAGTACATATAGGAGGATAAATGCGTGAAATAATATGTACTGTGAAGCGTAGCCGCGGTACGAAAAGGAGACCTAAAGTGATGACAGCTATAGGTCGCACGCACCCAACTAGTGGTACTAGACATACGACTAATTTTTCCCTAAAAAAAAGAGGCACGAGTGCTCAGTACTCCTATTCTATAAACACGAGTCCCACCTGACAACAGCGTCCGTGCTACAGCTAGCTCTCCTCCCTCGTTTCTCTCTTCTAATTCTAAACTCGGCCGACGCCCGGTGGGCGGGGTGGGTTTGCTCAACTGCGGCCCCACCTCAAAGTGAAAACGTTACGACTGGAATAAAAATGCCATATACTCCCTCCGTTCATAAATATAAGCCTTTTTTAGATACTATTTCAAATGGAATACAACATATAGATGTATGTAGACATAGTTTAGAGTGTAGATTCACACATTTTGCTCCGTATGTAGTAGTCACTTGCTGGAATCTTTAGAAAGACTTATATTTGGGAACGGAGGGAGTACTATACTAATAAAACAATAAGGCCATGAGGCGATGCAGTGCTGGTTACAGGAGGCAAGAAGAGATGCATCCATCAACAACATCCATCTCCTCGACTCAGGGCGCCGGCCCACCGAACGGCGCCTAAGTACCAGCGGCTTTCGTGGCCAGGTCGACGTGCTTCTGAACAATGGCGTCCAAAGATTCCAGCCGCTGGAAGAAGGCCAACGTCTTTCTGTTCTAGCTTGCCTTGTAGTGGCCTATGTAGACGATTTCCTCGTAGACGTGGATGTGCAGGTCGACGGTTTCTTGCATGGCGAGGCGCTGCGCGGCGAGCGCGGCCTCGAGGTGCACATTCTTTGTCGCGACCTCCGGCACCTGCAGGGCCACCAGGGATTGAAAGAGTTCGTCACCATGGAGGTCGATGAGGGTGGCAGGCAATGAGGAGCCTGGGCGCGCGGGCTGGAGCAGTACGGCAAGGTCGTCCGCGCGCTTCTTGACGGCGGTGAACTTGCGGATGGAGTTGACCATCATGTCGTCCATGCGAGAGGCGAAGCCGGCGTCGGCGAGGGCTACGATGCCTGCGGTCGCCAGCCCCGTCTAGAAATGCTGCGCGGTGCGGGGCCGCATGCCGGCGCATTGGATGATTTGGCACAGCCGACTGCCGCTCGCGTCGATCGCCTCCATAGGTGCTTGTGGCTTCTGGTCACTTGGTCTTGGATTGGAGTGAGCAGTGTTGCGCAGAGACTTGGGAGTAGATGGATTGGAGTGGTGGGGCGCCTTTATTATATGAGAGCCCAAACTGTGTTGCATTCACATCGTGCTGGCTCTATTCTGCTTCTCCAATTAATTCCCTCTGCATGTAATTGAGGATGCATCATTGACCATTCAACGTCTCGGGAACCGCTACCCTCTCCCTCCTTGGCATTCAAGCACCTATGGACCCGTCGACGATGAGGTGCCTATGGTGACTTCGTAAATTTCAAGATGATAGTGCCGTGCGTGTGTGCGTTCATAGGGGTGAGTGTATGCGCGTGTATATGAGCGCTTGCGTCTGTACTGTGTAAAAAAACGTAAATGCGTGTCAAAAAGAGACTAGTCAGTATACTCAATATTGTGCACCTCGGAGAGGAAAACGATAGAACTAGTACGTATTTATTTACGGTGCAGATTCACTCATTTTGCTCCATATGTACTCCGTCTCGGTGTAGTCTAGTCACTTGTTGAAATCTCTAGAAGGGTAAATACTCCTTTCTGGTTTACAGGGCTATACTAGCAAGTACTTGTACGTACTAGTACAATAGTGGGCTCACATAGCAATTTTGTCTCATGCAAGAGCCTGGCTATATGCGTGCTCCAATGTTCGCAACTGCAACGTTCGGTTTGCGCTTGGCTCTTCGCCTCTTCGAGAAGACGAACAATGATGTTACTACTACTGCTTCTACAGTGTCGAATCCACTGCTGCATGTCCATCCACCGCGAGCGGGACAAATAGCTTGTTGTAGAAGTACTACTAGGCAAAAGCATGTCCTTGTTTGTGAGCAACCGCGCGCATGGGTGAGGGAGAAGGCGTGTAGTAAAATCAAGCTTCTCCTTGTTGTACGAGTTGACGCGACACATCATAGCACTGGCCCCACATGCTTGCCTCTAAACATGGCTGAAAGACCCGCAGTGTACAATATATTTGCTGCAACCTCTAACATTTACCCACCACAAATTAAAATATATGTGGCCGTACGCATCGTTCTGATGCAGAGGCCGGGGAGTCCCCCCTTTTGAAAAAAAAACAAATTAAAATATATATTCCTGTCTTGACCAGATGAGCGTGCAAACTACAATCACCAAGGTGTCAGGTAGGGCCAGAAGACTATTTTTTTTTAAAAAAACTTCGAGACGGCCACCTAGAATGGAGCCGACCCGAACGATTTTAAGCTTACAGGCACGGTACACGCTACCCTAGACTACTCTACACATGAAACTGCCACACAAGTGTTCGGGCTGCGCTTGGCTCTTCACCTCTTCGTGAAGTCGAACAATGATGGAGTACTACTGCACTGGAGGAGTACTACAGTACGCTTCTGGCCATCTGACACCGATTGAACTGCTGCATGTCCACCGCGTGCGGGAGGGAGAGCGTGTAGCGAAAGCTTCTCCTAGTCTTGCCAGCCACCACGCTCATGGGCGAGGGAGGGACGCTCCTGCCTTTGCGTGTATGACAGGTGGGCCCGACAGGTGTGTGGCCAACCTGTCATATAGCCAATGGCAGGTGCAGTTAAGTCCCCGAGGGAGAGGATAATCAAACTTCTCATTGATGTACGAGTTGACGCGACACATCAAAGCACTGCACTCGATATATTTCAATAATTTGCGTTTACCGATGCATTAATTACAACGCATGCATGCATGCCGTGACTCTCCTTTTGATACTTGCATGTGTTGATGTAATGCACCTTGAAGTAGTATAAAATATGTGACGGTAAAGCTTTGTAATACCCCGGACCAAGTCGAGAGATGGTTGTGCATGAGGAGGGCGAGATCATGCAGACCGAACAGGACCCGACGATGGAGCTCTCTAAGGTCTCGATGGACCTCACCGTGCTCCACTACCCCTTGTGCCTTCGCCCCTTGATGCCTCCAGTGTATGAGGTTCGAATACACCTCGTCCGTTCGGCTGATTGAGCAAGGTGCAGGTTTCTTGATTGATGTGTTGTTCGATTGATTTCTGCAGTGCAAGGGAGGGCACCTTGCCTGCGCAGACTGCCGCGTCGAGCGCCCCGGGAACCAGCGGCAGTGCCAAAGTGCGAGCGCGGCGGTGGCTTCGACGTGCGGAACACGGCAGTGGACACCGTCCTTTCATCGGTGAGGGTGGAGTGCCCGCACGAAGGCTGTGGGCTCTACGTCACTTACCACAAGCTCGCCGATCACCAGAGCGTGTGTCCGCTCGCGCCCTGCAAATGCCCCGTGCCCGTCTGCGGCTACGAAGGCCCGCCGCCGGCGCTCTACCACCACATCAGCACCGCGCATCCCATGCCCGTGCACAGGATCCAGTACGGCAAGGTGCTCCAGCTGCAAGTGCCACTATCGGAGCCACGGCTCTTGCTGTTCGCGGAGGAGGACCGCCGCGCGTTGTTCTTGGTCGGCGTCGTGCTCGACATCGGCGGGCCTATCGCCGTGTCAGTCGTCTGCATCAGAGCGGGGGCGTCCCCACTGCCGCACTACGTGGCCAAGCTGTGGGCGAACGGCCCGCCGGGGGAGCCCAAAGGCATGACCGACGCCGTCAAGGTGGAAATGGAGGTGACAAGCAGCAAGGATCCCGGCGACGTCGACGTGCAGGAGCTGACCTTCTTGACAGTTCCGCCCAAGCTGCTGGCCGGGGCTAAGCTTGTGTCCCTCCACATTCAGATTGACAAGCTCACGTCCTAAATGTTTCTATAGTGCCTTCTGTTTATCTTAGTAATATGCTAATATAGGGATTACCTTGGTCTACTTTAGCTTAAGAAATGGTGGGTTTTGGTGGCGATGCAGCAATTACTTCGACATCAGATCAGTAATTTCCAACAGTGGAACGGATATTTTGTGTGTTGGATATAAAGTTCCTTTGGGTAAGAAGTACTACTTGTCATCAAAATGGATAAAAGGAGATGTATGTAGATGTATTTTAGTTCTAGATACGTCCCTTTTTATCCATTTTGATGACAAGCACTCCCTCCGTTCCACAATACATGCCTTCCATTTGTCAAAATATAGATGTATCTAGACATGTTTTAGTATATAGGTACATCCATGATAGAGCCAATCGGATGGTTGAGAACACTACAATTCGTAGCTACAGATGCGTGTGTGACTCCCAGATGCAGAGGCCGGGGGTCATCATCCTCCTTTTCGAGAAAAAACATACGTGTGTGTGAGAGCTCGCCACGCGGCTATTCCTGTCGAACGCCCCATTAACCGTAAGATATGTATACGACGGTGCCAGTTATTGCACGTACACAGCAGTACTCCCTCCTTTCCGGTTTATAGGGCTTGATTCAAAAATCTCACCAACCAAGATGGTGAGTGGTGGAATATTTTTTGTAGTTTGCAAAAGCACCTAATTAATGCTCTTGTTTTTCTCAAAAAATTATGTTTATCAATGCATTACAATGCATGCATGCATAAAGTACATGCATTGGTCAATTTTCTCTTAATACTTGCATGCAATGATTTAATGCACCTTGGAATCTGAACATGTGTTGGGGAACAACCAAATTGAGCCTTATAAAATGGAAAAACTAAAATTTTGAGATAAGCCCTATAAAACCGGAAAGGAGGGAGTAGAAAAAGAAGTACTCCATCCGGGAATAGTGCCGCACTTCGAAACTAGAACCGTCAATAAATTTTGAACTTGCGTCTTGTCACATTCCAAATTACTCCACGCCATCATATTGAATTGCAAACCTGTTCACACCGATCACAACCTAAACGGTTTCCCACTTAGGAGCGTATTAGTACCACGCTATATTGAATTGCAAACCTGTTCACACCGATCACAACCTAAACGGTTTCCCACTTAGGAGCGTATTAGTACTCGGTTATAAATACTAGTATGCCAAGATGACTGCACATTCCTCCTCAACTCCTCATCCACAAAAACAAACAAGTCATTCAGCATCCTTCCCTTGCGTCTGCCATGGCCAGCGTGAGTTCTGGGTCGAGAGATTGCCACCAGGGAGAGGAGAGCATGGAAGCGAAAGCACGAGAGATGTCCCGCCTCGCTGCGAGAGCAGCCGACATGTCCCGCCGCACGGAAGTAGCAGCACAGAGGTCCTGCTGCGCCGCTGAAGCAGCACGGAGGTCCCGCCGCGCCGTCGATGCAGCAGACTGGTCCGGCCGCGCCGCGGAAGCAGCAGAGATGTCCCGCCACGCCACAAATGCAGCAGAGATGTCCCGCCGTGCCGCGGCGGCCTAGGAAAATTTGTCGCGGGCAGGCGACGACTGTTACAGGCGCATGCATGCGATCGTCCATAGCCAGATGGATCAGATCTCCGGCTGGGCGAGGTTGCAGGACGACATGAAAGCCTCGTTTGAACAGGCTACCGACGTCATCCGGCAACTAAGGGAGGGCAATCAGAGGCTCCGGGCCGAGCGCGACCTGCTGAGGGAGAAGATCGTCTGAAGTGCAGACCAGCGGGAGGAGACCAGTGCCTTATTGAAGAGGACCGGCGTCATCGTCAAGAAAGTTATGGACGAGAATGACATGCTCCGCAACGAGCGCCAAAGGCTGGTGGAGGAATCCGTGGATGTTCTCAAGTAGCGTCTTGAGGACATGAAAGAGCTCATCGCCGCTCGCCGCGGAGACTAGTTCCCGCGGCCTGCAGCAACGCATCAAGAAAGTAGAGATCAGCGAGCCAGATCCTTGTCTTCCTTCTTCTTTTGCCCTTGTGTATTTCGGGCGTAGCCGCATGTGGCTTTTTTAATTATCTTTCTAATTATGTAGGACAATTAATCGTCCTTATCTTTCTGTGGAAGATCAATGTTGCAAGGCTGGAATGAAGAAAACTCTTGCTGTGGCGACCCTGGCGTTGCTGTTCTTCTAGTTGCGGCTGGGCTTCCTTCAGTTTCCTGGTTTCTTTTGATGTAATAATCAGTTTAGGATGTGGATTGTGTCGTCGGTTGTGAAATGTTGGGTTCTAGCACGGATGTTTGGCCTGTGTTGGCCTCTTCGGATGTTGCGATTTCAATCTGGTAGCTTTTAGTCCTTCGTGTTAGGCTGGAGTTGTGCTGAACTTCTTGTGAATTGTGGTGGTTTTCAGTAATGAAAATCGAAAGGGGCAAGCCCTTCTTTGATAAAAAATTTAATCGTCCTTATATATTCATCAGTCTTGCTATAAGTCGCAGTAGATGCTATATAGGTCCATCGGATCTTACATCAAGATCCGTGCTTTCAGATTTTCTTTTTTCCCTCTTAAATCTCAGTCGAGTGAGATATAGCCACGCCATTAAACAGAGGCTCGGGCGCCATTAATGGGGACCTTGGGAAAGAGGTGGACGGCAGATGGAGGTCAAAGGGCTCTCCTCCCGACAAGCACGCGCAGGGGTCTGATCGCACGCCTCTCGTACTCAAATAGCTACCCTGCACGGCGCCTCCTAGCTAATAAAAAATGGGGACGCGTGGCGGCACGTAAATGGTACTAGTAAGTAGAACGCCCACGATTTCAATAATACTTGTGTTTCCGATTGTAACGTGACAACACTTGTTCCAAAATGACTTTGTTGATTGTTAATGTGTGCGCCTTCGCAAATCGGACTGCAAATTTACCACAGCATGTTGGTGCCATGTCATGGCACCAAGCCAAGTTTCATTATTTTCATGCGTGTTTTGGATTTACAGGAATTAAAAAACTAAGTTTCTCAATGTTTCCAACCCAGCCACGACGCCCAGAATTTTGAATTTCATTCCCATTTCTTGCATGGAACCTAGAAATTTACCCGAGACACACATGTGATTTTCAACCAACTTTGGTGCACTGGAACATGTGCTTGTATTTCAAATTTGAATTATGCACACAAAGGAGACACGTTCCCTCCCAGAACCACGAGCCTTCTTGAGAGAAGCTCCGATTTGCAAGAAGCTTATACCAAAATTTGTTCCTATTCGGCCAATTTTTTTTACCACGGCATGGTACTACCATGACATGACACCATGCCAAGTTTCATGATTTTAAAACCAAGTTTCTCAATGTTCTCGACCGAGCCATGATGCCCAGATGTTTGAATTTTATTCTCATTTTTTGCATGGGACCTACTCCCTCCTTCCATCTATATAGGGCCTAATGTGTTTTTCAAGACAACCTTTGACCATTGACAAGATTAATAGCACATGAGATGTATACTATGAAAATTATATTATTGGAAGCTCCTTTGACATACAAATTTGAAGGTATGCTTTGTGTAAGTTGCATGTCATATATTATTTCTCTAACGTTTGGTCAAAGTTAGTCTCGAAAAACACATAGGACGTATATAGATGGAAGGAGGGAGTAGAAATTCACCCGAGGACACAAATGTGATTTTTCAACCAACTTTGGTGCACGAGAGCATGTGCTTGTAGTTCAAATTTGAGTTATGCACATTAAATGACCAAAAACTCAATTAATGTGTAAATAACGCCAAACGAAGCCGGAATAATTCCAAAATTTAACAGGGCACTCATGTAGTTCTATGTTGCCTTTGTAAATAAACTCAAGGGGGACAACGTATATCGTTTCGCACTCAAAGGTGGCACGTTCCCTCTCAGAACCACGAGCCTTCTTGAGAGAAGCTTCGGTTTGCAAGAAGCTTATACCAAAATCTGTTCCTATTCGGCCAATTTTTTTACCACAACATGGTAGTACCATGACATGACATCCATGCCAAGTTTCATGATTTTCATACGTGTTTTGGATTTACAAGAATTTTAAAACCAAGTTTCTCAATGTTCTCAGCCGAGCCACGATGCCCAGATGTTTTAATTTTATTCTCATTTCTTGCATGGGACCTAGAAATTCACCCGAGGACACAAATGTGATTTTTCAACCAACTTTGGTGCACGAGAGCATGTGCTTGTAGTTCAAATTTGACTTATGCACATTAAATGACCAGAAACTCAATTAATGTATACAAAACGACAAACGAACCCGGAATAATTCAAAAATTTAATAGGGCACTAATGTAGTTCTATGTTGCCTTTGTTAAGAAACTCAAGGGGGGCAGTGTATATCGTTTCACAGTCAAAGGTGGCACGTTCCCTCTTAGAACCACGAGCTTCCAAATCGGCCCAATTTTTTACCACAACATGTTAGTGCCATGACATGACACCATGCGAGGTTTCATGATTTCCAGGCGAGTTTTGGATTTACATGAATTTAAAATCAAAGTTTCTCGATGTTCTCGGTCGAGTCATGACGCCCAGATGTTTGAATTTCATTCTCATTTCTTCCATGGGACCTAGAAATTCAACCAAGGACACACATGTGATTTTTCAACCCACTTTGGTGCACCGGAGCATGTGCATGCAATTCATATTTAGATTATGCACATTAAAAGTCCAGAAACTCAATTAATGTATAAAAAGGCCTAATGAACCCGAAATAATTCCAAAATTTAACAGGGCACTCATATAGTTCTATGTTGCCTCTGTAAATAAAATCAGGGGGGAGGCAGGGTATATCGTTTCGCACACAAAGGTGACACGTTCCCTCTCGGAACCACGAGGCTTGTTGAGAGAATCTCCGGTTTTGCAAGAGGCTTATACCAAAACTTGTCCCAATTCAGCCAAAAATTATATGTATGAAAACAGGGTTTTGATTATCCCAAACATCTCGCTACCTAGACCAATAATGTACTATGATTTGAATTCAACATAAAATGGATACAAATATTTGAATTGGAGAGCGTATGGTACATGTAGTTCATAGTGAAATATGATTACTGCTATATGTATGTTTTTTGTTATCAAGATAATATTTAAATTATTGTATAACTTGACAACAATCGTATTCAAATAAGGAAAATTGATTCAAATTTAGTCCATATGGTAGACGACAATATATATGTTCACATGGTGGAGTAAAATGTTCATATATGATGGAAGATCAAAATGTACGACTACTTCAATTATAAACCTCAAGGTCACCTAACGATATATTCGAATTCAACATAACGTGGATTCAAAAATTGAAATTCGGGATCATGGCATCTGTAATCATATAGAAAGGGACATTACTCTTTCTTTGGTGGGAATTGATTTGTTTTTTGTTGTTGTTGAGGGAAGTGCGAATCGATTTGGTACTGTGCAGGGTAATCTTGTTCTCCCGATTTTTTTTACATTTTTCTTGTAGTTTTTTCAATGGCATCTATAGCAATATAGTAAAAGGGGACATGACTCTCTTGTGTCTTGTATGAATTGTTTTTTTACACGTTAAGTTTGTTCTGCCGAACAAGGAATCCGCACCTTGTTATCCCGAAATTTTCAAGCTCGAGTATCTTTTGTCTCACCTGCTTCTTCAACCCGCGCCGCGCCTTGTTATCCCGAAATTTGGACGAGCGCGAGAACTCCCTCCCCATCCGAAATCGCTCCCGCAGCCCAGACACGCGAAATCCCCCTTCTACCCCTCAGCCGGAAATGAAGCTCCACGTCGCGGTGTCAAAACCGGTGGGGCTACGCTGGTAACTTACCCTACATTTCGGACAAGCGCGTCCCTAAGCTTGGCTCCCCCTCCCCCTTCGCCCCCCATTCGTACACCGAGGCCGCCAAAACCCGCGAAACCCCACGCTCCTCCGTCGGCCTCCCGACCGCCGCCCAACCGGAGACTCTTCCCCGACTACGTCGTCCACCGCAACAGCTCGCCGTCCCTCATCCACCGCACCGGATGAGGATCCGTTGTCGATCTCGTCATCCAGCCGGATCAGCCGCCCCGTCCTCCACCTCCAAGGAGCTGCCCCGATGTTCACCTCGTCTATCGCGCCACCTCAATCCCCACAGCGCCGTCTTGACCTGCCCCACCGGAACCGCATCACCCTCACCAATTCCTCCGATGAAGCCGAGGCCAACTCGGTGCCACCAAGGAGGTTCTGCACTCACCGCTGCATTTTATCTTTTATTCGATCTCACGGGGCTGTCGGTGCTCGATACCAAGCAGACATGGCGTGTCTCCATCGACGGCGCCGTCACCGGCCACATCATCCACGGCGTCTCTCCCCCATGTCGTTGCTTCCTCGGCGGCGACTTCCACAACGGCACTAGCTGCAGCTGCTCCAGCTCTCGCTCACGCTGCGGCTCTGTTCTTGCTGTCGGTCGCGCTGCTGCACTGCTCCTGCTTTCGTTTGTGCTGCTGCTCTCCTCTTGCTCTCGCTTGCGCTGCTGCTGCTGCACGACCTCCGGCAGCTACAGGAGTTGCTGCTTTAGCACTCGCTCGCGGTGCTACTGCATGACTTGCTCTCTGCTAGTGTGTTCCCTGCTCGAGCGTCTGCTGATTTAGATCACTGCTTCTCTGCTACTAGTGCTCGAACGCCCTAAACATCTATTGCAATGCTCTGTTACTAGTTCAATCAGTTTCGACAGTAAAATTCAGTTTCGACTGTGAAGTTCATTTTCTTCAGTTAAGTTTAGAGTGAACAGTACTTACAGCATTTGTCGAAGCGGCCGTGGCGCGGCTGATGCGTTTTACATCTAGCATTTTTTGGTGATGTATTTTACATCATCTATTGCAGATGATATTAGGGTCCCACTTCAGATTAACATTGTCTGTCTTGTCATGCTTCAACCTCGTCGCCGTACACCTTAGAGGAGTCCATCACAGCGGAGCAGTACCCTCGGTGCCATTTCCAGAGGCCTCGGATCTTCTTCCCCGCCTCCAACAGTCACACCGGCATCATCACCATCCTCCACGTCCAACCCAATGATGCTAAGGTCCACAAGGCTATGCCAAAGAGGTTGTACACTCGTCGCATCACTTTGTTTCTCCATTCCTCTGTTCTTCCAATTCATATGAGCCAAACACCCAGGTTGACTGAAATCCTATGTTTCCAAATGCTCGGTTTTGCACGTGCATTCCTATCCTATTCCTGTGTTTTTCCTATCCCTGCGTTTATAGAATCCTCCAATTCTAAGGAGCCCTTATAGATTTACTTCATTTTCAGATAGGCGTCAAAGAAAACTCTGTGTGTTATGTCCTGCTCCTGCCGTGCCGTCATCCACCCCACCTGAGGTGCACCATCGACAGAAGCGTTCAGTACATCAGAGATCCCCCCTGCAGACTTCGTTTCGCCGCCTCAGATCATCTTCCCCATTGCCGGCAGCCACGCCAACTGCATTACCATCATCGACTGAGCAGATGAACCTGAGGACTACACAGTTCCGGAAGAGAGGTCGCAGTCTTTCGTGTTTGCTTACGTTATACATCGGTTATTATTACCTGCTACTTTATCGTTCAATCTTGAGTTTTGAATTGCCCATGGGTCTCATATCGAGCCAGCAACGAATAGTATCTGTCTACTATATGGTTCATCTGGGGTCGTCTATGTGGTTCATGTTGGGTGGGCGACAAACAATAGATGATCCATTGTCTATCTTTTTAAACTGAAGCTATAATCTACCCGCTATCATTAGTTTTGGATCCATCCACTCGTTTGCTACCATTAGTCTTGATTTTTGCATGCACCCCTTAGGCCTTACAAAATCTAACTATTTTTTTATTATGCATGTCAGATATTGTACACAATCATACTGAACATGTAGAGAAAAAGAGAAGACCGTTGCGTGCGAATATAATGTCATGCAGACGCCGCTCCATGGTGGGCGAAGTGGCCCCCTCCTGCATTTCCAGATTGTATTCCAGAGGAAGATAACTGTTCAGATGGAGATTCAGAAGGAGCCGACCACGCCTGTTTACCACCTGAGGTGTTTGCTCTAACCTGGCATGCTGATGTTGGTCATATCATGCATATGGCGCCTTACATTGCTTACATTATACATCTTATATGTCATCAGCTTAGTTTAGATTTGCTTTGTGTGAATGCCACCTGTTTGGTTTCTATATCATACTCCCACCATTCCTAAATATTTGTCTTTTTTAGAGATTTCAACAAGTGACTACATACAGAACAAATGAGTGAATCTACACTCTAAAATATGTCTATATGCATCCGTATGTGGTAGTCCATTTGAAATCTCTAAAAAGACAAATATTTAGGAACGGAGGGAGTATATGGGAATTATGCAATGCCATCTTCTTTAGCCAGGCGTCATATACGTGAATCATGCAATGCCATGCTGTTTAGCCAGTCATCGTATATGTGAATTGTATTGTGCCATATTTTTTCCATAATGTATTCCATTTGTCAACAATGTTTATACATTCATCTACTCTTCCTGTGCATCAGCCATTTGAGTTGGTCATGGGAAAATCTGGAGTGAAAACAAGGTCTTCTGAGCAGTCAGTGCTACCTGTCGATGCAGATTTCTTGCTGGTTACAGATAGCTCCTCAGAGGAGGATTCAGAGAGAGATGACCAGTCGTATTCCCCCCCTCCGAGGTGCATGCTCTAACTTGGCTGGGTTATATTGCTCATATCATGCATATGGTGTCTTGCATTGCCATGCCATCTGCTTAGATTAGACATGCTTTGTGTGAATGCCTCCTGTTTGCTTTCTATATCAGATATGTGAATTATGCAATGCCATGTTTTTCAGCCAGTTATCATATATGTGAATTATGCACCGCCATGGAGCCAGGCATCATATATGTGAATTATCTCATGCCATATTTTTTTCATTACATATTCCATTTGTCGACAATCTGTGTATATTGAACTACTCTTCATGTGTATCAGCCATTTGAGCTGGTTATGGAAAAATCTGGAGTGAAAACAAGGTCTTCAGAGCAGGCAATGGTACCTATTGAAGCATATATCTCGATGGTTACAGGGAGCTCCTCAGAGGAGGATTCAGAGACAGATGACCAGTCCTATATCCCACCTGAGGTGTATGCTCTAAGTTGCAATGTTTATATTTCTCATATCATGCATATGGTGTCTTGCATTGCTTAGTTTAGACATCATATGCACAATATTGAATTCTTTCTGCTTAGTTTAGAGATCATACATGCGAGTGCCAGCTGCTTAGTATATGAATCAATTATGTCAATTATATCATGCCATCCTGTATACTTAGACAACATGTATGTGAATTATTTCATCCCAACCTATTTTAGAAAGACATCATATAGTTTTGTCATGTCATCCTGTTTAGGTACTCATCATATGTTGAATTATGCCATTATATCCTGTTTAGTTATCCATCATATATCTGAAACTATGTCATGCTATCATGTTTAGTTAGGCATCATATATGTGAAATTGTGTCATGCTGTCCTGTTTGGTTAGACAACATATATGTGAATTACCACATCTGTCTATCATACAATGTTTGTACGTTCAATTTCTTTTCTTGTTTATCAGCCATTTGAATTGGAGGGGGTGATGGCAGTATCTAAGGGAGCAAAAACCCGTTCTTCACAAAAGACAGTGCTACCCGTCGATGCAGATAGAACCATGGTTGTACTGGCCCACAAACTAGCCCCACCACACATAATCGAGACTCTTCCAGATTGCACACTTACACCGTTGGGCAGAGAACCAGCTACAACCCATCTAACTGCAACCCCAGCGGATAGTAACCCACTTATAGTTGACAAAGCACCATGTCCACCATAGAGTACCCCCACACGAGCAGTTTGTAAAGCTACTGCAGTGCCCAAAGAACGAAGACCACCACAGCTGACCCAAACTCCATGTTTAAAGCAGAAGAGCAACTATTCTCAGGTCAGATTCCGTAGCTATGGTCCATACTCCTTTGTTGTTGCATCACTGTATTTACTCATAGCAACTACTTTCGAATTTGAAGGATCCAATTGAAACTCCAATGGCGCAACAGGTATGTTTTAAACCTATTTCTTTAACTGGATTGCCGTTCTAACTTCTTGCTCTATGTTGATTTCAGTTTAAGTTGTGAACTGTGTCTCTATCTTGATTAGGGAACATAAACTAGAATGATATGGACAATACAGTGACCATAGTACATAGATATATGTTTGTTTCATGCTGTTATCCTGTCCACCTTACTACTGAACCGGTTTACCAAAATGAGTTTCGTATACTACAAGCTAAACCTGTGATGTGTCTGCTTGTTTCTCTTGTAGTATGCAAACAGAATATTGGAGAAGAGCACCCCACTATGCAATGGTAGAGAAAGTAATGCAGATAAGGTTCAAGATAGTGAGTCAACCCTGTTGGTCTCCAAGAAAAGTGATAAAAACGATCTTGTAGACAGTGAGAAAACCCCACAGTTCTGCGTTGATGTAGTGTTCGAGTTACTGGCCAGTACCGCTGGCACAAGCTCTTCGAACTCGCTGCCTGAATCACTTCGGCTTCTTCAGTCTCAGCTACAAGCTGAAAGGCATCAGTCAGCTGTGCTGCGGCAAGAAGCCGAAGGACTGGGGAAGTCCCTGCAGAATTCAGATGCGTACTTTCTTGTGCAACAGCAAGCGCTAGAGGATTTAAGCGCCAAACAAGAGAAAGTTAATAAGCTTGCTAAGCATCTTGCCAGCATTATGGGTACCCAGGATATTGTTTCTTGAACTCTTCTGAAGTGGTTTCAGTTCTGACTTGTTTTGCTGCGGCGTTTATATGCTGCTTTCTTCCCTATATTTGCACTCGTGGCGAACTTTGATGCCCAGTGGATGTAATATGTGTAATAGCCGTGATAGCCTAGCATAAGTTGCTTGCTTATTTATTTCGTTGTTGTCTTGTTTATTTGTTTGCTTGTAGTCAGTGCAGTTCTTTTTCCGCGGTTTACTAGTGGCTGCAATAACCTATTTTTTAAAACTAGGCCACAATAACCATGGGCTAATATTTACTGTAGTGACACTCGGCCTCCTACGGGCCGTAGAAATAGTGGGCCTTCTACGGTCCGTAGAAACAGTAGGCCTTCTACGGGCCGTAGAAACAATGGGCCTTCTACGGGTCATATCATCAATGGGCCTTATACGGGCCGTATGATCGATTGGCCAAACATGGGCCAATAACAGGCCGCATTATGGCCGTAAATGGGCTAGAGTTGGAATCGTCCGTTCATGGGCCGACCATAACGGGCCATCGTTAATAGGCCGAATTTGATGACGCTATGAAAATGGCCCAACGTATTAATGGACCACAAATGGGCCGACTGTAACCACGGGCTGAATTTGGCCCACAAGCAGAAAATGACAGTAACGGGCCGTAAGTAAACGAATGCTGGAAATGAGCCCAAGAATAAATGGGCTCTGAGAAGGCCGAAAGATAACATGGGCTGGAAACGGCCCAACGGAATAACGGGCCGTTAATGGGTATAAAGTGATACACTGTTCATTACGGGCCAGTTTCACCACGGGCCGTTAATGGGTATAAAGTGATACACTGTTCATTATGGGCCAGTTTCACCATGGGCTGTTAATAGGCCAAGAGTTACATAGGGCCTCATATGGGCCGAAAGACGTCATGGGCCATACATGGGACAGAAGTGAAAACGGGCTGGAATCATATTGGATGGCCCAGATGACGCTATTGGGCCTAATTCGGATAGGGCGTAACGGGCCTTGGGTTAGCGGGCTGTAAATGGGCTATATGCGAACAGACCGTTAATAGGATTTCCATGGGCCGGTCCGCCACCTTTTGACCAAGTCAAACGGGCCGGCCTTTTCACAGGAATGGGCCTCTGTTGGGCCGTGCCACGTGTCGACGTATCATAGGCGCCTTCCATCCAATGAGTGGATGACATCTGTCCAAACGATGAGCCAACACGTGTTTCCTCCAGCTAATGATGATTTTACACGTGGAAAATCCCCATTGGTTGGGGATGCTAACGGGTTATCAGATCCAAAACCCGACCCGATAGCTTAACGGCGTTCCGTTACGGTGGATGCCACGTGTCGGTCACCCTTGACAAAAGCACTTCTGTGATGCGCGATTTATCGTCATGGAAGTGGACACTTCCGTGATGATAATTTTGGCAATGTCATGGAACACTTCTACGACAGCACATGTATGACTATCTTGATTCTGTCATAAATTTGTCATGGATGTACATGCATGACAGAAAACGCGACCTACTGTGACAAACACGTATCATCACGGAAGTGTATTTTTTTTGTAGTGAACACTCCTGTTGTTCTATGTTGGAACTAGAAAATTTTTGAAAGCAATAAGAGGCAACGGATATCATTTCGTCCCCAAAGGTGGCACGTTCCGTACCGAAACCATCACGCTTGTTGTGAGAAGCTCTAGTTTGTGAGAAACTTATACCCAAACATGTCCCCAAATGGGACAATTTTTTTTACCACGGCATGTTGATGCCGCTCCATGATACCATGCCAAGTTTAATGAATTTCAGACGAGTTTTTGGATTTAATGGAATTTAAAAACCAGGTATCTCAATGTTTTGCCAGCAATCAACAGTGCCCTGGTGTTTGAAATTCATTCCCATTTCTTGCATGGGACCTAAGCATGCACCCAAGGACACAAATTTGATTTTTTTCAACCAATTTATATGCATCGGAGCATGTGCATGTAGTTTAATTTTGAATTGTGCACCTAAAATGCCTAGAAAACCAGTTTAATGTATAAAATGTCCAAACGAACCCTGACTAATTCCAAATCTTTTACGACACACATATAGTTGCATGTTCACTGCAAATAAAAGGTCTAGCAATTCAAACACCATCCATTGCCTCTGTGACCCCATTATGTAATTCAAATCAAGATGAAAAATCAAGTAGATCCCACATAGCTTATTATCACCAACCGTGTGAGATGTAGTACAAAATATCATGGAGCACCGTCAGTGTATAGTACGCCTATGGCTTACGCGAGAAGGTGCGTCGGCTATAGCCCACAGCCGGCGTGTCAAGCACACTAGCTCGCTCCCCAAATACTCCCGCCTCTGCATCCCTCGCAATCTCGAAAATATTACTGCCTCATAATCTCGAAAATATCTACCGCCTGGAAGGTTTTAATGTTTGATAGCACACGATTAGTATGTGCGGACCGTGTGCGATGTCTGTTACTCCCGCTTTGCTCAGTCCCTTGATTCAAATTTTTAGTAGCCCCGACATTTTACACCCGCCTTTGCATCCCTCGCAATCTTAAAATATCTACTCGCCCTTGATCCAAATTTTCAGTAGCCCCGGCTTGTTACTCCCGCCTAGTAAAATTTTCAGTTGCCGCAATATTTCCTCAAACACCACCTTGCCCCCCCCCCGCCTCCCCTCCACACACACCACACACTCCCCAAAACCTCCGCTCAAACCGACACACACAACCCTCGAAACCATTGGTAGGTCACCGCCATCGCCGGCGCCTCCATCCTCAACCTCTGCCTGTGTGCCGGGGAGCTCGATGAGCAAATGGCCAAAAAGAGGTTTATCGCGGCCTTTTCGCCTGACGGCGGCAAGGTGGCCACCGAGGTGTCCCCGTTGTCCTCTGCGGGCTTGATCCGCCGTCGCAGATCCCCCGATCCACCCGCCGCCGCGCCCCTACGCCGGTTCGAGGACTTCCTCGTCCTCCCTTAGACCCGGCAGCCGATGTGGTCCTACCTCGGGGTCCGGTGATGTCTACTATGCAACCTTCTTCTTGTAGACGTTGTTGGGCCTCCAAGTGCAGAGGTTTGTAGGACAGTAGCAAATTTCCCTCAAGTGGATGACCTAAGGTTTATCAATCCGTGGGAGGCGTAGGTTGAAGATGGTCTCTCAAACAACCCTGCAACCAAATAACAAAGAGTCTCTTGTGTCCCCAACACACCCAATACAATGGTAAATTGTATAGGTGCACTAGTTCGGCGAAGAGATGGTGATACAAGTGCAATATGGATGATAGATATGAGTACTTGTAATATGAAAATATAAAAATAGCAAGGTAACAAATGATAAAAGTGAGCGTAAACGGTATTGCAATGCTAGGAAACAAGGCCTAGGGTTCATACTTTCACTAGTGCAAGTTCTCTCAACAATAATAACATAATTGGATCATATAACTATCCCTCAACATGCCACAAAGAGTCACTCCAAAGTCACTCATAGCGGAGAACAAACGAAGAGATTATTGTAGGGTACGAAACCACCTCAAAGTTATTCTTTCGGATCGATCTATTCAAGAGTTCGTACTAGAATAACACCTTAAGACACATATCAACCAAAACCCTAATGTCACCTAGATACTCCAATGTCACCTCAAGTATCTGTGGGTATGATTATACGATATGCATCACACAATCTCATATTCATCTATTCAAACCAACACAAAGTACTTCAAAGAGTGCCCCAAAGTTTCTACCGGAGAGTCAAGACGAAAACGTGTGCCAACCCCTATGCATAATTTCACAATGTTATGGAACCCGCAAGTTGATCACCAAAACATACATCAAGTAGATCACGTGATATCCCATTGTCACCACAGATAAACACATGCAAGACATACATAAAGTGTTCTCAAATCCTTAAAGACTCAATCCGATAAGATAACTTCAAAGGGAAAACTCAATCCATTACAAGAGAGTAGAGGGGGAGAAACATTATAAGATCCAACTATAATAGCAAACCTCGCGATACATCAAGATCGTGCCGAATCAAGAACACGAGAGAGAGAGAGAGAGATCAAACACATAGCTACTGGTACATACCCTCAGCCCCGAGGGTGAACTACTCCCTCCTTGTCATGGAGAGCGCCGGGATGATGAAGATGGCCACCGGAGAGGGATCCCCCCTCCGGCAAGGTGCTGAAACGGGTCTAGATTGGTTTTCGGTGGCTACAGAGGCTTGCTGCGGCGGAACTCCCGATCTAGGTTATGTTCTGGGGGTTTCTGTATATATAAGAGGTTTTGGCCTCGGGAACAAGTCAGGGGGTCTCCAGGCTGTCCACGAGGCAGGGAGGCGCGCCCAGGGGGGTGGGCGCGCCCCCACCCTCGTGGGCAGCCCGGGACTCTTCTGGCCCAACTCTTTTACTCCATGGCCTTCTTCTGGTCCAAAAATAAGCTCCGTGAAATCTCAGGTCAATTGGACTCCGTTTGATTTTCCTTTTTTATAAAACTCAAAAACAAGGAAAAAACAGAAACTGGCACTGGGCTCTAGGTTAATAGGTTAGTCCCAAAAATCATATAAAATAGCATATAAATGCATATAAAACATCCTAGAAGGATAATATAATAGCATGAATACTTCATAAATTATAGATACGTTGGAGACGTATCATCATCCCCAAGCTTAATTCCTGCTCGTCCTCGAGTAGGTAAATGATAAAATAAATAATTTATGAAGTGTGAATGCTAGCAGGTGCACAAGTTTGATTAATGATAATTTCAATCATCTTTTCTAGCATCATTATATGTCATAACAGTAGCTCATATCATAAAGCTTCTCATGATCAAGTAACAAGCTCTTCACATGTTAAAGCATAGATCATAAACTAACAAACAGTTCTCAGTCATCAAACAATTGCAATTCATCTTATTTTCAGGAAGGGTCTATGTAAGAGCTTTAATTTAGCAAATCCCACATACTCAACTATCATATAGTCTTTCATGGTTGCTACCACTCAAAGCATATTTTTAGAACAAATAGCATCCATCGAACACAGAGAAAGATAAGGGCTTAATGTTTCGCCTCCCAACTTATTTATCATGTAGATAATTGTCAACAATAATAATTCATGATCAAATATATTTGAATGGCCATATATGCTTAGATCTTTCTCCACCACATGATGCTTGCCAACTAAAAAGTAGGTTGGAATGAGAAGGAATACTACTAACTCTTGCATAAAAGTAAAAGATAGGCCCTTCGCAGAGGGAAGCAGGGATTTGCAGAGGTGCCAGAGCTCGAAGCTAAAACAAAGATGAAAATAATTTTGAGAGGTATGCTTTCATTGTCAACATAACGACCAAGAGTTCCCAATATCTTCCATACTAGATACATTATAGGCAGTTCCCAAACAGAAAGGTAAAGATTTTACTCCCCCTCCACCAACAATCACACTCCATGGCTTGTCCGAAACAACGGGTGCCGTCCAATTATCAACAATCTTGGGGAAATTTTGTTTAAATTATTTGTGAATTTGTTTTTGCTCTTTTGATCATAGGACTGGGCATCCCAGTTACTTGCCATTTTCTCGTGAATGATGAGTGGAGTCCACTCATCGTGAGAATAACCCACCTAGCATGGAAGATACTGACAACCCCTAGTCACTACATGAGCGATTCGGGCATACAAAACATATTATTATTTGAAGGTTTAGAGTTTGGCACATGCCAATTTACTTGGAACGGTAGGTAAATACCGCATATAGGTAGATATGGTGGACACTCATGGAATAAACTTGGTTCAAGGAATTTGGATGCACAAGCAGTATTCTCACTTAGTACAGATATTTTGGCTAGCAAAGGATTCTAAATAGCAAGCACCACATGTTAGAGGATCCATAACAATATAACTTCTATACAAATATACCCAAGCATAACTCATTATGTTGTCTTCCTTGTCCAACTTCAACTAATTTGCTCAGGTTTGAAAATAATTAATGGGGCTCACAATCATAGAAGAGGTCCAAGATAGTATATTTATATGTGAAATCTCTCTTCCTTCAATATTCTTTCATGAATTGTTCAAGTGACCAATACAATGTTTGCTAACCTTCAATAAATTTACCACCTCTACTTCTTATATGTGAAGACATTACTCCCCATGGGAAAGGCATATGAAACATATATAATTTCAGATTTATGACATTCAAATCATTCAACCATTTAATTATAGGATATAAGTGAAGCACACGAGTAAATGACAAACTACTCCAAAAAGATATAAGTGATGATCAATGAGTACTTAAATAATTATGTAGCTATGTGAAGACTCTCTTTCATTTAAGAATTTCAGATCTTGGTATTTTATTCATACAGCAAGCAAAACAAAATAAAATAAAATGACCCTCCAAGCAAAACACATATCATGTGGTGAATAAAAATATAGCTTCAAGAAAAGTTACCGATGAACAAAGACGAAAGAGGGGATGCAATCCGGGGCATCCCCAAGCTTAGGCTTTTGGTTGTCCTGGAATATAACCTTGGGGTGCATTGGGAATCCTCAGGCTTAGGCTCTTGCCACTCCTTATTCCATAGTCCATCGAATCTTTACCCAAAGCTTGAAAACTTCACAACACAAAACATAACAGAAAACTCGTAAGCTCCGTTAGTATAAGAAAATAAATCACCACTTAGGTACTGTTGTGAACTCATTCTAAATTCATATTGGTGTAATATCTACTGTATTCCAACTTATCTATGGTTCATAACCTCCGATCAGATTCATCAAAATAAGCAAACAACACATAGAAAACATAATCTGTTAAAAACAGAACAGTCTGTAGTAATCTGTATCAAACGTATACTTCTGCAACTTCAAAAATTCTGAAATAAATAGGTGGACCTGAGGAATTTGTCTATTAATCTTCTGCAAAAATAATCAACTTAAAAGCACTCTTCTGTAAAAAATGACAGCTAAACTCGTGAGCGCAAAGTTTCTGTTTTTTACAGCAAGATCACATTAACTTCCACCCAAGTCTTCCCAAAGGTTCTACTTGTCACTTTATTGAAACAAAAGCTATAAAACATGATTACTACAGTAGCTTAATCATGTGAACACACAAAACAGTAGGGGTAAATATTGGGTTGTCTCCCAACAAGCGCTAATGTTTAACGCCCCTAGCTAGGCATGATGATTTCAATGATGCTCACCTAAAAGATAAGAATTGAAACATAAAGAGAGCATCATGAAGAATATGACTAGCAAATTTAAGTCTAACCCACTTACTATGCATAGGTATTTTGTAAGCAAACAACTTATGGGAACAATAATCAACTAGCATAGGAAGGCAAAACAAGCATAACTTCAAAACTTTAAGCACATAGAGAGGAAACTTGATATTATTGCAATTCTTACAAGCATATATTCCTCCCTCATAATAATTTTCAGTAGCATCATGAATGAATTCAACAATATAACCAGCACCTAAAGCATTCTTTTCATGATCTATAAGCATAGAAAATTTACTACTCTCTACATAAGCAAGATTCTTCTCAATCGGAATAGTGGGAGTATCATAAGAGACTCGAATACTATAAATTGTTTCCACATTAAAAGAGTAGTGTTCAGAAAAGGGTTATCACAATCATGAAAAGTTTTATAAATATAATCATTACTACTTTTTATAGCATAAGTATCATCACAATAATTATCATAAGTAGCAACTTTGTTCTCATCATAATCGATTGAAACCTCTTCCAAGATAGTGGAATCATTACTAAATAAAGTCATGACCTCTCCAAATCCACTTTCATAATTGTCACAATAAGATTCAACACCCTCCAAAATAGTGGGATCATTACTTCCCAAAGTTGACACTCTTCCAAACCCACTTTCATCAATATAACCATCATAAATAGGAGGCATGCTATCATCATAATAAATTTGCTCATCAAAACTTGGGAGGCTAAAAATATCATCTTCATTAAACATAGCATCCCCAAGCTTGGGACAAACATTAATTGCAGCAAATAAATTCTCAAACATGTCATTCTCATCAAACATAGCATCCCCAAGCTTGGGCCTTTTCATATCATAAGCATAATCACTCTCATCATCAATAGTATGGATAGCACCAATAGTATAGCAATTATCATCATCACAATGAGTAATAGCAGCAATATCATTTGGGAGGGATACCTTTTTACCTTTGCTTCTCCGTCTTTTCTTTTTCTTCTTCACATCATGTGTGGGTCTAATCCTCTTTTTGGAGCTCCTTATTAATGAGATTGGTTGAATAGAAAGCTCCTCCTCGTTACCTGATTCATCATAAGAAATGATAGGAGGATATTGGGAAGTCTCTTCCCTTTCATTAGTATTCTCTTCATATTCTATTTTTTTCTTGTCTTTATGTAATTGGAAATATAAGGACTTTCAATGCAATTCACCGCATAATACATAAAAATTTCTTCTAGATCAAAATCAAGAAATCTATCAAGATTAAATTTTGGAATACCCACAGTTATACGTTTCATTTCTTCATACCCCAAAAGAAGACTAAGCTCTTTATCATGCTCAAGGGTAATCAAGTTATCACAATTTTTGGACACGATTTGATCATGAAACAAATAGCATTGGAGCTTTAAATGACCATGTTCATTGCAAAGTTCACAAGGATGGCGATAAATATTGAATCTTTCAGCACAATCATCTAGCCTTTCTTGCAACCATTTAGTTTCCAAATACTTATGCCTCTTGCAAATCTATCTTCCCTATTTGGTGTGTACTTGCAAGCTCTATGTATTCCACAAAAGTTGACATGCTTATAAGAGACATTTTCATCATGACTAGTGCAATCATCATTAGTACTATGGATATTCAAAGAATTCATACTAACAACATTGCAATCATGCTCATCATTCAAATATTTAGTGCCAAACATCCTAATGCATTCTTCCTCTAGCAATTGAGCACAATTATCAGAATCCTTATTTTCATGAAAGATATTAAAAAGATGAAGCATATGAGGCACCCTCAATTCCATTTTTTTGTAGTTTTCTTTTATAAACTAAACTAGTGATAAAATAAGAAACTAAAAGATTCGATTGCAAGATCTAAAGATATACCTTCAAGCACTAACCTCCCCGGCAACGTCGCCAGAAAAGAGCTTGATGTCTACTACGCAACCTTCTTCTTGTAGACGTTGTTGGGCCTCCAAGTGCAGAGGTTTGTAGGACAGTAGCAAATTTCCCTCAAGTGGATGACCTAAGGTTTATCAATCCGTGAGAGGCGTAGGTTGAAGATGGTCTCTCTCAAACAACCCTGCAACCAAATAACAAAGAGTCTCTTGTGTCCCCAACACACCCAATACAATGGTAAATTGTATAGGTGCACTAGTTCGGCGAAGAGATGGTGATACAAGTGCAATATGGATGATAGATATGAGTATTTGTAATCTGAAAATATAAAAACAGCAAGGTAACAAATGATAAAAGTGAGCGTAAACGGTATTGCAATGCTAGGAAACAAGGCCTAGGGTTCATACTTTCACTACTGCAAGTTCTCTCAACAATAATAACATAATTGGATCATATCACTATCCCTCAACATGCAACAAAGAGTCACTCCAAAGTCACTAATAGCGGAGAACAAACGAAGAGATTATTGTAGGGAACGAAACCACCTCAAAGTTATTCTTTTGGATCGATCTATTCAAGAGTTCGTACTAGAATAACACCTTAAGACACATATCAACCAAAACCCTAATGTCACCTAGATACTCCAATGTCACCTCAAGTATCCGTGGGTATGATTATACAATAGGCATCACACAATGTCAAATTCATCTATTCAATCCAACACAAAGTATTTCAAAGAGTGCCCCAAAGTTTCTACTGGAGAGTCAAGACGAAAACGTGTGCCAACCCCTATGCATAAGTTCACAATGTTATGGAACCCGTAAGTTGATCACCAAAACATACATCAAGTAGATCATGTGATATCCCATTGTCACCACAGATAAACACATGCAAGACATACATCAAGTGTTCTCAAATCCTTAAAGACTCAATCCGATAAGATAACTTCAGAGGGAAAACTCAATCCATTACAAGAGAGTAGAGGGGGAGGAACATTATAAGATCCAACTATAATAGCAAACCTCGCGATACATCAAGATCGTGCCGAATCAAGAACACGAGAGAGAGAAAGAGATCAAACACATAGCTACTGGTACATACCCTCAGCCCCGAGGGTGAACTACTCCCTCCTCGTCATGGAGAGCGTCGGGATGATGAAGATGGCCACCGGAGAGGGATCCCCCCTCCGGCAGGGTGCCGGAACGGGTCTAGATTGGTTTTCGGTGGCTACAGAGGCTTGCGGCGGCGGAACTCCTGATCTAGGTTATGTTCTGGGGGTTTCTGTATATATAAGAGGCTTTGGCGTCGGGAACAAGTCAGGGGGGTCTCCAGGCTATCCACGAGGTAGGGAGGCGTGCCCAGGGGGTGTGCGCGCCCTCAACCCTCGTGGGAAGCCCGGGACTCTTCTGGCCCAACTCTTTTACTCCATGGCCTTCTTCTGGTCGAAAAATAAGCTCCGTGAAATTTCAGGTCAATTGGACTCCGTTTGATTTTCCTTTTCTGTAAAACTCAAAAACAAGAAAAAAACAGAAACTGGCACTGGGCTCTAGGTTAATGGGTTAGTCCCAAAAATCATATAAAATAGCATATAAATGCATATAAAACATCCTAGAAAGATAATATGGCATGCGAATAAGCAACTTGGGGAAATCTTAGATCGCCAACCTGTAGCGATTAAAGCTCCATTGAACCTCTCAAGTAAGGGCCAACCATTGGATCATTCATCTGCCACTGAGCTTGCCAAACTTGGTTTGGTTAAATTGGATGCTTGGAATTTTTCCAACAAAAATGATCATGAAGCATCATCATCTACTTTCGTTCATCCCGCTGCTCAGAAGCAAAAAGTTCAAGTTCAATTTGGATCGTTGGATCCAGAATCACAGCCAGGCTTGATCAACGCTAAGCGTATTGATCATATTTCATTAATGAATTACTTTATTGCTCAGGAGGAGTCAGAGCACAATCATTCTCCTCAATGTCTGCCTTTAGGGAGCTTTAATTGCCCTATTAATTTGCCATATCCTCCATTGCCGCTCTGCTTCCTCAATTCGGCGCTCAAATATGCACCGCCACATGATTCTTGGCCACCTTTCCTCTCGGCTAAGCATAAAGCAGATTTGGCTCAGGCTGATTACCCATTAATTGAAATCAATAATCTGGCCACTAATTGGGCGGCTCTTTGCAGTAGATGCCTTCAATGGGGGCATCGCATGATTAACTGCCAAGCTCGCCTAATTTGTATTAACTGCTCCGGCCCAGACCATAAGGCATTGGATTGCACCAAACGCGCCACGCCTGCATCTTTATCTGCAGCTGAATCAATTAGCACAGAGCGTATCAATCTCCCAAATTTTGTGCTTCCCAACAAGGCATCTGCCCCGGTCAATCGTCAACACCGCACCACCGTCCTATGTGCAACTTGCGGTTCCTATGGACACGTGGATGCATCCTGCTGGAGTCGTCGCTTCTACATGAAATGGAAATGGGTACCTAAGGCAATTCACTCCCCCACCGCCCCCATTCACGCTTCGTCTTCCTCCTCGAAAACCCAAAAGCCCCAGCTCTGTTCCGTCCCATCACCAGACCCTGCTCTCGCCCCCTTGCCTCAGAGCTCCACTTCAATGGCGAACTACCCCCTTAACCCAGTCCCCTTCCTCCCGCCCGGGTTTGCCGTCGAGCCCAGTCTGGCGGACCGACTGGTGCGCAGCGGCATGGTGGTTGGCCCCATTGCCCCTCTCAGCCATGAATTCCTAGCTATCGCGGAGACGAGCCATAGTGTCAATCTGCATCGGCGTGCTCTGATCTGCAACCAGTTAGTGGCCCTCCTCCATGAAGCGCAACTCTTCACTACTGAGGTCAATGATCATCCATTTGGGATTGGAGTTTTTGGCTTTACCGACTCGTTCATGAGAGATACTGCGGTGGCCACCCCTTTTGAGCTTGAAGATGAAGACCTGGTAGTCACTTTTGTTCCCCACAATGAAACTCTTAACTGTCGTACCACCTCGTTTGGCCCTGAAGTTTGGCTGATGTTTTTTGGATTTCCTTACGACTATCAGAATGATTATTACATCACTAAAGCTTTGGGTGGTTATGGCTCCCTCGTCTCGTGGTACAATCCAAGGCAAGATCGCATATTTATGTTGCTCAAAATCCGAGTGCTCCGCATGCGTTTAATCCCGAAGAGTTTTGTTGTGTGGCAACTCGGGGGTGCCAGGGACTATTGGACCGTACAGATTACGATCCTTAGAAGCAATGATGGCCATGGTCTGTTACCTGAAGTTCCTCCGGCTGATGAGGAGATGCCACCTCCTGATGGCGAACCTCACCCTCTGTTTGGCCCTGACCTAACTGTAGAACAATTGTATCAGCAGCAAGTGCACAACTGGCTTGTGCAGAATGGAGCTCCTCTCCCGGCAATGGCGGTGGCCAGGACCATGCTCCGGGAGCCCACGGCAATGTCAATGTTGGTTGGGGTGCATGGCCTGCTCCTCCGCCACCCCCCATGCTCCCACACCTTGTCAACTACCAAGCATGGCTTAATGCTCAGGGCCTAACCTTCCAAAGATGGCATAGTTCCTGAAAACAATCTGACTGACAATGCATATCAAGCTTGGAATGACTCCATCCCCATGACTGATAGCTCAAGCTCCGCGCCCTCTGATCTGGGTGTCGTGCAACACACGTTGTCCGTGGTGACAGCTCCATCTCTGCCCTCTGCATCCCTGTCCATTTCTGTATCCTTGCATAACCAAGGGATTTCTTTTGGCCTGTCTGCTCAAGGAGATGAGCTTCTTGCTGTTCTGCTGAATGACCCAATCCCCTGCCAAAATCTGAACACCTTCATTTTCCATGCTCTACGTCCGATGATTGCCACATTTGGTCCCTAGAGTTCTGGATATAGCCTGCGTTCACCTCGGTCTGAACTTACTGTCCTTGTCACTGCTGACTCTTCGGGCATCAGTTTCATGCAACATCCATCGGTTGCTCTACGTGCACCTTCAACTGTGCACATTGAAGAGATCCCCTCTGCCCAGGAGACTAATGGCGGTTTTGGGGTGACATCTGTTGAAGAGAATACCCTCCTTCTGGGACCTGTTGTTGCAGACAGCCTCTCAACCCTGCCAGTTTCTGAGAGTGATAGTTTCACCTTGCAGTCTGATGAGAGTGTCAACCCCTCACTACAGCCAGTTTCTGATGCCAGTATCTTTGGGCCGCCTGCTGCGCTTAATCATGACCAGGGCATTTCAATTGTTCCACCAACTCAGCCACGTGCACGCCCCAGACGCTCAAGACCTGTTGCTCCTCTCTCCATGATGGATGTTCAGCGTAGTTCACGCTCGAACAAGTATAATGGTTTCAAGGTCCCAGCGCTGACTGACATTCGTGTGCACACCTCCAAGGTCAAGCCCAGGTTGGTTCCTTCTATTGGGTCCTCTAGTTCTGCCCCCAGTGCGGCTGACGACATTCCTCCTCCAACCCCTGTCTCAACCCTACAAGACATCGGCATCAACAGGTGCGCCATCCCACCAACAGAGCTTACTACTGAAGCACTTCTTACCACTCCGGCTGCTGCTGCACCAACGCCACCAGGTACTCCTTCCGTGCCGGATCAAGAGGAGGGTCTCACTGCCCCTCTGGAGTAATTTCACCTCTGCGCCATGCCATCTCTGCGTTGCTGGAATGTTCTTTCGTGGAATATCAGAGGTTTAAATTCTGAGAAGAAACACTTAGCTCTTAATAATGCGATTATCTCAAGTGGCTGCGTGGTAGTTTGTCTTCAGGAGACTAAGTTGTCTGATGTTACCTCTGCTTTTGTTAAAACTTGTTGTCCTTGTCAGTTCGATCAGTTTGCTTTTGTTCCCTCTCATGGTGCTTCGGGTGGGATTCTTACCATTTGGAAAAGCTCTATTTTCTCAGGCACCGTAGTTTCAAATTACACGCATGCGCTAGTTACCACTTTTGTCAGCACACAATCATCTCAATCCTGGACACTAGTGAATATTTATGGTCCTTGCGCTGGAGAAGACCGCGACAACTTTACTAATTGGCTCTATGATTTGCGCATTCCTAATGTGCAAGACTGGTTATTCCTCGGCGATTTTAACTATATGCGTGCACCCGATAACCGTAACAAGCCTGGTGGAAACATGCAGGACATGCTTACCTTTAATGACATCATTCATAAACATCAGCTCATTGAACTTCCAGTGCAGGGCCGTGCTTACACTTGGAGTAACATGCAAACTGACCCCCTCCTCGAGCAAATTGACTGGTTTTTCACATCACTCCATTGGACCACAGTATACCCTAAAACCTTGGTAAAAACCCTTCGGCAAACCTGTATCCGATCATATACCCTGTGTGGTCAGTATTGAAACTAAAATTCCTCGCAGCAAGATTTTCCGCTTTGAGCCTTATTGGATACTTCACCCAGGGTTTATGATGTTGTGCAAGAGGTTTGGGAAAAGCCTGTTAGGTCAGAGAATGCTGCAACTAGGTTATGCCGCAAGTTCAAAGCCCTGAGGCACGCACTGAAACGCTGGAGTAAGAATATTTCCCGTCTCTCTATTGCTATTTCTAACTGCCACTCTGTCCTTGCTGATCTTGACGAGCTCAAAAACAAACGAACACTCACTATACCAGAGGCCAACTTCAGGACAATTCTAAAAACACACTTGCTTAGACTCCTCCAGTACCAAAAGCTTTATTGGAAAAAACGCTGCACTATTCGGTGGATCAAATTTGGGGATGAAAATACTAAGTTCTTCCAGGCCATTGCCACTGAAAGGTACCGCCGAAATAACATTGCAAGCTTTCGTGATGATAATGGCACACTTATTGAAGATCACCCTAGTAAAGAAGCTCTCCTGTTCCTCACTTACAAAAACCGGCTTGGCTCCACTTCAAACTCAGATATGGAGTTCTCTCTGCCAGACCTCATCAAATGATCCGATAACCTTGATCGCCTAACAGAGCCGTTTACACAAAAAGAAATTGACCAAGTTATTAATGAAATGCCCCGGACCGCGCCCCTGGCCCTGATGGCTTCAGTGGAGCTTTCCTCAAGGCTTGTTGGCCCATCATCAAGCACGATTTTTATGATCTATGTGCACAATTTTATGATGGCACTCTGGACATCAACAACATCAACGATGGGCTCATCACATTAGTCCCAAAAATCAACTCCCCGAAAACAATGAATGACTATAGACCAATCACGCTTCTAAACTGCTGCCTCAAGTTGATCACAAAACTTCTAGCCGATCGGCTGCAAACCTCCATCTTGGATTTAGTTCACCGCAATCAGTACGGCTTCATTAAGGGGAGGACTATACAGGATTGCCTTGCTTGGGCATAGTAGTACATACACCAGTGTCAAAAGTCGGGCAAACAGATCATATTGCCCAAACTTGACTTCGCTAAGGCCTTCGACACAATTGCACATGATCCGATGCTCCAGATTATGCATCACATGGGCTTCAATGACAAGTGGATCTCTTGGATCAAATGCTTATTCTCCTCAGGGCGGTCTTATGTTCTTCTCAATGGGGTACCGGGCCGACAATTCCAATGTCGCTGCGGAGTTAGACAGGGCGATCCCCTGTCCCATCTTATTTTTTGTCCTAGCTGCGGATTTGCTTCAATCTGCCATAAATGATGCATTCTGACAAGGTAAAATTGAGCTCCCCTTCCCTTGCAATGGACAAACGGACTACCCCGTTATTCAATATGCAGATGACACTTTGATAGTCCTACCTGCATGCATCCGTCAAGCTACTTTGATCAAGGAGATCTTATCGGATTATGCCACCTCTATTGGCCTCAAGCTCAACTTTCACAAATCCACCTTGATTCCGATCAACCATGACCCCTCCTCAACGAACGCACTAGCCAGGGTCTTTGGTTGCACTATTGGCACGATGCCATTCACATACCTTGGTCTGCCTCTAGGAACAACTCGACCTACTGTCCAAGACCTCATGCCTCTGGTTTGCAGATTGGAAAGGCGATTGACGTCAACTATTGCTATGATGACCTATGGTGGCAGATTATCATGGCTAAATGCCTCAGTCACGTCACTTCTTATCTTTGCCATGTGTACACTCAAATTTCCACCCAAGCTTCTTGAGATCTTAGACAAAATAAGACGACGTTGCCTCTAGACTAAGAAAACTAAGCAAGGTGACAAATGCTCTTCTCTTGCTGCGTGAGACATGGTCTGTCGACCCAAACATAAAGGTGGGCTCGGAGTGATCAATCTCAAAATCCATAACGAAGCCCTGCTCCTCAAATTCCTCCACAAATTCTATAACAAAATGGATGTTCCCTGGGTACATCTGCTGTGGGACAAACTTTACATCGACAAAATACCACATGCAGTGAACCCAGGCGGCTCATTTTGGTGGCGCAATATACTAAAATTGACACCAATCTTCAGGGGCATCTCTCGCATCCAACTGGTGGACGGTACGACCACTTTGCTTTGGAAAGATCTGTGGGCGCGTGATGTGCTACACGACTCTCACCGCCGTGCCTTCTCATTTGCCCTGCATGAAGACATCTCAGTTGCTGACTTCTGGGCCTCCAACGATCTGCATGAAACCTTCCACCTCCCCGTGTCGCCACTCGCATTAGAAGAGATACGCAACATGCAATTAACCTTGACCAAGATCTTCCCTTCCACTCCGAATACTGATGTTTGGCGCTACTTGTGGGGCGCGGCCACTTTCAAACCTAAGGATTACTATTCTTATTTCTTTAGAGATGCTCAAACCGACCCCATGTTCAAGCACATGTGGAAATCAAAATGTACAATGAAGTTGAAGGTGTTTGGTTGGCTGCTTTTCCACGACAGACTGAACACGCGTAATATGTTGAAGCGGAGGCACTATAACATCGGAGATGACTTTGACTGCCTCCTTTGCGGGCTACCAATTGAAGAAACGGTGGACCATATGATCTTCACCTGTGACTTTATCAAGACATGCTGGGCCAAACTTCGTGTTCAATGGCCCCCCTTCGATAACCGACTCACTTCCCTCAAATTGAACAGAGACTCCTGGCGTGACCCATTGTTCATGGAAATTTTTCTCACTGCTGGGTGGAGCCTATGGAAAGAAAGGAATAACAAACACTTTCGTGGAGTTGACCCTACTGTTGGGTCCTCATTTTCACGCTTCGAAAAAGAACTGGGTCAACTCCAGCATAGAGTCAAGGAAGCCCATAGAGGCTCACTTGTTAACATTTTTACTACTCTAGGTTAATCTTTTCTTCTAACTCTTTGTTACTTGACTCCTCCTGTGGAGAGCTGGTAGTCTACCTCCTCCCTGGTCTGTGGGGGAGAGGAGTAGATGGATAGATGAGTTGTACACCTTGTATGTCTATGTAAACACCCCATTTATATAGATATATAAAATACACAGTGGGAGTTCTCTCCCACTGTCAATTCCCTCAAAAAATATAATAGCATGAATACTTCATGAATTATAGATACGTTGGAGATGTATCATCCGGCAGCGGCAGTGGGGGACGCGGGTCACCAAGATTACAGATCGGCAGACCCACACCCGCCGGTGGCTCGGTAGCTTCCACACAGCCGAGCTCGCGGCCATGGAGTTCGACCGCTGGCAGGTCCGCTACCACGGCGCGGCGACTAGGCTCAATTTTCCCTTTGGCACACGTCCGGTCGACCTCGTTCCGCCAGAGCCAGGGGTGGTGAGCTCGGCTATGGCGCGGGAGGACCGCGAGCGTGGGAGCGTCTCGAGGCCGAGACCGCCGACGAGGCCTACATGCAAGAGCTCCGTCGGCAGCATCCAGAGCTCGTTGAGATGGAGCGGGCGATTTTTGCCGGCGTGGAGGGCGGCGAGGTTATCGCGCTCTACTCCTATGACGAGGTCGAAGGCAGTGAGGACGGCACGCGGAGGGCGGCGAGGTTATGGCGCTCTCCTCCGATGACGAGGTCGAAGGCGGCGGCAACAACGGCGTGGAGGGCGTCGAGGTGGGCCCCGAGGACGAGGAGATCAACGTCGATGAGTGGAGGAGTGCCTTCCCCAACGACCCCGACGACGGCACCGGCCCGGACCCGGCACGCTGCACACCGTCCATGACGAGGAAGGATTGGCTCGACCTCTACTTCGACCGAAAGTAGTTTAGCTTAGTTTAAATTTATGTTTTATGTTCGGTTATGCAAAACTATCTATGTTTATGTTTGAATGCATGCTACTTTCGGTTGAACCTGCTTTGAACTTGATCAAATTGAAGCTTACAACGTTAATATATATATATATCCACTAAGGGTTTTAGTCCTTTAACTTTTAAATGATCGGCTAGAGATGGCCTTATGACTTGTTTATTTTAGTTCTTCACAATGTGATACTCTATATGTGCAACTATTTGCCGTGCAGTTCAATTTCATCAATAACAGTTTCAACAATACCACTATGAATTACGATATTTGGTTGCTGTTAAGGATATTGCAGTTAACATACCTTTTTGTTTTTTTAACAATAACTAGTGTACTTTAGACCTGCACAATACTAGTTTGAATGACTATTTGCTTGTTTTTAAATGTTATGCCTGATGCAGTTAATACACCTTTCCACTTCTTGTTTTGCTTAACTAGTGTGCTTAAGCCTGCACACTGAAGCTATCATTTGTAGATTATGTTGTCTACCATGGATATATTTGGTTGATGTTTAGCCTGTTGTGCTTAACATGCCTTTATATGTACTCATGCAGGACAATATTGAGAACAGTGTTGTTTTCCATCGAGGTTATTTTCATCACATTGCTTATATGTACTCACTGTTCAGGATATCGGTAGCTGGTACCATATAGCCTGGGGCTGATAAGGGATTAATCGTCGAATCAGACATTTCACTGAATATATCTGTAACCCATTTATCAGTAGGTTAACTAGGGCCATATTTAATATATCTGAGGCTACATAGCAACATACATTGTACTGAATGACTAAATATGCAATCCCAGGCTACATAGCAACAAGGAAGAGTGTTACCTTAATGTTCTGATGATGTCTAGATATACATGTAATAAAATCTTATATAATGGGATGGATGGAGTGTTGTACTACGTCATTTTTCAATTGTTGTTTAGCTTCTAATATTAACTTGGTGCTTTTAGGTACATATATCATTGCCAAAGTTCCACACTTCGACCCTTTCTGGGGCAGTGAGATATTCGTGACCTAGCATCAAGTGAGGAAACTAATAAAGATTGTTATTAAAATGGGTCCAAAGGCGTCAATCAAACTATTTGTTTACACTTTATGCAAGACAACAGTGAACTGCAGGATGGTAAGTAAGAACCCTGTAGCCTTCTTTTTACTGCCCGTAATGAGTTGTGTTAGATGACAATGTCTGAATCTTTTTTCCTTTGCAGTGGATCCTGAAGCAGTTTACTCAAGATTACCTCTCAAACTACATGATTGGCGGTCGGCCATCACAAGGGGTTGGACTAGAGTCCTGCATGCCTTCTGCTACCAGGAGAGCACAATAGGGCCATTCTGCTTCACCTTGTTCAGCAACCGGAATGACTGTCGCCTCTTTCTTTACCATTTGTAATACTACAAGTATAGAACCCTGGTTCATCATTCTTTATTTGGTGCTTATGTAATTCTTAAACATATGTACCTGTGAATCGAATAATGCATTGGTTGTTTGAACCTGATGGATATGAATAAAGCTAAAGCCTACTTTCAAGTTTAAATTAAGTACAATTTTAAATAGCAGCAATTAAATTAGGGTGAAATTAGGGTGTGCAGGTCATTACGGCACACATGGTTAATAAAGCACAGCGTGTGCAATATACATCATAATCCGACACGGTTCACAGAGAGGAAACGTGTGTAACAATGCACACAGTTGCCGTTTGCAAAGCGTGTGTGATGTCAAACACTATCGCATACAGTGCGGGAAAACTAAATGTGTGTGATTGTCTACCTATCGTACACGGTTTATAATCATGAACTGTTTGTGATGTGCCAGGCATCGTAAAACTCCCGTGCCTGGAATTTGCCGGGAAAACTACCATGCCTAGAATCTGCGTGGATTTAGGTAAAACCACAAAACTCCGACTGCGATGGCAATGAGAGCACAAATGAGTAGCAAGGATGAAGCGTTTGGGATATTCAAGATAACGGAAACGGTTATATAGGGACAACTGTATGCATCAAGGCTCCCTATCCGCGACGGTTTCTGGGTTGTGTGGGAAGGACCCCCCTATCGCCGCCACTCACTAAGCGACGGTTCCAAATGTCGTCGGGGAAAGGGGTTAAAAACCATTTGTATATAGCACCGATGCGTACTAGTGGATGGACATACAAATTTGCTTAAAACGACACGGAAATACCGCATATAGGTAGGTATAGTGGACTCAGATGGCAAAAACTGGGTTTAAGAATTTTGGATGCACAAGTAGTAATCATACTTAGTACAAGTGAAGGCTAGCAAAGATTGAGAAGCATCCAACCAAGAAACAAAAAATCTCACAAGCGAGCATTAAGCATAACTAACACCGAATAATGCACCACAAGTAGGATGTAATTTCATTGAATAACTATTTCTTTAACTTTTGTGCTTGCATAGGGAATCAAAAATCTTAACACCAATATTCTTACTAAAGCATAATTACTCACCAACATGACTCACATATCACTATCATCATATCTGAAAACTATTACAAGGAATCAAGTTTATTTTGTCCAATGATCTTCATGAAAGTTTTATTATATCCTTCTTGAATATCTATCACTTTGGGACTAAATTTATATATTACCATTGCTACTAACAAGCTCTCAAATAAATTTAAGTGAAGCACGAGAGCATAAGTATTTCTTCAAAATTTTCAACTCTCAAAATAATCTAAGTGAAGCACGAGAGTAAAAGACAAACTACTCAAAAAAAGAAATAAGTGAAGATCAAATGAGTAGTTAAGTAAATAGGTAGCTATGTGAGGACTCTCTTTTATTTATAAACTTTCAGATGTAAAGTATTTTATTAAAACAGCAAGCAAAACAAAAATAAAATGGCATTCTAAGAATGGCACACATCATATGAAGAAGAAAAAACTTAGGCTCAACCAAGGCTAACCGATAATTGTTGATGAAGAAAAGTGGGATGCCTACCGGGGCATCCCCAAGCTTAGATGTTTGAGACTTCTTGGAATATTAACTTGGGATGCCTTGGGAATCCCCAAGCTTGATATTTTGTGTCTCCTTAATTCCTTTATATCACGGTTTCCCTAAATCTTAAAAACTTCATCCACACAAAACTCAACAAGAACTCGTGAGATATGTTAGTACAAATCAATGCAAAACCTTATCATTCTCTACTGTAGCAAATCACTAAAAGTATTATTCAACATTGCATACTAAATGCCTCTTCGTATTTAATACTCCTATCCTCAAATAGAATCATTAAACAAGCAAACATATGCAAACAATGCAAACATAACAGCAAACTGCCAAAACAGTACAGTCTATAAAGAATGCAAGAGTATCAATACTTATTTAACTCAAAAAATTCTGAAAATCTACCACACTGTAGAAAATTTATCATAGCTTATTTAAAAAAATCAACATTTTATCACATTCTGACTTATCTCGGGAATTTTTGCAACAGCGATAAACTTTCTTTTTTGAAACAGCAACTCATATACTTGCAAAATAAGCATGGTGAAGGTTATCCTTGCCACTTTTATTGAAATGAAAGATGCAAAACATTATTCTAAATAACAGCAAGCAAGTCCTAGTAAATTAAAAATGATGCACCAAGCAGAACTTATAGCATGTGACGAATGAAAATATTGCTCTAATCCAAGTGAGGTTACCGATAATGTTGGAGACGAAGAGGGGATGCCTTCCGGGGCATCCCCAAGCTTAGTTGCTTGGATCTTCCTTGAATATTTCCTTGGTGGTGCCTTGGGCATCCCCAATCTTAGGTTCTTGTCACTCCTTATTCTCCTCATATCGATATATCACCCAAACCTTGAAAACTTCAATCACACAAAACTTAACTGAACTTCGTTAGATAGGTTAGTATGATAAAGAGCAAACCATTCACTTTGGTACTGTCAAAGACAAGATTCATAATTGTTATCACACAATGCCTACTGTACCCTATCATTTCCACAATTTATATTGAGCAATATAAGCCATAGAAACTAGAGAACAAGCAAACTATGTATTGAAAACAGAATATGTCAAAAACAGAATAGTCTGTAGTAATCTGTAGTCCAACCATACTTCTGCTACTCCAAAAATTCTGAAAAATTAGGACAACGTAGGGAATTTGTATATCCATCACCTGTAAAAAATTTAGATCAAAAGCACCTTCCATATGATCATATGGTGTTATTTAACTACGACCTCTAGGGATGTTTGTGACACTTATATGAATAGCTCAATGGATTGATCGAAAACAATAACTTTGAGGTGGTTTCGTACCCTACAAGCAATTTCATCTTATATTCTCCACGATAGAATCTTTGGAGTGACTCTTTGTTGCACGTTGAGGGATTTCTATATGATTCAATTATGTTATATTGTTGAGATACTTTGCACTAGTGAAAGTATGGACCCTAGGCCTTGTTTCCAAGCATTGCAATATCATTTTCGCTCACTTTTGTTACTAGTTACCTTGCTGTTTTTATATTTAGCGATTACAAAAACCTATATCTACCATCCATATTACACTTGTATCACCATCTCTTCGTGGAACTAGTGCACCTATACAATTTACCATTGTATTGGGTGTGTTGGGGACACAAGAGACTCTTTGTTATTTGGTTGCAGGGTTGTTTGAGAGAGACCATCTTCATCCTATGCCTCCCACGGATTGAGAAACCTTAGATCAACCACTTGAGGGAAATTTGCTACTGTCCTACAAAACTTTGCGCTTGGAGGCCCAACACGAGTCTACAATAAGAAGGTTGCGTAGTAGACTTCAACACCTTTCTTGAGGATCAAGGAGAAGGGGTTGTGTTGCTTGTTCGGATTGCTGCCTATCGCATGTTGCAGAGGGAAAAGTAACAAATGAGTCAAGGATGAAACATGGACTAGCAAAGCATAAATGGCCAAGGTGCAAAAAGTGCCGCTTTTCTAACTGCGGTGAAATAATTCATCAGTTCTTTCTCTCGTGTCCATTTGCTACATTGCTCTGGCGTGCCATACATGTGGCTTCTAATTAACACAAATATGTGTGGGGGCAGGGGTTATAGCATGTGCAATATGGAATCATAGAAATGGTTGTGTTTCTAATATGAGTTCTAAATTTTTGCATGTTATTTCCAAGCCACCAGTTGAATCCGTAAAAGGTCCTAACTTTGACATATGGAAGCATGGGAGTTAATGACTTATGGGTGTGTACAATGGAAGATGGTCTCTCGAGCTATGTTCAACCATTTTTGGATGTTCCAACAATAAGCTTGTTGAAGCATAAGTGTCTTATGTAATCTTATTTGCTTTCAGTTGGGCTAGCTCATTTGTGTATCTCCTTGTATGGATTTTTTGTCAAACTATAGTTGCTGAATATTTTGGAATAATATGATGGTTTTGCACATCAACAGATGACGGAGTAAATGACCACGGGTAGCCTCGTCATCCCCCCATGGTATTTCAAGACATCGGGGCTAGCTGCGCCCCTCACACCTCTCGGAAGAACGATTGGCTTCTTGGGCCGGCTAGTCTAAGAGGCCGGCTGCTGGAAGACGGCGAGACCACCGAAGGGGGCCACGAGGGGGCCGACCCCTAGCACTACAAAAAAGACACATCCCTGACATTTTGGGCCGAACGGATTTTTTTCTGTCATACTTATGACACTTCTATGACGATAATTGTGAAAAAACCCAGTATCATCATAAATGTGGTGGGGTCCTACTTCTATGACAAAAAATCATGAAAAAATGGGCTTTTTGTCCTGGGCGGGCTGGAGACGCAGCTGCATGACATTCTTTGGGCCGTCCATGACGGAAAAAACCATGGTAGAAGCGAGGGCGAGGAAAATATCGGGGAGTTCCCGGTTACGGTGGGTGGTCGGGGGCCGAGCGATGCGTGTTTCTCTCATACGTACGCGCGTGTGTGCGAGGCGTTGCGCTCTAACTGAACCCGAGCGAGGCGTTGGGCTCTAACTGAACCCGAGCGATTGCACTGCAGGCTACAGGTTATTGAACCTGAGCGATCGATCGATCCCTTCCTGTTAACTGAACCGAGTGATTCCTTCGCTAGTGCTGCTAACTGAAGCCGATCGATGCTACCTCTGGATGAACAGTGAGCGTTGTTGGGGGATCGGATGAAGAGTTCCCGGTGGGGGGTTGGATGAACAGGACCCCGTGGTAGTAGAGGCCGTTGCCGCTGGATGAACAGTGCCCCGATCGATCGAGCCGGTGGATGAACAGGACCCCGTGGAGGGCTGGATGAACAGGACCCCGTGGAGGGCTGGTTGAACAGTAGCCGGTGGAGGGCTGGATGAACAGTAGCCCGTGGAAGGGTGGTTGAACAGGACCCCGTGGAGAGGGCTGGTTGAACAGTAGCCGGTGGAGGAGCGCGCGGTGGAGGCTGGATGAACAGGAGCCCGTGGATGAACAGTCGCAGGTGGAGGCTGGAGGAGGTCGACGTAGATGAATAGTAGCCCATGGAGGCAGTCGACGGTGAAGATGAACAGTATCCCGTGGAGTCCCGTGTTGCGGTACGCCATACCCCTCCTGATGAACAGGACCCCCGTTTCGACCGTAGCGCTCCAACACAAGTCCGTTTCCTCCGTTTTGCGGTACGCCACACCCCTCCCGATCAACAGGACCCTGTTTCGGCCGTAGGAGGTCCGTTTCCTCCGTTTTGCGGTACGCCAGACCCCTCCCGATGAACAGGATCCCGTTTCAACCGTGGCCGGTCGAACACAAGGCCGTTTCCTCTGTTCTGCGGTACGCCAGACCTCGTTTCCATCGGCTGTTCCGTCCAAGCCGGTTGGCTCCCGATGAACAGCATGCGTTTCGTTGCCTCCCGATGAACACGACGCATTCCGTTGCCTCCCCATGAACACGACAACGACGTAGTTTCTCCGTTCCGACCCAGCCATGTACACAAGCCCTGGGCATATGTATGCGCGAGTAGGCGTTCGAGACCCCGCCCGTATGTACGTACGTGGCCGTATTTACTTTCTTGCACCCTGGCCGCTGTACGTACATGTGCATGCTACGTGCACGCCTCTACTATGACACGTGCACGCCTCTACATCGACCAGTATGTACATACACGTTCACGAGCAAAAAGACAACCCTACGTACGCTTCGACCAGGTGGGTCCCGACTGTCAGGCACTTCCTTCCGTGCAAAGATGTAGCTGGTCGGTCCCAGCAGTCAGGGGGCGAATCATTTTTTTGCCCGTAATATGGACACACTTCCTTGCGTGCAAAGATGTAGCTGGTGGGTCCCAGCAGTCAGGGGGAAAATATTTTTTTTTGCGAAATACGGTGGCCGGTCCGGTGGGTCCCTGCTATCAGGTGGAGGAATCATTATTTTCCGCGTAATAAGGAGGCACTTCCTTGCTGCGGCCATGGACCCAGCTGCATTACTCTTCCGATGGAAGACGGTCGTTGACCACATTGACCATGCCGCGCCAAGAGCATCAAGGCAGTGGACGACGGCGATGCCTAGGAAGGGGACGACGCGGAGCTGGGGAAGACGCGGCAGTGGATGCCCACGCGGAGAGGAGTACGAGGGTTCACTGGTTCGGCTGTGGTGTGAGGGTGCCGTCGCCGCAGGGCCTAGCCAGCGGTGGGAGTAGTAGGGCGCGGTGAGGCCTCCGCGGTAGCACAGCCAGCCACGGGAGGCAGGAGCAGGCGGCACGACCGGCGCTGCTTTGGGCGGCTGGAGCAAGAAGACCAGAGGTTGAAGAAGCACTGCGGCCATTGGATGGACATCGTACGGTCACTAGAGCTAGAATCGTTCATATTGACTAAGTTGACAAAGCCCTCCGTCCCCGTCCACTTAGTAGGCCCACAAGTCAGCCTCCCACTATGCTGGGTCCCAGCTAGAAGGGGGAGTATTCATTTTTGTGTGCGTAATAAGGAGGCACTTCCTTGCGTGCGAAGATATAGCTGGTGGGTCCGACCTGTCAGCGGGGGGAACGTTTTTTCGCGAAATACAAAGGCCCTTCCAGTGGGTCCCAGATGTCAGGTGGAGGAATCATTATTTTGCACGTAATAAGGAGGCATTTCCTTGTGTGCGGCCGTGGACCCAGCTGTCAGCCTCTCCACGTACAGTCCACGTCCGATGGATGTCGTTCGTTGACCACGTTGACCACGCCACGCCGAGAGCACCAGGGCGGTGGACGACGGCGAGGCGTAGGAAGGGGACGACGCGGAGCCGGGGAAGACGCAGCAGTGGATGCCCACGCGGAGAGGAGTACGAGGGTTCACTGGTTCGGCTGCGGTGTGAGGCTGCCGTCACTGCAGAATAACATGGGGTGTGGGTGAGTAGAGGGATGGCCTGGCCAGCGGTGGGAGTAGTAGGGGCGGTGAGGCCTCTGCGGCAGCACAGCCGGCCACAGGAGGCAGGAGCAGGCAGCCGTTGGATGGACATCATACGGTCACTGCAGCTAGAATCGTTTATAATGACTAAGTTGACAAAGCCCTTGGTACGCGTCAACTTAGTAGTCCCACAGGTCAGCCTCTGAAACGGTGCACCCCAGATGTCAGGGGGAGGAATCATTTTTTGGGCGGCTGAAGCTAGAATATCCGAGATTGAAGAAGAAGCACGACATTCGTTGGATGGACATCCAACGGCCACTGTTGCTAGAACCGTGTGTTGACTATAAGTTGATAAAGCCTTGCATACACGTCAACTTAGTTTTTTTAGGGGACGCGTCAACTTAGTAGGCCCACAAGACAAGTGTGTGGCAGAGAACTTATAGCCCATTTGCGATTTGTAAGAATGTACAACCCATTTTTGAATTCTAATGGAATTTACTACATCCCATTTACAGTTTTTGAAAGTACTGCCCATTTTCTAGCAAGCACAACGATTAATCATTTCAACCAACCGTTCAAAACAGAATTCAACAAAATTTCCCACATTTTGATGGGATCCGAAATATTTTTATCTCGAAATTTCTAGTCAGATTAAATACAATTTCAATATAAATTTGTATTACATAAAAATCCAACGAAACATTGCGCGCGCAACAATTAATGAAATTAAAAATTTCAAAATCCAAAAATAATATTTTATAAACTAATTCGTGTTTGGTGCATTTTTATAATTACTGCCCAGTTTTATAATACATCCCATTTAATATTTATTAAAGCCCATTTTCCTATTAAGCCTAATGCATCCCTCCTAGGAAAGATTTCTAGCCTAGCGGGGCGGAGAATAACAAGTTGACCTTGCCTGGGTATTCCTCAAAAAAGTATAGCTGGGCTAGCCATTTTTATCTTGAAAAAAATTAATATCTCGGCTGGATATCTGGCCTGGGCTAGACGGGCCACGGCCCGCCCAGTTAATACCTTGCTCTCCTCTGAACAACAACGAAAAAATTGCTCAAGAAAAACTCTGCAGTGCTCACACCTCAAAAACACAAATGCTGCTCGAGCTGCGTGGTCCCAGCTGTCAGCCGCTCCTTGTGCAATTCTCTCGTTTATTGACTAAATAGGTTGACAATGGTGTGGGACCGTGATGCCAGGAAACCAGGAGGAAGCAAAAAAATATAGTTGTACATAATAAGGAGGCACTTGCATACGTACGGCTATGGCCCTAGTGGGTCCCTACTGTCATCTAGTCAAAATAAAGTCATCTCCTGAATCCTCATGTTCGTTGACCATGTTGACAATGCTCGGCGCCACGGCGAGCGCAACAACTCGAAGGACGACGGAGAGGGCCTCACGGGCCCTACAGATGGTTTGATACAGCGTCCGCTGCTCATTCAGGAAGCCAGGATCATCGGACACCTATGAGCACCTTCGAGAGACTGAGATGACATGAAACGGTAAGGCTGCGCTTGGGAGCTCTGGTTATTTCACACCTGTATTAAGATACAGGTGTAATTTACTCGTCATCGGAAACACCGCGTAAAATACAGGCGTAATTAAACCGAGGGCCCGAGGTCTATAAGTAAAACCAGTGGGTTACGCGTGTAATTTGAGAGACCAGTGTATATTTTACTAGTCGAAATCGACCAACCAAGCGCTTCGCCCGAGACCATCTGCTTTTATTTACAAGCGTCAGTTTTACAAGCGGTTTTGGTTGGAAAACGACGATCCAATCACGGCCTAAGATGATGAGTTGGTCGGAAGATCATATGGTTTCACCTCTAACCTACCCGAGTTGTCGTATAGGCTATGAATGAAACATAAGGCAATGAACTTCTTAAGCACAGAAACAACAGAAGAGGATGATCTTCTTAACATGCAAATCATGGGCATTAGATCAACATGCAAAACAATATGAAGCATTATTCTCAGGAGGCACAGTGAACAGCTCGTGATGCCGCATGCCACAACATTCCAAGCTCAACTTTGCAATCAAACTCACAAGGCCTGGCATTACATAGAAAATATTCAGAACAAACTCTTAAAATACCTTACATAAGTCAACATTCATGTGACTATGCATCTCAGCAGAGTAAATATTAACTTCTGAACTGAAGACATGAATAGGAAAAAACGATCGGCGTTGCTCACAGCAAAGGGCGTCCCACTCAAAAATATCAAATGCATGTCTTCTGGCTAACATCAATGAGCAAAAATTGACAAGGTTTTCCAATTCCAATATATTAAACTAACGTCTTCTTGCTAACATCAATGATTAAACTGTGACAAGCTTTTCCCATTCAAAATATGTAATGCGTATGATTGTGGAACGGGCAGGGTTTGTCATCAGTTTGTCATCTGATAGTCCGATGGCTCAAGGTGACGACGAATGATTAGAGAACCATTCGATGTATTGTGCATGATGAAGTATTATGGAGGACACGAACCATCTGAACATTTTGTGCAGTTCCACTAAAATCAAGCGGTTGATGACTTGTACTCCTAGAAGAAAAACATCTACTGATATACCTTATCTTAATGGGAAACAAAGCAGGAGAGTAGCAATTCTCAACCAGTGTGATTCATTCATATTAACTAAGACATTATTTTAACAATGCCTTGTTTCAACATGTATAAAGAATGACAGAGCAAAAAAGTACCATTCCTAAAACAATGCGACTAATTCATTTTAACAGAGACATTATCTTAACAATACCTTGGTTAAACATGTAGAAAGAACTACAAAGTAGGATAGTACCATTTGCAAAACACTGTAAGTAATATATAATAACAAAGACATTATCTGAACAATACATTTCTTAAACATGTACTCCGACCGATCCCTAACAGAAATGGTACTCCCGCCGATCCCTAACAAGTGTTGCAGTTTTGAACTAAGATTCACTAGTTAATTCTGAGGAAAGTCGGTACTGACCTTTCAAGACCAAGATTTGAAACAACTCATGACAAAGACCTAAAAGAGATCTCAACACATATATGGAAATCCGGTCTCCTTTTGTGCAGTTCCACAAAAATTAAGCGAAGCAAAATGTCGCAATAGCAACAAGTTGAATAGATATCCCTGTTTTAATAGAGGCAAAAAAGGAATCAATTACTAGCCAATAAAGGAGGATGAAACATGCGGCCACAAAAATTGTAATCCCGCCAATCCCTAACAAGTGTTGCAGTTTTGAACTAAGATTCAGTAGTTAATTCTGAGAGTGGCATTGCTTAATTTTACCAGCGGCATTAGATTAACAAAAAGCATAAACAGTTCAAGCGGAGAGTGGGCGCAACAACAACATGTGCTTCCATCTACTTATAAAGGGGGTGATGCAGAGTTTGTTGTAACAAATCAACAAGCATCATGTCTGGGTTGGTCCCATTTTTGTTCACTACTTAATGGGAAAAGACAGCAATACAATAGCTTCAATTCATCATTTATTTAAAACATTACCAATACAAGTAGCATAGCATCTCAAAGCACATTGCACAATCATGTGGATGAAGGCCTGTACTGACCCTTCATGAGACGACCAAGATAAAGTACGAATCTAGCAACACGAATAGGAAATGCAATCTCGTTTTGTGCAGTTGCACTGAAACAAGCAAAGTTGCCGGTGTGACATTTAAGTTTGCTATAGCAACAGGTTGAATAGATATCCCTGTTTTAACAGAGGCAAAAAAGGAAACAATTACTGGCCAATAAAGGAGGACGAAACATGCGGCCACAAAAAGAAGCATCTACCTTATCTTGATGGAAAACAAAGTATAGGACAGTAGCATTTCTAAAACGGTTGCATTGATTCATATTAACAGAGAAATTCTCTTAAAACAGTTCAGTAGTTAATTCTGAGAGTGGCATTGCTTAATTTTACTAGCGGCATTAGATCAAGAAAAAGCATAAACAGTTCCAGGGGAGAGTGGGCGCAACAACACCATGTGCTTCCATCTAACTATAAAGGGGGTATGCAGAGTTTGTTGTAACAAAGCAACAAGCATCATGTCTGGGTTGGAACAATTTTTTCCCACTTATGGTAAAAGACAACAGTTCAATAGCTTCAATTCAACATTTATCCAAAACAATACCAATACAAGTAGCACAACATCTCAAAGCACACAGCAGAATCATGTGGATGAAAGTCGGTACTGACCTTTCTTGACCAAGATTTGAAACAACTCGCGAGGAGGACTTGAAAGAAATCCCAAGACATATATGAAAATACATGATCTCGTTTTGTGCAGTTCCACCAAAATTAAGCAAAGTCGCCGGTGTGACATTCAAGTTGAACTGCACAAAACACTCTTAAAACAAAAGTGTTTCGCGAGCAACAAGTTGAATAGATATCCCTGTTTTAACAGAGGCAAAAAAGGAATCAATTACTGGCCAATAAAGGAGAGTGAAACAGGCGGCCACAAAAATGTAATCCCGCCAATCCCTAACAAGTGTTGAAGTTTTGAACCAAGATTCGGTAGTTAATTCTGAAAGTGGCATTGCTTAATTTTACCAGCAGCATTAGATTAACAAAAAGCATAAACAGTTCCAAGGGAGAGTGGGCGCAACAACACCATGTGCTTCCATCTACTTATAAAGGGGGTGATGCAGAGTTTGTTGTAACAAAGCAACAAGCATCATGTCTGGGTTGGTACCATTTTTGTTCACTACTTAATGGGAAAAGAGAGCAATACAATAGCTTCAATTCAACATTTATTTAAAACAGTGCCAATACAAGTAGCACAATATCTCAAAACACACTGCACGATCATGTGGATGAAGGCAAGTACCAACCTGTCATGACGCACACAAGATCACCTACGAATCTCCCAACACGAATAGGAAATCTAATCTCGTTTTGTGCAGTTGCACTGAAATCAAGCAAACTCGCCGGTGTGACGTTTAAGTTTGCTATAGCAACAAGTTGAATAGATATCCCTGTAGGATCGAAAGTATGTCTAGAGGGGGTGATTAGACTACTTGACCAAATAAAAATCTAGCCTTTTCCCAATTTTAGTTCTTGGCAGATTTTAACAACTTAGCACAAGTCAAGCAATCAACCTACACATGCAATTCTAAGAGTATAGCAGCGGAATGTAAAACAATTGCATATGAAGGTAAAGGGATGAGTTTGAGAGAGCAACCGCAATGTTGACACAAAGATTTTTTATCCGTGGTTCCGATAGGTGGTGCTATCGTACATCCACATTGATGGAGACTTCTACCCACGAAGGGTAACGGTTGCGCGAGTCCACGGAGGGCTCTACCCACGAAGGGTCCACGAAGAAGCAACCTTGTCTATGCCACCATGGCTGTCGCCCACGAAGGACTTGCCTCACTAGGGTAGATCTTCATGAAGTAGGCGATCTCCTTGCCCTTACAAACTCCTTGGTTCAACTCCACAATCTTGTCGGAGGCTCCCAAGTGACACCTAGCCAATCTAGGAGACACCACTCTCCAAGAAGTAACAAATGGTGTGTTGATGATGAACTCCTTGCTCTTGTGCTTCAAATGATAGTCTCCCCAACACTCAACTCTCTCTCGTAGGATTGGATTTGGTAGAAAGAAGATTTGAGTGGATAGCAACTTGGGGAAGGCTAGAGATCAAGATTTATGTGGTTGGAATGGAATATCTTGACCTCAACACAAGTGTAGGTGGTTCTCTCTCAGAAAATATGTATTGGAAGTGTAGGCATGTTCTGATGGCTCTCTCCACGAATGAAGAGTGGGTGGAGGGGTATATATAGCCTCCACACAAAATCTAACCGTTACACACAAATCACCACTCGGTCAGACCAATTTAGTTCAAAATGTGAACATTAGGATTCTTGGTGGGACCGACATGTCAACTCGGTGGGACCGATATCATTAGGGTTAGGGCATAACGTAATCTCGGTGAGACCGATTACACAAACTCGGTGGGACCGATTTTGGTAATAGTCAAACAGAGAGTTGGTCAGGCAAACTCGGTGGGACCGATTCGCTCATCTCGGTTGGACCGAAACATTACGAAAAGGAAATAGAGTGTTTGCATTGCAATCTCGGTGGGACCGATCACTCATCTCGGTTTGACCGAAACATTACGAAGGGAAACAGAGAGATTACAATCCCATCTCGGTGAGACCGAGATCCCTATCGGTGAGACCGAAAAGACTAGGGTTTCTGGCAGTGGCTATGTCAACTAAACTCGGTGGTGCCCGATAGAATGAATCGGTGGGGCCGAGTTGGATATTTGGTTTGGGACATATGTGGATATGAGAAAGTAGTGGAGGGTTTTGGAGCATATCACTAAGCATTTTGAGCAAGCGCCTCATTAAGCAACACCTCATCCCTTCTTAATAGTATTGGCTTTTCCTATAGACTCAATGTGATCTTGGATCACTAAAATAGAAAATGTAGAGTCTTGTGCTTTGAGCTTGAGCCAATCTTTTGTCCTTAGCATTTTGAAGGGTCCACTTTCTAATCCATGACATGCCAATCATTGAGCTTTCCTGAAATATCTATCTTGAAATAGCATTAGCTCAATGAGCTATATGTTGTTAGGAATTACCAAAACCACCCAGGGATAGTTGCACTTTCAATCTCCCCCTTTTGGTACTTGATGACAACATATAGATCAAAGCTTCGACAAATGATAAATAGTATTGAAAAAACACCGTCGCTTTGAGAAGTATGTGATAAGCAAGAGCTCCCCCTAAATTTGTGCATTATTTAAAATTTGCTTTTGAATGCAAATGCACAATCGATTAGGATCATGGGTTACTCTTCCATGTCACATACATCTTGGTGGAGTGCTCAAAATGATAGAAGTTAAAGCATGCACTCATCACCAAAACAAGTGAATGATCATCTAGGATATAAGAGATAATATCATCCAACAAGAATTAAGGGTAGCATATGATCAAACACGAGATCAAACAAGTATCTCACAAGTAGCTCACACAAGCACACAATAAAGTTTCAAACCAAACCAAATAAGTGCAAAGAGAGATAAAAACCAACACTCTCTCTCTCGAAGCCTATGATCTATACATTTTTCTCCCCCTTTGGCAACAAGTTACCAAAAAGTTCGAAAATGCATAGTGCTAAACGACTCTCAGGCTTGATCTTCGGGAGGTGTTGTTGAGAGAAATCCAAGGACGAAGGCTTCTGATGAAGTAGCTGGAGCTAGTGGAGTAGCTGCTGGAGGTGGAACTGGAGCTGTAGCTGCTGGTGCTGATGTTGTGGCTCTAGTGTCTATCACTGGCACTGCAGCAGATCACTGTCCTCTGGGCACTATGGCAAAAGCATCTGTGGTAGACTTGCCCTTCTTCTCCTCTGCTTCCTCCTGAAGTTGCTCAACTGCAGTTTGGATTTCTGTCACCTTGACATCAAGGTCATAGAATTTCTGCTCAATGATCCTCTCCAGACTCTCCTGGTTCTTGGTCAGGGTGGCCAAGCCCTTCAAAATCCTTAGGGTGTATTGGATCAGATATCCAAGCTGGTCTTGCTTGCTCTTCAAGAATACCTGAGATGCCTCCTCAGTTGTTGGCATCTTTGCAGCCTTCTCTGCCTTAGCCTTCTCTCTCTTTTCATGTGCTTGAGCTGAAGATGGTTCATTCTCATTCATCACAACAGTGTTATCTTCAAATTCAGGATAGATGGGCAGGTGCTCCTTATCCAAGATGTACTTGCCTTTGCCCATCTTTGAGTTGATTAGCTCCTGAATGTGTGGGGCATACCCACAACTTCTCTTCTGATCAGCTGCAGTCCTCTTGATTGTTTCAAAAATCAGGCTCATGACTTTGAATTTCTGTGGGACATCAAATATGTGAAGCAAGTTTATAGCATGTCCTCTGATCATCTTGTGATCACCTGACTTGGGTAGCAGTGTGTGCCATAAGATCCAGTTGATTGTTGGCAGACCAGACAACAGGTAGTGAACTGATCCAAACTTATGTGTATCCAAAGCAGCATCTGGGATCTCCTTGTACATGTTAGCCATACTGTTGTGGTCTTTCTTCTTCTCTGCATAAATGTCCAAGTCATCCTCATGTTCCTCAGGAGCATTTATAAGCTTGGCCCACTCATCAACTGTAGATTGGTACCTAGTACCCTCAGACATCCATACAATCATTCCATCTGGATAGAAGTGGGCAGTGGAGTAAAACTGCATGATGAGCTCATCATTCCATTTGGTGAGCTTCTGAGCGACAAAAGTATCCACTCCACATGCCTTAAAGGTATCAAGCACTCCAGGGAAGTGATCCTCATTTTCCTTGATGAATTCCCAGTCAACCCATCTCATATCACACACAATGGGCTTCTTGTCAAGCAAAACAGTCTCATAGAAGTCCTGCTGTTCCTTAGTGTGAAACCTATAGTCCACAACAGCCTTTCTCCTGATAGCATATGGATCAGACTGTCTCCATAGTCTCAATCATGCATCCTTCCTGATCTTCATGTTCTCTGCAACTGGGTGTGCATCAGTGTGGTCAGGGATCTTGGGCTTTAGCTTCCTCAAAACAACATAATCATCTTCTTCTTCTTCAGCAGCTTGAGGCACTGGGGCCTTGTTCTTTTCTTCAGCATGGATATTCCTAGTGCTCCTCTTGGGTTTTGGCTTTGGAGCTGGAGCAACAGCCTTGGGAGCAGCTTTGGGCTTAGATGGAGCAGCCCCTGATTTGATTGCATCTCCCATAAGCTTTTGTGCTTTGGGTGCTGGTGCAGCATCCTCTTCCTCTTCTTCTTCTGAATCCCTCCTCATTGAGTGTAACGCCCCAAGACCGACGCTCCAGACGCCTTCCATATATTTCGTGATCGCCGTGTGTTTCTTTTGCTTGCTCTATTTATTTTGCATTGCATCATGTCAGCATGCCATCATGTCATTTAATTTTTTTTAAACTCAACTAAGTAAATTGCATGGATCTTCGATCCATTTAAATCGAGGGAAACACACATGGTGATTTCTCTTTACAACATATAAAATCTCCCAATATTATTAGGGAGCTATATTAAAATATTCCATTCTTTGGGAATCACCATAACACACGTGCTAAATTAATCCTATGCCTTTTCTGCTTCGAGTCGATCTCTCTAACCTTGCCAATAATTCTTTTCCCATTTATCGAGGATCTTCCTAAATTCCCAACATTTTTGGACTCTTCAATACCTTGAACTTATTCAAACCATTTGAATTAAATTCAAATGGATTTGAATTTAGATCTTTCAATCATGGCCTTTTCTATTTTCTCGGAATAAGCACATCTTTGTGAGTCCGGGAAAATTATCCGGACGCTCAAATTCTTTCCCTGACCCCCTCTCCCTTTTTCTTCTCTCTAATGCTTTTCTTTTAAAGGAAATAAGAGAGAGGGAGAAGAGAGCCCAGCCTAGCTGCACCTCCCAGTAGCCCAACCAATTCGGCCCAAGGCCCAGCCGACCCTTCTAACCCTAGCCGCCAGGAGACCGATCCCCTCCTCTCGCTCGCTCCCTCTCGTCCTCCCACTACCGCCGCCACCCACACGCATCGCCAGGGACAGGAGCTCCCCTCACTCGTCCTCCTCCAAACCCCGTCGCCCTCCTCTCCTGACCCACTGCTACTCTGCCACACCGCCGTAACCGCGCCCTGCTGCCGCTGCTCTTCTCGCGCGCCGTCGAACCTCCTGCGCATCGCCGTCCAGGACCCTGGCAGGCCGCACCACTCGCCGGAGCCCCGAGTCACTCCGCGTTCGTCTTCCCCAGGCACTCGAGCCTGAGCCAGGGGACGAGCAGCTCGTTCCATCCCCGTTCGCATGTCTCGCGTTGACCGCGCCTCCAGCGCGCCATGGCCTCATCCACCTTAGCGCCAGCCATGGCCGCCTTGCTGTCAAGCCCCGCTCGTCGCCTGGCGAGCTCGCCCCTGCTTCTTCCTCGTCACCGGCGAGTCACGCCGTCCTGACCACAGCAAGACCGCCCCAAGCCCGCTCCTCCCCTGCATCGGCTGCTCCTTCCCCGCTGTCTAGAGCTGCCTCTAGTCTATCGAACGACCACAGACGGCCGCATCTGCCTGCAGACTTTCGCCGAGTCCCTCATTGCTATCCCAAACGCAAGTTCAACGATGCTTTGCCACCCCGACCAGAGCGGCCAAGTACCCCGACGACCCTAGGATTCGTCAAGTCCCACTGTACCTGTATGTCCTGGATTCGCCAAGTACCGCACCGGACGCCAAGTACAACGATGAACCAAGTACCTCTACACACGACATCGGACGTCTATGAACTGTGTACGACTACCGTCGCCAATATAGCAAGTACCTCTACCGTCGTCGTGTACCACTACTTCCACCACCGTCGCCTAGTTCGACTACCGCACGGTTACGCCAAGTTCATCTACGAAACGTGTACAACTACTTCCTTCGATGAACGCGTTCCGCCCGAATGCATGCTTCGAAGGTATAACCCCGAGACGACACCATGAACGAATGCATGTGTGTTGTATGAGATGTTCGTGTTTGCACCGTGTCTGAATTGTCACTCGTTTCCATGCCACTATCTCGTGGGAACCCGGTTGCCGGGATCACCCCACCATCTTGCATGACACGCTCACGCCACGCTTCCTTTTGCACCGGTATCTCCATGAGCTACCGGAACCGGGATGTTGCCGTGGCACCATTTCCATTTCACCGCCGTGGCACCCTTTTCCTTCCGCCATGGTGACAAATGCCTTGTGTCATGCTCATGTCAACATTTTCATAAAATTGCTTAAAACTTGCATATGTCATCCGCATCATGATAACAACTTTTAAAATGTTTATATTTGTTGTTTCCTTTAAATTGCTATTTATGCATATGGGGGTTTTCCGGAATTGTTGTTTGTTGTTCCGTCCTCATTTAAACTTGCCTAGCTAGGTAGTTTTCATATGCCTCACTTCTTGCCATGTTTAATAACATTTAATATTGTTGGGTACATAAACGAGAGAGAACTAAATAATTGATGTGGTGTTTCGTCAATATGCAACTCGTTGCATATCGAGCTCCACTTAATTTGTAGTATTGTTTGTTGCACTTTGCCATGCCATGCTCATTAAATCGGACATGCATCATACTTGTCTGTGCATCATGCCATGTTTATGTGATGGTTGTTTACTATGTTGTTTGTTTCTTTCCGGGTTGCTTCTCTCGTTACCTTCAGTTTCGTTCCGGAGTTGTGAGGATCCGTTCGACTACGTCCGTTTGTCTTCTTCATGGACTCATTCTTCTTCCTTGCGGGATTTCAGGCAAGATGACCATACCCTCAAAATCACTTCTATCTTTGCTTGGTAGTTGTCCGTTCTATTGCTATGCTGCGCTACCTACCACTTGCTATATCATGCCTCCCATATTGCCATGTCAAGCCTCTAACCCACCTTTCCTAGCAAACCGTTGTTTGGCTATGTTACCGCTTTTGCTCAGCCCCTCTTATAGCGTGTTAGTTGCAGGTGAAGATGAAGATTGCTCCATGTTGTATTATGTTATGTTGGGATATCACAATATCTCTTATTTAATTAATGCATCTATATACTTGGTAAAGGGTGGAAGGCTCGGCCTTATGCCTGGTGTTTTGTTCCACTCTTGCCGCCCTAGTTTCCGTCATACCGGTGTTATGTTCCTTGATTTTGCGTTCCTTACACGGTCCGGGAAGTGAACACGGTTTTTGAGTTATGTCGGACGTAAGTAGGAGTTCAGGATCACTTCTTGATCATTCCTAGTTGACGACCGTTCCGTTGCTCCTCTTCTCGCTCTTATTTGCGTATGTTAGCCACCATATATGCTTATTGCTTGCTGCAACTCCACCTCACTACCTTCTCCTACCCATAAGCTTAAATAGTCTTGATCTCGTGGGTGTGAGATTTCTGAGTCCTCGTGACTCACAGATACTTCCAAAACAGTTGCAGGTGTCGAGGATACCATTGCAGGCGACGCAACCGAGCTCAAGTGGGAGTTCGACGAGGACCTTGGTCGTTACTATGTTTCGTTTTTCCTGTTGATCAGTAGTGGAGCCCAGTTGGGACGATCAGGGATATAGCAGTTGGGTTGTCTTCTTTTCTTTTGGTTCCGTAGTCGGACCTATGTGTGTATATTGAATGATGTATGATTTTATTTATGTATTGTGTGAAGTGGCGATTGTAAGCCAACTCTTTATCTCATTCTTGTTCATTACATGGGATTGTGTGAAGATGACCCTTCTTGCCACAAAACCACCATGCAGTTATGCCTCTAAGTTGTGCCTCGACACGTGGGAGATATAGCCGCATCGTGGGTGTTACAAGTTGGTAATCAGAGCCATCCCCGACTTAGGAGCCCCCTGCTTGATCGAATCGCTGGCGTTGTTGAGTCTAGAACAAAAATGTTTTGAGTCTTAGGATTATATATATCGGAGAGTAGGATTCTTTTTACTCCTCAGTCCTTTCGTCGCTCTGGTGAGCTCTCCTGACGTAGAAGTTTTGACTTTTCTCTCCTCAAATTTCACAAAAAAAAAATTAGGATCACGCGGGTATCTTAGAATCGTTCCGATGGTTTTGTGACGAGAACATTGTTCTTGGTGCCTCCTGACATTTAGGGGTTGTGGCAGTGTCCCGGGGAGTTGAGCTCCGAGGTGTTGTCGTCACAATTTTATTGTTGCAGTTCTGGAATACCTGAGTTTCGCCGACATCGAAAATCTCTTTTATGCAGTTGTTGGTGAGATCACCTCGACCCCTCCCACTACTGGGGCGGGAGTTCGGGAGTATTGCCATAACTCGTATAACGGATGCTTTTCGAAGGTTGAGGTAAATGATTTCCGAAGGTTTCTTGGTTATGTGTTGAAGGATGGATACAGCTGGATCTAGGTATTGTTAGTTTGGGTGATATATTTTGTGTCCCCTATATCCCCAACACCTGATTGCATAACCAGAAAGTTTCGGGAGTTTATAAGTGGGAATTCAAGTAGCTCCTAGGATATCTTTCCGACAGATGCATGATATGAGATTGGGGTTCGACGTCTAGTGGTCCGCCTTTCCACGGTTGGTTTACAGTGGTCTCATAGTGTCTTAAAGAGTCCTTGGCTATGCCGACTCGGGGACGCTTCGTATGTCATGTGCAATGCCTTGTACATGATGGTGCTGTATGATCGAGCCCGTGTGGGCCCCACAACGAAAACTTCGGACAAAATCTCTATCATATGTTTGTTCCGGCTTATTCTGCAAGCCAATCCTATGTTTTTGTTTTGTTTTGTGGTATTCGAGTTGCTTCAATGACAAGTGTTGATTCCATACCTTATTCTAAGTGGTGTTCTCATATTCCATTGTGGATACTAATCCTTCTTGATCATCGAGTTTGCCATCTTAATTCTATTTCCAACCGGTGCGTTTCTCTTCCAGATGATCCCATCATTCTCCCCATTCGGAAGATCAATAATAAGTTTTCTCAACGGTGTTTATTCCATCTGACCCAAGTTGCCTTTGTTTTCCCACCCTCCCACCCTTTTTCTTCAAGGACTCAGATTTCTTAATCAAGTATCCATTTTATTCATGTGAAGTCCCTTCATTCTTTTCAATCAATGTTCTTACCCGGTGGTTCTCATGAAGACGTTCTTCAAGTTTATCATTCTTCATTCTTTTTCTTCTCCAGTGGACTAAATTCAAGCCTTCAATGTTGGTCACATTCCTTTCCTTGTTTCAAATGTTTTTCTCATGCTGGTGCAACTCTTAATCATTCTTCGCGTGCTATTCAATTGTTCCGGAGTGCTAAAGATGCCCCAGGAGATTCATGTTTTCATTCCTAATCCGTTCAAGCTATTTCGAGGTTGTTATCTCATTCAACTCATTTAATTCAACTAGCGCAATCTCTCTTTTAAATCATTTCAACAGTGTTTCTTTTGAGTGGGCCCTAACCCACAGGTCTTTTCTAGGATCTTACCTGACTATTCTAATTTTTCCGGAGTTATTCTCAAATTCATTGCAAAGTTTGACGTAAGAATGAATTATCATCAGTCAAATGTCTTTCTCCAAGATCTTTCAAATTCTTTCATTGTTGGTTCAATCTTTCTAATTTTCATTCCAGAGTGCCTCAACAATTCATGGTGGTGTTTCTCGTCGTCATTCTCGGATTTTGAAGACCGAAGAAGAGTTTCCCTTAAATCTTGTCCGTTCTCTTGAAGATTCATGGATCTAACTTCTTGTCATCCTCATAATTGTTCTCGATTGTGAGAATTCTTTTCAAACCCATCCGAAGCATTTCAGGAGTATTTTTTCAGTTTTATTCTTCGGAGCCCATCATCTCAGAATTATTCATTCCAGTTTTAGCTCTCGTTCTCCAAATCTTACCGGTGCATCGTTCAAATATCCTCTAGTCAATTCATGATCTCTTCGTTTCACTTGTATCTAAATTCTCTCAAGTTTCTTCGTTCATTTTCTAATTCTTCCCGGTGTTTCTTTATCTTTTCTTCATTCATTTCAATTCTTACGGTGGTTCATTCAAGAGTTCTCTTCCTTCGTTATCATATAGATTCATTCGTTCTTTCCAATCCTACCAGTGGTTCGTTGAAGACCTTCCCAAGTTTGCACAAGATCTATCTTAATCCTTTCTACGAGAATAAGTAGTATGCCAAATCCATTGCTTGTCATCAATTTAATTGGTGAAGGCTAAGCATAATGTAATTCTTATTCTTGTTTCATCCAAGTGATTAATTCATTATTCCGGAGGTTCATCAAAATTCTTGATCTCAATTGTTCATTTTTTTCCGGAGCTCCAAGTTATTTCAATTATATCATTTCAAAGCTTCATCTAATTATTGCAAGGCTTCTCCCGGAGTTCTTTTCAACTTTCCCTTTCGTTTTTATCATTCTTTTATTATCGGAGTTCTGCATGGAGGATCAACATGGTGGCTCATCAAGGATTCCTTTCATTCTTCAATTGTTCTTCAAGATTTCTCTCAAAGTTATGATCCGCCAAGCTATACTCAAAGATAAACATGGTGCTCAACACATGTTTTGTTTTGTGGAGTCCAAGCATTCTTCATCTTGCATTCTAAAGTGCAATTCGTTCTACCTTATCATTTGAGGTGGTGTTATGTCATTCTTGACAATTTGAGTTCGCGTTTCATGATTCACATGTTGTCAAGAATGAGATATTTTAAATCCACCAATCTCTTCGGTGGGTTTATCTTGTGTCATGTTTCACCTAAAGCCTTCCCTAAGGAATGTTGCTATTATGGTGCTTATCAATGATCCAAGTTTTCTCCTATCCTCTTGGTGAAAGAAGTTTTTCATCACCTTGGCGCTCTCACTCCAACCAATGGCTTCCGTTAGTGGCGGGTTGTCACCTCATAATTTTGAGATGTGTTCCATAAGCCCACAACAAGTTTGTTCTTTTCGTTGTTGATTTCCCAACAACTCCGTTATAACCTTCTTGGAAGGATGCTTTCCAAGCTCATTTGTAGCAGAAGTTGTCATTTTCTTCTCCATTCTTTATTCCAAGGATCTATCTTCTATTATTTATTTCTTCCGGAGGCTTTGTGATGTTGCTCTCTTCGACCAATCATCTTGTTTTGTCAAGATCGTGTAATTTTTCCTTTCTTATCCGTTTAGCCGGAGTGTCGTGTTTTCATTCGAGTTCTCTCATCTTATCAAGTTTTGTCTCCTTCCTCAACCGGAGTGCTGTCTGAAATCTTTCTTACCCCTTGTGCCATTCTTTCATTAGTTCCGGAGGCAATGTGCTGTTAATTTCATCGAGTATCCTCTCATCTTGTCAAGATCATGTTCAATTCCTTCCATTTACAGTCGGAGTGCTGTCCAAATTATATCACTCTTATTCCTTCTCTATCTTGTTTTAACCGGAGTGTTGTCGTAATTGATATTTATCGTTCCTTATACATCTCGTTTCAACCGGAGTGCTTGCATGTACTTCTTGTCCATCGTAACCATTTTTGTTTGTCTTTCAACCTACAAGGTTCTTGTAATGTTCCTTGTTCCTCTTGCTGAATGAAGTGTTTTAAATTTTGTTCACCTCCGTCGTGTCATTTCTTCAAGCCTTGCGACCTCTCAAGGTTCTTTGGTTTCACTCGTTTGTCAAAGAAGCAACTTTGTTTTACCTCTTCCTCTTCCGCTTTTCTCTCTGGTGCCATCCTAGATCTCGGGACGAGATCCTCTTGTAGTGGTGAAGTGTTGTAACGCCCCAAGACCGACACTCCAGACGCCTTCCATATATTTCGTGATCGCCGTGTGTTTCTTTTGCTTGCTCTATTTATTTTGCATTGCATCATGTCAGCATGCCATCATGTCATTTAATTTTTTTAAACTTAACTAAGTAAATTGCATGGATCTTCGATCCATTTAAATCGAGGGAAATGCACATGGTGATTTCTCTTTACAACATATAAAATCTCCCAAAATTATTACGGAGCTATATTAAAATATTCCATTCTTTGGGAATCACCATAACACACGTGCTAAATTAATCCTATGCCTTTTCTGCTTCGAGTCGATCTCTCTAACCTTGCCAATAATTCTTTTCCCATTTATCGAGGCTCTTCCTAAATTCCCAACATTTTTGGACTCTTCAATACCTTGAACTTATTCAAACCATTTGAATTAAATTCAAATGGATTTGAATTTAGATCTTTCAATCATGGCCTTTTCTATTTTCTCGGAATAAGCACATCTTTGTGAGTCCGGGAAAATTATCCGCACGCTCAAATTCTTTCCCTGACCCCCTCTCCCTTTTTCTTCTCTCTAATGCTTTTCTTTTAAAGGAAATAAGAGAGAGGGAGAAGAGAGCCCAGCCCAGCTGGACCTCCGAGTAGCCCAACCAATTCGGCCCAAGGCCCAGCCGACCCCTCTAACCCTAGCCACCAGGAGACCGATCCCCTCCTCTCGCTCGCTCCCTCTCATCCTCCCACTACCGCCGCCACCCACACGCATCGACAGGGACAGGAGCTCCCCTCACTCGTCCTCCTCCAAACCCCGTCGCCCTCCTCTCCTGACCCGCTGCTGCTCTGCCACACCGCCGTAACCGCGCCCTGCTGCCGCTGCTCTTCTCGCGCGCCATCGGACCTCCTGCGCGTCGCCGTCCAGGACCCCGGCAGGCCGCGCCACTCGCCGGAGCCCCGAGTCGCTCCGCGTTCGTCTTCCCCAGGCACTCGAGCCCGAGCCAGGAGACGAGCAGCTCGTTCCATCCCCGTTCGCCTGTCTCGCGTTGACCGCGCCTCCAGCGCGCCATGGCCGCCTGGCTGTCAAACCCCGCTCATCGCCTGGCGAGCTCGCCCCTGCTTCTTCCTCGTCAACGGCGAGTCACGCCGTCCTGACCACAGCAAGACCGCCCCAAGCCCGCTCCTCCCCTGCATCGGCTGCTCCTTCCCCGCTGTCTAGAGCTGCCTCTAGTCTATCGAACGACCACAGACGGCCGCATCTGCCTGCAGACTTTCGCCGAGTCCCTCGTTGCTGTCCCAAACGCAAGTTCAACGATGCTTTGCCACCCCGACCAGAGCGGCCAAGTACCCCGACGACCCTAGGATTCGTCAAGTCCCACTGTACCTGTACGTCCTGGATTAGCCATGTACCGCACCAGACGCCAAGTACAACGATGAACCAAGTACCTCTACACACGACATTGGACGTCTACGAACCGTGTATGACTACCGTCGCCAATATAGCAAGTACCTCTACCATCGTCGTGTACCACTACTTCCACTACCGTCGCCAAGTTCGACTACCGCACGGTTACACCAAGTTCATCTACGAAACGTGTACAACTACTTCCTTTGACGAACGCGTTCCGCCCGAATGCATGCTTCGAAGGTATAACCCCGAGACGACACCGTGAATGAATGCATGTGTGTTGTATGAGATGTTCGTGTTTGCACCGTGTCCGAATTGTCACTCGTTTCCATGCCACTATCTCGTGGGAACCCGGTTGCTGGGATCACCCCACCATCTTGCATGACACGCTCACGCCACGCTTCCTTTTGCACCGGTATCTCCATGAGCTACCGGAACCGGGATGTTGCCGTGGCACCATTTCCATTTCACCGCCGTGGCACCCTTTTCCTTCCACCATGGTGACAAATGCCTCATATCATGCTCATGTCAACATTTTCATAAAATTGCTTAAAACTTGCATATGTTATCCGCATCATGATAACAACTTTTAAAATGTTTATATTTGTTGTTTCCTTTAAATTGGTATTTATGCATATGGGGTTTTTCCGGAATTGTTGTTTGTTGTTCCGGCCTCATTTAAACTAGCCTAGCTAGGTAGTTTTCATATGCATCACCTCTTGCCATGTTTAATAACATTTAATATTGTTGGGTACATAAACGAGAGAGAACTAAATAATTGATGTGGTGTTTCGTCAATATGAAACTCGTTGCATATCGAGCTCCACTTAATTTGTAGTATTGTTTGTTGCACTTTGCCATGCCATGCTCATTAAATCGGACATGCATCATACTTGTCTGTGCATCATGCCATGTTTATGTGATGGTTGTTTACTATGTTGTTTGTTTCTTTCCGGGTTGCTTCTCTCGTTACCTTCAGTTTCGTTCCGGAGTTGTGAGGATCCGTTCGACTACGTCCGTTTGTCTTCTTCATGGACTCGTTCTTCTTCCTTGCGGTATTTCAGGCAAGATGACCATACCCTCGAAATCACTTCTATCTTTGCTTGGTAGTTGTCCGTTCTATTGCTATGCTGCGCTACCTACCACTTGCTATATCATGCCTCCCATATTGCCATGTCAAGCCTCTAACCCACCTTTCCTAGCAAACCGTTGTTTGGCTATGTTACCGCTTTTGCTCAGCCCCTCTTATAGCGTGTTAGTTGCAGGTGAGGATGAAGATTGCTCCATGTTGTATTATGTTATGTTGGGATATCACAATATCTCTTATTTAATTAATGCATCTATATACTTGGTAAAGGGTGGAAGGCTCGGCCTTATGCCTGGTGTTTTGTTCCACTCTTGCCGCCCTAGTTTCCGTCATACCGGTGTTATGTTCCTTGATTTTGCGTTCCTTACGCGGTTGGGTGATTTGTGGGACCCCCTTGACAGTTTGCTTTGAATAAAACTCCTCCAGCAAGGCCCAACCTTGGTTTTACCTTTTGCTACCACCTATCCCTTTTCCCTTGAGTTCTGCAGACTCAAGGGTCATCTTTATTTTAGACCCCCCCGGGCCAGTGCTCCTTCGAGTGTTGGTCCGAACCGAGAAGCCTGCGGGGCCACCTCGGGGAACCTCGAGGCCTGGTTTTACTCGTAGCTTGACTTATCCGGTGTGCCCTGAGAACGAGATATGTGCAGCTCCTATCGGGATTTGTCGGCACATCGGGCGGCTTTGTTGGTCTTGTTTTACCATTGTCGAAATGTCTTGTAAACCGGGATTCCGAGACTGATCGGGTCTTCCCGGGAGAAGGTTTATCCTTCGCTGACCGTGAGAGCTTATAATGGGCTAAGTTGGGACACCCCTGCAGGGTATCAACTTTCGAGAGCCGTGCCCGCGGTTATGTGGCAGATGGGAATTTGTTAATGTCCGGTTTTAGAGAACTTGTCACTCGACTTAATTAAAACGCATCAACCGTGTGTGTAGCCGTGATGGTCTCTTTTCGGCGGAGTCCGGGAAGTGAACACGGTTTTTGAGTTATGTCTGACGTAAGTAGGAGTTCAGGATCACTTGTTGATCATTACTAGTTGACGACCGTTCCGTTGCTCCTCTTCTCGCTCTTATTTGCGTATGTTAGCCACCATATATGCTTATTGCTTGCTGCAGCTCCACCTCACTACCTTCTCCTACCCATAAGCTTAAATAGTCTTGATCTCGCGGGTGTGAGATTGCTGAGTCCTCGTGACTCACAGATACTTCCAAAACAGTTGCAGGTGTGAAGGATACAAGTGCAGGTGACGCAACCGAGCTCAAGTGGGAGTTCGACGAGGACCTTGGTCGTTACTATGTTTCGTTTTTCCTGTTGATCAGTAGTGGAGCCCAGTTGGGACGATCGGGGATATAGCAGTTGGGTTTGCTTCTTTTCTTTTGGTTCCGTAGTCGGACCTATGTGTGTATCTTGAATGATGTATGATTTTATTTATGTATTGTGTGAAGTGGCGATTGTAAGCCAACTCTTTATCCCATTCTTGTTCATTACATGGAATTGTGTGAAGATGACCCTTCTTGCGACAAAACCACCATGCGGTTATGCCTCTAAGTCGTGCCTCGACACGTGGGAGATATAGCCGCATCGTGGGTGTTACATTGAGGGCTTACCAAGAACTTTGGCAGTAGTGGTTCTGGCCCTCTTCTTCTTACCACCACCTGCTGCTTCACCATCATCTGATTCAATGGTAAACTTCATGGTTTCCCCTGTGGCAACTTTCCTTGGCTTTGACATTGGCTGTCTTCTTGCTGGCATCTTTGTTTTCATACCAGGCTTTGTTGCGGCTGTGCCATACTCTTTCTTTAGCACCTTCTTCCTTGAAGTGGCTTCATCTTCAACAGCCACATAATATTCATCCTCAGAGTCAGAAGTCCTCTTCTTCCTTGTCCTGGTGGCAGCCTTTGGCAGATTGCTGGGAGTGCTCCTGCTGCCATCATCATAGCTGCTAGAGGGATCTGAACCCTCACTCATCTGCACCTGTTGCTCAGACCTGTTTTGACTATCACTCTGGTCAGACATCTCTGCAAATACTCTGACAGTAGACCCTGTGAATAGGTTATTGATGAGGTAGAGTAGATGAGCATCACAAAGTACAGGAGTTTTGCAAAATGGATGACTTAAAAACTTAGTTTTAGTTCTTCACAGAAAGCATTTCGGATCCACCGATTTGTAAACTCGGTGATACCGAAGCAGCTTTTGGAACCTAAACTAGTGAACTCGGTCAGACCGAGTCACATTTTGGTGGTACCGAGACTGCTAGGGTTTCACAAAGAATCGAACTCGGTCACACTGATTTGCAATTTTCGGTCAGACCGAAAACGCGTGTGCTCTGGCCTAAGCCAAAATCGATGAGACCGATTTCTACAACTCGGTCGGTCCGAGATGAATTCGGAGGAGACCTAACCCTAAATTTTCAAATCAAAACTAATCTACGGGATGTTTTCGCTGGACAGTGTCGGTGTTCTGGGAACGGTGGTCCCCAGACTTGCCTGCCTGCGGCCCACGGCGTGGCTAAGTCAGCGGGCCATACGGCCCATCTTCATCAACAAGGCATCCAAGACCCTTGCGAGGGGCCAAGCCTCGCGAGGCGGATGACGCAAGACCTCCTCAGGAGTGGCCTAGCCAGGCAGGCTCACGAGGAGCGGAGATATCAAGGCGGGGCAAACCTCACGAGGCTTTCGTGACAAGAGCCACGACGATCGAGACCAGGCGGGCGCCAGGCGGGCGCCAACGCGCGCAGCGTCCTTGTTTCCTCTTTGGTGCTAAGGAGGCAAGCGCGGGCGAGGAGTACCGAGGCATCAGGCAAAGGTTGCCATATCGGTGCAATGAGACCAGGACCAGAAGGACGGCAGGACGGAGGTCATTGTGGAGCCCAAGACGGCGTCACCACCAGAGCCTTTCGCAGGCGAAGACCACTTTTGTCAGGATAGCTTGTACTAGTTGTCCCCCTTCAAATTTGCCCGCCGTTGTTGGCTCCCTTCCCCTCAATATTTGGGGAGAGGACCAGGGCCTATATAAGTAGAACTAGCCACCACAGTAGGGGCATCTCAGCTTGATCTGATCTGACCGAGAGCCGACCCTAGCCACAAGAACACCTCAACCTCAGGAGGATGTTCTTCCCCTTGTACTGTTCATCATCAGCCCAAGAGGCAATCCACCACCACCACACTGGAGTAGGGCATTACACCACAACGGTGGCCCGAACCAGTATAAATCTCGTGTCTTTCTGTGTTGCGAGTTCATCCGCGAGATCTTAGTGAGCTAGGGCGTGGATCGGTAGGAGGAAAAGACTTCGCGCGCACCCCAGAGTTTGAACCTTAAGGGTTTGTTAGAACCCCACATCCGACATTTGGCGCGCCAGGTAGGGGTGCGTCGTAGCTTCCCTTCCGTCAATTCGTCGCTCCGTCGTCTCCATGGCGGACGCTCGCCGCGCTCGGGCTGAGCGCCGGGCTGCCCTCACCGCCCGCAATGCTCAGACGGCTCCCGTTGGCGGGCCACCTCGTCGTTCTCCGTCTCCCGCCGCCAAAGCTGCCACCGGCTCGGCGGGGAACGAGAAACAGGCGTCCTAGCTGCATCCATCGGTGCGGCAGGACGGCCGCACCGCCACTCCGTCGCCGACCCTGGCCGGTTCTTCGTCTTATGCACGCCGCGCTCCCATGGAGGCGCGGGCCGCACTCCTCGCGGCGAACGAGCTCCTGCCCTACCGCCCATTCGACGACCTCTACGAGGAGTGGCTCGAGCGCGTCGCCGAGCTCATCCGCGCCGCAGGGGGCTCCCCGGCGCCGTCCCCCTCTCTACCTCACCCTCCGCCAGTCACAGGCGACGTGGCTCATGGAGCGCCTCCGCCACCTTTGCCCCAAGACTGCGCCTTGGTGCCAATGCGCGCGGCCCCACGGCGTGATCCGCCACGTCCGGTGCCCGCGAGCGAAGAGACAAGCTGCCAAGAAATTCCTCGGCCGCGAGAGGCTGCACCCACGCTCCCCATGCCGCCTCGTCAAGACCGTGCACCGCCCGCAGCGGCGCCGCGCGGACCTCATCAAGACCAAGCTCCACCTCCGAGGTGGGCCCCGGCCACCACGGCCAGCTGCCGCGCCATCACCCCCGAGCTACGTAGCGTCTCCTGGCCAGGCAAGTTCAAGCCCGATCTGCCTCCCCGCTACGACGGCACCTCCGATCCCGCGGAGATCCCGAGCATTGAAGCGGCCAACGGCGACAAGAAGGTCATGGCGAACTGGTTCCCTATGGCTCTCAAGGATGGTGCCCGGTCCTGGCTCCTGAACCTGCAGCATGGCTCGATCTCCTCCTGGGATGAGATGCGCGACCGCTTCGTCGCCAACTTCTAGGGCACCCGCGACCGCCCGCCGGCCGCGGGTGACCTGCGCCTCATCAAGCAACAACTAGCGCTTCACCAACACTCGCCTCAAGATCCCCAAGGTCACGGACGAGGCCATCATCTCCGCGTTCTCAGACGGCGTTCGTGACGTCAAGATGAAGGAAGAGCTCGCTATCCATGAGGAGCTGTGCACATCTCAGGAGCTGTTCAACCTGGCGACCAAGTGCGCAAGAGCTGAGGAGGGGCGCCTTTACCTCCTCGAGCTGCCAGCTGCGGCTGCAGAGGAGAAGAAGGCCAAGGAAAAGGACGTGAAGCGCAAGGAGGCAGCTGTGCTCGCAGCAGAGCCAGACACCAAGCGGGGCAGGGATCAGCCCGAATCGTCCAAGGGCAGCCGACCGTTCCGCGCCTTCCACAACCTGAACACCCACAACACCAGTGACTGTCAAGAGCTCAGAGCCATCCGCGAAGGACGCTCCGGTCGACGCCCCTAGTGTAGCGACCGGGGCTACGGCCGTGGAGGAGGACGTGGAGGCGGACGCTGGGACGACCGTGGCCCGCGCCAGGAGTGGCGCGACATGCCTCGTGAGGATCGCTGCCAGGACCATCCTCTCGAGGGCGCCTGGAGGGACCAGCCTCGTGAGGATCGCCCCCAGGGCAACGCCGGTCTTCCCCCGCTACCGCCACCAAGAAGGAACGACGATCACCATCAGGAGGAGGGGGCTAGGGGCTTCCAGGAGCCGCATGCAATCGCCTGCATCTTGGGCGGCGTGCAGGCCCCAGCCTCTCAACGCGTTTTCAAATAGTTCGCTCGTGAAGTGAACGCGGTGCTCCCCAAGCTCGAGGCCACTCGCCCACTCAGGTGGTCCCAATGCGCCATCACTTTCAACTCGGCAGATCAGCTCAACTGCGCAGCCACCGTTGGCGCTCTCCCGATGCTTTGTTCACCAGTCATCAGCAATGTGCAAGTTACCAAGACCCTCATCGACGGCGGCGCAGGGCTCAACGTCCTGTCCGTCGACACGTTCGACAACCTCCAAGTGCCATAGGAGCAGCTTCAGCCTACCAAGCCTTTCTCAGGAGTGACCGACGGCTCCACCACACCGATAGGGCAGGTCCGCCTGCCTGTCACCTTCGGGGAGCGCAAGAACTACCGCACCGAGCTCATCGACTTCTACGTCGCGCACATCCGCCTGCCGTACAACGCCATCCTCGGGTATCCAGCCCTAGCCAAGTTCATGGCAGTCACCCATCACGGCTACAACGTCCTCAAGATGCCAGGAAGCGGCGGAATCATTACGGTCCCATGTGAAGAGAGAGATGAGTGTGCTCCCTCGAGCGCGCCTTCCAAGTTCCAGCAATCAACGACCCCGACCACAAAAGCGAGGGCCCTCCTGAGGCCCTCCCCAAGAAGAAGAAGCAACTGCGTCGAGCAAGATCTCAGGAGGGCGGCGACGTGGCTGGAGCCTCATCAGGATCAGCGCCCGCTTCAGGCGCGCCTCCCTCCATCGCATAGGAAGGCGCGCCCGGCGCCCTCCTCGGGCAGGGCTCGGGGGCCCTCTTCTGGAGGGCCTCAGACCTTGCCAACCTCACGAGGGAGGCGCTTGGGCACCACTTGGAGGCGTGCTTCACGGCACGTTTCCCTCAGGAGAACACAGGGCAAGGAGTGCCCACCACTCAAGAGTTCATCACCAAGACCACTCAGGAACTGCAAGACGCAAGATCCATGCGCGGCGACAGCCGCTCACGAGGCGTAGCTCCCTATCCAGGCGAGGATGCTGGGCTGCGTGTTTGCATCGACGTCCCAGGGCTCAACAGGGCCGCATCTCAGGAGCGTTTCTGGCCTTCGCGTGTGGGCCGTTGCGAGGGCCCGCCACACAACTACGTTTGCATGCCCTTCGGCTTGCCGAGCGTGGCGTCAGCCTATCAGCGCAACATGCGACGCGTCCTGGCGGCTGAGGAAACCAGGTACCACGCCGTCCTGGAAGAAATGGAGACGGTCTTCAAGGAACCTCCCAAGGCCCCAGAGCCTCCCGAGGCTCAGGGCCCCGGTGGCTCGTGAAGAGTCATTCCTTCAACGCACGCCTTCAGCTGCACCAACTCTACTTCGTCTATAGAACCAGGTGACATTTTCCAAGCTCGTTTAGCTGGGAGCGCCCCTCGGGCTACATTATTCCCAGGCCGCATGGGTCCGTCCCTGTGGCATGCATCCCTTTTGCTTATATCTTTAGCTTACCTTGATGGGGGCGCCCCTCGGGCTGCATCATCCCCAAGCCGCTCGGGCCGGACCCAGTGGCATGTATCTTCCTGCATTTACCCAAGCTGATTTGCCTTCAATGCTTAACCTTCCTACGGTTATCACCTACTCGATCGCCACCCGCCACGGGTCCATTCATCTCGTGCAATTCGCTTGTGCGTTAAAAGGGGGGCTCCTGAGCATCGCGACTCAGGAGCTCTTACTGGCTCTCCAGCCCTCACCCCCTGGCCTTGACCACGCCATCGCGACCTGGCATACCAGCGGCGGCTGAGATTGCTCGAGGGCTGGGACCTGAGGACGTAGAGCACTAAGGAGAGCATGGGAGGAGGGAAACTCGTATGGGCCGGCCTAGCTATGCCGCACAAGCTGGCGCGCAGGCCTAGCGCACCACCAGGAATCGCCACGAAATCGACAAGACAAGTCCCGCTCTTGGATCAGCTAAATGTTGGGGCCTAAGGGTCACCCTCGCCGCAGCCTCGTTGTGGCCACGTCAACTCCGTTTCTTGCCTTACCATGGCTGCTTGAGCGCTAAGGGGGACCTCCTGAGCATCGCACCTTAGGGGCTCTTACTGGACCTCGGGCCACACACCTCCTGGCCTTGACCACGGCACGCGACCTGGCATACCTGCGACGGCTGTAGCCTGCCTGGGGACCGGGACCTGTCAGCGTAGAGCAACAAGCTATCGCGAGGGAAGAAAGGGGGGACCGAGCCTTAACAGGACATGTGTTCACCAAATTTTCATAACGGGGAAGATGAGCGCAAAAGACATTACAGACCCTTTACACGCCCCCACGGGGTACTTCATGATTCCTCGCAGGGAACAAAAGCTAGAACTAAGAGGGATCCTATCTACACCCTCCCGCGGCGGACGCCATCACCAACAGTGGGCCATAGGAGGCCGGCGCCAACCCCATCCAGATCAGCGGCAGCAACGGCCGGACGCCGCGGCTCTGCTCCGAGCGCGGCAAGAGCTCAGGGGCACGTAGCTGTCATCGCTCGTTTCCGGAGTCTCGTAGAGCTCAGGAGAGCTACTGGACTCCCAAGGGCTGCTGCTGCTGGAGTGGCCGCGAGCGGAGCGCGCGTCAGCCTGACGCTCCTCTCCGGAGCAACACTCCAGGCGGCGGCCCTCCGCATCAAAGACCTTGAAGAAGAGCGTGGAGGCACCGTTGTACTCGAAGTGGATCGCGAGGGCTCCCCTCGCACGGCAGACCCGCGCGACCTCGCCCCAGCCGCGAGTCATGAAGATCTTGCCGGTGGGGACCGCTTCGATCTCTGCTCCGGTCACTGGAGTGTCGTAGTCCGTGTGCTGCAACCAGAGCTCGAGAGGCCCCCTCGGCGGCATCACGTCGGAGAAGAACCGCGGGAAGCGAATCCAAGAGCTTGGAGGCATCGGCTCCCATAGCACAAGCTCGCGCGAGGAGTCCGCGGCGTGGATTCCAGGGGCGACAGCGCGTGTCGCCGTGGTACGGCGACTAGGGGCGCGGCGTGGGTGATGCCGCTCGTCCCTCCGTCCTCCTGAGCCCTCGGCTCGGGCATACAAGGGTAGCGGATACCCTGGAGGAGGCCGCTCGCACCAAGGCCTCGTCACCACCTGCATCGCCGCTTCATCACGGCGGTGGACTGACCTCTTCTTCGGCGGAAGCAGCCCCGGATCATCACGCGGGGCCTTTCCCTTCTCTTCAGCAGAGAACCTTCTGATCGGCGCCATTGGAACTGGCGGTGGAGCGAGGAGGAAGAAGCAAACAAGCAAGGAAGAGATGGGCGACGGGGGCTCCGCCCCCCTCCCCATTTATAGCAAAAGAAGGCCAACCGGCGCCTCCCACGATCGCAAGTAATGATGGTTTTCCTTGCATGTCGCAGGGACTTGTCAAGTCGTGTAGTTGCCAAGGTAGCGTGGGGAAGCGGAGACACCCACGTCCAATCAACCGCCATGCGTCAACCGAGGCCGCAGGCTTTTGGGGCCCGCGGTGCTCCGTACTTTACCCTTGGCCTCGCCGCGAAGCCAAGCCCGAGCACACCTTGGGCCCGGGGGCTACTGTCGGTGTTCTGGGAACGGGGGTCCCCAGACTTGCCTGCCTGTGGCCCACGACGTGGCTAAGTCAGCGGGTCGTACGGCCCATCTTCATCAACAAGGCATCCAAGACCCTTGCGAGGGGCCAAGCCTCGCGAGGCAGACGACGCAAGACCTCCTCAGGAGTGGCCTAGCCAGGCAGGCTCACGAGGAGCGGAGATATCAAGGCGGGGCAAACCTCACGAGGCTTTCGTGACGTGAGCCATGACGATCGAGACCAGGCGGGCACCAGCCGGGAGCCAGCGCGCGCAGCGTCCTTGTTTCCTCTTTGGTGCTAAGGAGGCAAGTGCAGGCGAGGAGTACCGAGGCATCAGGCAAAGGTTGCCATATCGGTGCAACGAGACCAAGACCAGAAGGACGGCAGGACGGAGGTCATTGTGGAGCCCAAGACGGCGTCACCACCAGAGCCTTTCGCAGGCGAAGACCACTTTTGTCAGGATAGCTTGTACTAGCTGTCCCCCTTCAAATTTGCCCGCCGTTGTTGCCTCCCTTCCCGCTCAATATTTGGGGAGAGGACCAGGGCCTATATAAGTAGAACTAGCCACCACAGTAGGGGCATCTCAGCTTGATCTGATCTGATCGAGAGCCGACTCTAACCACAAGAACACCTCTACCTCAGGAGGCTGTTCTTCCCCTTGTACTGTTCATCATCAGCCCAAGAGGCAATCCACCACCACCACACTGGAGTAGGGTATTACACCACAACGGTGGCCTGAACCAGTATAAATCTCGTGTCTTTCTGTGTTGCGAGTTCGTCGAGTTCGTTCGCGAGATCTTAGTGAGCTAGGGCGTGGATCTGTAGGAGGAAAAGACTTCGCGCACACCCCAAAGTTCAAACCTTAAGGGTTTGCCGGAACCCCACATTCGACAGATAGGACGATTTCAATCGTGGCAAGAATCATGACAAAGCAATGTGCTAAGAATCGGAGTAAAGGATTAGCACAAAGATCCAATTCGTACCCTAGTTCGGCGACGAACTTTCTACGGCGGCAACGGCGGTGAAGATTTCCGTTGACGATGGCGGAGACCAGCGGCGGGAGGTCACTGGCGACGAGAGGACGATCCGGAGACACGAAGAGGCAGAGCAGGTTATGCGCGGGCGAGAAGGTTCGGAAAAATTTGCAAAATTTGGCCCGTCGGTATATATAACCTGACACTGTCGGTGTGACCGAGTGGAACGACTCGGTGGCACCGAGATGCAAAACTGCAGGCAGTTACTGCAACTCGGTGTGACCGAAAGGTTCTAATCGGTTGCACCGAGATTGAAAACCCTAGATCAACTTAGTGACTCGGTAGGACCGAAAAGGATGAATCGGTCAGACTGAGATGCACAAAGAGGTTTTGGAGGTTTAAGTCTATGACAAATCGGGAACTCTGAGTGCTCCTCACACAGAGTGGTTTGAATCTGACTTGATCAAACTTTGTGATGTAGCATGAATAGAGTTTGAGATGAGAAAAGCATAGATAGCTAGAGGGAGTTCTTAGGCATTCTTGTCCATCCATTTGGCAAAAGAGAAAGAGCCAAACAATCAAAACTAAAAATGGATGTCCTCGAATGAGTAAATTATGCAACCAACATGCTCACACAATAAAATGGCAAATGAAATATGTGACAAAGCATGCACAAACACTCTAGCATCTATCAAGCAATTTGGCGATGACTAGGTCATCTATATATGAGTATATTGACTTAGGAGTCAAATGAGGACATTTGATCATAGGTCATACTCATCATTTAAGCACAAGTGGGGTTACCACTTTTACATAAAGCATTGATGTGTTCACACCATTAGAGTTGCTTTAACTCAATTGATTAGAGTAAAGCTCCCCCTAGATGTGATATCCCCCCTTAGAGGGATGAACTAACCTTGGGTTTTGTCGATGATGACTTCATGTACGTGTTGAAGATGTAGATGCTCAATGTTGATGTAGATCATTTGGAGCAATCCTTTGGAGTGAGTTGCACTTTCAATACCTACACGAGTTAGTCCCACAAGGAACAAGCAAGGATATCCATAGACATAGAGTGATGCACACACAAGATGATGTCCATGAAAGCATTGGGTTACCTTGTCCCTTGTCTTACCAACAAGAGGGTTTGTGACTCCTTGAACTAGTGCAAGATATGGAAGTTGTTTGCACTTGTTCTCACCAAAGTGATAAGAGTGAAGTATGTTGGCGGAGTCACCTTCAAGAACTCTCTAGTTCCTCTTCTTTTGGATCCGCACCATCTTGATGGGAATCCTCGGAGTTGTAGTTGTACTTGATGAAGTAGAACTTGATGTAGTCTTGGGAACCCACTTGACCAAGGCCTTGGGTGCTTCTTCAAATGCATCAATTTCCTCTTGAAGCTTGTCCTTGCCTTTTTGCTTGTGGTCTTGTGGTGGAAGATCATCTTGAGCTTGTGTCCCTTTGAAAGAAGTAGGATCATACTTCTCTTGTGGAGGAACAAACTTCGTCTTGGGGTATTGATCTTCTTCCCACTCAACTCCATTGGCATTGAACTTTCGTTCAAAATCAACACCTTGATTCTTCCGGTGTCTTCCTTGCTTGCGTACAATTTCCTCAAATTGCTTACTTCCGGCAAGGCTCTTGTAAACACCTTTCTCTATAATTCCCTTCAGTAAGCTATTTTCTTGCTCAAGTGTAACTTGGCTAAGAGAATCATTAGTGGAATCAAGAGAACTACTAGAAGCAACAACATTGGATTTAGCATGATTGTTGTTACTACTAGATGAAACATCTTTCTTGTTCTTGTTGCTAAATTTAACTTGTGGCATGTATGTAGACAAGAGTAAACGCTTGGCAATGTAAGAAGAACTTTTCTTGCGAAGATCATCATTGATTGCCTTTAAAAACTCATGCTCTTGCTCAAGGTTGAGCTTTTCAAAGCGTAGCTTATCATGAGTCTTTAAAAGTTCTTGATGATTTTCCAAGGTAGTTTCATGAGCTAACTTAAGAGTGTTTAGTTCTTTAGTTAGACGCTCAATCTTCTTCTTATCATCATCATTCGTTTTATCTTGATTAGCATGATTAATTGATGTTTCATCATAGTTTTCATCACTAGAGTTGTCAACAAGTAAATCATCATCACCTAGCAAATCATCTTCATCACTATTGAAATCAACATACTCGGAATGTGTTACCTTTGGACCTTTGGCCATGAAGCATCTTCCAATTCCTTCATTTGGTGTGTCAAATATGTCGTAGGAGTTGGTTGACACAAGTGCTAGACCAGCAACACCTTCATCTTGAGTATATTCGGAGTCGGAGTGATAACTTCTTTCAGAGGGATTGTCGGAGTCGGAGCCGGATACCCATTCACCAACATGAGCTTGATGTCTTCTTTTTGTGTAGCTCCTTGATGACTTATCCTTCCTTTCCGAGTCCTTGCTTCTCTGAGAGGGTCTTCGTTCATAACGATCATCTCTACTCCTCCTTTCTCTTGGTGGTGATTATTCTCTTCTACTTCTTCTTTTGGGAGAATCTTCTCTTCTTTTGTAGGGAGCCGTACACTCATTGGAGTAGTGTCTGGGTCTTCCACAATTGTAGCAATTACTCTCACGACTAGAAGATCTTTTGTCATTGTAGGACCTTGACTTGGAACTTCTTTCTTTGCTTCTACTCTTGTTTCATTGAAGGCTTGTTTCTCACTTGATGTTGTAGGAGAATCACATGTAGCTTTGTAAGCACCACTAGACTTGTTGTGAAGCTCTTCCTTATCCTTGAGTGATATCTCATGAGCAACAATTCTACCAATGACTTCTGTTGGCTTGAGATCTTTGTAATTGGGCATCATTTGGATCAATGTGCACACGGTATCATATTTTCCATCCAAGGCTCTTAGGATCTTCTTGATGATGAATTTGACGGTCATCTCTTCACTTCCCAAGCCGGCAATCTCATTTGTGATGAGAGCAAGCCTGGAGTACATTTCGGCGACACCTTCACCATCCTTCATTTTGAACTTGTCAAGTTGACTTTGAAGCACATCCAATTTGGATTCCTTGACGGAGTCGGTACCTTCGTGCATATCAATCAAAGTATCCCAAATTTCCTTTGCATTCTCAAGACGGCTGATTTTGTTGAATTGTTCGGGGCACTATCCATTGAAGAGAATATCACAAGCTTGAGCATTGTATTGCAGCATCTGCAACTCTTCGGTGGTAGCTTCACGGTTTGGTTCTCTCCCATCAAAGAATTCACCTTGCAAGCCAATACACACAATAGCCCAAACGGCGGGGTTATGTCCAAGAATATGCATTTTCATCTTATTCTTCCAACTAGCAAAATTTGTACCATCAAAGTAAGGACCTCTACGGTGGTAATTTCCCTCGCTAGACGCCATACTCTCCTAGGTTGTGAAACCAAGGCTATGACCACCAAAAGCTATGGAAATCAAAGCAAATGGAGACCAAAGCTCTGATACCACTTGTAGGATCGAAAATATGTCTAGAGGGGGGGTGATTAGACTACTTGAACAAATAAAAAATCTAGCCTTTTCCCAATTTTAGTTCTTGGCAGATTTTAACAACTTAGCACAAGTCAAGCAATCAACCTACACGTGCAATTCTAAGAGTATAGCAGCGGAATGTAAAAAAAATTGCATATGAAGGTAAAGGGATGAGTTTGAGGGAGCAAACGCAATGTTGACACGGAGATTTTTTATCCGTGGTTCCGATAGGTGGTGCTATCGCACATCCATGTTGATGGAGACTTCAACCCACGAAGGGTAAAGGTTGCGCGAGTCCACGGAGGGCTCCACCCATGAAGGGTCCACGAAGAAGCAACCCTGTCTATCCCACCATGGCCGTCGCCCACGAAGGACATGCCTCACTTGGGTAGATCTTCACGAAGTAGGCGATCTCCTTGCCCTTACAAACTCCTTGGTTCAACTCCACAATCTTGACGGAGGCTCCCAAGTGACACCTAGCCAATCTAGGAGACACCACTCTCCAAGAAGTAACAAATGGTGTGTTGATGATGAACTCCTTGCTCTTGTGCTTCAAATGATAGTCTCCCCAACACTCAACTCTCTCTCACAGGATTTGGATTTGGTGGAAAGAAGATTTGAGTGGGGAGCAACTTGGGGAAGGCTAGAGGTCAAGATTCATGTGGTTGGAATGGAATATCTTGACCTCAACACAAGTGTAGGTGGTTCTCTATCAGAAAATATGTGTTGGAAGTGTAGGCATGTTCTGATGGCTCTCTCCATGAATGAAGAGTGTGTGGAGGGGTATATATAGCCTCCACACAAAATCTCACCGTTACACACAAATCACAAAATTCGGTGGGACCGAATCATGAAACTCGGTCGGACCGATTTAGTTCAAAATGTGAACGTTAGGATTCTCGGTGGGACCGACTGGATCAACTCGGTGGGACCGATGTCATTAGGGTTAGGGCATAACGTAATCTCGGTGAGACCGATTACACAAACTCGGTGAGACCGATTTCGGTAATAGTCAAACAGAGAGTTGGTCAGGCAAACTCGGTGGGACCGATTCGCTCATCTCGGTTGGACCGAAACGTTACGAAAGGGAAACAGAGAGTTTGCATTGCAATCTCGGTGGGACCGATCGCTCATCTCGGTTTGACCAAAACGTTACGAAAAGGAAACAGAGAGATTACAACCTCATCTCGGTGGGACCGAGATCCCTATTGATGAGACCGAATTGATTAGGGTTTCTGGCAGTGGCTATGACAAAAGAACTCGGTGGCTCCGGATATGAAATTTCGGTGGGGCCGAGTTGGACTTTTTGGTTAGGACATATGTGGATATGAGAAAGTAGTGGCGGGTTTTGGAGCATATCACTAAGCATTTTGAGCAAGATCCTCATTAAGCAACACCACATCCCTTCTTAATAGTATTGGCTTTTCCTATAGACTCAATGTGATCTTGGATCACTAAAATAGAAAATGTAGAGTCTTGTGCTTTGAGCTTTAGTCAATCCTTTGTCCTTAGCATTTTGAAGGGTCCTCTTTCGTGGACTCGCGCAACCGTTACCCTTCGTGGGTTGAAGTCTCCACCAACGTGGATGTATGATAGCACCACCTATCGGAACCACGGATACAAAATCTCCGTGTCAACATTGCGTTTTCTCCCTAAATCTCATCCCCTTTACCTTCATATGCAATTGTTTTACATTCCGCTGCTATACTCTTAGAATTGCATGTGTAGGTTGATTACTTGACTTGTGCTAAGTTGCTAAAATTTGCCAAGAACTAAAATTGGGAAAAGGCTAGGTTTTTATTTGGTCAAGTAGTTTAATCACCCCCCCTCTAGACATACTTCCGATCCTACACTAATCCATGCCATGCCAATCATTGAGCTTTCCTGAAATATCTATCTTGAAATAGCATTAGCTCAATCAGCTATATGTTGTTAGGAATTACCAAAACCCCCCAGGGATAGTTGCACTTTCAATCCTTGTTTTAACAGAGGAAAAAAAGGAAACAATTACTGGCCAATAAAGGAGGATGAAACAAACGGCGACAAAAAGAAGCATCTAACTTATCTTGATGGAAAACAAAGAAGGACAGTAGCATTTCTAAAACGGTTGCATTGATTCATATTAACAGAGACATTCTCTTAAAACAACATTCGTTAAGAATGTAATTTACTTTTAACAGTGGCATTGCTTCAATTTTCCAGTAGTATTCTTAGATTAACAATAGCAAAATAGTTGTATGGGACATGGGACATGCCAGCACCATGTGCGTCCACACGTATAAATGGGTGATGCAGAGTATGTAGCCAAGCAGCATATCTGCGTTGGTCCCATATTTGTTCTCTTTGAACCTTTTTCCTATGTGAGGGCAGCAAATCTAGTCCTGCACAAACTACCTGACCCCCCAGTTTCTTTCCCTTTTCAACAAAGAGATCGGTTCCTTACAGATGTGTGTACTAAGTTACCCCCCTATTCCCTTTTCGACCAACAAAGCGGCTGGATAGCCAGTCTATAATACTTTCCCTCCCTCCTTTCCTCATTGAACCACGTCCTAGATTCATGCTCCACCCCACCGCACCCTTCTTTCCTCTTTGAACCAAGACCTAGATTCGACTACAAAATCGAAAAAGATTCGCATGCAGCTAGGTTCCTTACAGATGGTTTCAAAGAAACTTATACCTTAGGGTCGTCGGGATGTGGCAAGGCGTGTGGCGGGAGGCCGGATCTTCCCACACTATGTACGGCAGCGAGGAAGAAGGGGTTGGCCCTCCCGCACAGGCGCTGGGTGAAAGAGAACAGCGCAGCCGGCACTGGATTGCCTCCCTCGCCGAAGGCGACAGAGTGAACGTTGCACCTCCTCCCCTTCCCGGTGCGACGGGATCCGGACGCCTCCTTCACCAGCTGTGAGGGGGGGGAGAGACAGAGGCCACAACGCAGTCTTGTTTAGATCTAGTGAAGAGGGTGCGAGACTGTGAATATAGAAAACCCTAGCAAAGGAACGCTGAGCCTCCAGCGTGTATATATATATATATATATATATATATATATATATATATATATATATATATATATATATATATATATATATGTAGTGCGGCGAGAGTGTGGAGAGTGCAAACCCTAGCGAACAATCGCTGAGGCTCCAGCTTATATAGTGTACTACATATATACTGTATTACGGACTGAGCTCCGGTGCCTTAACTGCACCTGCCTTTGGCTATATGACAGGTGGACCAGCCACATTTTGGGTCAACCTGTCATACACCCAAAGGTAGGTGCACTAAGTCAATGAAGTTGTGTCCATATAGTACTCGTGTTTACTACTAATATATAGCGGAGTGGTTTTCTTATTCTCTCCATAACAATCGTTTTAAATTGTGTAAGTACGAAATGAAACTCTTTATTTAACGTACCAGTGAAGAAAACTACTACTTCCGATGAACTAACGATCCACGCGTCCTAGTCGCACTTCCTATCCTTCACGTGCGGTACACTACCCTCCCTTAAGTGAACAACCACACATGCGCCAAATTATCGGAAAACGTGTGAGAGTGTGTACAAATAAAGAATTTTAATTTCAATTATCGAAAAGGTTTGAGAGTATGTACAGTTTGCCCTCTCTCAATAATTATGGTTTGTTGTGTTCAGCCTAAACTTGGTCAAACTTTACAAAGCTCAAGGAAGGAAGAACCACGTGGCAGAGGACAGTGAGGCGGAACAACAATGGCCATCCAATTTTGCGCAGTTCCACTAAAATTGAGGAAGACATGCCCGGGTATGGAGATATGCATCGTTGTTTGCAAAAATATAAAAAAGGGATATAGTGTTGTTACTTTGTTTTGGCAGTGGTACAAGATTAACAATGACATCTTAGTTGTCAATAAGAACTAATGAAAAGTACATCAACAAAGAGAAGCATCATGATTATCTTGATGGGAACTAAACCAGGATACCCGAGAAAAAAAGCATTTCTTCATTTAACCAGTGATAGTATTATATTAGCAGCAGCAATAGGAGCATATGGACAATGACCGCACAACCACCATGTACTTTTTGTCGAAACAACATGTATACCCCCACCGAGGCATAAATCAGGACAACTTTTCGAGTGGCATTTCCTCTATAATAGTAGGTGATGTTGGACCAGCCGACGAGCCCTAGCTACTATACATGGGGAGCTGGGGAGTAGTCGCATAGAAGAAAACCCGCATGCAGCGACCTAGGGAGCTGGACCAGTACAAGAAGTTATACCTCAGGTGGGCGAGATGTCGCTTAGGCGGGCGGGCAGGATTTGCCCACATGACGGCATCGAACAAGGGCACGGAGGACCTTCGTCTGCGCCAGCGCCGGCTCCGAGAGGACAGTGCGCATCGGCTTCCTCCATCGCTGACGACGACAACGTCAATGCTGCACCTCCTCACCTCCCGCAGTGGACGGGATTCGGCCGGATCTGTGACCACCAGTGAGGAGAGAGATAGAGTGGACACTGTCATCTTGTTTTGATATGGAGAGGGTGAGAGAGCGAGACGCGAGAAACCCTATCAAACAAGAGGCTATATATACAATGGAGTAAAAAATCTCTCCATAGCAGTGGTTTTAAATAGAATACACGCGTTCTCGGAAAAAAGAAACGAAAAGTGGCGGACAATTTTTTAACGTCCCAAGAAAGAAAACTCGATAAAAAAAAACGCCCCCGCTTCCAGGTCGCGAGAGTCGTCGCACACACACACATAGACAGAGACATGCATATCCGTGTTTACGTAAAATTCCATCTCCATCTCCAATCATATTTGTCCAACTGGCACATTATTTACATTGTTAATTATATATGCAGCAATACTAACGTACAACATCTCTTGTATGCGGGCGTCCGGACCGCTGCCACGCCCGTGCCTGACCAACCCGAACCCTCTTCATCACCCGCGCGTGCTTCCCGCCCAAAACGGTCAGTGTCGCATTCAAGCCCGGCCAGAGCGGACGCGACCTCTCATTGGCGCCGGCATTGAAGCGGCGCGCCGGCCGAGAGAGCGTCGCCCGCGCCGCTTCCCGGTGCACGTGACTGCTCCGCGTTCAAAGGTCGCAATAGCCGGCCACAACATGCATGTAAAAAGTTCTTGGGAGTCCGTGCTATAGCTAGCTGTCCTCCCCCAACTCGTCAATCTCTTCTAGTAGTGCTAGTACTCCATGGCGCGATCCATCGACAAGCAGGCGGGGAAGTTATCATATACTTGGGTTTGCGGTGAGTGGCATGCCGAGCGACCGTGTGGGGTGGAGTCGTGGAGGAGGGTGAGACACGAACGCGACAGACGTGATTTAAACGTTGGTTTTGCTCGATGGCGCGATCCAACGAAACGAAACATTAGTTTATCTCTGTTTCCATTTTTTCTCCGGAAAAACGGAAACTTTCCACTCCATTTTCATTCCTACTCCAAGGTTGCCCCGTTACAACATTCCATCAAATACAAAGGAAAACTAACACGCATGCTGATGCATCTCAATGATTCACAGATCATAGCCAATATTTACTTCACAACTAAAGACAAAAGTTGTGAGAGCGTGTACAAAAGAAAAACTACTGATGGGGTCACTACAACTTAAACCCTAAACCCTAAACAGGATTTAATTTCCTGGCTAGGTAGAACCTGTCGAAGGAAAGACGGCTGGCACCCTTGGATCATATGATGCTTTTGTGCAGTTCCACTAAAATCGAGCTGAGCATCCCTGATGTCAAAGATATTAAAGAAGTGTGATTAGAATAATAGTACTCGCACTAGTTCATGAGACATAAATTCATCACAAATAGAAGCCGGTAGAAGTAGAGAAAGATCGACATGGAGATGGAGCTACGCGGGGAGCTGCAGCAGTGGAGCAAGCCGGCTCCAAAAGGAAGATGTACTACCTAGGACGTCGGGCTCTTGCTAGAAGGGCGGTTGGGACACGGCATCAACCCATACCACCGGGACCCCCGATTGGGACGCACCGACTGTGGGTTTTATCCCTGGCCGATGTCGACCGCGTCTACACAGAACATTGTTCCCTTCCCCCAGCGGCGGGATTAGGCCGGATATGGGACCAGCGGTGTGGCCACCGTCGTTCTATGCTTGTGAAGAGAGCAACCCAGGAAAGCAGGCTTGTAGCTTAGGCTCCTGCTAGTGTATATATAGTGGTTTTCTTTTTCTCTCCATATCAACCATTTTATATTGTGTACGTGTCATTGGAGAGTGAAATGATGGTTGCTTCTTCCGACTAACTTACTATGTGATTTAGCTGCTCCTTAGTGACCCCTACACGTACTCCCCCTACGTGTATGACCGTTCCTGAGTCTCACTTGTACTTATCTCTATTTTCTTGCATGACATGTAGACAGGATGCGCATAGAGGAATTTTGTTACTGCACGTTGTTACGTAGTACTGTACTACTAGTACCTACTCCCTCCTTCTGGTTCACTACTGGTACTCCCTCCGTCCTGGCTTATTGGTCCCCTTTGTACTCAATTCATGGGTTCGTTTTCCCCAAGAAATTGTCTTTACCAATGTATTAATATCGGGAATGCATGCGTGAACAACGAATGATTAAACCTTGCATGCAACGTTTTGACAAAGCATTGACTTATGAACATGTGGATGTGAGGGACTACAACCTCGTGCATGCATGCAACAGTCACACGTACACATGGACACAAAAACGCGCGCGACGCCCTAATGCATGCATGTCCGAGCACACGACGACACACACACGGTCACGCTCAAGTGCTCAACCTACACGTGCATGCACACACATACTCAGCCAGGGTGAGCTAGTGACCGTATAAACACCGGAAAATGTATATATTGAGCGCAATGAGCGTATTATGAAGTCCACTGACCATATTTTTACAAATATACGTGACAGAAAGTGTATTTATCTCGTTTGAAATTAAGCCATATTAACCGGAAAGGAGGCAGTATGGACTAGCATTACTTTGTTGTGTCCCGTCAACTTGCTGAACGAGGAGAAGCTTGCAGGACAGGAGAAGCTTGCGCGCGGTGGCTCGCAAGACAAGGAGAAACTTTTTACTAATGCAAGCTCTCCCTCGGTCAGGCGGTGGACGTGCAACAATTAATTCGGTGTCAGATTGCCAGAAGCATACACTATACTAGTACTATTATTGTTCGACTTCCCGAAGAGGCGAACAACCAAGCGCAAAGTGTTTTTAAAGGAACAAAGCTCAAAGTTTACTAGTACTAGTACTACTACTATAGAGGAATGTACTATAGTACTAGGAACCGTATGGAGGAGCGTCTGCACTCTTATTATATTTTAAAAATGTGATAAAGCAATCTTCAACACATTTGCTTCTCTTCGAGGGTTCTCGCATGTGATAATGGAAGTTGATTGCATGGAACACTCGCCATAATTCTTGCTTAATTCTGGCTCATATCCTGTTACAAATAGGAGCGCTCGGTAATATTTCCTCTTTTTTGTTATTCAACATGTAAACAGGTCAGCAAACCTTGCGGCGCATCTTTGTGCGATCCGTGCTTGCTGCACTTTGAATGTGGCCGAGAGCTGGCTTGATTAAACACCTCGCTTCCTTCTACTTTTTTTGGGGTACCTCGCTTCCTAGTGACCAGTCTCTTGGCTGATCGTCCTAAGAATGCTTATATATGAGTAAAGCTCTCTCATTTACCCGCCAAATAGTAATCCATATTAACCGAAAAAGGAGGGAGTGTGGACTAGCACTACTCTTTGGTGTGTCCCGTCAACTCGCAGAACGAGGAGAAGCTTGCTGGACAAGGTGAAGCTCGCTTACGCCTTTTGACTAATGCATCCTATCCTCGCCCAAGCGGTGGACATGCATCAGTTCATTCGGTGTCAGATTGCCAGAGGCATACACTATAGTACCCAACATGCGGAGTACCATCATTGTTCGACTTCACGAAGAGGCGAAGAGCCAAGCGCAAAGTTTAGTAGTACGAGTAGTACTACTACTAGAACCGCATGGTGGAGCATCTGTACTCTTATTTTATTTTAATCTCTGATAAAGTACACATTTATTCGGAAAGAAGGGCGGAATAGGACAGCCCAATAGTATAGTATTAAAAAACTTTGAACATGTAATGATGATATCGATCAACCATGCTCGAATATATCTTGGCCTCCGTGCGAGCCCGTCTTTGTGTTCTCGCTCCTCGTCTCTCTCAAGGAACGGCGGGTTGGCCATTTTGCCATTAATTGAGATTGGTTTGCTCACACTCCCATCCCACATGTCAATGATATGCCAAGAGGAGGTGCGTTGACCGACTGGCCATACGCGGACTTGGTTTTGCACCTTCATACTACTCCTCCCTCCATCACAGTTTACAGGGCGCGCTTCATTCTGATGCATTTCTCTCAATGCATTTCCACCACCAGAGAGACTTTAGAAGCGTTTAGTTTAATGCTCAATTAATTAGGGCGTGGTAACCGCAATCAAGTCCACAATTTTCTCTCGATGTACTACAGAGTGGAGTAAGTGCATGCATGTGTGTACCCGTGGTGGAAGCACTTCATGCATGTGTGTACGCATTATTTCCTCTAGTAATAGACGTCGTGCTATAACTACCAATGCTATTTTTCAGGCCGATCGCGGCCGCCTTGGTCCCAGAGATTTTTTTTGAAGCGCGCTATATAAACAGTGACAGATGAAGTAGTATGAGCGGGTTCAAAGAAGATCGTATTAACGGTTGCTTCTTCCGAGCAACTTATAGTGGGAAAGGTGGGGCTTATGATTTGACTGCTCATTACTCACTATTAATGCGGCGCAACGACCGGGCTGAGTCTCCCATGCGGTTGTGCACTACTCCCTCGGTTCTTAAATATACTCCGGAGTATTTGTCTTTCTAGAGATTTCAACGAGTGACTACATACGAAGCAAAATGAGTGAATCTACACTCTAAAATATGCCCATTTGAAATTTGTCAACATACAAATATTTAGGAACGGAGGAGTATAATTTTGTGCATGGCACATGGACCCGGATGTTGAAGAGGCTTCTGGCAATGCTATCAAGCTTCCAACATTTGTTTACATAATTGACGTACTATACAAATAATTTTCCAGGGACATGAAATTGTACAATGCTCTGAGCTTTCAGCTTTTGTTTCATGTGTCTTGCCATCGATGCTCTTTCGGAAACAATAAAAAACTAACTTCCTTGCTAATGCATCTCAAGGATTAGCATATCAGAGCTAATATTTACATCACAACTGAAGACAAAGTTGTGAGAAGGTGTTAAATTAAAATTGATCCATGCTTTCATTGGCAGCAACGTCCCCCCAGCTCTGTCTAAATCAACAAGGCATGTTGGGAAAAAAAAACTAGCTGTCTGGAGCATGCAACACTTCGATCATTTGTGCAGTTCCACTAAAATAGAGCTGAGCGTCCCTGTTCCAAAGATATTAGGTGTGATTACGATAATAGAGGACTGCTGATGAAACAATAAACACACAAATAGAAGCCAATCACCTTTGTAGTCTCTCTTAAGACTAACTAGTTGGAGAAGATTAAGCAAATAGTTGGAGAAGATTAGGCTCGGAGTTGGATGAGGAGGATAGAGCAAAACCAATCTCCCTTTGTGCAGTCGCACTGAAATGTAGAGACGTTGCCCGTGTGACATTTTAGTACAACTGCACAAAACACTCTTCAGAAAAAAGTGATTTGTTCAGTTCACCAAAAGGTCGCAATAGCAACAAGGTGAAATGGATTGCCCTGTTTGCAAAAAAAGAGGTAGAAAGGAAACAATTACTGGCCAATAACAGTTGATGACACATACAACGACAGAAAAGAAGCATATTCCTTGTCCTAAGGGAAGATAACAACACGGTTGTGTTTGTCTAAAACGGTGTGAGGACGAGATTGCGATATGGAAAGTACGCCGGACGAGCTACGTTTTGGGCAAAGAACTATGGAAGATCCACGTGCAAGATTTTCCACATGCAGCGATGTGGGAAGACGGGCAGTGGAGAAAGGCCAGAGGGGATACCTGGGGGTCGTCGGGATGTAACTAGGTGAGCGGCGGTGGGCGAGGTCAGCCCATACTGCGGCAGCGAGCAGGTGGCGTAGGCCCTACCGCGCCGGAGCTTGGTCAAAGAGAACGGCGGGTACCGCAGATCGGGACGTGCTGCCTCGGCGCCGTCGAACGGAGAAATGATGCACATCCTCCCTTTCCGCCGGCGGACGGGAAGCGGCCAGATCAGTGACCAACGGTGGGAGAGAGAGAGGCCACCGCCGCTGTGACGCCCGGATAATTCCCTCCTACTGATGCCACATCATCATGATTACTGTTGTTAAACTCAAGTTGGTTCGAAACCGGTTCAAATTCAAATCTAAAACAACATCGAAAATAAAAGTTTTCAGATATCAAATCTAAAATGTTCACAATATTCTATAAATTCACCTGATCATTGTCATGTTGGAACCAACCTCTTTTGGATTCCCACAGTGCCCCTGAAAATTTATTCAGTGGACCAACAGACAATTATTTGAGCTTTTCAATTTCTAAAAATAGTTGAACACTCCCAAATGCTTTGAAACTTTTTGTACCAACCCAGGTTATTGCCTTGTATTTTGTGCCAAGTTTTCTATTAAAAAAACTCTTTTAGTGGCTCAAAGAAAATAAACAAAAGGTAAAAACTAAAACAAGAAAATAAAAAGGGGGCAACCCTCCCCCCGCTGGGCCTCGGCCCAGCTGGCCTCTGACCTAACCAGGCCTAACCCATCTTTCCCCCGGTCGTCTTCTCCTGTTCACGACCGCCCGAACAGAAGCTCGTCCCCGTCGGACCAGCCTCGCTGGCGCCGCCCCGAGGGGATAAGGGCGACGCCTCGGGCTCCCTTGTCTCCCCTCTCCCACTTGCCTCCCTCTTCGTTCCACGCTCCCCTCCCCAGATCTAGCTTCTCTCTCCCCTCGCCCTCCCCGCACGGCCGCGCTCCGCCATCATCGGCCAACTCACCCCGCCGTGATCACCGGCCTCCCCGCGCCCTTCCTTCATGCCCAGGAGGACTGCCGCCGTCCCCTGCTTCCTCTTCGCCGACCAGATCGAGACGAGGAGCCCTGCATCGCCGGCAAGCCGTCTTCCTCCTCCTCGGATCCCGATGCTCCGCCGCCACCGATCCACTCCGCTCTGCTGCTCCTTAAACATCAAGGGCCATCGGTGTGCCGCTCGGTGAGCTCCTCCTCCTCCTCCCCTTTAGGTCGCCTGCACCCCGTATCTTCTCTACCGCGTGACCGTGCTCCGGCTGCCGCCATGGTTGCGAGAACCACGCTCCCGAGCCACTACAGCCTCGCCCGTCCGCCCTAGTGCGCTCATGGAGCCCCGCAGTTGCTGCCCCACTGCTCATCTTGCTCGCTCGCGCTGCGTATCGCCGTTTCCGCATAGTCCCGAACATCGGCGCCGCCTTCCGTGGTCGCTGCGCCCAACTCCGGGCACCACCACACCCACGGGCACCTTTCCCCGACGCGCGTCATCGCCCTCTCCCCGTATCCACTCTCGGTTAACCAAATGGTCGCCGGAGCTGCGTGTCCGGCGAGCCCCGTCGCCTCTGTACGCCACCGCCAGCGGCTGCCGCTGCCGCCGGAGCCCTTCACTGCATGTTGCTCGCGCCTGCGCTACCCCTGCTACCATTAGCTGCTGCTCTCAGCTGCTACTTCCTGCTGCGCCTAACTACCGCCGCTGTTGTCCGCCGCTGGCCAGCAACGCCGCCGCGCAGCTCGCCATCGCCCACTAACGCTCGGAGCTCCGCCCCCTGCGCGCCCCCTGGCCCTGCTCGCCCTACCGCCCTCCTGCTCCTCCCGTCGCCGCTCGCTCGCCCGCTGCAGCCTGCTACTACGCTGCGCCTGCGGCCTTGCCCCGATGTGCCCGCGCCACCGCCGCCCTAGCGCACGCGCGCCGCCCCGTGCGTCGTCTCTGCCGCGGCCGGCCGGCGAGCCGTTCCGCCGACTACACGCCCGACGCCGGCGCCCCGCGCACACACGTGCCCGTGCCTCGTTCGGGCGGGCGACCACATCCCCTGCCCGCTGCCCGTTAACCGCCGCCCGGTTGGCCCCAGGGCCACTTACACGTGGGCCCAGCCCAGCCTCTGTTAAATAAAAGAGATTTTAAAATAAAAATATTTAATTAATTAAATAGGTATTTAATTAACCTAATTAATTTTCTTAATTAGTCTAATTAACTAAATTAGTTAATTTAACCCTGTTAAATTAGTTAGGTCGCTGACAGACGGGTCCCAGTCGTCAGTTTGACCGGTCAATGCTATGTTGACTGCTGACGTCATGATGGCGTCGGGCTGACATCATAATTCCTTTTGTTTTAATAATAATTCTAGAAAATCATTATAACTTTGGAAATTCATAGGAAAATAACCGTAGCTCGGATGAAAAAGTTTTATACATGAAAGTTGCCCAGAATTTCGAAACGAATCTGAATACGCGGTCTGTTCGTCCGCCACACGTCCCTAGCAAAGCGAACATGCAGCCGTCCCCCTCTGTTTCAACTGTCCGAAAATGCCAAACTTCGGGAAAGCTTTCCCGGATGTTTCCCCCCTTCGCCGGTATCGTGTAGCACCGCGTTGGAACACATCTAGCTCTGCCTGTTGTCATGTTATGCACTTGTTTTCCCTATATTTACTGTTTCTTCCCCCTCTTCTCCCCGGTAGACCCCGAGACCGCTGTTGATGCCGCTGTGATCGACTACGTCATCGACGACCCTTGTTCCCTTTCAGCGGAGCTTCCAGGCAAGCCCCCCCTTTGATCATCCCGATATCACCCATTCCATTCTCTCATGCTTGCATTAGATTTTGCTACTGTTATTGTTTGCTCCTATTCTGATGCATAGCCTGCTTTTGTAACATGTTCATTGTACCTTATCTGCTTATCCTAAACTGCTTAGTATAGGTTGGTTAGTGATCCATCAGTGACCCCCACCTTGTCCTTGTTGCCCCTGCTTCATCGTTGACGACTTGATCAACGTGATCGACGACCAGAGCCCGACACCTCACATCACATCGCGCCCCTTTTGTTGCTCGACTCTGCAGAGCTACTATCGAGTGCCGAGGGTGGTACCTCATAACGCACTCCTGATGATAATTCTGTAGTGTGGCTATTCGGTCGTGGTGATCGAGGGTGATTCCACCTTGACCACTCCCGATACGGCTCTGTCGTGCAACCCCTCAAGTGTGAACCTCGAGGGTGGTTCCTCTTACGTTCACCTTGATGATTACATCAAGTGGACTTCACCGAGGGTGATTCCTCGGGTGTTCCCCTTGATGTTTGGACACACGGTTACCTTGACTTTACTTGAGACCTTTGTTGAAGTCGGGTCGGCCCTGAGGGGTACCCGCGAGTTGATGTGAAAGTCGGGCGGGCCCGTTGAGCAACCGCGAGTTTTCTATGTGGCACGGCCAGGCGGTCTGGGCCCTTGCCATAAGTCCATGAGACAGGGCGATGGGGTCACATTATCCTGAGTCTCTGCTCGTCTCCACGAGCCCCCAATGCACTAACAGGTTTGGGTATTTGTTCTGAGTTGGCCTCTGGCCTTTACGCACTAACCACCACGCGAGAATAGATATGGGCCTCGACGTCGCAGTATCAGCCAAAGCTTTGTCAGACGTCCAATTTAGCATGGCGGCACGGTCGGATCGTGCTGGCCATCCGAGGCGGTGCTGGTATCCACCCTGCGCGCAATGACCCGGAGTGCAACGGGCGATGGGCCCAAGGCCCCGGGGCACTTAGGATGTAGACCGGCGGGGACCTCTCTGCTGAGCCTAGGTAGGGCCGCGACGTGTTGATCTTCCGAGGCCGGGCATTAACCCAGAAAAGTGTGTCTAGCTAGAGTAATCAAGCGTGTTGGAAACGTGGTGCACCCCTGCAGGGAAGATATATATTCGAATACCGTGTCCACGGTAATGGACGTTCAGACTTGTATCCGGATCTTATATAACTAGAAAAGGATACTTAAGATATGTGATGGATATGTGGTTCCGAGATTGCTTTCTTGTAGGGAGTCGAGGAAGGATCTCTGGGCGTTAATGCTACAACATGTTTGTTAAATATAAACTGCTATTCTTTACTCCTCTACATGCTGCAAGATGCTTGGAGCTGCTTGAAGATGCTAGTCTTCGATAGGCTAGGCCTTCCCCTCTATTCTGGCATTCTATAGTTTAGTCCACAGATGCAGCCCTTCCATTTGATACCAATGCATACTTAGTATAGATCTGATGCTTGCGAGTACTTTGGATGAGTACTCACGGTTGCTTTGCTACCCCTTTTCCCCTTCCTCCTTCTTTTCGGTTGATGCAACCAGATGGTGGATCCTTGGAGACAGATGCCACCACCGATGGATACTACTACATGGAGGCCGCCGAAGATCAGGAGTAGTTAGGAGGTCCCAGGCAGGAGGCCTTGCCTCTTCGATTGTTGATGTTTGTGCTAGCCTTCTTAAGGCATCCTTGTTTAACTCATGTCTGTACTCAGATATTGTTGCTTCCGCTGACGCTTGTGTATCGAGCTATGTATTCGAGCCCTCGAGGCCCCTGGCTTGTATTATGAAGCTTGTATTATTTTAATTTGTGTCTAGAGTTGTGTTGTGATATCTTCCCATGAGTCCCTGATCTTGGTCGTACACATTTGCGTGCATGATTAGTGTACGGTCAAATCGGGTGCGTCACAAGTTGGTACCAGAGCCGACTGCCTGTAGGATCCCCCTTTCCAACTCCTTGGCCGAAGTTGTGTCTAGTTAGTGCAAAACTGTTTTACTAACATGGTTGTGTGGCTTACGAGCGCACGGCGCCATTGGGTGGTATTAGGATCTTTTATTCCTCGTCCATACTCTGGGAATCTGATCTCTCTTCTATTCGGGTTAAAATGATTTTGCTAACTCTAACTCTAGGTTCTCGTAAATACTTTCTCCCGGAGAGCCCCTCACTCCTGGTGATTGCTTGGTGCACCAGAAGATTCTGAAGATACTCTCCGTTGTTTTCCCGAGACCCTTGTGCCTTTCGCCGTTGCGATCCCTACCACCGATGAATCCTTATGGGTAACTACCTACATTGTCGTTCATACCTTCATCCCCAGTTGCTCTTGTTATTACAAGATGTCCTGAAATACTCTCTGATGTTCCAGTATCCTTTATACCTACTGCCCTGCAGTTCCTTGCCGCATGAATAACCCTATGAATAATTCCGCACACTTTTCGAGGATTTGTTCATTCCTAGTTGATCAAGTGATTCACAAGATACTTTGGAATACTATCTGATCTTCTGATAATCCTCTCCAACTATTGCTCTCCAAATACTTGTCTGCTTGCATTATGGATACTTTCCATATGTCTCGCAATATTCACTAATATACTTTATCATCTTTATTGTGAACATTTGATTCGATATGCTTGTGAATACTTGCAATCATGAATCACAGTTAGAATTCTTACCTTCGGCTCAGACGTCACCCCCGGACATGAGATGGTGTTCGACAAATCAAACCTTGATTGATTGTCGATCTATGTCTATTCAACTTACTTGTCTTTGATCAGAGCCTCTGCTTCTGATCCCCCGAATTGGAAATCGTAATTCCGTTACATTTGAGCTTTGTATTAGTCGGTTGTTTCTATAATCTGATCTTGCATTCTTTCTTCTTCGCGTTGAGTACCGATACTCAGATAGATCCCTTGTGGACCACAAGGTCCTTTGTTGGATTTTATCCGACAACGTCCTTCATATTCAATCACCTTGTTAGCCTTTCCTCGGATACATAATGCCTTTGGTAAATTGCATCCTGTGCTTCCTCGACCATGCTCTACTTTCGAGCTTGAGTTACTTATTCCTAAAGTTTGTGGTATATGTTCCTAAGATGCCCCGATGGGTTGAATCTATGTCTTCCCTAAACCTTCGTGAACTCGAAAGTTATGCGGGTTATACTCTACTAGCTTTCCGTCAGGTGAAATTTCAACACTACAACTTCTTCGAATACAAGAACTGAATGGAAAGTTGTGCATTGGAGAAGTGGGAGTCAACCTTGAGCCTTTGTGTTCATGCCCATGGACCCGATGTGGAATTTATCATGGAAGCTTCTTGTAATAATATTAATCCCCTTGTGATAAGTTCATCTTGTATCTATGTTTGGTCCTTTGCAACCGTGGTTCCGACCATATTGTTCTTCTTTGATCCCATTTCCTGGACAAGTTAAAGTACTTGTCTTCTGCAGGTCTTTTCACCTATCCAACCTCTACTTTGATCTACCTTCAAGTATTACCCTCTGGTATCTCGAGAATATCACGGAACTACGTAACTTCTTATGAGTTCTTCATCAACTATTATTTCTCGCCGATTCAATTTTTCCACGGGTTATGAGTTGTTAGACATTCGAGAATGCCGATAACTTATTCGAGTCTACACTTTCCTTTCCATTGTTTTGTTTAACCTTTCTTGTAACCTAACATATCTGAGCAGTGGTAATTCCCTGCTTATTTAAACACATCGATGTACAAACTCTATCAGAAATACCTTGTTACAATTGTTGATGACATTCCGGTAGCCACCGATGGACGAGAACTTTGCCTATTGGTCCGCCTCGCCTTGTGAGCAGGAAAATGGTTCTCTTCGTCCCTCGCCCTTGGTACCAATGTTGTTGCCAACATAATTGACAGGCTATCCTCTGACTTGCCTTGCTATCATGACCGTGCAAAATGATTAGCGCCTTCCTCCTGTTAACCCACATGGTGGGCCCATAACCCACAGTTCCACAGGATCGAAACCTGACTCTCCTGTACATCCCTATCTTCCAAAATTGTTCCTCACGCTTGGCTTCGTATGTAATTCACGAGCCACCTTCTTGTGCTCTGTTCCAGTATCAGATGCAATACTTATTCTCGATGCTCTAAACCCCTTTCAAACTCTGTTTCAGACATCGAACGATTGCCTACCCAGTTGAAGCTTCTTATTGCGCCTTCTTACCTTGCTCTTGATGACTTTCTTAAATTTCAACTCAAGAGATGCCACTATGCCACGTTCACTGAGATAGCCACCTGGTACCTATCTTGTGTTGAGCTCCGTCCTTCACGAGTCTTTCCCTCCTTACTCCCCCTTAAATCTCGGGACGAGATTTCCTGTAGTGGAGGAGAATTGTGACGCCCGGATAATTAGGCTATAGTAATTCCCTCCTAATGATGCCACATCACCATGACTACTGTTGTTAAACTCACGTTGGTTCGAAACTGGTTCAAATTCAAATCTAAAACAAAATTGAAAATAAAAGTTTCCAGATGTCAAATCTAAAATGTTCACAATATTCTATAAATTCACTTGATCATTGTCATGTTGGAACCAACCTCATTTGGATTCCCACAGTGCCCCTGAAAATTTATTCAGTGGACCAACAGCCAATTATTTGAGCTTTTCAATTTCTAAAAATAGTTGAACACTCCCAAATACTTTGAAACTTTTTGTACCAACCCAGGTTATTGCCTTGTATTTTGTGCCAAGTTTTGTATTAAATAAAACTCTTTTAGTGGCTCAAAGAAAATAAACAAAAGGTAAAAGCTAAAACAAGAAAATAAAAAGGGGGCAACCCTTCCCCTCGCTAGGCCTCGGCCCAGCTGGCCTCTGACCTAACCAGGCCTAGCCCGCCCCCCCCCCCCCCCCCGGTCGTCTTCTCCTGTTCACGACCGCGCTCGAACAGGAGCTCGTCCCCGTCGGACCAGCCTCGCCGGTGTCGCCCCGAGGGGATAAGGGCGACGCCTCGGGCTCCCCTTGTCTCCCCTCTCCCACTTGCCTCCCTCTCCCTTACACGATCCCCTCCCCAAATCTACCTTCTCTCTCCCCTCGCCCTCCCTGCACAGCCGCGCTCCACCATCGTTGGCCACCTCGCCCCGCCGTGATCACCAGCCTCCCCGCGCCCTTCCTCCGTGCCCAGGAGGACCGCCGCTGTCCCCTGCTTCCTCTTCGCCGACCAGACCGAGACGAGGAGCCCTGCATCGCCGGCAAGCCGTCTTCTTCCTCCTCGGATCCCGACGCTCCATTGCCGCCGATCCACTCCGCTCTGCTGCTCCTAAACTACCAAGGGCCATCGGCGTGCCGCTCGGTGAGCTCCTCCTCCTCCTCCCCTTTAGATAACCTGCACCCCGTAGCTTCTCCACCGCGTGACCGTGCTCCGGCCACCGCCATGGTTGCGATCACCACGCTCCCGAGCCAGTACGGCCTCGCCCGTTCGCCCTAGCGCGCTCATGGAGCCCCGCAGTTGCTGCCCCGCTGCTCATATTGCTCGCTCGCGCCGCGTATCGCCGTTTCCGCGTAGTCCCGAACGTCGGCGCCGCCTTCCGTGGTCGCTGTGCCCAACTCCAGGCACCACCGCACCCACGGGCACCTTTCCTCGACGCGCGTCATCGCCCTCTCCCCGTATCCGCTCTCGGCTGACCAAATGGTCGCCGGAGTTGCGAGCCCAGCGAGCCCCGTCGCCTCTGTACGCCACCGCCAGCGGCTGCCGCTGCACGCCGCTCGCGCATGCGCTACCCCTGTTGTCATTAGCTGCTATTCTTAGCTGCTACTTGCTGCTGCGCCTAACTGCCTCCGCTGTTGTCTGCCGCTGGCCAGCAACGCCGCCGCGCAGCTCGCCATCGCCCGCTGACCCCCGGAGCTCCGCCCCCCGCACCGCTCACGCTCACTTGCCGCGACCCCTATTGGCTACGCGCGCGCGTCACCACGGCCGCTGCCGCCTGCGTGCCCCTGGCCCTGCTCGCCCACCGCCGTCCTGCTCCTCCCGCCGCCGCTCGCTCGCCCGCTGCAGCCTGCTGCTGCGCTGCGCCCGCGGCCTTGCCCCGCTGCGCCCGCGCCACCGCCGCCCTAGCGCACGTGCGCTGCCCCTGCGTCGTCTCTGCCGCGGCCGGCCGGCGAGCCGCGCCGCCGACTACGCGCCCGACGCCGGCGCCCCGCGCACACGCGCGCATGTGCCTCGTTCGGGTGGGCGACCACATCCCCCGCCCGCTGCCCGTTAACCGCCGCCTAGTTGGCCCCAGGGCCACTTACACACGGGCCCAGCCCAGCCTCTGTTAAATAAAAGAGATTTTAAAATAAAAATAATTAATTAATTAAATAGGTATTTAATTAACCTAATTAATTTGCTTAATTAGTCTAATTAACTAAATTAATTAATTTAACCCTGTTAAATTAGTAAGGCCGCTGACAGACGGGTCCCAGCCGTCAGTTTGACCGGTCAACGCTATGTTGACTGCTGTCGTGATGATGGCGTCGGGCTGACGTCATAATTCCTTTTGTTTTAATAATAATTCTAGAAAATCATTAAAACTTTGGAAATTCATAGGAAAATAACCGTAGCTCGGATGAAAAAGTTTTATACATGAAAGTTGCCCAGAATTTCAAGACGAATCCGACTACGTGGTCCGTTCGTCCGCCACACGTCCCTAGCACAGCGAACATGCAACCGTCACCCTCCGTTTCACCTGCCCGAAAATGCCAAACTTCAGGAAAGCTTTCCCAGATGTTTCCCCCCTTCGCCGGTATCGTGTAGCACCGCGTTAGAACACATCTAGCTCTGCCTGTTGTCATGTTATGCACTTGTTTGCCATGTATTTACTGTTTCTTCCCCCTCTTCTCCTTGGTAGACCCCGAGACCGCTGTTGATGCCGCTATGATCGACGAACCTTCTTCCCTTTCAGCGGAGCCTCCAGGCAAGCCCCCTCTTTGATCATCCCGACATCACCCATTCCATTCTCTCATGCCTGCATTAGATTTTGCTAATGTTATTGTTTGTTCCTATTCTGATGCATAGCCTGCTTTTGTAACCTGTTCATTGTACCTTACCTGCTTATCCAGAACTACTTAGTATAGGTGTTGGGGAATGCAGTAATTTCAAAAAAAAATCCTACGATCACGCAAGATCTATCTAGGAGATGCATAGCAACGAGAGGGGAGAGTGTTGTCTACGTACCCTCGTAGACCGAAAGCGGAAGCGTTATGACAACGCGGTTGACGTAGTCGTACCTCTTCATGATCCGACCGATCCTAGTACCGAAGGTACGGCACCTCCGCGATCTGCAGACGTTCAGCTCGGTGACGTCCCACAAACTCTAGGTCCAGCTGAGTTCGAGGGAGAGTTTCTTCAGCACGATGGCATGATGACGGTGGTGATGAAGTTACCGACGCAGGGCTTCGCCTAAGCACTACAACGATATGACCGAGGTGGAAATCTGTGGAGGGGGGCACGGCACACGGCTAAGACAACTGTCAACTTGTGTGTTCTAGGGGTGCCCCCTGGCCACGTATATAAAGGAGCAAGGGGAGGGGGCCGGCGGCCTCATAGGGTGCGCCCCAAGGGGGGAATCCTACTCCTACTAGGAGTAGGTTCCCCCTTTCCTAGTCCAACTAGGAGGGGAAGGAAAGAGGAGGAGGGGAGAAGGAAAGAGGGGGCCGGCCCTCCAAGCCCTAAACCAATTCGGTTTGGGCCTAGGGGGGGTGCGCCCCACACATCCCTTGCTGCCCTCTATTTCCACTAAGGCCCATGAAGGCCCATTGACACCCCGGGGGGTTCCGGTAACTCCCAGGTACTCCGATATTTATCCGGTGACCCCCGGAACCCTTCCGGTGTCCGAATATAACCTTCCAATATATCAATCTTTATATCTTGACCATTTTGAGACTCCTCGTCATGTCCATGATCTCATCCGGGACTCCGAACAAACTTCGGTACATCAAAACACATAAACTCATAATACCGATCGTCATCAAACGTTAAGCGTGCGGACCATACGGGTTCGAGAACTATGTAGACATGACCGAGACACATTTTCGGTAAATAACCAATAGCGGAACCTGGATGCTCATATTGGCTCATACATATTCTACGAAGATCTTTATCGGTCAAACCGCATAACAACATACGTTGTTCCCTTTGTCATCGGTATGTTACTTGCCTGAGATTCCATCGTCGGTATCATCATACCTAGTTCAATCTCGTTACCGGCAAGTCTCTTTACTCGTTCCGTAATGCATCATCCCGCAACTAACTCATTAGTCACATTGCTCGCAAGGCTTATAGTGATGTGCATTACCGAGAGGGCCCATAGATACCTCTCCGATACACGGAGTGACAAATCCTAATCTCGATCTATGCCAACCCAACAAACACCTTCGGAGACACCTGTAGAGCATCTTCATAATCACCCAGGTACGTTGTGATGTTTGATAGCACACAAGGTGTTCCTCCGCTATTCGGGAGTTGCATAATCTCATAGTCAGAGGAACATGCACTGGTGCGCGTCGGTCCTAAACAAACGGTTTTTTGCCCCTTTCCGCGACGGAATTTGGAACCGTTGCCAAGTGAGTGTGTGCGATAGGGTGTCCTTCCCACACAACCCAGAAATCATCAGGGATAGGCCCTCCTGGGACCCAGGCTGGGGCCGTGTGCGATCGGGCGAGGCATCGAAACCCAATCATTTTCGTAGGTATGTACATCCCACATGGTGAATCACAGAAATCATTTCCGTAGGTATGTACATCCCACACGGTGAATCCCAGAAATCATTTCCGTAGGTATGTACATCCCACACGGTGAATCCCAGAAAAACATTTCCTTTCGTATGTATATCACACACAGTCAATCCAAAGAATACGTTTCTGTTCTTATGTACATCCCACACAGTCAATCCAGGGAGAACGTTTCCGTTCAGACATACATCCCACACAGTTTTATGTGTAGGCTCGTGTGTGAAAGGTGTAACTAACACACACGGTCTTCCTTGGTTAACTGTTTGCTTTTATCAACTATATCACACACGATTTGATGAAGAAAACTGTGTGCCATTGGGCTATCCATCGCAACCGCTTTTACTGCTAGAACCGTTTGCAAAGGTCCATGACACATTTAGCAGGTTTATTAGTTTACAATTAATAATTCTAGTATTATGCAAATTCACATTTCATATCGAACAGCTGTTTGCCAATTTCATATCAAGCACATAAATATATTATAACATCACAGTACGGTAGCTACATGAAAACAACACAGTACAACACATAGCTAGTTCAACTTCATAAGAACAATATATTCATTTCCCTAATCGAGATCATCCAGACTCATCTTATCCACCTCTGCTTTCAGTTCAGTAAGAACCCGTTTTGCATGGGCCAACTGGGAAAGTGCCTCCTCCTTCGCCAACACAATCTTAGCAAAGTCTTTTAAAAAACTGAGCTCATTCTCCACCTTCAACTTTTTATCCCGCATCTTGAAATATGCTTCAGCGTTGACAAGACTTTCTCTAAGCCTAGCTGTGTTCACTTCCTCATACATGCTCCAGAGCTTTGTTAGGCACATCTTCAAAGACTGTGGCCACTCTTGATCAACCCTCCAAGTAAGAACACTTCCGTTCATCCTATAATATTTAAAACTATATCAGTAACAATTGTAGGGGAAATGGGTTTATAGCAACATAGTAAATCACCAATGCTTATTTTGAAAAACTGAAGAAACATGTTAATTATGACATATGTTCTCAAAAATATCAATGTGCAAATGAAATAATTGGTACTGAGACAACAACCAAATTCTGGAACATCAGAAGCTATAATTAACTACAACGACGCTACAAGTTCTTAGTCATGTACAATAAATAACAAATTGAACATTTTATGAGGAAGGTAAATATAACTACAACAGCATAGCGACAGTGTTTGGATGACAGCAAATTGATACTAACAGGTGTGTACATGCACAAATTTAGTAACATAGAACTAATAGCAGTATGGCCATCCACTATGTATGCCAAAACTAGTGTAAAGACAACTGTTGCTACATCTCGCACTGGTGCCCTAAACTGGCGAGCAGATGCAGTGGAAAAAAATCAGGGACCCGGACTCCGGAGCCCGTAGTTGCTCTGATGCCCAGTTCCTTCGTGCCATAAAGATTTAGTATTTTACTGCTTGGCTGCTCGGATGTGTGGACCAAAGTTGGCTGCACAAACTGCTGAAGCGGTGCCAAATAATTTTCTAATGGCACCGCTGATGAGATGGCAACAATTTAAGACACTAGGTACAAACTGTGACACTGTCTTAGGATGCGTTTGGTTGAAGGTGTGGTATGAATGGGTTGGGACCGTGACAGTGCCTGAATCACATCTAACAAATGATTTGTAACAACGGAAGAGGGTTTAACATTCTCTGCACATGCCAGAAACTTCCTCCCAGTGTCCACAGAATCAAACGCAAGTAGTTTCACGCATGGAGATTGATGGTGACAACGAGCAGATAGATCTTCAGCCACCCCGCTCCATTCGTTGCCACTGATGGTCTTAGGGAGCTACAAGAGGAAGAAACGACTCAAATCGACCTCCGAGTAAAAATCCTTCATTCCCAGTCATAGCCCGAGAGAGAGAAGAGAGGCATACCCAGGTGGTGAAGTAGTAGTCGCCGGAGGAGGAACTACTGGAGATGTCTTTGAAGAAGACCATGGTGACAGCGGCGGTAGGATGCGAGACGGCGAGAGCGAGGAAGCGGCTATAGCTTAGCAAGGACGGAAGGAAGGAAGGAGGAAACAGGGGAAATGTGACTTGTGGTCGGGGAGAAAAGGGGGTGGGGAAGGGGGAAGGGGGCGGGGGTAGATACTTTGGCGGTAGGCCAAAATTTTGGAAATGTGGAGGGAAACTTTGCGCGCGGTGCCGCCGGACCAATCACTTTGAACGATTGTGTGCGTCGCAAATGATTCTTCTGCTTTACGCGCATGGGATGAGTTTGATAATTCAAATTTTGGTCTCAAGGCATGGGCACATTCACTTTGAACGCGCGCGGTGCCGCTGGACCATTCACTTTGAATGATTGTGTGCATCGCAAACGATTCTTTTGCTTTACGCGCATGGGATAAGTTTAATAATTCAAATTTTGGTGGAAAGTTCCCCGGGTACGTCATTGCATAATTTAACATCGCTTGCTAATTTGGGCACACAAAAGAGCGTACAGTAGACAGACCACACTTACTGAATCGAGCAATTTTAGTAATAACACAGAGCCAGTTGACCTAAACATTGCTCTAACAAAAGACCAGCATTAAAAACAAAGCCTAAGTACGCATAATTAAAAATCCGCCGCCGCGCCGGTCTATGCATCGCCGGTGTGAGATGATACGTCGATGACTTTTCTTGGCGACATGCCGCCGTTGGTGGACTCCGCATCCCCCCTGCTGAAGTCGACCGCGTCCTCGTCCTCGTCCTCGGCGCCGCCCTCAAGGTTGTAGTACTCGTAGTAGTGGCTGCACCACAACTCGCGTTGTATAGTAAAACGGGACAAGACTCTCTCTTTGTGTGGTGTGAATAGTTTTAGTTTTTAGTTTTTTTCGTTGAGGGAAGTGCGAATTGATTTGGTACGTATATTACACGTTAGGCTTGTCCCTAAAATTCAACCCGCACCTTGTTATATCTCGAAAATTCAGATATCATGCTCCCAAAACTGGCGCCTTCACAACCCGTGCCTTGCTATCCCGAAATTACAACGTGCGCGAAAACTCCCTCCAGCTGCCAAATCCCGACACGCGAAATCCCCCTTCTAACCCTGAGCCGAAAGGGCCGCTAGTTCAAATTGGTGGGGGTACTTTCGTAACACACCCTACATTTTGGACAAGCGCATCCCTAAGTCATGGTCCCCCTCCCATCGCCTCCTTTTCGCCATTCGAAATCCCATGCCGCCATAACCTCTCCGCTCCAACCGCGAAACCCTACCCTCCTCCATCCGCCACCTCACCGTTGCCCGGCCGGAGCCTCTTCCCCGATGACGTCGTCCACCGCAACATCTCGACGTCCCTCATCCACCTCCCCGAATGAGGATCCGTCGTCCATCTCATCGGCCCGCCGGTTCAGCCGCCCCATCCTCCACCTCCAAGGAGCTGCTCCGACGATCGCCTCGTCTATCGCGGCTGCTCCATCCCCACAGCGCCGCCTTAACCTGCTCCACCAGAACCGCAGCATTCTCACCGACTCCTCAGACAAAGCCAAGGCCTACTCGACGCCACCAAAGAGGTTGTACACTCATCGCATCGCACCTGCTCCTTAACTCAACCTCCCGGTGCCGACGGTGCTCCATCCCGCACCCCGATGGAGCGGCTACCTCGAAGCCGGTGCCACGGGCGACATCTCCATGGCGGCTCTCCCCCAGTGCGAGGCCCCTTCGGCGGCAGCGTCCATACCAGCCGGATCTGCTGCTGCTCCGGCTCTCGCTCGCTCGCTTGCTCACTCGCTTGCACTGCTGCTGCTGCTCCGGCTCTTGCTCGCGCTGCTGCTGCTCTGCTTCGATTTAGCTACACTTCAGTCGACTGAATCAACTTTTGGGTCAGTCGATTTACAAGGGATGGGGGGGCTCGCCGGAGTTAAGGAAGAACCACCCGCAGCGGGGAGGGGGGCTCGCTGGAGAGGTACCCCACTATCTATCTTAGGGTTCAGTGTGGGGGGCAGTGGTCGCCGGCAGTGGGGGCGCGGTGGTGGGGCGGTGGCATGGGGATCACCGAAAAAAAACTCGGCGGGGGAGGGGATAGAGGGCTGGCCGGGGCGGCGGCGGACCTGCGGTGGGGAGTTGTTTCGGGGCGGCGAAGCGGTGAGGCGGCGCGGGGGCCGATGGTGGCTGGCGGCTCAGGGGGGTGCAGGTTGAAGATGAACTGCAGGCCCTCCCTAAACTACATGTCAAGTGCCTCTCTGCTACCGTTGTGTTCAGTTTCGACAGTAACATTCAGATTCCACAGTAAATTTCAGTTTCGACAGTTAAGTTCAGAGTCAAAAGTTTTTACCTCATCTGTTGTAGTCAGGTGGTTTTTGGTGATGTAAATTTTACATCTATTTTACATCATCTAATGGAGATGCTATTAGAATCCCACTTGAGATTAACGATGTCTATCTTGTGCTGCTTCAGCCTTGACGTCTTACAGCTCACCGGAGCTGCTCCAACGATAGAACGATCCATCACAATAGAGCAGTGCCCTGAACGCCATCTACAGATTCCTCGGATCTTCCTCTACACCTCCGACAGCCACCTCTGCCTCAACTTCTTCAGCGACCAACCCAATGATGTTGAGGTCGACACGGCTACGGCAAAGAGGTTGTACACTTGTTGCATCACTTATTACTCTACATTCATGTCGATCCATTAGGGCTATTTTGGTTCAACGGAAAAACATAGCAATAGGAAATTTTTCCTATGGCACTCTACTATTCAATTATTCATGCATTTTGATGAAAGGAATGGAGAAAAACATCCACCTGGACCTACTTTTCAAAATCCTATGCATGAAAACAAGACCAAGTGCACTAGTGGCAGAATAACATTCTAACTGTACACGCTTTCACTTTATTTTGGCCATGTTTCTTTGCATTCCTCTGCTCTTCCAATTCCTATGAACCAAACACCCAAGTTGACAGAAATCCTGTGTTTACAAAGCTCTATTTACCATGTGCATTCCTATCCTATTCCGGTGTTTTTCCTATCCCTGCGTTTTTAGAATCATGCAAGCCAAATGAGCCCTTGCAGAATTACTTCAGTTACAGGTAGGTGTCGAAGGAAACTTTGTGTGGTTTGTCCTGCTCCTGCCGCGACGTCGTCCACCTCACCTGAGCTGCTCCATCGACAAAAGCATCCACCAAACCAGACATCACGACTCATGAATGTCTTTCGCTGCCTCAGATCTCCTTCCCTGCTGTCGGCACCCACCACAACGGCATCACCATCATCGACTCAGCAGATGAACCTGAGGAGTACACGGGTCCACAAGAGAGGTCGCACTCTTTTGTTTATGCTTATGTTATGCATTGCTTAAAATTACCTGCTACTTTATCGTCATGTTCACCTCTTAGACTCCAAGTCAGGTCCAAATTAATGTTCAAACTTGAGTTCTAAATTAGTTGTGGGGCACATATCGAGGCAACAATGAATAGTATCTCTGTCTAATATCTGGTTCACCTAGGGTATGCCTATGTTGTTCATCTTGGGTGGGAAACATATAGTAAAGCAATCATCATCTATCTTTTTATTAAATTAAAGCAATCATCAGCCTGCTATCATTATTTTTGGATCCATCCACTGGTTTTTACCATCACTCTAGATTTCTGCATGCTCTCCTTACATAATCTCACCATATTTTTTCGTATGCATGTCAGATATTGTACACAGTCATGCTGAACATGTACAGAAAAAGAGAAGAGTTTTGCGTGGCAATACAATGTCATGCAGACATCGCTCCATGGTGGGTTCAATAGCAAACCCCTCCCCTTCTCCAGATTGTAATCCAGAGGAAGATATCTGTTCTGAGGAGGATTCAGACGTAGCTGACCACTCCTATTTACCCCCCAAGGTGTTTGCTCTACCTTGGCATGATGATGTTAGTCATATCACGCATATGTTGCCTTGCAGTGCCTACTTTTGACATCATATATGTCATATGCTTAGCTTAGACATGTTCTATAATGCCACCTGTTTAGTTTCTATATCATATATGGGAATTATGCATTCTCATGTCTTTTAGCCAGCCATAATATATGTGAAATGTGCAATGCCATCCTATTTAACCAGGCATCATATATTTGAATGATATCTTGCCCATCCTTTTCTTCATTACATTTCCATTTGTCAACAATGTTTGTACATTAAACTACTCTTCCCGTGAATCAGTGATAATCCCCAAGTGCAGGGAATCATCGTAGCAATTTCCAAAGGTGGAAGTGATAAGTGTGGAGTGTCGAACCCACAAGGAGCTAAAGGTAAGATAAATATTCTCTCAAGCCCTATCTGCCACTGATACGACTCTACGTACACCGAACGTTTGCTTCCAACTAGAAACGAGAAATAAAACTACGTTGTGGGTATGAAGAGGATAACTTTGTATGATATCGGAGAGCTAAAATATAAAAGTAGGTGATCTTATCATAAAGTTAGAATACATTACTAAATAATATAAATAGCGAGTGTGGAATAATGATGGATCGGTGTGCGGAATTGTCCTAGGCAATTGTTAACAAGACCGGTAATCACTATTGCAGTTTCATATGAGGGAGAGGCATAAGCTAACATACTTTCTCTACTTGGATCATATGAACTTATGATTGGAACTCTAGCAAGCATCCGCAACTACTAAAGATCATTAAGGTAAAACCCAACCATAGCATTAAAGCATCAAGTCCTCTTTATTCCCATACGCAACAATCCCTCTTTCTCGGGTTTGTGTTTCAGTCACTCACCAACCCACTATAAGCGAATCATGAACGTATTGCAACACCCTACAGCGGGAGTCCCTCATGCTTGCGCGACACGGAGGGCACCATAGGACAGCACCAAAATAAAACATACAACTCATACCAATCTAGATCATCAATCAACCCAAAGACAAAAGATATCTACTCAAAACATCATAGGATGGCAACACATCATTGGATCATAATATGTGGCATAAAGCACCATGTTCAAGTAGGGATTACAGCGGGGTGCGGGAGAGTGGACCGCGTAAAAGAGGTGAGGATGGTGATGATGATGGTGATGTTGATGAAGACGATCACCGTGGCGATGATTCCCCTCCCGATGGCACTCCGGCGCCACCGGAAGAGAGGAGGAGAGGTTCTCCCCCTTGTGCTTCCTCCTCCATGGCCTCCACCCTCTGGTCATTGGCCTTCATGGTGATGATGGCCCCTCCGGGATACTCCTCCATGGCCACCGGTGATCATGGCCCCTCCGTCAGGGTGCCGGAGAGGGCCTAGATTGACTTCTCGTGGCTATAGAGGCTTGCGGCGGCGGAACTTCCGATCTAGGTTTCTTTCTGGAAGTTTGGGTATATATGAGAGGTGTTGGCGTTGATTTCACGTCAGGGGGGTTTCCGGGCTGTCCACGAGGCAGGGGGGCGCGCCCTTGGGGGGTGGGCGTGCCCCCCACCCTCGTGGGCAGCCCAGGACTCTTCTGGCCTACTTCCGGTACTCTGTGGGCTTCTTCTGGTCCAAAAATGATCTCCGTCAAGTGGCACGTCAATTGGACTCCGTTTGGTTTTCCATTTCTATGGTACTCTAAAACAAGGAGAAAACAGAAACTGGCACTGGGCTCTAGGTTAATAGGTTAGTCCCAAAAATCATGTAAAAGTGTATAATAAAGCCCATTAAACATCCAAGATAGATAATATAACAGCATGAATACTTCATAAATTATAGATACGTTGGAGACGTATCAGCATCCCCAAGCTTAATTCCTGCTCGTCCTTGAGTAGGTAAATGATAAAAGAAATAATTTATGAAGTGTGAATGCTAGCAAGTGCATAAGTTTGATCAATGATAATTCCAATCACTTTTTCTAGCATCATTATATGTCATAACAATAGCTCATCTCATAAAACTTTTCATGATCAAGTAACAAGCAAATCACATGTTAAAGTATAGATCATAAAATTTCTTGAAAACTAACAAACAATATTCTCAGTCATCAAACAATTGCAATTCATCTTATTTTCAAGAAGAGTCTATGTCAGAGCTTTAATTTAGCAAACTCCACATACTCAACTATCATTTAGTCTTTCACAATTGCTAACACTCACGCGATATTTATGGGTTCAAAGTTTTAATCAGACACAGAGAAAGATAGGGGCTTATAGATTCGCCTCCCAACCTTTTACCTCAAGGGTAATGTCAACAGTAATAGTTCGTGATGCCTTACATCCAATTGGATATATATATATATATATATCAGAATCTTTCCAACACAAGGTGCTTGCCAAAGGATAAAATGTAAAAAGGAAAGGTGAAAATCACCATGACTCTTGCATAAGGGTAAAAGATAAAAGTAAAAGATAGGCCCTTCGCAGAGGGAAGCAGAGGTTGCCATGCGCTTTCAGGGTTGGATGCACAAAATCTTAATGCGAAAGAACGTCACTTTATATTGCCACTTGTGATATGGACCTTTATTATGCAGTTCGTCGCTTTTATTTCTTCCACATCACAAGATCGTATAAAGCTTATTTCCTCCACACTAGTCAATCATACATATTTAGAGGGCAATTTTTATTGCTTGCACCGATGACAACTTACTTGAAGGATCTTACTCAATCCATAGGTAGGTATGGTGGACTCTCATGGCAAAACCGAGTTTAAGGGTATTTGGAAACACAAGTAGTATCTCTACTTAGTGCAAAGAATTTGGCTAGCATGAGGGGAAAGGCAAGCTCAACGTGTTGGGCAATCCATTACAATATACTTTATTTCAGATATAAGAAAACATAACCCATTACGTTGTCTTCCTTGTCCAACATCAACCTTTTAGCATGTCATATTTTAATGAGTGCTCACAATTACAAAAGATGTCCAAGATAGTATATTTATATGTGAAATCCCTCTTCCTTCAATATTCTTTCATGAATTGTTCAAGTGACCAATTCTATGTTTGCTAACTTTCAATAAGTTTACTACCTATACTTATTATGTGTGAAGCCATTACTCCCCATGTTATAAGCATATGAAACATATATAAATTCAGATTTATGACATTCAATTCATTCAACCATTTACTCATAGGATATACGTGAAGCACATGAGTGAATGACAAACTACTCCAAAAGATATGAGTGCAGAACACTGAGTAGTCAAATAATTAACTAGCCATGGGAGGATTATTTTTCATTCAATATTTCATATCCAATGATTTTATTTAAACAGCAAGTAAAATTGAAAATACGCTCCAAGCAAAACACATATCATGTGACAAATAAAAATATAGCTCTGAGTAAGGTATACCGATAGTTTTGAAGACGAAAGAGGGGATGCCTTCCGGGGCATCCCCAAGCTTAGGCACTTGAGTCTTCCTTGAATATTACCTTGGGGTACCTTGGGCATCCCCAAGCTTAGGGTCTTTCCACTCCTTGTTCTCCTCATATCGATATCTCACCCAAAGCTTGAAAACTTCAATCACACAAAACTTAACGAAACTTCGTGAGATAGGTTAGTATGATAAAGAGTAAACCATTCACTTTGGTACTGTCAAAGACAAGGTTCATAGTTGTTCCCACACAATGTCTACTGTACCATATCATTTATAATATTTATATTGAGAAATATAAGTCATAGAAACTAGAAAACAAGCAAACTATGCAATGAAAACAGAATCTGTCAGAAACAGAACAGTCTGTAATGATCTGAACATAAACCATACATCTGCTACTCCAAAAATTATGAAATAAATTGGTGGACGTGATGAATTTGTCTATTAATCTTCTGCAAAAAGAACCAACTCAAAATCACTCTTCTGTAAAACAAGACAGCTAATCTCGTGAGCGCAAAGTTTCTGTTTTTTACAGCAAGATCACATTAACTTTCACACAAGTCTTCCCAAAGGTCTTACTTGGCGCTTTATTGAAACAAAAGCTATAAAACATGATTACTACAGTAGATTAATCATGTAGACACACAAAAACAGTAAGGGTAAATATTGGGTTGTCTCCCAACAAGTGCTTTTCTTTAATGCCTTTTAGCTAGGCATGATGATTTCAACGATGCTCACATAAAAGATAAGAGTTGAAACATAAAGAGAGCATCATTAAGAATATGACTAGCACAATTGATTCTAACCAACTTCCTATGCCTAGGGATTTTGTGAGCACACAGCTTATGGGAACAAGAATCAACTAGCATAGGAAGGCAAAACAAGTATAACTTCAAAACTTTAAGCACATAGAGAGGAAAATTGATATTATTGCAACTCCTACAAGCATGTAATCCTCCCTCATAATAATTTTCAGTAGCATCATGGATAGCAACTTTGTTCTCATACTCAATTGGAACCTCTTCCGAAATAGTGGAATGATTACTAGCTAAAGTTGACACTCTTCCAAATCCACTTTCATAAATATCACATTAAGATTCAACACCCTCCAAAATAGTGGGATCACTAATTCCTAAAGTTAGCACTCTTCCAAACCCACTTTAAATGATAGTATTATTCATAATCCAAAAGATATGAGTGAAGTTCATGGAGCATTCTACAATTAATATAGACTAACCAATATCCAAGCTCAAAATGTATAAGTGAAGCACCTGAAGCATTCTATAAAACCATACTCAAAAGATTTAAGTGAAGCACAAAGAGCAATTCTATAAGATCATACTTAAAAGATTTAAGTGAAGCACATGAAGTATTCTATAAATAAATGAATGGATATCTCATGCTAGCATGGTTCTTAAAGGAAAAACAAAAACACAAAGGACACAAATCATGTGAACAAAACAAAAACCAAGGTATACCGATATTTGTTGAAGAAGAAAGATGGGATGCCAACTGGGGCATCCCCAAGCTTAGATGCTTGAGTATCCTTTGAAATATTTACTTGGGGTGCCTTGGGCATCCCCAAGCTTGAACTCTTGCCTCTCTTTATTCTTCTCACATCGGTAACTCCTCGTTCTTCGAACACTTCATCCACAAAAACTTAACAAAAACATTGTGAGAACCGTTAGTATAACAAAGCAAATCACTACTATAAGTACTGTTGCAAACCAATTCATATTTTGTTTTTGCATTCTAGCTACTGTAATATAAGTTTTCCATGGCTTAATCCACCGATAGAGACCAATAGTTTCATCAAAAACAAGCAAGCAATGCATCAAAAACAGAATCTGTCTTAAACAGGACAGTCTGTAGTAATATGGAAGTTTAGCAAACTTCTGTAACTCCTAAAATTATGAACTAAATTTGACAATTTGAAAATTTTTTACAGAAGTAATGTGCAAAAAGTTTCAGACCCATTTGACTATCCAGTAAAAAATGTAAATTCACGCACTACAGCCAAAGTTTCTGTTTTTTGTTCTGCACATAGTAAACAAGCAATCTAATCATCCTAAAACCAAAGCTTGGCACATTATTTTTATAATACAATGAATATATACAAGGGGATAATTATTTACAGAGAAACTTCCATGAAAAATTCTACATTATTTCCGTGAGCATGAGCACAAGTGCTCAAGGTCGACCCTCACTTCTTCAATGCATCACTTTCCAAACACTTCTCTTTTTGAAAAAACTTTTTAGGCATGAGAAGCAAGTAAATTTATTTATTTTGTATTTTCATTCTTTTTATAAAAAAATTGTATGTTTCACCCACAACCAAACAGAAACAAAAAGGAAAAACAAAATCTACTTAGTGAAGAAAGCAAACAAGCACACACGAGAATATCAACCCCACGCTATTGCTCCCCGGCAACGGCGCCAGAAAAGAGCTTGATAATCCCCAAGTGCAGGGAACCATCGTAGCAATTTCCAAAGGTGGAAGTGATAAGTGTGGAGTGTCGAACCCACAAGGAGCTAAAGTTAAGATCAATATTCTTGCAAGCCCTATCTGCCACTGATACGACTCTACGTACACCGAACGTTTGCTTCCAACTAGAAACGAGAAATAAAACTACGTTGTGGGTATGAAGAGGATAACTTTGTATGATATCGGAGAGCTAAAATATAAAAGTAGGTGCTGTTATCATAAAGTTAGAATACATTACTAAATAATATAAATAGCGAGTGTGGAATAATGATGGATCGGTGTGCGGAATTGTCCTAGGCAATTGTTAACAAGACCGGTAATCACTATTGCAGTTTCATTTGAGGGAGAGGCATAAGCTAACATACTTTCTCTACTTGGGTCATATGCACTTATGATTGGAACTCTAGCAAGCATCCGCAACTACTAAAGATCATTAAGGTAAAACCCAACCAGAGCATTAAAGCATCAAGTCCTCTTTATTCCCATACGCAACAATCCCTCTTACTCGGGTTTGTGTTTCAGTCACTCACCAACCCACTATATGCGAATCATGAACGTATTGCAACACCCTACAGCGGGAGTCCCTCACGCTTGCGCGACACGGAGGGCACCATAGGACAGCACCAAAATAAAACATACAACTCATACCAATCTAGATCATCAATCAACCCAAAGACAAAAGATATCTACTCAAAACATCATAGGATGGCAACACATCATTGGATCATAATATGTGGAATAAAGCACCATCTTCAAGTAGGGATTACAGGGGTGCGGGAGAGTGGACCGCGTAAAAGAGGTGAGGATGGTGATGTTGATGAAGACGATCACCGTGGCGATGATTCCCCTCCTGATGGCACTCCGGCGCCACCGGAAGAGAGGAGGAGAGGTTCACCCCCTTGTGCTTCCTCCTCCATGGCCTCCACCCTCTGGTCCATGGCCTTCATGGTGATGATGGCCCCTCCGGGATACTCCTCCATGGCCACCGGTGATGATGGCCCCCTCCGGCAGGGTGCCGGAGAGGGCCTAGATTGACTTCTCGTGGCTACAGAGGCTTGCGGCGGCGGAACTTCCGATCAAGGTTTCTTTCTGGAAGTTTGGGTATAGATGAGAGGTGTTGGCGCTGATTTCAAGTCAGGGGGGTTTCCGGGCTGTCCATGAGGCAGGGGGCACGCCCTAGGGGGGTGGGCGCGCCCCCACCCTCGTGGGCAGCCTGGGACTCTTCTGGCCTACTTCCGGTACTCCATGGGCTTCTTGTGGTCCAAAAATGATCTCCGTCAAGTGGCACGTCAATTGGACTCCGTTTGGTTTTCCTTTTCTATGGTACTCTAAAACAAGGAGAAAACAGAAACTGGCACTGGGCTCTAGGTTAATAGGTTAGTCCCAAAAATCATATAAAAGTGTATAATAAAGCCCATTAAACATCCAAGATAGATAATATAACAGCATGAATACTTCATAAATTATAGATACATTGGAGACGTATCAATCAGCTTCAATTCCGTCTGCTAGAATAAGAAAAAAGTGCAAGATTTTTGCCTGCGGATCTCTCTCTTCAAAACATATATATCTTTCGGCGCCAGTCTTTCCTGCCTTACCTTAACCCCGGGATCTCTTGCTACCAGAAAGGAACTGAACTGGCTTGCCCGGAAAGAATGGTCATTTGGGTGGGAGATGGAAAATCTGGAGTGAAAACAAGGCCTTCAGAGCAGACAGTGCTACATGTCAAAGCAGATCTCTTGTTGGGTCCCGATAGCTCCTCAGAGATGGATTCAGAGACACATGACCAGTCCTATTCCCCCACCGAGGTGTATGCTCTAACTTGGCATGGTTATACTGCTCATATCATGCATATGGTGTCTTGCATTGCATAGTTTAGACATCATATACACAATATGCAACACCATGTTCTTAGTTCAGACATCATATCGAATGCCCTCTGTTTAGCATACAAATCACATATGTGAATTAAATCATGTGATCATGATTACTTAGATAACATGTATGTGAATTATGTCATGCGATCCTGTTTAGTTATTCATCATATCTTTGAATTATGTTATGCTATGCTATCCAGTTTAGATAGACATCATATATGTGAAATTATGTCATGCTATCCGTTTTAGTTAAACAATATACATGTCAACTATTTCATGCCCTCTTTTTTCCACACTATATATTGCATCTGTCTCTCATACAATGTATGTACATTCAACTATGTTTCCTGTTTATCAGCCATTTGAATTGGAGCGGGTGATGCCAGTATCTAGCGGAGTAAAAACACTGTCTTCAAATAAAACAGTGCTACCTCTTGGTGGAGATACCACCCTGGTTGTACATGCACGAGAACCATCCCTACCACACATAACCCAGACTCTCGCAAATTGTACCCCTACTGCGATGGTCAGAGAACCAGCTTCACCCAATCTAACCCCAACCCCAGCAGATAGTAACCCAGTTCCTGTTGACACAACACCATCTCCACCACAGAGCTCCCAAACAAGAGCAGTTAGTAAGGCAGCTCCAGTGCCCAAAGGGCCAGTACTACCACGGCGAATCCCAACTCCACCAGTTAGTATGCCTATTCCGGTGGAGGAAGCACAACCAGCCAGTCGTAGTTTAGCATCTATCGCATTTGATGTTGTTAAATCCTATGTGCGTATCTTCCCATCTTGGAAATATTATACTGAAGATGAAGGAAAATGCCAGTTGCAGGTGTTTGTCCAGGAGTTATGTGTAAGTAATGTTATTCATGGCAATTACTTTGCTTTGTCCCATACATTCTACCTCCATGATGGTTATAATACAGAAAATTTTCCCATTTTTCTCTATAGAGAAGGACCGATTTGGAAACTCAGGATGAGGCAACCTGTGCTAATACCTCTGCTATCTTCAAGAATGCTTGGTGGCAGCGGAATTACCTAAAGAAAACGTACTTCACTGGCAAAGGAACTCAAAAAATTCCCTTACGTTCTCCTGAGACACATTTACTGGACGATGACTAGGAACGCCTTGTTCTATACTGGTCCCGAACCAAGAATGTGGTAAGGTCTATGAGCTCATTTTTTTAAGTACTGTATTCTTGTGTCTTACTGTACTCTGTTCATGTAGAACAAGAGCTTAAACCTGAAGAACAACTGTTCTAATTTAAGATTCCATTGCTATCGTGCATACTGCTTTCCTCTTGTATCACTGTATTTACTCATACAAACTTATTTTTAAATTGAAGGATCCAATCGAAACTCCAATGGCACAGCAGGTATGTTCACGCATGTTTCTTTAACATGTTTGCTCTTATCAATAGCTCTATTGATTTAAATTTCAATTGTGTATACAGTTGACTTCTCATATCATGCACATTACTAGCATCACAACAGAGCCAATAGTGTTGTTGTACATGTAGACCGGTCGTACCCATATGAAATCTTGTTGTGTCGTGTAGTTTCCCATGCTTTGTATTCTTTCACTGATGCTTTGTCTTGAACTGATATGATTTGAACCGTGTCTCTATTTTGATTTGGCAACACAATGCAGTGACCATAGGACATAGATATATGTTTGTTTGATGCTTTTATTATGTACTAGTACTTGGCAATAGAGGACTTGGTAGTTTAATCCTGTCCACCTTACTAATGAAGTGGTTCACCGAAATGAGTTTCATATACTAGCACATGCTAAACCTGTTATGTGTTTGCTTGTTTCTTCTTTTAGAATGCTGACAGAATATTGGGGAAGAGTGCCTTATTAAGCAATGGTAAAGGAAGTAATGCAGATAAGGTTCAGGATAGTGAGATATCCTTGTTGGTCTCCAACAAAGCTGATAAAACAGCTAAGGAAGACTATCTTGAAGACAGTGAGACAACCCCAAAGTCATGTCTTGGTTTAGTGTTCGAGTTACTGGCCACTACCTCTTGCACAAGCTATTCAAACTCACTGTCTGAATCAGTTCGGTTTCTTGAGTCTCAACTACAAGCTGAAAGACATCGATCAGCTCTGCTGCGACAAGAAGCGAAAGGACTGCGGAAGTCCCTGGAGCATTCGGATGCATACTTTCGGGTGCAAGAGCAAGCGTTGGAGGATTTTAGCACCAAACAGGACAAATCTAATAAGCTTGCTAAGCTTATTGCCAGCATGGTGGATACCCAGGATAACGTTTCTTGAGCTCTTCTGGAGTTGTTTCAGTTATGCTCTTGTTTTGCTGCCGCGTTTATTTGCACTGGTGGTCAATTTTGATGGCCAATGTATGTAATATGCTGCTTTGTTCCCTATATTTGCACTGGTAGCAAACTTTGATGCCCAGTGGATGTAATATGTGTAATAGTTGTAATAGTCTAGCGTTAGTTGCTTGCTTATTTATTTCCTTATTGTCTTGTTTAGTTGTTTGCTTGTAGTCACTACAGTTCTTTTTCCGCGTTTTTCTAGTGGCCACAATAACCTATTTTTGGTAACTAGGCCACAATAATCATGGCAACACACGGACTGTTGTAACCACGGGCCTCCTGCGGGCCGTAGGATCCATGGGCCTTCTATGGGTCTTACGATCCATGGGCCTTCTACGGGCCATAGGATCCATGGGCCTTCTACGGGCCGTAGGATCCATGGGCCTTCTATGGGCCGTTGGATCCATGGACTTTCTACGGGCCTTATGATCCATGGGCCTTCTACGGGCCGTAGGGTCCATTGGTTTTCTACAGGCCGTAGGATCCATGGGCCTTCTACGGGGCGTATAATCAATTCGCCAAACATGGGTCGTACTATTCGTGGACCATAATGGGCCGTTAATAGGCCGTATTTGATAACGCTATGAAAACAGCCCAACGGGTTATCCGGCCACAAACGGGCCGAATGTAACCACGGGCTGAATTTGGCCCACAAACGGAATAGGCCAGTGACAGACCGTAACTAACCGAATTCTAGAAATGAGCCCAAGAATAAATGGGCCCTTAGAAGGCCGAAGCTTAACACGGGCTGGAAACGGCCGACGGAATAATGGGCCATTAATGGCTATAAAGCGATACACTGTTCATTAAGGGCCAGTTTCATCTTAGGCCTTTATTGGGCCCAGAGTTACGATGGGCCTCATATGGGCCGAAAGACATCATGGGCCATATATGGGCCGGAAGTAACAACAGGCTGGAATCATATTGGATGGCCCAGATGAAGCTACTGGGCTTAATTCCGATAGGCCGTAACGGGCCGGGAGTTAGCGGGCCGTAAATGGGCGATATACGAATAGGCCGTTAACAGGCTTTCCGTGGGCCGGCCCGTTGCCTTTTGACCAAGTCAAACGGGCCGGCCTTTTCACCGGAATGGGCCTCTATTTGGTCGTGCCACGTGTCGACATATCATAGGCGCCTCATGTCCAATGAGTAGATGACATCTGTCCCAACGGTGAGCCAACACGTGTTTCCTCTGGCCAATGAGAATTTTACACGTGGAAAATCCCCATTGGTCCGGGCTGTTAACGGGTTATCGGATCCAAAACCGGACCCGATAGCTTAAGGGCGACCTGTTACGGTGGATGCCACGTGTCGGTCACCCTTGACGAAAACATTCTATGACGCGCGATTTATCATCATGCAAGTGGACACTTCCGTGATGATAATTTTGGTAATGTCATGGAACACTTCTATGATAGTACAGGTATGACTATCTTGATTCTGTCATAAAATCGTCATGGATGTACATGCATGACAGAAAACGTGACCTACTGTGACAAACACATATCATCGCAGAAGTATCTTTTTTTGTAGTGTAGCAGGCGGCCCCTCGTCCCCTCAAAGTTGCACCCACATAACCACGACGGGACGGGGCGTGGCTACAACGCGACCTGCCACCCCCGAATCCAAGGCGGATCGTGGCCACAGTGCGGTGTACCAGGCGGACATCCCTTACCTGGCACGACACTGTTGCCACGCAGCCCGTGACATCACTTGCGTCAGAGGGAGCCACGCTCCCACGACGGGGGGTCGGTACGGCCCGCAGGCGGCTGGCCCTACCTGTCCGCGAGCCACCAGAAGGCGGCGAACCCCAAGTAGACGACAACAAGGGCAGGCCGACTCCTAACAGGCGGCCCTTCTCCCCCTCGGAGTCTGTGCGCCTTTAGTCAGATGTGACGGGGTGTGGCTAGAGTGAGTTCCAGCCAGGCGGCGGGACTGTGGCCATGCTCCCCCCCCCCCCCCCCCGACAAAGCCTCCGTCATCAAGGGCGAGGCTACAGTATAAAGCAGTCAACATGGCCCGCCGGCGGCAGGGCCTACCTGTTGGCCGAGATCACGGCAGTCGGCGAGACCCACCAAGCGGCGGGCCCCAGCAGCCGGCGAAGAAGCCGGCGCCTAGAGACACTAACGACCAGGTCCTACACCCAGCCGGATTACCATTGTACCCCTGGGGGGTAGGCCTACATAAACCCCCAGGCTTCCCCATCCAAGGGGTTCAGAACCCTAGAGATCATACACACACACATTGAGAGAGGAGTGGAGCTAGCCTTGCCCTTCTTCCTCCTCTAGACAAACAGCTCAAGGAGCAACCTTGTAGCCACTCTATTGACTATAGTGATCATGCGGAGACCCCGCAGAGCAGGACTAGGGGTGTTATCTCAACAGAGAGCCCCGAACCTGGGTAAGATTTGCAGCCGTATGCAGTCTCGCTCACTCCTGCTTCTAGAGCCCGGCGACGTACTCTTGTCCCCACCCATGATAAGCCACCCCCTGGCATATGTCGCACGATATCCCCGACATTTGGCGCCCACCATGGGGTAAGGTGCGCCGTCGTCCAGAAACACGTTCTGGACGGGAGCCCTCTTCCTTCCTGGCGAGCGAAGCCAGCCCGGCATGCCCGATGGTGATTGCGCCGACGCGCTGCATGGCACGGAAGCCACTTGCGCTGCAAGCTGCCTCGCTGATCTCATCGGTGGGGTCCGCCTCTCCGATGAGCCTGCGCCCGGCGCGGAGCAGCCAGCTCCGAGAGCTGCCTCGTCGACCTCCTCGGCAAGCTCAGCATCGCCAACGAGCCCGCCTCCGACCTGGAGTGCGTCGGCTCTACCGACCCGCATGTCAACATGATCATCGATGCCGACGCCGCGCCCTCTGATGCCTTCCCCGATCATGTGGTGATCATCGACGACCCGCTCCCTCCTGCGGACAACAGCGCCAGCACCGTCACGGAGGTGCTGGTCATCAGCCACGACGGAGCCTCTAACAGGGCTGGCCAGGACCCGCTGTAGGCAGCAGTACGGGACCTGTCCGCTCCCATAGCGGCTGACGTCGATGGCGCGGCGCTGGAGTCATTCCACTTCTCGCTCCTCGACAGCGCCAACAAGTTGAAGGCCATGAGGCACCTCACTGAAGCCAACCAGCGCGAGATCGACCGCGTTGTCTGCGGCACGCCAGCTGCTGGCGAACCCAGCCGTGTGGGCAAGGTCCAGCAGCGCGGCGCAGCCATCGCCAGCATGCTGGGGGCCGACCGCCCAGTCTACGCCACACCAATGGAGAACTTACGCGCCGCCCAGGCGGCGGCAGACGAGTTGGATCACCTGGAGGGCGACGAGTGTCGCTGCATGATGGAGCGCGTCCAGTAGCTCCTCGATGCGGCCGCCGCACAGCAAGAAGCCGGCCACCGTGTGGTGGAACCCGGCCTGCAAGCTGAGAACCTCGCCCCCCCCCACGCCGAGAGCACGGCGCGACCTCCCGGACACCGACAGGCGGTGCCCGCGACCGACGAGACCAAGAGCCGGCTGCTAGCCGCAGCCGTACACGCACCACCATCGAGCACGACCAAGACGGCCGCCCACGAGCAGTGGAACGACGGGACGATCATCCGCCTCCCCCGCGCAGCGAGAGGCATGCCTCCCCGCCGCCTGTTGAGCATCCGACTCTCAGAGGCCGGCTAGGCCCCCGTGAAGGAGTCGGAGAAAACAACGCCCACCACCGGATCGACTGACTGGCTCGGTCCCTGGCGGTAGAAGAGGAAGATGCAATCGGCCCGGCCTGCTTTGGCCCCCGCATTCGCGACGAGCCCTTTCCCAAAGGGTTCTCGCTCCCTCGAGACACTCCCAAGTACAACGGCTCCGTGAAGTCGGAGGATTGGCTAGTTGACTACTCCACAGCCGTCAACATAGTGAACGGCAACAAACGCATTGCTGTGAAATACGTTCTGCTCATGCTCTAGGGCACGGCCCGGACATGGCTGAATAGCCTCAAGCCCTACAGCGTCAATAGCTGGCTGGACTTTGCCGATGTCTTCATCCGCAACTTCACCAGCACCTACAAGCGGCCGCCCAAGCCCCGCCAGCTCTCTCTATGCGTCCAAGGCCTGACCGAGTCCACCCGCGACTACTTGACGCGGTGGGCCGAACTGCGCAACTCCTGCAAAGGGGTGCACGAGGTGCAAGCCATAGAGTACTTCACCGCCGGGTGTAGAGAGGGCACCCTGCTCAAGCACCGGCTCCACTGCGATGAGCCAGCCACGCTCGACGAGCTGCTGATCATAGCAGACAAGTATGCCACTACCGACTCCTCCATGAAGTCGGAGCTCCGAGTGGACGCGTCCGGGAACGTGCTCCTTCCGGGCCCTCAGACGTCGGCTGGTGACTCCAGTCGGCGCCAGCAGCCGAACGATAACAAGCGCAAGGCCCCGCAGCCGTCTTCCACCAGCCGGGAGGTGGCAACAGTTGAAGACCAGCAGCCGGAGGGGCAGCCCGGCCCCAAGCGTCAGAAGGGCGGCAAGCCTGCTTGGTTGCCCGCCTTCTCCTTCGAGCAAACCCTTAATGCTCCCTGCAATTTCCACAGTGGCGCAAAGCCGTCCAACCACACCACTTAGAAGTGCCACTGGCTCATCCGAATCGCCAAGGGCAAAGGACTGCCACCTCCGCCAGCGGGTGTCGGTGTCAAAACCGGCGGATCTCGGGTAGGGGGTCCCGAATTGTGCGTCTAAGGTCGATGGTAACAGGAGATGGGGGACACGATGTTTACCCAGGTTCGGGCCCTCTCTATGGAGGTAATACCCTACTTCCTGCTTGATTTATCTTGATGAATATGAGTATTACAAGAGTTGATCTACCTCGAGATCGTAATGGCTAAAACCCTAAGAGTCTAGCCTGTCTGGTTATTCTCCTTCCCTACGGACTAAGCCCTCCGGTTTATATAGACATCGGAGGGGACAAGGGTTACACAATGTCGGTTACAGAGAGAGGAATCTTCATATCTGTACGCCAGGCTTGCCTTCCACGCCAAGGAGAGTCCCATCCGGACACGAGAGAGAGTCTTCGGTCTTGTATCACAGTTCGGATGCCCGAGGACCCCTTAGTCCATGACTCCCTCAGTAGCCCCTGAACCACGCTTTCAATGATGATGTGTCCGGCGTACAAATTTGTCTTCAGCATTGCAAGGCGGGTTCCTCCTCCGAATACTCCAACATAGGCTTCGAACACAACGAACGTGTCTGGCTCTGCAAAACAAGTACCACGCACAACCGCAGAGAGTATAATATTTCATGAGTCCATTCCGCTGACAACTTTTTGTAGTGTGACATCACGTCCCTGCCCGGTTATTATTTTGAACCGTTTTTCGGCCTGCCCCTTCACATTTCAAAATGCGGTTTCTATTGGCACGTCTTGTCGCAGCAGAGATCGTGTCCCCTTATTACGGGATTCTCATCAATACGGGCGTGGGTAATCCAACCGTGCCGTCTGCATAGCCCTTGGGAACAGGCGAGTTTTAAGGCGAGTGGGGAGGCGCTTGATATTCATTGCCTTTATAAGGAGATAAGGACTCCTTTCTTTCACCCACGCCTTCTCTCTTTCTCTGCACATCCATTCTCGAGCTCCAGCGCCCAAGTCCTCGTCCTTTCCGCCCCAAGAAAGCACTCAATCATGTCCAGATCTGGAGCGCAAGGCAAGTGGATGGCCTCCTCCGTCAAGGAGAAGGACATCATCCAGCTGCGGGAGGCCAGGTATCTGGCCAAGGAAATCATTCACCGGCTTCCGGCCAAGGGGCAGATCGTCCCCACCCCGAAGCCCAATGAGAGGGTGGTGTTCATCCCCCACTTCGTCCGCGGGTTAGAGTTTCCTCTCCACCCTTTCGTCCGCGGACTCATGTTCTACTACGGGCTAGATTTCCATGATCTGGCCCCAAATTCTTTCCTCAACATCTCGGCATTTATTGTCGTGTGCGAGGCCTTCCTCCGCATTCCACCCCACTTCGGACTTTGGCTCAAGATCTTCAACATGAAGCCGAAGGTGGTGGATGGCCAACACGCGGAGTGCGGAGGTGCCATGGTGAGCAAGATGCCCAATGTCACATGGCCCAAAGGTACCTTTGTGGAGACCGTCAAAGGGTGGCAGCAACTGTGGTTCTATGTCACAGAGCCCCGCGACGCCACCTGGGCCGCGGCTCCCGAATTGAAGTCCGGAGCCCCGATGCGGCTCACCTCCTGGCTAGAGAAGGGCCTGAATTGGTCTTCGTCGGATGAGCTGACAGCTTTGCAAACGCGCATCCAAAGCATGGTGGACAAGAACATCAAGCTCGTTAATGTGATCCAGGTGATGCTAGTTCGCCAGATCCTTCCATGCCAGAGCCGGACTTGCCATTTATGGGAATTCAATCCGGACAAGCACCAGACCTTGCAACGGTTCTTCGGAACTACGCACGAAGATATCTGGAAGGTGCACTTCAAGGGCAATGAAACGCCGCCGGAGACAACCGAGGACCGCGGGCACGCCCTGGCCCATCCCGCCAGTGCGGTAAGTATTTCATGTTTCAAGGTGTATCCTTCACTTGCTCATTAAGGGAAGATATCTAAACCTCACCATTTATTTTTTCAGGGCTGGACAAAGAGGGCGGAGCGGATTCAGTGTCTGGCTCCGCTGCCCAAGGAACCAGCCATCCCGCTCCTGATGAAGATGCTGGTCCCGGCGCCTTACCAGGCGCCGGAGAAGAAGGCCAAGGGGGGTAGAAGTGGCCTCCGCCGCAAGGGCGCTTCGGACGCGATGTCCGAAGGCATCGAGACTCATTCCTCCACCGCCGAAGACGATGAGGAGGAGGAGGAAAGCAACTCCCCCCCTGAGGGGGGGAAGAAGAGGGCAACCTCCACAAATCTGGAGGCAGAGGCGTCCAAGAAAGGGAAGCTCTCCCGCACGGATAACTCCACGTGGGACATCGATAGCAGCCCAGAGCCGCGCCCCCGAGATAAGCCCCAGGCCGAATCGTGAGTACTCAAAGACCCTGACACATTTATGTATTCAGCCTCTTCAGTTCGTAATTTTAACGTGTTGAATCATGCACTTGCAGTCCGGCCTGTTCCGACCTCGAGCGATCCTCATCTTCAGGGAATTCGCTGGACCCGAAGGTGATGGACAGCGGGTCCCTTCCAGCGGCCTTCTCTCCCAGGGCCATGGATGACACCGAGGTGTTGTCCCGAAGGATCCCAGGCCAGGGGGAGATGCAGGAGGCCGCTAGGGCGGCGCCCAAGGGTGAAGCCTCGACCGCGGAACACATGGGGGAGAAAATCCCCATGGAGACTGGCGATGGGGGCCATATTCAGTTCGGCCCCCAGCTAAATACGGTCCCGGAGGCCTATGCGGCTCCAGAACCCGGCAAGCAGCCTCCTTCGAAAGAAGGAGGTGCGCCTATCCCGTCGGTGACCTTTGTCTAGCCAGAGGCGCCGGACACTCTAATGGAAGCGTTGCGAAGTGCTTCCATTGTTGAGGAACACCGTACCCTTATGGGTACGGTGGTTGAGAGGGTTCAGTCCGCGAAGAGCGGACTGACCGAAGCCTGCACAAGCCTTCTAACAGGCTTTGAGGTAAGCAACGCAATTATGTACAGACAGTAGCCCCTGAGACACTGTCCGGTGTTCGAAAAGAAAAGCCGGACAGAGGATCAAGTAATATTCGCAGCAAACTAACTAAATATGTCTTATGTGAATAAGGAGGCGTCGTTGCTGGCCGCGACCTCTCATGTTGCTGAGGTCTCCGGACTAAAGCAGAGTCTGGAGCGGGCCGAGGCAGAGCTCGGCCGTGTAAAAAAGTAGCTTGAGGACAAGCAAGGTACGTGATGACCTTGTGTATAACCGGGAAGGATGAATGATTTATGCTGATCATAATGCCATGATATTTGTAGGAGCGACTTCTAAGGTGGAAACCCTCAAGAAAGCGCTGGCTGAGGCAAAAAAAGAAAACAGCAAAGGAGCGAGCCGCCCATGAAAAACATGAGGCCAGGGTTTGTGAGGTCCAGCAGGAGCTCCAGGACGTCGTCAAGAAATGCGAGTCCTTGGAGCGCGACATTCCGGATCAAGAGACCGAACTCGCCAAGGCTCGCCAGAGCGCACAAGAGGCCCGGGTTGAAGCCCAGGGCGCCCTCCAGGAAATCCAGGAGGCCAAGAAAATCGCAGCGGGTAAGGCTTTTATTATGCAAAGCAAGTATGTGAAGAAGAGATATCTCTTACTAACCCGGATTTGGAGTTCCCCAGGGGCGTTTGCGGATCTGCCGCGCAGTGTCTCTGACGCTGCGGAATTCTTTCGAGCCGAACAGGGGAGCTCAACGGAGAAGCTGTTCTGGTCGCAATACCTTACGCCAGAACATCCGGTGCCCTTTAGCGATCAGCTAAAACAGCTGGTCGAACTGCATAGGGTGGCCGAACTGGCCATGAAGGATTTAATAATCCGGTTGTGGCCTGCCGAAGCTATACCCAGCAGCTACTTCCGGCTCGTGAAGCGGCTGGTCAGTGCCTGCCCTCGGCTTGACGTTATCAAGCGATCGGTCTGCATCGAGGGTGTGCGGATGGCCTTCGCCCGCGTCAAGGTGCAGTGGGCGAAGATGAACGCCGTCAAGCTCGCGACCGAGGGACCGCCCGAGGGCAAGGAGCACCGCACGCCCGAGCGATATTTTAGCGATGTCCTGGAGGGATCCCACATTGTAGCATAGCAATGTGTGAAAGATGTAATCTTTGAATGAATACATTTATGTTATCTCGCCCTGTATTATGAAACAAAGTCGATTATGTAATATAATGCTTGTTAAAATTTTCCCTCCTGTGCGGCTGTGTTTATGAAATTTGAGAGTTGACCAGTCGTCGGCTTCAGCCCCCATGTAGGTATTACGGGGGTGTTCGGGATGGAATCTAAACACTCTTGATCCAATTGTTTGGTCCTTGAAGGAGGTGTTTAGCGCAACGAACCAGGCAATCGGACTATGTGGCTTTATCACCCTCACTTAGCCATAGGAGTTTGATAGCAAAAATTTAGGCGCAACCCCTAGTATCCGAACTAGGGTGCTGTAAACATCTCATCGGGTAAGAACCGATTCATCACGTAATGCGGAAAAAATCGCTAAAGATTTGAAACCTCCGAAGAGCTGACTGGCTCACGCCGCATCATGACAGTTAGTTTTCGGCTTTCTCTACTGAGGTGCTCATCCGGATAAACCAGGACACAATCGCAGTAGTTCTCCCTTTACTACCCTAGCCGATATAGTGGAACGTAAGGTAGTAAGCACAGGAGCCAGGCAACCCAACTATTAACCAAAGACATGATTCAGAGCCAATGCATATAATGCTAAATTCGGGGTGCCGAACTATACTGTAAAAAGTGTTCGGACTTTGTTGCCGTATTATGGGGCGCAATGAAGCCCCTAGCGAATTAAGGCGTACCAGAGTGTACGGGTGCAATTGATAAGAATATCAAGAAAAAGAAAAAAAAAAAAGGTAATAGGCTAATGCCGCAGAAATTGGGCCACCAACTTTTTTCCATAATAGTTTGATTAATACGTCAAAGTGTATTTATACAAGTAGTGCGATAAGCAGCAGGGCTATTTAACATGCCACAACCAAGAGAGAGCTGCGCGCGGGTCCTGAAAATAGGCATAACGATCAATTAAAGAGACCACCTGGAAATTCCTGTATACGTCGATGCTTCTTGCCGTCTTGGTGTGTCCGTCCCATGATGGGTCCGACAGTCAGGCCACCAGAAAGGTGTGGGAAAAAGAAACCTGAAAAGGATGAAAAAGAAAAGGTGAAAGTATGTGAATCCAGGGGAGGTCGAGCCGTATTATGGATCACAATCTACTTATGCCTCCGTCTATGCCCATGGTATTTTCAGTGCATAGTTATGTACGCGTGGTACGAATGCCGCCACTTGGTCGGGACTGGGACGGAGGCCGAATTGCTAGTCGAGCTCTTGACGAGCTGGGTTGTCCTGCTGCAGGGTAGTCCGGACTCGTTTAACAGTGTCTGGGAGCTTGGCCGCCGAATTAAGGTTCTGCTTGAGAAGGCCGCTCTGTACTTCTACTGCTAAAGCGGCGGTGTGCTCCTCGGTACGGAGGGAGCATTCCGTGTTTCCATTGACTGTTATGACGCCGCGTGGTCCGGGCATCTTGAGCTTGAGATAAGCATAGTGTGGTACCGCGTTGAATCGAGCAAATGCGGTTCGTCCCAGCAGTGCGTGATAGCCGCTGCGGAATGGGACAATATCGAAGATCAACTCTTCGCTTCGAAAGTTGTCTGGGGATCCGAAGACAACCTCTAATGTGATTGCGCCCGTACAGCGGGCCTCTACACCTGGTATGACTCCTTTAAAGGTAGTTTTTGTGGGCTTGATCATTGATGGATTCATGCCCATTTTGCGCACTATATCCTGATAGAGCAGGTTCAGGCTGCTACCACCATCCATGAGGACTCGCGTGAGATGGAATCCATCGATGATTGGGTCGAGGACCAGTGCGGCCGAACCGCCATGACAGATACTGGTCGGGTGGTCCCTGCGATCGAAGGTGATTAGACAGGAAGACCATGGGTTGAACTTTGGGGCGACTGGCTCCATCGCGTAGACATCCCTGAGCAAGTGTTTACGCTCCCTCTAGGGATATGGGTAGCGTATATCATGTTCACAGTTTTAACTTGGGGGGGGGGGGGGACTTCTTCTGTGCCCCTGTGTTCGGCGGACGGGACTCCTCGTCATCGTCCTCGCTCTGCGACCCCTTCTCCTTGTTCTCGGCATTTAACTTGCCGGCCTGTTTAAAAACCCAGCAGTCTCTGTTGGTATGATTGGGTGGTTTGTCTGGGGTGCCGTGAATCTGGCATGGACGGCCGAGTATGCGGTCCAAGCTGGATGGTCCCGTGTTGTATCTTTTATATGGCTTCTTCCGCTGGCGGGACTTGGAGCCACTGAATCCTGCGTTAATCGTCGTGTCATCAGTATTGTTGCCATTGTTTTGACGCTTGTGCATGTTGCGTCGGGGCTTGCCGCTGCTATCCTTGGCTTCGGAAGTGCCAGGTTCACTTGCATTATTATTGCTACGGGCTAGCCAACTATCTTTGCCCGCACAGAAGCAGGTCATAAGTGTCGTGAGGGCTGCCATGGACTTCGGCTTTTCTTGCCCGAGGTATCGAGCGAGCCACTCATCGCGGATGCTATGCTTAAAGGCCGCCAGGGCTTCGGCATCCGGACAGTCGACGATCTGGTTCTTTTTGGATAGGAACTTGGTCCAGAATTTCCTGGCTGACTCTCCGGGCTGTTGAACTATGTGACTTAAGTCATCGGCATCCGGAGGTCGGACGTACGTGCCTTGGAAATTATCACGGAAAGTGTCTTCCAGGTCCTCCCAGCTGCCAATGGAGTTTTCAGGCAGGTTGCTTAACCAGTGCCGAGCTGGCCCTTTGAGTTTTAGCGGGAGGTATTTGATGGCGTGAAGTTCATCACCACCAGCCATATGAATATGGAGAAGAAAATCCTCAATCCATACCGCGGGATCTGTTGTTCCATCATATGATTCCATATTCATGGGTTTAAACCCTTCGGGGAATTCATGCTCCATTACTTCGCCAGTGAAGCAAAGGGGGTGTGCGGCGCCTCTATATCGGGCCATGTCGTGACGTAGTTCGGATGTACTCTGTCTGCGATTTTCGGCCCGGGCGTGGTTATGTTTGTTATGTCCGGCAAAATGGCCGTCTTCGCGCGTCAGGCCACGCCCCCGTGATCCGTAGATCGATCTGGTCTGACATGTTCTATTCTTTAGGTCCTGTCGCAGGTCATATGTATAACCTCGGGCTGTTTTATCTCTTCCTTTACGGTGAGGTAGGACGGGCTGGTGTTCGGCTTGAGGTGCCGCTTTATCCCGGCCATGTGGTGGTCGATCAGCCGCATTACGCGCTGATGGTACGGGCTCCAACGCCTCGTCATCGAATTGGGGTAACAATTTGCGCTTCGGGTAACTTTTAGTTGGGCGATCGAGGCCGTATTTCTCGGCTGCCAGGACATTAGTACATCTGTCATTGAGCACGTCTTGATCAGCTTGAAGCTACTGTAGCTTCTTTTTCAGGCTCCTCGCAGTGGCTATTAGCTGGCGCTTAAAGCGCTCCTGCTCGAGAGGTTCCTCAGGCACGATGAAATCCTCGTTGCCGAGGCTCACCTCGTCCTCGGAGAGTGGAAGATAATTACTGCCCTCCGAGTCTTCGTTTGCGGCATGTTCATCAGGGTTGGCTCGCCCGTCCTCTCGTTCGTCCTGTTCGGAGGTTGGCTTAACGGGGTATTCCTTGTCTTCGGCATCGTCCGGAGTATTGTTTTCTCTCGTGCCGGTATCGCTATCTTTTTCACGGCGTGATTTAGAGCGGCGCCGCTGACGTCGGCGTTTTGGCTGTGTCTCAGGAGGTTTATCCTCGACTGGATCCTTTTCGTCATCGCCATTGTTCTCTTTAGGTGAATCCACCATGTACTTGTCGTACGAAGAAGTGGTCGTCCAGCGCCCGGTAAACGGGGGGTTTTTGCCCTGGTCCTCTTCGGCATCGTCGTCCATACCGTCGATGTCTTCGGAGCCATAATCGAGCATGTCGGTTAAGTCTTCGACAATGGCTATGAAGTGGGTGGTGGGTGGGAAGCGAAATTCTCCGTCCTCGGCCTCCAGTTCGAACTGGATATAATCAGGCTGTGAGTCCCCCGCTAAGGAGAGTGTTTTTAATGAGTTTAGCACATCGCCTAAAGGAGAGTGTTGGAAGATGTCCGCGGAGCCAAATTCAATGATTGATGACCGATCAAGCTCGACGTGCGCGGACGCACATGGTTCGGAATCTGTAGCCAGAAATGAGTCCGAGGTTCCGGTGGCGCAGATTCCACCCGAGGTTGGGTCTGTGTGCGGCTCCAACGCCGCTGAGTCTGCGGCTTCCGTGGCGGGGTTGAGCTTCCCGTCCTCGGATGGTGCGATCTGCTCCAGATCTAGGGCCAGAGCGGTTACAGCCGCTATCTCCTGGGTGTGGTGCGATGACAGATTCATCGTGGTGGCAGGGAGTGGCTGCCGTGGGCACGAATCCATCGAAGATCAAGTCCCCGCGGATATCAGCGACGTAGTTCAAGCTTCCAAATCTGCCCTGATGGCCAGGGGCGTAGCTGTCGATCTGCTCTAGGTGGCCAAGTGAGTTGGCCCGCAGTGCGAAGCCGCCGAATACGAAGATCTGTCCGGGGAGGAAGACTTCCCCCTGGACAGCATTGTTGTAGATAATTGACGGGGCCATCGAACATTTTGAAGACGATGCAGCGGAACTCTCAGTGAAAGCACCAATGTCAGTGTCAAAACCGGCGGATCTCGGGTAGGGGGTCCCGAACTGTGTGTCTAAGGTCGATGGTAACAGGAGACGGGGGACATGATGTTTACCCAGGTTCGGGCCCTCTCTATGGAAGTAATACCCTACTTCCTGCTTGATTGATCTTGATGAATATAAGTATTACAAGAGTTGATCTACCTCGAGATCGTAATGGCTAAAACCCTAAGAGTCTAGCCTGTCTGGTTATTCTCCTTCCCTACGGACTAAGCCCTCCGGTTTATATAGACACCGGAGGGGACAAGGGTTACACAAAGTCGGTTACAGAGAAAGGAATCTTCATATCTGGACGCCAGGCTTGCCTTCCACGCCAAGGAGAGTCCCATCCGGACACGGGAGAGAGTCTTCGGTCTTGTATCTTCATAGCCCATCATTCTGGCCCATGTATCACAGTCCGGATGCCCGACGACCCCTTAGTCCAGGACTCCCTCAGCGGGCCCGCCGGCTCTGCCTCCTCAACAGCCGGCGGCCCGTCCAGTCGCCGCCATCCAAGATGAATTCCCCGAAGAGCATGGAGCCTACGTCGTCTTCACCAGTGTGGCCGACGACAGGCACAACCGGCATCAGCAGCACCAGGAGGTGAATGTCGTCGCCTCTGAAGTCCCAGAGTTCATGCACTGGTCCGAGAGGCCCATCAGCTGGAGCCGCGCCGACCACCCGGAGGTGATGCCTTCTCCGGGTTCCTACGCCATTGTGCTGTATGCTACCTTTTCCATAGAGAGGCGAGCCTATTGCTTCTCCCGAGTCCTGATAGACGGCGGTAGCAGCATCAACATCCTCTACCACGACACCCTAGAGAAGTTGCGCATCCAGGAGAAGCAGCTCCAGCCCAGTCGGACTGTCTTCCACGGCATTGTACTTGGCCTTTCCTGCTCTCCAATAGGCAAGATCAAGATAGACGTCCTCTTCGGAGACAAAGATCACTTCCGCCACGAGCCCATCTGGTTCGAAGTGGTCGACCTGGAGAGCCCCTACCACGCGCTCCTCGGCCGGCCTGCTCTGGCCAAATTCATGGCGGTGCCGCACTACGCCTACCTCAAGATGAAGATGCCGGGTACCAAGGGCATCATCACCATAGCCGGCGACTACAAGAAGTCGGCCGCATGTGCAGCCGCTAGCAGCCGGCTGGCCGAGTCCCTCATCATCGCTGCAGAGAAGCGACTCCTTGACCAGGTTGTGGCCATGGCCAGCAAGCAGCCGGACCTGTCGCCAGACCCTAAGGAGTCGGAGACCCAGGGCACCTTCCAGCCGGTCAAAGAGACCAAGAAGATACCCTTGGACCCGGAGAGGTACGCTATCGTGGGGACCAACCTTGATAGAAAATAGGAAAGCGAGCTCATCGATTTCCTCCGTGAGAATCGGGACATCTTTGCATGGTCTCCCAAAGACATGCCGGGTGTTCCGACGGATTTCGCCGAGCACAAGCTATACATGTCAGATCTGATGCAAAACCAGTCAAGAAACCCCTCCACCGCCTGTTGGAGGAGAAGAGAGGAATTGTTGGTGAAGAGATAGCCCGGCTTCTGGCAGCCGGCTTCATCATGGAAGTGTTTTACCCAGAGTGGCTTGCCAACCCAGTCCTTGTACTGAAGAAGAACAACAAGTGGCGTATGTGTATCGACTACACCAGCCTCAACGAAGCCTGCCCCAAAGATCCATTTGCTCTGCCTCGCATAGATCAAGTGATTGACCCCATAGCCGGATGCAAGCTATTGTCCTTCCTTGATGCCTATTCCGGCTACCACCCGATCAAGCTGAACACGGCCAATCGACTGAAGAACGCCTTCATCACACCATTCGGAGCTTTCTGCTACCTGACCATGACATTCGGCTTGAGAAATGCCGGTGCCAGGTTTCAGTGTTGCATGCAGAAGTGCCTCCTCAAGCAACTCGGCAGAAATGCCCACGTCTATGTAGACGATATTATGGTGAAGACGGAGAAGCGCGGCACCCTCCTGCAGGATCTCAAGGAGACCTTTGATAATCTGTGCCATTTTCAAATCAAGCTCAACCCAGAGAAGTGTGTCTTCGGAGTCCCAACCGTCCAGCTCCTCGGTTTCCTTGTCTCTGAACGCGGCATCAACCCTATGAAGATCAAGTCCATTGAGCGGATGGAGAGACCCACCTGGCTGCGAGGCATCCAGAAGTTCACCGGGTGCTTGGCATCCCTCAGCTGTTTCATCAGTCGGCTGGGAAAGAAGGCTCTTCCCCTGTACCAGCTAATGAAGAAAACCACTAACTTCGAGTGGAACGACATGGCGGACGAGGCCTTCCTCCCGCTCAAGAAGATGCTGACCACGCCGCCTGTCCTAGCGGCTCCGGCTGCTAAACAGCCCGTGCTCCTCTACATCGCCGCCACCAGTCGGGTGGTCAGCACCGTCATTGTGGTCGAGCGCCCAAAAGACGGCAGGGCACAGCCGGTCCAGAGGCCCGTCTACTACTTGAGCGAGTTGATGTCGGCCTCTAGGCAGAATTACCCCCACTACCAGAAGATGTGTTACGGCGTATACTTTGCCGCCAAGAAGCTCAAGCAGTACTTCCAAGAGCACTCCATCCCAGTCGTCTTCACTGCCCCACTTGCCGAGATCATAGGCAACAGAGATGCATCAGGCCGGGTGGCGAAGTGGGCCATCGAGCTGGCTCCCCACACCATCCTTTACTAGCCCCGCAGCGCCATCAAGTCCCAAGCGCTGGCCGACTTCCTTGTCGACTGGGCCGAGACCCAGTACCTGCCGCCAGCGCCGGATTCCACCCATTGGGGGATGCACTTTGATGGCTCGAAGATGCGCACCGGTCTGGGAGCCGGCATCGTCCTCACCTCTCCCAAGGATGACAAGCTCAAATACACGCTCCAAATTCACTTTGCCGCCTCCAACAATGTGGCCGAGTACGAGGCACTCATCCACGGGCTCCGACTGGCCAAAGAGATTGGCATCCGCTGAGTGTTGTGTTATGGCGACTTGGACTTGGTTGTCTAGCAGTCGTCTTGCGACAGGGACGCCAAGGATGCAAAACATGGCGAGCTACCGCTTCCTCGTTCAGCAGATCAGTGGATACTTTGACGGGTGCGAGTTCCTTCACATGCCACGGGCAGACAACGAGCAAGCTGATGCCCTGGCACGAATTGGCTCCACCCGGCAAGCGATACCAGCCGTCGTCTCCCTCCAGTGCCTTCGCAAGCCGTCTATCAAGCCTTCACCGGAATCAGAGTCCATCTTCGTGTCGGCTATCCCCGGAACAGTCAGATTCGGCTTGGGGACCGCAGCAGTCGGCACGGGGACTTCGGTAGGCGGCTCGGGGACTATAGGAGTCGCACCCGGCTCGGGGACTTCAGAACCCAGCCCGGGGGCTACAGAAGCTGGCCCGGGGACTTCGGCAGGCGGCTCGGGGACTGCAGCAGTCGCACCCGGCCCAGGGACTTTAGAACCCGGCCCGGGGGCTGCAGCAGCCGGCCCGGGGACTTCAACAACGCAGCAAGCGGCGACGACTCCAACCTGCCACGTCCCAACCCAACCGCCCTGGTACCAGTGGCCGTGATGACAATGGTCGAAGCACCATCATGGGCGCAGCCCATCCTCAACTTCCTGGTGAGCGGAGAGCTACCAGCCGATGAGATCTTCGCACGGCAGGTGCAACGCCGGGCAGCAGCATACACATAGTGAACAGAGAGCTTGTCACGCGCAGCGTGACTGGCGTTTTCCAGTGCTGGGTAGAGCCAGAGAAGGGCAAAGCAATCCTCAGAGACATCCACCGAGGCGAGTGCGGCCACCATGCAGCCTCCAGATCCCTTGTCGCCAAAGCTTTCCGCCATGGCTTCTTCTGGCCAACTGCTTTGGATGACGCCAACGATTTGGTCAAGAAGTGCAAAGGGTGCCAACGATTCAGCTCCAAGCAACACCTGTCGGCTTCTGCACTCAAGACCATCCCCCTCACTTGGCCGTTTGCCATCTGGGGGCTGGACATGGTGGGCCCATTCAAGACAGCACGCGGCGGCATGACCCATCTGTTGGTCGTCGTGGACAAATTCACCAAGTGGATTGAAGCAAAGCAAATCAAGAAGCTGAGTAGTCTAACTATTGTGACCTTCATCGCAGATATCACAGTCCGGTACGGTGTACCGCACAGCATCATCACCGACAACGGCACAAACTTTGCCAAAGGCGCCTTGGCCCGTTTTTGCGTAACGCAGGGCATCCAACTGGACTTAGCGTCTGTTGCCCATCCGCAGTCATACGGCCAAGTCGAGCGAGAAAACGGCCTCATCCTATCCGGCATCAAAGCCCCGACTGGTCGAGCCGCTGGAGCGCTTGGCCGGCTGCTGGATCGAAGAGCTGTCGGCCGTCCTCTGGAGTCTCCGGACCACGCCAAACAAAGCAACCAGCTTCACTCCCTTCTTCCTCGTGTACGGGGCCGAGGCCGTCAACCCAACTGACATCGAGTTTGACTCACCTTGCGTCACCATGTACACTGAGGCGGAGGCGAAGGAGGCGTGAGAAGACGGCGTCGAACTGCTGGAAGAGGGCTGGCTGCTGGCACTCAGCCGGTCCGCCATCTACCAGCAGGGCCTGCGTCGCTACCACAGCCGGAAGGTCAGGCCACGATCCTTCCGAGAGGGGGACCTTGTGCTCCGGCTGATCCAGCGAACAGCCGGCCAGCACAAGCTCTCGGCCCCTTGGGAAGGGCCTTTCATCATCAGCAAAGCCTTGGGCAATGACTCCTACTATCTCATCAACGCGCAGAAGCCCAGGACACGCAAGAGGGACGATTCCGGCAAGGAAACAGAGTGCCCATGGAACGCAAATCTTCTCCGAAGATTTTATAGTTAATGCAGTATGTACCACGCTACCTTTTGTATTAAGAGCAAAGACACCGGGTCCCTCGAGGAGCACTCGGGGGCTACACTTTTTATCTATATGATAAGTTTATGCCTGTGAATATATTATTTCATTCCTCCGCCCGGCACCGGGTCCGACCAGTCGGCCCGGGGGCTCGCCGCCTTGTCTTATGTTGTTGCCACCTGAGTCGGACAAGTAGTGTGCCGACATTTAAGCCCTCTCTTGCCTTAAGCCACAGCTCACAGAGCGACTGTCCGGCTGGCAAGAGCTAAAGGCAGGAAACGGTGTCCACACGAAAAGTGACTAAGGAAAAAACACCAGCATAGGCCAAGCCGGCTCCTCACCTCACCGTCCGGCTGCTGAGCAGCCGGCCAGCCAGCTTCTCACTTGACTTGCTACATTCTAGGCGGCCGAAGTACTTGTCTATCCTAAAACAGCCAAGTTCCTGACCCAGCCACAGACCGCGGAGCGGCTGTCTAGCTGGCAGGGCGGCAGCCAAAGGAAGGCGGCAAAGGAAAAAGCCAAGAAGAACAGAAAGGCAAAACCAAGTTAGAACCTGGCAGAGCACAAACTTGTGCGAGAATAAATTAATTTACATAGCAAAAGGCTCTTGGCCAGCATTCAACAGAGTTTGAACGTACACCCCCATCGGGTGGAACTATGAAATGTAACTTGCCTGTTCAAGAGACTACAAGACAGAAATACAGGAAAGATAAAGTGGCCGCCTAGGCCAGAGGAGCGGCCGAATGGTGGATCTTGGCTTGGACGGCATCGGCACGGCGTCCCGTGGCTCGCTGGTCGAGGCTTGGTCAGGTGGAGGCCGACTGTCCGCTCCGTCGTCCGGCGTGGCGTCTTCGCCGTCCTCGTCCTCTTCGTCCTCGCCCTCGTCGTTGGAGGTGATCTCCTCCGCCGAGTCCTCCCCAGCCTCCGGGTTCATCCCGAACCAGTTGGGCAGCACCTCAGCACCCTCCTCGTCCAGCTCGGGGATGAAGACGGTGGTGTTAGCGTACTCGGCGATTGCCACCGCATGTTGGGTGGGCGCGCGGCCCACCGCTGCCAGCTCCGCTCCGGCCTCCTGTCGGAAGGTGGCCAACTGGGCCAGGTCCATCCCCGGATACCAAGCCTTGGCAAACTCCAAGGCCGTCTGAGCGCCCGCCCGAACCGCGGCACCCTTCCAAGCCTCGAAGCACCCGACAGCTATCTCCAGCAAGCCGGCAGTCCGACTAGGGGTGCGCGGGACCTGGGCGTCTGGCCAGAGGGCGGCCAACACCTGAGACCCGGCGCGCTACAGGCGGCGGCACATCTGATGAGCCGGCTGCAGGCGCGTCTTGACGGCCAAAAGCTGCTTGTCGAGATTCCAGGGCGCGTTGGGAGCAATGTCCATGTCTGCCCTCCTTCGCACCTCGTGTCGCGCCTCGATGGCCTGGCTGACGGCAACGGAATGACCGGGAAAGAATTCTGCGCAAGAAGAAGATCAAAAATTAGAAGCCGGAAGCTGGCTCCTGCAGCAGTCGGCGGCTGTTCAAAAGAAGAAGTAAGTTACCATCGATCATATCCCCGATCTCACCGTAGCCGTCGGACAGGAATTTCTCCTTCTCGGCCCAGTTCGAGCATTGAGTCTCGAACTCAGCCTTGAGGAGGCCTTCACTCTCCTTCAGCTTCTGGAGCTCCGCCTAGTCCGCCAACTCCTTGGTCAGGCGGTGGCACTCCTGAGCCGCCTGGCTGCGCTCCTGCTCCTTGGTGTGGAGCGCATATTCAACCTCACCCAGGCGCTTCCGCAGATCTGCGGCGGCATCTACAAAGACAAGAAAGAAAACATCAACACCAACCAAAGACAAGTAGTTGCCGGGAGATCCATCCCGTCTGTTCAGTCGGCCCGAATCTCAGGGGCTACACCCAGCGGGTGCGCTGACGCGCCCCGCGAGAAAAAAGACAGAGTGCTTACTCCGGCTCTGATTCAAGTCGGTGGTCTGCTTGGCCAGCTCCTGGTTCTGGGAGTTATAGGCGGCCACGCGGAGGTTGTGGTAGTCCTGCAACAAAGACAACATAAGAAAAAAAACAAGTCAGCACTCGGAACTTACCTTGAAGTTTCGAGCCGCCTGCTCAGCAGCAGGCCCGGAACTCGGGGGCTACACCCAGTGGGTGCGCTGGCGCGCCCCATGGAAGATTGCAAGAATTAAAAAACAAGAAGCAAGTAACGTACCCGGATAGCCGCCCGCATTGCCAAGAAATCCTGCATGGATTGCTGGAGGGTGGCGCCTTGGGTGTTGAACCGGGCCAAGACGCCCTGCACGGCCACATCCAGGACACATGTGCCGCCCCCAGACGTCCAATCTGGTGGGGTGGCACTGGTGGCCTCGGTGCCGGGCGCCGACGAACTAGCGGCCCCGATCTCCATCGGCCTTGGCGCCGATATCGCCCTTGCCGGGCGTTGGCGCGCGGGAACACGGACCGTGCGAGTCGGACCCACCACCAACTCACCGCTAGATGGCGGCACCGGTGGCTCTTCAGGTCGGCTGCCCTGTGCCTCGGCGGTCGGCGCGCACGGAGGCACCTCTGCCTCCAAGACAACAGGGCCTCCCCCTCCCCTCTCCAGGGCCGGTTGGTCAACACCAGCCCCTACAGTCGGCGCCTGGCCCTCCGGCACCGGCGGCTCCGCGTGCTGCGGGCCGGTGGACTCTGGAGCCCTACTGCGGGACGCCTCCTCCTCATGTGCCTTTGCGGCCACGTCCGCCTGCTCCTTGGCCGCTGCGTCGGCCTCCACTCGTGCCGCCTCGGCCGCCTCCGCCTTCTCCCGGGCCGCGGCCTCCCGCTCCTCCTGGGCCTCCCACGCATTCCTCTCCATCGCCTCTTGAAGGGCAGCGAGCGGGTCCACGCGACGGTGGTCTATGGACCCGTCTGTAGCCCCAATCACCGAGCCGGACGAGCCTCCCGACAGAGAGAGCGGGGCTCTATGCACCGAAGAAAAAGGAAATAAGAAGAAGTTTGCAAGAAAAGAAGAAACAAACACCAAACGCAAGGCAAAACAGCAGAAAGATCAAGCACTTATGCGGATACCAGCGGGCGCTGCTTCGGGCCCTTCTGGAATGGGGCCGCTTTTGCGGCAGCTTCTTGCCGCTTGGTTGCGGCGGCCGAGGTCATGGCTTTCTTGGGCCGACTGCCGAACAACCCGGCGTCGGCCCGACACTTCGGCGCGCCGGCTACAGCCGGCGCCCGTCCTGTCGGCGCCAAGGGTGCGGCGCGGCTCGTCATCCTCCTCATCATCGTCCGTCCACTCCCCGAGGCTGCCTCCTGAGGAGCCGCCTGCTCCCTCACCGCCGCCTCCTGCGGCGTCGTCCTCCTCCATGGCGGCCGCCCCCAGCTCGGGGTCGTCCATGTCGCTTTCCGCCCGGTACGGATGACCTGGGGCCAGTGCGTCAGTTGCCATCTTGCCCGGAAAGCACTGCATCATGGCCGATTGATCAGACGGCAAGAAGAAATCTGGGCAAACAAAGAAAAAGAGAATCAGAAGACTTACCGCAGGCGGCGGGTTAGCACGGTTGTACGGCGGCTTGCCGAACCGCCACTCCGTCTCCGAGAGCTTGTAGTCGGAGAAGAAGTTCACCATCCGGACCACCTTCGTATCCGGCAACTCCTTGGTGGACATCCGGCAGGGATCCCGGCGCCCACTCATGTTGCTGATTATGTGGGGCCGGGCTTGAAGAGGCAGCACCTGGCACTCCATGAAGCCGGCCAGCATATCCGAGGCCTTGACGCCCTCCGACTCCATCATCTCCTGGAGCCGGGTGAGAGCGGTGGAGGAGGCGGCCGACAGGTTCTTCGGCTGGAACTTCCAGTTGGTGCGGGGCTCGGCAGGCGGGCCGGCCGCATAAGCCGGCAGGTTGACATAGTCCCGCGACGAGTGGATGTTCTTGACGTAGAAGTACGATTTTTGCCACAGCTTGACTGACTGCAGCAGGGCGAGGGTCGGGAAGCGGACCCCAGAGCCTGAGCGCCGCACCGCGACGCAGGCTCCGCACTGGGTCGCCTCGTCCTTGGCGGCGGTGCCGAGCTTGATGTACAAGAGCTTCCCCCACAGCTCGAGCGAGGGGTGCACGCCAAGATACCCCTCGCAGAGGGTGACGAAGGCGGAGAGCAGCACCATCGTGTTCGGCATGAGATGGCGGGGTTGCACTCTGTAGAAGTCCAGGAACGAGCGGAGGAACCCACTCGCCGGCAGGCCAAAGCCGCAGAGGAAGTGCGACCGGAAGATGACGCGCTCGCCCTCCGTCGGCACCGGCGAGATCTCTGCCTTGGGAGGAACGCGCACCTTCACGTTCGACGCGCGGGGAAGCCGTCACGTTTGGCAGAGGAACTCCAAGTGGTCGTCATGGACGTTGGAGCCGTCCTAGTCGCCCGAGCGGCCGCCGCACGCCATGGGCTTCGTTGCTCGGTGGCGGTGTGAGGTGGCTCCGCGAGGGCAAAGCCACGGCGATGCGGAGAAGTCCGGCGGCGGTGGGCTACGGCTGCGCTCCGGCGGCAGCAAGAGGAAAAAGAAGAAGAGGATGAAGGGCGAGGAGGGCACTCGTGCGTTCTCCCGCCCCCTCCTCCCCCTACTTATAGGCCCCGGGCAGCGGAGCCGAGGAGGCGAGATGTGGGGGGTGCGGGATTAACTGTGCCCACTTCCCCACGACCCCGCGCCTTCCGCGCCATAACGGCGTGAAGTTAATGTGCCCTGGAAGGGCAACCGTTTGCCTCGGCCGCATCGGATCCGCGCACGCGCCGAGGCCCTGTAGTGGTGCGCCAAGTCCCGCGGCGACGTCCCGTGGTCTGCTGGCGCCGCGTGGCGAACGAGCAACGGGCGGCAAGCCCGTCACCCAGCTGGCGCGCCACCCAGCCTCCACCACGACGATTCGAATTCACCAGGCGGCCGGCCTGGCCATGGTCGGCTCCTAACAGTCGGCATCTCCAGAAGACAGACGAAACAAGATTACCAAAACACTCAGAGTAGGAAGCTGCTGAGGCTCCTCGATTTCAGCCGTGGCACCCCACCAGCTTCGGGGACTACTGTCGGAGTAAATGACCACGGGTAGCCTCATCAGCCCCCATGGTATTTCAAGACATCGAGGCTAGTTACGCCCCTCGCACCTCCCGGAAGAACGACTGGCTTCTTGGGCCGGCTGGTCTAAGAGGCCGACTGCTGGAATACGGCGAGACCACAGAAGTCGGCCACGAGGGGGGCCGACCCCTAGCAGGCGATCCCTCGTCCCCTCAAAGTTTGCACCCACATAACCACGACGGGACGGGACGTGGCTACAACGCGACCTGCCACCCCCGAATCCTGGGCGGATTGTGGCTACAGTGCGGTGTACCAGGCGAACATCCCTCGCCTGGCGCGGCACTATTGCCACGCAGCTCGTGACATTACTTGCGTCAGAGGGAGCCACGCTCCCACGACGGGCGGTCGGTATGGCCCGCAGGCGGCAGGCCCTACCTGTCCGCGAGCCACCAGAAGGCAGCGAACCCCAAGCAGATGGCAACAAGGGCATGCCGACTCCTAGCAGGCGTCCCTTCACCCCTTTGGAGTCTGCGCGCCATTAATCAGATGAGATGGGGTGTGGCTACAGTGAGCGCCCGCCAGGCGGCGGGACTGTAGCCATGCTCCCCCCGACAAAGCCTCTGTCATCAAGGGTGAGGCTAAAGTATAAAGCAGTCAACATGGCCCGAAGGCGGTGGGCCCTACCTGTCGGCCGAGATCACGGCAGTCGGCGGGACCCACCAAGCGGCGGGCCCCAGCAACCAGTGGAGAAGCCAGCGCCCAGAGACACTGACGGCCGGGTCTTACACCTGGCCAGATTACCATTGTACCCCTAGGGGTAGGCCTATATAAACCCCTTAGGCTTCCCCATGCAAGGGGTTTAGAACCCTAGAGATCATACACACACACACATTGAGAGAGGAGTAGAGCTAGCCTTGCCCTTCTTCCTCCTCTAGACAAACAGCTCAAGGAGCAACCTTGTAGCCACAATATTGACCATAGTGATCATGCGGAGACCCCGCAGAGCAGGACTAGGGGTGTAATCTCCACGGAGAGCCCCGAACCTGGGTAAGATTCGCAGGCGTATGCGGTCTCGCTCACTCCCGCTTCTAGAGCCCGGTGACGTACTCTTGTCCCCATCCATGATAAGCCACCCCCTCGCATATGTCGCACGATATCCCTGACAACAGATGTGGAGGCCAACGGATTTCCCTCCTTTTTGAAAAAATGCAATGAAACATGGGCTAGAACTAGCTGAATTTACGGGGTGCAATGAATTTCAAAGAGGAACCAAACTCCCTCAAGGTGAACATGTGTGTTCATCTGAAGATTTTAAGCGGAGCACGGAATCAGCTATTGTAGGATAAACTGGAGTCTAGATGGAGGGGGTGAACGGACTATGTAGCCAATTTTATTGTTGAGGGCAGATTTTAACTTAGCTAAAAGGTTTCCTAGAACACCATATACATGCAAGTTTAATGAATGTAAAGAGTGGAAAGTGAACTTGCAAGAGAGAAAACATTTAGGAAAGAAACCGGAAATACACTTTTTCGACATTTGGATAATTGGATTTATCATACACCTCCTTGATGGAGATTCGAAGCATAGTTAAAAATACCGGACCAGTGACCGAACAAGTGGGCATGTCGGTTCAGGTTTTCACCGGTCGGACCGCCCATTCATTGGTTCATTGTCTGGTTTTCTACCACAAAATAATATACATTGAGTAATGATATATGCCAAAGCATGTTGAAACAGTAGTGTTTCCTTCTATTTGATTGCCAAAGGGCTCAATGAGGTGGTCGTTTAGCCAAGGTTAGACCTCAGCCTACCACCCAGCCTACCTGGGTTCGAGTCTCGCTTCTCATGAATTCTTGTGGGTCACTGGGTCTCTAATTTTTTTGGTTGATCGACGGTCTGGTCCACAATTTAGAAAACTATGGTTCGAACCACAGATGTCTCGGCGATGTTGCCCACAAAGAGACCAGGAAATGCATGCCCACCTATACCACCAAGGCTTCGTATGACTGAGGTCAAAGCCTCACTCAGGTAGATCTTCACAAAGTAGAGATCTCTGAACTCTCATAAACTTCTTGGTTCTTTCACACCTTGAAGACCTCGAAGCACACCTAGTCGATCTAGGAGGTGCATACTCTCCAAAAATAACAAGAATAAGATTGCTTAGTGATGACTCCTCATGAGTGTGTTTTTGCACTCATTTATACCCTTCTTTAAACTAGATAATCTCATATTTTCTAAGATAATCACTTAGATATGATCACTAATGACTAATAAAAGCGAAAGTCACAAATCTCTTTATTTATTTTGTTCCCTGTAGGAATGGAGAGACAAATCAAGCCATATATGAAAGATATCTATGAAGTTGGGAGATAAAGTCCAATCAACTGGAGGCGCGCAGCAACCTCCAGAGGAGAAGATGACGTCTGGAGCGCAACAACTTTCGTGAAGGTGCCAGGAGAAAAATATCATCGCGCCACTACGGAAACCTAATCCACACACCAACAACTATAAGAGGAGAAGATAACCCTTCGGAGGAAGCACCCCGCAAGTCGCCCAGTTCATAGAGTCATCGATCCACCGCTATTTCCATCTACATCTACATCTCCATAGCATTTATTCACATACATAGCCATATCCATAACTTCAATCGAGATATATCGACATTGTAAGACAATCTTCGATCATTCATCTTTAAGTAGCATATACATTGTCTTTCTTTTGTAATTCATTTGTGATGTGCGAGTAGTCCTCTCGGGCTAAGGGTCGAGGCATGGCCTAGCAGCCCCATGTATTTGTGCATGGTATTGTTGGTAGCTCTTTGAGATAATGTTATTATCATGTCTTTTGTAACGGATTTGTCTCTTGTCTCCTTCTCGTTCTAAGGCCCCACAGGTACCCAGGATCCCAAGGATTTAAGTAAGAGGTAAAGTGCAGGAATGAATGGAAGGCTATACCAAACATCGATGATAGTAAGGACGTATGGTAGTTGAAAGCAGCTCCCTCGGGAAACAAGATGCGCAGTCATTAAACGACCAATATGTTCATCTAGAGAAGTCCTTCATGAAGGAAATATGCCCTAGAGGCAATAATAAAGTTATTGTTTATTTCCTTATATCATGATAAATGTTTATTATTCATGCTAGAATTGTATTAACCGGAAACATAATTCTTGTGTGAGTACATAGACAAACAGAGTGTCACTAGTATGCCTCTACTTGACTAGCTCGTTGATCAAAGATGGTTATGTTTCCTAGCCATAGACATGAGTTATCATTTGATTAACGGGATCACATCATTAGGAGAATGATGTGATTGACTTGACCCATTCCGTTAGCTTAGCACTTGATCGTTTAGTATGTTGCTATTGCTTTCTTCATGACTTATACATGTTCCTATGACTATGAGATTATGCAACTCCCGTTTACCGGAGGAACACTTTGTGTGCTACCAAACGTCACAACGTAACTGGGTGATTATAAAGGTGCTCTACAGGTGTCTCCGAAGGTACTTGTTGGGTTGGCGTATTTCGAGATTAGGATTTGTCACTCCGATTGTCGGAGAGGTATCTCTGGGCCCTCTCGGTAATGCACATCACTTAATCCTTGCAAGCATTGCAACTAAAGAGTTTGTTGCAAGATGATGTAATACGGAACGAGTAAAGAGACTTGCCGGTAACGAGATTGAACTAGGTATTGAGATACCGACGATCGAATCTTGGGCAAGTAACATACCGATGACAAAGGGAACAACGTATGTTGTTATGCAGTCTGACCGATAAAGATCTTCGTAGAATATGTGGGAGCCAATATGAGCATCCAGGTTCCGCTATTGGTTATTGACCGGAGACGTGTCTCGGTCATGTCTACATAGTTCTCGGACCCGTAGGGTCCGCACGCTTAACGTTACGATGACAGTTATATTATGAGTTTATATGTTTTGATGTACCGAAGGTTTTTCGGAGTCTCGGATGTGATCACAGACATGACGAGGAGTCTCGAAATGGTCGAGACATAAAGATTGATATATTGGACGACTATATTCGGACACCAGAAATGTTCCGGGTGATTTCGGAGAAAACCGAAGTGCCGGAGGGTTACCGGAACCCCCCCCCCCCCCGGGAGAAGTAATGGGCCTTATGGGCCATAGTGGAGAGAGAGAGGGGCAGCCAGGAGGGGCCGCGTGCCCCCTCCCCCTCTGGTCCGAATTGGACTAGGAGAGGGGGCGGCGTCCCCCTTTCCTTCTCCCTCTCCCCCTTCCTTCCCCCTCCTAGTAGGAGTAGGAAAGAGGGGAGTCCTACTCCTACTAGGAGGAGGACTCCTCCTCCTGGCGCGCCAACAAGGGCCGGCCGGCCTCCCCCTTGCTCCTTTATATACGGGGGCAGGGGGCACCCCATAGACACAACAATTGATCTATTGATCTCTTAGCCGTGTGCGGAGCCCCCCTCCACCATATTACACCTCGATAATATCCTAGCGGTGCTTAGGCGAAGCCCTGCGTCGGTAGAACATCATCATTGTCACCACGCCGTCGTGCTGACGAAACTCTCCCTCAACACTCGGCTGGATCGGAGTTCGAGGGACGTCATCGAGCTGAACGTGTGCTGAACTCGGAGGTGCCGTGCGTTCGGTACTTGATCGGTCGGATCGTGAAGACGTACGACTACATCAACCGTGTTGTTTTAACGCTTCCGCTTTCGGTCTACGAGGGTACGTGGACAACACTCTCCCCTCTCGTTGCTATGCATCACCATGATCTTGCGTGTACGTAGGAAATTTTTTGAAATTACTACGTTCCCCAACAGTGGCATCCGAGCCAGGTTTTATGCGTTGATGTTATGCACGAGTAGAACACAAGTGAGTTGTGGGCGATATAAGTCATACTGCTTACCAGCATGCCATACTTTGGTTCGGCGGTATTGTGAGATGAAGCGGCCCGGACCGACATTACGTGCACGCTTATGCGAGACTGGTTTCACCGTTGCGAGCACTCGTTGCTTAAAGGTGACCGGCGGGTGTCTGTCTCTCTCACTTTAGTTGAACCGAGTGTGGCTACGCCCGGTCCTTGCGAAGGTTAAAACAACACCAACTTGACAAACTATCGTTGTGGTTTTGATGCGTAGGTAAGAACGGTTCTTGCTAAGCCCATAGCAGCCACGTAAAACTTGCAACAACAAAGTAGAGGACGTCTAACTTGTTTTTGCAGGGCATGTTGTGATGTGATATGGTCAAAGCATGATGCTAAATTTATTGTATGAGATGATCATGTTATGTAACCGAGTTATCGGCAACTGGCAGGAGCCATATGGTTGTCGCTTTATTGTATGCAATGCAATCGCCTTGTAATGCTTTACTTTATCACTAAGCGGTAGCGATAGTCGTAGAAGCATAAGATTGGCGAGACGACAACCTTGCTACGATGGAGATCAAGGTGTCGCGCCGGTGACGATGGTGATCATGACGGTGCTTCGGAGATGGAGATCACAAGCACAAGATGATGATGGCCATATCATATCACTTATATTGATTGCATGTGATGTTTATCTTTTATGCATCTTATCTTGCTTTGAGGGACGGTAGCATTATAAGATGATCCTTCACTAAATTATCAAAGTATAAGTGTTCTCCCTGAGTATGCACCGTTGCGAAAGTTCTTCGTGCTGAGACACCACGTGATGATTGGGTGTGATAGGCTCTACGTTCAAATACAACGGGTGCAAAACAGTTGCACACGCGGAATACTCAGGTTAAACTTGACGAGCCGAGCATATAACAGATATGGCCTCAGAACACGGAGACCGAAAGGTCGAGCGTGAATCATATAATAGATATGATCAACATAGTGATGTTCACCGTTGAAACTACTCCATCTCACGTGATGATCGGACATGGTTTAGTTGATATGGATCACGTGATCACTTAGAGGATTAGAGGGATGTCTATCTAAGTGGGAGTTCTTAAGTAATATGATTAATTGAACTTGAATTTATCATGAACTTAGTACCTGATAGTATTTTGCTTGTCTATGTTAATTGTAGGTAGATGGCCCGTGCTGTTGTTCCGTTGAATTTTAATGCGTTCCTTGAGAAAGCAAAGTTGAAAGATGATGGTAGCAATTACACGGACCTGGTCCGTAACTTGAGGATTATCCTCATTGCTGCACAGAAGAATTACGTCCTGGAAGCACCGCTGGGTGCCAGGCCTGCTGCAGGAGCAACACCAGATGTTATGAACGTCTGGCAGAGCAAAGCTGATGACTACTCGATAGTTCAGTGTGCCATGCTTTACGGCTTAGAACCGGGTCTTCAACGACGTTTTGAACGTCATGGAGCATATGAGATGTTCCAGGAGTTGAAGTTAATATTTCAAGCAAATGCCCGGATTGAGAGATATGAAGTCTCCAATAAGTTCTACAGCTGCAAGATGGAAGAGAATAGTTCTGTCAGTGAGCATATACTCAAAATGTCTGGGTATAACAATCACTTGATTCAACTGGGAGTTAATCTTCCAGATGAGAGCGTCATTGACAGAATTCTTCAATCACTGCCACCAAGCTATAAGAGCTTCGTGATGAACTATAATATGCAAGGGATGAGTAAGACGATTCCCGAGCTCTTCGCAATGCTAAAGGCTGCGGAGGTAGAAATCAAAAAGGAGCATCAAGTGTTGATGGTCAATAAGACCACTAGTTTCAAGAAAAAGGGTAAAGGGAAGAAGAAGGGGAACTTCAAGAAGAACAGCAAACAAGTTGCTGCTCAGGAGAAGAAACCCAAGTCTGGACCTAAGCCTGAGACTGGGTGCTTCTACTGCAAGCAGACTGGTCACTGGAAGCGGAATTGCCCCAAGTATTTGGCGGATAAGAAGGATGGCAAGGTGAACAAAGGTATATGTGATATACATGTTATTGATGTGTACCTTACTAATGCTCGGAGTAGCACCTGGGTATTTGATACTAGTTCTGTTGCTAATATTTGCAACTCGAAACAGGGGCTACGGATTAAGCGAAGATTGGCTAAGGACGAGGTGACGATGCGCGTGGGAAATGGTTCCAAAGTCGATGTGATCGCAGTCGGCACGCTACCTCTACATCTACCTTCGGGATTAGTTTTAGACCTAAATAATTGTTATTTGGTGCCAGCGTTAAGCATGAACATTATATCTGGATCTTGTTTGATGCGAGACGGTTATTCATTTAAATCAGAGAATAATGGTTGTTCTATTTATATGAGTAATATCTTTTATGGTCATGCACCCTTGAAGAGTGGTCTATTTTTGTTGAATCTCGATAGTAGTGATACACATATTCATAATATTGAAACCAAAAGATGCAGAGTTGATAATGATAGTGCAACTTATTTGTGGCACTGCCGTTTAGGTCATATCGGTGTAAAGCGCATGAAGAAACTCCATACTGATGGACTTTTGGAACCACTTGATTATGAATCACTTGGTACTTGCGAACCGTGCCTCATGGGCAAGATGACTAAAACACCATTCTCCGGAACTATGGAGAGAGCAACAGATTTGTTGGAAATCATACATACAGATGTATGTGGTCCGATGAATATTGAGGCTCGTGGCGGATATCGTTATTTTCTCACCTTCACAGATGATTTGAGCAGATATGGGTATATCTACTTAATGAAACATAAGTCTGAAACATTTGAAAGGTTCAAAGAATTTCAGAGTGAAGTTGAAAATCATCGTAACAAGAAAATAAAGTTTCTATGATCAGATCGTGGAGGAGAATATTTGAGTTACGAGTTTGGTCTACATTTGAAACAATGCGGAATAGTTTCGCAACTCACGCCACCCGGAACACCACAACGTAATGGTGTGTCCGAACGTCGTAATCGTACTTTACTAGATATGGTGCGATCTATGATGTCTCTTACTGATTTACCGCTATCGTTTTGGGGTTATGCTTTAGAGACGGCTGCATTCACGTTAAATAGGGCACCATCAAAATCCGTTGAGACGACGCCTTATGAACTGTGGTTTAGCAAGAAACCAAAGTTGTCGTTTCTTAAAGTTTGAGGCTGCGATGCTTATGTGAAAAAACTTCAACCTGATAAGCTCGAACCCAAATCAGAGAAATGTGTCTTCATAGGATACCCAAAGGAAACTGTTGGGTACACCTTCTATCACAGATCCGAAGGAAAAACTTTTGTTGCTAAATTCGGAATTTTTCTGGAGAAGGAGTTTCTCTCGAATGAAGTGAGTGGGAGGAAAGTAGAACTTGATGAGGTAACTGTACCTGCTCCCTTATTGGAAAGTACTTCATCACAGAAACCAGTTTCTGCGACACCTACGCCAATTAGTGAGGAAGTTAATGATGATGATCATGAAACTTCAGATCAAGTTATTACTGAACCTCGTAGATCAACCAGAGTAAGATCCGCACCAGAGTGGTATGGTAATCCTGTTCTGGAGGTTATGTTACTAGACCATGACGAATCTACGAACTATGAAGAAGCGATGGTGAGCCCAGATTCCGCAAAATGGCTTGAGGCCATGAAATCTGAGATGGGATCCATGTATGAGAACAAAGTATGGACTTTGGTTGACTTGCCCGATGATCGGCAAGCCATTGAAAATAAATGGATCTTCAAGAAGAAGACTGACGCTGACGGTAATGTTACTGCCTATAAAGCTCGACTTGTTGCGAAAGGTTTTCGACAAGTTCAAGGGATTGACTACGATGAGACCTTCTCACCCTTAGCGATGCTTAAGTCTGTCCGAATCATGTTAGCAATTGCCGCATTTTATGATTATGAAATTTGGCAAATGGATGTCAAAACTGCATTCCTGAATGGATTTCTGTAAGAAGAGTTGTATATGATGCAACCGGAAGGTTTTTCCGATCCAAAGGAAGCTAACAAAGTGTGCAAGCTCCAGCGATCCATTTATGGTATGGTGCAAGCCTCTCGGAGTTGGAATAAACGCTTTGATAGTGTGATCAAAGCATTTGGTTTTATACAGACTTTTGGAGAAGCCTGTATTTACAAGAAAGTGAGTGGGAGCTCTGTAGCATTTCTGATATTATATGTGGATGACATATTGATGATTGGAAATGATATAGAATTTCTGGATAGCATAAAGGGATACTTGAATAAGAGTTTTTCAATGAAAGACCTCGGTGAAGCTGCGTATATATTGGGCATCATGATTTATAGAGATAGATCAAGACGCTTAATTGGACTTCCACAAAGCACATACCTTGACAAAGTTTTGAAAAAGTTCAAAATGGATCAAGCAAAGAAAGGGTTCTTGCCTGTGTTACAAGATGTGAAATTGAGTAAGACTCAATGCCCGACCACTGCAGAAGATAGAGAGAAGATGAAAGATGTTCCCTATGCTTCAGCCATAGGCTCTATCATGTATGCAATGCTGTGTACCAGACCAGATGTATGCCTTGCTATAAGTCTAGCAGGAAGGTACCAAAGTAATCCAGGAGTGGATCACTGGACAGCGGTCAAGAACATCCTAAAATACCTGAAAAGGACTAAGGATATGTTTCTCGTTTATGGAGGTGACAAAGAGCTCATCGTAAATGGTTACGTCGATGCAAGCTTTGACGCTGATCCGGACGATTCTAAATCGCAAACCGGATACGTGTTTACATTGAACGGTGGAGCTGTCAGTTGGTGCAGTTCTAAACAAAGCGTCGTGGCGGGATCTACGTGTGAAGCGGAGTACATAGCTGCTTCGGAAGCATCAAATGAAGGAGTCTGGATGAAGGAGTTCATATCCGATCTAGGTGTCATACCTAGTGCATCGGGTCCAATGAAAATCTTTTGTGACAATACTGGTGCAATTGCCTTTGCAAAGGAATCCAGATTCCACAAGAGAACCAAGCACATCAAAAGACGCTTCAATTCCATCCGGGATTTAGTCCAGGTGGGAGACATAGAAATTTGCAAGATACATACGGATCTGAATGTTGCAGACCCGTTGACTAAGCCTCTTCCACGAGCAAAACATGATCAGCACCAAGGCTCCATGGGTGTAAGAATCATTACTGTGTAATCTAGATTATTGACTCTAGTGCAAGTGGGAGACTGAAGGAAATATGCCCTAGAGGCAATAATAAAGTTATTATTTATTTCCTTATATCATGATAAATGTTTATTATTCATGCTAGAATTGTATTAACCGAAAACATAATACTCCTGTGAATACATAGACAAACAGAGTGTCACTAGTATGCCTCTACTTGACTAGCTCGTTGATCAAAGATGATTATGTTTCCTAGCCATAGACATGAGTTGTCATTTGATTAACGGGATCACATCATTAGGAGAATGATGTGATTGACTTGACCCATTCCGTTAGCTTAGCACTTGATCGTTTAGTATGTTGCTATTGCTTTCTTCATGACTTATACATGTTCCTATGACTATGAGATTATGCAACTCCCGTTTACCGGAGGAACACTTTGTGTGCTACCAAACGTCACAACGTAACTGGGTGATTATAAAGGTGCTCTACAGGTGTCTCCGAAGGTACTTGTTGGGTTGGCGTATTTCGAGATTAGGATTTGTCACTCCGATTGTCGGAGAGGTATCTCTGGGCCCTCTCGGTAATGCACATCACTTAAGCCTTGCAAGCATGGCAACTAAAGAGTTTGTTGCAAGATGATGTATTACGGAACGAGTAAAGAGACTTGCCGGTAACGAGATTGAACTAGGTATTGAGATACCGACGATCGAATCTCGGGCAAGTAACATACCGATGACAAAGGGAACAACGTATGTTGTTATGCGGTCTGACCGATAAAGATCTTCGTAGAATATGTGGGAGCCAATATGAGCATCTAGGTTCCGCTATTGGTTATTGACCGGAGACGTGTCTCGGTCATGTCTACATAGTTCTCGAACCCGTAGGGTCCGCACGCTTAACGTTACGATGACAGTTATATTATGAGTTTATATGTTTTGATGTACCGAAGGTTGTTCGGAGTCCCGGATGTGATCACGGACATGACGAGGAGTCTCGAAATGGTCGAGACATAAAGATTGATATATTGGACGACTATATTCGGACACCGGAAATGTTCCGGGTGATTTCGGAGAAAACCGGAGTGCCGGAGGGTTACCGGAACCCCCCCCCCTCGGAGAAGTAATGGGCCTTATGGGCCTTAGTGGAGAGAGAGAAGGGCAGCCAGGAGGCGCCGCGCGCCCCCTCCCCCTCTGGTCCGAATTGGACTAGGAGAGGGGGGCGGCGCCCCCCTTTCCTTCTCCCTCTCCCCCTTCCTTTCCCCCTCCTAGTAGGAGTAGGAAAGAGGGGAGTCCTACTCCTACTAAGCGGAGGACTCCTCCTCCTGGCGCGCCAACAAGGGCCGGCCAGCCTCCCCCTTGCTCCTTTATATACGGGGGCAGGGGCACCCCATAGACACAACAATTGATCTATTGATCTCTTAGCCGTGTGCGGTGCCCCCCTCCACCATATTACACCTCGATAATATCGTGGCGGTGCTTAGGCGAAGCCCTGCGTCGGTAGAACATCATCATCGTCACCACGCCGTCGTGCTGACGAAACTCTCCCTCAATACTCAGCTGGATCGGAGTTCGAGGGACGTCATTGAGCTGAACGTGTGCTGAACTCAGAGGTGCCGTGCGTTCGGTACTTGATCGGTCGGATCGTGAAGACGTACGACTACATCAACCGCGTTGTTTTAACGCTTCCGCTTTCGGTCTACAAGGGTACGTGGACAACACTCTCCCCTCTCGTTGCTATGCATCACCATGATCTTGCGTGTACTTAGGAAATTTTTTGGAATTACTACGTTCCCCAACACTTCATACTCAAGGTAACCCTGTGATACGACAAGGGCCTTGGTTGGACAATGGAATCACGATGCAACGACATGTCGATCATGAGGTTATTAGGATGCATCCCCCATACATACATGTTGACAACACATAGTAATAGTGTTTACCAGGACCATGTTGGATATCCAAATGAGATCCCAAGTGTAACTATGAGGTTGCACGTGAAGATCTTAAGCCCTAGCCTATTTTTCTATTATTGTTTCTCAGTTTAAACTATGTGTTTTCGGTCTGAAAAACTGGATCTTTTAGCGATGGCGAGAACTTGTCCGAATCACCTTTCAATTAGCATTTCTTCTCGTGGGTTCAATAATCTAGGGTCACCTCTACAGAAAAAGACACCATTATCTACAATCGAAACCATATCAAAGGTAATCAACTCCCTTGCAAGCACTTCAAAAGATAATTTTCTCCACACTAAATCTCTCCTGGGATAGATGTCATGGGAGCAAGTTTGACAGTAAGAATAGGGGGTACGTAGGAGGAGGCAAGGCCCTAGCTACGGTGAGGTTGTGCATGCAAGATTTATGAGTTCAGGCCCTTCTCGGAGGAAGTAATAGCCCTACATCTCGGTGCCCGGAGGCTTGGTCGACTGGATTATGCGTGAGAGTTACAGGGGGTGCGAACCCTTGTACCAGAGGAGGGGGTGGCTTATATAGAGTGCGCCAGACCCCTCCAACCCTCAGTTACACAGGGTTCAATGTACGGTAAGACAGGGCGTTACTGGTAACGCTAGCCATAAAGAGTTATAAATGACCTTTAAGATTATGGACTGAACGCCTGACCGTTGTCATCCTAGGGTGTCTTTAGGTCGTCTGTACTTCGAGTGGTTTCTTGTATGGTCGACTGACTTTATCTTGGTCGAACGGAATTAGGGTATCCGAGTGAGATAGCTAGTCGAGTGGATTGCACTCCAAGGTGACTTCAGTCGGTATCCTTTGTTGTACTTTGAATTTTCTTGACTCTAGGGTAGTGTCGTAGGGCATCTAGGTCAAGCCTATGACCCTACCCTAGATACATGGCATCGTCATTAGCCCCCGAATGGATTGAGGTCCGAGTGAAAAAGAGCTGAAGTTGGTTCCGACTCGATTCCATGCTTCAGAGGCATTTTTATTGGAATCTGGGAGTCATGTTGGGGCTTCAACTTCGCTTCAGTCGCCTTGATCAATTCAGAGGTCGTCGAGTGAATTATACTGATAATCTTCGAGTGTGTTATGGTGCAAAATCCTCGGCGTAGTCGGTTACTCTACGGTTCCCGGATCCCACGGGATTCAAAATTTTGGAGAAGCGCGCGAGCCGGAGCGTGCCGCAGTCATCGGAGTGGATAGATAGGGGCGCCTCGATCTTCGTGCTGCCTTTTTCGCCTCGTATCAGGCGAGCGCCTGCCGCGGGATATGATAAGATTGCTCGGGCCCACTCGTCAGCCACTCGGAAGCGGCCTCATAAATAGCGCTCGGGTTGATGCAATGCACAGTGCATCCCGATTGTCCTCTTCCTCCTCTGCTTCTCCACCGCGTCCTCCACCACCCTCGTCGTCCCTGCTCGCCCGTGCGCACTCCGCCGCCATGGGGAAGGACAAGACGGCGGCCCTGGAGAGCTCAAAGAAGGTGGCGACAGCGGCGAAGGGCAAGAAGACGACTTGGGGGTCGTCATCGAGGTCCGGTCTGCCGCCTGGTTGGATCCACGGGGACCGGATTCGATCCACGATCCAGAAAGAAGACTTGGAGGACCTGGCTACTGCAGGCTTGATTGCTCATGGATCTTGGAGTTTGCCGGGGAACGAGTCCGAGCCTCGGCCGCAGGAGGGTGAGTGTGTCCTCCTCGCAACCCATGTCGACCGCGGCTTCACTCTGCCTCCGCATCCTTTTTTCCGGGGTTTCCTGAACTTTTTTGGTTCCCAACTTCATCACTTCTCTCCCAACACAATCACATATCTCGCTGCGTATGTCTCTTTATGTGAAAACTTCTTGGGCTGTCATCCGCATTGGGGTTTATTCAAACACATCTTTACCTGTCGTTCTCAAACTGTGAAGAAGGCAAATCCGACTTACTAAAAGATGCACGTGATCCAAATGTGTGGGGGTTTAGGGATTCAGACGAGGGGTAGGAGTACTTTTCCTCCCATGACCCTTCCCGAGTCGGTTAGGGGTGGCAGTCGACCTGGTTCTACTGCCAAGATGTCCCGACTCCCGGTCAGTCGACCGGTCTTCCCCCTTTCACCATGGAGCGAGTCCACCAACCCTCTTCATTGATCGTGACTCCAGTGGAGAAAGGAGAGGTGTCTCTGCTAGTTGACCGGGTAGTTCAATTAGTCCGTGATGGTCTGACTGGTATGGATTTGTTGGAGGTGTTCCTCAGTCGACGCATCCAGCCTCTCCAAGCCCGCGATCACGATGTGGATGTACTCGAGCACTGATGACACCGCTCCGGTCCACCCAGAGGAGGTCACCAAGGAGACGGTGGCACAGTGGCTGCGGAGCATCACTGGGAATAAAGAGAACCCCAGGGGGTCCATGAGAGTTGCACCATTCGACGCCGACCATGAGCCGGACAAGGTCAGATCCTTGTTACCAAATGTTTTCTTACACTGACTTGTACTTGCTCATACATCTGACTGATGCTTGTTTAACTCTTGTCTTGCAGATTTATACTGAGATGTACTTGATGCCAAACGGAGAGCAAGTCCAAGAGGGAATGGGGAGCGACGGCGAGAGTGCCGACTGGCATTCTGATGATGAAAGTGATGAAGAGAGTGAGGATTCAAGTAGCAGTGAGGAGGTCGACTCACCACCTCGTTCTGAGAAGCGTTCCAACCAGTCGCATGATCCAGCTGGAGGGCGTGGCAAAGCAGCCTCGCCGAGTACTCAGGTTCCAAAGCACACTCGGATGTCAACTCCTGATCTGTTAGAGAAGGCTGCGAAGCAGCACAAGGTTGCACCATCAAAGCCCCGGAAGGCCCAGCCCAAGATCAAGGTGGACGTTCCTGTTGCTTCTGCGTAAGTGTTTCTCCTATCTGTTCTTGTTTTTGCTCGGGAACTTCTATGTTTCTTGTTGACTCATTCGCTTGTTTAACCGAGTGAGTTATGAAACTTTTAGTGATGCTACTTCTGGGACCTCCATGGACATTGACAAGGATCAAGATGACGAGGAAACCACAGACGCAGCCACCTCCCAAGCGGGTATAGCTCCACTTCTATGTTCTTGCTTTGCGAACTGTTCTGTCGGTCGACTGAATGTTTTTACGGTTGAATGTTTTTGTAGTGCCACCAAATGTTATTGAACTAAAAGATGATGATGACCATGAGGATGTGGCCCAAAGGAACACAGGGAGAAGAGGCAGGACTCTGGGCAAGAAGGTGCCAGCCAGCAAAGCGTCTCACTCGACATCAGCATCGGATCCAGTCGTCCCACAACTTGGTGATCTAGTTCGGGCTTCTGTTTCCTTTGTTGATCCTATGTGGACTGTCCAGCCCTCAGCTCCGACTGTGCACCCTCAAGCTTCAGTTCTTGGAGCTACTTCATCAATTCTACCAGCACCTCTCTTTGCCACTCATCACGTCCCGGAGGACGAAGTAAGCGCTGCCAAGGAGGTCGTGTCCCAAGCAGGCCTAATGATGGAGCGAATGAAGGTGGTGTACGAGACCAGCAAGGCCGCCTATGATGCCAGCTCTGCCCTTCAAGCCAACGTCCAATTAAGTGGGTGATTTCCGAGTCGACTTTCAGCTACTCCAAAACTGCTGCTTTATTATTCGTAAGATGTCCGTGGATGAGCGTTTTGGAACCTTTAATGTGCATCTATCATGGGTCTGCACCTTGCAACCGCTCACCCACTGGGTGTTTTGACTTCTGTTGTGTAGCTCTTGTCGATTGAATTCTTGAACCAGTGGGGGCACGCTGAGTGCACCCACCGGGTGTAGCCCCCGAGACAGCCGTCGACTGTTTGATTCAGCGGGGGTCTTATGCGAGGTGTTTGTTCATGATACTGCCACTCGGTCTAGACGGATCTTGTCGAGTGAACTCCGAACAAGTGGGGGCACGCTGAGTGCACCCACTGGGTGTAGTCCCCGAGACCATGGTCGACTGCGAGCAGTCGTTGTGGTCTGAAAACAAATGATGTTGTCGTTGTTTCTCTCTCTTTTTACTCCTTCCACTCGTACTGGGCAGACCATGTCGAGTGGGAAATTGAACCAGTGGGGGCACGCCAAGTGCACCCATTGGGTGTAGTCCCCGAGACTACTGTTGAATGTTTGATTCGGCAGTAGTCTTAGAACTCTTTTGTCATAATAGTCCGATCTTTACATCTTATCACTCGGAAGTGATTGACTCTTGTTTCTGTCGACTGACTTGTCTTTTTGTTCGCTGCAGAAATCTTGTGATCTTGGAGCTAGGTTTGCTGATCTGGAGAGGAAGCAGATCCAACTCAATCTCGACCTGGAGCTGGCCAAGGAAAACTTGCAGAAGGCCAAGGATGAAGCGGCTACCATTGGAGGTAAAAACTTGTCGACTGTCCACCTTGCCATCTTTTCTTTTCGCCTTTTGAACCGAGTGACTCCACTCGAACAGATGTGCGTAGTGAAAACCGACAACTCCAAGCTCGTCTGAAGAATGTTATTTCTTTAGACAAAATGAAGCAGGCTCTGGAGCAAAAGGACCTCGACCTTGCAGAGGCACAGAAGACGGCCCGAGAAAGAACTGAACTTGCAGATAAGAAGCTGGCTTCAGTCGGCAAGTTAGAAGAAGAGAATGCCAAGTTGAAGATTGCAGCTGATGAAGCAAATAAAGAAGTCGTGCAGCTGAAGAAGGACAAGGTGGCCCTGACTGACAAAGTCGAAGTTCTCACTTGGAAGAGACACGAACTGGAGACTTATCTTGGAAGCCTTGCCGAGAAGATGTTCCTCATGCTTGAAGGTACGTTCCCTTGTCCGACTGGCTTGCAAAAAACTTTTCCATCATGCAACTGCCGACTCATCATTTTTCTGTGTTTGCAGCATTCTGTCAAAATTTTGAGGAAGAGACTGGGCGGATTGAGACGAGCCTAGATCCCATCAACTCTCCAGTTAAGGATGAAGCTGCCATGAACGTGCTGCGACTGGAATCCAGCCTCGCCAGCGTCCTGGACTACCTTGCCCGACTGAAGGTGGCGGTGTCGCGGGTCAACACCGAACTCTGGCCAGGTGTGACGTTCCAGAATGACCTCGAGTCTCTGATTACTTGACTCAATGAAATCCCTGGTCGAGTGCAGGCGTGGAAGAAGTCATCTGCTCGGTGTGGCGCTGACGTGGCTCTGTCTCTGGTCCGTGTTCACTGCAAGGAAGTTAAAGAAGAGAAGCTGGCAGCGCTCAAGGTCGCCAATACCAAGAAGCTTCAATTCCAGTCCTTCATGGAGACCTTCATCGACGCTGCCACTCGCATCGCAGATGGAATCAACCTGGACGAGTTCGTCGAGCCAGCTAGCCCTCCTCCTGCCGAGTGAAAAACTTGATAACTTGACTTTATTTGCCTAGGAATGCCGAGTGATTTTGTAATCGTTGAAACTCCTTCGGGCCTGACGCCCGAGTACTTCTGCCGATGGCTTTTGAACCTTCGTGGATTTATCCAAATTTGGTTTCTTTATTTGCACTGCTTTCTGACTTCTTGACTTAGGCAAATCTAGGATCATGATTGATTTTCCGAGTGAGACATTGGCTCTCCACTCGGAATAGTCATTGTACTTACGGCATAGGTCGGAGCGCAACCATACGTTGTACTTGTGGCGTAGCTCAGAATGCAACCATACGTTGTATTTGTGGCGCAGCTCAGAGTGCAACCATACATTGTATTTGTGGTGCAGCTCTGAGTGCAACCATACGTTGTATTTGTGGCGCAGCTCAGAGTGTGTGGCCAAGTTTCCGAGTGAGAGGGTTGCTCTTCACTCGGAATTTGTTTTATAACTCAGGCGAGTACGCGGTCGCAGCTAAGCCCCCGAGTGAGAGGATTGCTCTTCACTCGGGATGTTTTTGTAACTTAGGCGAGTACGGGATCGCATCTAAGCCCCCGAGTGAGAGGGTTGCTCTTCACTCGGAGTGTTTTTCGAAACTTAGGCGAATCGGGTTCGCGGCTAAGCCCCCGAGTGAGAGGGTTGCTCTTCACTCGGAGTGTTTTTGTAACTTAGGTGAGTACGCGATCGCAGCTAAGCCCCTGAGTGGGAGGATTGCTCTCCACTCAGAGTGTTTTATGAAACTTAGGTGAATCGGGTTCGCGGCTAAGCTTGCTCTCCACTCAGAGTGTTTTTTGAAACTTAGGCAAATCGGGTTCACGGCTAAGCCCCCGAGTGAGAGGGTTGCTCTCCACTCGGAGTAGTTTTTTGAAACTTAGGCGAATCGGGTTCGCGGCTAAGCCCCCGAGTGGGAGGATTGCTCTCCACTCGGAGTGTTTTTTGAAACTTAGGTGAATCGGGTTCGCGGCTAAGCCCCCGAGTGAGAGGGTTGCTCTCCACTCGAAGTAGTTTTGTAACTTAGGCGAGTACGGGATCGCAGTTAAGCCCTCGAGTGGGAGTATTGCTCTCCACTTGGAGTAGTTTTTTAACTTAGGCGAGTACAGGATCGCAGATAAGCCCCCGAGTGGGAGGATTGCTCTCCACTCGGAGTAGTTTTGTAACTTAGGCGAGTACGGGATCGCAGCTAATCCCCCGAGTGGGAGGATTGCTCTTCACTCGGAGTAGTTTTGTAACTTAGGCGAGTACGGGATCGCAGCTAAGCCCCCGAGTGGGAGGATTGCTTTCCACTCGGAGTAGTTTTGTAACTTAGGTGAATCGGGTTCGCGGCTAAGCCCCCGAGTGGGAGGACTACTCTCCACTCGGAGTAGTTTTGCAACTTAGGCGAATCGGGTTCGCAGCTAAGCCCCCGAGTGAGAGGGTTGCTCTTCACTTGGAGTGTTTTTTGAAACTTAGGCGAATCGGATTCGCGGCTAAGCCACCCACTGGGGGGTTTGAACACATATGCTTAAGGCATAACAATCATTAAGATACTGCAAAAATCTTTTCTTTGATAAGCACACTGAAGGGTTCTTATTACAACTTGTTGATCCGAGTGTTTAGGTATAAAAACGGCGGAGCAGTTCCGCATTCCACGAGTGTGGCTCATCTTCTTTCTTGGCTATGTTGTAGAGGTGATACGCTCCGTTGTGGAGCACCTTGGTGATGATGAAGGGGCCTTCCCAGGCCGGAGCGAGCTTGTGAGGCCGTTTCTGGCGCACTCGGAGCACAAGGTCTCCTTCTTGAAATGCTCGACCCCTGACATTTCGGGCATGGAATCGACGTAGATCTTGTTGATAGATGGTCGACCGGATCTGAGCCATCTCTCATTCTTCCTCAAGGAGATCAACCACGTCTTGGCGTGCCTGTTCTGCTTCGGCTTCCAAAAAGAGTTCCACTCAGGGGGCATTGTGCAGCAAATCACTTGGTAGCACAGCTTCAGCACCATACACCATGAAGAAGGGGGTTCGATCAGTCGACCGATTGGGAGTTGTTCTCAATCCCCATAGGACAGATGGTAATTCCGTCACCCAAGCTCCTGCAGCATGCTTGAGATCGCGCATCAGCCGAGGTTTCAGCCCTTGAAGGATCAAGCCATTTACCCTTTCCGCCTGCCCATTCGACTGCGGGTGTGCAACAAATGCGTAGTCGACCCGAGTGCCTTGGGACGCGCAAAATGCTCTGAACTCATCAGAATCAAAGTTGGAGCCATTATCTGTGATAATGCTGTGAGGGACTCCATATCAGAATATCAGCTCTCTGATGAAACTAATGGCAGTGCTTGAATCAAGATTCTTGATAGGCTTGGCTTAGATCCATTTGGTGAATTCTTCGACTGCTACGAGAAAATGAGTGAAACCACTTCTGCCGGTCTTGAAAGGTCCAACCATGTCCAAGCCCCAAACTGCAAAAGGCCAGACGAGTGGAATAGTCTTCAAGGCTGATGCAGGTTTGTGAGACAGGTTTGAGTAAAACTGGCAGCCTTCGCACTTGTCGACTATATCTTTAGCCATCTCATTTGCACGTGGCCAGTAGAATTCCGCTCAGTATGCTTTGGCTACGATGGTCCGAGAGGATGCATGGTGGCCACAGGTCCCCGAGTGGATCTCATTTAGGATCATTCGACCTTCTTCTGGAGAAATGCAACGCTGAGCAACTCCGGTGACACTTTCCCTGTAAAGCTGTCCACTTATCACTGTGAAGGCTTTGGATCGACGGACGATCTGGTGGGCCTCATCTTCATCCTCTAGGAGCTCTTGCCTGAGCAGGTATGCGATATATGGCACCATCCAGTCAGGGGTGATCACTAGAACCTCCATGATCAAGTCGACTACAGCTGGGACTTCAATCTCAGGCGGATTGGTTGAACTTATCGGTTGTGGGGGCTCCTCTGTGAAGGGATCTTCTTGAACTGATGGGGTGTGGAGATGCTCCAAGAACACATTACTGGGGATGGGTTTCCAGGTGGAACCTATCTTCGTCAGTCATCTGCTGCTTGATTCTCGATTCGGGGTATGTGGTGGAGCTCTAACCCCTCAAACTTCTTCTCTAGCTTTCTTACTGCATTGCAATAACCAGTCATAGTTGGGCTCCTGATATCCCACTCCTTCATCACCTGATTGACCACTAAGTCTGAGTCGCTGTAGACCATCAAGCAACGGACGCCGAGTGAGATGCCCATACGCAACCCATATAAAAGTGCCTCATACTCAGCTTCATTGTTTGAAGAATCGAAGTGAATCTGGAGGACATAGATGAGCTTGTCACCTCTTGGAGATACCAGGACCACTCCAGCACTAGACCCATTCAACATCTTGGACCCATCAAAGAACATAGTCCACTGTTCCGAGTGAATCTGAGTCGGTTGTTGCTGCTCAATCCACTCGGTGGGGAAATCTGCTATTGCTTGAGACTTGATTTCTTTATTTGCCTCGAACTTGATATCCAAAGGAAGGAGTTCAATCGCCCATTTAGCCACTCGACCAGTTGTGTCCTGATTGTTCAGAATTTCTGATAATGGAGCGTCACTGACGACTGAAACCGAGTGGTCTGCGAAGTAGTGTGCAACTTTCCTTGTGGTCAAATAGATCCCGTAGACAAGCTTCTGATAATGCGGATACCTTTGCTTGGACGGAGTCAAGACTTCAGAAATATAATACACTGGGTGCTGAACTTTGTAGGCTTTGCCTTCTTCTTCCCGCTCGACTGTGAGCACTGTGCTGACAACTTGTCCAGTGGCTGCGATATATAGCAGTAGAGGCTCTTTGCTGATTGGAGCAGTGAGCACCGGCTGGGTGGAAAGCAGGGCTTTGAGCTCTACAAACGCTGCTTTAGCTTCAGGAGTCCACTCGAACTTGTCTGACTTCTTCATCAGTCGGTAAAGAGGTAATGCCTTTTCACCGAGACGTGAGATGAATCGACTCAATGCAGCCAAACAACCAGTAAGCTTCTGAACATCGTGCACACGCACGGGGCGTTTCATTCGGAGGATTGCGCCAACCTTTTCTGGGTTTGTGTCGATCCCTCGTTCGGAAACAAGGAAACCGAGTAACTTTCCACCTGGTACTCCGAATGTGCACTTTGACGGATTGAGCTTGATATCATATCTTCTTAAGTTGGCAAAGGTTTCAGCGAGGTCAGACAGTAGGTCGGAACCTTTGTGTGACTTGACCATGATGTCATCCATGTATGCTTCCACGTTCCGACTGATTTGAGTGAGCAGGCACTTCTGAATCATACGCATAAACATGGCACCAGCATTCTTCATACCAAAAGGCATGGTAACATAACAGAAACACCTGAATGGGGTGATGAAGGCTGTTTTTATTTCATCGGGTCCATACAGACGGATCTGATGGTACCCGGAATACGCATCCAAAAAGGACAAACGCTCACACCCCTCAGTTGAGTCGACAATCTGGTCGATGCGGGGGAGAGGGAAGTGATCTTTCGGGCAGGCCCTATTGATGTGCTTGAAATCGATGCATGATAACCCACAAGTATAGGGGATCAATTGTAGCCTCTTTCGATAAGTAAGAGTGTCGAACCCAACGAGGAGCTAAAGGTAGAACAAATATTCCCTCAAGTTCTATCAACCACCGATACAACTCTACGCACGCTTAACGTTCGCTTTACCTAAAACAAGTATGAAACTAGAAGTACTTTGTAGGTGTTGTGGGACAGGTTTGCAAGATAATAAAGAGTATGTAAAAAGTAGGGGCTGTTTAGATAAAGACACAATAAAGTAAATATAGCGAGTGTGGAAAAGTGGTGGTAGGAGTTGTGAAATTGTCCCTAAGCAATTGACTACTTTACTAGACCGATAGCAAGTTTTATGTGGGAGAGGCCACTGCTAGCATGTCATCCCTGACTTGGAATTCTATGCACTTATGATTGGAACTATTAGCAAGCATCCGCAACTACTAACATTCATTAAGGTAAAACCCAACCATAGCATTAAGATATATTGGTCCCCCTTCAATCCCGTATGCATCAATTTCTATGCTAGGTTGAAGCTTCTGTCACTCTTGCCCTCCAATACATAGTCCTATCAACATACAACTAACCCTATGGTGTGATCCACGCGCGCGCTCATATGATGGGCACCAAAGTACATCAACATAACCACAAGCAAATTAAATCAATCATAGCAATTCATCAACCACCGATAGGACAAAGAAAATCTACTCAGACATCATAGGATGGCAACACATCATTGGATAATAATATGAAGCATAAAGCACCATGTTCAAGTAGAGGGTACAGCGGGTTGCGGGAGAGTGGACCGCTGTAGATAGAGAGGGGAAGGTGATGGAGATGTTGATGAAGATGGCGGAGGTGTTGGTGAAGATCACGGTGATGATGATGGTGGCCACGGCAGCGTTCCGGCGCCACCGGAAGAGAAGGGGAGAGGGGCCCCTTCTTCTTCTTCTTCTTCTTCCTTGACCTCCTCCCTAGATGGGAGAAGGGTTTCCCCTCTGGTCCTTGGCCTCCATGGCATGGGAGGGGCGAAATCCCCTCCGAGATTGGATCTGTCTCTCTATCTCTCTCTGTTTCTACGTTCCTCGCTTCTGCCCTTTCACCGTTTCGTATATATATGGAGATCCGTAACTCCAATTGGATTGAAACCTTCGCCTAGATTTTTCTCCTAAAATTAGCTTTCTTGCGGCCAAAGGAGAGCAGCAACCGCCTTACGGGTGGCCCACGAGTGGGGCAGGCGCGCCCCCTGCCTCGTGGCCACCTCGGGCACCGTCTCGCGTTGATTCTTCTTCCCATATTCTCCAAATATTCCAAAAATATTCTCCGTCCGTTTTTATCCCGTTTGGATTCCGTTTGATATGGGGTTTCTGCGAAACATAAAACATGCAACAAACAGGAACTAGCACTGGGCACTGGATCAATATGTTAGTCCCAAAAATAGTATAAAAAGTTGCCAAAAGTATATGAAAGTTGTATAATATTGGCATGGAACAATAAAAAATTATAGATACGACGGATACGTATCAGCATCCCCAAGCTTAATTCCTGCTCGTCCTCGAGTAGGTAAATGATAAAAAAGATAATTTTTGATGTGGAATGCTACCTAGCATAATCTTGATCATGTATCTAATGATGGCATGAATATTAAGATACGAGTGATTCAAAGCAATAGTCTATCTTTTGACATAAAAACAATAATACTTCAAGCATACCAACCAAGCAACTATGTCTTATCGAAATAACATAGCCAAAGAAAGCTCATCCCTACAAAATCATATAGTCTGGCTATGCTCCATCTTCACCACACAAAGCATTCAAATCATGCACAACCCCGATGACAAGTCGAGCAATTGGTTCATACTTTTTAACGCGCTTCAGCCTTTTCAACCCTCACGCAATACATGAGCGCAAGCCATGGATATAGCACTATGGGTGGAATAGCATATGATGATGGAGGTTATGTGGAGAAGACAAAAAAGGAGAAAGTCTCACATCAACGCGGCTAATAAACGGGCTATGGAGATGCCCATCAATTGATGTCAATGTGAGGAGTAGGGATTGCCATGCAACGGATGCACTAGAGCTATAAGTATATGAAAGCTCAAACTGAAACTAAGTGGGTGTGCATCCAACTTGCTTGCTCATGAAGACCTAGGGCATTTGAGGAAGCCCATCGTTGGAATATACAAGCCAAGTTCTATAATGAAAATTCCCACTAGTATATGAAAGTGATAACTCAAGAGACTCTCTATATGAAGAACATGGTGCTACTCTAAAGCACAAGTGTGGTAAAAGGATAGTAACATTGCCCCTTCTCTCTTTTTCTCTCATTTTTTTATTTTATTTTTATTTTTTGGTGGGCTTCTTTGGCCTCTCTTTTTTATTTGGGCTTCTTTGGCCTCTTTTATTTTGATAACCTCACATGGGACAATGTTCTAATAATGATGATCATCACACTTTTATTTACTTACAACTCAATATCACAACTCGATGTCTAGAATAAAGTATGACTCTATATGAATGCCTCCGGCGGTGTACCGGGATGTGCAATGATCTAGCGTAGCAATGACATCAAAAAACGGACAAGCCATGAAAACATCATGCTAGCTATCTTACGATCATGCAAAGCAATATGACAATAAATGCTCAAGTCATGTATATGATGATGATGGAAGTTGCATGGCAATATATCTCGGAATGGCTATGGAAATGCCATAATAGGTAGGTATGGTGGCTGTTTTGAGGAAGATATAATGAGGCTTATGTGTGACAGAGCGTATCATATCACGGGGTTTGGATGCACCGGCGAAGTTTGCACCAACTCTCGAGGTGATAAAGGGCAATGCACGGTACCGAAGAGGGTAGCAATGATGGAAGGGTGAGAGTGCGTATAATCCATGGACTCAACATTAGTCATAAAGAACTCACATACTTATTGCAAAAATCTATTAGTCATCGAAACAAAGTACTACGTGCATGCTCCTAAGGGGATAGATTGGTAGGAAAAGACCATCGCTCGTCCCCGACTGCCACTCATAAGGAAGACAATCAATAAATAAATCATGCTCCGACTTCATCACATAACGGTTCACCATACGTGCATGCTACGGGAATCACAAACCTCAACACAAGTATTTCTACTAATCCACAAATACCCACTAGCATGACTCTAATATTACCATCTTTATATCGCAAAACTATTGCAAGGAATCAAACGTATCATATTCAGTGATCTACAAGTTTTATGTAGGATTTTATGACTAACCATGTGAATGACCAATTCCTGTCATCTCTCTAAATAGATATAAGTGAAGCAAGAGAGTTTAATTCTTTCTACAAAAGATATGCCCATGCTCTAACAAATATAAGTGAAGCAAGAGAGAATTCTACAAATGGCGGTTTTCTATGTGAAGAGAAACAGGCAATCCAAACTTCAAAGATATAAGTGAAGCACATGAAGCATTCTATAAAGCCATACTCAAAAGATATAAGTGAAGTGCAAAGAGCATTCTATAAATCAACCAAGGACTATCTCATACCAGCATGGTGCATAAAAGAAAAGTGAAAACTAAATGCAAAAGACGCTCCAAGATTTGCACATATCGCATGAACGAAACGAATCCAAAAACATACCGATATTTGTTGAAGAAAGAGCGGATGCCTTCCAGGGCATCCCCAAGCTTAGACGCTTGAGTCTCCTTGAATATTTACTTGGGGTGCCTTGGGCATCCCCAAGCTTGATCTCTTGCCTCTCCTTCTTCTCCTCACATCGAGACCTTCTCGATCATCGAACACTTCATCCACACACAACTTCAACAGAAAACTCGGTAAGATCCGTTGGTATAACAAAGCAAATCGCTACTCTAAGTACTGTTGCAAACCAATTCATATTTTTTTTGCATTGTGTCTACTGTAGTATAACTTTTTCATGGCTTAATCCACTGATATAAATCGATAGTTTCATCAAAACAAGCAAACTATGCATCAAAAACAGAATCTGTCTAAAACAGAACAGTCTGTAATAATCTGAACATTCACCATACTTATGATACTTGAAACAATCTGCCAAAATTATTAACAATAAAAAATTTGTATAGAAAGACAGTGCAAAAAGAATCAGAACCATTTGACGTTCCAGTAATCTGAACATTCACCATACTTATGATACTTGAAAAATTCTGCAAAAATTAGGAAAAATAAAAAATTTGTATAGAAAGACAGTGCAAAAAGTTTCAGAACCACTTGAGGTTCCAGTAAAAAATTAAAAATCGTGCACTACAGCCAAAGTTTCTGTACTGCACCGCACAAACCAACAAGCATTGTAAACATCCTAAAGGCAAACCTTGGCACATTATTTTTATAATACAATGGAATTGTACAAGGGGATAATTATTTTTGTTGAAAAGTTTCTGTAATTAAGATTCACAAAGTTTCCATGGGCATGAACAAAGTTCAAGGACGTCCCCCACTTTCACAATGCTCGTCTATCTCACTTTCACTTTTCTTTTTGAAAAGTTTTGGGTTCCCCTCTTTATTTTTTGTTTTTAAACTATATGAAAGCACTCAACAGAAATAAATGACTCTCTAAAACTTCCGGGTTGTCTCCCTGGCAGCGCTTTCTTTAAAGCCATTAAGCTAGGCATATAGTGCTCAAGTAATGAATCCACCCGGATCCCAAGGTATATCAAAGCCAATTTTAATTAGCAATGATTTGTCATTTAGTAGTGAGCACAAAGCAACATATATCAAGCAAAGACGAAGCCTAACTCTCTTCCTATGCATCGGCATGTCATAAAAGAACAATTCATGCACACAAAGTAAAGTCCAATGCATAGTATAAACAGTTTCTTGCACTTTTATCGTGTTGGAAACATAGAGAGGTGGAGATATAGTTCCTCTCTCATAATAATTGCAAGTAGGAGCAGCAAGAACATGCATATTATATTCGTCAAAATCATCATGTGTAATAGTAAAAGGCAACCCATCAATATAATCCTTAATAAGTGCAAACTTCTCCGATATAGTGTAGTTTGGAGAATTCAAAAAGATAATAGGACTATCATGTGTGGGTGCAATAGCAACAATTTCATGTTTAACATAAGGAACTATAGCAAGTTCATCTCCATAAGCATAATTCATATTGGCATCTTGGCCACAAGCATAGCAAGCATCATCAAAAAGGGGTATTTCAAGAGAATCAACGGGATCATAACAATCATCCTTCGGTAAGCACGAAGGGAAATTAAACAATGTATGAGTTGAAGAGTTACTCTCATTAGAAGGTGGGCACGGGTAGCTAATCCGCTCTTCCTCCTTTTGTTCTTCGCTCTCCTCATCATCTTTTTCATCCAATGAGCTCACAGTTTCATCAATTTCTTCTTCCATAGACTCCTGCAAAATATTAGTCTCTTCTTGGACAGCGGAGACTTTCTCAATAAATGCATCAATATCGGCATTGTATTCATAATTCTCATAGCAATATTTAAGAATAGCTAAATTTTCAGGTCTATAAACAGCATCATAAAGATTTTCAAACTCTTTGAACATAGATTCAATTTCATAAGCACCCATAAAAGCAACAAATTCTTCTATTTGCCCCACATCATAGTAATCATATATACCTCTAGCATAAGAAGCCAAGGTTTCATTATCATTAAATTTGCATGAAAAGGGAAGGTGTGGAGCCTTCATCCAAGAGCAATAAGTATAATCATATCTCAAGCATACTTGCCGAGCATACCACTTCAACATATAAATTTGATCCCATAATAGTTTCCCTTTTTGAGTCAAGCGATAATCCCTAAAGTATTCATGTTGGTCCAACGTGTCTCCCATTACATAATTGAATGAGGTTTTCTCAGGATTATCAAAGTGGTACATAATATTTTTCACATAATGATCATCGAGGGTTTTAGGAGGTTCCCCATCTCCATGAGTAGCAAGTACACCTAATTTTTTTTGGTATTTCGTGTTCAATATCCATAACTAAAGATAGAGAACAGCAAATAAAAATTACTTAGTGATAAAGCAAACAAGCACACACGAGAATATTCACCCCACGCTATTGCTCCCCGGCAACGGCGCCAGAAAAAGGTCTTGATAACCCACAAGTATAGGGGATCAATTGTAGCCTCTTTTGATAAGTAAGAGTGTCGAACCCAACGAGGAGCTAAAGGTAGAACAAATATTCCCTCAAGTTCTATCGACCACTGATACAACTCTACGCACGCTTAACGTTCGCTTTACCTAAAACAAGTATGAAACTAGAAGTACTTTGTAGGTGTCGTGGGACAGGTTTGCAAGATAATAAAGAGTATGTAAAAAGTAGGGGCTGTTTAGATAAAGACACAATAAAGTAAATATAGTGAGTGTGGAAAAGTGGTGGTAGGAGTTGCGAAATTGTCCCTAAGCAATTGACTACTTTACTAGACCGATAGCAAGTTTTATGTGGGAGAGGCCACTGCTAGCATGTCATCCCTGACTTGGAATTCTATGCACTTATGATTGGAACTATTAGCAAGCATCCGCAACTACTAACGTTCATTAAGGTAAAACCCAACCATAGCATTAAGATATATTGGTCCCCCTTCAATCCCGTATGCATCAATTTCTATGCTAGGTTGAAGCTTCTGTCACTCTTGCCCTCCAATACATAGTCCTATCAACATACAACTAACCCTATGGTGTGATCCACGCGCGCGCTCATATGATGGGTACCAAAGGACATCAACATAACTACAAGCAAATTAAATCAATCATGGAAATTCATCAACCACCGATAGGACAAAGAAAATCTACTCAGACATCATAGGATGGCAACACATCATTGGATAATAATATGAAGCATAAAGCACCATGTTCAAGTAGAGGGTACAGCGGGTTGCGGGAGAGTGGACCGCTGTAGATAGAGGGGGGGAAGGTGATGGAGATGTTGATGAAGATGGCCGAGGTGTTGGTGAAGATCGCGGTGATGATGATGGTGACCACGGCAGCGTTCCGGTGCCACCGAAAGAGAAGGGGAGAGGGGGCCCCTTCTTCTTCTTCTTCTTATTCTTCTTCCTTGACCTCCTCCCTAGATGGGAGAAGGGTTTCCCCTCTGGTCCTTGGCCTCCATGGCATGGGAGGGGCGAAAGCCCCTCCGAGATTGGATCTGTCTCTCTGTCTTTCTCTGTTTCTACGTTCCTCGCTTCTGCCCTTTCACCGTTTCGTATATATATGGAGATCTATAACTCCGATTGGATTGAAACCTTTGCCCAGATTTTTCTCCTAAAATTAGCTTTCGTGCGGCCAAAGGAGAGTAGCAACCGCCTTACGGGTGGCCCACGAGGGGGGCAGGCGCGCCCCCTGCCTCGTGGCCACCTCGGGCACCGTCTCGCGTTGATTCTTCTTCCCATATTCTCTAAATATTCCAAAAAAATTCTCCGTCCGTTTTTATCCCGTTTGGATTCCGTTTGATATGGGGTTTCTGTGAAACATAAAACATGCAACAAACAGGAACTGGCACTGGGCACTGGATCAATATGTTAGTCCCAAAAATAATATAAAAAGTTGCCAAAAGTATATGAAAGTGGTATAATATTGGCATGGAACAATAAAAAATTATAGATACGACGGAGACGTATCAATGCACATACGAAGTGAATCATATTTCTTGGGGACCATGACAACATTGGCGAGCCACTCGGAGTGGTGTATCTCACGGATGAACTCAGCTGCCAAGAGCCGTGCCACCTCTTCGCCAATTGCCTTCCTCTTCTCCACGGCGGACCGACGGAGATACTCTTTAACGGGTTTTGCTTTTGGATCGACTCGCAAACGGTGCTCAACCAGTCCCCTGGGTACACCTGGCATGTCAGATGGTTTCCATGCGAAGATGTCCCAGGTCTCACTGAGGAACTGGATGAGCGCTTCTTCCTATTTGCTGTCGAGTGTTGTTGATATATGAGTCGGAGCAGCATTGGGATCGGTCGGGTGAATGTGAACAGGCTTTGCTTCACCAGACGACTGAAATGCAGACTCTGAAGCAGGCTTCTTAGCACGCAACAAATCACTCGTATCTGCAGTCTTCTTGTACTCTTCCATTTCTACTGCTGCCATCTGTTCATCGGCAATCTTTGAGCCCTTCTGGAGGCACTCTTCTGCTCTCTGCCGATTCCTAGTGACTGTGATCATGCCTCTGGGGCCAGGCATCTTCAACTTGAGGTACACGTAACACGGTCGAGCCATGAAATGAGCGTATGCAGGCCTGCCCAAAATAGCATGATAGGCACTGTGAAAATCCACGACCTCAAATGTCAACTTTTCCTTGCGGTAATTCTTTGACTTGCCGAAAACCACATCAAGAGTGATCTGACCGAGTGAATCGGCTTTCTTTCCTGGGATGACTCAGTGGAATCACATGTTGCTCTCGTTGAGCTTGGACATCGGAGTGCCCATCCCTCAGAGGGTCTCAGCATACAAAATGTTCAAGCCACTGCCACCATCCATCAAAACCTTGGTCAGTCGATTGCCCCCAAAGACTCGGTCGACCACCAACGCTTGTCGCTCGGGGGTAGCAACGTGCGTTGGGTGGTCAGACTGGTCGAATGTAATGGGAGTTTTTGACCACTTCAAATACGTTGACGTTGCCGGAGCAACCATGTTTACTTCCCTGTTGATAACTTTCAGTCGACTTTTGCTCTTGATGTCAGCAAAAATCACTAAAGTGGCGTTGACATTGGGGTAACCATCGTCCTCCTCTTTGTCCTCGTCCTTATCAGATTCCTTCTCCTTTTCACTAGGCTGACCCTCTCGAAAGCTCTGAATCAGGAGTCGACACTGTCGAGTGGTATGATTGGGGTAAATCAGGTTTCCCTCTTCATCTTTCTTGGTGTGTATGTGACACGGCAAATCAAGAACATCATTCCCCGCTTGATATTTCACTTTCTTGGGGATCCATGGCCCTTTAGGCTTTCCCTTGAACTTCCCTTGATTTACAACTGCAGCTTCAGTAGGACATGCAGCTTCAGCTTTTCGCTTTTGCTTCCGACTGGAATTTCCTCCTCCGGTGTCCTGGGCGACTGGTTTGTTCTTGCCACTGCGGAGTCGGTCTTCTTCCTCACCGTTAGTGTACCGAGTGGCTATTTCCATCATCCAAGCCAGGGACATGTCTCCTGTCTAACCAAATTTCAGGTTTAGCTCTCTGTACCGGACGCCCTCTTTGAAGGCGCAAACTGCCTGATGCTGTGACACATTCTCCACAGTATGATGAAGGGTAGTCCATCTCTGGATGTAATCTCTCAAAGTTTTATTCGGTTTCTGGATGCAATGCTGCAATTTAGTCAGCCCAGCAGGTCATTTGCAAGTGCCCTCGAACGTTCTGACAAACACTCGGGCCAACTCTTCCCAACTGAAAATACTACCAGGGGCCAACTGATTCAACCAAGCTCTGGCTGAACCCTCCAGCATCAGGGGGAGGTGCTTCATGGCTACATCATCATTGCCACCACCAATCTGCACTGCCACTCGGTAATCTTCTAGCCAAGTGTCGGGCTTCGACTCACCGGTGAACTTACTCATGCCCGTCGCCAACCTGAAGTTGGGGGGGATCTCTGCAGCTCTGATGGCTCTGCTGAAACATTCGGGCCCAAAAACATGCACTCTGCTTCCACTCGGGTGGTTCCTATCTTGTCCCTCTCTGTGTGCCCGGCCTCTGTCGACCAAGCCTTGCACGAGAAGTGATCTTGCATCAAACCCAGGCTCTCTTGGGTCGACCGGGGCTCTCCGCTCATCACCATACAAGCGCCTGTCATCATACCGCCGGGGCGCGTACGATCCGCCCCTCGGAGGGGGCGTGGGCACTCGACGGTTGTCATCGCGGCCGTACCGATGATCATACTGCCAGTGGTCCCAACCCAGGTGCTGGTCCTGGCGGTGCCCATGATCTTCGCGCCGCGGAGGTGATCTTGGACTGTGAGCCGACTGAACGGTGTCCGCAACCATGGATCTGCTGTGGATCCTGTTGCACGACTGAGAAACAGCCGAGTTTTGTTCACCTGCTGCCCGGAACAACGCTTGGATCTGCAGCAAACCTCTTCCAGCCTCTGAACAGGACGGCTGAATCGACTCTGATATGCGGGCTGCAGCTGCAAGATTCTAAATCGGAGTGCGGTATACCTGAGGTTCAGGCGGAAACAATTGTCGTTGCCATCGACTGGACTCGGGGATCTGCCGACGTGCACGCTCGTCGAGTGAATGCTGAAGGTTCTCCAGACGCGCGCGCTCGGCCAAGGTGGCCGGGCGCGCAGCCTCCAAGGCCCGGGCCTCGGAAGTCTCCCCCACGATGGGGGTCTGGAGCGCCTCCATGTTGCGGCGATGCAGCTCTTCCCTCTGCTCCAAAGTGAGGGCCTGGGGCTCATACTCATCGTGAGCATACGACGGGCCATCGCCATCACCACCGCCGCCGCTGCGACGGTACCCAGGCAGGCTGTGACGGGTGTCGACCATGAGGACCTCCGCCGCGGGGTCGCTGCTTCCGCACTCGGAAAGAGTATCTGCGGAACCAGTCGACCGGACCATAGAGATATTGGTCAGGCTCGATTGCCGTGACTTGAGGGGTGACCGACTGGCGGGCCACCACATGTTTCACCCACCGCTGGAGCCGCGATCGACCGGACCGCTTGCGATGGCGTACAGCAGGGGGAGTGGATAACGCGGAGCCGACCGATACTGGGTTGACGACTGCCGCAGGAGGACGCCGCAAGCACTCGCGCGAAAGTGCGCCGCCCCGCGGATGGGAAGGGCCTCGTGGAGCCAGGCAGAGTCATCGGCGATGAAAACGAGCGCGCCGAGACGGATCTCGCGGCCCAAAGCCAAACCACCGCCAGAAACCATGTTGACGGAGATCGGAAAAACTGCAACCTCACCGAAAGTCGCTAAGACGCCTGCCCCACGGTAGGCGCCAACTGTCGTGGGAGCAAGTCTAACAGTAAGAATAGGGGGTACATAGGAGGAGGCAAGGCCCTAGCTACGGTGAGGTTGTGCACGCAAGATTTACGAGTTCAGGCCCTTCTCAGAGGAAGTAATAGCCCTACATCTCGGTGCCCGGAGGCTTAGTCGACTGGATTATGCGTGAGAGTTATAGGGTGTGCGAACCCTTGTACCAGAGGAGGGGGGTGGCTTATATAGAGTGCGCGAGACCCCTCCAACCCTCAGTTACACAAGGTTCAATGTACGTTAAGACAAGGCGTTACTGGTAACGCTAGCCATAAAGAGCTATAAATGTCCTTTAAGATTACGGACTGAACGCCTGATTGTCATCCTGGGGTGGCTTTAGGTCTTCTGTACTCCGAGTGGTTTCTTGTATGGTCGAGTGACTTTATCTTGGTCGAATGGAATTGGGGTATCCGAGTGAGATAGCTGGTCGAGTGGATTGCACTCCAAGGTGACTTCGGTTGGTATCCTTTGTTGTACTTTGAATGTTCTTGACTCTAGGGTAGTGTTCTTGGGTAGGACGTCTAGATCAGGCCTATGACCCTACCCTAGGTACATGGGATCGTCAATAGATCCAGGGGTTAGAGAGGTTGGGTGTTTGAAAGATAGGATTTGCAGCAAAGAGGAGGAGGGCTCAAAGAAGTGGCATGAGAGTGGATGTAGAATGTCCTTTGCATCTCAACACAAGACTTAGTGTGTGTTTGTGAAATTAACGGTGGGGCGTATTGGATATTCAAAAGGCGGACCCAAAAATCTGCCGGTACACACTTTTTACGCAGTAACTCATAAGGTAGCTAATTTTGTTTCTTGAATAAATTATCATGTAACTGGGTCAATGAGTTCATTAATTTTATTTTTAATGAAGCTACCCATGATGCCATTCCCTAAAGAAAAATAACACTATCAATGGATGAACTGAGCTTAGCCGCTTATTGCAAAAAAGAACTTAATTGCTTGATTTAAGTTATCTATGTTAGTGTTAGAGTCACTTTTGCACCTTGGACTTGGAAGTATGACCGACAAGAAGAACAAATAGTTGTGGAGGACAAGAGATAAGAGTTGGGAAACAGATGGCAAAGTGGTGGCAAGTGAAGAGGAGGGGCGGCGGCAACACGAGAGACTAGATCGGGAAGGCGGAGGAAGGCTAGGGGCTAGCGCCCATGAACGGCACACGGCAACTTCGAATCGAGAAGGAGAAATTAAAGAGTCTGTCACGAAGGATTCGGCCAATAACTCGAGATCCAAATTTGTCTCTTAGAGTTTGTCATGCCTGCTGCTTCGGGGCGTTGGTCCTTATGGGCACGTGCACGAAGACTTTCCAACTCTCATTGACAAGGTCAAGCAGACTTTGGTATGAGAGCGGCGATATCAACACGTCGGCGACCCGTTCTGACGCTAGCAGCGGTTGTTCAGTGGTCCAGAGATCATGATATAATTTTTATTACATTTGAGTTGCTTAATACTTGTGATGAACTTGTATACACTTAAAAAGATAGTATCCTTAAAACAAGATTGAGCACAGTTGATAGATCCCAGATCCCATATTATTTTTTCTTTCGGGAAACCCAGATCCAGACTTGGGAGCGGGTCATTCTCACGTTTCCAGGCGTGGAAGGAAGCCTCCCAAGTCCACGCCGTAGCAACGCGCGGTACCACAGCACGTTGGCGAGAGAGTCGCGTGCACGCGCCCTACACTACACAGGCGCGTGCAGATTCGGTCTCCGGAGCGAGGATATGCCACTGCTGAATGCCGTGCGGTGGTGCCCATTGGTTCGCTAGCTTGCATTGCATTTGGTCTCCGGCGTGCAGTGCGCAGAACGCCGTAGTGAGCGATGGTCCACCGGACCACATGGAACGGGCACGATCGTGAGTAGCAGACCGTCGTGTTCCTTTGGCATATGTTTCACGTATCAATCCATCCACTGGCCGTGATTCGCATCCATGGGAACTGAGTGGTAGGCAGTTTAGAACGGAGCGAGCGTGCTAATTCTCCGGCGCGTCGGGAGGGAGACCAGAGCATTCTCGAGAATTCGCGATGAAAGAAACTCGCATCACCGAGTTCATACCCAAGTCTATCTAATTCCAGTTCAAACAAAAATGTCTCCGTCTCATTCAACCAACAATTCAGTCATTCACCCGTTTCTTGACCGCTCGATTCCATGCTTTCTATTGGTGTTGTACATGTCGCAGTCCGACAATAACAGACCCATAGTAGTATTACGCATACGCTTTCGTCATACAAGAGAAACACCAAAAATGTTAGGCAGATATTTTTTTTAAGGGAATACACAGATATTTTTAGAGTTGATCACAAAACCTAGCACTCTCCCACGGTCCCACACAAAAGGTGAAGGTATGCCAAGTTCGCATCTCACCTGGCATGTGGCAAAAAAAAGGTTGCTCTCACGTGAGATATCGAGTTGGTATCATCATGTTTTTACTGAATTATTTTGAAATGCTTATATATATGAACTGAATTTTCAAGCATAGGGATGCAATTTTTTAAGCAGGCTTAGGGCTTTTTAAGGGCGGTAGAAGTCAGTTTAGAACAAACACTTTTTTGGTTCTCTTGGCAACTCAGCATTGTGTTCTCAACGGCTCATGAATATAACAAATGTATTACATGTTGAAAACAATTTATCGCGGCGCAAACTGAGCCCAGGGCGCATACAAGATTACTCTCGAATTACTTGCTAATCCTGCTGTGTTCCCCACAACCATGTCTCGTTCCATCAAGTGATGAAGCAGCTCAAGATACACAAGGATGTTGTTTCTCCGTGGACTCGTCTAGGTCCCGTATGTCTGCGGTCTTGTAGCTTCATCAGGCACTGTGGGTAGTCTGGGTACAAACAACATCAGCTAGGTACTGGAAGGAATCAATCTGGCATGCGCGCCTACTTATGTGTTATAGAAGATGAGTCCATGACGCTGCATGATTTGTCCATGAACTGCAAAATGGGTACAAGAAGTGAAGGAGATAAGTACTTGCCGAACAAGTAGGCCGATATCACAGCGTATCTATCAAACGTGTGCATGTTTCTTACAAATACAATCCACAATATAAGGAGGTCAAAATAAAGATTTGTTCTTCAACAACTACCAAGAGAACCTACAAATTCTATTGGGGTGATAAGAAGCGAGCATACAACCCACTGGAGAGAACCAATTACTGACAGAATACTGACACCACCACAGGGTATGAGTGAACCCCACTCAGAATTCAGATCAAACCATGTATATATAAGCATTCCAACAACTGAGGAGTAACTAATGAAACTTATCATGACAAGAAACCAAAAGCTATACACATCGACCTCTAATATTTTTATTTTTCGGGGATTAACCACCAATAGTTGATAAGTCCTAAACCACACACCAAGAATACTAGTAAGTGCTTAAACCAGAAATTGCACAGGATTATGGTTGGCTGAGCCCAGAGAATGAAAGGTTCGATGGCCCTACTGATCAAACAGTCATTACCAGCATATTTCTCTCAGGCATTTAACACTGGATTCACACCCACTGAGATTTCTTAACATATACATTTGAGAGGAAAATTCAGCAAAACATTGCTCGGGCTGTCAGGCATGTATATGAATTAATTCGGCATAACAAGACCAGCATCTTAAGAGGGCATTAAGACAAAGTTTGAAGAGGACCACATATTTGTAATGAGTCATGCTATGCAGACAAAACAATCAAACAAAACCCCTTCTATAAGATTGTTAAGGGATTGTTGCATGCTTGCATACTAAATTACATTTCATCAACACATACTTGGAGTTCTAATAAAGATACTCCCTCCGTAAAGAAATATAAGAGCGTTTGGGAGTACTTCATAAGTCATCAAAACACAAAATGCAAGTATGTAACCGAACTACAGAAGGAAAAATATCAAGTTAAAGTCATACCTTCTTCATGGAGTGTAATTCCCGGCCAAATGGTTCCAAGAACTTCATCTCTATATCTAGGGGCCAAACCTGCATAGAGATAACAAAATAGTAAATATCATAATTAGCAAATGACTTTTGACTGCTTATGATCTGCAACATTTCAGGCTAGCCACATTTTGGCTATACATACTATTGGCGCTATACAAAAATAGTAAACATGCGAAAATGAAAGATAAACAAGCAAAAGAAAAACACTACGTGTGTGTGTATATATGTAAACACCGGTCAGGCTAAAGGCACAGCTAACTGAACTTCACAAGTATTTGGATGCCATATATGTGACAATTTATTTAGCTATCCATTTAGAAGCTTGAAACCATCAACAAGAGAATGAAATGGGCTATAGTACTCCCTCCGATACATATTACTTGTCAAAGTCCTAGTGCAAATTTGTACTGCAGTTGTACTAAGACTGCGACAAGTAATATGGATCGGAGGGAGTATAAGAGTTCTGACATAAACATACACACCATGATATGCAAACAAACAATGATCTCAGACAATTGCCGGTGGTTTCTTTATCAAATTAGAGATACTGTAAAACATGAACCGTATAATGCTAACCGTATCCAGTGGTCATAGACTAGTTTCCCACAACAGAAGCAACACATCACTAATTACATGATTGCTTTCCAACAAGCGAACACCATATTTTTTCTTTCAATTTGTGTGACTACGAAACCTGCAACAAACTAACAGAACATGGGCCAATAGAAGCATAGCACGCACATGTACGGATGATAATCAACGAACAACCACAATCACCAAATTATCTAACCAGAGGCGGATTCAACCAAATATCAATTTATGACACGGAATCAAGTGGAACTATTCAACCATGATGCAAAATTGAGCCAATCTATTAGATCATGATGAAGAATTGAGCGAATCTATTCGACCATGATGGAGAATAGAAGGGGAACATGGCACGCTTCAACTCACAAACAACAATCACACCATCCAACAGCTAGATCAATAACACAATTGCAACGATCAGATAGTGCGAGACAGCTAGATCATCAACATAAGCGTAACGATCAGATACTGCGAGCGATAGATGGATTTGTACCTTGAGTCCCATCAGCCGCAGAGGCGCCTGCTGGCCGGGCACGATGCACTCCGGGCCAGCAGCCTCAGCTACGGCCTCCATGGCCAGCCCCATCCCTATCGGATCCGGATTCTGCAGAGAGAGATGGGGATCAAAATCAGGCCTCCCCTCACCTACCCACCAACCGACGAAAATTGAACCAAACCAAGGCGGAGCGGTACGTACCCTCATGATGGCGAGGGCGTAGGCGGAGGAGTCGTCCTGGGCGACGCGGAGGACGGGGGCGTGGTGGATGCGCGGGACGGGGCGGATTCCGGCGGAGCCGGCGGCCGCGACGCGCCAGGGCGCGTCGTCGCCGGCGAGGTGCGGGCGCTTGGAGGCGGCCGCGGTGGGCGAGACGGACGAGGCCGTGGCCGGGGCGGCGGAGGCCGCCGCGGGCAGGGCGGCCGGCGAGGAGGCGGTGGTGGTGGTGAGGGACGCCATCGGGAGGAAGGGGGGAGCAGGGAGCGGTGGGGCGCTCGCTCGCTCCGGTCCGGAGAGGATAAGGCGGGGGGAGGGAACGGAGGGGGAGACGAGGCCCGTTCCGTATGCGTGTTGGCTCGCTCGCGTGTGGGGAGCGACGCGAGGGTGCGGTGGGGAGGGGGAGGGGGGTCTTATACGGCGGGGCCACTTTATGCGACGGGGGTTGGGGGTGGGTCGGCCCCGGCCGCGACGCGGTGCGTCCGGTTCTGGGAAGGCGGCTGGTGGGATGCGGTGCCGGGTCCGTGACGCGTGGGGCCGGTGGCGTGTTGGGAAGTCCGGAGCCGTTTCGTGGAAGGAAGAGTTGGAGTTTGGCTTTGGGGCCGTCCGGTCTCGAATGATCTGTCGAGATGTGTTGTTTACTACTCCATTGTTTTCTCTTGGACGTTTATACTGGTCAAGGTATTAGTGCTGGTTAGAGTTTTTATAACGAGATAAGGAGAGTTGTTCCTTTTGGGGGAAAAGTGCACCGGAGGAGGAGGAGGTGGCTTACCATCGAAGTTTACCTTTTTTTTTAAACACGGGAATGGATTCTAGATCTGGTATTAAATTAAGAAAAATAATACCCTCTGTAAAGAAATATAAGAGCGTTTAGAGTATATAATACTGTGTGTAGAATCACAAAAAACACACTTCCTTCATCCGGAAATACTTTTCCGAGAAATGGATGTATCTAAATGTGTTTAGTTTTGCATACATATATTTTTATCCTTTCATTTTACATTCAGAATCAAAGCGCTATTTTGTTGAATATTGTAGCATGTGTATTTGTGTATTCCTGTACATGTAACTACCACCTTGGTCTCTAGGAAGACAGGCTCTAACACCCCATGCACATGCGTGTGTTGTTACGTGAGTAACCCTGAACTGTATATTTAAACATCACTCTGATCAATACATCGTGTGGGAATTTAATAATCTACTTGGTATTCAGAGCCTAACTATCATGTCTACAGCTCCTGCTGCTTCCAGCGGCACCGTCATCGCGTCTGGTGGTGGCTCCTCTCCTTCTCTTCCCCCAGACACCATCCCTCACAGTCCTATGCCTCAAGCCCGCATCAGTGCTTCCCAACACAACACCCTCGATGAGCCAATATGTTGGTGCAATGATAGGCCCCTTATGGTTCTGGAGTTTGTTGACATAAAAAGTATGGGAGATATCGAGGAGTTTGATGAAAACGACGAAGATATTCTCCCTGCGTCGCAGGAAGATTATCACCGAATTATGATAACAAGAGTGACCCCTCAAAAAATGCTAAAGAGAAGCAACTGGTTCGGTGTCTGTCCAAAGAAATTGACTGCGTCTGAGGAGATTGAAGACAAAGTGAAGACGTAGCATTTGTTTCTTTGTTCTTCTTCTCTTTATTGAGTCATAGGACCCTCGTACTATTAAGAGGGGTGTAGCGTTTTAAACTTTGATTCTCTGATGCTAAACCCAAATCATATGAAAGTTGCGAGAGAAATCTCTTTGTGTTCCGAGCAAATACTTGCCAGCAAGAGACTGAGATTTGTCTCTGACCGAGGAGTTAGCATTACTTGTTCCTCAAGTAATGTTACTGTTGCTCGAAAAATCCGACTGTTGCAAACGTGTCGGTTGGCCATTGGCTGGACCCCGTGTCCAAAATGGTCATTTCTCATCCGGGAAGGTTGCTGCTATAAATAACCACCCCGGGCCGACTTTTTTCGGTGGCTGCTCCGTTTTGATTCTGAGAAGATTGTCGAGCAACCCCCTCCCTGAGCGATTTGAGTTTAAAATCCACCGAGAGAAAAACCCCTAGATCCTAAGAATTAGATAGTGGTTCAGCATCACTCGAATCTAAGTCCGTTACGCTCCGCCTATTACTCTTGAGAGCTGCAAACTCTCTAGACGGTTAGGTGTCAATTTCTTCAGAGACCAAGAGTGATTGTGGTTCTCGAAGAAGAAGTCTGTAAAGGTTCGGAGATCGCCTTCAAGTATCTACCACGAGTGATCGACATTGGTTGACGAACCAATTGTCGAGGAGAATAGGGTGAAGAGAGTTAATCTTCCGTGTTAAGTCACAACCCCTCCAACCAGACGTAGTCCTTGTGTAGAAGGACGAATTGGTCGAACAAATGCCCTGTCCCCATTGAGCATCACTGGTTACCTCTGCTACCCATGTTTACATTCGACATGTTTTCCTTCATGTGATTTGTCTCGATGCATGACTTAGTTTTTTGTCGGTACTTAGTTTTAGCTCGCTGTAATTTGTTTTTCATTCACCCCGTTGCTGGGTTCTGAGAGTTTTGAGATTTCTGAAGAAATTTTGACACTCCCATTCACCCCCCCCCCCTGGTAGACATACTTCGTTCCTACAATTGGTATAAGAGCAAGGTACTCCTTGACTCTGCTCATTTTGGTCTAATAACCTTGGAGTTTAAGTATGTCTTCAGTGAGCTACAAGTCACATGTTACTTCTTGAGCTTGCATTGGTTTTTCCCTTGAAGAGGAAAGGGTGATGCAGCAAAGTAGAGATAAGTATTTCCCTCACTTAAAGAACCAAGGTATCAATCCAGTAGGAGGTATAAGCAAGTCCCCAATTGCTACCTCTTGAGCACTGCGTTGGTTTTCCCTTGAAGAGGAAAGGGTGATGCAGCAAAGTAGCGTAAGTATTTCCCTCAGTTTTTGAGAACCAATGTATCAATCCAGTAGGAGGCTACGCGCGAGTCCCTCGCACCTACACAAAACAAATAAATCCTCGCAACCAACGCGATAAGGGGTTGTCAATCCCTTCACGGTCACTTACGAGAGTGAGATCTGATAGATATGATAGGATAATATTTTTGGTATTTTTATGATAAAGATACACAGTAAAATAAAAGCAAAGTAAAATGCAAAGGAATAACTAAGTGTTGGAAGATTAATATGATGAAGATAGACCCGGGGGCCATAGGTTTCACTGGTGGCTTCTCTCAAGAGCATAAGTATTTTACGATGGGTGAACAAATTAATGTTGAGCAATTGACAGAATTGAGCATAGTTATGAGAATATCTAGGTATGATCATGTATATAGGCATCACGTCCGAGACAAGTAGACCGACTCCTGCCTGCATCTACTACTATTACTCCACTCATCGACCGCTATCCAGCATGCATCTAGAGTATTAAGTTCATGAAAACAGAGTAACGCCTTAAGCAAGATGACATGATGTAGAGGGATAAATTCATGCAATATGATAAAAACCCCATCTTGTTATCCTCGATGGCAACAATACAATACGTGCCTTGCTGCCCCTACTGTCACTGGGAAAGGACACCGCAAGATTGAACCCAAAGCTAAGCACTTCTCCCATTGCAAGAAAGATCAATCTAGTAGGCCAAACCAAATTGATAATTCGAAGAGACTTGCAAAGATAACCAATCATACATAAAAGAATTCAGAGAAGATTCAAATATTGTTCATAGATAAACTTGATTATAAACCCACAATCCATCGGTCTCAACAAACACACCGCAAAAAGAAGATTACATCGAATAGATCTCCACGAGAGAGGGGGAGAACATTGTATTGAGATCCAAAAAGAGAGAGGAAGCCATCTAGCTAATAACTATGGACCCGAAGGTCTGAGGTAAACTACTCACACTTCATCGGAGAGGCTATGGTGTTGATGTAGAAGCCCTCCGTGATGGATGCCCCCTCCGGCGGAGCTCCGGAACAGGCCCCAAGATGGGATCTCGTGGGTACAGAAGGTTGCGGCGGTGGAATTAGGTTTTTGGCTTCGTTTCTGATCGTTTGGGGGTACGTAGGTATATATAGGAGGAAGAAGTACGTCGGTGGAGCAACAGGGGGCCCACGAGGGTGGAGGGCGCGCCCTGGGGGGGGGGGGTAGGCGCGCCCCCCTACCTCGTGGCTTCCCTGTTGGTTGCTTGACGTAGGGTCCAAGTCTCCTGGATCTTGTTCGTTCCAAAAATCACGTTCCCGAAGGTTTCATTCCGTTTGGACTCCGTTTGATATTCTTTTTCTGTGAAACTCTGAAATAGGCAAAAAACAACAATTCTGGGCTGGGCCTCCGGTTAATAGGTTAGTCCCAAAAGTAATATAAAAGTGAATAATAAAGCCCAATAATGTCCAAAACAGAAGATAATGTAGCATGGAGCAATCAAAAATTATAGATACGTTGGAGACGTATCACCAATCTATGCACCTGCACAAACAATCAAATACTTGCACCCAACGCGATAAAGGGGTTGTCAATCCCTTCACAGTCAATTGCAATGGTGAGGTCTGATAGAGATAGGTATAAAAGATTGTTAGAACATAAAACTAAATAAATTGCAGCAAGCTATTTTTGGTGTTTTTGGTTTATAGATCTGAAAATTTATAATGGAAAATAGACCCGGGGGCCATAGGTTTCACTAGAGGCTTCTCTCTTGAAGGCAAATAATATGGTGGGTGAACAAATTATTGTCGAGCAATTGATAGAAAAGCGCAAAGTTATGACGATATCCAAGGCAATGATTATGCATATAGGCATCACGTCCGTGTCAAGTAGACCGAAACGATTTCGCATCTACTACTATTACTCCACACATCGACCGCTATCCAGCATGCATCTAGAGTATTAAGTTCATAAAGAATGGAGTAACGCCTTAAGTAAGATGACATGATGTAGAGGGATAAACTCAAGCAATATGATGAAAACCCCATCTTTTTATGCTTGATGGCAACAATACAAATACGTGCCTCGCTACCCCTACTGTCACTGGGTGAGGACACTGCAAGATTAAACCCAAAACTAAGCACCTTTCCCCGTGACCTGATCTGCCTCGTCCTATGTTTCCTCCCGAACCTCTTCCTCCTCCTGGTCCTCGACCTGGCCCCTTAAACCACGAAGCTTTCAGATCCTTAAACACAAGTGCTGTCGGGGGGTGGACCCCGTCACCGCACTCCTTGAACAGGTGCCCATGATAACCACAGACTGAGCACCAATCTGGGAGCCATTCAAATTTGATCCTGAAGAGAACTCTCTGTAGAGTGTCTTTCTTTTTAATCACTAGAGAAACATCATTCTTCAATGGTTTGGTTACGTATATCCTCACCCCGAACACGAGCAAAGTTTCCTTCAAAATCGTGTGACTTTGGTTCAGCATAAATAAACTCACCCACTGTAGCAGCAAGTGCCTTGATCTTGAAGAAGAACCCATCTGGAAGGTCATGGATCTGCATCCATATATCTATCTTATTGAGCTCTATTGTCGATGGCTTAGTGTAGCCATCATAAGCAGCCAGGACCACCGCTTTGCCTTTGAACGTCCACGTCCCATCCTCCATCACGCGCTCCCAATCCCCAAGGCACGAAAACTGCAGTGTGTAGAGATTCTCTTCTAGCAGCCTAATCTTCACTTCTTTAGCCAGATCCTAAGCAACCCTCATGTTCTTATAGAACCAGTATTGACTGTAGGGTTTCACCGTGTGGACCCTTGCGATCGCCATCCACCGGGTCGCCTCTGCCTGCAATTCCTCGTCATCCACCACCACGTCCTGGAGATCCTCCTCCTTCAATCCCAGTTCCTCCATCATAGCCTCCACATCGGACACAGCCGTGCCGGATCCTGAAGCCCCATCATCCATGGTTCTCTTGCCCGAGGAAAACTATTCCGCGGGCAGTGTTGTCCCCATCTGATCCACTCACCCCTCCGCCCGTGAGGCACGGGCCCGCACAATCACCGACGGGAGGAGGATAGCGGGGTAGAGCAGTCTCTACGGTAGGACGAAGCGCGTCGCCGCCGAGAGGAGAAGAAACCCTAACGAGAGGGGAAACCCAAAGGCGTCTCTCTACTAAAACCGAAATCTACGTGATACATCGATTAGATCTTGTTGATCGAGCAACATGAAATAAAGGGGCTGTGCATGCGCTATTGCTGGGCTTCGTATTTGCTGGGATTTTTTCTTTGCTAGGTGTTTTAGTCTGGTACATGGGTTGGGGCATGAGTCCCTAAGCAGCTTCACGATTACCTAAAAAGACAAAGCAACTTCACGTTGTGTCACACACACATGGGGAAAAAGAAGCGGATAAAAGTGGAAAAGGAAGAAATGCATCGATTTTGAAAAATTAGCGCATTTAAGAAAAAGAAGAAAAACAAGAAAAAGATAAAAGTTTCCCCAACTAAAGAGAATAAAAGTGGAAAAGGAACTATGTTGGCACATTCTATCGAGATGGCATAGTGGTTACAGCGGTATGCTCTGACTCGAGAGGTCTCGAGTTCTAAACCCCAAAAAACATTGGGCCATGGTCCGACCCAACAAAACCACCGGTCAGCCCCCTAATAATAATAAAAGAAGAAGAAGCAATCGTGTGCCCTAGACGTACCTCACCCACCCAGAGCCAATCTCGCCGGGAAACCCTATTTGCCGCTCTTTGCGGCAAACAGTCGGGCTACCGCACAGGTATCGACCGAGCGCTCGGGGAGGGGGGGGGGTGGGGCCAGCCTGTTAGCGTTCCAACCATACCGGTTTTGGGAACCTTCTATGGATGTTCCTAGCCAATTTTTTCGATTTTGGAACCTTCTAGAAGGTTATTGAACCGGTTTTTCTTTTTATATTTCTTTTTATCTTTACTTTTGATTCATCTTTCCTTTTTCGTCTTTTCTCTATCTTTTTTTCTGTTTCTTTTTTCTGTCAGTTTTTTATTTTTCTTCTTCCTGCTATTTTCTTTTTGAACTTTTTTCTATTTTTAACGAATGTTTCAGAAATTTAGAAAAAGTTGAAATTTTCAAATTTTGTTTGATTTTCAGAAAATGTTCCTGCTTTTAAATTTTTGTTCAGAAATTTTGAAAATGTTTAGAATTTCAGAAATGTTCTCTTATTTTCAAAAAAAATTCCAAATTTCAAAAAGTGTTTGTCCTTTTAATTTTTTGTAAACAAACTAAAAAATGTTTGGTTGAAGAAATATGTTTCTGTCTTCCATATTCGTTCAAAAATTTAGAAAATATTCATGTTTTATTTTTTTTCATAAAAAAATATTCGCATTTTTAAATTTTGTTCATGAATTAGAAAATATTCTTGTTTTCGAAATTGTGTCCGTTTTCAAAAATTGTTCACAAAATGCAAAAAATGTTCCCATTTTCACAATTTGTTCGCCAATTCAGAAAACTTTCACATTTTTCAATTGTGTTCAAATAATCAAAAAAATATAGAAATTTAAAAAAGTGTTCCTTTTTTCCATATGTTTTCACAAATTCAATTGTTGAAATTTGTTCACAAATTAAGATCTTTTTGGGAATTTGAAAATGTTCCAGTTTTCAAAATTTGTTCAAAAATTTAGAAAATGTTTTTGTTTGTAAATAATTCTTTTACAAAGTTGAAAAGTGTTTGTGTGACATAAAACACTCAGGCTTTTTTCCAAAAAATGTTCGTGTTTCAAATTTTGGTTTGGACTTTCAAAGAAATGTTCCAGTTTTGAAAAAAAATCCAGTTTTGGAAAAAAAATGTTTGTGTTTTCAAATTTTGTTCTAGATGTTCAAAAAATGTTCATGTTACAAGTTTTTATGGAATTTAAAAAAAATCGCATTTTGAATTTTTTTCAAGAGGGTAGGAAAATTGTGTTTAGAAAAATTGTTCATTAATTTTGAAAAAGTTCCTTTTTTGAAAATGTCTGTTTTTTTTTAAATTTCTTCACAAATTTGGAATGCGTTTGTGTTTCGTAAACATTCGCATTTTTTTCAAACAAAATTGTTTTGCGTTTGAAATTTCAAAAAAATAGTATCGGTGCTAGTTTTTTCTTTTTTTGAGAAGGGTATCGGTGCTAGTTACGGTTCGTAAGTATTTCGCGCAACCAAATATACAACAATGTACCCTAGCTCAACTGGTACTAGCACCTCTTCGCGAGCATGAGATCCAGGGTTCGATTGGGCTCGGGGAGGGAAGAACCGCCTCGGGAAAGTAGGATCGCACGAGGCGATCAAGGGAGGCGACAAGGGTTCCCTTGCGCGCCGCCGGTGACGCCGCTGGTTCCCTCTTTCTCCGTCGCCCGCTCCGGCGGCGGGAGGGAGGGGGAACCTTGGGTCTGTTCGCTAGGTGTGTGTGTGTGTGTGGTAGGGTTAGGGTTGAGGGAGACGCTGCCGAGGCCGTTGCGGTGGTGTCGCGTCGGAATAAGTTTCTCCGGGCTCCGTTCGCAGTCAGGCGAGGCTTTTGCCTTCGTCTAGGAGCCAGCGGGGCTAGGGATCCCCGGATCTCGTCAAGGTCACGGGCTATGGTGGCTGGAGGTCCATCGGTACTGGACGTTTGGGTCCTCAGATGGGCGATGGATGTAGGGAGACGAAGACCCTTCTTCTTCCTTGTTAGTATGATTTGCCGCTCCTGTTCTTCTCCTTCCTCTGCGCTGATACTGGTGGGAGATCCTGCTTTGTCCGGACGGATGGCCCGGCCGCGGTGCTGGACCGGTCGGATGACTCGAGTTCTCTTCCTTCCGGAAGGGACACTTTTTGCGTTACTCAAAGCCAAAGATGGCGACGGCTGTTGCAGGTGTGTTGGATTGATGTCCATGCCCTCTCAGCGCTGGTGTCAAGAAAGGAGGAAGCAGCGTGGCGGCAATTGTACCGTGGTCGAAAATGATGACCTGCTTACGACTGGTTGCAGATCCTTCTGCTGCAGGGGTCTTCTCTCAAGATTCAGGGATGATGACACATGGCTCCGGAGATCTTCTTGTGTTATGATTGTCTTAGGGTACTCTACGTGTTCATGGTGCTTTGTGTTTGCGTTTCAGTGTGCTTGTAAGGGTCAAGTATTTTGTACTGATTCATGATATGAATGAAAAAGTTCTCAAAAAAAAATCCAGGGTTCGATTCTTACAAAAGCCTCAAATTTTTTTTAGTTCGACTGCTGTTCGCTAGCTTGGGCTGGCCCAGTCGCGTTCGCGTCGGCGCCGTGTTTCGACTGCTGTTCGTTAGTTTGGGCTGCCCCAGTCGCGTCGCCCCCTGTGCGTTGGCGCCCTGTTGGACGCAACCAGCGTCCAGTAGGAGCTCCCAATCTCGCCTCCCCCTCCCCTGGCGGCGCCGTCGTTCTCCACCAGGTCGGCCGTCTGCTTCTTGTTCTTTGGGCCGTTCTGCACCAGTCGGCCGTCTGCTTCTTATTCCTTGGGTCGGTATCATCTAATTTTTGTTCCTCGCTTCTTTTGAATCCAACTACTGCAGGAAGGAAAGAGGATCTTTGAGGTGTTGGATTGATCGGAGATGAGCGCCCGGCGGTTTTTGAACATCCTGGTGTCGGATTGCCAGAAATTCACGTACACGCTGCGGCGCTTCGTTCTGTCCCACAACCAGTTCTTCTACCCAACACCAGAAGAAGCAGCGGAACATGCCAAAGTGGTGCCTCCATTGACAGGCATGCCCGACAAGTCAACCCTATCAGCTAACTCCTCGGCGGGGGCGGGGCACAACAACAAGAAGAAGCCGATGTATATTCGGCCGCCGGCACCGATGGTGAACATGAAACCATCGATATGCGCCAAGACTCCGTACGATCGACGGGGCCAGATGGATTGCTTCCCTCTCACTGAAACCAAGCTCTTCTTCACCGACAGCTCCGCGCGCATCTTCCGCTTCGATGCCGACACTCACTGCATCGACACCATGCCCAGCCTCCACACGCCCAAGTCCTCCCCCTTGTCCTTCTCCATCCCTCCAAATCCGACCACCTCGAAGGAAGGCGAAGGCGAAGGCGGAGGCCTCTACATCATGGACAGGATCCTCAGGCCCAACAAGGAGGGTCAGGTCCAGTTTGAGTCTATCTCGTACCGCAGGCGCTGCAACTACTCCACCAAGGCCTGGCACTGCGACGCCCTCCCGCCGCCGCCTTTCGTCCACGACCCGGCCTACAAACAAGCCTCCATCTGCTCCTATGCCCTGGTTGGCGGCCACACCATCTGTATCTCCATCAGGGGCGTCGGCACGTACTGCTTTGACACGCTGGCTTGCGAGTGGAGCAAGGCTGGCAACTGGCTCATGCCGTTTCATGGCAGGGCGGAGTATGACCCGGAGCTCGGCCTCTGGTTTGGCGTCTCTGAGCGAAACATCCACCTCCCCTGCGTCGCCGACATCTCCGGTGTCCTCAGAGGGGAGGAGCCGCTGCCGGAGCACACTCGAATCTGGGAGGATACTGACATGCCAGAGGGGTGGTACCCGCACAGTCCGTGCCCCACCGAAGTTGTCAGCCTGGGTTCAGGCAGGTTTTGCGTCACCAACTTTGTTGAAACTAAGGACTTCGATGAGCGCTGCGGCCATTCGTTGGTTGACGACATATTTGCTGTCTTCACCGGCATGGAGCTAGTGTTACCCGGCAATGACAATGATGAGGGCAAAGCCAGAAGCAACGGCAAGGGCGACTCCAAAGGCAATGCCAATGGGAACGGCAACGGGATTGCTGGTGTGCGTATGATTAAGCATAAATCCAGATCTTGCAGGAGTCACGGCACCAACTTGATCAAGTCTGTGCTCTGATGAGGCATAATATATAGTCTGCTCTCAGGCCATGTCCTACTTGGTCTGCCTGCTTTACCCTCTCTATCTCTACTCTTATATATGTATTGTAATAAGATACCGTATGTATGTTGAGGCTTCATTTGCTATATAGTCCTGCTGCTCTTTTGTATCTCGCTTTCCCAGTTAGCAATCAAACTTTGAATAATCTTGGGGCAGAGTGACTGGCGTGCTTTGCCTCTGATGTTATTGTGGAGCAAATCCAGCCTGTATCCAGATTTGCTGTTGAGCAACTGGTTCAGACACCTGTTTGCTAACCTTAAAGTGTCTGTTTGCTACTCTTAAAGTGCTCACTAAAGACTTAAAGAGTCTAACGAAGAAGAGCTTGTATATGGTGGGAGTGCAAGCTTAAGGTGCCGGCTCCAAATCCAAATGTTTGTTGTGAATCTACTAGTCATGCCTTTGGCGCCGGCCTTCCTGGCGACGCAGTAGAGCAAGTACAAGGGCGGGCCTATTCGGCGCCGAACCAGATGGAGACGAACTGCACAAATCCGGCTGCCCATTTGTCAAAAAATATGCTGGATGGCGCCTCATTCACGTCATCATTCGTGCTATGAACACTCGCACTAGGTTCTGAAATCAACAAAGAGGTTATTTCATGACACCACATTCTAATGATTTATGAGAACTATTGTTAGTTTTCCTACTTTTGTAACACTAACAATTTACATATACATGATTTGCAGCTCACACTTCTGTAACAATAAACATTTATGTATATATAATTTGCTTTTCTGAAAGTTGATTACATTTTTTTCCTGATCACATTGAAACAAGGAAAACAACACTTCTATGCAAATATGTTCTTCAGATCTCTTATATTGAGCTCCTGATTTCTTTCTCTCTAATTTATTTCTATTTCGCAGATAGGCTTCCTTACCCATACGATGCATGCCACGGCGCCTCCACTATTATTTTCTCGGCTTGTGTTGTGTTTAAGTGGTGAAATGATCGCCGCCCAGGGGTGGTGGAGGCGGGGTTCTTCTGTTAGTGGTTGCTTGCTGTTTCTTGTCCTCTCAGACGGTCAGGTTGTCTAGGATTGGGACACCCTCAGAGTTGTTGGGTGTGAATTTAGAGTTGTGGTGTTTTGCCAGAGATTAGATGCTTCTGACCTTCGGAGGTAGCAATAGATGTTCTGTCAGTCCTAGGCGAGTTCTCCGGTTCCAACGACCGGTTCTTTAGTACTTTTGTAGTTTATTATTACTTCCAAGGAAATTAGAACAATGTCATGTTGCACTCCTGGTGTTTTTATTTAGGAGAGTGGAATTGGATAAGAGTATATTTTGGTGTTGTCCTATTACCATTTGTGAATAGCTGATGTCGCAAAGTTATTAGTTTGATCGACATTTTCATGTATTGTCCAAGGATGAAATATTGCAACTTGATGATCCATTAATCTTTCCATGAGATTTGTTCATCTTCTCATTCCATCTTTCAGTTTTTTTGCGGGCACCATCATCTAATGTGTTGATTACTTATGATTACACACTCTGCGCACCATCATCTAATGGAGAAACAAAAAAAATTAGTTCCTCTCACTGTGCTGCCTCCGGCGATCCCTCCCGACGACCGCGTGCACGGTTGGTCGGGAGAGCAGGTGCCTCCGAAACCCTGTCGTTCGAGATCCTGCCCGGGAGTACGGCAATAAGGTCGGCCGATGCTGAGGCTGCCGCTGCCGCTGCCGCGTTGGCCTGGCCAACCGGAGGGTATGACTCTTTCATCCCCTATTTGCTCGTACATGTGCTGGCCGTATATATGTTGTTCATAGATGTTTCGGTTCTATGTATTGTACGCGCTCACACGCTTAGGTTTCGGTATGAGATGCATACCGTATTTGCCAGGCTTATCATTTACTCGTGGATTAGATTAGTCGAAAAAGTGCTAATATTTCCCACAGATACAGAGAGAAGGTGCTCACTCTTGCTCAACATGAACTACGTGGCACGCCTACAGTGAGTGAGACCACCTCGATTTGCATTCAGTAGAGGATAATCAGGAAGAGGTGACCTTATAATCCCCTCAATTATTTGAAGTCTGCTATTTGAGCTCTACTAACCATCTCATATGGCCATTGAAGATCTGAATGGGTCAATAGCTCCTGTGCGACATCTTTCGTGAGAATTGGACGGAGAGCGACGTTGTTGACAAAAATGGCTTTGGGGCGACACTTTTGAGCGAGTAAATAGCCCAGACATGACATGACCCTTAAGCTGAACTGATGCCCTCATTAGCTGTTATGGGCTGGACCCACAACTTATCCATGTAGCGCGGGACCCACCACTTGTCCAGTAAGCGCGGGACCGACAACTTATACACGTAAGCGCAGGACCCACCACTTGTCCAGTAAGCGCGGGACCCACCTCTTCGCAGCTAGAAGAGACGACCGCCCATGCCCGTCCGCCCGCCGCTGCCCATTGCTTCCCCTTTCCCCATTCTTCCTCTTCTCCGACGAGCTAGTGCAGATGTCCACCTCCTCCGCCACACACTCAAAATGGCGTCAGTATGGTCCAGTGCCGCTCACAAGGTGCCCTGACTGCCCACGCCCAGAGCCTCTGAAACGGCGGGTCAGTAGGACTGATGAGAATGGAAATCTTGGGCGGGAATTTGTGAAGTGCTTGAGCAAAACAATGGTAGGAAGGGATGGCAAGGTTAGATCTCAGTTCTTAGCCCGTTCTTCCACTGCCGTTTGCTCTAATTTCTCCATATTTTGTTTTTCCCCTCGAATTTAGAATTTAGGGTTCATGTTGTTGTTTTCAGATCCTGAAGAAATGCACACATTTCGAGTGGATGGATGATTATGTTGAGAGGATTCAGTTCGAAGGCTACATTGATTCGAGCGGGGCCGCAACCTAGGAGCTCAATTTGGGGGGTGGGGTGCCGCAGATGGAGAATTTGGGGCCGAGCTCGGACAGAGGGGCGGGCAGAGTCGTGCCGATGGTGAGGTATGCGTGCAATGCTGAACTGCACTTGGAGTCTGAACTAAACGAGGAACTGAAGAAGATCAAGAAAAATCAAATGGAGATGATCGATTTGCAGAAGCAAGCAAATATCATGGCAAGGGGGTTCTATTGTTGTGTCATTGCTCTGTTGTTGTTTTACTTGTTGTTCATTCGTCATTAGAGGGGGATTTAGGTCTGTCCGGGCAGAGGATGCGATCTGTGCGCCATGCCAAGTTCATGTAACTGAATCAAAGCAGAAATATTCAGTGTTCATGCTTTGTTCTTGTTCTTCAGTTAATAGAGTGCACACCCCCAAATTCAGTTTGTAGTAAAAAAATCTTGCTGCCGAATAGATGTTGGGCTGTGAAAAAATAACAAGGCCCAAATAGACACAAGCACACCCGGGTAGGGGCACCAGCCCAGTTTTATAGCATAGAGGCACCCATGTTTAGAAAAAAATGTTTAACTAAAAACTCAAAATAAAATGTTGTTTCGGCAAATAAACCTTTAACAAACATATACTTCTTTACTTGTTTTTTCTTTAGCCAAATTTTTCTTTACATATTTGTTGCTTGTCCACGGTTGCACAAAATATTGGCCAGAGGTAAAATTCAAACCAATATTTTTAGGACCACAGAAATATTTCTTTTGTGCATTTGAGTTAATCCAATAATTGTTTGCATGAACAAAGGAGTTGCATGTCCATGGTTGCATAAAAATTTGCACCGTACACCTACTAGCTAGGGTGACCCTATTTGCATGAACTAAATTAGTTGCATGTCCATGGTTGCACAAAAAATTGCACTGTACACCTACTAGCCATGGCCTAGACACATGCATGCACACATGTAGCACACCAAGATATGAAAAAAAATTGCAAAAAAAATTGGGTACCCATACCCTACACTTGCATGTCCGTAGTGGAATCTGTTGGGGAACGTAGTAATTTCAAAAAATTTCCTACGCACACGCAAGATCATGGTGATGCATAGCAATGAGAGGGGAGAGTGTTGTCCACGTACCCTCGTAGACCGAAAGCGGAAGCGTTAGCACAACGCAGTTGATGTAGTCGTACGTCTTCACGATCCGACCGATCAAGTACCGAACGCACGACACCTCCGAGTTCAGCACACGTTCAGCCCAATGACGTCCCTCGAACTCCGATCCAGCCGAGTGTTGAGGGAGAGTTTCGTCAGCACGACGGCATGGTGACGATGATGATGTTCTACCGACGCAGGGCTTCGCCTAAGCACCGCTACAGTATTATCGAGGTGGACTATGGTGGAGGGGGGCACCGCACACGGCTAAAAGATCAAGCGATCAATTGTTGTGTCTAGGGTGCCCCCTGCCCCCGTATATAAAGGAGCAGGGGGGGAGGTGCGGCCGGCCAGGAGGAGGCGCACTAGGAGGAGTCCTACTCCCACCGGGAGTAGGACTCCCTCCCTTCCTTGTTGGACTAGGAGAGGAGAGGGAAGGAGAGAGGGGGAAAGGAAAGGGGGGGGGGCGCCCCCCTCCTTGTCCAATTCGGACTTGGGGGGGAGGGGCGCGCGGCTACCCCTTGGCCTCCTCTCCTCTTCCACCAATTGGGCCCATGAGGCCCAATAGCCTCCGGGGGGGGGGGGGTTCCGGTAACCCCCCGGTACTCCGGTATATATCCGATAACCCCCGGAACCATTCCGGTGTCCGAATATAGTCATCCAATATATCAATCTTCATGTCTCGACCATTTCGAGACTCCTCGTCATGTCCGTGATCACGTCCGGGACTCCGAACAACCTTTGGTACATCAAAACATATAAACTCATAATATAACTGTCATCGAAACGTTAAGCGTGCGGACCCTACGGGTTCGAGAACTATGTAGACATGACCGAGACACGTCTCCGGTCAATAACCAATAGCGGAACCTGGATGCTCATATTGGCTCCCACATATTCTACGAAGATCTTTATCGGTCAGACCGCATAACAACATACGTTGTTCCCTTTGTCATCGGTATGTTACTTGCCCGAGATTCGATCGTCGGTATCTCAATACCTAGTTCGATCTCGTTACCAGCAAGTCTCTTTACTCGTCCCGTAATACATCATCCCACAACTAACTCATTAGTTGCAATGCTTGCAAGGCTTAAGTGATGTGCATTACCGAGAGGGCCCAGAGATACCTCTCCGACAATCGGAGTGACAAATCCTAATCTCGAAATACGCCAACCCAACAAGTACCTTCGGAGACACCTATAGAGCACCTTTATAATCACCCAGTTACGTTGTGACGTTTGGTAGCACACAAAGTGTTCCTCCGGTAAACGGGAGTTGCATAATCTCATAGTCATAGGAACATGTATAAGTCATGAAGAAAGCAATAGCAACATACTAAACGATCGAGTGCTAAGCTAACGGAATGGGTCAAGTCAATCACATCATTCTCCTAATGATGTGATCCCGTTAATCAAATGACAACTCATGCTATGGCCAGGAAACATAACCATCTTTGATCAACGAGCCAGTCAAGTAGAGGCATACTAGTGGCACTCTGTTTGTCTATGTATTCACACAAGTATTATGTTTCCGGTCAATACCATTCTAGCATGAATAATAAACATTTATCGTGATATAAGGAAATAAATAATAACTTTATTATTGCCTCTAGGGCATATTTCCTTCAGTCTCCCACTTGCACTAGAGTCAATAATCTAGATTACACAGTAATGATTTAACACCCATGGAGCCTTGGTGCTGATCATGTTTTGCTCGTGGAAGAGGCTTAGTCAACGGGTCTGCAACATTCAGATCCGTATGTATCTTGCAAATTTCTATGTCTCCCACCTGGACTAAATCCCGGATGGAATTGAAGCGTCTCTTGATGTGCTTGGTTCTCTTGTGAAATCTGGATTCCTTCGCCAAGGCAATTGCACCAGTATTGTCACAAAAGATTTTCATTGGACCCGATGCACTAGGTATGACACCTAGATCGGATATGAACTCCTTCATCCAGACTCCTTCATTTGCTGCTTCCGAAGCAGCTATATACTCCGCTTCACATGTAGATCCCGCCATGACGCTTTGTTTAGAACTGCACCAACTGACGGCTCCACCGTTCAATGTAAACACATATCCGGTTTGCGATTTAGAATCGTCCGGATCAGTGTCAAAGCTTGCATCAATGTAACCATTTATGATGAGCTCTTTGTCACCTCCATAAACGAGAAACATATCCTTAGTCCTTTTCAGGTATTTCAGGATGCTCTTGACCGCTGTCCAGTGATCCACTCCTGGATTACTTTGGTACCTCCCTGCTAAACTTATAGCAAGGCACACATCAGGTCTGGTACACAGCATTGCATACATGATAGAGCCTATGGCTGAAGAATAGGGAACATCTTTCATCTCCTCTCTATCTTCTGCAGTGGTCGGGCATTGAGTCTTACTCAACTTCACACCTTGTAACACAGGCAAGAACCCTTTCTTTGCTTGATCCATTTTGAACTTCTTCAAAACTTTGTCAAGGTATGTGCTTTGTGAAAGTCCAATTAAGCGTCTTGATCTATCTCTATAGATCTTGATGCCCAATATATACGCAGCTTCACCGAGGTCTTTCATTGAAAACTCTTATTCAAGTATCCCTTTATGCTATTCAGAAATTCTATATCATTTCCAATTAGCAATATGTCATCCACATATAATATTAGAAATGCTACAGAGCTCCCACTCACTTTCTTGTAAATACAGGCTTCTCCAAAAGTCTGTACAAAACCAAATGCTTTGATCACACTATCAAAGCGTTTATTCCAACTCCGAGAGGCTTGCACCAGTCCATAAATAGATCGCTAGAGCTTGCACACTTTGTTAGCTCCCTTTGGATCGACAAAACCTTCCGGTTGCATCATATACAACTCTTCTTCCAGAAATCCATTTAGGAATGCAGTTTTGACATCCATTTGCCAAATTTCATAATCATAAAATGCGGCAATAGCTAACATGATTCGGACAGACTTAAGCATCGCTACGGGTGAGAAGGTCTCATCGTAGTCAATCCCTTGAACTTGTCAAAAACCTTTTGCAACTAGTCGAGCTTTATAGACAGTAACATTACCGTCAGCGTCAGTCTTCTTCTTGAAGATCCATTTATTCTAAATTGCTTGCCGATCATCGGGCAAGTCAACCAAAGTCCACACTTTGTTCTCATACATGGATCCCATCTCAGATTTCATGGCCTCAAGCCATTTCGCGGAATCTGGGCTCACCATCGCTTCTTCATAGTTCGTAGGTTCGTCATGGTCTAGTAGCATAACCTCCAGAACAGGATTACCGTACCACTCTGGTGCGGATCTTACTCTGGTTGACCTACGAGTTTCAGTAACAACTTGATCTAAAGTTCTATGATCATCATCATTAACTTCCTCACTAATTGGTGTAGGCGTCGCAGAAACCAGTTTCTGCGATGAACTACTTTCCAATAAGGGAGCAGGTACAATTACCTCATCAAGTTCTACTTTCCTCCCACTCACTTCTTTCGAGAGAAACTCCTTCTCCAGAAAGAATCCCAATTTAGCAACAAAAGTCTTGCCTTCGGATCTGTGATAGAAGGTGTACCCAACAGTCTCCTTTGGGTATCCTATGAAGACACATTTCTCCGATTTGGGTTCGAGCTTATCAAGTTGAAGCTTTTTCACATAAGCATCGCAACCCCAAACTTTAAGAAACGACAACTTTGGTTTCTTGCCAAACCACAGTTCATAAGGCGTCGTCTCAACGGATTTTGATGGTGCCCTATTTAACGTGAATGCGGCCGTCTCTAAAGCATAACCCCAAAACGATAGCGGTAAATCAGTAAGAGACATCATAGATCGCACCATATCTAGTAGAGTACGATTACGACGTTCGGACACACCATTACGCTCTGGTGTTCCGGGTGGCGTGAGTTGCGAAACTATTCCGCATTGTTTCAAATGAAGACCAAACTCATAACTCAAATATTCTCCTCCACGATCAGATCATAGAAACTTTATTTTCTTGTTACGATGATTTTCAACTTCACTCTGAAATTCTTTGAACTTTTCAAATGTTTCAGACTTATGTTTCATTAAGTAGATATACCCATATCTGCTTAAATCATCTGTGAAGGTGAGAAAATAACGATATCCGCCACGAGCCTCAACATTCATCGGACCACATACATCTGTATGTATGATTTCCAACAAATCTGTTGCTCTCTCCATAGTTTCGGAGAACGACGTTTTAGTCATCTTGCCCATGAGGCATGGTTCGCAAGTACCAAGTGATTCATAATCAAGTGGTTCCAAAAGTCCATCAGTATGGAGTTTCTTCATGCGCTTTACACCGATATGACCTAAACGGCAGTGCCACAAATAAGTTGCACTATCATTATCAACTCTGCATCTTTTGGCTTCAATATTATGAATATGTGTATCACTACTATCGAGATTCAACAAAAATATACCACTCTTCAAGGGTTCATGACCATAAAAGATATTATTCATATAAATAGAACAACCGTTATTCTCCGATTTAAATGAATAACCGTCTTGCATCAAACAAGATCCAGATATAATGTCCATGCTTAAGGCTGGCACCAAATAACAATTATTTAGGTCTAAAACTAACCCCGAAGGTAGATGTAGAGGTAGCGTGCCGACCGCGATCACATCGACTTTGGAACCATTTCCCACGCGCATCGTCACCTCGTCCTTAGCCAATCTTTGCTTAATCCGTAGCCCCTGTTTCGAGTTGCAAATATTAGCAACAGAACCAATATCAAATACCCAGGTGCTACTGCGAGCATTAGTAAGGTACACATCAATAACATGTATATCACATATACCTTTGTTCACCTTGCCATCCTTCTTATCCGCCAAATACTTGGGGCAGTTCCGCTTCCAGTGACCAGTCTGCTTGTAGTAGAAGCACTCAGTCTCAGGCTTAGGTCCAGACTTGGGTTTCTTCTCCTGAGCAGCAACTTGCTTGCTGTTCTTCTTGAAGTTCCCCTTCTTCTTCCCTTTGCCCTTTTTCTTGAAACTGGTGGTCTTATTGACCATCAACACTTGATGCTCCTTCTTGATTTCTACCTCCGCAGCCTTTAGCATTGCGAAGAGCTCGGGAATCGTCTTATCCATCCCTTGCATGTTATAGTTCATCACGAAGCTCTTGTAGCTTGGTGGCAGTGATTGGAGAATTCTGTCAATGACGCTATCATCCGGAAGATTAACTCCCAGTTGAATCAAGTGATTATTATACCCAGACATTTTGAGTATATGCTCACTGACAGAACTATTCTCCTCCATCTTGCAGCTGTAGAACTTATTGGAGACTTCATATCTCTCAATTCGGGCATTTGCTTGAAAAATTAACTTCAACTCCTGGAACATCTCATATGCTCCATGACGTTCAAAACGTCGTCGAAGTCCCGGTTCTAAGCCGTAAAGCATGGCACATTGAACTATCGAGTAGTCATCAGCTTTGCTCTGCCAGACGTTCTTAACGTCGTCAGTTGCATCTGCAGCGGGTCTTGCACCTAGCGGTGCTTCCAGGACATAATTCTTCTATGCAGCAATGAGGATAATCCTCAAGTTACGGACCCAGTCCGTGTAATTGCTACCAGCATCTTTCAACTTTGCTTTCTCAAGGAATGCATTAAAATTCAACGGAACAACAGCACGAGCCATCTATCTACAATTAACATAGACAAGCAAGATACTATCAGGTACTAAGTTCATGATAAATTTACGTTCAATTAATCATATTACTTAAGAACTCCCACTTAGATAGACATCCCTCTAATCCTCTAAGTGATCACGTGATCCATATCAACTAAACCATGTCCGATCATCACGTGAGATGGAGTAGTTTCAACGGTGAACATCACTATGTTGATCATATCTACTATATGATTCACGCTCGACCTTTTGGTCTCCGTGTTCCGAGGCCATATCTGTTATATGCTAGGCTCGTCAAGCTTAACCTGAGTATTCCGCGTGTGCAACTGTTTTGCACCCGTTGTATTTGAACGTAGAGCCTATCACACCCGATCATCACGTGGTGTCTCAGCACGAAGAACTTTCGCAACGGTGCATACTCAGGGAGAACACTTATACTTAGATAATTTAGTGAGGGATCATCTTATAATGCTACCGTCAATCAAAGCAAGATAAGATGCATAAAATATAAACATCACATGCAATCAATATAAGTGATATGATATGGCCATCATCATCTTGTGCTTGTGATCTCCATCTCCGAAGCACCGTCATGATCACCATCGTCACCGGCGTGACACCTTGATCTTCATCGTAGCATCGTTTTCGTCTCGCCAATTTTATTCTTCTACGACTATCGCTACCGCTTAGTGACAAAGTAAAGCATTACTGGGCGATTGCATTGCATACAATAAAGCGACAACCATATGGCTCCTTCCAGTTGCCGATAACTCGGTTACAAAACATGATCATCTCATACAATGAAATTTAGCATCATGTCTTGACCATATCACATCACAACATGCCCTGCAAAAACAAGTTAGATGTCCTCTACTTTGTTGTTGCAAATTTTACGTGGCTGCTACGGGCTTAGCAAGAACCGTTCTTACCTACGCATCAAAACCACAACGATAGTTTGTCAAGTTGGTGCTGTTTTAACCTTCGCAAGGACCGGGCATAGCCACACTCGGTTCAACTAAAGTTGGAGAAACTGACACCCGCCAGCCACCTTTGTGCAAAACACGTCGGTAGAACCAGTCTCGCGTAAGCGTACGCGTAATGTCGGTCCGTGCCGCTTCATCCAACAATACCGCCGAACCAAAGTATGACATGCTGGTAAGCAGTATGACTTATATCGCCCCCAACTCACTTGTGTTCTACTCGTGCATATAACATCAACGCATAAAACCAGGCTCGGATGCCACTATTGGGGAATGTAGTAATTTCAAAAAAATTCCTACGCACACGCAAGATCATGGTGATGCATAGCAACGAGAGGGGAGAGTGTTGTCCACGTACCCTCGTAGACCGAAAGCGGAAGCGTTAGCACAACGCGGTTGATGTAGTCGTACGTCTTCACGATCCGACCGATCAAGTACCGAACGCACGGCACCTCCGAGTTCAGCACACGTTCAGCCCGATGACGTCCCTCGAACTCCGATCCAGCCGAGTGTTGAGGGAGAGTTTCGTCAGCACGATAGCGTGGTGGCGATGATGATGTTCTACCGACGCAGGGCTTCGCCTAAGCACCACTACAGTATTATCGAGGTGGTCTATGGTGGAGGGGGGCACCGCACACGGCTAAAAGATCAAGCGATCAATTGTTGTGTCTAGGGTGCCCCCCTACCCCCGTATATAAAGGAGCAAGGGGGGGGGAGGTGCGGCCGGCCAGGAGGAGGCACGCCAGGAGGAGTCCTACTCCCACCGGGAGTAGGACTCCCTCCCTTCCTTGTTGGACTAGGAGAGGAGAGAGAAGGAGAGAGGGGGAAAGGAAAGGGGGGGGGGGCGCCGCCCCCCCTCCTTGGCCAATTCGGACTTGGGGGGAGGGGCGCGCGGCTGCCCCTTGGCCTCCTCTCCTCTTCCACCAATTGGGCCCATGAGGCCCAATAGCCTCCGGGGGGGGGGGGGGGGTTCCGGTAACCCCCCGGTACTCCGGTATATATCCGATAACCCCCGGAACCATTCCGGTGTCTGAATATAGTAACCCAATATATCAATCTTCATGTCTCGACCATTTCGAGACTCCTCGTCATGTTCGTGATCACATCCGGGACTCCGAACAACCTTCGGTACATCAAAACATATAAACTCATAATATAACTGTCATCAAAACGTTAAGCGTGCGGACCCTACGGGTTCGAGAACTATGTAGACATGACCGAGACACGTCTCCGGTCAATAACCAATAGCGGAACCTGGATGCTCATATTGGCTCCCACATATTCTACGAAGATCTTTATCGGTCAGACCGCATAACAACATACGTTGTTCCCTTTGTCATCGGTATGTTACTTGCCCGAGATTCGATCGTCGGTATCTCAATACCTAGTTCGATCTCGTTACCAGCAAGTCTCTTTACTCGTCCCGTAATACATCATCCCACAACTAACTCATTAGTTGCAATGCTTGCAAGGATTAAGTGATGTGCATTACCGAGAGGGCCCAGAGATACCTCTCCGACAATCGGAGTGACAAATCCTAATCTCGAAATATGCCAACCCAACAAGTACCTTCGGAGACACCTATAGAGCACCTTTATAATCACCCAGTTACGTTGTGACGTTTGGTAGCACACAAAGTGTTCCTCCGGTAAACGGGAGTTGCATAATCTCATAGTCAAAGGAACATGTATAAGTCATGAAGAAAGCAATAGCAACATACTAAACGATCGAGTGCTAAGCTAACGGAATGGGTCAAGTCAATCACATCATTCTCCTAATGATGTGATCCCGTTAATCAAATGACAACTCATGTCTATGGCCAGGAAACATAACCATCTTTGATCAACGAGCTAGTCAAGTAGAGGCATACTAGTGACACTCTGTTTGTCTATGTATTCACACAAGTATTATGTTTCTGGTTAATACCATTCTAGCATGAATAATAAACATTTATCATGATATAAGGAAATAAATAATAACTTTATTATTGCCTCTAGGGCATATTTCCTTCAGAATCTACGTTTTATTAGAAAGACATAGATCAACTAGATAGAACATGGTGAAGGAAATATGCCCTAGAGGCAATAATAAAGTTGTTATTTATATTTCCTTATATAATGATAAATGTTTATTATTCATGCTAGAATTGTATTAACCGAAAACTTAGTACATGTGTGAATACGTAGACAAACAGAGTGTCACTAGTATGCCTCTACTTGACTAGCTCGTTAATCAAAGATGGTTAAGTTTCCTAGCCATAGACATGAGTTGTCATTTGATGAATGGGATCACATCATTAGACAATGATGTGATTGACATGACCCATCCGTTAGCTTAGCACTATGATCCTTTAGTTTATTGTTATTGCTTTCTTCACGACTTATACATGTTCCTATGACTATGAGATTATGCAACTCCCGAATACCGGAGGAACACTTAGTGTGCTATCAAACGTCACAACGTAACTGGTTGATTATAAAGATGCTCTACAGGTGTCTCCGATGGTGTTTGTTGAGTTGGCATAGATCGAGATTAGGATTTGTCACTCCGATTGTCGGAGAGGTATCTCTGGGCCCTCTCGGTAATGCACATCACTATAAGCCTTGCAAGCAATGTAAATAATGAGTTAGTTATGGGATGATGCATTACGGAACGAGTAAAGAGACTTGCTGGTAACGAGATTGAACTAGGTATAGTGATACCGACGATCGAATCTCGAGTAAGTAACATACCGATGACAAAGGGAACAACGTATGTTGTTATGCGGTTTGACTGATAAAGATCTTCATAGAATATGTGGGAGCCAATATGAGCATCCAGGTTCCGCTATTGGTTATTGGTCGGAGATGAGTCTCGGTCATGTCTACATAGTTCTCGAACCCGTAGGGTCCGCACGCTTAACGTTCGATGACGATCGATATTATGAGTTTTTTTTGATGTACCGAAGGTAGTTCAGAGTCCCATATGAGATCATCGACATGACGAGGAGTCTCGAAATGGTCGAGACATAAAGATTGATATATTGGACCATGTTGTTCGGACATCGGAAGTGTTCCAGAGAGTTTCAGATAAAACCGGAGCGCCGGAGGGTTACCGGAACCCCCCCGGGAAGTTATGGGCCTTAGTGGGCCGTAGGGGAGAGAGAGGGCTGCGGCCAGGAGGTGGTGCATGCCCCCCCAAGGGGAGTCCGAATAGGACAAGGGGAGGGGGCGCGACCCCTCTTTCCCTCTCCCTCTCCCTCTCCTTCCTTCTCCTCCTAGTTGGACTAGGAAAGGGGGAAACCTACTCCTACTAGGAGTAGGATTCCTCCCCCTTGGCGCACCCCTTGTGGCCGGCTGGCCTCCTCCTCCCCTCCTTTATATACGGGGGAGGGGGACACCCCATAGACACACAAGTTAATCTTTAGCCGTGAGTGGTGCCCCCCTCCATAAGTTTACACCTCGGTCATATCGTCGTAGTGCTTAGGCGAAGCCCTGCGCCGGTAACTTCATCATTACCGTCACCAGGCCGTTGTGCTGACAGAACTCTCCCTCGGCCTCCATTGGATCAAGAGTTCGAGGGACGCCACCGAGCTGAACGTGTGCAAATCGCAGAGGTGCCGTGCGTTCGGTAATTGATCGGTTGGATCACGAAGATGTTCGACTACATCCACCGCGTTACTAAACGCTTCTGCTTTCGATCTACGAGGTTACATGGACACACTCTCGCCGCTCGTTGCTATGCTTCTCCTAGATAGATCTTGCGTGATCGTAGGCAATTTTTTTTGAAATACTACGTTCCCCAACAGTGGCATCAGAGCTAGGTCTATGCGTAGATGTTATATGCAGGAGTAGAACACAAAGAGTTATGGGCGATAATAGTCAAAATGCTTACCAGCATGTCATACTTTGATTCGGCGGTATTGTTGGATGAAGCGACCCAGACCAACATTACATGACCGCGTTCATGAGACTTGCTCTACCGCCGTGCTTCGCATATAGGTGGCTAGTGGGTGTCTGTTTCTCCAACTTTAGTTGAATCAAGTGTGACTACGCCCGGTCCTTGTTGAAGGTTAAAATAGCACACTTGACGAAAAATCATTGTGGTTTTGATGTGTAGGTAAGAACGATTCTTGCTAAGCACGTAGCAGCCACGTAAAACTTGCAACAACAAAGTAGAGGACGTCTAACTTGTTTTTGCAGGGCATGTTGTGATGTGATATGGTCAAGACGTGATGATATATAAATTGTTGTATGAGATGATCATGTTTTGTAAAAGTTATCGACAACTGGCAGGAGCCTTATGGTTGTCGCTTTATTGTATGAAATGCAATCGCCATGTAATTGCTTTACTTTATCACTAAGTGGTAGCGATAGTCGTAGAAGCAATAGTTGGCGAGACGACAACAATGCTTTGATGGAGATCAAGGTGTCAAGCCGGTGACGATGGTGATCATGACGGTGCTTTGGAGATGGAGATCAAAGGCACAAGATGATGATGGCCATATCATATCACTTACATTGATTGCATGTGATGTTTATCCTTTATGCATCTTATTTTGCTTAGTATGGCGGTAGCATTATAAGATGATCTCTCACTAAATTTCAAGGTACAAGTGTTCTCCCTGAGTATGCACCGTTGCGATAGTTCGTCGTGCCGAGACACCACGTGATGATCGGGTGTGATAAGCTCTACGTTCACATACAACGGGTGCAAGCCAGTTTTGCACACGCAGAATACTCGGGTTAAACTTGACGAGCCTAGCATATGCAGATATGGCCTCGGAACACTGAGACCGAAAGGTCGAGCGTGAATCATATAGTAGATATGATCAACATAGTGATGTTCACCATAGAAAGCTACCATCTCACGTGATGATCGGACATGGTTTAGTTGATTTGGTTCACGTGATCACTTAGACGATTAGTGCGATGTCTATCTAAGTGGGAGTTCTTAAGTAATATGATTAATTGAACTTTAATTTATCCTGAACTTAGTACCTGATAGTATTTTGCATGTTGTTGTAGATCAATGGCCCGTGCTACTGTTCCTTTGAATTTTAATGCGTTCCTAGAGAAAGCTAAGTTGAAAGATGATGGTAGCAACTACACGGACTGGGTCCGTAACTTGAGGAGCACAGAAGAATTACGTCCTAGAAGCACCGCTAGGTGCAAGACCTGCTGCAGGAGCAAGGTAGGACATTGTGAACGTCTGGCAGAGCAAAGTTGATGACTACTCGATAGTTCAGTGTGCCATGCTTTACGGCTTAGAACCGGGACTTCACCGACGTTTTGAACGTCATGGAGCATATGAGATGTTCCAGGAGTTAAAGTTAATATTTCAAGCAAATGCCCGGATTGAGAGATATGAAGTCTCCAATAAGTTCTATAGCTGCAAAATGGAGGAGAATAGTTCTGTCAGTGAACATATACTCAGAATGTCTGGGTACCACAACCACTTGACTCAACTGGGAGTTAATCTTCCGGTTGATAGTGTCATTGACAGAGTTCTTCAATCACTGCCACCAAGATACAAAAGCTTCGTGATGAACTATAATATGCAAGGGATGGATAAGACAATTCTCGAGCTCTTCGCGATGCTAAAGGCTGTGGAGGTAGAAATCAAGAAGGAGCATCAAGTGTAGATGGTCAATAAGACCACTAGTTTCAAGAAAAGGGTTAAAGGGAAGAAGGGGAACTTCAAGAAGAATGGCAAGCAAGTTGCTGCTCAAGTGAAGAAGCCCAAGTCTGGACCTAAGCCTAAGACCGAGTGCTTCTACTGCAAAGGGACTGGTCACTGGAAGCGGAACTGCCCCAAGTGTGGCACCCCGGCTCAGAGAAACTGGAACGCCCCGTATTCCAGCCCAGAGATCGAGGAGAAGTCTTCTGGAATATGGCACTGCTTAGCATAGAACAAACCAGCTCTTTATTGCAAGCTATATTGGGTACAAGGGGGTTACATCGGCACGGCGACACTACGCCTGCCATGGTTGCTCCATGCAAGCAGCAGAACAACTCGACGCAGCGGAATGACTACTGGCAGTGGAACAGCGACGGCGGTGGTGAACTCCACTCCGCAGGGACTCTGGCTGGAACGCTTATCGTAGCTCGCAAACAAGGAATCCACGACAAACAAGCAATCATATCCGGCATGACCTGCAAGCTGGCATGACACGCCAGGTCAGTACATTGAATGTACTTGCAAGCTCACAGCAACCAAAGCAATCAAGACAAACCACAGCATGGGAATTATAGGTTAACAAGGATTAACATGATACTATCAGATCAATCATAGCATGAACAAGATGATACAACTAGAACAATACGAGCATGGCATGAACATATGAACAAGATGAGCCTAGCATGCAACATGATGAAACTATCATGCACCAACTTACTCTGCTCTGGTTACCTTGTAACCATCACCTGTATCACTTACCATCACGGATATCACACGATCATCTCAGGATCCAACCAAGCTTGGTATTAACAATACCGCAGCAATCATTTATGATCACAAGGAGCTTGACCTTTACCCTTGACTCTCGAATAACATTCCAAATATCCAACAAGTTGGTATTCACGATACTACAGTGATCCTCTCACGATCACATAAATATCAACCAACTTCTTTCATCATCGAACCAAGGTTGTTATTAAGCACATCATTATTATTACTGTTGACCCATAGTGTGACCGACACGAACTGGGCCCATATCCGCGGGCGCGGCTATCAATAGATTTAACACACACACTCTGCATAGGTAGCGCACTGTACCCACACCACGAAACCCATGGCCTCGCACTCCCATTCTGGTGGACCAACGGCGTTCCGACAAATCCGATCTATTGCCATGGCACTCTCCCGGCCACTCCGACCAACACCCCTTTTGGGTTCAGTCCTGGGTGGCCCATGCCTACCAAAGGTCTTACGACCACCGTCGTGGCAAAAATGGTCCCAAACGGGGACAAAGCGCGCAAACAACTCGGGCTCACAAGGCTTATGCCGTCCTACCTGGCCAAGGTAGCGCCCGCGCATAACCTTCCCTACGTTGGAGGCACCGGCGAGAGGCATGACAATAGACCCGTTAGGGCCTTTCCCATACACAAGGCAAATGTGGTTGCACTGGTCAGCTCGATCTGGTGGCACCATGACTCAGCCAACAGTTGTTCAAGTTCAATTTAATCCGGTTAAACTTGAATGCAACATGCTGAGCCATGATAAAAATAACATGATGCAACTACAATGCATGAACATGATATCAACATGAGCATGGGGGTGCAACATAATCAACGAGCATAACAACAACATTTAATCATTTAACCAGATGAGCATGGCATACTAACGAGCATGAATATCACAACTAGAACACTACTCATAGCATGACATGAACACTAGCATCAATAATAAATATCATGCAAACGATAAAACTACCATGCAAATATTTAACCAACTCGGTGCAAAATAACATGCATAACAACGGTACTCGGAACAGACGATAGTCATGCACCGAAGACCATCACCAACATGTATTATTACCAAGCATGGCCAATATTAAAGTAGTACTAGCATGAAGAACATAATAACAGAGTGCAAGAAAAACAAAGCATGACGGTAAACACCGATCCATAAGCATAACCGAAATAACAACAATAGCAGCAAAGCAAACAAACAATTATTTAAGATTCAAGTTGAAAACCAATGCTTCTGCATGGCTATCATGCAAATGGTGGTTGTGGCTTGCCTGGGGATGAAGAAAGCTCCGAGGAGAAGTGCGGAAAGATCGCGGAAGGAATCGCCGGAAAGGATACTGTCTCGGAGGGGACTGATTAGGGGAAAGGAAAAAAATGGTCATTTTCAGAATGTTGAAACATAGTGAAAATGGTACCAAAAGTTCGGGCTTGACGAGACGAAGACGTGAGCGTTGGTTTCACCTCGATCGGAGCTACGGTTGAAAAGATGTGAAGGGTTGAAGTTTAGGGACCATTCTGCAAGAATATCACCACAAATAGGTCCCTGAGTGGATAAGGCAGAGGCGCAAAACTAGAAATATGCTTTCTGACAAAGAAAACACATTCTGGGCTGAAACAGAGGGAAATACGCTTTCAACAAAGGAAAACGTACTTTGAGATGAAGCAGAGGAAGAATACGCTTTCATGTGGGGGAGACGTCTTCTACAGAATACGCCTCCACTTAACCCAGTCAGCAGAGGCGGGACCGGGGCGTGTGACGCTGACGTGCGGGTCCCATGGGGCTGGGGCCCGTCACTTAACCACGTGGGCAGGCAGGGTCAATGTGTGTGTGGCTGGCAGGTGGGTCCCGCTCCTCTCTCTTTCTCTTCTCGCTCCCCTTCTTCTTCCTCTCGACAGAAGTAGGGGAGGGGCGAGGCCGCGCGGCGCCGGCGATGGCTCGGGCAGCTTCGGCCGTCCCCGGTGGAGCAGGGACCACCGGCGGGCGCGGAACGGAGTGCTGCTTCCTCCTGGAGCAGCAGCAGGCGCTGGGGAGGCCTGGAGTGACGGCGGCTCGCGGAGGCCGAGGGCAGCGGCGGCGGTTGATCTTGGGGCACGCGGCCACGAGCACTCCGGCGCCGGGCTGAGGGGTGGAGGAGGGGCGATGGACTACGGGGAAACTACTGGAGGTGGAGAGGAGGAGAGAGGGGCTCGGCATTGAGTGAATTTAGGCCGAGGCCGATGCGGGCACGGGGGCCATGGGGGAACTAGAGAGCTCCTCGAGCTCGGGCTAGACGTGGGGAGGGCCTAGAGGAGTGTGGAGGAGCTGATGGAGAGCTCGGGGGTGAAGGGAGTGGCTATATATAGCCGGGTGAGGCAGTTTGAGCTCGGGGGCCGCCGCGGACGCGTGTGCTCGTGCATGGGCTCGAAGGTAGGCGATGGAGGGGAACAAGAGAGAGTCTCACGGGGTCAGAGGCGGCCAAGGGCGCACGGGGAGGAATCAGACATAGGAGGAAGGCGACGGTCGGCTACAGCGCACCCGTGGACGCGCTCTGTTCACAACGGAGACGGCTCACCGGGGAAGAGGATGTCGGATGTGGGGTTCCGGCAAACCCTTAAGGTTCAAACACTGGGGTGCGCGCGAAGTCTTTCCCTCCTACCGATCTACGCCCTAGCTCGCTAAGATCCCGCGGACGAACTCGACGAACTCGCAACACAGAAAGACACGGGATTTATACTGGTTCGGGCCACCGTTGTGGTGTAATACCCTACTCCAGTGTGGTGGTGGTGGTGGATTGCCTCTTGGGCTAATGAAGAACAGTACAAGGGAAAGAACAACCTCCTGAGGTTGAGGTGTTCTTGTGCTTGGTGTCTTGGCCGGTGAGAGCTGGGTGAACTGCCCCTTGCCCCTACTGTGGTGGCTAGCTCTACTTATATAGGCCCTGGTCCTATTCCCAAATATTGAGCGGGAAGGGAGCCAACAACGGAGGGCAAATTTGAAGGTTGACAGCTTGTACAAGCTATCCTGACGAAAGCGGTCTTCGCCTGCAAAAGGCTCTGGTGGTGACGCCGTCTTGGGCTCCACGATGACCTCCGTCTTGCCGTCCTCCTGGTCTTGGTCTTGTTGCACCGATATAGCAACCTTTGCCTGATGCCTCGGTACTCCTCGCCTGCGCTGGCTTCCTTAGCACAAAAGAGGAAACAAGGACGCTGCGCGCGCTGGTGCCCGCCTGGCGCTGATCGTCATGGCTCACGTCATGAGAGCCTCGTGAGGTTTGCCCCGCCTTGATATCTCCGCTCCTCGTGAGCCTGCTTGACTAGGCCACTCCTGAGGAGGTCTTGTGTCGCCCACCTCGCGAGGCTTGGCCCCTCGCGAGTGTCTTGGATGCCTTGTTGATGAAGATGGGCCATACGGCCTGCTGGCTTAGCCACGTCGTGGGCCGCAGGCAGGCAAGTCTGGGGACCCTCGTTCCCAGAACGCCGACAATAGCCCCCGGGTCCAAGGTGCACTCGGGCTTGGCTTCGCGGCGAAGCCAAGGGTCAAGTACGGAGCACCGCGGGCCCCAAAAGCCCGCGGCCTCGGTTGACGCGTGGCGGTTGATTGGACGTGGGCGTCTCCGCTTCCCCATGCTGCCTCGACAACTGCACGACTTGACAAATCCCTGCGACATGCAAGGAAAACCATCATTGCCTGCGATCGTGGGAGGCGCCGGTTGGCCTTCCCCTGTAATAAATGGGGAGGGGGCGGAGCCCCCGTCGCCCATCTCTTCCTTGCTTGCTTGCTTCTTCTTCCTTGTTCCGTTGCTTGCAGTGCCACCAATGGCGCCACGAAGGAAGTTCTCCGCCGCCGAGAAGGGAAAGGCCCCTCGCGAGGGACTCGGCTCCCCGGCACCCAAGCGCGGGTGCGTCCTGTGCAAGCACGCCGCGTCCCCCGCCGTGGCCCACTGTCAAGGCGGCGCCGCGGCACGCGGAGGGGTTCGTCCTAGCCATGGTAACCCACTTGACGAGGGGAGGCGTGCTATGGTGGCGCGGCCTCCCCGTCTGCGCTTCTATTCAGCGAAGGTGTCGCCGGAGTTCGTCGTCTGGTCGGAGAACCCGGCCGGCAACTGGCTCCAGCTTCCGCGCTTCTTCGTCGACGAACTGCCGGCCCCTGGTCCAGGCGGACTCTGGTTGCAGGCGGATGGTTGCTGCAGCAAGGCCTCTTGGGTCGCGGTCGAGACTTCCGCCGCGGGCAACATAGCCCTGGCCCGTGGCTGGCAGACGTTCGCCCGCGCGCGCGGCCTGGGCAGGCGGTGCTCCCTCCACTTCAAGTACGATGGTGGATCGATCCTCTACGTGAGGGTGTTTGGGGAAGACGGTCGCCGCGCCGGGTGCTGCCCCGAGACGAACGACGGTGAGGAGGTGCTCGGCCTTGGTGACGGTCGCGGCGAGGACGAAGGCGGGCCTGCCCTCGGCGGCGACCGTGTCTCTTCCAGCTACGGCGACTCTTCCTCCAGCGACAGCTCCAGCAGTGGTGGCTACGACCAGCCGCCGCGCCACCGCGCCCGCTTTGAAGGCGGCAGCGGGTCATCTCGTCGCCGCGCTTCTGTGAAGCGCGAGGAATGATCTGGCTAGGCTCGGGGCGTCGCTAGGGGCCTGCCTCCGCGGATCGCCGCAACGCCGCTTTGTTTTGCTCTTTTTTCCTGCATCAAAAAGTGAAACCAGTATGGGCCCAGAGGGGCGTGTATCGAACTGTGGTTCCTTGGTTATTGTACTATGCGTGTTATTCCCGTGCTGTGTCGTTATTTTGCGCAAAGATAACTTAACTTGGTGCGTTCAGGACGCCCTCTTCCTTATGAAGTGCTTATTTCCTCGTGAACATCTTGCCTTGGTGGCCTGCATTCGCTCAGGAACTACACAAACTCGTTAGGAAGTGCGTTAAAGGACTTGCCGTCCACCCTGGCCCTGACCTGGCGCTTTGTATCGCGGTACCCATGGGGCACGGACTAGGAGAGGTGCGCCAGCTTTTGGGTTCGAACGAGGGTGGCTCGCGAGAAGGCAGAGAGGAGAAAAATGCTCATGAGGGCACCTGCCTAGCCCCCTCGTGAGGTATGCGAGAAAGAGAACACGAGCAAACCAGAGCCGGAAATGCGGTAAGAGACGAGGGAATCAAATCAGAAAGGAACACCAAAAGCAAACTTTGATTAAGAGAAAGCGAGCAAACTACGGAAAGCAAATGAAAAGCCGCGTCCGGCACCTAATCTAGTCTTCAAGTCTTCTCACCAGCGCGGAGCTAAGTGCTGCCACTAGGCGTGGGCGGGAGCTCCAGGGCCTGAGGCCGGCGCTCCTGAGACTCCGGGGCGTGTACAACCCCAACTCATTATTACGTGAGAGTGTCACGGGCGGCGATTCTTCACAGGCACCGGGCCTTCTCCACAGGCTCTAGGCCTTGCTTCATGGGTAGAACTTCCGGAGGTGCTGGATATTCCAGGCGTTTTGGATAGGTACCCCATCTTGTGTCTCCAGGCGCACGGCGCCAGGCCTGGAGATGTGGACGACCTTGAATGGGTCCTCCCACATTGGTGAAAGCTTATGCAGCCCTTCCCTGGAGAGGACCCGCCTCAGGACGAGGTCGCCTACCTCGAGCATCCTGGAGCGGATGTTGCGGCAGTGGTATCGCCGTAGCGCTTGTTGGTACCTTGGCACCCTCAATGCAGCTTTGCGACGGCATTCCTCCCCCAGCACGAGGTCCAACCCCCGCGTGGCGTCCTGCTGCGTTTCGTCGAACGCCAGGACCCATGCGGAGCGATGCTTGACCTCGTGAGGGAGGACTGCTTCAGCTCCGTAGACGAGGAAGAACGGAGTCTCGCCCGTGGGCTTGGTGGCGGTGGTGCGGATGGACCACAGTACGGACTGGAGCTCATCGTGCCAGCCCCTGCCGTAGGCCTCCAGCTTCTTCTTGAAGGTCCTGGTCTTGAGGCCCCTCAGGACCTCCGCGTTGGCGTGTTCGGCCTGGCCATTGCTCCTGGGGTGCGCTACCGAAGCGTAGCAGATCTGCGTTCCAAGGTTAGCACAGTAGGTTTTGAAAAGGTTACTAGTAAAGTGCGAGCCGTTATCTGTGATGATGCGGTTGGGAACCCCAAAGCGGCTCACGAGGCCCTTGATGAACTTGATAACAGAGCCGGCTGGGATGGTACGGACGGCTTCCACTTCCGCCCACTTGGTGAACTTGTCGATGGCAACGTAGAGATAGCGGTAGCCCCCTGGTGCCCGTGGGAACGGGCCTAGGATGTCCAGCCCCCAGACCGCGAACGGCCATGTGAGCGGGATGGCTTGGAGTCCCTGAGCAGGCTGATGGATTTTCTTGGCGTGGAATTGGCAAGCTTTGCAGGACTTCACCAGCTCGGCTGCGTCGTTGAGTGCTGTAGGCCAGTAGAATCCACTGCGGAAGACCTTGCCGACGAGGGTCCATGACGACGAGTGGTGTCTGCAGTCCCCGCCGTGTATGTCAATCAGCAACTCCCTTCCTTGATCGCTAGAGATGCAGCGCAGCGTGACGTCGTTCGGTCGTTTCCTGTATAACTCGCCGTCTTGGATACAGTATGCCGTGGCTTGCCGGGCCACGCGCTCCGCGTCCTCTTCCTTCTCCGGCAGCGTCCCGTGCGTCAGGTACTCCTTGAATTCCTTGGTCCAGCATTCCTCCTGGGGCTCGAGCGCCAAGAGTAGCCGAGCTCCTGAGGTCGGGCCACAGGCTGGGGCTCCCGTGGCCGGAGGCTGTGGGAGCTCCTCCCGAGGCTGAGTCATGCTTGAAAGGGGTGGCGTAGCTGATGGCTTGAAGAGCCGCTCCTCAAAGACACCGGGCTCCTGCGGCTGCCGCTTGGATGCTCTCCTGGCGATGTCGTCGGCTTCTTTGTTGGTGCCCCGGGGCACGTGCTGCAGCTCCAGGCCCGAGAATTGCTTCTCCATCTTGCGCACCTCCGCGAGGTAGGCCTCCATATGCTCGTCCTTTGGCTCATACACCTTGTTGGAGAAGTTGACGAGGAGTTGCGAGTCGCCTCTGACGGTGAGGCGCTTCACCCCTAGAGTTGCCGCAGCCTTCAGGCCAGCTATGAGGCCTTCGTATTCTGCGATATTGTTGGAGACCTTCTCACCGTGCTGAAAGCAGAGCTGCACGGCGTAGTAGAGCTTGTCCTGAGTGGGCGAGATGAGCACTACTCCAGCCCCCGCGCCCTGGTGCGCGAAGGCGCCATCGAAATACATGACCCAGCCGTCTGGAGCCTCGCTCCCTGGGGAGGTGGACCGGTCTTCTCCTTCCTCAAGTGTCGGGGCATCCGTCCATTCTGCCACAAAGTCAGCGAGCGCGGCCCCCTTGATGACCCTGGTGGTGCTGAACTCTAACTAGAAGACTTGCAACTCGATGTTCCACTCAGCGACCCTTCCGGCTGAGTTAGGGCTCCTGAGTACCCTCTCCAACGGGTAGGCTGAGACGACCTTGATGGGGTGGCCCTGGAAGTAGTGTCACAGCTTTCGTGAGGCCACCAGGAGCGCGAGCAGGAGTTTCTGGGGCATGGGGTAGCGCGCCCTCGCGTCCCGCAGTACGGTGCTGATGAAGTACACCGGGTGCTTGATGAGGGCTGGCACATTGTCGAGGCTTGGGCCCTGCGGAGATCGGGGCATATCCTGAGGTGGAGGGGTTCCTGCGACCGGACTGTCCTCAGGAGCTTCTGTGATGTTGCCCTCCTGAGCTTGATCTTCCACCGCTGATGCCTTTGCTGCGCCTTCCTGACCCTGCGCCACTTCAGTTCCGGCTCGGCGGAGCGCGCCCTTGGCTTGGCGCTCCTCCTGAACCGCTACCAGCGCCGCGCTGTTGGAGTACGGGGTGGCGGCAAGGTAGAGTACCAGAGGCTCGAGAGGCCGTGGTGCCACCATCACCGGGGGGCTGGTGAGGTATTTCTTGAGGTCTTGGAAGGCCTGGTCGGCCTCCGGGGTCCACTCGAACGGGCCCTTCTTCTTAATGAGCTTGAAGATGGGCAAGGCGCGCTCTCCCAGTTTGGAGATGAAACGCCCTAACGCGGTCACCCACCCTACTAGCTTCTGCATCTCTTTGAGGGTCTACGGTGGGCTCATGTCCTCGATGGCCTTGATCTTCTCTGGGTTCGCCTCGATCCCTCTGTGGGATACGAGGAAACCCAGTAACTTGCCGGAGGGGACGCCGAACACGCACTTCTCCGGGTTAAGCCTCAAGTTCACTTGGCGCAGGCTCTCGAAGGTCTCCTCCAAGTCTTGAATCAATGTCCTCGCCTCGCGAGACTTTACCACTATGTCATCGACGTAGGCCTCTGTGTTTCTCCCGAGCTGCCACCCCAGGGCGATGTGCATCAACCGCTGAAAGGTCGCGCCCGCGTTGCGCAGCCCGAAGGGCATGCAGGTGTAGCAGTACACCCCACATGGTGTCAGGAAGGCTGTCTTCTCCACATCTTCCACCGCCATCTTGATCTGATGATACCCTGAGAACGCGTCCAGGAAGCACAACAGGTCACACTCGGCGGTGGAGTCGACAATCTGGTCGATGCGCGGGAGTGGGAATGGATCTTGGGGGCAAGCTTTGTTGAGGTTGGTGAAGTCGATGCACATCCGTTCCTTTCCGCCTTTCTTCGGCACTATGACGGGGTTCGCCGGCCATTCGGGATATCGAACTTCTTGGATGGCACCCGCTGCCTCCAGCTTGCGAGTCTCTTGGACGATGAAGGCTTGCTTTTCAGTGGACTGCCATCTTGCTCGCTGCTTCACGGGGCGTATATTGGGGCACACCCTTAGATGATGCTGGATCACCTCCCTCGGGACCCCTACCAGCTGGTTAGGCTCCCACGCGAAGATCTCCTTGTTCGCGCGCAAGAACCTCACCAAGGCTTCTTCTTGTTCCGGGTCGAGGCCGGCTCCTATGGTAAAGGTGGCTCCTGAAGACCCATCCTCGTCGACCGGCACCTGCTTGGTTTCTGCCTTGTCTTGGGTGAACAACTGCTTCTTCTTGGTAGGCGCGGCCTCCTTGGCCTCAGGGGTACCGGTGCCGGCGGACTGTGCTGCTGCCACGGTCTTGAAGGCGAGCCTGAGTGCCGTCACGGCCTCCTTAGTGTCCCCCTTGATGGTGAGGACGCCCTTGCTTCCTGGCATCTTCATGAGGTTGTAAGCCGGGTGAGTCGCCGCCATGAACTGAGCGAGAGCCGGGTACCCGAGGATGGCGTTGTACGGGAGACCGATGCGGGCGATGTCGAAGTCCACCAGCTCGGTGCAGTAGTTGTCTGATACGTCTCCGTCGTATCTATAATTTTTGATTGTTCCATGCCAATATTATTCAACTTTCATATACTTTTGGCAACTTTTTATATTATTTTTGGGACTAACATATTGATCCAGTGCCCAGTGCCAGTTCCTGTTTGTTGCATGTTTTATGTTTTGCAGGATATCCATATCAAACGGAATCCAAACGGGATAAAAACGGACGGAGCTTATTTTTGGAATATTTGGAAAATTCCGGAAGAAAAATCCACACGAGACGGTGCTCGAGGTGGCCACGAGGCAGGGGGGCGCCCCTGCCCCCCTGGGCGCGCCCCTGACCCTCGTGGGCCACCCGTAAGGCGGTTGATGCTCCTTCGGCCGCAAGAAAGCTAATTTTTGGTAAAAAAATCATGGCGAAGGTTTCAGTCCAATCGGAGTTACGGATCTCCATATATATACGAAACGGTGAAAGGGCAGCAGAAGAGAACGCAGAAACAGGGAGAGACAGAGAGATAGATCCAATCTCGGAGGGGCTCTCGCCCCTCCCACGCCATGGAGGCCAAGGACCAGAGGGGAAACCCTTCTCCCATCTAGGGAGGAGGTCAAGGAAGAAGAAGACGAAGGGCCCCCCTCTCCCCTTCTCTTCCAGTGGCGCCGGAACGCTGCCGTGGCCATCATCATCACCGCAATCTTCACCAACCACTTCACCTCCATCATCACCAACTCTTCCCCCTCTATGCAGCGGTGTAACTTCTCTCTTACCTGCTGTAATCTCTACTTAAACATGGTGCTCAACGCTATATATTATTTCCCAATGATGTATGGCTATCCTATGATGTTTGAGTAGATCCGTTTTGTCCTATGGGTTATTTAATGATCAAGATTGGTTTGAGTTGCATGTTTTATTATTGATGCTGTCCTATGGTGCTCTCCATGTCGCGCAAGCGTGAGGGATCCCCGCTGTAGGGTGTTGCAATACGTTCATGATTCGCTTATAGTGGGTTGCGTGAGTGACTGAAACACAAACCTGAGTAAGGGGGTTGTTGCGTATGGGATAAAGAGGACTTGATGCTTTAATGCTATGGTTGGCTTTTACCTTAATGATCTTTAGTAGTTGCGGATGCTTGCTAGAGTTCCAATTATAAGTGCATATGATCCAAGTAGAGAAAGTATGTTAGCTTATGCCTCTCCCTCAAATAAAATTGCAATAATGATTACCGGTCTAGTTATCGATTGCCTAGGGACAAATAACTTTCTCGTGACAACAAGCTCTTTACTAAAACTAATTTAGATGTGTCTTTATCTAAACAACCCCTACTTTTTATTTACGCGCTCTTTATATTCTTGCAAACCTATCCAAAAACACCTACAAAGTACTTCTAGTTTCATACTTGTTTCCGGTAAAGTGAACGTCAAGTGTGCGTAGAGTTGTATCAGTGGTCGATAGAACTTGAGGGAATATTTGTTCTACCTTTATCTCCTCATTGGGTTCGACACTCTTACTTATTGAAAGAGGCTACAATTGATCCCCTATACTTGTGGGTTATCAAGACCTTTTTCTGGCGCCGTTGCCGGGGAGCAATAGCGTGGGGTGAATATTCTCGTGTGTGCTTGTTTGCTTTATCACTAAGTAATTTTTATTTGCTGTTCTTAGTTGTTCTCTATCTTTAGTTATGGGTAGGAAACGCAAAATACCAAAAAAATTAGTTGTACCTACTGAACCAATGGTTGAAGAACCACTCAAAATCTATCACACTCCTGAAGCTTTTTACTTGGATCATCTTCGATCCCTTTGTGCTCGTGCTGAAACCCCAACTAGCTTAGTTGAGGGCAAATCTTTAGATGAGCATGCTTGTTACGCGCGACACCGAATATCTGAAAAAGGGAAAATTCTATTGGGTCAAATTCATCGTTTGCAATGCTATGCTTGGAATTTATGTTATATGTATGATGTTACTTGTTGTTCTGAAAACCGTAAGAAACACCTCCCCTACCAATGTGAGTTTATTGATAATGGAATCCTATCTTCTTATGCTAAGGGTGTTTATAATTACTATGATATTCAACAAATTGAAGAATTTGTTGCTTTTAAGGGTGCTTATGAAATTGCTTCTTTGATTGAAACGTATGATGCTACTCTCTACAAGTCTGAAAATTTTGCCATACTTAAATATTGCTATGATAATTATGCTTATAATGCCTATGTTGAACCATATATTGAGGATTACCCCGCTGTCCAAGGAGAGACTAATATTTTGCAGGAGTCTATGGAAGAAGAAATTGATGAAACTGTGAGCTCATTGGATGAAGAAGATGATGAGGAGAGCGAAGAACAAAAGGAGGAAGAGCGGATTGATCACCCGTGCCCACCTTCTAATGAGAGTAACTCTTCAACTCATACATTGTTTAATTTCCCTTCATGCTTACCGAAGGATGATTGCTATGATGACTGTTATGATCCCATTGATTCTCTTGAAATATCCCTTTTTGATGATGCTTGCTATGCTTGTGGCCAAGATGCCAATATGAATTATGCTTATGGAGATGAACTTGCTATATTTCCTTATGTTAAACATGAGATTGTTGCTATTGCACCCATGCATGATAGTCCTATTATCTTTTTGAATTCTCCCGACTACACTATATCGGAGAAATTTGCACTTATTAAGGATTATATTGATGGGTTGCCTTTTACTATTGCACATGATGATTTTGATGAGTATAATATGAATGTGCTTGCTGCTCCTACTTGCAATTATTATGAGAGAGGAACTATATCTCCACCTCTCTATGTTTCCCACATGACAAAATTGCAAGAAACTGTTTATACTATGCATTGGCCTTTACTTTGTGTGCATGAATTGTTCTTTTATGACATGGCGATGCATAGGAAGAGAGTTAGACTTCGTCATTACATGATATATGTTACTTTGCGCTCAGTACTAAATTACAAATCATTGCTAATTAAAATTGGCTTTGATATACCTTGGGATCCGGGTGGATTCACTACTTGAGCACTATATGCCTAGCTTAATGGCTTTAAAGAAAGCGCTGCCAGGGAGACAACCCGGAAGTTTTAGAGAGTCATTTATTTCTGTTGAGTGCTTTCATTTAGTTTAAAAACAACAAAAATAAAGAGGGGAACCCAAAACTTTTTCAAAAAAGAAAAGCGAAAGTGAGAAAGACAAGCATTGTTGAAGTGGGAGAGCTCCTTGAACTTTGTTCATGCTCACGGAAACATTGTGAATCTTGATTACATAAACTTTTTCAACATAAATAATTATCCCCTTGTACAATTCCATTGTATTATAAAAATAATGTGCCAAGGTTTGCCTTTAGGATGTTTACAATGCTTGTTGGTTTGTGCGGTGCAGGACAGAAACTTTGGCTGTAGTGCGCGAATTTTAATTTTTTACTGGAACATCAAATGGTTCCGCTAGTTTCGAAGAAAATAAAAACAGGTTTACTCCACCCCTTTTTACTTTTCAAAAAAGATTAACTAATCTAAAGAAAAACTGATTCTTTTTGCACTGTCTTTCTATACAAATTTTTTATTGTTAATAATTTTGGCAGATTGTTTCAAGTATCATAAGTATGGTGAATGTTCAGATTATTACAGACTGTTCTGTTTTAGACAGATTCTATTTTTGATGCATAGTTTGCTTGTTTTGATGAAACTATCAATTTATATCAGTGGATTAAGCCTTGAAAAAGTTATATTACAGTAGACACAATGCAAAAACAAAATATGAATTGGTTTGCAACAGTACTTAGAGTAGTGATTTGCTTTATTATACTAACGGATCTCACCGAGTTTTCTGTTGAAGTTTTGTGTGGATGAAGTGTTCGATGATCGAGAAGGTTTCGATGTGAGAAGAAGGAAGAGAGGCAAGAGCTCAAGCTTGGGGATGCCCAAGGCACCCCAAGTAAATATTCAAGGAGACTCAAGTGTCTAAGCTTGGGTATGCCCCGGAAGGCATCCCTTCTTTCTTCAACAAGTATCGGTATGTTTTCGGATTCGTTTTGTTCATGCGATATGTGCAATCTTGGAGCGTCTTTTGCATTTAGTTTTCATTTTCTTTTATGCACCATGCTGGTATGAGATGGTCCCTGGTTGATATATAGAATGCTCTTTGCACTTCACTTATATCTTTTGAGTATGGCTTTATAGAATGCTTCATGTGCTTCACTTATATCATTTGAAGTTTGGATTGCCTGTTTCTCTTCACTTAGACAACCACCGTTTGTAGAATGCTCTTTTGCTTCACTTATATTTGTTAGAGCATGGGCATATCTTTTTTAGAAAGAATTAAACTCTGTTTCTTCACTTATATCTATTTAGAGAGATGACAGGAACTGGTCATTCACATGGTTAGTCATAAAATCCTACATAAACTTGTAGATCACTGAATATGATATGTTTGATTCCTTGCAATAGTTTTGCGATATAAAGATGGCGATATTAGAGTCATGCTAGTGGGTGGTTGTGGATTAGTAGAAATACTTGTGTTGAGATTTGTGAATCCCGTAGCATGCACGTATGGTGAACCGTTATGTGATGAAGTCGGAGCATGATTTATTTATTGATTGTCTTCCTTATGAGTGGCGGTCGGGGACGAGCGATGGTCTTTTCCTACCAATCTATCCCCCTAGGAGCATGCACGTAGTACTTTGTTTCAATAACTAATAGATTTTTGCAATAAGTATGTGAGTTCTTTATGACTAATGTTGAGTCCATGGATTATACGCATTCTCACCCTTCCCCCATTGCTAGCCTCTCTAGTACCGCGCAACTTTCGCCGGTACCATAAACCCACCATATACTTTCCTCAAAACAGCCACCATACCTACCTATCATGGCATTTCCATAGCCATTCTGAGATATATTGCCATGCAACTTCCATCATCATCATATACATGACTCGAGCATTCATTATCATATTGCTTTGCATGATCGTAAGATAGCTAGCATGATATTTTCATGGCTTGTCCGTTTTTTGATGTCATTGCTATGCTAGATCATTGCACATCCCGGTACACCGCCGGAGGCATTCATATAGAGTCATATCTTTGTTCTAGTATCGAGTTGTAATATTGAGTTGTAAGTAAATAGAAGTGTGATGATCATCATTATTAGAGCATTGCCCCAGTGAGGAAAGGATGATGGAGACTATGATTCCCCCATAAGTCAGGATGAGACTCCGGACTTTACAAAAAAATAAAAGAGTCCAAAGAAGCCCAAATAAAAAAGAGAGGCCAAAGAAGCCCAACAAAAAATAAAAAAATAAAAAAATGAGAGAAAAAGAGAGAAGGGGCAATGTTACCATCCTTTTACCACCCTTGTGCTTCATTGTAGCACCATGTTCTTCATAGAGAGAGTATCCTATGCTTTCACTTTCATATACTAGTGGGAATTTTCATTATAGAACTAGGCTTGTATATTCCAACGATGGGCTTCCTCAAATGCCCTAGGTCTTCATGAGCAAGCAAGTTGGATGCACACCCACTTGGTTTCAGTTTGAGCTTTGATACACTTATAGCTCTAGTGCATCCGTTGCATGGCAATCCCTACTCCTCACATTGACATCAATTGATGGGCATCTCCATAGCCCGTTGATTAGCCGCGTCGATGTGAGACTTACTTTTTTTTGTCTTCTCCACATAACCCCCATCATCATATTCTATTCCACCTATAGTGCTATGTCCATGGCTCACGCTCATGTACCGCATGAAAGTTGAAAAGGTTTGAGAAACGTCAAAAGTATGAAACAATTGCTTGGCTTGTCATCGGGGTTGTGCATGATGTGAATATTTTGTGTGGTGAAGATGGAGCATAGCCAGACTATATGATTTTGTAGGGATGAGGTTTCTTTGGCTATGTTATTTCAATAAGACATAATTGCTTGGTTGGTATGCTTGAAGTATTATTGTTTTTATGTCAAAGGATAGACTATTGCTTTGAATCACTCGTATCTTAATATTCATGCCATGATTAGACATATGATCAAGATTATGCTAGGTAGCATTCCACATCAAAAATTATCTTTTTTATCATATACCTACTCTAGGACGAGTAGGAATTAAGCTTGGGGATGCTGATACGTCTCCGTCGTATATATAATTTTTGATTGTCCCATGCCAATATTATTCAACTTTCATATACTTTTGGCAACTTTTTATATTATTTTTGGGACTAACATATTGATCCAGTGCCCAGTGCCAGTTCCTGTTTGTTGCATGTTTTATGTTTTGTAGAATATCCATATCAAACGGAATCCAAACGGGATAAAAACGGACGGAGTTTATTTTTGGAATATTTGGAAAATTCCGGAAGAAAAATTCACACGAGACGGTGCCTGAGGTGGCCACGAGGCAGGGGGGCGCCCCTGCCCCCCTGGGCGCGCCCCTGACCCTCATGGGCCACCTGTAAGGCGGTTGATGCCCTTCTTCGGCCGCAAGAAAGCTAATTTTTGGTAAAAAATCATGGCGAAGGTTTCAGTCCAATCGGAGTTACACATCTCCATATATATACGAAACGGTGAAAGGGCAGCACAAGAGAACACAGAAACAGAGAGAGACAGAGAGATAGATCCAATCTCGGAGGGGCTCTCACCCCTCCCACGTCATGGAGGCCAAGGACCAGAGGGGAAACCCTTCTCCCATCTAGGGAGGAGGTCAAGGAAGAAGAAGACGAAGGGGCCCCCTCTCCCCTTCTCTTCCGGTGGCGCCGGAACGCCGCCGTGGCCATCATCATCACCGCAATCTTCACCAACAACTTCACCGCCATCATCACAACCTCTCCCCCCTCTATGCAGCGGTGTAACTTCTCTCTTACCTGCTGTAATCTCTACTTAAACATGGTGCTCAATGCTATATGTTATTTCCCAATGATGTATGGCTATCCTATGATGTTTGAGTAGATCCGTTTTGTCCTATGGGTTATTTGATGATCAAGATTGGTTTGAGTTGCATGTTTTATTATTGGTGCTGTCCTATGGTGCTCTCCTTGTCGCGCAAGCGTGAGGGATCCCCGCTGTAGGGTGTTGCAATACGTTCATGATTCGCTTATAGTGGGTTGCGTGAGTGACTGAAACACAAACCCGAGTAAGGGGGTTGTTGCGTATGGGATAAAGAGGACTTGATGCTTTAATGCTATGGTTGGCTTTTACCTTAATGATCTTTAGTAGTTGCAGATGCTTGCTAGAGTTCCAATCATAAGTGCATATGATCCAAGTAGAGAAAGTATGTTAGCTTATGCCTCTCCCTCAAATAAAATTGCAATAATGATTACCGGTCTAGTTATCGATTGCCTAGGGACAAATAACTTTCTCATGACAACAAGCTCTTTACTAAAACTAATTTGGTTGTGTCTTTATCTATATAACCCCTACTTTTTATTTACGCGCTCTTTATATTCTTGCAAACCTATCCAAAAACACCTACAAAGTACTTCTAGTTTCATACTTGTTTCCGGTAAAGTGAACGTCAAGTGTGTGTAGAGTTGTATCAGTGGTCGATAGAACTTGAGGGAATATTTGTTCTACCTTTATCTCCTCATTGGGTTCGACACTCTTACTTATTGAAAGAGGCTACAATTGATCCCTTATACTTGTGGGTTATCAAGACCTTTTTCTGGCGCCGTTGCCGGGGAGCAATAGCGTGGGGTGAATATTCTCGTGTGTGCTTGTTTGCTTTATCACTAAGTAATTTTTATTTGCTGTTCTTAGTTGGTGGGCGTGCAAAGCATCGGGAGCATTCCGGAGCCGGCGGTGGTGTGGAGATGGTCTTCTGACCAGAAGGCGAGGTCGGCCTCTGGCGCGGCCCAACCCGGCGGAGCCCCTAGGCGCTTGGATGTGGCTCCGATATGACGGAGGAATGGCTTGACGTGGCGGTCTGAAGGTGGTGCTTGAGAGCCAACCAGCAGGGCTGCGACTGCGTGGTGCGCCGGCACCGCGTAGCGAGCGGTGAAGAGGTCACGGAGTTCCCCCCAGGAGGCCACCGTGGATCCCAGGAGGTTGAGCAGCCAGGCGCACGGCTCGCCGGCGAGGGCCATGGGGAACCAGTTGGCCATGATCTTGTCGTGACCTCCGGCTTCGAGGACGGCCTCCTCGTACATCAGCAGGAATGGCGTCGGGTCTGCCGCGCCGTCGTAACGCGGCGGCATCTCTAGCTTGAACTTGGCCGGCCACCGCACTCGCCGTAGGGCGGGGGCTAGGGCTCGGTACCCAGACGCCCCGCTATTGGTGTCGGCCACAGAGGTGGATGACGGGGCACCTGCCATGGGGGCAAAGTGCGGCGGCGCGGGGCGCAGGTTGGTGGAGAGGAGCTCCGGCTCCCCCTACCTGGCGCGCCAAATGTCGGTTGTGGGGTTCCGGCAAACCCTTAAGGTTCAAACACTTGGGTGCGCGCGAAGTCTTTCCCTCCTACCGATCTACGCCCTAGCTCGCTAAGATCCCGCGGACGAACTCGACGAACTCGCAACACAGAAAGACACAGGATTTATACTGGTTCGGGCCACCGTTGTGGTGTAATACCCTACTCCAGTGTGGTGGTGGTGGATTGCCTCTTGGGCTAATGAAGAACAGTACAAGGGAAAGAACAACCTCCTGAGGTTGAGGTGTTCTTGTGCTTGGTGTCTTGGCCGGTGAGAGCTGGGTGAACTGCCCCTTGCCCCTACTGTGGTGGCTAGCTCTACTTATATAGGCCCTGGTCCTCTTCCCAAATATTGAGCGGGAAGGGAGCCCACAACGGCGGGCAAATTTGAAGGGGGACAGCTAGTACAAGCTATCTTGAAGCGGTCTTCGCCTACAAAAGGCTTTGGTGGTGACGCCGTCTTGGGGTCCACGATGACCTCCGTCTTGCCGTCCTCCTAGTCTTGGTCTTGTTGCACCGATATAGCAACCTTTGCCTGATGCCTCGGTACTCCTCGCCTGCGCTGGCTTCCTTAGCACCAAAGAGGAAACAAGGACGCTGCGCACGCTGGCGCCCGCCTGGCGCCGATCGTCATGGCTCACGTCACGAGAGCCTCGTGAGGTTTGCCCCGCCTTGATATCTCCACTCCTCGTGAGCCTGCCTGACTAGGCCACTCCTGAGGAGGTCTTGCGTCGCCCACCTCGCGAGGCTTGGCCCCTCGCGAGGGTCTTGGATGCCTTGTTGATGAAGATGGGCCGTACGGCCTGCTGGCTTAGCCACGTCGTGGGCCGCAGGCAGGCAAGTCTGGGGACCCCCGTTCCCAGAACGCCGACAGAGGACGGAGGGGCAAGGGCTCCAGAGGGACGGCGACGGCTCGGGGAAGGCTCTGGACATAGCTAGGCGACGGGGGGACAAGCGCGCAATGAGGGAGAAGAAGACAGTGGCGCTAGAGCACGAGAAGCGCCATGCCAAAATGGTGGTCACCACTGTGACCGGCAAGGAGGGGATGCGAGAGGCTGCAGCGAGTTGTCTAGTGATTATTCTTACATACCAGAGGCCGAGGAAGTTGATAGATCGACGAATGGATCCAAGGTGATGCATGAGTGATCGACTGAAGTTTTCTGTATCAGTTTTGGCTGAGTACTGTTGATCAACAGGGAGCTAATTGGGTCAAATGGTGTTGTCTGGGAGGTTTAGATTAGGAAGGACTACGGTTCTGGAAAAGTTGAGGTGATTTGGACCAATATTTGATACACTTGCTTTGCAATTGCATAAACTGGTCCAGAATAAAGATCAGGAAGGTGCACTCAAATGGAGAAGCCACTTGAGCTGAAATTTGGCAAGGCAGGGTTATTTGGTCATATGAGAGTGCTGTAAAAATTTCATGCCATTTGGCCAAACCAAAATGGTACTTCCTTCATACAACACCTCTCTGGACATAATCTTAGGAAAATTCCTAAGGTAAAATGGCTAAACAAAATATGCCCTAATTTGGTGGATATAGGTTATATGGGTAGGAGAAGGTATAGAAAATTTACAGCCATAATGGAGCAAGATAAAATATACTTGCTTCACAAACTGAAATTTTGGACAGAATCAAAGAATTGAAGATGAGCTCACATGGAGGCATTACATGAGCTCAACTTTGGTGGAGGGCTATGATATGATGATATTGAGGTCATGCATAAATTGCAACTCATTTGGATATGCCTAGCTTGTACCTCCTTCACAAAATTTATTTTTGGACAGAAATTTTGGAAAATCATAATTAAATGACTACAAGGCAAATGAGGTTGCATTTTGGCATGTGGCAATGATATGGACATGAAAAGGTGTCCAAGGAGTTTGAGGCCACTTGGGAAAATAAAAATAGCACTTGCTTCACAATGTGCCATTTAGGACAGAATAGGAAATGAATTATTTGAGCATGATTATAACATGGCAAATGAAATATTTTGACATATTTGAGGAAGAGATGACCCAAAACATTTATGAGAATTATTTGGGAATTTTAGGAGTGATGGAAGTATAGGTTGCTTCACAACCTAGGGCAATTAGGGTTATTCCTTTAACAGAAAAAGGAATATTCCCAATAAAAAGAATATTGGGATTTGGTCCAAGGTGGAAATGGAAAGTTCTAGGGAAGGATTTGAGGTTGACAAGCCACTCTGGAAGCAAAGAAGAGGTCATCTTCTTCAGTTTCCAGACCATAAAGCCACGGAGAAAGAAAACTCAAGCAAAAATCTCAGAAAAACAAATGAAAAAGAAAGGGCCAACAATCAAGCTGTGACACCAAGTATTTGGCGGATAAGAAGGATGGCAAAGTGAAAGGTATATTTGATATACATGTTATTGGTGTGTACCTTACTAATGCTCGCAGTAGTGCCTGGGTATTTGATACTGGTTCTGTTGCTCATATTTGCAACTCGAAACAGGGACTACGGATTAAGCGAAGATTGGCTAAGGACGAGGTGACGATGCGCGTGGGAAATGGTTCCAAAGTCGATGTGATCGCCGTCGGCACGCTACATCTACATCTACCTTCGGGATTAGTTTTAGACCTGAATAATTGTTATTTGGTGCCAGCGTTAAGCATGAACATTATATCTGGATCTTGTTTGATGCGAGACGGTTATTCATTTAAATCAGAGAATAATGGTTGTTCTATTTATATGAGTAATATATTTTATGGTCATGCATCCTTGATGAGTGGTCTATTTTTGTTGAATCTCGATAGTAGTGACACACATATTCATAGTATTGAAGCCAAAAGATATAAGTTTAATAATGATAGTGCAACTTATTTGTGGCACTGCCGTTTAGGTCATATTGGTGTAAAGCGCATGAAGAAACTCCATGCTGATGGGCTTTTGGAATCACTTGATCATGAATCACTTGATTCTTGCGAACCGTGCCTCATGGGCAAGATGACTAAGACTCCGTTCTCCGGAACAATGGAGCGAGCAACAGACTTGTTGGAAATAATACATACTAATGTATGCGGTCCGATGAGTGTTGAGGCTCGCGGCGGGTATCATTATTTTCAGACCTTCACAGATGATTTGAGCAGATATGGGTATATCTACTTGATGAAACATAAGTCTGAAACATTTGAAAAGTTCAAAGAATTTGAGAGTGAAGTGGAAAATCATCGTAACATGAAAATAAAATTTCTACAATCTGATCGTGGAGGAGAATATTTGAGTTATGAGTTTGGTCTTCATTTGAAACAATGCGGAATAGTTTCGCAGCTCACGCCACCCGGAACACCACAGCGTAATGGTGTGTCCGAACGTCGTAACCGCACTTTATTAAATATGGTGCGATCTATGATGCCTCTTACTGATTTACCGCTATCGTTTTGGGGTTATACTTTAGAGACGGCTGCATTCACGTTAAATAGGGTATCAGCTAAATCCGTTGAGACGACACCATATGAACTGTGGTTTGGCAAGAAACCCAAGTTGTCGTTTCTTAAAGTTTGGGGCTACGATGCTTATGTGAAAAAGCTTCAACCTGATAAGCTCGAACCCAAATCGGAGAAATGTGTCTTCATAGGATACCCAAAAGAGACTGTTGGGTACACCTTCTATCATAGATCCGAAGGCAAGATATTCGTTACTAAGAGTGGATCCTTTCTAGAGAAGGATTTTCTCTCGAGAGAAGTGAGTGGGAGGAAAGTAGAACTTGATGAGGTAATTGTACCTGCTCCCTTATTGGAAAGTAGTTCATCACAGAAATCGGTTCCTGTGATTCCTACACCAATTAGTGAGGAGGCTAATGATAGTGATCATGAAACTTCTGATAAAGTTACTACCGAACCTCGTAGGTCAACCAGAGTAAGATCCGCACCAGAGTGGTACTGTAATCCTGTTCTGGAAGTCATGTTACTTGACCATGACGAACTTACGAACTATGAGGAAGCGACGATGAGCCCAGATTCCGCGAAATGGCTTGAGGCCATGAAATCTGAGATGGGATCCATGTATGAGAACAAAGTGTGGACTTTGGTTGACTTGCCCGATGATCAGCAAGCCATAGAGAATGAATGGATCTTCAAGAAGAAGACTGATGCTGACGGTAATATTACTGTCTACAAAGCTTGACGTGTTGCGAAAGGTTTTCGACAAGTTCAAGGATTTGACTACGATGAGACCTTCTCACCCGTAGCGATGCTTAAGCCATCTGAATCATGTTAGCAATTGCCGCATTTTATGATTATGAAATAAGGCAAATGGATGTCAAAAATGCATTCCTAAATGGATTTCTGGAAGAAGAGTTTTATATGATGCAACCCGAAGGTTTTATCGATCCAAAGGATGCTAACAAAGTGTGCAAGCTCCAGCGATCCATTTATGGACTGGTGCAAGCATCTCAGAGTTGGAATAAACGCTTTGATAGTGTGATCAAACCATATGGTTTTATACAGACTTTTGGAGAAGCCTGTATTTACAAGAAAGTGAGTGGGAGCTGTGTAGCATTTCTAATATTATATGTGGATGACATATTGTTGATTGGAAATGATATAGAACTTCTGGATAGCATAAAAGGATACTTGAATAAAAGGTTTTCTATGAAATACCTTGGTGAAGCTGCTTATATATTGGGCATCAAAATCTGTAGAGATAGATCAAGACACTTAATTGGACTTTTACAAAGCACATACCTTGATAATGTTTTGAAGAAGTTCAAAATGGATCAAGCAAAGAAAGGGTTCTTTCCTGTGTTACAAGGCGTGAAGTTGAGTCGGACTTAATGCCCGACCACTGCACAAGGTAGAGAGAAAATGAAAGTCATTTCCTATGCTTCAGCCATAGGTTCTATCATGTATGCAATGCTGTATACTAGACCTGATGTGTGCCTTGCTATTAGTTTAGCAGGGAGGTACCAAAGTAATCCAGAAGTGGATCACTGGACAGCGGTCAAGAACATCCTGAAATACCTGAAGAGGACTAAGGATATGTTTCTCATTTATGGAGGTGACAAAGAGCTCATCGTAAATGGTTATGTCGATGCAAGCTTGGACACTGATCCTGATGACTCTAAGTCACAAACCGGATACATATTTCTATTGAACAGTGGAGCTGTCAGTTGGTGCAGTTCCAAGCAAACTGTCGTGGTGGGATCTACGTGTGAAGCAGAGTACATAGCTGCTTCGGAAGCAACAAATGAAGGAGTCTGGATGAAGGAGTTCATAACGGATCTAGGTGTCATACCTAGTGCACCCAGTCCAATGAAAATCTTTTGTGACAATACTGTTGCAATTGCCTTGGCAAAGGAATCTAGATTTCACAAGAGAACAAGCACATCAAGATACGCTTCAATTCCATCCGCGATCGAGTCAAGGAGGGAGACATAGAGATTTGCAAGATACATACGGATCTGAGTGTTGCAGACCCGTTGACTAAGCCTCTCTCACGAGCAAAACATGATCAACACCAAGACTCCATGGGTGTTAGAATCATTACTATGTAATCTAGATTATTGACTCTAGTGCAAGTGGGAGACTGAATGGGAGACTAAAGGAAATATGCCCTAGAGGCAATAATAAAGTTGTTATTTATATTTCCTTATATCATGATAAATGTTTATTATTCATGCTAGAATTGTATTAACCAGGAACTTAGTACATGTGCGAATACATAGACAAACAGAGTGTCACTAGTATGCCTCTACTTGACTAGCTCGTTAATCAAAGATGGTTAAGTTTCCTAGCCATAGACATGAGTTGTCATTTGATGACGGGATCACATCATTAGAGAATGATGTGATTGACATGACCCATCCGTTAGCTTAGCACTATGATTGTTTAGTTTATTGCTATTGCTTTCTTCATGACTTATACATGTTCCTATAACAATGAGATTATGCAACTCCCGAATACCGGAGGAACACTTAGTGTGCTATCAAACGTCACAACATAACTGGGTGATTATAAAGATGCTCTACAGGTGTCTCCGATGGTGTTTGTTGATTTGGCATAGATCGAGATTAGGATTTGCCACTCCGATTGTCGGGGAGGTATCTCTGGGCCCTCTCGGTAATGCACATCACTATAAGCCTTGCAAGCAATGTAACTAATGAGTTAGTTACAAGATGATGCATTACAAAATGAGTAAAGAGACTAGCCGGTAACGAGATTGAACTAGGTATAGTGATACCGACGATCGAATCTCGGGTAAGTAACATACCGATGACAAAGGGAACAACGTATGTTGTTATGCGATTTGACCGATAAAGATCTTCGTAGAATATGTGGGATCCAATATGAGCATCCAGGTTCCGCTATTGGTTATTGGCCGGAGATGAGTCTCGGTCATGTCTACATAGTTCTCGAACCCGTAGGGTTCGCACGCTTAACGTTCGATGACGATCGGTATTATGAGTTTATGTGTTTTGATGTACCGAAGGTAGTTTGGAGTCCCGGATGAGATCACAGACATGACGAGGAGTCTCGAAATGGTCGAGACATAAATATTGATATATTGGACCATGTTGTTCGGACACCAGAAGTGTTCGGAGAGTTTCGGATAAAACCAGAGTGCCGGAAGGTTACCGGAACCCCCCGGGAAGTTATGGGCCTTAGTGGGCTTTAGGGGAGAGAGAGAGGGCTGCGGTGATGAGGTGGCGCCCCCCCTAAGGGGAGTCCGAATAGGACAAGGGGAGGTTGGTGCGGTCCCTCTTTCCCTCTCCCTCTCCCTCTCCTTCCTTCTCCTCCTAGTTGGACTAGGAAAGGGGGAAACCTACTCCTACTAGGAGTAGGATTCCTCCCCCCTTGGCACGCCCCTTGTGGCCGGCCGGCCTCCTCCTCCCCTCCTTTATATACGGGGGAGGGGGACACTAAGGGAGTCCTGGACTAAGGGGTCCTCAGGCGTCCGGCCTGTTACTCATTGGGCCGGACTGATGGGCTGTGAAGACCGAAGACTATACCCGTGTCCGACAGAGGGCAAGCTTGGCGACCAATAATGAAGATTCCTTCCTATGTAACCGACTCCATGTAACCCTAGATCCCTCCGGTGTCTATATAAACCGGAGGGCATAGTCCAGATAGGACAGATTCATTACCATATACTCATAGGCTAGACTTCTAGGGTTTAGCCATTACGATCTCGTGGTAGATCTTGTAACACTCATATTCATCAAGATCAATCAAGCAGGAAGTAGGGTATTACCTCCATAGAGAGGGCCCGAACCTGGGTAAACATCGTGTCCCCCGTCTCCTATTACCATCAATCCTAGACGCACAGTTCGGGACCCCCTACCCGAGATCCGCCGGTTTTGACACCGACATTGGTGCTTTCATTGAGAGTTCCGCTGTGCCATCGACAAAAGGATTCGATGGCCCCTTCGATCGTCAGTAATGACGTGATCCAGGGGGAAACCTTCCTCCCCGGACAAATCTTTGTATTCGGCGGCTTCGTACTGTGGGCCAACTCGCTAGGCCATCTGGAGCAGATCGATAGCTACGCCCCTGGCCATCAGGTCAGATTCAGAAGCCTGAACTACGTCGTGGACATCCGTGGAGACTTGATCTTCGATGGATTAGAGACCGCAGCAACCGCTCCCCTTCGCCCCGATAAACATGGCTTAAACCTGTCATCAGGCCGCATCCAGGAGATAGCTCCTGTAACAACTCTGGCCTTAGATCCGGAGCAGATCAAGTCGTCCGAAGATGGGAAACTCAACCCCATCATGGGGGCTACCAACTCGGCGGCGGTGGAGCCGCATGCAGATTCCACTTCGTACGATACTTGCATCAACGGAACCCCGGACTGGTCTCCGATATCGAGTTCCGAACCCTGTGAGCCCGCGGATACCGAACTCGATCGGCTATCGATCTTCAAGTTCAGCGCCACGGATATCTTCCAACACTCGCCCATGGGCGACCTACTAAACTCACTAAAAAACCTATCCCTGGCAGACGGCTCGTCGCCGAACTATGTTCGGTTCGACCTTACGGCGGATGATGGAGAATTTTGCTTCCCACCCCCACCCACTCCATAGCCACCGTCGAAGAACCAACCAACACGCCTGACCCCTGCTCCGAAGACATCGATGGTTTGGACGACGATGAGGGGCAAAACCAGAGCTTACTATCCGCTAGACATGGGGCGACCACTCCCTAGTATGACGTATGTATGGTGGACACACCCAACGACGATCTCGACGATGACAAGGAGGATCCAGTCGAGGATAAGCCTCCTGGTACACAGTCTGAACACCGGCGCCCCAGGCACCACTCTCAGTCACGTCACTCAAGGGAAAACAATATTAGCATCGGAGGTGATAGTACTCGGGACAACGAAGACCCTGCTGAGACAGGATCTGAACAGGAGGACCAGGAAAGCGGGCAGGATAGCCCTGATGAACAGGCCACATACGGAGACTCGGAGGATAGTAATTATCTTCCACTCTCCGAGGAAGAAGAGAGCCTCGGCAACGAGGAATTCATCGTGCCTGAGGAACCTCTAGAACAGGAGCGCTTTGAGCCGGTTTATAAGCTGTTTGGGGGAAAAGGCCATGCCACTGTACCAGTTGATGAAGAAAACAGATGACTTTGTCTGGAATGATGCTGCTAATACCGCCTTTGAGGATTTGAAGAGACAGCTGGCTGAGCCCCCGGTTCTTGCTGCTCCGGTTGACAAGGAGCCCTTATTACTGTATGTAGCCGCTAACACACGAGCCGTCAGTGTGGCTGTGGTGGTGGAGCGCAAGGAAGAGGGTAAGGAGTATCCGGTTCAGCGGCCGGTTTACTACGTCAGTGAAGTGCTCATTGAGTCCAAGCAACGGTATCCGCATTGGCCGAAGCTTGTTTATGGCGTGTTCATGGCAAGCCGGAAGCTTAAGTATTATTTCCAGGGTCACCCCATCACTGTGGTTAGTTCTGCTCCCTTAGGAGATATCATCCAGAACAGAGAAGCCACAGGAAGAGTGGCTAAGTGGGCTATAGGGCTTGGGCCTCATGGTCTGAAATATGTGCCACACACTGCTGTCAAATCTCAAGCATTGGTGGATTTCATCAACGATTGGACAGAGTTGCAGGTGCCTGAAGAGAAGCCGGATAATACATATTGGACTATTCACTTCGACGGGTCTAGGCAATTGGAGGGCTCGGGGGCTGGAGTTGTATTAACTTCCCCCGGAGGTGACAAGTTTCGTTATGTGCTACGGTTGATGTTTCCCTGTACTAACAACGCGGCTGAGTACGAGGCCTTGCTCCATGGTCTTCGGATGGCTAAGGAGATGAGCTTGAGCCGGGTAAGGTGCTTTGGCGACTCAGATTTAGTGGCTCAACAAGTGTCAGGCAAGTGGGATTCCAAGGACCCTCTCATGGCGGCTTATCGTCGTGAAGTTGATGCCATTGCTGGACACTTTTAGGGTTCCCAAGTAGAGCACATCGATCGCAGGAAGAACTAGGCGGCTGATGCATTAAGCCGGCTGGGCTCTCAGCGAAAGCCGGTGCCGCCTAATACTTTCTTGGACATCTTGCATAACCCTTCTGTTAAGTTGCCAACAGAGGAAGACTTGGCTGTCCCTGACCCGGAGGCACAGTTGGTGGCGGCTCTCCACATTACCCCAGACTGGACAGTACCATACTTGGCTTACATGACCCGGGGAGAATTGCCTGAGGATGAAACTTTGGCCAGACAAATAACCCGGCGGTCTAAGTCAATGATAATTATCAATGGTGAGCTGCATCGTCGCAGTGTCACTGGAACCTTCCAGCGTTGTGTTTCCCCTGAGGAAGGTCAAGAAATTTTACGTGAGATTCACGAGGGGGATTGTGGCCATCATGCCGGCTCAAAATCCCTTGTGGCCAAGGCTTTTCGTCATGGTTTTTATTGGCTGACGGCTCATGCTAATGCGGAGGACTTGGTCAGTAAATGTGACGGTTGTCAGAGGTTCTCACGACGGGCTCATGTGCCGGCTCAGGAGCTGAGGATGATTCCAATTACTTGGCCATTTGCGGTCTGGGGGCTTGATATGGTTGGGCCTTTTAAAATGTCCAAGGATAAGAAGACCCACCTCTTGGTGGCAGTTGACAAGTTCACAAAGTGGGTTGAGGCAGAGCCAGTTAGCAAGTGTGATGCGGCCATAGCGGTTCAGTTCATGAAAAGGGTGATATTTCGCTTTGGTTTTCCACACAGCATTATAACTGACAATGGTACCAATCTGCCTAAGGGCGCCATGGAAGAGTTTTGTCAACGAGAGCATATTCGACTTGATGTTTCATCAGTGGCTCACCCTCAATCCAATGGTCAAGCTGAGAGAGCTAATCAGGAGATTTTGAAGGGCATCAAGCCCCGGCTTTTGGTCCCTTTGCAACGGACACCGGGTTGTTGGGTGGAGGAGTTACCCTCCGTGTTATGGAGCATCAATACTACTCCTAACAGATCTACGGATTACACGCCTTTCTTCATGGTTTATGGAGCGGAAGCAGTCCTCCCCAGCGACATCCGTCATGACTCGCCTCGAGTGGCGGCTTATGTTGAGGCGGATAATGAGCGGGCGCGCCAAGATGCTCTTGACTTGTTGGACGAACAACGTGATGTGGCAGGAGCTCGCTCGGCGATTTACCAACAAGACCTACGCCGTTATCACAGCCGCCGGGTTAAGTCCCGGGTCTTCCAGGAAGGTGATCTGGTGCTCCGGCTCATCCAAGATCAGACAGATGCACACAAGTTATCCCCGCCTTGGGAAGGGCCCTTTGTGGTCAGCAAGAACTTGCACAACGGGTCATACTACCTTATCGATGTTCAGGAGCACAAAGATTCACGCAAGTCGGAGGAAGAGACCCGTCGGCCGTGGAACATAGCTCAGCTTCGACCCTATTACACTTGAGCCACCGGCTCTCATAATGTACATATTTCTATAGCCGTATATATATTACGATAAATAATAAAGCAGGACCTCTGTCCTTTTCTCCTCCAAAGGTAAACGTGTTCTTTCCATTATAACATCACATGATCACTTGGAGGTGGATCCGGCTTACGATCTTGGTTATGCTCCGGGTTCTTACTCCGCCGGTTTAACTGTGATTAACAATATTGCTAGCACACAATAAGCATTATCGATGCTGGTGAACCGGAGTTGAGTTCTCAACCTCATTATTTGGGTTACATAAACCGGACATATACTTGCAAGGTTTGCAGGTAGGCTATTGTGGTTATCCTGAAGATACGGTTGAGAGCCGGTCCTTTACGACCTTGGTTATGCTCCGGGTTAAGTATATGACTCTCCATGCGGTAAGCCGCCTAGAGACTTGTGATTTATTTTTCTATGCAGAATAATTAAAGACAGTTCTTCAAGCTTAAGGAAAATAACTGATCAATTATAACCCGGAGGAATATAAAGAAGCAACTTCAATGGAGTTAAGCATTCAACACATGCACGATGGCACGACAAAATTAAGTGTTTGTCCTACTCTATTACAAGACTCCTCGAGTCCAAAAGGTGAGGAATTGTTTTAAAGTGTAACGATGAGCCGCCTAAAAATCAAGGTGCTTGTTGGGTCGAAGCTTCCGGCTCATCCCTCTCCGCTCCTCCGGCTGATTCCATGACCTGGAAGGTTGATGATTTCCAGTCAATGCCGCTCAAAGCTTCAAATGGAGCCTCGTCATCAATTAACCCGGCCGGGTCAACTTCTGGGGCGAAGGTATGCTTATGAGTCAGAGGGATCAAGCTGATTGCTTCATAGCGTGGAGTGGGGATCCTCTGATTTTCCGCGTCATAGCCCGGCTGATACTTGGTAAGGTCGGTGTCATTCCCAATCAGGGTGGCCACCGGGCGCACGCTCTTCACACAGGCAGCGAAATCTTTCTGGTCAAAGGGGGTACCGTCTTCCTTCAGGCTGGGGTATCCAAGAGCGATGTCGGCCGGGTCTAGCTCCGGGAGAAAAGCCTTGGCCCGGCTCAGCGCAGCTATAGCTCCGGCTCTTGCAGAGGCCCGTCTTAACTCTTGGAAGCGCTGAGGAAGAACAGCAAGCCGCCTGGGTACGTCCGCCAGGTGAGTCGGAACCTCATTGGACAGAGCCATAACGGCTAAAGCACGCTGTGACCCGGTGTAGAGTTGCTCCACCAAGGTGTAAACAGCTTTCAGCTTGGTCAGAACATTTTGGTTAAGGTTGGAGCTTCTGGGACCTGCATAACAAGGTTAGGTGAGCTGATGGCAATTGTGGGACTTATAAGACATAAAGAATGTAAGCTTGTTAAAAGCTTGCAGAATGACTTACTAAAGATTGCAGAGACCATCTGTGACACATGGCGCTTTAAGCTGGAGAGTTCGGTGGTTCTCTCAGTCAGAGCAGCCTCTGCTTGTTCGGCCCGGCTGAGCAAAGCAGTTTTCTCCTCGGCCCAAGTCTTTCTTTCTGTTTCAAATTTCTTCTTCAGCTTTTCTTGTGCAGCAACACTGAACTCAAATTTGGCGTTGACCTTCCGGGTCTCAGTTTCCTGAGTCCTCAAGCAGTTCTTCAGCTCAGAGATTTCAGATTCAAATTTCTTGCAGGCAGCCTGTACAAATTCCGGGTTACAGTGTGAGTGATTATTATGCAACATTAAAGTCCCAAGCACTTTGCAAGCAAAGACACTTGGCACTTGGGGGCTAATGTATGCCGAAAGATTCTGTTTAATTGCCGGTTCATGAAGGTAAGCCGGAAGTTAAGTATACAACATATTCTAGCATAAGTAATAGACTTGGGGGCTAGCATGGTAAGGATGACTATGGAGTGAGCAAGAGAGTTGTACCTCAGATTTTTGCTGTATCTGCTTCACCATATCAATCTCCAGGTCCCGGCTATTGTGCACTTGACCAATGTAACCAGAAACAATGTCTCCAATGCTCAAGTTAGCATAGTCAGTGATCTCCAGTCTAGCCCTGTGGCGCTCCAGCAGTTCTTCTTTGGCAGAGCATCTGGCCAGCACAGTGGGTCTTCCCGGCTCAACATATTCAGTCCGGGTAATCACCACATCCGGGTCATCGGCCGGTTGAGCTGAGCTGGGAATCTTCGGGTTGTTAGAACCCACCATGGTTTGTTCTTCAGTTGAGGCGGCGGTTTCCGGGGCTGGTGCAAATGGCGGCTTAGAGGCAGAGGCATTGGGTTCAGTTAAGTCCGACTCTTCGACCGGTTTATTTTTCTTGGCCCTCTTGCTGAGCTTGGCTTGGGCACTGAAAGTCAAAAGGTTAGTGCAAAAAACATAAGTAAGATAAGCACAAAATGAGGTGATTATCATTACCCGGGTGCGGTCTTGAAAGTCGGCAAGTTGGATTGCATGGAGTCACTGGAGGAAGGTGAAGTTTCCTCATAGTTTGAATCAGACGAGTTGAGTGGTTGACGAGTGACGCCCGCTAAAGGATGAAAAGGGTATAAGTTGGAGATAACCTCAGTCCGGCGCTTTCTTGATGCTTCGAGTAAGCCGGAGGAGAGGTCTGCATCCTTGCTGGCCCGGGTTTGTCTCCGGCTCTCATAAATCTGTTGCTTCAAAAGAAATTGAGGATCTTGATAAGCTAAAGGATGCGAAAATCTTACTTTCCGGGTTACTCTTCGGACTTTCAGCCTTGGCAAGGGGTCCGAGTCGGAGGAAAGTATAGTTACCTCTTCAGTCACCGGGTTACTCGCTCTGGTATCATCCTACGGATAATCAAGTCAATAAGGTGGTTAAAAAATAGACGAAAAACAAAAGAAGAGCCTAAAGAATCAAGGGCTACCTCTAACTCGGAGCTATCATCCAACTGAAGCAGCTCTGAGGCGCTAGGCTTACTTCTCTTCTTGTGGGGAGCGGCTCTCCTGGCGGCTTTCTTAGCCTTCCTGGCTTTTTTAGCAGCCTCATGGTCATACTTGACCTTCCAGAACTTGTCATTAGCCTGGAAAAATGCAAGAAAGGTTTCCTTGAGGTTAAAACGAAAACTGTTAAAATGGAAAGTAAAGTGCTCAGATTGGTAGCTTACCGCCGGAGCCGGGTTAGCTTGGCAGAAGGGGCTTAAGCCGGTCCTCCCGCGGTCCGCTAAGCTCTCGTTCAAGAGGGACTTGGTCATGTCATCCACGACGTCCTCAGGTAGATCGTTGGGGCTGTGCCGCAGAGGGTCATCCTTCCGGCCTGTGTAATTACACATTAAGCCGGGGCGGCGGCTCAAGGGAATCACCCGCCAAGAAATGCAGACCCGGACCAGATCGACGCCGTTAAGGCCATTTCCCAGAAGAGCCTTAATCTTGTTGATGGTGGGGATCAGTGGTTGACGTTCAGCTTGAGATAGTTTGTCTGGCAGGGGGTGAGTTGGCTCCAGACGCAGGGCACGAAAGCCGGGCAGAGGGTTCTCATCAGCCGGAGAAGTATCTTGGCAGTAGAACCATGTCTGGTTCCAGTCCTTTGGGTGGCTTGGCGGCTCAGCATAAGGAAAGAGGCAATCTCTCTGTCGTTGAATGGAGATTCCGCCAAGTTCCAAGCTAGGCCCGTTCGCGCACTCATTCTGACGGTTCAGATAAAACAGCTCCCTAAAGAGCAGTAGGCTGGGCTCTTCTCCGAGGTATACTTCGCAGAACACTTGAAAATTACAAATGTTTGACACGGAATTGGGTCAAATGTCTTGAGGTCGCAGGTCGAAGAAGTTCAGAACGTCTCTAAAGAATTTTGAACCGGGAGGTGCAAAACCCCGGCTCATGTGATCAGCAAATATCACAACCTCTCCGTCTCTTGGTTGAGGTCTTTCTTCGGACGGGTCAGGGGCACGATAAGACATGACCTCCTTCTTAGGCAGGTAACCCGTCTTCACGAAATCAGCTAAAGTGTCATCAGTAACATTGGATCTCATCCAGTTGCATGTGATGGGTGCCTTGGGAGCCTTGGGCGGCAATGTGAAAGACGAAAACCTATGACAAAAGGAAATGTCCGGTTCAACTATAAGCCGGAGGAAGTTTACAGTTCAGTATTCAAGATGACGGCTTATGAAGGGGCCTAATGACATATGGCTAATCGTGTCGGGTTATCTAAGCCGCTGTGGGCATCGTGAGTAATTCAAGTTGTTCAAAACTCTATCATAAATGAGCCGGAAAGTTCACAGCGCGTGGCCTCTTTTAAGCCGGAGATATGAGCCCCCATAGCTAACAGATGCAATTTTTGACTAAGTGTGGCACAAACAAGTTTCACAAATCGCAGTAATTATTTTGGATCAAACGATAGACTAGAAAGAAAAAATTTCTAGACCTAGAAGCTGATACAGAGAAGTTCATGAGCTCTAAGGAGATCTCTTTGCAAGTAAAGGGGACATGCTACTGTTGAAAATGGGTGCGAAACCACAGCCGCACGAGTTCTATATGGTTTCTGGATCCAAGGGGGCCGTGTAGGAAAAACTGTGAAGAAGTGGCGACGAACTGCGAAGAACAGGGGAGAACGACAAGAACCCTAATGCGGATCTATTCTATGGAGTGGCAAGAACTTACTGGTGCGGAAAGAGATGCAGAAGTTGCCGCCGTTTCTCTGGACCGGTCAGGGTGATGCAGCGGCCGAGGTTGACGAAGACCAGGGGAGTGGCGGCGGCGGAGCTCGAGCTCTCGGGTGTCAGAGGAGGAAGACGACGGAGGAGATAAGTGAATGAAGGCTTATGGGCCGGGCCTATTTATAAGGTGCGGCTAATAAGTGGGCGCGAGAAACGAGGAGGCCAAGGCATGATTATATTGCCACAGAAGTGCCTCGATTTTCGGGATGACCATTAAAGATAAGATCCGTTGGGATATGACAGAATAAAAAAATGAACTTAATGGAAGATGACGTCATGGCGGGTTATCAGGAATCCAGAAGATGACGTCACGGCGGGTTATAACCTTCGCACAAATATAAGCCGGAAGATTTTCTCTCAAAGGGATTGAAGATTGACATGAACCGGTTCAAATCAATCTGGGGCCTAATGTTGAGGATATAACCATTAGAGTCACCCGCCCAGGAGGGGCTGGGTTATGTCATAATGGTCATCACGCGAAGCCCAGTAGCAAACTTGAAGACGGCGGGTCAATAATGGGCTTAAGACCTGGAGATGGCTTAAGGCCCGTAGTGATAACCGCCGTTATGGTGAAACTTGTAGTGTAAGGCAAGAATAGTTAAAAGTCCGAGCCGGACACTGTTATGAGCCGGCCGGGACTCTGAGAGCCGCTGGGCGTCAACCTCTCTATATAAAGGGACGACTCGGCGGCGGTTTAGGGGGAAGGAAGACCAAATCGATAACCAGGCAGGACGGTTTAGCTCCTGGTCGTCGAAACCCTAATCAATACCACCTCAACTGGACGTAGGCTTTTACCTTCACCGTAAGGGGCCGAACAAGTATAACCCTCATGTTCCTTGTCCCGTTTAACCCCTTTAAGCTTCCTAGATGCGATGGCTCCATGACTAAGTCCTTGCACGAGGACATCTGCCGTGACAATTCCACGACACCTGTCGCAGCATGTCCGTCAGCGTCTCCGGCACTTGTAACGCCCACGATGCGGCTATATCTCCCACGTGTCGAGGCACGACTTAGAGGCATAACCGCATTGTGGTATTGTCGCAAGAAGGGTTATCTTCACACAATCCCATGTAATGAACGAGAATGGGATAACGAGAGTTGGCTTACAATCGCCACTTCACACAATACATAAATTTAATTCATACATCATCCAAAATCCACACATAGACCGACTACGGTCAAAATCCAAATGAAAATAAGATAACCCCAAATGCTAGATCCCCGATCGTCCCAACTGGGCTCCACTACTGATCATCAGGAAAAGAAACATGGTAACGACCACGTTCGTCGTCGAACTCCCACTTGAGCTCGGTTGCGTCATCTGCACGGGCATCGTCGGCACCTGCAACTGTTTTGGTAGAATCTGTGAGTCACGAGGACTCAGCAATCTCACACCCGCGAGATCAAGACTATTTAAGCTTATAGGAAAGGATGGTGTAATGAGGTGGAGTTGCAGCAGGCACTAAGCATATATGGTGGCTAACATACGCAAAAGAGAGCGAGAAGAGAAGCAACGTAACGGTCGCGAAGCTAGAAATGATCAAGAAGTGATCCTGAAACTACTTACGTTCATGCATAACTCAAACCGTGTTCACTTCCCGGACTCCGCCGAGAAGAGACCATCACGGCTACACACACAGTTGATGTATTTTACTTGGGTCAAGTGACAAGTTCTCTACAATCGGACATTAACAAATTCCCATCTGCCTCATAACTGCGGGCATGGATTTCGAAAGATAATACCCTGCAGGGGTGTCCCAACTTAGCCCATTATAAGCTCTCACGGTCAACGAAGGATAAACCTTCTCCCGGAAAGACCCGATCAGTCTCGGAATCCTAGTTTACAAGACATTTCGACAATGGTAAAACAAGACCAGCAAAGCCACCCGAATGTGCCGACAAATCCCGATAGGAGCTGCACATATCTCGTTCTCAGGGCACACCGGATTGTCCAAGCTGCCGATAGGCGAGCCCAGAGTTGCCCCTGGTGGCCACCGGCGACTGACAGATTGGACCAATACTCAGAGGAGCACTGGCCCGGGGGTTTAAATAAAGATGACCCTCGGGCTCGCGAAAACCGAAGGGGAAAAGGCTTAGGTGGCAAATGGTAAAACCAAGGTTGGGCCTTGCTGGAGGAGTTTTATTCAAAGCGAACTGTCAAGGGGGTCCCATAAATCACCCAACCGCGTAAGGAACGCAAACTCAAGGAACATAATACCGGTATGACGGAAACTAGTACGGCAAGAGTGGAACAAAACACCAGGCAAAAGGCCGAGCCTTCCACCCTTTACCAAATATATAGATGCATTAATTAAATAAGAGATATTGTGATATTCCAACATATCCATGTTCCAACATGGAACCAACTTCAACTTCACCTGCAACTAGCAACGCTATAAGAAGGGCTGAGCAAAAGCGGTAACTTAGCCAAACAACGGTTTGCTAGGAAAGGATGGTTAGAGGCTTGACATGGCAATATGGGAGGCATCATATAGCAAGTGGTAGGTAGCGCAGCATGGCAATAGAACGAACAACTAGCAAAGCAAAGATAGAAGTGATTTCGAGGGTATGGTCATCTTGCCTGCAAGGTTCTCAGAGTTGTCGAAAGCTTGATCCTCGTAAGCGTACTCAACAGGTTCCTCGTTCACGAACTCGTCACCCGGCTCTACCCAAAACAAGAACACAAGCACGGAACCACAATCAATCACGAGAAATGCACAAGCAACATGATGCAAAACATGTACGATATGCGGGATATGATATGCGATGCATATGCGTGCTCCGGAAGAAAAATGATGAACAAGGCAGTAACTTGGCAAACCAAGCATGCCCCTGGAAAGATGAGATGATTTCGGTCGAAATCGATATAAAGATCACCGGAAACGGATGCACGATTTGCAAATGGCAAGCAAAACAAGAATGACACGATTCTGCGATTAACAGCATGATAGCACATAAAATACACCAAGTAACTATGCTACAGCATTCCAACATAGCCACAAAGCATATGGCAGTAATCTACATAATATTCTTGACAAAAGATGAACACTGAACTACGGCTAGATCACAACATAACAGGTTCAAACAAGCATGGCAAAAGTGCAGAAGATAACAGGTTCACAGACTTGGTGAAATTACTGAACATGGCTGAAACAGCATCAGGTAGCAATGTTCAGAGCAAGAAATCAACATGCTAGATAAGCTTAACATAGCAAAACATGGCATGGAATGAATCTACTAAATGCATAGAACAAAAGTACCTTACTGACCATAAGCCAAAAAGGAGTAGAAGATATGATGGCAACCATGTAAACATAGCAAGTTTCGTTAACAGGTTTCAGACTTAGCAGAAAACAGAGCATGGCAGAAACAGTATTATGAAGGCATCTTGGTGAGCTTGATTCACTCACCACAAAACAATGCATGACAAAAGAAGCATACCTACAGCAATATGGCATGTTTATGAAGCTATACATGGCAAGAGCAAATACATAGCATGTATGAAACAACTACAACAAGCTTGGTAAAATTGATTATCATGTTAAGAATGTGCCAGGAATATTTTATAGCAAACGTAGAGCAAGATTAAGACATGCTATGGCACTCCATAATTTCAAACAAGGGCATGAGTGGATAGAGCACAACAATATCTACAAAACATACTTATTGAACATCACCAAAAGAAGCATGGATCTCTCTGTAGCCACATGGATACATGGCAACAAAATAAGAGCAGTCACAGACTTAGCAAAATTACTAAGTCCCTGAAATCAGAAACATCGCGAAGTCTAGTTTGCATGCTTGTGCTAGTCACCACAGAGATCACAAAAATACATGGCATACACCTCTGTAAAGATGGCATGGCATACATCAAAACACATGTAGAGCTCATGCCCATAAAATGCACACATCAAATGCAACAAAAATAACAAATCCTCAAGTTCTGATAAGTAACAGCAGTTAACAGCAACTAGCACTCTTGCACCAGAGACTTGGGCATCAAGATGGACTCAAATTAATATGGCATAAAGGAACAAAATGAAGAGCATCCCGATACGAACATTTCAATATATTACACGCGCGAAACGGAGCAGTATGGAGAGAGTTATGATGCGATGAATAGGAGCACATTATGCAAAAATATCCAGACTTAGAATATTTTGGGGAGAGGGGAGAGTCAACCTTCGGGTTGACCCGATCGGGATCTGGCTCGAGCTGCTCGAGCTCGCCGGAGTCGGGGCGCTGCGGCCGGAGCTCGGGGACGGAGGAGAGGGCCGGCGGGGAGGCGGCACCGGCGAACGGCGGAGGAGGAGGCGACGCCTCGGGGCGGCGGCGTGGGTGGAGCGGCGCGGGCGCCGACAGGCACGGGCGGACGGCGGCGGGGTCGACGGGCACGGCGGCGCCGGCGTGGAGGAAGACGGGCGGCGGCGCGCGGGCGTGCGGCGGAGGAGGCGGGCGACGGCGCCTGGGCGGCGGCCCGGGAGGAGCGGGCCGGGAGGGCCCGACGCGGGCTCTCCGGGCCGGCGGTGCGGTGGAGGCCGGAGTGCCACGTGGCAGGCCCCGGTAGGTCGGGCGCGGCAGCGGCTTTCGTCCGGCGGCGGCGGACGCGTCCGGCGCACGGAGGGGCGATTGGCTAGGGTTTGGACCCGGGATTTCGGAGGGGAAGGTGTTTTTATAGGTAGAGGGAGCCAGGAGACTCCAAATGGAGCACGGTTTTCGCCCACATGATCGTGATCGAACGACCTCGAGCATGGAAGTGACTTAGATGGGTTTTGGGCTGTTTGAAGGGGGGTTTTGCTGCAACACACAAAAGGACTTTGCGGTTACCCGGTTAACCGTTGGAGCGTCAAACGACCTCCAAATGGCACGAAACTTGACAGGTGGTCTACCGGTGGTATACCAAGGCCACTTGGCAAGCCTCGGTCCATTCCGAGAACGTTCAACACCCGCTCACGAAAAGGAAAACAAGAGGGGTGCGCCGGAGGAGGTGGGAGTGTCGGATTGCAAAACGGACAACGGGGAAAATGTTCGGATGCATGAGACGAACACGTATGCAAATGAGATGCACATGATGACATGATATGAGATGCATGACTTGAACAAAATGCAAAACGAAAAAAAAACCCGACCACGGAGGGAATATCATAACACATAGCCGAAAATGGCAAGAGTTGGAGTTACAAATATGGAAAGTTACATCCGGGGTGTTACAACACTCCACCACTACGAGAGGATCTCGTCCCGAGATCTAGGACTGAAAGAACTCCGGATATTCGGAACGGAGATGGTCCTCGCGCTCCCAGGTGGCTTCGGTTGGAATGGTGCGACCACTTTACTTTCAGGAATTTGATAGACTTGTTGCGCGTCTTGCGCTCAGTTTCTTCAAGAATAGCAATGGTGTTGAGGATATAGATACTGGTGTAACCCGCCCGAGATGGGCCGGGTTACGTTGTGACAGCTCTTCATTCAGAAGCCCAAGGACAGATTAAGGATGGCGGTTTAGTAATAGGTCTAAGGCCCAGAGGCGACTTAAGGCCCGTAGTGGTAAACCGGCGTTGTGGCATGACTTGTAGTGTAAGGCAAGAATAGTTAAGAGTCCAAGCCGGACACAGTTTATGGGCCGGCCGGGACTCTGAGAGCCGCGGGGCGTTAACCTTTCTATATAAAGGGACGACCCGACGGCGGTTCAGGACAAGTAAGATCAGATCGATAGCCAGGCAGGGCGGTTTAGCTCCTGGTCATCGAAACCCTAAGTAATTCCACCTCAACTGGAGTAGGCTTTTACCTTCAACGTAAGGGGCCGAACCAGTATAATCCTCGTGTCCTTTGTCCCGTTTAACCCCTTTAAGCTTCCTAGCTGCGATGGCTCCACGACTAAGTCCTTGCACGAGGACATCTGCCGTGACAATTCCACGACAGTTGGCGCCCACCATGGGGCCAGCGCACGGTGGATTTGAGTTCTTGAAGGGCAGCTTCGAAGGGCTCAAGGGATACGCTGTGGGCCGGATGACCAGAAGTCGTCGCGGCAGGCTCTACATCGACGATGCAGGCTGGGGCCCCGACGCCGGCTCAATTGAGTACGGGTACCGGGTCCCCTTCGGCGGAATCCACATTTTCATTGGCAAGATTGGCGAGCCGGGCCCTGAGCCGGACATCTGCACCGACCCCGTCGAGACGGCTCAGCGTGCAAGACCCGCCCGCACTCTGCCGGCCTTGAAGCGTGCTTTCGTGGGATGTGTCCATGGAGAACTCTCCGAAGGATCTGGATCTGGCGAGGAGATGGCCACCCGCTCTGACGGTGAGTCGTCCACAGGTGAGACCGACTCGTTATATCAACTTCAAGATGGCAGGCTCAGGGGTTGTTCCGATGACGACAGTATTCCGGACCCCTTTGAGCCGCCGAGCCGGGTCGGAATCTTCATGGCCGGCACACAACTTGTTCAAAGCTCCGCCGCTGGGGCAGGAGGCCCTGTGCACTCGCCGGCTCAGGTGCTGATGGATCTCACGGATAAGATGACGGCACTGTTAACCGCTACGGTCGTCCCAGCGGATCAAGCTCAACATGATGCGGAGGTGGCACAGTTAAAGCTGGATATAGCGAGAGCCAACGAAGATCTGGCAGCGGAAGGGATCAGGATGGCTGCAGAACGGGCGGCTCTCGACGCCCAGACTCAGCTGATTCAGGCGCAGTCTTTCCGGCTCACGATGGATCAGAACGCATCCAATGAGATCATGAGAAGGAGGCATCAGAAGGCTCAATCTCGACTCCCTCCGGTTTACGATCCTCGAAACCTCTTCTACACACCTGGTGCAGGGCCCAGTAACCCGCCAGAAATCACGGCACCCGGGGCTGGAACGCCGATTCAACCGCAAGTGATGGGGCCTCCCCGTGTGAACACTGCCCCGCCTCAATACGTGCCTATACCACCGGGTCATTATGCCAACCCGTTGGAAAACATGATCGCCGCAGCGGCGCGACTGGCGGCTCTCCCAGTCGAGGGCGACTCTCCGACGGCGGTCGAAACCCGCCGGGTCAGAGAACTTCTTCAGACGTCTCTGGCGCAACAGGAGGCATATTCATATAGCCGGGACAGGATTCATTCAACCCCTCGTCCAAACCGGAGCCCAAGTTATAGCAGACACATGGTTTCAGCGACCGGCTCAAGCAACGTCCGGTGCCGTGACTTGCCAGCTGGCCACGGCCCGGCACATAATGGAGCCTTTAACGCGGTAGACCAAGACAGAGCACGACAAGAGGCGGAGCAGGCGGCTCAGCTGACAGCTTACCAGCCCCTCACGGTTTATCCGACAGCTTCTATCGAGGCGGGCGTACCTACGAGGACCGGAGGTGTCCCTTGTCTGGTGCCGGCTCTCCGTAATGAACGTCTGCCCAAGGATTTCAAAGGACCTAGGAAGGTACCAAATTACACGGCTGATTTACAACCCGGAGCATGGATAGAGAGCTACGAGATGGCTATGGAGTTGCTGTAGGTCAGCGAAGCAGCAATGGCCAAATACTTCACCATGATGTTGGATGGGACTGCCCGCACTTGGTTGAAAGGACTACCGCCTAATTCTATCGGTTATGGGCAGAGCTAAAAGCCCGGTTCATCCAAAACTTCAAAGATACATGTAGGCAATCTATGTCAATTGTGGATTTGACTAACTGCAAGCAGCAAGAGGGCGAGTCTACGACCCATTGGGTTCGCCGGGTCAAAGAGATAATACATTCATCTGATAAGATGGATGCCGGCTCTGTAGTCCTAATGTTGGAGCAAAATTGTCGTTTTGCGCCCCTGAAGATGAAGCTCGGGCGGCTCAATCGCGATTGTAATGATATGGGTACGCTGATGGCGGCTCTGGTCAAGTACGCCGACTCTGATAGTATCAAGGATCCCGCGTCTGATGATGAAAGGACAGGGAAGGGAAAGAAGAATGGCAACGACAAGGGCCCTCAGCATAACCCGACGAACCAGGAAGGTAACAAACGTAAGGCTGATGGCAGTATGGAGTTTGTGGCCAACACCAATGCGCAGGGTAACAACCACCGACGTAAGGGGAGACCACCTCCCCGAGCCGGCGGGTCAGGCCCGACGCTTGAGCAATTGTTGAATGAGCCCTGTCCAAGGCATGGCTCTAGGGAAAAGCCGGCCACTCATCTATGGAAAGACTGCGCAATCATGAAAGCCTTCAAAAATTCCAACGCTTTTAATGGCAACAATGGGCAGGGCGGCGGCTCTGGCGCCGGCGGCTTTCATGGCCCGGGCGGCGACTCTAATTCCAATTCTCAGAATTTTCAAGGAGGATTTAATCAACAATCTGGCCAGGGTAATCAGCAGCAGCAGCAGGGGGATACCAGACCAATCCAAAGCAGCTCAATGGTGGACAGTATCATGTGTTTACTACCAGTCTGTGCAAGCGAGACCAGAAGCTTCATAAGAGGGCTGTAAATGCTGTTGAGCCGGCGGTTCCACGCTATTTAAGATGGTTTGAGCAGCCTGTTGTATGGTGTAGGGAAGATCACCCTCCCCGGGTTGATAATCCGGGTCACCTGGCCTTGGTGGTGGCTCCTCAGGTTGGGGGGTACAAATTCACTAAAGTGCTCATGGACGGAGGCAGTAGCATCAACATCCTCTATTATGAGACCTTCCGTCGTATGGGATTAACTGATAAAAACCTCAGCCAGCCCAACACTGTTTTCCATGGGGTGGTGCCCGGTAAGTCGGCGTATCCAGTCGGTAAGATCGAGCTGGAAGTAGCCTTTGGAGATGAGTACAACTACAGGGCGGAAAAACTGACTTTTGAGGTGGTTAAAATAAGAAGCCCGTACCATGCTTTATTTGGGCGGCCGGCTTACGCCAAGTTCATGGCACGGCCGTGTTACGTGTATTTGCAGCTCAAGATGCCGGGTCACAATGGGACCATTACGGTTCATGGCAGCCGAAAGATAGCCTTGGAGTGTAAGGAAGGTGACGCCGCTTACGCTGAATCTGTTTGTGCAACAGAGGAGTTGAAGTTTCACAAGGATAATCTTGACCCGGCAGATATGACGTCTTTGAAAAAGCCAACCACGGAGCATGAGCCGGTAATGAAATTTAAGTCGGCCGATGAGACTAAACTTGTTGACTTTGTTCCAGGTGACTCATCTAAGCAGTTCAGCATCAGTGCCAATCTGGATCCGAAATAGGAAGGCGCGTTCATCGAGTTCATCCATGAGAACAGGGACATCTTTGCATGGAAACCTTCTGACATGCTGGGTGTACCAAGAAAAATCGCTGAGCACACTCTCAATATTGATCCGAAATTCAAGCCAGTCAGGCAATTCCTCCGGCGGTTTAATGAGGAGAGGCGGAAAGCCAATGGTGAGGAGGTAGCCCGGCTCTTGGCGGCCGGGTTTATCGTTGAAGTCTTTCATCCAGAATGGTTAGCTAACCCGGTGCTCGTGCTCAAGAAGAATGGCACCTGGCGTATGTGTGTGGACTATACGGATTTAAACAAGGCTTGTCCGGCTGATCCTTTTGCTCTCCCCCGTATTGATCAAATTATTGATGCTACGGCAGGTTGTGAGCGTTTGAGTTTTTTGGATGCTTACTCTGGATACCATCAGATCAAAATGGCAGTTAAGGACCAAGAGAAGACGGTGTTCATCACTCTCTTTGGAGCCTTCTGTTATGTGTCTATGCCTTTTGGGCTCAAGAGTGCACAGGCGACTTACCAGCGGTGTGTGCAGAATTGTCTACACAATCAGATTGGGCGCAACGTTCATGCTTATGTGGATGATATTGTGGTAAAATCCAGAGAGAAGGAAACCTTGGTAGATGATCTGAAAGAGACCTTTGATAATCTCCGGGTCTACAAGATGATGCTTAATCCGGCCAAGTGTGTTTTTGGTGTTCCTGCAGGCAAGCTCTTGGGTTTTCTGGTTTCTCACAGAGGCATCGAAGCTAACCCGGAGAAGATCAAGGCAATCACCTCTCTGGCTAAGCCGGCGTGCATAAATGGCGTCCAGCGTCTGGCGGGTCGCATCGCTGCTTTGAGTCGGTTTATAAGCCGGTTGGGCGAAAAAGCCATGCCACTATATCAGATGATGAAGAAAACAGGTGATTTTGTCTGGAATGACGCTGCTAATGCTGCTTTTGAGGATTTGAAAAGACAGCTAGCTGAGCCGCCAGTCCTTACTGCTCCTATCGATAAGGAGCCCTTGTTGTTGTATCTAGCCGCTAACACACGAGCCGTCAGTGTGGCTGTGGTGGTGGAGCGTAAGGAGGCGGGTAAGGAACATCCGGTTCAGCGGCCGGTTTACTACGTCAGTTAAGTACTTATTGAGTCTAAGCAACGGTATCCACATTGGCAGAAGCTTGTTTATGGGGTGTTCATGGCAAGCCGGAAGCTTAAGCATTATTTCCAAGGCCACCCTATCACTGTGGGTAGTTCTGCTCCCCTAGGAGATATCATCCAAAACAGAGAAGCCACAGGAAGAGTTGCTAAGTGGGCCATAGAACTCGGGCCTCATGGTCTAAAGTACGTGCCACGCACTGCTATCAAATCTCAAGCATTGGTGGATTTCATCAACGATTGGACAGAGCTGCAGGTGCCTGAAGAGAAACCGGATAATACATACTGGACTATTCACTTCGACGGATCCAGGCAATTGGAGGGCTCGGGGGCTGGAGTTGTGTTAGCTTCCCCTCGAGGTGACAAGTTTTGTTATGTACTACGGTTGATGTTTCCCTGTACTAACAATGCAGCTGAGTACGAGGCCTTGCTCCATGGTCTTCGGATGGCTAAGGAGATGAGCTTAAGCCGGGTAAGGTGCTTTGGTGACTCAGATTTGGTGGCCCAACAAGTATCAGGCAAGTGGGATTCCAAGGACCCCCTCATGGTGGCTTATCGTCGCGAAGTTGATGCCATTGCTGGACATTTTCAGGGTTACCAAGTAGAGCACATCGATCGCAGAAAGAACGAGGCGGCTGATGCATTAAGCCGGTTAGGCTCTAAAGCGAAAGCCGGTGCCGCCTAATACTTTCTTGGATACTCTGCATAATCCTTCTATCAAGTTACCTACAGAGGAAGACTTGGCTATTCCTGACCCAGAAGTACAGTTGGTGGCGGCTCTCCACGTTATCCCAGATTGGACAGTGCCGTACTTGGCTTATATGACCCGGGGAGAATTGCCTGAGGATGAAACATTGGCCAGACAAATAACCCGGCGGTCTAAGTCAATGATAATTGTCAATGGCGAGCTGCATCATCGCAGTGTCACTGGAGTTTTTCAGCGTTGTGTTTCCTCTGAGGAAGGTCAAGAAATTTTACGTGAGATTCACGAGGGGGATTGTGGCCATCATGCCGGCTCAAAATCCCTTGTGGCCAAGGCTTTTCATCATGGTTTTTATTGGCTGGCGGCTCACGCTGATGCAGACGACTTGGTCAGTAAATGTGACGGTTGTCAGAACTTCTCAAGACGGGCTCACGTGCCGGCTCAAGAGTTGAGGATGATTCCAATCACTTGGCCGTTTGCAGTCTGGGGGCTTGATATGGTTGGGCCTTTCAAAAGGTCCAAAGATAAGAAGACCCACATCTTGGTGGCGGTTGACAAGTTCACAAAGTGGGTTGAGGCAGAGCCAGTTAGTAAGTGTGACGCAGCCACGGTGGTCCAGTTCATGAAAAAGGTGATATTTTGCTTTGGCTTTCCACACAGCATTATAACTGACAATGGTACCAATCTATCTAAGGGCGTCATGGCAGATTTTTGTCAACGAGAGCGTATTCGGCTTGATGTTTCATCAGTGGCTCACCCTCAATCCAATGGTCAAGCTAAGAGAGCCAATCAGGAAATCTTGAAGGGCATCAAGCCCCGGCTTTTGGTCCCTTTGCAACGGACGCTGGGTTGTTGGGTGGAGGAGTTACCTTCTGTATTATGGAGCATCAATACTACTCCTAACAGGTCTACGGGTTACACACCTTTCTTCATGGTTTACGGAGCTGAGGCGGTCCTCCCTAGCGACATCCGTCATGACTCGCCTTGAGTGGCGGCTTATGTCGAGGCGGATAATGAGCAGGCGCGCCAAGATGCTCTTGACTTGTTGGACGAACAACGTGACGTAGCAGCAGCTCGCTCGGTGATTTACCAACAAGACCTGCGCCGCTATCACAGCCGCCGGGTTAAGTCCAGGACCTTTCAGGAAGGTGATTTGGTGCTCCGGCTCATCCAGGATCAAACAGATGCACACAAACTATCCCCACCTTGGGAAGGGCCCTTTGTGGTGAGCAAGAACTTGCACAACGGGTCATACTACCTTATCGATGTTCGGGAGCACAAAGATTCATGTAAGTCGGAGGAGGAGACCCGCCGGCCGTGGAACATAGCTCAGCTTCGGCCTTATTACACTTGAGCCACCGGCTCTCATAATGTACATATTTCTATAGCCATGTATATATTGCGATAAATAATAAAGCAGGACCTCTGTCCTTTTTTCCTCCAAAGGTAAATGTATCATTGTTATTTTCATTGTAATATTATATGGTCACTTGGAGGTTGATCCGGCTTATGATCGTATTCGAATCTAGCCATTAAAAATATGATCACTTGGGGGCTTCTTGTTCAAACATAGGTCGTATTCGAACCATAGAGAACATAGCTGTCGATACCCACTTGATTGGCATATTGCCGAGCTCACTGGGGAGTTTTTCTTGATCATATTTGAATCATAGCTCAACCCCCTTTTGGGAACCGACGTGGATCGTATTCGAATTAGCGTCGTTAAACAACTCTGAAAGTCATTTGGGGGCTTCCTGTTCAAACATAGGTCGTATTCGAACCAAAGAGAACATAGCTGTCGGTACCCTCTTGATCGGCAATGCCAAAGCCACTGGGGGCTATATGATTGCATTCGAATCTTAGCTTAACCCCTTTGGGACGGTTCTCTGGTCGTATTCGAATCAGAAGCCCCTAAATTTTTGAGATCTCTTGGTTTGTAAACCAGTTCTTTTGATGATATCAAAAGTATTCACGGGTGGTTCTTATTCCACCGGCTTAACCTTGATTAATAATGTTGATAGCACATAATAAGCATTATATGTGCTGGTGAATCGGAGTTGAGTTCTCAACCTCATTATTCGGGTTACATAAACCGGAAGTGTGCTTGAAGGCTCGCAGGTATGATGTTATGGTTATCTTGAAGATATAATTGAGAGCCGATTTATTATGACTATTGATTCATATTCCGGGTTATATGTAAAGTATATGACTCTCCATGCGGTAAGCCGCCTAGAGACTTGTGATTTGTTTTCTATGCAGGACAATTAGAGACAGCTCTTTAAACTTAAGGAAAGCAGAGGATCAAACATAACCCGGAAGAATATAAAAGGGCAGTTTAAATATAGTTAAGCGCTACACACGTGCATGATGGCACGAAAAAATTAAGTGTTCGTCCTACTCTATTACAGGACTCCCCGTGTCCAAAAGGTGAGGTATTGTTTTTGAGACATAACCATGATCCGCCTAAGAAATCAAAGGTGCTTGTTGGGCTGAAGCTTCCGGCTCATCCCTCTCCGCTCCTCCGGCCGTTTCCATGTCCTAGAAGGTTGATGATTTCCAGTCAATGCCACTCAAGGCTTCAAATTGAGCTTCATCATCAATTAACCCGGCCGGGTCAACTTCAGGGGCGAAGGTATGCTTACGAGTCGGAGGAATCAGGTTGACTGCTTCATAACGAGGTATTGGGATCCTCTGATTCTCCGCGTCATAGCCCGGTTGATATTTGGTAAGGTCTGTATCATTACCAATCAAAGTGGCCACCGGGCGTACGCTCTTCACACAAGCGGCGAAGTCTTTCTGGTCGAAGGGAGTGCCATCTTCCTTCAAGCTAGGATACCCAAGGGCGATGTCGGCCGGGTCTAGCTCCGGTAGAAACACCTTGGCCCGGCTTAGAGCGGCTATGGCTCCGGCTCTTGCAGAAGCTCGTCTTAACTCTTGGAAGCGTTGAGGAAGCACGCAAGCTGCCTGAGTACATCTGCCAGATGAGTGGGAACTTCGTTTGACAGAGCCACAACGGCTAAGGCACGTTGTGACCCGGTGTAAAGTTGTTCTACCAAGGTATAAACCGCCTTCAGCTTGGTCAGCATGTTCTGATTGAGATTGGAACTCCTGGGACCTGCATTACGAAGTCAGGTGAGCTGATGGCAATTGAGATACTTATGGGAAATGAACGATGTAAACTAGTTAGAAACTTACAGAGTAACTTACCAAAGATTGCGGAGACCATCTGAGATACATGGCGTTAAGCCGGATAGCTCGGCGGTTCTTTCAGTAAGAGTGGCTTCCGCTTGTTCGGCCCGGCTGAGCAAAGCAGTTTTTTCATCCGCCCAGGCTTTTCTTTCCGCTTCAAACTTTTTCTTCAGTTTCACTTGTGCAGATACACTGAATTCAAATTTGGAGTTGGCCTTTTTGGTTTCACTTTCCTGAGTCTTCAGGCGGTTCTTTAGATCAGAGATTTCCGATTCAAATTTCTTACATGCGGCCTGTACAAATTCCGGGTTACAGTTAGGGTGATTATAATGCAACATTAAGTCCCAATCACTTTGCAAGCAAAGACACTTGGTACTTGGGGGCTAATGTATGCTGAAAGGCTCTATTTACAGTGCCGGTTCATGAAAGTAAGTCCCAAGCACTTTGCAGGCAAAGGTACTCGGCACTTGGGGGATAATGTGTAAAGTTGCCCAACTACTTGATTAAAATAAGGTAAGGACCGGTTCAACTATGCTGTTTAACCCGGCCCTTGAGTGTTACCAGGTAAGTCGGTTTTCTTGCAGTGATTATTAAGCCGGTATTAAGTCTACAACATATTTCATCATAAGTAATAGACTTGGGGGCTGGCATGGTAAGGATAACTATGGAATAAGCAAGAGAGTCATACCTCAGACTTTTGCTGTATTTGCTTCAGCATATCAATTTCCAGGTCCCGGCTGTTGTCCACTTGATTAATATAGCCAGAGACAATATCTCCAATGCTCAGATTAGCATAATCAGTGATGTCCAGCCTGGCCCTGCGGCGTCCCAGAAGTTCTTCCTTGGCAGAGCACCTAGCCAACACGGTGGGTCTTCCCGGTTCAACAAACTCGGTCCAGGTAATTACAACGTCCGGATCATCTGGATGAGCCGGGCTGGGGATCTCCGGGTTATCAGAACCTTCCATAACTTGTTCATCAGATGGAGCAGTGGTGGTTTCAGGAGCTGGTGCAGACGGCGGCTCATGAGCAGAAGCATCAGGTTCAGTCAGGACCGGCTCTTCGGCCGGTTTATTTTTCTTCGCCCTCTTGCTGGGCTTTACTTGTACACTGAAAGTCGAAGGGTTAGTGCAAAAACATGAGTAAGATAAGAACAAAATAAGCTGATCATCATTACCCGGGTGCGGTTTTGAAAGCCGGCAAGCTAGACTGCATGGAGTCGCCGGAGGAAGGTGAAGTTCCCTGATGATTTGAATCAGAAGAATTGAGTGGTTGACGAGTGATGCCCGCCAAAGGCTGAAAAGGATATAAGTCGGAGATAACCTCGGTCCGGCGCTTCCTTGATGCTTCGGGTAAGCCGGAGGAGAGGTCTGCATCCTTGCTGGTCCGGGTCTGCCTCCGACTCTCATAAATCTGTCGCTTCAAAAGAAATTGAGGATCTTGATAAGCTAAAGGATGTGAAAATCTTACTTTCCGGGTTACTCTTCGGACTTTCAGTCTTGGCAAGGGCTCGGAGTCGGAGGAAATTATAGTTACCTCTTCAGTCACTTCATGACTTGTTCCGGTGTCCTCCTGCTGATAATCCATGTCAATAAGATGGTTAAAAAAGGAGCCTAAAGAGTCAAGGGCTACCTCTGACTCGGAGGTGTCTTCCAGGTGAAGCAGGTCTGAGGCGCTAGGTTTACTCCCCTTCTTGCGGGGAGCGGCTTTCCTGGCGGCTTTTTAAACCTTTCTGGCTTTCTTAGCAGCTTCATGGTCATACTTGACCTTCCAGAATTTATCATTAGCCTGTAAAATACAACAAAGGTTCTTGAAGTTAAGACGAAATCGTTAAAATGGAAGGTGAGGTGTTCAGGTCAATAGTTTACCGCTGGGGCTGGGTTAGCCTTGCAGAAAGGACTTAAGCCTGTTCTCCCGCAATCTGCCAGGCTCTCGTTCAGAAGAGACTTGGTCATGTCATCAATGACGTCCTCAGGTAAGTCGTTGGGACTGTGCCGAAGAGGATCATCCTTCCGGCCCGTATAATCGCACATTAAGCCGGGGCGGCGGTTTAAAGGAATCACCCGCCAGGCAATCCAGACCCGGACCAGATCAATGCCATTCAGGCCATTCCCCAGAAGAGCTCTGATCTTGTTAATGGTGGGAGTAAGTGGTTGACGTTCAGCTTGAGATAGTTTATCTGGCAAGGGGTGATTTGATTCCAGACGCAGGGCACGAAAGCCGGGCAGTGGATTCTCATCAGCCGGAGAAGTGTCCTGGCAGTAGAATTATGTCTGGTTCTAGTCCTTCGGGTGGCTTGGCGGCTCAGCATAAGGAAAGAGACAATCTCTCCGTCGTTGGATTGAGATTCCACCGAGCTCCAGGCTGGCCCATTGGCACATTCATTTTGGCGGTTCAGATAGAATAGCTCTCTAAAGAGTAGTAAGTTGGGCTCTTCTCCAAGGTACACCTCACAGAACACTTGGAAGTTACAAATGTTTGACACGGAATTGGGTCCAATGTCTTGAGGTCGCAGGTCGAAAAAGTGCAGAACATCTCTGAAGAATTTTGAGCCGGGAGGAGCAAAGCCCCGGCTCATGTGATCAGCAAATATGACAACCTCTCCATCCTTGGGTTGAGGTCTCTCTTCGGACGGGTCAGGAGCACAATAGGACATGACCTCTTTCTTGGGCAGGTAACCCGTTTTCACGAAGTCAGCTAAGGTGCTATCAGTAACATTGGATCTAACCCAGTTGCATGTAATGGGCGCCTTGGGAGCCTTGGGCGGCATTGTGAAGGATGGAAGCCTATGACAAAATAAAATTTCCGGTTCAAATTTAAGCCGGAGGAAAATTTCGGTGCAGTATTTAAGGTGGCGGCTTATGAAGAGGCCTAATGATATATGGCCAATTGTGTCAGGATATTTAAGCCGCTATGGATATCGTGAGCAATTAAGTTATTTGACTCTGTTATGGATGACCCAGAATATTCATGAAGCATCGCCTTTTTTAAGCCGGTGATATGAGCCGCCATAGCTAACAGATGCAATTTTTGCCTAAGTGTTGCACAAACAAGTTTCACAGGTTGCAGTAATTATTTTGGATCAAACGATCATCCAGAAAGGAAAATTTTCTAGACCTAAAAACTGGTACAGAGAAGTTCGTAAGTCCTAATGAGGTCTTTTTTGCAAGCAAAAGGGATCTCCTAGTATTGGAAATGGGTGCGAAACCACTACCACAGGAGTTCTGTACTGTTTTTCGAATCAAAAGAAGTTGCAGTGGAAGAACTATAATAGAACAGAGATGAACTACGAAGAACATGGAGGAACGCGGAACCCTAATGCGGATCTGATGTTTGAGAAGAAGAGGACTTACAGTTGCAGGTTCACTGCGGAGAGTCGCCGCCGTTCTCTGGACTAGCTCAGGTTGATGCAGCGGCCGAGGCTGAGGAAGACGAGAGGCGCGGCGGCGGCAGCGGCGGAGCTCGGGCTCTGAGGCGTTGAGAGGAGGAAGACGACGGAAAGGGAAGAGTGAGAGAGGGCCCGGTCGGGCCTATTTATAAGGGACGGCTGATGAGTGGGCGCGAGAAACGAGGAGGCTGAAGACATGATTATCCAGCTACAGAGGCGCCTCGATTTTTGGGATAATTGTTAAAGATAAGGATCCGTTGAGATACGTTGGGCGGAACGTGCATTAATGGCGGATGACGTCACGGCGGGTTACCAAGAATCCAGAGGATGACATCATGGCGGGTTATAACCTTCGCGCAAACAGAAGCCAGAAGATTTTCTCTTAAGGTATTGAAGATTGACATGGACCGGTTCAAATCAATCTGGGGCCTTATGTTGAGGATATAGATACTGGTGTAACCCGCCTGAGATGGGTCGGGTTATGTTGCGATAGCTCTTCATTCAGAAGCCCAAGGACAGGTTAAGGATGGCGGTTTAGTAATAGGTCTAAGGCCCAGAGGCGACTTAAGGCCCGTAGTGGTAAACCGCCGTTGTGGCATGACTTGTAGTGTAAGGCAAGAATAGTTAAGAGTCCAAGCCGGACACAGTTTATGAGCCGGCCGGGACTCTGAGAGCCGCGGGGCGTTAACCTTTCTATATAAAGGGACGACCCGGCGGCGGTTCAGGACAAGTAAGATCAGATCGATAGCCAGGCAGGGCGGTTTAGCTCCTGGTCATCGAAACCCTAAGTAATTCCACCTCAACTGGAGTAGGCTTTTACCTTCAATGTAAGGGGCCGAACCAGTATAATCCTCGTGTCCTTTGTCCCGTTTAACCCCTTTAAGCTTCCTAGCTGCGATGGCTCCACGACTAAGTCCTTGCACGAGGACATCTCCCGTGACAATTCCACGACAAACGGGGTGCTCATGATAAGACAGATCTTCTTGGAGGTCATTCTCTTCGAAGTTGATGGTGCGCTCAGGCGTCTTGAAGCACTTGCGAAGCTATGACACATGGAACACATCGTGCACGTTCGCGAAGTTGGAAGTTAGCTCAACTTGATAGGCGAGTTCGCCTCTTTTTCCAATGATCTTGAAAGGACCCACGTACCTAGGGGCAAGCTTCCCTTTGATACCGAAGCGACGAGTGCCTTTCATTGGAGAGACGCGGAGGTAGACATGGTCTCCGATCTCGAAAGCCACATCACGGTGCTTACTATCATAGTAACTCTTCTGGCGCGATTGCGCGGCTTTGAGATTTTCATGGATGACTTTACACATTTCTTCAGCTTCTGTGATTAAGTCATTGCCAAGAAGTTGGCGTTCACCAGTCTTTGACCAATTGAGAGGAGTACGGCACTTTCTGCCATAGAGGATTTCAAATGGGGCCTTGCCCGAACTCGCTTGGAAGCTGTTGTTGTAGGAGAATTCGGCATATGGAAGACAATCTTCCCATTTCATGCCAAAGGAAATGAAACAAGCCCTGAGCATATCTTCAAGAATTTGATTGACTCACTCGACTTGGCCACTAGTTTGAGGATGGAAAGCTGTGCTGAAGCGAATGTTGGTGCCCATGGCCTTCTGGAAGGAGTCCCAAAACTTAGAAGTGAAGATGCTTCCACGATCTGAAGATATTAATTGTGGAATACCGTGCAACGAGACAATCCTGGAGGTGTATAGCTCTGCCAACTGAGCTGCTGTGATGGATTCTTTGATTGGAAGGAAATGAGCCACTTTAGAAAGCTTGTCGATGACAACGAAGATAGCATCATTTCCACGCTTGGACTTGGGAAAACCAGTCACGAAGTCCATTTCGATATGATCAAACTTCCATTCTGGGATAGCAAGAGGTTGGAGGAGACCAGCTGGTCGTTGGTGTTCTGCTTTCACTCTTCGACAGACATCACATTCATTCATGAATTGAGCGATTTCTCGCTTCATTCGAGTCCACCAATATGACTGCTTGAGGTCATGGTACATCTTCGTACTTCCAGGATGAATGGAAAGAAGAGAATTGTGCGCCTCGTTCATAATGACTTTCCTTAGATCACCTTTAGGAACCACAATCCGGTCCTCGAAGAATAAAGTGTCTCTGTCATCAACGCGATAGCACTTGTATTTGGAAAGACCCTTGTCGATACCACGTTTCACCTTCTTCACCATGGTATCCAGGAGTTGTGCCTCACGAATTTGATCTTCCAAAGTAGGAGAGACTATGAGGTTGACAAGAAAGCCTTGAGGAACAACTTGGAGATTCAGCTTGCGGAAAGCTTCACAAAGATCCGGTTGGAATGGCTTGAGAATTAAGCTGTTGCAATAAGCCTTCCTGCTCAAAGCATCTGCAATGACATTGGCCTTGCCTGGAGTATATTCAATACTCGGATTGTACTCTTGAATCATTTCGACCCATCGAGTCTGACTGAGGTTGAGGTTGGACTGAGTGAAGATGTACTTGAGACTCTTGTGATCGGTGAATATGTCCACTTGTCTTCCCAACAAGAGATGTCTCCATGTTATTAATGCATGGACAACTGCCGCCAACTCAAGATCGTGAGTGGGGTAGTTCTTTTCATTGGGCTTCAACTGACGAGAGGTATAGGCCACAAATTTCTTCTCTTGCATTAACACAGCACCGAGACCTTGAAGAGAAGCATCACAGAAAACTTCGAAAGGCTTGGATTCATCAGGAGGAGTTAAGACAGGAGCTGTGACGAGTTTCTCTTTGAGAGTGTTGAAAGCAATGCCACACTCAGGAGACCAGACATACTTCACATGCTTCTGGAGTAGGTTGGAAAGAGGCTTTGCAATCTTAGAGAAATTCTCAACGAATCTTCGGCAATAGCTTGCAAGACCAAGAAAACTGCGAAGGTACTTGACATTCTGAGGAGGTTCCCAATTGACAATTGCGGACACCTTCTCGGGATTAACAGTGATGCCCTTGGCAGAGATGATATGACCAAGTTAAAGAAATTCATCAAGCCAAAACTCACATTTGGAAAACTTCGCGTAGAATTGATACTCTCTGAGCTTGTCGAGCACCAATCGCAAATGTTTGGCATGATCCTTCTTATTCTTGGAGAAGACCAAGATATCATCGAGATACACCAGGACGAATTCATTGGTATAGGGGTTGAAGATGAAATTCATCATTCGAGAGAAAGTTGGAGGAGCATTGACAAGGCCGAAAGACATGACAGTATATTCATAAGAACCAAAGCTTGTTCTACATGCTGTCTTGGGAATATCTTCTTCACAAATGCGAATCTGATGATAACCCATACGAAGGTCAAGTTTGGAGAATACTTTAGCACCTTTGAGTTGCTCGAATAGCTCATTGATGTTGGGAAGCGGATACTTGTTCTTGATTGTCTTCTTGTTCAATGGACGGTAGTCGACACAAAGTCGGTCCGTGCCATCCTTCTTCTGGACAAAAAGAACACCACAACCCCATGGAGATGAACTCGGTCTGATCAAACCCAGACGCTCTTGTTCATCGAGCTGTTTCTTCAATTCCTTCAGCTCCTTGGGTCCAAGCTTGTATGGACGCTTGCAAACGGGTTCCGTGCCAGGCTCAAGATCGATAACAAACTCAACTGGCCGGTGAGGAGGCATACCCGGTAGCTCTTCTGGAAAGACATCTTGGTACTCACAAACGACTGGAATTTGAGAGATGGCATTCAACTCGCCCTTCTCATTGAGAGAAAACAACCGAATGGTTTCATCACCAGCGGCATAGATAATCACATCCTCAGAAGAGTGTGTTAATTGAATTTCCCTGGCAGCACAATCAAGTTGAGCCTTGTGCTTAGAAAGCCAGTCCATCCCGAGAATTAGATCAATATCCGAGTCACCAAGAACAATTGGTTTAGACAGAAATTTATAGTTCCCCATCTTGATGGAAACATCCGGAACCATGTAGCTTGCGTTCATGCATTTGCCCGGAGAGACAACTGCTAACGTTCTAGGCAATTCTTGGAAATGCAATTCATGCTTGGATGCAAATGGTCTTGAGATGAAACTAAGCGATGCACCAGTGTCAAAAAGAACTTTTGCAGGAATATCATTAACTGAGAGATTACCCATTATCACATCAGTAGAATCCTCCGCTTGAGCTGCATTCATCATGTTGACCTTTGCAAACTTTGGATTATGCTTGACCACTGCATTGCTGGAAGATCTCACAGGAGGAGGAGGCGGAAGGCGCCTTTGGTTGAAGCACTTATTAGCATAGTGACCTTTCTACTGACACTTGTTGCAAGTCACCTCCGAGAGTGGACGATGATAAGGAGCATTCGACTTTTGAGCTTGATTCTGAGACTTGTTCTGATAGCCAGGGTTGGAAGAGTGGGAAGATCCATGGCCACCTTTGTTCTTCTGCTGGTAAGGCTGGCGAAACGGAGGAGGAGGAGGCAACCAGAACTTCTGTTTCTTAGCAGCCACTAGTGAGGAAGAAGACTGAACTGCGTCCCTGACTCTCTTCTTAGAAGCCTCACACTTGAGCTGAGTAGCCTCTTGCTTCAGTGCCATGTTATAGAATTGATCAAACTGTGTAGGCTCAACAAGAACGAGAGCTAACTGCAGATCCTCTCTAAGGCCACCTCTGAAGTGATAGATCATGCTCTTTTCATCAGGAACGTCTTGTTTAGCGAAGCGAGCAAGTTTCTGAAACCGAGTATTGTATTGATACACGGACATGCTGCCTTGCTTGAGATTGCGGAACTCCTCACGCTTGCTCTCAACAACACTTTGTGGAATGTGGTGCGCTTTGAAGTCCCGACAGAAGTCAGTCCAAGTGATCACACGACCTCCTCTGGAATCTTTGTATTGTTGATACCAATCAACAGCTTGGTCCTTGAGCTGAAAAGAAGCGAACTTGACATAGTCCTCAGGCCTGACATTGCTACATTCAAAATGCTTGTTGATGTCCACGAGCCAATCATCGGCATCTGTGGCCTCGGCACAGTAGCTGAAAGACTTGGGCTGATTTGCGAGAAACTGGTTGAGAGTAGCGAAGTGAGGCTGATTGTTGCCTTGGCCTTGATTTCCTTGATTGCCTTGCCCTTGGGTGCGTTCTTGCAAGAGTTGTAGAATCATCTGAGCATTGGCGTTGGTGGCTGCCATGATAGCTTGCCATGCCTCCGGAGGCGGAGGTGGTGGCGGAGGGTTCGCCTGACTCCCTTCATTGCGTTCCGGATTCTGATGCGTTGGCGGAGCCATCCTGAACAGGGTGACATCCGTTAGCATCTTGATAGACAAATAGACAAGTTGAATCAACTGATAGAAATTGCAACATATAGTCTTCACAATAAACATTCGAACGAGGATGAACGAATGAATTCCATAGTTAATCATCACACTTCCATTAAGTTGAGAAGCCACATAGAAGAGGTATGGAATCAACATTTGACTTCTAAGCAACTCGAATACCACAATTCAAAACAAAACAAAGTATTGGCTTGTAGAATAAGCCGGAACAAACATATGATAGAGATTTCGTCCGAAGTTTTCGTGGTGGGGCCCACACGGGCTCGATCGTACAACACCATCATGTACAAGGCAGTGCACATGACATACGAAGCATCCCCGAGTCGGCATAGCCAAGGACTCTTTAAGACACAACGAGACCACTGTAAAACCAACCGTGGAAAGGCGGACCACTAGACGTCGAACCCCAATCTCATATCATGCGTCTGTCAGAAAGATATCCTAGGAACTACTTGAATTCCCACTTATAAACTCCCGAAACTTTCTGGTTATGCAATCTGGTGTTGGGGATACAGGGGGCACAAAAATATATCACCCAAACTAGCAATCCCTAGATCCAGCTGTATCCATCCGTCAACACATAACCAAGAAACCTTCGGAAATCGTGTACCTCAACCTTTGAAAAGCATCCGTTATACGAGTTATGGCAATACTCCCGAACTCCCGCCCCAGTACTGGGGTGGCGTCGAGGTGATCTCACCAACAACTGCATAAAAGAGATTTCGATGTCGGCGAAACTCAGGTATTCCAGAACTGCAACGATAAAATTGTGACGACAACATCTCTGAGCTCAACTCCCCGGGACACTGCCACAACCCCTAAATGTCAGGAGGCACCAAGAACAATGTTCTCGTCACAAAACCATCGGAACGATTCTAAGATACCCGCGTGATCCTAAAGTTTTTTAGTGAAATTTGAGGAGAGAAGAGTCAAAACTTCTACGTCAGGAGGCCTCACCAGAGCGACGAAGGGACTGAGGAGTAAAAAGAATCCTACTCTCCGATATATATATAATCCTAAGACTCAAAACATTTTTATTCTAGACTCAACAACGCCAGCGATTCGATCAAGCAGGGGGCTCCTAAGTCGGGGATGGCTCTGATTACCAACTTGTAGCGCCCACGATGCGGCTATATCTCCCACGTGTCGAGGCACGACTTAGAGGCATAACCGCATTGTGGTATTGTCGCAAGAAGGGTTATCTTCACACAATCCCATGTAATGAACAAGAATGGGATAACGAGAGTTGGCTTACAATCGCCACTTCACACAATACATAAATTTAATTCATACATCATCCAAAATCCACACATAGACCGACCACGGTCAAAATCCAAATGAAAATAAGATAACCCCAAATGCTAGATCCCCGATCATCCCAACTGGGCTCCACTACTGATCATCAGGAAAAGAAACATAGTAACGACCACGTTCCTCGTCGAACTCCCACTTGAGCTCGGTTGCGTCATCTGCACTGGCATCGTCGGCACCTGCAACTGTTTTGGTAGAATCTGTGAGTCACGAGGACTCAGCAATCTCACACCCGCGAGATCAAGACTATTTAAGCTTATAGGAAAGGATGGTGTAATGAGGTGGAGTTGCAGCAGGCACTAAGCATATATGGTGGCTAACATACGCAAAAGAGAGCGAGAAGAGAAGCAACGCAACGGTCGCGAAGCTAGAAATGATCAAGAAGTGATCCTGAAACTACTTACGTTCATGCATAACTCAAACCGTGTTCACTTCCCGGACTCCGCCGAGAAGAGACCATCACGGCTACACACACAGTTGATGTATTTTACTTGGGTCAAGTGACAAGTTCTCTACAACCGGACATTAACAAATTCCCATCTGCCTCATAACCGCGGGCACGGCTTTCGAAAGATAATACCCTGCAGGGGTGTCCCAACTTAGCCCATTATAAGCTCTCACGGTCAACGAAGGATAAACCTTCTCCCGGAAAGACCCGATCAGTCTCGGAATCCCGGTTTACAAGACATTTCGACAATGGTAAAACAAGACCAGCAAAGCCACCCGAATGTGCCGACAAATCCCGATAGGAGCTGCACATATCTCGTTCTCAGGGCACACCGGATTTTCCAAGCTGCCGATAGGCGAGCCCAGAGTTGCCCCTGGTGGCCACCGGCGACTGACAGATTGGACCAATACTCAGAGGAGCACTGGCCCGGGGGTTTAAATAAAGATGACCCTCGGGCTCGCGAAAACCCAAGGGGAAAAGGCTTAGGTGGCAAATGGTAAAACCAAGGTTGGGCCTTGCTGGAGGAGTTTTATTCAAAGCGAACTGTCAAGGGGGTCCCATAGATCACCCAACCGCGTAAGGAACGCAAACTCAAGGAACATAATACCGGTATGACGGAAACTAGGGCGGCAAGAGTGGAACAAAACACCAGGCAAAAGGCCGAGCCTTCCACCCTTTACCAAATATATAGATGCATTAATTAAATAAGAGATATTGTGATACTCCAACATATCCATGTTCCAACATGGAACCAACTTCAACTTCACCTGCAATTAGCAACGCTATAAGAAGGGCTGAGCAAAAGCGGTAACTTAGCCAAACAACGGTTTGCTAGGAAAGGATGGTTAGAGGATTGACATGGCAATATGGGAGGCATCATATAGCAAGTGGTAGGTAGCGCAGCATGGCAATAGAACGAACAACTAGCAAAGCAAAGATAGAAGTGACTTCGAGGGTATGGTCATCTTGCCTGCAAGGTTCTCAGAGTTGTCGAAAGCTTGATCCTCGTAAGCGTACTCAACAGGTTCCTCGTTCACGAACTCGTCACCCGGCTTTACCCAAAACAAGAACACAAGCACGAAACCACAATCAATCACGAGAAATGCACAAGCAACATGATGCAAAACATGTACGATATGCGGGATATGATATGCGATGCATATGCGTGCTCCGGAAAAAAATGATGAACAAGGCAGTAACTTGGCAAACCAAGCATGCCACTGGAAAGATGAGATGATTTCGGTCGAAATCGATATAAAGATCACCGGAAACGGATGCACGGTTTGCAAATGGCAAGCAAAACAAGAATGACACGATTCTGCGATTAACAGCATGATAGCACTTAAAATACACCAAGTAACTATGCTACAGCACTCCAACATAGCAACAAAGCATATGGCAGTAATCTATAGAAGATTCTTGACAAAAGATGAACACTGAGCTACGGATTGATCACAACATAACAGGTTCAAACAAGCATGGCAGAAGTGCAAAAGATAACAGGTTCACAGACTTGGTGAAATTACTGAACATGGCTGAAACAGCATCAGGTAGCAATGTTCAGAGCAAGAAATCAACATTCTAGATAAGCTTAACATAGCAAAACATGGCATGGCATGAATCTACTAAATGCATAGAACAAAAGTACCTTACTGACCATAAGCCAAAAAGGAGCAGAAGATATGATGGCAACCATGTAAACATAGCAAGTTTTGTTAACAGGTTTCAGACTTAGCAGAAAACAGAGCATGGCAGAAACCGTATTATGAAGGCATCTTGGTGAGCTTGATTCACTCACCACAAAACAATGCATGACAAAACAAGCATACCTACAGAAAGATGGCATGTTTATGAAGATATCCATGGCAAGAGCAAATACATAGCATGTATGAAACAACTACAAGCTTGGTAAAATTGATTATCATGTTAAGAATCTTCCAGGAATATTTTGTAGCAAAAGTAGAGTAGGATTAAGACATGCTATGGGACTCCATAATTGCAAACAAGGACATTAATGGATAGAGCACAACTATATCTACAAAACATCCTTATTGAACATCACCAAAAGGAGCATGGATCTCTCTGTAGCCACATGGGTACATGGCAACAAAATAACAGCAGTCACAGACTTAGCAAAATTACTAAGTCCCTGAAATCAGAAACATCACGAAGTCTAGTTTGCATGCTTGTGCTAGTCACCACAGAGATCACAAAAATACATGGAATACACCTCTGTAAATATGGCATGACATACATCAAAACACATGTAGAGCTCATGCCCATAAGATGCACACATCAAATGCAACAAAAATAACAAATCCTCAAGTTCTGATAAGTAACAGCAGTTAACAGCAACTGTCACTTTTGCACCAGAGATTTGGGCATCAATATGGACTCAAATGAACATGGCATAAAGTAACAAAATGAAGAGCATCTTGAGACGAACATTTCAATATATTACACGCGCGAAACGGAGCAGTATGCAGAGAGTTATGATGCGATGAACAGGAGAACATTATGCAAAAATATCCAGACAGAATATTTCGGGGAGAGGGGAGAGTCAACCTTCGGGTTGACCCGATCGGGATCTGGCTCGGGCTGCTCGAGCTCGCCGGAGTCGGGGCGCTGTGGCCGGAGCTCGGGGACGGAGGAGACGGCCGGCGGGGAGGCGGCACCGGCGAACGGCGGAGGAGGAGGCGACGCCTCGGGGCAGCGGCGTGGGTGGAGCGGCGCGGGCGCCGGCGGGCACGGGCGGACGGTGGCGGGGTCAACGGGCGCGGCGGCGCCGGCGTGGAGGAAGACGGGCGCGCGGCGGAGGAGGCGGGCGACGGCGCCCGGGCGGCGGCGCGGGAAGAGTGGGCCGGGAGGGCCCGACGCGGGCTCTCCGGGCCGGCGGCGCGGTGGACGCGTCCGGCGCGTGGAGGGGCGATTGGCTAGGGTTTGGACCCGGGATTTCGGAGGGGAAGGTGTTTTTATAGGTAGAGGGAGCTAGGAGACTCCAAATGGAGCACGATTTTCGCCCACACGATCGTGATCGAACGACCTAGAGCATTGAAGTGATTTAGATGGGTTTTGGGCTGTTTGAAGGGGGGTTTTGCTGCAACACACAAAAGGACTTTGCGGTTACCCGGTTAACCGTTGGAGCGTCAAACGACCTCCAAATGGCACGAAACTTGACAGGTGGTCTACCGGTGGTATACCAAGGCCACTTGGCAAGCCTCAGTCCATTCCGAGAACGTTCAACACCCGCTCACCAAAAGGAAAACAAGAGGGGTGCGCCGGAGGAGGTGGGAGTGTCGGATTGCAAAACGGACAACGGGGAAAATGCTCGGATGCATGAGACGAACACGTATGCAAATGAGATGCACATGATGACATGATATGAGATGCATGACATGAACAAAATGCAAAACGAAAAACAAAACCCGACCACGGAGGGAATATCATAACACATAGCCGAAAATGGCAAGAGTTGGAGTTACAAATATGGAAAGTTACATCCGGGGTGTTACAGCACTCCTGGGTCTTCGGACACCGTTGCCGGAGCACGACATTCCTTTAAAGGAATCCGCTTACCTGCCTCCAGAATCATCTCCGGTTATAAGCCGGACAGTTCGGGGCCGCCATCCTTGACCCCCGAACCCTGAGTGACAGAGGCACCACCTTCGGGTAACTCCTTCCTCGTTTCCTGTGCTACTTGCCAGTTGGGAGGGGCCCTCCGGGACGACACCTCAAGATTATCCGCCCTTTTGGGCAAGGAGGCCGGAGAAGGCGTGTCACTCTCCATCATCTCTGGAAGAAGGTCCCCCGAGGAGGAGGACGATTGAGAAACACCAGGCGTTAACCTGCGACGACGTGCACATGTCGGGGAACTACTTCAGTAATAAGAAAAGAATGAGGTATGGTTAAAGTACCCCGCTTCACTTACGGTCTGGCCGGAGGTTCGTCCTCATCATCAGGCTCCACATTGATATCGCTTGCCTGGCTCAAGCCGACCGATGATGGCATTTTTTCTTTCTTGGAAAGTTTCCCCTCCTGGCCTCCAGAAGCAGCCCGCTTCTTGCCATGGCAGGCATCTCCTTTGGGCTCCCCGCTCTCACCCACTCTGCAGACACCCGGTACGGTGTCGGAATTAACATCCGCGTCAGCAGGGTGGACGCGGGATCTTTGGGAAGGGGCGCCGGACTCCAGATTAATACCGCTCTCTTTATCCAGACCTGCGTAGGGACGGATTGCTCAGTATCTTGTCAAAAGATGTTGGAATAGAAGATGTTGAATACTTACCGAAGTGTCCGGATGATTGTAGTCGAGGCCAACATCTTCGGTGGTGTCCGGCCATTGCTCTCGCTCCACGAAATATAATTTCCACATTCCTTCGTGCTTAGTGCCGGAGAAGTGCTGAAGAGTCTGCCGCCCTTTTGGATTAAACTCCCACATACGGATAGGCCGCCGCTGACATGGCAGGATCCGACGGACTAGCATTACTTGAACAATGTTCACAAGCTTGACGCCTCTCTCGGTAAGGCTTCAGATGCGACTTTGCAGCGTCTGCACCTCATTAACGGATCCCCAGTTCAATCCCTTGTTGATCCATGAAGCGAGTTGAATTGGAGGGCCGGGTCGGAAAGCAGGAGTAGCCATCCACTTGGAGCCCCGCGGCTCGTTGACATAAAACCATCCCTGCTGCCATAGTTCGGAAGAGTCGGCGAAAGATCCTTCAAACCAAACCACGCTGGCAAGCTTGCTTATAGCAACGCTGCCGCACTCTGCCTGCTCCTCCTCAGTCACCTGTGGTCTCACATGAAAAGTCTTGAGGCACAAACCGAAGTGCGGAGGAGTCCGGAGGAAGGCCTCACACGTGACGATGAATGCCGAGATGAGAAGAATGGCATCCGGGGCCAGATCGTGAAAGTCTAGCCCATAGTAGAACATGAGCCCCCGGACAAAGGGGCTAAGTGCAAACCCTAGCCCATGAAGGAAGTGGGACACAAATACTACCCTCTCGCCAGATTTGGGGGTGGGAATAATCTGCCCCTCGGCAGGAAGCCGATGAAGGATTTCTGGGGTCAGGTACCTCGTTACGTGAAGCTTCGCAATATCTTCCTCCGTGACAAAAGAGGCCACCCACCGGCCTGAATGGCTGGGCCCGGACATGATTGGGGCAGCTGGTGATTGGAACTCGAGGGCTAGAACTCGAGGTGGCTGGGATTGAGGAAGAAGCAAGTGCAGAAGAGAAAGACAAGTCCGGGTCCCTATATAAAGCCCCGGAATATCGAGCGTCCCCTCCTGGGTCTCGAAACTTACCTATCCTCAAAGAGTAGTACCCAGGGGACGGTTGGGTTACCCATACCAACATTATTGAAAATCCCGTGAATAAGGGGACACGATCTCTGCTTTGACAAGACATGCCAATAAAACCTCTTCCCGAGACGTGGGGCGATGGGATAGCCAACGGTTGGAAATAATAACCGGGCAGGCGTGATCCAATGTCGTAACAGTTGTCGACCGATTGGACTCGTGGAATATTGTATTTTCTGCAATTATGTACACAGGACCAGATACAATCATCACATCCGAAGACTATATTGGAGTTCGGAAGAAGGGGAACCCGCCTTGCAATGCCGAAGACAATCTGCGCGCCGAACTCCTCATCATTGAAGCCAGGTTCAGGGGCTACGAAGGGAGTCCTGGACTAAGGGGTCCTCAGGCGTCCGGCTTGTTACTCATTGGGCCGGACTGATGGGCTGTGAAGACCGAAGACTATACCCGTGTCCGGATTGGACTCTCCTTGGCGTGGAGGGCAAGCTTGGCGACCAATTATGAAGATTCCTTCCTATGTAACCGACTCCATGTAACCCTAGATCCCTCTGGTGTCTAGATAAACTGGAGGGCATAGTCCGGATAGGACAGATTCATTACCATATACTCATAGGCTAGACTTCTAGGGTTTAGCCATTACGATCTCGTGGTAGATCAACTCTTGTAACACTCATATTCATCAAGATCAATCAAGCAGGAAGTAGGGTTATTACCTCCATAGAGAGGGCCCGAACCTGGCTAAACATCGTGTCCCCCGTCTCCTGTTACCATCAATCCTAGACGCACAGTTCGGGACCCCCTACCCGAGATCCGCCGGTTTTGACACCGACAGACACCCCATAGACACACAAGTTAATATTTAGCCTTGTGCGGTGCCCCCCTCCACAGTTTTACACCTCGGTCATATTGTCGTAGTGCTTAGGCGAAGCCCTGCGCCGGTAACTTCATCATCACCGTTACCTCGCCGTCGTGCTGACGGAACTCTCCCTCGGCCTCAGCTGGATCAAGAGTTCGAGGGACGTCACCGAGCTGAACGTGTGCAGATAGCGGAGGTGCCATGCGTTTGGTACTTGATCGGTTGGATCGCGAAGACGTTCGACTACATCAACCCGCTTTCGATCTACGAGGGTACGTGGACACACTCTCCCCGCTCGTTGCTATGCTTCTCCTAGATAGATCTTGCGCGATCGTAGGCAATTTTTTTGAAATACTACGTTCCCCAACACATGGGTACCCATAGAACATCAAGCATGATATATATCAACTTACCAATATCAACTAGATAGAAAAAACTAGATAGAACACATCACAATATAGTAGCATAAGTAGTAGCATTGCATAGATAAGGGTAGCACGACATATATAGTACCATTACAACATAGATAGTTCATAGTTCAACCCAACACGATAATAATAAAACACCACCGGCTTGCTTGCTTGCTCCAAGGCCAACTCCTCCATGGCCAACTCCTCTCCTCCATGGCCAACTCCTTCACTCGTCGTCGTCGGTGGGGTACGGGAGGGTGTGCATGCGCTCATCGGCGGGGAAGGCGCTGTCGAAGTCGGTGAAGATGTTGTACATGGTGAATGCGATGAACTCGCATCCACACCAAAAACACGGCAGAGGAGGTAGTAGGCGTCGAAGGGGATGGTGAACCTCACGATGAGCCCGATTGGATGGCCATTGCTACTGACCTCTTCGACACGGAACATGGCCGGAGAGACCATCGGGAGGTGGCGGTAGCCGGCGGAGAAGAAGAACTCGGTCAGCCCCCTTGCACCCCTCCACCTCGATATCACCCACACCCGGACTCTGGCAGGGTAGAGCCTCTCGGGGAAGGTGGGCGGCACACGGTAGGTAGCCCCGGTGAACTGCATCTTGCTTGCTAGCTTCGAGTGGATCTTGGGACGGCTTCTGGGGAAGATGGGAGATGAAGGAGAGTGAGGGGAATATGTACAGGAAGATGTAGGCTTGGGTGTGCTTAAATAGCCGAGGTGCACCGTTTTAACATTTTGTTTTCCTCTCCCTCATAATGGCATGGGAAACGAGCAATGTGGCATTGAGTCACCCGAGCCAACCCGTGTGTACACGCGCATGCATTGTGGTAGTAATGCCAACGACCCGCGTAGCACTGTAGCAATTAAAAATGCATGGAGGGATGAGCTCGATGCCATGCATGCAGTGGCTAGCGATGGTCGGGCATCTAGACCCATCTAGAATGGGTAAATAGCCATAATGCGATGAGGGTGTCGGCGGGCGTGCTCGATGCTATGCATGCAACGTCGAACGCTACGAGGGCGGCCGCGGCAGGGCTGCGCCCGCGTGCATTCTTTTCAGGCCAAATGCAGTGTCGTGTCCATCGGTCCAACGGGTGCGCCGCTTTAATTAAGCCCAACAACACATGGCAGGCCCGCTCAGTCTTATAACATAAAAATGGGCTAAAACGACCAGCCAATGAAAGCACAACACGCGAATCTATGACGTGGCTCCTGATCCAGACCGTTGCTTATGTTCACATCCATCCAATGGTCCAGAATGTTGCGTGTTATAATATTCAGCATCTTCGAATCAGCCAATTAGAGTGCAGCCCGCGGATCACTGACATAGCCCTAGTGCCTGATCCAGACCATCCATTCACAGTGATCCAATGCCCCAGACGAGTGCAGGGTTTCGATGGGGTTTTGATGGGGTTTTGAGGGGTTTTGAGAGGTTTTCAATGGTTAGGGTTGAGCATAACTAATTCAAAAAAATCAAAAAAATATAAAACTTGTGCCAATCATTGTTCTATGTGACTAAGTATCTAGGAAAAATAAGAAACTTGTACTATAGATATTTTCATGAAATACCTTCACAAAAGATGGCTATAAAGAACGAGGTTGTAGGGTTTTGAAGAGAAGTGAGCTAGGGTTTAGTGTTAAACATGTCATACTTGATCGATACGATCCAATATCAGGAAGGACTCTTATATACACACACTAGATGTCAAGTTTCCTTTTTGGGCTCATTTAGAGAAAGTCGGAAAAAAACTTGCTTACAAATGGGTCTGTTTTCCCTAGCTTTGGAGGGGTTTTGGAGGTCACGTGGAGCACATTTTTCATGTCCAGAGTTTCACATAATAAAAGTGCTCCGATTAATCAACTAACATGCGTAATAGTCCAGAAATCGTTGTAACACCAATACCACAGACCAAATAACTTCAAATTTGAATTTTGGCTCAAATTTGAATTTTGTCTCAAACTTGAATAGTATACACAAATACACATCATATCAAAGTAAAAATACCATTACACAAATTCAGGCAAGGTTTTATTACTACAACATAGTAGCAATACACAAGTTTCAATAAATTTTCACTTCTGCTTATTCCTACCACTCGATTTCTTCTTCTTCTTTTACCAATGCTTGTTTTTGGTTGTACAACACCCAGTTCACTCAAGTTCTTGATTTTCTTCACTGGACTGCCTGGAACACAAGCTTCATTTCGCACCACAACAGTTGCAGTATCATCGAACCCAATATCACCAGTTGGCAACACAACTTCCAATATAGGCTCAGTTGGCACCACATCAACTGGAATATCTTCAGTTGGCAACTCAACTTCCAACATAGGCTCAGCCTGCACAACATCAGCTGGAATATCTTCAGAGGTACCCATATCTTCAGTTGGCACCAGAACATGAAAATCTTGCTCATCTTGCAGTAGCACATCCAAGTCTTGCTTGTTTTGCACCACACCATCCAAGTCCGGTTGAATGTGTATTGTTTCACCAAAACTTCTCTTTCTTCTAGAGCCATTGCCTCTTGCCTTTTTCTTTGGCCAACACTTTTCAACAACAAGGGGCGCACCTGCACGCTTCCTCCTAAAAAGATAAAGCATGTCAACTGGTTAGTAATTGAAAAATGCAACAAAATAGTAAACAATGCAAACATATGCCCACATACTTTGGCCTTTCAGGAGTGTAACAACATTTGGGAGATCCAACTCGGTGTCCAAGTTCCTGGCACAACTTGCATCTATTTTTGTTACCTTTTTGGGACCTTTTTGGCTTTGCATCCTTCTTTCCCTTGCCCTTTTTACTACTCCCACCTTTCTCAAACCATGCCTTGAATCTACTCTCTTTAGGCCTAGCACCCTTTCTTTTTGTTAGGGGAGGACACATGGAAAATTCAATTTCCACTTCAGGCCACTGAGACTGATCTGTAAGTGCTGGAATTGGAGTTGCATATGCAGCCTTGAATCTTGCTACTGAGTAATATTCGTGCAAATATAGGTGCATGTTTGTCTTCGGTCGGGAGGCCAAGAAAAGTATGGCATGATCACATGGTTTCCTAGTGTGCTGCTACTCCAAACAAGTGCAATCATGCATTTCAGTGTTAACAACATGCCTTCTACCAGTTTTGGTATTTCTAACTTCAGCACCCCACACAGAAGATTTCTCAACAGATAAATGTGTAAGATTTCTGCTCCTGTTGACCACTTGTTGTACCATTGCAGGAAGTGTATCCCCTTGTAGACAATCACCAATCCTTCTTCTCAATTCCCACAAGCAGATGATCATGATCCTCATTTGGTCAACCATGTCATGCACAGGATTTTTTTTAACTACTTCACCTTGTTGTTAAAACTTTCTGCCAAGTTGTTGTTGATATGGTCACACTTGATGGCAGTGTTAAATCCTGACCTATACCATAATAGAGAATGGTAGGTGTTCACCCATGGACAAAACTCAGGGCATGCTGTCATTATCTTACCAAGATGATATGAATGTGTCTGTTTAGTGTAAGATCTTGCTGCTGGCCACATGCGACCAAATTCTTACCCTCTGAATTTTTTGATCAAATTCATCCACATATGGCCGAAGCACTCCCTCTGTTCACAATGGGGAAAAATATTCTTCACTGCGTTTTCTAGCCCTTTGCATGCATCTGTGTGGACTGCCAAAGGTGACACTGGCCCTATGCATCTTTTCAACTGCATCATGAACCATGTCCACGAGACCTCTGTCTCTGACTGAAATAAGCCAATAGCAACAGGGAACATCCAGTTGTGTCCATCCAAAGCATTGCAAGCTGCCAATTGACCATTCCACTTGCCAGTCAAAAATGACGAGTCTATGCTCAAATATGGACGACACCCTGCCTTGAAGCCATAAAAAACTTAGAGAAAAGGACTCTTCCATCCTCTGTTACCTCAGTATCTATCTCCACAACACTGCGAGGTGACTTCTTCTCCACCTCTGCTTTGAAATTATAAAGCATCCTAAAAGTATTTACCCAGTCACCATATAATTGTTTCATTGCCCTTTGTTTTGCCTTCCACACCGTGTTATACTTCACCTTAATGGGGTATTGCTTTTCGAAGTCTACTTTAAGTTTCTTTGCAGTAGTGTTTGGTTTCTTGGCTAAAATATGAGTGGTCTTCTCTGCAATCCAAAGCTGTGATGTCATGGTTGATACTCTCTATGAACTTGTAATACAAGTATGTTGGTGTGGGATTTGATTCACCCTAATGGTACTTCCATCAGGTTGGCGTCTAGCAGATATGTACCACTTGCAAGGCTTGAAACTTCCATCAACACCTCTACATCTTGCATAAAACTTCTTTCTATCAGTCCACTTAGTCTTGGCATCAAACTCATGTTTGACTGCATAAGTCTTGAAACACATCCTAAACTCATTCATGTTTGGGAACAACTTCCCCAATGCAATAACATGGTTTTCCTTGTCATACACATTTACCAACTCATCATCATGTGCATCATCTACACCATCTGCATCATCTTCCATCAACTATCCATCCACATCTTCAATTCTATCTCTGTTAGCATCAGTATCAGCAGGTATACTAGATTCACCATCCTTCTCCTCCTTATCTTCATCAGCTACTGGAATGCCAAAAAAATGGCCATCTCAGTGTCATCCATTGGTGCAATAACTAAATCAGTTGGGTCATTTAATTCTACTGAATTCCAATCAACAGAAACAACCCTTCCAACACCATCAGAGCCCTCTTCTGCATCACCCCCTCAGGTAATACTGTCACTTCACCTGTACATATGGGCATTATCTGCCTCTCTGAAGCCCAATCATCATCTACTGTCGTGGAATTGTCACGGCAGATGTCCTCAAGCTAGGACTTAGTCGTGGAGCCATCGCCGCTAGGAAGCTTGAAGGGGTTAAACGGGACAAGGAACACGAGGGTTTATACTGGTTCGGCCCCTTACGGTGAAGGTAAAGCCTACGTCCAGTTGTGGGGGTATTGATTAGGGTTTCGATGACCAGGGAGCTTAACTGCTATGCCTGGCTCTCGACGAGATCTTTCCTGCCCCTAAACCGCTGCCGGGTCGTCCCTTTATACAGAGAGGTTGACGCCCAACAGCTCTCAGAGTCCCGGCCGGCTCATAAGAGTGTCCGGCTCGGACTCTCAACTATTTCTTGCCTTACACCACAAGTTCTACCATAATGACGGTTGCAACTACGGGCCTTAAGCCATCTCCGGGTCTTAAGCCCATCTTTGGCCCACCGTCTTCAAGCTTGGCACCGGGCTTCAGATGATGACCCTTATGTGTAACCCGGCCCCACCGGGCGGGTGACTCTAAGGTTTATATCCTCAACATTAGGCCCCAGATTGATTTGAGCCGGCTCATTGTCAATCTTCAATCCTTTCGACAGAAAATCTCCGGCTTACAATTGTGTGAAGGCCATAACCCGGCGTGACGTCATCCTCTGGATTCCGGGTAATCCGCCGTGACGTCATCTTCCATTAAGTCCCTTTTTTTACTCCACCATATCCGCAACGGATCTTATCTTTACTGCCATTCCGAAAATCGAGGCGTTTTTATGGTGAGATAACCGCGCCGTGGCCTCCTCGTTTCTCGCGCCCACTTATGAGCTTGCCCTTATAAGTAGTCCGGCCCGATGAGCCTCCAGCCACCCGTCTTCCTCCTTGCGCCACTGTTCTTCCGCTCGAGCTCCGTTGCCGTCGCCACCGCGGGTCTTCTCGTCCTCACCAACTCCGGCCGCTGCATCAACCTGTTGCGTCCAGAGAAAACGGCGGCTACCCCCGCGACTCACCAGCACCCGTAAGCTTTCGCCACTCCGTAGAGTAGATCCACATTAGGCTCCTACTGTTCTTCCCGTGTTCTTCGCCGTTCCTCGCGAGTTTTCGGTAGATTTTATTTTTACCACCTTTCTTGATCTCTGACTGCATAGGACTGCTGCGGTAGTTGTTTCACGCCCATTCCAATGTTCATAGATCCTTTCTTACTGCGTACAGGCTCCGTCCAAGTTTACGAACTTCCTCTGCGTCAGTTTTAGGTCTAGAAACCTTTCCTTTTATTCAACCATTTTGATCCAAAATTTTCACCACGATCTGTGAAACTTGTTTTCACCACACTTAGTAAAAAACTGCATCTGCTGAGCTATGGCGGCTTACATTTCCGACTCAAAGAAGCCACGCGCCGTAAAACTTTCCGGCTCAAAAGAAGCCACGCGCCGTAAAATTTTTTCCTGCTCATTTATGATAAAGCTGTAGACAATTTGAATTACTCTCGCTACCTTCAGTGGCTTAGATAACCCGATGCATTTAGCCATATGTCATTAGGCCCCTTCATAAGCCGCCACTTTAAACATTGAACTGTAAATTCCCTCCGGCTTATAATTAAACCGGACATTTCCTTTTATCATAGGCTTCCGACTTTCACCATGCCTCCCAAAGCTCCCAAAGCACCCATCACTTGTAACTGGATGAGGTCCAACGTCACCGACGAAACCTTAGCGGATTTTGTGAAGACGGGTTACCTGCCCAAGAAGGACGTCATGTCTTACCGCGCCCCTGACCCGTTAGAGGAGAGACCACATCCAAAGGACGGGGAGGTGGTAATATTTGCGGATCACATGAGCCGGGGCTTCGCACCGCCCGGCTCAAAGTTCTTTAGAGATGTACTGAATTTCTTTGACCTGCGGCCACAAGACATAGGACCCAATTCGGTGTCGAACATATGCAACTTCCAAGTATTCTGCAAGGTCTACCTTGGAGAGGAGCCCAGCCTTCTGCTCTTTAGAGAGCTGTTCTATTTGAACCGGCAAAACGAGTGCGCCAACGGGCCGAGCTTAGAACTTGGTGGAATCTCCATTTAGCGACGGAGAGACTGCCTTTTTCCTTACGTCGAGCCGCCAAGCCACCCAAAGGACTGGAACCAGACGTGGTTCTACTGCCAAGACACTTCGCCGGCTGGCGAGAGCCCGCTGCCCGGCTTTCGTCCTTCGCGTCTGGAACCAACTCACCCTTTGTCAGACAAGTTATCTCAGGCGGAGCGCCAACCTCTGATCCCCACCATCAACAAAATCAAGGCTCTCCTGGGAAATGGCCTTAATGGCATTGATCTAGTCCGAGTCTGGATCTCATGGCGGGTGATCCCCTTAAGCCGCCGCCCCGGCTTAATGTGTGAGTACACGGGCCGGAAAGATGACCCCCTGAGACACAGCCGCAATGATCTTCCTGAAGACATTGCTGAAGATATGACCAAGGCTCTCTTAAATGAGAGCTTGGCAGACTGCGGGAGGACCGGCTTAAGCCCCTTCTGCAAGACCAACCCGGCCCCAGCGGTAAGCCGCTGATCTGAACATCTTATTTTCTTCTGTAGATAGCTTTCATCTGAACCTTAAGAAATCGTCATTGTATTTTTCAGGCTGATGACAAATTCTGGAAGGTCAAATATGACCATGAGGCGGCCAAGAAGGCCAGGAAGGCTAAGAAAGCCGCCAAGAGAGCCGCTCCCCGCAAGAAGGGAAGCAGGCCCACTGCCTCAGAGCTGCTTCAACTGAGTGACAGCTCCGAGTCAGAGGTAACCCGTGAACCTGTAAGCTCTTGTTGTATTTCTTGTTTATTTCTGTCCACCTTATCAATACTGTTCATCAAAAGGATGACACCGGAGCAAGTAACCCGGTGGTTGAAGAGGTAATGACACTTTCCTCCGACTCGGAGCCCTTGCCAAGGCTGAAAGTCCGAAGGGTAACCCGGAAAGTAAGATTTTCACATCCTTTAGCTTATCAAGATCCTCAATTTATTTTGAAGCAACAGATTCATGAGAGCCGGCGGCACACCCGGACCAACAAGGATGCTGATCTCTCCTCCGGCTTACCTGAGGCATCAAGGAAACGCCGGACCGAGGTTATCTCCAACTTATATCCTTTTCATCCTCTGGCGGGTGTTATACGTCAACCTCTCAATTCTTCTGATTCAAATTATCAGGAAACGTCTCCTCCTCTGGTGACTCGATGTAGTCGAATCTGCCGGCTTTCAAGACCGTACCCGGGTAATGATGATCATCTCTTGCTGTGCTTTATCTTTACTCATACTTTTGTACTAACCTCTTGTCTTTTCAGTGCTCAAGCAAAGCTCAGTAAAAGAGCAAAGAAGAATAAGCTGGCGGAGGAGTCGGTCATGACGGAACCGGAAGTTTCCGCTCAAGAGCCGCCAGCCGCCTCTGCTCCTGAAGCCACCGCTCCCACCGACGAGCCAGCCATGGAGACTTCCACCAACCCGGATATCTCCAGCCCGGCTCAGCCGGCCGATGACCCGGACCTGGTAATCACCCGGACGGAGTTTGTTGAGCCGGGGAGACCCACTGCGCTGGCCAAGTGCTCCGCCAAGGAAGAGTTGCTAGAGCGCAGCCGGGCCAATCTGGACCTCACCAACTTTACGAACTTGAGCGTCGAAGAGATCGTCTCCGGCTATGTGAGTCAGGTGCACAGGAGCCGGGATTTGGAGATCAACATGGTGAATCAGATATAGCAGAAGTCTGAGGTACCACTCTACTGCTTACTGCATAGTTATCTTTATCATACTAGCCTCCAAGTCGACGACTTATGATTGAATATGTTGTAGACTTAAGTTCCGGCTTACTTCCATGAACCGGTAATTTGTAAATAGAAACGTTCGACATGCATTATCCCCCAAGTGCCAAGTGTCTTTGCTTGGAAAGTGCTTGGGACTTTAAAATTGCATAATAACTGTTCATACTATAACCCGGAAATTGTGCAGGCTGCTTGCAAGAAGTTTGAGGCTGACATCTCCGATCTGAAGACCCGCCTGAGGACGCAGGAAACTGAGACCCGGAAGGCCAACGCCAAATTTTTGTCTAGTATTGCTGCTCAAGAGAAGCTGAAAAAGGACTTTGAAGCTGAACGGAAAACTTGGGCCGAAGAGAAGGCTACCCTGGTGAGCCGGGCCGAACAGGCGGAGAAGGCTCTGACGGAGAGAACCGCCGAACTCTCCGGCTTAAAGCGCCACGTGTCACAGATGGTCGCCGCAATCTTCGGTAAGTTATTCCACCGGCTTTCATCAAGTTTATAATCTTTATGTCTCGTAACTCTCATCATTGCCAGCGGCTTATCTTACTCTGTTAAACAGGTCCAAGAAGTGCCAACCTCAACCAAAGTGTGCTGACCAAGTTGAAGGCCGTGTACACTCTGGTGGAGCAACTCTACACCGGGTCACAGCGCGCCTTGGCCGTGGTGGCCCTATCCAATGAGGTGCCGACTCACCTGGCGGAAGTTCTTCGCCGGCTTGCCGTTCTTCCTCAGCGTGTCCAAGAGCTGCGACGGGCCTCTGCAAGAGCCGGAGCCATAGCTGCTCTGAGCCGGGCCAAGGCTTTCCTTCCAGAGCTAGACCCAGTGGACATTGCACTTGGTTATCCCAGCTTGAAGGAAGACGGCACCCCTTTCGATCAAAAGGACTTTGCTGCCTATGTGAACATCGTTCGCCCGGTGGCCACCTTGATTGGGAACGACACCGATCTGACCAAGTACCAGCCGGGCTACGACGCAGAGAATCAGAGGATCCCCACTCCGTGTTATGAAGCCATCAGCTTAGTCCCGCCGACTCGTAAGCACACCTTTGCCCCAGACATTGACCCGGCCGGGTTAATTGACAAGGAGGCGCAATTTGAAGCTCTGAGCGGCATTGACTGGAAATCGTCAACCTTCCAGGTCATAGGAACAGCCGGAGGAGCGGGGAGGGATGAACCGGAAGCTTCGACCCGGCCAGCATCTTGACTCTTCAGGCGGCTTATGAAACAATGCTTCACCCTTTTGGACTCGGGGAGTCTTGTAATAGAATAGGACCAACATTTTAACTTTGTCGTGCCATCGCGCGTGTTGAATGCTGAATTCTATTGAAGTTACTTCCTTATATTCCTCCGGGTCATAATTGATCATTCATTTTCCTTAAGCTCAAATAGTTGTTTTTAACTATCTTGCATAGAAAAACAAATCACATGTCTCTAGGCGGCTTACCGCACTGAGAATCATAGTCTCATACATATAACCCGGAATATGAATCTAAGTCACAAAAGACTGGTCCTCAATTATGTCCTTGATATAACCGTAATAAAACACTTACCGGCCTTCAAGCACACTTCCGGTTTATATAACCCGGGTAATAAGGTTGGTACCTCAATTCCGGTTTACCAGTCTTAATAACGCCGATTGTGTTCGACTAGCACTGTGAATCAAAGTTAAGCTGGCAAAGTGAAACCCGCCGTGCACACTATTGAAACAATCAGAAGAACTCGTTGTAAATCAGAAAAGCTTAGGGGCTTCCGGTTCGAATACGACCAGAGACCCGTCCCAAAGGGGTTATGCTAAGATTCGAATGCGATCATATAGCCCCCAGTGGGTGTGGCAATGCCAATCAAGAGGGTACCGACAGCTATGTTCTGTTTGGTTCGAATACGACCCATGTTTGAACAGGAAGCCCCCAGATGACTTTAGGAGTTGTTTAACGACGCTGATTCGAATACGATCCACGTCGGTTCCCAAAGGGGGTTGAACTATGATTCAAATATGATCAAAGAAAACTCCCCAATGAGCTCGGCACTTTTCCAATCAAATGGGTATCGACAGCTATGTTCTCTTTGGTTCGAATACGACCTATGTTTGAATAGGAAGCCCCCAAGTGATTATATTGCGTACGGCTAGATTCGAATACGATCGTAAGCCGGATCCTCCTTCAAGTTATCATGTGATCTTGCAATGAAAACAACACGTTCACCTTTGGAGGAGAAAAAAGGACAGAGGTCCTGCTTTATTGCTTATCATAATATATACATGGCTTAGATAAATATGTACATTATGAGAGCCGGTGGCTTAAGTGTAATAAGGCCGAAGCTGAGCTATGTTCCACGGCCGACGGGTCTCTTCCTCCGACTTACGTGAATCTTTGTGCTCCCGAATGTCAATGAGGTAATATGACCCGTTATGCAAATTCTTGCTGACCACAAAGGGCCCTTCCCAAGGCGGGGATAGCTTGTGCGCATCTGTTTGATCTTGGATGAGCCGGAGCACCAGATTGCCTTCCTGGAAGACCCGGGATTTAACCCGGCGACTGTGATAATGGCGCAGGTCTTGTTGGTAAATCGCTGAGCGAGCTGCTGCCACATCACGCTGTTCGTCCAACAAGTCAAGAGCATCTTGGCGCGCCTATTCATTATCCGCCTCAACATAAGCCGCCACTCGAGGCGAGTCATGACGGATGTCACTTGGGAGGACTGCTTCCGCTCCATAAACCATGAAGAAAGGCGTGAAACCTGTAGACCTGTTAGGAGTAGTGTTGATGCTCCACAACACGGAGGGTAACTCCTCCACCCAACAACCCGGCGTCCGTTGTAAAGGGACCAAAAGCCGGGGCTTGATGCCTTTCAGAATCTCCTGATTAGCCCTCTCAGCTTGACCATTGGATTGAGGGTGAGCCACTGATGAAACATCAAGTCGAATATGCTCTCGTTGACAAAACTCCTCCATGGCGCCCTTGGATAGATTGGTACCATTGTCAGTTATAATGCTATGTGGAAAGCCAAAGCGAAAGATCACCCTTTTCATGAACTGAACCGCCGTGGCTGCGTCACACTTGCTAACTGGCTCTGCTTCAACCCACTTTGTGAATTTGTCAACTGCCACCAAGAGGTGGGTCTTCTTATCCTTGGACCTTTTAAAAGGCCCAACCATATCAAGCCCCCAGACCGCAAAGGGCCAAGTAATTGGGATCATCCTCAGCTCCTGAGCCGGCACATGAGCCCGTCGTGAGAACCTTTGGCAACCATCGCATTTACTGACCAAGTCCTCCGCATCAGCATGAGCCGTCAGCCAATAAAAACCATGACGAAAAGCCTTGCCCACAAGGGATTTTGAGCCGGCATGATGGCCACAATCCCCTTCATGAATCTCGCGCAAGATCTCTTGACCTTCCTCAGGGGAGACACAACGCTGGAACGCTCTCGTAACACTGCGGCGATGCAACTCACCATTGATAACAACCATTGACTTAGACCGCCGGGTTATTTGTCTGGCCAAAGTTTCATCCTCAGGCAAATCTCCCCGGGTCATGTAAGCCAGATAGGGCACTGTCCAGTCCGGGATGATGTGGAGAGCCGCCACCAGTCGTGCCTCCGGGTCAGGGACAGCCAAGTCTTCCTCTGTAGGCAACTTAACAGAAGGGTTATGCAGGACGTCCAGGAAAATATTAGGCGGCACCGGTTTTCGCTGAGAGCCCAGCCGGCTTAAAGCATCAGCTGCCTCGTTCTTCCTGCGATCGATGTGCTCTACCTGGTAACCCTGAAAGTGCCCAGCAATGGCATCAACTTCACGGCGATAAGCCGCCATGAGAGGGTCCTTGGAGTCCCACTTTCCTGATACTTGTTGAGCCACCAAGTCTGAGTCGCCGAAGCACCTTACCCGGCTCAAGCTCATCTCCTTAGCCACCCGAAGACCGTGGAGCAAGGCCTCATACTCAGCCGCATTGTTAGTGCAAGGAAACATCAACTGTAGCACATAATGGAACTTGTCCCCCTTAGGGGAAGCCAACACGACTCCAGCCCCCGAGCCCTCCAATTGCCTGGACCCATCGAAGTGAATAGTCCAATATGTGTTATCCGGCTTTTGTTCGGGCACTTGTAACTCTGTCCAATCGTTGATGAAATCCACCAAGGCTTGAGATTTAACAGTAGTGCGTGGTACGTATTTCAGACCATGAGGGCCGAGCTCTATAGCCCACTTAGCCACTCTCCCTGTGGCCTCTCTGTTTTGAATGATATCTCCAAGGGGGGCAGAACTGACCACAGTGATGGGGTGACCCTGGAAATAATGCTTAAGCTTCCGGCTTGCCATGAACACACCATAAACAAGCTTCTACCAATGTGGATACCACTGTTTGGACTCGATGAGCACTTCACTGACATAATAAACTGGCCGCTGAACCGGATGCTCCTTACCCTCTTCCTTGCGCTCCACCACCACAGCCACACTGACGGCTCGTGTGTTAGCAGCCACATACAGCAATAAAGGCTCCTTGTCAACCGGAGCAGCAAGGACTGGGGGCTCTGCCAGCTGCCTCTTCAAATCCTCAAAAGCAGTATTAGCTGCATCATTCCTGACAAAGTCATCAGTTTTCTTCATCAACTTATATAATGGCATGGCCTTCTCACCTAAACGGCTTATAAACCGGCTTAAAGCAGCGACACGACCCGCCAAGCGCTGGACGTCATTTATACACGCCGGCTTAGCCAGGGAGGTGATGGCCTTGATCTTCTCCGGGTTAGCTTCAATGCCTATGTTAGAAACCAAAAAACCCAAGAGCTTGCCTGCAGGAACACCAAAAACCACTTGGCCGGGTTAAGCATCATCTTGTAGACCCGGAGATTATCAAAGGTTTCCCTCAGAACATCTATCAAGGTTTCCTCCTTCCTGGATTTAACCACAATATCATCCACATAAGCATGAACATTGCGCCCAATCTGGTTATGAAGACAGTTCTGCACGCAACGCTGATAAGTCGCCTGTGCACTCCTGAGTCCAAAGGGCATAGACACATAGCAGAAGGCTCCAAAGGGAGTGATGAACGCCGTCTTCTCCTGGTCCTTAACTGCCATTTTAATCTGATGATATCCAGAATAAGCATCCAAGAAACTTAAGCGCTCACAACCCGCCGTAGCATCAATGATTTGATCAATACGGGGAAGGGCAAAAGGATCAGCCGGACACGCCTTGTTTAAGTCCGTGTAGTCCACACACATCCGCCAGGTGCCGTTCTTCTTGAGCATGAGCACCGGGTTAGCTAACCACTCTGGGTGAAAGACTTCAACAATAAACCCGACCACCAAGAGCCGGGCCACCTCTTCACCAATAGCTTTCCGCCTCTCTTCATTAAACCGCCGAAGGAATTGCCTGACCGGCTTAAATTTCGGATCAACATTGAGAGTGTGCTCAGCAAGTTCTCTAGGTACACCTGGCATGTCAGAAGGTTTCCATGCAAAAATGTCCCTATTCTCACGGATGAACTCGATGAGCGCGCTTTCCTATTTTGGATCCAGATTGGCACTGATGCTAAACTGCTGAGATGAATCACCTGGAACGAAATCAACAAGTTTAGTCTCATCAGCCGACTTAAATTTCATTGTCGGCTCATGCTCCGTAGTCAGCTTTTTCAGAGAGGTCATATCTGTTGGGTCAACATTGTCCTTGTAAAATTTTAACTCCTCTGTTGCACAAACAGATTCTGCACAAGTTGCATCGCCTTCCTCGCACTCCAAGGCCACCTTCCGCCTGCCATGAACCGTAATGGTCCCATTGAGACCCGGCATCTTGAGCTGTAAATACACGTAACACGGCCGTGCCATGAACTTGGCGTAAGCCGGCCGCCCAAATATGGCATGATACGGGCTTCTTATCTTGACCACCTCAAAGGTCAATTTTTCCACCCTGTAGTTGTGCTCGCCTCCAAAGTCCACTTCCAACTCGATCTTGCCGACTGGATAAGCCAACTTACCAGGTACCACACCATGGAAAATAGTGTTTGACTGGCTGAGGTTCTTATCAATCAACCCAATACGACGGAAAGTCTCATAATAGAGGATGTTGATGCTGCTGCCTCCAGCCATGAGCACCTTAGTGAACTTATATCCTCCCACTTGAGGAGCCACCACCAAGGCCAAGTGACCCGGATTATCCACCCGGGGAGGGTGATCCTCCCTACTCCACATGATAGGCTGCTCAGACCATCTTAAATAGCGTGGAACCGCCGGCTCAACAGCATTCACAGCCCTCTTATGAAGCTTCCGATCCCGCTTACACAGACTGGTGGTAAATACATGATACTGTCCACCGCTAAGCTGCTTTGGATTGGTCTGATAACCCCCCGGCTACTGTTGATGACCCTGGCCAGACTGCTGATTAAAGCCCCCTTGACCGTTCTGAGGATTAGAATTTGAGCCGCCGCACGGGCCATGAAAGCCGCCGGCGCCTGAGCCACCGCCCGGGCCATTGTTGCCGTTAAAGGCGTTGGAATTCTTAAAGGCCTTCATGATTGCACAATCCTTCCATAGATGAGTAGCTGGCTTCTCTCTAGAGCCATGCCTTGGACAGGGCTCATTCAACAGCTGCTCCAGCGTCGGGCCTGACCCGCCGGCTCGGGGAGGGGGCCTCCCCTTGCGTCTCTAGCTATTACCCTGTGAGCTGGCGTTGGCCACGAACTCTAGGCTGCCGTCGGCCTTACGGTTGCCACCTCCTTGGTTCCCCGGGTTATGCTGAGGACCCTTGCCATTGCCGTTCTTCTTTCCCTTCCCTGTCCTTTCATCATCTGAAGCGGGGTCCTTGGTACTATCAGAATCGGCGTACTTGACGAGAGCCGCCATCAGCGTACCCATATCATTGCAGTCGCGCTTAAGCCGCCCGAGTTTCATCTTCGGGGGCAGAAAACGACAATTTTGCTCCAACATTAAGACTGCAGAGCCGGCGTCCATCTTATCCGATGAATGTATGATCTCTTTGACCCGGCGAACCCAATGTGTCGTAGACTCACCCTCCTGCTGTTTACAGTTAGTCAAATCCACTATTGACATAGACTGCCTACAGGTGTCTTTGAAGTTTTGTATGAAACGGGCCTTCAGCTCAGCCCAAGATCCGATGGAATTCGACGGTAGCCCTTTCAACCAAGTGCGGGCAGTCCCATCTAGCATCATGGTGAAGTACTTGGCCATCGCCGCTTCACTGACCTCCAACAGTTCCATGGCCATCTCGTAACTTTCGATCCAGGCTCCGGGTTGTAAGTCAGCCGTGTAATTAGGCACCTTCCTAGGGCCTTTGAAGTCCTTGGGTAGACGTTCATTGCGGAGAGCTGGCACTAAACAAGGGACACCTCCAGTCCTCGTAGGGATACCCACATCAACGGAAGTCGTCGGATAAGCCGGGGGAGTCTGGTAAGCCGTCAACTGAGGCACCTGCTCCGCCTCTTGCCGCGCTCTATCTTGGTCTGCTGCGTGAAAGGCTCCGTTATGAGCTGGGCCATGGCCAGGGGGCGGGTCATGGCGTCGGACATTACTTGAGCCGGTCGCTGAGACCATGTGTCTGCTATAACTCGGGCTCCGGCCTGGACGAGGGGTCGAGTGGATCCTGTCCCGGCTGTAAGAGTACGCCTCTTGCTGCGCCAGCGCTGTCTGAAGGAGTTCCCTGACCCGGCGGGTTTCAATAGCCGTTGGAGAGTCGCCGTCAATTGGGAGGGCCGCCAGCCGTGCTGCTGCGGCGACCATGTTCTCCAGCGGGTTAGCATAATGACCCGGTGGTATTGGCACATATTGAGGCGGGGCAGGGTTCACCCGGGGAGGCCCCATCACTTGTGGCTGAACAGGGGTCCCAGACCCGGGCACTATGATCCCTGGCGGGTTACTAGACCCTGCACCTGGCGTGTTGAAGAGGTTTCGAGGATCGTAGACCGGAGGGAGTCGAGATTGGGCCTTTTGATGCCTCCTTCTCATGACCTCATTGGACGCGTTCTGATCCATCGTGAGCCGAAAGGACTGCGCCTGAATCAACTGAGTTTGGGCGTCGAGAGCCGCCCTCTCCGCAGCCATCCTGATCCCTTCCGCTGCCAGATCCTCCTTGGCTTTCACTAGATCTAACTTTAACTGCGCCACCTCCGCGTGATGCTGAGCTTGATCCGCCGGGTCAACCGCGGCGGTCAACAGGGCCGTCATCTTGTCCGTGAGATCCATCAGCACCTGAGCCGGCGAAGGCACCGGGTTTCCCGCCCCAGCAACAGGGTTCTGAACAGGCTGCGCACCGGCCATGAAGATTCCAACCTGGCTCGGCGGCTCAAACGGGTCCGGAATACTGTCACCATCGGAACAACCCATGAGCCTACCATCTTGAAGTTGATACAACGAGTTTGACTCATCTATGGACGACTCACCGTCAGAGACGGCGGCCGTCTCATCACCAGATCCAGATCCATCAGAGAGCCCTTCATGGATACATCCCACAAAAGCATGCTTCAAGGCAGGCAGGGCCCGGGCGGGTCATGCGCGCTGAGCCGTCTCGATGAGATCGGCGCAGAGATCCGGCTCAGGGCCCAGCTCACCAATCTTGCCAATGAAAACATGAATTCCGCCGAAGGGGACCCGGTATCCGTACTCAATTGAGCCGGCGTCGGGACCCCAGTTTGCATCGTCGATGTAGAGCTTGCTGCGACGACACTTGGTCATCCGGCCCACAGCGTATCCCTTGAGCCCTTCGAAGCTGCCCTTCAAGAACTCAAATCCACCGTGCGCTGGCCCCACGGTGGAATTGTCACGGCAGATGTCCTCAAGCTAGGACTTAGTCGTGGAGCCATCGCCGCTAGGAAGCTTGAAGGGGTTAAACGGGACAAGGAACACGAGGGTTTATACTGGTTCGGCCCCTTACGGTGAAGGTAAAGCCTACGTCCAGTTGTGGGGGTATTGATTAGGGTTTCGACGACCAGGGAGCTTAACTGCTATGCCTGGCTCTCGACGAGATCTTTCCTGCCCCTAAACCGCTGCCGGGTCGTCCCTTTATACAGAGAGGTTGACGCCCAGCAGCTCTCAGAGTCCCGGCCGGCTCATAAGAGTGTCCGGCTCGGACTCTCAACTATTTCTTGCCTTACACCACAAGTTCTACCATAATGACGGTTGCAACTACGGGCCTTAAGCCATCTCCGGGTCTTAAGCCCATCTTTGGCCCACCGTCTTCAAGCTTGGCGCCGGGCTTCAGATGATGACCCTTATGTGTAACCCGGCCCCACCGGGCGGGTGACTCTAAGGTTTATATCCTCAACATCTACCATCTGTGAAGCTAACTTTGAGGGCACATATCCAACCTTAGAATCTGATTTCAGATCAACAAGCTTTGCATGAAACATAGTCTGTTTGGTTGTCCAGCCATCTTGTCGATCGATTTCATCAACCATGTCTTCACCATCCTCAGTTATCACATAATCTCCTTTCCAATTATCAAACCGTAACAATGCTACCTCTTGCTCTGGACCCCCAAAAATGCTCTCCCCAATTTTTTCCACCACATTCTTCACGACCTTCTCTTCCATGCTCTGTAGTTCTTATCGATCAATCTCCCACTTCACAATTGTATCTCTCTCTATGTCCCGCATGCTACCATCACCTAGCTTCGCCTTAGAAGGAAGGAATTCCACAGTGAATTCGAACGTCCGAGCAACACCCCCCTTGTTTCGCGGCAGTGTGAGGTGACCTAGCGGAAGCAGACGAGGCACAAATCGCATAGCTTGGAAAGGATGCACATTAAGGGATTACCTAGTCGATGTTGTTGTTTCTGGCGGCTCCATCGCGGTCAGCCCCCCTCCCACCCACCCAAATCTGGATCAAATCGACCAAAAACACCAAAAACAGAGGGAAACAGAGGCGATGCGGTGAGATCTAGCTCGACACGGAGGGGAACGGGACAAGGTTCCGGATTCACTCACCGCAGCCACCGCCATCGCCGAGAACGAAAGCTCCTCTGTGCTGCTATCACCGATAAAAAAATCTCCGTTGCCGGCGCCGGCTCACCACCAAGAACAAAGAGGAGGGGGTGGGAGGGGTACACGTTCAGACAGGCATGGGGACACGTTTCACCTGATGCACTGCCAAGTGGGGCCCGCAACTAGATGCATTGCCAAGTGGGACCCACATGTCTTAAACATAACCTCACTCCCGTTGACGACCAGTTTAATTGCCCGAGTGGGCCTTGGCTATTTGGGCCTCTGAAACGTAGTACTACAACTATTTTCGTCAACTAAGTCGCACTCCTTCCATTGCACCTCAAAGATGTCGCACATGAGCTATTGACCCGATTTGAACTAATTTTTTGTTTTCATTGCTTGAGAAAACTAATGGCAACCTATGTTTTTACTCCACCATTACCCAAGGACTGTATATTTTGACCTTCTATCTTTGTTCAACTGCAATATCTCAAATGGAAAAACACAAACTTATTTTCAATGGTAACTAAATGGATCCGACCATGAGTGAGACAAGGGTTCGTTGTGTGGAAGCATCCGCCCCGTGAGTAGGTACTAGCTTCCTCGCTATCTTTCCCTGTTTCACTCACTGCCAGAGCAAGAACATTATGTTTTATTTGGTTTGTTCAGGAAACAAAGACAAACATATCTCGATGCGCAATGGTTTAACCGTCAGGTTGTAATGAAGGGGATTGATGCACTAGGTATTTGCGGTGTTTCACCTCCTATAATGGACCAATAAATCTACCCACCCATATCTAATAGCAACACAAGGAGAATATAGACCCATGTGCAGCAGCCCAATGCATTAACAACAGAAGTGAAACTGTCAAACTGAAGAGGTGAAATTGAATGGTCGCAAAGACTCACACCGCTCAGGTGCTCTCTATAACTAGGTAGACCAGCTGGTTTTATAAATCTTGTGTTTGCATATACGTATCTACAACATGAGTTGGCATGAAAGGCATCTTTCCATCCAGCTCATTTACTTGTTTGGTTTGTATCAGGTGATGAAGACGACACCTCTATTTGATTGACACAAGTATGGTTATGCCTAGAGCTGTAGTTTCAACATTGCAAGCAACATTAGAAGAGGGATCATCCACTATTTACAACCTCGAGGTTTGTGTTCTCAAAAAACAACTTCTACACGAATACTTCTTTTTGGTATTTGAAAAGTAGAGCTCTAGTGACACTATTGCTGGGACAGGGAGGGGGGGATTGTGACTCCTTAGGCTTTGTTTGGCTGCTAGGGGAGATACGCCCTGGGAAGATACACATTGGGTGAAATATTCTTGACAAAATTAAAACCCTGTGGAAAATTCACATGACCATTTGGGGGTCTGGGAGGGTACTGTGGAAAATTACCCAGATGTTGCGGCGCTTGATGCCATCATGAGAAGATTTCAGTTCATGCGCCAGAGGTACTATAGTGCGGTGATTGCAGCCATGGAGAAATGGATTGGCCATGTTGTTCGCGAATGAGAGTGCCCGCGCGAGAGAGTCGGAGATTTCCTCCCACGAGCCTCAGGTAGTTTATTTCTATCCCCGGGTTTCGGCAGGGATGGGCCGACATTTCCCTCCCCCAGGCTCTGACCAAATGAACGTGCCGAACTCCCTGGGTGGGTATATCTCATGCTTTTTTTGTCCCGGGGATCAGGCGGGGATCCCTGCGTTTTCCCTGCTCACCAAATGAGCCCTTAGAGTTGTTGGCTGTGAATTTATACTTCTGGTTTTTTGCTAGAGATTAGATGCTTTTGACCTTCTGAAGTAGCAATGGATGTTTTCTGGTTCCAATGATCAGTTCTTTAGTACTTTCGTAGTTTATTATTACTTCCAAGGAAATGAGAACACTGTCATATGTTGCATTCCTAGTGTTTTTATTTAGGAGAGTGGATGGATAAGAGAATGTTTTGGTGTTGTCCTCTTACCATTGTGACCAGCAGATGTCGTGAAATTATCAGTTCGATCGACATCGCTATGTATTGTCCAAGGATGAAATATGGCAACTTGATATGATCCATTAATATTTTTGTTGCAAGTCATATTATATTTTGGAAATTTCTTGATTGGTGATCATCCATTTTATATGGTGTTCTTATCTGCAAGCACTGTGTTTTTTCTTTCAGGGTTCTGTCTCTTATTCTATTTCATGAGATTTATTCATCTTCTCATTCCATCATTCAGTTTTTTTGCGGGTACCATCATTCACTATGTTGATTACTTATGATTACCGACTCTGCGCAATCATCGGTTATGATGAGTATAGTAATGTCAGACCACTGAATTACTCCTCTTTTGGCCAGTGTAAAATGTGATGACATGTTGATAGAGAGAGAAGTTCTACACTCTTTCTCAACATGAACTTTGTGGCACGCCTATAGCGACTGTGACCACCTCGATTTGGATTCAGTAGAGGATAATCAGGAAGAGGTGATCTTATAACTTCCTCAGTTATTTGAAGTCTTCTATTTGAGCTCTACTAACCACCTCGGATTGCTATTTGAATATTTGAACTAATCTTTTGTTTCCATTGCTTGAGAAAACTAATGGGCAACTTATGTTTTTATTCCACATCTATCACCCAAGGATAATATATTTGGACCTTCTATCTTTGTTCAACCGCAATATCTCAAATGGAAAGCACAAACTTATTTTCAATGGTAACTAATTGGATCCGATACGGGTGGGCCAAGAGATTGTTATGTGGCAGCATCCGCCTTGTGCGCGGGTACTAGCTCCCTCGTTATCTTCCCCAGTTCACTCACCGCCAGGGTTAGAATATTATGTTTTTGGATTTGTTCTGGAAACAAAGACAACATATCTCGATGCGAAATGGTTCAACCATGAGGTTTTAATGTCCTATGTTTAACCATTATTAGGTTTTATGAAAGATATTTCACTACTTCCATGCTTCTATTCTATGTGTTCTTTTTGTCATAGGATGCATTTAGCATCATTAGTATCAAGTGTTAGGTAGGAGTTTTAGGCCTTTCGGTAGATCTCAAGGTCTCGTTGAGTTTTATGGATGGTAGTACCATGTCTTGTCTTTCGCCATCGCGCCTGGGTGCTCCGGTGCTGAGCGGACTCACGCAGAGGGGAGGCGGAGAGGAAGAGTGGGATATTGAGGGAAAGGGGGCAAATGGAGATTCATTTCTCTCCTTCTCCAATGCGGCAGCCTTTTATACCTCCAATCTCTCCGCCCGCGGATCCGCACTGTTGGCGCTCGGGCCCGCGGATCACCCCAAATCCCACTGGCGGAGATCCTGCGGTATGTGGAGAAAAGCGGGGCAAAAATCGAGGCATCACGCCCCACTTTCCGCACTCACCGCGTCACAACCGTTCGCTGGCGCTCGTCTCTGATTTCAAATCTCGCGAAATCCGGGATCTGGCAACCCGATTGCTTGCTCTTTAAAACCCTTCCAAAAACACTCGGGTCTGGCCTGCCACCCGGCGCGTGAGGACGCATTTCACTCCGAGGACACATCCTTCGTCTGGCTTAAGACTGCTACACGACTTCACTCAGAGATCACATATTCCAGAATCGGCCGAAGCATCATGAGAGGACAAAGTCGTCGGATGAACAACGGAAGCTCTCGCGTGCCTCTGAAGCACTCAGATTGATTGGAGAATCGTTCCGACTCAGCCTGACTAACCTCGACTGATTCGGGGGCTAATGATGGGAATATATAGTAAGGGTAGGTAATAGGCCTGACCTACAGACCCTACCCTTGGACCATATGCACCTTACGCTGGGCCCCAGGGCCAGGCCAGCATTCAAATGCTCTGCAACCAGACGATCCACTTGGAAGATACCAACCACTCGAAGGACAAAGTCTCAGTCGACCGACCTCCTTCACTCGACTAAACCTACCATCACTTAGATGATGAAGACTAGGGGTCCCACTAGAACCGCAACGGTCATGAAGTGTGTCCACCCTCATCAAGCGTAATCAATACATCTGTTACCAGTAACATGCACCCTTAAACTCTCCCTTTAACCCTTGGTTATGGCGGCATTCATGAGGGGCCGACGGACTCTATATAAGCCACCCCTCGGCTCCATGGCAAGGGTTCACAACCTTTGTAATCATACACTCAATCAAGCACAGCTCCAGATCATCGAGACATAGGGTCTTTACGTCCACCATGAGGGGCCTGAACTCGTAAATCCAAGAGTAACAACTGCGCCATAGTTAGGCTATGCCCTCTAATTCGTACACCCATACGCTATTGTCAGACTTGCACCCATGACAGGCGCGACATGGCCGGCGACGAGGTCCGCCGAAGGGGTTGGCGCATGGATGACATCCACAGTGACGAGCGACATCTGGGATGCTTCCATGGCGATGGAGGGAAGGGAAGGTGGTCCAGAGCAGTGATAACCCACAAGTGTAGGGGATCAATTGTAGCTAGCCTTTCTCAATAAGTAAGAGTTTCGAACCCAACGAGGAGCTAAAGGTAGAACAAATATTCCCTCAAGTTCTATCGACCACCGATACAACTCTACGCACGCTTAACGTTCGCTTTACCTAGAACAAGTATGAAACTAGAAGTACTTTGTAGGTGTGATAGTATAGGTTTGCAAGATAATAAAGAGCACATAAATAAGAACTAGGGGGCTATTTAGATAAAGAAACAATTAAGATAGTTTTAGTAGAGAGCTTTTTGTCACAAGAAAGTTATTTTTCCCTAGGCAATCGATAACTAGACCGGTAATCATTATTGCAATTTTATATGAGGGAGAGGCATAAGCGAACATACTTTCTCTACTTGGATCATATGCACTTACGATTGGAACTCTTGGAAGCATCCACAACTACTAAAGATCATTAAGGTAAAACCCAACCATAGCATTATAAGGTATCAAGTCCTCTTTACTCCCATACGCAAACAACCTACTTACTCGGGTCTGTGCTTCTGTCACTCACGCCACCCACCATAAGCAAATCATGAACATATTGCAAACCCTACAGCGGGGATCCCTCACGCTTGCGCGACATGGAGAGCACCATAGGACAGCACCAATAATAAAACATACAACTCAAACCAATCATGATCATCAATCAACCCATAGGACAAAACGGAGTCACTTAGATGATGAAGACTAGGGGTCCCACTAGAACCGCAACGGTCATGAAGTGTGTCCACCCTCATCAAGCGTAATCAATACATCTGTTACCAGTAACATGCACCCTTAAACTCTCCCTTTAACCCTTGGTTATGGCGGCATTCATGAGGGGCCGACGGACTCTATATAAGCCACCCCTCGGCTCCATGGCAAGGGTTCACAACCTTTGTAATCATACACTCAATCAAGCACAGCTCCAGATCATCGAGACATAGGGTCTTTACGTCCACCATGAGGGGCCTGAACTCGTAAATCCAAGAGTAACAACTGCGCCATAGTTAGGCTATGCCCTCTAATTCGTACACCCATACGCTATTGTCAGACTTGCACCCATGACAGGCGCGACATGGCCGGCGACGAGGTCCGCCGAAGGGGTTGGCGCATGGATGACATCCACAGTGACGAGCGACATCTGGGATGCTTCCATGGCGATGGAGGGAAGGGAAGGTGGTCCAGAGCAGTGATAACCCACAAGTGTAGGGGATCAATTGTAGCTAGCCTTTCTCAATAAGTAAGAGTTTCGAACCCAACGAGGAGCTAAAGGTAGAACAAATATTCCCTCAAGTTCTATCGACCACCGATACAACTCTACGCACGCTTAACGTTCGCTTTACCTAGAACAAGTATGAAACTAGAAGTACTTTGTAGGTGTGATAGTATAGGTTTGCAAGATAATAAAGAGCACATAAATAAGAACTAGGGGGCTATTTAGATAAAGAAACAATTAAGATAGTTTTAGTAGAGAGCTTTTTGTCACAAGAAAGTTATTTTTCCCTAGGCAATCGATAACTAGACCGGTAATCATTATTGCAATTTTATATGAGGGAGAGGCATAAGCGAACATACTTTCTCTACTTGGATCATATGCACTTACGATTGGAACTCTTGGAAGCATCCACAACTACTAAAGATCATTAAGGTAAAACCCAACCATAGCATTATAAGGTATCAAGTCCTCTTTACTCCCATACGCAAACAACCTACTTACTCGGGTCTGTGCTTCTGTCACTCACGCCACCCACCATAAGCAAATCATGAACATATTGCAAACCCTACAGCGGGGATCCCTCACGCTTGCGCGACATGGAGAGCACCATAGGACAGCACCAATAATAAAACATACAACTCAAACCAATCATGATCATCAATCAACCCATAGGACAAAACGGATCTACTCTAACATCATAGGACAACCATACATCATTGGGAAATAATATATAGCGTTGAGCACCATGTTTAAGTAGAGATTACAGCGGGGAGAAGAGGTGTTACACCGCTTCATAGAGGGGGAGAGAGTTGGTGATGACGGCGACGAAGTTGTTGGTGTAGACCGCAGTCACGATGATGGCCCCGACGGCGTTCCGGTGCCACCGGGAGAGAGGGGGAGAGAGCCCCCCTTTTTCTTCTTCTTCCTTGACCTCCCCCCTAGATGGGAGAAGGGTTTCCTCTCTGGTCCATGGCCTCCCTGGCGGCGGAGGGGCGCGAGCCCCTCCGAGATTGGGTCTACTCTCTCTCTCTCTCTCTCTCTCTCTCTCTCTCTGTTTCCTTCTATTTATGTGTTCCCAGATTCTAGCCTTTCACCATTTCTTAAATTCCCGGAGATCCGTAACTCCGATTGGGCTGAAATTTTAACCCGATTTTTATCCGGATGTTAGCTTTCTTTTGGCGAAAGAAGGGCATGAACCGCCTTACAGGGTGACCACAAGGGTCCAGGGCGCGCCCCTGTGGCTTGTGGGCCCCTCGGGCATCGTCTCATGTTGATTCCAATTCTCAAAAATCACATATATTCCAAAAAAATCTCCATAAGTTTTTATCGCGTTTGGACTTTGTTTGGTATGGATGTTTTGCGAAACAAAAAACATGCAACAAACAGGAACTGGTACTGGATCAATATGTTAGTCCCAAACATAATATAAAAAGTTGCCAAAAGTATATGAAAGTTGTAGAATATTGGCATGAAACAATCAAAAATTATAGATATGACATAGACGTGTCGGCATCCCCAAGCTTAATTCCTGCTCGTCCTCGAGTAGGTAAATGATAAAAAAGATAATTTTGATGTGGAATGCTACCTAGCATAATCTTCATCACATAATCTAATCATGGCATGAATATTAAGATACGAGTGATTCAAAGCAATAGTCTATCATTTTATATTAAGAGAATAATACTTTAAGCATATTAACAAAGCAATCATGTCTTCTCAAAATAACATGGCCAAAGAAAGTTATCCCTACAAAATCATATAGTCTGGCTATGCTCCATATTCATCACACAAAGTATTTCATCATGCACAACCCCGATGACAAGCCAAGCAATTGTTTCATACTTTTAATGTTCTCAAGCCTTTTCAACTTTCACGCAATACATGAGTGTGAGACATGGATATAACACTATAGGTGGAATAGAATATGATGGTGGAGGTTGTGTGCGGAAGACAAAAAAGGAGAAAGTCTCACATCAACTAGGCAAAGTAATGGGCTATGGAGACACCCATCAAACGATATCGATGCAAGTGAGTAGGGATTGCCATCCAACGGATGCACTAGAGCTATAAGTGTATGAAAGCTCAAACTGAAAACTAAGTGGGTGTGCATCCAACTTGCTTGCTCATGAAGACCTCGGGCATATGAGGAAGCCCATCATCGAAATATACAAGCCAAGTTCTATAATGAAAATTCCCACTAGTATATGAAAATGATAACTCAAGAGACTCTCTATATGAAGAACATGGTGCTACTCTGAAGCACAAGTGTGGTAAAAGCATAGTATCATTGCCCCTTCTCTCTTTCTCTCTCATTTTTTGGTTTTTTTGGCTCTCTCTTTTTTTGGCCTCTTTTTTTATTTTTATTTTTTTGTCCGGAGTCTGATCCCGACTTGTGGGGGAATCATAGTCTCCATCATCCTTTCCTCACCGGGACAATGCTCTAATAATGATGATCATCACACTTCTATTTACTTACAACTCAATATTACAACTCGATATCTAGAACAATATAACTCTATATGAATGCCTCTGGCAGTGTACCAGGATGTGCAATGATCTAGCATAGCAAAGATATCAAAAAATGGACAAGCCATGAAAATATCATGCTTGCTATCTTACGATCATGCAAAGTGATACGTCTTCGTCGTATCAACTTTTCCAAACACTTTTACCCTTGTTTTGGACTCTAACTCGCATGATTTGAATGGAACTAACCCGGACTGACACTGTTTTCAGCAGAATTGCCATGGTGTTATTTATGTGCAGAAACAAAAGTTCTCGGAATGACCTGAAACTCCACGGAACTTATTTTTGGAAAATATTAAAAATACTGGAAGAAGAATCCACGTCAGGGGGGCCTCCACCTGTCCATGAGGGTGGGGGCACGCCTGCCCCCCTGGGCGCGCTCCCTGCCTCGTGGGCCCCCTGTTGCTCCACCGACCTCAACTCCAACTCCATATATTCGTGTTCGGGGAGAAAAAAAATCAGAGAGAAGGATTCATCATGTTTTACGATACGGAGCCGCCACCAAGCCCTAAAACCTCTTGGGAGGGCTGATCCGGAGTCTGTTCGGGGCTCCGGAGAGGGGAATCCGTCGCCGTCGTCATCATCAACCATCCTCCATCACCAATTTCATGATGCTCACCGCCGTGCGTGAGTAATTCCATTGTAGGCTTGCTGGACGGTGATGGGTTGGATGATATTTATCATGTAATCAAGTTAGTTTTGTTAGGGTTTGATCCCTAATATCCACTATGTTCTGAGATTGATGTTGCTATGACTTTTCTATGCTTAATGCTTGTCACTAGGGCCCGAGTGCCATGATTTCAGATCTGAACCTATTATGTTTTCATGAATATATGTGAGTTCTTGATCCTATCTTGCAAGTCTATAGTCACCTACTATGTGATATGATCCGGCAACCCCGAAGTGACAATAATCGGGACCACTCCCGGTGATGACCATAGTTTGAGGAGTTCATGTATTCACTATGTGTTAATGCTTTGGTCCGGTACTCTATTAAAAGGAGGCCTTAATATCCCTTAGTTTCCATTAGGACCCCGCTGCCACGGGAGGGTAGGACAAAAGATGTCATGCAAGTTCTTTTCCATAAGCACGTATGACTATATTCGGAATACATGCCTACATTAAATCGATGAATTGGAGCTAGTTCTGTGTCACCCTATGTTATGACTGTTACATGATGAACCGCATCCGGCGTAATTCTCCATCACCGAACCAATGCCTACGAGCTTTTCACATATTGTTCTCCGCTTATTTACTTTTCTATTGCTACTGTTACAATCACTACAAAACCCAAAAATATTACTTTTGCTACCGTTACCGTTACTTCCATATTACTTTGCTACTAAATACTTTGCTACAGATACTAATTTATCCAGGTGTGGTTGAATTGACAACTCAATTGCTAATACTCGAGAATATTCTTTGGCTCCCCTTGTGTCGAATCAATAAATTTGGGTTGAATACTCTACCCTCGAAAACTGTTGCGATCCCCTATACTTGTGGGTTATCAAGACCATATGGCGCCGTTGCCGGGGAGCATAGCTCTATTCTTTGAGTCACTTGGGATTTATATCTGCTGGTCACTATGAGGAACTTGAAAGACAAGAAAACAAAAATTTATCCCTCAACTACGAGGGGAGGTACGGAACTGCCATCTAGCTCTGCACTTGATTCACCTTCTGTTTTGAGTAAGCTTGCGACACCTAAACCTGCTTCTGCTATTAATTCTGATATGTCGCACGTTATTGATGATGCCACTTATGCTATGCATGATACTTATGATGAAACTACTTCTATGCTTGATACTACTGTGCCACTTGGTGAATTTCTTGATGAACAACTTGCTAGGGCTAGAGAGAATGAAAGTATTGAAACTGATAATATTGATGATAGTGATGATGAAGACTCTCCCCCTAATAAATATGAATTACCTTTTGTTCCTGAGGGTTATGTTATGGATGAAGAAGCTGCTAGAGCTATTTTAGCTTACAATGATAGATATGATCTTAAGAAGTTATTAGCTAAATGGAAGCAGCAGTCTCTTAATGCTAGAATGAAACCTGACCCTGCTTTTGCTACTTCACCTATCTGTGTTACTGATAAGGATTATGAATTCTCTGTTGATCCTGATATAATTACTTTGGTTGAATCTGATCCTTTTTATGGCTATGAATCTAAAACTGTTGTGGCACATCTTACTAAATTAAATGACATAGCCACCCTGTTCACTAATGATGAGAGAACTCACTACTTTTATATCCTTAAAATATTTCCGTTCTCATTAAAGGGTGATGCTAAGATATGGTTTAATTCTCTTGATCCTGGTTGTGTGCGTAGTCCCCAGGATATGATTTATTACTTCTCTGCTAAATATTTCCTTGCTCATAAGAAACAAGCTGCTTTAAGGGAAATATATAAAATGATTGTAAAACATCATAACGACATGAATACTTCATAAATTATAGATACGTTGGAGACGTATCAGCATCCCCAAGCTTAATTCCTACTCGTCCTCGAGTAGGTAAATGATAAAAGAAATAATTTATGAAGTGTGAATGCTAGCAAAGTGCATAAGTTTGATCAATGATAATTTCAATCACTTTTCCTAGCATCATAACAACAATTCTTTCTTATAAAATTTCTCATGTTATAGTAGCAACCAATTCACATGTTAAGGTTCAAACAATGAACTCTCTTGAAACTCAACAACCTATGTTCTTAGTCACCAAGCAATTGCAATTCAACTTATTCAACAGAGTCTAAGTAAGAGCTCCACATACTCAGCCATCATATAGTCTTCTATGATTGCTAACACTCACCGCATACACATGAGCAAAACGTTTCAACCGGACACATAGAAAGATAGGGGCTTATAGTAGCGCCTCCCAACGTATTCACCTCATGGGTGATGTCAACAATAATAACTCATGCCACCCATATCCAACTGGACGTATGTGCCTAGATCTTTCCTCACCACATGATGCTTGCCAAAGGAGAAAAATAAAAAGGAATAGAGAGAAAAACTTTGACTCTTGCATAAAAGTAAAAGATAGGCCCTTCGCAGAGGAAAGTAGAGGTTGCCATGCGCTTATTTGTTTGTATGCTCAACCCCTTAGTGCAAAAGAACGTCATGTTATATTGCCCCTTATGATAGCAACCTTTATTATGCAGTCTATCTCTTTTATTCTTTGCCATCACAAGTTCGTACAACGCTCAATTTTCTCTTACACTAAATGATCTCACACTTTCAGAAGCAATTTTTATTACCTTATTGCACCGATGACAACTTACTTGAAGGATTTTGCTCAATCCTTAGGTAGGTATGGTGGACTCTTGAAAATAAGATTTGAGTTTAAGGGTTTTTGGATGCACAAGTAGTATCTCTACTTGCTGCGGAATTTTTGGCTAGCAAACATGGGGGGCAAGCACCACATGTTGAAGGATCTATGACAATGTGACTTCTATGTGAACATGAACAAACATAAATCATTACGTTGTCTTCCTTGTCCAATGTCAACAATTTTGGCATATAATATTTTGATGGGGGCTCACAATCACAAAAGATTTCCAGGATAGTGTATTTGCATGTGAAAGTTCTCTTCCTTATACTAATCATTCATGAATTGCTTGTATGACCAATATTGTGATTGTCAAGCCTCAAATGATTTCAGTTTCTAAACCCAATGTGAAGCTACCACTAGGCATGATATGATTTCAACTTCATGACATTAAATTTATTCAACAATTTACTCATAGGATATAAGTGAAGCACAAGAGTAAATGACAAGCTACTCCAAAAGATGTAAGTGAAGATCATAAGCACAATATTTCTTTCTCTCAAATTAATTTAAGTGAAGCAAAAGAGAATTTCTTCAAAAATACTAAAGCACACCGTGCTCAAAAAGATATAAGTGAAGCACTAGAGCAATTCCATAGAAAAGAGCTTCGTTGACCAGATGTGAATGCCGCTTACCTAGCCTCTCTAGCAACTTTTTGAGGACTCTATTTTATTTAAAAACTTTCAGATCTAAGTATTTTATTAAAATAGCAAGCAAAAAAATGACCTTTCAAGGATAGCACAACTCATGTGAAGAAGCAAAAACTTAGGCTCAATCGATACTAACCGATAATTGTTGATGAAGAAAGGTGGGATGCCTACTGGGGCATCCCCTAGCTTAGATGCTTGAGACTTCTTGAAATATTATCTTGGGATGCCTTGGGCATCCCCAAGCTTGATCTTTTGTGTCTCCTTAATTCCTCTCATATCACGGTTTCCCTAAATCTCAAAAACTTCGTCCACACAAAACTCAACAAGAACTCGTGAGATAAGTTAGTATAAATCAATGCAAAAACCTTATCATTCTCTACTGTAGCAAATCACTAAAATTATTATTTGACATAGCATACTAAATTCCTCTGCATATTTAATACTCCTATCCTCAAATAGAATCATTAAACAAGCAAACATATGCAAACAATGCAACCATAACAGCAATCTGCCAAAACAGTAAAGTCTGTAAAGAATGCAAGATTCATCATACTTCCCCAACTCCAAAAAGTATTAAAATTTTGCCACACTATAGATAATTTATCAGAGCTTAATATAAAGTTTCAACATTTTATAACATTATGACTTTTCTAAGGAATTTTTGCAACAGCGGTAAACTTTTTGTTTTGAAACAGCAACAAGTATACTTGCAAAATAAGCATGGTGAAGGCCATCCTTGACATTTTTATTGAAATAAAAGATGCAAAACACTATTCTAAATAACAGAAAGCAAATCCTAACAAAATAAAATGACGCTCCAAGTAGAACTCATATCATGTGACGAATGAAAACATAGCTCCAAGTGAGGTTACCGATAATGTTGGAGACGAAAGAGGGGATGCCTTCCGGGGCATCCCCAAGCTTAGTTGCTTGGATCTTCCTTGAATATTACCTTGGGGTGCCTTGGGCATCCCCAAGCTTAGGGTCTTGTCACTCCTAATTATCCCCATATCGACATCTTACCCAAAAACTTGAAAACTTCAATCACACAAAACTTAACAGAACTTTGTGAGATAGGTTAGTATGATAAAGAGCAAACCGTTTCACTTTGGTACTGTCAGAGACAAGATTAATAATTTTTTCCACATGCCTACTGTAGAATATAATTTCCACAATTTATATTGAGCAATATAAGCCATAGAAACTAGAAAACAAGCAAACTATGCATTGAAAACATAATATGTCAAAAACAGAACTGGCTGTAGTAATCTGTACTCAAACCATACTTCTTCTACTCCAAAAATTATGAAACAATTAGGACCACGTGAGCAATTTGTATATTAAAAATCTGCAAAAATAATCAACTCAAAAGCACTCTTCTGTTAAAATTATGAATTATTTTCGTGAGCGCAAAAGTTTATATTTTTCAGCAAGATCAAATCAACTATCACCCAACATGATCCCAATTGCTTTACTTGGCACTTTATTGAAACAAAATCAATAAATATTATCAATGCAGTAGCATAATCATTTGAACACACAAAAACAATAGGTAAAAGTGTTGGGTTGTCTCCCAACAAGCGCTTTTCTTTAATGCCTTTTAGCTAGGCATGATAATTTGAATGATGCTCGCATAAAAGATAAGAATTGAAACATAAAGAGAGCATCATGGAGCATGTGACTAGCACATGTAAGTCTAACCCACTTGTCGGGGGAAACGACACCTACGGGATCATGAAGAATCCCTTTTCCTATGGTTGGCGGGCGCGGGGCTGTGAAAAGAGCGGGATTAGAAGATCGACGCAGGGGGGTTATCCAGGTTCGGGCCGCAGGTGATGCGTAATACCCTACTCCTGCTAGTTTATGTGTATCTGGTGTTCTTGGACTAGCTACAAAAGCGTGCAGGGTCCAAAAAGTCCGAATCCTCTCTCAGTACGCCGCGGGCCTCCTTTTATAGACAAAGGGGCTGCCACAGTGGCACACAGGAGGTGGAAAGTTTTACAGTGGTCGAGTCTATCTCCTGGCACCGTAGGACAAATGCAATTAATGCGCTGCCGACGTGCCCTTCTTGCTTTATCGGGGACGGCAAGGAAGCTCGTCCCAGCTGTCGCCGCCTCGCCCATCTTCGACGCGCGTCCGAGCTGACGAGGCGTGCAGTGCAACGTTGGCTGGCTGTTGGGTTGGCGCGGTGGCAGAGTCTTCACGAAGATCTGCAGGCCACCACGCAGGTGCTTGCTGAGTTGGCCTGGAAGCTGCACATCGCCATGCAGGTTCCTGCCTTGTTGGCGGGCTGGCTGCTGTGTTGGAACGGCGGTGGAGCTTTGGCAGGTGCCGGCTGGGCTGCGGCCCCGCGGATGTCTTCGGCAAGAGTCTTGCCGAGGCCCCGGCAAGGATCTTGCCGCAGCATCGTGGTCGTCCCCGGCAAGGGTCTTGCCGAGGGTCTCGTGGGTATCTTCGACAAGGATCTTGCCGAGGATCATCGCCTTTCTGGTTATCATCTAGTCTTGTATGCTTCTGGTCTTCACAAAGATCTGCATATCACCATGGAGGTGCCTCCCGAACCTTGGTTCCAATGTGGTTGATGGTGTTGGAACTCTTGGGCTCAAGGGTGGCAGCTCTGCTGGTGTTGGGCAAGTCGCCCCAGCAAGGTTCTTGCTGGGGCTGTGGAGGCCGCCCCGGCAAGGGCCTTGCCAGGGAGGGCTCACCTCGCCCTTCTGCTCTTCACGCTTCTGTCTTGGTGATGCTCTGTCCGTCTTGTGTCTTTGCTCCCACTGCCCCGCCAAGCGTGGCCATTGGCTCGTGGCTGCAACTGCCCGCGCACAAGTAAAGGGGTACAAATAGGACCCCTACTTTTGTACACCGACAGGAGCCCCTGGGCCTGGGCCACATATAAGTGCGGAGCGTTATTGGGCCAGGCCCAGAATGATGCGCGGGCGCGCGTGCGGCGGAGTTTACCGCAGTAACTTCTTTGCTCGCTGCGCTTCCCCGCGACCCGTGTTGAATGCGCGACGTGGAGGGTCGTGCGTGACGTGGGGGTCATGCGTGGGGCGGTTCCTGCATGCATGTGTCACGTCGTGGTAAATGGTAAAGAGGCGGCCCGCGCCTTCCCCATAAAAAGGAAAAACCGCAGGCACGCTGCTCATTTACCCTCTACGCCTCTTCCAGTATCGGAACCACCGTTCCCCTCTTCTTTCTCAGGCGAAAGATTTGAAGCTCCCACCTCCGCTTGCTGCCGCTCCACTCCCATTGCTCTTGATCCTTTGCCCTCTCCCAGCCGCCATGGCACCCAAAACCAGCAAGGGCAAGGGAGCGGCCAAGGACGCCGGGGAGAAGGAGGCGCCGGAGAGCGAGTTGGCGGTGCGGCGGACGCAGCTTGCCTACTTCCCTTCGACGGTCGATGCGATCCACCACAAGAACTTCTTCTTGCCCCTGTGGGGGAGGAAGACGACGGGGCACCCTGCCACGCGCATCATCCCCGCCGATTTCGCCAAGGCCGGCCCAAATCGGTACCCCTTCTTCGTCGATTTCTTCTCTTGCGGGCTCTGCCCCCCTTTCTCTCACTTCTTCAATGACGTCATGCACACCTAGGGCTTCCTTCTCCTGGATCTCACGTCGAATGCCGTGGTGTGCATGGCTTTCTTTGCCCATCTCTGCGAGGGCTTTGCTCGGGTGCTCCCTAGCACGACACTCTTCCGCCACTACTTCTCCCCTCGCCTCTAGCCAGGGGGTGCCATCTCTGGCTGCATCACCTGGGTTCCAAGGACCCAGGAGAAGGGCACGTATCCGGAGGGTGCCCAGAAGGAGAGGTGGGAGGAGTGGCGGAGCCGGTGGTGCTGGATCGAGGAGATGGATCCGCAGGAGTTCTGTCGGGTTCGTCAGAGCCCGCCGACCCGCCGCAGGGACTAGAGCGACCTTGACGCCAACGACGAGAAGCTCACGGTCGCCACCACCAGGATTCATCGCCTCACCATGGCCGGGCTCACCCTCGAGATGATCGGGGCCGACTTCATCCGGCGCCGGATCGCCCCGCTACACAACAAGGGGAGGCCGGCCTAGGATTTCAGGAACGCGACCGGCGTCATGAGGCTCCGCCCTGGCCTGAAGCACAATTTCACAGTGATGGGGCACGCCCACTTCTGCCGAAGGTTCTTTCAGCTTGACATGGATGGCGATGGCAGGGCTGAGAGGACCGGCAGGGCCGCGAAGGCCGGCAAGGCCGTCAAGGGGCCCCTGTTTGGGTTGCCTGTGGGAGTGGTCCCGCTGAGCAACAACTCTCGCCAGTCTGCCATCATCGCCACGATGCCGGACTTCAACGCGCATGGCCTTGACCCGGCCTGGGCCGAGCCGCCAGCGGAGAAGGTGCAGGAGTTCTTCGATACTTTCTCGGAGGCTTATATCCACGATGAGCCGCTGCTCATTCAAGACATGTAGCGACCAGACCTCAAACAGTCTGATCTACCGTGCACCAGTATCATCCCTGGATCAGTAATGCTGACACGCACAGTACTTGGAGGATATATAACAGAGTAGCAATCACACACTTATTACATCGAGTATCTCAAGAAAGAAATAAGTATGACAAATATGGCTTAAGGCCATCTAAAACGATAACAGTGGAAGACTTGGAAGATAAGTGAGTCCATCAACTACAACGGCATCACTGAGTATAAGACCACGACCTAAGGCACCTTACTCGTCGTCTGAAAAGTCTGCAAAGGAAGGCTCTATGGTTACAGTTTTGCGAAAAGCCAATTTTTCCCTACTGCAAAGGAATAAATTTTATTTAACTATCATGGTGGTTGTTAAACATTGAGAATGGTTGACATCATTCTCAATCCCAATTAAGTATCATCATCAAACCCAACAAAATTAATTAAAGTAACATGATGAGATTCACATGATAATCCAGATACTAGATACTCAAGATGTCCATAACCGGGGACACGGCTAACCATGATTAGTTTATACACTCTGCAGAGGTTTGTGCACTTTTCCCCACAAGACTCGATCGCCTCCGCTTGATTCTCGCACTACATGATGTTTGAGAAACGGATGACCGAGATACAGTCTTTCAGAAACAATAACTCTTTACTCCGGGTGGACAGTTACACCTACTTTCCCCTACATCTGCTAGCCCACCTCTTCAAGAGATCATGTAACCTACTCAACTATGCTAGAGCCATAATATCTTGTGGCTGCACACGGAAGTTTCTAGCATGAATAATCTCATGATCCCTTTGAACCTGGGTGGCGGTCCAAAAGAAAAACAGGCAATCCTGGAATACCTAGGTACCTCAATCCACCCAGATGTGAGTTTTAGTTGCCACCTTAAGGTTAACCATTAATTAACAATCTCACATCTGTCATGGTAACACTCAAACCCAATCCACGTCTACTAGCATAGCATAGCAATATGAGCGAACGTAGAAGTAACTCCCAAGGGTTTGATAGTAAACAGGTGATAGGTACTACCTCAACTACTTCCCAATTCCCAAAGTTTAATTAGATCCTAACCATGAAATGTTTGAGGGTTGATCTAATGCAATAAAACTGGGTAGTAAAGAGATATGATCAAAGTGTTACTTGCCTTGCTGATGATCCGTGAAACCTAGAGATTCGAAGTAGCAAGCGGCGCACTCCGGGTACTCTATCACAAACAAACAAGCATACAATAAGCACTCACTAATGCATAGCTAAAACTCAAATAAAGATCTAACCAGAAAGTTAAACTTAAGAACTCTGGTTTGCAAAAAGAATCAAATCAAACGAAGCAACGAAAGTCAAACGGTGAAAGAAACAAGCTTCATTTACTAATCTGGATCTCGGTCAAATTTTACAGTAGCAAAAACTTGTTTGAGGTGGTTAAACGGAAAGAGAATTTTGAGATGAAACTCTAGGCGCTTGAATCGCCTGATTCCGATAAACGAGTTAAAAGATATACAAGAATGAAAATCTGATCAGAAATCGTGATCTGGAATAATCGAGGAAAATCCGGCGAAAAAGAAAACTGACGAACAGTTAAACGAACGGACGTTCGTTAACTACGACTAACCGGCGAACATGTTCGTTAAAACGAACGGATCGGGCGAACGTTCACTAACTACCTAAACCGACAGAAAAAAAAACCGATCTAAAAAAAATAAACCTAGGGTTCGGAAATAAAACCGAACGGTTTTTTTGAAAAAAACCGGACGGCGGCGGCGGCTAACCTTCGGCGAGGCTCGGGACGGGCTCCGGCGGGGTCTCGGGGGTGCGGCGAGGGGCGGCGGGGTGCGGGCGTCGTCGGGGAGGCGGCGGGCGACGAGGGGCGGCGTCCTGCGGCGTCGGCGGCGGCGGCTCGACTCCGGCAGGGCTTCGGTCGGGGCGGGACGAGGTGAGGGAGGTGGCGGCGGGGCGGGGTATATATAGGTGGGGGGGCTACTCCGGCTTGGGGAAGGGGCAAGGGGCGGCGGGGTCGAGCGGCACACGGGCGGCGGCGCTGTCGTGCTCGTCTCGGTCTCCAGGAGGTGGACGGGGCGCGGGGAAGATGGGCCGTCGGCTGGGCTTCGGCCCAGTCGGCGCGCTCGGGAATGTTTTTTAAATAATTTTGCCGAACCTAAAAAAATCATAGAAAAATAAATAAAATCCAAAAATGCCAAAACAAAATTTCACCGTCTAATTAAAATAATTAGAACGAGATGAACATTTTCTTGGCCCAAAAATGCAGTTTTGAAAACGTGCAATTTTTCTAATGCAAGTAAAATTGCAAATAAAATCCGAATAAAATCAAATATTTGATTTTAATATTTTTCCTCCAATATTCCAATTATTTTGGAGAAGTCATATTTTCTCCTATCGTATATTTTATTATGAAATATTTTTCGGAGAGAAAAATAAATTAAAACCAAAAAAATCCTCGTTTCATTATTTGATAAAATCAAATATGAAAACCGCGAAAATCCCCAACTCTCTCCTAGGGTCCTTGAGTTGCTTAGGATTTCGAGGATTGCGAACGAGAAAGCCATAAAATATGATATGCATGATGACCTAATGTATAACATTCCAAATTGGAAATTTGGGATGTTACAACCCTACCCCCTTAAGATGAATCTCGTCCTCGAGATTCGGGTTGGCTAGAAAATAGGTGAGAGTGGTCCTTTCGTAGATCTTCCTCTCGCTCCCAGGTGGCTTCGTCCTCGGTATGGTGACTCCACTGAACTTTGCAAAACTTGATAACCTTGCTGCGGGTGACTCGGCTGGCATACTCAAGAATCTTAACTGGTTTCTCCTCATAGGTCAAGTCACTATCCAGCTGAATCGCTTCCAATGGCACCGTATCTCTCAGTGGTATCTCAGCCATCTCTGCGTGGCACTTCTTCAACTGGGAAACGTGAAATACATCATGAACTCCTGACAATCCTTCAGGCAATTCCAGTTTGTAAGCAACTTCTCCCATACGCTCCAAAATTTTGTATGGTCCTACAAAACGTGGCGCTAACTTTCCTTTAACTACAAAGCGCTTAACTCCTCGAAGTGGTGATACTCGTAGGTAAACTCTGTCTCCGACTTCGTAAACTGTCTCCTTGCATTTAGAATCCGCATAACTCTTCTGCCTAGACTGGGCTACCTTGAGCCTATCGAGAATCAATTTCACCTTCTGTTCTGATTCCTTAATCAAGTCTGGTCCAAACAACTGGCGGTCTCCAACTTCGTTCCACAACAAGGGTGTTCTACACCTCCTTCCGTACAAAGCTTCAAAAGGGGCCATCTTCAAACTGGATTGATAGCTGTTGTTGTAAGAGAACTCTGCATACGGCAAATTGTCGTCCCAACTAGATTCATAATCTAGCGGACAAGCTCTCAGCATATCTTCCAAAATCTGATTGACTCTCTCGGTCTGTCCGTCTGTCTGTGGGTGAAAGGCTGTACTGAACTCTAGCCTGGTACCCAAAGTTTCATGTAACTGATTCCAAAACTTTGAAGTAAACTGGGTTCCTCTATCTGATACAATGGTCCTCGGAACTCCATGCAGACATACGATCCTGGTCATGTATATCTTTGCCAACATAGCACTGGTGTAAGTGGTCTTCACTAGGATGAAATGAGCTACTTTCGTCAAACGATCGACTACAACCCATATTGAGTCATAGCCTGAACGAGTCCTGGGCAATCCCATGATAAAATCCATGCCTAGTTTATCCCATTTCCATTCGGGTATCGGCAATGGCTGTAGCAATCCTGCTGGCTTCTGATGCTCTGCCTTCACTCTCTGACATACATCACAAACTGCTACATACTCCACAATATCCTTCTTCATTCCGGTCCACCAGAAAGTATCCTTCAGATCCAAATACATCTTGGTATTTCCAGGGTGAATCGAATACGGTGAATCATGGGCCTCTTGCAAGATCAACTTCCTGATCTCCGGATCATTGGGCACATAAACGCGGTCCTCAAACCATAAGGTATCGTGCTCATCCTCGCGAAATCCTTTGGCTTTTCCTTTACTCATCCTTTCCTTTATCTCGGCAATTTCCTTGTATGTCTTCTGAGCTTCTCTGATCTTTTCCAGCAAGGTAGACTTAATCTCCAACGTTGCTAAATAGCCTCTTGGAACTATCTCCAAACATAGCTCGCAAAGATCCTCGGCTAATAATTTCGGTAACTCTCCGGTCATGAGTGTGTTGACATGGCTCTTGCGGCTCAATGCATCTGCTACTACGTTAGCCTTTCCGGGGTGATAATGCAATCTCATATCATAATCCTTTATGAGTTCCAACCATCTCCTTTGCCTGAGATTCAACTCCTTTTGCGTGAAAATGTACTTCAAACTCTTGTGATCCGTGTACACCTCACAATGGTTTCCGATGAGAAAATGTCTCCATGTCTTCCACGCATGCGCTACGGCTGCTAACTCCAAATCATGCGTGGCATAATTCTTCTCATGGGGTTTAAGCTGTCGTGAAGCATATGAAACAACTCTTCCCTCCTGCATTAGCACTGCTCCAAGTCCTTGACGTGAAGCGTCGCAATATACTTCATAATCCTTGCGTTGATCTGGCAGAATCAACACTGGTGATGTAACCAAACGTTTCTTCAACTCTTGGAAACTAGCTTCACATTCCTCAGTCCAATTGAATTTGGTGTCCTTCTTTAACAGCTCTGTCATGGGCTTAGCAATCCTTGAGAAATTCTCAATGAACCTCCGGTAGTATCCTGCAAGTCCAAGAAAACTCCGGATCTCTCCAACCGATGCGGGTGATTCCCAGTTTGTCACAGTGTCGACTTTGGTGGGGTCTACTGCTATTCCTTCTCCGGATATAACATGTCCGAGGAATCCTACTTCCTTCAACCAAAACTCACATTTGCTGAACTTGGCGTATAACTGATGTTCTCTGAGCTTCTCAAGTACCAAACGCAAATGTTCCTTATGCTCCTCTTCATTCTTGGAGTAGACTAAAATGTCAACAATGAACACTACGACGAACTTATCCAAAAACTCCATAAACACTTTGTTCAACAGGTTCATGAAATAGGCAGGTGCATTAGTCAGACCAAATGACATAACGGTATACTCATATAGCCCATACCTGGTGGTAAAAGCCGCCTTAGGTATATTCTGCTCTCGAATCTTCAACTGATGGTATCCTGACTACAGATCGATCTTGGAAAATACCTTAGCTCCTTGTAATCGGTCAAACAAATCATTGATCATCGGCAGTGGGTACTTATTTTTGATGGTCACTTCATTCAATCCACGGTAATCAACAACCATCCTCAACGATCCATCTTTCTTCTCCACTAGAAGTACGGGTGATCCCCAAGGTGAAGAACTTGGGCGAATATAGCCTTTATCCAGTAACTCCTTAATCTGCTTCTTATTTTCTTCCAAATCCTTAGCGGGCATCCTGTACGGTCTCTTAGATATCGGCCCTGTGCCTGGCAAAAGTTCAATCAAAAACTCTATGTCTCTATCTGGTGGCATGCCTGGCAACTCTTCTGGAAATACATCCGGGTAACCCTTCACCACAGGTACTTCCTCATGTACAACTCCTGATAAGGAATTCACCTGAGTCCTCTTCGGCATATGCCGGGATACATACTTAATCCTTCTTCCTTCTGGGGTGGTAAGCAAAATCGACTTACTGGCGCAATCGATGTTTCCCCCATACATCGATAGCCAATCCATACCCAATATTACGTCCAAACCTTGCGACTCCAAAACTATTAGGTCTGAGGGGAAAACATGCCTACCTATGGCCAATGGCATCTGAAAACATCCTTGGCTTGCCATATACTCTGCTCCTGGCGAGGTTACTAACATAGGTGTTCTGAGAACTTTGGTGGGCAACTTAAACTTATCCACAAATCCATTCATACATATCAAGGGGATTCAACCTCAAGAAACGGGCTAAGTGATCAACAGGTGGTGGTGGTGGGTTGTTGTTGTTGTTGTTGTTGTTGTTGTTGCCTTGGTTCTGTACTAACACTTGCATCAGGGCATTCTGCTGCTGAATCAACTGAGTGATCTCCGGTGGGAAAACAAATCCGGTGTCGCGTCTCGAAGGCATCTGATAGGTTTAGAAAAGATGAAAATTTAGAATAGAATGAGGTCTAGAGGGAAAACACTACCCATATGCACATGAGACAAACACAAACAATATCACTCAATCAAACAAGGCATACAATCGATCTAACTATCCTTACTAAGTGCTCGGACTATACTATATACATGGGGGAAAATACTACTACTGATATGGTGGTCTACTAGAAATTTTGATCGGTCGAAGACTCCATGATATCTGCTCCAGCTTCATCAAAAAAATCTTCTTCACTAAGGTCCGAGTCGGTGTCATCGATGCTGATGTAGTTATCCGGGCAAGTAGAATCGTCATCTTCTCCTCCTGGTGCTGGGTCTCCCATGAATACTCCGATCTTCTTTATCAGGTCGTCATTCTTCTCCAACAACATGGTGATCTCCTCCTCATATCCATCGCGCGTAGACTTGAGTTCTTCCCCCAACTCTGTGATCTTGGTCAATGCCTTCTTTAGATCTATCATATCTGCGCACATCTAGTTCTCCTGGCGACGAATGTGTTGGTTTTGCTCCTGGATGAAAGCTGCAATTGATCTATTCTTCTTGGTGCTGATCATCTCCCATTTCTCATCTCGGTGTCCACAAATCTGATAAATAGTATCCTTAAGCTCCCTGCGGTAGACTTCTCCAATGCGTCCCATAGAGATGTGGGCTGCCATGCTCTTCCCTAAACTCTAGGTTGGTGCATCAAAGGAAAACTATATAGGCTCAGTGACTGGCGTAAACGTCCTGCCTGGAACTTGAACTTGAGTCTTCCAGTGCTCCTCTTCTGGTAGTGTGGCTTTGTAAGTCCCGGTGAAGCTTGGTATTCCGATGTTCAGGTACTTAGTGACTTCCTTCAAGTGTCGTCCAAAAGGTGTATCTTCATCCGGTTGCATGAACTTGTTCCTTGCATCCGCCATTCCTAAAAGAGTAGAAAGTGGAGAGGAGTCAGAAATGAGAAGAGAGTAGTGTTCTAGGGTTTAAGCTTAGTGGTCGTGTCCTACAGTCAGCGTGTGCTCTGATACCACCTTTGTAGCGACCAGACCTCAAACAGTCTGATCTACCATGCACCAGTGTCATCCCTGGATCAATAATGCTGACACGCACAGTACTTGGAGGATTTATAACAGAGTAGCAATCACACACTTATTACATCGAGTATCTCAAGAGAGAAATAAGTATGACAAATATGGCTTAAGGCCATCTAAAACGATAACAGCGGAAGACTTGGAAGATAAGTGAGTCCATCAACTCCAATGGCATCACTGAGTATAAGACCACGACCTAAGGCACCTTACTCGTCGTCTAAAAAGTCTGCAACATGAAACGTTGCAGCCCGAAAACGGGTCAGCACATGGAATATGCTGGCAATGTAACACATAGAGAGTAATGAACATAATAATGCTATACTACATGCATATATGGCTGGTAGAAGGCTCTATGGTTACAGTTTTGCGAAAAGCCAATTTTTCCCTACTGCAAAGGAATAAATTTTATTTAACTATCATGGTGGTTGTTAAACATTGAGAATGGTTGACAGCATTCTCAATCCCAATTAAGTATCATCATCAAACTCAACAAAATTAATTAAAGTAACATGATGAGATTCACATGATAATCCAGATACTAGATACTCAAGATGTCCATAACCGGGGACACGGCTAACCATGATTAGTTTATACACTCTGCAGAGGTTTGTGCACTTTTCCCCACAAGACTCGATTGCCTCCGCTTGATTCTCGCACTACATGATGTTTGAGAAACGGATGACCGGGACACAGTCTTTCAGAAACAATAACTCTTTACTCCGGGTGGACAGTTACACCTACTTTCCCCTACATCTGCTAGCCCACCTCTTCAAGAGCTCATGTAACCTACTCAACTATGCTAGAGCCCATAATAGATTGTGGCTGCACACAGAAGTTTCTAGCATGAATAATCTCATGATCCCTTTGAACCTGGGTGGCGGTCCAAAAGAAAAACAGGCAATCCTGGAATACCCAGGTACATCAATCCACCCAGATGTGAGTTGTAGTTGCCACCTTAAGGTTAACCATTAATTAACAATCTCACATCTGTCATGGTAACACTCAAACCCAATCCACGTCTACTAGCATAGCATAGCAATATGAGCGAACGTAGAAGTAACTCCCAAGGGTTTGATAGTAAACAGGTGATAGGTACTACCTCAACTACATCCCAATTCCCACAGTTTAATTAGATCCTAACCATGCAATGTTTGAGGGTTGATCTAATGCAATAAAACTGGGTAGTAAAGAGATATGATCAAAGTGTTACTTGCCTTGCTGATGATCCTTGAAACCTAGAGATTCGAAGTAGCAAGCGACGCACTCCGGGTACTCTATCGCAAACAAACAAGCATACAATAAGCACTCACTAATGCACAGGTAAAACTCAAATAAAGATCTAACCAGAAAGTTCAACTTAAGAACTCCGGTTTGCAAAAAGAATCAAATCAAACGAAGCAACGAAAGTCAAACGGCGAAAGAAACAAGCTTCGTTTACTAATCTGGATCTAGGTCAAATTTTACGGTAGCAAAAACTTATTTGAGTTGGTTAAATGGAAAGAGAATTTCGAGACGAAACTCTAGGCGCTTCAATCGCCTGATTCCGATAAACGAGCTAAAAGATATACCAGAACGAAAATCTGATCAGAAATCGCGATCTGGAATAATCGCGGAAAATCCGGAGAAAAAGAAAACTGACGAACAGTTAAACGAACGGACGTTCGTTAACTCCGACTAACCGGCGAACACGTTCGTCAAAACGAATGGATCGAGCGAACATTCTCTAACTAACTAAACCGACATAAAAAAATAAACCGATCTAAAAAAATAAACCTAAGGTTCCGAAAAAAAATAAACCGAACATTTTTTTGGAAAAAACCGGACGGGGGCGGCGGCTAACCTCCGGCGAGGCTCGGGACGGGCTCCGGCGGGGGTCTCGGGGGTGAGGCGAGGGGCGGCGCGGTGCGGGCGTCTTCGGGGAGGCGGCGGGCGACGAGGGGCGGCGTCCTGCGGCGGCGGCGGCGTCTTCCCGTGGCGGCGGCGGCTCGGCTCCGGCGGGGCTTCGGTCGGGGCGGGACGGGGTGAGGGAGGTGCCAGCGGGGCGGGGTATATATAGGTGGGGGGGCTACTCCGGCTTGGGGAAGGGGCAAGGGGCGGCGGCGCTGCCGTGCTCGTCTCGGTCTCGAGGAGGGAGACAGGGCGCGGGGAAGATGGGCCGTCGGCTGGGCTTCGGCCCAGTCGGCGCGCTCGGGATTTATTTTTAAAAATAATTCGCCGAACCTAACAAAAATCGCAGAAAAATAAAAAAAAATCCAAAAATGCCAAAACAAATTTTCACCGTCTAATTAAAATAATTAGAACGAGATGAACATTTTCTTGGCCCAAAATGCAGTTTTGAAAACATGCAATTTTTCTAATGCAAGGAAAATTGCAAATAAAATCAAATATTTGATTTAATATTTTGCCTCCAATATTCCAATTATTTTGGAGAAGTCATCTTTTCTCCTCTCGTATATTTTAATATGAAATATTTTTCGGATAGAAAAATAAATTAAAACCAAAAAATCCTCGTTTCATTATTTGATAAAATCAAATATGAAAACCGCGAAAATCCCCAACTCTCTCCTAGGGTCCTTGAGTTGCTTAGGATTTCGAGGATTGCGAACGAGAAAGCCATAAAATATGATATGCATGATGACCTAATGTATAACATTCCAAATTGGAAATTTGGGATGTTACAAGACACCACCAAGGCGGAGCTAGACTACATCGCCGCCAGGGCGGCGGAGGCGGCGCTGCCAGGGAGGCCGACAACGCTGGCGGCGTGGAGGATAAGGCCGACGCGGCCGCGGAGGAGAAGGAGCTCGCCCAGTGGGCGGAGTCTGCCGGGGAGGATAGCAGCGGCGGCGCCAGGGACCCCTTGTTGAAGACACGGGCGACGAGTCGTCCGAAGAGGAGGCCGAGGCGAATGCCCCACCGGCCGCGGGGAGGCAGCGCATCCTGCGGCGGGCCAACTCTGGCGAGCCGGTCCGGCCTGGCAGGACCACGCAGTGGCAACCGGCCCAGGAGCAGCTCGTGCGCCAGACGGGGGCGATGAAGGCCGCGGCAGCGAAGAAGGTGGTGAAGGTCGCGGTGGTGAAGAGGACATCAACTGCTCAAAATGATATAGATGCACCTAGTCCTTCTAAAACGAAGAAAAAGAAAAATGATAGGACTTTGCATGCTTCTAGTGAACCTATTGCTGAACCACCTGAGAATCCCAATGATACTTCTATTTCTGATGCTGAAACACAATCTGGTAATGAACATGAACCTAGTGATAATGTTAATGATGATGTTCATGTTGACGCTCAACCTAGCAATGACAATGATGTAGAAATTGAACCTGTTGTTGATCTTGATAACCCACAATCAAAGAATCAACGTTATGATAAGAGAGACTTTGTTGCTAGGAAGCACGGTAAAGAAAGAGAACCATGGGTTCAGAAACCCATGCCTTTTCCTCCCAAACCAAGAAAAAGGATGATGAGGATTTTGAGCGCTTTGCTAAAATGATTAGACCTATCTTTTTGCGTATGCGTTTGACTGATATGCTCAAAATGAATCCTTATGCTAAGTATATGAAAGAAATTGTTACTAATAAAAGAAAGATATCGGAAGCTGAAATTTCCACCATGCTTGCTAATTACACTTTTAAGGGTGGAATACCAAAGAAACTAGGAGATCCAGGAGTACCCACTATACCATGCTCCATTAAAAGAAATTATGTTAAAGCTGCTTTATGTGATCTTGGAGCCGGTGTTAGTGTTATGCCTCTCTCTTTATATCGTAGACTTGATTTGAATAAGTTGACACCTACTGAAATATCGTTGCAAATGGCTGATAAATCAACTGCTATACCTGTCGGTATTTGTGAGGATTTGCCTGTTGTGGTTGCAAATGTTACTATTTTAACGGACTTTTTTATTCTTGATATTCCCGAGGACGATAGTATGTCTATTATTCTTGGAAGACCTTTTTTGAATACTGTAGGGGCTGTTATTGATTGCAACAAAGGCAATGTCACTTTTCATGTTAATGGTAATGAGCATACGGTACACTTTCCGAGGAAACAACCTCAAGTTCATAGTATCAATTCTATTGGAAAATTTTCATCGATTATTTTTGGAGGTTTTGAATTTCCTCTACCTACTATCAAGAAGAAATATGATATTCTTATTATTGGGGATGTGCATATCCCCGTTGAGGTAACATAGTGTTATTAGAAATTTCTCCGGTTCCATGTTATTCGGAATGAGTTTGTTAACAAGACTTGATCAACCTTGTTAGTGGATTCCTTTTGATGAGCATGAGATGGATGGAACTAGAAGGCACAACCTTCTGTACCCTCCTTTTACCTTCTGTTATTTAGTTGAAATAATGCAAACATAGTATTTTCCTGTCTGTTTTCTGAATTATCCGTGCAATATAAAAATACCCCGAAAATAAAAGTTCTCCAAATGCCCTGCCAATTTAATATGTTTTTTTCTGGAATATTTGAGAATATCTGGCACTGAGAACACAGCAGGGGGAGCAAGCACCTGGCCACGAGGGTCCAGGGCGCGCCCCCCTGCCTCGTGGACCCACGGCGGCTCTCCTCCACTTATTTTTGTACCCACACACTTCTTCCTCCCAAAAAAAACACCATCCAGCTCAAGCACGAGTTATAGCTCATTTTGCTGCGATTTTCGATCTCCTTGTTCAAAGCACCTCTCACAAAACTGCTTTGGGAGATTGTTCCTTGGTATGTGCCTCCTCCATTGCTCCAATTAGCTTTTGTTCTAGTGCTTTATTCATTGCAAATTTGTGCTGCCTAGGTGACGATGTTCTTGAGCTTGCATGTCAAATTTATATGGTTCCAAGTAGTTCTAATGCATGATATAGTCTCTAGGCACTTGTGGGAGTAGTTTCTACCAATTTTGTTGAGTTTGGTTCACTTTTATTTGAAGTTACTAAAAATTTCAGAATTCTCTAGAAAATAATGAAGAGATTTTTGAGGGGCTCATCGAACCAAAACTCGAAGGAAAAGCAAAGTGAGGAAGCAGAGAGGCCCAAATATAATTTGCCTCGCACCATGGAGGTTCGGCCGTGTGAATGGCCTTCCGATGATTTCTTGAGAGCAGCCTGGATTTATGATGATTTTTCTGAATTGGCTGAGAATGCAGGCCTCACCGACTTCCTCCGCGACCAACGTGAACAATATCTCTTACTCACCAATACTTTTGTGCAAAACTTCTACTATTATCCTAAGGAATAACCTCCTTCAGTAGAGTTTCATTTATATGATGTGGTCAAGAAGATGCCACTAGATGAATTTTGCAAGGTTTGCAAAATAACTTTCGAGGGTAGTTTAGAGGAACCATGTCGTAAAGATGTGGACGGGTTTATTGACACTATTACTGTAGGGGAAACTAGGAAGGTTTTTGATGCAAGAATCACTAGCATACATTTTCCTGTTTTATGCTACTTTGCCATATTTGCTAGTCGTTGCTTAATTGGTCGCGGAAACTGTGGAAACCTTAGTGTTCCTGATATTATTATTTTGTTCCATGGTTTATTTTGTGATGACTCTGTTAGTATGGGCGGTATTGTTGCTAAACGATTAAGTCTGAACTGTACAAAGGGCCCCATCTTTGGAGGTATTTATGCTTCACGCCTTGCTGCAGACTATAACATACCTATTAGGCACTATGAAAAAGAAGAAAAATTGCTGCCCACTGTTTATTTAGATTATAAGAGTATGGTAGCGCATGACTTTATTGTTAAGAATAGGGAAGGGGTGCTTAAATACAAATTGTTCTTTGATAAACATCACCCTGAGACTATTACCTTGCCTGCTCCTTCCTTGTTTGATTTATCTGCAGGTCCGTATCTCGTTCCGCTGGCGGCCATTCACGCCTACCAGAACCTACATCAGCCACAGAGCCGGAGCCGGAACCACAATTTGAACCTCCACGACAGTCTAATTACCAGTGGGATTCGGAGATGATTGCCAACCAGTGGCAATCAGAGTCTTCTTCATCTCTGTACGACCCCGACTATAACTATGGATATCCGCCACGCCATCCGTGGCAATAAACCAACTTAGGCCAAAAGCCTAAGCTTGGGGGAGTACGTATTTCTCACCGACATTACATTCATGTTCACACACTCATTGCTAGATGTCGATGCTCATAACTTTTCACTGTAATATCCATGCTAGTTTATTTTCTTTTTATGCTTTTTTCTTGTGTGTTTAATAAACCTTAAGAAAAACCAAAAAAATTATGTAGCTTTTAGCTAGTTTACTTTCTTGCTGTAGTAATAATAATTAAAAATAAAACCAAAAAGATTTCCTGTTCTTCTTTTGCTTGTTGGGAGCTTTCCCGTGTAAATAGTTTTATTTCTTTGGGGGTCGATAGGAGAAGACCATAATGAAATTGTTGAAGTGGCTCTTATATGCATTATTGTTGATTTAACCAAGAGCCCATATTGCCTTGTCTTCTCCTATTTATTGAATGCTTGCAGATTCCAGCTTAGTACAATGCACGTGTACTCTTATTATTATTCACATCGTTCGGTCGTGCAAGTGAAAGGCAATTATGACGATAGATGATGGACTGATTGAGATGAGAGAAGCTGGTATGAACTCGACCTCTCTTGTTTTTGTAAATATGACTAGTTCATCGTTCCTGATTCAGCATATTATGAATAAACATGTTTGCAATGACAATTAGAGATTATAGTTGCTCGTGCCATGCTTAATTAGCTAGGAGTTTATAATGGTCTATCTTGCGTGCCAACATGCTATTAAAATGGTTGTGATGTGGTATAGTGGGGTGGTATCCTCCTTTGAATGATTCAAGTGACTTGACTTGGCACATGTTCACGCATGTAGTTGAAACAAATCAACATAGCCTTCACGATATTTATGTTCATGGTGGATTATATCCTACTCATGCTTGTACTCAATGTTTATTAATTTTAATGCATGTTCACGACTGTTGTCGCTCTCTAGTTGGTCGCTTCCCAGTCTTTTGCTAGCCTTCACTTGTACTAAGCGGGAATACTGCTTGTGCATCAAACCCCTTAAACCCCAAAGTTATGCCATATGCGTCCACTATACCTTCCTATATGCGGTATCTACCTGCCGTTCCAAGTAAATTTGTATGTGCCAAACTCTAAACCTTCAAATGAAATTCTGTTTTGTATGCTTGAATAGCTCATGTATCAACTAGGGTTGTCCTTATCTTCCATGTTAGGCGGGTTATTCTCAAGAGGAGTGGACTCTGCTCCTCACTCACGAGAAAATGGCTGGTCACCGGGATGCCCAGTCCCATGCTTTATGCAAACTAAATCAAAATAATTGCAAACAAAACTCCCCCTGGGACTGTTGTTAGTTGGAGGCACTCGTTGTTTCGTAGCACCTTTATAATCAGCCATTTACGTTGTGACGTTTGGTAGCACACAAAGTGTTCCTCCGGTAAACGGGAGTTGCATAATCTCATAGTCATAGGAACATGTACAAGTCATGAAGAAAGCAATAGCAACATACTAAACGATCGGGTGCTAAGCTAACGGAATGGGTCAAGTCAATCACGTCATTCTCCTAATGAGGTGATCCCGTTAATCAAATGACAACTCATGTCTATGGCTAGGAAACATAACCATCTTTGATTAACGAGCTAGTCAAGTAGAGGCATACTTGTGACACTCTGTTTGTCTATGTATTCACACATGTATTATGTTTCCGGTTAATACAATTCTAGCATGAATAATAAACATTTATCATGATATAAGGAAATATATAATACTTTATTATTGCCTCTAGGGCATATTTCCTTCAGTCTCCCACTTGCACTAGAGTCAATAATCTAGTTCACATCGCCATGTGATTTAACATCAATAATTCACATCACCATGTGATTAACACCCATAGTTCACATCTCTATGTGACCAACACTCAAAGGGTTTACTAGAGTCAATAATCTAGTTCACATCACTATGTGATTAACACCCAAAGAGTACTAAGGTGTGATCATGTTTTTGATTGTGAGATAATTTTAGTCAACGGGTCTGTCACATTCAGATCCGTAAGTATTTTGCAAATTTCTATGTCTACAATGCTCTGCACGGAGCTACTCTAGCTAAATTCTCCCACTTTCAATATGTATCTAGACCGAGACTTAGAGTCATCTAGATTTAGTGTCAAAACTTGCATCGACGTAACCCTTTACGACGAACCTTTTGTCACTTCCATAATCGAGAAACATATCCTTTATCCACTAAGGATAATTTTGACCGCTGTCCAGTGATCTACTCCTAGATCACTATTGTACTCCCTTGCCAAAATCAGTGTAGGGTATACAATAGATCTGGTACACAACATGGCATACTTTGTAGAAACTATGGCCGATGCATAGGGAATGACTTTCATTCTTTTTCTATCTTCTGCCGTGGTCGGGCATTGAGTCTTACTCAATTTCACACCTTGTAACACAGGCAAGAAACTCTTTCTTTGACTATTCCATTTTGAACCACTTCAAAATCTATTTAAGGTATGTATTCATTGAAAAAAATTATCAAGCGTCTTGATCTATCTCTATAGATCTTGATGCTCAATATGTAAGCAGCTTCACCGAGGTCTTACTTTGAAAAACTCCTTTCAAACACTGCTTTATGCTTTGCAGAATAATTCTACATTGTTTCCGATCAACAATATGTCATTCACATATACTTATCAGAAATGTTATAGTGCTCCCACTCACTTTCTTGTAAATACAGGCTTCACCGCAAGTTTGTATAAAAATCTATGCTTTGATCAACTTATCAAAGCGTATATTCCAACTCCGAGATGCTTGCACCAGTCCATAGATGGATCGCTGGAGCTTGCATATTTTGTTAGCACCTTTAGGATTGACAAAACCTTTTGGTTGCATCATATACAACTCTTCTTTAATAAATCCATTAAGGAATGCAGTTTTGTTTATCCATTTGCCAGATTTCATAAAATGCGGCAATTGCTAGCATGATTCGGACAGACTTAAGCATCGCTGCGAGTGAGAAAATCTCATCGTAGTCAACACCTTGAACTTTGTCAAAAAACCTTTTTCCGACAAGTCTAGCTTTGTAGATAGTAACACTACTATCAGCGTCCGTCTTCCTCTTGAAGATCCATTTAATCTCAATGGCTCGCCGATCATTGGGCAAGTCAATCAAAGTCCATACTTTGTTCTCATACATGGATCCCATCTCAGATTTCATGGCCTCAAGCCATTTGGCGGAATCTGGGCTCATCATCGCTTCCTCATAGTTCGTAGGTTCGTCATGGTCAAGTAACATGACCTCCAGAACAGGATTACCGTACCACTCTGGTGCGGATCTCATTCTGGTTAACCTACGAGGTTCGGTAATAACTTGATCTGAAGTTCCATGATCATCATCATTAACTTCCTCACTAATTGGTGTAGGAGTCACAGGAACAGATTTCTGTGATGAACTACTTTCCAATAAGGGAGCAGGTACAGTTACCTCATCAAGTTCTACTTTCCTCCCACTCACTTCTTTCGAGAGAAACTCCTTCTCTAGAAAGGATCCATACTAAGCAACGAATGTCTTGCCTTCGGATCTGTGATAGAAGGTGTACCCAACTGTCTCCTTTGGGTATCCTATGAAGACACATTTCTCCGATTTGGGTTTGAGCTTATCAGGATGAAACTTTTTCACATAAGCATCGCAACCCCAAATTTTAAGAAACGACAACTTTGGTTTCTTGCCAAACCACAGTTCATAAGGCGTCGTCTCAACGAATTTTGATGGTGCCCTATTTAACGAGAATGTAGCTGTCTCTAATGCATAACCCCAAAACGATAGTGGTAAATTGGTAAGAGACTTCATATATTGCACCATATCTAATAAAGTACGGTTACGATGTTCGGACACACCATTACACTGTGGTGTTCCAGGTGGCGTGAGTAGTGAAACTATTTCACATTGTTTTTACTGAAGGCCAAACTCGTAAATCAAATACTCTTCTCCACGATCAGGTTGTAGAAACTTTATTTTCTTGTTACGATGATTTTTCGCTTCACTCTGAAATTATATGAACTTTTCAAATGTTTCAGATTTCTGTTTCATTAAGTAGATATACCCATATCTGCTCAAATCATCTGTGAAGGTCAGGAAATAATGATACCTGCTACGAGCCTCAATATTCATCGGACCACATACATCTGTATGTATGATTTCCAACAAATCTGTTGCTCTCTCCATAGTTCCAGAGAACGGCGTTTCAGTCATCTTGCCCATGAGGCACGGTTCGCAAGCATCAAGTGATTCATAATCAAGTGATTCCAAAATCCCATCAGCATGGAGTTTCTTCATGCGCTTTACACCAATATGACCTAAACGGCAGTGCCACAAATAAGTTGCACTATCATTATTAATTTTGCATCTTTTGGCTTCAATATTATGAATATTTGTATCACTACGATCGAGATCCAACAAACCATTTTCGTTGGTGTGTATGACCATAGAAGGTTTTTATTCATGTAAACAGAACAACACTTGTTCTCTAACTTAAATGAATAACCGTATTGCAATAAACATGATCAAATCATATTCATGCTCAACGCAAACACCAAATAACACTTATTTAGTTTCAACACTAATCCTGAAAGTACAGGGAGTGTGCGATGATGATCATATCAATCTTGGAACTACTTCCAACACACATCGTCACCTCGCCTTTTTACTAGTCTCTGTTTATTCTGCCACTCCCGTTTCGAGTTACTACTCTTAGCAACTGAACCAGTATCAAATACCGAGGGGTTGCTATAAACACTAGTAAAGTACACATCAATAACATGTATATCCAATATACCTTTGTTCACTTTGCCATCCTTCTTATCAACCAAATAGTTGGGGTAGTTCCGCTTCCAGTGACCAGTCCCTTTGCAGTAGAAGCACTTAGTCTCAGGCTTAGGACCAGACTTAGGCTTCTTCACTTGAGCAGCAACTTGCTTGCCGTTCTTCTTGAAGTTCCCCTTCTTCCCTTTGCCCTTTTCTTGAAACTAGTGGTCTCGTCAACCATCAACACTTGATGTTTTTCTTGATTTCTACCTTCGTCGATTTCAGCATCACGAAGAGCTCGGGAATTACTTTCGTCATCCCTTGCATACTGTAGTTCATCACGAAGTTCTACTAACTTGGTGATGGTGACTAGAGAATTCTGTCAATCACTATTTTATATGGAAGATTAACTCCCACTTGATTCAAGCGATTGTAGTACCCAGACAATCTGAGCACATGCTCACTAGTAGAGCGATTCTCCTCCATCTTTTAGCTATAGAACTTGTTGGAGACTTCATATCTCTCAACTCGGGTATTTGCTTGAAATATTAACTTCAACTCCAGGAACATCTCATATGATCCATGACGTTCAAAACGTCTTTGAAGTCCCGATTCTAAGCTGTTAAGCATGGTGCACTAAACTATCAAGTAGTCATCATATTGAGCTAGCCAAACGTTCATAACGTCTGCATCTGCTCCTGCAATAGGTCTGTCACCTAGCGGTGCATTAAGGACATAATTCTTCTGTGCAGCAATGAGGATAATCCTCAGATCACGGATCCAATCCGCATCATTGCTACTAACATCTTTCAACATAATTTTCTCTAGGAATCATATCAAAAATAAACACAGGGAAGCAACAACGCGAGCTATTGATCTACAACATAACTTGCAAAATACTGTCAAGACTAGGTTCATGATAAATTCAAGTTCAATTAATCATATTACTTAAGAACTCCCACTTAGATAGACATCCCTCTAATCATCTAAGTGATTACGTGATCCAAATCAACTAAACCATGTCTGATCATCACGTGAGATGGAGTAGTTCCAATGGTGAACATCACTATGTTGATCATATCTACTATATGATTCACGCTCGACCTTTCGGTCTCCGTGTTCCGTGGCCATATCTGCATATGCTAGGCTCGTCAAGTTTAACCTGAGTATTCCGCGTGTGCAACTGTTTTGCGCTCGTTGTATTTGAACGTAGAGCCTATCACACCCGATCATCACGTGGTGTCTCAGCATGAAGAACTTTCGCAACGGTGCATACTCAGGGGGAACACTTTTATCTTGAAATTTTAGTGAGAGATCATCTTATAATGCTACCGTCAATCAAAGCAAGATAAGATGCATAAAGGATTAACATCACATGCAATCAATATAAGTGATATGATATGGCCATCATCATCTTGTGCTTGTGATCTCCATCTTCGAAGCACCGTGCTCGTGATCTCCATCTCCGAAGCACCGTCATGATCACCATCGTCACCGGCGCGACACCTTGATCTCCATCGTAGTATCGTTGTCGTCTCGCCAACTTATTGCTTTTACGACTATCGCTACTGCTTAGTGATAAAGTAAAACTATTACATGGCGATTGCATCTCATACAATAAAGCGACAACCATATGGCTCCTGCCAGTTGCCGATAACTCGGTTACAAAACATGATCATCTCATACAACAAATTATATCACATCATGTCTTGACCATATCACATCACAACATGCCCTGCAAAAACAAGTTAGACGTCCTCTACTTTGTTGTTGCAAGTTTTACGTGGCTGCTACGGGCTTAGCAAGAACCGTTCTTACCTACGCATCAAAACCACAACGATAGTTTGTCAAGTTGGTGCTGTTTTAACCTTCGCAAGGACCGGGCGTAGCCACACTCGGTTCAACTAAAGTGAGAGAGACAGACACCCGCCAGTCACCTTTAAGCAACGAGTGCTCCGAACGGTGAAACCAGTCTCGCGTAAGCGTACGCGTAATGTCGGTCCAGGCCGCTTCATCTCAAAATACCGCTGAACCAAAGTATGACATGCTGGTAAGCAGTATGACTTATATCGCCCACAACTCACTTGTGTTCTACTCGTGCATAGCATCAACGCATAAAACCAGGCTCGGATGCCACTGTTGGGGAACGTAGTAATTTCAAAAAAATTCCTACGCACACGCAAGATCATGGTGATGCATAGCAACGAGAGGGGAGAGTGTTGTCCACGTACCCTCGTAGACCGACAGCGGAAGCGTTATCACAACGCAGTTGATGTAGTCGTACATCTTCACGATCCGACCGATCAAGTACCGAACGGACGGCACCTCCGAGTTCTACACACGTTCAGCTCGATGACGTCCCTCGAACTCCGATCCAGCCGAGTGTTGAGGGAGAGTTTCGTCAGCACGACGGCGTGGTGACGATGATGATGTTCCACCGACGCAGGGCTTCGCCTAAGCTCCGCAACGGTATTATCGAGGTGAAATATGGTGGAGGGGGCACCGCACACGGTTAAAATATCGTATATCAAGTGTGTCCATGGGGTGCCCCCTGTCCCCGTATATAAAGGAGCAAGGGGGAGAGGGCCGGCCAAGGGGAGGTGGCGCGCCCAAGGGGGGAGTCTGGGAGTAGGACTCCTCCTTTCCTTGTGGGAGTAGGAGAAGGGAAGGGGGAAGGAGAAAGAAGGAAGGGGGCGCCCCCTCCCTAGTCCAATTCGGACTAGCCCATTGGGAGGGGTGCGGCCACCCTTAGGGGTCTTTCTCTCCTTTCCCGTATGGCCCATTAAGGCCCAATACGAATTCCCGTAACTCTCCGGTACTCCGAAAAATACCCGAATCACTCGGAACCTTTCCGAAGTCCGAATATAGTCGTCCAATATATCGATTTTTACGTCTCGGCCATTTCGAGACTCCTCGTCATGTACCTGATCTCATCCGGGACTCCGAACTCCTTCGGTACATCAAAACTCAATAAAACTGTCATCGTAACGTTAAGCGTGCGGACCCTACGGGTTCGAGAACTATGTAGACATGACCGAGACATCTCTCCGGTCAATAACTAATAGCGGGACCTGGATGCCCATATTGGCTCCCACATATTCTACGAAGATGTTTATCGGTCAGACCGCATAACAACATACGTTGTTCCCTTTGTCATCGGTATGTTACTTGCCCGAGATTCGATCGTCGGTATCTCGATACCTAGTTCAATCTCATTACCGGCAAGTCTCTTTACTCGTTCCGTAATACATCATCCCGCAACTAACTCATTAGTCACAATGCTTGCAAGGCTTATAGTGATGTGCATTACCGAGTGGGCCCAGAGATACCTCTCCGACAATCGGAGTGACAAATCCTAATCTCGAAATACGCCAACCCAACAAGTACCTTTGAAGACACCTGTAGAGCACCTTTATAATCACCCATTTACGTTGTGACGTTTGGTAGCACACAAAGTGTTCCTCCGGTAAACGGGATTTGCATAATCTCATAGTCATAGGAACATGTATAAGTCATGAAGAAAGCAATAGCAACATACTAAACGATCGGGTGCTAAGCTAACGGAATGGGTCAAGTCAATCACGTCATTCTCCTAATGAGGTGATCTCGTTAATCAAATGACAACTCATGTCTATGGCTAGGAAACATAACCATCTTTGATTAACGAGCTAGTCAAGTAGAGGCATACTAGTGACACTCTGTTTGTCTATGTATTCACACATGTATTATGTTTCCGGTTAATACAATTCTAGCATGAATAATAAACATTTATCATGATATAAGGAAATATATAATACTTTATTATTGCCTCTAGGGCATATTTCCTTCAGGTTTCCCCTCTGGTCCATGGCCTCCATGGCGGCGGAGGGGCGAGAGCCCCTCCGAGATTGGATCTCTCTCTCTCTCTCTGTTTCCTTGTGTTTCTGCGTTCCCAGATTCTGGCCTTTCACCGTTTCTTAAATTCTTGGAGATCCGTAACTCCGATTGGGCTGAAATTTTAACACGATTTTTACCCGGATATTAGCTTTCTTGCGGCGAAATAAGGGCACCAACCGCCTTACGGGGTGACGACAAGGATCCAGGGCACGCCCTACCCCCGGGATGTGCCCCTGTGGCTTGTGGGCCCCTCGGGCATCGTCTCGCGTTGATTCCTATTCCCAAAAATCATATATATTCAGAAAAAATCTCCGTAAGTTTTTATCGCATTTGGACTTGTTTGGTATGGATATTCTGCGAAACAAAAAACATGCAACAAATAGGAGCTGGCACTGGGCACTGGATTGATACGTCCATTTTGCATCATGCTTTTATGTTGATATTTATTGCATTATGGGCTGTCGCTACACAATGTATCACAATTCTTATGCCTATTCTCTCTTATTTTACAAGGTTTACATGAAGAGGGAGAATGCCCGCAGCTGGAATTCTGGACTGGAAAATGAGCAAATATTAGAGACCTGTTCTGCACAACTCCAAAAGTCCTAAAACTTCACGGAGCTTATTTTTGGAATATATAAAAAATATTGGGCGAAGAAAGAACCAGAGGGGGGCCACCAGCCAGCCACAAGGGTGGAGGGAGTGCCCTACCCCCTGGGCGCGCCCCCCGACCTTGTGGTCCCCCTGGCTGGCCTCCGGTGCCCATCTTATGCTATATGGTGTCTTTTACCCTAAAAAATTTAGAATAAGCTTTCGGGACAATGCGTCGCCGTCTCGAGGCGGAACCTGGGCAAAACCAATGGAGGGCTCCGGCGGAGCTGTTCTGCGAGGGAAACATCCCTCCGGGAGGGGGAAATCATCGCCATCGTCATCACCATCGATCTTCTCATCGAGGGAGGGTCAATCTCCATCAACATCTTCACCGGCACCATCTCCTCTCAAACCCTAGTTCATCTCTTGTATTCGATCTTGGTCCCAAAACCTCAGATTGATACCTGTGGGTTGCTAGTAGTGTTGATTACTCCTTGTAGTTGATGCTAGTTGGTTTATTCGGTGGAAGATCATATGTTCAGATCCTTAATGATAATTAATACTCATCTGATTATGATTATGAATATGCTTTGTGAGTAGTTACGTTTGTTCCTGAGGACATTGAAGAAGTCTTGTTATAAGTAATCATGTGAATTTGGTATTCGTTCGATATTTTGATGAGATGTATGTTGTCTCTCCTCTAGTGGTGTTATGTGAACGTCGACTACCTGACACTTCACCATTATTTGGGCCCAGGGGAAGGCATTGGGAAGTAATAAGTAGATGATGGGTTGCAGTAGTGACAGAAGCTTAAACCCTAGTTTAAGCGTTGCTTCGTAAGGGGCTGATTTGGATCCATATGTTTCATGCTATGGTTAGGTTTACCTTAATTCTTCTTTCGTAGTTGCTGATGCTTGCGAGAGGGGTTAATCATAAGTGGGAGGCTTGTCCAAGGAAGGGCCGCACCCAAGCACCGGTCCACCCACATATCAAATTATCTAAGTAACAAACGCGAATTATATGAGCATGATGAAAACTAACTTGACAACAATTCCCATGTGTCCTCGGGAGCGCTTTGCACTATATAAGAGTTCGTCCAGGCTTGTCCTTTGCTATAAAAAGGATTGGCCACCTTGCTGCACCATAGTTACTTTCTTTACCTGTTACCCGTTACGAATTATCTTATCACAAAACCATCTGTTACCGATAATTTCAGTGCTTGCAGAGAATACCTTACTGAAAACCACTTGTCATTTCCTTCTGCTCCTCGTTGGTTTCGACACTCTTACTTATCGAAAGGACTATTATAGATCCCCTATACTTGTGGGTCATCAAGACTCTTTTCTGGCGCCATTGCCGGGGAGTAAAGCGCCTTTGATAAGTGGAATTTGGTAAGGAAACATTTATATAGTGTGCTGAAATTTACTGTCACTTGTTACTATGGAAAATAATCCTTTGAGGGATTTGTTCGGGGTATCTTCAGCTCGACCGGAACCACAATTAGTTGCTCCTCAACCTACTGCACCTACTGAAAATATTTATTATGAAATTCCTTTGGGTATGATAGAGAAACTGCTAGCTAATCCTTATGCAGGAGATGGAACATTACATCCCGATATGCACCTAATCTATGTGGATGAAGTTTGTGGATTATTCAAGCTTGCAGGTATGCCCGAGGATGTTTTCAAGAAGAAATTATTCCCTTTATCTTTGAAGGGAAAGGCATTGAAATGGTATAGGCTATTGGATGATATTGGATCATGGAACTACAACCGATTGAAATTGGAATTTCATGAGAAGTTTTATCCTATGCATCTGGTTCATCATGATCGGAATTATATATATAATTTTTTGGCCTCGTGAAGGAGAAAGTATCGCTCAAGCTTGGGGGAGGCTTAACTCAATGTTATATTCATGCCCCAATCATGAGCTCTCAAGAGAAATTATTATTCAAATTTTTTATGCTCGGCTCTCTCATAATGATCGATCCATGCTTGATACTTCTTGTACTGGTTCCTATAGAAGAAGGATATTGAATTAAAATAGGATTTATTGGAAAGAATTAAATGCAACTCTAAAGATTGGGATCTCGACGAAGGTAAGGAGTCAAGTATAAACCTTAAGTTTGATTGTGTTAAATCTTTTATGGATACCGATGATTTTCGTGATTTTAGCACTAAATATGGACTTCACTCTGAGATATTAGCTTCTTTTTGTGAATTATTTGCTACTCATGCTGATCTCCCTAAGGACAAGTGGTTTAAATATCATCCTCCCATTGAAGTTAAACTAGTAGAACCTATTAAAGTTGAAGAAGAAACTATTATTTATAATGTTGATCCTATTGTTCCCACTGCTTATATTGAGAAGCCACCATCCCTGTTAGAATAAAGGATCATGCTAAAGCTTCAACTGTGGTTCGTAAGAGTTATACTAAAACTCCTACAACCTCTGAAAAAATTAAAGTTGAACCTAGTATTGCTATGGTTAAAGATCTCTAGGTTGATAATATTGATGGCATGTTATTTATTTCTGTGATGAAGCTGCTAGAATTATTAAACCCGATACTAAAGACAAACATAGACCTGTTGTTGGCATGCCTGTTGTTTCTGTTAAAATAGGAGATCATTGTTATCATGGCTTATGTGATGTGGTTGCTAGTGTGAGTGCAATTCCTTATACCTTATATAAAGAAATTATGAATGATATTGCTCCTGCTGAGATAGAAGCTATTGATGTTACTATTAAGCTTGCTAATAGAGATACTATATCACCAATTGGGATTGTTAGAGATGTTGAAGTCTTGTGTGGGAAGATAAAATATCCTACTGATTTTCTTGTTCTTGCTTCCCCACAAGATATTTTTTGTCCCATTATATTTGGTAGACCCTTCTTGAATATTGTTAATGCTAAGATAGACTGTGAGAAAGATATTGTTACTGTTGGGTTAGGAGATATGTCTAATGATTTTAATTTCTCTAAATTTCGTAGACAACCCCATGATAAAGAATTATCTAGTAAGGATGAAATTATTGGTCTTGCTTCTATTGCTGTGCCTCCTAATGATCCTTTAGAACAATATTTGCTAGACCATGAAAACGATATGTTTATGAATGAAAGAAGGGAAACATATGAAGTATTCTTTAATCAAGGACGTATTTTGAAACACAATTTTCCTGTTGAAATCCTTGGGGATCCTCCCCCACCTAAGGGTGGTCCCGTGTTTGAGCTTAAACAATTACCTGGTACTCTGAAATATGCTTATCTTGATGAAAAGAAGATATATCATGTTATTATTAGTGCTAACCTTTCAGAGCATGAAGAAAAGAAATTATTGAAAACTCTGAAGAAGCACCGTGCTGCTATTGGATATACTCTTGATGATCTGATCTTAAGGGCATTAGTCCCACTTTATGTCAGCACAAAATTAAATTGGAGAAAGATGCTAAACCAGTCGTTGATCATCAACGACGCTTAAATCCTAAGATGAAAGAACTGGTAAGAAATGAAATACTAAAGCTTCTGGAGGCAGGTATAATTTATCCTATTGCTGATAGTCAATGGGTAAGTCCTGTTCATTGTGTTCCAAAGAAGGGAGGTATTACTGTTGTTCCAAATGATAAGAATGAATTGATTCCTCAAAGAATTATTACAGGTTATAGAATGGTAATAGATTTGCACAAATGAATAAAGCTACTAGAAAAGATCATTACCCTCTACCTTTTATTGATCAAATGCTAGAAAGATTATCCAAACATACCTACTTTTAGTTTCTAGATGGTTATTCTGGTTTCTCTCAAATACCTGTGTCAAAAGAAGATTAAGAGAAAACCACTTTTACTTGCCCTTTCGATACCTATGCTTATAGACGTATGCCTTTTGGTTTATGTAATGCACCTGCTACCTTTCAAAGATGTCTGACTGCTATATTCTCTGACTTTTGTGAAAAGATTGTTGAGGTTTTCATGGATGATTTATCCGTTTACGGAACTTCTTTTGATGATTTCTTAAGCAACCTTGATCGAGTTTTGCAGAGTGTGAAGAAACTAATCTTGTCTTGAATTGGGAGAAGTGTCGCTTTATGGTTAATGAAGGTATTTTCTTGGGGCATAAAATTTCTGAAAGAGTTATTGAAGTTGATAAAGCTAAAGTAGATACTATTGAAAAGATGTCGTGTCCTAAAGATATTAAAGGTATAAGAAGTTTCCTTGGTCATGCTGGTTTCTATAGGAGGTTTATTAAAGACTTCTCTAAAATCTCTAGGCACTACAAAAAAATACATTTCCGTGATGATACGTGTTTGTCACATTAGGTCACGTTTTCTGTCATGCATGTACATCCATGACGATTTTATGACAGAATCAAGATAGTCATACCTGTGCTGTCGTAGAAGTGTTCCATGACATTACCAAAATTATCATCACGGAAGTGTCCACTTCCATGACGATAAATGTCGTGTCATGGAAGTGCTTTCATCAAGGGTGACTGACACGTGGCATCCACCGTAACGGGTCGCCGTTAAGCTATCGAGTCCAATTTTGGATCCGATAACCCGCTAACAGCCACGACCAATGCCGATTTTCCACGTGTAAAATTCTCATTGGCTGACGGAACCACGTGTCAGCTCCGCGTTGGCACAAGTGTCACTCATCCAATGGGCGAGATGCGCCTATGATATGTTGACACATGGACCGGCCCAAAAGTGGCCCATAAAATTAAATGGACCGGCCCAACTAAAGGCCCACAAGATTTAGCGGACCATAATGGGTCGGCCCAGCTAAAGGCCCACAAGATTTCACAGACCATAATGGGCCGACCCAGCTAAAGGCCCAACATTCTCAGTTAAGACCCGTATGACTAGTGTCAAATCGGCCCATCAACGGCGTCCTAAACTTGTCATCATCGTGGCCCATGGTCACTTCTGGCCCGTTAATAGTCCACTAAGTATTTGGGCCGAATTACGGCCCGGTGTGTTTCCGGCCTGTTAAAGGTCCTGCTCCATTTGGGCCCATTTATATGCCATTGAAACTTTCGGCCTGTAAACGACCATGAAGGATTTGGGTCAGATTCGGCCATGTTTGACATTCGGCCTGGTAGAGGCCCACTATAGATTTGGGCCACTTTCAGTCTATTGTGACTTTCGGCCTGTTAATGTCGTAGGAAATCCATGGGCCATATGTGGCCCAACGTCACATCGGGCCTATTAACGGCCCATATAAAAATGACACCAATCAAGTCCGACCGAACTTCCGACCTGTTAAAGGCCCATGTAGTAGGTCAGCGCATTTACGGCCCGTCTGAATTTCGGCCTGTGAACGTTCTGCATTGTAAGCCACCATTTTGGCCTCCTAAGATCGGTGGGTTATTTGGCACAATCAGGGCCCAATCTCACTTTCGGCCTATTAAAGGCCCATGTTTTTTATGGGCTTGAGATATTTACACCTGTAAACGGCCTATTGTTACTAAGGGCCCAAATTATGTTTAGGCCTGTTAAAGGCCCACTATGGGCACAAACCTACCAGGAAAATATGAAAGCTTATGCTGATTTAGGCCCAGATATTTTTAGTGGGCTACATGCAAATTTTGGCCCATAATCGTTTTTAGCCCAATTGGGATGGGCCCGACGAATGTCGGCATGTTGGGCTCCTACGAAGCTTTCGACTGAATACATTACTAAGATAAACCTACACTATACAAAAATAGCGTTGTAATTACTGCAGCCTTTGGCAACATCATAAATGTTGTGTCACAACAAAATAAATTCCAACCATACAACAAAAGGACTGTTGGCATAAAGTTTACAGTCCTTGCTGATAAAAGCACCATCAGATGTATAGAAGCACAAATCATTTGACCTGAGTGCTAATGTTTCAGGCTGTAGAATCTGATGGAGCAGCACGATCTTCCCCTTTTTCCGACATTGCTCTTGAACAACGAAGCAAATATTTGATAGTCTGGTTTCAAAACCATTCATATCTTGACGACATTTGTCAACCACTATTCTTGTTTCCGAAACGACGTCCATTAGGGATTGGACTTTTGTCTGGAGCACAAATATATCACTCTGTCTAGCCAGAAGATTTTTTTCAGTAGGCGATTTGGACGAGGTTACCTTGACAACCAACCAAGAATTACGCAGGAAGGTGCCTTTTGCACTGTCAGTGGAGATATACTGACGCACTGCAGCAAGAGGTGACATTGTGCCTGTGGTAGCCTCGTCACCTTCAGGTGGTTGTGGTTGTTCAATCATTCATTCCATAGCTTGCTGAAAGTTTGAACTTGTAGATTAGTGTACCAGATAAGTTACTAATGAGACAAAAACAAACAAAGTAGGTTTCACGTTTATACATAACTTATTTTGGTGAACTACGGTAATACATTCACATGTACTGTAGTGCCAACTACATAATAAAATCACTTTCGAAACATATGTCCATGTAGCATGCCTACTGTATTGTCTATTTCCTCACATTCGTTGACATCTAAGGATAAAGAGACATGGTTTAAAGTAGGATGAACATAGTATGACATCATTCATATCATGGGAAAACAGATATAAAACAAACATGCTATTGTATCATTGGGTGTGCACGTGAACATCAGAACTAGATTACAGATCAAGAGCAAAAGAATATCCTTCATCTCTTTTAAACCATGTAAGGTGAAATGATACGTTAAGACAACTGTGTATAAAAGTGAACAGAGTAACTGACATTGGTTGCAAACCAAGTAGTTAAATGAACACATCACAGTACCAATCAGTTCAAAGGCTGGAGGGGTAAGGACTTACAACAGCGACTTGAACTAGTGTGCTCGTGCCCTTCATCTTGCTGGTGTGGCAATCCTAAAAGATTTTCACTGCATTCAGTTCAGGTTCCTTTTGGTCCGCACAGGCTTTCCTCTGTATTTGGAACAAGTCAACATAGATACAATAATATGGCACAGAAAAAAGAAGGAACTAGCAGCTATTTACAAGAGCCTCGCAGTGTGCAATATAGCTACGAGATCCTGTTGTGTGTTGGAATTTCACTTTAGAATGGTTGGTCTTGTTCTTCAAATAGTTAGCCTATAAGAAGATACACTTGTAAGGCACATACATAAATACAAGTTCAATATGTGGTCTGATCAAATACATATACCCTACCTGTTGGGGATATTACCACTGGGCGTAAACCGGCCAGGAGAGGCCGGGTTAACCCCATAAGTAGTTCATCTGTATCTGAAGTCCATGAAGACAGACGGTGACGCTTTATGAAGGCCCAGGGCCCAAAGCCAGTTTAAGGCCTGTAGATATAAACCGGCATTGATATGTAAACTTGTGTTGTAAGATAGAAGTAGCAGAAACCGAGCCGGACACGATTATGAGCCAGCCTCGGGATTCTGTAAACCGACGGGCGTCAACCCGTGTATATAAGGGGACGACCCGGCGGCGGTTCAAGGACAACAGACAACAACCCGAGACTCAGGCAAAGCGTATTCGCTCCCTGGTCATCGAAACCCCAGCAATTCCATCACAACTAGACGTAGGCTTTTACCTTCATCGTAAGGGGCCGAACTAGTATAAAACTCTTTTGCGTCCCTTGTCCGCTTTAACCCCTTTAAGTTAACCCGTAGCGATGGCTCCACGACTAAGTCCTTTCTCTAGGACATCTGCCGTGACAAAACCACGACAGTTGGCGCCCACTGTGGGGCTATCGGACGATGGTTTCAAGTTCTTGGAGGGCAACTTCGAAGGACTCAAGGGTTATGCTGTGGGCCGGATGACCAAGAGTCATCGCGGCAAGCTCTACATCGACGATGCAGGCTGGGGCCCCAAGGCTGGCTCAATCGAGTACGGGTACCGGGTCCCCTTTAGTGGCATACACATTTTCATTGGCAAGATCGGTGAACCGGGCCCTAAGCCGGACATCTGCACCGACCTCGTCAAAACAGCTCAGCGTGCGAGATCTGCCCGGGTCAAACCTGTCATGAAGCGTGCCTTCGTGGGAGTTATCCATGGAGGGGAATCTGAGGATAGATCGGAATCTGGTGGTGAGACCGTTGTTTATTCCGGCGACGAGTCATCGACCGGAGAGACCGAGTCGTTATATCAGTTACAAGATGGCTGGATTGGGGGCTGTTCTGATGGCGACAGTATTCCGGACCCCTTTGATCTGCCAAACCGGGTTGCGATCTTCATGGCCGGTACGCAACCGGCGCTCCACTCTTCGACCGCAGCGGCGATGATTTCCGGATCGGCAGCGGCAACAGCGGCCGGGGCAGGAGGCCCTGTGCGACCGCCAGCTCAGGTTCTATCTGATTTGTTTGACGCGTTGGCAACGCTGATGGCGGAGGTTAACCGGGCGGATGAGGATGCACACAATGCGGAAATCGTGAAAGTGAAAGATCAGATCACCCAGGCCAAAGCCGACTTAGCAGCTGAGGATACCAGGATGGCCGCGGAGCGGGCCGCTTTGGATGCACAAGCTTACCGGATTATGCTGGATCAGAGTGCGTCGAACGAAGTCCTGAAGAGGAGGTACCGATCTCGCCTGCCGCCGGTTTATGACGCTAGAAATCTCTTTAACACCCCAGGAGCAGGGACCAGTAATCCACCGGTGGTAAACCGGGCAGAGGCACCTGGAGCAGGGGCGCCGGTTCAGCCACGTTTGGTGGATCCGCCTCGTCAGAACAACATTGTAACACCGCATGTCCCCACGCCACCGGGTCATTACTCTAACCCGATGGACAACATTGTCGCTGCCGCTTCACGACTAGCGGCCATCCCGATCGAAGGTGATTCTCCGGCGGCGGTCGAGACGCGTCGGGTTAAGGAGCTTCTTCAGACAGCCTTGGTTCAACAGGAGGCTTATTCATATAGTCGCGATCGGATTCATTCCACTCCTCGTCCAAGCCGGAGTTACAGCAGGCGTATGGATGAACCGGCAATGTCAAGCAATGCGCGGAACCGTGATCCGCCCCGTGGCATTAACCCGGCGGGTGGTGCTGGTGATGCTCAGGAGGTGGTGGACCGGGCTCGGGCAAGCAGAGAGGCCGAGTTAGCGGCGCAGCATGAAGCCCGCCAGCTTACTCCAGTTCGTCCAACCACATCGGTGGAACCAGGAGTTACCTCTAGTTCTTTGGGAGTGCCGTGTCTCATCCCGGCGTTGCGCAATGTGCGCCTGCACAAGGATTTCAAGGGCCCGTGCAAGGTGCCGAATTACACCGCCGATTTATCCCCTGAAACATGGGTCGAAAGCTATGAGATGGCCATGGAGATGCTGGATGTGGATGATGCGGCATGTGCGAAATACTTCACCATGATGCTAGAAGGGACGGCCCGCACTTGGCTAAAGAGCTTACCGGCTAATTCTATCAGGTCATGGGCCGAGTTGAGAGCCCGGTTTATTCAGAATTTCAAGGATACATGGAAGCAGCCCATGTCAGGACTTAGCTGCCCGTGTCCAGGAGGAAGGAGAGTCAACAACCCATTGGGTGCGCCGGGTTTCGGAGATTTTGCATTCATCGGACCGCATTAACGCTGACACCGCAGTTTTAACATTGGAAGGCAATTGCCGGTTTGAACCCCTGAAGTTGAAGTTGGGACGGCTCAAACGTCATTGTAATGACATGGGAACCCTCATGGCTGCACTAGTGAAGTATGCCGACTCTGATAGTACCAAGGATCCCGAGTCTGACGATGATAAGACCGGGAAGGGATAAAAGAGCGGCAACGCCAAGGGGTAGCACCACAACCCGGCGGGTCATGGAAACAGCGGCAAGCGTAAGGCGGAGCACAGTTTAGACTTTGTGGCTAATACTAATACACATGACAAGGGCCAGCGGCGTAAGGGTAAACCGCCCCAGCGCGGTGGAGGGCCAAGTCCTAATCCGGACCATTTGTCTTATCTGTTGAACCAGCCCTGTCCAAAGCATGGGACGAAGGAGATCCTGTCCACACACCTCTAGAAAGATTGTTACATCATGCAAGAGTTCAAAAATTCTGATTCTTTCCGGTATGATCATGGACCAGGAGGCGGTTCGGGCCCCGGGTCTCATGGGCCGGGTTATGGTGGAGGAAATTCCGGTTCAGGCTTCCACGGTAATCAGGGTGGACATAACAATCAAAGTAATCAGGGTAACCAAGGTGGCTATAATCATCAGGGCAATCAGCAGCAGCAGCAGTCGGGTTACCAGAGCAACCCGAAGCAGTTGAATAGCGGACAGTATCATGTCTTCACCACTAGCTTGGACAAGCGCGATCAGAAGATTCATAAAAGGGCGGTGAACGCCGTTGAACCGGCGGTGCCCCATTATTTGCGCTGGTCCGAGCAGCCGGTTGTGTGGAGTAGAGAAGATCATCCACCCTGGGTTGACAATCCGGGTCATCTGGCTCTGGTGGTGGCACCTCAGGTGGGAGGTTATAAGTTCACTAAGGTACTCATGGATGGAGGGAGTAGTATCAATATCCTTTATTATGAAACTTTCTGTCGCATGGGGTTAACAGATAAAAATCTTAAACCGTCCAATACGGTGTTCCATGGTGTGGTGCCTGGTAAGTCGGCATATCCTGTTGGTAAGATAGCTCTGGAGGTGGCTTTTGGAGATGAGCATGACTCGAGATCAGAAACCTTGACCTTTGAAGTGGTGAAAATCAGAAGCCTGTATCATGCCCTATTTGGACGGCCAGCTTATGCTAAGTTCATGGCACGGCCTTGTTATGTCTATCTGCGGCTCAAGATGCCGGGTCACAAGGGAACTATAACCGTGCATGGGAGCCGCAAGATTGCTCTGGAGTGTGAAGAGGGTGATGCGGCTTATGCTGAATCAGTTTGTGAAACAAAAGAGTTGAAGTTTTACAAGGACAATGTTGATCCGGCAGATATGACTTTGTTGAAGAAACCAACTACAGAGCATGATCCAGCCCTGAAGTTTAAATCGGCTGATGAGACTAAGCTTGTTGACTTCGTGCCTGGCGATTCGTCCAAGCAGTTTAGCATCAGTGCTAACTTGGATCCGAAATAGGAAAGCGCGCTCATCGAGTTCATCCGTGAGAATCGGGACATCTTTGCATGGAAGCCTTCTGACATGCCATGTGTACCGAGAGAACTCGCTGAGCACACTCTCAATGTTGATCCCAAGTATAAACCGGTCAAGCAGTTTCTCTGCCGGTTCAATGAAGAAAGACGCAAAGCTATTGGAGAAGAAGTAGCCAGGCTCTTGGCGGCTGGATTTATCGTTGAAGTATTCCATCCTGAGTGGTTGGCTAATCCGGTGCTGGTCCTTAAAAAGAACGGCACTTGGCGTATGTGTGTGGACTACACAGACCTTAACAAAGCTTGTCCAGCAGATCCTTTTGCCCTCCCTCGTATTGATCAAATTATTGATGCTACGGCGGGTTGCGAGCGTTTGAGCTTTTTGGATGTATATTCTGGTTATCATCAGATCAAAATGGTAGTTAAGGACCAGGAGAAGACAGCCTTCATAACTCCCTTTGGAGCCTTCTGCTATGTGTCCATGCCCTTTGGGCTCAAGAGTGCCCAGGCGACTTATCAACGGTGTGTGCAGAATTGTCTTCATAAACAGATCGGCCGCAATGTTCACGCCTATGTGGATGATATTGTGGTGAAATCAAGGAAGAAGGAGACATTGATTGATGACTTGAGGGAAACCTTCGATAACCTACGGGTTTACAAAATGATGCTTAATCCGGCCAAGTGCGTCTTTGGTGTACCTGCAGGCAAGCTCTTGGGTTTTTTGGTGTCTAACTGGTGTATTGAAGCTAATCCGGAAAAGATCAAGGCCATCACCTCCTTGGCCAAACCGAAGTGTATCAATGATGTTCAACGCCTGGCAGGCCGGATTGCTGCGTTGAGCCGGTTTATCAGTCGCCTTGGCGAGAAGGCCATCCCTTTGTATCAGATACTGAAGAAAACGGATAACTTCGTCCGGAGTGACGCCGCTAATGAAGCATTTGAGGACTTAAAGCAGCAGCTGGCTAATCCGCCAGTTCTCGCTGCTCCGGTTGACAAAGAGCCATTGTTGCTATATGTGGCAGCTAACGCCCGGGCTGTTAGTGTGGCTATTGTGGTGGAGCGCAAGGAGGCCGAAAAGGAATATCCGGTTCAACGGCCGGTTTACTATATCAGTGAGGTACTTATTGAGTCCAAGCAGAGGTACCCGCATTGGCAAAAAATGGTGTATGGGGTTTTTATGGCAAGCCGGAAGCTTAAGCAGTATTTGCAAGGTCATCCCATCACGATGGTCAGCTCTGCTCCGTTCGGAGATATAATCCAGATTAGGGAAGCAACTGGCCGGATTGCTAAGTGGGCTATAGAGCTCGGGCCTCACGGGTTGAAATACATACACCGAACGGCGGTCAAATCTCAGGCACTTGTGGATTTCATCAATGATTGGACAGAATTACAAGCGCCAGAGGAGAAGCCGGATCATACTTATTGGACTATTCATTTTGATGGGTCCAGGCAATTGGAGGGCTCGGGGGCTGGAGTCGTATTAACTTCCCCACGAGGTGATAAGTTTTTTATGTTCTCCGTTTAATGTTCCCTTGCACTAACAATGTAGCTGAATATGAGGCTTTGCTCCATGGTCTTCGGATGGCTAAGGAGATGAACCTAAGCCAAGTTAAGTGCTTCGGTGACTCGGATCTGGTGGCTCAACAAGTGTCCGGCACTTGGGATTCCAAGGACCCACTAATGGCAGCATATCATCGTGAGGTGGATATTGTTGCAGGTCACTTTAAAGGTTATCAGGTGGATCATGTGGACCGGCGGAAGAATGAAGCGGCGGACGCTTTGAGCCGCCTGGGTTCCCAACGTAATCCGGTTCCACCTAATGTTTTCCTGGATGTTTTGCATAATCCGTCTGTCAAGCTCCCTGGTGAAGAGGATTTGGCTGTTTCTGATCCGGAGGCTCGGTTGGTGGCGGCTCTTCATGTTATCCCGGATTGGACGGTTCCATATCTAGCGTATATGAACCGGGGCGAGTTACCAGAGGATGAAACTTTGGCCAGGCAGATACTCTGGCGGTCCAAGTCCATGACTATTATCAATGGAGAGTTACATCATTGCAGTGTGACAAGGGCGTTTCAACGCTGTGTGTATACTGAGGAAGGCCGTGAAATTTTGCGTGAGATCCACGAAGGAGATTGTGGTCACCACGCCGGCTCAAAATGTTTGGTGGCCAAGGCGTTTCGTCACGGTTTCTATTGGTTGACAGCTCATGCTGATGCCGAGGACTTGGTCAAAAGATGTGATGGCTGTCAGAAATTCTCAAGGCATGCTCATGTACCGGCTCAAGAATTGAGGATGATTCCAATCACCTGGCCGTTTGCAACTTGGGGGCTGGATATGGTTGGGCCTTTCAAGAGGTCCAAGGACAAGAAGACCCACCTTTTGGTGGCGGTTGATAAGTTCACGAAGTGGGTGGAGGCAGAGCCAGTTAGTAAGTGTGACGCAGCCACGGCGGTTCGATTCATCAAAAAGGTGATCTTTCGGTTAGGCTTTCCACATAGCACTATAACAGACAATGGTACCAATCTGTCAAAAGGTGCCATGAAGGAGTTCTGTCAACGTGAGCACATCCGGCTTGACGTGTCATCGGTGGCTCACCCACAGTCTAATGGTCAAGCGGAGAGGGCCAATCAAGAGATCCTGAGAGGCATCAAACCCCGGCTTATGGTTCCTTTGCAACGGACGCCGGGTTGTTGGGTTGAGGAGTTACCTTCTGTGTTGTGGAGCATCAATACCACACCCAACAGATCGACAGGATACACACCATTCTTCATGGTTTATGGAGCGGAAGCAGTTCTTCCTAGTTACATCCGTCATGACTCGCCTCGTGTAGCGGCATATGTTGAAGCTGACAACGAGAAGGCACGACAGGAAGCTCTTGACCTGTTAGACGAGGAACGTGACATGGCAGCAGCCCGTTCGGCGATTTATCAGCAAGATCTGCGTCGTTATCATAGCCGCCGGACTAGAACCAGAACCTTTCAAGAAGGTGATTTGGTGCTTCGGCTCATCCAGGATCAGACGGATATGCATAAGCTATCCCCCCCTTGGGAAGGACCCTTTGTGGTCAGCAAGAATCTGCACAACGGGTCATACTACCTAATCGATGTTCGAGAGCGCAAAGACTCATGTAAATCGGAGGAGGAGACCAACCGGCCGTGGAATATTGCTCATCTTCGGCCCTACTATACTTGAGCTATAGGCCCTGCTTATGTACACATTATGACATTGTATATATTATGATCAATATAATAAACCGGAACCTCAGCTAAAGCGAGGTATCTGTTGTTTTTCTTACATCATGTGTGGTTACATGGAGCTTACAAAGCGGCGTCCGGTTTACCCCTTGATTTAGCTTCTCAAAGCTTTATATTACATCACTTGGGGGCTTGGTCGTATCCGAACCATAGCTACACCTCTTGATCGGCGCAATGCCACAGCATCACTTGGGGGCTTGGTCGTATCTGAACCACCGTCACACCTCTTGATCGGCTCAAAGCCACATCAATCCGGGGCCAAAGAGAGTGTTGTAAAACAACAGCTCAAACATAGGTACCCACTAAGCACAGCTCACAATGTTGCTTGGGGATTCTTTGCTGTCGAAATGAACTAAGAATCTACACTTGTAATAGGCTATCAAGCCATGGCTTGGAAGCCTGGTGTATACACCTAAACCCCTGAGTTAACCTGCCTATTTAAGTAAGTCACTCCGCCCAGGTAAACCTGGTATGACCCTTCGAACTTTGACAAGTTACTCTAAAATGAAGACCCTGAACTTGTCAACTTAAAACGATGATTGGTTAACGATTGAGGACCATCTTAAAAGGCTTTGCAAAAATGGTTTAACTCAGTGGCCTGGCAACCCATGAAAAGCCTCGAATTTGGGGCCTGGCAGCCCGTGAAAAGCCTCGACTACAACGGTTTTTATTTGCCTTTTGGTAAGTTTTCTTTGTTTCATAAGATTTGTGATGTTTTTAAAACCGGTGTTTATCAACCCGGTTAGGCTGTCAACTACAAGTTGTCAGTACACGATCAAATTATAATCCGGAGACTATCAGCCCGGTCTGGTTTTGACTCAAAGGCGCCAGTATGGAATAAACCGGTGTTTCTCACAACCCGGAACAGTTTTATTGTAAACCGGCATCATATATCAGGAGTTACTTATCCTCCAGAGTAGGGTTATGGCCCTCACTACAAAGTTGGTCAGCCAACATCATGCCTAAAGGTCGCATGTATTATATATTTCCATATTTGGTTATCTTTTACAACCTTGGTTACAGACCTTGATCGTATATATATTTGGCTATCATGACCCGCCCGGGGGTAAACCGCCAGGGCGTTTTAAGCTTCTTATCTGCAGGAACAGCTTGAATAAATGGCTATGGATTATGAATATCATATCTTAAGCATGTCGGATTAAGCAAGCATCAGTCGCAGATAAATATGCACGAAGGCATACCAGACCAAGTATTTTAACTAGCATATTACAAGGCGTTTCAGTGCCCAAAAGGATAATTGTTTTCTCAAATACATGTTGCATCATGTAGAAGACTAAACCGGCCTCCGGTTCATGGTTGGTCACCAGCTTGGCCTAACGGCTGTGGATCATCTCGCACCGGTTCAACTCCCTCCTCTCTACCCAGTGGCTGGAAATCAATAGTTGCCCAGTCGATCCCAGTTAGAGCATGGAATACAGCTTCATCGCTTATCAGCGTGGACAGTTCAATGCCAGGGGCATAAGTGTGCTTACGGATTGGTGGGATAAGATTTTGCGCTTCTGGAATTGGTGTCGCAACCCGTCTGTTCTTATCATCATAACTCGCCTGATAGTATGAAAGATCTGCCTCTTCAACCAGTTGACAAGCCAATGGGCGTACTTCCCAGTTTATGATTCAGAGATCATCATTGCCAAATGATGTTCCGTCTTCCTTTAAACTTTGATAGCCTTGGGCTGCCTCCACTGGATCAAAGTCAGGTACCCATGCTTTTGCCCGGGTTTGTGCGGCCAAAGCGCCCGTTCTAGCGGCAGACTTTTATAGCTCGTCTACCCGGGCAGGAAGCATAGATAACCTTTCTAAGGTATCCTTGATCAAAGTGGGAGGAGGATTATTATGTGAAGCAGTATAGATGATCCGCTGCGCACCGGTATACAGCTGCTCTATCAGAGTGTAGGCAGCTTTCAACTTCTTTTGTACATCAGAGCCCAGATGGCTAATGCGAGCTCCTGCACCATTGTACACATCAGTAAACCGACAACACATGGGAGAGATATGTTGAAAGTATTAAGGAAAAGATATTTTACCGAACACAGTAGCAGTCATGGCATGAGTCTGTCACTTTACGCCGGTCAGTTCATCAACCACTGGTTTAAGAGCGGCTTCTGCTTTTTTAGCCCTTTTTATCAAAGCAGATTTTTCAGTCTCCCAATCCGCCCGCTCTTTGTTGAAGCCCTCTTTCAGTTTCTCCATAGCACCTAGAGCGCTGGTCAATTCTTCCTTCGCTTTGGAGGTTTCAGCTTGTTGGGACTTGAGGTTCTCTTGCAGATCAGCGGTTTGGCTTTCCTTCTTGCTCAGATCAGCCTATAAAGAGACAGATATATAATGAGTTGATAGTACATGTTTGAAGTACCAAGCACATAACAAGTTGTGCCCTTGGTACTTGGGGGTTAATGCATATTTGCTCTTTATCAGAAATTTTTGCAAGTCCCAAGCACAATATAAGTATTAAACTTGGCACTTGGGGGCTAATGTGTGTTTGCTCAGAATTGCTGATATGGGAATTCTGCTACAAAGTCCCGGTTCATCTTTATAAAGTTAAACCGGCCCTTGGGGGCTACATCAGTGAAGTTAGGATGCATTGTTGCAAACATGAAATTGTTATTAAGTCCCGGTTTAGATTGGTATACTAAACCATTACTTGGGGGCTACTGGAGTTGATAAGCTGCAATTAGGTGTAAGAGAGAAACACTTATGTAGTTACCTCATATCGCTCCTTCATCAAATTTACCAAACCGGCTTCATAGTCACGGCTAGTGTATAGACGGTTCAAGAAGCCGGAGTGAAGGTCTTGAGCATTCAGATGGGCCTAATTGGACAAATCGGCGTTCCATTTGCCTTTGCCAATTGCAGAGAGCTCATCTTTGGCAGTATGCTTTGACAAAGCGACTTGATTGCCAGGAGTGGTATGGCCAGTGCCAGTAATCATAATATTATCGTCTTTGTCATCAGCAGCCGTTACTGGGGTTGGCGGTTTGTCAGTATTTTTCACTGGACTGACCGGTTTGTCATCAGTCCGGACAGGGCTGGTTGGCTGGTCAGCATGGCTTGTGGTGTCAACTTCTACCTGCTCAGCAACGAAGTCATGATCTTGAAGTGGAGGGTCATTCAGTATGGCATCAATGTTGGTCTCTTTAGGATCTGGAGTTTTCTCTGGTTCAACAGCCATGTCCTCATCAGCCGGTTTATTCAACCGAGCCTTCTTGCTGGGTCTAGGCTTGGCGCTGAGAAGAATAAACAAGAGGATCAGTACAGTATATATTAAAATAACAAATCAAGGATAAAAGTAAGTGTATGACTCACCCAAGAACTATTTTGAGGGGTGGAAGCTTTGTGGCCGATGATTCGCCGGAAGATGAGTGAGAAGTACCCTGATAATTTGAATCAGACAGGTTAAGAGGCTGGCGGAAACAACCCGCTTTGGGGCATGAAGTGTCAAGGGGATAAGAGACCTCTGATCGGCGTTTTCGAACCAGAGTGTTCGGTAAACCGGCGGAGGTAACTACCTGGCCGCGGTGTCGGGTTGTGCGGCGAGCCTCGTGCTGCTGTGTCTTCAAAATAAAGTTTGGGTCCAATTAAGCAAGAGGGTGAGAAAATTTTACTTTCCGATTTGCTCGACGGATTTTTGATGTCGGCAGAGGATTTGAATCGGAGGAAAGAATGATTACCTCTACATCATCAGCATGACTACCTTCACCGTCGTCCTGATAATAATCATTGTCAATGAGGTGTATGAAAAATGAACCGAGAGAGTCAAGTTCTACCTATGGTTCCAGATTGCCCACATCGTAATCAGCTGGTAGATCAGAGGATCCAGTGGTCCTTTTCTTGGCAGGTTTTTTAACAACCTTGGTGTTTGGACGAACTGGCTTGACCGGTTTATCTTGCGGCTTGACCGGTTTGTCTTGCGGCTTCGCCGGTTTGTCTTGTGGTGGTTTCTTGTTCCAGAACGGATCATCACACTGTCAGAAAATAATCACACTTTCAGAGAATATTTGGACAGAAGCAACTTCAGATAAAAAGATTATATGATTCTTACAGCTGGTGGTTTGTTGAAGGTGCAGAAAGGGAGTAGTCCGGTTTGGGCACAGACAGCCTCCGGTTCGTTCAGCATCTTTTTTACAGCCTCAGTGACTTATGCATCTGTAAGCTGAATGTCAATGTGCCGCTGAGGATCCTTCAAACTCCCCGTATACTCACACATCAAACCGGAGTGCCGGGTTAAGGGCAGAATACTCCAGCTTATCCCACAACGAGCAAGATCAACTCCTGTCAAACCGTTTGCCATGAAGGCTCTAAGCTTTGATAATTGAGGAGCATAGTTGGCCCTTTCTTTTGCAGTCAACCTTTGAGGAAAAGGATGTGTGTTGCTCAAGCGTTCAGGGCGGTAACCCGGCAGGGGGTTTTCATCAGGTGGAGATGTATCCTTGCAATAAAACCGGGTCTAGTTCCACTCTTTGGGGTGACTGTGGAGCTTGGGGTGAGGGAAAGTGGCTTCCTTCCTTTTCTGAACCGCCATTCCGCCCAGTTCCGTATTGGGTCCATCCGTGAACTCTGTGCGACGGTTTAAGTGAAAGAAATCTCTAAACAGTTCGACTGTAGGTTCCTCTTGCAGATAAACCTCACAGAAGACTTGGAAGTGGCAGATGTTGGTCACAGAATTGGGACCGATGTCTTGAGGGCGCAGCTGAAAATTGGCTAGTACATCTCGGAAATTTTTTGAACCGGGAGGGCTAAAACCTCGACTCAGATGGTCAGTAAACACGACTACCTCTCCGTCCTTGGGTGTAGGAGGATTTTCCGGGCCAGGGACCCTCCAGTGGATGACATCTTTCTTGGCTAAACCGCCCGTTTTAACAAGACTGTTTAACTGTTCTTCAGTTACTCGAGAAGGAGCCCAATTGCATTCATAGACTTGCTTGGCCATGGCAATGAAAGATCTGAAACATGATTATTGCCTGTTTAAGATTTACAATGGACAACTATACAGTGGTATAAGGATGTAAGCATATTGTTAAACTGGAATTGGTTATTCGTAAACCGGAGTCTGACAATGGAAACAGTACAATGATGAATGCATTGGCGGTTCAACAGGGGACTAATGATATCTACTTGGTCATCATTGTGACGCCCCCGATTCAATCATACACTAATCATACACTCAAACGTGTACGATCAAGATCAGGGACTCACGGGAAGACATCACAACACAACTGTAAAAATAAAATAAGTCATACAGGCATCATAATACAAGCCAGGGGCCTCGAGGTCTCGAATACAAGTTCTCGATCATAGATGAGTCAGCGGAAGCAACAATATCTGAGTACAGACATAAGTTAAACAAGTTTGCCTTAAGAAGGCTAGCACAAACTGGGATACAGATCGAAAGAGGCGCAGGCCTCGTGCCTGGGATCCTCCTAAACTACTCCTGGTCGTCGTCAGCGGCCTGCATGTAGTAGTAGGCACCTCCGGTGTAGTAGGAGTCATCGTCGACGATGGCGTCAAGCTCCTGGGCTCCAGCATCTGGTTGCGACAACTAGGTAGAATGTAAAGGGGGAAAAGAAGGAGAAAAGCAACCGTGAGTACTCATCCAAAGTACTCGCAAGCAAGGATCTACACTACATATGCATGGGTATATGTGTAAAGGGCCATATCGGTGGACTGAACTGCAGAATGCCAGAATAAGAGGGGGATAGCTAGTCCTGTCGAAGACTACACTTCTGGAAGCCTCCATCTTGCAGCATGTAGAAAAGGGTAGATGGTAAGTTCACCAAGAATCATCGCATAGCATAATCCTACCCGACGATCCTCTCCCTGTCGACCTGTGAGAGAGCGATCGCCGGGTTGTATCTGGCACTTGGAAGGGTGTGTGTTATTAAGTATCTGGTTCTAGTTTTCATAAGGTCAAGGTACAACTCCGGGTCATCCTTTTACCGAGGGACACGGCTATTCGAATAGATAAACTTCCCTGCAGGGGTGCACCACATAACCCAACACACTCGATCCCATTCGGCCGGACACACTTTCCTGGGTCATGCCCGGCCTCGGAAGATCAACACGTCGTAGCCCCACCTAGGCACAACAGAGAGGTCAGCACGCCGGTCTAAATCCTATGGCGCAGGGGTCTGGTCCCATCGCCCATTGCACACCTGCACGTTGCGTGGGCGGCCGGAAGCAGACCTAGCCTAGCAGGCGTTCCAGTCCAATCCGGCGCCCACCGCTCAGTCGCTGACGTCACGAATGCTTCGGCTGATACCACGACGTCGAGTGCCCATAACTGTTCCCGCGTAGTTGGTTAGTGCGTATAGGCCAGTGGACAGACTCAGATCAAATACCAAGATCTCGTTAAGCGTGTTAAGTATCCGCGAATGCCGACCATTGCCAGGCCCACCTCTCTCCTAGGTGGTCTCAACCTGCCCTGTCGCTCCACCACAAAGTAACAGTCGGGGGCCGTCGGGAACCCAGGCCCACCTCTATCGGGATGGAGCCACCTGCCCCTTCAGCCCCCATCTCCGAACAGTATCATAAGTAATGTAATAGTATAAAGTACATAGCATATGCCCGTGATCACCTCCCGAGTGATCACGGCCCAGTAGTATAGCATGGCAGACGAACAAGAATGTAGGGCCACTGATGGAATACTAGCATCCTATACTAAGCATTTAGGATTGCAGGTAAGGGTAACAACTGTAGCAACAATGACAGGCTATGCAGCAGAATAGGAGTAACCGAAAGCAGTAACATGCTACACTACTCTAATGCAAGAAGTAGAGAGAAGGAATAGGCGATATCTGGTGATCAAGGGGGGGCTTTCCTGGAAGCTCAGCCGAGAAGGAGGGGTCGTCAACACCGTAGTCGAACTGGGGGTCGCCGGCAGTCTCGGGGTCTACCGGAAAGAAGTAACAGAGGGGGAACACAATAAATAACAGAGCAATCAAAGCATCACAAAGTGTAACATGGCATTACGCGGTGCTAGAGGTGACCTATCGTAGTAGTAGGTGCTACTCGCGAAGGGGGAAAACATCCGGGAAAGTATCCCCGGTGTTTCGTGTTTTTGGACAGATGAACCAGAGGGGAAAAGTTGTGTGTTAGCTATGCTAGGGATGTGTGGCGGACAAACGGGCTGCGTATTCGGATTCTTCTCGTCGTTCTGAGCAACTTTCATATATCAATTATTTTCATCCAAGTTACGGTTTATTTTCTATGAATTTTCTAAGTTTATCGCATTATCTAAAATTTAATTCTAATTCAATTTCAAAAGTCAAAAGCTAATTGCACCCAGAACTGTACCCAGTACAATATACACATAGACTACAATGGACCCAGTCAACTGCCCAGTCAGCGGTTGACTGGTCAAAGTTTGTCTGGGTCCACCTGTCATTGACTATGTTATTTTAACATGGTTTAAAATACTCTAATCAGGATTATTAGAGAGTGGGACCGTGTGTCAATGACTATATACTAAATTGATTTTATTTTTTTGTTAAAGAATTAATTAGCAGTGGGGGCGGTGGTCAAAGGGGGGTTAGGGGGATTAGCTCCCCAAAATAATTAAGCCACGCGCCGGCTGGATCGCGAGGCAGAGGCCATGGCCGTAAGTGCGGCCAGCGCCAGCGGACAACAAGGCGACGCGAGGAGGGGGGCCAGCAGCGGCCGGAGCAACCACGCGCTACTGAGGAGGCGAGCTGCCGGCACCAGCGGCAGCAGGAGGTGCCAGCAGCGGCAACGCTGGAAGGCAGCAGGCAGGCGCGTTGTGCAGCAGTAGCAGGAGACGAGCGAGGGGGCAGTGGCGAGTTGGGCGACGCGGCGGGACGCGCGCAGGGTAGGCGCTGCAGGGCGCACGTGGACGCGCAGCCGGAGCCTCCAGAGCATGGCCCGGGCGCGACAGAGTGCAGGCCTCGGGAACGGCGGCCGCAAGCTCGAGCGTACACAGATTAGTAGTAGCAGCGCACAAAGGAGCGAACTAACAGGGCCAATCTACTCTACGCAACGCTATGAAGACGATGGATGGGCTAGCGCGACCATTTGGTCAACGGAGCACGACCGGCGACAAGATCGTGCGGCGGTGCGCTTCGGTCGCCATTGATTCGGGTGCTAGAACAAGAAATCAAACGCGTGGAGGGAGGGGAAAGGAAGAGAGGCTCACGGAGAACTCGTAGAGCAGCCTAGTGTGCTCGGGGGAGGCTTAAAGCACATGGAGCGGTGGTAGCGATCTCCGGTGCCAGAGGTTGAAGAGGACGGCGAACAGCTCGATGAAGAGGCGAGGAGCTCGAGCTGCTCCTTGTAGATGATGCAGTAGACGACGACGCTTGTTGTGGACGACCTCTCACGACTCGGGGGCAATGGTGGCCACGCGGGCCAGGGGCTCCATGGCGGCGGCGGTTCAAGTCCTTCCAGATCGAGGAGAGGGGACAGGGAGAGGGGCGAATGGGGATCTAGGGTTCGTGGAGGGGGGACAGGGGCGTCTTGTAGGACGTCGGGGGTGCGACGGCTGGCCGGCACGTGGCCATCCGCGACCACGAGCGGCCACACGGCGTCCACATCCCCTCTGTTAACAGAGGAGGAAGACAACATGGGGTATTGGGTTGGGCCGTGCACTGTGCACTTGCGGCCCAGTCCAACAGTAGAGGGTTCTCTCTTTATTTTTATTTTTTTGTTGGTCTTGTTTTTTTCTTTTTCTTTTATTTATTTTCCTACTCTGTTTTAATTGAACTTAAACTATTTATGCATTTGTAAAAGTGTGGTACCTTCACCTTAAATACCTAGGCATTATTTGGCACACTCCAAACATTTTTGTTTTAATGTTTGAAAACTTTTATCGTTTGACTTAATTTCAAATTTGAATTTGAATCGGCTCTGAACTAACGCGAGATTATCAACAGTAATCGAGGTGATGTGGCATCATTACCAGAGGGTTACTGTAGCTTAACTACCCGGGCATCACAATCATTTTGTATATAAAGTTAAACCGCCCAATCTGGTATTAAAAGTGTATAAGTGAAGGAAGAAACAAGTTTCACATCTTGCCATGGTAATTTCAGATCTACCGCTCGTTGGAAAAACAAAATATATTCTGACCTAATTTCCAGCGTGGTAAAGGTTCACCAAGTTGAGATGAGTTTTATACAAGGCAGATGTTCTAACAAGGAAGCAGGAGTTTAAAGTACAAAGGCTTTGGAAAAAGCAGATCTAAACTAGCCATTGTGTTGAGGATATAGACCTTAGAGTCACCCGCCCGGAGGGGCCGGGTTACTCATATGGTCATTGCCAGAAGCCCGGCGCCAAGCTTAAAAACGGTGGGCCAAAGATGGGCTTAAGACCCGGATATGGCTTAAGGCCCGTAGTTACAATCATTATTATGGTAGAACTTGTAGTGTAAGGCAAGAATAGTTGAGAGTCCCAGCCGGACACTCTTATGAGCCGGCCGGGTCTTTGAGAGCTGCAGGGCGTCAGCCTCCTTATATAAAGGGACGACCCAGCAGCAGTTTGAGGGCGACAACAATCTCGTCGAGAGCCGGGATAGCAGTTTAGCTCCCTGGTGATCGTAACCCCAATCAATACCACCTCGAACTGGACGTAGGCTTTTACCTTCACCGTAAGGGGCCGAACCAGTATAAACCCTCGTGTTCCTTGTCCCGCATTAACCCCTTCAAGCTTCCTAGTTGCGATGGCTCCACGACTAAGTCCTAGCTCAAGGACATCTGCCGTGACAATTCCACGACAGTTGGCACCCACCGTGGGGCCAGCGCACGGTGGATTTGAGTTCTTGAAGGGCAGCTTCGAAGGGCTCAAGGGATACGCTGTAGGCCGGATGACCAAGAGTCGTCGCGGCAAGCTCTACATCGACGATGCAAACTGGGGCCCCAACGCCGGCTCAATTGAGTACGGGTACCGGGTCCCCTTCGGCGGAATTCATGTTTTCATTGGCAAGATTGGTGAGCCGGGCCCTGAGCTGAGTCTCTGCGCCGATCTCGTCGAGACGGCTCAGTGTGCGCGACCCGCCCGGGCCCGGCCTGCCTTAAGGCGCGCGTTTGTGGGATGTATCCATGGAGGGCCCTCTGATCTGTCTGGGTCCGGTGACGAGGCGGCCGCCGGCTCTGACGGCGAGTCGGCCACCGATGAATCAGACTCGTTATATCAAATTCAAGATGGCAGGCTCATGGGTTGTTCCGATGGTGACAGTATTCCGGACCCGTTTGAGCCGCCAAATCAGGTTGGAGTCTTTATGGCTGGCGCGCAGCCTGTTCAGAACCCCGCTGTTGGAGCGGGAAACCCGGTGCCTTCTCCGGCTCAGGTACTGATGGATCTCACGGACAAGATGACGGCCCTGTTAACCGCCACGGTTGACCCGGCGGATCAAGCTCAGCATGATGCGGAGGTGGCGCAGTTAAAATTGGATCTAGTAAAAGCTAAGGAGGAGCTTGCAGCGGAAGGGCTCAGGATGGCTGCAGAGCGGGCGGCTCTCGATGCCCAAACTCAGTTGATCCAGGCGCGGTCCTTCCAACTCACGATGGATCAGAACGCGTCCAATGAGGTCATGAGAAGGAGGCATCAAAAGACCCAATCTCGACTCCCTCCGGTTTACGATCCACGCAATCTCTTCAACACGCCAGGTGCAAGGTCTAGTAACCCGCCAGGGGTCATAGTGCCCGGGTCTGGAACCCCTATTCAGCCAATGGTGATGAGGCCTCCCCAGGTGCCCCCTGCCCCGCCTCAGTACGTGCCAATACCCCCGGGTCATTATAATAACCCACTGGAGAATATGGTCGCTGCGGCAGCACGGCTGGCGGCTCTCCCAGTCGACGGCGACTCTCCGACAGCTATTGAAACCCGCCGAGTCAGGGAACTCCTTCAAACAGCACTGGCGCAGCAAGAGGCGTACTCCTACAGCCGGGACAGGATCCACTCGACCCCTCGGCCAGGCCAGAGCCCGAGTTACAGCCGGCACATGGTCTCAGCAACCGGCTCAAGTAACGTCCGACGCCATGACCCGCCCCCTGGCCATGGCCCGGTTCATAATGGAGCCTTTCACGCAGCAGACCAAGACAGAACACGGCAAGAGGCGGAGCAAGTGCCTCAATTGACGGCTTACCAGACCCCCCCGGCTTATCCGACGACTTCCGTCGACGTGGGTATCCCCACCAGGACTGGGGGCGTCCCTTGTTTAGTACCAGCTATGCGCAATGAGCGTCTACCCAAGGACTTCAAAGGCCCTAGGAAGGTGCCTAATTACACAGCAAATTTACAGCCTGCAGCCTGGATCGAGAGTTATGAGATGGCTATGGAGCTGCTGGAGGTCAGTGAGGCGGCCATGGCTAAATATTTCACCATGATGTTAGATGGGACTGCCCGCACTTGGTTGAAAGGGCTACCACCGAATTCCATTGGGTCTTGGGCTGAGCTGAAAGCCCGGTTCATCCAGAACTTCAAAGATACCTGTAGGCAGTCTATGTCAATTGTGGATTTGACTAACTGTAAACAGCAGGAGGGTGAATCTATGACACATTGGGTTCGCCGGGTTAAGGAGATCATACACTCGTCAGACAAAATGGATGCCGGCTCAGCGGTCTTAATGCTGGAGCAGAATTGTCGTTTTGTGCCCCTGAAGATGAAACTCGGGCGGCTTAAGCGCGACTGCAGTGATATGGGTACACTAATGGCGGCTCTTGTCAAGTACGCCGATTCTGATGGTACCAAGGATCCCCCTTCAGATGATGAAAGGACAGGGAAGGGAAAGAAGAACGGCAATGGCAAGGGTCCTCAGTTTAACCCGGGGAACCAAGGAGGAGGCAAGCGCAAGGTCGATGGCAGCCTAGAGTTTGTAGCCAACGCCAACTCACAAGGTAATAACCAGCGACGCAAAGGGAGGCCCCCTCCCCGAGGCGGCGGGTCAGGTCCGACGCTGGAGCAGCTGCTGAATGAACCTTGTCCAAGGCATGGCTCTAGAGAGAAGCCAGCGACTCATCTGTGGAAGGATTGTGCAATCATGAAGGCCTTTAAGAATTACAATGGCCCGGGCGGCGACTCAGGCGCCGGAGGCTTTCATGGCCCGGGCGGCGGCTCAAATTCCGGCCCTCAGAACGGTCAAGGGGGCTTTAATCAGCAGTCTGGCCAGGGTCATCAACAGCAGCAGGGGGGTTATCAGACCAATCCAAAGCAGCTTAGCGGTGGACAGTATCATGTGTTTACCACCAGTCTGTGTAAGCGAGATCAGAAGCTTCATAAGAGGGCAGTGAATGCTGTTGAGCCGGCGGTCCCACGCTACTTGCGGTGGTCTGAGCAGCCTATAGTGTGGAGTAGGGAGGATCACCCTCCCCGGGTGGATAACCCGGGCCACTTGGCCTTAGTGGTGGCTCCTCAAGTGGGAGGATATAAGTTCACAAAGGTGCTCATGGATGGAGGTAGCAGCATCAACATCCTCTATTATGAGACTTTTCACCGTATGGGGTTGGTTGATAAGAATCTCAGCCAGTCAAACACTATCTTCCACGGTGTGGTACCTGGTAAGTCGGCTTATCCAGTCGGCAAGATTGAGTTGGAGGTGGCCTTTGGTGATGAGAACAACTACATGGTGGAGAAATTGACCTTTGAGGTGGTCAAGATAAGAAGTCCATACCATGCTATATTTGGACGGCCGGCGTACGCCAAGTTCATGGCACGGCCGTGTTATGTGTACTTACAGCTCAAGATGCCGGGTCACAATAGGACCATTACGGTTCACGGTAGCCGGAAAGTGGCTCTGGAGTGTGAGGAAGGCGATGCGGCTTATGCAGAATCTGTTTGTGCTACAGAGGAGTTGAAGTTTTACAAAGACAAGGTTGACCCAACAGATATGACCTCTCTGAAAAAGCCGACTACGGAGAACGAGCCGGCGATGAAATTTAAGTCGGCTGTTGAAACTAAGCTTGCTGACTTTGTTCCAGGGGATTCATCTCAGCAGTTTAGCATCAGTGCCAATTTGGATCCAAAATAGGAAGGCGCGCTCATCGAGTTCATCCGTGAGAATAGAGACATCTTCGCATGGAAACCTTCTGACATGCCAGGTGTACCTAGAGAACTCGCTGAGCACACTCTCAATGTTGATCCGAAATTTAAGCCGGTCAGGCAGTTCCTTCGGCGGTTTAATGAAGAGAGGCGGAAAGCTATTGGTGAAGAAGTGGCCTGGCTCTTGGCAGCCGGGTTTATTGTTGAAGTCTTCCACCCAGAGTGGTTAGCTAACCCGGTGCTCGTACTCAAGAAGAACGGCACTTGGCGGATGTGTGTGGACTACACGGACTTAAACAAGGCGTGTCCGGCTGATCCTTTTGCCCTCCCCCGTATTGATCAAATCATTGATGCTACGGCAGGTTGTGCACGCTTATGTTTCTTGGATGCTTACTCCGGATATCATCAGATTAAGATGGCAGTTAAGGACCAGGAGAAGACGGCGTTCATCACTCCCTTTGGAGCCTTCTGTTATGTGTCTATGCCCTTTGGACTCAAGTGTGCAAAGGCGACTTACCAGCGTTGTGTACAGAACTGTCTTCATAAACAGATTGGGCGCAATGTTCATGCTTATGTGGACGATATCGTGGTTAAGTCCATAAAAGAGGAAACCCTGATAGATGATTTGAGAGAAACCTTTGATAATCTCCGGATCTACAAGATGATGCTTAACCCGGCCAAGTGTGTTTTTGGTGTTCCTGCAGGCAAACTCTTGGGTTTTTTGGTTTCTGACAGAGGCATTGAAGCTAACCCGGAGAAGATCAAGGCCATCACCTCCCTGGCTAAGCCGGCATGTATAAATGACGTTCAGCATTTGGCGGGTCGCATCGCTGCCTTAAGCCGGTTCATAAGCCGTTTGGGTGAGAAGGCCATGCCATTATATCAGTTGATGAAGAAAACTGATAACTTTGTCTGGAATGATGCAACTAACACTGCCTTTGAGGATTTGAAGAAGCAGCTGGCGGAGCCCCCAGTCCTTGCTGCTCCGGTTGATAAGGAGCCCTTATTGTTGTATGTGGCTGCTAACACACGAGCCGTCAGTGTGGCCGTGGTGGTGGAGCGCAAAGAAGAGGGTAAGGAGCATCCGGTTCAGCGGCCGGTTTATTATGTCAGCGAAGTGTTCATTGAGTCCAAGCAGCGGTATCCGCATTGGCAGAAGCTTGTTTACGGTGTGTTCATGGCAAGCCGGAAACTTAAGCATTATTTCCAGGGTCATCCCATCACTGTGGTCAGTTCTGCCCCTCTTGGTGATATCATTCAAAACAGAGAGGCCACAGGGAGAGTAGCTAAGTGGGCTATAGAGCTTGGACCTCATGGTCTCAAGTACGTGCCACGCACTGCTGTTAAATCTCAGGCCTTGGTGGATTTCATCAATGACTGGACAGAATCACAAGTGCCTGAGCAGAAGCCGAATAACACATATTGGACTATCCACTTTGAAGGGTCCAGGCAGTTGGAGGGCTCGGGGGCTGGAGTCGTGTTGGCTTCCCCTAAAGGTGACAAGTTTCATTATGTGCTACAGTTGTTGTTTCCTTGCACTAACAACGCGGCTGAGTACGAGGCCTTGCTCCATGGTCTTCGGATGGCTAAAGAGATGAGCTTAAGCCGGGTAAGGTGCTTTGGCGACTCAGACTTGGTGGCTCAACAAGTCTCAGGAAAGTGGGATTCCAAGGACCCTCTCATGGCGGCTTATCGCCGCGAGGTTGATGCTATTGCTGGGCACTTTCAGGGTTATCAAGTGGAACACATCGATCGCAGGAAGAACGAGGCGGCGGATGCTTTAAGCCGGCTGGGCTCTCAACGAAAACTGGTGCCACCTAACACTTTCCTGGACGTCCTGTATAGCCCTTCTGTTAAGTTGCCTACAGAGGAAGACTTGGCTGTCCCTGACCCGGAGGCCCGACTGGTGGCGGCTCTCCATATCATACCAGACAGGACAATGCCATATCTGGCTTACATGACCCGGGGCGAGTTGCCTGAGGATGAAACTTTGGCCAGGCAAATAACCCGGCGGGCTAAGTCAATGATTGTTATCAATGGGGAGTTGCATCACCGCAGTGTCACGGGGGCGTTTCAGCGTTGTGTTTCCCCTGAGGAAGGGCAAGAGATTTTACGTGAGATCCATGAAGGGGATTGTGGCCATCATGCCGGCTCAAAGTCTCTTGTGGCCAAAGCTTTTCGTCATGGTTTTTATTGGTTGACGGCTCATGCTGATGCAGAGGGCTTGGTCAGTAAATGTGATGGTTGCCAGAGGTTCTCACGACGGGCTCATGTGCCGGCTCAGGAGCTGAGGATGATCCCAATCACTTGGCCCTTTGCGGTCTGGGGGCTTGACATGGTTGGGCCTTTTAAAAGGTCCAAGGATAAGAAGACCCACCTCTTGGTGGCAGTTGACAAATTCACAAAAAGGGTGGAAGCTGAGCCAGTTAGCAAGTGCGATGCAGCCACGGCGGTTCAATTTATGAAAAAGGTGATTTTCCGCTTTGGTTTTCCGCTCAGCATTATAACTGACAATGGCACCAATCTCTCCCAAGGTGCCATGGAAGAGTTTTGTCAACGCGAGCATATCCGACTTGATGTTTCCTCAGTAGCTCATCCTCAGTCCAATGGTCAAGCTGAGAGAGCTAATAAGGAGATTCTGAAGGGTATCAAGCCCCGGCTTTTGGTCCCTTTGCAACGGACGCCGGGTTGTTGGGTGGAGGAGTTGCCCTCCGTGTTATGGAGCATCAACACTACTCCTAACAGGTCTACAGGTTTTACGCCTTTCTTCATGGTTTATGGAGCAGAAGCAGTCCTCCCCAGTGACATCCGTCATGACTCACCTCGCGTGGCGGCTTATGTTGAGACGGATAATGAACAGGCGCGCCAAGATGCTCTTGACTTGTTGGACGAACAGCGTGATGTGGCAGCAGCCCGTTCAGCGATTTACCAACAAGACCTGCGCCGTTATCATAGCCGCCGGGTCAAATCCCGGGTCTTCCAGGAAGGCGATCTCGTGCTCCGGCTCATCCAGGATCAAACAGATGCGCACAAGTTATCCCCGCCTTGGGAAGGGCCTTTTGTGGTCTGCAAGAACTTGCACAACGGGTCATATTACCTCATTGACATTCGGGAGCACAAAGATTCACGTAAGTCGGAGGAAGAGACCCGTCGGCCGTGGAACATAGCTCAGCTTCGTCCTTACTACACTTGAGCCACCGGCTCTCGTGGTGTACATATTTCTCTCAGCCATGTATATATTATGATAAGCAATAAAGCAGGACCTCTGTCCTTTTTTCTCCTCCAAATATGCACATGTTATATTCATTGCAAGATTACATGATGACTTAAAGGAGGATCCGGCTTATGATCGTATTTGAATTTAGCCGTAAGAGAACATAGCTGTCGATACCCATTTGATTGGCAAAGTGCCGAGCTCATTGGGAGGTTACCTTTGGTCATATTTGAATCATAGTTTAACCCCTCTGAGAACCGACGTGGATCGTATTCGAATCAGCGTCGTTAAACAATTCTTAAAATCACTTGGGGGCTTCCTGTTCAAACATGGGTCGTATTCGAACCAAAGAGAACATAGCTGTCGGAACCCTCTTGATTGGCATCGCCACACCCACTGGGGGCTATATGATCGTATCCGAATCTTAGCTTAACCCCTTTGGGCCGGGTCTCTGGTCGTATTCGAACCGGAAGCCCCTAAGTTGTTATGTTTTATCACAAGTTTTCTCTGATTATGTCAAGGTATGTACAGCCGGGTCTCACTTTGCCGGCTTAACTTTGGTTTGTAGTATTGCTGAACGCAATGAGTATTATAAGGCGGGTAAACCGGACTTGCGGTACCAACTATCTCATCCGGGTTATCTAAACCGGAAGTATGATTGCAGGCCGTTAAACCGCCTCGAGACTTGTGATTTGCCCTTCTATGCAGGATAATTAAAGGTGCCTCTTTGAGGTTAAGTAAGGCAAATGATTGATTATGACCTGGAGAAATATCAAAGAGACAACTTCAAAAGACTTTCGCATTCAATACGTGCGTGATGGCACGGCAGAGATAAACTGTTGCACCTACTCTATTACAAAACTCATCAAGTCTAAAAGGGTGGAGCATTGTTTGGTAAAACGCCAGCCGAGTTATGATGCTTGCTGAGTTGAAGTCTCTGGCTCGTTCCTATCCTCTCCTCCGGCTGATCCCAAGACCTGGAAAGTTGATGACTTCCAGTCGATGCCGCTGAGAGCTTCGAATTGGGCTTCCTCGTCAATTAACCCGGCCGGGTCAATCTCGGGGGCGAAAGTGTGCTGACGAGCCGGCGGGATCAAGTTGAGGGCTTCATAGCGAGGGGTTGGAATCCTCTGATTCTCCGCGTTGTAACCCGGCTGGTACTTGGTTAGGTCGGTGTCGTTCCCGATAAGGGTGGCCACCGGGCGTACAGCCTTCACGCAAGCTGCGAAGTCCTTCTGATCGAAAGCTGAGCCATCTTCCTTCAGGCTTGGATAGGCAAGGGCGATGTCCGCCGGGTCTAACTCCGGCAGGAATGCCTTGGCCCGGCTCAGCGCGGCGATCGCTCCGGCTCTCGCAGCGGCCCGTCGCAGCTCTTGGATCCGCTGAGGCAGAACGGCGAGCCGGCACAGGACTTCTGCCAGGTGAGTTGGCACCTCGTTGGATAGGGCCACCACAGCTAAGGCACGCTGTGACCCGGTGTAGAGCTGCTCCACCAGGGTATACACGGCCTTCAGCTTGGTGACCATGCTCTGATCGAGGTTGGCACTTCTGGGACCTGTTTAACAGAATCAGACAAGCCGGCGACAAGGATGAGTTATGAGATGTAAACATTTTAAACTTGATGAAAGCCGGTGAGGCGACTTACCGAAGATGGCGGCCACCATCTGGGAAACCTGGCGCTTTAGGCCCGAGAGCTCAGCGGTCTTCTCGGAGAGAGTCTTCTCCGCCTGTTCAGCCCGGGTTACCAATGCGACCTTCTCTTCGGCCCAGGCTTTCCGCTCAGCATCAAATTCTGTCTTCAGTTTCTCTTGAGCAGCGATGATGGATACAAACTTGGCGTTTGCCTTTCGGGTCTCCATTTCTTGCATCTTTAGCCGGCTCGTGAGATCAGCAAGGTCAGTCTCCAGCTTCTTGCCAGCAGCCTGTATAAGTTTCCGGGTTATGGCATGAACAATTACTCTACAAATTTAAAGTCCCAAGCGTTTTCCAAGAAAAGACACTTGGCACTTGGGGGCTAATGCATATTGAACGTTTTCTATCTACATATTGCCGGTTCAAATGGAGTAAGCCGGAACCTAAGTCTACAACATACTCAGTCATAAGTCGTCAACTTGGGGGCTAGCATGGTACAGATAACTAAGCAGTAAATAAAAGGACAAAAGGATATTACCTCAGACTTCTGCTGGATCTGGGTCACCATGGCAACCTCGGCGTCCCGGCTCTTGTGCACTTGGCTGATGTAGCCAGAGACGAGCTCTCCAATGCTCAGGTTGGTGTAGTCGGAGAGGTCCAGGTTCACCCGGTGGGGCTGCAGCAACTCCCCCTTAGTGGAGCACTTGGCCAGCACGGTAGGTCTCCCCGGCTCAACGAACTCCGTCCGGGTGATTACCACGTCCGGGTCATTTGTTGGTTGGGCCGAGCCAGAGGCCTCTGGGTCAGCAGAAGCTTCTACTCGCGCCGTGTCCATTGGAGTGGTGGCTTCGGGGGCGGAGGCAGCTGGCGGGTCTTGGACCGTCACCTCCGGCTCAGGCAAATCCGGTACTCCGGCTGACTTGGTTTTTTCACCCTCTTGGTGAGCTTTGCCTGGGCACTGAAAGAACAACAAAGGTTAGAACAAAAAATAAGAGTAAAGATCAGAACAACATGATATGATTATCGTTACCCGGGCGCGGTCTTGAAAGCCGGAAGACTCGACTGCATAGAGTCGCCCGAAGAGGGGGAGGTCTCCTGGTAATTGGAGTCAGAAGAGTTGAGTGGCTGACGGATAACACCCACCAATGGGTGAAAAGGGTACAAGTGGGAAATAACCTCAGTTCGGCGTTTCCTTGTTGCGTCGGGCAACCCGGCTGAGAGGTCGGTGTCCTTGTTGGTCCGGGTGTGACGTCGGCTTTCATGGACCTGTCGCTTCAAAATAAATTGAGGGTCTTGATAAGCTAAAGGATGTGAAAAGCTTACTTTCCGGGTTACCCTTCGGACTTTCAGCTTTGGCAAGGGCTCCGAGTCAGAGGAAAGTGACATTACCTCTTCAACCACCGGGTTACTTGCGCCGGTGTCATCCTGTTAATGAGCAAGTATTGATAAGGCAGACAGCAACAAACAAACAAATACAGCAAGGACTTAAAGGTTTAGGGGTTACCTCTGACTCGGAGCTGTCGCTTAATTGCATCAGCTCCGAAGCAGTAGGCCTGCTTCCTTTCTTGCGAGGGGCGGCTTTCTTGGCGGCTTTCTTCGCCTTCCTGGCCTTCTTGGCCGCCTCATGGTCGTATTTGACCCGCCAGAACTTGTCATCAGCCTGAAAAATACAATGATGAGTTTTTAAAACTGTTCAGATGAAGGTTATATGCAGAAGAAGATAACAAGTTGAAGTCAGCGGCTTACCGCTGGGGCTGGGTTGGTCTTGCAGAAGGGGGTTAACCCGGTCCTTCCGCAATCCGCCAGGCTCTCGTTCAAAAGAGCCTTGGTCATCTCCTCTGCAACGTCTTCTGGAAGATCATTGCGGCTGTGTCTCTGAGGGTCATCCTTTCGTCCTGTGTATTCACACATTAAGCCGGGGCGGCGGCTCAATGGGATCACCCGCCATGAGATCCAGACCCGGACTAGGTCGATTCCGTTCAGACCATTGCCCAGGAGAGCCTTGATCTTGTTGATGGTGGGGAGTAGAGGCTGGCGCTCCGCTTGAGTCAGCTTGTCCGACAGAGGGTGAGTCGGCTCCAGACCTGAGGGGCGAAAGCCGGGCAACGGACTCTCGTCAGCCGGTGATGTATCTTGGCAATAGAACCAAGTCATGTTCCAGTCCTTTGGGTGGCTCGGCGGCTCTGCGTAAGGGAAAAGGCAGTCCCTGCGCCGCTGGATGGAGATGCCGCCTAACTCCAGACTTGGCCCATTGGCGCACTCATTCTGACGGTTTAAGTAAAAAAGCTCTCTGAAGAGCAGCAGACTAGGCTCTTCTCCAAGATAAACCTCACAGAAGACTTGGAAATTGCAGATGTTGGACACTGAGTTGGGTCCTATGTCTTGAGGCCGCAAATCGAAGAAATTTAGAACAGCTCTAAAAAACTTTGAGCCGGGCGGTGCGAAGCCCCGGCTCATGTGATCCGCAAAAATCACTACCTCCCCATCCTTGGGCTGTGGCCTCTCTTCTGACGGGTCAGGGGCACGGTAGGACATGATGTCTTTCTTGGGCAGATATCTTGACTTAACAAAATCCGCTAGAGTCTCGTTGGTGACATTGGACCTCATCCAGTTACAAGTAATGGGAGCTTTGGGAGGCATGGTGAAGGTCGGCAGTCTATGACAAAAAGGAAAAAACGTCCGGGTTAATGATAAGCCGGAGGAGATCTACAGATCAAGGCTACGATGGCGGCTTATGAAGGGGACTAATGGTATATACCTAAGTGCAGCGGGTTATTTGAGCCGCAGGGGCATTCAGAATAAATTGATTATTTACGGCCTTATCACAGCTAAGCCGGAGGATTCTACGAAGCATGGTTTTCTCTTAAGCCGGAAGATTCTACGGCGTGTGGTTTCTTTCAACCGGAAATGTAAACCGCCGAGATTCACCGATTACAGTTTTTTAATAAGTGTGGTAAAACAGGTTTCACACATTGCAGTAACTTTTTTGGATCAAAATGGTCGGGCAAAAGAAAAAATTTCTAGACCTAGAAACAGGAGTGAGGGAGTTCTTGGGCTTGAACAAAGTTCTTAAGCAGTAAAAAGAGACCTGCTTGCGTGTAAAATGGGTACCAAACAACCGCCGCACTAGTTCTATGCAGATCTAAGATCAAATAGGGGCAGTAACTATGAGAACTACCGGAACTTGCGGGCACTGGCGACGAACACGAAGAACGTGGACGAATCCTGCGGCAGATCTACTCTACAGGACAAGCGGGACTTACAAGAGCTGGAGAGTCGCGAAGGTCGCCGCGTTTCTCTGGTCAGATCAGGGTGATGCAGCGGCCTGAGCTGGTGACGACGAGGAGACCCGCGGCGGCGACGGCGGCGGAGCTCGAGCAGCACGGGACAGTGAGAGGAAGAAGACGACAGAGGAAGGAGCATGAGAAGAGCCCGACGGGCCGGCCTATTTATAAGGCGAGCTCGTAAAGCGGGAGCGAGAATCAAGGAGACCGTGGCGTGGTTATCTCCCCACGCAGTGCCTTGATTTTCGGGATGACAGTAAAGGTAAAGATCCGTTGCGGATCTGGCGGAGTAAAAAACGGACTTGATGGAAGATGAGGTCACGGCGGATTATCCGGAGTCCAGAGGATGACATCACGCCGGGTTATGTCCTTCACACGAATGGTAAGCCGGAGATTTTTGCTGTCTGTCGAAGGAGTTGAAGATTGACATGAGCCGGCTCAAATCAATCTGGGCCTAATGTTGACGATATAGACCTTAGAGTCACCCGCCCGGAGGGGCCGGGTTACTCATATGGTCATTGCCAGAAGCCCGGCGCCAAGCTTAAAAACGGTGGGCCAAAGATGGGCTTAAGATCCGGATATGGCTTAAGGCCCGTAGTTACAATCATTATTATGGTAGAACTTGTAGTGTAAGGCAAGAATAGTTGAGAGTCCCAGCCGGACACTCTTATGAGCCGGCCGGGTCTCTGAGAGCTGCAGGGCGTCAGCCTCCTTATATAAAGGGACGACCCGGCAGCAGTTTAAGGGCGACAACAATCTCGTCGAGAGCCGAGATAGCAGTTTAGCTCCCTGGTGATCGTAACCCCAATCAATACCACCTCGAACTGGACGTAGGCTTTTACCTTCACCGTAAGGGGCCGAACCAGTATAAACCCTCGTGTTCCTTGTCCCGCATTAACCCCTTCAAGCTTCCTAGTTGCGATGGCTCCACGACTAAGTCCTAGCTCAAGGACATCTGCCGTGACAATTCCACGACACATTGGTACTGCTAAAGAGAAACAAACAGATTCAAGAACTACGAAGAACGACGAACCCTAATGGTCGATCTGGAGTAAGAAAGGAGGAACGTACTGGTGCTGAGGAAGCAGCGGAGGATTGCCGCGTTTTTCTGGTCCGATCAGGTTGATGTAGTGGCCGTCGCGGAGGAAGAAACGGAGGTCAACGGTGGCGGCGGAGCTCCAAAGGATGGGCAGTGCAAGGAAGAAGATGAGGTGAAGAGATACGGGGGGGGGGGGGGGGGAATGGAAAGACCCCCAGGCCCTATTTATAAGGGCAGAAAGATAAGCGTCAGGCGCGAAAATCTAGGAGCCTAAATTTTGGATATGAGGCGGAGCTATCGCCTCGATTGTCGAAGGCTCATTAATGAAGGTGGATTGTACAGAGTTTTAAATAACAGGTGACGTCACGGCGGTTTACCTTGGTCCTAGAAGATGATGTCACGACGGTTTACAAGATTATGTGAAGATGTTGAAGAAGAAATTTTCTTAAGTATTGAGGATTGACATGAACCAGTTCAAATCAATCTGGGGCCTAATGTTGGGGATATTACCACTGGGCGTAAACCGGCCAGGAGAGGCCAGGTTAACCCCATAAGTAGTTCATTTGTATCTGAAGTCCATGAAGACAGACGGTGCTGCTTTATGAAGGCCCAGGGCCCAAAGCCGGTTTAAGGCCTATAGATATAAACCGGCATTGATATGTAAACTTGTGTTGTAAGATAGAAATAGCAGAAACCGAGCCGGACACGATTATGAGCCGGCGTCAGGATTCTGTAAACCGATGGGCGTCAACCCATGTATATAAGGGGACGACCCGGCGGCGGTTCAAGGACAATAGACAACAACCCGAGACTCAGGCAAAGCGTATTCGCTCCCTGGTCATCGAAACCCCAGCAATTCCATCACAACTAGACGTAGGCTTTTACCTTCATCGTAAGGGGCCGAACTAGTATAAAACTCTCTTGCGTCCCTTGTCCGCTTTAACCCCTTTAAGTTAACCCGTAGTGATGGCTCCACGACTAAGTCCTTTCTCTAGGACATCTGTCGTGACAAAACCACGACACTACCTGAGTTTGGATCAGACCAGTGTTTAACAAGGGTTGTCCAGTCTTCAGCTGTAATATATTCCAATATAGATGTTTGGGCAATTTAATTGTTAGCTGATGTCTACTACGCAACCTTCTTCTTGTAGACGTTGTTGGGCCTCCAAGTGCAGAGGTTTGTAGGACAGTAGCAAGTTTCCTCAAGTGGATGACCTAAGGTTTATCAATCCGTGGAAGGCGTAGGTTGAAGGTGGTCTCTCTCACAAAACCCTGCAACCAAATAACAAAGAGTCTCTTGTGTCCCCAACACACCCAATACAATGGTAAATTGTATAGGTGCACTAGTTCGGCGAAGAGATGGTGATACAAGTGCAATATGGATGATAGATATAGGTTTTTGTAATCTGGAAATATAAAAACAGCAAGGTAACAAGTGGTAAAAGTGAGCGTAAATAGTATTGCAATGCTAGGAAACAAGGCCTAGGGTTCATACTTTCACTAGTGCAAGTTCTCTCAACAATAATAACATAACTGGATCATATAACTATCCCTCAACATGCAACAAAGAGTCACTCCAAAGTCACTAATAGCGGAGAACAAACGAAGAGATTATGGTAGGGTATGAAACCACCTCAAAGTTATTCTTTCCAATCAATCCATTGGGCTATTCCTATAAGTGTCACAAACAGCCCTAGAGTTCGTACTAGAATAACACCTTAAGAAACAAATCAACCAAAACCCTAATGTCACCTAGATACTCCAATGTCACCTCAAGTATCCGTGGGTATGATTATATGATATGCATCACACAATCTCATATTCATCTATTTAACCAACACAAAGTACCTCAAAGAGTGCCCCAAAGTTTCTGCCGGAGAGTCAAGACGAAAACGTGTGCCAACCCCTATGCATAGGTTCATGGGCGGAACCCGCAAGTTGATCACCAAAACATACATCAAGTGAATCAATAGAATAATCCATTGTCACCACGATTATCCCACGCAAGACATACATCAAGTGTTCTCGAATCCATAAAGACTCAATCCGATAAGATAACTTCAAAGGGAAAACTCAATCCATTACAAGAGAGTAGAGGGGGAGAAACATGATAAGATCCAACTATAATAGCAAAGTCCGCGATACATCAAGATCGTACCACCTCAAGAACACGAGAGAGAGAGAGAGAGATCAAACACATAGCTACTGGTACATACCCTCAGCCCGAGGGTGAACTACTCCCTCCTCGTCGTGGAGAGTGCCGGGATGATGAAGATGGCCACCGGTGAGGGATCCCCCTCCGGCAGGGTGCCGGAACAAGGTCCCGATTGATTTTTGGTGGCTACAGAGGCTTGCGGCGGCGGAACTCCCGATCTATTCTGTTCCCCGATCGTTTTAGGGTATATGGATATATATATATATATAGGTGAAATAAGTACGTCAGGGGAGCCACGAGGGGCCCATGAGGGTGGAGGGCGCGCCCAGGGGGGTGGGCGCGCCCGCCTGCCTCGCGCCTTCCTTGTTGCTTTCTTGACATGGATTCCAAGTCTCCCGGGTTGCTTTCCTTCCAAAAATAACTTCTCCAGAAGGTTTCATTCCGTTTCGACTCCGTTTGATATTCCTTTTATTCGAAACACTGAAACAAGGGAAAAAACAGGAACTGGCACTGGGCTCTGGATCAATAGGTTAGTCCCAAAAGTAATATAAAAGTGCATAGTAAAGCCCAATAAACATCCAAGATGGATAATATAATAGCATGAATACTTCATAAATTATAGATACGTTGGAGACGTATCATTAGCCTTAACTTCAAAGTGAGATTTTCTAAGGTCGTACCAATACTGTCGCAGAGTTGACTGAAAAACATGAGTGCATGCTTGTTTAGTTGCATCATCTTTCGGATCCAACTTGAACCTCATGTGTTGAAAAAAGAATGTGAGTCTTATTAGGAGGAAGCTAGAAAGTATAGGACAGAGCAAGACAATATTAGAAATTGCGATGAATAACATTACTTACGGATAAATGGTCAAGGAAGGTGTTAAACTGGGTATTGTCATTCTCATTCCTGTACTGGATCCACGTTGGGAGGATACGTGCATGACACCTAACGGCAACGGCTGCCTCTGATACTAACTTGGCTGACTCTGTAGCATCACGTGGCCTTTTTAAACCTGCCTCAAAATGGATCTCCATTCTTCCTCCTTTAGATTTTGTTAATCTGTCAAGCATTATCCCTTATGTCTGTTTCCTCTTGCGCCGTGGTGCTAGTTCAACAACGAATTTGGAAAGTGTTAGTGCACATCAAACTTTGAGAGTACATATAAAGGAGCATGCAACTGCAACTTGACTTGGTCAGGTACCGTCTTGGTGTTGATGCTCATGAGGTTCATATGATCTTGCCAAGTCATGTTGTGTCAGCAGTGCTTCAGAAGTAGTGTTAGGTGTGAAGGCAGCTTGGGAACTGGCTAGTTCCGGAGCAAACGACGAGTAACTCGTTGAGATGCTGGTACAGTTGAAGCGGATGCTGCAACTGGTGGATCAAGTGATACTGTGTTTGTAGATTGAGCCAGCGGACTTGGACCTTCTACTGCACTATAAGTACCAGCAGAATCTCGAGGGCAGATCTTTTTCTGTTTCACCCGACGAGTAACATCATTCCCTACTATATTATTTTCCTTGCTCTTTTTTTACTTTGCCTTGTCAAGCCGTACCCACAACACAAAAGAATAAAATCGCTCTTCAGAACTCATTGATGCATGATACAGACAAGCAATACTTTGATGTAAGACAACCGTATGAGGATGGAACATTTAAGAAAAATAGGACGGCGTGACATATTCACAGCTACGATGTATGTGTAAACTAAGCAGAAGGATTTTCAAGAAAATAGAAGTAATGCAAGCTAGACACCATATGAAAGATGCAACCAATATCACTCTGCCAAGCTAGTGTCTTGTCATAAGCGGCATTTTGAAAAATTAGAAGCAGTACAACATAGAAATCAATGCAAGATGCAACCACTATCAAACTGTGATGTTAAAAGCATCCAATCATGAGTGACTGATGCGGGATACACAACAGCAGTACTTTGATGTAAGAACATGGTATGATAGATAGATGCAGTGTATTCTAGACATAGGAGGGCATGTCATATGCACATGTATAACGTATAAACTCAGCAGGTGCAATTTAATCAAAATTGAGGAAATACAGGCTAGACAACATATGCAACATGAAACCAATTATCACACTGTCAACTTAGATCAAGCACCTGCAATGGTGGAGTACGGGAGATGAACTCATCGTGTAGACTTGGGACTTCAACTTCATTAGCAGTAGCAGTGGCAAATCTAGAGAGTCTCTATTTGCGTCGGTCCGGAGAACCACCAACATCCCCTAACTTACTCTTTTCCTTCCTATTTTCTGATATTGCCTTATGAAGTCAAAACCACAAGAAGATGAATAAAATTAGCTCTGCATAACTGGTTGATGCATGATACAGACGAATACTACTTTGATGTAAGGCAAGCACAGGATAAGAGGATGGAATATATACAAAAAAAGACAGCATTGCATATTCACACGTATGATAGGAGGATGGAATATGTATGAAAATAGTAAGCAGAAGGCATTTCAACAAAATTTGAAGAAATGAAAGCTAGGCACCATATGAACATGCAACCATTATCACTCAATCAGGTAAAAAGTGTCTCGTCGTAAGTGCCATTTCAAGAAATTAGAAGCAGTACAAGCTAGAAGACAATGCAAAATGCAACCTACATCACACTCCCAAGTTAAATGTGTCTTATGGGTAAGTGATCGTTGCAGGTATAAGTTGTAAGCTACGCAGATGCAATTCAACAAAATCAGAAGCAATACAAACTAGCCATCATACGAAACACACAACCACATATAACAGTTTCAAGTTAGAGCAAGCACCTGTGATGGTGGAGTAGGGGAGATGTGCTCATCATCTACACGTATGTTCTAGAAACAGGAACATGGTTCATATTCACAGACATTATGTGTAAACTAAGCAGATGCAATTCAACAAAGTTAGAAGCAATACAAGCTAGACATCATATGCAACATGCAACCACATATAATAGTGCCAAGTTAGAGCAAGCACCTGTGATGGTGGAGTAGGGGAGATGTGCTCATCATCTACACAGCTACGTTGACTGCCCAGCCTTGTGTTGTCTTGCGAATCTTGCTGGGAGGATAACGGAGTAGAATCTGTAGAGACCCTTTGTTTGAGTTGCTCCGAAGGACCACCATCATCCACTGCCGGTCTAATTTCCTTCAGCTGTATTGATTTTACATTGTGAAGTTAAACCGATAAGAAAAAGGAATAAAATTCGCTCTTCAGAACTCATTCATGCATGATACTGACGAACACTACTCGGATGAAAGGCGAACACATGATACGAGGATGGAATATGTACGGAAAACAGGACGGCGTGACATATTCATACCTACAATGTGGTAACTAAGCAGAAGGCATTTCAACAAATTAGAAGCACTGCAAGCTAGACACCATATGAAAGGTGCAACCAATATCACTCTGCCAAGTTCAAACTGTCTGGCATTTCAACAAATTAGAAGCAGTACATGCTAGAAATCATATGCAAGACACAACCACTATCACAGTGGTGACTTAAAGGTGCCTTATCATAAGTGACTGATGCGGGATATGCAAGAACGGTAGTCCGATGTAAGAAACTGGTGTGATCAGATATAGTATGTTCTAGAAACAGGAACACGTGTCATATTCACAGGCATTATGTGTAAAGTAAGCATATGCAATTCAACAAAGTTAGAAGCAATACAACCTAGACATCATACGCAACATGCAACCACATGTAATAGTGCCAAGTTAGAGCAAGCACCTGTGATGGTGGAGTAGGGGAGATGTGCTCATCATCTACACAGCTACATTGACTGTCTAGCCTTGCGTTGTCTTGCGAATCTTGTTGGGAGGATGGCGGAGTAGAATCCGTAGAGACCCTCCGTTTCAGTTGCTCGGAAGGACCACCATCATCCAATGCCTTATCAATTTCCTTCCGTTTTATTGATTTTGCATTGTGAGGTCAAACCGACAAGAAAAAGGAATACAATTCACTCTTTAGAACTCATTCATGCATGATACTGATGTCTACTACACAACTTTATTCTTGTAGACACGTGTTGGGCCTCCAAGCATAGAGTTTTGTAGGACAGTAGCAATTTCCCCTCAAGTGGATGATATAAGGTTTATCAATCTGTGAGAGGTGTAATATGAAGATGGTCTCTCTCAAACGACCCTGCAACCAAATACAAGAAATCTCTTGTGTCCCCAACACACCCAATACAATGGCAGATTGTATAGGTGCAGTAGTTTGGCGAAGAGATGGTGATAAAAGTGTAATATGGATGGCAGAAATATATTTTTATAATCTAAATAAATAAAAATAGCAAGGTAGCAAATAGTAAACAGGCACAAAAACGGTATTGCAATGCTTGAGAATGAGGCCTAGGGTCCGTACTTTCGCTAGTGCAATCTCTAAACAATGCTAATATAATAGGATCATATAACCATCCCTCAAAGTGCGATGAAGAATCAATCCAAAGTTCCTATCTAGCGGAGAACATAAGAATAAATTGTTTGTAGGGTACGAAACCACCTCAAAGCTATTCTTTCTGTTTGATCTATTCAAGAGTTCGTACTAAAATAACACAAAGCTATTCTTTCCGTTTGATCTATCCTAGAGTTCATACTAAAATAACACCAAAGCAAATTCATAATACTCAATCCAACAAAAAGAACTTCAAAGAGTGCCCCAAGATTTCTACCAGAGAAACAAAGACAAGAACGTGCATCAACCACTATGCATAGATTACCCCAATGTCACCTCGGGAATCCGCAAGTTGAGTGCCAAAACATATATCAAGTGAATCAATACGATACCCCATTGTCACCACGAGTATTCAATTGCAAGACATATATCAAGTGTTCTCAAATCCATAAAAGTATTCAATCCGATAAAAGAAACCTCAAAGGGAAAACTCAATTCATCACAAGATAGAGAGGGGAAAACACCATATGATCTGACTATATTAACAAAGCCCGCGATACATCAAGATCGTGACATCTCAAGAACAGGAGAGAGAGAGATATTAAACACATAGCTACTGGTACAAACCCTCAGCGTCGAGGGTGGACTACTCCCTCCTCATCGTGGTGGCCGTCGGGATGATGAAGATGGCCACCGGAGATGATTCCCCCTTCCGGTAGGGTGCCGAAAAGGGTCTAGATTGGTTTTCGGTGGCTGCAGAGCCTTGCGGCGGCGGAACTTCTGATCTAGGTTAACCTTGAGGGTTTTCGGAATATTTGTGAATTTATAGGGTAAAGAGGGGGTGCCGGAGGCCACCGAGGTGGGCACAACCCACCTGGGCGCGCCTGGGCCCCAGGCGCGCCCTGGTGGGTTATGCCCCCCTCGGGGCACTGCCCAGGTGCTGCTCTAGCCCATCCTGGAGGTTCTGTTCCACGGTGTTTCGACTCCGTTTGATATTGATTTCCAGCGATGTAAAAACAAGCAAAAAATAGCAACTTGCACTGGGCACTGGGTCAATAAGTTAGTCCCAAAAAATGATATAAAGTTGCTATAAAATGATTGTAAAACATCCAAGAATGATAATGAAACATCATGAATACTTCATAAATTATAGATACGTTGGAGACGTATCAGCATCCCCAAGCTTAATTCCTACTCGTCCTCGAGTAGGTAAATGATAAAAGAAATAATTTATGAAGTGTGAATGCTAGCAAAGTGCATAAGTTTGATCAATGGTAATTTCAATCACTTTTCCTAGCATCATAACAACAATTCTTTCTTATAAAACTTCTCATGTTATAGTAGCAACCAATTCACATGTTAAGGTTCAAACAATGAACTCTCTTGAAACTCAACAACCTATGTTCTTAGTCACCAAGCAATTGCAATTCAACTTATTCAACAGAGTCTAAGTAAGAGCTCCACATACTCAGCCATCATATAGTCTTCTATGATTGCTAACACTCACCGCATACACATGAGCAAAATGTTTCAACCGGACACATAGAAAGATAGGGGCTTATAGTAGCGCCTCCCAACGTATTCACCTCATGGGTGATGTCAACAATAATAACTCATGCCACCCATATCCAACTGTACGTATGTGCCTAGATCTTTCCTCACCACATGATGCTTGCCAAAGGAGAAAAATAAAAAGGAATAGAGAGAAAAACTTTGACTCTTGCATAAAAGTAAATGCATAAAAGTAAAAGATAGGCCCTTCGCAGAGGAAAGCAGAGGTTGCCATGCGCTTATTTGTTTGTATGCTCAACCCCTTAGTGCAAAAGAATGTCATGTTATATTGCCCCTTATGATAGCAACCTTTATTATGCAGTCTATCGCTTTTATTCTTTGCCATCACAAGTTCGTACAACGCTCAATTTTCTCTTACACTAAATGATCTCACACTTTCAGAAGCAATTTTTATTGCCTTATTGCACCGATGACAACTTACATGAAGGATTTTGCTCAATCCTTAGGTAGGTATGGTGGACTCTCGAAAATAAGATTTGAGTTTAAGGGTTTTTGGATGCACCAGTAGTATCTCTACTTGGTGCGGAATTTTTGGCTAGCAAGCATGGGGGGCAAGAACCACATGTGTAACGCCCACGATGCGGCTATATCTCCCACGTGTCGAGGCACGACTTAGAGGCATAACCGCATAGTGGTTTTGTCGCAAGAAGGGTCATCTTCACACAATCCCATGTAATGAACAAGAATGGGATAAAGAGTTGGCTTACAATCGCCACTTCACACAATACATAAATATACTTCATACATCATCCAAAATACAAACATATAGACCGACTACGGTCAAGATCCAGATGAAAATAAGACAACCCCAAATGCTAGATCCCCGATCGTCCCAACTGGGCTCCACTACTGATCATCAAGAAAAGAGACATAGTAACGACCACGTTCCTCATCGAACTCCCACTTGAGATCGATCCCATCATCTGCACTGGCATCGTCGGCACCTGCAACTGTTTTGGTAGAATCTGTGAGTCACGAGGACTCAGCAATCTCACGCCCGTGAGATCAAGACTATTTAAGCTTATAGGAGAGGATGGTGTAATGAGGTGGAGCTGCAGCAGCAATAAGCATATATGGTGGCTAACAAACGCAAGAGAGAGCGAGAAGACAAGCAATGGAACGGTCGTCATCTAGCAATGACCAAGAAGTGATCCTGAACTCCTACTTACGTCATTCATAACTCAAACCGTGTTCACTTCCCGGACTCCGCCGAGAAGAGACCATCACGGCTACACACGCAGTTGATGTATTTTAACTGGGTCAAATGACAAGTTCTCTACAACCGGACATTAACAAATTCCCATCTGCCTCATAACCGCGGGCATGGCTTTCGAAAGATAATACCCTGCAGGGGTGTCCCAACTTAGCCCATCATAAGTTCTCACGGTCAACGAAGGATAAACCGTCTCCCGAAAAAACCCGATCAGTCTCCGAATCCCGGTTTACAAGACATTTCGACAATGGTAAAACAAGACCAGCAAAGCCGCCCGAATGTGCCGACAAATCCCGATAGGAGCTGCACATATCTCGTTCTCAGGGCACACTGGATAAGTCAAGCTACGAGTAAAACCAGACCTCGAGTTTCCCCGAGGTGGCCCCGCAGGCTGCTCGGTTCGGACCAACACTCGAAGGAGCACTGGCCCGGGGGGTTAAAATAAAGATGACCCTCGGGCTCGCGAAAACCCGGGGGAAAAGGCTTAGGTGGAAAATGGTAAAACCAAGGTTGGGCCTTGCTGGAGGAGTTTTATTCAAGGCAAACTGTCAAGGGGGTCCCATAAATCACCCGACCGCGTAAGGAACGCAAACTCAAGGAACATAACACCGGTATGACAGAAACTAGGGCGGCAAGAGTGGAACAAAACACCAGGCATAAGGCCGAGCCTTCCACCCTTTACCAAAAATATATAGATGCATTAATTAAATGAGAGATATTGTGATATCCCAACATATCCATGTTCCAACATGGAACCAACTCCAACTTCACCTGCAACTAGCAACGCTATAAGAAGGGCTGAGCAAAAGCGGTAACTTAGCCAAACAACGGTTTGCTAGGAAAGGATGGTTAGAGGCTGACATGGCAAAATGGGAGACATGATATAGCAAGTGATAGGTAGCGTAGCATGGCAATAGAACAGACAACTAGCAAAACAAAGATAGAAGTGATTTCGAGGGGTGGTCATCTTGCGTGCAAGGTTCTCAGAGTTGTCGAAAGCTTGATCCTCGTAAGCGTACTCAACAGGTTCCTCGTTCACGAACTCGTATCCCGGCTCTACCCAAGACAATAACACAAGCAACGGAACCACAATCAATCACGAGAAATGCACAAGCAACATGATGCAAAACATGTATGATATGCGAGATATGATATGCGATGCATATGCGTGCTCCGGAAGGAAAATGATGAACAAGGCAGTAACTTGGAAAACCAAGCATGCCACTGGAAAGGTGAGATGATTTCGGTCGAAATCGATATAAAGATCACCGGAAACGGATGCACGGTTTGCAAATGGCAAGCAAAACAAGAATGACACGAATCTGCGATTAACAGCATGATAGCACTTAAACTGCAACAAGCAACAATGCTACAGCACTCCAACATAGCAACAAAGCATATGGAAGTAATCTACAGGAGATGCTTCACAAAAGATGAACACTGAGCTACGGCTAGATCACAACATATCAAGCTCAAACAAGCATGGCAAAAGTGCTAAAGATAACAGGTTCACAGACTTGGTGAAATTACTGGACATGGCAGAAAACAGCATCAGGTAGCTATGTTCAGAGCACGAAATCAACATGCTACATGAACTTAACATGGCAAAACAAGGCATGGAAGTATTCTAATAACAGCATATGACAAAAGTACCTTAATGACCATAAGCCAAGAAGGACCAGAAGATATGATGGAAAGCATGTAAACATAGCAAGTTTCGTTATCAGGATTCAGACTTTGCAGAAAACAGAGCATGGCAGAAATAATAATATGAAGGCCTCTTTGTGAGCTTGATGCACTCACCACAAAGCAATACATGACAAAACTAGCATACCTACAACAAGATGGCATGTTTATGAAGCTATCCATGGCAATCAAAAAAGCATAGCATGTATGGATCAACTACAATAAGCTTGGAAAAATTGCATATCATGTTATGAATCTGCCAGAAATATTCTATAGCAAAAGTAGAGCAAGATTGAGTCATGCTATGGCACTCCATAATTGCAACAAAGGGCAGGAATGGATCAATTACAACAATATCTACAAAACATCCTTACTGAACATCTCCAAAATATGCATGGATCTCTCTGTAGCATCAAATTTACATGGCAACAAAATAACAGCAGACAAAGACAGAGAAATCACCAAGTCCCTGAAATCAGAAACATTACGGAGCCTAGTTTGCATGCTTGTGCTAGTCACCACAGAGATCACAAAAATACATGGCATACACCTTTGGAAAGATAGCATGGCATACAACAAAACACATGTAGAGCTCATGCCCATAAGATGCACAGATTAAATGATACAAAAAATGACAAATCTCCAAGTTCTGCTAAGAACCAGCAGATAACAGCAACTAGCACTCTTGCAACAGAGATTTGGGCATCAAGATGGCCTCTAATGAACATGGTGCAAATGAACAAAATGAAGAGCATCACGAGACGAACAATTTGACATAGTACACGCGCGAAACGGAGCTATATGCAGAGAGTTATGCAATGATGAACAGGGGTATATGCTGTAAAATCCTCAGGACTTGGAGATTTCGGGGGGTAGCGAAAAGTCAACCTTCGGTTACTGTAGCTAGATCTGGATCGGGATGAGCTCGGGCTCGACGAGGCTACGGCCGGAGCTCTCGCCGGAGGGAGCAGAGGACGAGGAGGAGGGGCGACGAGGCACGGGAGAGGAGGCCGGCGGGGCGGCGGCGCGGTCGCCGACGGGCGGTGGCGCGGCGGCCGGCGCGGGCGGCGCGGCGGTGGCGCAACGACGGCGGCGGCGCAAGCACGGCGGCCGGCGGCGGAGGGCTGCGGCGGCGCGGGAGGCGGAGGGCGCGGGCGGCGAGCGGGCTCGCGGGGGCCGGTGCCGGGCCCGCGGGCTTCGGCGGCGGCGGCGTACGGCTGCTGACGTGGCAGCGGCGGTGGAAGTGGACGCGTCCGGTCCGCCCGGACGTGTCCGGCGGCGGAGAGGGAGCGGGTCTAGGGTTTAGTCTGCGTTCGTTTTCGGGAGGGCTCACATATAAATAGGTAGAGGGAGCTAGGAGGCTCCAAATGAGGTGCGGTTTTCGCCCACACGATCGTGATCGAACGACCTAGAGCATGGAAGAGAGTTTGGTGGGTTTTGGGCTGGTTTAGAGAGGGGTTTTGCTGCAACACTTAAATGGACTTTGCGGATGCCCGGTTAACCGTTGGAGTACCAAACGACCTCCAAATGAAACGAAACTTGACCGGTGGTCTCCCGGTGGTATACTAGGGCCACTTGACAAGCCTCGGTCCATTCCGAGAATGTTTGACACCCGCTCATGAAAGAAAACAAGAGGGGTGCACCGGAGGAGATGGGAGCGCCGGATTGCAAAACGGACAACGGGGAAAATGCTCGGATGCATGAGACGAACACGTATGCAAATGCAATGCACATGATGACATGATATGAAAAGCATGACATGAACAAAATGCAAAACGAAAGACAAAACCCGAACACGGAGGAATATCATAACGCATAGCCGAAAATGGCAAGAGTCGGAGTTACAAATATGGAAAGTTACATGCGGGGTGTTACAACACTCCACCACTACGAGAGGATCTCGTCCCGAGATCTAGGACTGAAAGAATTCTGGATATTCGGAACGGAGATGGTCCTCGCGTTCCCAGGTGGCTTCCCGGTCGGAATGGTGCGACCACTTCACTTTCAGGAATTTGATTGACTTGTTGCGAGTCTTGCGCTCAGTTTCTTCAAGAATAGCAACGGGGTGCTCATGATAAGACAGATCTTCTTGGAGGACAATCTCTTCGAAGTTGATAGTGCGCTCAGGCGTCTTGAAGCACTTGCGGAGCTGTGACACGTGGAACACGTCGTGCACGTTCGCGAAGTTGGAAGGAAGCTCAAGTTGATAGGCGAGGTCGCCTCTTTTGCCAATTATCTTGAAAGGACCCACGTATCTAGGGGCAAGCTTCCCTTTGATACCGAAGCGATGAGTGCCTTTCATTGGAGAGACGCGGAGGTAGACATGGTCTCCGATGTCGAAAGCCACATCACGGTGCTTACTATCATAGTAACTCTTCTGGCGCGATTGCGCGGCTTTGAGATTATCACGGATGACTTTACACATTTCTTCAGCTTCAGTGATTAAGTCATTGCCAAGAAGTTGGCGTTCACCAGTCTCTGACCAATTGAGAGGAGTACGGCACTTTCTGCCATAGAGAATCTCGAACGGGGCCTTGCCCGAACTCGTTTGGAAGCTGTTGTTGTAGGAGAATTCGGCATATGGAAGACAATCTTCCCATTTCATGCCAAAGGAAATGACACAAGCCCTGAGCATATCTTCAAGAATTTGATTGACTCGCTCGACTTGGCCACTTGTTTGAGAATGGAAAGCTGTGCTGAAGCGAATGTTTGTGCCCATGGCCTTCTGGAAGGAGTCCCAGAACTTAGAGATGAAGATGCTTCCACGATCAGAAGAATTCAATTGTGGAATGCCGTGCATGGAGACAATTCTGGAGGTGTATAGCTCTGCCAGCTGAGCTGCTGTGATGGATTCTTTGATTGAAAGGAAATGAGCCACTTTAGAAAGCTTGTCGATGACAACGAAGATAGCATCATTTCCACGCTTGGACTTTGGAAATCCAGTCACGAAGTCCATTTCGATATGATCAAACTTCCATTCTGGGATAGCAAGAGGTTGAAGGAGACCAGCTGGTCGTTGGTGTTCTGCTTTCACTCTTCGACAGACATCACATTCATTCACGAATTGAGCAATTTCTCGCTTCATTCGAGTCCACCAATACGACTGCTTGAGGTCATGATACATCTTCGTACTTCCAGGATGAATGGAAAGAAGAGACTTGTGTGCCACGTTCATAATGACTTTCCTTAGATCACCTTTAGGAACCACAATCCGGTCCTCGAAGAATAAAGTGTCTCTGTCATCAATGCGATAGCACTTGTATTTGGAAAGACCCTTGTCGATACCACGTTTCACCTTCTTCACCATGGCATCAAGAAGTTGTGCCTCACGAATTTGATCTTCCAAAGTAGGAAAGACTATGAGGTTGGCAAGAAAGCCTTGAGGAACAACTTGGAGATTCAGCTTGCGGAAAGCTTCACAAAGATCCGGTTGGAATGGCTTGAGAATTAAGCTGTTGCAATAAGCCTTCCTGCTTAAAGCATCTGCAATGACATTGGCTTTGCCTGGAGTATATTCGATACTCAGATTGTACTCTTGAATCATTTCGACCCATCGAGTCTGCCTGAGGTTGAGGTTGGGTTGAGTGAAGATGTACTTGAGACTCTTGTGATCGGTGAAAATGTCCACTTGTCTTCCCAACAAGAGATGTCTCCACGTTATCAATGCATGGACAACTGCCGCCAACTCAAGATCGTGAGTGGGGTAGTTCTTCTCGTTGGGCTTCAACTGACGACAGGTATAGGCCACAACTTTCTTCTCTTGCATTAACACAGCACCGAGACCTTGGAGAGAAGCATCACAGAACACTTCAAATGGCTTGGATTCATCAGGAGGAGTCAAGACAGGAGCTGTGACTAGTTTCTCTTTGAGAGTGTTGAAAGCAACGTCACACTCAGGAGACCAGACATATTTCACATGCTTCTGGAGGAGGTTGGAAAGAGGCTTTGCAATCTTAGAGAAATTCTCAACAAATCTTCGGCAATAACTTGCAAGACCAAGAAAACTGCGGAGCTGCTTGACATTCTGAGGAGGTTCCCAATTCACAATTGCGGACACCTTCTCGGGATTAACAACGATGCCCTTGGCAGAGATGATGTGACCAAGGAAAAGAACTTCATCGAGCCAAAACTCACATTTGGAGAACTTCGCATAGAATTGATACTCTCTGAGCTTGTCAAGCACCAATCGCAAATGTTTGGCATGGTCCTTCTTATTCTTGGAGAAGACCAAGATATCATCGAGATACACCAGGACGAATTCATTGGTATAGGGGTTGAAGATGAAATTCATCATCCAAGAGAATACTGGAGGAGCATTGACAAGGCCGAATGACACGACAGTATATTCATAAGAAACAAAGCTTGTTCTGAATGTTGTCTTGGGAATATCTTCTTCACGAATGCGAATCTGATGATAACCCATATGGAGGTCAAGCTTGGAGAATACTTTAGCACCTTTGAGTTGCTCGAATAGCTCATCGATGTTGGGAAGTGGATACTTGTTCTTGATTGTCTTCTTGTTCAATGGACGGTAGTCGACACAAAGTCGGTCCGTGCTATCCTTCTTCTTGACAAAAAGAACACCACAACCCCATGGAGAAGAACTCGGTCTGATCAAACCCAGACGCTCTTGTTCATCGAGCTGTTTCTTCAATTCCTTCAGCTCGTTGGGTCCAAGCTTGTATGGACGCTTGCAAACGGGTTCAGTGCCAGGCTCTAGTTCGATAACGAACTCAACTGGCTGATGAGGAGGCATACCCAGAAGCTCTTCTGGAAAGACATCTTGGTACTCACAAACGACTAGAATTTGAGAGATGGCATTCAATTCGCCCTTCTCATTGAGAGAAAAAAACCGAATGGTTTCATCACGAGCGGCAAAAATAATCACATCCTCAGAAGAGTGTGTCAATTGAATTTCCCTGGCAGCACAATCAAGTTGAGCTTTGTGCTTAGAAAGCCAGTCCATCCCGAGAATTAGATCAATATCCGAGTCACCAAGAACAATTGGAGAAGACAGAAATTCATAGTCGCCCATCTTGATGGAAACATCCGGAACCATGGAGCTTGCATTCATGAATTTACCCGGAGAGACAACTGATAACGGTCTAGGCAAATCTTGATAAACCAACTCATGCTTAAATGCAAATGGTCTTGATATGAAGGAAAGCGATGCACCAGTATCAAATAAGACTTTTGCAGGAATATCATTAACAAGAAGATTACCCATTATCACATCAGTAGATTCCTCTACTTGAGCTGCATTCATCATGTTCACCTTTGCAGACTTTGGATTATGCTTGACCACTGCATTGCTGGAAGATCTGACAGGAGGAGGAGGCGGAAGACGCCTTTGGTTGAAGCACTTGTTAGCATAGTGACCTTTCTACTGACATTTGTTGCAAGTCACCTCTGAGAGTGGACGGTGATAAGGAGCATTGGACTTTGAAGCTTGATTCTGAGACTTGTTCTGATAGCCAGAGTTGGAAGAGTTGGAAGAACCATGGCCACCTTTGTTCTTCTGCTGGTAAGGCTGACGAAACGGAGGAGGAGGAGGCAACCAGAACTTCTGTTGCTTAGCTGCCACAAGTGAGGAAGAAGAAGACTGAACTGCGTCTCTGACTCTCTTCTTAGAAGCCTCAAACTTGAGCTGAGCAGCCTTTTGCTTCAGTGCCATGTTATAGAATTGATCAAACTGAGTAGGCTCAACAAGAACGAGAGCTAACTGCAGATCCTCTCTAAGGCCACCTCTGAAGTGATAGATCATGCTCTTTTCATCAGGAACGTCTTGTTTAGCGAAGCGAGCAAGTTTATGAAACTGGATGTTGTATTGATACACAGACATGTTGCCTTGCTTGAGATTGCGGAACTCCTCACGCTTGCTCTCAACAACACTTTGTGGAATGTGGTGCGCTTTGAAGTCCCGACAGAAGTCAGTCCAAGTGATCACACGACCTCCTCTGGAATCTTTGTATTGTTGAAACCAATCGGCAGCCTGGTCCTTGAGCTGAAAAGAAGCGAACTTGACATAGTCCTCAGGCCTGACATTGCTACATTCAAAATGCTTGTTAATGTCCACGAGCCAATCATCGGCATCCGTGGCCTCGGCACAGTAGCTGAAAGACTTGGGCTGATTCGCGAGAAACAGGTTGAGAGTAGCAAAGTGAGGCTGATTGTTGCCTTGACCTTGATTGCCTTGCCCTTGGGTGCGTTCTTGCAAGAGTTGTAGAATCATCTGAGCATTGGCGTTGGTGGCTGCCATGATAGCTTGCCATGCCTCCGGAGGCGGAGGTGGTGGCGGAGGGTTCGGTTGACTCCCTTCATTGCGATCCGGATTCTGACGCGTTGGCGGAGCCATCCTGAAGAGGGTGACATCCGTTAGCATCTTGATAGACAAATAGACAAGTAGAATCAACGGATAGAAATTGCAACATATAGTCTTCACAACAAACATTCGAACGAGGATGAACGAATGAATTCCATAGTAAATCATCACACTTCCATTAAGTTGAGTAGCCACTTGAAAAAGATATGGAATCAACATATGCCTTCGAAGCAACTCGAATACCACAATTCAAAACAAAACAAAGTATTGGCTTGCAGAATAAGCCGGAACAAACATATGATAGATATTTCGTCCGAAGTTTTCGTGGTGGGGCCCACACGGGCTCAATCGTACAGCACCATCATGTACAAGGCTGTGCACATGACATACGAAGCGTCCCCGAGTCGGCATAGCCAAGGCCTCTTTAAGACACTACGAGACCACTGTAAAACCAACCGTGTACAGGCGGACCACTAGACGTCGAACCCCGATCTCATATCATGCGTCTGTCGGAAAGATATCCTAAGGCTACTTGAATTCCCACTTATAAACTCCCGAAACTTTCTGGTTATGCAATCTGGTGTTGGGGATACAGGGGACACAAAATATATCACACAAACTAGCAATCCCTAGATCCAGCTGTATCCATCCGTCAACACATAACCAAGAAACCTTCGGAAATCGTTTACCTCAACCTTCGAAAAGCATCCGTTATACAAGTTATGGCAATACTCTCGAACTCCCGCCCCAGTACTGGGTGGCATCGAGGTGATCTTACCAACAACTGCATAAAAGAGATTTCGATGTCGGCGAAACTCAGGTATTCCAGAACTGCAACGATAAAATTGTGACGACAACACCTCGGAGCTCAACTCCCCGGGACACTGCCACAACCCCTAAATGTCAGGTGGCACCAAGAACAATGTTCTCGTCACAAAACCATCGGAACGATTCCAAGATACCCGCGTGATCCTAAATTTTTTTTTGGTGAAATTTGAGGAGAGAAGAGTCAAAACTTCTACGTCAGGAGACCTCACCAGAGCGACGAAGGGACTGAGGAGTAAAAAGAATCCTACTCTCCGATATATATAATCCTAAGACTCAAAACATTTTTGTTCTAGACTCAACAACGCCAGCGATTTGATCAAGCAGGGGGATCCTAAGTCGGGGATGGCTCTGATTACCAAATTGTAACGCCCACGATGCGGCTATATCTCCCACGTGTCGAGGCACGACTTAGAGGCATAATCGCATAGTGGTTTTGTCGCAAGAAGGGTCATCTTCACACAATCCCATGTAATGAACAAGAATGGGATAAAGAGTTGGCTTACAATCGCCACTTCACACAATACATAAATATACTTCATACATCATCCAAAATACAAACATATAGACTGACTACGGTCAAGATCCAGATGAAAATAAGACAACTCCAAATGCTAGATCCCCGATCGTCCCAACTGGGGTCCACTACTGATCATCAGGAAAAGACACATAGTAACGACCACGTTCCTCATCGAACTCCCACTTGAGATCGATCCCATCATCTGCACTGGCATCGTCGGCACCTACAACTGTTTTGGTAGAATCTGTGAATCACGAGGACTCAGCAATCTCACACCCGCGAGATCAAGACTATTTAAGCTTATAGGAGAGGATGGTGTAATGAGGTGGAGCTGCAGCAGCAATAAGCATATATGGTGGCTAACAAACGCAAGAGAGAGCAAGAAGAGAAGCAATGGAACGGTCGTCATCTAGCAATGACCAAGAAGTGATCCTGAACTCCTACTTACGTCATTCATAACTCAAACCGTGTTCACTTCCCGGACTCCAGCGAGAAGAGACCATCACGGCTACACACACAGTTGATGTATTTTAACTGGGTCAAATGACAAGTTCTCTACAACCGGACATTCACAAATTCCCATATGCCTCATAACCGCGGGCACGCCTTTCGAAAGATAATACCCTGCAGGGGTGTCCCAACTTAGCCCATCATAAGCTCTCACGGTCAACGCAGGATAAACCTTCTCCCGGAAAAACCCGATCAGTCTCGGAATCCCGGTTTACAAGACATTTCGACAATGGTAAAACAAGACCAGCAAAGCCGCCCGAATGTGCCGACAAACCCGATAGGAGCTGCACATATCTCGTTCTCTAGGCACACTGGATAAGTCAAGCTACGAGTAAAACCAGACCTCGAGTTTCCCCGAGGTGGCCCCGCAGGCTGCTCGGTTCGGACCAACACTCGAAGGAGCACTGGCCCGGGGGGGTTAAAATAAAGATGACCCTCGGGCTCGTGAAAACCCGGGGGAAAAGGCTTAGGTGGCAAATGGTAAAACCAAGGTTGGGCCTTGCTGGAGGAGTTTTATTCAAGGCGAACTGTGAAGGGGGTCCCATAAATCACCCGACCGCGTAAGGAAAGCAAACTCAAGGAACATAACACCGGTATGTCAGAAACTAGGGCGGCAAGAGTGGAACAAAACACCAGGCATAAGGCCGAGCCTTCCACCCTTTACCAAAAATATATAGATGCATTAATTAAATGAGAGATATTGTGATATCCCAACATATCCATGTTCCAACATGGAACCAACTCCAACTTCACCTGCAACTAGCAACGCTATAAGAAGGGCTGAGCAAAAGCGGTAACTTAGCCAAACAACGGTTTGCTAGGAAAGGATGGTTAGAGGCTGACATTGCAAAATGGGAGACATGATATAGCAAGTGATAGGTAGCATAGCATGACAATAGAACGGACAACTAGCAAAGCAAAGATAGAAGTGATTTCGAGGGGTGGTCATCTTGCCTGCAAGGTTCTCAGAGTTGTCGAAAGCTTGATCCTCATAAGCGTACTCAACAGGTTCCTCGTTCACGAACTCATTACCCGGCTCTACCCAAGACAAGAACACAAGCAACGGAACCACAATCAGTCACGAGAAATGCACAAGCAACATGATGCAAAACATGTATGATATGCGAGATATGATATGCGATGCATATGCGTGCTCCGGAAGGAAAATAATGAACAAGGCAGTAACTTGGCAAACCAAGCATGCCACTGGAAAGGTGAGATGATTTCCGTCGAAATCGATATAAAGATCACCGGAAACGGATGCATGGTTTGCAAATGGCAAGCAAAACAAGAATGACACGAATTTGCGATTAACAGCATGATAGCACTTAAAATGCAACAAGCAACAATGCTACGGCACGCCAACATAGCAACAAAGCATATGGCAGTAATCTACAGGAGATGCTTGACAAAAGATGAACACTGAGCTACGGCTAGATCGCAACATATCAAGCTCAAACAAGCATGGCAAAAGTGCAAAAGATAACAGGTTCACAGACTTTTGCAGGAATATCATTAACAAGAAGATTACCCATTATCACATCAGTAGGTTCCTCTACTTGAGCTGCATTCATCATGTTCACCTTTGCAGACTTTGGATTATGCTTGACCACTGCATTGCTGGAAGATCTGACAGGAGGAGGAGGCGGAAGACGCCTTTGGTTGAAGCACTTGTTAGCATAGTGACCTTTCTGCTGACATTTGTTGCAAGTCACCTCTGAGAGTGGACGGTGATAAGGAGCATTGGACTTTGAAGCTTGATTCTGAGACTTGTTCTGATAGCCAGAGTTGGAAGAGTTGGAAGAACCATGGCCACCTTTGTTCTTCTGCTGGTAAGGCTGACGAAACGGAGGAGGAGGAGGCAACCAGAACTTCTGTTGCTTAGCTGCCACAAGTGAGGAAGAAGAAGACTGAACTGCGTCTCTGACTCTCTTCTTAGAAGCCTCACACTTGAGCTGAGCAGCCTTTTGCTTCAGTGCCATGTTATAGAATTGATCAAACTGAGTAGGCTCAACAAGAACGAGAGCTAACTGCAGATCCTCTCTAAGGCCACCTCTGAAGTGATAGATCATGCTCTTTTCATCAGGAACGTCTTGTTTAGCGAAGCGAGCAAGTTTCTGAAACTGGATGTTGTATTGATACACAGACATGTTGCCTTGCTTGAGATTGCGGAACTCCTCACGCTTGCTCTCAACAACACTTTGTGGAATGTGGTGCGCTTTGAAGTCCCGACAGAAGTCAGTCCAAGTGATCACACGACCTCCTCTGGAATCTTTGTATTGTTGAAACCAATCGGCAGCCTGGTCCTTGAGCTGAAAAGAAGCGAACTTGACATAGTCCTCAGGCCTGACATTGCTACATTCAAAATGCTTGTTAATGTCCACGAGCCAATCATCGGCATCCGTGGCCTCGGCACAGTAGCTGAAAGACTTGGGCTGATTCGCGAGAAACAGGTTGAGAGTAGCAAAGTGAGGCTGATTGTTGCCTTGACCTTGATTGCCTTGCCCTTGGGTGCGTTCTTGCAAGAGTTGCAGAATCATCTGAGCATTGGCGTTGGTGGCTGCCATGATAGCTTGCCATGCCTCCGGAGGCGGAGGTGGTGGCGGAGGGTTCGGTTGACTCCCTTCATTGCGATCCGGATTCTGACGCGTTGGCGGAGCCATCCTGAAGAGGGTGACATCCGTTAGCATCTTGATAGACAAATAGACAAGTAGAATCAACGGATAGAAATTGCAACATATAGTCTTCACAACAAACATTCGAACGAGGATGAACGAATGAATTCCATAGTAAATCATCACACTTCCATTAAGTTGAGTAGCCACTTGAAAAAGATATGGAATCAACATATGCCTTCGAAGCAACTCGAATACCACAATTCAAAACAAAACAAAGTATTGGCTTGCAGAATAAGCCGGAACAAACATATGATAGATATTTCGTCCGAAGTTTTCGTGGTGGGGCCCACACGGGCTCAATCGTACAGCACCATCATGTACAAGGCTGTGCACATGACATACGAAGCGTCCCCGAGTCGGCATAGCCAAGGCCTCTTTAAGACACTACGAGACCACTGTAAAACCAACCGTGTACAGGCGGACCACTAGACGTCGAACCCCGATCTCATATCATGCGTCTGTCGGAAAGATATCCTAAGGCTACTTGAATTCCCACTTATAAACTCCCGAAACTTTCTGGTTATGCAATCTGGTGTTGGGGATACAGGGGACACAAAATATATCACACAAACTAGCAATCCCTAGATCCAGCTGTATCCATCCGTCAACACATAACCAAGAAACCTTCGGAAATCGTTTACCTCAACCTTCGAAAAGCATCCGTTATACAAGTTATGGCAATACTCTCGAACTCCCGCCCCAGTACTGGGTGGCATCGAGGTGATCTTACCAACAACTGCATAAAAGAGATTTCGATGTCGGCGAAACTCAGGTATTCCAGAACTGCAACGATAAAATTGTGACGACAACACCTCGGAGCTCAACTCCCCGGGACACTGCCACAACCCCTAAATGTCAGGTGGCACCAAGAACAATGTTCTCGTCACAAAACCATCGGAACGATTCCAAGATACCCGCGTGATCCTAAATTTTTTTTTGGTGAAATTTGAGGAGAGAAGAGTCAAAACTTCTACGTCAGGAGACCTCACCAGAGCGACGAAGGGACTGAGGAGTAAAAAGAATCCTACTCTCCGATATATATAATCCTAAGACTCAAAACATTTTTGTTCTAGACTCAACAACGCCAGCGATTTGATCAAGCAGGGGGATCCTAAGTCGGGGATGGCTCTGATTACCAAATTGTAACGCCCACGATGCGGCTATATCTCCCACGTGTCGAGGCACGACTTAGAGGCATAATCGCATAGTGGTTTTGTCGCAAGAAGGGTCATCTTCACACAATCCCATGTAATGAACAAGAATGGGATAAAGAGTTGGCTTACAATCGCCACTTCACACAATACATAAATATACTTCATACATCATCCAAAATACAAACATATAGACTGACTACGGTCAAGATCCAGATGAAAATAAGACAACTTCAAATGCTAGATCCCCGATCGTCCCAACTGGGGTCCACTACTGATCATCAGGAAAAGACACATAGTAACGACCACGTTCCTCATCGAACTCCCACTTGAGATCGATCCCATCATCTGCACTGGCATCGTCGGCACCTACAACTGTTTTGGTAGAATCTGTGAATCACGAGGACTCAGCAATCTCACACCCGCGAGATCAAGACTATTTAAGCTTATAGGAGAGGATGGTGTAATGAGGTGGAGCTGCAGCAGCAATAAGCATATATGGTGGCTAACAAACGCAAGAGAGAGCAAGAAGAGAAGCAATGGAACGGTCGTCATCTAGCAATGACCAAGAAGTGATCCTGAACTCCTACTTACGTCATTCATAACTCAAACCGTGTTCACTTCCCGGACTCCAGCGAGAAGAGACCATCACGGCTACACACACAGTTGATGTATTTTAACTGGGTCAAATGACAAGTTCTCTACAACCGGACATTCACAAATTCCCATATGCCTCATAACCGCGGGCACGCCTTTCGAAAGATAATACCCTGCAGGGGTGTCCCAACTTAGCCCATCATAAGCTCTCACGGTCAACGCAGGATAAACCTTCTCCCGGAAAAACCCGATCAGTCTCGGAATCCCGGTTTACAAGACATTTCGACAATGGTAAAACAAGACCAGCAAAGCCGCCCGAATGTGCCGACAAACCCGATAGGAGCTGCACATATCTCGTTCTCTAGGCACACTTGATAAGTCAAGCTACGAGTAAAACCAGACCTCGAGTTTCCCCGAGGTGGCCCCGCAGGCTGCTCGGTTCAGACCAACACTCGAAGGAGCACTGGCCCGGGGGGGTTAAAATAAAGATGACCCTCGGGCTCGTGAAAACCCGGGGGAAAAGGCTTAGGTGGCAAATGGTAAAACCAAGGTTGGGCCTTGCTGGAGGAGTTTTATTCAAGGCGAACTGTGAAGGGGGTCCCATAAATCACCCGACCGCGTAAGGAAAGCAAACTCAAGGAACATAACACCGGTATGTCAGAAACTAGGGCGGCAAGAGTGGAACAAAACACCAGGCATAAGGCCGAGCCTTCCACCCTTTACCAAAAATATATAGATGCATTAATTAAATGAGAGATATTGTGATATCCCAACATATCCATGTTCCAACATGGAACCAACTCCAACTTCACCTGCAACTAGCAACGCTATAAGAAGGGCTGAGCAAAAGCGGTAACTTAGCCAAACAACGGTTTGCTAGGAAAGGATGGTTAGAGGCTGACATTGCAAAATGGGAGACATGATATAGCAAGTGATAGGTAGCATAGCATGACAATAGAACGGACAACTAGCAAAGCAAAGATAGAAGTGATTTCGAGGGGTGGTCATCTTGCCTGCAAGGTTCTCAGAGTTGTCGAAAGCTTGATCCTCATAAGCGTACTCAACAGGTTCCTCGTTCACGAACTCATTACCCGGCTCTACCCAAGACAAGAACACAAGCAACGGAACCACAATCAGTCACGAGAAATGCACAAGCAACATGATGCAAAACATGTATGATATGCGAGATATGATATGCGATGCATATGCGTGCTCCGGAAGGAAAATAATGAACAAGGCAGTAACTTGGCAAACCAAGCATGCCACTGGAAAGGTGAGATGATTTCCGTCGAAATCGATATAAAGATCACCGGAAACGGATGCATGGTTTGCAAATGGCAAGCAAAACAAGAATGACACGAATTTGCGATTAACAGCATGATAGCACTTAAAATGCAACAAGCAACAATGCTACGGCACGCCAACATAGCAACAAAGCATATGGCAGTAATCTACAGGAGATGCTTGACAAAAGATGAACACTGAGCTACGGCTAGATCGCAACATATCAAGCTCAAACAAGCATGGCAAAAGTGCAAAAGATAACAGGTTCACAGACTTGGTGAAATTACTGGACATGGCAGAAAACAGCATCAGGTAGCTATGTTCAGAGCACGAAATCAACATGCTACATGAACTTAAGATGGCAAAACAATGCATGGAAGTATTCTGATAAAAGCATATGACAAAAGTCCCTTACTGACCATAAGCCAAGAAGGACCAGAAGATATGATGGAAAGCATGTAAACATAGCAAGTTTCGTTATCAGGATTCAGACTTAGCAGAAAACAGAGCATGGCAGAAATAATAATATGAAGGCCTCTTTGTGAGCTTGAAGCACTCACCACAAAGCAATACATGACAAAACTAGCATACCTACAACAAGATGTCATGTTTATGAAGCTATCCATGGCAAGGAAAAAAGCATAGCATGTATGGATCAACTACAATAAGCTTGGCAAAATTGCATATCATGTTAAGAATCTGCCAGAAATATTCTATAGCAAAAGTAGAGCAAGATTGAGTCATGCTATGGCACTCCATAATTGCAAACAAGGGCAGGAATAGATCAATTACAACAATATATACAAAACATCCTTAGTGAACGTCTCCAAAATATGCATGGATCTCTCTGTAGCATCAAGTTTACATGGCAACAAAATAACAGGAGACAAAGACAGAGAAATCACCAAGTTCCTGAAATCAGAAACATTACGGAGCCTAGTTTGCATGCTTGTGCTAGTCACCATAGAGATCACAAAAATACATGGCATACACCCTTGGAAAGATAGCATGGCATACAACAAAACACATGTAGAGCTCATGCCCATAAGATGCACAGATTAAATGATACAAAAAAGACAAATCTCCAAGTTCTGCTAAGAACCAGCAGATAACAGCAACTAGCACTCTTGCAACAGAGATTTGGGCATCAAGATGGCCTCTAATGAACATGGTGCAAATGAACAAAATGAATAGCATCACGATACGAACAATTTGACATATAACACGCGCGAAACGGAGCTATATGCAGAGAGTTATGCAATGATGAACAGGGGTATATGCTGTAAAATCCTCAGGACTTGGAGATTTCGGGGGGTAGCGAAAAGTCAACCTTCGGTTACTGTAGCTAGATCTGGATCGGGGATGAGCTCGGGCTCGACGAGGCTTCGGCCGGAGCTCTCGCCGGAGGGAGGAGAGGACGAGGAGGAGGGGCGACGAGGCACGGGAGAGGAGGCCGGCGGCGCGGCGGCGGCCCAACGACGGCGGCGGCGCGAGCACGGCGGCCGGCGGCGGAGGGCTGCGGCGGCGCGGGAGGCGGAGGGCACGGGCGGTGAGCGGGCTCGCGGGGGCCGGCGCTGTGACACCCAAGTTTCTATTGTATTTTTCAAAAAGATTTTATTTGACTTGAAGGGAGTGATTTAAAAAATTTCTTCAAGAGAACTCTCACTCTCAAATATTTTTCTTTATGGCAAAATTTTTTATTTGAATTCACCCAAGATCCTCCTTTGGTCTTGGAGGTTCTTGCTTTTCATTGGACTCAAGACAAAATGTTTTTCATTTGAGAGAATAACTTTTGAAAACCTTTTCTTGAATTTGCACTATGGCTTTTGGAAAGTACTTTGCCACTTTCAACTATTCCTTCTTGCCATGGCATAAGTGCAAATCCTCTCTCCTAAACACTCCCTCACCTCTGGATCATGATTTACATCAAATCCAGCAAGTTGAACCTCCCCATGTATTTATTTTCCATTCAAATTCTATTCAAATATTTTCTGCCTTCTATTCTACCTCTTGGAGATTTACAAAGGAACTCCATTTTCTGTTTGGACTTTTACCACCAAACTTCTTTCCCCTCCTAGTCCTTCGAACACCTGCAATGCTTGGTCACTGTCAAGATTCAGTAAGTTCAGAGTTCAGTCAAGTGGCTGCTGTCGTTTTCTTCAGAAACGGGCGTCGATCTTGCCAGTACCCTCGCGTCGCCTTGCTCCTCGTCCTCGCCCTCTCGTTCCTGCACCGCACGAGTGCCTGGCATCTTGCGGGCGTCGGCGACGAGCAGCAGAAGGTGCGCCGCCCCGTGACCGACGCCGGCGGCGGCTTTGCGGACGCCAGCGGGAGACACGGCACCGCCGACTCCACCCAGCGCCGCCCAAACCACCGGAGCCCGCCGCGTGGCCGTCCACTCCCCCGAATGCGCTGCCGCTCTCGTCGTGAACCCCAGGGCGCGGAGCGCGCTCTCTGCCGCCGTTGAGCCCGTGCGGTCACCTCACCGTGGGCAGACGCCATTACGCCAAGACCAACCCCGTTCAGCTGCAAAACGAGTCCCGTAACATCCACTGATGCTGCTCGACCGCTCAAACCCCCTGCCAACCCACTGCTCCGCCGTAATCGCTCGCCGGAGATTCTCCGTTCACGGCCACCCCGTCGATCTGCCTATAAATAGGGGCCCCGAGCTTCAACTCGAGCACCGACCAGCCCTACACTTCCCCTAGAGCACGCCCAGCCACTAGAAGAGCCGCAAGGGGGTCTCCTTCCTCGACTCCGGCCGCCGCGATCCGCCACGGGATCCAGCCCGATTCGCCCCCGTGTGTGCTCCACAGCCCCCATTCTCTTGCCAGTAGCTTCTCCTTGCATCACCCGTTCTGACCCGCGCCTCAATTCGTACTTTGCAGCCCTCCACCGGAGTTCCCCAACCTCACCCGAACTGCCGTCCGCCGGAGATAGTGTCGCCGTCGACGTGGTGCTCCCCGTTGGACGAGTCCACCACCCACCGACGCGGAAGAAGACACTGAAGCTCTTGGTACCCCCCGTTTCTCCTAACTCGCCGTGGTTCGACGCCGGCGTCCATCGCCGTCTTCGGGCGCCGGCGAGCTTTCAAACCTGACATGCGGGCCCCGCGTGTCAGCCTCTGTTTTATTTCCCCGAACCGTTTTCTGTTGGCGCCTTCGGGCAAAATACGTTTTCTCCTTGCGCTTGCGCATTCCCAGCCGAAGCGTTTTCTGTTTTCTCAGTTAAAACCCTGGAACTTTTCTGTTTCATTACAGAAAGGTCCCTGGACAGAAACCTTTATAACTTTTTAATGAAAAGGTATTTTTGAGTGATTCTTTTTCTGTCAATCTCCAAATTTTGTCTAGTTTTTTACGGGATTTATTTGAAAAATATTTGGCAAAGTTTCTGTGCATGTGTTGGTTTTCACGTTAGTACCCCGTTTCGTGATTGCCGTAGGTTCCGGGAGAGGGGACGGAGCCGCGAACTTCGCCGAGCTAGACTCCGACTTCTCCGAACCAGGCAAGCATGTTTGAACATTTGATATGGCAGATGTTTTGCATGTTCATGTGAAAGTTTGTGCGTGGCATGTGAGTGTCGATAAATACCTCGTTGCTTGTAAGGCAACGACCCGGTTGTTCCGAAGTTGCGATGACCTCTGATGAGAGGTGGCCTAATCATGTGGTGACATGAAGGGCAGCAAGGTGGTACTGTTGTAGCATGCCAGCCTTGTGTCATCCGACTCTCTTCGACGTTAACGTGGTTGGAGCCACGTTATCGATCTTTTCCCGCATGTTCCAAAGTTGCGATGACCTCTGATGAGAGGTGGCCTAATCATGTGGTGACATGAAGGGCAGCAAGGTGGTACTGTTGTAGCATGCCAGCCTTGTGTCATCCGACTTTTCCGACGTTAACATGGTTGGAGCCGTGTTATCGTCCCTTCCCCTTTCCGTGCTACCACATGTCTCATTGCCAGGATACGGTTTAGTAAGTTGGTAACCTCTTTCCGTGTACACACCAAACAGAGAGGCCGGGATGATGGTACCTTGGCCCAGGATTAAAGCCAGTCATTCGGTCAGGGGGCATGGGTGTTTCCGGTTGGGACCGAGAGGGGGGGCACCCCCTTATAGCGCGCGTATAGAAATTTGATCCCATGCTACGCGAGGTTGTAGCCTCCCCGACTCAGGGTTTTTCCTGAATGTTGCCGAGGGTGATCCCTGGCTTCGGATGGTTAAATTGGGTGTGTACTGGTTAGACGTGTTCCTTCCAGAACACCGTAGACGGAACTAGTCCCCGTGACTACTGAAATCCGTTGGCTGTGGTTAAGTACAAACTCTGCAGAGTCAATTCCTTCCAAATCATCGTATCCATGATTAGTAATGTAGACTTTACATCCAAATCTATCCGTATGAAAATCTTGCCCCGGTGAACAAGCTCAAGCGGTAAAATCTCAGATTTATTGTTATTCCAGTTGATGGACTAACTTTATTTTGCGTCTCATACTTGTGATAATTTATGTCTCCGAGCTATTGTATTAATGAGTTGTGATATAAGCCCTTTATGAGACGTCGCGCAGACGTCCGACTGTGGTGTGTACTCGTTTCTCACTTTAAATATAAGCCCTTTATGCGATGTCGCTCAGACGTCCGACTGTGGCATGTACTGTCTTTACTTTCTGTTATAAGCCCTTTATGTGATGTCGCTCAGACGTCCGACTGCGGCATGCACTGTCTTTACTTTCTGTTATAAGCCCTTTATGTGGTGTCGCCCCGACGCCCGACTGTGGCATTATTATTCTGCATTTTCCGCTCGAGGAGTCTTTCAGACACTCGTTTGGCACCAGTATTATATTTCCGCATTTTCCGCTCGAGGAGTCTTTCAGACACTCGCTTGGCACCAGTATTACTATTCCGCATTTTCCGCCCGAGGAGTCTTTCAGACACTCGTTTTGCACCAGTATTATATTTCCGCATTTTCCGCTCGAGGAGTCTTTCAGACACTCGTTTGGCACCAGTATTATATTTCCGCATTTTCCGCTCGAGGAGTCTTTCAGACACTCGTTTGGCACCCGCATTACTATTCTGCAGTTTCCGCTCGAGGCGTCATTCAGACCCTCGCTTGGCACCCAGTATTTATTATCTCTATGTCTGATCGCACTGGTTAACTTATTCATGTGCTTCATGTATGCATTTGTTATACCTTATGTCCGAACTGTCTTGCGAGTACTTTCATAGTACTCACCTGGCTTGTTGATTTGGCCAGATGTTGACGAAGGCGATCTCTTGGATGAAGAGTTTGATAGCGCGTCCGACGCCTAGAGGAGTCCCAGTCAGTCCTGCGCGATCCCGGATATTGGTCACTTGTATCGTTTACGCTTCCGCCACCCGCAATAAGTCTTCTCGAGCCTCACTCCGACGCTCGAAGAGTTGTAGTATTCTGGAATCATGTCACTCGCTTTGAAGTGATATTTCCACCACCGTTATTATCGTGAGTTAGAAGTTTGCCACCCTATCCGCCGTATTGTTTTATCGGCGTGCATGTAATAAATTGTTGGGCAGTCTCTTCCCAACTTTGTATTATATTTAGTACTCCTGGTATTTTTCTTCTGTGACCAATGTATTGTCTATCAGTGAGAAGGAATTCTTCCTCGCTGGTCCGTAACAGGGATTGGTTTCTCAATAATTATTTTATTGAAAAACCGGTCGTGACAAGCTTGGTATCAGAGCCAGGCTGACTGTAGGAAGCCACTAGGTGCGATCGCTAATCGGTTATTAGCGTCTTTAGTGCTTCTTCAGCATTTTGCAATTGTAGCTATTTTCTGTTGGTCATCATAAAATTTATGACATGACTACTCAGAATTTTTGCCTACTTTTGTAGATGGCTGGCAGCAGCTGTGAGAATCGAGTGTTCACCAACGTGCCCGAGGGGTTTGTCAAGCTCCTCGTCACCATCACCAAGCTCGCGATCGGGCCAGCAGCTCGCCCGGAGTTCACCCTCTATCAGCACAAGCTCAGTGACGACGTGTCTATGCACCAGGCTGTGGTGCAATTCAGGGGAGGACGATCTGCTGCTCGCCATTTCCGTTTTACGGGAAGGGCCATGCCTACGGAGAGGCATGCCATGCAGATGGCTGCCCGTGAGGCGATAGCTCGCCTTCGGGACATCCTTCCTACGATGAGGACTCGTCGCTACCGCTACCTCCCATGCCATGTGCCTTACACCAGCCACTATGCGTTCGCCTGCCATCGGGGAGAGCGAGATGAAGCCATCGAGATGGTTGTGGAGTATCTCAAGGCTCTGGAGGAGTCTTTCGACAACCTCGTAGATGATCTTGTGGCTGCCCGCATGGACTTAGTCCGGGGCGGTCCTGCCAGCAGGAAGGAGCTTCTCCACACGGCGCCGCCTCTGACATTCGTCTCGTCTTCAGCCTCGTATGCACCAGCCGTTTTGGCCACTGCTCGCCGTCTGCCTACCACAGAGGAGTTCGACCGAGTCATCGCTCCTACTCCAGTCAGAGTCGCACCGCCTGCCGCACGCGCTCTACCGCCAGTCGCCCCCGCACCATCACCGCAGCGCAGCGTCGCACGCCAGGAACCAGCTAGAGAGGAGGAGGTTGATTCTCCTGGACCGCTGAGCCTTGCCATCGGCAAGGGGAAGGAGATCTTCACCATCTCCGACTGAGAGCACCGAGTAGCCGCGTGTTATGCCTGCTTGTATGATGTGTTGTTCTTATCTGTACGCTAGTTTGTATTGGTGTGTTTGCTGCCTTCCGGAGTAGTACGCTAGTTTTTAATAACATGTCAGGATTGTGTACGCGCATCCTGAGTGCTGTATCGTGTGTTTGCTTTTCGCATGAAAGTTTTATGTTAAGCACTTCTTCTCCGTGAAAATCATTTGTGTTTCTTGAAAACCTTGAAGCCTTTTTGATTATTGCCTTTGCAAGGGTTTTCCTCGTGCTACACAGTTTTTCTCATGGGTTTTGCAAACGATACCCCAGACTGGAAAAATGTCTCGCCCTTGGACTCGCTCTATGCCCAATCAGCCAGAAGAGGTTTACGGAACACAGTACCTGCCACGGTTTTGTTTGATTCTGGAGCTTCCCATTCGTTCGTTTCGAAGAGTTTTGTCGCAACATGGTTTTCCGATACTCCCCTTGGAAAAATCTATGATCATCAAGTCCCCCGGAAATAAGCAAATTGCTCAGGGTTACTGCCAGGGAGTGGTCATTGAGTTCGAAGGACTACCATTCCACGCGAATCTCATCGTGTTGGAAAGTAAAGGACTGGATGTCATTTTAGGAATGGACTGGTTAACCACCAACAAAGGATTTATCGACTGTTTCAATCGGACAGTGATTCTCACTCACCATCACGGCAAGACAATAAGAGTTTCCGCTCAAGAAAGGCCACGATCACAGAAACCAAAACTGAACAAGATGGACATCGCAGAATTAAGAAAAGTGCCAGTGGTATGCGAGTTCCCTGATGTGCTCCCGGAAGAACTACCAGGTATGCCACCAGACCGAGAGATCGAATTCAGCATTGAATTAGCACCTGGCACCGCTCCCATTTATAAGAAGCCGTATAGAATGGCACCCTCAGAATTGGTGGAGTTGAAGAAGCAGATAAAGGAATTATTGGACAAAGGATTTATACGAGCCAGCTCCTCACCATGGGGTTCGCCCGTATTGTTCGCCAAGAAGAAGGATGGGACACTGAGACTATGCATAGACTATCGAGCCCTCAATATGGTCACCATAAAAAACAAATACCCGATGCCACGGATAAATGATTTGTTGACCAGCTCGCACAAGCTAAAGTATTTTCAAAGATTGATTTGAGATCAGGATACCATCAACTCAAGGTACGAACAGAGGATATCCCCAAGACAGCTTTCACTTCCAGATATGGGTTATACGAGTTTACGGTGATGCCGTTTGGACTAACAAACGCCCCCGCATACTTCGTCCACCTCATGAACAAAGTATTCATGAAATTCATGGACAAATTTGTGGTGGTATTCATTGACGATATTCTGGTTTACTCAAGGACACCAGAAGAACATGCTGAGCACCTCAGAATTGTTTTGGGAGAATTGAGGAAACATCAGTTGTACGCCAAATTTAGCAAATGCGAATTTTGGCTAAGACAAGTTGGTTTCTTGGGCCATATTTTGAACCAAGAAGGCGTGGCCGTAGACCCAGAAAAGGTCAAGGCCATACTGGACTGGAAGCCACCCGCCAACGTCACAGATGTGCGGAGTTTCCTAGGAATGGCCGGATATTACAGGAGATTTATTGAAGGATTCTCCACTGTGGCAAAACCTATGACCCAACTGCTCAAGAAGGACAAGAAATTCGTATGGACGGAAGCATGTGAGCAGAGCTTCAAGGAACTCAAGAAGAAGCTAACAACCGCACCAGTCTTAACCGTACCAGACATACACAAGAGTTTTGAAGTATATTGTGACGCGTCCCGAAAAGGTCTCGGATGTGTGCTAATGCAGGATGGCAAAGTTGTCGCATATGCCTCCAGACAACTGCGAAAACATGAGGAAAATTACCCAACACATGACTTGGAACTAGCAGCAGTTATACATGCACTCAAGGAGTGGAGGCACTTTCTGTTGGGAAATCGCTGTGAAATATATACGGACCATAAGAGCCTCAAATATATCTTCACACAACCAGAGCTGAATTTACGCCAACGACGCTGGTTGGAACTGGTCAAAGACTATGACGTCGGCATCGACTACCACCCAGGAAAAGCAAATGTAGTGGCCGAAGCCCTTAGTCGAAACCCCAGCCCGGACAGTGACGGTCAGCAAAACTTGAGGCCTGAGTTTCAGCGAGAGTTCACTCGGCTCAACATGATGTTGGTCTCTGAGGGCACCATATCAAACCTGGAGATACAACCCACCCTAGTGGAACAAATCAAGAAGGCTCAACAGGGACATCCCAGTATCGAAGGCATAAAGAAGAAAATGAACCGTAGTAAGACTTCAGAATTCGTCACGGACAGTGAAGGAACATTATGGTACCGGGACAGACTTTGCGTACCTAACATTGAGGAACTCAAGCAACAGATCTTGACGGAGAGCCACACCGCTCCATACTCGATACATCCTGGAGGAACCAAAATGTACAAGGACATTCAGGAAAGATTTTGGTGGCACGGTATGAAAAGAGATATAGCCACCTTCGTTGCTTGTTGCGATTCATGTCAGCGCATCAAGGCCGAGCACCAAAAGCCAGCAGGGCTACTCCAGCCTAACAGGATACCAGAGTGGAAATGGGATGAAATTGGAATGGACTTCATTGTCGGATTACCCCGATCACAGCGTGGAAATGACGCCATCTGGGTCATCACAGACCGACTAACCAAGGTTGCACACTTCATTCCCGTGAAGACTACCTACTCCACACAAAGACTGGCAAAACTCTATCTCTCCCGTATAGTTTGCTTGCACGGAGTCCCAAAGACTATAATATCAGACCGAGGCACCCAATTCGTCTCCAAATTTTGGGATCACCTATAACAAGCTCTGGCCACGCAACTAGCTTTCAGTACAGCATACCATCCTCAGACAGATGGACAAACAGAACGTGTAAACCAAATCCTAGAAGATATGCTAAGAGCCTGTGTACTCACCTATGGATCCAGTTGGGAAGAGAGTTTGCCCTATCCCGAATTTGCGTACAACAACAGTTACCAAACCAGTTTGCAAATGGCACCCTTTGAAGCATTGTACGGACGGAGGTGTCGTACCCCATTGAATTGGTCAGAAACAGGTGACAGCCGTATCTTCGGCCCAGATATGCTTAAGGAGGCCGAGGAAAAAGTTAAACAAATCAGGGATAGACTCAAGACAGCACAGAGCCGACAAAAGAGCTACTATGATCAGAAGCATCGTGAGGTCAGCTTTGAACCTGGTGATTCCGTATACCTCCGAGTATCTCCTATGAGGGGTCTGCAACGGTTCAAAATTAAGGGGAAGCTAGCCCCAAGATTTATTGGACCATTTTGTGTAAAGGCACGAAGAGGCACAGTAGCCTACCAACTAGACCTCCCCAAGGAGCTGTCAGACGTCCATGACGTATTCCACGTCTCGCAGTTGAGGAAATGTGTGAGTAACCCGGAGAAACATGTACCTCATGAGGACATTGATATGCAACCAGATCTCACCTACAGAGAAAGGCCAGTAAAGATTTTAGAAGAGTCTGAACGGAGGACCCGTCAGAAAACGACAAAACTTTTCAGGGTCCAGTGGAGCAACCACACTGAGGATGAAGCCACATGGGAAAGGGAAGATTTCCTCCGAGCAGAGTATCCATATCTATTTGAGGATCAGCAGAAATCTCGAGGACGAGATTTTTCCTAAGGGGGTAGGTGTTGTGACACCCAAGATTCTATTGAATTTTCAAAAAGATTTTATTTGACTTGAAGGGAGTGATTTAAAAATTTTCTTCAAGAGAACTCTCACTCTCAAATATTTTTCTTTATGGCAAAATTTTTTATTTGAATTCACCCAAGATCCTCCTTTGGTCTTGGAGGTTCTTGCTTTTCATTGGACTCAAGACAAAATGTTTTTCATTTGAGAGAATAACTTTTGAAAACCTTTTCTTGAATTTGCACTATGGCTTTTGGAAAGTACTTTGCCACTTTCAACTATTCCTTCTTGCCATGGCATAAGTGCAAATCCTCTCTCCTAAACACTCCCTCACCTCTGGATCATGATTTACATCAAATCCAGCAAGTTGAACCTCCCCATGTATTTATTTTCCATTCAAATTCTATTCAAATATTTTCTGCCTTCTATTCTACCTCTTGGAGATTTACAAAGGAACTCCATTTTCTGTTTGGACTTTTACCACCAAACTTCTTTCCCCTCCTAGTCCTTTGAACCATCAACCTAGAACCATGAAGATCCACTGGTCTCCAGTTCAAAATTTTCAAACTACATCAGCTGCAAGTTTGGACCAGATTTGCCAAATTTGGTGAAATTCATTCAAAACTTTCTCCAAAAATTCCAAGTAAATTCATGCAGCCCCTGGGTGCTTTGAGTGATCATCTCACCAAGTTACAGCTCCAGAAGAACTTATCTCTTTACCAAAACCCACTGTCGAACACCTGCAATGCTTGGTCACTGTCAAGATTCAGTAAGTTCAGAGTTCAGTCAAGTGGCTGCTGTCGTTTTCTTCAGAAACGGGCGTCGATCTCGCCAGTACCCTCGCGTCGCCTTGCTCCTCGTCCTCGCCCTCTCGTTCCTGCACCGCACGAGTGCCTGGCATCTTGCGGGCGTCGGCGACGAGCAGCAGAAGGTGCGCCGCCCCGTGACCGACGCCGGCGGCGGCTTTGCGGACGCCAGCGGGAGACACGGCACCGCCGACTCCACCCAGCGCCGCCCAAACCACCGGAGCCCGCCGCGTGGCCGTCCACTCCCCCGAATGCGCTGCCGCTCTCGTCGTGAACCCCAGGGCGCGGAGCGCGCTCTCTGCCGCCGTTGAGCCCGTGCGGTCACCTCACCGTGGGCAGACGCCATTACGCCAAGACCAACCCCGTTCAGCTGCAAAACGAGTCCCGTAACATCCACTGATGCTGCTCGACCGCTCAAACCCCCTGCCAACCCACTGCTCCGCCGTAATCGCTCGCCGGAGATTCTCCGTTCACGGCCACCCCGTCGATCTGCCTATAAATAGGGGCCCCGAGCTTCAACTCGAGCACCCACCAGCCCTACACTTCCCCTAGAGCACGCCCAGCCACTAGAAGAGCCGCAAGGGGGTCTCCTTCCTCGACTCCGGCCGCCGCGATCCGCCACGGGATCCAGCCCGATTCGCCCCCGTGTGTGCTCCACAGCCCCCATTCTCTTGCCAGTAGCTTCTCCTTGCATCACCCGTTCTGACCCGCGCCTCAATTCGTACTTTGCAGCCCTCCACCGGAGTTCCCCAACCTCACCCGAACTGCCGTCCGCCGGAGATAGTGTCGCCGTCGACGTGGTGCTCCCCGTTGGACGAGTCCACCACCCACCGACGCGGAAGAAGACACTGAAGCTCTTGGTACCCCCCGTTTCTCCTAACTCGCCGTGGTTCGACGCCGGCGTCCATCGCCGTCTTCGGGCGCCGGCGAGCTTTCAAACCTGACATGCGGGCCCCGCGTGTCAGCCTCTGTTTTATTTCCCCGAACCGTTTTCTGTTGGCGCCTTCGGGCAAAATACGTTTTCTCCTTGCGCTTGCGCATTCCCAGCCGAAGCGTTTTCTGTTTTCTCAGTTAAAACCCTGGAACTTTTCTGTTTCATTACAGAAAGGTCCCTGGACAGAAACCTTTATAACTTTTTAATGAAAAGGTATTTTTGAGTGATTCTTTTTCTGTCAATCTCCAAATTTTGTCTAGTTTTTTACGGGATTTATTTGAAAAATATTTGGCAAAGTTTCTGTGCATGTGTTGGTTTTCACGTTAGTACCCCGTTTCGTGATTGCCGTAGGTTCCGGGAGAGGGGACGGAGCCGCGAACTTCGCCGAGCTAGACTCCGACTTCTCCGAACCAGGCAAGCATGTTTGAACATTTGATATGGCAGATGTTTTGCATGTTCATGTGAAAGTTTGTGCGTGGCATGTGAGTGTCGATAAATACCTCGTTGCTTGTAAGGCAACGACCCGGTTGTTCCGAAGTTGCGATGACCTCTGATGAGAGGTGGCCTAATCATGTGGTGACATGAAGGGCAGCAAGGTGGTACTGTTGTAGCATGCCAGCCTTGTGTCATCCGACTCTCTTCGACGTTAACGTGGTTGGAGCCACGTTATCGATCTTTTCCCGCATGTTCCAAAGTTGCGATGACCTCTGATGAGAGGTGGCCTAATCATGTGGTGACATGAAGGGCAGCAAGGTGGTACTGTTGTAGCATGCCAGCCTTGTGTCATCCGACTTTTCCGACGTTAACATGGTTGGAGCCGTGTTATCGTCCCTTCCCCTTTCCGTGCTACCACATGTCTCATTGCCAGGATACGGTTTAGTAAGTTGGTAACCTCTTTCCGTGTACACACCAAACAGAGAGGCCGGGATGATGGTACCTTGGCCCAGGATTAAAGCCAGTCATTCGGTCAGGGGGCATGGGTGTTTCCGGTTGGGACCGAGAGGGGGGGCACCCCCTTATAGCGCGCGTATAGAAATTTGATCCCATGCTACGCGAGGTTGTAGCCTCCCCGACTCAGGGTTTTTCCTGAATGTTGCCGAGGGTGATCCCTGGCTTCGGATGGTTAAATTGGGTGTGTACTGGTTAGACGTGTTCCTTCCAGAACACCGTAGACGGAACTAGTCCCCGTGACTACTGAAATCCGTTGGCTGTGGTTAAGTACAAACTCTGCAGAGTCAATTCCTTCCAAATCATCGTATCCATGATTAGTAATGTAGACTTTACATCCAAATCTATCCGTATGAAAATCTTGCCCCGGTGAACAAGCTCAAGCGGTAAAATCTCAGATTTATTGTTATTCCAGTTGATGGACTAACTTTATTTTGCGTCTCATACTTGTGATAATTTATGTCTCCGAGCTATTGTATTAATGAGTTGTGATATAAGCCCTTTATGAGACGTCGCGCAGACGTCCGACTGTGGCGTGTACTCGTTTCTCACTTTAAATATAAGCCCTTTATGCGATGTCGCTCAGACGTCCGACTGTGGCATGTACTGTCTTTACTTTCTGTTATAAGCCCTTTATGTGATGTCGCTCAGACGTCCGACTGCGGCATGCACTGTCTTTACTTTCTGTTATAAGCCCTTTATGTGGTGTCGCCCCGACGCCCGACTGTGGCATTATTATTCTGCATTTTCCGCTCGAGGAGTCTTTCAGACACTCGTTTGGCACCAGTATTATATTTTCGCATTTTCCGCTCGAGGAGTCTTTCAGACACTCGCTTGGCACCAGTATTACTATTCCGCATTTTCCGCCCGAGGAGTCTTTCAGACACTCGTTTTGCACCAGTATTATATTTCCGCATTTTCCGCTCGAGGAGTCTTTCAGACACTCGTTTGGCACCAGTATTATATTTCCGCATTTTCCGCTCGAGGAGTCTTTCAGACACTCGTTTGGCACCCGCATTACTATTCTGCAGTTTCCGCTCGAGGCGTCATTCAGACCCTCGCTTGGCACCCAGTATTTATTATCTCTATGTCTGATCGCACTGGTTAACTTATTCATGTGCTTCATGTATGCATTTGTTATACCTTATGTCCGAACTGTCTTGCGAGTACTTTCATAGTACTCACCTGGCTTGTTGATTTGGCCAGATGTTGACGAAGGCGATCTCTTGGATGAAGAGTTTGATAGCGCGTCCGACGCCTAGAGGAGTCCCAGTCAGTCCTGCGCGATCCCGGATATTGGTCACTTGTATCGTTTACGCTTCCGCCACCCGCAATAAGTCTTCTCGAGCCTCACTCCGACGCTCGAAGAGTTGTAGTATTCTGGAATCATGTCACTCGCTTTGCAGTGATATTTCCACCACCGTTATTATCGTGAGTTAGAAGTTTGCCACCCTATCCGCCGTATTGTTTTATCGGCGTGCATGTAATAAATTGTTGGGCAGTCTCTTCCCAACTTTGTATTATATTTAGTACTCCTGGTATTTTTCTTCTGTGACCAATGTATTGTCTATCAGTGAGAAGGAATTCTTCCTCGCTGGTCCGTAACAGGGATTGGTTTCTCAATAATTATTTTATTGAAAAACCGGTCGTGACAAGCTTGGTATCAGAGCCAGGCTGACTGTAGGAAGCCACTAGGTGCGATCGCTAATCGGTTATTAGCGTCTTTAGTGCTTCTTCAGCATTTTGCAATTGTAGCTATTTTCTGTTGGTCATCATAAAATTTATGACATGACTACTCAGAATTTTTGCCTACTTTTGTAGATGGCTGGCAGCAGCTGTGAGAATCGAGTGTTCACCAACGTGCCCGAGGGGTTTGTCAAGCTCCTCGTCACCATCACCAAGCTCGCGATCGGGCCAGCAGCTCGCCCGGAGTTCACCCTCTATCAGCACAAGCTCAGTGACGACGTGTCTATGCACCAGGCTGTGGTGCAATTCAGGGGAGGACGATCTGCTGCTCACCATTTCCGTTTTACGGGAAGGGCCATGCCTACGGAGAGGCATGCCATGCAGATGGCTGCCCGTGAGGCGATAGCTCGCCTTCGGGACATCCTTCCTACGATGAGGACTCGTCGCTACCGCTACCTCCCATGCCATGTGCCTTACACCAGCCACTATGCGTTCGCCTGCCATCGGGGAGAGCGAGATGAAGCCATCGAGATGGTTGTGGAGTATCTCAAGGCTCTGGAGGAGTCTTTCGACAACCTCGTAGATGATCTTGTGGCTGCCCGCATGGACTTAGTCCGGGGCGGTCCTGCCAGCAGGAAGGAGCTTCTCCACACGGCGCCACCTCTGACATTCGTCTCGTCTTCAGCCTCGTATGCACCAGCCGTTTTGGCCACTGCTCGCCGTCTGCCTACCACAGAGGAGTTCGACCGAGTCATCGCTCCTACTCCAGTCAGAGTCGCACCGCCTGCCGCACGCGCTCTACCGCCAGTCGCCCCCGCACCATCACCGCAGCGCAGCGTCGCACGCCAGGAACCAGCTAGAGAGGAGGAGGTTGATTCTCCTGGACCGCTGAGCCTTGCCATCGGCAAGGGGAAGGAGATCTTCACCATCTCCGACTGAGAGCACCGAGTAGCCGCGTGTTATGCCTGCTTGTATGATGTGTTGTTCTTATCTGTACGCTAGTTTGTATTGGTGTGTTTGCTGCCTTCCGGAGTAGTACGCTAGTTTTTAATAACATGTCAGGATTGTGTACGCGCATCCTGAGTGCTGTATCGTGTGTTTGCTTTTCGCATGAAAGTTTTATGTTAAGCACTTCTTCTCCGTGAAAATCATTTGTGTTTCTTGAAAACCTTGAAGCCTTTTTGATTATTGCCTTTGCAAGGGTTTTCCTCGTGCTACACAGTTTTTCTCATGGGTTTTGCAAACGATACCCCAGACTGGAAAAATGTCTCGCCCTTGGACTCGCTCTATGCCCAATCAGCCAGAAGAGGTTTACGGAACACAATACCTGCCACGGTTTTGTTTGATTCTGGAGCTTCCCATTCGTTCGTTTCGAAGAGTTTTGTCGCAACATGGTTTTCCGATACTCCCCTTGGAAAAATCTATGATCATCAAGTCCCCCGGAAATAAGCAAATTGCTCAGGGTTACTGCCAGGGAGTGGTCATTGAGTTCGAAGGACTACCATTCCACGCGAATCTCATCGTGTTGGAAAGTAAAGGACTGGATGTCATTTTAGGAATGGACTGGTTAACCACCAACAAAGGATTTATCGACTGTTTCAATCGGACAGTGATTCTCACTCACCATCACGGCAAGACAATAAGAGTTTCCGCTCAAGAAAGGCCACGATCACAGAAACCAAAACTGAACAAGATGGACATCGCAGAATTAAGAAAAGTGCCAGTGGTATGCGAGTTCCCTGATGTGCTCCCGGAAGAACTACCAGGTATGCCACCAGACCGAGAGATCGAATTCAGCATTGAATTAGCACCTGGCACCGCTCCCATTTATAAGAAGCCGTATAGAATGGCACCCTCAGAATTGGTGGAGTTGAAGAAGCAGATAAAGGAATTATTGGACAAAGGATTTATACGAGCCAGCTCCTCACCATGGGGTTCGCCCGTATTGTTCGCCAAGAAGAAGGATGGGACACTGAGACTATGCATAGACTATCGAGCCCTCAATATGGTCACCATAAAAAACAAATACCCGATGCCACGGATAAATGATTTGTTGACCAGCTCGCACAAGCTAAAGTATTTTCAAAGATTGATTTGAGATCAGGATACCATCAACTCAAGGTACGAACAGAGGATATCCCCAAGACAGCTTTCACTTCCAGATATGGGTTATACGAGTTTACGGTGATGCCGTTTGGACTAACAAACGCCCCCGCATACTTCGTCCACCTCATGAACAAAGTATTCATGAAATTCATGGACAAATTTGTGGTGGTATTCATTGACGATATTCTGGTTTACTCAAGGACACCAGAAGAACATGCTGAGCACCTCAGAATTGTTTTGGGAGAATTGAGGAAACATCAGTTGTACGCCAAATTTAGCAAATGCGAATTTTGGCTAAGACAAGTTGGTTTCTTGGGCCATATTTTGAACCAAGAAGGCGTGGCCGTAGACCCAGAAAAGGTCAAGGCCATACTGGACTGGAAGCCACCCGCCAACGTCACAGATGTGCGGAGTTTCCTAGGAATGGCCGGATATTACAGGAGATTTATTGAAGGATTCTCCACTGTGGCAAAACCTATGACCCAACTGCTCAAGAAGGACAAGAAATTCGTATGGACGGAAGCATGTGAGCAGAGCTTCCAAGAACTCAAGAAGAAGCTAACAACCGCACCAGTCTTAACCGTACCAGACATACACAAGAGTTTTGAAGTATATTGTGACGCGTCCCGAAAAGGTCTCGGATGTGTGCTAATGCAGGATGGCAAAGTTGTCGCATATGCCTCCAGACAACTGCGAAAACATGAGGAAAATTACCCAACACATGACTTGGAACTAGCAGCAGTTATACATGCACTCAAGGAGTGGAGGCACTTTCTGTTGGGAAATCGCTGTGAAATATATACGGACCATAAGAGCCTCAAATATATCTTCACACAACCAGAGCTGAATTTACGCCAACGACGCTGGTTGGAACTGGTCAAAGACTATGACGTCGGCATCGACTACCACCCAGGAAAAGCAAATGTAGTGGCCGATGCCCTTAGTCGAAACCCCAGCCCGGACAGTGACGGTCAGCAAAACTTGAGGCCTGAGTTTCAGCGAGAGTTCACTCGGCTCAACATGATGTTGGTCTCTGAGGGCACCATATCAAACCTGGAGATACAACCCACCCTAGTGGAACAAATCAAGAAGGCTCAACAGGGACATCCCAGTATCGAAGGCATAAAGAAGAAAATGAACCGTAGTAAGACTTCAGAATTCGTCACGGACAGTGAAGGAACATTATGGTACCGGGACAGACTTTGCGTACCTAACATTGAGGAACTCAAGCAACAGATCTTGACGGAGAGCCACACCGCTCCATACTCGATACATCCTGGAGGAACCAAAATGTACAAGGACATTCAGGAAAGATTTTGGTGGCACGGTATGAAAAGAGATATAGCCACATTCGTTGCTTGTTGCGATTCATGTCAGCGCATCAAGGCCGAGCACCAAAAGCCAGCAGGGCTACTCCAGCCTAACAGGATACCGGAGTGGAAATGGGATGAAATCGGAATGGACTTCATTGTCGGATTACCCCGATCACAGCGTGGAAATGACGCCATCTGGGTCATCACAGACCGACTAACCAAGGTTGCACACTTCATTCCCGTGAAGACTACCTACTCCACACAAAGACTGGCAAAACTCTATCTCTCCCGTATAGTTTGCTTGCACGGAGTCCCAAAGACTATAATATCAGACCGAGGCACCCAATTCGTCTCCAAATTTTGGGATCACCTATAACAAGCTCTGGCCACGCAACTAGCTTTCAGTACAGCATACCATCCTCAGACAGATGGACAAACAGAACGTGTAAACCAAATCCTAGAAGATATGCTAAGAGCCTGTGTACTCACCTATGGATCCAGTTGGGAAGAGAGTTTGCCCTATCCCGAATTTGCGTACAACAACAGTTACCAAACCAGTTTGCAAATGGCACCCTTTGAAGCATTGTACGGACGGAGGTGTCGTACCCCATTGAATTGGTCAGAAACAGGTGACAGCCGTATCTTCGGCCCAGATATGCTTAAGGAGGCCGAGGAAAAAGTTAAACAAATCAGGGATAGACTCAAGACAGCACAGAGCCGACAAAAGAGCTACTATGATCAGAAGCATCGTGAGGTCAGCTTTGAACCTGGTGATTCCGTATACCTCCGAGTATCTCCTATGAGGGGTCTGCAACGGTTCAAAATTAAGGGGAAGCTAGCCCCAAGATTTATTGGACCATTTTGTGTAAAGGCACGAAGAGGCACAGTAGCCTACCAACTAGACCTCCCCAAGGAGCTGTCAGACGTCCATGACGTATTCCACGTCTCGCAGTTGAGGAAATGTGTGAGTAACCCGGAGAAACATGTACCTCATGAGGACATTGATATGCAACCAGATCTCACCTACAGAGAAAGGCCAGTAAAGATTTTAGAAGAGTCTGAACGGAGGACCCGTCAGAAAACGACAAAACTTTTCAGGGTCCAGTGGAGCAACCACACTGAGGATGAAGCCACATGGGAAAGGGAAGATTTCCTCCGAGCAGAGTATCCATATCTATTTGAGGATCAGCAGAAATCTCGAGGACGAGATTTTTCCTAAGGGGGTAGGTGTTGTGACACCCAAGATTCTATTGAATTTTCAAAAAGATTTTATTTGACTTGAAGGGAGTGATTTAAAAATTTTCTTCAAGAGAACTCTCACTCTCAAATATTTTTCTTTATGGCAAAATTTTTTATTTGAATTCACCCAAGATCCTCCTTTGGTCTTGGAGGTTCTTGCTTTTCATTGGACTCAAGACAAAATGTTTTTCATTTGAGAGAATAACTTTTGAAAACCTTTTCTTGAATTTGCACTATGGCTTTTGGAAAGTACTTTGCCACTTTCAACTATTCCTTCTTGCCATGGCATAAGTGCAAATCCTCTCTCCTAAACACTCCCTCACCTCTGGATCATGATTTACATCAAATCCAGCAAGTTGAACCTCCCCATGTATTTATTTTCCATTCAAATTCTATTCAAATATTTTCTGCCTTCTATTCTACCTCTTGGAGATTTACAAAGGAACTCCATTTTCTGTTTGGACTTTTACCACCAAACTTCTTTCCCCTCCTAGTCCTTTGAACCCTCAACCTAGAACCATGAAGATCCACTGGTCTCCAGTTCAAAATTTTCAAACTACATCAGCTGCAAGTTTGGACCAGATTTGCCAAATTTGGTGAAATTCATTCGAAACTTTCTCCAAAAATTCCAAGTAAATTCATGCAGCCCCTGGGTGCTTTGAGTGATCATCTCACCAAGTTATAGCTCCAGAAGAGTTTATCTCTTTACCAAAACCCACTGTCGAACACCTGCAATGCTTGGTCACTGTCAAGATTCAGTAAGTTCAGAGTTCAGTCAAGTGGCTGCTGTCGTTTTCTTCAGAAACGGGCGTCGATCTTGCCAGTACCCTCGCGTCGCCTTGCTCCTCGTCCTCGCCCTCTCGTTCCTGCACCGCACGAGTGCCTGGCATCTTGCGGGCGTCGGCGACGAGCAGCAGAAGGTGCGCCGCCCCGTGACCGACGCCGGCGGCGGCTTTGCGGACGCCAGCGGGAGACACGGCACCGCCGACTCCACCCAGCGCCGCCCAAACCACCGGAGCCCGCCGCGTGGCCGTCCACTCCCCCGAATGCGCTGCCGCTCTCGTCGTGAACCCCAGGGCGCGGAGCGCGCTCTCTGCCGCCGTTGAGCCCGTGCGGTCACCTCACCGTGGGCAGACGCCATTACGCCAAGACCAACCCCGTTCAGCTGCAAAACGAGTCCCGTAACATCCACTGATGCTGCTCGACCGCTCAAACCCCCTGCCAACCCACTGCTCCGCCGTAATCGCTCGCCGGAGATTCTCCGTTCACGGCCACCCCGTCGATCTGCCTATAAATAGGGGCCCCGAGCTTCAACTCGAGCACCCACCAGCCCTACACTTCCCCTAGAGCACGCCCAGCCACTAGAAGAGCCGCAAGGGGGTCTCCTTCCTCGACTCCGGCCGCCGCGATCCGCCACGGGATCCAGCCCGATTCGCCCCCGTGTGTGCTCCACAGCCCCCATTCTCTTGCCAGTAGCTTCTCCTTGCATCACCCGTTCTGACCCGCGCCTCAATTCGTACTTTGCAGCCCTCCACCGGAGTTCCCCAACCTCACCCGAACTGCCGTCCGCCGGAGATAGTGTCGCCGTCGACGTGGTGCTCCCCGTTGGACGAGTCCACCACCCACCGACGCGGAAGAAGACACTGAAGCTCTTGGTACCCCCCGTTTCTCCTAACTCGCCGTGGTTCGACGCCGGCGTCCATCGCCGTCTTCGGGCGCCGGCGAGCTTTCAAACCTGACATGCGGGCCCCGCGTGTCAGCCTCTGTTTTATTTCCCCGAACCGTTTTCTGTTGGCGCCTTCGGGCAAAATACGTTTTCTCCTTGCGCTTGCGCATTCCCAGCCGAAGCGTTTTCTGTTTTCTCAGTTAAAACCCTGGAACTTTTCTGTTTCATTACAGAAAGGTCCCTGGACAGAAACCTTTATAACTTTTTAATGAAAAGGTATTTTTGAGTGATTCTTTTTCTGTCAATCTCCAAATTTTGTCTAGTTTTTTACGGGATTTATTTGAAAAATATTTGGCAAAGTTTCTGTGCATGTGTTGGTTTTCACGTTAGTACCCCGTTTCGTGATTGCCGTAGGTTCCGGGAGAGGGGACGGAGCCGCGAACTTCGCCGAGCTAGACTCCGACTTCTCCGAACCAGGCAAGAATGTTTGAACATTTGATATGGCAGATGTTTTGCATGTTCATGTGAAAGTTTGTGCGTGGCATGTGAGTGTCGATAAATACCTCGTTGCTTGTAAGGCAACGACCCGGTTGTTCCGAAGTTGCGATGACCTCTGATGAGAGGTGGCCTAATCATGTGGTGACATGAAGGGCAGCAAGGTGGTACTGTTGTAGCATGCCAGCCTTGTGTCATCCGACTCTCTTCGACGTTAACGTGGTTGGAGCCACGTTATCGATCTTTTCCCGCATGTTCCAAAGTTGCGATGACCTCTGATGAGAGGTGGCCTAATCATGTGGTGACATGAAGGGCAGCAAGGTGGTACTGTTGTAGCATGCCAGCCTTGTGTCATCCGACTTTTCCGACGTTAACATGGTTGGAGCCGTGTTATCGTCCCTTCCCCTTTCCGTGCTACCACATGTCTCATTGCCAGGATACGGTTTAGTAAGTTGGTAACCTCTTTCCGTGTACACACCAAACAGAGAGGCCGGGATGATGGTACCTTGGCCCAGGATTAAAGCCAGTCATTCGGTCAGGGGGCATGGGTGTTTCTGGTTGGGACCGAGAGGGGGGGCACCCCCTTATAGCGCGCGTATAGAAATTTGATCCCATGCTACGCGAGGTTGTAGCCTCCCCGACTCAGGGTTTTTCCTGAATGTTGCCGAGGGTGATCCCTGGCTTCGGATGGTTAAATTGGGTGTGTACTGGTTAGACGTGTTCCTTCCAGAACACCGTAGACGGAACTAGTCCCCGTGACTACTGAAATCCGTTGGCTGTGGTTAAGTACAAACTCTGCAGAGTCAATTCCTTCCAAATCATCGTATCCATGATTAGTAATGTAGACTTTACATCCAAATCTATCCGTATGAAAATCTTGCCCCGGTGAACAAGCTCAAGCGGTAAAATCTCAGATTTATTGTTATTCCAGTTGATGGACTAACTTTATTTTGCGTCTCATACTTGTGATAATTTATGTCTCCGAGCTATTGTATTAATGAGTTGTGATATAAGCCCTTTATGAGACGTCGCGCAGACGTCCGACTGTGGCGTGTACTCGTTTCTCACTTTAAATATAAGCCCTTTATGCGATGTCGCTCAGACGTCCGACTGTGGCATGTACTGTCTTTACTTTCTGTTATAAGCCCTTTATGTGATGTCGCTCAGACGTCCGACTACGGCATGCACTGTCTTTACTTTCTGTTATAAGCCCTTTATGTGGTGTCGCCCCGACGCCCGACTGTGGCATTATTATTCTGCATTTTCCGCTCGAGGAGTCTTTCAGACACTCGTTTGGCACCAGTATTATATTTCCGCATTTTCCGCTCGAGGAGTCTTTCAGACACTCGCTTGGCACCAGTATTACTATTCCGCATTTTCCGCCCGAGGAGTCTTTCAGACACTCGTTTTGCACCAGTATTATATTTCCGCATTTTCCGCTCGAGGAGTCTTTCAGACACTCGTTTGGCACCAGTATTATATTTCCGCATTTTCCGCTCGAGGAGTCTTTCAGACACTCGTTTGGCACCCGCATTACTATTCTGCAGTTTCCGCTCGAGGCGTCATTCAGACCCTCGCTTGGCACCCAGTATTTATTATCTCTATGTCTGATCGCACTGGTTAACTTATTCATGTGCTTCATGTATGCATTTGTTATACCTTATGTCCGAACTGTCTTGCGAGTACTTTCATAGTACTCACCTGGCTTGTTGATTTGGCCAGATGTTGACGAAGGCGATCTCTTGGATGAAGAGTTTGATAGCGCGTCCGACGCCTAGAGGAGTCCCAGTCAGTCCTGCGCGATCCCGGATATTGGTCACTTGTATCGTTTACGCTTCCGCCACCCGCAATAAGTCTTCTCGAGCCTCACTCCGACGCTCGAAGAGTTGTAGTATTCTGGAATCATGTCACTCGCTTTGCAGTGATATTTCCACCACCGTTATTATCGTGAGTTAGAAGTTTGCCACCCTATCCGCCGTATTGTTTTATCGGCGTGCATGTAATAAATTGTTGGGCAGTCTCGGCCCAACTTTGTATTATATTTAGTACTCCTGGTATTTTCTTCTGTGACCAATGTATTGTCTATCAGTGAGAAGGAATTCTTCCTCGCTGGTCCGTAACAGGGATTGGTTTCTCAATAATTATTTTACTGAAAAACCGGTCGTGACAGGCGCTGGGCCCGCGGGCTTCGGCGGCGGCGGCGTACGGCTGCTGACGTGGCAGCGACGGTGGAAGTGGACGCGTCCGGCTCCGCCTGGACGTGTCCGGCGGCGGAAGGGAGCGGGTCTAGGGTTTAGTCTGCGTTCGTTTTCGGGAGGGCTCACATATAAATAGGTAGAGGGAGGTAGGAGGCTCCAAATGAGGTGCGGTTTTCGCCCACACGATCGTGATCGAATGACCTAGAGCATGAAAGAGAGTTTGGTGGGTTTTGGGCTGGTTTAGAGAGGGGTTTTGCTGCAACACACAAATGGACTTTGCGGATGCCCGGTTAACCGTTGGAGTACCAAACGACTTCCAAATGGAACGAAACTTGACCGGTGGTCTCCCGGTGGTATACTAGGGCCACTTGACAAGCCTCGGTCCATTCCGAGAATGTTTGACACCCGCTCACGAAAGAAAACAAGAGGGGTGCACCGGAGGAGATGGGAGCGCCGGATTGCAAAACGGACAACGGGGAAAATGCTCGGATGCATGAGACGAACACGTATGCAAATGCAATGCACATGATGACATTATATGAAAAGCATGACATGAACAAAATGAAAAACGAAAGACAAAACCCGAACACGGAGGGAATATCATAACGCATAGCCGAAAATGGCAAGAGTCGGAGTTACAAATATGGAAAGTTGCATGCGGGGTGTTACAACAAGTTGAAGGATCTATGACAATATGACTTCTATGTGAATATGAACAAACATAAATCATTACGTTGTCTTCCTTGTCCAATGTCAACAATTTTGGCATATAATATTTTGATGGGGGCTCACAATCACAAAAGATTTCCAGGATAGTGTATTTGCATGTGAAAGTTCTCTTCCTTATACTAATCATTCGTGAATTGCTTGTATGACCAATATTGTGATTGTCAAGCCTCAAATGATTTCATTTTCTAAACCCAATGTGTAGCTTCCACTAGGCATGATATGATTTCAACTTCATGACATTAAATTTATTCAACAATTTACTCATAGGATATAAGTGAAGCACAAGATTAAATGATAAGCTACTCCAAAAGATGTAAGTGAAGATCATAAGCACAATATTTCTTTCTCTCAAATTAATTTAAGTGAAGCAAAAGAGAATTTCTTCAAAAATACTAAAGCACACCGTGCTCAAAAAGATATAAGTGAAGCACTAGAGCAATTCCATAGAAAAGAGCTTCGTTGACGGGATGTGAATGCCGCTTACCTAGCCTCTCTAGCAACTTTTTGAGGACTCTATTTTATTTAAAAACTTTCAGATCTAAGTATTTTATTAAAATATCAAGCAAAAAAAAGAACTTTCAAGGATAGCACAACTCATGTGAAGAAGCAAAAAACTTAGGCTCAATCGATACTAACCGATAATTGTTGATGAAGAAAGGTGGGATGCCTACTGGGGCATCCCCAAGCTTAGATGCTTGAGACTTCTTGAAATATTATCTTGGGATGCCTTGGGCATCCCCAAGCTTGAGCTTTTGTGTCTCCTTAATTCTTCTCATATCACGGTTTCCCTAAATCTCAAAAACTTCGTCCACACAAAACTCAACAAGAACTCGTGAGATAAGTTAGTATAAACCAATGCAAAAACCTTATCATTCTGTACTGTAGCAAATCACTAAAACTATTATTTGACATAGCATACTAATTTCCTCTGCATATTTAATACTCCTATCCTCAAATAGAATCATTAAGCAAGCAAACATATGCAAACAATGCAACCATAACAGCAATCTGCCAAAACAGTAAAGTCTGTAAAGAATGCAAGATTCATCATACTTCCCTAACTCCAAAAATTATTAAAAAATTTCCACACTATAGAAAATTTATCAGAGCTTAATATAAAGTTTCAACATTTTATAACATTCTGACTTTGCTAAGGAATTTTTGCAACAGCGGTAAACTTTCTATTTTGAAACAGCAACAAGTATACTTGCAAAATAAGCATGGTGAAGGCCATCCTTGACATTTTTATTGAAATAAAAGATGCAAAACATTATTCTAAATAACAGCAAGCAAATCCTAACAAAAAAAATGACGCTCCAAGTAGAACTCATATCATGTGACGAATGAAAACATAGCTCCAAGTGAGGTTACCGATAATGTTGGAGACGAAAGAGGGGATGCCTTCCGGGGCATCCCCAAGCTTAGTTGCTTGGATCTTCCTTGAATATTACCTTGGGGTGCCTTGGGCATCCCCAAGCTTAGGGTCTTGTCACTCCTAATTATCCTCATATCGACATCTTACCCAAAACTTGAAAACTTCAATCACACAAAACTTAACAGAACTTTGTGAGATAGGTTAGTATGATAAAGAGCAAACCGTTTCACTTTGGTACTGTCAGAGACAAGATTAATAATTTTTTCCACACAATGCCTACTGTAGAATATAATTTCCACAATTTATATTGAGCAATATAAGCCATAGAAACTAGAAAACAAGCAAACTATGCATTGAAAACATAATATGTCAAAAACAGAACTGGCTGTAGTAATCTGTACTCAAACCATACTTCTTCTACTCCAAAAATTATGAAACAATTAGGACCACGTGAGCAATTTGTATATTAAACTTCTGCAAAAATAATCAACTCAAAAGCACTCTTCTGTTAAAAATATGAATTATTTTCGTGAGCGCAAAAGTTTCTATTTTTTCAGCAAGATCAAATCAACTATCACCCAACATGATCCCAAAGGCTTTACTTGGCACTTTATTGAAACAAAATCAATAAAAATGATCAATGCAGTAGCATAATCATTTGAACACACAAAAACAGTAGGTAAAAGTGTTGGGTTGTCTCCCAACAAGCGCTTTTCTTTAATGCCTTTTAGCTAGGCATGATAATTTCAATGATGCTCGCATAAAAGATAAGAATTGAAACATAAACAGAGCATCATGGAGCATGTGACTAGCACATGTAAGTCTAACCCACTTGTCGGGGGAAACGACACCTATGGGATCATGAAGAATCCCTTTTCCTATGGTTGGCGGGCGCGGGGCTGTGAAAAGAGCGGGATTAGAAGATCAACGCAGGGGGGTTATCCAGGTTCGGGCCGCAAGTGATGCGTAATACCCTACTCCTGCTGGTTTACGTTTATTTGGTGTTCTTGGACTAGCTACAAAAGCGTGCAGGGTCCAAAAAGTCCGAATCCTCTCTCAGTACGCCGCGGGCCTCCTTTTATAGACAAAGGGGCTGCCACAGTGGCACACAGGAGGTGGAAAGTTGTACAGTGGTCGAGTCTATCTCCTGGCACCGTAGGACAAACGCATTTAATGCGCTGCCGACGTGCCCTTCTTGCTTTATCGAGGACGGCAAGGAAGCTCGTCCCAGCTGTCGCCGCCTCGCCCGGCTTCGACGCACGTCCGAGCTGACGAGGCGTGTAGTGCAACGTTGGCTGGTTGTTGGGTTGGCGCGGTGGCAGAGTCTTCACGAAGATCTGCATGCCACCACGCAGGTGCTTGCTGAGTTGGCCTGGAAGCTGCACGTCGCCATGCAGGTTCCTCCCTTGTTGGCGGGCTGCTGCTGTGTTGGAACGGCGGTGGAGGTTTGGCAGGTGCCGGCTGGGCTGCGGCCCCGCGGATGTCTTCGGCAAGAGTCTTGCCGAGGCCCTGGCAAGGATCTTGCCGCGTCATCGTGGTCGTCCCCGGCAAGGGTCTTGCCGGGGGTCTCGTGGGTATCTTCGACAAGGATCTTGCCGAGGATCGTCGCCTTTCTGGTTATCATCTAGTCTTGTATGCTTCTGGTCTTCACAAAGATCTGCATGTCACCATGGAGGTGCCTCCCGAACCTTGGTTCCAATGTGGTTGATGGTGTTGGAACTCTTGGGCTCAAGGGTGGCAGCTCTGCTAGTGTTGGGCAAGTCGCCCCGGCAAGGTTCTTGCTGGGGCTGTGGAGGCCGCCCCGGCAAGGGCCTTGCCAGGGAGGGCTCACCTCACCCTTCTGCTCTTCATGCTTCTGTCTTGGTGTTGCTCTGTCCGTCTTGTGTCTTTGCTCCCACTGCCCCGCCAAGCGTGGCCATCGGCTCGTGGCTGCAACTGCCCGCGCACAAGTAAAGGGGTACAAATAGGACCCCTACTTTTGTACACCGATAGGAGCCCCCGGGCCTGGGCCACGTATAAGTGCGGAGCGTTATTGGGTCAGGCCCAGAATGATGCGCGGGCGCGCGGGCGGCGGAGTTTACCGCAGTAACTTCTTTGCTCGCTGCGCTTCCCCGCGACCCGTGTTGAATGCGCGACGTGGAGGGTCGTGCGTGACGTGGGGGTCATGCGTGGGGCGGTTCCTGCATGCATGTGTCACGTCGTGGTAAATGGTAAAGAGGCGGCCCGCGCCTTCCCCATAAAAAGGAAAAACCGCAGGCACGCTGCTCATTTACCCTCTACGCCTCTTCCAGTCTCGGAACCACCGTTCCCCTCTTCTTTCTCAGGCGAAAGATTTGAAGCTCCCACCTCCGCTTGCTGCTACTGCGCTCCCATTGCTCTTGATCCTTTGCCCTCTCCCAGCCGCCATGGCACCCAAAACCAGCAAGGGCAAGGGAGCGGCCAAGGACGCCGGGGAGAAGGAGGCGCCGGAGAGCGAGTTGGCGGTGCGGCGGACGCAGCTTGCCTACTTCCCTTCGACGGTCGATGCGATCCACCACAAGAACATCTTCTTGCCCCTGTGGGGGAGGAAGACGACGGGGCACCGTGCCACGCGCGTCGTCCCCGCCGATTTTGCCAGGGCCGGCCCAAATCGGTACCCCTTCTTCATCGATTTCTTCTCTTGCGGGCTCTGCCCCCCTTTCTCTCACTTCTTCAATGACGTCATGCACACCTAGGGCTTCCATCTTCTGGATCTCACGTCGAATGCCGTGGTGTGCATGGCTTTCTTTGCCCATCTCTGCGAGGGCTTTGCTCGGGTGCTCCCTAGCACGACACTCTTCCGCCACTACTTCTCCCCTCGCCTCCAGCCAGGGGGTGCCATCTCTGGCTGCATCACCTGGGTTCCAAGGACCCAGGAAAAGGGCACGTATCCGGAGGGTGCCCAGAAGGAGAGGTGGGAGGAGTGGCGGAGCCGGTGGTGCTGGATCGAGGAGATGGATCCGCAGGAGTTCTGTCGGGTTCGTCAGAGCCCGCCGACCCGCCGCAGGGACTAGAGCGACCTTGACGCCAACGACGAGAAGCTCACGGTCGCCACCACCAGGATTCATCGCCTCACCATGGCCGGGCTCACCCTCGAGATGATCGGGTCTGACTTCATCCGGCGACGGATCGCCCCGCTACACAACAAGGGGAGGCCGGCCTAGGATTTCAGGAACGCGACCGGCGTCATGAGGCTGTGCCCTGGCCTGAAGCACAATTTCACGGTGATGGGGCACGCCCACTTCTGCCAAAGGTTCTTTCAGCTTGACGTGGATGGCGATGGCAGGGCTGAGAGGACCGGCAGGGCCGCGAAGGCCGGCAAGGCCGTCAAGGGGCCCCTGTTTGGGTTGCCTGTGGGAGTGGTCCCGCTGAGCAACAACTCTCGCCAGTCTGCCATCATCGCCATGATGCCGGACTTCAACGCGCATGGCCTTGACCCGGCCTGGGCCGAGCCGCCAGCGGAGAAGCTGCATGAGTTCTTCGATACTTTATCGGAGGCTTATGTCCACGACGAGCCGCTGCTCATTCAAGACACCACCAAGGCAGGGCTGGACTACAACGCCGCCAGGGCGGCGGAGGCGGCGCTCGCCAGGAAGGCCGGCAGCGCTGGCGGCGTGGAGGATAAGGCCGACGCGGCCGCGGAGGAGAAGGAGCTCGCCCAGTGGGCGGAGTCTGCCGGGGAGGACATCGGCAGCGGCGCCGGGGACCCCTTGTTGAAGACACGGGCGACGAGTCGTCCGAAGAGGAGGCCGAGGCGAATGCCCCCCCCGGCCGCGGGGAGGCAGCGCATCCTGCGGCGGGCCAACTCTGGCGAGCCGGTCCGACCTGGCAGGACCATGCAGCGGCAACCGGCCCAGGAGCAGCTCGTGCGCCAGACGAGGGCGATGAAGGCCGCGGCAGCGAAGAAGGTGGTGAAGGCCTCGGTGGTGAAGAAGACATCAACTGCTCAAAATAATATAGATGCACCTAGTCCTTCTAAAAGGAAGAAAAAGAAAAATGAAAGGACTTTGCATGCTTCTAGTGAACCTATTGCTGAACCACCTGAGAATCCCAATGATACTTCTATTTCTGATGCTGAAACACAATCTGGTAATGAACATGAACCTAGTGATAATGTTAATGATGATGTTCATGTTGATGCTCAACCTAGCAATGACAATGATGTAGAAATTGAACCTGCTGTTAATCTTGATAACCCACAATCAAAGAATCAACGTTATGATAAGAGAGACTTTGTTGCTAAGAAGCACGGTAAAGAAAGAGAACCATGGGTTCAGAAACCCATGCCTCTTCCTCCCAAACCAAGAAAAAGGATGATGAGGATTTTGAGCGCTTTGCTGAAATGATTAGACCTATCTTTTTGCGTATGCGTTTGACTGATATGCTCAAAATGAATCCTTATGCTAAGTATATGAAAGAAATTGTTACTAATAAAAGAAAGATATCGGAAGCTGAAATTTCCACCATGCTTGCTAATTACACTTTTAAGGGTGGAATACCAAAGAAACTAGGAGATCCAGGAGTACCCACTATACCATGCTCCATTAAAAGAAATTATGTTAAAACTGCTTTATGTGATCTTGGAGCCGGTGTTAGTGTTATGCCTCTCTCTTTATATCGTAGACTTGATTTGAATAAGTTGGCACCTACTGAAATATCTTTGCAAATGGCTGATAAATCAACTGCTATACCTGTCGGTATTTGTGAGGATGTGCCTGTTGTGGTTGCAAATGTTACTATTTTAACAGACTTTTTTATTCTTGGTATTCCCGAGGATGATAGTATGTCTATTATTCTTGGAAGACCTTTTTTGAATACTGCAGGGGCTGTTATTGATTGCAACAAAGGCAATGTCACTTTTCATGTTAATGGTAATGAGCATACGGTACACTTTCTGAGGAAACAACCTCAAGTTCATAGTATCAATTCTATTGGAAAATTTTCATCGATTATTTTTGGAGGTTTTGAATTTCCTCTACCTACTATCAAGAAGAAATATGATATTCTTATTATTGGGGATGTGCATATCCCCGTTGAGGTAACATAGTGTTATTAGAAATTTCTCCGGTTCCATGTTATTTGGAATGAGTTTGTTAACAAGGCTTGATCAACCTTGTTAGTGGATTCCTTTTGATGAGCATGAGATGGATGGAACTAGAAGGCACAACCTTCTGTACCCTCCTTTTACCTTCTATTATTTAGTTGAAATAAAGCAAACATAGTATTTTCCTGTCTGTTTTCTGAATTATCCGTGCAATATAAAAATACCCCGAAAATAAAAGTTCTCCAAATGCCCTGCCAATTTAATATGATTTTTCTGGAATATTTGAGAATATCTGGCACTGAGAACACAGCAGGGGGAGCAAGCACCTGGCCACGAGGGTCCAGGGCGCGCCCCCTGCCTCGTGGACCCACGGTGGCTCTCCTCCACTTATTTCTGCACCCACACACTTCTTCTTCCTCCCAAAAAAATCACCATCCAGCTCAAGCACGAGTTCTAGCTCATTTTGCTGCGATTTTCGATCTCCTTGTTCAGAGCACCTCTCACAAAACTGCTTTGGGAGATTGTTCCTTAGTATGTGACTCCTCCATTGGTCCAATTAGTTTTTGTTCTAGTGCTTTATTCATTGCAAATTTGTGCTGCCTAGGTGACCATGTTCTTGAGCTTGCATGTCAAATTTATATGGTTCCAAGTAGTTCTAATGCATGATATAGTCTCTAGGCACTTGTGGGAGTTGTTTCTACCAATTTTGTTGAGTTTGGTTCACTTTTATTTGAAGTTACTAAAAATTTCAGAATTCTCTAGAAAATAATGAAGAGATTTTTGAGGGGCTCATCGAGCCAAAACGTGAAGGAAAAGCAAAGTGAGGAAGCAGAGAGGCCCAAATATAATTTGCCTCGCACCGTGGAGGTTCGGCCGTGTGAATGGCCTTCCGATGATTTCTTGAGAGCAGCCGGGATTTATGATGATTTTTATGAATTGGCTGAGAATGCAGGCCTCACCGACTTCCTCCGCGACCAACGTGAACAATATCTCTTACTCACCAATACTTTTGTGCAAAACTTCTACTATTATCCTAAGGAATAACCTCCTTCAGTAGAGTTTCATTTATATGATGTGGTCAAGAAGATGCCACTAGATGAATTTTGCAAGGTTTGCAAAATAACTTTCAAGGGTAGTTTAGAGGAACCACATCGTAAAGATGTGGACGTGTTTATTGACACTATTACTGTAGGGGAAACTAGGAAGGTTTTCGATGCAAGAATCACTAGCATACATTTTCCTGTTTTACGCTACTTTGCCATATTTGCTAGTCGTTGCTTAATTGGTCGCGGAAACTGTGGAAACCTTAGTGTTCCTGATATTATTATTTTGTTCCATGGTTTATTTTGTGATGACTCTGTTAGTATGGGCGGTATTATTGCTAAACGGTTAAGTCTGAACCGTACAAAGGGCCCCATCTTTGGAGGTATTTACGCTTCACGCCTTGCTGCACACTATAACATACCTATTAGGCACTATGAAAAAGAAGAAAAATTGTTGCGCACTGTTTATTTAGATTATAAGAGTATGGTAGCGCATGACTTTATTGTTAAGAATAGGGAAGGGGCACTTAAATACAAATTGTTCTTTGATAAACATCACCCTGAGACTATTACCTTGCCTGCTCCTTCCTTGTTTGATTTATCTGCAGGTCCGTATCTCGTTCCGCTGGCAGCCATTCACGCCTACCAGAACCCTACATCAGCCACAGAGCCGGAGCCGGAACCATAATTTGAACCTCCACGACAGTCTAATTACCAGTGGGATCCGGAGATGATTGCCAACCAGTGGCAATCAGAGTCTTCTTCATCTCTGTACGACCCCGACTATAACTATGGATATCCGCCAGGCCATCCGTGGCAATAAACCAACTTAGGCCAAAAGCCTAGGCTTGGGGGAGTATGTATTTCTCACCGACATTACATTCATGTTCACACACTCATTGCTAGATGTCGGTGCTCATACTTTTTCACAGTAATATCCATGCTAGTTTATTTTCTTTTTACGCTTTTTTCTTGTGTGTTTAATAAACCTTAAGAAAAACCAAAAAAATTATGTAGCTTTTAGCTAGTTTACTTTCTTGCTGTAGTAATAATAATTAAAAAGAAAACCCAAAAAGATTCCTGTTCTTCTTTTGCTTGTTGGGAGCTTTCCCGTGTAAATAGTTTTATTTCTTTGGGGGTTGATAGGAGAAGACCATAATGAAATTGTTGAAGTGGCTCTTATATGCATTATTGTTGATTTAACCAAGAGCCCATATTGCCTTGTCTTCTCCTATTTATTGAATGCTTGCAGATTCCAGCTTAGTCCAATGCACGTGTACTCTTATTATTATTCATATCGTTCGGTCGTGCAAGTGAAAGGCAATTATGATGATATATGCTGGACTGATTGAGATGAGAGAAGCTGGTATGAACTCGACCTCTCTTGTTTTTGTAAATATGACTAGTTCATCGTTCCTGATTCAGCCTATTATGAATAAACATGTTTGCAATGACAATTAGAGATTATAGTTGCTCGTGCCATGCTTAATTAGCTAGGAGTTTATAATGGTCTATCTTGCGTGCCAACATGCTATTAAAATGGTTGTGATGTGGTATAGTGGGGTGGTATCCTCCTTTGAATGATTCAAGTGACTTGACTTGGCACATGTTCACGCATGTAGTTGAAACAAATCAACATAGCCTTCACGATATTTATGTTCATGGTGGATTATATCCTACTCATGCTTGTACTCAATGTTTATTAATTTTAATGCATGTTCACGACTGTTGTCGCTCTCTAGTTGGTCGCTTCCCAGTCTTTTGCTAGCCTTCACTTGTACTAAGCGGGAATACTGCTTGTGCACCAAACCCCTTAAACCCCAAAGTTATGCCATATGAGTCCACTATACCTTCCTATATGCGGTATCTACCTGCCGTTCCAAGTAAATTTGTATGTGCCAAACTCTAAACCTTCAAATGAAATTCTGTTTTGTATGCTTGAATAGCTCATGTATCAACTAGGGTTGTCCTTATCTTCCATGTTAGGCGGGTTATTCTCAAGAGGAGTGGACTCCGCTCCTCACTCACAAGAAAATGGCTGGTCACCGGGATGCCCAATCACATGCTTTATGCAAACTAAATCAAAATAATTGCAAACAAAACTCCCCCTGGGACTGTTGTTAGTTGGAGGCACTCGTTGTTTCGAGCAATCCATGGATTGATGCTTGTTGGTGGAGGGGGAGTATAAACTTTACCATTCTGTTTGGGAACCGCCTATAATGTGTGTAGCATGGAAGATATCGCCATCTCTTGGTTGTTATGTTGACAATGAAAGTATGCCGCTCAAAATATTATTTATCTCTACTTTAAAATCGAGCTCTGGCACCTCTACAAATCCCTGCTTCCCTCTGCGAAGGTCCTATCTATTTACTTTTATGTTGAGTCATCACCCTCTTATTAAAAGCACTAGCTGGAGAGCGCTGCTGTCATTTGCATTCATTACTATTAATTTATATTGGGTATGACTATGACTGGATCTCTTTTACCATGAATTACAATGTCTAGTCAGTCCTTGATCTTTAAAGGTGCTCTGCATTTATGTTTTGCGGTCTCAGAAAGGGCTAGCAAGATACCATCTTGTTATATCATATCATGATTGTTTTGAGAAAGTGTTGTCATCCGAGATTTATTATTATTGCTCGCTAGTTGATTATGCCATTGACATGAGTAAACATGAGACCTAAATGTTATCGTGAATATGGTTAGTTATAATCTTTGCTGAAAACTTGAATGCTGGCTTTACATATTTACAACAACAAGAGCAAACAGAGTTTGTTAAAGTTTTTCTTTATCACTGTCAGTTTATCAACTGAATTGCTTGAGGACAAGCAAAGGTTTAAGCTTCGGGGAGTTGATATGTCTCCGTCGTATCTACTGTTCCAAACACTTTTGCCCTTGTTTTGGACTCTAACTTGCATGATTTGAATGGAACTAACCCGGACTGACGTTGTTTTCAGCAGAATTGCCATAGTGTTATTTATGTGCACAAACAAAAGTTCTCAGAATGACCTGAAACTCCACGGAACTTATTTTTAGAAAATATTAAAAATACTGGAAGAAGAATCCACGTCAGGGGGCCTGCACCTGTCCACGAGGGTGGGGGCGTCGCCCCCTGCCTCGTGGGCCCCCTGTTGCTCCACCGACCTCAACTCCAACTCCATATATTCGTGTTCGGGGAGAAAAAAATCAGAGAGAAGGATTCACCGTGTTTTACGATACGGAGTCGCCGCCAAGCCCTAAAACCTCTCGGGAGGGCTGATCTGGAATCTGTCCGGGGCTCCGGAGAGGGGAATCCGTCGCCGTCGTCATCATCAACCATCCTCCATCACCAATTTCATGATGATCACCGTCGTGCGTGAGTAATTCCATCGTAGGCTTGCTGGACGGTGATGGGTTGGATGTGATTTATCATGTAATCGAGTTAGTTTTGTTAGGGTTTGATCCCTAGTATCCACTATGTTCTGAGATTGATGTTGCTATGACTTTGCTATGCTTAATGCTTGTCACTAGGGTCCGAGTGCCCTGATTTTAGATCTGAACCTATTATGTTTTCATGAATATATGTGAGTTCTTGATCCTATCTTGCAAGTCTATAGTCACCTACTATGTGTTATGATCCGGCAACCCCGAAGTGACAATAATCGGGACCACTCCCGGTGATGACCATAGTTTGAGGAGTTCATGTATTCACTATGTGTTAATGCTTTGGTCCGGTACTCTATTAAAAGGAGGCCTTAATATCCCTTAGTTTCCATTAGGACCCCGCTGCCACGGGAGGGTAGGACAAAAGATGTCATGCAAGTTCTTTTCCATAAGCACATATGACTATATTCGGAATACATGCCTACATTACATTGATGAATTGGAGCTAGTTCTGTGTCACCCTATGTTATGACTGTTACATGATGAACCGCATCCGGCGTAATTCTCCATCACCGTTCCAATGCCTACGAGCTTTTCACATATTGTTCTCCGCTTATTTACTTTTCCGTTGCTACTGTTACAATCACTACAAAACCCAAAAATATTACTTTTTCTACCGTTACCGTTACTTCCATATTACTTTGCTACTAAATACTTTGCTGCAGATACTAATTTATCGAGGTGTGGTTGAATTGATAACTCAACTGCTAATACTTGAGAATATTCTTTGGCTCCCCGTGTGTCGAATCGATAAATTTGGGTTGAATACTCTACCCTCGAAAACTGTTGCGATCCCCTATACTTGTGGGTTATCACAAAGCAATACGACAATGAATGCTCAAGTCATGTATATGATGATGATGGAAGTTGCATGACAATATTTCTCAGTATGGCTATGGAAATGCCATGATAGGTAGGTATGATGGTTGTTTTGAGGAAGATATAAGGAGGCTTCTGTGTGATAGAGCGTATCATATCACGGGGCTTGGATGCACCGGCAAAGTTTGCACCGACTCTCGAGGTGAGAAAGGGCAATGCACGGTACCGAAGAGGCTAGCAATGATGGAAGGGTGACAGTGCGTATAATCCATGGAGTCAACATTAGTCATAAAGAACTCACATACTTATTGTAAAAGTTTATTAGCCATCGAAACAAAGTACTAATACGCATGCTCCTAGGGGGATATATTGATAGGACAGACCATCACTCATCCCCGATCGCCACTCATAAGGAAGGCAATAAAAAATAAATCATGCTCCGACTTCATCACATAACGGTTCAGCATACGTGCATGCTTCGGGAATCACAAACCTTAACGGAAGTATTTCTACCAGTCCACAACTACTCACTAGCATGACTTTAGTATCACCATCTTTATATCGCAAAACTATTGCAAGGAATCAAACATATCATATTCAGTGATATACAAGTTTTATGTAGGATTTTATGACTAACCATGTGAATGACCAATTCCTGTTAACTCTCTAAATAGATATAAGTGACGCATGAGAGTTTAATTCTTTCTACAAAAGATATGCCCACGCTCTAACAAATATAAGTGAAGCAAAAGAGCATTCTACAAACTTCAAATCATATAAGCGAAGCACATGAAGGATTCTATAAACCCATACTCAAAAGATATAAGTGAAGTGCAAAGAGCATTCTATAAATCAACCAAGGACTATCTCATACCAGCATGGTGCATAAAATAAAAGGAAAAATAAACAGAAATGACGCTCCAAGATTTACGCATATCATGTGATGAATAAAAATATAGCTCCAAGTAAAATTACCGATGATTGTTGGAAGAAAGAGGGGATGCCTTCCGGGGCATCCCCAAGCTTAGTAGCTTGGGAGTCCTTGAATATTACATTGGGATGCCTTGGGCATCCCCAAGCTTAGGTTCTTGCCACTCCTTATTCCTTCATTCATCGTGATCTCACACAAAACTTGAAAATTTCAACCACACAAAACTTAACAAAACCCTCATGAGATCTGTTAGTATAATAAAACAAATCACCACTTTAATTATTGTTGCAAACCCATTCATATTTTAGTTTTGCATTGTAGCTACTGTATTATAACTTCTCCATGGCTTATACCACCGATAAAATCGATAATTTCATCAAAACTAGCAAAAAAAATGCATCTAAAACAGAATCCGTCTTAAACAGGACAGTCTGTAGTAATCTGAACATTCACCATACTTCTGTAACTCTAAAAATTCTAGAAAATTAGGAAAAAATAGACAATTTGTATATCAGTACTATGTAAAAAATTCAGAATTTTATCACGTTTCGGTGAATTTAAACAATTATGTTTCTTGGAACAAAAGTTTCTGTTTTTGCAGCGCACATACCAAACAAGCAATCTAATCATCCTAAAGGTAAATCTTGGCACATTATTTTTATAATACAATGGATTTGTACAAGGGGGTAATTATTTTTGTTGAAAATTTTCTGTAATTCAAGATTTGCAAAGTTTCCATGGGCATGAACAAAGTTCAAGGAGCTCCCCCACTTCAACGGTGCTCGTCCTTCTTACTTTCACTTTTCTTTTTGAAAACTTTTAGGTCCCCCTCTATATTTTTTGTTTTTAAACTTTTCAAAAGCACACAATAGAAGTAAATGACTCTCTAAAACTTCCGGTTTGTCTCCCTGGCAGCGCTTTCTTTAAAGCCATTAAGCTAGGCATAAAGTGCTCAAGTAATGGATCCACCCGGATCCCATGGTATATCAAAGCCAATTTTAATTAACAATGATTTGTAATTTAGTACTGAGCACAAAGTAACATATATCATGCAATGATGAAGTCTAACTCTCTTCCTATGCATCGGCACGTCATAAAAGAACAATTCATGCACATCAAGTAAAGGCCAATACATAGCATAAGTAATTTCTTGCAATTTTATCTTATTGGAAACATAGAGAGGTGGAGCTGTAGTTCCTCTCTCATAATAATTGCAAGTAGGAGCAGCAAGCACATGCATATTATACTCATCAAAATCATCATGTATAACGGTAAAACGCAACCCATCAATATAATCCTTAATAAGCGCAAACTTCTTCGATATAGTGTAGTTGGGAGAATTCAAAAGGATAATAGGACTATCATGCGTGGTGCAATAGCAACAATTTCATTCTTAACATAAGGAACTATAGCAAGTTCATCTCCATAAGCATAATTCAAATTGGCATCATGGCCACAAGCATAGCAAGCATCAACTTCATCAAAAATGGATATTTCAAACGAATACAAGGGATCATAGCATTCATCCTTCGGTAAGCATGAAGGGAAATTAAACAATATATGAGTTGAAGAGTTACTCTCATTAGAAGGTGGGCATGGGTAGCTAATCCGCTCTTCCTCCTTTTGTTCTTCGCTCTCCTCATCATCTTTTTCATCCAATGAGCTCACAATTTCAGCAATTTCTTCTTCCATAGATTACTGCAAAATATTATTCTCTTCTTGGACAGTGGAGACTTTCTCAATAAATGCATCAATATCGGCATTGTATTCATATTTCTCATAGCAAAATTTGCAGGCCTATAAACATCATCATCAAAAGCTTCATACTTTTCAAACAAAGATTCAATTTCATAAGCAACCTTAAAAGCAATGAATTCTTCTATTCGTTCCACACCATAGTAATCATGTCTACCATTAGCATAAGAAGCCAAGGTTTCATTATCGTTAAATTTGCATGAAAAGGGAAGGTGTGGAGCCTTCATACTAGAGCAACAACTATAATCATATCTCAAGCATAAATTCCGAGCATACCAATGCAACATATGAATTTGATCCAATAATAGTTTCCTTTTTTGAGTCAAGCAATAATCCCTAAAGTATTCATGTTGCTCCAACGTGTCTCCCATTATCAAGTTGAATGGGGTTTTCTCAGTATTATCAAAGTAGTGATCAATATTTTTCACATAACGAGCATCGAGGGTTTTAGGAGGTTCCCCAACACCATGAGTAGCAAGTACACCTAATTTATTTGGTATTTCGTGTTCCATATCCATAACTAAAGATAGAGAACAAATTAGAATAGCAAATAAAAAATTACTTAATGATAAAGCAAACAAGAACACACGAGAATATTTACCCCACTCTATTGCTCCCCCGCAACACCGCCAGAAAAAGGTCCTGATAACCCACAAGTATAGGGGATCAATTGTATCCTTTCTTGATAAGTAAGAGTGTCGAACCCAATGAGGGGCTAAAGGTAGAACAAATATTCCCTCAAGTTCTATCGACCACCGATACAACTCTACGCACGCTTAACGTTCGCTTTACCTAGAACAAGTATGAAACTAGAAGTACTTTGTAGGTGTGATAGGATAGGTTTGCAAGATAATAAAGAGCATGTAAATAAAAACTAGGGTCTGTTTAGATAAAGAAACAATTAAGTTAGTTTTAGTAGAGAGCTTTTTGTCACAAGAAAGTTATTTGTCCCTAGGCAATCGATAACTAGACCGGTAATCATTATTGCAATTTTATATGAGGGAGAGGCATAAGCTAACATACTTTCTCTACTTGGATCATATGCACTTATGATTGGAATTCTAGCAAGCATCCGCAACTACTAAAGATCATTAAGGTAAAATTCAACCATAGCATTATAAGGTATCAAGTCCTCTTTACTCCCATACGCAAACAACCTACTTACTCGGGTCTGTGCTTCTGTCACTCACGTCACCCACCATAAGCAAATCATGAACATATTGCAAACCTACAGCGGGGATCCCTCACGCTTGCGCGACACGAAGAGCACCATAGGATAGTACGAATAATAAAACATACAACTCAAACCAATCATGATCATTAATCAACCCTGAGGACAAAACGAATCTACTCAAACATCATAGGATAGCCATACATCATTGGGAAATAATATATAGCATAGAGCACCATGTTTAAGTAGAGATTACAGTGAGGAGAAGAGGTGTTACACCACTGCATAGAGGGGGAGATAGTTGGTGATGACGGCGGCGAAGTTGTTGGTGTAGATCGTTGTCACTATGATGGCCCGGCGGCGTTCCGGTGCCACCGGGAGAGAGGGGGAGAGAGCCCCCTTCCTTCATCTTACATAACCTCCCCCCTAGATGGGAGAAGGGTTTCCCCTCTGGTCCATAGCCTCCATGGCGGCGGAGGGGCGAGAGCCCCTCCGAGATTGGATCTCTCTCTCTCTCTCTCTCTCTCTCTCTCTCTCTCTCTCTCTGTTTCCTTGTGTTTCTGCGTTCCCAGATTCTGGCCTTTCACCGTTTCTTAAATTCTTGGAGATCCGTAACTCCGATTGGGCTGAAATTTTAACACGATTTTTACCCGGATATTAGCTTTCTTGCGGCGAAATAAGGGCACCACCTCCTTACGGGGTGACCACAAGGGTCCAGGGCACGCCCTACCCCCTGGGATGTTCCCCTATGGCTTGTGGGCCTCTCGGGCATCGTCTCGCGTTGATTCCTATTCCCAAAAATCATATATATTCAGAAAAATCTCCGTAAGTTTTTATCGCATTTGGGCTTCATTTGGTATGGATATTCTGCGAAACAAAAAACATGCAACAAATAGGAGCTGGCACTGGGCACTGGATTGATACGTCCATTTTGCATCATGCTTTTATGTTGATATTTATTGCATTATGGGCTGTCGCTACACATTGTATCACAATTGTTATGCCTATTCTCTCTCTTATTTTATAAGGTTTAAATGAAGAGGGAGAATGCCCGCCGCTGGAATTCTGGAGTGGAAAATGAGCAAATATTAGAGACCTGTTCTGCACAACTCCAAAAGTCCTAAAACTTCACGGAGCTTATTTTTGGAATATATAAAAAATATTGGGCGAAGAAAGAACCAGAGGGGGGCCACCAGCCAGCCATAAGGGTGGAGGGAGCGCCCTACCCCCTGGGCGCGCCCCCCGACCTTGTGGTCCCCCTGGCAGGCCTCCGGTGCCCATCTTATGCTATATGGTGTCTTTTACCCTAAAAAATCTAGAATAAGCTTTCGGGACGATGCATCGCCGTCTCGAGGCGGAACCTGGGCAAAACCAATCTAGGGCTCCGGCGGAGCTGTTCTGCGAGGGAAACATCCCTCTGGGAGGGGGAAATCATCGCCATCGTCATCACCATCGATCTTCTCATCGAGGGAGGGTCAATCTCCATCAACATCTTCGCCAGCACCATCTCCTCTCAAACCCTAGTTCATCTCTTGTATTCGATCTTGGTCCCAAAACCTCAGATTGATACCTGTAGGTTGCTAGTAGTGTTGATTACTCCTTGTAGTTGATGCTAGTTGGTTTATTCGGTGGAAGATCATATGTTCAGATCCTTAATGATAATTAATACTCATCTGATTATGATTATGAATATGCTTATTGAGTAGTTACGTTTGTTTCGGAGGACATTGAAGAAGTCTTGTTATAAGTAATCATGTGAATTTGGTATTCGTTCGATATTTTGATGAGATGTATGTTGTCTCTCCTCTAGTGGTGTTATGTGAACGTCGACTACATGACACTTCACCATTATTTGGGCCCAGGGGAAGGCATTGGGAAGTAATAAGTAGATGATGGGTTGCTAGAGTGATAGAAGCTTAAACCCTAGTTTATGCGTTGCTTCGTAAGGGGCTGATTTGGATCCATATGTTTCATGCTATGGTTAGGTTTACCTTAATTCTTCTTTCGTAGTTGCGGATGCTTGCGAGAGGGGTTAATCATAAGTGGGAGGCTTGTCCAAGGAAGGGCAGCACCCAAGCACCGGTCCACCCACATATCAAATTATCAAAGTAACAAACGCGAATCATATGAGCATGATGAAAACTAACTTGACAACAATTCCCATGTGTCCTCGGGAGGGCTTTGCACTATATAAGAGTTCGTCCAGGCTTGTCCTTTGCTATAAAAAGGATTGGGCCACCTTGCTGCACCATAGTTACTTTCTTTACTTGTTACCCGTTACGAATTATCTTATCACAAAACCATCTGTTACCGATAATTTCAGTGCTTGCAGAGAATACCTTACTGAAAACCACTTGTCATTTCCTTCTGCTCCTCGTTGGGTTCGACACTCTTACTTATCGAAAGGACTATTATAGATCCCCTATACTTGTGGGTCATCAAGACTCTTTTCTGGCGCCGTTGCCGGGGAGTAAAGCGCCTTTGGTAAGTGGAATTTGGTAAGGAAACATTTATATAGTGTGCTGAAATTTACTGTCACTTGTTACTATGGAAAATAATCCTTTGAGGGATTTGTTCGGGGTATCTTCAGCTCGACCGGAACCACAATTAGTTGCTCCTCAACCTACTGCACCTACTGAAAATATTTATTATGAAATTCCTTTGGGTATGATAGAGAAACTGCTAGCTAATCCTTATGCAGGAGATGGAACATTACATCCCGATATGCACCTAATCTACGTGGATGAAGTTTGTGGATTATTCAAGCTTGCAGGTATGCCCGAGGATGTTTTCAAGAAGAAATTCTTCCCTTTATCTTTGAAGGGAAAGGCATTGAAATGGTATAGGCTATTGGATGATATTGGATAATGGAACTACAACCGATTGAAATTGGAATTTCATCAGAAGTTTTATCCTATGCATCTGGTCCATCATGATCGGAATTATATATTTAATTTTTTGGCCTCGTGAAGGAGAAAGGATCGCTCAAGCTTGGGGGAGGCTTAACTCAATGTTATATTCATGCCCCAATCATGAGCTCTCAAGAGAAATTATTATTCAAAAATTTTATGCTCGGCTTTCTCATAATGATCGATCCATGCTTGATACTTCTTGTACTGGTTCCTATAGAAGAAGGATATTGAATTAAAATAGGATTTATTGGAAAGAATTAAACGCAATTCTAAAGACTGGGATCTCGACGAAGGTAAGGAGTCAAGTATAAACCTTAAGTTTGATTGTGTTAAATCTTTTATGGATACCGATGATTTTCGTGATTTTAGCACTAAATATGGACTTGACTCTGAGATAGTAGCTTCTTTTTGTGAATTATTTGCTAGTCATGCTGATCTCCCTAAGGACAAGTGGTTTAAATATCATCCTCCCATTGAAGTTAAACTAGTAGAACCTATTAAAGTTGAAGAAGAAACTATTATTTATAATGTTGATCCTATTGTTCCCACTGCTTATATTGAGAAGCCACCATCCCTGTTAGAATAAAGGATCATGCTAAAGCTTCAACTGTGGTTCGTAAGAGTTATACTAAAACGCCTACAACCTCTGAAAAAATTAAAGTTGAACCTAGTATTGCTATGTTTAAGATCTCTAGGTTGATAATATTGATGGCATGTTATTTATTTCTGTGATGAAGCTGCTAGAATTATTAAACCCGATACTAAAGATAAACATAGACCTGTTGTTGGCATGCCTGTTGTTTCTGTTAAAATAGGAGATCATTGTTATCATGGCTTATGTGATGTGGTTGCTAGTGTGAGTGCAATCCCTTATACCTTATATAAAGAAATTATGAATGATATTGCTCCTGCTGAGATAGAAGCTATTGATGTTACTATTAAGCTTGCTAATAGAGATACTATATCACCAATTGGGATTGTTAGAGATGTTGAAGTCTTGTGTGGGAAGATAAAATATCCTACTGATTTTCTTGTTCTTGCTTCCCCACAAGATATTTTTTGTCCCATTATATTTGGTAGACCCTTCTTGAATACTGTTAATGCTAAGATAGACTGCGAGAAAGATATTGTTACTGTTGGGTTAGGAGATATGTCTAATGATTTTAATTTCTCTAAATTTCGTAGACAAACCCATGATAAAGAATTATCTAGTAAGGATGAAATTATTGGTCTTGCTTCTATTGCCGTGCCTCCTAATGATCCTTTAGAACAATATTTGCTAGACCATGAAAATGATATGTTTATGAAAGAAAGAAGGGAAACAGATGAAGTATTCTTTAATCAAGGACCTATTTTGAAACACAATTTTCTTGTTGAAATCCTTGGGGATCCTCCCCCACCTAAGGGTGATCCCGTGTTTGAGCTTAAACAATTACCTGGTACTCTAAAATATGCTTATCTTGATGAAAAGAAGGTATATCATGTTATTATTAGTGCTAACCTTTCAGAGCATGAAGAAAAGAAATTATTGAAAACTCTGAAGAAGCACCGTGCTGCTATTGGATATACTCTTGACGATCTTAAGGGCATTAGTCCCACTTTATGTCAGCACAAAATTAAATTGGAGAAAGATGCTAAACCAGTCGTTGATCATCAACGACGCTTAAATCCTAAGATGAAAGAACTGGTAAGAAATGAAATACTAAAGCTTCTGGAGGCAGGTATAATTTATCCTATTGCTGATAGTCAATGGGTAAGTCCTATTCATTGTGTTCCAAAGAAGGGAGGTATTACTGTTGTTCCAAATGATAAGAATGAATTGATTCCTCAAAGAATTATTACAGGTTATAGAATGGTAATAGATTTGCGCAAATTGAATAAAGCTACTGGAAAAGATCATTACCCTCTACCTTTTATTGATCAAATGCTAGAAAGATTATCCAAACATACCTACTTTTAGTTTCTAGATGGTTATTCTGGTTTCTCTCAAATACCTGTGTCAAAAGAAGATTAAGAGAAAACCACTTTTACTTGCCCTTTCGATACCTATGCTTATAGACGTATGCCTTTTGGTTTATGTAATGCACCTGCTACCTTTCAAAGATGTATGACTGCTATATTCTCTGACTTTTGTGAAAAGATTGTTGAGGTTTTCATGGATGATTTATCTGTTTACGGAACTTCTTTTGATGATTTCTTAAGCAACCTTGATCGAGTTTTGCAGAGTGTGAAGAAACTAATCTTGTCTTGAATTGGGAGAAGTGCCGCTTTATGGTTAATGAAGGTATTTTCTTGGGGCATAAAATTTCTGAAAGAGGTATTGAAGTTGATAAAGCTAAAGTAGATGCTATTGAAAAGATGCCGTGTCCTAAGGATATTAAAGGTATAAGAAGTTTCCTTGGTCATGCTGGTTTCTATAGGAGGTTTATTAAAGACTTCTCTAAAATCTCTAGGCACTACAAAAAAAATACATTTCTGTGATGATACGTGTTTGTCACAGTAGGCCACGTTTTCTGTCATGCATGTACATCCATGACGATTTTATGACAGAATCAAGATAGTCATACCTGTGCTGTCATAGAAGTGTTCCATGACATTACCAAAATTGTCATCACGGAAGTGTCCACTTCCATGACGATAAATGTCGTGTCATGGAAGTGCTTTCATCAAGGGTGACTGACACGTGGCATCCACCGTAACGGGTCGCCGTTAAGCTATCGAGTCCAATTTTGGATCCGATAACCCGCTAACAGACACGACCAATGTCGATTTTCCACGTGTAAAATTCTCATTGGCTGACGGAACCACGTGTCAGCTCCGCGTTGGCACAGGTGTCACTCATCCAATGGGCGAGATGCGCCTATGATATGTTGACACATGGACCGGCCCAAAAGTGGCCCATAAAATTAAATGAGACGGCCCAACTAAAGGCCCACAAGATTTAGCGGACCATAATGGGTCGGCCCAGCTAAAGGCCCACAAGATTTCACAGACCATAATGGGCTGACCCAGCTAAAGGCCCAACATTCTCAGTTAAGACCCATATGACTAGTGTCAAATCGGCCCATCAACGGCCCGTCCTAAACTTGTCAACATCGCGGCCCATGGTCACTTTTGGCCCGTTAATAGTCCACTAAGTATTTGGGCCGAATTACGGCCCGGTGTGTTTCCGACCTGTTAAAGGTCCTGCTCCATTTGGGCCCATTTATATGCCATTGAAACTTTCGGCCTGTAAACGACCATGAAGGATTTGGGTCAGATTCGGCCATGTTTGACATTCGGCCTGGTAGAGGCCCACTGTAGATTTGGGCCACTTTCAGTCTATTGTGACTTTCGGCCTGTTAATGTCGTACGAAATCCATGGGCCATATGTGGCCCAACGTCACATCGGGCCTATTAACGGCCCATATAAAAATGACACCAATCAAGCCCGACTGAACTTCCGACCTGTTAAAGGCCCATGTAGTAGGTCAGCGCATTTACGGCCCGTCTGAATTTCAGCATGTGAACGTTCTGCATTGTAAGCCACCATTTTGGCCTCCTAAGATCAGTGGGTTATTTGGCACAATCAGGGCCCAATCTCACTTTCGGCCAATTAAAGGCCCATGTTTTTTATGGGCTTGAGATATTTACACCTGTAAACGGCCTATTGTTACTAAGGGCCCAAATTATGTTTAGGCCTGTTAAAGGCCCACTATGGGCACAGACCTACCAGGAAAATATGAAAGCTTATGCTGATTTAGGCCCAGATATTTTTAGTGGGCTACATGCAAATTTTGGCCCATAATCGTTTTTAGCCCAATTGGGATGGGCCCGACGAATGTTGGCATGTTGGGCTCCTATGAAGCTTTCGACCGAATACATTACTAAGATAAACCTACACTATACAAAAATAGCGTCGTAATTACTGCAGCCTTTGGCAACATCATAAATGTTGTATCACAACAAAATAAATTCCAACCATACAACAAAAGGACTGTTGGCATAAAGTTTACAGTCCTTGCTGATAAAAGCACCATCAGATGTATAGAAGCACAAATCATTTGACCTGAGTGCTAATGTTTCAGGCTGTAGAATCTGATGGAGCAGCACGATCTTCCCATTTTTTCGACATTGCTCTTGAACAACGAAGCAAATATTTGATAGTCTGGTTTCAAAACCATTCATATCTTGACGACATTTGTCAACCACTATTCTTGTTTCCGAAATGACGTCCATTAGGGATTGGACTTTTGTCTGGAGCACAGATATATCACTCTGTCTAGCCGGAAGATTTTTTTCAGTAGGCGATTTGGACGAGGTTACCTTGACAACCAACCCAGAATTACGCAGGAAGGTGCTTTTTGCACTGTCAGTGGAGATATACTGACGCACTGCAGCAAGAGGTGACATTGTGTCTGTGGTAGCCTCGTCACCTTCAGGTGGTTGTGGCTGTTCAATCATTCGTTCCATAGCTTGCTGAAAGTTTGAACTTGTAGATTAGTGTACCAGATAAGTTACTAATGAGACAAAAACAAACAAAGTAGGTTTCACGTTTATACATAACTTATTTTGGTGAACTACGGTAATACATTCACATGTACTATAGTGCCAACTACATAATAAAATCACTTTCGAAACATATGTCCATGTAGCATGCCTACTGTATTGTCTATTTCCTCACATTCTTTGACATCTAAGGATAAAGAAACATGGTTTAAAGTAGGATGAACATAGTATGACATCATTCATATCATGGGAAAACAGATATAAAACAAACAGGCTATTGTATCATTGTGTGTGCACGTGAACATCAGAACTAGATTACAGATCAAGACCAAAAGAATATCCTTCATCTCTTTTAAACCATGTAAGGTGAAATGATACGTTAAGACAACTGTGTATAAAAGCGAACAGAGTAACTGACATTGGTTGCAAACCAAGTAGTTAAATGAACACATCACAGTACCAATCAGTTCAAAGGCAGGAGGGGTAAGGACTTACAACAGCGACTTGAACTAGTGTGCTCGTGCCCTTCATCTTGCTGGTGTGGCAATCCTAAAAGATTTGCACTGCATTCAGTTCAGGTTCTTTTTGGTCCGCACGGGCTTTCCTCTGTATTTGGAACAAGTCAACATAGATACGATAATATGGCACAGAAAAAAGAAGGAACTAGCAACTATTTACACGAGCCTCGCAGTGTGCAATATAGCTACGAGATCCTGTTGTCTGTTGGAATTTCACTTTAGAACGGTTGGTCTTGTTCTTCAAATAGTTAGCCTACAAGAAGATACACTTGTAAGGCACATACATAAATACAAGTTCAATATGTGGTCTGATCAAATACATATACCCTACCTATTGGGGATATTACCACTGGGCGTAAACTGGCCAGGAGAGGCCGGGTTAACCCCATAAGTAGTTCATTTGTATCTGAAGTCCATGAAGACTGACGGTGACGCTTTATGAAGGCCCAGGGCCCAAAGCCGGTTTAAGGCCTGTAGATATAAACCGGCATTGATATGTAAACTTGTGTTGTAAGATAGAAGTAGCAGAAACCGAGCCGGACACGATTATGAGCCGGCCTCGGGATTCTGTAAACCGACGGGCATCAACCCATGTACATAAGGGGACGACCCGGCGGCGGTTCAAGGACAACAGACAACAACCCGAGACTCAGGCAAAGCGTATTCGCTCCCTGGTCATCGAAACCCCAGCAATTCCATCACAACTAGACGTAGGCTTTTACCTTCATTGTAAGGGGCCGAACTAGTATAAAACTCTCTTGCATCCCTTGTCCGCTTTAACCCCTTTAAGTTAACCCGTAGAGATGGCTCCACGACTAAGTCCTTTCTCTAGGACATCTGCCGTGACAAAACCACGACAGTTGGCACCCACCGTGGGGCTATCGCACGATGGTTTCAAGTTCTTGGAGGGCAACTTCGAAGGACTCAAGGGTTACGCTGTGGGCCGGATGACGAAGAGTCGTCGCGGCAAGCTCTACATCGACGATGCAGGCTGGGGCCCCGAGGCCGGCTCAATCGAGTACGGGTACCGGGTCCCCTTTAGTGGCATACACGTTTTCATTGGCAAGATCGGCGAACCGGGCCCTGAGCCGGACATCTGCACCGACCTCGTCAAAACAGCTCAGCGTGCGAGATCTTCCCGGGTCAAGCCTGTCATGAAGCGTGCCTTCGTGGGAGTTATCCATGGAGGGGAATCTGAGGATAGATCGGAATCTGGTGGTGAGACCGTTGTTTATTCCGGCGACGAGTCATCGACCGGAGAGACCGAGTCGTTATATCAGTTACAAGATGGCTGGATTGGGGGCTGTTCCGATGGCGATAGTATTCCGGACCCCTTTGATCTGCCAACCCGGGTTGCGATCTTCATGGCCGGTACGCAACCGGCGCTCCACTCTTCGACCGCGGCGGCGATGATTTCCGGATCGGCAGCGGCAACAACGGCCGGGGCAGGAGGTCCTGTGCGGCCGCCAGCTCAGGTTCTATCTGATTTGTTTGACGCGTTGGCAACGCTGATGGCGGAGGTTAACCCAGCGGATGAGGATGCACACAATGCGGAAATCATGAAAGTAAAAGATCAGATCACCCAGGCCAAAGCCGACTTAGCAGCTGAGGATACCAGGATGGCCGCGGAGCGGGCTGCTTTGGATGCACAAGCATACTGGATTATGCTGGATCAGAGTGCGTCGAACGAACTCCTGAAGAGGAGGTACCGATCTCGCCTGCCGCCGGTTTATGACGCTAGAAATCTCTTTAACACCCCAGGAGCAGGGACCAGGAATCTGCCGGTGGTAAACCGGGTGGAGGCACCTGGAGCAGGGGCGCCGGTTCAGCCACGTTTGGTGGATCCGCCTCGTCAGAACAACATTGTAACACCGCATGTCCCCACGCCACCGGGTCATTACTCTAACCCGATGGACAACATTGTCGCTGCCGCTTCACGGCTGGCGGCCATCCCGATCGAAGGTGATTCTCCGGCGGCGGTCGAGACGCGTCGGGTTACGGAGCTTCTTCAGACAGCCTTGGTTCAACAGGAGGCTTATTCATATAGTCGCGATTGGATTCATTCCACTCCTCGTCCAAGCCGGAGTTACAGCAGGCATATGGATGAACCGGCAATGTCAAGCAATGCGCGGAACCGTGATCCGCCCCGTGGCAATAACCCGGCGGGTGGTGCTGGTGATGCTCAGGAGGTGGTGGACCGGGCTCGGGCACGCAGAGAGGCCGAGTTAGCGGCGCAGCATGAAGCCCGTCAGCTTACTCCAGTTCGTCCAACCACATCGCTGGAACCAGGAGTTACCTCTAGTTCTTTGGGAGTGTCGTGTCTCGTCCCGGCGTTGCGCAATGTGCGCCTGCCCAAGGATTTCAAGGGCCCGCGCAAGGTGCCGAATTACACCGCCGATTTATCCCCTGTACATGGGTCGAAATCTATGAGATGGCCATGGAGATGCTGGATGTGGATGATGCGGCATGTGCGAAATACTTCACCATGATGCTAGAAGGGACAACCCGCACTTGGCTAAAGAGCTTACCGGCTAATTCTATCAGGTCATGGGCCGAGTTGAGAGCCCGGTTTATTCAGAATTTCAAGGATACATGCAAGCAGCCCATGTCAATTGTGGACTTAGCTGCCCGTGTCCAGGAGGAAGGAGAGTCGACAACCCATTGGGTGCGCCGGGTTTCGGAGATTTTGCATTCATCGGACCGCATTAACGCTGACACCGCAGTTTTAACATTGGAAGGCAATTGCCGATTTGAACCCCTGAAGTTGAAGTTGGGACGGCTCAAACGTCATTGTAATGACATGGGAACCCTCATGGCTGCACTAGTGAAGTATGCCGACTCTGATAGTACCAAGGATCCCGAGTCTGACGATGATAAGACAGGGAAGGGAAAAAAGAGCGGCAACGCCAAGGGGCAGCACCAGAACCCGGCGGGTCATGGAAACGGCAGCAAGCGTAAGGCGGACCACGGTTTAGACTTTGTGGCTAATACTAATACACATGACAAGGGCCAGCGGCGTAAGGGTAAACCGCCCCAGTGCGGTGGTGGGCCAAGTCCTAATCTGGACCGTTTGTCTTAACTGGTGAACTAGCCCTGTCCAAAGCATGGGACGAAGGAGATCCCGTCCACGCACCTCTAGAAAGATTGTTACATCATGCAAGAGTTCAAAAATTCTGATTCTTTCCGGTATGATCATGGACCAGGAGGCGGTTCGGGCCCCGGGTCTCATGGGCCGGGTTATGGTGGAGGAAATTCCGGTTCAGGCTTCCACGGTAATCAGGGTGGACATAACAATCAAAGTAATCAGGGTAACCAAGGTGGCTATAATCATCAGGGCAATCAGCAGTAGCAGCAGTCGGGTTACCAGAGCAACCCGAAGTAGTTGAATAGCGGACAGTATCATGTCTTCACCACTAGCTTGGACAAGCGCGATCAGAAGATTCATAAAAGGGCGGTGAACGCCGTTGAACCGGCGGTGCCCCATTATTTGCGCTGGTCCGAGCAGCCGGTTGTGTGGAGTAGAGAAGATCATCCACCCCGGGTTGACAATCTGGGTCATCTGGCTCTGGTGGTGGCACCTCAGGTGGGAGGTTATAAGTTCACTAAGGTACTCATGGATGGAGGGAGTAGTATCAATATCCTTTATTATGAAACTTTCCGTCACATGGGGTTAACAGATAAAAATCTTAAACCGTCCAATACGGTGTTCCATGGTGTGGTGCCTGGTAAGTCGGCATATCCTGTTGGTAAGATAGCTCTAGAGGTGGCTTTTGGAGATGAGCATGACTCGAGATCAGAAACCTTGACCTTTGAAGTGGTGAAAATCAGAAGCCTGTATCATGCCCTATTTGGACGGCCAGCTTATGCTAAGTTCATGGCACGGCCTTGTTATGTCTATCTGCGGCTCAAGATGCCGGGTCACAAGGGAACTATAACCGTGCATGGGAGCCGCAAGATTGCTCTGGAGTGTGAAGAAGGTGATGCGGCTTATGCTAAGTCAGTTTGTGCAACAAAAGAGTTGAAGTTTTACAAGGACAATGTTGATCCGGCAGATATGACTTCGTTGAAGAAACCAACTACAGAGCATGATCCAGCCCTGAAGTTTAAATCGGCTGATGAGACTAAGCTTGTTGACTTCGTGCCTGGCGATTCGTCCAAGCAGTTTAGCATCAGCGCTAACTTGGATCCGAAATAGGAAAGCGCGCTCATCGAGTTCATCCGTGAGAATCGGGACATCTTTCCATGGAAGCCTTCTGACATGCCATGTGTACCGAGAGAACTCGCTAAGCACACACTCAATGTTGATCCCAAGTATAAACCGGTTAAGCAGTTTCTCTGCCGGTTCAATGAAGAAAGACGCAAAGCTATTGGAGAAGAAGTACCCAGGCTCTTGGCGGCTGGATTTATCGTTGAAGTATTCCATCCTGAGTGGTTGGCTAATCCGGTGCTGGTCCTTAAAAAGAACGGCACTTGGCGTATGTGTGTGGACTACACAGACCTTAACAAAGCCTGTCCAGTAGATCCTTTTGCCCTCCCTCGTATTGATCAAATTATTGATGCTACGGCGGGTTGCGAGCGTTTGAGCTTTTTGGATGCATATTCTGGTTATCATCAGATCAAAATGGTAGTTAAGGACCAGGAGAAGACAACCTTCATAACTCCCTTTGGAGCCTTCTGCTATGTGTCAATGCCCTTTGGGCTCAAGAGTGCCCAGGCGACTTATCAACGGTGTGTGCAGAATTGTCTTCATAAACAGATCGGCGCAATGTTCACGCCTATGTGGATGATATTGTGGTGAAATCAAGGAAGAAGGAGACATTGATTGATGACTTGAGGGAAACCTTCGATAACCTACGGGTTTACAAAATGATACTTAATCCGGCCAAGTGCATCTTTGGTGTACCTGCAGGCAAGCTCTTGGGTTTTTTGGTGTCTAACCGGGGTATTGAAGCTAATCCGGAAAAGATCAAGGCCATCACCTCCTTGGCCAAACCGAAGTGTATCAATGATGTTCAACGCCCGGCATGCCGGATTGCCGCGTTGAGCCGGTTTATCAGTCGCCTTGGCGAGAAGGCCATCCCTTTGTATCAGATACTGAAGAAAACGGATAACTTCGTCTGGAGTGACGCCGCTAATGAAGCATTTGAGGACTTAAAGCGGCAGCTGGCTAATCCGCCAGTTCTCGCTGCTCCGGTTGACAAAGTGCCATTGTTGCTATATGTGGCAGCTAACGCCCGGGCTGTTAGTGTGGCTATTGTGGTGGAGCGCAAGGAGGCCGGAAAGGAATATCCGGTTCAACAGCCGGTTTACTATATCAGTGAGGTACTTATTGAGTCCAAGTAGAGGTACCCGCATTGGCAAAAAATGGTGTATGGGGTTTTTATGGCAAGCCGGAAGCTTAAGCAGTATTTGCAAGGTCATCCCATCACGGTGGTCAACTCTGCTCCATTGGGAGATATAATCCAGAACAGGGAAGCAACTGGCCGGATTGCTAAGTGGGCTATAGAGCTCGGGCCTCACGGGTTGAAATACATACCCCAAACGGCGGTCAAATCTCAGGCACTTGTGGATTTCATCAATTATTGGATAGAATTACAAGCGCCAGAGGAGAAGCCGGATCATACTTATTGGACTATTCATTTTGATGGGTCCAGGCAATTGGAGGGCTCGGGGGCTGGAGTCATATTAACTTCCCCACGAGGTGATAAGTTTTGTTATGTTCTCCGTTTAATGTTCCCTTGCACTAACAACGCAGCTGAATATGAGGCTTTACTCCATGGTCTTCAGATGGCTAAGGAGATGAACCTAAGCCAAGTTAAGTGCTTCGGTGACTCGGATCTGGTGGCTCAACAAGTGTCCGGCACTTGGGATTCCAAGGACCCACTAATGGCAGCATATCAACGCGAGGTGGATATTGTTGCAGGTCACTTTAAAGGTTATCAGGTGGATCATGTGGACCGGCGGAAGAATGAAGCGGTGGACGCTTTAAGCTGCCTGGGTTCCCAACGTAAACCGGTTCCACCTAATGTTTTCCTGGATGTTTTGCATAATCCGTCTGTCAAGCTCCCTGGTGAAGAGGATTTGGCTGTTCCTGATCCGGAGGCTCAGTTGGTGGCGGCTCTTCAAGTTATCCCATATTGGACGGTTCCATATCTGGCCTATATGAACCAGGGCGAGTTACCAGAGGATGAAACTTTGGCCAGGCAGATACTCTGGCGGTCCAAGTCCATGACTATTATCAATGGAGAGTTACATCATTGCAGTGTGACAGGGGCGTTTCAACGCTGTGTGTCTCCTGAGGAAGGCCGTGAAATTTTGCGTGAGATCCACGAAGGAGATTGTGGTCACCACGCCGGTTCAAAATCTTTGGTGGCCAAGGCGTTTCATCACGGTTTCTATTGGTTGACAGCTCATGCTGATGCCAAGGACTTGGTCAAAAGATGTGATGGCTGTCAGAAATTCTCAAGGCGCGCTCATGTACCGGCTCAAGAATTGAGGATGATTCCAATCACCTGGCCGTTTGCAACTTGGGGGCTGGATATGGTTGGGCCTTTCAAGAGGTCCAAGGACAAGAAGACCCACCTTTTGGTGGTGGTTGATAAGTTCACGAAGTGGGTGGAGGCAGAGCCAGTTAGTAAGTGTGACGCAGCCACGGCAGTTCAATTCATCAAAAAGGTGATCTTCCGGTTCGGCTTTCCACACGGCATTATAACAGACAATGGTAGCAATCTGTCAAAAGGTGCCACGAAGGAGTTCTGTCAACGTGAGCACATCTGGCTTGACGTGTCATCGGTGGCTCACCCACAGTCTAATGGTCAAGCGGAGAGGGCCAATCAAGAGATCTTGAGAGGCATCAAACCCCGGCTTATGGTTCCTTTGCAACAAACGCCGGGTTGTTGGGTTGAGGAGTTACCTTCTGTGTTGTGGAGCATCAATACCACACCCAACAGATCGACAGGATACACATCATTCTTCATGGTTTATGGAGCGGAAACAGTTCTTCCTAGTTACATCCGTCATGACTCGCCTCGTGTAGCGGCATATGTTGAAGCTGACAACGAGAAGGCACAGCAGGAAGCTCTTGACCTGTTAGACGAGGAACGTGACATGGCGGCAGCCCGTTCGGTGATTTATCAACTAGATCTGCGTCGTTATCATAGCCGCCGGACTAGAACCAGAACCTTTCAAGAAGGTGATTTGGTGCTTCGGCTCATCCAGGATCAGACGGATATGCATAAGCTATCCCCCCCTTGGGAAGGACCCTTTGTGGTCAGCAAGAATCTGCACAACGGGTCATACTACCTAATCGATGTTCGAGAGCGCAAAGACTCACGTAAATCGGAGGAGGAGACCAACCGGCCGTGGAATATTGCTCATCTTCGGCCCTACTATACTTGAGCTATAGGCCCTGCTTATGTACATATTATGACATTGTATATATTATGATCAATATAATAAACCGGAACCTCAGCTAAAGCGGGGTATCTGTTGTTTTTCTTACATCATGTGTGGTTACATGGAGCTTACAAAGCGGCGTCCGGTTTACCCCTTGATTTAGCTTCTCAAAGCTTTATATTACATCACTTGGGGGCTTGGTCGTATCCGAACCATAGCTACACCTCTTGATCGGCGCAATGCCACAGCATCACTTGGGGGCTTGGTCGTATCCGAACCACAGTCACACCTCTTGATCGGCTCAAAGCCACATCAATCCGGGGCCAAAGTGAGTGTTGTAAAACAACAGCTCAAACATAGGCACCCACTGAGCACAGCTCACAATGTTGCTTGGGGATTCTTTGCTGTCGAAATGAACTAAGAATCTACACTTGTAACAGGCTATCAAGCCATGGCTTGGAAGCCTGGTGTATACACCTAAACCCCCGAGTTAACCTGCCTATTTAAGTAAGTCACTCCGCCCAGGTAAACCTGGTATGACCCTTCGAACTTTGACAAGTTACTCTAAAATGAAGACCCTGAACTTGTCAAGTTAAAACGATGATTGGTTAACGATTGAGGACCATCTTAAAAGGCTTTGCAAAAATGGTTTAACTCAGTGTCCTGGCAGCCCATGAAAAGCCTCGAATTTGGGGCCTGGCAGCCCGTGAAAAGCCTCGACTACAATGGTTTTTATTTGCCTTTTGGTAAGTTTTCTTTGTTTCATAAGATTTGTGATGTTTGTAAAACCGGTGTTTATCAACCCGGTTAGGCTGTCAACTACAAGTTGTCAGTACACGATCAAATTATAATCCGGAGACTATCAGCCCGGTCTAGTTTTGACTCAAAGGCACCAGTATGGAATAAACCGGTGTTTCTCACAACCCGGAACAGTTTTATTGTAAATCAGCGTCATATATCAGGAGTTACTTATCCTCCAGAGTAGGGTTATGGCCCTCACTACAAAGTTGGTCAGCCAACATCATGCCTAAAGGTCGCATGTATTATATATTTCGATATTTGGTTATCTTTTACAACCTTGGTTACAGAACTTGATCGTATATATATTTGGGTATCATGACCCGCCCGGGGGTAAACCGCCAGGGTGTTTTAAGCTTCTTATCTGCAGGAACAGCTTGAATAAATGGCTATGGATTATGAATATCATATCTTAAGCATGTCGGATTAAGCAAGCATCAGTCGCAGATAAATATGCACGAAGGCATACCAGACCAAGTATTTTAACTAGCATATTACAAGGCGTTTCAGTGCCCAAAAGGATAATTGTTTTCTCAAATACATGTTGCAGCATGTAGAAGACTAAAACGACCTCTGGTTCATGGTTGGTCACCAGCTTGGCCTGACGGCTGCGGATCATCTCGCACCGGTTCAACTCCCTCCTCTCTACCCAGTGGATGGAAATCAACAGTTCCCCAGTCGATCCCAGTTAGAGCTTGGAATACAGCTTCATCGCTTATCAACGTGGACGGTTCAATGTTAGGGGCATAAGTGTGCTTACGGATTGGTGGGATAAGATTTTGCGCTTCTGGAATTGGTGTCGCAACCCGTCTGTTCTTATCATCATAACTCGCCTGATAGTATGAAAGATCTACCTCTTCAACCAGTTGACAAGCCAATGGGCGTACTTCCCGGTTTATGATTCAGAGATCATCATTGCCAAATTCTGGTCCGTCTTCCTTTAAACTGGGATAGCCTTGGGCTGCCTCCACTGGATCAAAGTCAGGTACCCACGCTTTTGCCCGGGTTTGTGCGGCCAAAGCGCCCGTTCTAGCGGCAGACTTTTTTAGCTCGTCTACCCGGGCAGGAAGCATAGATAACCTTTCTAAGGTATCCTTGATCAAAGTGGGAGGAGGATTATTATGTGAAGCAGTATAGATGGTCCACTGCGCACCGGTATACAGCTGCTCTATCAGAGTGTAGGCAGCTTTCAACTTCTTCTGTACATCAGAGCCCAGATGGCTAATGCGAGTTCCTGCACCATTGTACACATCAGTAAACCGACAACACATGGGAGAGATATGTTGAAAGTATTAAGGAAAAGATATTTTACCGAACACAGTAGCAGTCATGGCATGAATCTGTCGCTTTACGCCGGTCAGTTCATCAACCACTGGTTTAAGAGCGGCTTCTGCTTTTTCAGCCCTTTTTATCAAAGCAGATTTTTCAGTCTCCCAATCCGCCCGCTCTTTGTTGAAGCCCTCTTTCAGTTTCTCCATAGCACCTAGAGCGCTGGTCAATTCTTCCTTCGCTTTGGAGGTTTCAGCTTGTTGGGACTTGAGGTTCTCTTGCAGATCAGCGGTTTGGCTTTCCTTCTTGCTCAGATCAGCCTATAAAGAGACCGATATATAATGAGTTGATAGTACATGTTTGAAGTACCAAGCACATAACAAGTTGTGCCCTTGGTACTTGGGGGTTAATGCATATTTGCTCTTTATCAGAAATTTTTGCAAGTCCCAAGCACAATACAAGTATTAAACTTGGCACTTGGGGGCTAATGTGTGTTTGCTCAGAATTGCTGATATGGGAATTCTGCTACAAAGTCCCGGTTCATCTTTATAAAGTTAAACCGGCCCTTGGGGGCTACATCAGTGAAGTTAGGATGCATTGTTGCAAACATGAAATTGTTATTAAGTCCCGGTTTAGATTGGTATACTAAACCGTTACTTGGGGGCTACTGGAGTTGATAAGCTGCAATTAGGTGTAAGAGAGAAACACTTATGTAGTTACCTCATATCGCTCCTTCATCAAATTTACCAAACCGGCTTCATAGTCACGGCTGGTGTATAGACGGTTCAAGAAGCCGGAGTGAAGGTCTTGAGCATTCAGATGGGCATAATTGAACAAATCGGCGTTCCATTTGCCTTTGCCAATTGCAGAGAGCTCATCTTTGGCAGTATGCTTTGACAAAGTGAGTTGATTGCCAGGAGTGGTATGGCCAGTGCCAGTAATCATAATATTATCGTCTTTGTCATCAGCAGCCGTTACTGGGGTTGGCGGTTTGTTAGTATTTTTCACTGGACTGACCGGTTTGTCATCAGTCCGGACAGGGCTGGTTGGCTGGTCAGCATGGCTTGTGGTGTCAACTTCTACCTGCTCAGCAACTTAGTCATGATCTTGAAGTGGAGGGTCATTCAGTATGGCATCAATGTTGGTCTCTTTAGGATCTGGAGTTTTCTTCGGTTCAACAGCCACGTCCTCATCAGCCGGTTTATTCAACCGAGCCTTCTTGCTGGGTCTGGGCTTGGCGCTGAGAAGAATAAACAAGAGGATCAGTACAGTATATATTAAAATAACAAATCAAGGATAAAAGTAAGTGTATGACTCACCCAAGAACTGTTTTGAGGGGTGGAAGCTTTGTGGCCGATGATTCGCCAGAAGATGAGTGAGAAGTACCCTGATAATTTGAATCAGACGGGTTAAGAGGCTGGCGGAAACAACCCGCTTTGGGGCATGAAGTGTCAAGGGGATAAGAGACCTCTGATCGGCGTTTTCAAACCGGAGTGTTCGGTAAACCGGCGGAGGTAACTACCTGGCCGCTGTGCCAGGTTGTGCGGCGAGCCTCGTGTTGCTGTGTCTTCAAAAGAAAGTTTGGGTCCAAGTAAGCAAGGGGGTGAGAAAATTTTACTTTCCGATTTGCTCGACGGATTTTTGATGTCGGCAGAGGATTTGAATCGGAGGAAAGAATGATTACCTCTACATCATCAGCATGACTACCTTCAACATCGTCCTGATAATAATCATTGTCAATGAGGTGTACGAAAAATGAACCAAGAGAGTCAAGTTCTACCTATGAATCCAGATTGCCCACATCGTCATCAGCTGGTAGATCGGAGGATGCAGTGGTCCTTTTCTTGGCAGGTTTTTTTAACAACCTTGGTCTTTGGACGAACTGGCTTGACCGGTTTATCTTGCAGCTTGACCGGTTTGTCTTGCGGCTTCGCCGGTTTGTCTTGTGGTGGTTTCTTGTTCCAGAACAGATCATCACACTGTCAGAAAATAATCACACTTTCAAAGAATATTTGGACAGAAGCAACTTCAGATAAAAAGATTATATGATTCTTACAGCTGGTGGATTGTTGAAGGTGCAGAAAGGGAGTAGTCCGGTTTGGGCACAGACAGCCTCCGGTTCGTTCAGCATCTTTTTTACAGCCTCAGTGACTTATGCATCTGTAAGCTGAATGTCAATGTGCCACTGAGCATCTTTCAAACTCCCCGTATACTCACACATCAAACCGGAGCGCCGGCTTAAGGGCAGAATACTCCAGCTTATCCCACAACGAGCAAGATCAACTCCTGTCAAACCGTTTGCCATGAAGGCTCTAAGCTTTGATAATTGAGGAGCATAGTTGGCCCTTTCTTTTGCAGTCAACCTCTGAGGAAAAGGATGTGTGTTGCTCAAGCGTTCAGGGCGGTAACCCGACAGGGGGTTTTCATCAGGTGGAGATGTATCCTTGCAATAAAACCAGGTCTGGTTCCACTCTTTGGGGTGACTGTGGAGCTTGGGGTGAGGGAAAGTGGCTTCCTTACTTTTCTGAACCGCCATTCCGCCCAGTTCCGTATTGGGTCCATCCATGAACTCTGTGCGACGGTTTAAGTGAAAGAAATCTCTAAACAATTCGACTGTAGGTTCCTCTTGCAGATAAACCTCACAGAAGACTTGGAAGTGGCAGATGTTGGTCACAGAATTGGGACCGATGTCTTGAGGGCGCAGCTGAAAATTGGCTAGTACATCTCGGAAAAATTTCGAACCGGGAGGGCTAAAACCTCGACTCAGATGGTCAGTAAACACGACTACCTCTCCGTCCTTGGGTGTAGGAGGATTTTCCGGGCCAGGGACCCTCCAGTGGATGACATCTTTCTTGGCTAAACCGCCCGTTTTAAAAAGACTGTTTAACTGTTCTTCAGTTAGTCGAGAAGGAGCCCAATTGCATTCATAGACTTGCTTGGCCATGGCAATGAAAGATCTGAAACATGATTATTGCCTGTTTAAGATTTACAATGGACAACTATACAGCGGTATAAGGATGTAAGCATATTGTTAAACCGGAATTGGTTATTCGTAAACCGGAGTCTGACAATGGAAACAGTACAATGATGAATGCATTGGCGGTTCAACAGGGGACTAATGATATCTACTGGGTCATCATTGTGACGCCCCCGATTCAATCGTACACTAATCATACACGCAAACGTGTACGATCAAGATCAGGGACTCATGGGAAGATATCACAACACAACTCTAAAAATAAAATAAGTCATACAAGCATCATAATACAAGCCAGGGGCCTCGAGGGCTCGAATACAAGTGCTCGATCATAGATGAGTCAGCGGAAGCAACAATATCTGAGTACAGACATAAGTTAAACAAGTTTGCCTTAAGAAGGCTAGCACAAACTGGGATACAGATCGAAAGAGGCGCAGGCCTTGTGCCTGGGATCCTCCTAAACTACTCATGGTCGTCGTCAGCGGCCTGCACGTAGTAGTAGGCACCTCCGGTGTAGTAGGAGTCGTCGTCGACGATGGCGTCAAGCTCCTGGGCTCCAGCATCTGGTTGCGACAACCAGGTAGAATGGAAAGGGGGAAAAGAAGGAGAAAAGCAACCGTGAGTACTCATCCAAAGTACTCGCAAGCAAGGATCTACACTACATATGCATGGGTATATGTGTAAAGGGCCATATCGGTGGACTGAACTGCAGAATGCCAGAATAAGAGGGGGATAGCTAGTCCTGTCGAAGACTACACTTCTAGAAGAGGGTAGATGGTAAGTTCACCAAGAATCATCGCATAGCATAATCCTACCCGACGATCCTCTCCCCGTCGATCTGTGAGAGAGCGATCACCGGGTTGTATCTGGCACTTGGAAGGGTGTGTTTTATTAAGTATCCGGTTCTACTTTTCATAAGGTCAAGGTACAACTCCGGGTCGTCCTTTTACCGAGGGACACGGCTATTCGAATAGATAAACTTCCCTGCAGGGGTGCACCACATAACCCAACACACTCAATCCCATTCGGCCGGACACACTTTCGTGGGTCATGCCCGGCCTCAGAAGATCAACACGTCGCAGCCCCACCTAGGCACAACAGAGAGGTCAGCACGCCGGTCTAAATCCTATGGCGCAGGGGTCTGGTCCCATCGCCCATTGCACACCTGCACGTTGCGTGGGCGGCCGGAAGCAGACCTAGCTTAGCAGGCATTCCAGTCCAATCCGGCGCGCGCCGCTCAGTCGCTGACGTCATGAAGGCTTCGGCTGATACCACGACGTCGAGTGCCCATAACTGTTCCCGCGTAGTTGGTTAGTGCGTATAGGCCAGTGGCCAGACTCAGATCAAATACCAAGATCTCGTTAAGCGTGTTAAGTATCCGCGAACGCCGACCAGGGAGAGGCCCACCTCTCTCCTAGGTGGTCTCAACCTGCCCTGTCGCTCCGCCACAAAGTAACAGTCGGGGGCCGTCGGGAACCCAGGCCCACCTCTACCGGGATGGAGCCACCTGCCCCTTCAGCCCCCATCTCCGAACAGTATCATAAGTAATGTAACAGTATAAAGTACATAGCATATGCCCGTGATCACCTCCCGAGTGATCACGGCCCAGTAGTATAGCATGGCAGACGGACAAGAATGTAGGGCCACTGATGGAATACTAGCATCCTATACTAAGCATTTAGGATTGCAGGTAAGGGTAACAACTGTAGCAACAATGACAGGCTATGCAGCAGAATAGGAGTAACCGAAAGCAGTAACATGCTACACTACTCTAATGCAAGCAGTAGAGAGAAGGAATAGGCGATATCTGGTGATCAAGGGGGGGGGGGCTTTCCTGGAAGCTCAGCCGAGAAGGAGGGGTCGTCAACACCGTAGTCGAACTGGGGGTCGCCGGCAGTCTCGGGGTCTACCGGAAAGAAATAACGAAGGGGGAACACAATAAATAACAGAGCAATCAAAGCATCACAAAGTGTAACATGGCATTACGCGGTGCTAGAGGTGACCTATCGTAGTAGTAGGTGCTACTGGCGAAGGGGGAAAACATCTGGGAAAGTATCCCCGGTGTTTCGCGTTTTCGGACAGATGAACCGGAGGTGAAAAGTTGTGTGTTAGCTATGATAGGGATGTGTGGCGGACAAACGGGCTGCCTATTCGGATTCATCTCGTCGTTCTGAGCAACTTTCATATATAAATTATTTTCATCCAAGTTACGGTTTTATTTTCTATGAATTTTCTAAGTTTATCGCATTATCTAAAATTTAATTCTAATTCAATTTCAAAAGTCAGAAGCTAATTGCACCCAGAACTGTACCCAGTACAGTATACACATAGACTACAATGGACCCAGTCAACTGCCCAGTCAGCGGTTGACTGGTCAAAGTTTGTCTGGGTCCACCTGTCATTGACTATGTTATTTTAACAGGGTTTAAAATACTCTAATCAGGATTATTAGAGAGTGGGACCGTGTGTCAATGACTATATACTAAATTGATTTTATTTTTTTGTTAAAGAATTAATTAGCAGTGGGGGGCGGTGGTCAAAGGGGGGGTTAGGGGGATTAGCTCCCCTAAATAATTAAGCCACGCGCCGGCTGGATCGCGAGGCAGAGGCCATGGTCGTGAGTGCGGCCAGCGCCGATGGACAACAAGGCGACGCGAGGAGGGGGGCCAACAGCGGCCGGAGCAACCACGCGCTGCTGAGGAGGCGAGCTGCCGGCACCGGCGGCAGCAGGAGGCGCCAGCAGCGGCAGCACTGGAAGGCAGCAGGCAGGCGCGTTGTGCAGCAGTAGCAGGAGACGAGCAAGGGGGCAGTGGCGAGTTGGGCGACGCGGCTGGACGCGCGTGGGGTAGGCGCTGCAGGGCGCACGTGGACGCGCAGCCAGAGCCTCCAGAGCATGGCCCGGGCGCGACGGAGTGCAGGCCTCGGGAACGGTGGCCGCAAGCTCGCGGTGAGCTCGAGCGTACACAGATTAGTAGTAGCAGCGCACAAAGGAGCGAACTAACAGGGCCAATCTACTCTACGCAACGCTATGAAGACGATGGATGGGCTAGCGTGACCATTTGGTCAACGGAGCACGACCGGCGACGAGATCGTGCGGCGGTGCGCTTCAGTCGCCATTGATTCGGGTGCTAGAACAAGAAATCAAACGCGTGGAGGGAGGGGAAAGGAAGAGAGGCTCACGGAGAACTCGTAGAACAGCCTAGTGTGCCCGGGGGAGGCTTAAAGCACACGGAGCGGTGGTAGCGATCTCCGGTGCCAGAGGTTGAAGACAACGGCGAACAGCTTGATGAAGAGGCGAGGAGCTCGCGCTGCTCCTTGTAGATGATGCCGTAGACGACGACGCTTGTTGTGGACGACCTCTCACGACTCGGGGGCGATGGTGGCCACGCGGGCAAGGGGCTCCATGGCAGCGGCGGTTCAAGTCCTTCCAGATCGAGGAGAGGGGGCAGGGAGAGGGGTGAATGGGGATCTAGGGTTCGCCGAGGGGGGACAGGGGCGTCTTGTAGGATGTCGGGGGTGCGGCGGATGGCCGGCACGTGGCCATCCGCGGCCACGAGCGGCCGCACGGCATCCACATCCCCTCTGTGAATAGAGGAGGAAGACAACATGGGGTATTGGGTTGGGCCGTGCACTATGCACTTGCGGCCTAGTCCAACAGTAGAGGGTTTTCTCTTTATTTTTTGGTCTTGTTTTTTTCTTATTCTTTTATTTATTTTCCTACTCTGTTTTAATTCAACTTAAACTATTTATGCATTTGTAAAAGTGTGGTACCTTCACCTTAAATACCTAGGCATTATTTGGCACACTCCGAACATTTTTGTTTTAATGTTTGAAAACTTTTATCGTTTGACTTAATTTCAAATTTGAATTTGAATCGGTTTAGAACTAACGCGAGATTATCAACAGTAATCGAGGTGACGTGGCATCATTACCAGAGGGTTACTGTAGCTTAACTACTCGGGCGTCACAATCATTTTGTATATAAAGTTAAACCGCCCAATCTGGTATTAAAAGTGTATAACTGAAGGAAGAAACAAGTTTCACATCTTGCCATGGTAATTTCAGATCTACCGCGCGTTGGAAAAACAAAATATATTCTGACCTAATTTCCAGCGTGTTAAAGGTTCACCAAGTTGAGATGAGTTTTATACATGGCAGATGTTCTAACAAGGAAGCAGGAGTTTAAAGTACAAAGGCTTTGGAAAAAGCAGATCTAAACTAGCCATTGGTACTGCTAAAGAGAAACTAACAGATTCAAGAACTTCGAAGAACTACGAAGAACGACGAACCCTAATGGTCGATCTGGAGTAAGAAAGGAGGAACGTACCGGTGCTGAGGAAGCAGCGGAGGATTGCCGCGTTTTTCTTGTCCGATCAGGTTGATGCAGCGGCCGTCCCGGAGGAAGAAACGAAGGTCGACGGTGGCGGCGGAGCTCCAAAGGATGGGCAGTGCAAGGAAGAAGATGAGGTGAATAGATACGGGGGGGAAATGGAAAGACCCCCAGGCCCTATTTATAAGGGCAGAAAGATAAGCGTCAGGCGCGAAAATTGAGGAGCCTAAATTTTGGATATGAGGCGGAGCTGTCGCCTCGATTGTCGGAGGCTCATTAATGAAGGTGGATTGTACACAGTTTTAAATAACAGGTGACGTCACGGCGGTTTACCATGGTCCTAGAAGATGATGTCACGGCGGTTTACAAGATTATGTGAAGATGTTGAAGAAGAAATTTTCTTAAGTATTGAGGATTGACATGAACCAGTTCAAATCAATGAGGGGCCTAATGTTGGGGATATTACCATTGGGCGTAAACCGGCCAGGAGAGGCCGGGTTAACCCCATAAGTAGTTCATTTGTATCTGAAGTCCATGAAGACAGACGGTGATGCTTTATGAAGGCCCAGGGCCCAAAGCCGCTTTAAGGCATGTAGATATAAACCGGCATTGATATGTAAACTTGTGTTGTAAGATAGAAATAGCAGAAACCGAGCCGGACACGATTATGAGCCGGCCTCGGGATTCTGTAAATCAACGGGCGTCAACCCATGTATATAAGGGGACGACCCGGCGGCGGTTAAAGGACAACAGACAACAACCCGAGACTCAGACAAAGCGTATTCGCTCCCTGGTCATCGAAACCCCAGCAATTCCATCACAACTAGACGTAGGCTTTTACCTTCATGGTAAGGGGCCGAACTAGTATAAAACTCTCTTGCGTCCCTTGTCCGCTTTAACCCCTTTAAGTTAACCCGTAGTGATGGCTCCACGACTAAGTCCTTTCTCTAGGACATCTGTCGTGACAAAACCACGACACTACCTGAGTTTGGATCAGACCATTGTTTAACAAGGGTTGTCCAGTCTTCATCTATAATATATTCCAATAGAGATGTTTGGCCGATTTAATTGTTAGATGATGTCTACTACGCAACCTTCTTCTTGTAGACGTTGTTGGGCCTCCAAGTGCAGAGGTTTGTAGGACAGTAGCAAGTTTCCCTCAAGTGGATGACCTAAGGTTTATCAATCCGTGGAAGGCGTAGGTTGAAGATGGTCTCTCTCAAACAACCCTGCAACCAAATAACAAAGAGTCTCTTGTGCCCCAACACACCCAATACAATGGTAAATTGTATAGGTGCACTAGTTCGGCGAAGAGATGGTGGTACAAGTGCAATATGGATGATAGATATAGTTTTTTGTAATCTGAAAATATAAAAACAGGAAGGTAACAAGTGGTAAAAGTGAGCGTAAATAGTATTGCAATGCTAGGAAACAAGGCCTAGGGTTCATACTTTCACTAGTGCAAGTTCTCTCAACAATAATAACACAACTGGATCATATAACTATCCCTCAACATGCAACAAAGAGTCACTCCAAAGTCACTAATAGCGGAGAACAAACGAAGAGATTATGGTAGGGTACGAAACCACCTCAAAGTTATTCTTTCCAATCAATCCATTGGGCTATTCCTATAAGTGTCACAAACAGCCCTAGAGTTCGTACTAGAATAACACCTTAAGACACAAATCAACCAAAACCCTAATGTCACCTAGATACTCCAATGTCACCTCAAGTATCCGTGGGTATGATTATACGATATGCATCAGACAATCTCAGATTCATCTATTCAACCAACACAAAGTACCTCAAAGAGTGCCCCAAAGTTTCTACCAGAGAGTCAAGACGAAAACGTGTGCCAACCCCTATGCATGGGTTCATGGGCGAAACCCGCAAGTTGATCACCAAAACATACATCAAGTGAATCAATAGAATAACCCATTGTCACCACGGTTATCCCACGCAAGACATACATCAAGTGTTCTCAAATCCTTAAAGACTCAATCCGATAAGATAACTTCAAAGGGAAAACTCAATCCATTACAAGAGAGTAGAGGGGGAGAAACATGATAAGATCCAACTATAATAGCAAAGCTCGCGATACATCAAGATCGTACCACCTCAAGAACACGAGAGAGAGATCAAACACATAGCTACTAGTACATACCCTCAGCCCGAGGGTGAACTACTCCCTCCTCATCGTGGAGAGCGCCGGGATGATGAAGATGGCCACCGGTGAGGGATCCACCCTCCGGCAGGGTGCCGGAACAGGGTCTCGATTGGTTTTTGGTGGCTACAGAGGCTTGCGGCGGCGGAACTCCCGATCTATTCTGTTCCCCGATCGTTTTAGGGTATATGGATATATATAGGTGAAATAAGTACGTCAGGGGAGCCACGAGGGGCCCATGAGGGTGGAGGGCGCTCCCTGGGGGTGGGCGCGCCCGCCTGCCTCATGCCTTCCTTGTTGCTTTCTTGACGTGGGCTCCAAGTCTCCCGGGTTGCTTTCCTTCCAAAAATAACTTCTCCAGAAGGTTTCATTCCGTTTCGACTCCGTTTGATATTCCTTTTCTTCGAAATACTGAAACAAGGGAAAAAACAGGAACTGGCACTGGGCTCTGGATCAATAGGTTAGTCCCGAAAGTAATATAAAAGTGCATAGTAAAGCCCAATAAACATCCAAGATGGATAATATAATAGCATGAATACTTCATAAATTATAGATACGTTGGAGACGTATCATTAGCCTTAACTTCAAAGTGAGATTTTCTAAGGTCGTACCAATACTGTCGCAGAGTTGACTGAAAAACATGAGTGCATGCTTGTTTAGTTGCATCATCTTTCGGATCCAACTTGAACCTCATGTGTTGAAAAAAGAATGTGAGTCTTATTAGGAGGAAGCTAGAAAGTATAGGACAGAGCAAGACAATATTACAAATTGCGATGAATAACATTACTTACGGATAAATGGTCAAGGAAGGTGTTAAACTGGGTATTGTCATTCTCATTCCTATACTGGATCCACGTTGGGAGGATACGTGCATGACACCTAACGGCAACGGCTGCCTCTGATACTAACTTGGCTGACTCTGTAGCATCACGTGGCCTTTTTAAACCTGCCTCAAAATGGATCTCCATTCTTCCTCCTTTAGATTTTGTTAATCTGTCAAGCATTATCCCTTATGTCTGTTTCCTCTTGCGCCGTGGTGCTAGTTCAACAACGAATTTGGAAAGTGTTAGTGCACATCAAACTTTGAGAGGACATATAAAGGAGCATGCAACTGCAACTTGACTTGGTCAGGTACCGTCTTGGTGTTGATGCTCATGAGGTTCATATGATCTTGCCAGGTCATGTTGTGTCAGCAGTGCTTCAGAAGTAGTGTTAGGTGTGAAGGCAGCTTGGGAACTGGCCAGTTCCGGAGCAAACGACGAGTAACTCGTTGAGATGCTGGTACAGTTGAAGCGGATGCTGCAACTGGTGGATCAAGTGATACTGTGTTTGTAGATTGAGCCAGCGGACTTGGACCTTCTACTGCACTATAAGTACCAGCAGAATCTCGAGGGCAGATCTTTTTCTGTTTCACCCGACGAGTAACATCATTCCCTACTATATTATTTTCCTTGCTCTTTTTTTACTTTGCCTTGTCAAGCCGTACCCACAACACAAAAGAATAAAATCGCTCTTCAGAACTCATTGATGCATGATACAGACAAGCAATACTTTGATGTAAGACAACCGTATGAGGATGGAACATTTAAGAAAAATAGGACGGCGTGACATATTCACAGCTACGATGTATGTGTAAACTAAGCAGAAGGATTTTCAAGAAAATAGAAGTAATGCAAGCTAGACACCATATGAAAGATGCAACCAATATCACTCTGCCAAGCTAGTGTCTTGTCATAAGCGGCATTTTGAAGAATTAGAAGCAGTACAACATAGAAATCAATGCAAGATGCAACCACTATCAAACTGTCATGTTAAAAGCATCCAATCATGAGTGACTGATGCGGGATACACAACAGCAGTACTTTGATGTAAGAACATGGTATGATAGATAGATGCAGTGTATTCTAGACATAGGAGGGCATGTCATATGCACATGTATAACGTATAAACTCAGCAGGTGCAATTTAATCAAAATAGAAGAAATACAGGCTAGACAACATATGCAACATGAAACCAATTATCACACTGTCAACTTAGATCAAGCACCTGCAATGGTGGAGTACGGGAGATGAACTCATCGTGTAGACTTGGTACTTCAACTTCATTAGCAGTAGCAGTGGCAAATCTAGAGAGTCTCTGTTTGCGTCGGTCCGGAGAACCACCAACATCCCCTAACTTACTCTTTTCCTTCCTATTTTCTGATATTGCCTTATGAAGTCAAAACCACAAGAAGATGAATAAAATTAGCTCTGCATAACTGGTTGATGCATGATACAGACGAATACCACTTTGATGTAAGGCAAGCACAGGATAGGAGGATGGAATATATATAAAAAAGACAGCATTGCATATTCACACGTACGATAGGAGGATGGAATATCTATGAAAAATAGTAAGCAGAAGGCATTTCAACAAAATTAGAAGAAATGAAAGCTAGGCACCATATGAACATGCAACCATTATCACTCTATCAGGTAAAAAGTGTCTCATCGTAAGTGCCATTTCAAGAAATTAGAAGCAGTACAAGCTAGAAGACAATGCAAGATGCAACCTACATCACACTCCCAAGTTAAATGTGTCTTATGGGTAAGTGATCGTTGCAGGTATAAGTTGTAAGCTACGCAGATGCAATTCAACAAAATCAGAAGCAATACAAACTAGCCATCATACGAAACACACAACCACATATAACAGTTCCAAGTTAGAGCAAGCACCTGTGATGGTGGAGTAGGGGAGATGTGCTCATCATCTACACGTATGTTCTAGAAACAGGAACATGGTTCATATTCATAGACATTATGTGTAAACTAAGCAGATGCAATTCAACAAAGTTAGAAGCAATACAAGCTAGACATCATACGCAACATGCAACCACATATAATAGTGCCAAGTTAGAGCAAGCACCTGTGATGGTGGAGTAGGGGAGATGTGCTCATCATCTACACAGCTACGTTGACTGCCCAGCCTTGTGTTGTCTTGCGAATCTTGTTGGGAGGATGACGCAGTAGAATCTGTAGAGACCCTCTGTTTGAGTTGCTCTGAAGGACCACCATCATCCACTGCCGGTCTAATTTCCTTCAGCTGTATTGATTTTACATTGTGAAGTTAAACCGACAAGAAAAAGCAATAAAATTCTCTCTTAGAACTCATTCATGCATGTTACTGACGAACACTACTCGGATGAAAGGCAAACACATGAGACGAGGATGGAATATGTACGGAAAACAGGACGGCATGACATATTCAGACCTACGATGTGGTAACTAAGCAGAAGGCATTTCAACAAATTAGAAGCACTGCAAGCTAGACACCATATGAAAGGTGCAACCAATATCACTCTGCCAAGTTCAAACTGTCTGGCATTTCAACAAATTAGAAGCAGTACATGCTAGAAATCATATGCAAGACACAACCAATATCACAGTGGTGACTTAAAGGTGCCTTATCATAAGTGACTGACGCGGGATATGCAAGAACGGTAGTCCGATGTAAGAAACTGGTGTGATCAGATATATTATGTTCTAAAAACAGGAACACGTGTCATATTCACATGCATTATGTGTAAAGTAAGCATATGCAATTCAACAAAGTTAGAAGCAATACAACCTAGACATCATACGCAACATGCAACAACATATAATAGTGCCAAGTTAGAGCAAGCACCTGTGATGGTGGAGTAGGGGAGATGTGCTCATCATCTACACAGCTACGTTGACTGTCTAGCCTTGCGTTGTCTTGCAAATCTTGTTGGGAGGATGGCGGAGTAGAATCCGTAGAGACCCTCCGTTTCAGTTGCTCGGAAGGACCACCATCATCCAATGCCTTACCAATTTCCTTCCGCTTTATTGATTTTGCATTGTGAGGTCAAACCGACAAGAAAAAGGAATACAATTCGCTCTTTAGAACTCATTCATGCATGATACTGATGTCTACTACACAACTTTATTCTTGTAGACACGTGTTGGGCCTCCAAGCATAGAGTTTTGTAGGACAGTAGCAATTTTCCCTCAAGTGGATGACATAAGGTTTATCAATCTGTGAGAGGTGTAATATGAAGATGGTCTCTCTCAAAAGACCATGCAACCAAATACAAGAAATCTCTTGTGTCCCCAACACACCCAATACAATGGCAGATTGTATAGGTGCAGTAGTTCGGCGAAGAGATGCTGATAAAAGTGTAATATGGATGGCAGAAATATATTTTTATAATCTGAATAAATAAAAACAGCAAGGTAGCAAATAGTAAACAGGCACAAAAACGGTATTGCAATGCTTGAAAATGAGGCCTAGGGTCCATACTTTCGCTAGTGCAATCTCTAAACAATGCTAATATAATTGGATCATATAACCATCCCTCAAAGTGTGATGAAGAATCAATCCAAAGTTCCTATCTAGCGGAGAACATAAGAATGAATTGTTTGTAGGGTACGAAACCACCTCAAACACTACAGGAATTAGCTATTTTGCCGTCTGCCACGGCGGACGGCAAAGGCATGAACGGCGGACGGCAAAGGCCTTTGCCGTCAGCCGCGGACGGCAAAAGGCTCCGGCAAAGTAAGGTCCGGCAAAGAGCTACTTTGCCGTCTGCTTCCGGGCGGCTGACGGCAAAGGTCCTTTGCCGTCTGCAGCCGACGGCAAAGAGAGCAGACGGCAATAATTGCGCTGTTAGTTCGTTAAGTGGCTAACGGCAGGCCTTTGCCGTCCGCCGCTGACGGCAAGTCTTTGCCGTCTGCCACTGATGGCAAACTTTCTACTGTCTTTGCCGTCTGCCACTGTAGGCAAACTTTCTAGTGTCTTTGTCGTCTGCCACTGTAGGCAAACTGACCAAATGGGTCAGCTCCCAGGAAGCACAGTTGGCTGCCACGTGGCTTCTTTGCCGTCTGCGGCTGACGGCAAAGAGCCCGTTGCCGTCGGTGGCAGACGGCAAAGAGCCTGCATATTGGCTCTTTTTCTTTTTTTTATTAAATCCAACAATTTTCATAGAAAATATATATGACATATATAGATATATTTCACAGGCCTATTTAACAGCAAACATATCACATACATAAACAAGCACTCCATAGCAAGCTAGCTTCCATGAAGTGAATGAAATCTGCAAAATGGCAAAATAAGAAAGTTAGAAATAGGTGACTAGAATAAGAAGACTAGAACAAGAAGAGTAGAACAAGAAGAAGACTAGAACAAGAATTATATGTCATTTATGAGCTAACTTACGTGAAATGGATCATATATGAGCTAACTAAGTTGAAATGGGTCATTTATGAGCTAGCTAAGGTGAAATGGATCATTTATGAGCTAACTTAGTTGAAATGGGTCGTTTATGAGCTAACTAAGGTCAAATGGATCTTTTTTAGGTAACTAAGGTGAAATGGATGGAGAAAGATAGCTGAGTACGTATCACTAACCTTGATGGCGAGTTGGACTAGCCGTTCACGAGGCCTTATCTCAGGAGCGGATCTCGACTGGCGCGCCTTGATCTCCGGGAGAGTGCTAGGACAACGGATAAGTCCATCTCCAATGCCTATGGAGCCATGGGACCTCCCGCCACCAGATATCATCACCAGCTCTGGATCAATGGGACCTTGGCTCGGGTTAAAGTCCTCCCCTTTCCTCGCCTTCCCCTCATCTCTATATCTCACGAGCTTGTTGTGGGAGGAGATGTTGGTGAAGTTGTTTGCATCATCGAGGTCAGACGGAGAGAATGCCTTGACTTTCTTGAAAGAGGCAGTGTGGGCCATGGCATACAGGTCGTACACCTCTGGCACCTTATCCACCTTATTGTAGCGTGCCTGAAAGAGAGAAACAATGTAAATTAGTAATTAAAGGGCTCAAGCTAGCATGATGAATGAATTGCATGAATCATGAAGCAAACCACATACCCAGTTCCGCCCGAACTGATATAAGTTGGAGCTGCCTTGATGGTGTGGCACACCTTCCATTTGGGCACGTTTGTCCTTGGCCTCGTTGTGGAGGGCTAGCCATTCTTTTGAGCACCACTCATTGACCAACACCTCCCAACAATCCATCCAATCCGCACACCATCTCGGAGGCGCCTAAGTTAGCAAATAGAAACTTGAGCGCTACGGCTAAGAATTACTAAATGAAGGAACTTAAGTAGAAGGCCTTAAGAATTACCTTCATGTACTGCTCCTTACTCAGGAACTTATCGCGGCACGCCGGCTTGGTCTTCTTGATACCACGCAAGGCGTAGTAGTCTCGAACAGCCTGCACCCGAGCCTCGTGCCGTAAGTTCTGTAGTAGGCGCTTGCAGACGTTCTCGATAACATTTGCCGCGTCCTCCTCGTATCCCTCCTCACACCTGTAGAATGTCTGCAATCAAATGAGACAATATTGATTAGTACAATTAATAACTAGCTAGTTGAAGATTTTTAAATGTGTAAAGGAGAAATTACCCAGAACTTTCTGATCACCACGTCTGCCCTCGTGTCGCACAAGACACCGTCGATAATCTCATCCGGCGGGGCCGGGGCAGCCAAGTAGTGCTCCCAGCTCAATCCAAGCTCTGGAAGCCAACCCTCACCAGGCAACGTGACAAACCCTGGGAAGTTTTGCCGGCAAAGAACTCCAAGGACGGAGTTGGGCCGGCGGACACTATGATGGTGGTCCCAACCCCTGCAGCATGACAAGGCCAATGCATTAGTTATTTGAAGAAACGTGAATGCAGAAGGTACAAAAATATTAAATGCACTTACCTCTCCCCATCAGGGAAAATCAACCACCTCTGCTCGCGGGTCGCCAGCACGGACGGGAGCCGTGTAGCACCACGCTGGTAGACGGTGCCCCCCTCCTCCTCAATATCAGTCGGCTCCCCGTCATCATCAGCATGGCCACTCGGCTCCTCGGGCTGATCCGGCCAGGTACCCCATCCAGACGTGTGCTCCTCCGGGGTCTCGTGGGCCGAAGGCCCGTCGACCCGAGGCTCGTGGGCCCAAGACCCGTGGACCGGAGGCTCGTGGACCGGAGTCCGTGTAGCCTCCTCCTCGGACGAGTCCACCCTAGGAGTCACGTGCTCGGGTGAAACAGCTGGGGGTGGCGGCGAGGAAGGCGCCGTAGCAGTCACCCTACCTCCTCTCCCGCGACCACGTGCCCCACCTCCTCTCTTCTTACCTCGTCCCCTGCTGGGCACCGTGGTCGACGAAGAAGGGCCCGGTGGTGTCTCCATACTGTCCAGCAACGCTCGGCGGAGAGGTGCGTGTGGAATGGAAGACCTCACACCACGCGCCGACGAAGAAGGGGCCTTGGCGCGCTCCCGACCAGCGCCCACCATCTTTCAACACCTGCCATGACAAACAGTAAACGAAATTAGTACAACATAAAAAAAAGACCGACATGAATAATAATATGTGTATCACTTAAGTGTATCATCATCAAGTACAACATATACCTGACACTACTAATAATCTCGATCAGTATCATCAATAAATGCATAATCATCATCATCACTATAATTAATGACGGGCTCATAGGGTTCAGTGGCATCAACATGTGGAAGGCCACCTTGACGTAATCGGTCAAGCAATGACAGGTCATCCGCAGCAGTAACCTCTTCTTGTTCCGGCTCTTCTTGTTCCTCCTCTGGGGTGATGTCGGATTCACTGTCGCTGTCTACTTCAATGTTTTGGGGTGAAGTATAGCGGTTCTTGAAACGCTTTTTGGAAAGACGTGTCTCTTGGAAGAATTCTCCTTCATATGTGTCTGGGTTAATGTGAGGTTCATAATCCTCTTCCTTTGGGGGAGATAGTCTAGCACGTGGCGGCACTTCATAAACGACATCCCAACCTTTCAGATTTGGATTAGTTTGGCAGGCCCACGGTAGATAGAATACTTGGGTCGCCTGTTGAGACATAATATAGACATCAGGAACATCTAAATGGGTGCTTTGGTTGATTTCAACTAGCCCTATATGTTCATGAGTCCTTCTAGTCTCCTTCGGCTGAAACCAATAACATTTGAAGACTACGACATTCGGTGGGTTTTCACCATAGAATATAAGTTCATAAATTGCTTCAACTCTCCCATAATACTCGGTACCTCCTTCGCCGATAGCAGATACACAACAATTTGTAGACTTTCGGTCGGCCATAGATAGCTCTTTGCCATAGGTACGAAAGCGATACCCGTTGATGTCGTATTTGTCAAATGAACGGACCTTATAGTCAAAACCATTAGCGACTTGTCTCAATTCGGCGTCCATAGACTCTGAATTAGCCTACAAGTTTAATATGAAAGGATTGTTGCATTATGCACAAATTAGCGAATGAAATGAAATTGTCTAATAGAAATTACCGTTTGTTTGAACCAAGAGATGAAACCGGGATAGCCGCCTCCTTGCTTTGCGAGAAGCTCATACTCTTCGACAGAATCCTTTTGGATCACCGCTCCATACGAGAATAAGGCGACGTATCGACTGTATGAAATATCCAGGAATAAGAGCAGTTCAAAGGAAATAGAAGTTGCGAAACAAATTATATATATAATTCACCATGTATATATTCATCAGTTGATCTACTTTGTCAATTTTATTACGTCCATGCAACCTACACTCTAATAGGTAATGTAGGTCCTAATCCCACCCGAGTATGTTTAGATTGGGTTCATTTTCCCATGCTATGCTCCGGATCCTACGCAAAATTTCGGCAGCACCTCCCCGCTGTTCTCCTGATACACGTCTCTGCAATAAACAGAGAGGATGTGTACCCGGAGAACAACAGGGGAGGCACTGACGAAACTTATGCGTCAGATCCGGAGCAAAGCATATGGGAAAACGAACCCAATCTAAACATACTCGGGCTGTCCATGGATAGCGTTGGACAATTCGAAAGAATCAAGGTTATAAATATGCAAATGCATGCATATTTATAACTATGATGCTTTCGAACGGGAGACACATATTGGTTACGCATACTGATGATTCAAGACACATATATAGCTAGCTATCAAGTTTCATCGGCACGAACACCGGAACAGAGCAAATAATTAACGGGGGAGGAGGACATGTCATTTGTGCTCACCCACGAACAAAGGGGCAGAGCTCGTCAAACGCACGGCGAGGTCGTCGACCACCAAACCTCGCAGCGATGAAACAACTGCACATTTAAATCTACCCGATCAACAAAATTATATATGATGTTTTCATAACAAAATCGAAAAATATATGACCTAACTAATAATTCACAAATATATGACCCCATCGGCCTCTGCAAGGCCAAAGAACACCTTTTCGGGAGGTGTCGGGGGTCGGGGTGTCGTGTCGGTGTCGGGGTGCCGTGTCGGGGTCAGGGTGCTGTTTCGGGGTCGGGGGGTCGGGGTGTCGTGTCGGGGTCAGGGGGTTAGGGGGTCGGGTGTCGGGGTGGAGTCGGGGTCGGGTGTCGGGGTGTGGTGTCGGGGTTGGGGGGTCAGGGGGTCGGGGTGTCGTGTGGGGGTTGGGGTGTCGGGGTGTGGTGTCGGAGTCGGGGTGTCGGGGTCAGGGGGTCAGGGGGTCGGGTGTCGGGGTGTCGTGTCGAGGTCGGGGTGTCGGGGTCAGGGGGTCAGGGGGTCGGGGTGTGGTGTCAGGGTCGGGGTCGGGGTGTCGGGGTCAGGGGTCGGGGTGTCGGGGTGTCGGGGTCAAGGGGTCGGGGTGTTTCCTTCTATCCTTCTTCTTCTTTCTTTCTCTTCTTCTTCTTCTTTCCTTTCTTCTTCTTCTTCTTTCATCTTTTTTCTACGTTTTTACTTCTTTTCGTTTCTTCCTTTCTTCTTCTTCTACTTCTTCTACTTCTTTTCTTCTTCTTTTTACATCTTTTTTGTACTTCTTTTCTTTTCTTCCTTTCTTCTTCTTCTACTTCTTTTTCTTTTTTCATCTTTTTTCTACTTCTTCTCTTTTCTTCTTCTTCTACTTCTTCTACTACTTCTACTTCTTCTCATTCTTTTCTAACACTAACACTAACACAATCTAGCACTAACAATTAAACAGAAAAAAATGAAAAAACAGAAGAAAAAAAAGAAGTAGTCCCTCACCGGAGCAATGGGACGATCGGCGGGGGCGGTGGCGGGGGGGGAGCCGGGCCGCGGGGGCGGTGCCGGGGGCGGCGCCGGGCGGCGGGGGCGCCGCCGGCGGCGGGTGGCGGGGCGACGGGGCGTCGGGGGCGGTGGCGGGGGCGGTGCCGGGGGCGGCGCCGGGCAGCGGGTGGCGGGGCGACATGGCGTCGGCGGGTGGGGTGGGGGCGGAGGGGTGGTGGGGCGACGTGCCAAGCGGGTGCGGGGGCGAGGGCGGCGGCGGCGGCGGTGGACGTGGGATCTGGTGGCGGGGCGCGTCGGGGAGGAGAGAGGGAGAGAAGAGAGAGTAACGGGCGGGGGTGGGGGCCGTTAGTTAGTCTGCTCTTTGCCGTCCGCCAATCTTTGTCGTCCGCCTTTATCTCTCTTTGTCGTCTGCTAGCAGACGGCAAAGAGGTGGGGCGTTACGTTTTTCTAAACGGGCGGGGGTGGGGGCCACCTCTCTCTTTGCCGTCAGCGAGCGGACGGCAAAGATTCTTTGCCGTGAACTGGCTGACGGCAAAGAGCCGGCAGATGGCAAAGGCCTGTTTTGTCGTCTGCCGTTTCTTTGCCGTCTGCTTTTGGGTAGCTCATGGCAAAGAGCTTCTTTGCCGTCAGCTAGCACACGGCAAAGAGCTGGCAGATGGCAAATTAGCTGATTCCAGTAGTGAAAGCTATTCTTTCTGTTCGATCTATTCAAGAGTTCGTACTAAAATAACACAAAGCTATTCTTTCCGTTTGATCTATCCTAGAGTTCGTACTAAAATAACACCAAAGCAAATTCATATTCATAATACTCAATCCAACACAAAGAACTTCAAAGAGTGCTCCAAGATTTCTACCAGAGAAACAAAGCCAAGAACGTGCATCAACCCCTATGCATAGGTTACCCCAATGTCACCTCGGGAATCCGCAAGTTGAGTGCCAAAACATATATCAAGTGAATCAATACGATACCCCATTGTCACCACGAGTATTCAATTGCAAGACATATATCAAGTGTTCTCAAATCCATAAAAGTATTTAATCCGATAAAAGAAACCTCAAAGGGAAAACTCAATTCATCACAAGATAGAGAGGGGAAAACACCATATGATCTGACTATATTAACAAAGCCCGCGATACATCAAGATCGTGACATCTCAAGAACACGAGAGAGAGAGAGAGAGATTAAACACATAGCTACTGGTACAAACCCTCAGCGTCGAGGGTGGACTACTCCCTCCTCATCGTGGTGGCCATCGGGATGATGAAGATGGCCACCGGAGATGATTCCCCCCTCCGGTAGGGTGCTGGAAAGGGTCTAGATTGGTTTTCGGTGGCTGTAGAGCCTTCCAGCGGCGGAACTTCTGATCTAGGTTAACCTTGAGGGTTTTTGGAATATTTGTGAATTTATAGGGTAAAGAGGGGGTGCCGGAGGCCACCGAGGTGGGCACAACCCACCTGGGCGCGCCTGGGCCCCAGGCGCGCCCTGGTGGGTTATGCCCCCCTCGGGGCACCGCCCAGGTGCTGCTCTGGCCCATCCTGGAGGTTCTGGTCCTTAAAAAATCTCCAAAAAGTTTCGCGGTGTTTGGACTCCGTTTGATATTGATTTCCTGCGATCGTGGGTGCGCCATTGCTACATAAAAAAAGCATTCTAATGGCGCACCGCTTCGTGGTGCGCCATTAGTAAGCTTCCCCCCACACTAAAATCAATCACTCTAATCCCTCCCCTGCCTCATCTCACCCACGCCCGACCACCATCGACCACCACCGCCCCCGTGCTCGCCATCCCCGGCCGTGCTCGCTGCCCCCGCCGCACCCGACCACCACCCGCCCCCTCCCCGAGCCGAGCGCCGCCTCCCTCGCCGTCCCCCCTCCGCCCGCGCTCGCGCCCTCGACGTCCTCCCGCCCAACCCTCCGCCCGCGCCCGCGCCCTCGCCGTCCCCCCTCCCCCCGCGGCCCCACTTGCGTCAACCTCGTGCTCGCCGTCCAACACCGCGCGGCCTGCCCAGGAGGACCGCCGCCATCTTCCTCTTCTTCACCCCCCCCCCGGCGTGAGCTCGGCGGCGACAAGGAGTGGCGACCGCAAAGACCCCGTCACCGGCGTGATTCTCCCCCGACGCTGGACTGGTCAGGCCCCGCTCCTCCCCCTCTTCTTCACCCCCCCCCGCTTGTCCTCTTAATTTCTATTCTCTTTGGTTCATTAATTTGTAGTACTGTTCTTGGTCTGGTTCTCTGGATAATTTCTAGGGTTCTTGGTCTGGTGCCAAGATTGGTCGTGTTTGTTAATAGTACAACTTAGCTCACATGTCTTCCAGAGAGATCCCTGTTCTAGGATCTGAGCTCTCTCTTCTCTTAATTCAACTAAGGCATGAGGAACAAGGGGGGAGATAGCTACTGTCAAAATTTTTAACACTGCCTTACTTGTTTGTCAAATACAGTTAGCTACTGTCAAAAATTTTAAAACTAGGTCTGAATTTTTAACACTGCCTTAACAAATTACTAACTGTCCAAAAATACAGTTAGCTACTGTCAAAAAATTCAGTTAGGTACAGTTAGCATCATATAAGAAAATGGCCATAATGTGCCCTGAGAATGATTTATTTTGTCATAAAAATAAATAGTGTACTGCCATGATAATGACATGGTCCTGTGTTTGCAAGCTGTCATAATGTTTTCATTCAAAAACCATGGAAAAACACTCATCCAAGTTTACAGAATGGCAGCATATTTTCAGAATGAAACAAAACAAAGTTCCTCTGTACATACATATATGGCTTTGCCACAATGGTACACTAGAGTGAAAGAAGAAGCATAGGCTTAATTGAGCTGTGGAGTTCTTGTTACCTTGTCTGTCCGTCCTCGTTAGTTACATGTATCTCTCTGTTTGTGTTTCTGCGTAACAGGTTCGATCGCGGTTGGAGAAAAATTGAGGCGTTTGTTGGCTCCAAGACAGTGTGATACAGGTATATACATGTGCTCTGCTTACTTGTTTGGTTTGCAATAGTTATCATCTGACAAAGTATGCTTAGTTGTTTGGTTTGCAACCCATATTTTATAGTTGATAATACATTTCCCAGATCTGCTTGGTTGCAATCTTTTATCTGAACGCGGTAATTATAAGTTTATAGCTTTCCCACTGTCAGGCTTGTTCCAATAAGTAGATGCACTTGCTCCTTTCTTACATATTTGTGCCTGACGAACGCGGTCATCAAGTCTACTTCCATGTTGCTGCTAGTAACCTGACAGCACAACCATACTTAGCCACTGTTCATTAACAGCAAGTCAACAACAACATCAGTAAAATTCAGTTAACAACAACATCAGTAAAATTCAGTTAATTAACTGAAGAAGAGAAGAGAGAAAGTAGAGAGCAAGAGGAGTACTTGCATTAACTAAAACGTTTTACTTTAAACTTGCAAAATTGCAGTACTCCCTAAAACTACTGCAAGCAAGAACTACTGTTGGAGGGCACTACTGTAGGGATATTCTCTGGTCTACTGAAACTTGCTGGATGTATGTTCAGAAACGTCTTAACAGGTGTATTATTTACAGTAGTTGTTGCAGATGGTTTCTCTTGTCTTAACTGAATAATTATGTATTACATAGTGTTCTTGTTTTTCTTCATAGTTTGCAGCATTTTGAGATGTACACTGTTTTCCTATGTCTCAAAATGTTCCTAATTTGATATTTGAAAGTAAGTGTGTGGTTTGAAATTTTGATCTGATTATGGCATCTAGAATTATGTCAGTTTTCTTTTGTAACTAGAAGACCAAAGTGTGTTACTCACCTGGGATCTTAACTGTTAAGTTTGTAATATTCCTTATATTGAAATCGAACATGATGGTGCTACCGTTGTCCTAGCCATGTATTTTCAGAATTGAGCTAAAGATTTGGGGGTAGTATTTCTGATTTTAGAGCACCTTTGCTGGATGTATTTTACAGCAGCTGTCGGAATCAAAACAATGCTTGTGGGTTGTCCTGTTAAGTTGAGTGAGTCATTAGAGGGCAGATAGGGTCAGCCACACCAATTAATGTTTATGAAGAAGAAGAATAAACATGCTGCTGCTGTTGTTATGCTTGTATTCACTACTGTTGCTGCTGTACTTGTGATGATGTTGTACTTGTGATGATGCTACTTGTGATCTTTTGAAATGACCCATTGGCGACTTCATTACGCGGGGATAATGATTTTGCAGGTACCCCGAGAGGCCCTTGAGTTTACCGGAATGTCGATTAACTTCCGTCCCGGCAAATTCGGGTACTCCATATGTCCTATTTTCAGCAAAGGTCATGCTAAATTTTTTCGTGAATTTTAGCATGACTTTGCTAAAAATAGGACATATGGGGTACTTGCGACTAATGCATGGGCCGGGGTATCTTAGTACTTAATTAAGTAGGATCAACTGCCTCTTGTGTTATACATATAGAAGTGTGATATGTTTACTGTCTCTTGGTGTTTGTCCTTAATTAAGTAGGGTATATTATTAGAAGATACCCATATATATCAGTCAACCTAGGGTGCCTCGGCATCGATAAACCCTAAATGATGAAAACTTAACTTAGCATTTAGGGTGCCTTGGCGTCGACAAACCCTAAATGATAAAACATTGGCTTTTAGGGTGCCTCGGTGTCGATGAGAACCTAGATGATGTACGCTTAGGCTTTTAGGGTGCCTCGGCGTCGACAAACCCTAAATGATAAAAGCTTTGCTTTTAGGATGCCTCGGTGTCGACAAACCCTAAATGATGAGACCATGATCTTGTTCCTTGACAATAACCAACTTTCTGACCAAACTTTTTTCCTATTTAGAGCGAAACATGGCCCACAACGATGAGGCCGACGGTTCGGGCGGCAAGCAATTCTGGGAGCTGTCCCAGGAGATGGAGGAAGAACCTCACCGCTATGAGGACGCCGCCGCGGAAGACACCGATCCTGACTACACAACCCCTAGTGGCGTCGGGGATGACACCACTGATGGTGCTGCCGAGGATGCCACTACTGATGATGGCGGCGCACGCACAGATGGCAGCCAACCGAAGAGGCAACGGAAGGACCGGCGCCCGAACGTGCTCGGCACCTTCAAGGAGGAATTTACTGAAGTGAACTCCGACGGGCATCCAACGGCGCCCAAACATGTAGTCAAGGGGTACTCGGTTCAGCTCGGGTGCATTCTCCGGAGCACCGTCTCAATCAACACCGAGAACCTAAGGCATAAGGACCAAGGGAATTTGCGCAGCCTCCTCTTCACGAAGCTGCACGAATGATACAAGTTCCCCGCTGAGTTTGCAAACACACGCCTCTCAGGGAATAAAGTGAACAGTGCCGCCCTCACGAGGATGAGCACGGCCCTGTCTACATGGAGAAGCACGGTGAAGGCAATGATTGAAAAAGGTGATAGTTATGAGAAGATCAAGGCGAAATATCCTTTGATGAGCGAAGATGACTACAAGGAGTTCAAGATCAAGTGCGAGAGCAGCGCAACCTCCGAATCAAGTCAGTGGGGGAAAGAAATGCGGGAGTTGAACTTAGGGGTCCACCAACTCGGTCCCGGCGGTTACAGAGTGGCGGAGCCTATATGGGACAAGGAGGACGCGGAGTGTGCCGAGCAAGGCCTACGCTTCGAGAAATTACGTGACAAGCAAACCAGGAACTTTGTCAAGGCCCACTACAAGGAGGACCCGGTAACAAAGGATCTTACCATGGATCCGAAGACCAGGGCGCTTGAGCTTGTTCTGGTAAGGAATACACCCCCGCGTAATTAGCTCCATATGGTTGCATTCTAATTAATGAAGCCAAATTTCTAAATGGTTCACATTCCTTCCGCAGGAGGCTGAAAGCAGTAGCGCGGGGTCATCTCAGAGCTCCCCTTTTGACACCCCTTTAAATAGGGCGTTGAACGTAATGAAAAACAAGGATAAGCTCAGTAAGCCGTCGTCAGCTGGTCGTGTGGCCGGCAAAGGCTTGTCCAGAAAATGGTCGTCATACTATACCGCTGGTGGGCGAAAGGAGAAAAAGACCAGCTCGGAAAGCCAGTCGCGCGAGGTTCAAGAACTCAAGGCACAAGTGGCGCGGATTACGAAGATTGTCCAAGAGCAAGTGCAACAACAACTGGGAACGACGCTCACCGCCATTGTGCCTACCTTGATTCAGGGGCTGACGACGTGGATTGCGGGCGGCCAACAGGGGCCTCCCCCGGTTCCCAGCTTCACGGCCAGCAACTCGCACAATGCACAAGCGGCGCCATTGGTGTCTCCGGCGGAGGCGGTATTCGTGTCTCCGGCGCCGGCACGGGCATTGGAGCTTAATGCACCCGGGTGTACGCCGGCCGGCACCTCGCCAGCAAGCGGCCCCTCCGTCAGTTGCACGCGCACGCCCGCCGTTGGCGGTGCCTCGACATTAGCTGAGCTCGACGGCATCACGGTAACTAAGCCTCTCGGGCGATGACTTCATCTCCTTGCCTTTGACTGGGCATCCCTGACGCCCTACATGTTTTCGCAGGGCGCTACCGATGTTCCTTGCACTCTCCTGCACTTCGTGGGCGGCGAGTTGGTCGATGTCGCCAAGGGAAGAATCGTTCAACCGGGCAACCGCGTGTTCCACGGTAATCCGATGCCACCCACCTTGTATAGGGTTGAACTGGTTCAGGTGCTGCCAGGCTGCGACGAGTTGTTACCTCCGATTCGGCCCGCTGGGGCCGACGAAGATGATGTGATGACCCTCAGCGCCTGTGTAAGCTGGCCCTTGCTTTGGCCGAAGGGCAAGATTCGTTTGGGGGCGGGGGACACCACCCCACAGACAAGACCGCCAGTCGTGCCAGCGCCAAGCCATGGCAAGAACGCCGCAACGCTACCAGACATGCCAGACATCCCTATGGCACAGGATCCGGACATGCATATGGCACAGGATCCGGACGACGACGACAACGGCGGCGGTACATTTTTCAACGTCGATAAGTACTTTGCCGAACATGGGTACGGTGACGAGTTCTGCGGGCCTCCTTCTCAAGAACCCAACCCTGAAAAAGACGACCGCGATCTAGCTGGTACGGCGGAGAAACCCAATTGCAACAGGCGTCGTCTGGCATTCAGTTCTCAGGAGACGCCTCCAGCTGCCGCCTTCACCGAGCCTCAGATAGCTGAGGTGCCAAATATTATCAGCCCCAACACGCTCAAGAAGGCGGTCTGTGAGTAGAACTCGATCCCATTACAGCAGATCAGGAAGAAGGGAGGGAAACGAAAGACTAACAAGGGCGCCAGTGCGAGCCAGCCGGCACCGAGTACGATCCGTGCTCAGGACAGGCCACCTTCACCTAAGGATATCTCGAGGAGGGTGCATGTGGCGGGTTGGCCGATGCTACCGACAAATATGCTCAATGCTGCAATCGGTGCTATGCGGAGTCTCCATGACAGTGTTCTTTCTTTGGAGAAGCGGCGTCTCAGAGAGAATGATGTGGCATACCCGGTTTTCGTGGCCAAGGTGCCAGAGGGCAAGCGCTTTGTGGATAGCGCCGTCGGGGGTACGATCGTCCTGCGGTTTGATGACATCTTTGCTATGCTTAACCTTCATCCGCTGCACTACACCTTCGTTCGGCTGTTTTCGCTGAGTATGGAGATGCGGATCATTAGAGACAAGACCCCGGACATTGTGATAGTCGACCCCTTCTACATGCATGCCAAGATCTTGGGCAGCGCTGGGGACCGGCAAGTCGCGAGTTCACACCTCGAAGGCGTCATTCTGGCAAACCCAGATAAGGATAACTTCCTCGTGCCTTACTTTCCCGAGTAAGTCATCTCCTAACCGCCCCGTAACATATGATTTCTTAGATTTCGATCGTTCTTTTTTTTCTAACATTCCGTGTTCTGTGCAGTGACACACAATGCACACTCATCCTCTTAAGCCCGAAATATTCCATGGCCACGTATTTCGACCCGGACCGTGACTCCAAGATAGACTACACAAATATCAAGAAAGTTCTTGATGATGCTCTCCCCGGCTACGCCGCATCTGGAGGCACCTTTAAGAGGCCAGTTCGTAGGTACGGCAGGCACGTGTTCACCCACAATACGACGTTCCCCTTGCGTCAAGCAGCCGCCTGGCGGTCAGAAGGATGCTTACTACGCCCTCCATCACATGCGGGCGATCGTGCGGGGCCATAATCACCTTCTGCTACCAAATAATCTCAAAGATTGGGCCGCAAGCTTGGCGGCAATCCAGGACGCGGACATCCGACAAGAATTCTTTCGCATCCAGTCACAGTTTGCAGAAATCATGCATCAAGATGTCCTTCGTACCTCGGGGCAGTTCTACCTCAAATTTCAACCGTCCAACAGTGAGATAGACACAATGCTACAAATGTAGGCTGACAACGCCCGCAACTTCATGACCATCACGACAGACGGCGGCTTCATCCACGCTCCGGTCCCATGAGTCGAGTCGAAAGTAGTGATGCTATTTGTAGTTCTGAAACATTGATTAGCTCATGTTGTAATTAAACTTTAATGAACTTGTATGTCTCTTTGGTTTGGACAGTCGTTCAACTTAGATGTAATCGATGCTATTTATTAGTAGGACCATGAATCGTGCTATTAATGTCTTGCTTTTCTCTTCCGATCCTTTTGTTGCATACTTATATATTGCTTATGTATTGTCTGTTGTTTGGCTAGTGCATAGAGATGCCGTCGTATGTCGTGTACAAGGGTAAGGTTCCCGGAGTCTACGACGACTGGGAGGAGTGTCGGAGACAGGTTCACCGTTTCAGCGGTAACAGTTACTAAGGGTACACCACTAGGGCGGAGGCGGAATCTAGATACACGCGCTATCTAGCGGGAGAGAGGAGGGAGCGTTGGAGGAACCGGATGAAGACCAGTTTCATCGCGATGATGCTCATCGTGATGACCGCAGCTCTCTTCTATGTGATGGTAGTTTAGATGATCGATATTGACTTGTAATGTGAAGACAAACTCGCTACTCGCAGTCTCGAGACTTGTAATGTTCTATCTTTCGGTCTTTTGAATTCGGAGACTAATATGATGAATTGTATTCGGAGACTAATCTTCTATTGTATTCGATGAATCTGCTGTTGCTGTGTGGTGCCGCTTGTATTCTGTCCAATAATATATTGTGTAATCTGTGCAAAAATCAGAAAAGAAAAAAATCCCTAATATACATACCAATGGCGCATCACCCCAACGTGCGCCATTTGTATGCCAAAGGATACTAATGGCGCATCACACAGCGGTGCGCCATTAGTATGCCAAAGGATACTAATGGCGCATCACCCCGCCGTGCGCTATTAGTATGCCAAAGGATACTAATGGCGCATCACCCCGCGGTGCGCCATTAGTATGGCTAGGCACATGGGTAAATATGGCCCCCTAGGAGGCATACTAATGGCGCACCGTGGCCTATACTAATGGCGCACTGCCTGGTGCGCCATTAGTATACCAGCTACTAATGGCGCACTAGTGGTGCGAAATTAGTAAAAAATACTAGTGGCGTGGTGCTAGTGGCGCACCAGTAGTGCGCCATTAGTAGGCAAAACTGGTGCGCCACTAGTAAGACTTTTTCTAGTAGTGCATCCCCAAGCTTAGTTGCTTGGATCTTCCTTGAATATTACCTTGGGGTGCCTTGGGCATCCCCAAGCTTAGGGTCTTATCACTCCTAATTATCCTCATGTCGACATCTTACCCAAAACTTGAAAACTTCAATCACACAAAACTTAACAGAACTTTGTGAGATAGGTTAGTATGATAAAGAGCAAACCGTTTCACTTTGGTAGTGTCAGAGACAAGATTAATAATTTTTTCCACACAATGCCTACTATAGAATATAATTTCCACAATTTATATTGAGCAATATAAGCCATAGAAACTAGAAAACAAGCAAACTATGCATTGAAAACATAATATGTCAAAAACAGAACTGGCTGTAGTAATCTGTACTCAAACCATACTTCTTCTACTCCAAAAATTATGAAACAATTAGGACCACGTGAGCAATTTGTATATTATACTTCTGCAAAAATAATCAACTCAAAAGCACTCTTTTGTTAAAAATATGAATTATTTTCGTGAGTGCAAAAGTTTCTATTTTTAGCAAGATCAAATCAACTATCACCCAACATGATCCCAAAGGCTTTACTTGGCACTTTATTGAAACAAAATCAATAAAAATGATCAATGCAGTAGCATAATCATTTGAACACACAAAAACAGTAGGTAAAAGTGTTGGGTTGTCTCCCAACAAGCGCTTTTCTTTAATGCCTTTTAGCTAGGCATGATAATTTCAATGATGCTCGCATAAAAGATAAGAATTGAAACATAAACAGAGCATCATGGAGCATGTGACTAGCACATGTAAGTCTAACCCACTTGTTGGGGGAAACGACACCTACGGGATCATGAAGAATCCCTTTTCCTATGGTTGGCGGGCGCGGGGCTGTGAAAAGAGCGGGATTAGAAGATCAACGCAGGGGGGTTATCCAGGTTCGGGCCGCAAGTGATGCGTAATACCCTACTCCTGCTGGTTTATGTTTATCTGGTGTTCTTGGACTAGCTACAGAAGCGCGCAGGGTCCAAAAAGTCTGAATCCTCTCTCAGTACGCCGCGGGCCTCCTTTTATAGACAAAGGGGCTGCCACAGTGGCACACAGGAGGTGGAAAGTTGTAAAGTGGTCGAGTCTATCTCCTGGCACCGTAGGACAAACGCATTTAATGCACTGCTGATGTGCCCTTCTTGCTTTATCGAGGACGGCAAGGAAGCTCGTCCCAGCTGTCGCCGCCTCGCCCGGCTTCGACGCGCGTTCGAGCTGATGAGGCGTGTAGTGCAACGTTGGCTGGCTGTTGGGTTGGCGCGGTGGCAGAGTCTTCACGAAGATCTGCATGCCACCACGCAGGTGCTTACTGAGTTGGCCTGGAAGCTGACGTCGCCATGCAGGTTCCTCCCTTGTTGGCGGGCTGGCTGCTGTGTTGGAATGGCGGTGGAGCTTTGGCTGGTGCCGGCTGGGCTGCGGCCCGGCGGATGTCTTCGGCAAGAGTCTTGCCGAGGCCCCGACAAGGATCTTGCTGCAGCATCGTGGTCGTCCCCGGCAAGGATCTTGCCTGGGGTCTCGTGGGTATCTTCGACAAGGATCTTGCCGAGGATCGTTGCCTTTCTGGTTATCATCTAGTCTTGTATGCTTCTGGTCTTCACAAAGATCTGCATGTCACCATGGAGGTGCCTCCCGAACCTTGGTTCCAATGTGGTTGATGGTGTTGGAACTCTTGGGCTCAAGGGGGGCAGCTCTGCTGGTGTTGGGCAAGTCGCCCCGGCAAGGTTCTTGCTGGGGCTGTGGAGGCCGCCCTGGCAAGGGCCTTGCCAGGGAGGGCTCACCTCGCCCTTCTGCTCTTCATGCTTCTGTCTTGGTGTTGCTCTGTCCGTCTTGTGTCTTTGCTCCCACTGCCCCGCCAAGCATGGCCATCGGCTCGTGGCTGCAACTGCCCGTGCACAAGTAAAGGGGTACAAATAGGACCCCTACTTTTGTACACCGGCAGGTGCCCCGGGCCTGGGCCACATATAAGTGTGGAGCGTTATTGGGCCAGGCCCAGAATGATGCGCGGGCGCGCGTGCGGTGGAGTTTACCGCAGTAACTTCTGTGCTCGCTGCGCATCCCCGCAACCCGTGTTGAATGCGCGACGTGGAGGGTCTTGCGTGACGTGGGGGTCATGCGTGGGGCGGTTCCTGCATGCATGTGTCACGTCATGGTAAATGGTAAAGAGGCGGCCCGCGCCTTCCCCATAAAATGGAAAAACCGCAGGCACGCTGCTCATTTACCCTCTACGCCTCTTCCAGTCTCGGAACCACCGTTCCCCTCTTCTTTCTCAGGCGAAAGATTTGAAGCTCCCACCTCCACTTGCTGCCGCTGCGCTCCCATTGCTCTTGATCCTTTGCCCTCTCCCAGCTGCCATGGCACCCAAAACCAGCAACGGCAAGGGAGCGGCCAAGGACGCCGGGGAGAAGGAGGCGCCGGAGAGCGAGTTGGCGGTGCGGCGGACGCAGCTTGCCTACTTCCCTTCGACGGTCGATGCGATCCACCACAAGAACTTCTTCTCGCCCCTGTGGGGGAGGAAGCCGACGGGGCACCGTGCCACGCGCGTCGTCCCCGCCGATTTCGCAAAGGCCGGCCCAAATCGGTACCCCTTCTTCGTCGATTTCTTCTCTTGCGGGCTCTGCCCCCCTTTCTCTCACTTCTTCGATGACGTCATGCACACCTAGGGCTTCCATCTTCTAGATCTCACGTCGAATGCCGTGGTGTGCATGGCTTTCTTTGCCCATCTCTGCGAGGGCTTTGCTCGGGTGCTCCCTAGCACGACACTCTTCCGCCACTACTTCTCCCCTCGCCTCCAGCCAGGGGGTGCCATCTCTGGCTGCATCACCTGGGTTCCAAGGACCCAGGAAAAGGGGACGTATCTGGAGGGTGCCCAGAAGGAGAGGTGGGAGGAGTGGCGGAGCCAGTGGTGCTGGATCGAGGAGATGGATCCGCAGGAGTTCTGTCGGGTTCGTCAGAGCCCGCCGACCCGCCGCAGGGACTAGAGCGACCTTGACGCCAATGACGAGAAGCTCACGGTCGCCACCACCAGGATTCATCGCCTCACCATGGCCGGGCTCACCCTCGAGATGATCGGGGCCAACTTCATCCGGCGCCGGATCGCCCCGCTACACAACAAGGGGAGGCCGGCCTAGGATTTCAGGAACGCGACCGGCATCACGAGGCTCCGCCCTGGCCTGAAGCACAATTTCATGGTGATGGGGCACGCCCACTTCTGCCAAAGGTTCTTTCAGCTTGACGTGGATGGCGATGGCAGGGCTAAGAGGACCGGAAGGGCCGCGAAGGCCGGCAAGGCCGTCAAGGGGCCCTATTTGGGTTGCCTGTGGGAGTGGTCCCGCTGAGCAACAACTCTCGCCAGTCTGCCATCATCGCCATGATGCCGGACTTCAACGCGCATGGCCTTGACCCGGCCTAGGCCGAGCCGCCAGCGGAGAAGGTGCAGGAGTTCTTCGATACTTTGTCGGAGGCTTATGTCCACGACGAGCCGCTGCTCATTCAAGACACCACCAAGGCGGAGCTGGACTACATCGCCGCCAGGGCGGCGGAGGCGGCGCTCGCCAGGGAGGCCGGCAGCGTTGGCGGCGTGGAGGATAAGGTCGACGTGGATGCGGAGGAGAAGGAGCTCGCCCAGTGGGCGGAGTCTGCCGGGGAGGACATCGGCGGCGGCGGCGGGGACCCCTTGTTGAAGACACGGGCAACGAGTCGTTTGAAGAGGAGGCCGAGGCGAATGCCCCCCGGCTGCGGGGAGGCAGCACATCCTGCGGCGGGCCAACTCTGGTGAGCCGGTCTGGCTTGGCAGGACCACGCAGCGGCAACCGGCCCAGGAGCAGCTCGTGCGCCAGACGAGGGCGATGAAGGCCGCGGTGGTGAAGAGGACATCAACTGCTTCTTCTGTCGGCGTTCTAGGAACGGGGGTCCCCAGACTTGCCTGCCTGCGGCCCACAGCGTGGCTAAGAAGCAGGCCGTACGGCCCATCTTCGTCAACAAGGCACCCTAGACCCTCGCGAGGGACCAAGCCTCGCGAGGCGGACGACACAAGACCTCCTCTGGAGTGGCCTAGCCAGGCAGGCTCACGAGGAGCGGAGATATCAAGGCGAGTCAAACCTCACGAGGCTCTCGTGACGTGAGCCATGACGAACGGTACCAGGCGGGCGCCAGTGCGCGCAGCGTCTCTATTTCCACTTTGGTGCTAAGGAGGCCAGCGCAGGCGAAGAGTACCGAGGCATCAGGAAAAGGTTGCCATATTGGTGCAACGCGACGAAGACCGGAGGACAGCAAGGCGGAGGTCATCGTGGAGCCCAAGATGGCGTCACCCCAGAGCTTTTCGCAGGCTAAGACCGCTTTTGTTAGGATAGCTTGTACTAGCTGTCCCCCTTCAAATTTGCTCGCCATTGTTGGCTCCCTTCCTGCTCGATATTTGGGAAGAGGACCAGGGCCTATATAAGCAGAGCTAGCCACCACAGTAGAGGGATATCGAATCCTCACCCCCAAGTTCATACTCACAAGAACACCTCAACCTCAGCAGGCTGTTCTTCCCTTGTACTGTTCATCATCAGCCCAAGAGGCAATCCACCACCACCACCACACTGGAGTAGGGTATTACACCACAACGGTGGCCCGAACTAGTATAAACTTCGTGTCTTCTGTGTTGCGAGTTCGTCGAGTTCGTCCGCAAGATCTTAGCGAGCTAGAGCATAGATCGGTAGGAGGGAGAGACTTCGCGCGCACCCCAGTGTTCGAACCTTAAGGGTTTGCCGGAACCCCACATCCGACATTTGGCGCGCCAGGTAGGGGTGCGCCGTAGTTTCCCTTCCATCAGTTCGTTGCTCCATCGCTCCGTCGTTTCCATGGCGGACGCTCGCCGTGCTCGAGCTGAGCGTCGGGCTACCCTCTCCGCCCGCGTCGCTCAGACGGCTCCTGTAAGCGGGCCACCTCATCGTTCTCCGTCTCCCGCCGCCAACGCTGCCACTGGCCCGGCGGGGAACGAGCAGCAGGCATCCTCGCTCCATCCTTTGGTGCGGCAGGACGGCCGCACCGCTACTCCGTCGCTGACCCCTGCCGGTTCTTCGTCTCACGTGCACCGCGCTCCCATGGAGGCATGGGCCGCGCTCATCGCGGCAAACGAGCTCCTGCGCTACCGCCCCGTCGACGACCTCTATGAGGAGTGGCTCGACCGCATCGCCGAGCTCGTCCGCGCCGCAGGAGGCTCTCCGGCGCCTACCCACTCTCTGCCTCCCCCTCAACCAGCCGCGGGCGACGGGGCTCATGGCATGCCTCCACCACCTCAACCCCAAGACGGTGCCTTGGCACCAAGGCGAGCGCTTCCGCGGCGTGATCCACTGCGCCCGGCGCCCGCGCGTGAAGAAAGAAGCTGTCAAGAAATCCCGCGGCCGCGAGAAGCTGCGCCGGTGCTCCACGCACCACCTCGTCAAGACCGCGTGCCACCTGCAGTGGCGCAGTGTGGACCTCGCCAAGACCAAGCTCCACCTCAGAAGCGGGCCCCGGCGACCACGGCCGGCTGCCGCGCCTTCATCCCCGAACTGCGTAGCGTCGCCTGGCCAGACAATTCAAGCCAGATCTGCCTCCTCGCTACGACGGCACCGCCGACCCCGCGGAGTTCCTGCAGCTCTATGAGCTGAGCATCGAAGCGGCCAACGGCGACGAAAAAGTCATGGCGAACTGGTTTCCCATGGCTCTCAAGGATGGGGCCCGCTCCTGGCTCCTGAACCTATAGCACGGCTCGATCTTCTCCTGGGACGAGATGCGCGACCGCTTCGTGACCAACTTCCAGGGCACTCGCGACTGCCCACCGGCCGCGGGTGATCTGCGCCGCATCAAGCAGCAACCAGGAGAGACCCTCCAGAAGTACATCCAGCGCTTCAACAACACTCGCCTCAAGATCCCCAAGGTCACGGACGAAACCATCATCTCCGCGTTCTCGAACGGCGTCCATGACGTCAAGATGAAGGAAGAGCTCGCTATCCATGAGGAGCTTTGCACATCTCAGGAGCTGTTCAACCTGGCGACCAAGTGCGCAAGAGCTGAGGAGGGGCGCCTCTCTCTCCTTGAGCTGCCAGCTACAGGAGCAGAGGAGAAGAAGGCCAAGGCCAAGGACGTGAAGCGCAAAGAGGCAGTAGTGCTCGCAGCGGAGCCCGACACCAAGTGAGGCAGAGATCAGCCCGAGTCATCCAAGAACGGCCGACCGTTCTGCGCCTTTTACAACCTAAACACCCACAACACCAGCAACTGCCAAGAGCTCAGAGCCGTATGGGAAGGACGCTATGGTCGACGCCCCGAGCGCAACGACCGGGGCTACGGCCGCGGAGGAGGATGCGGAGGCGAACGCTGGGACGACCGTGGCCCGCGCCAGGAGTGGCGCGGCCGGCCTCGTGAGGATCGCCCCCAGGGCAACGCCGGTCTCCCCCCGCTGCCGCCACCAATAAGGAACGACGACCACCACCAGGACGAGGGGGCTGGGGGCTTCCATGAGCCACGTGCGATCGCCTGCATCCTAGGCGGTGCCCAGGCCCCAGCCTCTCAGCGCATCTTCAAACAGTTCGCTCGTGAGGTGAACGTGGTGCTCCCCAAGCTCGAGGCCACGCGCCCGCTCAGGTGGTCCCAATGTGCCATCACCTTCAACTCGGCAGACCAGCTCAAGTGCGTGGCCACCGCAGGCGCCCTCCCTATGATGTGCTCCCCAGTCATCAGCAATGTGCAAGTCACCAAAACTCTCATCGACGCGGCGCAAGGCTCAACGTCCTATCCGTCGACACATTCGACAACCTCCAAGTGCCATATGAGCAGCTCCAGCCAACCAAGCCTTTCTCAGGAGTGACCGATGGTTCCACCACACCAATAGGGCAGGTCCGCCTGCCTGTCACCATCGGGGAGCGCAAGAACTATCGCACCAAACTCATCGACTTCGACGTCGCGCACATCCGCCTGCCGTACAATGCCATCCTCGGGTATCCAGCCCTTGCCAAGTTCATGGCAGTCACTCATCACGGCTACAACGTTCTCAAGATGCCAGGAAGCGGAGGGATCATCACAGTCCCGTGTGAAGAGAGGGATGCAGTGTGCTCCCTTGAGCGCGCCTTTCAAGCCGCAGCAATCGACGACCCCCACAGAAGAAGTGAAGGCCGTCCGGAGACCATCCCCAAGAAGAAGCTACCACGCCGCACAGGACCTCAGGAGGATGGCGTCGCGGCAGGAGCCTCGTCAGGATCAGCGCCCGCTCCAGGGGCGCCTCCCTCCATCGCATAGGAAGGCGCGCCCGGCGCCCTCCTCAGGCAGGGCTCAGGGGCTCTCTTCTGGAGGGCCTCAGACCTTGCCAACCTCACGAGGGAGGCGCTTGGGCACCACCTGGAAGCGTGCCTCACGGCACACCTTCCTCAGGAGAGCACAGGGCAAGGAGTGCCCACCACCCAGGAGTTCATCACCAAGACCACCCAGGAACTTCAAGAAGCAAGAGCCATGCGCGGCCACAGCCGCTCACAAGGTGCAGCTCCCCATCCAGGCGAGGATGCCGGGCTGCGTGTCTGCGTCGACGTCCCAGGGCTCAACAGGGCCGCATCTCAGGAGCGCTTCTGGCCATCGCATGTGGGCCGCTGTGAGGGCCCATCACACAGCTATGTTCACATGCCCTTCGGCTTGCCGAGCGTGGCATCGGCCTATCAGCGCAACATGCGGGAAGTCCTGGCGGCTCAGGAGGCCAGGTTCCATGCCGTCCTGGAGGAGATGGAGACGGTCTTCAGGGAACCTCCCGAGCCCCCAGAGTCTCCCGAGGCTCAGGGCTCCAGTGGCTCATGAGGAGTCATTTCTCCAATGCACGCCTTCAGCTGCACCAACTCTACTTCGTCTACAGAACCAAGTAACATCTTCCAAGCTCGTTTAAGCTGGGAGCGCCCCTCGGGCTGCATTATTCCCAGGCCACATGGGTCCATCCCTGTGGCATGTACCCCTGTTGCTTATGTCTTTAGCTTACTTTGCTGGGGGCGCCCCTCGGGCTGCATCATCCCCAAGCCGCTCGGGCCAGACCCAGTGGCATGTATCGTCCTGCATTTATCCAAGTTTATCTGCTCTTCATGCTTAACCTGCCAACGGCTATCGCCTGCTCGATTGCCACCCACTACGGGCCTGTTCACCCTATGCAATCCGCTTGCACATTAAAAGGGGGGCTCCTGAGCATCGCGACTCAGGAGCTCTTACTGGCTCTCCAGCCCTCACCCCCTGGCCTTGACCATGGCATCGCGACCTGGCATACCAGCAACGGCTGAGCTCGCTCGAGGCCGAGACCTGAGGACGTAGAGCGCTTGCATCTAACCGCCTTGCAGGAACATACAGTCACCAAGACTCAAGACCAGGCGCAACCCGCCTTGAGGTAGGGCCTCGTGAGTCCCGCGCTGGCTCACGAGTGCCCAGATACACCTCGCAGCCCTGCCGTGCAAGCCGCGTGTCAGGGCGGGGCTGTACACGCCCCGGGGCTCCTCCCGGAGGGGGGCCCCCATCCCATGCCCAAGTGGAAGCACCATGCTCCGTGTTGGCTGACGACACTGCCGAGGAGCGGCTATGCCCGTGCACAAGCGGAAGCACTATGCTCCGCGCTGGTGATAAACAACTGAGGGCGACCCCACGGTCGTGCCAACCTCAGGGAGCCTACAGCTCAGCGCCCAGCCTTACCGCAATGCCTCCCCTCGGAAAAGCCGCGCATGGGGGCTGGGCACGGGGGCTGCACTCGGGTCACGCCCAAGCATACGCCACCCAACCAGGTCCCCCGGACCTGGGCATCGCGCGCCCCTCCCGAGGCCTCGGCGAGGGCAGGTATGGAGATTGTTTGCACGTCAAGGGGGACTCCTGTGCATCGCGACTCAGGAGCCTAACTGGTCACGTAGCCCCTCACTCCTTGGTCCGTCCTAGTCTCCGGTCGGCCCAATGGCGGTTGAGGTATGCGCGGGGCCGGCTTTGCCGACGCAGAACGCAAAGCAAATAGGAAGGAAATCGCGAAATCTCGAAGCAAATATTACAAGCATATTGTCCTCACAATACCAAATAAAAGTCTAAACGCCTCCACGAGGAACGGGAAGAATGTCCGCGGGTCACCTCTAGGCGTCGCCATCACCCGCGGAAGGTGCTCCCTCGTGAGCAATCTTGTCTTCACCTTCACCACCAGCTGCAAGGTCGACGACGCCGGACAGAGGGGCGGAGACGAAGCCGCGGAACCTCCTCAGCAAGGCCCCCACCTGATCCCGCACGGCCGCGGCAGCCGCCTCGTATTGATCTTCAGCTACCGGCTCCAGCAGCTCGTCAAGGCAAGCGTTGGGGTCGCGAAGGTGCAGGTGGCTAAAGACGCGGGTCAGCGCGGCTGAAGACAGGACGCGAGCTTCTGCCTCCGCCATGGGACCGAGACCATCAACGACCTCCTCAAGCGCCTTCACCACGAGAGGAAGCAGCTGGGCGGGGCTGTCCTCGTTGGTGTCCAGAGGCTTCTCCAGGCCGTGCTCGTAGAGCGTCTTCAGCGCCTTGCGAGATCTCTTCTTGAGATCGGCAAAGACCACGCGGTCTTCGGCCAGGACTCGCGCCTTGGCATCGAGATCAGCCTCCCTTGTCCCCATCTTCTGCTCCAACTCTTCCAACCGGTTGCGCTCGGCGGCCTGCTTCTTCCCAGTTTTGCCGGCTCAGCATCATGGTTCTTGACAGCTTCCTCCCGGGCCTTCATCTCCACCTCCTTCGCTTGGTGGCATCGTACCTCTTCGGCGTGCTTGTCGCGCAGGCTCTGCAACTCGCCCTCCAGCTCTTGGCAGCGGTCACGGGCGGCCTTGGCGTCTTTCAGCGCCGCATCACGATCGGCTGCAACGCCGGCAGCACCTTGCTTCTCCTTCTCGGAAGCCGCAGCAGCCTGGCCCAGCGCCGCGCGAACTGCCAGGTCAGAGTGAAGCCAGCCAGAGGCCAACTCCAGACGCCCGGCCACCAGGCGCGGGTCCGCGCTCAAGAGATCCGCCTGCAGCTGGGTCATCTCCGAAAGGGCACGCTCCAAGACGGCGGCAGGAGCAGAAGAACCAGGGAGTGGAGGTGCAGCAGTGGGAGGAAGCGACATCGTCGCTAGGGCTTGGGAGACCGCGGACCCCGGAACAACCGGGACCTCGTCAGCCACGCCAAGTACCGGCACCTTCGGATCCAGCGGAGCCATGGGGGCTGATTCCACGCGGTGATGCCCCTCTTGGCCTTGCGAGGAAAATCGGGCTGGGGAGATGCGAGCGCTGTTGCCTCCTTTCTCCGCGGAAGGCACGGCCGCTGCGTCTTCCTTCCTCTTCTTCGCCGAAGATGACGGCCTGATCAACCAAGGGCAAGTATCAGGAAGCGACGAGTACAAGCAAGGACAAAGCGAAGCTTAAGACACTTACCGATCCACTGCAACGTATTCCACTGACCGCTTGTGAGGCTTGAAGCCTAACAGCTTCGGGACCTGAGGGGCAGGCATTCCGACAACGGCGGCGCCGGGCGGAGTGGAGGCAGAACCGGATCCAGCCCCAGGAGGTATCGGGGCGGAGGCGGCACCTCGGGCCACCAGCGACGACCTACTCCTCGTCGGGACGGGAGGTTGCTCCCTCTCCCCTTGGTGGGCGTCGGCATCGGCATCTTCAGGAAGGGAGCGGAGAATCTCGGCCTTGCTCAGAGGGGAAGTCTCCCCCACCTCTTCCAGGGTCTTCTCCGAGTCCTCCTCCTCTTCTCCCTCTCCGCGGGACTCACCAGAAGACACCTCCACTGGGTTCCGCGCCATAGGAGCTTCCGGAAGCGCCGGCGGCACCAGCCCGCGCGCATCAAAAGTCGGCCTGGAGGCGACGAACTCCTCCCGGTCCCTGCGTTTGAACAGGGGAAGGAAGGCGCTAGGCAGGTACTCCTGGTTGTCCCCGACTATGAGGCGCAGGACGGCGTCCAATTCATCGCCAGGCAGGTCCCCCAGCCTCAGGCGGGTCTTGTTTTCTTCTTCGTCAAGCTCCCAGAGGGGGCGCGCACGCCTGAAGTGGGGCAACCCGCAGCATCAAGAACTCCCTCAGGAGCATCGCCCCCGTTATCTTGGCCGCCCTCGCGTTGCCCGGCTTCAGGTCGGTCATCATCTGCCCCAACACTGACGATGCATGCTCGTCGACAAGCTCCGCCTTGGGCCACCCCTTGCCCTGCCGGGGCGCCTCTGTTGGCAACGCCAGGCGCGGATCGGCATGCTGGGCATCCATCATGACCCATTTGGATCGGATGTTGTCGGCCCTCTTCCCGGTGCTCGAGATCGAATTGGCCTTGCCGCATGCGACGAAGTTAGCGCACCCGGAGATGTGACCCTTGCCAACACGAAGGAAGAAAAAATGGCGAAGCAACGCCACAGACGGCAACACGCCCAGGTACGCCTCACAGTAGTAGGCGAAGATGGACATGAGGAGGACAAAGTTGGGATGGAGATGCAACGCTTGCAGACCGTAGTGGTCGAGGACTTCATAAAAGAAATCAGAGAAAGGGGGACCAACCCAACGGCGACGCTGCTCGAGAAGAAAGGGAAGAAGGTGCTCCCTTCAGACTCCGGCTCGTTGGAAGCGAGCCGAAGCTCCGTCTTCCCCCACTCATTGCCCTCGCCCGCTGTCAGCAGGCGCACGGAGGCGAGGCTCTTCTCCATGACAGTGGATGCCTCAAGGGCCGGCTCATACCAAGCCGGTGTTGCGGAGGTCCTGACCTTGCGCGACGCCATGGGCGGCAGATGCAGAGCAAGGCTGGAGCGGATCTGGAAGTAGCGGTGTCGAGGAGCAAGAAAGGGGATCTGGAGCGAGGCAAGGAAGAAGCAATGAAGGCGAGAACTACCCGCGCCAGCCTTTTGTCAGGTCAAGCAGTTGCCAAGGCAGCGTGGGGAAGCGGAGACGCCCACGTCCAATCAACCGCCACGCGTCAATCGAGGCCGCAGACTTTTGGGGCCCGTGGTGCTCCGAACTTGACCCTTGGCTTCGCCGCGAAGCCAAGCCCGAGCGCACCTTGGGCCGGGGGCTACTGTTGGCGTTCTGGGAACGGGGGTCCCCAGACTTGCCTGCCTGCGGCCCACAGCGTGGCTAAGCAGCAGGCCGTACGGCCCATCTTCGTCAACAAGGCACCCAAGACCCTCGCGAGGGACCAAGCCTCACGAGGTGGACGATGCAAGACCTCCTCTGGAGTGGCCTAGCCAGGCAGGCTCACGAGGAGCAGAGATATCAAGGCGAGGCAAACCTCACGAGGCTCTCGTGACATGAGCCATGACGAACGGTACCAGGCGGGCGCCAGTGCGCGCAACGTCTCTATTTCATCTTTGGTGCTAAGGAGGCTAGCGCAGGCGAAGAGTACCGAGGCATCAGGCAAAGGTTGCCATATTGGTGCAACATGACCAAGACTAGAGGACAGCAAGGCGGAGGTCATCATGGAGCCCAAGACGGCGTCACCCCAGAGCTTTTCGCAGGCGAAGACCGCTTTTGTCAGGATAGCTTGTACTAGCTGTCCCCCTTCAAATTTGCCCGCCATTGTTGGCTCCCTTCCCGCTCGATATTTGGGAAGAGGACCAGGGCCTATATAAGCAGAGCTAGCCACCATAGTAGAGGGATATCGAATCCTCACGCCACAAGTTCATACGCACAAGAACACCTCAACCTCAGGAGGCTGTTCTTCCCTTGTACTCTTCATCATCAGCCCAAGAGGCAATCCACCACCACCACACTGGAGTAGGGTATTACACCACAACGGTGGCCCGAACTAGTATAAACCTCCTGTCTTCTGTGTTGCGAGTTCGTCGAGTTCGTCCGCAATATCTTAGCGAGCTAGAGCGTAGATCGGTAGGAGGGAGAGACTTCACGCGCACCCCAGTGTTCGAACCTTAAGGGTTTGCCGGAACCCCACATCCGACATCTTCCTCATCCAAGCGGCATCGGACCCCGTCCCCTTCTCCTCCTCCTTCGGACAGCACCTTGGAGGCCGAGTTCGGCCTCGGATCTTTTAGCCCGGCAAGGAAGAGGAAGCTAGCGGAGGAGGAGGTGGAGAATGAGTAAGTATTTCGTCCCCCATCATCTCCTGACCTCACGCCTGTGTTATCTTCCTTTAATTTGGTGTCATCTTTACAGGGACACGGAGACGCTGGCGCAGAGGATGGCGAAGAGGGCCAAGGCCTCGACGGGCGACAAGCCCCCGGCAGGTACTTCACGTACGCCGCTGTTGGTGGAGAGTAGCCCGGACAGCAGCTCCTGACACAGCCCCTGCTTCAGCCCCCAGCGTGAGTCCATCACTCACTCCTTCACTGATGAGCCTTGGGGTGTAAATCTTTGATGCTAACCTTGCCGGGTTTGTAGGAGGAGAACGGCAGTAGGAGGAGCCGCCAAGGGCCACTCCCAACACGCCGCCCCCCTCGACTACGCCGCCCAGAGGGGCGTCCCCGGCAAGGGCATCCACCACCGAACCCACACATATGGAGGAGGAGGGAGCGAGCTTGGGTGCCGGTGGCTCTGCCCCGGCAACGAACGCTGGCGGCGAGGGCTCCACTTCTTCTCAGCCTGGTGCGGGTAAGTTGTTCGCTTCTCGTCCCTGTTCTTTCTTTTTCTTTTTGAATCTTGATCTTGGCTCCGTCTCATTCCCCTTCTCGGTATCCAGACCCTTCCTCGACGGACCGGGAGGATATCGACACCGTCATCAAGGAGGTCGCCAAGGACGCCGAGGACGAGGCCAACAAGATTGCCACCGAGGAGGCCGCCAAGACCGCCGCTGAAGAGGCCGCCAAGGGGCCTGCCGGGGAGGCCGGCAAGGCTGCTGCCGAGGAAGCCGACAAGGGACCTGCCGGGGAGGCCGGCAAAGGGGCCTACCGGTGAGGGGTTGGTTGACGACCAACCTTCCACCTCTGCTACCTCTGGCTCGGGCAAATACTTGAAGGTGGGCGACAACCTATTCATCCACCTCTCAGGAACGGCAAGCACCAGGGTGCCAACCGAGGGGGAGGTGTTCGACGAAGAGGCGCTCGCCTCCGCTGGGCTTCAGGTTGTTGATGAACCGAGCGCCGGCGGAGGCGGTTCCCAAGAGGATCAGCTTCTCTGAGCCATGAGCGTCAACTTCCAGAAGCTCCAGGCGCTCCACCGTGCCCGCCTGGACAAGGCAAAAGCCAGGATGGCGGCGGTGGACAAGGCGGGGGTGGATCTCGAGGAGCGCGTCGCCGAGACGCAGGCCTGGTTCCGCAAGGCTCAGGAGGGACTGAAGGCTGCCCAGGATGAGTTGGCCGAGCGCACACGGGAGCTCATCCTGAAGCAGGCTGATATTGAGAAGGCCCAGGAGGTGGCGAACGAGCAGCCGCCAAGGACGAGGCCGTCCGGTGGCAGCAGCATGCTTCGCTGAACTCCCAGGAGGAGGACCTGGCCGCCCGCAAGGAAGCGCTCACCGCCACGCTCCGTGGCAAGGACGAGGAGATTGAGAAGCTCGTCGTGCAGCGGACCCAGGAGCTGGAGTAGAGGCACCAGGACGCGCTTGATGCTCAGGCTCGGGCTCACGCCAGCAAGATAAAGGAGCTGGAGGTGGAGCGGGATGGGCTGAAGAAGGTGGTCTCGGAGCTGACGGAGGAGAGGGACGCGGCCAACGGCGCTTTGGCTGACGCACAGGTCACAGTCCTCGGCAAGGCCGAGCTACTCTCCAAGGCCAACGACTCCATCAAGGACCTGAAGCTGAAGCTGGAAGGCTTGGAGGGGAAGCTTTCGGAGGTCGGGGCTAGCAAGGAGACCCTGAACAAGGACCTGGAGCAGGAGAAACGGCTGCAGAGCAACGACGCCGCCGATCACGAGTACGCGAAGGGCATGAATCTCTGGATCAGACGCCTTCCCGACGTCACAGGGAAGCTCACCGCCCAGCTAGCCGTCATGGGCATGCCAGACGTCAGGCTTTCCAAGGACAGGAACACAAGCCTCAACGTCAGGCTGACCTTGTTCTTCGAGCGCATCCTCGACGCCCTGGAGCAACTCCACTCCAACTGGGCGACTTATCTGGCCAACAAGGCCCGGAGGCTCTCCCGGGGTGCCCTAACCAAGGTGCTCACCAAGGTGGCGTTCTGGAACCCCACCGTCAACTTCGCCGACGCGTTGGAGAGCTTGCCGGAGGGGACGGACCTCGCGGCGCTCAAGGAGCATATCAAGCCCATCATCGATTGCATCGACGGAGTCCAAAGGGTGGAAGGCCAGCGACGGGATTAGGCACCCCGTTTCTCGTTGCCGCTGCGAGTTCAAGACCAAGACAATTTCATCTTAAGTTAGAATCGCAACGATTATTTGATGTAATATAACTCTGCAGTACTTTAATATCAAGCATGATATCTTCCCGTTAGATCTTTCTTTGTACGTTTGCACCCTACGCTTGGTGAGATAAGGCTGCCGGCGCGTAAACCCATGCAGTGGTGCTTTGAGGACGGATCCTTAGCACCCTGCCAGGAGGGCGCTTGCTGCCGGGCAAACCACCTTGCCGTTCTCAGCGCGGCCGCCTGAACTATCGAGCGGATTCGAGACAGAGACAAGGGCATTGCTAATAGCGGGTAGGCTACTTTGCCGTCCTCAGCGCAGCCGCATGAAACTGTCGAGCGGACTCGAGACAAAGACAAGGGCGTTGCCAATGGCGTAAGGGTCCCATTGCGTGCAGGTTTCCCATACAAGGAACGAGATCTTTCGAGGAAGCCAGACTTATATATAAATGAAATTACCCAAAATTTTGCGGGACTTAGCTTTTCGTGGCCACGCGGATAGCTATCACGGCTGCGGATGGCACCACAGGGCGGCTGACCGGCGTCGCCTTCTCCTTTTGAGCTATCCCCATGAAAATGTCGATGCATCGGCTCCAAAACAGGATTCTCACAGCTTGCGCCCCCTACCTGGCGCGCCAAAGATGTCATGGGAAACGACACCTATGGGATCACGAAGAATCCCTTTTGCTATGGTTGGCGGGCGCGGGGCTGTGAAAAGAGCGGGTTTAGAAGATCAACGCAGGGGGATTATCCAGATTCGGGCCGCAAGTGATGCGTAATACCCTACTCCTGCTGGTTTATGTTTATCTGGTGTTCTTGGACTAGTTACAAAACATGCAGGGTCCAAAAAGTCTGAATCCTCTCTCAGTACGATGCGGGCCTCCTTTTATAGACAAAGGGGCTGCCACAGTGGCACACAGGAGGTGGAAAGTTGTACAGTGGTCGAGTCTATCTCCTGGCACCGTAGGACAAATGCATTTAATGCACTGCCGACGTGCCCTTCTTGCTTTATCGGGGACGGCAAGGAAGCTCGTCCCAGCTGTCGCCGCCTCGCCCGACTTCGACGCGCGTCCGAGGTGACGAGGCGTGTAGTGCCATGCTGGCTGGCTGCTGGGTTGGCGCGGTGGCAGAGTCTTCACGAAGATCTGCATGCCACCAGGCAGGTGCTTGCTGAGTTGGCTGGAAGCTGCATGTCGCTACGCAGGTGCCTGCCTTGTTGGCGGGCTGGCTACTATGTTGGAACGGCGGTGGAGCTTTGGCAAGTCCGGGCCGGGCTGCGGCCCCGCGGATGTCTTCGGCAAGAGTCTTGCCGGGGCCCCGGCAAGGGTCTTGCCGCGGCATCGTGGTCGTCCCCGGCAAGGGTCTTGCCGGGGGTCTCGTGGGTATCTTCGGCAAGGATCTTGCCGAGGATCGTCGCCTTCTGGTTATCATCTAGTCTTGTATGCTTCTGGTCTTCACAAAGATCTGCATTCCACCATGGAGGTGCCTCCCGAGCCTTGGTTCCAATGTGGTTGACAGTGTTGGAACTCGTGGGCTCAAGGGTGGCAGCTCTACTGGTGTTGGGCAAGTCGCCCCGGCAAGGGCCTTGTCGGGGAGGGCTCACCTCGCCCTTCTGCTCTTCATGCTTCTGTGTTGGTGTTGCTCTGTCCGTCTTGTGTCTTTGCTCCTACTGCACCGCCAAGCGTGGCCATCGACTCGTGGCTGCAACTGCCCGCGCACAATTAAAGGGGTACAAATAGGACCCCTACTTTTGTACACCGACACCACTTCCTATGCATAGGGATTTTGTGAGCAAACAACTTACAGGAACAAGAATCAACTAGCATAGGAAGGCAAAACAAGCATAACTTCAAAACTTTCAACACATAGAGAGGAAACTTTATATTATTGCAATTCCTAAAAGCATATGTTCCTCCATCATAATAATTTTTAGTAGCATCATGAATGAATTCAACAATATAACTTTCACATAAAGCATTCTTTTCATGACCCACGAGCATATAAATTTTACTACTCTCCACATAAGCAAATTTATTCTCATGAATAGTAGTGGGAGCAAACTCAACAATGTAACTATCATGGGATTGAAAATTAAAATTGTGATGACAAGTTTCATGGTTATCATTATTCTTTATAGCATACATGTCATCACCATAATCATCATATATAGGAACTTTGTTGTCAAAATCAATTGCAACCTCTTCCAAAATAGTGGATTCATCATTAAATAAAGTCACGACGTCTCCAAATCCACTTTCATCAATATAATCATCATAAATAAGAGGCATGCAATCATCATAATAAATTTTCTCATAAAAACTTTGGGGACTAAAAATGTCATACTCATCAAATATAGCATCCCCAAGCTTATGGCTTTGCATATCATTAGTATCATGGATATTCAAAGAGTTCATACTAACAACATTGCAAGCATGCTCATCTTTCAAATATTTTGTGCCAAACATTTTATTGACTTCTTCTTCTAGCGATTGAGCACAATTTTCCGATCGATCATTTTCAAGAAAGATATTATAAAGATGATCAATAATATGATGCAACCTCAATTCCATTTTTTATGTAGTTTTCTTTTATAAACCAAAATAGTGATAAACCAAGAAACTAAAAGATTCAAGTGCAACGGCGCTAGAAAAGAGCTTGATGTCTACTACGCAACTTTATTCTTGTAGACACGTGTTGGGCCTCCAAACGCAGAGTTTTGTAGGACAGTAGCAATTTTCCCTCAAGTGGATGACCTAAGGTTTATCAATCCGTGAGAGGTGTAGGATGAAGATGGTCTCTCTCAAATGACCCTGCAACCAAATACAAGAAATCTCTTGTGTCCCCAACACACCAAATACAATGGCAAATTGTATAGGTCCACTAGTTCAGCGAAGAGATGGTGATAAAGTTTAATATGGATGGTAGAAATATATTTTTATAGTCTGAATAAATAAAAACAGCAAGGTATCAAATAGTAAACGGGCACAAAAACGGTATTGCAATGCTTGAAAATGAGGCCTAGGGTCCGTACTTTCACTAGTGCAATCTCTCAACAATGCTAATATAATTGGATCATATAACCATCCCTCAAAGTGTGATGAAGAATTAATCCAAAGTTCCTATCTAGCGGAGAACATAAGAATAAATTGTTTGTAGGGTACGAAACCAACTCAAAGCTATTCTTTATGTTCGATCTATTCAAGAGTTTGTACTAAAATAACACAAAGCTATTCTTTCCACTCGATCTATCCTAGAGTTCGTACTAAAATAACACCAAAGCAAATTCATATTCATAATACTCAATCAAACACAAAGAACTTCAAAGAGTGCCCTGAGATTTCTGCCAGAGAAACAAAGACAAGAACGTGCATCAACCCCTATGCATAGATTACCCCAATGTCAGCTCGGGAATCCGTGAGTTGAGTGCCAAAACATATATCAAGTGAATCAATACAATACCCCATTGTCACCACGAGTATTAAATTGCAAGACATATATCAAGTGTTCTCAAATCCATAAAAGTATTCAATCTGATAAAATGAAATCGCAAAGGGAAAACTCAATTCATCACAACAAGATAGAGAGGGGAAAACACCATATGATCCGACTAAATTAACAAAGCCCACGATACATCAAGATCGTGACATCTCAAGAACACGCGAGAGAGAGAGAGAGAGAGAGACAAAACACATAGCTGCTGGTACAAACCCTCAGCCCCGAGGGTGGACTACTCCCTCCTCATCATGGTGGCCGCCGGGATGATGAAGATGGCCACCGGAGATGATTCCCCCCTCCGGCAGGGTGCCGGAAAGGGTCTAAATTGGTTTTTGGTGGCTACAGAGCCTTGCGGCGGCGGACTTCTCATCTAGGTTAACCCCAAAGGTTTTTGTAATATTTGTGAATTTATAGGGTAAAGAGGGGGTTGGGGAGGCCATCGAGGTGGGCACAACCCACCTGGGTGCGCCTGGGCCCCCAAGCGCGCCCTGGTGGGTTGTGTCCCCATCGGGGCACTGCCCAGGTGCTGCTCTGGTCCATCTTGGATGTTCTGGTCCATAAAAAATCTCCAAAAAATTTCGCGGTGTTTGGACTCTGTTTGATATTGATTTCCTGCGATGTAAAAAACAAGCAAAAAATAGCAATTAGCACTGGGCACTGGGTCAATAGGTTAGTCCCAAAAATTGATATAAAGTTGCTATAAAATGATTGTAAAACATCCATAAATGATAATAAAACAGCATGAATACTTCATATATTATAGATACGTTGGAGACGTATCAAATACTCACGAACACTACTCTGATGAAAGGCAAAGTTGTGATACGAGGATGGAATATGTAACAAAAACTGGACGGCTTGACATATTCACACCTATGATGTGGTAACTAAGCAGAAGGCACTTCAACTAATTAGAAGCACTACAAGCTAGACACCATATGGAAGGTGCAACCAATATCATTCTGTCAAGTTAAAACGGTCTCGTCATAGGTGGCATTCATCAAACTAGAAGCACTGCATGCTAGAAATCATATTCAAGACGCAAACCAATATCACACTGCCAACTTAAAGGTGTCCCATCATAAGTGACTGATGCAGGATACACAAGAAGAGTAGTTTCATGTAATAACATGGTGTGATAGATAGATATAGTATGTACCAAAAACAGGAAAGCATGTCAATTCACACGTATCATGTGTATGCTAAGCAGATGCAGTTTACACTAATTAGGAGCTATACAAGCTAGACACCAAATGCAACATGCAACCAGGTATCACACTGCCAAGTTAGAGCAAGCACCTTGGATGGTGGAGTAGGGGAGCGCAGACTTGGAACTTGTAATGCACTAGCAGTACAAGGAGAATCCGTACAGATGCTCCATTTACGTTGCTGCAGAGGACCACCATCATCGTCTTCCTTACTCTTTTCCTTCCTCTTTTTTGATTTTGCCTTATCAAGTCAAACCCACAAGAAAAAGGAATACAATTTGCTCTTCAGAACTCATTGATGCATGATACTGACGAACACTACTTTCATGTAAGGCATCCGCATGATAGAGGATGGAATATGTATGAAAAACAGGACGACATGACATATTAACATGTATGATGTATAAAGTGTAAACTAAGCACAAGGTGTTTGAACTAGTTAGAAGCAATGCAAGCTAGAAACCATATGAAAGATGAAACCAATATCACTCTGCCAAATTAAAAGGGTGGCCTAACAAATGTATTTGACCAAATTAGAAGCAATACATGGCAACGGGCTAGAAATAATATGCAATATGCAACGAATAAAGGTGTCTCACCGTAAGTGATTGATGCAGGATACAGAAGAGAGGTAGTTTCATGTCAGAACATGGTTAACACATAGATGTAGTGTGTACCAAAAATTGGAAGGCATGTCCTATTCAAAGGTATAATGAGTAAACTAAGCAGATGCAATTTACCCTAATTAGCAGCATTACAAGCTAGACACCGTATGCACACATGCAACCACATATCACACTTCGAAGTTAGAGTAAGCACATGCGATGGTGGTGTAGGGGAAGTGCGGTCTTCAAGTACAGAGCTATGTTCAATATCTTCATTTAGGCTTGCTGTTTCTTGAGAATCATGTGGACAGGATGAAACTGCACTCTTTATAAGAGTAGCGTGTCTCACACTAACCCACGGGCATGACTGTCTCATCATAAGCGATAGATGCAGGATACACAAGAACAGTAGTCTGATGTAAGAACATGGTGTGATAGGCAGATGTAGTATGTACCAAAAACAGAAAGGCATGTCATATTCACATGTATAATGTGTAAGCTAAGGAGGTGCAATTTATTAAATTAGGAGCAATACAAGCTAGGCATCATATGCAACATGCAACCAGATCTCACACTGCCATGTTAGAGCAAGCACCTGGGGTTGTGGAGTAGGGGAGATGAGATTTGGAACTTGCACTGCAGTAGGAGTAGCAGGAGAATCTGCAGAGATCATCTGTTTCGGTTGCTCCAGAGGACCACCATCATTCCGTGCCTTCGTCCTTATATATTTTGCCTTGTCAAGTAACACACAAGAAAAAGGAATGAAATTCGCACTTCCAAAATCATTGATGCATGATGTTGATGAACACAACTTTTATGTATGGCAACCACATTGTAGGAGGATGGAATATGTACGAAAAACGCTAAGCAGAAGGCATTTCAACAAATTGGAAGCAATGCAATCTAGACACCATATGAAAGATCCAACCAAAATCACTCTACCAAGTTAGATGTGTCTCACTATAAGTGGCCTTCAACAAATTAGAGGCAATACATGTTTGAAATGATATGCAAGATGCAACCAATATTACACTGTCAACTTGAAGGTGTCTCGCCAGAAGTGATTGATGAGGGATACACAAGAAAAGTAGTTTGATGTAATAACATGGTTAATAGAAAGACGTAGTATGTACCAAAAATAGGAAGACATGTCATATTCACAAGTATAATGTGTTAACTAAGCAGATACAATTTACCCTAATTAGAAGCATTACAAGGTAGACACCATATGTAACATGCAACCACATATCACACTGCCAAATAAGAGCAAGCACCTGCGATGGTGGTGTGGGGGAATTGCGCTCATCAACTAGAGAGCTACGTTGACTATCTTCATTTAGCCTTGTTGTTTCTTGAGAATCATGTGGGGAGGATGACACTGCACTCTTTAAACGAGTAGCGCGTCTCACAGTAACCCACTAGGGTGACTGTCTCATCATAAGTGATTGATGAGGGATACAAAAGAGCATTAGTTTGATGTACGAACATGGTTAATAGACATATGTAGTATGTATCAAAAACAGGAAGGCATGTCATTATCAAAGGTATAATGTGTAAAGTAAACAGATGCAATTTAACCAAATTGGAAGCAATACAAGCTAGACACCATATGCAACATGCAACCACATTTGACAGCGCGAACTTAAAGCAAGCACCTAGGATGGTTGTGTGTGTGGCAATTGAGACCATCAAATGCAGAGCTACGTTTACTGTCTCCATCTGTTGACACTACACCCTTTAGAGTGCTGAAACGCTTAGTGCTTATCTTTGAGTTACACTGGAGCGACTTCTGTCGTTTCTTTTTTGTATTCATCAACACTGCGCCAGAGTCTGAAATACCCATGCATTAAAAAATAGTGTGAGTATGGGTGAAGTGTGTGCACAAGTAGTACAGTGTAAAGGTAGCAGATAGCAGGTCGGTGAGAAATAAATGACATGAGACATATGATAGCTCTACAACATGCATGGCACACGAAACTACTAGATTCTAGGATTCTGAAATATGAGCACAGGAATGGCTGGGAAATGCAGATGCTCCTCCAGCACACCACAAGGTGTGGTCCTATGAAAATAACAGTCGACTGAAAACAAATAGGCCAGTCCATTTTTCCTGCACCGTCCGATGTACAAAGAACGGGCAGATCGCCTTCATCTACCTCCAGCCAGTCAGTGTTATGATCTTCCTCGAAACGCCAGCGACCACCGGCCCAGTCCCGTGCCTCCGCCCTCCCCTTGACCTCACCGCACCGCCGTGCTTGGCACCGCCCCCCCACTGGTACACGTTGGTGCTATACAAACGGTTTTTAACCCCTTTCCGCGACGGCATTTGGAACCATCGCCAAGTGAGTGTGGTGATAGGGGGGTCCTTCCCACACGATCCAGAAACCGTCGGGGATATGCCCTCCTGGCACACACGCTCGGCAAAATGAGGTCGTGTGCGACCGACGAGCGCTCAAATACGGAAATATGTACCGTAGAGCTAAAACAATACAATTATACAGGCGAAATTGTTTCCGGTCGCAAGTACATCCCACACAGTCAGTCCCCACTAAACGTTTCCGTTCGTATGTACATCCCACACAGTCGCTCCAAGGAAAACGTATCCGTTCACAGGTACATCACACACAATTTTTCCCGTTAAATCGTTTGCGTTATTGAATGTATCGCACACGGTCCATAGAAGAAACTGTGCGGCAAAAGTTGTCCATCACACACAGTTTTTATGTGGTAAATGTTGCGCAAGGTGGCCTAATGCAAACAGTTTTCAAGAGAAAGTCGTGTGTGATTGTTCATTGATCCAACACGGTTTATTCCTAGAAACTGTGTGCGTTGGCTGAGGTCATCGCCCAAGGTATTATTTCAATAACCGTTTGCAATAGCAAAACCCAATTAGCAGGCTAATTCGCCATTAGCAGGCTAATTGCCCTATTATTAATAATCCATTTATTAATCTAATTGACATTCATATTAAGCACACAATATATTTCATTTCCATATTAAGGAAGCGGAATTTCATAATTGAAATACATCAGAGTACAACATGATGTAGCTTCAGCACTCAGCTACCCCATTACACAATTGCACTAGCACCAAGTTCCACATGCAACATGTAGAACCTTTCGAAATTAGCATCATAGACGGTATATAGACAGATGCATCTCATTTGGAAAACTGCTGAAGCGGAAGGCGAATATTGAGCCTTCATTCATGTTGAAGGTCTTTGCAACTTTAGGCCAGTGCCTGTGGATGATTGACCGTCCGTCCTCCGTCCTCTTCAGGAACACTTCAATATTGAACCGTGGGTGTTGTATGAAAACCTTCCTCGCCTCCTGACCATAGAGGTGGTTTGAGAGGTAATCATCAGTGAACTGCTTTGGAAAGGCCTGAAAACAAGGATGTGCATAAATATCTTCTCTATATTGGAAATGGGGCAAAGGAATAAAAAAAGGCAAGGTATAATACTTAGTACCATCTTGTAGTGAACTGATGTCTTCTTCATCGTGCATACAAAGATCTTGTTGTTTTTTGTCGCTAATTTCTTTATCCTAACAATCTTTCTGAGTTTCTTGATTTGATTGATATTCATGGACAACTCATTTCCCCATGTGCAAAAAGGGTCGAACAGTGGGTCAAAACCTCTGACAGCAGGACCTACATGTGCAAGACCAAATTGTTAAAAACCAAAATATTAGAATGGTTCCTGCAATTGCACAATAATGTGCTATTAGAGAACGGACCATGCACGTGCTAACCTTGATTGTAAACCTGAGTGCTTCCCATTGTTTCCCTACAACACATATAAGGTAGTTAGTCATCAGGTTAAGTAAGGGTTCGCATGCTATCAGTAAAATATGTTGATTAAAAATAAGCACATTGCAGATTCATCAGATTAATTCAAGTCACACGGAAAACCCATTTATCCAAACCAAGCATGATTAAGAACTAGGAAATATAGCACTTTTATATGTTTCTCATGTATTAAGTGCAGCCAAATTTGATTTATTCCTCACATGCACAACAATACAAAATTCTACCCACGACAATTAGACATCGCAGTGTAGAATCGAACCAAGCAGTTAGCTAAACACCACAACAGATGAACCAAACATTAACTGAGCACCACATTGCACAATATAACATACTCCTAATAGAAGATCAGACAGTTAACCAAACAGTTAACTACAACAAATTGTAGCAATTGTATTTGTTTCTCATGTATTTACTATAGCCAAATTCAATTTATTCCTCACATGGTATACAATAATAGAATGCACCCACAACTATTGAACATCGCATTACAGAATTGAACCAAACAGTTAACTAAACACCACAACAAAAATGAACCAAACGTTAACTGAGCACCACATTGCACAATGTATAACCAAACCAAGCATGCTTGACAACTTGGAAATATAGCAATTGTATTCGTTTCTCATGTGTTTTGTAAAGATAAATTCGATTTATTTCTCACATGGAAGAGAATACAAAATTGCAGCCTGAAGAATTGAACATCACATTTGCAGAATTGAACCAAACAGTTAACTGAAGACGACAACTAATTATAAAAACAGTTAATAAGTGAGCACCACACTGCATGACATATAGAACATATACACTAGAGCAACAGATTGCATGGTAAAATTAGATAGCACAATTCACTAGAATTTGTGAAGGAAAGGCAGGAGCAGCACACGCAACGGGTAAACCAAGCATGCTTAACCGGCGTAGCTAGCAAATTGCAAGGTGCTCCTCCAAGATCTAGGGGTCGGCACGAATGGCAGCCATCGCGACCTCATCCACGCGTGCGGCCGCGATTTGCTTCTCCGCTGCTAAATGCTCCTTGAGATCTTGGCTATACTGCGTGCACCATGGCTTAGGGCGGCGCTTATTTGGTGGAGGGGTCGGTGATTTGGGTGGAAGGTGTCGCGCTCGCGCCGGCGTTCAGGGCATGTGGGATGTGGAAGGAGGAGGAGGATGGGGGGCGGGTGTGGATTACCTGCCTGGATAGACGAGGCCGAGCGGCGTGAAGGAGGGTCGCCGACGAGGAGGTGGCGCTGCAAGCAAGGAGTGAAGGTTTCAACTTGGAAAGTAAGGCGGAAAGAGGGGAAATGTGGCTTTTGGTAAGGGGAAGCGGCGTGGAGGTAGATATTTCCGTGGAAGCCAAAAATTTGGAATCCTTCAGCCAAAAAACTAGCGCGCAAAGTGTCATCAGACACGGTCCCTTATTCAGAACTGTGTACGATATGTGGACATCACAAACGATTCAGATAGCTTAACCCGTGTGTGATGATTTTGAATGTCAAATGTTTTGGTTCGAATTTCCAAGGTTACAGTGGTCATCCACGTCATTGCATAATTTGGGTACACAAAGGAGACTACAGCACACCCACACTTCTTAATTGAGCAAGTTCAGCAATTAAATAGAGCTAGCTAACCTAAACATTACTCTAACAAATTAAAAACCGGTGCTCTTAATTAAACAAAACAAAGAGTACTACTACGGCTGGTGGTCATCAATCTCCGCCGCTGCCTCCATGTCCAGCTCGCGCCCGACGATCTCCTGGGGAAGGGGCTCCATGGCATCCATCGCACCATACTCGGCAAGCATCTTGCCATCCGGGTCCGCCATCTCTTTGGAAAAGGCCGCCATGAGCTGGGCATGGGCGGACGCGATCTGGGCTTGGACCATCGAAAGGTATGCGGCGGAGAAATGGAAGGCTGCTCGAACGCTCTCGGCGATTGCCAGCTCTTCGGCTGTGGGTTGCCGACCGTTGTTGGAGAAGCTTCGTTCGATTTGTGCGGTGACCTCCAGGAGCTGGGCGTGGGCGGCCTTGACATGGTCATGGGCGGCCTCCATCAGGGATAAGGCCGCCACTGTGGAACGGACAGCTACTGTGCTGCTCTCGCCAGTTGCTATCCCCGAGGCAGATGTTGCAGCCACCACCTGAGAAGCAACAGCGGCCGTTTGGGCTGCCTTTGCCACCTGGTCACAGATTGCGGCCGCGCTCATGCACCTTGTTAGCACGCGCATGGCGGCTACGGCCGCGCTCTCGCCGGAGTGGGCCATCGAAGTTGCCCTCATGACGCGGGTCCACGTGCCCATCTTTCACCGGCGATGATTGAATAGTGAAATGATATTTGGGGAGCGAGCTAGTGTGCTTAAGACGCCGGCTGTGGACTGTAGCCGACGCACCTTCTCGCGTAAGCCATAGGCATACTATACACCGATGGTGCTCCAGGATATTTTGTGCTGCATCTCACACGGTTGGTGATAATAAACTATGTGCGATCTACTTGATTTTTCATCTTGATTTGAATTACATAATGGGGTCACAGCGGAATGGACGGTGTTTGAATTGCTAGACCTTTTTATTTGGAGTGAACATGCAACTATATGTGTGTCGTAAAAGAATTGGAATTATTCAGGGTTCGTTTGAACATTTTATACATTAAATTGGTTTTCTAGCCATTTCAGGTGCACAATTCAAAATTAAACTACATGCACAAGCTCCGTTGCACCAACATGGGTTGTAAAATCATATATGTGTCCATGGGTTTATGCTTATCTCCCATGCAAGAAATGGGGGTGAAATCCGAACACCACGGCACCGTGGCTCTCCGGCAAATGTCGACGTACTTGCTTTCGTAATTCTAGTAAATCCAAAATTCATCCAAAATTCATGAAACTTGGCATGCTATCATGGAGCAGCATCAACATGCCGTTGTAAAAATTCTGTCCCATTTGGGGCAGGTTTGGGTATAAGCTTCTCATAAACCAGAGCTTCTTACAACAAGTGTGATGGTTTCGGTAGGGAACGTTTCACCTTTCTGGATGAAACGATATCCATTGCCTCTTCTTGATTTGAATTTTTTTCCTAGTGTCAACATAGAATGACAGGAGTGTTGTGTCAATTTTTGGGATTTTTCAGGGTTCGCTTGGACTTTTTTATACATTAACTGAGTTTTCTATGCATTCATGTGCAAAATTCAAATTTGAACTACATGCACATGCTCTAATGCATATAAATTAGTTGAAAATTCAAATCCATGTCCTTGGTTGCTTGCTTAGGTCCCATGCAAGAAATGGGAATGAATGTCAAACACCATGCCACCGTCACTCGGCCGCAAACATTGAGATACCTGGTTTTTAAATTCTAGTAAATCCAAAACTCGTCTAAAATTCATGAAACTTGGCATGCTATCATGGAGCGGCATCAACATGTCGTGGTAAATGTTTTGTCCCGTTTGGGGCAGGTTTGGGTATATGCTTCTCACAAACCAGAGCTTCTCACAACAATCATAATGGTTTCGGTAGGGAATGTCCCACCTTTGGGGACGAAACGATATCCATTGCCTCTTATTGCTTCCAAAAAATTTCTCATGTCAACATAGAACAACAGGAGTGCTGTGTCAATTTTTGTGATTTTTCGGGGTTCGTTTGGACATTTTTATGCATTAACTGAGTTTTCAATGCATTTATGTGCATAATTGAAATTTGAACTACATGCACATGCTCGAGTGCATATAAATTGGTTGAAAAGTCAAAACTATGTCCTTGGGTGCATGCTTAGGTCCCATGCAAGAAATGGGAATGAATTTCAAACACCAGGGCACTATTGATTGCCGGCAAAACATTGAGATGTTTGGTTTTTAAATTCTAGTAAATCCAAAACTTGTCTGAAATTTATGAAACTTGGCATGCTATCATGGAGCGGCATCAACATGTTGTGGTAAAAATTTTGTCCCATTTGGGGCAGGTTTGGGTATATGCTTCTCACAAACCAGAGCTTCTCACAACAAGCATGATGTTTTTTTTAATATTAACAAGCATGATGGTTTCGGTAGGGAACGTCTGGACGAAACGATATCCATTGCCTCTTATTGCTTTCAAAAATTTTCTCGTGTCAACATAGAACAACAGGAGTGTCGTGTCAATTTTTGTGATTTTTCAGGGTTCGTTTGGACATTTTTATGCATTAACTCAGTTTTCAATGCATTTATGTGCATGATTCAAATTTGAACTACATGCACATGCTCCAGTGCATATAAATTGGTTGAAAAAACAAATCTGTCTCCGTTGGTGCATGCTTAGATCCCATGCAAGAAATGGGAATGAATTTCAAACACTAGGGCACCGTTGATTGCCGCCAAAACATTGAGATACTTTATTTTTAAATTCTAGTAAATCCAAAACTCGTCTTAAATTCATGAAACTTGGCATTCTATCATGGTGCAGCATCAACATGCCGTGGTAAATTTTTTGTCCCATTTGGACCAGGTTTGGGTATATGCTTCTCACAAACGAGAGCCTCTCACAACAAACATGATGGTTTCGGTAGGGAACATCCCACCTTTGGGGACAAAACGATATCCATTGCCTCTTATTGTGTAACATCCCAAATTTTCAATTTGGAATGTTATACATAGATCATCATTGCATAGCATATATTATTGCATTTTGGCAAATCCTCGATAAATCCTAAGCAACTCAAGGACCCTCGGAGAGAGTTGGGGATTTTCCCGATTTATCATATTTGATTTTCATCAAATAATAAAACGAGGATTTTGGTTTTAATTATTTTCTCTCCGGAAAAATATTTCACATTAAAATAAATGAGAGGAGAAAATATGACTTCTCCAAAACAATTGAAATATTGGAGGAAAAATATTAAAATCATATATTGGATTTTATTCGGATTTTATTTGCAATTTTAATTGCATTAAAAAAATTGCACATTTTCAAAACTGCATTTTTGTGTCAAAAAAATGTTCACCTTGTTCTAATTATTTTAACTAGACGGGGAAAATTTGCTTTATCATTTTTGGATTTTTATTTATTATTCTGCGATTTTTTTATATTCGGCAGAATATTTAAAAAAACACCGCGCCCGACCGGGCCGAGGCCCAGCCGAGCCGGCCGGCCCACCCCGCGCCCCGTCTCCCTCCTGGAGACCGAGGCGAGCACGGCCGCCGCCACCGAGTCCCGCTCGCCTACGCCTCCCCGGCGCCCCCTTCCCCAAGCCGGCGAAGCCCCCCCTCCTTAAATACCTCCTCACCCCGCCGCCTCTCTCCACCCCGCCGCCGCCCCTCTCCCTCGCGCCCGCGCCGCCGCCCCAAGACGCCGCCGCCGGAGCCCGTGCGCCGCCGCCCGCCACCTCCCGCCGTCGCCCGTCGCCGCCCCAAGCCCCACCGCACCCCGCCACCCTCGCCGACCCCGCCGGAGCCCCAAGCCGCCCCGCCGGAGCCCGTCCCGACGAGGTACCGAGCCGCCGCCGCCGCTTGCCGGTTTTTCTATAAAAAACCGTTCCTTTTTTTAAACCCTAGATCGGTTTATTTTTCTTCGGTTTTATTATTTAGTGAACGTTCACCGATCCGTTCGTTTTAATGAACGTGTTCGTCGGATTTTCGCTGTTAACGAACGTTCGTTCGTTTAACCGTTCGTTAGTTTTCTTTTTCGTCGGATTTTTCCACGATTATTCCAGATTTCGATTTCATATCAGATCTTCGTTTTCGTTTAACTTTTCGCTCGTTTATCGGAATCAGGCGATTCAAGCGCCTAGAGTTTCGTCTCGAAATTCTCTTTCCGTTTAACCTACTCAAACAAGTGTTTGCTACTGTAAAATTTGACCTAGATCCAGATTAGTAAACGAAGCTTGTTTTTTTTGCCGTTTGACTTTCGTTGCTTTGTTCGAGTTGATTCTTTTTGCAAACCGGAGTTCTTAAGTTGAAATTTCTGGTTGGATCTTTTATTCGAGTTTTACCTGTGCATTAGATGAGTACTTATTGTTTGCTTGTTTGATTGCGATAGAGTACCCGGAGTGCGCCGCTTGTTACTTTGAATCTCTAGGTTTCGCGGATCATCAGCAAGGCAAGTAACACTTTGATCATACTTTTCCATACCCAGTTTTTATTGCATTAGATCAGTCCTCAAACATTGCATGGTTAGGATCTAATTAAACTATGGGTATTGGGATGTAGTTGAGGTAGTACCTATTACCTGTGTTATTTATCAAACCCTTGGGAGTTACTTCTACGTTTGCTATTATATTGCCATGCTATGCTCGTAGACGTGGATTGCGTTTGAGAGATATCCATGACAGATGTGAGATTGTTAATTAATGGTTTACTTAAGGTGGCAACTAAAACTCACATCTGGGTGGATTGAGGCACCTGGGGAACCCAGTGCTGCCTGTATTTTTGGATATCCCGGGGTACCCGTGTGATCATCCTATGGACCGCCACCCAGGCTCAAAGGGATCATAAGATTATTCATGCTAGAAACTTCCGTGTGTAGCCACAAGCTATTATGGGCTCTAGCATAGTTGAGTAGGTTACATGATCTCTTGAAGAGGTGGGCTAGCAGATGTAGGGGAAAGTAGGTGTAACTGTCCATCCGGAGTAAAGGGTGATTGTTTCTGAAAGACTGTGTCTCGGTCATCCGTTTCTCAAACATCATGCAGTGCGAGAATCAAGCGGAGGCGATCGAGTCTTGTGGGGAAAAGTGCGCAAACCTCTGCAGAGTGTACAAACTAATCATGGTTAGCCGTGCCCCCGGTTATGGACAACTTGAGTATCTAGTACCTGGATTATCATGTGAATCTCATCATCATGTTACTTTAATTAATTTTGTTGGGTTAATGATGACACTTAATTGGGATTGAGTTGGAGGTACCTTCTCAATGTTTAACAACCACCATGATAGTTAAACATAACTTATTCCTTTGCAGTAGGGAAAAAATGGCTTTTCGCAAAACGGTACCATAGAGCTTTCCACCAGCCATATATGCATGTAGTATAGCATTATTATGTTCATTATTCTCTATGTGTTATTGCCAGCATATTCCATGTGCTGGCCCATTTTCGGGCTGCAACGTTTCATGTTGCAGACTTTTTAGACGACGAGTAAGGTGCCTTAGGTCGTGGTCTTATACTCAGTGATGCCGTTGGAGTTGATGGACTCACCTATCTTCCAAGTCTTCCGCTGTTATCGTATTTAGATGGCCTTAAGCCATATTTATCATACTTATTCTCTTTTGAGATATTCGATGTAATAAGTGTGTGATTGCTACTCTGTTATAAATCCTCCATTTGTACTGTGCGTGTCAGCATTACTGATCCAGGGATGACACTGGTGCACAGCAGCACAGACTATTTGAGGTCTGGTCGCTACAAAGGTGGTATCAGAGCACACGCTGACTGTAGGACACGACCACTAAGCTTAAGCCCTAGAACACTTCTCTCTTCTCATTTCTGACCCCTTTCCACTTTCTACTCTTTTAGGAATGGCGGATGCAAGGAGCAAGTTCATGCAACCAGATGAAGACACACCTTTTGGACGACACTTGAAGGAAGTCACTAAGTACTTGAACATAGGAATACCCAGCATCACCGGAACCTACAACGCCACATTACCTGAAGAGGAGAGCTGGAAGATTCAAGTTCAAGTTCCAGGAAGGACATTTGCGCCAGTTACTGAACCTGGAGTTTAGGGAAGAGCATGGCAGCCCACATCGCTATGGGACGCATTGGAGAAGTCTACCATAAGGAGCTTAAGGATACTATTTATCAGATTTGTGGACGCCGAGATGAGCAATGGGAGATGATCAGAACCAAGAAGGATGGATCAATTGCAGCTTTCATCCAGGAGCAAAACCAACACATTCGTCGCCAGGAGAACCAGATGTGCTCAGACAAGGAAGAGCTGAAGAAGGCATTGACGAAGATCAAGGAGCTGGAGGAAGAACTCAAGGCTACACGCGAGGATTATTTGGAGGAAATCGTCGCACTAGTAGGGAAGAATGACGACCTGGAGAAGAAGATTGGAGTATTCATGGGAAATCCAGTGCCAAAAGCAGAAGATGACGAATGTGCTTGCCCGGAAAACTACATCATCATCAACGACACAGACTCAGACCCCGGTGAAGCTGACTTTGTTGATGAAGCTGGAGCAGATATCATGGAGTCTTCAACTGATCAAAATTTCTAGTAGACCACCATATCAGTAGTAGTTTTCCCCCATTTAATAGTATAGTTCAAGCACTTTGTAACGCTAGTTAGATCGATGGTATGCCTTGTTTGAATTGATTGAGTGATATTTATTGTATTTGACTCATGAGCATATGGGTAGTGTTTTCCCTCTAGACCTCATTCTATTCTTAACTCTCATCTTTTCTAACCCATCAGATGCCTCCGAGACGCGACACCGGATTTGTTTTCCCACCAGAGATCACCCAGTTGATTCAGCAACAGAATGCCCTGATGCAAGTGTTAGTACAGAACCAAGGCAACAACAACAACAACAACCCACCACCTCCACCTGTTGATCACTTAGCCCGTTTCTTGAGGCTAAACCCGCCGGTGTTTTCCAGCAGCACCGAGCCGATTGTTGCAGATGATTGGCTCCGCAAAGTTGGAAGGGAGTTGGCCACTGCAGGATGCACAGATGCGGAAAGAGTGCGTTTTGCCGCACATCAGCTTGATGGACCTGCAGCATCATGGTGGGAGAATTACACAGCCACACACCCTATTGCCACTGTCACATGGGACCAGTTTCAGCAAGCTTTCCGTACAGCTCATGTTTCAGCAGGAGCTATGGCTATGAAGAAGCGTGAGTTTCGCAACCTATGCCAAGGAGGACGCACCGTAGGCCAGTATGTGGAGGATTTCAGTAAATTAGCACGTTATGCACCAGATGACGTTGCTACAGATGCAGCCAAGCAGGAGAAGTTTTTGGAAGGACTGAATGATGAACTGAGCATGCAGCTAATAGTAGCAACCTTCAACAACTACCAGGAGTTGGTAGATAGAGCACTCATGATTGAAGGGAAGCAGCAGCAGATTGAAAACCGTAAGAGGAAGTATGGACAAGGGAAGTACAATTCTGGAGCTCAGCAGAAGCCACGTTTTGCCCCGAAACCAGGAGGACAGTTTCAGCATACCCATGGAGGAGGTAGTACGCACAACCATAATGGCTCCAAGAATGGTAATGGGAATGGAGGAAGCAACGGACAGAACCGTAATAACCCATCTACCCCAGCCAAGAGGGATCTAAGTCACGTTACTTGTTTCAAGTGCCAGAAGACTGGACACTATGCAAATGATTGTCCTGAAGCCCAGAATGGAAATGGCAATGGAAGCTCTGGGAAGAAGCCGAACCCTTTCAATAAAGGACATGTGAACCACGTGAGCGTGGAAGAGGTTGAAGCACAGCCTGATGCAGTAATAGGTAAGTTTTTGGTTAAGTCATTTACTGCAATCGTACTTTTTGATACTGGTGCATCACATTCATACATATCAAGGGGATTTGTGGATAAGTTTAAGTTGCCCACCAAAGCTCTCAGAACACCTATGTTAGTAACCTCGCCAGGAGTAGAGTATATGGCAAGCCAAGGATGTTTTCAGATGCCATTGGCCATAGGTAGGCATGTTTTCCCCTCAGACCTAATAATTTTGGAGTCGCAAGGTTTGGATGTGATATTGGGAATGGATTGGCTATCGAGGTATGTAGGAAACATCGATTGCGCCAGTAAGTCGATTTTACTTACCACCCCAGAACGAAGAAGGATCAAGTATGTATCCCGGCATGTGCCAAAGAGGACTCAAGTGAATTCCTTATTAGGAGTTGTACAGGAGGAGGTACCAGTGGTGAAGGATTACCCGGATGTATTTCCAGAAGAGTTGCCAGGCATGCCACCAGATAGAGACATTGAGTTCTTGATTGAACTTTTGCCAGGCACAGGGCCAATATCTAAGAGACCGTACAGGATGCCCGCAAAAGATTTGGAGGAAATTAAGAAGCAGATTAAGGAGTTATTGGATAAAGGCTATATTCGCCCAAGTTCGTCACCTTGGGGATCACCAGTACTTCTAGTGGAGAAGAAAGATGGATCGTTGAGGATGGTTGTTGATTACCGTGGATTGAATGAATTGACCATCAAAAACAAGTACCCACTGCCGATGATCAATGATTTGTTTGACCGCTTACAAGGAGCTAAAGTATTTTCCAAGATCGATCTACGATCAGGATACCATCAGTTAAAGATTTGAGAGCAGGATATACCTAAGACGGCTTTTACCACCAGATATGGGCTGTATGAGTATACCATTATGTCATTTGGTCTGACTAACGCACCTGCCTATTTCATGAACCTGATGAACAAAGTGTTTATGGAGTTTTTGGATAAGTTCGTCGTGGTGTTCATAGACGATATTTTAGTCTATTCCAAGAATGAAGAAGAGCATAAAGAGCATTTGCGTTTGGTACTTGAGAAGCTCAGAGAACATCAGTTATATGCCATGTTCAGCAAATGTGAATTTTGGCTGAAGGAAGTTGGATTCCTCGGACATGTTATTTCTGGAGAAGGAATAGCAGTAGACCCCACCAAAGTTGACACGGTAACAAGTTGGGAATCACCCACGTCCGTTGGAGAGATCCGGAGTTTTCTTGGACTTGCAGGATACTACCGGAGGTTCATTGAGAATTTCTCAAAGATTGCAAAACCCATGACTGGGCTATTGAAGAAGGACACCAAATTCAATTGGACCAAGGAATGTGAAGCTAGTTTCCAAGAATTGAAGAAACGTTTGGTTACATCACTAGTGTTGATTCTGCCAGATCAACGCAAGGATTACGAAGTTTATTGCGACGCTTCTCGTAGAGGACTTGGAGCAGTGCTTATGCAGGAAGGAAGAGTTGTGTCATATGCTTCACGACAACTTAAACCCCATGAGAAGAATTATACTACGCGTGATTTGGAGTTAGCAGCCGTGGTGCATGCGTTGAAGACATGGAGACATTTTCTCATCGGAAACCATTGTGGGGTGTACATGGATCACAAGAGTTTGAAGTATATTTTCACGCAGAAGGAGTTAAATCTCAGACAGAGGAGATGGTTGGAGCTCATTAAGGATTATGATATGAGATTGCATTATCACCCAGGGAAGGCTAACGTAGTAGCAGATGCGTTGAGCCGCAAGAGCCATGTCAACACCCTCATGACAGGAGAGTTACCTCAGGAGTTAGCCGAGGACCTTCGCGAGCTATGTTTGGAGATAGTCCCAAGAGGCTATTTAGCGACATTGGAGATTCAGTCTACCTTGATGGAAAAGATCAGAGAAGCTCAGAAGACAGACAAGGAGATTGACGAGATAAAGGAAAAGATGAGCAAAGGAAAAGACAAGGGATTTCGTGAGGATGAGCACGATACCTTATGGTTTGAGGACCACGTTTACGTGCCAAATGATCCGGAGATCAGGAAGTTGATTTTGCAAGAGGCCCATGATTCACCGTATTCGATTCACCCAGGAAATACCAAGATGTATTTGGATTTGAAGGACACTTTCTGGTGGACCGGAATAAAGAAGGATATTGCGGAGTATGTAGCAGTTTGTGATGTATGTCAGAGAGTGAAGGCAGAACATCAGAAGCCAGCAGGATTACTACAACCATTGCCAATAACCGAATGGAAGTGGGATAAAATAGGCATGGATTTTATCACGGGATTGCCCAGGACTCGTTCAGGCTATGACTCAATATGGGTTGTAGTCGACCGTTTGACGAAGGTAGCTCATTTCATTCCAGTGAAGACCACTTACACCAGCGCTAAGTTGGCAAAGATATACATGACCAGGATCGTATGTTTGCATGGAGTTCCGAGGACCATTGTATCAGATAGAGGAACCCAGTTTACCTCGAAGTTTTGGAAGCAGTTACATGAAACATTGGGAACCAAGCTAGAATTCAGTACAGCCTTTCACCCACAGACAGATGGACAGACCGAGAGAGTCAATCAGATTTTGGAAGACATGCTGAGAGCTTGTGCACTAGATTATGGATCTAGTTGGGACGACAATTTGCCATATGCAGAGTTTTCTTACAACAACAGTTATCAAACCAGTTTGAAGATGGCCCCTTTCGAAGCTTTGTACGGAAGGAGGTGTAGAACACCGTTGTTATGGGACAAAGTAGGAGACCGTCAGTTGTTTGGACCAGATTTGATTAAGGAGTCTGAACAGAAAGTGAGGTTGATTCGCGATAGGCTCAAGGTAGCCCAGTCCAGGCAGAAGAGTTATGCTGATTCTAAACGAAAGGAGACAGTTCACAAAGTCGGAGACAGAGTTTATCTTCGAGTATCACCACTTCGAGGAGTGAAGCGCTTTGGAGTTAAGGGAAAGCTAGCGCCCCGTTTTATCGGACCATACAGAGTTTTGGAACGTATGGGAGAAGTTGCCTACAAGCTGGAATTGCCTGAAGGATTGTCAGGAGTTCACGACGTATTTCACGTTTCACAGTTGAAGAAGTGCCACGCAGAGATGGCTGAGATACCACTGAGAGATACAGTGCCACTAGAAGCGATTCAGCTGGAAGGTGATTTGACCTATGAGGAGAAACCAGTTAAGATTCTTGGGTATGCCAGCCGAGTCACCCGCAGTAAGGTTATCAAGTTTTGCAAAGTCTAGTGGAGTCACCACACGGAAGATGAAGTCACCTGGGAGCGAGAGGAAGATCTACGGAAGGACCACTCTCACCTATTTTCTAGCCAACCCGAATCTCGAGGGCAAGATTCATCTTAAGGGGGGTAGGTTTGTAACATCCCAAATTTTCAATTTGGAATGTTATACATAGATCATCATTGCATAGCATATATTATTGCATTTTGGCAAATCCTCGATAAATCCTAAGCAACTCAAGGACCCTCGGAGAGAGTTGGGGATTTTCCCGATTTATCATATTTGATTTTCATCAAATAATAAAACGAGGATTTTGGTTTTAATTATTTTCTCTCCGGAAAAATATTTCACATTAAAATAAATGAGAGGAGAAAATATGACTTCTCCAAAACAATTGAAATATTGGAGGAAAAATATTAAAATCATATATTGGATTTTATTCGGATTTTATTTGCAATTTTAATTGCATTAAAAAAATTGCACGTTTTCAAAACTGCATTTTTGTGTCAAAAAAAATGTTCACCTTGTTCTAATTATTTTAACTAGACGGGGAAAATTTGCTTTATCATTTTTGGATTTTTATTTATTTTTCTGCGATTTTTTTATATTCGGCGGAATATTTTAAAAAAATCACCGCGCCCGACCGGGCCGAGGCCCAGCCGAGCCGGCCGGCCCACCCCGCGCCCCGTCTCCCTCCTGGAGACTGAGGCGAGCACGGCCGCCGCCGCTGAGTCCCGCTCGCCTACGCCTCCCCGGCGCCCCCTTCCCCAAGCCGGCGAAGCCCCCCCTCCTTAAATACCTCCCCACCCCGCCGCCTCTCTCCACCCCGCCGCCGCCCGTCTCCCTCGCGCCCGCGCCGCCGCCCCAAAACGCCGCCGCCGAAGCCCGTATGCCGCCGCCCGCCGCCTCCCGCCGTCGCCCGTCGCCGCCCCAAGCCCCACCGCACCCCGCCACCCTCGCCGACCCCGCCGGAGCCCCAAGCCGCCCCGCCGGAGCCCGTCCCGACGAGGTACCGAGCCGCCGCTTGCCGGTTTTTCTAAAAAAACGTTCCTTTTTTTTCTAAACCCTAGATCGGTTTATTTTTCTTCGGTTTTATTATTTAGTGAACGTTCACCAATCCGTTCGTTTTAATGAACGTGTTCGTCGGATTTTCGCTGTTAACGAACGTTCGTTCGTTTAACCGTTCGTCAGTTTTCTTTTTCGTCTGATTTTTCCACGATTATTCCAGATTTCGATTTCATATCAGATCTTCGTTTTCGTTTAACTTTTCGCTCGTTTATCGGAATCAGGTGATTCAAGCGCCTAGAGTTTCGTCTCGAAATTCTCTTTCCGTTTAACCTACTCAAACAAGTTTTTGCTACTGTAAAATTTGACCTAGAACCAGATTAGTAAACGAAGCTTGTTTTTTTTCGCCGTTTGACTTTCGTTGCTTTGTTCGAGTTGATTCTTTTTGCAAACCGGAGTTCTTAAGTTGAACTTTCTGGTTGGATCTTTTATTCGAGTTTTACCTGTACATTAGATGAGTACTTATTGTTTGCTTGTTTGATTGCGATAGAGTACCCGGAGTGCGCCGCTTGTTACTTCGAATCTCTAGGTTTCGCGGATCATCAGCAAGGCAAGTAACACTTTGATCATACTTTTCCGTACCCAGTTTTTATTGCATTAGATCAGTACTCAAACATTGCATGGTTAGGATCTAATTAAACTGTGGGTATTGGGATGTAGTTGAGGTAGTACCTATTACCTGTTTTATTTATCAAACCCTTGGGAGTTACTTCTACGTTTGCTATTATATTGCCATGATATGCTCGTAGACGTGGATTGGGTTTGAGAGATATCCATGACAGATGTGAGATTGTTAATTAATGGTTTACTTAAGGTGGCAACTAAAACTCACATCTGGGTGGATTGAGGCACCTGGGGAACCCAGTGCTGCCTGTATTTTTGGATATCCCGGGGTACCCGTGTGATCATCCTATGGACCGCCACCCAGGCTCAAAGGGATCATAAGATTATTCATGCTAGAAACTTCCGTGTGCAGCCACAAGCTATTATGGGCTCTAGCATAGTTGAGTAGGTTACATGATCTCTTGAAGAGGTGGGCTAGCAGATGTAGGGGAAAGTAGGTGTAACTGTCCATCCGGAGTAAAGGGTGATTGTTTCTGAAAGACTGTGTCTCGGTCATCCGTTTCTCAAACATCATGCAGTGCGAGAATCAAGCGGAGGTGATCGAGTCTTGTGGGGAAAAGTGCGCAAACCTCTGCAGAGTGTACAAACTAATCATGGTTAGCCGTGTCCCCGGTTATGGAAACTTGAGTATCTAGTACCTGGATTATCATGTGAAACTCATCATCATGTTACTTTAATTAATTTTGTTGGGTTAATGATGACACTTAATTGGGATTGAGTTGGAGGTACCTTCTCAATGTTTAACAACCACCATGATAGTTAAACATAACTTATTCCTATGCAGTAGGGAAAAAGTGGCTTTTCGCAAAACGGTACCATAGAGCTTTCCACCAGCCATATATGCATGTAGTATAGCATTATTATGTTCATTATTCTCTATGTGTTATTGCCAGCATATTCCATGTGCTGACCCGTTTTCGGGCTGCAACGTTTCATGTTGCAGACTTTTCAGACGACGAGTAAGGTGCCTTAGGTCGTGGTCTTATACTCAGTGATGTCGTTGGAGTTGATGGACTCACCTATCTTCCAAGTCTTCCGCTGTTATCGTATTTAGATGGCCTTAAGCCATATTTATCATACTTATTCTCTTTTGAGATATTCGATGTAATAAGTGTGTGATTGCTACTCTGTTATAAATCCTCCATTTGTACTGTGCGTGTCAGCATTACTGATCCAGGGATGACACTGGTGCACAGCAGCACAGACTATTTGAGGTCTGGTCGCTACATATTGCTTCCAAAAAATTTCTCGTGTCAACATAGAACAACAGGAGTGTTGTGTCAATTTTTGTGATTTTTCGGGGTTCGTTTGGACATTTTTATGCATTAACTGAGTTTTCAATGCATTTATGTGCACAATTCGAATTTGAACTACATGCACATGCGCCAGTGCATATAAATTGGTTGAAAAATCAAATATGTGTCCTTGGGTGCATGCTTAGGTCCCATTCAAGAAATGGGAATGAATTTCAAACACCAGGGCACCGTTGATTGCCGGCAAAACATTGAGATGCCTGGTTTTTAAATTCTAGTAAATCCAAAACTCATCTGAAATTCATGAAACTTGGCTTGCTATCATGGAGCGGCATCAACATGCCGTGGTAAAAATTTTGTCCCATTTGGGGCAGGTTTGGGTGTATGCTTCTCACAAACCAGAGCTTCTCACAACAAGCATGATGATTTCGGCAGGGAACGTCCCACCTTTGGGGACGAAACAATATCCATTGCCTCTTATTGCTTTCAAAAAATTTCTCGTGTCAACATAGAACAACAAGAGTGTTGTGTCAATTTTTGTAATTTTTGGGGTTTGTTTGGACATTTTTATGCATTAACTGAGTTTTCAATGCATTTATGTGCATAATTCAAATTTGAATTACATGCACATGCTCCAGTGCATATAAATTGGTTGAAAATCAAATCTGTGTCCTTGGGTGCATGCTTAGGTCCCATGCAAGAAATGAGAATGAATTTCAAACACCAGGGCACTGTTGATTGCCGGCAAAATGTTGAGTACTTTATTTTTAAATTCTAGAAAATCCAAAACTCGTCTGAAATTCATGAAACTTGGCATTCTATCATGGAATGGCACCCGACATGCTGTGGTATTTTTCGTGTCCATTTGAGAGAAGGCACACTCGAATAATGACAGCCAACAAAGGCATTTTGAAAAAATAGGTGCCCCTTTAATATCTCAAACGTTTGTATAATTCAAACCTTGTGCGTTCTGTTAACCATTCACGTGACGCCACGTGTCTTGGTTTTAATGGTTGTAGGAGGTGCCATGTGGACAGCTGCTTGACCTTGACTGAACGGGAGGCGTGCGAGCGTCGTCCGGTGCGCAGGCTGACCAAGAGGTGTGCAAGCTGTCCTCGGATGCGCGAGCTCACCGGGAAGCGTGCGAGCTGTACGCTGCGCATGCTCACTGGGAAGCGAGCCCTTTGACTTCCATGGCCGCCCGCCTTGCTCGCATCCTCTCCATTAATGGCACCCAAGCCGCAGTTTAATTCGGTTTTTAAATATAAAACACTCATCGCAAAAGTTTTAGTTAGAACACCCGTATGCAAACCGACAGCTTCCCCAGGAAGCCAAGAGAAAATGTGCCGAGCAGGATTTCTGCAGCTCTTGATCGCAAACGTTTTAGATAGAGCACCCATATGCAAAGTGAGAGCAACGCAGGATTTGTGCATCCCTTCAACGCAAACGGTTGTTTTGGATGACCCATGTGCAACCACGTACAAACAATTTGGTAAGATTTGTCAATCCTTGTAACACTGCGATTTGTCAAAATATGCAGCTAAAAATCACTAGCACTATCTAATTTTTGCAACTAAAATTAATAATTAAGCATAGATTTCATTCATAGATTAAGCAGTCGTTCTTAATGTATACAAACAGTTCAACTCGACAGCTGAACCGACCAAACTTTTCCCCAATTGTTGCCAACCATGTACTGAAATAGCTAGTTCAACTATATATACTAGCTAATTTTAAGTACGTTGTACAGTTCCACCACATCTATAGTCAGATGAACTGAACAAAATAGCCCCTAAATACTACTACTACTGCGGAGGGGCTTCGTACTAGTTCCGGCTGCCTCTCCTCTGCCGAGCGCGCTCAGTAAGAGGCAGAGGAGGAGGAGCCTATCGACGAGCTGGGCAACTCCAATACTGTGCCTACCGCTGTTGCAGCTTCAGCGACGCTCACCTCGAACGCCCTCTGCCGCTCTAGACGACCCCTCTTGAAGCGGTGGTTCTCCTCGTAGATCTCCTGATTCCTCGCCTCTGAGGCGGCATGTGCCGAGGCCACAGCGGCGGTAAGGCTCTTTGCGTGCTCGACGAGGCGCTCCTCCTCCTCCCATAGGAACTCGGTGTAGCGCGCAAGGTCGCTCACGCACATGCGGGCATCCACCTCTGCCTCCCGCCTTCAGGCGGCGGTGGCGGAGCGGGTGATGACCCCGGCGGTCGACGGTGGGCTGGCGGGCACGGCGGCCGACGACAGGGTGGCGACCACGACCACCACCTCCCGCCTTCGAGCTGCGGTGGCGGAGTGATACGTCCATTTTGCATCATGCTTTTATATTGATATTTATTGCATTATGGGCTGTTATTACACGTTATGTCACAATACTTATGCCTATTCACTCTTATTTTACAAGGTTTACATAAGGAGGGAGAATGCCGGCAGCTGGAATTCTGGGCTGGAAAAGGAACAAATATTGGAGACCTATTCTGCACAACTCCAAAAGTCCTGAAACTCCACGAAAGTTATTTTTGAAATAATAAAAAATACTGAGCGGAAGAAATACGTCAGGGGGGCCACCACCTGTCCACGAGGGTGGGGGCGCGCCCTACCCCCTAGGGCGCGCCCCCTGCCTCGTGGGCCCCCTGTTGGCTCTCCGGTGGCCATCTTCTGCTATATGAAGTCTTTCGTTCGAAGAAAAATCAGAAGCAACCTTTCGGGACGAGACTCCGCCGCCATGAAGCGGAACCTTGGCGGAACCAATCTAGGGCTCCGGCAGAGCTGTTCTGCCGGGGACACTTCCCTCCGGGAGGGGGAAATCATCGCCATCGTCATCACCAACGCTCCTCTCGTCGGGAGAGGGCAATCTCCATCAACATCTTCACCAGCACCATCTCCTCTCAAAACCCTAGTTCATCTCTTGTATCCAATTCTTGTCTACAAGTTCGGGATTGGTACCTGTAGGTTGCTAGTAGTGTTGATTACTCCTTGTAGTTGATACTAGTTGGTTTATTTGGTGGAAGATCATATGTTCAGATCCTATATGCATATTAATACCCCTCTGATTATGAACATGAATATGCTTTGTGAGTAGTTACGTTTGTTCCTGATGACATGGGAGAAGTCTTGCTATTAGTAGTCATGTGAATTTGGTATTCGTTCGATATTTTGATGAGATGTATGTTGTCTATCCTCTAGTGGTGTCATGTGAACGTCGACTACATAACACTTCACCATTATTTGGGCCTAGAGGAAGGCATTGGGAAGTAATAAGTAGATGATGGGTTGCTAGAGTGACAGAATCTTAAACCCTAGTTTATGCGTTGCTTCGTAAGGGGCTGATTTGGATCCATATGTTTCATGCTATGGTTAGGTTTACCTTAATACTTTTGTTGTAGTTGCGGATGCTTGCAATAGAGGTTAACCATAAGTGGGATGCTTGTCCAAGTAAGGACAGCACCCAAGCACCGGTCCACCCACATATCAAATTATCAAAGTACCGAACGCGAATCATATGAACGTGATGAAAACTAGCTTGACGATAATTCCCATGTGTCCTCGGGAGTGCTTTTCTCTATATAAGAGTTTGTCCAGGCTTGTCCTTTGCTACAAAAGGATTGGGCCACCTTGCTGCACTTTATTTACTTTTGTTACTTGTTGCTCGTTACAAATTATCCTATCACAAAACTATATGTTACCTATTATTTCAGTGCTTGCAGAGAATACCTTGCTGAAAACCGCTTATCATTTCCTTCTGCTCCTCGTTGGGTTCGGCACTCATACTTATCGAAAGGACTACGATAGATCCCCTATACTTGTGGGTCATCAAGACTCTTTTCTGGCGTTGTTGCCGGGGAGTGAAGCGCCTTTGGTATGTGGAATTTGGTAAGGAAAATTTTATATAGTGTGCTGAAATTTACTGTCACTTGTTACTATGGAAAGTAATCCTCTGAGGGGCTTGTTCGGGGTATCTTCACCCCGACCAGTAGAGCAAAGAGTTGCTCCTCAACCTACTAAACCTACTGAAAATGAAAATGAAAATGAAGATATTCACTTTGAGATTCCTTCGGGTATGTTAGAAAAACTGCTAGCTAATCCTTTTGCAGGAGATGGAACAAAGCATCCTGATGAGCACCTAATATATGTGGATGAAGTTTGTGGATTATTTAAGCTTGCAGGTATACCCGGTGATTTTATTAAGAGGAAGGTCTTCCCTTTCTCTTTGAAGGGAGATGCATCGACATGGTATAGGCTATGTGATGATACGGGATCATGGAACTACAAACGATTGAAATTGGAATTTCATCAGAAATTTTATCCTATGCATCTTGTTCATCGTGATCGCAATTATATATATAATTTTTGGCCTCACGAAGGAGAAAGCATCGCTTAAGCTTGGGGGAGGCTTAAATCAATGTTATATTCACGTCCCAATCATGAGCTCTCAAGAGAAATAATTATTCAAAGTTTTTATGCTCGGCTTTCTGAAAACAATCGCACCATGCTCGATACTTCTTGTGCTGGCTCTTTTATGATGAAGACTGTTGAATTCAAATGGGATTTATTGGATAGAATTAAACGCAACTCTGAAGATTGGGATCTCGACGAAGGTAAGGAGTCAGGTATGACACCTAAGTTTGATTGTGTTAAATCTTTTATGGATACCGATGTTTTTCGTAAATTTAGCACTAAATATGGACTTGACTCTGGGTAGCTTCTTTCTGTGAATCTTTTGCTACTTATGTTGATCTCCCCAAGGAGAAGTGGTTTAAATATCATCCTCCCATAGAAGTAAAAGTAGCTGCACCTATTAAAGTTGAAGAAAAGACTGTCACTTATAATGATCCTATTGTTCCTACTTCTTATGTTGAGAAACCACCTTTCCCTGTTAGAATAAAGGATCATGCTAAAGCTTCAACTGTGGTTTGTAAAACCAATATTAGAACTTATACACCTCCTGAGCAAATCAAAGTTGAACCTAATATTGCTATTGTTAAAGATCTCTTGTCTGATAATATCGATGGGCATGTTATTTATTTCTGTGAGGAAACTGCTAGAATTGCCAAACCTTGTGCTAAAGATAAACATAGACCTGTGGTAGGCATGCCTGTTATTTCTGTTAAAATAGGAGATCATTGTTATCATGGCCTATGTGATATGGGTGCTAGTGCTAGTGCAATACCTTTTGACTTATACAAAGAAATTATGCATGATATTGCACCTGCTGAGTTAGAAGATATTGATGTCACAATTAAACTTGCCAATAGAGATACTATTTCACCAATGGGAATTGTTAGAGATGTTGAAGTCTTGTGTGGGAAAACTAAATATCCTGCTGATTTTCTTGTTCTTGGTTCCCCACAAGATAGCTTTTGTCCCATTATATTTGGTAGACCCTTCTTGAACACCGTTAATGCTCGGATAGACTGCGAAAAGGATGTTGTTACTATTGGTTTGGGTGATATGTCTCATGAGTTTAACTTTTCTAAATTTCGTAGACAACACCGTGAAGAGGAATTACCTAGTAAGGATGAAATTATTGGTCTTGCTTCTATTGCCGTACCTCCTAGTGATCCTTTAGAACAATATTTGCTAGACCATGGAAATGATATGTTTATGAATGAAAGAAGGGAAATAGATGAAGTGTTCTTTAAACAAGAACCTATCCTGAAACACAATTTGCCTGTTGAAATCCTAGGGGATCCTCCTCCACCCAAGGGTGATCCCGTGTATGAGCTCAAACTGTTACCTGATACTCTTAAATATGCTTATCTTGATGAGAAAAAGATATATCCTATTATTATTAGTGCTAACCTTTCAGAGCATGAAGAAGAGAGATTATTGAAAACTCTGAATAAGCACCGTGCTGCTATTGGATATACTCTTGATGATCTTAAGGGCATTAGTCCCACTCTATGTCAACATAAAATAAATTTGGAGGAAGATGCCAAACCAGTTCGTGATCATCAACGACGGCTGAATCCTAAAATGAAGGAAGTGGTAAGAAAAGAAATACTAAAGCTCCTTGAGGTAGGTATAATTTATCCCGTTGCTGATAGTGGGTAAGTCCTGTCCGTTGTGTCCCTAAGAAGGGAGGTATTACCATCGTTCCTAATGATAAAGATGAATTGATTCCGCAAAGAATTATTACAGGTTATAGGATGGTAATTGATTTTTGCAAATTAAATAAGGCTACTAAGAAAGATCATTACCCCTTACCTTTTATCGATCAAATGCTAGAGAGACTATCCAAACATACACATTTTTGCTTTCTAGATGGTTATTCTGGTTTCTCTCAAATACATGTGTCAGCCAATGATCAATCAAAGACTACTTTTACTTGCCCTTTTGGTACTTTTGCTTATAGACGTATGCCTTTTGGTTTATGTAATGCACCTGCTACCTTTCAAAGATGCATGATGGCTATATTCTCTGACTTTTGTGAAAATATTTGTGAGGTTTTCATGGACGACTTCTCCGTCTATGGATCCTCTTTTGATGATTGCTTGAGCAACCTTGATCGAGTTTTGCAGAGATGTGAAGAAACTAATATTGTCTTGAATTGGGAAAAGTGCCACTTTATGGTTAATGAAGGTATTGTCTTGGGGCATAAAGTTTCTGAAAGAGGTATTGAGGTTGACAAAGCCAAGGTTGATGCTATTGAAAAGATGCCATGTCCCAAGGACATCAAAGGTATAAGAAGTTTCCTTGGTCATGCCGGTTTTTATAGGAGGTTCATTAAGGACTTCTCAAAACTTTCTCGGCCTCTGACTAATCTTTTACAAAAAGATATACCATTTGTTTTTGATGATGATTGTGTAGAAGCATTTGAAATACTTAAGAAAGCATTGATCTCTGCACCTATTGTCCAGCCACCTGATTGGAATTTACCCTTTGAAATTATGTGTGATGCTAGTGATTATGCTGTAGGTGCTGTTCTAGGGCAAAGAGTTGATAAGAAATTAAATGTTATTCAATAAGCTAGTAAAACTCTAGACAATGCCCAGAGAAATTATGCTACTACTGAAAAAGAATTCTTAGCAGTTGTATTTGCATGTGATAAGTTCAGGCCTTATATTGTTGATTCTAAAGTAACTATTCACACGGATCATGCTGCTATTAAATATCTTATGGAAAAGAAAGATGCTAAGCCTAGACTTATTAGATGGGTTCTCTTGCTACAAGAATTTGATTTGCATATTGTTGATAGAAAGGGAGCTGAGAACCCCGTTGCAGACAACTTGTCTAGGTTAGAAAATGTTCTTGATGACCCACTACCTATTGATGATAGCTTTCCGGATGAACAATTGAATGTCATAAATGCCTCTCGTAGTACTCCGTCGTATGCTGATTATGCTAACTATATTGTTGCTAAATTTATACCACCTAGTTTCACATACCAGCAAAAGAAAAAGTTTTTCTATGATTCGAGACATTACTTCTGGGATGACCCACATCTTTAAAGAAGGAGTAGATGGTGTTATTAGATGTTGTGTACCTGAGCATGAACAGGAACAGATCCTACGCAAGTGTTTCCGAAGCTTATGGAGGACACCACGCTGGAGATAGAACTGCACATAAGGTATTGCAATCCGGTTTTTATTGGCCTGCTCTCTTCAAGGATGCCCGTAAGTTAGTCTTATCGTGTGATGAATGTCAAAGAATTGGTAATATTAGTAGACGTCAAGAAATGCCTATGAATTATTCACTCGTTATTGAACCATTTGATGTTTGGGGATTTTATCATATGGGACCTTTTCCTGCCTCTAATGGATACACACATATTTTAGTTGTTGTTGATTACGTTACTAAGTGGGTAGAAGCTATTCCAACTAGTAGTGCTGATCATAACACTTCTATTAAGATGCTTAAAGAAGTTATTTTTCCGAGGTTTGGAGTCCCTAGATATTTAATGACTGATGGTGGTTCACATTTTATTCATGGTGCTTTCCGTAAAATGCTTGCTAAGTATGATGTTAACCATAGAATTGCATCTCCTTATCACCCGCAGTCTAGTGGTCAAGTAGAATTGAGTAATAGAGAGCTCAAATTAATTTTGCAAAAGACTGTCAATAGATCTAGAAAGAATTGGTCCAAGCAACTTGATGATGCATTATGGGCCTATAGAACTTCATATAAAAATCCTATGGGTATGTCTCCGTATAAAATGGTTTATGGAAAAGCATGTCACTTACCTCTCGAACTAGAACATAAGGCTTATTGGGCTATTAAAGAGCTCAACTATGATTTCAAACTTGCCGGTGAGAAGAGGTTATTTGACATTAGCTCACTTGATGAATGGAGAACACAAGCCTATGAAAATGCCAAGTTGTTTAAAGAAAAAGTTAAAAGATGGCATGACAAAAGGATACAAAAGCGTGAGTTTAATGTAGGTGATTATGTATTGCTATACAACTCTCGTTTAAGATTTTTTGCAGGAAAACTTCTCTCTAAATGGGAAGGTCCCTACGTTATCGAGGAGGTCTATCGTTCCGGTGCCATAAAAATCAACAACTTTGAAGGCACAAACCCGAAGGTGGTGAACGGCCAAAGAATCAAACATTATATCTCTGGTAATCCTATAAATGTTGAAACCAATGTTATTGAAACTGTAACCCCGGAGGAATACATAAGAGACACTTTCTGGAACGTTTCAGACTCCGAAAAGGAATAGGTATGTGGTACGGTAAGTAAACCGACTCCAAAACAATTCTAATGGCAATATTTCTCCGTTTTGGAATATTTAGAAAAATAGAAAAATAAGAAGCAGTCCGAGAAGGACACGAGGGCCCCACGAGGGTGGAGGGCGCGCCCTACCCCCGTGGGCGCGCCCCCTACCTCGTGGGCACCTCGTGTGCTCTCCGGACTCCGTTTTCTTGCACGATACGTATCTTGGTCGGTAAAAATTCATTATATAATCTCCCGAAGGTTTTGACTCCCGTATCACGCAAATATCCTCTGTTCTTGTTTCGAGCTGTTTTCTGAAAGATCTAGATCATCATGACGTCTCCAAGTGCCCCCAAGGACAAGTTCTTCGAGAAGGTTATCAACCCCTACCTCACGGAGGTGCTGCAACACCCTCAAACCATTGAGATGCATGATGGGTTGCTGCACATCCGCGATGTTGAGGGACCACGGAGGACCAGAAGCGTGGAGACGAGGCTTGAAGAAATGGAGCAACAAGTTTTCAAGTGCCAAGAGATGGTGGAGCGTGGACTTGACTCCAATCACATAATGATCACGGAGTTCACGAACAACCACAAGCTGGATGCCAAGGACTTTGGGGAGACCATCTTCAAGCTCCACGAGAAAATCGAGCACCTCCAAGCCCAAATCTATGACCTGCAAAACCAAAACAGTGAGTATGAATATAGATTCAAAAGGATGAGTTTGGCTGCAGATTTAAGGATCCCGGAGACTCGATCATCCTTCTATGATGGTGAGCCTATGCCTTGGAAGATGGACGACAAGCCTACATCATCAACAATCCCTTCACCAGCAAAGGAGATATAATCACATGGGTATGGGCACTCCCCTTGGCAAACTGCCAAGCTTGGGGGAGATGCCCCGGTATCGTATCACCATCACACTCCTATATTTACCGTTTTTATTAGTTCGATCCTATAAGTAGTATGTTGATCTAGTAGAATAAAGTTTTGGCGTGATCTAGTTTCGGGTTTTGCTTTATGATCTCTCTATGTAATCGAGTCCGTGAGCTATATAATAAAGATTAGTGTTGAGTCAAGGGCTTGATTATTTTGCCATGATATTGAGTGAATAAAACAAAGGAGAAAAAGAATAAAAAGAAATAAAGAGTTCATATTGATCTTATTGAGAGTAATGACTTCACATAGAAAGAGTATGATGATTAAAAATTGTTGAGAGTTGACAAGCATAGCTTTGGTCATCATTGCAATTAATAGGAGGTAATAAAGAAAGAGAGGTTTCACATATAAATATACTATCTTGGACATCTTTTATGATTGGGAGCACTCATTAAAATATGACATGCTAAAGAGTTGATGTTGGACAAGGAAGACAACGTAATGGGTTGTGTTTTCTTATATCTGAGATAAAGTATATTGTCATGGATCATCCAACATGTTGAGCTTGCCTTTCCCCCTCATGCTAGCCAAATTCTTACACCAAGTAGAGATACTACTTGTGCTTCCAAAAACCCTTAAACCACTTTTGCCATGAGAGTCCACCATATCTACCTATGGATTGAGTAAGATCCTTCAAGTAAGTTGTCATCGGTGCAAGCAATAAAAAATTGCTATCTAAATATGTATGATTGATTGGTGTGGAGGAAATAAGCTTTATACGATCTTGTGATGTGGAAGAAATAAAAGCGACGGACTGCATAATAAAGGTTCATATCACAAGTGGCAATATAAAGTGACGTTCTTTCGCATTAAGATTGTGTGCAACCTCTGCTTCCCTCTGCCAAGGGCCTATCTTTTATTATTACCTTCTATCTTATGCAAGAGTCACGGTGATCTTCACCTTTCCTTTTTATATTTTATCCTTTGGCAAGCACAGTGTGTTGGAAAGATCCTGATATATATATATACATACATATATATATATATATATATATCTAATTGGATGTAGGGGAGCATGAGTTATTATTGTTGACATTACCCTTGAGGTAAAAGGTTGGGAGGCGAAACAATAAGCCCCTATCTTTCTCTGTGTCCGGTTAAAACTCCGTAACCACAAGTATTGCATGAGTGTTAGCAATTATGAAAGACTAAATGATAGTTGAGTATGCGGACTTGCTAGAAAGCTCTGACATACTCTTTCTGATGTTATGATAAATTGCAATTGCTTCAATGACTGAGATGATAGTTTGTTAGTTCTCAATAAAGTTTCTGATTCATACTTGGCATTGTGAATAGATTATTACTTGAACATAGGAAATCATATGACAATATCCATATATGTTGCTGTTATGAGAATAATCATGATGCCCTCATGTCCGTATTTTATTTTATCGACACCTCTACCTCTAAACATGTGGACATATTTATCGTTATCGGCTTCCGCTTGAGGACAAGCGAGGTCTAAGCTTGGGGGAGTTGATACGTCCATTTTGCATCATGCTTTTATATCGATATTTATTGCATTATGGGCTGTTATTACACGTTATGTCATAATACTTACGCCTATTCTCTCTTATTTTACAAGGTTTACATAAGGAGGGAGAATGCCGGCAGCTAGAATTCTGGGCTGGAAAAGGAGCAAATATTGGAGACCTATTCTGCACAACTCCAAAAGTCCTGAAACTCCACGAAAGTTATTTTTGGAAATAATAAAAAATACTGAGCGGAAGAAATACGTCAAGGGGGCCACCACCTGTCCACGAGGGTGGGGGCGCGCCCTACCCCCCAGGGCGCGCCCCCCTGCCTCATGGGCCCCCTGTTGGCTCTCCGGTGGCCATCTTCTGCTATATGAAGTCTTTTGTCCGAAGAAAAATTAGAAGCAACCTTTCGGGACGAGACTCCGCCGCCACGAGGTGGAACCTTGGTGGAACCAATCTAGGGCTCCGGCAGAGCTGTTTTGTCAGGGACACTTCCCTCCGGGAGGGGGAAATCATCGCCATCGTCATCACCAACGCTCCTCTCGTCGAGAGAGGGCAATCTCCATCAACATCTTCACCAGCACCATCTCCTCTCAAAACCCTAGTTCATATCTTGTATCCAATTCTTGTCTACAAGTTCGGGATTGGTACATGTAGGTTGCTAGTAGTGTTGATTACTCCTTGTAGTTGATACTAGTTGGTTTATTTGGTGGAAGATCATATGTTCAGATCCTATATGCATATTAATACCCCTCTGATTATGAACATGAATATGCTTTGTGAGTAGTTACGTTTGTTCCTGAGGACATGGGAGAAGTCTTGCTATTAGTAGTCATGTGAATTTGGTATTCGTTCGATATTTTGATGAGATGTATGTTGTCTATCCTCTAGTGGTGTCATGTGAACGTCGACTACATAACACTTCACCATTATTTGGGCCTAGAGGAAGGCATTGGGAAGTAATAAGTAGATGATGGGTTGCTAGAGTGACAGAAGCTTAAACCCTAGTTTATGCGTTGCTTCGTAAGGGGCTGATTTGGATCCATATGTTTCATGCTATGGTTAGGTTTACCTTAATACTTTTGTTGTAGTTGCGGATGCTTGCAATAGAGGTTAACCATAAGTGGGATGCTTGTCCAAGTAAGGATAGCACCCAAGCACCGGTCCACCCACATATCAAATTATCAAAGTACCGAACGCGAATCATATGAACGTGATGAAAACTAGCTTGACGATAATTCACATGTGTCCTCGGGAGCGCTTTTCTCTATATAAGAGTTTGTCCAGGCTTGTCCTTTGCTACAAAAGGATTGGGCCACCTTGCTGCACTTTATTTACTTTTGTTACTTGTTGCTCGTTACAAATTATCCTATCACAAAACTATCTGTTACCTATTATTTCAGTGCTTGCAGAGAATACCTTGCTGAAAACCGCTTATCATTTCCTTCTGCTCCTCGTTGGGTTCGACACTCTTACTTATCGAAAGGACTACGATAGATCCCCTATACTTGTGGGTCATCACGGAGCAGGTGATGGCCACAGTGGCCGGCAGTGGGGTGGCGGCCACGATGGCCACCTCCCGCCTTCGGGCCGCGGCGGCGGAGCGGGCGATGGCCCTGGCTTTCGACGGTGGTGTGGCGGCAACGGCGGCCGGCAACAGCTGCCAATGGGCAGTGGCGGTGGAGTGTGTGCTGGGTGTTCCGCGCACACCCAACAGGGACGCCACACGCACTACACTACGCCGGGGACTGCGCTGCCGCCGCGGTGTAACCTCCCAGCTGGAGCTGTCCTCTGATGACGGTGGAGTGGCTGAGCGACGACGACGGACCGGTACCATTGGCGATTGTGGGAGAAGCAGACGAGATAAGCTACAGGGAGGGAGGGGAAAATGCGACGCAGGACTCGCCGACCGTGAGGGTTTTTATAGCAGGCCGGTAAGCATTGGGATTTTGGGGGATTTCACCGAGTCGGGCGGGAAGCTTGCGCAGGAACCTGCGATTTTGCGCGGGAACGAGCTCACCGACGATTCATTAGCGCCACCATTTGGCCAAAAGAACGCCCCCGCGCGCTGCGCAAGCTTGCGCTGTAAGCCGTTTGCGGCAGCTGGGACAAGACGTGCGAGAGGAGGACAAAAGGCCACGTACTCATACGGTTAATAAAAAAATGTTTGCAATTTAATTACCTACTATACCACCGTCCTGGTTTATAAGTATGATTTAATTAATAAAATACGAATGCATGTCGCCAAAGATTATATAGTTGGATTTGTATTTGAACATAGTTTCCAATTATATAATTTTTATAACATGCATTAACATTTTGTTGGTTAAATTTGAGGGCAAAGTATGGCATAGAATATAAAGGAGACAATAGACTAGACGGAGGTGGTAGCACACGGCCGCTCTCTACGCAGCGATGCAACTGTCGGACGGCTTGTAGGCGATCATTTCCTGCGTGTTCAACTGCTCTATGCGTGTGGTTGCTTGCGGTTCAGGCGGCTGCGGCGCGCTCTGGTCTCGCGTCCCTCCGGGTGCTCTGCCCTCGTCCCTCCATGCGCTCTACTAGTGTTTGGGGCCGGCACACGATCACACACGTTCGTGTGCATGCGGTTGTGCCGGGTGCGGCGCGATGATGCAGTTACCCGCTGCAAAAACTGCCATGCGGACACGCCGAGAATCCACGCCGCCCGACCCCCTTTTATTCCTATGGCCATTTAACTTCATCTCTCGTCTCACATGACACAATAAGCACACCCACGAGGACACATACAGAGAGGACATCCAGCGGTTCCAATGGCGCTCCCCGTGGCTCCAATGGCGCTCACAGCGGCCGACGACGACAACGGCTTGCAGTTCACCACGCAACACGTCGTGGACACCCACGTGAGGGGGAAGGCTCTCTCGGTGGTCTACACGAATGATCCAGTCTCGGTGGAGAGCTCCATCTAAACTATGGAGCAGTTCCTTGTCGAGGACAAGTACCAAGTGGTCGGCTTCGACCTCGAGTACACCATGGGTCGTGTCGGGCATGATCAGAAGGTTGTCGTCACCCAGTTGTGTGTGCGACATGACATCCTCGTCTACCACTACCACCTGGCCACAATGCCTTGCGAGCGTTTCTCCAGGTTTATCAATAGCTTCGACTACAGTTTCGCTGCGGTGGACACCACCAATGATCAAAAAGCACTCAAGGTTTCGGGCTTGAAATGCCCGAATCTTGTCAACATCCATCGCCACTACAAGGTCTGGGGAAGCGACAAAAACAAACTGAACTCCCTGCTTGACCTCGCCTTGGCCATCATCAACCCCTACTATGTGAAGATGAAGGAAGAGAGCAATAAGGACAAGAACGCCTGGCATAGTGTGTGGCATGAGAGACTGGATGAACAACATGTCGAGTACGCGGCCATGAACGCGTACACAAGCTACGAGATGTACAGGCGGATCGTTAACATGAGGAACTGTCTTCTTCCTGACCCAGACGAGGGATCGAGCCACATAGCAGTGGCGGAAGCGTCACAAGAAGTAGATGACTAGACGATCATTTCTCCTACTTTAGAATGCATGCATTTATTTATTGAGGTGTGTGCGAATGATCTGATAGTCACTTATGTAATTGGATGTTTATTTTAGTTATATATATATATATATACATATTATTCTACTGTAGACAGAGCAAATCACACGGCTTATTAGCAGCAATCGTCTGTGTTATTATTGGTCTTCGCACACATTTCCGATTACGAACCTGTTTGCCGCATATCACACACATCTTGTTTAGTTGAACCGTTTCCATTGTGTTGCCTAATCACACACAGTTCATCCCAGTGAACCCTATGTTGTATATCGCACATGCCTTCATATGGTTGCCCGTTTCTTTTGTTCCTCCTCATCCCAAACAGTTAATTGAGCTGAACCATATGCCATGCATCGCACACGCAACTAAATTCTGAACCGTGCTTGATGCATCCGTCATCGCAAACGTTTTGCACCTTTTTTGACGGGTTTTTTACACCACTGTTTGTGATTATGGCATCGCACACAGTTTCGTCGAAGGGTCTCTGATCGTAGTGTCGCGTTTGGACCATCCTGCAGTAGTGCCCGGCCATCCCTTCAAGCCCCGCCGACCTCCAGTTCGGGCGCAAGCAGCTCCTGTGTCGCAGTCGCTAGAGATCGGGGCCGCCAGCTCATCGGCCCCTGACGCCGAGGCCACCAGCACCGGCCCGCTGGAGTGGACGCCTGGGGGCGGGATGGGTGTTTTGAACAGGGCCGCGCAGGACGTCCAGGCCCAGCTCCAGGCTCAAGGCGCCGCCCTCCAGCAGTACACGAAGGCGTTCTTGGCGACGCGAACGGCCGTCCAGGTATGTTTCTTGCATTTTGTTTTTGATTCTTCTAGTCTTCCGTGGGGGCACGCCAGCGCACCCACTGGGTGTAGCCCCCGAGTTCTGGGCCAGGTGCTGAGCAGGCGGCTCGAAACTTAAAGGTAAGTTCCGAGTGCTAACTTATTTTCTTCTGTTGTTTTCGTTGTAGGAAACATCCGTGCGTCCTCCTTCCCCAAGTCCAGGAGCTGGCCAAGCGGACCACTGACTAAGCACTCTGCCTTTTCTCTCTCGCGGGGGCGCGTCAGCTCACCCACTGGGTGTAGCCCCCGAGATTCGGGCCGACTACTGAGCAGTCAGGCCGGATCTCCCGGCAACTACTTTGTCTTCTTTGCTGATGTTGAAGTTCTTTCTTTCTTATCTTTGCAGGAGCAGCCGCCACACTGCAGCAGCGCCTGGGCGAGGTCCAGACCGAGCTGCGCACCAAGGAGGAGGAGTGCAGCAAGGCGGCCCAGGAGTGCGACCGCCTGGTCAAGGAGGTGGCGGACCAGGCGGATCGGCATAAGGCGGAGCTCCAGAAGACGAAGGAAAGCGAGGCAAAGCTTCAGGCCGAGTTCGAGACTGAACGCTCGGACTGGGCCAAGAAGGAGAAGGCTCTGAACGACGGCTACGGCGACATCAAAGATATGATCGATGTTGAGTTATCTTTCCTTTCTTTCAGCCGCCGACTGTTATACGAGCCGGCTTCGGGCTTCAGACTTCTTTTTTCTTCCTGTGCAGACTTCTTCCCTGGTCACGCCGTTGCCGCCAGCCAGGCCATCGATGCTCACCACAACGAGCGAAGATGGGCTGGTGCAGAAATCGCGCCCAACGCGCCCCTGACCCTCAGTGAGCAGCTTCTCGCCATTCAAGCTCACCTTCAGCCAGCTCATCGGATGCTCCACCGCCTGCAGTGCGTCGGGGCCCAGGTGCTGACCGCCCTCTAGCCGGATGCCCAGGTCCCACGCACCCCCAGACGGACTGCCGAGTGGCTGGAAGTGGCAGTCGGCCGCTTCGAGGCTTGGAAGGGCTCCGCGGCTCGTGCCGATGCTCGGAGGGCCTTGGAGTTCGTCAAGGCATGGTACCCAGGCTTGGACTTGGCCCAGCTGGCCACCTTCTGGCAGGAGGCCGCGCCGGAGCTGGCGGCAGCGAGCCGCGACCTTATGCAACGCGCGACGGCGATCGCCGACTACGTCGACACCATCGAGTTCATCCCCGAGCTGAACGAGGAGGGCGCTGAGGTGCCACCCAACTGGTTCGGGCTGAACCCGGAGCATGGGGAGGATTCGGCGGAGGAGATCGCCTCAAGTGATGAGGGCGAGGACGGTGAGGACGATGCGCCAGATGATGGAGGCCACGGCCAGCCTCAGCCCGACCAAGTCTCGACCAACGAGCCGCGTGCCGGCAAGCCAACTGCTGCTGGTGCTGACCAGGCCGAGACCAACCAGACAGCCGTTCCACCACCCGGTGCCTCAACCTCGGCCGACCCCTCAGATCTGGCTGCCGCTCCTGTGGCCTAGGCGGACAACTTATCTTTCTTTCCTGTTCTTGTAATCTTTTGGACAAATATGTTAAATTTATGCAATTCCACTCGCTGGGGGTGTATTCAAACTCCGTTGAATGCTGGTCGAGGGCCTTTTGCTATGTAAATTAACTTTATTCGCACAAGTTGTGCTTTGCCGGGTTCTAACTTGTCTTGCTTTTCTGCTCTTTTGGCTTTTTCCTTTGCCTCCTTCCCTTGGCTGCCACCTTGCCAGCCAGACAGCCGCTCTGCGGTCTGTGGCTGAGTCAGGTACTTGGCCATTTTTTGGGAAGACAAGTACTTTGGCCGTTTAGAACGTAGCAAGTTAAGTGAGAAGCCGGTCGGCCGGCTGCTTAGCAGCCGCTCGGCGAGGCGAGAAGCCGTCTTGGGCTATGTAGGTGCTTTTTTCCTTAGCCATTTTTCATGTGGGCACCCTTTCCTGCCTTTGACTCTTGCCAGCTGAACAGTCGCTCTGCGAGCTGCGGCTTACGGCGAGAGAGGGCTTAGATGCCGGCACACTACTTGTCCGACTGTAGGTAGCATGAACATAGTACAAGGCGGCAAGCCCCCGGGCCGACTGGTCGAACCCGGTGCCGGGCGAAGGAATGAAATAACACATTCATAGGCATAAAACATATCATATAGATAAAAAGGGTAGCCCCCGAGTGCTCCTCGAGGGTCCCGATGTCTTTGCGCTTAATACAAAAGGTAGCGTGGTATATACTGCATTAAATGTAAAATCTTCGGAGGAGATTTGCGGTCCACGAACGCTTGATAACCCACAAGTATAGGGGATCAATTGTAGCCTCTTTCGATAAGTAAGAGTGTCGAACCCAACGAGGAGATAAAGGTAGAACAAATATTCCCTCAAGTTCTATCGACCACCGATACAACTCTACGCACACTTGACGTTCACTTTACCGGAAACAAGTACGAAACTAGAAGTACTTTGTAGGTGTTTTTGGATAGGTCTGCAAGAATATAAAGAGCGCGTAAATAAAAAGTAGGGGTTGTTTAGATAAAGACACAACTAAATTAGTTTTAGTAAAGAGCTTGTTGTCACGAGAAAGTTATTTGTCCCTAGGCAATCGATAACTAGACCGGTAATCATTATTGCAATTTTATTTGAGGGAGAGGCATAAGCTAACATACTTTCTCTACTTGGATCATATGCACTTATGATTGGAACTCTAGCAAGCATCCGCAACTACTAAAGATCATTAAGGTAAAACCCAACCATAGCATTAAAGCATCAAGTCCTCTTTATCCCATATGCAACAACCCCCTTACTCGGGTTTGTGTTTCAGTCACTCACGCAACCCACTATAAGCGAATCATGAACATATTGCAACACCCTACAGCGGGGATCCCTCACGCTTGTGCGACACGGAGAGCACCATAGGACAGCACCAATAATAAAACATGCAACTCAAACCAATCTTGATCATCAAATAACCCATAGGACAAAACTGATCTACTAAAACATCATAGGATAGCCATACATCATTGGGAAAGAATATATAGCATTGAGCACCATGTTTAAGTAGAGATTACAGCGGGTAAGAGAGAAGTTACACCGCTGCATAGAGGGGGGAAGAGTTGGTGATGATGGCGGTGAAGTTGTTGGTGAAGATTGCGGTGATGATGATGGCCACGGCAGCGTTCCGGCGCCACCGGAAGAGAAGGGGAGAGGGGCCCCCTTCGTCTTCTTCTTCCTTGACCTCCTCCCTAGATGGGAGAAGGGTTTCCCCTCTGGTCCTTGGCCTCCATGGCGTGGGAGGGGCGAGAGCCCCTCCGAGATTGGATCTATCTCTCTGTCTCTCTCTGTTTCTCTCTGTTTCTGCGTTCTCTTCTGCTGCCCTTTCACCGTTTCATATATATATGGAGATCCGTAACTCCGATTGGACTGAAACCTTCGCCGTGATTTTTTACCAAAAATTATCTTTCTTGCGGCCGAAGAAGGGCATCAACCGCCTTACGGGTGGCCCACGAGGGTTAGGGGCACGCCCAGGGGGGCAGGGGCGCCCCCTGCCTCGTGGCCACCTCGGGCACCGTCTCGTGTGGATTTTTCTTCTGGAATTTTCCAAATATTCCAAAAATAAGCTCCGTCCGTTTTTATCCCGTTTGGATTCCGTTTGATATGGATATTCTGCGAAACATAAAACATGCAACAAATAGGAACTGGCACTGGGCACTGGATCAATATGTTAGTCCCAAAAATAATATAAAAAGTTGCCAAAAGGATATGAAAGTTGAATAATATTTGCATGGAACAATCAAAAATTATAGATACGACGGAGAAGTATCAGCATCCCAAGCTTAATTCCTGCTCGTCCTCGAGTAGGTAAGTGATAAAAAAGATAATTTTTGATGTGGAATGCTACCTAGCATAATCTTGATGATATGTCTAATCATGGGATGAATATTAAGATACGAGTGATTCAAAGCAATAGTCTATCCTTTGACATAAAAACAATAATACTTCAAGCATACCAACCAAGCAATTATGTCTTATTGAAATAACATAGCCAAAGAAAGCTCATCCCTACAAAATCATATAGTCTGGCTATGCTCCATCTTCACCACACAAAATATTCACATCATGCACAACCCCGATGACAAGCCAAGCAATTGTTTCATACTTTTGACGTTTCTCAAACCTTTTCAACTTTCGCGCAATACATGAGCATGAGCCATGGACATAGCACTATAGGTGGAATAGAATATGATGATGGGGGTTATGTGGAGAAGACAAAAAAAAGATAAAGTCTCACATCGACGCGGCTAATCAACGAGCTATGGAGATGCCCATCAATTGATGTCAATGTGAGGAGTAGGGATTGCCATGCAATGGATGCACTAGAGCTATAAGTGTATGAAAGCTCAAACTGAAACTAATTGTGTGTGCATCCAACTTGCTTCCTCATGAAGACCTAGGGCATTTGAGGAAGCCCATCGTTGGAATGTACAAGCCAAGTTCTATAATGAAAATTCCCACTAGTATATGAAAGTGAAAGCATAGGATACTCTCTCTATGAAGAACATGGTGCTACTCTGAAGCACAAGTGTGGTAAAAGGATAGTAACATTGCCCCTTCTCTCTTTTTCTCTCATTTTTTTTCTTTTTTTTTCTTTTTTTTTTATTTTTTTGTTGGGCTTCTTTGGCCTCTTTTTTTTATTTGGGCTTCTTTGGCCTCTTTTATTTTTTTGTAAAGTCCGGAGTCTCATCCCGACTTATGGGGGAATCATAGTCTCCATCATCCTTTCCTCACTGGGGCAATGCTCTAATAATGATGATCATCACACTTTTATTTACTTACAACTCGATACTAGAACAAAGATATGACTCTATATGAATGCCTCCGGCGGTGTACCGGGATGTGCAATGATCTAGCATAGCAATGACATCAAAAAACGGACAAGCCATGAAAATATCATGCTAGCTATCTTACGAACATGCAAAGCAATATGATAATGAATGCTCGAGTCATGTATATGATGATGATGGAAGTTGCATGGCAATATATCTCGGAATGGTTATGGAAATGCCATGATAGGTAGGTATGGTGGCTGTTTTGAGGAAAGTATATGGTGGGTATATGGTACTGGCGAAAGTTGTGCGGTACTAGAGAGGCTACCAATGGTGGAAGGGTGAGAATGCATATAATCCATGGACTCAACATTAGTCATAAAGAACTTACATACTTATTGCAAAAATCTATTAGTTATTGAAACAAAGTACTACGCGCATGCTCCTAGGGGGATAGATTGGTAGGAAAAGACCATCGCTCGTCCCCGACCGCCACTCATAAGGAAGACAATCAATAAATAAATCATGCTCCGACTTCATCACATAACGGTTCACCATACGTGCATGCTACGGGAATCACAAACCTCAACACAAGTATTTCTACTAATCCACAACCACCCACTAGCATGAATCTAATATCACCATCTTTATATCGCAAAACTATTGCAAGGAATCAAACATATCATATTCAGTGATCTACAAGTTTATGTAGGATTTTATGACTAACCATGTGAATGACCAGTTCCTGTCATCTCTCTAAATAGATATAAGTGAAGCAAGAGAGTTTAATTCTTTCTACAAAAGATATGCCCACGCTCTAACAAATATAAGTGAAGCAAAAGAGCATTCTACAACGGCGGTTGTCTAAGTGAAGAGAAACAGGCAATCCAAACTTCAAATGATATAAGTGAAGCACATGAAGCATTCTATAAAGCCATACTCAAAAGATATAAGTGAAGTGCAAAGAGAATTCTATAAATCAACCAAGGACCATCTCATACCAGCATGGTGCATAAAATAAAATGAAAACTAAATGCAAAAGACGCTCCAAGATTGCACATATCGCATGAACGAAACGAATCCAAAAACATACCGATACTTGTTGAAGAAAGAAGGGATGCCTTCCGGGGCATCCCCAAGCTTAGACACTTGAGTCTCCTTGAATATTTACTTGGGGTGCCTTGGGCATCCCCAAGCTTGAGCTCTTTCCTCTCTTCCTTCTTCTCACATCGAAACCTTCTCGATCATCGAACACTTCATCCACACAAAACTTCAACAGAAAACTTGGTAAGATCCGTTAGTATAATAATGCAAATCACTACTCTAAGTACTGTTGCAAACCAATTCATATTTTTTTTTGCATTGTGTCTACTGTAATATAACTTTTTCATGGCTTAATCCACTGATATAAATTGATAGTTTCATCAAAACAAGCAAACTATGCATCAAAAACAGAATCTGTCTAAAACAGAACAGTCTGTAATAATCTGAACATTCACCATACTTCTGATACTTGAACAATTCCGCAAAAATTAGGAAAAATAAAACATTTGTATAGAAAGACAGTGCAAAAAGAATCAGAATCATTTGACGTTCCAGTAAAAAATTAAAAATCGCGCACTACAGACAAAGTTTATGTCGTGCACCACACAAAACAACAAGCATTGTAAACATCCTAAAGGCGAACCTTGGCACATTATTTTTATAATACAATGGAATTGTACAAGGGGATAATTACTTTTGTTGAAAAAATTTCTGCAATCAAGATACACAAAGTTTCCGTGAGCATGAACAAAGTTCAAGGAGCTCTCCCACTTCAACAATGCTTGTCTTTCTCACTTTCGCTTTTCTTTTTTAAAAAATTTTTGGGTTCCCCTCTTTATTTTTGTTGTTTTTAAACTAAATGAAAGCACTCAACAGAAATAAATGAATTTCTAAAACTTCCGGGTTGTCTCTCTGGCAGCGCTTTCTTTAAAGCCATTAAGCTAGGCATATAGTGCTCAAGTAGTGAATCCACCCGGATCCCAAGGTATATCAAAGCCAATTTTAATTAGCAATGATTTGTAATTTAGTAGTGAGCACAAAGTAACATATATCATGTAATGACGAAGTCTAACTCTCTTCCTATGCATCGGCATGTCATAAAAGAACAATTCACGCACACAAAGTAAAGGCCAATGCATAGTATAAACAGTTTCTTGCAATTTTGTCATGTGGGAAACATAGAGAGGTGGAGATATAGTTCCTCTCTCATAATAATTGCAAGTAGGAGCAGCAAGCACATGCATATTATACTCATCAAAATCATCATGTGCAACAGTAAAAGGCAACCCATCAATATAATCCTTAATAAGTGCAAACTTCTCCGATATAGTGTAGTCGGGAGAATTCAAAAAGATAATAGGACTATCATGCGTGGGTGCAATAGCAACAATCTCATGTTTAACATAAGGAACTATAGCAAGTTCATCTCCATAAGCATAATTCATATTGGCATCTTGTCCACAAGCATAGCAAGCATCATCAAAAAGGGATATTTCAAGAGAATCAACGGTAGCAATCATCCTTCGGTAAGCATGAAGGGAAATTAAACAATGTATGAGTTGAAGAGTTACTCTCATTAGAAGGTGGGCACGGGTGATCAATCCGCTCTTCCACCTTTTGTTCTTCGCTCTCCTCATCATCTTCTTCATCCAATGAGCTCACAGTTTCATCAATTTCGTCTTCCATAGACTCCTGCGAAATATTAGTCTCTCCTTGGACAGCGGGGTAATCCTCAATATATGGTTCAACATAGGCATTAGAAGCATAATTATCATAGCAATATTTAAGTATGGCAAAATTTTCAGACTTGTAGAGAGTAGCATCATACGTTTCAATCAAAGAAGCAATTTCATAAGCACCCTTAAAAGCAACAAATTCTTCAATTTGTTGAATATCATAGTAATTATAAACACCCTTAGCATACGAAGATAGGATTCCATTATCAATAAACTCACACTGGTAGGCAAGGTGTTTCTTAGGGTTTTCAGAACAACAAGTAACATCATACATATAACATAAATTCCAAGCATAGCATTGCAAACGATGAATTTGACCCAATAGAATTTTCCCTTGTTTAGATATTCAGTGTCGCACTTAACAAGCATGCTCATCTAAAGATTTTCCCTCAACTAAGCTAGTTGGGGTTTCAGCACGAGCACAAAGAGATCGAAGATGATCCAAGTAAAAAGCTTCAGGAGTGTGATAGATTTTGAGTGGTTCTTCAACCATTGGTTAAATAGGTACAACTAATTTTTTTGGTATTTTGCGTTTCCTACCCATAACTAGAGATACAGAACAACTAAGAATAGCAACTAAAAATTACTTAGTGATAAAGCAAACAAGCACACACGAGAATATTCACCCCACGCTATTGCTCCCCGGCAACGGCGCCAGAAAAAGGTCTTGATAACCCACGAGTATAGGGGACCAATTGTAGCCTCTTTCGATAAGTAAGAGTGTCGAACCCAACGAGGAGATAAAGGTAACAAATATTCCCTCAAGTTCTATCGACCACCGATACGACTCTATGCACACTTGACGTTCACTTTACCGGAAACAAGTATGAAACTAGAAGTACTTTTTAGGTGTTTTTGGATAGGTTTGCAAGAATATAAAGAGCGCATAAATAAAAAGTAGGGATTGTTTAGATAAAGACACAACTAAATTAGTTTTAGTAAAGAGCTTGTTGTCACGAGAAAGTTATTTGTCCCTAGGCAATCGATAACTAGACCGGTAATCATTATTGCAATTTTATTTGAGGGACAGGCATAAGCTAACATACTTCCTCTACTTGGATCATATGCACTTATGATTGGAACTCTAGCAAGCATCCGCAACTACTAAAGATCATTAAGGTAAAAGCCAACCATAGCATTAAAGCATCAAGTCCTCTTTATCCCATACGCAACAACCCCCTTACTCGGGTTTGTGTTTCAGTCACTCACGCAACCCACTATAAGTGAATCATGAACGTATTGCAACACCCTACAGCGGGGATCCCTCACGCTTGCGCGACACGGAGAGCACCATAGGACAACATCAATAATAAAACATGCAACTCAAACCAATCTTGATCATTAAATAACCCATAGGACAAAACGGATCTACTCAAACATCATAGGATAGCCATACATCATTGGGAAATAATATATAGCGTTGAGCACCATGTTTAAGTAGAGATTACAGCGGGTAAGAGAGAAGTTACACCACTGCATAGAGGGGGAAGAGTTGGTGATGATGGAGGTGAAGTGGTTGGTGAAGATTGCGGTGATGATGATGGCCACGGCAGCGTTCCGGCGCCACTGGAAGAGAAGGGGAGAGGGGGCCCTTCGTCTTCTTCTTCCTTGACCTCCTCCCTAGATGGGAGAACGGTTTCCCCTCTGGTCCTTGGCCTCCATGGCGTGGGAGGGGCGAATGCCCCTCCGAGATTGGATCTATCTCTCTGTCTCTCTCTGTTTCTGTTTGTTTCTGCGTTCTCTTCTGCTGCCCTTTCACCGTTTCGTATATATATGGAGATCCGTAACTGCGATTGGACTGAAACCTTCGCCGTGATTTTTTACCAAAAATTATCTTTCTTGCGGCCGAAGAAGGGCATCAACCGCCTTACGGGTGGCCCACGAGGGTCAAAGGCGCGCCCAGGGGGCAGGGGCGCCCCTGCCTCGTGGCCACCTCGGGCACCGTCTCATGTGGATTTTTCTTCCAGAATTTTCCAAATATTCCAAAAATAAGCTCCATCCGTTTTTATCCCGTTTGGATTCCGTTTGATATGGATATTCTGCGAAACATAAAACATGCAACAAACAGGAACTGGCACTGGATCAATATGTTAGTCCCAAAAATAATATAAAAAGTTGCCAAAAGTATATGAAAGTTGAATAATATTGGCATGGAACAATCAAAAATTATAGATACGACGGAGACGTATCAACGCTCTGTTTCCTTGCCGGAATCGTCCCTCTTGCGTGCCCTGGGCTTCTGTGCGTCGATCTGGTAGTAGGAGTCATTGCCCAAGGCTTTGCTGATGATGAAGGGGCCTTCCCAAGGGGCTGAGAGCTTGTGATGGCCGGCTGTTCGCTGGATCAGCCGGAGCACAAGGTCCCCCTCTTGGAAGGTTTGAGGCTTGACCTTCGGACTGTGATAGCGGTGTAGGCTCTGCTGGTAGATGGCGGACCGGCTGAGGGCCAACAGCCGGCCCTCTTCCAGTAGATCGACGTCGTCTTCTCGTGCTTCCTTTGCCTCCACCTCCGTGTACATGGTGACGCGAGGTGAGTCGAACTCAATGTCAGTTGGGATGATGGCCTCGGCCCAGTACACGAGGAAGAAGGGCGTGAAGCCAGTTGATTTGTTCGGAGTGATGCGTAGAGTCCAGAGGACAGCCGGTAGCTCATTGATCCAGCAGCCGGCCGAGCGCTCGAGTGGCTCGACCGGTCGGGACTTGATGCCGGACAAGATGAGGCCGTATGCTCGCTCGACTTGGCCGTTGGACTGCAAATGGGCAACGGACGCTAAGTCCAGTCAGATGCCTTGCGTCGCGCAGAAATGGGCCAAGGTGCCTTTGGCAAAGTTCGTGCCATTGTCGGTGATGATGTTGTGTGGTACACCGTACCGGACGGTGATACCTGCGATGAAGGTCACAGCAGTCGGACCATTCAGCTTCTTGATTGGCTTCACTTCAGTCCACTTGGTGAATTTGTCCTCGGCGACAAGCAGATGAGTCATGCCGCCGCGTGCTGTCTTGAATGGGCCCACCATGTCCGGCCCCCAGATGGCAAAAGGGCAATTAAGGGGCATGGTCTTGAGTGCAGAAGCCGGCAGATGTTGCTTGGAGCTGAATTTCTGGCACCCCTTGCATTTCTTGACCAAATCCTTGGCGTCCTCCAAAGCAGTCGGCCAGAAGAAACCATGGCAGAAAGCTTTGGCGACAAGGGACATGGAGGCCGCGTGGTGGCCACACTCGCCTTGGTGGATGTCTCTGAGGATTGCTTTGCCTTTCTCTGGCTCTACACAGCACTGGAACACTCCAGTGACGCTGCGCCTAACAAGTTCTCTGTTTATGATGGTGTATGCTGCTGCCCGACGTTGCACCTGTCGGGCCAAGATTTCGTCGGCTCGTAGCTCTCTGCTCACCAGGAAATTGAGGATGGGTTGCGCCCATGATGGTGCTTCGACTACGACCACTGTCATCACGACCACTGAAACTAGGGCGGTTGGGTTGGGAGGCGGCGGGGTGGAGTCGGCCGCGGCTTGCTGCGTTGTTGAAGTCCCCGGGCCGACTGCTACAACCCCCGGGCCAGGTTCCGAAGTCCCCGGACCGGGTGCGACTACTGTAGTGTTGGAGAACACAGTATTTCCAAAAAAATCTGACGATCACGCAAGATCTATCTAGGATATGCATAGCAACGAGCAGGGAGAGTGTGTCTATGTACCCTCGTAGACCGAAAGCGGAAGCACTAAGTAACGCGGTTGATGTAGTCGAACGTCTTCGCGATCCAACCGATCAAGTACCGAATGCACGGCACCTCCGCGAACTGCACACTTTAGCTCGGTGACGTCCCTCAAACTCTTGATCCAGCTGAGGCCAAGGGAGAGTTTCGTCAGCACGACGGTGTGATGACGGTGATGATGAAGTTACCGACGCAGGACTTCGCCTAAGCACTACAACGATATGACCGAGGTGGAAATCTGTGGAGGGGGGCACCGCACACGGCTAAAACAATCAACTTGTGTGTCTATGGGGTGCCCCCTCCCCTATATATAAAGGAGGGGAGGAGGGGGGCGGCCGGCCTCATGGTGCGCCCCCAAGGGGGGGAATCCTACTCCTACTAGGAGTAGGTTCCCCCCTTTCCTAGTCCTAATAGGAGGGGGAAGGAAGGGGAAGAGGAGAAGAAGTAAAGGGGGGTTGGCCGCCCTCCCAATTTGGATTGGGCTTGGGGGGCGCGCCCCTCCTCTTGGCCGCCTCCTCTCTCTTCCACTAAAGCCCATGTAGGCCCATTAAGCCCCCGGGGGTTCCGGTAACCTCCCGGTACTCCGGAAAATGCCCGAACGCACCCGAAACCTTTCTGGTGTCCAAACATAACCTTCCAATATGTCAATCTTCATGTCTTGACCATTTCGAGACTCCTCGTCATGACCGTGATCACATCCGGAACTCCGCACAACTTTCGGTACATCAAAACACATAAACTCATAATACCGATCGTTATCGAACGTTAAGCGTGCGGACCCTACGGGTTCAAGAACTATGTAGACATGACGGAGACTCATCTCCGGTCAATAACCATTAGCGGAACCTAGATGCTCATATTGGCTCCCACATATTCTACGAAGATCTTTATCGGTCAAACTGCATAACAACATACGTTGTTCCCTTTGTCATCGGTATGTTACTTGCCCGAGATTCTATCGTCGGTATCTCAATACCTAGTTCAATCTCGTTACCGGCAAGTCTCTTTACTCGTTCCAAAATGCATCTTCCCGTAACTAACTCATTAGTCACATTGCTTGCAAGGCTAATAGTGATGTGCATTACTGAGAGGGCCCAGAGATACCTCTCCGACAATCGGAGTGACAAATACTAATCTCGATGTATGCCAACTCAACAAACACCATCGGAGACACCTATAGAGCATCTTTATAATCACCCAGTTACGTTGTGATGTTTGATAGCACACTAAGTGTTCTTCCAGTATTCGGGAGTTGCATAATCTCATAGTCATAGGAACATGTATAAGTCATGAAGAAAGCAAAAGCAACAAACTAAACGATCATCGTGCTAAGCTAACGGATGGGTCTTGTCAATCACATCATTCTCTAATGATGTGATCCCGTTAATCAAATGACAACTCATGTCTATGGCTAGGAAACTTAACCATCTTTGATTAACGAGCTAGTCAAGTAGAGGCATACTAGTGACACTCTGTTTGTCTATGTATTCACACATGTACTAAGTTTCCAGTTAATACAATTCTAGCATGAATAATAAATCATGATATAAGGAAATATAAATAACAACTTTATTATTGCCTCTAGGGCATATTTCCTTCAGTCTCCCACTTGCACTAGAGTCAATAATCTAGATTACACAGTAATGATTCTAACACCCATGGAGTCTTGGTGCTGATCATGTTTTGCTCATGAGAGAGGCTTAGTCAATGGGTCTGCAACATTCAGATCCGTATGTATCTTTCAAATCTCTGTGTCTCCCTCCTTGACTTGATCGCGAATGGAATTGAAGCGTCTCTTGATGTGCTTGGTTCTCTTGTGAAATCTGGATTCCTTTGCCAAGGCAATTGCACCAGTATTGTCACAAAAGATTTTCATTGGACCCGATGCACTAGGTATGACACCTAGATCGGATATGAACTCCTTCATCCAGACTCCTTCATTTGCTGCTTCCAAAGCAGCTATGTACTCCGCTTAACACGTAGATCCCGCCACGATGCTTTGCTTAGAACTGCACCAACTGACAGCTCCACCGTTCAATATAAATACGTATCCGGTTTGTGACTTAGAGTCATTCGGATCAGTGTCAAAGCTTGCATCGACGTAACCATTTACGACGAGCTCTTTGTCACCTCCATAAATGAGAAACATATCCTTAGTCGTTTTCAGGTATTTCAGGATGTTCTTGACCGCTGTCCAGTGATCCACTCCTGGATTACTTTGGTACCTCCCTGCTAAACTAATAGCAAGGCACACATCAGGTCTAGTACACAGCATTGCATACATGATAGAACCTATGGCTGAAGCATAGGGAATGACTTTCATTTTCTCTCTATCTTCTGCAGTGGTCGGGCATTGAGTCTGACTCAACTTCACACCTTGTAACACAGGCAAGAGCCCTTTCTTTGCTTGATCCATTTTGAACTTCTTCAAAACTTTATCAAGGTATGTGCTTTGTGAAAGTCCAATTAAGCGTCTTGATCTATCTCTATAGATCTTGATGCCCAATATATAAGCAACTTCGCCGAGGTCTTTCATTGAAAAACTCTTGTTCAAGTATCCTTTTATGCTATCCAGAAATTCTATATCATTTCCAATCAACAATATGTCATCCACATATAATATTAGAAATGTTGCAGAGCTCCCACTCACTTTCTTGTAAATACAGGCTTCTCCAAAAGTCTTTATAAAATCATATGCTTTGATCACACTATCAAAACGTTTATTCCAACTCCGAGATGCTTGCACCAGTCCATAAATGGATAGTTGGAGCTTGCACACTTTGTTAGCATCCTTTGGATCAATAAAACCTTCTGGTTGCATCATATACAACTCTTCTTCCAGAAATCCATTCAGGAATGCAGTTTTTACATCCATTTGCCAAATTTCATAATCATAAAATGCGGCAATTGCTAACATGATTCGGACGGACTTAAGCATTGCTACGGGTGAGAAGGTCTCATCATAGTCAACTCCTTGAACTTGTCAAAAACCTTTCGCAACAAGTCGAGCTTTGTAGACAGTAACATTACCGTCAGCGTCAGTCTTCTTCTTGAAGATCCATTTATTCTCTATGGCTTGCCGATCATCGGGCAAGTCAACCAAAGTCCACACTTTGTTCTCATACATGGATCCCATCTCAGATTTCATGGCCTCAAGCCATTTCGCGGAATCTGGGCTCATCATCGCTTCCTCATGGTTCATAGGTTCATCATGGTCAAGTAACATGACCTCCAGAACATGATTGTCGTACCACTCTGGTGCGGATCTTACTCTGGTTGACCTACGAGGTTCAGTAGTAACTTGATCTGAATTTACATGATCATCATCATTAGCTTCCTCACTAATTGGTGTAGGAGTCAAAGGAACTGATTTCTGTGATGAACTACTTTCCAATAAGGGAGCAGGTACAGTTACCTCATCAAGTTCTACTTTCCTCCCACTCACTTCTTTCGAGAGAAACTCCTTCTCTAGAAAGGATCCATTCTTAGCAATGAATATCTTGGCTTCAGATCTGTGATAGAAGGTGTACCCAACAGTTTCCTTTGGGTATCCTATGAAGCCACATTTCTCCGATTTGGGTTCGAGCTTATCAAGTTGAAGCTTTTTCACATAAGCATCGCAGCCCCAAACTTTAAGAAACGACAACTTGGGTTTCTTGCCAAACCACAGTTCATAAGGTGTCGTCTCAACGGATTTAGATGGTGCCCTATTTAACGTGAATGCAGCCGTCTCTAAAGCATAACCCCAAAATGATAGCGGTAAATCAGTAAGAGACATCATAGATTGCACCATATCTAATAAAGCACGGTTACCACTACAAAAAAAAGACACATCCGTGACATTTTGGGCCGAACGAAAAAAAATTCTGTCATACATATGACACTTCTATGACAATAATTGTGACAAAACCCGGTATCATCATAGATGTGGTGGGCTCCTACTTCTATGACAAAAAATAATGACAGAAAATGGGCTTTTCGTCCTGCGCGGGCCGGAGACGCAGCTGCATGACATTCTTTGGGCCATCCATGACGGAAAAAACCGTGGTAGAAGCGAGGGCGAGGAAAATTTCGGGGAGTTCCTGGTTACGGTGGGAGGTCGGGGGCCGAGCGATGCGCGTTTCTCTCGTACACGTACGCGCGTGTGTGCGAGGCGTTAGCTCTAACTGAACCCGAGCGAGGCGTTGGGCTCTAACTGAACCCGAGCGATTGCACTGCAGGCTACGCGTTACTGAACCCGAGCGATCGATCGATGGCTGTTAACTGAACCCGATCGAGCGATTCCTTCTCTACTGCTGCTAACTGAAGTTGGTCGATTGGATGAACAGTCAGTGTTGCGGGGGGGAGGGGGTGGATGAACAATGAGCGGTGGCGTTGCCTCTGGATGAACGGGACCCCGTGGTGTGGAGGGCTGGATGAACAGTAGACGGTGGAGGGGTGCCCGTGGAGGGGTGGTTGAACAGGACCCCGTGTTGTGGAGGGCTGGATGAACAGTAGACGATGGAGGGTGCCCGTGGAGGGGTGGTTGAACAGTAGCCGGTGGAGTAGCGCGCGGTGGAGGCTGGATGAACAGCAGCCCGTGGAGGCTGGAGGAGGTCGATGGTAGCCCGTGGAGGCAGGAGGAGGTCGACGGTAGAGATGAACAGTATCCCGTGGAGTCCCGATTTGCGGTACGCCACACCCCTGATGAACAGGACCCCCGTTTCGACCGTAGGAGGTCCGTTTCGTCCGTTTTGCGGTACGCCACACCCCTCCCGATCAACAGGACCCCCGTTTCGACTATAGGAGGTCCGTTTCGTCCGTTTTGCGGTACGCCACACCCCTCCCGATCAACAGGACCACCGTTTCGACCGTAGGAGGTCCGTTTCGTCCATTTTGCGGTACGCCACACCCCTCCCGATCAACAGGACCCCCGTTTCGACCGTAGGAGGTCCGTTTTCCTCCGTTTTGCAGTACGCCACACCCCTCCCGATCAACAGGACCCCGTTTCGAACGTAGGAGGTCTGTTTCCTCCGTTTTGTGGTACGCCAGGCCTCGTTTCCATCGCATGTTCCGTCCAAGCCCTCCCGATGAACACGACCACGCATTCCGTTCCGACCCAGCCGGTTGGCTCCCACGCGTTCCGTTGCCTCCCGATGAACACGACGCATTCCGTTGCCTCCCCATGAACACGACGCATTTCGTTGCCTCCCCATGAACACGACGCATTCCGTTGCCTCCCCATGAACACGACGACGACACTGTTTCTCCGTTCCGACCCAGCCATGTACACGAGCCCTGGCCGTACGTATGCGCGAGTAGGCGTTCGACACCCCGCCCGTATGTACACATACGTGGTCGTATTTTCTTTCTTGCACCCTAGCCGTTGTACGTATGTGTACATGCTATGTGCGCGCCTCTACTACGACACGTGCGCGCCTCTACATCGACCAGTATGTACGTACACGTTCGCGACCAGAATGACAACGCTACGTACGCTTCGACCAGGTGGGTTCCGAGTGTCAGGCACTTCCTTGCCTGCGAAGATGTAGCTGGTGGGTCCCAGCAGTCAGGGGGGCGAATCGTTTTTTTCCGGACGCACTTCCTTGCGTGTGAAGATGTAGCCGGTGGGTCCCAGCAATCAGGGGGGCGAATCATTTTTTTTGCCCGGACGCACTTCCTTGCGTGCGAAGGTGTAGCTGGTGGGTCCCAGCAGTCAGGGGGGTGAATCGTTTTTTTTTTTGCCCGGACGCACTTCCTTGCGTGCGAAGATGAAGCTGGTGGGTCCCAGCTGTCAGGGGGAAACGTTTTTTCCACGAAATACAGTGGCCCATCTGGTGGGTCCCAGCTGTCAGGTGGAGGAATCGTTATTTTCCGCGTAATACGGAGGCACTTCCTTGCTGCGGCCGTGGACCCAGCTGTCAGCCTCTCCACGTACAGTCCACGTCCGATGGAAGTCGTTCCTTGACCACGTTGACCAGGCCACGCCGAGAGCACCACGGCGGTGGACGACAGCGAGGCCTAGGAAGGGGACGACGCGGAGCCGGGGAAGGCGCGGCAGTGGAAGCCCGCGCGCAGAGGAGTACGAGTGTTCACTGGTTCGGCTGTGGTGTGAGGCTGCCGTCGCCGCAGGGCCTGGCCAGCGGTGGGAATAGTAGGGGCAGCACAGCCGGCCACGGGAGGCAGGAGCATGCGGCACGACCGGCGCTGCTTTGGGCGGCTGGAGCAAGAAGACCAGAGGTTGAAGAAGCACTACGGCCGTTGGATGGACATCGTATGGTCACTGGAGCTAGAATCGTTCATATTGACTAAGTTGACAAAGCCCTCCGTCCCCGTCAACTTAGTTGGCCCACAAGTCATCCTCCCACTATGGTGGGTCCCAGCTAGCAGGGGGTATTCATTTTTTGTGCGTAATAAGGAGGCACTTCCTTGCGTGCGAAGATATAGCTGGTGGGTCCGACATGTCAGCGGGGGGAACATTTTTTTCGTGAAATACAGATGCCCTTCCGGTGGGTCCCAGCTATCAGGTGGAGGAATCATTATTTTGCGCGTACAGTCCACGGCCGATGGATGTCGTTCATTGACCACGTTGACCAGGCCGTGCTGAGAGCACCATGGCGGTGGACGACGGCGAGGCCTAGGAAGGGAACGACACGGAGCCGGGGAAGACTCAGCAATGGTTGCCCACGCGGTGGGGAGTACGAGGGTTTACTGGTCCGGCTGCCGTCGCCGGAAAATAACAGGAGGTGTGGGTGAGTAGAGGAATGGCCTGGCCAGCAATGAAGTAGGGTGGGGCGGTGCGGCCTGTGGGGCAGCACAGCCGGCCATGGGAGGCGGGAGCAGGCAGTCCCACCGGAGCTGGTTTGGGCGGCTGGAGCAAGAAGATCAGATATTGAAGAAGCAGCACGGCCGTTGGATTAACATCCAACGGTCACTGCTGCTAGAATCATTTGTGGACTAAGTTGACAAAGCCAAAGTACACGTCAACCTAGTAGACCCACAAGTCAGCCTCCAAATCTGTCCCAAACAGCATACAGCCCGAAATTTCTAGCCAGATTCAAATTAATTTTAAATCTAAATATACCTTAATTTAAATTCAATGAAATTTTACCCGCACAAAAACAATGAAATTTAAAATATGAAAATCCGGAAGAAAACAGTATTTTGGAACTAATTGCCTGTTTGCTATATTTTTTCATTTTACAGCCCATTTATTATTACTTATAGCCCATTTCTTATTACTTATAGCCCATTTTCTGGGCAAAATGCATCCCTCCTCATCATGAAAGATTTCCGGCCCAGCAGGGCGTAGAAAAGCAAGTAGGCCTACGTTGGTTATTCTGCAAAAAACAAAATAGCTGGCTAGCCATTTTCAGAAAGGAAAAAAACAAACTGGGCTGGTCATGTGCTAAACATATGAAATAAAAGCCTGGGCTAGACGGGCCATGGGTCCCGCACAACCCAGTTGATACCCTTCTCCGTCCCGAAAAAACAAAATTACTGTGCGCGCTGCTGGGTCCCTACTGTCATCCTCACCATGTACAGTCATCTCCTTATTCCTCTCGGTTGTTGACCATGTTGACAACACCGGAGGGCGGCGCCGCGGCGAGCGAACCAAGGCGGAGGACGATGGTGAGGCCTCGGACGGGAACGAACAGGAGCCGGGGAAGATCACAGCCAGCCGTGGGAGGCGGGAGTAGGCGGTCCCACCGGCGCTGGTTTGGCTTTGGCGGCTCGAGGAAGAAGAGACTGAAGAAACGTGACAGACGTTGAATGTCAATCCAACGGTCAAGGTTGGCACAATCGTTTGTTGACTAAGCGGACACCAAGTAGCATACTTTTTTATATATAGGAAGAAAACTGCGAGGAAAATGCGTTCGTCTGCCGTCCTCCTCACAGGGAACATTCGCCACATAAGTGACTAGCACCCTTGGTTTTCAACCGAGAGGTCTTGGGTACGAGTCCCAGGAACTCTCAATTTTGTCCTCCTTCCTTCCTCGCAAAAAAGGGAAAGAAAATCAAAGACTTGGGAAGGCGTACAGAACAAGCTAGTGTACCAGTAAAGAGACGTTGCCGAGTTTTAGAAAAAAGAAAGACGTGCTCCTGTAGCTGGTTCGAATCCAAACCTAGACTATGACTATATATGGTGTATGCTACTCTGCAAGTAATGAAACTGACATATCCAACGTGCGCTTCTCCTCTTCTCTACTTACTCTGCCTAGCATCAGAAGCTCTGGCCGTAGCAACCATGTCCGCTGGCTGCTCGTCCACCTGCTCTTCAGCGGGCAACAACCAGATATGCGCCAAGTCGCCACCCGTACCATCGCCTGTGGGTCTCATCACACCCCCGCCGGCCGCGCACCGCAGCCGATTGCTCATCGCAACCCACTGCCGTTGGTGTGGTGCCAGTGCTGCAAATCACGCAGAGTCATCCGTCGCGTCTCAACCACAATCCGCAACCCTGGCCGAGTCTTCTACAAATGCCCGAATCATGGGGTAATAATATGTTTAAGTGTTGTTCTGTTGCTTTCAGTTGCTGATTTTTTTAATAGTTTGGTTGATGATCTTCCAATTTGATTCGTGCAGAAAAGGGAAGATTCGTGTGATTTGTATTTCTGGGAAGTTGCTGATGTGGGGGAATGCAACTACGCTGATTATTTGGTTAGCCGAGGAATCCCAATACCAGCAGGTTGGGGTGTTGGACAAGTAACTGAAGAACGGCAGAAGAGGAAGATGCAGAGCAGAAGGTTAAGGATGCAGTTCCTCTGATCATGCCCAAGCAACAGCTGCTGAACGGCCTTGACAAGAATGAGGAGATGAAAGAGCTTGTGAAGATAATGGGCAAAATCGATGTGCTCTGTAGGATGATTGTCTCTTTATTTGCAGTGTATGTAGCACTCGTTATGCATTCAGTGGCTACGACATGAGCACTTTGTTGAAACTAGTAATGAATGAAACCTGTGTAGCAGGTTGGGCGTAGTGTTGTGAACATCTAATGATTTTTATTAACGGAAATCAGGGGGTATCCCCTTTTGCTCATATAAATAAATAAATAGCAGAGGCCCTGTCGGGTCAGCTTTGTTCTCATTCGAAGACGTCGAGCAAATTGCAGTCCAACAGCAAACTATGTCATCAAATTCAAGTTTCACAGCCAAATATGAGTACAACTAAACAACAATGTCATCATGTTTTAGTTGTCATACAATCACCAAACACAAATCAGCATACATAACAAGTGATGTTCTCACAGCAAAATACTAAACAACATGTTCATCAGGTTTCAGTTATCATAGCAAACACAATTTCACATAGTAGATAAAAAAACGTCTTCTGACAGGCAAATACGACAAAAGCAATGTAATCATCATCCGCAGCAGCAGCGTCAACATCTTCGCCATGTGTATCAGTCTGAATCGTAATTCCCCAGGGTGTCATCTTCTTCTTCGTCCTCAACGTCCTCGAACGTTGGCTTCTTCTTGATCAACTCTTGTATGTCCACAGCACGACAGGCAATCTTTTCACCGGCGTCATTGACGTGATGGTTCTCAAAGATATTAGGAACATCTGTGTTATCTTGTACATCAGGAGCAGTGTAAGCATCATCTTGTTGTGCAACTTCATTAAACGAATTCCTCTGCTCAAACATTTGCAATACTCTCCAGTCATCGCTACGTGCAAATGTGTCTTCCAAGAAAAATATCTGTGTTGCTTGATTTGCCAAAATAAAAGGCTCGTTGGTCTGGTACGCTGCCTTGACATTGATGGATTTGAAATAATCATCAGCTCTGGGTTTTGCGATCCTGGAAAACAGGTTATACCAACGACAACACAACAGAACCACACACCGATGATCCTCGAAACTGGAGATATACTGCAACTGAACAATGTCTGTTATGTCAGCATACATTTCAGTTGTCTCTTTGTCATACGTATCCGTGCTCATGATGGCACTATTTTGTGTCTTCCTGCCTTCGTCTCGTGCAAGGGTGTTGTAGCGCACATCTCCAACAACGCAAGATTCATAATGTCTTACCCGAGTATCAGGACCCACTGCTAGTGAGTAAAGGGCATCATCAACTGCCTGCCCATCCTCCCGCATCTTCTTAAACTATGGTTAGAAAATAGACAACCTGATCATCTTATGTACTCAATATATTAAAAAAACTGACAGTGCACTTCAAAAGCTTACATGGTTCTTGAACCATTTCGCAAATCCTGCCATAACCAGTTTGTCAATGTTTCTTGGATTTTGCGGCAGTAACTCCTCTTCGTAGATGCTGCACAACATAGTGATCGCGTCAAACATCTAAATATATAAGAATGTGCTGCAAGTTTAGTAGATTACGATGTATAAGCTGCAGTACTACACTTACTTGATATAAGGTAGTATCTCAGGACAATTATTCAACACATACCAAACCATTTGTCCAAATCTTTAGGTTTGTCCTCTTGTCGACTCTTCCCTGTAACTCGAACAGAATAATCGGAAACATTGAGCCCAGGATTGTCTTCACCCACCTCTTTGCTAAGTTGATCAGCTGTTTCAATGTATTTTGAGCAGAATGTCAACGCTTCTGTAGCAATGTAGGCCTCTGCAATGGAACCCTCGGGTCTAGCTCTGTTCCTAACATAGCCCTTGAAAGTGCCTAGCCGCCTTTCAATAGGGTACATCCAGCCATACTGTACTGGACCTCTAAGTAGTGCCTCATCAGGTAGATGAACAGCCAAATGCACCATCACATCAAAGAAGGCTGGAGGATATATCTTCTCAAGGTCGCATAGGATAGTTGGTATCTTGTCTCTAAGACGCTCCAAAGCATCTATCCTGATATTCCTACTGCAGAGTTCCCTGAAGAATTGTCCCAACTCTGCAACTGCTATGTATAAGTCAGGGCGGCCCAATCCTCTAAGGATAACAGGTAAAACCCTTTGAAGTAGGACGTGGCAGTCATGAGTTTTCAACCCTTGTACCTTGTTTCCATCTGCAGTGACTCTCCTTTCAGGGTTGGAAGCAAATCCATGTGGGAATCTCACACGTGACAGGACCTCGCAGAATTCTTTTCTTTTTACCTTGTCCAAGACGTACACAGCTGGTCCCATATCCCGTGGTTTACCTTCATCTTGCACCTGCAAATCCTTTCTGATACCCAGGTGTGTCAAATCAATCCTAGATTTTAAGGTATCTTTCGTCTTGCCTTCAATATTAAGAAGTGTGCCGATAATGATGTCACATATATTTTTCTCGATGTGCATCACATCAAGATTATGCTGCAGATCCAAATCTTTCCAATACTCCAAGTCCCACAAAGTGGACCTGCGGGTAAACAATAATCTCTCTTCTACCCTGCCACGCTTCCTTTTCCCGCTACCATTACCAGGATGGTTTCCTGGTGTAATATGCCTGACCTTCTCTAATTCCACTTGCAACTCATCGGCGGTGAGCCTCTTTGGCGCATCACGGTTTTCATGCTTTGCATTGAACACATGTCTTCGGTATTTTCTAGGATGCGGCTTGTCCTTGGCAAGGAAACGGCGGTGTCCAATGTAACCGATCTTGCTAAGTATTGCGTATGACAGCGGATTCCTGTCACAGCGAACACATGCATTGTAACCATGTGTCGTTCGCCCTGACATAGTGCCCAAAGCCGGATAATCATGGATGCACCAAATTATAACAGCACGCAAAAAGAAATTAGCTGGTGGGCTGCTATATAGGTCTCAAGTGAGAACATCGTTCCATAGCTATTGAAGTTCGTCCACAAGAGGCTCCATGAACAAATCAAAATCCTTTCCAGGACTTTTTGGACCTGGGATGAGCAAGGCCATCATGTAGTTTGATTCTTTGGTGCAGACATTTGGAGGCATGTTGTAAGGGATAACAAGCACTGGCCACATGCTATATGTGGCGCTCTGGTGGCCAAATGGGTTAAATCCATCTGAAGCTGGGCCAAGTCTAATGTTTCTCGGGTCAGCAGCAAACTCTTTGTGTTTATCATTGAAGCTTTTCCACTCACTACCATGAGATGGATGGCTCATTACATTCTGATCTCTGTACTCCTGGTTCCTAGAATGCCAAAGTACATCCTCTCTTGTTTCAGCATCATGAAACAACCTCTGGAATCTTGGTGTAATTGGAAAATGTCTCAGAACATTATGAGGAATCCTCTTCACAACATCGCCATCTTTCTATCTTGATGATTTGCATTTCGGGCATTCACTTAAGTTGGCATAATCCTTCCAGAACAGAACACAATTATTCTTACAAACATGGATCATATCATATCCAATTCCAACTGCACGAAGGAAATTCTTCATTTTACTGTAGGTGTGTGGCAGCTCAAACGCATCTGGGAAAGATTTGCGGAAAGCAGCCAACATCGCATTGAATGATTTGTTTGTCATCCGCTCAGATGTCTTCACCTGAAGAAAGGTGACCATAGCTGAGAATACTGATAGCTTATTTCCTGGGGTGACAGCAACGTTGCATTGTTCCAACATGCGGGCCCACCATTTTTCTTCTGCAGGTGAAAGTTCACGGAATGCACGAGCATTTCGTAACATTGTTTCAATGTTGGTCAAACCCAGTGGCTCCGCCACCACCACCACCACCTCCTCCTCCTCTTCCACCTGAGCATCAGGCAAATCAAGATGGTGATCTGCTGCTTCCACGTAGTCAATAACATTGACGTTCACAGCTTCACCATGATGAACCCACCTAGTATATGTGATCGACATCCCATACAAGTGTAGATGATTTTGCACAGTTGACTGGGGTCTTGTAACTGAATTCATACAACTGCTACACGGCCAGAGCACATCTGATTTCGGACCACCGTACTCAGCTCTGATAAAGTTCATGAAGTTTTCAACCCCCTCGACATATGCAGCGGAGAATCTTCGAGCACAAGTTATCCAAGTCCTGTCCATCTGTTAGACATACAAATTAGTTCTTCTACTAGATATTACAGGAAAAACATATATGCTTTTTTATGAAGTCCAGAAAAAATACCTAGGTCGATGTCTAAAGCTATGGCAAGATATTTGGACGAGCAGATCTAAGTAACGAAATATATGTAAAGCTAATTCAGCAAACAGATTTGAGTGCCAAATTATGGCAGGCTGTTTCCGCAGTCAATGAGGCCGAGCACACAGCCATCGAAGTATCGAAGGCCATCGCAGCAACAAAGATCGAGTATAAAATGGTGTAGAGCTATTTCACCTAACAGATTGGCTACTAGACCATGGCAATCTACGTCATAATAAATATATGGCAGGATATTTTAGCAACTAATCGGCCTTGGCATGCCATCTCAGCTAAGCAGATTGAGTGCAGAACAGGGCAAGGAAGCTTCTTAAGCAGAGCATATTGACAGTAAACTACTTCGGCAAACAGTGAGATTAACAGCGTCTATCAGCTAGCATTCAGCGCTACACCGACATGAACGGGGCCTCAGTCTAGAATGTGCGTACCGTGGGAGCTGACCGCCGTGCGTCTCCACACGAACGTCGCCAGCGGTGGCGGCGCTGACCGCCGTGCGCCTCCACAAGAACGTAGCCAAAGGTGGTGGCGCGGCTAGAGGACGACAGTCTACGAGAGCATACTGTGGGAGTGAGAGGATCGCCGAACCGCGGCGCCGACGTATCGGCGCGGCGAGGAGGGCAGCTTTGGCGGAGCGAATGGAGTGGAGGGGGACAGGGGGAGGGGGGTTTGGGGAATATTATTGGCTAGTTGGCCGAAGGGCGGTTGAATCGGATTTGGGGGGAATTTTTGGGTGTGGGGGGGGATTTTCGCGCGGTGGGCGGGGGGAGTTTGGCACATGGTCGGTTTCTCCAAGTGCAGTCCCACGTATCAGCGAAGAGGCAAGCCGAAGCGCGTTCCGTTTGCGTGAGCCGTGTGCAGGACCGAACATGTGTGGGGTGCAATGCGACTGCGATAGGAGTGCTGTGAGTGTACCGACTTTTTTCCTTTTAAACTAGGTGCTTCGCCCCCTCAAAAAAATTGTTGCTTCACACGATCCATCGATACTACTACTAGTAATCCGGTAATCCCGACTAAAACGGCGCGGCCGGGTCTTTTCCCGCGCGATATGCTGGGAGGTTGGCTTAGTTGGGTTTTTTAGGACGAGTAATGCTACACCTACGTAATCCCAGTTACGTAATTAACATAATGTGAAATGTGTGAGCTGTTGATTGTAGATTGGGGGAGGGAGGGGCCCACCACCATGAAAATCAGGGGAGGAGAGAGAGAGGCAATTTACGTTAACCCTTTCGTAGGTTCCCATAGATGTAGAAAGATGTGAAATGCGTGAATGTGTAGTGGACGTACTATTGGAGTGCCTAAGATAATTTGCGTATGTATAGACCCTATGTGTTTATTTTACTTCGCATGTTAGATTTGTCTCGGTTCAATAAAAAATAGAGTTGGTGATGATGGTGTTCCTGTCATCCTGCAATATAGGCCGTCCGATCTATATCTAACGGATAGGAAGGAAACTATGACAATTTACCCGCACTCCTCTCCACATTTGCAGATAAGGCTTTCCCTCGTTCATCCTTTTCTCCCACAAGATCTTGATCTTCCGTGCAACGCACGGGCATCTTGCTAGTACTCCTACAATATGTATATTATTGTGAAAGTTCATATACACCGGCCGAGATTAATGCAAACACGGCAGATTTTCATTACATTTCGAACTTTTATAGGACAGAAAAATAAAAGAAACTCGACCCTAAACCTATTCTATGGCGGCGACCGACGTCCTCCATCTGCGATCTCTATGTACGGGGGTGGGGTTCAAGACCCGTGAAGTGAAGGTGCGGTCTCCGGTGAGGAAGAGTAGAACACGGGATACGGACCGGCCAGTTGGCACACCATGCCCTGCCGCCTCCCATGCCCTACTCATCCTCGGAGGAGTCCCCGACCTCGGTGGTGCCGGACATTGGACGGCGGCAAGTAGGACGCCTGGCTGACGGTGCTCCCGTCGTCGGCCGCCAGCGTGGCCACTGCTTGTGCCGTCGCGTCCGCGTCCGGCTACGCCGCTATTGCGTCGCGAGAGGCGACTTGAGCGAGGGCGGCGACCTCGAGCTTCGTCCCCGAAGACAAGCTCTCCCGCAGAGCGTTCGCACTTGCGGTCATGGCGGATGTGGTGCCAGGTAGGAGGACGATGCGCTATGGTGTGGAGGTCAGCTGGGCGTTGCCGCTTTAAGTAGCGCATTCTGGTGAGGCCAAGCGTCCGGGTGCGTCATTAAGTCACCGGAGTTGCTTCCTCAGGCACCAAGCCTCTTAACGACGACATACAAACGGACGGCATGAATGCGGGCAGCTGGCGCCGGCTGGGAACGCACCGCGCGACGGCGCGAGGGACGAGGGTTTTGGTGTGCCAGGGTAGTCAGCTGCAGTCGTGGCAACGTTGGAGATGCCATTTGCTCACATGTGATCCCCGCATGTCATTGAAAAAGCAAGATGACCCGGCATGGTCTCAGGTCCAGAGGATGCAGTTGGCCGCGCTACACCACTCCGCGGACGCGTCGCGGCGCCCCGTGCATCCTCGACGAGCCGGGTGTTGGGGTGTGTTTGGATTGTGGCCAAAGTGCACCTTACCAAAATTTTGTTCATGACCCAAAGATTGGTCTTTGTTTGGATGGTTGCCATTTTTTTGGCATGCCAATGAACTCTAGCCAACTCTAGTTCATTTTTCTTGCCAATGTCGGCCAAATCATGGGCAACCAATACCTCAACCAAAATTTTGGTCATGACCCAAAGATTGGTCTTTGTTTGGATGGTTGCCATTTCTTTGGCATGCCAATGAACTCTAGCCAACTCTAGTTCATTTTTTTGCCAATGTCGGCCAAATCATGGGCAACCAATACCTTAACCAAATTTTTGGCTACCCAATGCTTTGATGGGGCAACCTTGGGCACAAACCAAACATACAGTTGGTCGTGCCACAGCACTAACGCCACCCTCGGCACACTGAAACCGACCGTGCCTAGCGACGATATGAGCGTGTCGCTCACCGCGGTCACCGTGTCCAGAGGCGGTGCTGGAGCTGCACCCCGTTGTTGGCCCCAACGACCCACATGAACGGTTGTCGGTGGCGAGGAGGTCGTGGGCCAGCTCCTCCATTGGACTAGTCTGCGCTACGTCGTCCCGAGGGTGTGCCCCACATGTCGGTTTCCCTGTTTTCCCGGCCATATTCGAGTGTCAGTGCTTCGCGTTGCGCATTAGGCCTTTCACTATGTAGGCCAAGCGAGACAATTTATCGTTTATTTGAGCCGTTCAAGTATAATCATGTGGCGTTTGCTTATTTCTCATTCCTCTCATACCCTCTTCTCCATCGATCATGTCGCCCTCCAGTCGAGTCCATCCTCCCGCATGCCTCATTTGAACATTCCGCCGAGTATCATTCGCATGTACCCACCCTAGTCCTCTTTTAATAGATCTCCGGACCCCGAGATGAAATCGAGAGGGAACGAGTGGGGGCACGTGATACCTAAGGCGGATTCAAAATTTTGAACCGGTGATCATAGCATCCGCAAATCATATATAAAGGGTATTCAATGTTCGTTTCGTTTTTGAACGTACAATATACTCCCCCTATCCTTTCTAGTTTACATATAAGTTTTATGTGTAGTCAAAGTATCTCTACTTTGATAAAAAAAAGGTATCAACATTCAACAGCGCCCAATCAATATTGTTAGATTCGTACGTACTCCTAGATTTGTACTCGAGATGGTTTCCAATTTGACTATTGACAAGATTAATAGTACATGAGATGTATAATGTGAAATTATATCATTGGAAACTCCTTTCATATACGAATTTGACCGTATGCTTTGTGTAAGTTGCATGTCATATATTATTACTCTAACATTTGGTCAAAGTTAGCCTCGAAAAATGCATTAGACCATGTATGCTTTGTGTAAGTTGCATGTCATATATTATTACTCTAACATTTGTGTAAGTTGCATGTCATATATTATTACTCTAACATTTGGTCAAAGTAGTATAGTGGAAGTGGATCCTCTGACGTAGGTATCCCTGCCTTACCCTCCCTTTCGGTCACTTACTGGCGGACCCCATGCTTGCTAGGCCCCGCATGTCAGTTACTCAATGGGTTCGGCCACGTCAGGGGATCCTCATCCGTAGTATACTCCCTCTATATTTATTTACTCCGCATAAAACGGAGGGAGTGGTGGTATAATAAATGACGCGGGCGGGGGAGGGGGAGGGACGTCGGTTTGCTCTCAACTACGGTCCCACAAGCGAGCGAAAACGCAAGACGAAGCGCATTCCATTCGGTGAGTGACGTGGAGGGTCCAGCGTGCCGGGCTGCAACGGAACGCGACAAGAGCGATGTACAGTCAAAACCGATTGACCGGTCGTCACCGGAACCACTATTCACACCAGAACCTTCGCTGCTCGGCCTACGCCAGCCACTGCCCTAAAACCACACCAAATCTCCAGCCCATTCCCCCACCTTTCGATCCCCTAGCCCGCATCAAGCGTCCCCTAGCTCGCCGGAAAGCCATGGTGCACCGCAAGATCACTTACTACAAGATGCTGACGCCGGAGCGCCGCGTAGAAATCGCGGCGGCGGTCGGCGCCACAGACCTCCGTTCCCAAGCTTGCTTTGCGGCGGGCCAATCCCCGAGTTCTCTGGAGCCAAGCTACGAGGAGGAGGAAGCCGACCCAATGTTCATGGCGGAGGTCGCGGCGCAGAAGGCCCCCGATGGGTATGAGACGATGGACGTCGACTTCGTGCCGGCGTCCGAGTCCCCCATGGTGCAGGCGGACCAGCGGTTCAACATGGCGATACTAAAGGAGGACCGGGAGGCAGAGGCTCAACAAGACGCGGAGCGCGCGCATGCTGCTGCCATCGAGGCTCTCCTGTAGGCGGAACCGGATGTCGTGGATGTGAACCGGGCGGCGGAGGCTCAACTTGAGGCGGAGCACGCGGATGCCGCTGCCATCGAGGCCCTCCTGCAGGCGGAACCGGACGTCCTGGACTTGAACCGGGCGGCAGAGGCTCGACTGCACGTAGAGCGCGCGGATGCCGCTCTCATCGACGCCCTCCTGCAGGCGGAACCGGACGTCCTGGACTTGAACCGGGCGGCGGAGGCTCGACTCGTCGCGGAGCGCGCGGATGCCGCTGCCATCGAGGCCCTCCTGCAGGTGGAACCGGACGTCCTCGACTTGAACTGGGTTGTGCTCTCGTCCATGCAGAGCGCCCGCACGCTCCGCTTGAACGAGTAGCTGGAGGCCGAGGACAACCACGGTGCGGAGACACACGTCGGTAGCGACGGCTGGTTCGCGCCGGCAGCCAAAGACGACGAGGCCGTCTCTTTCCGCGAGCAGTGATAGTTTTTCTTTATGTTGTTGTTTTTATGGATCTTTTGTTGTGTAAAAACATATATTTGTTATGCAAGTCGCCTGACTTGGGTCAGTCTACCATTTCAGGCGGTTGGATGAATATCCTACGTCTCCTAACCCTTCTTTCCTTCTTCCTCACCTCTTCTTCTTCCCCAACAGACCACCGCACGGGCCGTACGGATACTCCCCAACATGCGGTTGGATAAACATACTCTATGAACGAAAATTATGTGTCAGCGATAGGATGGCTGAGTTTGGTTTGTTCACATGCGACAGCACGTGTCAGTGAGGGTGCGTTCCCTTGGTTGGGTTTGCGGCATGCAAGAGCGACTGTGTGAGGGTGTGGTGCGACCGCAGCGTGCAGGAGCGACGTGTGAGGGTGCGGTGCGACCGCGACAGCCGTGCGCAAGTGTACCTCCTTCTCATTTTGAAAACTTTAGGCAAGCTTGGCAAAAATGTGTGGCGAAGTATGGTAATGCAAGGCCTAGACCCAAACAGGATAAGTACGTACGTACTAGGAGTACTAGTGTTAAAAAAGGAAGGCGGGGTTTTCCTTCGCGGGATTTAATCGATACAAATCCTCGTTTCACGTGCCAATTAATGCGTATTTTTTTCTCCAAAGACCAAAGAGCTAACCATCTCACTCCTCATCGCTTGATTAATGCAGCGCCATGCAAACCAACCTTCTCACTTCCGCATGCATGCAGGGGATATTAATGTCCTTGGTTGCTAACCCCATCAATTTTGCCTCGATTAGTGTTAGTGGCCCTTTGCAAATTGTAATTTTGATATACTGGCCCTGTGTACAAAAAAATGGAGGTAGTAACTATATTTGACTTCCTTCCCCATTGCGGTGACGTCGACGATATCTTTTTTTTGGGTGGTTTGGCGAAGTGCGTTCGACGGAGAACACCATTGAGGGAGACCACTGTAAGTCGTTCGCAAGTGCCGCCTACAAGCCGAGACAACCGCCTTATTTGCATCCAGGAAGTCCTTTACTAGTACTACTAGGAGTACTAGTGCGGTGTGATGGTTTCTCGAAGAAGACGATGGAGAAGCGGAGTCAGCGAAGAGTGAAATGATGGTTGCTTCATTCGTGCTTTTGTGATTTGACGCCTCACTGCTTTGTGATTTGTGATAGAAGGGACAAGGGAGTAGACTCTGTGCTCTATACTATACTACATGCGTCCAAGCATGGGAGAAAGAGGAGAGACGTTGCATTTTTCTATTCCTTCAATCAATCAATCAGGGAGCTTTGGTTCCATCTTTTTGGCTTTGGCAACACCGTCCACAATGGTTCCCACGATGCCAAAAGCTATTTTCACATTTGGCTACACATTGTGGATGCCCTTAACCATACCACTTGGTTTTGCTCCTGTGTGCTATCTATACAAATCTCAATTATATTGATCTAAAAAATTATAGAATCAAGATTAGTAAAAAGGAGGTGATTTTGCCGTGCAGATGGCGGGGGAGGTTTCTTATTTGAGCAATGCTACATCCACTTAATGGTTTACGTAAAGTTACGAACTGATGTGATATGGGACTATTTGATTGGATTAAAGGAGATGATTAGGCCCACCCCACCTGAAAATCAGGGGGGCATATATAGATTAGATGGAAAGTATACGTAGCAGCTACGTAGCCCTTTGAAGTCTAGGATTAGGCTTCTTATTTTCGGAGGACGTTGTCCTGGCGGTTTGCTAACATGCGGTCCCACGTGTCAGTGCTTTACCAAGCCGATCCACGTCCCACATGAGGCAGAACAACGGCAGAAGCAACACGTGGTTAAGTTGAAGAAGATGAGGGAGAAGCGGATTCAGCAACGAGTGAAATGATGTGATGGTTGCTTCGTCCCTCCAACTTAACTGCGGGAAAGGTGCAGCTTTTTGATTTGACGCCTCATTGCTCATTACTACGCCGGCGCCATGACTGGGGTGCTTCACCCCGGCTGCTCTGCACTGTATTCCGGTATGGCACGTGGACCCCGTAGCTTGATGTCCCACATGTCGGTGAAAGGGACTAGAAGATTTATGAAAGCGAGCGCTCCACTCTTACGACGGAGGAGTAGACGACACGACGGCCCAGTGAACTGTCACTTGTAGTACTGTATAGTACTATAGTTTTGCTGTTTTGCACGATCCATCGATACAAACCCGATTAAACAGGAAAGGGCGGGATTTTTCCCGCGCGGTAGATGATACTGGCCATACATTTCAAAGGCAATTTTAATGTATGCAAACTGAATAATTATAAGTAACAATATGATATCTAGTAAAACTAAAAACACATATGATTTATTGTGTTAGAGTGTAGTAGTAGTGCTGTATTGCATAGTTGTTAGATGTAACATGCGAGAACGTGTAGAGATGTAGTTTTGGAGGGCCTACAGAGAGAAAAGCGTAATACGGTCACCGAACTTCAGAATAAGCTGATTACGGTCACTATATACGTTTTGCGGTGATTATACGGTCACTTGCTCACAGTTCAGCATCGGATTGCACTCTGTTGACCGGCCAAATAGTCTGCGTGGCGCCATGTTGACTAGTTAAATTGACCACGTTCCTTGTGGGTCCCACCTGTCAGTTCGCATAGGCAAAAGGTCAGATAAACACAAATTTACGCAGGCGCGACAAGGCTCCAACCCGTGCGCGGGAATCACCTGATTGTGTATGTGTCTGTCAGGGCCTGATGTGTGCGCATGCACGTGTAGGTTGAGCACTTGAGCGTGAGAGTGTGTGTTGGTCGTGTGGTGTACTGGTGTGTACATGCATGCGTGCATGTGTGCGTGTGAGTGTTGCGTGCGTGCGTGTGAGTGTTGCGTGCGTGCGTGGCTGCGTGTGTACGTGTGAGTGTTGCGTGCGTGCGTGGGTGCATGTGTTTGTGTGAGTGTTGCGTGGATGCAGTTCGTGTGCATGCGTGCGTGTGTGTATAATCACCACACCAGCTCATGTGTGTTAAAACAGACGGCTCAGCATACCAATACAAGGCCACCTTGTCCGCTGTGCCCGCTGTCATGACTTCGAACCACCGTCCAAATATTTTTTTTGTCGTTTGTTTTCATTCTTACTAGCAAGATGCCCGTGCGTTGCACGTAACATCAAGATGCATTTGTATGACTTGTTTATCTTGTGAGAGAAAAGGATGAACGAGGGAAGGCCTTATTTGCAAATGTGGAGAGGTGTGTGGGTACCTTTTTGCAAAATTTCCATAGTTTCTTTCCTATCCGTCAGATATAAATCGGACGGCCTATATTGCAGGATGGCAGGCACACCATCATCACCAACTCTGTTTTTTATAAGAGTGTATTTTATGTATTTTATAAGAGTGTAGATGTAGAGTAGATACAAGTCGACAGGTGGGCACGATGGTAGTGAGATAATGTGATGCAACACTAGAGGTGCCACGTGGAGCGTTTAACTGGTCAACTAGTCATGTCATGAGCAAATACAGAGTTGTACGGTGAGCCCGTGACTGTATAATAACCACTAAACGTAAATGGTGACCGTAATGAGTGGATTCTGAAGTCCAATGTACGTATCGTGCTTTCGCTTCAAATACAATGATCGTCATTGCATATATCGCGAGAGAAAGATGAAACATGCATGAATTTTCTGGGGGCTTTCTTTTAGAGGAGCTGGAGATAATTTTGTGTGCATACGTGAAAGGGGCGTACAGGGGGGTATGCGCTGGAGAGAGAGATGCTCTTCGTTTCTCTTTATTATGACTAACTTTGTATATAGTATAAAAATATACAAATTCACAGTGCGGAATAAATATCATTGTGGGCACCATGCAATGCAAATTAGCGTTCGTACTCCTCCATATAACTTTGTAATGTTGTATATATGTAGAAACTCTAAAATAATTTTTTGGCCACACTTTATTCAAAAGGAATGTTGTATGCGAAATAAACGTGAAGAGAGGGCTTTTTAGATCAATGGGGTACATGATGTAACATGTGTGAATGTGTAGTTGATGCATTTGGCGGGGCCTAGAGAGGTATGTGCGTGTATTACGTATTCGAGAGAGGCATGGATAGAGGGGCCGACCGGGGGGGCGTGGGAGAGATAGCACGAGAAATGAGAGTGGTCTAGATAGAGAGACGAATATGACGTCACGACAAGAGATTCCATTCCCTTGAGTGTGTATATGCAAGGGGGGAGGGAATAGAGGCACCAGGAGAAATTTTCTGTGTGTGTGTGGTGTTTGTGTTGGTATGTGTGGGTGTGAGAAGATAATGAGACGTGGGGGCAGAGGGTGTGTCACCGCGTGAGGTCCGGTGGGTCGAGGTGAGGCCCTTCGTTCGGTTCCGACCTGCGCCACATTGGTGGGCCCGTGACGCATTTAGGAAGACCCATGGATGACTAGTCGTACAAGACAAAGATAGCAGAATTGTGAAGGACTCTGTGTCCACTGACAAAGCCGGCTAGGATTTGTAACCCTAGGTTCTCGGACTAAGGTAACCCCTTTATCTCTGATATTACTATTCATCCAACCAAACTTTAAGGGGCATCCTACAGAATGCTCTGCTAGAATCGTACTCGTTGATTAGGAAGAGAGGTGTGAGACAATGCGTGAGAGACAGGCGTAAAGATAATGTGCGTACATGAGACACGTAGGCAGGTCCATGTATATAGAAAGGGTCGATGAGGATTGTGCGTGTGTATGTTTGCGAGAGGAAGAGTGCTTGTGATACAGGTTAGTGAAAACAGTTGTAAATGGTTACGAGAGGGAGGGAGGGTTATATCTAGAGCATGTGTGGGAGAAAGACACCTCGGGAGAGAGTGTGTGAGCATGTGTGAGAGACCACCGATGGAGAGTGAAACTACACGTAAAAGACTGCTCTACACATTGATTAAAGATATAAATTGTATCCAAATATTAGGATGGGATCATGATATTTGCAATTCGCGTAAGGAGCGGTCATTGATCCATCAGACATCTAGATTCTATCGAATTTGAGCATGTCTATGTTATTATTCGACACAATTGATCCACATAGTTAGTATTTTGAACTCCAGACAATGCATCGCTTTAGCAATCGAATATAAACGTGAGTATAGTTCATGTTGTGTGTGTAAAGCACATTATACATATGAAAGTTACACAATGGACATTATAAATAGCTACCTATGAACTAGCATACATTTGAATTCAACTTAAGGTGGTTTAAAAAAATCGAATTCAACATGAAGTCCATTCAATTATTTGAATTTGATATCATGGCATTTGTAAACCATACCTAAATTATGGGAGCACCAATCTTTGCTCTGATTTTGTACATAATAGCATATGTAGTCGTGTACAAAATAGATTCAAATTTAGCTCCTCCATTCCAAAATAATCGTAGTTATAGGTTTTTCAAGTGTCAAAATTTCAAAAAGAAGCGGATAATTTAATGAGGTTTTCAAACATACAAGGTCAAATATAACGTTGTCTATTTACGTCAATCCTCATAGTTCAAGAGTACTCTAAGCGTGAATGCTTGTGTTTCAAAATTTCGAACGAAGCGCCAAAAGAGCCTCTACTCGCCCGAAACCGCGTGAGACCAATGTTTGGTAGTACAAGGAAATTACTTTTCTAATAACTCCGACCCGTGAAACCTACCGGCCCGACGTCCAAAGGTCTAAACCGGGGTAGGTTTGTAGCTTCATCTAGACGCCACGCAACCGCATCCGAAAAACATTCATACACAATGGCCGCCTAAGCACACATGTGCGCGGCCGAAATCGCTCATGTCCACTATTTGGGACACCTGGGATTACCACCCTACCCCCGACCCGCAGTAGGTCCGAAATTTAAGAGGGGGGCAAAGTTTGTACTTTCCCCAAATTTCAAACAAGCGCGTCCCATCTTCTGTTCAAAAAAGCCAAAAACAAGTGCGTCCCAGACCGAAACATGGTTCCCCCCACCCGTCCGATTCCCCATTCGTACTCCGTGGGCGCCAAAACTACCTCTCCACCTGCCGCGAAACCCCGGCGTCCTCCGTCCGCCACCCCATCCCACCCATCAACCGTCGCCCTCCTCCATCACGCCGGAGCCGATACCCTGACGTCGTCGTCCACCGCAACCTCAACCGCAACGCCCTCCACGGCTAGTAGTTGAAGCCGAGGTCGAGCCATCCGTACCCGAGCCAGTTCAACCACGCCGTCCTGCGCCTCACCGCTGCCGCTCCAACTTCGCCACCCTCCACCGCACCGGAGCTGTTCCTGCTACGCCGTCCTTCACCGCCTCGGATCTGCTTCCCCTCCGCCGACATACGGCCACGGCAACACAGTCAACAATTTGGCCATGGGTTCGTCCAAGCCTGCACCCTCCAGAACATCGGTTTCCCCGGTAAAAAGAAGAAGATCGGCGCGACATGTGGAGGTGACCACACCGGCAACCGAAAAAGGTACTCCTCTTCCCTCATTCGTGCAAATCTTACGTCTCTGCTTGCACGGTATTCATCCCACAGAAGACACTAGTTGACTGCTTCTTCTTGATACTAGATGTTACTAGTAACTCGCGATGCACAAGGTTTCACCTCATATACTATTTCACCTTAGCTAGAGGTCTGTCGCCCCCCTGAATTTCAATTTCTGGCCAGTTGATTCCCAATTAACGGAAGCATTCCCCGGCGTAACAGGCGCTAGTACGCCTATTACGTCGGGGAAGCAGCGCCTTGGTGTTTATCTTAGGGGCGTGTGCGGCCTAGAGCTACTGGCGCCCGATCTGGAGGTCGGCCGGGATTAAAGCGATGGCCTGGGGCGCTGCCAAGCACGGCGGTGGTGTGAGGTCGATGGGAGGGCGGGGCGGCGGAGGCAGGGGTCTGGGCCGATGGTCGCTGGCGGTTCGAGAAAGATCGTCAACAGTGACTGGCGGGAGGTAGACGAAGGCCATCTGCCCGTTCCTTATAGATCGGACGGTTCATTAAAAAATCGACTGACCTATTTATTTTCAGTCGACTGTTATCTTAGATATGACCACATGTGGTGGTGTGCTGGAGGAGTACCTGCATTTCCTGTGCTCATATATTACAAAATCATACGGAGTAGAATCTAATTTTGTTTGCCATGCAATGTTGTAGAGCTATCATATGTCTCCTGTCATTTATTTTTCAGCCACCTGCTATCTGCTACTTTTACAGTGCACTAGTTCTGCACACACTTCACCCTTACTCTCACTATTGTGTTTTTATGCAAGGGTATTTCAGACTCTGCTGCCATGAGAGAAGCCAAAAAGAAAAGAGAGAAGTCGCTCCAGCTTCGTATGCGGGTAGGTAAGACACGTTACAGCGCTATAAAGGGTGCAGTGTCAGCAGATGGAGACGGTAAACGTAGCTCTGGAGTTGATGACCTCGCTCGCAATGAACCACCATCCCAGGTGCTTGCTTTAACTTCGCGGTGTCATATGTGGTTGCATGTTCCATATGGTGTCTAGCTTGTATTCGAAAGGCCGAAGTCGATAAGATAAGGAAAGATATTTTTTACATGAACCACCATCCCGTGAGCACCAGAAGACAAATAGCTAGTCAGGGCACTGGCCGAGCCAGTGACAAGCCCAGCAAAGATAGGCATCACCTGGAAGCCAACTAAAAAGTTGCGATGGTGGCGAAGCAGCCCGCCTCCCACCAGGCTCTCAGGTCCTAGATGATCATGCTCACCACTCCAGCCGGATGTCTAGCTTGTATTGCTTCCAATTTGGTTAAATTGCATCTGCTTAGCTTACACATTATAACTTTGAATATGACATACCTTTCTGTTTTTGGTACATACTAGTACATATGTGTATTAACCATGTTCTTAGATCAAACCAATGTTCTTGTGTATCCCTCATCAATCACTTATGACGAGGCAGGTAGGCAAGGGGACTACTCCTCATTTAAAGAATGCAGCGTCAGCCTCCCGACATGATTCTCAAGAAACAGAAATGCTAGATGAAGATAGTGAACGTAGCTCTGTAGTTGATTACAGCATTTCCCCTACACTAGCATCGCAGGTGCTTGCTCTAACTTGGCAGCATGATATGTGGTTGCATGTTGCATATGGTGTCTAGATTGCAATTCTTCCAATCTGGTTAAACTGCATGTGCTAGTCTGCTTAGCTTATACATTATACCTATTAATGTGACATGCCTTCCTGTATTTAGTACATAGTACATCTGTCTATTAAGCATGTCCTTACATAAAACTATTGTTTTTTTTGTTTCCCGCATCAATCAACATGACGAGACACCTTTAGTATATGCAGTGCGATATTAGTTGCATCTTTCATATGATTTATAGCATGCGCTGCTTCAAATTTGTTGAAATTCCATTTATGATGGGACGCTTTTTAACTTGGCAGAGTCATATTGGTTGCATCTTTCATGTGGTGTCTAGCTTGCATTGCTTCTTATTTGCTGGAATGGTTTCTGCTTAGTTTACACAAATAATTGTGAACATGCCATGTCGTCCTATTTTTCGTACATATTCCATCCTGGTATCATGTGTTTGCCTTACATCAAAGTAGTGATTGTCAATATTATGAATGAGTTCTGAAGTGAGAATTTTATTGCTTTTTCTTGTCGGTTTTACTTGACAATTCAAAATCAATAAAGTGGAAGGAAGTTAGCAAGGCAGCGAATAAAGGTGCTCCTTCCAAATGGAGGGCCTCTACAGTTTCTACTCCTCCACACCCCCAAGATGATTTCCAATACAACACATGCATAGACACTCAACAAAGCTGTGTTTATGATGAGCACGTCTCCCCTAGTGTAGCATCACCGGTGCTCCCTCTAACTTGGCACTGTTATATGTGGTTGCATGTTATGTGTGATGTCTAGCTTGTATTGCTTCTAATTTTGTTGAATTCCATCTGCTTACTTTACACATTATACTTGAATAAGACACGTGTTCCTGTTTCTAGAACATACAATATATGTCTATCACACCATGTTCTTACATCAAATTACTACTGTTGTGTAACCTGCAACAATCACTTATCATAAGACACGTTTGACTTTGGAGTGTGATATAGGTTACATCTCACATTCTTTTCTAGCTTGTACTACTAATTTGTTGAAATGGCACTTATGACGAGACAGTTTTAAGTTGGTAGAGTGATATTCGTTGCATCTTTCATATGGTGTCTAGCTTTCATTGCTTCTAATTTGCTGAAATGCCTTCTCCTTAGTTTACACATCATAAGCTGTGAATATGCAATGCTGTGAATATGCAATGGCACTAATGACGAGAGACCTCTAACATGGTAGTGTGATGTTGTTTGCATCTTGCATATGATTTATTTCTTGTACTGCTTCACATTTGTTTAAACGCCATTTATGATGAGACACTGTTAACTTGGCAGAGCGATATTTGTAGCATCTTTCATATGGTGTCTACCTTCCATTGCATTGCTTCTAATTTGGTGAAATATCTTCTTCTTAGTTTACACATCATAGTTCTGGTTATCTCTTCCGTCATGTTTTTCATACATATTACATCCTCCTTGTAACACCCCGCATGTATCTTGCCATATTTGTAACTCCGACTCTTGCCATTTTCGGCTATGTGCTATGTTATTTCCCTCCGTTCTCGGGTTTTGTCTTTCGTTTTGTATTTTTTCATGTCATGCATTTTCATATCATGTCATCATGTGCATTGCATTTGCATTCGTGTTCGTCTCATGCATCCGAGCATTTTCCCCGTTGTCCGTTTTGCAATCCGGCGCTCCTATCTCCTCCGGTGCACCCCTCTTGTTTTCTTTCGTGTGCGTGTGTCAAACTTTCTCGGAATGGACCGAGGCTTGTCAAGTGGCCTTAATATACCACCCGGAGACTACCGGTCAAGTTTCGTTCCATTCGGAGGTCGTTTGGTACTCCAACGGTTAACCGGGCATCCGCAAAGTCCATTTGAGTGTCCAGCAAAAAAACCCCTCTAAAACCAGCCCAAAACCCACCAAACTCTCTTCCATGCTCTAGGTCGTTCGATCACGATCGTGTGGACGAAAACCGCACCTCATTTGGAGCCTCCTAACTCCCTCTACCTATTTATATGTGGGCATCCCGAAAACGAAATCGCAGTCAAAACCCTAACCCGCTCCTCCGCGCCGCCGGACACGTCCGCCCAGGGCCGGACATATCTCCACCGACGGCCGCGACGAATCGCGCGCCGCCACGTCATCAGCCCCGCCGCCGCCGCCGCGCCGGCCCGCAGGCCCGCCGCGGGCCCGCCGGCCCGCATCGCCGCCGCCCGCGCCGCGCGCGCCCGCCGCCGCCTCGCCTCCCGCGCCGGCCGCCGTCGCCGCCATCTCCGCCGTTCGCCGCCGCCGCTCCCTCCAGCGCCCGCCGCGTCCGCCGCCCGCCGGCGCCACCCCTCCGGCCTCCCTCTCCTCCGCTCGCGCCGGCCTCCTCTCCCTCGCGCCGCCCTCCTTCCTCCCGCCGGCGAGCAGCCCGAGCTCGAGCTCTCCCCAGATCCGATCGAAACCTCTGTACGTTGACTTTCTCGCGACCCGTTTTTTTTCTGCAAGTCACTAAGATTTCTTAGTATGTGCTCCTGTTCGAGGTGCGATAACTCCGTGCATGTAGCTCCGATTCGCGCGTGTAATATGTCAAATTGTTCGCCTCGTGATGCTCTTCATTTTGTTCAATTGCACCATGTTCATTAGAGGTCATCTTGATGCCCAAATCTCTGTTGGAAGAGGGCTAGTTGCTGTTAATCTCTGGTTCTTATCAGAACTTGGAGATTTGTCATTTTTGTATTATTTATTCTGTGCATCTTTTGAGCAGCTCTACATGTGTTTTGAAGTATGCCATGCCATCTTTCTAGTGGTGTAGTCCATGTATTTTTGTGATCTCTGTGGTGACTAGCACAAGCATGCAAAGTAGGCTCCGTAATATTTCTGATTTCAGGGACTTGGTGATTTCTCTAAGTCCTTGTCTGCTGTAATTTTGTTGCCATGTAAACTTGATGCTACAAAGAGATCCATGCATAGTTTGGAGATGTTCAGTAAGGATGTTTTCTATCCGTAGTTGTAATTGATCCAGTCCTGTAATTGTTTGCAATTATGGAGTGACATAGAGTGACTCAATCTTGCTCTACTTGGTCTATAAAATATTTCTGGCAGATTCTTAACATGACATGCATTTTTGCCAAGCTTATTGTAGTTGATTAATACATGCTATGCAATTGTTCTTGCCATGTGTAGCTTCATAAACATGCCATCTTACTGTAGGTATTCTTGGTTTGTCATGCATTGCTCTGTAGTGAGTGCATCAAGCTCACAAAGAGGCCTACATATTAATATTTCTGCCATGCTCTGTTTTCTGCCAAGTCTGAAACCTGATAACGATACTTGCTATGTTTACATGCTTGCCATCATTTCTTCTGGTCCTTTTTGGCTTATGGTCAGTAAGGGACTTTTGTCATGTGCTTTTAGTAGAACACTTCCATGCCTTGCTTTGCTATGTTAAGTTCCTGTAGCATGTTGATTTCGTGCTCTAAACATTGCTACCTGATGCTGATTTCTGACATGTCCAGTTTTTCACCAAGTCTGTGAACCTGTAATCTTTTGCACTTTTGTCATGATTTTTTGAGCTTGATATGTTGAGAACTAGCCATAGCTCAGTGTTCATCTTTTGTCAAGCATCTCCTGTAGATTACTGTCATGTGCTTTGTTGCTATGTTGGGGTGCTGTAGCATTGTTGTTTGTTGCATTTTAAGTGCTATCTTGCTGTTTACCGCAGATTCGTGTCATTCTTGTTTTGCTTGCCATTTGCAAACCGTGCATCCGATTCCGGTGATCTTTATATCGATTTCGACCGAAATCATCTCATCTTTCCAGTGGCATGCTTGGTTTGCCAAGTTACTGCCATGTTCATCATTTTCCTTCCGGAGCACGCATACGCATCGCATATCATATCTTGCATATCATACATGTTTTGCATCATGTTGCTTGCGCATTTCTCGTTGTTGATTGTGGTTCCGTTTGTTTGTGTTCTTGTCTTGGGTAGATCCGGGAGACGAGTTCGTGAACGAGGAACCTGTCGAGTACGCTTACGAGGATCAAGCTTTCGACAACTCTGAGAACCTTGCAGGCAAGATGACCACCCCTCGAGATCACTTCTATCTTTGCTATGCTAGTTGTTCGCTCTATTGCCATGCTCGCTACCTATCACTTGCTATATCATGTCTCCCATTTTAGCCATGTCATCCCTAACCATCCTTTCCTAGCAAACCGTTGTTTGGCTATGTTACCGCTTTTGCTCAGCCCCTCTTATAGCGTTGCTAGTTGCAGGTGAAGTTGAAGTTTGTTCCATGTCGGAACATGGATATGTTGGGATATCACAATATCTCTTATTTAATTAATGCATCTATATATATTTGGTAAAGGGTGGAAGGCTCGGCCTTATGCCTGGTGTTTTGTTCCACTCTTGCCGCCCTAGTTTCTGTTATACCGGGATTATGTTCCTTGAGTTTGCATTCCTTACGCGGTCGGGTGATTTATGGGACCCCCTTGACAGTTCGCCTTGAATAAAACTCCTCCAGCAAGGCCCAACCTTGGTTTTACCATTTGCGACCTATACCTTTTTCCCCCGGGTTTTCTAGAGCCCGAGGGTCATCTTTATTTTAAACCCCCGGGCCAGTGATCCTCTGAGTATTGGTCCAAACTGTCAGTCGCCGGTGGCCACCAGGGGCAACTCTGGGCTCGCCTATCGGAAGCTTGGACAATCCAGTGTGCCCTGAGAACGAGATATGTGCAGCTCCTATCGGGATTTGTCGGCACATTCGGGCGGCTTTGCTGGTCTTGTTTTACCATTGTCGAGATGTCTTGTAAACCGGGATTCCGAGACTGATCGGGTCTTTCCGGGAGAAGGTTTATCCTTCGTTGACCGTGAGAGCTTATGATGGGCTAAGTTGGGACACCCCTGCAGGGTATTATCTTTCGAAAGCCGTGCCCGCGGTTATGAGGCAGATGGGAATTTGTTAATGTCCGGTCGTAGATAACTTGTCACTTGACCCAATTAAAATACATCAACTGCGTGTGTAGCCGTGATGGTCTCTTCTCGGTGGTGTCCGGGAGGTGAACACGGTCTGAGTTATGTATGATGTAAGTAGGTGTTCAGGATCACTTCTTGGTCATTGCTAGATGACGTCCGTTCCGTTGCTTCTCTTCTCGCTCTCATTTGCGCAAGTTAGCCACCATATATGCGTTTGCCGCTGCGGCTCCACCTCACTACTCCTCCTTTTCCTATAAGCTTAAATAGTCTTGATCTCGCGGGTGTGAGATTGCTGAGTCCTCGTGACTCACAGATTCTACCAAAACAGTTGCAGGTGCCGACGAAGCCAGTGCAGATGATGGCGTCGATCTCAAGTGGGAGTTCGACGAGGAACGTGGTCGTTACTATGTGTCTTTTCCCGATCATCAGTAGTGGAGCCCAGTTGGGACGATCGGGGATCTAGCATTTGGGGTTGTCTTATTTTCATCTGGATTTTGACCGTAGTCGGTCTATATGATTGTATTTTGGATGATGTATGATGATATTTATGTATTGTGTTTAGTGGCGATTGTAAGCCAACTCTTTATCCCATTCTTGTTCATTACATGGGATTGTGTAAAGATGACCCTTCTTGCGACAAAACCACTATGCGGTTATGCCTCTAAGTCGTGCCTCGACACATGGGAGATATAGCCGCATCGTGGGCGTTACACTCCTATCATGTGGTTGTCTAACATCAAAGTTCAGTTTGTCTGCATCACGCATCAATTTGTTCTGAAGAACTAAATTTTTATTCGTTTTTCTTGCCGGCTTGACTTAACATGGCACAGAGAAAGAGGAAGAAACACAGAATGGTAGGGAATGAGAAGCGGATGAATCCTGCAGATTATGTTGGTACTGATGGTGCAATAGAAGGTCAAAGTCCAGCGGAAAATTCTACAAACACGGCATCCCATGCTACACGAGTTGCAAAAAAAGCCAAACAGAAACAAATAGTTGCCACCAAACAAGCAGAGATAGCCCTAGTTCTTGCAACACCTACCACAGTACTACCAGCCGCACGACTTACTCGTGCGTCAACTGAGCTAGCAGCACGTTCCCAAGCTCCCTTGCCACCTGACACTACTTCCCAAGCACTCTTGACACAAGACGAGTTGGCAATATCAGATGAACCTTGTGAGCTTCAACAGCAAGAAGGTAGTTGCTGGAGTCAAGTTACAGTTGCATGCTTCTTTATATGTAGTCTCACAGTTTCATGTACACTAACACTTCCTATGTTCGTTGTTGGACTAGCACCTAGGCGCAAGAGGAAACAAACATCAGGGATAATGCTCGATAGGTTAACTAAATCTAGAGGAGGAAGAATGGAGATCCGTTTTGAGGCAGGTTTAAAAAGGCCACGTGATGCTACAGAGTCAGCCAAGTTAGTATCAGAGGCAGCGGTTGCCGTTAGGTGTCATGTACGTATCCTCCCAACATGGATTCAGTATAGGAATGACAAAGACGAAACCCAGTTCAACACCTTCCTCGACCATTTAGCTGTAAGTATGGTTATGTATGGAAACTAGTAATATCGTCTTTCTCTGTCCCATACTTTCTAGGTTGCTGATAATGAGACTCCCATAATTTTCAACATATGAGGTTCAAGTTGGATAGCCAAGATGATGCAACCAGACAAGCTTGCACCCATGTTTTCAAGTCTGCTCTGCGACAGTATCGGTATAATGTTGAAGTCCTATTTACGCATGTGCCACACAAATCTATCTTCTTGTAGGTAAACTGTTCAAAGAACAAGGCCAACCGTACGAAAGTGAAATTCCAACAGACGACAGGATCTCGTAGCCATATTGCACACTACGAGTCTCTTGTAATTAGCTGCTGTTTCACTCTTTTCGCTGTACCATATTATCAGATCTATATTGACTTGTTCGAAATGCAGAGGAAAGCCCGCAAGGACCAAAAAGTACCTGAACCAAATGCTGTGGAAATCTTCAAGGACTGTCACACCAGCAAGAAGAAGGGTATGACTACACCAGTCAAAGCCGTTGTTGTAAGTCCTTAATCCTCATGCCTTTTAACTACTACTTACTCTGACTTGTGCCTTGAACTGCATGGTTTGTAGCCAATGTCTATTACTCTTTTCAATTTTATACACAATTGTCTTAGCGTATCATTGCACCTTACAAGGTTTAAAAGAGAGGAGTGATGTTCCTTTGATCTTGAGCCGTAATCTAGTTCCGTGCTGGACTTGCCCACACAACGTTACAATTGCCTGTTTGTCTGTTCTCAGTTGTTTTGTGATATGAATGATGTCATACTATGCTTACCGTATTATAAACTTCGTCTCTTTATCCTTAGCCCTCAATACAATGTGAAGAAATAGGCAATACATTAGCGATGGTACATGGTCATATGTTTGGAACCTGGTTTTATTATGTACTTTGCAATAAAATACAACTAATATTTTACATGGGTTCACTAGAATAAGTTCTGTATATAGACCAAAGCTATTTTGTTTGGTTTTTCTGCCACCTTAATATCTTCTGTTCTGGTACTACTAATGTAAAACCTCAAATTTTCAGCGAGCTATGGAAAAAATGGTGGAACCAACTATAACCGCAATGTCAGCTCTTGCTGCATTGGGTCAGTACCTGTCCACTAACAGTGCCAAAAGCACGTTCCTGCATAATACTGGGTTGGTTGTTAAGGCAATATCGTCCAAACTGCCTCATGATCAAGATATGCAAGCTCAAAGCAATGTTGTATCTGCGCTCCAGATACAAGTCCATTCCCTAACAGAGACCCTTTGTGAAACAAGGAGAAACATTGCTCAATGTCGTCAAGATATGCATGGTTTTGAAACCAGACTATCAGACATTTGCTATGTTGTTCAGGAGCCTAGGGGAAATGAAGGCGAGGGTTATGGTGCTCCATCGGACAATACAGCATGAAAACGTAACAGTCAGGTCAAATGAACTGAGCTTCTGAACTTCTTGTGGTGCATTTATCTGCTAGACTGTTAAGTTTTATGCCAACCTTCCTTTTGTTATATAGTTGTAATTTGTTTTGGTCCGATACAAAATGTATTCTTAACGTGCAGCCACCGGCTGAAGAAAATAGCAAGCCATTTTTGTATAGTGTAGGGTGTTCCCTATATTTGCACTGGTGGCAATCTTTGATGCCGAGTGGATGTAATCTGTGCAATCGCCTTAATAGCCTAGCGTTAGTTTCGGCCTTATTTATTTCCTAGTCTTCTTTTTCCCTGGTTTGCTAGTGGCCGCAACTACCATGGGCCATATACGGGCCGTAGGATCCATGGGTCTCCTACGGGCTGTCGATAAATGGGCCTGTAATCGGTGGGCCTCAGGCCGTCGGATAAATGGGTCTACATGGGCCGTAATCGGGCGTAATTGGTATCGGCCCAGCACGGTAACTGGCCGTTAACAGGCCGTAGGACAGCAAAGGCTTAATTCTGTCACAGGCATAACGGGTCGTTAATGGGCCAGAATATAGGACGGGCTGGAAACGGCGCAACGGGTTAACAGGCCAGAAACGGGCCGACTCTTGCCATGGGCCGAATTTGGCCCATTAGGGTAACAGGCCAGTAACGGGCCGACTCTTGCCATGGGTCGAATTTGGCCCATTAGGGGAACAGGCCAGTAACGGGCTGACTCTAGCCAAGGGCTGAATTTGGCCCATTAGGGGAACAGGCCAGTAAGAGGTCGGAAGTAATCGAGGGCCGAAAAGGAGCCCAAGAACGTATGGGCCGTCAATAGGCCGAAAGCTAACACGGCCTGGAAACGGCCCATGTAAATCACGGGCCGTTAACGGGTATAAAGAAAATTACTGTTCATTATGGGCTAGAGTCACCGTGGGCCTGTAAAGGGCCGAAAGATACGAAGGCCTCATATGGGACGAAAGACGTCGTGGGCCATACATGGGCCGAAAGTGAAATGGGCTGGTGTTATATTCGACAGCCCACATGACGTTGTTGGGCCGATTTCCTTTAGGGCCTAACGGGCCGTGAGTTAACGGGCCATAAATGGGCTATTTGCGAAGAGACCGTTAACAGGCTTTTCATGGGCCAGCCTGTTAACTTTTGACCAAGTCAAATGGGCCGGTTTTGTAAGCTAAATGGGCCAGTGGTGGGCCGTGGCACGTGTCGACATATCATAGGCGCCTATCTGACCCACTGACGAGCTGACACGTGTTTCGTCCGGCCAATAAGAATTTTACACGTGGAAATTTCCCATTGGTCGGGGCTGTTAACGGGTTATCGGATCCAAAACCCGACCCGATAGCTTAACGGCATTCCGTTACGGTGGATGCCACGTGTCGGTCACCCTTGACGAAAGCACTTCTGTGACGCGCGATTTATCGTCATGGAAGTGGACACTTCCATGATGATAATTTTGGTAATGTCATTGAACACTTCTACGACAGCACAGGTATGACTATCTTGATTCTGTCATAAAATCGTCATGGATGTACATGCATGACAAAAAACGCGACCTACTGTGACAAACACGTATCATCATGGAAGTGTATTTTTTTGTAGTGTACGACGTTCGGACACACCACTACGCTGTGGTGTTCCAGGTGGCGTGAGTTGTGAAACTATTCCGCATTGTTTCAAATGAAGATCAAACTTGTAACTCAAATATTCTCCTCCATGATCAGATCACAGAGACTTTATTTTCTTGTTACGATGATTTTCCACTTCACTCTGAAATTCTTTGAACTTTTCAAATGTTTCAGACTTATGTTTCATCAAGTAGATATACCCATACCTGCTTAAATCATCTGTGAAGGTTAGAAAATAACGATACCCGCCGCGAGCCTCAATATTCATCAGACCGCATACATCAGTATGTATTATTTCCAATAAATCTGTTGCTCGCTCCATTGTTCCGGAGAACGGAGTTTTAGTCATCTTGCCCATGAGGCATGGTTCGCAAGTACCAAGTGATTCATAATCAAGTGATTCCAAAAGTCCATCAGTATGGAGTTTCTTCGTGCGCTTTACACCAATATGACCCAAACGGCAGTGCCACAAATAAGTTGCACTATCATTATCAACTCTGCATCTTTTGGCTTCAATATTATGAATATGTGTATCACTACTATCGAGATTCAACAAACATAGACCACTCTTCAAGGGTGCATGACCATAAAAGATATTACTCATATAACTAGAAGAACCATTATTCTCAGATTTAAATGAATAACCGTCTCGCATCAAACAGGATGCAGATAAAATGTCCATGCTTAACGCTGGCACCAAATAACAATTATTCAGGTCTAAAACTAATCCCGAAGGTAGATGTGGAGGTAGCGTGCCGACGGCGATCACATCGACTTTGGAACCATTTCCCACGCGCATCGTCACCTCGTCCTTAGCCAACCTTCGCTTAATCCGCAGTCCCTGTTTCGAGTTGCAAATATTAGCAACAGAACCAGTATCAAATACCCAGGCACTACTGCAAGCATTAGTAAGGTACACATCAATAACATGTATATCACATATACCTTTGTTCACTTTGCCATCCTTCTTAGCCGCCAAATACTTGGGGCGGTTCCGCTTCCAGTGACCAGTCCCTTTGCAGTAGAAGCACTTAGTCTCAGGCTTAGGTCCAGACTTGGGCTTCTTCACTTGAGCAGCAACTTGCTTGCCGTTCTTCTTGAAGTTCCCCTTCTTCCATTTACCCTTTTTCTTGAAACTGGTGGTCTTGTTGACCATCAACACTTGATGCTCCTTCTTGATTTCTACCTCCGCAGCCTTTAGCATTGCGAAGAGCTCGGGAATTGTTTTATCCATCCCTTGCATATTATAGTTCATCATGAAGCTTTTGTAGCTTTGTGGCAGTGATTGATGAACTTTGTCAATGACACTATCAACCGGAAGATTAACTCCCAGCTGAGTCAAGTGATTATGATACCCAGACATTTTGAGTATATGTTCACTGACAGAACTATTCTCCTCCATTTTACAGCTGTACAACTTATTGGAGACTTCATATCTCTCAATCCGGGTATTTCCTTGAAATATTAACTTCAACTCCTGGAACATCTCATATGCTCCATGACGTTCAAAACATCGTTGAAGTCCCGGTTCTAAGCCGTAAAGCATGGCACACTGAACTATCAAGTAGTCATCAGCTTTGCTCTGCTAGGCGTTCACAATGTCCGGCATTGCTCCTGCAGCGGGTCTTGCACCTAGCGGTGCTTCCAGGACATAATTCTTCTGTGCAGCAATGAGGATAATCCTCAAGTTACAGACCCAGTCTGTGTAGTTGCTACCATCATCTTTCAACTTAGCTTTCTCTAGGAACGCATTAAAATTCAAAGGAACAGTAGCACGGGCCATTGATCTACAACAACATAGACATGCAAAATACTTTCAGTACTAAGTTCATGATAAATTAAAGTTCAATTAATCATATTACTTAAGAACTCCCACTTAGATAGACATCCCTCTAATCATCTAAGTGATCACGTGATCCAAATCAACTAAACCATGTCCGATCATCACGTGAGATGTAGTTTTCAATGGTGAACATCACTATGTTGATCATATCTACTATATGATTCACGCTCGACCTTTCAGTCTCAGTGTTCCGAGGCCATATCTGCATATGCTAGACTCGTCAAGTTTAACCCGAGCATTCTGCGTGTGCAAAACTGGCTTGCACCCGTTGTATGTGAACGTAGAGCTTATCACACCCGATCATCACGTGGTGTCTCGGCACGACGAACTGTAGCAACGGTGCATACTCAGGGAGAACACTTGTACCTTGAAATTTAGTGAGAGATCATCTTATAATGCTACCGCTGAACTAAGCAAAATAAGATGCATAAAGGATAAACATCACATGCAATCAATATAAGTGATATGATATGGCCATCATCATCTTGTGCCTTTGATCTCCATCTCCAAAGCACCGTCATGATCACCATCATCACCGGCTTGACACCTTGATCTCCATCGAAGCATCATTGTCGCCTTGCCAACTATTGCTTCTACGACTATCGCTACCGCTTAGTGATAAAGTAAAGCAATTACATGGCGATTGCATTTCATACAATAAAGCGACAACCATAAGGCTCCTGCCAGTTGCAGATAACTGTTACAAAACATGATCATCTCATACAACAATTTATATATCATCACGTCTTGACCATATCACATCACAACATGCCCTGTGAAAACAAGTTAGACGTCCCCTACTTTGTTGTTGCAAGTTTTACGTGGCTGCTACAGGCTTAGTAAGAACCGTTCTTACCTACGCATCAAAAACCACAACGATTTTTCGTCAAGTGTGCTGTTTTAACCTTCAACAAGGATCGGGCGTAGTCACACTTGATTCAACTAAAGTTGGAGAAACAAACACCCACTAGCCACCTGTGTGCGAAGCACGGCGATAGAACCAGTCTCATGAACACAGTCATGTAATGTCGGTCTGGGCCGCTTCATCCAACAATACCGCCGAATCAAAGTATGACATGCTGGTAAGCAGTATGACTATTATCGCCCACAACTCTTTGTGTTCGACTCTGCATATAACATCTATGCATAGACCTGGCTCGGATGCCACTATTAGGGAACGCAGTATTTCAAAAAAAATCCTACGATCACGCAAGATCTATCTAGGAGATGCATAGCAACGAGCGGGGAGAGTGTGTCTACGTACCCTCGTAGACCGAAAGCGGAAGCGTTAAGTAACGCGGTTGATGTAGTCGAACCTCTTCGCGATCCAACCGATCAAGTACCGAACGCACGGCACCTCCACGATCTACACACATTCAGCTCGGTGACGTCCCTCGAACTCTTGATCCAGCTAAGGCCGAGGAAGAGTTTCGTCATCACGATGGCGTGATGACGGTGATGATGAAGTTACCGACGCAGGGGTTCGCCTAAGCACTTCAACGATATGACCGAGGTGGAAATCTGTGGAGGGTCACCGCACACGGCTAAAACAATCAACTTGTGTGTCTATGGGGTGCCCCCCTCCCCCGTATATAAAGGAGGGGAGGAGGGGGCCAGCCGGCCTCATGGTGCGCCCCCAAGGGGGGAATCCTACTCCTACCAGGAGTAGGTTCCCCCCTTTCCTAGTCCTAATAGGAGGGGGGAAGGGGAAGAGGAGAAGAAGGAAAGGGCCCCCCCTCCCAATTTGGATTGGGCTTGGGGGGCACGCCCTTCCTCTTGGCCGCCTCCTCTCTCTTCCACTAAAGCCCATGTAGGTCCATGAAGCCCCCGGGGGGTTCCGGGAACCTCCCGGTACTCCGGAAAAATGCCCGAACTCATCCAAAACCTTTCCGGTGTCCAAACATAACCTTCCAATATATCAATCTTCATGTCTCGACCATTTCGAGACTCCTCGTCATGTCCGTGATCACATCCGGGACTCCGCACAACCTTCGGTACATCAAAACAGATAAACTCATAATACCGATCGTCATCGAACATTAAGCGTGCAGACCCTACGGGTTCGAGAACTATGTAGACATGACCGAGACTCATCTCCGGTCAATAACTAATATCGGAAACTGGATGTCATATTGGCTCCCACATATTCTACGAAGATCTTTATCGGTCAAACCGCATAACAACATATGTTGCTCCCTTTGTCATCGGTATGTTACTTGCTCGAGATTCTATCGTCGGTATCTCAATACCTAGTTCAATCTTGTTACCAGCAAGTCTCTTTACTCGTTCCGTAATGCATCATCCCATAACTAACTCATTAGTCACATTGCTTGCAAGGCTTATAGTGATGTGCATTACCGAGAGGGCCTAAAGATACCTCTCCAACAATCGGAGTGACCAATCCTAATCTCGATCTATGCCAACTCAACAAACACCATCGGAGACACATGTAGAGCATCTTTATAATCACCCAGTTACGTTGTGACATTTGATAGCACACTAAGTGTTCTTCCGGTATTCGGGAGTTGCATAATCTCATAGTCATAGGAACATGTATAAGTCATGAAGAAAGCAATAATAACAAACTAAACGACCATCGTGCTAAGCTAACGGATGGGTCTTGTCAATCACATCATTCTCTAATGATGTGATCCCGTTAATCAAATGACAACTCATGTCTATGGCTAGGAAACTTAACCATCTTTGATTAACGAGCTAGTCAAGTAGAGGCATACTAGTGACACTCTGTTTGTCTATGTATTCACACATGTACTAAGTTTCCAGTTAATACAATTCTAGCATGAATAATAAACATTTATAATGATATAAGGAAGTATAAATAACAACTTTATTATTGCCTCTAGGGCATATTTCCTTCAGTCTCCCACTTGCACTAGAGTCAATAATCTAGATTACACAGTACTGATTCTAACACCCATGGAGTCTTGGTGCTGATCATGTTTTCCTTGTGAGAGAGGCTTAGTCAACGGGTCTGCAACATTCAGATCCGTATGTATCTTGCAAATCTCTATGTCTCCCTCCTTGACTTGATCGCAGATGGAATTGAAGCGTCTCTTGATGTGCTTGGTTCTCTTGTGAAATCTGGATTCCTTTGCCAAGGCAATTGCACCAGTATTGTCACAAAAGATTTTCATTGGACCCGATGCACTTGGTATGACACCTAGATCGGATATGAACTCCTTCATCCAGACTCCTTCATTTGCTGGTTCCGAAGCAGCTATGTACTCCGCTTCACACGTAGATCCCGCCACGACGCTTTGCTTAGAACTGCACCAACTGATAGCTCCACCGTTCAATATAAATATGTATCTGGTTTGTGAATTAGAGTCATCCAGATCAGTGTCAAAGCTTGCATCGACGTAACCATTTACGACGAGCTCTTTATCACCTCCATAAATGAGAAACATATCCTTAGTCCTTTCCAGGTATTTCAGGATGTTCTTGACTGTTGTCCAGTGATCCACTCCTGGATTACTTTGGTACCTCCCTGCTAAACTAATTGCAAGGCACACATCAGGTCTGGTACATAACATTGCATACATGATAGAACCTATGGCCGAAGCATAGGGAATGACTTACATTTTCTCTCTATCTTCTGCAGTGGTATCTGAGCTTGTCGCCTTTGGGAGAGGTCAGAACGATGCTGACCCCCAAGCCGGTGCGCATCTTCGAGCCATCAAAGTGCATCCGCCAGTGAGTGGAGTCTGGAGCTAGCGGCAGGTACTGGGTCTCGGCCTAGTCGACGAGGAAGTCAGCCAGTGCTTGGGACTTGATGGCGGTGCGTGGCTGGTAGAAGATGGTGTAGGGGCCAACTCGATTGCCCATTTGGCCACTCGGCCTGATGCATCTCTATTGCCTATGATCTCAGCAAGCGGGGCAGTGCAGACAACCGTGATGGGGTGCTCTTGAAAGTATGGCTTGAGCTTCTTGGCGGCAAAATGCACGCCATAGCACATCTTCTGGTAGTGGGGGTAGTTCTGCTTTTAGGCCGACAGCACCTCGCTCAAATAGTACATAGGCCTTTGGACCGGCTGTGCTCTACCATCTTCCAGACGCTCCAGCACAATGACAGTGCTGACCACCCGGCTGGTGGCGGTGATATAGAGGAACATGGGCTCCTTAGCAGCCGGAGCCACCAGGACAGGCGGCGTAGTCAGCATTTTCTTGAGCTGGAGGAAGGCCTTGTCCGCCTTCTCATTCCACTCGAAGTGAGTGGTTTTCTTCATGAGCTGGTACAGGGGAAGAGCCTTCTTGCCCAGCCGACTGATGAAGCGGCTGATGGATGCCAAGCAGCCGGTGAACTTCTGGACGTCTCGCAGTCGGGTGGGTCTCTCCATCCGCTCAATGGCCTTGATCTTCACAGGGTTGCACTCGATGCCGTGTTCTAACACAAGGAAACCAAGGAGTTGGCCGGCTGGTACTCCAAAGACACACTTCTCTGGGTTGAGCTTGATTTGAAAACGGCGCAGGTTATCCAAAGTTTCCTTGAGATCTTCCAAGAGGGTGCCGTGCTTCTCCGTCTTCACCATGATATCTTCTACGTAGACGTGGGCATTTCTGCTGAGTTGCTTGAGGAGGCACTTTTGCATGCAACGCTGAAAAGTGACACCGGCATTTCTCAAGCCGAATGTCGTGGTCAGGTAGCAGAAGGCTCCGAATGGTGTGATGAAGGCGGTCTTCAGACGATCGGCCGGGTTCAGCTTGATCTGGTGGTAGCTGGAGTAGGCATCAAAGAAAGACAGCAGCGTGCATCCGGCTGTGGAGTCTATCACTTGATCTATCCGGGGCAGAGCAAACGGATCTTTGGGGCAGGCCTTGTTGAGGCTGGTATAATCAATACACATGCGCCACTTGTTGTTCTTCTTCAGTACAAGGACTGGGTTGGCAAGCCATTCTGGAAAAAACACTTCCATAATGAAGCCTACTACTAGAAGTCGGGCTATCTCTTCACCAACAATTCTTCTCTTCTCCTCTGACAGGCGGCGGAGGGGTTGTTTGACTGGTTTGGCATCTGCTCTCACATGTAGCTTGTGCCCGGCGAAATCCGTCGGGACACCCGGCATGTCTTTGGGAGACCATGGGAAGATGTCTCGATTCTCATGGAGGAAATCGACAAGCTCGCTTTCGTATTTGCTATCGAGGTTGGCCCCCATGATAGCAAACCTCTCCGGGTGGTTCGGGTCCAAGGGAATCTTCTTGGTTTCTTTGGCCGGCTGGAAGGAGCCCTAGGTCTCCGACTCCTTGGGGTCTGGCGACAGGTCCGGCTGCTTGCTGGCCATGGCCACAACCCGGTCGAGGAGCTTCTTCTCGGTAGCAATCACAAGGGACTCGGCCAGCCGGCTGCTAGCAGCAACACAGGCGGCCGGCTTCTTGTAGTCACCGGCTACAGTGATTATGCCCTTGGTTCCTGGCATCTTCATCTTGAGGTAGGCATAGTGTGGCACTGCCGTGAACTTGGCTAGAGCTGGCCGGCCTAGGAGCACATGATAAGGGCTCTCCAGGTCAACCACCTCAAACCAAATTGCCTCACGGCGGAAGTGATCCTTGTCTCCGAAGAGGACATCTATCTTGATCTTGCCGATTGGTGAGCAGGAAAGGCCGGGCACAATGCCATGGAAGACACTCCGACTGGGCTGGAGCTACTTCTCTTTGATGCACAACTTCTCCATGGTGTCGCGGTAAAGGATGTTGATGCTGCTACCGCCGTCTATCAGAATCCAGGAGAAACGAGCAGCTCACCTCTTTGTTGCAAAGGTGGCATCCAACACCATGGCATAGGAACCCGAAGAAGGCATCACCTCCGGGTGGTCAGCACGGCTCCAGCTAATGGGCCTTTTGGACCAGTGCATGAACTTTGGGGCTTCAAAGGCAACAGCATTCACCTCTCGGTGCTGCTGACGTCGGCTATGCTTGTCGTTGGCCACGCTGGTGAAGACGACGTAGGCTCCATGTTCTTCAGGGAATTCGTCCTAGATGGCGGTGACCGGTCGGGCCGGCTGCTACTGAGGAGGAGGCGGCGCTGGCTGGCCAGCAGGCGGAGGCGGCAGTCCTTCGCCCTTGGCAATTCGGCTGAGCCAATAGCACTTCAGGGTGGTGTGGTTGGACGGCTTCATGCCACTGTGGAACTTGCAGGGAGCATCGAGGGTTTTCTCATAGGAGAAGGCGGGCAACCAAGCAGGCTTGCCGCCCTTCTGACGCTTGGGGTCGGGTTGTCCCTCTGGCTGCTGGTCCTCAACTGTTGCCACCTGCCAGCTGGTAGAAGGCGGCTGCGGGGCTCTGCACTTGTTGTCGTTCTGCTGCTGGCACCGACTGTTGTCACCAGCCGGCATCCGAGGAGCCAGAGGGAGCACCTTCCCGGACACGTCCACCTGGAGCTCCGACTTCATGGAGGAGTCGGCAGTGGCGTACTTGTCTGCTATGATCAGCAGTTCGTTGAGTGTGGCCAGCTCGTCGTAGAGGAGTCGGTGCTTGAGTAGGGTGCCTTCTCTGCACCCGACAGTGAAGTACTCCATGGCTTGTCCCTCGTGCACCCCTTCGCAGGAGTTGCGCAGTTCCGTCCACCGCGTCAGGTAGTCGCGAGTGGACTCGGTGGGACCTTGGACGCACAGAGAAAGTTGGCGAGGCTTGGGCGGCCGCTTGTAGGTGCTGGTGAAGTTGCGGATGAAGACTTCGGTGAAGTCTAACCAGCTGTTGATGTTGTAGAGCTTGAGGTTGTTCAGCCATGTCCGAGCTGTGCCCTGGAGCATGAGCGGAACGTACTTCACGGCAACGCGCTTGTTGTCGTTTGCTATGTTGACTGCGGTGGAGTAGTCAACCAGCCAATCTTCCGGCTTCACAGAGCCGTTGTACTTGGGAGTATCTCGAGGGAGCGAGAACCCTTTGGGGAAGGGCTCGTCGCGAATGCGGGGGCCGAAACAAGGCGGACCGATTGCATCTTCTTCTTCTACTGCCAGGGATCAAGCCAAGCGGTCGCTCCGGTGACGGGCGTCGTTCTCTTCGACTCCTTCTCTGTGGCCTAGCCGGTCTCCGAGAGTCGGGTGTTCAACAGGCGGCGGGGAGACGTGCCTCTCCCTGCGCGGGGGAGGCCGACGGTCGTCCTGCCGTTCCACTACTCGTGGGTGGCCGTCTTGGTCGCGCTCGATGGTGATACATGTCCGGCTGTGGCGTGCAGTCGGCTCTTGATCTCTTTGGTCGCAGGCACCGCTTGTCGGCGTCCGGGAGGTCGCGCCGTGCTCTCGGTGAGGGGGGAGGTTCTCGGCTTGCTGGCTGGGTTCCACCACGCGGCGGCCAGCTTCTTGCTGCGTGGCGGTCGCGTCGATGAGTTGCTGAACACGCTCCATCATGCAGCAACGCTCGTTGCCCTCCAGGTGGTCCCGCTCATCTGCTGCCGCCTGGGCAGCGCGTATGTTCTCCATGGGCGTGGTGTAAACAGGGCAGTCTACCCCTAGCATGCTGGCGATGGTCGCGCCACGTTGCCGGAACACGCCCACGCGGCTGGGCTCTCCAGCAGCCGGCGTGCCACAGACGGCGCGGTCGATCTCGCGCTAGTACGCTTTGGTGAGGCGTCTGATAGTGGCCAGCTTCTCGATGCTCTTGACGAGCGCGATGCGCCAGGCCTCTAGCGTCTCGCTGTTGGCATCTGCTGCTATGGGTGCGGATTGGTCCCGCATCGCCACCTGCAGCGGGTCCTGGGTGGCCCCGCCAGAAGCTTCGTCATGGCTGATGACGAGCACCTCCGTGATGGTGCTTCCACCGCTGTCCGCACGAGGGAGAGGGTCGTCGAAGACCAGCATGTTGGTGGGGAACGCGTCGAGAGATGCCGCGTCGGAGTCAACGAACATCGGGTCAGTGGAGCCAACGGACTCTAGGTCAGAGGCCGGCTCATTGGCGATGTGAAGCTTGCCAAGGCGGTCGACGAGGCAGCTCTCAGAGCTGGCTTCTCCCGTGTCGGGTGCGGGCTCGTCAGAGAGGCGGATCCTGCCGATGAGATCAGCGAGGCAGCTCGCCGCGCACGCGACCTCAGCGCCATGCAGCGCGTCGGCGCAAATGCCATCGGGCGTGCCGGGCAGGCTGCGCTCACCAGGAAGGAAAAGGGTTCCCGTCCAGAACAGGTCTCCAGACGATGATGCACCTAGCCCCACGGTGGGCGCCAAATGTCGGGGATATCTAGCGACATATGCCAGGGGGTGGCTTATCATGGAGGGGGACAAAAGTACGTCGCCGGTGCCTGGAAGCGGGATAAGGTATAGTCGCATACGCCGACGCATCTTACCCAGGTTCGGGGCTCTCCTAGGAGATAACACCCCTAGTCCTGCTCCGCGGGGTCTTCGCATGATCACTATCTGGATAAAGTAGCTACAAGCTTGCTCCTTGAGCTGTTTGAGCTAGAGGAGGAAGAAGAACAAGGCTAGCCCTTACTCCACTCTCTCTATATGTGTGTGTGATATCTATGGTAATGAACCCTTTGCATGGGTGCCCTGGGGGGGTTTATATAGGCCTACCCCCAGGGGTAGAATGGTAATCCGGCTTGGTGTGGGACCCGGCTGTCAGTGTCTCTGGTCGCCGGCTCCTCCGCCGGCTGCTGAGGCCCGCCGCCTGGTGGGTCCCGCCGACTGTCTTGTACTTGGCCGGCAAGCCGCGCCCGCCGCTTGCGGGTCCTGCCGACTGCTCAATACTGTAGTCATGCCACTGATGATGCATGCTTTGTCGGGGAGGGCGTGGCTACAGTCCCACCGCCTGGTGGGCGCTCACTGTAGCCACTCCCCGTCTCTTCTGGTTAATGGCGCACAGACTTTGAGGGGGAGAGGGGGCGCCTACTGGAAGGTGGCCCACTCCCGCTGCCGCCTGGTGAGGCATCATCGCCTTCTAGGGCTCGCCAACAGGTAGGGCCCGCCGCCTGCGGGCTGTACCGACTGGCCATCGTGGGAGCGTAGCTCCCTTTGCCATGTATGATGTCACGGGCGGCATGGCAACAGTGTTGCACCAGGCAAGGGGTGTCCGCCTGGTACGCTACACTATGGTCACATTCTGCCCTGGATTCGAGGGTGGCAGGCTGTACTGTAGCCATGCCCCGTCTCGTCGTTGTTATGAGGTGCTAACAGCAAGGGTATGAGGGGCCGCCTGCTAGGAGTCGGCCCTCCTCGTGGCCGCCTTCTGGGTTCCGCTGCCTTCTAGCAACCGGCCGCTTGGACCAGCCGGCCCCAAGAAGGCGGTCCTTTGTCTTTGATGTTTGAGGGGCGCAGCCGGCCCCGATGTCTTGAAATACCATGGGGGGCTGATGAGGCTACCCATGGTCATTTACTCCGACAACGTGACCAACACATACATTGTCAATACAAAATCTAATGCAAGAAATAACTTATGAGTAACATGCACGAATTGATGATGTGGTGCTTGCATGCATAGAGTACAAAAACAATGTGATTTATGACTTGCATGCATGACATGTTCTTGTGCCATAGTTGCATGTCTAGGAAAAAAGCTACTAGTGGGTTGTACTAGCTATTTAGGAATAGAAGATGTATACATGGAAGTTGTAGGGAAACAGATGACCGTGACATGTATCTCAATTCCTATGAGTAGGGATTGGAAAAGAGATGTCATTTGGTTCACATCATAGGAACTTTTCTATTGAATCTAGAGATGACATGTATCTCAATTCCTATAAGGAGGGATTAGAAAAGAGATGTCATTTGGTTCACATCATAGGAACTTTTCTATTGAATATACGCTAATGTTTATTTTCCTTTAAAATTATGGGAGTATAGGAATCCATTCATATGAAACAAGTTGCTCTAAAGCTATAAAAATGATATCATGTTTTTTTCCTTTGAAATGTGGAGTATATGAATCTATTCCTATGAACTAATTGGCACTAAAGGAAAAAATCATATAAAAATCATATCATATAGAGTTCCTATGATATTCCTCCACACCAAAGGATGGTTCAAATTACTGCAGGTGATACGACGGTCTTTCTTTGTAGACTCCTCCCCCATCTTTATAGTTACCTCTCGAAGATGAATGAAATGATATATACTGGGTATTCTATATGTGCATTTTGGTACACGAAAACTCAGTAAAAATTTGCGAGGTTCGAATTTTCAATAAAGCTATATGCACTGCATTTTGGAACGGAGGGAGGATCATACGGCAGTTGCTAACACTGACGTGGAAGATTTGTGTTTAGGACGAGTGGCTGTTCTGTTAAATGACATGGCAAAACTGACACTATCGGATGCCGATCTAATGGTTCTTACGGCGTTCGTCAGGAAATGGCTTGTGGCGAACGTTTGTCGGATAATGATTTACGGACACATGCATTGCATTGATACGTGCCCCCTCTCTCTCACGCACACACGCACCCTCACGAGTCACGACTCTCCCGAGTCCTCTCGCACCCACCGTCTATCTGCAGGTAGACGTCACACACATATGTGCTCTTCACACCCTACCCTCAGAACTTCTAAAAGACAAAAGACGTCGCCCACCTTTTATTTTAACTCACATGTTACACACTTATACTATTACTCTTGTGGCGAACGTTCTTTGGGCATAGTATATTGTACTCTCACGAAGAGAAGTGGTGCACGCACGCACTAGTTCTCTCACACCCACTCGCGGGTACATGTAGGAGCGCATTTTTTTGAAGATGGTACAACAAAATCACTCCACTATATATATAAGCAGGAGCCTTAGCGCTTGCTTTACTAGGGTTCCTCTCTTTCACTCTCTCATGCTCTCCAGAGCTAAGCAAGAGATAGGTGGCCACACTCTCTCTCTGCTCACGGCTGGTCACAAATCCAGCCGGACCACCTCGACCGGGGCAGGGGTGTCGGTGCATCGTTCACGCTATCGTCGGCGGCGAGGGAGGAGACCAACGGCTGCCTGCGCGTCCCGATCGGCGGCTGTGTCGTTCTCTCCGAGAGAGCACCGGCTCGGGACTGCCTCCGACCCCTTCTTCCTCCATGCGGTATTATGGCCAAGATGCGGCCTCCGACGCCGTCTTTTCCACATGCCGACGACCCTCAGGTATATATTCCTTCGAAACCTGCCTTGCTCTACTGCCCCAGCTCCCCACGTGGCTGCGTGTGGATCTTTTTCTACTTCCGTCAGCTGTTCCAAAGCCACCTAGACTTCTACTATTATTAGAGGTAAAGCTAGTTTATACAGTCGAATCTAAGAGTTGGTTCAAACAGGGAAGAAAGTGGGAAAGCTGTAGCATGAATCTAGGACTTGGTTCTAAGAGGAAACAGGAGAAAGTAGTAGATATTGGCTACCCAACCGGTCTCTTGGTTGAAAAGGCGAAGAAAGCATGGTGGATGGCGAAGGGTGGGGGAAGTGGACCTGTCTCTTTGTCGAAAAAGGAAAGAAAGTGAGGGGTGTTGGGGGACAATACAAATGAGAATGAGTAGGTCTAGATTTCCTGTGCTCACATAGGAAAATGTCGCCGAGGAGATAAAAATGGGACAAATGCAGACATGCCGCTTGAGTGTTTGCCTCTCTTGGCAACCACATCTGTCTCACAACTTTATGCCCCTGCTGTCCCTACGCCATATCGCTATCGTTAATGTAAAATCACATGAAGCATTAAGCAATGCCACCTAATGTCACTATAAGTAATGGTCTAGTGCCATCGATAAATTGAAGCAATGCCACCACCATTTTATGAAGTGCTTCCGTCTTGCTTTATTTCCCATGAATTGTGTTTCTGCAGTTACACTTAAACCTCACACCGCTAACATTGCTTCATCCCAGTGGAACTGCACAAATTTGATTGCACATTTATTGACCATGTGCTACTCTCATGACAGTAATACTAATGCTATTGTTCTGCATGTTAATCTAGTGGTAGTGTTGATGTGATGTGATGCTACTTACTTAAGGGCACTTTCATACTGTCAATGTAGTGCCAATTATAACACAATAGATGTTGTTGTTAATCATACACCACTGCAAATAACTGTCACTGTTTAAATAACCATATTTCATATTTGCGCAAACAGGGATGTCTGTCTCCATATCGATTCTATCTGCGCAATCAAAAGTACACACCTTAGTTTTAGTACAACTGCACAAAATGAGATGGCTATTCCTAGTTGTCGTCCTCTAAACACCCATCTTCCAGGTATTCCTACATTGGTAGTAACTAGGTAGAATGACCAACGCAATCTAAAAGAAGTTGATTCGTACATTTTACTTCCTGGTTGCAGTGCAGGAATGTGCGAAAACAACTGCATCGTAGTCCGGAGTGCACTTTCTACTAGTTCATCCATGCACCGAGGACTAGCTGGCACGGCTGCACGGAGGTTTTTGGGACAGGTGCACGGACAAGAGGCATTGTGGTCTGCTTATTTCTGCAAATAGCGGTGCTTAAATTTAGTGGAATGCACAAGAATTTCAGATGGTCAGTACACTACATAGTTCAGTTCAGCATTCTAGCTGAGAACACAATTATAATTGGTTATTATGGAATGAGAGAACCTAACCCTGGATGGTGGCAACAAGAAAAAACTAGAGTGAACTCTAGGAAATTTAAGCCTGCCAGGAGGCCCTTTGCTCAGAGAAGCCTTGCTTGATTTTTCCTGATTTTTAAACCTGCCAGGAAACTTTGTCTTTTGCTGTGAACTAGTATATGTTTGTTATGTTCTATGAATCATTGAGATGTATAAAATTGTTTAACTTGTGCTTTTCAAGTTTTTTATGAAGCCGAGTTTAATGTGAGTGTTCCACATGAACGCTGGACTAGCGTGTGAACGTTTGGAATTTACATTGTGGCCTCAGTTAACTGCATGAACCACTGTAACAAGATACGCAGTTGCTTATATGTCAGACAGTAGATTATTGATTGTTAGCTGGTCGATAGCCTAGTGTTGAAGCGAGCTGAGCCAATGTGCCATGTTTTGCACAACTGCTTACAAGTGGGGTAGCACCAACAGTGTTTACAAGTAATTATGTATACGTCGGCGCACAGTTCTCGAACGAGTACTCTATTTCATCAAACACACACTGCTCGTATGATAAACCGTGACAACTTATGTCTTGCCATGCCATATTCATGAAAAAACTAGTGAGGACGCATCTGTTTCGTCAACAATTATGATGGTTCTCACATGATTCACGGGCACACAAAAGTAGCAGCAGTTCCCATAGACGGATTCAAACAGAGTACTAGCCCCAGAGGCCCAATAATAGGCAAGGTTCGGATAATTAGACACAATCCAAACTACTATTAAACACTAGCTGGGGTAACTATTTCATGCCTCGATCTAATTTGGGTTGGACACAAGATGGACCTTGCCATAAACATCATCGAGGACGTCCGGCAACAGCTCAATCTTGTGAACCTTCATGAAGATAACCTTGTAGCCTTGCCACGCATAAACTTGTTTGTGGAGGCATGCCACGTCATCTTCCTGCGTAAGCTTGACAAGAACAGTATGCCTCACAAACGAAGGAGTAGCTTTGAACTTATTGTGCTTCAGTACACCCTGGACAACACGCCTGACAACAGTGAGGCTGGAATACAACTCGGCATCGGTATAAGCGCAAATGGCTTCCAGGATCCAACAACCTAAGAACTCTGTTTTCCCAGTGCGTATATTCAGGTCATCCGCCTCATAGCGAGTGACATGTACAACCACACAATCCTTGTCTGCATCAGGGCTCTAATTGAAACAGAAACAAATTCTGAATTACTTTCCAGTATAAGAAACACAAGTTATTTAAACCACTATGTATAGCATGGCATCGAAGCTAATAGAATTTTGCATTATTCATCACCACATACTGAGATGAAAAACCACAATAGAGATCGGCAAAGAAGAAAATCACCTTAGGTAGCTCAGTGGCGGGGACACATCCTCGAAGGGGGAAAACTACTCCTGCAGGGCCACGGGGGCTGTAACCTCAAATGGGGCGTTGACCATCTCAGTAGTGGCCGTGAGCGTATCTGGGTTCGGCTCGGTGGCTGCCTCCATCTTCTTGGAGCTCCCTGTCTCGTGGGGATCAGCCTCCCGTGTCTGCTCCAATATCAGCAGATCTTTGCCTGGTTCTCCTTGGTCCATCATGAAACTGACGAATACTAGGAGACCACTGAAAGGAAAACACAATCGCAATGACAATGAAACGAAAAAGAGAGTGAGGATCAGTTACAGCTTTGCAAAAGTTCTTTTTTTCTCTGAATGAAAATATACCAACATCACGGATCCGCTTACCTTCCCTTCGTTGGGAGAGAAGAACAGTGGCAGATGCGAGTGTTGGCTTTCTTGAAGACGGTGAGGGAGAAGGGGATTCAGCAAAGAGTGAAATGATGGTTGCTTCGTCCGTCAAACTTAGACTGCGGGGAGGTGGGGTTTTGTGATACAACGGCTCGTTACTGCCACGCTACGACCGGGGTGACTCTCCGCCTGCATACTGCCTTCTAATTTGGTGGATGGCATTTGGGCCCGCACGCTGCATGGCCCGCACGTCGGTGAACAAAAGTAAAATGACATTCAGTAGAGGGAGACGTTTCGATGACCTAGGAGGAGCCAGAAGCGGTAGTGTATCCACTGTACTAGGAGTAATTGTTTTTTTGGGTAGCTATAGAGTGTCTCCACTATACTAGTAGTAATGGTTTCTCTGGGCCCAAGACAAAACAGCCCATCCACCCTAGTAAATAATAAAATCAATTCAAAAGCCCATATATTTACTTAATGAGAGGCGCTACCCACACCCAGCACACCGCCCCCCAAAAATATCTGGGTGCTCTTCTTCCTCCTCACTCCCACCCACCTCACGTCAGCTCGCTCCACTCGTACCCCCAAATTCCTCACCTCACTCCTACAGAAAACCCCAGCTCCCCTTCTTCCTCACTACTACAGAAAAACCCCAGCTCCCCTTCTTCTTCACTCACACTACAACTAGGCTCGTCATTCGTTACTCTGCTCAAATCCATGAGCATGACGCGACGCCCTTGAAGAAAATGGAGTCGGCTGACCCCAGCGCCAAGAAGATGAGGCTCCTGCCAGCGGTGACGCTTGTTGTATATCCCGCACCCGGCAGCATGGGGAGAAGCGGCGACCTCGCCCCACCGGATCCTAGGAACCCGTGGAATCTCGGGTGGACCGCATCAGCGATCTCCCAGACGCCGTCCTTGGGGAGATCATCTCGCTTCTCCCCACCAAGGATTGATGCCGCACCCAAGTCCTCTCAATTCGGTGGCGCCCTCTATGGCACGCCATGCCCCTTAATCTCGATTGTCGTCAGCTATCTCTCTTCAATTATTTTGAAATCTCCAGAGCCATCATCTCCTCCCACCAGGGCTCCGTTCAAAGCCTCTGCATCCCGTCATGCTACCTGAGCAAGCATAGCATGCCCTGCACAGTGGACATCTGGCTGAAATCCCCTGAATTCACAGAACTACACCTGCTTGAGTTCTACTATTCCCCTGGAAATCACCTACCAGATACCGAACGCCATGTACTTGTGCCCTCAGCACCGATGTCCATCTCGCGGTTTTCCTCCTCTCTCCATACCGTCATCTTTGCGCTGTGCTACCTACCAGACAATCTGGTACTAATCCTTTGACTCCCATTTCTCAAGAAACTTTCACTTGTGCGAGTTCGTATATGCCTCATTGCATAGCATCATCCACTCCAGTTGCCCTGCCCTGGAGTGCTTGGTGCTTGTTTTCACAGTTAGAATCAGTTGTCTCCAAATAAAGTCGCCTAACCTTGTAAGAATTGGAATTTCTTTTGACGGAAGGCAGCTCATCATCCATGATGCCCCTTCACTTCAAAGGTTGATCCTTGATTCTAGTTATTCACCGTCGCAAATAACCGTCCTCTCTGCGCCTAAACTAGAGACCTTGGGTGTAATACATGACCTCTATGCTCATTTCAATATGGTGTTTGGCTCCACAGTTCTTCAGGTACTTTATATTACCATCTACACTTGTAACCATAAGCTGCATTTTAAATTTCTGCGCATAAGTTATATATCATCTTGGAGTACACATTTTGTACTAACATTATGTTCTATGCTCAATTAAGAGTTTCTCCATGGATAGCCTATCAACAGTGCTGGATTCTGTCAAGATCTTATATATCCAAATGAATAGTTTTGATCTGAACAAGATTATTGGCTTGCTGCAATGCTTTCCATGGCTGGAGAAGTTGTATATAAAGGTGATAATTTCACGCACATTGGAAGCCTGCATATAGTGTACTAGAATTAACCGTTCAACTGTTGCTCTTTCGACACTCTTTTTTTAGACCTTAACTATTTTCAATCTTCATGTCTATTTAGGCAACAGGACGGGGTAAGAAAGTTATAACCAATCGGTGGATTCGTAAGCACCGGGATTTTCTCACTTCTCATGACATTCGATTGAAGACAATAACGCTATAACGATATGTAGCCAACCATGCAAACACTAGATTTGTCACATTCTTCCTGCTGAATGCAAGGTTACTATTGTCCATCAGGCTTAAGTTTATCAGCAGCATGGTTTTGACGGATGGGTATGTCGAAGAGCAAAAAAAGGAGTTTCAGGTGGACAAAAGAGCTTCTGAGCGTGTCGGGCTTCTATTTACAACATATTGTGGTCATAATCCAGTAAATTTTACGACCCAGGATGTTCATTCTATGGACCTAACCGATCCATTTGACTGTGACTGCCGAAATAGTGCTGGAGTTAGAAGTTGTTGCCCTTTTCAACCTGGGTTTTGTCTAAACCTGATGAACAATTAACCCTCATGCTTTTATACAGTTTGTAAGCTAGAGTTAGATGTTCTTGCCCTTTTCAACTCGGCTGTGACTGTCATATTTTCTTTGAAACAAGGCAAATGGCTTGCCATTCGTTTAATTTAGAGTGAAATATTGTAACAAATCCCAACCAAGGGAAATAACATCACTCTCGCCGGCTGCTTGAGCTCACTGTGTATTACAGAAGCCATGTGATTAGCCCCCACCAGCACCCACAAACTTATTTTGAACTAGCACACCAAATGGGTTGTAAATTTTCATAGGAAAGGCTGCATGACCATGACAGATTTAGATTTCTGGCATTTGGGACCCATGAGGAAATAGCCTATCCAAGGTGGTGTCGACTTACTAGCTAGTCAACAAACGATTCTGCCTACCAGCCGTTGGATTGACGTCCGACATCTGTCGTGTATCTTCTATCTCTTGTCTTCTTCCTCCAGCTGCCCAAACCAAACCACCCCGTCGGCTCCGCCTGCTCTCACCTCCCACGGCTGGCTGCGCCTCCATCGCCCTACCGTACCCTCCAACGTTGGCCAGTCCCTCCCTCTATTTCCCCACACGTCATGTTATTCTCCGCGATGTCAGCCCCAACACGCACCCGCACCCGAACGAGTCAACTCTCATACTCCCCTCCGCCTGCGACTAGACCAGCGCATCTTCCACGGCTCCTGTTCGTACCATTCAAGGCCTCGTCGTCGTCCTCCGCCTTGGTTCGCTCGCCGTGCGTGGTGCGCCACCCTCTTGCATTGTCAACGTCGTCAACAACAGAGAGGAACAAGGAGATGACTGTACATGGATAGGATGACAATAGGGACCCACCAGCGTCATGGCAGTACGCAAGCAAGCACTACAAAAAAAAGACACATCCCTGACATTTTGGGCCGAACGAAATTTTTTTCTGTCATACATATGACACTTCTATGATGATAATTGTGACAAAACCCGGTATCATCATAGATGTGGTGGGCTCCTACTTCTATGACAAAAAATCGTGACAGAAAATGGGCTTTTCGTCCTGGGCGGGCCGGAGACGCAGCTGCATGACATTCTTTGGGCCGTCCATGACGGAAAAAACTGTGGTAGAAGCGAGGGCGAGGAAAATTTTGGCGAGTTCCCGGTTACGGTGGGAGGTCGGGGGCCGAGCGATGCGCGTTTCTCTCGTACACATACGCGCATGTGTGCGAGGCGTTGGCTCTAACTGAACCCGAGCGAGGCGTTGGGCTCTAACTGAACCCGAGCGATTGCACTGCAGGCTACGCGTTACTGAACCCGAGCGATCGATCGATGGCTGTTAACTGAACCCGATCGAGCGATTCCTTCGCTACTGCTGCTAACTGAAGCCGATCGATGCTGCCTCTGGGATGAACAGTGAGCGTTGCGGGGGGGTTGGATGAACAGTGAGCGGTGGCATTGCCTCTGGATGAACAGGACCCCGTGGTGTGGAGGGCTGGATGAACAGTAGATGGTGGAGGGGTGCCCGTGGAGGGGTGGTTGAACAGGGCCCCGTGGTGTGGAGGGCTGGATGAACAGTAGACAGTGGAGGGGTGCCCATCGAGTGGTGGTTGAACAGTAGCCGGTGGAGTAGCGCGCGGTGGAGGCTGGATGAATAGTAGCCCGTGGAGGCTGGAGGAGGTCGATGGTAGCCCGTGGAGGCTGGAGGAGGTCGATGGTGGAGATGAACAGTATCCCGTGGAGTCCCGTTTTGCGGTACGCCACACCCCTCCCGATGAACAGGACCCCCGTTTCGACCATAGGATGTCCGTTTCGTCCGTTTTGCGGTACGCCACACCCCTCCCGATCAATAGGACCCCCATTTCGACCGTAGGAGGTCCGTTTCGTCCGTTTTGCGGTACGCCACACCCCTCCTGATCAACAGGACCCCCGTTTCGACCGTAGGAGGTATGTTTCCTCCGTTTTGCGGTACGCCACACCCCTCCCGATCAACAGGACCCCCGTTTCGACCGTACGAGGTCCGTTTCCTCCGTTTTGCGGTACGCCACACTCCTCCCGATCAACAGGACCCCCGTTTCGACCGTAGGAGGTCCGTTTCCTCCGTTTTGCGGTACGCCACACCCGTCCCCATGAACACGACGCATTCCGTTGCCTCCCCATGAACACGACGACGACGCTGTTTCTCCGTTCCGACCCAGCCATGTACACGAGCCCTGGCCGTACGTATGCGCGAGTAGGCGTTCGAGACCCCGCCCATATGTACACATACGTGGCCGTATTTTCTTTCTTGCACCCTGGCCGTTGTACGTACGTGTACATGCTACGTGCGCGCCTCTACTACGACACGTACGCGCCTCTACTACGACACGTGCGCGCCTCTACATCCACCAGTATATATGTACGTACACGTTCGCGACCAGAATGACAACGCTACGTACGCTTCGACCAGGTGGGTCCCGACTGTCAGGCACTTCCTTGCCTGCGAAGATGTAGCTGGTGGGTCCCAGCAGTCAGGGGGGCGAATCATTTTTTTTTCCCGGACGCACTTCCTTGCGTGCGAAGATGTAGCTGGTGGGTCCCAGCAGTCAGGGGCAAACGTTTTTTTCGCAAAATACGGTGGCCCGTCTGGTGGGTCCCCGCTGTCAGGTGGAGGAATAATTATTTTGCAGGTAATAAGGAGGCACTTCCTTGCTGCGGCCGTGGACCCAGCTGTCAGCCTCTCCACGTACAGTCCACGTCCGATGGAAGCCGTTCCTTGACCACGTTGACCACGCCGCGCCGAGAGCACCAGGGCGGTGGACGACGGCGAGGCCTAGGAAGGGGACGACACGGAGCCGGGGAAGACGCGGCAATGGGTGCCCACGCGTAGAGGAGTACGAGGGTTCATTGGTTCGCTGTGGTGTGAGGCTGCCGTCGCCGCAGAATAACAGGGGGTGTGGGTGAGTAGAGGGATGGCCTGGTCAGCGGTGGGAGTAGTAGGGGGCGGTGAGGCCTCCGCCGCATCGCAGCCGGCCACGGGAGGCAGGAACACGAGGCACGGCCGGCGCTGGTTTGGGCGGCTGGATCAAGAAGACCAGAGGTTGAGAAAGCACTACGGCCGTTGGATGGACATCGTACGGTCACTGGAGCTAGAATCGTGCATATTGACTAAGTTGACAAAGCCCTCCGTCCCCGTCAACTTAGTAGGCCCACAAGTCAGCCTGCCACTATACTGGGTCCCAGCTAACAGGGGGAGTATTCATTTTTTGTGCGTAATAAGGAGGCACTTCCTTGCGTGCGAAGATATAGCTGGTGGGTCCGAGCTGTCAGCGGCGGTAACGTTTTTTTCGCGAAATACAGAGGCCCTTTCGGTGGGTCCCTGATGTCAGGTGGAGGAATCATTATTTTGCGCGTAATAAGGAGGCACTTCCTTGTGTGCGGCCGTGGACCCAGCTGTCGGCCTCTCCACGTACAGTCCACTTCAGATGCATGTCGGTCGTTGACCACGTTGACCAGGCCGCGCCGAGAGCACCAGGGCGGTGGACGACGGCGAGGCCTTGGAAGGGAATGACATGGAGGCAGGGAAGACTCGGCAGTTGTTTCCCACGCGGAGGGGAATACGACTGTACGAGGGTTTACTGGTTCGTCTGCCGTCGCCGGAGAATAACAGCAGGTGTGGGTGAGTAGAGGGATGGCTAGGCCAGCGATGGGAGTACGGTGGGGCGGTGAGGCCTACGCGGCAGCACAGCCGGCCGCGGGGAGGAGGGAACAAGCAGTCCCGCCGGCGCTTGTTTGAGCGGCTGGAGCAGGAAGAGCAGAGATTGAAGAAGCACGACGGCAGTTCGATGGACATCCAATAGTCACTGCTTGTGCGTCAACCTTTTTTTAGGAAAGCCTCAAATCTGTGGAAAACAGCATACAGCCCATCTGCCATTATTTCTAATAATTTACAGCCCATTTGCTAATTCTTAAGGTTTTTTTTGGAGCCCATATTCTTTTTGTTAGCATTACAGCCCATATTGTGGCCACGGTTAAAAAATTATACAAAATTTTGCATATTTCGGTGCGGTCCGAACTGTTTTTAATCCCGAAATTTCGACTCACATTCAAACTGATTTTAAAATAAATGTATATCAATATAAAATCCAACAAATTCTCCACGCATAAAAATTAATGTAATTTAAAATCTCGAAATGAAAAAAAGATATTTGAAACTAATTGCCGGTTTGATGTGTTTTAAAAATGTACAGCCCATTTCTCATAACTGATAGGCCATTTTCTCGGCCAGCCGAATGAAGCTCTCCTCGTCTTGAAAGATTTGCAGCCCAGCAGGCCTGACAAAGCGACTTACTTGGCAAATCACAAAAAAACTGGGCTATGGCCGTGGACCCAGCTGTCAGCCTCTCCACATACAGTACTCTTCCAATGGAAGTCGGTCGTTGACCACATTGACCACGCCGCGCCGAGAGCACCAAGGCGGTGGACGACGGCGAGGGCTAGGAAGGGGACGACGCAGGGCCGGGGAAGATGCGGCAGTGGATGCCCACGCGGAGAGGAGTACGAGGGTTCACTGGTTCGGCTGCGGCGTGAGGCTGCCGTCGCCGCAGAATAACAGGGGGTGTGGGTGAGTAGAGGGTTACCCTGGGCCAGCGGTGGGAGTAGTAGGGGGCGGTGAGGCCTCCGCGGCATCATAGCCGGCCACGAGAGGCAGGAGCACGCGGCACGACCGGCGCTGCTTTGGGCGGCTGGAGCAAGAAGACCAGAGGTTGAAGAAGAACTATGGCCGTTGGATGGACATCGTACGGTCACTGGAGCTAGAATCGTTCATATTGACTAAGTTGACAAAGCCCTCCGTCCTCATCAACTTAGTAGGCCCACAAGTCAGCCACCCACTATGGTGGGTCCCAGCTAGCAGGGGGTATTCATTTTTTGGTGCGTAATAAGGAGGCACTTCCTTGCGTGCGAAGATATAGCTGGTGGGTCCGACCTGTCAGTGGGGGGGACTTTTTTTCGCAAAATACAGAAGCCCTTCCCACGTACAGTGCACGTACAGTGCGTAATAAGGAGGAACTTTCCTTGCGTGCGACCATGGACCTTGTGGGTCCCAGCCATCAGGCTCTCCATGTACAGTCCTCTTCCGATGACTCTCGTATGTTGACCACGCCGCGCCGAGCGCACCGAGGCGGTGGACGACGGCGAGGCCCCAGACTGGAACGACCCGGAGATGGGGAAGACGCGGCAGTGGAGTCGCAGACGGAGAGGAGTGGGAAACTTGACTGGTTCGGGTGCGGGGTGGGCCTACACTCGGCAGAGAATAACAGGAGGTGCGGAGTGGAGGGATGGCCTGGCCGTCGGTGGGCTAGCATTTCGCTGAGGAGCGCAAAACAACACTGCTGGACGCCGAAGGCTGGAGCAGGCGATTCCGGCAGCGCTGGGGGGAGAAGACGAGAGATTGAAGAAGAATGTCGGCTGTTGGATGTAAATCCAACGCCTTCTTAGGCTTCGACCTATTGGCCCACATGTCAGCCAGTCCATTTGTTTTTTTAGTCCATTTGGTGGGCTGTGTGAAACAATGATGTAGCATCTATGCAGCCCGTTTAAATCCCATTTGCATTTTTCTCGAAATCCGCGGACTTGCTGGCTGGGTGAAAATATCATGTTGGGCTAGACGGAGAAATATTATAAAAACATAAACACATGATTGCACGTCAGTAAAATCTTTGCAAGCTTATGTACGCAATCACTAGGAGTTAACTTGCCAAGTTATATATAAACAATTATTATTATTATTTTGTAAGAACTTTCAACTTACGAAATAAAATATCATTTTAATTTGATGAGTTAATAGTACGTGGGGTATTATTATTTTTTAGGCTAGACGTGGGACAGTTGAGTTGGTTCTAGGGGAAAGTACTGGGAGAAAACTCAGTTTACATCGAAAAAGAAAGTGGGAGAAAATTCAGAGACCTGCTGGGTCCACCTGAGGAGGGGAATATGTTGGGAGGAAGGAGATTCAAAGCAGGGCAGCCGAGTGAACTAGTTTTTTTTACGGACAAGTGAACTAGTTTACATACATAAGCAAATAGCCACTAAAAAAGCAATCAGGTTAATGGGTTCTTAAAAGAAATATTTCAGACAAAACAGATAATTACAACACATAGGCTAATGCATGAAACACTCAGATGATAAAGGTGCTTATAAACAGATAAAGTACAACATCTAGACCTTCCTGGCACGCTTGATCATGACGCTGCGGCTGTCCGTGTACTCGTCGGTTACGGGAAGCAGACACGCCCTCATGTCCAAGATCTGCCTGTACATGTCGTAGCATGCATATGCGTCCTTGGCCGCGTAGGTTATGGAGGCTAGATTCAGAGGTACCTCCCATGTGTTCAGGTCGTCTTCTTTCATGTTGGCGTATCAAGGGTCGATGATGGTCTCAGCGAGGTCAACCACGGAGTCCTTCTCCTGCCCGTTGCTGATGATCTTGTATTGCTTCTGGATGTCGACAAGCTTGTTGCACCAGATGGCCGAATCGTCGCGTTCTTCCTTCTCTCCACCGTAGCGAAGGTGCAGTCGGCGCTGCCGATGAACGGGCGAATGCTCCAGAACCTGGTGCAGCCATAGGACTGAGGCAAGGTAGAGATTCACCAAGTCCGTATCGTTGGTGTACATCACATTCAACTTGGTGCAGCCATAGGACTGAACGGCGAACTCAAAGGGGAACTCCTTGCTGAAGTCCATATCCAGCAGGCTCACCCCTCGGATCGCCATTGGAGTCTCTTCAAGTGAACGAGTGTGTAGGCAGCGGCAGCAGTTCGTTTTTCAGCTCTTGGGGAACTGGATTCAACAGTAAGCTGAGTGTGTACAGGCGATAACAGTTACTACCCCTCCCTCGTCCGCTGCACGCCCGGCAGAAGATGCACCCTCGGCCACACGTCGGTTCACGAGCGGGTCTGTATTGGTATTGTAATAACAGGAGTTAGTGGTCACTTTACTTAAATTTAATTAGCTTTAATAGAAATTTATACTTAAAACAAGCAATGCATTCGCTCGTTCTATCAGTGCCACAGGATCAACATGCACAACAATTAGAATTATTATTCTCAGGACGCACACGATTAGCACATTTGTCGCACTTTCACAAAGATAATACTACCAAGTTTGAACTGTTTGTTATGGTTGTTGTCCTCTGCATCATCATGCCGTCTTTCCCAGCTTGCAAGATTCAGAACCAACAAATAAGATCCAAATAATAAGTACAACAAAGATGCCTACACATCTCATTGATTCCCAGCTTGCAAGATTCGGAACCAACAAATAAGATCCAAATAATAAGTACAACAAAGATGCCTACACATCTCATTGATTCCCAGCTTGCAAGATTCAGAACCAACAAATAAGATTCAAATAATAAGTACAACAAAGATGCCTACACATCTCACTGATTCCCAGCTTGCAAGATTCAGAACCAACCCATTAGAGCCTTTTGATAAAGTGAATATCGGGATTAAGTCCATCTTGGCTAGCCATGTCATACAATCGAAGAACTTGGCGAATGCTCTTGACCGTCACAACATCTGTAGTTGAGTATTCCTGTTTGCACAGCACAGATAATAAAGAGCATGATTACTATAATACTGGCACTATTGGAAGTCAACCTGCAGCTCCACTCGATGATTCAATTCATGCCACTTTTTCTGTAGTTCACCTGAAATGAAGTAAAAATTGTATCATTCAGCTAGCAAGAAGTACTTGCTCTTGTGAGCTGGCAGGTTCTTCTTTAGTAGTTGCACAAAAATTGAGCAACATTAAGGTTGGCTGTCCGGCTCATGTAAGGTGCAACTATAATTTTCTTATCCTTTTGTGCAGTTCCACTAAAATAAAGTGCCATTGTGGTGACAGTGACGGCTCCGTCTTGCAAAGGCTAATAAAATGTTGCATGAGATTACCAGCAGAACTTGACGGAGATTTTGTAAACTCCAATCACCATTTTGTGCAGTTCCACCAAAATTGAGAGATGTTGCCCTCGTGACATATTAGTTGAACTGCACAAGACACTCATTCCAAAAAAAGTGTTTTGTGCAGTTCACCAAAAGGTCACAATAGCACAAGGTGAAATGGATATCCCTATCTGCACAAAAAGATAGAAAGTAAACAGTTGCTGGTCAATAAGAATATACAAAACATATACAAAATGAAAAGAAGCATCTTAATTATGTTCATGGCAATCACGCAAGGACAGTAGAAATTTTAAAACGTCAGCAATGCTTCATGTTACCAGAAGCATTACGATCAACAATGAGATTCCTCAAATATGGGATTACTTTAATGGTGGCATTGCTTGTTTACCAGACACAGTAAATCAACAGCAGCTAAAGAGTTGGTTTAAGGGCATGGGACCGTGGGGACACCAGGACACTCAGCAGCGTAAAGGAGCAACTTACTTATCATAGTGGGGAAAACAGCAGGAGTGCCATTTGTAACACAGTTTAATTGCATCTTATCACTGGAGGCATTAGATTAACAATAACACTGGTTAGACATGTCCCTAAGGTAACAGTGTGATCGCTTCATTTTACATGCGCCCTTACATTAACAACAGCAAAAGGTTGGTATAAGAACATGCGACAGTGGACGCATCAGCACAATGTACCTACAAGGAGGCATAAAGTGGTGATGCCGAGTTTGTTCATGCTATGTGAGGGCAGCAAACCTAATCCTGGAGACCTTGTACTATGTGAGGGCAGCAAATCTAATCCTGGAGACCTTTTACTATGTGAGGGCAGCAAATCTAATCCTGGAGACCTTTTACTATGTGAGGGCAGCAAATCTAATCCTGAGACCTTTTACTATCTGAGGGCAGCAAATCTAATCCTGAGACCTTTTACTATGTGAGGGCAGCAAAACTAATCCTGGAGACCTTTTACTATGTGATGGCAGCAAATCTAATCCTGGACATACTCTGTTGACTTGTCCACCAGCCGCCACTTTCTATCCTTTTTTCAACCAATAATAGATCTGTTCCTTATCCAGTTTGTACTGCGTTTTCCCATTATTTCCCTTTTCAACCAAGAGACCGGTTGGGTATCCGGTCTCTACTACTTTCACCATATTATTTCCTCCTTGAATCAAGTCCTAGATTCATGCTACAACTTTCCCCCCTTTCTTCGTTGTTTTAACAAAGCCCTAGATTCGAATGAATGAAGTAGCTTTACCTCTAATAATACTAAAAATTTAGGTGGCTTTGGAAGAGCTGATGGGAGTAGAAAAAGATGCACATGCAGACACGTGGGGAGCTCGGGCAGTAGAGCAAGGCCGCTTTCGAAGAACTTATACCTGAGGGTCGCCGGGATGTCGGCGGCGGCAGGTCGGATCTGCGGACAGTACGGCATGGAGGAAGAAGGGTCGGAGGACCTCCCGAGCCGGCGCTGTGTGGGAGAGAACGGCACGGGCAGAGGATCGGGCCCCTCCGGCAGCTGTGGGTTTCCTCCCTCGGCGGCGATGACCGAGTGAATGATGCACCTTTTAGTCCTCTACACACACCGGCCGAAGGGATCCGGCCGGATCTGTGACCAGCGGTGAGCAGAGAAAAAATGTCGCTACCACTGTCTTGTTTATATCTGGAGAGGATGAGAGAATGAAGAGAGCAACCCTAGTAAAGCAAGCGCTCAGGCCCCTGCGTCCATATATAGTGGAGTGATTATCTTTTTTCTCTCCACAACAAGCGTTTCAATTTGTGTACGTGGCATTAAAGAAAAGAAACTCTCTATTTAAGGTGACTACTGTACGACTCCTACTTACTACTAGTAGTACTACAGTATTGTTCACTTGTGCTCCCCACCCCTCCATTCATTGAACAACCCCACGGGTGAATAAACATACAGTAAGTACTGTATTTATATAGAACGAACAAGCTCGAACTATTTTCGCGTAGTTAAAAGTTGAGGGCGGGGCTTTTCCCGGGCAGTACGCGCGGCAGTTTTTGGGTAGGCGGTTTGACAGAGAGGCGAGGAGGGTGAGCGAGTGGGGCTGTGCGATTTGACAACACGTTACTGCTGGAAAGACTTGTGATATGACCACTCACTATAGTCATGAATTACTGGCGCTCCGACCGGGGTGATGCCCCCCTTCCGTTCCGCGCTCTAATCTGGTGCATGACACGTCGACCCGGATGCTGGCTCTCCCACATGTCGGAGTAGTAAGAAGGAGCAAAGAATGATGCGGTATATACTAGTACTATACTACAGTACTACTCAGGTCGGAGGAGTGCGAACCACGGCAGCCCAGTGAACCAGCAGTGCGAACCACGGTAGCCCAGTGAACCAGCAGTAGAAAACAATGTGGTGATATGGCCATAAAAAACAATGTGCTACGGTCCACACTATAGCATGTACAGTAACACTCCTCTTTGTTTGGATCCCTGAGTTAGAGCTAGTTTGGGTTGAAGTAGCCTCAAATTATCGAAACAAGAGGGGTTAGTTTGAGCTAGTTTGCTCTAACCCAGCTAAAAAAACTAGCCCGGTGGAGAGGTTCTAATTGGGTTAGTTATCCTCGGGCCCACTAAAAGAGAACTAAAAAAATCTCCCCTGCCCGCACCAGATCGCTCCCCCCCTCTCACACAACTCCTCTCTGTTCCCCATAGGGCCGCTCGCCCTCTCTCTCCTCCGGCCGCCCTCTCCTTCTGGCCTCCGCCGCCCTACTCCGGCCACCCTCTCCCTCCGGCCTTCGAAGGTCGCCCCGCTCCCCCTTCACCAGTCATTTTTCTCCCTCTGTCGTGCGCGGCGATGGCGCATCTACCAGGGAGGTCGCGAGAGGGGTGAGTTTGTTCGTTCCTTCTCTGTCTCACGGCCATATCATTGATCTTGCTTGCTCTAGCACTAATTCTGATTTGGAAAAGTAGATCCTGATCAAACTTGGTATAGATTTGTGGTGCACGCATGGAATTGTTTGATGCTGCTTGAGGAGGTAATAAATCTTTCTAGAGGCCCAAAGATTCAGGTCACCTTTCTAGGTATTTCAATTTCAGGCTTGCATTATTTCTAGAGGCCCAAAGATTCAGTTCACCTTTCTAGGTATTTCAATTTCAGGCTTGCATTATTTCTAGAGGCCCAAAGATTCAGTTCACCTTTCTAGGTATTTCAGTTTCAGGCTTGCATTATTTCTAGAGGCCCAAAGATTCAGTTCACCTTTCTAGGTATTTCACTTTCAGGCTTGCATTATTTCTAGAGGCCCAAAGATTTAGTTCACCTTTCTAGGTATTTCAGTTTCAGGCTTGCATTATTTCTAGAGGCCCAAAGATTCAGTTCACCTTTCTAGGTATTTTAGTTACAGGCTTGCATTATTTCTAGAGACCCAAAGATTAATTTCCCAGTCGGCGGCAAGCGACCCTGCTACCCATGCCGGTGTCGACCTCAACTCGCAAGGGCCGGCGTCGGAGGGGTTCCCGGGGCTTGGGCTCTACAGAGCCTTCCTCCAGAGCGACTATGGCGAGCTCCTCGCTCGGTGCGTGAGGGGCTCCGGGCTCCCTCCCTATCGTGAATGACTTCCGTGATGAGTTAGCTCATTCTTTGTTTCATGAAGTGTTTTTTTATTTTGTGAAGCTTGATTGACGACTTGTATGTTTAAGTGGGATATCTCATTTGTATGGACAAAGTAAAAATTATCATGTTTTGCATGCTTGATTTGTATAGATGGTTCGTTTATGTCAATTGTGAGCGGGAGGAGGCCACAGAAGAGCCGGCCACACCAAGAGGGTGCTTGGATCCAAGGGACTTATTTTAGTCTGACTAAAAATAGTCTCTTCAAGAGGCTAAAGTTCCAAGCACCCCTGACTACAGAGGGGCTAAAACTAGTCTTGAGACTAAAAAAATTTAGTCAGGGATACCCCTACTAAAATGTGGATTAGTCCTCTCTCTCCTCATTTAACTCCTCTCCTTTAACACAGGCGAGTTCTGGATTGGAGGGTTTGGAGGATAATAAATGCTCATTAACTTGATTTTAGTCTCTTTAGGATTTGGATCCAAGCATGGGTGAGGCTAGCAAGTTTTAGTCCCACTACTTTTAGTCATGGAACTAAAATGTATCCAAGCACCCTCCAAATCCGGCAGGAAATAGGGTCCAAAGTAGTCAAATGATTGAGATAGAGCATTTATTGTCAATCTAACCCTGCCATCCATACACCTCTTTGGTTTAGAGTTAGTTCAGGGTTAGAATCTAACTCTAACCTCTAACTGAGTTAGAGTTCTCCTCGTCTTGGTTCATCGCCATCATACTTTCCCCATTCCTGTGTTTTCAGTATCCTGCGAATCAAAGAGGCCCTTTTTTGCGGGAAAAATCAAAGAGGCCCTTAGACTGGTTTTGGTCCGGTCATTTTTTATAAATGTGTTATGTCCAAAATTTAATGAACGTGCTCCGGTTTCCACGAAAATAATCCGGTTTCATGTAGTAATTCATTCATTTATTTATTCTTCGGCGGGGGGTTTGCATGTAATTCGTGAGGTCTGAAATGTAAAGTACCCCGGCATATGCTCCGAGTCGTGCATGCACTACGACCCAGATGCTCTATGTCCCACATGTCGGCGAATGGGAGCACGTGGAAATAGCCTAGGAGTACATATAGGAGGATAAATGCATGAAATAATATGTACTGTGAAAGGTAGCCGTGGTTCGAAAAGGAGACCTAAAGTGATGACAGCTATAGGTCGCACGCACCCAACTAGTGGTACTAGACATACGACTAATTTTTCCCTCAAAAAAAAAAGAGGCACGAGTGCTCAGTACTCCTATTCTATAAACACGAGTCCCATCTGACAACAGCGTCCGTGCTACAGCTAGCTCTCCTCCCTCGTTTCTCTCTTCTAGTAATTCTAAACTCGGTCGACGCCCGGTGGGCGGGGTGGGTTTGCTCAACTGCGGCCCCACCTCACAGTGAAAATGTTACGACTAGAATAAAAATGCCATATACTCCCTCCGTTCATAAATATAAGCCTTTTTAGATACTATTTCAAATGGAATACAGCATACAGATGTATGTAGACATAGTTTAGTGTGTAGATTCACTCATTTTGCTCCGTATGTAGTAGTCACTTGCTGGAATATTTAGAAAGACTTATATTTGGGAACGGAGGGAGTACTATACTAATAAAACATTAAGGCCACGAGGTGATGCAGTGCTGGTTACAGGAGGCAAGAAGAGATGCATCCATCGACGACGTCCACCTCCTCGACTCAGGGCGCCGGCCCACCGAACGGCGCCTAAGTAGCAGCGGCTTTCGTGGCCAGGTCGATGTGCTTCTGAACAATGGCGTCCAAAGATTCCAGCCGCTGGAAGAAGGCCAACGTCTTTCTGTCCTTGCTTGCCTTGTAGTGGCCTATGTAGACAATTTCCTCATAGACGTGGATGTGCAGGTCGACGGTTTCTTGCATGGCGAGGCGCTGCGCGGCGAGCGCGGCCTCGAGGTGCACATTCTTCGTCGCGACCTCCGGCACCTGCAGGGCCACCAGGGCTTGAAAGAGTTCGTCACCATGGAGGCCGATGAGGGTGGCAGGCAATGAGGAGCCTGGGCGCGCGGGCTGGAGCAGTACGGCAAGGTCGTTCGCGCGCTTCTTGACGGCGGTGAACTTGCGGATGGAGTTGACCATCATGTCGTCCATGCGAGAGGCGAAGCCGGCGTCGGCGAGGGCTACGATGCCTGCGGTCACCAGCACCGTCTGGAAACGCTGCATGGTGCGGGGCCGCAGGCCGGCGCCTTGGATGATTTGGCACAGCTGACTGCCGCTCGTGTCCATCGCCTCCATAGGTGCTTGTGGCTTCTGGTCACTTGGTCTTGGATTGGAGTGAGCAGTGTTGCGCAGAGACTTGGGAGTAGATGGATTGGAGTGGTGGGGCGCCTTTATTATATGAGAGTCCAAACTCTGTTGCATTCACATCGTGCTGGCTCTATTCTGCTTCTCCAATTAATTCCCTCTGCATGTAATTGAGGATGCATCATTGACCGTTCAACGTCTCGGGAACCGCTACCCTCTCCCTCCTTGGCATTCAAGCACCTATGGACCTGTCGACGACGAGGTGCCTATGGTGACTTCGTAAATTTCAAGATGATAGTGTCGTGCGTGTGTGCGTTCATAGGGGTGAGTGTATGCGCGTGTATATGAGCGCTTGCGTCTGTACTGTGTAAAAAACGTAAATGCGTGTCAAAAAGAGACTAGTCAGTATACTCAATATTGTGCACCTCGGAGAGGAAAACGATAGAACTAGTACGTATTTATTTACGGTGCAGATTCACTCATTTTGCTCCATATGTACTCCGTCTCGGTGTAGTCTAGTCACTTGTTGAAATCTCTAGAAGGGCAAATACTCCTTTCTGGTTTACAGGGCTATACTAGCAAGTAGTTGTACGTACTAGTACAATAGTGGGCTCACATAGAAATTTTGTCTCATGCAAGAGCCTGGCTATATGTGTGCTCCAATGTTCGCAACTGCAACGTTCGGTTTGCGCTTGGCTCTTCGCCTCTTCGAGAAGACGAACAATGATGTTACTACTACTGCTTCTACAGTGTCGAATCCACTGCTGCATGTCCGTCCACCGCGAGCGGGACGGATAGCTTGTTGTAGAAGTACTACTAAGCAAAAGCCTGTCCTCGTTTGCGAGCAACCGCGCGCATGGGTGAGGGAGAAGGCGTGTAGTAAAATCAAGCTTCTCCTCGTTGTACGAGTTGACGCGACACATCATAGCACTGGCCCCACATGCTTGCCTCTAAACTTGGCTGAAAGACCCGCAGTGTACAATATATTTGCTGCAACCTCTAACATTTACCCACCACAAATTAAAATATATGTGGCCGTATGCATCGTTCTGATGCAGAGGCCGGGGAGTCCCCCCTTTTCGAAAAAAAACAAATTAAAATATATATTCCTGTCTTGACCAGATGAGCGTGCAAACTACAATCACCAGGGTGTCAGGTAGGGCCAGAAGACTATTTTAATTTTTTTTTAAACTTCAAGACGGCCACATAGCATGGAGCCGACCCCAACGATTTTAAGCTTACAGGCATGGTACACGCTATCCTAGACTACTCTACACATGAAACTGCCACACGAGCGTCCGGGCTGCGCTTGGCTCTTCGCCTCTTCGGGAAGTCGAACGATGATGGAGTACTAGTACGCTTCTGGCCATCTGACACCGATTGAACTGCTGCATGTCCACCGCGTGCGGGAGGGAGAGCGTGTAGCGAAAGCTTCTCCTAGTCTTGCCAACCACCACGCTCATGGGCGAGGGAGGGACGCTCCTGCCTTCGCATGTATGACAGGTGGGCCCGACAGGTGTGTGGCCAACCTCTCATACAGCCAAAGGCAGGTGCAGTTAAGTCCACGAGGGAGAGGATAATCAAACTTCTCGTTGATGTACGAGTTGACGCGACACATCAAAGCACTTCACTCGATATTTCAATAATTTGCGTTTACCGATGCATTAATTACAACGCATGCATGCATGTCGTGACTCTCCTTTTGATACTTGCATGTGTTGATTTAATGCACCTTGAAGTAGTATAAAATATGTGACGGTAGAGCTTTGTAATACCCCGGCCCAAGTCAAGAGATGGTTGTGCACGAGGAGGGTGAGATCATGCAGACCGAACAGGACCCGACGATGGAGCTCTCTAAGGTCTCGACGGACCTCACCGTGCTCCACTGCCCCTTGTGCCTCCGCCCCTTGACGCCTCCAATGTATGAGGTTCGAATACACCTCGTCCGTTTGGCTGATTGAGCAAGGTGCAGGTTTCTTGATTGATGTGTTGTTCAATTGATTTCTGCAGTGCAAGGGAGGGCACCTGGCCTGCGCGGACTGCCGCGTCGAGCGCCCCGGGAACCAGCGGCAGTGCCAGAAGTGCGAGCGCGGCGGTGGCTTCGACGTTCGGAACATGGCGGTGGACTCCATCCTTTCGTCGGTGAGGGTGGAGTGCCCGCACGAAGGCTGTGGGCTCTACGTCACTTACCACAAGCTCGCCGATCACCAGAGCGTGTGTCCGCTCGCGCCCTACAAATGCCCCGTGCCCGTCTGCGGCTACGAAGGCCCGCCGCCGGCGCTCTACCACCACATCAGCACCGCGCATCCCATGCCCGTGCACAGGATCTAGTATGGCAAGGTGCTCCAGCTGCAAGTGCCACTGTCGGAGCCATGGCTCTTGCTGTTCGCGGAGGAGGACCGCCGCACATTTTTCTTGGTTGGCGGCATGCTCGACATCGGCGCGCCTATCGTCGTGTCGGTCGTCTGCATCAGAGTGGGGGCGTCCCCACTGCCGCACTACGTGGCCAAGCTGTGGGCGAACGGCCCGCCGGGGGAGCCCAAAGGCACGACCGACGCTGTCAAGGTGGAAATGGAGGTGACAAGCAGCAAGGATCCCGGCGACGTCGACGTGCAGGAGCTGACCTTCTTGACAGTTCCGCCCAAGCTGCTGGCCGGGGCTAAGCTTGTGTCCCTCCACATTCAGATTGACAAGCTCACGTCCTAAATGTTTCTACAGTGCCTTTTGTTTATCTTAGTAATATGCTAATATAGGGATTACCTTGGTCTACTTTAGCTTAAGAAATGGTGGGTTTTGGTGGCGATGCAGCAATTACTTCGACATCAGATCAGTAATTTCCAACAGTCGAACGGATATTTTGTGTCTGTTGGATATAAAGTTCCTTTGGGTAAGAAGTACTACTTGTCATCAAAATGGATAAAAGGAGATGTATGTAGACGTATTTTAGTTCTAGATACGTCCCTTTTTATCCATTTTGATGACAAGCACTCCCTCCGTTCCACAATACATGCCTTCCATTTGTCAAAATATAGATGTATCTAGACATGTTTTAGTATATAGGTACATCCATGATAGAGCCAATCGGATGGTTGAGAACACTACAATTCGTAGCTACAGATGCGTGTGTGACTCCCAGATGTAGAGGCCGGGGGTCATCATCCTCCTTTTCGAGAAAAAACAGACGCGTGTGTGAGAGGACGAGTGCGTGCGTGCACCTCTTCTCTTCCTGTATAACGTACTACTAAACTCAGAGTACAAGTTTTTGTGGGTGGCACGATGGTGCGTGCGAGAAGTCCCAAGAGATAGGTTTAATGCGTCTGAAAAAAAGACTAGCCTAGAGCTCGCCACGCGGCTATTCCTGTCGAACGCCCCATTAACCGTAAGATATGTATACGATGGTGCCAGTTATTGCACGTACACAGCAGTACTCCCTCCTTTCCGGTTTATAGGGCTTAATTCAAAAATCTCACCAACCAAGATGGTGAGTGGTGGAATATTTTTTGTAGTTTGCAAAAGCACCTAATTAATGCTCTTGTTTTTATCAAAAAATTATGTTTATCAATGCATTAATTGCAATGCATGCATGCATAAAGTATATGCATTGGTCAATTTTCTCTTAATACTTGCATGCAACGATTTAATGCACCTTGGAATCTGAACATGTGTTGGGGAACAACCAAATTGAGCCTTATAAAATGGAAAAACTAAAATTTTGAGATAAGCCCTATAAAACCGGAAAGGAGGGAGTAGAAAAAGAAGTACTCCATCCGGGAATAGTGCCGCACTTCGAAACTAGAACCGTCAATAAATTTTGAGCTTGCGTCTTGTCACATTCCAAATTACTCCACGCTATATTGAATTGCAAACCTGTTCACACCGATCACAACCTAAACGGTTTCCCACTTAGGAGCGTATTAGTACCACGCTATATTGAATTGCAAACCTGTTCACACCGATCACAACCTAAACGGTTTCCCACTTAGGAGCGTATTAGTACTCGGTTATAAATACTAGTATGCCAAGATGACTGCACATTCCTCCTCAACTCCTCATCCACAAAAACAAACAAGTCATTCAGCATCCTTCCCTTGTGTCTGCCATGGCCAGCGTGAGTTCTGGGTCGAGAGATTGCCACCAGGGAGAGGCGAGCATGGAAGCGGAAGCACGAGAGATGTCCCGCCTCACTGCGAGAGCAGCCGACATGTCCCGCCACGCGGAAGTAGCAGCACAGAGGTCCCGCCGCGCCGTCGATGCAGCAGACTGGTCCGGCCGCGCCGCGGAAGCAGCAGAGATGTCCTGCCGCGCCACGAATGCAGCAGAGATGTCCCGCCGCGCCGCGGCGGCCTGGGAAAATTTCTCGCGGGCAGGAGACGACTGTTACAGGCGCATGCATGCGATCGTCCATAGCCAGATGGATCAGATCTCTGGCTGGGCGAGGTTGCAGGACAACATGAAAGCCTCATTTGAACAGGCTACCAACATCATCCGGCAACTAAGGGAGGGCAATGAGAGGCTCCGGGCCGAGCGCGACCTGCTGAGGGAGAAGATCGTCCGAAGTGCAGACCAGCAGGAGGAGACCAGTGCCTTGTTGAAGAGGACCGACGTCATCGTCAAGAAACTTATGGACGAGAATGACATGCTCCGCAACGAGTGCCAAAGGCTGGTGGAGGAATCCGTGGATATTCTCAAGCAGCATCTTGAGGACACGAAAGAGCTCATCGCCGCTCACCGCTCGCCGCGGAGACTAGTTCCCGCGGCCTGCAGCAACGCATCAAGAAAGTAGAGATCAGCGAGCCAGATCCTTGTCTTCCTTCTTCTTTTGCCCTTGTGTATTTCGGGCGTAGCCGCATGTGGCTTTTTTAATTATATTTCTAATTATGTAAGATAATTAATCGTCCTTATCTTTCTGTGGAAGATCAATGTTGCGAGGCTGGAATGAAGAAAACTCTTGCTGTGGCGACCCCTTCCTTCAGTTTCCTGGTTTCTTTTGATGTAATAATTGGTTTAGGATGTGGATTGTGTCGTTGGTTGTGAAATGTTGGGTTCTAGCGTGGATGTTTGGCCTTTGTTGGCCTCTTGGGATGTTGCGATTTCAATCTGGTAGCTTTTAGTCCTTCGTGTTAGGCTAGAGTTGTGCTGAACTTCTTGTAAATTGTGGTGGTTTTCAGTAATGAAAATCGGAAGGGGCAAGCCCTTCTTTGATCAAAAAAAATTAATCGTCCTTATATATTCATCAGTCTTGCTATAAGTCGCAGTAGATGCTATATAGGTCCGTCGGATCTTACATCAAGATCCGTGCTTTTAGATTTTCTTTTTTCTCTCTTAAATCTCAGTCGAGTGAGACATAGCCACGCCATTAAACAGACGCTCGGGCGCCATTAATGGAGACCTTGGGAGAGAGGTGGACGGCAGATGGAGGTCAAAGGGCTCTCCTCCCGATAAGCACGCGCAGGGGTCTGATCGCACGCCTCTCGTACTCAAATAGCTACCCTGCACGGCGCCTCCTAGCTAATAAAAAATGGGGACGCGTGGCGGCACGTAAATGGTACTAGTAAGTAGAACGCCCACGGTTTCAATAATACTTGTGTTTCCGATTCTAACATGACAGCACTTGTTCCAAAATGACTTTGTTGATTGTTAATGTGCGCGCCTTCGCAAATCGGACTGCAAATTTACCACAGCATGTTGGTGCCATGTCATGGCACCAAGCCAAGTTTCATTATTTTCATGCGTGTTTTGGATTTACAGGAATTAAAAAACTAAGTTTCTCAATGTTTCCAACCCAGCCACGACGCCTAGAATTTTGAATTTCATTCCCATTTCTTGCATGGAACCTAGAAATTTACCCGAGGACACACATGTGATTTTTCAACCAACTTTGGTGCACTGGAACATGTGCTTGTATTTCAAATTTGAATTATGCACACAAACGTGACACGTTCCCTCCCAGAACCACGAGCCTTCTTGAGAGAAGCTCCGATTTGCAAGAAGCTTATACCAAAATTTGTTCCTATTCGGCCAAATTTTTTTTACCACGGCATGGTACTACCATGACATGACACCATGCCAAGTTTCATGATTTTAAAACCAAGTTTCTCAATGTTCTCGACCGAGCCACGATGCCCAGATGTTTGAATTTTATTCTCATTTTTTGCATGGGACCTACTCCCTCCTTCCATCTATATAGGGCCTATTGTGTTTTTCAAGACAGCCTTTGACTATTGACACGATTAATAGCACATGAGATGTATACTATGAAAATTATATTATTGGAAGCTCCTTTGACATACAAATTTGAAGGTATGCTTTGTGTAAGTTGCATGTCATATATTATTGCTCTAACGTTTGATCAAAGTTAGCCTCAAAAAACGCATTAGGACCTATATAGATGGAAGGAGGGAGTAGAAATTCACCCGAGGACACAAATGTGATTTTTCAAGCAACTTTGGTGCACGGGAGCATGTGCTTGTAGTTCAAATTTGTATTGTGCACATTAAATGACCAAAAACTCAATTAATGTGTAAATAAGGCCAAACGAAGCCGGAATAATTCCAAAATTTAACAGGGCACTCATGTAGTTCTATGTTGCCTTTGTAAATAAACTCAAGGGGGACAACGTATATCGTTTCGCACTCAAAGGTGGCACGTTCCCACTCAGAACCATGAGCTTCTTGAGAGAAGCTTCGGTTTGCAAGAAGCTTATACCAAAATCTGTTCCTATTCGGCCAATTTTTTTACCACAACATGGTAGTACCATGACATGACATCCATGCCAAGTTTCATGATTTTCAGACGTGTTTTGGATTTACAAGAATTTTAAAACCAAGTTTCTCAATGTTCTCGGCCGAGCCACGATGCCCAGATGTTTTAATTTTATTCTCATTTCTTGCATGGGACCTAGAAATTCACCCGAGGACACAAATGTGATTTTTCAACCAACTTTGGTGCACGAGAGCATGTGCTTGTAGTTCAAATTTGACTTATGCACATTAAATGACCAGAAACTCAATTAATGTATAAAAAGACAAACGAACCTGGAATAATTCCAAAATTTAACAGGGCACTAATGTAGTTCTATGTTGCCTTTGTTAAGAAACTCAAGGGGGGGCAACGTATATCGTTTCACACTCAAAGGTGGCATGTTCCCTCTTAGAACCACGAGCTTCCAAATCGGCCCAATTTTTACCACAACATGTTAGTGCCATGACATGACACCATGCCAAGTTTCATGATTTCCAGGCGAGTTTTGGATTTACATGAATTTAAAATCAAAGTTTCTCGATGTTCTCGGCCGAGTCATGACGCCCAGATGTTTCAATTTCATTCTCATTTCTTCCATGGGACCTAGAAATTCAACCAAGGACACACATGTGATTTTTCAACCCACTTTGGTGCACCGGAGCATGTGCATGCAATTCATATTTAGATTATGCGCATTAAAAGTCCAGAAACTCAATTAATGTATAAAAAGGCCAAATAAACCTGAAATAATTCCAAAATTTAACAGGGCACTCATATAGTTCTATGTTGCCTCTGTAAATAAAATCAGGGGGGAGGCAGCGTATATCGTTTCGCACACAAAGGTGACACGTTCCCTCTTGAAACCACGAGGCTTGTTGAGAGAATCTCCGGTTTTGCAAGAGGCTTATACCAAAACTTGTCCCAATTCAGCCAAAAATTATACATATGAAAACAGGGTTTAGATTATCCCAAACATCTCGCTACCTAGACCAATAATGTACTATGATTTGAATTCAACATAAAATGGATACAAATATTTGAATTGGAGAGCGTATGGTACATGTAGTTCATAGTGAAATATGATTACTGCTATATGTATGTTTTTTGTTATCAAGATAATATTTAAATTATTGTATAACTTGACAACAATCATATTCAAATAAGGAAAATTGATTCAAATTTAGTCCAAATGGTAGACGACAATATATATGTTCACATGGTGGAGTAAAATGTTCATATATGATGGAAGATCAAAATGTACGACTACATCAATTATAAACCGCAAGGTCACCTAACGATATATTCGAATTCAACATAACGTGGATTCAAAAATTGAAATTCGAGATCATGGCATCTGTAATCATATAAAAAGGGACATTACTCTTTCTTTGGTGGGAATTGATTTGTTTTTTGTTGTTGTTGAGGGAAGTGCGAATCGATTTGGTACTGTGTAGGGTAATCTTGTTCTCCTGATTTTTTTACATTTTTCTTGTAGTTTTTTCAATGGCATCTATAGCAATATAGTAAAAGGGGACATGACTCTCTTGTGTCTTGTATGAATTGTTTTTTTACACGTTAACTTTGTTCTGCCGAACAAGGAATCCGCACCTTGTTATCCCGAAATTTTCAAGCTCGAGTATCTTTTGTCTCACCTGCTTTGAAACTCCCACTTCTTCAACCCGCGCCGCGCCTTGTTATCCCGAAATTTGGACGCACGCGAGAACTCCCTCCTCATCCGAAATCGCTCCCGCAGCCCAGACACGCGAAATCCCCCTTCTACCCCTCAGCCGGAAATGAAGCTCCACGTCACGGTGTCAAAACCGGTGGGGGTACGCTGGTAACTTACCCTACATTTCGGACAAGCGCGTCCCTAAGCTTGGCTCCCCCCTCCCCCTTCGCCCCCCCCCCCCCACCCATTCGTACACCGAGGCCGCCAAAACCCGCGAAACCCCACGCTCCTCCGTCGGCCTCCCGACCGCCGCCTAGCCGGAGACTCTTCCCCGACTACGTCGTCCACCGCAACAGCTTGACGTCCCTCATCCACCGCACCGGATGAGGATCCGTTGTCGATCTCGTCGTCCCGCCGGATCAGCCGCCCCGTCCTCCACCTCCAAGGAGCTGCCCCGACGTTCGCCTCGTCTATCGCGCCATCTCAATCCCCACAGCGCCGTCTTGACCTGCCCCACCGGAACCGCAGCACCCTCACCAATTCCTCCGATGAAGCCGAGGCCAACTCGGCGCCACCAAGGAGGTTCTGCACTCATCGCTGCATTTTATCTTTTATTCGATCTCACAGGGCTGCCGGTGCTCGATACCGAGTAGACATGGCGTGTCTCCATCGACGGCGCCGTCGCCGGCCACATCATCCACGGCGTCTCTCCCCCATGTCGTTGCTTCCTCGGCGTCGACTTCCACAACGGCACTAGCTGCAGCTGCTCCGGCTCTCGCTCGCGCTGCGGCTCTATTCTTGCTGTCGGTCGCGCTACTGCACTGCTCCTGCTTTCGTTCGTGCTGCTGCTCTGCTCTTGCTCTCGCTTGCGCTGCTGCTGCACGACCTCCGGCAGCTACAGGAGTTGCTACTTTAGCACTCGCTCGCGGTGCTACTACACGACTTGCTCTCTGCTAGTGCGTTCCCTGCTCGAGCGTCTGCTGATTTAGATCACTGCTTCTCTGCTACTAGTGCTCGAACGCCCTAAACATCTATTGCAATGCTCTGTTACTAGTTCAATCAGTTTTGACAGTAAAATTCAGTTTCGACTGTGAAGTTCATTTTCTTCAGTTAAGTTCAGAGTGAACAGTACTTACAACATCTGTCGGAGCGGTCGTGGCGCGGCTGATGCGTTTTACATCTACTCCCTCCGTTCCGAAATATTTGTCTTTCTAACATTTCAAATGGACTACAACATACGGATGCATGTAGACACAAATTATTGTGTAGATTCACTCACTTTGCTTCGTATGTAGTCAGTTGTTGAAATATCTAGAAAGACAAATATTTAGGAACGGAGGGAGTAGCACTTTTTGGTGATGTATTTTACATCATCTATTGCAGATGATATTAGGGTCCCACTTCAGATTAATGTTGTCTGTCTTGTCATGCTTCAGCCTTGTCGCCGTACACCTTAGCGGAGCTACTCCAATGACGGAATTGTCCATCACAGCGAAGCAGTACCCTCGGCGCCGTTTCCAGAGGCCTCGGATCTTCTTCCCCGCCTCCGACAGTCACACCTGCATCATCACCATCCTCCACGTCCAACCCAATGATGCTGAGGTCCACAAGGCTATGCCAAAGAGGTTGTACACTCATCGCATCACTTTGTTTCTCCATTCCTCTGTTCTTCCAATTCATGTGAGCCAAACACCCAGGTTGACTGAAATCCTATGTTTCCAAATGCTCTGTTTTGCACGTGCATTCCTATCCTATTCCTGTGTTTTTCCTGTCCCTGCGTTTATAGAATCCTCCAATTCTAAGGAGCCCTTACATATTTACTTCATTTTCAGATAGGCGTCAAACAAAACTCTGTGTGTTATGTCCTGCTCCTGTCGTGCCGTCATCCACCCCACCTGAGGTGCACCATCGACAGAAGCGTTCACTGCAGCAGAGATCCCCCCTGCAGACTTCCTTTCGCCGCCTCAGATCATCTTCCCCGTTGCCGGCAGCCACGCCAACTGCATTACCATCATCGACTGAGCAGATGAACCTGAGGACTACACAGTTCCGGAAGAGAGGTCGCAGTCTTTCGTGTTTGCTTACGTTATACATCGGTTATTATTACCTGCTACTTTATCGTTCAATCTTGAGTTTTGAATTGCCCATGGGTCTCATATCGAGCCAGCAACGAATAGTATCTGTCTACTATCTGGTTCATCTGGGTTCTTCTATGTGGTTCATGTTGGGTGGGCAACAAACAATAGATGATCCATTGTCTATCTTTTTAAACTGAAGCTATAATCTACCTGCTATCATTAGTTTTGGATCCATCCACTCGTTTGCTACCATCAATCTTGATTTTTGCATGCACCCCTTAGGCCTTACAAAATCTAACTATTTTTTTATTATGCATGTCAGATATTGTACACAATCGTACTGGACATGTAGAGAAAAAGAGAAGACCGTTGCGTGAGAATATAATGTCATGCAGACGCCGCTCCATGGTGGGCGAAGTGCCCCCCCCTCCTGCATTTCCAGATTGTATTCCAGAGGAAGATAACTGTTCAGATGGAGATTCAAAAGGAGCCGACCACGCTTGTTTACCACCTGAGGTGTTTGCTCTAACCTGGCATGCTGATGTTGGTCATATCATGCATATGGCGCCTTGCATTGCTTACATTATACATCTTATATGTCATCAGCTTAGTTTAGATTTGCTTTGTGTGAATGCCACCTGTTTGGTTTCTATATCCTACTCCCACCATTCCTAAATATTTGTCTTTTTAGAGATTTCAACAAGTGACTACATACGAAACAAAATGAGTGAATCTACACTCTAAAATATGTCTATATACATCCGTATGTGGTAGTCCATTTGAAATCTCTAAAAAGACAAATATTTAGGAACGGAGGGAGTATATGGGAATTATGCAATGCCATCTTCTTTAGCCAGGCATCATATACGTGAATCATGCAATGCCATCCTGTTTAGCCAGTCATCGTATATGTGAATTGTCTGTGCCATATTTTTTTCCATAGTGTATTCCATTTGTCAACAATGTTTATACATTCGTCTACTCTTCCTGTGCATCAGCCATTTGAGTTGGTCATGGGAAAATCTGGAGTGAAAACAAGGTCTTCTGAGCAGTCAGTGCTACCTGTCGATGCAGATTTCTTGCTGGTTACAGATAGCTCCTCATAGGAGGATTCAGAGAGAGATGACCAGCCGTATCCCCCCCCCCCGAGGTGCATGCTCTAACTTGGCTGGGTTATATTGCTCATATCATGCATATGGTGTCTTGCATTGCCATGCCATCTGCTTAGATTAGACATGCTTTGTGTGAATGCCTCCTGTTTGCTTTCTATATCAGATATGTGAATTATGCAATGCCATGTTTTTCAGCCAGTTATCATATATGTGAATTATGCACCGCCATGGAGCCAGGCATCATATATGTGAATTATCTCATGCCATCTTTTTTTTCATTACGTATTCCATTTGTCGACAATCTGTGTATATTGAACTACTCTTCATGTCTATCAGCCATTTGAGCCAGTTATGGAAAAATCTGGAGTGAAAACAAGGTCTTCAGAGCAGGCAATGGTACCTGTTGAAGCATATATCTCGATGGTTACAGGGAGCTCCTTAGAGGAGGATTCAGAGACAGATGACCAGTCCTATATCCCACTTGAGGTGTATGCTCTAAGTTGCAATGTTTATATTTCTCATATGATGCATATGGTGTCTTGCATTGCTTAGTTTAGACATCATATGCACAATATTGAATTCTATCTGCTTAGTTTAGAGATCATACATGCGAGTGCCAGCTGCTTAGTATATGAATCAATTATGTCAATTATATCATGCCATCCTGTATACTTAGACAACATGTATGTGAATTATTTCATCCCAACCTATTTTAGAAAGACATCATATAGTTCTGTCATGTCATCATGTTTAGGTACTCATCATATGTTGAATTATGCCATTATACCCTGTTAAGTTATCCATCATATATCTGAAACTGTGTCATGATATCTTGTTTAGTTAGGCATCATATATGTGAAATTGTGTCACGCTGTCCTGTTTGGTTAGACAACATATATGTGAATTACCACATCTGTCTATCATACAATGTCTGTACGTTCAATTTTTTTCTTGTTTATCAGCCATTTGAATTGGAGGGGGTGATGGCAGTATTGTAACGCTCACGATGCGGCTATATCTCCCACGTATCGAGGCACGACTTAGAGGCATAACCGCATAGTGGTTTTGTCGCAAGAAGGGTCATCTTCACACAATCCCATGTAATGAACAAGAATGGGATAAAGAGTTGGCTTACAATCGCCACTTCACACAATACATAAATATCATCATACATCATCCAAAATACAATCATATAGACCGACTACGGTCAAAATCCAGATGAAAATAAGACAACCCCAAATGCTAGATCCCCGATCGTCCCAACTGGGCTCCACTACTGATCATCAGGAAAAGACACATAGTAACGAACACGTTCCTCGTCGAACTCCCACTTGAGATCGACGCCATCATCTGCACTGGCATCGTCGGCACCTGCAACTATTTTGGTAGAATCTGTGAGTCACGGGGACTCAGCAATCTCACACCCGCGAGATCAAGACTATTTAAGCTTATAAGAAAGGGAGGTGTAGAGAGGTGGAGCTGCAGCGGCAATAAGCATATATGGTGGCTAACTTGCGCAAATGAGAGCGAGAAGAGAAGCAACGGAACGGACGTCATCTAGCAATGACCAAGAAGTGATCCTGAACACCTACCTACGTCATACATAACTCAGACCGTGTTCACTTCCCGGACTCCGCCGAGAAGAGACCATCACGGCTACACACGCAATTGATGTATTTTAATTGGGTCAAGTGACAAGTTATCTACAACCGGACATTAACAAATTCCCATCTGCCTCATAATCGCGGGCACGGCTTTCGAAAGATAATACCCTGCAGGGGTGTCCCAACTTAGCCCATCATAAGCTCTCACGGTCAACGAAGGATAAACCTTCTCCCGGAAAGACCCGATCAGTCTCGGAATCCCGGTTTACAAGACATCTCGACAATGGTAAAACAAGACCAGCAAAGCCCCCGAATGTGCCGACAAATCCCAATAGGAGCTGCACATATCTCGTTCTCAGGGCACAATGGATGAGCCAGACATCGGGTTGGCATAGACCCTGGTTGCCCAGGGGGCGCCGGACATCGCTCGGTTTGGGCCAGCACTCGAAGGAGCACTGTCCGGGGGTTTAAAATAAAGATGACCCTCGGGCTCGCGAAAACCCGGGGGAAAAGGCTTAGGTAGCAAATGGTAAAACCAAGGTTGGGCCTTGCTGGAGGAGTTTTATTCAAGGCGAACTGTCAAGGGGTCCCATAAATCACCCGACCGCGTAAGGAACGCAAACTCAAGGAACATAATCCCGGTATAACAGTAACTAGGGCGGCAAGAGTGGAACAAAACACCAGGCATAAGGCCGAGCCTTCCACCCTTTACCAAAATATATAGATGCATTAATTAAATAAGAGATATTGTGATATCCCAACATATCCATGTTCCGACATGGAACAAACTTCAACTTCACCTGCAACTAGCAACGCTATAGGAAGGGCTGAGCAAAAGCGGTAACTTAGCCAAACAATGGTTTGCTAGGAAAGGATGGTTAGGGCTGACATGGCTAAAATGGGAGACATGATATAGCACGTGATAGGTAGCGGAGCATGGCAATAGAGCGAACAACTAGCATAGCAAAGATAGAAGTGATTTCGAGGGGTGGTCATCTTGCCTGCAAGATTCTCAGAGTTGTCGAAAGCTTGATCCTCGTAAGCGTACTCAACAGGTTCCTCGTTCACGAACTCGTCTCCCGGCTCTACCCAAAACAAGAACACAAACAAACAGAACCACAATCAACAACGAGAAATGCACAAGCAACATGATGCAAAACATGTATGATATGCAAGATATGATATGCGATGCATATGCGTGCTCCGGAAGGAAAATGATGAACATGGCAGTAACTTGGCAAACCAAGCATGCCACTGGAAAGATGAGATGATTTCGGTCGAAATCGATATAAAGATCACCGGAATCGGATGCACGGTTTGCAAATGGCAAGCAAAACAAGAATGACACGAATCTGCGATAAACAGCAAGATAGCACTTAAAATGCAACAAGTAACAATGCTACAGCACCCCAACATAGCAACAAAGCACATGGCAGTGTTCTACTAAATGCACATGACAAAAGTCCCTTACTGACCATAAGCCAAAAAGGACCAGAAGATATGGTGGCAAGCATGTAAACATAGCAAGTTTCGTTATAAGGTTTCAGACTTAGCAGAAAACAGAGCATGGCAGAAATAATAATATGTAGGCCTCTTTGTGAGCTTGATGCACTCACTACAGAGCAAATCATTACAAACAAAGCATATCTACAGCAATATGGCATGTTTATCAAGCTATCCATGGCAACAACAATTGCATATCATGTATGGATCAACTACAATAAGCTTGGCAAAATTGCATATCATGTTAAGAATTTGCCAGAAATATTTTATAGCAAAAGTAGAGCAAGATTGAGTCATGCTATAGTACTCCATAATTGCAAACAATTGTAGGAATGGATCAATTACAACTATAGCTGCCAAATATCCTTACTGAACATCACCAAAATATGCATGGATCTCTCTGTAGCATCAAGTTTACATGGCAACAAAATAACAGCAGACAAGGACTTAGAGAAATCACTAAGTCCCTGAAATCAGAAATATTACGGAGCCTACTTTGCATGCTTGTGCTAGTCACCACAGAGATCACAAAAATACATGGACTACACCACTGAAAATATGGCATGGCATACTTCAAAACACATGTAGAGCTCATGCTCATAAGATGCACAGATTAAATGATACAAAAATGACAAATCTCCAAGTTCTGATAAGAACCAGAGAATAACAGCAACTAGCCCTCTTCCAACAGAGATTTGGGCATCAAGATGACCTCTAATGAACATGGTGCAATTGAACAAAATGAAGAGCATCACGAGGCGAACAATTTAACATATTACACGCGCGAATCGGAGCTACATGCACAGAGTTATAGCTATACGAACAGAGGCACTTCCTGATGAAATTTCCATGACTTGGAAAAATAGAGGGGGCTCGGGGGGAAAAGTCAACGCCGGTACCGATCGGATCTGGCCGCTCTCGGGCTCGTGCTCGTCGGCCTCGCCGGCGATGGAGGAAGAGGCGGCGAGGGAGGGAGGCGGCGCCGGTGGAGGAAGGAGGTGCGGGGCCTCGGGCGGCGCCTCGGGTGGCCGGAGGAGGGGCGCCGGCGGCGGAGCTCCGGCGGCGCGGCGGCTGGCGGCGGCGATGGCGGCGGCGGCGGCCGGCCGGCGCGGCGGCGGCGGGGAGGCCGCGGCGGCGCGGTGGCGGCGGGGCAGGCGCGGGCGGCGCGGGCTCGCTGGGCCCGACGTGGGCTCCGCGGGCCGACGCGGTACGGCGGCGGCGGACGCTGACGTGGCGGCGCGCGATTCGTCCGCCGGCGCGGGCGGACGTGTCCGGCGCGGGTGGACGTTGTCCGGCGGCGCGAGGTGGAGGACGCTAGGGTTAGACTGCGATTTCGTTTTTCGGGATGCCCACATATTTATAGGTAGAGGGAGCTAGGAGCCTCCAAATGAGGTGCGGTTTTCGCCCACACAATCGTGATCGAACGACCTAGAGCATGGAAGAGAGTTTGGAGCGTTTTGGGCTGGTTTTTGAGGGGGTTTTTGCTGGACACTCAAATGGACATTGCGGATGCCCGGTTAACCGTTGGAGTACCAAACGACCTCTGAATGGAACGAAACTTGACCGGTAGTCTCCGGGTGGTATATTAAGGCCACTTGACAAGCCTCGGTCCATTCCGAGAAAGTTTGACACACGCACACGAAATAAAACGAAAGGGGTGCACCGGAGGAGATAGGAGCGCTGGATTGAAAAACGGACAACGGGGAAAATGCTCGAATGCGTGAGACAAACACGTATGCAAATGCAATGCACATGATGACATGATATGAAAATGCATGACATGAAAAAAATACAAAACGAAAGACAAAACCCGACAACGGAGGGAAAAACATAACACATAGCCAGAAATGGCAAGAGTCGGAGTTACAAATATGGCAAGTTACATGCGGGGTGTTACAAGTATCTAAGGGAGCAAAACCCCGTTCTTCACAAAAGACAGTGCTACCCGTCGATGCAGATAGAACCATGGTTGTACTGGCCCACAAACTAGCCCCACCACACATAATCGAGACTCTTCCAGATTGCACACTTACACCGTTGGGCAGAGAACCAGCTACAACCCATCTAACCGCAACCCCAGCGGATAGTAACCCACTTATAGTTGACAAAGCACCATGTCCACCACAGAGTACCCCCACACGAGCAGTTTGTAAAGCTACTGCAGTGCCCAAAGCACGAGGACCACCACAGCTAACCCAAACTCCACGTTTAAAGCAGAAGAGCAACTGTTCTTAGGTCAGATTCCGTAGCTATGGTCCATACTCCTTTGTTGTTGCATCACTGTATTTACTCATACCAACTACTTTCGAATTTGAAGGATCCAATTGAAACTCCAATGGCGCAACAGGTATGTTTTAAACCTATTTCTTTAACTGGATTGTTGTTCTAACTTCTTGCTCTATGTTGATTTCAGTTTAAGTTGTATAAACAGTTATGTTCTCATGTGATGCACATTACAAGTGCTGCCAATGCTGTGTAGTTTCTCACACTTATATTCTGTCTATGCTACTGTGTCTTAAAAATATATGAGTTGAACTGTGTCTCTATCTTGATTAGGGAACATAAACTAGAATGATATGGACAATACAGTGACCATAGTACATAGATATATGTTTGTTTCATGTCGTTATCCTGTCCACCTTACTACTGAACCGGTTTACCAAAATGAGTTTCGTATACTACAAGCTAAACCTGTGATGTGTCTGCTTGTTTCTCTTGTAGTATGCAAACAGAATATTGGAGAAGAGCACCCCACTATGCAATGGTAGAGAAAGTAATGCAGATAAGGTTCAAGATAGTGAGACAACCCTGTTGGTCTCCAAGAAAGGTGATAAAAACGATCTTGTAGACAGTGAGAAAACCCCACGGTCCTGCGTTGATGTAGTGTTCGAGTTACTAGCCAGTACCGCTGGCACAAGCTCTTCAAACTCGCAGCCTGAATCACTTCGACTTCTTCAGTCTCAGCTACAAGCTGAAAGGCATCAGTCAGCTGTGCTGCGGCAAGAAGCCGAAGGACTGAGGAAGTCCCTGCAGAATCCAGATGCGTACTTTCTTGTGCAACAGCAAGCGCTGGAGGATTTAAGCGCCAAACAAGAGAAAGTTAATAAGCTTGCTAAGCATCTTGCCAGCATTATGGGTACCCAGGATATTGTTTCTTGAACTCTTCTGAAGTGGTTTCAGTTCTGGACTTGTTTTGCTGCGGCGTTTATATGCTGCTTTGTTCCCTATATTTGCGCTGGTGGCGAACTTTGATGCCCAGTGGATGTAATATGTGTAATAGCCGTGATAGCCTAGCATAAGTTGCTTGCTTATTTATTTCCTTGTTGTCTTGTTTATTTGTTTGCTTGTAGTCAGTGCAGTTCTTTTTCCGCGGTTTACTAGTGGCTGCAATAACCTATTTTTTTAAACCAGGCCACAATAACCATGGGCTAATATTTACTGTAGTGACACTGGGCCTCCTACGGGCCGTAGAAACAGTGGGCCTTCTACGGGCCGTAGAAACAGTAGGCCTTCTACGGGCCGTAGAAACAATGGGCCTTCTACGAGCCGTAGAAACAATGGGCCTTCTACGGGCCGTATCATCAATGGGCCTTATACGGGCCGTATGATCGATTGGCCAAACATGGGCCAATAACAGGCCGCATTATGGCCGTAAACGGGCTAGAGTTGGAATCGTCCGTTCATGGGCCGACCATAACGGGCCATCGTTAATAGGCCGTATTTGATGACGCTATGAAAACGGCCCAAGGTATTAACGGACCACAAACGGGCCGACTGTAACCACAGGCTGAATTTGGCCCACAAGCAGAAAATGACAGTAACGGGCCGTAAGTAAATGAATGCTGGAAATTAGCCCAAGAATAAATGGGCTCTGAGAAGGCCGAAAGATAACATGGGCTGGAAACGGCCCAACGGAATAACGGGCCGTTAATGGTATAAAGTGATACACTGTTCATTACGGGCCAGTTTCACCACGGGCCGTTAATGGGTGTAAAGTGATACACTGTTCATTACGGGCCAGTTTCACCACGGGCCGTTAATAGGCCAAGAGTTACATAGGGCCTCATATGGGCCGAAAGACGTCATGGGCCATACATGGGCCAGAAGTGGAAACGGGCTAGAATCATATTGGATGGCCCAGATGATGCTACTGGGCCTAATTCGGATAGGGCATAACGGGCCTTGGGTTAGCGGGCTGTAAATGGGCTATATGCGAACAGGCCGTTAACAGGCTTTCCATGGGCCGGCCCGCCACCTTTTGACCAAGTCAAACGGGCCGGCCTTTTCACAGGAATGGGCCTCTGTTGGGCCGTGCCACGTGTCGACGTATCATAGGCGCCTTCTGTCCAATGAGTGGATGACATCTGTCCCAACGATGAGCCGACACGTGTTTCCTCCAGCCAATGATGATTTTACACGTGGAAAATCCCCATTGGTCGGGGCTGTTAACGGGTTATCGGATCCAAAACCCGACCCGATAGCTTAACGGCGTTCCGTTACGGTGGATGCCACGTGTCGGTCACCCTTGACGAAATCACTTCTGTGACGCGCGATTTATCGTCATGGAAGTGCACACTTCCGTGATGATAATTTTGGTAATGTCATGGAACACTTCTACGACAGCACAGGTATGACTATCTTGATTCTGTCATAAAATCGTCATGGATGTACATGCATGACAAAAAACGCGACCTACTGTGACAAACACGTATCATCACGGAAGTGTATTTTTTTGTAGTGAAGTGCCTCGTTATTACAAGACCAAAAAATGGTTCCTCCTAATGGTTGGACATCTGGGGCTCACGCCATTGTCAACGTAGTCAATAAACAAGAGAATTACACAACGAGCGGCTGACACCAGGGACCCAGCAGGTCGCGCAGTTGTTATTTACTTTTCTTTAGGAACAAGCAGTTGTTATTTATACTAGTTTTAGCGACGGATCAGGGTAACAACGGGGCTGTGCGGGGGCTGTGGCCCGTCTAGCCAGGGTTTTATTTATGTTTACCACATCATGAGCCCGGTTGTGTTTTTTTCTTGCTGAAAATGGCTATCCCAGTTCTATTTTTTAAAAGAAATACCCAAACGAGGCCTACTTGCTTTATCAGCCCTGCTGGGCTGCAAATCTTCCAAGACGAGGAGAGTTTCATTCAGTTTGCCCAAAAACTGGGCTATCAGTAATGAGAAATGGGATGTACATTTTTAAAACACATCAAACCATTGATTTTTATTACGAGGAGAGTTTCATTTTTTTCATTACAAGATTTTAAATTCCATTGATTTTTATACGTGGACAATTATTTGGATTTTATATTTATATAAATTATTTTTCAAAATAGTTTGTGACTATATTTCAGGATTAAAAATAGTTGACCGCATCGAAATATGCAAAATTTCGTATAATTTTTAACCGTGGCCACAATATGGGGTGTAATGCTAACAAAAAGAAGATGGGCTCCAAAAAATCTTAAGAATTAGCAAATGGGCTGTAAATTATTAGAAATAATGGCAGATGGGTTGTATGCTGTTTTCCATAGATTTGAGGCTGACTTGTGCGCCTACTACAGGTTGACGCGTATGCTTTCCAAAAAAAGGTTGACGCACACGCAACGCCGTGTCAACTTAGTCAACACACGAGAGCAGTGACTATTGGATGTCCATCCAACAGCCGTCGTGCTTCTTCAATCTGTGATCTTCCTGCTCCAGCCGCTCAAACAAGCGCCGACGGGACTGCCTGCTCCCTCCTCCCACGGCCGGTTGTGCTGCCGCGCAGGCCTCACCGCCCCACCGTACTCCCATCGCTGGCCTAGCCATCCCTCTACTCACCCACACATGATGTTATTCTCCGGCGACGGCAGACGAACTAGTAAACCCTCGTACTCCCCTCCTGTGGGAAACAACTGTCGATTCTTCCCTGGTTCCGTGTCATTCCCTCCCTGGTGCTCTCGGCGCGGCGTGGTCAACGTGGTCAACGAACGACATCCATCAGATTTGGACTGTACGTGGAGAGGCTGACAATTGGGTCCACGGCCGCATGCAAGGAAATGCCTCCTTATTACGCGCAAAATAATGATTCCTCCACCTGACAGCTGGGACCCACCGGAAGGGCCTCTGTATTTCGCAAAAAAAAAGTTCCCCCCGCTGATAGGTCGGACCCACCAGCTCTATCTTCGCACGCAAGGAAGTGCCTCCTTATTACGCACACAAAAATGAATACTCCCCCTGCTAACTGGGACCCACGATAGTGGGAGGCTGACTTGTCGGCCTACCAAGTTGACGGGGATGGAGGGCTTTGTCAACTTAGTCAATATGAACGATTCTAGCTCCAGTGACCGTACGATGTCCATCCAACGGCCGTAGTGCTTCTTCAACCTCTGGTCTTCTTGCTCCAGCCGCCCAAACCAGCGTCGGTCGTGCCGCGTGCTCCTGCCTCCTGTGGCCGGCTGTGATGCCGCGGAGGCCTCACCGCCCCCTACTACTCCCACCACTGGCTAGGCCATCCCTCTACTCACCCACACCCCCTGTTATTCTGTGGCAATGGCATCCTCACACCGCAGTCGAACCAGTGAACCCTCGTACTCCTCTCCGCATGGGCATCCACTGCCACGTCTTCCCCAGCTCCGTGTCGTCCCCTTCCTAGGCCTCGCCGTCGTCCACTGCCCTGGTGCTCTCGGCGCGGCGTGGTCAACGTGGTCAAGGAATGACTTCCATTGGAAGAGTACTGTATGTGGAGAGGTTGACGGCTAAAAATAAGCATTGTAATAGTTTACAACCATCACATAACACCACGGTAATAATTAGTTTACAACCCAATAAAAATCTCAAAGTTTACAACCAAATTTAAATTGTCACAAGTACATTAAAAGAAAAAGACAGATACATCTATCGGTTGCCAAGATGAGTCAGCATGTTCTCAACCAAGTCTTTTTGGAGTTGAATGTGAGTTTGCCAATCGCACAGTTCATGATGAACTTGTGTGAATTGTGCAAACGATGATGGTCCTCCATGCTTAGGTACAACATTTTCACTCTGAATTGAAACACCTGATCGAAGATGTTATCATCACGATCATCCTTTACGATCATGTTGTGCATAATCTCACAAGCAATCATCACCTCCCATAGCTTTTTGGTGCACCATGTTCTAGCGGGGTGTCAAATGATGTAGCCCATCAAGATTGAAGCACACCAAAAGCATGCTCCACATCCTTCCTAGCACTCTATTATGCTTGAGCAAACCTCTACCTCTACTCTCCTTCTGGATTAGATATTTTCTTCACAATAGTTGTCCACTGAGGATAGATACCATCAGCTAGGTAGTATCCCTTGTTCTAGTGGTGGCTATTGATCTCAAAGTTGGCATCTGGGTTGTTGCCTTATGCAAGCCTTGCAAATACTAGAGATCGTTGAAGCACGTTGATGTCATTGTGAGAACTAGCCATGCCGAAAAAGAGTGTTAAATCCAAAGATCTTGTAAAGCCACTGCTTCAAGTATGATAGTGCAAGATTTCACATGCCCCTTTGTATTGCCCTTGCCAAGAAAATGGGCAGTTCTTCCACTTCCAGTGCATACAATCTATGCTACCAAGCATTCCCGGAAAGCCTCTGTCTGCATTGTTCGCCAACAATTGGGTTGTATCCGCTGCATTTGGCTCTCTCGGGCACTCTGGGCCAAACACTACTACCAGAAACTTGTAGAACTTGTACAATGATGCAAGACATGTGGACTCACTCATGCGGACATACTCATCCACAAGATCACCAGGAATTCCGTATGCAAGCATACGGATAGTCGCATTGCATTTCTGTAAGTGCATCTAGTGCCCCTTAGTAGTTTTGGAGTATTGAAGACAAATAGGTTAAGGGACTAATGTGTTTGTGAGTACACACAGGAGAAAAGTCCCTCAAGATTTGGTTTTAATGATTAAATGCGGCCCCTAAAAACACTACCAAAAAACAGACAAATTCGTGACATTATGGCCCGAACGAAAACTTTTTCTGTCATGGATATGACACTTCTATGACGATAATTGTGACAAAAACATGTATCATCATAGATGTGGTGGCCTCATACTTCTATGACAAAAAATTATGATAGGAAATGGGCTTTTCGTCCTGAGCAGGCCGCAGACGCACTTGCATGACATTTTTTGGGCCATCCATGAGGTAAAAAATCATGGTAGAAGTGAGGGCGAGGAAATTTTCTGGGAGTTCCCAGTATACTGGTGGGTGGTCGGGCTTGAGCGATGCAGTGGTTTGCACATTTCTCCCATACACACGCGTGTGTGCAAGCCATGTTCTCTAAATGAACCTGAGTGAGGCATTCACTTACTGAACCGAGCGATCAAACTCGCCCTCACACTATGTACTGAACCCGAGCGATTGATCGATCCCTCACACTACGTGCTGAACCCGATCGATCCCTTCTCTCCTAACTGAACCCGAGCGATTCCTTCACACCATTTGCTAACTGAACCAGATTGATCGATCCTTGTTGCTGCCTACTGAAGCCATTCGAGCCCCCGTGCGAGAGGTAGCCGTTTGATGTTGGATTGCCTCTCGATGAACAGTGTCTATTGCTGTCGCACGCACAATACACGTAGACATGAGTCAAGATGCATCGATCAAGCTGGTTGGTTGGCTATAATGAACAGTTCCCGTTGTTGTCGCCCGCTCGTACGCCACACCCTACTTAATGGGGTTTGGATGATGTAGGATTGATAGTATGTCTAGAGGGGGGTGATTAGACTACTTGACCAAATAAAAATCTATCATTTTCCCAATTTTAGTTGTCGGCAGATATTAGCAATTAGCACAAGTCAAGCAATCAACCTACACATGCAATTCTAAGAGTATAGCAGCCAAATGTAAAATATTGCATATGAAGGTAAAGGGAAGGGTTTGGAGAAGGCAAACGCAATGGAGACACAGAGATTTTTGGCATGGTTCCAATAGGTGGTGCTATCGTACGTCCATGTTGATGGAGACTTCAACCCACGAAGGGTAACGGTTGCACGAGTCCATGGAGGGCTCCACCCATGAAGGGTCCAGGAAGAAGCAACCTTGTCTATCCCACCATGGACATTGCCCATGAAGGACTTGCCTCACTCGGGTAGATCTTCACGAAGTAGGCAATATCCTTGCCCTTACAAACTTCTTGGTTCAACTCCACATCACGACGGAGGCTCCCAAGTGACACCTTACCAATCTAGGAGACACCACTCTCCAAAGGTAATAGATGGTGTTTAGATGATGAACTCCTTGCTCTTGTGCTTCAAATGATAGTCTCCCCAACACTCAACTCTCTCTTACAGATTTGGCTTTGGTGGAAGAAGGATTTGAGTGGAAGGCAACTTGGAAAAGGCTAGAAATCAACGTTGAAAAGGTTGGAATGGAATATCTTGATCTCAAGACATGAGTAGGTGGTTCTCTCTTGGAAAATGAATGGTGGAAGTGTAGGCACGTTCGGATGGCTCTCCTCAATGAGGAAGAAGGGGTGGAGGGCTATATATAGACTCCACATAATATCCAATCGTTACACACTTTTGACTCATCTTGGTGGCACCGATTAGGAAACTCGGTGGCACCGATCTGTTCAAAAATATGAACATCAGGAATCTCTGTGGGACCAACTGGAACAACTCGGTGGAACTGGTGTACTAGGGCTTAGGGAAAACTTCATCTCGGTGGCACCGATTGCATCATCTTGGTGGGACAGAAGTGAGTGCAACGGGCAAAAGAGAATCTGTCAAGCCAACTCAGTGAGACCGATTGCATAAACTCAGTGGGACCGAAGTGAGTGCAACAGATCACAGAGCGCTGGGAAGGCCGTCTCGGTGGGACCGACATCCGTATCGGTGTGACCGAATTGTTAGGGTTTCTGGCAATGGCTATTGATGTCTACTATGCAACTTTATTCTTGTAGACACGTGTTGGGCCTCCAAGCGCAGAGTTTTGTAGGACAGTAGCAATTTTCCCTCAAGTGGATGACCTAAGGTTTATCAATCCGTGGGAGGCGTAGGATGAAGATATTCTCTCTCAAACAACCCTACAACCAAATAATAAAAAGTCTCTTGTGTCCCCAACACACCAAATACAATGGAAATTTGTATAGGTGCACTAGTTCGGCGAAGAGATGGTAATAAAAGTATAGTAATGATAGTAGATATAGATTTTTGTGATAGGAACAATAAAAAAACAGCAAGGTAGCTAGTAACAAAAGTGAGCACAAACAATATTGCAATGCTTGAAAATGAGGCCTAGGGTCCGTACTTTCGCTAGTGCAATCTCTCAACTATGCTAATATAATTGGATCATATAACCATCCCTCAACGTGCGATGAAAAGTCACTCCAAAGTTCCTATCTAGCGGAGAACATAAGAAGAAATCATTTGTTGGGTACGAAACCACCTCGAAGTTATTCTTTCCGATCGATCTATCCAAGAGTTCGTACTAAAATAACACCAAATAACTTCAGGTTCATAATACTCAGTCCATCACAAAGAACCTCAAAGAGTGCCCCAAGATTTCTATCAGAGAAACAAAGACAAGAACGTGCATCAACCCCTATGCATAGATTACCCCATTGTCACCTTGGGAATCCGCGAGTTGAGTGCCAAAACATATATCAAGTGAGTCAATATGATACCCCATTGTCACCACAGGTATTCATAGCAAGACATACATAAAGTGTTCTCAAATCCATAAAAGTATTCAATCCGATAAGAACAAAATCTCAAAGGGAAAACTCAATTCATCACAACAAGATAGAGAGGGGAAAACGCCATATGATCCGACTATATTATCAAAGCCCGCGATACATCAAGATCATGACATCCCAAGAACATGAGAGAGAGAGAGATTAAACACATAGCTACTAGTACAAACCCTCAGCCCCGAGGGTGGACTACTCCCTCCTCATCGTGGTGGCCGCCGGGATGATGAAGATGGCCACCGGTGATGATTCCCCCCTCCGGCAGGGTGTCGGAACAGGGTCTAAATTGGTTTCTCGTGGCTACAGAGCCTTGCAGCGGCAGAACTTCTGATCTAGGGTTACTCCAAGGGTTTTTGGAATATTTGGGAATTTTATAGGGTGACGAGGGGGTGCGGGAGGCCACCGAGGTGGGCACAACCCACCAGGGCACGCCTGGGCCCCCAGGGCGCCCTGGTGGGTTGTGCCCCCCTCGGGGCACCCCCAGGTGCTGCTCTGGCCCATTGGTTGTCTTCTGGTCCATAAAAAATCCACAAAAAGTTTCGCGGTGTTTGGACTCCGTTTGATATTGATTTCCTGCTATGTAAAAAACAAGCAAAAAACAGCAACTGGCACTAAGCACTGGGTCAATAGGTTAGTCCCGAAAAATGATATAAAGTTGCTATAAAATGATTGTAAAACATCCAAGAATGATAATATAATGGCATGAATACTTCATAAATTATAGATACGTTGGAGATGTATTAGCATCCCCAAGCTTAATTCCTACTCGTCCTCGAGTAGGTAAATGATAAAAGAAATAATTTATGATGTGTGAATGCTAGAAAAGTGCATAAGTTTGATCAATGATAATTTCAATCACTTTTCCCAGCATCATAATAGCAATTCTTTCTCATCATGGTAAAGTAGCAACCAATTCACATGTTATGGTTCAAACAATGAATTCTCTTGAAACACAACAACCTATATTCTCAGTCACCAAACAATTGCAATTCAACTTATTCAACATAGTCTAAGTAAGAGCTCCACATACTCAACCATCATATAGTCTTCTATGATTGCTAACACTCACCGCATACACATGAGCAAAATGTTTCAACCGGACACATAGAAAGATAGGGGCTTATAATTTCGCCTCCCAACATATTCACGTCAAGAGTGATGTCAACAATAATAACTCATGCTACCCATATCCAACTGGATATATGTGCCTAGATCTTTCCTCAACACATGATGCTTGCCAAAAGAGAATAATAAAAAGGAATAAAGAGAAAAACTTTGACTCTTGCATGAAAGTAAATACATAAAAGTAAAAGGTAGGCCCTTCGCAGAGGGAAGCAGAGGTTGCCATGCGCTTTTTGTTTGTATACTCAATCCCTTAGTGCAAAAGAACGTCACGTTATATTGCCCCTTATGATAACAACCTTTATTATGCAGTCTGTCGCTTTTATTCTTTGCCATCACAAGTTCGTACAACGCTCAATTTTCTCTTACACTAAATGATCTAACACTTTTAGAAGCAATTTTTATTTCCTTATTGCACCGATGACAACTTACTTGAAGGATCTTACTCAATCCATAGGTAGGTATGGTGGACTCTTGAAAATAAGATTTCGGTTTAAGGGTTTTTGGATGCACAAGTAGTATCTCTACTTAGTGCGGAATTTTTGGCTAGCAAAGATGGGGGGCAAGCACCACATGTTGAAGGATCTATGACAATATAACTTCTATGTGAATATGAACAAACATAAATCATTACGTTGTCTTCCTTGTCCAACGTCAACAATTTTGGCATATAATATTTTGATGGGGGCTCACAATCACAAAATATTTCCAAGATAGTGTATTTGCATGTGAAAGTTCTCTTTCTTCTACTAATCATTCATGAATTGCTTGCATGACCAATATTGTGATTGTAAAGCCTCAAAAGATTTCACTTTCGAAACCCAATGTGAAGCTGCCACTAGGCATGATATGAACATATAATTTCAACTTCATGATATTCAATTCATTCAACAATTTACTCACAGGATATAAGTGAAGCACAAGAGTAAATGACAAACTACTCCAAAAAAGATATAAGTGAAGATCAATTGAGTAGTTAAGTAAATAGATAGCTATGTGAGGACTCTCTCTTATTTAAAAACTTTCATATCTAAGTAATTTATTAAAACAGCAAGCAAAAAAATGACATTTCAAGGATAGAACAACTCATGTGAAGAAGCAAAAACTTAGGCTCAATCGATACTAACCGATAATTGTTGATGAAGAAAGGTGGGATGCCTACCGGGGCATCCCCAAGCTTAGATGCTTGAGACTTCTTGAAATATTATCTTGGGATGCCTTGGCCATCCCCAAGCTTAAGCTTTTGTGTCTCCTTAATTCCTTTTATATCACGGTTTCCATAAATCTTAAAAAATTCATCCACACAAAACTCAACAAGAACTCGTGAGATAAGTTAGTATAAACCAATGCAAAAACTTTATCATTCTCTACTGTAGCAAATCACTAAAATTATTATTCAACATTGCATACTTTTGCTAGTGCAATCCCTCAACAATTCTAATATAATTGGATCATATAACCATCCCTCAAAGTGCGATGAAGAATCACTCCAAAGTTCCTATCTAGCGGAGAACATAAGAAGAAATTATTTGTAGGGTACGAAACCACCTCGAAGCTATTCTTTCTGATCAATCTATCCAACAGTTCGTACTAAAATAACACCAAATAATTTTAGATTCATAATACTCAATCCAACACAAAGAACCTCAAAGTGTGCCCAAAGATTTCTATCAGAGAAACAAAGACAAGAACGTGCATCAACCCCTATGCATAGATTACCCCAATGTCACCTCGGGAATCCGCGAGTTCAGTACCAAAACATATATCAAGTGAATCAATACGATACCCCATTGTCACCACGGGTATTCATAGCAAGACATACATAAAGTGTTCTCAAATCCATAAAAGTATTCAATCCGATAAAACGAAATCTCAAAGGGAAAACTCAATTCATCACAACAAGATAGAGAGGGGAAAACACCATATGATCCGACTATATTAACAAAGCCCGCGATACATCAAGATCATGACATCTCAAGAACACGAGAGAGAGAGAGAGAGAGAGAGAGAGAGATTAAACACATAGCTACTGGTACAAACCCTCAGCCCCGAGGGTGACTACTCCTTCCTCATCGTGGTGGCCGCTGGGATGATGAAGATGGCCACCGGTGATGATTCCCCCATCCTGCAAGGTGCCAGAACTGGGTCTAGATTGGTTTCTCGTGGCTACAAAGCCTTGCGATTGTGGAACTTCTGATCTAGGGTTACCCTAAGGGCTTTTTGAATATTTGGGATTTTATAGGGCGACGAGGGGGTGCGGGAGGCCACCGAGGTGGGCACAACCTACCTGGGCGTGCCTGGGCCCCCAGGCGCGCCCTGGTGGGTTGTTCCCCCCCTTGGGGCACCCCCCAGGTGCTGCTCTGGCCCATTGGATGTCTTCTGGTCCATAAAAAATCCACAAAAAGTTTTGTGATGTTTGGACTCTGTTTGATATTGATTTCCTGTGATGTAAAAAACAACAATTGGCACCAGGCACTGGGTCAATAGGTTAGTCCCAAAAAATGATATAAAGTTGCTGTAAAATGATTGTAAAACGTCCAAGAATGATAATACAATGGCATGAATACTTCATAAATTATAGATGCGTTCGAGACGTATCAGCTATGCCAAATGAACTCGGTGGCTCCGGGTAGAAAGAATCGGTGGGGCCGAGTTTGGAATTAGGGTTTGGACATATTTGGATGGAGAAAGTGGATGAGGGTTTTGGAGCAATATCACTAAGCACTTGAGCAACCAGATCATTATGCAACACCTCATCCCCTTTTAATAGTATTGGCTTTCCTATGGACTCAATGTGATCTTGGATCACTTAAATAGAAATGAAGAGTCATAAGCTTTTGCCAATCATTGTCCTTAGCATTTTGAGGGGTCTACATCTCTAGTCCTTGCCATGTGAATCATTGAACATCCTGATATATTTGTCTTGAAAGGATATTAGTTCAATGAGCTATATGTTGTTATGAATTACCAAAACCACCCGGAGATTAGTTGCACTTTCTATATCCCCCATTTTGGTAATTGATGACAACATATAGATTAAAGCTTCGACGAATGATTAAATGAATGAAATACATTGTCACTTTGAGAAGCATGTGATAAGCAAGAGCTCCCCCTAAATTTGTGCATTATTAAAAAGTGTGTTTGAATGCACATGCACAATCGATTAGGATCATGGGTCACTCTTCCATGTCACATGCATCTTGGTGGAGCGCACAAAATGATATGAGTGAAATAACATGCACGCATCACCAAAGACATAAGTGAATGATCATACACAAATAATTGTAGGGATAAGCATTAAGCACACATTAAGCAAAGTATGATCAACCACACAAACAAACATGGTATCTCACGAGCATCAAACGAACAAGTAGCACAGATCAAACGAACATAGTGGCAAAAACTCAATAAAACCAAAGAGCAAAAGCGTGACTCTCTCTCTTTGTGTGTCTCTCTCAGCCTACGATCTATACAGTTTCTCCTCCTTTGGCAACAAGTACCAAAAAGCTCGAAAAGGGTATAGAGCTATGCGTCTCTCTAGGCACGATCCTATGGAGCTCCTGAAGGGGTCTTCTGGCTTGTGGCTTCAGTGTGCGTAGATGGCATGGAGAGAAGTGCATCTGCAAATGCCTCTGAAGATGTCTGCTGGACCGGTGGAGTAGACATTGGAGGTGGCACAAGAGCAGTAGCGGTAGGTGCAGAGTGAGTAGGCCTCATGTCTACAACTGGCACGGCTGAAGATCTGGGTGCCCTGGGTACAGTCTGGAACCTCTGAGGGGTAGGTCTCTCATCTCCTCTGTCCTCGGCAGCAATCCTGCTTTTCTCAACATCTGCCTGCAGCTTCTACACAACTGTCTGAACCTCGGTGATCTTGACATCAAGATCATGAATATTTGTCTCGACAACCCGCTCTAGACTCTCCTGGTTCTTGGAGATGTTGGCCAGACTCCTCTCAATCCTCAGGGTGGCCTCTAGCAGATATGTCATCTGATCGTTCTTTAACTTGAGGTTTGCAATGGGTGCATTGGGAGGTGCGGCTTCCTGAGCTGCTTTAGCTGCTACTACTGCTTGGGCTTCCTCTTGAGCCTCAACAGATGTGGGGTGTGAGGGATCCATCACCACCACATTATCCTTGAACTCTGGATGAAGAGGGAGGTGCTCACGATCTAGTAGATATGTGTCTGTACCAACTGACAAGCATCTGAGTGTGGGGGCATATCCACAAGATCTCTTTTGGTCAGCAGTTGTCCTTTTGACCGTCTCTACAATCAAACTCATAACTTTGAACTTCTTAGGTGGGGAGTGGCCACGTATCATCTTGTCATCTCCAGACTTGGGCAAAAGGGTATGCCTCAAGATACTATTGGTTGTGGCCAACCCAGCTAGCAAGTGCTTGACTGACCCAAGCTTGTGTGTACCAAGATCTTTCTTGGGAATTTCCTTGTACATATTTGCCATTGAGTTGTGGTCCATCCTGGGCTTCCCATAAACATCAAAATCATCTTCATCTTCCTTAGGGGCATTAATAAGTGTAGCCCACTCAGAGATCGATGACTGGTACTTGTGTCCCTCAGTCATCCATGCAATCTTCCCATCTAGATAGAAGTGTGATGTGGTGTAGAATTGCATGACCATCTCATCATTCCACTTGGTGAGCTTCTGACCAATAAATGCATCAACTCCGGCAAGTCTGAAACTCTCATGAATGTGGGGAAAATAATCTTCATTTGCATCTATGTATTTCCAGTCCACCCACTTCATGTCACTGACAATGGGCTTCTTATCAAGCAAAACTATCTCATAGAAATCTTGTTCTTCCCTGGTGTGGAAATGGTAGTCACAAGTTTTCCTCCTCGTAAATAAATGGGGATCCACTTTCCTCCACTCTCGCAGACCCTTGTCCTTCCTGAGCATCATGTTTTCTGCAACAGGGTGTGCATTGTCATGGTCTGGGATCTTGGGCTTGAGCTTCCTGAGCACTAGGGGCTCATCATCATCTTGAACTTCATGAACTGGGGCCTTGTTCTTCTTAGTGGATGGAATGTTTCTTGTTGACCTCTTGGGTGCAGAAACCTTGGGCTTTGACTTAGGCTTGGAGGGAGCAGCAGCTGACTTCATAGCATCTGCCATGAGTTTCTGTGTGTTAGCTGGAGGTGCTTCAGCATGCTCTTCCTCCTCCTCCTCTTGATCATCTTCCCTCATGGAAGGTCGGCCAATAACTGTAGCAGTTGTCTTTCTAGACCTCTTTTTCTTCTTGTGGCATCGCCTTCTTCATCACTTGGTTGCTCAAGTGTAAATGTCATTGTTTCTTGTGGAGCTGAGGATTTGTGTGCCTTTGACATTGGGACTCTCCTTACAGCAGTCCTTTCCTTGGCACTTGGCCTAGTGCTAGCCGATGTGCCATATACTTTCTTTAGCACAACCCTTTGCTTGGAAGTGGCCTCATCTACCACAAAATATCCATCCTCAATGTCAGAGGTTCACTTCTTTGTTCTAGTGGCAGCCTTTGGCAAATTGCTTGGGGTGCTCCTGCTGCCCTCATCATAGCTCTCATTGGGACTAGAGCCTTCACTTAGGTCAACATTCTGCTCTGACTGATTCCGGCTGTCACTGGCACTTGACATCTTGCAAAGCTGGCCCTGCGAATAGATAGGTATGGGCAGAGTAGATGAGTTATCACAAAAAGCAGATAGCTTTTCAAAAAATTGAGTCCAAACTTTAGTATTAGTTCTCCAAAGAAAGCATTTCGGAGCTACCGAGTTGATCATTTCAATGACACCGAAGCAATCATAGAGCCTAAGCACACCATTTCGGTTGGACCGAGTTCTGGTTCGGTGGCTCCGAGATGCTAGGGTTTCACTGAAATTTTACTTTAGGTCTCACCAATTAGTATGTTTTGGTAGAACCGAGTTGTACTTGTGCAATGGCCAGGGCCAGTCGGTGGGACCGTAAATTTCATTTTGGTCGGTCCGAGATGTGTTCGGCGAAAACCTAACCCTAAATTTTTTCTTCGAATCCATGCTGTTATATTATCATTCTTGGATGTTTTATAATCATTTTATAGTCATATTATATCATTTTTTGGTACTAACCTATTGACATAGTGCCAAGTGTCAGTTGTTGTTTTCTGCATGTTTTTTACATCGCAGGAAATCAATACCAAACAGAGTCCAAACGCAGCGAAATTTTTTGGAGATTTTTTTGGACCAGAAGACATCCAATGGGCCGAAGAAGCGCCTGGGGGTGCTCCGAGGGGAGCACAACCCACCAGGGCACGCCAGGAGGCCCAGGCGCGCCCTTGTGGGATGTGCCCACCTCAGGTGCCCCCTGAACCGACTCTTTGCTCTATAAATACCCCAATATTCTAGAAACCCTAGGGGAGCCAACGAAAATCAATTCCAGCCGCCGTAGAGTCCAGAACCACCAGATCCGATCTAGACACCATCACGGAGGGGTTCACCACTTCCATTGGTGCCTCTCCGATGATGCGTGAGTAGTTCTTTGTAGACCTTCGGGTCCGTAGTTACTAGCTAGATGGCTTCCTCTCTCTCGTTTGATTATCAATACAATGGTCTCTTGGAGATCCATATGATGTAACTCTTTTTGCGGTGTGTTTGTTGGGATCAGATGAACTTTGAGTTTATGATCAGATCTATCTTTTTATCCATGAAAGTTATTTGAGTCTTCTTTGATCCCTTATATGCATGATTGCTTATAGCCTCATATTTCTTCTCCAATATTTGGGTTTTGTTTGGCCAACTTGATCTATTTATCTTGCAACGGGAAGAGGTGCTTTGTAGTGGGTTCGGTCTTACGGTGCTTGATCCCAGTGACAGAAGGGGAACCGACACGTATGTATCGTTGCTACTAAGGATAAAAGGATGGGGTCTATTTCTACATAAATAGATCTTGTCTACATCATGTCATCGTTCTTATTGCATTACTCCATTTATCCATGAACTTAATACACTAGATGCATGCTCGATAGCAGTTGATGTGTGGAGTAATAGTAGTAGATGCAGGCAGGAGTCGGTCTACTAATCTTGGACGTGATGCCTATATAATGATCATTGCCTGGATATCGTCATGATTATTTGAAGTTATATCAATTGCCCAAGAGTAATTTGTTCACCCGCCGTTTGCTATTTTCTCGAGAGAAGCCACTAGTGAAACCTACGGCCCCGGGGTCTCTTTCTCATATATTTGTCTTTGTGATCTATTTTTCCTTTGCTTTTATTTTCATATCTATTAAACCAAAAATACAAAAATACCTTGCTGCAATTTATTTTATTTGGCGTTCAATCTATCAATATTTACAACTCCCTCACGTCTGTTTGCCTGCCTTGGGCGCCGTTACCCGAAGAGATTGACAACCCTTTAACACGTCGGGTTGCGAGTATTTGTTATTTGTGTGCAGGTGTTGTTTACATTGTGTTGCTTGGTTCTCCTACTGGTTTGATAACCTTTGGTTTCATCACTGAGGGAAATACCTACCGCTGTTTTGCTGCATCATCCCTTCCTCTTTGGGGAAATACCGACGTAGCTTCAAGCCGCCATCAAATCTATTCTAACGAATTTGTTTGGTGGATAGATCAATCTAAAACGTGGTAAGATACTAGGCAAGATCCTTGTGCATTGAATCGGATAAAGAAAGCACGAGGAGATCGAGTATCACCCTAACTCGGTACGATCCTCTACCGCGGCAACGGTAGAGTAGATTCTGTTGACGGTGGCGGATTCCTGCAGCGACGACGCACAGGAGATGAAGACGACGATCCGGAGACCAAGGGGGCGGCAGCAATGGGTCGCGGGCTCGAAATGTTTGAATAATTTTTCAACCGTACGGGCCGCAAGATATGTATACCCATGTGCTGTCAGTGGCACCGAGTGGAAAGAATCGGTGGCACTGAGATGTGAAACTACGTGCAGTTACAACAAATCGGTGGGACCGAGTCGGTCTAATCGGTAGCACCGAGATGAAAACCTAGATCAATCTAATGCTTTCAGTGTGACCGAGTTTGAGTGAATTGGTCTGACCGAAAAACAATAGAAGGTTTTGGAAGGCAGCCCTTGATGGATCGGTGGCTCCGAGTGCTCCTCACCTGGAGGGTCCGAAAGGAACTTGTTCAATTTTTGTGATATAGCATGAATAGAGTTTGAGACAAGAAGAGCATAGATAGCTAGAGAAAGTTCTTAGGCATTCTTGTACATCCATTTGGCCAATAAAAACCAAGACAATCAAAACAACAAATGGATGTCCTCGAATGGAGAAATTTGCAAACCAACATGCTCACACAATAAGATAGCAAATGAAATATGTTTCAGACATGCACAATCAATTCTATCATCTATCAATCAATTGGCGATGACTAGGTCATATATGAGTATATTGACTTAGGAGTCAAACGAGAGCATTTGATCATAACTCATACCCATCGTTTAAGCACAAGTGGGGTTACCACTTTTACGTAAAGCATTAATGTGTTCACACCATTAGAGTTGCTTTAGCTCAATTTTTAGAGGAAAGCTTCCCCTAGATGTGATATCCCCCCTAAGAGGGATGACTAGCCTTGGGTTTTGTCGATGATGACTTCATGTAGATAGTGAAGATGTGGATGCTCAATGCTGATGTAGATCACTTGGAGCAATCCTTTGGAGTTTTACACTTTCAATACCTACATGGGTTAGTCCCACAAGGAACATACAAGGATATCCATAGACATAGTGAAATGCACATATGATGATGTCCATGACAGCATTATCTTACCTTGTCCCTTGTCTTACCAACAAGAGGGTTTGTGACTCCATGAACTAGTGCAAGATATGAAAGTTGGTTACACAAGTCCTTGACAAAATGAATATGAGTGAAGTATGTTGGAGGAGTCACCCTCAAGAACACTCTAGTTCTTCTTCTTTAGGACCCACATCAACTTGATGGGAATACTTGGAGTTGTAGTTGTACTTGATGAAGTAGAGCTTGACGTAGTCTTGGGAACCCACTTGACCATGACCTTAAGAGCTTCTTCAAATGAGTCAATCTCTTCTTGAAGCTTTTCCTTGCCTTTTAGCTTGTGGTCTTATGGTGGAAGATCATCTTGAGCTTGTGTTCCCTCAAAAGAAGTGGGGTCATACTTCGCTCGTTGAGGAACAAACTTCGTCTTGGGGTATTGATCTTCTTCCCATTCAACTCCATTGGCATTGAACTTTTGTTAAAAACCAAAACCTTGATTCTTCTGGCGCCTTCCTTGCTTGCGTACAATTTCCTCAAATTGCTTACTCCCGGCAAGGCTCTTGTAAACACCTTTCTCTATAATTCCCTTCAATAAGCTATTTTCTTGCTCAAGTGTAACTTGGCTAAGAGAATCATTAGTGGAATCAAGAGAACTGCTAGAAGCAACAATATTGGATTTAGCATGGTTATTGTTACTACTAGAAGAAGAATCTTTCTTGCTCTTGTTGCTAGATTTTACTTGTGGCATATAAGTAGACAAGAGGAGACGTTTGACAATGTAAGAAGAACTCTTCTTTCAAAGATCGTTTTTTATTGCTTTTAGGAACTCATGCTCTTGCTCTAAATTTAGCTTCTCGAAGCGTAGCTTCTCATGAGTCCTTAGGATCTCTCTATGATCCTCTTGAGTTGTTTGATGAGCTAACTTAAGAGTGTTTAGTTATTTAGTTAGACGCTCAATCTTCATCTTGATTATCATGATTACTAGCAAGTTCATTGTAGTTTTCATCACTAGTTTTGTCAACAAGTAAATCATCATCACTTAGCAAATCATCTTCATCACTATTGAAATCAAGATACTCGGGGTGTGATACCTTGGGGCCTTTAGCCATGAAGCATCTTCCAATACCTTCATTTGGTGAATCAAATATGTCGTAGGATTTGGATGATACTAGTGCAAGACCAGCAACACCTTCATCTTGAGTATATTCGAAGTCGGAGTGATAGCTTCTCTCGGGGTAGTTGTCGGAGTCGGAACCGGATACCCATTCACCAACGTGAGCTTGATGTGTTAGTCTTGTGTAGCTCTTTGATGAATTGTCCTTCCTTTCTGAATCCTTGCTTCTACGAGAGGGTCTTCATTCATAACGATCATCTCTACTCCTTCTCTCTCTTGGAGGTGATTCATCTCTTCTACTTCTCCTTTTTTGGTGAGTCTTCTCTTTTCTTGTAGGGAGATGTACACTCATTGGAATAATGTCCGGGTCTTCCACAATTTTAGCAATTACGATCATGACTAGAAGATCTTTTGTCATTGTAGGACCTTGACTTGGAGCTCCTCTCTTTGCTTCTACTCTTGAAGAATTTGTTGAAGTTCTTCACCAATAAGCTCAATTCTTCATTGGAGACTTTCTTCTCACTTGATGTTGTAGGAGCATCACTTGAAGCTTCGTAAGCACCACTTGACTTGTTGTGGAGCTCTTCCTCAACATGATCTCTATCGCGACCTTCGAGACGCTCCAAGTGCCCTACGACTAGTTGATGCCCACCAGGCCCTTCTCCGGGGTGACAGATGGATCGACCACTCCCCTGGGGCACGTGCGCCTCCCGGTCACCATCGGCACTCATGAAAACTACCATACTGAGCTCAATGACTTCGACATGGCCCACATCGGCCTCCCGTACAACGCCATCCCGGGGTACCCCATGCTCGCCAAGTTCATGGCAGCGACCCACCACGGCTACAACGTTCTCAAGATGCCTGGCTGCAGCGGCGTCATCACTGTCGCCTGTGACGAGAAGGATGTGGTCTGCTCCCTCGAGCATGCCTAACGTGCCGCTGCGGCTGAGAACTCCGATGCCGAGAACGTCGTCGGGCCTCCTAAAGCTGCCCCTACAAAGAAGAAGCAGCTCCTCCCCAAGAGCCGCCCTGAAGCAAACAAGCAGCCGGTTGGCGGCGACACCCAGGGCTTAGCCCCTGCCGCCGGGGCATGCCTTCCTCCCGCATAGTAAGGCGCGCCTAGTGCCTCCCTCAGGCCAGGCTCGGGGGCTTCCATCTGGAGAGCGTCTGACCTGACCAGTGTGACAAGGGACGTGTGATACGTCTCCCTCGTATCTATAATTTTTTATTGTTTCATGCCAATATTATACAACTTTCACATATTTTTGGCAACTTTTTATATGATTTATTGGACTAACCTATTGATCTAGTGCCCAGTGTCAGTTCCTGTTTGTTGCATGTTTTTTGTTTCGCAGAAAATCCATATCAAACGAAGTCCAAACACGATAAAAATTTACGGAGAATTATCTTGGAATATATGTGATTTTTCGGACTTGGAATCAACGCAAACAGGGGCCCATAGTGACCATAACCCACCAGGGCGCGCCTAGGTGTCTTATGCCCTCCACAAAAGTTGGTTGGGGCCCTTCTTCTGGCGCAAGAAAGATAATTTATGGACAAAATCGTGTAAAAATTTCAGCGCAATCGGAGTTACGGATCTTCGGGAATTTAAGAAATCGCCAGATCTGGGGGAAAGCGAAACAGAAGAGAACAGAGAGGGAGATCCAATCTCGGAGGGGATCCCGCCCCTCCTCTACCATGGAGGCCATGGACCAGATGGGGAACTATCCTCCCATCTAGGGGGAGGCCAAGGAAGAAGAAGGAGGAGGAGGGGGGCTCTCTCCCCCTCTCTCCCGGTGGCGCTGGAGTGCCGTCGGGGCAAGGATCATGACGGCGATCTACATCAACAATCTTGCTACCGTGTACATCAACTTTCTCCCCCTCTATCCAGCGGTGTAACACCTCTTCTCCCCACTGTAATCTCTACTTAAACATGGTGCTCAACTCCATATATTATTTCCCAATGATATTTGGCTATCCTATGATGTTTGAGTAGATCCGTTTTGTCCTATGGGTTAATCGTGATCTTGGTTGGTATGATTGTATATTTTATTTATGGTGCTGTCCTACGGTGCCCTCCGTGTCGCGCAAATGGAGGGATCCTCGTTGTAGGGTGTTGCAATATGTCCATGGTTCGCTTATGGTGGGTTGTGAGAGTGACAGAAGCTTAAACCCGAGTAAGTGGGTTATGGCGTATGGGAGTAAAGAGGACTTGATACTTAATGTTATGGTTGGGTTTCACGACCTTAATGATCTTTAGTAGTTGCGGATGCTTGTTAGGGGTCCAATCATAAGTGCATATGATCCAAGTAGAGAAATTATGTTAGCTCATGCCTCTCCCTCATGTAAAATTACAAGAATGATTACCGGTACTTGTTATCGATTGCCTAGGGACAAATGACTTTCTTGTTGACAAAAGCTACCCACTTTTATTACCTTGCAATTTATTCGTAGTTTAATTCTCGTGAAGTACTCGTAGTTTTATTCTTGGAAAATAGTTTCATACTTGTTCTAGGTAAAGCAAACGTTAAAGTGTGTGTAGAGTTGTATCGATGGTCGATAGAACTTGAGGGAATATTTGTTCTACCTTTAGCTCCTCATTGGGTTCGACACTCTTATTTATCAAACAAGGCTACAAAAGATCCCCTATAGTTGTGGGTTATCAACGTGCTCAGACACCACTTGGAGGCGTGCTTCGACGCGCGCCCCCGCAAGCAAGGAGCAAGGCCCCAGTCGCCAGGAGCACAAGATTTCATCACCCAGGAGATCAATGATACGTCCATTTTGCATCATGCTTTTATATCGATATTTATTGCACTATGAGCTGTTATTACACATTATGTCACAATACTTATGCCCATTCTCTCTTATTTTACAAGGTTTACATAAGGAGGGAGAATGTCGGCAGCTGGAATTCTGGGCTGGAAAAGGAGCAAATATTATAGACCTATTCTGCACAACTCCAAAAGTCCTGAAACTCCACGAAATTCATTTTTGGAAATAATAAAAAATACTGAGCGGAAGAAATACGTCAGGGGGGCCACCACCTATCCACGAGGGTGGGGGCGCGCCCTACCCCCCAGGGCGCGCCCCCTGCCTCGTGGGCCCCCTGTTGGCTCTCCGGTGGCCATCTTCTGCTATATGAAGTCTTTCGTCCAGGGAAAAATCAGAAGCAACCTTTCGGGACGAGACTCCGCCGCCACGAGGCGAAACCTTGGCGGAACCAATCTAGGGCTCCGGCAGAGCTGTTCTGCCGGGGAAACTTCCCTCCGGGAGGGGGAAATCATCGCCATCGTCATCACCAACGCTCCTCTCATCGGGAGAGGGCAATCTCCATCAACATCTTCACCAGCACCATCTCCTCTCAAAACCCTAGTTCATCTCTTGTATCCAATTCTTGTCTCCAAGTCCGGGATTGGTACCTGTGGGTTGCTAGTAGTGTTGATTACTCCTTGTAGTTGATACTAATTGGTTTATTTGGTGGAAGATCATATGTTCAGATCCTTTATGCATATTAATACCCCTCTGATTATGAACATCGATATGCTTTGTGAGTAGTTACGTTTGTTCCTGAGGACGTGGGAGAAGTCTTGCTATTAGTAGTCATGTGAATTTGGTATTCGTTCGATATTTTGATGAGATGTATGTTATCTATCCTCTAGTGGTGTTATGTGAACGTCGACTACATAACACTTCACCATTATTTGGGCCTAGAGGAAGGCATTGGGAAGTAATAAGTCGATGATGGGTTGCTAGAGTGACAGAAGCTTAAACCCTAGTTTATGTGTTGCTTCGTAAGGGGCTGATTTGGATCCATATGTTTCATGCTATGGTTAGGTTTACCTTAATACTTTTGTTGTAGTTGCGGATGCTTGCAATAGAGGTTAATCATAAGTGGGATGCTTGTTCAAGTAAGAACAGCACCCAAGCACCGGTCCACCCACATATCAAATTATCAAAGTACCGAACGCGAATCATATGAACGTGATGAAAACTAGCTTGACGATAATTCCCATGTGTCCTCGGGAGCGCTTTTCTCTATATAAGAGTTTGTCCAGGCTTGTCCTTTGCTACAAAAAGGATTGGGCCACCTTGCTGCACTTTATTTACTTTTGTTACTTGTTGCTCATTACAAATTATCCTATCACAAAACTATCTGTTACCACTTATTTCAGTACTTGCGGAGAATACCTTGCTGAAAACCGCTTATCATTTCCTTCTGCTCCTCGTTGGGTTCGACAATCTTACTTATCGAAAGGACTACGATAGATCCCCTATACTTGTGGGTCATCAATCAACAGGCTGCAGGAGGCAAGGGCTATGCGTGGCGAGCGTCGCCCCGCACGCCCTGCAAATTCAGCTGCCGCTCTTGACGCGGGCAGTGAGCTGCGCGTGTGTGTCAACAATGCGGGCCTCAACAAGGCCAGTTCCCAGGACATCTTTTGGCCATCGCGCATCAGCCGGAGCAGGGGCGTCGCAACCAACTACATCTGCATGCCCTTTGGCCTGCTGAACATCGGCGCCACCTACCAGCGCTTCGCACGGCTCGCGTTGGCATCTCGCGAGGTTTCGGCCCCTCGTGAGCCTCCAGGGCCTCAGGAGCCAGCCAGCCGTCGAGGGACGAACCTTCGCGTTACGCTTCGCGAACCACCCCGACCCTCCTGCGGAAACATAATGGCCAGGTGACTTTTTGGTTTGTTCAATTGAGGGCGCCCCTCGGGCTGCATCATCCTCAGGCTGGTCAGGGTTCGTCCCTGCAGCCACGTCATTTTTAGTCATGTCCCGACCTGGTTATGCTTTGATGAAGTTATCTTGCTGGCTTAAATTGCGTGATTGGTACCTCAACGCAATTTGAACCGCCACGCCCTCGCGACTCAGCTCTTGACCGTCCCATGACCGAGAACTGGACATGGAGTCTGTGCTCGGGTCCGTCCCTACAGCGTTGACAAATCCAAGCGACCGAGCTCTGTCTCGTGGGCCAGCTCCCATGCACGTCACCTCCAAGGGTCCTTGGTGTCCCGTCCTCTCATGGGACCATCACGAGCAGGAAAGTAAGGGCGCGACCCAAGCTGTATAAATGCAATTTCGGTGCTTCGCCACCTCGGGTGTCGCGCGTTCGATGACTCTTCCCATGATCATCCCATGAGGAAATCCGACACAGCGTCTGTGCTCGGGTCTGTCCCTGCTGTGTTGATAAATCCAAGTGACTGAGCTCTGTCTGACGGGCCGGACCCGTGCACGTCACCTCCTTTGTGTCCTTGGTGTCCAACCTCCGCATGCGATGGCCTCGGGACGACCGCCCGGCGCGCGTTACCCTCATGACACTGGATCCGTAAACATGCAGGTACCGCCGAGGCTCCCCGTGCAACCGCCTCCCGAGGTCACAGCAGATTCACCATGGCCCAGAGCTTAATGCAGCCCAGCTACAAGCGGAGAACGGGGTCCCTGTGACTGTCGCCTGGGACGCCCAATACCTCCAATTCTGCCATGGCTCCCACGTGTACGAACAAGACAGGGTTGTACACGCCCCGGAGTCTCTGAAACAGAGCTCCCGCCCATGCCCCAATGGAAGCCCCATGCTCCGCGCTGGCGGAACGATCGAATCACGGTCATGCCCACGCCCAAGTGGAAGCCCCATGCTCCGCGCTAGCGGAACAATTGAATCACGATCATGCCCACGCCCAAGTGGAAGCCCCATGCTCCGCGCTGGTGGATAATCAACTAAGGGCCCGTGCTTGTCATGGCTGCTGTTCAACTTTTCCGCAGCATGTACTCGCAGCTCCCTCTAAGCTTCACGCGAGCGGGGGCTGGACACGGTGCCTGTGCTCGGGTCAGTCCCAGCAACACTGAAAAACCCAAGGGACCGGGCTCTGGCTCGCGGTCTTCTCCCGTGCGACGTCACCCCACCAAGGCCCTTGGTGTCTAGTCTCCTCGCGTAACACCCAAGGCGAACTTGCGAGGGCGCATCGTCCGGGACGAAGCCTCTCGCGCGTGTGTTCTTCTCAGGTAGCATTTTACCCTCGCGGGCCGCTTGCGTGTCAAAAGGGGGCTCCCGAGCATTGCACCTCAGGAGCCTTCACTAACTCCCGGAGCCCCTCACCTCCTGGTCTTGTCTAGGCATCGCGACCTGACGTTCCAGTGACGGCTGAGGTCCGCACGGGGTGGGGCCATGCTGACGCGGAGCAAAAGGCAAGCAAAAGGAAAGCAAGTACGAAAAGGAAACCCACGGATCACAAACAATTATTACAAACATTGAGTATCTCACAAAATTAAACCATGGTCTTAAGCCTTCGCGAGGCGGGGGCATTCTGTCGCAGCATGATAGAAGGAAGATTCAGGAAGAGGGGTCACCATCGTCATAGCCTACCTCGCCGGGCTCAGCATTCCCGCTACACGAGAACTTCCCAAGCAGCACGCTCACGTGGTCCTCGACAGCTTCTGCTAGGCCCTCGCGAGACTCCGCTGGGACAGGGATTATCACCTCGCTGAAGTTGAAGCCAGGATCGCGCAGGAGGAGGTGACTGAAGTCGCGCGTCGCCACCACAGAGAAGAGGTCGCGACATTCCTCCTCTAGGATGTCGACCACGTTCAGGGCCGCGCCCTCAAGCTCTCCCACGAGCTTGGAGGAAAGCTCGGCATAACCGGGTCGGGGGCTGTGAGCGGGGCCTCAAACCAAGCTTATGGAGCATAGCCTCCAAATAGTGCCACTCTACTCGTCATAAGCCTTCATCATTCCAGTTTGACTGCACATGAGTAATTTCCCCCTTTTTCCCTTCTTCTCATAGAGTGAAAAGTTTCAAAGGCAACAAGCATCTGTGATCAGGCGTTTAGGGACAAAAGCACTCTATTCCTGCCCTACTATCAACTCCACCCATGGTTTCAAATGATTTTTAATTACCTTGGCAACAATTTTATAAGGCAATGGGCAGAGAGATATGGGGTTGTATTGGCCGATGGACTAGGGGCGTCGTACCTTTGGAATAAGTGTAATGGAAGTGTCCTTGAAGCCCAACGGTAGCTCCCCTTCATTGAGGAAATCTAATACAACAAACACAAGATCCTTCTCAATAAGAGACCAGTGCCGCTGAAAGAAGCCAATAGTAAAACCGTCCATAGCTGGAGATTTAGACCGAGCCATATGGAATAACGTCGTCCTAACTTCTGCTGCCACAAAAGGTTTTTCAACATCCACATTCATCTTTGGAGAGATCCAAACTGAAACAAACTAAAGTAACCCGTCCATGTTGTTGAAACCCTGTGAGGTATAGAGCTTTTGAAAAAAGTCCTGAACCTCGACCTGATCCTTTTCAGGGTTCAGAGAAACTGAACCATCTGCCCTCCTCAAACCCTTTATATGATTTCATTCTTTTATGTTGCGCTGCTTGGGCTTGGAAGTAAGTGGTATTACGGTCGCCGGCTGGCAAGGTGCGTTTCGAGTCAATTTTGGATCAATCCAATAAACGAGTTGATCTTGAGTTCCTGGCGAGCTTGACGCCATCAACTCGGCTCCCCTGCTCCCCCGCTCCCCTGCGCTTCGCGCCGGCCGCCACTCCGGCGCCGGCGGCCACCGAAAGCACCGCCTTCCACCCCGGAGACGGCGCCCACCCTCCTGCAATGCCATGGCATCTAGGGTTTCTCTCTCGGGATCGGTCTCGTCCGGGTCAGAGGCCCCCTTCCCTCTCCGCCCCGTGCTCCCCTGCCCTCTCCGCCCCGCGCATCTTCCCCCCTGCGCGGATCTCCCCTCCTCCGGCGCCGCCGCGGCCGCGGCCCAGGTCCACTGTCGTCGTCCCGGAGATCTTGGGCACTGCCTTCGGCCCAGTGGTCCAGGGCGGGGCTGGATCCTCGCGAGCTCCGGTTCCTCCGCCGGCGGATGGGGGCTGGCAGACTAAGGTGAGCCGTCGCCCGCGCGCCACGCCTGCCTGCGTCTCGCGTCCGAGGTGTCGCCGCCCGGCCCGGGGGGCGCGCGTGCTCACTGCCGCCCGCCCGCCGCCTTCCTCCAGGCTGCCGACCGAGTTGTATGGCTGCTGCTACAACTGTGGCAGCGAGGGCCATACTCAAGGGAGTGCACCAACCCGACATTCTGCGTCCGTTGCCACGGCGCCGGCCATATTTCGTGTGGGTGCACTCGGCCACGCAGTCCGTCTCCGGTGGAGCAGCCGCCGCGCCTGCCGTCGGCGCTCCGTCTTTGGGCGGCTGTTGACGCGCCCTCGCTGCTTGCCTCGCCTCGTCGCTCGCCCTCGGTCTTACCTCATCCGCCGTCGGGGCCACCACCGCCGGGCGCGGTGCGCTTGTGGAGCCATGTGGTGCAGGAGCCACCTGCGGCATCGTCGAAGAGAAGGGCGTTGCCTGTGTTCACGGTGCATTTTGACCTTCTGGAGGGCACGCTGCCTCGGCCGGAGCTGGAGCCGATGGAAGTGACGACACGCGGCGGCTGGAGGCGGAGTTGGCGAGAGCTGTGCTTGTCACAGTGACTGGCACCAGACCTTCGGTGGATGTGGACTCGGCGGCGCGTGCTCTGCATGCGGCATTCGGCGTCGGCTCAGCGGAGATGTCCATTTGGCGCTACTACCCAGAGGATTTTCTGGTGCTTTGCCATGACGATGCTCTCCGGGATCGGATGGTGCGTGCGGGCAAGGCGGATTCCTCCTGGTTTGAGCTCTCCTTGCGGCCCTGGATTCGTCAGTCGCAGGCCACGGCGGCATCCTTGCCCTTCCTCGTCCCGATCTCTCTAAGGAGGGTGCCGGCCCACACCTGGAACCAGAGGACGGCGAGCGCGGTCTTACGCGGCCTGGGCTACGTGGTGGGGGTGAACGAGGACACCGCGAGCCGAGCGGACATGGCGGACTTCCGTGTGTGGCTTCGCACAGACCGGCCGCATCGGATTCCAAGACAGCGGCTGCTGTACAACGATGAACCCCGGCGAACTCTTTGGGCTGAAGAGGATGGACGGCATTTGACTGTTGGTAGGTGCACTACGGCGCTCTGGTATCCTATCGGCATCGAGGTGTTGGCGGACCCGATGGAGGATGGGGAGACAATGGAGGGGCGGCCGGCGCCGCCGCCGCCACCACCTCCATCACCGCCCACTGGGAATGATGATCCGACGCATGGCGGTCATGGCGGTCGAGGTGGATAGGGAGGTCACGCCCGGCATGTGGGTGGCCACGGTGGGGATTCGGTGAGCACAGCCGGGTCGTCTACGGCGGCGGCGGCGCCGAGGGGTTCGCGCACCCGCGTTCAAACGGCGTCGGTGGCTGTTGGGTCGGTCAGCATCAGCCGCGTGGCTAACGCCAGAGGCTTTTCTGCGGGCCCGGTCGTGGAGCCAATCGTGGAGCCAGGCATGCTGGGTGTCAGCTGCTCTCTGTCACGCGAGGCGTCCTGTCCGGCCCCGACAGCGACAGTGGGGCCCAGGAAGACCGTTTGTTCACCACCATCGGTGCAGCTAACCAGGTGGCGACAGAAGGAGGTGGAGGAAGCTGCTGCTACGCAGGGGATTGGGGCCAGCGCCTCGGCCTTGATGCCCAATGGAGGGCTGCATGTGGACGGATCAGTGCGGATCGGATTGGTCCAAATCCCCCTCCCTCTGCAGGATATGACAGACGAAGATTTGCCAAGTGTTGGGACTAGGGAGAATCAAGAACTCCTGTCGATGCAGCAGGATGTGGAAGACTGCGCCATGCAGGTGGAGCCCTGGGAGACTTTCCAGGTCAGCCTATCCTCTGGGGAGACCAGCCAGCTGAGGGATCCGAGGCCATGCATGATCAGGCATGCGCCGGGCGTGGGCCAGCCCGAGGATGACGCGGGCCATGTGGCCAACCAGATGGCATGCACGCAAGGCAGTCCGACGAATGGGGTAGATGCGGACCCACCTGAGGAGGAGCTCGGCCATGCGTCGGATCCGAGGCCATGCAGTACTGTTCCCATGCAGGCTGCGGCGGGAACGAGTTTCACGTAGATGTGGGGACTTTTTGTGCTGGTGTGCGCCAGCCCTTGTCTCCGATCCTGCCAAGACCAAGCAATAGAACTGCTGCCCAAACCTGCCGCCAAGCAAGGAAGAAGCCGAGGCTAGACGCCACGCCTAGGAGGAGTGCTAGGATCGCCAAACATGCGGCAACCAAGCTGCAACAAGTGCTCATCAGAAAGTTGTGCTTGGCACACGAGGGGGAGGCTATTTCAGAGGGCGCTCTTCGGATGTATGTTGACCTTTGCTCACGCCCTCTCTCGGATGCACACATTGCGGCTGTGCTGGCGTTGTTTGGATGGGAATCACCTCAGGAGCCGTGGATCGAGGGCCCTATCGTGGCCTAGTTGTCCGCTCAGCTAGGAGGGGACGTTGTGGGCATTGCAAATGAATGTACAACCCCTTAAAATGTTGGTGTGGAATGTCCGAGGGCTAAATGCTCCGGCTAGGAGGAACGCTTTATTTCAGGTGGTGACATCGGCCAATCCGGCCATTGTATGTCTACAAGAGACTAAACCGCATGATGTATCGGCGAGCATTGTGCGTCAATGCCTTGGCAATAAATATGACAAGTTCTTCTACTTACCAGCGTTAGGCACACGTGGTGGGATCTTGGTGGCTTGGAATGAATCTATTACTCACTTGTCCAATCCGCACTACACAAATCATACGGTGACGGCCCTGGTCAAGTGCCCAGAGGATGAGCAAGCCTGGTGGCTGATGTGTGTCTATGGCCCTTAGGAGGAGGCCGACAAACTTGAGTTCTTGCAAGACCTGGTGGATATACGGGACCTACACGCGGGGCCTTGGTTAGTTGCTGGAGACTTTAACCTCCTAGCTGGACAGGAGGACAAGAGCAATGACTTGATTAATTGGAGGATGTTGAGGCGGTTTAGATCTAAGCTGAACCGGCTAGAATTGAAGGAGCTATACCTAAACGGGCGGCGGTACACATGGTCCAACGAGAGACAGAATGCAACTCTGGAGAAAATCGATCATGTTTTTGTCTCCAATGAATGGGATGAATCGTTCCCATCATGTTTCGTCTCTGCGCTGGGAACGGCAGTATCGGATCACTGCCCATTGATGCTTGATATGAACATGGAGATTATGACGAGGAAACGATTCAAGTTTGAGGCTTTCTGGATCAAGGCGGAGGGATTCATGGAAACAGTGCGGACGGCTTGGGACTCCACTCCTAATGCCTCAAATGACTACCTCACGCTCCAAAACAAGCTGCGGGCCACGGCGGTCAGCCTTCAGAAGTGGAGCAACCGTTGGATTGGGAATGTGAAGTTACAGATATCCATTGCGTTGGAGGTGATAAAGCAATTAGACGTCGCCATGGAATCGAGGCAGCTATCAAATGCAGAGCGTGATCTGAGGCGAGGCTTGAAGAGGAAGCTGCTAGGGCTATGCTCATTAGAGAGAACTATCGCACGGCAACGCTCCAGGCTACTACAGCTCCGAGAAGGGGATGGGAGCACGAGGCTTTTCCATCAACAAGCGAGTCACAGGCAGCGGAAGAACGTCCTTAGATCGGTGAAATATAATGGGACTATTCACTCAGGACATGAAGAGGTGGCGTCGGTAGTGGATGCGCACTACGGCAGGGCTTTTGGCACCGTGGAGCCGCGGAGTTACACACTAAACCTCCAGCAGCTGGATCTGCCACACCTAGACCTATCACAATTGGAGGAGGCCTTCACTATGGAGGAAGTGGAAAGTGTGATTAAGGACATGCCTCCGGATAAGGCGCCGGGGCCGGATGGGTTCACGGGCCGATTCTATGCCATGTGTTGGAGCATTATTAAGGTGGATTTCATGAAGGCCATGGATTGCTTCTTCAATGGCGACATGAGGGGCATGGCGGCTATCAATAAATCTTTGGTAACATTATTGCCCAAGATGGATGGTGCTTTGGACGTGGGTGACTTTAGGCCGATCAACCTTGTGCATGGGGCTATCAAAATATTTGAGAAGGTTCTTGCTTGCCGATTGGTGGTGCATCTTCCGCGGTTGGTTGGAAACCACCAGAGTGCCTTCGTCAAAGGCCGATCGTTACATGACAATTTCATGCTGGTTCAAAGTACGGCTCGTCGACTGAACGCCCTGAGGATGCCCACCATGCTACTAAAGCTAGATATCTCGAAGGCTTTCGATTCTGTGCAGTGGCCGTTTTTGCTTGAGGTGATGCAACAGATGGGGTTTGGACCTCGGTGGAGATCTTGGATCTGTCGAATCCTTGCGACGTCCACCACCAAAGTCATGGTGAATGGAGACCCGGGTGATACCATATATAACTGCAAAGGGTTGCGACAAGGGGATCCGATATCGCTGATGCTATTCATTCTTACTATGGAACCGTTGCAAAGGTTGTTTGAGAGGGTCACGACGAGAGGCGTGTTGGAGCCCTTGGCACATACAGGTATGCGGCAGCGGTTGTCCATATTTGCGGATGATGTGGTGGTGTTCATCAAACCCAAGCCCAGGGAGATAGACATATGCAAGAACATACTGGAAATGTTTGGAGAGGCTTCGGGCTTGCGGATAAACATGGTCAAATCGGCAGCACTACCGATAAGATGCAATGATCAGGAAGCCGATATGGTGTGCCATGGGCTGGGATGCCCGAGAGGGGCATTCCCAATCAAGTACCTTGGGCTGCCGTTGTCCTTGAGGAAGCAGTCAGCGGCACAGTTGCAGTTTCTAGTTGATCAGATGGCAAATTGTCTGCCTAAGTGGAAAGCGGCCCTAATGCCGAAGAGTGGACGTCTCACATTGGTGCAGTCTGTGCTCTGTGCCATGCCCATCCATGCCATGATGGCGCTTGACCTACCAAAGAAGACGATAGCGGCGATGAATAAGGTGTGTAGAGGATTCTTATGGTGCAGAAGAGCGGAAGCTAACGGAGGCAATTGTGCGGTTGCGTGGGATTCGGTGTGTGCACCAAAGTGGGCTGATGGTCTAGGGATACCTAACCTCAGATGGCTGAATGTGGCCATGCAAGCCAGGTGGTCATGGCTCGCAAGGGTGGACACGAGCAGACCTTGGAGCGAGTTCAAAATCAATACCCCAAAAGAAGCAAAGCTACTTGTCCAGGCGGCTATGAGGAGTGAAGCACATTGCGGTCTCCATACGCTTTTCTGGGAGGATCGCTGGATCAACGGTATGCGGGTGCAAGAGATCGCACCAACGATATATGGCATGATCCCAAGGCGGATCAGATTGGTGAGGTCAGTCGCTCAAGCTGTAGAGAATGGGTCTTGGGCAATAGATGTTGGCCCGAACATTGGTGTGGCCGCACTGCAGGAATACCTAGAGCTTTGGACGAAAGTAAGCACGTGGGAGCCACAGGCGGATGTGCCGGACGTGGTCTCTTGGGCATGGGAGACCAATGGCCGCTTCTCGGTGCGTTCGGCTTACGCGGCAAAATTCTGGGGCCGGACGGTGGAGCCTATGGCTGAGCTGACGTGGAAGTCTCGGGCCCCATCTACCTGCAAGTTCTTTGCTTGGCATGCCTTAAGAAACAGGTGTTGGACCTCAGACAGACTGGCAAGGAGAGGCCTCCCACTCCAAGATGCATGCCCCTTATGCAACCAAGAGGTCGAAACTATTGATCATGTGTTACTGACGTGTGTCTTTGCCAGGTCAGCTTGGGCCGTAGTATGTGACGCCCTGGGCAAGCTGGACTGGACGCCGACTGCACAGGACTCCCTAGCCCTCTGGCTTGAGGTAAAGCATGGGATAAACGACTGGCACAAGAAGGATCTTCATACGGTTTTCTTACTAACATTGTGGGAGTTGTGAAAGCATCGTAATGCTATTGTCTTCGAGGGGGCGTCTCCTTCATTAGGCGTAGTCCTAGGTAGAGTCAGGTCGGAAGGGAGAATGTGGGCTATTGCCGACAAGTTTAGAAGGAACATGGACCCCTTCTTCCTTCGGCTTGAACGGTGGGCCAGTAGTGAGGATTAGGAGCGTTGTAATGTGACCCTTGTAAATATGATGAAGGCATTCTTTGCCTTTCTTCTTTAATATATAATATGCACACTCGTGCATATTCGAGAAAAAGACTTCCTGACCGAGCTTAGCTTTTCTTGCGGAGGTCTACGGATTATGGGCCAAGTGCCGCCCAAAATCCATGGAGTCTATAGCGAACATCTCCCTGGTTCACCAGTTGTTACCTGTTTCTTAAAAAAAAAGTTGTTACCTCGCTTACATGACGGCCCCACGGCCCTAACGCGCGGCTTGGGTCCACCTGCGCCCTCCCAAAGCCCACTGCTAACTGAAACGAACGTGCATCTTCTGGTAAGCAATCTCCCTCCCACCCGCGCCCCCCGAATCCCGATCCCCTCCTGGATCTCGCCGCGCGCCCGAAGCCAAGCGCGGCCACGATGCCCGCCGCGGCCGCCTCCGGCGGTGGCGTGGCCGACGCCGAGGAGCTTTTCCGCACCAAGCGCGTCGCCGAGATCCGCGAGGTGGAGGCCGCCACCCGCCGCGAGATCTCCGCCAAGGAGGAGGAGCTCCGGCAGCTCGTCGGCCGCAGCTACCGCGACCTCCTCGACTCCGCCGACTCCATCCTGCTCATCAAGCAGTCCTCGGACGCCATTTCGGAGAACCTCTCCCGCGTCTCCGACTCCCTCTCGTCGCTCTCCCCGCCCGCTGAGGCCCCCAGCGCCAGCGCCAGCGCCGCCTCGTCCTCCTCTTCCGGGGGCCGCGCGCGGCTCTACGCCGCGGCGGCCCGCGCCAAGTACCTCGTCGACACGCCCGAGCACATCTGGGGCCGGCTCGACGAGGGGATCCTCCTGGAGGCCGCCGGGCGGTACATGCGGGCGCAGGTCGTGCACCGCCTGCTCTCCCGCGACGCCGCCGCGGCAGGGCGGTTCCCGCTGCTCGCGCACCAGGCGCAGCTAGTGGAGGCGTTCCGGCCCCAGATCGCGCAGCGCGCCCGCGAACGCCTGGCCGACCGCCGCCTCCCTGTCTCGGCCCACGCCGACGCACTCGCGGCTGCAGCGGCGATCGACGCGCCGTCGCTCACCCCGTCCCAGGCGCTCCTCCTTCTCCTCTCCTCTCGCCGCGCCTGGATCTCGCAAGCTCTGACCGTGCTAGCCTCGGATCCGTCCTCCTACACCTCCGTGCTGTGCGATGTTGCTGGGATCGTTCGGGTCACTCTCGGCCACGTTGGGCAGTTATTTGTGCCTGCGCTCACCGACTTGCCGATGTTCTACAAGACAGTGCTCGAGTCGCCGCCCCCTGCACAGCTGTTCGGTGGCATTCCAGACCCAGACGAGGAGGCACGGTTGTGGAGAGAGCACTGGGATCAGCTTGAGGCTACCATGGTGCTGCTTGAGCCGGATACTGTGGCACGAACTTGTACAGATTGGCTCAAGGAATGTTGTGATGAGATGTTTGGTGTGATTGCTGGGTCGCAAAGGCTAGTCGATGCCATCGGTAGTGGGGTGGGACTTGGCTCGGCGCAAAGGCTCATTCGTGAGAAACTAGATGACAGAACAGGACTGGAAGGGAGTTTGGAGCAGTGGCTGAAGAGTGTGTTTGGGTCAGAGATTGAATCCCCATGGGATCAAATCCGTGGGTTAATCTTGAAAGAAGGCAAGGATATTTTTGAGGACTGGATGGAGGAAGCATTTGTGCAACGGATGAAGGACATTGTGCATTCAGAGTTTGATAGCTTGGTTGGTAGTGTTAATGTGATGGAATCGATTCAGGCTATTGGTGCGAATGCTGGTCCTAAGGATGCTGCTGATTTCCTGGTGCATGTGCAAAAAGCTTCGACTGGGGGCAGCGTATGGTTCTCAGAATCTAAGATCAAGAAAGGTGGAATTTTGGCACATTTGAAACCAATTGCTGACGAGAATGACTTCCACAGCTGCCTAGCATCGTATTTTGGGCCGGAAGTTAGTCGCATCAAGAATGCAATTGACGGCAAATGCAAGAGTATTCTCGAGGATCTTTTAAGCTTTGTTGAGTCGCACAATTCAGTTCAGAGATTGAAGGAGTTGGTGCCATACATCCAGGAGAAATGCTATAAGACCATCTTGGGAGTACTGAACAAATTAGAAGCCGAACTTGGAAACCTTTCTGATGCATTGGGAACGAAAAAGGGGGATGACAACGTGCCTGCTGCATCTGTTATTGTGGAGCGGTCTCTCTTCATTGGCCGCCTCTTGTTTGCATTGAGATATCATTCAAGTCATGTACCCCTGATACTAAGCTCCCCAAGGCAGTGGGTAAAGGATTCTGGTGGTGAAGCATTTGCCAGGTTATCATCGCCCACGCCAAGACATTCAAGAGCATCTTTTGAGTCGTCATCACCTTTTACCCCCAGAAGACAATTTGACAGCCCTAGGAGTCCTGGAAGGCAATTTTCTGAAAGCCCCAGAAGACAATCTATTGCTGCTGCTGCTGCTTCCTTGTTTGGTGCTGATGATAGCTCCAATCCCAGACTTGATGAACTCAATAAGACCCTAAAGGCACTGTGCATTACGGCTCACACTTTGTGGATAACATGGGTGTCTGCTGAATTATCAGACCTTCTTTCATATGCTCTAAATAGAGATGATTCATTATCCTCATCAACTCCTTTAAGGGTACACCCTCAGCATCGCTCGTTTTTTATTTGTTGTTTGAATCATTTGATCATTCTTAGTATATATCACACTGTCGTATCTAGTTACGTCATTTCATGCTATTCATATTTTTATTAGGGGAAACTTTAGTGAGGCATGAAGATATATATATATATATATATATATATATATATAGAGCAACATTAGTAACACGTAACAATAACAACTGTAAGAATTGTACAACCTACTGGACATGACTGAGGCAGGGCATTCTCTCTGATTAAGTGATATAATAATAATACTTGCAGAATTTATCGAACAATGTTTAGGGAAGATGTACTTTGAGAAGTTTGGTTTTGCGTGTCGGTAGAACCACACTTTTAGAGTAGTATCTCATAGGATGTTTGATAGGTTGATACGTAAAGGCACACCTTTTCTAGATGCTAAATAATTGTTTTGGCCATAGTTGTACTTTGGAGTGGGTTTGTATATATTCAGGGATTACATCCTTTTTAAAGATTTCAGCATCACTCTGTTGCTCCATCTATTTTATTGTAAAAAGGGAACATCTTATCTTGTTTATGTATTCACATATATATGCAGTGCTGGTCGTTTTAATTACACTGTATGGTTTCCTTGTCAGGGATGGGAAGTTACAGTCATCAAACAAGAGGAACCTACCGATGGTCCCTTGGAGATGCAAATAGCTCTTCCATCAATGCCTTCGCTGTACATTATATCCTTTCTTTACCAAGCATGTCTGGAGATTCATAAAATTGGAGGGCACATCCTGGACAGAATTATATTGCATAAATTTGCCTGGGATTTACTACAGAAGGTGTGTTATATGGTAACAATTTATCAAAGATGCATAACACTTCATTATTGTTCTAATACTTCATGTTTCAAGCGAAGAACCAAAGAATTATTTGCGGCATTTGTACCTAAGCTGTTTTACCATGCATCTGCATAAAAAACAGTAACTTATTGTGTTTGTTAGCACTTATTGTTGAGTTCTGTAACTACCTTCCGTAGTTGTGTTCTTGACCCAGAAGCTAAGCATGACAAAACTATTGTTTAACTAATCAATGTTGCATATTCTGTTTGCTGGTTTTCACTTCATAGCTGAATAATATCATGCCTCTTTATTTCCTGACAGTATTACTGAAGACTCTGCTCTATGAGATAATGTATATGTGCTTTGGCAATATAATGCAAGGATAGTTGATACTATTATTAATTCTGAACCCCTCAGATTTCAATCAACTTGAGCATAATAAGCTGATCAAAAGTAAATAGTTAACAAATACGTTAGCGTATCTTACTTGAGATATTGGGGCGTCATGTTCTTCAGTAATGAGGGATGTCTAAGAACTAGATTGCACCATTCTTCTTTGTCAATTTTCCCATCATGTTTTGTGTCTGCCCCCTCAAAAGTCTTATAACAAGAGGGAAATAATTTTGAGGAAATAATGCGACCAATGCATAACAAACAGGTCAGTCATTTAGTGTAATGTTCCAGGGTAGCATTTGTTCAACAATGTACTGATATAAAGCCTCCTTCTGCAAAACCCCTGCAATAACAAGCTTTGGCGCAATGATATAACTCTTAAGGTTCATTACCTACTCAACAGCATTAATGAAAATAGGCAGTACTAATAGCTATAGCTATAGCCTATAGGCATATATCTTGGGAGTTCACATAAATGTTTGTCACACCATAATGACATTCATAGGGATACTATGTCAAATTTGGATAACTTGATTAAAGCTCATAGTTTCAGCTGATTCCCTTGTGATCAAGCTTTGATTTGGTTGGTCACTATGTCTCCACTCTAGACGCTTGTGTATCTGGATGACCCTCAGCACTAAACAAATACAATGTTGATTATTTCATCGTGACTTGTGAACTTATTTTGCCTGCATACATCGTCCGACTCATGTCAATATTTCAACGATAAGAACTGGGAACCAAGTCGAAACTTGATTGTTTATCCAAATATATGTGTCAATTATCACCCTTTCCATCTCTAGCTGTGTTGTTGAAGTTTGAATATGAAAAGTGCAGTATAGGACTTAAAGCCAATGTAATCATTGGGCCCTTTTATTTCGAGAAATGTAATCGTTGGCCTTAACATCTGGTTAAACTCATGTAGGTTATCAGTATCTACGAAAACTTTTTGGCATCTATCGAATCAAGTAACTCGCAGGTTTCAGAAAAAGGAGTTCTGCAAATACTGCTAGATCTGCGTTTCATTGGTGATATCCTATCCGGAGGCAAAAACTCTTCAGCCAATCCTTCTGAAACAAAGATAAAACAGGACAATGCTAAGACTACCTTCAGGAGAAAACAATCACAATTCCAGGCAGATTCAGCTACCATAGAGCCTATAAACAAGCTGATCAATAAATTCTCGCAGAGATTGGATCCAATAGACTGGGCTACGTAAGTATTTTCTCTGTTTGAAATTGTTACACATGTATATGATCGATGTACTAAAAAATGAAACATGTCTCACTTGTAACAGGTATGAATCTTACTTATGGGAGAATGAGAAGCAATCTTACAAGCGCTGCGTTGTTCTTTTTGGTTTCTTGGTTCAACTGAATCACATGTATACTGGTGCGGCACAAAAGTTACCAACAAAAACAAATACAGATTCAAATATTATGAGGTGCTCCCAGGTTCCAAGATTCAAGTACCTACCAATCAGGTAAACAATTGTTTTGTCTAACCTGTAAACGTACAATTGTTAGTTCCATGGTCCAGTTTTTAGAGAGAGCATGGTGCATCTTCTATAATATCTTAGTTTGTTAATTTCCGACACATCATTGTGTTATCCTTCAATTTTTTATGAGATGATATTATCAATAGTAGTGATAATTCATATAAACAATAGAAGTTGAATGCCTACATCCTGGGGTGTGTACTGCATACTCGACAGTTGAGTTGTTGTGAATAGTGTCGCATGGGATTTTCCGTATTATGCACCAACGAGTACAAACCGCTCTTTGGTACCTATTTGCATAAACTAGTTTGCTAAAATGTCAAAACAGACATCTGTATGGCATATACTTGTCTGACGTACCAATGTTGCAGTCATAGCTTCTGGATGAATTAATTATATACCTTGTGGTCACATGACAGGTTTTAAGTCAATTGTTTTCTTATTAATTAAGTGGATACTATCCTCTAGCTTATTACGCAGGGTCAGCTATAAAATTGACAAAACAGTCATGGTCAATTGTCAAAGATATGTTTTCAGTCTGGCTTCTGCCTGTAGGATGGCCTAATGGATAGTTGTTACTATATTTTTCTGATTGTTATTTTGGGCCTCTGGTGGGTGTTCCTTATTTTCCGTTGTGTGATTTGGCTGTAATGAACAAATATGCTAGTTTTTAGACTAACTGCTTCCCTATTCACCTTTTCCGCTTGCAGTGCCCCAGCTCTATCATCAAGAACACCCAAGTCATCACTACAGTCGCCATCTGATGATTCGACATCTAGGAACCCTTGGAAATCATCATATTCAAATGGGGAAAGGTCTACTATATCAGAATATGATAATAATGCAAGTCTTGGAAGTGCAGCTCCATTGCTCAAATCCTTTGTTACACAGGTAAAGTAACCAGCCATATGTTTTTTCACCCTTTTTTGTCAGCTCTTTTAAAAGTTGTAGTGAAACCAGCCAATGGTGATAATGCATGGTGTAGATTCTCATAAATGTAGCCTATATTGTCAATACTCATTATGGTTGGCCTGGGACTGCATTATCATGTAGGAAGTTATCCTGAGTTAATTCAGTTAAGCACGTAAAGAGAATTATGGACATCATATGGATTCATGTATTGAGTGTCACTAGCACATACTATTTGTATCAAGTCAACCTTGTCTTCTCTATATGGTTGAACCGTTGAATTTCGTTAGGTCCAGTTTGGTAGGTAGAACTGAAAGGATGCTGTATTCAGTTTGTATACTGGTTGTTAAATTAAGATGTTTTGTCATCTCCCTTCATCAAGCCTGTCGACTAGGTTTTAGATGAAATTTCTGTCTAATTGAAAGCAGCAATGCCCAGCTAAACATACCCATACAATGTTTTTATATCAGGTTGGGAGCAAATTTGGGGAGAACACATCTAGATGGGGTTCCATGCTCTCTGATGGCCAGGTAGGGCTGAGCGACATTCTTCCTGGACCAGCAGCTGGGTTCTTCTCATCTTTCACGTCTGGGGCCCGATATGATTCATAGTCAAAGTAGTGTGAATGAAGGCCTCGAGTCCATACGTCCTCTTATACATCAACAAACGAAAATGCACATAACAAGATAATGACATCACCACTGCTGATGTGTGAGATCTGTCATTGGGAATCTGTTGCTTACAGAATGATGACACATAGTTGGCCTGTTGATGGTCAGCACATCCATGCATGCCTCTTACTCCCTCTGTTCCTAAATATAAGTCTTTGTAGAGATTTCACTATGGACTACATACGGAGCAAAATGAGTGAACCCACACTTTAAAATGCATCTATATACATCCGTATGTGGTCTATAGTGAAATCCCTACAAAGACTTATATTTAGGAACGGAGGGAGTACATTTTATTTGATCGGTGGGCATTCGGGGAGAAGCTCAAGCAGATCTGACAACGCAGCCTGCTTCCAGCCTGTAGAGATGGAGGAGGCGCTGATACTAGGAGGAATCAGATGCTTTTTCTACGTGTTTTCTGCGTGCAATTTGAAGGCGTATCGGAGAGAGCAAGTGCAGCTTTGTAATGATACCAGCTCACCATTTTTGGTGTGTCTCGATCAATTTGTGTACATTTAAGGCCTCATGAATTCATGAAGAGAATTTTGGAGTCCATTCTTTTCACCTGTTTTTGGTCTCGGCGGTTTGGGAGGATGTTATATTCGAACAGTTGTGAGGCTGCTGTTGTGGTGTTTCCAAATTGATATGTAGTAAGTAGTTGTGTACACTGCAAATAGCAATAAAGCATGTATTCTATCTTTCAAAAGCTTTCAAAAGGGTCGCCAGTTTTATTTCACTGTACCTTTGGATTAAAAGTTCACCATACCTACGGACTAAATTTTATTGCCTAAGGGCATCTCCAACGCTGACCCTCAAACCATCTTGCCATCCTATATTGCTTCGCCGAGTGGTCCAGACGTGTTTCTTCCCGTAAATTGAAAGCAAAGTTGGGGGTGCTTTGCGCGAGTCCAGACTCCAGCCACAGCCACATGGGACTCCTACACCCCAGCCCACTAAATCCCCTTTCCGGGCCCATTTTCTTCTGGCGTACCTCCTCCTCCGATGTCACCGATGTACCTCTCTGGCCGCCACACATGCATTGTCGGACTTCCGCAATCGGCACCGACGCGTCTGCTCGCCTTTTATGACGGCGTCGCCCACCCAGGTACACTCCTCCGTCGACGACATCCATGGAGGACACCACGCCCGGCAGGTGTTCGATCAAATGCCATTGAGCTAATTTTCAAACATCATGTCATTTTTGTATAGTATGAAGGATGGCGCGGTACTCGACAATGGAGGATGGGTTGTTGTGTGATGCATGGTTGGTTGTATCCGCGGATTTCGTAGGCAGGCACAAAAGGGGGCTCTTCTAGCAGCGCGTGCATGATTCGTTTCACGCATGACACCACATTGCGCCCTACGACATGCACATCATCCAACAACGCAATGTGAGGTTGTTATCGTATCGATAGTATGCCATCCAAACCACCGTCACCAAGTTTTGTGACACGGTTGCTCGGCTAGAGGCAAGATGGTCATTGCGCGCGGCAGCGGAGGAGACTGTAAGTTTTGCTTCTTCTTGCTCAACTTCTCGATTGAATCACCCGTTCACTCAATGTTGCTCTACACATTGTGTAGCCCGTAGCGCTGCTGTGACGTACCACATGATAGAGGGGCTGTCATTTAGGTGCATACACCGTTGGATGAAGTTGAAGGGGCAGTATGTGTGGGACCGAATGATCCGTTCATGAAAAACTTTTTGAACATTCAGTTAATCTCGTTGAATTTGAATTATTGTTGTACTAGACTTATTTGCATGCTATGTATGGATTATTTGTGATATTTTATATCCGAACTTTGATGATTTCCGTTTGGATTTGCATGAATTTCGTCCGGTCTGTTGAAACGCGATTTCAAATATATGCTAATAGTATTGAATGGCCGGCTCCCACATCCGTGTTCACAGATTGGTTCCTCTGTCCGTGAACGGACGCGGGTGCAAATTTGCGGGTCTGGAGACGTGCCTAGAGGGAGAAGAGTGATATTCAGGAGCACACCCGCAGAAAGCGTGGGTTGGCACGAGAAATTGAAATCTGTCGGCATCACGGCGTTGCGGCCGGTGGATGAGACGTTGCTTTGCCCGCGACGTCTGCCCGCTCTCTCTCTCTCTCTCTCCGACGGATTTCAAAAAGTATCTGAGCGGAAGGAAAGGCGTCGCCCTTTCCTTGCTTGCCTTGACGTATGCGGTGATCCGGCGCGCACGGGCACGGACAGCGAGCCGCCAACAACCCCCCGTCCAGCCGGCCGACGATGAGTGATGTGCACGTCTGATAATGTTTTACCCGGACAAACGAAGAAATCGTTGTTGTGTCATATCAGTGCATTTATATTGCGCGTGAATGACTGCCGTCCCAACTTTTGCGCCCTTTTCCCCCTTCCAAAAACTCCGGTCTTGCCAAGGTGGCAAGGCCCATGCACTCGGCCATTCCATCAAAGAGAACGCCCCTGATCGGTCTCTACAGGAGCTCATGCAACGAGCTTTATATCTTGGGAGAGGATCCGCCCATTATTCTACGCGGCTGATTCGACGTCACACCCACCGGATGGGACTCTTTAGCGTGGATTTCATCCAGCGAGGCGCCTGGCTGATCACATCCTTGATTTCATTTTAAAATGTGGCCTACCATGGCCCTGAGCTGCGATGGGATGGAGTTACCTCACCTTCTAGACGAGCATTATGTTCATGCCAAGCCTTAACCAAGACTAAAGAGTACACGTTCTCCAGTGTCCCCTCCCCTACGACTATCCAGGAAATTCTTGCTCGGCCCCGTGTCGCTCCCCCGTGGGCGACCCGGGTGCGCAACCCTAGCGCCGCCCTCTCGATCCCCCCTCTCCGTCCCCTCCCCGCCGCCGTCGTCGGGCAAAGCCCGCGCGGTGCCGGTGGCGGTGGGATCTGCTCGCGCTCGCCTGGAGTAGGGGCCGCGGGGGGCTTCTTCTTCGATCTGGCGGCGGGGATCGTAGGCCGGCGCGTCGTGGCCAGTGGGGGCGCGCAGGCAGGAGATGGAGCAGGGCAGCGCGGCGTGCTGGTCGGTCGCGACGCGCGCGCGGGCTGGGGTGGCGCGCCCCGACGCACCTCCTCCGCGCGGGGGAGCTGCGTCTGGAGGGCGGCGCGGAGGCTGGGGTGTCCGGTCTTGGCGCGAGCGGCGTGGCGGAGCGCGTGCTAGGCGCGGGCGTGGTCTGGCACGGCGTTCTTCTCGCAGGCGGCGCGGGGGCTTGCGGTTTGGTTGGAGGCACAGCAGGGGCAAGGCGAGGGCTTTCGCCGGATCCTGGCGAGGAGCACTTCTGGTTGGTGGTTGCAGGTGGAGCGCCAGCATCGGCGGTGGCGGCGGCGTTGGATCAGCCATGGGGGCAGCGGCGCCGAGATGGCACTGCCAGGAAGGTGTCCTGGCGTGCAGCGGGCTTCCGGCCGCCTCCGTGTGAGGGGATCGCGGCGATGCCCCGGTGGAGATGGCGCCGGAGTGAGGTTGGAGGGGCGGGCCAAATCCAATCTAGCGGCAGTCTCTCGGTGTCGATGAAGGCCGATGGAGCGGATCTGGCTTTTGCTCCGCTTGGAGGATGTGGTTGCTTCTCGACGGCGATGTTGGTGGAGGTCTGGTTCGCGCTCTCTCGGCAGTGCGGGTGGTGTTGGACCATGACTACGCGGCTTCGGCGAATCTGCTACGGTGACGGCGGTGCGGGTGGTGTTGGACCATGACTACGCGGCTTCAGTGGATCTGCTACGGTGACGGCGGTGCGAGGCTTCAGGAATGGTGCTGCCCGGTACCTCGTCGGAGTGGAGATGCACATTACGGATGAAAATCCTGTCCGGTTTTGGCCGGCCGGCGTCGATGGCACCCGCGGGTGTCGTTCCCCTCTCTGGAGGCGACGTCGAGTGTGTCACCATCTCCCTCGTGCTTGGTGTTGGCAGTTGTCTCCGGGCGAAAGCCTTGGTCCTCTGGAGCGGCATGATGGCGGCGTCGGCGACGTCGTTTCTCTGTTGGGAGCATTGTGCGAGGAGACTGAGTTTCCTGTTGACGCTCCTCCGGTGTTCGACGTGGCCCTGACCGCTCACCTCCGGCGTTATGTATGGCCGTCGCGGATGAATACAAAGGAAGCTGGAGTTGCTGTTTTTCGGAGGTGTTCGGCGTCGATCAAGACGCGGCGAGGTGTTTCGGTTTTGGGCAGGTTTTTCCGTGTTGTAGTTGTTTGTAGTTGTGTTGTTGTGTGTGGCTGTCCGGAGGATAGCCGGATGTGGTGTTGGGCTACGCTCGTTGTCGCAGCGAGTGATAGATGTCATGTACTAATTTTCTCTTCTTCTATAAAGCTATGGTACGCAATTTGCGTACCCTCGAAAAAAATTTGCCAGGTGGGCCTGCCGTGCAATATCTTTGTTTTAGTCTTGGGCTGCAACTTTTCCACCTAGCAAATTACCGGGTCGCATGATCATCTTTCGGTGCCGCTTCTTCCTCCGGATACGCAACTTGGCCCGCGACTGGTTTGGGCGCCATTGTTTCCATGCTACCTCTATCTGTTGGGTGGGCATCTAACAATGTCAAGTGGTGGTGGGAGCGCTTCATGCAAGAAAATCGTGACAACGGTAAGGGCATGGCCTCGCTCGCAATGCTCGTCGCCCGGGAAATTTGGAACATGCGCAACAACACATGTCAACGCCGGTCTTTTCAACATGAAAGCACATGTGTGCTAAGCACTTGAGTAATTTGATTGATGCCGGGGGAGTAGCTAATTAGAGTTTTGTGTTTCATGGGGGAGCCTTCAGGATTGTACGGAATCCAAACTCTCTCTTAATTAATCAATGAATTGCCCTTTTCAAAAGAAATTTAGACTGTGGGATCTTCGTTGGAGAAAACCAGTACGGGTTCCCCAACGACAAGTATTATGATACAGAGGGGGTACTATTACTAGATAAACTCATCATGAACAGCTATTTTTCAAAATCTTCAGTTTTCTGCAGTTCCACCTAAAAAGCGCGCGCGCGCGCGCACACACACATGTGATCGGTAAGTAATTCAGTAGTACAGGGCACCTTCAAAGTTCTACGCTGGGTGCACTCTGGAAAAGTACTACTTGGCACTAGTTTTGCTTGCCCCCTACAAGATCAGATCCGGCATTGAACTGAACATGTGCAGATGATTCGTTGCCGGTCCCCGAATTCGCAGCACGCCTTTGAAAACTGCCGTACAAAAGGAGGAGTACTCCCCTCCCCTCCCTTGCTAACCTGTGATACTAGTATTAGTGTTACTTTCCTTTATTATTTTCTCTCCCCAATCCCTGTCTCTACGCGGGGCCCCGGGCGAGAGAGGCGGCTTTTGCTGGGTGATTGGTCTCGGTTTTTTGCGTTAAAAGCAGCGGCAGCCATCTCTCCCGAGGTTTATTTCCGGGATCTTCTCTTTTGCAAACCGGTGTGCCCCCTCACCATGAGGTTGCTTAACGCCAAAGCTATAGTTGTTTTCCTTTGGGGGTTTAGCTGCTGCTGCTTGTACTGGTCCATATCTGTAGAAAATGTGTGGAAAATGAGGATGGTTGACAGTTTAGCCGCTTAAGCCTTTAGGTGAGGTAGTTGATGCACTAAGGACATGGAGTTTTGAACCCCAGCTCACATGCTCTCTGAATTTTTTTGTTGATGAACATTGATGAATGTTTCGAGTGCGTGCAAAATTGTGCGCTGAAATGACATTAGTGGAGGTCTGGGCAAAAAGAAAATTTAATGCTCCGAAAAAAAGACTTGTTTTTTTTGTTGGAAGTATTTTGGAGCGTCGATTTTGTTATTTTTGTCAAGACCTCTACGAGTGTCATTTCATCACAAGATCTCACAAGCAGTTAAAAAATTCATCAATGTTTTATCACAAAAACCATTCATGTTTTTTTAGTTTACTATTCATCAGGTAGCATGTGAGCTCGGCATCAGAAGAGCACTTTCGGAAGCTATATGTTTAGTTGAGTGATTCTCTTGGAAAAACAATTGTCTTTCTTCTGATGAATTAACAGAGGCTCAGTCTTTTCATTAAGAAGCAATGCCTCTTTGACTTGTGGGCATTATATTCGTTTCTTGCTAGTATACTCGTCTACATACACGTGTACGAACTATGAAGGATCTCCTCTTTGTTGCCGCTTCTCTCATAGAATTGATTAGGGTCTAAGATTGGCTTGGTAGCTGTTGTCAACCCGTCTTCCTTGGGCGATGCAATGGTGGATGCCACAAGACGGAATTCGCCTCTATCCTCATGCTCACTTCTTCAAGCTTCGGAACAAGAGTTGCACATGGGTTTTCAAAATTCCCCGTCTTGTCTATGATCGTCTTCGAGAGATTAAATGAAGGACCTTTTGAATATCTTGTAACATAAGTACTTTCATTATTTTTTCTCTTTGCTTAATTAGTGAAATGAAGCATTTATTTTGCCTCCATCTAAAACAATTGAAATTTCCTTGAAGTAGATACAACAAGCTTACATGTTTCTACCACTATAGTAACCGTCTTTTAGTATTGTGGAGTTCTTTGTTCCCTTGAGATCCAGTCGGCTTAGTGCCTAGTTGCCTCATCATTCATTTGAAAACATGCCCGTTGCACAAAACAATTGAAGGCGGAGCAACTAATAGAAAGGGTAAAGGAGCAAAAATAATTACTTTGTGTGCTATGCAACTTAGATGCACCGCTTCCTCTCACAAGAGAGAAGAAGATGATGGTTTTGCTATTTATGGAGTGTCACTCATGATTACATGATTTAAACACGAGATTTCTGCAGTTACAAAGGGTTGAGAAGATCTTGATTGGACGACTATCAACATCGACCTAGAAGTAACTACCTATGGACCGATTGAGCCATCGAACACCCTAAAAACAATAATGCTTTCGCCAAAAGCATATGCGATGTTTTTTTTACGGAAAAGATAATTATGGGGGTTCAACAAGTGTTGAACAAGTAAACATTCCTGCCCGTCTTGCCGCAACTTGCATTAACTTATTTGACACCCGGATCAACACGGTTGTTGAACAATGACCAGGCTTGTAGCTGCGAGTCAACTCAGATGTAATAAGTCCTTGCCAGTGAGGCCCCTCCCACCAACAGCATCAACAAGGGGACACATTGTTAATTGAACTGCTCCATGATCCCCTGTGTCCATAGCAACATTTGAATGTATGTCGAGCTAAAACCATTGGGTGGACGAGGGAGTACCATCATCGGCAGTAGGCGTCGCATGATTGGTTTTTATAATGAGTGTTTTTTTTAAATGCCTCGACCAGCACCCGATCACGATCATGGGGAACCAACAAATAGCAGAGTATATATTGATTTAAATGGAAACAATTCTCTCTGAACGGAATGTGGCAATGCTGTAGCTGCACCAACCAGTACAACGCAATAGATAGGCAATAATTTTGCTCAAAGGCATAGAGAAATCAAAAGATTCGAGCTCACTCTTTCGTCAACTCTTTATCCTAACCAACTTGGCACTAAACAAATGAAGCAAAGGGCATCGGCAATAGTATCAAGGCAGGCAGGATGTTGGGGGCACATCGCACACGCATGGAGCGGAGCAGAGCAACTTGCGTTGGCGGCAACGGCAAGAGGGGGAGAAACAAACAAACGTGCAGCGCAACCGAATTGCTTGCTTGGCCCGCGCGCTCGTCTCACCATTCCTCTCGCCATGGTTTGCCACTGTTGTTGCTTGCTTGCTTTCGCTCACCCAACGGCTGAGCTGGTACGGCACCGGGCGCACGAAACGGAAAGCTTTGTGGGAGCCATTTGGCATCTCATCTTGGCAGGAGCAGATTCTTTGACACTTCACAGGCCACCATTGCATGCTTGCTTGGGACTGCTACCACGACCTGTTGCTCGCCCAGTGCCCACAAACAGCAAACGCTTTTTTTTCCGAAACGGAGGCAAAAGAATTGCCTCATCGATTAATTAAGAAGAAGAGAATTGCCCAATTAATTTACGAAAAACCGGGCGAAAACCGATACAAACAAACTCACTCAACACGAAGCACCACGGCCACATAGATGGCCCGCCAAGTGCTCCCAACACCCAACAAGCACAACCCTCGACACTTCTACAATGCAACGGAACCCGGGGTGAGAAAACGGCAATGATGACTCAAAATACCAAGGCCACGCCGACAACACGAGAAACCGAGCACATCCATCATGACATCACGGATGCCTTCCCTCTCGCATCGTCAACCATAGGAACCTCCAGCTGCTCACTTGACAAAGGTGAATCTTGACCCTCGCTCGAGGTCGTCGACGTGTCCACTGACAAACTCAGACATAGCTCCCTAAGCTCGGGCATGACCTGCAGTACCGGAGCCACAAGCATGGCAATGGACTCGCCCTTAGTGGAAGACAACATAGGATGGGAGGTAGGCATCGAGGGTGAATTGTCTCCAACACGAGGGGAGAAGGAGCCATATAACTTCGCCCCCCTCTCCTCCGCGGAGCAAACACCGGCCGCACAAGGAGAGTGCGGCGTCAAGAGGTCTGCAACATAGCCGGTGCAAGGGAGAGTCTACTCAGAGCAGCCTCCGCTCGCTCTAAAAAGCTCCCAACACGCGCCAGACAACCTTGCAGCAACGCAGTCTGATCAGCCAAAGCGGACTGCAACATCAGCTCCGACGAGGTTGGTGAGCCAACGATACCAGAGACGACAGACGCCCAAGACCCACGATGAAGCGCCTTGGATGGGAGTGCGGATCTCATCGGACCCTCACATGAAGCAAGAGCAGGACGATGCACGATGTCGAGCTGTGACACGAGCGGCACATCATTGCATGGCAGTGAGCTTAGAGGACGCCATGGGTTGCAACATCCACGCGCACGATGACCGTTCTCCAAACAACGGGAGCACCGCAACGGCTCTTTGCAAACAGCCGCGCGATGACCATGAGCGAAGCATCTGTAACATCTACCGCGAAGCCAAGCAGGGATGGGACGAGGAGCCATTGTCGAGGAAGACGATGAAGTCGGGCGCGGCCCGCGCCGTGGTAGCACCTCCTGCCAACCCTCATTTGTGTCTGCGTCATGCCCCACGCACATCCCTCCAGAATCGAGGGCCTTGGTGGCAGCCTGCGGTGTCTGGGGAGCCAACTCCTCTTCGTCATCTTCATCTTCATCGTCGTCAGCAGCGGAGGCCCACAACACCGCCCGTGGAGGCAGCGTCACGGCCATTTCCTCTTCACAGCCTACGTCGTCCCCATTGACAGAGGCAACAGGGGCCGGCAGCAACACATCCGAGGCGGCATCGGCAAGGACAGGGGAGCCAGGCGTCGGGGCCGAAGCAGTTGTCGACACAGGCTCCGAACAGGGCGTGCACGCAGCCTTAAGACCCCCGTCCTCCCTCCTGAACCTGGAAGCCGGGGGCAGCGGCCGCGGTCGAGGGAGAACAACGGCGACCGGGGTAGTGCCTGCAGCCTGAGCGCACGACGCAGACGGCGCAAGGACGACGGGTGCAGCAGCCGGAGACGCCGACGGAGTGGTGGCCGCCGCAGAGGCTCGGGTGAGCAGCATTGCCGGGCGAACCGAGAGACGGGGCGCCGCCGAGACTGGCGTGGGAGAGATCTTCGCCGGGTACCCGGATCCGATTACGGCGGCCGCAACGGAGGACGGAGGCCGGAGATTCGGGCGACGGCGGCGCCCGCCCAGCCGCAACTTGCGCGGACGCGAGAGCGCCATCCCTTCCCAACGCATGCCGCCGAGCCGAGCCGAGCCTAGCAGAAGAGAGAGGGCGAGCAGGGGACTCCGGATCTGGCCTGGGCAGCTGCACAGCTAGCCGGAGATGGGAGATCGAGGCGCCGCCGCCGGGGGCGCTCACCCGACGCGGGTGCTGTCGCGGGAGCTCATCCCTTGGGATTGATATGGATACAGCAAACGCTTCTCGAGGGTAAAGAATTACTGACATTGAAATCTTGTTTGAATTAATCATGTTTGAGTTGGCTGTGCGCATCTGTGATACAGGCAGGAGTAGATCCGGGGGGAGAGTAAAACCCCTTCGGTTATGTGAAGAAAAAAAACATAAGCTCACAAGATAAAAGCATCATCAGTGATGATAAACCAAATGGCAGGAGAGGAGTATGCACCTGACCCAACCCAACCCCACAACCCCACAATTATATTCCGTTTATCCATCTATTGCCAGTTCCACGAGAGGGAGAGGGAGAGGGAGTGGGAGCACACACGCACTCGGCGCAGGACCCATTTTTGGGCAAGAGCACAGGAGGAGGAAACCGTGTGCATACGAAACCAGTGGGCGAAGGGCAAAAGCTAATGACAAGGACACACACCATACGATGCGAGCAGGCAGCAGCGCAGCGAGGCAAGGCAACAATCTCCGGCTCATTCGGCCCGAACCACTTGCGACGACGACGACGGCGCGCCACCGCTGCTGCTACCTGTCGTCTAGAAGAAGATTTTCTACCCACCCCGTCGACGACAGGCCATTCCGCCATTGGTTAATTTGACGTCAAGGTTTGTTTCTGCGTATCATCATTGGGTGCCCAGCTCACGAAGAGAAGTTTCTCCCCGACTCATGGAGTGCTGTGCTGTGCTGTATTATTTTTGTTGCTGGATGTGAGAGGTTGAATGATTCAACTCTGTTTTCGGCTGGCTTGTGAAACAGTCTAGAAGGATCATTGGTGACTTCATCTACGCGAGAGGCGGTTGGTTTGGACATCGTGAGCTTCTACTGGAACGACGGACAGCCGACATCCGGCACCGTCGGCCTGGATGACATGACGACTGGTGGCCTGGCGGGAGAGAAACATTGTTGCCTCAGTCCTAGATACATTTATTTATATCAATTTATGTGACAAGTAATTCAGGACGAAGAAAGTATGATTTAAGGCATCTTTGATTCGTAGATGTTGAATATATGGTTTGCACGTATATTTTCTATTATTGGCCCACCTCTTATTTTTTGTATATAGTTGAGGTTGAGGCCCACCTTGTACATCATATATACGTGCACTTGCACCCAATCAATACATCGAGAGTTGCATTGCCAAACCCTAGTCTTCTACAGTAGAGTTACTTCGGCTGTGTTTGCTATCCTAGCATAGCTTCCACCACTCCTCACAAGCTAGCTCCTCGCTCTTTGGCTTGCATCTTCATCGGTTATCCACCAAACACCAAAGGCTATCGCTGCTATGATCCTATCTCACATCGCGTGATCACTTCACAACACGTTTACTTTGATGAGAAGGTTTTTCCCTTTCAGCAGGTACCTACGGTCATTGCGTCGTTGCCGGTCCCAAGGGGCCCTTCGACGCCTTTCTCTGGTGGTGGCCGCTCGTGAGCTGCTCTTGGACCGCCTCCTGGATTTGAGGTTCCACCTCGCGCGCGCGGGTCGAGCACATCCCCATGCGGCTGCCTCGGTGGACCCGTCCCCTGCTGGGTCGGTTGCGTCAACTGCGACGCCATCGGCGCCCCACTCCGTCGGCGCATCTTCGCCCATCACCTCGGCCGCGACGGGTTCTTCCTCAGCATCGTCACCCGTCGCTGCGCCGGACCCGCTGCCCCGCCCCCTGACTCGGTCTCGGGCCGGGACCCATCGCCCGAGCATGCGGTACACTAGCGATGAGTATCTTCTCGCTGCTTCCACCTCCGCACCGCACCTCTCCCATCGTCAGCTCGAGCCGCCCTCCGGGATCCTCATTGGTTCACTGCGATGCATGAAGAGTTTGACGCTCTCCAGCGGAACCGCACCTGGTAGCTCGTCCCTCGGCCTACACACGCTAATGTCATCACTGGCAAATGGGTCTTCCGCCACAAGACTCGTCGGGATGGCACTCTCAAGTGCTACAAGGCTCGTTGGGTGGTTCATGGTTTCCGCCAGCGTGCTAGTGTCGACTTCACCGAGACATTTGCGCCCATGGTTAAGCCAGTCACGATCCGCACAGTCCTTCACCATGCGGTCTCTCGTGCATGGCCTGTGCATCAGATGGATGTCTCCAACGCTTTCCTCCACGGTCATCTCGCCAAACAGGTATATTGTCAGCAACCAACAGGTTTAGTCGACGCTACTCATCCAGACTATGTCTCACAGTCTCTCTATGGCCTTAAGCAAGCGCCTCGTGCCTGGTACAAGCGTATCGCCGGGTTTCTTCAGCAGCTACTCAATTGGATGCCTCGCTGTTTGTTTATCATCACGGCCCTGCGACTGCCTACCTGCTCCTCTACGTTGACGACATCATCTTGACAACCTCATCCGCTGAGCTTCTCCAGCATATTACCACTTCGGTTGGGTGATGAGTTTGCTATCAAGGATCTGGGTGCCCTGCACTATTTTCTTGGCATTGAGGTGATTCGGAGACCAGATGGGTTTTTCCTTCATCAACAGAAGTATGCACATGAGTTGCTTGAGCGTGTCGGCATGCTCAATTGCAAACCAGTTGCTACTCCTGTCGACACAAAGGCCAAGCTCTCTGCACTTGATGGCTCTCCGGCGTCGGATGCTCCGTACCGCTCCATTGTTGGTGATCTTCAGTACCTGACACTCACAAGACCAGACTTGTAGTATGCAGTTCAGCAGGTGTGCCTTCATATGCACTCCCCGCGTGCTCTCATTGGAACCTGGTGAAGCGGATTTTACGATATATTCGAGGCACTATGGCCCTTGGATTGACGTTGACGGCATCTTCATCTCTGGATATGGTGGCTTATTCTGATGCTGACTAGGCTGGCTGTCCAGACACGCGCCGCTCCACCTCTGGCTACTACGTCTACCCCGGCTCCTCCCTCATCTCGTGGTCGTCTAAACGACAACCTACGGTATCGCGCTCAAGTGCGGCGGCTGAGTACCGAACAGTGGCCAACGTAGTCGCCGAGTGTTCTTGGCTTCGACAGCTTTTACAGGAGTTGCTGTTGGAAATATGCCCTAGAGGCAATAATAAATTGGTTATTATTATATTTCCTTATTCATGATAATCGTTTATTATCCATGCTACAATTGTATTGATAGGAAACTCAGATACATGTGTGGATACATAGACAACACCATGTCCCTAGTAAGCCTCTAGTTGACTAGCTCGTTGATCAATAGATGGTTACGGTTTCCTGACCATGGACATTGGATGTCGTTGATAACGGGATCACATCATTAGGAGAATGATGTGATGGACAAGACCCAATCCTAAGCATAGCATAAAAGATCGTGTAGTTTCGTTTGCTAGAGCTTTTCCAATGTCAAGTATCTTTTCCTTAGACCATGAGATCGTGCAACTCCCGGATACCGTAGGAGTGCTTTGGGTGTGCCAAACGTCACAACGTAACTGGGTGACTATAAAGGTGCACTACGGGTATCTCCGAAAGTGTCTGTTGGGTTGGCACGGATCGAGACTGGGATTTGTCACTCCGTGTGACGGAGAGGTATCTCTGGGCCCACTCGGTAATGCATCATCATAATTAGTCACGGGATCATGCATTGCGGTACGAGTAAAGAGACTTGCCGGTAATGAGATTGAACAAGGTATTGGGATACCGACGATCGAATCTCGGGCAAGTAACATACCGTTTGACAAAGGGAATTGTATACCGGATTGATTGAATCCTCGACACCGTGGTTCATCCGATGAGATCATCATGGAACATGTGGGAGCCAACAAGGGTATCCAGATCCCGCTGTTGGTTATTGACCGGAGAGGTGTCTCGGTCATGTCTGCATGTCTCCCGAACCCATAGGGTCTACACACTTAAGGTTCGGTAACGCTAGGGTTGTAGAGATATATGTATGCGGAAACCCGAAAGTTGTTCGGAGTCCCGGATGAGATCCCGGACGTCACGAGAAGTTCCGGAATGGTCCGGAGGTGAAGAATTATATATAGGAAGTCAAGTTTCGGCCACCGGGAAAGTTTCGGGGGTTACCGGTATTGTACCGGGACCACCGGAAGGGTCCCGAGGGTCCACCGGGTGGGGCCACCTGTCCCGGAGGGCCCCATGGGCTGAAAGTGGAAGGGAACCAGCCCCTAGTGGGCTGGGCGCCCCCCCATGGGCCTCCCCCTATGCGCCTAGGGTTGGGAACCCTAGGGTGGGGGGACTTTCCCCTTGCCTTGGGGGGCAAGGCACCCCTTTCCACCCCTTGGCCGCCGCCCCCCCCCCCCAACCCTAGATGGGTTTTGGCCGCCCCCCCCTCCCAAGGGGGCCTATATAAAGGGGGGGGAGGGAGGGCAGCAACCTACAGCCTTGGGCGCCTCCCTCCTCCCCTGCAACACCTCTCTCTCTCTCGCAGAAGCTTGGCGAAGCCCTGCCAGAGACCCGCTACATCCACCACCACGCCGTCGTGCTGCTGGATCTCCATCAACCTCTCCTTCCCCCTTGCTGGATCAAGAAGGAGGAGACGTCGCTGCACCGTACGTGTGTTGAACGCGGAGGTGCCGTCCGTTCGGCACTCGGTCATCGGTGATTTGGATCACGGCGAGTACGACTCCGTCATCCACGTTCATTGGAACGCTTCCGCTCGCGATCTACAAGGGTATGTAGATGCACTCCTTTCCCCTCGTTGCTAGTAGAATCCATAGATGCATCTTGGTGAGCGTAGGAAAATTTTAAATTATGCTACGATTCCCAACAGTGGCATCATGAGCCAGGTCTATGCGTAGTTACTATGCACGAGTAGAACACAAAGCAGTTGTGGGCGTTGAGTTTGCCAATTCTTCTTGCCGCTACTAGTCGTTTCTTGTTTCGGCGGCATTGTAGGATGAAGAGGCCCGGACCGACCTTACACATACGCTTACGTGAGACAGGTTCCACCGACTGACATGCACTAGATGCATAAGGTGGCTAGCGGGTGTCTGTCTCTCCTACTTTAGTCGGAACGGATTCGATGAAAAGGGTCCTTATGAAGGGTAAATAGAAATTGGCAAATCACGTTGTGGTCATACGTAGGTAAGAATACGTTCTTGCTAGAAACCTACAAACCACGTAAAAAAACTTGCAACAACAATTAGAGGACGTCTAACTTGTTTTTGCAGCAAGTGCTATGTGATGTGATATGGCCAGAAGATGTGATGAATGATATATGTGATGTATGAGATTGATCATATTCTTGTAATAGGAATCACGACTTGCATGTCGATGAGTATGACAACCGGCAGGAGCCATAGGAGTTGTCTTTATTATTTTGCATGACCTGCGTGTCATTGAATAACGCCATGTAAATTACTTTACTTTGTTGCTAAACGCGTTAGCCATAGAAGTAGAAGTAATCGTTGGCGTGACGACTTCATGAAGACACAATGATGGAGATCATGATGATGGAGATCATGGTGTCATTCCGATGACGAAGATGATCATGGTGCCCCGAAGATGGAGATCAAAGGAGCATGATGATATTGGCCATATCATGTCACTATTTGATTGCATGTGATGTTTATCATGTTTTTGCATCTTATTTGCTTAGAACGACGGTAGTAAGTAAGATGATTCCTTATAATAATTTCAAGAAAGTGTTCACCCTAACTGTGCACCGTTGCGAAGGTTCGTTGTTTCGAAGCACCACGTGATGATCGGGTGTGATAGATTCTAACGTTCGAATACAACGGGTGTTGACGAGCCTAGCATGTACAGACATGGCCTCGGAACACACGCAATACACTTAGGTTGACTTGACGAGCCTAGCATGTACAGACATGGCCTCGGAACACGGAGGACCGAAAGGTCGAGCATGAGTCGTATAGAAGATACGATCAACATGGAGATGTTCACCGATCTTGACTAGTCCGTCTCACGTGATGATCGGACACGGCCTAGTTAAACTCGGATCATGTTTCACTTAGATGACTAGAGGGATGTCTATCTGAGTGGGAGTTCATAATCAGATGAACTTCATTATCATGAACATAGTCAAAAAGGTATTTGCAAATTATGTCATAGCTTGCACTTTAGTTCTACTGGTTAAGATATGTTCCTAGAGAAAATTTAGTTGAAAGTTGGTAGTAGCAATTATGCGGACTGGGTCCGTAAACTGAGGATTGTCCTCATTGCTGCACAGAAGGCTTATGTCCTTAATGCACCGCTCGGTGTGCTGAACCTCAGCGTCGTCTGTAGATGTTATGAAACATCTGACATACACGTTTTGATGACTACGTGATAGTTCAGTGCGGTTTAGAATTGTGGCACCAAAGACGTTTTGAAACGTCGCAGAACATGTGAGATGTTCCGAAGACTGAAATTGGGATTTTAGACTAGTGCCCACGTCAAGAGGTATGAGACCTCTGACAAGTTTCTTAAGCCTGCAAACTAAGGGAGAAAAGCTCAATCGTTGAGCATGTGCTCAGATTGTCTGAGTGCCACAATCGCTTGAATCGAGTGGGAGTTAATCTCCCAGATGAGATAGTGATAGTTCTCCATAGTCACTGCCACCAAGCTAGTAGAGCTTCGTGATGAACTATAACATATCAAGGATAGTTATGATGATCCTTGAGCTATTCGCGATGTTTGACACCGCGAGAGTAGAAATCAAGAAGGAGCATCAATTGTTGATGGTTAGTAAAACCACTAGTTTAAGAAGGGCAAGGGCAAAAGGGATACTTCATGAAACAGCAAGTCGTTTGCTGCTCTAGTGAAGAATCCCAAGGTTGAACCCAAACCCGAGACTAAGTGCTTCTGTAATGAGAGGAACGGTCACTGAAGCAGTACTACCCTAGATACTTGGTAGATGAGAAGGCAGGCAAGGTCGACAGAAGTATATTGGATATACGTTATATGAATGTGTACTTTACTAGTACTCCTAACAGCACCAGGGTATTAGATACCGGTTCGGTTGCTAAGTGTTAGTAACTCGAAATAAAAGCCACGGAATAAACGGAGACTAGCTAAAGGTGAGATGACGATATGTGTTAGAGGTGTTTCCAAGGTTGATGTGATCAAGCATCGCATGCTCCCTCTACCATCGAGATTTGGTGTTTGCGTTAAGCATGATTGGATTATGTTTATCGCAGTACGGTTATTCATTTAAGGAGAATAATGGTTACTCTGTTTATTTGAATAATACCTTCAATGGTCTTGCACCTGAAATGAATCTCGATCGCCATGATACACATGTTCGTGCCAAATAGATATAAGATAGTAATGATAGTACCACATACTTGTGGCACTGCCACATGAGTCATATTGGTATAGAACGCATGAAGAAGCTCCATATAGATGGATCTTTGGACACACTCGTTTTGAAAAGATTGAGACATGCGAACCATGTCTATTGGTATATATGCATGAAGAAACTCCATGCAGATGGATCGTTTGGACTCACTTGATTATGAATCACTTGAGACATGCAAATCATACCACATGGGCAAGATGACTGAAAGTCCTCGTTTTCAGTAAGATGGAACAAGAGAGCAACTTATTGGAAGTAATACATTTTGATGTACGCAGTCCAATGAGTGCTGAGGCATGCAGTGGATATCGTTATGTTCTTACTTCACAGATGATTTGAGTAGATGCTGAGTGTATTTACTTGATGAAACACTAGTCTGAATTATTGAAAGGTTCAAGTAATTTCAGAGTGAAGTTGAAGATCGTCGTGACAAGAGGATAAAATGTCTTTGATATGATCATAGAGACGAGTATCTGAGATACGAGTTTGGCACACAATTGAGACATTGTGGAAAGTGTTTCACAATTAATACCGCCTGGAACACCATAGTGTGATGGTGTGTCCGAACATCATAACTGCACCCTATTGGATATGGTGCATACCATGATGTTTCTTATCGAATTACCACTATCGTTTATGGGTTAGGCATTAGAGACAACCGCATTCACTTTAAAAGGGGCACCACGCAATTCCGTTGAGACGACACCGTTTAGAGAAACCTAAGTTGTCGTTTCTTAAAAGTTTGGGGCTGCGATGCTTATGTGAAAAAGTTTCAGGCTGATAAGCTCGAACCCAAAGCGGATAAATGCATCTTCATACCCAAAATCAGTTGGGTATACCTCCTATTTCAGATCTGGAAGCAAAAGTAATTGCTTCTAGAAACGAGTCCTTTCTCGAGGAAAAGTTTCTCTCGAAAGAATTGAGTGGGAGGATGGTGGAGACTTGATAAGGTTATTGAACCGTCGCTTCAACTAGTGTGTAGCAGGGCACAGGAAGTTGTTCCTATGGCACCTACACCAATTGAAGTGGAAGCTTATGATAGTGATCATGAAACTTCGGAACAAGTCACTACCAAACCTCGTAGGACGACGAGGATGCGCACTACTTCAGAGTAATGCGTGATCCTGTCTTGGAAGTCATGTTGCTAGACAACAATGAACCTACGAGCTATGGAGAAGCGATGGTGGGCCCATATTCCGACGAATGGCTCGAGGCCATGAAATCCGAGATAGAATCCATGTATCAGAACAAAGCATGGACTTTGGTGAACTTGCCCGATGATCGGCAAGCCATTGAGATAAATGGATCTTTAAGAAGAAGACGGACATGGACGGTAATGTTACCGTCTATGAAGCTCGACTTGTGGCAAAGAGTATTTTCACAGGTTCAAGGAGTTGACTACGGTGAGTTTTTCTCATCCGTAGCGATGCTTAGGTCCGTTTGAATCATGTTAGCATTAGCTGCATTTATGAAATCTGGCAGATGGATGTCAAAACAAGTTTCCTTACCAGTTTTCGTAAGGAAAGGTTGTATGTGATACAATCAGAAAGGTTTTTTCGAACCTAAGGATGCTAAAAGGTATGCTAGCTCCAGCGATCCTTCCATGGATTAGAGCAAGCATCTCGGAGTCAGAATATACGCTTTGATGGAGTGATCAAAGTTTTTGGGTTTATACAAATTTTGTTAGAAACTTGTATTTACAATAAAGTGAGTGGGAGCGCTACAACATTTCTGATAAGTATATGTGAATGACATATTGTTGATCCGAAATGATGTAAAATTTCTGGAAAGCATAAAGGGTTGTTTGAAAGGAGTTTTTCAAAGGAAGACCTGGATAAAACTGCTTACATATTGGGCATCAAGATCTATAGAGATAGATCAAGACGCCTGATGATACTTTCAAAAGACAGCACACCTTGACATGATTTTGAAAGAGTTCAAAATAGATCAGCAAAGAAGGAGTTCTTGGCTGTGCTACAAGGTGTGAGTATTGAGTAAGACTCAAGACCTGACCACAGCAGAAGATAGAGAAAGGACGAAGGTCGTCCCCTATGCTTTAGACGTAGGCTCTATAGTATGCTATGCTGTGTACCGCACATGTAGTGTGCCTTGCCATGAGTTGGTCAAGAGGGTACAATAGTGATCCGGGAAAGGATCTCATGACAGCGGTCGAACTTATCCTTAGTACCTAGTGGATTAAGGAATTTTCTCGATTATGGAGGTGGAAAGGAGTTCGTCGTAAAGGGTTACGTCGATGCGAACTTTGACACAAATCCGGATGACTCTGAGTAGTAAACCGGATTCGTATAGTAGAGCAATTATTTGAGATGGCTCCAAATAGCGCGTGGTAGCATCCACAAGATGACATAGATATTCGTAAAGCACACGGTTCTGAAAGGTTCAGACCCGTTGACTAATATCCTCTCTCACAAGCATAACATGACCAAACCAGAACACGTTGAGTGATAATCACATAGTGATGTGAACTAGATTGTTGACTCTAGTAAACTCTTTAGATGTTGGTCACATGGTGATGTGACCAGTGAGTGTTAATCACATGGTGATGTGAACTAGATTATTGACTCTAGTGCAAGTGGGAGACTGTTGGAAATATTCCCTAGAGGCAATAATAAATTGGTTATTATTATATTTCCTTATTCATGATAATCGTTTATTATCCATGCTAGAATTGTATTGGTAGGGAACTCAAATACATGTGTGGATACATAGACAACACCATGTCCCTAGTAAGCCTCTAGTTGACTAGCTCGTTGATCAATAGATGGTTACGGTTTCCTGACCATGGACATTGGATGTCGTTGATAACGGGATCACATCATTAGGAGAATGATGTGATGGACAAGACCCAATCCTAAGCATAGCATAAAAGATCGTGTAGTTTCGTTTGCTAGAGCTTTTCCAATGTCAAGTATCTTTTCCTTAGACCATGAGATCGTGCAACTCCCGGATACCGTAGGAGTGCTTTGGGTGTGCCAAACGTCACAACGTAACTGGGTGAATATAAAGGTGCACTACGGGTATCTCCGAAAGTGTCTGTTGGGTTGGCACGGATCGAGACTGGGATTTGTCACTCCGTGTGACGGAGAGGTATCTCTGGGCCCACTCGGTAATGCATCATCATAATGAGCTCAATGTGACTAAGGCGTTAGTCACGGGATCATGCATTGCGGTACGAGTAAAGAGACTTGCCGGTAACGAGATTGAACAAGGTATTGGGATACCGACGATCGAATCTCGGGCAAGTAACATACCGTTTGACAAAGGGAATTGTATACCGGATTGATTGAATCCTCGACACCGTGGTTCATCCGATGAGATCATCGTGGAACATGTGGGAGCCAACATGGGTATCCAGATCCCGCTGTTGGTTATTGACCGGAGAGGCGTCTCGGTCATGTCTGCATGTCTCCCGAACCCGTAGGGTCTACACACTTAAGGTTCGGTGACGCTAGGGTTGTAGAGATATATGTATGCGGAAACCCGAAAGTTGTTCGGAGTCCCGGATGAGATCCCGGACGTCACGAGAGGTTCCGGAATGGTCCGGAGGTGAAGAATTATATATAGGAAGTCAAGTTTCGGCCACCGGGAAAGTTTCGGGGGTTACCGGTATTGTACCGGGACCACCGGAAGGGTCCCGGGGGTCCACCGGGTGGGGCCACCTGTCCCGGAGGGCCCCATGGGCTGAAAGTGGAAGGGAACCAGCCCCTAGTGGGCTGGGCGCCCCCCCCATGGGCCTCCCCCCCCATGGGCCTCCCCCCATGCGCCTAGGGTTGGGAACCCTAGGGTGGGGGGACTTTCCCCTTGCCTTGGGGGGCAAGGCACCCCTTTCCACCCCTTGGCCGCCGCCCCCCCAACCCTAGATGGGTTTTGGCCGCCCCCCCCCCTCCCAAGGGGGCCTATATAAAGGGGGGGAGGGAGGGCAGCAACCTACAGCCTTGGGCGCCTCCCTCCTCCCCTGCAACACCTCTCTCTCTCGCAGAAGCTTGACGAAGCCCTGCCAGAGACCCGCTACATCCACCACCACGCCGTCGTGCTGCTGGATCTCCATCAACCTCTCCTTCCCCCTTGCTGGATCAAGAAGGAGGAGACGTCGCTGCACCGTACGTGTGTTGAACGCGGAGGTGCCGTCCGTTCGGCACTCGGTCATCGGTGATTTGGATCACGGCGAGTACGACTCCGTCATCCACGTTCATTGGAACGCTTCCGCTCGCGATCTACAAGGGTATGTAGATGCACTCCTTTCCCCTCGTTGCTAGTAGACTCCATAGATGCATCTTGGTGAGCGTAGGAAAATTTTAAATTATGCTACGATTCCCAACAGTTGCGTCATGACGTCTCCCAGGCTACGGTGGTATAATGTGATAACGTATCCGCCGTCTACCTCTCGCCAACCCCGTTCATCATCGCTGGACGAAGCACATCGAGCTTGATATTCATTTTTGTGTGCGAACATGTGGCCCTTGGACGTATTCAGGTTCTACATGTTCCGACAGCACAACAGTTCGCAGATGTGATGACTAAAGTATTGCCTATTCCCGTTTTTGAGGAGTTCAAGTCCAGTCTCTGCGTCTCTGGCGACGCTTCGACTGCCGGAGGGGGGGGGGTGTTGAATATATGGTTTGCACATGTATTTTGTATTATTGGCCCACCTCTTATTCTTTGTATAGTTGAGGTTGAGGCCCACCTTGTACATGATATATACGTGCACTTGCACCCGATCAATATATCGAGAGTTGCATTGCCAAACCCTAGCCTTCTACAGTAGAATTCTAAAAACACGCGAAGATAGAAAAAATATAGGATTAAAATGACATGCTCATCTTAATCCTACATGATTTTGGTTTGTTTGGTTGTATCGTAGAAAAAATTAAGGATTCTTTTAAAAAAGAGTGGATGCTATAAATCTATGAAAAGTTAGTATAAATAAATCCTTGCAAAAAATTGATTCAATCATATGAATCAAACAGCCAACATAGGAAATATTTCTAAGGATTCGAATCCTCTGAAATTCCTATGAAAAAGAATGGTTTTAGTGGTGTCATGTTTTTTATGTGCTTCGGAGTGTCTTACGAAGCTTCGTTCGAAGTAGTGCAGGCGGTTAACATGACACTGAGCGCTAGTAACAGTTCCTGAAGCATAATGTTTCATTTTTCAAGTTCATTTCTAAGCAATTTTTTTGCTCGTAAAAAAGCAACTAAGCATGTCTGTGTTGGATTATAGATGGGCTTAGGCCCGTATAAGACAATAATGCATGGTTAATCTCTAAGGCCCATTTTAGTGCATGACAAATGGTGGAAAGTTTAGTACCATACTGCTGGTGGAGTGAGAGTGAGACCCCTTTATAAGGGATGCTCTACCACATACTATTGGGAGCTTGGGAAGAGGAGTTGTACGCGTGCGCTCCTCCTCCTCCTCCTCCTCCGCCGCTCGCCTCGGCACGACGCGCATGCGGCGCCGCTGGTTGCGGGTTGCGGGAATGAGTCGAGCCGAAGCTTATTTTGGCCGGTCAGGAATGGTTAATCCACTTACTCCCTCTTGCACAACCCTGTCGTTTGAGATCCTTCTCCACCCGCCTCTGCTTCCCCTACATCGACTCCATGGGTGACGATGAAGCCGCCAAGAAGAAGGCTGCTATCGTCGCCGCGTTGACCTAGCCAAGTGGAGGATATGACTCGTTCAGTCCCTATTTGCTCGTTCATGTGTTGGCCGTATATATGTTGTTCATAGATGTTTTGATTTTATATATTGTATGTGCTCACATGCTTAGATATCAATATGAGATGCATACCTTATTTGCCATGTTTACTGTTTACTGTTTACTCGTGGATTAGATTAGTTAAAAATGTGCTTATGTTTCCAGCAGTCTGTAGATTATGATGTAATTGCTAGGTTTTAGCGCGAATACATGCCAACTTTGAGTTTCTTTTTTCAATTTGTACTTAAATTGCACTAGAAGCTTCAAAATACGGTGATGACGGGCAATATTAAGGTTATGGTATATATCCAAGCAAGAGAAATAAACATTATGTCCTGCAGGCCGGATGATTTTGTTCATGGAACTTTAGATGTACACTTGTCGTGTCTTTTATCACGTATGCTCATGACTTGAAAAAACCCTGTATGTCTTTTTTTTAGAATTTACGAATCTCCCAAAACCTATGTGGACGGTTTTATTTTTACTTTTAAACTTATATTTACATAGGGCTGCGCTGTTTGGCACACGGTGTGAAGAAAAGCCACACTACAACGGTACAGCCCCACCCTCCTTCTATTTTGCCGTCATGTAAATCGCATCTTACGCCAAAGGTCAAAAAGAATATAAGAAAACATATAATCCTAAGTGACCACATCCATTTTGATTTGTTTCCTCTATCTAACTTGACGTATAATTCTGTTCGAAAAAAAAGAGATGACGTATAATTAATTAAAAGATGTTGAAACCGGTGCAAGTTCCGTGGATTCAAGTGAACAACATTGTGCCTTGCATTAAGAAATCTGCACGAACTCCAAGTGGCCCTCTATAGTCATCTTAGCAGCACTTACCACTGTCAATTATTAAGCACGCCTATGATGGTCGGTACGATCGCTCTTGTTCAAAAGGATGACGCATCTGACAACCAATATCGATGTACTCAAATGCCTACCAAAGCAAAATTATTACAAAATACCTCGTGTGTTACAAAACCGAAGACATCGCAATCTGGTCCAACATTATGCACACCAATAATTCGTAGGATATTTCAACATGCCACCATCATCAGTCTGATCATCATGTCTACAGAAAGGAACACATAGCGACTATATTGTAATTAATTAATTAATCAATTGTAATCTAGTATATCAGATAGATTTATGTGAATCACCATGTAGCAGCAGCAGCAGCCCATGTTTGAATGAAGAGACCAAACAAAACCAAGCAAACCCATGGCTTTGGTCAATGGCAGAGAAAGGAAAGGCAAGGGAGCGGCCAAAGAGGAGAGGAGACGGGAAAAGGAGGCGACGGCGGCCGAAGAGGAAAGGAGGCCGCCCGCCCCTCCCTCCTATTAAAGCGGCGCAACAGAAGAGAGAGAAGAGAGAGAGGGGCACACGCCGAGAGTCCACACGTAATCCCATCCCTCCGTTCCCGCTTTTACCCCCTGTACTTGCCGCATTTCACAGGCCAGGACGGACTGCTGGACCAGGGGAGTCCCACGGGCTACGGCGCCGAATTATTGCCCGTTTCGAGGCCTCCACCGCCAAAAGGGCCGTGCAGAGCTGCTACGCCCACACGCGCAGCCGCCGTGCCAACGCGTGCGCTCCGCTCCCCCTTCGCCTCGCCGCGTCGGGGCAGGGGGTGAGGCGTGGGGCTCTCTTGAGCGATGAGGCCGCCGGAAGTGGCGCTCGCCGCGGCCTTGGTGGCGCTCGCGGCGGTGTTCGGTGGGGCGGCGGCGGCGTTCCCGGCGGCGCTGACGCTGGAGCGCGCGCTGCCGCACAGGGGGGTGCCGGCGGAGCACCTGAGGGAGCGGGACAGGGCAAGGCACAAAGGGAGGGGGCTGCTCGGGGGCGGGCCCGCGGTCGCCGGCGTCGTCGACTTCCCCGTCGAAGGCTCCGCCAACCCCTACATGGTCGGGTGGGTGAGCCGCTTCGCTTTTTCTTCCTTTTTGTTTTCCTCTCCTGCTTTGGTTTGGTTTCGTCTGGCTTGGTTCGGTTCGGGTGGGTTGGCTGGTCATGTGTGCGATCGATGGAGGCGTTGGGAATTCCAACATGTTCTGGTTCTGGGCGTTGAGCTGAAATTGTCTCCTTGCTTGGTGGATTGAACGATTGTGGCAAATGAAATTTCTTTTGGGTAATTGATGACAGTTACATTCCTTCTGTTTACTCAGCTCTAGTCGTAACCATTGAAATAATTGATACGTAGTTTGATGGCCGTACTCAGTAAGTTTGTTTGCGGGTGGATATTGCGTGCATTCTGCAAACTTTATACTACTAGTTAATTTTGCCAAACTTCCGGCGATGTTTGCTCAGGAACACATGCGGTCTGGCAGCTGAATTGTTGCTTGCAATAAACCAGGCTTGTTTTTCTTTTTCTTTCTTATTAGGTTCGTTTGATTCATCGTTTTATTTTGAAAATATCACCAAGTCTTTGACTCTTCGTGCACTTCATTGTTCTACCTGTTTCATTGCGGGGGTCCAATTCTGATGCGTTTGCCTGTACCAATCACCACAATAATTCATTGCCTGCAAGTTGAGAGAAAAACAGCTCATTTTCCTATGCTTTGCTTCTCTTGGATCCTACGTCTCCACACATTTCTCTGCCCATCACAGTTTCTTTAATTTTCTTAGGTTGCTTTTGCTTCAAGGTCAATTCCTTCCGTTGAAGATGCAGTTTTGGATTTCTCCCTCTCTCATGTACCTTATGTTTGCACATTAATCTTGTTAGTCCATAAGGTGTAGCCGTGCAGAGATACACATTTCGTTACACGGTTTAGAGCCAGTACATGCAGAGGCTTTACTACCACCAAGCGATAGATAATGGATGGATTGGCACCCGTTTTTACTTGCCATGTGCCAGTCTTAAATGAAACAATTCTGTTTTCGCCACAATGCTATAGGATTTATGTTTTAGTTGCATAGACCCTTGTCACATATCAGTTGTGATTGATAATACTCCCTTTAGACTGTTGAATATCATGCGTTTAATCCATCACCCTTACGTAGCAATATTCTGTTTTTGGATGCAGAAGTCAGTTACGCACTCTGTTTCCTTTGGCCGATTCTCAAGTAGGTTAGGATGCAAAAGTCAGTTAGGCACTCTGTTTCTTTTGGCCGATTCTCAAATTGGTTCGGATGCAGAAGTCAGTTACGCACTCTGTTTCTTTTGGCCGATTCTCAAATTGGTTCGGATGCAGAAGTCAGTTACGCACTATGTTTCTTTTGGCCGATTCTCAAATTGGTTAGGATGCAAAAGTCAGTTTGTTGCTCAATTTACTGCTGTTTTCTGATTAACTAACCTTCTTTTAGGCATTATCATCTCATCAATTCATTCATTTTTCATTCTGCAACTGGGCATGCTGTTAGTTGGTAGTACAAGGGCTTCATGTTAACCTATAGCGTAATAGGCACACTCTTTTGTAAGTATTGTATGCTAAAGTTCTATTTTACAGGCTCTATTTTACACGTGTAAAATTGGGAAACCCTGCAAAGGAATACTTTGTCCAAATTGACACCGGCAGTGATATCTTGTGGGTTGCTTGCAGCCCTTGCACAGGTTGCCCGACATCTAGTGGGCTCAATGTGAGTCAATCATTATCCAATGTCTTATTTTTTTGGAATAGTTTTCTCCCTTGAGATGGGATTACTTGTTATCTAAGCTCCTTCTGATGGATTACTGCCTTTTGGTTTGCTTTTCAGATCCAATTGGAATTCTTCAACCCTGATTCTTCATCAACATCATCCAGGATACCATGCTCAGATGATAGGTGTACAGCTGCCCTCCAGACAGGGGAAGCACTCTGCCAACCCTCGGACTCCCCAAGCAGTCCATGCGGTTACACTTTCACGTATGGTGATGGAAGTGGCACGTCAGGATACTATGTGTCCGACACTATGTATTTCGACACTGTCATGGGGAATGAGCAGACTGCCAATTCTTCTGCGTCCGTCGTTTTCGGGTACAATTCCCTAGACTCCTATACCTTTTGAATCCCTTATTAGATAATGAAAACTTAGCATTTACAATTGATGATCATTTACTTAAGATACGTCATGACATTAGAAACATGGCTAGAGTCATGCAACAACTGTGCTAGGTAAAAGCGTTGACATGATGTGGGTTCTTGTCTCCTTGATAATGCGAACCATTTGCATGTTGCTGCTTTGTGGCACAGGTGTGGATAAAATTTGTTCACTTTGTTGATCTGGTTAGCGAAGGGCAGGCCTCGCGCAGTGGTGAAGTACTCTCCACTTGTGCCAAGAGGTCCTGGGTTCGATGCGGCCTCTCTGCATTGCACTGTGCAGGGGTAAGGCTTGCCTCGTATAATCCTTCCCCAGACCCCACCTGGTGTGGGAGCTTCTAGCACTGGGTCTGTCCTTTTCCTTGATCTGGTTAGCACGGTTGATGGATCTAATGACAACAAAATGCATGTCCTGCAACTAGCAGGATTCTAGTACCTACTGCAAGAATAGTTCTTTTCGTTGCTCTGATATCCAGAGAACAGTTATTATTAGGAATAAAAGTCAATTTCCATTATGGTCACCATGAACAAATGTTAAAATGGTTATACTTGTCTTCTTTCTCATTCTCTGGCCAAAATATGTTGGCATATGACTAGTACCTGGACATCCTTTAATGTCGACTGATTAAAAGGCTATCCTCTAACATGTATCTAAACACTCCAAAGTCTCAGCCTCAGAATGGTTTTTCACTTTTTCTTAGTGATATGAGTCTGCATTTTTGTGCTGATCTTAGTTTGATTAAACCATGCGTTGCTATAAAGTAACTGTTTATGGTTTCCATTTTGTGCAGTCTTCACCTTGATACTGAAACTTGTTGCCTAACAGGGTCAATAATATTTTCGTTGTTGTAACTATCTTTTTTTTTAATAGATGTAGCAACTCACAGTCAGGTGACCTGATGAAGACAGATAGGGCAGTTGATGGAATTTTTGGGTTTGGACAGCATGAGCTGTCTGTCATTTCACAACTGTACTCTCTTGGTGTATCCCCTAAAACATTCTCCCATTGCCTGAAAGGTTCAGATAATGGTGGTGGTATTCTTGTCCTTGGTGAAATCGTTGAACCAGGATTAGTATTTACTCCACTTGTTCCATCACAGTAAGTTCCTTTTCCTGAAATTATCGAGTGTGTAACTTCGGAATTCTGCATGTTCTCTTTTGTTTCAGTAGTCACCCGTGTTGTTGTAACTGGTAGGTATGGGTGGAAAGCAACAGCTTCCATCATTCTTTTCTAGTTTTTATTTTCTTCTGAAAGTACTTATTAGGTGGATTTGTTTGGACATATTTAATTTTCCAACACTAAGTATGCCCCTATGAGAGGCTAACTATATAGCTAGATTTTTTTTCTTGTGAATTATAACATTTCTAGTGGCAATAAACTATGAAACATTTTGATTCTAAGCTGTTTTTGTATTTAAATGAAATGTAGGCCTCATTATAACTTGTATCTGGAAAGCATTGCTGTTAGTGGTCAAAAGCTGCCCATTGATTCTTCCTTGTTTGCAACATCAAATACACAAGGAACAATTGTGGATTCAGGAACGACATTAGTATACCTTGTCGATGGTGCCTATGATCCATTTATTAGCGCGGTAAACTCCAAATGACACATTCCATCATTTATTTTATGGAGCAACAAATATGTGAATAGTTTGCATTACTTAAATATACCATCATTAGTTCTATTGATCGATGCCTGCAGATAGCTGCCGCAGTCTCTCCATCTGCACGCTCTGTTGTCAGCAAGGGGACACAATGTTTTGTTACGAGCGGCAGGTTTTCCTCTTTCTCTTTCTAAGGAAATTAGCAGCGCATGTCTTTCAGAATGTTGAATTACTCACAAATGTTCTTTTGCTTCTCTATTAGTGTTGATTCGTCATTTCCTACGGCAACACTGTATTTTAAAGGTGGTGTTGCAATGACAGTGAAGCCAGAGAACTATCTTCTGCAGCAGGCTACCAGTGTATGCGAACAAGCCTTTTGATGCCATCATTGCTAAACTTCTTTGCAATTGTGTGTCTACATAACTGTTTATGGGTGCACTTGCCTTGGATGAAATAATAACATATTATGCTTGTAGGATAATAATGTATTGTGGTGCATTGGCTGGCAAAGGAGCCAGGGAATCACTATACTTGGAGGTTAGTCATGTTGCCTGTATTAGCCATTATAAGTTCCGCATATGGCTGTTATACTTTAAGGCAGCAATTCTGTTATGGATATCTGAATTAAGTTAAGTTGTTGACAGAAATTTCAATAGTAGCACCAGATATGAACATAACTATGCCAGATAGATCTATCCAGGCTTTAGGAAAATGATGTGCCTTGTGACTTCATGCCGTTTGGTTTAACCCCTAATATTGAACCAACATGAAAACTGACTATTTACCTCATGCAAACATTGAACGACTTGTAATCCCTAAGTACTAGCTTCACAGCAGCTATTAACCGAGTATAGTCAGTGTGAATGGCCCCAAGAATGATGCAATGCCCATCTCCCACTCCTGGTGTTTTCTTGCTAACTATTTGGCCCCCTTTGTTGCAGATCTTGTTTTGAAGGAAAAGATATTCGTGTATGACTTGGGAAACATGCGCATGGGCTGGGCGGACTACGACTGTAAGCTCAAACCCCTCCTCACCAGTTTTTCTAGTTCACGCCCATGCTGATTGGCGTTGCTAACAATGCCTTCCTTTGCTTTTGTCAGGTTCGTTGTCGGTCAACGTCACCTCCTCATCGGGGAAGAACCAGTACGTGAACACGGGGCAGTTCGACGTGAACGGGTCACCGCGACACTATAGCGGCCTGGTGCCTACCGGTGTCGCCGTCGCCCTTGTGCATATGCTCATTTTTGGCGCCATATTTAGTAGATAGCACACTGGCTGACTGACCTGACACTGATTTCACCACACCCATTCTTTACTTGGCGAACGGGGTCGATGCCTGCGCCCCTTCCTTCCCATGGCACGAGCATTCTTGCTGTACATAAATTACAGGGAAAAAGAGAAGGAAGAAAAAAAGTTAAAAAATGATTTATCGTTCATGGTAGTGGCGTGCTCATAACGTGTTTCGACCTGATCACTTGAGAGGCGTTGTTCTATTTATTCATGTACCTGAATCGTGCTGCCGCTGCCTCCAAATCTGAAGGAAAACAGGGGAGGATATTTGTCACGGTTGCCACGGCTACCCCACCTGTCACAGCGGCCCCACTGGACAGCGAGGGCAACGGAGTCACGACCAGTCCAGGATTGACGGGGTCAAGGCGCTCTGAAGAGGAATCACGAGTGGGTCCGCATAGTCAGGGTGCGTCGCGTGCGTGAGGCATGCGTGCCGCGAGTATTACTAGGACCGGTGCATGTGAGCAAATTTGACAAATTTGACCTATAGACGAAATCAAATCAAATGAACTGTCCGTGAAACTATTTCACGCGGCTGACCCGTGGCGCCTAGCTCTCAGGCGCTGCACTAGTGCAACGCCTAGGAGCTAGGCGCTACACTGTATAGTGTGACGCCTAGCTCTCAGGCGCTGCACACCGACTTAGTAATTTTCGGATCACACGGGTGCGACGCTGGCCGTGTAGCGCCTATCTGTAAGGCGTTGCACAGTGTAGTGTGGCGCCTTCGTGTCGGGCGTCACACAAAAAGGTCAGCCGCGTGAAATAGTTTCACGGACAGTTCATTTTGTGATTTGATTTCGTCTATAGGTCAAATTTGTCAAATTTGCCGCATGTGAGTGGGTTATCGAGAATTATTGTATCGACACTTAACTAGAGAAGTTGTTCTTCTCCACCGGTGCTCACAGTCTGGAGCAGAGCAGAAGGGGTCATGTTGAGATTTAAAACGATTAAGGCCCTGTTTGGAGTCACTCCAGCTCCTAAAATACGAGGAGCTGCAGAGCATCCGTTTTTCAGCTCCGTGCTTTTTAACTCCAGCTCCGGAAGTGGAGTGGTGGAGTGGCGGGTCTTCGAACAGGGCCTAAGTTACACTTTTGTCAGCTTCGGTACCCACTTAAGTTCAACTCTCTTAAAACTGGTAACAACAATCACTAATTCACTGAGTTGCTGGTGTTCCACTTCCAGCAAAGACATAATCCCCATGTTGCAGCGGTGGATGTTGAGGAACTCCAGTTGCTTGCATATACTGAAAATTTTGGGGAAATCTGATTCACCTAACCTCAAATTCTCTAGCGCGAGGCGTGAAAAACCACCAAATGTGTTTGGACACGAATCAAAGAAAGACACGAACTGCCTCCCATAAGTGAGCAGGTCATTGTTGGTACATTTTATACGCACCTTTGTCAAGATTGTAAACTCAACCTTTTGTGTTACTATGGTGTTGGCAACAATATGGCCAATGAAAATAGACTCATCTCCCAAGTAGAATCCAACGCGCAACAGGTGAATGGTATGTAGACTTTCAGCCCTTCTTTTAAGTAAGCTCCTGGTTGCTTCAAGCACAGATCATCTGTTATGACAATTTTTGAGAGCATAGCACGGATCTTTTTTTTTTGAACCAGGCTGACCCCCTTTCCATTACATAGAACGGAAATACAATCTGTCCAGGAAACATCCAGGAGAGAAGAAAGAGAGGTAGCGAGTTCAACGCACTGCCAGGAAACACACCACATTCGCCCGCCATCGAAACGAGTGCTATGGGGCGAAAACCTGACAGCACCAAAATAACTAGCTCTATTACATGCCCAGATCAGAGCGGCACAAACACCATAGCACGGATCTGCTTCCAACGTCTGGAGAGGACGCTGGTTCTTGCGGCATCAGAGACATCAAGTCGCTGGAGGATGTTGAGCAAAACTTCATCAGGCAACTTGCTGAGCCAATCATCTTGGTTGTCCTCCTACATTTGACATGGAAACAAATCAGAGTTGAATTCTTATTAAGCCTCAGCACAGGTGCAATTTGGTTATTTTCCACAAACATAGATACAAGCTGCATACTTTTTCCACAGAAAGACACGATTTTGTTATTTTTCCACAAACAAAGATACAAGTTGCATACTTTTTCCAAACAAGAAGGTCAGCTCGCTTCTGCTCAAACAGAACAAACATTCTGGGCTCAGGTCCCTGTCCCTTCGGATGTGCGGATGGTGAAACGGTGCCTCCTCACCTGACGCTACACCACTCAAGGACCATTGGAAATCCTTCGCCTTCTTGGGATTCAGTCCAATGGAATTTCTGATCCAGCTGATGTATTTGTCAATGGTAAACCTCAGATTGTGCGGCGAAAAAAAAACTTGGGAGCTAGTCATAATTGGCATATGCTGGGCAATTTCGTTGGCTCGGAATAAGATGGTGATTGAAGCAATGGCAATGGCTTGCATCTGCTTCTCTCCGTCTTTTCTGGGTTTGAAGTTTGTCAAGAACTCAGTAACTCCATCCGACGAGCAGGTTTTGGCTCCGCTCCTTTTGATGAAATCTAGGTAAGGGGCCTCTCACCCTCTCCTCCCCACTTCTCTTTTAATTTTGATAACGAGTGCTGACTTTTAATTGTTCCTTGTTGTAAGAGAAGGAATCCTTCTTTGCAGGTGATGTTGTAAGAGGATCTAGCGAAGGAAAAAAGAAGGATGAGGAGGACGAACTCACCGCCATGTTGAGTGAGGGAGGACCTACCAATGGCTGAGAAGGATGGTTTGGCCCCCGATCCGGCAGCCGGCCGCCGGCCGCCGGAGAGGTTTTGCGATGTCTCCTCCGAAATCTGGATACTGCCGGGGAGGTCACCTGGGCAGCGGCTAGGATCCTGGCTCCAGTGGCAAGAGTGACGATTGAGTCCCTGTCCACTTCACGGGAGCATGTTTCCAGGAAGAGTATGAACCAGCGCTAGCAAACTTCCATATCTGAATCGAGTACCGTTGTTGTGCGGCATCTGATGCGAATTGACCACGGGAAGAAATAAATGAACGAAGAGGCCGGCATCGAATTCGGTGGAGGAGAAACTAGCTGGGCCGTCTACTGAATTACCGAAAAAGGCTTTCGCCCCGCTTTATACATAAAGCACCAACCATCAACAACTCGATACAAACTCACACCACCCCAACTCACGCACACGTCCAAGGCGGATACAACAGCGCTGAGCGCAGCAACACTACCCCTGCCACTACAAGAGCTAACGGGGTCCTCAACCGTGAACACGCCAACGCGAAGAGACGAAGCTGCATATGACAACCCGTGAGCTCCAAAACGGTGCCTTCAGGAAGGGCACGACACCAGAGTGCCGCCACCAGTCGAACCGAGGATCAGGGATTCCCTTGGAGCAACACGACGGGCAATGAGGACCGCGACTACACCTTCAAGAAGGGAACGAACATCGCCGCTGCCGGCCTGCCCGAAGGCAGGTCAGATTTTCACCCTAGCCAACACTCATTGCCCTCGACATAGGTACGGACGCCGCACCACCGCCACCAATATTCACACCCCAGCCACCACGCCGCCCACACGGCCATGGCCACCAGGCAGCACCTGAGCATGAGCTCCGCCCACGAGCCCTGCGCTCGCACCCCCAGAGCCGCCGCCCTGGCATCCAAGACCATCCCACCCCCATCCACATCAAGCACTGACGCTAAGGCCGAAAAAGCAGGCCCTTTTGGTAAGACCAGGGCCCCGCCGGCCGGAGCAGGTCAAGGGGAGGCCACAGGCAGATGCCGGCCACACCGCAGCCGCCGCGCCATTTGTCGAACCGGGGCCAGGTCACCGTCGCCACCCCTAGCAACAAGAAGACCCGAAGGCACCCCTGCCAATCCCTTGGAGCGCCCCTCCACCCGTCAGACGCGTCGCCAACCACAAGTCGAACACCCCATGAACCAGGAGGAGGGGGCCGAACCACCGCCACTGCTCCGCCACCCCGACCATCCGAGAGGGCACCGGTCAGGACAGCCGCCAGCGACCCGCGGCGCCGCAAGGCCAGATCTGGACAAGCCGCCATGGCCGCCATCCCCAACCTCGGCCCGCACCACCACCCGCCACCAGCAGCCTGCACCGGCCGCAGTAGCCAGCACCGCTCACGCCGGTGACGCAGGTGCAGCCGCCCGCCAGATCCACGCAGGGCCAGGATGCCGCCTCAGCCACTGCCCAACTGCCCCGCTCGAGGTAGCCAGCCGCACCAACGGAGCCACCATGCTGCCGCCTGTCGACAGCACCGGGTGGAGCACCGCCGCGCCACCGCGACGCCCAGGCCCATCGAGGACGGCCCGCACCGACCCCCACGCGCGTAGGGGCGAGAAGCCCCGCCGCCGCCTGCACTGGCCGGGCTTCGCCTGGTCGCGCCCTGTGGCGGCGGCAGGGGAGGAGAGGATGCGGGAGGGGGAAGAAGTCCAGCGGCTAGGGTTTCCTCCCCGACGCCTGCGGGGGTGTCGCGGGAGGGGAGGGGGGAGAGCTCTCGCATGTGTTATACCATATGCACCTACATTCCTGAACTTTAACTTAGGACAGTACATTCCCAATCTTAGTGATAATATTTTTATCTAAAAGTAAGTATCTCTGAAACATCAAATATGCAGCGTTTATGTATGTTTCATCGATCCTAATTCAGTGAGCTTCAATATTCGCACCTGGTCAACTTTTCAAAACTTCAGCACTAACCAGGAAAACAAATTGAAGGTGCCCTTCTATTGTCTGTTGTGATGTACAATGGTGTTCAGTTCGCTGATCCATTTCAGGATACCCAAGAAAATCATCGATAAAGGCAGTATCCACAGTTTGCCAACTAAATCCTTGTCATCCGGAGAAAGATGAAATGTTCTAATCTCTTTTGCTATCTGGTAGAAACTAGGGTTCTACCGGGTCTAGGCCGGAGGTTGTAGGGGAAGGAGGGTGCTGGACGTGGACGAACCCGCGGACGCCGGCGGCTGGGCGCCATCGTGCGCGAGGGAGGAGGCTGGCGCGAGGGCAGGAGGCGGCTAGGGTTAGGTCTCCCGGCTCCCTAAGGAAGCCGAGCAAATATGATTGCTTCTTGCTTGATTAGATTGACACATCTCCTCTCCTTATATAGAGAGGTTTACTTGACTCCTAAGCAAACGATCCTAATAACGATAAGATAATTGGGCTAAGCCCCTAATAACAATAAGATAACTTGGGCCACAACCCACTGGACTAAGCCCCTAATATCCCGGTCATAACACTTCTCCCCGCCTGCACAAACAGCTCGTCCTCGAGCTGTAAGGTGGGGAAGCGCTTGCTGAACTCCTCGAGGTGATCAACCAGCATCAAACACCTTCACGACAGCTGGGGCGGCCAGATCGGCGGCGACGCGTCCTCCTCAATGTAGTCTGCAGCCTCCAGGAAGAAGAGTCGCGGGCAGACGTGGCCGGGCGTGTAGGGCTCGGCGCAGTTGAAGCACAATCCTTGGCGGTGACGCTCGAGTAGCTCAGCCGAGGTGAGCCGGCGGAACGGGCGCGCCGCGATCGCGGCGAGGGGTGCCGCGGAAGCCTGAGCAGGCCGACCCTGAGTCGGAACATCCGGCCAAGGTAGCGGCCCAGCGGCCCGGGACGGTGATGCCTGCTGGATGGCCACCGCGCGGCGCTCGAACGCGCGGGCGTAGTACATGGCCGTCTGGAGATCCTGGGGTCCCCGAAGCTCCACGTCCACGCGGATGTTATCTGGAAGTCCACCAACGAAAAGGTCGGCCCGCTGCTGCGCCGTCACGCCCGACACGTGGCATGCCAGGGCCTGGAAACGGTCGGCGAAGTCCTGAACCATGGAAACTAAGGTTCTACCGGGTCTAGGCCGGAGGTTGTAGGGGAAGGAGGGTGCTGGACGTGGACGAACCCGCGGACGCCGGCGGCTGGGCGCCGTCGTGCGCGAGGGAGGAGGCTGGCGCAAGGGCAGGAGGCGGCTAGGGTTAGGTCTCCCGGCTCCCTAAGTTAGCCGAGCAAATATGATTGCTTCTTGCTTGATTAGATTGATACATCTCCTCTCCTTATATAGAGAGGTTTACTTGACTCCTAAGCAAACGATCCTAATAACGATAAGATAATTGGGCTAAGCCCCTAATAACGATAAGATAACTTGGGCCACAACCCACTGGGCTAAGCCCCTAATATCCCGGTCATAACACTATCATAGCCAAAACAACCCCTTCGCTTTAATCTTCACTGATCATGACAAGGCAATTTCATGATCAGAGGGTTTCACCAGAAACCTCACAAAACCTGAAGTTCTCTATATCCTTCAATTGATGTTTTCTGTATCCTTCAATGTAACATTCTGGAGAGGGCTATCAGGTTTAATCAGGGATAAGGCCCACCATTTGGCTTGTGCCGGTGCTCTGCGGTTGCGTGTTCTAATCCCAGTTGATTGGGATGTGCACTAATCTTTCTCTCTCTCTCCTTTTCTAGTGTGTGTTGTATCTTGCCCTCCTGGGTTGTACTATCCTTTCTACCTTTTCAATACATCGAGACGCAAGCCTTTTGCATTTTCTCTAAAGAAAAACATTCTGGAGAGGGTACATATACATCACAATGAGATACGTCCATGAAAAAACCATTGGATCTATTGCATGTTTACCTTTGCTCAGTCCAGATCAAGCAAGCATATTTCTTTTTGCAAATTATCCTGCTGATTGATGCCAACCTAGCACATTAAGGTAGAATTGATGAATACAAATGTTATTGAGAGATCAATACAGAATTTAGTTCACAAAGTGTACCTGGTACATGATTCACCTGAACAAAGAGTGCTCTTTTACGTCCAGAAAATCATCAACATAATCATTTCAACCAGCAATCCAGTATTACTAAAGGTGATGCAAATCAATGAGCAGCTCCCCTCAATACATGGATGGACAATGGAACATCACCAATAGTCACCACATGAGCATGTTCCCTTGTCAAAATGATGAAAGCGATTGATGTCTCTCACAATAATTTCTTGTTTGACTATTTTGGATATCACCTTAAAAATGGCATGGCAATCCAAGCAGGAGCGCAAATTCTTCATTATATGAATTGGATGTCCAGGCGGTGTCATCACAAGCCCATATGCTAAAGCCAATCTCTCACTATGCACCCACAGCATGCGAGCCTTTTGTTCCTCATCTACGTCATGCAACACTACGTTAGTATCAGGAACATAACCTGCCCTATGGGTTTTCAGGTTTAGCCATTCTAGCATAGCATGTATCACTCGCATATCTGGATGGTCTTCCAACCCTACTGAAAAGGCATGAACTTCACCCTTCATCTCAACCCAACTAAGACCAGTCTCCTTCCTTACACCTATATTCCTCATTGATTTCCTCAAAAGAGCAACTTCATCCAAATTTCCAGCTGCAGAATACATGTTTGATAGCAAGACATAAGTTGTCTCGTCTTGTGGTTCAATCTCAAGCACCTTCTCTGCAGAAAATCTCCCCAGATCCACATTTGTATGCACTATACAGGAGCTAAGCAATGCACGCCAAACCATAGCAGATGGTGCTGAAGGGATATCTCCAATAAAGTTCAGAGCATCATGCAGACGGCCAGCACGTCCTAGAAGCCTAACAATGCAAGTGTAATGCTCCATGGATGGTTTGATGCCATGATCAAGCTTCATAGAATTAAACAGAGAGAGTCCTTGCTCACTAAACCCGTGCTGCCATAGACAGACAGGAGAGCAACAAAAGTGATATCATTAGCTTGAATACCATTTTTGTTCATCCTGTCAAAAAGTTCTCGGGCATGTGCAGCATGTCCATGAACAACATATCCTGAGATTATGGCATTCCATGAAATTAAATCATGTTCTTTCTGAGTTTCAAATATCTTGCAAGCATCCCTGATGCATCCACACTTTGCATATGAGTCAATAAGTGAATTGCTTACAATGGTGTCACTGTTGAATGTGGATTTCTCAACCAAACAGTGAACCTGGCCAACGTGATTGATGGATGCTGTGCTTGCGCAAGCCCGGAGCACGCTTGAGTATGTAACTTGAGTTGAAGGTGCTGGAGCAGCACGCATTCCACGGAATACAGTCAAAGCATCTTCTCCAAAACCAGACTGGCTGTAACCAACAATAATTGTGTTCCAGCTCACCTCGTTGGCATCCCGCAATGATAAGAAGATCTTGAGTGAGCTTTCCATGTCGCTGCACCTGGCATAGAGATCCATTAGTGCATTTCCAACAAATAACTCAGACTCATGACCAATCTTTATAGCATTGCTATGAATTTGCTCGCCTAGGTCCAAGAGGGGCATATTAGCACAAGCTTGCAGAACACTTGATAGACTATATTCATTAGGCACCAGAGAAGACCACATCATTTTGATGAACAGCTCGAAGGCCTGCTCGTTCTGATTGCTCTGTGCGTACATGGATATCATAAAACTCCAAAGTATCACATCATCATGGGGAACCATCTCGAAAGCCAAGCGGGCATCCTCAATACCCCCACACTTGGCATACATATCAAGCAGCGCACCACAAACGCGAGGCTCAGCATCATAAAGCGTTTTACTGAACAGGCATGGATACCTTTGCCTAGCGCCACCGACGACAAGCACACGGCAGCCCTGAGCACACTGGTCAGTGCAAAGGGGTTGATCTTAGAAACCGCTACCCTCATCTCCCGGAAAACCTGAAGCGCGTCCTCCGGGCGGTTATTCTCAGAATAGCAAGAAACCATAGCAGTCCAAGCAACGACATCCTTACCCACGATCCGATCAAACAGGCGCCTTGCATCACCGACAGCCCCGCACATGGAGTAGGCGTCGATCAGCGCAGACCAGACAAAGGCGTTCCGGTCATGGCCCAGCTTGCACGCGCAAGTGTGCACGGCCCAGGCGAGCCCCAGAGCGTCCATGGCAACAACCAGCTTCAGCACCGAGGTGAGCACGAACTGGTTCACCTCGTGCCCCTCCCGCCGCAGCCTCCGGAACAGCGCCGTCGCCTGCTCAAACTTCCCCCGCAGCGCGTGGGCCTGGAGGTGCGTGACGAAAGACACCATGTTCCGCTCCGGCATCCCGTCGAACACCCTGCGCGCACCGGCGAAGGGCCCGAGCTTGGCGTACAGGTTGATCAGGACGTTGGCGCAGAAGAGGTCGAGGCCGCCGCCCCGCACGACGTGGCCGTGCACGGCGCGGCCGCCGCGGGCGTCGCCGCGCGCGACGCAGCCCTGCAGCAGCCTGGCGCACGCGTGCGCGTCGACCCCGGGCCCGCGCCCGGGTTCGGGGAGGGCGAGCGAGGTGAGCTCGTCGTCGAGCCACTGCAGCGCCGCGTTGGCCGCGAGGTCGCCGCGGGGCGGATGCGTGTGGTGAGAGACGGCCGGGAGGAGGCGGCGGCTCGCACGCCGGATCATCGGCCGTGGCAGGACTGGCGGGCGGCAGCGGCAGCGCACCGACTAGTAGATTTTTTGGTCTCAGTTATTACAGTCCAAATGCCCGGTTGGGCCCCCGTCTACCGAATTAGGGTCGCGGAAGAGGATGCAGCCCACGCGAGGTTGGTGCTGGAGAGCGGCCAGGCAACAGTCCCGCTGATGTATTAGTCCCACCTCGGCTATCTCAGCGAGTTCGACCCAGCTTATAAGAGCAACTCTAGCAAACCCCATGTCCTGCCCTGACCTGTAAAATAACCATCAAAATATGGGTTAGGGTAAAAAAACCAGCCTGATCAACCTGCATCCCGGCCCCTAAAAAGTTTTAGAGGGCGCCGCCACCGCTGCGGTGCCCTGCATATAAGCGGAAGCGGTTGGTGGGAGGACATTTCATCCCACGTTTTCTTCTACCAACCACCTCTTCTCTCCCCCCTCGTGCTCGGCGGCTGCATGTGCAACTAGAGGGGAAGCATTTTTTTGGGATTTTGCGCGCATGTCCTTTTTCTTCTCACACATATGGCCCTGGTATCTTACTTCCACGCCCTCGCTCCTTTGTGAACGCTTACATATGGATCCTTACTTCTATTTGTAGCCCCCTGATTTGTTTACAACGCAGTCCTGTTGGTGTTGGAGCTTCACTTGCGAACTGATCCTCCAACTTTTCTTTTAAGATATATACAGTCCTTTGGGCATATAACTGTGGTTCAATTTTGTGAACCAACTTGGCAGCTCCCTTGTGCAGCTTGTTGTCGGTTTCATGTAACTTTTTTAAACGCTCTACAGACTTTTTAACGAGCTACCCTAGCAACATTTTTGATATACAACGAGACATTTTTGGATCACTTTTTGCTGCTAACATATACAATATATACTGATGATTCATGTTATTTTGTTGGATTAAGAGCATATTTGAAGAAGAAGAAATGTGCCATTGTTGACTACAAACTGATACTCCAACACAATTTCCCCATGTAATTGTACCAGTTAAATGTACGGAGGGCGTGAACTTGCATTTTACTGGATAACAATGCTCAACATCTCTCGTCATTTAAATTCCTCGTAGAATGTTGGTAAGCACAAATAACAAGTTTCCAACACAATTTCCCCACAAAATGAAACTTCTAATACAAAACTTCCGGTACTAATTCCGGAGAAGAAGATGGAATCACAAAGATAAAAAATTTGATAGAGGCATGGATAACCACCAAAAAAGGAGATTACCAGTCGAAAGAGGTTCGTGACGCTGTGTAACCAACCGACATTCTTGAGATATAGGCCTTGTTTGTTTGCGCTGCGGCTTTGGCCAAAGCAGCTGTAAACTTGCTATGCTAAGGAGGCGACTGCGATGGAAGTTAGTTGTTTACATTAAAAATGAAAGTTAGTTGTTTGACAACATAGTTGTGGAAGCTGGTGAGAAGGCAGAAATGCCCCAAAGCACGTCCACATCCACCTCTCATCAATGCGCCCTCCCCTGTCCTCCTGTGCAACCCGCACCTCCCTCAACTCCGCCTCACACTTCATCACCGCCAAGTGCGCTGCGCCTACCAAAAGTTGGTTCCTAAAGGCCAAACAAACAAGGCCAAAGATGCATGTGTTGCGACTTTACATGCACTCCAATCTAATGAATTCTGATCTTGTAAAACTCTCGCATATTGTGCACATACAAATACAATGATGTGGCCTCCTGAAAGGTAGAGACGCTTACCCACCTTCGTTCTCAATTCAAAGAGTGCTCAAAAGGTCTTTTGAAAATTCTATGAATCAAAGAGCGAGATGTCTATGTATTTGTGAGAGAAAGCAAAAATCAACCTAAATTGAGCAGAAAAACTAACCAAATATGAACATATAGCACGAAGAAATTACTAGGACCCGATGCTGGAAAGGACAAGATCTAGATTCTCATCTCGAACCAGAATCCGCAGCCTTGCAGGCACGGGCATTCACGCTCCCTCGTCGATCCTGCCACTAGAACAAGGCGACAGAGCCAGCGGCGAGGTGTCCCGGTGGATCCCGTGTTTGTTGCTCGAGCTGGACGGCACGCTGACTTGGCTGCCTGAGGACTGCTGAGCCGACGACCCTGACCCTGATACGTAGCTGCTGCCGAAGCTCCTGAGCTGCCATTCAGGGACGTAGCTGGGCCTCATGGTCGTGTCCACGTCAGTCACCTCGTTGTCTTCCGTGAGCATGGACACGACCTTGGACATCGGTGGGCGTCGCTGGGGTAGGCCCATGGTGCAAAGAAGAGCAATATTGATAAGTATCGCAGCCTCTTCCTTGTCAAATTCGGCAAGTTCACTGTCTAATAGTTCAAGTGTCCGTTGGCTCTCGTGCAGATGCCAGGCCTGCCAGTTGTGGTAAGGTTACTTTTCCAGTATAAAGAGAGTGATGTAGATGATTTATTCTGAGGTCTTGGAAAGCTTACACATCCAAGAAGATACTCCCTCCGTTCCATAATATAAGAACGTTTTTTACACCACATCTTCTTCGAGGCTGTCATCGAAGTTCCGGCGTCCTGCGATGATCTCCAGTGCCACGACACTGAATGCGAAAACGTCAGCCTTTTCCGTCAGGTGCCCCGTCATGGCGTACTCGGGTGCGAGATAACCACTAAAACCAGAGAATATGGTGAGTGCCTGATTGATTTTATGTTATGAAGGTGCATGGAATGATTAAGATGGATTAAGATGGACACCGAATGTTCTTACAGCGTGCCAGCAACTCCGGTGTTGAGATGAGTCATGCTATTCTTGTAATGCCTAGCCGAGCCCTGCTCCGGTGCTCCCCCTAACCTAATTTCGGAGGGGTATTTTTGTCCCCGCGAGTTTGTTTTTTTCCTGGCCCGCCGCAGCCCAGATTCAAGCCCTGTCTAGCCCTGTATAACCCAGACCGTATACGTACAGTACCCTGGTCCAAAAAAAAACATCACACGACCCCACGTCCACGTAAGACCTACCGAATCCAATCATTCACTCGAGCAGCTCCATCAATCTCGCGAGCATTGACGCAGCTCCATAAGTCACGTAGTAGATCTCCAGCGGCGGCTATCTCGTCGCCGGCGATCTCGTCGGACAGCGGGCGCGACAACGTCGTGAATCTCCAACGAGCGCGCACAGGTACCGCATCCCGCGTCCCCCCTCTAGTCTCACTCGCGGCAACATCGAACGAACTGCCGCCGCGCCAGTGGTAGTGGTTAACCTAGCGGGGCGGGTAACCTAGCTACCCGGCGGCGCATGCGATCGTGGATCTTGTTCCGGTAGTGCTGCTCCTCGTGATCTGGGTTCACGTAGCGTCGGTTGTCGTCGCCTGTGCGCGCCATCAGTATCGTTATTTGATGTGGCGGCTAACCTAGGTATCCGGCGGCAGAGGTAATCACAGATCTAGCTAGGTTTTGAGATCGTGCAGTTCCTCGCGATTGAAAGTGATCACGACGGGTGCCGTGGCCATCTTCCTTACTAAGTTTGGCAGATCTGAACGGCCTCGGTTGCGGTTGTTTACATAACATCCGTGGTCGTGTGCTATGTGTTGTATATTTCATCATTGATAATGTTTGCACATGTGATGATACATATTATTGGTTGTAGTAAATGGCGGACGAGGAGTTAACTGATATCATGGCAGACATGGAGTTTGAAGAACTGATGAAAGACTGGATAGAAAATTGGTCAGATGATGAAAATTCAGATCGTGAAGATCGGTCAGAGAATGGGAGCGAATGGGACGATCTTAATGTGAGTGGCATTGTCATGTTGTAATTTTTTGGTGGTATCCGACAACATTAAATCTTTGTGTTGAAAATTTATAGATCGATGAGCTTGATGATGATCAGGAAAACAACTCGGAGCTCTCGAATGAAGATTACATTAGTCAGGTACGTAAGTGAAATTTTTTATTGGCATGCAAATTGAATTTCTTCTGGAATATTATATGATAAGTAATTATGTATTTGTGTTGTATTTTTCAGTTCATTTCCGAATGTCATAATGCGTACGACTATTACGGTGAATCCGACGCGGAGACAGGCCTTAACGACGAATCATTAGATGCAGCTGATTCTGGGGAGTCCGAGTCGTCGGTCATCATGAGTGAGGTATGTGTGTAATCAATGTTCTATGGAAGTAAGTAATGTTAAACCATAGAAAACTGTTTTCATGGCTGTGGTTTGATTGTGTAGGTGACACAAGATGATGGGGCAAAGAATGTCCAAGATACTGCCAGTGCAGATGATAAGAGGGATATGTTCATGCAGATAATGGAAATGACCTTTACGTCTCACGATGCTGCGTATGATTTCTACAACAGCTATGCTAGAGATAATGGTTTCAGCATTAGAAAGAATAAGCTCAGGTATAGCAAAACGGAGTCACGTCATATGCGTTATAGGCGGTTTGTTTGTTCGAGACAAGGGAAACGTGACAGCAAGTTGCTAACCGAGGAAGGACACAGCCGTAGGCTCAGAGCCGAGACACGCTGCTTTTGCGAAGCGCACCTGACCGTCAAGCTTGACCAAAAGAGTGGGGTTTGGTATGTTGAAAGTTTTGAGGACAAGCATAGCCATATGTTGGCAGGACCGGACGAGGTACCTTTTCTTTGGTCCCATAGAAAAATCAAAGAGTACCAGAAGCATGAGATAATGTCCATGGGAGCTGCAGGGATTAGAATTCACGACATGATGGATTGCTTCATCAGCAAACATGTATGGTACGGCGGTGTTGGTTTTACCAGGCGTGAAATATACAACCTTTGCGCCAAGGAGAAGAGGAAGCTGCTTTCAAAAGGTGATGCTGCCACAGCCATAGGCATCATGGCCAGTAGGAAACAGAGGGATCCTAGCTTCTTTTTCGAGTACAAGCTAGATAAGGAAGGACATTTGAATAGGATGTTCTGGTGCGACTCCCAGTCTCGTCATGACTATGAGGACTTCGGCGACGTGCTTGTATTTGACAGCACATACAAGATGAACCGCTATGGTATGCCATTCATACCTTTTGTTGGTCTTAACAATCATGGGAAGACCACTGTTTTTGGTTGTGCCATAGTTTCGGACGAGACCGAGGAGACATACGTGTGGCTTCTGCAGACTTTTTTGAGGTCCATGTGTCAAAAGATGCCTAAGAGTGTTATCACAGACGCCGACGCTGCGATGATCAAGGCAATTCGCGAAGTCTTGCCAGATGTGTGGCACCGTATATGTACGTGGCACATAGAGAAAAATATGAAGATTCACCTCAGTCACAAGTCCTTGAAGGAGTTCCGAACTCTTCTGTACTACAGCACGTCCACGACCACGTTTGAGGAGAGATGGCACGCATTTTCCAAAAGATGGCAGTCGGAAAAAACTATAACATGGTTGAGGCGGATGTATAAGAAGAGGAGACTGTGGGCCGCGACTTATCTAACAGAGGGGTTTTGGCTTGGCATGAAAAGCAACCAGCGGAGTGAAAGCCTGAACTCATGCCTTCACCTCCACCTAGACGGTGAAATGACCCTGGTGGATATGATTTTGCACTATGAGAATGCCGTTGTGCGTATCCGTGAAAACGAGGCGCGAGATGACTGCACGGCCTCACAGAGTTTACCGGTGCCAGTTACTAGCTCGAGGGAACTTGAGATAGCTGCTTCTCACGTCTTCACTCCAGCAAACTTCTATATGTTGCAAGATGATCTTAGAAAAATTGACATCATGGAGATTGTAGAAATTAAGCTGGGAGACGGATCACAGCAGTACATCGTGGCCTGGAAGAATAACCGGAAGCGCCGTTTTTGGGTGGAGTATACACCAGTAAATTCAGCAGAAACTATAAGGTGCAGCTGCAGAAGAATGATTCGAAAGGGTCTACCTTGCAAGCACGTATTCCATGTACTGAAGCACTTGAACATATCTGAAATACCAAAGTGTTTAGTTCTTGTTTGGTTCACGAAAGAAGCAAGATTGGGACTGCCCGCGAGGCGCACAAGCGATCTATTGGGATTTGGTTGGACTGGGGCCGGGGAAAGAATGAAATATAGCCAGGTCAGTGTGTTAGCGTCTGAAGCTATACATGCGACATGCAAACACCCTGCTTTGTGGGATCAGTTACAGGAGAGTTTGAAGGCTGTGATAGCTAAGAGTCATGAGTATGATCTGCTACAGGAAAATTTGTTGAAGCAAACAAATGACATCAGTAAGTGTGCAGTTGAATATGCGGACGATGGTGAAGGCAACATGATTGAGGTTAAAGATCCTATGAAAGTGTCAAGCAAAGGTGCAACAAAGGTAGATGAGAGCCGCCCTGTCTCGAAAAATGGTAGACCACTCTCTTTTGATGAGTTGAGAACCCGGTGCGGCGCTTGCAAATTGGTAGGACACACTAGACGTAGCAAGAAATGCAAACTAAATCAGAAGTAAGTGTTTGTATGCATTGTGGATTATTAAATTTTGTATCATTCATTAACTTAGCTTGTCTTTTATCATGTGCAGAAAAGTGGAGAAGAAACAAGAGTAGAACACTTGCTTCAATTATTTACTGTGTTAATCGGCCGGCTCATACTTTGGCTAAGGTAGCTGTAGGCGATTGTGTTTCTTTGGTTTGGAGGCTTTCGCCCCCTGATTGTATCCTTAGTGTATTAGCAGACGAGATCCCAGTCTTTGTTTAAATAAAGTAAGATGTTTCCCTCTAAACAAAAATCAAAAAAATCCTTTACTGTGTTATGACCGGGGCGGGAGGTAGAAAGAATATTGTACATTTCCCCTACCCACGTCCTAAATGCCATTAAATAAGTAACTGTACCACTCTCCTCCCCACCACACACTCACCCACCTCCCACGGGCGCCGGTTCGAAGTCCCCTCTTATCCCCACCTACAGTAGATCGAGAAAACCCTCGCCGGCGACCGCTGCAGCCGCCTCCGTGGAGAGAAGCCTCGGCTGGCAGAGAGCGATGATGGACCTCGCCGGCGATGACGAGGGGTGGCGCGCGCAGTTGACGGAGGTGTGCGGCTGGTTCCCCAGCACGGAGATGTTGGTCAACCACGTGCGTGGCCTCGTCAAAGTCCTCACCGACGCCGAGAGGAAGCGCGCCTTCCCCTACGACCGCGGCGTCTCGCCGGCTGTCCTCCTCGTGTGGGCAATGCGAGAGGCCACGCTGAGCGACTCCCCTGTTCAGCGCGCAAGGTGGTGGATGTACCGCTCCACCACCATGACGCTGCGGCCAGATTCAGCACGTGTCGCGTCGAGGGCGGAGCGCGTCGACGTCGACCTCGCTCTCCCTGCGCCCGTCAGCCCGGACTACCAGGTCCACCACGTGCCGAAGCCAGTGCTGCCGTTGGGCTCTGACGTCGTGGAGGACGACGTGGAGGAGGTACTGGTCATCCCTGATGAACATGAGGAGGGCGAGGAGGACGCTGTGCAGATGGTAGCGCCGGTCGCCGTCGAGGGTGGCAAGACAATGCCCATCGACGCCGAGCTCCTTCCCCTCCTCCCTGACATAGTGAAGGTGGAAGAAGAGGAGGTGGCTCAGGATTAGGTGGCGCAGCTGTCGAACAGAACGGCGGTCAAGAAGAAGGCTTCTCCGTGTGTGGTGCGCCGCTCACGCTGCCTCAAATTTCTGAAGAAGTGAAGATGGGCACAGTTGCTGAAGGAGGAGGAAGCTGCTGGTTATCTTAAGTTAGGTATGCTGTTATATGTTTCAGCATATAAGTTAACATTATTTTGGGTTTGATGTTGGTTAGGTATGCTTTTATATGTAAGCATATAAGTTATGCAATCGGTACGGTTTGATCGGGTTCTTTGTGGCTGAAGAACTGAATATCTACTGCTCACCCTAAGTGTCAAGTTCAGTTAAATTTCTGAATATTGAATATGTACTGTTGCTTTGCTTCAGTGTTGCATCAAAGGAGGAGGAAGCTGCTAGATGTTGCTCCTATGTTGCAACAAGACAATGAACTGGGCTGCTGCATAAATCAGTAGTGTTGCTAGGTGATGTGCCCATGTGCATCACATACCAAATATAGAACATGCCAAAAGTGCATTGTCAGCCAAATATAGAACATGCCAAAAGTGCATTGTCTGCCAAATATAGAACATGCCAAAAGTGCATTGTCTACCAATCATGATGGCCCCATGTTATTTATGCTGCAATCTCTGTTACACTTTGCCCATAAACTGAATAGCAAATAATTCAGCAGCATTTCATCATGTCAATTACAATGATGTCAATAACTTTATGAACAATCTACTTGCTAACTATGACAACAATCATAATGGCAAGCAGGCCAAGATACAGAAGACCTCCAAATCCTAAAATCCTATCCCTATAGAGCAATATTTCCTTGTGCATCTTAACCATTGCCCTCTTTTCTTTTCATTCCTTTTAATTTCAGCTTCATATTCTGTAATCTTAGTCTCCAGTTTCTTGTTCTTCATGGCAAGATACTTAATGACTGACTTTGCTTTGCTATCCCACTCCCCATCAACCCATTCAACATACTCAGAAGTGATATCATCCTAAATAAATCATGAGCAATTCAAGTCATTTTATAACTGAACTTGTCACTGCAAGCGTTAAACACTGAACTTTTTTGCAGCTTGACCGCAATAGCAGTACTAGTTTGAAGATCATGCTCAGTAGACTAACCTCAAACACACATCCCCCGAGTGCGCTGCCAAAATTGTCTGCATCTATGCAGACACGGCCACCAGGAGTTTCCTGATGACCACATAGATGGAGCTTGTCATGGCCACAGGTGATGAATTGTGGGCGATAATGCTGGGATGTAAAGAACAACGGTAAAGAACTTACCTTTTTGCCACCAAAGTGTAGCACTGAAGAAACCCTAGCCGTGGGTTCTCTCGGCCCGCCACCGCCCACGAAACCCCCGTCCCCTGTTCCACTCGATCCGCCGCCGCTGCCTCCTGTGCCACTGAATCCGCCCCACCTGCTTGCAGGACCCAGGGTTCGACCTAACTTGCGGTCGCCACCGCTCTTCTCGTCACAGCCGCCGCCGCTCGACGCCCAGCTTGCTGTCATGCTTTCACCGTCGAGATTTGGAGGCGCAAATGGAGAGAGATGGCTAGGGATTCGGAAAGGGAAACGAGAAAAGGGGAAAGATCGATGTGAACCTGGCAAAATGGGCTGGTGTAGCGCTGCCGGCACGATAGCCCGCCTGTGGGGCCCCTCACATGGTTAGATGGGCCGTGCCTGGCATCATGGTGAGTACAGAAAAAGTTAATTATACATATAATAAAAAAACGACGGGTTTGTAAAACAAAATAGAAAAACATGATGCCTGATAACACGCGATAGAGCCAACGAGCTGACATGACTAATTTTGATCAGTGTAATATTACATTTTGGCTTGATATATTTACTTATCTACCATGACTACTTTTCATAATCATGTGATGAGGGGGAATTACCAGGAGATTATGCAAGATGTTGACATGCAGATAGCTAAGGCAGAAGGCTAAGCTTGGTAGAGTTTTTAAAAAAGTAAAGATTGTGAAATTTTAATATGAAACTTACGAGAGCAGTTGAAGAGAAAAATAGACTATTACAAAAAATTGGAGAATGAGAAAAATATTAAGCAAGAACACTTGATAAGTGAAGCCGTGAAAAATACAATTATAAAAGTTTGGAGAACGAGAAAAATATTAAGCAAGAACAATTGATAAGTGAAGCCAAAACTTTATTGGTACGACCAAATTGTCTTCTCCGAGCGAATTGTATGGCCGAATTGTGTGATACGAGCGAATTGTCCGACAGACACATACACATGTATGTGTCACAATATTCGAGATGCCCTGTTTATTACATAAAAATGATAGAACCCCTAAGATAATCATGCCGTCAAAATCTTCGACCGGACTAAATCCAAACCACTAAAACTTCAATCTTGCATGCCGCATGAATTCTTCAGGCGCGCCTTTTCCTTGCGATTTCGCGAATTTTGTTCTTCACACACTCCATCGTGTTCGAAGGTGACATAATCAACTCCTCGACGAAACGTCTTCTCCTTGCGTCAACGGTGGCCTGCAAAAAATGACATAAAGGTTACATGAACCGAAGTTGCTACACGACCATAGTAGCTAGTCTACAAACGTAAATAACAGCATACCTGTGAAAAATCGCGGGTCATTCAGTGCCCGTCCCAATGTTCTAAACATTCTGTGACAAAAAGGCCACAAGAGTTCCTGGTACATATGCAAACATTAGCGGTGGGCAATACGAACATGTGTGTTGTTGTTTGAATGTGCATGATGTCCTATTAACTCACCCATCCTCTTGTTGGGGCATGTCATACTCCTTGATAGGCCACTTACTTATGTCCGGATATTACCCTGGTGTAATAAGATTTGCTAGGTGCATATCGTGTGCTATAGCCATTCGCTATAAAGAGGATAGTGTTAAAGAATAATCATAAACAACATGTAAGACCAATGGTACAAATGTTGGTTATATTACCAGTGCTTTCACAGTCTTTTCTGTCAGGTCCAGAGAATAGAGCGAATCGAGAACTTGGAATTCTTGCTTGATCAAGTGCATGACCACGGTCATCCAGTGGGCATTGTCGATATTCAACGCGATATACATCTACAGTGCAAAAAACCATTGTGGATCAAACAAAATACTTGATGAAATGTCCTGTAGTGAAGAACCACAAACATAACGTACCTTATCACGCACAGTATACTCGTTCGTGACTCTATTAACTGCTCCAGCTTTGGACAGAGCACTATCCATGTTGCATCTCGATGACAATGGATCGTCTCGTGCGATAGCACGATCTACAAGGAATTTGGACCTCCACGCTGGACAGAGGTAACGATCATGACCAACGCGCAGCTCCAAATGTCCCATATAAGCATCAATTACCTTCATTGAATATCAGGGCATTACATGTTGAAAGTTGAGACATAGACTATTGAGAATTTTAATAACAGGACATGCAAGTAGTACTTACATCGTCCGACAGCCATCTGTGAGTTAGTACCGGTCAAATCCTTCCAGAAATCAGAGATATGCCACGCCCTTCACTGTAGTAAACTTTCTTCCCCTTATTTTTCTCGGTGCTAGCAGCTAACTCGGCAAATGAAACAACTGCATCAATTATTTCCGGCGTCAACTCATCTGCCACAATCTTCGGCTCATGATTTCCAGAAAACAGAGCTGCATGAAATAATATGAACGTCAACAATGGTGATCATATGCATTCGTAGCATATAACAAAATAAGAAAGTTAGTTACGATACCTCTAGTAGCAGTAGAAGTACCAGAGGGTTTCTGACCACGGTTGGGACGCCTGTTGGGCTTGTCAAGTGCGTAGGGGGATTCAAATTTCTTAGGAACAGTCCTCTTGCGCTTACCGGACATAACTTCCTCATCCTTATCGATTGTTGCACCCTTTTTTCCATTCGCCTTAGCCATGAACTTGCTGACAGAAGATGGACAAATGTCTATGTCCGATGAAGGTGCTTGAGTAGAAGTACCAACGACCCAAGGGTTTTCGGGTGTAGCGCCACATTCATCATTACGCCTAATAGGTGAAGCTTCCTTGTGTTCATTCATCGTTGGTGGGGTTTTCTGTTTGGCAAACAAAATCGTGTAAACATTTCAGCACGTAAATAAATTAAAGGAGAAAATTATAGACATAAATATATATACATAGTACCTCAGGTACGGTTTTATGGTTGGGAACCACTTCATCAGGCTGCGTCATGTCAATGACAGGCTCTCCGCGTGATTCTATGTCATCCTTGTACACGAATTCCTTCTTTTCATATGGACCGTTCTCGAACGAATCCGGTTCTTCATCCACATCATTGTCCGCGGATGGCACGGCAGCAGCCGGCTTGTACATGACACCTGATTTGTTCAACTTCTCCAACAACCTCTGCAATAGAAATATAAATTTAGTAATTCTAGCATGGTTTAAAACAGCAAACATACTATAAACTATAAAGTTTGGGTGTGACACCTCAGCAACTTGATCAGGGATTTGCCTCATCTGGGTGTGTATGAAGTCCATGCAGCTTCATTAGAAGCTCCATCAAATCTTCCAACATTGGGGCTGTCGTCGACTTCTTTGCGTTTCCATTTGCAGGCTTGGTTTTTGGCTTCATGGTAGGCGCATTATTTGGGATGTTGGGCTCCCGAACCCTATACTCCTGGGTGATATTATTTTCGATCTGCATGCGATATTGAAGTACATGTGATGAATAAAAATAAATATTATTAAGTTACAAAACATTTAAGAAAGACGGAACACAATGACTTACTCTGACGTTACCACGGCCGCGCCCATTGTCATAGTCGAACCGATCTCTCCTAGTGGCTGCACCTTCGGTCTAGTTCCTCATAAGAGGTTGTATGGACAAGTTGGGATTATAGGCGCATTCGCCTTCGACCGGTTGCACCTTCTCCCAGTACAAGTACTACAAAAAATATATAAGGATTTAGAGTTAGTACAATACATCACATAAAATTGCAATGATATGATAATTGACATTATGCAACAGGTCTCATATGTGTACCTGCAAGAGAGCCAAATTGCCTTTCGGCCATTGGCGGAAGTGTTTGCAGTTCTTCACTATGCGAAGGCAATCAAGGAGAACACGCATGGTGAAGGCATTCCAGTTAATCTTTGAAATACGTTTCACATCATCGACCAAAGCGTAGTACTGCTTTGGCACAATCTTGCTCGACATGGGAGCAATAATTGTTCCTAATAGGACAAGGACTACTTTCCGAAGGAAATCGTCGTCGGTGGCTTTACTTTTAATTATGTCCTCAATGAGATTATCTATCACTATGTTTTCTGATGTCTTACTGAGAAATTGTGGCGGCACCCGCTCCTTGATGTCCTCGCCTTCTTCAGTCAGAATGTCCGAAGCGGACAGTCCTTGGTTCTCGAGGTTAAAGATGCACTCGACGTCGACCGCACCGAGAGTCACCTCCCCAACCTGCTCTTGTATAATGAATCTGGCCGTGCTATCCTGAAAATTCTCAATCATATACCTAATCAGTAGGGTACGCATCTTAATAGATGGTATCTGTAGCATGCTGCGCAATGTTGTATCAGCCACTCTAGCGCGTTGACCACTCGATAGAGCTGCAACAAGCTTGCGCCATTTCTCAACGACACATACTATTTCTCCATTCAGCTCGTCCATCCTGTTGAAAGAAAATATATAACTTCGTGACATTAGCAAACACTAAAGCAAAAATAACAATAGACATGCAAAAATATAAAACTTTCTGGCAGTAGCTAACACTAATGCAAAAATAACACTAATGCAAATACAAAACTAGCACCATGTATACTGCAACATGCAGCCAAGTGTGTGCTGACATGAGGCAATAAAAAAATAACTACAATTGGTAATTGAATTTACTTGCATCTGATCAAGTTCTTTGAGCATCAGATAAATTATATAATTAATAAATTTAATATGGTAAACTGTTACTAATTCGTCTGGTTGTCTTATTAACAGGGTGACAAATTGATCAGCTGTAAATAACTAGAGTATATAGCAATGGTACCTATTTGAGGTTCATCAACATCTAATGCTAATAACTCTTTAACGTTCTACGTGCACAACAATATAATTGGATCGTGTGACAAAAATATAATTGGATCATGTGACAAAAAAGCTATTGCATCATGCTTCTCGAGAAACAACATCTTATTCTACCATGCTATGAAAGAACCAAAGATTGTTTTCATCTATGCCATCTGGTCAGAACGCATCTAGTCGAGTTGATACTAGTTGAAAATATGTGGTAAACCTAAGTCCATCAAAGCAACGAGACGGAGGAAGTAGCTTGCTATGAAGGCGCGAGGTAAGGAAGACAATTTACTTGATCGGTCGACGAAGATGAAAGAAGTCGGCGATGCGTTGTCGACGTAGTTCGTCGAGGTCGGCCTGCACGTGCGGACGACCTTGATCTTCTCGGGGTTTTTGTGGCGTGTGGGATGCGGCAGACGGAGCTGTCGACGACTCGCCGGCAGGAGGCGATCTAGTCGACGACATGTGCGAGGAGGAGGAGATTATGTACGAGGTCGACTCCTAGGTCGTCGTAACTTCCCTGTGGCCAATCTCGCGATCTATATTTTTCTCCATTGAAGCGAGGCTGAACGTGCTCCTCAATCGTAGGGATTAGGAACATATGGATTAGCACGATCCCAGAATTGTGTAACAGAATGGCAACTACTCCCGTGATCGACGTGCGTGTGATCGACGTGCATGGAAAGCGCAGGGTTGTGGGCCCCAACAATATGGATCCGATAGTTATTTGCGGTCTGGGCCGGCCCACCTACCTGCATTGTTTCTTCCCTCAAATTAAATATCATTGGTTCTTCCCTAAAAAAAACTCTTTGTGACACCTATTAGTTATTGTATACTTGTATATGTTCAACAATATTTATAGTATCTCTATCATTTCTACGATATTATACATTCAAATGTATTGTTCCTCTTTCCCTTTTAATTTGGTTTTCCTGTTATTTTATGTTTTCTCCTTCTTATTCCTATTTTTTTTCATATTTCCTAATTCCATATCACTTCTTCTCATTGTTTTCAATTTCATTTCAAATATGCATGATTAAATGTTGTCCTATTTATGACTTCCTAATTGGTGGGACCGTCAAGGAAAACCACTTTCAGACCTGCCCTCCGGCAGACCCGAATGGTCCTACTTGTACATGGTGCATGTGGAGGCATGCATGAGATGACCCCAACTTTTGGGACCATGTGGGCATGGCCAATGTGGTCCCTCAGGGAAGGTGTCCACGAATTCGGACACAAAACGCACGTTGCGTCACATGGGGGCAGTGTTGCAGGGTTTTTTCGCCGGAAAAACCCTAGAAAATGCATCGAGTGTCGGAAATGAACGATACTTGTCATGCATGCATGCCATAGTCATCCTAGGGTATGCATAAAGTTTGGGATCATTTGGTGGGACCGTCAAGGAAAACCACTTTCAGACCTTCCCTCCGGCAGACCCGAATGGTCCTACTTGTACATGGTGCATGTGGAAGCATGCATGAGATGACCCCAACTTTTGGGACCATGTGGGCTTGGCCAATGTGGTCCCCCAGGCAAGGTGTGCACGAATTCGGACACAAAACACACGTTGCGTCACGTGGGGGCAGTGTTGTAGGGTTTTGTCGCCGGAAAACCCTTGAAAATGCATCGAGTGACGGAAATGAACGATACTCGCCATGCATGCTTGCCATGGTCATCCTAGGGTGTGCATACAGTTTGGTCTCAATTGGTGAGACCGAGAAGATAAACCTGCTTCTAGTACATGGTGCATGTGGAGGCATGCATGCGATTGTCCCAACTAGATTTGATTTAATAATATTTCAAGTATCAAACAGAAAATAAAATTTATAATTAGAAAGGACAACATATTATCTTACATTTAAAAAATAATTCAAATGTAAAAAAGATAAGATCTATCGGAATGAAGAAGTGCAATAGAAGATAACATATTATCTTACATTTTGGAATTATTTCAAATATAAAGAAGAGAACAAATATTAGAATGAAGAAGTGAAATAAAACAGAACATTTTATCTTACAAACTAAAAATATTTCAAAAATAATAAAGATAAGAAATATTAGAATGAAGAATGAAATAAAACACACCATTTTAGTTTATATTTCGTAAATATTATCAATATACAAAAGAGAACGAACAAATGAAATAAAACACAACAAAATTTGGCATATTTTTTTTAATTTTAGTAAAAACTGTTAGAAATAATATAGAAAAAATAGATTTGATTTTAAATATTAGAAATATAAACAAGAAAAGAAATTTTGGAGTTAAGAAGTGAAAAACAAAGAAAATATAAAACAGATCAGTGCGCGGGTAAGGCTGCCCTGGGCCAGCCCACCCCAATTGGGCCCAAGGCAGAGCCGTGCAGGGCACAGCGCAGCGCACAGCCGTGGGGTGGTGGGAGTTTAGTCCCACCTCACCAAGCGAGAGAGCGCCGCACCGGTTTATATACCCGGCTGCGACTCCCCTCCCAAGCTCCTATCAATTGCAGGCAGTACATTGCCTAACTCTCGTCCCCTCTGCCCCGTGGGGCCTACTAGCAGCAGAAATTCTGCACCACGGGCCTGCATCCTGGCCCATGAATGGCTGGGTTCCTAGTCGTATGCAGGTCAGGGTGTATGAATTCCCCTGCTCTGGTAGGTGGGCACATTTTTTGGCATTTTGCCATGTGTTTTGATCTTCAAATCACACACTAAATTATAGACATGCTCACTTGCATTCAATACACATTTTTTTGCATATATGACAAGTTAATGTTTTCACCTTCAAATCATCTAATAAATTTTACACATGCTCACTTACATGTAATACACATGGATATTAATGGGATTTCAAAAAAAATGAGGCCGTGGTGTATGAATTCTCCTCCCACATGCATGCCATGGTCATGGTAGGGTGTGCAAAAAGTTTGGGATCATTTGGTGGGATCGGCAAGGAAAACCACTTTCAAACTTGCCCTCCGGCAGACCCGAATGGTCCGGCTTGTACATGGTTCATGTGGAGGCATGCATGAGATGACCCCAACTTTTTGGGAGCACGTGGGCATGGCCAATGTGCCCCCCCAGGCAAGGTGTGCACGAATTCGGACACAATACGCACGTTGCGTCACGTCGGGGCACTGTTCTAGGGTTTTATCACCGCAAAACGCCTACAAAATGCATAGAGTGTCAGAAATGAACGGTAGTTGCCAGGCATGCTTGCTATGCTCATCGTAGGGTGTGCATAAAAGTTGGTATCAATTGGTGAGACCGAGAAGAAAAACCTGCTTGTAGTACATGGTGCAAGTGGAGGCATACATGCGATTGTCCCAACTATATTTGATTTAATAATATTTCAAGTATGAAACAGAAAAGAAAATTTATAATTAGGAAGGACAACCATGAAAAGTGAAATAAAAGACAACATTATATCATACATTATTTAAATTTATAACTGTTAGAACAAAGAAAAGAGGAGAATATAGAAAACAGAAGAAAAATTTGAATGAATAAGTGCAATAAAAGACAACATATTATCTTACATTTAAAAAATAATTCAAATATAAAAAAGATAAGATCTATTAGAATAAAGAAGTGAAATAAAATATAACATATTATCTTACATTTTCTAAATATTTCAAATATAAAGAAGAGAACAAATATTAGAATGAAGAAGTGAAATAAAACAGAACATTTTATCTTACAAACTAAAAAATATTTCAAAAATAATAAAGATAAGAAATATTAGAATGAAGAATTGAAATAAAACACACCATTTTAGTTTATATTTCGTAAATATTATCAATATACAAAAGAGAACGAACAAATGAAATAAAACACAACAGAATTTGGCATAATTTTTTAATTTTAGTAAACACTGTTAGAAATAATATAGAAAAAAAGAGATTTGATTTTAAATATTAGAAATATAAACAAGAAAAGAAATTTTGGAGTTAAGAAGTGAAAAACAAAGAGAATATCAAACAGATCAGCGCGCGAGTAAGGCTGCCCTGGGCCAGCCCGGCCGAATTGGGCCCATGGCGGAGCCGCGCAGGGCACATCGCAGCGCACAACCGTTGGGTGGTGGGAGTTTAGTCCCACCTCGCCAAGCGAGAGAGCGCCGCACCGGTTTATATACCCGACTGCGACTCCCCTCCCAAGCTCCTATCAATTGCAGGCAGTACATTGCCTAACTCTCGTCCCCTCTGCCCCGTGGGGCCTACTAGCAGCAGAGATATTCTGCACCACGGGCCTGCATCCTGGTCCATGCACGGCAGGGTTCCTAGTCGTATGCTGGCTGTGGAGTATGAATTCTCCTGCTCTGGTAGGTGGACACTTTTTTTGGCATATTGCCATGTGTATTGATCTTCAAAACACACACTAAATTATACACATGCTCACTTGCATTCAATACACATTTTTTTGCATATGATAAGTTAATATTTTGACCTTCAAGTCATCTAATAAATTTTACACATGCTCACTTACATGTAATACACATGGATATTAATGGGATTTCAACAAAAATGAGGCCGTGGTGTATGAATTCTCCTCCCACATGCATGCCATGGTCATGGTAGGGTGTGCAAAAAGTTTGGGATCATTTGGTGGGTCTGGCAAGGAAAACCTCTTTCAAACTTGCCCTCCGGCAGACCCGAATGGTCCAGCTTGTACATGGTGCATGTGGGGGCATGCATGAGATGACCCCGACTTTTGGGAGCATGTGAGCATGGCCAATGTGGCCCTCCAGGCAAGGTGTGCACGAATTCGTAGGCATGATTGGCACATGTGGGTCACCATGTTCAAGAAAGTTTGGGTGATTTGGAGGTGGTGGGAAAAATCACATTTGTTCAAAAACTGGCTTAAGTTAGACCAAATGGCCCCTCCGGAATGCGGTCATTTTTTCGACCACCTCCAAATCACCTCAACTTTGGCACACATGATCTCTTGCACAAACAAAGGTAGGTTTCCAAGGTTTCATATTTTTTTGAATTTTTATTAATTTATAATGCCCTCTAGACTGACTGGTCAAAACATCGGTCTATACCTCAGGGGGCATTGTAAAATATTCTTTTTCCAAATTTTCTTTCATAGGCATGATTGGCACATGTGGGTCACCATGTTCAAGAAAGTTAGGGTGATTTGGAGGTGGTGGGAAAAATCACATTTGTTAAAAAACTGGCTTAAGTTAGACCAAATGGCCCATTCGGAATGCGGTCATTTTCTCGACCACCTCCAAATCACCTCAATTTTGGCACACATGATATCTTGCACAAACAAAGCTAGGTTTCCAAGGTTTTATATTTTTTTGAACTTTTTATTAATTTATAATGCCCTCTAGACTGGCTGGTCAAAACATCGGTCTATACCTCAGGGGGGCATTGTAAAATATTCTTTTTCCAAAATTTCTTTGAAATTTCTAATGCCCTCTTATATTTTTTTATAATGCCCTCTTATATTTTCTTTGAAATTTATAATGCCCTCTTATATTTTCTTTCTATTTTTTTTAATTTTTTTAATTTATAATGCCCTCTTATATTTGTTTATTTTTTAATGCCCTCTTATATTTGTTTATTTTTTAATGCCCTCTTATTTTTTTGATTTTTTTATTTATAAAGTTAAGTTTCCAAGATGGCTAGGCTGGCCCATGCTTTTCCTTTTGTTTATTTTTTCCCTTTTCCTTCAGTTTACATAAAAATTACCTAAGCACTCAAAAAATAACATAAAAATTACATGACCCCTCAAATAATAACATACCAAAAATTCAAAAGGTATTTTTATCAAACACATCTTTTTGAATATTTATATTTTCTTTTCTTATAAATAAGTGACATTTTCAAAATTCTAATAAGTAGGGTAAGATAACTTTATTAAAAAATAAAGTAGATCTTATTTCAAATTCCTTTTTTTTGCAGACATTATTTTTAACTAGTATTACATTACTCTTCTAAATTTACATTTAATTCCTTCACACTTTGATGATGGAATATTTGCTCTGTTATTGCAACATTGTTTCAAATGATGGAACATTTGATCTTTTTGCTTATTCAAATTATGCATTGATGGAATGTGTGAGGATGAACAATCATCAGTAACTTTACGAAACCCCATGTACTATAATTCATGAGAGCCAATTTGGAACATTGCCAGATTCAATATTTGGTATAATTGGCACATGCGCACAGCATGTTGCACTTGCCCACAACATAGACAAGTATTGCAGCATGTCCGAAGCAACACTGAAGCGCCATTTGTGATCATTGCACCATCGAAACAACAAGTAAACATGAAGGAAGCATTCACCACCAATAAAGTTAAGGCCACACATATATAGATAGCATTCTAGGTTACCAGCACAGGTACCAGGCAGTTCACAACAGATCCAGTTCAGACACACAATACATTACATTACATTAATAGAGGTAGTTTCCAACCAGTTCAGACCCAGATGCAGCTTTCCAAAAGTAAAACATCATCAAATATACTGATGATGAGTACGGCTTCCAGCTTCTGATGATCAGCATGATGTAGGACTAGAGGTTAGGGTTTCTCAGGACCTTCAGGAGGGCAGAATGCTCAGTCCTGATCTTGTACTCATCACTGGAGATCGATGTATCCCGACAATGTTCCATCAGATGCTCCAATAACCCAGACCCGGGCTTGGGCTTGCTGCAGAAGGGGCAGCGGTACTTTTCCGTCCTCCAGTTGTGGTACATACCAGGTCCTTGGGCCCTGATCTTCAACACCACCTTCTCTTCAAACGACTCGACGTTCCCCTCGATCACATCATCTCCAGATTCATACTGCACACATTAATGACTGACATTAATACATTATGCATTCAAATACTATAAACACGTAATACTAACTCAATGCACAAATAACATTTCAACTAGGCCTTACCTCATACGACTCATCTTCATCAGAGTCATATGGGTAGAACCCAGTCTTGTCCCACTTCCTCTTGTTGCCCACAAGATCCTCCTCCTCCTGCTATATTGTCAAACAAGCACATCAATTACAATGAATTGAATTGCAGTTCAAAGAATGTCATTACAGACGAAATTGTGAATGTGAACCACATTGGTATGTTGCAAGTGACCAAATGCTTTCCTTATAAATACAGAATCTAAGCAATCAATCAACATAAATGCTTTCCTTCATAAATGCTAATGAAAATCCAAGCTGGATTCTTGACATTCCCTGGATTAACCCAACACTTTTCTTTTGAGGGAATCCCCCCACACTACTTAATGGAAACATATAGTATATTTTGTTGCTAGGATCCTGCCTTGGAATGTTTACTTCATAGTTATACAATGGTGACATCCTAGCTGCATATTTTTGTAATTCATCATAAGTATTTGCACAAGAGGAAAATCTCTGGCCAGGTTAATTTTATGAGGCTGGACAATAGGCCTGCCTACAACATTTGGTTTATAAAATTTTGGGCAAGGACAATATTTCAAGGCCATGTTACTGTTTTTTAGGCCACTCTTCTGCAATTGTAAAGTGAGTTATCTCTTAGCCCTCTAAATATAAAATTACATCCATTGCTACTAATTACAGAAGCCAACTACAAATTTTAATATGCACAAATTACAGTTTTTTGGATAATGCAGCAAAGCTCCTACACATATTAACATAATGCAGTAGTTAATTAGGTACAACTTCAACTATAAATGCATACATCTCCAACAAACATCTAAAATTTCATTACTTACCTAAACAACAACAAATTATACTATAGATGAATCTTGTATCATCTAAATCAATTCATTGGCACATCAAAATTAATGCATTCCAAATCAAATATGTTTCCATCTAGTATCATTGAACCACATATCAAATCAAATAATCATATATGTCTGCAGCATTGAACTACAGATCTAATAATCATATGACGTCTATCTGACCTTAAATTCCCCCTTAAATAAGGTATTCAACCTCATACTAATTAAAATCTAACAAGCAAAAATTTCACTACTAACCACTGAAAAAACCCCAAGGTGCTTTTATCTCTGAAGGAACGGCATTGGAGAGGATGTTCAATGCTGTAAATATCTCTGAAGCAACGGCAAAATTCCACTACTAACCCAAACTAAATAAGCATAGACTGCCCCTTCCCCTCTCCTTCAGAAGCCCTAATCCAACACAAACAAATCCAGCCCTTGAGAAGCTCTTTTTGATTAACATGACAACACCCATTACATGAGCACATCCTTCACTATATTTACAACCAAACTAATGCACCATCTAATCACCTCAGGTAGACATTTTCCAAAAACACAAGGACATGCACAACCCATCTCATAGCCTCTGCCTGACAGGCATCAATCAAGCATCAAAGAACTGCAACTATGACAACATGCATCAATCAAGCATCTAAGAATTGCAACTATGACAGGCATAATCCCTAGAACTAAGCGTCCTTTTAATTAATCATCAAGCCAAAGAACTAAAGCAGGCATCAACCCAAACCAATAGAGAAGTATATATTTGAATAATCCATCGTCTAATCCTCAAGCCAAACACCTAAAGAATTGCAAAAATTCCACTACTAATCTAATAAGCATCTGAAAAAAACCCATCCCTTAATCCGGCTACTTCTAACCTAATTTAATAATCATGTGAGGTCCACCATTCTTGCACGAATCAAATACACAAAAACCCTAATGCAGAGAAAACCCTACATCCAACAAATCTAACTAAAAAACCTTCTGGCCACAAACCCTACAATCTAAAAACTACCACATTAAAGTGATACCTTCTGCTCCGCCTGCTCCTCGCCAGAGCCGGCCTCCACCTTCTCCACCTCGTGCGCCTCGCCAGAGCCCGCCTCCACCTTCTGCGCCTTGCCAAAGCCCGCCTCCACCTTCTGCGCCTCGCCGGGATCGCCAGAGCGGGCGCATCTGGCTGGACTGCGCCGCTGTAGCCCGCCCCCGCCTTCTCCAGATCTGCAGTGGGGGAGCACCGCGCTGGACGCCGGCACGTCCCCTCACAAAGGTGCCCGCAGCGACCTGCCGCGCCTGCTCCACCAGATCTGCGCCCCAATCGGGGCTCTCGCCTCCTGCGTCCGCCATGGCGATGGAGAGGATGCGGTGAGGGCGACGAGGAGGTTGGAGAGGAGAGGGAGTGGGGAGAGGGAGACGATGCGGCGGGGGGAAATGGTGGGCGATGCGGCCGGAGGTGGTTGCCGTCCACATTTATATGATGGGACGGTTTTGGAATCTACTCGTGACACGTGCTGCCCCACGCGCGGGCGGCTCCACGCGTGCACGAAACGTCGCCATATACAAATACGTATGGCCGGGCATACGATCTAACAGGGCCCGTACGGGCCTCCCAGGGCTCCTCGATGGCTATACGCGGGGGCAACAAAGACGACCGTGCCCCTCGTTATGAACCGTTTTTGGTTCATCCTGGCTGTCGATGTGTTTTTCTACCTCGCGTTCAGCCCGGGGGGGGGGGGGGGGGGGGAGCACGAGAGCAGAAACGTGTCTAGCCAGCCCGAAGTCAGAGATCTTGGGGTTAAGATCAGCATCGAGCAAGACATTGCTGGCCTTGATGTCCCTGTGCACTATACGCATGCTGGGCTCCTCATGGAGGTACGCTAGACCTCTTGCAATGCCTACGCATATCTCGAAGCGCGTTCTCCAGTCTAGGTTCAAGTCTGTCTTGCCTGCATTTTCAGAAGCTTTAGACACTTGGAAGGATACTTACTTTTCGTGGAACCGAAGACGAAAGTTGAGGCAGAGAACAACAAAGGTATACCAAATATTGCTTGATCGAGGCTCCCTTGTTCCAGGTACTCATAGACCAAAAGTGGCGTCTTACTGTCGATGCAACATCCGTGCAACTTCACAAGGTTCCGGTGCTGCACCGCAGATATGGTTGCAATTTCTGTCATGAATTCCTTTTTCCCTTGATGAGATGTAGAAGACAGCTGCTTTACAGCCACCATTCTCCCATCAGGTAGCTTACCCTGTACACAAAAGATACAACCCATGATTTCAGCATGAGACAAGTACATTTTGTTTAGTACTCCCTCCGGTCCTTTTTACTCTGCATATTAGATTTGTGCCAAGTCAAACTTTACAAAGTTTGACCAAATTTATGTTTAAAAATATCAACATCTATAATATCAAATATATACTATGAAACTACATTTCATAATGAATCTAAGAGTGTTGATTTAGTATTGTGATTGTTGATAGTATCTTTTTATATAATTTTGGTTAAAGTAGAGATACTTTGACTTCGGACATAATTTATATGCAGACTAAAAAGAACCGGAGGGAGTAGATTGTGAATAGAAACAATATACATAATGAAATGAAGAGCTTAATCTTGTTGGAATGTAACTGACCTTGTAAACAAGTCCATATCCCCCTCTTCCGAGAATGTTACCAGGACTAAAATTGTCCGTAGCAGATTTTATTTCACCGTAACTGAAGACGTTAGGCCTTCCAACTATACTGAACAACTCTGCAAAATGAAGCACGTGTCAATTTCTCCCCATGATTAGCACTCTAATTTTAGTGTTTTTTGTTACCTTCCATTTGCACCTCTAACCTCCTTCTTTTCTGCCCCCAAACAAAGGCCCCGACGAGTGCTAGAAATCCTAAAACTGCAACACAGATTACAACTCCAACAATCAAACCTGTTCTACTGGTAGTGCTGTTTCCCTGTGGACCAGGATCCCCTTCACCATTGCTACCTACAGTAGGAGTAAAAGAAAGTGGACTATTGTAATATGATTTATGTAACTAAATGATTAGCGAGTAGCACAAGTAACATTACCATAAGAAGATACACTTAATGCTGAGATTGATGGCCCATAGAACCCTTGGTCAGGAATGCAACAAGTGCCCTTTCCAGCCCAAAAGAGATGAATATCAATGAAATTATTCGTTACTTCAACAGTGTACTGTCGGCGTCCCCCCCGTCTAACTCCCGCCGTCCCCCGCGTCCCTCTCTGAGGCGACTCGGGGGAACCCTAGCTCCCTCCGCCGGCCCTCCTCCACCCTCCCTCCCCCTCGCCACCGCCGAGGGACACAGCCGGGCAAAGCCCAGGCAGTGCCGGCGGCGGCGGGGCCTCTCCCTGGCGCGTCTCTCTCTCTCTCTCCCCTTGCGGTGGCGCGAGTTCTTCCGGCGGCGGCTTGGCAGCGTGGCGCGGCGGAGCTCCGGCGATGACTCGGTCCTACGGTAGGGTGGAGGGCAGGGCACCGTCCAGTGGTGCTGCCTCCACGGCGGCTGCGGCTTGGGGCCCTTGACCCCGATCCGATCTGGATCTGGTGGTGCTTGGGCCTGGGCCATGGCGGCTGGCGCGGCGTGGTGTTCGTCGGGGCTTGTCGGCCTCTAGGCACCATGGGGGTGCCGGCGGCGACGCGTGCCCGGCGTGGTGATGCTGGTGGACGTGGTGGTCATCTTCTTCCAGAGATGGCCAGCCAGAGGCTTGGTGATCGGATCTCGAGAACCATCATCTAGTCCCGGCTGCGAGTTGGGGAGACATGGTTGCCGGTGAAAACCGAGCCAACGGCAAGCGATGGCGGCATTCTCGCCATGACCTTGATGGAGGCATCGTCGTGTAACTACTGTCGACCCACTCGTACTGCTCCGAGGGAAACCCTAGGATCTGGTGTTCCAGATCGGACGATGGTGGCACTGCGGTGTCGTTTCTCTCTTGGGAGCATCGTTTGTGGAGCAGCGCTGGAAGTCAGAGGCAGGAGGTGGAGCGGCTTCGTCTTGCACGGAGCTCCGGTGGAGATGTCAAGTCACGCCTGACCGACAGGTGCTACGCTTTGTCATGCCTGGTCGGCAGGTGCTACGCACGACAGATCTTCCAAGGACTTCAAGCTGTGTCGGCTGGTGGTACTTGGCAGCATGGCGCTGACGTGTATCAGTGGCGACCGCGACGTGCTCAGCTGTTTGCGCGTAGGGAGGAGGTGCCGTTGGGTGCCGTGGTGGCGTCGACAATAGCTAGACCGAGCAAGGTTGATGCATCAGTACAGTTCCGAAGATGGAGCGGTGGCAGTTGGCGGCGGCGGCCTCTGAGAGCACGCCGGACTAGTGTGTGCCCCAGACCCAGCAAGGGCTAGGTTGGGGTCTCAGGTCTTAGATGTTAGGCTTGGCTGCGCTGTCTGTTTGGTATTAGGCCCAGGCTCTGCGCCCCTTCATCAACTGGATAGGTATAGCGACAGTTTGTTGCTTAGACGACGGCTTTAGTCTTACTGTTGTATGACTTTGTAAGGTCTTGTGAGAATAATTAATAAAGTGGCCTTATGCATCACCCAGATGCAGAGGCCGGGGGTCATCCTCCTTTTCTAAAAAAAGTGTACTGTCTTTGAACAACAGTATAAGATTTTCCATTTGTTTATTTCTTTATATCAAAATCTGTTTCTTTAAGATCTCCCTGCACCAGGGAAGCAAGCGAAAGTTATTAAAATCCACAGAGAAAAATGGGATATTCTAGAATCGGTTTAGTGCATAAAAAAATGAAATCATTACAAAATATTATCATTTGCTGATATATTCAAGAATAAGCCACCTGGATATATATATTGAAAACCCTCTTGCCCACGCTTTTCCATGTCTGGTCATCTGGGAAAAGATCTCTGCGAATTGAAGTACAACGTTGTACATGCCATTCTTGAGCCCAATGCCGTAGTATCTCAATGAAGAGGGTGACATTCTGGCTGTCTGAAATAGTTCAGAATCAAGTGTGTTGGTAAAGCGGCGAGAAGTGTATATCATATAACTCCCATTAGACGAGTCCATGAATGTCCCGGTGTTGCTAACACCCCATCTCGTTGAGTTCGTAACGTAGTATGATGCAACTGGAAGACTGGCATCATCAGGTTCGTAAATGGAGTTGTCTGAGGCTCTGATGGGTCTCGAACCACCAGAGTCTACCGCAAAGGAGGAATCTACAAATTAGGATCATTAAAAAAGTGATACAGATTATAGTGATGCCCAGAGGAGGTATTGCTAAGGATTAAGAGATATGAACTCACGAGGTGGAGAACCAATAAAACAAGGAGTATCTCGCTGAAGACAATTAAGTCCTGAAGGCAAAATACTAGGAACAAAATAGATCGTTCAGTCACATGGTGGATATAAATGTTTCATGTATATGCAGGGCAACTAAATGAAGCAATGGAAAAAAACCTGTTGTTCGAGTTATCTATCACAAAGTTGTTCCACACCAAATTCCTAAAAGAAATACCATTCAAACAGTTAGGTCACAAACGGGGTCATGAAAGTTTGTGATTTCACAGTCCAGATTGAAAATACAACAGGCATGCATTGATTTGTCTGCCTTCTAAATAGGAATTTGAAGAGAAAAACCTACACTTGTAAATTATTCATGTTAACCCAAGAAGGGTATCTTCCTGAGAGTATATTGTATGACAAGTCACTTCAAAGACAGTTGGCACACATGTTGATCAAAAGGAGGAAGAAAAAAAGAATACCAAGACACATCCAATCTTTCAAGTTCGACATATTAGCGGACATACATGCTATCAGTATGAAGCAGAAAAAACAAATTAAAACGAACGAAGAAAACAGCTCACATAGTAGTAAGTGAAGTGCTAATGATGTCTGGTAAGCTCCCAGAGAGGTTATTGCTCCCAAGAAACCTGATTCATATGAACTTTAGTTTGGGAAAATGAACAACTTATTTAAATAGGACTGCCAAAAACACTAGATTCTATACATATATCCTTACAGGAAAATGAGAGAATTCAGGTTCAGAAGGGTTGGAGAAACTTTGCCTGTGACGCTGTTAAAACTTAAGTCCCTGCTTCGACCAAAACGTACAAATAGCTTTTAACACAAACATACTTTACTGAAGCAATGTTAAACTCGTAATTTTTGTCCAAAATTGCTTACAGATAAGTGAGGTTAACAAATTTTGAGAAGTCCACTGAAGAAAGGTTGTCAGATATTCTGGAGTTTCTCATGACTCTGTAGGAAGAGAATAAAGAGGTTTAGGATTTTCGCAGATGTGCTTAGACATACAAAGTTGTGAAGTGCAAATTAATAAAAAGTTGTTAAATAACAAACTATGTCACCATACAGAGTACTCAGCGATGTCATGTTAGCCACAAAAGCCAATGAAGACACCTCTCCCGTTAAATCACCTATTCGCCTTCACAATATAAAAGTTAGTGGAGAACAAACCTGATTTTTGCACTAAGTGCACAACAACTGTCACCAAATCTAAAGCAGGAAGGACATACAAATTTGCCAAGTTGACAAGATTAGAAAAACTAGCAGGAATGGGTCCGTCAAAGTTATTTCCATGGAGTCTCCTGCATTGACACATACATCTAATTAGCAGAGAAAAGAATCAAATCCTTTACAATTTTTGAAAGGGGTCTCTAAACTGTGATACAATAAGAAGTACGATGGTCTAAATCTGTTTTAGAAAAAATAGGTAACTTCAGTCCCATCATGAACATTGAAAGCATATATGAATCATTTCTTGGCTCAGTTTCATCAATTTCATCATTTTCATCGACAAATTCTTCATATGATATCTTACAGATCCTGCAAATTTGATAAGCTTCCAATGTAATCAGGTATCTTCCCAGTAAACTCGTTATCTGATGCCCATCTGGATAGATAAGAACGAAGTCAATACACTGATCGTGCCTAACGACTTTATAACAGATCAGGAAGTATGATAAGAGAATTCACAGGACTGTCAGGTTCTTAAGTTTGGAAAAGGTAGATGGTAGCTCTCCACTTAAACCACAACTATCAATAAACCTGAAATTGAAAGAGAGAAATGGTTATGCTGAGTTTCATTACATGGGTCTTACAAGGAAAATTAGGCAAGCAGAACCGAGACGTAACAGTAGCTCACGTTTGGTCAAGTTTTCCACTACTTAGGGGAGTGGACCGACGACATTATTTGCGCTAATGCCCCTGAAACATAAGGAAATGGAGGTTCAGAAAATGCAAACGTGGTAACTTCCAGAAACAAAAAGATTCTGAGCACCATCACAAATAAAATGTACCAACAGATTGACAAGCTCCACATGGTTACAATATTTTTGTGTTGGATTTGAGTTGCCACAATAACAAGAGATATATTCTCTTACAGCGCAATGAGATTCTTGAGGTTACCCAGCTCCATCGGTAAAACTCCACTTAATGCATTGACAGTCAAAGATCTTGTAATTTCGAAAAGAAAACAGGGCAAGTTATGCACTACATGAGATACCATTTACATTTAACTGCATCAGAGATAACTAGTAATTCTTACAGATATTTCTGTTAAGTATATATGTTGTGTTTGTCTTGTACAGGCCCAGGCCCATAGTCTAGAGTGAGGCCCATGCCCATGTAACCTTGTATATATCTCTCTCCTCCTCAATACAGAAAACTACTCGGTCATTCTCTCTTCCTCATGTTTCCTAACATGGTATCAGACTAGGACCAAACCCTAGTCCCTCTTCCAGCCGCCGCCCATGAAATCGACGCCGGTGAGGTGATTCAGGCGGATCTGTCTGGTGAGGAGACATCCACATCGCTGCCCCATCCCATCTTCGTCATCAACCTGTAGGAGCTGCTCTCCAGCAGCTCCTTTGTGTGTCCTCACAGCTACTCTGTGAGAATACTTCCTCTGCTCTCCGGCAGTCATCTCCAGCAAGCTCTTGGTGCCTTCCCTGCTTTACAGCAAGCTCCACCTTCTATCCAGTGAGATCCAGCTCCTGTTTGTGGCTGTCTGCTGCTCTTCTCTTGTTGCTGCCTGCAGCTGCTATCAGATTGGGTGTTTCCAGCTGCTGGTCGCTCACCACTATGGCAAGAAATGATTTCGGATTTGGTTCTTTGATCATAGATATCAAGCTTGATGGTTCAAACTATAGGGAATGGGCATTTTCTGCTCGGACTGTCTTGAGGACGGCTGGTTTTGTTTCTCATCTGACAGATGATCCACCTAGTTCAAATGATGATGCAACAAGGAAGTCTTGGCAAAAGATCGATGATTGTGTGATGGGAGTTTTAATTCTGGGTGTTGAACCCTCACTCAGAATGAGTCTTGAGCATCACATTTCAGCTAAAGAGATATGGAAGTACTTTGAGCAGCGCTACCTTCAGCCCAGCAACACACTTCATTTCTCCTTGTTGCAGAATTTACACAACACTCGGCAGCCAGAAGACATGTCCATAGAAGAGTACTATGGAGCTTTCACTCGCATCACTGGGCAGCTTGGTTCCATGGTTCCAAAGGGTAATTCTGGTTGTGAGTCATGTGTAGCAAAGGAAAAGTATGACCATCAAACTCTCATGTTTCAGTTTGTGATGGGTCTCAAGCCAGACTTTGAGAACATTCGCACTCAATTGCTTGGTCGTACGACTCCTCCCACCTTAACAGAGGCACTTGCTAGCTTGATCGCTGAGGAGACTCGTCTTCGTTCTCTTGGGGCTACTTCTGCGCAGACTCTACACACTAGTGTTTTGGCTTTTCCTCAGCGGCCAGGTGCCTCCAAGGCCACACCTTCAACTGTCGTCTGCTCGTTCTGCAAGAAGGCAGGACACCACAGAGATGGTTGTTTCAAGCTTCATCCAGAGCTGTTGTTATGACCGGTTTAGCTTATAACCGGAGGAGGCCCACCCAGCAGTAGTTAGGGGCTTGGCCCACAAGTTATCTTAGGCTATTTGTTTGGAGGTTATAAATATTAGTTGTAAAACACCTTTTGGTGATTAAGCAATAAACAGAATTATTATTGCCCGGCTCACAGAGGAGCCGGACCCCTAACCCTAGCCGTCTCTCATCAGCCGCCGCCTCCCTCCTCCTTCCTCGCGACGGCGCCGTCGCGCTGGAGCTTGCGCCCTCACCCCCAACCTCTGTTGTTCTGCCCTTATAACCTAAGGAGTCGAACCGGTAGGAACCCTAGTCCTACCAATTTGGTAATCAGAGACCAAGTTCAGATCATGTCGCTGCCACCACCACCACCGACGCTGTCCAGCGGATCCACCGCTCCGATGACGACGACGTCGCCCCTCACCGCGCCGATGACGTCTACCGCTGGGACCACCGCGCTGGCGGGCCACGTCTCCACCGCGGCCCCGCTCGCGCCGCCATCCCCGGTCCCCTCCGCGCCACCGCCGTCCGCCGTCTTCACACCGGAGCAAGTCATGTCCACCCAGCGGGATCTCGTCACCGCCGTCCAGAGCCTTCACCTGCAGCAGCATGCTTCCGGTCGAGGTGAAGATACCACGAACAAACCCCTCAAGGATTACTTTCTATAGTAACAAGTAACAGTAAATTTCAGCACTCGGTATAAATGTTTCCTTACAAAATTCCACTTACCAAACGCGCTTCACTCCCCGGCAACGACACCAGAAAAGAGTCTTGATGACCCACAAGTATAGGGGATCAATCGTACTCCTTTCGATAAGTAAGAGTGTCGAACCAAACAAGGAGCTGAAGGAAATGATAAACGGTTTTCAACAAGGTATTCTCTACAAGTACTGAAAATAACGGTAATAGATAGTTTGATAGCAAGATAATTCGTAACAAGTAACAAGTAGCAATAGTAACAAAGGTGCAGCAAGGTGGCCCAATCCTTTTTATATGAAAGGAAAAGCCGGAATGATCTCTTATAATAAGCAAAGCATTCTCGAAGACACATGGGAATTATCATCTAGTTACTTTCATCATGTTTATTCGATTCGTGTTCGCTACTTTGATAATTTGATATGTGGGTGGACCGGTGCTTGGGTGTTATTCTTACTTGAACAAGCCTCCCACTTATTATTACCCCCTCTCGCAAGCATCCGCAACTATGAAAGAAGAATTAAGATAAATCTAACCATAGCATGAAACATATGGATCCAAATGATCCCCTTATGGAATAACACATAAACTAGGGTCATGGTCCAGTTGCACAATGTGCGAATCATGGTCCATCCTGTATATCCGAAGCATCAAGAATACGGGCGATGAATGGTTGCTGCACCTATGACGCATTTGGTTGTCTCCATCTTTTTTGGACACTTTGCATAGTTGTCCCAGTTGCGCTAGTTTGAGCAAATGCAAGCAAAAAAAAAACATCTGCTTGTTGATTGGTTGCCTGCATTTTGGGAGCAGTTTTTGCGTGGCATTTGGTTGCGTGCAATGGCTGGGCTGATGAAAGTTCCTGGTGTTTGATTGCATACATGCAATGTGATTAAGAGTTAACAGCTACGCTTGACACATAGAGTTACAGTAGAGTTCCTCAGTGCACTCATGATGGTAGCGTCAGTGTAGGCCACGGGCGAGGAGGCCGACCAAGGGACACCGGCGGTGGCACCTGGCACAACATGGAGTCCATACGGCAAGGTTGACGATGATTAGTGAGAATAGAGTGCCTCGGTGACTGCGGTGGACGGTAGCCGCGGTGCCATTTCTGACGTGACGAGCATGGAGCCGCGGGCGATCGATCCCATCGGCGGCATGATGAACTAGTTGCTAGAATCACCTGGAGAAACTCTATGGTGAGAGACGAATAGGAGGACGCTGAGGCAGAGGTCGGGGAGAAGAAATGTAGTGCACGCGTCATGGTGGCGTTAGTGTAAGAGGACGATGGAGAGGAGGTCGAAAGGAAGAACATCGACGACGGCGGTAATGTAGTAGGATGAGGGAGAGGGGTCTGAAAAGGAACGACATTGGCGACAGTGCGAGTGTAGTAGGTCGCCGACAAGGTGGTCGGGAGGAAAGATTAGAAGGACTAGGCAAAGGAGATTCAGGAGTGTCATAATCGAGAGAAGCTTCCATGGGTGTGTATTGGTGACTTCAATGAGATCATGTTTAATTATGAGAAGCAAGGGGGTGTGCCCCATAGTCAGTCATGTATGTAGTGTTTTCGTGATGTTTAATATTTCTATGGCCTTAAGGATCTCAGCTTCAAAGGTGATATTTTCACTTGGAGAAATAATAACTATCATATTGATGGATATATCCGTGAAAATTTTGGCAGGGCGGTGGCGAACCCGGCTCGGTGTTCTTGATTCCTTGGGTTGTAAAGTGATGAACGGTGACGCGCAAAAGTCTGACCACCGTCCGGTAGTGCTAGACCATTTGGGCGGCCGAGCTGTGCACCAAACCAGGAGTTTTGACGCTATCAAGTGTTCTGAAGCAAGATGGATCTTAGAGGATTGTGATTCAAGGGTGTTAAATGCATGGGAGCTAGCAAAACTGAGAGGGACGGGGTCCGTCCAAGACTGCTTAAAATCTGACATAGGCGAGTTGGGTGTTTGGAGCCAGAATATTCTCATGGACCTCAAAAAAGAATCGAGAGATTAAAAGGATAGCTCGAGGATTGCAGGAGGGCTAGTCTGAGTCATGAGACAGTGCACTGTGAGCAAGTTCTTCTGTTCAGGCTTGAGCGGCTGGAGGAACAGTAGGACCTCATTTTAGGCAGCATGCCCATGTGCGTTGGCTCACTTAGGGGTTTAGAAATACAAAAGCAATATAGGCTTATGATAGCGAAAGGAAGAGGATTAACACAATCAGAAAACTAAGAAAGGACAGAGAGGTGGTGGCGGGGGAGGAGGGCTTGAAGGCCCTTGTTAGTAATTATTTTTCTTTGTTATTTACCCCTATGGCAGGTTTCTACTACTTGTGTAGGAGTTTTTGGATTTCCTTGAATAGGAAGGGTGATGTAGCATAACAGCAGAATTTATCCCCCCCCCCTAGTTAAGAACCAAGGTTTAATCGTACTAGTAGGAGTCTACAAGCTAGCAAGATAAGCAGCACCTTCCCACAAACAAAATAAATGCTTGCACTCAAGTTGGCAAGGGGGTTGTCAATCCCCTCGTCTTACTAGTTGCAAGGTTAAATGAAAATAGTGATAGACGGTGATATGGCAAACGCCAATATAGTAAAAGTAAATAAGAGAGCAATGGAGCACCACAAGTATTAATGGAGAATGGACCCAGGGAGCGTAGGTTCACTAGTGGCTTCCCTCTCGAAAGTAGGTAATGGCAAGGTAAACAAACTATAGTTGGGCAACTGACAGATAAGCAGCATTCATAACTATGATCATTCATGGCATAGTCTCATATAGGCATCACATCCGTGATAAGTAGACCGTAATCCAACTGCATCTACTACTATTACTCCACCGCAAAACTGCTACCCATCATGCATCTCAAGGTATCGAGTTTAATGAAAAATGGAGTAATGCAATAAGCAGGATGGCATGATGTAGATAGAAAGAAACCTAGCAGTAATAAGATAAATCCCATTGTTTTATCCTTAGTGGCAACAACACATCACGTGCTGACGACCCCCAAGTATAGGGGATCGCGACAGTCTTCAAGGGTAGTATTTCACCCAAATTTATTGATTCGACACAAGGGGGGCTAAAGAATATTTCTAAGCCTTGGCAGTTGAGTTTTTGATGACCCACAAGTATGCGGGATTGCCATAGTCTTCGAGGGTAGTATTTCACCCAAATTTATTGATTCGACATAAGGGGAGCCAAAGAATATTTACGAGCTTGGCAGTAGAGTTGTCAATTCAACCACACCTGGAGAACTAAATATTTGCAGCAAAGTGTTTAGTAGCACAGTAGTATGATAGCAGTGGTAACTATAGCAATAGTAGCGATAACAGTAGCAGTTTTGTAGTGATTGTAATAGCAGCAGCAACAGTATTAACTTAGCAAGGATCAATATGAAAAAGTGTAAGCATTGGATCCGCGATGGATATTTGTGTTGGATGACATTCATCATATAACAGTCACAACCTAGAGCGACACACAATAGCTCCAATTCATCAATATAATGTAAGCATGTGTTTCGTATATAGTCATATATGCTTATAATAAGAACTTGTAGGAAAATATTTTTCAGAGAAGTAATACCACATCCTGGGGACTATGTGTAGGATCGAAAGTATGTCTAGAGGGGGGGGGGTAATTAGACTACTTGACCAAATAAAAACCTAGCCTTTTCCCAATTTTAAGTCTTGGCAGATTTTAGCAACTTTGCACAAGTCAAGCAATCAACCTACACATGCAAGTCTAAGAGTATTGCAGCGGAATGTAAAACATTGCATATGAAGGTAAAGGGAGGAGTTTGGAGGGAGCAAACGCAATGTAGACACGGAGATTTTTGGCGTGGTTCTGATAGGTGGTGCTATCGTACATCCACGTTGATGGAGACTTCAACCCACGAAGGGTAACGGTTGCGCGAGTCCACGGAGGGCTTCACCCACGAAGGGTCCACGAAGAAGCAACCATGTCTATCCCACCATGGCCATCGCCCCCGAAGGACTTGCCTCACTAGGGTAGATCTTCACGAAGTAGGCGATCTCCTTGCCCGTACAAACTCCTTGGTTCAACTCCACAATCTTGACGGAGGCTCCCAAGCGACACCTAACCAATCTAGGAGACACCACTCTCCAAAAGGTAATAGACGGTGTGTTGATGATGAACTCCTTGCTCTTGCGCTTCAATGATAGCCTCCCCAACACTCAACTCTCTCTCATAGGATTGGATTTGGTGGAAAGATGATTTGAGTCGAAAGCAACTTGGGGAAGGCTAGAGATCAAGATTTATGTGGTTGGAATGGAATATCTTGACCTCAACACAAGTGTAGGTGGTTCTCTCTCAGAAAATGTATGTTGGAAGTGTAGGCATGTTCTGATGGCTCTCTCCATGAATGAAGAGTGGGTGGAGGGGTATATATAGCCTCCACACAAAATCTAACCGTTACACACAATTTACCAAACTCGGTGGGACCGAATCAGAAAACTCGGTCAGACCGATTCAGCTCAAAATGTGAACGTTAGGAATTTCGGTGGGACTGACATGTCAACTCGGTGGGACCAATTTCATTAGGGTTAGGGCACAACATAATCTCGGTGAGACCAATTACACAAACTCGGTGGGACCGATTATGGTAATAAGCTAACCAGAGAGTTGGCCAGGGAAACTCGGTGGGACTGATTCGCTCATTTCGGTTGGACCAAAACATTACGAAGGGGAAACAGAGAGTTTGCATTGCAAACTCGGTGGGACCGATCGCTCATGTCGGTTAGACCGAAACGTTACGAAGGGAAACAAAGAGTTTGCAATCCCATCTCGGTGAGACCAAGATCCCTATCGGTAAGACCGAAGTGACTAGGGTTTGTGGCAGTGACTATGTCAACAGAACTCGGTGGCGCCAGATAGAAAGTTTCGGTGGGGCCGAGTTTGACTTTTGGTTTGGGATAAATGTGGATGCGAGAAAGTGGTTGAGGATTTTTGGAGCATATCACTAAGCATTTTGAGCAAGAAACCCATTAAGCAACACCTCATCCCCTTTTAATAGTATTGGCTTGTCCTATGGACTCAATGTGATCTTGGATCACTAAAAGTAAAAAGTAGAGTCTTGAGCTTGAGTCAATATGTGTCCTTAGCATTTTGAGGGGTCCACATTCCTAATCCATGCCATGCCAATCATTGAAATTTCCTGAAATATTTATATTGAGATAGCATTAGTTCAGTGAGCTATATGTTGTTAGTAATTACCAAAACCACCTAGGGATAGTTGCACTTTCAATCCCCCCCTTTTTGGTAATTGATGACAACATATAGATCAAAGCTTCGACAAATGATAATAAGATTGAAATACATCATCGCTTTGAGAAGTATGTGATAAGCAAGAGCTCCCCCTAAATTTGTGCATTATTTAAAATTTGCTTTTGAGTGCAAATACACAATCGATTAGGATCATGGGTTACTCTTCCATGTCACATACATCTTGGTGGAGCGCTCAAAATGATAAACATTAAAAACATGCACTCATCACCAAATAAAGTGAATGATCATATAGGGATATAAAAGATAATATCATCGAAGCAAGCATTAAAGTAGCATATGATCAATCACATGATCATTCAAGTTTCTCACACAAGGACATAAAAAGTATGAACCAAGCTTACAATAAAGTTCAACCAAAAGGAAGAGAGGCAAAGAAGCAAGACACTCTCTCTCGAAGCCTATGATTATACATATTTCTCCCCCTTTGGCAACAAGTTACCAAAAAGTTCAAATATGCATAGTGCTACGCGTATCTCAGGCTTGGTCTTCGGGAGGTGGTGTAGAGAGAACTCCGAGAACGAAGGCATCAGTTGATGTAGTTGGAGCTGGTGGAGTGGCTACTGGAGGTGGCACTGAAGCTGTGGCTGCTAGTGCTGATGCTGTTGCTCTTGTATCAGGTACATGCACTGCAGCAGACCTCTGTCCTCTAGGCACTCGCTGAAAAGCGTCAGTAGTTGCCTTCCCTCTCCTCTCTTCTGGTTCCTCTTGGAGCTGCTCAACTGTTGTTTGGATCTCAGTTAACTTCAGATCAAGATCATAAATTTTTGTCTCTATGATCCTCTCCAGACTCTCCTGGTTTTGAGTCAGGGTGGCCAAGCCCTTCTCAATCCTCAGTGTAGATTGGATCAGATATGCAAGTTGATCTTGCTTGACCTTGAGGAAAACTTGAGATGCTTCCTCTACACTTAGCATCTTGGCAGCTTTCTCAGCCTTAGCTTTGGCTCTCTTCTCTTGTGCTTGAGCTGATGATGGTTCCTCCTCATTCATCATTACAGTGTTGTCTTCAAATTCAGGATATAAGGGTAGATGCTCTTTATCCAACAGATATGTTCATGTGCCCATCTTGGAGTTGATGAGCTCCTAAATGTGTGGAGCATACCCACAGCTTCTCTTTTGGTCAGCTGCTGTCCTCTTGATTGTCTCTACAATCAGACTCATGACCTTGAACTTCTGAGGGACATCAAACAACTGTAGCAGGTTGATAGAATGTCCTCTGATCATCTTGTGATCTCCTGACTTGGGTAGCAGAGTGTGCCTAAGGATTGTGTTGATGGTAGTCAGACCAGAAAACAAGTAATGTACTGATCCAAGCTTGTGAGTCTCCAAAGCTTTATCTGGGATCTCTTTGTACATGTTTGCCATAGTGTTGTGCTCTTTCTTAATCTTGGCATATACATCCAAGTCATCTTCATGTTCCTCTAGGGCATTGATCAATTTATCCATTCTTCAACAGTGGACTGGTATCTAGTACCTTCAGACATCCATATGATCTTCCCATCTGGATAAAAGTGAGCAGTGGAGTAAAACTACATGATCAGCTCATCATTCCATTTTGTGAGCTTCAGCCCAACAAATTTGTCAACTCCACATGCTTTGAAGCTGTCATAAACTCCTGGGAAGTGATCTTCTTTCTCCTGGATGTATTCCCAATCAACCCATCTCATGTCACATACAATTGGCTTCTTGTCAAGCAAAATTGTCTCATAAAAGTCTAGCTGTTCTTTTGTATGGAACCTGTAGTCAACTGCAGTCCTCCTCCTCACAGCATAGGGATTAGACTGTCTCCACAATCTCAGTCCAGCATCCTTTCTGATGTGCATGTCTTCAGCCACTGGATGAGCATCATTATGGTCTGGGATCTTGGGTTTCAGCTTTCTCAAAACAAGAGACTCATCATCCTCTTCTTCAGCTTGAGGCACTGGGCCTTGTTCTTCTCTTCTGTAGGAATGCCCCTGGTGTTCCTCTTGGGCTTTGGGGGCTTCTGAGCTTGAGCTTCGGGAGCAGTCTTGGGCTTTGATGGAGCAGCCCCTGACTTGATAGCATCTCCCATAAGCTTATCAGCTTTGGGTGCTGGAGCATCTTCTTCTTCTTCTTCATCTTCATCAGAAGAATGCTTTTCAAACTCAGCCATGGGGTCAGCCTTCTTGCACCATCTTCCCCTCTTTATTTCCTTCTTCTTGCCCTCACCAGCATTTTCTCCTCCAATTGACTTGGAGGGTTTCTGAGTGGATGCCCTGGCCTTTGACATAGGAATTCTTCTGGCAGGTGCCTTCTTGTTCAATCCTGGCTTTGTTGCAGCAGCTGTGCCATACTCCTTCTTCAGCACTTTCTTCTTTGATGTAGCTTCATCCTCAGCAGCCACATAGTCCTCAGCCTCAGATTCTGAGGTTCTCTTCTTCCTGGTTCTGGTGGCTGCCTTGGGCAAGTTGCTGGGTGTGCTTCTACTGCCATCATCAGAGGTGCTTGAGGGATCTGAACCCTCACTCAATTTCACATGTTCCTCAGATCTGTTCTGACTGTCTCTCTGGTCAGACATCTTGGCAATTACACTGACAACAAACCCTGTGAATAGATATAGATGACATAGAGTGGATGAGCATCACAAAGTGCAGAGTTTTTGCAAAGCAGATGACATAAAAACTTAGTTTTAGTTCTCCACAGAAAGCATTTCGGAGCTACCGATTTGTTAAACTCGGTGATACTAAAGCAACTTTTGGAGCCTAAACTAGTGAACTCGTTCAGACCGAGTCACAATTCGGTGGCACAGAGATTGTTAGGGTTTCACAAAGAATCGAACTCGGTCACACCGATTCGCAGTTTTCGGTCAGACCGAAAATCGCATGTGCTATGGCCTAAGCCAAATCGGTGAGACCGATTCTACAACTCGGTCGGTCCGAGATGAGTTCGGTGGAGACCTAACCCTAAATTTTCAGATCAAATCTAATCTAAGGATGTTTTTCAGTGGATAGATCGTTTGCATACATGGTAAAGATCATGGCAAAGCAATGTGCTATGAATCAGAGTTAAAGGAATAGCACAAAGAGTCGAACTCATACCCTAGTTCGGCGGGAGTTCGCTACGGCGACAACGGTGGAGTAGATGTCCGTTGACGGCGATGGAAACCAGCGGCGGGAGGTCACTGGCGGCGAGGAGACGATCCGGAGACCCGAGGAGGCAGAGCAGGACACACGCGCGGGCTGAGGAGTTTGAAGAAATTTCCAAAATCTCACCCGTGGGTATATATATCCCGACCCTGTCGGTGTGACCGAGTGGAACAACTCGGTGGCACCGAGATGCAGAATCGCAAGTGGTTACTGCAACTCGGTGTGACCGAAAAGTTCAAATCGGTTGCACCGAGATTGAAAACCTAGATCAACTTAGTGAACTCGGTGTGACCGAAGTGGATTACTCGGTCATAACGAAATGCACAAAGAGGTTTTGGAAGTTTAAGTCTATGACGAATCGGGGACTCCGAGTGCTCCTCACACAGAGTGGTTCGAATCTGACTTGATCAAACTTTGTGATGTAGCATGAATAGAGTTTGAGATGAGAAAAGCATAGATAGATAGAGGGAGTTCTTAGGCATTCTTGTACATCCATTTGGCAAGAGAGAAAGAGCCAAACAATCAAAGCAACAAATGGATGTCCTCGAATGAGTAAAATATGCATCCAACATGCTCACACAATAAGATGGCAAATGAAATATGTGACAAAGCATGCACAATCACTCTAGCATCTATCAAGCAATTTGGCGATGACTAGGTCATCTATATATGAGTATATTGACTTAGGAGTCAAATGAGAACATTTGATCATAGGTCATACTCATCGTTTAAGCACAAGTGGGGTTACCACTTTTACATAAAGCATTGTTGTGTTCACATCATTAGAGTTGCTTTAGCTCAATTGATTAGCGTAAAGCTCCCCCTAGATGTGATATCCCCCCTAAGAGGGATGAACTAACCTTGGGTTTTGTCGATGATGACTTCATGTAGGTGTTGAAGATGTAGATGCTCAATGTTGATGTAGATCATTTGGAGCAATCCATTGGAGTGAGTTGCACTTTCAATACCTTCACGGGTTAGTCCCACAAGGAACAAACAAGGATATCCATAGACATAGAGTGATGTTCACATAAGATGATGTCCATGAAAGTATTAGGTTACCTTGTCCCTTGTCTTACCAACAAGAGGGTTTGTGACTCCTTGAACTAGTGCAAGATATGGAAGTTGTTTGCACTTGTCCTCTCCAAAATGATATGAGTGAAGTATGTTGGCGGAGTCACCCTCAAGAACTCTCTAGTTCTTCTTCTTCGGGATCCACACCATCTTGATGGGAATCCTTCGAGTTGTAGTCGTACTTGATGAAGTAGAACTTGATGTAGTCTTGGGAACCCACTTGACCAAGGCCTTAGGGGCTTCTTCAAATGCATCAATCTCCTCTTGAAGCTTGTCCTTGCCCTTTTGCTTGTGATCTAGTGGTGGAAGATCATCTTGAGCTTGTGTTCCTTGGAAAGAAGTAGCATCATACTTCTCTTGTTGAGGAGAAAACTTCGTCTTGGGGTATTGATCTTCTCCCCACTCAACTCCATTGGCATTGAACTTTCGTTCAAAACCAACACCTTGATTCTTCCGGTGTCTTCCTTGCTTGCGTACAATCTCCTCAAATTGCTTACTTCCGGCAAGGCTCTTGTAAACACCTTTCTCTATAATTCCCTTCAATAAGCTATTTTCTTGCTCAAGTGTAACTTGGCTAAGAGAATCATTAGTGGAATCAAGAGAACTACTGGAAGCAACAACATTGGATTTAGCATGATTATTGTTACTACTAGAAGAAGAATCTTTCTTGTTCTTGTTGCTAGATTTAACTTGTGGCATGTAAGTAGACAAGGGTAAACGCTTGGCAATGTAAGAAGAACTTTTCTTGCGAAGATCATCATTGATTGCTTTTAAGAACTCATGCTCTTGCTCAAGGTTGAGCTTTTCAAAGCATAGCTTCTCATGAGTCTTTAAAAGTTCTCGATGATCTTCCAAGGTAGTTTCATGAGCTAACTTAAGAGTGTTTAGTTCTTTAGTTAGACGCTCAATCTCCTTCTTATCATCATCATTCGTTTTATCTTGATTAGCATGATTAATAGCAAGTTCATCATAGTTTTCATAACTAGAGTTGTCAACAAGTAAATCATCATCTCCTAGCAAATCATCTTCATCACTATTGAAATCAACATACTCGGGGTGTGATACCTTTGGGCCTTTAGCCATGAAGCATCTTCCAATACCTTCATTTGGTGAGTCAAATATGTCATAGGAGTTGGTTGACACAAGTGCTAGACCGGCAACACCTTCATCTTGAGTATATTCGGAGTCGGAGTGATAACTTCTTTCGGAGTGATGTCGGAGTCAGAGCAGGATATCCATTCACCAACGTGAGCTTGATGTCTTTGTTTTGTGTAGCTCTTTGATGACTTGTCCTTCCTTTCCGAATCCTTTCTTCTCTGAGAGGGTCTTCGTTCATAACGATCATCTCTACTCCTTCTCTCTCTTGGTGGTGATTCTTCTCACCTACTCCTTCTTTTGGGAGAATCTTCTCTTCTTTTGTAGGGAGCCGTACGCTCATTGGAGTAGTGTCCGGGTCTTCCACAATTGTAGCAATTTCGTTCATGACTTGAAGATCTTTTGTCATTGTAGGACCTTGACTTGGAACTTCTCTCCTTGCTTCTACTCTTGTAGAACTTGTTGAAGTTCTTCACCATTAGGCTCAATTCTTCATTGAAGGTTTGTTTCTCACTTGATGATGTGGGAGCATCACATGAGGCTTTGTAAGCACCACTTGACTTGTTGTGGATCTCTTCCTTATCCTTAAGTGACATCTCATGAGCAACAATTCTTCCAATGACTTCCGTAGGCTTGAGATCTTTGTAATTGGGCATCATTTGGATCAATGTGCACACAGTATCATATTTTCCATCCAAGGCTCTTAGGATCTTCTTGATGATGAATCTGTCGGTCATCTCTTCGCTTCCTAAGCCGGCAATCTCATTTGTGATGAGAGCAAGCCTAGAGTACATTTCAGCGACACCTTCACCGTCCTTCATTTTGAACTTGTCAAGCTGACTTTGAAGCACATCCAATTTGGATTCCTTGACAGAGTCGATACCCTCGTGCATATCAATCAAAGTATCCCAAATTTCCTTTGCATTCTCAAGACGACTGATTTTATTGAATTCTTTGGGGCACAATCCATTGAAGAGAATATCACAAGCTTGAGCATTGTATTGCAGCATCTTCAACTCTTCCGCGGTAGCTTCACGGTTCGCTTCTCTCCCATCAAAGAATTCACCTTGCAAGCCAATACACACAATAGCCCAAACGGCGGGGTTATGTCCAAGAATATGCATTTTCATCTTATGCTTCCAACTAGCAAAATTAGTACCATCAAAGTAAGGACCTCTACGGTGGTAATGTCCCTCGCTAGACGCCATACTCTCCTAGGTTATGAAACCAAGGCTATGATCACCAAAAGCTATGGAAATCAAGGCAAATGGAGACCGTAGCTCTGATACCACTTGTAGGATCGAAAGTATGTCTAGAGGGGGGGGGGTGATTAGACTACTTGACCAAATAAAAACCTAGCCTTTTCCCAATTGTAAGTCTTGGCAGATTTTAGCAACTTTGCACAAGTCAAGCAATCAATCTACACATGCAAGTCTAAGAGTATTGCAGCGGAATGTAAATTTCATATGAAGGTGAAGGGAGGAGTTTGGAGGGAGAAAACGCAATGTAGACACGGAGATTTTTGGCGTGGTTCTGACAGGTCGTGCTATCGTACATCCACGTTGATGGAGACTTCAACCCACGAAGGGTTACATTTGCGCGAGTCCACGGAGGGCTCCACCCACGAAGGGTCCACGTAGAAGCAACCTTGTCTATCCCACCATGGCCATCGCCCGCGAAGGACTTGCCTCACTAGGGTAGATCTTCACGAAGTAGGTGATCTCCTTGCCCGTACAAACTCCTTGGGTCAACTCCACAATCTTGACAGAGGCTCCCAAGCGACACCTAACCAATCTAGGAGACACCACTCTCCAAAAGGTAATAGACGGTGTGTTGATGATGAACTCCTTGCTCTTGTGCTTCAAATGATAGTCTCCCCAACAATCAACTCTCTCTCATAGGATTGGATTTGGTGGAAAGACGATTTGAGTGGGGGAAAAGAGTTTTTTCGTACCTTGATAGGACCCACCCAAAAGCAACAGGAATCTCGGATCCTGGGTATCTGTCTGACGTGTGATAAGGCGGGGACAGGATTCGAACCTGCAGTCTTCAGGTCATGAGCCTGATGAGTTGACCAATTCCTCTACCCCGCTTTAGTCTAAACCTTTCATTAACATACAGAAAATAGAGTTCGATGCCAGGCGGATACTTGACATGTTCCCCCTCGGCCAGGCCCATCGCAAGGAAAGCGAGCAACTTGGGGAAGGCTAGAGATCAAGATTTATGTGGTTGGAATGGAATATCTTGACCTCAACACAAGTGTAGGTGGTTCTCTTTCAGAAAATGTATGTTGGAAGTGTAGGCATGTTCTGATGGCTCTCTCCACGAATGAAGAGTGGGTGGATGGGTATATATAGCCTCCACACAAAATCTAACCGTTACACACAATTTACCAAACTCGATGGGACCGAATCAGAAAACTCGGTCAAACCGATTCAGTTCAAAATGTGAACGTTAGGAATTTCGGTGGGATTGACATGTCAACTTGGTGGGACCGATTTCATTAGGGTTAGGGCATAACGTAATCTCGGTGAGACCGATTACACAAACTCGGTGGGACCGATTTTGGTAATAAGCTAACCAAAGAGTGGGTTAGGCAAACTCGGTGGGACCGATTCGCTCATTTCGGTTGGACCGAAACGTTACGAAGGGGAAACAGAGAGTTTGCATTGCGAACTCGGTGGGACCGATCGCTCATCACGGTTAGACCAAAACGTTATGAAGGGAAACAGAGAGTTTGCAATCCCATCTCGGTGAGACCAAGATCCCTATCGGTAAGACCGAAGTGACTAGGGTTTGTGGCAATGACTATGTCAACAGAACTCGGTGGCGCCGGATAGAACGTTTTGGTGGGGCCGAGTTTGACTTTTGGTTTGGGACAAATGTGGATGTGAGAAAGTGGTTGAGGGTTTTTGGAGCATATCACTAAGCATTTTGAGCAAGAAACCCATTAAGCAACACCTCATCCCCTTTTAATAGTATTGGCTTTTCCTATGGACTCAATGTGATCTTGGATCACTAAAAGTAAAAAGTAGAGTCTTGAGCTTGAGCCAATATGTGTCCTTAGCATTTTGAGGGGTCCACATTCCTAATCCATGCCATGCCAATCATTGAACTTTCCTGAAATATTTATCTTGAGATAGCATTAGTTCAATGAGCTATATGTTGTTTGTAATTACCAAAACCACCCAGGGATAGTTGCACTTTCACTATGCACACAACCAAGAGCAAGAGTATTAAACCATTTCTTAGCATCACCCTTTAATGAGAAAGGAAACAACTTAAGAATATAGTGGTAGCGAATTTTTTCCTCATGAGCAAATAGGGTGGCAATGTCATGTAATTTAGTAAGGTGGGCCACAATAGTTTCAGTTTCATAACCATGAAGAGGATTGGATTCTATTAATTTAGGATGAACAGAAAATTCATAATCCTTACCGGTAACAAAGATAGGAGAAGTAGCAAACTTAGGATCGTATTTCATTCTCTCTATCATAGCCTTTTCTTTCAGCTTACTCAATAATTTCTTTAGATCATCTCTATCATTAAAAGCAAGAGATTCGCTAGCTATCTCCCCATCCATAACATAACCCTCAGGTATCTTAGGCATTTCAAATCTAGTAGAGAGCTAGGCATAATAGGTGAGTCATAATTTTCATTAGTTTCAACATTCTCAATTTCTTTAGCTTTAGCAATTTGTTCATCAAGAAATTCACCTAATGGCGCAGTATCATCAACCAGAGTACTAGCATCATCATAAGTTTCGTTTATAATAGAAGTGGTATCATCAGTTACTTGCGACCTATCAGAATGAATAGCAGGTGGTGGTGTCGCAAGCCTACTAAAAATAGCAGGTGAATCAAGTGCGGAGCTAGATGGTAGTTCCTTACATCCCCTTGTCTTAGAGGATACGATCTTGGTCTTAGCGACTTTCAGATTCTTCATACTGATCAACAGATATAATTCCCAAGTGACTGAATAAATACACTACAATAAATATGTCAACTAGTGACCTTCTGTCAGTGACCCTGGAAGAATTGGTCATAGATCTATGACCATTTCAGACCAATTGGTCGAAAGCTGTTCGGGGGGCTCCAAACCCTAAACTATAACGACCATTTTTGTGTGAAAGGTCGTAATTTCCTTACACGAAATGGTCATAAAGCAGATAGCACTGGTCCGCTGCCTTATTTCTAGCTGATCATGACCAATATAGATGGTCATAACCTTGTAAATTGTGGTGGGTTGCTATGACTAGGCGCCACCTCATCAGTTTGCCTATGTGTCATGTCCATGTGGCAGTTTTTGCTCTAGGTTGTGAAGCAACCTATATTTCTGTCATTCACAAAATTCCCAAAAAAATCTCATAAATTCTTTGGGTCATATCTTCGTCAAATATGTAAAAAATCTACCTTTCCTAGTTCAAAAATAATTCAAAAATATTCATTTTCCTATTCTATTCAGAAAAACACTTTGTGAAGGAAGTACCACTTTGGCATGTCCAAATGGTATCCATTTTCTACAGTGCTTTCCTATGCCCAAATAACCATCCTCCACCAAATGCCAGCTCAATCCATTCATTATTTTGAGCCCAGCTTCAACATTCGTATTTATGTCCAGTGTGGTACTTTGCACAGCAAGTACCACCTAGGCTCCTCCTTTTGAGCTGAAAATTTGTGAAGACGGTCTTCTTAGTAACTGATCATCCTCAGCCAAAACTCACGCCCATTAGCCGTGTGCATTTCCCGTACCGCTAATCAAACACTTGGCTGCTTATTCATGTTTGAGCATCGATCGGTCTCCTCGTGAGAATCTTATGTTGTGATTTTCTTCCTAGCACCTACCTAGGGAGTGCCCAACCCACTAGACATGCCTAGGCCGCCCAGAACACATGGCAACGCCACGGTCACGCGATGACCACGCGGCGGGCATGCGAGTTTACGTGCTCTAGAGTTGGGGCCCTCTGCCACCGTCCAAACCTCGACGTATCGCCACCAAACCATGTATTTATGATTAAATAGGTACTTATGTACCTAGAAATGATTTTTGGAAAAAATAAAGAGCAAACTACGAGGTAGCTACAGTTCAAATTTGACCCGCTTCCTACTGAATCGGCGGGAATTTGTCTTTTTCACGAGAGGTGGATCAAAACTTTTGGCACAAAACCATTTTGTCAATTGTGCATTAAATATGGCCTAGTATTTTAGAAAATTGATTTGGTCCTATTTTGCAACAAATATATGGTAGGTCCTTCACAAAATAACCTCATTTCGGGCACTCGAAAAATGGAAAATGAATTTTCTGTGCAAAGAAAATGAAAACTCCCTTAGGCAACATTGTTTGGAATTCCAAGATGCACCCTTGTGCACAATATGAGATCATTTGAACAAACTATGCCATGAATGTGGCCATAAGATTGATCATTTGGCTTGAAAGCCATGAATCTTCACGCATGATAGCTCATTTCTGAGAACACTTTTTTAAAAATAATTGCCGTATTACAAGTTTATAATTTTTGCTGGTAACTTGGCCACATATGATGAAACAATGCGAAGGTTTTCCAACTTTTTGATTTTTTTGAATTTTTTATGCCCGTTTCAAAATGCGGTCAAAACGGCGAGAATGACCGTTCCTAGCTAGTGGTTGAGTCTTGGAATTTTTTTGGTGTTTCTCTGATTAAATAGGTACTTATGTACCTAGAAATGATTTTTGGAAAAAATAAAGAGCAAACTACGAGGTAGCTACAGTTCAAATTTGACCCGCTTCCTACTGAATCGGCGGGAATTTGTCTTTTTCACGAGAGGTGGATCAAAACTTTTGGCACTCAACCATTTGGTCAATTGTGCATTAAATAGGGCCTAGTATTTTAGAAAATTGATTTGGTACAATTTTGAAACAAATATATGGTAGGTCCTTCACAAAAAAACCTCATTTCGGGCACTCGAAAAATGGAAAATGAATTTTCCGTGCAAAGAAAATGAAAACTCGCTTAGGCAATATTGTTTGGAATTCCAAGATGCACCCTTGTGCACAATATGAGATCATTTGAACAAACTATGCCACGAATGTGGCCATAAGATTGATCATTTGGCTTGAAAGCCATGAATCTTCACGCATGATAGCTCATTTCTGAGAACACTTTTTTAAAATAATTACCGCATTACAAGTTTATTATTTTTTCTGGAAACTTGGTCACATATGATGACACAATGTGGAGGTTTTCCAATTTTTTGATTTTTTTGAATTTTTTATGCCCGTTTCAAAATGCGGTCAAAACGGCGGGCTTGACCGTTCCTAGCTAGTGGTTGAGTCTTGGAATTTTTTTGGTGTTTCTCTGATTAAATTGATACTTATGTACCTAGAAATGATTTTTGGAATAAATAAAGAGCAAACTATGAGGCAGTTGCAGTTCAAATTTGACCCGCTTCCTGCTGAATCGGCGGGAATTTGTCTTTTTCACGAGAGGTGGATCAAAACTTTAGGCACCCAATCATTTGGTCAATTGTGTATTAAATATGGCCTAGTATTTTAGAAAATTGATTTGGTCCAATTTTGCAACAACTATATGGTAGGTCCTTCACAAAACAACTCATTTTGAGCACTGAAAAATGGAAAATGAATATTTCATGAAATACAATAGATTATGACCAATTTATGTGGTCATAAGGCCATTACATTGTTTGCTGCGTTCTGATTGGTCCATGGGCATATCAGGCGGATCATGCATCTAGCACCGTCGGATGCTTCTGTATCCAACGGTAGCCCAACTACCCAAACCCTCACCCTCACACCCAACCGCAGCCCAAACCCTAACTCTCCACTCCTTTCTCCCTTTTCTCCGATTCAGATCCATTCCCGCCGCCGCCGTCGCCCCCGCCCCCTTCTCCTCAATTCAGACCACATCCTCCCACCATAGCTCGCCGCCGGGCCTCCCCCTCCCCTCCTCGCAGATCCAGAGCTGCGAGATCCATCTCTCTCCGACCTCGAGGTCGACTGGTAGCAGCGGGCTACATGCTGGCGGAGCCGCCACCAGTCTCCTTTGCTTCTCCGTTCCCCTTCTCTCCCAAAGCCGCCCTTGCCGATTCGACGCTGACCTGCAGGAAGGAAATGGCGACGGAACCAATGCGGGTCGCGTCCGCGTTCTCCGTGCCCCTCCTCGACAGCCCCTTCCCCTCTCATCTTCCACGCCAGGTGCCTCCGCCGCAAGCGTGCCGCCACCCCTCCCTGCCGTGACCGGAGAGGAAGTACCAGATCCGCGCCGACCAGCACTGGGCTTGGTCCCCGTGCCCCGGATCTGTCGTCTCCACCGTGGGAGGAGTCATGGCCTCCCTGTCATTGTGCCTTCTCCGCTCCTGCAATCGATGATCCACGCCGAGGATCACCGGGGCGAGTTCCCGTGCACGTGATCCGTTGTTCCCCACCGCGGGAGGAGCCGTCGCATCCCGGTCGCCGTTCCTTCTCCCCTTCTCCAACCGAGGCCCGCCCTGCCACCTAGTTCATGAAGGACGACAGATGAGCCTGGTTCCAGCACCATGTCTCTGCCGCTGACAAGGTCCATCTCCCCTTAACTTACTGCTTAGCAACGATCTTAATATTACAATTTTCCCTAGATGCTAGTATTCTTTCCCTATCATTTGATTTGTGATTGCTGGTTGCATCAGAAAACTAGTCTATGTAACATGAGTCATTTATACCCCCTGTATCTCAAGGTTAATGTTCGTGTGATGGTCTGACTCCGTTCATTCTCTGCTTGCCAGCCCTCGTAGACTCCATTTGTTCTGTAATAATGATTTTTTGGTAGCTTAACATGTTAGAAACTGGGTGGTTTATTATTCTGCACTGAAATTATATATGATGATTTATTGTAACTTCTGTGTGTAATTGGGCTCGGTTTGTGACCTGTGTTGTTGGGTGTAATGAGCAGGGGAGGTTGAGGAGGTCCAAGAATGGCCGCTCGTCGCGGCTGGTGGTGCGCGCAGACGCCAAGGAAATCGCCTTCGACCAGAAGTCCCGGGCCGCGCTCCATGCCGGCGTCGAGAAGCTCGCCTGCGCCGTCGGCGTCACCCTCGGCCTGCGAGGTGATGCTCAGCCGCCTCTAACAAATAATTGCAGCTCGCGTTTCATGCCTGAACCACTAGCTTTTCCGTGTTTACTGTGGTGCCAAACCACTAGTTCCATGATAAGGTTGTCAGAAAGTTCCACATGTTCAGTATCTGCTGCAAAACCTGACTGCACGCTAGCTAATTGCTCATTTCATCAGCATTTTCTACGCGATGCGGTCTGCTGTGTGACCCAATTTTGAGTTAACAGAGCCACAAAATAGCATGAAGCAAAAGCAATGAATATTGTAATTTTGGGGTTTGACACTGTCCCCTTGGTGATGGTGCATATTGCTTACTGGACTGCAAGACTCTAAATTAAAACTGAGTAGTGTACAGAATATGCCACAAGCATGGATCGAATTGAAACATGTATAGTTAAGGAATTCTAATCAATAATCATACAATCTAGAAACAGTTTTAGACTCTAAGGCGTACCAAGATTGACACAACCTATCTTTCTAGATTTCTTTCACACTGTACCAAATTGCCGTACCATATCAATGTCCAGGACATTAGTTTCCAGAAGAGTGTTATATAGAATATAGGACTCGTTATAAGATAACTAAGCAATACTAAGACCAAAGAACACCTAACACACACACACACACACTTGATATTATTTGCAAAGATACCAATAGTACAACCTTTTCATACTGAATAAAAAGGAACTGACCTTTTCATTGTTTCTGTGGCGTGGTGACGTGTCCTGGCATGGGCCCGTTTTGCTTCTGTTTTTGCAGGGACAGCTTCAGGAAGGACTCCAACATCAAGCAGGTCTCCATGGTAAGCATATCGGTTCCCTTTGCTCCCTCCCCTGTCTCCTTGTTCTTGTTCAAACTGGTGTTGTGATACTTCTCCTTGGGAATCTTGTGTCCTGATTTGATTAGTGTAGTCTGTGATTGAGAGAGAGGTGGGAGAGGCTTGGGCTGGGATGAGTGAGAGATTGCTATTTCATCTGCTGGAGATAGATCGAGAGAGAGGGGTGCTGATTAGTGTAGTCTGTGATTGAGAGAATGCTTGTTGCTGCTATTTGTGCTTATTGATTGATTATACAGTGATTGAGATGCTGCTATTTGTACTTGTTGATGTTATTGTTGCCATCCGATGCATATTGTTGTGATCCGTAGCTTACTGTGCCTTGCCTGCAGGTGTCGTGCTGGCGACAGGGTTCGGAGCGCTCGGATCGAAGGTGGCCGAGCACTGGTATGAGCTGCCCCTCGCTGACCTCACGAACCTCCGGCGTCCGCCATGAGCTCTGCACAGGACCCCTTCTACATCGTCCGGGAGGAGTTCCAGGGCTCGGTAATCCCCCCATCCCCGTCCGCCCTCCCTCCCTCCCCTGTGCCCCTTGCTCTTCCTCTAGTTGCGAATTTTGGTATGCTGCCGCTGTTTATTTGGCTGCGCCGTGGCGTACTGTCAGCTGAAAACTGTTTCTGTATTTTCTACACCAGTACTGTATGGAGTAGTATATAAGGACGTCTTACTGTAGTATGGCTGAGGTAGTTAGTTCTAGCTGAGAAAATTCATGATGCTGGCTGGGAGCAAAAAATTTATAGGCTTAGTTGCTGTATTGGTTCTGTTGTTGTATGGGGATATATTTATAGATATGTAACATGTGGGTTCCAAGCATGCTTCTGAGAAAAAGTAAAAAATGTATATACAATTTAAACATTGTACATGTGCCGTTCTTGTGGAATGCAAGTTATTTTAGGTAGTAAGATTCTGCAGGGCAGGTTATCAAGTGCACGGCTGCTAGTTTGCTTACTAGCTCTGTTCTATTGGGATATGTATACGTATGTGTGTATTTTAAGCATGGTTCCTATATATGTGATAAGTGCATACCATTGCAACTCCTCTTTGTCTGGTATTATAAGGCCACTTGATTGAATGCTTAAAAAGATGAGTCGCTAAAGTGAATGTGCTTCTAAGTCTCATGTAGTTTCAGAAACACATGCATTTATCTGCCATGCTCTGTTTAACTGCATGGACATGTACACATGCAATCAGAATTTTTTGTAGATCATTGGTGATTGTTTCCCATGCCGAAGTTGATTGGCAGTGGACGACTAGTCATTTTTTTGCTATGACATAGTATTAAGATATTTACATATGTTCAACCACAATTATCCTGTTTTCCCGTTGGATCCAATGAGAGAGAACAAGATTAGATTAACATTTATGTCCTTCCTTTCATGTGCTGCTTGTGCCTATGTTGACCTTGTCACATTATTATGTTTCTAACTTCCCATAATTTATTATTTGCAGATGTTGGCCTTCATTCTTCATAAGTTGGGTGCACAGGAGCTCTAGGAAGAAGAATCCTAAAGAAAAACCACACCCAGCAATGCGTTTTAGCTCACTGGAGCTAGTTATGTGTTGTGTATGTTTAGTTGTATTTTATAGCTGAATACCAGATCTATAGTATATATGATTGTAATGTACTTTGCTTGGCTGTTGTATGAAATATTATGCCTTATTGGCTCTTTGAATCAAATTATCTAATTGCACAAATATAGAACTGACGTGTGGTTCCCAAACAACAATTCTGGAAATTGGTTCCCATTTGACTATTGGGACCTACTTTAAAATGGAAAAGAAACAAAAGAAAATTAACAAGTGGGCTGGAAAAGGCCGAGGCCCAAAAAAATGTGGACTGTAAAAGATTGTGGCCCAAAAAATAAAAGTCTGTTGGGCTTGGCCCATTTAGCTTACCCAAATTGAAAGAAAAAAACAACAAATGGGCTGAATTAATGGGCTCGACCCATATAGACACCTAATCGGACTAGGATAATTCTTGTCAACGACCTTTTCATTAGGTCGTAATTTTGCCAGGTCAGCTTGCCACGTCGGATCCGACGTGGCCTGGGCAGACAGCTAGTGACCAAAACAAAACAGTAGGCATATTTTGGTCGTAAACGTCTACGACCTTCTCACAGAGAAGGTCGTTAATTTCAGTTTATGACTGCCAGCTTTTGACCTTCTGTTTTTGGTCACAAAAAGGACGCAAATGAAAAACAATGACCTTTCGGTGAGCAATAGTCAAGGTCACAAGTTGACATATTTCTTGTAGTGATAAAGCTATGCTCCCCGGCAACAGCGCTAGAAAAAGGTCTTTTTTACCCACAAGTATAGGTGATCGTGATAGTCTTCGAGGGTTGTATTTCACCCAAATTTATTAATTCGATACAAGGGGAGCCAAAGAATATTTACGATCTTAGCAGTTGAGTTGTCAATTCAACCACACTTGGAGAACTAAATATCTAGAGCAAAGTGTTTAGTAGCACAGTGGTATGATAGCAATGGTAACAGTAGCAATAGTAGCAGTAACAGTAACAGTAGCAATTTTGTAGTGATTGTAACAGCAGTAGCAAAAGTAGTAACTTAGCAAGGATCAATATGAGAAAAGTGTAGGCATTATTCTATGGTAGTGGTTTCCTTATAGTCATACATGCTTATAATAAGAACTTGCATGACATCTTTTGTCCTACCCTCCCGTGGCAGTGGGGTCCGATCTATAAGGAAATCTAAGGGATATTAAGGCTCCTTTTAATAGAGAACCGGAATAAAGCAATCACACATAGTGTATACATGAACTCCTTATACTACGGTCATCACAAGAGTGAATCCCAATTGTTGTCACTTTTGGGTGTACGGATCATAACATGTAATAGGTGCATACAACTTGCAAGATATGATCCAAAACACACTTATATTCATGAAAACATAATAGGTTCAGATCTAAAATCATGGCACTCGGGCCCTAGTGACAAGCATTAAGCATAGCAAAGTCATATCAACATCAATCTCAGAACATAGTGGATACTAGGGATCAAGCCCTAACAAATTGACTCGATTACATGACAAATCTCATCCAACTCCATCACCGTCCAGCAAGCCTATAAAGTAATTACCCACTCCCGGTGGTGAGCGTCATGGAATTGTTGATGAATAAGGGTTGGTGATGACGATGGCGATGAATCCTCCTCACCGGATCCCTGAACGGACTCCAGAACAGCCCTCCCGAGGAAGAATGGGAGGTGGCAGCGGCAGCTCCGTATCATAAAACATGATGAAACTTCCTCTCCTATTATTTTTTTCTCGGGGAAATGAAATTTATAAGCTTGGAATTAGGTTAGACGGCCGCCTGTGGAACCCACAAGGCATCAGGGCACACCCTGATGCCTTGTGAGCAACTGATGGCCCCCCTTCGGTGGATTTTTATTCTAGTATATTTTATATATTCAATAAAAAATCACCAGAAAGTTTTGTCGGATTCCGAGAACTTATTTCTGCACCAAAAACAACACCATGGTAGTTCTGCTGAAAACAACGTCAGTCCGGGTTAGTTTCATTCAAATCATGCAAATTAGAGTTCAAAACAAGAGTAAAAGTGTTTGGAAAACTAGATACGATGGAGGCGTATCGGTTGTCATTTCAATGACACCCGAGAATCACTTCCTTGCATCAATTTATTAGTAGCACAGTAATTTGATAGCAGTAGTAACAAAGTAACGACAGCAATAACAATAGTAGCAATAGTAACTTGAGCAATACAATAGTATTAAAGCGTAGGCATGGAGTAGAAATGGATATTTGGATGAAATTCAATATGTATCAGTCACAACCTAGAGCGATAAATAGTACCTCCAATTCATCAATCAAATGTATGCATGTATTCCGTATATAGTCATACATGCTTGCAATAAGAATTGCATGACATCTTTTCTCCTGCCCTTCCGTGGCAGTAGGGTCCTAATGGAAACTAAGGGCAATTAAGGTGCTCCTTTTATTAGAGAACTAGAACCAAGCTTTAAGACATAGTGAATACATGAATTCCTCCAATTACAGTCATCCCTGGAGAGTATCACAATTATTGTAACCTTGGGGTCTACGGTTCAGAACAATAATAGGTACATATAACTTGCAGGTAAGATCAACATCTCAAATATATTCAAGAAATACATAAGTGTTAAGATTTGAAATCATGGCTGAGGGAGTCCTGGACTAAGGGGTCCTCGAGCGTCCGGCCAGTTAGCCATGGGCCGGACTGATGGGTTGTGAAGATCTGAAGACTCTCACCCGTGTCCGGATGGGACTCTCCTTGGCGTGGAAGGCAAGTTTGGCGACCAATTATGAAGATTCCTTTTCTGTAACCGACCTTGTGTAACCCTAGATCTCTTCGGTGTCTACATAAACCAGAGAGCTTAGTCCGGATGGAGAGATATTCATTATCATAGTCATACATGCTAGACTCCTAGGGTTTAGCCATTACGATCTCGTGGTAGATCAACTCTTGTAATACTCGTATTCATCAAGATCAATCAAGCAGGAAGTAGGGTATTACCTCCATAGAGAGGGCCCGAACCTGGGTAAACATTGTGTTCCCTGTCTCCTGTTACCATCGACCTTAGACGCATAGTTCGGGACCCCCTACCCGAGATCCGCCGGTTTGACACCGACATTGGTGCTTTCATTGAGAGTTCCACTGTGCCATCCTCAAGAGGTTTGATGGCTCCTTCTATCGTCCACAATGACACTGTCCAAGGGGAAACTTTCCTCCCCGGACAGATCTTCGTGTTCGGCGGCTTCGTACTGCGGGCCAACTCGCTTGGCCATCTGGAGCAGATCGATAGCTACGCCCCTAGCCATCAGGTCAGATTTGGAAGCCTGAACTATGTCGCGGACATCCGTGGAGACTTGATCTGCGCAGGATTCGAGACCGCGGCGGCCGCTCCTCGTCACCCCGATGAACATGACTTAAATCTGTCATCGGACTACATCTAGGAGATGGTTCCTGTAACTGCTCTGGCCTTAGATCCGGAGCAGATCGTGGCATCCGAGGCCACAGATTCTGCGGCGTTGGAGCCGCACACAGACTCAACCTCATGCAACATCTGTGTCAACGGGACTCCGGACTTGTTTCCGGCTGTAAGTTCCGAACCATGCGCACCCGCGGACGCCGAGCTTGATCGGCTATCAATCTTCGAGTTCAGCGCTGCGGACATCTTCCAGCACTCGCCCTTGGGCGATGTGCTAAACTCATTAAAGAACCTGTCCTTGACGGGGGACTCACAACCGAACTATGTCCGATTCGAACTAGGGGCTGATGATGGGGAATTTTGCTTCCCACCCGCCACCCACTTCATAGCCACTGTCGAGGATCTCACCGACATGCTTGATTACGGCTCCGAAGACATCGACGGTATGGACGACGATGCCGATGAGGAACAAGGCCAAAACCCGCCATTTACTGGACGTTGGACGGCCACTTCTTCGTATGATGTGTACATGGTGGATACACCCAAAGCAACTAACGACGATGACAAAGAAAATCTAGTTGAGAATAAACCTCCTGAGACACACCCCAAGCGCCGACGTCCTCGACGCTGCTCTAAGTCACGTTGTTCAAAAGACAGCAATACTGGCACCGGAGAAAATAATACTCCGGCCGATGCCGAAAACAATGAAGACCCTGTCGAGGTAACACCCGAACAGGAAGAACAAGAAAACGGGCAAGTCAGTCCCGACGAACAGGCCATGCCCAATGACTCGGAGGACGGTAGTTATCACCCACTCTCCGAGGACGAGGACAACCTCGGCAACAAGGATTTCATCGTGCCCGAGGAACCCCTCGAGTAGGAGCGCTTCAAGCGCCAGCTAATAGCCACTGCAAGGAGCCTGAAGAAGAAGCAGCAGCAGCTTCAAGCTGACCAAGATCTGCTCATTGATAGATGGACTGATGTCCTGGCAACCGAAGAATACGGCCTCAAACGCCCAGCCAAGGGCTACCCGAAACGCAGACTGCTACCTCAGTTCAATGAGGAGGCGCCAGAGCCCATACCTCCCTCGCGCAATGCAGCCGACCGACCACCATGCGGTCGGGATAGTACGACGGACCGACCACCACGCGGTCGGGATAAAGCGGCAACTCAGGCCAAACAGCAGCCTGCCCCACCGCCACATAAAAACAGAGACAAAATAGCTCGGGGTCATACATACGACCTTCGGCAGGACCTGGACAGTAGAGCAGGGTACACTAGATTGATCTACGGATCGCGAGGACGTTCCTCGACGCGCGACGACGGCTACCTATTCGGATGTGACAAACCTAGTCACGCTCGGGCTGATAACCGCAGACGGACTCCATCGGAGCTACGTCACGACGCGGCCCGATACAGAGGCGCCGCGCACCCTCTTTGGTTCACTGATGAAGTAATGGATAATGAATTCCCCGAAGGGTTCAAACCCGTCAATATTGAATCATACGACGGAACAACCGATCCCGCGGTATGGATCGAGGATTTTATTCTCCACATCCACATGGCCCGCGCAGATGACCTCCACGCTATCAAATACCTCCCACTAAAGCTCAAAGGGCCAGCTCGTCACTGGTTAAACAGCCTGCCTGAAAACTCTATCGGCAGCTGGGAGGACTTGGAAGAAGCCTTCCTTGACAACTTCCAAGGTAAATATGTCCGGCCACCACACGCCGATGACTTAAGTCACATAGTTCAACATCCTGGAGAGTCAGCCAGGAAATTCTGGACTAGGTTCCTAACTAAAAAGAACTAGATCGTTGACTGTCCGGATGCTGAAGCCCTAGCAGCCTTTAAACATAGCATCCACGACGAATGGCTCGCCGCCACCTTGCCCAAGAAAAGCCGAAATCTATGGCAGCCCTCACGGCACTCATGACCCGCTTTTGTGCAGGTGATGATAGTTGGCTGGCTCGTAGCAAAAACACAGCCAGCGAGGCGGGCCCCTCCGAGGTCAAAAACAGCAACGACAAGCTCTGACGTAACAGAAACAAGCGCCGAAGCAATGGTGATAACATCGATGACACTACAGTTAACACCGGATTCAGCGGCTCCAAGTCCGGTCAGCGGAAGAAGCCGTATAAAAGGAACGGCCAGGGACCATCCAGCTTGGACCGCATACTCGATCGTCCGTGCCAGATACATGGCACCCCAGACAAACCAGCCAATCATACCAATAGGGAATGTTGGGTTTTTAAACAGGCTGGCAAATTAAACGCCGAGAACAAGGAAAGGGGATCGCAAAGCGAGGACGATGATGAGGAGCCCCGGCAACCGAACATAGGGGGACAGAAGAAGTTTCCCCCTCAAGTCAAAACAATGAACATGATATATGCTACACACATCCCCAAAAGGGAGTGCAAGCGCGCACTTAGGGATGTCTACGCGATAGAGCCGGTCGCCCCAAAATTCAATCCATGGTCGTCATTCCCGATCACCTTTGATCGTCGGGATCATCCGACTAGTATCCATCACGGCGGTTGAGCTGCACTAGTCCTCGACCCAATCATTGATGGATTTCACCTGACATGAGTCATGATGGACGGCGGTAGCAGCCTTAATCTGCTCTATCAAGACACAGTGCACAAAATGGGCATTAATCCATCACGGTCAAGCCAACAAAGACTACCTTTAAAGGAGTCATACCAGGCGTAGAGGCCCGCTGTACGGGCTCAATCACACTAGAGGTTGTCTTCGGATCCCCTGATAATTTCCGAAGCGAAGAGTTAATCTTTGACATCGTCGCATTCCACATCGGTTATTATGCACTGCTCGGACGGACCGCATTTGCTCGGTTCAACGCGGTACCGCACTATGCTTATCTTAAGCTCAAGATGCCCGGTCCACGCGGCGTCATAACGGTCAACGGAAACACAGAACGCTCCCTCCGTACAGAGGAGCACACCGCCGCCCTAGCAGCAGAAGTACAGAGCGGCCCTCTCAAGCAAAACCGTAATCCGGCTGCCGAGCCCCTGGACACCGTTAAGAAGGTTCGGACTACGCTGCAACAGGACAGCTCGGATCGTCAAGAGCTCGATTAGCAATTTGGCCTCCGCCCCAGCCCAGATCAAGTAATGGCATTCATACCACGCGTACATAATTACGCACTCGAAATTCCATGGGCATCGACGGAGGCACATCTAGCTTGTGATCCACAGTTCGGCTCGACCGATCCCGGACACACATATACTTTCACTATTTCCTTTTTCCTTTTCCAGGCTTCTTTTACATAGGTCTTCTTCGACGGCCTGATTATCGGTCATGTAAAAGGATAAATATACCAGGATGGCAAGAAGCACAGACGTACAGGGAAGTTCTAGAGGTCAATTCAACGATCACTCTACCTGTTGCCAGGACCCACACGCAGCTCGCCTTTGGTTGTGGCATGTTAAATAGCCGGTTGCTTATCGCACTACTTGTATCAATGCGCTTTGACGCATTAATCCAATTATAATGGAAACAGTTCGCGGCCCATGTTTAAGGGCCCCAGATATTACCTCTGCTCTCTTTCTGTTTTCCTTTTGATAACTTGTCTTCTAGCACCCGTACACTTTGGATGTTTCATACTTGCGAGGGGCGCACCAGCGCCCCACAATACGGCAACAAAGTCCGAACACTTCTTATAGATAAGTTCGGCACCCCGAATTTAGCATTATATGCATTGGCTCCGAATCATGTGTTTGGTCAATAGTTGGGTTGCCCGGCTCCTGTGCTTGCTGATACGTCTCCGTCGTGTCTACTTTTCCAAACACTTTTGCCCTTGTTTTGGACTCTAACTTGCATGATTTGAATGGAACTAACCCGGACTGACGCTGTTTTCAGCAGACTTTCCATGGTGTTATTTATGTGCAGAAACAAAAGTTCTCGGAATGACCTGAAACTCCACGGAACTTATTTTTGGAAAATATTAAAAATACTGGAAGAAGAATCCACACCGGGGGGCCTCCACCTATCCACGAGGGTGGGGGCGTGCCTGCCCCCCTAGGCGCGCCCCCTGCCTCGTGGGCCCCCTGACCCTCCACCGACCTCAACTCCAACTCCATATATTCGTGTTCGGGGAGAAAAAAATCAGAGAGAAATTTCATCGTGTTTTACAATACGGAGCCGCCCCCAATCCCTAAAACCTCTCGGGAGGGCTGATCTGGAGTCCGTTCGGGGCTCCGGAGAGGGGAATCCGTCGCCGTCGTCATCATCAACCATCCTCCATCACCAATTTCATGATGCTCACCGCCGTGCGTGGGTAATTCCATCGTAGGCTTGCTGGACGGTGATGGGTTGGATGAGATCTATCATGTAATTGAGTTAGTTTTGTTAGGGTTTGATCCCTAGTATCCACTATGTTATGAGATTGATGTTGCTATGACTTTGCTTTGCTTAATGCTTGTCACTAGGGCCCGAGTGCCATGATTTCAGATCTGAACCTATTATGTTTTCATGAATATATGTGAGTTCTTGATCCTATCTTGCAAGTCTATAGTCACCTACTATGTGTTATGATCCGGCAACCCCGAAGTGACAATAATAGGGACCACTCCCGGTGATGACCGTAGTTTGAGTAGTTCATGTATTCACTATGTGTTAATGCTTTGGTCCGGTACTCTATTAAAAGGAGGCCTTAATATCCCTTAGTTTCCATTAGGACCCCGCTGCCACGGGAGGGTAGGACAAAAGATGTCATGCAAGTTCTTTTCCATAAGCACGTATGACTATATTCGGAATACATGCCTACATTACATTGATGAATTGGAGCTAGTTCTGTGTCACCCTATGTTATGACTGTTACATGATGAACCGCATCCGGCATAATTCTCCATCACCGATCCAATTCCTACGAGCTTTTCACATATTGTTCTTCGCTTATTTACTTTTCCGTTGCTATTGTTACAATCACTACAAAACCCCAAAATATTACTTTTGCTACCGTTACCATTACTTCCATACTACTTTGCTACTAAATACTTTGCTGCAGATACTAAGTTATCCAGGTGTGGTTGAATTGACAACTCAACTGCTAATACTTGAGAATATTCTTTGGCCCCCCTTGTGTCGAATCAATAAATTTGGGTTGAATACTCTACCCTCGAAAACTGTTGCGATCCCCTATACTTGTGGGTTATCAAGACTATTTTCTGGCGCCGTTGCCGGGGAGCATATCTCTATTCTTTGAGTCACTTGGGATTTATATCTGCTGGACACTATGAAGAACTTGAAAGACGAGAAAACAAAAATTTATCCCTCAACTACGAGGGGAGGTAAGGAACTGCCATCTAGCTCTGCACTTGATTCACCTTCTATTTTGAGTAAGCTTGCGACACCTAAACCTGCTTCTGCTATTCATTCTGATATGTCGCATGTTATTGATGATGCCACTTCTGCTATGCATGATACTTATGATGAAACTACTTCTATACTTGATACTCTGTGCCACTTGGTGAATTTCTTGATGAACAACTTGGTAGGGCTAGAGAGAATGAAATTATTGAAACCGATAATACTGATGATTGTGATGATGAAGACTCTCCCCCTAATAAATATGAATTGCCTGTTGTGCCTGAGGGTTATGTTCTGGAAGAAGATGCTGCTAGAGCTATTTTAGCTTGCAATGATAGATATGATCTAAAGAGGTTATTAGCTAAATGGAAGCATCAATCTCTTAATGCTAGAATGAAACCTGACCCTGCTTTTGCTACTTCACCTATCTGTGTTACTGATAAGGATTATGAATTCTCTGTTGATCTTGATATAATTACTTTGGTTGAATCTGATCCTTTTTATGGCTATGAATCTGAAACCGTTGTGGCACATCTTACTAAATTAAATGATATAGCCACCCTGTTAACTAATGATGAGAAATCCCGCTACCTTTATATCCTTAAAATATTTCCGTTCTCATTAAAGGGTGATGCTAAGATATGGTTTAATTCTCTTGATCCTGGTTGTGTGCGTAGTCCCCAGGATATGATTTATTACTTCTCTGCTAAATATTTCCCTGCTCATAAGAAACAAGCTGCTTTAAGGGAAATATATAATTTTGTGCAAATTGAAGAAGAGAGTCTCCCACAAGCTTGGGGGAGGCTTCTCCAATTACTTAATGCTTTGCCTGATCATCCTCTTAAGAAAAATGAAATACTTGATATCTTTTATAATGGACTAACCGATGCTTCCAGAGATTACCTGAATAGTTGTGCTGGTTCTGTTTTCAGGGAAAGGACACCGGATGAAGCTGAAATTCTATTGAGTAATATGTTGACAAATGAAAATAATTGGACACTTCCTGAGCCAACTCCTGAGCCTATTCCTAAACCAACTCCGAAGAAGAGGGGTGTTCTATTTCTCAGTCCTGAAGATATGCAAGAGGCAAAGAAATCTATGAAAGAAAAAGGTATAAAAGCTGAAGATGTTAGGAATTTACCTCCTATTGAAGAAATACATGGTATTAATTTACCGCCTGTTGAAGAAATATATGATCTTAATTCATCACCTATTGAAGAAACTCATGGTTTTGATAACCCGACACAGGTAGTAAAGGTAAATTCTCTCTATAGATATGATAAAGCTGAAATCCCTCCTACTAAAATTGCTAGCCAATGCTTGGATGAGTTTGATAAATTTATGGTTAAGCAAGAAGACTTCAATGCTTATTTTGGTAGACAATTAAAACAAAATGCTCATATGATTGAACACTTGGGTGATTATATGTCTAGAGTTAAAGGTGAACTTGAACTCATTAGCAAACATGCTTCTATGGTTACCACTCAAGTAGAACAAGTACTTAAAGCTCAGAATGATTTGCTCAATGAATTAAATAAAAAGAATAATGACTATGCTGTTAGAGTGGCTACTAGAACTGGTAAGATGACTCAGGAACCTTTATATCCTGAAGGCCACCCTAAGAGAATTGAACAAGATTCTCAGAGAAATAATTTAGATGCACCTAGTCGTTCTAAAAAGAATAAAAAGAAAAATGATAGGACTTTGCATGCTTCTAGTGAACCTATTGCTGAAACACCTGAGAATCCTAATGATATTTCTATTTCTGATGCTGAAACAAATCTGGTAATGAACATGAACCTAGTGATAATGTTAATGATAATGTTCATGAGGATGCTCAACCTAGCAATGACAATGAAGTAGAAATTGAACCTGCAGTTGATCTTGATAACCCACAATCAAAGAATCAACGTTATGATAAGAGAGACTTTGTTGCTAGGAAACACGGTAAAGAAAGGGAACCATGGGTTCAGAAACCCATGCCTTTTCCTCCCAAACCATCCAAGAAAAAGGATGATGAGGATTTTGAGCGCTTTGCTGAAATGATTAGACCTATCTTTTTGCGTATGCGATTAACTGATATGCTCAAAATTTAGTATATGAAAGATATTGTTACAAATAAAAGAAAGATACCGGAAGCTGAAATTTCCACCATGCTTGCTAATTATACTTTTAAGGGTGGAATACCTAAGAAACTTGGAGATCCAGGAGTACCAACTATACCATGCTCCATTAAAAGAAACTATGTTAGAACTGCTTTATGTGATCTTGGAATCGGTGTTAGTGTTATGCTTCTCTCTTTATATCGTAGACTTGATTTGAATAAGTTGACACCTACTGAAATATCTTTGCAAATGGCTGATAAATCAACTGCTATACTTGTCGGTATTTATGAGGATGTGCCTGTTGTGGTTGCAGACGTTACTATTTTAACGGACTTTGTTATTCTTGATATTCCCGAGGACGATAGTATGTCTATTATTCTTGGAAGACCTTTTTTAACACTGCAGGGGCTATTATTGATTGCAACAAAGGCAATGTCACTTTTCATGTTAATGGCAATGAGCATACAGTACACTTTCCAAGGAAACAACCTCAAGTTCATAGTATTAACTCTATTGGAAAAATTCCATCGATTATTTTTGGAGGTTTTGAATTTCCTTTACCTACTGTCAAGAAGAAATATGATATTCTTATTATTGGGGATGTGCATATCCCCGTTGAGGTAACTTAGTGTTATTCAAAATTTCACCGGTTCCATGTTATTCGGAATGAGTTTGTTAACAAGACCTGATCAACCTTGTTAGTGGATTCCTTTCGATGAGCATGAGATGGATGAAACTAGAAGACACAACCTTCTGTACCCCCCTTTCTACTTTTTGTTATTTAGTTGAAATAAAGTAAAAATAGTATTTTTCTGTCCGTTTTCTGATTTATCCGTGCAATATAAAAATACCCCGAAAATAAAAGTTCTCCAAATGCCCTGAAATTAAAATATGTTTTTTTCTGGATTATTTGAGAATATCTGGCACTAAGAACACAGCAGGGGGAGCAAGCACCTGGCCACGAGGGTCCAGGGCGCGCCCCCTGCCTTGTGGGCCCACGGTGGCTCCCCTCCACTTATTCCTGCACCCACACACTTCTTCCTCCCAAAAAATCACCATCCAGCTCAAGCACGAGTTCTAGCTCATTTTGCTGCGATTTTCGATCTCCTTGCTCAAAGCACCTCTCACAAAACTGCTTTGGGGGGATTGTTTCTTGGTATGTGACCCCTCCATTGGTCCAATTAGTTTTTGTTCTAGTGCTTTATTCATTGCAAATTTGTGCTGCCTAGGTGACCATGTTCTTGAGCTTGCATGTCAAATTTATATGGTTCCAAGTAGTTCTAATGCATGATATAGGCTTTAGGCACTTGTAGGAGTAGTTGCTATCAATTTTGTTGAGCTTGATTCACTTTTATTTGAAGTTGCTAAAAATTTCAGAAATTTTGCAGAAGAAGAAATATGCTTAGAAAAATGTACCATGGTGGTCCTTCAAGGAAGCAAGGATCCAGGCTCGCAATGCGCGATGCCGATGATGAGCCACCAAGGAACGCTCCAGTGCGGCCTTGTGAATGGCCTTCAGAAGGCTTTATGGATCGAGCGGGAATCAAGGAAGAATTTAACGGATATTTGCGTAACGCTGATCTTGTGAGCTTCGAGGCAGAAAAGTGCCGCCAGTACCACTATCTCACTAGTTCATTTGTGAGGAGGTTTGAATTTTCATCTTCACGCAATGCTTAAACTGTCCTATTTGATCTCTATGAAAAATCTTACACTATGGACTTAGAGGATTTTACCAATGCTTGCAAACTTCCACAATGGGGTAGTACTAGTGAACCTCGCAAATCTGAATTTAGAGATTTTCTTGCTAGTATAACCGTGGGGGAATCTAGGGATATAACACAAGCTACCATAGGGAGTATTCATTTTCCTGCTATACATTATTTTGCTCTCTTCGTTGGTAGGTGCATAAATGGTAAGGATGAAGCATGTCACATGTGTGTGCTTGACCTCAGTATTGTTAGGAGTGCTGTGCTAGGAGATAAATCTTATAATTTGGGAGCCATTGTTGCACGTAGGTTGCATCATAATAGATTTAATGGATATTTCTTTGGTGGAATTTATGCAACCCGCTTAGCTGATTTTCTTGGTGTAACCATACGTGATGATGATATTGAATTGCCTCCTACTTATCTAGACTTTAATGCTATGGTTCACCACCAGTTTGTTGAGAGGAATGAACCACCTCTCCAGTACCGACTAATCTTTGACAGGCGTCACGCTGTCAATATTGTCATCCCTGCTCCCGCTTTCTTTGACTTTCAGGAAAAAGGGAGACATTACATAACCAGAGAGGAGGCGGAGGAGTATAAGAGGAGGGCTGAGATAGCTCGCCTCCAAGCTGCAGCACACGATGCAATGGCCGCTGCATCTCAGTACGACCCCAACTACAACTTTGGATATCCGCCAGGCCAGCCATGGCAATAAACCAACTTAGGCCAAAAGCCTAAGCTTGGGGGAGTACGTATTTCCCACCGACATTACATTCATGTTCACACACTCATTGCTAGATGTCGGTGCTCATACTCTTTCATTGTATTATCCATGCTAGTTTATTTTCTTTTTCTTACTTTCTTCTTGTGTGTTTGAAAAACCTTAAGAAAAACCAAAAACAATTAGTAATATCTTTTAGCTAGTTTACTTTCTTGCTGTAGTAGTAATAATTAAAAAGATTTCCTGTTCTTCTTTTTCTTGTTGGGAGCTTTCAAGTGTAAATTGTTTTATTTCTTTTCTTTTCTTTGGGGGTCGATAAGAGAAGACCATGATGAAATTGTTGAAGTGGCTCTTATATGCATTATTGTTGATTTAACCAAGAGTCCATATTGCCTTGTCTTCTCCTGTTTATTGAATGCTCGCAGATTGCAGCTTAGTCCAATGCATGTGCACTCTTATTATTATTCACATCGTTCGGTCGTGCAAGTGAAAGGCAATTATGACAATATATGATGGACTGACTGAGATAAAAGAAGCTGGTATGAACTCGACCTCTCTTGTTTTTGTAAATATGATTAGTTCATCGTTCCTGATTCAGCCTATTATGAATAAACATGTTTGCAATGACAATTAGAGATTACAGTTGCTTATGCCATGCTTGATTAGCTACGAGTCATAATGGTTTACCTTGCGTGCCAACATGCTATTAAAATGGTTGTGATGTGGTATGATAGGGTGGTATCCTCCTTTGAATGATTTAAGTGACTTGACATGGCACATGTTCACACATGTAGTTGAAACAAATCAACATAGCCTTCACGATATTTATGTTCATGGTGGATTATATCCTACTCATGCTTGCACTCAATGTTTATTAATTTTAATGCATGTTCATGACTGTTGTCGCTCTCTAGTTGGTCACTTCCCTGTCTTTTGCTAGCCTTCACTTGTACTAAGCGGGAATACTGCTTGTGCATCCAAGCCCTTTAAACCCCAAAAGTTATTCCATATGAGTCCACCATACCTTCCTATATGCGGTATCTACCTGCCGTTCCAAGTAAATTTGTATGTGCCAAACTCTAAACCTTCAAATGAAATTCTGTTTTGTATACTCGAATAGCTCATGTATCAACTAGGGCTGTCCTTATCTTCCATGCTAGGCGGGTTATTCTCAAGAGGAGTGGACTCCGCTCCTCACTCACGAGAAAATGGCTGGTCAATGGGATGCCCAGTCCCATGCTTTATGCAAATCAAATCAAAATAATTGCAAACAAAACTCCCCCTGGGACTATTGTTAGTTGGAGGCACTTGTTGTTTCAAGCAAGCCATGGATTGATGCTTGTTGGTGGAGGGGGAGTATAAAATTTACCATTCTGTTTGGGAACCGCCTATAATGTGTGTAGCATGGAAGATATCGCCATCTCTTGGTTGTTATGTTGACAATGAAAGTATGCCGCTCAAAATATTATTTATCTCTGCTTCAAAATCGAGCTCTGGCACCTCTACAAATCCCTGCTTCCCTCTGCGAAGGGCCTATCTATTTACTTTTATGTTGAGTCATCACCCTCTTATCAAAAGCACCAGCTGGAGAGCACCGCTGTCATTTGCATTCATTACTATTAATTTATATTGGGTATGACTGGATATCTTTTACCATGAATTACAATGTCTAGTCAGTCCTTGATCTTTAAAGGTGCTCTGCATTTATGTTTTGCGGTCTCAGAAAGGGCTAGCGAGATACCATCTTGTTATATCATATCATGATTGTTTTGAGAAAGTGTTGTCATCCGAGATTTATTATTATTGCTCGCTAGTTTATTATGCCACTGACGTGAGTAAACATGAGACCTAAGAGTTATTGTGAATGTGGTTAGTCATAATCTTTGCTGAAAACTTGAATGCTCGCTTTACTTATTTACAACAACAAGAGCAAACATAGTTTGTAAAAGTTTTTCTTTATCACTTTCAGTTTATCAACCGAATTGCTTGAGGACAAGCAAAGGTTTAAGCTCGGGGGAATTGATACGTCTCCGTCGTATCTACTTTTCCAAACACATTTGCCCTTGTTTTGGACTCTAACTTGCATGATTTGAATGTAACTAACCCGGACTGACACTGTTTTCAGCAAACTTTCCATGGTGTTATTTATGTGCAGAAACAAAAGTTCCTGGAATGACCTGAAACTCCACGGAACTTATTTTTGGAAAATATTAAAATAATTGGAAGAAGAATCCACGTCAGGGGGCCCTCCACCTGTCCACGAGGGTGGGGGGCGCGCCCCTGCCTCGTGGGCCCCTTGACGCTCCACCGGCCTCAACTCCAACTCCACATATTCGTGTTCGGGGAGAAAAAAATCATAGAGAAGGATTCACCGTGTTTTACAATACGGAGCCGCCGCCAAGCCCTAAAACCTCTCGGGAGGGCTGATCTGGAGTCCGTTCGGGGCTCCGGAGAGGGGAATCCGTCGCCGTCGTCATCATCAACCATCCTCCATCACCAATTTCATGATGCTCACCGCCGTGCGTGAGTAATTCCATCGTAGGCTTGCTGGACGGTGATGGGTTGGATGAGATCTATCATGTAATCGAGTTAGTTTTGTTAGGGTTTGATCCCTAGTATCCACTATGTTATGAGATTGATGTTGCTATGACTTTGCTTTGCTTAATGCTTGTCACTAGGGCCCGAGTGCCATGATTTCAGATCTGAACCTATTATGTTTTCATGAATATATGTGAGTTCCTGATCCTATCTTGCAAGTCTATAGTCGCCTACTATGTGTTATGATCCGGCAACCCCGAAGTGACAATAATCGGGACCACTCCCGGTGATGACCGTAGTTTGAGGAGTTCATGTATTCAGTATGTGTTAATGCTTTGGTCCGGTACTCTATTAAAAGGAGGCCTTAATATCCCTTAGTTTCCATTAGGACCCCGCTGCCACGGGAGGGTAGGACAAAAGATGTCATGCAAGTTCTTTTCCATAAGCACGTATGACTATATTCGGAATACATGCCTACATTACATTGATGAATTGGAGCTAGTTCTGTGTCACCCTATGTTATGACTGTTACATGATGAACCACATCCGGCATAAATCTCCATCACCGATCCAATGCCTACGAGCTTTTCACATATTGTTCTTCGCTTATTTACTTTTCCGTTGCTACTGTTACATTCACTACAAAACCCCAAAATATTACTTTGCTATCGTTACCGTTACTTCCATACTACTTTGCTACTAAATACTTTGCTGCAGATACTAAGTTATCCAGGTGTGGTTGAATTGACAACTCAACTGCTAATACTTGAGAATATTCTTTGGCTCCCCTTGTGTCGAATCAATAAATTTGGGTTGAATACTCTACCCTCGAAAACTGTTGCGATCCCCTATACTTGTGGGTTATCACTTGCTACCTTACGTTCCGCTATATCGGCTAAGGTAGTAATGGGAGAACTACTTCGATTGTGCCTTGGTTTATCCAAATGAGCACCTCAGTAGAGAAAGCCGAAAACTGACTGTCATGATACGGCGAGAGCCGGTCAGCTATTCGGAGGTTCCACATCGTTGGAGGTTTCTTTCGCATTACGCGAAGGATCGGTACTTCCCGATCGGGCACCTATAGCACTCTAGTTCGAATACCAGGTGTAGCGACCAGACCTCAGACGGTCAAGTCTCTGTGCATAAGTGTCATCCCTGGATCGGTAATGCTGACACACACAGTACTCGAAGGATTTATAACAGAGTAGCAATCACACACTTATTACATCGATAGTCTCCAAAGAGAACTTATTACAATAAAATATGGCTTAAGGCCATCTAAATAAGATAACAGCGGAAGGCTTGGAAGATAAAGTGAGTTCATCAACTCCAACGGCATAGCTGAGTGCACGACAACGGCCTAGCGAACCTTACTCTTCGTCTGAAAAATCTGCAACATAATACGTTGCAGCCTGAAAACGGGTCAGCACATGGAATATGCTGGCAAAGTGACACAGTAGTGCAAAGAACAGATAAATGCTATCACTACATGCATATATGGCTGGTGGAGGCTCTATGGTTACAAAGTTTTTGCGAAAAGACAATTTTTCCCTACAACAAAGGAATATATTTTATTTAACTACAAAGTTTGTTGAAAAAAATATTGAGAAGGTATATCCCCAACTCAATCCCAATTAAAAGTAATCATTAACCCAACAAATTAATTTAGAGTGACGAGATCCATATGATAATCCAAGAACCATATACTCAAGATGTCCATAACCGGGGACACGGCTAACCATGATTAGTTTGTACACTCTGTAGAGGTTTGCGCACTTTTCCCCACAAGACTCGATCTCCTCCGTTGGATTTCTCGCACTACATGGTGTTTGAGAAGCGGATGACCGAGACACAGTCTTTCAGAAGCATTAACTCTAACCGCGGGTAAACAGTACCAACCTACATCCCCTACATCTTCTAGCCTACCACTGGAAGAGGTCATGCAACATACTCAACTATGCTAGAGCCCATAATAGCTTGTGGCTGCACACGGAAGTTTCTAGCATGAATAATCTTATGATCCCTTTGAGCCTGGGTGGCGAACCAAATGGACAGTACTGGTATATCCCCAGGTGCCCGCAACCAATCCACCCAGATGTGTATTAAAGTAGCCACCTTAAGTTAACCATCAATTAAACACTCACATCTGTCATGGATACACTCAAAACCCAATCCACGTCTACGAGCATAGCATGGAAATATAAGCATAACGTAGAAGTAACTCCCAAGGGTTTGATAATAAACAGGGCAATAGGTTCTACCTCATCAACTACTTCCCAAAACCCACAAGTTAATCACATCCTAATCATGCAATGTTTGAGGATTGGAACTAATGCATAAAAACTGGGTATGAAAAGAGTATGATCAATGTGTTACTTGCCTTGCTGACGATCCGCAAAACCTAGTGACTCGTAGTAGCACGCTTCGCACTCCGGGAATTATATCACAAACAAACAATAGCATACATAAGCAATCAAGCAAAGATGCACGGGTAAAACTCAAATAAGAAGATCTAACCAGAAAGTTCAACTGAAGATCTCCGGTTTGCAAAAAGAAACAAACCAAACGGAGCAACGAAACTCAAACTGCAAAAGAAACAAGATCCGATTACTAGTCTAGACTAAAGTCAAATTTTATAGTACCAAAATCTTGTTCAAGTTGGTTAAACAGAAAGAGGGCTTCGAGACGAAGATCTAGACGCTTGTTTCACCTGATTTGGATAAACGAGCGACAAGATAAACTAAAACAAAATTTAGGGCAGAAATCGCGATAAGAAATAATCGCGGAAAAACCCTGGAAAAAGAAAACTGACGAACAAGCTAACGAACGAACGTTCGCTGTCTGCGGTTAACAGGTGAACGACGTTCGTTAAAACGAACGTACGGATGAACGCCCGCTGTTTAACTAAACCGAGAAAACCGAAACAAAAACCGATCTAATCTAAAAAAATGAATCTAGGTTTTCGAAATAAAACCGAATGGTTTTTAAATAAAACCGGCGGCTACCTCGGCGAACGTGACGGCGGCGGCGGCGGAAACTCCGGTGGGGCGGCTCCGGCGGCGGGGTCGGCGTCGGGCGAGAAGACGCGGCGGCGGCGGCGCGGATCGGGCGGCGGGGTTGGCGGCTAGGGTTTGGGCGGTGGCGGCGTGACTTGGGCCTCGGGGGTCGCGGTCCTCGGCTTATAAAGCCGCCCGGGTGCAGTGTCCAGGTCGGACACGGCCCGGTAAGTCTGTTGCGTTTTTTTAATATTCTGACGTGCAGAAAAACATTTAAAAGAAATACTAAACAGACTCCAAAAATCCCGAAATAAATTTTCCCTGTCCTCTAAAAATATATTGGACAAAGTGAACATTTATTTGGGCCTCTAATGCAATTTTGGAAAACACATATTTTTCCTAATTCAAATAAAATAAGGATAAAATCCAAATAAAATATATTATTTGATTTTAGTATTTTTCCTCCAATATTTCATTTATTTTGGAGAAGTCATATTGTCTCCTCTCATATATTTTTAATATGAAATATTTTCGGAGGGAAAAATAATTAAAACCAAAGTGATCCTTGTTTTGATATTTGAGAAAATTCAAATATGAAAACTAGGAAATCCCCAACTCGCTCCGAGGGTCCTTGAGTTGCTTAGAATTTCGAGGATCGCCAAACGAAATGCAATAAAATATGATATGGATGAATGACCTATGTATAACATTCCAAATTGAAAATTTGGGATGTTACAAACCTACCCCCCTTAAGATGAATCTCGCCCTCGAGATTCGGGTTGGCTAGAAAACAGGTGTGGGTGGTCCTTGCGTAGATCATCCTCTCGTTCCCAGGTGGCTTCATCCTCGGTATGGTGGCTCCACTGAACTTTGCAAAACTTGATAACCTTGCTGCGAGTAACTCGGCTGACAAACTCGAGAATCTTGACAGGTTTCTCCTCATATGTCAAATCACTATCCAACTGAATTGTTTCCAGGGCACTGTATCTCTCAAAGGAATATCAGCCATCTTTGCGTGGCACTTCTTCAACTGGAAAACGTGAAACACATCATGAACTCCTGACAGTCCTTCGGGTAACTCCAACTTGTAGGCAACCTCTCCCATGCATTCCAAAACACGGTACGGTCCCACAAATCTCGGGGCTAGCTTTCCCTTAACTCCAAAATGTTTAACTCCCCGCAGAGGTGACACACGAAGATATGCTCTGTCTCCGATTTCATAGACTACCTCCTTGCGCTTTGAGTCTGCATAACTCTTCTGCCTGGACTGAGCTACCTTCAGTCTATCTCGAATCAGTTTAACCTTCTCTTCTGATTCTTTGATCAAATCTGGTCCAAACAACTGACGGTCTCCAACTTCATCCCACATCAGCGGTGTTCTGCACCTTCTTCCATACAGGGCTTCGAACGGTGCCATCTTCAAAATGGCCTGGTAGCTATTGTTGTATGAGAACTCCGCGTATGGCAAATTATCATCCCAACTAGACCCATAGTCTAGCGCACAAGCTCTCAACATGTCCTCCAGAATCTGATTGACTCTCTCGGTCTATCCATCTGTCTGCGTCTTAGTCCCAGTGTGGCTGATCATCCGAAAAGACCAGCTAAGCATCATTGGCTTGGTCAGTCTTTACCTGACCTACTACCTAATACTACGCAGTCTCATCAAATAGCGCTTTTGAGCTTTCTTCAGGATTTGGCCCGAACTGTTCGGCAGATTCCCACGCGTTACGCACCCGTTCGCCACTTTGTTCTCAACTATTCCTATTCCAGCAAACGGAGGATTTCTAACTAAAGCGTACCTAAAGCCTGCCCTGGATATGAAAAAGGGATTTGAGCCAGAAGAAGACGGATGAAAGGCTGTACTAAACTCTAGCCTGGTGCCTAAAGTCTGGTGCAACTGATGCCAAAATTTCAAAGTAAACTGCGTTCCTCTATCTGATACGATGGTCCTCGGGACTCCATGTAGACACACGATCCTGGTCATATATATCTTGGCCAACTTCGCACTGGTATAGGTGGTTTTCACTTGGATAAAGTGAGCCACTTTGGTCAAGCGATCAACTACTACCCAGATAGAATCATATCCTGATCGGGTCCTGGGCAATCCGGTGATAAAATCCATGCCAAGCTTATCCCACTTCCATTCGGGTATCGGCATAGGCTGCAGTAATCCTGCTGGCTTCTGATGTTCTGCCTTCACTCTCTAACATACATCACATATGGCTACATACTCGGCAATATCCTTTTTCATTCCGGTCCACCAGAAACGCTCCTTCTAATCCAGATACATCTTAGTGTTTCCGGGGTGTATCGAGTATGGCGAGTCATGAGCTTCATGTAGTATCAACTTCCTTATCTCTGAATTATTGGGCACATAAACTCGGTCTTCAAACCACAAGGTGTCGTGCTCATCCTCACGAAAACCTTTGGCTTTTCCTTTGCTCATTTTCTCATTTATTTCAGCAATCTCCTTGTCATCCTTCTGAGCTTCACGAATCTTTCCCAACAATGTAGACTGAACTTCCATTGCTGCAACAAAACCTCTAGGAACAATCTCCAAACGAAGTTCCCTGAGATCCTCGGCTAACTCCTTTGGCATCCCTCCCATTAAGAGAGTATTAATATAACTCTTCCGGCTCAAAGCATCTACTACGACATTGGCCTTTCCTGGATGATAGTGCAGCTTCATATCGTAATCCTTTATAAGCTCCAACTATCTCCTCTGCCTGAGGTTCAGCTCCTTCTGTGTGAATATGTACTTCAAACTCTTATGATCCGTGTACACATCACAACGGTTTCCAATCAGAAAATGTCTCCAGGTCTTGAGTGCATGCACTACGGCTGCTAACTCCAAATCATGAGTGGCATAATTTAACTCATGCGGTCGAAGTTGACGTGAGGCATATGAAACAACTCTTCCGTCCTGCATAAGCACTCCTCCAAGTCCTAAGCGAGAGGCATCGCAATACACTTGGAAGTCCTTGCATATATCCGGCAGAATCAGCACTGGGGCTGTAGTCAAACGTTTCTTCAACTCCTGAAAACTTGCCTCACATTTTTCTGTCCATTTGAACCTGGTGTCCTTCTTCAACAATTCCGTCATGGGCTTTGCAATTTTAGAGAAATTCTCAATAAATCTCCGATAGTATCCCGCAAGTCCAAGAAAACTGCGGATCTCTCCAATTGAGGTGGGTGATAACCAATCAGTGACTGACGGAACCTTGGTGGGGTCTACTGCTATACCTTCTCCTGATATAACATGTCTAAGGAATCCAACTTCTTTCAACCAAAACTCACACTTGCTGAACTTGGCATACAACTGATGTTCCCTGAGCTTCTCGAGAACTAAACGCAAATGCTCCTTGTGCTCCTCCTCATTCTTTGAGTATACCAAGATATCATCAATGAACACCACAATGAACTTATCCAAAAACTGCATGAATACCTTATTCATCATACTCATGAAATAGGCAGGGGCGTTAGTCAATCCAAATGACATAACTGTATACTCATACAGCTCGTACCTTGTGGTGAAAGCTGTCTTAGGTATATCCTTTTCTCGAATCTTCAGCTGGTGATATCCTGATCGCAGGTCGATCTTCGAAAACACTTTAGCTCCTTGCAGCTGGTCAAAAAAAATCATTGATCATCGGCAGTGGGTACTTGTTCTTGATCGTCACTTCATTCAGCGCATGATAATCAACAACCATCCTCAACGATCCATCCTTCTTCTCAACTAAGAGTACTGGGGCTCCCCATGGTGATGAACTTCGTCGAATGTAAACTTTCTCCAACAACTCCTTAATCTTCTTCTTGATCTCTTCCAGATCATTTGCAGGCATCCGGTACGGTCTCATCGATATAGGTCCGGTGCCGGGCAACAGCTCTATTAAAAACTCAATGTCTCTATCTGGCAGCATGCCTGGTAGTTCCTCTGGAAATACATCTGGGTAATCCTTCACAATAGGCACTTCCTCCTGAACAACTCCTGAGAGGGAATTTACTTGGGTTCTCCTTGGCGCATGCATGGGTACATACTTGATCCTTTTTCCCTCCGGGGTGGTGAGCAGAATTGACTTGCTCGCGCAATCTATGCTTCCTCCATACTTTGATAGCCAATCCATTCCCAGTATCACATCCAATCCTTGGGATTCCAAAATTATGAGGTCTGAGGGGAAAACATGGCTGCCAATGGTTAAGGGTATCCGATCGAACCATCGGCCGGCCATATACTCTGCATCGGGTGAACTCACTAGCAAGGGTGTCCTAAGGGCTAAGGTGGGTAACTTAAACTTGTCCACAAACCCCCTTGAAATGTAGGAATGCGATGCACCAGTGTCAAATAAAACTAAAGCGGTAAATGACTTAACCAAAAACTTACCAATAACCGCATCTGGCTGCTCTTCAACTTCCTCCACGTTCACGTGGTTCACTTGTCCCCTATTAAAAGGGTTGGGCTTCTTCCCAGAGCTTCCATTTCCATTGCCATTCTTCAACTCTGGACAATCATTAGCGTAATGCCCAGTCTTCCCGCACTTGAAACAGGTAACGTGACTCTGGTCCTTCTTGGCGGGTGTGGCTGGGTTAGAGCGGTTCTGATTGCTGCTTGCTCCATTCCCATTCCCATTCTCTAGGCCATTGTGGTTATGAGAACTTCCTCCATTGTGGGTGTGGCCTCCATGGTTATGGGTAAATCCTCCCGAGTTTGGGGTAAAACGGGGCTTCTGCGATGCTCCTAAATTGTACTTCCCTTGCCCATACTTCCTCTTGCGGCTCTCAATCTGCTGCTGCTTCCCTTCAATCATAACAGCCTTATCTACCAACTCCTGGTAGTTGTTAAATGTTGCCACCATCAACTGCATACTCATCTCATCGTTCAGCCCTTCCATAAACTTCTCCTGCCTTGCGGCATTTGTTGCCACATCATCAGGGGCATAGCGAGATAACTTGCTAAACTCATCCACGTACTGAGCTACAGTATGATTTCCCTGGCGTAAGTTGCGAAACTCACGCTTCTTCATGCTCATAGCTCCAGTTGAGACATGGGCGGTGCAGAAAGCTTGCTGAAACTGCTCCCAGGTGACATTGGCTATAGGAAAGGTGGCTGTGTAATTCTCCCACCATGAGGCAGCTGGTCCATCCAATTGATGTGCGGCAAAGCGCACCTTCTCAGCATCTATGCAACCTGCGGTGGTGAACTCCCTTCCAATCCTGCGTAGCCAGTCATCAGCAACTATTGGCTCAGTGCTACTGGAAAACACTGGCGGCTGCAAGCTCAGAAAACGGGCTAACTTGTCAACGGGAGGTTTTCGTGGAATTGTCACGGCAGATGTCCTTGGTGTGAGGACTTAGTCGCGAGGCCAACGCATCTATGTGGTAGCTTGAGAGGGGTTGGGCGGAATCGAGAGACGCAACATAAGACAGGGATTTAGACAGCTTCGGGCCCCGGGAAACATCATCCGGTAATAACCCTACATGCTGTTTGAGGCTAGGTCTCATTATGATCATGAGTGAGTCGCCGGGTTGGCCGGCTCTTTGTGTCTAGCCCTAAAGATTGTTTCTTCTTGCTTGTCCCTCTTTGGGGAGCCCTGCCCCTCCTTATATAAGTTAGAGGGGCGGGTTACATGTGGAGTCCTAGTAGGACTAGTACTAGTCTATCGTTTCTTACAAGTTGAATACAAGTCCGGGTCTTGCTTCCTCGTAAAGGAAATATTCGTCATCCCTTTCTTCTTAAGCCGGCCCATCATAAACGTGAGCCGGCCTTCTGGGCCTCGGGCCTTGTCTTCTATCTGACCCGCCATCGGGGCCATCCATGAGTCGTCAGGCTCGTGAGTCGTCAGTCCTCCGGCGGGTCATCGGTGAAGCGCCAAGTCCGGCCGGGTCATACTTCCGGCCGGGTCATACCGCGGGGTATATCCCCGACATTAGCCCCCAGTTTAATTTTGGATTTATCCATGTTAAACTGATCCTGTAAAACAAACAAAATAACAAATTTGACAGGTTGTGCTCCGGGTTAAATATTCCTGTAAGCCGGCACCTGATCATCCTTAAGTCCTTGACATTTTCTCCGGGAAAATCCGGGTCAATAGGCCAGCTTCATAATCCATTTGCTGACATTGGCTCTTGTAAAGAAATATTATAAGAAATAATCCATTTGAGTCGACCTTCAATGCTCTGGTTTGACAAAAATATTGGTCTTGAAATATTCAACTGATATTCAGCCGGCTTAAAGATGTAGATCTTGCCGATTTATGATTGCCAAAATTGCCGGGTTTTAAATGATTGATGGCAGGTCATGATTGTTGCAGACACCGGGTTAATCTGGTCTACTCCAAAGTGAGAATTTGAATATTTTTTCTCCCTGATATGCCAATCACCTGTAGCCCCCAAGTCTTAAGAGGAGAACATAGTGCTAACTTAAGACTTGCTTCAATATAAGTGTTGCAACCTTGAAGAAATTCGGGTTATTCATCTCAATCATTAATCATAAACTGAATATTCCATATATGTAGCCCCCAAGTGCCGGGTTGTCATGCTTGCAGCAACCTGGGACTTGTAATTGCCTTATGCTCATAAAAACTTCAACCAGTGTAGCCCCCAAGGGCCGGGTCATTATGCAATAATGAGCAGGGACTTTGTAAATATGACCATGTAAACTTGACCAGCAACGTGTAGACCCCAAGGGCCGGGTCAGTAAGATAATACTGAGCTGGGACTTTGTATATAATTCATTGATAATAACACCATATGATGTAATCTCCACCATGGGGCTTGAACCCATGTCCACAAGGTTTTGTACTCTACCAACTGAGTAGGGGATCTTTCAATATAATAGATTAAGGCTTGTGTACCTTGAATTTTCGACAGGAGCAATTGGTAGCCCCCAAGGGCCGGCTCATTATAATGTGATGAGTCGGGTCTTCAATAAGATGAGCAAAAAACGACTTTGCATTAGCCCCCAAGTGCCATGGTGCATGCTGGCAGTGACATGGGACTTGCATATTTGATGTGATCTCAATTTAAATAATGTAGCCCCCAAGTGCCGGGTCGTAAGCCTGCAGCGACTCGGGACTATTCTTTCCATTGTATAATAAATCATATCCATTGATAAAATAATAGCCATTGCGCCAAAGCGACTTTGAATACCTCATCTGTTGATAAGTCAATCCGGAGTTTAAATACCCGGCGGCTCTTGGCCGATGGCGATTTAATCCGCCTCCATTGTAAGCCGGAATTTGTACAACCCGGCGGCTTATAGCCTTTGAGAAAATCAAGAATTGATAGCCCTTTTGAGACACCAATTTCAATCTTTGATGATGGTCTTGAATTTAATCATTTATGTAAGTCATAGTTGTGTAAATCCTGCAGAGTTTAAACAACATATGCCCTGGCGACTTAACGTCCAAAACCAGGGCGGGTAACCACCCAAATGTAGTCTTATCCTGCACATAATTAGATCACAAGATCCCTTGGCGGTTTACCGCAGGGCGGGTCATAATATCTCACATATAACCATTGATGTGTAACAAGGAATCACAGATAAGCCTGTTATGAATCATAATTTTGAAACATAACTATAATAACAATATTATACCTGTGATATTGAATTTTCACTGCCGGTTTATGTGACTTGTGCAGTAAGGGTGATAACCCAATCTTTAAAAATCAAGACTTCCAAATGTTTATGATTGTCATATGATGGCGACTTATCATCCAAAGTCAAACCGGGTTAAATAGCAACCACTCATATACACTTTAGATATGATCAAAAGAGCTTCAAATAAAATCCAAAAATTGTTTGCAAAAGAGACTTCAAAAAATTTGAGGCTTCTGATTCGAATACGATCAGAAAACCGTCCCAAAGGGGTTAAGCTAAGATTCGAATACGATCATATAGCCCCCAGTGGCTTTGGCATTGCTGATCAAGAGGGTACCGACAGCTATGTTCTCTTTGGTTCGAATACGACCTATGTTTGAACAGGAAGCCCCCAAATGACCTTGAGAGTAGTTTAACGACGCTGATTCGAATACGATCCACGTCGGTTCCCAAAAGGGGTTAAGCTATGATTCGAATACGATCAAGAAGCCCCCTAGTGAGCCCAGAAGTGTGCCGATCAAGAGGGTACCGACAGCTATGTTCTCTTTGGTTCAGATACGACCTATGTTTGAACAGGAAGCCCCCTAGTGATCTTAAGAATATTTAACGACTCTGATTCGAATACGATCAGGGTCACATCAAAAGGGTTAAGCTAAATTCGAATACGATCAGCTCCCAACGGTCATTAAAGCAGGGTACCTATGTTTGGGTTGTGCTTTGTAACAGACTCTTTTTGGTCCTTTTAATTTTTCCTGAGAACTCAAACTTTGCGAGAGACAACTTCTTTTTAAACCGGAAATTTGTAAACCGGATATTGAGAGCTTCAAAGCTTTGTAAGATATAAATTTACCTTGAGCCGGATGTTTGAACCGGATTCGAGAGCTTCAAAACTTTTGCGGGAGAGAGATATTTCTTGAACCGGATTTCAAACCGGAATCTTTATTTTGAACCGGCAATTTTCTGACGGCCTTTAAATTTTCATCAACATGGTAGTAGCCTCCGGAACCAGGTTATCATTCCCTCCAATGACTCGGAATTCCCGAGTCATGCCATCGTAGCCCCCGAGTCTCAAGACGACTCGAGGTGTTGGCTTGAGATTCTCCATATTTGACCATAGCAGAAGGTGTATATCATTGGCATTGATAGCACGATGTGAATCCACAGAAGGTTGAGGTGACCGCGGAGGGATTATAAACGATCCCGTATGAGCCGTGTCAGCAACTCGGCCAATGGTTCCTTCCAACTGGCTGTTTGAAGTTTAACCAAACTATAGTGGCGGCGACTTGTGCGCCTGCCCATTGAGCCATCCAGTGCAGACGGCGGCTGATAATACATGATAATTTGCCTCCAATTTGTTGGAAGAAAACCGGGCTTCCCAAGCAGTGACTTGCTCATACTCAATAAACAACTCATGCAGACAGGTGCAGCCCGGTGTGTTGATGTAGACCAGGTCGCGGGAGACGGACGGTAAAGACGACCGCAACATCTGAGGCGGCACAGACAGATGAACCGGCCGTGGCGTTGTAAGCCGGTGCGGAGGGGCAAGTTGTCCTCCTTGTTGTAAGCTGGCGTGGTCGCGGTTGTCTGCCACGGCGTTGTAAGCCGGCGCGGCCGCGAGAGCCGGCCACGGCGTTGTAAGCCGATGTGGGAGTCCGTTGAGTAACGGCGACCACCTGTGCCAAAAGATACTGGCGTGCCTCCATCCCCATGGTATAATATCACTTTTTGTCATAAATAATTGCCCTGCATAAACAATATTGCAGACCAAGGCAAAGATAAATTTGTTCTTTGATAGAAAACAATATACGTTAATAAACTTTAAACAGATAGACATCACCTGATTGTCCGGACGACAGATGATCCATTCAACGCCACGGCAACGGCTCAGGCAGGCCGGTGCGGACGGACAAGTTAATCAAAGGTGCGGTAAGCCGCGCGGACAGACGATTTGTGTTGATGCAGACTGGGTCGTAAGGGCGGCAACCTGATTCATCCGGATGACAGATGATTCGTACGCCGGGTAGGAATTAACTGAGATATATGGGTCACCAACATTTCTTCCCTTTGTTATCTTGATGTGGTGATGTGAGCTAATAGCGGCTCTTGACCTCTTCGTGAGAAATAGCACTTGAAGATGAAGTAGTAGTTGGCCCCTCTTTTCTTTTTTCCAAACTCCACGTAACATGTATGTAGTGCACATGCATGCTAGTACTTTTTTTCTTGCTCTTTACGTGGAGCATCTTTGCTGTTCTTGAAACCCCCCTTTCCAACGGCCGAACAACGGGCGGCGGTTTGAGCCACGGCGGCTCGCGGCAGCTCAACGCGGCCGTGTCGGCGGCTTTGAAGGCGAGGCAGCGAAGGCGGTTTGGCAACGGTGGCTCGGAGCAGGCGAACCAGCGGGCGGCTGGGCTACGCGCGGAGTACACCGGCGGAGGCCTGCGGCTTGAGGTCGTGGAGGCAAGACTGTCCGGCCAGGGCGGCTCTACGTGGCCACAGCAGAGCCGTAGTAGAGCGGCGATGGCGGCTTGGAGGTAGAGACCGGCAAGCCGTGGGCCATGGCGGGTCAAACCAAAGGCGCGGGCCATGGCGGGTCAAACCAAAGGCGAGGCCACAGTGGCGACTGAAGAAATCCCTGTCGAGGCGGATAGCTCGGCGAAACGGACCCCGACAGGCTCGGAGGCAGCAACGGGCCCGCGAAGGCTGGGCGGCTCATAAGCGCACCGGAGGAGACCCGGCGCGGCGGGTCAGAAACTCAGAGCAGCAGTGGCGACTCGACAGGTTGGCCACCCATTTTACAGCAGCGCTATCACTTAGTTCAGAGGCTTCTTCAACATCAAAGAGCAGACGGGGTTGCGTGCACGTGAAGACAGGTGGCCCGGCTGGCAGTGGTTTTGCGGCGTGCGGGAGGCCAGGCATTGGGACAGCCGGCTCGTGCAAAGTTGCAGATACCATGGCACTCGAGGCCCCTTCGACAAGAGCGGCGCAAGGCGGTCAGCAGCGGTGGCTCACAGTGGCGGGTCCCAGTGGAGTCTTTGGAAGCCTGCAGACTCGCCGTCGGCGGCAGCTCGGAGTGCGGCAGGGTTTCAGGACGACTCAATCTTCTTGCCAAAAAGCCAAAAGACGCCCCGGAAAACGGCTGACAGCGGCTCAAAGGCCATAGCAGAAAAAAGAGGCGACTTGAACTCGGGCAGCGCCTTAAACTTTATGCTATCACTGATTTGCAGCACATGCATTTGGATTCTAGAATAGTACTAATTGTCGGCCATGGATTTGCTTGTACCACAAATTGACTTGTAGCAGACTTCGGTCTTCAGAAAATATCAACCATAGAATTCTGTCCTCTTGTGGAAAAAGCGGAGACAGCAGTACTTAAACTGATGTGTCTCGGGGCTGTAGCTTCAGAGACGTGACAATCACTGTTATGTCTAGACCAGCAGGATGGATTTGACTGCGTGTGTGCGGATAATGATTTGTGATTTGACGACAATGGTGCAACGGAATCTTTTGTCCACCTCGGCGGATTGCTCGTACAGGAATCGATCTCCATTGATGCGTATGGACTCGAAATAGAAGTAAGACCGTATCAGACTCGATAACGCCTGGCTGCACAGAAAACAATCTTGCTTCGGATTTGATGGGTCACCAGGTTGCGCCGGCGGCGGCGCGCACAAGACGCTGCAATCCTAACTTTCATCTTTGATCTGATCTCGTACATGCTGTCCCGACTATTTGTCAACGACGTAAACCCTTCCCTGCCAGCGGCAGAAAACTTTGTTGATGTGAAGCTTTCAACATCGACTCTTCATAATCCGGATGATCGCGAGCTTCTCAAACCCTAGCAGAGCTCCCTCCAAGAACTCAACACCACCGTGCGCAAGCCCCACGGTGGGCGCCAACTGTCGTGGAATTGTCACGGCAGATGTCCTTGGTGTGAGGACTTAGTCGCGAGGCCAACGCATCTATGTGGTAACTTGAGAGGGGTTGGGCGGAATCGAGAGACGCAACATAAGACAGGGATTTAGACAGCTTCGGGCCCCGGGAAACATCATCCGGTAATAACCCTACATGCTGTTTGAGGCTAGGTCTCATTATGATCATGAGTGAGTCGCCGGGTTGGCCGGCTCTTTGTGTCTAGCCCTAAAGATTGTTTCTTCTTGCTTGTCCCTCTTTGGGGAGCCCTGCCCCTCCTTATATAAGTTAGAGGGGCGGGTTACATGTGGAGTCCTAGTAGGACTAGTACTAGTCTATCGTTTCTTACAAGTTGAATACAAGTCCGGGTCTTGCTTCCTCATAAAGGAAATATTCGTCATCCCTTTCTTCTTAAGCCGGCCCATCATAAACGTGAGCCGGCCTTCTGGGCCTCGGGCCTTGTCTTCTATCTGACCCGCCATCGGGGCCATCCATGAGTCGTCAGGCTCGTGAGTCGTCAGTCCTCCGGCGGGCCATCGGTGAAGCGCCAAGTCCGGCCGGGTCATACTTCCGGCCGGGTCATACCCTGGGGTATATCCAGTTGAGACATGGGCGGTGCGGAAAGCTTGCTGAAACTTCTCCCAGGTGACATTGGCTATAGGAAACATGGCTGTGTAATTCTCCCACCATGAGGCAGCTGGTCCATCCAATTGATGTGCGGCAAAGCGCACCTTCTCAGCATCTATGCAACCTGCGGTGGTGAACTCCCTTCCAATCCTGCGTAGCCAGTCATCAGCAACTATTGGCTCAGTGCTACTGGAAAACACTGGCGGCTGCAAGCTCAGAAAACGGGCTAAGTTGTTATTGTTGGCTTGGTTCTGAGCTAACAACTACATCAAGGCATTCTGCTGCTGGATCAACTGAGTGAGCTCCGGTGGAAAGACAAATCCGGTATCGCGTCTCGGAGGCATCTGATGGGTTTAGAGTGAAGAGAGTAGAATAGAATGAGGTCCAGTGAGAAAGCACTACCCATATGCACATGAGACAAACACAATCATATCATATCACTCAATCAATCAAGCAAGGGCATACAATCGATCTAACTATCGTTACAGTGCTCAGACTATACTATATAGATGGGGGAAATACTACTTGATCATATGGTGGTCTACTAGAAATTTTGATCGGTGGAAGACTCCATGATATATGCTCCAGCTTCGTCTTCAAAGTCATCATCACTACTGTCGGGGTCGGAGTCGGTGTCGTCAATGATGATGTAGTCTTCAGAATGAATCCCCTTAGGTTTGTCGTCTTCTCCTCTTGGCGCGGGGTCTCCCATGAATATTCTGAGCTTCTTAATCAGGTCGTCATTCTTCTCCAATAGTATTGCGATTTCCTCCTCGTATCCGTCGCGTGTAGACTTGAGTTCCTCCTCTAGCTCCATGTTCCTGGTCATAGCCTTCTTCAACTCTATCATGCTAGCGCACATCTGGTTCTCCTGGCGTCGAATGTGCTGGTTTAACTCCTGGATGAAAGCTGCAATGGACCTGTCCTTCCTGGTGCTGATCATCTCCCATTGCTCATCTCGGCGCCCACATATCTGGTAGATAGTGTCCTTCAGCTCGTGCTTATAAACTTCTCCAATACGTCCCATAGCAATGTGGGCTGCCATGCTCTTGCCTAGACTCCAGGTTGGTGCATCAAAGGAAAACTCTATGGGCTTAGTGACTGGCGTGAATGTCCTTCCTGGAACTTGAACTCGAATCATCCAACGCTCCTCTTCTGGTAAAGTGGCGGTGTAGGTCCCGGTGAAGCTTGGTATTCCGATGTTCAGGTACCTCGTGACTTCCTTCAAGTGTCGTCCAAAGGGTGTGTCTTCATCCGGTTGTGCAAACTTGTTCCTTGAGTCCGCCATCCTAAAGAGTAGAAAATGGAGAGGAGTCAGAAATGAGTAGAGAAGGGTGACCTATGGCTCATCTTAGTGGTCGTGTCCTACATTCAGCGTGTGCTCTGATACCATCTTGCAGCGACCCGACCTCAGACGGTCAATTCTCTGTGCATAAGTGTCATCCCTGAATCGGTAATGCTGACACACACAATACTCGAAGGATTTATAACAGAGTAGCAATCACACACTTATTACATCGATAGTCTCCAAAGAGAACGGATTACAATAAAATATGGCTTAAGGCCATCTAAATAAGATAACAGCGGAAGGCTTGGAAGATAAAGTGAGTCCATCAACTCCAACGGCATAGTTGAGTGCACGACAACGGCCTAGCGAACCTTACTCTTCGTCTGAAAAGTCTACAACATAATACGTTGCAGCCCGAAAACGGGTCAGCACATGGAATATGCTGGCAAAGTAACACGGTAGAGCAAACAACAAATAAATGCTATCACTACATGCATATATGGCTGGTGGAGGCTCTATGGTTACAAAGTTTTTGCGAAAAGCCAATTTTTCCCTACAACAAAGGAATATATTTTATTTAACTACAAAGTTTGTTGAAAAAAATATTGAGAAGGTATATCTCCAACTCAATCCCAATTAAAAGTAATCATTAACCCAACAAATTAATTGAGAGTGACGAGATCCATATGATAATCCAAGAACCAGATACTCAAGATGTCCATAACCGGGGACACGGCTAACCATGATTAGTTTGTACACTGTACAGAGGTTTGCGCACTTTTCCCCACAAGACTCGATCTCCTTCGTTGGATTTCTCGCAATACATGGTGTTTGAGAAACGGATGACCGAGAGACAGTCTTTCAGAAGCATTAACTCTAACCCCGGGGAAACAGTACCAACCTACATCCCCTACATCTGCTAGCCTACCACTGGAAGAGGACATGCAACATACTCAACTATGCCTGAGCCCATAATAGCTTGTGGCTGCACACGGAAGTTTCTAGCATGAATAATCTTATGATCCCTTTGAGCCTTGGTGGCGAACCAAAGGATAGTACTGATATATCCCCAGGTGCCCGCAACCAATCCACCCAGATGTGTATTAAAGTAGCCACCTTAAGTTAACCATCAATTAAACACTCACATCTGTCATGGATACACTCAAAACCCAATCCACGTCTATGAGCATAGCATAGCAATATAAGCATAAGGTAGAAGTAACTCCCAAGGGTTTGATAATAAACAAGGCAATAGGTTCTACCTCATCAACTACTTCCCAAAACCCACAAGTTAATCACATCCTAATCATGCAATGTTTGAGGATTGGAACTAATCGGGTATGAAAAGAGTGTGATCAATGTGTTACTTGCCTTGCTGACGATCTGCAAAACCTAGTGACTCGTAGTAGCACCCTTCACACTCCGGGAATTATATCGCAAACAAACAATAGCATACATAAGCAATCAAGCAAAGATGCACGGGTAAAACTCAAATAAGAAGTTCTAACCAGAAAGTTCAACTGAAGAACTCCGGTTTGCAAAAAGAATCAAATCAAACGGAGCAACGAAACTCAAACTGCGAAAGAAACAAGATCCGATTACTAATCTGGACAAAAGTAAAATTTTACAGTACCAAAATCTTGTTCAAGTTGGTTAAACAGAAAGAGGGCTTTGAGACAAAGATCTAGACACTTGTTTCACCTGATTTGGATAAACGAGCGAAAAGATAAACTAAAACGAAATTTAGGGCAGAAATCGCGATCAGAAATAATCGCGAAAAAACCCTGGAAAAAGAAAACTGACGAACAGGCTAACGAACGAACGTTCGCTGTCTGTGGTTAACAGGTGAACGACGTTCGTTAAGACGAATGTACGGACGAACGTCCGCTGTTTAACTAAACCGATAAAACCGAAACAAAAACCGATCTAATCTAAAAAAATGAATCTAGGTTTTCGAAATAAAACCGAACGGTTTTTAAATAAAACCGGCGGCTACCTCGGCGAACGTGACGGCGGCGGCGGCGGCGGCGGAAACTCCGGCGGGGCGGCTCCGGCGGCGGGGGGGGGGGGGGGGTCGGCGGCGGGCGAGACTCAAGGCGGCGGCGTCGGGAGCGACGGCGGCGAGACAGCGCGGCGGCGGCGCGGATCGGGCGGCGGGGCTGGCGGCTAGGGTTTGGGCAGCGGCGACGCGACTTGGGCCTCGGGGGTCGCGGGCCTCGGCTTATAAAGCCACCCGGGCACAGTGTCGAGGTCGAACACGGCCCGGTAAGTCGGTTGCGTTCTTTTTAATATTCCAGCATGCAGAAAAACGATTAAAAGAAATACTAAACGGACTCCACAAATCTTGAAATAAAATTTCCCCGTCCTCCAAAAATGTAGTGGACAAAGTGAACATTTATTTGGGCCTCTAATGCAATTTTGAAAAACGCATATTTTTCCTAATTCAAATAAAATAGCGATAAAATCCAAATAAAATATATTATTTGATTTTTGTATTTTTTCCTCCAAAATTTCATTTATTTTGGAGAAGTCATATTGTCTCCTCTCATATACTTTTAATATGAAATATTTTTGAAGGGAAAAATAATTAAAACCAAAGTGATCCTTATTTCGATATTTGAGAAAATTCAAATATGAAAACTAGGAAATCCCCAACTGTCTCCGAGGGTCCTTGAGTTGCTTAGAATTTCAAGGATCGCCAAAAAAATGCAATAAAATATGATATTGATGAATGGCCGATGTATAACATTCCAAATTGAAAATTTGGGATGTTACACCAGGGGCTGCGCCAACAATTTTTATTTTGTCAAACTCCTATGGCTAAGTGAGGGCATTAAAGCCGCATAGTCTGATTGCCTGGTTTGTTGCGCTAAATAACTCCATCAAGGATCATATAATTGGATCAAGATTGTTTAGATTACATCCCGAACACCTCCATACTACCTATGTGGGGGCAGAAGCCGACGACTGGCCGACCCTCAGATTTTATACAACACGGCCGCACAGGAGGTAAAATTTTCAAAACATAAATTATATTACATAACCACTTTGTCTCATTATATAAGGCAGGGACAATTCGAACATATTCATTCAAATATGATGTCTTGCGAACACTGCGTTGCTACAATGCGGGACCCCTCCAGGACGTCCGCAAAATACCGCTCGGGTGTGCGGTACTCCTTGCCCTCGGGAGGCCCCTCGGTCACGAGCTTGATGGCGTCCATCTTCGGCCACCACACCTTGACTCGCGCGAAGGCCATCCGCGCGCCCTCGATGTAGGCTGATCGTTTGACGACGCCCAGCCGATGACAGGCCTTCACCACTCGCTTCACAAGGCTGAAGTAGGTGCTAGGTATAGCTTCGGCTAGCCACAGCCGGATTATTAAATCCTTCATGGCCAGTTCGGCCACCCTGTGTAGCTCGACCAGCTGTTTTAGCTGATCGCTGAAGGGCACCAGATGTTTTGGCGCAACATACTGCGACCAGAACAGCTTCTCCATGGAGCTCCCTTCTTCGGCCCGGAAGAACTCTGCAGCGTCGGATACACTGCGTGGCAGATTCGCAAAGGCCCCTGGAGAACTCCGAATTCGGGTTAGTAAAAGATACCTCCTCTCCACATACTTGCTTTGCATACTAAAAGCCTTACCCGCCGCGATCTTCCTGGCCTCCTGGATCTCCTGGAGGGCACCCTGGGCCTCATTCCGGGCCATTTCGGCGCTTTGACGAGCCTTGGCGAGTTCGGTCTCTTGAACCGATGTGTCGTGCTCCAAGGTCTCGCACTTCTTCACCGCGTCCTGGAGCTCTTGTTGGACCTCATTTACCCGGGCCTTGAGCTTCTTACGGGCGGCCTGCTCCTTGACTGCCTTACCCTCGGCTTCAGTCAGGGCCTTTTTTAGGGCCTCAACCTCAGTCATGGCTCCTACACCTATTATGACACTTTGGTCAATATATATTATTTTACTCTTTCCCGAATATACAACGGGTTATTACATACCTTGCTTCTCCTGGAGCTGCCTCTTCACCTGGCGGAGCTCCTCCTCGGCATGCTCCAGTCTCTGCTTCAGTCCGGAGACTTCGGCAGTATGCGAAGCCACGGCCAGCAGCGACACCTGCGTATTCATTTCAAACAAATTTAGTTAGCTTCCTATAATACAGGATTGATCCTCTGTCCGGCCTTTCTTTCCAAACACCGGACATTGTCTCAGGGGCTATTGACTATATTGGGATTTTTACGTCACTTACTTCAAAACCTGCCAGCAGGCTGCTGCAGGCTTCGGTCAGTCTGTTCTTGGCGGACTGGACCCTCTCAATCACCGTACCCATAAGGATACGGTGCTCGTCTACAATGGAGGCGCCTCGAAGCGCCTCCATCAGATTATCCGGTGCCCCTGGTTGGATAGGGGTCACCGGTGGAATTGGCGCACCCCCCCTCTTTCAAAGGAGGTCGCTCGCCGGATTCCGGAGCCATGTGGGTATCCGTAATCGTATTCGGCTGAGGGCCGAACTGAATACGGGCCTTCTCGCCAGTCTCCATGGGGATTTGCCCCCTCATGTGTCCAGCGGTAGAGGTTTCGCCCTTTGGCGCCTCCTTGACAGCATCTGGAGCCTCTCCCCGGCCTGGAGCGGTCCTTCGAGACAACACCTCAGTGTCGTTCTTGGCCTTGGGAGAGTGAGCGGTCGGCGGTGACATGCTGGCCATCTCCTTTGAATCCAACGAACCCCCTGATGAGCATCGCTAGATGCTGTCGTGGGCTAGACTGTAATAACACAATTAACCATGTCAATACAATGAAGAGAAGAGGCCGGATATATGGGTATGCATGAATCATAACACTTACAATGCGGCCCGAGGCTTAGCGCGGGGGCGACGCTCCGGACTGCTGTCGACATCCCATGCGGAGTTATCCGCAAGGGAGCCCTTCCCCTTCTTGGACGTCCCCACCTCCAGATTCGTTGAGGCCGCCCTCTTCTTCCTCCCCTCATCGCGGGGAGGGATCTCCTCCTCCTCCTCCTCGTCATCCTCAGGGATGGAGGAATGGGTCTCTTCGTCTTCGGACGTCACGTCCGAAGTGCCCTTGCGACGGGGGCCACCTTTGGCCCCCTTGGCCTTCTTCTTGGCCTTCTTCTCCGGCGCCTTATAAGGCGCCGGTACCAGCATCTTCGCTAAACGCGGGATGACTGGTTCTTAGGCAGCGGAGACGGACACTGGATCCACTTTGCCCTCTCCATCCAGTCCTGAAGGAGCAATGATAATAAAAGCTTAGATATCATCCTTGAAACAAGCAAGTAGGGGATGCATTAAAAATAACATACTTCGTTGGCGAGGTGCTTAATGTCGTGCCCGTGGTCCGAATCCGTGGCCAGCGGTTTCTCGTTGCCCTTAAAGAGCAACTTCTAGGCGTCTTCATGAGTGGTTTCGAAGAGCCTCTTCAGGGTATGGTGCTTCTTCGGATTGAACTCCCATAGGGGGCGGCTTCGGCTTTGGCACGGGAGAATCCGGCGAACTAGCATCACCTGGATTACATCGACAAGTTTGACATCTTTGTCCACCATGCTTTGAATGCGCGTGTGCAGCGTTATCAGCTCATCTGGCGAACACCAGTTCGAGCTCTTCTCGACCTAGGAGGTAAGTCGCATGTGAGCGCCGGGGTTGAATTCTGCAGCTGCGGCCCAGGTGGCGCCGTGGGGTTCTGTGATGTAGAACCACTGTTTCTGCTATTCCTTTACCGTCTCCACGAATGTGCCTTTTGGCCAGGAGACGTTGGCCAGCTTGCTCACCATGGCGCCCCCGCACTCTGCGTGCTGGCCATCCACCACCTTCGGCTTCATGTTGAAGACCTTAAGCCACAGCCCAAAGTGGGGTTGGATGCGGAGGAATGCCTCACACATGATGATGAACGCCGAGTTGTTGGGGAAGGAGTTCGGGGCCAGATCATGGAAATCTAGCCCGTAATAATACATCAGTCCGCGGACGAAAGGGTGAAGTGGAAACCCTAGTCCACGGACGAAGTGAGGGAGGAAAACTACCCTCTCAGTAGGCTTCGGAGTGGGGATGACTTGTCCCTGGGCTGGAAGACGGTGGGCGATTTCCTTCGCCAAGTACCCGGCCGCCCGAAGCTCGGCGATGTCCTTCTCCTTGACGGAGGAGACCATCCATTTGCCTTGACCTCCGGATCCAGACATGGTAGGATGCTTTCCGGAGATAGAGAAAGATGGGAACTTGGGCGTTGGAGCTCGAGGATGATAGTGCAGAGAAAGAGAGAAGGCGTGGGTGAAGAGAGGGAATCCATCCCCTTATAAAGGCCATGAATATCAAGCGCCTCCCCACTCACCTTAAAACTCGCTTATTCCCAAGGGCTGTGTAAACGGCACGGTTGGGTTACCCATACCCGTATTGATGAGAATCCCGCAATAAGGGGACATGATCTCTGCTTTGACAAGACGTGCCAATGGCAACAGCGTCTTGAGACATGGAGCGGCGGACGAAAAACGGTTCGACATAATGACCGGGCTGATATGATGTCATGTTGCAAAAAGTTGTCAGCGGATTGGACTCGTGGAATATTATACTCTCGGCGGTTGTATGTACAAGTCCGGATACAATCATTACGTCCGAAGACTATCTTGGAGTTCGGAAAGGGGAACCCGCCTTGCAATGCCGAAGACAAATCTGCGCGCCGGACTCCTCGTCATTGAAGCCAGGTTCAGGGGCTACTGAGGGAGTCCTAGACTAAGGGGTCCTCGGGCGTCCGGCCAGTTAGGCATGGGCCAGACTGATGGGCTGTGAAGATATCAAGACCGAAAACTCTCACCCGTGTCCGGATGGGACTCTCCTTGGCGTGGAAGGCAAGCTTGGCGACCAATTATGAAGATTCCTTTTCTGTAACTGACCTTGTGTAACCCTTGATCTCTCCGGTGTCTATATAAACCGGAGAGCTTAGTCCGGATGGAGAGATATTCATTATCGTAGTCATACATGCTAGACTCCTAGGGTTTAGCCATTACGATCTCGTGGTAGATCAACTCTTGTAATACTCGTCTTCATCAAGATCAATCAAGCAGGAAGTAGGGTATTACCTCCATAGAGAGCGCCCGAACCTGGGTAAACTTGTATTCTCGGTCTCCTGTTACCATCGACCTTAGATGCACAGTTCGGGACCCCCTACCCGAGGTCCGCCGGTTTTGACACCGACAATGGCACTCGGGCCCTAGTGGCAAGCATTAAGCATAGCAAAGTCATAACAACATCAATCTCATAACATAGTGGATACTAGGGATCAAGCCCTAACAAATTGACTCTATTACATAAGAAATCGCATCCATCTACATCTACCTCTAGTATGCCTACAATGGAATTACTCACTCCCTGTGGTCAGCATCATGAAATTGTTAATGGAGAAGGATTGGCGATGACGACAACAATGAATCCCTCTCTCCGGAGCCCCGAATGGACTCCAGGTTAGAGCTCCCGATGAAGAAACCGGAGGTGGCGGCGGCTCCGTAACATAAAATGTGATGAAACTTTCTCTCTGATTTCTCGGGAAGATGGTACTTATAGGCTTAGAATTAGCTCAGATGATGGTCGGTCGGACCCACAAGTCATCAGGGCGCATCCTTGGGGGTGGGCGCGCCCCCTGACTAGTGGCCCACTGATGGCTCATCTGCGGTAGTTCTTTGCTCTAGTATTTTGATATATTACATAAGAAATCTCCATAATTTTTTGTCTAACTCCGAGAACTTCTATTTCTGCACAAAAATAGCACCAAGGTAGTTCTGCTGAAAACATGCTTAGTCCGAGTTTATTTCATTCAAAACATGTAAATTAGAGTCTAAAAGAAGAGAAACAGTATTTGGAAAAGTAGATACGTTGGAGACGTATCAACTCCCCCAAGCTTAATTAACTCATTGCTTGTCCTCAAGCAATTCAGTTGACAAACTAAAAGCGATAAATAAAAACTTTTACAAACTCATTTGTTCTTGTTGTTGTATATAAGCTTAACTGGTAATCAAGTTTCCAGCAAAGATCATGAACTAATGACATATATGATAACATTTCGAATCATATTTACTTATGGCAATAATATAATAAATTAGTGAGCAATAATAATATATCTCAAATGCCAACACTTTATCAAATAACCATGATAAGATATGATAGAGTGTTATCTCTCTAGCCCTTTCTGAGACCGCAAAACATAAATGCAGGGCACCCCCGAAGTTCAAGCAGTGACTAAGCATTGTAATTCAGGGTAGAAAACACCTAGTCATGCTCACACCCAACATTAATTAGACCAAATGCATGTTACACTAAGAATGGCAATAGCGCTCTCAAGGTTGGGGCTTGAATAAGAAGGTGATGGCTCAACAATAAAATTAAATAGATAGGGCCTTCAAGTGACGGGGACCGTTGCATGAAAAAAAATCCTACAAATTCACCCAAGATCCTATCTGGGAGATTCTAGCAACAAGTGGGAGTCTGTCTACATACCCTTGTAGACTGAAAGCCGAAACATTCAACGAACATGGTTGATGTAGTCTTACACTCCACGATCCTACCCGATCGAGCGCCACATGAATGACACCTCCAAGTTATGCACACGTACGGCTCGGTGATGTCTCCTCCTTCTTGATCCGACAAGCGAGGGGGAGGTAGATGGGATCTAGGCCAGCACAACAACATGGTGGTGGTGGAGGAGGAATTTTTGTAGAGCTTCGCCAAGCACTGCGGAGGAGGAAGTGGAGGAAGAGAGAGGAGGCGGCGGCCAGGGCTTCAAGTGGTGGCGCCCAGCCCCTCCCCTCTCTTTATATAGGGGATGAGGGGGTGCGGTCACCTTGCCCCTGCCTCCAAGCCATGGGGGTGGCGCCCCCCTCCAAGACAAGGGGTCGATGGACCCACCCCCTTTCTAGCCAAGGGTGCGGATGCCCCCTTCAAGATAGGTGGGACCCACTGATGGACCCCCAAAACTCCCTAATACAAATACTGGAGAACCGGACTTTTCCCGGAACCCCAAAAAACACTTCCCACATATGAAACTTTATGTCCAGACTATTCCAAAGCTCCTCATGATGTCCCAGATCACATCCGAGACTCTGAACAACCTTTGGACTCACCATTTTGAATATCCCAGTACTACCCTAGCATTACTGAACGTTAAGTGTGTGACCCTACGGGTTCGAGAAAATGCTGACATGACTGAGACACCTCTCCGATCAATAATCAATGGAGGGACCTAGATACCCATACTAACTCTCACATATTCAACGAAAATCTTTATCGGTTTGAACCACGATGCCAAGGATTCAGATAATCCCATATACAATTCCCTTTGTCTCGCGATATTTTACTTGCCCGAGATTCGATTGTCGGTATCGCCATACCTAGTTCAATCTCGTTGCTGAAAAGTCTCTTTACTCATTTTGTAATACAACATCTCCATGACTAAACACATTAGTCACATGCTTGCAAGCTACTTAGGATGTCGTACTACCGAGAGTGACCAGAGATATCTCTCCATAACACAGCGTGACAAGTCCCAGTCTCGATCCATGCAACCCAACAAATACTTTCCGAGATACCTGAAGAGAACATTTATGATCATCCAGTTACGAAGTGATGTTTGATACCCACAAAGTATTATTTCGGTATTAGGGAGTGGCACGATATCATGGTCCAAGGAGCAGATACTTGACATTACGAAAGTTGTAGCAATTAAACTAAGCGAGGCCATCAGATGTTGAGCTTATGATTGGGTCTATCCATCACATAATTCTCCTAATGATGTGATCCCATTATTAAATGACAACTCATGTCTATAGTTAGGAAACCATAACCATCTTTAATCAATGAGCTAGTCCAGTAGAGGCTCAATAGGGACACAGTGTGTGTTTATGTATTCACAACGTGTATTTGAGTTTTCTATTAATACCATTATAACATGGATAATAAACACTTATCAAGAATAAGGAAATATGATAATAACAACTTTATTATTGCCTCTAGGGCATATTTCCAACACACAAAGGGAAACAGAGATTTGTACAGGTGCCAGAGCTCATTGCTTAAAAGAAAGATAATTGCATTTGAGAGGTGTACTTGTCCTGTCAACGGTTTTGACAAAGTTTCCAATATCTTCCATGCTAAGCACGTTAATGTCGGTTCCCATGCAAAAAGTTTTAATCCCCTTCCACTATACTAACACAGACCATGGCTAGCCGAATCCATGGGTGCCTGCCAACTTTCAACTTTCCGAGGGAGCATTTTTTAAAATAATTCAGTACTGTGCATCCTGTAAGTGCATCTAGTGCCCCTTAGTGATTTTGGTGTATTGAAGACTTATAGGTTAAGGGACTAATGTGTTTATGAGTGTACACAGGTCTATAAGTCTATGAGGAGTTTGATATTTACAGTGAAAGTCGACCCCTAAAAATGAGGTTCTTCGGCTGAAGACTTTGGATTTCTGAAGACTTTCTGAAGACTTTGAAAGTGAAGAAATTGGTGTGACCTTTGAATTCTTGGTATTCATTTGAGGAACATGAAGCCTAAAGACTTTTGTTTTCGTAGTTTCATTTTCTCTTTCTTGAGTCATAGGAAACACCGTACTGTTAAAGGGGGTCGAGGAAATACTAAGGAAAAATTTCCATGTGATGCTCAACTCAAAATCCTACACATACCAATCCCTTCGAGTGAAGCCATTGGAAATCTCATACAGTTCAGTCATATTCTTCAGTGACAGAGGCAAAGTTTTTCTGGTCTCTGAGGAATTTGTTCTGACTGAGGAGTTAGGAATTCGCCAGTGCGGATTGCCTACACAGTGAGGAACATGATAGCCCTGAGGAATTTGATACTCAAATTTCCGACCATTGCCGTGCTATGCGCCAGCTGTCCCAAAATATCTACCCACTAACGGTCATATCATTGAAGGGCATTTATGTCTTATCATGACAGCTGCTCCCTAGGCTATAAATAGCCGCCCCCTACAACCACTAGCTGGTTGGCTGCTCCGAGAGAAACTGACACTTGTCAATTGAGAGCATCCCATCCTCCGAGGACTTTGAGCGAAAATCATCAAGTGAGGAAAACCCAAACCCAAACACCTAAAAACCCCAAGTGATTGAGCATCACTGAAGAGATTGATCCTGCGTGGATCCAACGCTTGTTACCTTTGAAGACTGTGTTTCTTCCAGACGGTTAGGCGTCATGGTCTAGAGCATCCAAGAGGAAATTGTGGATAGCCGAGTGACCGAGTTTGTGAAGGTTTGGAAGTCACCTGAAGACTTACCATGAGTTATTGGGCAAGGTCTGTGCGACCTTAGCTCAAGGAGAATACGGTGAGGAATGTGTGTCCTCAGGTTTAAATACCTAGCCGCTCCAACCAGACGTACAACTGAGACAGCAGTTGGAACTGGTCTACCAAATCATTGTCTTCACCAAACTTACTGGTTCTATTTCCTCAACTCTTCCATTTCCTCATTACTGTGTTGTATGCTTGTTCATATCTGTGTTTGAAGACTTTGACTGAAGACTTTCTCAATTTCCTTAGTTCAATTTCCTCAGTCTGTTTGTCTTCATCCTGTGTTTACGCTTTTTGTACTCTGTGCTTATCTTCATTTCATCATGATGACTATGCTTGTGTTCTGCTATGCATACTTTTGAGTACTTATTCCGCTGCAAGTAGTTCTTCGCTAAGGAATTTCCTCACCCACGAATTCCTCAGTGAAGAATTCATAAAAATCGCCTATTCACCCCCCTCTAGTCGATATAACGCACTTTCAATTGGTATCAGAGCAAGGTACTCCCTTGTTCTGTGTGATTTTGGTTTAACGACCTGGAGTTTTAGTTATGTCGACCGCAGGTATGAAGAAAGTGACATGCCCCATCTTTGACGGTCACGAGTATCCCAAGTGGAAGGCCATGATGAAGAAGCACCTCATGGCGATGAACAGTGAACTGTGGACCGTCACTGAGATTGGTCTTACCGATCTGTGCAATACGGTGGAAGCTGATGACATTCACAAGTACACTCTTCTCAACCTCACGGCGAAGGACGTCATCTGCTCCTGTCTGTCTCAAAATTAGTTCAAGAACATTATGCATCTCGATCAGGCGAAGCTTATCTGGGACCGTCTCTCTGATGTCTATGAAGGTCATCGAACCTGTCATGATCCTTGGTTTGAGGATTTCAAGGAATCTCTCAAATCAATGCCATTCGAACCAGAATCATCATCCTCCTCACCATGCCTTATGGCAGATGGTGAAAAGGTAACTGAATGCTATCTGTCTGAATCTAGTGATGATGAATCTGATGATGAATTTGGACCCAGTTATGTCAAACTTGCTTCCCTTGCCACTAAACAACAAAGAGCTTTGGAAAAGGTTCAAAACTTGCTTAGTAAGAGCGATGATATGTTGAGTGAAGAAATGGACCAGTCAAAAGCTTTGGCTGAAAGTCTTCAGAGACTTCATACTAAGTATGACACCCTTCAACATCAACATAACACTCTCTTATCTAATCATGAGAAGCTTTCCTATGAATTTCTTCAAAGAAAGCAAGATCTTGAGAAGCTAAGAGGGAGTTATGAGGATCTTCAGAAGGAGCGCGATTCATTACTTGCTCAACAAATCAGCGCTGCTCAGGAAGAATTTGTTCCTCCATGTTTGAAATGCATTGAACATGAATCTGCTAATTCTTCACCTGAATGTTCAAATGCTTCTAATGCTACAAATTCCTCAACTGTCTCTGATATCACTAATTCCTCATCTAAGGACATTGCTAGTATCACTGACGATGCAGGGCTAAAGGAATTGTACATGGCAGGCATGTACAAAAGCCTCAAATGGCATCAGACTCTTTGTGATGTGCTTAAAAAGCAGATCCTCAACAGGAACCCTAGGAAAGAGGGTATTGCCTTTGAGAGGAAACTCAATGCTGATGGTACATATTGGAAGCCTGAGCAGTACCCCAAAACCTCATGGGTTGCTGCAAAGGGACCTCCAGTTGATCCATCTAATTTATCTGGCTTTACATGTGAATCTTCTCATTCTTCTGATGAGTCATTTGACTCCAACTATAAACTATTAAAAAATCAGAATGGTGAAGTATTTGCTAGATATGTTGGCACTAACTGCAGGAATGGTTCTCCTATGAAGAAAATCTGGGTTCCCAAAAGGTGCCTTGAAAGTCTTCAGGTGAATGTCCTCATGACACCACCTGTGAAGAATAGGAACCCCAGATCAAATTCTTCATATGGATCCAAGTCCTCATACGGACCAAATTCCTCACATGGATCAAATTCCTCAAAAGGATCAAAGTCCTCATATGAACATCATCGTGCTAACAACTCTGTTTCACAGGGAAGAGCCAAGGGCAATGAATATGAGCATTATTCTTCTAATCATTATGTTCATAAGTCCTCGAAGAATTTCTCTGCTTATTCATATGCTTACCCTAACTTCTCCTATGTGAAACGAAATGGATTGGCTTCTATGCCACCTTTCTCGTATGGAGCTCGCAGAGTGATGAACTCTTTGCCACCCCTTCAGATGTGAGTGGTGAAGAAAAAGAACTAATCTCTTCTGCAGGGTCAGGTCTCCAGACGTGCTTGAACGTCTGAAGAATTTGCTGGAGACCTGAAGAGTGCCTGAAAGGACGCAGGCTAATCATGAAGAAATGAACTTTCATTTCACACGTCCTCATACTGTTTTAACTATTGCATTGCTTGATGAAATTCGTCTGATGAATTGTGATGTCATATTCTTCACTGATGAAGTATATGAAGTTCGTAAGCTGCACTAATTCATCTGCAGGATGAAAAACCCAAAGCCACTGAGTGGGTCCTCGATAGTGGATGTACAAATCACATGACTGGTGACAAGAATCTATTGATGGATGCTCCTTTATCACCATCGCATCTGAAGCATATCATCTTCGTTGACAAAGGCAAAAGTCAGGTATTGGGTCTAGGTAAGGTTGCGATCACAAAGGATCGACACATGGACAAAGTCATGCTTGTCGAGTCCTTAGGATACAACCTCATGTCTGTCTCAATGCTTTGTGATCTTGATATGGTAGTTATATTTGGCAAGTATCGTTGTGTTGTGGTTATGGAAGCTGACAATTCCAAAGTCTTCGAAGGCTTTAGGAGAGGAGACTTGTATATTGTTGATTTCTCTACAGGACCACAACCAGCCGTGTGCCTACTTGCAAAAGCTTCAGAAGGGTGGCTATGGCATCGACTACTTGGTCATGCAGGCATGAGGAATTTGCACACACTTGCGAAGAAGAAGCATGTCATTGGCATTGAGAATGTCAAATTCCTCAAGGATCACTTGTGCGGAGCTTGTGAAGCTGGAAAGATGACCAAGGCTAAGCATCCAGCAAAGACTATCATGACCACTACTCGTCAATTTGAATTGCTTCACATGGACCTCTTTGGTCCTAATCATTACTCAGCTGTCACAAATGATGCATCTCTCAATGGCTTTTGTTATTGTTGATGATTACTCTCGTTACACATGGGTACACATTGTTACTTACAAACATGAAGTGCAGGAAGTCTTCAAACGATTTTCCTCGAGGGCTTCAACCAACTTTGGTGTGAAGATCAAGCACATCAGAAGTGACAATGGAACTGCGTTCAAGAATTCTGGTCTTGATGACTATCTTGATGAATTTGGTATTACTCATGAGTCATCCGCTCCTTATACTCCTCAGCAGAATAGCGTCGTGGAGCGCAAGAACAGAACTCTTGTTGAGATGGCTCGTACTATGCTTGATGAGTACAAGACGCCTCGTCACTTCTGGATTGAGGCAATTTATACTGCGTGCCACATCATCAACATGGTATATATTCACAAATTCTTCAAGAAGACTACCTATGAACTTCTCACTGACAAGAACCCCAATGTGAGTTATTTCAAAGTCTTTGGTGCTAAATGTTGGATTAGAGATCCTCATCACAATGCTAAATTTGCACCGAAAGCACATGAAGGTTTTATGCTTGGTTACGGGAAGGACTCGCACACCAACAGAGTCTTCAACAACGTTCTTCACAAGGTTGTTGAAACTGTAGATGTGCGGTTCAATGAAACTAATGGCTCGCAAAGAGAGCACCTACCCTCTGTGATAGATGAACCAGCACCTGAGGAAACTATCAAGTTCAAGGCTACTGAGGATGTCATTCCTACCGAAGAATCTTCTGAAGAATTCATTCCAGAACGTCGACCTAATGCACCTGAAGAAAATGCTGAAGAAAATGCTGATCAAATTCCTCGACGACAACCTACTCATCCTCGCGTTGCAAAAGAAGTGCAAGTTGAAAAGATCATCGATGACATTGAAGCACCAGGTCCTCTCACACACTCAAAAGCTTCACATTTATCTAACTTTTGTGGGCACTATGCTTTTGTCTCTATCACAGAGCCCACTAAGGTAGATGAAGCATTTCTGGAGCCTGAGTGGATTCAGGCCATGCAAGAAGAATTACATCAGTTTGAGCTCAACAACGTCTGGGAACTGGTCAATCGTCCAGATCCTCGCAAACACAATATCATTGGCACAAAGTGGATCTACCGCAACAAGCAAGATGAAAATGGCCTTGTGGTGAGGAATAAGGCACGGCTTGTAGCTCAAGGCTACACACAGGTTGAAGGAATTGATTTCGATGAAACTTTTGCACCTGCTGCTAGACTTGAAGCTATTCGCATATTACTTGCTTATGCTAACCATCATGATATCACTTTATATCAAATGGATGTGAAAAGTGCATTCCTCAATGGTAAGCTTGAGGAAGAAGTATATGTTGCTCAAACCCCAGGTTTTGAAGATCCTAAGCATCCTGACAAAGTCTTCAGACTTAATAAGGCCCTTTATGGCCTCAAGCAGGCCCCTCGGGCGTGGTATGATACTTTGAAGGAATTCCTCATGAAGAAAGGCTTCAAACCCGGTTCACTCGACCCTACTCTTTTCACTAAATCTTATGATGGTGAATTGTTTGTGTGCCAAATATATGTTGATGATATTATCTTTGGCTGCTTTGACCAACGCTATAGTGATGAATTTGCCTATATGATGAGTGAAGAATATCAAATGTCTATGATGGGAGAGTTGAAATTCTTCTTAGGTCTTCAAATTCGTCAACAGCGCAATGGCATATTCATATCTCAGGAGAAATACCTCAAGGATGTACTGAGGAAATTCAACATGCAAGATTGCAAAGGCGTCAAAATTACAATGCCCACAAATGGCCATCTGTTCACTGATGAAAATGGTATTGACTTCGATCAAAAGGTATACCGCTCCATGATTGGTTCTTTATTGTATTTATGTGCATCTAGGCCAGATATTATGCTTAGTGTTTGCATGTGTGCCCGATTTCAAGCTACACCGAAGGAATCACACCATAAGGCTGTGAAGTATATTCTTCGATATCTAGCTCACACACCAACACTAGGATTATGGTACCCCAAGGGCTCGGCTTTCGATCTCATTGGATATTCTGACTCTGACTATGGTGGTGATCGTGTGGACTGCAAGTCAACATCTGGTACATGTCATTTCCTCGGACGATCCTTGGTCTGTTGGTCCTCGAAGAAACAGAACTACGTATCACTGTCTACTGCTGAAGCTGAGTACATTGCTGCTGGTTCTTGCTGTGCTCAATTGCTGTGGATGAAGCAAACCCTCCTGGACTACGGCGTCAACGTGAAGAATGTGCCTCTCTTCTGTGACAATGAGAGTGCCATCAAGATTGCTCACAACCCAGTTCAGCACTCGAAGACAAAGCACATTCAGATTCGTCATCATTTTCTTCGCGATCATGTGTTGAAGGGCGAAATTTCTATTGAGCATGTGAAGACTGAATAACAGCTAGCCGATATCTTCACAAAGCCCTTGGATGAGAAGAGATTTAGCAAGTTGCGGTGTGAGCTAAATATCCTAGAATCTTCGAATGTTCTTCGAAAAGGACACTCATCCTAACACGTATGCAAAATTGATGACTTAGATGTGCAACACATGAAGAAACGTTTTTCTTCAATCAATGAAGAATAACACTCTAGATGTGAAGAAATTAATGAAGAATTTGATTCTCAGAGCCCTACGACAATTGTACGCGGTGTCTGAAATCATCATTCTTATACAGTGGGTCACGCCACCACAAAAGTTGAAAATCTTCAATTTGAGTTTTTCCTCAGTTTTTGAAATTCCTCAGTTGTTCATATTCCTCAACTTTGCATTGTGTTCACCTTCTCCGTCATTTTTCTTAATTGGCTATATATATATATATATATATATATATGAGTTTATGTCCTCTACAGCATTCACTTATGGCTATTTCTTCAAATTGCTTTTTCTGCTAAGTGAATGTGATCGGACCCTTCCCCCTCTATGCTATACTCAACCCAATCTATTCACAAATTCTTCATGTGCGTTCTATTTGAAACTCGTTCAAAATCTTCACTGTGTCCTTGTCAGCTGAAGAATTTGTGAACGGAACTTTTAACTGATCTTATCCAAATTTTCGGCTTTGCCGCTCAAACCGTTCCGCATCCCGCGAAATACTTATGTATTCACCCACGATCTAACACGATCTCCACTTCTCAGTACGTGGGTGACACATGTCAAGCGAATGAAAGGGTCAGGGCACATTCGTCCAATTTCTTCGGGCGAACAGTTTTTCACCGTGGCTATAAATACCCCCTCTCCCCTTCCTCACTTCCTTTACTCCGCTCGACCTCTCTCCCACTCGAGCTTCTCAAACCCTAGCGCCGCCGCTACTTCATCGTCTCCGGTGAGGAAGATCTTCACTGCCTCGACCTCGTCGCCGCCGTACTCGCGCCGGCCGCAGAAATCTTCTCTCCGCCGCCGCCGTAGCCGTCTTCCTCCGCCGAGTTAGGGCGTGGAAGATCTGCATAGACGAACTTCACTTCTCCACCTCACAGTTCGTCGTGTTCTTTGTCCAGGGTAATTAAAAGTTACTTTTACTCCCCTCTTTGATTCAAATGATTCCGACAAAATCTTCAAAGGTGTTTATTCCTCAAATTTTTCACACACTGAACACCTCACATGTCATCTGTTCTTGATTCGTTTCTCTAAGCATCATTTTTCTTCAAGATTCCTCAATGGTGTGGATCTTCGATCTATACAACTCTGGAACCTAAGACAAAGAACGCTTAGTGAAATTCTTCAAGACTCATCTGGTCAAATTCCTCAAACTTGTTCTTTTTGAAAAACCTTCTGAGAACGCATATGACCTCTCCAAATTCCTCGCAACTATACTCTGTTCACAGGTACTCATGTCCGCTGCTGAATCACTAGGTTCTCATCAACTTAACTCATTTGCAGCGTTTCTCGAAGAAAAGTTGCATACTTCTTCAGAGAGTTCAATTGTTCAAATTCCTCAACTGAAGAAAATGGCTGATGGAAAGAAGCCACAGAAGAGAGGGAAGAGGCCTGAAATCAATATTGCCTTTGAAATCCCTGAGGAAGATAAAAATCAGCGCAAGGTGCGCATTCAGAGGATAGAGAGGAGATGGGCAAAAGAGTGGAGGGAGTACAGGTATGTGACTCCAAAATATATGAAGAAATTCGCTTTTACTCCTCCATGCTCAAGACCACCATTGGCACCTGGCCAAGAAGCAGATCCCACTAGCATCAAGCCCGGTGAGGATTTTCCTGAAGAATGGGCCAAGCGCCAGGCCAAGTTGGCCAAACAGGCTAAGGAAGCAGTGAAGATATTCAACGAAGACTCTACTACTGCTGCTGCTGAGGCCTCTGTAAGGCCGAAGAAATCCATGGCAAAGAAGCCTGCGCACAAGCCTAGTGCCTCTTCTTCAATGCCCTCATGGCAAATTTCCTCAACTAAGCCCTCACGGCCAATTCCTCATGCCGCTCCTGCTCCTCCAAAGTCCTCAACTGCTCCGACAAAATCCTCAGCACCTGTGCATCTCGCCACGTGCCAAAGGACTACAGGCATCTCTATTGCCTCAGGAGCTTCAGCTAGTTCCTCAGCTGCACCAAATTCTTCAACATGACCCTCTCTGCTGAAGACAAAGACCACTGCTGGACGAGGCTCTCGCCCAAGTCCTCATAAGAAGCAGGTCGCCTTCCAAGTGCCGTCTGAAGAAGACGAAGCTGATGATGAAGAACTTGCTGAAATCATCAGAGATAGGCAAGTCAGGGCCGCTAGAGCCAAGGGCACAAATGTGCCTCTCCTTTTGGATCCAAAGTTGATCCTCGACTATATTGATCTCTGGCACAAGGACCCAAACACTCCTACGCCTGACTTTAAGATGACTCCTGGTCAAAGTCATATGCTGACTGCCTTCATCCAAGAAGAAAAATGGAAATTGGAGAAGGCCAGGCAGCTCAAGAAAGCACAGTACAGGAAGGAGAAGTTCCTGAAGAACAACGTTGTCTCTATGACAACTGATGAACTTGTGAAGATCCAGTCTGAAATCAAAGTCCTCAACAATGATTTCAATGCTTACTATGCTGATTGGAAAGGAGCCAAGGTCAGGTTTGTTAAACTGACTAAGATGTTCACCTCAAATGTTGCAGCCCCATCGCAACAAGAAATTCCTCAGGCTGACGCATCTGCTCAGCCAACTGAAGAACATGCCAGCACCGCTGATGACGATCAGGCTGCTGAAGAAAATGTGAGTTCCAGGGCTGATGACTGCATTCCAGCCGCTGAAGAAATTGCCAGGGCACCCACTAGTGGTGCGCCTGAAGAAAATGAAGAGGTCAGGGCAACTGCATCAGTTGTGCCTGAAAAAAATCAACCACATTCCTCTGCTCCTCCTGCGCCTACTCCAACTCCAATCCTTCCATCTGCATCAGATGTGAAGAAGATCAAGGCTGCAAAGCGTGCAGCAGTGAAGAAAAGGAAAGCATCAGCTCCTTCAGATTCTTCAGCACCGAAGAAGATGAAGAAATTGACAAGCTCATTTGCTAATCCAATTGATGCTGTTCCAGTTTCCTCCATGCCATCAAAGGAAATCGTCCCTTTTGATGAAGAATATGTGATCCCTAGCGGATCTGATGAAGAAAATCCTTCTGCTGCTTCGTCAGAGCAGATGGATGAAGAAATTGAAGTGGATAAAATCCCTTCAACCCCCATAGTTTCCTCGCCTATGCCTCAGTTTACTGCTCAAGAGGCTGGCGTTGAAGAAATGGAAGATGAAGATGTGGACATTGGCTGTACCACTGTGACGCCCCTGATTTGACCGTACACTAATCATACACGCAAACGTGTACGATCAAGATCAGGGACTCACGGGAAGATATCACAACACAACTCTAAAAATAAAATAAGTCATACAAGCATCATAATACAAGCCAGGGGCCTCGAGGGCTCGAATACAAGTGCTCGATCATAGACGAGTCAGCGGAAGCAACAATATCTGAGTACAGACATAAGTTAAACAAATTTGCCTTAAGAAGGCTAGCACAAAAGTAGCAACGATCGAAGAGGCAAGGCCTCCTGCCTGGGACCTCCTAACTACTCCTCGAAGCCGAACTCCATGTAGAATCATCCTCGGGATCTTTAGCTCCTGGACTCCAGCATCTGGTTGCGACAACCAGGTATAGAAAGGGGAAAAGAGGGAGAAAAGCAACCGTGAGTACTCATCCAAAGTACTCGCAAGCAAGGAGCTACACTACATATGCATGGGTATATGTGTAAAGGGCCATATCGGTGGACTGAACTGCAGAATGCTAGAATAAGAGGGGGATAGCTAATCCTGTCGAAGACTACGCTTCTGACCACCTCCATCTTGCAGCATGTAGGAGAGAGAGTAGATGGTAAGTTCACCCAGTAGCATCGTATAGCATAATCCTACCCGGCGATCCCCTCCTCGTCGCCCTGTTAGAGAGCGATCACCGGGTTGTATCTGGCACTTGGAAGGGTGTGTTTTATTAAGTATCCAGTTCTAGTTGTCATAAGGTCAAGGTACAACTCCGGGTCGTCCTTTTACCGAGGGACACGGCTATTCGAATAGATAAACTTCCCTGCAGGGGTCCACCACATAACCCAACACGCTCGATCCCATTTGGCCGGACACACTTTTCTGGGTCATGCCCGGCCTCGGAAGATCAACACGTCGCAGCCCCACCTAGGCTCAACAGAGGTCAGCACGCCGGTCTAAATCCTATGCGCGCAGGGGTCTGGGCCCATCGCCCATTGCACACCTGCACGTTGCGAGGGCGGCCGAAGCAGACCTAGCCTAGCAGGCGTTCCAGTCCAATCCGGCGCGTGCCGCTCCGTCGCTGACGTCAAGAAGAGCTTTGGCTGATACCACGACGTCGAGTGCCCATAACTGTTCCCGCGTAGTTGGTTAGTGCGTATAGACCAAATGGCCAGACTCAGATCAAATACCAAGATCTCGTTAAGCGTGTTAAGTATCCGCGAACGCCGACCAGGGCCAGGCCCACCTTTATCCTAGGTGGTCTCAACCTGCCCTGTCGCTCCGCCACAAAGTAACAGTCGGGGGCCGTCAGGAACCCAGGCCCACCTCTACCGGGATGGAGCCACCTGTCCTTTCAGCCCCCTCATCAGAATCATTTGCGGGTACTCAACGAGCCGACCCGACTTTAGTCACCATATGTGTCATGTATATAAAGTATATAGTATATATCCGTGATCACGTCCCGAAGTGATCACGGCCCAGTAGTATAGCATGGCAGACGGACAAGAGTGTAGGGTCACTGATGGAACACAAGCATCCTATACTAAGCAGTAGGATAGCAGGTAAGGGTAACAACTATAGCAACAATGACAGGCTATGCATCAGGATAGGATTAACGGAAAGCAGTAACATGCTACACTACTCTAATGTAAGCAGTATAGAGAAAAATAGGCGATATCTGGTGATCAAGGGGGGGGGGGGGTTTGCCTGGTTGCTCTGGCAAGTAGGGGTCGTCAACTCCGTAGTCGAACTGGGGGTCGCCGGTAGTCTCGGGGTCTACCGGAAAGAAGTAACGGAGGGGGAACACAATAAATAACAGAGCAATCAAAGCAACACAAAGCGTAACATGACAATACGCGGTGCTAGGTGTGCCCTAACGTGGTAGTAGGTGATATCGGCAAAGGGGGGAAACATCCGGGAAAGTTTTCTCGAAGTTTGCATTTTTCGGACAGATGAAACGGAGGGGGAAAGTTGCAAGTTTGCTATGCTAGGGACGTCCGGCGGACGAACTGACTGCATATTCGGATTCGGCTCGTTGTTCTGAGCAACTTTCATGTAAAAAGTATTTTCATCTGAGCTACGGTTTAAAAGATATGATTTTCTAAAGATTTACTAATTTCTGGAATTTAATTAATCATTTAATTTAATTCGAAATTGGATTTATGACATCAGCAGTCAACAGGGGTTGACTAAGTCAAACTGACATGTGGGTCCAGTGGGACCCACCTGTCATTCTCTGTTTAGATTAATTAGGAATTAGCTAAACTAATTACTGTTTAATTAAACTAACTAGTTAATTAGATTAATTAAATAGGATTAATTAACTTAATTAATTAATTAATAATTAATTTTATTAATACATTTTCATTTTTATTTATTAATATTTTTATTCTTTTTTTTAATTGACGTTCTGGGGCGTGGGCCCCCCATGTCATTGGCACAGGGGCCATAGCGTGTGCGGGCGCTGGGTTAGCGGTTACGGGCGACGAGCGCCAGCCCGCTCCCCAGGTCGCCAGGGGGGCGCCCGCCATGGGCGCGGCGACGTCGGTCGCCGGATGCGAGCAATGGCGAGGCCACGGCGAGGCGGGCAGCACAGCTGCGGCGGTGCGGGAGGAGGCCGGAGGTGGTGCAGGGGCGGCGGGGCACGCGACTAGGCGACGAGTGGCGGCGGCGCACAGGAGAGCGACCAGGAAGGGGCGCACACGGTGGGGGGGGGGGGGGTTCGAGCAGGAGGCGCGAAGCAGTGGGCGGCCCCAAACGACTGCGGCCCTGGCAGGCGCGGCCAGGCGCCGCCGGACGGAGGCGATGCTGGCCGGGCATTGGCGGCTCCCGGGGCAGCGCGGGATGGAGCCGAGCGTGAGGGGAGAGGGCGTGGCCACGGCAGAGAGAGGAGGGAGGGGGAGCTCACAGGGGAGGAGTAGGGCACGGGCAGTGGGCGCGGGGAGGAGGTCAAAGACGACGGCGACGTGATGACGAGGCGCAGCGGCGTGCGTCGGCGACGTTAGGGTCGGGGAGGAGTCGGGGAAGTCGAGGCGGAGGAGCTCCGGCGAGGCTCCTCCGGTGAACGGCGACGGCGATGGCGGTGCGGCGTCGCGACGAGACGGCACCGGGCGGCGGCGGTGAGCGGTTCCCCCTCGATCCCGATCTAATCGGGGGAGAGGGGGAGATATTTCGGGGGTGGGGGAGTGTGGGTGTCGGTGGGCGAGTGGGAGGAGCGGGGAAGGTTATGGCGGCGGGGTGGGCCGGCCTAGGTGGTGGCCTGGTGGGCCGAGGCCGTTCGGCCAATTGGGCCACGGCCCAGTGGGGGGGCTCCTTTTATTTATCTTTGTTTCTTTCTATTTATTTTTTTTGTTTCTGTTTTCTTTTAGTTACACATTAATTTTAGTTTAGTAAAATATGGCAATAGCCCCTAAAGTAATGTTCCAGAATAACCCACTGTCATGAAAAGTTTTTACCCCGAATTAAAATAGTTTAGCAATTTATAAAATACCAAAGGCATTTATGTAATTGTTTTTGCTACGGTTTAAATCATTTTAGAGTATTCAAACATTTTATAAAGGTGTTGTTTCTCCGCCATAATTACCTATGCATTATTTGGCTCACTCCGAACATTTTAGTTTTAATATTTGAACAACTTTATTGTTTGCCTTTAATTAAAATTTGAATTCGAATTGGTTTTAAACTAACGCGATATTAACAACAGTAATCGAGGTGAAGTGGCATCATTAGCAGAGGGTTACTGTAGCTTAATTATCCGGGCGTCACAATTCTCCTCCACTACAAGAAATCTCGTCCCAAGATTTAAGCGGTGGAGTAAGGGGGAAAAAGTGCTGGTAGCGAAAACTTAACGAGTCTTGTCGGTCTTGGCTGCCCCTTTCAAAGAGGTTGATCCCTTTCGTTGATGTCTTCATTACTCTGCTTCAAGTCACCATGATCAAGTCGTCATCCTTGGGATTTTCATTGTACATATGAAGGACAAGGGGTAACTTCGGAAAAACGGACCTCTGAAAGGTTGACTATCTGGTTGATAACATCGGGGATGGTGGCGGAAAGTAACTCTTGAATGGAAACTTAAGACAATATCGAGAGCAAGGTAAGTAGGTACCATGAGAAGTTTCGAGCGGGTGAATCGTTCGATGCCTGAAACAAAGTGTGAAAGGGGTTCAAGCAGCGAGAGTAAGTATTGCGTCTGATACCAGAATAGATCAGTAGGACGGTGGTCCGTGAATTACATACGAGGCCACGCGCGATGAATAAATTTGGGAACAGGGGTATAGGAGAGTCAGGTTTTGATCCTGTGGAACTGTGGGTTATGGGCCCACCTCTATGGGTTAGGGGCCCACCATGTGGGTTAAAAATAGGAGCGGTGACATCTTGCACGGTCATGATAGCAAGGCATGTCAGAGAGTAGCATGTCAGTTATGTCGGCAACATCATCGGTACCAAGGGCGAGGGACGAAGAAAACCATTTTCCTGCTCGTTGAATGAGGCGGACCAATAGGCAAAGTTCTCGTCCATCGGTGGTTATCGGAATATCATCGACAATAGTAACAGGGTCTTACTGACAGAATTTTACACCGAGGTGTTTACATAAGCAGGAGAATACTACTGCTTAGATCATATAGATCACCAGAAAGGTTAAACCAGCCAATGGAAAGGAAAATATGATTATCAGATTAAACAGAACAATGGAAAGGAAAATTTGTTAAAACACATATTTCAAGGGTATATCCTTCCCAAGGACAAGCAGGGCATGATATCCGTGACAGGATATAATGTAGAAAACCATTTAGGTAAGGGGAGAGGAATTTCATGTCATTACCCAAACAACGGTGTTTGGACAATTGAGGAAGAAACATTTAGCATTGGGCTTCAAATGTTCTTATTGAAAATCGGAGTACCACAGACATGCTTCGAGATAGCATTGACATGGTCATTAGGTAAAGATCAGGCTATGGATACACAAAGGATCCATCAGGAACAACTTATGGAATAAGTCTTACAATTTCCTCATGGAAGAATGGCTAACCTTGGTAAAGAGGATACTATATCAATAGGTCATCCGGCCATGTGTGCTAGGCATGACATCATCTTACCGGGTTATATAAAGACCAATGTTATAACTCTTGGAATTACGTCCCAACCATCATTTCTGACCAAGATTCAGATCAGATTGGTGTCAGGATACCTCAGACTCAGGATGCCTGAGAAGAAAGGTGCAACACAAATTGTTGAGGTGACATTGTATGAATCTCGGGAATTAAACCATGGAAGCGAGTTCCGGAACAAGAGTTCATCATTAAATCAAGGAGAGGATGAGGGGGTGGCTGATGGAATCAACGACAATTCATCGAGATCAACAAAAGATAGATTTCCACAACTATGTGATCAAGGAGATAACATTTGTCAGATCAAATGGTATAATGATGTATGTTCGAGGAAAACATACACAATTAAACATTGGTTGAAAGGTGCACCCGAAATATGGGGTTAGGTAGCATGATCAATGTTAGAATGGTGGTTCAGCAACCGATAGGCTAAGAATGAATTATCGATCATTAACTTCAAAGCAATAGGGTTGCTAGAAGTGCAGAATCCAAACAACACCATCCACTTGTGGGTACCCCGGTTGGAATCAACATGAGGACCAAGAAAGAATGGTGATGGTGAGAAGTATCATTATAGCAAGAATTCTTAAGAGGTGGAGCAATCCTCACAACATTGAGGACAAAAGAGATGTTAATGTTCCAAGGTAAAGAAGAACAATTGCTGGATAGCAAGGAACTTAAAGTTCATTCAAAACAAGACCAAGTCTGTGTTTGAAAGGAAGGCATGGATGTGGTCGATGATAACACAGATCATCGAGGGACAAGCATGGAATTTCTCAGCATGAATTCAATTGATATCTCGGAAGAAGTTAAAATGTTGACGATGATCACGACACACTTGTCGATAGGTTTCTAGAAGATGTAATCGATCGGCAATGACATCAAGTCAAAGGAATGGTGAAGCGAAAGGTTATTGGAACGAAGGGTACGACACAAACTTGAAATCAAGCTTGTTGTTCAAGGTGAAATGGTATGAGAGGAAGATCGACATAAGCTTTGCTCACCGTCGAAAGTTGTGCTCCGGGAAGAAGGACTGGGTGGCAGAGTTTAAAATTTAGCACGATAATGATATAGCCAATCAGGCTAGGAATGACGTGTTTGGGTACCAACTCATAAGTAAAGAAGATTACTAAAGTTGTTGAACCGTAGTGCGGACTCGGTTCAGTTATCGGTGTCTTTGAGTGTTTAATAACTGAGAGCCCATAAAAAATTGGAATCAGTGAGAATGTAGTACTTGATGAAGAACTCATAAGAAGTTATGATGTTTTGTGTTTATCTCGAGATACCAGGGGGTAATAGTCGACGATAGATTAAAGTAAAGGTTGGACAGGTGCAATGATCTGTAGAGGACAAGTGGTTTAACTTGTCTGAGAAATTGAATCAAGGGGAACAGTATGGTCAGAACCACATTTGTAAATGATCAAACCACGGATACAAGAACTTATAACAAGGGGGTAACTATTTTACGAGAAGCTTCCATGATAAGATTTACATCGTGTCCATGGGCATGAACACAAAGTTCAAGGTCGACTCCCACTTCTTTAATGCATAACCTCTCATTCACTTCTCGCCTTCAACGAAGTTGTGTGTTGAAAGTTTATCTGACATCACACCAGTAGAGTATGACCCGTGAAAACTTTCAAGTTCACACATATTAAGGAAGGCATAGGTTCAACCCATCAGGGCATCTTAGGAACATATACCACAAACTTCGGAGTAAATAATACAAGCTCGAAAGTAGAGCATGGTTCACAAAGCAGAGGATACAATTTACCAAAGGCATTATGTATCCGAGGAAAAGCTCACAAGCTTAGTTAATATGAAGGACATTGTCGGATAAAATCCGACAAAGGGTCTGGTGGTCCACAAGGGATCTGACGTGAGCATCAGTACTCAACCAGAGGAAGAAAGAATGCAAGGAGATCAGATTATAGAAACAACTGACTAACTCAAAGCTCAATGCAAAGGAATTATAATTTCAAATTCAAGGGGTCAGAAGCAAATGCTCTGATTAAGGATGGATAGGTTTAGTAAGCTTAGGGGTAAAATTGACAACAATTTGATTGGTCGAGAACCTACTCATGTTCAAACTGACACTGAGCCGGAAAGATGAATTCTAGGATTCGACTGAGGAATGCGAGCATTCGCAACATATTGAATCCATGGACTCAAAATGATAGTGACAAAGGCTGCCAATAAGATTACTATACTTATGGGATTAACCATAATGCAAGCAAGCAAGAATTTCAAGAGCAATAGGCTCCTGAGGATTTTCGGAAGATCAAATAGTATTTTGAAGACTATTGTGAAATACATGAATCAACTGGGGATGAGTCGATACTCGGTAGGTGCGAGTAATTATCCGTATGGGTATTTCTGCGGCAAGGAACAACAAGGCAGTGGTATAAGGGATTCTTAAAAGCCGGAGAGCAATTCGATGTATCTGGTAATAACAAGAGAAACTCAGAGTAATTTTATGAACAACAAGTGTATGTCGTTATCCATATGGATATATCGGTAGTAGGGAATTGAAAAGGCAGAGGGCACAAGGGTCTCGGGAATGATCGAAGAGTATCTTCAACATCTTCTGGTGCAGTCGGCGACCATCTGTGATAAGGGGCTCTCCGGGAGAAAGTATTTACGAGACCCTACAGTTAGTCTTTTTAGCAAAATCATTTAACCCGAATAGGAGAGAGTTCAGAGTCCCAGAGTAAAGATCGAGGAGTAAAAGATCCTAATACCACCCAATGGCGACGTGGGCCCGTAAGCCACACAGCCATGTTAGCAAAATTATTTGCAATGTCTAGACTTGACTTCGGCCAAGGAGTATGGAAGGGGGATTCCTACAGGCAGTCGGCTCTGATACCAACTTGTGACGCCCCCGATTTGACCGTACACTAATCATACACGCAAACGTGTACGATCAAGATCAGGCACTCACGGGAAGATATCACAACACAACTCTAAAAATAAAATAAGTCATACAAGCATCATAATACAAGCCAGGGGCCTCGAGGGCTCGAATACAAGTGCTCGATCATAGACGAGTCAGCGGAAGCAACAATATCTGAGTACAGACATAAGTTAAACAAATTTGCCTTAAGAAGGCTAGCCCAAAAGTAGCAACGATCGAAGAGACAAGGCCTCCTGCCTGGGACCTCCTAACTACTCCTCGAAGCCGAACTCCATGTAGAATCATCCTTGGGATCTCTAGCTCCTGGACTCCAGCATCTGGTTGCGACAACCAGGTATAGAAAGGGGAAAAGAGGGAGAAAAGCAACCGTGAGTACTCATCCAAAGTACTCGCAAGCAAGGAGCTACACTACATATGCATGGGTATATGTGTAAAGGGCCATATCGGTGGACTGAACTGCAGAATGCCAGAATAAGAGGGGGATAGCTAATCCTGTCGAAGACTACGCTTCTGACCACCTCCATCTTGCAGCATGTAGGAGAGAGTAGATGGTAAGTTCACCAAGTAGCATCGTATAGCATAATCCTACCCGGCGATCCCCTCCTCGTCGCCCTGTTAGAGAGCGATCACCGGGTTGTATCTGGCACTTGGAAGGGTGTGTTTTATTAAGTATCCAGTTCTAGTTGTCATAAGGACAAGGTACAACTCCGGGTCGTCCTTTTACCGAGGGACACGGCTATTCGAATAGATAAACTTCCCTACAGGGGTGCACCACATAACCCAACACGCTCGATCCCATTTGCCCGGACACACTTTTCTGGGTCATGCCCGGCCTCAGAAGATCAACACGTCACAGCCCCACCTAGGCTCAACAGAGAGGTCGGCACGCCGGTCTAAATACTATGCGCGCAGGGGTCTGGGCCCATCGCCCATTGCACACCTGCAGGTTGCGAGGGCGGCCGAAGCAGACCTAGCCTAGCAGGCGTTCCAGTCCAATCCGGCGCGCGCCTATCCATCGCTGACGTCAAGAAGAGCTTCGGCTGATACCACGACGTCGAGTGCCCATAACTGTTCCCGCGTAGTTGGTTAGTGCGTATAGACCAAATGGCCAGTCTCAGATCAAATACCAAGATCTCGTTAAGCGTGTTAAGTATCCGCGAACGCCGACCAGGGCCAGGCCCACCTTTCTCCTAGGTGGTCTCAACCTGCCCTGTCGCTCCGCCACAAAGTAACAGTCGAGGGCCGTCAAGAACCCAGGCCCACCTCTACCGGGATGGAGCCACCTGTCCTTTCAGCCCCCTCATCAGAATCATTTGCGGGTACTCAATGAGCCGACCCGACTTTAGTCACCACATGTGTCATGTATATAAAGTATATAGTATATACCCGTGATCACCTCCCGAAGTGATCACGGCCCAGTAGTATAGCATGGCAGACGGACAAGAGTGTAGGGTCACTGATGGAACACTAGCATCCTATACTAAACAGTAGGATAGCAGGTAAGGGTAACAACTATAGCAACAATGACAGGCTATGCATCAGGATAGGATTAACGGAAAGCAGTAACATGCTACACTACTCTAATGCAAGCAGTATAGAGAAGAATAGGCGATATCTGGTGATCAAGGGGGGCTTGCCTGGTTGCTCTGGCAAGTAGGGGTCGTCAACTCCGTAGTCGAACTGGGGGTCGCCGGTAGTCTCGGGGTCTACCAGAAAGAAGTAACGGAGGGGGAACATAATAAATAACAGAGCAATCAAAGCAACACAAAGCGTAACATGACAATACGCGGTGCTAGGTGTGCCCTAACGCGGTAGTAGGTGATATCGGCAAAGGGGGGAAACATCCGGGAAAGTTTTCCCGAAGTTTGCATTTTTCGGACAGATGAAATGGAGGGGGAAAGTTACAAGTTTGCTATGCTAGGGACGTCTGGCGGATGAACGGACTGCGTATTCAGATTCGGCTCGTTGTTCTGAGCAACTTTCAGGTATAAAGTATTTTCATCTGAGCTACGGTTTAAAAGATATGATTTTCTAAAGATTTACTAATTTCTGGAATTTAATTAATCATTTAATTTAATTCAAAATTGGATTTATGACATCAGCATGATGTCATGCTGACATCAGCAGTCAACAGGGGTTGACTAAGTCAAACTGACATGTGGGTCCAGTGGGACCCACCTGTCATTCTCTATTTAGATTAATTAGGAATTAGCTATACTAATTACTGTTTAATTAAATTAACTAGTTAATTAGATTAATTAAACGGGATTAATTAACTTAATTAATAATTAATTTTATTAATACATTTTTATTTTTATTTATTCTTTTTTTAATTGACGTTCTGGGCGTGGGCCCCCCATGTCATTGGCACAGGGGCCATAGCGTGTGCGGGCGCTGGGTTAGTGGTTACGGGTGACGAGCGCCAGCCCACTCCCCAGGTCGCCAGGGGGGCGCCCGCCATGGGCGCGGTGACGCCGGTCGCCGGATGCGAGCAATGGCGAGGCCACGGTGAGGCGGGCTGCACAGCTGCGGCGGTGCGGGAGGAGGCCGGAGGTGGTGCAGGGGCGGCGGGGCACGCGACTAGGCGACGAGTGGCGGCGGCGCATAGGAGAGCGACCAGGGAGGGGCGCGCACGGTGGGGGGGTTCGAGCAGGAGGCGCGAAGCAGTGGGCGGCCCCAGACGACTGCGGCCCTGGCGGGCGCGGCCAGGCGCCGCGGGACGGAGGCGATGGTGGCCGGGCATAGGCGGCTCCCGGGGTAGCGCGGGATGGAGCCGAGCGTGAGGGGAGAGGGCGTGGCCACGGCAGAGAGAGGAGGGAAGGGGAGCTCACAGGGGAGGAGTAGGGCACGGGCAGTGGGCGCGGGGAGGAGGTCAAAGACGACGGCGACGTGATGACGAGGCGCAGCGGCGTGCATCGATGGCGTCGGGTACGTTAGGGTCGGGGAGGAGTCGGGGAAGTCGAGGCGGAGGAGCTCCGGCGAGGCTCCTCCGCTGAACGGCGACGGCGATGGCGGTGCGGCATCGCGACGAGACGGCACCGGGTGGCGGCGGTGAACGGTTCCCCCTCGATCCCGATCCAATCGGGGGAGAGGGGGGGAGATATTTCGAGGGTGGGGGAGTGTGGGTGTCGGTGGGCGAGTGGGAGGAGCAGGGGAGGTTATGGCGGCGGGGTGGGCCGGCCTAGGTGGTGGCCTGGTGGGCCGAGGCCGTTCGGCCAAGTTGGGCCACGGCCCAGTGGGGGGGGGGCTCCTTTTATTTATCTTTGTTTTTTTTGTTTCTGTTTTCTTTTAGTTACACATTAATTTTAGTTTAGTAAAATATGACAATAGCCCCTAAAGTAATGTTCCAGAATAACCCGCTGTCATGAAAAGTTTTTACCCCGAATTAAAATAGTTTAGCAATTTATAAAATACCAAAGGCATTTATATAATTGTTTTTGCTACGGTTTAAATCATTTTAGAGTATTCAAACATTTTCTAAAGGTGTAGTTTCTCCGCCATAATTACCTATGCTTTATTTGGCTCACTCCAAACATTTTAGTTTTAATATTTGAACAACTTTATTGTTTGCCTTTAATTAAAATTTGAATTCGAATCGGTTTTGAACTAACGTGTTATTAACAACACTAATCAAGGTGACATGGCATCATTAGCAGAGGGTTACTGTAGCTTAATTATCCGGGCGTCAAAACCACACCAGTGATGAATGATGACTTTCGGGAAAGTCAGCACCCCAATTCTCCACTCTTCACTCCACTGCAGTAAATTCCTCAGTCCCCAGCGACTACAGTTCAAATGGGATCTGATGAAGCTCATGAAGACATTCCAGCCGCTAGTGCTGAAGAAAATGAAAATGAAGATTTGAAGAACTAGGCTGCCACTGAAGAGGAACCAGAAATTCCTCAGCCTGAAGAACCTGAGATTGCGATTCCTGAGGTCATCATGCAACTGACTGACACTCCTCTGCCCAAGCCAAAGGATCCATTCTCAAGGAAGCAAAAATTCAAGGCTGATGATTTCTTCGGCGAGCACGTATTCTTCACTAATTACAACCCTTATGACTCTGCTTGCATAAGGAAGAGGCGTTTCTGGACTGCCAGCCAGGCAAATTTCTATTCCTCAGTGCTGTTCAACAAAGACAAAGTCTTCGATCATGAGCACATTCCTCACGTGGATATGGAATCTCTGCCGTGCTTCGGGCCAGTCCTCAGTGTTCTCTATGACGCTGGACTGTTAAATTTCTGCACTGACATATGTGATTGGAATGAAGAACTCATTCTTCCGTTTTATGCAACTCTGCACATCACCGGAGACTCTGAAGATGTGAATTCATGGGTGCTGGATTGGATGTCTGAAAATACTCACTACAAGGCACCAGCTACTGAATTGCTTCGTGCTTTGCCTCTCAGTCCTCCCCTTGAAGGTGCTTGTTGCGTCTACAATGAACCTGAGCTTACAGATCACTATATGCAAGTGCTGATGAAGCCATTGAAGCCCGGTCAGACCCCAAGAACAAAATTCCTTGTGAAGGAATTGTTGTATGTGCCTCGGACTGTCTATCGCATTCTGACGAAGACATTGAGTCCTATCAAGGGCCACGACTCGAATGAAGAAGAAGTCGTTAGCTCGGTCAGATCATTCATGGCGTTCCCGTCAACTTCCATGATTTCTTCATGAGGACTCTGGCAAATGTCGCAATGTCACCATTTGAGTTGAAGCCTTATGCTCCGTGGATTATGAGATTCATCAGAACAAGGTCTTCACTCAACTACAAAGCTGATACACTGAATCATTGCAGCTACTTGCCTACGATTGAAGTCCTCAAATGGACATTTTCCTCAGCTGATGAAAAGGGCAAGGCTACTGCTGTTATTGATGAAGGCATTCGTCCATTGGATGGTCAATTTCGCAAGGCTGCATCCTACTCCACCAATGATGACTCTGCCACCCATGACTCTGCCGCCAATGCACCCAAGCAAAATCCTCAAGGCACAGCACCCAGGGTGATGACTGACCGTGAGCTTCTCCTCAGTCTTCACCAGAAGGTTGATCGCAATCACAAATGGGTCAAGCGTCAGTTTGGTTCAATTCTTCACAACATGATTGCTACCCACAATGCAGTGAAGAAAAACCATTACTACCTTCATGAAACCCTCAACCGCACCTGGGCTGTTCTGTCACACATATATGGTGAAGAAGATCTGAAGAAAATGGGTCTCAAGGAAGATTTTGACTGGGCTGAACCTCCTCCGAAGAAGTACAAGAAGGTCAAGGTTCCTTCCTTGGTGGCCAGTTCCTATTCTTCATCACGTGACAATGATGAACATGAAGACTTGGACGACACTGCGGCAGGCCCTACTACAACACACGACCCCAACAACGCTGACGCTCCTTCATCACCTTGATATTCTTCAGGGGCGTTAGTCCTCATTTTCGAACCTTTTGGTCATTCCATGACAAAGGGGGAGAAATTTGAGTTAGTCTTCAAGCGGGTCTATCTTTTATGGGCGTTTTTTTTCTAAGTTACAACTCTCGTTCTTCTGATGACTTTGTTGGATCGAGTTGTAAACTTAAACTCTCTGGTGGCCTGATACTTTTGCTGTTTCTTCTGCATGCTTATTCCTCGTTAATGTTATTGCACGCATGCTGAATTAGATCAGTCACCATATTTCATCATGCATTTCAAATTCTTCATATGTTATGTCAAATGCGTGTATGAATTACAAGATATAGGGGGAGATCTCCATGATTCAACTCTTCAAGTGTGCATTGCTTCAAAAGCAAATTCCTCATTATGCACATCTTCAGGGGGAGTTCTTCTATATCTTGCAATCAAATTCCTCAATATCAGTATTTACACTTCATATATTTATCCCCGTTGAAAACTTAACCTATATTGTCATCAATCACCAAAAAGGGGGAGATTGTAAGTGCATCTAGTGCCCCTTAGTGATCTTGGTGTATTGAAGACTTATAGGTTAAGGGACTAATGTGTTTATGAGTGTACACAGGTCTATAAGTCTATGAAGAGTTTGATATTTACAGTGAAAGTCGACCCCTAAAAATGAGGTTCTTCAGCTGAAGACTTTGGATTTCTGAAGACTTTGAAAGTGAAGAAATTGGTGTGACCTTTGAAGACTTGGTATTCATTTGAGGAACATGAAGCGTGAAGACTTTTGTTTTTGTAGTTTCATTTTCTCTTTCTTGAGTCATAGGAAACACCGTACTGTTAAAGGGGGTCGAGGAAATACTATGGAAAAATTTCCATGTGATGCTCAACTCAAAATCCTACACCTACCAATCCCTTCGAGTGAAGCCATTGGAAATCTCATACAGTTCAGTCATATTCTTCAGTGACAGAGGCGAAGTTTTTCTGGTCTTTGAGGAATTTGTTCTGACTGAGGAGTTAGGAATTCGCCAGTGCGGATTGCCTACACAGTGAGGAACATGATAGCCCTGAGGAATTTGATACTCAAATTTCCGACCGTTGCTGTGCTATGCGCCAGCTGTCCCAAAATATCTACCCACCTAACGGTCATATCATTGAAGGGCATTTATGTCTTATCATGACGGGCTGCTCCCTAGGCTATAAATAGCCGCCCCCTACAACCACTAGCTGGTTGGCTGCTCCGAGAGAAACTGATACTTGTCAATTGAGAGCATCCCATCCTCCGAGGACTTTGAGCGAAAATCATCAAGTGAGGAAAACCCAAACCCAAACACCTACAAACCCCAAGTGATTGAGCATCACTGAAGAGATTGATCCTGCGTGGATCCGATGCTTGTTACCTTTGAAGATTGTGCTTCTTCTAGACGGTTAGGCATCATGGTCTAGAGCATCCAAGAGGAAATTGTGGATAGCCGGGTGACCGAGTTTGTGAAGGTTTGGAAGTCACCTGAAGACTTACCACGAGTGATTGGGCGAGGTCTGTGTGACCTTTGCTCAAGGAGAATACGGTGAGGACTGTGTGTCCTGAGGTTTAAATACCTAGCCGCTCCAACCAGACGTACAACTGAGACAACAGTTGGAACTGGTCTACCAAATCATTGTCTTCACCATGGCTTGCTGGTTCTATTTCCTCAACTCTTCCATTTCCTCATTACTGTGTTGTATGCTTGTTCATATCTGTGTTTGAAGACTTTGACTGAAGACTTTCTCAATTTCCTCAGTTCAATTTCCTCAGTCTGTTTGTCTTCATCCTGTGTTATCCTATGTTTACGCTTTCTTTACTCTGTGCTTGTCTTCATTTCATCATGATGACTATGCTTGTGTTCTGCTATGCATACTTTTGAGTACTTATTACGCTGCAAGTAGTTCTTCGCTAAGGAATTTCCTCACCCACAAATTCCTCAGTGAAGAATTCATAAAAATCGCCTATTCACCCCCCTCTAGTCGATATAACGCACTTTCACATCCCTGTTACCAACCTCCCTAAAATTTGATGAGTGAATAAACTCTCGTCACGAGTAAAAAACACTTAGCATGGAAGATATTGACTACCCCATCGCTCCATGAGTAGTACGGTGTCGGTGCAACAAACCCTGGGTCCGTTGCCCAGACTGTGCACAGGCACGGGAGCAAGATCGCAACACCAAGGTCAGATTGGAGCACAATGGACCAGCCCTTCAAAAGACCAACATGGAGCACAAGAAGACCAAGACTAGCTAGAACAGCAAGATATTGCTGATGTCTGCTAGGACTACGTCGGTATTTCCCCAAAGAGGAAGGGATGATGCAGCACAACAGCGGTAGGTATTTCCCTCAGTGATGAAACCAAGGTTATCGAACCAGTAGGAGAACCAAGCAACACAACGTAAACAACACCTGCACACGAATAACAAATACTCGCAACCCGACGTGTAAAAGGGGTTGTCAATCCCTTTCGGGTAGCGGCGCCCAAGGTAGGCAAACGGACGTGAGAGAGTTGTAAATATTGATAGATCGAACGCCAAATAAAATAAATTGCAGCAAGGTATTTTTGTGTGTTTTAGTTTAATAGATCTGAAAATAAAAGGCAAATAAAATAGATCGCAAAGGCAAATAATATGAGAGAGACTGGGGGCTGTAGGTTTCATTAGTGGCTTCTGTCGAGAAAATAGCAAACGGTGAGTGAACAAATTACTGTTGGGCAATTGATAGAACTTCAAATAACCATGACGATATCCAGGCAATGATCATTATATAGGCATCATGTCCAAGATTAGTAGACTGACTCCTGCCTGCATCTACTACTATTACTCCACACATCGACCGCTATCCAGTATGCATCTAGTGTATTAAGTTCATGGAAAAACGGAGTAATGCAATAAGAACGATGACATGATGTAGACAAGATCTATTTATGTAGAAATAGACCTCATCGTTTTATCCTTAGTAGCAACGATACATACGTGTCAGTTCCCCTTCTATCACTGGGATCAAGCACCGTAAGATCGAACCCACTACAAAGCACCTCTTCCCATTGCAAGATAAATCGATCAAGTTGGCCAAACAAAACCCAAATATCGGAGAATAAATACGAGGCTATAAGCAATCATGCATATAAGAGATCAAAGAAGACTCACATAACTTTCATGGATAAAAAGATATAACTGATCATAAACTCAAAGTTCATTAGATCCCAACAAACACACCGCAAAACAGAGTTACATCATATGGATCTCCAAGAGACCATTGTATTGAGAATCAAACGAGAGAGAGGAAGCCATCTAGCTACTAACTATGGACCCAAAGTTCTACAAAGAACTACTCACGAATCATCGGAGAGGCACCAATGGAAGTGGTGAACCCCTTCGTGATGGTCTCTAGATTGGATCTGGTGGTTTTGGACTCTGCGGCGGCTGGAATTGATTTTCTCGACTCCCCTAGGGTTTCTGGAATATTGGAGTATTTATAGAGCAAAGAGTCAGTTCAAGGGGCACCCGAGGTGGGCACAACCCACCAGGGCGCGCTTGGGCCTCCTGGCGCGCCCTGGTGGCTTGTGCTCCCCTCGGAGCACCCCCAGGCGCTTCTTTGGCCCACTGGATGTCTTCTGGTCCAAAAAAATCTCCAAAAAGTTTCGCTGCGTTTGGACTCCGTTTGGTATTGATTTCCTGCGATGTAAAATACATGCAGAAAACAGCAACTGGCACTTGGTACTATGTCAATAGGTTAGTACCAAAAAATGGTATAAAATGACTATAAAATGATTATAAAACATTCAAGAATGATAATATAACAGCATGGAACAATAAAAAATTATAGATACGTTGGAGACGTATCAATTGCAAAGGGAAAAACCTCCCTTGCCGGACAGGCGAGCCTGGCGAGGATGGAGTTACCCCCGGAAGCAAGCCTTCGGCTCGTCTCGGCAGGCCTGCGGGGGCTTGCGGAGGCAAAACCACCTCGCCGCACCACCTCATCACGACGCACGTCGTCGATCGATGCGGTGCCAAGCTCCAAAGTGACTAAGTGGCTACTATTCGCCACATGGCAGCCACTTCCTACAGAAAATACCTCCAGGCGACACCCATCCTGCAACATGTCGAGCGAGCAGGCGCGAAGCTGGCAGGCCCTGCCGGGCAAGCTATGATGTGACGTTGAGCGGCCATTTAATGCGCTCTGTCAGCCTGCAGAGTTAGGTATGATAGAACTATTTGCTATCTAATTAGTGCATAATGACTGATTTGCCACTATGGTGACCCCTTTATCTATAAAAGGAGGCCCAAGGCAACCGTAGAAAGGGTTGGCTAATATACCCCTTCACACAGTCATACACGCGCAACCGTTTTCACCTCGAGGCAACCCTGCCGGGCAAGCATGTTGCGCTCACCACCATTTTTCCACCATCAATCCACCAAAGTAGGAGTAGGGTTTTATGCCTCGCAGCGGCCCGAACCTGGGTAAAAACTGCCCGTGTGATCTGTGCCATGCTGTTCCACACTCCTCTACTCTTTGTGCAACGTGCCATCCCGCCGCTGAACCAGAAAGGGGCTCTTGGTCCCATAGGTGGCCGTGGTTTCCCGTGACATCTTTGGCGCACCAGGTAGGGGGATGACTTGTGCGAACCTGAAAGCGTGAGCAGCGCGTCACCTTCACCACCATTTTCATCGTCGACGGCTCCATCGACTATGGCGCCCAAGAAGAAACCCGGTGTTGCGGCTCACCCGTCCACCTCGAAGGCTCTGCCGCCTGATGTCTACTACGCAACCTTCTTCTTGTAGATGTTGTTGGGCCTCCAAGTGCAGAGGTTTGTAGGACAGTAGCAAATTTCCCTCAAGTGGATGACCTAAGGTTTATCAATCCGTGGGAGGCGTAGGATGAAGATGGTCTCTCTCAAGCAACCCTGCAACCGAATAACAAAGAGTCTTGTGTCCCCAACACACCCAATACAATGGTAAATTGTATAGGCACACTAGTTCGGCGAAGAGATGGTGATACAAGTGCAATATGGATGGTAGATATAGGTTTTTGTAATCTGAATTTATAAAAACAGAAAGGTAACAAGCGATAAAAGTGAGCGTAAACGGTATTGCAATGCGTTGAAACAAGGCCTAGGGTTCATACTTTCACTAGTGCAAGTTCTCTCAACAATAATAACATAATTGGATCATATAACTATCCCTCAATATGCAACAAAGAGTCACTCCAAAGTCACTAATAGCGGAGAACAAACGAAGAGATTATTGTAGGGTACGAAACCACCTCAAAGTTATCCTTTCGGATCGATCTATTCAAGAGTCCGTAGTAAAATAACATGAAGCTATTCTTTCCGTTCGATCTATCATAGAGTTCGTACTAGAATAACACCTTAAGACACAAATCAACCAAAACCCTAATGTCACCTAGATACTCCAATGTCACCTCAAGTATCCGTGGGTACGATTATACGATATGCATCACACAATCTCAGATTCATCTATTCAACCAACACATAGAACTTCAAAGAGTGCCCCAAAGTTTCTACCGGAGAGTCAAGACGAAAACGTGTGGCAACCCCTATGCATAAGTTCATTGAACCCGCAAGTTGATCACCAAAACATACATCAATTAGATCACGTGAATATCCCATTGTCACCACAGATAAGCATGGCAAGACATACGTCAAGTGTTCTCAAATCCTTAAAGACTCAATCCGATAAGATAACTTCAAAGGGAAAACTCAATCCATTAGAAGAGAGTAGAGGGGGAGAAACATTATAAGATCCAACTATAATAGCAAAGCTCGCGATACATCAAGATCGTGCCGAATCAAGAACACGAGAGAGAGAGAGAGATCAAACACATAGCTACTGGTACGTACCCTCAGCCCCGAGGGTGAACTACTCCCTCCTCGTCATGGAGAGCGCCGGGATAATGAAGATGGCCACCGGTGAGGGATTCCCCCTCCGGCAGGGTGCCGGAACAGGGTCCCGATTGGTTTTTGGTGGCTATGCACATAGCGCTATAGGTGGAATAAAATGGTGGTTGTGGAGAAGACAAAAAGGAGAAGATAGTCTCACATCAACTAGGCGTATCAACGGGCTATGGAGATGCCCGTTAATAGATATCAATGTAAGTGAGTAGGGATTGCCATGCAACGGATGCACTAGAGCTATAAGTGTACGAAAGCTCAACAATGAACTAGGTGGGTGTGCATCCAACTTGCTTGCTCATGAAGACCTAGGGCAATTTGAGGAAGACCATCATTGGAATATACAAGCCCAGTTCTATAATGAAAAATTCCCACTAGTATATGAAAATGATATCATAGGAGACTCTCTATCATGAAGATCATGGTGCTACTTTGAAGCACAAGTGTGGTAAAAGGATAGTAGCATTGTCCCTTCTCTCTTTTCTCTTTTTTTTGTTAGGCCCTTTTTTTGGCCTCTCTTTTTCTTTTTCTTTTTTAGTCCGGAGTCTCATCCCGACTTGTGGGGGAATCATAGTCTCCATCATCCTTTCCTCACTTGGGACAATGCTCTAATAATGATGATCATCACACTTTTATTTACTTACAACTCAAGTATTACAACTCGATACTTAGAACAAAATATGACTCTATATGAATGCCTCCGGCGGTGTACCGGGATGTGCAATGAATCAAGAGTAACATGTATGAAGATAATGAACGGTGGCTTTGCCACAAATACGATGTCAATTACATGATCATGCAAAGCAATATGACAATGATGGAGCGTGTCATAGTAAACGGAACAGTGGTAAGTTCCATGGCAATATATCTCGGAATGGCTATGGAAATGCCATGATAGGTTATGGTGGCTGTTTTGAGGAAGGTATATGGTGGGTGTATGATACCGGCGAAAAGTGCGCGGTATTAGAGAGGCTAGCAATGGTGGAAGGATGAGAGTGTGTATAATCCATGGACTCAACATTAGTCATAAAGAACTCACATACTTATTGCAAAAATATATTAGTTATCGAAACGAAGTACTACGCGCATGCTCCTAGGGGGATAGATTGGTAGGAAAAAACCATCGCTTGTCCCCGACCGCCACTCATAAGGAAGACAATCAATAAATAAATCATGCTCCGACTTCATCACATAACGGTTCACCATACGTGCATGCTACAGGAATCACAAACTTTAACACAAGTATTTCTCAATTTCACAACTACTCAACTAGCATGAATCTAATATCACCATCTTCATATCTCAAAACAATCATAAGGAGTCAAACTTCTCATAGTATTCAATGCACTCTATATGGAAGTTTTTATTATATCCCTCTTGGATGCCCATCATATTAGGACTAAATTCATAACCAAAGCAATTTACCATTATGTTCTAAAGACTCTCAGAATATTATAAGTGAATCATGAGAGTTCATCAATTTCTACAAAATAAAACCACCGTCGTGCTCTAATAGATATAAGTTAAGCACTAGAGCAAACGACAAACTACTCCGAAAGATATAAGTGAAGATCAATGAGTAGTTAAATAATTATTTAGCTATGTGAAGACTCTCCCATATAAAAATTCAGATCTTGATATTTTATTCAAACAGCAAGCAAAACAAAAGAAAAGAAAATGATGCTCCAAGTAAAACACATATCATGTGGTGAATGAAAATATAGCTCCAAGTAAAGTTACCGATGAACGAAGACGAAAGAGGGGATGCCTTCCGGGGCATCCCCAGGCTTAGGCTTTTGGTTGTCTTCGAATTTTACCTTGGGGTGCCTTGTGCATCCCCAAGCTTAGGCTCTTGCTACTCCTTATTCCATAGTCCATCGAATCTTTACTCGAAACTTGAAAACTTCACAACACAAAACTCAACAGAAAACTCGTAAGCTCCGTTAGTATAAGAAAATAAATCACCACTTTAGGTACTGTTGTGAACTCATTGTAAATTCATATTGGTGCAATATCAACTGTATTCCAACTACTCTATGGTTCATACCCTCTGATACTACTCATAGATTCATCAAAATAAGCAAACAACACAATGAAAACAGAATCTGTCAAAAACAGAACAGTCTGTAGTAATCTCTATCATTCGAATACTTCTGTAACTCAGAAAAATCTACGAAAAAATGAAGACCTAGATAATTTGATTATTGATCTACTTCAATTGGAATCAGTATTTTATCACTTTCTGGTGATTTTTAAGAATTGTTTTCGTGAGCATAAAGTTTCTGACTTTTTCAGCAAGATCAAATAATTTTCATCCAAGAAGATCCTATAGGTTTCACCTGGCACAAACACTATAACCAGCACCTAAAGCATTATTTTCATGATCTACAAGCATAGAAATTTTGTTACTCTCCACATAAGCAAAATTCTTCTCTTTCGGAATACTGGGAGTATTATAAGAGACTCGAATAGTATAAATTGTTTCCACGTTAAAAGAGTAGTGTTCAGAAAAAGGGTAATCATAATCATGATAAGTTTTATAAGTATAATCATCACTACTTTTTATAGCATAAGTGTCATCACAATAATCATCATAAATAGGAAGCATGCTATCATCATAATAAATTTGCTCATCAAAACATGGGAGGCTAAAAATATCATCTTCATTAAACATAGCATCCCCAAGCTTGGGACAAACATTAATGCAGCAAATATATTCTCAAACATGTGATTCTCATCAAACATAGCATCCCCAAGCTTGGGCCTTTTCATATCATAAGCATAATCACTCTCATCATTAATAGTATGGATAGCACCAATAGTATAGCAATTATCATCATCACAATGAGTCATAGGAGCAACATCATTTGGGAGGGATACCTTTCTACTTTTGCTTCTCCTTCTTTTCTTTTTCTTCTTCACATCATGTGTGGGTTTATCCCTCTTTTTTTAGCTCCTTATTGATGAGATTGGTTGTATAGAAGGCTCCTCCTCGTTACCTGATTCACCATAAGAAATAATAGGAGGATATTGGGAAGTCTCTTCCCTTTCATTAGTATTCTCTTCATCCTCTACTTGTTTTCTTTTCTTTATGTAATTGGCATTATAAGGATTTTCAATGCAATTCACCACACAATACATAAAAATTTCTTCTAGATCAATATCGAGGAATTTCTCAAGGTTATATTCTGGAATATGCTTAGTTATACGTTTCGTTTATTCATAACCCAAAAGCAAACTAAGTTCATTATGATGTGCAAGGGAAATCAAGTCATCACAATTTTTGTACACGATTCGATCATGAAACAATTTGCATTTGAGATTTAAATGACCATGTTCATTGCAAAGTTCACAAGTATGGTGAAGAAATTTTACATTTTTAGCACAAACATCTAGCCTCTCTTGCAACCATTTGGTTTCTAAATACTTATGCCTCTTGCAAAATATATCTTCCCTATTTGTTGTGTACTTACAAACTCTATGCACTCCACAAAAATTGACATGCTTATAAGAGACATTTTCATCATGACTAGTGCAATCATCATTAGTACTATGAATATTCAAAGAGTTCATACTAACAACATTGCAATCATGCTCATCATTCAAAGATTTAGTGCCAAACACTCTAATGCATTCTTCCTCTGGCAATTGAGCACAATTATCGGAATCCTTATTCTCATGAAAGATATTAAAAAGATGAAGCATATGAGGTACCCTCAATTCCATTTTTTGTAGTTTTCTTTTATAAACTAAACTAGTGATAAAACAAGAAACAAAAAGATTCGATTGCAAGATCTAAAGATATACCTTCCAGCACTCACCTCCCCGGCAACGATGCCAGAAACTGCTTGATGTCTACTACGCAACCTTCTTCTTGTAGTCGTTGTTGGGCCTCCAAGTGCAGAGGTTTGTAGGACAGTAGCAAATTTCCCTCAAGTGGATGACCTAAGTTTTATCAATCCGTGGGAGGCATAGGATGAAGATGGTCTCTCTCAAGCAACCCTGCAACCGAATAACAAAGAGTCTCTTGTGTCCCCAACACACCCAATACAATGGTAAATTATATAGGCGAACTAGTTCGGCGAAGAGATGGTGATACAAGTGCAATATGGATGGTAGATATAGGTTTTTGTAATCTGAATTTATAAAAACAGCAAGGTAACAAGCGGTAAAAGTGAGCATAAACGGTATTGCAATGCGTTGAAACAAGGCCTAGGGTTCATACTTTCACTAGTGCAAGTTCTCTCAACAATAATAACATAATTGGATCATATAACTATCCCTCAATATGCAACAAAGAGTCACTCCAAAGTCACTAATAGCGGAGAACAAACGAAGAGATTATTGTAGGGTACGAAACCACCTCAAAGTTATCCTTTCGGATCGATCTATTCAAGAGTCCGTAGTAAAATAACATGAAGCTATTCTTTCCGTTCGATCTATCATAGAGTTTGTACTAGAATAACACCTTAAGACACAAATCAACCAAAACCCTAATGTCACCTAGATACTCCAATGTCACCTCAAGTATCCGTGGGTACGATTATACGATATGCATCACACAATCTCGGATTCATCTATTCAACCAACACATAGAACTTCCAAGAGTTCCCCAAAGTTTCTACCGGAGAGTCAAGACGAAAACGTGTGCCAACCCCTATGCATAAGTTCATTGAACCCACAAGTTGATCACCAAAACATACATCATGTAGATCACGTGAATATCCCATTGTCACCACAGATAAGCACGGCAAGACATACGTCAAGTGTTCTCAAATCCTTAAAGACTCAATCCGATAAGATAACTTCAAAGGGAAAACTCAATCCATTACAAGAGAGTAGAGGGGGAGAAACATCATAAGATCCAACTATAATAGCAAAGCTCGCGGTACATCAAGATCGTACCATCTCAAGAACACGAGAGAGAGAGATCAAACACATAGCCACTGGTACATACCTCAGACCCGAGGGTGAACTACTCCCTCCTCGTCATGGAGAGTGCCGGGATGATGGAGATGGCCACCGATGAGGGATCCCCCCTTCGACAGGGTGCCGGAACGGGTCTAGATTGGTTTTCGGTGGACTCAGAGGCTTGCAGCGGTGGAACTCCCGATCTATTCTGTTCCCCGATGTTTTTAGGGTATATGGACATATATAGGCGAAAGAAGTCAGTCAGGGGAGCCACGAGGGGCCCACGAGGGTGGGGGGCACGCCCAGGGGGCAGGCGCGCCTCCCTGCCTCGTGGCCACCTCGAAACTTCCCTGACCTCTACTCCAAGTCTCCTGGATTGCTTCCGTTCCAAAAATAAGTTCCGTGAAGTTTCAGGGCAATTGGACTCCGTTTGATTTTCCTTTTCTGCGATACTCTAAAACAAGGAAAAAACAGAAACTGGCACTGGGCTCTAGGTTAATAGGTTAGTCCCAAAAATCATATAAAATAGCATATAAATGCATATAAAACATCCAAGGTTGATAATATAATAGCATGGAACAATCAAAAATTATAGATACGTTGGAGACGTATCACCGCCCGCGGCCACCAACGCCGCGGGGATGCGGAGGCCCGCGAGGATGCGGGCGCTGCGGGGACGCGGTCGGCGCAGGCGGCGTTGTCACCACCTCCCGCCGGCCAGAGCAGGACCAGGAGACTCCGGAGAAGAGCAGCATCAGCAGCATCCCAGTGGTCATGCTCCACGAGGTACGAGCGAAGGAGTTATTCTGTCTATACCTCTTCCCCTTGTGGAAGGGCATAGTCACAGTGGTGGCGCTCGATCCGGGGAGATCCGCCGCCCTCCGGCCGCCCCCGCCTCGGGCGCGACTGAGGGAGTCCTGGATTGTGGGGTCCTCAGGCGTCCGGCCTGTTTGACAGGGGCCGGACTGATGGCCTGTGAAGATACAAGACCGAAGACTCTTACCCGTGTCCGGATGGGACTCTCCTTGGCGTGGAAGGCAAGCTTGGCATTCGGATATGAAGATTCCTTTCTCTGTAACCGACCTTGTACAACCCTAGTCCCCTCCGGTGTCTATATAAAACGGAGGGGTTACTCCATAGGGACAATCATAATCATACAGGCTAGACTCCTAGGGTTTTAGCCATTACGATCTCGTGGTAGATCAACTCTTGTAATACTCATATCCATCAAGATCAATCAAGCAGGAAGTAGGGTATTACCTCCATAGAGAGGGCCCGAACCTGGGTAAACATCATGTCCCCTGTCTCCTGTTACCATCGAGCTTAGATGCACCGTTCAGGACCCCCTACCCGAGATCCGCCGGTTTTGACACCGACATTGGTGCTTTCATTGAGAGTTCCGCTGTGACGTCGAAGACACGATTGATGGCTCGCCTCGTTATCAAGGACAGTATCACCTTCGGAGGAGCCCTGGCCTCAGGCCAAACCCTCCGGCTGGGCGGCTTTACCATGACCGCCCGTACGGCCGTCAAGCCGACGATGACTTCTCGGGTCATCCAAAATCACCTCCGTGTTGACTCCAAATACTCCAAACGGATGGATCCTACGGAGTTGTTGTCTTTAAACCAACTCCTAGATCGCATCATCGTCTTGGGGGGCGCTACAGACTACGATCGGATTGGGCTTAAACCCAATCAGAGAGAAATCAAATCTCCGTCGATCACCCACCAGATAGCGGTAGTAGAGGAGCAAAACAACGACTCTTCCTTTATATTGAGGACTAACTATGTTCGGATTTCCGAGCTCGAAGAGCTGGATACCTGTCCACGGAACGATGCGCCCTGTCCCCCGAACCTAGAATCGGATGAGAGGCCTGAAAAATCAGTTGATATCCCGGAGCCCGAACCATTAAGCTAAGAGATTTCTCAAACTCCGGATCCCAAATTGGGTCAGGGTTCGGTTTTAAAGCCACCCACCCACCTAGATGTACACGATCTCATGCACATACGGCAGCAGTCTCAGGAAACAGTCCATCACTTTTGGGCCAGATTCCTCCTTGTCAAAGACAAGATTAAAGATTGCCGTGACAAAGACGCGATCTCAGCATTCTGCAATAATTGCACGGCACTTTGCTGACTTGACAACCATCATACAGAAGTACTGCGCAATGGAAAGCGCCTGGAAAACTCAGACAGCTCGCTGGGAACCACCAGTTTCCACTCAACCCTTCGTCCAGGCAAAAAGAATGCACCCTCACGGGGCACCCAAACCAATAGTAAAGAAATACAAGCCCATTACGGGGCGCGGAACCGTTCTAGAGGGATGGCTCGATGGTCCATGCAAAATACACACAACATTGGATACCAGGATACTCCGGCAAGTGGCCAAGAGTGGCGAGGATATCCTCACCAAAACTATCCCAGAGCAACACCCCCCGGAAAACGACGACCTCAATGTATTGACGGTCTTTGAGACTTTTGCTTCAAACAATCGGCGCAACAGGGCCCTCCGCGACCTCGCCGAAGTCTGCCAAGTCACAACAACAAACCCTTGGAATGACATGGCCGTAACCTTCAATGGCAGTGACGAACCAAAATTCCGGACAGTCCGGGCACCGGCCGCCTTGGTCCTTAATCCAATTGTGGACGGTTTTCGGCTCACCAAAGTGCTCATGGACGGCGGCAGCGGACTAAACCTCATCTGCGAGGATACACTCAACAAAATGAAAATAGATAGGGGCCGCATCGAGCAAAGCAGCATGACCTTCCGAGGAATCATTCCCAGTCGGGAGGCACGATGTGCGGGAAAAATCACACTTGACGTGGTATTCGGCACGCCGGAGAATTATCGGTCCGAAGAGATAACTTTCCAAGTGGCCCCTTTCAACAGTGGATATCACGCCCTATTGGGGCGAGATGCGTTTACACGCTTCCAAGCTATACCTCATTACGGATATATGAAGCTCAAGATGCCTGGGCCCAATGGTATCATCACTCTTGCTAGTGATCCGGACATAGCACTCCGCACCAAAAACAAAACCGCATCCTTGGCCCTCGAGGCACTGTCTGAAGCCCTCGCTGCTGAAGAGCTAACCGCGCTGCGCTCCACTATGGATAGGGACGACATAATCCTGGACAAGCAACCCAAATCCACCTGCTTTAACCAGCAGATGAAATAGTCAAATTTCAATTCCACCCGACGGACCCTAAGAAGACAACATCCATCGGGGCATAGCTCGACCCAACGGTTGACGCCGCTCTACGAGAGTTGCTGCGTGAGAACTGGGACATATTCGCCTGGCACCCTTCTGATATGCCAGAAATCCGACGCAGGTTGGCCGAACACAGCCTCAACATACTGAAGGGATATAAACCGGTCAAGCAAACACTGCGGCGCTTTTCCGAACCCAAACGACAAACTATGGAGGAGGAGCTAGCCAAGTTAATCGAGGTCGGATCCATCAGAGAAATAAAACATCCGGACTGGCTAGCAAACTTGGTGATGGTGCCAAAGAAGGAGAAATCCTGGCGCCTATGCGTCGATTTCAAAGACCTCAACAAGGCATGCCCTAAGGATCCCTTCCCCCTCCCTCACATCGATCAGATTATTGATGCTATCGCAGAACACGACTCACTGTGTTTCCTCGACACATACTCCGGATACCATCAAATCAAAATGAAGGAGTCTGACCAAGCCGCAACGGCATTCATTACCCCATATGGGCCATTCTGCTTCAACACTATGCCCTTCGGGCTCAAAAACGCCGGGGCCACCTACCAACGCATGATTCAAACATGCCTGGAGAAACAGATCGGCAAGATAGTTGAAGCATATGTGGATGACGTCGTCATCAAAACTAGGCACGTCGAGTCATTGATAGACAATCTGCGTCTCACATTCGACAACCTCCGTACATATGACATCAAGCTCAATCCGGAAAAGTGTGTTTTCGGCGTTCCCGCTGGAAAACTGCTGGGCTTCATCGTTGCCAATAGTGGAATTGAAGCCAACCCAGCCAAAATCCATGCTTTGTCACAACTGGCTACGCTAACAGACCTTAAACAAGTCCAGAAACTACCCGGATGTGTGGCAGCTTTAAGCCGCTTTATCTCCAGACTAGGGGAAAAAGCACCACCGCTCTATCGCCTTCTCCGACGCACCGACCACTTTGAGTGGACGGATGCTGCAACGGCCGGACTGGAAGAAATAAAGGTTCTTTTAGCGAGCAACCCAATCCTGGCTGCACCGAACGTCGGCGAACCCATGCTATTATACATATCGGCAACACACCAAGTGGTGAGCGCGGTGCTCGTCGTCGAGCGAGAGGAGGACATACACAAATTCCAGCTTTAGAAGCCGGTTTACTACGTATCCACTGTGCTCACTCCATGCAAATCCCGGTACCCTCATTACCAAAAGATAGCATATGCGGTCTTCATGGCATGCCGGAAGCTGCGACACTACTTCCAAGAGTTCTCGATCACGGTGGCTTCCGAAGTACCCCTGAATGACATAATAAACAACTGCGATGCCACGGGCCGGATTGCCAAGTGGGCCATCGAGCTCCTTCCATTCGACATAACATACAAACTACGCCGGGCCATTAAATCCCAAGTACTGGCCGACTTCGTCGCCAAATGGACAGAGGCCGAACTCCCTAAAGAGTACGACACATATTCCAACTAGGTCATGCACTTCGATGGCTCCAAAATGCTGGCGGGCTTAGGAGCGGGCGTTGTCTTAGCATCCCCCACTGGAGACACAGTTCAGTACGTACTCCAAATATTATACACAGACTCCAACAATGCAGCCAAATACGAGGCCTTATTGCATGGTCTTCGGATGGCCGTCTCCATGGGCATACAACGCCTGGAGGTGCGCGGGGATTCAAACCTCGCAATATCCCAAATAAATGGAGATTTCGACGCCAAAGATCCGAAGATGGCGGCATATCATAACGCCGTTCTCAAAATGTCGGCTCGGTTCGAGGGGCTCGAGTTTCATCATGTGGCTCGAGAAAGTAATCAAGTGGCGGATGTCCTTTCTCGCATAGGCGCCAAGCGCGACCCCGTCCCGCCTAACATATTTCTGGAAAGGCTCTTCAAGCCATCCGTGGTGTGGCAAGGGGAGAGCGGCAACACCACTCCAGACCCGATTATACCCCCAGATTCCGAACACAATACCGATGTCATCGGGGGCTCAGCCACCAAAATAACACCGTCGGCCCATCTTATCATGGCAGTCATTGCCCCATGGACCAAACCCTTCTTGGCCTACCTTAATAGGCGAGAGCTCCCTGAGGATCAGAATGCGGCTCGCTGCATTGTCCGGCGCTCGAAAGCCTACAAGGTCCACGACGGAGAGCTCTAGAAGAAAAGCGCTACCGGAGTACATCAAATATGTATCTCCGAGGAAGAGGGACGACATCTCTTGGCTGAAATTCATGCCGGTCTCGGTGGTCACCACGCCGCGGCTCGGGCCCTTGTAAGTAAGGCCTTCCGTACAGGTTTCTACTGGCCGACGGCCCGAGCAGACGCATGGGACCTTGTCCAACGTTGCGTCGGATGCTAGCTCTTCGCCAACCAAAGCCATATGCCACCTACCGCTCTACAAACAATCCCCATTACTTGGCCTTTTGTGCTTTGGGGGCTTGATATGGTTGGACCCCTTAAAGGAGGAAGCCATAAGAAAAAAAATATCTGCTGGTCATGGTAGATAAGTTCACTAAGTTGATAGAGGCCAAGCCAGTTAAAACGGCCGAAGCCGGACCAGTGATAGACTTCATATCCGGTGTTGTGCACCGTTATGGTGTCCCACACAGCATCATTACCGATAACGGCTCCAATTTCATAGCCGACGAGGTGAAAACCTGGTGTGCCAATCTGGGCATTAAGCTCGATTACGCCTCCGTCTACCACCCGCAAACAAACAGTCAAGTCGAACGAGCCAATGATCATATTATGAGCGGCATCAAGCCTAGACTAGTGCGGTCTTTGAAAGAATCAGACAAGCACTGGGTTGAGGAGATCGGCTCCGTACTCTGGGGGCTGCGGACCATGCCCAATCACACTACCGGATATACACCCTTCTTCATGGTGTATGGCACAGAGGTTGTGTTACCCTGCGACATTATTCATGACTCACCTCGAGTGCGCATGTATGAAGAGAGAGAGAGGCCGAGCTTGATCGGCAGGACAGCTTAGATGCCCTGGAGGAGGAGCGCAAAGTCGCAAAAGCCCATTCCGCATTTTATCAACAACAGGCTCGCAGATATCAAAGCAGAGAAGTATGGGCCAAGACATATAACGTTGGCGAACTCGTTCTACGCTTGCTAGAGAAGAAAAAGGACAAACTCAAGCCCAAGTGGGAGGGTCCCTTCATCATTGACGAAGTTCTCACCGGAGGAGCGTACCGCCTGCGTGATGCATCAGACAATCGCCTAGAGCCGAACCCATGGAATGTGGCCAGACTCCGAAGATTCTACGCCTAGAGCCGAATTCTTTGTTCGTCTTCTTCTCCCTTGTGTTTCCATAATTTTTTCCTCTTTTTTCGCTTTTTTAGCTTTAATGCTCTCGCGCGGCTAAACCGCGCACCTACGACGTACACATCCTTAAATATGTACGCCAATAATACCAGGGGGCTTCTTGTACAGAAGCTTATTATTATTTTCCGGGCATCAAGGTCACCACATATGTGTTTTTTCCTCATATGTACCTTTTCTTCGCCATTATATGCATCGTTATGACTTAGGTTTTGGCCAAGCTGGGTTGCCTGGCTCTTGTGCTTATGCCCTACGTCCCCGTTTGTTCGGCTAGGGCATAAAGGGAGCACCTCTATGATTGTCACTGTCGGGTCATCCGGATGTGTACCTCAGACTGGGTGAAGCCGAAAGCTAGCGTTCTTAAGGGAATATTCGGTCGGCAGATTAAAGATGTTTTCACACTCATTACACTATGAACCCCTAGATGTTGCGCATACTGCGATTTTCTCAATCACAGTTTGGGCATGCACATTACGCATGTTCACCCATGGAAAGGAACCCTTAACGGAACTATTCTCTCTAGAAGATGTTTCTTACAATTACAATCTAATATAACATAGCTAGCCGGATACAACTTCTGTGTTTAAGAAACTATGACCTCTACGCCTGGTTTCCACGCATACCCCGGCATGTCTTGCCGCTCAGGTATTCGGAAGCACTCCGTACCTTCGGGTCCAGAGGTCGAAGCGAAAAGGTCTGCCATGAAAATCGTTTTACAATCCGGCTAGGGACAAATATGTCAAGGGAAGTACATAGTCACTTGGACTCAAAATTTCCTCCTCTATGCCGTCTAACAGGCTGTCTAACTTACAATCCTATTGGGAATATCTTGCTGCTACTTTTACTTGGTCATATACTAAACTAACGGGAATTTCTTTTCCGTCCGACCCTAGAGGTCCAACCCGGGCCATATGATTCAGATCAAGCTTGGTGTATCGTGTCTTCACCATGGCCCAGGCCTCCCGCGCACCTTCTCGGCAGGCTGATATCTTCCATAATCGAATACGCCGCCGTGCTCCTTTGAATAGCTCCACGAGCTCCGCCATACTTCCTGGAGGGGAGGCGGATGGCCATAAAGCCTTGGCAACACTTCGCATTGCTTGTCGAGCTCGCTCGTGCATTTGGGATAGCTCTTGTAGCATGTCGCCTTGAAATCCGGACACTTCCTCTTCAGGAGGGCCAGTTAGCATACCTGCAGACATAAATCTGTCAGTTCCGGCCCACGCCGAATTATTGGGAGACAAGTTCGAGAAAGCATACTGAATATGCCGTCTCGTAGCCTCTTATTCTCCTTCACGGAGTCGGCTAGCTGGGATCATACATCTTTTAGTTCTTAGCCCAGCAGAGTGTTGGAATCCTGCAGCTTATTCTTCTCATCCCTGACCCGTGTTAGCACACGATCGCCCACGGCCAGTTGCCTTTTGGCTTCTTGTGCGACTTGCAGGGCCTCCTTCAGTTGATCTGACGATCCTGCCATGGGAGATACAAAAATTATTAATATTGCGGGTGCCTGATTATATTTTCTCGATGGAGGGGAACATTACCAGGCGATGCCTCCTTGGATTTCTCCAGTTCGGCGGTAGCAGCAGCCAGCTGGGCCCGACATTTTTCCAGCTCTTGAGACAACAGGTCGTTCTTCTCTGTGAGCACCTGGTTATACAATGATCCTTAAAATAGTTGTATCAACTGATTCAAGTCTCGAGGGCTACTGGTATATAATTATCAGATATGCACAAAACTGTACTTACTCGCATATCTTTCAAATGCTGGTTTGTGTCTCTAGTAAGCCCGTCTCGAGCAGCTCGGATGTATGCATCAGCCGAGCTGAAGGCGTTGAATGCCTCTTTTGTAATGACGGGGTCACGAAGAGCGGCCCGCCAGCGCCGATGATTTATGGCGCTTTCCACTTCAGAGTTTGTGACGGATACATCATCCGACTCTTATGCCGAAGGACAATCCAGCGTCACTCCCGTATCAGCCCTTGCCTTTAAAGCAGGGTTGGGAACCTGACTTGTGGAAACCTGGCCGGTAAGATCCCCGGACATAGTCTGGCGAACGCTTTTCCTGATAAGACACAGGGATAATGTCACAGTTTCATGCGACTGCCAGGGGGCGTGATTAAAAATCATACCTCTTTGATAAAGGCTCTGTTGTGTTGTCGTTCGCCTTCCTCTTCGAAGATTTGCTTGGTGTGGGTGCCGCTCTCTTAGGAGATGCCTCTGGCGCATGTTGAGGCGTCGAGCGCCTCCCCTTTGGAGCACGAAATAGTGCGGTGGGTGAGGCGTAATGAGGAAGCTTTCTCGACGAAGGTGTCTCTTGATCACTTACATGCGAGGCAGGGAGGAGACCAGGATAGTCAGCGGTGATGGCCACTTCCGTGCCGTCATAGCTCGCCTGGTAGAACACCCCATCCTTGAGCTCCACGAATATGTCCGGATCCTCTTCGAATCCGGGGTCAAGGTCCCGGTTGCGATCCTCTGGCTGTGGGGCGGGACTATGGATCCCTCGGTAACCTTCCGCCATTCCTGTTACAAATTGATGGGTTAATGTCCATTAAAAGTGACTCAGGGAGAAGATTGAGTAGAGTGGTAAGATTAGAACTCACCCAGCTAAGAGGATTATACATGGAAAATCCATCTCGATGTTTGATACGAGTGAACTCCTGCTTCTCCCCATTGTATAGTTCGGCCAATATCTTGGCCAAAGCGGCGGGGGTGTCCGGACCCTTCCGACCGCAGCGGGAGGCGTCATCTTCCCCATTATAGTGCCACATCGGAAGCCCTCTGTATTGGAGTGGCTGAACCCCCCCCCCCCCCCCCCCCCGCTATGGGAGTCGCCATTACCTCGACTATTGATAGTCCGGACTGGGCGAGCCTCTTTATCTTGCTCATCAATTGACGGACTTCCGCGCTGTCTTCCTTCTCGAGGCTCCGAGGGCGCCAGCTGTGGCGTTTCTTCAGCGGAGCACTTGAAAATTCGGGCTGACCCATTCGGACTAGGTCAGGAAGGGCGACGTCCTCAATATAGAACCACTCGGAAGGCCACTCTTCGGATACCTTCTTCGGCGTGCCGGACAGGTATCCGGTCCTGGCGATGCGCCATACCTCGACTCTGCCCACTTCGAAAATTGATCCCTCTTGGTTACGAGGGACAAGGCAGAATAGTTTCCTCCATAACTCAAAATGGGTCTCACAGCCCAGGAATAACTCACAAAGAGCAACGTAACCCGCAATGTGCAGGATGGAGGCAGGAGTGAAATTGTGTAGTTGGAGGCCATAATACTCCAGAAGCCCTCGGAGGAACGGGTGGATTGGAAATCCGACGCCTCTTAGCAAGTAGGGAATGAAGCACACTCGTTCCCCCTGGATGGATTGGGGAAATTCTACGCTTGAGCCCCGCTGTTGAAGGAAGTCAATCCTGCTCGAACAGGGACTAGATCCGCGGGGGGAAGAAATCCCTGTGTTTGCAGCTTCACCAGCTGACCGTGGAATACGGAACATCTCTCCCAATCGCCTTTTACAGGGCTGTGGGGACGGGAGGAAGAGTTGGGAGCACTAGCCATGTTGGAGCGGTTCTTCCTAGCAAGTTCTGAGGATTTTCCGCATGGTGTGGAATGGATCTGAGATACAATCTCTTTAAATAGACGCTTTTTCTCACATGGCCGGGGTGTTATGTGCAAAAAAAATACCCTGACCTCTCGTATTCACTCGACACGTGGAAGCTGAGGCCATGGATGCACAGAAGCCGATGGGTACGACATTAAATGGACGGCCAAATACAGCTCTTTGAAGTCATTGGAGGAGGAACCTGCCTTGCAATGCCGAAGAAAAACCTGCGCACCAGACACATCGTCATTGAAAGCCTGGTTCGGGGGCTACTGAGGGAGTCCTCGATTGTGGGGTCCTCAGGTGTCCGGCCTGTTTGACGTGGGCCAGACTGATGGGCTGTGAAGATACAAGACCGAAGACTCTTACTCGTGTCCGGATGGGACTCTCCTTGGCGTGGAAGGCAAGCTTGGCGTCCGGATATGAAGATTCCTTTCTCTGTAACCGACCTTGTACAACCCTAGTCCCCTCCGGTGTCTATATAAACCGGAGGGGTTAGTCCATAGGGACAATCATAATCATACAGGATAGACTTCTAGGGTTTTAGCCATTACGATCTCGTGGTAGATCAAGTCCTGTAATACTCATATTCATCAAGATCAATCAAGCAGGAAGTAGAGTATTACCTCCATAGAGAGGGCCCGAACCTGGGTAAACCTCCTGTCCCCTGTCTCCTGTTACGATTGACCTTAAATGCACAGTTCGGGACCCCCTACCCGAGATCCGCCGTTTTTAACACCGACAGCGAGCGCAGCGCGCGCGCCTCCCTCTGAGTGGGTTGACCCAGCCACTGTGCCCAATGGACCCACCGGCTTTCAAGCGCCTTCACCGTGGCCACCATGCTATCCAAGTGGCCAGCTCGCAACGGCGACGGCGTGATGCCGTTGCCAGGCACCGTCAGGAGTGGGGCAACGGTACGATCTACATCGTCATCGCCAATGCCAAGCACCGCTGCGGAGGCCATGGCGCGGGCCCAGCTGCTGTTGAGGTTCCCGCTGGCAGCTGATCAGATGGATGAATGGTGAGCCACCATTCAGAGTCTTATTGGCTTCACCGAGGCTGGGGGCTCACAGCGAGCTGGCCCGCCGCGGTCTCCCCAAGCGACGACAATGGCTCGTGCTGCTGGCCGTACGAAAGGGGCCACCCCCACTGTGCAGTCCCCACCATGGCGGTTAGCGCGGGCGTTGCAGAATTAAGAACCCGACGACGTCTTGATGGCCTCTGCCAGCCCTCGAGCACGTCCAGGCCAACGGCGAGCCCCGGAGGACAAGCAGAGGGGAGGCACGGACGTTGTCGTCAAGCAACACCGCGACGGCCATCGTTGGACCAATGGGTGCGTTGGTCCCAACGTCGATGAGCCTGCACTCGAGGACAGCGGGTGCCTGCCTTCCGAGGTTTGGTGCCCTACCTTTACTCGTGAGCTGCGGCAAGTCCGTTGGCCATCCGCTCACACGTTCAAGCTAGAGATACCCAAGAAGTATGATGGAAGGCTGAACTCGGCAGAGTTCTTGAGCATCTACACCATCGTTGTTCAAGCTGCCGGAGGAAGAGATGAGAAGGTGTTTGCCAACTACTTGTGACGCCCGGATAATTAAGCTACAGTGAACCTCTGCTAATGATGCCACGTCACCTCGGTTACTGTTGATAATCTCGGGTTAGTTCAAAACCGATTCAAATTCAAAATTGAATTAAAGTCAAACTATAAAAGTTTTCAAACTTTAGAACCAAAATGTTCTAGAGGTGACAAATAACGCATAGGTAATTATGGTGAAGAACCCACATTTAAATAAAATATTTAAATGCACTAATATGATTTGATCAGTAGCAAAAAAACTATTTAAACACCTTTGGTATTTTATAAAATATTAACCTCTTTTATATCGAGGTAAAACTTTGTAGGGTAGTGGGTTGTTCTGAAACATTGTTCTAGGAGCTATCATCATATTTTACTATACCAAATAAAATTAAAATAGTAAAAAGCAAAGAAGAAAATGGAAATGAAACAGAAAAATAAAAATAGGAAGAGAGCCCCCCCTTTTCACTGGGCCTTGGCCAGCTAGCCGAAACCAGTCAGGTAGGCCCACCTGGTGCCCCGGCATAACCCCCACCCCACTAACCCTAGAGCCCGCTACCCCCACTTGCTCCCCCTTCTCCCCCCACGTCGCTCTCTCCTTCTCCCCCCGATCCCGATCTGGATAGGGAAGGGGGGAACGAACCACACCGACGCTGCCGCCGATTCCCGTCGCCACCTCGTCGGCGCCCCTCACCGGATCGCTCCTCCATCGCCAACGCTACCTCGTCGCTTCCTCTCCTGCGTCGTCGTCGTCCCCGACATCCTCCCCGCGCCCCACTGCCACTCCCCTACGGCCACCGTGAGCACGCGCCCCTCCTCTCTCTCCCCTGTCTCCCACGCGCTCGCCGCGCCCCGTGCGCACCCGCACACGGATCATCCCGGCGACCTCCGCTCGCGTGCGCGCCCCACAGCCTCCGCCGTGACCGCTCGCACACACCGTTGCCGCTGCTCCTCACTGCCCGCGCTCGTAGCCGTCACGGCCGCCTTCGTGCCCGCGTGCCCCACTCGTCGGGCGCGCCCCTCATCTGGCGTGCGCTCGCGCCGCCCGCATCTTGTTTCACCGGCGCCGGCGCCCCACCGCTGCCTACCTCCGCCCCTGCTGCCTACCGTGCCCGGCCACAACTGGCCACGCCGAGCCGCATCCTCCACCGCCGGGCAGTGCCAAGCCGCGCCCGCTCCGGCTGACCTTGCCCACCACCGCCGCTGCAGCTCCTGGCTGTGGATGCCGACCGGCCTCTGTGCGCCCACGCGTGCAAGCCCTCTGCTGGCCTAGGCCACTGCCACCCCGGGGCTCCGCCCCATTTTTGCCAGCGCCCGACCCGCTACGCCCAACACCCGTCAGGCCCCTGTGAGCAAATGACAAGTGGGCCTAGCCCCAGAACGAAAATAGAAAAAAAAGAGAATCCAAAAATAATAATAATAAATAAATAGTGAATTAATTAATTAATTAAAGAAGTAATTAACTTAATTAATCCTGATTAGATTAACCTAATCAATTAATTAAACTTATTTAATCTTGCTTAATAAAACCTTAATTAACATGTTAGTCTATGACAGGTGGGTCCCGCTGGACCCACAGTCCATGTTTGACTCTAGTCAGCTGGGTTTGACCTGCTGACATTATGGTGATGTCATGCTGACATCGCCTTTCACTGTTCTGGATAATGTTCGATTTAAATAATAAAATAAATTTCAAAAAAATTAATAAATTCTTTTGAAAATCATATCTTTTAATCCGTAACTCGGATGGAAAAACTTCGTACATTAAAGTTGTTCAGAACGACGAGACGAATCCGAATACGTAGCCCGTTCATCCGCCACATATCCCTAGCATAGCAAACACGCAACTTTTACCCTCCGGTTCATTTGTTCAAAAACGTCAAACACCGGGAATACTTTCCCGGATGTTTCCCCCCCTTCGCCAGTAGCACCTACTACTACGTTCGGTCACCTCTAGCACCTCGTAATGCCATGTTACACTTTATGATGCTTGATGCTCTGTTATTTATTGTGTTCCCCCTCCGTTACTTCTTTCTGGTAGACCCCGAGACTGCCGGCGACCCCCAGTTCGACTACGGTGTGGACGACCCTTCCTTCTTGCGAGAGCAACCAGGCAAGCCCCCCCCCTTGATCACCAGATATCACCTATTCTTCTCTATACTGCTTGCATTAGAAGAGTGTAGCATGTTACTGCTTTCGGTTAATCCTATTCTGCTGCATAGCCTGTCATTGTTGCTACAGTTGTTACCCTTACCTGCTATCCTACTGCTTAGTATAGGATGCTAGTGTTCCATCAATGGCCCTACACTCTTGTCCGTCTGCCATGCTATACTATCGGGCCGTGATCACTAGGGAGGTGATCACGGGTATATAATTTATACTTTATATACATGACACATGTGGTGACTAAAGTCGGGTCAGCTCGTTGAGTACCCGCAAGTGATTCTGATGAGGGGGCTGAAAGGACAGGTGGCTCCATCCCGGTAGAGGTGGGCCTGGGTTCCTGACGGCCCCTGACTGTTACTGCGTGGCAGAGCGACAGGGAAGGTTGAGACCACCTAGGAGAGAGGTGGGCCTGGCCCTGGTCGGCGTCCGCGGATACTTAAAAATAACACGCTTAACGAGATCTTGGTATTTGATCTGAGTCTGGCCATTTGGTCTATACGCACTAACCAACTACGCGGGAACAGTTATGGGCACTCGACGTCGTGGTATCAGCCGAAGCCTTCGTGACGTCAGCGACGGAGCGGCGCGCGCCGGATTGGACTGGAATGCCTGCTAGGCTAGGTCTGCTTCCGGCCGCCCTCGCAACATGCAGGTGTGCAATGGGCGATGGGCCTAGACCCCTGCGCCATAGGATTTAGACCGGCGTGCTGACCTCTTTGTTGTTTCTAGGTGGGGCTGCGACGTGTTGATCTTCCGAGGCCGGGCATGACCCAGGAAAGTGTGTCCGGCCAAATGGGATCGAGCATGTTGGGTTATGTGGTGGACCCCTGCAGGGAAGTTTATCTATTTGAATAGTCGTGTCCCTCGGTAAAAGGACGACCCGGAGTTGTACCTTGACCTTATGACAACTAGAACCGGATACTTAATAAAACACACCCTTCCAAGTGCCAGATATACCCTGTGATCGCTCTCTAATAGGGCGACGAGGAGGGGATCGCCGGGTAGGATTATGCTATGCGATGCTACTTGGTGAACTTACCATCTACTCTCTTCTACATGCTGCAAGATGGAGGTGGCCAGAAGCGTAGTCTTCGACAGGATTAGCTATCCCCCTCTTATTCTGGCATTCTGTAGTTCAGTCCACCGATATGGCCCTTTACACATATACCCATGCATATGTAGTGTAGCTCCTTGCTTGCGAGTACTTTGGATGAGTACTGACGGTTTCTTTTCTCCCTCTTTTCCCCCTTTCCTTTCTACCTGGTTGTCGCAACCAGATGCTGGAGCCCAGGAGCCGGACGCCACCACCAACGATGACTCCTACTACACCGGAGGTGCCTACTACTACGTGCAGCCCGCTGATGACGACTAGGAGTAGTTTAGGAGGATCCCAGGCAGGAGGCATGCGCCTCTTTCGATCTGTATCCCAGTTTGTGCTAGCCTTCTTAAGGCAAAATTGTTTAACTTATGTCTGTACTCAGATATTGTTGCTTCCGCTGAATCGTCTATGATCGAGCACTTGTATTCGAGCCCTCGAGGCCCCTGGCTTGTATTATGATGCTTGTATGACTTATTTATGTTTTAGAGTTGTGTTGTGATATCTTCCCGTGAGTCCCTGATCTTGATCGTACACATTTGCGTGCATGATTAGTGTACGGTCAAATCGGGGGGTGTCAAAAGTTGGTATCAGAGCCGACTGCCTGTAGGAATCCCCCTTCCACACTCCTTGGCCGAAGTCGAGTCTAGACATTACAAAACTTTTACTAACATGGATGTGTGCCTTACGGGCTCATGTCGCCATTGGGTGGTAATAGGATCTTTTACTCCTCGATCTTTACTCTGGGACTCTAATCTCTCTTCTATTCGGGTTGAAATGATTTTACTAACTCTGACTCTAGGTTCTCGTAACTACTTCCTCCCGGAGAGCCCCTCACTCCAGATGATTGCTTGGTGCACCGAAGGATTTCGAAGATACTCTCCGATGTTCTCGAGACTTTGTGCTCGTTGCTTTTGCAATTCCCTACCACCGAAATATCCCTATGGATAAATACTTATACCTGTCGTTCTTACTTTTATTCCCAGTTGATCTTGTTATTACAAGATACTGGAAATTCTCTCCATTGTTCCGAGAATCCTTTGAGCTTACTGCCTTGAAGTTCCTTGTCGCCTGAATACACCTACAAGTTAATCCTCACACACACATTGAGGATTTGTTTCTCCCCAGTCGTTCATGTGTTTCACCAAAGTCTTCAAATACTATTTGATCTTTTGAAAATCCTCAACAGCCTGTTGTTCTTGAAATTCTTGCTTGCTTGCATTATGGTTAATACCATAAGTATACCAATCTTATTGGTAGCCTTTGTCACTATCATCTTGAGTCCATTGATTCGATATGTTGCGAATGCTCGCAATCCTCAATCAGGTCCTAGAATTCATCCTTTCGGCTCAGACATCATTTTTAACATGAGCTGAATCTCGACCAATCAAGTTGTTGTCGATTTTACCCCTAAGCTTACTCAACTTATCCATCCTTAATCAGAGCGTTTTCTTCTGGTCCTTTGATTTGAAAATCATAATTCCTTTACATGTGAGCTTTGAATTAGCCAGTTGTTTCTATAATCTAAGGCCCTTGCCTTGATTCTTCCTCTGGTTGTGTGCCGATGCTCACATCAGCTCCGTTATGAACCATCAAGTCCTTTGCTGAATTATCATCTGACAGTGTCCTTCATATACAAAAACCTCGAGAAGTTCTTTTCGGGATACATAATACCATTGGTAAATCCCGTTCTATGATTTGGCCAACCATGCTCTACTTTCGAGCTGGTGATATTTACTATTGAAGCTTGTGGTATATGTTTCTTAGATACCCCGATGGGTTGAACATATAACTCCTTAATTTGTGTGAACCCAAGTCTTCATGGGTCATAACCTTCTGGTATTCCGCCAGTTAAATTTCAAACTCTAAACATTCTTAACCGAGAGCAGTAAATGAGAAGTTGTGTATTGGAGAAGTGGGAGTCGACCTTGAACTTTGTGTTCATGCCCATGGATCCGATGTGGAATCTATCATGGAAGTTTCTTGTATTAATAATGGTCCCCTTGTTATAAGTTCATCTTGTATCTAAGTTGGGCCTTTCCAACCGTGGTTCCGACCATGGTTGAACATTTTTTTATCCTATTCTCGGGCAAGTTGAAGTACTTGCCTTTTGCGGATAAATACGCCACTTCAACCTCTATTCTGATATGCCTTCGAGTATTACCCTCGGTATCTCGAAAATATCACGGAACTACATAACTTCTTATGAGTTCATCAACTATTAATTCTTACCAATTCCAATTTTCCCCGAGGTTCTGAGTGGTAAATCACTCGAGACATCGATAAGTGAATCGAGTCCGTATCGTGATTAAACAACTATTAGTAATCTTCTTTACTTACGAGTTTGTAATCGATCACATCATTTCTAACCTGATCGACTATATCATTATTGTGCTAAATTTTAACTGTGCTACCTGATCCTTCTTCCCGGATCACAAATTGCTACGGTGAGCTAATCTTACAATCGATCTTCCTCGTCATATCACTTCTCCTTGAACAGCAAACTTGATTTCGAGTTTGTGTCCTAACCGTGGTTCCAATAACCTTTCGCTTTCATCGTTCCTTTGACTTGATGTCATCGTCGATCAATTACATCTTCTTGAAAACCTCTCGACGAATTTGTCGTGATCATTGTCAACAATTTGACTTCTTCCAAGTTGTGTGTCGAAATTCAGGATGAGAAATACCATCCTTGCCCCTCGATGAATTGTGTTATCATCGACAACATTCTTGCCTCCCCCCCCACAACACAAACTTGTTCATATTTTGTGTTGTATCTTGATTTCCCTGCTATCCAACTTATGTTATGTTCTACCATGGAGTATTACCATCTTTGATGTCAAGAATGTCGTGAGCATTACTCCACCTCTTAAGAATTCTTGGTACAGTGATACTTCTCACCATCACCATTCTTTCTTGGTCCCCGTGTTGTTTCCAAACGAAATACCGACAAATGGTCTGTGATGTGTAAATTCTAAACTTCTAGCAACCCTATTGCTTTGAAGTTATTGGACTATAGTTTCATTCTACGTCTATGACTTAATGAATCATCATTTGAGCATTGATCGTGCTACCTAGCCCATATTTCGGGTGCACATTTCAACCAATGTTTAACTGTGTATGTTTTCCTCGAGCATACATCATTAAGTCATTCGATCTAGCTAATGTTTTCTCCTTGTTCTCATAATTGTGGGAATCCGTCTTTTTGGAAACCTCGATGAATTGTCGATGAGTCCATCAGCCACCTCTTCATCCTCTCTTTGGTTTAAATGATGAACTCTTCTGTCCGGACTCGCCACCATAGTTCATTTCCCAAAAATCTTACATGGTCATCTCGTCAATTTGTGTTGCACCTTTTCTTCTCAGGCATCCTAAGTCGGAGGTACCCTGACATCAATCGGATCTGAACCTCGGTCAGATATGATGGTTGGAACATCTTTCCAAGAGTTATAATATTGGTCTTTATATGACTCGGTAAGGTGATGTCATGCCTAGCACACCTGACCGGAGGACCTATTGTTATAATTTTCCTTTTAGCAAGGCTATCCATTCTTCCATGAGGAAATTGTAAAACTTATTCTACAAGTTGTCCTGATGGATCCTTCGTATATCCGAAGTCTGACCTTTGCTTGAAGACCATGTCAATGCTATCTCGAAGCATGTCTGTGGTACTCTGATCATCGATAAGAACATTTTAAGCACCATGCTAAATTTCCTTTACCAATTATTCAAACATCGTTGACTGGGTAATGTCATGAACTTCCTCTCCTGTTACCTAAATGGTTTTCTACGTTATATCCTGTCATGGATATCATGCTCTGTTTGTCTTTGGGAAGGATATACCCCTGAAATATGTGTTTAAACACATTTTCCTTTACATTGTTCTGATTAATCTGATAATCACATTTTCCATTCCATTGTCTTGTTTAACCTTTCTTGTGGTCTATATGATCTAAGAAGTAATATTCTCTTGCTTATGTAAACACCTCGTCGTACAACCTAGTCAGTAAGGACCTGTTACTATTGTTGATGACATTCCGGTAACCACCGATGGACGAGAACTTTGCCTATTGGTCCGCCTCGTTTCAACGAGCAGGAAAATGGTTCTCTTCGTCCCTCGCCCTTGGTACCGACGATGTTGCTGACATATAACTGACAGACTACCCTCTGACATGCCTTGCTATCATGATCGTGCAAGATGTCACCGCCCTTCCTACTTTAACCACATGGTGGGCCCATAACCCATAGTTCCACAAGATCGAAACCTGACTCTCCTGTAGACCCTGTTCCCAAAGTTATTCCTAGAGCTTGACTTCGTATGTAGTTCATGGGCCACCTGCCTAGTGATCTATTCTGGTATCAGACACAATACTTATTCCCATTGCTCTGAACCCCTTTCACATTTCATATCAGGCAACGAACGATTGCCTATGCACTTGAAACTTCTACTTTGCTCCTTCTTACTTTGCTCTCGATAATTTCTTAAGTTTCAATTCGAGAGTTACTTCCGCCACCTTCCCTGATGTTATCGACCAGATAGACAACCTTGCAGAGGTCTGTTCTCCCGGACTACCCACCCTTTACTCTTTTGTAAGTACGATGGAGTTTCCGAAGAAAGGATGCCGACTTCATCATGATGACTTGAAGCAGAGAAATGAAGGCAACAATGTAATGGATCGACCTCTTCGAGAAGAACAACCAAGACCGAGAAGATCCATTAGAATTTCGTAACCAGATCTTTCCCCTTGCTCCCCCTCTTAAATCTCGGGAAGAGATTTCTTGTAGTGGAGGAGAATTGTGACGCCCGGATAATTAAGCTACAGTGAACCTCTGCTAATGATGCCACGTCACCTCGGTTACTGTTGATAATCTCGGGTTAGTTCAAAACCGATTCAAATTCAAAATTGAATTAAAGTCAAACTATAAAAGTTTTCAAACTTTAGAACTAAAATGTTCTAGAGGTGACAAATAATGCATAGGGAATTATGGTGAAGAACCCACATTTAAATAAAATATTTAAATGCACTAATATGATTTGATCAGTAGCAAAACAACTATTTAAACACCTTTGGTATTTTATAAAATATTAACCTCTTTTATATCGGGGTAAAACTTTGTAAGGTAGTGGGTTGTTCTGAAACATTGTTCTAGGAGCTATCATCATATTTTACTATACCAAATAAAATTAAAATAGTAAAAAGCAAAGAAGAAAATGGAAATGAAACAGAAAAATAAAAATAGGAAGAGAGCCCCACCTTTTCGCTGGGCCTTGGCCTAGCTGGCCGAAACCAGTAAGGTAGGCCCACCTGGTGCCCCGGTAGAACCCCCCACCCCACTAACCCTAGATTCCGCTACCCCCACTCGCTCCCACTTCTCCCCCCCACGTCGCTCTCTCCTTCTCCCCCCCCCCCCCCGATCCCGATCTGTATCGGGAAGGGGGGAACGAACCACACCGACGCCGCCGCCGATTCCCGTCACCACCTCGTCGGCGCCCCTCACCGGATCGCTCCTCCATCGCCAACGCTGCCTCGTCGCCTCCTCTCCTGCGTCGTCGTCGTCCCCGACATCCTCCCCACGCCCCACTGCCACTCCCCTACGGCCACCGTGAGCACGCGCCCCTCCTCTCTCTCCCTTGTCTCCCACGCGCTCGCCGCGCCCCGTGCGCGCCCGCACACGCATCGGCCCGGCGACCTCCGCTCGCACGGGCGCCCCACAGCCTCCGCCGTGACCGCTCGCACACACCGCTGCCGCTGCTCCTCACTGCCCGCGCTCGCAGCCGTCACGGCCGCCTTCGTGCCCACGTGCCCCACTCGCCGGGCGCGCCCCTCATCTGGCGTGCGCTCGCGCCGCCCGCATCTTGTTTCACCGGCGCCGGTGCCCCACCGCTGCCTACCGTGCCCGGCCACAGCTGGCCACGCCGGGCTGCGTCCTCCTCCGCCGGGCAGCGCCAAGCCGCGCCCGCTCCGGCTGGCCTTGCCCACCACTGCCGCTGCAGCTCCTGGCTGTGGATGCCGACCGGCCTTTGTGCGCCCATGCGTGCAAGCCCTCTGGTGGCCGAGGCCACTGCCACCCCAGGGCTCCGCCCCGTTTTTGCCAGCGCCCGACCCACTACGTCCAACACCCGTTAGGCCCCTGTGAGCAAATGACAAGTGGGCCTAGCCCCAGAACGAAAATAGAAAAAAGGAGAATCCAAAAAATAATAATAATAAATAATTAGTTAATTAATTAATTAATTAAAGAATTAATTAACTTAATAAATCCTGATTAGATTAACCTAATTAATTAATTAAACTTATTTAATCCTGCTTAATAAAACCCTAATTAACATGGTAGTCTATGACAGGTGGGTCCCGCTGGACCCACAGTCCAGGTTTGACTCTAGTCAGCTGGGTTTGACCTGCTGACGTCATGGTGATGTCATGCTGCCATCACCTTTCACTGTTCTGGATAATGTTCGATTTAAATAATAAAATAAATTTCAAAAAAATTAATAAATTCTTTTGAAAATCATATCTTTTAATCCGTAACTCGGATGGAAAAACTTTGTACATGAAAGTTGCTCAGAACAACGAGACAAATCCTAATACGTAGCCCGTTCATCCGCCACACATCCCTAGCATACCAAACACGCAACTTTTCCCCTCCGGTTCATCTGTTCGAAAACGTCAAACACCGGGAATACTTTCCCGGATGTTCCCCCCCTTCGCCAGTAGCACCTACTACTACGTTCGGTCACCTCTAGCACCTCGTAATGCCATGTTACACTTTATGATGCTTGATTGCTCTGTTATTTATTGTGTTCCCCCTCCGTTACTTCTTTCCGGTAGACCCCGAGACTGTCGGCGACCCCCAGTTCGACTACGGTGTGGAGGACCCTTCCTTCTTGCCAGAGCAACCAGGCAAGCCCCCCCCTTGATCACCGGATATCACCTATTCTTCTCTATACTGCTTGCATTAGAAGAGTGTAGCATGTTACTGCTTTCAGTATATCCTATTCTGCTGCATAGCCTGTCATTGTTGCTACAGTTGTTACCCTTACCTGCTATCCTACTGCTTAGTATAGGATGCTAGTGTTCCATCAGTGGCCCTACACTCTTGTCCGTCTGCCATGCTATACTATCAGGCCGTGATCACTAGGGAGGTGATCGCGGGTATATACTTTATACTTTATATACATGACACATGTGGTGACTAAAGTCGGGTCAGCTCGTTGAGTACCCGCAAGTGATTCTGATGAGGGGGCTGAAAGGACAGGTTGCTCCATCCCGGTAGAGGTGGGCCTGGGTTCCTGATGGTCCCTGACTGTTACTTTGTGGCGGAGCGACAGGGCAGGTTGAGACCACCTAGGAGAGAGGTGGGCCTGGCCCTGGTCGGCATCCGCGGATACATAAAAATAAAACGCTTAACGAGATCTTGGTATTTGATCTGAGTCTGGCCATTTGGTCTATACGCACTAACCAACTACGCGGGAACAGTTATGGGCACTCGACGTCGTGGTATCAGCCGAAGCCTTCGTGACGTCAGCGACGGAGCGGCACGCGCCGGATTGGACTGGAACGCCTGCTAGGCTAGGTCTGCTTCCGGCCGCCCTCGCAACGTGCAGGTGTGCAATGGGCGATGGGCCCAGACCCCTGCGCCATAGGATTTAGACCGGCGTGTTGACCTCTCTGTTGTGCCTAGGTGGGGCTGCGACGTGTTGATCTTCCGAGGCCGGGCATGACCCAGGAATGTGTGTCCGGCCAAATGGGATCGAGCGTGTTGGGTTATGTGGTGCACCCTTGCAGGGAAGTTTATCTAATCGAATAGCCGTGTCCCTCGGTAAAAGGACGACTCGGAGTTGTACCTTGACCTTATGACAACTTGAACCGGATACTTAATAAAACACACCCTTCCAAGTGCCAGATATACCCGGTGATCGCTCTCTAACAGGGCGACGAGGAGGGGATCGTCGGGTAGGATTATGTTACGCGATGCTACTTGGTGAACTTACCATCTACTCTCTTCTACATGCTGCAAGATGGAGGTGGCCAGAAGCGTAGTCTTCGACCGGATTAGCTATCCCCCTTTTATTCTGGCATTCTGCAGTTCAGTCCACCAATATGGCCCTTTACACATATACCCATGCATATGTAGTGTAGCTCCTTGCTTGCGAGTACTTTGGATGAGTACTCACGGTTGCTTTCCTCCCTCTTTTCCCCTTTCCTTTCTACCTGGTTGTCCCAACCAGATGCTGGAGCCCAGGAGCCAGACGCCACCGCCGACGATGACTCCTACTACACCGGAGGTGCCTACTACTACGTGCAGCCCGCTGACGACGACCAGGAGTAGTTTAGGAGGATCCTAGGCAGGAGGCCTGCGCCTCTTTCGATCTGCATCCCGGTTTGTGCTAGCCTTCTTAAGGCAAACTTGTTTAACTTATGTCTGTACTCAGATATTGTTGCTTCCGCTGACTCGTCTATGATCGAGCACTTGTATTCGAGCCCTCGAGGCCCCTGGCTTGTATTATGATGCTTGTATGACTTATTTATGTTTTAGAGTTGTGTTGTGATATCTTCCCGTGAGTCCCTGATCTTGATCGTACACGTTTGCGTGCATGATTAGTGTACGGTCAAATCGGGGGCGTCAAACTACTTCCCTTTGCCGCTCAAGTCAAATATGAGGTATTGGTTGATGCGCCTGCCGGAGAACTCCATTTCGTCCTGTGCTGACCTGTACCATGAGTTCATTGGTGCCTTCACGGGCGGCCATCAAGAACCAGGACGACCCAGTAACTTGCAGCTTCTCCAACTGAAATAAGGAGAGACTCTCCGCAAGTATTTGCATAGATTCAACAGAGTCCACAAGAATATCCCAAATATCCACCCGGCAGCTATGATAGCTGCATTCCAGTCCAATGTGTGCAACCGCAGGATACGCTCCAAGATGAATGTGCGGTTGCCCAAGACTGTGAAGGAGCTTTACACTTCGGTGGACAAGTGTGATAACCCACAAGTGTAGGGGATCGTTTGTAGCCTTTTTCGATAAATAAGAGTGTCGAACCCAGCGAGGAGCTTAAGGTAGAACAAATATTCCCTCTAGTTCTATCGACAACCGATACAACTCTACACACGCTAGACATTCGGTTTACCTAGAACAAGTATGAAACTAGAAGTACTTTGTAGATGTGATAGGATAGGTTTGCAAGATAATAAACAACACATAAATAAAATCTAGGGGCTGTTTAGATAAAGAAACAACTTAGTTAATTTTAGTAGAGAGCTTTTGTCAACAAGAAAGTTATTTATCCCTAGGCAATCGATAACAAGTACCGGTAATCATTCTTGTAATTTTATATGAGGGAGAGGCATGAGCTAACGTTGGGGAACGTAGTAATTTAAAAAAAATCCTACGCACACGCAAGATCATGGTGATGCATAGCAACGAGACGCGAGAGTGTGTCCACGTACCCTCGTAGACCGAAAGCGAAAGCGTTAGAACAACGCGGTTGATGTAGTCGTACGTCTTCACGATCCGACCGATCCAAGTACCGAACACACGACACCTCCGAGTTCAGCACACGTTCAACTCGATGACGTCCCACGAGCTCCGATCCAGCAGAGCTTTGCCGGAGAGTTTCGTCAGCATGATGGCGTGATGACGGTGATGATGAAGCTACCGACGCAGGGCATTGCCTAAGCACCGCTACGATATTATCAAAGTGGATTATGGTGGAGGGGGGCTCCGCACATGGCTAAGAGATCAACTGATCAATTGTTCTATCTATGGGGTGCCCCCTCCCCCGTATATAAAGGAGTGGAGGAGGGGGAGGGGCCGGCCCTCCTAGGCGCGCCCCATGGGGATTCCTACTCCCACCAGGAGTAGGACTCCCCCCTTCCAAGTAGGAGTAGGAGAAGGGAAGGAAGGGAGAGAGGAAGAGAAGGAAAAAGGGGGATGCCACCCCCTCCTTGTCCAATTCGGACTAGAGGGGGAGGGGGTGCGCGGCTACCCTGGCCGCCCCTCCTCTTCTCCCACTAGGGCCCATGAGGCCCAATTAACTCCCCGGGGGGGTTCTAGTAACCCCCCGGTACTCCGGTATATGCCCGAAACCTCCCGAAACCCTTCCGGTGTCCAAACATAGTCATCCAATATATCAATCTTTACGTCTCGACCATTTCGAGACTCCTCGTCATGTTCGCGATCATATCCGGGACTCCGAACTACCATCGATACATCAAAACACAAAAACTCATAATACCGATCGTCACCGAACTTTAAGCGTGCGGACCCTACGGGTTCAAGAACTATGTAGACATGACCGAGACACGTCTCCGGTCAATAACCAATAGCGGAACCTGGATGCTCATATTGGCTCCCACATATTCTACGAAGATCTTTATCGGTCAAACCGCATAACAACATACGTTGTTCCCTTTGTCATCGGTATGTTACTTGCCCGAGATTCGATCGTCGGTATCTCAATACCTAGTTCAATCTCGTTACCGGCAAGTCTCTTTACTCGTTCCGTAATACATCATCCCGCAACTAACTCATTAGTTACAATGCTTGCAAGGCTTATAGTGATGTATATTACTGAGAGGGCCCAGAGATACCTCTCCGACAATCGGAGTGACAAATCCTAATCTCGATCTATGTCAACTCAACAAGTACCTTCGGATACACCTGTAGAGCACCTTTATAATCACCTAGTTACGTTGTGACATATGGTAGCACACAAAGTGTTCCTCCGGTATTCGGGAGTTGCATAGTCTCATAGTCATAGGAACATGTATAAGTCACGAAGAAAGCAATAGCAACATATTAAACGATCAAGTGCTAAGCTAACGGAATGGGTCAAGTCAATCACATCATTCTCTAATGATGTGATACCGTTAATCAAATGATAACTCATGTCTATGGTTAGGAAACTTAACCATCTTTGACTAATGAGCTAGTCAAGTAGATGCGTACTAGTGACACTCTGTTTGTCTATGTATTCACACATGTACTAAATTTCTGGTTAATACAATTCTAGCATGAATAATAAACATTTATCATGATATAAGGAAATAAATAATAACTTTATTATTGCCTCTAGGGCATATTTCCTTCAGTCTCCCACTTGCACTAGAGTCAATAATCTAGATTACACAGTAATGATTCTAACACCCATGGAGTCTTGGTGTTGATCATGTTTTGCTCGTGAGAGAGGCTTAGTCAATGGGTCTGCAACATTCAGATCCATATGTATCTTGCAAATCTCTATGTCCCCACCATGGACTTAATCGTGGATGGAATTGAAGTGTCTCTCGATGTGCCTGGTTCTCTTGTGAAATCTGGATTCCTTTCCCAAGGCAATTGCACCAGTATTGTCAGAAAAGATTTTCATTGGACCCGATGCACTAGGTATGACACCTAGATCGGATATGAACTCCTTCATCCAGAGTCCTTCATTTGCTGCTTCCGAAGCAGCTATGTACTCCGCTTCACACGTAGATCCCGCCACGATGCTTTGTTTAGAACTGTTCCAACTGACAACTCCACCGTTCAATATAAGCACGTATCCGGTTTGTGATTTAGAATCGTCCGGATCAGTGTCAAAGCTTGCATCGACGTAACCATTTACGACGAGCTCTTTGTCACCTCCATAAATGAGAAACATATCCTTAGTCCTTTTCAGGTATTTCAGGATGTTCTTGACCGCTGTCCAGTGATCCACTCCTGGATTACTTTGGTACCTCCCTGTTAAACTAATAGCAAGGCACACATCAGGTCTGGTACACAGCATTGCATACATGATAGAGCCTATGGCTGAAGTATAGGGAACATCTTTCATTTTCTCTCTATCTTCTGCAGTGGTCGGGCATTGAGTCTTACTCAATTTCACACCTTGTAACACAGGCAAGAAACCTTTCTTTGCCAGGTCCATTTTGAACTTTTTCAAAACTTTGTCAAGGTATGTGCTTTGTGAAAGTCCAATTAAGCATCTTAATCTATCTCTATAGATCTTGATGCCTAATATATAAGCAGCTTCACCGAGGTCTTTCATTGAAAAACTCTTATTCAAGTATCCTTTTATGCTATCTAGAAATTCTATATCATTTCCAATTAAGAATATGTCATCCACATATAAGATTAGAAATGCTACAGAGCTCCCACTCACTTTCTTGTAAATACATGCTTGCACACTTTGTTAGCACCCTTTGGATCGATAAAACCTTCAGGTTGCATCATATACAACTCTTCTTCCAGAAATCCATTCAGGAATGCAGTCTTTACATCCATTTGCCAAATTTCACAATCATAAAATGCGGCAATTGCTAACATGATTCGGACGGACTTAAGCATCGCTACGGGTGAGAAGGTCTCATCGTAGTCAACTCCTTGAACTTGTCGAAAACCGTTCGCAACAAGTCGAGCTTTGTAGACAGTAACATTACCATCAGCGTCTGTCTTCTTCTTGAAGATCCATTTATTCTCGATGGCTTGCCGATCATCGGGCAAGTCAAGCAAAGTCCACACTTTGTTCTCATACATGGATCCCATCTCAGATTTCATGGCCTCAAGCCATTTTGCGGAATCTGGGCTCATCATCGCTTCCTCATAGTTTGTAGGTTCGTCATGGTCTAGTAACATAACTTCCAGAACAGGATTACCGTACCACTCTGGTGCGGATCTTACTCTGGTTGACCTACGAGGTTCGGTAGTAACTTGATCTGAAGTTTCATGCTTATTATCATTAGCTTCCTCACTAATTGGTGTAGGTGTCACAGGAACCGGTTTCTGTGATGAACTACTTTCCAATAAGGGAGCAGGTACAGTTACCTCATCAAGTTCTACTTTCCTCCCACTCACTTCTTTCGAGAGAAACTCCTTCTCTAGAAAGGATCCATTCTTAGCAACGAGAGTCTTGCCTTCGGATCTGTTATAGAAGGTGTACCCAACTGTCTCTTTTGGGTATCCTATGAAGACACATTTCTCCGATTTAGGTTCGAGCTTATCAGGTTGAAGCTTTTTCACATAAGCATCGCAGCCCCAAACTTTAAGATACGACAACTTTGGTTTCTTGCCAAACCACAGTTCATAAGGAGTCGTCTCAACGGATTTAGATGGTGCCCTATTTAACGTGAATGCAACCGTCTCTAAAGCATAACCCCAAAACGATAGTGGTAAATTAGGAAGAGACATCATAGATCGCACCATATCTAGTAAAGTACGACTACGACGTTCGGACGCACCATTACGCTGTGGTGTTCCGGGTGGCGTGAGTTGCGAAACTATTCCATATTGTTTCAAATGAAGACAAAACTCGTAACTCAAATATTCTCCTCCATGATCAGATAGTAGAAGCTTTATTTTCTTGTTACGATGATTTTCAACTTCACTCTGAAATTCTTTGAACTTTTCAAATGTTTTAGACTTATGTTTCATCAAGTAGATATACCCATATCTGCTCAAATCATCTGTGAAGGTGAGAAAATAAGGATACCCGCCACGAGCCTCAACATTCATTGGACCACATACATCAGTATGTATGATCTCTAACAAATCTGTTGCTCCATAGTTCCGGAGAACGGCGTTTTAGTCATCTTGCCCATGAGGCATGGTTCGCAAGTACCAAGTGATTCATAATCAAGTGATTCCAAAAGTCCATCGGAATGGAGTTTCTCCATGTGCTTTACACCAATATGACCTAAACGGCAGTGCCACAAATAAGTTGCACTATCATTATCAACGCTGCATATTTTAGCTTCAATACTATGAATATGTGTATCTCCACTATCGAGATTCAAAAAGAATAGACCACTCTTCAAGGGTGCATGACCATAAAAGATATTACTCATATAAAAAGAACAACCATTATTCTCTGATTTAAATGAATAACCGTCTCGCATCAAACAAGATCCAGATACAATGTTCATGCTCAACGCTGGCACCAAATAACAATTATTCAGGTCTAAAACTAATCCCAAAGGTAGATGTAGAGGTAGTGTGCCGACCGCGATCACATCGACTTTGGAACCATTTCCCACGCGCATCGTCACCTCATCCTTAGCCAATCTTCGCTTAATCCGTAGTCCCTGTTTCGAGTTGCAAATATTAGCAATAGAACGAGTATCAAATACCCAGGCACTACTGCGAGAATTAGTAAGGTACACATCAATAACATGTAGATCACATATACCTTTGTTCACCTTGCCATCCTTCTTATCCGCCAAATACTTGGGGCAGTTCCGCTTCCAGTGACCAGTCTGTTTGCAGTAGAAGCACTCAGTCTCAGGCTTAGGTCCAGACTTGGGTTTCTTCTCCTGAACAGCAACTTGTTTTCCGTTCTTCTTGAAGTTCCCCCTCTTCTTCCCTTTGCCCTTTTTCTTGAAACTGGTGGTCTGGTTGACCATCAACACTTGATGCTCCTTCTTGATTTCTACCTCCGCAGCCTTTAGCTTTGCGAAGAGCTCGGCAACCGTCTTATCCATCCCTTGCATGTTATAGTTCATCACGAAGCTCTTGTAGCTTGGTGGTAGTGATTGAAGAATTCTGTCAATAACACTATCATCCGGAAGATTAACTCCCAGTTGAATCAAGTGATTGTTATACCCAGACATTCAGAGTATATGCTCATTGGCAGAACTATTCTCCTCCATCTTGCAGCTGTAGAACTTATTGGAGACTTCATATCTCTCAATCCGGGCATTTGCTTGAAATATTAACTTCAACTCCTGGAACATCTCATATGCTCCATGACGTTCAAAACGCCGTTGAAGTCCCGCTTCTAAGCCGTAAAGCATGGGACACTGAACTATCGAGTAGTCATCAGCTTTGCTTTGCCAGACGTTCATAACAGCTGGTTCAGCTCCTGCAGCGGGTTTGGCAGCTAGCGGTGCTTCCAGAACGTAATTCTTCTGTGCAGCAATGAGGATAATCCTCAAGTTACGGACCCAGTCCGTGTAATTGCTACCATCATCTTTCAACTTTGCTTTCTCAAGGAACGCATTAAAATTTAACGGAACAACAGCACGGGCCATCTATCTACAACAACATAGACCTGCAAAATACTATCAGGTACTAAGTTCATGATAAATTAAAGTTGAGTTAATCAAATTATTAAAGAACTCCCACTTATATAGACATCCCTCTAATCATCTAAGTGATCACGTGATCCATATCAACTAAACCATGTCCGATCATCACGTGAGATGGAGTAGTTTTCAATGGTGAACATCACTATGTTGATCATATCTACTATATGATTCACGCTCGACCTTTCGGTCTCAGCGTTCCGAGGCCATATCTGCATATGCTAGGCTCGTCAAGTTTAACCCGAGTATTCTGCATGTGCAAAACTGGCTTGCACCCATTGTATGTGAACGTAGAGCTTATCACACCCGATCATCACGTGGTATCTCGGCACGACGAACTTTCGCAATGGTGCATACTCAAGGAGAACACTTGTACCTTGAAATTTAGTGAGAGATCATCTTATAATGCTACCGTCGATCTAAGGAAAATAAGATAAATAAAGGATAAACATCACATGCAATCAATATAAGTGATATGATATGGCCATCATCATCTTGTGCCTGTGATCTCCATCTCCAAAGCATCGTCATGATCACCATCGTCACGGGCGCGACACCTTGATCTCCATCGTAGTATCGTTGTCGTCTCGCCAACTATTGCTTCTACGACTATCGCTACCGCTTAGTGATAAAGTAAAGCAATTACAGGGCGATTGCATTGCATACAATAAAGTGACAACCATATGGCTCCAGCCAGTTGCCGATAACTCTGTTACAAAACGTGATCATCTCATCCAATAAAATTTAGCATCATGTCTTGACCATATCACATCACAACATGCCCTGCAAAAACAAGTTAGATGTCCTCTACTTTGTTGTTGCAAGTTTTACGTGGCTGCTACGGGCTGAGCAAGAACCGTTCTTACCTACGCATCAAAACCGCAACGATATTTCGTCAAGTATGTGCTGTTTTAACCTTCAACAAGGACCGGGCGTAGCCATACTCGATTCAACTAAAGTTGGAGAAACTGACACCCGCCAGCCACCTGTGTGCGAAGCACGTCGGTAGAACCAGTCTTGCGTAAGCATACGCGTAATGTCGGTCCGGGCCGCTTCATCCAACAATACCGCCGAACCAAAGTGTGACATGCTGGTAAGCAGTATGACTTATATCGCCCACAACTCACTTGTGTTCTACTCGTGCATATATCATCTACGCATAAATCTGGCTCGGATGCCACTGCTCGGATGCCACTGCTGGTAATTTCACAAAAATTCCTACGCACACACAAGATCATGGCGATGCATAGCAACGAGAGGGGAGAGTGTGTCCACGTACCCTCGTAGACCAAAAGCGGAAGCGTTAGAACAACGAGGTTGATGTAGTCGTACGTCTTCATGATCCGACCGATCCAAGTACCGAACGCACGGCACCTCCGAGTTCAGCACACGTTCAAGTTGATGACGTCCCACGAGCTCCGATCCAGCAGAGCTTCGCCGGAGATTTTCGTCAGCACGACGGCGTGATGACGGTGATGATGATGCTACTGACGCAGGGCTTCGCCTAAGCACCACTACGATATTATCGAGGTGGATTATGGTGGAGAGGGGCACCGCACACGGCTAAGAGATCAACAGATCAATTGTTGTGTCTATGGGGTGCCCCCTCCCCCGTATATAAAGGAGTGGAGGAGGGGGAGGGGCCTTCCCTCCTAGGCGCGCCCCATGGGGAGTCCTACTCCCACCGGGAGTAGGACCTCCCCCTTCCAAATAGGAGTAGGAGAAGGGAAGGAAGGAAGAGAGGAAGAGAAGGAAAAAGGGGGGCGCCGCCCCCCTTCTTGTCGAATTCGGACTAGAGGGGGAGGGGGCGTGCGGCTGCCCTGGCCGCCCCTCCTCTTCTCCCACTAGGGCCCATGAGGCCCAATTAACTCTCCGGGGGGTTCCAGTAACCCCCGGTACTCCGGTATATGCCCGAAACCTCCCGGAACCCTTCCGGTGTCCAAACATAGTCGTGCAATATATTGATCTTTACGTATCGACCATTTCGAGACTCCTCGCCATGTCCGTGATCATATCCGGGACTCCGAACTACCTTCGGTACATCAAAACACAAAAACTCATAATACTGATCGTCAGCGAACTTTAAGTGTGCGGACCCTACGGGTTCGAGAACTATGTAGACATGACCGAGACACGTCTCCGGTCAATAACCAATAGCGGAACCTGGATGCTCATATTGGCTCCCACATATTCTACGAAGATCTTTATCAGTCAAACCGCATAACAACATACGTTGTTCCCTTTGTCATCGGTATGTTACTTGCCCGAGATTCGATCGTCGGTATCTTAATACCTAGTTCAATCTCGTTACCGGCAAGTCTCTTTACTTGTTCCGTAATACATCATCCCGCAACTAACTCATTAGTTAAAATGCTTGCAAGGCTTATAGTGATGTGTATTACCGAGAGGGCCCACAGATACCTCTCCGACAATCGGAGTGACAAATCCTAATCTCGATCTATGTCAACTCAACAAGTACCTTCGGAGGCACCTGTAGAGCACCTTTATAATCACCCAGTTACGTTGTGACGTTTGGTAGCACACAAAGTGTTCCTCCGGTATTCGGGAGTTGCATAGTCTCATAGTCATAGGAACATGTATAAGTCATGAAGAAAGCAATAGCAACATACTAAACGATCAAGTGCTAAGCTAACAGAATGGGTCAAGTCAATCACATCATTCTCTAATGATGTGATCCCGTTAATCAAATGATAACTCATGTCTATGGTTAGGAAACATAACCATCTTTGATTAATGAGCTAGTCAAGTAGAGGCGTACTAGTGACACTCTGTTTGTCTATGTATTTACACATGTACTAAATTTCCGGTTAATACAATTCTAGCATGAATAATAAACATTTATCATGATATAAGGAAATAAATAATAACTTTATTATTGCCTCTAGGGCATATTTCCTTCACTAACATACTTTCTCTACTTGGATCATATGCACTTATGATTGGACCCCTAGAAAGCATCCGCAACTACTAAAGACCATTAAGGTCGTGAAACCCAACCATAGCATTAAGTATCAAGTCCTCTTTACTCCCATACGTCATAGCCCACCTACTCGGGTTTAAGTTCCTGTCTCTCTCGCAACCCACCGTAAGCAAACCATGAACATATTGCAACACCCTATAGCGAGGGCCCCTCATGTTCGCGCGAGACGGAGGGCACCGTAGGACAGCACCATAAATAAAATATACAATCATACCAACCAAGATCACGATTAACCCACAGGACAAAACAGATCTACTCAAACATCATAGGATAACCATAGATCATTGGGAAATAATATATGGAGTTGAGCACCATGTTTAAGTAGAGATTACAGCGGGGGGAAGAGGTGGTACACCGCTACATATAGGGGGAGAAAGTTGGTGTTGACGATAGCAAGATTGTTAGTGTAGACGACATCACGATCCTAGCCCCAGCGGCACTCCGGCGCCACCGGAAGCGAGGGGGAGAGAGCCCCCCTACTTCTTCTTCATCCTTGGCCTCCCCCTAGATGGGGAGGAGAGTTTCCCCTTTGGTCCTTGGTCTCCATGGCGGCGAAGGGGCGGGAGCCCCTCCGAGATTGGATCTCCCTCTCTGTTCTCTTTTGTTTCTCGCTCCCAGATCTGGCCGAAAACCGTTTCTTATATTCCCGGAGATCCGTAACTCCGATTGCGCTGAGATCTTAACACGATTTTTTTTCTGGGTATAAGCTTCCTTGCGCCCGAAGTACAGCTCCAACTGACGTACGAGGTGGGCACAACCCACCACGGCACGCCTGGCTCCTCTAGTGCGCCTTGGTGGGTTGTGCCCACCACGGGCCGCCGTTTGCGGTGATTTCAACTCCCAAAAATCACATATATTCCTAAATAATTCTCCGTGCAATTTTATTGCATTTGGACTTCGTTTGATATGGATACTCTGCGATACAAAAAACATGCAGAAAACAGGAACTGGCACTGGATCAATAGGTTAGTCCAATAAATCATATAAAAAGTTACCAAAAGTATGTAAAACTCGTATAATATTGGCATGAAACAATCAAAAAATATAGATACGACAGAGACATATCAACATCCCCAAGCTTAATTCCTGCTCGTCCTCGAGCAAGTAAATGATAAAAAAGATAATTTTTGATGTGGAATGCTACCTATGGAAAACTTGATCATATATCTAATCATGGCATGAATATTAAGACAAGTGATTTAAAGCAATAGTCCATAATTTGACATAAAGACATCAATACTCAGGCATCCCAACAAACAATCATGTCTTTCAAAATATCAACGCTAAAGAAAGTTATCCCTACAAAATCTTATAGTCTTGTCATGCTCTGTCTACTTAACACAGAGTATTTATCATGCACAACCCCGATGACAAGCCGAGCAATTGGTTCATACTTTTTAACGCGCTTCAACTTTTTCAACCCTCACGCAATACATGAGCACAAGCCATGGATATAGCACTATGGGTGGAATAGAGTATGATGATAGGGGTAAACATAAAGAAGACAAAAAGTAAGAAAGTATCACATCGACGCGGCTAACCAGCGGGCTATGGAGATGCCCATCAATTGATATCAATGTGAGGAGTAGGGATTGCCATGCAACGAATGCACTAAGAGCTATAAGTATATGAAAGCTCAATATGAAACTAAGTGGGTGTGCATCTAATCCTATAATGAAAAATTCCCACTAGTATATGAAAGCGACAAAATAGGAGACTCTCCATATGAAAAACATGGTGCTACTTTGAAGCACAAGTGTGGTAAAGGATACTAGCAATGCCCCTTCTCTCTTTGTTTACTTTTTATTTTTTATTTCCTTTCTTTTTCCTTTTTTCCTTTTTTTCTTTCTTTTTTTCTTTTTATTTCTTTTTATTTTTTATTTATTTCTTTTTGTTTTTCTCTCATTGTCCGGAGTCTCTCCCGACTTGTGGGGGAATCATAGTCTCCATCATCCTTTCCTCACTCGGGCACTGCTCTAAAAATGAATAATGATGATCATCACACTTCTATTTACTTATAACTCAAAAGAAATAAAAATTACAACTCGATACCTATGATAAAGTATGACTCTATATGAATGCCTCTGGCATGTACCAGGATGTGCAATGATCTAGCGTAACATGTATGAAAAATGATGAACGGTGGCTGAGCCACAACTACTATGTGAGCTATATGATCATGCAAAGCAATATGACAACGAATGCTCAAGTCATCAAACGGAAGCGGAGGAAGTTGCATGGCAATATATCTCGGAATGGCCATGGAAAAGCCATAATAGGTAGGTATGGTGGCTGTTTTAAGGAAGATATAGTAAGCTTATGTGTGATAGAGCGTATCATATCACGGGGTTAGGATGCACCTATGAAGTTTGCACCACGTCTTGATGTGAGAAAGGGCAATGCACGGTACCGTAGAGGCTAGCAAATTGCGAAAAGGTAAGAGTGCGTATAATCCGTGGACTCACATTACTTATAAAGAACTCATATACTTATTGCAAAAGTTTATTAGCCCTCGAAGCAAAGTACTACTACGCATGCCCCTAGGGGGATAGATTGGTAGGAAAAGACAATCGCTCGTCCCCCGACCGCCACTCATAAGGAAGACAATCAATAATAAATCATGCTCCAACATCATAGCATAACGAGAGACTATACGTGCATGCTTCGGGAATCACAAACCTTAACACCAATATTCTTACTGACCACAACCATTTACTAGTACCTGGCACATATTATCATCTCTATATCGCAAAACTATTGCAAGGAAACAAACATATCATATTCAGTGATCCATAAGTTTTATGTAGGATTTTATGACTAACCATGCAATTGACCAATTCCTTTTGACTCTCTAAATAGATATAAGTGAAGCATGAGAGTTTAATTCTTTCTACAAAAGACCATTCTCTAATAAATATAAGTGAAGCAAAAGAGCATTCTTCAAACAACGGTTTTCTATGTGAAGAGAAACAGGCAATCCAAACTTCAAATGATATAAGCGATGCACATGAAGCATTCTACAAAGGCCATACTCAAAAGATATAAGTGAAGTGCAATGAGCATTGTATAAATCAACCATGGACTATCTCATACCAGCATGGTGCATGAAAGAAAATTGAAAACTAAATGCAAAAGACGCTCCAAGATTTGCACATATCATGTGAACGAAACGAAACCGAAAACATACCGATACTTGTTGAAGAAAGATGGGATGCCTTCCGGGGCATCCCCAAGCTTAGACGCTTGAGTATCCTTGAATATTTACTTGGGGTGCCTTGGGCATCCCCAAGCTTGAGCTCTTGCCTCTCCTCCTTCTCCTCATATCGAGACCTCCTCGATCTTTGATCACTTCATCCACACAAAACTCAACAGAAAGTTCGGTAAGATCCGTTAGTATAATAAAGCAAATCACTACTCTAAGTACTGTTGAAAACCAATTCATATTTTGTTTTTGCATTGTACCTACTATAATATAGCTTTTCCATGGCTTAATCCACTGATAGAAATCGATAGTTTCATCAAAACAAGCAAACAATGCATCAAAACAGAATATGTCTTAAACAGGACAGTCTGTAGTAATCTGAACATTCACCATACCTCTGGTACTCCAAAAATTCTGAAAAAAGGAAAAATAAACAATTTGTATATAAAGACATTGCAAAATGTTTCAGAACCGTTTGATGTTCCAGTAAAAAATGTAAAATCGCGCACTACAGCTAAAGTTTCTGTTTTGCACCACACAGACCAACAAGCAATGTAAACATCCTAAAGGCAAATCTTGGCACATTATTTTTATAATACAATGGAATTGTACAAGGGGATAATTATTTTTATGAGAATCTTCATGAAAAATTCTACATTGTTTCCATGAGCATGAACACAAGTGTTCAAGGTTGACCCTCACTTCTCCAATGCATAACTTCCAATCGCTTCTCTTTTGTGAAAAAGTTTTTAAGTTCCCCTCTATATTTTTTGTTTTTAAAATTTATAAAAGCACTGAACGGAAATAAATGACTCTCTAAAACTTCCGGGTTGTCTCCCTGGGAGCGCTTTCTTTAAAGCCAATAAGCTAGGCATAAATTGCTCAAGTAATGAATCCACCCGGATCCCAAGGTATATCAAAGCCAATTTGAATCAACAATGATTTGGCTTTTAGTAGTGAGCACAAAGCAACATATATCATGCAATGACGAAGTCTAACTCTCTTCCTATGCATCAGCATGTCATACAAGAACAATTCATGCACATCAAGTAAAGGCTAATACATAGCATAAGCAGTTTCTTGCAATTTTTTCGTGTTGGAAACATAAAGAGGCGGAGATGTAGTTCCTCTTTCATAATAATTAGTAGGAGCAGCAAGCACAAGCATATTATATTCATCAAAATCATCATGTGCAATGGTAAAAGGCAACCCAACAATATAATCCTTAATAAGAGCAAACTTCTCCGATATAGTGTAGTTTGGAGAATTCAAAAAGATAATAGGACTATCATGTGTGGGTGCAATAGCAACAATTTCATTCTTAACATAAGGAACTATAGCAAGTTCATCTCCATAAGCATCATTCATATTGGCATCTTGGCCACAAGCATAGCAAGCATCAAGTTCATAAAAAAAGGGATATTTCAAAAGAATCAACGGGATCATAGCAATTATCATAGCATTCATCCTTCGGTAAGAACGAAGGGAAATTAAATAATGTATGAGTTGAAGAGTTACTCTCATTAGAAGGTAGGCACAGGTAGCTAATCCGATCTTCCTCCTTTTGTTCTTCGCTCTCCCCATCATCTTTTTCATCCAATGAGCTCACAGTTTCATCAATTTCTTCTTCCATAGACTCCTACAAAATATTAGTCTCTTCTTGGACAGCGGAGATTTTCTCAATAAATTCATCAATATCAGAATTATATTTATAATTATCATAGCAATATTTAAGGATGGCAAAATTTTCAGGTCTATAAACATCATCATCAAAAGCTTCACACTTTTCAAACAAAGATTCAATTTCATAAGCACCCTTAAAAGCAACAAATTCTTCTATTTGTTCCACATTATAGTAATCATATATACCTCTAGCATAAGAAGCTAAGGTTTAATTATCATTAAATTCACATGAAAAGGGAAGATGTGGAGCATTAATTCTAGAGCAACAAGTATAATCATATCTCAAGCATAGCTCCCAAGCATACCAATGCAACATATGAATTTGATCCCATAACAATTTCCCTTTATGAGTCAAGCGATAATCCCTAAAGTATTCACGTTGATCCAACGTTACTCCCATTATATAATTGAATGGGGTTTTCCCAGGATTATCAAAGTAGTGCATAGCATCTTTCACATAACGAGCATCGAGGGTTTTAGGAGGATCCCCATCTCCATGAGTAGCAAGTACCACTAATTTTTCTTGTGTTTCGTGTTCCATATCCATAACTAAAGATAGAGAACAACTTAGAACAAGAAATAAAAACTACTTAGTGATAAAGCAAACAAGCACACACGAGAATATTCACCCCACACTATTGCTCCCCGGCAACGGCGCCAGAAAAAGGTCCTGATAAACCACAAGTATAGGGGATCGTTTGTAGCCTTTTTCGATAAATAAGAGTGTCGAACCCAATGAGGAGCTAAAGGTAGAACAAATATTCCCTCAAGTTCTATCGACCACCGATACAACTCTATGCACGCTTGACGTTCGCTTTACCTAAAACAAGTATGAAACTAGAAGTACTTTGTAGATGTGATAGGATAGGTTTGCAAGATAATAAAGAGCACGTAAATAAAATCTAGGGGCTGCTTACATAAAGAAACAACTAAGTTAATTTTAGTAGAGAGCTTTTGTCAACAAGAAAGTTATTTCTCCCTACGCAATCGATAACAAGTATCGGTAATCATTCTTGTAATTTTATATGAGGGAGAGGCATGAGCTAACATACTTTCTCTACTTGGATCATATGCCCTTATTATTGGACCCCTAGAAAGCATCCGCAACTACTAAAGATCATTAAGGTCATGAAACCCAACCATAGGATTAAGTATCAAGTCCTCTTTACTCACATACATCATAGCCCACCTATTCGGGTTTATGTTTCGGTCACTCTTGCAACCCACCGTAAGCAAACCATGAACATATTGCAACACCCTACAGCGAGGGCCCCTCATGTTTGCGTGAGACGGAGGGCACCGTAGGACAGCACCATAAATAAATTATACAATAATACCAACCAAGATCACGATTAACCCACAGGACAAAACAGATCTACTCAAACATCATAGGATAACCATAGATCATTGGGAAATAATATATGGAGTTGAGCACCATGTTTAAGTAGAGATTACAGCGGGGGGGGGGGGGGGGCAGGTGTTACGCCGCTGCATAGAGGGGGAGAAAGTTAGTGTTGACGGTAGCAAGATTGTTGGTGTAGATCGCCGTCACGATCCTACCCTTGGCGGCACTCCGGCACCACTGGAAGCGAGGGGGAGAAATCCCCCCTACTTCTTCTTCATCCTTGGCATCCCCCGTAGATTGGGAGGAGAGTTCCCCCTCTGGTCCTTGGTCTCCATGTCGGCGGAGGGGAGGGAGCCCCTCCGAGATTGGATCTCCCTCTCTGTTCTCTTCTGTTTCTCGCTCCCCAGATCTGGCTGAAAATCGTTTCTTATATTCCCGGATATCCGTAACTCCGATTGCGCTGAGATTTAAGACGATTTTTTCCAGATATAAGCTTCCTTGCGCCCGAAGTATAGCTCCAACCGACGTACGAGGTGGGCACAACCCATCACGGCACGCCTGGCTCCTCTGGCGCGCACTGGTGGGTTGTGCCCACCACGGGCCGCCGTTTGCGGTGATTCCAACTCTCAAAAATCACATACATTCCAAAATAATTCTCCGTGAAATTTTATTGCATTTGGAATTCATTTGATATGGATACTCTGTGATACAAAAAACATGCAGAAAACAGGAACTGGCACTTGGCACTGGATCAATAGGTTAGTCCAATAAATCATATAAAAAGTTAACAAAAGTATGTAAAACTTGTATAATATTGGCATGAAACAATCAAAAATTATAGATACGACGAAGACTATCAAAGTGTGCTCGGATGGAGGAGGGAAGAATACCCCTGGAGAGGAAGATTGTTCTGACATCGACTTAGAGGATGATGATGAATCCACCAGTTAGAAGAAGAAGAGAAAGAAGCACAACAAGAGGTGCAAAGATAAGGCAGTGATGATCATCAAAGGATCGGGCACGCTTAGTACCAACAAGAAGGCTAAGGCCGAAGCCCCCGGTAAGGAAGTTGTCCCGTGCGCTGACTGCCGGGAAGCTGCGACTGCCGAGAGGGCTGGGAAAGGCGATGGGCCATACTACAAGATCCATCGGACGAAAGGCCACGATCTCTAAGACTGTCATCACGTTGATCAGCTTGTCAAGAGGCAAAGGGCTGAATATGAGAAGCGTAATAAGGAAAAAATGACACAATGGCTCTAGCGGGAAGGGCCGAGGGGGTGAAGCAAATTGCCCCGGCAAGGCTTTTCGGAACCAAGGAAAACCCGCCAGGGGCCGACAGAAGGAGGTTTGCAATGAGGAGAGTGATGAAGGGGATGAAGAGGAAACCAACGAGCAGGAATTGCAAAAGGCCACTGACGCCCTATGCATTGACGGGGGTGCATCTTTGCACTCCTCTCACCGCCAACTTAAACGGTGGGCGCATCAGGTCAATGTCGTGGAGCCAGCGGTAGAGTCTCGGAAGCCGCTCCAATGGTCACGCACGCTCATCATCTTTGACGAAGAGGACCATCCTGACCACACCACCGCGGTAGGATGTTTGCCGTTGTTGGTCTCTCCAACGATTCGCAACCTTAAGGTCACAAAGATGTTGGTTGACGGCAAGGCCGGGTTGAATCTGATTTCCCCAAAGGTCACCAACAAGCTTCATATATCATAGGAAGAGCTAAAGGTCACGGGCACGTTTCAAGGAATCAATCCCGGCAGGAGTCATCCTAAGGGAAAGATCACGTTGCCAGTGACATTTGGGGGATAATTGAATTATCGGACTGAGAAGGTTGTGTTTGATGTGGTCGACCTCCCCCTGCCATACAATGGGATTCTTGGACGCCCAGCTCTGGCAAAATTCATGGCGGCATCCCACTATGCTTACAACACTTTGAAGATGCCAGGGCCTGTAGGAGTCATTTCCATTCTGTCAGATGAGAAAGACGCAATCATTTGCATGGATAAGATGTACCAAGACGCAGTTGCGGCAGAGGCCATGGCAGCAGCAGTCCCCGCCAAGGAAAACAGAGGAAAGAAGAAGGACAGGGGGACACCAACAACGAATCCGAGAAGCATACATCTGCTACCTCTTGAGCACTGCGTTGGTTTTCCCTTGAAGAGGAAAGGGTGATGCAGCAAAGTAGCGTAAGCATTTCCCTCAGTTTTGAGAACCAAGGTATCAATCCAGTAGGAGACCACGCTCAAGTCCCTCGTACATACACAAACAAATAAGAACCTTGCAACCAACGCGATAAAGGGGTTGTCAATCCCTTCACGGCCACTTGCGAAAGTGAGATCTGATAGAGATGATAAGATAATATTTTTGGTATTTTTATGATAAAGACTAAAAGTAAAGATAGCAAAATAAACGGTGATAGAAATAACGGAAGATTAATATGATGGAAAATAGACCCGGGGGCCATAGGTTTCACTAGTGGCTTCTCTCAAGAGCATATGTATTACGACGGGTGAACAAATTACTGTCGAGCAATTGATAGAATTGAGCATAGTTATGAGAATATCTAGGGATGATCATGTATATAGGCATCACGTCTGCGACAAGTAGACTGAAACGATTCTGCATCTACTACTATTACTCCACACACCGACCGCTATCCAGCATGCAGCTAGAGTATTAATTTCATAAGAACAGAGTAACGCATTAGGCAAGATGACATGATGTAGAGGGATAAACTCAAGCAATATGATATAAACCCCATCTTTTTATCCTCGATGGCAACAATACAATACGTGTCGTTTCCCCTTCTATCATTGGGATCGAGTACCACATGATTGAACCCAAAGCTAAGCACTTCTCCCATTGCAAGAAATATTAATCTAGTAGGCCAAACCAAAATGATAATTCGAAGAGACTTGCAAAGATAACAAATCATACATAAAAGAATTCAGAGGATATTCAAATATTGTTCATAGATAATCTTGATCATAAACCCACAATTCATCGGATCTCGACAAACACACCGCAAAAAGAGTTACATCGAATAGGTCTCCAAGAGAATCGAGGAGAACTTTGTATTGAGATCCAAAGAGAGAGAAGAAGCCATCTAGCCAATAACTACGGACCCGAAGCTCTGAGGTAAACTACTCACACATCATCGAAGAGGCTATGGTGTTGATATAGAAGCCCTCCGTGAATGATGCCCCGTCCGGCGGAGCGCCGGAAAAGGCCCCAAGATGGGATCTCACGGGTACAGAGAGTTGCGGCGGTGGAAATAGGGTTTCGTGGTTCTCCTTGATGTTTTTGGGGTATAAGAGTATATATAGGCGAAGGAAGTCGGTCAGGAGAGCCACGAGGGGCCCACAAGGGTTGTTTCTTGACCTCCTCGGTTGTTTCTTGACGTCCACTCCAAGTCCTCTGGATCATGTTTGTTCCAAAAATCACGTTCCCGAAGGTTTCATTCTGTTTGGACTCCGTTTGATATTCCTTTTCCGCGAAACACTGAAATAGGCAAAAAAAAACAGCAATTTGCACTGGGCCTTGGGTTAGTAGGTTAGTCCCAAAAATAAAGCCCTTTAAACATCCAAAACAGAATATATAATAGCATGGAACAATCAAAAATTATAGATACGTTGGAGACGTATCAAGCATCCCCAAGCTTAATTCCTGCTCGTCCTCAAGTAGGTAAATGATAAAAACAGAATTTTTGATGTGGAATGCTTTCTAGCATATTCTTCAATGTAATTCTCATTATTGTGGCATGAATGTTCAGATCCGAAAGATTCAAGATAAAAGTTCAATATTGACATAAAAATAATAATACTTCAAGCATACTAACTAAGCAATTATGTCTTCTCAAAATATCATGGCCAAAGAAAGTTCATCCCTACAAAATCATATAGTTTGGTTATGCTCCATTTTTGTCACACAAGAATGCTCTCATCATCCACAACCCCGATGACAAGCCAAGCAATTGTTTCATACTTTAGTAATCTCAAACTTTTTTCAACTTTCACGCAATATATGAGCGTGAGCCATGGATATAGCACTATGGGTGGAATAGAATATGATGATGGGGGTTATGTGGAGAAGACAAAAAAGGAGAAAGTCTCACATTGACGCGGCTAATCAACGGGCTAGGGAGATGCCCATCAATTGATGTCAATGCAAGGAGTAAGGATTGCCATGCAATGGATGCACTAGAGCTATAAATGTATGAAAGCTCAACAAAAGAAACTATGTGGGTGTGCATCCAACTTGCTTGCTCATGAAGACCTAGGGCATTTGAGGAAGCCATTGTTGGAATATGCAAGCCAAGTTCTATAATGAAAAATTCCCACTAGTATATGAAAGTGACAAAACAAGAGACTCTCTATCATAAAGATCATGGTGCTACTTTGAAGCACAAGTGTGAAAAAAAAGGATAGTAGCATTGTCCCTTTTTATTATTTTTTTTCTTTTTTTCTTTTTTTTGGGCCTTTCTTTTTTTTATTTGGCCTTTCTTCTTTTTTTTATTTGGGACAATGCTCTATGAATGATGATGATCACACTTCTATTTATTTACAACTCAATGATTACAACTCGATACTAGAACAAAGTATGACTCTATATGAATGCCTCCGGCGGTGTACCAGGATGGGCAATGAATCAAGAGTGACATGTATGAAATAATATGCATGGTGGCTTTGCCACAAATACGATGTCAACTACATGATCATGCAAGGCAATATGACAATGATGAAGCGTGTCATAATAAATGGAATGGTGGAAAGTTGCGTGGCAATATATCTCGGAATGGCTATGGAAATGCCATAATAGGTAGGTAAGGTGGCTGTTTTGAGGGGGGGTATATGGTGGGTGTATGATACCGGCGAAAGGTGCGCGGTATTAGAGAGGCTAGCAATGGTGGAAGGGTGAGAGTGCGTATAATCCATGGACTCAACATTAGTCATAAATAACTCACATACTTATTGCAAAAATCTATTAGTTATCGAAACAAAGTACTACGCGCATGCTCCTAGGGGGATAGATTGGTAGGAAAAGACCATCGCTCGTCCCCGACCGCCACTCATAAGGAAGACAATCAATAAATAAATCATGCTCCGACTTCATCACATAACGGTTCACCATACGTGCATGCTACGGGAATCACAAACTTTAACACAAGTATTTCTCAAATTCAAAACTACTCAACTAGCATGTCTCTAATATCACCATCTTCATATCTCAAAACAATTATCAAGCATCTAACTTCTCATAGTATCCAACACACTCATAAGAATTTTTTTACTAATCTTGAAGGCCTATCATAATTAAAGCAAATTACCATGTTGTTTTGTAGGACTCTAAAAATAGTCTAAGTGAAGCATGAGAGAATAATAGTTTCTATAAACGGAACGGTGGAAAGTTGTGTGGCAATATATCTCGGAATGGCTATGGAAATGCCATAATAGGTAGGTATGGTGGCTGTTTTGAGGAAGATATAAGGAGGTTTATGTGTGATAGAGCGTACCGTATCACGGGGTTTAGATGCACCGGCGAAGTTTGCACCAACTCTCAAGGTGAGAAAGGGCAATGCACGGTACCGAAGAGGCTAGCAATGATGGAAGGGTGAGAGTGCGTATAATCCATGGACTCAACATTAGTCATAAAGAATCACATACTTATTGCAAAAATCTACAAGTCATCAAAAACCAAGCACTACGCGCATGCTCCTAGGGGGATAGATTGGTAGGAAAAGACCATCGCTCGTCCCCGACCACCACTCATAAGGAGGACAATCAAAGAACACCTCATGTTTCAAATTTGTTACACAACGGTTACCATACGTGCATGCTACGGGACTAGAAAACTTCAACACAAGTATTTCTCAAATTCACAATTACTCAACTAGCACAACTTTAATATCACTACCTCCATATCTCAAAACAATCATCAAGTATCAAACTTCTCTTAGTCTTCAATGCACTTTATATTAAAGTTTTTATTATACTAATCTTTGATGCCTATCATATTAGTACTAATTTTGTAACCAAAGCAAATTGCCATGCTGTTCTAAGGAACTCTAAAAAAATATAAGTGAAGCATGAGAGTTCAATAATTTCTATAAAATAAAACCACCACCGTGCTCTAAAAGATATAAGTGAAGCACTAGAGCAAAAACTATATAGCTCAAAAGATATAAGTGAAGCACATAGAGTATTCTAATAAATTCTGAATCATGTGTGTCTCTCTCAAAAGGTGTGTACAGCAAGGATGATTGTGGCAAACTAAAAAGCAAAGACTCAAATCATACAAGACGCTCCAAGCAAAACACATATCATGTGGTGAATAAAAATATAGCATCAAGTAAAGTTACCGATGGTCGAAGACGAAAGAGGGGATGCCTTCCGGGGCATCCCCAAGCTTAACCTTTTGGTTGTCCTTGGATTTTACCTTGGGGTGCCTTGGGCATCCCCAAGCTTAGGCTTTTGCCACTCCTTGTTCCATAATCCATCAAATCTTTACCCAAAACTTGAAAACTTCACAACACAAAACTCAACAGAAAATCTCATGAGCTCCGTTAGCGAAATAAAACAAACCACCACTTTAAGGTACTGTAATTAACTCATTATTTATTTATATTGGTATTAAACCTACTTTATTCCAACTTCTCTAGGGTTCATAAGCTCCATTACTAGCCATAGATTCATCAAAATAAGCAAACAACACACGAAAAACAGAATCTGTCAAAAAATGAACAGTCTGTAGTAATCTGTATCTAACACAAACTTCTGTAAGTCAAACAATTCTACCAAAATAGGAAGACCTAAATAATTTGTTTGTTGATCTACTGCAATTGGAATCGGTATTTTATCACGTTCTGGTGATTTTAAACAACTGTTTTCGTGAACAGAAAGTTTCTGACTTTTTCAGCAAGATCAAATAATTATTATCCAAGAAGATCCTATAGGTTTTACTTGGCACAAACACTAATTAAAACATAAAAACAAATCTAACCAGAGGCTAGATCAAATATTTATTGCTAAACAGGAACAAAAAGCAATGAACAAATGTAAAATTGGGTTGCCTCCCAACAAGCGCTATCGTTTAACGCCCCTAGCTAGGCATAAAAGCGAGGATAGATCTAGGTATTATCATCTTTGGTATGCAATCCATATGTGGCTCTCATAATAGATTCATAAGGTAATTTAATTTTCTTTCTAGGGAAGTGTTCCATTCCTTTCCTTCACGGAAATTGGAATCTAATATTCCCTTCCTTCATATCAATAATTGCACCAATCGTTCTAAGGAACGGTCTACCAAGAATAATAGGACATGAAGGATTGCAATCTATATGAAGAACAATGAAATAGATGGGCACATAGTTCCTATTTGCAACAATAAGAACATCATTAATTCTTCCCATAGGTTTCTTAATGGTGGAATCCGCAAGGTGCAAGTTTAAAGAACAATCATCAAATTCACGGAAACCTAACAAATCACACAAACTTTTTGGAATCGTGGAAACACTAGCACCCAAATCACACAAAGCATGGCATTCATGATCTTTAATTTTAATTTTAATAGTAGGTTCCCACTCATCATAAAGTTTTCTAGGAATAGAAACTTCTAATTCAAGCTTTTCTTCATAAGATTGCATTAAAGCATCAACGATATATTTGGTAAAAGCTTTATTTTGACTATAAGCATGAGGAGAATTTAGCACGGATTGCAACAAGGAAATACAATCTATTAAAGAGCAATTATCATAATTAAATTCCTTGAAATCCAAAATAGTGGGTTCAATGCTATCTAAAGTTTTGACCTCTTCAATCCCACTTTCACCAATTTTTGCATCAAGATCGAAAAACTCTGAATTATTGGGACGCCTTTTAACAAAAGTTGACTCATCTCCAGTCCCATCATTATCAAGATTCATATTGCAAAACAAAGATTTAATAGGAGACACATCAATCACTTTTAGATCTTCATCATTATTATCATGAAAACAAGAAGAACACGCTTTCACAAAGCAGTCTTTCTTAGCACGCATCCTAGCGGTTCTTTCTTTGCACTCATAAATGGAAATTCTCATGGCTTTGAGAGACTCATTGATATCATGCTTAGGTGGAATAGATCTATGTTTCAAAGAATCAACATCAAGAGAAATTCTATCCATGTTCCTAGCCAATTCATCAACCTTAAGCAATTTCTCTTCAAGCAAAGCATTGGAATTCTTTTGTGAATTCATAAACTCTTTAACACTAGTCTCAAAATCAGAGGGCAACTTATTAAAATTTCCATAAGAATTGTTGTAGGAATTACCATAATTATTAGAGAAATTACTAGGGAACGGCTAAGGATTAAAGTTTCCTCTATACGCGTTGTTACCAAAATTATTCCTACCAACAAAATTCACATCCATAGAATCATTATTATTCTTAATGAAAGTAGACAAAGGCATATAATTAAGATCAGAAGAAACACTCTTACTAGCAAACAATTTCATAAGTTCATCCATCTTTCCACTCAAAACATTAATTTCTTCAATCGCATGAACCTTTTTACTAGTAGATATTTCGGTGTGCCGTTGAGAATAATTAAACATAATATTGTCTAGGAGTTTAGTAGCTTATCCTAAAGTGATTTCCATAAAAGTGCCTCCCGCGGTCGAATCTAAAAGATTTCTAGAAGCAAAATTCAATCCGGCATAGAAATTTTGTATAATCATCCATAAATTCAAACCATGAGTAGGGCAATTACGTATCATTAATTTCATCCTCTCCCAAGCTTGTGCAACATGTTCATGATCAAGTTGCTTGAAATTCATGATATCGTTTCTAAGGGAGATGATCTTAGCGGGAGGAATATACTTAGAGATAAAAGCATCTTTGCACTTATTCCAAGAATCAATACTATTTTTAGGCAAAGACGAAAACCAAGTTTTAGCACGATCTCTAAACGAAAACGGAAATAGCTTCAACTTAACAATATCATTATCCACATCTTTCTTCTTTTGCATATCACACAAATCAACAAAGTTGTTTAGATGTGTAGCGGCATCTTCACTAGGAAGGCCAGAGAATTGATCTTTCATGACAAGATTCAGCAAGGCAGCATTAATTTCACAAGATTCAGCATTGGTAAGAGGAGCAATCGGAGTGCTAAGAAAATCATCGTTGTTGGAATTGGAAAAATCACACAGTTTAGAGTTATCTTGAGCCATCGTGACAAGCAAGCAGTCCAACACACAAGCACACAACCAAAAAAAGCGAAAATGAGGCGAACGGAAAAAGAGGGCGAATAAAACGGCAAGGGTGAAGTGGGGAGAGGAAAACGAGAGGCAAATGGCAAATAATGTAATGCGAGGGATAAGAGTTTGTGATGGGTACTTGGTATGTCTTGACTTGTGCGTAGACTCCCCGGCAACGGTGCCAGAAATCCTTTTTGCTACCTCTTGAGCATTGCGTTGGTTTTCCCTTGAAGAGGAAAGGGTGATGCAGCAAAGTAGCGTAAGTATTTCCCTCAGTTTTGAGAACCAAGGTATCAATCTAGTAGGAGACCACGCTCAAGTCCCTTGTACCTACACAAACAAATAAGAACCTTGCACCCAACGCGATAAAGGGGTTGTCAATCCCTTCACTGTCACTTGCAAAAGTGAGATCTGATAGAGATGATAAGATAATATTTTTGGTATTTTTATGATAAATACTAAAAGTAAAGATAGCAAAATAAACGGTGATAGAAATAATGGAAGATTAATATGATGGAAAATAGATCCGGGGGCCATAGGTTTCACTAGTGGCTTCTCTCAAGAGCATAAGTATTACGGTGGGTGAACAAATTACTGTCGAGCAATTCATAGAATTGAGCATAGTTATGAGAATATCTAGGCATGATCATGTATATAGGCATCACATCCGCGACAAGTAGACCGAAACGATTCTGCATCTACTACTATTACTCCACACATCGACCGCTATCCAGCATGCATCTAGAGTATTAAGTTCATAAGAACAGAGTAACACATTAGGAAAGATGACATGATGTAGAGGGATAAACTCAAGCAATATGATATAAACCCCATCTTTTTATCCTCGATGGCAACAATACAATACGTGTCGTTTGCCCTTCTGTCACTGGGATCGAGCACCGCATGATTGAACCCAAAGCTAAGCACTTCTCCCATTGCAAGAAAGATCAATCTAGTAGGCCAAAACAAACTGATAATTCGAAGAGACTTGCAAAGATAACAAATCATACATAAAAGAATTCAGAGGAGATTCAAATATTGTTCATAGATAATCTTGATCATAAACCCACAATTCATCGGATCTCGACAAACACACCGCAAAAAGAGTTACGTCGAATAGATCTCCAAGAGAATCGAGGAGAACTTTATATTGAGATCCAAAGAGAGAGAAGAAGCCATCTAGCTAATAACTATGGACCCAAAGGTCTGAGGTAAACTACTCACACATCATCGGAGAGGCTATGGTGTTGATGTAGAAGCCCTCCGTGATTGATGCCCCCTCCGGCGGAGCGCCAGAAAAGTCCCCAAGATGGGATTTCACGGGTACAGAGAGTTGCGGCGGTGGAAATAGGGTTTCGTGGTGCTCCTCGATGTTTTTGGGGTATAAGAGTATATATAGGCGAAGGAAGTCGGTCAGGAGAGCCATGAGGGGCCCACAAGGGTGGGGGTGCGCCCAGGGGGGCAGGCGCTCCTCCCTGCCTCGTGGCCTCCTCGGTTGTTTCTTGACGTCCACTCCAAGTCCTCTGGATCATGTTTGTTTCAAAAATCACGTTCCCGAAGGTTTCATTCCGTTTGGACTCTGTTTGATATTCCATTTCTGCGAAACACTGAAATAGGCAAAAAAACAGCAATTTGCACTGGGCCTTGGGTTAGTAGGTTAGTCCTAAAAATAATATAAAAGTGCATAATAAAGCCCATTAAACATCCAAAACAAAATATATAATAGCATGGAACAATCAAAAATCATAGATATGTTGGAGACGTATCAATCTCTCGGAGTGCGCTGCGCCTGTTGATGACTTGCCGGAGAGTTCCAACAGCAAGAGATCCAAGGTCGATGCACCACATGTGAAGAAGGTCCCGACAGGGCTGGCTAGCATTGATGGTACCTTCACTATCAATGCCACCCTTGATGACAAATACGAAAGCGCGCTCGTTGCCTTCCTGCGGGCGAATGTCGATGTGTTTGCCTGGCAACCATCTGATATCCCCGGTGTTCCCAGGGAGGTAATCGAGCACCACCTTACTGTCTGCCCACATGCCCGACCCGTCAAGCAGAAGGTTCGGAAGCAGGCCTTGGAGAGGCAGCAGTTCATTGCCGAAGAGATTAATAAGCTTGAGGCGGCTGGTCTGGTCATAGGAGTACTGCATCCGACATGGTTAGCAAACCCAGTGGTCGTGCGCAAGGCTAACGAGAAATGGAGGCTTTGCATTGATTTCACAGATCTCAACAAAGCTTGCCCGAAGGACCCATTTCCCTTTCCACGCATCGACCAGATTGTGGACTCCACTTCAGGTTATGATTTTCTCTCCTTTCTGGATGCATACTCTGGGTATCATCAGATCTTCATGTCCAAGGAAGACGAAGAGAAGACCTCGTTCATCACCCCATGTGGTACGCACTGCTTTGTACGCATGCCTTTCGGGTTAAAGAGTGCCGGGTCCACTTTTGCGAGAGCAGTCCAGATTGGTTTTGAACCACAGTTGCATAGAAACATTGAGGCTTATATGGATGATATTGTGGTCAAGACCAAGGACAGATAAACCCTTATCCAGGATTTGGAGGAAAAATTTGCTAATCTGCGCAAGATCAACTTGAAGCTAAATCCGGAGAAATGTGTGTTTAGCATTCCCTCCAGCAAGCTACTTGGGTTCTTCGTGTCCCATCATGTGATCGAAGCCAACCCCGACAAGATCAAGGCTATTGAGCAGATCCAAGCACCCAGGACAGTTAAAGATGTGAGGCGTCTGACAGGGTGCATTGCCGCACTTAGCAGATTCATTTCCAGGTCTACCGAGCGCGCCCTGCCGTTCTTCAAAATTTTGAAGAAGGCAGGGCCCATGAAGTGGACTCCGGAAGTAGACATTGGTTTACAAGATTCAAAGACCTACTTGTCCTCTGTGCCCACTTTGGTTGCCCCTAAACCACAACAGTCATTGCTGCTATACTTAGCGGCAACTAATCAAGTGGTTAGCGCAGCCCTAATGGCATAGCGGGAAGTAGAGGAAACAGAGAGTGAGCAAAGCCTGGCAGGACCGGATGAGGATCAGGGCAGAGAAGAGCACGGCAGCAGGGCAACCCCAAGGACGCGGCAAGGAAGAAAGTAGTGCAGTGCCCAGTGTACTTCGTTAGTTCCCTACTACAGGGGGCTAGATGGAGGTACTCTGGTGTGCAAAAGTTGATTTTTAGCCTCATCATGGCCTCAAGGAACTATGCCACTACTTCCAAGCCCATGAGATCACGGTTGTCACTCACTTTCCGTTGCAAAGGATACTCCGGAACCCTGGGGCTACCGGCAGAATAGTGGAGTGGGCTCTAGAGTTATCCAGTTTTGGTCTGAAATTTGAGAGCACATCAACAATTCAGAGCAGGGTATTGGCAGAGTTTATTGCAGAATGGACGCCAACCCCTGATGAGGAAGTACTGGAAACAGTTGCTCCCAGCAAGGAGGCGCCCCAAGAATGGATCATGTATTTCGATGGTGCATTCTCCCTACAAGGTGTAGGGGCTGGCGTGCTTCTCGTTGCTCCCACGGGAGAGCACTTGAAGTATGTCGTCCAGATGCATTTTCCCAAGGAGGAGGCAAACAACAATACAGCCGAGTATGAAGGGCTCCTTGTCGGGCTCAGGATTGCCATAGAATTTGGAATTAAGAAGCTAACTATTCGAGGAGATTCACAACTTGTGGTGAGACAAGTCTACAAGGATTACCAAAGTCCATTGATGGAGGCATACGTTGAGGAAGTGAGAAGATTGGAGGAGCACTTTTGACGGATTGAAAACAGAGCATGTACTCCATGCGGAAAACAACATAACTGATGATCTATAAAAGTGTGTTGCGCAAAAACTTCCTGTGGAACCAGGAACTTTTGTTCTCCATCTTACTCAGCCCTCCGTATGCCCGGGAACAATGGCCAGGAAGAGGAGGAAGTTGGACTCCAGTAAGCCTCTCCCAGTAGAGCCTCCCGGGGCTCCTGGTAGGAACCCTGTCGGAAACAACTCCCCATCACCTGTCGGGCTGCGCTCTCCTGCCGGGCCACTAGTCCCCGCGGTCGAGAAATGCACTCCCGCAGACGAGGTGGTGCCGCTAGTCCTTGTTGCTGAGCCCCACGCTCCAACTTGGGCAAGGCACATAGTCCATTTCCTCCAAATGGGAGAACTTCCCGATGAGCAAGAGGAAGCTGAAAGACTAGACCGGAGGGCCAGTATGTATCAGTTTGTTGATGACACTCTATACAGAAGAAGGCCCAATGGTGTGAAATTGAAGTGCATCTGCCGGGAAGAAGGAAAGGAATTGCTGGCGGAAATACACAAAGGCATGTGCGGCTCCTACATTGGATCAAGGGAATTAGTTGGGAAGCATTCCGGCAAGGATTCTCTTGGCTCACTATGCTCCAAGATGCGGTCGAGCTAGACACTAAGTGTGAAGCCTGCCAGTTCCATTCCAAGAACATCCATCTACAAGCTCCTCAAACAATCCCTTTGTCCTGGCCATTTTCGGTCTGGGAGCTCGATATCCTCGGCCCTTTCCCGCGAGATGCCGGGGGCTTTGAATTCTTGTTCGTTGCCATCAAAAAGTTTACAAAGTGGCCGAAATTAGATGCCGTGAGAAAGGTGACTGCTCAGTCAGCTATCAAGTTCTTGAAAGGACTGGTGCGCCGCTTCGGGGTCCAAGCACGGATCATCACCGACAACGGCACCCAGTTCACGAGCCGCACCTTCATGTAATACGTTCATGCCCTCGGAAGCAAGATCTCATTCGCTTCTGTTGCACATCCCAGAAGCAATGGACAAGCTGAGAGGGCGAACGCTGAAGTGTTGCGAGGACTCAAGATGAGAACTTTCGATACACTGCAGAAGTGCGGCAGGCGATGGACCGATGAGCAGCCGGTAGTCCTCTGGTCCCTCAGAACGACACCAAATCGGGCTACCGGGCAGACTCCCTCTTCCTAGTTTATGGGGTAGAGACAGTTATCCCCACGGAACTCATTTATGGGTCACCTCGAGTGCTTTCCTATGATGAAGTAGCGCAGGACCAGCACGGGCATGAAGACATTGTGCTTCTCGAGGAGAACCATCTCCGGGCTGCTACACGTGCTGCACGCTATCAGCAAGTCCTGCGTCGCTATCACAGCCGCAGGGTTCATGCCCAGGGTTTTGAGGAAGGCGACCTTGTCCTTGGTGCATTCAGTCCGCCAAGGGTACAAACAAGTTGACGCCGAAGTTGGAAGGCCCTTACCGGGTAGTTCGAGTCACCAGACCTGGCGCAGTCCGTCTGGAGACCAGAGATGGCATTCAATTGCAAAACTCATGGAATATTGAGCATCTCCGCAAGTTCTTCCTGTAAGGCCCTTATGTACAGGCCTTACCTCAGTTGCATGTAACCCCTTCTACAAAGCTAGGCGCAAACCCTGAGCAACAAAGAAATAAATGAAGCGATGAGGGGCCCCAACAAGTTGCATGCATGCATAAGCATTTCATGAGCATTGCATACTCTTGTAGGTCAGGTCGCATCTGGCATCATTTCCATCTGCATAAAGCTGCAGGTTCCTGCCGGTAATTTGGCCTCTAAGGGAAGCTAGAAAGATGAGCCAACGTTGTGATCTCCGGCAAGCCAAACAAATAAGTTCTATCTTTTGTCCATATGTGTTCTGTAAGCGAAAACTTGTGCATAAGAGAACCTCGCCACTTTTTGAAACTCAGGTGCTCCCATCCCTTGACTCGAACATTGCTTCGGTTAGGATGGTCGTAGTGGCCTTTGTTGAAAAAATATTGGCGGGGGGCTGGTCCCTCATCACAATTTGTGCCCGGTAGGCTTAGTTCCCCGACAACAAAATAGAGGGTACCGACAGGATAGCCTGTCGGGGGAAACTCGTTTATTTGAAAATATAGAGGCATTCCACCTCTGCATGGCCATATACATGCGCGAGTCCCCGGCAAGGTTCATCTTTTTCATTAATGTGCAGATCAAACAAGTACAGAACGTATAGGACACAAACATGGACTCAAGAGGTTACATAATTTGAACTAAAATTTGGCAAATGCCTACATATTTAAGATTTAAAAAATATAAGTGCCCCATAAACTCCTCTCCCTGTTCCTCTTATCCCAGGTAGTGCGGTGGGAAGAGAAGGGGACAGGGGCCGCACCCAAACAGGAGCCCATCCCGGTCCTCTCATGGCCTGCCGAACGCAGCCTGGCAAGATCGGGAGTGGCGAGGTTGCGAAGGAGGAGGGCGGAAGGAGCAGCTCGGCGGTGCCCTGGTTACCACCTCCGGGACCAGTCAGGAGCCCCAACATAAGCACTGATACGTCTCCAACGTGTCTATAATTTTTGATTGTTCCATGCTATTTTATTATCAATCTTGGATGTTTTATAATCATTTTATAGTCATTTTATATCATTTTTTGGTACTAACCTATTGACATAGTGCCAAGTGCCAGTTGCTGCTTTTTCATGTTTTTTACATCGCGGGAAATCAATATCAAACGGAGTCCAAATGCCATGAAACTCCACGATGATTTTTTATGGGCCAAAAGGAAGAAGTTGGGCCCTGGTTGCACCTGGGGGAGTCCCGAGGAGGGGACAACCCACCAGGGCGCGCGAGGAGGCCATGGCATGCTGTAAGGGTATATTTATCCCTTAGTTGTTTTGGTGATTGATGACAATGCTTTTACAGACTTGTGCATTGAGCATTTCAGACATATCATGACTAGGCACAAGACGATTTGGTGCCCCTCGAAGACTATTGAAGACGGCGTCTCTATGTTTCTTCTCGGTGGATTTGAGTCATAGGAAAGTTGTACTATTAAGAGGGGGCCCGCGTTGGAAAGGTTTGGGTGGAATCAACACGTACATGTCTGTTCCTCTTGCACCACCTTTCGTTTGGCTCTTTGGAGCATCCTCCGTTTCTCCGTGTTTTTGCAAAATGAAGGACTCCTAGTGTTGATGATCTGGGGCATGTGGTAGTACTGCTCTTCGGAGCGGTAGTACCGCATTGCCTTGCGGTAGTACCGGCCGCGGTAGTACCGCAGGTACTCACGGTAGGACCGCTCCTTGGGAGCGGTAGTACCGTGGCCTCTGGCCAGGCTCAGCTACTCGAGCGGTTGTAGGGGCGGATGTAATTTTTTACATCCACGCCACACGCGGTAGTACCGCTCCATGGGCACGGTAGTACCGTGAGCCCTGGTCTGGCACAGCAACATGAGCGGAAGTAGGAGCAGATGTAATTTTTTACATCCGCGCTTACGTGGTAGTACCGCTTGCCAGGTGCGGTAGTACCGTGTCGGATTTTTGCATGGATCGGAACTCGGCGAAAGTTGCTACGGATGTATTTTTATATGTCCATGCCTTCTCAGTCTAGACCAACCCTGCCTTGCGGTAGTCCGCAAGGGGGTGCGGTAGTACCGCTCCAGCGGTTCTACCGCCCTCGCCACAGGCTGGTCTAGCTCCTGCTGCGCCAGCGGTAGTACAGTGGTCCCGTGCGGTAGTACTGCTTGCCAGGTGCAGTAGTACCACTCGTCGTGTGCTGAGTTAGTGGATAACAGTTGGATTTGTTCTTGCACTATATAAGGGGAGTCTTCTTCTCCGAGTTGACTACCTCTTCCATCCTAAAGCTCCATTGTTGCTCTAAGCTCCATTTTCGCCCAATCTCTCTCCCTAGCCAATCAAACTTGTTGATTCTTTAGGGACTGCTTGAGAAGGCCCTGATCTACACTTCCACCAAGAGAAATTTGATTCCCCCCACTAATCCCTTGCGGATCTTGTTACTCTTGGGTGTTTGAGCACCCTAGACGGTTGAGGTCACCGCAGAGCCATATTCCATTGTGGTGAAGCTTCATGGTGTCGTTGGGAGCCTCCAATTAAGTTGTGGAGATTGCCCCAAGCTTGTTTGTAAAGGTCCGGTCGTCGCCTCCAAGGGCACCAATAGTGGAATCACGGCATCTCGCATTGTGTGAGGGCGTGAGGAGAATATGGTGGCCCTAGTGGCTTCTTGGGGAGCATTGTGCCTCCACACCACTCCAACGGAGACGTACTTCCCCTCAAAAGGAAGGAACTTCGGTAACACATCCTCTTCTTCACCGGCTCCACTCTTGGTTATCTCGTGCCTTTACTTGTGAAAGCTTATTTGTGTTATATCCCTTGCTTGCTTGTGTGCTTGTTGTTGTTGCATCATATAGGTTGCACACCTAGTTGCATATCTAAACAACCTACTTTGATGCAAAGTTTAAATTGGTAAAGAAAAGCTAAAAATTGTTAGTTGCCTATTCACCCCCTCTAGTCAACTATGTCGATCCTTTCAATTGGTATCAGAGCCTCATCTCTTTATTAATGACTTTGCCGTCCGAAGAGTATGGTTGACTCCGTAGACGGTGAGGAGGAGCACCCCGGTGTGATTCCGTCCTCGTCTATGGCCGATGGGGGAACCTCGGTATCACGCGAGGAGTTCAATGTGGCTTTAGACACATTGAAAGCTTCCATGACGACCGAGGTCAAAGGCATGCTTAAGAACTTTCTTGATGGTCTTAAATTATCCACCGCACCGTTGGAAGTGGTCGATCCCACTAACAAGGTGATGGATGCTAACTCCAACAAGGGGGAAGCTACTAATGACAAAGTTCCTTTATCTAGTGGTAGAAGTGGAAATGGCATCTTTGCCCATGTGGAACCTCCGCTTACTTCTGGTGGACCGATTCCTTCCACTCATTTGAATCATGCCGGTTGTCCTCCTAAGATTGTGACAAATGAGGACTTTGATGCTTGGGTTTATTGCTTTAAGCGTCATTTAAACCATGTTAATACTAATCTTTGGAGAATCATTGAAGAAGGTTTCTATCCGCATGACCGAAGCAACTTCACCCCTAGAGAAGTCGCGGATAATCAATTCAATGAGAATGCTCTCTTCATCATCCAAGATGCAATTCCACCCGAAGATATTTCTCATCTCCGGCCCTTCACCGTGGCCAAGGAAGCATGGCACCATGTTGTTTCCCTTTACAAGGGAAGCGCAAGCATTCAACGCTCCAACTATGAAGTGGTGCAAGATGAAGCCGATGAGTTTGCAATGAAAGAAGATGAAGAACCTCGTGAGCTTTACCAGAGATTAACTACTCTCGCGGTCTCACTCCGAGATTATGGGAGCAAGGATACGGTTGACAATTGGATCAAGCGCAAATTCCTCAAGGCCATGATGCCTTACCACAGGGCCATGTCCTCCGTCATTCGTCAAAGGCCGGATTTCCACACCTTGTCCTCAAGTGAAGTGTTGGATGGGTTTGCTGCTATGAGTATCTTGGACAAGACCGCCGACAATGCGGTGTTACGTTCTCAAAGAGCAAAGAAGCCCAACCTTGCCTTGAAGGCCAAGGTTAGTGTGGAAGAAGAGGACGAAGAGGAAGAAGAGGAGAGCAATCCTGAAGATACAAAGTATGCTTCTCCTGAACACATGGCTCTTGCTTCAAGGAAATTTTGGAGCAAGAAGAACACAAGGCCCAACTTCAACAAGAACAACTCAAGTGGCGCGAAGGGCAAGCAATGAGTGAGGACTTGCTATAGTTGTGGCAATGTGAGCCACTTTGTTGCGGAATGCCCTTATGAGAAGAGGGAAGACAATGGTGGCAAGCTCATCCGAAAAGACAAGGCCAGGTCCTTCCCCAACAAGAGCAACTTCACCAAGAAGACTCCTCCCAAGGGGTTGGTGGCACAAGAAGAGTAGAATGAGGATGATGATGATGATGATGGTGAGTTGGTTGCCATGGTCTGAGTTGCCATTGCGACAACTCCACGAGTGTCTCTCTTCGACTCACCCAATGAGAACATCACTTTTAAGTGCCTCATGGCTAAAGCCACCAACAAGGTAAACCCCAACATCAAAACCACCATCATTACTTATCCTTCCTTGACAGATTGCATTGATGAAAATGAGGTGCCTAATGAGGAGGTTAATGAATTTGAGTCGTTTATGAGTAAGCTCAAGGGTAAATCCTAGAAGCACTTCGTTGCTCTCTTGGAACAACTTGGTGAAGCCAATGACATGATCGAGGCTCACGAAGAAACCATATCTAAGATGGAGGGGCATAGTCATGACTATGTCGATGAGATATCGGATCTCTCTAATGCTCTTGAGGAAGAGCGCGGTCATCGTTTGGCTCTTGAGGAGTCACACAATGATGACCATGCTAGATTGAAGAAAGATCTTGATCATGCTCTTGTTGTATCTCGTGTGCTAATTCCGAGAAGGCCAAACTTGGGTTGATCTTGCTAGACTCAAGGAGGAGTTTGAGATACTTGACAAGGCTCACAAGGCCTTGAAGGGTGCTCATGCTAGTCTTAAAGAGTCTCATGATAAACTCCAAGTGAAGCTAATCAAGGAGAAAGCCACCTTTCCTCATATGGTTTTAATTGATAATGCAAATGCTACTAACCCTTGTTGGGAGCATGTGCATCTTGTTGAGGAGAATGCAAAGTTGAAGGGGCAACTTGAGAAAGGCCTTGTGTCGTGCATACAAGGTGAGAAGAATCTCAACGACCTTTTGAGCAATCAAAAGGAAGTTGTGGCCAAGGAAGGGATTGGGTTCGCGCCCAAGTCCAAGAACAAGAAGAAGAATGATAAGGCCAAATGACCTCCTCCTCTCAAGCAAACTTTGTGAAGGAGGGAGAGGGTGCTTCTAATGAGAAGAAGAAGAACAATGTGAAGGGTGGTGATGCCAAGAAGGGCAATGCTACCCCTCCCAACAAAGCCAACGACTTTAACCCTTCTTATGTGTTATGCCGTGCTAGTGATGCACATGTTTATGCTAAATTCGTTGGTTCTCCTTATGAGTACATTGAATGGTCTATTTGGGTTCCTAAGACCCTTGTTACTAACATCAAAGGACCCATTACAAAATGGGTACCTAAAACCAAGCACTGATCTCTTGTAGGTGTTTGCTTCCGGTGGGGGATCATGGTTGCTCGATAGTGGAGCCACAAATCATATGATCGGAAGCACGGACTTGGTGGTGGATGTGCACAAGATTCCATCTATGCCCACCAATGTTGAGTGGGGTGATGCCTCGTCTTCTAAGGTATTGGGACTTGGAAAGGTTGTCATTTCTCATGATCTCACGATCGAGAAGGTCATGCTTGTTGAGTCCCTTGCATACAATTTACTTTCCGTTCGTCAACTTGCACTCATGGGCTTTGCCACTTTCTTTGCTATTGATACCGTGGCCCTCTTGTGGAGCAAGACTCTTAAACTAGCCTTTGTTGGGCATGTCGAGAACGGTCTCTATGTGATTAACTTTTCGGAGCGACCCACTAAGACCGTGACATGCCTAATGGCTAAAGTTGACGTGGGATGGCTTTGGCATCGCCATTTAGCCCATGCCAATATGAGATTTTTGCAAAGTATTCTCAAGGGGGACCATGTCCGTGGACTAAAAAATGTGAGCTTTGCTAAAGATCGTGCTTGTATCGAAGGAAAGCTACATGAAAAGGCTCACCCTCAGATGTCTACTGCACAACCTTCTTCTTGTAGACGTTGTTGGGCCTCCAAGTGCAGAGGTTTGTAGGACAGTAGCAAATTTCCCTCAAGTGGATGACCTAAGGTTTATCAATCCGTGGGAGGCGTAGGATGAAGATGGTCTCTCTCAAACAACCCTGCAACCAAATAACAAAGAGTCTCTTGTGTCCCCAACACACCCAATACAATGGTAAATTGTATAGGTGCACTAGTTCGGCGAAGAGATGGTGATACAAGTGCAATATGGATGGTAGATATAGGTTTTGTAATCTGAAAATATAAAAACAGCAAGGTAACTAATGATAAAAGTGAGCACAAACGGTATTGCAATGCTAGGAAACAAGGCCTAGGGTTCATACTTTCACTAGTGCAAGTTCTCTCAACAATAATAACATAACTAGATCATATAACTATCCCTCAACATGCAACAAACAGTCACTCCAAAGTCACTAATAGAGGAGAACAAACGAAGAGATTATTGTAGGGTACGAAACCACCTCAAAGTTATTCTTTCCGATCAATCCATTGGGCTATTCCTATAAGTGTCACAAACAGCCCTAGAGTTCGTAGTAAAATAACACCTTAAGACACACATCAACCAAAACCCTAATGTCACCTAGATACTCCAATGTCACCTCAAGTATCCGTGGGTATGATTATACGATATGCATCACACAATCTCGGATTCATCTATTCAACCAACACATAGAACCTCAAAGAGTGCCCCAAAATTTCTAACGGAGAGTCAAGATGAAAATGTGTGCCAACCCCTATGCATAGGTTCATGGGCGGAACCCGCAAGTTTATCACCAAAACATACATCAAGTGAATCAATAGAATAACCCATTGTCACCACGGTTATCCCACGCAAGACATACATCAAGTGTTCTCAAATCATTAAAGACTCAATCCGATAAGATAACTTCAAAGGGATAACTCAATCCATTACAAGAGAGTAGAGGGGGAGAAACATCATAAGATCCAACTATAATAGCAAAGCTCGCGATACATCAAGATCGTACCACCTCCAGAACACGAGAGAGAGAGAGATCAAACACATAGCTACTGGTACATACCCTCAGCCCCGAGGGTGAACTACTCCCTCCTCGTCATGGAGAGCGTCGGGATGATGAAGATGGCCACCGGTGAGGGATCCCCCCTCCGGCAGGGTGCCGGAACAGGGTCCCGATTGGTTTTTGGTGGCTACAGAGGCTTGCGGCGGCGGAACTCCCGATCTATTCTGTTTCCCGGAGGTTTTAGGGTATATGGGAATATATAGGCGAAAGAAGACGGTAAGGGGAAACACGAGGGGCCCACGAGGGTGGAGGGCGCGCCCAGGGGGTGGGCGCGCATCCCTGCCTCATGCTCTCCTCGTTGATTCCCTGACGTGCACTCCAAGTCTCCCGTATTGCTTTCTTTCCAAAAATAACTTTTCCGAAGGTTTCATTCCGTTTGGACTCCGTTTGATATTCCTTTTCTGCGAAACACTGAAACAAGGGAAAAACAGAAACTGGCACTGGGCTCTGGGTCAATAGGTTAGTCCCCAAAAGTAATATAAAAGTGCATAGTAAAGCCCATGAAACATCCAAGATGGATAATATAATAGCATGGAACAATCAAAAATTATAGATACGTTGGAGACGTATCAGCATCCCCAAGCTTAATTCCTGCTCGTCCTCGAGTAGGTAAATGATAAAAACAGAATTTTTGATGTGGAATGCTACCTAACATATTTATCCATGTAATCTTCTTTATTGTGGCAAGAATATTCAGATCCATAAGATTCAAGATAATAGTTTAATATTGACATAAAAATAATAATACTTCAAGCATACTAACAAAGTAATCATGTCTTCTCAAAATAACATGGCCAAAGAAAGTTATCCCTACAAAATCGTATAGTCTGGCTATGCTCTATCTTCATCACACAAAATATTTAAATCATGCACAACCCCGATGACAATCCAAGCAATTGTTTCATACTTTTGATGTTCTCAAACTTTTTCAATCTTCACGCAATACATGAGTGTGAGCCATGGACATAGCACTATATGTGGAATAGAATGGTGGTTGTGGAGAAGACAAAAAGGAGAAGATAGTCTCACATCAACTAGGCGTATCAACGGGCTATGGAGATGCCCATTAATAGATATCAATGTGAGTGAGTAGGGATTGCCATGCAACGAATGCACTAGAACTATAAGTGTATGAAACCTCAACAAAAGAAACTAAGTGGGTGTGCATCCAACTCGCTTGCTCGTGAAGACCTAGGGCATTTTGAGGAAGCCCATCATGGGAATATACAAGCCAAGTTCTATAATGAAAAATTCCCACTAGTATATGAAAGTGATATCATAGGAGACTCTCTATCATGAAGATCATGGTGCTACTTTGAAGCACAAGTGTGGTAAAAGGATAGTAACATTGTCCCTTCTCTCTTTTTCTCTTTTTTTTTTGGGGCCTTTTCTCTTTTTTTATGGCCTCCTTTTTTTTCTTTTTTTTAGTCCGGAGTCTCATCCCGACTTGTGGGGGAATCATAGTCTCCATCATCCTTTCCTCACTGGGACAATGCTCTAATAATGATGATCAACACACTTTTATTTACTTACAACACAAGAATTACAACTCTATACTTAGAACAAAAATATGACTCTATGTGAATGCCTCCGGCGGTGTACTGGGATGTGCAATGACTCATGAGTGACATGTATGAAAGAATTATGAAAGGTGTCTTTGCTAGAAATACGATGTCAACTACATGATCATGCAAAGAATTATGACAATGATGGAGCGTGTCATAATAAACGGAACGGTGGTAAGTTGCATGTCAATATATCTCGGAATGGCTATGGAAATGCCATAATAGGTAGGTATGGTGGCTGTTTTGAGGGGGGTATATGGTGGGTGTATGATACCGGTGAAAGGTGCGCGGTATTAGAGAGGCTAGCAATGGTGGAAGGGTGAGAGTGCGTATAATCTATGGACTCAACATTAGTCATAAAGAACTCACATACTTATTGCAGAAGTCTATTAGTTATCAAAACAAAGTACTACGCGCATGCTCCTAGGGGGATAGATTGGTAGGAAAAGACCATCGCTCGTCCCCGACCGCCACTCATAAGGAAGACAATCAATAAATAAATCATGCTCCGACTTCATCACATAACGGTTCACCATACGTGCATGCTACGGTAATCACAAACTTTAACACAAGTATTTCTCAAATTCAAAACTACTCAACTAGCATGTCTCTAATATCACCATCTTCATATCTCAAAACAATTATCAAGCATCTAACTTCTCATAGTATCCAACACACTCATAAGAATTTTTTTACTAATCTTGAATGCCAATCATAATTAAAGCAAATTACCATGCTGTTTTGTAGGACTCTAAAAATAATCTAAGTGAAGCATGAGAGAATAATATTTTCTATAAAACAAATCCACCACCGTGCTCTAAAAGATATAAGTGAAGCACTAGAGCAAAAACTATATAACTCAAAAGATATAAGTGAAGCACATAGAGTATTCTAATAATTTCCTAATCATGTGTGTCTCTCTCAAAAGGTGTGTACAGCAAAGATGATTGTGGTAAACTAAAAATCAAGACTCAAATCATACAAGACGCTCCAAGCAAAACACATATCATGTGGTGAATAAAAATATAGCTCCAAGTAAAGTTACCGATGGAAGTAGACGAAAGAGGGGATGCCTTCCGGGGCATCCCCAAGCTTTGGCTTTTAGGTGTCCTTAGATTATCTTGGGGTGCCATTGGCATCCCCAAGCTTAGGCTCTTGCCACTCCTTGTTCCATAATCCATCAAATCTTTCACCCGAAACTTGAAAACTTCACAACACAAAACTCAGCAGAAAATCTCGTGAGCTCCGTTAGCGAAAGAAAACAAAAGACCACTTCAAGGTACTGTAATGAACTCATTATTTATTTATATTGGTGTTAAACCTACTGTATTCCAACTTCTATATGGTTTATAAACTATTTTACTAGCCATAGAGTCATCAAAATAAGCAAACAACACACGAAAAACAGAATCTGTCAAAAACAGAACAGTCTGTAGTAATCTATAACTAACGCAAACTTCAGGAACTCAAAAAATTCTACCAAAATAAGAAGACCTAGATAATTTGTTTATTGATCAGCTGCAATTCGAACAGTATTTTATCACGTTCTGGTGATTTTAAACAATTGTTTTCGTGAACAAAAAGTTTCTGGAATTTTCAGCGAGATCAAATAACTATCATCCAAGAAGATCCTATAGGTCTTACTTGGCACAAACACTAATTAAAACATAAAATCACATATAACCAGAGGCTAGATGATTTATTTATTCCTAAACAGAACCAAAAAGCAAGAAACTAAAATGAAATTGGGTTGCCTCCCAACAAGCGCTAACGCTTAACGCCCCTAGCTAGGCATGATGATTTCAATGATGCTCACATAAGAGATAAGAATTGAAACATATAGAGAGCATCATGAAGAATATGACTAGCACATTTAAGTCTAACCCACTTCCTATGCATAGGGATTTTGTGAGCAAACAACTTATGGGAACAAGAATCAACTTGCATAGGAAGGCAAAACATGCATAACTTCAAAACCTTAAGCACATAGAGAGGAAACTTGATATTATTGCAATTCCTACAAGCATATTTTCCTCCCTCATAATAATTTTCAGTAGCATCATGAATGAATTCAACAATATAACCAGCACCTAAAGCATTCTTTTCATGATCTACTTGCATACAAAATTTACTACTCTCCACATCAGCAAAATTCATCTCATTCGGAATACTGGGAGTATCATAAGAGACTTGAATACTATAAATTGTTTCCACATTAAAAGAGTAATGTTCATAAAAAGGGTACTCATAATCATGACAAGTTTTATAAATATAATCATCACTACTTTTTATAGCATAAGTTTCATCACAATAATCATCATAAGTAGCAACTTTGTTCTCATCATAATCGATTGAAACCTCTTCCAAGATAGTGGACTCATCACTAAATAAAGTCATGACCTCTCCAAATCCACTTTCATAAATATTATAAGATTAAACATCCTCCAAAATAGTGGGATCATTACTTCCTAAAGTTGACACTCTTCCAAACCCACTTTCATCAATATAATCATCATAAGTAGGAGGCATGCTATCATCATTATAAATTTCCATATCAAAACTTGGGAGGCTAATAACATCATCTTCATTAAAGATAGCATCCCCAAGCTTGGGACAAACATTAATTTCAGAAAATATATTCTCAAAAACATCATCTTCATCAAACATAGCATCCCCAAGCTTGGGTCTTTTCATATCATAAGCATAATCACTCTCATCATTAATAGTATGGATAACACCAATAGTATAGCAATTATCATATTCTTACAAGCAAGTGCCAACAAGATTTTCAATATCATAAGAAGTATCATTATATTCCCAATCATAATCATCACAACAAGCAATAGGCATAACAAGATCATCATCAAGTGCATCATCTTCCACAATTATTTTTGATTCATTTTCATGAGGCACAACAATAATAGGAGCAACATTATTTGGGAGAGATATCTTTTTACCTCTCTTCCTTTTCCTTTTCTTCTTCTTCACCACATCATGTGTGGGTTCAATCCTCTTTTTGAAGCTCCTTATTAATGAAATTGGTTGAATAGAAGGCTCCTCCTCGTTACCTGATTCATCATAAGAAATAATAGGAGGATATTGGGAAGTATCTTCCCTTTCATTAGTATTCTCTTCATCTTCTATTTGTTTTCTTTTCTTTATGAAATTGGAAATATAAGGATTTCCGATGCAATTCACCGCACAATACATATAAATTTCTTCTAGATCAATATCGAGGAATTTCTCAAGGTTATATTCTGGAATATGCTTAGTTTGACGTTTCATTTCTTCATAATCCAAAAGCAAACTAAGTTCATTATGATGTGCAAGGGAAATGAAATCATCACAATTTTTGGACACGATTCGATCATGAAACAATTTGCATTTGATATTTAAATGACCATGTTCATTGCAAAGTTCACAAGTACGGTAAAGATAATTTAAATTTTCAGCACTCACATTTAGCCTTTCTTGTAACCATTTAGTTTCTAAATGCTTATGTCTCTTGAAGTATCTATCTTCCCTATTTGGTGTGTACTTGCAAACCCAATGCACTCCACAAAAACTGACATGTTTATAGGAGACATTTTCATCATAACTAGTGCAATCATCATTAGTACTATGGATATTCAAGGAGTTCATACTAACAACATTGCAATCATGCTCATCATTCAAAGATTTAGTGCCAAACATTTTAATGCATTCTTCTTCTAACACTTTGGCACAATTTTCCTTCCCATCATACTCACGAAAGATATTAAAAAGATGAAGCGTATGAGACAAACTCAATTCCTTTTTTGTAATTTTCTTTTATAAACTAAACTAGTGCTAGAACAAGAAACAAAAAGATTCGATTACAAGATCTAAAGATATACCTTCAAGCACTCACCTCCCCCCCAACGGCGCCAAAAAAGGGCTTGATGTCTACTACGCAACCTTCTTCTTGTAGACGTTGTTGGACCTCCAAGTGCAGAGGTTTGTAGGACAGTAGCAAATTTCCCTCAAGTGGATGACCTAAGGTTTATCAATCCGTGGGAGGTGTAGGATGAAGATGGTCTCTCTCAAACAACCCTGCAACCAAATAACAAAGAGTCTCTTGTGTCCCCAACACACCCAATACAATGGTAAATTGTATAGGTGCACTAGTTCGGCGAAGAGATGGTGATACAAGTGCGATATGGATGGTAGATATAGGTTTTTGTAATCTGAAAATATAAAAACAGCAAGGTAACTAATGATAAAAGTGAGCAAAAACGGTATTGCAATGCTAGGAAACAAGGCCTAGGGTTCATACTTTCACTAGTGCAAGTTCTCTCAACAATAATAACATAACTGGATCATATAACTATCCCTCAACATGCAACAAACAGTCACTCCAAAGTCACTAATAGAGGAGAACAAACGAAGAGATTATTGTAGGGTAAGAAACCACCTCAAAGTTATTCTTTCCGATCAATCCATTGGGCTATTCCTATAAGTGTCACAAACAGCCCTAGAGTTCGTAGTAAAATAACACCTTAAGACACACATTAACCAAAACCCTGATGTCACCTAGATACTCCAATGTCACCTCAAGTATCCGTGGGTATGATTATACGATATGCATCACAATCTCAGATTCATCTATTCAACCAACACATATAACCTCAAAGAGTGCCCCAAAATTTCTACGGGAGAGTCAAGACAAAAACGTGTGCCAACCCCTATGCATAGGTTCATGGGCGGAACCCGCAAGTTGATCACCAAAACATACATCAAGTGAATCAATAGAATAACCCATTGTCACCACGGTTATCCCACGCAAGACATACATCAAGTGTTCTCAAATCATTAAAGACTCAGTCCGATAAGATAACTTCAAAGGGATAACTCAATCCATTACAAGAGAGCAGAGGGGGAGAAACATCATAAGATCCAACTATAATTGCAAAGCTCGCGATACATCAAGATCGTACCACCTCAAGAACACGAGAGAGAGAGAGATCAAACACATAGCTACTGGTACATACCCTCAGCCCCGAGGGTGAACTACTCCCTCCTCGTCAAGGAGAGCGCCGGGATGATGAGGATGGCCACTGATGAGGGATCCCCCCTCCGGCAGGGTGCCGGAACAGGGTCCGATTGGTTTTTGGTGGCTACAGAGGCTTGCGGCGGCGGAACTCCCGATCTATTCTGTTTCCCGAAGGTTTTAGGGTATATGGGAATATATAGGCGAAAGAAGTCGGTAAGGGGAGCCACGAGGGGCCCACGAGGGTGGAGGGCGTGCCCAGGGGGTGGCGCGCCCCCTGCCTCGTGCTCTCCTCGTTGATCCCCTGACGTGCACTCCAAGTCTACCGTATTGCTTTCTTTCCAAAAATAACTTTTCCGAAGGTTTCATTCTGTTTGGACTCCGTTTGATATTCCTTTTCTGCGAAACACTGAAACAAGGGAAAAACAGAAACTGGCACTGGGCTATGGGTCAATAGGTTAGTCCCCAAAAGTAATATAAAAGTGCATAGTAAAGCCCATAAAACATCCAAGATGGATAATATAATAGCATGGAACAATCAAAAATTATAGATACGTTGGAGACGTATCACCCTCCCACGACTATCATTTACTCGAAGAGGCCTTTGGAGCTCCTTCGCTTGGATTTCTTCGGGCCTCCATCCTTTGATAGTCTTGGGGGTAGAAAGTATTGCTTGGCGATTGTGGATGATTATTCAAGATACACTTGGGTATATTTCTTCAAGTGGAAGAGCGAGACCCAACAAACCATCATTGACTTTGCAAATGAAGCCCAACGTCAACACAATGCAAAGATATTGACAATAAGAAGTGACAATGGCACCGAGTTCAAGAACTACACCTTGGATGAGTTTCTTAGTGATGAGGGGATCAAGCATCAATATTCCGCACCATACACTCCTCAACAAAATGGTGTAGCGGAGAGGAAGAACCGAACGTTGATGGATGCGGCAAGGACCATGATGGCGGAGTTAAAGTCTCACTACAAAAAAAAGACACATCCGTGACATTTTGGGCCGAACGAATTTTTTTGTCATACTTATGACACTTCTATGACGATAATTGTGAAAAAACCCGGTATCATCATAGATGTGGTGGGCTCCTACTTCTATGACAAAAAATCATGACAGAAAATGGGCTTTTCGTCCTGGGCGGGCCGGAGTCGCAATTGCATGACATTCTTTGGTCCGTCCATGACGGAAAAAAACCGTGGTAGAAGCAAGGGCTAGGAAAATATCGGGGTGTTCCCGGTTACGGTGGGTGGTCAGGGTCGAGCGATGCACGGAGGTTTGCGCGTCTCTCTCGTACACGCACGCGCGTGGGTGCGAGGCGTTGGGCTCTAACTGAACCCGAGTGAGGCGTTCGCCTACTGAACCCGAGCGATTGCACTGCAGGCTACGCGTTACTGAACCCGAGCGATCGATCGATGGCTGTTAATTGAACCCGATCGAGCGATTCCTTTGCTACTGCTGCTAACTGAAGCCGATCGATGCTGCCTCTGGATGAACAGTGAGCGTTGCCGGGGGGTTTGGATGAACAGTTCCCGGTGAGGGTGGATGAACAGGACCCCGTGGTGTTGCCTCTGGATGAACAGGACCCCGATCGATCGAGCCGGTTCGGGCTGGATGAACAGGACCCCGTGGAGGGCAAGATGAACAGGACCACCCCGTGGAGGGCTGTATGAATAGTAGACGGTGGAGAGCTGGATGAACAGTGGCCCGTGGAGGGGTGGTTGAACAGGAGCCCGTGGAGAGGGCTAGTTGAACAGTAGCCGGTGGAGTAGCGCGTGGTGGAGGCTGGATGAACATGAGCCCGTGGATGAACAGTCGCAGGTGGAGGCTGGAGGAGGTCGATGGTGGATGAACAGTAGCCCGTGGAGGCTGGAGGGGGTCGACGGTGGAGATGAACAGTATCCCGTGGAGTCCCGTTTTGCGGTACGCCACACCCCTCCCGATGAACAGGACCCCCGTTTCGACCGTAGCGCTCCAAGACAAGTCCGTTTCCTCCGTTTTGCGGTACGCCACACCCCTCCGGATCAACAAGACCCCCGTTTCGACCGTAGGAGGTTCGTTTCCTCCGTTTTGCGGTATGCCATTCCCCTCCCGATGAACAGGATCCCGTTTTGAACTTGGCGGTTGAACACAAGGCCGTTTCCTCCGTTGTGCGGTACGCCAGGCCTCGTTTCCATCGGTTGTTCCGTCCAAGCCCTCCCGATGAACACGACGACGCATTCCTTCTGACCCAGCCGGTTGGCTCCCCATGAACACGACGACGAAGCAGTTTCTCTGTTCTGACCCAGCCATACACGAGTCCTGGCCGTACGTATGTGCGAGTAGGCGTTCGAGACCCCGCCCGTATGTACGTATGTGGTCGTATTTTCTTTCTTGGACACTGGCCGCTGTACGTCCGTGTACATGCTACGTGCGCGCCTCTACTACGACACGTGCGCGCCTCTACATTGACCAGTATGTACGTACACGTTCGTGACCAGAATGACAACGCTACGTACGCTTCGACCAGGTGGGTCCCGACTGTTAGGCACTTCCTTGCGTGCAAAGATGTAGCTGGTGGGTCCCAGCAGTCAGGGGGGCGAATCGTTTTTTTTGCCCGGACGGACTTCCTTGCATGCGAAGATGTAGCTGGTGGGTCCCAGCAGTCAGGGGGAAATGTTTTTTTGCGAAATACAGTGGCCCGTCCGATGGGTCCCCACTGTCAGGTGGAAGAATAATTATTTTGCGCGTAATAAGGAGGCACTTCCTTGCTGCGGCCGTGGACCCAGCTGTCAGCCTCTCCACGTACAGTCCACGTCCGATGGAAGTCGTTCCTTGACCACGTTGACCGCGGTGCGCCGAGAGCACCAGGGCGGTGGACGACGGCGAGGCGTAGGAAGGGGACGACGCGGAGCCGGGGAAGATGCGGCAGTGGAAGCCCGCACGGAGAGGAGTACGAGGGTTCACTGGTTCGACTGCGGTGTGAGGCTGCCATCGCCGCAGGGCCTGGCCAGCGGTGGGAATAGCAGGGGCGGTGAGGCCTCCGAGGTAGCACAGCCGGCCATGGGAGGCAGGAGCATGCGACACGACGGGCGCTGCTTTGGGCGGCTGGAGCAAGAAGACTAGAGGTTGAAAAATCACTACGGCCGTTGGATGGACATCGTACGGTCACTTGAGCTAGAATCGTTCATATTGACTAAGTTGACAAAGCACTCCGTCCCCGTCAACTTTGTAGGCCCACAAGTCAGCCTCCCACCAAGGTGGGTCCCAACTAGCAGGGGGGTATTCATTTTTTTGTGCGTAATAAGGAGGCACTTCCGGTGGGTCCGAGCTGACAGCGGGGGGAACGTTTTTTTCGCAAAATACGGTGGCCCGTCTGGTGGGTCCCAGCAGTCAGGGGGGAAACGTTTTTTCGCCAAATACGATGGCCCGTCCAGTGGGTCCCTGCTGTCAGGTGGAGGAATAATTATTTTCCGCGTAATAAGGAGGCACTTGCTTGCGGCTGTCGTGGACCCAGCCGTCGGCCTCTCCACGTACAGTACTCTTCCGATGGAAGTCATTCCTTTACCACGTTGACCACGCCGCGCTGAGAGCACCAGGGCGGTGGACGACGGCGAGGCCTAGGAAGGGGATGATGCGGAGCCGGGGAAGACGCGGCAGTGGATGCCCACGCGGAGAGGAGTACGAGGGTTCACTGGTTCGGCTGCGGTGTGAGGCTGTCGTCGCCGCAGAATAACAGGGGGTGTGGGTGAGTAGAGGGATGCCCTGGCCAGCGGTGGGAGTAGTAGGGGGCGGTGAGGCCTGCGTGGCAGCACAGCCGGCTACGGGAGGTGGGAGCAGGCGGTCCCGCCGGCGCTGGATTTGGCGGCTTGAGCAAGAAGATCAGAGATTGAAGAAACACGACGGCCGTTGGATTGACATCCAACGGTTACGTCTGCTAGAATCGTTTGTTGACGTATATAATAACTAAAACAATCTTGCATACGTGTCAACTTAATAGGCCCACAAGTCAGACCATTCCCTCTTTTTTAATAATTTATATAGAGGTCATTGCGACTTCTTATGCAATTTATTGCAGTCCGTTTTTTTGGTTGGCCAGGGCCAATTTCGCATATTTCTGTGGGTTCCAAACTATTTTTAATACCGAAATGTCGAGCCAGATTTAAAGTACTTTGAAGATATATTTAAATTAGGTTAATGCCCACTAAAATAGGAATCTGAAAATGTGAAAAAAATTCAGAAATTATAAAGTAATTGCCAATTTGTCATCTGTTTTTATATTTACAACCCATTTCATATTACTTTCAAGATTTGCAGGCATCTTGAAAGAGTTGCAGCCCATCAGGGCGTAGAAAAATAAGTAGGCCTGGATTCGGTATTCTTCAGAAAAAATAAACTGGGCTCATTTTCGCAAAGAAAAAATAGCTGGGCTGGTCACATGGTGAACATAAAATATAAACCTAGGCTAGACGGGCCACAGGCCAGTTCAAACCCTGCTCCGTCTCAACAATAACAAAAAAATACTGCTCGCGCAGCTACGTCCCAGGTGTCAGCCGATCTTGTGCTGTTCTCTTGTCTATTGACTATATACGCTCACAATGTCGTGGGTCCCAAATGTCAGGAAAACACTAGGAGGAAGCATTTTATTTTTCCATACGCTAACATGGTGGGCCCCTACTGTCATCCTCTCCACGTACTTCTACCGATTCCTGTTGTTTGTTGACCATGTTGACAACGCGAGAGGGCGGCGCCGCGGCGAGCGCACCAAATCGCACGGAGGACGACGGCGAGGCCTCGGACGTCGGCGTTAACGATTTAGGAGACGGTGGGACGGCGATGCGTGTGCTAAGGCGCAGCTAGCCGTGGGAGGCGGAAGCAGGTGGCCCCGCCGGCATTTGTTTGGTTTTGGCGGCTGGAGGAAGACAGGACTGAAGAAACACGACAGACTGTAAAAGCAGCAGGAATACTTAATAGCCTTAACTAAAACCAGCAGGGGCACTTAACAACCATAGCTGAAAGCAGTATGAGTACTTATACAGGTTCAACCGTACAAAGCACGCCTCGAACAGTGCTACTTTGCCTACAGTTAACCAAGGGTGAGGCCGCCAAGCCCCAAGACAAGGCCCAGGCGCCACCCCGCGCATCCACAACCTTCTGAAAGCGGCTTCATCTCGCAATGTGGTCAATAAACAGGATATTCGCTTTAGATCCATGGAAAAGCAGGAACATAATCTTCTGTCCTATTCTCCAAGATGGACGGGCCTTCATTATTTGAGGCCACCCATGAATAAGTATCTTTTCACCTCCAAGGGGAATGGAGTAGGTCGACATAAACATCATGTTGTGACCAAGCGCAAGTCTGACCCGACCATGGTCAGGCATCCGTATAGGAACAATAGAACTGGGCAGTTTCTGTTTCAAGAAGATCACAGCTGTAAAACTGTGTATAAGCAATAGTTTATGAACAACATATAACAGAAAACAGCTCGTACCATAAGTTTCTCGACATAGTTGGACCTGTTCAACGAGTGCAGCAGTGGCACACATATCCCACGTGGCCTTCCACCATTGAAACGCCCCACAAGGACCTCAAGACGATCAATAAAGTGTAGAAACTTGTGGATGTTGTCCCAGTCAACTTCGGTGCCATCAGTAACAGCTGAGTTGTTACAGAATAACAAACGAGCAGCCTGCTTAACTCTGAAAAAACCTACATGTGCCACCAATTATAAGAAAATATTAGTTAGAAGTAGCATCTTCGTGAGAGATTCGTTGCTACTTCTAAAGTTAAATTGTGATTAGTTAGACAGAATAGGTGGATTAAGAAGTAATCGAGGCAACAAGCAAGAACCAGATACAAAACTAACATGGATGAACAATTGGAACGACGTCGGGGTGGAAGATCGCAGTGAAGATGAGACCAGGTTCTGCTATTTCCATCAACATTCGTGCGCCAACTTTCAGTCCGTAACACTTGAGAAAGTTTATCCAAGTTTGGCCATAAAAAAGCAGCGATCTTCTTGGTTCATGAACCCAACTCGAAACTTATATCCATGGCTTGTCTTCACTGTTACCATTAAACTGGTGTATTCAGTTATGGCAAGGCCGAGCATCTTGAGTACATGTGTTCTGGCAGAGCAAGGAATGCACTGCAGGAAAATTAATATGAGAACACAATATATTCCCTATATCCAAATCTAGAAATACTTTCCTCCTTCACGTCAGTGTTGACCATGGTACTAGTACCTTTTATCCAAATATAGCAATCCAAATTTCCAAATTAGTCGACATCATGTTCAAAAAACCCACCCTCCCGGATAGAGAAGAGGATTCTAGGAACATACTATGCGCGTTTTAAAATCCTGTGTTAGGGTGAGAAGGAACAAGTGTGACGTCTCGCCGAGGGCGCAGAACCCTGTAGGGTCCTCGCACTTTTGGCACTGCAAATGAAAGACACTAGATTCAGGAGGAAGAAAAATGCATCAACGGCGGCGGCTGCCATCCTAGGAGTACCCGCGACCAAGGGACTTGGATTTATCGGGGATGGATGAAGAATTCGTACCAGGTTCTCCTTGAGAAAACCCTATGCAATGGCCGAGCGGGGGTTTTCTCTGAAAAAGCAGACAAGGGAGAAGGGATTCAGGCCGAGTGAAATATTGCCGCTTCGTCCGTCCAGCTTACTGCTAAAGCTGGAAAGGTGGGGATTTTTTGTGATTTGACGGCTCATTGGGCATTAATGCGGCGCTACGACTGGGGTGTGTCTACCGTGCAGTTGTGCACTCTAATTTGGTGCATATGGCATGTGGACCCCGTTGCCGGATGCCTCACATATCAGCGAAAGGAAGTGGAAAGACAGGAGTAACTAGTTATTACACATAAATATATTTTTGACAGAGAGATATTCCCTCTGTAAAGAAATATAAAGATCTTTTATATCACAACTTTATACATAAGAAAAATCAAGGGGAATATATATAACATATATAATTATAAAAACAGAGTTTTTTTAACACGGTATAGACGAGTTGGTGATGATGGTGTGCCTGTCATCCTACAATATAGGTCGTCCGATTTATATCTGACGGATAGGAAGGAAACAATGGCAATTTTGCAAAAAGGTACCCACACACCTCTCACATTTGCAAATAAGGCCTTCCCTCATTTATCCTTTTCTCTCACAAGATAAAATACTCATACAAATGCATCTTGATGTTACGTGCAACGCACGGGCATTACGGGGGTTCAGCTGAGAAATACTCAGACAGGCTCACGGTTCTGGACTTTGGGCCATAGGCCGGTGGGCCTGCATGTTTGGGAGCCCATGTGTTCTATCTCAGCGCTTTTCATATTGCAAGTGGTCGGTACGGCGCTGGTTTTAGATGCTGTCACAAGGCGAATACACAAAATTGAATAAAGCACAGCAGCTGTTGGAATGAAATGAAACGACAGTTCCTAACCAGCAATCAGAGTTGCAATTCTATCAACGATACTGTCGTACTACTTATACACACAGGACACTTGTTTCACCATGCCAGAGTATTTCATCAAAATCTCTCGGTGGATAGATCAGTTCGGCAGTACTGAAGAATTTCAAAGTTGATTTGGACCAGCTCTCCTTGCTGAGAAAGTTTGATTTTGACATCATCCCCTACCGCAAGATATGATTTAGATTTGAACCTTGATCATCCTTTAGCATCAATCATCATGCGACCATCCTTTGTACTTACGGCATATTGAGCAGGTTCATTCACACCAAGGCTGCGCATGGTAAGAGAAACTTGGCCGCTGCCGCCCGGATTGTTGAACGACTCCCTCGTTGCTCTAGGAATTCTCTGTTTGCAAACAAGAAGACATACCCAAACAGTTAGATCAACACAGTGAATCATGTGAAACAACATGGAAAGAAAAAAGAACAAAACACTTGGGCGGCCAATGCTTACCAAGAAGGTGGACATGTCGGTTTTTGTAAGGACTTTGGTATATGAAGTGCGAACTGCAGCCCAGTCTGTTGCCGGTGCAACTGCTCGTTCGGCTGCCGCTGCACGGGCCGGAGCAGATGCAAGTGCAAGTGTTGGTGCAGGTGCCGAAGCCGATGCTGCTGCCAGAGATGGTGCTCCTTGTAGAGTTGGTGCCGGTGTCGGAGCAGGTGCCGGTGTCGATGCCCGATCCTCTGGTAGATCAGCCTGATCCGCTGACGCGGTTGGTGCCCCATCCTCAGCTGGATCAGACTGAGCTACTGCCGCTGTCATTGCTAGAGCAACTGCTGGTGCTCGATCCGTTGCTGAAGGTGGTACCGATGAGCGAGATAGCGGCGATCGTGTCTGGTCTGCTATGATTAGCTTTCTAACTTGACTAGGCTTCGTGACCATGATCCAGTTTCCTTCTTCATTTCTTTTAAACGCGAGAAGGACTAATTGTGGCGTTTTTGTTAAACCAAACTGCAGTTCATCATAGGGATTCAGCTTGTACTCAGACAACAGACTGATCCAATTTTTTCCAGTAATATAAGTGATGGACAGTGCATTCGTTACTGACACGACATAAGAAGTGAAACCTGCAAAAATAGCCATCGTAGAGCAAACCAAATGGTTTATTCTGTGATGAATGTCACATGGCAAAACCTGCATCTTAAAATTGCAGGAAAAGAAAGAAAACATGACATTAAATCAATAAGATTTAGACAGTAAATCAATAAGATAAGATTTTGACAGTAAATCAATAAGATTTACTTGATGTGACACGAGTGAATCCTTACCAGGAAATCACTATGTTGAAGTACTAAACAGAAGATTGATCGTCCAACTACGGGTGGCATGCAGGGGCCCTGCCTACTCCCACAAGCAGGACAGTCCAAAGGTCGTGAAAAATCGTATGGACCGAACATCCATGGGACTGGAAATCCTGGTGGGTGCGATAAACCCTGCAATGCATACAGATATTGGAGTGTAACCATAATTGATAAACAGTCCTCACAAAAAAGATGATCTGGATACTTCAAAATATACATTCTGGATTGAGTGGACAGACATTAACATAGACCGTTCTCAGGACTGACCACACACCAAAAGCGGCAGTACTAATAAACAATACAGGGTTCACAAACACAAATCAAGTACTGAACAATAGTACTTACTACAGACAAGCAAAGTTGCACTAATTAAACTCTGCAGACTATTTCTTGTCACCGACCTGCGGGATGAACACCGCATAACTGACTAGGCCATGGACTTCGTGAGAGATGTCTACATGCACCATCACCATCTCGTCAACCTTGGAGAACCTAACAGAGTGGTCTTTCCACTCATAAACATGATGATGAAGACATGCCGCATCAGATTTGTTGGGTAGCTTTACAAGAACCACACCCTTCATAATCGAAGGCACAACCAGGAAATTGTTGTGGTCAAGTACAGCCTCGAGAACACGCCTGACAACAATGCTATAGGAAAACACTTGTTAAGAACATGTGGCGACAAGGACACAACAGCTGGATAGTTTAGCAGTAGAACTCATCCTCAGGTCTTCCAGTTCACAAGGCATGACTTTGAGAACTTCATCTCCATCGCGGACCTGGTTCTAATTCAAACAGAAACCATATTTTATTACTACCTTCATTCAGAAATATAAGATGATTTTCGATATTATACTCCATATATGACTACATATACACACAGAAATGAGTGAACAAAGACACTAGAACATGTCTTCAAAGGCATGAGAGCAGAGGGATTACTTGCAATATCCATAACACAAGTTACCGAGGCAAATATACCCTCTTCAAAGGTAGCATTGATGTTCATAAAGTACTCCCTCCGTCCCAAAATTCTTGTCTTAGATTTGTCTAGATACGGATGTATCAAGTCACATTTTAGTATTAGATACATCCGTATCTAGACAAATCTAAGATAAGAAATTTGGGACAGAGGGAGTAGTTGAAAGTAATCTATAAGAAATCAGTGTCAACCTCTCGCATGTTTTGGTCAAAAGAGGAATTTAGAACCGTCATTTGGCACACAAAAATCACATGCAAGATCACCCGGAAAGTTGTACTACTAGTACTAGTACTGCGTGTTAGATGAAAAAACACGATCAAGATCGAGAAAAAGATCGTCAAGAAGAGATATTACCTGGACTTGCTTAATGAGGGATCCTGGAGAGGGAGGCTTGGACAGGGCGATGGCTTTGAGCTTGTCTGCAGTAGTCTCGGCGGGGTGCTTGTGCTTCTTCGTACCATGAGCCTCGGCGGTTTTGGCCAGAGCCATAGACATCACTTCGGCCGTGGCTCCAACGTCCATCAAGAAACTGTCAAATAAAAATAAAAGAAAAGAAACCATAATCACAAACCCAAAAGAACAACAGAGAGGGAGTTATAGGATCAGTCTCGGGGTTGCAAGACCAGGCCTTGGCCAGAATTAACACCATTGATGCGCTCACCTTTCCTTCTTTGGGAGAGAAGAACAATGGCAGAAGCAGGTCGGGGTTTTCTTGAAGAAATGAGGAACAAGATGAGGGACAAGTGAGTTGGGTAGAGAGGAAGCTGAGAGAGAAGAGTGAAATGATGGTTGCTTCATCCGTCCAACTTACTGCTGGAAAGGAGGGGGGTTTTGTGATTTGACGGCTCATTGGGCATTACTGCGGTGCTTCGATCGGGGTAGTCTACCGTCACTCTACTACGGAGTAATTTAGTGCATGGCTGGTGGACCCCGATGCTAGTTGTCCCACACGTCGGCCAAAGTGAGTAATTTAGTGCATGGCTGGAGGAGGATCCGCACGGTAGAGCGTGTCCACTGTTTTTCTGAAGAAAAAAAATGATTACATCAAGCGTTTCCACTCTTACGACAGAGGAGTGTGAAACACGGCAGCCACTTGAACATACACAGTGCTCGTACTACTAGGTATGCGTAGTGGTTCATACATCAGTACTACATAATCTTGTTGCTAGTGTAGTAAGATATGACGACAACAAATGATGTTGTGCGCATGTCAACTATATGAACAGTAATGTAGTAACATAGTACCGCTTTTTTGACTGTCCGGTCAAGGATGACCGGTGAGATCAATGTTAACAGAACTAGGTCTACAGCACACGGAGAGTACGGTGCTACGGTACTCCATGAAACATGAACCATATGAAGCACGAATAGTGCTAGGCAGGGTGTATGAAGGGTGCACGGGATCGGAGCAAAAGTTCCCTTCTCGACCCACTTTTGGGTGTTTGGCAGAGTGCATGAAGGGTGCATGAGTCCACACTAGTAGGTTAACACAAATACACGAAGAGGAAAGAACTATATTGAGATGAGAATGCAACCAAACACACCCACACGCTTTGTGCTGCAGTGACTGATCTGCACCGTCTGAGTTTGATCCAATGGTCATGTTGCGCCGAGACATGGACATGCCCATGCAGAGGGCGCCTAAACACCACCGAAGTCCCTCGCTTCTCATGGCGCACGACGTTGGTGATGCAGGGGGCAAAACGGCTGAAAGGCAATGCAATCTACGGGAAGGCGGAGGGAGCCAGCCGAGGAGCGGGGAATCTTTTGGTTTTCACCATGGTAAAACACCGGTCGACGACTTCTCACATCAAGGAGCAGTGGGTTTTACAGGCGGAGTCATCGTGACTAATTGCTGCCGCGCCTGCTCCCGTCAATCAAAAATTTAAAAATCCTGCCGCGCCTGCTCCCGTCAATCAAAAAATTAAAAATCCTGCCGCACCCAAACACTAGAGCAACGCCGCGGTGGATATTTAAATTTACCTGCCGGCAAGTAGATAAAAAGGGGTGAAAAAACAATTGTGGCGGTGGCCTAGCTAATCGGTCGAACTAGCCCAACTAGCTAGCCACCGTGCTTCACTGATGTACTCGGCGAGAAAGGTGGTCTTTCATGATTTGACGACTCATTTACTTGCTTCGGCGAAAACGCGCGGTAGGGCGTCCCACGTCAGGAAGAATATATGCGCGCACCACCCAGGAGGACCCCGAAACCGCGCGGTAGGGTGTGCCATGTCTCGGCACGGAGGAAAAATGTGCGTGTAAAAATATACTGTATCAGACGTAGTACCTATGGTTCGACCTCGGGACCCAGCCAATTGGTCGAAAACACCCCACTAGCCACACAGCTTCCTCATGCTAACGTGGCACGGAGGATAGGTGTGGTTAGCTCCGTCTCGACCAGCCACAACGTCTCTTGTTCTAGGCGATTCTTCTATTTTCCAAGTTTTTTTTGTTGTAACAACACCACGGCAAGCTAGCGCCGCTCTTCGTGTGTGCCCGTGCAAAGGTTAAACGATGGAGAGAAGAGCGACATCGCAGACCTGGGACCCACCAGTAAGTGAGTCAACGGTCATGCACGTGTTGACGAGGCACTCCCTCTACTCTACTCAACGTAATACTGTATAAAATCAAGTTATGGGACAAAGCCAACAACCATTGTTGTTTCAGGCTATCGACTTACGCTTTGTAGTCTAGGTTGCTAGTTCGAATCTCGTCTTTCGGATTTTTTAGTTTTAGGTCCAAATTTGATTAATGACAAGTGGGACCCCCGTGTGTTGTTCCGATATTTCAGTGTACGATGGTTTTTTTGAACAAACACTTTGCACGGTTAGACAAGTAACGGCACGAGTTACACGTATTTTGCAAGTTTACGAATAAAAATGACAGCGGCATAGAATATCACATCCACCCCGCAGCTCAGATCCTATGGTGATACGAGTTTTTACACTGTTGGAAGTGAGTCCAATGGCTTGGGAGTAGTCTTTGTAATTATGTGCAATTTCCAAACTCTCCAAAGGTTATTTTTGCAAATAAAACATTCAGGCCTCGTGTGTGCCGCTGCATCTTGGATCCAACGGCTCCCCGTAGCTTAATTACCCGCTACGGTGATATGAGCATCTAGGTCGTATAATCAGTGATCAGATGGCACGTGCATAGTACTTGTACTTTCTGTGCAATTCCCAAACTCTCTCAGCCGTATATTGCAAAAACATTCAAACCTCCTACTGTGGGCCGTTAGATCTTCGTGAACTCGTATCACCATAGAATCTACGCTGTGGGAGCACCTCATCTTCTCCCGTGCAAGAAAATATAAGGTGCTCTTGCATCTTGGATGCTACGGTGATACGAGCTTCGAGGTCGTTTGATCTGAGATCCAATGTCATCTGAGCAGTCTTTGTGCTTGTAAGCAGTGGCCGAACTCTTTGGGGACTTTTCTGCAAAAAACCATACGAACCACCGAGGAGGTGTTGGGTCACAAATCCGACGGCTCCGAAGAGCTTGTATCACCAAAGCATCTAAGGTGTGGTAGCACACGATATTCTTACATACAGGAGAATATGATGTCCTCCTTCATCTTAGATGCTACGGTGATACGAGCTTCGAGGTCGTTGGATATGGGATCCAAGGGCATCTGAGTAGTTTTTGTACAAATTGTGTGCAATTCTCAAACTCATCAAGGTTCCTGTGAAAATATTAAGACATCATGTGAGCTGCTATATCTCAGATCTACAAGCTCCAAGCAACTCGTATCGGCATATAACATCTAAGGTATGGGGGCACATGATATTCTCCCGGGGGGGAGGGGTGGGGGTGCACAACCAATCGGTGGTTGGGAGGGTGGGGACAAATATAATCTAAACAACCCTAAACAGAGCTTCACAATTTTATCTAAGGTCGAGGGGTTGACCCCCGACAATCATAGCTCTGCCTAATTAAACACAACATTTGCATGTACTATAATACTAGACTTAATATTCATGTTTCAGTTTCATGTTCATTTTAAATATTGAATTGAGGACCATGCATGTCTTACATTTTACTCCCTTCATTCCTAAATATTAGTCTTTTTAGAGATTTCAAATGGACTGGCACATACGGACGTATATAGACATATTTTAGAGTGTAGATTCACTCATTTTGCTCCGTATGTAGTCACTTGTTGAAATCTCTAAAATACTAATATTTAGGAACAGAAGGAGTATTTTTGAATTCGTGTCCTACATGCATGGTTTGGAAAAATAGATGCACTATACTTATTGGATTGTTGTTGTGTTCGTGTGTGGGTGTCTCTCTCTCTCTGTGTGTGTGTGTGTGTGTGTGTGGTCATATGCTTAATACATACAAAGTTTTCTCACCTCCATATTGTTCATCTTTTAAATTTGAATTTGCATTGAAAAACTTACTAGGGATACCATGAAATGGGAAATCCACGTTGAGATCACTATATCACAAACTCACTCTAATTCAACAACTCATCATAAATCAATTACCACGTTGAGATTGGTATTTGCAAGGAAAATACGGGCATTGTAATACACATAGATTCATTCAGCAATTTGAAAGGTTCCTTTCGTATTCTCGAATGGTAGGACCCAACGGCGTACCAGCCAGACCTTGGGTCGTGTTGATCCTAAAAAAATAAAAAAAATAAAAAACCGGGCTCGTGTCCTTCTGGTGGCATGCGTGGTACGCACATTAGGCAACCCCAAGCAGTCGAGCCTCCGCATTTCGAGTCGAAATATCGAGCGGCCGGAATTCCAGCCCTAGGAAATTCCCCTCATGTCCCCGGTCCATAATGACTACCGATGAACAACGGAGGGATGCTTTAGTAACTAGAACGAGTTACCTACCGTGCTGATAACCCACAAGTATAGGGGATCGCAACAGTTTTCGAGGGTAGAGTATTCAACCCGAATTTATTGATTCGACACAAGGGGAGCCAAAGAATATTCTCAAGTATTAGCAACTGAGTTGTCAATTCAGCCACACCTGGATAACTTAATATCTGCAACAAAGTATTTAGTAGCAAAGTAGTATGATAGTAGTGGTAACGGTAACAAAAGTAACCGTAGCAAAAGTAATGTTTTTGGTGTTTTGTAGTGATTGTAATAGTAGCAACGGAAAAGTAAATAAGCGAAGAACAATATGTGAAAAGCTCGTAGGCATTGGATCGGTGATGGAGAATTATGCCGGATGCGGTTCATCATGTAACAATCATAACATAGGGTGACACAGAACTAGCTCCAATTCATCAATGTAATGTAGGCATGTATTCCGAATATAGTCATACGTGCTTATGGAAAAGAACTTGCATGACATCTTTTGTCCTACCCTCCCATGGCAGCTGGGTCCTAGCGGAAACTAAGGGATATTAAGGCCTCCTTTTAATAGAGTACCGGAACAAAGCATTAGCACATAGTGAATACATGAACTCCTCAAACTACGGTCATCACCGGGAGTGGTCCCGATTATTGTCACTTCGGGGTTGCCGGATCATAACACATAGTAGGTGACTATAGACTTGCAAGATAGGATCAAGAACTCACATATATATTCATGAAAACATAATAGGTTCAGATCTGAAATCATGGCACTCGGGCCCTAGTGACAAGCATTAAGCATAGCAAAGTCATAGCAACATCAATCTCAGAACATAGTGGATACTAGGGATCAAACCCTAACAAAACTAACTCGATTACATGATAGATCTCATCCAACCCATCACCGTCCAGCAAGCCTATGATGGAATTACTCACGCACGGCGGTGAGCATCATGAAATTGGTGATGGAGGATGGTTGATGATGACGACGGCGACGAATCCCTCTCTCCGGAGCCCCGAACGGATTCCAGATCAGCCCTCCCGAGAGGTTTTAGGGCTTGGCGGCGGCTCCGTATCGTAAAACGCGACGAATCCTTCTCTCTTATTTTTTTCTCCCCGAAAGTGAATATATGGAGTTGGAGTTGAGGTCGGTGGAGCGTCAGGGGGCCCACGAGGTAGGGGGCGCGGCCTAGGGGGGCAGGCGCACCCTCCACCCTCGTGGACAGGGTGTGGGCCCCCTGACGTGGATTTTTCTTCCGGTATTTTTCTTATTTTCCAAATAGATGTTCCGTGGAGTTTCAGGTCATTCCGAGAACTTTTGTTTTTGCACATAAATAATACCATGGAAAGTCTGCTGAAAACAGCGTCAGTCCGGGTTAGTTCCATTCAAATCATGCAAGTTAGAGTCCAAAACAAGGGCAAAAGTGTTTGGAAAAGTAGATACGACGGAGATGTATCACGTGCCGAGCACAGTTCAATTCCCTCGGTCGCCGCTCGCCAAGGTCACCCGTCAACTGCATTTCCTAGTACTACTACTACTACTCTCCGTCTAGGTGTGCAAGTCATCTTAGGTTGCGCACCGCGACCGGAGGGGAAAACAAAAGAACTTAATGTTTTTTGGCTAATTAATAACATTGCATGCAATGAACTAACCACTGCATGTCGAGTTTGCTAGTCTCAAGTCATTTAAAGCATGCATGGCCCACATCTCTTATTGGTTGATATGTCACGAAACAAGAAACGAGATGAGAGTTAATGTATCGCGCCTAAGTGTTTTGGGATTATTTGATTTTCATAAGATGACTTACACACCTAGACGGAGGGAGCACAGAATTGAGCCCGTTTGTTCGTGCCTAATACTTGAGTTAATATATCAGGCAATGCACTGGTACGGAGGGATTATCCTTTTACTCTGCATATATAACTTGACTGAAGTATAACTAAGCAAAATGTTTGACCAAATCCTTTCTTAAGAAATACAACAGGACAGATGTATGGCTTGAAAATTTATTGGATGATGCAGGTTATGATATTGTTTCGAATCCTGGATCTTAAATTTCAGAAAACCCAAAAGTGACCATAAATTCTTGTTCACGTGATATGGCACAAATATTACTTCATAATTTTTTTTCTTCAATTTGAGACAAGCTCCTTATGGAACAAAGACCTGTCACGTTAAGGCGAACGCTTTCACTATTGAAACCGTGGGCGTTTACGTGCCGCCACGAGTCCCGCTTCTCATCGGCAGGTGCCGTCCGAGCAAGTGTGTGAGTCGACGGGAGGCGTGCGAGCAGACCACTGCCGGCTGACAGGGAGGTGTGCGAGCAGACCGCTGTGCAGGCTCACCAGGAGGCGAGCCCTTTGACCAGGCTCCGCCGCCCACCTTCGTCCCAACTGCTCCCACTTAATGTCACCGGCGCCGCAGTTTAAAATCAACCCTGCACTAACCCGGTATCGCTACAATCTTCACTCTTCCTCTCCGATTCACCTGTCGTCTACCTCCAACCAGCCTGACCTAAACGTATGCCATGCCGCATCACGATGGTCTGCCCTTAGTCTTCCAGTTTCCTGAGGAAGACACCCAGCCGGAGTCTCAAGAACATAAGGCGCTCTGGGACGAGCTTGAACTGGCCTTACGGGAAGACGCCGCGCCTGTCCCCGTTCCGGCTCCCGTCGCCCCGACTGCGCCAGCGCCCATCCCCGTGGCATTGATGGGCTGGGAGCCGCACATTGTCGCCGAGCTTGATGCCACAGGGTTCCACGAGGTCCCTGAGGGAGTCTTGGACTAAGGGGTCCTCGGGCGTCCGGCCTGTTATCCATGGGCCGGACTGATGGGCTGTGAAGACATGAAGGCAGAAGACTGCACCCATGTCCGGATTGGACTCTCCTTGGCGTGGAAGGCAAGCTTGGCGACCAACTATGAAGATTCCTTCTTATGTAACCGACTCCGTGTAACCCTAGATCCCCCCGGTGTCTATATAAACCGGAGGGGTTAGTCCGGAAAGGATATACTCATTACCATAGTCATACATGCTAGGCTTCTAGGGTTTGGCCATTACGATCTCGTAGTAGATCAACTCTTGTAATACTCATATTCATCAAGATCAATCAAGCAGGAAGTAGGGTATTACCTCCATAGAGATTTTCACCGCTTCTTGTGAAGAATCGGTTTCTCCGATTAGGCGTGTATAACGCCCCAGTTCGGCCTTCCGAATACCAGGGGCTTCGCCGAATTTTTTCTATGTCAAACTCCTATGGCTAAGTGAGGGTAATAAAGGCCGCATAGTCTAATTGCCTTGTTCGTTGCGCTAAACACCTCCTTTAAGGACCAGAATGTGGAGTAAAGAGTGTTTAGATTTATCCCAAACACCCCCGTACTATCTACGTGGGGGCAAAAGCCGACAACTGGTCAACCCTCAGATTTCATAAACGGTCGCACAGGAGGTAAAATTTAAATCGCAAGCATTATATTACATAACATAATTGCTCCCTATTACGGGATAGGATAACATGAATGTTTTCATGGAAATATAACATCCTTCGAACATTGCTCCGCCACAAGGCAGGACCCCTCCAGGACACCATCAAAGTACAGCTCGGGTCGACGATGCTCCTTGCCCTCCGGCGGTCCCTCGGTCATCAGCTTTTTGGCATCCAGCTTCGCCCAATGCGTCTTGACGCGGGCAAACGCCATCCGCGCACCCTCAATGCAGACCGACCGCTTCATGGCTTCGACCCGCGGACAGGCACTCACAAGCCGCTTCACAAGTCCGAAGTAGCTGCTAGGTATGGGCTCGGCAGGCCACAGCCGGACTATTAGGTCCTTCATGGCTAGCTCTGCCGGCCTGTGCAGCTCCACCAGCTATTTCAGCTGGTCGCTAAAGGGCACCGGATGTTCGGGTCCAAGATGTTGAGACCAGAATAGCTTTTCCGTAGACATCCCCTCTTCGGCTCGATAAAACTCGGCAGCATCGGATATGCTGCGCGGCAGATCTGTAAACACCCCTGGAAAACCCAAATTCGGGTAAGTACAAGGAATGTCTCCTCCACATTGTCGGTGTACAAAAGAAGGGATGCACCTTTGTACCCCTTTACCTGTGCACGGACAGTCGGAGCCGCGCCCACGGCCGCACCAAGCAGAACCGGGGAAGTGAACCAAGGTAAAACCAAAGCCCAAGGCAGCCAGAGCAACGCCAAGGCCGAGACCTCAAAAGAGCAGAGGGACGAAGCAAGTTCCCCCGGCAAGGCCCTTGCCGGGGCGGCTCGCCCCCACCAGCGGAACGCGCCACCCTTGAGCCCACGGTTTCTAACACCATCAACTACGTTGGGCCAGGGCTCGGGAGGCACCTCCATGGTGGCATGCAGATATTTATGAAGACAAGGAATATTCAAGATCAGATGAGGTTGGAAGACAACGATCCTTGTCAAGATCCTTGCCGAGGAGAGCCACAAGACCCCCGGCAAGATCCTTGCCGGGGACGACTGCGCACCACGTCAAGACCCTTGTCGGGTCCCCCGGCAAGACCCTTGCCGAGGGCGCCAGCAGGGCCACTGCCAGGCCCGCACCAACCAAGTCTCCACCACCGTTCGCATGCAGCTGCCAGCCCAGCCAGCTGGGCAGGCACCTGCGTGGCAACATACAGCTTCCAGGCCAACTCAGCGAGCGCCCATGTGGCGGCATGCAGATCTTCGTGAAGACCCTACCACCGCGCCACCTCAACTGCCTACCTGCCTACATGGCACCGCATGCACCACTGGCCTGGGCACGTGTCGAAGCAAGGAGGAGCGGCGACGGACGGGACGGGCTTCGTTCCCGTCCCCAATAAAGCAAGGGGACACCTCAGCGGCGCATTAAATGCGTCTTGTCCTGTAATACGAGCGATAAGCTCGTACCACTGTATGCCTTTCCACCTCCTGTGTGCCACTGTGGCAGCCCCTTTCGACTATAAAAGGAGGCCTAGGGCGTACTAGAGAAGGGATTCGGCTCTTTCGAACCACGCACTCGCCATAGCTAGTTCGATAGCTCAAGAACTCTCTGAAATGCAGCCACCAAAGCAGGACTAGGGTTTTACGCATCCTCGCAGCCCGAACCTGGGTAAACGATCCCTGTGCTAACTGTTCTTCCTTCTCTTCTCACAACCCTGCGCCCCAGCAACCGTAGTAGGGATTCTTGTGATCCCATAGGTGTCGTTTCCAAACATCTTTGGCGCGCCAGGTAGGGGCGCAATTGTGAGAATCTTGTCTAGCAGTTAGCCTAGCATGTTCTGCGTCGCCATGGCTTCTGAAGAAGAAGATGGCCAGGCGAAAACGGCGCCGCCCGCAAGCGTGAAGGACGCCAGCGCGGCAACAGAAAAGCTAAGTTGTTCAGAGCTTTGGCTATTTCCTTTTATATATAAGGTTATCGTCCTCTGAGATCCTGCCTATGTATGGAAACCTGCATGCAAAGGGGCCCTCCCACGATTGGCAATGCCCTTGTTCTGTTTCGAGTCCGCTCAACAGCTCAAGCGGCTGCGTCGAGAGTGGCGGGGTAGCCTTCTGCACCTGGCAACGCTCTTGATTCTGACTCGAGTTAAGCTCGACAGTTCGGGAGGCCGCGTTAAGGGCAGTAAGGTGGTTCACCCGGCAGCAAGCACACCCAGCAGGCCAACGGGGATCCGTCCCCAAGACGCCGCCCTGGGTTTAAGCGCCGGCAAGCCTACCCGATAAACATAGGGTGGACATACAAAGAAAGGTCGAACAGGAAAATAACATGCATAATATCAAAAGTACTGTAGAGTTATATTACATCAAATTGTTGCCGCGGTTCTAACAAAAGATAGAAATTTTCTTGGTCACGAACCTGCAGCGGCGATAAGAAACGGGGTGCCTAATCCCGGCGCTGGCCCTCCACCCTTTGAATTCCGTCGCTGAGGCTGATGATGGGCTTGATACGCTCCCTGAGCGGCGCGATGTCAGTACCCTCTGGCAAGCCATCCAGCGCGACGTCGAAGTCAAGGGTGGGGTTCCAGTACGCCACCTTGGTGAGAACCTTGGTCATGGCGCCCCGGCAGAGCCTTCTGTTCTCGTCGGCCAAACAAGCCGCCCTGTTGGAGTGAAACTGCTCCAGGGCCCCGAGGACGCACTCGAAGAACAGGTTCAGTTTGGCGTTGGTGGTTCCGCTGCGCTCAGGGACATACCTCATATTTGGCATCCCCATAGTGGCTAGCTGCGCGGTGATCCTGCCGGCGACGTCCTCGAGACGGCCGATCCAGCGGTTCGCGCCCTCCACGGAATCCTTGTGCTCGGCGGCCTCGTTCTTCCGCAGCTGCTTCTCGATCTCCAGCTCCTTGGCCAGGGTCCCCTCCCGAGCCTTGGCCTCCGTGAGCATCCCCTCAAGGCCCTCCAGTTTCAGCCTGAGGTCCTTGATGGAGTTGTTGGCCTCGGAGAGCTCCCCGGCCCTGCTGATGGCCGTGCCCTGTGCCTCCGTCAGGGCGCCGTTGAGCGTGTCCTTCTCCTGGGACGGCTTCAGGGCCTGCTCCTTCAGCCTGTCCCGCTCCACCTCCAGCTCCTTCACCTTGCCGACGTGAACCAGGGCCTGGGCATCGAGCGCCTCTTTGTGCCTCTGCTCCAGCTCATGGGTCCACTGCAAGACAAACTTCCCCACCTCTTCATCCTTGCCGTGAAGCGTGGCGGCAAGCTTCTCCTCGCGCGCGGCAAGGTCCTCCTCCTGGGTGTTCAGTGCAGCCTCGTGATGGGTCTGGGCGGCTTCGACGGCGGCGGCCAAGTTCTTGGCCGTCTCTTGGGCCTTCTCGATGTCAGCCAACTTCATGGTGAGCTCCACATCACACTTGGTCAGCTCGCCCTGGGCGGCCTTTAGCTCGTCGCGAGCCTGGCGGAACCATTCCTACGTCTCGGCGGCGTGCTTCCGGAGGTCCGCCTCCGCCTTCTCCGCCACCGCCATCCTGGACCTAGCTTTGTCCAGGCGGGCATGGTGGAGCGCCTGGATCCTCCGGAAGTTGGCACCCATGGCCTGGAGCAGCCGCTCCTCCTGGGAGCCGTCGCCACCAACGTTTGGCTCGTCGACGACCTCGAGTCCGGTGGAGGCGAGCACTTCGTCGTCGAACACCTCTCCCTCGACGGGGGCCCTGGTGCTCGACGCGCCGGGGAGGTGGATGAAGAGGTCGTCGCTCACCTTCAGGTACTTGCCAGAGCCGGAGGCAGCGGAGGAGGAAGGCTGGTCATCGACCACCTCCTCCTCGGCGGTGGCCTTGTCGGGCTCCCCGGCAGGCCCCTTGCCGGCCTCCTTGGTGGTAGCCTTGCCGGGCTCCCCGGCAGACCCTTTGGCGTCGTCCTTCGCGGCGCCCCTGGCGGCCTCCTCGGCGGCGATCTTCTCGGCCTCCTCCACGGCGTCCTTGGCCACGTCCTTGATGACGGTGTCCAGGTCCTCCCAGTCTGCCGAGAAAGGGTCTGGATATCAAGAAGAGGGTGGGGTAGAGCCAAGATCAAAGATTCAAAAAGAAGAGAGAAAGTAGGGACGAAGGGCGAACGACTTACCAGTGCCAGGCTGGGAAGCAAAAGTCCTCTCCCCGCCAACATTTGGCGTCGAGGCGAAGCCACCAGCACCCAAGTTCTCCTCCTCCTCCATGTGCGTGGGCTCGGTGCTTGGCGCCCTTGCCGGGGACGCCCCTCGGGGCGGCGTGGTCGATGGGGGCGGCGTGTTGGGAGTAGCCCTCTGCGGCTCCTCCTGTTGCTGCTCTCCTCCTGCATACCCGACAAGGTCAACACCAAAGTGTCATACCCCTCACACATGTCGATGAGGGAAGAGCAATGAACTTACGCTGGGGGTTGTGCCGGGGGCTGCTGTTCGGGCTGCTCAACACCACCAGTGGCGCCCTCGAAGTACCAGCCGAGGGCTGGTCACCCGCCGAGGCCTTGGCCCTCTTCACTCTCTGGGCCAGCGTCTCCGCGTCCCTGCAAAGACGAAGACAAGTGGCACAGATTGAGGAAACAGGGATGGCGAAAAGAAGCAGGATGCTTACTCGTCATCCACCTCCTCCTCTGTTGCCTTCCTCTTCCTTCTGGGGCTAAGTAACCCAAAGTCGAAGGTGACCCCCGCATCGACGTCTGCCGGAGGAGGGGAGGAGGGCGGAGTCTGGACGTTCTTGGACGAAGAGGAGGCAGATGCTTTCTTCTTCGCCACCGCGTCCTTCACCACCTTCTTCGCCGCCGTGGCCCTCGTCTGACATGCGGACTCCTCCGGGGACTTTGGCCGCCGCGCGACCTTAACGGGCCGTACCGGCTCGCCAGAAATGGCCCACCGCAGGACTCACCCTCTCCCCGTGGCCGGAGGGTCAACAGCCCCGGCCTCCTCCGACGACGACGACTTGTCGGCCGCTTCCTCAACCAGAGGAGCCTCGGTGCCGGCGCTGCCGGCCCCCCAGCGGCCGCCGCCCACCGGGCGAGCTCCTCCTCCTCCGCGGCCATCGCAGCCTTGTCCTCCACACCACCAGTGCTGCCGGCCTCCTCGGCAAGCTGCGCCTCCCTCGCCCTGGCAGCGATGTAGTCCAGCTCACCTGGGAGGTGTCCTGGACAAGCTGTCGCTCGGCGTCAGCGTTGACGTATCCCTCGTGCAGAGTGTCAAAGAACTGCTGCACCTGGATGTCCTCCGGCTCGACCCAGCTCGGGTCAGGGCCATGCGCGTTGCAGTCCGGCATCATGGCGATGATGTCGGTTCGGCACGAATTATTGCACAGCGGGACCACTCCTGCCGGCAACTTGAACAGGGGCCCCTTGACGACCTTGCCAGCCTTCGCGGCGGCCCTCGCGACCTTGCCGGTCCGCTCGACCTCGCCGCCGCGGCCCACATCGAGCTGGAAGAGTCGATGGCAGAAATAGGCATGCCCCATCACTGTGAAATTGTGGTCGAGGTCGGGGCGAAGCCGGATGATGTCGGCGGCGTTCGTGAAGAGCTAGGCCGGCCTCCCCTTGTTGTGCAGTGGAGCGATCCGGCGGCGGATGAAGTCCGCCCCGATCATCTCGAGGGTGAGCCCGGCCTGGGTGAGCCAAAGGTCCTGGTGGTGGCGATCGTGAGCTTCTCGTCGTTGGCATCGACGTCGCCCCAATCGCTTCTGCGGACCGGCGGCGCCCGGCAAACCTTGCAGAACGCCGGCGGGTCTTTCTCTTCGATCCAGCACCACCGGCCCCGCCATTCTTCCCACCTCTCCTTCATGGCGCCCTCCTGGTATCCCCCCTTGGACCATGGGATCCAGGTGATGCAGCCGGAGATGGCGCCCCCCGGTTGGATCCGAGGGAAGAAGTAATGGCGGAAGAGCACCCCGGCAAATCCTTCGTAGAGGTGCGCGAAAAGAGCCATGCACGCCATGGCATTTGGAGTAAAATCCAAAAGGCGGAAGCCGTAGGTGTGCATGACATCATTGAAGAAATCGGAGAAGGGGGACAGAGCCCGCAGGAGAAATAATCGACAAAGAAAGGGTACCGATTTGGGGCAGCCTCGACGCAGTTGGCGGGGATGACGCGCGTGGCTGGATGCCCCGTCTTCTCTACCCCCGTCTTCACCCCCCACAAGGGCTTGAAGGCGTCCCGGAGCTTGAACACATCGACCGTCGAGGGGAAGTACGCGAGCTGCGTCCGCTGCACCACCAGCGCACTCTCCGGCGGCTCCGTCACTCCGGCGTCCTTGGCCACTCCCTTGCCCTTGGTGGATTTGGGCGCCATGGCGGCTGGGGGGAGCAAGAGACAGAGGGCCGCGGAGACGCAACGGCGGCAAGCAAAAGCAAAGCTTAGGGAGGAAGGAGAAGGGGGCGGCGGCTCTGAGATTGGAGAAGGCACAGGGGGGTAAAGTGCGCAGCGCACCCGCGGTTATTCCCTTTTACGGGGAAGGCGCTAGCCGCCTCCTTTCCCATTAACCACGATGTGACGCATGCATGCGAGAACCGCCCCACGCATGCCGCCCACGTCACGCGCACCCCTCCACGTCGCGCATTCAACACGGGTCGTGGGGAAGCGCAGCAGACGGAAAATTACCGCGGTAAAAACCGTCCCTCCTGCTCGCCCAGTTTCTGCTTCAGTCCGGAGACCTCTGCAGCATGAGCGGTAGCAGCCTGTAGCGATACCTGCTTATTCACATAGACAACTTATGTTAGACTCCTGTCAAATATATTCTTGATCGTCTGTTCGGTTTTTTCTTTCCGAATACCAAACAAAGCATCAGGGGCTACTGTCTATACTGTGACATTCTCCTTACACACACATTACGTACCTCAAAGCCCGTTAGAAGGCTAGTGCGGGCTTCGGTCAGTCCGCTTTTGACGAACTGAACCTTCTCGATCACCGTGCCCATGAGGAAACGGTGTTCCTCCACAATTGAGGTGCCTCGTAGCACCTCCAGCAGATTATCTGGTGCCTCTGGTTGGACAGAGGTCACCGGCGGAACAGGCACATTCCCTCCTTTCGTGGAATGCTGTTCGCTGGACTCCAGAGCCATGTAGGCCTCCGGAATGGTATCCGGCTGAGGGCCGAATGGAACTTGGGCCCTGTCACCAGTCCCCATGGGGGCTTTTTCCCCCATGTGTCCGGCGGCCGAGGAGTCACCCTGGGGTGCCACCCCGACTGTGTCCGGAACCTCCCCTCGGTCTGGGAAGGTCTTTTGGGACACCACCTCGTCATCACCCTTGGGTGAGACGGAATGAGCAGGTGGCGGAGACATGCTAGCCATCTCCTTTGAATCTAGCGATCCCTCTGTCGAGGATCACGGGGAGCCATCGCGTGCCGGACTGCAATGACAAGATTTAAAGTATATAAATATCGCAAACCGTAAAGGCCAGACATTCTTAGACTCTTATACTTACGATGCGGCCTGAGGTTTGGTCCGGCGAGGTCGCTCCGGACTGCTATCAACATCCCACGCGGATTTATCCGCGAGGGAGCCTTTCCCCCTCTTAGGCGCTTTCTCCTCCGGATTTGAGGGGGCCGCTCTCTTCTTCCTCCCCACTGCAGGTGGGGAGTCGTTTTCTTCCTCCTCTTCGTCGTCGTCAATGGACGAAGCGGAAGTCTCATCTTCGGACGTCACGTCCGGAGCGCCTTTACGGCGAGGGCCCTTCTTGGACCCTTTGGCCGCTTTCTTGGCCGTCTTCTCTGGCACCTCATAAGGTGCTGGGAAAAGCATTCTCGTTAGTAATGGGAATTCCTGGTCTTCGGGCAGCGGAGCCGGACAGTTAATCCCCTCTGCTACCTTGATCTAGGCCTGAAAACATGGGTAGGAAAGCTTGGGCTTTTTCCTGAAATATGCTAGTAAAGGGTACACCTTGAAAACATTGAAAGAACTTACCAAGTTAGCCTGGCGCTTTAAGCTAAGCCCACGATCTTCGGTCGTGGGCGGTGGCGTCTCGCCGGCCTTGAAGAGCACTTTCCAGATTTCTTCGTGCGTCGTGCCGAAGAGCTCTAGTAGCGTCTGGTGCTTGGCCGGACCGTACTCCCACAGATAGCAAGTCCGGCGTTGGCACGGAAGGACCCGACGAGTCAGCATGACCTGGACCACGTTGACAAGCTTGATTTTCCTGTCTATCATGTTTTGGACGCACGTCTGGAGCCCAGTCAGCTCGTCCGAGGGACCCCAGGTTAGGCCCCTCTCTTGCCAGGAGGTGAGCCGCATCAGGATTCCGGATCGAAATTCGGGGGCTGCCGCCCAGTTGGCGTCGCGCGGCTCGGTGATGTAGAACCACCCCGATTGCCACCCCTTCACCGTCTCCGCGAATGAGCCTTCGGGCCAGGTGACGTTGGGCATCTTGCCCACCATGGCGCCTCCGCTTGTTGGCCGCTCACCACCTTCGGCTTCACATTAAAGGTCTTCAGCCATAGGCCAAAGTGAGGTGGGATGCGGAGAAAGGCCTCACAAACAACGATAAACGTTGAAATGTTAAGGATGAGGTTGGGAGCTAGGTCATGAAAATCTAGCCTGTAGTAGAACATCAGTCCACAGACGAACGGGTGGAGAGGGAATCCCAGTCCGTGGACCAAATGTGTGAGAAACACAACCCTCTCATGGGGATCTGGAGTAGGGACAATCTGCCCCTTAGCCGGGAGTCGGTGAGCGATCTCCTTGGCTAGGTATCCGCCCTCCCGGAGCTCCTTGATGTCATTCTTCTTGACGGAGGAGGCCATCCACTTGCCTCCAGCTCCGGGTCCGGACATGTTTGGAGTGCTTTCTTGGACAAAGAAAAGCTAAAGCTTGGGCGCTGGAGCTCAAGGACGAAAGGGCTGAGGGAGAGCAAGGGTGTGAGTAAGGAAAGGGAATCCTAACCCCCTTATAAAGGCCATGGATATCAAGCGCCTCACCACTCGCCTTAAACTCGCCTATTCCCAAGGGTCGTGCAAACGGCACGGTTGGGTCACCCACGCCCGCATTGATGAGGATCCCGCAATAAGGGGACACAATCTCTGCTTCGACAAGACGTGTCAATGGCAACTGCGTCTCGAAACGTTGAACGGCAGACGAAAAACGGTTCGAAATTATGACCGGATAGACGTGATGTCATGTTGTAAAAAGCTGTCAGCGGATGGAACTCGTGTAAAAATATATTCTCTCTGCGGTAGTGTATGGTGTGTGTAACAGGTCCGGATACTATCATCACATCCGAAGACTATCTTGGGAGTTCGGAAAAAGGGGAACCCGCCTTGCAATGCCGAAGACAATCTGCGCGTCGGACTCCTCGTCATTGAAGCCAGGTTCAGGGGCTACTGAGGAGTCCTGGACTAAGGGGTCCTCGGGTGTCCGTCCTGTTATCCATGGGCCGGACTGATGGGCTATGAAGACATGAAGGCAGAAGACTGCACCCGTGTCCGGATTGGACTCTCCTTGGCGTGGAAGGCAAGCTTGGCGACCAACTATGAAGATTCCTTCTTATGTAACCGACTCCGTGTAACCCTAGAACCCCCAGTGTCTATATAAACCGGAGGGGTTAGTCCGGAAAGAATATACTCATTACCATAGTCATACAGGCTAGGATTCTAGGGTTTGGCCATTACGATCTCGTGGTAGATCAACTCTTGTAATACTCATATTCATCAAGATCAAGCAAGCAAGAAGTAGGGTATTACCTCCATAGAAAGGACCCGAACCTGGGTAAACATCGTGTCCCCCGTCTCCTGTTACCAACGATCCTAGACGCACAGTTCGGGACCCCCTACCCGAGATCCGCCGGTTTTGACACCGACAGTCCCCGCCGATTTTCACGCATCCGTGCACCTGCCAGCGCATGGGCCTGCGCGTGCACTGACGCGCATGCCCGTGCCCGTGCACCTGCCAGCACATGCGCCTGCGCGTGCACTGACGTGCACGCCCGTGCCGGTGCCCGTGCACACGAATATCTCCGTCGCACCGTTGACAGCGCCTGTCCCCGCGCGGGTGCCAGTGCCCCCCTCAGCGGCATGTATGGCCGCCGTCGATCGCTTCCTTGCGCCAACGCCAATCGCCTCCTCCCGCCAGTTGACTCGCTCCAAAGTCTAGAACATCTTGGCCTTCCTTGAAGCTAGGCCAACGTCCAGGAGTACGCCAACAACGGCGCAAGGCGCCGCCGTCGCCGTCGGTCAGTGGCCCGACGACACACAGAGCACGGCAGAGGAGCCGCTTCCCACCGCAAGACGCCCCCGCCGCCGCGTAATCTAAATTTGCCATGAAAAACGTTCGGATTGCCATGCTTAAAATCTGAACGTTTATCATTTTCGTTTATTTTCGATCGATCATCGTATAATTTAAAGTCGGAGTCAGATTGAATGAAATCTATGTTTTGATCGATTGAATGTTCTGCTAGAGTCGTATCAAATTAAATATAAAACATCATCAAGACACATGTATTCATTGTCATCCAACGACCTAGACTGCTTCAATGTCGAGCGCTCAACACGTTTAGCGTGCAGTTAATTTCATGCCAAAAATAGCGCTAATCACATAATAACACGCAAATAATATCCTACTTAATATCCGCATGCACTTAATATACTTCCAAATTAACGTGCATTGCACGTACACATTGACTAGTGCTGCTAGCACGTGAAACTGGTGCCGTAACTTGTGAATGCGTCCAGATATGGTCAACGGCAACATCGCCTGCGAGTTCTTCGTGTTTGCCCGTGTGTCTAAATGCATAAGGGGAGGAGAGAGAGAGCACAGACATGGAACCCACCAGTAAGTGAATGCGAATAGTACTAAAAATAATATTACATGTTATCCATTAAATAGGCTGTGGTAATATAAAAACATTATGTGAATAAAGGGAGGTACAACAAACATTGTTGTTCTCCGTATGTTGCCTATTGACGTGCGGCTTGAAGGCCGTGGTCGCATCTTCGATCCTCGTCCTTTATTTTTTAATTTGTATATGGGTCCAAATTTGTTTCATGACATATGGGCCCCTCGGTGTGTAGTTTGTAGCACTTTAATTTGTGGGTCGAAATTTGTTCCATTCCAAGTGGAGTGTCGGTGTGTAGTTTTGTAGCTTATTTATAATAATTAAAGAGAACAACAGAGTTTTTTGCAATAATACCATGGTGCGACGTTGAAGGCGAGAAAGGACGTGCGAGAGAGTGATGACCGAGCCAAAGGGAAATCAACTAGGGGAGTTGCGGGGGTTGCAACGGTGTTTGGAGTAGTTGTGGGCCGAATGCTACGAAAATATAATCTAAACCGACCGGAATAAATGCCTAACAAATTAATCCAAGGTTGGAGTGCCCCTCGCAATGTAAATAGCTTCGGCTTTGCGAGGGATGGAGAGGTAGCTTCAATGTGTGGAAGATACGGCGTGAGAAAGCGAGGTCAATCGAGAGACATATAGATAGAGAGACAAAGTGAGTGTGGTCCGACATTCATTGAACAGATATATATGCTCTGGAGAGATATTGTCCGATTGAGCTTTTGGCAAGGGTGAGGGCTGTAAGATAGAGCTTGAGAGATGATCCAGTCACAGACATGTAGATATATTTTGTGCGTGGGAGGAAGCAAGGTCAATCGATCACATAGGGTCGTCGTGCGATCGAAAGAGTGAGACGGGTTGCAGAGAGTGACCTAGATAGACAATGTGCGTGAGAGAGTATACAATGTGAATAGGTCGAATAGGGCTCAAACATGGTGATATATCTTTTTTGTCCGAGAAAAAGCGAGGTCAATCGAGACATAGAAAGAGAGAGAGAGGGATAGAGAGAGAGAGAGATTGAGCGAGTGTGGCCCGCCATGAGGTCGAAAGAGTGGGGGCGGCTTGGATGGACTGACCTAGATAGACAATCTACGTGAGAGAGTATAGAGTGTGTCGATCGAGGCCCGAACAGGGAGATATATCATTTGTGTGTGAAAGAAAACGAGGTTAAACGAGACTCAGATAAAGAGAGCGAGATTGAGCGAGTGTGGCCTACCGTGCGGAAGAAAGAGTGAGACGGTCTCGAGGGAGTGACCTAGATAGACAACGTGCGTGCGTGCGCACGAGAGGTTGGGGGGCTAGATAGGCAATGCATGTATTTAGTGCGAGAGGGTGAGAGGGAGAGGGAGAGAGAGAGAGCTCGGCATGGGGTGCAATGGCGGGTGTGTGAGGTAAATACATTTGGTAACAGAGTGGAAAAAGGGGGTTGTGTAGTTGAGAGAGTTAGAGATCAAAACATGGAGAGAAAGAATGAATGTGTGTTGGAAACCGGTAGCTTCCTAAGGTGGTTAGGAGAGGAAGATTGACCGATACAGGAAGTATGTAGCGTGTGTGCGGGGGGGGGGGGCTAAAAACAACATTTGAATGTAGATAGTACGAGACTTATTATCGATGTTTCAATCCATTGTACATTGTAAGATTTGAACTGAGGACCATGCATATGGGTAATTATTTCGAATTCATGCCATACTAGGTTTCGAAAAGTTGACATTGACTCGATTTGTTGTGCTATTTGTAGGTCATATGTTTGAATCCATCCAAAAGTTTTCTCACTACCATGGTGTTCATCATATACATATGAATTTGTATTAAAAAAGTAGCATGGATACAGTGAAATGCGAAATCCACGTTAGAATTGGAGATCGCTATGTGACAAACACTCTAATTCAAATAACTAATTATGTGACACACACTCTAATCCACGTTAGCGTGGATACCGTGGATATCGTTTCAATTTTTTTTCAAATAACTCCTCATTAATTAACTTATAGTATCTCGTTTCGAATGACTAATTATTGCAAGGAAAACACGGGCATGGTAATACATATAGATTCGTTTGCAAATGAAAGAGGATTCATTTGCATTCTCAAATGTAGGCGCACCACGCAGACCAGGGACGTGTCGTGGTGGTCGCGTGTGTCGGACGGACGCTTAGCACCCAGCCACCCACCCCCTCCCTCCCTCCCCCCTCCCCCCCCCCCAAAAAGGACGACGACAAAATAAGTTCGTGCTTCCACGTTTCGGATTGAAATATTTGGCGGCCCCAATTCCAGCCCTGCAAAATCTCCCTTCTCCACCGTCCACTTCCGCGCCCATATTGCTCAAATCCCTAATTCACCGCCAACCCAAGCAAAGTTTGAATCGCCCCTCGTCTCGTCTCTTTCCCCACCTCTGTGCCGGACGATGACGACGAAGATGACGGTCGCGCTTCACCACCGCGCCGGAGCTACCTCATCTACGCCCTCGTCCACCGCACCGGGTGGTCCACCGACAACGTCGGCCGCCGCAACTGACGTGCCTCACAGACACCGACTTCCACTGCATCAGGTGCGCTTCACCGATGCCGTCTCCCAGCTCACCGGGGCTACTTCACTGAGCACATCGTCATGCCTCCGCCCCCCGAGGCCGCTGGGGCTTCACCAGCGGTCTCGTCCACCGCATCGTAGCGCTCCGCTGCCACTCAAGATCTGCATCCGTGCGCGTCCAGCGAACGCCAGCGCATCACCCTCAATGGCTCTGAAGTGACCCGCACTCTAGCTAGGCGAGCATGCCCAAACGCCGGCCCGAACTAGGTATCCACACATCACTCCCTTGTGCACTGTTCCGACGATGTTTGGATATCCTTTCACTGCTCTCTTAGCTTACACGCCTATCCAACTCTGACTTTAACTCTTATTTCTTCTAGAGATATCAGCTGAAACAAGCAAATCCATTTTTTAGCGAAGCATGACGGCGCTACGGGATCTGGTACACATCCTGCACACCCGTATAACCTTGTAAGTATCTGTCCTCCGGTACAACAGCAAGGTCAATTCCTCTTATTTGATCAACCATTCGCCGTGTAAAAAATGCAGAGGGGGATGCAAGGAGCACAAGGCCTGCACATCCAAGCAAGTGGTAACATGGAATTGTACATGGAACATCCCAAGCGCAAGCAGAGCTGCAGTGAGCCTGTACAACGAGCGAGCGTAAGTCCCTGCATTTCATTTAATTCGTACTGGCATTCGTGTATAATTTGTGTGTAGTGGCGGATCCACGAATTCAAGTTACCAGGGGCGAACATTTAAATTAAAAAATACGAAGGCACTAGCACTCCGGAAATCAACATAACTTGAGAAATGTGAAGCTACATGCACTTTGAAAACTAGCTAATGATCCAAAGTAGTTCAGATTATAAACACTAAATGATGCAAGCACCAAAAAACAAAAAATTCAACATGGTGTACAAGGACTACAAACATGGTCTGTAGCTGCTTGAATTATTCGTTCTCTGGCTAAAAATATCAAAGTGTAATTGCACCTATAACCAGTGCGCAAACTGCAACCAGTGCGTAAACTGCATATCAATATATCTATTCTGCACAAGTATGCCAATAGTTTCAAACAACATATTAGAAAAGTATTTATGCTACGTTGTCATGATACGGGGAATTTCTGGTAGATGGCCTCGACGTTTCCTCAAGCCATGAAAATGCACTATAATTTGCTTGTCATCAATGCCTGCAAATCTCTATGTTTCTCTCAACATAGCAGATCATCATTAGACACCAAATCCTTCAATGGGAGCTTGCAAAATGCTTGCATTAGATCCCTCATTAGACACTATATGTTCATCACCAGGAGCATGTAAAATGTTTGCATCAAATACTTCATTAGCAGTCTGTTCATTAGACACTTCAAGCTCAAGAACAACATGAGCTTGGATGTTTGCACCGGAAACTTCATTAGATACATCAGATGTTCAGTATTGATTGGGGGAGTTATAAAATAAGTAGAAATTGGTTTCATTTCTCATAGATTCCCTACATACAAGCAGTTTTACAACACCGTCAGGTTTAACTATTGGCCAGAAATTGAAGAGTTGAATTAGATATAATCAGGGATGTGATGTACCTACTCATTGCGCATGCTACTCTTGCAAGCTGCGACTGTCCGTTTGCGCAAGCTCGATGCCATGCCCGTGCTGCCGCCGCTGCCTCCCACGCAGGCTACACCCAGGGTTGGATCTTCATCTTCTTATACTTCCATTCGCTTGAAGCCCGGCGACCGCCCTCCAACGAGGGCGCGAGGAAGTGCTGTGTTGGTCTGTCCAGCGGCGGCTAGGTTAGGAGCGAACCAGACTGGAGGCTGGAGCGGATTAATTGGGATTTTTCCTGCTGTCGATTGATATGTGAGGCGCTCGTTTGGGCCGCAGGCCTGCTATAGGGCCTGCCATGCACTCATGTTATTGGCCCATCCAAATTGAAACATTTTTCTTCATTTTTTACATTGCCTGCTCGTGCGTTGGGACGAACAAAACTAGCCTGGGCCAACCTGGACGACTCAAACTAGGTGCACACTTTCTAGCCACCCGAGGCGGCCGCCCATACAAGCCCCTATGGTGGCGTCGCCCCTTTTGCGTGTCTAATTGGGGTAGTGAAAAGTATTTCAGTGGCGCTTTTGATTTACCCATAGAATGGTTGAATTGCTTGTTTCTATGAACTGAGTTCACCAATAATGTGAAGGATGCCAGTCTTTTCATCCTATTGTAGATTGATTAGATCTCGATATGCCAAAAGTAATCGCATGAAATATACAGTAAAAGCCAGTGTGATGTGTGTGGCTACAACTAGTCTGACTACACGTACTCATATAACCTATCAAGGACGCACCATCTTACTAGATTAACCATTCGACTTACCAATGCAGTGTTGGAAGAAAGAAGTATTGGGACTGCGTATCCAAGCAATTGATGCCATGGACTCCTTCGTACAACATTGTAAGCGAAAAAGAAGTTGCAGTGTGCCTGTACAAAGAACTAGCGTAAGTTCAGTTGACTGCTTCTCGGAATTTTAGTTAGCCACTTATTGCAAAATTGTTCAATTACATTGCTTGTCTTAATTTAGTTTGCTACTGATTACATAATGCCACAGCCTGTTAATCCTATTATAGACTGCGCCTATCTATGTGTTTGATACTTACTGTTAAGAATTACCTGTTTTCCTGAACTTAAATAGCTACTTGTTTGTTTAACTGCTTTGTTGCTGCAACAACGGGTTACAATGATGTTAATAACTACTTTTGAGCATCCAATTGAAACTCTTTAATTCCTTGTTTGTTTAACTGGTTTGCTGTTATAACTCCCAGTTGAGATGTTTTGCTAACTTCAACTTTTCTGAATCCAATCGGAACTTTAATGGCAAAATAGGTTAGCCCAAGATCAAAGAGCGAGGTCCCCATGGACGTTGTATCATCCCACTGCAGTGGCACCGGCCCAATCGTGCATTATGAATTGCCAACTGCTGATGCTCTAGAGGCTAAACTAGTGGTAGAAAGAGATTCTGCTTCTGCGCTTAGAGATGAAGTTGACATGTTGAGGATGCAAACAGCACACTCAGTAGCAGTACTCAAGACAACCATTAAATATTTTGTGGATTTCAAAATGAAGCAAGCTGAGACTGACCACATTGTTAAGGTCCTGAAGGAAAAAAGGAAATTAAATTCCCACTTGGTAAATCATAGGTGAAATGTTCTTCCCATCGTTGAATAACCTTTGTGTTGTTTGTTCATGTAATCAATCAAACCATTTGTTTTAGAGATCATGTAATAATTTTTTTTTTGATTTTTGTTTTTTGGTTTGTAATTTTATTTGAGCACAAGTCTGTATTAATTGATAAGACTCGGAGACATTTCATTTTGATTGTTGTGCGAGACCTACAAATATGTCAATCGGGCTGAATGTGCATTCAGCAATAATAGTAGTATAGATGGACCATAAGTGGCACGCATTGCAAAGGGCCAAGATGATGTAGTAGCTTGGCTAAAAAAGGATGCTGTTGTAGCAAAAAAAGTACAGCAGCCTGGCTTATGTATGTAAGTTGATATTATTGATCCATATACTCTATAAGTGTTTATATGTCTATTAGTTCTGTACATTCTTGGTTGATTGACTCGGTATTTGAATCTTGATACATCGCTTGTGTACATATCTAAATGGGAGTACACATTATGCTGCGTGTGACATTTGAGTTGGACATGAAGTGTTCCAAATATTCGAATTCACCTTAAACTGGATTCTAGATTCTGAATTTGAGTATCGGCATTTGTAAACCATATTCATATATGACAGTGGAATACATCTTTGTCGTCCTTTTGAAGATATATAAAAACACATAGAATGATTTATAAAGATTTGTATAGGAAAACAAAATGGATTCCAATTTAGTTGCCAGGGTAAACGTGGATGCTTATTGTCCCAAAATTCGAAAGAAGCAGCAAAATGTCTCACTCCCACGTCGGCTGCCCGAAGCCAAGTGTTTGGGAGATGGAAATTATTGTCTACCCATTACACGGACAATCCATCGGCCCGATTTCCACTTCTCTAAATAGGGGTAGGTTAGTAACTTCAATTAGACGTGACACGACCGCCTCTGAGCCCATTCCGACACGGTGGGCGCCAAACATGGGCGGCAAAACACATTTGATTCAAGCTCGTCCGAAAGACCTCTGTTTCTCCCTCGATTTCCCTATTCATACACGGTGGGTGGAAAAACAAACTCGACTCGGCCGAAATCGATGTAGGCAAATATTTTCAAAAGGGGCGGGTTTGTAACTTCACTCAGACGTGACACAACCGCCCTACTTGTCAGCCCCGTTCATACACTGTGGGCGCCAACCATGGGCACCAACCACCCTCTCCTCGCCCGAAATCGCTCTGGGCAAATATTGGCGAGATGCGAGATTACCGTCATATCCCCAACCGACGAGACGTCCAAATTTTAAACAGGGGCTAAGTTCATAACTTTCCCATATTTCAGACAGGCGCGTCCCAAAAACATGGTTCCCCGTACCTCTTCCTCCATTTTCCCATTCATACACCGTCCGCGCTAGAACACCATCCCAACACCAGCCTCTGTCCACCACCCCATCCATCGTCGCCGTCCTCCACCCCATCCATCGCCGCCGTCCTCCACCACATCCATCGCCACCGTCCTCCACCATGCCGGATCGCCTACCAAGACCGCGTCGTCCACTGCTAGAGATGGACGTTTCTCATCCACGACGATGGACCAAGAGCCTTGCATCACGTCCTCTCGCTTCATCGGCGCCATCGTCCTCTTTGCCGGGGCCGCTCACATGACCTTCTCTTCCACCGCAATGGGACTTATCCCCCGATGCACCCGTCTACCGTCGCAGATCTGCTTCAACGCCACCGACACCCATAGCACCCCAATGCCTACACGGCGCCGCAAGAGAGGTGGTACTTCATATCTCCTCAACTTTTTGATCTCAACCAGAAAATAGATCTTAACTTGGTTACTCTACTTTCTTTTCATCTCTTAGAATTTAGTTCTTAGTTCGAAGCAAACAATGGCTGCTAAATATCATTTCTCCGGTTTGCAGCTTCAAATCTGCCATGGCACAGTCATAATACGGTTTAATTGATCATGTTGTTTCTGTGGTGGTTTCTTTAATAGAAATCGAAGGGGAAACCCTCTTTTGCTAAAAAAATATGCTTAGCGTTTCCCCCTTTTTTGATCACTATACGATCAGAATACGTGCTTCGTGTCATAATAGCACTGCTCCACCCATCAAGCTAAACAAGCTTAGTTGTTCAAATACGAATCTGATATTATTAAAATAGAGTCATTTAATTGGTCAGCTAAATGTTCCTAAATTAGTTTCGAAAAGCATGTACGCCGCTCGGGTGTGTATCTCTACAGGGTGCCCACGATGGGCTGGCCCACCCTGGGATTTTGGGTCGTCCCAGGCCCCGGTTCCCCTTTGTTCTGCTGCGCGCTTCCGATCTCTACTCGCCCCCAGCCGCCTGCCTCGCCGGCAACTTGCCGTCCCCGGACGGCATGAGTCTAGGAGGAGACGTCGGACTAATAGGAGGTCAGGAGCCGCTCGCCCAACAGCGTCACCGCTGCCCGGGCGCGCCGCCGTGCCTACCTTCCCAGTCCGTTCAGGGCTCAGGCGTGCAGCACCCACTAAGCCAACCCGATTTATCCTGAGATACGTCCTCAATACTCAGCAGCCACTCCTCATCACCCATTTTCTAATTGATTCATTACTCATTAGGCAGGATTGTCATTAGGGGTTGTTGTGTGCTCAGTGCTCCCTACACTTAATGGTTCAGATGTATTTCCGTAATCTTTAGTACCTGTAAAGTTCACAGGGTTTTCAAAATTCCGGCCCTAGGAACAGACACTAGTCATTTTGGATTGTTGGTCATAGTGACATTGACCCAGATTACTACTGCAAGCCAGGTTTGTTGACAATTTTACTTGTCTTTCTTACTCATTCGATATAATATCCAATTATTCACGTCGATTACTTGCAAACAATAAGTGCTAGACAAACTTCTTGATTCAGATTTTGGACGGTCTCTTACTGCAGTTACAATTCTGCATACTTGTCCTAGTAAGCTCACAAGTAAATGATTGATTCACTACATCTATGCTTGCCTTGTCATATTTGTTGTCAATATTCTTTTAGGGTGGACCACCCTGTTTCTAAATATTGGAACCTTAGACATGAGTGAATAGTATTTCTCTATGTGATCTCTTTCATCATGTGTGGGCAACGAACACTGCATTGTATAGAAAGAAAGTGTCATTTCCAGCTTTTACATAGGCTTCGATCTTTTACATGGAATACAATCTGCCTCCTTGCTTTGTGTCGCACTACCAACACTCCACCCTTGAAGCTAAACATTATGCCACTCATAATTCCTTAGTTTATTTGTTCAAATACGAATTTCATATGATTCTAATGTTCCTACTTCAGTTTTGAAATGTGTGTCTCCCTGTTATAGAGACATAAGCGGTTTGTAGTTCTGTGTGTGGTCTGGTCACCACGGTTGGGGGTGAACTTTGCATATGTAGGGGTTTATAGGGAGACACTCTTCGAGTTGAATCCGCAATGCATTCCATAGATAATCTGACTACTTTTTATGTTTTCATGAATCTCAGATTCTGAACAACATCATAATGATTATGAGCTTGCGCGCATGAAAAGAATAAAGCAGAACAATGCCATGGCTATCAAACTTGGCATTAAGCGACTGAAATCAAGTCTGGATGCAATGCAATGCAAACGCTCTCCACCTACAGATTCATGCTCAGAATATGATCCTAACAGTGATTCTGAGCTAGAGGGAGACCTAAGTCAATGTAGCTCCCTAGTGGAGGAGTCAGAGGAAGATGCCCTATCTTATTCACCCATCAAGGTGCTTGCTCTAACTTTCCAAGGTTATATTGGTCGCACATATCTTGCAACTGATGCTTTGCATTGCTTCTACTTTGTTGAACTGCCATTAGCTTAGTTTACACATTGTGTATGTGAATACGCCCTGCCTATCCCTTTTCAGTACATATTCCATCTGTCATCATACCATATTTATCCATTCAAATGTTGTTCTTGTGTATCAGACGTTCAAAAGGAAGAGGGCGATTGCTGATCGTGGAGGAGCACAAGCAAAGTATTTGGAAAAGGTAGTGGCACCTGATAAATCAAATAGCCCATTAGGTGTAGTTGCAATATCACTTGACCCACAGAACACCCCAACTCTAGCAGACTCTAGCCCTACTACACTGGTCATTTCTGATGCCCCAACTCAGCAGACCCCAACCGCAGCAAACATTATGATTATGCCAGTTGACATAGCACCAGCTCTACGACGCAAAACCCCCATTCCAGCAAAGAGTACACCAAATCCAGTTGCCAAATCCCTTTTCGAACCAGAGAGAGCCCCAATTGCAGCAAATAGGACCCCTGTTCCATTTCTTCCCAGTTTAGAAGACAAAGCTTATATTGTTGTCAGGAACTTTGTGCGCATCTTTCCTTCATGGAAAGATTATACCGCAAACATAGAACAATTTCCAGTCTTCCTCCGCAACTTACGCGTAAGTAATGTACTAATGTTATGGTCATTACTGCATATGTTTCTGCTGACAGAAGACACAAGATTTCATTCTTTTAAATAGGCGAGGACCAAACTGGATTGTGAAGACGAGCAAGGGTTGGTTGCGCTTTTCAAGCACTCGTTGATGAAGTATCGTTCCTACCTGAGGCAAGCGCACTTCGATGGCAAGCCTCTAAACGAAAATTCTGTAAAGTCTCCGGTGCTACATTTATCCGACGGTGACTGAAATAATCTTGTTACACATTGGTCTCGACTGCAGCGTAAGGTACTGTCTATGATATCATATCACAATTTGAACTACATTTCTGCATTTGCCTTAACGTCTCACTTGTACGAAAACTGTTAGCAGAAGAACATTCATTCTCAAGGGACCACATAATCTCACAACTATACTGCACACTGCATTGCTCTTGTGAGTACCTCTTGCCCTGTATGACCATACTTACTTTCATAGTTGTTTGATTATGTAGCATCACTGCACATGCTAGCCTCGTTATCGTCCATTTGGTGGACATTATAAGATCCGTATGGACTCTTACATAAATTTAGAATCAACCCAATGCTTTTGAAGAGGTTTAGCTCTGCAGTCCTCTTGTCAGGACTGAACGTTGTCTATCATTGTACTTCAATTAACAGCTACTCCCTCCGTCCCATAATATAAGAACGTTTTGTACAGTACACCAGTGTTCAAAACACTCTTGTATTATGGGAAGAGGGATTGGTTCATTGTGTAGTATTCTGCATCTTATCTCCCTCGCCCACCATTTACTAAAAAAGATCAGATCTATATTTAATCTTACCAAAAAGTAGAATACACAGACAATGCCAGTGCAGAAGTGTAGCCCATTGCTCTTGTCAGTACATTTTGTACTGTAACGCTTGTACTTCCAGGGATTGGCAGTTGATTATGTAGCATCAATCTGCATCTTATCTTCATTATCCTCTATCCCTTCCAGTATTATCATATCTATAATTACTCTCTACAAAATGTAGAGTACAGGCAATGCTTATGAAGAATATTCTGTGCTGAAATTCTTGAGTTATCCTTCCCTTGACATGGAGAAGGGCATTATAAAGCCGATGTTAACTGTTAATGTAAGTCAGTCCTTCTAAAGCCTTTATCCTCAACTGCTGTTTAATTTGCTCATACTCCCTATCGTTTACTGCTGTTTAGTTTGTTGTTTCTACCAAAATGCATGTTCGCAAGAACCGTAAGTTCTAAGTTTTACTTGTAAAACTAAATTCCTTATTCATACCATGCACATTACTCAATAATCCCTATATGTATGCTTGTTTTTGTGGATCTATAATCCAGCGTGTGGTGAAGCAGCCCACGTTTGCACCTTGTCGTCTCCTGTTTTATCTTACTGATGTGGCTGATGATATGAACAACATGCCATGCACATTAACCAAAATAGATACAATGATTTTCTTTGCCCTTCATCTATGCTTGTTATGTTGACATGGTAATCCAGTAGTGTGGTGAAGCTCCCCGCATTATGAACAATGCCAAATTATGCTATTGATATTTTGAACTTACTCTTTATTTTCTATTTTGAAATTGGATGGAATTGACAGCACAGTTATCATCTTTGTTTATACACGTGCAAAACCTGTCATCTCTCTGCTTTGTTTCAGGGTGATATGCCTGATGGCATGCACAAGTCTGCTGAAGGCTGTGAGACAAACCCAACATATATTGCAGCAAAGAAGGCAAAACATCTTGAAGATAGCGAGACAACCCCAAAGTCTTTTCTTGATGCAGTGTTCAAGTTACTTGAGACTAGCAATCAGACAAGCTCACAGAATTCGTTGTCTGAATCAGTTCGACTTCTTCAGTCCCAAGTTCTAGCAGAAAGGCATTCTGCAACTCAACTTTGACTTGAAGTCCTATCTCTAAGAAAGATTGCGGAGAACACCAACGAGAACCTCATCGCTAAATAGCTACACCTGGAAGCTATGACCCACATGCTAGGCCGGTCTCACAGCCTTGCTCAGCAGCTTGCGCAGCAGTTCCCGTGCAAGGCTAACCTTTCTTGAACTATTTTGGAAGTGGTCTCGGTTTAGTATTATTTTGTTACGCTGCAATGGTGCCCAGTTTTTGTAATCTGCTTCTTCGTTGCGCTTTATGATCACTGGTGGCGAACTTCGATGCCCAGTGGATGTAATATACCATAAATCCTTTATTGTATAGTGTAGGTTTATTCTTAGTTACTATGCCGTAATTTCTTAATTGTATAGAGTAGGTTTGTTCTTAATTCCTACTAGTTACTGCCATCATTCGCTATCTGAAAAAAATCAGATGTAGTCGTCCGGGCCGAAACATTCGCCTCTAATGGGCCGGGTTTTTAGCGGGCCACAATTGGGCCGGCCTGCATCTTTCTTGGGCCTGAATGATTGGGGCCTTCACACTTTGCGCGAGGCCCACAACTTACACCGACCTATATTTTAGTTGGGCCTTTTATGGACCCAGCACTTAGTTTGGCCCAGGTAGCGTTGGGCCATTAACAGGTTGAATATTGTACTGGCCTATTACGGACCAGATGAAACCATGGGACTTTAGCAGGCCGAAATGCATGTTGGGCCTCAATTTTCACTAGTCGTCGACGGGCCTTCAGCAGGCTGAAATGTAGACCGGGCCTTTTTGGGCCCAGTTATATCACGGGCAGTTACCAGGCCAAAACATATCTCGGGCCTTAGTTGGCCCACTGATATCATGGGCCTTTAAGAGGCCGAAAGCTTAGTGCAAACATCAACAGGCCGAATTATGCGACAGGCCTTTAACAGGCCCAAAGTCACGTTGGGCTTAACTATTGCCACCTTTATCACGGTCCGTTAGTGGCCCCGATGTCCCGTCGGACCATATATGGCCCATGGGCAGCACAGGCCATTCCCAGGCCGAAAGTCACACCGGGCTGAAATGGGCCCATGTCTACATCGGGCCTCTAACAGGCCGAAAGTCACTGGGCTGTAATTGGGCCCAAATATTCGGCAAACAATTAATGGGCCAGATCTGGCTTCGGGCCGTAAATAGGCCCAAATATTCGGTGAACAATTAACGGGCCAGATCTGGCTTCGGGCCGTAAATGGGCCTTTATTAAGCAGGTCGTTATTGGGCTGGCCCACTAGTACCTGAGTAAGTACTACGGGCCTTTGACTGGGCCGGCCTTTTTAACCTATATGGGCCTCTGTTGGGCCCAGCCACGTGTCGACGTATCGTAGGCATGTCTCCTCCAATGGACGGGCGACATCTGGCCCACTAACGAGCTGACAGGTGTTCCCTCCGGCCAATCAGAATTTTACACGTGGAAATTTCCCATTGGTCCCGGATGTTAACGGGTTAATCCAAAACCGGACCCGATAGCTTAACGGCGTTCCATTACGGTGGATGCCACGTGTCGGTCACCCTTGACGAAAGCACTTCTGTGATGCATGATTTATCGTCATGGACGTGGACACTTCCGTGATGATAATTTTGGTAATGTCATGGAACACTTCTACGACAGCACAGGTATGACTATCTTGATTCTGTCATAAATTTGTCATGGATGTACATGCATGATAGAAAACGTTACCTACTATGACAAACACGTATCATCACAGAAGTGTATTTTTTTGTAGTGTCTCCTTACAACTTTTGGGCCAAAGCCATCAACACTGCTTGTCATGCATCTAATCGGATCTACCTCCGCAAGGGCTTGAACAAGACTCCACATGAGATACTCACCGGTAACAAGCCCAAGCTCAAGTACTTCCGGGTGTTCGAGTGTAAGTGTTTCATTCTCAAGAAAGGTGCTCGTTTATCTAAATTTGAGGCTAGAGCTCAAGAGGGCATATTTGTTGGTTATGCTACAAACTCTCATGCTTACCGTGTCCTTAATAAGTCCACGGGACTTATTGAGGAGACATGTAATGTGGAGTTTGATGAGAATAACGGCTCCCAAGTGGAGCAAAGTGGTACTTGTGATGTAGGTGATGAAATTCCTCCCCAAGCCATAAGAAGAATGGGTGTTGGCTTTATCCTACCCATTAAGGATCCCCTTGTGGCCGAAGGAGAAGGACAATGTTCCACTCAAGTGGAACCATCACCAACTCAAGACCCACACGCTTCCGAAGAACAAAGTGAAGGCCCTCAACCAAATGAACAAGATCAAGGGCAAGATCAACCTCAAGATGGTGGTGAATCACCAAGTGATGCCCAAGATCAAGTTCTCTCCTCCGAGCTAGTTCAAGATCAAGAACAAGCTCAAGAAGACGCTCAAGATGATCAAGTTTCCGCTCCTCAACTCACTCCTGAGGAGGAATTGGAGCATCGTGCCGCTAAGATTGCATCCAAGCTATCCACGAAATATCATCTCATGACAAATGTGCTTGGAAGCTTAAGAAAGGGGGTAAGCACTCGTGGACAATTAGCAAACTATTGTGAACATCACACGTTTGTCTCTTGTGTTCAACCCCAAAAGGTCTATGAGGCGTTCGAGGATCCAGATTGGCTTAATGCCATGCATGAAGAACTCAACAACTTCGAGCACAACAAGGTGTGGAGATTGGTGCCAAGGCCAACGGGGAACCATAATGTCATTGGAACCAAGTGGATATTCAAGAACAAGCAAGATGCTCATGGAATTATCGTTCACAACAAGGCTCGTTTGGTAGCACAAGGCTACTCCCAAGTTGAGGGTATCGACTACGGTGAAACCTTTGCTCCTGTTGCTCGCCTTGAATCCATTCGTTTGTTGATTGCTTATGCTTCTCATCATAACTTTAAGTTGCAACAAATGGATGTGAAGAGTGCTTTTAGTAATGGTCCTATTAATGAGTTGGTGTATGTCAAGCAACCCCTCGGGTTCGAGGATCCCTATTTTCCCGATCATGTGTACCAACTCGATAAGGCACTCTATGGCCTTAATCAAGCCCCACGTGCATGGTATGACCACCTTACCGAGTTGTTGCAAGATCGCAGTTTTGAAATTGGGAAAATCGACCCCACTCTTTTTACTAAGAAGGTCGAAGGGGAGTTGTTTGTGTGCCAACTATATTTTATGATATTATCTTTGGTTCCCCTAACAAAGCTTTCAATGAGGAATTTGCTGCACTCATGACCTCCAAGTTCAAGATGTCCATGATGGGAGAGTTGAAGTTCTTTCTCGGGTTCGAAGTCAAGCAACGAAGAGAAGGAACCTTCATCAACCAAGCCAAATACACTCAAGACATGCTCAAGAGATTCAAGCTAAGTGATGTCAAGCCGGCTTCCACTCCAAAGCCCGTCAAATGCCAACTTGACATAGATCCCAATGGTAAAGCGGTGGATCAAAAGGTATATTGCTCCATGATTGGCTCCTTGCTTTACCTTTGTGCATCTAGACCAGATATCATGTTGAGTGTGGGAATTTGTGCATGGTTTCAAGCGGCACCTAAGGAAAGCCACTTTGTGGCGGTCAAGCGAATCTTTCGATATTTGGCTATCCAAGAGGATCTAACTTCAAAGTTGTGGGCTATTCGGACTCCGATTTGGCGGGAGACAAAGTGGATAGGAAGTCCACTTCCGGAGGGTGCCAATTCCTTGGTTGCTCTTTGGTGAGTTGGTCTTCCCAGAAGCAAAGTTGTGTGTATCTCTCGTCCACCGAAGTGGATTATGTGGTCTCCGGTAGTTGTTGTGCACAACTTCTATGGATGAGGCAAACTTTAAAGGATTACGGTGTCATTTGTGACAAAGTGCCTCTTTGGTGTGACAATGAAAGTGCCATCAAGATTTCTCTCAACCCGGTTCAACACTTCAAGACGAAGCATATTGAGATTCGTTATCACTTCATCCGAGATCATATTAGGCGAGGGGAGATCGAGCTCAACTATGTCAACACTCATGATAACCTTGCAGATATTTTCACGAAGACCTTGGATGAAGCAAGATTTCACGATTTAAGGCATGAGCTAAATATCATTGATTCGAGCAATGTTGCTTGAACCCTTGCACAACCCACCATATTCAACTTGTTATCTTGGTTAGGTGTAGGCATGGACATAGGGGGAGTGTTGTTCTCTCAATGAACTCTCCCTCCCACCTTTATGCATAAATTGATCAACTCTTTCACATTAGCCATTGTTGATGGTACTTGTGCTTCAAAGACGAGTTTTGGTCATGGGCCCAAGGATAATTCTTCGCGGTGCCATACCAATTGACTCAAACATAGGTGGCTCCAGCCACCGCCCTCTCTTTGGAGAGGTTGTGTTGCGTGTTTAGTCCTTGTTGTCTCTTGCCTTTCTTTCTTCGTGCCGAGCTTGCGTGTGTTGTCTCGTGGGTTAGCTCTCTGGTGTGTCCGTTCGCTTGAAGGTTGCATTGAAAAGGCTGCTTTCTTCTCTTGTTTTTGCGAAACTTGCATTTTCTTGGGTCTACGGTACTACCGTGGCTCGCCACGGTACTACCGCAGGAGCTGCGCACGGTACTACCGCAACCACCACGGCAGTAATTTTTTACTGCCGCTGGAGGAGCGGTACTACCGCCCATGGTGCGGTACTTCTGCCCGGGCGGTACTAACGCGATGAGGCGCGGTACTACCGCGTAGTCATGAGCGCGTGGGGGTTAAGAGCGGGTAGGGGAAGTTCTAACTCCCCCATACCCATTCAACTCCTTTTCCCCACATCATCTCTCTCTCTCCTGCCCAAGAGCGGCGCCGGAGGAGGTCGCTGGATCTCCGTCTCAGGCCGCTCTCCTCGCATTCCGTCCGGTGGGATCGTTCCCCACCACACCCTCTTCCCATGGAACAAGGTTTCTCCCCAAATCCCTCTCTCTTTGGTTCGTTCTCTCGTCTCTAGGTTTTTTGGGAGATGCATGTTGTTCTTGAGATTTTAGGCCAAATCTTTGCAAGAGTAGGATGTAGGAGAGTAGTAATGCGTAGAGATGGTATTTGGTATGTTGCCCCTTGGTAGATTTGATCAACCGTAGTACTGCTCCGTTGTCGCGGCTGTGCTCAGATCCGTTTGTGTTTCGGATCCGACCCCATGCGGTACTACCGCGCGAGGCGCGGAAGTACTTCCGCTCCAGGCGCGGTACTACCGTGCCATCCTGGCGTGGTACTACCGTGGCTGGAGCAGCACTAAAATTTTAGTTCCGCGCATCCATGCAGTACTACCGTTGATGTCAAATCTTCCACGTGGCAATTACCCAATGCTATTTCTACTTGTTTCCCTTGTGTTGATGTGGTCTTTGCATTGATCCTTGTCGCTTCTTTTGCGTGTTCTTGTGTTGTGTGTCATAGGTGGTGGCTCCGGTTCCACTGTTCGCCGTTCGAATCCAAGCCGTGACACGGGCTCCAAGCGTCTGCACAACCAAGATGAAGCTCCAGAGGGCTCCAATGCCCCCCAACGCGAAACCAAGACCACCGCCACCAAGAACAAGGAGCCCTCCATGGGCATGGATGAGATACCACTTGCTGAGTTTGTCACTCGAAGGAGGATCAACCCCTATGTGAATCCTCGTGCCAACTTCAGAGGGAATGATTTGTTCTGGACCAAGCAGCAGAATCTCATCTATCTGGATGTGATCAAGGCCAAGCAGAACATCTACGTGGACGTGCACTGGATTGACATGAATCACATGAGGCAGGATAAGTACCGTGCCTATTTTGGTGAGGCTTTAGACCTGGTGGAGCAGTTTGGCATTGAGGACGTGATCTCTTTCCACCTGGACTTTGACCCTGATATTGTGGCCCAGTTCTTTGCTTCGGTCCACTTCCATACTGATGAGGAACGGTCCATGACCTGGATGACCAATGGACAACAGATGACTGCTAAGTGGAAGGACTTCATGGATTTGCTCCATGTGCCTGATGAGGGGCTGAACAAGCCCGTTGGTGTTCGCCCTCATGCCAACCCCGAGTCTGCTAGCAAGAACAAGCTCCAGCAGTACCTTGTTGAGAAGAAGCTTCCCAATGACAAGAATACGTGGGTGATGAACCCATTCCTTGACATCATGCACCGTATATTCCGCAACTCCCTCTTTCCACGCATTGGTGACAAGGACAAGGTGCATGCCTATCTTGTGGATATGATGCTCATTTGTGAGGAGGCGCGTCACGCTCACACACAACCACTTGACGTCTCACACATCATGTGGTGCGAGCTTTGGTTTGCGGCGTTCAACCGTAAGGTACCCATCTACGGACCTTACCTGTTTCTCTTGATCACGATGACTTGGGAGAAGCTCTATCCCGATGATGAGTTTGTTGCCCCTGACTAGATCCGTCATGACCCCGTCAAGCTCCGCATCGAGCCTCAGTGGGCTAACTCCACTACTCGTGCCGAGGCAGAGGCTGCTCGAATGGATGTTGATGAGGATGAGATTGAGGAGGAGGAAGCCGATGAGGACAGCTCTGCTGGGTATGCCCCTCCCTCTACTGAGCCTTCATGGGCTAAGAAGCTGAAGGCCAAGATGTAGGCCCTATTCTGCATGCAAGCCAAGGGGCAGTACAAGACTCATGTTGCTTCCAAGGAGAGTCGCCGCCGCGACAAGAGGATCTTGAGGACATTTGGCGAGGATGTAACCAGCGGATCCGAGAAGCACATCACCCTAGAGGCTGAATGGATGGTGAAGCAGGGTTACCAGTGGACTGAATCTGAGGAGGAAACCATCCCCACTGCCGAGACCGACGAGGAGCATGAAGAGTGATCACTTCAGCTTGAGCCACCACTTGTGTCGTAGGTGTCCTCTTTGCCTTTTTGGTGTCTTGATGCCAAAGGTGGAGAAAGTGTAGGATTTGCGAATCGTGTGTCGTGATTCGTCTTGTCGCTTTGCTTTCGTTCCGCTGAACCTCGTTGCTTTGGTTTGGTTTGTGCTTATGAGACCAGAGTTTCTATCATATGGTGTAAGACATATGCACTCTAGCGTACCGTATTGAGCCTATGCTATCTTGTGCCCTTTACTTTATGCTCATAGTTATTATCTTATCTCCTTGCTTAGTGTTAGCTTTATTGTTGCAAGATATGCCTTGTCTATAAAATATAGGGGGAGTGTTGATCCTAGTATGTGTGCCGTGCAGTCCAAAGCACTTCTCTAGATAGCACACATCTAGGGGGAGCCCGTCTATATTTTATAGATGTGGGGTTTGCCCATGTTCTACTTTATTTCCCTATGTGCAAATCCCGTATTGTCATCAATCCACCAAAAAGGGGGAGATTGTAAGGGCATATTTATCCCTTAGTAGTTTTGGTGATTGATGACAATGCTTTTATGGACTAATCATGTGCATTGAGCATTTCAGACATATCATGACTAGGCACAAGACGATTTGGTGCCCCTCAAAGACTATTGAAGACGGTGTTTCTCTACGTTTCTTTTCGGTGGATTTGAGTCGTAGGAAAGCCGTACTATTAAGAGGGGGTCCGTGTTGGAAAGGTTTGGGTGGAATCAACACGTACACGTCTGTTCCTTTTGCACCACCTTTCCTTTAGCTCTTTGGAGCATCCTCCGTTTCTCCGTGTTTTTGCAAAATGAAGGACTCCTAGTGTTGATGATCTGGGGCATGCGGTAGTACTGCTCTTCGGAGCAGTAGTACTGCAATGCCTTGCGGTAGTACCGGCCGTAGGCGCGGTAGTACCGCTCCTTGGGAGCGGTAGTACCGTGGCCTCTGGCCAGGCTCAGCTGCTCGAGCGGTTGTAGGGGCGGATGTAATTTTTTACATCCGCGCCCCACGCGGTAGTACTGCTCCATGGGCGCGGTAGTACCGTGAGCCCTGGTCTGGCACAACAACATGAGCAGAAGTAGGGGCGGATGTAATTTTTTACATCTGTGCTCTACGCGGTAGTACCGCTTGCCAGGTGCGGTAGTCCCGTGTCGGATTTTTGCATGGATCGGAACTCAACGGAAGTTGCTACGGATGTATTTTTATATGTCCGTGCCTTCTCAGTCTAGACCAACCCTGCCTTGCAGTAGTACCGCAATGGGGTGCGGTAGTACCGCTCCAGCAGTTCTACCGCTTCGCCGCAGGCTAGTCTAGCTCCTGCGACACCAGCGGTAGTACCGTGGTCCCGTGCGGTAGTATCGCTTGCCAGGTGCGGTAGTACCGCTCGTCGCGTGCTGAGTTAGTGGATAACGGTTGGATTTGTTCTTGCACTATATAAGGGGAGTCTTCTTCTCCGAGTTGACTACCTCTACCATCCTAATGCTCCATTGTTGCCCTAAGCTCCATTTTTGCCCGATCTCTCTCCCAGTCTCCCTAGCCAATCAAACTTGTTGATTCTTTAGGGATTGGTTGAGAAGGCCCCGATCTACACTTCCACCAAGAGAAATTTGATTCCCCCCACTAATCCCTTGCGGATCTTGTTACTCTTGGGTGTTTGAGCACCCTAGACGGTTGAGGTCACCGCGGAGCCATATTCCATTGTGGTGAAGTTTCGTGGTGTCATTGGGAGCCTCCAATTAAGTTGTGGAGACTGCCCCAACCTTGTTTGTAAAGGTCCGGTCGCCGCCTCCAAGGGCACCAATAGTGGAATCACGGCATATCGCATTGTGTGAGGGCGTGAGGAGAATACGGTGGCCCTAGTGGCTTCTTGGGGAGCATTGTGCCTCCACACCGCTCCAACGGAGACGTACTTCCCCTCAAAAGGAAGGAACTTCGGTAACACATCCTCGTCTTCACCGGCTCCACTCTTGGTTATCTTGTGCCTTTACTTGTGCAAGCTAATTTGTGTTATATCCCTTGCTTGCTTGTGTGCTTGTTGTTGTTGCATCATATAGGTTGCTCACCTAGTTGCATATCTAGACAACCTACTTTGATGCAAAGTTTAAATTGGTAAAGAAAAGCTTAAAATTATTAGTTGCCTATTCACCCCCCCCCCTCTAGTCAACTATATGGATCCTTTCACGCGCCCTGGTGGGTTGTTCCCACCTCGAGTGCCCCCCGGACCGCCTCTTTGCTCTATAAATACCACAAAAATCCGAGAACCCTAGAAGCGTCGACGAAATATTCATCCAGCCATCGCAGAGTCCAGAACCACCAGATCCAATCTAGACACCATCACGGAGGGGTTCACCACCTCCATTGGTTCCTCTCCGATGATGCGTGAGTAGTTCTTTGTAGACCTTCGGGTCCGTAGTTAGCAGCTAGATGGCTTTCTCTCTCTCGCTGAATTCTCAATACATTGCTCTCTTGGAGATCCATATGATGTAACTCTTTTGCGGTGTGTTTGTTGGGATCTGGTGAACTTCGAGTTTATGATCAGTTATATCTTTTTATATCCATGAAAGTTATTTGAGTTTCTTTGATCTCTTATAGCCTCGTATTTCTTCTCCAATATTTGGGTTTTGTTTGGCCAACTTGATCTATTTATCTTGCAATGGGAAGAGGTGCTCGGTAGTGGGTTCGATCTTACGGTGCTTGATCCCAGTGAAAGAAAGGGAACCGACACGTATGTATCGTTGCTACTAAGGATAAAAAGATGGGACCTATATCTACCACCATAGATAAACAGATCTTGTCTACATCATGTCATCGTTCTTATTGCATTACTCCGTTTTTCCATGAACTTAATACACTAGATGCATGCTGGATAGCGGTCGATGTGTGGAGTAATAGTATTAGATGCAGGCAGGAGTCGGTCTACTAATCTTGGACGTGATGCCTATGTAATGATCATTGTCTGGATATCGTCATAATTATTTGAAGTTCTATCAATTGCCCAACAGTAATTTGTCTACCCACCGTTTGGTATTCTTCTCGAGAGAAGCCACTAGTGAAACCTATGGCCCCCGGGTCTTCTTTCTCATATATTTGCTTTGTGATCTATTTTATTTGCTCTTTTTATTCAGATCTAAAAAACCAAAAATACAAAAATACCTTGCTGCACTTTATTTTATTTGCGATATATTATTTCAATCTATTACAACTTTCTCCCGTCCGCGCACCATTTCTGGCGTCGTACCCCGAAAGGGATTGACAACCCCTTTAACACGTCGGGTTGCGAGGTGTTGTTATTGTGTGCATGGGCTGTTTACGTTATGTTTGCTTGGTTCTCCTACTGGTTCGATAACCTTGGTTTCATATCTGAGGGAAATACCTACCGCCGTTGTGCTGCATCATCCCTTCCTCTTTGGGGAAATACCGACGTAGCTTCAAGCGACATCAACAGGAATTTCTGGCGCCGTTGCCGGGGAGGATCTTCAACATAACCAGGTTCCTAATCACAATTCTCATCACCTCGCAATTTACATTATTTTTCATTTTCCTCTCGCTTGCCTCTCCCCCACTTCACAAAAATTTGCCTTTTATTCGCCTCTCTTTTTCACCGATCTCTTGTCTTTAGTCCCGATGGCTAGCATCCCTACTCCTCCTTTGTCACCAGATTTTGAAGTTCTTTACTTCAAACAAAGACAAGGAGAAAATTTGAAAGATGCCTGGTATAGGCTTATGGAATCGTATAGTGTTTCCAATCTAAAGGGGGATGCTAAGGTTTTGCTTCGTAATTTTTACATAGGATTAGCTTTGCCTCATAGACAACTTCTTGATTTTGCCGCTAAAGGAAATTTTATCGAGCTTTATGCAAACGCTGCCAATGAAATTTTGGAAGGAATTTTGGGAATTCCTCCTCAAAAGAAGGGGTTTCCTTTACCCCTGAGGGTGTTCAAATGTTGGACAAACTTGGTGATTTGCATAAACATATGGTTGAAATACAGAAATATAATGAACCCCTCAAGCACCTCAATGGTAGTATCAATCGCATGAATACTTTGATTACTCTTTGCAACAAGCGATTCGATATTTTGGATCTTAAGATGGTTTCTTTTCCGGAGAATTTAGGGAAGAGTAAAGAGCCTCCTGGGTTTGAGAAAACCCTTACAAAAGTTGCCAAAACTTCGGAAGACAAAACTTAGATCCTTGCCTTACGCCTAGCTAAGGGCGTAAAACTATAGTGCTTGTTGGGGGCAACCCAATGAATAAAATTTATTTTTGCTTTTTGCTTTCTGTTCTTGAGTGTTTACACAATTATTCTACTGGTATGATTGTGTTTTTTATGCGTTAATTAGTGTTTGTGCTAAGTAAAGCCTATAGGATCTTCTTTGGTGATAGTTGTTTGATCTTGCTGAAAAAGACAGACTTTGTGCTCACGAAAAAAATTGTTAAAAATCACCAGAACATAGTAAAATGCCAATTCTTTTTGCAGAAGATTAATATACAAATTACTCAGGCCGTCCTAGTTTGGTAGAATTTTTTGAGTTACAGAAGTATTCGCAAAAGTCAGATTACTGCAGACTGTTCTGTTTTGACAGATTCTGTTTTCTTTGTGTTGTGTGCTTATTTTGATGGCTCTATGGTTTTATTTGATGAGTTTTTGCCATAGAAAAGTTGGAATAAAGTAGATATAATAGAAAAACAAAATATGAATTGGTTTTATACAGCACTTATAGTAGTGGTTTGCTTTCTTATACTAACGGATCTCACGAAGGTTTTGTTGAGTTTTGTGTGATTGAAGTTTTCAAGTTTTGGGTTATCTTATGATGGATGAAGGAAGGATGTAAGAGCCTAAGCTTGGGGATGCCCTGGCATCCCAAGCTATTATCCAAAAATGAGCAACCAACTAAGCTTGGGGATGCCCCCGAGTGGCATCCCCGCTTTTTTCCAACGACCATCGATATTTTACTCGAGACTATATTTTTGTTCGTCACATGATATGTGTTTTGCTTGGAGCGTCTTGTATGATATATGTCTTTGCTTGTTTTATTTTGTATTTTAAGTCATCAATCCTTGCTGGACACACCTATTTGATAGAGCCAAAATTATATCATGACTTGTTAGAATTGCTCTCTGTGCTTCACTTAAATCTTTTATGAGCTAGGACTTGCTCTAGTGCCTCATTTATATCTTTTTTAGCACGGTGTGCTTTGTTATTTTTTAAGAAATGCTCTCTTGCTTCACTTAGATTTATTTGAGATTTGTAAAATTTTGAAGAAATTCTCTCTTGCTTCACTTAAATTATTTTGAGAGAAAGAAAATTTGTTATGCTCATGATCTTCACTTATATTTGTTTGAGCTTATGAAAAGCAACACATGAAAATTAGTCCCAAAGTGATAGATATCCAAGAAGGTTAAAGTAAAAGAATGTCATGAAGATCATTGGACAAAATAAAATTGATTCTTAATAATAGTTTTGATATATAATGATGTGATATGTGAGTTATGTTGATGAGTAATTGTACTCTAGTAAGAATATTGGTGTTAAGGTTTGTGATTCCCTATGCATGCACGAAAGTCAATAATCATGCAATGAAAAATATATCCTACTTGTGATGCATTATTTGGTGTTAATTATGCTTAATGCTTGCTTATGAGATCATTCGTTTCGTGGTTGGTCGCTTCTCAATCTTTTTGCTAGCCTTCATTTTGCACTAAGTATGACCCCTACTTGTGCATCCAAAATCCTTTAAACCAGTTTTGCCACGTGAGTCCACTATATCTACCTATATGCGGTATTCTTTTGCCGTTCTAAGCAAATTTGCATGTGTCATCTCTAATTTTCAAAATAAACTTCTCTTTTGTGTGTTTGTTTCGCTCGCGGAACGGTAACGGGTGGCTAATATTTTCCATGCTGGATGTGTTATTATCATGATGAGTGTTTCTTCACTTGTCATTGCACGAGAGTAAGGCAAAGGTTTTAGGGATGCCCAGTCCCGAAATGCAAAAATGAATCTACTTTATGTTGTCAAATAATAAATTCCTTGGAAAGTGTTGGTATGGAGGGCAACCGTGGATACGGCTAGCCATGAAAAGTGAAAGAATGGTGGAAAAAGGAATAAACTTTATTTTCTGTTCGGGAACCGCCTATGGCATATCTAGCATGGAAAGTGTTCGTAGCTCTACGTCATTTTCGTTGGTGGGATGGATACACCTCCCAAAATGTTCTAATCTTAAATTTTTCGCTTTGAGCTCTGGCACCTCTACAAATCCCTACTTCCCTCTGCGAAGGGCCTTTCTTTTACTTTATGCAATTTTTATTTTTGAGTCTCGATCTTCTCTTACAAAAGCACCAACTAGGAGGCAATATGATCGTACTTAAGTATTGGGTGTAGCTAATATTCGAGTGTGTTTCATGAATGGATCAATGTTTGAGCATGATGGGCTAGGGATAACTTGTTTTAGCATTGATATTTTGAAAGACATGGTTGCTTGTTGATATGCTTGAGTATCTAAATTATTGTGTCAAAACTAGACTATAGCTTTGAATCAGATAAAAGTCCAAATGTCCATGCTATAAAGAAAAGAATATGATATGACTTGATGAACATCACTCCACATCAAAAATTCTATTTTTATCACTTACCTACTCGAGGACGAGTAGGAGTTAAGCTTGGGGATGCTGATACGTCTCCAACATATCTATAATTTTTTATTGTTCCATGTTGTTTTATTATCAATCTTGGATGTTTTATAATCATTTTATACTCATTTTATATCATTTTTTGGTACTAACCTATTGACATAGTGCCAAGTGCCAGTTGCTGTTTTTTTCCATGTTTGTTACATCGCAGGAAATCAATATCAAACAGAGTCCAAATGCCACGAAACTCCACGATGATTTTTTATGGGCCAAAAGGAAGAAGTTGGCCCCTGGTTGCACCTGGGGGAGTCCCGAGGAGGGGACAACCCACCAGGGCGCGCCAGGAGGCCATGGTGGGTTGTGCCCACCTCAGGTGCCCCCCGGACCGCCTCTTTGCTCTATAAATACCCCAAAAAAAACCAGAACCCTAGAAGCGTCGACAAAATATTTATCCAGCCGCCGCAGAGTCCAGAACCACCAGATCCAATCTAGACACCATCACGAAAGGGTTCACCACCTCCATTGGTGCCTCTCCGATGATGCGTGAGTAGTTCTTTGTAGACCTTTGGGTCCGTAGTTAGTAGCTAGATGGCTTTCTCTCTCTCGCTGAATTCTCAATACAATGGTCTCTTGGAGATCCATATGATGTGACTCTTTTGCAGTGTGTTTGTTGGGATCTGATGAACTTCGAGTTTATGATCAGTTATATCTTTTTATATCCATGAAAGTTATTTGAGTTTCTTTGATCTCTTATATGCATGATCTCTTATAGCCTCGTATTTCTTCTCCGATATTTGGGTTTTGTTTGGCCAACTCGATCTATTTATCTTGCAGTGGGAAGAGGTGCCCGGTAGTGGGTTCGATCTTACGATGCTTGATCCCAGTGACAGAAAGGGAACTGACACGTATGTATCGTTGCTACTAAGGATAAAAAGATGGGATCTATATCTACCGCCATAGATAAACGGATCTTGTCTACATCATGTCATCGTTCTTATTGCATTACTCCATTTTTCCATGAACTTAATACACTAGATGCATGCTGGATAGCGGTCAACGTATGGAGTAAGAGTAGTAGATGCAGGCAGGAGTCGGTCAACTAATCTTGGACGTGATGCCTATGTAATGATCATTGTCTGGATATCGTCTTAATTATTTGAAGTTCTATCAATTGCCCAACAGTAATTTGTCTACCCACCGTTTGCTATTTTTCTCGAGAGAAGCCACTAGTGAAACCTACGGCCCCCGGGTCTTCTTTCTCATATATTTGCTTTGCGATCTATTTTATTTGCTCCTTTTATTCAGATCTATTAAACCAAAAATACAAAAATACCTTGCTGCACTTTATTTTATTTGCGATCTATTATTTCAATCTATTACAACTTTCTCCCGTCCGTGCACCGTTTCTGGCGTCGTAGCCCGAAAGGGATTGACAACCCCTTTAACACGTCGGGTTGAGAGGTGTTGTTATTTGTGTGCAGGGGCTGTTTACGTTGTGTTTGCTTGGTTCTCCTACTGGTTCGATAACCTTGGTTTCATATCTGAGGGAAATACTTACCGCCGCTGTGCTGCATCATCCCTTCCTGTTTGGGGAAATACCGACGTAGCTTCAAGCGACATCAAGCACCGGCAGGAAGACCGTTGGATCTCAGCTGGAAGACTGCTGGAGGAGGCGAAGGCACCAAGAGAGCAGCCCCCTCCCCGGTGACCAGGAGGCCAGTGATGATGGTGCCGGGGAGGGGAGGGGAAGAACGGAAAGGCGAGGCAGCAGGTCACCGGTACGAGACGAACGCGTCAGTGCCGTCGTGCTCTGACCTGACGGCCTACCTTCCGCCTTCCCCGTCTTCCCTAGCTTCATCTTCATCAACACCACTCCAGGAGGATGCTGACCTCTCAGTCCGGCACCTCCTCCGAGGAGACAGCGAGCGACCGCAACGGCCAGGGGGCTTGGGGCGCGCCGCTCCCCACCTTGACAGGCAGGAAGATGTGCCTCCCCTCAACATCATCCCCGGATCCGTCGGAAGGGGTAGTACTGGTATTACCAACAATCCCCAGCCCTGCATCCCGAACGGACGACGAGGGCGCCAAGAACCTGGTCGCCGAGCTAACAAACGGCAATAGCTCAAGGCGAGATGCCACATTACCTAACGGACGACCGACCGTGGGAGAGGAGACAAGCATTTCCCCACAATGGGGAAGCTTGATACCTCCCACACCACGGACGACTCGTCCGTCGCGTCTTCTCCGGCCTTGGACCAGACTCACTCCCCAAGCATTAACGCGAGCATTCAGCGTCGCCAACCTCAAGCTACCGCCCGGGGGCTGGCCCCAGGCCCTTCTCTTCAGCATAACCAGCAGGAAGCAGAGGATGGAGGAGATGGGATGCGAGGATGGATGCCTCCGCTCCTCCCCCACCCCTCCTTTTATAGACGGGGCGGGGGAGAGAGAGCTGATCCCTCAACAGGTAACCGCCGCCCTCCTCCACCAATTCAAGAAGGCTGGGCCCCTGCCTTGAAGCTCTCCCGCACCACGTGCCTCCGTTACCTACCCCGCGCGATGCATGCACCATACGTGGCTAAGGATAAGGGCATGGTGGGAAGAGTGAATTGGCGGTTTCTCCCCCGTGCGTTAAAGTCATTCACGGGCCATTATGAGAGCAGCCCCACCACGATTGGCTTTATACGACATGCGGGAAACTGGCCCGGGCGCAAGTTAATGAAGAAGCAAAGAAGGTCTCAAGGGGCCAGCTGCTTCCACGCCCCTGCCTGTGCACTTATTAGGGCCTACCCCGATGACGCCCAGCAGCGCGTTCGGGCTAGGCCCATGGTCAGATTGGAGCGCAAGGGACCAGCTCTTCAAAAGACCAACGTGCTGCACAAGAAGACCAAGACTAGCCAGAAGAGCAAGATATTGCCAAGGGAAAAACCTCCCTTTCCTGGTAGGCGAGCCTGGGGAGGATGGAGTTACCCCCGGAAGCAAGCCTTCGGCTCGTCCTGGCAGGCCTGCCGGGGCTTGCAGAGGCAAAACCACCTCACCGCACCACCTCATCACGACGCACATCGTCGATCGATGCGGTGTCAAGCTCCAAAGTGACTAGGTGGCTACTATTCACCACATGGCAGCCACTTCCTGCAGAAAATACCTCCGGGCGACACCCGTCCTGCGACGTATCGAGCGAGCAGGCGCGAAGCTGGCAAACAGCCCGGCAAGGCCTGTCGGGCAAGCTACGATGTGACATTGAGCGGTGCATTTAATGCGCTCTGTCAGCCTGCAGAGTTATGTATGATAGCACTGTTTGCTATCTAATCAGTGCATAATGACTGATTTGCCACTGTGGTGACACCTTTATCTATAAAAGGAGGCCCAAGGCAACCGTAGAAAGGGTTGGCTAATCCACCCCTTCACACACTCATACGCGCGCAGCCATTTTCGCCCTGAAGCAACCCTGGCAGGCAAGCATGTTGCGCTCACCATCATTTTTCCACCATCAATCCACCAAAGCAGGAGTAGGGTTTTATGCCTCGCGGCGGCCCGAACCTGGGTAAAAAATGCCCGTGTGATCTCTGTCGTGTTGTTCCACGATCCTCTGCTCTTTGTGCAATGTGCCATCCCCCCCCCCAAACTAGAAAGGGGCTCTTGGTCCCATAGGTGGCTGTGGTTTCCCGCGACATACGGGCACACAAAATAGATGTTCATTTAAAGATTTAAAGATGGCACATGCCAATTTACTTGGAACGGGAGGGTAATACCATATAATGGTAGATATGGTGGAGCCTTATGGAATAATTTTTGTTTCAGGATTTTGAATGCACACACATCATTTTATCTTAGTACAGATGAAGTCTAGCAAAACACTAGGAAGCGACCAACTAGAGAGCGGCAACGATCATAATCATGCATTTTGAATAAGTAACATTAAACATGAGCATCATGAGGATATAAACACTCTGAACATAAATATCATAGAGGCAATATTTGGTTTGAATCAATTACATGCGTGAACATGTGCCAAGTCAAGCCACTCGATTTCTTCAGTGGAGGATACCATCTTGACATACTGCATTATAATCATTTTACTGCATGTTGACATGCAAGATAACATATTATCCACTCCTAACTACTTAAGCATGGCATGAGAAACTACGAACTCTAATCATCATCATACACATGTTTACTCATAATAAGTTGAATCACGGCTATTAAAGTAAACATATTTAAAAAACAAAAAAAGTAGAGTTCATAACAACTTTTCTTCACCATGATCACTTCATCACATTATCGCCATTATTGCTTTTCACTTGGAAGACTGAATGATGTGGAAATATAACATAGTGCAAGTGTGTCGTGGAGTAAGCTGAAATATGCAAACACTACATACACAGGAGAAGACAGCAGAATATTAGGTCTTTCATTAGATAAAAAACAAAGCACATAAGAGCCACTAGAATTCTTTTTAATGCTTTCTCCTTACGACAACTCAAGAAAAGAAATTCATAGAAACACACTGAAATGTTTTTGAAGTTTTTAGTTTTTCTGAAGAAAGCAAAAGAAACAAAGAAAAATGAAAAGCAAGAAAACTATTTACAGTGAAGAACTCCAAACAAATGACAAAAGAAGAATCGAGAAATCTTTTTGGGTTTTCTTTTAATAAAACGAACTAGCAACTAAGAAAATAAAATAAAAAAGAAGCGATAAATATTTTTGGATTTTTGAAAGTTTTACCAAACACACAAAAGAAACAAATAAAAGTGAATATTGATATACAAAGAAAACAATGAACATCGACAAATGTAATGAATGTGTGTTATCATGAATGAAATGTCACTGAGAATACGTACTCCCCCAAGTTTAGGCTTTTGGCCTAACTTGGCTGATGCCACTGATAGAACCCCTGAGGTCCAGGCATGAACTCGGTCAGCTGAGGTGCCCGAGTAGGCCAAGGGTGAACCTCCTCCTTCTCCATGGCGACTAGTGCGTTCTCATAGTTGATGATGTCCTCTGGCATGATAATATATCTCCCTCTGGCATCAAAATCATACAAAGCAAGAGTAGACAACATAATAACATTATAAGTACCCTAGCTGAGTACCAAGTTGTACCGATAGTAGTGAGGGGGAATAGTTTTGTCAATAAAATCATGCAATCTCATGGACTCATAATCTAAGTATCTCTCAAGCAGCAAATGATACTCGCTTTGTCTAATGGAAACATTATAATGTGTAGCAAGACGAGTAGCATAAATACCACCACATATAGCGCCCTTAGACTTGTTCAAATGTAAACCACGTGAAATGATATCTCCCAAACTGTGGCTCTTATTACCAAAGAGTGCACAATGCAGAATAACGAGGCCAAGGGCACTGATTGTACTGCCCTCCTGCCTAGTAGTCAAGCACTCCCTATGAATAAAGCAAAGTAATGTGCAGCAAGAAAATGCACGCTAGCGGCTCTAGCATGAGAAAATCCTCTAGTTTCTCCCATAATTACACTATCTAAAAGTTCTTCAAACTCACCGGGTCGAGGTTCTACCACACTACCCTCAGCAGGTATCAAGGAAACATTATATAAATCATTTAAAGATATCTCAAAGGTTTGATCATAAAGATGAAATGAAACACTAGGCTCATGTTGTCTAGATGAAAATCTGCAATTTTGCACGAGAGTATTTGTGACGAGCTAGTATTGGTCACAGTTATCTGCCATTAAGGCAGTCAAGCCCGCGTTCTCCACAAGTTGCTCGAAATCATGTGGAAAGCCAGCTCCAACCATGAAGGTATCGCATGGTCACTGACATAGCCTCACCTCGACATTGCGAGGAAGATTTGATAACCCACAAGTATAGGGGATCATTTGTAGCCTTTTTCGATATATAAGAGTGTCGAACCCAACGAGGAGCTAAAGGTAGAACAAATATTCCCTCAAGTTCTATCGACCACTGATACAACTCTACGCACACTTGACATTTGCTTTACCTAGAACAAGTATGAAACTATTTGGTAGGAATAAAACTACGAGTACTTTACGAGAATAAAATTACTAATAAATTGCAAGGCAATAAAAGTAGATATCTTTTGTCAACAAGAAAGTCATTTGTTCCTAGGCAATCGATAACTAGACCGGTAATCATTCTTGCAATTTTATATGAGGGAGAGGCATGAGCTAACATACTTTCTCTACTTGGATCATATGCACTTATGATTGGACCCCTAGCAAGCATCCGCAACTACTAAAGATCATTAAGGTCGTGAAATCCAACCATAACATTCAGTATCAAGTCCTCTTTACTCCCATACGCAACAACCCACTTACTCGGGTATGTGCTTCTGTCACTCACACCACCCACCATAAGCGAATCATGAACATATTGCAACACCCTACAGCGGGGATCCCTCCGGTTGCGGGACACGGAGGGCACCGTAGGACAGCACCATAAATAAAATATACAATCATACCAACCAAGATCATGATTAACCCATAGGACAAAACGGATCTACACAAAGATCATAGGGTAACCACATATCATTGCAAAATAATATATAGTGTTGAGCACCATGTTTAAGTAGAGATTATAGTGGGGAGAAGGAAGGTTACACCACTGCATAAAGAGGAAGAGAGAGTTGGTGATGATGGTAGCAAGATTGTTGATGTAGATCGCCGTCAAGATCCTTACCCCGGCGGCACTCCAACGCCATAGGGAGAGAGGGGAGAGAGTCCCCCTCCTTCTTCTTCTTCCTTGGCCTTCCGCTAGATGGGAGGAGAGTTCCCCCTCTGGTCCATGGCCTCCATGGCGGCGGAGGGGCGGGAGCCCCTCTGAGATTGGATCTCCCTCTCTGTTCTCTTCTGTTTCGCGTTCCCCAGATCTGGCCGAAAACCGTTTTTTATATTCCCGAAGATCCGTAACTCCGATTGCGTTGAGATTTTAACACGATTTTTTTTCGGATATAAGCTTCCTTGCACCCGAAGTAGAGCTCCAACCGAAGTACAAGGTGAGCACAACCCACCACCGCGCGACAGTGGCCTCGGGCGCGCCCTGGTGTATTTTGCCCACTGTGGGCCTCCGTTTGCATTGATTCCAAGTCCCAAAAATCACATATATTCCAAAATAATTCTCCGTAAATTTTTATCGCGTTTGGACTTCTTTTGATATGGATATTCTACGAAACAAAAAACATGCAAAAAATAGGAACTAGCACTTGGCACTGGATCAATAGGTTAGTCCAATAAATCATATAAAATGTTGCCAAAAATATGTGGAAGTTGTATAATATTGGCATGAAATAATCAAAAAAATATAGATACAACGGAGACGTATCAAGATTTCACCTTGATGCTTCCCGCGTAGTTCCCTCAGAACTTCGGCTTGAAGAGCCCCTCGTGAACATCCTTCTAAGAATTTCCATTTTTCTGAAATTTTTAGACAACTCATAAAAAGTGAACAAAATTCAATAAAATTGATAGCAACTACAACCACAAGTGTCTAGTGGATAAACCATGCATGAAAACTACTTAGAACCAAGTAAATCAAACACGGAAGCTCATTTTCATGGTCACCAACAGTAGTAAAATAAGCAAAGAAGAGACCACTAGAACAAAAACTTATTGGATCAATGGTGGAGTCACATACCAAGGAGCAGTTCGTCCGAACAATTTTGAAAACGGAGCTTCAAGCAAAGAGATCGAAAGTTGTTCGCAAATGAGCAAGTACACGAGCTAGGAAGCATGAATGAATTTTACTGGAGGTGGAAGAAGGCTGCGGGCACGGGCACCAAGTCAGTGGGTGCCTGTGGGCCCCACAAGCCACGTGGGCGCGCCCTGGGGGTGGGTGCGCCATGCTGGCTTGTGGCCAACTAGTGCACCCCCCTCAGGTGTGTTCAGCGCCAAAAATTCTTATTTATTCCGGAAAAAAATCATACCAATTTTCTAGACATTTTGAGCACTTTTATTTTTGGGTCATTTTTATTGCATAGAAAACTCAAATAACATGCTAACCATGGTATTCTAGATTATTTAAAATTTATTAAAGCTAATAACAAGAGAGAATAAAGTGAAGTTATAGAAAGTTGTGCTTACGGAATTCATCGATCATGTGCTTCTAAAAAACAATCCATTAATAAGGTTAATCAAGTCTTATTAAAAGACTATTTCCAAGTGACATAAAATCAAAGAATTTTTGTATAGCACTAAGTTACTCAACTTGGATAGGCATGGTTCCAATCATAATGGTTTGATATTTCTTTTCGGGAATCGGAAGACGAAATTCAAAGTCTCCAATAGTGATAGTCATAATTTTTCGATAGAATTGAGACTGTTTACTTTTTTTTAGCTTCCTCGGAAAATAAACTGTATGCTCATTGACATTAACATGGAAAGTGACCTTGCTTTTATTTCAATCACTAACGCCCCCTGCAGTGTTAAGAAAAGGTCTTCCAAGGATAACCGACTTATTGTCGTCCTCTGGCATATGAAGAATAACAAGGTTTGTTAAGATCATAACATTAGCAACCATAACCAGAACATCCTCACAAACACCAACATGAATAGTTGTAGATTTGTCAGCCATTTGCAAAGAAATTCCACTTGGTATCAACCTATTCAAGTTAAGTCTTTTATAAAGAGAAAAGGGCAGAACACACACCAGTTCCTAAATCACATAAAGTGGTTTTAACATAATTAGTCTTAATAGAGCATGGTATAGTAGGTATCCCTGGATCTCCAAGCTTTTCAGGTATTTTTCATTTGAAAGAATAATTTGCAAGCATGGTAGAAATTTCAGTCTCGGGAATATTTCTTTTATTAGTAACAATATTTTTCATGTATTTACCATATGGAGGCATTTTCATAATATTAGTCAAATGTACTTGAAGAAATAAAGGTCTAAGTAATTTAACAAAGCGACTAAAAGAATCTTCATCCTTTGACTTTAAAGCTTTACTAGGAAAAGGCATGGGTTCTCGAACCCATGGTTCTCTTTCTTTACAATGCTTCCTAGCAACAAAATCTCTATTATCAGATTTCTTATTTTTAGGAGGTGGGTCATCAAGCTCAACTTCTGGTTCTATCTCTACCTCATTATCAGGTTTATTATTATCATTGGGTGGAGAGCCATAATCATTATTATTATCAATAACATCATCATCATTAGGCTCATGCTCATTACCAGATTGTGTCTCAGCATCAGAATTAGAAACATCATTATGATTCTCAACAAGTTTTTCTACCACAAGTTCACTAAAAGCATTCAAAGTTTTATTCCTATTCTTTTTTCCTTTTCTTCATAGGTGAACTAGTTGCACTATCATTAAATCTCTGAGAATCTTGTTTAATTATTTTAGGGTAACCCTCAGGATACAACGGTTCCTGAGTCATTTTACCACCTCTAGTAATTACTCCATGTTGGAAATATGCCCTAGAGGCAATAATAAATGGTTATTATTATATTTCTTTGTTCATGATAATAGTCTATTATTCATGCTATAATTGTATTGTTCGGAAATCGTAATACATGTGTGAATGCATAGACCACAACGTGTCCCTAGTAAGCCTCTAGTTGACTAGCTCGTTGATCAACAGATAGTCATGGTTTCCTGACTATGGACATTGGATGTCATTGATAACGGGATCACATCATTAGGAGAATGATGTGATGGACAAGACCCAATCCTAAGCATAGCATAAAAGATCGTGTAGTTTCGTTTGCTAGAGCTTTTCCAATGTCAAGTATCTTTTCCTTAGACCATGAGATCGTGCAACTCCCGGATACCGTAGGAGTTCTTTGGGTGTGCCAAACGTCACAACGTAACTGGGTGACTATAAAGGTGCACTACGGGTATCTCCGAAAGTGTCTGTTGGGTTGGCACGGATCGAGACTGGGATTTGTCACTCCGTGTGACGGAGAGGTATCTCTGGGCCCACTCGGTAATGCATCATCATAATGAGCTCAATGTGACTAAGGCGTTAGTCACGGGATCATGCATTGCGGTATGAGTAAAGAAACTTGCCGGTAACGAGAATGAACAAGGTATTGGGATACCGACGATCGAATCTCGGGCAAGTAACATACCGATTGACAAAGGGAATTGTATACGGGATTGATTGAATCCTCGACACCGTGGTTCATCCGATGAGATCATCGTGGAACATGTGGGAGCCAACATGGGTATCCAGATCCCACTGTTGGTTATTGACCGGAGAGGCGTCTCGGTCATGTCTGCATGTCTCCCGAACCCGTAGGGTCTACACACTTAAGGTTCGGTGACGCTAGGGTTGTAGAGATATGTGTATGCGGAAACCCGAAAGTTGTTCGGAGTCCCGGATGAGATCCCGGATGTCACGAGAGGTTCCGGAATGGTCCGGAGGTGAAGAATTATATATAGGAAGTCCAGTTTCGGCCACCGGGAAAGTTTCGGGGGTTACCGGTATTGTACCGGGACCACCGGAAGGGTCCCGGGGGTCCACCGGGTGGGGCCACCTATCCCGGAGGGCCCCGTGGGCTGAAAGTGGAAGGGAACCAGCCCTTAGTGGGCTGGGGCGCCTCCCTTGGGCCTCCCCCCATGCGCCTAGGGTTGGGAACCCTAGGGGGGAGCTTCCCCCTTGCCTTGGGGGGCAAGGCACCCCTTCCCCCCCTTTGGCCGCCGCCCCCCTTGGAGATCCCATCTCCCTGGGACAGCGCCGCCCCCAGGGGGCCTATATAAAGGGGGGAGGGAGGGCAGCAATACACAGCCTTGGGCGCCTCCCTCCTCCCCTGCAACACCTCTCTCTCTCTCTCTCGCAGAAGCTCGGCAAAGCCCTGCCGGAGACCCGCTACATCCACCACCACGCCGTCGTGCTGCTGGATCTCCATCAACCTCTCCTTCCCCCTTGCTGGATCAAGGAGGAGACGTCGCTGCACCGTACGTGTGTTGAACGCGGAGGTGCCGTCCGTTCGGCACTCGGTCATCGGTGATTTGGATCACGGCGAGTACGACTCCGTCATCCACGTTCATTGGAACGCTTCCGCTCGCGATCTACAAGGGTATGTAGATGCACTCCCTTCCCCTCGTTGCTAGTACACTCCATATATGCATCTTGGTGAGCGTAGGAAAATTTTAAATTATGCTACGATTCCCAACAGTGGCATCATGAGCCAGGCCTATGCGTAGTTACTATGCACGAGTAGAACACAAAGAAGTTGTGGGCGTTGAGTTTGCCAATTCTTCTTGCCGCTACTAGTCTTTTCTTGTTTCGGCGGCATTGTAGGATGAAGCGGCCCGGACCGACCTTACACGTACGCTTACGTGAGATAGGTTCCACTGACTGACATGCACTAGTTGCATAAGGTGGCTAGCGGGTGTCTGTCTCTCCTACTTTAGTCGGAACGGATTCGATGAAAAGGGTCCTTATGAAGGGTAAATAGAAATTGGCAAATCACGTTGTGGTCATACGTAGGTAAGAAACGTTCTTGCTAGAAACCTACAAACCACGTAAAAACTTGCAACAACAATTAGAGGACGTCTAACTTGTTTTTGCAGCAAGTGATATATGTGATATGATATGGCCAGAACATGTGATGAATGATATATGTGATGTATGAGATTGATCATATTCTTGTAATAGGAATCACGACTTGCATGTCGATGAGTATGACAACCGGCAAGAGCCATAGGAGTTGTCTTTATTATTTTGCATGACCTACGTGTCATTGAATAACGCCATGTAAATTACTTTACTTTGTTGCTAAACGTGTTAGCCATAGAAGTAGAAGTAATCGTTGGCGTGACGACTTCATGAAGACACAATGATGGAGATCATGATGATGGAGATCATGGTGTCATGCCGGTGAAGAAGATGATCATGGTGCCCCGAAGATGGAGATCAAAGGAGCATAATGATATTGGCCATATCATGTCACTATTTGATTGCATGTGATGTTTATCATGTTTTTGCATCTTATTTTCTTAGAACGACGGTAGTAAGTAAGATGATCCCTTATAATAATTTCAAGAAAGTGTTCACCCTAACTGTGCACCGTTGCGAAGGTTCGTTGTTTCAAAGCACCACGTGATGATCGGGTGTGATAGATTCTAACGTTCGAATACAACGGGTGTTGACGAGCCTAGCATGTACAGACATGGCCTCGGAACACACGCAATACACTTAGGTTGACTTGACGAGCCTAGCATGTACAGACATGGCCTCGGAACACGGAGGACCGAAAGGTCGAGCATGAGTCGTATAGAAGATACGATCAACATGGAGATGTTCACCGATCTTGACTAGTCCGTCTCACGTGATGATCGGACACGGCCTAGTTAAACTCGGATCATGTTTCACTTAGATGACGAGAGGGATGTCTATCTGAGTGGGAGTTCATTAAATAATTTGATTAGATGAACTTAATTATCATGAACTTAGTCTAAGATCTTTACACTATGTATTGTAGATCAAATGGCCAACGTTGTCCTCAATTTCAACGCGTTCCTAGAGAAAACCAAGTTGAAAGATGATGGCAGCAACTATACGGACTGGGTCCGGAACCTGAGGCTCATCCTCATAGTAGCCAAGAAAGATTATGTCTTAGAAGCACCGCTAGGTGAAGCACCAATCCCAGAGAACCAAGACGTTATGAACGCTTGGCAATCATGTGCTGATGATTACTCCCTCGTTCAGTGTGGCATGCTTTACAGCTTAGAACCGGGTCTCCAAAAGCGTTTTGAGAAACATGGAGCATATGAGATGTTCGAGGAGCTGAAATTGGTTTTCCAAGCTCATGCCCGGGTCGAGAGATATGATGTCTCCGACAAGTTCTTCAGCTGTAAAATGGAGGAGAACAGTTCTGTTAGTGAGCACATACTCAGAATGTCTGGGTTGCACAACCGCTTGACTCAGCTGGGAGTTAATCTCCCGGATGACGCGGTCATTGACAGAATCCTCCAGTCGCTTCCACCAAGCTACAAGAGCTTTGTGATGAACTACAATATGCAGGGGATGGAAAAGACCATTCCCGAGGTATATTCAATGCTGAAATCAGCGGAAGGGGAGATCAGAAAAGAACATCAAGTGTTGATGGTGAATAAAACCACTAAGTTCAAGAAGGGCAAGGGTAAGAAGAACTTCAAGAAGGACAGCAAGGGAGTTGCCCCGCCCGGTAAACCAGTTACTGGGAAGAAGTCAAAGAATGGACCCAAGCCCGAGACTGAGTGCTTTTATTGCAAGGGAAGTGGTCACTGGAAGCGGAACTGCCCCAAATACTTAGCGGACAAGAAGAAGGCCGGCAACACCAAAGGTATATGTGATATACATGTAATTGATGTGTACCTTACCAGTACTCGTAGTAGCTCCTGGGTATTTGATACCGGTGCGGTTGCTCATATTTGTAACTCAAAACAGGAACTACGGAATAAACGGAGACTGGCGAAGGACGAGGTGACGATGTGCGTCGGGAATGGTTCCAAGGTCGATGTGATCGCCGTCGGCACGCTACCTCTACATCTACCCACGGGATTAGTTTTAAACCTCAATAATTGTTATTTAGTGCCAGCTTTGAGCATGAACATTGTATCTGGATCTCGTTTAATTCGAGATGGCTACTCATTTAAATCCGAGAATAATGGTTGTTCTATTTATTTGAGAGATATGTTTTATGGTCATGCCCCGCTGGTCAATGGTTTATTTTTGATGAATCTCGAACGTGATGTTACACATGTTCATAGTGTGAATACCAAAAGATGTAAAGTTGATAACGATAGTCCCACATACTTGTGGCACTGCCGCCTTGGTCACATTGGTGTCAAGCGCATGAAGAAGCTCCATGCAGATGGACTTTTGGAGTCTCTTGATTACGAATCATTTGACACATGCGAACCATGCCTCATGGGTAAGATGACCAAGACTCCGTTCTCCGGAACAATGGAGCGAGCAACCAACTTATTGGAAATCATACATACCGATGTGTGTGGTCCAATGAGTGTTGAGGCTCGCGGAGGATATCGTTATGTTCTCACTCTCACTGATGATTTAAGTAGATATGGGTATGTCTACCTAATGAAACACAAGTCTAAAACCTTTGAAAAGTTCAAGGAATTTCAGAGTGAAGTTGAGAATCAACGTGACAGGAAAATAAAATTCTTACGATCAGATCGTGGTGGAGAATATTTAAGTCACGAATTTGGTACACACTTAAGGAAATATGGAATAGTTTCACAACTCACGCCACCTGGAACACCTCAGAGAAATGGTGTGTCCGAACGTCGTAATCGCACTCTATTGGATATGGTGCGATCTATGATGTCTCTTACCGATTTACCGCTCTCATTTTGGGGCTATGCTTTAGAGACTGCCGCATTCACTTTAAATAGGGCTCCGTCGAAATCCGTTGAGACGACACCGTATGAATTATGGTTTGGGAAGAAACCTAAGCTGTCGTTTCTAAAAGTTTGGGGATGCGATGCTTATGTCAAGAAACTTCAACCTGAAAAGCTCGAACCCCAATCGGAAAAAATGCGTCTTCATAGGATACCCTAAGGAAACCATTGGGTATACCTTCTACCTCAGATCCGAAGGCAAGATCTTCGTTGCCAAGAACGGGTCCTTTCTGGAGAAGGAGTTTCTCTCGAAAGAATTGAGTGGGAGGAAAGTGGAACTTGATGAGGTGATAGTCACCCCTTCCGAACCGGAAAGTAGCGCAGCGCGGGAAAATGTTCCTGTGGTGCCTACACCGACTGGGGAGGAAGTTAATGATGATGATCATGAAGCTTCAGATCAAGTTACTGAACTTCGTAGGTCCACAAGGACACGTTCCGCACCAGAGTGGTACGGCAACCCTGTCCTGGAAATCATGTTGTTAGACAACGGTGAACCTTCGAACTATGAAGAAGCGATGGCGGGCCCGGATTCCGACAAATGGCTAGAAGCCATGAAATCCGAGATAGGATCCATGTATGAAAACGAAGTATGGACTTTGACTGACTTGCCCGATGAGCGGCGAGCCATAGAAAACAAATGGATCTTTAAGAAGAAGACGGACGCGGATGGTAATGTGACCATCTACAAAGCTCGACTTGTCGCTAAGGGTTATCGACAAGTTCAAGGGGTTGACTACGATGAGACTTTCTCACCCGTAGCGAAGCTGAAGTCCGTCCGAATCATGTTAGCAATTGCCGCATACTATGATTATGAGATATGGCAGATGGACGTCAAAACGGCATTCCTTAATGGCTTCCTTAAGGAAGAGTTGTATATGATGCAGCCGGAAGGTTTTGTCGATCCTAAGAATGCTAAAAAAGTATGCAAGCTCCAGCGCTCAATCTATGGGCTGGTGCAAGCATCTCGGAGTTGGAACATTCGCTTTGATGAGATGATCAAAGCGTTTGGGTTTACACAGACTTATGGAGAAGCCTGTGTTTACAAGAAAGTGAGTGGGAGCTCTGTAGCATTTCTCATATTATATGTGGATGGCATACTATTGATGGGAAATGATATAGAATTCTTGGAAAGTATAAAGGCCTATTTGAATAAGTGTTTTTCAATGAAGGACCTTGGAGAAGCTGCTTATATATTAGGCATCAAGATCTATAGAGATAGATCAAGACGCCTCATTGGTCTTTCACAGAGTACATACCTTGACAAGATATTGAAGAAGTTCATTATGGAACAGTCCAAGAAGGGGTTCTTGCCTGTATTACAAGGTGTGCAATTGAGCACGGCTCAATGCCCGACCACGGCAGAAGATATAGAAAAGATGAGTGTCATCCCCTATGCCTCGGCCATAGGGTCTATTATGTATGCCATGCTGTGTACCAGACCTGATGTAAATCTTGCCGTAAGTTTGGTAGGAAGGTACTAAAGTAATCCCGGCATGGAACACTGGACAGCGGTCAAGAATATCCTGAAGTACCTGAAGAGGACTAAGGATATGTTTCTCGTTTATGGAGGTGACGAAGAGCTCGTCGTAAAGGGTTACGTCGACGCTAGCTTCGACACAGATCTGGATGACTCGAAGTCACAAACCGGATACGTGTATATTTTGAATGGAGGAGCAGTAAGCTGGTGCAGTTGCAAGCAAAGCGTCGTGGCGGGATCTACATGTGAAGCGGAGTACATGGCAGCCTCGGAGGCAGCGCAGGAAGCAGTCTGGATGAAGGAGTTCATTACCGACCTAGGGGTGATTCCCAATGCGTCGGGACCGATGACTCTCTTCTGTGACAACACTGGAGCTATTGCCCTTGCGAAGGAGCCCAGGTTTCACAGGAAGACCAGGCATATCAAGCGTCGCTTCAACTCCATTCGTGAAAGTGTTCAAAATGGAGACATAGATATTTGTAAAGTACATACGGACCTGAATGTAGCAGACCCGTTGACTAAACCTCTCCCTAGGGCAAAACATGATCAACACCAGGACGCAATGGGTGTTCGATTCATCACAATGTAACTAGATTATTGACTCTAGTGCAAGTGGGAGACTGTTGGAAATATGCCCTAGAGGCAATAATAAATGGTTATTATTATATTTCTTTGTTCATGATAATAGTCTATTATTCATGCTATAATTGTATTGTCCAGAAATCGTAATACATGTGTGAATGCATAGACCACAACGTATCCCTAGTAAGCCTCTAGTTGACTAGCTCGTTGATCAACAGATAGTCATGGTTTCCTGACTATGGACATTGGATGTCATTGATAACGGGATCACATCATTAGGAGAATGATGTGATGGACAAGACCCAATCCTAAGCATAGCATAAAAGATCGTGTAGTTTCGTTTGCTAGAGCTTTTCCAATGTCAAGTATCTTTTCCTTAGACCATGAGATCGTGCAACTCCCGGATAGCGTAGGAGTGCTTTGGGTGTGCCAAACGTCACGACGTAACTGGGTGACTATAAAGGTGCACTACGGGTATCTCCGAAAGTGTCTGTTGGGTTGGCACGGATCGAGACTGGGATTTGTCACTCCGTGTGACGGAGAGGTATCTCTGGGCCCACTCGGTAATGCATCATCATAATGAGCTCAATGTGACTAAGGCGTTAGTCACGGGATCATGCATTGCGGTACAAGTAAAGAGACTTGCCGGTAACGAGATTGAACAAGGTATTGGGATACCGACGATCGAATCTCGGGCAAGTAACATACCGATTGACAAAGGGAATTGTATACGGGATTGATTGAATCCTCGACACCGTGGTTCATCCGATGAGATCATCGTGGAACATGTGGGAGCCAACATGGGTATCCAGATCCCGCTGTTGGTTATTGACCGGAGAGGCGTCTCGGTCATGTCTGCATGTCTCCCGAACCCGTAGGGTCTACACACTTAAGGTTCGTTGACGCTAGGGTTGTAGAGATATGTGTATGCGGAAACCCGAAAGTTGTTCGGAGTCCCGGATGAGATCCCGGATGTCACGAGAGGTTCCGGAATGGTCCGGAGGTGAAGAATTATATATAGGAAGTCCAGTTTCGGCCACCGGGAAAGTTTCGGGGGTTACCGATATTGTACCGGGACCACCGGAAGGGTCCCGGGGGTCCACCAGGTGGGGCCACCTATCCCGGAGGGCCCCGTGGGCTGAAAGTGGAAGGGAACCAGCCCTTAGTGGGCTGGGGCGCCCCCCTTGGGCCTCCCCCCATGCGCCTAGGGTTGGGAACCCTAGGGGGGAGCTTCCCCCTTGCCTTGGGGGGCAAGGCACCCCTTCCCCCCCTTTGGCCGCCGCCCCCCCCCCCCCCCTTGGAGATCCCATCTCCCTGGGCCGCCCCCCCCCAGGGGGCCTATATAAAGGGGGGGAGGGAGGGCAGCAATACACAGCCTTGGGCGCCTCCCTCCTCCCCTGCAACACCTCTCTCTCTCTCGCAGAAGCTCGGCAAAGCCCTGCCGGAGACCCGCTACATCCACCACCACGTCGTCGTGCTGCTGGATCTCCATCAACCTCTCCTTCCCCCTTGCTGGATCAAGAAGGAGGAGACGTCGCTGCACCGTACGTGTGTTGAACGCGGAGGTGCCGTCCGTTCGGCACTCGGTCATCGGTGATTTGGATCACGGCGAGTACGACTCCGTCATCCACGTTCATTGGAACGCTTCCGCTCGCGATCTACAAGGGTATGTAGATGCACTCCTTCCCCTCGTTGCTAGTACACTCCATAGATGCATCTTGGTGAGCGTAGGAAATTTTTAAATTATGCTACGATTCCCAACACTCCAATCAACATGCTTATTAAGTTTATTATGCATGTCCCAAAACACTAAACACCACCGACACCACCGTTGAAAGGGCCAAAGTTGTGGAAAACGAAGACCTGCCTGATCATCCGCCCCCATTGTTGGATCCTTTGGCGCACATACCGCCAGTGTGGTAAAGAAACAGAAGAAACCATTATTGAAACCACCAATGTGGTAGAGAGACGGAATAAACCATTATTGAACATTGTTGCCACTATCATCGGAGCTCAGAAGGGCCAAAAGCGAAGAACTACCTAATGTCCCAAGACCAATAAACTACCGCTTCCCCGTAGATTATGGCCTCCCCACACATACTCACCAGCGGAGTTGGGGGAGGAGGCAGGTGATCTACATGTAGAGGAGAGGAGAAACCATAGACTGCTTTTGCTAGGGTCGGGCTGATTAATAATGCATTGCAATTCCAGAAACAAATAAAATTTATAAAAAGCTACCGGTTACGTGTTTCGGGTTGTACTAGATTTAAACTTGGTATTTTCATATCAGGCTCTTCTAAGCCTAGCTGGAAAATGATTTTTTTTTGTCGATGAATGATTAGGTATTTACAACCTTTATCGAATTTTATTGCATTAAACCGTCGTGCAAGTATTTTCATTTTCCGTTCAAACTTAAACTGTCAGTTTCAAACGGACCGCTTCACGCGGGAAGTGATTTTAGTTCATGTAACTGGGTGGATGAATGTGATGATTTTTTTTATTTTATTTTTGCGAATTATGGATGTGAAGCTCCAACCATAAGGAGGAATCAAGTTTTTTTTTTTAAGGAATAAAGTCTTTACATACACATGCAAAGTTGCAAACATACGCATGTGAATTTCGTTTTCTATCGCGAACCAACCTGTGGTTGGATGGCTAGGAAGACACTGCTATCCCCTGCCCGCCACAGTTCAAGTCCAGACTTGACATTGATGTTCGCATTTTCCTGGATTTACTCTTGCCCTTTCGGCCATGTGCGTTTCAGTGGGAAGAGACGTTCACATCGACTACGAAGGCGTTTGTGGCGACTTCGTCAATCTCAAGATGACGTGCCGTCTCAGTCTCTCGAGGATGCTCATAGGTGTAGAGTATGCATGCGTGTGTTCCTAAAAGTGAGTGTATGCTTGTGTATGTAAGCCACATCGATGTTACTAGGGTTTTTTTTTATTTTTATTTTTGAGAAAACCCTCTTCTGGGCAAAACGTGACCGTGCGGCACCGCGAGCCCGTGACCCGCCCACGGGTTTATAACAGAAGGCGATGCGCCGGCCCCCGTTCCCCCTCCCCAACTATCTCTCTGTCCCTCCCCCAGCGCCGGAGGCAGCTGCGCCGAGCCGCTGACACCAGGCATGGGCACTGGGCAGAGCGACACCGCACCAGATTCGATTCCATCCACGATTCCACGCCACGGCCTCGCCTCGCCTGGCCCGGCCCCTTTCCCGTGATCCCCGTTGCAGTTATCATCCCGCAAGTCCGTGGAGAGTCTTTCCATCTCTCCTTTTTCTTTTCTTCTCTTTCCGACCCAGCATCGCATCTCGGGCAACTGCAAGCCTGCGCTGCACGCCGCAGCCTTTTCAGACCCCACGAGCAAAGGTAAAAAAATCCGCTGCTGCCTCTCTCTCGTCCAGTAGCCCACAGTGCCTGCTGCTCCGGCGATCCATGCATAGCAGTCTAGCAGAGCCAAGCATGGCTCGCTGCTGCTCATATGCAGCACGCTGTCTTTTAACGATATATAGTACGCCGTGTTTTGAAAGACAAATAAAAGTACGAGACTTGCAGTGGTATTAGTATCGGTATAACATGGGTTATGAATGAATAATGACCGAGCTAGAGCAGCCTAGCCTAGCCCAGTCGTTGTCTTTTTCTCACCGGCCCTAGCATCCGCCTACGGCTGGCTACGGGTCTGTAGTCTGTACAGTACAGTCACCTGTCTGCCCGCTGCCGCTGCGTAAAGGAAGGACGGGCACGGAAAGTCGATGGTGAACAGTCCACATGTCCAAGTCCAATGGTATGAAGTACGCATGTACCGTGGGGTTCCGTCGCACTCGCCATTATCTCTAGGCCGATGCATAGCACCAGCGTTCATTCCAACATCCAGAAGACCGCAACGCTCGCAGTCGATATGCAACGGTAGCCGTATCATAGCAAGTAATGTGAGAATGTCACGTCGGCCCTCTTAATTAATCATCATTGTCGTCGGAGAGAGGGGATGAAGAACCGAACAAACCTACTCAGCGAACAATCATGGCGCAGGAGAGGTACGTACCCAGACCCAGTGATCCGTCGCAGGGTCAAAAGAAACAAAAGGTGGCTTTGGCTCCGTTCAAAAGGAGAGTGAAAAGGATAGCAAAAGGAAAAGGCGGTCGCGTTCTTCACCCCGTATGATTTGCATGTGTCATCCGCGCTATCATGAGATGCGGGAGAGGTGATCCATCAGATCAGCCACTGCGCTGCGCGCTAACGTACGCACGCACTGACATGTGGACCAATCCTGATGCCCATACTCTCCCTTCATCTGGACCGCGATAGCATGCACGCCCCTATCCCTACTCCTCCTTGCTCTCCATCCCTCTCCCTCCTCGTCGCGGCGACGAGACCGACCGGCCGGAAGTCCGGGCCTGACCTGACCTGACCCGACCTGGCCAGTAGAGGTACGGCGACGGTACACGATCCCGTCCGTCCGCTGGAACGGGCGACGGACGGATCATGGGCGGAGGATCAACCCAAACTCACACGGAACTCATGCAGTACGTACGTACGACGGATCATGGACCTGTCGCGATCGCCGCTGGTTCCACGGGCCTTGCCGCACGGACTCTCAGAGGAGTGTGGGAGAGGTTTAATGGCGATGGGGCGATGGCTACGTACGTAGTAGTACGAGCCTAGCTGCGGCGTGCCCGCTTCGCCTTGCATTTGCATGCTACGCCCGGTGCCCGTGAGCTTGCTCGTTGCTCGTGAACGTCCGGACTTGGAGTTGACTTGTGGTTCGACCGTGAACGTGCACCGGGTGTGGCAGGGTTACGTGTCTACCCGTACGTATCTTTCATGCCCGTGCCTCCAGGTTCGTTTTTTTTTTTGCAGATGCTCCAGGTTCGTTTTCTGGAAAGTAAAACAGATTTGTACTACTCCGGCATTATTTATAGTCACACCAATTTTCTATCTAGATTTGTTATAAAAATGTGGATGAAGGAGAGAGGTGAACACGCATGTTGTTAGTAATACGTATGTGGTTGTGTTTAAAAAAAGTAGTAATACGCATGTCTTCCAACACTTAACTAGGTCATCTTTAATTACAAAATGATTATTCACACGATCCTAGCGAACTACTCTTCCCGTTTCAAACTATATTTGTCATGGTTAAAGGAGGGTTGTGACTTTATCCGGAATGCATGAGATTTGGCAACGTCGTTGTGTGCTTTAGAAATCGGTGGAATTATCGGCATTTTTAACATTGGGTAACAAGCAACTAGTATGATTCTAAAGCACGGCAACAAATGCAATAGTTTTGGCCAGATTCCGTTTTCATCTGGAAATCTTGCCCTTGACGAGTGAAATAGGATGGTTTAATCGTGCGGAAGTGCCACTCGCGTGCAAATAGGAAAAATACATCAATGTGGATGTGTCATGAGGCACTTACTTTTCATTTAACGTCTGAGAATAAATACCTCTTGTTTTGGATGATTGTTTTGTTTCTCCGGAAGATCGTTAGATGAGTGTGATGTCAATAGTGTGCACACACACATACTAGTAAGTCATAGTAGTTGCAAATCCTTGGATGTATTACACAAAACGAAGATCCTTGAATGGTTGTAAGGACAATATTATGTAATTCCCTAGATGTTTTGAAAAAGTGGCATCATGTTTAACGATTCTATCAGCGATATGTGCATTATGTGAAACAAATAACGCAGATTTAGATACACTTTTTTACTGCTGTGATTTTTGTAACTATAAGCAAAGAAATTGGAAAATTGAGGTCAAAGTTTAACTATGAAGAACACAAGCAGACAATTAACCAAAAGAGGGACTACGTGAAATATAACCTATGCTACTGAAAAATTACTTAGTCTTCGCCCCTCCCTCTCACTCGCACCTCAACCCGCACCGGCGCCTGATTTGGTCATTACCATGTTCGTCGACATCGCATTCGACGTTGGCCACTCCCTCTCTCTTCCATCTCGCACTCACGCATCAGGGAAATTGTGTGCGTGTAGAAAACAATAAAATCAGCTGAATTTTGACATTCCATAACTACTAGTACGATGTTAAGGCATGACATGAAATGCAATAGTTTTGACTGAATTTCATTTTTATATGAAAACCTTGCCCTCGACATGTGTTTTAGTGTTAAGCTTTTGTTCAAGTCGGATTTTTTTTAAAGATGGTTCTTCACCACATCCTATGAAGGACACATACAAATAGGGAAAGGACGTCCGTGTAGTTGTGTCACGAGACATTTACTTTCCATTTGTTGTTAGGATTTTTTTTTGGGGGGGGGGGGGCGATATTTGGATGATCGTAAGGCCAATAATATGCACAAACGTATGCTAACAAGTCATAGTTATAAATCCAAGGATTTAGATCTCCATTTAAAGAATAAACGAAGAGTTACACCTTGTTCGACGACTCTACCAACAATACATTTATGATGCTAAAGCACAACACCCAAATGAAATAGTTTTGGCCAGATTTAATTTTATATGTAAATCTTGCCCTAGGCGTGTGTTTGTGGCCGTAAGATTTTATTCAACCGGGATTTTTTTTGTTAAATAGGATGCTCCTCCTACTCGTCGCCACCGCTACATCACCACACACATCCCTCTCTTGGACCCGTGTCCAACAGAAGCACGACACCATCTGCCCTGCCTGCGCGCTGTCGCATAAAAATAGGAAGAAACAACATCAGTGTACTTGTGTTATGAGACATTTACTTTTAAAAGCGCATTTATCACTTTATGGTATTTTAGTGATGACAATGTGGTTAGTGGAACTAATGATGGCCGCTAACATTTATCTCAGGTCATTGCTTCCATGGATATTTACGATGGAGATGGTTGACTCCCCACTTCAAAAAGATCAAAGGTGTGGTTTGCGGCGACTTGAAGGTTTTATTTTGGTTTGATTTGAGTCGTAGGATCACCGCACTATTAATAGGGGTTAAGTTGGAAGATCGACGGTGTGGGAACACACTAAACTTATACAATAGCCCTCCTAAGACTGTCACCAAGAAAATGCCTCACATCCATCCACTTCACACTCTCTCGTGGGCCTAAGGGGTGTGTGCCCAAAGTCACGGGTCACCCCCGTGCGCAGGGTCATGTCCGCACAGGCTGATGGTTAGTTCTCTAGACACCTTGCGTGCTCGGGGTCCTTGACTCCCATGCGCATGGGGAGTGCACAACCTTCTGGACACCCCGTGCGATCCTGGACCCTGTGCCCACGGGGTGGTGTTTCGGTCTCGCACGAGGCTAACTTGAAACGTGCGCATGGGCTCCAACGGCTGGAAACGATCACCACTTGGAGAGCACTACATAAAGAGGCCTTCTTCTATCTCAAACCCTAATCCTTTTGCCTAGGATCAGCCACCATTTTCAAACTCCTTATTTTACTCATTCCTCTCGGTGCCTCCACCCACACTTGTTGATACTTTAGGAATTGAGGGAGCAAAAGGCCCGATCTACACTTTGACCAAAACAATTCGTATTTTTCGCAAGATTTCTTCACCAACGACTTGTTTCTCTTGGAGCTTGGGCTCCTAGGTGGTTAGTCTTCCTTCGAAAGCTTCATTTCTTGTGGTGTGCTCTGAAGATGTATGGAAAGGTGTGATGGTCGCCTTCAAGACCAACCCCGGATGATTTGAGGCTCATCCGTTGGAGTGGTGCCAAAGTACTTTGCATTATATGCTTGTGGAATTGCTAATTATATTGTTGTCTGTCTTACTTTGGCTTGTGCTTGCTTGCCATATAAGTTGTGTTCATCTAGTTGCATATTTAGAGAACTTAGTTTATCCGTAAATCCCTAAAATTGATAATTAAGCTTAAAATTTGTAGTCTCCTATTCACCCTCTCTAGTCGTCCGCATCGATCCTTTCAACTTTCAATTTTTCATTTCAAGAATAGACATATCTTGCTAATATTCAGATTATAGTTTTTTTTTCTCAAAGTGATCTTCATATGCTTGTAATGCCAATAGTATGCACAAACACATGATAGCAAGTCATAGTTGTAAATCCAAGGATTTAGATCTTCTTCAAAAGAAAAGGAAGTTTTACACCTTATTCGAAGATTCTACCAACAATGCTAAGGCACAACGCCCAATGCAATAGTTTTGGCCAACTTTATGTTTAAATAAAACACTTGCCCTTGAGTGTGTTTGTGGCTATAAGATTTTCTTCCCTCGGGAAATTTCTTTATAGAATAGGATGCTCCTCTCACTCGCTATTGTTGTCGCTCGTTCGCCACACATGCCCCTTTCTTGCACGCCCTCTCTTGAACGACACCATTCACATGCTCACGCGAGGACACGTACAAATAAGAAAAAAACATCAATGCAGGTGTGTTACATTTACTTTCAATTTGTCGTTTCGAGAATAGATATCTCTTGCATATATTTAGATGATTGCTTTTTCTGCAGATGATCTTCGGATGACGTAAAACCAATAGTGGATTTGTTTCTGTCTTTTGTTGAATCTTTTTCACGGCAATATGATGAGAAGCTATTCTCCCCGGAACAAAAGGATCGGATGATTGTAACACCAATGGTATGCACAACATACATGCTACAAGTTGTAGATGTAAAGCCTTTCAAAGAAAACAAAGATTTACACATTTTCGGCCATTCTACCAACGATACATGTATGATGCTAAGGCACGACACCAAATGTAATAAGTTTGGCCAAATTTAATTTATATGTAAATTTTGCCCTCGACGTATGTTTGTGGCAGTAAGATTTTGTCCAACCATGAATTTTCTTTGTAAAATAGCATGCCCCTCCTACTGGCTGCCGCCGCTCGCCCGCCACACACTATGTTGGATCCATGGCCCGCAGGAGCATGACGCCATTCATCCACCTGTGCGCCGCACAAGTACAAATAGGGAAAAACATCACTGTAGTTGTGTCATGATACATTTACTTTCAATTTGTCATTTAGGAATAGGTTTCTCCACGGGATCTTCAAACAATTATAATTGCCAATGTTATGCACAACACACATGCTAGCAAGTCATAGCTGTAAACCCGAGATTTTGATTTCTTTTGAAGAAAACAAAGATTTACACCTTGTTCAACGATTCTACCAAACAATACACATGCTAAGGCAAGACACTGAATACAATAGTTTTGACCAAATTTATCTGCATAAGAAAGTCTTGCCCTCGACGTGTGTTTGTAGTCAGTAAGATTTTGTTCAAGCAAAAACAATTCTTTGTAAAATAGGATGCTCCACCCACTCATTGTCGCCGCTCACTAGCCACAACTCTCTTGGACCCGTGCCCTGCAGGAGCATGACAACATCTGTCTGCCTGTGTGCCGGACGCGTACAAATAGGGGAAAACAACATCGATGTAGCTGTGTTATGAGACATTTATTTTCAATTTGTCGTTTTGAGAAAAGATATATCTTGCATATATTCAGTTGATTGTTTTTTTTCTCCTTGTGATCTTTGGATGATTACACCGCCTATAGTATGCACAACACACATGCTAGTAAACCCAATGATTTTGGATCTTCTTCTGAAGAAAACGAGGATTTACACCCTATTTGACGAATTTTGTAATTCAAGAGGATCTTAGCACTGTAGAAACAAAATACATGGGTTGTGCATATGGCAAAGGTCATTTTCTTTGGCAACCAAAGGCAATATGATTATATTGCCAATAGTATGCACAACACACATGTTAGCAAGTCGTAGATGTAAATCCAAGGATTTAGATCTTCTTTAGAAGACTAGACAAGTGCCCGTGCATTGCAACGGGGATATAAACATTCTGGCAGATTAGCTCTTGACTGCGCGTCTATTATTATATTGATGCGCTAAAGTCTTAGCAAGTTTTTGTATGCAATCGCCAGATTTACTTGCCATTTTATTGTTAAGCACTTATTTGGTAAAAATTTAATTACTTACCAAACAAAATGTGTTTTTTGGTAAGTTAATAAAACATGAGACAATTGATTCTATTTTAGGGAGAATGGATGGGAAAAAAACCAGAGATGAGAGAAAAAAATCAAAGAGGAGAAGGAAAAAGTGGGACATATATAAGGAAGGTTAGGCGAAAGAGAGCTGAAATAAGAACTTTACGTTCTTTTTAAGTAGTAGAGATTACTTGCCATTTTATTGCTAAGCACTTATTTGGTAAAAATTTAATTACTCACCAAACAAAATGTGTTTTTTTTGGGTAAGTTAATAAAACATGAGACAATTGATTCTATTTTAGGGAGAATGGATGGGAGAAAAATCAGAGATGAGAGAAAAAAATCAAAGAGGAGAAGGAAAAAGTGGGACATATATAAGGAAGGTTAGGCGAAAGAGAGGTGAAATGAGAACTTTACGTTCTTTTTAAGTAGTAGAGATTACTTGCCATTTTATTGTTAAGCACTTATTTGGTAAAAATTTAATTACTCACCAAACAAAATGTGTTTTTTTTTGGGTAAGTTAATAAAACATGAGACAATTGATTCTATTTTAGGGAGAATGGATGGGAGAAAAATCAGAGATGAGAGAAAAAAATCAAAGAGGAGAAGGAAAAAGTGGGACATATATAAGGAAGGTTAGGCGAAAGAGAGGTGAAATAAGAACTTTACGTTCTTTTTAAGTAGTAGAGATTACTTGCCATTTTATTGTTAAGCACTTATTTGGTAAAAATTTAATTACTCACCAAACAAAATGTGTTTTTTTGGGTAAGTTAATAAAACATGAGACAATTGATTCTATTTTAGGGAGAATGGATGGGAGAAAATTAGAGATGAGAGAAAAAAATCAAAGAGGAGAAGGAAAAAGTGGGACATATATAAGGAAGGTTAGGCGAAAGAGAGGTGAAATGAGAACTTTACGTTCTTTTTAAGTAGTAGAGATTACTTGCCATTTTATTGTTAAGCACTTATTTGGTAAAAATTTAATTACTCACCAAACAAAATGTGTTTTTTTGGGTAAGTTAATAAAACATGAGACAATTGATTCTATTTTAGGGAGAATGGATGGGAGAAAAATCAGAGATGAGAGAAAAAAATCAAAGAGGAGAAGGAAAAAGTGGGACATATATAAGGAAGGTTAGGCGAAAGAGAGGTGAAATGAGAACTTTACGTTCTTTTTAAGTAGTAGAGATTACTTGCCATTTTATTGTTAAGCACTTATTTGGTAAAAGTTTAATTACTCACCAAACAAAATGTATTTTTTTGGTAAGTTAATAAAACATGAGACAATTGATTCTATTTTAGGGAGAATGGATGAGAGAAAAATCGGAGATGAAAGAAAAAAATCAAAGAGGAGAAGGAAAGAATGGGACATATATAAGGTTAGATGAAAGAGAGATGAAATAGGAATTTTATGTTCTTTTTAAGTAGTAGAGAAAATGAAGATTTTCCACCTTGTTCAACGATTCTACCAACGATACATGTATGATGCTAAGGCACGACATCCAATGCAATAGTTTTGGACAAATTTATTTCTTTATGAAAATCTTGCCGTCCACATGTGTTTCTGGTGGTGAGATTTTGTTCAACCGAGTTTTTTTGTTTGTAAAATAGGATGCTCCCGCCCGCTCGCTACACATGCCCTTCTCTTGCGCGCCCAATCCTGGACGCGCGCCCCTCCGGAGCATGGCACCATCCGTCCATCCGTGTGCCGGACGCGTACAGAAAGCAAAAAACATCAATGTAGCCGTGTTACAAGGCATTTACTTCCAGTTTGTCGTTTGAGAACAGATATCTCTTGTATATATTCATATGTTTGTTTCTACTCCAGGCGATCTTCGGATGATTGTAATGTTATACTACCAACTCGTAGTTGTAAGTCCAAGGATTTAGATCTTCTTTTGAAAAAACTCAAAGATTTACACCTTGTTCGACGATTCCACCAACGTATGATGCTAAGGCACGACATTGAGTGCAATAGTAGTGGCGAAATTGAATTTCATACGAAAATGTTGCCCTCGTCATGTGTTTGTGGCCGTAAGATTTCATTCAACCGGAAAATTTCTTTGCAAGATAGGATGCTCCCCCCCCCAACTCTTTGTCGCTGCTTGCTCGCCACACACACTCCTAGAGCAGGACCCGGAGGAACACAGCACCATCCGCCCGCTCGTGCGCCGAACGTGTGCAAATAGGAAGAGACAACATCAATGTAGCTGCGTTATGACACATTTACTTTCCATTTTGTCGTTTCAATAACTGATATCTCCCGCATATATTCAGACGATCGCTTTTTTCTCCGGGGCGATCTTCGGACATGCACATCGCACAACGCGCATGCTAGTAAACCCGAGGATTCGGATCCTCTTTCGAAGAAGACGAAGATTTACACCCTATTCGACTGATTTTTATAACTCAAGAGGATCTTATCATCTTATCACCATGGAAACAAACACATGGGTTGTGCATATGGCAAAGGCCATTTTCCTTGGCAAACAAAACAAAGGCAGCAGAGCGCGCCCTCAAGCAGTGGTGACTTTTAAGGGTAGGCGACTCGGTGGCCATGGGAGAGGAAACGTGACCGCTGCTCATCATATCGGTTAACGGCGGCGAAGGCAGCAAGCACAAGAGAGGCAACAGAACAGAGCACGCAGGCCACCTTTTTTGCCACCCCAAACCGCCTCGCCCTCTCCTCCTCTCCTCCGCCCGCCCCACAAAACCCAAACCCCAGTCGGTCCGCGAGTACGTACGCTCTCGGCTCTCTCCTCCGTCCCACCCGCTGCCTGCCGCCGCTCGCTCGCTCGCCCACCGCGCGCGCACGCCCATCTCGTGCGCGCCCCACCTAACCCGACGACCCCCGCAGGAGCACGCCGCCGTCCACCCGCGCCCGCCGCCGCCGCCGCCGGCATTGCGAGGTGCGCGCGCGAGACGATCGTCCTCCCCTCCCCTCCGCGGCCGGTCCCGTCCGCCGCGCTCCCCCTCTCGCCCGCTGCTCACGCCACTCCCTCGTCCATGCAGGTGCGCGAACCGCGGGCGCGGCCCCGTCTCCCTCCGCCCGGCCGCCTCCTTGGTTCCGGCTCCAGCGCACGGAGAAACGGGCGCTGAAGCGGCTCGTCGGCTCCACAGCGGTGGCGGCCAGCGCTCGCGCCGCTCTGGCGCGCCCCTGCTCCCGCGTCTCCACATCTGGCAACGTCGCGGTACGAACCTACCATGTCGTTGCACGCGCGTGGTCTTTGTTTGTTCTCGTCATCTCGGATTAATCGCAACAGCGGCATGGTTTCGGTAGACCGGTTGCTGTCAAATATCGTTGTGGTAGAAGGCCCAATTTGTTTGCCGATTTATTCGGGTTTTTTTTTCCTTCAGTTAGTACTCTGTTTGCGAATTGTCTGCAACTTTGTGTGGAACTGTGGATCCATCTGCCAGTTCTTCGATTTTCCTCCTCTTGTTGCGAATTGACCACCAGGGGAGATCTTTCCTTGTCCTCCTCAAAATCCCCGTTGGGCCTCGGTCTTTTTTCCTCATTGTACCAAACGAAGCCTCGAGTAAGTGGTTTGCTGCGGCGGGGGTCTCTAATCTGGGGTCGCAACTTCACAGGGGTGAAGGAAGATCACTGCAGCTTCTCCGTGACGGGTCTTCCTAATTACAGCATTCGGCGATAGCTTTTGGAGTTCTTGAACAATTATTCTACATGCAAAGCTGTACTCACCGCAGAGCTTTTGGAGTTCAGGGTGTATTTCTGAGGGGAGCGTATTGCATGTGATTGAGTTGAGCTTTTCGTCTGCTGTATCTCTGTTGTAACTTATAGCAGCAAAGAAAGGGCGCCATATGATTGAGAAGGTAGTCAGTGTAAATCCCTGCTTGAGCTCTATGCTTGTACAACTTTTGATTGCTTCTTTACATCAAAGTGTGATTAAAATCTACCAAGTTCTATAATGAGCAAGCCATTTGTGTTGAAGCCTTAAACATTCAGTCTGGTTCAGATAAATAAAAACCTGACTAATACTTCGATTGTTGTTTCCTCATAAGCTAAAGGAAAAAATGAATTTCGTTTTGTGCCACATCACATAGAACATATCATTTTTTCCACACCGACATAGTGAAGATGACGAACTTTTGACATACCATGTCCTATGTGGTTCTTTTGAAAGCTGCTGACATGTTTATCTCTTATGCAGATTGAACGTTACACAAGTCCAAAGAACATAATAGCAATGGGATCTCGAAGCATCTGCCTTCTCATTCTTCTTGTGATCTTCATCCCCAGCTCTGTCATGTCTGAATCAAGTGATATAAAAAGTTTGTTCACTCTGAGGCACTCAATTGCTGAAGAAAAAGGTTTCCTTCGCAGCTGGTTTGATTCAGAAACTCCCCCTTGCAGCTGGTTAGGTATAACCTGTTCGGGGCGTAGCGTTGTGGCCATAGACTTGTCCTCCATGCCACTCTACGTCCGGTTTCCTTCATGCATTGGGGCATTCGAGTCGCTTGTTCTGCTGAACTTAAGTGGGTGTGGGTTTACCGGTGAGCTTCCAGACACCCTGGGGAATTTGCAGCGTCTTCAGTACCTAGAACTGAATGATAACCAGCTTACTGGGAACCTGCCTGCCTCATTATATACCTTGAAGATGCTGAAAGAAATGGTGCTTGACAACAACTTGTTACATGGACAACTGAGCCCTGCAATTGGTCAGTTGCAGCATCTCACCAAGCTGTCCATATCCGGGAATTCCATCTCCGGTGGCATTCCTACAGAGTTGGGCAGTCTGCAGAACCTAGAGTTCCTGGACCTTCACATGAACAGCCTAAATGGATCGATACCAGCAGCTTTTCGTAATCTGTCTCAGCTGTTGCATCTTGATCTAAGCCAGAATAACCTCAGTGGATTAATATTTTCTGGAATAAGCTCATTGGTGAACCTTATGTCACTTGATCTGTCCTCAAACAATTTTGTGGGGCCAATACCTAGGGAGATTGGTCAATTGGAAAACCTTCGACTGCTGATTTTGGGCCAAAATGCGTTCACCGCGACCATTCCAGAAGAAATTGGTAATCTGAAGCGGCTTCAAGTACTTCTGCTCCCTGAATGCAAGCTCACAGGCACCATCCCTTGGTCAATCAGCGGTCTTGTAAGCCTGGAGGAATTTGACATATCAGAGAACCACTTCGATGCTGAACTCCCAACATCAATCGGTCTGCTTGGCAATCTGACACAGCTGATTGCGAAGAATGCAGGGCTCAGGGGGAGCATACCGAGAGAACTAAGTAACTGCAAGAAGATTACTCTCATAAATCTGTCATTTAATGCCTTCACTGGCTCCATCCCTGAAGAACTTGCAGAACTGGAAACTGTTGTCTCTTTTTCTGTGGAAGGGAACACACTATCAGGCAATATTCCAGATTGGATAAGGAACTGGGCAAATGCAAGATCTATATCAGTGGGTCAAAACTTGTTCAGTGGACCTTTGCCATTGCTGCCATTGCAGCATCTGCTCAGTTTCTCTGCAGAAACCAACCGTCTCTCAGGTTCTGTCCCTGCTGAGATATGTCAAGGCAACTCCCTGCAAACACTCATACTGCATGATAACAATCTGACTGGAAGTATCGAGGAAACTTTTAAAGGATGCACAAACCTCACCGAGCTGAACTTGCTAGGTAACCATCTTCATGGAGAGATACCAGGGTACCTGGCTGAGCTGCCTTTAGTTAGTCTGGAATTGTCCCTAAACAATTTCACAGGAATGCTGCCTGACAGGTTGTGGGAGTCATCAACTCTTTTGCAGATCTCTCTCAGCAATAATCAGATTACCGGCCAGATCCCAGATAGCATTGGTAGGCTGTCCAGCTTGCAGAGGTTGCAGATTGACAATAACTATTTGGAAGGACCCATACCACAGTCTGTCGGCTATCTACGAAATCTGACTATTCTGTCTCTGCATGGCAATGGGTTATCTGGGAACATTCCAATAGAACTCTTCAACTGCCGAAACCTTGCTACACTGGACCTGAGCTCTAATAATCTGACCGGGCACATCCCGAGGGCCATATCTAACTTGACATTGCTCAATAGCTTGATTTTGTCTTATAACCAGCTCTCTGGTGCTATTCCTGCTGAGATCTGTGTGGGGTTTGAAAATGAGGTTCACCCTGACTCGGAGTTTGTGCAGCATAACGGCCTTCTTGATCTGTCATACAACCGGTTGACTGGTCAGATTCCGGCAGCAATAAAGAAGTGTTCTATGCTGATGGTGCTAAACCTGCAAGGCAACTTGCTAAATGGCACCATTCCCTCAGAGCTTGGTGAGCTGACGAATCTTACAAGCATTAATCTGTCTTCTAATGGATTAGTTGGACCAATGCTTCCTTGGTCTGCACCATTGGTACAACTTCAAGGCCTTATTCTATCAAACAACCACCTAAATGGCACCATTCCTGTTGAGATAGGCCAAGTTCTTCCCAAAATTTCAATGCTAGACTTGTCCGGTAATGTACTTACCGGAAGTCTACCCCAGTCTTTGCTGTGCAACAAATATCTGAACCGCCTGGATGTCAGTAACAACAATCTCTCTGGGAAAATTTTATTCTTTTGTCCCATGGACGGAGAATCCTCAAGCTCACTGCTGTTCTTCAATTCAAGCAGTAACCATTTCTCAGGGACCCTAGACGAGTCTATCTCGAACTTCACACAACTGTCTTCTCTTGATATCCACAACAATAGCCTCACTGGAAGCTTACCATCAGCACTCTCTGATCTCAGCTTTTTGAACTATCTTGACCTCTCAAGCAATGATTTCTATGGTGTCATCCCTTGTGGTATTTGCAATATATTTGGCCTCACATTTGCCAACTTCTCTGGTAACCACATCGACATGTACAGCTCATCAGATTGTGCAGCAGGAGGTGTTTGTTCCACTAATGGCACTGGTCGTAGGGTGGCTCATCCATCTCATCGAGTTCGAAGATTGGGGATCATTTGTATCCTTTCACTTGCTGTCATCATTGTGTTAGTACTTCTGGTGTTTTATCTGAGACACAAACTATCGAGGAACAGTTCATTGGTTATTGTGCCCGCTGGTAAGGCCAAGGCTACTGTTGAGCCAACCTCAACTGATGAGCTCCTAGGAAGGAAGTCACGGGAACCTCTGAGTATCAATCTCGCAACTTTTCAGCATTCACTGTTGCGGGTCACCATTGATGATATACTGAAAGCCACAAAGAATTTCAGTAAAGAACACATCATAGGCGATGGTGGCTTTGGCACTGTCTATAGGGCGGCACTCCCTGAAGGTCGGAGAGTCGCGATCAAGAGGCTTCATGGTGGCCATCAGTTCCAGGGTGACCGTGAATTCCTAGCTGAGATGGAGACCATTGGAAAGGTGAAGCATCCAAACCTTGTTCCCCTGCTTGGTTACTGTGTTTGTGGCGACGAACGGTTCCTGATCTACGAGTACATGGAGAATGGGAGCCTTGAGATATGGCTGAGGAACCGAGCAGATGCGGTTGAAGCGCTTGGATGGCCAGACCGTCTCAAGATCTGCCTCGGTTCTGCCCATGGACTTGCTTTCCTTCATGAAGGATTTGTGCCTCATATCATCCACCGGGACATGAAATCAAGCAACATCCTGCTGGACGTGAACTTCGAGCCGAGGGTCTCTGACTTTGGCCTCGCAAGGATAATCAGCGCGTGCGAGACTCATGTCAGCACCGACATCGCCGGTACATTTGGATACATCCCCCCAGAGTACGGCCAGACAATGAAGTCCAGCACGAAAGGCGACGTGTACAGCTTTGGCGTCGTCATGCTGGAGCTGCTTACAGGACGGCCACCTACAGGGCAAGAGGACTTGGAAGGTGGTGGGAACCTTGTCGGCTGGGTACGATGGGTGATCGCTCGCGGAAGGAGGAATGAGCTGTTTGATCCTTGCCTGCCAGTCTCAGGCGTGTGGCGGGAGCAGATGGTGCGCGTGCTCGGCATCGCCCTGGACTGCACGGCCGACGAGCCGTGGAAGAGGCCAAGCATGGTGGAGGTGGTGAAGGGCCTCAAGATGACCCAGGCAATGGAGTGCGGGCCTCTGGTGGTGACGGTGTCCAGGGGCGGCACATAGAGCTGGCCTCGTAGCACTGTTCTTCTTGACAATGATGTGATGTAATAATGTAGGCTGATGGTAGGTGACTTGTAGCTGTAGTTGGGACAAATGCTGGAGATTGTAAAAGAGATAAACCAGTGCTGCTCATGTTCAGGCTGTAGTTGGGACAGATGCTGTTGTATCTTAATTCATGTACTGTGTGTCAGTCACTCATGGCAGCATGGGTGTTTCACAAGCTCTGAAGATGGTTGTGCTGAAAGTTCACTTCTCCTTTCTTTTGTTTATGCATTTCAAAGAATTGGTAGTTCTAAGCTCATGTTTTTGTCTCTGTTTTGCCAGATCTAGAGCTCTTATCCTCTCCCGTTACTCGCCGGCTTGCAGCTTGCTGCTGCTTCCGCTTTAACTGAGTTTTTCTTTTCTGTATCGTAGTGCATCATAGTCTGGTACCGGTTATGCTTATCTGTTCACCAGAATATGCTCTTTGCTCTTCACTCTTACTTTCGGGCCATACCATACTGGCAGTAGTAGCATGTATTGCCAGACCAGCTGAATGTTGAGCACTCTACCACTTATATTAGTTTCAGACAGCAAGAGGTTCATACTTTGACAGGCCATCAGGAACACCATAAAGGAAAACGAACTAATGTAAAAGTATGAACCTCTCATATGGTCTACCACTTACATCAGGAACACCATATGGTACCAGATTTCCTCTATTTTTTAGCGCTTACACTAGCGCCCGGCTCAGCTCAAACAAACTCATGCGAGAAAAAAAGAACTAAGCGCCCGATGACACAAGCGGCGTCGACGCAAGTGGAAATCCCAGGATCGGCCAGGAATCGATCGAGACGGCCAGGACTGGGACCCTAGCGCTCATCCTAAGAGCCTGCGTTATAGATGCCCTTAGGAGGAAGATTGCAGCTGTGCCAACCAACCCTTTGAAAAATCATGTGCTTTGTATGCACTTCCTCCGTTCCGAAATGTTTTTGATATTTCAATATTAACTACGTACCGACCGAAATGAGTGACACGTCTATATACATTCGATTTTAGAAAGTTAGAACATCTTATACTCCCTCCGTTCCTTTTATAAGGCGTGAATATATTTCAGACAACGTGCAAAGCAGCCCATTTTCAGTTGTCCGAGTACATATATAACTACCTATGTAGGTTCTGCTTGGACTGCACTATAGTCGCGTAGAGCTATTAAATTTCCAAGCTTGTTTTCCTTGCTACCGTATAGCATTGCCATGTTTGTTCTAGTAGTACTATGAAATATGCTACAGGCTTCTGTGCTCATTAGCCACCTGCATCACTTACATCCTGCTTGCATCCCCATCTATCTCCTAGGTAATACACATTGGCACTACTATGCATTAGTTTTCTGTGTGACATTGTTACTCTCCCAGTTTGTATATAGAGAAGTGAATCCGGACGAGAGATGACATCCCTTAGGCCGCGCTTGGCATGGGGGTATTTTTATACACCTGTATTTATTTTACAGGTGAATAATACCGGCCACACTTGATTTTGAGCTGGAAAGAAAAACGACCGACGAAGGTCTGAATATTTTACAGGGGTATTGCGACGTGAAACGCCAATCCGTGATTTTGTTCCTAAGAGACAACTTCTGCTTGCGTGTCCACTCCTTTGGAGCCTTGTACTTGCGATTCACACACACTGGATTCTTATGTAGTTTTATGTCCTCCAGATTCACCGCTGCTTCCATGACACATCTGGCATAGCTAACAAATTTGTCTTCTCCTTTAAACCTACCATAGATTCTGAGCTCAGCCAGACTGTGGTGTTTGAAATCAGATGCAGATGGTTCCCACTCAATCCCTTTGTCCTTCCCCTCGCTGAACGCAAACCTCTTCCTCCGCTTCCCCGGTATCATTTTGCACCAATGATTCCGCACCTGCATTCGGTCAGGTCAAAAATTGTCACAAAAAATTTGAACTTCTAAATGAGACAATAGCCTTTGCAATTCCAACATGAAGTTAGCATAGATACAAAGGTGGAGCAAAAATGAGAATTAAAGAACCGGTACAAAGAGTTTACCATGATGCCTAGCTCCTTAAGGGTGGGCGCGCCTTGGAGTATGAACATTGTCCAGGTGAGATCACATTCCTCAGAAATGTTAATCAAATTCACAAGCCTTACTTTGTGGAACACCGGTAACAATTGTCTTCGACCTTCTGGTTTAACCCAAATCTGCAAAAAAAAAGGGATGATGCAGAATTATGTTAACTGAAAATAATGATTACAACCTCTCCAGGACACACATCACGCTGATAACATTGTGGACTTTCACTTGCCTTTTCGCATTTGAAGTCCAAATGCAGGTTGGTATCAGAGGTCAAGCATCCTGGATCCGCTCTACCAGAAGCCCTGCTACCACACCAAAGCAGCGCAGCAGGTGGCGGCCATGGAAGAACAGATCGCGGCGCTGGCGAAGGCGGTCAACGACGGGCGCGCCACCAACGACGCCCGTCTCGATGCGATCCAGCAGTAGCTCGAGCTCTGGCGGCCGGCGGTGACCAACCTGCAGCGGCAACTCGACGAGCTGCGCACCCAGGTCGGCCGGATCGCCCTCCACCCCGTGCTGACAGCGTCTTCAACACCACCCGAGGACGCGGTGGTGCGGCCGGCGTCGTCTTCCCCGACCGACGACCCAGGGCACCACAGGCGAGGTGGCCACGGCAGGAACATCGACTCCGGGGGCTCGGCACACGGGGTGGTCACCACCCTGGCGCGGCCTCCGGTCACGGGTGAGGCTCTTCGACCCCTTTTCCTCAGAAATCCCGTGAATCGGGCTTGGATCTGGCGCATCCCGTTGATCTTCCACCCCGGTCTTCTCACTCTTCGTTGGGAGACACAGCAATTGGGCCCTCCCGAGGCTTGATTTTCCGCCCTTCGACGGTGAAAATCCCCAATTCTGGAAAAAACAAATGCGAAAAATATTTCAGTGTCTATGGAGTTCAGAGAGAGATGTGGGTGCGGGTATCTACTCTCCATTTTGAGGGTAATGCCGCGCGATGGCTTCAGGTGCAGGAAGCACACGACACCTCCTTCACCTGGGAGACACTTTGCTCAGCCGTGTGCGCCAAATTTGGCCGCGAACAGTATCAAGTTCAGCTTAGGCAGTTTAGTACACTTCGTCAGATCGGGTTGGTTACTGAGTACATGGAGCAATTCGAGGAGCATGCATCAGTTGTTAGCTCATAATCCTGCTTTTGATCCGTTGTTCTTCACTACGCAATTCCTTGACGGCCTTAAAAACGAAATTAAAGTTGGTGTTGCTTTACATCGCCCGCAAGACTTGGACTCCGCCTTTTCTCTTTCTCTGTTACAGGAGGAGTTGTTAGGATTGATGCCCCGGAAGGACCAAGGCCAGGCGAGGCACCCTGCTCGTCCGCTGCAGGCTGCGGGTGGACTACCTCCTTGTCCCATGCCACCAGCGCCCCCAGGAGCGGCAGAAGATCGTTGGGCATTGGACGTGGCTCGTGGAGCCGATCGGCGCGCTGAACCAGCGCGAGGCGAGGACCGCGTCACCGCACTGCGCAATTATCATCGCGCGCGCAGTCTCTGCTTCAAGTGCGGTGAACGGTGGGGGCAGGACCACCAGTGCGCCGCCACAGTGCAACTCCACGTTGTCGAAGAGCTGTGGGAGATGTTGCAGGCCGAAGCGCAGGACAGGCAGGGGCTAGATTCAGATTCCGATGAAGAACAACTAATGTCTATCTCCAAGGTTGCTACCACAGGGGCGACAACACCGTGAACTGTGCGGTTGCTGGGCTCGATCAATGGCCATGAGGTGCTGATCCTGGTGGATTCAGGTAGCTCGCATAGTTTCATCAGCGAGGAAACTGCTCAGAAACTGCAAGCACAAGTTCAGCCAATGCCGCCGGTGTCAGTGAAGATTGCAGACGGGGGCACCCTGACCTGTTCCGGATATATACCTGTTTGCGAGTGGACGACGCAAGGGCAAAGCTTCGAGACTGATGTCAGAGTTCTTCCTATGGGTCCTACGACATGGTGGTGGGAATGGACTGGTTGGAGGCGTGCGGGCCTATGTTGGTTGATTGCACGGCAAAAACGCTGCAGTTTCAGCATCAGGGACAGTCTATTACCTTGGTAGGGTTGCAGACCAAACTTCAACAGGTCGAGCAAGTAACGATGGATCGGTTACTCAGCATGGAGCAGAATAACTCTATTGCTCATGTGATCTTGTTGTGTGCAATCGATCGTCAAGACAAGGCCACAGAAGTGCCTCCAGCCATTCAACATGTCATCGACATCTTCCACTCAGTGTTTGCGGAGTCGTCCAAGCTGCCAGATCGCCAACCATGGGATCATACAATCCCTCTGCTTGAAGGGGTCAGACCGATCAACATCAGACCGTATCGCTACACTCCTGAACAGAAAGACGAGATAGAAGCTCAGGTCAAAGAGATGTTAGCAAAAGAGCTCATCACACCCAGTACGAGTGCATTCTCTTCGCCCATTCCTGCTGGTCAAGAAGAAAGACCAAACATGGCGTTTTTGTGTTGATTACCGTCATCTCGATGCCATCACTCTCAAGAAGACCTACCTGATGCTAGTGATCGACGAGCTACTGGATGAACTGGCTGGTTCTAAGTGGTTCTCTAAATTGGAATTGCGAGCAAGATATCATCAAATCCGCTTGGTTCCTGAGGATGAGCACAAGACAGCATTCTGAACACATCTGGGGCAATTCCAATTCCGAGTGATGTCGTACGGCCTCGCGTACGCTCCTGCAACGTTTCAAGGAGTTGTCGACACGGTGCTCGAGCCAGTCCTTCGCCACGGGGTTTTGGCATTCATGGACGAGATCTTGATCCACTCTGAGGACCTAGAAGAGCATCCACGGCTGCTAGCACGCGTCCTGCAGCTATTGTGTGAAAAGGACCTCAAGGCCAAGATGTCCAAATGCATGTTCGCTCAGCAGGAAATCAGTTACCTGGGGCACGTCATCAGTGACAAAGGGGTAGCCACGGACAAGAGCAAGATTCAAGCAGTGCAAGAATGGCCGCAGTCGCAGAATGTCAAGGAGTTGCGCGGATTCTTGGGGCTGGCCGGTTATTACCTGAAATTTGTCCGCTTCTTCGGAGTGCTCAGCAAGCCCCTCACCAAAATGTTGAAGAAAGGGGCAATTTTTGTCTGGACACCGACGGCTAAAGCCGCGTTCTCTGCGCTGAAACAAGCTCTGGTGCAGGTCCCGGTGCTTGCACTGCCAGACTTCCGGAAGCAATTCATCGTCGAAACGGACGCGAGTGCCATGGGAATTGGCGTAGTCCTGACAAGGAGGGCATCCGGTTGCGTACCTCAGCAAAGTGTTGGCTCCATGAAATTTAGGCCTCTCAGCATACGCGAAAGAGTGCCTGGCTCTGCTTCTGGCCATCGACCACTGGCGGCCCTACCAGCAGCATTCAGAGTTCGTGGTCCGTACCGATCAAAAGAGCCTGCTAAACCTGACGGATCAACGGCTCAACACCCCAATTCAGCAAAGGGCGTTTACGAAGCTGATTGGCCTGCAATACACCATTCAGTACAAAACAGGAGTGACAAATCGAGCAGTTGACGTGCTGTCGCGACACGAACACAAACCAAAGGCGGAAATGGCCGCTATCTCCATCTGTAAACCTACCTGGCTGGAAGCTATCAAGCGCAGCTATCAGACAAATCCAGTGGCGCAACAGCGCATGACAAAGCTAGCACTCGCACCGGGCAGTGAGCCTGACTACACCCTACATGATGGCATTCTATGCTTCCGAGGGAGAGTGCGGATTGGAGAAGATACTGACACCCAACAACACTTGATACGAGCGCTTCATGATAGTGCCGCGGGCGGGCATTCGGGCTTCCATGCCACCTACAACCGAGTCAAGCGACTGTTCGCGTGGAAAGGGATGAAGCTGCATGTCAAGGCCCTTGGTGCGCAACTGTATGGTCTGCCAGCAAGCAAAAACAAAGTGCATCTCTCCAGCAGGGCTCCTCCAACCATTGCCAATACCACAAAAACCCTGGCCAGTTATCTCGCTTGATTTCATTGAAGGGTTGCCCCGGTCAGGAGGGTATGATGCTGTTCTAGTGATGGTGGATGATACGTCTCCAACGTATCTATAATTTTTGATTGTTCCATGCTATTATATATTCTGTTTTGGATGTTTAATGGGCTTATTTATACACTTTTATATTATTTTTGGGACTAACCTATTAACCGGAGGCCCAACCCAAATTGCTGTTTTTTTGCCTATTTCAGTGTTTCGCAGAAAAAGAATATCAAACGGAGTCCAAACAGAATGAAACCTTCGGGAACGTGATTTTTGGAACAAACGTGATCCAGAGGACTTGGATTGGACGTCAAGCAACCGACGAGGAGGCCACGAGGCAGGGGGGAGCGCCTACCCCCCTAGGCGCGCCCTCCACCCTCGTGGGCCCCTCGTGGATCCACCGACCTACTTCTTCCTCCTATATATACCTACGTACCCCCAAACCATCGAGGAGCACCACGAAAACCTAATTCCACCGCCGCAACTCTCTGTACCCGTGAGATCCCATCTTGGGGCCTTTTCCGGCGCTCCGCCGGAGGGGGCATTGATCATGGAGGGCTTCTACATCAACACCATAGCCTCTCCGATGATGTGTGAGTAGTTTACCTTAGACCTTCGGGTCCATAGTTATTAGCTAGATGGCTTCTTCTCTCTCTTTGGATCTCAATACAAAGTTCTCCTCGATTCTCTTGGAGTTCTATTTGATGTAACTCTTCTTTTTGCGGTGTGTTTGTCGAGATCCGATGAATTGTGGGTTTATGATCAAGATTATCTATGAACAATATTTGAATCTCCTCTGAATTCGTTTATGTATGATTGGTTATCTTTGCAAGTCTCTTCGAATTATCAGTTTGGTTTGGCCTACTAGATTGATCTTTCTTGCAATGGGAGAAGTGCTTAGCTTTGGGTTCAATCTTGCGGTGCTCGATCCTAGTGACAGTAGGGGAAACGACACTGATACGTCCACATGCTTTTATGTCGATATTTATTGCATTATGGGCTGTTATTACACATTATGTCACAATACTTATGCCTATTCTCTCTTATTTTACAAGGTTTACATAAGGAGGGAGAATGCCGGCAGCTGGAATTCTGGGTTGGAAAAGGAGCAAATATTAGAGACCTATTCTGCACAACTCCAAAAGTCCTGAAACTCCACGAAAGTCGTTTTTGGAAATAATAAAAAATACTGAGCGTAAGAAATACAAGTGGGGGCCCACACCCTGGCCACGAGGGTGGGGGCGCGCGCTACCCCCGTGGGCGCGCCCCCTGCCTCGTGGCCCCCCTGTTGGCCCTCCGGTGCCCATCTTCTACTATATGAAGTCTTTCGTCCGAAGAAAAATCATAAGCAAGCTTTCGGGACGAGACTCCGCCGCCACGAGGCGGAACCTTGGCGGAACCAATCTAGGGCTCCGGCAGAGCTGTTCTGCCGGGGACACTTCCATCCGGGAGGGGGAAATCATCACCATCGTCATCACCAATGCTCCTCTCATCGGGAGAGGGCAATCTCCATCAACATCTTCACCAGCACCATCTCCTCTCAAACCCTAGTTCATCTCTTGTATCCAATTCTTGTCTCTAAGTCTGGGATTGGTACCTGTAGGTTGCTAGTAGTGTTGATTACTCCTTGTAGTTGATGCTAGTTGGTTTATTTGGCGGAAGATCATATGTTCAGATCCTATATGCATATTAATACTCCTCTGATTATGAACATGAATATTCTTTGTGAGTAGTTACGTTTGTTCCTGAGGACATGGGAGAAGTCTTGCTATTAGTAGTCATGTGAATTTGGTATTCGTTCGATATTTTGATGAGATGTATGTTGTCTCTCCTCTAGTGGTGTTATGTGAACGCCGACTACATGACACTTCACCATTGTTTGGGCCTAGAGGAAGGCATTGGGAAGTAATAAGTAGATGATGGGTTGCTAGAGTGACAGAAGTTTAAACCCTAGTTTATGCGTTGCTTCGTAAGGGGCTGATTTGGATCCACATGTTTCATGCTATGGTTAGGTTTACCTTAATACTTCTTTTGTAGTTGCGGATGCTTGCAATAGGGGTTAATCATAAGTGGGATGCTTGTCCAAGTAAGGACAACACCCAAGCACCGGTCCACCCACATATCAAATTATCAAAGTACCGAACGTGAATCATATGAACGTGATGAAAACTAGCTTGACAATAATTCCCATGTGTCCTCGGGAGCGCTTTTCTCTATATAAGAGTTTGTCTAGGCTTGTCCTTTGCTACAAAAAAGATTGGGCCACCTTGCTGCACTTTATTTACTTTTGTTACTTGTTGCTCGTTACAAATTATCTTATCACAAAACTATCTGTTACCTATAATTTCAGTGCTTGCAGAGAATACTTTGCTGGAAACCGCTTATCATTTCCTTCTGCTCCTCGTTGGGTTCGACACTCTTACTTATCGAAAGGACTATGATAGATCCCCTATACTTGTGGGTCATCAAGACTCTTTTCTGGCGCCGTTGCCGGGGAGTGAAGCGCCTTTGGTAGGTGGAATTTGGTAAGGAAAAATTTATATAGTGTGCTGAAATTTACTGTCACTTGTTACTATGGAAAGTAATCCTCTGAGGGGCTTGTTCGGGGTATCTTCACCCCGACCAGTAGAGCAAAGAGTTGCTCCTCAACCTACTGAATCTACTGAAAATCAAAATGTCTACTTTGAAATTCCTTCGGGTATGTTGGAAAAACTTCTAGCTAATCCTTTTGCAGGAGATGGAACAATGCATCCTGATGAGCACCTAATATATGTGGATGAAGTTTGTGGATTATTTAAGCTTGCAGGTATACCCGATGATGTTATTAAGAAGAAGGTCTTCCCTTTATCTTTGAAGGAAGATGCATTGACATGGTACAGGCTATGTGATGATATGGGATCATGGAACTATAAACGATTGAAATTGGAATTTCATCAGAAGTTTCATCCTGTGCATCTTGTTCATCGTGATCGCAATTATATTTATAATTTTTGGCCTCGCGAAGGAGAAAGCATCGCTCAAGCTTGGGGGAGGCTTAAATCAATGTTATATTCATGCCCCAATCATGAGCTCCCAAGAGAAATAATTATTCAAAGTTTTTATGCTCGGCTTTCTGATAACAATCGCACCATGCTCGATACTTCTTGTGCTGGCTCTTTTATGATGAAGACTATTGAATTCAAATGGGATTTATTGGAAAGAATTAAACGCAACTCTGAAGATTGGGACCTCGACGAAGGTAAGGAGTCAGGTATGACACCTAAGTTTGATTGTGTTAAATCTTTTATGGATACCGACGTTTTCCGTAAATTTAGCACTAAATATGGACTTGACTCTGAGATAGTAGCTTCTTTCTGTGAATCTTTTGCTGCTCATGTTGATCTCCCCAAGGAGAAGTGGTTTAAATATCATCCTCCCATAGAAGTAAAAGTAGCTGCACCTATTAAAGTTGAAGAAAAGACTATCACTTATAACGATCCTATTGTTCCTGTTGCTTATGTTGAGAAACCACTTTTCCCTGTTAGAATAAAGGATCATGCTAAAGCTTCAACTGTGGTTCGTAAAAGCAATATTAGAACTTATACACCTCCTGAGCAAGTTAAAGTTGAGCCTAATATTGCTATTGTTAAAGATCTCTTGTCTGATAATATTGATGGGCATGTTATTTATTTCTGTGATGAAACTGCTAGAATTGCTAAACCGTGTGCTAAAGATAAACATAGACCAGTGGTAGGCATGCCTGTTATTTCTGTTAAAATAGGAGATCATTGTTATCATGGCTTGTGTGATATGGGTGCTAGTGCTAGTACTATACCTCATGACTTATACAAAGAAATTATGCATGATATTGCACCTGCTGAGATAGAAGATATTGATGTTACCATTAAACTTGCCAATAGAGATACTATTTCACCAATTGGGATTGTTAGAGATGTTGAAGTCTTGTGTGGGAAAACTAAATATCCTGCTGATTTTCTTGTTCTTGGTTCCCCACAAGATAGCTTTTGTCCCATTATATTTGGTAGACCCTTCTTGAACACTGTTAATGCTAGGATTGACTGTGAAAAGGATATTGTTACTATTGGTTTGGGTGATATGTCTCATGAGTTTAATTTCTCTAAATTTAGTAGACAACACCATGAAGAGGAATTGCTTAGTAAAGATGAAATTATTGGTCTTGCTTCTATTGCCGTACCTCCTAGTGATCCTTTAGAACAATATTTGCTAGATCATGAAAATGATATGTTTATGAATGAAAGAAGGGAAATAGATGAAGTATTCTTTAAATAGGAACCCATCCTGAAACACAATTTGCCTGTTGAAATCCTAGGGGATCCTCCTCCACCCAAGGGTGATCCCGTGTTTGAGCTTAAACCGTTACCTGATACTCTTAAATATGCTTATCTTGATGAGAAAAAGATATATCCTGTTATTATTAGTGCTAACCTTTCAGAGCATGAAGAAGAGAGATTATTGAAAACTCTGAAGAAGCACCGCGCTGCTATTGGATATACTCTTGATGATCTTAAGGGCATTAGTCCCACTCTATGTCAACATAAAATAAATTTGGAGAAAGATGCCAAACCAGTTCGTGATCACCAACGACGGCTGAATCCTAAGATGAAAGAAGTGGTAAGAAAGGAAATACTAAAGCTCCTTGAGGCAGGTATAATTTATCCCGTTGCTGATAGTCAGTGGGTAAGTCCTGTCCATTGTGTCCCTAAGAAGGGAGGTATTACTGTCGTTCCTAATGATAAAGATGAATTGATTCCACAAAGAATTATTACAGGTTATAGGATGGTAATTGATTTCCGCAAATTAAATAAGGCTACTAAAAAAGATCATTACCCCTTACCTTTTATTGATCAAATGCTAGAAAGATTATCCAAACATACACATTTTTGCTTTCTAGATGGTTATTCTGGTTTCTCTCAAATACCTGTGTCAGCCGATGATCAATCAAAGACCACTTTTACTTGCCCTTTCGGTACTTTTGCTTTTAGACGTATGCCTTTTGGTTTATGTAACGCACCTGCTACCTTTCAAAGATGCATGATGGCTATATTCTCTGACTTTTGTGAAAAGATTGTGAGGTTTTCATGGATGATTTCTCCGTCTATGGATCCTCTTTTGATGATTGCTTGAGCAACCTAGATCGAGTTTTGCAGAGATGTGAAGAAACTAATCTTGTCTTGAATTGGGAAAAGTGCCACTTTATGGTTAATGAAGGTATTTTCTTGGGGCATAAAGTTTCCGAAAGAGGTATTGAAGTTGATAAAGCCAAGGTTGATGCTATTGAAAAGATGCCATGTCCCAAGGACATCAAAGGTATAAGAAGTTTCCTTGGTCATGCCGGCTTTTATAGGAGGTTCATTAAGGACTTCTCAAAAATTTCTCGGCCTCTGACTAATTTATTACAAAAAGATATACCATTTGTCTTTGATGATGATTGTGTAGAAGCATTTCAAATACTTAAGAAAGCATTGATCTCTGCACCTATTGTTCAGCCACCTGATTGGAATTTACCCTTTGAAATTATGTGTGATGCTAGTGATTATGCTATAGGTGATGTTCTAGGGCAAAGAGTTGATAAGAAATTAAATGTTATCCAATATGCTAGTAAAACTCTAGACAATGCTCAAAGAAACTATGCTACTACTGAAAAAGAATTCTTAGCAGTTGTATTTGCTTGTGATAAGTTCAGGCCTTATATTGTTGATTCTAAAGTAACTATTCACACTAATCATGCTGCTATTAAATATCTTATGGAAAAGAAAGATGCTAAACCTAGACTTATTAGATGGGTTCTCTTGCTACAAGAATTTGATTTGCATATTATTGATAGAAAGGGAGCTGAGAACCCCGTTGCAGACAACTTGTCTAGCTTAGAAAATGTTCTTGATGACCCACTACCTATTGATGATAGCTTTCCTGATGAACAATTAAATGTCATAAATGCTTCTCGTACCACTCCATGGTATGCTGATTATGCTAATTACATTGTTGCTGAAAGTGCGTTATATCGACTAGAGGGGGGTGAATAGGCGATTTTTATGAATTCTTCACTGAGGAATTTGTGGGTGAGGAATTTCCTTAGCGAAGAACTACTTGCAGCGGAATAAGTACTCAAAAGTATGCATAGCAGAACACAAGCATAGTCATCATGATGAAATGAAAACAAGCACAGAGTACAGAAAGCGTAAACACAGGATAACACAAGATGAAGACAAACAGACTGAAGAAATTGAACTGAGGAAATTGAGAAAGTCTTCAGTCAAAGTCTTCAAACACAGATATGAACAAGTGCACAACACAGGAATGAGGAAATGAAATAGTTGAGGAAATGGAACCAGTTGGCTTGGTGAAGACAATGATTTGGTAGACTAGTTCCAACTGCTGTCTCAGTTGTACGTCTGGTTGGAGCGGCTAGGTATTTAAACCTGAGGACACCCAGTCCCGGACACACAGTCCTCACCGTATTCTCCTTGAACTAAGGTCACACATACCTCGTCCAATCACTCGTGGTAAGTCTTCAGGTGACTTCCAAACCTTCACAAACTCGGTCACTCGGCGATCCACAATTTCCTCTTGGATGCTCTAGACCATGATGCCTAACCGTCTGGAAGAAGCACAGTCTTCAAAGGTAACAAGCGTCGGATCCACGCAGGATCAATCTCTTTAGTGATGCTCAATCACTTTGGGTTTGTAGGTGTTTGGGTTTGGGGTTTTCCTCACTTGATGATTTTCGCTCAAAGTCCTCGGAGGATGGGATGCTCTCAAATGACAAGTGTCAGTTTCTCTTGGAGCAGCCAACTAGCTAGTGGTTGTAGGGGGCGGCTATTTATAGCCTAGGGAGCAGCCCGCATGATAAGACATAAATGCCCTTCAATGATATGACCGTTAGGTGGGTAGATATTTTGGGACATATGGCGCATAGCACAGCAACGGTCGGAAATTTGAGTATCAAATTCCTCAGGGCTATCATGTTCCTCACTGTGTAGGCAATCTGCACTGGCGAATTCCTAACTCCTCAGTCAGAACAAATTCCTCAGAGACCAGAAGAACTTTGTCTCTGTCACTGAAGAATATGACTGAACTGTATGAGATTTCCAATGGCTTCACTCGAAGGGATTGGTAGGTGTAGGATTTTGAGTTGAGCATCACTTGGAAATTTTTCCTTAGTATTTCCTCGAACCCCTTTAACAGTACGGTGTTTCCTATGACTCAAGAAAGAGAAAATGAAACTACGAAAACAAAAGTCTTCACGCTTCATGTTCCTCAAATGAATACCAAGTCTTCAAAGGCCACACCAAGTTCTTCACTTTCAAAGTCTTCAGAAAGTCTTCAGAAATCCAAAGTCTTCAGTCGAAGAACTTCATTTTTAGGGGTCGACTTTCACTGTAAATATCAAACTCCTCATAGACTTATAGACCTGTGTACACTCACAAACGCATTAGTCCCTTAACCTATAAGTCTTCAATACACCAAAATCACTAAGGGGCACTAGATGCACTTACAATCTCCCCCTTTTTGGTGATTGATGAAAATATAGGTTAAGTTTTCAACGGGGATAAACATATGAAGTGTAAATACTGATATTGAGGAATTTGATTGCAAGATATAGAAGAACTCCCCCTGAAGATGTGCATAGTGAGGAATTTGCTTTTGAAGCAATGCACACTTGAAGAATTGAATCATGGAGATCTCCCCCTATATCTTGTAATTCATACATGCATTTGACATATAATATGAAGAATTTGAAATGCATGATGAAATATGGTGACTGATGTAATTCAGCATGCGTGCAATAATATTAACGAGGAATAAGCATGCAGAAAAAATAACAAAAGTATCAGGCCACCATAGAGTTTAAGTTTACAACTCGATCCAACAAAGTCATCAGAAGAACGAGAGTTGTAACTTTAGAAAAAAGCGCCCATATAAGATAGACCCGCTTGAAGACTAACTCAAATTTCTCCCCCTTTGTCATCAAATGACCAAAAGGGTCGAAAATGAGGACTAACGCCCCTGAAGAATATCAAGGTGATGAAGGAGCGTCAGCGTTGTTGGGGTCGTTTGTTGATGTAGGGCCAGCCGCAGTGTCGTCCAAGTCTTCATGTTCATCAGTGTCACGTGATGAAGAATAGGAGCTGGCCACCAAGGAAGGAACCTTGACCTTCTTGCACTTCTTCGGAGGAGGTGCAGCCCAGTCAAGATCTTCCTTGAGACCCATTTTCTTCAGATCTTCTTCACTATAGACTTGAGACAGAACAGCCCAGGTGCGGTTGAGGGTTTCATGAAGGTAGTAGTGATTTTTCTTCACTGCATTATGGGTAGCAGTCATGTTGTGAAGAATTGAACCAAACTGACGCTTGACCCATTTATGATTGCGATCAACCTTCTGGTGAAGACTGAGGAGAAGCTCACGGTCAGTCATCACCCTGGGTGCTATGCCTTGAGGATTTTGCTTGGGTGCGTTTGCGGCAGAGTCATGGGTGGCAGAGTCATCATTGGTGGAGTAGGATGCAGCCTTGCGAAATTGTCCATCCAATGGACGAATGCCTTCATCAATTACAGCCGTAGCCTTGCCCTTTTCATCAGCTGAGGAAAATGTCCGTTTGAGGACTTCAATCGGGGGCAAGTAGCTGCAATGGTTCAGTGTATCAGCTTTATAGTTGAGTGAAGACCTTGTCCTGATGAATCTCATAATCCAAGGTGCATAAGGCTTCAACTCAAATGGTACATTGCGACATTGGCCAGAGTCCTCATGAAGAAATCATGGAAGTTGACGGGAACGCCATGAATGATATTGAAAAGCAGATTCTTCATGATGCCAACGACTTCTTCTTCGTTCAAGTCGTGGCCCTTGATAGGGCTCAATGTCTTCGTCAGAATGCGATAGACAGTCCGAGGCACATACAGTAATTCCTTCACGAGGAATTTGGTTCATGGGGCCTGCCCTGGCTTCAAAGGCTTCATCAGCACTTGCATGTAGTGATCGGTAAGCTCAGGTTCATTGTAGACGCAACAAGCACCTTCAAGGGGGGGACTGAGAGGCAAAGCACGAAGCAATTCAGTAGCTGGTGCTTTGTAGTGAGTGTTTTCAGACATCCGGTCCAGCACCCATGAATTCACATCTTCAGAGTTGCCGGTGATGTGCAGAGTTGCATAAAATTGAAGAATTAGCTCTTCATTCCAATCACATATGTCAGTGCAAAAATTTAACAGTCCAGTGTCGTAGAGAACACTGAGGACTGGCCCGAAGCATGGCATAGATTCCATATCCACGTGAGGAATGTGCTCATGATCGAAGACTTTATCTTTGTTGAACAGCACTGAGGAATAGAAATTTGCCTGGCTGGCAGTCCAGAAACGCCTCTTCCTTATGCGAGTAGAGTCATAAGGGTTGTAATCAGTGAAGAACACATGCTCGCCAAAGAAGGCATCAGCCTTGAATGTTTGCTTCCTTGAGAATGGCTCCTTTGGCTTGGGCAGTGGAGTGTCAGTCAGTTGCATGATGACCTCAGGAATCACAATCTCATGTTCTTCAGGCTGAGGAATTTCTGGTTCCTCTTTAGTGGCAGCCTGGTTCTTCAATTCTTCATTCTCATTTTCTTCAGCACTAGCGGCTGGAATGTCTTCATGAGCTTCATCAGATCCCATTTGAACTGTAGTGGCTGGGGACTGAGGAATTTGCTGCAGTGGAGTGAAGAGTGGAGAATTGGGGTGCTGACTTTCCCAAAAGTCATCATTCATCACTGGTGTGGTACAGCCAATGTCCACATCTTCTTCTTCAATTTCTTTAATGCCAGCCTCTTCAGCAGTAAACTGAGGCATAGGCGAGGAAACTGTGTGGGTTGAAGGGATTATATCAACTTCAATTTCTTCATCCATCTGCTCTGACGAAGCAGCAGAAGGATTTTCTTCATCAGATCCGCTAGGGATCACATATTCTTCATCAAAAGGGATGATTTCCTTTGATGGCATGGTTGAGATCGGAACAGCATCAATGAGGTTTGCAAAAGAGCTGGTCATAGACTTCATTTTCTTCGGAGCTGAAGAATCTGAAGAAGCTGATGCTTTCCTTTTCTTCACTGCTGCATGCTCTGCAGCCTTGGTCTTCTTCACATCTGATGCAGATGGAAGGATTGGAGTTGGAATAGGTGCAGAAGGAGCTGAGGAATGTGGTTGATTTTCTTCAGGCACAACTGATGCAGTTTCCCTGACCTCTTCATTTTCTTCAGGCGCACCACTAGTGGGTGCCCTGACAATTTCTTTAGTGGCTGGAATGCAGTCATCAGCCTTGGAACTCACATTGTCTTTAGCAGCCTGATTGTCATCAGCGGTGCTGGCATGTTCTTCAGTTTGCTGAGCAGATGCTTCAGCCGGAGTGACTTCAATATGCACAGGGGCAGCGTCACTTGAAGTGAGTGTCTTCGTCAGATTGACGAACCTGACCTTGGCTCCTTTCCAATCAGCATAGTAAGCGTTGAAATCATCGCTGAGGACTTTGATTTCAGACTGGAGCTTTACAAGTTCATCAGTTTTCATAGAGATAACGTTGTTCTTCAGGAACTTCTCCTTCCTGTACTGTGCTTTCTTGAGCTGCCTGGCCTTCTCATATTTCCATTTTTCTTCACTGATGAAATGGGTCAGCATGTGACTTTGGCCAGGTGTCAACTTGAAATCAGGCATAGGAATGTTTGGGTCCTTGTGCCAGAGATCAATATAGTCGAGGATCAACTTAGGATCCAGAAGCAGTGGCACATTTGTGCCCTTGGCTCTAGCGGCCCTGACTTGCCTGTCTCTGATGATTTCAGCAAGTTCTTCATCATCAGCTTCGTCTTCTTCATACGGCACTTGGAAGGCGACCTGCTTCTTCTGAGGACTTGGGCGAGTGCCTCGTCCAGCAGTGGTCTTTGTCTTCAGCAGTGAGGGTCCTGTTGAAGAGTTTGGTGTAGCTGAGGAACTAGTTGAAGCTCCTGAGGCAATAGAGATGCATGTAGTCCTTTGGCATGTGGCAAGATGCACAGGTGCTGAGGATTTTGTCGGAGCAGCTGAGGACCTTGGAGGAGCAGGAGCGGCTTGAGGAATTGGCCGTGAGGGCTTAGCTGAGGAAATTGGCCGTGAGGGCATTGAAGAAGAGGCACTTGGCTTCTGCGCAGGCTTCTTTGCCATGGATTTCTTCGGCCTGACAGAGGCCTCAGCAGCAGCAGCAGTGGAATCTTCATTGAATTTATTCACTGCATCTTTTGCCTGTTTGGCCAACTTGGCCTGGCGCTTGGCCCATTCTTTAGGAAATTCCTCACCGCGCTTGATGCTAGTGGGATCTGCCTCTTGGCCAGGTGCCAATGGAGGTCTTGAGCATGGAGGAGTAACAACGAATTTCTTCATGTATTTTGGAGTCACATACCTGTACTCCCTCCACTCTTTTGCCCATCTCCTTTCTATCCTCTGAATGCGCACCTTGCGCTGATTCTTATCTTCCTTAGGGGGTGTGCAGTACCCAGCATAAATGTCCTCAGGGATTTCAAAGGCAGTATTGACCTCAGGCCTCTTTCCTCCTTTCTGTGGCTTCTTTTCATTAGCCATTTTCTTCGGTTGAGGAATTTGAACAATTGAACTCTCTGAAGAAGTATGCAACTTCTCTTCAAGGAACGCTGCAAATGAGTTAAGTTGATGAGAACCTAGTGATTCAGCAACGGACATGAGTACTTGTGAACAGAGTATAGTTGCGAGGAATTTGGAGAGGTCATATGCGTTCTCAAAAGGTTTTTCAAAAAGAACAAGTTTGAGGAATTTGACCAGATGAGTCTTGAAGAATTTCACTAAGCGTTCTTTGTCTTAGGTTCCAGAGTTGTATAGATCGAAGATCCACACAATTGAGGAATCTTGAAGAAAAATTATTGCTTAGAGAAACGAATCAAGAACAGATGACATGTGAGGTGTTTAGTGTGTGAGGATTTGAAGAAAAACACCTTTGAAGATTTTGTAGTAAACATTTGAATCAAAGAGGGCAGTAAAAGTAACTTTTAATTACCCTGGATGAAGAACACGACGAACTGGGATGTGGAGAAGTGAAGCTCGTCTGTGCACATCTTCCACGCCCTAACTCGGCGGAGGAATACGGCTACGGCGGCGGCGGAGGGAAGATTTCCGCGGCCAGCGTGAGTACAGCGGCGATGAGGTCGAGGCAGTGAAGCTCTTCCTCACCGGCGATGATGATGTAGCGGCGGCGCTAGGGTTTGAGAAGCTCGAGCGGGAGAGAGGTCGAGCGGAGTAAAGGAAGTGAGGAAGGGGAGAGGGGGTATTTATAGCCACGGTGAAAAACGGTTCGCCCGAAGAAATTGGACGAACGTGCCCCTGACCCCTCTCATTCGCTTGACATGTGTCACCCACGTACTGAGAAGTGGAGATCGTGTTAGATCGTGGGTGGATAGATAAGTATATCGTGGGAAGCGGAACGGTTTGAGCGGCAAAGCCGAAAATTTGGATAAGATAAGTTAAAAGTTCCGTTTGCAAATTCTTCAGCTGACACGGACACAGTGAAGATTTTGAACGAGTTTCAAATAGAATGCACATGAAGAATTTGTGAATAGATTGGGTTGAGTATAGCATAGAGGGGGAAGGGTCCGATCACATTCACTTAGCAGAAAAACCAACTTGAAGAATTAGCCATAAGTGAATGCTGTAGAGGACATAAACTTATATATATATATATATATATATATATATATATATATATATATATATATATATATATATATATATAGCCAATGAAGAGAAACGACGGAAACAGTGAAGATTTTGCAAAGTTGAAGAATATGAACAACTGAGGAATTTCAAAAACTGAGGAAAAACTCAAATTGAAGATTTTCAACTTTTGTGGTGGCGTGACCCATCGTATAAGAATGATGATTTCAGACACCGCGTACAATTGTCGTAGGGTTCTGAGAAACAAATTCTTCATTAATTTCTTCACACTTAGAGTGTTATTCCTCATTGATTGAAGAAAAACGTTTCTTCATGTGTTGCACATCTAAGTCATCAATTTTGCATAAGTGTTAGGATGAGTGTCCTCTTCAAAGAACATTCGAAGATTCTAAGATATTTAGCTCACACCACAACTTGCTAAATCTCCTCTCATCCAAGGGCTTTCTGAAGATATCGGCTAGCCGTTCTTCAGTCTTCACATGCTCAATCGAAATGTCGCCCTTCAACACATGATCGCGAAGAAAATGATGACGAATCTGAATGTGCTTTGTCTTCGAGTGCTGAACTGGGTTGTGAGCAATCTTGATGGCACTCTCATTGTCACAGAAGAGAGGCACATTCTTCACGTTGACGCCGTAGTCCTTGAGAGTTTGCTTCATCCAAAGCAATTGAGCACAGCAAGACCCAACAGCAATGTACTCAGCTTCAGCAGTAGACAGTGATACGCAGTTCTGCTTCTTCGAGGACCAACAGACCAAAGATCGTCCGAGGAAATGACATGTACCAGATGTTGACTTGCGATCCACACGATCACCAGCATAGTCAGAGTCAGAATATCCAACGAGATCAAAAGTCGAGCCCTTGGGGTACCATAATCCTAGTGTTGGTGTGTGAGCTAGATATCGAAGAATATGTTTCACAACCTTATGGTGTGAATCCTTCGGTGTAGCTTGAAATCGGGCACACATGCAAACACTAAGCATAATATCTGGCCTAGATGCACATAAGTACAATAAAGAACCAATCATGGAGCGGTATACCTTTTGATCGAAGTCAATACCATTTTCATCAGTGCACAGATGGCCATTTGTGGGCATCGGAATTTTGACGCCTTTGCAATCTTGCATGCCGAATTTCCTCAGTACATCCTTGAGGTATTTCTCCTGAGATATGAATATGCCATTGCGCTATTGACGAATTTGAAGACCTAAGAAGAATTTCAACTCTCCCATCATAGACATTTGATATTCTTCACTCATCATATAGGCAAATTCGTCACTATAACGTTGGTCAGTACAGCCAAAGATGATATCATCAACATATATTTGGCATACAAACAAGTCATCATCATATGATTTAGTGAAAAGAGTAGGGTCAAGTGAACCGGGTTTGAAGCCTTTCTTCATGAGGAATTCCTTCAAAGTATCATACCACGCCCGAGGGGCCTGCTTGAGGCCATAGAGGGCCTTATTTAGTCTGAAGACTTTGTCAGGATGCTTAGGATCTTCAAAACCTGGGGGTTGAGCAACATATACTTCTTCCTCAAGCTTACCATTGAGGAATGCACTTTTCACATCCATTTGATATAAAGTGATATCATGATGGTTAGCATAAGCAAGTAATATGCGAATAGCTTCAAGTCTAGCAACAGGTGCAAAAGTTTCATCGAAATCAATTCCTTCAACCTGTGTGTAGCCTTGAGCTACTAGCCGTGCTTTATTCCTCACCACAAGGCCATTTTCATCTTGCTTGTTGCGGTAGATCCACTTTGTGCCAATGATATTGTGTTTGCGAGGATCTGGACGATTGACCAGTTCCCAAACGTTGTTGAGCTCGAACTGATGTAATTCTTCTTGCATGGCCTGAATCCACTCAGGCTCCAGAAATGCTTCATCTACCTTAGTGGGCTCTGAGATAGAGACAAAAGCATAGTGCCCACAAAAGTTAGATAAATGTGAAGCTTTTGAGTGTGTGAGAGGACCTGGTGCTTCAATGTTATCGATGATCTTCTCAACTTGCACTTCTTTTGCAATGCGAGGATGAGTAGGTTGTCGTCGAGGAATTTGATCAGCATTTTCTTCAGCACCATTTTCTTCAGCAATTTCTTCAAGTGCATTAGCTCGACGTTCTTCATGTTCTGGAATGAATTCTTCAGCAGATTCTTCGGTAGGAATGACATCCTCAGTAGCCTTGAACTTGATAGTTTCCTCAGGTGCTGGTTCATCTATCACAGAGGGTAGGTGCTCTCTTTGCGAGCCATTAGTTTCATCAAACCGCACATCTACAGTTTCAACAACCTTGTGAAGAACGGCGTTGAAGACTCTGTAGGTGTGCGAGTCCTTTCCGTAACCAAGCATAAAACCTACATGTGCTTTCGGTGCAAATTTAGCATTGTGATGAGGATCTCTAATCCAACATTTAGCACCGAAGACTTTGAAATAACTCACATTGGGTTTCTTGTCAGTGGGAGTTCATAGGCAGTCTTCTTGAAGAATTTGTGAAGATATACCCTGTTGATGATGTGGCACGCAGTATAAATTGCCTCAATCCAGAAGTGACGAGGCGTCTTGTACTCATCAAGCATAGTGCGAGCCATATCAACAAGAGTTCTGTTCTTGTGCTCCACGACGCCATTCTGCTGAGGAGTATAAGGAGCAGATAACTCATGAGTAATACCAAGTTCATCAAGATAGTCATCAAGACCAGAATTCTTGAACTCAGTTCCATTGTCACTTCTGATGTGCTTGATCTTCACACCAAAGTTGGTTGAAGCCCTCGAGGAAAATTGTTTGAAGACTTCCTGCACTTCATGTTTGTAAGTAACAATGTGTACCCATGTGTAACGAGAGTAATCATCAACAATAACAAGCCCATAAAGAGATGCGTCATTTGTGACAACTAAGTAATGGTTAGGACCAAAGAGGTCCATGTGAAGCAATTCGAATGGTCGAGTAGTGGTCATGATAGTCTTCGCTGGATGCTTGGCCTTGCTCATCTTTCCAGCTTCACAAGCTCCACACAAGTGATCCTTGAGGAATTTGACATTCTCAATGCCAATGACATGCTTCTTCTTTGCAAGCGTGTGCAAATTCCTCATGCCTGCATGACCAAGTCGTCGATGCCATAGCCAACCTTCTGAAGCTTTTGCGAGTAGGCACACGGCCGGTTGCGGTCCTGTAGAGAAATCAACAATATACAAGTCTCCTCTCCTAAAGCCTTCGGAGACTTTGGAATTGTCAGCTTCCATAACCACAACACAACGATACTTGCCAAAGACAACTACCATATCAAGATCACAAAGCATTGAGACAGACATGAGGTTGTATCCTAAGGACTCGACAAGCATGACTTTGTCCATGTGTCAATCCTTTGTGATCGCAACCTTACCTAGACCCAATACCTGACTTTTGCCTTTGTCAGCGAAGATGGTATGCTTCAGATGCGATGGTGATAAGGGAGCATCAATCAATAGATTCTTGTCACCAGTCATGTGATTTGTACATCCACTATCGAGGACCCACTCAGTGGCTTTGGGTCGATCATCCTGCAAATGAATTAGTGCAGCTTATGAACTTCATATACTTCATCAGTGAAGAATATGACATCACAATTCATCAGATCAATTTCATCAAGCAAAAGAACAGATAAAGCAGTATGAGGACGTGAGAAATGAAAGTTCATTTCTTCATGATTAGCCTGCGTCCTTTTAGGCACTCTTCAGGTCTCCAGCGAATTCTTCAGACGTTCAAGCACGTCTGGAGACCTGACCCTGCAGAAGAGATTAGTTCTTTTTCTTCACCACCCACATCTGAAGGGGTGGCAAAGAGTTCATCACTCTGCGAGCTCCATATGAGAAAGGCGGCATAGAAGCCAATCCATTTCGTTTCACATAAGAGAAGTTAGGGTAAGCATATGAATAAGCAGAGAAATTCTTCGAGGACTTATGAACATAATGATTAGAAGAATAATGCTCATATTCATAGCCCTTGGCTCTTCCCTGCGAAACAGAGTTGTTAGCACGATGATGTTCATATGAGGACTTTGACCCTTTTGAGGAATATGATCCATGTGAGGAATTTGGTCCGTATGAGGACTTGGATCCATATGAAGAATTTGGTCCATATGAAGAATTTGATCTAGGGTTCCTCTTCTTCATAGGTGGTGTCGTGAGGACATTCACCTGAAGACTTTCAAGGCACCTTTTGGGAACCCAGATTTTCTTCATAGGGGAACCGTTCCTGCAGTTAGTGCCAACATATCTAGCAAATACTTCACCATTCTGAGTTTTAAACAGTTTGTAGTTGGAGTCAAATGACTCATCAGAAGAATGAGAAGATTCACATGTAAAGCCAGATAAATTAGATGGATCAACTGGAGGTCCCTTTGCAGCAACCCATGAGGTTTTGGGGTACTGCTCAGGCTTCCAATATGTACCATCAGCATTGAGTTTCCTCTCAAAGGCAATACCCTCTTTCCTAGGGTTCCTATTGAGGATCTGCTTTTTAAGCACATTACAAAGAGTCTGATGCCCTTTGAGGCTTTTGTACATGCCTGTCATGTACAATTCCTTCAGCCCTGCATCGTTAGTGATACTAGCAATGTCCTCAGATGAGGAATTAATGATAGCAGAGACAGTTGAGGAATTTGTAGCATTAGAAGCATTTGAACATTCAGGTGAAGAATTAGCAGATTCACGTTCAATGCATTTCAAACATGGAGGAACAAATTCTTCCTGAGCAGCGCTGATTTGTTGAGCAAGTAATGAATCGCGCTCCTTCTGAAGATCTTCATAACTCACTCTTAGCTTTTCAATATCTTGCTTTCTTTGAAGAAATTCATAAGAAAGCTTCTCGTGATCAGACAAGAGAGTGTTATGATGACCTTGAAGGTTGTCAAACTTAGTCTGAAGTCTCTGAAGATTTTCAGTCAGAGTTTTAGTGCGATCCATTTCTTCACCCAGCATATCATCACTTTTGTCTAGCATGTTTTGAACCTTTTCAAGGGCCCTTTGTTGTTTCACAGCAATCTTAGCAAGTTTAGAATAGCTGGGCTTAAGGTTTTCATCAGATTCATTTTCACTTGATTCAGATGAGGCATATTTGAGTACCTTGGCACCCTTTGCCATGAAGCAATAGGTGGGAGCGTAGTCATCATTGCCTTCATCAGCCTTGTTGGTGAGGTCATTTTCTTCAGTGTTGAAGATAGACTTGCTGACGAATGCAGTAGCGAGGGCTAGGCTCGCCACACCGGATTCGGAATCCTCAGATGCCTCCTCTTCCTCACTTTCTTCAGATTCAGCCTCAGAGTCCATTTCCTTGCCAATGAATGCACGAGCCTTCTTGGAGCTGCTCTTTTTGTGAGATGAAGACTTTGAGGATTTTGATGATGAAGATTTTGAGGATTTCTTCTTTTTCTTCGCATCATCAGAACTGTAATCCTTGTATTTCTTCTTCTTTGATTCCTTTTCCCACTGAGGACAATCTTGGATGTAGTGTCCTAGTTTCTTGCATTTGTGACAAAGCCTCTTCTTGTAGTCACTGGATGAGGAATCATTGCTCCTTGAGAGTCTTCCAAAGCGACCACATCTTGAGAACTTCTGGAATTTCTTCACGAGCAGTGCTAGATCATGGCTCAGTTCTTCAGGATCACCAAGGCTGCTGTCAGAGTCTTCATCTTCAGACTCAGAAACTGCCTTGGCCTTCAGTGCACGCGATCTGCCATAGCTCGAACCATAGAGATCTCTCTTTTCAGCAAGCTGGAACTCATGAGTATTTAGCCTCTCGAGGATATCAGCGGGATCAAGTGACTTGTAATCAGCACGCTCTTGTATCATCAATGCCAGAGTATCAAATGAGGAGTCAAGCGATCTCAGCAGTTTCTTCACCACCTCGTGGCCGGTGATGTCAGTGACACCAAGTGCTTGAAGATCATTTGAGATGTCAGTGAGGCAATCGAAGGTTTGTTGAACATTTTCATTGTCGAGTCTTTTGAAGCGGTTGAAGAGATTGCGAAGAACATCAACTCGAGAGTCACGCTGAGTTGAGACTCCTTCATTCACTTTGGACAGCCTATCCCAGATAAGCTTAGCAGTTTCCAAAGCACTCACTCTTCCATACTGTCCTTTGCTCAGATGGCCACATATGATATTCTTCGCTTGAGAATCGAGTTGTTTGAATCTCTTCACATCGGCAGCGTTCAGTGAGGGTGAGACAGAGGGAACACCTTTTTCCACAACATACCAGAGATCGTTATCAATTGCCTCAAGATGCATTCGCATCTTATTCTTCCAGTAGGGGTAGTCCGTCCCATCCAAGGTAGGACACCCAGCAGAGACCTTGATCATACCTGCGGTCGACATAACTAAAACTCCAGGCGGTTAAACCAAAATCACACAGAACAAGGGAGTACCTTGCTCTGATACCAATTGAAAGTGCGTTATATCGACTAGAGGGGGGGTGAATAGGCGTTTTTATGAATTCTTCACTGAGGAATTTGTGGGTGAGGAAATTCCTTAGCGAAGAACTACTTGCAGTGGAATAAGTACTCAAAAGTATGCATAGCAGAACACAAGTATAGTCATCATGATGAAATGAAAACAAGCACAGAGTACAGAAAGCGTAAACACAGGATAACACAGGATGAAGACAAACAGACTGAAGAAATTGAACTGAGAAAATTGAGAAAGTCTTCAGTCAAAGTCTTGAAACACAGATATGAACAAGTGCACAACACAGGAATGAGGAAATGGAACCAGTTGGCTTGGTGAAGACAATCATTTGGTAGACCAGTTCCAACTGCTGTCTCAGTTGTACGTCTGGTTGGAGCGGCTAGGTATTTAAACCTGAGGACACCCAGTCCCGGACACACAGTCCTCACCGTATTCTCCTTGAACTAAGGTCACACAGACCTCGTCCAATCACTCGTGGTAAGTCTTCATGTGACTTCCAAACCTTCACAAACTTGGTCACTCGGCGATCCACAATTTCCTCTTGGATGCTCTAGACCATGACGCCTAACCGTCTGGAAGAAGCACAGTCTTCAAAGGTAACAAGCATCGGATCCACGCAGGATCAATCTCTTTAGTGATGCTCAATCACTTTGGGTTTGTAGGTGTTTGGGTTTGGGGTTTTCCTCACTTGATGATTTTCGCTCAAAGTCCTCGGAGGATGGGATGCTCTCAAATGACAAGTGTCAGTTTCTCTCGGAGCAGCCAACCAGCTAGTGGTTGTAGGGGGCGGCTATTTATAGCCTAGGGAGCAACCCGCATGATAAGACATAAATGCCCTTCAATGATATGACCGTTAGGTGGGTAGATATTTTGGGACAGCTGGCGCATAGCACAGCAACGGTCGGAAATTTGAGTATCAAATTCCTCAGGGCTATCATGTTCCTCACTGTGTAGGCAATCCGCACTGGCGAATTCCTAACTCCTCAGTCAGAACAAATTCCTCAGAGACCAGAAGAACTTCGTCTCTATCACTGAAGAATATGACTGAACTGTATGAGATTTCCAATGGCTTCACCCGAAGGGATTGGTAGGTGTAGGATTTTGAGTTGAGCATCACTTGGAAATTTTTCCTTAGTATTTCCTCGACCCCCTTTAACAGTACGGTGTTTCCTATGACTCAAGAAAGAGAAAATGAAACTACGAAAACAAAAGTCTTCACGCTTCATGTTCCTCAAATGAATACCAAGTCTTCAAAGGTCACACCAAGTTCTTCACTTTCAAAGTCTTCAGAAAGTCTTCAGAAATCCAAAGTCTTCAGTCGAAGAACTTCATTTTTAGGGGTCGACTTTCACTGTAAATATCAAACTCCTCATAGACTTATAGACCTGTGTACACTCAAAAACCCATTAGTCCCTTAACCTATAAGTCTTCAATGCACCAAAATCACTAAGGGGCACTAGATGCACTTACAGTTGCTAAATTTATACCACCTAGTTTCTCATACCAGCAAAAGAAAAAGTTTTTCTATGATTTGAGACATTACTTCTAGGATGACCCACATCTTTATAAAGAAGGAGTAGATGGTGTTATTAGACGTTGTGTACCTGAGCATGAACAGGAAGAGATCCTACGCAAGTGTCACTTCGAGGCTTATGGAGGACACCACGCTGGAGACAGAACTGCACATAAGGTATTGCAATCAGGTTTTTATTGGCCTACTCTCTTCAAGGATGCCCATAAATTTGTCTTATCTTGTGATGAATGTCAAAGAATTGGTAATATTAGTAGACGTCAAGAAATGCCTATGAACTATTCACTTGTTATTGAACCATTCGATGTTTGGGGCTTTGATTATATGGGACCGTTTCCTGCCTCTAATGGATACACACATATTTTAGTTGATGTTGATTACGTTACTAAGTGGGTAGAAGCTATTCCAACTAGTAGTGCTGATCATAGCACATCTATTAAAATGCTTAAAGAAGTTATTTTTCCGAGGTTCGGAGTCCCTAGATATTTAATGACTGATGGTGGTTCACATTTTATTCATGGTGCTTTCTGTAAAATGCTTGCTAAGTATGATGTTAATCATATAATTGCATCTCCTTATCACCCACAGTCTAGTGGTCAAGTGGAATTGAGCAATAGAGAGCTCAAATTAATTTTGCAAAAGACTGTTAATAGATCTAGAAAGAATTGGTCCAAGAAACTTGATGATGCATTATGGGCCTATAGAACTGCATATAAAAATCCTATGGGTATGTATCCGTATAAAATGGTTTATGGGAAAGCATGTCACTTACCTCTCGAACTAGAACATAAGGCTTATTGGGCTATTAAAGAGCTCAATTATGATTTCAAACTTGCCGGTGAGAAGAGGTTATTTGACATTAGCTCACTTGATGAATGGAGAGCCCAGGCCTATGAGAATGCCAAGTTGTTTAAAGAAAAGGTTAAAAGATGGCATGACAAAAGGATACAAAAGCGTGAGTTTAATGTAGGTGATTATGTATTGCTATACAAATCTCGTTTAAGATTTTTTGCAGGAAAACTTCTCTCTAAATGGGAAGGTCCTTACGTTATCGAGGAGGTCTATCGTTCCGGTGTCATAAAAATCAACATCTTCGAAGGCACGAATCCGAAGGTGGTGAACGGTCAAAGAATCAAACATTATATCTCAGGTAATCCTATAAATGTTGAAACCAATGTTATTGAAACCGTAACCCCGGATGAATACATAAGGGACACTTTCCAGAACGTTTCAGACTCCGAAAAGGAATAGGTATGTGGTACGGTAAGTAAACCGACTCCAAAACAGTTCTAATGGCAATTTTTCTCCATTTTGGAATATTTAGAAAAATAGAAAAATAAGAAGCAGTCATGGAAGGACACGAGGCCTCCACGAGGGTGGAGGGCACGCCCTACCCCCCTGGGCGTGCCCCCCTGCCTCGTGGGCACCTCGTGCGCTCTCCGGACTCCGTTTTCTTGCACGATACGTATTTTGGTCGGTAAAAATTCATTATATAATCTCCCGAAGGTTTTGACTCCTGTATCACGCAATTGTCCTCTATTCATGTTTCGAGCTGTTTTCTGTCAGGGTTGTCAAGGCCAGGCATCATGTCGTCCCCCTCCTCCAACGATGGTGACAACGATGCTTGGCTAATGAAGATAAAGCTGAAGAGGGAAGAACCCATGGAGATCAACAAGGATGAAGGGATCAAGAAGGCCACGGAGGACCAAGCTCCTGAAGACAACCTTCAACTTGATCACAATCTTCTTACCCCAACTGAGATCGAAGCTTTCAAGATGATTGAGTTAGCTCGTATACAAAACAAGTATCTCACACGTGAAAATATTTTGTTGAAGGAGCATATCGTTGCACTCAAGGGCATTATCCGCAAGTTGGAGGACCTCTTATGCTCAATGTGCGACTATCCATCATCACCTCCACCTTCTTCACCAGCAAAGGAGACATAATCACATGGGTATGGGCACTCCCCTTGGCAACTGCCAAGCTTGGGGGAGGTGCCCCAGTATAGTATCACCATCACATCTCCTATCTTTACCGTTTTTCTTAGTTCGATCCTTTTAGTAATATCTTGATCTAGTAGAATAAAGTTTTAGTATGATCTAGTTTTGAGTTTTGCTTTATGATCTTTTTATGTAATCGAGTTCGTGAGCTATATAATAAAGATTAGTGTTGAGTCAAGGGCTTGATTATTTTTCTATGATCTTGAGTGAATAAAAGAAAATAGAAAAGAATAAAAAGAAACAAAGAGAACATATTGATCTTATGGAGAGTAATGACTTCACATAGAAAGATTATGATGATTAAAAATTGTTGAGAGTTGACAAACATAGCTTTGGTCATCGTTGCAATTAATAGGAAGTAATAAAGAAAGAGAGGTTTCACATATAAATATACTATCTTGGACATCTTTTATGATTGGCAGCACTCATTAAGATATGACATGCTAAAGAGTTGAAGTTGGACAAGGAAGACAACGTAATGGGTTATGTTTTCTTATATCTGAGATAAAGTATATTGTCATGGATCATCCAACATGTTGAGCTTGCCTTTCCCCCTCATGCTAGCCAAATTCTTTGCACCAAGTAGAGATACTACTTGTGCTTCCAAAAACCCCTAAACTAGTTTTGCCATGAGAGTCCACCATACCTACCTATGGATTGAGTAAGATCCTTCAAGTAAGTTGTCATCGGTGCAAGCAATAAAAATTGCTCTCTAAATATGTATGATTGATTGGTGTGGAGAAAATAAGCTTTATACGATCTTGTGATGTGGAAGAAATAAAAGCGACGGACTGCATAATAAAGGTTCATATCACAAGTGGCAATATAAAGTGACGTTCTTTCGCATTAAGATTTTGTGCATCCAACTCTGAAAGCGCATGGCAAACTCTGCTTCCCTCTGCGAAGGGCCTATCTTTTATTATTATCTTCTACCTTATGCAAGAGTCATGGTGATCTTCACCTTTCCTTTTTACATTTTATCCTTTGGCAAGCACAGTATGTTGGAAAGATCCTGATAAATATATCTAATTGGATGTAGGTTAGCATGAACTATTATTGTTGACATTACCCTTGAGGTAAAAGGTTGGGAGGCGAAACTATAAGCCCCTATCTTTCTCTGTGTCCGATTAAAACACCGTAACCACAAGTATTGCGTGAGTGTTAGCAATTATGAAAGACTAAATGATAGTTGAGTATGTGGACTTCCTAGAAAGCTCTGACATAGACTCTTTCTGATGTTATGATAAATTGCAACTGCATCAATGACTGAGATTATAGTTTGTTAGTTCTCAATAAAGTTTCTGATTCATACTTTGCATTGTGAATAGATTATTACTTGAGCATAAGAAATCATATGACAATATCCATATATGTTGCTGTTATGAGATTAATCATGATGCCCTCATGTCCGTATTTTATTTTATCGACACCTCTACCTCTAAACATGTGGACATATTTATCGTTATTGGCTTCCGCTTGAGGACAAGCGAGGTCTAAGCTTGGGGGAGTTGATACGTCCATTTTGCATCATGCTTTTATATCGATATTTATTGCATTATGGGCTGTTATTACACATTATGTCACAATACTTATGCCTATTCTCTCTTATTTTACAAGGTTTACATAAGGAGGGAAAATGCCGGCAGCTGGAATTCTGGGTTGGAAAAGGAGCAAATATTAGAGACCTATTCTGCACAACTCCAAAAGTCCTGAAACTCCACAAAAGTCATTTTTGGAAATAATAAAAAATACTGAGCGGAAGAAATACAAGTGGGGGCCCATACCCTGGCCACGAGGGTGGGGGGCGCGCCCTACCCCCCTGGGTGCGCCCCCCTGCCTCGTGGGCCCCCTGTTGCCCCTCCGGTGCCCATCTTCTGCTATATGAAGTCTTTCGTCCGAAGAAAAATCATAAGCAAGCTTTTGGGACGAGACTCCGCCGCAACGAGGCAAAACCTTGGCGGAACCAATCTAGGGCTCCGGCAGAGCTGTTCTACCGGGGACACTTCCCTTCGGGAGGGGGAAATCATCACCATCATCATCACCAACGCTCCTCTCATCGAGAGAGGGCAATCTCCATCAACATCTTCGCCAGCACCATCTCCTCTCAAACCCTAGTTCATCTCTTGTATCCAATTGTTGTCTCTAAGTGTGGGATTGGTACCTATAGGTTGCTAGTAGTGTTGATTACTCCTTGTAGTTGATGCTAGTTGGTTTATTTGGTGGAAGATCATATGTTCAGATCCTATATGCATATTAATACTCCTCTTATTATGAACATGAATATGCTTTGTGAGTAGTTACGTTTGTTCCTGAGGACATGGGAGAAGTCTTGCTATTAGTAGTCATGTGAATTTGGTATTCGTTCGATATTTTGATGAGATGTATGTTGTCTCTCCTCTAGTGGTGTTATGTAAACGTCGACTACATGACACTTCACCATTGTTTGGGCCTAGAGGAAGGCATTGGGAAGTAATAAGTAGATGATGGGTTGCTAGAGTGACAGAAGCTTAAACCCTAGTTTATGCGTTGCTTCGTAAGGGGCTGATTTGGATCCACATGTTTCATGCTATGGTTAGGTTTACCTTAATACTTCTTTTGTAGTTGTGGATGCTTGCAATAGGGGTTAATCATAAGTGCGATGCGTGTCCAAGTAAGGACAGCACCCAAGCACCGGTCCACCCACATATCAAATTATCAAAGTACCGAACGCGAATCATATGAACGTGATGAAAACTAGCTTGACGATAATTCCCATGTGTCCTCGGGAGCGCTTTTCTCTATATAAGAGTTTGTCCAGGCTTGTACTTTGCTACAAAAAGGATTGGGCCACCTTGCTGCACTTTATTTACTTTTGTTACTTGTTGCTCGTTACAAATTATCTTATCACAAAACTATCTGTTACCTATAATTTCAGTGCTTGCAGAGAATACTTTGCTAAAAATCGCTTATCATTTCCTTCTGCTCCTCGTTGGGTTCGACACTCTTACTTATCGAATGGACTACGATAGATCCCTATACTTATGGGTCATCAGACACATATTGTATTGTTGCCATCGAGGATAAAAATATGGGGTTTATATCATATTGCATGAGTTTATCCCTCTACATCATGTCATCTTGCTTAAAGCGTTACTCTGTTCTTATGGACTTAATACTCTAGATGCATGCTGGATAGCGGTCGATGTGTGGAGTAGTAGTAGTAGATGTAGGTAGGAGTCGGTCTACTTGTCACGGACATGATGCCTATATACATGATCATACCTAGATATTCTCATAATTATGCTCAATTCTATCAATTGCTCGACAGTAATTCGTTTACCCACCGTAATACTTATGCTTTCTTGAGAGAAGCCACTAGTGAAACCTATGGCCCCCGGGTCTATTCTCTATCATATTAATCTCCCATCAAAAAGTTATTTCTAGCACCGTTTATTTTGCTTTCTTTACTTTTAGTCTTTATCATAAAAATACCAAAAATATTATCTTATCATCTCTATCAGATCTCACTCTCGTAAGTGACCGTGAAGGGATTGACAACCCCTTTATCGCGTTGATTGCGAGGTTCTTATTTGTTTGTGTAGGTGCGTGGGACTCGAGCCTAGCCTCCTACTGGATTGACACCTTGGTTCTCAAAAACTGAGGGAAATACTTACGCTACTTTACTACATCACCCTTTCCTCTTCAAGGGAAAACCAACGCAGTGCTCAAGAGGTAGCAGTGGACAAGTTCTCCGAATACGCGCATTTCGTGCCCCTAACTCACCCATTCACGACTCTCCAAGTCGCCAAGGTATTCATGAAAGAAATCTTCCGACTCCACGGCTTGCCACTGGGCATAATCTCAGACCGGGACCATATATTTACAGGGCATGTGTGGCAGGAACTGTTCAAGCTCTGCCGGACAGACCTGCGCCTCAACTCTTCATACCACCCCAGACCGACGAGCAAACCGAACGCGTCAATCAGTGCCTGGAAGGATACCTAAGGTGCGCGGTCCACTCCTGCCCTGGCAACCGGTCCAAATGGTTGTCTCTCGATGAATACTGGTATAATACATCTTTCCATTCGGCGCTGGGCAAAACTCCATTTGAGGTCATCTACGGCCACCTTCCCAAGGAGTTTGGCGTCGCACACATCGACGAATGCTCAGTCCCTAGTCTTCTGGCATGGCTCCAGGAGAGAGAAGTCATGCTCGAACACTTACAACAACAGCTCAAGCGCGCCCAGGATCACATGAAGGTCCAGGCCGACCGGCACCGTACGGTCAGAGAGTTTGCGGTTGGGGATGCAGTGTTGCTCAAGTTGCAGCCGTTCATACAATCCTCCGTGGCGCAACGACCGCATCAGAAGCTCGCCTTCCGCTAATATGGACCATACAGAGTGTTGGCTCGTGTGACGCCCGGGTAATTAAGCTACAGTAATCCCACGCTAATGGTGCCACGTTACCTCCGTTACTGTTGACAAATCTCGTGTTAGTTCAAAACGATTCGAATTCAAATTTGAATTCGAGGCAAACAACAAAAGTTTTCAAAATGTTAAACTAAAATGTTCGGAGTGTGCAAATAAATGCTTAGGTATTTATGGTGAGGGAACCATGATTTTATAAAAACCAAAATACATAAAATGAACTAAAACAGAAAAGAGAAATAAATAAAAGAAAAGGAAATACAAAACAGAAAACAAAAAAAGATAAAAGAAGAGAACCCCCCTCCCCACTGGGCCAGTCGGCCCAGCTGCTCGCCAGGCCAGCCCAGCCCACAGCCCACCCCACTCTCTGGCCTACAAGGCCACTTCCCCGACCCCAAACCCTAACCTATCCCCACTCCCCCTGGTCCGCCGCCACCCACAGGAGCGCTCGCGCGCACGCATGAATCCCCGAGGGAGAGGAGCTCCCTCGTGCTCGATACCGCACCGGCGACCCCTCTGACCGCCTCGCCGCCATTCCCAGTCGCTCGGTCATCCCTCCTCGTCTCCGTCGCTCGTCCTCACCCCCGCCTCGCTGGACGCCCCCGCCGCCTTGACGCCGCGCCCCTGCCTCGGGTCATCGTCCACCCGTCGCCTTGCCGGCGCCGCCCGACCCGCGCCACCTCGTCCGCGTCGTCCTCGCCGCCCCGACGCCGACTCGCCGTCACCCCGCAGCTCTGGCCCTCCCCGAGTACACCCATGCACCTCTACAGGGCCGGTGAGGACCTCCCCGTCCGACCCCATCTTCCCACCCTACTGTCACCGCGCTCCCGCTCGTGCGCCGCTAGCTCAACCCCGACCGCGCCCGATGCGCGCACGCCTCGTTCCCCCCCTGCGCCAGTGGCTCACTCGCTCCACCGCTGCGCTCGGCGCCGTGGAGCCCCGATGGCCGCGCCCGCAGCCACGCGCCGTGTGCCGTCGTCGCGCCCCGCGCCTCGCCTCCGGCCGCCCTGCTGCATGTCGGTAGCCGCGGCCCTCCCCATGCTCCGCCCGATCACAGCCGCTGGAGCTCAACGCAGGCGCGCCATGTTGCCCAGTCGGGTGCGCCCCCGCGGGCTAGCGCCCGTTCGGGCGGTGCCCGTTAGCGCCCGTGCCCGCTATGGCCTCTGGGCCACTGCCAAACGGGGCCCACTGCCCAGAACGTTAAAAAAAGAAACGAAAATGAAAAAATTTAGTAAAATTAATAATTAAGTAGTGAATTAATTAAGTTGATTAACTGTTTAACCAAACTAATTAAGATTAGTTAACCTAATCAATTAGTTAAACTAATTAACCCGGGTTAGCTAACTCGAGTCTATGACCTGTAGGACCCACGAGTCAGTTTGACCAGTCAACGGTCAGAGTTGACTGCTGATGTCATGCTGACGTCATAAATGCAATTTCAAATTAAAATAATCTGTTAATTCTAGAAAATGATTTAAAACTTTAAAAATTAATATAAAATAATCCGTAACTCGGATGGAAAAACTTTGTACATGAAAGTTGCTCAGAACGACGAGACGAATCCGGATACGCAGCCCGTTCGTCCACCACATATCCCTAGCATAGCAAACGTGCAACAATCCCCCTCCGGTTCATCTGTCCGAAAACGCGAAACACCGGGAATACTTTCCCGGATGTTCCCCCCTTCGTCGGTATCACCTCCTAACGCGTTAGGGCACACCTAGCACCGCGCATTGTCTTGTCATGCACTGTCATGCTTATGTTTGCATTATATTTATTGTTTCTTCCCCCTCTTCTTCTCCGGTAGACCCCGAGACCGACGCTGATGCCACCGAGTACGACTACGTCACCGACGACCCTTCTCCTGGTACAACAGAGCTTCCAGGCAAGCCCCCCTTTGATCACCAGATATCGCCTATTCTTCTCTATACAGCTTGCATTAGAGTAGTGTAGCATGTTACTGCTTTCGGTTAATCCTATTCTGCTGCATAGCCTGTCATTGTTGCTACAGTTGTTACCCTTACCTGCTATCCTACTGCTTAGAATAGGATGCTAGTGTTCCATCAGTGGCCCTACTCTCTTGTCCGTCTGCCATGCTATACTACTGGGCCGTGATCACTAGGGAGGTGATCACGGGTATATACTATATTCTTTATATACATGACACATGTGGTGACTAAAGTCGGGTTAGCTCGTTGAGTACCCGCAAGTGATTCTGATGAGGGGGCTGAAAGGACAGGAGGCTCCATCCCGGCAAAGGTGGGCCTGGGTTCCTGACGGCCCCCGACTGTTACTTTGTGGCGGAGCGACAGGGCAGGTTGAGACCACCTAGGAGAGAGGTGGGCCTGGCCCTGGTCGGCGCTCGCGGATACTTAACACGCTTAACGAGATCTTGATATTTGATCTGAGCCTGGCCATTTGGTCTATACGCACTAACCAACTACGCGGGAACAGTTATGGGCACTCGGCGTCGTGGTATCAGCCGAAGCTCTTTTTGACGTTAGCGACGGAGCGGCGCGCGCCGGATTGGACTGGAACGCCTGCTAGGCTAGGTCTGCTTCTGGCCGCCCTCGCAACGTGCAGGTGTGCAATGGGCGATGGGCCCAGACCCCTGCGCGCATAGGATTTAGACTGGCGTGCTGACCTCTCTGTTGAGCCTAGGTGGGGCTACGACGTGTTGATCTTCCGAGGCCGGGCATGACCCAGGAAAGTGTGTCCGGCCAAATGGGATCAAGCGTGTTGGGTTATGTGGTGCACCCCTGCAGGGAAGTTTATCTATTCGAATAGTCGTGTCCCTCGGTAAAAGGACGACCCGGAGTTGTACCTTGACCTTATGACAACTAGAACCGGATACTTAATAAAACACACCCTTCCAAGTGCCAGATATACCCGGTGATTGCTCTCTAACAGGGCGACGAGGAGGCGATCGCCGGGTAGGATTATGCTATGCGATGCTACTTGGTGAACTTACCATCTACTCTCTTCTACATGTTGTAAGATGGAGGTGGCCAGAAGCGTAGTCTTCGACAGGATTAGCTATCCCCCTCTTATTCTGGCATTCTGCAGTTCAGTCCACCGATATGGCCCTTTACACATATACCCATGCATATGTAGTGTAGCTCCTTGCTTGCGAGTACTTTGGATGAGTAGTCACGGTTGCTTTTCTCCCTCTTTTCCCCCTTTCCTTTCTACCTGGTTGTCGCAACCAGATGCTGGAGCCCAGGAGCCAGACGCCACCGCCGACGACGACTCCTACTACACCGGAGGTGCCTACTACTATGTGCAGCCCGCTGACGATGACCAGGAGTAGTTTAGGAGGATCCCAGGCAGGAGGCCTGCGCCTCTTTCGATTTGTATGCCAGTTTGTGCTGGCCTTCTTAAGGCAAACTTGTTTAACCTATGTCTGTACTCATATATTGTTGCTTCCGCTGACTCGTCTATGATCGAGCACTTGTATTCTAGCCCTCGAGGCCCCTGGCTTGTATTATGATGCTTGTATGACTTATTTATGTTTTAGAGTTGTGTTGTGATATCTTCCCGTGAGTCCCTGATCTTGATCGTACATGTTTGCGTGCATGATTAGTGTACAATTGAATTGGGGGCGTCACAAGTTGGTATCAGAACCGACTACCTGTAGGAATCCCCCTTTCCAATTCCTTGGCCGAAGTCGAGTCTAGTCATTGAAAAACTTTTACTAACATGGCTGTGTGGCTTACGGGCCCACGTCGCCATTGGGTGGTATTAGGATCTTTTACTCCTTGTCTATACTCTAGGACTCCGATCTCTCTTCTATTCGGGTTAAGTGAATTTTGCTAAATCTAACATTAGGATCTCGTTATCACTTTCACCCGGAGAGCCCCTTATTACTGATGATCGTCTGCTGCACATGAAGACCCTGAAGATACTCTCCGCTGATAACCCGAGCACTTGTGTTCATCGCTTTTGCAATTCCCTTTCATCGATAAACTCCTATGGATAACCACGTATACTCACCATTCATACAATGTTTCCCAGTTGATCTTGTTATTACAAGATACCCCGAAATTCTCTCTGCTGTTCCGAGAATCCTTTGAGCTTACTGCCTTGCTGTTCTTTGTCACCTGAATACCCCTACGGATAATTCTCGCACTTACCGAGTATCCGCTCATCCCCAGTTGATTCAAGTATTTCACAAAAGTGTTCAAAATACCATTCGATCTTCCGAAAATCCTCAGGAGCCTTTTGCTCTTGAAATTCTTGCTTACTTGCATTATGATTAATCTTAAGTCTCGTAATCTTATTGGCATCTCTTGTAATTATCATTTTGAGTCCGTTGATTCAATTTGTTGCGAATGCTCGCAATCCTCAATCAGAGCCTAGAATTCATCCTTCCGGCTCAGACGTCATTTGAAACGTGAACTGGTTATCGACCAATCAAATTGCCGTTGATTGTACCCCTAAGTCTATTCAACTTATCCATTCTTAATCAGACCATTGGCTTCTGATCCCTTGATTTGGAAATGATAATTCCTTTGCATTTGAGCTTTGAATTACTCAGTTGTTTTTATAGTCCGATGCCCTTTCGTTCCTTCTTCCACTGATAGAGTACCGATACTCGCATCAGCTCCGTTGTAGACCACAAGACCCCTTGTTGGGTTATTATCCGACAGTGTCCTTCATACTCAATAACCTTGTGATCATTTCCATGGATATATAATGCCTTTGGTAATTTGTATTCTCTGCTTGATAACCATACTCTACTTTTGAGCTGGTGATTTTACTCTTGAAGTTTGAGGTATATGTTTCTAAGATGCCCCGATGGATTGAACCTATACCTTCCCTAAAAACCGTATGAACCCGAAGGTTTTCACAAGCCATACCCTTCTGGTATTTTACCAGATAATTTTCTACCATACAACTTCATCGAATGCGAGAAGTGAAGGAAAGGTTATGCATTGGAGAAGTGGGAGTCGACCTTGAACTTTGTGTTCATGCCCATGGACACGATGTAGATCTTATCATTAAAAGCTTCTCTTAAATTAACTATTCCCTTGGTATAAGTTCATCTTATATCTGGGATCTAGCCTTTTGCAATCGTGGTTCCGACCATGTTCTCCTTTAAATACCATTTCTCGTACAAGTTAAGCACTTGTCTTCTGCAGAGCAATACCCCAGTCCAACCTCTACTTTGGTTTGTCGTCGAGTATTACCCCCCTGGTATCTCGAGATTATCACAGAACTGCATAACTTCTTATGAGTTCTTCATCAAGTACTACATTCTCACTGATTACAGTTTTTCACGGGCTTCGAGTTATTAAACACTCAAGGACATCGATAACTGAATCGAGTCCGCATCGCGATTAAACAACTCTTAGTAATCTTCTTTACTTGCGAGTTTGTACTCGATCACGTCATTCCTAGCCTGATTGGCTATATCATTATTGTGCTAAATTTTAACTGTGCTACCGGGTCCTTCTTCCCGGAGCACAAATTGCGACGGTGAGCTAATCTTACAATCGATCTTCCTCGTCATATCACTTCTCCTTGAACAGCAAACTTGATTTCGAGTTTGTGTCCTAACCGTGGTTCCAATAACCTTTCGCTTTCATCATTCCTTTGACTTGATATCATCGTCGATCAATTACATCTTCTTGAAAACCTCTCGACAAATTTGTCGTGATCATTGTCAACAATTTGACTTCTTCCAAGTTGTGTGTCGAAATTCAGGATGAGAAATACCATCCTTGCCCCTCGATGAATTGTGTTATCATCGACAACATTCTTGCCTCCCCCCAACACAAACTTGTTCATATTTTGTGTTGTATCTTGATTTCCCTGCTATCCAACTTATGTTATGTTCTACCGTGGAGTATTACCATCTTTGATGTCAAGAATGTCGTGAGCATTACTCCATCTCTTAAGAATTCTTGGTACAGTGATACTTCTCACCATCACCATTCTTTCTTGGTCCCCGTGTTGTTTCTAAACGAAATACCGACAAATGGTCTGTGATGTGTAAATTCTAAACTTCTAGCAACCCTATTGCTTTGAAGTTATTGGTCTATAGTTTCATTCTACGTCTATGGCTTAATGAATCATCATTCGAACATTGATCGTGCTACCTAGCCCATATTTCGGGTGCACATTTCAACCAATGTTTAACTGTGTATGTTTTCCTTGAGCATACATCATTAAGTCATTCGATCTAGCTAATGTTATCTGCTTGTTCACATAGTTGTGGAAATCCATCTTTTGGAAATCTCAATGGATTGTCGCTGAGTCAATCAGTCACCTCCTCACCTCTCCATGATTTAATGATGAACCCTTGTTCGGAACTCGCTTCCATAGTTCATCTCCCGAGAATCTTCGATGTCGTTTCGACAATTTGTGTTGCACCTTTCTTCTCAGGCATCCTGAGTATGAGTTATCCTGACACCAATCAGATCTGAATCTCGGTCAGATATGATGGTTGGAACATATTTCCAAGAGTTATAACATTGGTCTATTTATGACCCGGTAAGGTGATGTCATGCCTAACACACCTGGCCGGAAGACCTATTGTTATAAGTTTTCCTTTTTAGCAAGGTTAGCTATTCTTCCATGAGGAAATTGTAAGACTTACTCTATAAGTTGTTCCTGATGGATCCTTTGTGTATCCATAGCCTGATCTTACCTAATGACCATGTCAATGCTATCTCGAAGCATGTCTGTGGACTCCGATCTTCAATAAAAACATTTGAAGCACAATGCTAATAATGTCATGAACTTCCTCTTCCCTAACCTAAATGGTTCTCTTCTAACCATTGTCCTTGGGAAGGATATATCGCTGAAATATGTGTTTAAACACATTTTCCTTTCCATTGTTCTGTTTAATTTGATAATCATATTTTCCTTTCCATTGGTTGGTTTAACGTTTCTGGTGATCATTATGATCTAAGCAGTATTAATTCCCTGCTTGTGCAAACACCTCGGTGTACAACTCTGTCGGTAAGACCCTGTTACTATTGTTGGTGACATTCCGGTAACCACCGATGGACGAGAACTTTGCCTATTGGTCCGCCTCGTTTCAACGAGCAGGAAAATGGTTCTCTTCGTCCCTCGCCCTTGGTACCGACGATGTTGCTGACATATAACTAACAGGCTACCCTCTGACATGCCTTGCTATCATGATCGTGCAAGATGTCACCGCCCTTCCTACTTTAACCACATGGTGGGCCCATAACCCACAGTTCCACAGGATCAAAACCTGACTCTCCTGTGCACCCCTTGTTCCCAAATTTATTCATCGCGCGTGGCCTCGTATGTAATTCACGGACCACCGTCCTGCTGATCTATACTGGCATCAGACATAATACTTATTCCGATTGCTTTGAACCCCTTTCACACTCTGTTTCAGGCATTGAACGATTGCCTGCCGCTTGAAACTTCTCATGACACCTTCTTGCCTTACTCTCGATATTTTCTAAAGGTTTTTAATTCGAGAGTTACTTCCCCCACCTTCCCCGATGTTATCAACAAGTTAGTCAACCTTGTAGAGGTCTGTTCTCCCAGCCCCTTTATTCTTTCGTAAGTACGATGGAGTTCCCAAAGAAAGGATACCAACTTCATCATTAGAACTTGAAGCAGAGAAATGAAGACATCAAGGTTATGGATCGGCCTCTTCGAGAAGAGCAACCAAGACCGAGAACACTCGCTAGAGATTCGTAACCAGAACCTTCTCCCTCTAGTCCGCCTCTTAAATCTCGGGACGAGATTTCTTGTAGTGGAGGAGAATTGTGACGCCCGGGTAATTAAGCTACAGTAATCCCACACTAATGGTGCCACGTTACCTCCGTTACTGTTGACAAATCTCGCGTTAGTTCAAAACGATTCGAATTCAAATTTGAATTGGAGGCAAACAACAAAAGTTTTCAAAATGTTAAACTAAAATGTTCGGAGTGTGCAAATAAATGCTTAGGTATTTATGGTGAGGGAACCATGCTTTTATAAAAACCTAAATACATAAAATGAATTAAAACAGAAAAGAGAAATAAATAAAAGAAAAGGAAATACAAAACAGAAAACAAAAAAAGATAAAAGAAGAGAACCCCCCTCCCCACTGGGCCAGTCGGCCCAGCTGCTCGCCAGGCCAGCCCACAGCCCACCCCACTCTCTCTGGCCTACAAGGCCACTTCCCCCGACCCCAAACCCTAACCTATCCCCGCTCCCCCCTGGTCCGCCGCCACCCACAGGAGCGCTCGCGCGCACGCATGAATCCCCGAGGGAGAGGAGCTCCATCGTGCTCGACGCCGCGTCGGCGACCCCTCTGACCGCCTCGCCGCCATTCCCAGTCGCCCGGTCATCCCTCCTCGTCTCCGTCGCTCGTCTTCACCCCCGCCTCGCTGGACGCCCCCGCCACCTCGACGCCGCCCCTGCCTCGGGTCGTCGTCCACCCGTCGCCTCGCCGGCGCCGCCCGACCCGCGCCACCTCGTCCGCGTCGTGCTCACCGCCCCGACGCCGACTCGTCGTCGCCCCGCAGCTCTGGCCCTCCACGAGCACACCCATGCACCTCTACAGGGCCGGTGAGGACCTCCCCATCTGACCCCATCTTCCCTCCCTACTGTCACCGCGCTCCCGCTCGTGCACTGCTAGCTCAACCCCGACCGCGCCCGATGCGCGCACGCCTCGTTCCCCCCTGCGCCAGTGGCTCACTCGCTCCACTGCTGCGCTCGGCGCCGTGCAGCCCCAATGGCCGCGCCCGCAACCACGCGCCGTGTGCCGTCGTCGCGCCCCGCGCCTCGCCTCCGGCCGCCCCGCTGCATGTCGGTAGCCGCGGCCCTCCCCATGCTCCGCCCGGTCACAGCCGCCGGAGCTCAACGCCGGCGCGCTGGCGCCCGCGCCCGCCAGCCGCCCCATTTTGCCCAGTCGTGTGTGCCCCCGCGGGCTAGCGCCCGTTCGGGCTGTGCCCGTTAGCGGCCGTGCCCGCTATGGCCTCTGGGCCACTGCCAAACGGGGCCCACTGCCCAGAACGTTAAAAAACAAGAAACAAAAATGAAAAAAATAGTAAAATTAATAATTAATTAATCAATTAATTAGTTAATTAATTAAGTTGATTAACTGTTTAACCAAACTAATTAAGATTAGTTAACCTAATCAATTAGTTAAACTAATTAACCCGGGTTAGCTAACTCGAGTCTATGACCTGTAGGACCCACGAGTCAGTTTGACCAGTCAACGGTCAGAGTTGACTGCTGATGTCATGCTGACATCATAAATGCAATTTCAAATTAAAATAATCTGTTAATTCTAGAAAATGATTTAAAACTTTAAAAATTAATATAAAATAATCCGTAACTCGGATGGAAAAACTTTGTACATGAAAGTTGCTCAGAACGACGAGACGAATCCGGATACGCAGCCCGTTCGTCCACCACATATACCTACCATAGCAAACGTGCAACAATCCGCCTCCGGTTCATCTGTCCAAAAACGCGAAACACCGGGAATACTTTCCCGGATGTTTCCCCCCTTCGTCGGTATCACCTCCTACCGCGTTAGGGCACACCTAGCACCGTGCATTGTCTTGTCATGCACCGTCATGCTTATGTTTGCATTATATTTATTGTTTCTTCCCCCTCTTCTTCTCCGGTAGACCCCGAGATCGGCGCTGATGCCACCGAGTACGACTACGTCACCGACGACCCTTCTCCCGGTACAACAGAGCTTCCAGGCAAGCCCCCCCCTTGATCACCAGATATCGCCTATTCTTCTCTATACAGCTTGCATTAGAGTAGTGTAGCATGTTACTGCTTTCGGTTAATCCTATTCTGCTGCATAGCCTATCATTGTTGCTACAGTTGTTACCCTTACCTGCTATCCTACTGCTTAGAATAGGATGCTAGTGTTCCATCAGTGGCCCTACTCTCTTGTCCGTCTGCCATGCTATACTACTGGGCCATGATCACTAGGGAGGTGATCACGGGTATATACTATATACTTTATATACATGACACATGTGGTGACTAAAGCCGGGTCAGCTCGTTGAGTACCCGCAAGTGATTCTGATGAGGGGGCTGAAAGGACAGGAGGCTCCATCCCGGCAGAGGTGGGCCTGGGTTCCTGACGGCCCCCGACTGTTACTTTGTGGCGGAGCGACAGGGCAGGTTGAGACCACCTAGGAGAGAGGTGGGCCTGGCCCTGGTCGGCGTTCGCGGATACTTAACACGCTTAACGAGATCTTGGTATTTGATCTGAGTCTGGCCATTTGGTCTATACGCACTAACCAACTACGCGGGAACAGTTATGGGCACTCGGCGTCGTGGTATCAGCCGAAGCTCTTTTTGACGTCAGCGACGGAGCGGCGCGCGCCGGATTGGACTGGAACGCCTGCTAGGCTAGGTCTGCTTCTGGCCGCCCTCGCAACGTGCAGGTGTGCAATGGGCGATGGGCCCAGACCCCTGCGCGCATAGGATTTAGACCGGCGTGCTGACCTCTCTGTTGAGCCTAGGTGGGGCTACGACGTGTTGATCTTCCGAGGCCGGGCATGACCCAGGAAAGTGTGTCCGGCCAAATGGGATCAAGCGTGTTGGGTTATGTGGTGCACCCCTGCAGGGAAGTTTATCTATTCGAATAGGCGTGTCCCTCGGTAAAAGGACGACCCGGAGTTGTACCTTGACCTTATGACAACTAGAACCGGATACTTAATAAAACACACCCTTCCAAGTGCCAGATATACCCGGTGATTGCTCTCTAACAGGGCGACGAGGAGGCGATCGCCGGGTAGGATTATGCTATGCGATGCTACTTGGTGAACTTACCATCTACTCTCTTCTACATGTTGTAAGATGGAGGTGGCCAGAAGCGTAGTCTTCGACAGGATTAGCTATCCCCCTCTTATTCTGGCATTCTGCAGTTCAGTCCACCGATATGGCCCTTTACACATATACCCATGCATATGTAGTGTAGCTCCTTGCTTGCATGTACTTTGGATGAGTAGTCACGGTTGCTTTTCTCCCTCTTTTCCCCCTTTCCTTTCTACCTGGTTGTCGCAACCAGATGCTGGAGCCCAGGAGCCAGACGCCACCGCCGACGACGACTCTTACTACACCGGAGGTGCCTACTACTACGTGCAGCCCGCTGACGACGACCAGGAGTAGTTTAGGAGGATCCCAGGCAGGAGGCCTGCGCCTCTTTCGATCTGTATCCCAGTTTGTGCTAGCCTTCTTAAGGCAAACTTGTTTAACCTATGTCTGTACTCCGATATTGTTGCTTCCGCTGACTCGTCTATGATCGAGCACTTGTATTCGAGCCCTCGAGGCCCCTGGCTTGTATTATGATGCTTGTATGACTTATTTATGTTTTAGAGTTGTGTTGTGATATCTTCCCGTGAGTCCCTGATCTTGATCATACACGTTTGCATGCATGATTAGTGTACGATTGAATCGGGGGCGTCACAGCTCGCGTCGGGGCAGTGGCATACAAACTGCAGTTGCCCGCTTCCAGCCGCATCCATCGTGTTGTTCTTGTCTCACAACTGAAGAAAGCGTTTGGAGCTACTGTACCAGTAAGTTCTGACCTACCTCCAGATAACTCAATTTTGCAGGCGGAGCATGTTCCGGAGCTGGTGCGGGTGGCCGGCGACACTCGCCCTCGCATCCGCGTGCAATGGAGCCATCTTCCCCCGTCGCTGTCAACATGGGAAGACCCGGTGGCGCTGCAGCAACGGTTCCCTCTACACCGCCTTGGGTTCAAGTCGGTACACAAGCGGGGGGCGGGGGGATGTCACGGCTGCCACGGCTACCCCACTTGTCACGGCAGCCCCACTGGACAGCGAGGGCAACGGAGTCACGACGAGTCCAGGATTGACGGGGTCAAGGCGCTCTGAAGAGGAATGACCAGTGGGTCCACATAGTCAGGGTGCGTCGCGTGCGTGAGGCCTGCGTGCCACAAGTATTACTAGGACCCGGTGCGTGTGAGTGGGTTATCGAGAATTATTGTATCGACACTTAACTAGAGAAGTTGTTCTTCTCCACCGGCCTCCTCTTCCCCTCTCCTTCTCTACCAACCCCTCAGGTCTAGATCGGGTCCCTTACAATATTATGGCTGCCATGGCGGACGGCCCGCACACATTGATCTATGACACCAATGCTGTTTCACATGTGACAGTGATTCATGAGGGTGTTGGCAGGTTGCATTTCCCTAGGGAGCCAAGTTCTTGAACTGCACCGCTCTGGCAACACGGAGGGTTCGCAATTGTTGTGTTCTACTCACCTCCTTAGTCTCCTTCGTCTAAGCCCTTCTAATCTATTTAATGGTGTTCCGATTCAAGATAAAGTATACACGGAAAAAATGCACGTCAAGCGATTTGTTCTAGTTTAACTGATTGTAAATCCTCAGTTCCTTTTTCATTTTTGAAGATTTTTAGATGAATTTCAGCAAATTCTTCGCACATGCTCGATTGTTTGACATTTCCTTTGACCACTAGCTTCATCTTGTTGCTTCACATGGCTTTTATGTTGTAAGTTTTCTGTTTCTACGCTCACGCCTTCCTATTCTATTGTATTGTAACACGTTCATGTGTGTCTGTTATCTGATTGTGTTCTGTTTAACCTCTCTCACCTACCCTCCTTGATCATCTCATCACACACGGTCGATCGTCTGAAATTTCTTTGACCACTAGCTTTGTCTCTTATTCCACACAACTCCCATGTTGTTACTTTTCTATTTCGACGCTCATAGACAAAGTTCTTCAAGTGGCGTGGTGTGAGGTAAGTTCACCATGTGGACACAGTCTTCACTTAAGACCCCTGCAACTAAACCTGCCTTTCATCACTTGAAAGAAGCTATTGCTGCAACTCCAGTGTTAGCCCTTCCAGAAGGGATTGTAGTTGTGCTCATGCAGGAGGGCCATCCTCTCTCTTACCCTAGCAAAGCTTAGGACCTGAGTCTCAAGCCCTCTCTACACATGAAAATGAGTGCTTGGTTGTGTTACTTGCTACAGGAAAATGGAAATCATACCTACAATAAGCCCTTTCACCATTTCTACTGATCACAACAGCTTGACACATTTGCAAGACCAAAAGTTGAGTAGCTCTATGCAACAGAAAGCATTTCTCAATTGGGTCTCCAATATAACATTCCCTACAGAAAAGGTTTGGCTAAGGCTGTAGTTGATGCTCTCCCAAGATCCCATGCACCTATGGAATGATGATATACGAGATAGAGGTGGGGTAGCACCAATTGAAGATAAGCTTGTCCAACATCGTCTGAGATGGTTTGGGCATATTCAGTGCAGGCCTCCAAAAGCTCCAGTGCATAGCGGACGGCTAAAGCATGCGGAGAACGTCAAGAGAGGTCAGGGTAGACCGAATTTGACATGGGGGGAGTCCGTTAAGAGAGACCTGAAGGATTGGAGCATTACCAAAGAACTAGCTATGGACAGGGGGTGCGTGGAAGCTTGCTATCCATGTGATAGAGCCATGAGTTTGTCGCGAGATCTTATGGGTTTCTGATGAGAGATATTTTTATACTCATTTCAAAGCCAGGAGCAAAGCTTAGAACCTCGTTTAAACCGAGATATTTCACTAAAAGAGAGATATTCGCTCCGATATTGTCAGTATGACTAATGAATGCAAAGGATTCCAGAAATCCTCTCTTTGATATTTTTTCCACGAGAAATGGGCTGAAAAGGAAAGATATCATGTGGGATAAAGGAAAGGAAGGAAAATGGAGAAGAAACAAATCATCAGGAGGCGTCAGAAGGCCAACAGAGCGAAAGACGACGTTCCATGCGACCGCACGTGCTCGCATGATAGTCGTTTGGCGTGGAAATTGAGGTAGGTCATCCACCTGAACAACTTTTATTAAGGGGACCCGTCGAAAACGTTAATAGAACGAGCAGAGGAGGAGCGTCGAGCACAACCATAACCCATTCATCATCATCTTCATCCACAAACCCTAGTCGCCACCATTTTCACCTCCATAGCCATCTCCACCACCATAGCCCTCTCTCATCTAGTTCATACTTGTAATCATGCATCGCACAAGGCATCTATTGGGACGGAGGGAGTAAGACATATTGCAACCAATCAATCTCAAGATGTGTTCTTCAATGATTTCTTCTCGCGATCTGATCTCCATGTGTGAGTAGTCCGATAAGGTATGGGGTGAGACATGAGCCTTGCCGCCCCAGGTATTTGCCGAAGGGATCAGTGGAAGTCCTTGACACAACGTCTTGTATGTGTAAAATAAAATTGCATCGTGAAGTATCTCTTGTCTTGTCCGTGATCTTCATCCCTGCAGGTACCTAGGATCATGGAGATCGAGCACCGGTGACGTTACGAGCAAAGGAACCGTGAAGCGTTATACCGAACACCAGCGACAGTAAGGTTTAGTAGTAACATGGATCATATCCTTGGGGATTCATGAGGTGTAGTCATTGAACGTCCAAAGCTTTTGTCTGATATTATCACTACTGGAATCTGGCATTTTGCCGTCTGCCACCTCTTTGCCGTCTGCAAGCTGACGGCAAAGAGCCTCTTTGCCGTCCGCTTCCACAAAGCGGACTGCAAAGAAAGTGCAGATGGCAAAAAGGCTATTTGCCGTCAACTGCTTCTTTGCCGTCAACCAGCTGATGGCAAAGAGCTAGACGGAAGACGACAAAGAGCCAGGTGGGCCCCACAGGGCACGGCATGGCTAGGTCAGATTCTTTGCCGTCCGCTAGCGGACGGCAAAGAGGAGACGTGGGCCAGCCCTAACGGTCGCCCTCTTTGTCGTCTGCTAGCAGACGGCAAAGAAGGCCCACTTAACATGCCGAGCCGTCTCCCCTCTCTCACTCTTTCTCTCTCTCCCTCCTGCGCGCCCGCCTCTCTCCTCTGTCGCCGCCGCCGCCGCCGGCCAGCCCCCCCCCAGACCCAGCCCCTGCCGCCGTCCAGCCCTCCCCCCCACGCGAACAGGAACCCCGTCGCGCCCTGTCGCCCCGCCGCCGGAGAGGCCTGCGCCGGGCCGCCCCGGTGCCGGACCCCTCCCCGCGGCCCCTACACCGCCTCGCCCCGCTGCCGCCCTCCTCCCCGCAGCCCCTGCACCGCCCTGCCCCACCTGCCGACCTCGCCGGAGCAAGAGGTAATTTTTCTGTTTTTTTCCTGTTTTTTTGTTCTCTATTTTTCTGTTTTGTTTTAGGTTAGTGCTAGGTTTAATTAGGTGTAGTTTTGAGTTTTTAGGTTTAGGTTAGTGCTAGGTTTAGGTGTAGTTTTGAGTTTTTAGGTTTAGGTTAGTGCTAGGTTTAGAAGAAGAAGAGGAGGAGGAGAAGGAAGAAGAAGAAGAAGAAGAAGAAGAAGAAGAAGAAGAAGAAGAAGAAGAAGAAGAAGAAGAAGAAGAAGAAGAAGAAGAAAGAGGAGAGGAGGAGGAGGAGGAGAAGAAAGCTAGAGGAGAGGAGGAGAAGAAGAAGAAAGCTAGAGGAGAGGAGGATAAGAAGAAGAAGAAGAAAGCTAGAGGAGAGGAGGATAAGAAGAAGAAGAAGAAAGCTAGAGGAGAGGAGGAGAAGAAGAAGAGGAAGAAGGAGGAGGAGGAGGAGAAGAAGAAGAAGAAGAAGAAGAAGAAGAAGAAGAAGAAGAAGAAGAAGAAGAAAAGCAAAAAGAGAAAGAAGAAGAAGAAAAAGACACCCCGACCACCTGACACCCCGACCACCGACACCCCGACCCCGACCTCGACCACCGACACCCCGACCCCAACCCCGACACCCTGAGACACCGACAATCGACAACCCGACCCCCCCCCCACCCCGACCCCCGACACCCTGACACCACACCCCGACGCACACCCCGACCCACACCCCCGACACCCTGACACCCCGATCGACCCCGACACCCTGACACCACAACCACACCCCGACCCCGATCCCGACTTGCGTCACCATACCTGAGGGCGCCCGGGGAGAGCGGGTTAGGGGTTCCTCGGTGTCGATGGAACCCTAAATAGCAAGTATTGTCGGTGTGAGATACATGTGGCCGTCGGTGTCGAACACTACATCCACGTCCCACAAGTGACACCGACGTCCAGCATCCCAAAGCAACTATTCTCGGCGTTGATGGTGGTCGAACACCATCGCGAATTTGCCTGGCAGCCTCTGCGATGACGATTAAAAGGCAAGTGTTGAAACTTGAAACACCCAAACTGACTCAAGTCGGTTTGGTTGTTTGAAATTTCAAAACTTGGCTTTAATCCTCATCGCAGAGGCTGCCAGACAAATTCGCGATGGTGTTCGACCGTCATCGGCCACCAGAACTATTGTTGCGGGACGCCGGGCGCCGGCTTCACTTGTGGGATGTGGATCTAGTGTTCAACGCCGAGCGCCACATGTATCTCGCATCGATGATACTTGCTATTTAGGGTTCCATCGATGCCAAGGACCCCCTAACCCTCTCGTCCTGTTGTAAATATTTAGTTAGGTTGACGAAAAAACAAAATTGCTATGTTACTCATCTTTCGATTTAAATGTGCAGTTATTTCATCACTGCGAGGGTCTAGTGTTCGACGAGCTCCGCCCTTGCGTTCGTTGGTGAGCACAAATGACATCTCCTCCTCCCCCTTCATTTGCTCTGTTCCGGTCTTCGTGCCGATGAAACTTGCTAGCTATAGGTGTCAATCATCAGTACGTGTAACCACTATGTGTCTCCCGTTCGAAAGGGTTACATCTATAAATATGTATGCATTTGCATATTTATAATCGTGATTCTTTCGAATTGTCCAACGTTATCCATGGACAGCCCGAGTATGTGTAGATTGGGTTCGTTTTCCCATATGCTCTGATCCGGATCCGAAGCAGAATTTCGTCAGTGCCTCCCTGTTGTTCTTCGGGTACACATCATCTCTGCTTATTGCTGAGACGTGTATCAGGAGAACAACGGGGAGGTGCTGCCGAAATTTTGCGTCAGATCCGGAGCAGAGCATGGGAAAACGAACCCAATCTACACATACTCGGGTGGGATTAGGACCTATCTTTACCTATTAGCGTGTAGGTTGCATGGACGTAATAAAACTGACAAACTCCATTAACTGATGGATATGGTTTGCTTAATTATGTATACATTTCTTGTGTGTCCAGTAGGAAGTCAATATGAGTGATCGTCCGTGGATGTACACCGGTTACACTAGTCAAAAAGTTTGGACCGAGGAATGGTTAAAAAAACAAGGGGTTTGTTAGAGCCGCATTTGCAAATGGCCAGGAATTAAGCTGGTGCCCCTGTGCCCGGTGCGACAACTATAAAAAGAGGGACGAGCTTGAAATGAGTAAAGACCTGCAGAAGTTTGGTTTTACGCCTGGTTACACGGTCTGGACATTACATGGTGAGTCTGCCCAACGTGCCAGAGCTGAGGTGGTTCGACGTGGCACCGACGAGCATGGTACCGGGACCGCAGACATGGTGCAAGACTTTGACGATGCTCGGGACTCGGACAAGGAGATGGAGGAATCTGCAAAGGCCTTCACTGAAATGTTGGAGTCCTCAAAACGTCCTCCCCACGAGCACACTGAGCTTTGTCAGCTGGATGCCATCTCACAAATAATGGCTTTGAAGGCTCAATTCAACTTGGGCAGAGAATGCTACGACGCGATGATGACAGTATTCGGACGATTTCTACCCAAAGGCCATGTGCTACCTCCAAACCTGTACCAGTCAGACAAAATCCTCCATGCTCTTAAGATGCCCTATGAGAAGATACATGCCTGTGAGAAAGGATGTGTCTTATTTAGGCTTCAGTATGAGGACTTGAACTATTGTCCCATTTGCAATTCTTCCAGGTATGTTGTGGTAGACAACGGTACAGGTGAGAATACGCAGACCAAAATACTCGTTAATGTTCTTCGGTATATGCCAATCGTACCAAGACTTCAACGTCTTTTCATGGTCGAAGAGACGGCCAGACAGATGACATGGCACAGAACGGGCAAAAGAACCGAACTAGATGCAGATGGGAATGTGATGATGGTGCACACATAGGATGGTGAAGCGTGGAAGCACTTCGATGCATTACATAAGGAAAAAACAGCAGATCCAAGGCATCCTCGAGTCGCCATCAGCAAGGATGGGTTCAGTGTGTTTGGTCAGGCGGCAGCCCCATACAGTTGTTGGCCCGTGTTTGTCATTCCACTCAATCTCCCCCCCCCCCCCGGGCAGATTATGCAAAGAAAGAACATTTTCCTGACATTGATAATTCCAGGGCCCAACTATCGGGGGAAGAATATGAATGTGTACATGCAACCGCTTAAGGACGAATTGCAAGAAGCTTGGGATAATGGGTTCAAGACATACGACGCCTTTAGCAAACAGAACTTCATAATGCGTGTCTGGTACATGTACTCGACGCATGACTTGCCGGCGTATGCACTATTCGTTGGCTGGTGTGTGCATGGAAGGTTCTCGTGCCCCACATGCAAGGGAGCTCTTGAGTTTCGTTGGCTGACGGCAGGGCACAAGTATACTTGCTTCGACTTGCATATACCGTTTCTAGATCCTCACCATAAGTTCAGGAAAGACAAGAAGAACTTCATCAAAGGTAGAGTTGTCAAACACTCTGCACCACCTGCGTTGACAGGCCAACAGACCCTAGATTAGTTAAACGCTATTTTCAGTAGAATCATGAATGAATTCAACAATATAACCATCACCTAAAGCATTATTTTCATGATCTACAAGCATAGAAATGTTATTACTATCCACATAAGCAAAATTCTTCTCTTTCGAAATAGTGGGAGTATCATAAGAGACTTGAATACTATAAATTGTTTCCATATTAAAAGAGTAATATTCAGAAAAAGGGTAACCATAATAATGACAAGTTTTATAAATATAATCATCACTACATTTTATAGCATAAGTGTCATCACAATAATCATCATAAGTAGGAACTTTGTTCTCATCATAATCGATTGAAACCTCTTCCGAAATAGAGGATTCATCACTAAATAAAGTCATGACCTCTCCAAATCCACTTTCATAAATATTATAAGATTCAACATCCTCCAAAATAGTGGGATCATTACTTCCTAAAGTTGACACTCTTCCAAACCCACTTTCATCAATATAATCATCATAAGTAGGAGGCATGCTATCATCATAGTAAATTTGCTCATCAAAACTTGGGGGAAAAAATATCATCTTCAACAAACATAGCATCCCCAAGCTTGTGGCTTTGCATATCATTAGCATTGTGGATATTCAAAGAATTCGTACTAACAACATTGCAATCATGCTCATCATACAAAGATTTAGTGCCAAACATTTTATAGATTTCTTCTTCTAGCACTTGAGCACAATTTTCCTTTTCATCATACTTACGAAAGATATTAAAAAGATGAAGCGTATGAGACAAACTCAATTCCATTTTTTTAGTTTTCTTTTATAGACTAAACTAGTGACAAAACAAGAAACAAAAAGGTTCGATTGCAAGATCTAAAGATATACCTTCAAGCACTCACCTCCCCGGCAACGGCGCCAGAAAAGAGCTTAGTTGACGGGGTGTGAGTGCCGCTTACCTAGCCTCCCCGGCAACGGCGCCAGAAAAGAGCTTGATGTCTACTACGCAACCTTCTTCTTGTAGGCGTTGTTGGGCCTCCAAGTGCAGAGGTTTGTAGGACAGTAGCAAATTTCCCTCAAGTGGATGACCTAAGGTTTATCAATCCGTGGAAGGCGTAGGATGAAGATGGTCTCTCTCAAACAACCACTACAAAAAAAGACACTTCCGTGATGATACGTGTTTGTCACAGTAGGTCGCGTTTTTTTTCATGCATGTACATCCATGACAAATTTATGACAGAATCAAGATAGTCATACATGTGCTGTCGTAGAAGTGTTCCATGACATTACCAAAATTATCATCACGAAAGTGTCCACTTCCATGACGATAAATCGCGCGTCACAGAAGTGATTTCGTCAAGGGTGACCGACACGTGGCATCCACCGTAACGGAACGCTGTTAAGCTATCGGGTTGGGTTTTGGATCCGATAACCCGTTAACAGCCCCAACCAATGGGGATTTTCCACGTGTAAAATCATCATTGGTTGGAGGAAACACGTGTCGGCTCATCGTTGGGACAGATGTCATCCACTCATTGGACGGAAGGCGCCTATGATACGTCGACACGTGGCACGGCCCAACAGAGGCCCATTCCTGTGAAAAGGCCGGCCCGTTTGACTTGGTCAAAAGCTGGCGGGCCGGCCCATGGAAAGCCTGTTAACGGCCTGTTCGCATATAGCCCATTTACAGCCCGCTAACCCAAGGCCCATTACGCCCTATCCGAATTAGGCCTAGTAGCGTCATCTGGGCCATCCAATATGATTCCAGGCCGTTTTCACTTCTGGCGCACGTATGGCCCATGACGTCTTTCGGCCCATATGAGGCCCTATGTAACTCTTGGCCTATTAACGGCCCGTGGTAAAACTGGCCCGTAATGAACAGTGTATTACTTTACACCCATTAACGGCCCATGGTGAAACTGGCCCGTAATGAACAGTGTATCACTTTATACCCATTAACGGCCCGTTATTCCGTTGGGCCGTTTCCAGCCCATGTTATCTTTCGGCCTTCTCAGAGCCCATTTATTCTTGGGCTCATTTCCAGCATTCGGTTACTTACGGCCCGTTACTGTCATTTTATGCTTGTGGGCCAAATTCAGCCCGTCGTTACAGTCGGCCCATTTGTGGTCCATTAATACGTTGGGCCGTTTTCATAGCGTCATCAAATACGGCCTATTAACGATGGCCCGTTATGGTCGGCCCATGAACGGACGATTCCAACTCTAGCCCGTTTACGGCCATAATGCGGTCTGTTTGGCCCATGTTTGGCCAATCGATCATACGGCCCGTATAAGGCCCATTGATGATACGACCCGCAGAAGGCCCATTGTTTCTACGGCCCGTAGAAGGCCCATTGTTTCTACGGCCCGTAGAAGGCCCACTGTTTCTACGGCCAGTAGGAGGCCCAGTGTCACTACAGTAAATATTAGCCCATGGTTATTGTGGCCTAGTTTTAAAAAATAGGTTATTGCAGCCACTAGCTAACCGCGGAAAAAGAACTGCAATGACTACGAGCAAACAAATAAACAAGACAACAAGGAAATAAATAAGCAAGCAACTAACGCTAGGCTATCACGGCTATTACACATTACATCCACTGGGCATCAAAGTTCGCCACCAGTGCAAATATAGGGAACAAAGCAGCATATCATATACACTGGTTGTCAAAGTTGGCGACCAGCGCAAATAAACGCCGCACCAAAACAAATCCAGAACTGAAACCACTTCAGAAGATCTCAAGAAACAATATCCTGGGTACCCATAATGCTGGCAAGATGCTTAGCAAGCTTATTAACTTTTTCTTGTTTGGCGCTTAAATCCTCTAGCGCTTGCTGTTGCACCAGAAAATATGCATCTGAATTCTGCAGGGACTTCCTCAGTCCTTCAGCTTCCTGTCGCAGCACATCTGATCGATGTCTTTCAACTTGAAGTTGAGACTCAAGAAGACGAACTGATTCAGGCAGCAAGTTCGAAGAGCTTGTGCCAGCAGTAGTGGCCAGTAACTCGAACACTACATCAAGACAGGACTTTTGGGTTCCCTCACCGTCGTCAAGATAGTTTTTATCAGCTTTCTTGGAGACCAACAGGGATGTCTCACTATCTTGAACCTTATCTGCATTACTTCCTTTACCATTGGATAACGCGGTACTGTTCTCCAATATTTTGTCCGCATTCTAAAAGAGAAACAAGCAGACACATCACATGTTTACCATGTTGTATATGAAACTCATTTTGGTAAATGAGTTCAGTAGTAAAGTGGACAGGATAACAGCATGAAACAAACATATATCTATGTACCATGGTCACTTTATGGTCTATATCATTCTAGTTTTTGTTGCCAAATCAAGATAGAGACACAGTTCAAATAATATTTGTTCAAGACAAAGCAGAATAGACAGAATATAAGTGTGGGTAACTATAGAGCAATAACAACACTTGTAATATGCATGACATGAGAACATAACTGTTTATTCAATTGAAACTGAAATCAACATAGAGCAGGTTACAACAGCAAACCAATTAAAGAAACAGGTTTAAAACATACCTGTTGCGTAATTGGAGTTTCAATTCCATCCTTCAAATTTGAAAATAGTTGGTATGAGTAAATACAGTAATGCAAGAGCAAAGGAGTATGAACCATAGCTACAGAACCTGACCTGAGAACAAATCTTCTTCTCCTTTAAGCGTTGAGTTGGGATTCGGAGTGGTGGTCATCGTGCTTTGGTCGCTGCAGTTCCCTTACTAACTGCTCGTGTTTGGGTGCTCTGTGGTGGAGACGGTGTTGTGTCAACTGGAACTGGGTTACTATCTGTCGGGGTTGGGGTTAGAAGGGGTGTAGCTGGTTCTCTGTCCAACTGGGTAGGGGTACAATCCGTGAGAGTCTGGGTTATGTGTGGTGGATCTGGTCCTTGGGCAAGTACAACTGTGGTTCTATCTGCATCAACTGGTAGCACTATCTTTTCTGAAGACCGTGTTGTTACTCCCTTAGATACTGCCATCACGCTCTCCAATTCAAATGGCTGATAAACAAGAAAAGTAATTGAAAGTATAGACATTGTATGATAGATAGGTGCAATGGATAGTGGGGAATAAAAGAGGGCATGAAATAATTCATATTTATGTTGTCTAACCAAGCAGGATAGCATGATACAATTTCACATATATGATGGCTAACTAAATAGGATAGCATGACACAATTTCACATTATGATGGCTAACTAAAAAAGATGGAAAGACATAGTTCAAAATATGAGACTATGTAAACAGTATGACATGACATAACTATATAATGTGTTTATTAAATAGGTTGGCATGCCATAATTCACATACATTCACTGATAGAATGCCATAATTCAAAATATGATGATTGTAAACACTAAACAGGATGAGATGATATAATTATATGATGTCTTTATTAAATGGGTTGCCATGCCATAATTCAGATAGATGATGTGTATGTACTATGTAAACATGATGGCATGATATAATTCAAATATATGATTTATATAGTAAGCAAGTAAGCAGATGGCAATCCATATATGATGTAAAAACTAAGCAATGCAAGACAACATGCATGACATGGGTAATATAACCCTGCCAAGTTTGAGCATAGACCTCAGGGGGGGAAATAGGACTGGTCATCAGTCTTTGAATCCTCCTCTGAGGAGCTCTTTGTAACCAGCAAGATGTCTGCTTCAGCAGGTAGCATTGTCTGCTCTGAATACCTTGTTTTCACTCCAAATACTTCCATCACCGCTTCAAATGGCTGATGCACAGGAAGAGTAGTTGAATATACAAGCGTTGTCGACAAATGGAACACGTAATACAAAAAATGATAGCATGATATAATTCACATACATGATGATTGGCTAAACAGCATGGCATTGCATAATTCACATATATAATGCCTTTGCAACAAGATAGCATTGTATAATTCACATATATAATGTCTTGCAACAAGATGGCAATGCATAATTCACATATATGGTAATTAGACACTGAATAGGTGGCATTCACACAAAGCATGTCTAAACTAATCAAATGACATAGCAATGCGAGACACCATACGCACAATATGAGCAACATAACCCTGCCAAGTTAGAGCATACACCTCGGGGGGGAATAGGACTGGTCATCTGTCTCTGAATCCTCCTCTGAGGAGCTATCCGTAACCAGCGAGATATGCGCTTCGTCAGATAGCATAGTCTGCTCTGAAGACCTTGTTTTCACTCCAGAATTTGCCATCACCGTGTCAAATGGCTGATGCACACGAAGAGCAGTTGAATGTACTAACATTGTTGACAAATGTAATATGTAACGAAAAAAAGGATGGCCTGATATAATTTACATATAAGATGACTGGCTAAGCAGGATGGCATTGCAAAATTCACATATATGATGCCTGGCCAAGCAAGATGGCGTTGCATAATTCACATAAACGATGAATAAACTAAACAGATGGCATTCGCACAAAGGATGTCTAAACTAAGCAGATGACATATTTGATGTATAAAGTAAGCAATGCAAGACACCATATGCATGATATAACCAACATCAGCATGCCAAGTTAGAGCGAAGACCTCAGGGGGTAAATAGGAGTTGTCTTCTCCTTCTGAATCCCCCTCGGAACAGATATCTTCCTCTCGATTACAATCCGAAATGCGTGGAGGGGGGCTGCCTTTGCGCCTACCATGGAGCGACGTCTGCACGAAATTTTATTGCCACGCAAGGCTCATCTCTTTTGCTCTACATGTTCAGTTCCATTGTTTACAATAACTGTCATGCATAGGAATAAAACATAGTGAGATTATGTAAGGAGTGCATGCAGAAATCCAGAGTGATGGTAGCAACCTGTGGATAGATCCAAAACCAATAATAGCAGGCAGATAATGGCTTCAGTTAAAAAATACAAATAATGGCTTCTTTACTGTTTGTTTCCCACCCAACATGAAACTCATAGTAGACACCGGAGATTAACCAGATAGTAGATAGATACTATTGATAGCGGCCCCGATATGTACCCCACAACCATTTAAAAACTCAAGTTTGACCATTAGTTTGGAGCTGACTCAGAGTCTAATCGGTGAACAGGGCGATAAAGTAGCATGTAATATTAACCGATGCATAACGTAAACAGACACGAAAGAGTGCGACCTCTCTTGCGGACCCGTGTAGTCCTCGAGGTCATCTGCTCGGTTGATGATGGTAATGCAGTTTTCATGGCTGCCAGCGGCGGGGAAGAATATCTGAGGCGGCGAAAGACAGTCTGGAGGCCGGATCCCTGCTGTGCTGGACCCTTCTGTCGTTGGAGCAGCTGAGCTGGGGTGGACGACGGCGCAGCAGGAGCGGGACAAACCACGCAAGGTTTTCTTTGACAACTATCTGTAAGAGAAGTAATTCTGTAAGGGCTCGTTTGAATTGGAGGATTCCAACAATGCAGGGATAGGAAATAGACAGGAATAGGATAGGAATGCACGTGCAAAACAGAGAATTTAAAAACACAGGATTTCTGCCAATCTGGGTGTTTGATTCACAACAATTGGAAGATCACGGGATACAAAGAAGCATGGTGAGATTAAGTCAAACCACAAGAAAATGTACGGTTATAATGCTATTATGCTACTATCTCTTAGTCTTGTGCTTCATGAATAGGAATTTGAAAAGGAGGACAAGTGAAAATTAAAATTCCTACGTTTTTTCTTTCAAGGAGACACTAAAGGAACAAATACGTGTGCTCAGTGGACAATATATATAACATGTAGAGTAAAAAAGAGATGCAACAAGTGTACAACCTCTTTGGCGAAGCCATGTCGATCTCAGCGTGATTGGGTTGGCCGGTGAGGATGCTCCGGCTGACTTTGCTGTCGGAGGAGGGGAAGAAGATCTTAGGCGTCTGGAGATGGAGCCCGAGGTACTGCTCCGCTGTGATGGAGGGTTTTGTCGTTGGAGCAGCTCCGGTGAGTTGTACGACGCCGAGGCTGAAGCAGGACAAGAGAGACAACGAACAACGTTAACCTGAGTGGAATTCTAATAGCATCTCCAATACATGACGTAAAATACATAACCACAAAGTGCTAGATGTAAAATACATCAGCCGCTCATCTCTGAACTTAACTTTCGAAACTGAACTTAACTGTCGAAACTGAACTTAACTGTCGAAACTGAATTTTGCTGTCAAAACTGAATTTTGCTGTCAAAATTGAACGCACTAGCAAGGTGAGGCTACACGTCGGTCGACTGACTTTTTCATCTCTGGTCAGTCGATTTTGCAGCCGTTGGATACGAAATCAAGGGCCTGCGGTTCATCTTCAACCTCCACCCCCCTGAGCCGCCAGCCACCACCGGCCAAACAGCAGCCCCCCGTCGCCCGCGGTCGGCGGTGCGCCGCCCCGCCCGCCCCGAAAACACCCCCCACCACCGGTCCGCCGCCGCCCCGGCCATCCCTCTAGCCCCCCCCCCCCCCGTGCCGAGCTTTTTCTCCGGTGATCCCCACGCCACCGCCCCGCCACCGCCGGCGACCACCGCCCGCATCCTGAACCCTAAGATAGATAGTGGGGTACCTCTCCGGCGAGCCCCCCTCCCCGCTGCGGCTGGTTCTTCCTTCACCCCGGCGAGCCCCCCCACCCCCTGAAAATCGACTAACCCAAAAGTCGATTCAGTCGACTGAAGTGTAGCTAAATCGGAGCAACATCGCAAGCAAGAGCAAGAGCGAGAGCAGCAGCGTGAGCAAGAGCAATAGCAAGAGCAGACCAGGCAGGGGACCGAGAGCAAGAGCAGAGCAGCAGCGCGAGCAAGAGCTAAAGCAGCAGCAGCTCCTACTGATGTGGACGTCGCCGCCGAGGGAGCGACGCCGTGGAGGAAGTGGCCGGCGACGCCGCCGTGGATGGAGCCGCGCCGTGTCGGCTCGGGACCGAGCGTCGGCAGCACCGTGAGATCGAATCAAGAAGAAAATGCGGCGATTAGTGTACAACCTCTTTGGTGGCGCCGATTAGGCCGCAGCTTCATCCGAGGAAACGGTGATGATGATGCTCTTCCGGTGGTGCAGGTGAAGACGGCGGTGTGGGAATGGAGGTGGCGCGAAAGACGAGGGGAACGTCAGGGCAGCTCCTTGGAGGTGGAGGACGGGGTGGCTGAACCGGCGGGACGATGAGATCGACGACGGATCCTCATCCGGTATGGTGGATGAGGGACGTCGAGGTGTTGTTGTGGACGACGTTGTCGGGGAAGAGGCTCCGGCTGGGTGGCGGACGGAGCAGGGTGTGGGGTTTCGTCGCGGGTTTTCGCGGCCTCGGTGTACGAATGGGTGGGCGAATGGGATGGCAGTGGGGAACCATGGCTTAGAGACGCACTAGTCCGAAATGTGGGGTAAGTTACGAAAGTACCCCCACCGATTTGAGGCGGTTCTTTCGGTTCAGGGGTACCACGGGCATTTCGCGTGTCGGGATTTCACAGGAGGTGGGAGTTTTCGCGCGCGTTGTAATTTCGGAATAGCAAGGCGCTGGTTGAGATGGAGGGAGTTGTCGGAGCACAACGAGACAAAGATATATCTTAAATATTTCAGGCTAACAAGGCGCGGATTGAAATTTCCGGACAAGCCTAACGTGTACTGTACCAAATCAATGCGCACTACAAATGTCATTCAAAACTTTGAATTCATGTTATGTTCAATTAAAATATTTCGCTACGTGTATAATGCATGCAACCTACTACTCAAATGAACGTTTTAGTGCATTCCAAAGGTATATACTACCGCTTCAATATGAACTAAATTTGAATTCGTTTCTCTATTTGAATAAGATCTACAGTAATGATTGTTTTGAAGTCAAAGCATTTGAATTCGTTTCTCTGTTTTAATAAGATCTACAATCATCATTATTGTCAAGTTAAACCATCGTTTGTGTATTATCTTCACAGCACACCACATGATTAGTCTCGAGTTACATATGAACTATGTGTACTATATGAACTCGAACTAGATTTTTTGAATCCACTTTATTTTGATTTCAAATCACATTACATTTCTAGCTCTAGCTAGATCTTCATAATCTAAACCATGTCTCATATGTATAATGTGTTTATCACATTATGTATGGTGCCCCGCCCCCTACGCCTACAAGTATTTAGATGTGAGTTGCAAACACCACACATTACCACAAATTCAAATAAAATGTGAGAATGTTCAATATATAGTATTGTTTAGATTGTTCGATATTTAGTTGTAAGCTGCAAACGCCACACATTATCACAAATTCAAATAAAATGTGAGATTGTTTGATGTATAGTATGGTTTAGATTGTTCGGCATTTAGCTGTGAGTTGCAAACGCCATGCATTATCACATTATGGTATAACATGTGCACAACACGTGTATCATCGCTATATTCATGCATGCAATGTTTAAAACACTATGATCTCCTATTCAAATATATGAATCCGCCTTCATATCAAATTATGATCTTTGTTAGTCTCTTACACCCACACAATCCTCTAACCTTTGTAGCTACCACTAACTTTCTCTCGTGCATGCACACGCCCTCCTCGCCCTCCCCCTCCCTCGGCATTCTATCCACCGGGCACATTCATTTTTTTCTTTAGGTCGTTCTCCCAGAGTCTCCACAACTCCTTTCCGACACACACCGATCGATAAACCTCTCCAGCGATGCCTGCCTACAACATACACACACACCTTCAATCTCCTCCTTTATGTGTCCTTGCCTCGTGTCTCTCATACGGTCAGACACACGTGTAAACTCTCGCCCCTCTTTTCATCGATCTCACAACCGCACACTCCTCCCCCTATCTAGCTAGTAGTTGGGCCTCTCGCACCACCTCCTAGCTCCATTCTCTCTGTCTATCCGTCTTGCTGGGCCTTATTTGCCTCTAACAAATGGACGTACACCGACCGATCTCTCGCTATACATATAGCTAGCTAGGTCCTTATAACTCGTTTTTACCCACACGTCAATCGATCTACCTCATTAGTTGTGTCTCTCCCTTCCTCCGACAAACAACAATTGATCTACCGATCTAGTTAGGTTTGCTTACCAAACACATGGTTCCCCTTCATCATCCATGGATGCGTCCCGACAGATCTATCACGCACAAGCACACACAGAAACACATCCCCACTCTTATTGATAACATTGCAGTTCCACCCTCAGTTTGTCTAGTAGGCCTCTCCCACCATCTTCGAGAAGCAACTCCATCACCCATCCAGCACTCTACCCCTCTCCCTCCCTCTCTCTCTCCTCTCTCTCTCTCTGTCCCATCATATTTCCCGTCCTTCAGTTATGTATGGATGTCGACCGATCTCCCTCAAGACATAGGGTCTCTCCTTCTCAACACATATACGAGTCGTTCTACCTCTATAGTTAGGCCTCTGCCTACCCCTCCCCCCACCCCCTCCCCCCCCCCACACACACCGATACATCGAGCGCTCTAGTCATGTCTCCCTGCCACACACAAACTTGACATGTGCCCTCTGACGTTCCGGTAGGCCAGTCGCCCTATATCTTTGACTTGCACACACACACAATTTCGATGGCTCTCTTCATCGATCTCGCACCCACCCACTTGATCCTCTCTTCGACTCTATCGATAGCTATGACCCCTCCCTCTCTTCTCGTGGATTTCCCGACCCTCTATGTATGATATGGATAGGCCTCCATTTCACACACATTGCATGCAAAATTTTGTTTGTGATGTCATCGACACATATTCCCACAAATAATTCACGAAATCAACCCCCACCCCACCCCCACCCCAAAACAAAAAACACTCAGGAACGTGGTTTGTATCTCTCACACACACCCACGTAGGTGGGGGACGTGCACGAAGAGAAGAGGTGCATGCATGGCGCACGTACTCCCGTCTCTTTCCCAACCACACCCGCGCGGGTACACGGTGGAGCTCATTTCTGTACGAAAAAGGCAGCCCACGTGGTAATTTGGCACGTGTACTGGTTGTCCACTTGGTGGAGGGAGGATCGTCTACCACGGGTGAACAAACAAATTGGGACTTGACGTGTTATGTTAAAAAAAGAGGCAAACCATGTGGGGCCTACCTTAGAGGCAAGGCTCTATACACTGGAGTACTTTTGATGTGTCCCGTCAACTCGCAGAACGAGGAGAAGCTTGCTTAGTACGCCGTCTCCCCCCCCCCCACGGGCGCGGTGGCTCGCAGGATGAGGTGAAGCTTGCTCCGCCTTACGCCCGCTCCCTCGCCCATGCGCGCGGTGGCTCGCAGGACGAGGAGAAAAATTTACTACTCCCTCCGTTTACTCCTCGTCCCTACTACCTTGGTTATAGAGATTATATCATATTGTTTGGAATATATATGTCCTTTAGTAGATTTCAATATGAACTACTAGTACATACTCCAAACACTGATGTATATAGACATATTTTAGAGTGTAGATTCACTCATTTTGCTCCGTATGTAGCACTCTCCCTCGCCCCTCGACCCTCGCCCACGTGGTGGACGTGCAGCAATTCATTCTGTCTCATATAGCCAGAACGATATATACTGCACTACCATTATTGCTTGACTTCCCGAAGAGGCGAAGAGCCAATCGCAAGGTTAATATTTTGGAGATGCCAAGCGCAAGGTTATAGGAGAACGAGTAGTAGGTGCCGCGTCATTTATAAATAAAGTTTTTTTTTCTTCAGTGGCACATAAGCAATATGATAGGTTCATATGGAGAGAAAAGGAAACCGCTCCACTATATACATAGTCAGGACGGCCAGCCTACACAGTTGCTTGTTGGGGTTGCTCTCTTCACACTCTCTCGCACAAAACGACTGTGGCCACATTTCTAACATCCCGGCGGATCACGTCCGCTTGGGGAAGGGGTGGATGCTTAGTGTAGATGCGGTGGTCGTCGCCGACGGCGAAAACCCACTGTCGGCACGTCCCGATTAGGGGTCCCCGCCGTTCTCTCTCACAAAGCCGGTGAGGTTGCCTTCGTCCCTTGCTCACTGCCGCGACGTGGGCAGTTGCCGCCTCCCGCCGCCCTCCTCAAGGTTGAGCTACGTCCCTCAGGTACAACTCCCTTTACAGCCGGCTTGCACCACTGCTCCAGCTGCCCACATCACTCCCTGTGGATATTTCTCTACTTCTTTGCCCCGCACATACCTCTACTGGCTTCTACGTACTGTATTTGTGATGAGTTTATGTCTCATCAACTAGTCCCAGTATCTTATTCTAATCACGCTTCTTCAATTTCTTTGCCACAGGGATGCTCATCTCGATTTTGGTGAAACTGCACAAAATGATCCGATGGTCAAAAGGTTGCAAACTTCATTTATTAGGAAGCTCGAACGTTGCCAGCAAATTGAAGCCTGGTCAGGGTTCACGGTTCAAGGGCTAGGGACTGCATGGATCGTTTTTTTCTTTAGCTGCCTCTGTTCCAAAATAAGTGTCAACTTTAGTAGTAGTACAACTTTGTAAGTTTGCACAAAGTTGAGACACTTATTTTGGAACGGAGGGAGTACATATTTGCTATGATCTGTCAATCATTGAGATGCAATAGCATGCATGTTAGTCTCCTTTGTATTTGATGAAATGTTGCAACGGGCAACCTTGGACGCAAGATACATGTAACAGAAGCTGGAAGCTTCATAGCATTGTACAAATTTATCTCGCTGATAAATTACAGTACGTACTATACTAGTACTTCCTCCGTTCCTAAATATAAGTCTTTGTAGAGATTTCACCATGAACCACATGCGGATGTATATATATGCATTTTAAGTGTAGATTCATTCATTTTGTTCCGTATGTAGTGGAATCTCTACAAAGACTTATCTACTAGTAATAGCTAGCCCCCACTACTAGGAATTCTCTATCCTCTCCTTGAGCCACATCATCAAAATTGATGTAGCCGTTAGATGAAGTAAATCAGTCCATAATAGCCGTCTGATCTAGACGTTGAGAGGCTCCGCACTAAGCCACATGCAAGCATGCAGAAATACCGTGGCACATGCATGTGAGTGGGTTTTAAATCACATCAACATGTCTGCATGCAAGCATGCACCGCTAGCATGCATGTAAGTGAGCTTTTAAGTCCCATTAACATGTCAAAAAGAAAAATATAATCCCATTATGCAGTAGGAGTTGGCTGATCTTTTTTCCTTACGTGGGATGATCTAAATGATGATGGGAGTTTATTTAGTTTGGCTACCACATTTGTCATGCGATTATAGAGTTTTTTTTAGTTCTATGAAATCGATAATTTTGCGCAGAGAGATATACCGCTGTTCCAGGGCAACGCGCGGGGACTCATCTAGTAATATTTAGGAACGGAGGGAATACTATGTAAAGAGTTAGGTGTCACACGGTGATAGTGTGAGGTGGGCCATGTAATCACTGAGCCTGCGTGTTTTCACTGCTCTTGCATGCCTCCGCTGTAAGAATGGAGAAAATTGTAATCTAGTAGTAGTACCTCCTTTCGCCGAAAGCGTGGGACATCCAGCAGTCCTACCGCCTCAGTAATAAAGACCAATGAGCCGTCAAATCACATAGACCCAGCAGTAAGTTGGACGGACGAAGCAACCATCACTCTTGCGCCAGTGAGAGGTCGCGTCCGCTCTGCCCGGGCATGAATGCGGCACCGATTCTTTGGAGCGGCGCTGGCCGTTTCGGGCGGGAAGCGCGCGTGGGCGATGGAGGGGCTTTGGGTGGGCCAGGCTGGTCAGGAGCGGGCGTGGCAGCTGTCCGCATGTCCCTACCGGACACGCCTGGAAACGAGAGGATGCACCGACTCTCGCGGCTAAAATCGTACACTACACAACATCTCTCTGTAGGAGTAGGTCGATCTGTCGCTCTCTCTAACACACACATGTTGTTAAACACACACACACACACACGCACACGCACACGCACGCACCTTGGTCTCGTTGCACCTTCTAATGTAACTTATTACACCTAGACGGAGGGAGTAGTAAGTATACGAGATACGGTGGCACACTGACTTAAGTCGAATACAAGTGCCCAAAATTTGTGTGCATGTTATAATAAGGATTCACTTAAAATAGTATGCGAGCGAACAGAGGGGTCAATTGGACAGTGTTCCCGAGCAGTAGCGAGATGTGTGAGGTAAGATACACCGCTGGCGCTTTTAATTTTTCTTATTAATTTGTTTGTTTCACCCTCTGACTGGTGGGACCCAATGTACTACGTGGAGAGAGGTAAGGTGACTAAGGTTGCATTATTTCTGCACCACTGTGGATAGTCTTACCACCAAAGCCACATGACACGATTATGATTGAAATCCCAATGACTCCCACACACACAAAGAAAACACGGCATGCTTGTGACACGAATGCAGTAATGTATAAAAGGTTATTTCCCTCTCGTTGAACATAACGGGAGGGTTGTGTAGCTGGTTAGCCTGTTCGCTCATCAAACTTGAGGTCTCGGGTTCGATAACTACACTTGAGCATAATTTGTGCCAGGAGGATTCTTTGACTGGTCAAAATGTTTTCTAGGGTTTGCACGCTTCACACTCTCTCTCCAGTATATATATACACGCTGGAGCCTCAGCGCTTGTAGTTGCTCTCTTCACACTCTCTCGCCCTCTCCCGCTGGAGCCTCAGCGCTTGTAGTTACTCTCTTCACACTCTCTCGCCCTCTCCAGATCTAAACAAGACTTCGTTGGCCTCTCTCTCCCCTCACTGCTGCTCAAAGAGCTGGCAGGATCCGTCCGCCAGGAAGGGAAGGAGGCTTAACGTTGGCCAGGAGGGACTACCAGCGCAGCTGTTCACTTTCCACCCAGCGGCGGCGCGGGACGGCCTCCGACCCCTTCTTCTTCGCCGCCGTCCCGCCGCCCATCGAACCACGCCCCAAGAACCTTAAGGTATAATTTACTTACTCCACATGCATTGCTCTAGCTGCATGTATACCATGAATCTAGGACATGGTTCAAAGAGGAAAGGAGTGGGGGAAAGTAGTGGGAAAAGTTGTATATAGCATGAATCTAGGACGTGCTTCAAAGAGGAAATGAAGGGGGAAAGTTGTATAGCATGAATCTAGGACGTGGTTCAAAGAGGAAAGGAATGGGGGAAAGTAGTGGGGAAAGTTGTATTGCATAAATCTAGGACGTGGTTCAAAGAGGAAAGGAAGGGGCGGAAGTACTAGTTCAAAAAGGAAAGGAAGGGACAAGGCTATAGAGTTTGAGCAGGACTAGATTTGCTGCGCTCACATAGGGAAAGGTGTCTAAAGATAACAAAAGTGGGACCAACACAAATATGCTCTTTGGTTGTTTGTTCTTTGTTGCAACAGGCTGTGCATGACCACAGTACATCGATAGATGCACATGGTGCTGGTGCGTCCACTGTCCCGTGCAACTCATTAGCTGTTGTTAATCTAAGGCCCTGTTTGGTTAAAAACTCCCTAGTCCCTACCTGCTTGGTTCCAGGGACTAAACATGGACTAGAGGTTATTAAATGACATGCTAAAAGACCATGTTACCCCTAGTAATGAACTAATAGAGACAAGGTGCGATGCGTGGCAGGGGCAACTGTTGGAAAAAGTCCCAAAAAGACTCCCTCGGGGTCTTCTTTCTTTAGTCCCAAATGCCCACTTTTAGTCCCTAAAAGTCCCTCCTGTTTGGTTTAGATGGGACTGACACGGAGTTTTTTTAGTCCCTACACCAAAATGTCCCTGTAAACAAACACCCTCTAATAATGCCGCTGGAAAATTGATGCAATGCCACAGTTAAAAGCAAATTACATATTTAACGAATTTTATTGTTAATATAATCTCTATGTTAATATTAATCAATGCCACCGTTTGAGAAATGCTACTGTCTTGCTTTCTTTCCCATTTATATAAGGTAGATGCTTCTTTTTGTTGGCTTATGTGTCATCCACCGTTATTGACCACTAATTGTTTCCTTTGCACCTCTGTGTAAACAGGGTTATCTACTTCACCTCGTTGCCATTGTGACCTTTTGTTGCACTGCACAAAACACTTTTGTTTTAAGAGTGTTTTGTGCAGTTCAACCAAAATGACACACCGACAACGTTGGTTGATTGCTTGATCTTAGTTGAACTGCACAAGAGGAGATCTTACTTCCTATCGGTTAAGGCGAATTTGGTTCAGATCTTCTTCTTGTGAGTTGTTTGAATTCCGCATCATGAGAGGTCAATACTAGCCTTCTTTCACATGATTCTGTAGTGTGCTTTTATATGTTGTGCTACTTGTACGATAATGTTGCTTGATTTTAGTGAACTGCACAAATGGAGACAAGACTTCCAATCTGTATGTGCACCGTAATATCCCATTGAGGTAAGATAAGGATATTTCACAACTGCTGGCCTGTATTTTGCCACTTTCATCAGAAAATTAAGTTTAGTACTATACTTGTGCTCCCTAATTGACATGCCAAATCTTACATTGAAGGCGAAGCTTGTCTGTTATTGAACCAAGTGATGAAGGGGAAGAACAAGCGGAAGAAAAACAAAAATCAACTCTCGGTGCTGTAATGAAGCACTGGAACTGTGATGACACAAGTAATGATATAGTTTTGCATCTTAATTTATTGCTATGGCTGGAACGAGCAATTGTTTTGCCACTAATTTGATGCCACTCTTAATGTAATATGTAATTATCTCTACTTGTGCAAACAAGGATCTTCTTTGAAGATACCATATATTTTAGTGGAACTGCACAAGAAGATGTTGGAAACATTAAACTAATCGAGGAGTATATAGTAAGCATGGCCACCATCGTAGATAGCAACAGATGGTTCCGGAGAAGTGCTTCATCTGTATGCTCTACACAATAAGCCTCCTGGCAAAGGTTGGTACTGGCCCACTGATTTCATCCATATGATTGAGCTTTGTCATCTCTATTGGTGTTGTGCTACTGTTTAGATACTGTCATGAAAAAGTGGTATTGTCCTTGAGAAGTGCTTCATCTGTGATGTTTTAAATATTTCCTTTCCTTTTTTTCGAGCAAACAGGGATGCTAGCATTTAGTAGTCCTCTTGTCTTTGCACAACGGGATCATCTTCCTCTGAAGAAGAATATGGAGTACGTGAAGTGACTAGTTCCGATTATGCCAGGATGAAGAAGCCCTGTCTATCTTATCATCAGAAGGAGCAGTTGAAGGATGGTTACATTACTCCCCACAAGACCAAACTAACTTCAGCTCAGAAGGACTAACAAATCTCCATTTTTTTTGCTGTGATGCGCAAGTACAATGTTGTTCTAGGATTCTTTCTGGTGAGTTCCATTTTTCTAAAAGTGTGCTCTACATGGACCATGTATGTGCCTGTTGAAACTGTCAATTCATAGTACATTTTGCTTTATAGTAATCACTTTTTGTATTTGTGCAAACAGGGGTGCTCAGTTTGATTTCAATGGGAACTGCACAAAATGTTCATGAATACATCGAATCATTCATTTCCACCACAAGAAAGGAGGTGCCAATAAGTTCAAGGCGTTGCAACATATAAGGGCGAAATCATACAAGCTACGCGCGAATTTGGTTGATTTTGGTGGAACTGCACAAAAAGAACAGCTGGTTTATTTAGCACGAGGTGCCATGTCAATGTCCGAACTGATGGCAAACCCTGCCCATTCCACAATCGTAGGCATTTGATATTTTGGAATGGGACAGCCTTGTCAAATTTTGCTCATTGATTTTAGCAAGACATGTGTTTGATATTTTCGAATGGGAGGCCCTTTGCTGTCAGCAGCGTCGATCATTTTTTTCTTTATTCTTTAGTTGTGAAGGAAATATTGCCTCTGACATGTGAGTCGCTGAGATGCATAATCATCGATTGTTTTGAATGTTCTCTATGAATTGCCAGGCCTGTATGTTTGATTGCAATGTACATAAACGCTAAAAAGCTGCTCAAACTGTTTATACTCCTTCTGTTCCTTTTTACTTCGCACATTGTGAAAGTGCATACTTTTTTGTATAAGATTGGTCAAAGTAGAGATACTTTGACTGCAGACAAAACTTGTATGCAGACTAGAAAGGACCGGAGAGAGTACATGTGAAACTGCTGCGAACGAGGTGATCACCCTGGGAATAATGCTAGTACGTATTGTTTTGCATGTTCATCCAATGCCAGTGATACAGGAATTCGAACTAATCGAAATAAATTCATTCATACACGGTCGGATTTCATATAAACATGCCGGATTTCATTACATTTCATACATTCTTCAACTAAAAAGGGGTGCGCTGGAGGTATAATTAATTAACCGAAGCTACCCACCTGTGTCCCGCTGAGCCGAACTGAAGCTTCAGTGACTTAACTGCAGGTGCAGTTGCGTAACTGACATGTGGCCTATTGGGCCCACGTGTCAGTCAACCAACTGCACCAGCAGTTAAGTAGAAGCAGCGTTCTTCTCCAGCGCAGCTCTCCGACTCCACGTCGCCGCTAAGAAGCTAACCGGCCGTCAATGGTCAACCCGCCTAGCTTGGCTTCAACCGGAGGGTAGCAGAGGTGGCCTTACTTGGACCCGAGCGGCGGTGACCTACCGTGTTCTACTCTTCCTCGTTTTCTGTGTGGCGCGGCCTCGTTGGCAGCGGGGCGGGGCCTCGGCGGAGCCGGCGATGTCCTCTGTCTCGTTGCCGGCGGGCGGCGCCTTAGCGGAGCGGTGGAAATCCTCCCCCATGTTGCCGACAGGGTGGGGCCTCGGCTGAGCCGGCGATGTCCTCTGCCTCGTTGTTGGTGCCGCGGGGCCTCGGCGGAGCCAGCGGTGTCCTCTGCCTCGTTGTTGGTGCCGCGGGGCCTCGGCGGAGCAGGGCCTCATCGACGCCAGCGGAGCGGGGACTCGTCGGAGCCGGCATTGTCCTCTGCCTCGTCCTCCGTCTCGCCAAACAGCGCCTCGCCCGCTTCATCGCCCTCTTTGCTAGCCTCTTTGTAGGCGGCCGCAGCCTCCGCCACCCGCATGCGGTACCGCCAGCGCTCGAGGCGGCCCTTGCGGGCGGAGCGGTACGAGTCGAGCAGCGCCTCCTGCTCCGCCCGCTCCGCGGCGATCTGCTCCTCTGCCTGCAGGTGCTCCTGGAAGAGATGGTGGTTGTAGGCGGCGTCGGCCTGCGCCTCCCGGAACTGCTCCTCACGCATCTGCCTCACCCTGTCCATATATTGGGCACGGGCCTCGCCGATGGTCATGGTGCAATGCACCGGCGAGGATGGCACGGAGGAGGGGGTTGGCGCCGGATCGTCGACTACCATGTTCTCCATTGGGACGTCGTCGTCCTCCAACTGCCTGCCGGCCAGCCGGTCGGCAGCAATGGCTGCCATCTCCTTGTGGTCCATCGTCCGCCCGTCCCGAAGAGCGCTGGAGCGCGAGGAAGCCATGGTGGGCAGTAGTGGTGTGGACAGGAGAAAGGGAACAGATGCGGATGACTGCGGCTATGGCCGGCGCAGCAGTTTATATAGCAATGGTGGGCGGGCGGAGGGACGGCCGTGTGGCGTCGGAGTAGCCGCCTTGGCAACCGCGTATCATTAATGTGGGCAGTAGATGGACGGACGGACGACACTTGTGTCATTTGAAGGCGGAGCAATCGCCTGCACCGGGAAGCGGGGCGGGCGGCGCTGACTGTTTCGGGCGGAAAGCGCGCGCGGGCGAGGAGATGACTTTACTTGGAGAGGATGACAATGGGGACCCACCAGGTCCATAGCCTCACGTACGCAAGTGCCTCCTTATTATATATATATAACTATAATTTATTTTGCTTCCTCCTGGTTTCCTGACATCACGGTCCCACACCATTGTCAACCTATATAGTAGTCAATAAACGAGAGAATTGCACAAGGAGCGGCCGACAGCTGGGACCAAGCAGCTCGAGCAGTATTTGTGTTTTTGAGGTGTGAGCACTGCAGAGTTTTTCGATGTTTAGCCCAGATATTAATTTTTCTCCTCTGAACAACAAAGAAAACATCGCTGCAGGTATTAACTGGGCAGGCTGTGGCCCGTCTAGCCCAGGCCAGATATCCAGCCCAGATATTAATTTTTTTCAAGCTGAAAATGGCTAGCCCAGCTATACTTTTTTTAGGAATAACCAGGCAAGGTCAAGTTGTTATTCTCCGCCCCGCTGGGCTGCAAATCTTTCCTAGGAGGGATGCATTAGGCTTAACAAGAAAATGGGCTTTAAGAAATAATAAATGGGATGTAATTATAAAAATTGGGCAGTAACTATAAAAAAATGCACCAAACACGTGATTACTTTATAAAATATTATTTTTGGATATTGAAATTTTTAATTTCATTAATTGTTGCGAGCGCAATGTTTTGTTGGATTTTTACGTAATATAAATTTATATTGAAATTGTATTTAATCTGACTAGAAATTTCGGGATAAAAATATTTCGGATCCCATCAAAATGTGGGAAATTTTATTGAATTCTATTTTGAACGGTTAGTTGAAATGGGCTGTAGTAAATTCCATTAGAATTCAAAAATGGGCTACACATTCTTACAAATCTCAAATGGGTTATAAGTTCTCTGCCACACACTTCTGGCCTTACTAAGTTGACGCGTCCCCTAAAAAAACAGAGTTTGACGCGTATGCAAGGCTTTGTCAACTTATAGTCAACACACGGTTCTAGCAGCAGTGGCCGTTGGATGTCCATCCAACGGATGTCGTGCTTCTTCTTCAATCTCGGATATTCTAGCTTCACCCGCCCAAAAAATGATTCCTCCCCCTGACATCTGGGGCGCACCATTTCGGAAGCTGACCTGTGGGCCTGCTAAGTTGACGTACCAAGGGCTTTGTCAACTTAGTCAATATAAACGATTCTAGCTGCAGTGACCGTACGATGTCCATCCAACGGCCGTCGTGCTTCTTCAACCTCTGGTCTTCTTGCTCCAGCCGCCCAAAGCAGCGCTGGTCGTGCCGCCTGCTCCTGCCTCCCGTGGTCGGCTGTGCTGCCGCGGAGGCTTCACCGCCCCCTACTACTCCCACCGCTGGCCAGGCCATCCCTCCACTCACCCACACCCCCTGTTATTCTGCGGCGACGGCAGCCTCACACCGCAGCCGAACCAGTGAACCCTCGTACTCCTCTCCGCGCGGGCTTCCACTGCTGCGTCTTCCCCGGCTCCGCGTCGTCCCCTTCCTAGGCCTCGCCGTCGTCCAGACCAGCGCCCTGGTGCTCTCGGCGCGGCGTGGTCAACGTGGTCAACGACCGACTTCCATCGGAAGAGTACTGTACGTGGAGAGGCTGACAGCTGGGTCCAGGCGGACGCAAGGAAGTGCCTCCTTATTACGCGTAAAATAATTATTCCTCCACCTGACAACAGGGACCCACCGGACGGGCCACCTTATTTTGCGAAAAAAACGTTTCCCCCCTGACTGCTGGGACCCACCGGACGGGCCAGCGTATTTCGCGAAAAAATGTTCCCCCCGCTATTAGGTCGGACCCACCGGAAGTGCCTCCTTATTACGCACAAAAAAATGAATACTCCCCGGCTAGCTGGGACCCACCATGGTGGGGGCTGACTTGTGGGCCTACTAAGTTGACTGGGACGGGGGGCCTTTGTCAACTTTAGTCAATATGAACGATTCTAGCTCCAGTGACCGTACGATGTCCATCCAACGGCCGTAGTGCTTCTTCAATCTCTGGTCTTCTTGCTCCAGCCGCCCAAAGCAGCGCCGGTCGTGCCGCATGCTCCTGCCTCCCGTGGCCGGCTGTGCTGCTGCGGAGGCCTCACCACCCCCTACTATTCCCACCGCTGGCCAGGCCCTGCGGCGACGGCAGCCTCACACCGCAGCCGAACCAGTGAACCCTCATACTCCTCTCAGCGCGGGCTTCCACTGCCGCGTCTTCCCCGGCTCCCTGTCGTCCCCTTCCTAGGCCTCGCCGTCGTCCACCACCCTGGTGCTCTCGGCGCGGCGTGGTCAACGTGGTCAAGGAACGACTTCCATCGGACGTGGACTGTACGTGGAGAGGCTGATAGCTGGGTCCACGGCCGCAGCAAGGAAGTGCCTCCTTATTACGCGGAAAATAATGATTCCTCCACCTGACAGCTGGGACCCACCGGACAGGCCACTGTATTTCGTGAAAAAAAACGTTTCCCCCCTAACTGCTGGGACCCACCAGCTACATCTTCGCACGCAAAAAGTGCGTCCGGGCAAAAAAAATGATTCGCCCCCCTGACTGCTGGGACCCACCAGCTACATCTTCGCAGGCAAGGAAGTGCCTGACAGTCGGGACCCACCTGGTCGAAGCGTACGTAGCGTTGTCATTCTGGTCGCGAACGTGTACGTACATATATACTGGTGGATGTAGAGGCGCGCACGTGTCATAGTAGAGGCGCGCACGTAGCATGTACACGTACGTACAGCGGCCAGGGTGCAAGAAAGAAAATACGGCCACGTATGTGTACATACGGGCGGGGTCTCGAACGCCTACTCATGCATACGTACGGCCAGGGCTCGCGTACATGCCTGTGTCGGAACGGAGAAACAACATCGTCGTCGTGTTCATGGGGAGGCAACGAAATGCGTCGTGTTCATGGGGAGGCAACGGAACGCGTGGGAGCCAACCGGTTGGGTCAGAACGGAATGCGTGGTCGTGTTCATCGGGAGGGCTTGGACGGAACATGCGATGGAAACGAGGCCTGGCGTACCGCACAACGGAGGAAACGGACCTCCTACGTTCGGAACGGGGTCCTGTTGATCGGGAGGGGTCGGGCGTACCGCAAAACGGAGGAAACGGACCTCCTACGGTAGAAACGGGGGTCCTGTTGATCGGGAGGGGTGTGGCGTACCGCAAAACGGACGAAACAGACCTCCTACGGTCGAAACGGGGGTCTTGTTGATCAGGAGGGGTGTGGCGTACCGCAAAACAGACGAAACAGACCTCCTACGGTCGAAACGGGGGTCCTGTTGATCGGGAGGGGTGTGGCGTACCGCAAAACGGACGAAACGGACCTCCTACGGTCGAAACGGGGGTCCTGTTGATCGGGAGGGGTGTGGCGTACCACAAAATGGGACTCCACGGGATACTGTTCATCTCCACCGTCGACCTCCTCCAGCCTCCACGGGCTCCTGTTCATCCAGCCTCCACCGCGCGCTACTCCATCGGCTACTGTTCAACCACCCCTCCACGGGCACCCCTCCACCGTCTACTGTTCATCCAGCCCTCCACACCACGGGTCCTGTTCAACCACCCCTCCACGGGCACCCCTCCACCGTCTACTGTTCATCCAGCCCTCCACCACACCACGGGGTCCTGTTCATCCAGAGGCAACGCCACCGATCACTGTTCATCCAAACACCCCGCAACGCTCACTGTTCATCCCAGAGGCAGCATCGATCGGCTTCAGTTAGCAGCAGTTGCGAAGGAATCGCTCGATCGGGTTCAGTTAACAACCATCGATCGATCGCTCGGGTTCAGTGACGCGTAGCCTGCAGTGCAATCGCTCGGGGTCAGTTAGAGCCCAACGCCTCGCTCGGGTTCAGTTAGAGCCAACGCCTCGCACACACGCGCGTACGTGTACGAGAGAAACGCGCATCGCTCGGCCCCCGACCTCCCACCGTAACCGGGAACTCCCCGAAATTTTCCTCCCCCTCGCTTCTACCACGGTTTTTTCCGTCATGTACGGCCCAAAGAATGTCATGCAGCTGCGTCTCCGGCCCGCCCAGGACGAAAAGCCCATTTTCTGTCATGATTTTTTGTCATAGAAGTAGGAGCCCACCACATCTATGATGATACCGGGTTTTGTCACAATTATCGTCATAAAAGTGTCGTATGATAGAAAAATTTTTCGTTCGGCCCAAAATGTCACAGATGTGTCTTTTTTGTAGTGAACCCTGCAACCAATAACAAAGAGTCTCTTGTGTCCCCAACATACCCAATACAATGGTAAGTTGTATAGGTGCACTAGTTCGGCGAAGAGATGGTGATACAAGTGCAATATGGATGGTAGATATAGGTTTTTGTAATCTGAAAATATAAAAACAGCAAGGTAACTAATGATAAAAGTGAGCGTAAACGGTATTGCAATGCTAGGAAACAAGGCCTAGGGTTCATACTTTCACTAGTGCAAGTTCTCTCAACAATAATAACATAATTGGATCATATAACTATCCCTCAACATGCAACAAAGAGTCACTCCAAAGTAACTAATAGCGGAGAACAAACGAAGAGATTATGGTAGGGTACGAAACCACCTCAAAGTTATTCTTTCCAATCAATCCGTTGGGCTATTCCTATAAGTGTCACAAACAGCCCTAGAGTTCATACTAGAATAACACCTTAAGACACAAATCAACCAAAACCCTAATGTCACCTAGATACTCCAATGTCCCTCAAGTATCCGTGGGTATGATTATAAGATATGCATCACACGATCTCAGATTCATCTTATTCAATCCAACACAAAGTACTTCAAAGAGTGCCCCAAAGTTTCTACCGGAGAATCGAGACGAAAACGTGTGCCAACCCCTATGCATGGGTTCATGGGCGAAACCCGCAAGTTGATCACCAAAACATACATCAAGTGAATCACGTGATATCCCATTGTCACCACAGATACGCACGGCAAGACATACATCAAGTATTCTCAAATCATTAAAGACTCAATCCGATAAGATTACTTCAAAGGGAAAACTCAATCCATTACAAGAGAGTAGAGGGGGAGAAGAAACATAAGATCCAACTATAATAGCAAAGCTCGCGATACATCAAGATCGTGCCAAATCAAGAACACGAGAGAGAGAGAGAGATCAAACACATAGCTACTGGTACATACCCTCAGCCCCGAGGGTGAACTACTCCCTCCTCGTTATGGAGAGCACCGGGATGATGAAGATGGCCACCGGTGAGGGATCCCCCCTCCGGCAGGGTGCCGGAACAGGGTCCCGATTGGTCTTTGGTGGCTACAGAGGCTTGCGGCGGCGGAACTCCCGATCTATTATGCTCTCAGAAGGTTTTAGGGTATATGGGTATATATAGGCGAAAGAAGTCGGTAAGGGGAGCCACGAGGGGCCCACAAGGGTGGAGGGTGCGCCCAGGGGGGTGGGCGCGCCCCTGCCTCGTGCCTTCCTCGTTGATCCCCTGACGTGCACTCCAAGTCTCCCGGATTGTTTTCTTTCCAAAAATAATTTTCCCGAAGGTTTCATTCCGTTTGGACTTCGTTTGATATTCCTTTTCTTCGAAACACTGAAACAAGGGAAAAAACAGAAACTGGCACTGGGCTCTGGTTCAATAGGTTAGTCCCAAAAGTAATATAAAAGTGCATAATAAAGCCCATAAACATCCAAGACGGATAATATAATAGCATGAATACTTCATAAATTATAGATACGTTGGAGACGTATCAGGAGGCGAATATCCCGGTTTCATCTCTTGGTTCAAAAAAAGGTAATTTCCATTAGACCATTTCATTTCTTTGGCTAATTTGCGACTAATGCAACAATCCTTTCGTATTAAACATGTAGGCTAATTCAGAGATTATGGATGCCGAATTGAGACAGGTAGCTAAAGGTTTTGACTATAAGGTCCGATCATTTGACAAATACGACATCAACGAGTATCGCTTTCGTACCTGCCAAAGAGCTATCTATGGCCGACCGAAAGTCTACAAATTGTTGTGTCTCTGCTATCGGCGAAGGAGATATCGAGTATTATGGAAGAGTTGAAGCAATTTATGAACTTCAATTCTATGGTGAAAACCCACCAAACGTCGTAGTCTTTAGATGTTATTGGTTCCAGCCGAGGGAGACCAGAAGGACTCATGAACATATAGGGCTAGTCGAAATCAAACAAAGCACCCATTTGGATGTTCCCGATGTCTATATTACGGCTCAACAGGCAACCCAAGTTTTCTATCTACCGTGGGCCTGTCAAAGTGATCCAAATCTTAGTGGTTGGGATGTCGTTTATGAAGTGCCGCCACGTGTTAGACCACCTCCCCCCAATGAAGAGGATTATGAACCTCACATTAACCAAGACACATATGACGAAGGAGAATTCTTCCAAGAAACACGTCTTTCCAAAAAGCGTTTCAAGAACCGCTCTACTCCACCCCAGAACATTGAAGTAGACAACGATAGTGAATCCGACTTCACCCTTGAGCCGGAACAAGAAGAGCCGGAACAAGAAGAAGTTACTGCTGCAGATGACCTGTCAATGCTTGAACGATTACGTAAAGGAGGCCTTCCACATGTTGATGCATTTATTGATGATGATGATGAGCACGTCAGTGATAGTGATGATGATGATGCATTTAATGATCCCGGAGCATATATAGATGATTCAGAGTAATATTAGTAATGTGAGGTATTCAATTTTTCCTACACCTCTGTGATAACGGTATTTTTCTTCTTATTTAGCCCGTTTAGTCCATTTTTGACATAATTTAGCCTATTTAGTCCACAAATGACATAATAAGATGAAGAAAATCAAGGAAGAGGAAGGAAAGAAGGAATAGGAAGAAAAGAAGAAGAAGTTCTTCTTCTTCTTGTTCTTGTTCTTCTTTTCCTCCTCTTACTTGTTTTTATTCGTAAATGGCATAATAACCTTGCTAATCTCATAAATGTCATATACTTAGCTTGTTGTCCTCTAAAATGACACAATGGGCTTAGTTAGGTCAAAAATGGCATAATTAGCTAGGTGAGCTAAAAAATGACCAAGTTTAGCTAGGTTAGCTCCAATATTCTTCTTCTTTTCATCCTCTTCCTTTTCTTCTAGCTAGTCTTCTTCTTCTTCTTCTTCTTCTAACTTTCATCTTTCCCAATTTGCAGATTTGCTTTACATGAGGAAGCTTGGATTCATGGAGTGTACTATTCTTCTGGTGCTTCCTTGTTGTTTATGAAAACTTGTTTGGATATGTATGTCTATATGGATATGTTGTTGGAAACTTGTTTCTGGTTATGTATATATGGATATGTTGGACTTTGTTGAACTATGTTGTTGGATATATATGTTGGATTTGATGAAATATGTTGTTGGACATGCTGTTATATGCTGTTGGATATGTTGGATATGTATGCATGTATATCTGTGTTTGAAACCATGTCTAATTAAATGGATTTAAATAAAAATAGGGGATATACAGTCTCTTTGCCGTCTGCTAGCGGACGGCGAAGAGCTTTGCCGTCCGCTAGCAGATGGCAAAGAGGACACGTGGCAGTTACCTGTACAAACTGGGAACACTGGCTGCCTATTTGGTCATTTTGCCGTCTGCTAGCAGACGGCAAAGAGGGCCATCTATGCCGTCTGCTTGCAAACGGCATAGCTTGCCACGTGGCAGCTTCCTAGTGCTGGACTAGCTAAGCTCTTTGCTCTTTGCCGTCCGCTGGCGGACGACAAAGAGCGCTGTTAACCCCCTAACGGCTCTCACCCCACCCCACTGCCGTCCGTTCTCTTTGCCGTCCGCTGGCCTCGGACGGCGGACGACACAATCCTTTGCCGTCCGTTTCTGAGAAGCAGACGGCAAAGAAGGCCTTTGCTGGCACGTGTTCAGACGGATGCTTTGCCGTCCGCTGGCTGACGGCAAAGGAGTTTGCCATCCGGGATCTATGCCTTTGCCGTCTGCCATGGCGGACAACAAAGAAGCTGATTCCAGTAGTGTATTATATTAATTATCGGGGCAACCCTGCAAAACGGATAGGGCCTTCGGTACGACAACTGATTTTTGATGCAAGACTCGTGCCGGTCAAGATGTAATTTGGACACATCCCCCATTCCAAACGAAGCAAGCACCTCTTGATGGGTGACTTCCCAAGCACAAACTAATATCATTTTTATCCCAACACCAATACATGGTTGTAAGCATTAAGACCTCATCCCTGCACCTTCTTTTTATTATAAGTGTTTGAATCACTAGTTGCTTGTTGATCCGATCAAAAGCTGGATTTGACACTTTGGCAAAAGCTTGCTAGAGACCATCGCTTCAAGGGAGTCTTCCTCTCGTGGGTTCGACACCCAGGGTCACCTATGGGGAAATAGGTGCGGGATACCCTTTCTTGTTCCAATACCAGATCAATAAAAATGAGATGTCTGTTTCACCTCTAGCCTACCCCAACTTCTTTGGGACTAAAGGCTTTGGGTCAAGAACACTGTTGCATGCTCATTCAAGAACACTGCTGCGAGCTCAACAACGTGTGAGATCTCAAGAAGATAACCATCGTTCAGACATGCAGTTTTAGGTAGGAGATTGGGCATTTCTGAAGCTCCAACCATATCTTCAACAATCGGTTGTTTGCCATTCCAGTCACAAGTTGGAAGTCAAGTATTTTGGACCCTCCCGGATCACAACTTGTGTGGGTGAGGTGGCCTATGGCTTGGTGTTACCAGCATCAAGCAAAATCCATCCCGCGGTACACGTTTCTTTACTCAAATCTGCAGATCCACCGACCCTGATTCAGACACCTCGGGTTATTTTCTCCTCCTTAGTGACAAGACGTCCAAGCCAGCTTAAGTGCTCCAGTCCCGCTCGGTTCAAGTAGGAGGCAACACACACATGGCTTTGAAGATTGCATGGAGTGGATTACCTTTGTTAATGACTAACCGGGAATGATACAATGCTATGGCTGCAATGACGAGAGGGTGATGATGAACAGTCGAGGGCGAGCTGTTCTTTAAGAGGAGGGGTATACAACGACCTGGGCCTGACCCATGGGTTAGTTTTGGCTATCTCACTCGAGCCCATGTGGCTTGTAATAGTCAGCTACTTATGCGCGTGCAGTGTGTGTGTGGGGTATGAAATGATCATCGTGAACATTATTCATGTCCCTCTCCCTGCCTTCTTTTTCTTCCCCGCGCCAATCCTAGTTGAAGTAGGTGTTACTATCCCGTAGCATGCACCTATGCATTGGAAGAGGCATAAGACCATCTTTTCCGATTTTTGGGGCCACTTTATTCAATAATAATTATGTCCTTTCTAAGGATAGGGATAAGAAAATGAGGGGGCGGCACTATACCGAAAAAGACTTTCGCCCCCTTTATATATAAAGCAACGACTAACCACAACCCAGGTACAAACGCATGCCATCACAACACACGCATACACCCAAGGCAGGATACATAGGCGCTGAACGCAGCAACACCACCCCCAGTACCACAAGAGCAACATGAGTCCTCAACCGTGAACACGCCACCATGAAGAGATGAAGCCGCATACGACAAACCGTGTGCTCCAAGACGACACCTTCAGAAAGGTTACGACACCAGAGCGCCGCCACCGCTCGACCCGAGAATCAGAGTTTCCCCTGGAGCAACACGACGGGCAATGAGAGCTGCAATGGCGAAGGTCGTTCCCTTCTTAAAGGCAGGTCCGTCCAAATATAGATTAGGTTTTCATCCCAACCAACACTCACCGCCACCGACAATACCACCCACATGGCTGTGGCCACCGGCCAGCACCGAGCCACGGACTCTGCCCATGAGCACCGCGGAACCACCACCAGGGCCGCCACCCTGACATTCAAGACCTTGACACCATGACACTATTAGCTTAAACGCTCTTATATTAGTTTACAGAGGGAGTAGATTACAACTGAGGATTATCGCTGTGCTAAACGGTCGGACCAGAATGTTTTTATATGAAAAAATAAAATTAAAAAAGAACAAACCGCGTGGATGAATTACGAATCTACCACAACACAGAAAAAGGAAAGAAAAGGCGAGTGTGTTGGGCGCTTCATTTCCCTCCTTCCGCGGTTCCGCCCGTCTTGCTTCCCGCTCTACCCTCTCTTTTTCCAAGAAAAGCCCACGCCATTTACAAGAGCGGAAGAGAGAGCGAGGGAGGGACAGATAGCGGGGCGGCGGCGGCGGCGATGGGGATCCAGGGTTTGCTGCCGCAGCTCAAGTCGATAATGGCGCCCATCAGGGTGGAGGACCTGAGGGGGCAGACGGTCGCCGTCGACACCTACTCCTGGCTCCACAAGGGCGCCCTCTCCTGCGGCGACCGCCTCTGCAAGGGCATCCCCACCACCAGGTTCCTCTCCCCCCTCGCCCCGCCCCTTTCTTGGACCGGCGAAAAACTAGTTTTGACCACGATAGGGTCTCCTGATCCGTTCCCCACATTGCCGAATCCTAATCGACGGATCGAGGAAGTTTATTCCTTTGCAATGCATTTCGCCCCCAATCCCTCAACGGATTGGCAGCCTCTCGAATAGTGACCGTCCCGCCATGATTTCTTGATTGGGTTGGTGTCCCAACCGGCGAATCCCGTTCCAGATGAAGGATAAATGGGGGGCCTTGTTTGTGTTGTTTCTCACAGGATTGCTGAAACGAGACGCGCTTCATTTGTTCTGTTGTACCCTTAAACTGAATTTCCCCATCTGTCCCAGTGCCAAGAATTGTTGTATCTATAAGTTGGATATATATACGAGAAACATATCTGGGGAAGATTTGGTCCTGCTTTAGTTACAAAGTCCTCCATGTTAATTCGTAGAAATTTTGTTGGTGAGATCTACGTATGGAAAGTTCTATAAGTACTAACTTTGCATCATTGTCTTCTTATACCGTAGTTTCCTGATGCAGTTGACTTTCATTTGTCACCAAATCATAGTGCAGAGGACCATAGAGTTATGTACAACTGCAATTCACCATCACATCCTGAGTGCAGCACCATAAATTCACCTGTGTTTTGCACCTTGAATTTGAACCAGGCATATTGAGTACTGCATGCATAGGGTCAACTTGTTGCGGCACCATGGCGTGAAGCCAATTCTTGTATTTGATGGAGGCTTTCTGCCAATGAAGAGCGAACAAGAGATCAAACGTGCAAGGTATGCTCTTCTTTGAGGGTAATAGTCTAGTGTGTTTCAGCTGTCAGGGGACATTTGCATTACCTTTCAACAATGTTATGCATTTAGAAGTTTCTTTGCATATGAGCTAGTGTTGTGGTCATCTGGGGCTCTCTACCTATGTAGTGCAGTTGTAATATTATTACCTAATGTTGAATCGGTCAAGGGGCTCTGCAGTTTTTGTTGTCTCTATGCAGTCATCATTCTACAGTATTATTTACTGGATGCTAATCATGCAATCATTCAGGTCACGAAAGGAAAATCTTGAGCGTGCCAGGGAACATGAAGCAGCTGGGAATTCCCGTGCTGCTTTCGACTGCTACCAGAAAGCTGTTGATATTACACCTAAAATTGCTTTAGAACTGATCCAGGTACGGATGTAAATTCCATGTTATATTACCAACTTGTTACCACCTATTTAAAGTAGGTTCTAACAGAGTGAGAATGTTTGGTTTGATTTCTGTAAATTGTCTTTAAACATGCAATGCAGGTACTGAAGCAAGAAAAGGTTGATTATATTGTTGCACCTTACGAAGCAGATGCACAAATGACATTCTTATCTGTCAACAAACTTGTTGACGCTGTAATTACCGAGGATTCAGATTTGATACCATTTGGCTGTTCTAGAGTAAGCACACTATTACAATCCCCTCCTCAGCCCTCAACATATACCATAACCTTTCTATTTACTAGCACAATGCCCGTGCGTTGCTACGAAACTATAAAACATGAGGAGTTAGGCCACTGGCTTAGAAAACCGTTAATATTGTTCTGCATCCTTTGCGCACAGTTCATGATTAAAAAGAGCAAAAATACATGAAAGATCATGCGGCCGGCATTGGAGAATCTTAAGAGATCATAGTAGGTCATTTAGAAGACACAACATTTCGGATGTTTAAACATATGAGAATAGGCAGTAGTAAGTTGACTGCACAAGGTCGTGGATTGGGTAGGAGGACAAAATCTATCGTCGCTTTGGAATTACAATTTGTTCACTCTCTTTTTCTGTGATATAGAATTGGAGGAACTTGGTTGGTAAGAGAAACTGAAAACATAAGCATATATTTGAGTTGGAGCCGCATTTCAGGTTTTTGTTATTTGTGTCTTCTATCAGTGTTGGTCTCATATGAAAGTAGCAGTGTACTTGTTTATTTATGTCAGGTCCCACATGTGAGTAAAAGTACATTTGTTTATATATGTCTCTTAGAAGGTTGCTCATCCCACATATTGGTAGAGGTGCATTTGTTTATTAGTGAAGATTGTTGGTCCCACATGTGAACTCACCACTGGCTCCAACTTTTATAAGCAGGAAAGATTATCTTGGTATCATGTTTTGGCAGTTGAATAACCGCCGTTCTCTGAGCTTGTCCTCTGAGAACATTACTTGTATTCTCTCATTTTTATGTATCTTATTGTAATGTGCAGATTATTTTCAAGATGGACAAATTTGGGCAAGGTGTTGAATTCCAGATAACGCGATTGGAACAAAACAGGGAGCTGGACTTAAATGGATTCACGAAACAGATGTTACTAGAGATGTGTATTTTAAGTGGCTGTGACTATCTTCCATCCTTGCCGGGAATGGGTGTCAAACGTGCTCATGCACTCATCCAAAAACTTAAGAGTCATGAGAAGGTAAATCCTGTCTTCTCTCTGTCTATTCAATATACTACCTTCAATACACATAAAAAATAGTAAAAAACCCACAGAAAAAACAGTAAACATGTGTAGCACAGTTGTCCCTACAAGATAAGACAGACCTAATAAGGATAAATGTGCATAATGCGCAAGCAGAATAAATAGTTCAAGACATGGCTACTACAGGCAAAACAAAAGGTTGACTGATCCAACTTTTATGAAGCTATTATCTTATTATCTTATAGTTATTCAACATACAACCAAATGTTACAAATGAGATTTCTGTTTAAACTAGTCATGCAACCCAGTGATCAATAAATGACGAGTTCTTAGTGTGATGGAAGTTAATGGAATGCATGTTTTTTCAGGTAATCAAGCACCTGAGGTACAGTGCTGTTTCTGTTCCACCTCAATATGAAGAGAATTTCAAGAAGGCAATATGGGCATTTCAGTTTCAAAGGGTCTATGATCCTGCGACAGAAGATATTGTTCATTTGTCTGGCATTCCTCATGACCTCAGCGAAGACGACTTTCTGGGCCCATATCCTTTGTAAACTTATATTTTTATAGTTAGATATTATATAAATATGATAAGCTGATGTTTATACACTTCATACATCGATCTTTTTCATCATTCGTCCATTCCTTCTAATGACCATTGAATACAAGCGAATTTGAAAATAAGCTAAGGGTTTCATGACACCATATTACTCAGTAATTCCAAATCGTTTTACCTCCTGAAGGAACTCTACTTTCATGCACTAGAGCATTTCCTTAATTAGTTTATACATGGTTACCACAGGCTGTTGTTAAAGGTATTGCTCTAGGGGAAATTGATCCACTTACAAAGGAACCATTTGAGGTACTCTCTGTTTCCTTCTGTGCTGTTCTTGTCAGGTTTTTGTCTTCCACAAGATTTTTTGTGTCAATCTACAGTTCTGGGAAAGTTATGCTTGTTTTCTCTCATATGCTTTACTAATTTGCCGTTTTAGTTTGCTGGTGCTTTGCTCCTAATGTAATTCACCCCGCTCTTCTGAGGAGCCTTGTGCATGTAAAAGCATGTGCATGCACAAACAAAGCATGATGCAATTTCATGAATAACACCAAATATGAGGGCTTTTTAGAAATGTTTTCTGAATTTTAACAACGTTCTCTTTATTGATTAAGTAAAGGAAGTCTTGAGAATAACATTACACTAGCCCAGCATGGAAGATATGAAAAGGGGGGATAACAAAAATATTTAGTTATAAAATAGACAAGGTTCCTCACTAAAACAAAAGAATGGAAGTAAATATAAGTTGTCATGTATTTTTGGCGCCTCTTACTAAATGTACTACCATCATCTTACAGAAGTAGAAGTAAGTAACTTTTGTCACTTGTTTATCAAATATTATACCAGCATGTACTTAGTTATAGTGCAGGATGTGCAAACTACCAACATGTAGTTGTGTCTTCGTTCTTGATTATCTTATTGAGATTTCTGCCTTGCGCATACATATCTTGCAGGCCAGCATTCCTTCCAGTGCACCTGCTGCTGATAAAGGTTATCCGGTCAAGGAGTCTATTATTCCTTCAAATGGAAAGAAGAGGCTAGAATTGCCTGTGCAGAAAAACATATTGACAAATTACTTCTGTATCCTCTCAATGCATCTTAATTTTATTCAAGAAAACTTTGGATGATTTAACTTTACTAAAGTGAGCTCCTAGATGCGTGTATATAATTCACATTTATGAATTGCCTTGGACAAGAATCTTGTTAATTTTTGGTTTTTGAAACCTGAATACCTGATTAGATCATTTGAACAGTTTTCTTACTGCACCACCCCAAATATTTTGGCAGGTAAAGGCGATGTACGAAATGTAGTATGTTATTGTCCATATTGTCTTGTTGATTGGGCTAATTTGCATCCTTTATTCACACTATTTAACTACCCATTGCACTATCCTTAACCTTTAGAAGGCTTAGCATCGCTTGAGGCAAAACGGAAGTTCAGGGCACCTAAGGTTACACCCAAGCAAAAAATGTTGAATGAATCTTCTTTGCCGAGCCCTCAGACTGAACACTCTGGCACCCCTGATTCAATTGAAGACACTAGCTTGCCAATGAATAATATTCAATTCTCTCAGTATAGTTCTGAGCATTTTAGCTCTGAACCTCCTCGAGATGATTCAATTGATGCTTCTCAATGTAGTACTGGTCGTGCCTTCCCCTGGGATGATTCAGATAGTGTTTCACCACACTGTAGTTCTCGTGATATTGGCAATGGTCCTCTTTCTAGGGATCAACGCATTGAAGATGCAGAGGTATTTCTTATTACTGTACTGCGTAAACATTTGCAATGCTCTCTTAGTCCTACCTTCTTACTGCGAACATATTTCTCTTGTCCTTGTGTCTTGCTTGTCTTTTCAGGTTGAGGTCAGTTATTGCAACACAAGTCCAATGCCAATAAGTCCTTGCTTAGAGAGTAAGATCTCTAATTTCTGTAGTTGATGTGCAACTTAATCCAGAAGTCATGTGATAGTTTCTTTATTCATGGAGAGTCAACATTAACCATCTTGGGACTGATTTCAGTATTTCATATGCGCCTGTTTTATGTTTCTAGGGACTTCGCCTGGGATAGCAGATCCATCATTAGTTTCTCACAACACGGAGCCATTGAGACCAGTGCCACATTATGCTGAAAGTTATGTGGCTCCTACTGTAAGGAGTTCATACTTCAAGAAGGATAAGAGGGTTTTCACAAATCAAGCAGAAAACCAGTTTGATGATGATGATGATAACGCCGAGACTGGCACTTCCACTCTTTCTGGAGTTCAACCGGGGAACCCTGGAGGTGTTGTGAAGAGAAGAAAACTTTGGGATCCCCAAAATTTTGAAGACGTAAATGATTGTTTTAATTTCTACTTATCATTACATGGCAGCTAGCCTAGTAGTTCTACTGTGGTACTAGCTGGTATCTGATATGCTGTTTGTGCAGGAAACATTGCCGCCAACTAGTTCACATGACAGTCCAGCAGTTGATGAAGGTAATAGTTCTACCTTGTTTTTATTTTGCCTTTGTTTCTTCTTTTTGATAATTTGAACCTGTTCCTTGTTCCATTGCTATGTTGGATATGAAGATAATATGACTAAAAAGGATTGCAAGTAACATCAGCCTCTGTTTGTCCTTTGCTTGTTACATGCATGCAGTTTGGTGGATATTTCACTTGGCAGCTTGATTATCATTCCATGGAATGTTTTTTGTATGACATATTAAACTTTCCTCATTTGTTAATTGTTATTCTTGGTCACAAGGAATGTTAAGCATTTCAGTCATTTATTCAAGCTTGGTTTTTTAAACCAATTCAACCAAGGTTACCGCTTTAAAGTAAATTCAGTTTAGATGCTTCTCAATCTTCATTTTCCATGCAATTCTTCCTGTATTATATCGTTTATGTACCATTTAACACTTTTTTTATTACAATCTGTCTTGATCTTTAGAGAGCAATCTGTGTAATGTCTGAAATTATTGCAGGCTGTGGTACTGATTCCCTTGATGACATCGACACAAATTCTGAAGGAAGATTCGGATGCAATGTTTCCCATGTGAATAATTACAGTGGCATTGCGGAGAAATCGATGGATAAGTTTGCTGCACTGATATCGTCTTTCAGATACGCAGGCTCCCGTGCCAGTGGCCTTCGTGCTCCTTTAAAGGATGTGAAGAATACCCTTTCTGTGAGGTATGCAGCTTCATAACTTGTGCATATACACAATTTACTTATCAGTACATGGAAGTGACCTGGTTTCATCCATGAGTGAATATATAACGGCACAGTTATTTTGTCACAGATCTATTCTCAGACCCCCGGAACAGAACCTCCGGTGTACGGCTAAGAAGACCGCGAGAGGTCATCGTTCACAAAGCAGATCCAGAAGTGATGCCTCGAATAGCGCCGATGGTCCTCCTGATCTGAGCGCGTTTGCACACAGCCCTGTTTTTCTTCCTGATCTGGGGAAGGTCACCGATAAAGATGCACCGGCAAGATCTACTACTGGTGGTTGTCCTGATCAAAGCAAGAACACTCGTAAAGCAGTGGGCACTGCTGTCAGTCCTCCTGATCTGAGCACATTTGCATACACACCCACGACTACTGCTAGTCGTCCTGAACGGAGCAAATTCTCTACAGCTATAAGAACTGCAGACAGTCCTGATCTGAGCACATTTGCATACCGACCCACGACTACTGCTAGTCGCTCTGAGCAGAGCAAATTGTCTCCTACAGCTATAAGAACCGCTGACAGTCCTCCTGATCTGAGCACATTTGCATATAAATCCATGAAACCTTTGGATGGCAGCAGGTTTGCAGGGACAACATTAGCAGCTTCTGGACGAAATTCTCGAGGCCGATTCACATAGAACTGCCGATGAATCTGTTACCTTTTATGATATGGGCGTGTTTGCTATTGCACCAAAAAGCTTCTGCCAGCCTTCATGCTTTGACCTGAGCAAACTTAGATCTAGCAGCAAATGCTGTCAAATGGTGTCCTTGGCCACCCATGGACCTGCAGCCCCGATGAACCCCTGATCTGAGAGCACCCGTTTTGGCGCCAACAGAATGGAAGCATGAAAGAAGATGGCAGTCGGTACCTGTAGAGGTTCGGTACTTGACTTCATTTTTATCTTATGCAAATGCAAGCTGAAGCATGTATGGTCTGGAGGGGGAGGTAGCTGGCAGCAGGGGCTAATAGCTTCAGTTTCAGAGACCATCGTCTGTGGTGTGCAAACCTAGCACATGCCCATTTCTGTTCTTTCCTGGATACTGTTGTCATTTGAGCATTAGTAAAGGTGCTACCTTCTGTCAATTCCCAATCAAGATGAACTAAGGAATTGTACAATATGTTGTATTGTGGTTTGTGGATTCTGAGTAATTTGTTGTTGGGTATAGTAATGATCTTGAATGTACTATTTGTGTATTGAAAGGACTGGGTTTTTTGCTCTCCGGACCTGGCGGAACCTTTATTGATACCGTTTGTTAAACACCTCAAGATGCTTCTTTGTATTTGATCAGAAGTAGGGAAAAAAATGAATACATGTCTGGGTACACCATCCTTTTTAATTGCAATTGCATTGTATTGTCTGGGTACTACTTTGATTTACTTGTGCGTATATAACTCTCCTATGCTTTATTTTACTCGTGTGTGCAGTTGAAATTATTTTACATGTGCGTACAGTTGAAGAAAATTAATACATGTCTATGAAAATGAATAGATGTCTGGGTATGCCATCCTTATTAATTGCATTGCTTCAGTTTCAGAGACCACCGCATGGTGTGCAAACCTAGCACATGCTAATTTTCCATAATCATTATAATAGTTTCTTTAGAATTCGTGTCGGGGGATCCTCTGTTTTCCAGCTAAACTTGTCACTGAATGTTTTTTTTAAAATATGTATCATCATTAGGAGAGGAGTCTTCAACTAAAACTTCCTCCTTGGAGCCAATGACACTTCTTCTCCCTAGGCACATTGATCATCCTTAATCATCCTGGCATTCTTTGGTGAGGGGAGAACCTCTAGGGTAGCCCGATCTTCACGAATGAGAGGAGGGAACAAGGAAGAACACGAAGAACAAGGATGATAACTAGGGGAGCCTATCTAACGTAGCAAGAACCAACAACGAAGAACAAGTGTGCAAACTTCCAGAACTGAACTCGAATCAACAACCCTCTTACAACCGTAAATCCACACCACACAATTTTAATGATTTGTCACAAACACAAGGGAAAACAAGAACAAAGGTGGAGGTTCTTCCCGGTTCCGCGGATACAGAGGTACTCCGCGGAGTCTTCACCTTGCAAGGTGGCCTTGTTCTCCATGAGCCATCACCTCAAGGGTGGCTTCGGACATCTTCCCCACAAAGTAGATGTCTTGCACTCCATGGGCAGTTTTCTTCAAATGGGAGGTCTTGATCCTACAAGGGGAGGTACATTGGAGACAAGCTCTCTAGCCAAATCTAGGTCACTTGTCTAACCCTCGAGAGGAGGGGGCGAAGTATTTATAGCCCCACACATGAAAGGGTAAGTTGGGTGCTAAAGGGAGAGATACATGGGCCTTTGGCCCAGTTATGCGCGTAGGCAGCTATCTGAACAATCTAGGCCTGAAGCTTGTATATATTTTGGCTTCAGCACGGGTGGAGGCTGCCAGCGTGGTATAGTCCACGTCAGCGTCGGAGCCATGCCCAGGTGAACTCGGTCTGGTCCCGGACAGTCCGTCCGAAGATTCACATTAAAAGTATATTGATTATTCCCAATAGACAACGAGTTTTCCAACAAATTGAAAGATACGGGGTTCCATGGTTGCATTTTGATTATTTTAAACTCTGCTCCCGAAAATAGAAATGATACTGAGATAGGGCTTGTCCTTAGTTTTTCTTGAAGGAATGGCGGATTTTGAGAACTTCAACATCTGATTTTGAAAAACAATTGATTGTTTCTAACTCTGCAGTATCTACTACCATTTCAACGATCAACTTCCTCCATAAAATATCTATACTACCTAATATCATCATGATATCAACCAATTTCATTTTAAAACTCGATGAGAAAGAATTTGCAAATTAATAAAACTAGGTGGACATATTTTCCATCTTTAGGGGAAAATGTTATCATCTCCTACTAGATAAAATCTTCACCCTTTGGTGCTAACTTCGATCGCTTGATTTGCTTCCCATAGGTGCGTACGTAGGTACATTTTTTTTCTCGATAAAGGACATTTCATTGAATAGATATATTGAGGTGATACAATCGCATCGAAAGAAAGCCCGGCCTCTGCATAGCTAGATGCACACAGCCAAAAAAGTCCAGAGTACCCTAAAAGCAAAAAATAATTTGATACAATGCCATTCAAAAAAACATGTCCAGCCTAAGGAGTGGCATATCCTATCCGTAGGTCACACCGCCATCCATGGGGTAGAAAACCTCCCTGGCCGTATGCTCTAGCCGTGTAGACGCCATCATAAAAAGGTCTCTGTCCTCCGGCCTCTGCAGGATAGACCAAGTACGGAGCCATCGTGTACACACATGAATAACCTGCATAGGAGATGAGACACATTTGTTATTAAAAATCACATCATTCCTGGTAAGCCACAGTGCCAGCATAAGGCCGCCGCTCCCACAAGAATATGTGCAGAAAATTGTTTATCAATACCCCGCAACCAGTTGCCGAACATGTTCCGTGCACTACGTGGTGGGTATAGATTCGAAGCTACTTGAACTATGGCCCAAACTGCCCGAGCGAACTTGCACTCAAAAAATAAGTGTTTAATAGACTCGTCATGTTGGCAAAAGACACATGTCTTGGAACCATGCCAGTTTCGTCGTGCCAGATTGTCTCTAGTTAGGATGACTCCTCTGTTAAGAAACCAAAGGAAAATCTTCACTCTTAGAGGGATTTTGAGCTTCCACAATTTCCTGTTATCAACTGGAACATCACAATGAACCATTGCATCTTACATGGATTTTACTGAAAATTTGCCATTCTGATGCAAGTTCCATCAAAAAATGTCCGGCTCACCTGACAGTTGAATGTCCTCCAGGCGAGTGAGTAATTCATTCCATGCTGCCAGGCGAGGGCCAAAAAGGTCCCTACGGAAAGAAATATCAGGGTTTTCTTGTCCTAAAACTTGTTTGATTGTGACGAATTTATGTCTAACAATCCTATACAAGCTCGGATATTGCACCATTAGTGGGTTATTCCCTAGCCAGATATCTTCCCAGAATCGAACCTGAGAACCGTCCCTAACTGAGAAGGTCCCAAATTGGAAAAAGAATTCCTTGGCCTTCATCACACCACTCCAGAAATGCGAATCCCCAGGTTTTCAATGAACTTGAGAAATGGCATTGGATCCCACATACTTGTTGCGAATGATTTCCTGCCATACTCCATTCTCAGTGAGTAGTTTGTAAACCCACTTGCTGAGAAGAGCAATGTTTTTAATCTCAAGGTCTTGGATTCCCAGCCCCCCTTGACTTTTAGGTCTGCATAATACGCTCCACCTAGCCAGTCGATATTTCTTGGATTCATTATCGCATTGCCAAAAAAAATCTGGATCTAAAGTAGTCTAGTCGCTGGAGAACCCCTTTCGGTAGGTGGAAGAATGACAACATATATAAAACCATGTTGCTTAGAACTGAATTGATCAAGATCAATCGTCCCCCGTAAGACAAGAGCTTGGCCTTCCAACTGGCTAAGCGTTTCTCAAGTCTCTCTTCCACATGTTTCCACTCAGCGATAGTTAAGCGCCGATAGTGTATGGGAATACCCAGATATCGAATCGGAAACTGCCCGAGCTGGCATCCAAAAATCTCAGCATACTCAGGTGTTGATTCTGCAGCATCGCCAAAGCAAAAAAGTTCGCTCTTATGAAAATTAATTTTGAGACCAGAAAGTTCCTCAAAAGCACATAAGAGCAACTTGAGATTTCTTGCCTTATCTAGATCATGATCCATGAATAGAATAGTGTCATCCGCATATTGTAGAATAGATAGACCATCTTCTACCAAGTGTGGAATAACACCACTAATTCGACCGTCCAGCTTAGCCCGCTCAACAAGGGTAGCTAGCATGTCGGCCACAATGTTAAACAAAATAGGAGAAGCGGGGTCCCCTTGGCGAAGCCCCTTCCTTGTCTGAAAATAGTTGCCAACGTCATCATTAACTTTTATAGCCACACTGCCTCCAGAGACAAAGCTCTCTACCCAATGACACAATTTTTGTGAAAACCCCTTCATGCGCAAAGTTTGCAACAGAAAGGGCCACTTAACCTTATCCTAGGCCTTTTCAAAATCTATTTTAAGAATGACACCATTCAACTTTTTTCGGTGAAGCTCATGTACAGTTTCGTGCAAGACGACCACTCCATCTAATATGTTGCGGCCTTGCATAAATGCTGTTTGAGTGGGTTTCACGACATGGTCAGCCACCCCGTTCAACCGATTAGTTGCGACCTTCGTAAAGATTTTAAAACTTACATTCAGAAGGCAAAGACGATATTGTTGAATACGACTAGCCTCCTTCATCTTAGGCAATAGGATAATTTCCCCAAAGTTTAAACGAGAAATGTCAAGGTCTTCAGCATGCAGTTGGTTAAACAACTGAACCAAGTCTGCCTTAATGACGTCCCAAAAACATTGATAGAACTCTGCGGGAAAGCCATCCGGACCCGGAGCCTTATTGTGTTCCATTTGAAACACCGCGGTTCGAATTTCCTCCTCAGAGAACGGGGAGGTTAGGAATTCATTTTCCGCTTCCGTAACTTGAGGAATGTCATGAGTAATGGATTCATCCAGCTGAAAATTTGATTCAGCTGAAGGTCCAAAAAGCTGTTTGTAATACTTAGTAATAAAAGTTCTAAGTGGTACGTCCCCCTCAATTCGGCCTTCCTCCTGGTCAAGGGCGAATATGCGTTTCTTTCTATGTCTGCCATTGGCAAGCATTTGAAAGTATTTCGTATTATCATCACCTTGCACAAGCGAATCCGCCTTGCAACGTTGGTGCCATTTAATCTCTTCCTCACGTAGTAGGCGGGCTATCTGCTCGTTTAGATTGCTTTTTTTCTCGATCTCAACTGCAGACAGAGGCCTCACCTCCGCTATTTTATCAAGGGAATCAATTAAGGTAGATAGTCGCAATTTTTCTTTTTTGTAGATGCCAGCAGTATGCTTGGCCCATCCACGAAGGAATCGACGCAATGCGCGAATTCGATTATTCCATCGTTGAATGGGTGTGTTACCGCGAGGCTGGCGTGCCCACACTTTCTTAACCAGGTCATGAAATCCCTCTCTAGTGAGCCATCCCAATTCAAATTTAAATTGGTGACGGTCAGAGCTTGGGATTGGTTGTCCAAAATCGGTGAGCAATGGAGCATGATCCTCAATCCCCATGCCACATGCCAAGGAGGCCAATAGAATGTCGTGATGATGCGGAATGCCACAATGCCCATCGACACCACATAGCCCAGGCGGCCATATTGATCGCATGATGATTCCAGACACATCAAAATTCCATCTCCAACTCTGTCTGCAACCTGTTAATCTTCCATCTGTAGACTATAGTAGACCTTAACCGAATTAGGTCGTGACCTCTTCTTATTTTTCCTATTTTTTTGTAAGTTGCAACAATTATTTTTTATGAATTTGCTTTGTTATTTTGCCATGTATGAACTCATAGGTTATAGCCAGTAGATTTTACCCCACAAAAATATACATGTTTTAGCGAAACCCTCGACATTAACTAGGGTTTTAACTTCTAATTAGGGTACACTTCATTCACTTAGTCATTTTCCATGTATTTGTTGTAATTCATTATGGACAAGTATCTTCTCAGAAGAAAATCCCCATCACAAGATGCTCCAGAATACATGAACTGGGAAGAAGAAAGTCCGTATATGATCAAGGTGATAGGAAATTGATAGAACATTACCATCCTAATTTGAAAGATGTGACAATAAGAAAGTACTCGGTTAATAAACCTTATCATCCAAGAGAAATTGATTTTCCATATTCGGAGTTTGGGACTACAAGGAGAAGGCTCAATCTTGGTTGGTTTGATGAAGTTGGGAGTTGGCTTGAAAACAACGAAGAGAAGAAAAAACCATATTGTTTTTATTGTTTCTTGTCTATGGACCGTGGCCACAAGAAAGAAACTAGGTATGAGGCTTTCGCTCTTAGAACATGAAATCAAGGTGTGCAGGTAATGTCGGTAGTGTCCATGATCAAGCAATTAAAAATTATGTCGCTTTAAGGAAAAGAGATCAACACATTGATGTTTCTATTTAGATTCAAAGTGGACCTTCCAACATTTCCTATTTTATTCAACTCAATGCCTTGATTGACCGCCGTTGAAGGATCTTTTTTAGGTCCATAATGAGCCAAAGAAATCACATAGTAAAGGGAATACTCCCTCCATTTTTATTTACTCCGCATATTAGCTTTGGTCAAAGTCAAGACTTGCAAACTTTGAAAAAGTTTATAGACAAAAATGTTAACATATACAATAACAAATCAATACCATTAGATTCATTGTTGAATGTACTTCCACATCATATAGATTATTTATTTAAATATTTATAATCTTTTCTATATATTTGGTCAAACTCTACAAAGTTTGACTTCAGTCAACTCTAATATGCGGAGTAAATAAAAACGGAGGGAGTATCTTGGAAGTTTGTGACTTAGGTAAGCATGGCCCAGTTGTAGGAAAGGCTATGGGAAAAGGTGCCACAAAGAATTCGCTTATGGTGGCTCCCGAAGTCTAGAATATCTCTCTCAAGGTTTTGCATATGTGATAGTGCAATTTATTCTCAAATAAGATGACAATAATGTGTGTTGTGTGCTTCTTGAGGAGTCCATAGTTGTTTCTTGCAAATAACATATAGTTGTGGCCTTGCAGTATCTTGATAGTTGTGGAATTCTAAAGACAGTTTTGTTGGTCTTATTTATGTGAAATAAACAACTTCTTTGCACCTAAATAGTTCAATTGGTTCTACAGCCGCAAACTAATTTGATTTACAAGGAAGTTAAAGGACAATGATACGATGATGCTAGCAACATGCGGGGTGAGTTCAATTGCCTCAAATCATTGATTATGAGAGAAAGTAGCACAACTTATTATGTCTGTTTCTTTGCTCACGAGATTCAGTTAGTTGGTGTGCTGTGTAAGAACCCATAAAGGAGTTAGTAATTTCTTTAGTATTATTTCTACCTAAATGTGGTGGGAGGATCTTCTAATCGAATGGAATTATTAGAGATGTTAATCTTGAAGAAATGTGAAGGTTTTAGGTGGGAAATATGCCCTAGAGGCAATAATAAAGTTGTTATTTATATTTCCTTATATCATGATAAATGTTTATTATTCATGCTAGAACTGTATTAACCGGAAACTTAGTACATGCGTGAATACATAGACAAAGAGAGTGTCACTAGTATGCCTCTACTTGACTAGCTCGTTGAATCAAAGATGGTTAAGTTTCCTAGCCATAGACATGAGTTGTCATTTGATTAACGAGATCACATCATTAGAGAATGATGTGATTGACTTGACCCATTCCGTTAGCTTAGCACTTGATCGTTTAGTATGTTGCTATTGCTTTCTTCATGACTTATACATGTTCCTATGACTATGAGATTATGCAACTCCCGAATACCGGAGGAACACTTTGTGTGCTACCAAACGTCACAACGTAACTGGGTGATTATAAAGGTGCTCTACAGGTGTCTCCGATGGTGTTTGTTGAGTTGGCATAGATCGAGATTAGGATTTGTCACTCGGATTGTCGGAGAGGTATCTCTAGGGCCTCTCGGTAATGCACATCACTACAAGCCTTGCAAGCAATGTGACTAATGAGTTAGTTGCGGGATGATGCATTACGGAACGAGTAAAGAGACTTGCCGGTAACGAGATTGAACTAGGTATTGAGATACCGACGATCGAATCTCGGGCAAGTAACATACCGATGACAGAGGGAACAACGTATATCGTTATGCGGTTTGACCGATAAAGATCTTCGTAGAATATGTGGGAGCCAATATGAACATCCAGGTTCCGATGTTATTGACCGGAGACATGTCTCGGTCATGTCTACATAGTTCTCGAACCCGTAGGGTCCGCACGCTTAACATTCGGTGGCGATCGGTATTATGAGTTTATGTGTTTTGATGTACCGAAGATAGTTCGGAGTCCCGGATGTGATCACGGACATGACGAGGAGTCTCGAAATGGTCGAGACATAAAGATTGATATATTGGATGACTATATTCGGACACCGGATGAGTTCCGGGGGGGGGGGGGGGGGGGTTATCGGAACCCCGGGGGGAACTAATGGGCCAACATGGGCCTTGTGTGTGAGAGAGAGGAGGGAGCCATGGGCTGGCCGCGCGCCCCCCTTGAGGAGTCCGAATTGGACAAGGAGGGGGGGGGGGGGGGCGACGCCCCCTCTTTCCCTCGCTCTCTCCCTCTCCTTCCTTCCCCTTTCCTCCTCCTAGTTGGACTAGGAAAGGGGGAGTCCCACTCCTACTAGGAGGAGGACTCCTCCCCCTCCTTGGCGCGCCCCAAGGGCCGGCCTGCCTCCCCCTTGCTCCTTTATATACGGGGGCAAGGGGCACCCTAGAACACACAACAGACATTGATCTTAGCCGTGTGCGGTGCCCCCCTCCACCATAATCCACCTCGGTCATATCGTTGCAGTGCTTAGGCGAAGCCCTACGCCGGTAGCTTCATCATCACCATCATCATGCCGTCGTGCTGACGAAGCTCTCCCTCGATACTCTGCTGGATCATGAGTTCGTGGGACGTCACCGAGCCGAACGTGTGTAGATCGCGGAGGTGCCGTACTTTCGGTACTAGGATCGGTCGATCGTGAAGACGTACGACTACATCAACTGCGTTGTCATAACTTTTCCGCTTACGGTCTATGAGGCTACGTAGACAACACTCTCCCCTCTCGTTGCTATGCATCACCATGATCTTGCGTGTGCGTAGGATTTTTTTTGAAATTACTACGTTCCCCAACAGTGGCATCCGAGCCAGGTTTATGCGTAGATGTTATATGCACGAGTAGAACACAAGTGAGTTGTGGGCGATAATAGTCATACTGCTTACCAACATGTCATATTTTGATTCGGCGGTATTGTTGGATGAAGCGGCCCGGACCGACATTACGTGTACGCTTACGCGAGACTGATTCTACCGACGTGCTTCGCACACAGGTGGCTGGCGGGTGTCAGTTTCTCCAACTTTAGTTGAATTGAGTGTGGCTACGCCCGGTCCTTGTTGAAGGTTAAAACAACACATACTTGACGAAAAATCATTGTGGTTTTGATGCGTAGGTAAGAATAGTTCTTGCTCAGCCCGTAGCAGCCACGTAAAACTTGCAACAACAAAGTAGAGGACGTCTAACTTGTTTTTGCAGGGCATGTTGTGATGTGATATGGTCAAGACATGATGCTAAATTTTATTGTATGAGATGATCATGTTTTGTAACTGAGTTATCGGCAACTGGCAGGAGCCATATGGTTGTCGCTTTATTGTAAGAAATGCAATCGCCATGTAATTGCTTTAGTTTATCAGTAAGCGGTAGCGATAGTCGTAGAAGCAATAGTTGGCGAGACGACAACAATGCTATGATGGAGATCAAGGTGTCGCGCCGGTGACGATGGTGATCATGATGGTGCTTTGGAGATGGAGATCAAAGTCACAAGATGATGATGGCCATAATCACTTATATTGATTGTATGTGATGTTTATCCTTTATGCATCTTATTTTGCTTAGTTCGACGGTAGCATTATACGATGATCTCTCACTAATTTCAAGGTATAAGTGTTCTCCCTGAGTATGCACGTTGCGAAAGTTCGTCGTGCCGAGACACCACGTGATGATCGGGTGTGATAAGCTCTACGTTCACATATAACGGGTGCAAGCCAGTTTTGCACACGCAGAATACTCGGGTTAAACTTGACGAGCCTAGCATATGCAGATATGGCCTCGGAACACTGAGACCGAAAGGTCGAGCGTGAATCATATAGTAGATATGATCAACATGTAGGGGAACGTAGCAGAAATTCAAAATTTTCTACGCATCACCAAGATCAATCTATGGAGTAATCTAGCAACGAGGGGAAGGGGAGTGCATCTACATACCATTGTAGATCGCGATGCGGAAGCGTTGAAAGAACGCGGATGAAGGAGTCGTACTCGTAGCGATTCAGATCGCGGTTGATTCCGATCTAAGCGCCGAACCACGGCGCCTCCGCGTTCAACACACGTGCAGCCCGGTGACGTCTCCCACGCCTTGATCCAGCAAGGAGAGAGGGAGAGGTTGGGGAAGACTCCATCCAGCAGCAGCACGACGGCGTGGTGGTGATGGAGGAGCGTGGCAATCCTGCAGGGCTTCGCCAAGCACCGCGGGAGAGGAGGAGGAGGGAGAGGGGTAGGGCTGGGCCAAGAGAGAGGAGGTCTCATGTGTATGGCAACCCCAAAACCTCACTATTTATAGGGGAGGGGGAGGGGCTGCGCCCCCATCTAGGGTTTCCCCCCAAGGGTGCGGCAAGCCCTAGATCCATCTAGGGGGGCGGCCAAGGGGGGAGAGAGGGGGGGCGCACCACTAGGTGGGCCTTAGGCCCATCTGAGCCCAGGGTTTCCCCCTTCCCCCCTTCCTGCGCCCTGGGCCCCTTGTGGGAGGCGCACCAGCCCACCTAGGGGCTGGTCCCTTCCCACACTTAGCCCATGCAGCCCTCTGGGGCCGGTGGCCCCACTTGGTGGACCCCCGGGACCCTCCCGGTGGTCCCGGTACGTTACCGATAGCACCCGAAACTTTTCCGGTGACCAAAACAGGACTTCCCATATATAAATCTTTACCTCCGGACCATTCCGGAACTCCTCGTGACGTCCGGGATCTCATCCGGGACTCCGAACAACATTCGGTAACCACGTATACCTATTCCCTATAACCCTAGTGTCATCGAACCTTAAGTGTGTAGACCCTACGGGTTCGGGAACCATGCAGACATGACCGAGACGTTCTCCGGCCAATAACCAACAGCGGGATCTGGATACCCATGTTGGCTCCCACATGTTCCACGATGATCTCATCGGATGAACCACGATGTCGGGGATTCAATCAATCCCGTATACAATTCCCTTTGTCTACCGGTATGTTACTTGCCCGAGATTCGATCGTCGGTATCCCGATACCTTGTTCAATCTCGTTACCGGCAAGTCTCTTTACTCGTTCCGTAACACATCATCCCGTGATCAACTCCTTGGTCACATTGTGCACATTATGATGATGTCCTACCGAGTGGGCCCAGAGATACCTCTCCGTTTACACGGAGTGACAAATCCCAGTCTCGATTCGTGCTAACCCAACAAACACTTTCGGAGATACCTGTAGTGCACCTTTATAGCCACCTAGTTACGTTGTGACGTTTGGTACACCCAAAGCATTCCTACGGTATCCGGGAGTTGCACAATCTCATGGTCTAAGGAAATGATACTTGACATTAGAAAAGCTCTTAGAAAACGGACTGCACGATCTTGTGCTAGGCTTAGGATTTGGTCTTGTCCATCACATCATTCTCCTAATGATGTGATCCCGTTATCAACGACATCCAATGTCCATGGTCAGGAAACCGTAACCATCTATTGATCAACGAGCTAGTCAACTAGAGGCTTACTAGGGACATGGTGTTGTCTATGTATCCACACATGTATCTGAGTTTCCTATCAATACAATTCTAGCATGGATAATAAACGATTATCATGAACAAGGAAATATAATAATAACCAGTTTATTATTGCCTCTAGGGCATATTTCCAACACAACATAGTGATATTCACCATTGAAAACTACTCCATCTCACGTGATGATCGGACATGGTTTAGTTGATTTGGATCACGTGATCACTTAGATGATTAGAGTGATGTCTATCTAAGTGGGAGTTCTTGAGTAATTTGATTAATTGAACTTTAATTTATCATGAACTTAGTACCTGATAGTATTTTGCATGTCTATGTTGTTGTAGATAGATGGCCCGTGCCGTTGTCCCGTTGAATTTTAATGCGTTCCTAGAGAAAGCTAAGTTTAAAGATGATGGTAGCAACTACACGGACTGGGTCCGTAACTTGAGGATTATCCTCATTGCTGCACAGAAGAATTACGTCCTGAAAGCACCGCTAGGTGCCAAACCTGTTGCAGGAGCAACGCCAGATGTTATGAACGTCTGGCAGAGCAAAGCTGATGACTACTCGATAGTTCAATGTGTCATGCTTTACGACTTAGAACCGGGACTTCAACGACGTTTTGAACGTGATGGAGCATATGAGACGTTCCAGGAGTTGAAGTTAATATTTCAAGCAAATGCCCGGATTGAGAGATATGAAGTCTCCAATAAGTTCTACAGCTGCAAGATGGAGGAGAATAGTTCTGTCAGTGAGCATATACTCAAAATGTCTAGGTATAACAATCACTTGATTCAACTGGGAGTTAATCTTCCTGATGATAGTGTCATTGACAGAATTCTTCAATCACTGCCACCAAGGTACAAGAGCTTCGTGGTGAACTATAATATGCAAGGGATGGATAAGACAATTCCCGAGCTCTTCGCAATGCTAAAGGCTGCAGAGCTAGAAATCAAGAAGGAGCATCAAGTGTTGATGGTCAACAAGATCACCAATTTCAAGAAAAAGGGTAAAGGGAAAAGGGGAACTTTAAGAAGAACGGCAAGCAAGTTGCTGCTCAAGTGAAGAAACCCAAGTCTGGACCTAAGCCTGAGACTGAGTGCTTCTACTGCAAAGGGACTGGTCACTGGAAGCGGAACTGCCCCAAGTATTTGGCGGATAAGAAGGATGGCAAGGTGAACAAAGGTATATGTGATATACATGTTATTGATGTGTACCTTACTAATGCTCGCAGTAGTGCCTGGGTATTTGATACCGGTTCTGTTGCTAATATTTGCAACTCGAAACAGGGACTACGGATTAAGCGAAGATTGGCTAAGGACGAGGTGACGATGCGCGTGGGAAATGGTTCCAAAGTCAATGTGATCGCGGTCGGCACGCTACCTCTACATCTACCTTCGGGATTAGTTTTAGACCTGAATAATTGTTATTTGGTGCCAGCATTGAGCATGAACATTATATCCGGATCTTGTTTGATGCGAGATGGTTATTCATTGAAATCAGAGAATAATGGTTGTTCTATTTATATGAGTAATATCTTTTATGGTCATGCACCCTTGAAGAGTGGTCTATTTATGTTGAATCTCGATAGTAGTGACACACATATTCATAATATTGAAGCCAAAAGATACAGAGTTGATAATGATAGTGCAACTTATTTGTGGCACTGCCGTTTAGGTCATATTGGTGTAAAGCGCATGAAGAAACTCAATTCTAATGGACTTTTGAAATCACTTGATTATGAATCACTTGGTACTTGCGAACCATGCCTCATGGGCAAGATGACTAAAACGCCGTTCTCCGGAACAATGGAGCGAGCAACAGATTTGTTGGAAATCATACATACTGATGTATGTGGTCCGATGAATGTTGAGGCTCGCGGAGGGTATCGTTATTTTCTCACCTTCACAGATGATTTGAGCAGATATGGGTATATCTACTTGATGGAACATAAGTCTGAAACATTTGAAAAGTTCAAAGAATTTGAGAGTGAAGTGGAAAATCATCGTAAACAAGAAAATAAAGTTTCTATGATCTGATCATGGAGGAGAATATTTGAGTTACGAGTTTGGTCTTTATTTGAAACAATGCGGAATAGTTTCGCAACTCACGCCACCCGGAACACCACAGCATAATGGTGTGTCCGAACGTCGTAATCGTACTTTACTAGATATGGTGCGATCTATGATGTCTCTTACTGATTTACCGCTATCGTTTTGGGGTTATGCCTTAGAGACAACAACATTCACGTTAAATAGGGCACCATCTAAATCCGTTGAGACGACACCTTATGAACTGTGGTTTGGCAAGAAACCAAAGTTGTCGTTTCTTAAAGTTTGGGGCCGCGATGCTTATGTGAAAAAGCTTCAACCTGATAAACTCGAACCCAAATCGGAGAAATATGTCTTTATAGGATACCCAAAGGATACTGTTGGGTGCACCTTCTATGACAGATCTGAAGGAAAGACATTCGTTGCTAAGAATGGATCCTTTCTAGAGAAGGAGTTTCTCTCGAAAGAAGTGAGTGGGAGGAAAGTAGAACTTGATGAGGTAACTGTACCTGCTCCCTTATTGGAAAGTAGTTCATCACAGAAATCTGTTCCTATGACTCCTACAACAATTAGTGAGGAAGCTAATGATGATGATCATGTAACTATAGATCAAGTCACTACCGAACCTCGTCGGTCAACTAGAGTAAGATCCACACCAGAGTGGTACGGTAATCCTGTTCTGGAGGTCATGTTACTTGACCATGACGAACCTACGAACTAGGAGGAAGCGATGATGAACCCAGATTCCGTAAAATGGCTTGAGGCCATGAAATCTGAGATGGGATCCATGTATGAGAACGAAGTGTGGAATCTGGTTGACTTGCCCGATGATCGGCAAGCCATCGAGAATAAATGGATCTTCAAGAAGAAGACAGACGCTGACGATAATGTTACTGTCTACAAAGCTCGACTTGTTGCGAAAGGTTTTCGACAAGTTCAAGGAGTTGACTACGATGAGACCTTCTCACCCGTAGCGATGCTTAAGTCTGTCCGAATCATGTTAGAAATTGCTGCATTTTATGATTATGAAATTTGGCAAATGGATGTAAAGACTGCATTCCTGAATGGATTTCTGGAAGAAGAGTTGTATATGATGCAACCTGAAGGTTTTATCATCCAAAGGATGCTAACAAAGTGTGCAAGCTTGAGCGATCCATTTATGGACTGGTGCAAGCATCTCGGAGTTGGAATAAATGTTTTGATAGTGTGATCAAAGCATATGGTTTTATACAGACTTTTGGAAAAGCCTGTATTTACAAGAAAGTGAGTGGGAGCTCTGTAGCATTTCTAATATTACATGTGGATGACATATTGTTGATTGGAAATGATATAGAATTTCTGGATAGCATAAAAGGATACTTGAACAAGAGTTTTTCAATGAAAGACCTCGGTGTAGCTGCTTATATATTGGGCATCAAGATTTATAGAGATAGATCAAGACGCTTAATTGGACTTTCACAAAGCACATACCTTGATAAAGTTTTGAAGAAGTTCAAAATGGATCAAGCAAAGAAAGGGTTCTTGCCTGTGTTACAAGGTGTGAAATTGAGTCAGACTCAATGCCCGACCACTGCAGAAGATAGAGAGAAAATGAAAGGTGTTCCCTATGCTTCAGCCATAGGCTCTATCATGTATGCAATGCTGTGTACCAGACCTGATGTGTGCCTTGCTATTAGTTTAGTAGGGAGGTACCAAAGTAATCCAGGAGTGGATCACTGGACAGCGGTCAAGAACATCCTGAAATACCTGAAAAGGACTAAGGATATGTTTCTCGTTTATGGAGGTGACAAAGAGCTCGTCGTAAATGGTTACGTTGATGCAAGCTTTGACACTGATCCGGATGACTCTAAGTCACAAACCGGATACGTATTTATATTGAACGGTGGAGCTGTCAGTTGGTGCAGTTCTAAGCAAAGCGTCATGGCGGGATCTACGTGTGAAGCGGATCACATAGTTGCTTCGAAAGCAGCAAATGAAGGAGTCTGGATGAAGGAGGTCATATCCGATCTAGGTGTCATACCTAGTGCATCGGGTCCAATGAAAATCTTTTGTGACAATACTGGTGCAATTGCCTTGGCAAAGGAATCCAGATTTCACAAGAGAACCAAACACATCAAGAGACACTTCAATTCCATCCGCGATCAAGTCAAGGAGGGAGACATAGAGAGTTGCAAGATACATACGGATCTGAATGTTGCAGACCCGTTGACTAAGCCTCTCTCACGAGCAAAACATGATCAGCACCAAGACTCCATGGGTGTTAGAATCATTACTGTGTAATCCAGATTATTGACTCTAGTGCAAGTGGGAGACTGAAGGAAATATGCCCTAGAGGCAATAATAAAGTTGTTATTTATATTTCCTTATATCATGATAAATGTTTATTATTCATGCTAGAATTGTATTAACCAGAAACTTAGTACATGTGTAAATACATAGACAAACAGAGTGTCACTAGTATGCCTCTACTTGACTAGCTCGTTGAATCAAAGATGGTTAAGTTTCCTAGCTATATACATGAGTTTCCATTTGATTAATGGGATCACATCATTATAGAATGATGTGATTGACTTGACCCATTCCGTTAGCTTAGCACTTGATTGTTTAGTATGTTGCTATTGCTTTCTTCATGACTTATACATGTTCCTATGACTATGAGATTATGCAACTCCCGAATACCGGAGGAACACTTTGTGTGCTATCAAACGTCACAACGTAACTGGGTGATTATAAAGGTGCTCTACAGGTGTCTCCGATGGTGTTTGTTGAGTTGGCATAGATCGAGATTAGGATTTGTCACTCCGATTGTCGGAGAGGTATCTCTGGGCCCTCTCGGTAATGCACATCACTACAAGCCTTGCAAGCAATGTGACTAATGAGTTAGTTGTGGGATGATGCATTACGGAACGAGTAAAGAGACTTGCCGGTAACGAGATTGAACTAGGTATTGAGATACCGACGATCGAATCTCGAGCAAGTAACATACCGATGACAAAGGGAACAACGTATATCGTTATGCGGTTTGACCGATAAAGATCTTCATAGAATATGTGGGAGCCAATATGAACATCCAGGTTTCGCTATTGGTTAATGGCTACATAGTTCTCGAACCCGTAGGGTCCGCACGCTTAACGTTCGGTATTATGAGTTTATGTGTTTTGATGTACCGAAGATAGTTCGGAGTCCCGGATGTGATCACGGACATGACAAGGAGTGTCAAAATGGTCGAGACATAAAGATTGATATATTGGATGACTATATTCGGACACCGGATGAGTTCCGGGGGTTACCGGATAATTATCGGAGTGCCGGGGGGTTATCCGAACCCCCGGGGGAACTGATGGGCCAACATGGGCCTTGTGAGAGATAGAGGAGGGAGTCATGGGCTGGCCGCCCCCCCTTGAGGAGTCCGAATTGGACAAGGTGGGGGGGGGGGGGCGGCGCCCCCTCTTTCCCTCCCTCTCCCCCTCTCCGTCCTTCCCCCTTCCTCCTCCTAGTTGGACTAGGAAAGGGGGAGTCCTGCTCCTACTAGGAGGAGGACTCCCCCCTCCTTGGTGCGCCCCAAGGGCCGGCCTTCCTCCCCCCTGCTCCTTTATATACGGGGGCAAGGGGGCACCCTAGAACACACAACAGACATTGATCTTAGCCGTGTGCGGTGCCCCCTCCACCATAATACACCTCGGTCATATCGTTGCAGTGCTTAGGCGAAGCCTTGCGCCGGTAGCTTCATCATCACCGTCATCACGCCGTCGTGCTGACGAAGCTCTCCCTCGACACTCTGCTGGATCGTGAGTTCGTGGGACGTCACCGAGCTTAACGTGTGCAGATCGCGGAGGTGCCGTACTTTCGGTACTAGAATCGGTCGATCGTGAAGACGTACGACTACATCAACCGCATTGTCATAACGCTTCCGCTTACAGTCTACGAGGGTACGTAGACAACAACACTCTCCCCTCTCGTTGTATGCATCACCATGATCTTGCGTGTGCGCAGGATTTTTTTTGAAATTACTACGTTCCCCAACATTAGGGTGTGGGAAACTTACAATAGGAGCATGACTAAATCAAGAGCAATGCCTTCAAAGATCTGGAGACACTCATTGGCGTTCTCATGATAGAACACTTAAGAGTTTCTTTGACATGTTCCAGCTAGCATTGAAGTTCTAGAATTTGTGGTGTGCAATGGAAGGACCAAGACATAGTAAATTCCATGAATTTTTGAAGCCAACAAGTTTTTTTGAATGAACTTAGTGAAGAGGGACCTGAATCTATGTTTGGTGAATTTCATGTACTTTGCAGGAACATGATATTGTAGAGTTGGACATGGAAGAAACATATTTTAATCTAGAAAAAGAGAAGACATGTAACCTGAGTTACCAACAAATATCAATGTCAAGTTGATTGCTTGATGTTTTTGATTAACTAGTTCAAGAACTTGACACTTGGTTCAATGATGCATCCTCTAATTTTCTTGTTTGTTCAGCGGCTTTGAGTCCAAGAGACTCATTCATGTTTTCAATTTGGAGAATTCAATGAGTATAGCAAAACTATTACATCAAGATTTTGATTCCAGGGAACTAAGGGGTCTTGATAAATATATATGCCTCTGAAGGAAATATGCCCTAGAGGGAATAATAAAGTTGTTATTTATATTTCCTTATATGATGATAAATGTTTATTATTCATGCTAGAATTGTATTAACCGGAAACTTAGTACATGTGTGGATACATAGACAAACAGAGTGTCCCTAGTATGCATCTACTTGACTAGCTCGTTTATCAAAGATGGTTAAGTTTCCTAGCCATGGACATATGTTGTCATTTGATGAACGGGATCACATCATTAGAGAATGATGTGATGGACAAGACCCATCCGTTAGCTTAGCACTATGATTGTTTAGTTTATTGCTATTGCTTTCTTCATGACTTATACATGTTCCTATGACTATGAGATTATGCAACTCCCGAATACCGGAGGAACACTTAGTGTGCTATCAAACGTCACAACGTAACTGGATGATTATAAAGATGCTCTACAGGTGTCTTCGATGGTGTTCGTTTAGTTGGCATAGATCGAGATTAGGATTTGTCACTCCGTGTATCGGAGAGGTATCTCTGGGCCCTCTCGGTAATGATCATCACTTTAAGCCTTGCAAGCAATATGACTAATGAGTTAGTTTCGGGATGATGCATTACGGAATGAGTAAAGAAACTTGCCGGTAACGAGATTGAACTAGGTATGAGGATACCGACGATCGAATCTCGGGCAAGTAACATACCGATGACAAAGGGAACAACGTATGTTGTTATGCGGTTTGACCGATAAAGATCTTTCTAGAATATGTAGGAGCCAATATGAGCATCTAGGTTCCGCTATTGGTTATTGACCGGAGATGTGTCTCGGTCATGTCTACATAGTTCTCGAACCCGTAGGGTCCGCACGCTTAATTTTTGATGACGATTTGTATTATGAGTTTATGTGATTTGATGACCGAAGGTTGTTCGGAGTCCCGGATGAGATCACGGAAGTGACGAGGAGTCTCGAAATGGTCGAGACATAAAGATTCATATATTAGAAGGCTACATTCGGACACCGGAATGGTTCGGGTCGTTTCGGATAAGTTTTGGAGTACCGGGGGTTACCGAAACCCCCCGGGAAGTTATTGGGCCTCATGGGCCTAGTAGTGGAAGAGAGGAGGCAGGCCAAGGAGTGGCGCGCGCCCCCCTAGCCCAAACCGAATTGGACTAGGGTTTGGGGGAGGCCCCCCTTTCCTTCTCTCCTCCTCCTCCTCCCCCCTTCTCCTTGTTGGAATAGGAAGGGTGGGGGGCAATCCTACTTGGAGTAGGACTCCCCCCCTTTGGGCGCGCCACCCTTGGTCAGCCTCCTCCTCCCTCGCTCTATATACGTGGGGAGGGGGGCACCCTAGAACACACAAGTTGATCTTTTAGCCGTGTGCGGTGCCCCCCTCCATAGTTACACACCTCGGTCATATTATCGTAGTGCTTAGGCGAAGCCCTGCGCCGATAACTTCATCATCACCGTCGCCACGCCGTCGTGCTGATGGAACTCTCCCTCGGCCTCAACTGGATCAAGAGTACGAGGGACGTCATCGAGCTGAACGTGTGCTGAACACGGAGGTGCCGTACGTTCGGTGCTAGGATCGGTCGGATCGTGAAGACGTACGACTACATCAACCGCGTTGATAAACGCTTCCGCTTTTGGTCTACGAGGGTACGTGGACACACTCTCCCCGCTCGTTGCTATGTTTCTCCTAGATAGATCTTGCGTGATCGTAGGATTTTTTTTTGAAATACTACGTTCCCCAACAGCCTCTATATTGATGATGTTCATGCAGATCATAGCTCTTCCAACATAGTAAGAACCACCAAGCTTTCTACAAAAAGGAGCAGACAAGGAGGCCTGTTATGTATCATTTGTTTTATCACTTGTTCAAACTAGTAATTATGTTGCTTATTGCCACGCTATAGCTGAGAGGCGCTTTTTTAGTCACATAATTGGTGAAAACATAATCGCCCTATCGCATAAATGGTCAAAACTTGAGTGATGATGTTATTTGTTATGTGGAGGAAGAAGAAATAAAAAAGCCAACAATGATCGTTGTTGAGCATTTGATGGCTCTAGGGAAGCAAATGTACTAAAAGGTAATGCGCTAATACTCACTACTCGCCCAATGCATAAATGGTCACAACTTGAGTGATGATGTTATTTGCTATGTAGAGGAAGAGGAAATGAAAATAAATCCACCAATGATCAAGTGGTTGATCACTTGATGGCTTTGAGGAAGCAAATGTACTAAAAAGTACTACTTTGTCCGGGTTTATTGGTCCCCTTTGTATTTTGTGTTCAACTTTGAACGTAGATTGGACTAACAATTATAAGTTGTATGTCACAAACTTATATTGTTGCATTCATATTTGAAAGAGGTTTTCAATGATACTATTTTAAAGGTATATAACTTATTTTTTGATGGTTAAATCAATGGTCAAAGTTTGACCCAAACTACAAGAAAGACTAATAAACCAGGACGGAGGTAGTAATGCGCAAATACTCACTACTCGCCCAATTGCATAAATGGTCACAACTTGAGTGATGATGTTATTTGTCATGTGGAGGAAGAGGAAATGAAAATAAATCCACCAATGATCAAGTGGTTGATCACTTGATGGCTTTGAGGAAGCAAATATACTAAAAGGTAATGTGCAAATATTCGCTACTCAAGTACTTATGTTTGGTCATTTTACTTCGTCTTGAAAATTCTAAGTCTACTTTTTATCTTGTAGGTTACCGAACCATGTATTTTGGGATATGGAAATACATGCCATCTTTTCCAAGTACTTTTGTCTTTTGTTTCATCATTATAGTAATCTTTTGATTTCTACTTTCTCGTATTTATATATTGTCTTCTGTTATGTCCGATAATCTCGCTAGAAGCTACGAAGCACACTTTTATTTATTGTGTTCTTGCTTGAAAATTTTATGCCATTTTAACGGGGTGCATCTGGGTGACTTCAGCTTCAACTCCGCCTCTACACAAGTTCACATTAGTCGGAATCTTACGCGCAAAGAAAAGTCAAGTGTGTTTCCTGACTTTGTCGACCGAAACACAAGATACATATGTACACCATAAGTTTCAATGGTTGGAAGAAAATATATTTTTTCAAACAAATGAATGTCCACATCAAGCATGACATGCAGTGATTGGTTGAGCTCATTCGTTACTTGTTTAACAGGCCCGAGGAGGGTATAGGTGCATCGGAAGACGTGGCTCGGCATGCAACACTAGCGGCTTTGCCATAAAAAGGTTGTGCTTGGACTCACTAAGATGGATGACAGACACGCCGGCCGGTTTGGTCCATGTGAAGCCCTGTAGGAGCCTCCCGAAGAGCATAACACTCATGGCCGTCCCTAGCGATGCCGCCATGCAGCCACGACGGCCGGTGCTGAAGGAGATGAACCGCAATCTGCTCTCCGTTAGTGTCACATCAATGTCGTCTCCCATGTGGCGCTCTGGCCTGAACCGGAGTGGCTCGTCCCAAATGGTCGGGTTCCGGCCCAGGCCAGTCCGACTGAGGATGACATGGCTACCCTTGGGCACACGGTAGCCGATGACAGTGGTGTCAGTGGTCGCTACATGCGGCAAGTTAAAGGAAGCGACTGGATGCAGTCGAAATGCCTCGCGTATGCACGCCTTGGCGTAGTTAAGTTGTGGGATGTCCGACTCTTGCACCAGCCGCTCTCGGCCCACCACCCGATCTATCTCCTCCATTGCCTTGTCCAGCAACTCCGGGCTGTTCACCATCTCCGCCAGCGCCCACTCCACGGCGTTGGACGGGTTGTCTACCGCCGCTAACGTTATGTCCTGCATACACATGCACGGAGACACACATTACTTTCACGAACAGAGTGTACGTTGATGGTATTAGCAATTATATCTTTGATACATGTCCACACACACATGGAGAAAAATTTGCAGTTGGTTTCTTAGCCGTCTGGAAGATAGCAAAACCAGAAAAATTATGTGCACGAGCCGAGCATACGTTAATGGAGTTATTATCTTTGACGACTATGTACGTGCATTCACGGTACCATGTTGAAGGTTTCCCTACCTTGCACACTGCTTTGACCTCCTCGATGGTAAGCAACGGGTTGCCATCCCCGTCATTGACGGTGATGAGAACGTCTAGGAAATCCTGGTCCTGGGGCTCCTCCCGCCTCTCGCCGCCCTTCCGCTGCCTCCACCGCTCGTCGATGACCATGTCGTGCAGTCTACTTATGGTCGCGTTGGCCTGCCTGACCTTCTTCTCGTGGCCGTCGAGGTCAAGGCCAAGCAGCCACGGGAGGTAGTCGCTGACGCAGAAGGAGAAGAGGAGCCCCAGGGAGGTGAAGGTGGCGTCTATGTGCTCCACCTCGAGCTGCCCCGGACCGCCGTCGGGCTGGGGCTCGCCGAAGTACCGCTTGCCGAAGACAAGCCGGCGGATGACGTTGCCGCAGTAATGCCGTGAGGCGTGCCTGACGTCCACGTTAGCTCCCGACGTTGACGACGAGCCCGTGGCACCGGAAGTGAGGGCGTAGACGTAGCGTGTGAAGTTGTCGGCCTCGTCGGCGCGCTTGTCGTGGAACCACCTGTGGCGGGAAGGGCAGACGATCTCGGAGGTGAGCACCCGGCGCATCTTCTTCCACTGGTCGCCGAACGGCGAGAGCACGGCGTCCTTGTACCCGTAGCTGATGGCCCTGGAGGCGAAGCTGAGCGGGCGGGACACGAAGTTGGCGTCCTGCCTCGTGAGCACCTCCCTCGCGATCTCGGGGCAGGTGACCGGGACGACGTGGATGCCGCCGAGGCGGAAGCAGGCGATGTCGGTGCCCATCTCCTTCATCACCAGATGGATCCACCGGAACGCCGGCTTGTGGAGCATCATCTCCGGCAGGTTGCCTACAACCGGCCACGGCGACGGCCCTGGCGGAAGCGGCGCCGACGAGCATGTGCGACCACACATCTTGCTCTTGGGGCTTAACCTATGTGCGAGGTATAGGAACGCTATTACGACAAGTAGGAGGGACACAGAGGAGCAAGCACCCAGCATTGTGGAGCTGCTGCTAGTTCTAATGCAGCTTCCAGCTAGTTGGCTATAGTTACCTTGCTAACTAGCTCGATCGACCTGAATCACACGTGCACTGCCTGCCCCCATTTATGGAGTTTCAATCCACCTACGAGCCTGAAAGAGGCGGGCCTATGTGCATGGTTGATATTTTGAAGATATTTTAAAACTCCTTAAATTAATAACAATATAAGTGAGGAAATTGCTAAATTTCACTCAGGTGATATTTGTGTGTCCCTACTCGTTCTTTCCACCATCTGATTCTCTCGATTTGGGTGTATCCGGTTTACAAACTTTATAGAGGTGATGGTGTACCAATCATTGCTAAATTGCTATACTCGTTCTTTCCAATCATAGTTAGCAAATAAGGGTTTGTGCAAGCCGACATAACTTTTTCTTAGAAAGGAGGCACTCGCTCAGCTTTAGCAAACTGAAGCCCTTAAATTCTTACATAGAGGTTCGAGACGAAAGAAAGATGCATGAAAAAAAAAACCCACCTTAATATGCAACCATCCATTGGATAATATCTTTCATTCTTATATGCTACTTATATGAATAAGCATTTTACAACTTTATAATAATCAGATACAGTACAATCAACTATTTGTATTTTCACTTTCTGTTCCCACATTATTAACAAAACATTCATATTTCATAAAATCAAATCTCGTTCAAATATACTGCAACCCATCCCTGCATCAACGCATGGGGTATCATCCAGAGTTATCATTTTTTAACTTGGTTCCGTCATTAATTTCTTCACTTGTCCTTGATCTCACATGTTGCGGATTCGGGAGTGGCTCATCCGCGCCAGCATGCTAGCAAAATAGACCATTTCCCCCCCTTTTTCCCCTGGATAGCAGTGCACATTCTGGATAGACTTGGGGGAGTGGACCAGCAGAGAAGTAGCAAGAGGGAGACTCTTCTTTGCAATTTTGTTTGGTAGACGGTCGTACAGTCGTACATGGTGATAGGGTTTGCAGTTGTAATCATATACATTGTATTTTTTGGGGGTCCGAAGTATCTTCCAAAATACGAAGAGAGGTACGTGGACTGAGATGGGAGATATTTTTTTCGCATTCTCTGTCATCAACGAAGCATGATTCATGTGCCCTTTTTGTTCTACGTCCAGGATACAACGAGGTGTGTTTGTGTTTGTGTGCTTTCCTAGGCAGGGTAAAGGAGGTTGTGATGGACCGAGGGACGCGCACCCACCATATGTGTCCAGTCTTGATTCTTTTTGGGTGGTGCTAGGATATACACCCATCTCCCGATTTGGAATGTTGCACTCATTTGGAATTCTGATGAGACTATTCTCCTTGTTTGTGAGCACAAATATCTGTCGTGGAACAGGAGCTATGCAAAAAGGATAGGTGTGTGTTTTTTCACCATGTGTTGCTTGCTTCTCACCATTTTCTTGGGTGTATGTCTAATCCTTTTTGTGTTCTCTAAGGCTACTAGAATACAAAGAGAATGAAAGCAGTGGGGTGCCCCACTGTTTCTTTATTGAAATATAGCACTCTTTTTTATGAATGTAATTAAATTGGGTGAAGTATAATGTAAAAAACAGCAAACCACAAGCATACTTCGTTTTGCTACGTGTAAATGTTAGTTTTGTTTAATATTGTCCCTGATCCATATTACTTTTCAAACAAGGCAAAAACTTTGCCTTTTCATTAAAGGGGAAAGAGTATGTACAAGGCCTTAGCCAAAAGGACCAAAACGGACTACTCTCCAGGTATGATTGCTCCTAAGTGTTTCGCCCTGGTGATACACCACAACCTAGCCTCTCTTTTGATATTATCAACTACAATTGTCGGCATAGAAGCAATTTTTTTGGAAAACTCTACAATTCCTCTTGTTCCAAATCTCCCAAGACACAAGCATTAGAAGAGAAGCCAATGCCATGTTTGGTCGCGCATTTGAGTTGACTGCTTCGGTCCACCAAGTGTGGACATCATCGAAATGTTGCCAGTTTCTAAGTCGAGGTCCTCTCTTCCAAGCCAATCTTTGATCATGCACCAAATCTTCTTTGTGTACCAGGATTGGACAAGTATGTGAGCGACCGTCTTTGGTTGACATTTGCAAAGCTGATAGAGGCCATTATTAGGCCAATCTCTCTTCTCCAATCTGTCAATACAAACTCGGTTTGGTATAATGAGCCAAGAAAAGAATTTGCACGTTGGAGGCTTGATCATGGACGAGGTCAAGCCAAGAAACTGGGCATCGTAGGCCAAGGCGGTGGAGTAGCAAGCATTGGAGGTGAGGCGAGCTTCCATGTGATAATGTCGCGCTCCTCATTAAACTGGACTTCCCTCGTATGAATCCAGAGATCCAAGAACTCCCCAATGTTTATTGTGGATAATCCATCAGGTAAGTCAATTTGATCCACCCAAGCATCATGGTCTCCATTTCTTATTTTTGGAGAGCTCAAAGAAGGTCAGAGCAATGTGTCGAGGTCTTTGACCATCAATCAAGGGGAGTCCCAAAAGGAAGCCTTCTTCCTATTTCCAACATGGACCTTCGTGATGGCATGAAAGAGCTCCATATCGTCGTGGGTACAAGGTTTCCCAATCCCACCCAAGTTTTGCCGGTGCAACCCATTCCAACCAAGGCCACTTGAGCCTTAGTGCACAAGCAAATTTGTCAAGATGTAGGATACCAAGGCCACCAAACTTGGTCGGCCGACACACCAACTCCCAGTTCACCTTGCACTTGCATCCCGAGACTCTGTGGATGCCACCCAAAGGAAGGTCCTACGAAGCCTGTCAAAGATAATCTTGGTGCCCAGAGCCAACTCAAGGGAGGTGAGATGATATATTGCTTGTGAGGTGAGCACAGATTACACAAGGGCGCGCCTCCTGGCCATCGTGTAGTCGCGACCTAGCTAGGGTTTAGCTTGGCGGTGGCCTTATCCTCAAGGTATTGACAATGAACCTGCTTCAGTTCTTTAATGGAGAGCGGCAAGCCAAGGTTGTTCATTGGAAAGGTAGTCATTATGGGCGGGGGGGGGGGGGGGGGGGGTCACTGAGGATGCCCAGAAGGTCAATGCCATGGCATCGAATGGGTGCTACTTGACTCTTATGGATATTGGTAACAAGGCCGGTCACGTTGCCGAACCCGTTCAAGATTGGAAAGGGTGGAGATGCCCTCTTTGATAGGTGCCACAAAAATTGATGCATCATCCAGATAAAGTGAGGTTCGGTACTACACACCTCGGTCATGTAATTGTTTCAATCTACCATGAGAGGTGGCAAGGTCAAGGATGCGCTGAATCGATGGCAAGGATGAATAGCAACCGAGTTAGTGGATCTCCCTGTCGGAAACCCCTCCCATGCCTGATGGCTCCTCTAGGGACTTCATTGAGCACAACTCTAAAGGAGGCAGTAGAAAGGAGCGTGGCAATCCAATTTCTGAATTTGGGCGGGGAATCCTCTCCGTTGTAGAAGGTCGAGCAAGTAGTTGTCGCTGCTTTCATACAACTTTAGTAGTTATACTAAAGCAATGACAAGTAATATTGATTGGAGGAGTAGTTTGTTCCTTGCTACGACTTTTTCCTTTTTATACGGCTGATTCAGTACATGACAAAGTGAAAAAACATAAGATCCTAAAAATGTACCAGGTTCCACTATCAAATGATAATGGAACAGAAACAAGAAAAAAATCATCTTGGTACAAGATAAAACAATGACAAGCAACCTACAGAGTTCCTGCTGCAGCATGCCCCACTAACAACAAACGTAAATACTGCCTCGGTACCAAAATAAACTAGGCCAAAGCGCAATATTATATGGGGGAAGATCACGCCCCGGCTTAACAGTCAAACCCCGTTTTCATATCCACAGATGATCAAAGTACTTCATAGGGTGTTTTCCTCCATCAGTAAATGAGGTAGGATTGGCATAGGCCTATCATCTTGTTTCCTTCCTTGCTTCAACATTGACCGGAACATTGTCACCATCAGGATCGGGTCTAACACCTCCAGCGACAACATCCGCTTACCTCGTTCACCACTGCCATCATTATGTGTAGTCAGCGCCTCTTCCTGGAAGGCATCTGCTCCTTGCTCCAGAATCGCACGATCTCCAGCATCTTGTAAACCTGTCCAATATCGCATAAACCATCATGCCTAGCAAATAAACTCAGTTTCTAAAAAAGGAGATCTGACAAAGTTATTATCAAAGCAAGCCCTATTACACAATTTCCATATTGCCCAACATATATTTGCTAGGCCAACAACTAGCGAGTTTCTACCCCTTAGTATAAACTCAGGTAACCACTAGAAGAATTGGGAGAAACAACCAGGCCTATCTTGCACCCCGGACATTTGCTCAAGATGCTCTAGATATACTTTGCTACCGAGAACCTAATAAAGAGGTGGGTCGTGGTCTCCCTGAACATCAGCTACAAGTAGGATTACCAATCCAATTTCTCCTGGTCATATTATCTCTTGATGCAATTGCATTATGCTAAATGAGCCAACGCCAGACCTTATTTTTAAAGGGATTTTATTCCATACATGTTTAGAGGACATGCCAGGGCCAACATCAGATAGGTAAGCATACACAAATTTGACAGTGAAATTTCCAATTTTAGTTTATTACCATTTTGGGGAGTCGTCCATTGGAGACGTGTTGACATGTTCAGTTTCCTTCTCTAATTGCAATCTCATGTCTCCATTTAGCCTTCTCCTAAAAGTTTGAATGCCAACCAGTATTAGCCATTGATGCACAATACAAGAGTTCTCATTGTGAATTTCATACAACTCAGGAGCTGTTCTCTGATGGGTTTATCCCTACACTAGTTGTCATGCCAAAAATTAGTTTGTTTGACATTACCAACTATCATAGTTCTATGTACCTTTCAGGTAAATCTACTTGTTTTCAGCAGACCAACCCAAGGGAATCATTCACGGTGCCATTAATCTAGTGTATATCATTCTAGATTTTGTATTTATTTTTAACTATATCCTTCCACATCCCTTCTGTATTCTCCGAGTTCCACCGCCATTTGCATGTTATGAATATCGAAGCCACCTTTCTACTTTGCTCTGCAAATAATAGGACACATGAACCATATGATATTTCTATTATTTCACTTCCTTGCCAAAAAAAAAGATCTTATATGGACTCCTCCAATCTACGAACATTTTTCTTAGGGAATCTATACATGAAAAGTGAAAAAATATGAATGCTAGTCAAACAGACTTTGATTCTTGTTACTATACCACCCAGGGATAGAGTTCTAGCTTCCCAACCTTCCAGTCTATTTTTTATTTTCTCTACAACAGGGACCAATCAACTACATGTAATCTACCACCATATGCAGGAACACCCAAATATCTTATAGGAGATCTAACCCAATTCCGCCTCTCACCCATTCCCCTGGGCAGCCCTCTCTCTACACATCCTTCTTCGTTCCTTCCTTTGCTGCAGGAGGCATGCCGAAGTGCATCACTCGTGCTTTCCACGAAAGCAATCATGCTACTAACCGTTGCGTAATATGCCCTAAATGTATCAACATTTTTTCATGTTATCGCACATAACTTTTCAAATGTTGTAATATTAATATTCTATCATATTAACCTACCCCGTCCGTCCCAAAATAAGTGTCTCGACTTTGTACTAACACTTAGTACAAAGTTGAGACACTTATTTTGGGACGGAGGGAGTACTAATGATGAAGAAGAAAGTAATTTGCATGTTTATTGCTTGTAGGCACATGAACCTTTCCACACACTAGAAAAATTGAGAAAAAAATTAAGTTTTTTTTGTCAGAGGAGGGCACCGGCCAAAAGAAAGTGCCAGGGGACGTGACCTGGCGCGCCCTGGCCACATGCCTTAACTAGGGCATGGGTGTAACGCCCCGGATCCGATGCGCCAGGTGTCTTCCAGTTATTCGTCGTTGTTGCCATGTCATTTGCTTGCATGTTGCATTTTGCCATGTCATCATCTGCATTGCATCATCATGTTTTTCAAAACTTGCATCCGGTCCTTTTCCCCGTTGCCCGTTTCGCGATCCGACACTCTCGCACGCGCCCGTCGCCCCTCTCAGTCCTTGTTTCGTGAGTGGGAGAAAAACGTTCTCGGAATGAGCCGAGATTTGCCGAGTGGCCTTGGTATAGCACCGACAGACCGCCCGTCAAATTTCGTTCCATTTGGAGGTCGTTTGATGCCCCAACGGTTGACTGCGTAGCCCGAAACCACTTCTTTTGTGCAGCCCAACACCCCTCCAAATCAGCCCACTAACCCAGCAAAACCCCCTCCATGCTCTCCGTCGTTCGATCACGATCGTGTGGGCGAAAACCGCACCTCATTTGGACATACCTACCTCCTTCTACCTATATAAACACCTCCATTCCATTTTTTCGCGGACGAAACCCGAGCTTCTTCCTCCTCCCGCCGACGGACACGTCCACCCTCACGCCCGGACATATCCGCGACCGCCTCTGCCCAATCCGGAGCCTCCACCTGTCCGCCGCCGTTGTCCTCGCGGCCGCGGCCCGCCCAGGCCCGCGCGGCCGCCCGTCCGCCTTGCTCCTCCACCCTCCTCGCCGTTCGCCTCCGCCGCCGCACCTCTCCACCGGCGCCGACCCCGCCTCCGCCGGTCCCCGCCGTCCGCTCCTCGCCGCCTCGGGCGCCGCCGTCCGCCGCCATGGCGCCCGCGCCTCGCCGCCCGAGCCCCGGACCTCGCCGGTGCTCGCATCCCCGCCGCCGTGCCAACTCCGGCCGCGCCGCCCGCGCCTCTCCTCCGCCGTCCGCCGCCATGGCGCCCGTGCCTCCTCCGCCTTCGCCGGCGCAGCTGCTCGTCGGAGCACGCGCCACCACCGCCCTCGTCGCGGATCCGGTCGGGCCGGACCGGATCCGATCGTCCCCGCGCCTCCCCGTCGTCTCCTCCTTGTCGGAATCCTCGCCGGAGCTCGCCGAAGCTCTTCTCCGGCCAGATCCGCCGCGGGTGGATGACATCCACCCGCCCCTCCAACCAAACACGGCCCCTCCGTCCCGGACCCCTCCATCCCGCATGGTTCCGTCCCGTTTTCTGCGAGGTTGAAATTCCACCAAGTCCTCAGTTTTTCCACATCATGCATGCACCTTGTGTACCTTGTATCTTTGCGTGTACTGCTCCGTTTTGCATGTATAATATATCTAAATGTTGATCATGAGATGCTTTTCATTTTGTTCCATGGTGCCATGCTTGTTTGAGGTCATCTTGATGCCCTAATCATCGTTGCAAGAGTGCTATATGATGTTAACTGCTGTCTGTTATCAGAACTTGGTGATTTGTCTTTTTCATTGCATTTTGTGTGTGCATCCTATGAGCTTGAGCTCTACATGTGTTTTGAACTACATCATGCCATCTTTACAGGGGTGCTTATCTTGTATTTTTGTGATCTATGTGGTGACTAGCACAAGCATGCGAAGTAGCCTCCATGATGTTGCTGATTTCCGTGACATGATTTCTGCGAAGTCCGAGTCTGTTATATTTTGTTTCCATGTAAACCTACTGGCTCCATGAGTTCTATGCATAATATGGAGATGTTCACTAAGTATGTTTTGTTATACATGTTATGATCTATCCATCCATTCCCTTGTTTGTATTTATAGCCTGCTGTAGATTGTTGCTATCATGCTCCAAACTTGCTAAATAATGTTGCTGTCAGCCTGTTAACATGAAGTTCGTTATTGTCATGTGTTTTGCTAGTGATCCATGTATCCTATGACTATGCTATTACGATTCTTAGCTTCATATTTATGCCATCTTACTGCTGGTTACCTTGTCATGCCATCTATTACTCTGTGATGAGTGGTTCAATCTCACCAACATGCCTACTTATCGTTGTTTCTGCCATGTCCTGTTATTTTCACCAAGTGAATCTGTCATATTACTTGCTATGTTTACCTGGGTGCCATCATATCTTCTGTGCCTTTTTAGCTCATGTTCAGTAAGCGACTTTTGTTCTATGCAATTAGTAGATTCATGCCATACCTTTTTTTGCTATGATAAGTTCCTGTAGCATGTCGTTCGATAGCTCTAAACTTTGCAACCTGATGTTATTTCTGTCATGTCCAGTAATTTCTGCCAAGTCTGTGAAACTGTTATTATTTGCAATCTTGCCATGTCCTTTTGAGCATGTTCTAGTGATTTCTGGGAATAGCTCAGTGTTCATGTTTTGTCATGCTTTACCTGTACATCATGTCCATGCCTTTTGTTTTCATGTTGAGGTGCTGTAGCATGTTGTTTTGATGCTTCCAAGATGCCTAATTGCTGTTTTGGACAGATTGTTGTTATATCTTGGTTGGAGTGTATGTGTTGAACCGTTGCTCCGTTTTGAGCATGCTCTATATGAAACTTTCTTAGTTTTGCATGTAGTTTCATGTTACCTTGTTGCATCCATGTTTTGAGGTGTTTGCTTGATAATTGAATGCATTTTGCATCAATGCCATGTTTAACTTGTTTTGCTCATATCTTCTAGGCCGTAACTCCGAATCTAATAAACTTTATATATAACTTGACTAGAATTTCGTGTAGATCATCTTGGTGCATCTTAACTTGCTGTTTAACAACTTGAACATAAGGTTTATTCAGATCTGGACCAATTTCGAAATTTGTATATGAGGACTTACCGGAATTGTTATATGTTGTTTTCGGCCTCATTTAAACTTGCTTTGATGTGTTGATCTTGTATGCATCATCTCTTGCCATGAGTAGCTTCATGTAGCCTTGTCATGCATCATACTTGGTTGAGCATCATGCCTTGTTCATGTGTGGTGTGTTTACTATGTGGTGTGCTTCTTCTCGATAATTCCCGTGTCGTTGCGATCGTGAGGATTCGTTCGTCTTCGTGGCTTCATCTTCTTCATGGATGTGACGCCCGAATATTTAAGCGACAGTAAATCCCTGTTAGTCATGCCGTGTCACCTTAGTTACTGTTGCTAATCTCTGTTAGTTCAAAACCAATTCAAATTCAAAATCAAGTCAAACATTTAAAGTTTTCAAAAGTCAAAACTAAAATGTTGTAAAGGTGTTAAATAAATCATGGGTAATAATGGTGGAGAAACCTAAATTTAATAAAATGTTTAAGTGTTCAAAATAATTAAAATAGAGATTTAAATATTAAAATAAATGCCTTTTGAATTTTATAAAATATTAAACTATTTTAATTTGGGTTGAGAATTAATGTGGCAATAGTATATTTAAAAGTATTAATTTAAGTGCCAGTGATAATTTTTATGAAACTAAAATAAAAGAAAACTAAAAGTAAAAAAGTAAAAGAAAAATAAATAAAAAGAAAAGAAACAAAACAGGAAAATAACTAACAAAAAAAATAAGAACCCTCGGGCTCCGGCCCAACAGGCCTGCAGCCCAACCGGGCCACCAGGCCGGCCACTCCCCTTATCCCCCTCTCACCCGAAACCCTAACCCCCCCCCACGCACACCACTCCCCCACTCGCACCACCACTCCCCCCCTCGCTCCCTCGATCCAGATCGGATCGGCCTCGACGCCGCCGCCTCGCCCTCGTCCGTCACCGCCTGGAGCACGACCTCGCCGACGCCTCCTCCGCGCCGGACTGCCTCCACGTCGCCGTCGTCCCCATCAACCACCCCGACCACCGCTGCCCCGAACCCTACTAACCCGCCGTGAGCCGCGCCCCTCCTCTCTCTCCCTCGCCCCGTGCTCGTCCCCTCCCCCGCTCGCCGCTCGGGGCCGCGCCCCATGCCCTGACCCCCCGCGCGCGCCCGAGCCTCGCCTCGCTCTGCCGCTCCACTCGCCGCGGCCACTCGCACGCACGGGCGCCCCTCCTCCCTGCGCTCACCTCGCCCCCTGCACCGCCCCACGCTTCGCCGCACCCGCCCCTCCATCCTATGCTCGCCCGTGACCGCCGTCGCCTCTGCCACTTTGCCCCCGCGGCCACTTCCTCCGCCCCGCACGACGCCCGCCGCTCGCCCCGCCTCCGCCCGCCGTGGCCCTCGTGCCCCGCTGCGGCAACCCCCGCCATGGCCACGGCCCCGCCCTGCCCGGGGCAGGCTACGGGCGCCCGTCGCCCACGCCCATGCCCGTGCGCCCGCGCCCGCGCCGCACACGCGCGCCGCGCCAGCGCTCGCTTGTGGCCCCTTGGCCACTGCCAGGTGGGGCCCCGCGCCCCTGAGCCACTGCCCCTGGGCCCGAACCCCCTAGGGCCAATGGCAGATGGGCCCCACGCCTAGAACGTTTTTGTATAAAATAGTTAAATAAAATAATAATAATAAATAAATAATAAAGATAATTAATTAACTTATTAATCCTGTTAATATTAACTAATTAAGATTAATTAACCTAATAACTAATTAACTACTGTTAATTAGCTAACAGCCCCTGACAGATGGGACCCACCTGTCAGGTTGACCAGGTCAACGGTCAACATTGACTGCTGACGTCATGCTGATGCATTAATTAAATTTCAAATTAAATTAATTTATTAAATTCTAAATGATTTAAATCTTTAAAATTTAATATAAAATAAACCGTAGCTCGGATGGAAAAACTTTGTACATGAAAGTTGCTCAGAACGAGGAGCCGAATCCGAATACGTAGTCCGTTTGTCAGCCACACGTTCCTAGCATAGCGAACATGGAACTTTCCCCCTCCGGTCCGTCTGTCCGAAAACGCGAAACATCGGGAATACTTTCCCGGATGTTCCCCCCCTTCGCCGGTACCACCTACTGCCGCGTTAGGGCACACCTAGCACCGCTCATTTTCATGTCACGCATCGTCATGCTTATGTTTGCATTGTATTTACTGTTTCTTCCCCCTCTTCTCTCCGGTAGACTACGAGACCGACGCCGCTGCTGGTGCCCCGACCGACTACGGTGTTGATGACCCCTCCTTGTCTAAGCAACCAGGCAAGCCCCCCCTTGATCACCAGACATCGCCTATTCTTCTCTATACTGCTTGCATTAGAGTAGTGTAGCATGTTACTGCTTTCGGTTAATCCTATTCTGTTGCATAGCCTATCATTGTTGCTACAGTTGTTACCCTTACCTGCTACCCTACTGCTTAGTATAGGATGCTAGTGTTCCATCAGTGGCCCTACACTCTTGTCCGTCTGCAATGCTATACTATCGGGCCGTGATCACTAGGGAGGTGATCACGGGTATATACTATATACTTTATATACATGACACATGTGGTGACTAAAGTCGGGTCGGCTCGTTGAGTACCCGCAAGTGATTCTGATGAGGGGGCTGAAAGGACAGGCGGTTCCATCCCGGTAGAGGTGGGCCTGGGTTTCTGACGACCCCCGACTGTTACTTTGTGGCGGAGCGACAGGGCAGGTTGAGACCACCTAGGAGAGAGGTGGGCCTGGCCCTGGTCGGCGTTCGCGAATACTTAACACGCTTAACGAGATCTTGGTATTTGATCTGAGTCTGGCCATTTGGTCTATACGCACTAACCAACTACGCGGGAACAGTTATGGGCACTCGACGTCGTGGTATCAGCCGAAGCTCTTCTTGACGTCAGCGACGGAGCGGCGCGCGCCGGATTGGACTGGAATGCCACTAGGCTAGGTCTGCTTCCGGCCGCCCTCGCAACGTGCAGTTGTGCAATGGGCGATGGGCCCAGACCCCTGCGCGCATAGGATTTAGACTGGCGTGTTGACCTCTCTGTTGAGCCTAGGTGGGGCTGCGACGTGTTGATCTTCCGCGGCCGGGCATGACTCAGAAAAGTGTGTCCGTCCAAATGGGATCGAGCGTGTTGGGTTATGTGGTGCACCCCTGCAGGGAAGTTTATCTATTCGAATAGCCGTGTCCCTCGGTAAAAGGACGACCCGGAGTTGTACCTTGACCTTATGATAACTAGAACCGGATACTTAATAAAATACACCCTTCCAAGTGCCAGATATAACCCGGTGATCGCTCTCTAACAGGGCGTCGAGGAGGGGATCGCCGGGTAGGATTATGCTATACGATGCTACTTGGAGGACTTCAATCTACTCTCTTCTACATGCTGCAAGATGGAGGCTGCCAGAAGCGTAGTCTTCGACAGGATTAGCTATCCCCCTCTTATTCTGGCATTCTGCAGTTCAGTCCACTGATATGGCCCTTTACACATATACCCATGCATATGTAGTGTAGCTCCTTGCTTGCGAGTACTTTGGATGAGTACTCACGGTTGCTTTTCTCCCTCTTTTCCCCTTTCTATACCTGATTGTCGCAACCATATGCTGGAGTCCAGGAGCTAGAGATCCCGAGGATGATTCTACATGGAGTTCGGCTTCGAGGAGTAGTTAGGAGGTCCCAGGCAGGAGGCCTTGCCTTTTCGATCGTTGCTACTGTTGTGCTAGCCTTCTTAAGGCAAACTTGTTTAACCTATGTCTGTACTCAGATATTGTTGCTTCCGCTGACTCGTCTATGATCGAGCACTTGTATTCGAGCCCTCTGGCTTGTATTATGATGCTTGTATGACTTATTTATGTTGTAGAGTTGTGTTGTGATATCTTCCCGTGAGTCCCTGATCTTGATCGAACACATTTGCGTGCATGATTAGTGTACGGTCAAATCGGGGGCGTTATAAGTTGGTATCAGAGCCGGCTGCCTGTAGGAATCCCCCTTTCCAACTCCTTGGCCGAAGTCGAGTCTAGTCATTGAAAAACTTTTACTAACATGGCTGTGTGGCTTACGGGCCCACGTCGCCATTGGGTGGTATTAGGATCTTTTACTCCTTGTCTATACTCTGGGACTCTGATCTCTCTTCTATTCGGGTTAAGTGAATTTTACTAAATCTAACATTAGGATCTCGTTATCACTTTCACCCGGAGAGCCCCTTATTACTGATGATCGTCTGCTGCACGTGAAGACCCTGAAGATACTCTCCGCTGATAACCCGAGAACTTGTGTTCATCGCTTTTGCAATTCCCTTTCATCGATAAACTCCTATGGATAACCACGTATACTCGCCATTCATACAATGTTTCCCAGTTGATCTTGTTATTACAAGATACCTCGAAATTCTCTTGTTGCTCCGAGAATCCTTTGAGCTTACTGCCTTGCTGTTCTTTGCCACATGAATACCACTATGGATAATTTCTAGCACTCACCGGATATTTGCTCATCCCCAGTTGATTCAAGTATTTCACAAAAGTGTTCAAAATACCATTCGATCTACCGAAAATCCTGAGCAGCCTATTGCTCTTGAAATTCTTGCTTGCTTGCATTATGGTTAATCCCATAAGTCTCGTAATCTTATTGTCATTCCTTGTCATTATCATTTTGAGTCTGTTGATTCAAAATATTACGAATGCTCACAATCCTCAATCAGATCCTAGGATTCTTCCTTCTGGCTCAAACGTCATTTTAAACATGAGCTGGTATCGACCAATCAAATTGCCATCGATTGTACCCCTAAGGCTACTCATCTTATCCATCCTTAATCAGAGCGATTGCTTCTGATCCCTTGATTTGGAAATCATAATTCCTTTGCATTTGAGCTTTGAGTTAGCCAGTTGTTTCTATAATCTGATCCCCTTGCATTCTTTCTTCCTCTAGTTGAGTATCGATGCTCACATCTGATCCCTTGTGGACAACCAAATCCTTTGTTAGATTATTATCCGACAGTGCCCTCATATTTAATCACCTTGTGAGTTCTTCCCTGATACATAATGCCTTTGGTAAATTGTATCCTCTACTTTGTCAACCATGCTCTGCTTTTGAGCTGGTGATAATTACTCTTGAAGCTTGTGGTATATGTTCCTAAGATACCCCTATGGGTTGAACCTATGCCTTCCCTAATCCGTGTGAACCCAAGAGTTTTCACGAGTCATACTCTTCTGACTTTTTGCCAGATAAAATTTCAACACTACAACTTCATTGAATGCGAGAAGTGAATGAAAGGTTATGCATTGGAGAAGTGGGAGTCGACCTTGAACTTTGTGTTCATGCCCATGGAAACGATGTAGATCTTATCATGGAAGCTTCTTGTAACAATAATTATTCCCTTGGTATAATTTGATCCTGCATCTGTGATTTTGGCCTTTGCAATCATGGTTCCAACCAAGATTGTCTTCTTTGATCCCCTTTCTCGGACAAGTTGAAGTGCTTGCCTTCTGCATATCAATACACATGTCCAAACTCTAATATGGTCTACCATCGAGTATTACCCCTGGTATCTCGAGAATATCAAATAACTGAGTTGCTTCCAGTGAGTATTCATCTAGTATTACTTCTCCCCGATTTCAGATTTTCCCCCGGGTTCTGAGTTATCAGTCACTCGAGAACACCGATAAGAGAATCGATCCCGCACTCCAATTCAATAACTCTAAGTAAATTTCGTTGCTTACGAGTTTAATAATCCTTCAAGTCATTCCTAGCCTGTATGGCTATATCATTGTCGTGGTGATTTTAACTGTGCTACCTGGTCCTTATTCTTGGAGCACCACTTCGATGATGAGCTAAGCTTACGTCGATTTTCCTTGCCATATCATTTAGCCTTGAACAACAAGCTTGATTTCGAGTTTGTGTCGTACCCCTGGTTCCAATAACCTTTCGCTTCATCATTCCTTTCACTTGATGTCATCGCCGATCGATTACCTCTTCATAAATTCTCGCTACAAATGGTCGTGAACATCATCAACATTCTGAGCTCTTCCAAGATATCTATCGAATTTTGGATGAGAAATACCATCCTTGCCCCTCGATGATTTGTGTAATCATCGACAACATTCTTACCTTCCCCCAACAGAAACTTGTTCATGTTTTGTGTTGTACCTTGATATCCTTGCTATCTAGCTTAGGTTATGTTCTACCTTGTAGTATTACTATCTTCTATATCAAAAATGTTGTGAGGATTGCTCCACCTCTTAAGTATTCTTCGTATAGTGATGCTTCTCGCCATCACCATTCCCTTCTTGGTACCCGTGTTGAGTGAACTCTGTTGTGCGAATTTATTATCTCTGGCAACCGTATTGCTTCAGAGTTAATGGACAATTATTCCAATTTAGTGTGTTGGTTGCTCAATCGCCATTCCGACGTTGGGCGTGCAACCCAACCCTTATTTCGAATGCACCTTTCAAACCATGTATAATTGTCTTTGTTTTCCTCCAACATACATCATTAAGTCATTTGATCTGGCTAATGTTATCTCCTTGTTCACATAGTTGTGGAAACCCATCCTTTTTGGAAATGTCAATGGATTGTCGCTGAGTCAATCAGTCACCTCCTCACCTCTCCTTGATTTAATGATGAACTCTTGTTTCGGAACTCGCTTCCATGGTTTAATTCCCGAGAATCATACAATGTCACCTCGACAATTTGTGTTGCACCTTTCTTCTCAGGCATCCTGAGTCTAAGGTATTTTGACACCAATCAGATCTGAATCTCGGTCAGATATGATGGTTGGAACATATTTTCAAGAGTTATAACATTGGTCCCTATATGCCCCGGTAAGGTGATGTCATGCCTAGCACGCCTGACCAGAGGACCTAGTGTTATAGTTTCCTTCTTAACAGGGTTAATCATTTTTCCATGAGGAAATTGAATGCCTTGTTTAATAAGTTTATCCCGATGGATCCTTTGTGTATCCAAAGTCCGATTTTTGCTTGAAGACCATGACAATGCTATCCCGAAGCATGTCTGTGGTAATCCAATTTTCAACAAGAACATTTGAAGCCCAATGCTAAATGTTTCTCGCTCAATTATCCAAACACCGTTGTATGGGTAATGTCATGAAATTTCTCTCACCTTACCTAAAGAGTTTTCTACATTATATCCTATCCTGGATATCATGCTCTGCTTGTCCTTGGGAAGGATATACCCTTGAAATATGTGTTTAAACACATTTTCCTTTCCATTGTTCTGTTTAATCTGATAATCATATTTTCCTTTCCATTGTTTGGTTTAACCTTTCTGGTGATCTATATGATCTAAGCAGTAGTATTCTCCTGCTTATGTAAACACCTCGGTGTACAATTCTGTCAGTAAGACCCTGTTACTATTGTTGATGATATTCCGGTAACCACCGATGGACGAGAACTTTGCCTATTAGTCCGCCTCGTTTCGACGAGTAGGAAAATGGTTCTCTTCGTCCCTCGCCCTTGGTACCGATGTTGTTGCCAACATAAAAGACATGCTATCCTCTGACATGCCTTGCTTACATGATCACGCAAGACGTCTCCGCCCTTCCTACTTTTAACCCACATGGTGGGCCCATAACCCACAGTTCCACAGGATCGAAACCTGACTCTCTTGTACACCCCCTGTTCCCAAGGTTATTCCTCACGCTTGGCTTCGTATGTAATTCACGTGCCACCTTTCGTGAGATCATCAATTTTGGTATCAGACACAATACTTATTCCCGTTGCTCTGAACCCTTCAGGCATCGAACGATTGCCTGCCCGCTCGAAACTTCCCCACGATACCTCCTTACTTTGCTCTCGATATTGTCTTAAAATTTCCATTCGAGAGTTACTTTCCGCCACCTTCCCCGATGTTATCAACCAGATAGTCAACCGTTCAGAGGTCTGTTATTCCTAAGTTACCCCTTGTCCTTCGTAAGTACGATGGAGTTCCCGAAGAAAGGATGCCAGCTTCATCATGATTACCTTAAGCAGGAAAAATGAAGACATCAACGTAACGGATCAACTTCTTCGAGAAGAGCAACCAAGACCGAGAAGATTCGTTAGAATTTCGTAACCAGATCTTTCCCCCTTGCTCCACCTCTTAAATATCGGGACGAGATTTCTTGTAGTGGAGGAGAATTGTGACGCCCGGATATTTAAGCGACAGTAAATCCCTGTTAGTCATGCCGTGTCACCCTAGTTACTGTTGCTAATCTCGCGTTAGTTCAAAACCAATTCAAATTCAAAATCAAGTCAAACATTTAAAGTTTTCAAAAGTCAAAAGTAAAATGTTGTAAAGGTGTTAAATAAATCATGGGTGATAATGGTGGAGAAACCTAAATTTAATAAAATGTTTAAGTGTTCAAAATAATTAAAATAGAGGTTTAAATATTAAAATAAATGCCTTTTGAATTTTATAAAATATCAAACTATTTTAATTTGGGTTGAGAATTAATGTGGCAATAGTATATTTAAAAGTATTAATTTAAGTGCCAGTGATAATTTTTATAAAACTAAAATAAAAGAAAACTAAAAGTAAAACAGTAAAAGAAAAATAAATAAAAAGAAAAGAAACAAAACAGAAAAATAACTAAAAAAAAAGAACCCTCGGGCTCCGGCCCAGCAGGCCTGCAGCCCAACCGGGCCACCAGGCCGGCCACTCCCCTTATCCCCCTCTCACCCGAAACCCTAACCCCCCCACGCACACCACTCCCCCACTCGCGCCCCCACTCTCCCCTCCCTCCCCCGATCCAGATCGGATCGGGCTCGACGCCGCCGCCTCGCCCTCGTCCGTCGCCGCCCGGAGCACGACCTCGCCGGCGCCTCCTCCGCGCCGGACTGCCTCCACGTCACCGTCGTCCCCATCAAGCACCCCGACCACCGCTGCCCCGAACCCTACTAACCCGCCGTGAGCCGCGCCCCTCCTCTCTCTCCCTCGCCCCGTGCTCGTCCCCTCCCCTGCTCGCCGCTCGGGGCCGCGCCCCATGCCCTGACCCCCCGCGCGCGCCCGAGCCTCGCCCCGCGCTCTGCCGCTCCACTCGCCGCGGCCACCCGCACGCACGGGCGCCCCTCCTCCCCGCGCTCACCTCGCCCCTGCACCGCCCCACGCTCTGCTGCGCCGCACCCGCCCCTCCATCCTGTGTTCGCCCGCAACCGCCGTCGCCTCTGCCACTTTGCCCCCGCGGCCACTTCCTCCGCCCCGCACGGCGCTCGCCGCTCGTCCCGCCTCCGCCCGCCGTGGCCCTCGTGCCCCGCTGCGGCAACCCCCGCCATGGCCACGGCCCCGCCCTGCCCCGGGCAGGCTACGGGCGCCCGTCGCCCACGCCCACGCCGTGCGCCCGCGCCCGCCTGTGGCCCCTGGGCCACTTCCAGGTGGGGCCCCGCGCCCCTGAGCCACTGCCCCTGGGCCCGAACCCCCTAGGGCCAATGGCGGATGGGCCCCACGCCCAGAACGTTTTTGTATAAAATAGTTAAATAAAATAATAATTAAAAAATTAAAAATAATAATAAATAAATAAATAATAAAGATAATTAATTAACTTAATTAATCATGTTAATATTAACTAATTAAGATTAATTAACCTAATAACTAATTAACCTAATTAACTACTGTTAATTAGCTAACAACCCCTGACAGGTGGGACCCACCTGTCAGGTTGACCAGGTCAACGGTCAACGTTGACTGCTGACGTCATGCTGATGCATTAATTAAATTTTGAATTAAATTAATTTATTAAATTCTAAAAATGATTTAAATCTTTAAAATTTAATATAAAATAAACCGTAGCTCGGATGGAAAAACTTTGTACATGAAAGTTGCTCAGAACGACGAGACGAATCCGAATACGTAGTCCGTTTGTCAGCCACACGTTCCTAGCATAGCGAACATGGAACTTTCCCCCTCCGGTCCGTCTGTCCGAAAACGCGAAACATCGGGAATACTTTCCCGGATGTTCCCCCCCTTCGCCGGTACCACCTACTGCCGCGTTAGGGCACACCTAGCACCGCTCATTGTCATGTCACGCATCGTCATGCTTATGTTTGCATTGTATTTACTGTTTCTTCCCCCTCTTCTCTCCGGTAGACTACGAGACCAACGCCGCTGCTGGTGCCCCGACCGACTACGGTGTTGACGACCCCTCCTTGTCTAAGCAACCAGGAAAGCCCCCCCCTTGATCACCAGACATCGCCTATTCTTCTCTATACTGCTTGCATTAGAGTAGTGTAGCATGTTACTGCTTTCGGTTAATCCTATTCTGTTGCATAGCCTATCATTGTTGCTACAGTTGTTACCCTTACCTGCTACCCTACTGCTTAGTATAGGATGCTAGTGTTCCATCAGTGGCCCTACACTCTTGTCCGTCTGCAATGCTATACTATCGGGCCGTGATCACTAGGGAGGTGATCACGGGTATATACTATATACTTTATATACATGACACATGTGGTGACTAAAGTCGGGTCGGCTCGTTGAGTACCCGCAAGTGATTCTGATGAGGGGGCTGAAAGGACAGGTGGTTCCATCCCGGTAGAGGTGGGCCTGGGTTCCTGACGGCCCCCGACTGTTACTTTGTGGCGGAGCGACAGGGCAGGTTGAGACCACCTAGGAGAGAGGTGGGCCTGGCCCTGGTCGGCGTTCGCGAATACTTAACACGCTTAACGAGATCTTGGTATTTGATCTGAGTCTGGCCATTTGGTCTATACGCACTAACCAACTACGCGGGAACAGTTATGGGCACTCGACGTCGTGGTATCAGCCGAAGCTCTTCTTGACGTCAGCGACGGAGCGGCGCGCGCCGGATTGGACTGGAACGCCACTAGGCTAGGTCTGCTTCCGGCCGCCCTCGCAACGTGCAGGTGTGCAATGGGCGATGGGCCCAGACCCCTGCACGCATAGGATTTAGACTGACGTGTTGACCTCTCTGTTGAGCCTAGGTGGGGCTGCGACGTTTTGATCTTCCGCGGCCGGGCATGACTCAGAAAAGTGTGTCCGGCCAAATGGGATCAAGCGTGTTGGGTTATGTGGTACACCCCTGCAGGGAAGTTTATCTATTCGAATAGCCGTGTCCCTCGGTAAAAGGACGACCCGGAGTTGTACCTTGACCTTATGACAACTAGAACCGGATACTTAATAAAATACACCCTTCCAAGTGCCATATATAACTCGGTGATCGCTCTCTAACAGGGCGTCGAGGAGGGGATCGCCGGGTAGGATTATGCTATACGATGCTACTTGGAGGACTTCAATCTACTCTCTTCTACATGCTGCAAGATGGAGGCTGCCAGAAGCGTAGTCTTCGACAGGATTAGCTATCCCCCTCTTATTCTGGCATTCTGCAATTCAGTCCACTGATATGGCCCTTTACACATATACCCATGCATATGTAGTGTAGCTCCTTGCTTGCGAGTACTTTGGATGAGTACTCACGGTTGCTTTTCTCCCTCTTTTCCCCTTTCTATACCTGATTGTCGCAACCAGATGCTGGAGTCCAGGAGCTAGAGATCCCGAGGATGATTCTACATGGAGTTCGGCTTCGAGGAGTAGTTAGGAGGTCCCAGGCAGGAGGCCTTGCCTTTTCGATCGTTGCTACTGTTGTGCTAGCCTGCTTAAGGCAAACTTGTTTAACCTATGTCTGTACTCAGATATTGTTGCTTCCGCTGACTCGTCTATGATCGAGCACTTGTATTCGAGCCCCCGAGGCCCCTGGCTTGTATTATGATGCTTGTATGACTTATTTATGTTGTAGAGTTGTGTTGTGATATCTTCCCGTGAGTCCCTGATCTTGATCGAACACATTTGCGTGCATGATTAGTGTACGTTCAAATCGGGGGCGTTATAATGGACTCGTTCTTCTTCCTTGCGGGATTTCAGGCAAGATGACCGTCACCTTGTATCTCATTACTATCATTGCTATGCTAGTTGCTTCGTTCTATCGCTATGCTGCGCTACCTATCACTTGCTCTTCAAGCCTCCCAAATTACCATGAACCTCTAACCTTTGTCACCCTTCCTAGCAAACCGTTGTTTGGCTATGTCACCGCTTTGCTCAGCCCCTCTTATAGCGTTGCTAGTTGCAGGTGAAGATGAAGATTGCTCCATGTTGGATTATGATTATGTTGGGATATCACAATATCTCTTATTTAATTAATGCATCTATATACTTGGTAAACGGTGGAAGGCTCGGCCTTATGCCTAGCGTTTTATTCCACTCTTGCCGCCCTAGTTTCCGTCATACCGGCGTTATGTTCCTTGATTTTGCGTCCCTTACGCGGTTGGGTGATTTATGTGACCCCCTTGACAGTTCGCTTTGAATAAAACTCGTCCAGCAAGGCCCAACCTTGGTTTTACATTTGCCTCACCTAGCCATTTTCCCTTGGAGTCGCGCATCCCGAGGGTCATCTTTATTTTAACCCCCCCGGGCCAGTGCTTCTCCAAGTGCTGGTCCAAACCGAGCGATGTCCGGCGCCCCCGGGGCAACCAGGGTCTATGCCAACCCGACGTCTTGCACATCCGGTGTGTCTTGAGAACGAGATACGTGCGACTCCTATCGGGATTGTCGACACATCGGGCGGCTTTGCTGGTTTTGTTTTAACATTGTCGAAATGTCTTGTAACCGGGATTCCGAGACTGATCGGGTCTTCCCGGGAGAAGGAATATCCTTCGTTGACCGTGAGAGCTTATAATGGGCTAAGTTGGGACACCCCTGCAGGGTATAAACTTTCGAGAGCCGTGCCCGCGGTTATGTGGCAGATGGGAATTTGTTAATGTCCGGTTGTAGAGAACTTGACACTTGACTTAAATAAAACGCATCAACCGCGTGTGTAGCCGTGATGGTCTCTTCTCGGCGGAGTCCGGGAAGTGAACACGGTTTCTGAGTTATGTTTGACGTAAGTAGGAGTTCAGGATCACTTCTTGATCATTGCTAGTTTCACGACCGTTCCGTTGCTTTCTCTTCTCGCTCTTATTTGCGTATGTTAGCCACCATACATGCTTAGTCGCTGCTGCAACCTCACCATTTTACCCCTTCCTTACCCATTAAGCTTTGCTAGTCTTGATACCCATGGTAATGGGATTGCTGAGTCCTCGTGGCTCACAGATTACTACAACACCAGTTGCAGGTACAGGTTTTGCGATGATCATGACGCGAGAGCGATGTTACTTGTTTTGGAGTCTTCTTCTTCGATCAGGGGATAGGTTCCAGGTCGGCAGCCTGGGCTAGCAGGGTGGATGTCGTTTGAGCTTCTGTTTGTGTTTCATCCGTAGTCGGATGTGGATCTTATGTATGATGTATTGATGTATTCTTGCGGCATTTGTATGCCTTGTATGTATTCCCTTCTAATATGTAATGTCGATGTAATGATATCCACCTTGCAAAAGCGTTTCAATATGCGGTTCTATCCTTGGTGGGACCTTCGAGTCTCTTTAGGATAGTATCGCATATTGGGCGTGACAAGTTGGTATCAGAGCCTCGACCGACCCTAGGAGCCCCCTTGATTGATCGTATAGTTTGGCCTTTGTCGAGTCTAGAAGAAAACTGTTTTCGGAGTCTAGTTATATTGGAGAGTAGGAATTCTTTTTACTCCTTTGCCCCTTCGTCGCTCTGGTGAGAAATCTTGACGTAGGTGTTTTGAACTATTCCTCTTCCCCTTCAATTTTTTTAGGATCTCGCGGTTAGTTTTCGTTCGTTGTCCATCCTCTTTTCAATCCGGCGCACCTCTCTTCGAGTGGTTTCGATCCTCGTCATCTTTTGCTAGATTAATCCTCATCTCTTTTCAACCGATGTCGTTTTCCCTGTCCGAAGTTGTCCTTATTTTGTCCCACCCGCCTGCCCTTTTTCTTCTCGGAACCGGAGTCCGTAATCGAGTATCCATCATACTCGTGCGAAGCCTTTGCATTCTTTCCTCAATGATTTCAACCGGTGTTTTCTCTTCAAAGCTATTCGTCGATTTCCCCTTCCAAGTTGCCGTTGTTTTTCCCGCCCTCCCACCCCTTTAATTTCTGGAGCTTGAGTCTCTTTTGAGCATCAATTTCATTCGTTCGGAGTATCTTCAGTTTTTTTCCTCAATCATTTCAACCGGTGAATTCTTGTCAAGTTCATCATTGATTCGTCTTGTTTTCTTCTCCGGTGGACTCAATTCAAGTTTTTCGGGTTGATCATATTCTTTTCCTTGGATCAAGTGTTTTTCCTTGCTCGTTCGTCTCTCGCCAGGTTATCCTTCCGGAGTGCTCAAGACATCTCAGGAGATCCGGCTGTGTTTGAATTAATTCGAGGTTGTCACCTCATTCAAATATTTCAATTGTTCCGGTGCATCATCTATCTCTTCAACAATCTTTTTCAACGGTGTCTCTTTTTAGTGGGCCCTAACCCACATGTCTTTTCCCAGGATCTTACCTGACTCTTCTAATTTCCCGGAGCTATTCTCAAATCCTTTTCAAAGTTTTATGTAAGTATGAATTTCTTCAGTAAGACGCTTTCCAAGATCGATTTCAAAATATTTTCATTGTTGGCTCAACCTCTTCGTTTTTCATTCTCCCGGAGTATATCAACAATTTTGGCGTTATTTCTCGTCGTCACTCTCAACATTTGAAGACTGAAGTAGAGTTTTCCCTAAATCTTGTCCATTCCCCTGGAAATTCGCGGTGCTAGCTCGATGGTTATCCTATCAAATTTTTATAAGTCGTGCAATTATTTTCACCCATCCGGAGTATTTCAGGATTTGTTTTCCGTCTCAATTATCCGGAGGCCTCCATTTCAGAATATTTCTTTGTTCTAAGTTTTTCAAATCCATTCTCCGATTATTCTATATTCATGCCTTTTCGTTCGTCTCCATATTCTTCCGGTGTTTTGCTCTTTAATCAGTTTGCGATCTCTTCGTTCTCTTGTCTCTAGATTCCCTCAAGTATCTTCGTGCTTTTCTAATTCTTTCCGGTGATTCATTCTTTTTTTTCTTTCGTCATTCATTTCAATTCCTACGGTGGCTCGTTCAAGATTCTTTCTGCTGTTATCATATCAATTAATTCGTTCTTTCCAAATCCTACCGGTGGTTCATGAAGACTTTCTCAAGTTTTGCGCTGTATCCCCCCTTAATCTTTCCAACGAGAATAAGTAGTATGCAAATCCATTGTTTCTCATCAATTTAATTGGTGGAGGATAAGCATAACATAATCCTTATTTTCTTTCTTCAAGTGGTTTTATCTCTTCTTTTCGGAGATTGTTCATATTATCACATTCTCGGTTCAAAGTGTTTTCTGTTGGAAATATGCCCTAGAGGCAATAATAAATGGTTATTATTATATTTCTTTGTTCATGATAATAGTCTATTATTCATGCTATAATTGTATTGTCCGGAAATCGTAATACATGTGTGAATACATAGACCACAACGTGTCCCTAGTAAGCCTCTAGTTGACTAGCTCGTTGATCAACAAATAGTCATGGTTTCCTGACTATGGACATTGGATGTCCTTGATAACGGGATCACATCATTAGGAGAATGATGTGATGGACAAGACCCAATCCTAAGCATAGCATAAAAGATCGTGTAGTTTCGTTTGCTAGAGCTTTTCCAATGTCAAGTATCTTTTCCTTAGACCATGAGATCGTGCAACTCCCGGATACCGTAAGAGTGCTTTGGGTGTGCCAAATGTCACAACGTAACTGGGTGACTATAAAGGTGCACTACGGGTATCTCCGAAAGTGTCTGTTGGGTTGGCACGGATCAAGACTGGGATTTGTCACTCCGTGTGACGGAGAGGTATCTCTGGGCCCACTCGGTAATGCATCATCATAATGAGCTCAATGTGACTAAGGCGTTAGTCACGGGATCATGCATTGCGGTACGAGTAAAGAGACTTGCCGGTAACGAGATTGAACAAGGTATTGGGATACCGACGATCGAATCTCGGGCAAGTAACATACCGATTGACAAAGGGAATTGCATACGGATTGATTGAATCCTCGACACCGTGGTTCATCCGATGAGATCATCGTGGAACATGTGGGAGCCAACATGGGTATCCAGATCCCGCTGTTGGTTATTGACCGGAGAGGCGTCTCGGTCATGTCTGCATGTCTCCCGAACCCGTAGGGTCTACACACTTAAGGTTCGGTGATGCTAGGGTTGTAGAGATATATGTATGCGGAAACCCGAAAGTTGTTCGGAGTCCCGGATGAGATCCCGGACGTCACGAGAGGTTCCGGAATGGTCCGGAGGTGAAGAATTATGTATAGGAAGTCAAGTTTCGGCCACCGGGAAAGTTTCGGGGGTTACCGGTATTGTACCGGGACCAACGGAAGGGTCCCGGGGGTCCACCGGGTGGGGCCACCTATCCCGGAGGGCCCCGTGGGCTGAAAGTGGAAGGGAACCAGCCCTTAGTGGGCTGGGGCGCCCCCCTTGGGCCTCCCCCCATGCGCCTAGGGTTGGGAACCCTAGGGGGGGGAGCTTCCCCCTTGCCTTGGGGGGCAAGGCACCCCTTCCCCCCCTTTTGGCTGCCGCCCCCCCTTCGAGATCCCATCTCCCTGGGCCGGCGCCCCCCCAGGGGGCCTATATAAAGGGGGGAGGGAGGGCAGCAACACACAGCCTTGGGCGCCTCCCTCCTCCCCTGCAACACCTCTCTCTCTCTCTCTCTCTCGCAAAAGCTTGGCAAAGCCCTGCCGAGACCCGCTACATCCACCACCACGCCGTCGTGCTGATGGATCTCCATCAACCTCTCCTTCCCCCTTGCTGGATCAAGAAGGAGGAGATGTCGCTGCACCGTACGTGTGTTGAACGCGGAGGTGCCGTCCGTTCGGCACTCGGTCATCGGTGATTTGGATCACGGCGAGTACGACTCCGTCATCCACATTCATTGGAACGCTTCCGCTCGCGATCGACAAGGGTATGTAGATGCACTCCTTTCCCCTCGTTGCTAGTAGACTCCATAGATGCATCTTGGTGAGCGTAGAAATTTTTTAAATTATGCTACGATTCCCAACATTTTCATCTTTTCTTTCCCAGAGTTTTAAGCTTCTCGCCGATTTCGTCGCGAACCTCCATCCTAATCATCACAAGGATTTAACCTTATCCCTTTCATCCTTTAATTTTATCTCGTCATTCTTTTGTTACCGGAGTTCATCATGGTGGTTCATAAGGATTTAATTCATTCTTCAAGTGTTCATCAAGATTCTTGTTGAAGGAGTTCTAGTATCTTTCCTTCTTGCTTTTCGAAGTGCAATTAATTCTCCGTATTCTTTTGAAAGTGGAGTTTTGCATTTTTTCGTCCTTCTCAGCTTTTTCAACCATTTTCCGTTTGTGGTCGGTGATCACATCATAATTTTTGAGATGTTACCCATAAGTCCACAACAAGCTTATTCTTTTGTTGTTGAATTTCCAACAACTCCGTTCAATGTTTCCTTCTAAGGACGCTCTCTATTTCATTCATGGTAGAAGTTGTCATCTTCTTCCCCATTCTTCTCTTTCCACTCTTTCAAGTCTTTCAGAGGTTTTGTGTTGTTCCTCAAGTCGAGTATCGTTCCATTTCTCAAGTTCATATTCTATTCTTTCCTTGTTCAGCCGGAGTGCGGCATAAATTCCTTCGTTATTATTCCCTTTCTATCTTGTCCCAACCGGAGTGGTTTCAAATTCGGTCTTATTCCTTAAGCTTTTGCTTCTTGTCTCATTCAACATTCCTCTTTCCTACTCGAGTGTTCTTGACTTTGTTCATCCTCACTGTTTTGTTCTTATTTCACCTCATCTCTTTTTCCTTTCGTCTCGGTCCTAAGATCTCGGGACGAGATCTCTTGTTAGTGGAGGAGTGTTATAACGCCCCGGATCCGATGCGCCAGGTGTCTTCCAGTTATTCGTCGTTGTTGCCATGTCATTTGCTTGCGTGTTGCATTTTTCCATGTCGTCATCTGCATTGCATCATCATGTTTTTCAAAACTTGCATCCAGTCCTTTTCCCCGTTGCCCGTTTCGCGATCCGACACTCTCGCACGCGCCCGTCGCCCCTCTCAGTCCTTGTTTCGTGAGCGGGAGAAAAACGTTCTCGGAATGGGCCAAGATTTGCCGAGTGGCCTTGGTATAGCACCGACAGACCGCCCGTCAAATTTCGTTCTATTTGGAGGTCGTTTGATGCCCCAACGGTTGACCGTGTAGCCCGAAACCCCTTCTTTTGTGCAGCCCAACACCCCTCCAAATCAGCCCGCTAACCCAGCAAAACCCCCTCCATGCTCTCCGCCGTTCGATCACGATCGTGTGGGCGAAAACCGCACCTCATTTGGACATCCCTACCTCCCTCTACCTATATAAACACCTCCCCTTCCATTTTTTCGCGGACGAAACCCTAGCTTCTTCCTCCTCCTGCCGACAGACACGTCCACCCTCACGCCCGGACATGTCTACCACCGCCTCTGCCCAATCCGGAGCCTCCACCTGTCCGCCGCCGTCGTCCTCGCGGCTGCGGCCCGCCCAGGCCCGCGCGGCCGCCCGTCCGCCTTGCTCCTCCGCCCTCCTCGCCGTTCGCCTCCGCCGCCGCACCTCTCCACCGGGGACGACCCCGCCTCCGCCGGTCCCCGCCGTCCGCTCCTCGCCGCCTCAGGCGCCGCCGTCCGCCGCCATGGCGCCAGCGCCTCGCCGCCCGAGCCCCGGACCTCGCCGGTGCTCGCATCCCCGCCGCCGTGCCAACTCCGGCCGCGCGCCGCCCACGCCTCTCCTCCGCCGTCCGCCGCCATGGCGCCCATGCCTCCTCCGCCTCCGCCGGCGCTGCTGCTCGCCGGAGCATGCGCCACCACCGCCCTCGCCGGGGATCCGGTCGGGCCGGACCGGATCCGGTCGTCCCCGCGCCTACCCGTCGTCTCCTCCTCGCCGGAATCCTCGCTGGAGCTCGCCGGAGCTCTTCTCCGGCCAGATCCGCCGTGGGTGGATGAGATCCACCCGCCCCTCCAACCAAACACGGCCCCTCCATCCCGGACCCCTCCATCCCGCATGGCTCCGTCCCGTTTTCTGCGAGGTTGAAATTCCACCAAGTCCCCAGTTTTTCCACATCATGCATGCAGCTTGTGTACCTTGTATCTTTGCGTGTACTGCTCCGTTTTGCATGTATAATATATTTAAATGTTGATCATGAGATGCTCTTCATTTTGTTCCATGGTGCCATGCTTGTTTGAGGTCATCTTGATGCCCTAATCATCGTTGCAAGAGTGCTATGTGATGTTAACTGCCGTCTGTTATCAGAACTTGGTGATTTGTCTTTTTCATTGCATTTTGTGTGTGCATCCTATGAGCTTGAGCTCTACATGTGTTTTGAACTACATCATGCCATCTTTACAGGGGTGCTTATCTTGTATTTTTGTGATCTGTGTGGTGACTAGCACAAGCATGCAAAGTAGCCTCCGTGATGTTGCTGATTTCTGTGACATGATTTCTGTGAAGTCTGAGTCTGTTATATTTTGTTGCCATGTAAACCTGCTGGCTCCATGAGTTCTATGCATAATATGGAGATATTTACTAAGTATGTTTTGTTATACATGTTATGCTCTATCCATCCATGCCCTTGTTTGCATTTATAGCCTGCTTTAGATTGTTGCTATCCTGCTCCAAACTTGCTAAATAATGTTGCTGTCAGCCTGTTAACATGAAGTTCGTTATTGTCATGTGTTTTGCTAGTGATCCATGTATCCTATGACTATGCTATTGCGATTCTTAGCTTCATATTTATGCCATCTTACTGCTGGTTACCTTGTCATGCCATCTATTACTCTGTGATGAGTGGTTCAAGCTCACCAACATGCCTACTTATCGTTGTTTCTGCCATGTCCTGTTATTTTCACCAAGTCTGAATCTGTCATATTACTTGCTATGTTTACCTGGGTGCCATCATATCTTCTGTGCCTTTTTAGCTCATGTTCAGTAAGCGACTTTTGTTCTATGCAATTAGTAGATTCTTGCCATGCCTTTTTTTGCTATGATAAGTTCCTGTAGCATGTTGTTGGATAGCTCTAAACTTTGCAACCTGATGTTATTTCTGTCATGTCCAGTAATCTCTGCCAAGTCTGTGAAACTGTTATTATTTGCAATCTTGCCATGTCCTTTTGAGCATGTTCTAGTGATTTCTGGGAATAGCTCAGTGTTCATGTTTTGTCATGCTTTACCTGTACATCATGTCCATGCCTTTTGTGTTCATGTTGAGGTGTTGTAGCATGTTGTTTTGATGCTTCCAAGATGCCTAGTTGCTGTTTTGGACAGATTGTTGTTATATCTTGGTTGGAGTGTATGTGTTGAACCGTTGCTCCGTTTTGAGCATGCTCTATATGAAACTTTCTTAGTTTTGCATGTAGTTTCATGTTACCTTGTTGCATCCATGTTTTGAGGTGTTTGCTTGATGATTGAATGCATTTTGCATCAATGTCATGTTTAACTTGTTTTGCTCATATCTTCTAGGCCGTAGCTCCGAATCTAATAAACTTTATATATAACTTGACTAGAATTTCATGTAGATCATCTTGGTTCATCTTAACTTGCTGTTTAACAACTTGAACATAAGGTTTATTCAGATCTGGACCAATTTCGAAATTTGTATATGAGGACTTATCGGAATTGTTATATGTTGTTTCCGGTCTCATTTAAACTTGCTTGGATGTGTTGATCTTGTATGCATCATCTCTTGCCATGAGTAGCTTCATGTAGCCTTGTCATGCATCATACTTGGTTGAGCATCATGCCTTGTTCATGTGTGGTGTGTTTACTATGTGGTGTGCTTCTTGTCGATAGTTCCCGTGTCGTTGCGATCGTGAGGATTCGTTCGTCTTCATGGCTTCATCTTCTTCATGGACTCGTTCTTCTTCTTTGCGGGATTTCAGGCAAGATGACCATCACCTTGTATCTCATTACTATCATTGCTATGCTAGTTGCTTCGTTCTATCGCTATGCTGCGCTACCTATCACTTGCTCTTCAAGCCTCCCAAATTGCCATGAACCTCTAACCTTTGTCACCCTTCCTAGCAAACCGTTGTTTGGCTATGTCACCGCTTTGCTCAGCCCCTCTTATAGCGTTTCTAGTTGCAGGTGAAGATGAAGATTGCTCCATGTTGGATTATGATTATGTTGGAATATCACAATATCTCTTATTTAATTAATGCATCTATATACTTGGTAAAGGGTGGAAGGCTCGGCCTTATGCCTGGCGTTTTATTCCACTCTTGCCGCCCTAGTTTCCGTCATACCGGTGTTATGTTCCTTGATTTTGCGTCCCTTACGCGGTTGGGTGATTTATGGGACCCCCTTGACAGTTCGCTTTGAATAAAACTCGTCCAGCAAGGCCCAACCTTGGTTTTACATTTGCCTCACCTAGCCTTTTTTCCCTTGGGAGTCGCGCATCCCGAGGGTCATCTTTATTTTAACCCCCCCGGGCCAGTGCTTCTCCAAGTGCTGGTCCAAACCGAGCGATGTCCGGCGCCCCCGGGGCAACCAGGGTCTATGCCAACCCGACGTCTTGCTCATCCGGTGTGTCCTGAGAACGAGATACGTGCGACTCCTATCGGGATTGTCGACACATCGGGCGGCTTTGCTGGTTTTGTTTTAACATTGTCGAAATGTCTTGTAACCGGGATTCCGAGACTGATCGGGTCTTCCCGGGAGAAGGAATATCCTTCGTTGACCGTGAGAGCTTATAATGGGCTAAGTTGGGACACCCCTGCAGGGTATAAACTTTCGAGAGCCGTGCCCGCGGTTATGTGGCAGATGGGAATTTGTTAATGTCCGGTTGTAGAGAACTTGACACTTGACTTAAATAAAACGCATCAACCGCGTGTGTAGCCGTGATGGTCTCTTCTCGGCGGAGTCCGGGAAGTGAACACGGTTTCTGGGTTATGTTTGACGTAAGTAGTAGTTCAGGATCACTTCTTGATCATTGCTAGTTTCACGACCGTTCCGTTGCTTTCTCTTCTCGCTCTTATTTGCGTATGTTAGCCACCATACATGCTTAGTCGCTGCTGCAACCTCACCATTTTACCCCTTCCTTACCCATTAAGCTTTGCTAGTCTTGATACCCATGGTAATGGGATTGCTGAGTCCTCGTGGCTCACAGATTACTACAACACCAGTTGCAGGTACAGGTTTTGCGATGATCATGACGCGAGAGCGATGTTACTTGTTTTGGAGTCTTCTTCTTCGATCAGGGGATAGGTTCCAGGTCGGCAGCCTGGGCTAGCAGGGTGGATGTCGTTTGAGCTTCTGTTTGTGTTTCATCCGTAGTCGGATGTGGATCTTATGTATGATGTATTGATGTATTCTTGCGGCATTTGTATGCCTTGTATGTATTCCCTTCTATTATGTAATGTTGATGTAATGATATCCACCTTGCAAAAGCGTTTCAATATGCGGTTCTATCCTTGGTGGGACCTTCGAGTCTCTTTAGGATAGTATCGCATATTGGGCGTGACAATGGGGCCCATGAAGGTCCAACGATCTTTGGTCTAGTGTACATGTCTTTAAGTGCCCTAAAAACCCTTTACTGGTTATGGAGGATTTTTCTGCCATCATGACCTCGACATATTTGTGATACAAAGTGAAACCCAGATGCAACCCTGCTTCGGTACTCCGTGGAAGGGAAAATCATGACCATCTTTACCAATAATGATTCTCTGTTGCTCCCATGTGAGGTGTGAGTTGTGCATCACATGGAACATTGAATTTATAGTATGGTCGAGGCTTCACCGGCTTCAATCATGGCAATACAACGAACACCAGAAATAATAAAAATTATCAGGTCAGTAGATCACCTAGCGACGACTACAAGAACTGAAGCGAGCCGAAGGCATGCCGCCGTCAACGCCTCTCCCTCGCCGGGGCCGGGCAAAACTTGTTGTAGTACATAGTCCGGAAGTCGTCGTGCTAAGGCCTCATAGGACCAGTGCAACAGAACATCAACCACCGCCAATGAAAAGTGGCGTAGATCAGAAGGATCCAACCTGAAGAAGCACAAGCCATCTATACCGCCCAAGAGAACACATTTTTGAAAACAAGCACTTTTTTGAAAATCACAAAAAATGAAAGTTTGATTTTTTTGAATCCGTGAACGATTTTTGGAAATGAAATTATTTTATGAAATTCTGAACAAAATTTGAAAATGGGAACAAGTTTCGAAACTATGAAAGAAAATTTGAAAACGTGAATTTTCGAAAATAATAAGAATTTTTTGGAAAAGAGAAACAGAAAGAATGAAAAAGAAAAAGAAAAAGGATAATGTAAACCAAGAGAAAACGAGAAAAAAATAGTAAAAGAAAAACAAATATAAAAATTGTTTTTTTAGAAAGAAAAAAAATCAGTTATGTGAACCTTCTAGTTGGCTCTTGGTGGGCCGCCCCATCTCTCGCACTTGGCTGGTTCGCCTATGCGGAGCGTCGAGAGCAACTAATCGACGAGCGCTCCTTCAGGAGCCTCCCAACGATCATCTGGGGTGGGCTGAGAGTGCGCCACTTGGGGCATGCCCACCGGTCTTTCTTAGCTTTTCGACAATTTTTTTCCGATCTTTTTGCGTGAAACAACACTTTTTTTCCTTACACGAGAGGCACGGTTTAGCTTCCATTAGAAGCACGGTTTTGCTTCCGGGCGTGCCTCTCGAAAATGGAAATGAACATATTTTCTCTTTTTTTCTTTCTTGAGAGGGACGGTTTTGCTTCTGCGAGCGGCATAGCCGTGCCTCTCGGAAATGGAAAAAACGTGTTTTCTCTTCTTCGTTTTTCCTTCTGTGGGAGGCACGATTTTGCTTCCGCGAGAGTCGAAAACGAAAAAAACGCATTCTCTTTTCCCCCTTACCTCCAGAGGTACGGTTTTGCATACACGAGAGACACGGTTTTACTTCCGCGAGAGGCACGACTGTGTCTCTCGAAAACGACTTTCGGAAAGGGAAAAAATGTGCTCCCTGTCGTGGAATTGTCACGGCAGATGTCCTTGAGCTCGGACTTAGTCGTGGAGCCATCGCAGCTAGGAAGCTTGAAGGGGTTAAGCGGGACAAGGAACACGAGGGTTTATACTGGTTCGGCCCCTTACGGTGAAGGTAAAAGCCTACGTCCAGTTGAGGTGGTATTGATTAGGGTTTCGATGACCAGGGAGCTAAACTGCTATGCCTGGCTCTCGATGAGATCTTGCTTGTCCCTAAACCGCTGTCGGGTCGTCCCTTTATATAGGGAGGCTGACGCCCAGCAGCTCTCAGAGTCCCGGCCGGCTCATAAAAGTGCCCGGCTCGGACTCTCAACTATTCTTGCCTTGCACTACAAGTTCTATCATAATGATGATTGTGACTACGGGCCTTAAGCCCATCTTTGGCCCACCGTCTTCTTGCTTGGCGCCGGGCTTCTGGCAGTGACCATATGAGTAACCCGGCCCCTCCTGGCGGGTGACTCTAAGGTCTATATCCTCAACATTAGGCCCCAGATTGATTTGAGCCGGCTCATGTCAATCTTCAGTTCTTTCGACAGAAAAAATCTCCGGCTTACCATTTGTGTGAAGGCCATAACCCGGCGTGACGTCATTCTCTGGACTCCGGGTAATCCGCCGTGACGTCATCTTCCATTAAGCCCGTTTTTTACTCCACCAGATCCGCAACGGATCTTATCTTTACTGCCATCCCGAAAATCGAGGCGTTTCATGGGGAGATAACCACGCCGTGGTCTCCTTGATTCTCGCGCCCACTTATAAGCTCGCCCTTATAAATAGGCCGGCCCGACGGGCCTTCAGCCACTCCTCTCTTCTCTGTCGTCTCCTTCCTCTCACTGTTCCCGTGCTGCTCGAGCTCCGCCGCCATCGCCGCCGCGGGTCTTCTCGTCGTCACCAGCTCAGGCCGCTGCATCACCCTGATTTGACCAGAGAAACGCGACGACCTCCGCGACTCTCCAGCACCGGTGAGTACTTGCCACTCCATAGGGCAGATCCGTACTAGGGCTCCGTAGTTCTTCCTCTGTTCTTCGTAGTTCGTCGCGGCCTTCAGTAGATTTGATTTATACTGCCTCCTTTTGATCTTAGTACAGTATAGAACTAGTGCGGCGGCTGTTTAGTATTCATTCCAAATGTAAGTAGGTCTCTTTTCACTGCATAAAGGCCTCGTTCGAGCTAAAGAACTCCCCTGCGTCTGTTTTTAGGTCTAGAAACCTTTCTTTTGCCCGGCCATTTTGATCCAAAATATCTACCGCAATGTGTGAAATCTGTTTTCACCACACTTAGTAAAAAACTGCACTAATGGAGTCATGGCGGGTTACATTTCCGGTTTAAAGAAACCACGCGTCGTAGAATCTTCCGACTCAAAGGAGACCATGCGCCATAGAATTTTTCCGGCTCATCTGTGATAAGGCCGTAGACAATCGAATTACTCTCAATCCCTCGGGCGGCTTAATAACCCGGTGCACTTAGATATATGTCATTAGTCCCCTCCGTAAGCCGCCACTTAACACTGAATTACAACTTTCCTCCGGCTTATACTTAAACCAGACGTTTCCTTTTATCATAGGCTGCCGACTTTCACCATGCCTCCCAAAGCTCCTAAAGCCTCTATCACTTGCAATTGGATGAGGTCCAATGTCACCAACGAGACGCTAGCAGAGTTTGTCAAGTCAGGCCACCTGCCAAAGAAGGATGTCATGTCCTACCGTGCCCCTGACCCGTCAGAAGAGAGACCACAGCCAAAGGACGGGGAGGTGATTATTTTTGCGGATCACATGAGCCGGGGCTTCGCACCGCCCGGCTCAAAGTTTTTCAGAGACGTTCTGAATTTCTTCGATCTGCGGCCTCAGGACATAGGACCCAACTCAGTGTCCAATATCTGCAACTTCCAAGTGTTCTGCGAGGTTTACCTTGGAGAAGAACCTAGTCTGCTGCTCTTCAGAGAGCTTTTTTACTTGAATCGCCAGAACGAGTGCGCCAACGGGCCAAGTCTGGAGCTAGGTGGCATCTCCATTCAGAGACGGAGAGACTGTCTTTTCCCTTATGCCGAGCCGCCGAGTCACCCAAAGGACTGGAACATGACTTGGTTCTATTGCCAAGACACGTCACCGGCTGATGAAAGTCCGCTGCCTGGCTTTCGCCCATCGCGTCTGGAGTCAACACACCCACTGTCAGACAAGCTGACTCAAGCGGAGCGCCAGCCTCTGCTCCCCACCATAAACAAGATCAAGGCTCTCCTGGGCAATGGTCTCAACGGAATCGATCTGGTCCGGGTCTGGATCTCCTGGCGGGTGATCCCATTGAGTCGCCGCCCCGGCTTAATGTGCGAGTACACGGGCCGAAAGGATGACCCTCAGAGACACAGCCGCAACGATCTTCCTAAAGATGTTGCAGAGGAGATGACCAAGGCTCTTTTAAACGAGAGCCTGGCAGACTGCGGAAGGACCGGGTTAGCCCCCTTCTGCAAGACCAACCCAGCCCCAGCGGTAAGCCGCCAATCTGAACATCTTATCTTCTTCTGTATATAACTTTCATCTGAATCGTTTTAAGAAAATCATCATTGTATTTTTCAGGCTGACGACAAGTTCTGGCGGGTCAAATATGACCATGAGGCGGCCAAGAAGGCCAGAAAGGCGAAGAAAGCCGCCAAGAAAGCCGCTCCCCGTAAGAAGGGAAGTAGGCCAACTGCTTCGGAGCTGATGCAACTAAGCGACAGCTCCGAGTCAGAGGTAACCCCTGAACCTGTAAGCTCTTTGTTATGTTTTATTGTTTATTTCTGTCCGCCTTACCAACACTTGTTCATCAACAGGATGACACCGGAGCCAGTAACCCGGTGGTTGAAGAGGTAATGTCACTTTCCTCCGACTCGGAGCCCTTGCCAAGGCTGAAAGTCCGAAGGGTAACCCGGAAAGTAAGCTTTTCACATCCTTTAGCTTATCAAGATCCTCAATTTATTTTGAAGCGACAGGTTCACGAGAGCCGGCGTCACACCCGGACCAACAAGGACACCGACCTCTCCTCCGGGTTACCTGACGCATCGAGGAAGCGCCGAACTGAGGTTATTTCCCACTTGTACCCTTTTCATCCGTTGGCGGGTGTTATACGTCAGCCACTCAATTCTTCTGACTCAAATTATCAGGAGACCTCCCCCTCTTCGGGCGACTCTATGTAGTCGAGTCTTCCGGCTTTCAAGACCGCGCCCAGGTAATGATAACCATCTCATGTTATACTTGTCTTTACTTACCCTTTTGTGCTTAACGTTTCTATCCTTTCAGTGCCCAAGCCAAACTCACCAAGAGGGCGAAGAAGGCCAAACCAGTCGAAGAGCCGGAGTTGCCTGAGCCGGAGGCAGCAGATCAAGAACCGCCAGCTGCCTCCGCTCCCGAAGCCGCCGCTCCAACCAACAAGGCAGCTGCAGAAGCTTCTGCTAACCCGGAGGCCTCCGGCTCGGCTCAACCAGCAAATGATCCGGACGTGGTAATCACCCGGACGGAATTTGTTGAGCCCGGGAGACCTACCGCACTGGCCAAGTGCTCCGCCAAGGGGGAGTTGCTACAGCCCCGCCGGGTGAACCTGGACCTCTCCGACTACGCCAACCTGAGCATTGGAGAGCTCGTCTCTAGCTACATCAGCCAAGTGCACAAGAGCCGGGACGCAGAGGTTGCCATGGTGAACCAGATCCAGCAGAAATCTGAGGTATCATTCTGTCCTCTTACTTACTGCACAGTTACCTTTACCATGCTAGCCCCCAAGTCGACGACTTATGATTGAATATGTTGTAGACTTAGGTTCCGGCTTACTCAATTGAACCGGCAGTTTGTAGATAGAAACGTTCAATATGCATTAGCCCCCAAGTGCCAAGTGTCTTTTCTTGGAAAACGCTTGGGACTTTAAATTTATATAGCAACTGTTCATGCCATAACCCGAAAATTTATGCAGGCTGCTGGCAAGAAGCTAGAGGCTGATCTTGCTGATCTCAAGAACCGGCTTAAGATGCAAGAAATGGAGACCCGGAAGGCAAACGCCAAATTTGTGTCCAGCATCGCCGCTCAAGAAAAGCTGAAGACCGAATTTGATGCTGAACGGAAAGCCTGGGCCGAAGAGAAAGCCGCGCTGGTGAACCGGGCCGAACAGGCGGAGAAGGCCCTGTCAGAGAAGACGGCCGAACTCTCCGGTTTAAAGCGCCAAGTGTCTCAGATGGTTGCTGCCATCTTCGGTAAGTCATCCGCCGACTTTCATCCAGTTTAAAGTTTTGATGCCTCATAACTCACCCTTGTCGGCGGCTTATCCTGTTCTGTGAAACAAGTCCCAGAAGTGCCAACCTCAACCAGAGTGTGGTAACCAAGCTAAAGGCCGTGTACACCCTGGTGGAGCAACTCTACACCAGGTCACAGCGTGCCTTAGCTGTGGTGGCCCTATCCAACGAGGTGCTGACTCACCTGGCGGAGGTTCTTCGCCGGCTCGCCGTTCTGCCTCAACATATCCAAGAGCTGCGACGGGCCTCTGCAAGAGCCGGAGCGATCGCCGCGCTGAGCCGGGCCAAGGCTTTCCTCCCCGAGTTAGACCCGGCGGACATCGCCCTCGGCTACCCAAGTCTGAAGGAAGATGGCACGGCCTTCGACCAAAGAGACTTTGCCGCCCGCGTGAAGGCCGTGCGCCCGGTGGCCACCCTTATCGGGAACGACACAGATCTGACCAAGTACCAGCCGGGTTACAATGCGGAGAATCAGAGGATCCCGACCCCTCGCTATGAAGCCCTGAGTTTAATTCCGCCGGCTCGTCAGCACACCTTCGCCCCGGAGATTGACCCGGCCGGGTTAATTGACAAAGAAGCCCAATTCAAAGCTCTGAGCGGCATCGACTGGAAGTCGTCGACTTTCCAGACCCTGGGAACAGCTGGAGGAGAAGAAAGAGACGAGCCGGAGACTTCAACCCAGCAAGCGTCATAATTCTGCTGGCGGTTTACCAAACAATACCTCACCCTTTTGGACTCAACGAGTCTTGTAATAGAGTAGGACCAACACTTTATCTTTGCCGTGCCATCGTGCACGCCTTGAATGCTTGAAGTTTTATTGAAGTTATCTCCTTTATATTTCCCCGGGTCATTCATTCCCCTTAGTCTCAAATAATTGCCTTTAACTATCCTGCATAGAAAGATGAATCCCAAGTCTCCAGGCGGCTTACCGCCCTGAGAATCAAATGTTTCAGATATATAACCCGGAATATGAATCAAAAAAGACTGATTCTCAGGTATGTCCTTAATACAGCCGTAATAACACAATTAGCGGTCTGCAAGCATACTTCCGGTTTAGATAACCCGGATAATAAGGTTGGTACTTTAATTCCGATTTACTTGTCTTAATGACACCCATTGTGTGCAACTAACACTGTAAATCAAAGTTTAAGCCGGCAAAATGAGACCCGGTCGTACACACTTTGAAATGATCAGAAGAAAACTTACTATGAAGCAGAAGAACTTAGGGGCTTCTGGTTCGAATACGACCAGAGACCCGGCCCAAAGGGGTTATGCTAAGATTCGAATGCGATCATATAGCCCCCGGTGGGTGTGGCGATGCCAATCAAGAGGGTATCGACAGTTGTGTTCTCTTTGGTTCGAATACGACCTATGTTTGAACAGGAAGCCCCCAAATGACTTTAAGAATTGTTTAACGACGCTGATTCGAATACGATCCACGTCGGTTCCCAAAGGGGTTAAACTAAGATTCAAATATGATCAAAGAAAACTCCCCAATGAGCTCGGCACTTTTCCAATCAAATGGGTATCAACAACTATGTTCTCTTTGGTTCGAATACGACCTATGTTTGAACAGGAAGCCCCCCAAGTGATCTTATTACTTACGGCTAGATTCGAAGATGATCATAAGCCGGATCCTCCTTCAAGCTATCATGTAATCTTGCAATGAAAACAACACGTGCACATTTGGAGGAGAAAAAGGACAGAGGTCCTGCTTTATTGCTTATTATAATATATACATGGCTGAGAGAAATATGTACATTATGAGAGCCGGTGGCTCAAGTGTAGTAAGGCCGAAGCTGAGCTATGTTCCACGGCCGACGGGTCTCCTCCTCCGACTTGCGTGAATCTTTGCGCTCCCGAATGTCAATGAGGTAATATGACCCGTTGTGCAAGTTCTTGCTGACCACAAAGGGCCCTTCCCAAGGCGGGGATAGCTTGTGTGTATCTGTTTGATCCTGGATGAGCCGGAGCACCAGATCGCCTTCCTGGAAGACCCGGGACTTAACCCAACGACTGTGATAACGACGCAGGTCTTGTTGGTAAATCGCTGATCGAGCTGCTGCCACATCACGCTGTTCGTCCAACAAGTCAAGAGCATCTTGGCGTGCCTGTTCATTATCCGCTTCGATATAAGCCGCCACTCGAGGCGAGTCATGACGAATGTCACTGGGGAGGACTGCTTCTGCTCCATAAACCATGAAGAAAGGGGTGAATCCCGTAGACCTGTTAGGAGTAGTATTGATGCTCCATAACACGGAGGGTAACTCCTCCACCCAATAACCCGGCGTCCGTTGCAAAGGGACCAAAAGCCGGGGCTTGATGCCCTTCAGAATCTCCTGATTAGCTCTCTCAACTTGACCATTGGATTGAGGATGAGCCACCGACGAAACATCAAGTCGGATATGCTCTCGTTGACAAAACTCCTCCATGGCGCCTTTGGATAAATTGGTGCCATTGTCAGTTATAATGCTGTGTGGAAAACCAAAGCGAAAGATCACCCTTTTCATAAACTGAACTGTCGTGGCTGCATCACACTTGCTAACTGGCTCTGCTTCAACCCACTTGGTAAATTTGTCAACTGCCACCAAAAGGTGGGTCTTCTTATCCTTGGACCTTTTAAAAGGCCCAACCATATCGAGCCCCCAGACCGCAAAGGGCCAAGTAATTGGGATCATCCTCAGCTCTTGAGCCGGCACATGAGCCCGTCGTGAGAACCTTTGGCAACCATCACATTTACTGACCAAGTCCTCCGCATCAGCATGAGCCGTCAGCCAATAAAAACCATGACGAAAAGCCTTGGCCACAAGAGACTTTGAGCCGGCGTGATGGCCACAATCCCCTTCATGAATCTCACGCAAGATCTCTTGACCTTCCTCAGGGGAAACACAACGCTGAAATGCTCCCGAAACACTGCGGTGATGCAACTCGCCATTGATAACAATCATTGACTTAACTCGCCGGGTTATTTGTCTGGCCAAAGTTTCATCCTCAGGTAATTCTCCCCGGGTCATGTAAGCCAGATAGGGCATTGTCCAGTCCGGTATGATATGGAGAGCCGCCACCAGTCGTGCCTCCGGGTCAGGGACAGCCAAGTCTTCCTCTGTAGGCAACTTAACAGAAGGGTTATACAGGACATCCAGGAAAGTATTAGGCGACACCGACTTTCACTGAGAGCCTAGCCGGCTTAGGGCATCAGCTGCCTCGTTCTTCCTGCGATCAATGTGCTCTACTTGGTAGCCTTGAAAGTGCCCAGCAATGGCATCAACTTCGCGACGATAAGCCGCCATAAGAGGGTCCTTAGAGTCCCACTTGCCTGATACTTGTTGAGCCACTAAGTCTGAGTCACCGAAACACCTTACCCGGCTCAAGCTCATCTCCTTAGCCATCCGAAGACCATGGAGCAAGGCCTCGTACTCAGCTGCATTGTTGGTACAAGGAAACATCAATTGTAGCACATAATGGAACTTATCACCCTTAGGGGAAGCTAACATGACTCCAGCCCCCGAGCCCTCCAACTGCCTGGACCCATCAAAGTGAATAGTCCAATATGTGTTATCCGGCTTTTGCTCGGGCACTTGTGACTCTGTCCAATCATTGATGAAATCCACCAAGGCCTGAGACTTAACGGCAGTGCGTGGTACGTATTTCAGACCATGGGGTCCGAGTTCTATAGCCCACTTAGCCACTCTTCCTGTGGCCTCTCTGTTTTGAATGATGTCACCAAGAGGGGCAGAACTGACCACAGTGATGGGATGACCCTGGAAATAATGCTTAAGTTTCCGGATTGCCATGAACACACCGTAAACAAGCTTCTGCCAATGCGGATACCGCTACTTGGACTCAATGAGCACTTCGCTGACATAATAAACCGGCCGCTGAACCGGATGCTCCTTACCCTCTTCCTTGCGCTCCACCACCACGGCCACACTGACGGCTCGTGCGTTAGCAGCCACATACAGCAATAAGGGATCCTTATCAACCGGAGCAGCAAGGACTGGGGGCTCTGCCAGCTGCTTCTTCAAATCCTCAAAGGCAGTATTAGCTGCATCATTCCAGACAAAGTTATCAGTTTTCTTCATCAACTGATATAATGGCATGGCCTTCTCACCCAAACGGCTTATAAACCGGCTTAAAGCAGCGATACGACCCGCCAAGCGCTGAACATCATTTATACACGCCGGCTCAGCCAGGGAGGTGATGGCCTTGATCTTCTCCGGGTTAGCTTCGATGCCTCTGTCAGAAACCAAAAAACCCAAGAGTTTGCCTGCAGGAACACCAAAAACACACTTGGTCGGGTTAAGCATCATCTTGTAAACCCGGAGATTATCAAAGGTTTCTCTCAAATCATCTATCAAGGTTTCCTCCTTTATAGATTTAACCACAATATCGTCCACATAAGCATGAACATTGCGCCCAATCTGCTTATGAAGACAGTTCTGCACGCAACGCTGATAAGTCGCCTGTGCACACTTGAGTCCAAAGGCATGGACACATAGCAGAAGGCTCCAAAGGGAGTGATGAACGTCGTCTTCTCCTGGTCCTTAACTGCCATTTTAATCTGATGATATCCAGAATAAGCGTCCAGGAAACTTAAGCGCGCACAACCGGCCGTAGCATCAATAATTTGATAAATACGGGGAAGGGCAAAAGGATCAGCCGGACACGCCTTATTTAAGTCCGTGTAGTCCACACACATCCGCCAAGTGCCGTTCTTCTTGAGTACAAGCACCGGGTTAGCTAACCATTCTGGGTGGAAGACTTCAACAATAAACCCGGCCGCCAAAAGCCGGGCCACCTCTTCGCCAATAGCTTTCCGCCTCTCTTCATTAAACCACCGAAGGAACTGCTTGACCGGCTTAAATTTCGGATCAACATTGAGAGTGTGCTCAGCGAGTTCTCTAGGTACACCTGGCATGTCAGAAGGTTTCCATGCGAAGATGTCCCTATTCTCACGGATGAACTCGATGAGCGCGCTTTCCTATTTTGGATCCAGATTGGCACTGATGCTAAATTGCTGAGATGAGTCTCCTGGAACGAAATCAACAAGTTTAGTCTCATCAGCCGACTTAAATTTCATTGCCGGCTCCTGCTCCGTAGTCGGCTTTTTTAGAGAGGTCATATCAGTTGGGTCAACATTGTCCTTGTAAAACTTCAACTCCTCTGTTGCACAAACAGATTCTGCATAAGCTGCATCGCCTTCCTCACATTCCAAGGCCAGCTTCCGGCTGCCGTGAACCGTAATGGTCCCATTGTGACCCGGCATCTTGAGCTGTAAGTACACATAACACGGCCGTGCCATGAACTTGGCGTAAGCCGGCCGCCCAAATATAGCATGGTACGGGCTTCTTATCTTCACCACCTCAAAGGTCAATTTCTCCACCCTGTAGTTGTTCTCATCTCCAAAGGCCACTTCCAACTCGATCTTGCCGACTGATAAGCCGACTTACCAGGTACCACACCGTGGAAAATAGTGTTGGACTGGCTGAGGTTCTTATCAATCAACCCCATACGACGGAACGTCTCATAATAGAGGATGTTGATGCTGCTGCCTCCATCCATGAGCACTTTAGTGAACTTATATCCTCCCACTTGAGGAGCCACCACTAAGGCCAAGTGGCCCGGGTTATCCACCCGGGGAGGGTGATCCTCCCTACTCCACACTATAGGCTGCTCAGACCACCGCAAGTAGCGTGGAACCGCCGGCTCAACATCATTCACAGCCCTCTTATGAAGCTTCTGATCTCGCTTACACAGACTGGTGGTAAATACATGGCACTGTCCACCGCTAAGCTGCTTTGGATTGGTCTGATAACCCCCTGCTGCTGTTGATGACCCTGGCCAGACTGCTGATTAAAGCCCCCTTGACCGTTCTGAGGATTAGAGTTTGAGCCACCGCCCGGGCCATGAAAGCCGCCGGCGCCTGAGCCGCCGCTCGGGCCATTGTAATTCTTAAAGGCCTTCATGATTGCACAATCCTTCCATAGATGAGTTGCTGGCTTCTCTCTAGAGCCATGCCTTGGACAAGGCTCATTCAGCAGCTGCTCCAGCGTCGGGCCTGACCCGCCGCCTCGGGGAGGGGGCCTCCCCTTACGTCGCTGGTTATTACCTTGTGAGCTGGCGTTGGCCACAAACTCTAGGCTGCCATCGGCCTTGCGCTTGCCTCCTCCTTGGTTCCCCGGGTTATGCTGAGGACCCTTGCCATTGTCGTTCTTCTTTCCCTTCCCTGTCCTTTCATCATCTGAAGCGGGGTCCTTGGTACCATCAGAATCGGCGTACTTGACAAGAGCCACCATCAGTGTACCCATATCATTGCAGTCGCGCTTAAGCCGCCCGAGTTTCATCTTCAGGGGCACAAAACGACAATTCTGCTCCAACATTAAGACTGCAGAGCCGGCGTCCATCTTATCCGAGGAATGTATTATCTCCTTAACCCGGCGAACCCAATGTGTCGTAGACTCACCCTCCTGCTGCTTGCAGTTAGTCAAATCCACAATTGACATAGACTGCCTACAGGTATCCTTGAAGTTTTGGATGAACCGGGCCTTCAGCTCAGCCCAAGACCCAATGGAATTCGGTGGTAGCCCTTTCAACCAAGTGCGGGCAGTCCCATCTAACATCATGGTGAAGTACTTAGCCATGGCCGCCTCACTGACCTCCAGCAATTCCATAGCCATCTCATAACTCTCGGTCCAGGCTGCGGGTTGTAAGTCTGCTGTGTAATTAGGCACCTTCCTAGGGCCTTTGAAGTCTTTGGGTAGACGTTCGTTGCGGATAGCTGGCACTAAACAAGGGACGCCCCCAGTCCTGGTAGGGATACCCACGTCGACGGAAGCCGTCGGATAAGCTGGGGGAGTCTGGTAAGCCGTCAGCTGGGGCACCTGCTCCGCCTCTTGCCGTGCTCTGTCTTGGTCTGCTGCGTGAAAGGCTCCGTTATGAGCCGGGCCATGGCCAGGGGGCGGGTCATGGCGTCGGACGTTACTTGAGCCGGTCGCTGAGACCATGTGCCTGCTGTAACTCGGGCTCCGGCCTGGACGAGGGGTCGAGTGGATCCTGTCCCGGCTGTAGGAGTACGCCTCTTGCTGCGCCAGTGCTGTCTGAAGGAGTTCCCTGACCCGGCGGGTTTCAATAGCCGTCGGAGAGTCGCCGTCAACTGGGAGAGCCGCCAGCCGTGCCGCCGCGGCGACCATGTTCTCCAGCGGGTTATTATAATGACCCGGGGGTATTGGCACATACTGAGGCGGGGCAGGGGGCACCTGGGGAGGCCCCATCACTTGTGGCTGAATAGGGGTCCCGGACCTGGGCACTATGACCCCTGGCGGGTTACTAGACCCTGCACCTGGCGTGTTGAAGAGGTTTCGTGGATCGTAAACCGGAGGGAGTCGAGATTGAGCCTTTTGATGCCTCCTTCTCAGGACCTCATTGGACGCGTTTTGATCCATCGTGAGCCGGAAGGACTGCGCTTGAATCAACTGGGTTTGAGCGTCGAGAGCCGCCCTTTCCGCAGCCATCCTGATCCCTTCTGCTGCCAGATCCTCCTTAGCTTTCACTAGATCCAATTTTAACTGCGCCACCTCCGCGTCATGCTGAGCCTGATCTGCCGGGTCAACCGTAGCGGTTAACAGAGCCGTCATCTTGTCCGTGAGATCCATTAGTACCTGAGCCGGCGAGGGCACCGGGTTTCCCGCTCCAGCAGCGGGGTTCTGAACAGGCTGTGCACCGACCATAAAGACTCCAACCTGACTTGGCGGCTCAAACGGGTCCGGAATACTGTCACCATCGGAACAACCCATGAGCCTGCCATCTTGAAGTTGATACAACGAGTTTGACTCATCGGTGGATGACTCGCCGTCAGAGCCGGCGGCCGCCTCATCACCAGATCCAGATTGATCAGAGGGCCCTCCATGGATACATCCCACAAAAGCGTGCCGTAAGGCGGGCCGGGCCCGGGCGGGTCGTGCACGCTGAGCCGTCTCGATGAGATCGGCGCAGAGATCCGGCTCAGGGCCCGGCTCACCAATCTTGCCAATGAAAACATGAATTCCGTCGAAGGGGACCCGGTACCCGTACTCAATTGAGCCGGCGTCGGGGCCCCAGTTTGCATCGTCGATGTAGAGCTTGCCGCGACGACTCTTGGTCATCCGGCCAACAACGTATCCCTTGAGCCCTTCGAAGCTGCCCTTCAAGAATTCAAATCCACCGTGCGCTGGCCCCACGGTGGGCGCCAACTGACGTGGAATTGTCACGGCAGATGTCCTTGAGTTCGGACTTAGTCGTGGAGCCATCGCAGCTAGGAAGCTTGAAGGGGTTAAGCGGGACAAGGAACACGAGGGTTTATACTGGTTCGGCCCCTTACGGTGAAGGTAAAAGCCTACGTCCAGTTGAGGTGGTATTGATTAGGGTTTCGATGACCAGGGAGCTAAACTGCTATGCCTGGCTCTCGATGAGATCTTGCTTGTCCCTAAACCGCTGCCGGGTCGTCCCTTTATATAGGGAGGCTGACGCCCAGCAGCTCTCAGAGTCCCGGCCGGCTCATAAAAGTGTCCGGCTCGGACTCTCAACTATTCTTGCCTTGCACTACAAGTTATATCATAATGATGATTGTGACTACGGGCCTTAAGCCCATCTTTGGCCCACCGTCTTCTTGCTTGGCGCCGGGCTTCTGGCAGTGACCATATGAGTAACCCGGCCCCTCCTGGCGGATGACTCTAAGGTCTATATCCTCAACACTCCTAGTTTGGTTTTTGCGTGAAAAAAAGTTCGTCAAAACTTATCGATATGGACCTAGTTTTGAAGATCTCGACATGAGAAATCTAACGGTGAAAACAGTTCGAGATTTGGACGCACGGTTTAAGAGATAAAATATTTTGAATAAACGGATCTAAAAAAAGAGAAAACTTCCAGGTTGGTCACAACCTGAGAAGGTGGGAGTAATCTTTGAAAGAAGTACTCCTTAATTAGGTGATTTCAACCGGCAACCTGCCGCATCGAGCGACGAATAGGGTTTTCATTACCGCGGACAAAAATTGAAGGTTGCTAGAGAAGGCCCAAAAGTTCCAAAAAAACAGAGAAGACCCAAGTAACATTGACAATGGAGAATATCAGTTAAAAAAAAGACAATGGAGAATAAAGATTCCGGATCCAATTCGGACTGAAGCATCCGTTCGTATCCAATTAAAACACCTGGCCTCGATCTGCCTATATAGCCTCCCGCCGCTTAGCGCATCCAGATTCCAGAAGTTGTCCTAGGTTTTTTTATTTCTTGTTGCTGCATTATGTATTTGTGGGAGCTTATATGTGAAGAAACATCTAGATGTGAATTAGTCAAACTGATTTCAAAATCGATCGCCACCATCGAGAGTCCGCCATGCCGAGGTTGCGTCGCGTGCGGCCGGGCCGGGCCGTGGAAGAGGACCGCCTCAGCGCGCTCCCAGAAGAGCTGATCCGCCTCATACTGAGCCGGCTGGACACCCGCAGCGCGCTCTCGACCGCCGTCCTCGCCAGGCGCTGGGCACGCGTCCCCCGCGAGATCCCAGCGTACGACTTCAGGGTGAGCGACATACTCCCGCTAGAGTACGACCAGACGATCGCCCTCCGCCGGCTCAACCTGCCGCGCGACGAGGCTCTGTGCAGGATTGTCGACGGCCCGATGGCGAGCTGCGAGGCCTCTACCATGCGCGCGTTCGTGGACGGCGTCACCGGCTTCTTGGAGGCAGACGGCGGCGCCGCACGCCGGTGCCCCAAGACCCTCCGCCTCGAGTTCTTCCAGACGGACGACGGCGCCCGCATAGTCGACCGCCTGATCACTACCGCTGTCGGCGCGTGGGGAGTGGAGGACCTGGAGGTGGCCGTCAGGCCGGCGTTCCACGGGCCCCCGCCGGGCTACGGCATCCCCCTCGAGGACGGCGACAGGTCGCGCCTGCGCAGCCTGACGCTGGGCAACTGCACGCTCCCGCCCAAGCTGCACTGCTACGGCGCGCTCACCAAGCTGGTCTTGCGAGACATGGCCGCTTCCACGCCCGTGGACGTGTACGAGAGGGTGTTCAGCGAGTGCGCACGGCTGCAGGCGCTGCACCTCACGTCCTGCGGCTGCGCGGGGGACCGTCTGGTGGTGTGTTCACAGATCAGGGAGTTCGTCGTGGAAGGGTGCTCGTTCATGGAGATCGAGCTGCGGGACCTCCCAATGCTTGCCCGCCTGGCCTGCCTAACCAACACGGTGGAGCTCGTCTTCGGCTCGGTTCCGTGCCTCACGCACACCAACCTCACCTTCTTTGTGGAGGAGGATCCGGTGGTTTTGCCGCCGGTGCCGCACCACCACGATGAGCTCAACCAGTTCCTGGACATGTCGCCAACCATGGAGAACCTCGTCATCCGGTTCACCGGGCCGATTGGGGTCAAGAAACTAGACAAGCCATTGCTCCACCTGAAGAAGGCTCCTTGTCGCCGACGTGCCCTCCAACTGGGACGTCTCATGGACGCGCACCCTCCTCATGGCCGCGCCATCACTCGAGGTCCTGCACATCCATGTGGCTCGCTCGGAGATTCCAGAAACTTACGGGATAATATGGTCAAGAACGAGCCAGAAGCAATGCCACCCTCACATGAAGGAGCTGGTCATGATTGGATTCACGCTCACGCGGCTCCAAATGGAGTTTCTCAAGTACGTTGTGAGCGCGTGCACATCCTTACAACGCCTTGTTCTTCTCAAGGATGGCCGTGTTCGATACCATGGACTTTGGGATTGGGACATGGCCAGGGAACAGCAAGAGTGCCGGTGGAGAGATCATGATAAAAGGGCGGTGAGAAGAATGATCCAATCTGGGCCTAGTCCTCTCGTTGAACTCACCTTGGGATTCACCTTGGGATGATCATTTTATGATCTTGTTTGTTCTTATGTACTGTAGGAGTAGCTGTTTAAGCCGAGTTAGAGGGCTTAAGTGATTACTGAAAGGGATCTCGTATATGTCCTTACATGTTCCATGAGGTTGTACTAGAAGCTTAGGCGCGCATTGTTGCGCCGCCTTTTTATCAATCGATGTAAAATTGATTAGTTTCTGACCTTATGTTAGGTCTTTGCTACTTTCGAGGTGTAATAATTACTTTCAAGTAGTCGTATGAACTTATGCTATCCCTTCGCTTTTACTCTGTTTCTCATCTTCGTATAATGTTAAGCACCCTACGCATGATGGAGCCTTGCCGGGGTTAATCACTAGCCGCGAGCGCCTTAAGGACGGATCCTTAGCAGCCTGCCGGCAGTGTTGCCACCGGCAAGTTACCCTTCAACTCTATCAACGCAGCCACCTGAGCTGTTGAGCGGACTCGAAACACACAAGGGCGCGAATGACCGGGTTCCTTCGCGTGCAGGTTTCTTATACAATCAATAGGCTCGAGTGAAGGAAATCACAAAAAGCGAACTAAGGAACAGGGAGTTGAGAAAAAAAATTCAACTTAGCTTTTCCTTTTACTGCAATCTTCGCCGTGCGTGAACGGATGGCCCTTCCTCCTCTCCCTCCCCCTCCCTGGAAACCTTGTACACGAAGATCTTCTTCCTCTGCGCACGGAAAGCGTATGAAGGATCTTGACGCGTCGGGAATTCCGTCAGGGGAAAGTGAGGTGGAATCTTGCCATAGCGTCCCCGGCAGCATCCCATAGTTGCCGGGGTCAAATAGACATCCAACGGACTTGCCGCGGCCCGCGATACTACCGGGTGGGTACCCATGTCGCTAGGCGCTAGCTTGCCGACAACTGGGACAACCATGCACGTCTCGCTGCCGGGGTCGCCTCCCCCTGATCACAGTTTCCGCTGTCATGACAGGAAAATCGTGGTCTGTGCCCGATCAAGGAAGATCTCTCTTGCGGCTGTGTTTGCGTCCACGAGGGGGGAGGTGGAGGTAGGAGACTCGCGCCGCCTGTGCTACGGCCGCCGCCTTCACCCGAGTGTCATGGCAGGCGCCCGCCTCCAGTATCCTCGCCGCCTGCTCCCGTCGCGATGGGCTTGGCAACTGCGCGCCTGCGCCGGCCACGTCCACTGCAACGTTTGCTTCGCCGCCGCCGCGGCGCCGCCCGCATGCAGAGGCGATGGGTGCTAGGGTGACATAGAAAACGATGGAGATCGACGCGTTGGCTGTGGCTTCAGGTTGGCACAAGCGAACTGCCCCCTACCTGGCGCGCCAGAGATGTCGTGGTCAATGAGCACAATCACCTATGGGGCCACGGGACCCTTTGTGGTTCGGGGGGGGGGGGGGGGGGGTGGGGGTGGGGAATGATCACATTGCACAAAGAGCAGAGGCAACAGGGCAGCGCGGCGAGGGGAACTCTTTTTTACCCAGGTTCGGACCGCTGAGCAGCGTAATACCCTACTCCTGCTTTGGTGTATTGATTGGTGGGAGCACAAAGACACGGAGCGCTCAAGCCTGGCAAGGTGCCTTGGGGAGAGCGGCTACGCGCATGCGAGTGCTAGGGGATCAAAAGTTCGAATCCTTTGCTAGGTTGCCTCGGGCCTCCTTATATAGCTTAAGGGGCGACCATAGTGGTAAAACAGTCATTATACTGTCATTAGATAGCAAACAGTGCTATCATACCTAACTCTGACAATTTAGGACAGAATGCCATAAATGCTATCTTAGGTGTCGTGCGGAGAGGCAGCCCCAGCAAGGTTCCTCCACCGCTCGCTTAACCACCTCTTATTTGCTTGACACGCATCTGAGACGGGTGTCATTAAAGGTAATTTCTCCTCCTGCAGGCTGCCACGTGCTTGACAGGACCCACCTAGCTGCCTGAGGGCTTGACACCGCACTGATTAGTGACTGGTGGTTCGGCGAGGTGGAGCGATGGCGTCTGCGGAGGTTTGCCGGCATGGAGCCTGCGAGGCCTTCGTCTTGAGGTCTTGTTTTGGCCTTGGCGTCCCCGGAGACCTTGCCGGTGCGGCTTGGCGTGGTCTCGACCCTGCCGGCGAGGGAGACTTCTCTGAGGGGCTTCAGGTTGGTGGTTGACTTGGTTTGGAGCTAGGGATGCCCGGCAAGACCTGGCTGCCCCCGGCGGCCACGCTAGTCTGTGCACAACAGCACAAATCACTTGTTTATATACACCGGCACAAATAGTAGGCGTAAGCATGGTTATATACACAAGTATTGCTATTTCTCCATCAGCACAGGTGCGAGGTGTCCTATTAACAAAGCAACATCAAGCAAAGGAGGTCACTAGATATGTTTGCTCTAAAAAAAACCAGCCGACCCTCCTGAAATTGTAGGAGAAAAATTAAAGTGAGCATGTATCATCTAGCCAAAAGGTAAAACAAGTTAGCTGAGTGGACATTCACTTTTGTTTAGTAGACAATCAACAGATATTGAGGAACCTATAAATTTACAAACAATATTTATACGACAATATTGCAACAATAGCAGGTAACAATCATTGGTTGTCAAAATTCAAGGATTCATGAGCCAATGCTAGTGGGGACTCACACAATTGCATTCTTATTTTAGGTGATAATATCTAGGACGAACCAGCACCTTGCGAGCCGACGTGCCTTTACTCTTCATCTCTTGATTGATGTGGTCTGCTTAGCACACAAGCAGAAGCCGGCACACAATTACAGGACAACATTAGACAAATATTCCAAAGCCCTCTGTTGCTAAGCACACAGTATTGGTTTGTAAAATTACAGGACAACATTAGACAAATTTTCCAAAGCTGGTTCTTGACATTTTCGAAAGCTTGAGGTCACAAGAAGCTCTCTGCAAACATTATGTGATGGCAGTTTGATATCTTCCCTCCTAAACTGAAACTGTAATAATCAAAAGCCAACACAATATGTTCCCCACTTCTGCTCAAACCAACATCCAAAGATGCAGTGTGTGGGCACTATTCTGAAACATTACATTACTAATTTGGGGGAGGCAAGGTATATAGGCTACTATGGCTGGTTGTCCTCCATTGAGAAACTGAATCCAATGCTACATCTCTTAGAACAACACGCCCTCGACCAGAATTACGACGCCACCCACCCGTGCTTTCTGGCATATGCGCTCTTGCGTTGCCGTTGCTCTGCAAGATTGCATGTTCACGCCAAACACGACACGCGCGATCGGTGAATCAACACGGCCCCTCGACCAGCTGTCGCCACACGCCATCCCAATAGGAGGTCTAAGAAGGGAATGCTCTAGGAGAGAGAAGGGGACCCTTACCTGATTCCCCGCCGCCGCCGAGGATGTGTTAGTCCGCCGCCGCCATTCAAGTGAGGATTTGATTCCCCACCGCCGCTGAGGATGCTTCGTCCGGTGTTGTCGTTCCAGAGAGAGGGGGCACCGTTCCAAAGAACTCAAGCCCCCAACCCTCCACCCGTCCACGTCGTCCACCACGTAGCGGAGGCAGTGTCCTTCGCAAGCTCGACCGCCACAGCTGAAACCCCTTTTCCCTGATCCCCGCTACGCCCCCACAACACGTAACAGGTGAAAGGCCCTGGAGCAGCGACGGCGACAGCGCCCCCACGGGCGACGGGCAGTCGGGCCTGGATTCGAGCACCAGGAAGACCGTGGTGTCCCGACCCCTCAAGCTCAATTCGAGCGGCAGCATCAGTGGCGTCACCTACTCCCCTGGAGCGTCCCCTCAAGACCCTCAAGACCAAGTTTCCACAAACGGCCTTGTCTTTGTCTTTTCAGTTTCCACGCATTTCTTTTTTCACCAGTCCAGTTTCCACACGTGTCGAGCCGTGGAATCTGGCACCAAAGTCTCGTAATCGCCCAGCCGAGAGACCATCGCTCCTAAGGCTGACATGAGGTCCATCACGTAAAAGTTGCCCCCGAGCGCTCACGGCTCTCTATTTCGTGGGAGCTTAGAAACTGGATCGATTATTTAACTATTGTTCAAACGATGTTCTCTGGCCGGGATGGACTTCCGAGCCAAGCAGCCTATTTCTTCTCTAACAAAAACAAAGGAGCATGGTAGTGTCTATGAGCTCATATACTCTGCTAGTGTTTTCGCACTATGCAAACTTCTCATAAATGAAATTTTCATATCTAGATATGTTGCCGTCCATTCTTCAAACTGTTTCCACTCAATTTTCAAATATCGTATTGAAACCACAGATTCATTTGAATAGATGAATGTACTTTTTTACCTAGCTTTTACCAAACCCAAACAGTACAGTATGAGCTCAGGAGCTTGCAAAAGATATTGTTCCTTCAGTCATGTTTTCTCCTCCTGAAAGATTGAATGGACCATGTCAAGTTAAGAGAAAGTTGCAAGTGTTATAACATTTAATTTGAATAAAGAAGACTAAATCTTATGCACTCCCTACTAATAAGATAAAGAGGGCCAATCAGGCTGATTTACAAATTCTTCATTGGTCAGTAAGTTACATATAAAAAATATTGCAACTTCTATAATCAGCATTACGAGTAATGCAGTACCGGTTCTGGCATAAAACATAGCGTAACAAAATAAGCAAGTTTGCATTTTTAGAAGGTGCATAAGCAGTATTTAATCACTCATTATTGACCATATACCAAATCTCAAACGTAATTGGCCATGCCCTCAACAAAAACAACACAGGAAAGGTTTATTGTTCATTTGTTACCAGCAAAAGAGGCATCGGCTCTGAACTGCTATCAGGCAAAATCAAGGAAGAGTGGGGATATCACCGGTGCATGTTCCCTGGCTGTGAACCTAGTGGATGAAGTCAGGGGCTCCCAAATCCATGGGGAAGGATTCAGATGTCAGTTCCATCTAGAGGAGGAAGCCCTCCATACCAGACAACGACAACGACATGATAAGCAGCAAGAGGCCTCTGTGCTTGGTACATGGAACTGGATCAGGATTACACATGCAGAACTGAACTTCAGGAGGCGGCGGCCAAAAAGGTAGAAATCAGAGCACCTCTGCACCCTTGGGATTGACCTGCGGCGAGAGGAAAACACCTTTAGAAGGCTTACATTAGTTGAATGCAACAGAGGCAAATCTTCTAAGATGATCTAAGTTCTGAAAAACAGGTCGTTTGTTCCTTTCGTTTATTTGGCAAGAAAAAACTGGCATCAGTTATGCATGAAATCTGTGGCGATCTCGGTTAACTGCTCTAAACCACAAGTCCACAGCTGTTATGTAAAGGACAGACCCAGTGCATAGAACCTCCCACACAAGGTGGGGTCTGGGGAGGGATTATAGGAACCTAGTCTTACCCCTGCAAAGTGCAATGCAGAGAGGCTGGTTCGAACCCAGGACCTCTTGGCACAAGTGGGGAGGACTTCACCACTGCACCAGGCCTGCCCTCAAGTCCACAAGCTGTTATGTAAAATATGACAAATAAAATCAATAAGAAACAATAAAACCTCATGTTATTGTATAAATAAATAACCCATAAGTGACTATGTGGGCGTAGCTAACTGAACCCAAAATGGTCTTGTTGCGTAGCTCACATATGATATTCTGGAACAACTAAGAATACTTCGCATGCTATTCTGAAGCAACTAAGAACAGTTCACATGCTATTCTAAAGGAACAAAACCAGCTGACACCACCAGCTCCACACGACAGCCTGCAAATCCGAGAAGCATCAAGACTGAAACGCGCTATCATCAACCTAAAGACTATTTTCTTCTAATAGTTGTTAAATTTGCCAGCATATAACCAAAGGCATTCATATGACTCCTTGCAGCAAATGACAACATGTATGATCTAAAATACACCATAACAGTCAAAAACCAAAGGGCCAATTATTAGAGGAACACCAGCAAGCAAAGGGAAGGAAAGCAACGATGTACTCCTAGCTAAAGCATGCGTAGCAGCTATGGGAGTTAATACACAGGAATAGGTACACGAAAATAAAGCTTTTATTGAAGCTAAATGAGCTCATACAACAAAGTGAAGGATATTTCAGGCCCCTTAACTATGGATCAGGCATCCTTCATACTCCTATATAACTTGATTGTACACATAACAGAGGAGATACACGCAATAATAGCCCATAATCATCAATCCAATCAACAAAGCAGAAAAGTACAAACAAGTGCACTTGCTTTTGACTAGGCAGCAGGCAACAACCAGGAGTCGAAGGACTGCTAGAACGCAAGGTTCATATTTAGAGCAATACCAACTTCTCCATCAAACAGGTTGGACCTATGATTCAGAAAGTGCAAAGAAAAATGCAGAGATTGACAAACCATACGTGCCTGATGAATACCTCTTTTATCATATCTTTTGTAATCCAATTCGTATCATACCCTTGGTGTTTACTGAACCTGTTAAACAACAGAGGCATTCTAAAGGCAACATCACAATCACAATCATAGTTCTACTTATAATATCTGCCCACGTGAATCTAAGTATTTACGGATGCTCTGTGCAGAATTTCTGCGCTCATTTTCATATTGAATGCTCAAACCTTTTCATTACATAATCCAAATAATGGGTTCGGTGGCGTCTAGCATTAAGAATGATCTGTATTTAACATTAAAAAACGTCTGCCTCAAGTTGACCAAGAGTGCAATTATAATTCGGCACCAAAAGGCATAACGGAGCAGATACAGAAAATGTAGCATTTATTAAAGCTAAATGAGCTCATACAACAAAGCGAAAGATACTCTTGTCCAATATACACGCAGATACAGGCTTATACCAAAGCTAAAATGAGACACACATTACTGCTAGAAATTAGAGGCATGTCTTGGATCACAAGAGAAGCATAACTTGTGGCTTAAGGGTCACACAAGAGTACATCATAAAGGGATGAGATCATTTTTTTTGTGCGCCTAGATCCTAGGCTAGGACGAGACATCTCCTTCTTGGTCCGATCTGCAAATTTGCTCATCGCCAACTCGCCATGCACAAGAGAATTGTTCACCTTGTGCACAAGCCTTGCGGTATCACTAAATGTCTTGAACCGGCGTTCCATCTCAGAACGGTCACATGATATGCCATGAAACTTGCACCAGTGCTCATAGAAGGCCCACATGGCTTCATCAGACGTTAGTGCATTCTCATCAACAAGGAGAGGGCGACGTCTGGGTGCGTCATCTGGAGCTACTTGTGACTTGGGTCTAACTTTCTCCTCCTCTTCTTCATCTTCTGACTTGAGGCCTCCTGTTATTGAGTAATGATAGAGTTACAATTTAATTTGTGGATAATACAATCATTTGGACTACGCTCTCAGTCTCAGCAGAGTTAATTTGATTGATTGAGCCTTGCAAGGCAGAGCTCGCTATTATAACAAATTACCAGTTGGTATTACTAAATCAAACAACATGCTTGTTAGAAGTGTGGTGATTAGAACAACTCCTAATGAATAAGGTCCAGTCTCTGCCTGTTTATTCAGATATATCTACTGATGATAAGAAAGAAAGTATACCCAAAGTCTGAAGCATTCGTATCGAAATAAGAAGAACTCCTTTGGGATTACCTGCAGCAGAGACACGGATGGCGGCTGCAGGGCGACCGCCGCCAGCAGTACCTCCAACGGCTGGCGGAGAGGCGCGGGTTGCAGAGGCTGCCCGCGCGAGCCTGGACACGATGGAAGCCATAGCCTAGGTCGGAGGGGATAGATCTGGATTTAGGGTTTGTGAGTTCTTTTGTTTATTCCTCTGCTACAATTTACACTTCCTAAAACGGAAACAAATAAATAGTATTTCTATTACAACGGAAAAATGATGTGTGTCACAAAATTTGGTTCATACCAGACTAAAACAATGTTTTCTATGTGTCCAAACAAAATCAAGCAGCAAACAAAATTTATTTCACCATACTGCAAAATTACGTGAATGAATTATATAATTTTGATCAAACTGTGTGGAGAAACATTTCGGACAGCCTCTCGCCCCCGCGTCGCGGGCGGCCAACCCTAGCTGCCGCCGGCCGCTTCCCCTTCCCTGCCTCTCCTCCTCGTCGCCACCAGAGGGGCCGCCGGTGCGCCGCGCGGCTGCCAAGGATGGTGGCGGCGAGGATCTAGTAGCCTCGGTCTCGCTCGAGGTGCCCTGCATCCATGTTGGTGGCCATGGCTGGTGGGTCGGCGTCTGCTTCAGCGTGCGGCGGCTGGCGGTGCTGGCCGTCCTCCTCGCCCGTGGAGGCGGCGAGTGAGTGGCAGGTGGTGGCGGTGGTGCGGGGCCCTTCGATGGTGGCCGTTTTCGATCTGATGGCCTCTTCCTCGACATCCGCGGCGTTCTCCTGCCAGATCTAGCTTATGGTGGTCTCCGGCTGCCGGTGTTGTTCGTGCTTCGAGGTTGGAGATGGGGATGGACACCGGAGAAATCCGAGGCTGGCTAGTCCGACCATGACGGTGACGACGTCCTTGGACACTGTTCCCTTCCTGTTGGCGCCGTCAAGGTTGTTCCTTTCCCCTCCTCTTCACCCTACTTGTATACCGGGTGAAAACCTAGATCCTGGTGGGGCTAGGGACTTTTCTGAGGTATATTTGACCCAAAGAAATTATGATAATTATCTAGAAATTTTCCTCAGATAGAGATGTTCACCAGAGATGCCTTATATTCAACTCATAAGCACTTTACAGCATGGAGTACATATCCCTGGAGATTAACTTGATGAAGGAAGAAATTACATGGCACTCCCTATTTCTGTGAGCTGAATTTATACACGTAAAAGAAGGTTCTAAAGAGTGATTTAGAACCTGATGAGCTACACTATGGGCAATACCATTTAGATCTCTAGAGATGTGATACACCTGTGCTTGGAGACCTGCTGTGACATGGATATAATCCGCTAAGCTTTTTCTGAGCTCCCAAAGGATTTTGTTTGTAGCAATTTCCCTTTTTGCAGCAGCTGTAGCAAGTGTCAGGTTGTCTGTTAAAAATGTAGCTTGTTGGACTTGTAGATGCTTCGCTGCATTTGCTGCCAGCACGAGTGCTGAATCTGGACCTTGATACTTTGTTCTCCCGGTAGATGCATGAAAACACCAATCCCTGTAGTCGTTGCTCCTTCCGCAAAGCCTGGAACTTTGACATTTTTCCATGATGCATCAAAGAAGATCTTTACACCTGGGATCAAGAGATCCGTCTTAATGGTGCTTCCTTGTTTTGGAAAAACATTTGCTTGACCTGCATGTCCAGAATGAGTTTTGTGATGGTCCTTATCCATGCATTTTCCTAGTTCATGGTTTTCAACAATTGCTGAGCTATATGATGAACCTGTCGAGGGTTACCTGCTTTCCTGTGAAATATGTTTTTATTTCTAGATTTCCATAAACACCACATGTAATTTTCCCAAGAAGCATGGGGATGATTCATAGAGAGAAAAGCTTGTATGGCCTTTGCAATAGATCTGCAATTTCGAATTAAAGCATCTGATCTAATGCACCATGGTTCAGCAAACCAAGCAGCCCTAGCGAAAGTGCAATGGAAAAACAAATGCAAATCATCTTCTTCTTCACTACACCTCGAACAAACTTTGCTTATGTGATTAGTGAACCTACCTGCTCGTTTACCTGTAGGAATTGCCCTTCTAAGCATCCTCCATCCAAAAGTTTGAACTCTAGGTGGTATCAGCTTCATAACCTAAGTGCTTAAGAGCACATATTCTTTTGAGAAAAATAAAATATTATGGGCTTTGGGTTATGAGAAAATGTGAGGTTGTCCCGAAGAGAGGGAGAGCTAGTGAGAGAGGTTTTTAGTTGGTTTTATGTTTGCTAAGTCCATAGGAGTTGACTGAGAAGAACTAGAACAAGAAACCAGCAAATCTAACTAAAGCAGAAGGAAAGAAAAAAACAAGGGCAAAACCCAGTGTGTTGCACTCATCCATCACCAAAGCAAAAAGATAAGGACTCAAAACCGAGCCCTGGTGCAGTTCTATTTTAATCGAGAAGTCATCAGTGTCGCCTTCACTTGTTCGAAGACTTGTCACAAAATTATCGTGCATGTCGTCGATGAGGGTAATGTACTTTGCTGGGACTTTGTGTTTCTCCAAGGTCCACCACATGACATTCTGCAGTATCTTATCATATGGCTTCTCCAAGTCAATGAACACCATATGCAGGCCCTTCTTTTGCTCCATGTATCTCTCCATGAATTGTCGTACCAAGAAAATAACTTCCATGGTCGACCTCCCAGGCATGAAACCAAACTGATTTTTTGTCACGCTTGTCATTCTTCTTAAGCGGTGCTCAATCACTCTCTCCCGTAACTTCATTGTATGGCTCATCAGAATTAGTACAACTCTGAACACCCCCCTTGTTCTTGAAGATTGTAATTAATGTACTCCGTCTTCATTCTTTTGGTATCTTGTTTGCCCAAAAATGAGGTTGAAAAACTTGGTTAGCCATACTATCGCTATGTCCCCGAGGCCTCTCCACACCTCACTGGGGATACAATCAGGGCCCATCACCTTGCCTCCTTTCATCCTTTTTAAAGCCTCCTTTACCTCAGACTCCTGGATTCGCCACATAAAACACTTGTTGTTATCATCAAAGGAGTCATCCAGTTCAATGGTAGATCTCTCATTCTCCCGTTTGAACAGCTTGTTGAAGTACTTCCTCCATCTATGCTTAATCTCCCTGTCCTTACCAGGAGCTGGTCTACTCCGTCCTTGATGCATTTGACTTGGTCAACATCCCTTGTGTTCCTCTCTCAGATCTTGGTCATCTTATAGATGTCCCTTTCACCTTTCTTCATGTCTAACCACTCGTAGAGGTCCTCATACACCCGACCCCTTGCTTCACTCATAGCTCGCTTTGCGGCCTTCTTCGACATCTTGTACTTCTGTATGTTGTGTGCACTCCTATCCAGGTATAGGCGCCTGACATAATCTTTCTTCTCCTTGATAGCCTTCTGGACATCATCATTCAACCACCAGGTATCTTTAGCTTCGCTTCTACTTCCCCAGGACACTCCAAACCCCTCTGAGGCCACCTCACGAATGCAAGTCACCATCTTCATCCACATATTATCTGCACCCCCTCCTTCCTCCCAAGGGCCCTCCTTAATGCCCCTCTCCTTGAACACCTGAGCTACCTCCCCCTTTAGCTTCCACCACTTCGTTCTAGCGACTTTGGCACGCTTATCCCGCTGGACACGAATCAGGAAGCAAAAGTCAGCAACCACAAATTTATGCTGAGGGACAACACTCTCTCTCCATGTATCACCTTACAATCTAGGCACGCATGCCTATCTTCTATTCTTGAGAGGATGAAATCAATCTAGCTAGAGTGTTGACCACTACTAAAAGTCACTAGATGTGATTCTCTTTTTTTGAAGAGGGTGTTAGCTACAATCATGTTGTAGGCTAGAGCAAAGCTTAAGACATCTTCTTCTTGATTCCTGATACCATAGCCAAGCCCCCATGCACCCCTTCAAAACCTGTGTTAAATGTACCCACGTGGCCGTTGAGGTCTCCTCCTATGAAGAGCTTCTCACCAATCGCACTCCTAACCACGTCCTCCAGGCCTTCCCACAACTCCCTCTTAGTATTCTCATTGTGGCCTACTTGCATGGCATACACGCTAATAATATTGAGAACTAAGTCCCCAACTACCAGCTTGACCAGGATAATCCAGTCCCCACGTCTCTTGACGTGTACCACTCCATACTTGAGGCTCTTGTTGATCAAGATTATCGAAAAAGGCTTTCACCCTGCTTTATATACAAAGCAATGACTAACAACAAACCGGTACAAACGCACGCCACCACAACACACGCACACACCCAAGGCAAGATACATAGACGCTGAGTGCAGCAGCACCACCCTAAGCACTACAAGAGCAGCCGGATCCTCGACCGTGAGCACGCCACCGCGAAGAGATGAAGCCGCATACGACGAACTGTGGGCTCCAAGGCGACGCCTTTAGAAAGGATACGACACCGGAGCGCCGCCACCACACAACTCGAGGGTCAGAGTTTCCCTTGGAGCAACATGGCGTGCAATGATGGCCGCGGCGATGCCTTCAAGAAGGGAACGAGCTTCGCTGCCGCTGGTCCGTCCGAAGATAGAACAAGTTTTCACCCCGGCCAATACTCACCGCTACCGAATGCCACACTCCGCCGACCATGCCACCCACACGACCATGGTCACCGGGCAACACCAAGCCACCGACTCTGCCCATGAGCACCGCGACACCACCATCAGGGCCGCCACCCCGGCATCCAAGACCCCGATGCCACCTCACCCGCCACCCACCGCTACCCTAACCAAAGAGACGAGTGGAAAGGCCCCGCCTTTAGCACTCCTGAGCTGCCCCCAGCGCCTAGACTCACTAGGCCGACCAAAATTGGCCTCCATCAGCCCATCCCGCCGCCGGGCGCGAGATGAGCTCGGTCCTGCTATCGGGCACGAGACGAGCTCGGTCCTGCTGCCGGGCGCGAGACGAGCTCGGTCCTGCTGCCAGGCGCGAGATGAGGCCGGTCCTGCTGCCGGGCGCGAGACGAGCTCGGTCCTACTGCCGGGCGCGAGACGAGTGATGGACCGCAACTAGGAGAGGACCAACCCTTCGATGAAGGTAGCGCCCGAAGGACGAGGAGAGGAATCGAAGGTCGACAAGGGCGCTCACCGACCGGCTGACGCCGGAGAAGTCCAGCCACTGCCGTGAAATGACACCGACCACCGCCATGAGCCACCACCACGCCGTGGCAGCCCACATCCACGCCGGGACCTCGAGGGACTGCTCCGAGCCACCCGCCGACGGCCATGAGCCAGATCCGAGGAGCAGGCCAGCAACCACAACCGCCCCCTTCCGATGCCGCGACCATGACGAGCCCCGGCCCCCGTCCTGCGCCACCAGCCGGGCCCCCGGCCCGCCGGATCTAGCCGAAAACCTGCTTGCCCGCAACCTCCTGCACCGTCGCCGCGTCAGATCCACCGCTGCCATGAGTGCGCCCACCACCGCGAGGCCCTCCACTCCACCACCACGAACCGGCAGCCCCGCCGCCGGACCATGTAGCCATGCCACCGCGCCCCTCGATAGAGCAGCGCCGCCTCCCAAGCAAGGTGCCCCATGCCGCCGGCACCCGAGCAGGGAGAGACGAGACCCCGGCGTCGCCAGCACCAAACGGGCTTCGCCCGATGGTGCGAACAGTCAGCGGCGAGGGAGGAAGACGAAGGGAGGGGGGCCGGCCGGCGGCGCCCTAGGGTTTCCCCTGGTCGCCCGCGGGGACGACACGGGAGGAGGGGAGGGTCGCTAGTAGTTCGTTCGAATGGCAGTTTCTCTGTTTGTTTTGATCAAGATGCCTACGCCATTTCTGTTTGCAGCCGACCCTGTGTACCACATCTTGAAGCTGGTATCCTCCACCTCATTCGCCTTCTGTCCCCTCCATTTGGTTTCTTGGACGCAAAGGATATCAACACCTCTCCTCACCATTGCATCAACTAGCTCCCGAAGCTTACCTGTCATGGACTCTACGTTCCAGCTACCTAAGTGGATCCTCCTAGGCTCGGCTAGTTTTCTTACCCTTCGCACTCATCGAGTCAAATGCGAAGACCCTTGCTCATTTTCCAGTACACCTGGGCGTCGATGTAGCGCGCCACTAAGGATGCGAAGACCCGATCCTCGCTCACTTCCCACCGTATCCAGAGCAAGATACGGCGCACCACCGGGCGAGGGGGGGGGGGGGGGGGTGACGGCCCGGCCCTTGCCCATTTGACACCAAATTAGATACGTCAACAACCCAAATTTATATTAGAAACAGGAACCTGAAGTGTGATTTTTTTGTAAAACGATGACTAAAAAATCACATACCTAACTATCATTGCCAAATTGTGGCATTAGAGCATTCGTACAAAAATTGCCATCAGAAAGTTACTACATTGTTAACAGTACGGATGAGCATATATATGCACGTGAAAGACTCTTGGGTTCACTTGAATGGATGGCTACGCAAACATGTCCAAGATTGGAGAAACAATATTAATCACATCTTGAGCTTTTTAGTGCCCTGTCGCCCGACAAGCCACACGCAAAACAACATGAGATGGTCCTGCGAAAACAACACAACCTGCATTGCTTGGAACGGATCGATGAATCTAACTCAAGACAAGATGCCAAGCCTTCCTTCAATCTGCAACCACATAATCTCTTTGAATTCTTGCCCATAGCACAAACTCCCATTAGTTTTTTCTACACAATAGAGATGTATTAAGTCTGCGGAATGAACAATCAACAAACTAATCATCACATTGCCTATTATAGATAGATATTGCGCTTCGGTGTTCACTTATCACCCATACAAGGAAAAATAAAGAGAAACCAACATGGGAGTAGGCCTGAATTTGGAGGTGATATGACCTGAAAAACCCAGCTTGCTTGATTGTGGCTGAGATCCTTTTGTCTTTTAATAGTGTTACCTCATAAGTACTCCATCCGTTCACTATTATAAGACGTTTTTGATATTTCAATATGGACTACATACAGATTGAATGAGTGAACAAACACAATAAAATGCGTCTATATACATTCGATTCAAAAAAAGTTAGAACATCTTATAATAGTGAACGGAGAGAGTAGATGCTAACATTAGGATACTGGAACTAAGAGAAGCTGGGAGCACACAAGTACAGCCGAAAGATGATTATGTTACAATATTTAAAGTTTCCATAGAAAATATTGATAGTATCTCTTCTTTTTCAAACTACTATCACATTCTGTTCATGCACGTACTGTTCGGGTTTGCTAAAACCTGGATAAAAAGTACATTCATCTAATAAAATGTATCCATGGTTTCAATATATGATATCTGAAAATTGAGTAAAAACGCTTGAAGAATGGGCGGCAACATATGTAGATATGAAAATTCCATTTATGAGAAGTTTGCACAGTGTGAAAACACTAGCAGAGTATATGAGCTCATAAACACTAGTACCATAGTATGAGCTCAGGAGCTTACAAAAGATATTGTTCCTTCAGTCATGTTTTCTTCTCCTGAAAGATTGTATGGACCATGTCAAGTTCAGAGAAAGTTGCAAGTGTTATAACCTTTTGAATAAAGAAGACTAAATCTTATACACTCTCTACTAAAAAGATAAAAAGGGCCAATCAGTCTGATTTACCAATTCATCATTGGTATAAGTTACATACAAAAATATTGCAACTTTTATCAAAAAAGGCTTTCGCCCCGCTTTATATATAACGCCAACCACCCAAAACACAAACCGGATACAAGAGTTCAGCCACATACACGCCCAAGGCACGAGAGTTCACACACACACGCACACACACACGAAACGGAGGTAGCAAGGTTAATGCCGAGGGCACAGCTCAACAAGCCCAAAAAAGGAAAAAACACCGGCATACCAGCACCGCAGAGGGAGCCGCCAGCCTAGTCAGGCTCAGGTGGAGGTGGCGGAAGCGGGGGCGCCACGCGGAAGGCCATCGCTCGGAGGTCGGCGAGGAGAGTGTCGATGGAGTTCCGGTCCTCGGAGCGGCTAAGCGGCCGCCAGAGCTGCAAGAAACCACACATTTTAAAGATGGCGTCAGTAGCACGTCGAAGAGGAGCCTGCTGCATGACAAGCCTATTGCGAACGGTCCAGAGCGTCCAAGCGAGAACCCCAACACATAGCCACCTAATGTGGCGGTGACGAGGGGCGGAGGCCGAATCTCCGCCAACAAGTCCGGGAAGTTGGTGCTGCACCAAGTCCCACCAACAACCTCGCGGAAGCAGGACCACAGAAACTGAGCGGTCACGCACGAGAAAAAGATGTGATTCACATCTTCCGCCACGTCGCAGAGGGGGCACCGGTCGTCCCCAGGTCTGTTACGCTTGCGCACCTCAACCCCTGAGGGCAAGCGTCCGCGTATCCACTGCCAGAGGAAGATCCTGATCTTCAAGGGGAGGCGGATATCCCAGATCAGACTAAAAGGCTCAGGAGCCGTGGAAGGGGCAATCGCTTGATACAGGGACTTGGTTGAGAAGCACCCAGAAGACTCGAGGCGCCATGAGACGGTGTCGTCCGCGTTGCCAACGTCGAGGGGCTGGAGCGCGATGGTCTGGAGGAGCGCGTCCCATGCGGCCACCTCGAGGGGGCCAAAGGGTCTACGGAATGCGAGGCGCCCTAAGTCAATAAGGGACACCTCCACGGAGACCCGAGGGTCAACCGTGACGAAGAATAGTTCCGGGAAACGGGCGGCGAGGGGAAGATCCCCAACCCACCGGTCAAACCAGAACAGGGTCGAGGCGCCGGATCCCACCGTGATGGAAGTGCCAATGCGGAGGATTGGCATGAGCTGGAGCCGCCTGCCAGAACTGGGAGCCTCTCGAGCGCTGACGGAAGGCAAGGGGCTGACCGCGAAGGTATTTGGCCTGGATGATGTCCAACCAGAGGCCGCCCTGCCCGTTGGCGATCCGCCATAGCCGGCGGGTCAGGAGAGATGTTCATGCGCCTAGAGGAAAGAATACCAAGGCCTCCATGGTCCTTGGGCTTGCAGATATGTGGCCAGCTGACCATATGGTATTTCTGCTTATCCCCCTCGCCGGCCCAGAAGAATCTGGACTGGTACTTGGCTATCTCTTGATGCAGGGTCTCGTGCAAGCTATAGAAGCTCATCAGGAACCAAAGGAGGCTGGAGAGGGAGGAGTTTATGAGAATAACCCGGGCGGCCTTAGACAACCACCTCCCTTTCCAAGGCTCAACCCGATGTTGCATGCGGGTTACAGCAGGGAGGAGGTCCCGCCACCGTCAGCCTACTATCGCTAATGGGGATCCCCAGATACTTGGTATCGAAGGAGCCCAACTTACAGTTAAGTCGGCCGGCCAAGGCCTGGTACTCCGCCTGAGAGTAACCGAGGATCATCACTTCGCTCTTGTCGAAGTTGATCGTGAGGCCCGACATCTGCTAGAAGCAGAGTAGGAGGAATTTTAGGTTGGCTATGTCGGAATCAGAGCCCTCGACCATGATGATGGTGTCGTCAGTGTACTGTAGGAGGGAAACCCCTTCCCCTCCCACCAGATGGGGCACCACCCCTCGGATATGGCCGGCAGCCTTGGCTTATCAAGAATAGCGGCCAGGGCATCAACCACCATATTGAATAGGAACAGAGAGAAGGGGTCACCCTGACAGACCCCACAGAGAGTGGGGAAGTAGGGTCCGATCTCGCCGTTGATGTTAACCGTGGTCTTCCCACAGGAGACTAGCTGTATAACACGAGTGACCCAGCGATCGTCAAAGCCCTTGCGGAGGAGGACTTCGCGGAGGAAGGACCACCGCACTGTGTCATAAGCTTTATGGAAGTCGAGCTTAAGGAAGACCGCTAGCTGGTGCTTGGAGCGGACTTCGTGCAGGACTTCGTGGAACACTAACACCCTATCGAGGATGAACCGGCCTTGTATGAAGGTGGATTGGTTGGGATGGGTCACAGAGTTAGCAAGGAGGGTCACCCTATTGGCGTACCCCTTCGCTAGGATCCGAAAGATCACGTTGATCACCGTGATCGAGCGGAACTGGCGAATATCCGAAGCACCCGGGACCTTCGGGATTAGAGTGATAATCCCGTAGTTGAGGTGGCCCAGGTACATGGACCCCACATAGAACTCGTTAAATAACGCCATAACCTCGGGCTTGATAGCCTGCCAGAAGGTTTGGAAGAACTTCACCGGAAGGCCATCCGGTCCCGGAGCAGAGGATGAGTTCATGCCCTTAATCGCGGCGAGGACTTCCTCCTCCCTGAAGGGAGCCATAAGGGCATTATTATCCGTGGTCGAGACCAATTGGCCACCCGACCAGATGTCCAAGGCCAGCGAGGCGCCACCCCGAGGGGTAGCAGAAAAAGGGCTTTATAAAAGCCGTCCATGTGAGCGCGAATCTCCGGGGGACAAAGGAGGATGGTGTCTCCGTCGCAAAGGCAGTGGATGGAGTTGCGACGCCTCCTGCCGTTGGCAATTGCCTGGAAGTAGGCGGTGTTGGCATCCCATGGAGCACCCACCGTTGGGTGCCCCTTTGGCGCCAATAAGCCTCCTCATCAGTGTATATGACCGATAACTGGTCCTCGAGGTCATAGCGCAACATCCATTCATCGGAGGATAGCCCGACAGTATCAGCCTGAATGTCGAGGCTCTGAATGGAGGAAAGTAGAGCGGATTTCCGCTCCCTAAGATCACGCCCAAGATTGGCCCCCCATCCCTTCATGAACTGCCGGGCCAGTTTAGCACAAAACTGCCAGGAGTCGATCGCGGTTAGGGACCTGTGGGGGATCCCGGGCCGCCACCCACCGCGCGCCAACCGCATCCACAAACCCCGGTTGGTTGAGCCAGAACATCTCGAACCGAAAGCGAGGCGGGATGGGGGACGGTCGTCTGACGTGGATAGCAACAAGGGGATGTGGTCCGAGCCAATACGGGTAATCGCCCTCAGAGAGGCGAGGGGGCATCGGAGCTCCCAATCCGGGGAAACTAGGACGCGATCCAGAACGGATCGCGTCTGGTCGGCCTGTCTATTGGTCCAGGTGAACCTGGCCCCAGTCCGGTCCAACTCGTGAAGACCTAGGTCTGCGATGCCGTCGTTGAACATCTGCATGCGGGGGAGGTACACTAGGTCGTTGTTCTTGTCCTCAGGGGATCGCAAGAGGTTGAAGTCCCCACCAACCACAACAGGAAGCTGGGCCGCCATGACCTTCCTCCGAAGCTCGTCGAGGAAGGTCGCCGAGCGGCGGTGATCGATAGGGCCGTACACGATCACAATCTCCCATCTAAAGTTGAGCGACCGCTCAAACACTTCCATACTGACGAAGAACTCGCCCCTATCCATGCTACCCACCTCGAAGGTGGCATCCTTTGCGCCTAAAAGATGCCACCCGAATGGCCAGTGCTCCCACTAGAAGGGAACCAATGCCACGCAAACAGGTGGGAGCTCAGACGTTCAAGCTCTTGAAGGGAGAAGTCCTTCTGCATGGTTTCTTGGATGGCTACAATGTCAATGTGCTCGTCTCGCATGTACCCGACTAACTGGCGACGCCGGCCGTCTTGGCCGAAGCCGCGAATGTTCCAGAATAGGGTTCGCATCATGGCGCCATTGGGGGGCTGCTTGACCCCAAAACGAGGGAGGCACTACGAGCCGTGAGGGCGGCAGTGCGGGAGCGGGTGCGACCATGGATCTCCTCAACCGACCCCTGGGGAGGGGGCTGAGGTGCCGGTGTCCAGAGGAGACGGGCCCGAGTCTCGGTGAGTTTCCCGTCAAGGATCTCGTGGGTGCGGAGCGCCGCAATCTATTCTAAGGGGGCCCTACTTCCCCCTGAAAATGATAGACGAGTCGGCGGCGACCTTAGCAAGGTGGCCGAACGAAACAGCCTCAAGCGCGGAAAATGAGCAACTAGAAGAACTGGGCGGGATGTCGGGTGCACCTGGCTCGAGGTTCCGGGCTGCCGCCCTGAGCTCAGCACGCTCGGGGATGGACGGAACTGGGAAGCCGGACGGGCGGTCTGCGTCGAGACTGGCAATGCGATGGGAGGTAGTCACCGGTGTCGAGGAGGCCCTGGCCCGCCGGGCGTACGACACCGTCCGAGGCAGGTGGGAGGCGACGAGGGTGGACACCGCGTCGGCCTTGCCCGGGGACAGCAGTGTCGGAGAGGCGGGAGGGGAGGCAGCCGGAGCAGCGTCGGGGAGCGACCGGGCGGGGGAGGACGCATCTAGGGACGGTCCCCGATCTCCCGCGCCGCCTCGGAAGGAGGATCCGGAGGGGCGGGGGAGAGCAGGGGCGGGCAGCCCCCCTCGGACACCATCAGGGGGGCTCCAGGGGAGGGGGAGCGGCCGCCGATGGGAACGACAGCGCGAAGAGACGGGTGTCCGGGTCCGGCGGTGCAGTGTCGGCGACGGGGATGGAGCAGGGGGAGCACGGCGAGGAGGCCGGGATGACGAGGAGGCCCACACTGGAGATGTCACTGCCCTCGTCCGAGGAGGCAGGGGAGGCGGCAGGCAGCAGGGCGGGCAGCATCCGGGCCGAGAGAGCCAACGCACGGGACCGCCCGCTCCCGCGCCCCCACGGCTCGGAGGAGGGTCGGAAGGCTCACGGGAGGGGGAGCGGCTGTGCTCGGAGCGCTCGTCGTTTTCATCATGGCCCCCATGGCGCGAGGGGCGAGGGCGACGTTAGTGAGAGTTGTCGCCCTTGCTCGAACCACCCCCACCGAAATGGCCATCATCAGAGTAGCGGGGGCGGCCGACGTGGTTGGGGGGCTCGGGGTAGATCTTGAGGTCGAAACCCTGGTCTTTGTAGAAAACCCGGATGGTGGAGCGAAGCTTGGAGGAGTCCAGGCATTTGACCTTGACCCGGACCTCCTCCTCCTTACAAAGAGAGAGCTCATCCACCACCACCACCTTGTCGAGGATCTTGGACATATTGCGAATCACCCGCTCGGACCGTGCAATGTCGGGAAGCCTCGCGACGGGGATCCAAGCCGTATCCAGGACAACGACCGCCTTGGGGTCGACCTTTGGCTCAGAGATGTTGATCACTAGCTTGTTCAGGGCCAAGGTGATGTCATCGCTGCGGGTGCAGTAGCCCATGCTGATGGCGTCCGGAGAGATCACGGTGAAGGAGTTGTCAGAAGTCGGACTCGCCTGCCAGTCCCACACGCACCGACACACGTGGTTGAGCTCGGCCTCAATCATCTCTGGGGACGCGACACCCACCCCCACGACGGTGACGATCGCTTGAAGCGGCGGGGATGGGGGTGGGATGTCCTCCACCTTGATGTGGAAGAAGCCGAGGCCCTCGATACCGTGTCCGTACATCATGAGCTCCTCCATCACCGGCCGGTCCGGGCAGAGAACCGCTGGGTGGCCCGTATCCTTGCAGAGGTCGCACATCGGAGGGTTGGTGCACTCGACTTGGTAGTGCCCCGCGATCCCGCAGTTGAAGCAAGGAGGCGAGTCACTGGAAGTGCCGGAGACGGGCAAGGCCGACGCTGTGGGTGAAGGGGCCGGCGCAGCGGGGGGCGGTGGGAGGGGGGTGCTCGGAGTGGCGGCGAGGGTTTCCCAGATCTAATCTGGACGGTGGTGGATCCTCCGATCGTCGCTTCGCGGGCGGCACGGGGTGCGGCGGCTAGGGCCTGCAGGCGGCGCGCGGGGGCTGTTGCGCTCGTCGGCGGCGGCATGGTGGCGGTGGTGGTGGTGCGTGCCGGCCGGATTTCGCCTTTTTCCGGCCTTAAAAGTAATGCAGTATATGTTCTGGCATAAAACATAGCATCACAAAATTAGCAAGTTTGCATTTTGAGAAGGTGCATCAATAGTATGTAATCACTCATTATTGACCATATACCAGAACTCAAACATAATTGCCCATATCCCTCAACTAAAACAACACAGGAAAGGTTTATTGTTCATTTGTAATCAGCAAAAGAGGCATCGGCTCTGAACTGCTATCAGGTAAAATCAAGAGCGGGGATATCACGGCTGCATGTTCCCTGGCTGCGAACATGGTAGATGAAGTCGGGGGCTCCCAAATCCATGGGGAGGAGGAAGCCCTCCATACTAGATGACTACAACGACTTGATAAGCAGCAAGAGGCCTCCGTGCTTGGTGCATGGAACTGGATCACACATGCAGAACTGAACTTCAGGAGGCGGCGGTCAAAAAAGCAGAACCTAGAGCACCTCTGCACCCTTGGGATTGACCTGCGGCGAGAGGAAAATACCTTCTGAAAGCTTGCATTAGTTGAACGCAACAGAGGGAATCTTCTAAGATGATCTCAGTACTGAAAAACAGATCGTTTGTTCCTTTGGTTGTATTTGGCGAGAAAAAATTGGCATCAGTTATACATGAATACTGCGGCGATCTCGGTTAACTGCTCTAAACCACAACTGTTATATACTCCTAACTAACTAACCTATAAGTGAATCATTGACATGCACTATGTGGGCGTAGCCTAACTGAACCCAAAATGGTCTTGTTGCATAGCTCACATATGATATTCTGGAACAACTAAGAATACTTCACGTTTCCCTCTGTTCTTGAAGAAACAATCAATATATTAAGAGTAGATTAATAGAACAAAAGTAGGCCTGATTTCTCAAAGAACTCTGTTCTGGAGAACACCTTAGAATGATTGTACATTTTATTTACCCACAAATATTGTAATGGTCTTCTTGAACTGCTCTAACCACCCCCCCCCCCAAAAAAAACACACACACACAATAAATGTAATAATAACTAAAACTAAAAAAAAGGAGAAATTACTGACATACTAATATGTATGGCTGTAAAGCCGAAACCAAGAGTGATTGTGCCAATGTCTTAAATCACAACTCCGCAGTGATATCTCTTCATCTGAGTGAACCACCAGTACTATATAGGAATTTTTTACAAAATACCGATTTCAACTTTCTAATGTAAAATAACAGAGGAGGTGAGCAGTGTCATAACCACTTTATTTTTTTTGACGGTGCTACGGCGGGCTTACGCCTGCCTGAACCATTTTCATTATCATAAGAGGGACTGAGATACAACACAACGGCTACAGGAAGTAGCACCCAATACACACAAGAAGGAATAAGGAACAACAGAGAAGAACCAGAAACAAGCTATGACAATTAGCCAACACCAAGAACTTAGCACCCAACACCATTAAGCAGACCGAGAAGAAACGGGAAACTAGCATTGTTGGATCAGTCGAAGGGAGAATCAACACCGAGTAGACGTAGAGAAGAAGTTGCCTGCTGCACTGCGATCACTCTGCACCTTGAAGAGCTAGGAGAGTCGCAACCACCGTCGAAGGGCATCCCACTGCCGAGGCACGACGCGATAGAGAGAGCCGCCGACCGCGCCGAAGGGCAATGTTTCGCCGAGACAGCCCTGCACCTCCTCTGAGCCACACCACGGCCACCATCACAAATAGAGAGAACCAGAACACTATGTGAGGCAACCAAACCTCATGCGTCGCCGAAGGGCACTGAGCTCCGAGACTTCACCGACGCCACGAGCCCCCAAAAGAGAGGTCAGCAGATAGCACCAGGATGACCAAGGCAGTAGCCATACCCATAGATCGCTTCCACCACCACCACCAGACACCCCACATCCCCAGCCTGACCAATCGTGCTCGAGCCAAGACTAGAAACGACCAACAACGGATCAATGGCTCCAAGACTGCGCCCCCAAGGGGGTAACGACATCAATGACATCGTCGTAGTCCGATCCAACCGTGGATCTTAGGCTTTCGCACGGAGCACATTGTAAGGATGAGCTGCGGGAGCTTCACAATGACTCCTCCAAGAAGGAAAAAATGGCGCCCAAAGGCGTCACCGTCACTGCTGTCGACACAAGGCCGACACCAGGCTTTCGCCTGAAGCATCGCACCTCGAACCTCACCGCTTACGCCGGCCGCCCAGTCTGGCAAAGCAAAGAGCACGAGACCTTACCACCTCCTGCAACTCGTCGACGAGTGTCCCCGCCGGAGCAAGCAAAAAGGTACCTCTGGTGACGCCACCGCTCACCGCGAGCACCAGCATCGACCAGAGTGGAGATCCAGTCATGCCGTATCCTGACCATCTCACCCCGACCACCACCAGCCAGATCCATCCCCGCCGCCAAGCACGCCTTGCCCGGATCCCCAACGCGAGCCACAGGGCGACGCCGGCACGCGCCCTGGGCAGCACCACCGGAGCACGGGCGGCATGCACCGCGCCCCCATGGCCGTGGAGAGCCCCCAGCGCTGCCACGAACTCGCGCAGGGCGCCGCACCTTGAGGGATCCAGATCTGACCCCGCAGCCCGCCACAGGGCAACAGCCGCCGAGCAGCACCGCCACCGACGCCCTCTGTCGCGCGGCCCTCCCGCCAGGACGAGAGGCCGCCGCCCCGGAGCGGCGCAGATCTAGAACCACCTGGCGGCTGCGACACCGGCGCGGGAACAGAGCCGACGAAGAGAGCCCCGCCGCCGCCTTCCCTGGGTCACGCACGGCTTCGCCTGCGTTCCCTCCGGCGGCGGCGAAGCAAGGGGAGGGGTGGGGAGTGGCCGGCGGCGGCGCGACTAGGGTTTCCCCCGTGTCGCCAGAGGAGGCGACGCGGGGGCTTGGTTGGGTAGGTCCTCGTCCCTCATAACCACTTTATTAAAAACATGTCTTTCGATATTCACTATCACGGGCTGCACTATTTGTTGGAACTTCTTTAACGGTGAAAGATTTCGTTTAAAAACACAGTATACAAACATTTCTTATTCAACACTATTATCATGCATAGTAAAAAGAATATAGTGGGTACAGTTGCTGCGAAAATTTGAACAGCCCCATAATTGCCTTATTGTTAAGAAGGCCTGAACCAGCATCTGTACGCAAATATGTCGGCTTTTGTGGCTCATATTTTATCATCCTGCAAATACAAGCATCAAGTGAGTACCAAATCAATCAAGTACATATGTATTTCACGACAGTGAGTGGATTATAAAATGGTTACAAAAGGAGATTAGTCTGTTGAAACTGAATATGTAAACCTGCCACTGCAGCGTTTCAGGTTATTGTCGTTTCAACAGTTATCTGTAGTTTTTCAGTTGGTCTGTCAGTTTGTGTTTTCTTCAATTAGCTGAATATAAGTGGTCAGTCGGCAAGCCTGTTTGATTAGGGATCTATTTTATGGTGTACCTGAAACACACAAGGACCACGAGAAAAGAAAAAGTAAACATGCTGTTATAAGGCCTAACCAACCGCATACACTCCATCGACTCACTCCCTACAGCAAACCTAACCAGCCGATCAAGAGGAGCCAGCCACGGCTTATACACTGGCAAGTGTATTTTACCACTCTTGCAACAGTGGTTATAGAACATCCGTTTCTGTGTAAATGCACTAAAATGAGTAACACACACATTATACCCCAAAATAAAACCCAGCGATAAGAACATGTATATTCCGGGCCACCAAGATACATCCTCCCACGAAAAGAAGCAGCACCGCAAAATAAAACAAAGGAAACAAATGAAACAAACAGAGAACAATGCAACACCAAGAAGGATAAACAATCTTCTCATTTGCTGCAACGAAGAACCAATCCAAGTCAGCAAACGACAACATTGTTTCGCTTCTTGCTGCATACATGTTCTCATTTGCTGCAAGGAGTCATATATATAAATGCCTTTGGTTATATGCTAGCAAATTTGGTGGTGTCTAGTATTAAGAATGATCTGTATTTAACCTAAAAAAAGAAACCGTCTGCCAAGTTGACCAGGAGTATTATAATTCTGCACCAAAAGGCACAAACGGAGCAGATACAGAAATATAGCATCTATTAAAGCTAAATGAGCTCATACAACAAAGCCAAAGTTACTACTTGTCCAATGCACACGCAGATACAGTCTTTTATTAAAGCTAAAATGAGTTCATACAACAGAGCGACGCGCGTTACTGCTAGAACTTAGAGGCATGTCTTGGTATACAGAAGCATAACTTAGGGCTTAAGGGGCACACAAGAGTACATCAGCAAGGGCGGAGATCATTTGTTTGTGCGCCTATATCCTAGTGAACGACAGGACCTCTCCGCCTTGGTCTGATCTGAAAATCTGGTCATCGACAACTCGCCATCCACAACAGAATTGTCGATCTTGAACACAAGCCTTACGACATCACTAAATTTCTTGAACGGGAGTTCCATCTCACGACGGTCACGCGATATGCCATGAATCTTGCAAAAGTGCTCATAGTAGGCCCACATGTCTTCATCGAACGTTAGTGCATTCTCATCAACAGCGAGATGGCGACGTCTGGGTGCGTCATCTGGAGCTGCTTGTGACTTGGGCCTGGCTTTCTCCTCCTCTTCATCATCTTCTGACTTAAGGCCTCCTGTCGTTGAGTAAGGGTAGAGTTGCAATTTGATTTGTGGATAATACAATCATTTGAACTAAGCTCTCAGTTTCAGCGGAGTTAATTTGATTGATTGAGCCTTGTAAGGCAGAACTCGCTATTATAACAAATTATAAGTTGGTATTACTAAATCAAACAACATGCTTGTTAGAAGTGTGGTGATCAGAACAAATCCTAATGAATAGGATCCAATCCCTGCCTGTTTATTCAGATATATGTACTGATACTAAGAAAGTATACCCAAATTCAGAAATACTCGTATCGAAACAAGAACTCCTTTGGAATTACCTGCAGGGGAGACACGGATGGCGGCTGCAGGGCGACCGCCACCAGCAATACCTCCAACAGCTGAGGGAGAGGCGCGGGTTGCAAAGGCCGCCCGCGCGAGCATGCACACGATGGAAGGCATAGCCCAGGTCAGAGGGGACAGATCTGGATTTAGGGTTTGCGGGTTCTTTACTCAGAAAGGCTTTTGCCCCGCTTTATATATAAAGCAACGATCAACCACAAAGTATAATCAAATGCCACCATAACATACACACACAGCCAAGGCAAGATACATAGGCGCCGAGCGAAACAACACCACTCCTACCTTTACGAGAGCAACCGGGGTCCTCAACCGTGAACACGCCACCGTGAAGAAATGAAGCCGCATACGACGAACCGTGGGCTACAAGGCGGCGCCTTCAGAAAGGTTACGACCCCAGAGCACCGCCACCGTCCGACTCAAGGATCAGAGTTTCCCCTGGAACAACACGATGGGCAATGAGAGCCGCGACGACGCCCTCAAGAAGGGAACGAGCTTCACCGTCGCCGGTCCATCTGAAGAGAAATCAGGTTTTCACCCTGACCAACACTCACCGCCACCGAATGCCACAACCCGACGACCACGCCACCCACACGGCCATGGCCACCAGGCAGCACTACGCCACGGGCTCTGCCCATGAGCACCGTGGCACCACCACCAGGGTCGCCGCCCCGGTATCCAAGACCTTGACACCACCTCACCCGAGACCCGCCGCTACCCCAACCAAAAACGAGCGAAAAGGACCCGCCTTTCGCACCCATGGGCGGCCCCCAACACCGAGACCCAATAGGCCGGCCAAAACTGGCCTCCATCGACCAGTCCTGCTGCTGGGCGCGAGATGGTCTCGGTCCTGCTACCGGGCGCGAGACTAGCGATAGACCGCAGCTGGGGGAGGGCCATTCCTCCGAAGGTAGCAGTCAGACGAGGAGGAGATGGATCGAAGGTCAAAACAGGCCGCCTATAAACGAGCCGACGCTGGAAAAGCCAGCCACCACCGCAGCCGACCCGCCGAGCTGCCGTGATGCCGACACGGCGGATGGAAACCTCCACTCAGAAGGACGAGCCATCTCGCCGCCGCCACCCACAGCCGGAGTAGCAGCCATGCCGGGCCGGTGCCCCAACCCGCGCCGCCTGCCGGAAAACAGCGTCATATCCGACCTGCACGCTCCGCCACCACCGTCCCCCATGTCGCCAATGCCCCTGCCCAGTAGCACACCACCGCCGGCTGCCACTGCCGCCCATGGAGCAGCAGCCACGCCTCAGCCGTCGTCGTCGGACGGGCTGCTGGCGCCAGATCCGGCCGTATCGGACCGGGGCCGTCCTGCACGATCTGTCCGAAGGACAAAGCCCCGGCTCCACCGCACAACCGCGACCGACGAACGCCCATGCCACCAGCGTCGTGACCCGCAACCCCGCTATCGTGCCCTGCACACAGCATCGCACCCCCGCTAGACCCGCAGCACCCCGCGCCGCCGGAATCAGACGGGGAGGAGAAAACCCCCGCCTCCACCCAGGCCAACCAGGCTTCGCCCGGCGGCCGGCGCGGGCGGCAGCGAGGAGGGCGAAGAAGGCGGAGGTGATACGTCTCCGTCGTATCTACTTTTCCAAACTCTTTTTGCCTTGTTTTCGACTCTAATTTGCATGATTTGAATGGAACTAACCCGGACTGATGTTGTCTTCAGCAGAATTGCCTTGGTGTTATTTTTGTGCAGAAATAAAAGTTCACGAAATGACCTGAAAATTTACGGAGAATATTTTTGGAATATATAAAAAATGTTGGCGAAAGAATCAACCAGAGGGGACCCACTGCTACTTCTTGAGCTTGCGTTGGTTTTTCCCTTAAAGAGGAAAGGGTGATGCAACAAAGTAGAGATAAGTATTTCCCTCAGTTTGAGAACCAAGGTACCAATCCAGTAGGAGACAACGCACAAGTCACCGAATACCTGCACAAACAATCAAACAACTTGCACCCAACACGATAAAGGGGTTGTCAATCCCTTCACGGTTACTTGCAAAAGTGAGACATGATAGAGATAGATAAACGATAAAGTAAATATTTTTGGTTTATAGAACGGAAAGTAAAGATTGCAAAATAGTAGATTGGAAACTTATATGATGGAAAACAGACCCGGGGGCCATAGGTTTCACTAGAGGCTTCTCTCAAGATAGAAAATAATACGGTGGGTGAACAAATTACTGCCGAGCAATTGATAGAAAAGCGCAAAGTTATGACGATATCTAAGGCAATGATCATGAATATAGGCATCATGTCCGTGTCAAGTAGACCGAAATGATTCTGCATCTACTACTATTACTCCACACATCGACCGCTATCCAGCATGCATCTAGAGTATTAAGTTCATAAAGAACAGAGTAACGCATTAAGAAAGATGACATGATGTAGAGGAATTAACTCAATCATTATGATGAAAACCCCATCTTTTTAACCTCGATGGCGACAATACAATACGTGTCTTGCTGCTCCTACTGTCATTGGGAAAGGACACCGCAAGATTGAACCCAAAGCTAAGCACTTCACCCATTACAAGAAAAACCAATCTAGTTGGCCAAACCAAACCGATAGTTCGAAGAGAATTACAAAGATATCAAATCATGCATATAAGAATTCAGAGAAGATTCAAATAATATTCATAGATAAGATGATCATAAATCCACAATTCATCGGATCTCGGCGAACACACCGCAAAAAAGTATTACATCGAATAGATCTCCAAGAACATCGAGGAGAACATGGTATTGAGAATCAAAGAGAGAGAAGAAGCCATCTAGAACTAGCTATGGACCTGTAGGTCTGTGGTAAACTACTCACGCTTCATCGGAAGGGCAATAGAGTTGATGTAGAATCCCTCCATGATCGAATCCCCCTCCGGCAGGGAGCCGGAAAAGGTCCCTAGATGCGATCTCATGGGTACAGAAGGTTGCAGCGGTCGAAAAGTGTTTTTGTGGATGCCTTTGTTGGTTTGGGGATATATGGGAATATATAGGCGCAGAAATTAGGTCAGGGGGTGCACGAGGGGCCCACAAGGGTGGGAGCGCGCCCTCCGTCCTTGTGGCCGCCTCATGGCTCCTCCGACTTCATCTCTAAGCCTCCTGGTTGTCTTCTGGTCCAAGAAAAATCGTTGCGAATGTTTTATTCTGTTTGGACTCCGTTTGGTATTCCTTTTATGCGAAACTCAAAAACAGGGAAAAACAGGAACTGGCACTGGGCTCTAGGTTAATAGGTTAGTCCCAAAATAATATCAAATAGCATATTAATACATATAAAACATCGAAAACAGATAATATAATAGCATGGAACAATAAAAAATTATAGATACGTTAGAGACGTATCAAGCATCCCCAAGCTTAATTCCTACTCGCTCTCGAGTAGGTAAATGATAAAAACAGAATTTTTGATGTGGAATGCTACCTGACATATTTATCCATGTAATTTATTTATTATGGCATGGATGTTCAGATCCATATGATTCAAAACAAAAGTTTAATATTGACATAAAAACAATAATACTTCAAGCATACTAACAAGAAATTATGTCTTCTCAGAATAACATTGCCAAAGAAAGCTTTTCCCTACAAAATCATATAGTCTGGCTATGCTCCATCTTCATCACAAAAAATATTGAGATCATGCACAACCCCGATGACAAGCCAAGCAATTGTTTCATACTTTTGATGTTCTCAAACTTTTTCAACTTTCACGCAATACATGAGCGTGAGCCATGGACATAGCACTATAGGTGGAATAGACGGTGGTTGTGGAGAAGACAAAAAGAAGGAGATAGTCTCACATCAACTAGGGGCGTATCAACGGGCTATGGAGATGCCCATCAATAGATATCAATGCGAGTGAGTAGGGATTGCCATGCAACAGATGCACTAGAGCTATAAGTTTATGAAAGCTCAAAAGAAAACTAAGTGGGTGTGCATCCAACTCGCTTGCTCACGAAGACCTAGGGCAATTTGAGGAAGCCCATCATTGGAATATACAAGCCAAGTTCTACAATGAAAAATTCCCACTAGTATATGAAAGTGACAATATAGTAGACTCTCTACCATGAAGATCATGGTGCTACTTTGAAGCACAAGTGTGGTAAAAGGATAGTAGCATTGCCCCTTCTCTCTTTTCTCTCATTTTTTATTTGGGCCTTCTCTCATTTTTTTGGCCTCTTTTATTTTTCCGTCGGGGTCTCAACCCGACTTGTGCGGGGATCATAGTCTCCATCATCCTTTCCTCACATGGGACAATGCTCTAATAAGGAAGATCATCACACTTTTATTTACTTACAACTAAAGAATTACAACACGATACTTAGAACAAAATATGACTCTATATCAATGCCTCCGACGGTGTACCGGGATGTGCAATGAATCAAGAGTGACATGTATGAAAGAATTATGAGCGGTGGCTTTGCCACAAATACGATGTCAACTACATGATCATGCAAATCAATATGACAATGATGGAGCGTGTCATAATAAATGGGATGGTGGAAAGTTGCATGGAAATCTATCTCGAAATGGCTATGGAAATGCCATAATAGGTAGGTATGGTGGCTGTTTTGAGGAAGGTATATGGTGGGTTTATGGCATCGGAGAAAGTTGCACGACACTAGAGAGGCTAGCAATGGTGGAAGGGTGAGAGTGCGTATAATCCATGGACTCAACATTAGTCATAAAGAACTCACATACTTATTGCAAAAATCTATTAGTTATCGAAACGAAGTACTACGCGCATGCTCCTAGGGTCTCAAATCATTCGCGGATGGACGTGAAAGAAGGAAGAACCAAATGGCACTGCTTCCTCAAAGCGAACTAGTCCCCGACCGCCACTCATAAGGAAGACAATCAATAAATAAATCATGCTTCGACTTCATCACATAACGATTCACCATACATGCATGCTACGTGAATCACAAACTTTAACACAAGTATTTCTCAAATTCACAATTACTCACTAGCATGACTCTAATATCACCATCTTTATATCGCAAAACAATCATAAGGAATCAAACTTCTCATAGTATTCAATGCACTTTATATGGAAGTTTTTATTATACCCCTCTTGGATACCTATCATATTAGGACTAAATTTATAACGAAAGCAACTTACCATGCTGTTTACGACTCTCAAAATAATATAAGTGAAGCATGAGAGTTCATCAATTTCTATAAAATAAAACCACCGCCGTGCTCTAAAAAGATATAAGTGAAGCACTAGAGCAAAATTGCCTAGCTCAAAAGATATAAGTGAAGCACAAAGTGTATTCTAATAAATCACAATTCATGCGTGTCTCTCTCAAAAGGTGTCTACAGCAAGGATGATTGTGGCAAACTAAAAAGCAAAGACTCAAATCATACAAGACGCTCCAAGCAAAATGCATATCATGTGGTGAATAAAAATATAGCCTCAAGTAAAGTTACCGATAGACGAAGACAAAAGAGGGGATGCCTTCCGGGGCATCCCCAAGTTTAGGCTCTTGGTTGTCCTTGACCTCGGGGTGCCTTGGGCATCCCAATCTTAGGCTCTTGCCACTCCTTATTCCATAGTCCATCAAATCCTTACCCAAAACTTGAAAACTTCACAACACAAAACTCGACAGAAAATCTCATAAGCTCCGTTAGTATAAGAAAATAAATCACCACTTTTGGTACTGTTGTGAACTCACTCTTTATTTATACTGGTGTAATATCTAATGTATTCCAACTTTTCTATGGTTCATACCCCCCGATACTACCCATAGAATCATCAAAATAAGCAAACAACAAATACAAACAGAATCTGTCAAAAACAGAATAGTCTGTAGCAATCTGGATATTTCGAATACTTCTGTAACTCGAAAAATTCTTAAAAATTAGGACAATAGAAGAAATTGTATATCAATCGTGTGTAAAAAATTCAGAATTTTTCTCACGCTTCTGTGATTTTTAAAAATTTGGGGACTGGGCGCAAAAGTTTCTGTTTTCAGCAAGATCAAATCAACTATCACCGTAAGCTATCCCAAAGGTCTTACTTGGCACAAACACTAATTAAAACACAAAACCACATAGAACCAGAGGCTAGAAGAATTATTTATTACAAAAAAGAACCTAAAAAGCAAAAACAAAAATAAAGTTGGGTTGCCTCCCAACAAGCGCTATTGTTTAACGCCCTTAGCTAGGCATAAAACACGAATAGATCTAGGTATTGTCATCTTTGGTATGCAATCAATAAGTAGCTCTCATAATAGATTCATAAGGCAATTTAATTTTCTTTCTTGTAAAGTGTTTCATGCCCTTCCTTAACGGAAATTGAAATCTAATATTTCCTTCTTTCATATCAATAATTGCACCAATCGTTCTAAGGAAAGGTCTACCAAGAATAATAGGACATGTAGGATTGCAATCGATATCAAGAACAATGAAATCTACGGGCACATAATTCCTATATGCAACAATAAGAAAATCATTAATCCTTCCCATAAGTTTCTTAATAGTGGAATCCGCAAGATGCAAACTTAAAGAACAATCATCAAATTCACAGAAACCTAACATATCACATAAAGTTTTTGGAATCGTGGAAACACTACCACCCAAATCACACAAAGCATGTCACTCGTAATCTTTAATCTTAATCTTAATAGTAGGTTCCCACTCATCATAAAGTTTTCTAGGGATGGAAACTTCCAATTCAATATTTTCTTCAAAAGATTGCATCATAGCATCAACGATATGCTTAGTAAAAGCTTTGTTTTGATTATAAGCATGAGGAGAATTCAACATGGATTGCAACAAGGAAATACAATCTATTAAAAAAAATTATCATAATTAAATTCCTTGAAATCCAAAAGAGTGGGTTCATTGCTACTTAAAGTTTTGACCTCTCCCATCCCACTTTTATCAATTTTTGCATCAAGATCTAAAAACTCCGAATCATTGGGACACCTTTTTACTAAAGTTGACTCATCTCCAGTCCCATCTTTATCAAGATTTATATTGGAAAACAAAGATTCAATAGGAGTCACATCAATCACTTTAAGATCTTCATCATTATTTTCAAGAAAGCTAGAAGAACACGTTTTTACAAACCAATCCTTTTTTGCATGCATCTTACCTGTTCTTTCTTTGCACTCATCAATGGAAATTCTCATAGCTTTGAGAGACTCATTGATATCATGCTTCGGTGGAATAGATCTAACTTTCAAAGAATCAACATCAAGAGAAATTCTATCCACGTTCCTAGCCAAATCATCAATCTTAAGCAAATTTTCTTCAATCAAAGCATTGAAATTCTTTTGCGAACTCATAAATTCTTCAACACTATTCTCAAAATCGGAGGGCATCTTATTATAATTACCATAAGAATCGTTGTAAGAATTACCATAATTATTACAGGAGTTACTAGGAAACGGCCTAGGATTAAAATAACCTCTATACGCGTTATTACCAAAAATGTTCCTACCAACAAAATTCACATCCATAGATTCATTATTATTCTCAATCAAAGTAGACAAAGGCATATCATTAGGATCAATAGGAGCACTATTGCTAGCAAATAATTTCATAAGCTCCTCCATCTTTCCACTCAAAACATTAATCTCTTCAATCGCATGCACTTTTTGGTTAGTGGAAGATCTTTCGGTATGCCATTGAGAATAATTAACCATAATATTATCTAGGAGTTTAGTAGCTTATCCTAAAGTAATTTCCATAAAAGTGCCTCCCGTGGCCGAATCTAAAAGATTTCTAGAAGCAAAATTCAATCCGGCATAAAAAATTGTATAATCATCCACAAATTCAAACCATGAGTAGGGCAATTTCGTATCATCAATTTCAACCTGTCCTAAGATTGTGCAACATGTTCATGATCAAGTTGCTTAAAATTCATAATATCGTTCCTAAGGGAGATGATCTTAGCGGGAGGAAAATACTTGGAAATAAAAGCATCTTTACACATATTCCATGAATCAATACTATTTTTAGGCAAAGATGAAAACCAAGTTTTAGCACGATCTCGAAGCGAGAACTGAAATAGCTTCAATTTAACAATATCATTATCCACATATTTTTTCTTTTGCATATCACACAAACCAACGAAATTGTTTAGATGGGATGCGACATCTTCACTAGGAAGGTCGGAAATTGGTCTTTCATAACAATATTCAGCAAAGCGGCATTAATTTCACAAGATTGCGCATTAGTAGCAGGAGCAATCGGGGTACTAATAAAATCATTATTATTGGTGTTGGAAAAGTCACAAAATTTGGTATTCTCTTGAGCCATCGTGACAAAGCAAGCAATCCAACACACGAGTACACAAAAAGCAAGCAAAGAAGACGAACGGAAGAGAGGCGAAGAAAAGGCCAATCTTTTCGAAAATCGTTTTAGAAGTGGGGGAGAGGAAAACGAGAGGCGAATGGTGAATAATGTACTGCAAGAGATGAGAGTTTATGATGGGTACTTGGTATGTCTTGACTTGGCGTAGATCTCCGCGGCAACGGCGCCAGAAATTCTTCCTGCTACTTCTTGAGCTTGCGTTGGTTTTTCCCTTGAAGAGGAAAGGGTGATGCAGCAAAGTAGAGATAAGTATTTCCCTCAGTTTGAGAACCAAGGTATCAATCCAGTAGGAGACAACGCACAAGTCACCGAATACCTGCACAAACAATCAAACAACTTGCACCCAACGCGATAAAGGGGTTGTCAATCCCTTCACGGTTACTTGCAAAAGTGAGAACTGATAGAGATAGATAAACGATAAAGTAAATAGTTTCGGTATTTTTGGTTTATAGAACGGAAAGTAAAGATTGCAAAATAGTAGATAGGAAACTTATATGATGGAAAATAGACTCAGGGGCCATAGGTTTCACTAGAGGCTTCTCTCAAGATAGAAAATAATACGGTGGGTGAACAAATTACTGCCGAGCAATTGATAGAAAAGCGCAAAGTTATGATGATATCTAAGGCAATGATCATGAATATAGGCATCACGTCCGTGTCAAGTAGACTAAAATGATTCTGCATCTACTACTATTACTCCACACATCGACCGCTATCCAGCATGCATCTAGAGTATTAAGTTCATAAAGAACGGAGTAACGCATTAAGCAAGATGACATGATGTAGAGGAATTAACTCAAACAATATTATGAAAACCTTATCTTTTTATCCTTGATGGCAACAATACAATACGTGCCTTGCTGCCCCTACTGTCACTGGGAAAGGACACCGCAAGATTGAACCTAATGCTAAGCACTTCTCCCATTGCAAGAAAAACCAATCTAGTTGGCCAAACCAAACCGATAGTTCGAAGAGAATTACAAAGATATCAAATCATGCATATAAGAATTCAGAGAAGATTCAAATAATATTCATAGATAAGCTGGTCATAAATCCACAATTCATCGGATCTCGGCAAACACACCGCAAAAAGGTATTACATCGAATAGATCTCCAAGAACATCGAGGAGAACATGGTATTGAGAATCAAAGAGAGAGAAGAAGCCATCTAGCTATGGTCCCGTAGGTCTGTGGTAAACTACTCACGCTTCATCGGAAGGGCAATAGAGTTGATGTAGAAGCCCTGTGTGATCGAATCCCCCTCCGGCAGGGTGCCGGAAAAGGTCCCTAGATGGGATCTCACGGGTACAGAAGGTTGCGGCGGTGGAAAAGTATTTTCGTGGATGCCTCTGTTGGTTTGGGGATATATGGGAATATATAGGCACATAAATTAGGCCAGGGGGTGCACGAGGGGCCCACAAGGGTGTGGGGCGTGCCCTACCCCCTGGGCGCGCCCTCCGTCCTTGTGGCCGCCTCGTGGCTCCTCCGACTTCATCTCTAAGTCTCCTGGTTGTCTTCTGGTCCAAGAAAAATCATCGCGAAGGTTTTATTCCGTTTGGACTCCGTTTGGTATTTCCTTTCTACAAAACTCAAAAACAGGGAAAAAACAAGAACTGGCACTGGGCTCTAGGTTAATAGGTTAGTTCCAAAAATAATATAAAATAGCATATTAATGCATATAAAACATCCAAAACCGATAATATAATAGCATGGAACAATAAAAAAATTATAGATATGTTGGAGACGTATCACCCACCAGGAGACCACAAGGGTGGAGGGCGCGCTCTACCCGGCCCCCTGGCACTCGTAGGAAGGGTTATAAGGTTTGAAAGTTGACAAACCCAAGCCACCATACGCGCGTAGTCGCTGCGGCCCTGAGGCCAACCTTGCCGGGCAAGTGTACTACGCACCACCACACCCATTCCACCATGAATCCACGAAAGTAGGAGTAGGCACTACAAAAAATACACTTACGTGATGATACGTGTTTGCCACAGTAGGTCACGTTTTCTGTCATGCATGTACATCCATGATGATTTTATGATAGAATCAAGAGAGTCATACCTGTGCTGTCGTAGAAGTGTTCCATGACATTACCAAAATTATCATCACAGAAGTGTCCACTTCCATGACGATAAATGCCGCGTCATGGAAGTGCTTTTGTCAAGGGTGACCGACACGTGGCATCCACCGCAACGGGTCTCCGTTAAACTATCGGGTCCGGTTTTGGATCCAATAACCCGCTAATAGCCCGGACCAATGAGGATTTTCCACATGTAAAATTCTCATTGGCTGAAGGAAACACGTGTTGGCTCACCGTTGGGACAGATGTAATCCATTCATTGGACAAGACGCGCCTATGATACGTCGACACGTGGCTGGGCCCAATAGAGGCCCATATAGGTTAAAAAGGCTGGCCCAGTCAAAGGCCCGTAGTACTTACTCAGGTACTAGTTGGGCCAGTCCAATAATGACCTGTTTAATAAAGGCCCATTTACGGCCCAAAGCCAGATCTGGCCCATTAATTGTTCACCGAATATTTGGGCCCAATTACGGCCCAGTGACTTTCGGCCTGTTAGAGGCCCGATGTAGACATGGGCCCATTTCAGCCCGGTGTGTCTTTCGGCCTGGGAATGGCCCATGCTGCCCATGGGCCATATATGGTCCGACGCAACATCGGGCCCACTAACGGCCCGTGATAAAGGTGGCAACAGTTCAGCCCAACGTGACTTTGGGCCTGTTAAAGGCCTGTCATATAATTCGGCCCGTTGATGCATGTACTAAGCTTTCGGCCTGTTAAAGGCCCATGATATCAGTGGGCCAACTAAGGCCCGAGATATGTTTCGGCACGGTAATGGCCCGTCATATAACTGGGCCAAAAAGGCCCGGTCTACATTTCAGCCTGCTGAAGGCCCGTCGACGACTAGTGAAAATTGAGGCCCAACATGCATTCCGGCTTGCTAAAGGCCCATGGTTTCTTCGGGGCCGTAACAGGCCAGCAGAATATTCAGCCTGTTAATGGCCCAACACTACATGGGACAAACTAAGCGCTGGGTCCACAAAAGGCCTAGCTAAAATTTGGGCCGAATATAGGCCGGAGTAAGTTGTGGGCCTGGTGCAAAGTGTGAAGGCCCCAATGGCAATTCGGGCCCAGAAAAGATGTAGGACGACCCAATTGTGGCCCGCTAAGAACCAGGCCCGTTAGAGGCGAATGTTTCGGCCCGGTCGACTACATCAGATTTTTTCAGATAGCGAGTGATGGCAGTAACTAGTAGGAATTAAGAACAAACCTACTCTATACAATAAAGAAATTATGGCACAGTAACTTAGAATAAACCTACACTACACAATAAAGGATTTATGGTATATTACATCCACTAGGCATCGAAGTTCGCCAAGCGCAACCAAGAAGCAAATTACATAAACTGGGCACCATTGCAGTGTAACAAAATAATACTAAACCGAGACCACTTCCAAGACAGTTCAAGAAAGGTTAGGATTGCGCGAGAACTGCTGCGCAAGCTGCTGAGCAAGGCTGTGAGACCGGCCTAGCATGTCGGTCATAGTTTCCAGGTGTAGCTGTTTAGCAATGAGGTTCTCATTGGTGTTCTCCGCAATCTTTCTTAGATATAGGACTTCAAGTCGAAGTTGAGTTGTTGAATGCCTTTCTGCTAGAACTTGGGACTGAAGAAGTCGGACTGATTCAGACAACGAATTCTGTGAGCTTGTCTGACTGCTAGTCTCAAGTAACTTGAACACTGCATCAAGACAGGACTTTGGGGTTGTCTCGCTATCTTCAAGATGTTTTGCCTTCTTTGCTGCAATATATGTTGGGTTTGTTTCATAGCCTTCAGCAGACTTGTGCATGCCATCAGGCATATCACCCTAAAACAAGCATAGAGATGACAGGTTTTGCACGTGTATAAACAAAGATGATAACTGTGTTGTTAATTCCATCCAATTTCAAATTAGAAAATAAAGAATAAGTTCAAAATATCAATAGCATAATTTGGCATTGTTCATAATGCGGGGAGCTTCACCACACTACTGGATTACCATGTCAACATAACAAGCATAGATGAAGGGCAAAGACAATCATTGTATCTATTTTGGTTAATGTGCATGGCATGTTGTTCATATCATCAACCACATCAGTAGGATAAAACAAGAGATGACAAGGTGCAAATGTGGGCTGCTTCACCACACACTGGATTATAGATCCACAAAAACAAGCATACATATTGGGAGTATTGAGTAATGTGCATGGTATGAATAAGGAATTTGGTTTTGCAAGTAAAACTTGGAACTTACGGTTCTTGCGAACATACATTTTGATAGAAACAACAAACTAAACAGCAGTAAACGATAGGGAGTATGAGCAAATTAAACAGCAGTTGAGGATAAAGGCTTTAGAAGGACTGACTTACATTAACAGTTAACACCGGCTTTATAATGCCCTTCTCCATGTCAAGGGAAGGATAACTCAAGAATTTCAGCACAAAATCTTCTTTATAAGCATTGCCTGTACTCTACATTTTGTAGAGAGTAATTATAGATATGATAATACTGGAAGGGATAGAGGATAATGAAGATAAGATGCTGATGGATGCTACATAATCAACTACCAATCCCTGGAAGTACAAGCGTTACAGGAAAAAATGTACTGACAAGAGCAATGGGCTACACTTCTGCACTAGCATTGTCTGTGTATTCAACTTTTTGGTAAGATTAAATATAGATCTGATATTTTTTAGTGAATGGTGGGCGAGGGAGATAAGATGCAGAATGCTACACAGTGAACCAATCCCTCTTCACATAATACAAGAGTGTTTTGAACATTGGTGTACTGTACAAAACGTTCTTATATTATGGGACAGAGGGAGTAGCTGTTAATGTAAGTACAGTGATAGACGACGTTCAGTCCTTACAAGAGGACTGCAGAGCTAAACCTCTTCAAAAGCATTGGGTTGATTCTAAATTTATTTAAGAGTCCATATGGATCTTATAATGTCCACCAAATAGACGATAACGAGGCTAACATGTGCAGTGATGCTACATAATCAAACAACTATGAAAGTAAGTATGGTCATACAGGGCAAGAGGTACTCACAAGAGCAATGCAGTGTGCAGTATAGTTGCGGGATTCTATGGTCCCTTGAGAATGAGTGTTCTTATGCTAACAGTTTTCGTACAAGTGAGACGTTAAGGAAAATGTAGAAATGTAGTTCAAATTGTGATGTGATATCATAGACAGTAGCTTACACTGCAGACGAGACCAATGTGTAATAAGATTATTCCAGTCACTGTTTGATAAATGTAGCACCAGAGACTTTACAAAAAATTTTGTTTAGAGGCTTGCCATCGAAGTGCGCTTGCCTCAGGTAGGAACGATACTTCATCAACGAGTGCTTGAAAAGCGCAACCAACCCTTGCTCGTCTTGACAATCCAGTTTGGTCCTCGCCTATTTAAAAGAATGAAATCTTGTGTGTTTTGTCAACAGAAACATATGCAGTAATTACCATGAATAACATTAGTGCATTACTTACGCGTAAGTTGCCGAGGAAGACTGGAAATTGTTCTGTGTCTGCGGTATAACCTTTCCATGAAGGAAATATGCGCACAAAGTTCCTGACAACATATAAGCTTCGTCTTCTAAACTGGGAAGAAATGGAACAGGGGTCCTATTTGCTGCAATTGGGGCTCTCTCTGGTTCGAAAAGGGATTTGGCAACTGGATTTGGTGTACTATTTGCTAGAATGGGGGTTTTGCATCGTAGAGCTGGTGCTATGTCAACTGGCCTCATCATACTGTTTGCTGCAGTTGGGGTCTGCTGAGTTGGGGCATCAGAAATGACCAGTGTAGTAGGGCTAGAGTCTGCTAGAGTTGGGGTGTTTTGTGGTCAGGTGATATTGCAACTACACCTAATGGGCTATTTGATTTATCAGGTGTCACTACCTTTTCCAAATACTTTGCTCATGCTCCTCCGTGATCAAAAATCGCCCTCTTCCTTTTGAACGTCTGATACACAAGAACAACATTTCAATGGATAAATATGGTATGATGACAGATGGAATATGTACTGAAAATGGATAGGCAGGGTGTATTCACATACACGATGTGTAAACTAAGCTAATGGCAGTGCAACAAAGTAGAAGCAATGCAAAGCATCAGTTGCAAGATATGTGCGACCAATTTAACCTTGGAAAGTTAGAGCAAGCACCTTGATGGGTGAATAAGATAGGGCAACTACCTCTGACTCCTCCACTAGGGAGCTACATTGACTTAGGTCTCCCTCTAGCTCAGAATCACTGATAGGATCATATTCTGAGCATGAATCTGTAGGTGGAGAGCATTTGCATTGCATTGCATCCAGACTTGATTTCAGTCCCTTAATGCCAAGTTTGACAGCCATGGCATTGTTCTGCTTTATTCTTTTCATGCGCGCAAGCTCATAATCATTATGATGCTATTCAGATTCTGAGATTAATGAAAACATAAAAAGTAGTCAGATTATCTATGGAATGCATTGCGGATTCAACTCGAAGAGTGTCTCCCTATAAAACCCTGCATATGCAAAGTTCACCCCCAACCCTGCTGACCAGACCACACAGAAATACAAACCTCTTATGTCTCTACACTGGTACGCGTCGGTCCTAAACAAACGGTTTTTAACCCCTTTCCGCGACGGCATTCAGAACCGTCGCCAAGTGAGTGTGGGTGATAGGGGGGTCCTTCCCACACGACCCAGAAACCGTTGGGGATATGCCCTCCTGGCACACATGCTCGGCAAAATGAGGTCGTGTGCGACCGACAAACACTCAAATACAGAAATACGTACAGTAGTGCTAAAAAATACAATTATACAAGCGAAATCATTTCCGGTCGTAAGTACATCCCACACAGTCAGTCACCACTAAACGTTTCCATTCGTATATACATCCCACACAGTCACTACAGGGAAAACGTTTGCGCAAGGTGGCGTAACGCAAACAGTTTTGAAGAGAATGTTGTGTGTGATTGTTCATTGATCCAACACGGTTTATTCCTAGAAACTGTGTGCGTTGCCTGAGGTCATTGCCCACGGTGGTTTCTCATTAACCGTTTGCAATAGGAAAACCCAATTAGCAAGCTAATTGGCCAATTAGCGGGCTAATTGCCCTATTATTAATAATCCATTTACTAATCTAATTCACATTCATATTAAGCACGTAATATATTCTATTTCCATATTAAGGAAGCAGGATTTATAATTGAAATACATTGGAGTACAACATGATATTGCTTCAGCACTCAGCTACCCCATTACACAACTGCACTAGCAGCAAGTTTCACATGCAACATCTAGAACCTTTCAAAATTAGCATCATAGACGGTACATAGAGAGATGCATCTCATCTGAAAAACTGCTGAAGCGGAAGGCGAATATTGAGCCTTCATTCATGTTGAAGGTCATTGCAACTTTAGGCCAGTGCCTGTGGATGATTGACCGTCCATCCTTCGACCTCTTCAGGATCACTTCAATATTGAACTGTGGGTGTTGTATGAAAACTTTCCTCGCCTCCTGACCCCAGAGGTGGTTTGAGAGGTAATCACCAGTGAAGCCTGAAAACAAGGATGTGCATAAATATCTTCTCTATATTGGAAATGAGACAAAGGAATACAAAATGCAAGGTATAATAGTTAGTACCATCTTGTAAACCTTTGCGGATTCATCAGATTAATCAAATTAATTCAAGCCACATGGAAAACCCATTTATCCAAACCAAGCATGATTAAGAACTAGGAAAGACAACACTTGTATATGTTTCTCGTGTATTAAGTGCAGCCAAATTCAATTTATTTCTCACATGGTATACAATAACAGAATGCAGCCACAACAATTGAACATCGCATTGGAGAATTGAACCAAGCAGTTAACTAAACACCACAACAAATGACCCAAACGTTAACTGAGCACCACATTGCAATATAACATACTCCTAATAGAAGATCAGACAGTTAACCAAACCAAGCATGCTTAACAACTTGGAAATAGAGCAATTGTATTTGTTTCTCATGTATTTAGTACAGCCAAATTCGATTTATTCCTCACATGGTATACAATAAGAGAATGCAGCCACAACAATTGAACATCGCATTACAGAATTGAACCAAACAGTTAACTAAACACCACAACAAATGAACCAAACGTTAACTAAGCACCACATTGCACAATATAACATACTCCTAATAGAAGATCAGACAGTTAACCAAACCAAGCATGCTTAACAACTTGGAAGTATAGCAATTGTATTTGTTTCTCATGTATTTAGTACAGCCAAATCCGATTTATTCCTCACATGGTATACAATAACAGAATGCACCCACAACAATTGAACATCGCATTGCAGAATTGAACCAAGCAGTTAACTAAACACCACAACAAGTGAACCAAGCCACAATAAATGAACCAAGCAGTTAACTAAACACCAATTGAACAATATAACATACTCCTAATAGAAGATCAGACAATTAACCAAACCAAGCATGCATAACAGCTTGGAAATATTGCACACTGAAGAATTGAACATCACATTTGCAGAATTGAACCAAGCAGTTAATTGAACGCCACATTGCATGACATATGGAACATATACACTATAGTAGAAGATTGCATGGTAAAAGTAGATAGCACAATTCACTAGAATTTGTTAAGGAAAGGAAGTAGCTAGCAAACTGAACATGGGTCCTTATAGTGAGCTAATAAGACAAGCTACACCTCATTGTCGGAGATATCGATGACGATTGGCTCCTTGGACATGGAACAGGGCAAGGCCTCCACATCGTGGGTACCCTCGTTGTAGTGGTGAGTCGCCTGAGCCGCTCCGGGCACCAACCTGCTGGCTCTCGAGATGAGGTAAGCACGTGCACGCTGAGAAAACACCTCATAGTCTTCGTCGAAGGCACCGACGATGGCCTCGAGAAAACACCACGAACTGTTGTTTAAAGCAGCCAACCACGTCGTGACGTCGGTGCACGAGGCGTCAATGGTGGCCTCGACAACGAGGTGCTCCTCCAAGATCTGGGGGTCCGCACGAATGGCAGCCATCGCGACCTCATCCACGCGTGCATCCGTGATTTGCTTCTCCGCTGCCAATTGCTCCTTGAGGTCGTGGCTATACTGTGTGAACCATGGCTTAGGCCGGCGCTTATTTGGTGGAGGGGTCGGTGATTTGGGTGGAAGGTGTCGCGCATGTGCCGGCGGTCGGGGCATGTGGGATGTGGAAGGAGGAGGAGGATGGGGGTCGGGTGTGGATTACCTGCCTGGATAGGCGAGGCCGGGGAACATGAAGGAGGGTCACCGGCGAGGAGGCGGCGGCGCTGCAAGCAAGGAGTGAAGGTTTCAACTTGGAAAGGAAGGCAGAAAGAGGGGAAATGTGGCTTTTGGTAAGGGTGAGGGGGCGGGGAGGTAGATATTTCCGCGAAAGCCGAAAATTTGGAATCGCTTCAGCCAAAAAACTGGCGCGCAAAGTGTCATCAGACACGGTCCCTTATTTAGACACGGTCCGAAGATATTTTGTGCCGCATCTCACACGGTCGGTTATAATAAACTGTGTGGGATCTACTTGATTTTTCGTCTTGATTTGAATTACATAATGGGGTCACAACGGACATGGATGGTGTTTGAATTGCTAGACCCTTTATCTGAAGTGATCATAAAAGAATAGGAATTATTCAGGGTTCGTCTGGACATTTTTATGCATTAAGTGAGTTTTCAATGCATTTATGTGCATAATTCAAATTTGAACTACATGCACATGCTCCAGTGCATATAAATTCTTTGAAAATTCAAATCTTTGTCCTTGGGTGCATGCTGAGGTCCCATGCAAGAAATGGGAATGAATTTCAAACACCATGGCACCGTTGATTGCCGGCAAAACATTGAGATGCCTAGTTTTTAAATTCTAGTAAATCCAAAACTCGTCTGAAATTCATGAAACTTGGCATGCTATCATGGAGCGGCATCAACATGCCGTCGCACAATTTTTTTCCCATTGGGGGCAGGTTTGGGTATATGCTTCTCACAAACCGGAGCTTCTCACAACAAGCATGATGGTTTTCGGTAGGGAACGTCCCACCTTTGGGGACAAAACGATATTCATTGCCTCTTATTGCTTTCAATTTTTTTTCTCGTGTCAACATAGAACAACATGAGTGTTGTGTGAATTTTTGTGATTTTTCGGGGTTTGTTTGGACATTTTTATGCATTAAGTGAGTTTTCAATGCATTTATATGCATAATTCAAATTTGAACTATATGTGCATGCTCCAGTGCATATAAACTGGTTGAAAAATCAAATATGTGTCCTTGGGTGCATGCTTAGGTCCCATGCAAGAAATGGGAATGAATTTCAAACACCAGGGCACCGTCGATTGTCGGCAAAACATTGAGATGCCTGGTTTTTTAATTCTGGTAAATCCAAAACCCGTCTGAAATTCATGAAACTTGGCATGCTATCATGGAGCGGCATCAACATGCCGTGGTAATTTTTTTTGTCCCATTTGGCGCAGGTTTGGGTACATGCTTCTCACAAACCGGAGCTTCTCACAACAAGCATGATGGTTTTCGGTAGGGAACGTCCCACCTTTGGGGACGAAATGATATCCATTGCCTCTTATTGCTTTCAATTTTTTCCCCGTGTCAACATAGAACAACAGGAGTGCTGCGTGAATTTTTGTGATTTTTCGGGGTTCGTTTAGACAATTTTTATGCATTAACTGAGTTTTCAATGCATCTATGTGCATAATTCAAATTTGAATTACATGCGCATGCTCCAGTGCATATAAACTGGTTGAAAAATCAAATCTGTGTCCTTGGGTGCATGCTTAGGTCCCATGCAAGAAATGGGAATGAATTTCAAACACTAGGGCACCGTTGATTGCCGGCAAAACATTGAGATGCCTGGTTTTTAAATTCTAGTAAATCCAAAACTCGTCTGAAATTCATGAAACTTGGCATGCTATCATGGAGCGGCATCAACATGCCGTGGTACAAATTTCGTCCCATTTGGGGCAGGTTTGGGTCTATGCTTCTCACAAACCGGAGCTTCTCACAACAAGCATGATGGTTTTCGGTAGGGAACGTCCCACCTTTGGGGACGAAACGATATCCATTGCCTCTTATTGCTTTCAAATTTTTTCTCGTGTCAACATAGAACAACAGGAGTGTTGTGTGAATTTTTGTGATTTTCAGGGTTCGTTTGGACATTTTTATGCATTGACTGAGTTTTCAATGCATTTATGCGCATAATTCAAATTTGAACTACATGCGCATGCTCCAGTACATATAAACTGGTTGAAAAATCAAATCTGTGTCCTTGGGTGCATGCTTAGGTCCCATGCAAGAAATGGGAATGAATTTCAAACACCAGGGCACCGTTGATTGCCGGCAAATATTGAGATGCCTAGTTTTTAAATTCTAGTAAATCCAAAACTCGTCTGAAATTCATGAAACTTGGCATGCTATCATGGAGCGGCATCAACATGCCGTCGCACAATTTTTTTCCCATTGGGGGTAGGTTTGGGTATATGCTTCTCACAAATCGGAGCTTCTCACAACAAGCATGATGGTTTTAGGTGGGGAACGTCCCACCTTTGGGGACGATACGATATCCATTGCCTCTTATTGCTTTAATTTTTTTCTCGTGTCAACATAGAACAACAGGAGTGTTGTGTGAATTTTTGTGATTTTTCGGGGTTCGTTTGGACATTTTTATGCATTAACTGAGTTTTCAATGCATTTATGTGCATAATTCAAATTTTAACTACATGTGCATGCTCCAGTGCATATAAATTGGTTGAAAAATCAAATCTGTCTCCTTGGGTGCATGCTAAGGTCCCATGCAAGAAATGGGAATGAATTTCAAACACCAGGGCACTGTTGATTGCCGGCAAAACATTGAGATGCCTGGTTTTTTAATTCTAGTAAATCTAAAACTCATCTGAAATTCATGAAACTTGGCATGCTATCATGGAAGGGCACCCGACATGCTGTGGTATTTTTCGTGTCCATTTGAGAGAAGGCGCACTCGAATAATGATAGCTAACAAAGGCATTTTGAAAAAAATAGCTGCCACTTTAATATCTCAAACGTTTGTATAATTCAAATCGTGTGCATTCGGTTAACCATTCATGTGACCCCACGTGTCTTGGTTTTAATGGCTATAGGTTTTAATGGCTCTTGATCGCAAATGTTTTAGATAGAACACCCGTATGCAAAGTTAGAGCAGGATTTGTGCATCTCTTGAACACAAACGGTTCGTTTCGATGACCCGTGTGAACCACTTACAAACAATTTGGTGCGATTTGCATCTGTCATATTGGGTATGTTACCATTTGTCAAACTAGAAAGATTGACATTTGTTGATCTAGTAACATTGCCATTTGCCAACCTTGTAACACTACGATTTGTCAAAATATGAAGCTAAGAATCACTAGCAGTATCTAATTTTTGCAACTAAAATTCTGTAATTAAGCATAGATGGAGGCGAGGAGGCGTGTTCAGCCGGGCGTGTAGCGGGCGGTGCAGTACTATTCGATTTGACAGCGGGCGGTGCAGTACTATTCGATTTGACAGTGGGCGGTGCAGTTCCCGATACGGCTTTAATGCAGACGAGGGAGAGGGTAGCGGTTCCCGAAATGTTGAACGGCTAATGATGCATCCTCCTTCAATTAGCATCGTGTGAATGCAGGAGGGAAGTAATGGGAGGACGACCGGGAAAAGAGGCAGCACGATGTGAATGCAACGCAGTTTGCACTCATATAAAGGCGCCCCTCCATTCCAATGCTGTCGGATGTGGGGTTCCGGCAAACCCTTAAGGTTCGAACACTGGGGTGCGCGCGAAGTCTTTCCCTCCTACCGATCTACGCCCTAGCTCGCTAAGATCTTGCGGACGAACTCGACGAACTCACAACACAAAGAGACACGAGATTTATACTGGTTCGGGCCACCGTTGTGGTGTAATACCCTACTCCAGTGTGGTGGTGGTGGATAGCCTCTTGGGCTGATGATGAACAGTACAGAGGGAAGAACAGCCTCCTGAGGTTGAGGTGTTCTTGTGCTTGGTTACTTAGCGGGTGAGAGCTAGATGAACTGCTCGATCCCCCCCACAGTGGTGGCTAGCTCTACTTATATAGGCCCTGGTCCTCTCCCCAAATATTGAGCGGGAAGGGAGCCAACAACGGCGGGCAAATTTGAAGGGGGACAGCTAGTACAAGCTATCCTGACAAAAGTGGTCTTCGCCTGCGAAAGGCTCTGGTGGTGACGCCGTCTTGGGCTCCACGATGACCTCCGTCTTGCCGTCCTCCTGGTCTTGGTCTCGTTGCACCGATATAGCAACTTTTGCCTGATGCCTCGGTACTCCTCGCCTGCACTGGCCTCCTTAGCACCAAAGAGGAAACAAGGACGCTCCGCGCGCTGGCGCCCGCCCGGCGCCGATCGTCATGGCTCACGTCACGAGAGCCTCGTGAGGTTTGCCCCGCCTTTATATCTCCGCTCCTCGTGAGCTTGCCTGACTAGGCCACTCCTGAGGAGGTCTTGCGTCGTCCCTCTCGCGAGGCTTGGCCCTCGCGAGGGTCTTGGATGCCTTGTTGATGAAGATGGGTCGTATGGCTTGCTGGCTTAGCCACGCCGTGGGCCGCAGGTAGGCAAGTCTGGGGACCCCCATTCCCAGAACGCCGACAGTAGCCCCCGGGCCCCAGGTGCGCTCGGGCTTGGCTTCGCGGCGAAGCCAAGGGTCAAGTTCGGAGCACCGCAGGCCCCAAAAGCCTGCGGCTTCAGTTGACGCGTGGCGGTTGATTGGACGTGGGCATCTCGGCTTCCCCACGCTGCCTCGACAACTGCACATCTTGACAAGTCCCTGCGACATGCAAGGAAAACCATCATTACCTGTGATCATGGGAGGCGCTGGTTGGCCTTCTCTTGATATAAATGGGGAGGGGGGGCGGAGTCCCCGTCGCCCATCTCTTCCTCGCTTGCTTGCTTCTTCCCCCTCGCCCCATTGCTTGCAGTGCCACCGATGGCGCCACGAAGGAAGTTCTCTGCCGCCGAGAAGGGAAAGGCCCCTCACGAGGGACCCGGCTCCCCGGCGCCCAGGCGCGGATGCGGCCATCCGCGCAAGCACGCCGCGACCCCCGCCGTGGCCCACTGTCGAGGCGGCGCCACGACACGCGGAGTGGGTCGTCCCAACCATGACGGTCCAGTTGATGAGGGGAGGCGTGCTATGGTGGCGCGGCCCCCCGTCGCCGCTTCCATACGGTGGAGGTGTCGCTGGAGTTTGTTGTCTGGTCGAAGAACCCGGCCGGCAACTGGCTTCAACTTCCGCGCTTCTTCGTCGGTGAACTGCCGGCCTCTGGCCCAGGCGGACTCTGGTTGCAGGCGGATGGTTGCTGCAGCAAGGCCTCTTGGGTTGCGGTCGAGACTTCCACTGCGGGCAACATAGCCCTGGCCCGCGGCTGGCAGACATTTGCCCACGCGCGTGGCCTGGGCAGGCGGTGCACCCTCCACTTCAAGTATGATGGTGGATCGACCATCTATGTGAGGGTGTTTGGGGAAGATGGTCGCCGCGCCGGGTGCTGCCCCGAGGCGAACGACGGTGAGGAGCTGCTCGGCCTTGGGGACGGTCACGACGAGGATGAGGGCGAGCCTGCCCTTGGCGGCGACCGTGTCTCGTCCAGCTACGGCGGCTCTTCCTCCGGCGACAGCTCCAGTAGTGGCGGCTACGACCAGCCGCCGCGCCGCCACGCCCGCTTTGAAGGCGGCAGTGGGTCATCTCGTCGCCGCACCTCCGTGAAGCGTGAGGAAGGATCCGGCTAGGCTCGGGGTGCCGCCAGGGGCCTGCCTCCATGGATCACTGCAGTGCTACTTTTGTTTTACTCTTTTTCCTGCATCAAGAATGAAACCAGCATGGGCCCAGGGGGCGTGTACCGAACCATGGTTCCTCGGTTATTGCACTATGCGTGTTGTTCCCGTGCCGTGTCGTTACCGCGCAAAGATAACTTAACCTGGTATATTCAGGACGCCCTCTTCCTCACGAGGCGCTTATTTCCTTGTGTCCATCTTGCCTTGGTGGCCTGCATTCGCTTAGGAACTGCAAAAACTCGTCAGGAAGTGTGCTAAAAGATTTGCCGTTCACCCTGGCCCTGACCTGGCGCTTTGTATCGCGGTACCCGAGGGGCACGGACTAGGAGAGGTGCGCCAGCTTTTGGGCTCGAACGAGGGTGGCTCGCGAGAAGGCAGAGAGGAGAAAAAAATGCTCGCGAGGGCACCTGCCTAGCCCCCTCGTGAGGCATGCGAGATAGAGAACACGAGCAAACCCGAGCCAGAAAAATGCAGTGAGAGGCGAGGGAATCAAATCAGCAAGGAAAAGCGAGCCAACTACGGAAAGCAAATGAAAAGCCGCATCCGGCACCTAATCTAGTCTTCAAGTCTTCTCACCAGCGCGGAGCTAAGTGCTGCCACTAGGCGTGGGCGGGAACCCCAGGGCCTGAGGCCGGTGCTCCTGAGACTCCGGGGCGTGTACAACCCCAACTCATTATTACGTGAGAGTTTCACGGGTGGTGATTCTTCAGAGGCACCGGGCCTTCTTCACAGGCTCTGGGCCTTTCTTCATAGGCTCTGGGCCTTGCTTCATTGGTAGAACTTCCGGAGGTGCTGGATGTTCCAGGCGTTTTGGATAGGTACCCCGTCTTGTGTCTCCAGGCGCACGGCGCCAGGCCTGGAGATGTGGACGACCTTAAACGGGCCCTCCCACATTGGTGAAAGCTTATCCAGCCCTTCCCTGGAGAGGACCCGCCTCAGGACTAGGTCACCCGTCTCAAGTGTCCTGGAGCGGATGTTGCGGCAGTGGTATCGCCGCAGCGCTTGCTGGTACCTTGCCGCCCTCAGCGCAGCTTCACGACGACGTTCCTCCCCGAGCACGAGATCGATCCCCCGCGTGGCATCCTGCTGCGTTTCGTCGAACGCCAGGACCCGTGCGGAGCGATGCTTGACCTCGTGAGGAAGGACTACTTCAGCTCCGTAGACGAGGAAGAATGGAGTCTCGCCCGTTGGCTTGGTGGCGGTGGTTCGGATGGACCGCAGCACGGACTGGAGCTCGTCGTGCCAGCCCCTGCCGCAGGCCTCCTGCTTCTTCTTGAAGGTCCTTGTCTTGAGGCCCCTCAGGACCTCCGTGTTAGCGCATTCGGCCTGACCATTACTCCTGGGGCAGGCCACCGAAGTGTAGCAGATCTGCGTTCCAAGGTTAGCACAGTAGGTTTTGAAGAGGTTGCTAGTAAACTGCGAACCGTTATCTGTGATGATGCGGTTGGGGACCCCGAAGCGGCTCACGAGGCCCTTGATGAACTTGACAGCAGAGCCGGCTGGGATGGTATGGACGGCCTCCACTTCCGCCCACTTGGTGAACTTGTCGATGGCGACGTAGAGATAGCGGTAGCCCCCTGGTGCCCGAGGGAACGGGCCTAAGATATCCACCCCCCAGACCGTGAATGGCCATGTGAGTGGGATAGTTTGGAGGCCCTGAGCAGGCTGATGGATTTGCTTGGCGTGGAACTGGCAAGCTTCGCAGGACTTCACCAGCTCGGCTGCGTCGTTGAGTGCTGTAGGCCAGTAGAATCCACTGCGGAACACCTTGCCGACGAGGGTCCGTGACGACGAGTGGTGTCCGCAGTCCCCGTCGTGTATGTCAATCAGCAACTCCCTTCCTTGATCGCTGGAGATGCAGCGCAGCATGACATCGTTCGGTCGTTTCCTGTATAACTCGCCGTCTGGGGTACAGTATGCCGTGGCTTGCCGGGCCACGCGCTCCGCGTCCTCTTCCTTCTCCGGCAGCGTCCCGCACGTCAGGTACTCCTTGAATTCCTTGGTCCAGCATTCTTCCTGGGGCTCGAGCGCCAAGAGCAGCCGAGCTCCTGAGGTCGGGCCACAGGCTGGGGCTCCCGTGGCCGGAGGCGGTGGGAGCTCCTCCCGAGGCTGAGTCGTGCTTGAAAGAGGTGGCGTAGCTGATGGCTTGAAGAGCCGCTCCTCAAAGATACCGGGCTCCTGCGGTTGCCACTTGGATGCTCTCCTGGCGATGTCGTCGGCTTCCTTGTTGGTGCCCCGGGGTACGTGCTGCAGCTCCAGGCCCAAGAACTGCTTCTCCATCTTGCACACCTCCGCGAGGTAGGCCTCCATGTGCTCGTCCTTCGGCTCGTACACCTTGTTGGAGAAGTTGACGAGGAGTTGTGAGTCGCCTCTGACGGTGAGGCGTTTCACCCCTAGAGCCGCCGCAGCCTTCAGGGCCAGCTATGAGGCCTTTGTATTCTGCGATATTGTTGGAGACCTTCTCGCCGTGCTGAAAGGAGAGTTGCACGGCGTAGTAGAGCTTGTCCTGAGTGGGCGAGATGAGCACTGCTCCAGCCCCCGCGCCCTGGTGCGCGAAGGCGCCATCGAAATACATGACCCAGCCGTCTGGAGCCTCGCTTCCTGGGGAGGTGGACCGGTCTTCTCCTTCCTCAAGTGTCGGGGCATCCGTCCATTCCGCCACAAAGTCAGCGAGCGCGGCCCCCTTGATTACCCTGGTAGTGCTGAACTCCAGCTGGAATGCTTGCAACTCGATGTTCCACTCAGCAACCCTTCCGGCTGAGTTAGGTATCCTGAGTACCCTCTCCAATGGGTAGGCTGAGACGACCTTGATGGGGTGGCCCTGGAAGTAGTGTCGCAGCTTGCGTGAGGCCACCAGGAGTGCGAGTAGGAGTTTCTGGGGCATGGGGTAGCGTGCCCTCGCGTCCCGCAGTACGGTGCTGACGAAGTACAATGGGTGTTCGACGAGGGCTGGCACACTGTCGAGGCTCGGGTCCTGCAGAGATCGGGGCAATCCTGAGGTGGAGGGGTTCCTAAGACCTGACTGTCCTCAGGAGCTTCTGCGATGTTGCCCTGCTGAGCTTGGTCTTCCACCACTGATGCCTTTGCTGCGCCTTCCTGACCCTGCGCCACTTCAGCTCCGGCTTGGCGCAGCGCACCCTTGGCTTGGTGCTCCTCCCGAACCGCCACCAGCACCATTCTGGCGGAGTACGGGGTGGCGGCAAGGTAGAGTACCAGAGGCTCGAGAGGCCATGGTGCCACCATCACCGTGGGGCTGGTAAGGTATTTCTTGAGGTCTTGGAAGGCCTGGTCGGCCTCCGGGGTCCACTCGAACGGGCCCTTCTTCTTCACGAGCTTGAAGAAGGGTAAGGCACGCTCTCCTAGTTTGGAGATGAAACGCCCTAGCGCGGTCACCCGCCCTGCTAGCTTCTGGATCTCTCTGAGGGTCTGTGGTGGGCTCATGTCCTCGATGGCCTTGATCTTCTCTGGGTTCGCCTCGATCCCCTGTGGGATACGAGGAATCCCAGTAGCTTGCCGGAGGGGACGCCGAACACGCACTTCTCCGGGTTAAGCCTCAAGTTCACTTGGCGCAGGCTCTCGAAGGTCTCCTCCAAGTCTTGAATCAATGTCCTCACCTGGCGAGACTTGACCACTATGTCATCGATGTAGGCCTCTGTGTTTCTCCCGAGTTGCCGCCCCAGGGCGATGTGCATCAACCGCTGAAAGGTTGCACCCGCGTTGCGTAGCCCGAAGGGCATGCAGGTGTAGCAGTACACCCCACATGGTGTCAGGAAGGCTGTCTTCTCCACATCTTCCACCGCCATCTTGATCTGATGATACCCTGAGAACGCATCCAGGAAGCACAGCAGGTCACACTCGGCGGTGGAGTCGACAATCTGGTCGATGCGCGGGAGTGGGAACAGATCTTGGGGGCAGGCCTTGTTAAGGTTGGTGAAGTCGATGCACATCCGTTCCTTCCCGCCTTTCTTCGGCACTACGACGGGGTTCGCCAGCCATTCGGGATATCGAACTTCTCGGATGGCACCTGCTGCCTCCAGCTTGCGTGTCTCTTGGATGATGAAGGCCTGCTTCTCAGTGGACTGCCGTCTTGCTCGCCGCTTCACGGGGCGTATGTTGGGGCATACCCTTAGATGATGCTGGATCACCTCCCTCGGAACCCCTACCAGCTGATTGGGCCCACACGCGAATATCTCCTTGTTCGCGTGCAAGAACCTCACCAAGGCTTCTTCTTGTCCCGGGTCAAGGCCGGCTCCTATGGTAAAGGTGGCTCCTGAAGACCCATCCTTGTTGACCGGCACCTGCTTGGTTTCCGCCTTGTCTTGGGTGAACAACTGCTTCTTCTTTGTAGACGCGGCCTCCTTGGCCTCGGGGTACCGGCGCCGGCGGGTTGTGCTGCTGTCGCGGTCTTGAAGGCGAGCCTGAGCACCGTCACGGCCTCCTTAGTGTCCCCCTTGATGGTGAGGACGCCCTTGCTCCCTGGCATCTTCATGAGGTTGTAGGCCGGGTGAGTCACTGGCATGAACTGAGCGAGTGCCGGGTACCCGAGGATGGCGTTGTACGGGAGACCGATGCGGGCGATGTTGAAGTCCACCAGCTCGGTGCGGTAGTTGTCGCGTGTGCCGAAGGTGACAGGGAGGCGGATCTGCCCCAGAAAGTGGGCAGCTCCACCACCCACTCCCGAGAAGGGCTTGCTGAGGCCGAGCCACTCGAGCGGCACATGAAGAAGGCTGAAGGCTTCTACGGAGAGCAAGTTGAGGCCAACACCGCCGTCGATGAGGGTCTTGGTAACGGCCACGTTGCAGATGGTGGGCGTGCAGAGCATTGGGAGCATTCCGGAGCTAGCGGTGGAGTCGGGGTGGTCTTCTGAGCCGAAGGTGAGGTCGGCCTCTGGCACAGCCCAACCCGGCGGAGCCCCCGGGCGCTTGGAGGTGGCCCCGATCTGACGGAGGAACGACTTGACATGGCGGTCTGAAGGTGGTGCTTGAGATCCGCCCAGCAGGGCCGCGACTGCGTGGTGCACAGGCACCGTGCAGCGAGCGGCGAAGAGGTCGCGGAGTTCCCCCCAGGAGGCCACCGTGGATCCTGGGAGGTTAAGCAGCCAGGCGCGCGGCTCGCCGGCGAGGGCCATGGGGAACCAGTTGGCCATGATCTTGTCGTTGCCTCCGGCTTCGAGGACAGCCTCCTCGTACGCCAGCAGGAATGGCGTTGGGTCTGCCGCGCCGTCGTAACGCGGCGGCATCTCTGGCTTGAACTTGGTCAACCACCGCACTCGCCGTAGGGCGGGGGCTAGGGCTTGGTACCCAGACGCCCCGCTGTTGGTGTCGGCTGCAGAGGTGGATCGCGGGGCACCTGCCATGGGGGCGAAGTGCGGCGGCGCGGGGCGCAGGTTGGTGGAGAGGAGCTCCGGCGCACCCCTACCTGGCGCGCCAAATGTCGGATGTGGGGTTCCGGCAAACCCTTAAGGTTCGAACACTGGGGTGCGCGCAAAGTCTGTCCCTCCTACCGATCTACGCCCTATCTCGCTAAGATCTCGCGGACGAACTCGACGAACTCACAACACAAAGAGACACGAGATTTATACTGGTTCGGGCCACCGTTGTGGTGTAATACCCTACTCCAGTGTGGTGGTGGTGGACAGCCTCTTGGGCTGATGATGAACAGTACAGAGGGAAGAACAACCTCCTGAGGTTGAGGTATTCTTGTGCTTGGTGACTTAGCGGGTGAGAGCTGGATGAACTGCTCGATCCCCCCCACAGTGGTGGCTAGCTCTACTTATATAGGCCCTGGTCCTCTCCCCAAATATTGAGCGGGAAGGGAGCCAACAACGGCGGGAAAATTTGAAGGGGGACAACTAGTACAATCTATCCTGACAAAAGTGGTCTTCGCCTGCGAAAGGCTCTGGTGGTGACGCCGTCTTGGGCTCCACGATGACCTTCGTCTTGCCGTCCTCCTGGTCTTGGTCTCATTGCACCGGTATAGCAACTTTTGCCTGATGCCTCGGTACTCCTCGCCTGCGCTGGCCTCCTTAGCACCAAAGAGGAAACAAGGACGCTGCACGCGCTGGCGCCCGCCTGGCGCCGATTGTCATGGCTCACGTCACGAGAGCCTCGTGAGGTTTGCCCCGCCTTGATATCTCTGCTCCTCGTGAGCCTGCCTGACTAGGCCACTCCTGAGGAGGTCTTGCGTCGTCCCTCTCGCGAGACTTGGCCCCTCACGAGGGTCTTGGATGCCTTGTTGATGAAGATGGGCCGTACGGCCTGCTGGCTTAGCCACGCCGTGGGCCGCAGGCAGGCAAGTCTGGGGACCCCCGTTCCCTGAACGCCGACAAATGCATCTACCACATCGTACGCACCTAAGCATTTGCCGAAGCACCTACACTAATAAGCGCAAAAGTGCTCACTCCAGACTCATGTTGGCGATGCGTGCGAGCGGCCAGTGGTTGTGCCAGATGGTCCACGACGCCGGCCTACGGCATGGCATCGTGGATCGTCTCCTCACGGTGTTGGCGACCGGCTGGTGGATGGCCGCCGTCGACGCGAGCTACGACTCTTAGTACGAACAGAAGATCGTTCGCACCACCAACATGTTCACCGTCGTCAAGAAGCTCACGGACGACATCGCCGTACTCCTCCAGCCCGCGCGCCCGGGCTCCTCATTGCCTGCCACCCTAATCGGCCTCCATGGTCGGTACCTCTTTCAAGGATTGGTGGCCCTGCGACTGCCCGCCGACGCCACGAAGAATGTCCACCTGGAGGTTGCGCTCGCCGCGAGGCGCCTCGCCCTGCAAGAAACCGCCGACCTACACATCCATGTGTATGAGCGAATCATTTACATAGGTAGCTATAAGGCCAGTGAGGACCCTACGACGTTGGCCTTCTTCAACCGGCTGGAATCCTTGGATGCCATTGTTGAGAAGCACCTTGACCTCGCCACAAAAGCCGTCGCTCCTTAGCCGCCGGTCGGTGGCCCGGCGTACTGAGTTGAGGAGGAGGAGGTCGTACGTTGATGGATGCATCTTTCTTCTTGCCTAATTATATGCATCATTGTAACTAGTACTCCATCCGTCAATTTATAAGTTGTGCTGCCAGTGTCTATCTCTGTACTTTTTGATAATATTTGTTTTTTGAACACATGTTGATTGGCTTGAATGAAGGTCTATCCCGCCATTAGGTGCCGCGGCGCGCTCTGCTTCTGGACAGCTTTTCCTTGCGTGTTCAACTGCTATATGCATATATATATATATATATATATATATATATATGTATATATATATATATATATATGGTTGCTCGCCGTTGAGGCGAACGCGGAGCGCTCTGCTCGCGTCCCTCCGCGCACGCTCTGCCAGCGGTTGGGCGTGCACACGATCATGTCGGGGCCCCCATATGCATGCGGTTGCGCCGCGCGCATTGCCACGCGATGCAGTTACGTGCGCCACGATGGAGTTACGCGCTGCAAATTAGAACTACCATCAGGGCCTGCCGATATTCCTGGCCGTCTGGCTTCCCCTTTAATTCCCGCGGCCATTATAACCTTAGTCTCCTCAACCTTTCAATCGCTCCCCACAACACAACAAGCACACCCACGATGACACATAGAGAGGGGTTGTCTAGGGGCGCTCCAATGGAGTTCGGCGAGCATAGAGTGGAGACCCACGCGAGGGAGCCGGATCTCTCGGTGGTGTACACCATCGACCCGGCCGTGGTGGATGACTACATCAACAGCGTTGAGCAGTTGTTTACTCGAGACAAGTACAAGGTGGTCAGCATCGACCTCCAGTACACCGCCGGTCGTCCCGGCATAGATCAGAAGGTTGCTGTCGCCTAGTTGTGCGTGCGCCATCATGTCCTCATCTACCACTACTGCATGGCCACAGAGCCTTGCGACCGTTTCAACAGGTTTGTCAACAACACCGACTACAAGTTCGCCACGGTGGAAACCAAAGACGATGTAAAAGCGCTCAGTGTTATGGGCTTGGCCTGCAAGAACCTTGTCGAAATTCGTGACCACTACAGGGTCTGGGGCAGCACGAAGCAGGACTCCCTGGTCGAACTCGCCTCGGCCATCATCGACCCCTACTACAAAAAGATGAAGCAGGATGCCCAGAGAACAAGTCCCGTATCCTGGCACAAGGCCTGGATGCGGCAACTGGATGAACCTCACCTCAGGTTCGCGACCAAGAGCGTGTACACATGCTACGAGATGCACAGGCGGATCGTTGACATGAGGAAGTGCCTTGATACCCAAATCGACGAGCCCGGATCAAGCCACAAGCAGAGCAAGCATCACAAGAAGTAAATGATGATCAGATGATCGTTTATGCTAGTTAATCATGCATGTAATATATAGTTTACTTTATTGGTGTGTGGAAATGTCATGTGTGTAGTAGCCACCTATGTAATTATGCATGTAATAGTTTACCTTGGTGTGTGCAAATGCCATGGTTGTAGTAGCCACCTATGTAAGTGGATGTTTAATTTGGTTATGCAACCATGTCCTTATAAGTGTGTATATAATGTTGTTGTTCTGTATGCAATCCCATCGCACAACACACACATCTTATTAGCAGCAACCGTCTGTGTTATTATTGGTCTTCGCACACATTTCTGATTACAGACCTGTTTGCCGCGTATCACACACATCTTGTTATATTGAACCGTTTCTGTTCTCTTGTCTCAACACAAATAGTTCATCAGTGTGAACCGCATGTCGTATATCGCACACACCTTGAATCTGGCTGACCGTTTCTTTTGTGTTGCCTAATCACAAACAGTTCATCCGAGTGAACCGTATGCTGTATATCGCACACACCTTCATCTGGCTGCCCGTTTCTTTTGTTCCTCCTCATCGCGAACAGTTAAGTGGGCTGAACCGTATGCCCTGCATCGCACACGTAACTTAAATCTGAACTGTGTTTGATGCATCCTCCATCGCAAACGTTTTGCACCTTTTTTGACAGTTTTTTTACACCACCGTTTGCGATTATGGCATCGCACACAGTTTCATCGAAGGGTCTCTGATCGTAGTGTCGCGTTAGCAGCATCCTGCAGTAGTGCTATAACAGGCAGACACACATTTCAAAACTGAAGTAGGAACAATAGAATCATATCAAATTCGTATTTGAACAAATAAACTAAGGAATTATGAGTGGCATAATGTTTAGCTTCAAGGCTGGAGTGCTGGTAGTGCGACACATAGCAAGTAGGCAGATTGTATTCCATGTAAAAGATTGTAGTCTATGTAAAAGTTGGAAATGACACCTTCTTTCTATACAATGCAGTGTTCGTTGCCCACACATGATGGAAGAGATCACACAGAGAAATACTATTCACTCATGTCTACGGTTCCAGTATTTTGAAACAGGGTGGTCCACCCTAAAAGAATATTGACAACAAATATGACAAGGCAAGCATAGATGTAGTGAATCAATCATTTACTTGTGAGCTTACTAGGACAAGTATGCAGAACTGTAACTGCAGTAAGAGACCGTCCAAAATCTGAACCAAGAAGTTTGTCTAGCACTTATTTTTTGCACCTAATCGACGTGAATAATTGGATATCATATCGAATGAGTAAGAAAGACAAGTAAAGTTGTCAACAAACCTGGCCTGCAGTAGTAATCTGGGTCAACGTCACTACGACCAACAATCCAAAATGACTAGTGTCTGTTCCTAGGGCCGGAATTTTGAAACCCTGTGAACTTTACAGGTACTAAAGATTACTGAAATACATCTGAACCATTAAGTGTAGGTAGAACTCAGCACACAACAAACCCTAATGACAGTCCTGCCTAATGAGTAATGACTCAATTAGAAAATGGGTGATGAGGAGTGGCTGCTGAGTGTAGAGGACGTATCTTAGGATAAATCGGGTTGGCTTAGTGGGTGCTGCACGCCTGAGCCCTGAACGGACTGGGAAGGTAGGCACGGTGGCGCGCCCGGGCAGCGGTGACGCTGTTGGGCGAGCGGCTCCTGAGCTCCTGTTAGTCCGGCGTCTCCTCCTAGAGTCATGCCGTCCGGGGACGGCAAGTCGCCGGCGAGGCAGGCGGCTGGGGGCGAGTAGAGATCGGAAGCGCGCAGCAGAACAGAGGGGAATCAGGGCCTGGGCCAACCCAAAACCCAGAGTAGGCCGCGGCCCACCGAGGGCACCGTGTAGAGATACACACCCGAGTGTTCTTCTGCTAGCATTTTTCTGAGCAAAAGAGGGTTTCCCCTCCGATTTCTATTAAAGAAACCACCACGGAACCAACATGATCAATTAAACCCTAAGCATGATCAATTAAACCCTATTATGACTGTGCCATGGCAGATTTAAAGCTGCAAACCGGAGAAATGGTATTTAGCATCCATTGTTTGCTTCGAACTAAGAACTAAATTCTAAGAGCTGAAAAGAAAGTACAGTAACCAAGTTACGATCTATTTTCTGGTTGAGATCAAAAAGTTGAGGAGATATGAAGTACCACCTCTCTTGCGGTGTCGTGTAGGCATCGGGGATGCGATGGCTGTCGGTGGCATTGAACCAGATCTGCGAGGGTAGACGAGTGCATCGGGGGATAAGTCCCGTTGCGGTGGAAGAGAAGGTCGTGTGAGCGGCCCCGGCAAAGAGGACGACGGCGTCGATGAAGCAAGAGGACGCGATGCAAGGCTCTTGGTACGTCGCCGTGGATGAGAAACGTCCATCTCTAGCAGTGGACGACGCGGTCTTGGTAGGCGCTCCGGCATGGTGGAGGACGGTGGCGATGGATGGGGTGGAGGACGGCGGCGATGGATGGGGTGGCGGACGGAGGAGGCTGGTGTGGGGATGGTGTTCTAGCGCGGACGGTGTATGAATGGGAAAATGGAGGGAGAGGTACAGGGAACCATGTTTTTTGGACGTGCCTGTCTGAAATATGGGAAAGTTAGGAACTTAGCCTCCATTTAAAATTTGGACGTCCCGTTGGTTGGGGATAGGACGGTAATCTCGCATCTCGCCAATATTTGCCGAGAGCGATTTCTGGCGAGGAGAGGGTGTTTTGGCGCTCATGGTTGGCGCCCACGGTGTATGAACGGGGCTGACAGGTAGGGCGGTTGTGTCACGTCTGAGTGAAGTTACAAACCTGCCCCTATTGAAAATATTTGCCTACATCGATTTCGGCCGAGGCTAGTTTGTTTTGCCGCCCACCGTGTATGAATGGGGAAATGGAGGGAGAAACAGAGGTCTTTCGGACGAGCTTGAATCAAATGTGTTTTGCCGCCCATGTTTGGCGCCCACCGTGTCGGAATGGGCTCAGAGGCGGTCATGTCACGTCTAATTGAAGTTACTAACGTACCTCTATTGAGAGCAGTGGTAATCGGGCCGATGGATTGTTCGTGTAAGGGGTAGACAGTAATTTCCATCTCCCAAACACTTGGCTTCGGGCAGCCGACGTGGAGTGGACATTTTGCCGCTTCTTTCGAATTTTGGGACAATAAGCATCCACGTTTACCCTGGCAACTAAATTTGAATCCATTTTGTATTCCTATATGAATCTTTATAAATCATTCTATGTGTTTTTATATATCTTCAAAAGCACGACAAAGATGTATTCCACTGTCATATATGAATATGATTTATGAATGCCGATACTCGAATTCAGAAGCTAGAATCCAGTTTAAGGTGAATTCGAATATTTGGAACACTTTACGTCCAACTCAAATGTCACACGCGACATAATGTGTACTCCCATTTAGATATGTACACAAGCGATGTATCAAGATTCAAATACGAGTCAATCAACCAAGAATGTACAAAACAAATAGACATACAAACACTTATAGATATGGATCAATAATATCAACTAACATACATAAGCCAGGCTGCTGTATTTTTTTGCTAGAAGAGCATCCTTTTTTTAGCGAAGCTAGTACAGCATCTTGGCCCTTTCCGATGTGTGCCACTTATGGTCCATCTATACTACTATTATTGCTGAATGCACATTCAACCCGATTGGCATATTTGTAGGTCTAGCACAACAATCAAAATGAAATGTCTCTGAGTCTTATCAATTAATACAGACTTGTGCTCAAATAAAATTACAAACCAAAAAACAAAAAACAATTATTACATGATCTCTAAAACAAATGGTTTGATCGATTACATGAACAAACAACACAAAGGTTATTCATGTTGGGGAACACAGTATTTCATAATTTTTACCTACGATCTCGCAAGATCTATCTATGTGATGCATAGCAATGAGCGGGAGAGTGTGTCCACGTACCCTCGTAGACCGAAAGCGGAAGCGTTAAGTAACACGGTTGATGTAGTCGAACGTCTTCGCGATCCAACCGATCAAGTACCGAAAGCACGCTACCTCCGCGATCTGCACACGTTCAGCTCGGTGACGTCCCTCGAACTCTTGATCCAGTTGAGGCCGAGGGAGAGTTTCGTCAGCACGACGGCGTGATGATGGTGATGATGAAGTTGCCGACGCAGCGCTTCACCTAAGCACTACAACGATATGACCGAGGTGGAAATTTGTGGAGGGGGCACCGCACACGGCTAATAATCAACTTGTGTGTCTATGGGGTGCCCCTCCCCCGTATATAAAGGAGGGGAGGGGGGGCAGCCTCATGGTGCGCCCCCAAGGGGGGGAATCCTACTCCTACTGGGAGTAGGTTCCCCCATTTCCTACTCCTAATAGGAGGGGGAAGGAAATGGAAGAGGAGAAGAAGGAAAGGGGGGCCGACCCCCTCCCAATTCAGATTGGGCTTGGGGGGGAGCCCCTCCTCTTGGCCGCCTCCTCTCTCTTCCACTAAAGCCCATGTAGGCCCATTAAGCCCCCGGGGGGTTCCGGTAACCTCCCGGTACTCCCTAACGGCTCTCACCCCACCCCACTGCCATCCGTTATCTTTGTCGTCTGCTGGCCTCGGATGGCGGACGACACAATCGTTTGCCGTCAATTTCTAAGAAGCGGACGGCAAAGAAGGCCTTGCTGGCACGTGTTCAGACGGACAGTTTGCCGTCCGCTGGCTGATGGCAAAGGTGTTTGCCGTCCAGGATGTATGCCTTTGCCGTCTGCCATGGCAGACGGCAAAGAAGCTGATTGCAGTAGTCCCCGGATCCGGTAACCTCCTGGTACTCCGAAAAATACCCGAACTCATTCGAAACCTTTCTAGTGTCCAAACATAGCCTTCCAATATATCGATCTTTATGTATCGACCATTACGAGACTCCTCGTCATGTCCGTGATCACATCCGGGACTCCGAACAACCTTCGGTACATCAAAACACATAAACTCATAATACCGATCGTCATTGAACGTTAAGCGTGCGGAAATTACGGGTTCGAGAACTATGTAGACATGACCGAGACTCATCTCCGGTCAATAACCAATAGCGGAACCTGGATGCTCATATTTGCTCCCACATATTCTAAGAAGATCTTTATCGGTCAAACCACATAACAACATACGTTGTTCCCTTTGTCATCGGTATGTTACTTGCCCAAGATTTGATCGTCGGTATCTCAATACCTAGTTCAATCTCGTTACCAGCAAGTCTCTTTACTCGTTCCGTAATGCATCATCCTGCAACTAACTCATTAGTCACATTGCTTGCAAGGCTTATAGTGATGTGCATCACCGAGAGGGCCCAGAGATACCTCTCCGACAATCGGAGTGACAAATCCTAATCTCGATCTATGCCAACTCAACAAACACCATCGGAGACACCTGTAGAGCATCTTTATAATCACCCAGTTACATTCTGATGTTTGATAGCACACTAAGTGTTCCTCCTATATTCGGGAGTTGCATAATGTCATAGTCATAGGAACATGTATAAGTCATGAAGAAAGCAATACCAATAAACTAAACGATCATAGTGCTAAGCTAACGGATGGGTCATGTCAATCACATCATTCTCTAATGATGTGATCCCATTCATCAAATGACAACTCATGTCTATGGCTAGGAAACTTAACCATCTTTGATTAACGAGCTAGTCAAGTAGAGGCATACTAGTGAAACTCTGTTTGTCTATGTATTCACACATGTACTAAGTTTCCAGTTAATACAATTCTAGCATGAATAATAAACATTTATCATGATATAAGGAAATATAAATAACAACTTTATTATTGCCTCTAGGGAATATTTCCTTCAGTCTCCCACTTGCACTAGAGTCAATAATCTAGATTACACAGTAATGATTCTAACACCCATGGAGCCTTGGTGCTGATCATGTTTTGCTCGTGAGAGAGGTTTAGTCAACGGGTCTACAACATTCAGATCCGTATGTGTCTTGCAAATCTCTATGTCTCCCTCCTTGACTTGATCGCGGATGGAATTGAAGCGTCTCTTGATGTTCTTGGTTTTCTTGTGAAATCTAGATTCCTTTGCAAAGGCAATTGCACCAGTATTGTCACAAAAGATTTTCATTGGACCCGATGCACTAGGTATGACACCTAGATCAGATATGAACTCCTTCATCCAAACTCCTTCATTTGCTGCTTCCGAAGCAGCTATGTACTCCGCTTCACACGTAGATCCCGCCACGACGCTTTGCTTGGAACTGCACCAACTGACAGCTCCACCGTTCAATATAAATACGTATCCGGTTTGTGACTTAGAGTCATCCAGATCAGTGTCAAAGCTTGCATCGAGGTAACCATTTACGACGAGCTCTTTGTCACCTCCATAAACAAGAAACATATCCTTAGTCCTCTTCAGGTATTTCAGGATGTTATTGACTGCTGTCCAGTGATCCACTCCTGGATTACTTTGGTACCTCCCTGCTAAAGTAATAGCAAGGCACACATCAGGTCTGGTACACAACATTCCATACATGATAGAACCTATGGCGGAAGCATAGGGAATGACTTTCATTTTCTCTCTATCTTCTGGAGTGGTCGGGCATTGAGTCGGACTCAACTTCACACCTTGTAACACAGGCAAGAACCCTTTCTTTGCTTGATCCATTTTGAACTTATTCAAAACTTTATCAAGGTATGTGCTTTGTGAAAGTCCAATTAAGCGTCTTGATCTATCTCTATAGATCTTGATGCCCAATATATAAGCAGCTTCACCGATGTCTTTCATAGAAAAACTTTTATTCAAGTATCCTTTTATGCTATCCAGAAATTATATATCATTTCCAATCAACAATATGTCATCCACATATAATATTAGAAATGCTACAGAGCTCCCAGTCACTTTCTTGTAAATACAGGCTTCTCCAAAAGTCTGTATAAAACCATATGCTTTGATCACACTATCAAAACGTTTATTCCAACTCCGAGATGCTTGCACTAGTCCATAAATGGATCACTGGAGCTTGCACACTTTGTTATCATCCTTTGGATTGACAAAACCTTCTGGTTGCATCATATACAACTCTTCTTCCAGAAATCCATTCAGGAATGCTGTTTTGACATCCATTTGCCAAATTTCATAATCATAAAATGCGACAATTGCTAACATGATTGAGACGGACTTAAGCATCGCTACGGATGAGAAGGTCTCATCGTAGTCAACTCCTTGAACTTGTCAAAAACCTTTCGCAACAAGTCGAGCTTTGTAGACAGTAACATTACCATCAGCGTCAGTCTTGTTCTTGAAGATCCATTTATTCTCTATGGCTTGCTGATCATCGGGTAAGTCAACCAAAGTCCACACTTTGTTCTCATACATGGATCCCATCTCAGATTTCATGGCTTCAAGCCATTTCGTGGAATCTGGGCTCATCATCGCTTCCTCATAGTTCGTAGGTTCGTCACCGTCAAGTAACATGACTTCCAGAACAAGATTACTGTACCACTCTAGTGTGGATCTTACTCTGATTGACCTACGATGTTCGGTAGTAACTTGATCTGAAGTTACATGATAATCATGATTAGCTTCCTCACTGATTGGTGTAGGAGTCACAGGAACTGATTTCTGTGATGAACTACTTTCCAATAAGGGAGCAGGTACAGTTACCTCATCAAGTCCTACTTTCCTCCCACTCACTTCTTTCGAGAAAACTCCTTCTCTAGAAAGGATCCATTCTTAGCAACGAATATCTTGCCTTTGGATCTGTGATAGAAGGTGTACCCAACAGTCACCTTTGGGTATCCTATGAAGAGACATTTCTCCGATTTGGGTTCGAGCTTATCAGGTTGAAGCTTTTTCACATAAGCATCGCAACCCCGAACTTTAAGAAACGACAACTTGGGTTTCTTGCCAAACCACAGTTCATAAGGTGTCGTTTCAATGGATTTAGATGGTGCCCTATTCAACATGAATGCAGCCGTCTCTAAAGCATGACCCCAAAACGATAGCGGTAAATCAGTAAGAGACATCATAGATCGCACCATATCTAATAAAGTGCGGTTACGATGTTCGGACACACCATTACGCTGTGGTGTTCCGGGTGGCGTGAGTTGCGAAACTATTCAGCATTGTTTCAAATGAAGACCAAACTCGTAACTCAAATATTCTCCTCCACGATCAGATTGCAGAAACTTTATTTTCTTGTTACGATGATTTTCCACTTCACTCTGAAATTCTTTGAACTTTTCAAATGTTTCAGACTTATGTTTCATTAAGTAGATATACCCATATCTGCTCAAATCATCTGTGAAGGTTAGAAAATAACGATACCCGCTGCGAGCCTCAATATTCATCGGACCGCATACATCAGTATGTATTATTTCCAGTAAATCTGTTGCTCGCTCCATTGTTCCGGAGAACGGACTTTTAGTCATCTTGCCCATGAGGCATGGTTCGCAAGTACCAACTGATTCATAATCAAGTGATTCCAAATGTCCATCAGTATGGAGTTTCTTCATGCGCTTTACACCAATATGACCCAAACGACAGTGCCACAAATAAGTTGCACTATCATTATCAACTCTGCAGCTTTTGGCTTCAATATTATGAATATGTGTTTCACTACTATCGAGATTCAACAAAAATAGACCACTCTTCAAGGGTGCATGACCATAAAAGATATTACTCATATAAATAGAACAACCATTATTCTCAGATTTAAATGAATATCCGTCTCGCATCAAACAAGATCCATATATAATGTTCATGCTTAACCCTGGCACCAAATAACAATTATTCAGGTCTAATACTAATCCCGATGGTAGATGTAGAGGTAGTGTGCCAACGGCGATCACATCGACTTTGGAACCATTTCCCACGCGCATCGTCACCTCGTCCTTAGCCAATCTTCTCTTAATCCGTAGCCCCTATTTCAAGTTGCAAATATGAGGAACAGAACCAGTATCAAATACCCAGGCACTACTGCGAGCATTAGTAAGGTACACATCAATAACATGTATATCAAATATACCTTTCACTTCGCCATCCTTCTAATCCGCCAAATACTTGGGGAAGTTCCGCTTCTAGTGACCAGTCACTTTGCAGTAGAAGCACTGAGTCTCAGGCTTAGTTCCAGACTTGGGCTTCTTTACTTGAGCAGCAACTTGCTTGCCGTTCTTCTTGAAGTTACCCTTCTTCCCTTTACCATTTTTCTTGAAACTAGTGGTCTTGTTGACCATCAACACTTGAGCTCCTTCTTGATTTCTACCTCCGTAGCCTTTAGCATCGTGAAGAGCTCGGGAATTGTCTTATCCATCCCTTGCATATTATAGTTCATCATGAAGCTTTTGTAGCTTGGTGGCAGTGATTGAAGAACTCTGTCAATGACACTATCAACCGGAAGATTAACTCCCAGCCGAGTCAAGTGATTATGATACCCGGACATTTTGAGTATATGTTCACTGACAGAACTATTCTCCTCCATTTTACAGCTGTAGAACTTATTGGAGACTTCATATCTCTCAATCCGGCCATTTGCTTGAAATATTAACTTCAACTCCTAGAACATCTCATATGCTCCATGACGTTCAAAATGTCGTTGAAGTCCCGGTTCTAAGCCATAAAGCATGGCACACTGAACTATCGAGTAGTCATCAGCTTTGCTCTGCCCGGCATTCACAACGTCTGCGTTGCTCCTGCAGCAGGTCTTGCACCTAGCGGTGCTTCCAGGACGTAATTCTTCTGTGCAGCAATGAGGAGAATCCTCAAGTTACGGACCCAGTCCGTGTAGTTGCTACCATCATCTTTCAACCTAGCTTTCTCTAGGAACACATTAAAATTCAAAGGAACAGTAGCATGGGCCATTGATCTACAACAACATAGACATGCAAAATACTATCAGGTACTAAGTTCATGATAAATTAAAGTTCAATTAATCATATTACTTAAGAACTCCCACTTAGATAGACATCTCTCATCTAAGTGCTCACGTGATCCAAATCAACTAAACCATGTCCGATCATCACGTGAGATGGAGTAGTTTTCAATGGTGAACATCACTATGTTGATCATATCTACTATATGATTCACGCTCGACCTTTCGGTCTCAGTGTTCCGAGGCCATATCTGCATATGCTAGGCTCGTCAAGTTTAACCCGAGTATTCTGCGTATGCAAAACTGGCTTGCACCCGTTGTATGTGAACGTAGAGCTTATCACACCTGATCATCACGTGGTGTCTCGGCACGACGAACTGTAGCAACGGTGCATACTCAGGGAGAACACTTGTACCTTGAAATTTAGTCAGAGACCATCTTATATGCTACCGCCGAACTAAGCAAAATAAGATGCATAAAGGATAAGCATCACATGCAATCAATATAAGTGATATGATATGGCCATCATCATCTTGTGCCTTTGATCTCCATCTCTAAAGCACCGCCATGATCACCATCGTCACCAGCTTGACACCTTGATCTCCATCGAAGCATCGTTGTCGTCTCGCCAACTATTGCTATCACGACTATCGCTACCGCTTAGTGATAAAGTAAAGCAATTACATGGCGATTGCATTTCATACAATAAAGCGACAACCATAAGGCTCCTGCCAGTTGCCGATAACTGTTACAAAACATGATCATCTCATACAACAATTTATATATCATCACGTCTTGACCATATCACATCACAACATACCCTGCAAAAACAAGTTAGATGTCCTCTACTTGTTACAAATTTTACGTGGCTGCTACGGGCTTAGCAAGAACCGTTCTTACCTATGCATAAAAAACCACAACGATTTTTCGTCAAGTGTGTTGTTTTAACCTTCAACAAGGACCGGGCGTAGTCACACTCGATTCAACTAAAGTTGGAGAAACATACACCCACTAGCCACCTGTGTGCGAAGCACGATGGTAGAACCAGTCTCATGAAAACAGTCATGTAATGTCGGTCTAGGCCGCTTCATCCAACAATACCGCCGAATCAAAGTATGACATGCTGGTAAGTAGTATGACTATTATCGCCCGCAACTCTTTGTGTTCTACTCGTGCCTATAACATCTACGCATAGACCTGGCTTGGATGCCACTGTTGGGGAACGCAGTATTTCAAAAAATTTACCTACGATCACGCAAGATCTATCTATGTGATGCATAGCAACGAGCGGGAGAGTGTATCCACGTACCCTCATAGACCGAAAGCGGAAGCGTTAAGTAACGCGGTAGATGTAGTCGAACGTCTTGGTGATCCAACCGATCAAGTACCAAACACACGACACCTCCGCGATCTGCACACGTTCAACTCGGTGACATCCCTCGAACTCTTGATCCAGTTGAGGCCGAGGGAGAGTTTCGTTAGCACGACGGCGTGATGACGGTGATGATGAAGTTACCGACGCAGGGCTTCGCCTAAGCACTACAACGATATGACCGAGGTGGAAATATGTGGAGGGGGCACCGCACATGGCTAAGAATCAACTTGTGTGTCTATGGGGTGCCCCTCTCCCCCGTATATAAAGGAGGGGAGGAGGGGGCCGGTCGGCCTCATGGTGCGCCCCCAAGGGGGGGCGGAATCCTACTCCTACTAGGAGTAGGTTCCCCCCGTTCCTAGTCCTAACAGGAGGGGGAAGGAAGGGAAAGAGGAGAGGAAGGAAAGGGGGGCGACCACCCTCCCAATTTGGATTGGGCTTGGGGGGGGCCTCCTCTTGGCCGCCTCCTCTCTCTTCCACTAAAGCCCATGTAGGCCCATTAAGCCCCCGGGGGTTCCGGTAACCTCCCGGTACTCCAGAAAATGCCCGAACTCATCCGAAACATTTTCCGGTGTCCAAACATAGCCTTCAAATATATCGATGTTTATGTCTCGACCATTTCGAGACTCCTCGTCATGTCTGTGATCACATCCGGGACTCCGAACAACCTTCGGTACATCAAGACACATAAACTCATAATACCGATCGTCATCGAACGTTAAGCGTGTGGACCCTACGGGTTCGAGAACTATGTATACATGATCGAGACTCATCTCCGGTCAATAACCAATAGCGAAACCTGGATGCTCATATTGTCTCCCACATATTCTACGAAGATCTTTATCGGTCAAACCGCATAACAACAGACGTTGTTCCCTTTGTCATCGGTATGTTACTTGCCCGAGATTTGATCGTCGGCATCTCAATACCTAGTTCAATCTCGTTACTGGCAAGTCTCTTTACTTGTTTCGTAATGCATCATCCCGCAACTAACTCATTAGTCACATTGCTTGCAAGGCTTATAGTGATGTGCATTACCGAGAGGCCCAGAGATACCTCTCCAACAATCGGAGTAACAAATCCTAATCTCGATCTATGCCAACTCAACAAACACCATCGGAGACACCTGTAGAGCATCTTTATAATCACCCAGTTACATTGTGATGTTTGATAGCACACTAAGTGTTACTCCGGTATTCGGGAGTTGCATAATCTCATAGTCATAGGAACATGTATAAGTCATGAAGAAAGCAATAGCAACAAACTAAACGATCATAGTGCTAAGCTAACGGATGGGTCATGTCAATCACATCATTTTTTAATGATGTGATCCTGTTCATCAAATGACAACTCATGTCTATGGCTAGGAAACTTAAACATCTTTGATTAACGAGCTAGTCAAGTAGAGGCATACTAGTGACACACTGTTTGTCTATGTATTCACAGATGTACTAAGTTTCCGGTTAATACAATTCTAGCATGAATAATAAACATTTATCATGATATAAGGAAATATAAATAATAACTTTATTATTGCCTCTAGGGCATATTTCCTTCAATTCAATGATGGAAAGACCATTTCACCTGTGATTTACCAAGTGGGAATTTAATATCCTTTTTTCCTTCAGGACCTTAACAATGCGGACCAAATATTTAATGGTTGTCTTGAGTACTTCATGTGATTGTGTTGTTTGCTTCCTCAACATGTCAACTTCATCTCTAAGTGCAGAAGCAGAATCTCTTTCTACCACTAGTTTAGCCTCTAGAGCTTCACTAGTTGGCAATTCATGATGCACGATTGGGCCGGTGCCACTGCTGTGGGATGATACAACGTCCATGGGGACCTCGCTCTTTGTTCTTGGGCTAACCTGTTTTGCCATTAAAGTTCTGATTGGATTCCGAAAAGTTGAAGTTAGCAAAACATCTCAACTGGGAGTTATAACAGCAAACCAGTTAAACAAACTAGGAATTAAAGAGTTTCAATTGGATGCTGAAAAGTAGTTATTAACATCATTGGAACTGGTTGTTGCAGCAGCAAAGCAGTTAAACAAACAAGTTTTCCAAAAGGTACCTGTTGTGGCATTTGAGTTTCTCTTGGATCCTGAAATGTTGACTAGCCAGTAACATGATTAGAGCAACCGGTTGCAGCAGCAAAGCAGTTAAACAAACAAGTTTTGCAAAAGGAACCTGTTGTGGCATTGGAGTTTCTCTTGGATCCTGAAAAGTTGAGTAGTCAGTAACTTGATTAGAGTAACAAGTTACAACAGCAAACCTGTTACACAAATATATTTTGAAAATGTACCTGCTCTGCAATTGGACTTCCAATTGGATCCTGAAAACTTGAAGTTGGTAAGATGATTCCAGCAACAAGTTACAGCAGCAAACCAGGTAAACAAGGAAGTTTCTGAAAACATACTTGTTGTGCCAACGGAGTTTCAGTTGGATCCTGCAAACTTGAATGTTAGCAATCAATAAATAAAGTTTTGCAACAGCCATAAGAAACTAACATCAAACTAGTAAAACTAACCAGTTTTGGCAATGTATTTAATTACATGTGAACTAGTAAAACTAACAAGTTCTTGGCAACGTGTTAAAGTAACAAGTCGGTACTGTTTACCAGCAACACAGACATCTGTAAAATTTCTTTGACGTAAGCAAAATGATTCCAACACATATATAAGTTAAAAAGATGGTGTCCCTCATATAAACCTGAAAGTTGCCTATCTATGAACATGCAAACATTACTAGTGCAAGAAGTGATAACAGCAAACCATTTAAACAAACAGGGTATCAGAACGTAAATTACATGTGAATTCTGCTGCACCCTAGAAGTACATATGACCAGCTATCTACGTGCTTAAGTAGCTATTTAAGTTCAGGCGAACAGGTAATTCTTAACAGTAAGTATCAAACACATAGATAGGCGCAGTCAATAATAGGATTAACAGGCTATGGCATTATGTCATCAATAGCAAACTAAATTAAGCCAAGCAACGTAATTGAACAATTTTGTAATAAATGGCTAACTAAAATTCCGAGAAGCAGGTAACTGAACTTACGCTAGCTCTTTGTACAGGCACACTGCAACTTCTTTTTCGCTTACAAGGTTCTACGAAGGAATACATGGCATCAATTGCTTGGATATGCAGTCCCAATACTTCTTTTTTCCCACACTGCATTGGTAAGTCGAATGGTTAATCTGGTAAGATGGTGCGTCCTTGATATGTTATATGAGGACTGATGACCCACAAGTATAGGGGATCTATCGTAGTCCTTTCGATAAGTAAGAGTGTCGAACCCAACGAGGAACAGAAGGAAATGACAAGCGGTTTTCAATAAAGTATTCTCTGCAAGCACTGAAATTATCGGTAACAGATAGTTTTGTGATAAGGTAATTCATAACGGGTAACAAGTAACAAAAGTAAACAAGGTGCAGCAAGGTGGCCCAATCCTTTTTGTAGTAAAGGACAAGCCTGTACAAACTCTTATATAAAGGAAAGCGCTCTCGAGGACACATGGGAATTATCGTCAAGCTAGTTTTCATCATGCTCATATGATTCGCGTTCGTTACTTTGATAATTTGATATGTGGGTGGACCGGTGCTTGGGTACTACCCTTCCTTGGACAAGCATCCCACTTATGATTAACCCCTCTCGCAAGCATCCGCAACTACGAAAGAAGAATTAAGGTAAACCTAACCATAGCAAGAAACATGTGGATCCAAATCAGCCCCTTACGAAGCAACGCATAAACTAGGGTTTAAGCTTCTGTCACTCTAGCAACCCATCATCTACTTATTACTTCCCAATGCCTTCCCTAGGCCCAAATAATAGTGAAGTGTCATGTAGTCGACGTTCACATAACACCACTAGAGGATAGACAACATACATCTCATCAAAATATCGAACGAATACCAAATTCACATGACTACTTATAACAAGACTTCTCCCATGTCCCCAGGAACAAACGTAACTACTCACAAATCATATTCATGTTCATAATCAGAGGGGTATTAATATGCATAAAGGATCTGAACATATGATCTTCCATCGAATAAACCAACTAGCATCAACTGCAAGGAGTAATCAACAATACTAGCAACCCACAGGTACCAATCTGAGGTTTGAGACAAAGATCGGATACAAGAGATGAACTAGGGTTTGAGAGGAGATGGTGCTAGTGAAGATGTTGATGGAGATTGACCCCCTCCCGATGAGAGGATCGATGGTGATGACGATGGTGACGATTTCCCCCTCCCAGAGGGATGTTTTCCTGGCAGAACAGCTCCGCCGGAGCCCTAGATTGGTTCTGCCCAGGTTTCGCCTCGAGATGGCGGCGCTTCGTCCCGAAAGCTTCCTTCTGATTTTTCAGGGCGAAAGACACTTATACCAGAAGATGGACATCGAGGGGCTGCTAGGTGGCCCACGAGGAAGGGGGGCGCGCCCAGGGGGGTAGGGCGCGCCCTCCACCCTCGTGGACGGTGGGTGGCCCCCCTCTAGTGCTTTCTTCGCCCAATATTTTTAATATATTCCAAAACTGACTTTCGTGGAGTTTCAGGACTTTTGGAGTTGTGCAAAATAGGTCTATAATATTTGCTCCTTTCCATCCCATAATTCCAGTTGCCGGCATTCTCCCTCTTCATGTAAACCTTGTAAAATAAGAGAGAAAAGGCATAAGTATTGTGACATAATGTGTAATAACAACCCATAATGCAATAAATATCGATACAAAAGCATGATGCAAAATGGACGTATCAACTCCCCCAAGCTTAGACCTCTCTTGTCCTCAAGCGGAAGCCGATATCAAAAAATATGTCCACATGTTTAGAGATAGAGGTGTCGATAAAATAAAATACGGACATGAGGGCATCATGATCATTCAAGATCATGGCAAGATAGCAAAGCCCTCGACTCAAAACTAATATTTATTATATATAGCTCACGGACTCGATTACATAGAGGAATCATAAAACAAAACTCAAAACTAGATCATACTAAAACTTTATTCTACTAGATCAAGATATAACCAAAAGGATCAAACTAAGAAAAAGGTAAAGATAGGAGTGTGTTGGTGATACGATACCGGGGCACCTCCCCCAAGCTTGGCAGTTGCCAAGGGGAGTGCCCATACCCATGTGATTATGCCTCTTTCCTTGGAGGTGATGAAGAGGATGGTGGTGGTGATTACGTAGTGTCGCACATCGAGCGTAGGAGATCCTCCAACTTGTGGATAATGCCCTTGAGTGCGGTGATATGATCTTGCAACAAAAGATTTTCACGTGTGAGATACTTATTTTGTATGCGAGCTAACTCAATCATCTTGAAAGCTTCAATCTCAGTTGGGGTGAGATGATTGTAGTAAGGTTGAGAGAAGCCTTCTTCTTCTACTGTCGGGACTTGCTCCTCTGCGACCTCCTTGATCTTGTCACCTTCCTTGGTTTCCCCGATTTCTTCTCGCTTCATCTCTATCTTCATTAGCCAAGCATCTTCGCTAGCGTTGTTGGAGGAGGGGACGACATGATGCCTGGCCTTGAAAACTCTGGCAGAAAACAGCTCGGAACAAGAACAGGAGATATTTGCGTGATACGATGGTCAAAACCTTCAGGAGATTATATAATGAATTTTCACTGACCAGAAGAAGTATCGTGCAAGAAAACGGAGTCCGGAGGGCACACAAGGTGCCCACGAGGAAGGGGGGTGCGCCCTCCACCCTCGTGGATGCCTCGTGTCCTTCCCGGACTACTTCTTATTTTCCTATTTTCTTAAATATTCCAAAATGGAGAAAAATTGCTATTAGAACTGTTTTGGAGTCGGTTTACTTACCGTACCACATACCTATTCCTTTTCAAAGTCTGAAACTTTCTGGAAAGTGTCCTTTATGTATTCCTCCGGGGTTAGGGTTTCAATAACATTAGTTCCAACATTTATGGGATTACCTGAGATATAATGTTTGATTCTTTGACCGTTCACCACCTTTGGATTTGTGCCTTCGAAGTTGTTGATTTTTATGGCACCGGAATGATAGACCTCCTCGATAACGTAAGGACCTTCCCATTTAGAGAGAAGTTTTCCTGCAAAAAATCTTAAACGAGAGTTGTATAACAAAACATAATCACCTACAATAAACTCACGCTTTTGTATCCTTTTGTCATGCCATCTTTTAACATTTTGTTTAAACAGTTTGGCATTCTCATAGGCCTGGGTTCTCCACTCATCAAGTGAGCTAATGTCAAATAGTGTCTTCTCACCGGCAAGATTGAAATCATAATTGAGCTTTTTAATGGCCAAATATGCCTTATGTTCTAGTTCAACAGGTAAGTGACATGCTTTTCCATAAACCATTTTATACGGAGACATACCCATAGGATTTTTATATGCCGTTCTATAGGCCCATAATGCATCATCAAGTTTCTTGGACCAATTCTTTCTAGATCTATTAACAGTCTGTTGCAAAATTAATTTAATTTCTCTATTACTCAATTCTACTTGACCACTAGACCGTGGGTGGTATGGAGATGCAATTCTATGATTAACATCATACTTAGCAAGCATTTTATGAAAAGCACCATGAATAAAATGTGAACCACCATCAGTCATTAAGTATCTAGGGACTCCAAACCTTGGAAAAACAACTTCTTTAAGCATCTTAATAGAGGTGTTATGGTCTGCACTACTAGTTGGAATAGCTTCTACCCACTTAGTAACGTAATCAAGAGCAACTAAAATATGTGTATACCCATTAGAGGAAGGAAACGGTCCCATATAATCAAAGCCCTAAACATCAAATGGTTCAATAACAAGTGAATAGTTCATAGGCATTTCTTGACGTCTACTAATATTACCAATTCTTTGACATTCATCACAAGACAAGACAAACTTACGGGCATCTTTGAAAAGTGCAGGCCAATAAAAACCGGATTGCAATACCTTATGTGCAGTTCTATCTCCAGCGTGGTGTCCTCCATAAGCCTTTGAGTGACACTTGCGTAGGATCTGTTCCTCTTCATGCTCAGGTACACAACGTCTAGTAACATCGTCTACTCCTTCTTTATAAAGGTGTGGGTCATCCCAGAAGTAATGTCTTAAATCATAGAAAAACTTTTTCTTTTGCTGGTATGTGAAACTAGGTGGTATAAATTTAGCAACAATATAATTAGCATAATCAGCATACCATGGAGCAGTACGAGAAGCATTTATGACAGCTAATTGTTCATCAGGAAAGCTATCATCAATAGGTAGTGGGTCATCAAGAACATTCTCTAACCTAGACAAGTTGTCTGCAACGGGGTTCTCAGCTCCCTTTCTATCAATAATGTGCAAATCAAATTCTTGTAGCAAGAGAACCCATCTAATAAGTCTAGGTTTAGCATCTTTCTTTTCCATAAGATATTTAATAGCAGCATGATCAGTGTGAACAGTTACTTTGGAATCAACTATATAAGGTCTGAACTTATCACAAGCAAATACAACTGCTAGAAATTCTTTTTCAGTAGTAGCGTAGTTTCTCTGGGCACTGTCTAGGGTTTTACTAGCATATTGGATAACATTTAATTTCTTATCAACTCTTTGTCCTAGAACAACACCTACAACATAATCACTAGCATCACACATAATTTCAAAGGGTAAATTCCAATCAGGTGGCTAAACAATAGGTGCAAAAATCAAGGCTTTCTTAAGTATTTCAAATGCTTCTACACATTCATCATCAAAGACAAAAGGACCATCTTTGTGTAAGAGATTAGTCAGAGGCCTAGAAATTTTAGAGAAGTCTTTAATGAACCTCCTATAGAAACTGGCATGACCGAGGAAAATTCTTATAACTTTAATGTGCTTGGGACACTGCATCTTTTCAATAGCATCAAATTTAGCTTTATCAACTTCAATACCTCTTTCAGAAATTTTACGCCCCAAGACAATACCTTCATTAACCATAAAGTGGCACTTCTCCCAATTCAAGACAAGATTAGTTTCTTCACATCTCCGCAAGACTCGGTCAAGGTTGCTTAAGCAATCATCAAAAGAAGTTCCATACACGGAGAAATCATCCATGAAAACCTCAACAATCGTTTCACAAAAGTCAGAGAATATAGCAGTCATACATCTTTGAAAGGTAGCAGGTGCATTACATAAACCAAAAGGCATACGTCTATAAGCAAAGGTACCAAAAGGGCAAGTAAAAGTGGTCTTATCCTGATCCTCTTTTGACACAGGTATTTGAGAGAAACCAGAATAACCATCTAGAAAGCAAAAATGTGTATGTTTAGACAATCTTTCTAGCATTTGATCAATAAAAGGTAAAGGGTAATGATCTTTTCTTTATTTTGTGCTGGCATAGAGTGGGACTAATGCCCTTAAGATCATCGAGAGTATATCCAATAGCAGCACGGTGCTTCTTCAGAGTTTTCAATAATTTATCTTCTTCCTGCTCTGAAAGGTTAGCACTTATAATAACAGGATATATCTTCTTCTCATCAAGATAAGCATATTTAAGAGTATTAGGTAGTGGTTTAAGTTCAAGCACGTGATCGCCCTTGGGTGGAGGGGGATCCCCTAGAATTTCAACATGCAATTTGTGTTTCAAAATAGGTCCCTGTTTAAAGAATACTTCATCTATTTCCCTTCTTTCATTCATAAACTTATCATTTCCATGGTCTAGCAAATATTGTTCTAAAGGATCATTAGGAGGCACGACAATAGAAGCAAGGCAATTCTTTATCATGGGGTTGTCTACGGAATTTAGCAAAATTAAAATCATGAGACGTATCCCCTAAACCAATTGTAACAATATCATTTTCGCAATCTATCCTAGCATTAACAGTATTCAAGAAGGGTCTATCAAAAATAATGGGACAAAAGTCATCTTGTGGGGAACCAAGAACAAGAAACTCAGTAGGATATTTAACTTTCCCACACAAGACTTCAACATCTCTAACAATCCCAACTGGTGAAATAGTATCTCTATTAGCAAGCTTAATTGTAACATCAATATATTCTATCTCAGCAGGTGCAATATCAGGCATAATTTCTTTGTATAAGGAATGAGATATTGCACTTGCACTAGCACCCATATCGCATAAGCCATGTGTCACAACCCTAGAATTGCTTGTTTTTAGTTGCATCTGTGAGCATCCATGCATCATGTTTAAATTTATGAAATTTGAATTGGGGATGTTCAAACCCTAGCACCAAATGAATTCAACTAGGCTCAAATAAAAATATTTTCAATGAACCCAAAATGCCCTTCAAAAATGTTCATTATTTATGGGAAAAGGTTAAAACCTTTACGAGAGGTCATGCACATTTTTCCAAGGCATTTATGGTCTTTGAATTAACTCATATTGTATTTGAATTGGAGCTATTAAGTCCTATAAATATTTGGTAGCTCCAAATATTCTGAAACATTTTGTGGAGCTTTGGAATAATCCATATCGCTTCTACAATAAATCTCAGAAGCTACAAAAATGTTTGGTTAGCAAACCAAATTCAAAACAATTACAGAAATAGAAAACAGAAATGGAAAAGAGAGAGAGAGAGAGGAAACCTTACCGTGCAGCCCACCACTGTAGTGGCCTACTGGCCAAAGCCAGCCCGGCCCACGAGGGGCAGCACTGTCTTCTTCCTCCTGCCAGGAGGAGAAGCAGCTGCGTGCCCGATGCGCAGGCGAGCCGCGCCGGCTCCTCCCTGCCTGCGTGCCCCCTCGACTGCCTGGTCGCCTGCACGTGTACCACGCCGCCCCCTCGACCCTCTCTCACTCTCCCTCGAGCTCTCCCCCTCCTTTGCTCTCTCCCTCACATCACCCGAGCGCCACCGTCGCCGTCGCTCGCTGCCACCGTGGCCACAACCATTGCCTCGCCTCGCCGATGCGCTCAAAAGCTCCGCCTCGACGCCCCCGTCCTCTACGAAGAGCCACGCGACGCCAGACGCCCTGCATCGCCGTCTACGTCGCCTTCTTCCTCCTCTGCCACCGGAGATCGCCGTCACTGCCCTGACCGCTCCAGCCCTTCCCCGAGCCGCTAACCATCCCTGCAGCTCCGAGGTGAGCCGCTGAACCGATTCCGCCTTGCCCCGTCGTCCCTTGCGCCCGCTAGCCACCTCCCCGCGAACACCCGACGCCGTCGTCCGCCATGGCCGATGAGCTCCATGCTCTCGAGCCCCTCCGCTCAGACCAGTCGCTCCGGCGTGCTTTTGCTGCCCCGTAGGTGCCGCCTAGCCCCTCCGTTTTCTTGCCCGAGCACCGCAGCCGCATCCCCGCGTGTGTCCAAGCTCCGGCCGCCGCCTGGCTTGACGCCACCGCTGCTGCCGTCCACCTCGCTCCCTCCCGTGGCCACCACTGGATGTGCGCGTGTTCCAGCAATCCATAGCCGCAAACTGCGCGCCAAACCATCGCCCCTAGCTCAAATCCGAGCCGCGCCGCCGTCGATTTGGTCGCCGCCGGCCAGGCTCCAGCGACTGCCGACGTGGCCACTTAGTTAAAGGCTAATCACCTACTAATTACCCCCCTAGACACTGACAGTGGGCCTCGTCCCTTAATTAACCACATGACTTAGATTTAACTTAATCTCGATGGCCCCACGTGTTAGCTTTGACCGTGCTGACATGGCCGTTGACTGGGTCCACATGTCAGCGACCCTAACCAGCTTTGTGACACTGACTAGAGAGACCCAACGGTCAGGTTTGACCTGGACCGGCCTGTTGACCCTGCCGACGTTACCCAGACGCAATGCTGATGCAGTAATTGATTTTCTGGATTTAAAATATGTGGCACCCCGATCCGCATGGAGCAGGGGGCCTTCGCACGTCAGCGCAGGATAACACCTGACGCACGACAGGTCCAAGGTACAACATTCCAGGTACAAGAATATTCATCAAATACATGTATAGAAGAGTACATCATTGATGAATACAATCATCTGGCATAGCCCTAAGGCTATTTAAATGGCGGCAGGAGTCTTGGTTTGGCAGCATAACAACTCTGGCTGGGCTCCAGAACACACAGGACTGACAAGGTTACGGCCTAGCACGATGGATCAAGCGAATGATTCTGGTACGACCTACAAAACTGGCATGACACGCCAGGTCAGTACATTGAATGTACTTGCAAGACAACAAAATACATAGCATCCAAACAAGCAGAAGACAAAGCAGGAACCAAGTGTATGCAACAACCAATCTCATATCAATTACTAAACATGGCATGATATAGATCAACTGAGCATGAACAACATCATAGCATCTATTAACATGGCAATAACATGGCATATCAAAACATGCTTATAACATGGTAATAGAAAAACATAGCATATCATCTCAATCATGGCATAATTTAACACATAAATCAAGGCTTGGCATGGCATCATGAAACTATGCTGAATATAAACTACCGGTCATATCCAATGCAGACATAGCATGTTAACTTTATGCAACTATCTCTTGTTCTGCCATGGTTCTTTAAATGCAAACATATTACTCATGCAATGCAAGCAAACCCGTGCACTGAGTCCTTCGGACTCTATTACCAACGGGTTGCCTCGCAACCGAACGGTGATCTTTCTGGCGATCACAACCACGACCAACACTTGGTCTCCAACACTCATCGGGACCTCTTCTCGTGATCATATCAAAACATCACCGTGACTTCTCACGACTATCCCATAGTCCAAGTCACCATATTCATGTTATCACATAATCATTTACCAACTTAATTATTACAGGTTTATCCTCCATTTCGACCAAGACCCGATAGTGTGACCTACTATGAACTGTGTGCTATCGATAGACTTTATAAACACTCTGCAGAGGTAGCGAACTGTACCCACACCATGGAACCCATGGCCTCGAACTCCCATTCGGGTGGACCAACGGCGTTCCGACAAAACCGACCTACTGCCACGAAAATCTCCCGGCCACTCCGACTCACTCCCCACCGGGCTAGTCCTGGGTGGCCCCGTGTCTACCAAAGACACAACGGCCACCGTCATGGCCAAAACATAAACGGTCCCACACGGGGACTCGGTACCATAATCTCAACAACAGGCACACAATGCTTATGTCCGCTTACCTGATCAGGGTAGCGCGCGCCCATAACCTTCCCTCGTTGGAGGCACCGGCGAGAGGCATGGCAATAGATTGCATTAGGGCCTTCCCATAAAGGAAAAATGTGGCTGCACTGAAAAAGTTCGATTTGGTGGCACTATGCTTTAATACCATCGATGACGGAGGAGGTTTGTTATTATTAAGTCATTTTCTCCATCATCATGAACATGAATGCAACAATGAGCATGTATCATACAAATGCTTTAATAAAATACCGAGCTTCTCAAGTGAACAACTATAGCATAAAGAACGTGACAATACAAAGTACTCGCATATCAACGGTGCATTACAATCATCATAGCATTTTATAACGATGTCATGAAAATAAAGTAGAGTAGTGACATGGCATTATTACTAATAACATTCTAATTAGCACGGCAAAAGACATCATGAATACAGAAGCATGCATGATAAGCATAACGAAATGACTGCAACCGAAAACGATAAGAAACAACCGCAACTACACACACACAAGTTGCAAGCAAAGTCAACATGCAAGTTAGGGGCTCATGATAAGAGGTTGGCTTGCATGGGGGTCGACAAATACTCCGGGAAGAAGTGTGAAACGACCGCGGAAAGAGTTGCCGGAAATAGTTCTCTCTCGGAGGGGGCTGTTTACGGGCAAGGGCAAAATGGTCATTTTCACTATGTGAAAACATTATCAAAATGATACCAACGGAAAGCACTCGACGAACAGAGAACGTGAGCATTGGAATCACCTCAATCGGAGTTACGAGCGCAAAGTTGTGGCCGTTCAATTTTTAGGCAGAAAAACAACTAAAGCAGTGAGCGTTCACAAAATAAGCACTTCGGCCGGCTGAGCTGAAAAAGAGAAAGCGTCTTTCTAAGAATACGCCTTCAGAGAAGTGAAAACGTATTTTGATCTAAAGAAACAAATGAATGCGCTTTCTAACCTGGGAAACGTATTCGCCTGATTACGCCTTCAGCGCGGGGAAACGTCGTCGGGGTCGGGCGCGTCCAATATCCGACGTGGCCAGCGGGGCCACGCCCTCCTCTCGCTGACAGGTGGGTCCCGCACCTGCTTCTCTCTCCTCCCATCTCCTTCTTCCTCTCGCTCCACAAGTTTGCTGTTGCAAACTTGGCCACACTCTACAGATTAAACCAGAGAGGTGAAAAGGTAAAACTGATGTCTGAGAAGCTTAGGGTAGCAAGGACTACGGTCCTGGTAATTATGGGATCATTAGGACAAATATTTAATATGGTTGCAGTGCAACCACCAAATCTGGTCCAGAAATTAGATGATGAACAAGCACTCACTAGGAGTGTTGGATTGGGCTAAAACTTGGCACAACTTATTGATTCGGATATATAATGGTGCTGTAAAAATTTCATACCAATTGGACTTGCCAAAATGGTACTTCCTTCACAGCTATGGTTTCTGCCCAAAAACTTCAGAAAAATCCTCAGGGGAAATGGCTAGATGAAATGAGCCAAAATCTTGAGGGGATGGATCATATGGATATGAGAAGACCTGGGAAAAGTTTCTGCCATAATGGAGCAAGATTAGATACACTTGCTTCACAAACTGAAAATGTGGACAGAAACAAAGAATTGCTCCTGGGCTCACATAGTTCAATGTAATGAGATGAATCTTGGAGGAGTGTGATAATATGATCATTAGAGACTGATGGAAAAGTTTCTGCTCATTTTGATCATCTATGAGGGTACTTCCTTCACAGACAAGCAATCTGAAGAGAAACTTGAGAAAATTTCCAAGGAATATTGGATAGATGGGTTGAGCTCATTTTTGGTATCCATAGGTGATTTATCAATGTTAATCACCCTGCCAAATTAGAGCTCAAATGGGCCAAGGTTTCAAACACTTGCTTTGCAAAAATTTCAGACATGGCAGAAACTTGCATTGGATCATGTGCTCAAACTATGGTCTTTGAAACATGGGTTTGGATGGAAATGGGGAAGATATAGCAAGTACAAGCTCCACAAATTATTTGGGAATTTTACTTGCTATAAAAATGGTAGCTCCTTTGGAAAATGACAGAAATGCAATATTGGCATTAAATAGGAAAAGGAAATTTTCCTTATTTAATTATGACCAATATATTTGCTAGAGCTTGGATTAGGCATAAGTATCAACTCCCCCAGTTCTCATGAATTTAGGAGATGGCTAGCTATGCCTTTGGATTTTATTCCTCAGAAAATCAAGAAAAGGAATAAATCACAATTCAAAAATATTGCATGAGACTTAGCAATATTTTTGCATATCCAAGGTTCAGAAAGAGAGGATGATCTCTGGGAACAATTGGGAAGATCAATAGATCAAGGAAAATGATGGCTCCTTTGTAAGCACAAAGGACATATCCAAATTTCAAAAATTTGGAATTAGGGTTTGAGATAATGCAAATGAGGTCTTGCCCACTGACAAAGACATGAGCAAGGTTTTGAAAATTTGGAAATGACAAGAAATCTCAGAGTCATCCAACAAACTCAGGAGAAAGATTTTGAAAATGAGTGCTAGGAGAGAATAACAGCACAAAAATTGATAACCAAATTTTGGGGCTGTTACAACTCTTCCCCCCTTAGAAAGAATCTCATCCTCGAGATTCCTAGGGTTACAGCACAAATGAAATAATAACCACTCAGGGGAAAAACGTCGGGGTTAATTCTAAACCTTTGGTTAAATTCAAACGAGTTGGGGCACCGATAATTGGTACACCCGGGGAGGGATATGGCAAACCTGGATATATCCACTGCTAGGGGCACTCGAGATCAAACTCCCGAAAAATGCTAGATGCACTCAATGAACAGTGGTTTCACCTGCTGACACGTGGGTCCAGGGCCCACTGGCAGCCTCCTTCTTCTACCTCTGGCTTGCTGCTTCTCCTACACTGCTGCTCCGCGTGCGGCTTGGCACAGCGCACATCTAGCTCCTAGGGCGATGAGGACCCTAGAGCCATAGTGCGCGGCGTGCACGACGCCGGTGCTGCGAGCACTCCCGTCGCGGGCCAGCACCTTGTCGGCACTGCTCACGGATTCGCCTCCTGGACGCCCGTGATCGAGCGACGAGCGGTTTTCCTGGACCTCGCTCACCGTACACCGGGGTTGGGCTATAAAAGACGGCAGCGCGGCTCTCCTCCAATGCACAAACACAATGCCGCTCTACTACCTCTTCGATTTGGGCGAGATCGAGCCGAGCTCCTTCGGTGAGGAGGTGTTCTTGGTGGCGCTACGGTTGTTCCTCGTAGCTTTGCTGGGCACACTGATCGGCTCGTCACTCCTCCTGCTGATACTCATCAGGAATGATTGGGCTCGGAACAACGCGCGGCTAGGTGCGGTGGCTCGAGATGCGGGAGAAGATGGCGCACGGGGTGGTCCTCCGCCACGCTTGATTCTCCGTCGCTTCGCGCCAGCAGAGTAATCGTGTGCTGCGGTGGAGCGGTCGTGGCTATCTACCTGCGCCACGCAAGGCAATGACGGTGGTGGTGGGGTCCAGATGCAGGTGAGGTGGCTGCGCCAGCTCAAGGTGTACACTAGGGTACGGGAAAATTTCGCGGATAGCTCCACGAAATGTAGGTGTCGAGGTAGAATCGAGGGTGAAACCTGTATCGGGGTAGATGTACTGGACCGAGGGAAATAAAGTTGGCAGTGTCCCTCCGGAAATGAAATCGGGAAAAAGAATTAGAGACGAGGAATTTCCAGGCGGAAATGCCTCTGCGAGGTTTCTAGTGTTGGAAATTCGTCACATAGTGTATGCACAGATAGATAGGGACATGTGACTTTGCATTCCCCCGAGTACTGCCCGAATGTACTCGTGGGTGAACCGGGTATGCGTGCAGTATGCAGTAAAATCTAAACTAGCAAACAGATAGATGCAATAAACATGCAACGAAGAAACACACCAGACAAATCATACTAAAGTGTGTTAATGCTAGTGGGTATATGTACTCCTGGTATACATATACCTACACCAGCGCACATTTATTATAGACTCGAGACGAGTCAGTGTTATTTAGTGTATGTGATCTACTAATTAAAATCTTGTTAACAACACCGTGTCAACCCTGTCAAATATCACTGCTTGACAGAGAGACAAACAAAAACAGGCACGAAAACAGAAGCACGAAAACATACATAGAACACAGCATATGGATTACAACAGTACCAGCATACAACAAAGCACAAACGCTCTACGCGCTAAACGAACCAAATCATTCCGGGATACATAGTTCTATCCTCATATCGAGGATGAACAGACTGACTGACCTTCTCACTGTGTGACTGAGGTCATGCAGAGGACTTGCCTTGCTGGGGCTCTCCGGGAGGACGAAGACTAAGCCAATCTCCATCTTCATCGTCCGACAGCACCATGGGTTGGGGTTCGACTGCTGGGGGTGTGGCTGAAATTGATCCAAGCAAATGCTGCTGGTGGATCTGTAAAAGAGCCCTGTCGAGGGTGATGATGTTTGGCTTGGGCCACAGCACAGGCTGAGAGGATAGCACTGGTCAGATGGCGTTGGGCAAACGACTTGAGATGCGAATTTACGAGCCTCACGGTAAGCTTCCTTGACGACTCGTACCACATCATTTTCCATGGCTCTAAACTCGGCAAGCATCTTGGCAATCATCATCCCCTGGGCGGTGATATACTGCACCAGGCGAGCGATTGCGGGGTCATATCCTTGGATAGCGGGAGAAGGCTACATTCCTACTTCTGTCACAATGGGGTAAAAGCAGAAATCCCGCCTCGTTGCCATATGCGGGTACCTGGTTCGGAGGTGAAGCATAGCCTCCACAGCAGCGGCCTGAATGGCTAAATCAGTGGTAGGCATGGCTCTTCCCTGAAAAACCAACGGCTGGCCATCTACTGCGGGACCTAGGCTGATGTGCACTCTTGCATCAAAGCAATGCAGGTGAGGGACGGGCGCCGATTGGAACACCAGGTAATCGGGGCTAGCCTTACAGCCAAAGGCTTTGGTGAGCATCTCAGTAAGAAGGGGTGGAAAGCCAGTATGGTTGACGGCACATGTGCGGGTATAAAACTTGGGAGCTTTGAAGGTGCTAGCCATGGCTGGAGTGTTACTAGCTAGGCTTCTTTGCAGGGACATGGCTGACTGCGGGTGAGCGATACGACGAGCGGAAAGGGGGTTTTTATAGGCAGCTATGCGGGACATGCCCACATGGTGTGGCCCCTTTCCTTTAATGGTGAAGGGAAAGCGGTGCGGCTGACCAGAAAGGATATGGTTGCTATTCGTTCCACGGATAACTAGGCGGGGACAACGGGGTGAGGACATGCTGGTCCCGACTACGCCACCTGTTGATTAACAGTGGCCATGCCAGATGCCAGGGATGGGTCAAATCCCTTAGGGCCATTACGGGTTAATGGTAGCGGTAATCTAATACTAGGATAACCTATGGTAGCCTGGCTGCTCTGATACCATGTCCTGTGGCACCCCGATCCGCATGGAGCAGGGGGCCTTCGCACATCAGCCCAGAGTAACACCTGACGCACGACAGGTCCAAGGTACAGCATTCCAGGTACAAGAATATTCATGAAATACCATTATAGAAGAGTACATCATTGATGAATACAATCATCTGGCATAGCCCTAAGGCTATTTAAATGGCGGCGGAAGTCCTGGTTTGGCAGCATAACAACACTGGCTGGGCTCCACAACACATAGGACTGGCGAATGATTCGGGTACGACCTACAAAACTGGCATGACACACCAGGTCAGTACATTGAATGTACTTGCAAGAAACCCAAATACATAGCATCCAAACAAGCAGAAGACAAAGCAGGAACCAAGTGTATGCAACAACCTATCTCATATCAATTACTAAACATGGCATGATATAGATCAAGTGAGCATGAACAACATCATAGCATCTATTAACATGGCAATAACATGGCATATCAAAACACGCTTATAACATGGTAATAGCAAAACATAGCATATCATATCAATCATGGCATAATTTAACATATAAATCAAGGCATGGCATGGCATCATGAAACTATGCTGAATATAAACTACCGGTCATATCCAATGCAGACATAGCATGTTAACTTTATGCAACTATCTCTTGTTCTGCCATGGTTCTTTAAATGCAAACATATTACTCATGCAATGCAACCAAACCCGTGCACCGAGTCCTTCGGACTCTATTACCAACAGGTTGCCTCGCAACTGAACGGTGATCTTTCTGGCGATCACAACCACGACCAACACTTGGTCTCCAACACTCACCGAGACCTCGTCTCGTGATCATATCAAAACATCACCGTGACTTCTCACGACTATCCCATAGTCCAAGTCACCATATTCTTGTTATCACATAATCATTTACCAACTTAATTATTTCAGGTTTATCCTCCATTTCGACGAAGACCCGATAGTGTCACCTACTACGAACTGTGTGCTATCGATGGACTTTATAAACACTCTGCAGAGGTAGCGAACTGTACCCACACCACGGAACCCATGGCCTTGAACTCCCATTCGGGTGGACCAACGATGTTCCAACAAAACTGACCTACTGCCATGACACTCTCCCGACCACTCCGACTCACTCCCCACCGGGCTAGTCCTGGGTGGCCCCATGTCTACCAAAGACACAACGGCCACCGTCGTGGCCAAAACATAAACGGTCCCACACAGGGACCCGGTACCATAATCTCAACAACGGGCACACAAGGCTTATGTCCGCCTACCTGATCAGGGTAGCGCGCGCCCATAACCTTCCCTCTTTGGAGGCACCGGCGAGAGGCATGGCAATAGATCGCATTAGAGCCTTGCCATAAAGGCAAAATGTGGCTGCACTGAAAAAGTTCGATTTGGTGGCACTATGCTTCGATCCCATCGATGACGGAGGAGGTTTGTTATTATTAAGTCATTTTCTCCATCATCATGAACATGAATGTAACAATGAGCATGTATCATACAAATGCTTTAATAAAATACCGAGCTTCTCAAGTGAACAACTATAGCATAAAGAACATGACAATACCAAGTACTCGCATATCAACGGTGCATTACAATCATCATAGCATTTTATAACAATGTCATGAAAATAAAGTAGAGTAGTGACATGATGTTATTACTAATAACATTCTAATTAGCATGGCAAAAGACATCATGAATACAGAAGCATGCATGATAAGCATAACGTAATGACTACAACCGAAAATGATAAGAAACAACCGCAACTACACACACAAGGTGCAGAAAAGTTAACATGCAAGTTCGGGTCTCATGATAAGAGGTTGGCTTGCCTGGGGGTCGACAAATACTCTGGGAAGAAGTGTGAAACGACCGCGGAAAGAGTTGCCGAAGCAGCTCTCTCTCGGAGGGGCTGTTTACGGGCAAGGAAAAAATGGTCATTTTCACTATGTGAAAACATTATGAAAATGATACCAACGGAAAGCGCTCGACGAACAGAGAACGTGAGTGTTGGAATCACCTAAATCGGAGTTACGAGCGCAAAGTTGTGGCCGTTCACTTTTTAGGCAGAAAAGCAACTAAAGCAGTGAACGTTCACAAAATAAGCACTTCGGTCGGTTGAGCTGAAAAAGAGAAAGCGTCTTTCTGAGAATACGCCTTCAGAGAACTGAAAACGTATTTTGATCTAAAGAAACAAACGAATGCGCTTTCTAACCTAGGAAACATAGTCGCCTGATTACACCTTCAGCGAGGGGAAACAACGTCGTGGTCGGGCGCGTCCACTTATCCGACGTGGCCAGCGGGGCCATGCCCTCCTCTCGCTGACAGGTGGGTCCCGCACCTTCTTCTCTCTCCTCCCATCTCCTTCTTCCTCTCGCGCCTGACAGAAGCAGAGAGAGAGGCAAGACAGAGGCACGGCTGGGCCTGGCCAGCGGTGGGCTCGTCGGCTCCGGCCAACTCCGGCCAAGGGGAGGCCACCGGAGAGCACGGCGCGGCCCACCGCACCCGTCCAGAGGAGAAACCAGCGTCGGGGAGGAGCAGGGATACGACACCAGACGGGGACAGAGAGCAGCGGTGGCGGCGGCCGAACGAGGGGGCGCGGCCACAGCTACTCCGACGAGGGGATGAGGGGAGGGAGATGTTCACCGGGGTCTGGAGGGGGTCTAGCACACCGCAGAGAAGGAGGGGGAAGAGCTACGGCTCGGATTCGAGTGGAGCTCCGCGGCGGCCATGGAGGCAACGGGGGCGAGGAGAGGCTCGGGAGCTCGAGGAGGGATTGTGGACTGCGACAGAGCTCGGGGGCGCTATTTATAGCCGCGGGGAGAGCTCGGGAAGGAGGTGGCAAGCGGCAGGCGACGTGTCCGCGCGCCGGCGAGGGGCACAACGTCGGCAGGCGCGGCCAAAGCTCACTAGAGCGGCGGGAAGGCGACGAGGAGGAAGAAGACGTGGCGAAGAGGCTCACGGAGACGAGCAACGCTCGTGGACGAGAGGGAGAAGAAGACAGAAGCCAGGAAGAAGACGATGGCTACAGCAGCACACTGTTCGGTCGTTGGCACGGCTCGCCGGAGAAGAAAACGAACGGGGCCAGAGGTCCAGGGGGAAGACGATGTCGAGGGGGAGCTGTAGGACATTAATGGCGAGGTTAGAGACTGTCGGAGCAGCGATGCCGACGCAAACAGTGGCTAGACCACCGTTTTGGGCTGGTTACACTCGTGATCACCACGGACATGACGCGCTCTGGAGTTTTTACTGATGCCAGCTCATGTCTAAAGTGTAGTACTTCGAAGAGAGAGTGTTACTACGGTAAACAGATGGGCAGAGACAAATGGAGCTGAGTAAACTAAGCTCCACAAGTTTGTTGTTGCAAACTTTGCCACACTCTACAGATTAAACGAGAGAGGTGAAAAGGTAAAACTGATGTCTGAGAAGCTTAGGGTAGCAAGGACTATGGTCCTGGTAATTATGGGATCATTAGGACAAAGATTTAATATGGTTGCAGTGCAACCACCAAATCTGGTCCAGAAATTAGATGATGAACAAGCACTCACTAGGAGTGTTGGATTGGGCTAAAACTTGGCACAGCTTGATGATTTGGATATATAATGGTGCTGTAAAAATTTCATACCAATTGGACTTGTCAAAATGGTACTTCCTTCACAGCTATGGTTTCTGCCCAAAAACTTCAGAAAAATCCTCAGGGCAAATGGCTAGATGAAATGAGCCAAAATCTTAAGGGGATGGATCATATGGATATGAGAAGACCTGGGAAAAGTTTCAGCCATAATGGAGCAAGATAAGATACACTTGCTTCACAAACTGAAAATGTGGACAGAAACAAAGAATTGCTCCTGGGCTCACATAGTTCAATGGAATGAGATGAATCTTGGAGGAGTGTGATAATATGGTCATTAGAGACTGATGGAAAAGTTTCTGCTCATTTTGATCATCTATGAGGGTACTTCCTTCACAGACAAGCAATCTGAAGAGAAACTTGAGAAAATTGCCAAGGAATATTGGATAGATGGGTTGAGCTGATTTTTGGTATCCAGAGGTGATTTATCAATGTTAATCACCCTGCCAAATTTGAGCTCAAATGGACCAAGGTTTCAAACACTTCCTTTGCAAAAATTTCAGACAGGGCAGAAACTTGCATTGGATCATGTGCTCAAACTATGGTCTTTGAAACATGGGTTTGGATGGAAATGGGGAAGATATAGCAAGTACAAGCTCCACAAATTATTTGGGAATTTTACTTGCTATAAAAATGGTAGCTCCTTTGAAAAATGGCGGAAATGCAATATTGGCATTAAATAGGAAAAGGAAATTTTCCTTATTTAATTATGGACAATATATTTGCTAGAGCTTGGATTAGGCATAAGTATCAACTCCCCCAATTCTCATGAATTTAGGAGATGGCTAGCTATGCCTTTGGATTTTATTCATCAGAAAATCAAGAAAAGGAATAAATCACAATTCAAAAATATTGCATGAGACTTAGCAATATTTTTTGCATATCCAAGGTTCAGAAAGAGAGGATGATCTCTGGGAACAATTGGGAAGATCAATAGATCAAGGAAAATGATGGCTCCTTTGTAAGCACAAAGGACATATCCAAATTTCAAAAATTTGGAATTAGGGTTTGAGAGGGTTTGAGATGATGCAAATGTGGTCTTGCCCACTGACAAAGACATGAGCAAGGTTTTGAAAAGTTGGAAATGACAAGAAATCTCAGAGTCATCCAACAAACTCAGGAGAAAGATTCTAAAAATGAGTGCCAGGAGAGAATAACGGCACAAAAATTGATAACCCAATTTTGGGGCTGTTACAAAATAATCCAGGAAATTCCAGAAAATGCCCAAAACTTCTAAAATTCATAGAAAATTATCTATAACTCCAAATAATATGAATTATATATGAAAAATGATCAGAAAAATCCAATCTATCCATCTGTTCTTGTTTCATGCATGTTTAAGCAAATTAACCTTGCTGTTTAGTGCAAAACATGATAAGGCACTATTTAAATTCATAAGTTGAGTTTGGGATTGAACCTTTGGTTCAAAATGACCCAAACCCAGCTGGTTGTAGTTGCATTAGCCCAACACACTCATTTTGCCATGTCTTGATCATGCATCATATTGAGAATTGCATTTATTGTGTTTCCTTCTCTGTTGCCGGTGTTTGTCCCCTCTCAGTAGATGACCTACCGACGATGTGATCGATGACACCGATGAAGAACTATACTATCTTCAGAAGTGCCAGGCAAGCAAAACCCCCTTGTTCATTCCGATACAATCCCACTCTCTCACTCCTGCTCTCTTTTACTGCATTAGGACAACAATGACTCAACTGTTACATGTTGCGATAGTTGAACCCCTTTTCCTCTGCATGACCTGTCATTGCCACAGTAAATAGATGAAACCCACTAGCATGAGTAGGAGTTGTTTGAGCCCTGATGTGCCTACTCATTCATGCTTGTTTGTCATGCCTTCTACTGCTTAGAGTTGAGTCAGGTCTGATTCATCGGGGATGAATTGGAATGTGGTGAACATGTCCTACTGTTGAGAGCTAAGTGTGTGAACACGATTTGGTAAAGGTAGCGGTGAGAGGCCATGTAGGAGTACATGGTGGGTTGTCTGATTGCAGCCGTCCTCAGGAACTGAGTTCTTTGTTTGTGATCCATGAACAGTTACTACCACGCATTGGAATGCTTAAGTGCCCCTCTCGACTTATTAATAAACCTGATCTCTGTCCAGGAGTTGCAACTAGTTTCTGGTGTTTGTAGGTAGTGTTAGTAGTCTACCAAGTGGCACCCGGTACAGGTGGGCTTGGGACAGACTAGGCACAGTGGCACGGTGTACCAAGTGGCACCCGAATGGTGGGCTTGGGAACCCTGCTCACATTGTTTGGGGCCATGAGCGACACCCCGGCCGGATCTCCATGCGGATGGAACTCGAATAGGTGATAAACCTGGACTAGAGACTTGTGTGGTTAGTCAGGTCGTGGCCGACTCCCTCGCCAGGCTTCCGCTTGAAGGTTGCCGAGATACATGACGTGTAGATGGTGGTAAGTGGCGAGAGCGTGTGTGAAGAAGTACACCCTTGCAGGGTTAACATCATATATTCGAATAGCCGTGTCCACGGAAAAGGACTTCTGGGTTACCTGTACAGTTCATAGACAAGTGAAAGTGGATACTCTAAAACTCGCAAGATAAGCATGAGTGCTATGGATGGCGTTCTCGTAGGGAGACGGGAGCAGATCCATAGTGGTGTATTGATATGGTGAATATGTGGACTCGTGTGCGCCACCTCAAAAGAGTTACTTGCAGTCGTAGTTCAGGACAGCCACCGAGTCAAAGCTGGCTTGCTGCAGTTAAACTCCACCACCCCCTTTGTTAATACTGATGCATATGTAGATAGTTCTGATGTAAGTCTTGCTGGGTACATTTGTACTCACGTTTGCTTAATTTATGTTTTTGCAGAGAGACTTCAGTCTCGCTAGTAGTTTCGCGTGGACTTCGACGTTTAGCTTGTTACCTCAGCTACGATCTTGTACCCCGGAGGGTCTTGTAGTTAGTCAGGCTTCTCAGCCTTTTTCATTTGTAGTTGTCTGTACTCAGACATGTAAGCTTCCGCTTGTGCTATTGCTTGTATGACTTGAATGCTGGGTCATGAGACCCATGTCTGTAATATCTAACTCTTCGGAGTCTTATGAATAAATACTTTGAGTCATAGAGTTTTGTTGTGATGCCATGTTGTATTTACACATATCGAGCATATTGTGTGTATGATTGAAATGCTTGGTATGTGTGGGATCCGACAACCTTGTTGTCTATGCTTGGTAGCCTCTCTCATGGGGAAATGTAGTCTACTGCTTCCACTGAGCCATGGTAGTCTGCTACAACCCGGTTTACCGGAGTCCTGTTAGCCCAGTTGCTACTGCTCCGGAACACTTAGACTGTCCGGCATGTGTCCTTCTTCGATCTTGTGTCTGTCCCTTCGGGGAAATGTCTCGCGGTGTATTTCGGAGTCCTGCTAGCCTGCTACAGCCCGGATTCCCGGAGTCCTGCTAGCCCAGTTGCTACAGCCCGAATTCACTCGCTGATGACCGACACGTTCGTTGCTAGGTCATGTATGCCTGTCCCAGTAAGTTAGTGCCACTTTGGGTTCACGACTAGTCATGTCAGCCCGTGTTCTCGGTCATATGGATGCTAGCGACACTATCATATACGTGAGCCAAAAGGCGTAAACGGTCCCGGGCCGGGTAAGGTGGCACCCGTGGGAATACCGTGCGTGAGGCCGCAAAGTGATATGATGTGTTACATCCTAGATTGGTGTGACTTAGGATCGGGGTCCTGACAGCATGATAACAATGATCTCGGTCTATGCTTATTTTTAGTATCGGGTCTAGCAATTCTAGCAGCTTCATTACAGAAGTAAATAACATGCCCATCAATATTATCAACCAAGAGATCCTTAACCATAGCAATACTAGGTTCAACTTTAATTTGCTCAGAGGGTGTAGATGTTCTAGCATTACTCTTACGAACCATAGTTGAAGCTTTAGCATGATCCTTTATTCTAACAAGGAAAGGTGGTTTCTCAATATAAGCGGTAGGAACAATAGGATCAACATTATAAGTGATAGTCTTTTCTTCAACTTTAATAGGTTCAACTACTTTTACTTCAATGGGAGGATGATATTTAAACCACTTCTCCTTAGGGAGATAAACATGAGTAGTAAATGATTCACAGAAAGAAGCTACTATCTCAGAGTCAAGTCCATATTTAGTGCTAAATTCACGAAAAACATCGGTATCCATAAAAGATTTAACACAATCAAACTAAGGTGATATACCTAACTCCTTACCTTCGTCGAGTTCCCAATCTTCAGCGTTGCGTTTAATTCTTTCCAATAAATCCCATCTGAATTCAATAGTCTTCATCATAAAAGAACAAATACAAGAAGTATCGAGCATGGAGCGATTATTGAGAGAAAGCCGAGCATAAACTTTTGAATAATAATTTCTCTTGAGAGCTCATGATTGGGGCATGAATATAACATTGACTTAAGCCTCCCCCAAGCTTGAGCGATACTTTCTCCTTCGCGAGGCCAAAAATTATATATATAATTGCGATCACGATGAACCAGATGCATAGGATAAAACTTCTGATGAAATTCCAATTTCAATCGGTTATAGTTCCATGATCCAATATCATCACATAGCCTAAACTATGTCAATGCCTTTCCCTTCAAAGATAAAAGGAAGACCTTCTTCTTGATAACATCCTCGGGCATACCTGCAAGCTTAAATAATCCACAAACTTCATCCACATAGATTAGGTGCATATCGGGATGTAATGTTCCATCTACTGTAAAAGGATTAGCTAGCAGTTTCTCTATCATACCCGAAGGAATTTCAAATTAAACATTGTCAGTAGGTTCAGTAGGTTGAGGAGAAACTCTTTGCTCTACTGGTCGGGGTGAAGATACCCCGAACAAGCCCCTCAAAGGATTATTTTCCATAGTAACAAGTGACAGTAAATTTCAGCACACTATAGAAATTTTTCCTTACTAAATTCCACCTACCAAAGGCGCTTCACTCCCCAGAAATGGCGCCAGAAAAGAGTCTTGATGACCCACAAGTATAGGGGATCTATCATAGTCCTTTTGATAAGTAAGAGTGTCGAACCCAACGAGGAGCAAAAGGAAATGACAAGCAGTTTTCAGTATTCTCTGCAAGCACTGAAATTATCGGTAACAGATAGTTTTGTGATAAGGTAATTCGTAACGGGTAACAAGTAACAAAAGTAAACAAGGTGCAGCAAGGTGGCCCAATCATTTTTGTAGCAAAGGACAAGCCTGGACAAACTCTTATATAAAGGAAAGCGCTCCCGAGGACACATGGGAATTATCATCAAGCTAGTTTTCATCATGCTCATATGATTCGCGTTCGTTACTTCGATAATTTGATATGTGGGTGGACCGGTGCTTGCGTACTGCCCTTCCTTGGATAAGCATCCCACTTATGATTAACCCCTCTCGCAAGCATACGCAACTACGAGAGAATAATTAAGGTAAACCTAACCATAGCATGAAACATGTGGATCCAAATCAGCCCCTTACGAAGCAACGCATAAACTAGGGTTTAAGCTTCTGTCACTCTAGCAACCCATCATCTACTTATTACTTCCCAATGCCTTCCCTAGGCCCAAATAATAGTGAAGTGTCATGTAGTCGACGTTCACATAACACCACTAGAGGATAGACAACATACATCTCATCAAAATATCGAACGAATACCAAATTCACATGACTACTTATAACAAGATGTCGGGGAAACGACACCTATGGGATCACAAGAATCCCTACTACGGTTGCCGGGGCACGGGGTTGCGAGAAGAGCAGGATTAGTAACCAGCACAAGGATCGTTTACCCAGGTTCGGGCCGCGAGGATGCGTAAAACCCTAGTCCTGCTTTGGTGGGTGTATTTCAGAGAGTTCTTGAGCTCTCGAACTAGCTGTGGTGAGTGCGTGATTTGAAAGAGCCGAATCCTTCTCCAGTATGCCATGGGCCTCCTTTTATAGTCGAAGGGGCTGCCACAGTGGCACACAGGAGGTGGAAAGGCGCACAGTTCCCTGAGCTTATCGCTCGTATTACAGGACAAGACGCATTTAATGCGTAGCTTAGGTGTCCCCTTGCTTTATTGGGGACGGGGGAGAGGCCTGTCCCGTCCATTGCCTCTCCTCCTTGCTTCGACACGTGCCCTGGCCAGCAAGGCATGCGGCGCCACGTAGGCAGGCAGGCAGCTGAGGTGGCGCGGTGGTGGATCCTCCACGAAGATCTGCATGCCGCCACGCAGGTGCTTGATGAGTTGGCCTGGGAGCTGCATGTTGCCACGCAGGTGCCTGCCCAGCTGGTTGGGCTGGCAGCTGCATGTGAGTGGCGGTGGAAACTTGGTTGGCGCGGGCCTGGCGGTGGATCTGCTTGCGTCCTTGGTGAGGGCCTTCCCGGGTGGCCCGGCAAGGGTCTTGCCGCCTAGCCCGGCAAGGGTCTTGCCGTGGCGCGCTGTCGTCCCCGGCAAGGACCTTGCCGGGGGTCTGGTGGCCTTCCTCGGCAAGGATCTTGCCGAGGATCACCGTCTTCTAATCCTCATCTGATCTTGAGTGTTCCTTGTCTTCACAAAGATCTGCATGCCATCACGGAGGTGCCTCCCGAGCCCTGGCCCAACGTGATGTTGGAGATCGTGGGCTCAAGGGTGGCTCGCTCTGTTGGTGTGGGGCGAGCTGCCCCGGCAAGGGTGTTGCCGGGGGAACCTGCTTCGTCCCTCTGCTCTTTGTGGTCTTGGCCTTGGCGTTGCTCTGATTATCTTGGGTTTCGGTCTTACCTTGGCTCACCTCCCCTGTTCTGCTTGGTGTGACCGTGGCCGTGGCTCCGACTGCCCGTGCATAGGTAAAGGGGTACAAAAGTGCGCCCCTCTTTTTGTACACTGACAGGAGCCCCCGGGCCTGGGTCACACATAAGCGCGACACGTTGTTGGGCCAGGCCCAAACTGGTGCGCGGGCAGGCGGGGCAGTTTTTACCGCGGTAAAACTTTTCGCGCGCTGCGCTTTCCACGACCCGTGCGCACGGCGCGGCGTGGCGTGGAGGGGCGTGCGTGACGTGGGCGGCATGCGTGGGGCGGTTCCCACACGCAGGCGTCACATCGCAGTAAATGGGCAGCGCGACCCGCGGCTTCCCCATAAAAAAGGGATAACCGCGAGCACACTGTTCTTTTTACCCTTCGCGCAATCCCAATCTCGAAAGCCTCCGCTCTTCTTCCTCTCCTTCTCCAAGCTTCGCTCCTTCTCGCCACCGTTGCGCTTCCGCCACCCTCTGTCCTGCCCTCCTCCCCCAGCCGCTATGGCGCCAAAATCCACCAAGGGCAAGGGAGTGGCCAAGGACGCCGGAGCCGCCGGAGAGTGCGCTGGCGGTGCAGCGGACGCAGTCCGCCTTCTTCCCCTCGACAGCTGACGTGTTCAAGCTTCGGGAATCCTTCAGGCCCCTGTGGGGGGTGAAGACGGGGGGGGGGGGGGAGAGAATTCGGGGCATCCAGCCACGCGCATCATCCCCGCCGAGTGCGCCGAGGCTGCCCCAAATTGGTACCCCTTCTTTGTCGATTATTTTTCCTGCGGGCTCTGTCCTCCCTTCTCCGATTTCTTCTGCGACGTCATGCATACATTTGGCTTCCGCCTCCTGGATTTTACTCCGAATGCGGTGGCGTGCATGGCCCTTTTCGCGCATCTCTGCGAGGGCTTCGTCGGGGTGCACCCCAACACGGCGCTCTTTCGCCATTACTTCTCCCCTCGGATCCAACCTGGGGCCGCCATCTCCGATTGCATCGCCTGGGTCTCAAGGTCCAAGGGAGCGTATCCGGAGGGCACCATGAAGGAGAGGTGGGAAGAATGGTGGGGCCGGTGGTGCTGGATCGAGGAGAAGGACCCGCCGGCGTTCTGCGAAGTTCGCCGGGCGCCGCCGGTCCGCAGAAGCGATTGGAGCGACGTCGACGCTGACAACGAGAAGCTCACGGTCGCCACCACCAGGATCCTCTGGCTCACCAAGGCCGGGCTCACCCTTGAGATGATCGGGCGGACTTCATCCATCGCCGGATCGCTCCACTGCATAAGAAGGGGAGGCCAGCCTGGCTCTTCACGAACCCCGCCGACATCATGCGGCCTCGTCCCGGCCTCGACCATAACTTCACAGTGATGGGACACGCCCATTTCTGCCAGCGGCTCTTCCAGCTTGATGTGGGCCGTGACGGCGAGGTTGAGCGGACCGGCAAGGTCGCGAGGGCCGCTGCGAAGGCCGGCAAGGTCCTCAAGGGGCCTCTGTTCAAGCTACCGACAGGGGTGGTCCCGTTGTGTAATAACTCGCGCCGGTCCGATATCATAGCCATGATGCCGGACTGCAACGCGCATGGCCCCGACCCAAGCTGGAAGGAGCCGGAGGACACCAAGGTGCAACAGTTCTTTCATACTCTGCACGAGGGGTACGTCAACGCCGACGCCGAGCGGCTGCTTTTCTAGGACACCACCCAGGCGGAACTGGACTACATCGCCACCAGGGCGAGGGAGGCACAGCTTGCCGAAGAGGCCGGCAGCGCTGGCGGTGTGGAGGACAAGGCCGCGACGGCCGCGGAGGAGGAGGAGCTCGCCCGGTGGGCGGCGGCCGCCGGGAAAGCCCGCAACGCCGGCACCGAGGCTCCTCTGGTTGAAGATGTGGTCGGCGAGTCGTCGTTGGAGGAGGCCGAGGCTGCAGGCCCGACGCCGACTACGGGGAGAGGGCGAGTCCTGCGGCGGGCTAGTTCCGGCGAGCCGATCCGGCCCGGCAGGGTTGCGCGGCCGCAGCTGACCTTGGAGGGGTCCGGGCACCACACGAGGGCCGCAGCGGCGAAGAAGCCGGCGAAGGCTGCGGTGAAGAAGAAGACAACCGCCCCTTCTTCATCCACGCGTGTCTAGACACCGCCTCCTTCCCCTCCTCCGGCGGATGTTGACGCGGAGGTCACTTTCGATTATGGATCCCTCAGCCCGAGGAGGAAGAGGAAGACAGCAGAGGAGGAGGCGGACGACGAGTAAGTATCTGGTTCCTTTTGTTATCTCTGCCCCCTTCAATCTGTGTTTCTCATCTTGACTTATCTTCGTCTTTGCAGGGACGTGGAGACGCTGGCCCAGAGAGTGAAGAGGGCCAAGGTCTCGGCGGGTGGCCAGCCCCCGGTTGGTACTTCGAGGGCGCCACTCGTGGTGTTGAGCAGCCCGGACAGCAGCCCTCGGCATAGCCCCCAGCGTAAGTTCATCACTCTTCTCCTGTCGACATGTGTCAGGGGCACGACACTTTGGTGCTGACCTTGCCAGGTATGCAGGAGGAGAGCAGCAGCAGGAGGAGCCGCAGAGGGCTACTTCCAACACGCCGCCCCCATCGACCACGCCGCCCCGAGGGGCGTCCCCGGCAAGGGCGCCAAGCACCGAGCCCACGCACATGGAGGAGGAGGAGGAGAACTTGGGCGCTGGCGGGCTTGCCTCGACGCCAAATGTTGGCGGGGAGGGGACTTCCGTTTCCCAACCTGGTACTGGCGCAGGTAAGTCGTTCGCCGTTTGTCCCTGTTCCTTTTTCTTTCTAGCTCTTGGTCTTGGCCTTGCCTCACTCCCTTCTTTGGTGTCTAGATCCCTCCTCGGTGAACCCAGAGGATGTGGACACCGTCACCGAGGGTGTCGCCAAGGCCGTCGAGGCAGACGCCGAGAAGATCGCCACGGAGGTGGCCGCCAAGGGCGCTGCTGAGGACGCCGCTGAGGAGACCGGCAAGGGGCCTGCCGGGGAGGCCGGCGGGGCCGCTGCCGAGGAGGAGGAGGAGGCGGCTGAGGACCAGCCTTCCTCTTCTGCTGCTTCCGGCTCCGGCAAGTACCTGAGGGTGAGTGACGACTTGTTCGTCCATCTTCCAGGCGCGTCGAGCACCAGGACACCCGTTGAGGGAGAGGTGTTCGACGACGAAGTGCTCGCCGCTGCCGGGCTTGAAGTCGTCGACGAGCCGATCGTTGGTGGCGATGGCTCGCAGGAAGAGCGGCTCCTCCACGCCATGGGCGGCAGCTTCCGGAAGCTCCAGGCACTCCACCGCGCTCGCCTGGACAAGGTTAAGTCCAGGACGGCGGTGGTGGAGAAGGTGGAGGCGGACCTCCAGAAGCGCGTTGCCGAGACGCAGGACTAGTTCCGCAAGGCTCACACAGAGCTGAAGGCTGCCTAGGGCGAGCTGGCCAAGCGCGATGTGGAGCTCACCATGAAGCTGGCCGACATCAAGAAGGCCCAGGAGACGGCGGAGGGCTTGGCCGCGGCAGCCGAGGCCGCCCGGACTCAGCACCAGGCCGCACTGAACTCCCAGGAGGAGGACCTCGCTGCGTGCGAGGAGAAGCTTGCCGCCATGCTCTGCGGCAAGGATGAAGAGGTGGAGAAGCTTGTCTTGCAGCGGACTGGCGAACTGGAGCAGACCCAGGTTCACACCGGCAAGGTGAAGGAGCTGGAGGCGGAGCGGGACGAGCTGAAGGAGCAGGCCCTGAAGCTGTCCCAGGAGAAGGACACGCTCAACAACGCCCTGATGGAGGCGCAGGGCGCGGCCGTTAGCAGGGTCGGGGAGCTCTCCGAGGCCAATAACTCCATCAAAGACCTCAAGCTAAAGCTGGAGGGTCTCGAGAATGTGCTGTCGGAGGCCAAAACCCGAGAGGGGACCCTGGCCAAGGAGCTGGAGGCCGAGAAGCAGTTGCGGAAGAACGAGGGCCTCAACTTCGCGGATCACGTGGAGGGCGAGAACCGCTGGCTCGACTGCCTCGCCACCGTCGCCAACCAGGCCACCGCGCAGCTGGCCACCATGGGGATGCCGAACGTGAGGTATGTCCCAGAGCGGAGCATGAGCGCCAACTGCAGCCTGACCCTGTTCTTTGAGAAGGTTGTCGGTGCTTTGGAGTGGCTTCACGCCAACCGGGCGGCCTCGCTGGCCGACGAGGCCCGGAGGCTTTGCCAGGGCGCCATGACCAAGGTTCTCACCAAGGTGGCACACTGGTACCCCGACCTCGACTTCGACGCCGTGCTGGAGAGCTTGCCGGAGGGTACTGACCTCGCGCCGCTCAGGGAGCGCATCAAGCCCATCATCAGCCGTGTCGGCGGAATTCTGAGGGTGGAGGGCCAGCGCCGGGATTAGGCACCCCGTTTCTTATCGCCGCTGCAGGTTCACAACCAAGACAATTGCTATCTCTAGTTAGAACCGCAGTAACAATTTGATGTAATATGACTCTGCAACACTTTTAGTATTATGCATGTTATTTTCCTGTTCGATTTTCCTTTGTATGTCGACCCTACGTTAACTGGGTAGGTTTGCCAGCACGTAAACCCAGGGTGGCGTCTTGGGGACGGATCCCCATTGGCCTGCCGGGTGCGCTTGCTGCCGGGCAAACAACCTTGTCGCCCTTAGCGCGGCCGCCCGAACTATTGAGCTTGACTCGAGTCAGAATCGAGAGCGTTGCCAGGTGCGGAAGGCTACCCCACCACTCTCGACGCGGCCGCTTGAGCTGTTGAGCGGACTCGAAACAGAACAAGGGCGTTGCCAATTGCGGGAGGGCCCCTTTGCGTGCAGGTTTCTCATAGATAGGCAAGATCTCCGAGGACGATAACCTTATATATATATAAGGAAATAACTCAAAGCTCTGAATGACTTAGCTTCTCTGTCGCCGCACTGGCGTCCTTCGCGTTCGCAGGCGGCGCCTTTTCTCCTGGCCGTCTCCTTTTGGGGAGCTATGGCGACGAAGAACTGCTAGGCTGGCTACTAGACCAGATTCTCACAATTGCGCCCCCTACCTGGCGCGCCAAGGATGTCGGGGAAACGACACCTATGGGATCACAAGAATCCCTACTACGGTTGCCAGGGCGCGGGGTTGCGAGAAAAGCAGGATTATTAACCAGCACAAGGATCGTTTACCCAGGTTCGGGCCGCGAGGATGCGTAAAACCCTAGTCCTGCTTTGGTGGGTGTATTTTAGAGAGTTCTTGAGCTCTCGAACTAGCTGTGGTGAGTGCTTGGTTCGGAAGAGCCGATTCCTTCTCCAGTATGCCATGGGCCTCCTTTTATGGTCGAAGGGGCTGCCACAGTGGCACACAGGAGGTGGAAAGGCGCACAGTGCCCTGAGCTTATCGCTCGTATTACAGGACAAGACGCATTTAATGCGTAGCTTAGGTGTCCCCTTGCTTTAATTGGGACGGGGGCGAGGCCCGTCCCGTCCGTCGCCGCTCCTCCTTGCTTCGACACACGCCCTGGCCAGCGATGCATGCAGCGCCACGTAGGCAGGCAGGCAGGCAGCTGAGGTGGAGCCTCCACGAAGATCTTCATGCCGCCACGCAGGCACTTGATGAGTTGGCCTGGGAGCTGCATGTTGCCACGCAGGTGCCTGCCCAGCTGGTTGGGCTGGCAGCTGCATGTGAGCGGCGGTGGAAACTTGGTTGGCGCGGGCCTGGCGGTGGCCCCGCTGGCGTCCTTGGTGAGGGCCTTGCCGGGTGGCCCGGCAAGGGTCTTGCCGCCTGGCCCGGCAAGAGTCTTGCCGTGGCGCGCTGTCGTCCCCGGCAAGGACCTTGCCGGGGGTCTGGTGGCCTTCCTCGGCAAGGATCTTGCCGAGGATCGTCGTCTTCTAATCCTCATCTGATCTTGAGTGTTCCTTGTCTTCACAAAGATCTGCATGCCACCACGGAGGTGCCTCCCGAGCCCTGGCCCAACGTGATGTTGGAGACCGTGGGCTCAAGGGTGGCTCGCTCTGTTGGTGTGGGGCGAGCTGCCCCGGTAAGGGCCTTGCCGGGGCTGCTGAGGCTGCCCTCTGCTCTTTGTGGTCTTGGCCTTGGCGTTGCTCTGATTATCTTGGGCTTCTGTCTTACCATGGCTCATCTCCCCTGTTCTTCTTGGTGTGACCGTGGGCGCGGCTCCGACTGCCCGTGCAGAGGTAAAGGGGTACAAAAGTGCGCCCCTCTTTTTGTACACCGACACAAGACTTCTCCCATGTCCTCAGGAACAAATGTAACTACTCACAAATCATATTCATGTTCATAATCAGAGGGGTATTAGTATGCATAAAGGATCTGAACATATGATCTGCCACTGAATAAACCAACTAGCATCAACTACAAGGAGTAATCAACACTACTAGCAACCCACAGATACCAATCTGAGGTTTTGAGACAAAGATCGGATACAAGAGATGAACTAGGGTTTGAGAGGAGATGGTGCTGGTGAAGATGTTGATGGAGATTGACTCCCTCCCGATGAGAGGATCGATGGTGACGATTTCCCCCTCCCAGAGGGATGTTTCCCCGGCAGAACGGCTCCGCTGGAGCCCTAGATTGGTTCTGCCCAGGTTCCGCATCGAGACGGCGGCGCTTCGTCTCGAAAGCTTCCTTCTGATTTTTTCAGGGCGAAAGACACCTTATACCAGAAGATGGGCATCAGGGGGCTGCCAGGTGGCCCACGAGGCAGGGGGCGTGCCCAGGGGGGTAGGGTGCGCCCTCCACCCTCGTGGATGGTGGGTGGCCCCCCTCTAGTGCTTTCTTCGCCCAATATTTTTAATATATTCCAAAACTCACTTTCGTGGAGTTTCAGGACTTTTGGAGTTGTGCAGAATAGGTCTCTAATATTTGCTCCTTTTCCAGCCCAGAATTCCAGCTGCCGGCATTCTCCCTCTTCATGTAAACCTTGTAAAATAAGAGAGAAAAGGCATAAGTATTGTGACATAATGTGTAATAACAACCCATAATGCAATAAATATTGATATAAAAGCATGATGCAAAATGGACTTTTCAAGGACCTCTAGTCAGACTAGTTGTAGCCACACACATCACACTGGCTTTTACTGTATATTTCATGCGATTACATTTGACATATCGAGATCTAAGCAATCTACAATAGGATGAAAAGACTGGCATCCTTCACATTATTGGCGAACTCAGTTCATAGAAACAAGCAATTCAACCATTCTGTGGGTAAATCAAAAGCGCCACTGGAATATTTTTCACTACCCCAATCATACACGCAAAAAGGGGCGACGTCACCATAGGGGCTGGTATGGGCAGCCGCCTTGGGTGGATGGAAAGTGTGCACCTAGTTTGAGTCGTCCAGGTTGGCCCAGGCTAGTTTTGTTCGTACCAACGCAATAGCAGGCAATGTAAAAAATGTAGAAAAATGTTTCAATTTGGATGGGCCAATAACGTAAGTGCAAGGCAGGCCCTATAAAAGGCTTGCGGCCCAAACGAGCGCCTCCCATATCGATCGATAGCAGGAAAAACCCCAATTCGTTCGCTCCAGCCTCCAGTCTGGTTTGATCCTAACCTAGCCGCCGTTGGACAAACCGACACAACACTTCCTCGCGCTCTCGTTGGAGGGCGGTCGCTGGGCTTCAAGCGAATTGAAGGACAAGAAGATGAAGATCCAACCCTGGGTGTAGCCTGCGTGGGAGACAACAGCGGCAGCACGGGCATGGCATCGAGCTTGCACAAACGGAAAGTCGTAGCTTGCAAGAGCAGCATGCGCAACGAGCAGGTACATTACATCCCTGATTATATCTAATTCAAGTGTTAAATTTATGGCCAATAGTTAAACCTGACGGTGTTGTAAAACTGCTTGTATGTAGGGAATCTATGAGAAAATGAAATCAAATTCTGCTTATTTTATAACTCCCCCAATCAATACTAAACTGACTGATTCTGATGTATCTAATCATGTTTCTGGTGCAAACATACAAGCTCATGTTATTCTTGAGCCTGAAGTGTCTAGTGAACAGACTGCTAATGAAGGATTTGATGCAAACATTTTACATGCTCCTGGTGATGAACATATAGTGTCTAATGAGGGATCTAATGCAAGCATTTTGCAAGCTCCCATTGAAGGATTTAGTGTCTAATGATGATCTGCTATGTTGAGAGAGACATAGAGATTTGCAGGCATTGATGACAAGCAAATTATAGTACATTTTCATGGCTTGAGGAAACGTCGAGGCCATCTACCAGAAAGTCCCCGTATCATGACAACATAGCATAAATACTTTTTTAATATGTTTTTTGAAACTATTGGCATACTTGTGCAGGATAGATATATTGATATGCAGTTTGCGCACTGGTTATAGGTGCAATTACACTTCGATATTTTCATGAAGAGAACGAATAACTCAAGCAGGTACAGACCATGTTAGTAGTCCTTGCACACCATGTTGAATTTTGTGTTTTTTGGTGCTTACATCATTTAGTGTTCTATAATCTGAACTACTTTGGATCATTAGCTGGTTTTCAAAGTGCATCACTACAAAAAAAAGACACATCCGTTTTTGACACTTCTGTGACGATAATTGTGACAAAACCCGGTATCATCATAGATGTGGTGGGCTCCTACTTCTATGACAAAAAATCATGACATAAAATGGGCTTTCGTCCTGGGCGGGCCGGAGACGCAGCTGCATGACATTCTTTGGGCCGTCCATGACGGAGAAAACCATGGTAGAAGCAAGGGCGAGGAAAATATCGGGGGAGTTCCCGGTTACGGTGGGTGGTCGGGGGCCGAGCGATGCGCTTTTCTCTCGTACGTACGCGCGTGTGTGCGAGGCGTTGCGCTCTAACTGAACCCGAGCGATTGCACTGCAGGCTACGCGTTACTGAACCCGAGCGATCGATCGATCCCTTGCTGTTAACTGAACCCGAGTGATTCTTTTGCTACTGCTGCTAACTAAAGCCGATCGATGCTGCCTCTAGATGAACAGTGAGCGTTGTGGGGGGAGGTTGGATGAACAGTTCCCGGTGGGGGGTTGGATGGACAGGACCCCGTGGTAGTAGAGGCCGTTGCCGCTGGATGAATAGGACCTCGATCGATCCAGCCGGTTGATGAACAGGACCCCATGGAGGGCTGGATGAACAGGACCCCGTGGAGGGCTGGTTGAACAGTAACTGGTGGAGGGCTGGTTAAACAGTAGCCGGTGGAGGGTTGGATGAACAGTAGCCCATGGAGGGTGGTTGAACATGACCCCATGGAGAGGGCTGGTTGAACAGTAGCCGGTGGAGGAGCGCGCGGTGGAGGCTGGATGAACAGGAGCCCATGGATGAACAGTCGCAGGTGGAGGTTGGAGGAGGTCGACGGTGGTTGAACAGGAGCCCGTGGAGGCTGGAGGAGGTCGACGGTGGAGATGAACAATATCCTGTGGAGTCCCGTTTTGCGGTATGCCACACCCCTCCCGATGAACAGGACCCCCGTTTCGACCGTAGCGCTCCAACACAAGTCCGTTTCCTCCGTTTTGCAGTACGCCACACCCCTCCCGATCAACATGACCCCGTTTCTACTGTAGGAGGTCTGTTTCCTCCGTTTTGCGGTACACCAGACCCCTCCCGATGAACATGATCCCGTTTCCACCGTGGCCGGTCGAACACAAGGCCGTTTCCTCCGTTCTGCGACACCAGGCCTCGTTTCCATCGTCTGTTTTGTCCAAGACGATTGGCTCCCGATGAACAGCACGCGTTCCGTTGCCTCCCGACGAACACGACGCATTCCGTTGCCTCCGCATGAACACGACGACGACGCAGTTTCTCCGTTCCGACCCAGCCACATCCATGTACACGAGCCCTGGCCGTACGTATGCGCAAGTAGGCATTCGAGACCCCGCCCGTATGTACGTACGTGGCCGTATTTACTTTCTTGCACCCTGGCTGCTGTACGTACGTGTACATGCTACGTGCGCGCCTCTACTACCACACGTGTGCGCCTCTACTAACACACGTGCGCGCCTCTACATCGACCAGTATGTACGTACACGTTCGCGACCAGAATGACAATGCTGCGTACGCTTCGACCAGGTGGGTCCCGACTATCAGGCACTTCCTTGCGTGTGAAGATGTAGCTGGTGGGTCCTCGCAGTCAGGGGGGCGAATCATTTTTTTACCCGCAATATGGACGCACTTCCTTGCGTGCGAAGATGTCGCTGGTGGGTCCTAGCAGTGAGGGGGGAAACATTTTTTTCGTGAAATACGGTGGCCCGTCCGGTGGGTCCTTGCTGTCAGGTGGAGGAATCATTATTTTCCGCGTAATAAGGAGGCACTTCCTTGCTATAGTCGTGGACCCAGCTGTCAGCCTCTCCACGTACAGTACTCTTCTGATCGAATTCGGTCGTTGACCACGCCGCGCCAAGAGCAACAGGGCGGTGGACGACGGCGAAGCCTAGGAAGGGGACGACGCGGAGCTGGGGGAGATGCAGCAGTGGATGCCCACGCGGAGGGGAGTACGTGGGTTGACTGCTTCGGCTGCGGTGTGAGGCTGCGGTCGCCCCAGGGCCTTGCTAGCAGTGGGAGTGGTAGGGGGCGGTGAGGCCTCCACGGTAGCACAGCCGGCCACGGGAGGCAGGAGCAGGCGGGACGACCGGCGCTGCTTTGGGCGGCTGGAGCAAGAAGACCAGAGGTTGAAGAGTCACGATGGCCGTTGGATGGACATCGTACGGTCACTACAGCTAGAATCGTTTATATTGACTAAGTTGACAAAGCCCTTGGTACGCGTCAACTTAGTAGGCCCACAGGTCAGCCTCCGAAATGGTGTGCCCAGATATCAGGGGGAGGAATCATTTTTTGGGTGGCTAAAGCTAGAATATCCGAGATTGAAGAAGAAGCACGACATCTGTTGGATGGACATCCAACGACCACTACTGCTAGAACCGTTTGTTGACTATAAGTTGACAAAGCCTTGCATACGCGTCAACTAAATTTTTTTAGGGGACGTGTCAACTTAGTAGGCCCACAAGTGTGTGGCAGAGAACTTATAGCCCATTTGCGATTTGTAAGAATGTACATCCCATTTTTTTATTCTATTGGAATTTACTATAGCCCATTTACAGTTTGTTAAAAGTACAACCCATTTTCTAGCTAGGACAACAATTAATAATTTCAGCCAACCGTTCAAAACAGAATTAAATAAAATTTCCCACATTTTGATGGGATTCAAAATATTTTTATCCCAAAATTTCTAGTCAGATTAAATACAATTTCAATATAAATTTGTATTACGTAAAAATCCAACGAAACATTGCGCGCGCAACAATTAATGAAATTAAAATTTTGAAAATCCGAAAGTAATATTTTATAAACTAATTACGTGTTTGGTGCATGTTTTTATAGTTACTGCCTAGTTTTTATAATTACATCCCATTTATTATTTCTTAAAGCCCATTTTCTTGTTAAGCCTAATGCATCCCTCCTAGGAAAGATTTGCAGCCCAGCGGGGCGGAGAATAACAAGTTGACCCGGATTGTGTACAACTGTCAGCCCAGTTGCATTGCTGATGTTGAAAAAAGGCGTGTGTAGTACAGTACAACCTTACATGGCTACTCAGCCCACATTCAGCGACGCCGGAAAGGCCCAGACAAGGCTTCTGTACAACTTTTTCAAGTCATTGAGCTCAATTAACAATTTAAGAAAAGTTTAGGGTACAGTGGAACCTAGTTAAAAGCTGTGAGGAGCGAAGAAATAATGCAACGGGTCCCACTTGTGCATGTGCGCGTGTGCGCGTGTGCATGTGTTTGTGTGTGTGTGTGTGTATGTGAGAGAGAGGGAGAGACCCATCGGTCGATGCTCGTAAATACATCTTTCAGCCATATGCATTGATGATGCTCAGTAAAAACTTATATAGGTGACACAATCATATAGAACATCATAGCACACTGAACTTGCATACAAAAATTTCACGCAGGCGGCACAATCAGGGTGGAAGCAATGGATCGCTACGGGTAGGGCTATGTTGAAACCAAGGAACTTGTACATAATGGTCCATCATCTTTATCAATGATGGGGAAATATCTTGAATGTTGTGCAAAGAAAACAGATAGAAAACACAATATGTAAGTTCTGCTAGAACATTAAGTTGATGTACATCCCTTTCTAAAAAGAGTTCAGGTAAAAAAATAGAACATGTCACAATCAAATGTACTGGCACATCAGTGCTTCACACCCATAGCTCGGATATAACTAGATTCAGTTGTTACCTCAAATTAGAGCACATCCAGGCAGCCAACCCTGCCTCTTCTCCCAAATAAGCAGTGGCCTCCACCGCGCGATGGAGTAGGCCCTGTGCCATCCATCGTTCCGAGCAACACGGGGAAAGTATGACGTTGACTCCTGTAATGGACGTCATCGACGGACCCGGGCGCCAGCGGCGGCGGCAGGACTTCGATTGATGGATTGACCACTTCTTCGACATGCACGAACACTCGATACAGGTACATCCCTAACATGGTCTACGGCAGCCTTGGTGGCGACGAATAGTACAACCCCGGTTCCTGCACCGGTATCTCAACACCAATCACTTCGGTATGGTGGACGGCTTCTTCATCCATGCCATAACGGTCAGAGCCCAGTTGTCTGGAGGAACAAACATACTTACGAGCTCACCTCCAAGGTCATTGATAAGCTCATTCATGGACTCGCTGTTCCAAGCACGTCGAGGCATGCCATGGAAGGTAAGCTTTGTTAAAAACTCAAGCTCAGAGGGCACCGAGCCCCATCCTAGGTGCCACCGATCAAAGCTCACCAGCATGCCATCGCAGAACAAACGCCAGGAAGATTCGAACACACGACTGCAGTCGAAAGTTGTCTGGAACCTGACGAAGAAATCAGCCGGTGGCGGATAGACCTCGACGAGCAAGTCACTTATTTGGATGCCGTGCGGAATGCCAAGAGCTTTGACAAGGTCGTCCGGCGAGATGGGAGGCCGGTCGCCGTTGATGGTTACCATCAGCACTTTGCCGGCAAACTGGTCGTCAAGCGCCGCCATGCCACTGTTGAGCGACAGCATGCAGCGCCCGAAGGCAGGACGGACCTCAGGATCTCCGGCTCGGAGATCCGCATTAACCGGCGACATGATAGTGTGCTTGAGTACATGGAGTATAGGAGGGGGATTTGATAGAACTGGAGTAGGAATCGAGATTCCAGAGGTGGGGGAGGGGCGGGAGATTGGGGATGAAAAGGTAGCATGAATTTCGAACACGCGCCAATATGCTCTCGGCGCGCAAGCGCACGAAAACACCGGTGGCTCCTACATGTCGGCCTAAGAGTCCCTATTCTTTCTTTTTTTGAGAGCCCGACCTTTTTTCTAGGATCTTTTGAGAGCCCGGCCTGAGAGTCATGATTGACCTATTTGGCATTGCGTTACTACTCGGCCCATATTCAACGACAGCTCACTGGCCCAAACAAGTGTACATCATCGAAAAGACACTGAGCTCAAATTATAACTGGAAAAAGGAGATATACTCTAAACACAGGAGAATGGTGATGCCCTCATTTATCCCACCAGCAGTTCGAGACAATAAACAGTTCGAAACAACGATATATACATCATTCAAACACTGACTAGTGAATACTACTGACATAAACAGCAAGACATGATACTTCATAAGAAGTCTTGCTACACCACCAAAACGCACCCATCTACAGCGCTCAGACTCTCGTGATCCAGACGAGAATGACATTGTAAATAGAGGCAACTATTACATAGTAAGAGTGACATAGACGAGGATGACCAAATGACAAGGAATATGCATAACAAAAGAGAGATATACCCATCCAGAACAAGCAACAAAGACATCAAGTCATTCGAAGACGGATGATCCAACACCATCATAATTTGCAGCCCCGGTTCAACCACCAGTGATCTGGAGACACTAGTACTCCACCCTTTCGACGCAACAGCCCAATTACATATCAACCTGAAGGCTTGAACCACATCACTGCCAGTCGGACTCGACACATCCAAGCATCAAAGTTAATCCAGATGCCTTTGTCATTCTCACCTTCTTTTGGCTGCAGGCTGTATCGTTGACAATAAGGTTAGTGTGCTCCCGAACTCCTAGGGCTCGCCATGTAGACAGAGTTTTCCATAGCAAACAGAGCCTCTCTGCCATCAAGGTCCTTGCCAACGGTGATCTCCTGGTTAATCGGATAATTGAGTCCCATCTGCCAATATTTCTAATAATTTACAGCCCATTTGCTAATTATTAAGGTTTTTTTGGAGCCCATATTCTTTTTGTTAGCATTACAGCCCATATTGTGGCCACGGTTAAAAAATTATACGAAATTTTGCATATTTAGGTGCGGTCCGAACTGTTTTTAATCCCGAAATTTCGACTCACATTCAAACTGATTTTAAAAATGAATGTATATCAATATAAAATCCAACAAATTCTCCACGCATAAAAATTAATGTAATTTAAAATCTCGAAATGAAAAAAAAGATATTTGAAACTAATTGCCGGTTTGATGTGTTTTAAAAATGTACAACCCATTTCTCATTACTGATGGGCCATTTTCTCGATTAGCCGAATGAAAGCTCTCCTCGTCTTGAAAGATTTGCAGCCCAACAGGCCTGACAAAGCGACTTGGCAAATCACAAAAAAACTGGGCTATGGCCGTGGACCCAAGTGTCAGCCTCTCCACGTACAGTACTCTTCCGATGGAAGTCGTTCCTTGACCACGTTGACCACGCCGCGCGGAGAGCACCACGGCGGTGGACAACGGCGAGGCCTAGGAAGGGGATGACGCGGAGCAGGGGAAGACGCGGCAGTGGAAGCCCGCGCGGAGAGGAGTACAAGGGTTCACTGGTTTGGCTGCGGTGTGAGGCTGCCGTCGCCGCAGGGCCTGGCCAGCGGTGGGAATAGTAGGGGGCGGTGAGGCCTCCGCGGCAGCACAGCCGGCCACGGGAGGCAGGAGCATGCGGCACGACCGGCACTGCTTTGGGCGGCTGGAGCAAGAAGACCAAAGGTTGAAGAAGCACTACGGCCGTTGGATGGACATCGTACGGTCACTGGAGCTAGAATCGTTCATATTGACTAAAGTTGACAAAGGCCCCCGTCCCAGTCAACTTAGTAGACCCACAAGTCAGCCTCCCACCATGGTGGGTCCCAGCTAGCAGGGGGAGTATTCATTTTTTTGTGCGTAATAAGGAGGCACTTCCAGTGGGTCCGAGCTGACAGCGGGGGGAACGTTTTTTTCGCGAAATACGCTGGCCCGTCCGATGGGTCCCAGGAGTCAGGAGGAAACGTTTTTTTCGCGAAATAAGGTGGCCCGTCCGGTGGGTCCCTGCTGTCAGGTGGAGGAATAATTATTTTGCGCGTAATAAGGAGGCACTTCCTTGCGGCCGCCTGGACCCAGCTGTCAGCCTCTCCACGTACAGTACTCTTCCGATGGAAGTCGGTCGTTGACCATGTTGACCACGCCGCGCCGAGAGCACCAGGGCGGTGGTCTGGACGACGGTGAGGCCTAGGAAGGGGACGACGCGGAGCTGGGGAAGACGCGGCAGTGGAAGCCCTCGCGGAGAGGAGTACAAGGGTTCACTGGTTCGGCTGTGGTGTGAGGCTGTCATCGCCGCAGAATAACAGGGGGTGTGAGTGAGTAGAGGGATGGCCTGGCCAGCGGTGGGAGTAGTACGGGGCGGTGAGGCCTCCGCGGCATCACAACCGTCCACGGGAGGCAGGAGCACGCGACACGACCGGCGCTGCTTTGGGCGGCTGGAGCAAGAAGACCAGAGGTTGAAGAAGCACTACGGCCGTTCGATGGACATCGTACGATCACTGCAGCTAGAATCGTTTATATTGACTAAGTTGACAAAGCCCTTGGTACGCGTCAACTTAGTAGGCCCACAGCTCGGATTTGGCAGAGAACATATAGCCCATTTGCGATTTGTAAGAATGTACATCCCATTTTTTAATTCTAATGGAATTTACTACAGCCCATTTACAGTTTGTTAAAAGTACAGCCCAACTTCTAGCTAGGATAATGATTAATAATTTCAAACAACCGCTCAAAACAGAATTCAAAAAAAATCCCACATTTTGATGGGATCCGAAATATTTTTATCCGAAATTTCTAGTCAGGTTAAATATAATTTCAAAATAAAGTTGTATTACGTTAAAATCCAACGAAATATTGCGCGCGCAACAAATGATGATATTAAAATTTTCAAATTCCTAAAATAATATATTTTTCAAACTAATTACGTGTTTGGTGCATAGTAACTGTCCAGTGGAACCTAATTAAAAGCTGTCATGAGCAAATAAATAATTCAACGGGTCCCACTTGTGCGTGTGCGTGTGTGTGTGTGTGTGCGTGTGTGTGTGTGTGTGTGAGAGAGAGAGATAGAGAGAGAGACCCATCGGTCGATGCTCGTAAATACATCTTTCAGCCATATGCATTGCTGATGCTTAGTAAAAACTTATATAGTTGACACAATCATATAGAACATCATAGCACACTGAACTTGCATACAAAATTTCACGCAGGCGGCACAATCAGGATGGAAGCAGCGGATCGCTACGGGAAGGGCTATGTTGAAACCAACGAAGTCGTACATAACGGTTCATCGTCTTTATCAATGACGGGGAAATATCTTGAATGTTGTGCAAAGAAAACAGACAGACAACACAATAAGTTCTGCTAGCACATTAAGTTGACGTACAACCCTTACTAAAAAAAGTTCAGGTACAAAATTAGAACAGGTCACAATCAAATGTACTGGCATATCAGTGCTTCACACCCATAGCTCGGATTTAACTAGTATCTGACAAGATTCAGTTGTTACCTCAAATTAGAGCACATCCAGGCAGGCAGCCCTGCCTCTTCTCCCAAAGAAGTAGTGGCCTCCGCCGCGCGATGGAGTAGGCCCTGTGCTATCCATCGTTTCGAGCAGCATGGGGAAAGTCTGACGTTGACTCCTATAATGGACGTCGTCGACGGACCCTGCCACCAGCGGCAGCGGCAGGACTTCGATTGATGGATTGACCACTTCTTCGACATGCACGAACACTCGATATAGGTACATCCCTAATGTGGTCCGCGGCGGCCTTGGTGGCGATGAATAGTACAACCCCGGTTCCTGCACCGGTATCTCAACACCAATCACTCGGTGTTCCAAGCACGTCGAGGCATGCCGTGGAAGGTAAGCTTTGTTAAAAACTCAAGCTCAGAGGGCACCGAGCCCCATCCTGGGTGCCACCGATCAAAGCTCACCAGCGCAACATCGCAGAACAAACGCCGGGAAAATTCGAACACGCGACTGCAGTTGAATGTTGTTCGGAACCTGACGAAGAAATCAGCCGGTGGCAGACAGACTTCGACGAGCAAGTCACTTATTTGGATGCCGTGCGCAATGCCAAGAGCTTTGACAAGGTCGTCCAGCGAGACGGGAGGCCGGTCGCCGTTGATGGTTACCATCAGCACTTTGCCGGCAAACTGGTCGTCAAGCGCCGCCATGCCACTGTTGAGCGACAGCACGCAGCGACCGAAGGCAGGACGGACCTCAGGATCTCCGGCTCGGAGATCCGCGTTGACCGGCGACATGATAGTGCGCTTGAGTACAGGGAGTACAGGAGGGGGATTTGGGGGAACTGGAGTAGGAATCGAGATTCCAGAGGTGGGGGAGGGGCGGGAGATTGGGGATGAAAAGGTAGCATGAATTTCGAGCACGCGCCAATATGCTCTTGGCGCGCAAGCGCATGAAAACACCGGTGGCGCCCACATGTCGGCCTAAGAGTCCTTATTCTTTCATTTTTGGAGAGCCCGACCTTTTTTTCAGGATCTTTTGAGAGCCCGGCCTGAGAGTCATAATTGACCTGTTTGGCATTGCGTTACTACTCGGCCCATATTCAACGACACCTCACTGGCCCAAACAAGTGTACATCATCGAAAAGACACTGAGCTCAAATTATATAACTTGAAAAAAGGAGATATACTCTGAACACTGGAGAATGGTGATGCCTCATTTAGCCCACCAGTAGTTCGAGACAATAAACAGTTCGAAACAACGATATATACAACATTCAAACACTGACTAGTGACTACTACTGACATAAACAGCAAGACATGATAGTTCATAAGAAGTCTTGCTACACCACCAAAACGCACCCATCTGCAGCGCTCAGACTCTCGTGATCCAGACGAGAATGACATTCTAAACAGAAGCAACTATTACATAGTAAGAGTGACATAGACGAGGATGACCAAATGACAAGGAATATGCATAACAAAAGAAAGAACTACCCATCCAGAACCAGCAGCAAAGACAACAAAGTCATTCGAAGAGATGATCCAACACCATCATAATTTGCAGCCCCGCTTCAGCGACCAGTGATCTGGAGACACTAGTACTCCACCCTTTCGATGCAACAGCCCAATGACCTATCAACCTGAAGGCTTGAACCACATCACTGCCTGTCGTAATTGAGACATCCAAGGATCAAAGTTAATCCGGATGCCTTTGTCATTCTCTCCTTCTTATGGCTGCAGGTTGTATCATTGACAATTAGGGGAGTTTGCTCCCGAACTCCTAGGGCTCGCCATGTAGACACAGTTTTCCATAGCAAACAAAGCCTCTCTGCCATCAAGTTCCTTGCCAACGGTGATCTCCTGGTTAATCGGATAATTGAGTCCGAGAAACAGAGAGTGTGAACCAAGGCTGTTTACCCGTCTCCAACTCAAAAATCCTGAAGGACCCAACAAGCTGGTATCCTGCTCATAGACGTAACAGCCACTATCTGGAAACTCACGTATTTCATGGTGCTTGCATACAGTGGGGTATTTGCAATATAGCTTTTTTGGCCCATTTGTCCAAATGATCATCAGTCTTTTGCCGTTGTCTGATCGAGCGAGGAACCAGTTGTGCTTCCCTGTTTTTGGCGAAGGTGGTGTGATTACAAAGGGCAGTAACTATAGGGACACTGCATTATATCAAAAAGGACAACCAATGTTAATGTAAGATCAACATTGTTCAGAGTATGAGTACGATAATGCAAGAAACCGCATTGATATGTCCCTGTTGGAACTGGGAGGAAAATACAAGGAAATGTATACTGGGTTCGAAAATATAGAAGTGCCATGCATGGTTATACTCATGTTATCTCACAATCGATTCTTCACAGGAAACTACCATGTCATGCATGTTATGTAATCATGTTTTGTCCGCACAAACAAATTCTTCAAGGAAACTAATAGACCATGCATTGTTATACACTCATGTTCTGTGGGCAAAAAAATTGTGAGCATATTATTCTAGCCATTGATTGCTGAAGGCGAACATAGGTATGTACACATGGTAAGCATTACAGGATTTCACTAGTTCCGAATATAGAGTTCTCCATATGCACATTTACTTCCCTAATGTATGGTTAGATGAAACCAACAGTGTGATGCATGTTTCAACATCATGAAAATGAGGAAACTAACATGGCAATTGATACACACTCATATTTAGTAGTATATAGATTACTATAAAATAAGGAGAATATCAATATCTTCCTAACCGTTTGATTATTCAGGGGTACAAATTGGCTGTAATGACATGGTCACAATCGCATGAATTAACTCATTCCAAATATAGCTGATTTAAGGCGTCTCTAATACATTGCCAAAGTTCTACTCAAATTCTGCTAAAATAGGGACATGTCAATCATCACAAAAAGTTCAAACAGTGTCATGGCGTCATCATTAACATCAGAGGAAACAACTTACACGCGCCATCCCAGCAATACATGGTGCCATCTGCTTTGTCAATCACGTAGATGATGCCATTGTGTTCAATAGCATCACAGAAGTGTGTATCAACTTTGACGACGATCCACTGCGAGCTGAGCTGTCTCCAGCTAAAGAAGGCACCGGCGGAAAGATAGGCGAGTCCCTTGTCGAACAAGGCAATTAGCTTGAAGTCTGCGTAATCCGCATGTTGTGTGGGCACTTGGCAGATTACAATCTTCTGCAAAACAAGGTGCGTCCAATTGACGACGTAATCTAGATGACTTGGACCGCGACGGTAAAACTCTATATCATGCAACAGAGGAAGGATAATCTCATGGGAGGTCTGTAAGTTCATGAGCACCAACTTTTTCCCATCTTCTCTGACGGCAGCCATCCAGTGGGAGTTCAGGTCGACCTAGTACATACCTGCAAGAAGTTTCGGGCGATGGTGATCAGATCGAAGTCGAGGGAAATGATGTACAGTGACCCACTACATACCTTCAAAGAAGTTTCGGCTAATGGAGGTCAGATTGAAGTCGAGGGGCATCATGTACGCCTCCGTATCATGGTGAGCAAATCTTGCAAGACCAGATAGCAGCAAGCAAGGTGTCTTGAAAAGCATAGACCTCGCTTCGATGATGGTCCTGTGCATGCCCCTCGAGCATGTAGCCAGCCGCAGGGCGCTCAACATATCCATATATGAACAACAGAGGTCGAGGACGTCATTGGGGAGATTGCTCCAATCACGGCTCATATGGATGCTGCGCGGTTCGCGTTCGGCCATGGTGGAGTTTGGAAGGTGGGGTTTTGGGGGGCTTGATTTACGGGGGAGAAGGCTCTCGGTGCTGGAGCGGCTAGCGATGGAATAGTGGTACTGGGGGAGGCGAGCGAGGCGAGGGTACGAGGGGGCATAGTGAGATGATGAAGAGTGACCTCAGGATCTCCGGCGAGACGGAGATGGAGATGGAGTGGTGCTAGGGGAGAGGGAGACGAGGCGAGGCATGCTATACAGCGGCGGTGACAGTGACTGCACAGTGCACAAGGTGAGGCTGACTTTGGTAACCCGGACACGCCCCCTGGACTGGTGTCACCTCGGGCGCAGGGTCTTGTCACTTCACTGTGAAGACCGGATGAATAATAGTATCTTGACGATCAAGTGTACCACAATTGTACTACTACTACTAGTAGAAGGAGTAGTAGGAACATGAGTAGTACTCCCGTGCTAGCATGCCTCTGGGTTCACTTCATCCTCCAGGTATCATCCATATTGCGAGCAGAACCAAATTCTCATGCATGCGGAAGCGCGAAGAAGGACTTTTCTTTTTTGAGGATCACTGCATATTCGTTAACTAGAGAATGTTGTGTCTCCCACACACGCGCCAATATCCATCCGAACCAGCTGCGACACATTTTTTTATCCGTTTGCATAGGTCCCACCTATCAGGAGGGGTGCAGAAATAAAAAGGAATCATAAAATGTCTCGCCATGGTGATTCGAAAGAGTGACCTCAACTAGTCAGTGGCACATGTAGCACTAGAAGGATGGTCACGTACAGGGACAGGTACCACTCCTCAGTCTACCCACGTAGCCTTTTCGTTTAGTCTACCTAGCCGTCTAATCAACTGCCTGCAGGCCACTTCTCCCATTTACTTCTCCATCGGGAACTGATTTTCCTCGGCTTCTTCACTACTCCTTCATCTTCATCTGCATCCAAACCACACTGCATTCAGATTGTTTTAACCTCTTCACATCCTCCTCGAGTAATTCCTAAGCCCCTTTAAATAATTATCTTCTTTAGTTAGACTAGCCATCTAATCCTAATTCTCCAAACCATAGCCCTCCGGTCCAGCGGTTCCAAATGGCGAAAGAGATCGAGATGCGGATTTTTAGCGTCCAACATGTCCTCGTCGAAGGCTCATTGACCATAGTTGCCACAGTCACCGACCACCCAAGGGTTGTTTGGAAGTGGATCAACAATGTATCCAACTCCCTCCAAAAGGTGGAGATGAAGGTCATCGGTCTCGACGCAGAGTACACGGAGCGTGCCACTGGGAAGATCCAACGCACCGCCGTCCTTCAGCCGTGCCTCAAAGATGATGTTTTGGTGTACCACATCATACACGCACTCTCCATACCAGGTGAGCTTCACGATTTCTTGTCTCGGGAGGACATATACTTCTGTGGGGCAGCCATCGCAGGGGACAAACAGAAGTTGGAGCCGTACAACCTTTGATTTGAAAAGCATCGCTGACGTACAAACCAAAATAAAGATTCCTGTAGAAGATTGTGATAAACCGACACCATCCCTATTCGACTTAGCAAATTTTGTGCTCGGAACAAATCTTCAAAAGGGTGATGAGACGGTGGCATTAAGGTCGTCTGGATGGGAGAATTATCCCTTGACGTACGAGCGGATAAAATATGCTGCTCTCGATGCCCATGTGAGTTTCGAGATAGCTGCAAGGTCCAGAGAGCTTGTTGCGAAGCCGTCTCCCACAGAAAATGAGAACAACAAAAACAACAACAAGAAGAAGAAGAAGAAGAAGAAGAAGAAGAAGCTGTACCAGCAGCAGGGCATTATGGATGGATGAACTATTTCCTCTCTTGTAAAAAAATATTCCCTCTCTGTGTATATTGATATAGATGGACTATTTCGATGGTGTACATGTCTTTGAAACAAGTAGTAGCGTGGGTCCGCTTGACTATACGGAACTATTTACCCCCCTAGCTTTTTCTACTACTACTCCTTCCAGTGATCGGTATGCAATGCATGTGTCCGTAGACATGACAGCTTGTCCATGGAAGTTCAACTACGGCGACCATCATGTTTCATCCACTGCCACTCGCGATTCCCACGACGCCGCTCCAACCCACGGCACGGCGTATCGCAGTGTGCACCTCACCCCTCTCGGCCGCACCGCCCCTCTGCCTTTGTGTGCTTGACATGTGGGCCACCTGAAATGCGGCGAGCATCAAGTTTCTACCACAGCCACACGCGATTCCCACGACGCCGCTCGAACCCATGAAACCACACATCCCCTGACCTGCGGCTCCCCCCTCTTGGTCCCACTGCCCCTCTGCCTTCGGGAGCATTACATGTGGACCAGCCACATATCGGGTCCACATGTTATTGACTCAAAGGCAGGTGTAGTAAGGCACTGATGCTCAGTCCCGAGGGCCCCGAGAGGGAAATGTAACTCCTGCGCCAGGCCTTGTGGTGCTACCGTTGCACGAACTCGTGTCAAACTCGAGATTTGTTTCTTTACTATACATGCACGCAACGATTTAATGGACATTGTAATCTCAACATGTGATGGGGAGCTCTAAATTTGAATTTGAAACTTATAAAATGAAAAAAAATGAAAACAAATAAACTAGGAGAGAGGGAGTATACCGTAGGATGTGTCCCATACGAAACAAGTCCCCTAGTTTGTCACCGCGAAGATGCGGTTAGAAAGGAGCACCGCGTCTTCGTACTCGTACGGCAACAAATCGGCCCCAGACAGCATGGTCCACCTTTGACTGCCATGTGCAAGGTTCGTGCTATCTTGTTCAATCTCACTGTGGTTCCATCATACCAATTCAGGCGGTGGCCTGTTGCATGGTTGATCCCAATGTTGGACAAAGGTTCTATGGGAACGGTGTCACCGTTGTAAATGTTGTGCAAATTGATGTTGGTACCCTCCCCAACATATTGTTTCTACCACTGCCACACCCACACGCGATTCCCACGACGCCGCTCCAACCCACGGCACGACGTCCCCCGACGTGCGCCTCATCCCTCGTGGCCCCACCGCTCCTCTGCCTTTGTGTGCATGACATGCGGGCCAGCTGAACTGCGGCGACCATCAACTTTCTACCATAGCCACACCCGATTGGACGCGGTTTGCCTACTCCGATCCGTACTCCTGCACCATCGAACTTTCATCCAGTGGCTATGACACATTTCGTCCCGGGCATCAATCTTCAGCTGGAGTACTTCTGTACTACAGGTAGTACCCGCCGGTGTGGCCATCTATGCCTTGTAACGCCTCGACGCCCAGCTGTGGCACCCTCACCACGGCCACGCCACCACCGGCCGGTTCATCTCGAACGAGTGAGTCGCAAACCACGCAACCACCATGAGAATGACATGTGGGCCAGCCGCTTTTAAGGTCCGCATGTCATTGACTCATAGGCCGGTGCACTAAGCCAGTGAAGCTCGGTCCCGTGGGCCCCGAGAGGGAAATGTAACTCCTGTGGCAGGCCTTGTGGTGCTTCCGTAGCACGAGGTCGTGCCAAACCCGGAATTTGTTTCTTACTACTACCAACTACTCCCTCCATTCCAAAATATAAGTCTTTCTAGACATTTTAAATGGCTAGCACATACGGATGTATGTAGACACATTTTAGAGTGTAGATTCACTCATTTTGTTCCGTATATAGTCACTTGTTAAAATATCTAGAAAGACAAATATTTAGGAACGGAGGGAGTAGTAAGGTACACGTGCATTGCACACATGAGATTGGGTAACCAAATTATGAATAAATAACACACTATATCATGTAAGCTTTGAGTCATATATGCATGATATGTAGATGTTCATTTAATTCTTATAATTCATCTAGTTCAAAATCAATTAGTTTTATAAAAAACTATTTTAAGATTCATGGAATTGTCAATTGTAAAGCATAAAGTAAAAATAAATAGTGACAATTCATTTTGAAAAAAGAAGTTTGGGCAATTAAGATATCATTAGTTTTTACACATGGTATTACTCCTGCATGTGTCAATCACAACAGGTGTTTAGTAAAAAAATGCATCTTGATGTTCCGTGCAATGCACATGCATCTTGCTAGTCTCTACTCTTATAAAAAACCGAGTTGGTGATGATGGTGTGCCTGCCATCCTGCAATATGGACCGTCTGATCTATATCTGACGGATAGAAAGCAAACTATGACAATTTTGCAAAAAGATACCTGCACCCCTCTCCACATTTGCAGATAAGGACTTCCCTCGTTCATCTTCGTCTCCCACGAGATAAACAGCTCGTATAAATGCATCTTGATGTTCCATGCAACGCATGGGCCTCTTGCTAGTTATTATTATCTCTACTCTTATAAAAAGAAGAGTTGGTGATGATGGTGTGCCTGCCATCCTGCAATATAGGCCGTCCGATCTATATCTGACGGATAGGAAGGAAACTATGACAATTGACCCGCACTCCTCTCCACATTTGTAGATAAGGCCTTCCCTCGTTCATCCTTTTCTCCCAGAAGATAAACTACTCATACAAATGCATCTTGATGTTCCGTGCAACGCACGGGCATCTTGCTAGTTATTATATATAAAAAACGGAGTTGGTGATGATGGTGTGCCTGCCATCCTGCAATATAGGCCGTCCGATTTATATCTGACGGATAGGAAGGAAACTATGGCAATTTTGCAAAAAGATACCCACACCCCTCTCCACATTTGCAAATAAGGCCTTCCCTTGTTCATCGTTTTCTCTCACAAGATAAACTACTCATAGAAATGCATCTTGATGTTCCATGCAACGCATGGGCATCTTGCTAGTAGTGGTATAGATGTGTCGGCCCGTGCGTTGCAATGGATCCAAAGTATATCTATTTAGTGGAGTGCACTCTAAACACATTATCTATTTATTTTTCTCTAACCTTTCATAGCCATGCAACCGAGCAACATAAGCTTCATGGGTTCCCCCCACATCATATTATTCATACTACGTTGACTGAAAAGAGATAAATCACCCAAAACAAGATCTTCCCATTTTTTGTTCCTGTGATGTTGTGTCGTGCATGTACCTAGTTGTATAGTGGTAGTACTAGTCATAGTACAAACTTCGTACTAGTAGGAGTAGTAGTACGGAATGCACCTACTCTATCAACGAGCCCTTCAGACACCAAATTTCTTGGCTTCCGTGCTACAGCTAGATCTTCCCCTTGTTTCTGTTTTCCAACCCGGCGGCGAGCGGGGTGCGATTTGCCAATAGTCGGCTTCCTCAACGGCGGTCCCACATGAAAGTGAAAATGCTACTCAACACGCCTTCCCTAGCTATGTGGCATGCCGGACGGGCCGTGGAGTACTCCCGATTCCCGGGCGTGTGGGGGTGCGACGCGAATGCGGCAGGCCTTTTCCTTTTACTAGCAATGTGCCCGTGCGTTGCGACGGATCCAAAGTGTAGAATAGTAGTACTTGTTCACAAACTTGAAAGAAATCACTCTTGTTTTGATATACTCCTAATATATTACTTTTCACTCAAAATATATTTCTGAGGCTGTTTTGATGAGGTGACAGAGGGATGTGGTTGCTTTCAAGATAATAATGGGTTTTCTGCAAATTGGAGCAGAGAAGTGGGCTATTGTTGCAAAAATGCCACAACTTACCTCACAGCCGTTAGATGCAGATCTAATGGTCAGAAACGACGGATGGCAGACACACCACCATCACCAACTGAGTCTTCTATAGGAGTTGGAGTAGAGAAACATGTATAAATTGTAACATTTGGTTCCGCTCCTTGGCACGATCGATAGATTGAAATAACGATTGGAAACTATAGGGCGGGGCTATTTCCACTAGATAAGCAGGGTACGTTGTAGCTATAGGTTGGCGCACCGTCAGTTTGGTCACATGCGGTCCGACGTGTTCTAGTGTTTCTAGCAAGATGCCCGTGTGTTGCACGAAGTTGATGGAAAAGGTAAGCACAACTTATAAATTGACGGATGGAGTACTAGTTAGAGTGATGCATATAATTAAGCAAAGGGATCACACATGTCGGTATTGACTGGAACGATAATGCAATAGCACAATAAGAATTAAGGCCACGATGATGCAATGGCAGTGGTGGTTACTGGAGGCAAGAAGAAAGATACATCCATCAATGTACGACCTCCTCCTCCTCAACTTAGTGCATCGGGCCACCGACCGGCGGCTAAGGAGCGGCGGCTTTTGTGGCGAGGTCAAGGTGCTTCTCAGCAAAGGCATCCAAGGCTTCCAGCCGGTTGAGGAAGGCCAACGTCGCAGCGTCCTCACTGGCCTTGTAGATACCTATGTACACGATTTGCTCGTAGACGTGGATGTGTAAGTCGACGAATTCTTGCAGGGCGAGGCGCCTCGCGGGGAGCGCGACCTCCAGGTGGACATTCTTCGTGGCATCGGCGGGCAGTCGCAGGGCCACAATGAAGGAAATATGCCCGAGAGGCAATAATAAAGTTATTATTTATTTCCTCATATCATGATAAATGTTTATTATTCATGCTAGAATTGTATTAACCGGAAAGATAATACATGTGTGAATACATAGACAAACATAGTGTCACTAGTATGCCTCTACTTGACTAGCTCGTTAATCAAAGATGGTTGAGTTTCCTAGCCATGGACATGAGTTGTCATTTGATTAACGGGATCACATCATTAGGAGAATGATGTGATTGACTTGACCCATTCCGTTAGCTTAGCACTTGATCATTTAGTTTACTGCTATTGCTTTCTCCATGACTTATACATGTTCCTATGACTATGAGATTATGCAACTCCCGAATACCGGAAGAACACGTTGTGTGCTACCAAACGTCACAATGTAGCTGGGTCATTATAAAGGTGCTCTACAGGAGTCTCCGATGGTCTTTGTTGAGTTGTCATAGATCGAGATTAGGATTTGTCACTCCGATTGTCGGAGAGGTATCTCTAGGCCCTCTCGGTAATGCACATCACAATAAGCCTTGCAAGCAATGTGACTAATGAGTTAGTTGCAGGATGATGCATTACATAACGAGTAAAGAGACTTGCCGGTAATGAGATTGAGCCAGGTATTAAGATACCGACGATCGAATCTCGGGCAAGTAACCGATGACAAAGGGAACAACGTATGTCGTTATGCGGTTTGACCGATAAAGATCTTCATAGAATATGTAGGAACCAATATGAGCATCCAGGTTCCGCTATTGGTTATTGACCGGAGACATGTCTCGGTCATGTCTACATAGTTCTCGAACCCGTAGGGTCCGCACGCTTAAAGTTCTGTGACGATCGGTATTATGAGTTTTTGTGTTTTGATGTACCGAAGGTAGTTCGGAGTCCCGGATATGATCACGGACATGACGAGGAGTCTCGAAATGGTCGAGACATAAATATCGATATATTGGACGACTATGTTCGGACACCGGAAGTGTTTCAGGAGGTTTCGGACATATACCGGAGTACCGGGGGATTACCGGAACCCCCCGGGGAGTACAATGGGCCTATTGGGCTTTTGTGGAGATGAGGAGGGGCGGCTAGGGCAGGCTGCACGCGCCCTCCCCCTCTAGTCCGAATTGGACAAGGAGGGGGGCGCGGTGCCCCCTTTCCTTCCTCCTCTCTCCTTCCCTCCCCCTTCTCCTACTCCTACTAGGAAAAAAGGAGTCCTACTCCCGGTGGGAGTAGGACTCCCCCCTTGGCGCGCCCTCCTCCTAGGCCGGCCGCCTCCCCCCTAGCTCCTTTATATGCGGGGACAGGGGGCACCCCACAGAGACAACAATTGATTTGTTGATCTCTTAGCCATGTGCGGTGCCCCCCTCCACCATAATCCACCTCGGTCATATCGTAGCGGTGCTTAGGCGAAGCCCTACGTCGGTAGCATCATCATCACCGTCACCATGCCATCGTGCTGACGAAGCTCTTCCTGGAAGCTCTACTGGATCGTGAGTTCGCGGGACGTCACTGAGCTGAACGTGTGCTGAACACGGAGGTGCCGTATGTTCGGTGCTGAGGATCGGTCGATCGTGAAGATGTACGACTACATCAACCGCGTTGTTATAATGCTTATGCTTACGGTCTACGAGGGTACGTAGACGACACTCTCCCCTCACGTTGCTATGCATCACCATGATCTTGCGTGTGCGTAGGAATTTTGTCAAAATTACTACGTTCCCCAACAGTGGCATCCGAGCCAGGTTTATGCGTAGATGTTATATGCACGAGTAGAACACAAGTGAGTTGTGGGCGATACAAGTCATACTACTTACCAGCATGTCATACTTCGGTTCGGCGATATTGTTGGATGAAGCGGCCCGGACCGACATTACGTGTACGCTTACGCGAGACTGGTTCTACCGACATGCTTTGCACACAGGTGGCTGGTGTCGGCGTCCTGGGAACGGGGGTCCCCAGACTTGCCTGCCTGCAGCCCACGGCGTGGCTGAGCTAGCAGGCCCGCACGGCCCATCTTCGTCGACAAGGCATTCAAGACCCTCGCGAGGGGCCAAGCCTCGCGAGGCGGTCGACCCAAGACCCTCGCGAGGGGCCAAGCCTCTGTCCCCTCCCTCATTTATAGCAGGAGAAGGCTAACCAGCGCCCCCACGATCACAGGTAATGATGGTTTTCCTTGCATGTCGCAGGGACTTGTCAAGTCGGGTAGTTGCCGACGCAGCGTGGGGAAGCGAAGACGCCCACGTCCAATCAACCCCCATGCGTCAACCGAGGCCGCAAGCTTTTGGGGCCCGCGGCGCTCTGCGCTTGACCTTTAGCTTCGCCTCGAAACCAAGCCCGAGCGCGCCTTGGGCCCGGGGGCTACTGTCGGCGTCCTGGAAACGGGGGTCCCCAGACATGCCTGCCTGCGGCCCACGGTGTGGCTGAGCTAGCAGGCCCGCACGGCCCCTCTTCGTCGACAAGGCATTCAAGAGCCTCGCGAGGGGCCAAGCCTCGCGAGGCGGACGACCCAAGACCTCCTTAGGAGCGGCCTCGCCAGCCAGGCTCACGAGGGGTGGAGAGATCAAGGCAAGGCAAACCTCGTGAGGTCCTCGTGACGTGAGCCATGATGCCGAGACCAGGCGGGCGCCAGGCAGGTGCCAGCGCGCATAGCGTCCTTGTTTCCTCTTTGGTGCCAAGGGGGCAAGCGCAGGCGCGGAGTACCGAGGCATCAAGCAAAGGTTTCCATATCGGTGCAACAAGACCAAGACCAGCAGGACGGCAAGAAGGAGGTCACCATGGAGCCCAAGACGGCGTCACCACCAGAGCCTTTTGCAGGCGAAGACCGCTTTTGTCAGGATAAGCTGTACTAGTTGTCCCCTTTCAAATTGGCCGTTGTTGGCTCCCTTCCCGCTCAATATTTGGGGAGAGGACCAGGGCCTATATAAGTAGAACTATCCACCACAGTAGAAGGCATCAAATCCTCACCCACACAAGCTCGCAGAGCACAAGAACACCTCAACCTCAGGAGGCTGTTCTTCCCCTTGTACTATTCATCATCAGCCCAAGAGGCAATCCACCACCACCACACTGGAGTAGGGTATTACACCACATCGGTGGCCCGAACCAGTATAAATCTCATGTCTTTGTGTTGTGAGTTCGTCGAGTTCGTCCGCGAGATCTTATAGAGCTAGGGCATGGATCGGTAGGGAGGAAATCTTCGCGTGCATCCCAGTGTTTGAACCTTAAGGGTTTTGCCGGAACCCGTGATCTGACATTTGGCGCGCCAGGTAGGGGTGCACCGAAGCTTCCTTCCATTGCTCCGCGCCCCGTTGCTCCGTCGTCTCCATGGAGGACGCTCGTCGCGCTCGTGCTGAGCGCCGGGCTGCCTTCACCGCCCGCGTCGCTCAGACCGTCCCCGTCGGCGGGCCACCTCGTCGTTCCCCGTCGCCTGCTGTCGGTGTCAAAACCGGTGGATCTCGGGTAGGGGGTCCCGAACTGTGCGTCTAGGATCGATGGTAGCAGGAGACAGGGGACACGATCTTTACCCAGGTTTGGGCCCTCTCTATGGAGGTAATACCCTACTTCCTGCTTGATTGATCTTGATGAATATGAGTATTAAAATATTGGATCTACCACGAGATCGTAATGGCTAAACCCTAGAAGTCTAGCCTATGTGAATATGGTAATGAGTATATGCGTATCTCCCCTTTCCGGACTAACCCCTCCGGTTTATATTGACACCGGGGGGATCTAGGGTTTACATGGAGTCGGTTACATAAGAAGGAATCTTCATAATTGGTCGCCAAGCTTGCCTTCCACGCCAAGGAGAGTCCAATCCGGACACGAGTATGGTCTTCGGTCTTTATGTCTTCACAGCCCATCAGTCCGGCCCATGGATAACAGGCCGGACGCCCGAGTACCCCTTAATCCGGGACTCCCTCAGTAGCCCCTGAACCTGGCTTCAGTGACGAGGAGTCCGGCGCGCAGATTTGTCTTCGGCATTGCAAGGTGGGTTCCCTCCTTCCGAACTCCTGAATAGTCTTCGGATGAAGTAAGTATATCCAGACCTGTGTATGTAATTGCAGTGAATACAATATCCCACGAGCCCAACTTGTTGATAACTGTTCATGACATCGTATCATGCCTGCCCAGTTACTATTTCCAACCGTCGGCTAACAAGCCGCCCCACGTCTCAGGGCGCGGTTTTATTGGCACGTCTCGTTAAGGCAGAGATCGTGTCCCTTTATTTATGAGATTTCATTAATGCAGGCATGGGTAACCCAACCATCCCCTGGGTACAACTCCTTGGTGATAGGTAAGTTTAGAGACCCAGGGGGAGACGCCTAGTATTCGGGGCCTTTATATAGAGACCCAGTCTCATCTTCTTCCCTTGCGCTTGCTCCTTCCTCAACCCCAGCCACCCCAAGTTCCAACCCTCGGGTTCCAATCACCACCAGCCTTAATCATGTCCGGATCCAAACGTCAGGGTTGGTGGGTGGCTTCTTCTGTCAAAGAGGAGGATATTGCGAAGCTCCGTGTAGCGAGGTATCTGACCCCGGAAATCCTTCATCGGCTTCCGGCACAAGGGCAAGTTATACCGACCCCCAGATCTGGTGAGAGTGTAGTATTTGTATCCCACCTCCTTCACGGGCTAGGGTTCGCGCTTAACCCCTTCGTCCGGGGGCTCATGTTCTACTATGGGCTAGATTTTCACGATCTGGCCCCGGACTCTATTCTCCTCATCTCGACATTTATCATCACGTGTGAGGCCTTCCTCCGAACTCCTTCGCACTTTGGTTTGTGGCTCAAGACCTTTGATGTGAGGCCGCAGGTGATAGAGGAGGAGCAGGCAGAGTGCGGCAGCGTCATAACAGGCAAGCTGGCCAGCGCGGTTTGGCCCGGAGGATCTTTCGCCAAATCGTCCGACCTATGGCAGCAGGGGTGGTTTTATATCAACGAGCCGCGGGGCTCCAAGTGGGCGGCTACACCTGCGTTCCGACCCGGCCCTCCATTTCAGCTCGCTTCATGGATCAATAAAGGATTGGACTGGGGATCCTTCAATGAAGTGCAGACTCTGCAAAGTCGCATCCGAAGCCTTACCGAGAAGGGCATCGATCTTGTGAACGTCGTTCAAGTAATGCTAGTCCGCCGGATCCTGCCATGTCAGTGGCGGCCTCTCCGTATGTGGGAGTTTAACCCAGAAGGGCGGCGGACCCTACAGCACTTCTTCGGCACTACGCACGAAGGAATGTGGAAATTATATTTCAGGGAATGAGAGCAATGGCCGGACACCATCGAAGACGTTGGCCTTGACTGCAATCATCCGGACACTTCGGTAGGTACTCGATATCCGAGCACCTTCCATTCGAGCATCTCTTAACAAGATACTGAACAATCCGTCCCTGTACAGGACTGGATAAAGAAAGCGGTGCTAATGTGGTGTCCGGCGCCCCTTCCCGAAGACCCTGCGACCGCCCTGCTGACGAGAATGTTGATTCCGATACCGTAGCAGGCGTCTGCAGAGGGGGCGAGAGCAGGGAGCCCAGAGGTGATACCCACCCTGAGGATGAATTAAACGCGGCATTCGGGGAAACCAAAACCCTTTTGCCCAAGGGTAATGGTGCCGAGGGAGCCCTCCATGGCAAGAAGAGAGCCGCTTCCGAAGATCAGGAGGGGAAGCCTTCCAAGAGGGAAAAAATGCCATCGTCGGGTGGCCTGGGCCGGGCGAGCGATGCTGCCGTAGGGATTGATGACGAGGATGAACCTTGGGGCAAACCGTAAGTGAGGCTGGGGCAGTTTAAACATACCTCATTCCTTTCCCACTAGTGAAGTAATCATTCGACATATGTTCATCCACGCAGGTTAACGCTTGGTGTTTCTTCGTCCTCCTCCTCGGGAGATCTTCTCCCGGAGATGATGGAGAGTGACACGCCTTCTCCGGCCTCATCGCCCAACAGGGGGGTGATACTGAGGTATCGTCCCGAAGGACTCCTCCCGAACGCCAAGTAGTACAAGAAACGAAGAAGGCATTACCCAAAGGTGGTGCCTCTGTCACTCGGGGTTCCGGGATGAAGAATGGCGTCCCCGAACCATCCGGTTTACAGCTGGAGACGATTCTGGAGGCAAGTAAGCGGGTTCCTTCAAAGGAATTCCGTACTCTGGCGACGGTTTTCGAAGATCCAGGAGCACCGGAAATGCTGATGGACATGCTACGACGAGCGTCCATTTCAGAAGAGCACCGTGCCTTGATGGTTACGATGGTCAAAAGGGTTCTATCCGCGAAGAGTGGATTGAACGAGGCCTTCACGAGCCTTCTAAGAGGTTTTGAGGTTTGTGATGTAGTTTTGTCAATTGAATTTTATTGCCAGAATGCACCTGTTGTATATGCAGTAGCCCCTGAGGCTCGGATTGTCTTCCGAAGGAAGCGATCGGAGGATCAAAGAGATATGCTCAGGTATTAACCTTGATTTAATTTGAAATACAGGCTGCCTCCCCTCCTGTGGCTGCCCGAAATACGGAAGTAGCTGAACTGCAGCGAAAGCTGGATATTGCGGAGGATGACATTGCATTGATCAACAGGTGTCTTGATGACTCGCAAGGTATATATTTCGAGCATTCCTTATACCAGTGTGCTTGACGCGGAAAAGAGCTTTATATGAAATGTGCATGAAATGCAGATGGTGCTGCCACCGTGGAGGCTCTTCGGGCGGAGCTAGTCCGGGCCAAGGAGCGGGCCCGGTTTAGTGATGCTGCTGCTGAAAGGGCATCGGCTGAATTGAAGGCTGAACAAGCTGCGTGATGCCAGGGCGAGGAGAAGATATCCACGATGACACTCGCCTTGGAGAGTGCTACTGGCCGCTGCGAATTTCTTGAGAAGGAGAATAAAGCCTTAACGGCTGAACTGGACAAGGCCTGACAGGAGGCGAGAGAAGCGCGATCAGAATCCAGAGCACTCCGTGAGGAGGTTCGGTAGGCGAAGGAGATAGTGGCTGGAAAGCCTTTTCTGCCGCAGACTAAGTTCGGAGACCCGGACTATGCTCAGCTGAACCAAGTGTGGAGTTCTCCGGACGAGTATTTGGACTTGCCGAAGAGTTCTTCCGATGCAGCGCGGTATTACCAAGCGCGAGCTGGATATGCAACGAAGAAGCTTTTTTGGTCACAGTTTGGTGCGTCAAAGCGCCCTCTGCTGCTCAATGAACAGATGTCCCAATGGGCCGAACTTCATAGGGTATCTGGCACTGCCATGAAGGATGTCATAATCCGGCTGTGGCCAACCGAGCCTGCGCCGAATAGCTATTTCGGTTTGGTGCAGAAGCTTGTCGATGTGGTGCCGCGAATCAATGCTGCGAAGCGATCGGCGTGCATTGAAGGTGCACGGATGGCCTTTGCCCGAGTCAAGACATTCTGGGGAAAGATGAAGGCCATCGATGTTGCGACGAAGGGTCCGCCCGAAGGCAAGGACCGTCCGGAACCAGAGTGTTATTTTGAAGATGTCCTGGAGGCCACCCGCTTGATAGAGGGTCAATGCTCGAAAAACATAATGTTCGAGTGAGGTGTATGATGATTGTAAAAGACAATTTTATAGTTAATCTATTTATGTTTTGCTCGAAAAGCTTGAATTCCTCCTGTGCGGCCGTTTTAATATAATTTGAAAGTTTTCCAGTCGTCGGCTTCAGCCCCCTCGTAGGAAGTACGGGGGTGTTTGGAAAAGCATTTAATCACTCTTTATCCAACGTCTTGGTCCATGAAGGAGGTGATAATGCGGCGAACTAGGCAATCGGACTATAAGGCGTTAACACTTTCACTTAACCATAGGAGTTTTATGGTTGGGCTACGACATAGCCCCTGGTGTGTATGCGACGTGTGGTGCCTTACATATCTGATCTGAAAAAGATCCCTCGTGTTACACGGAGAATCGCTAAAGATTCCAATAAGTCGTCAAGTGGTTGACCAGCTCTCGCCGCATCATGACAGTCAGTTTTCGGCTTTCTCTACTGAGGTGCTCATCCGGTTTAGGCCAGGGCACAATCGCAGTAGTTCTCCCTTTACTACCCTAGCCGATAGAGCGGAACGTAGGGTAGCAAGCAGAGGAGCCGGGCAACCCAACTATTGACCCAAGACAATGATTCGGAGCTCATGCATATAAGGCCAAACTTGCGACGCCGAAGTACGCTGTAGAGCTGTTTGGACTTTTACTGGCAACTCATTCATTCCCATGCCGAGCCCCTGGCAGGGTATGCTGAGGTGCATCTGCAGAGCAGCCATTGAGGCCGTACTTATTGTTGAAAGAGTATGAAGGATCGGTTCAGATGAGGCTTACTGAGAACGGAGCGATGTGCCAATGATAAATTTATGTATGTATATATATATATATATAAGAAACCATGGACCCGGCTATTTGACATGCTCGGGGTCGGGATCAGAGGAAAAAGAGCATAGTACAGGCTCGGAATAAAGAGTGTGGTCTACAAAAAGTTATTTTGGACCTCCTGTCGCACGTCTGCGTCACCCGTCCTCGGGGAGGGGAATCCTTAACGGAAGTAGCCCCTTAGGTGAGTATACGGATCCGAACTCCGATAGAGTCCGTTGTAGATGCTGTCCAGTTGGTCACCTGTTCTTTAGGGATGATACAGAAAAATAAGGAATACAGATAAAAAAACGTTACGGGAATGCTTGTAGGGTTGTCCGTATTGTGCTTCCGCCGATGCCCATGGTATCTTGAGTGCATAGTGATGCGCGCGTGGTGCAAATTTTGCCAGTACAGTAGGTGGGTGGCGGAAGCCGAACTACTATTTGCGTTCAGGGAGTGGTCGAATGTCGGAGGGAAACTGTTTCTGGCCCCTGGTGTTCTGCTAGCGAGCCGATCCGTTGTCTTTATCGCCTGGTGGCCTCCTCCCCTTGTGATCAGTGTTGAGCTTGCCTGCCTGCTTGAAGACCCAACAGTTTCGGTTGGTATGATTAGCTGGCCTATCAGGGTGACCATGAATCTCACAAGGTCGGTCCAATATCCTGTCAAGGGTGGATGGTCCATCCTGGTTTGCCTTTAGTGGCTTCTTCCGTTGACCGGGCTTCGGATTGTGAAATCCGGCGTTCACCGCTGTGTCGCGTATATTACTGCGACTGTTGTGTTCGGTTCGTCGTGGCTTGCCGTTGCCATCTTGGATTTCGAAAGTGCCTGGGCCGCTGGCGTCGTTGCTTTTACGAGAAAGCCAGTTGTTTTCTCCCGCGCAGAAGCGGGTCATTAGAGCGGTAAGGGCCGTCATGGATTTGGGTCCTTCCTGGCTGAGGTGATGCGCTAGCCATTCATCCCGGATGCTATGTTTGAAGGCCGCAAGGGCTTCTGCGTCCAGACAGTCGACAATTTGGTTCTTTTTGACTAAGAACCTGGTCCAGAGCTCCCTGGCTGAATCGCCGGGCTCCTGGACAATGTGACTTAAGTCATCGGCGTATAATGGCCGGACATATGTTCCCTGGAAGTTGTCTCGAAAGGCGTCTTCCAAATCTTCCCAGTTGCCAATAGAATTTTCTGGCAAACTGTTTAGCCAGTACCGAGCTGGCCCTTTAAGCTTGAGAGGTAGGTATTTAATGGCGTGGAGGTCGTCTCCGTGGGCCATGTGAATATGGAGGAGGTAATCCTCGATCCATACCGCGGGATCTGTTGTCCCATCGTATGATTCGATGTTAATGGGTTTAAACCCGTCTGGAAATTCATGCTCCATTACTTTGTTAGTGAAGCAGAGAGGGTGTGCAGCTCCACTATGTTGGGCCACACTATGAAGCACCTCTGGCGGGCTCCATTTACGGTGCTCGGATCGGGCATGGTCAGCCCTGTAGTGTCTGAATAGGCGACCATCATCGTCGGTCAGGGTATATCTTCGTGATCTGTACATCGATCTTGTGCGTCCTACTCTACCCTCCGTGTCTTGGTTGATATCGCGAGTGTTCCCCCGAGCTGTTTTGTTTTTCTTTGACGGCCGGATGGGTTGGTATGGTGCTCTGCTTGGGCTGCTGCTTTGTCTGGACCGAACTGTGGTCGGCCCGCCGCATTGTTCGATGGTGGTATGGGCTCCATCGCCCTGCCATCGTATTGAGGGAGCCACCTACTCTTGTGGTGGCTTTTGTCTGGGCTCCTATGGCTGTATTCTTCGGCGGCCAAGACCTCGGTCCATTTATTATTGAGCGAATCTTGGCTTGCTTGAAGCTGCAGCTTCTTCTTTCTTAGGCTCCTTGCGGTGGCTATAAGCCGGCGTTTAAAACGCTCCTGCTCGAGAGGTTCCTTGGGCACGATAAAATCCTCGTTGCCGAGGATCTCCTCTTCCTCGGAGAGTGGGAGATAATTGATGTCCTCCGAGTCCCCATATGTGGCCTGTTCATCAGGGCTGTCTTGCCCGCCTTCCTGTTCCTCCTGCTCGGATTCTACCTCAACAGGGTCTTCATTGTCCGAAGTATCATCTTCTCTGGTGCTGGCAGTGTTTTCTCTTGGGCGATGTGACCTAGAGCGCCGGTCTCCGGGCTGTGTACTAGGCGGTTTATCCTCGACCGGATCCTCCTTGTCATCGGCGAGAGCGCCGTAAGGTGTGTCTATCATACACACGTCATACCAGGAAGTGGTCATCCCGTCTCTAGCGGGTCGTAAGCTCTGGCCTTGCCCCTCATCGTCGTCCACACCGTCAATATCTTCGGAGCGGGGGTCGGGCGTGTTGGTTAGGTCTTCAATAGTGGCTATGAAGTAGGTGGCGGGTGGGAAGCAAAATTCTCCATCGTCCGCCGTAAGTTCGAACCGAACATAGTTCGGCGACGGGTCATCTGCCAGGGATAGGTTTTTTTAGCAAGTTTAGTATGTCACCCATGGGCGAGTGTTGGAAGACATCTGCGGCGCTGAACTGGAAGATCGATAACCGATCGAGTTCGGTATATGCGGGCTCGCAGGGTTCGGAGTTCGACATCGGAGGCGAGTCCGAGGTTCCATTGATGCAGATACCGTATGAAGTGGAATCTGCGTGCGGCTCCAGCGCCGCGGAATCGGTAGCCCCCGTGATGGGGTCGAGCTTCCCATCTTCGGACGACTTGATCTTCTCCTAATTTAAGGCCAGAGCTGCTACAGGAGCCATGTCCTGGATGCGGCCCGATGACAGGTTTAAGCCATGTTCATCGGGGCGACGGGGAGCGGTTGCCGCGGTCTCGAATCCGTCGAAGATCAAGTCTCCACGGATGTCCGCAACATAATCCAAGCTTCCGAATCAGACCTGATGGCCAGGGGCGTAGCTGTCGATCTGCTCCAAATGGCCAAATGAGTTGGCCCGCAGTACGAAGCCGCCGAATACAAAGATCTGTCCGGGGAGGAAGGTTTCTCCCTGGACAACGTCATTACTGATGATCGAAGGGGCCATCGAGCACTTTGCCAACGGCACAGTGGAACTCTCAATGAAAGCACCAATGTCGGTGTGAAAACCGGCGGATCTCGGGTAGGGGGTCCCGAACTGTGCATCTAGGATCGATGGTAATAGGAGACGGGGGACACGATGTTTACCCAGGTTCGGGCCCTCTCTATGGAGGTAATACCCTACTTCCTGCTTGATTGATCTTGATGAATATGAGTATTACAAGAGTGGATCTACCACGAGATCATAATGGCTAAACCCTAGAAGTCTAGCCTATGTGAATATGGTAATGAGTATATGTGTATCTCCCCTTTCCGGACTAACCCCTCTGGTTTATATAGACACCGGGTGGATCTAGGGTTTACATGGAGTCAGTTACATAAGAAGGAATCTTCATAATTGGTCGCCAAGCTTGCCTTCCACTCCAAGGAGAGTCCAATCCGGACACGAGTATGGTCTTTGGTCTTCATGTCTTCATAGCCCATTAGTCTGGCCCATGGATAACAGGCCGGACGCCCGAGTACCCCTTAATCCGGGACTCCCTCACCTGCCGCCAACGCCGCCACCGGCCCGGCGGGGAACAAGCAGCAAGCATCCTCGCTGCACCCCTCGGTGCGGCGGGACGGACGCACCGCCACTCCATCGCTGACCCCGGCCGGTTCCTCTTCCCATGCACGGTGCCCTCCCATGGACGCACGGGCCCCGCTCCTCATGGCGCACAAGCTCCTGCGCTACCGACCAGTCGACGACCTCTACGAGGACTGGCTCGACCGCATCGCCGAGCTCGTCCGCGCCGGAGGGGGCTCCCTGGCGCCGTCCCTCTCTCTGTCTCGCCCTCCGCCAGCCACTGGCGACGTGGCTCACGGAGCGCCTCCACCACCTCTGCCCCAAGACGGCGCCCTGGCGCCAAGACGCGCTGCTCCATGACGCGACCCACCGCGTCCAGCGCCTGCGCGTGAAGAGAGAAGCTGTCAAGAAGTCCCTCCGCCGCAAGAAAACGCTCCGCCGCTCCTCGCACCACCGCGCCAGGACCGACTGCTGCGACAAGACCGCCCGCCACCTATAGCGGCAGGGCGCAGACCCCATCAAGACCAAGCTCCGCCTCCAAGGCGGGCCCCGGTGACCACAGCCCACTGCCGCGCTTTCACCCCCGAGCCGCGTAGCTTCGCCTGGCCGGGCAAGTTCAAGCCGGATCTGCCTCCTCGCTACGACGGCACCCCCGACCCCGCGGAGTTCCTGCAGCTCTACGAGCTGAGCATCGAAGCGGCCAACGGCGACGAGAAAGTCATGGCGAACTGTTTTCCCATGGCTCTCAAGGATGGCGCCCGCTCCTGGCTCTTGAACATGCCACCGGGCTCGATCTCCTCCTGGGACGAGATGCGCAACCGCTTCGTCGCCAACTTCCAGGGCACTCGCGACCGCCAGCTGGCTGCGGGTGACCTGCGCCATGTCAGGCAGCAACCGGGAGAGACCCTCCAGAAGTACATCCAGCGCTTCAACAACGTCCGCCTCAAGATCCCCAAGGTGACGGACGAGGCCATCATCTCTGCATTTTCTGATGGCGTCCGCGATGTCAAGATGAAGGAAGAACTCGCTATCCAGGAGGAGCTGTGCACGTCCCAGGAGCTGTTCAACCTGGCGACCAAGTGCGCAAGAGCTGAGGAGGGGCGCCTCTCCCTCCTCGAGCTCCCAGCTGCTGACCCGGAAGAGAAGAAAGCCAAGGCCAAGGACGTGAAGTGCAAGGGAGCAGTCGTGCTCGCAGCGGAACTAGACACCAAGCGCGGCAGGGACCAGCCGGAGTCATCCAAGAGTAGCCGCCCGTTCTGCGCCTTCCACAACTTGAATACCCACAACACCAGTGACTATCAGGAGCTCAGAGCCATTCGCGAAGGATGCTTCGGTCGATGCTCCTAGCGTGGCGACCGGGGCTACGGCCAAGGAGGAGGACGTGGTAGCGGACGCTGGGACGACCGTGGCCCGTGCCAGGAGTGGCGCGACTGGCCTCGTGACGACCGCTGGCAGGATCAGCCTCGCGAGGGCGCCTTGAGGGATCAGCCTCGTGAGGATCGTCCTCAGGGAAATGCTGGGCTCCCTCCGCTGCCGCCACTGCCAAGAAGGAATGACGACCACCATCAAGATGAGGGGGCTGGGGGCTTCGAGGAGCCGCGTGCTATCGCTTGCATCTTAGGAGGAGCCCAGTCCCCAGCCTCGCAATGTATCTTCAAGCAGTTTGCTCGTGAAGTAAATGCGGTCCTCCCCAAGCTCGAGGCCACACGCCCGCTCAGATGGTCCTCGCAGAGAAGACGATACTCCGGACAATGAAGACCCTGTTGAGGTAGAATCCGGACAATCATCATGGTCCCATGTGAAGAAAGGGATGCGGTGTGCTCCCTCGAGCGTGCCTTCCAAGTTGCGGCAATCGACGACCCCGACAGCAAGGGCGAGGGCCTTCCTGAGGCCATCCCCAAGAAGAAGAAGCAGATGCGCCGTGCAGGACCTTAGGAGGGTGGCGTCACAGCCGGAGCCTCGTCAGGATCAGCGCCCACTCCAGGGGCGCCTCCCTCCATCGCATAGGAAGACGCGCTCGGCGCCCTTCTTGGGCAGGGCTCGGGGGCTTTCTTCTGGAAGGCCTCAGACCTTGCCGACATCACGAGGGAGGCACTTGGGCACCACTTGGAGACGTGCTTCGCGGCACGTTTCCCTCAGGAGGGCACGGGGCAAGGATCACCCACCGTTCAGGAGTTCATCACCAAGACCGCCCAGGAATTGCAAGACGCAAGGGCCATGCGCGCCAACCGCCGCTCACGAGGCGCAGCTTCCCATCCAGGCGAGGATGCCGGGCTGCGTGTCTACGTCGACGTCCCAGGGCTCAACAGGGCCGCTTCTCAGGAGCTTTTTTGGCCTTCGCGCGTGGGACGCTGCGAGGGCCCACCGCACAGCTACGTTCGCACGCCCTTCGGCCTGCCGAGTGTGTCGTCCGCCTACCAGCGCAACTTTCGGCGCATCCTGGCGGCTCAGGAGGCCAGGCACCATGCCGGACGGTCCTCAAGGAACCACCTGGGCCCCCGGAGCCTCCTGAGGCTCAGGGCCCCGGTGGCTCGTGAGGAGCATTTCCTTCGCTGCGTACCTTCAGCTGCCCCAACTCTCCTTCGTCAACAGAACCAGGTGACATTTTCCAAGTTCATGTAGCTGGGAGCGCCCCTCGGGCTGCATCATTCCCAGGCCGCGTGGGTCTGTCCCTGTGGCATGTATCCCCTTTTTTATGTCTTCAGCTTACCTTGTTGGGGGCGCCCCTCGGGCTGCATCATCGCCAAGCCGCTCGGGCCTGACCCAGTGGCATGTATCTCCCATGCATTTACTTAAGCCTGTTGCTCTCCATGCTTAGCCTACCTATGATTATCACGTGCTCGATTGTCGCCTCCCACGGGGCCTCCTCACGACCGCACGGCGCTGGTGCACGGGTCCATCCCTGCCACGTCGAAAAACCTGAGCAGTCGAGCTCTGGCTTGCGGCCCGCCTCGCGCGTTACCTCACCAGGCCCTCAGTGCCTTCACTCCCTCTCGGAGCAACTAGCGGCAGGCTGGCAACCAAGACGGCAGACCATGTTCTTCCTTGTGCTGGCTCACAGGAATCTCACGAGGATAACACCAGGCGGCATCGCGAGCTCCCACCTCTTCCGTGTAATCCGCTTGCACGTTCAAAGGGGGCTCCTGAGCATCGCGACTCAGGAGCTCGTATTGGCTCTCCAGCCATCACCCCCTGGCCTTGACCACGGCACGCGACTTGGCATACCAGCGGCGGCTGAGCTCGATCGAGGGCCGGGACCTGAGGACGTAGGGCACAAAGGAGAGCATGGGAAAGGGGGAGACTCGTATGGGCCCGACCTAGCTACGCTGCGGATGATTGCGCACGGGCCTGGCGCATCGCGAGGAATCGAGCCCGGACCGCCAAAGATAAGTCACGAGCTCAGATCGACTAATCATTGGAGCCTAAAGAACACGCTCGCTGTAGCCCTGTTGCGGCGACGTTGCCTCCCTTTCTTATCTTACCATGGCTGCTTGAGCGCTAAAGGGGACCTCCTAAGCATCGCGCCTCAGGGGCTCTTACTGGACCTCGGGCCGCTCACCTCCTGGCCTTGACCACGGCACGCGACCTGGCATACCAGCGACGGCTGAAGCTTGCCTGGGGACCGGGACCTGTCAGCGTAGAGCGACAAGCTGTCGCGAGATTGGAAAGGGAAGACCGAGCCTAAAACAGGACTTGTGCTCACAATACTTCCATAATCGGGATAATATCAACAATAATACATTGCAGACTTTTTACACGTCCCCACGGGGTACTTCTTGATTCCTCGCAGGAAACAAAAGACGAGAACCTAGGAGAATCCTATCTACATATGCCCACAACCGACGCTATCATCAACAGTGGGCCACGGGAGGCCGGCGCCAACCTCATCCAGATCAGCGACGGCGGCGGCCGGACGTTGCGGCCTAGCCCCGAGCGCGGCGAGAGCTCGGAGGCACATAGCTGTCGTCGCTTGTCTCCGGAGTCTCATAGAGCTCGGGAGAGCCGCTGGACTCCCAAGAATCACTGCTGCTGGAGCGGCAACGAGCGGGGCGCGCCTCACTCTGCCGCTCCCCCCTGAGGCAACACTCCAAGGGGCGACCCTCTGCGTTGAAGACCTTGAAGAACAGCGTGGAGGCGCCGTCGTACTCGAAGTGGATCACGAGGGCGCATTCCGCACGACAAACCCGCGCGACCTCGCCCCAGCCGCGGGTCATGAAGATCTTGCCAGTGGAGACTGCTTCGCCCTCTGCTCCGGTCGCCGGAGCGTCACAGTCGACATGCTGCAACCAGAGCTCGAGAGGCCCCCTCGACAGCATCATGTCGGAGAAGAAGCGCGGGAAGCGGATCCAGGAGCTTGGGGGCATCGCCGCCCACAGCACAAGCTCACGCGAGGAGTCCGCGGCGTGGACTCTTGGAGCGACGGCGCTAATCGTCGTGGCGCGTCGGCCTGGGCCACGGCGCCTGCGCTGGCGCTCGTTGCTCCTTCCTCCCGAGCCCCCGGCTTGGGCGTACAAGGGCAGTGGATACCCAGGAGGAGGCCGCTCGCACCAGGCCTCGTCACCACCTGCATCGCCGCGGCGTCGCGATGATGGACCGACCTCTTCTTTGGCGGAAGCAGCGCTGGCGTGTCGAGGGCAACCTTTCCCTTCTCCTCAGCTGAGAACCTTCGGATCGGCGCCATTGAAGTTGCCGCTAGTAGTGAAGCAGAGGAGGAGGAAGCAGGCGGAACGGGAAGAAATGGGCGACGGGGGCTCCGTCCCCTCCCTCATTTAAAGCAGGAGAAGGCCAACCAACGCCCCCCACGATCACAGGTAATGATGGTTTTCCTTGCATGTCGCAGGGACTTGTCAAGTAGGGCAGTTGCCGAGGTAGTGTGGGGAAGCGGAGACGCCCACGCCCAATCAACCCCCACGCGTCAACCGAGGCCGCAGGCTTTTGGGGCCCGCGGCGCTGCATGCTTGACCTTTGGCTTCGCCTCGAAGCCAAGCCCGAGTGCGCCTTGGGCCCGAGGGCTACTGTCGGTGTACTAGGAATGGGGGTCTCCAGACTTGCCTGCCTGCGGCCCACGGCGTGGCTGAGCTAGCAGGCCCGCACGGCCCATCTTCGTCAACAAGGCATTCAAGACCCTCGCGAGGGGCCAAGCCTCGCGAGGCGGACGACCCAAGACCTCCTCAGGAGCGGCCTCGCTAGACAGGCTCACGAGGGGTAGAGAGATCAAGGCAAGGCAAACCTCGTGAGGTCCTCGTGACGTGAGCCATGACGATCGAGACCAGGCGGGCGCCAGCGCGCGCAGCGTCCTTGTTTCCTCTTTGGTGCCAAGGGGGCAAGCGCAGGCGCGGAGTACCGAGGCATCAAGCAAAGGTTTCCATATCGGTGCAACGAGACCAAGACCAGCCAGACGGCAAGACGAAGGTCACCATGGAGCCCAACACGGCGTCACCACCAGAGCCTTTTGCAGGTGAAGACCGCTTTTGTCAGGATAAGCTGTACTAGCTGTCCCCTTTCAAATTGGCCGCTGCTGGCTCCCTTCCCGCTCAATATTGGGGGAGAGGACCAGGGCCTATATAAGTAGAACTAGCCACCACAGTAGAAGGCATCGAATCCTCACCCACACAAGCTCGCAGAGCACAAGAACACCTCAACGTCAGGAGGCTGTTCTTCCCCTTGTACTGTTCATCATCAGCCCAAGAGGCAATCCACCACCACCACATTGGAGTAGGGTATTACACCACATCGGTGGCCCGAACCCGTATAAATCTCGTGTCTTTGTGTTGTGAGTTTGTCGAGTTCGTCCGTGAGATCTTAGAGAGCTAGGGCGTGGATCGGTAGGGAGGAAATCTTCGCGCGCACCCCAGTGTTCGAACCTTAAGGGTTTTGCCAGAACCCGTGATCCGACAACTGGCGGGTGTCAGTTTCTCCAGCTTTAGTTGAACCAAGTGTGGCTACGCCCAGTCCTTGTGAAGGTTAAAACATCACTAACTTGACTAAATATCGTTGTGGTTTTGATGCGTAGGTAAGAATGGTTCTTGCTCAGCCCGTAGTAGCCACGTAAAACTTGCAACAACAAAGTAGAGGACGTCTAACTTGTTTTTGCAGGGCATGTTGTGATGTGATATGGTCAAGGCTTTATGCTATATTTATTGTATGAGATGATCATGTTTTGTAACGGGGTTATCGGCAACTGGCAGGAGCCATATGGTTGTTGCTTTATTGTATGCAATGCAATCACCCTGTAATTGCTTTACTTTATCACTAAGCGGTAGCGATAGTCGTAAGAAGCAATAGTTGGCGAGACGACAACGATGCTACGATGGAGATCAAGATGTCGCGCCGGTGACGATGGTGATCATGACGGTGATTTGGAGATGGAGATCAAAGGCACAAGATGATGATGGCCATATCATATCACTTATATTGATTGCATGTGATGTTCATCCTTTATGCATCTTATTGTGCTTTCTTTGATGGTAGCATTATAAGATGATCTCTCACTAAATTTCAAGGTAAAAGTGTTCTCCCTGAGTATGCACCGTTGCCAAAGTTCGTCGTGCCGAGACACCACATGATGATCGGGTGTGATAAGCTCAACGTTCATCTACAATGGGTGTAAGACAGTTTTGCACACACAGAATACTCAGGTTAAACTTGACGAGCCTAGCATATGCAGATATGGCCACGGAACACTGAGACCGAAAGGTCGAGCATGAATCATATAGTAGATATGATCAACATAGTGATGTTCACCATTGAAAACTACTCCATCTCACATGATGATCGGTTATGGTTTAGTTGATATGGATCACGTGATCACTTAGATGATTAGAGGGATGTCTATCTAAGTGGGAGTTCCTAAGTAATATGATTAATTGAACTTAAATTTATCATGAACTTAGTACCTGATAGTATTTTGCTTCTCTATGTTGTTGTAGATAGATGACCTGTGCTGTTGTTCCGTTGAATTTTAATGCGTTCCTTGAGAAAGCAAAGTTGAAAGATGATGGTAGCAACTACACGGACTGGGTCCGTAACTTGAGGATTATCCTCATTGCTGCACAGAAGAATTACGTCCTAGAAGCACCGCTGGGTGCCAGGCCTGTTGCAGATGCAACTGACGATGTTAAGAACGTCTGGCAGAGCAAAGCTGATGACTACTCGATAGTTCAGTGTGCCATGCGTTACGGCTTAGAACCGGGACTTCAACGATGTTTTGAACATCATGGAGCATATGAGATGTTCCAGGAGTTGAAGTTAATATTTCAAGCAAATGCCCGGATTGAGAGATATGAAGTCTCCAATAAGTTCTATAGCTGCAAGATGGAGGAGAATAGTTCTGTCAATGAACATATACTCAAAATGACTGGGTATAACAATCACTTGATTCAAGTGGGAGTTAATCTTCCGGATGATAGTGTTATTGATAGAATTCTTCAATCACTGCCCCCAAGCTACAAGAGCTTCGTGATGAACTATAATATGCAAGGGATGGATAATACAATTCCTGAGCTCTTCGCAATGCTAAAGGCTGCGGAGGTAGAAATCAAAAAGGAGCATCAAGTGTTGATGGTTAACAAGACCACCAGTTTCAAGAAAAAGGGTAAAGGGAAGAAGAAGGGGAACTTCAAGAAGAACAACAAACAAGTTGCTGCTCAAGAGAAGAAACCTAAGTCTGGACCTAAGCCTGAGACTGAGTGCTTCTACTGCAAACAGACTGGTCACTGGAAGCGGAACTGCCCCAAGTATTTGGCGGATAAGAAGGATGGAAAGGTGAACAAAGGTATATGTGATATACATGTTATTGATGTGTACCTTACTAGAGCTCGCAGTAGCACCTGGGTATTTGAAACTGGTTCTGTTGCTAATGTTTGCAACTCAAAACAGGGACTACGGATTAAGCGAAGACTGGCTAAGGACGAGGTGACAATGCGCGTGGGAAATGGTTCCAAAGTCGATGTGATCGCCGTCGGCACGCTACCTCTACATCTACCTTCGGGATTAGTTCTAAACCTGAATAATTGTTATTTGGTGCCAGCGTTAAGCATGAACATTATATCTGGATCTTGTTTGATGCGAGACGGTTATTCATTTAAATCTGAGAATAATGGTTGTTCTATTTATATGAGTAATATCTTTTATGGTCATGCACCCTTGAAGAGTCGTCTATTTGTGCTGAATCTCGATAGTAGTGATACACATATTCATAATGTTAAAGCCAAAAGATGCAGAGTTGATAATGATAGTGCAACTTATTTGTGGCACTGCCGTTTGGGTCATATTGGTGTAAAGCGCATGAAGAAAATCCATACTGATGGATTCTGGAATCACTTAATTATGAATCACTTGGTACTTGCGAACCATGCCTCATGGGCAAGATGACTAAAATGCTGTTCTCCGGAACAATGGAGCGAGCAACAGATTTATTGGAAATCATACATACTGATGTATGTGGTCCGATTAATATTGAGGCTCGCGGCGGGTATCGTTATTTTCTCACCTTAACAGACGATTTGAGCAGATATGGTTATATCTACTTAATGAAACATAAGTCTGAAACATTTGAAAGGTTCAAAGAATTTCAGAGTGAAGTGGAAAATCATCGTAACAAGAAAATAAAGTTTCTACGATCTGATCGTGGAGGAGAATATTTCAGTTACGAGTTTGGCCTACATTTGAAACAATGCGGAATAGTTTCGCAACTCACGCCACCTGGAACACCACAACGTAATGGTGTGTCCGAACGTTGTAATCGTACTTTACTAGATATGGTGCGATCTATGATGTCTCTTACTGATTTACCACTATCATTTTGGGGTTATGCTTTAGAGATGGTTGCATTCACGTTAAATAGGGCACCATTGAAATCCGTTGAGACGATGCCTTATGAACTGTGGTTTGGCAAGAAACCAAAGTTGTCGTTTCTTAAAGTTTGGGGCTGCGATGCTTATGTGAAAAAGCTTCAACCTGATAAGCTCAAACCCAAATCAGAGAAATGTGTCTTCATAGGATACCCAAAGGAAATTGTTGGGTACACCTTCTATCACATATCTGAAGGCAAGATATTTGTTGCTAAAAATGGATCATTTCTAGAGAAGGAGTTTCTCTCGAAAGAAGTGAGTGGGAGGAAAGTAGAACTTGATGAGGTAACTGTACCTGCTCCCTTATTGGAAAGTAGTTCATCACAGAAACCGGTTCCTGTGACACCTACACTAATTAGTGAGGAAGCTAATGATGTTGATCATGAAACTTCAGATCAACTTAGTATCGAACCTCGTAGGTCAACCAGACTAAGATCCGCACCAGAGTCGTACGGTAATCCTATTCTGGAGGTCATGTTACTTGACCAAGGCGAACCTAGGAACTATGAACACTACAAAAAAAAGACACACCTGTGACATTTTGGGCCGAATGAATTTTTTTTCTGTCATACATATGACACTTCTATGACGATAATTGTGACAAAACCCGGTATCATCATAGATGTGGTGGGCTCCTACTTCTATGACAAAAAATCATGAGAGAAAATGGGCTTTTTGTCCTGGGCGGGCCAGAGACGCAGCTGCATGACATTCTTTGGGCCGACCATGACGGAAAAAACCATCGTAGAAGCAAGGGGGAGGAAAATTTCAGGGAGTTCCCGGTTACGGTGGGAGGTCGGGGGCCGAGCGATGCGCGTTTCTCTCGTACACGTACGCGCGTGTGTGCGAGGTGTTGGCTCTAACTGAACCCGAATGAGGCGTTGGGCTCTAACTGAACCCGAGCGATTGCACTGCAGGCTATGCGTTACTGAACCCGAGCGATCGATCGATGGCTATTAACTGAATCCGATCGAGCGATTCCTTCGCTACTGCTGCTAACTGAAGCCGATCGATGCTGCCTCTGGGATGAACAGCGAGCGTTGCGGGGGGTTTGGATGAACAGTGAGCGGTGGCGTTGCCTCTAGATGAACAGGACCCCGTGGTGTGGTGGAGGGCTGGATGAACAGTAGACGGTGGTGGGGTGGTTGAACAGGACCCCATGGTGTGGAGGGCTGGATGAACAGTAGACGGTGGAGGGGTGCCCGTGGAGGGGTGGTTGAACAGGACCCCGTGGTGTGGAGGGCTGGATGAACAGTAGATGGTGGAGGGGTGCCCGTGGAGGAGTGGTGGAACAGTAGCCGGTGGAGTAGCGCGCGGTGGAGGCTGGATGAACAGGAGCCCATGGAGGCTGGAGGAGGTCGACGGTGGAGATGAACAGTATCCCGTGGAGTCCCGTCTTGCGGTACGCCACACCCCTCCCGATGAACAGGACCCCCGTTTCGACCGTAGGAGGTCCGTTTCGTCCGTTTTGCGGTACGCCACACCCCTCCCGATCAACAGGTCCCCCGTTTCGACCGTAGGTGGTCCGTTTCATCCGTTTTGCGGTACGCAACATCCCTCCCGATCAACAGGACCCCTGTTTCGACCGTAGGAGGTCCGTTTCCTCCATTTTGCAGTACGCCACACCCCTCCCGATCAACAGGACCCTGTTCCGAACGTAGGAGGTTCGTTTCCTCCGTTGTGCGGTACGCCAGGCCTCGTTTCCATCGCCTGTTCCGTCCAAGCCCTCCCGATGAACACGACCACACAATCCGTTCTGACCCAGCCGGTTGGCTCCCACGCGTTCCATTGCCTCCTGATGAACACGACGCATTCCGTTGCCTCCCCATGAACACGATGCATTCCGTTGCCTTCCCATGAACACGACGACGACGCTGTTTCTCCGTTCCGACCCAGCCATGTACACGAGCCCTGGCCGTACGTATACGTGAGTAGGCGTTCGAGACCCCGCCCGTATGTACACATACGTGGCCGTATTTTATTTCTTGCACCCTGGCCGCTGTACGTACGTGTACATGCTACGTGCACGCCTCTACTACGACACGTACGCGCCTCTACTATGGCACGTGCGCGCCTCTACATCCACCAGTATATATATACGTACACGTTCGCGACCAGAATGATAACGCTACGTACGCTTCGACTAGGTGGGTCCCGACTGTCAGGCACTTCCTTGCCTGCGAAGATGTAGCTGGTGGGTCCTAGCAGTCAGGGGGGCGAATCTTTTTTTTGCCCAGACGCACTTCCTTTCATGCGAAGATGTAGCTGGTGGGTCCCAGCAGTCAGGGGCAAACTTTTTTTTTGTGAAATACGGTGGCTCGTCCGGTGGGTCCTCGGGAGCAGGCCGCGGGGAGGAGGGAGCAGGCAGTCCCGCCGGCGCTTGTTTGAGCGGCTGTAGCAGGAAGAGCAGAGAGTGAGGAAGCACGACGACCGTTGGATGGCCATCCAACAGTCACTGCTTGTGCGTCAACCTTTTTTTAGGAAAGCCTCAAATTTGTGGAAAACAGCATACATCCCATCTGCCATTATTTCTAATAATTTACAGCCCATTTGCTAATTATTAAGGTTTTTTTGGAGCCCATATTCTTTTTGTTAGCATTACAGCCCATATTGTGGCCACGGTTAAAAAATTATACGAAATTTTGCATATTTCAGTGCGGTCCGAACTGTTTTTAATCCTGAAATTTCGACTCACATTCAAACTGATTTTAAAAATAAATGTATATCAATATAAAATCCAACAAATTCTCCACGCATAAAATTTAATGTAATTTAAAATCTCGAAATGAAAAAAAAAAGATATTTGAAACTAATTGTCGGTTTGATGTGTTTTAAAAATGTACAACCCATTTGCCATTACTGATGGGCCATTTTCACGGCCAGCCGAATGAAAGCTCTCCTCGTCTTTAAAGATTTGCAGCCCAACAGGCGTGAAAAAGCGATTTACTTGCCAAATCACAAAAAAACTGGGCTGTGGCCATGGACCCAGCTGTCAGCCTCTCCATGAAGAGTACTCTTCCGATGGAAGTCGTTCCTTGACCACGTTGACCACGCCGCGCGGAGAGCACCACGGCGGTGGACAACGGCGAGGCCTAGGAAGGGGACGACGCGGAGACGGGGAAGACGCGGCAGTGGAAGCCCGCGCGGAGAGGAGTACGAGGGTTCACTGGTTCGACTGCGGTGTGAGGCTGCCGTCGCCGCAGGGCCTGGCCAGCGGTGGGAATAGTAGGGGCGGTGAGGCCTCCGCGGTAGCACAGGCGGCCACGGGAGGCAGGAGCATGCGGCACGACGGACGCTGCTTTGGGCGGCCGGAGCAAGAAGACCAGAGGTTGAAGAAGCACTACGGCCGTTGGATGGACATCGTACGGTCACATGAGCTAGAATCGTTCATATTGACTAAGTTGACAAAGCCCTTCATCCCCGTTAACTTAGTAGGCCCACAAGTCAGCCTCCCACCAAGGTGGGTCCCAGCTAGCCGGGGGAGTATTCATTTTTTTGTGCGTAATAAGGAGGCACTTCCGGTGGGTCCGAGCTGACGGCGGGGGGAATGTTTTTCGCGAAATACGGTGGCCCGTCAGGTGGGTCCCAGCAGTCAGGCGGCAAACGTTTTTTTTTGCAAAATACAGTGGCCCGTCCTATGGGTCCTTGCTGTCAGTTGGAGGAATCATTATTTTCCGCTTAATAAGGAGGCACTTACTTGCTGCGGCCGTGGACCCAGCTGAGACTCTCCACGTACAATATACTTCCGATGGAAGTCGTTCCTTGACCACGTTGACCTCGGCGCGTTCCGTCGCATGCATGCGTCCATGGGCGTGGTGCGTCCCCACTGTCAGCCTCTCACGTACAGTCATCTTCCGATGACTCTCGGTTGTTGACCACGTTGACCACACCGTGCCGAGCGCACCCAGACTAGAACGACCCGGAGATGGCGAAGATGGGGAAGTGGAGTCGCAGATGGAGAGGAGTGGGAAACTTCACTGGTTCGGGTGTGCGGCAGCACAGCCGCGGTGCCGCCCACGGGAGACAGGAGCAAGAACAGAGGTTGAAGAAGGAGCACGGCTGTTGGATTAACATCCAACGGTCCAGCTGCTAGAATCATTTGTTGATTAAGTTGACAAATCCGTGCGTACACGTCCGCTTAGTAGGCCCACAAGTCAGTCACCAAATCTGACGGGTCCCAGCTGTCAACGGGATGAATAATTTTTTTCGCAAAACAAGGAGGCACTTCCTTCCGTGCGAAGATACAGCCGGTGTGTCCCAGCTGTCAGGTGGAGAAATAATTTTTTTTGCAAAACAATGAGGTCCCTCCTATAGCTGGTTCGAATCCAAACCTAGACTATGACTATATATGGTGCTATGCTACTCTGCAAGTAATGAAACTAACATATCCAAGGTTCGCTTCTCCTCTTCTCTACTTACTCTGCCTAGCATCAGAAGATCTGGCCGCACCAACCATGTCCCCTGGCTGCTCGTCCACCTGCTCTTCAGCAGGCAACAACCAGATATGCGCCAAGTCGCCACCCGTACCATCGCCTGTGGGTCTCATCACACCCCCGCCGGCACGCGCACCGCAGCCGATTGCTCATCGCAACCCGCTGCCGTTGGTGTGGTGCCACTGCTGCAAATCACGCAGAGTCATCCATCGCGTCTCAACCACAATCCGCAACCCTGGCGGAGTCTTCTACAAATGCCCGAATCATGGGGTAATAATATGTTTAAGTGTTGTTCTGCTGCTTTCAGTTGTTGATTTTTTTAATAGTTTGGTTGATGATCTTCCAATTTGATTCGTGCAGAAAAGGGAAGATTCGTGTGATTTGTATTTCTGGGAAGTTGCTGATGTGGGGGAATGCAACTACGCTGATTATTTGGTTAGCCGAGGAATCCCAATACCAACAGGTTGGGGTGTTGGACAAGTAACTGAAGGAACGACAGAAGAGGAAGATGCAGAGCAGAAGGTTAAAGATGCAGTTCCTTTGATCATGGCCAAGCAACAGCTGCTGAACGGCCTTGACAGCAATGAGGAGATGAAAGAGCTTGTGAAGATAATGGGCAAAATCGACGTGCTCTGTAGGATGATTGTCTCTTTATTTGAAGTGTATGTAGCACTCATGATGTATTTAGTGGCTACGACATGAGCACTTTGCTGAAACTAGTAATGAATGAAACCTGTGTAGCTGGCTGGGCGTAGTGTTGTGAACATCTAATGATTTCTTTTAACGGAAATCAGGGGGTATCCCCTTTTGCTCATATAAATAAATAAATAGCAGAGGCCCTGTCAGGTCAGCTTTGTTCTCATTCGAAGACGTCGAGCAAATTGCAGTCCAACAGCAAACTATGTCATCAAATTCAAGTTTCACAGCCAAATATGAGTACAACTAAACAACAATGTCATCATGTTTTAGTTGTTATACAATCACCAAACACAAATCAGCATACATAACAAGTGATGTTCTCACAGCAAAATACTAAACAACATGTTCATCAGGTTTCAGTTGTCATAGCAAACACAATTTCACATAGTAGATAAAAAACGTCTTCTGACAGCCAAATACGACAAAAGCAATGTAATCATCATCCGCAGCAGTAGCGTCAACATCTTCGCCATGTGTATCAGTCTGAATCCTAATTCCCCACGGTGTCATCTTCTTCTTCGTCCACAATGTCCTCGAACATTGGCTTCTTCTTGATCAACTCTTGTATGTCCATAGCACGACAGGCAATCTTTTCGCTGGCATCATTGACGTGATGGTTCTCAAAGATATTAGGAACATCTGTGTTATCTTGTACATCAGGAGCAGTGTAAGCATCATCTTGTTATGCAACTTCATTAAACGAATTCCTCTGCTCAAACCTTTGCAATACTCTCCAGTCATCGCTACGTGTAAATGTGTCTTCCAAGAAAAATATCTGTGTTGCTTGATTTGCCAAAATAAAAGGCTCATTGGTCTGGTACGCCGCCTTGACATTGATGGATTTGAAATAATCATCAGCTCTGGGTTTTGCGATCCTGGAAAACAGGTTACCAACGACAGCACAATAGAACCACACACCGATGATCCTCAAAACTGGAGATATACTGCAACTAAACAATGTTTGTTATGTTAGCATACATTTCAGTTGTCTCTTTGTCATACGTATCCGTGCTCATGATGGCACTGTTTTGTGTCTTCCTGCCTTCGTCTCGTGCAAGGGTGTTGTAGCGCACATCTCCAACAACGCAAGATTCATAATGTCTTACCCGAGTATCAGGACCCATTGCTAGTGAGTAAAGGGCATCATCAACTGCCTGCCCATCCTCCCGCATCTTCTTAACCTATGGTTAGAAAATAGACAAGCTGATCATCTTATGTACTCAATATATTTAAAAAACTGACAGTGCACTTCAAAAGCTTACATGGTTCTTGAACCATTTCGCAAATCCTGCCATAACCAGTTTGTCAATGTTTCTTGGATTTTGCGGCAGTAACTCCTCTTTGTAGATGCTGCACAACATAGTGATCGCGTCAAACATCTAAATATATAAGAATGTGCTGCAAGTTTAGTAGATTACGATGTATAAGTTGCAGTACTGCACTTACTTGATATAAGGTAGTATCTCAGGACAGTTATTCAACACATACCAAACCATTTTGTCCAAATCTTTAGGTTCGTCCTCTTGTCGACTCTTCCCTGTAACTCGAATAGAATAATCGAAAACATTGAGCCCGGGATTGTCTTCACCCACCTCTTTGCTAAGTTGATCACCTGTTTCAATGTATTTTGAGCAGAATGTCAACGCTTCTGTAGCAATGTAGGCCTCTGCAATGGAACCCTCGGGTCTAGCTCTGTTCCTAACATAGCCCTTGAAAGTGCCTAGCCGCCTTTCAATAGGGTACATCCAGCCATACTGTATTGGACCTCTAAGTAGTGCCTCATCAGGTAGATGAACAGCCAAATGCACCATCACATCAAAGAAGGCTGGAGGATATATCTTCTCAAGGTAGCATAGGATAGTTGGTATCTTATCTCTAAGACGCTCCAAAGCATCTATCCTGATATTCCTATTGCAGAGTTCCCTGAAGAATTCTCCCAACTCTGCAACTGCTGTGTATAAGTCAGGGCGGCCCAATCCTCTAAGGATAACAGGTAAAACCCTTTGAAGTAGGACGTGGCAGTCATGAGTTTTCAACCCTTGTACCTTGTTTCCATCTGCACTGACTCTCCTTTCAGGGTTTGAAGCAAATCCATGTGGGAATCTCACACGTGACAGGACCTCGCAGAATTCTTTTCTTTTTACCTTGTCCAAGACGTACATCAGCTGGTGCCATATCCCGTGGTTTACCTTCATCTTGCACCTGCAAATCCTTTCTGATACCCAAGTGTGTCAAATCAATCCTAGATTTTAAGGTATCTTTCGTCTTGCCTTCAATATTAAGAAGTGTGCCGATAATGCTGTCACATATATTTTTCTCGATGTGCATCACATCAAGATTATGCTGCAGATCCAAATCTTTCCAATACTCCAAGTCCCACGAAGTGGACCTGCGGGTAAACAATAATCTCTCTTCTACCCTGCCATGCTTCCTTTTCCCGCTACCATTACCAAGATGGTTTCCTAGTGTAATATGGCTGACCTTCTCTAATTCCACTTGCAACTCATCGGCGGTGAGCCTGTTTGGCGCATCACTGTTTTCATGCTTTGCATTGAACACATGTCCTCGGTATTTTCTAGGATGCGGCTTGTCCTTGGCAAGGAAACAACGGTGTCCAATGTAACAGATCTTGCTAAGTATTGCGTATGACAGCGGATTCCTGTCACAGCGAACACATGCATTGTAACCATGTGTCGTTCGCCCTGACATAGTGCCCAAAGCCGAATAATCATGGATGCACCAAATTATAACAGCACATAGAAAGAAATCAGCTAGTGGGCTGCTATATAGGTCTCGAGTGAGAACACCCTTCCATAGATGTTGAAGTTCCTCCACAAGAGGCTCCATGAACAAATCAAAATCCTTTCCAGGACTTTTTGGACCTGGGATGAGCAAGGCCATCATGTAGTTTGATTCTTTGGTGCAGACATTTGGAGGCATGTTGTAAGGGATAACAAGCACTGGCCACATGCTATATGTGGCGCTCTGGTGGCCAAATGGGTTAAATCCGTCTGAAGCTAAGCCAAGTCTAATGTGTCTCGGGTTAGCAGCAAACTCTTTGTGTTTATCATTGAAGCTTTTCCACTCACTACCATGAGATGGATGGCTCATTACATTCTGATCTCTGTACTCCTGGTTCCTAGAATGGCACAGTACATCCTCTCTTGTTTCGGCATCATGAAACAACCTCTGCAATCTTGGTATAATTGGAAAATGTCTCAGAACATTATGAGGAATCCTCTTCATAGCATCGCCATCTTTCCATCTTGATGATTTGCATTTCGGGCATTCACTTAAGTTGGCATAATCCTTCCAGAACAGAACACAATTATTCTTACAAACATGGATCATATCATATCCAATTCCAACTGCACGAAGGAAATTCTTCATTTTACTGTAAGTGTGTGGCAGCTCAGACGCATGTGGGAAAGATTCACGGAAAGCAGCCAACATCGCATCGAATGATTTGTTGGTCATCCGCTCAGATGTCTTCACCTGAAGAAAGGTGACCATAGCTGAGAATACTGACAGCTTATTTCCTGGGGTGACAGCAACGTTGCATTGTTCCAACATGTGGGCCCACCGTTTTTCTTCTGCAGGTGAAAGTTCACGGAATGCACGAGCATTTCGTAGCATTTTTTCAATGTTGGTCAAACTCACTGGCTCCGCCACCACCACCTCCTCCTCCTCTTCCACCTGAGCATCAGGCAGATCAAGATGGTGATCTTTTGCTTCCACGTAGTCAATAACATTGACGTTCACAGCTTCACCATGATGTACCCACCTAGTATATGTGACTGACATCCCATACAAGTGTAGATGATTTTGCACAGTTGACTGGGGTCTTGTAACTGAATTCATACAATTGCTACACGGGCAGAGCACATCTGATTTCGGACCACCGTACTCAGCTCTGATAAATTTCATGAAGTTTTCAACCCCCTCGACATATGCAGCGGAGAATCTTCGAGCAGAAGTTATCCAAGTCATGTCCATCTGTTAGACATACAAATTAGTTCTTCTACTAGATATTACAGGAAAAACATATATGCTTTTTATGAAGTCCAGAAAAAAAATACCTATATCGATGTCTAAAGCTATGGCAAGATATTTGGACGAGCAGATCTAAGTAACGAAATATATGTAAAGCTAATTCACCAAACAGATTTGAGTGCCAAATTATGGTAGGCTGTTTCAGCAGTCAATGAGGCCGAACACACAGCCATCGAACTATCGAAGGCCATCGCAGCAACAAAGATCGAGTATAAAACGGTGTAGAGCTATTTCACCTAACAGATTGGCTACTAGACCATGGCAATCTACGTCACAATAAATATATGGCAGGATATTTTAGCAACTAATCAGCCTTGGCATGCCATCTCAGCTAAGCAGATTGAGTGCAGAACAGGGCAAGGAAGCTTCTTAAGCAGAGCATACTGACAGTAAACTACTTCGGCAAACAGTGAGATTAACAGCGTCTATCAGCTAACATTCAGCGCTACACCGACATGAACGGGGCCTCAGTCTAGAATGCGCGTACCGTGGGAGAAGTTGACAGCCGTGCGTCTCCACACGAACGTCACCAGCGGTGGCAGCGCTGACCGCCGTGCGCCTCCACAAGAACGTAGCCAGAGGTGGCGGCGCGGCTAGAGGACGGCAGTCTACAAGAGCGTACTGTGGGAGCGAGAGGATCGCCGAACCTCTACGCCGACTATCGGCGCGGCGGGGAGGGCGGCATTGGCAGAGCGAATGGAGTGGAGGGGGACAGGGGGAGGGGGGTTTGGGGAATATTATTGGCTAGTTGGCCGAAGGGCGGTTGAATCGGATTTGGGGGAATTTTTGGGTGTGGGGGGGGGGAGGATTTTCGCGCGGTGGGCGGGGGGAGTTTGGCGCATGGTCGGTTTCTCCAAGTGCAGTCCCACGTGTCAGTGAAGAGGCAAGCTGAAGCGCGTTCCGTTTGCGTGAGCCGTGTGCAGGACCGAACGTGTGTGGGGTGCAATGCGACCGCGATAGGAGTGTTGTGAGTGTACCGCCTTTTTTCCTTTTAAACTAGGTGCTTCGCCCCCTCAAAAAAAAATTTGTTACTTCGCGCGATCCATCGATACTACTACTAGTAATCCGGTAATCCCGACTAAAACGGCGTGGCCGGGTCTTTTCCCGCGCGATATGCTGGGAGGTTGGCTTAGTTGGGTTTTTTAGGACGAGTAATGCTACACCTACGTAATCCCAGTTACGTAATTAACGTAATGTGAAATGTGTGAGCTGTTGATTGTAGATTGGGGGGAGGGAGGGGCCCACCACCATGAAAATCAGGGGCGGCGAGAGAGAGGCAATTTACGTTAACCCTTTCGTAGGTTCCCGTAGATGTAGAAATATGTGAAATGCGTGAATGTGTAGTGGACGTACTATTGGAGTGCCTAAGATAATTTGTGTATGTATAGACCCTATGTGTTTATTTTACTTCGCATGTTAGATTTTTCTCAGTTCAATAAAAAGCAGAGTTGGTGATGATGGTGGGCCTGTCATCCTGCAATATAGGCCGTCCGATCTATATCTAACGGATAGGAAGGAAACTATGACAATTTACCCGCACTCCTCTCCACATTTGCAGATAAGGCTTTCCCTCGTTCATCCTTTTCTCCCACAAGATCTTGATCTTCCGTGCAACGCACGGGCATCTTGCTAGTACTCCTACAATATGTATATTATTGTGAAAGTTCATATACACCGGCCGAGATTAATGCAAACACGGCAGATTTTCATTACATTTCGAACTTTTATAGGACAGAAAAATAAAAGAAACCCGACCCTAAACCTATTCTACGGCGGCGACCGACGTCCTCCATCTATGATCTCTATGTACGGGGGCGGGGTTCAAGACCCGTGAAGTGAAGGTGCGGTCTCCGGCGAGTAAGAGTAGAACACGGGATACGGACCGGCCAGTTGGCACACCATGCCCTGCCGCCTCCCATGCCCTACGCATCCTCGACGGAGTCCCCGACCTTGGCGGTGCTGGACGTTGGACGGCGGCAAGTAGGACGCGTGGCTGATGGTGCTCCCGACTTCGGCCGCCAGCGTGGCCACCGCTTGTGCGGTCGCGTCCGCGTCCGGCTACGCCGCTATTGCGTCGCGAGAGGGGACTTGAGCGAGGGCGGCGACCTCGAGCTTCATCCCCGAAGACAAGCTCTCCCGCAGAGCGTTCGCACTTGCGGTCATGGCGGATGTGGTGCCAGGTAGGAGGACGATGTGCTATGGTGTGGAGGTTAGCTGGGCGTTGCCGCTTTAAGTAGCACATTCCGGTGAGGCCAAGCGTCCGGGTGCGTCATTAAGTCACCGGAGTTGGTTCCTCGGGCACCGAGCCTCTTAACGACGACATACGAACGGACGGCATGAATGCGGGCAGCTGGCGCCGGCTGGGAACGCACCGCGCGACGGCGCGAGGGACGAGGGTTTTGGTGTGCCAGGGTAGTCAGTTGCGGTCGTGGCAACGTTGGAGATGCCCTTTGCTCACATGCGATCCCCGCATGTCATTGAAAAAGCAAGACGACCCGGCATGGTCTCAGGTCCAGAGGATGCAGTTGGCCGCGCTACACCACTCCGCGGACGCGTCGCGGTGCCCCGTGCATCCTCGACGAGCCGGGTGTTGGGGTGTGTTTGGATTGTGGCCAAAGTGCACCTTACCAAAATTTTGGTCATGACCCAAAGATTGGTCTTTGTTTGGATGGTTGCCATTTTTTTGGCATGCCAATGAACTCTAGCCAACTCTAGTTCATTTTTCTTGCCAATGTCGGCCAAATCATGGGCAACCAATACCTCAACCAAAATTTTGGTCATGACCCAAAGATTGGTCTTTGTTTGGATGGTTGCCATTTCTTTGGCATGCCAATGAACTCTAGCCAACTCTAGTTCATTTTTCTTGCCAATGTCGGCCAAATCATGGGCAACCAATACCTCAACCAAAATTTTGGCTACCCAATGCTTTGATGGGGCAACCTTGGGCACAAACCAACACTACAAAAAAAAGACACATCCGTGACATTTTGGGCCGAACGAAATTTTTTTCTGACATACATATGACACTTCTATGACGATAATTGTGACAAAACCCGGTATCATCATAGATGTGGTGGGCTCCTACTTCTATGACAAAAAATCATGACAGAAAATGGGCTTTTCGTCCTGGGCGGGCCGGAGACGTAGCTGCATGACGTTCTTTGGGCCGTCCATGACGGAAAAAACCGTGGTAGAAGCGAGGGCGAGGAAAATTTCGAGGAGTTCCCGGTTACGGTGGGAGGTCGGGGCCGAGCGATGCGCGTTTCTCTCGTACACGTACGCGCGTGTGTGCGAGACGTTGGCTCTAACTGAACCCGAGCGAGGCGTTGGGCTCTAACTGAACCCGAGCGATTGCACTGCAGGCTACGCGTTACTGAACCCGAGCGATCGATCGATGGCTGTTAACTGAACCCGATTGAGCGATTCCTTCGGTACTGCTGCTAATTGAAGCCGATCGATGCTGCCTCTGGATGAACAGTGAGCGTTGCTGGGGGGGTTTGGATGAACAGTTTCCGGTGGGGGTGGATGAACAGGACCCCGTGGTGTTGCCTCTGGATGAACAGGACCCCGATCGATCGAGCCGGTTGGGGCTGGATGAACAGGACCCCGTGGAGGGCAGGATGAACAGGACCACCCCGTGGAGGGCAGAATGAATAGTAGACAGTGGAGGGCTGGATGAACAGTAGCCCGTGGAGGGGTGGTTGAATAGGAGCCCGTGGAGAGGGCTGGTTGAACAGTAGCCGGTGGAGTAGCGCGTGGTGGAGGCTTGATGAACAGGAGCCCGTGGATGAACAGTCGCAGGTGGAGGCTGGAGGAGGTCGACGGTGGAAGAACAGTAGCCCGTGGAGGCTGGAGGGGGTCGACAGTGGAGATGAACAGTATCCCGTGGAGTCCCGTTTTGCGGTACGCCACACCCCTCCCGATGAACAGGACCCCCGTTTCAACTGTAGCGCTCCAACACAAGTCCGTTTCCTTCGTTTTGCGGTACGCCACACCCCTCCCGATCAATAGGACCCCCGTTTCGACCGTAGGAGGTCCGTTTTCTCTGTTTTACGGTACGCCAGACCCCTCCCGATGAACAGGATCCCGTTTCAAACATGGCCGGTCGAACACAAGGCCGTTTCCTCCGTTCTGCAGTACGCTAGGCCTCGTTTCCATTGGTTGTTCCGTCCAAGCCCTCCCGATGAACACGACGATGCATTCCGTTCCTACCCAGCTGGTTGGCTCCCCATGAACACGGCGACGACGCTGTTTCTCCGTTCCGACCCAGCCATGTACACGAGCCCTGGCCGTATGTATGCGCGAGTAGGCGTTCGAGACCCTGTCCGTATGTACGTACATGGCCGTATTTTCTTTCTTGCACACTGGCCGATGTACGTACGTGTACATGATACGTGCGCGCCTCTACTACGACACATGCGTGCCTCTACATCCACCAGTATATATGTACGTACACGTTCACGACCAGAATGACAATGCTACGTACGCTTCGACGAGGTGGGTCCCGACTGTCAGGCACTTCCTTGCCTGCGAAGATGTAGCTGGTGGGTCCCAGCAGTCAGGGGGGCGAATCGTTTTTTTTTGCCCAGACGCACTTCCTTGCGTGCAAAGATGTAGCTGGTGGGTCCCAGCAGTCAGGGGGAAACATTTTTTTCGCGAAATATAGTGGCCCGTTCGGTGGGTCCCAGCTGTCAGGTGGAGGAATCATTATTTTCCGCGTAATAAGGAGGCACTTCCTTGCTGCGGCCGTGGACCCAGTTGTCAGCCTCTCCACGTACAGTCCACGTCCGATGGAAGTCGTTCCTTGACCACGTTGACCACGCCGCGCTGAGGGCACCAGGGCGGTGGACCATGGCGAGGCCTAGGAAGGGGACGACGGGGAGCCGGGGAAGACGCGGCAGTGGAAGCCCGCGCGGAGAGGAGTTCAAGGGTTCACTGGTTCGGCTGCGTTGTGAGGCTGCCGTCGCCGCAGGGCCTGGCCAGCGGTAGGAATAGTAGGGGCGGTGAGGCCTCCGCGGCAGCACAGCCGGCCACGGGAGGCAAGAGCATGCGGCACGACCGGCGCTGCTTTGGGCGGCTAGAGCAAGAAGACCAGAGGTTGAAGAAGCACTACGGCCGTTGGATGGACATCGTACGGTCACTGGAGCTAGAATCGTTCACATTGACTAAAGTTGACAAAGGCCCCCGTCCCAGTCAACTTAGTAGGCCCACAAGTCAGCCTCCCACCATGGTGGGTCCCAGCTATCAGGGGGAGTATTCTTTTTTTGTGCGTAATAAGGAGGCACTTCCTTGTGTGCGAAGATATAGCTGGTGGGTCCGAGCTGTCAGCGGCGGTAACGTTTTTTCGCGAAATACAGAGGCCCTTTCGGTGGGTCCATGATGTCAGGTGGAGGAATCATTATTTTGCGCATAATAAGGAGGCATTTCCTTGCGTGCAGCCGTGGACCAAGTTGTCGGCCTCTCCACGTACAGTCCACTTCAGATGCATGTCGGTCGTTGACCACGTGACCAGGCCGCGCCGAGAGCACCAGGGCGGTGGCCAACGGCGAGGCCTAGGAAGGGAACGACACGGAGGCAGGGAAGACTCGGCGGTTGTTTCCCACGCGGAGGGGAGTACGACTGTACGAGGGTTTACTGGTTCGTCTGCCGTTGCCGGAGAATAACAGCAGGTGTGGGTGAGTAGAGGGATGGCTACGCCAACAATGGGACTACGGTGGGGCGGTGAGGCCTGCGCGGTAGCAGAGCCGGCCGCGGGGAGGAGGGAGCAGGCAGTCCCGCCGGCGCTTGTTTGAGCGGCTGGAGCAGGAAGAGCAGAGATTGAAGAAGCACGACGGCCGTTGGATGGCCATCCAACAGTCACTGCTTGTGCGTCAACCTTTTTTTTAGGAAAGCCTCAAATCTGTGTAAAAACAGCATACATCCCATCTGCCAATATTTCTAATAATTTACAGCCCATTTGCTAATTATTAAGGTTTTTTTGGAGCCCATATTATTTTTGTTAGCATTACAGCCCATATTGTGGCCACGGTTAAAAAATTATACGAAATTTTGCATATTTAGGTGCGGTCCGAACTGTTTTTAATCCCGAAATTTTGACTCACATTCAAACTGATTTTAAAAATGAATGTATATCAATATAAAATCCAACAAATTCTCCACGCATAAAAATTAATGTAATTTAAAATCTCGAAATGAAAAAAAAAATATTTGAAACTAATTGCCGGTTTGATGTGTTTTAAAAATGTACAGCCCATTTCTCATTACTGATGGGCCATTTTCTCGATCAGCCGAATGAAAGCTCTCCTCGTCTTGAAAGATTTGCAGCCCAACAGGCCTGACAAAGCGACTTGGCAAATCACAAAAAAACTGGGCTGTGGCCGTGGACCCAGCTGTCAGCCTCTCCACGTACAGTACTCTTCCGATGGAAGTCGTTCTTTGACCACGTTGACCACGCCGCGTGGAGAGCACCACGGCGGTGGACAACGGCGAGGCCTTGGAAGGGGATGACGCGGAACCAGGGCAGACGCGGCAGTGGAAGCCCGCGCGGAGAGGAGTACAAGGGTTCACTGGTTCGGCTGCGGTGTGAGGCTGCCGTCGCCGCAGGGCCTGGCCAGCGGTGGGAATAGTAGGGGGCGGTGAGGCCTCCGCGGCAGCACAGCCGGCCACGGGAGGCAGGAGCATGCGGCACGACCGGCACTGCTTTGGGCGGCTGGAGCAAGAAGACCAGAGGTTGAAGAAGCACTACGGCCGTTGGATGGACATCGTACGGTCACTGGAGCTAGAATCGTTCATATTGACTAAAGTTGACAAAGGCCCCCGTCCCAGTCAACTTAGTAGACCCACAAGTCAGCCTCCCACCATGGTGGGTCCCAGCTAGCAGGGGGAGTATTCATTTTTTTGTGCGTAATAAGGAGGCACTTCCAGTGGGTCCGAGCTGACAGCGGGGGGAACGTTTTTTTCGCGAAATACGCTGGCCCGTCCGATGGGTCCCAGGAGTCAGGGGGGAAACGTTTTTTTTGCGAAATAAGGTGGCCCGTCCGGTGGGTCCCTGCTGTCAGGTGGAGGAATAATTATTTTGCGCGTAATAAGGAGGCACTTCCTTGCGGCCGCCTGGACCCAGCTGTCAGCCTCTCCACGTACAGTACTCTTCCGATGGAAGTCGGTCGTTGACCATGTTGACCACGCCGCGCCGAGAGCACCAGGGCGGTGGTCTGGACGACGGTGATGCCTAGGAAGGGGACGACGCGGAGCCGGGGAAGACGCGACAGTGGAAGCCCTCGCGGAGAGGAGTACAAGGGTTCACTGGTTCGGCTGTGGTGTGAGGCTGTCGTCGCCGCAGAATAACAGGGGGTGTGAGTGAGTAGAGGGATGGCCTGGCCAGCGGTGGGAGTAGTACGGGGCGGTGAGGCCTCCGCGGCATCACAACCGTCCACGGGAGGCAGGAGCACGCGACAGGACCAGCGCTGCTTTGGGTGGCTGGAGCAAGAAGACCAGAGGTTGAAGAAGCACTACGGCCGTTGGATGGACATCATACGATCACTGCAGCTAGAATCGTTTATATTGACTAAGTTGACAAAGCCCTTGGTACGCGTCAACTTAGTAGGCCCACAGCTCGGATTTGGCAGAGAACATATAGCCCATTTGCGATTTGTAAGAATGTACATCCCATTTTTTAATTCTAATGGAATTTACTACAACCCATTTACAGTTTGTTAAAAGTACACCCCAACTTCATCCTACAATGCCGCCGAAACAAGAAACGACTAGTAGCGGCAAGAAGAATTGGCAACATCAACACCCACAACTTCTTTGTGTTCTACTCGTGCATAGTAACTACGCATAGGCCTGGCTCATGATGCCACTGTTGGGAATCGTAGCATAATTTTAAAATTTTCCTACGCTCACCAAGATGCATCTATGGAGTCTACTAGCAACGAGGGAAGGGAGTGCATCTACATACCGTTGTAGATCGCGAGCGGAAGCGTTCCAATGAACGTGGATGACGGAGTCGTACTCGCCGTGATCCAAATCACCGATGACCGAGTGCCGAACGTACGGCACCTCCGCGTTCAACACACGTACGGTGCAGCGACGTCTCCTCCTTTCTTGATCCAGCAAGGGGGGAGGAGAGGTTGATGGAGATCCAACAGCACGACGGCGTGGTGGTGGATGTAGCGGCTCTCCGGCAGGGCTTCGCCGAGCTTCTGCGCGAGAGAGAGAGGTGTTGCAGGGGAGGAGGGAGGCGCCAAAGGCTGTAGTGTGCTGCCCTCCCTCCCCCCCCCTTTATATAGGCCCCCAAGGGGGGTGCGCAGCCCTTGGAGATGGGATCTCCAAGGGGGGACGGCGGCCAAGGGGGGAAGGGGTTGCCTTGCCCCCCAAGGCAAGGGGGAACTCCCCCCCTAGGGTTCCCAACCCTAGGCGCATGGGGGGGAGGCCCAAAGTGGCGCCCCAGCCCATTAGGGGCTGGTTCCCCTCCACTTTCAGCCCACGGGGCCCTCCGGGACAGGTGGCCCCACCCGGTGGACCCCCGGGACCCTTCCGGTGGTCCCGGTACAATACCGATAACCCCCGAAACTTTCCCGGTGGCCAAAACTGGACTTCCTATATATAATTCTTCACCTCCGGACCATTCCGGAACCTCTCGTGACGTCCGGGATCTCATCCGGGACTCCGAACAACTTTCAGGTTTCCGCATACATATATCTCTACAACCCTAGCGTCACCGGACCTTAAGTGTGTAGACCCTACGGGTTCGGGAGACATGCAGACATGACCGAGACGCCTCTCCGGTCAATAACCAACAGCGGGATCTGGATACCCATGTTGGCTCCGACATGTTCCACGATGATATCATCGGGTGAACCACGGTGTCGAGGATTCAATCAATCCGTATGCAATTCCCTTTGTCAATCGGTATGTTACTTGCCCGAGATTCGATCGTCGGTATCCCAATACCTTGTTCAATCTCGTTACCGGCAAGTCTCTTTACTCGTACCGCAATGCATGATCCCGTGACCAACGCCTTGGTCACATTGAGCTCATTATGATGATGCATTACCGAGTGGGCCCAGAGATACCTCTCCGTTTACACGGAGTGACAAATCCCAGTCTCGATCCGTGCCAACCCAACAGACACTTTCGGAGATACCCGTAATGCACCTTTATAGTCACCCAGTTACGTTGTGACGTTTGGCACACCCAAAGCACTCCTACGGTATCCGGGAGTTGCACGATCTCATGGTCTAAGGAAAAGATACTTGACATTGGAAAAGCTCTAGCAAACGAAACTACACGATCTTTTATGCTATGCTTAGGTTGGGTCTTGTCCATCACATCATTCTCCTAATGATGTGATCCCGTTATCAGTGACATCCTATGTCCATAGTCAGGAAACCATGACTATCTGTTGATCAACGAGCTAGTCAACTAGAGGCTTACTAGGGACAGGTTGTGGTCTATGTATTCACACATGTATTACGATTTCCAGACAATACAATTATAGCATGAATAAAAGACTATTATCATGAACACAGAAATATAATAATAACCATTTATTATTGCCTCTAGGGCATATTTCCAACAGTCTCCCACTTGCACTAGAGTCAATAATCTAGTTACATTGTGATGAATCGAACACCCATTGCGTCCTGGTGTTGATCATGTTTTGCCCTAGGGAGAGGTTTAGTCAACGGATCTGCTACATTCAGGTCCGTGTGTACTTTACAAATATCTATGTCTCCATTTTGAACACTTTTCACGAATGGAGTTGAAGCGACGCTTGATATGCCTGGTCTTCCTGTGAAACCTGGGCTCCTTCGCAAGGGCAATAGCTCCAGTGTTGTCACAGAAGAGAGTCATTGGGCCCGACGCATTGGGAATCACCCCTAGGTCGGTAATGAACTCCTTCATCCAGACTGCTTCCTGTGCTGCCTCCGAGGCTGCCATGTATTCCGCTTCATATGTAGATCCCGCCACGACGCTTTGCTTGCAACTGCACCAGCTTACTGCTCCTCTATTCAAAATATACACGTATCCGGTCTGTGACTTCGAGTCATCCGGATCTGTGTCGAAGCTAGCGTCGACGTAACCCTTTACGACGAGCTCTTCGTCACCTCCATAAACGAGAAACATATCCTTAGTCCTCTTCAGGTACTTCAGGATATTCTTGACCGCTGTCCAGTGTTCCTTGCCGGGATTACTTTGGTACCTTCCTACCAAACTTACGGCACGGTTTACATCAGGTCTGGTACACAGCATGGCATACATAATAGACCCTATGGCCGAGGCATAGGGGATGACACTCATCTCTTCTATATCTTCTGCCGTGGTCGGGCATTGAGCCGTGCTCAATTGCACACCTTGCAATACAGGCAAGAACCCCTTCTTGGACTGATCCATACTGAACTTCTTCAATATCTTGTCAAGGTATGTACTCTGTGAAAGACCAATGAGGCGTCTTGATCTATCTCTATAGATCTTGATGCCTAATATGTAAGCAGCTTCTCCAAGGTCCTTCATTGAAAAACACTTATTCAAATAGGCCTTTATACTTTCCAAGAATTCTATATCATTTCCCATCAATAATATGTCATCCACATATAATATGAGAAATGCTACAGAGCTCCCACTCACTTTCTTGTAAACACAGGCTTCTCCATAAGTCTGTGTAAACCCAAACGCTTTGATCATCTCATCAAAGCGAATGTTCCAACTCCGAGATGCTTGCACCAGCCCATAGATTGAGCGCTGGAGCTTGCATACTTTGTTAGCATTCTTAGGATCGACAAAACCTTCCGGCTGCATCATATACAACTCTTCCTTAAGGAAGCCGTTAAGGAATGCCGTTTTGACGTCCATCTGCCATATCTCATAATCATAGTATGCGGCAATTGCTAACATGATTCGGACGGACTTCAGCTTCGCTACGGGTGAGAAAGTCTCATCGTAGTCAACCCCTTGAACTTGTCGATAACCCTTAGCGACAAGTCGAGCTTTGTAGATGGTCACATTACCATCTGCATCCGTCTTCTTCTTAAAGATCCATTTGTTTTCTATGGCTCGCCTCTCATCGGGCAAGTCTGTCAAAGTCCATACTTTGTTTTCATACATAGATTCTATCTCGGATTTCATGGCTTCTAGCCATTTGTCGGAATCCGGGCCCGCCATCGCTTCTTCATAGTTCGAAGGTTCACCGTTGTCTAACAACATGATTTCCAGGACAGGGTTGCCGTACCACTCTGGTGCGGAACGTGTCCTTGTGGACCTACGAAGTTCAGTAACTTGATCTGAAGCTTCATGATCATCATCATTAACTTCCTCCCCAGTTGGTGTAGGCACCACAGGAACATTTTCCCGTGCTGCGCTACTTTCCGGTTCGGAAGGGGTGACTATCACCTCATCAAGTTCCACTTTCCTCCCACTCAATTCTTTCGAGAGAAACTCCTTCTCTAGAAAGGACCCGTTCTTTGCAACGAAGATCTTGCCTTCGGATCTGAGGTAGAAGGTATACCCAATAGTTTCCTTAGGGTATCCTATGAAGACGCATTTTTCCGATTTGGGTTCGAGCTTTTCAGGTTGAAGTTTCTTGACATAAGCATCGCATCCCCAAACTTTTAGAAACGACAGCTTAGGTTTCTTCCCAAACCATAATTCATACGGTGTCGTCTCAACGGATTTAGACGGTGCCCTATTTAAAGTGAATGCGGCAGTCTCTAAAGCATAACCCCAAAATGAGAGCGGTAAATCGGTAAGAGACATCATAGATCGCACCATATCCAATAGAGTGCGATTATGACGTTCGGACACACCATTTCTCTGAGGTGTTCCAGGCGGCGTGAGTTGTGAAACTATTCCACATTTCCTTAAGTGTGTACCAAATTCGTGACTTAAATATTCTCCACCACGATCTGATCGTAAGAATTTTATTTTCCTGTCACGTTGATTCTCGACTTCACTCTGAAATTCCTTGAACTTTTCAAAGGTTTCAGACTTGTGTTTCATTAGGTAGACATACCCATATCTACTTAAATCATCAGTGAGAGTGAGAACATAACGATATCCTCCGCGAGCCTCAACACTCATTGGACCGCACACATCGGTATGTATGATTTCCAATAAGTTGGTTGCTCGCTCCATTGTTCCGGAGAACGGAGTCTTGGTCATCTTACCCATGAGGCATGGTTCGCACGTGTCAAATGATTCGTAATCAAGAGACTCCAAAAGTCCATCTGCATGGAGCTTCTTCATGCGCTTGACACCAATGTGACCAAGGCGGCAGTGCCACAAGTATGTGGGACTATCGTTATCAACTTTACATCTTTTGGTATTCACACTATGAACATGTGTAGCATCACGTTCGAGATTCATCAAGAATAAACCATTGACCAGCGGGGCATGACCATAAAACATATCTCTCAAATAAATAGAACAACCATTATTCTCAGATTTAAATGAGTAGCCATCTCGAATTAAACGAGATCCAGATACAATGTTCATGCTCAAAGCTGGCACTAAATAACAATTATTGAGGTTTATAACTAATCCCGTGGGTAGATGCAGAGGTAGCGTGCCGACGGCGATCACATCGACCTTGGAACCATTCCCGACGCGCATCGTCACCTCGTCTTTTTCCAGTCTCCGTTTATTCCGTAGTTCCTGATTTGAGTTACAAATATGAGCAACCGCACCGGTATCAAATACCCAGGAGCTACTACGAGTACTGGTAAGGTACACATCAATTACTTGTATATCACATATACCTTGGGTGTTGCCGGCCTTCTTCTTGTCCGCTAAATATTTGGGGCAGTTCCGCTTCCAGTGGCCACTTCCCTTGCAATAAAAGCACTCAGTCTCGGGCTTGGGTCCATTCTTTGACTTCTTCCCGGTAACTGGCTTACCGGGCGCGGCAACTCCCTTGCCGTCCTTCTTGAAGTTCTTCTTACCCTTGCCCTTCTTGAACTTAGTGGTTTTATTCACCATCAACACTTGATGTTCTTTTCTGATCTCCCCTTCCGCTGATTTTAGCATTGAATATACCTCGGGAATGGTCTTTTCCATCCCCTGCATATTGTAGTTCATCACAAAGCTCTTGTAGCTTGGTGGAAGCGACTGGAGGATTCTGTCAATGACCGCGTCATCCGGGAGATTAACTCCCAGCTGAGACAAGCGGTTGTGCAACCCAGACATTCTGAGTATGTGCTCACTAACAGAACTGTTCTCCTCCATTTTACAGCTGAAGAACTTGTCGGAGACATCATATCTCTCGACCCGGGCATGAGCTTGAAAAACCAGTTTCAGCTCCTCGAACATCTCGTATGCTCCATGTTTCTCAAAACGCTTTTGGAGACCCGGTTCTAAGCTGTAAAGCATGCCGCACTGAACGAGGGAGTAATCATCAGCACGCTGCTGCCAAGCATTCATAACGTCTTGGTTCTCAGGGATTGGTGCTTCACCTAGCGGTGCTTCTAAGACATAATCTTTCTTGGCAACTATGAGGATGAGCCTCAGGTTCCGGACCCAGTCCGTATAGTTGCTGCCATCATCTTTCAGCTTGGTTTTCTCTAGGAACGCGTTGAAATTGAGGACAACGTGGGCCATTTGATCTACAATACATAATGTAAAGATTTTAGACTAAGTTCATGATAATTAAGTTCATATAATCAAATTATTTAATGAACTCCCACTCAGACAGACATCCCTCTAGTCATCTAAGTGAAACATGATCCGAGCTCAACTAGGCCGTGTCCGATCATCACGTGAGACGGACTAGTCAAGATCGGTGAACATCTCCATGTTGATCGTATCTTCTATACGACTCATGCTCGACCTTTCGGTCCTCCGTGTTCCGAGGCCATGTCTGTACATGCTAGGCTCATCAAGTCAACCTAAGTGTATTGCGTGTGTTCCGAGGCCATGTCTGTACATGCTAGGCTCGTCAACACCTGTTGTATGCGAACGTAAGAATCTATCACACCCGATCATCACGTGGTGCTTCGAAACGACGAACCTTCGCAACGGTGCACAGTTAGGGTGAACACTTTCTTGAAATTATTATAAGGGATCATCCTACTTGCTACCGTCGTTCTAAGCAAATAAGATGCAAAAACATGATAAACATCACATGCAATCAAATAGTGACATGATATGGCCAATATCATCATGCTCCTTTGATCTCCATCTTCGGGGCACCATGATCATCTTCGTCACCGGCATGACACCATGATCTCCATCATCATGATCTCCATCATTGTGTCTTCATGAAGTTGTCACGCCAACGATTACTTCTACTTCTATGGCTAACCGTTTAGCAACAAAGTAAAGTAAATTACATGGCGTTATTCAATGACACGCAGGTCATGCAAAATAATAAAGACAACTCCTATGGCTCCTGCCGGTTGTCATACTCATCGACATGCAAGTCGTGATTCCTATTACAAGAATATGATCAATATCATCCATCACATATATCATTCATCACATCTTCTGGCCATATCATATCACATATATCACTTGCTGCAAAAACAAGTTAGGCGTCCTCTAATTGTTGTTGCAAGTTTTTATGTGGTTTGTAGGTTTCTAGCAAGAACGATTTCTTACCTACGTATGACCACAACGTGATTTGCCAATTTCTATTTACCCTTCATAAGGACCCTTTTCATCGAATCCGTTCCGACTAAAGTAGGAGAGACAGACACCCGCTAGCCACCTTATGCAACTAGTGCATGTCAGTCGGTGGAACCTGTCTCACGTAAGCGTACGTGTAAGGTCGGTCCGGGCCGCTTCATCCTACAATGCCGCCGAAACAAGAAACGACTAGTAGCGGCAAGAAGAATTGGCAACATCAACACCCACAACTTCTTTGTGTTCTACTCGTGCATAGTAACTACGCATAGGCCTGGCTCATGATGCCACTGTTGGGAATCGTAGCATAATTTTAAAATTTTCCTACGCTCACCAAGATGCATCTATGGAGTCTACTAGCAACGAGGGAAGGGAGTGCATCTACATACCGTTGTAGATCGCGAGCGGAAGCGTTCCAATGAACGTGGATGACGGAGTCGTACTCGCCGTGATCCAAATCACCGATGACCGAGTGCCGAACGTACGGCACCTCCGCGTTCAACACACGTACGGTGCAGCGACGTCTCCTCCTTTCTTGATCCAGCAAGGGGGGAGGAGAGGTTGATGGAGATCCAACAGCACGACGGCGTGGTGGTGGATGTAGCGGCTCTCCGGCAGGGCTTCGCCGAGCTTCTGCGCGAGAGAGAGAGGTGTTGCAGGGGAGGAGGGAGGCGCCAAAGGCTGTAGTGTGCTGCCCTCCCTCCCCCCCCCCTTATATAGGCCCCCAAGGGGGGTGCGCAGCCCTTGGAGATGGGATCTCCAAGGGGGGACGGCGGCCAAGGGGGGAAGGGGTTGCCTTGCCCCCCAAGGCAAGGGGGAACTCCCCCCCTAGGGTTCCCAACCCTAGGCGCATGGGGGGGAGGCCCAAAGTGGCGCCCCAGCCCATTAGGGGCTGGTTCCCCTCCACTTTCAGCCCACGGGGCCCTCCGGGACAGGTGGCCCCACCCGGTGGACCCCCGGGACCCTTCCGGTGGTCCCGGTACAATACCGATAACCCCCGAAACTTTCCCGGTGGCCAAAACTGGACTTCCTATATATAATTCTTCACCTCCGGACCATTCCGGAACCTCTCGTGACGTCCGGGATCTCATCCGGGACTCCGAACAACTTTCAGGTTTCCGCATACATATATCTCTACAACCCTAGCGTCACCGGACCTTAAGTGTGTAGACCCTACGGGTTCGGGAGACATGCAGACATGACCGAGACGCCTCTCCGGTCAATAACCAACAGCGGGATCTGGATACCCATGTTGGCTCCGACATGTTCCACGATGATATCATCGGGTGAACCACGGTGTCGAGGATTCAATCAATCCGTATGCAATTCCCTTTGTCAATCGGTATGTTACTTGCCCGAGATTCGATCGTCGGTATCCCAATACCTTGTTCAATCTCGTTACCGGCAAGTCTCTTTACTCGTACCGCAATGCATGATCCCGTGACCAACGCCTTGGTCACATTGAGCTCATTATGATGATGCATTACCGAGTGGGCCCAGAGATACCTCTCCGTTTACACGGAGTGACAAATCCCAGTCTCGATCCGTGCCAACCCAACAGACACTTTCGGAGATACCCGTAATGCACCTTTATAGTCACCCAGTTACGTTGTGACGTTTGGCACACCCAAAGCACTCCTACGGTATCCGGGAGTTGCACGATCTCATGGTCTAAGGAAAAGATACTTGACATTGGAAAAGCTCTAGCAAACGAAACTACACGATCTTTTATGCTATGCTTAGGTTGGGTCTTGTCCATCACATCATTCTCCTAATGATGTGATCCCGTTATCAGTGACATCCTATGTCCATAGTCAGGAAACCATGACTATCTGTTGATCAACGAGCTAGTCAACTAGAGGCTTACTAGGGACAGGTTGTGGTCTATGTATTCACACATGTATTACGATTTCCAGACAATACAATTATAGCATGAATAAAAGACTATTATCATGAACACAGAAATATAATAATAACCATTTATTATTGCCTCTAGGGCATATTTCCAATATAATTCAACGGGTCCCACTTGTGCGTGTGCGCGTGTGTGTGTGCGTGTGTGTGTGAGACAGAGAGAGAGAGAGAGATAGAGAGAGAGAGAGAGACCCATCGGTCGATGCTCGTAAATACATCTTTCAGCCATATGCATTGCTGATGCTTAGTAAAAACTTATATAGTTGACACAATCATATAGAACATCATAGCACACTGAACTTGCATACAAAAATTTCACGCAGGCGGCACAATCAGGATGGAAGCAGTGGATCGCTACGGGAAGGGCTATGTTGAAACCAACGAAGTCGTACATAACGGTTCATCGTCTTTATCAATGTCGGGGAAATATCTTGAATGTTGTGCAAAGAAAACAGACAGACAACACAATAAGTTCTGCTAGCACATTAAGTCGACGTACAACCCTTTCTAAAAAAAGTTCAGGTACAAAATTAGAACAGGTCACAATCAAATGTACTGGCATATCAGTGCTTCACACCCATAGCTCGGATTTAACTAGTATCTGACAAGATTCAGTTGTTACCTCAAATTAGAGCACATCCAGGCAGGCATCCCTGCCTCTTCTCCCAAAGAAGCAGTGGCCTCCGCCGCGCGATGGAGTAGGCCCTGTGCCATCCATTGTTCCGAGCAGCACGGGGAAAGTCTGACGTTGACTCCTGTAATGGACGTCGTCGACGGACCCTGGCACCAGCGGCGGCGGCAGGACTTCGATTGATGGATTGACCACTTCTTCGACATGCACGAACACTCGATATAGGTACATCCCTAATGTGGTCCGCGGCGGCCTTGGTGGCGACGAATAGTACAACCCCGGTTCCTGCACCGGTATCTCAACACCAATCACTCGGTGTTCCAAGCACGTCGAGGCATGCCGTGGAAGGTAAGCTTTGTTAAAAACTCAAGCTCAGAGGGCACCGAGCCCCATCCTGGGTGCCACCAATCAAAGCTCACCAGCGCAACATCGCAGAACAAACGCCGGGAAAATTCGAACACACGACTGCAGTCGAATGTTGTTCGGAACCTGACGAAGAAATCAGCCGGTGGCAGACAGACTTCGACGAGCAAGTCACTTATTTGGATGCCGTGCGCAATGCCAAGAGCTTTGACAAGGTCGTCCGGCGAGACGGGAGGCCGGTCGCCGTTGATGGTTACCATCAGCACTTTGCCGGCAAACTGGTCGTCAAGCGCCGCCATGCCACTGTTGAGCGACAGCACGCAGCGACCGAAGGCAGGACGGACCTCAGGATCTCCGGCTCAGAGATCCGCGTTGACCGGCGACATGATAGTGCGCTTGAGTACAGGGAGTACAGGAGGGGGATTTGGGGGAACTGGAGTAGGAATCGAGATTCCAAAGGTGGGGGAGGGGCGGGAGATTGGGGATGAAAAGGTAGCATGAATTTCGAGCACGCGCCAATATGCTCTTGGCGCGCAAGCGCATGAAAACACCGGTGGCGCCCACATGTCAACCTAAGAGTCCTTATTCTTTCATTTTTGGAGAGCCCGACCTTTTTTTCAGGATCTTTTGAGAGCTCGGCCTGAGAGTCATAATTGACCTGTTTGGCATTGCGTTACTACTCGGCCCATATTCAACGACACCTCACTGGCCCAAACAAGTGTACATCATCGAAAAGACACTGAGCTCAAATTATATAACTTGAAAAAAGGAGATATACTCTGAACACTGGAGAATGGTGATGCCCTCATTTAGCCCACCAGTAGTTCGAGACAATAAACAGTTCGAAACAACGATATATACAACATTCAAACACTGACTAGTGACTACTACTGACATAAACAGCAAGACATGATAGTTCATAAGAAGTCTTGCTACACCACCAAAACGCACCCATCTGCAGCGCTCAGACTCTCGTGATCCAGACGAGAATGACATTCTAAACAGAAGCAACTATTACATAGTAAGAGTGACATAAACGAGGATGACCAAATGACAAGGAATATGCATAACAAAAGAAAGAACTACCCATCCAGAACCAGCAGCAAAGACAACAAAGTCATTCGAAGAGATGATCCAACACCATCATAATTTGCAGCCCTGCTTCAGCGACCAGTGATCTGGAGACACCAGTACTCCACCCTTTCGATGCAACAGCCCAATTACCTATCAACCTGAAGGCTTGAACCACATCACTGCCTGTCGTAATTGAGACATCCAAGGATCAAAGTTAATCCGGATGCCTTTGTCATTCTCACCTTCTTATGGCTGCAGGTTGTATCGTTGACAATTAGGGGAGTTTGCTCCCGAACTCCTAGGGCTCGCCGTGTAGACACAGTTTTCCATAGCAAACAGAGCCTCTCTGCCATCAAGTTCCTTGCCAACGGTGATCTCCTGGTTAATCGGATAATTGAGTCCAAGAAACAGAGAGTGTGAACCAAGGCTGTTTACCCGCCTCTAACTAAAAAATCCTAAAGGCCCCAACAAGCTGGTATCCTGCTCATAGACGTAACAGCGACTGTCCGGATACTCACGTATTACACGGTGCTTATATACAGTGGGGTTTTTGCAATATAACTTTCCCGGCTCATGTGTCCGAATGATCATCAGTCTTTTGCCGTCGTCTGATCGAGCGAGGAACCAGTTGTGCTTCCCTTTTTTGGCAAAGGTGGTGTGATTACAAAGGGCAGTAACTGTAGGGACACTGCATCATATCAAAAAGGACAGGCATTGTTAATGTAAGATCAGCGTTGTTCAGAGTATGAGTAGGATAATGCAAGAAACAGCATTGATATGCCCCTGTTGGAACTGGGAGGAAAATACAGGGAAATGTATACTAGGTTCGAAAATATAGAAGTGCCATGCATGGTTATACTCATGTTATCTTGCAATCGATTCTTCACAGGAAACTACCATGTCATGCATGTTATGTACTCCCTCCGTTCCCAAATATTTGTCTTTCTAGGCATTTCAAATAGACACAACATACGGATGTATGTAGACATATTTTAGAGTGTAGATTCACTTATTTTGCTCCGTATGTAGTCACTTGTTAAAATCTCTAGAAAGACAAATATTTGTGAACGGAGGGAGTAATCATATTCTGTCCTCACAAACAAATTCTTCAAGGTAACTAACAGACCATGCATTGTTATATACTCGTGTTCTGTGGGCAAAAATTTTGTGAGGATATTATTCTAGCCATTGATTGCTGAAGGGCGAATATAGGTATGTACACATGGTAAGCATTGCAGGATTTCACTACTTCCAAATATAGAGTTCTCCATATGCACATTTACTTTCGTAATGTATGGTTAGATGAAACCAACAGTGTGGTGCATGTTTCTACATCATGAAAATGAGGAAACTAACATGGCCATTGATACACACTCATATTTAGTAGTAGTATATAGATTACTGTAAAATAAGGATAATATCCATATATTCCTAGCCGTTTGATTATTCAGGGTACAAATTGGTTGTAATGACATGGTCACAATCGCATGAATTAACTCATTCCAAATATAGCTGATTTATGGCGTCTCTAATACATTGCCATAGTTCTACTCAAATTCTGCTCAAACAGGGATATGCCAATCATCACAAAAAGTTCAAACAGTGTCATGGCGTCATCATTAACATGAGACGAAAACAACTTACACGCGCCGTCCCAGCAATACGTGGTGCCATCTGCTTTGTCGATCGCGTAGATGATGCCATTGTGTTCAATAGCATCACAGAAGTGTGTATCAGCTTTGACGATGATCCACTGCGAGCCGAGTTGTCTCCAGCTAAAGAAGGCACCGGCGTAAAGATAGGCGAGTCCGCGGTCGAACAAGGCAATTAGCTTGAAGTCTGCGTAATTCGCATGTCGTGTGGGCACTTGGCAGATTACAATCTTCTGCAAAACAAGGTCCGTCCAACTGACGTAGTAATCTAGATGACTTGGACCGCGATGGTAATACTATATATAATCCAATGGAGGAAGGATAATCTCATGGGAGGTCTGGAAGTTCACGAGCACCAACTTTTTACCGTCTTCTCCGAAGGCAGCCATCCAGTGGGAGTTCATGCCGACCTAGTACATACCTGCCAAGAAGTTTCGGGCGATGGTGATCAGATCGATGTCGAGGGAAATGATGTACGGCGACCCACTACATACCTGCAAAGAAGTTTCGGCTAATGGAAATCGGATTGAAGTCGAGGGGCATCATGCACGCCTCCGTATCATGGTGAGCCAATCTCGCAAGACCAGATAGCAGCAAGCAGGGTGTCTTGAAAAGCTTAGGCCTCGCTTCGACGATGGCCGTGTGCATGTCCCTCGAGCATGCAGCCAGTCGCAGGGCGCTCAACATATCCATACACGAACAACAGAGGTCGAGGATGTCACTGGGGATATTGCTCCAATCACGGCTCATATGGATGCTGTGCGGTTCGCGTTCGGCCATGGTGGAGTTTGGAAGGGGGCTTGATTTACGGGGGAGAAGGATGTCGGTGCTGGAGCGGCTAGCGAGGGAATAGTGGTACTGGGGGAGGCGAGTGAGGCGACGGTACACGGGGGCACAGTGAGATGGAGATGGAGACGGAGACGGAGAAAGAGATGGAGATGGAGTGGTGCTATGGGAGCGGAGAGGGAGACGAGGCGAGGCGCCAATGTGCTGTACAGTGGCGGTGATAGACTGCACAGTGCACAGGGTGGGGCTGACTTTGGTAACCCGAACACGCCGCCTGGACTAGTGTCAGGCGCAGGGTGTTGTCACTTCACTGTGAGGACCAGATGAATAGTATTTTGACCATCAAGTGTACCACAGTTGTACTACTACTACTACTAGTAGGAACATGAGTACTCCAGTATTGTATAGCGGAAATAGGTCTCCCGTGCTAGCATGCCTGTTCACTTCATCGTTCAGGTATCATCCATATTTGCGAGCAGAACCAAATTCTCGTGCATGCCCAATCAACGCCCTGCCGCAATGCATGCAGTGGTCGTTCTGGTGCATCAAGGACGGCATGCAGATCGTTCCACACTTGAGAAGAGGAAAAATGGAAAGGTAGAACGCGGCAGCAGAGGAAGAGAACGCTGGCTAACGAGGCTGGGAGGGGATCGAGCAGGAAGCTAATGCTCCATGCCTAAAGGTTTTGGGAAAACCTGATTTTCATAAGGTGACTTATACTCACCTAAACGGAGGGAGTATTCCTTAACCAGAGAATGTTGTGTCTCCCACTCACGTGCTCAAAAAAAAACTATGACACATTTTTTATCTGTTTGCATAGGTCCCACCTATCAGGAAGGATGGGCACGTACACGAACAGGTACGACTCATCAGTCTACCCGCATAGCCTTTTCGTTTAGTCTACCTAGCCATCTAATCAATTGCCTACACGCCACTTCTCCCATTTACTTCTCCATCAGGAACCGATTCTCCTCGGCTTCTTCACCTCCCCTTCGTCTTCATTTGCATCCAAACCCCACTGCGTTCACATTGTTTTAACCTCTTTAAATAATCATCTACTACTTCAGTTAGACTAGCCATCTAATCCTAATTCTCCAAACCATAGCCCTCCGTTCCAGTGGTTCCAAATGGCGAAAGAGATCGAGATGCAGGTTTTTAGCTTCCAACATGTCCTCGTCGAAGGCTCGATGCGCATAGTTGCCACCGTCACCGTCCACCCAAGGGTTGTTCGGCAGTGGATCAACAATGTATCCAACTCCCTCGAGAAGGTAGAGACGAGGGTCATCGGTCTCGACACAGAGTACACGGAGCGTGCCCCTGGGAAGATCCAGCGCGCCGCCGTCCTTCAGCTGTGCCTCAAAGATGATGTTTTGGTGTACCACATCATACACTCGCCCTCCATACCAGGTGAGCTTCACGATTTCTTGTCTCGGGAGGACGTATACTTCTGTGGGGTAGCCATCGAAGGGGACAAACAGAAGCTGGAGCCGTACAACCTTGATTTGAAAAGCATCGCTGACCTACAAACCAGAATCAAAATTCCTGTAGAAGATGGTGATAAACAGACACCATCCCTATTCGACGTAGCAAATTTTGTGCTCGGTACAAATCTTCAGAAGGGTGACGAGACGGTGGCATTAAGGTCGTCTGGATGGGAGAATTATCCCTTGATGTACGAGCGGATAAAATATGCTACCCTCGATGCCCGTGTGAGTTTCGAGATAGCTGCAAGGTCCAAAGAGCTTGTTGCGAAGCCGTCTCCCACAGAGAATGTGAACAACAACAACAAGAAGAAGAAGAAGAAGAAGAAGAAGAAGAAGAAAAGGCTGCACCAGCAGGAGGGCATTATGGATGGATGAACTATTTCCTCTCTTTTAAAAAAATATTCCCTCTCGATGTATATTTATATAGATGGACTATTTCGATGGTGTGCATGTCTTTGGAACAGAGTAGTAGTGTGGGTCCGCTTAACTATAAGGAACTATTTATCCGCATATATAGCTTTCTCTGCTACTCCTTCCAGTGATCGGTATGCAGTGCATGTGTCCGTAGACATGACAGCTTGTCCATGGAAGTTCAACTACGGCGACCATCACGTTTTATCTCGCGATTCCCACGACGCCCCTCCAACCCACGGCACCATGCCCCCTGACGTGCGCCTCACCCCTCTCGGCCGCACAGCCCCTCTGCCTTTGTGTGCATGACATGTGGGCCACCTAAAATGTGGCGAGCATCAAGTTTCTACCACAGCCACCCGCGATTCCCACGACGCCGCTCGAACCCATGAAACCACACGTCCCCCGACCTGCGGCTCACCCCTCTTGGCCCCACTGCCCCTCTGCCTACGGGAGCATTACATGTGGACCAGTCACCTATCGGGTCCACATGTTATTGACTCAAAGGTAGGTGTAGTAAGGCGCTGAAGCTCAGTCCCGACGGCCCTGAGAGGGAAATGTAACTCCTGTGCCAGGGCTTGTGGTGCTCCCGCGGCACGAACTCGTGCCAAACTCGAGATTTGTTTCTTTACTAATGCACGCAATGATTTAATGGACATTGTAATCTCAACAAGTGATGGGGAGCTCTAAATTTGAATTTGAAACTTATAAAACGAAAAGATTCAAAACAAATAAACTGGGAGAGAGGGAGTATATCGTAGGATGTGTCCCATACAAAATAAGTCCCCTGGTTTGTCACCGCGAAGATGCGGTTAGAAAGGAGCACAACGTCTTCCTACTCGTACGACAACAAATCGGCCGCAGACAGCATGGTCCGCCTTTGACCACCATGTGCAAGGTTCGTGCTATCTTATTCAATCTCATCGTGGTTCCATCGTACCAATTCATGCGGTGGCCCGTTGCATGGTTGATCCCAGTGTTGGAAAAAGGTTCTACGGGAACGGTGTCACCGTTGTAAATGTTGTGCAAATTGATGTTGGTACCCTCCCGTACATATGCAAGCCAATCTCCACTCGCACCGAGCCTAACCTGTGAAACAGTTGGCAGGGGGAGAATTAGGAAATGGACACGGAAGTAGTCTTTAGAATGCATTTACTACGTGATCAAACTCATCTTACCTGCTCATCGGAGGAAATCCGAGTGCCCCTCAACGTCGGCATCTCGAGGGGCGTCAACTTGCAACTACGGCCACGCCGCGCTGGAGAGACCCCCAAGGAAACATCCTCGTGCGTTCCACGGAACATCAAGATGCATTTGTATGAGTAGTTTATCTTGTGAGAGAAAAGGATGAACGAGGGAAGGCCTCTAGAGATAGAGATGGACACTACTACTACCAATGTGCTGGCCCGTGCGTTGCAATGGATCCAAAGTAGTAGAATAATACTTGTTCACGTGCTTGAAATATAAACACTCTAGTTTTGATATACATGTGTCAGCAGACATGACAGCTTGTCCATGGAAGTTGAACCACGGCGACCATCACGTTTCTTATTTCTACCACTGCCACACCCACACGCGATTCCCACGACGCCGCTCCAACCCACGGCACGACATCCCTCGACGTGCACATGGATCCTCTGACGTGGCTATCACTGCCTTGCCCTGCCTTTCCTTCGCTGACAGGTGGGACCCACGCTTATGGGTCCCACATGTTAGTGAAAGAATGGTAGGATTGTTCGCGTCAGGGGATCCTCATCCCCCCGACGTGCCCCTCATCCCTCTCGGCCCCACCGCTCCTCTGCCTTTGTGTGCATGACATGCGGGCCAGCTGAACTGCGGCGACCATCAACTTTCTACCATAGACACACCCGATTGGGCGCGGTTTGCCTGCTCCACTGCTGTGCTCCGATCCGTACTCCCGCACCATCGAATTTTCATCCAGCGGCTGTGACACATTTCGTCCCGGTCATCAATCCTCAGCTGGAGTACTTATGTACTACATGTAGTACCCGCCGGTGTGGCCATCTATGCCTCGTAACGCCCCAACGCCCAGCTGTGGCACCCTCGCCACGGCCACGCCACCACCGGCCGGTTCATCTCGAACGAGTGAGTCGCGAACCACGCCACCACCATGAGAATGACATGTGGGCCAGCCGCATTTAAGGTCCGCATGTCATTGACTCATAGGCCGGGCACTAAGCCACTGAAGTTCGGTCCCGTGGGCCCCGAGAGGGGAATGTAACTCCTGCGGCAGGCCTTGTGCTGCTCCCGCAGTACGAGCTCGTGCCAAAACTGGAATTTGTTTCTTACTACTACCAACTAGTACTAGTAAGGTACACGTGCATTGCACGCATGAGATTCTGGTGGTTTGTGCATTATGCTTCTACATGTGGAGCTTTCTGGATTCTAACATGTGGCAAAATCTGGTGGAATGTAAGGTTAGGCAAGTTTGATTAACTTAGGTGAGTGTTTGGTTCAAGACACACCTTAGGCAAGCCACACTAAGGCCCCACATGACATACACACAAAAAATGTGGCAAGATTCCCTTAGGCTTGCCAACTTGTGGCTCTCATTTTGAAGAACTAATAACTTTGCCTAAGCTTAGTTGTGGCAAAGTTAGTCATGAATTAAGTTCAACCATGGAGTCTTCTAGATTATACATGTGGCAGAATCTGGTGGATGATATCCAACGGCCAGTAGTGCTCGGATTTGCCATCTTTGTACCGTCGGATTGGCTTCATCCAACGACCAACTTTCAAAGTTTTTCACACACTATATAGGGGGTATAGATATAGATGTGCCGGTCCGTTGCAATGGATCCAAAGTATATCTATTTAGTGGAGTGCACTCTAAACACATTATCTATTTATTTTTCTCTAACCTTCTGTAGCGATGGAACCAAGCCACATAAGCTTCATGGGTGCCCCCCACATCATATTATTCATACTACGTTGATTGAAAAAAGATAAATCACCCAGAACAAGATCTTCCCATTTTTTGTTCCTACGATGTTGTGCCGTGCACGTACCTACTAGTTGTATAGTGGTAGTAGTAGTAATATAGTATTAGGAGTACAAACTTGGTACTAGTAGGAGTAGTACTAGTACGGAATGCTCCTACTCTATCAACGAGCCCCGTCTGACACCAAATTTCTTGGCTTCCGTGCTACAGCTAGATCTTCCCCTCGTTTCTGTTTTCCAACCCGGCGGCGGGTGGGGTGTCGGTTTGCTCAACGGCGGTCCCACATGAAAGTGAAAATGCTATGCAAACGCGGCCGTGAAAATGCTCAACGCCTTCCCTAAGCTATGTGTCGTGCCGGATGGGCCGTGTTGTACTACCGATTCCCGGGCGTGTGGGGGTGCGACGCAAACGCGGCAGGACTTTTCCTTTTACCAGCAATGTGCCCGTGCGTTGCGACGGATCCAAAGTAGTAGAATAGTAGTATTTGTTCACAAACTTGAAAGAAATCACTATTGTTTTGATATACTCCTAATATATTACTCCCTCCGTACCTAAATATTTGTCTTTTTTGAGATTTCAAATGGACTATCACATACGGATTATATAGACATATTCTAGTGTTTCTAGCAAGATGCCCGCGCGTTGCACGAAGTTGATGGAAAAGGTAAGCACAACTTATAAATTGACGGATGGAGTACTAGTTACAGTGATGCATATAATTAAGCAAAGGGATCGCACATGTCGGTATTGACTGGAACGAGAATGCAATAGCACAATAAGAATTAAGGCCATGATGATGCGATCGTAGTGGTGGTTATAGAAGGCAAGAAGAAAGATGGATCCATGAACGTACGACCTCCTCCTCCTCAACTTAGTGCGCCGGGCCACCGACCGGCGGCTAAGGAGCGGCGGCTTTTGTGGCGAGGTCGAGGTGCTTCTCAGCAAAGGCATCCAAGGCTTCCAGCCAGTTGAGGAAGGCCAACGTCGTAGCGTCCTCACTGGCCTTGTAGATACCTATGTACACGATTTCCTCATACACGTGGATGTGTAGCTCGACGAATTCCTGCAGGGCGAGGCGCCTCGCGGCGAGCGCGACCTCCAGGTGGACATTCTTCGTGGCGTCGGCGGGCAGTCGCAGGGCCACCAGTGCTTGAAAGAGGTTCCGGCCATGGAGGCCGATTAGGGTGGCAGGCAATGAGGAGCCCGGACGCGCGGGCTGGAGGAGTACGGCGATGTCGTCTGCGAGCTTCTTGAGGACGGTGAACTTGTTGCTGGTGGCAACGATCATCTGGTCCAACTGAGAGTCGTAGTTGGCGTCGACGGCGGCCATCCACCAGCCGGTCTCCAACACCGTCTGGAGACGATCCTCGGCGCCATGCCGCAGGCCGGCATCGTGGACCATCTGGCGCAGCCGCTGGCCGCTCACGCGCATCACCGCCATGGGTCTGGAGTGAGCTCTTTTGCGCTTAGTGTAGGTGCTTAGGCAAATGCTTAGGGGCGTACGATGTGGTAGATGCATTGGAATGGAGGGGCGCCTTTATATGAGGGCAATGAGGGCAAACTGCGTTGCATTCACATCGTGCAGCCTCTTTTCCCGGACCTCCTCCCATTACTTCCCTCATGCCTTAATTGAAGGAGGATGCATTGGCCGTTCAACATATCGGGAACCGCTACTCCCTCCCTCGTCTGCATTAAAGCCGTATTGGGAACTGCGCCGCCCGCTGTCAAATCTAATACTCCCTCCGTCTAGGTGAGTATTAAGTCATCTTACGAAAACCAAATAGTAAACACATAGGCGTGGTGCATTAACTCTCACGTTGTTTCTTATTTTTTGACATAAATAGAGGAATCAACCAAGAAGAGATGTGGGGCTTGTATGCTTTTAATGACTTGAGACTATCAAACATGACATGCAGTGGTCAGTTCGTTGCACAAGAACAAATACAACCCACGTCAGCACACACGCATCTTATATAGCATCACATCCAATGGCTATAAAAGATGAATGAGACCAAATTATATCTCATCTAGATGAGTTCTAGCAAAACTGTATTAATAACACTTAGTACTCCTGCGCCATGTATCATATATTAGTATCATGTAGTACTTTAATTATTGCCATGTATGACACATAGTACTGAACTCTCTCTCTTTCTTCATTTAATTCTATGACACCTCATCAAAATTGCTAAGGCTAGTACCATTACAACCAGCCTTAGCAAATACTAAACATTAAGTTCTCTCGTTTTCCTCTCCACCTTGGTCACCTAGACGGAGGGAGTATACTGCGCGGGCTTTTCCTGCGCGGTAGGCGGGGCAGTTCCGCCTAGTCGGTTCGACAGAGACGCGAGAAGACGAGGGAATAGGCTGCTGCAAACGTAGGGTTGTGTGATTTGACAACGAGTTACTGCTAGACAGGTGGGGCCCCGTGATTTGACTTGCCATTATCATTTTAATTGCGGCGTTACGACCGGCGTGAGTCTCCCGATTCCTGACCACCTCCATACAGGTGCCTCTCCCAATGCTCCACCATGTAGTAGAGGCTGGCTCTTGCATGAGAGCCCACTTCTCCACTTTTTCATTGCCTCTCTTTCCTCCACATATGCAAAAATGCCATGTAAAGCGCACTATTGTACTTACTTGCTCCTACAGGTGCTTAAGCTTGCCACATAGGCATAAAGTCTGATGTGGCAAGTTAATCAAGAAGAGAGAGACTAGTTTGGTGAGCCAAGGAAGAAACGGTGCTAAGCGCGTGTACCTAGGTGAAAAGACAATTTTGAGTCTATAACTAATTAAATGAAGCAAACTTAGCAACACCATTTCATTGGAAGAGGTCACTCCTTGGCAAATGCAATAAATACTAGTACTCCCTGTGTCCCATAATATAAGAACGTTTTTGGCACTACACTAGTGTCAACAACTTTCTTATATTATGGGACGGAGGGAGTACGAAGAAAGAGATAGAGAGAAGTAAAAAAATACACTTATAGCCAACCTTATAGCCAAAACCTTGTTGTAGTATGAGTGACTAACTGATGACTATGTATGACATGCCAACATCAGATAGCCTAACGCACCGTGTTAAATCTCCAAGGGCGTGACCGCACGAGCGACGCGACGGTCGTGGTAGGCGCGACCACGATACAGGCTGCTGGCAGCCCTTGGATCTGAGATCAAACGGTCTCATGCTAAGTTGCTGAAAATTTGCAGAATAACCCTCCAGGATAGGATATTCACCCATAGGTCTAGAATCACGCCATGCAACCGTTCGATCTCAGATCCAAGGGCTCTCAGAAGCCCGTATCATGGGAGAATGGAAAGCCACTACCCTGCCGTTCGCACGCTGGCAGTTCGCTCCTACTCGTCCCCGCACATCCTTCAATACTATGGCGGTTCGCTCCTAGTCGTCCCGTCCATTCACATTACGGCAGTTCCACTAATCCTAACCCTCCTCCCAAATCCATGGCGTCCCAAATCTCCCCGATCGGTGGTGAGTACAAGGTTAGAACTATCACCGGTGATGAGTTCGACGTCATCTACACCCGTTCTTCCGTGACGGTGAAAGGATGCCTTTCTCGCTTCAGACGCATGTTCGAAGACTCAGATGATGAGTGGGGCGCTGGGCTAGATGTTCAGTACACCATAGTCCTGGGACGAGAGAAGGATCTAAAGGACGAAGAGAGGAAGAAGCCCGCCGTGATCCAGGTTTGCGTGCATGACTTATGCTTGGTCTACCACATATGCCATGCCGACATTGAGTGCCGGGATTTTAAGGACTTCCTCGAGAGCAACCTAGTCAAATTCGTTACTATAGACTTTGGTAACGACAAAGAAGTCCTGTGTCGGATAGGCCTCGTTGTAGGCAACACCTTCGACCTCCAGAAGAATCGGCTGGTGTCCTCTCGTCAGCCTTCAATGCTGACCCTGGAAGGAGCCATGGTTCATCCTTCGTACGGCAAACTGGAGAAACCTCCATACACGTTTCATCGTCATGCATGGCAGCGGAATGTACTAGATATAGACCACATCCACTACGCTGCAATGGATGGCTACCTTTGCTTCAATATCTACAAGGGTTGGATGAAGAGCAACAGCCAAGTGTGTGGTTCAAGAAAAGAAGTATCGGCCAAGAGGAAGAGGGACAAGGACGAAGTCGAGGACGTGGACGAGGACTCCGAGTAAGGTGGCAGTGTCGTTGCTCATGGTGGTTCTAATGCAGTGTCTACCGGAATAGTTTCAAAGTTTAATTTCAGGTGTGCTTAATTTCATTTGAGAAGTGTGTTGTGCTGAGCCCCCAGCAGAACTATGTTATGTTTCTTCTTGTTACTTTAACTCTTCAGTACGTACATACTAGTATTTCTTACATTTCATCTTTTAGTTGGTATAGTACTACCACTCGTTTCTTCACATTATATACGTACAATATATATGGCCAACATCATATAGCCAGCAGTTTAGTTGTCAAAGAATTTCAGGGTGCTTAGTTTTGTCAAAGAATTCCAGGGTGCTTAGTTTTATTTGAGGGGTGGGTTGTGCACTTGTGCTGGACACCATTATTGTGACATGCCTTTTTAATAGTACTATATGCATAATTTGGCGACGAGCGCTCTCTATATGTACCACCTTTTTTTTAATTTCAAGTTTTGCTCCATGGCGCAATCCATCGATACTACTACTGTACAAAAGTGGAGTATATACATTTTTTAAAAGGCTAGAGGGCGGGGCAGTCTAGCTCGGTCGGTTTCACGAGAGGCGAGGGCCTTTGTGATTTGACGGCTCATTACTGCTGTCAAATCGAATCGTACTGTGCCGCCCGCTGCATGCCCGGCGCCTCCATTAAACCCCTCCGTTAAACCCGCATGCAAACCGAGAATCCTACTCCTGCCACACGTCCGTTCATGAGCGGGCCGGAATTAAACGCAACACCGGCCGAGCTCCTCCCGTCCGCCCTCAGTTTAAACGAGGCCAGACGCCGGCCAAGCTCCTACCGTCCGCCCTCTATTTACACGAGGCCAGACAGATAGCGGGCAAGAATTGCACCCCTCCGCCGCTCCCCCATCTCCTCCTTCACCATTTTCTCCACTCTTCCGATGGCTTCCGATGAGCCGTTCTCCGGCATATTACCCGGCTGGGTGGCCCGCCGAGCCCTCCGGATACAGACGAGGCCGCTCGGTGCTTCACCAACCTCGCTTGGCCTGACGGAGCCAGTTGCCGCCCCAAGCAGGCGCGTGGTTTAGCAACTCGCCGCTCCAGTTCAGCTCGATGACGACTGGCGAGTTGCTCCACGCCGGCACGGCGGCTGGCACGCCGGTACGGGCGCCGTCGCTGCCGCGTCGTACCGCGCCACCAGTGTCTGCGGTGGCCGCGCCTCACGTGTCTGTGGGCGCGCCTCCCGTGCCTGCGGCAGCGCCATGCAGGCAGGGACAGAAGCCGGGTGCATGGAGAGCGACGATTCGGTGGCCAGCTTCTCCCTGTCCGCCGCCATCATCGAGGAGAAGTAGAACACGGGAGGCCGCCGCCACTTGGGACCCATGAAGTCCACCGCCGGGGCGACGACCGCGGATTCAGGTGGTTTCTTTGCTGCTTCGTCTCTTTCGAGGACCTTCGTCGACCCTGCAAGTGTCTGACGGACATGAGGTAGACAAAGGGATCCGCGGGCGGCCATTTAGAACTAAAATAAGTCTAGATACATCCATTTCTAGGACAAGTATTTCCTGACGGAGGGAGTATTAATTATACAAGAGAGCCGGATTGGCACCTCTTAGTTCATGTAAATGTAATGAAATCCATCATGTTTATATGAAGATCCGGCTTTTTATACGAAATCCTTCATGCTTATATGAAATCAGTCCGTGTTTGCATGAATTTCATTTGGTTGGTTAGAGTTGTAAAAATGTATGCCGCTGGCGTTTGATGTCGTCCTCCGCTTAAGGAAGCGGGAGGAAATTTGCCGGCTGCCGTTGGAGATGCTCTTTATGCTGGAAATAATAGAGTGAAATCCAATCCATTTGAGTTAATTGCCTGTATGATTGTCCCTCTATAAAAAGTTAATTGCATGTCCAGTGTACACGTGACTTGCAGGGTGGTTACAGCTTTGTACAGAAAGTTAAAAAGAAACAAGTCCATCCTTAATCTTGTATTCTAAGTACTCTGTGGGTTCCACTGTCAGTACAGTAGCGAAAGAAGTATATATTAAATAAGTAGAGTAATATATAATATAAAAATATAAAGTTAAAAGATAGAATTCGAACTCATGTCATCGCGTTGCGAGCATCCGGCGCTAACCAGCCCAGCACATTTTTGTTGTAGACCATGCTGGAGATATATCTCCATGTCTACTCTTATATATACTCCATTCGTTAATAAATATTTGTCTTTTTCAGATTTCAAATGGACTACCACATACGGATGTGTATGTAGACATATTTTAGAGTGTAGATTCACTCATTTTGCTCTGTATGTCTTTTCAGGAAGGGGTCAGATTTGTCCTTGATTTATTTATGAGGTATCCAGATGGCACTGCACCGCCAAGAAAAGAGGGTAACATCAAAATTATGGACTACTTTTTTGAGTACGTTGGTAAGGTCCGGTCATAGTCACTTGTTGAAATCTCTAAAAAGACAAATACTCCCTCCGTCCGGAAATACTTGTCATCAAAATGGATAAAAGGAAATGTATCTAGATGTATTTTAGTTTTAGATACATCTCTTTTTATCCATTTTCATGACAAGTATTTTCGGACGGAGGGAGTAGAAAACAGAGTTGGTGATGATGGTGTGTTTGCCATCCTGCAATATAGGCCGTCGGATTTATATCTAACAGATAGGAAAGAAACTATGGCAATTTTACAAAAATATACCCACACATCTCTCCACATTCGCAAATAAGGCCTTCCCTCGTTCAACCTTTTCTCTCACAAGATAAACTACTCATACAAATGCATCTTGATGTTTCGTGCAACGCACAAGCAGCTAGCTAATTTCTTTTAAAATAGTTGCTGCGATAATTGGGTTGAAGTGATATATTTTATGTCTGCCCCGAATGATTTCAGATTCACTAGTAGTAACAAAGAAAAGGTTGCCTTGTTAATTAACAGAAAACAGGGTGAAAACTATCACATGAGGCCGGTAAAAACAAGGCACACTGGGTTCAGCGTCATCGTCACTACAGCTGTGCGCGCATGAGAAGTCTACATATCGACGGGGCTACCGAGCGAGGCACCGAGACACAATGTTTGAGAGAGAAACCAATTGACAGATTATGATCAGATCGAGTTGTCACCCTTCTGTTGTCATTGTTGGGGGGGAGGGAGAGAAAGACGTATCGAGAGTGTGCGCGGTAGGCACAGAGGCACAACTAGCGAGTGTGTGTGTGTGTGTTTGAAAGAGGAGTAGATAGATTATTATCAAGATCGATGTGCCACCCTACTCCTTCGGTGCCAGGTAGTGTGTGTGTATGTTTGAGAGAGAAGCCAGTCGATAGATTAGTATCAAGATCGAGGTGTCACCCTACTCCTTCGGTGTTGGGAAGTGTGGGTGTGTGTGTGGGGGGCGGCAGTGACACTCACATATCTCTACTTTTATAAAAACAGAGTTGGTGATGATGGTGTTCCTGCCATCCTGCAATATAGGCCATCCGATTTATATCCGACGGACAGGAAGGAAACTATGACAATTTTGCAAAAAGATACCCACACCCCTCTCCGCAGTTGCAAATAAGGCATTCCCTCGTTCATCCTTTTCTCTCACAAGATAAACTTCTCATACAAATGCATATTGATGTTCCGTGCAACGCATGGGCATCTTGCTAGTAGGGAGAAGGAGTTTGTGTGACACATATCTAGCTATATTAAGGGATAGGTAGATAGCATATGTGTGAGAGACATTATTATACTTTGAGACATTAGTGGCTGTGGGTGGGCGGAATTAAAGGGGTGGGCGTGTTAGACATAGAGAGCGTGTGTGTTTCTGTGTGAGAGACTTGTAGGACGGGGTAGAAAGACGAATTTAACCCTGACGGAGGGAGAGAAATACATGAAGTGCGCGTGTGTGATTCCGATGCCCATAGGGAAATGAGATATGTATGCGTGTGTGAGAGATTGCACAATTCATTCACGTATCACTATCTAGCGATCGTGGACGTGCATCGCTTGAACATAAGTCAATATCTACTTCGTATCGTGGCCAAAGGTACAATATCGATTCAACACTATAAAGATTGGACACTCACATATCACATTTTTTTCTATTTAAATAAACCTTTTCAGTTGTGCATGCCAAAGTTACAGTGATGTTTCTTCAAACAACCAATGTAGCTATCATGTATATGCACCATTGTTACTCTTGCATTCAAATTCATTAGTCTTGGATGATTTAAGTTTCTATTTTGAAGTAATATATGTAATATTCATATATGAATTCAACGGGTACGCAATTTATGAAATGGAGGCTATGTAATCATATGAGGTAACACTTTTAAGTAGCTGACTACAATATCCATTTCTTTTTGTGCGCCTCTACACTAACACGTCAATGCATTATGTTTAAAGTAAATAACCAATGGCACTAAATTATCTATTTACACGAGAAATACATAGGCTGAGCGTTTGATCCCTTTTTTGTGAACGCGCCACTACACCCGTACGATTGGCCGCGCCCGTGTGAACGTCCAAGTTATCGGCGCATCATCCCGAGTTATTGTCTTTTTTTCTGGGGTGGACTTCACACCAGTTATTAACTGCTGACGCATGCCCCGTGTACACAGTCTAGCATGACCTTCCCGCTAGCACGGTCCAAAATTAGTTGAAACTGGATACGAACGATCCCGCGGGCGGCAAAATCTCCCGCCTCCTTCTAAAATTTCCGCCACCTTAGTCTTTAGCATGCGAAATCCCCCTTTTGTCCTTGGTGCACGGAGACCAACAGTTACAATACCGCCCTCATCTACATGATAGGTCGGGGCTGCTTTGGTAACTTCCGGTTCCCCCACTACACGGCACCCCCATTTCCTCTCCCCCTCCCGCAAAAACGACTAACTCCACAGCACCAGAGCATCTTACATCACGCCGTCCGTACTTCATCGCCCTTTCTCCCCTCCCCTCTCGAAACCCTAGACTGCTCATCCACCGGCGTACCATAGCCCATTCACTGCCAGCGGCGTCCACCTCGCCGGATCTGCTTCTGCGGCCGCATCTACCCCTCCCACCTCCCCTAGAAACAAGTAGACTGCTCATCCACCACTGTACCACAGCCCATTCAGTGTCGGCCTTGTCCACGGCGCCGGATCTGCTTCGCTGGTACTCTCGTCAACCGCCGTGCATCTGCAGCGGCTCATTCGTACTCCCCACCAGAGACGCTTCGTCCACACCCCCCGGAGCCGCCCCACCGACGCCCCCGTCGACGGCCTCTGATCCTCTTCGCCGACACCTTCCTCAACCCTACCGGAGTAGCATCGCCGACACCTTCCTCAACCCTACCGGAGCCGCTTCGCCGACACCTTCCTCAACCATAATGCCCAGTGGGTATAATCGGCTGTAATTTCTTTATTGTATAGTCTAGGCTTATTCTTCCTTTCTATGCCTTGATCTCTTTGTTGTATAGTGTATGCTTTTTAGAGGTGATAGTATTGAGTAGGATAATTCTTTGAATATGCTATATCGTTCAAACGGGGGCCAACTCGCCCGACCATGGCCCTTCACGGGCCGTCGGATCCATGGGCCTTCTACGTCTCGTAGGATCCATGGGCCTTGTACGTCTCGTAGGATCCATGGGCCTTCTACGTCTCGTAGGATCCATGGGCCTTGTACGTCTCGTAGGATCCATGGGCCTTCTACGTCTCGTAGGATCCATGGGCCTTCTACTCATTTATGGGTCTTGTATGGGCCTTTAATGGGCCGTAGACGGGCCTTTAATGGAAATCATACGTTTTATGGGCTGACCATAACGGGCCGTTAATAGGCCATATTTGGTGATGCTATGAAAATGGCCCAACAGACTAATGGTCCACAAACGGGCCGACTGTAACGACGGGCTGAATTTGGCCCACAAGCAGAAAATGACAGTAACGGGCCGTAAGTAACCGAATGCTGCAAATGAGCCCAAGAATAAATGGGCCCTCAGAAGGCCGAAAGTTAACTTGGGCTAGAAACGGCCCAACGGAATAACGGGCCGTTAATGGGTATAAAGTGATTTACGGGCCAGTTTCACCACGGGCCGTTAATGGGTGTAAAGTAATACACTATTCATTACGGGCCAGTTTCAGCACGGGCCGCTAATGGGCCAAGAGTTACAAAGGGCCTCATATGGGCCGAAAGACGTCATGGGCTATACATGGGCCAGAAGTGAAAACGGGCTGGAATCATATTGGATGGTCCAGATGACGCTACTGGGCCTAATTCGGATAGGGCATAACGGGCCTTGGGTTAGCGGGCTGTAAATGGGCTATATGCGAACAGGCCGTTAACAGGCTTTCCATGGGCCGGCCCGCCAGCTTTTGACCAAGTCAAACGGGCCGGCCTTTTCACAGGAATGGGCCACTGTTGGGCCGTGCCATGTGTCGACGTATCATAGGCGCCTTCTGTCCAGTGAGTGGATGACATCTGTCCCAACGATGAGCCGACACGTGTTTCCTCTAGCCAATGATGATTTTACACGTGGAAAATCCCCATGTCGGGGCTGTTAATTGGTTATCGGGTCCAAAATCCGACCCGATAGCTTAACGGCGTTCCGTTACGGTGGATGCCACATGTCGGTCACCCTTGACGAAAGCACTTCTGTGACGCGCGATTTATCGTCATGGAAGTGGACACTTCCGTGATGATAATTTTGGTAATGTCATGGAACACTTCTACGACAGCACATGTATGACTATCTTGATTCTGTCATAAATTTGTCATGGATGTACATGCATGACAAAAAACGCGACCTACTATGACAAACACGTATCATCATGGAAGTGTTTTTTTTGTAGTGCAAACATACCGTTGGTCGTGCCACAGCACTAACGCCACCCTCGGCACACTGAAACCGACCGTGTCTAGCGACGATATGAGCGTGTCGCTCACCGCGGTTGCCGTGTCCAGAGGCGGTGCTGGAGCTGCACCCCGTTGTTGGCCCCAACGACCCACATGAACGGTTGTCGGTGGCGAGGAGGTCGTGGGCCAGCTCCTCCATTGGACTAGTCTGCGCTACGTCGTCCCTACGGGTGTGCTCCACATTTGGTCAAAGTAGTATAGTGGAAGTGGATCCTCTGATGTAGGTATCCCTGCCTTACCCTCCCTTTCGGTCACTTACTGGCGGACCCCATGCTTGCTAGGCCCCGCATGTTAGTTACTCAATGGGTTCGGCCACGTCAGGGGATCCTCATCCGTAGTATACTCCCTCTATTTTTATTTACTCCGCATAAAACGGAGGGAGAGGTGGTATAATAAATGACGCGGGCGGGGGAGGGGGAGGGACGTCGGTTTGCTCTCAACTGCGGTCCCACAAGCGAGCGAAAACGCAAGACAAAGCGCATTCCATTCGGTGAGCAACATGGAGGGTCCGACGTGCCGGGCTGCAACGCGAACGCGACAAGAGCGATGTACAGTCAAAACCGATTGACCGGTCATCACCGGAACCACTATTCACACCAGAACCTTCGCTGCTCGGCCTACGCCAGTCACTGCCCTAAAACCACACCAAATCTCCAGCCCATTCCCCCACCTTTCGATCCCCTAGCCCGCATCAAGCGTCCCCTAGTTCGCCGGAAAGCCATGGTGCGCCGCAAGATCACTTACTACAAGATGCTGACGCCGGAGCGCCGCGCAGAAATCGCGGCGGCGGTCGGCGCCACAGACCTCCGTTCCCAAGCTCGCTTTGCGGCGGGTCAATCCCCGAGTTCTCTGGAGCCAAGCTACGAGGAGGAGGAAGCCGATCCAATGTTCATGGCGGAGGTCGCGGCGTAGAAGGCCCCCGGTGGGTATGAGACGATGGACGTCGACTTCATGCCGGCGTCCGAGTCCCCCATGGTGCAGGCGGACCAGCGGAACATGGCGATACTAAAGGAGGACCGGGAGGCAGAGGCTCAACTTGACGCGGAGCGCGCGCATGCCGCTGCCATCGAGGCTCTCCTGCAGGCGGAACCGGATGTCGTGGATGTGAACCGGGCGGCGGAGGCTCAACTTGAGGTGGAGCGCGCGGATGCCGCTGCCATCGAGGCCCTCCTGCAGGCGGAACCAGACGTCCTGGACTTGAACCGGGCGGCAGAGGCTCGACTCGACACAGAGCGCGCGGATGCCGGTCTCATCGACGCCCTCCTGCAGGCGGAACCGGACGTCCTGGACTTGAACCGGGCGGCGGAGGCTCGACTCGACGTGGAACGCGCGGATGCCGCTGCCATCGAGGCCCTCCTGCAGGCGAAACTGGACGTCCTCGACTTGAACCGGGTTGTGCTCTCGTCCGTGCAGAGCGCCTGCACGCTCCGCTTGAACGAGTAGCTGGAGGCCGAGGACAACCACGGTGCGGAGACACATGTCGGCGGCGACGGCTGGTTCGCGCCGGCAACCAAAGACGACGAGGCCGTCTCTTTCCGCGAGCAGTGAAAGTTTTTCTTTATGTTGTTGTTTTTATGGATCTTTTGTTGTGTAAAAACATATATTTGTTATGCAAGTCGCCTGACTTGGGTCAGTCTACCATTCCAGGCGGTTGGATGAATATCCTATGTCTCCTAACCCTTCTTTCCTTCTTCCTCACCTCTTCTTCTTCCCCAACAGACCACCGCACGGGCCGTACGGATACTCCCCAACATGCGGTTGGATAAACATACTCTATGAACGAAAATTATGTGTCAGCGATAGGATGGCTGAGTTTGGTTTGTTCACATGCGACAGCACGTGTCAGTGAGGGTGCGTTCCCTTGGTTGGTTTGCGGCGTGCAGGAGCGACTGTGTGAGGATGCGGTGCGACCGCGGCGTGCAGGAGCGACCGTGTGAGGGTGCGGTGCGACCGCGACAGCCGTGCGCAAGTGTACCTCCTTCTCATTTTGAAAACTTTAGGCAAACTTGGCAAAAATGTGTGGCGAAGTTTGGCAATGTAAGGCCTAGACCCAAACAGGATAAGTAGGTACGTACTAGGAGTACTTGTGTTAAAAAAGAAAGGCGGGGTTTTCCTTCGCGGGATTTAATCGATACAAATCCTCATTTCACGTGTCAATTAATGCGTATTTTTTTCTCCAAAGACCAAAGAGCTAACCATCTCACTCTTCATCGCTTGATTAATGCAGCGCCATGCAAACCAACCTTCTCACTTCCGCATGCCTGCAGGGGATATTAATGTCCTTGGTTGCTAACCCCATCAATTTTGCCTCGATTAGTGTTAGTGGCCCTTTGCAAATTGTAATTTTGATATACTGGCCTTGTGTACAAAAAAATGGAGGTAGTAACTATATTTGACTTCCTTCCCCATTGCGGTGACGTCGACGATATCTTTTTTTTGGTGGTTTGGCGAAGAGCGTTCGACGGAGAACACCATTGAGGGAGACCACGGTAAGTCGTTCACAAGTGCCACCTGCAAGCCGAGACAACCTCCTTATTTGCATCCAGGAAGTCCTTTACTAGTACTACTAGGAGTACTAGTGCGGTGAGATGGTTTCTCGAAGAAGACGATGGAGAAGCGGAGTCAGCGAAGAGTGAAATGATGGTTGCTTCGTCCGTGCTTTTGTGATTTGACGCCTCACTGCTTTGTGATTTGTGATAGAAGGGACAGGGGAGTAGACTCTGTGCTCTATACTGTACTACATGCGTCCAAGCATGGGAGAAAGAGGAGAGACGTTGCATTTTTCTATTCCTTCAATCAATCAATCAGGGAGCTTCGGTTCCATCTTTTTGGCTTTGGCAACACCGTCCACAATGGTTCCACGATGCCAAAAGCTATTTTCACATTTGGCTACACATTGTGGATGCCCTTAACCGTACCATTTGGTTTTGCTCCTGAGTGCTATCTATACAAATCTCAATTATATTGATCTAAAAAATTATAGAATCAAGATTAGTAAAAAGGAGGTGATTTTGCCGCGCGGATGGCGGGGGAGGTTTCTTACTGGAGCAATGCTACATCCACGTAATGGTTTACGTAAAGTTACGAACTGATGTGATGTGGGACTATTTGATTGGATTAAAGGAGAGGATTAGGCCCACCCCACCTGAAAATCAGGGGGGGGGGATATATAGATTAGATGGAAAGTATACGTAGCAGCTACGTAGCCCTTTGTAAGATTAGGCTTCTTATTTTCGGAGGACGTTGTCCTGGTGGTTTGCTAACATACGGTCCCACGTGTCAGTGCTTTACCAAGCCGATCTGCGTCCCACATGAGGCAGAACAACGGCAGAAGCAACACGTGGTTAAGTTTAAGAAGATGAGGGAGAAGCGGATTCAGCAACGAGTGAAATGATGGTTGCTTCGTCCCTCCAACTTAACTGCGGGAAAGGTGCAGCTTGTGATTTGACGCCTCATTGCTCATTACTACGCCGGCGCCATGACTGGGGTGCTTCACCCCGGCTGCTCTGCACTGTATTCCGGTATGGCACGTGGACCCGGTAGCTTGATGTCCCACATATCGGCAAAAGGGACTAGAAGATTTATGAAAGCGAGCACTCCACTCTTACGACGGAGGAGTAGACGACACGACGGCCCAGTGAACTGTCACTTGTAGTACTGTATAGTACTATAGTTTTGCTGTTTCGCACGATCCATCGATACAACCCCGATTAAACAGGAAAGGGCAGGATTTTTCCCGCGCGGTAGATGATACTGGCCATACATTTCAAAGGCAATTTTAATGTATGCAAACTGAATAATTATAAGTAACAATATGATATCTAGTAAAACTAAAAACACATATGATTTATTGTGTTAGAGTGTAGTAGTAGTGCTGTATTGCATAGTTGTTAGATGTAACATGCGAGAACGTGTAGAGATGTAGTTTTGGAGGGCCTACAGAGAGAAAAGCGTAATACGGTCACCGAACTGCAGAATAAGCTGATTACGGTCACTATATACGTTTTGCGGTTATTATACGGTCACTTGCTCACAGTTCAGCATCGGATTGCACTCTGTTGACCGGCCAAATAGTCTGCGTGGCGCCATGTCGACTAGTTAAATTGACCACGTTCCTTGTGGGTCCCACCTGTCAGTTCGCATAGGCAAAAGGTTAGATAAACACAAATTTACGCAGGCGCGACAAGGCTCTAACCCGTGCGCGGGAATCACCTGGTTGTGTATGTGTCTGTCAGGGCCTAATGTGTGCGCATGCACGTGTAGGTTGAGCACTTGAGCGTGAGAGTGTGTGTTGGTCATGTGGTGTACTGGTGTGTGCATGCATGCGTGCGTGTGTGCGTGTGACTGTTGCGTGCGTGCGTGGCTGCGTGTGTACGTGTGAGTGTTGCGTGCGTGCATGGGTGCATGTGTTTGTGTGAGTGTTGCGTGGATGCAGTTCGTGTGCATGCGTGCGTGTGTGTATAATCACCACACCAGCTCCTGTGTGTTAAAACAGACGGCTCAGCATACCAATACAAGGCCACCTTGTCCGCTGTGCCCGCGGTCATGACTTCGAACCACCGTCCAAATATATTTTTGTTGTTTGTTTTCATTCTTACTAGCAAGATGCACGTGCGTTGCACGTAACATCAAGATGCATTTGTATGACTTGTTTATCTTGTGAGAGAAAAGGATGAACGAGGGAAGGCCTTATTTGCAAATGTGGAGAGGTGTGTGGGTACCTTTTTGCAATATTGCCATAGTTTCTTTCCTATCCGTCAGATATAAATCGGACGGCCTATATTGCAGGATGGCAGGCACACCATCATCACCAACTCTATTTTTATAAGAGTGTATATTATGTATTTTAGAAGAGTGTAGATGTAGAGTAGATACAAGTCGGCAGGTGGGCACGATGGTAGTGAGATAATGTGATGCAACACTAGAGGTGCCACGTGGAGCGTTTAACTGGTCAATTAGTCATGTCATGAGCAAATACAGAGTTGTACGGTGAGCCCGTGACTGTATAATAACCACTAAACGTAAATGGTGACCATAATGAGTGGATTCTGAAGTCCAATGTATGTATCGTGCTTTCGCTTCAAATACAATGATCGTCATTGCATATATCGCGAGAGAAAGATGAAACATGCGTGAATTTTCTGGGGGCTTACTTTTAGAGGACCTGGAGATAGTTTTGTGTGCATACGTGAAGGGGGCGTACAGGGGGGTATGCGATTGAGAGAGAGATGCTCTTCGTTTCTCTTTATTATGACTAACTTTGTATATAGTATAAAAATATACAAATTCACACTGCAGAATAAATATCATTGTGGGCACCATGCAATGCAAATTAGCGTTCGTACTCCTCCATATAACTTTGTAATGTTGTATATATGTCGAAACTCTAAAATAATTTTTTGGCCACACTTTATTCAAAAGGAATGTTGTATGCGAAATAAACGTGAAGAGAGGGCTTTTTAGATCAATGGGGTACGTGATGTAACATGTGTGAATGTGTAGTTGATGCATTTGGCGGGGCCTAGAGAGGCATGGATAGAGGGGCCGATGGGGGGGCGTGGGAGAGATAGCACGAGAAATGAGAGTGGTCTAGAGAGAGAGACGAATATGACGTCACGACAAGAGATTCCATTCCCTTGAGTGTGTATATGCAAGGGGGAGGAATGGAGGCACCAGGAGAAATTTTCTGTGTGTCTGGTGTTTGTGTTGGTATGTGTGGGTGTGAGAAGATAATGAGACGTGGGGGCAGAGGGTGTGTCACCGCGTGAGGTCCGGTGGGTCGAGGTGAGGCCCTTCGTTCGGTTCCGACCTGCGCCACATTGGTCGGCCCGTGACGCATTTAGGAAGACCCATGGATGACTAGTCGTACAAGACAAAGATAGCAGAATTGTGAAGGACTCTGTGTCCACTGACAAAGCCGGCTAGGATTTGTAACCCTAGGTTCTCGGACTAAGGTAACCCCTTTATCTCTGATATTACTATTCATCCAACCAAACTTTAAGGGGCATCCTACAGAATGCTCTGCTAGAATCATACTCGTCGATTAGGAAGAGAGGTGTGAGACAATGTGTGAGAGACAGGCGTAAAGATAATGTTCGTACATGAGACACGTAGGCAGGTCCATGTATATAGAAAGGGTCGATGAGGATTGTGCGTGTGTATGTTTGCGAGAGGAAGAGTGCTTGTGATAAAGGTTAGTGAAAATAGTTGTAAATGGCTATGAGAGGGAGGGAGGGTTATATCTACAGCATGAGTGCGAGAAAGACATCTCGGGAGAGAGTGTGTGAGCATGTGTGAGAGACCACCGATGGAGAGTGAAACTACACGTAAAAGACTGCTCTACACATTGATTAAAGATATAAATTGTATCCAAATATTAGGATGGGATCATGATATTTCCAATTCGCGTAAGGAGCGGTCATTGATCCATCAGACATCTAGATTCTATCGAATTTGAGCATGTCTATGTTATTGTTCGACACAATTGATCCACATAGTTAGTATTTTGAACTCCAGACAATGCATCGCTTTAGCAATCGAATATAAACGTGAGTATAGTTCATGTTGTGTGTGTAAAGCACATTATACATACGAAAGTTACACAATGGACATTATAAATAGCTACCTATGAACTAGCATACATTTGAATTCAACTTAAGGTGGTTTAAAAAAATCGAATTCAACATGAAGTCCATTCAATTATTTGAATTTGATATCATGGCATTTGTAAACCATACCTAAATTATGGGGGCACCAATCTTTGCTCTGATTTTGTACATAATAGCATATGTAGTCGTGTACAAAATAGATTCAAATTTAGCTCCTCCAATCCAAAATAATCGTAGTTATAGGATTTTCAAGTGTCAAAATTTCAAAAAGAAGCGGATAATTTAATGAGGTTTTCAAACATACAAGGTCAAATATAACATTGTCTATTTAGGTCAATCCTCATAGTTCAAGAGTACTCTAAACGTGAATGCTTGTGTTTCAAAATTTTGAACGAAGCGCCAAAAGAGCCTCTACTCGCCCGAAACCGCGTGAGACCAATGTTTGGTAGTACAAGGAAATTACTTTTCTAATAACTCCGACCCGTGAAACTTACCGGCCCGACGTCCAAAGGTCTAAACCGGGGTAGGTTTGTAGCTTCATCTAGACGCCACGCAACCGCATCCGAAAAACATTCATACACAATGGCCGCCTAAGCACACATGCGCGCGGCCGAAATCGCTCCCGCCCACTATTTGGGACACCTAGGATTACCATCCTACCCCCGACCCGCGGTAGGTTCAAAATTTAAGAGGGGGGCAAAGTTTGTACTTTCCCCAAATTTCAAACAAGCGCGTCCCATCTTCTGTTCAAAAAAGCCAAAAACAAGCGCGTCCCAGACTGAAACATGGTTCCCCCCCACCCGTCCGATTCCCCATTCGTACTCCGTGGGCGCCAAAACTACCTCTCTACCAGCCGCGAAACCCCAGCGTCCTCCGTCCGCCACCCCATCCCACCCATCAACCGCCGCCCTCCTCCATCACGCCGGAGCCGATACCCCGACGTCGTCGTCCACCGCAACGTCCTCCACAACTAGTAGTTGAAGCCGATCCTGAGCCGTCCGTACCCGAGCCAATTCAACCACGCCGTCCTGTGCCTCACCGCTGCCGCTCCAACTTCGCCACCCTCCACCGCACCGGAGCTGTTCCTGCTACGCCGTCCTTCGCTGCCTCGGATCTGCTTCCCCTCCGCTGACATACGGCCACGGCAACACAGTCAACAATTTGGCCATGGGTTCGTCCAAGCCTGCACCCTCCAGAACATCAGTTTTCCCGGTAAAAAGAAGAAGATCGGCGCGACATGTGGAGGTGACCACACCGGCAACCGAAAAAGGTACTCCTCTTCCCTTATTCGTGCAAATCTTATGTCTCTGCTTGCACGGTATTCATCCCACAGAAGACACTAGTTGACTGCTTCTTCTTGATACTAGATGTTCCTAGTAACTCGCGATGCACAAGGTTTCTCCTCATATACTATTTCACCTTAGCTAGAGGTCTGTCGCCCCCCTGAATTTCAATTTCTGGCCAGTTGATTCCCAATTAACGGAAGCATTCCCTGGCGTAACAGGCGCTAGTACGCCTATTACGCCGGGGAAGCAGCGCCTTGGTGTTTATCTTAGGGGCGTGTGCGGCCTAGAGCTGCTGGCGCCCGATCTGGAGGTCGGCCGAGAATAAAGGGATGGCCTGGGGGCGCTGCCAAGCACAGCGGTGGTGTGAGGTCGATGGGAGGGCGGGGCGGCGGAGACAGGGGTCTGGGCCGGTGGTCGCTGGCGGTTCGAGAAAGATCGTCAACAGTGACTGGCGGGAGGTAGACGAAGGCCATCTGCTCATTCCTTATAGATCGGACGGTTCATTAAAAAAATCGACTGACCTATTTATTTTCAGTCGACTGTTATCTTAGATATGACCACATGTGGTGGTGTGCTGGAGGAGTACTTGCATTTCCTATGCTCATATATTACAAAATCATACGGAGTAGAATCTAATTTTGTTTGCCATGCAATGTTGTAGAGCTATCATATGTCTCCTGTCATTTATTTTTCAGCCACCTGCTATCTGCTACTTTTACAATGCCCTAGTTCTGCACACACTTCACCCTTACTCTCACTACTGTGTTTTTATGCAAGGGTATTTCAGACTCTGCTGCCATGAGAGAAGCCAAAAAGAAAAGAGAGAAGTGGCTCCAGCTTCGTGTGCGGGTAGGCAAGACACGTTACAGCGCTATAAAGGGTGCAGTGTCATCAGATGGAGACGGTAAACGTAGCTCTAGAGTTGATGACCTCGCTCGCAATGAACCACCATCCCAGGTGCTTGCTTTAACTTCGCGGTGTCATATGTGGTTGCATGTTCCATATGGTGTCTAGCTTGTATTCGAAAGGCCGAAGTCGGTAAGATAAGGAAAGGTATTTTTTTACATGAACCACCATCCCGTGAGCACCAGAAGACAAATAGCTAGTCAGGGCACTGGCCGAGCCAATGACAAGCCCAGCAAAGATAGGCATCACCTGGAAGCCAACTAAAAAGCTGCGATGGTGGCGAAGCAGCCCGCCTCCCACCAGGCTCTCAGGTCCTAGATGATCATGCTCACCACTCCAGCCGGATGTCTAGCTTGTATTGCTTCCAATTTGGTTAAATTGCATCTGCTTAGCTTACACATTATACCTTTGAATATGACATGCCTTTCTGTTTTTGGTACATACTAGTACATCTGTGTATTAACCATGTTCTTACATCAAACTAATGTTCTTGTGTATCCCTCATCAATCACTTATGACGAGGCAGGCAGGCAAGGGGACTACTCCTCATTTAAAGAATGCAGCGTCAGCCTCCCGACATGATTCTCAAGAAACAGAAATGCTAGATGAAGATAGTGAACGTAGCTCTGTAGTTGATTACAGCATTTCCCCTACACTAGCATCGCAGGTGCTTGCTCTAACTTGGCAGCGTGATACGTGGTTGCATGTTGCATATGGTGTCTAGATTGTAATTCTTCCAATCTGGTTAAACTGCATGTGCTAGTCTGCTTAGCTTATACATTATACCTGTTAATGTGACATGCCTTCCTGTATTTAGTACATAGTACATCTGTCTATTAAGCATGTCCTTACATAAAACTATTGTTTTTTTTGTATCCCGCATCAATCAACATGACGAGACACCTTTAGTATATGCAGTGTGATATTAGTTGCATCTTTCATATGATTTACAGCATGCGCTGCTTCTAATTTGTTGAAATTCCATTTATGATGGGACGCTTTTAACTTGGCAGAGTCATATTGGTTACATATTTCATGTGGTGTCTAGCTTGCATTGCTTCTTATTTGCTGGAATGGTTTCTGCTTAGTTTACACAAACAGTTGTGAACATGCCATGCCGTCCTGTTTTTCGTACATATTCCATCCTGGTATCATGTGTTTGCCTTACATCAAAGTAGTGATTGTCAGTATCATGCATGAATGAGTTCTGAAGAGAGAATTTTATTGCTTTTTCTTGTCGGTTTTACTTGACAATTCAAAATCAATAAAGCGGAAGGAAGTTAGCAAGGCAGCAGATAAAGGTGCTCCTTCTGAACGGAGGGCCTCTATAGTTTCTACTCCTCCACACCCCCAAGATGATTTCCAAGACAACACATGCATAGACACTCAACAAAGTTGTGTTTATGATGAGCACGTCTCCCCTAGTGCAGCATCACCGGTGCTCCCTCTAACTTGGCACTGTTATATGTGGTTGCATGTTATGTGTGATGTCTAGCTTGTATTGCTTCTAATTTTGTTGAATTCCATCTGCTTACTTTACACATTATACTTGAATAAGACACGTGTTCCTGTTTCTAGAACATACAATATCTGTCTATCACACCATGTTCTTACATCAAATTACTACTGTTGTGTAACCTGCAACAATCACTTATCATAAGACACGTTTGACTTCGGAGTGTGATATAGGTTACATCTCACATTCTTTTCTAGCTTGTACTACTAATTTGTTGAAATGGCACTTATGACGAGACAGTTTTAACTTGGTAGAGTGATATTCGTTGCATCTTTCATATGGTGTCTAGCTTTCATTGCTTCTAATTTGTTGAAATGCCTTCTCCTTAGTTTACACATCATAAGCTGTGAATATGCAATGTTGTGAATATGCAATGGCACTAATGATGAGAGACCTCTAACATGGTAGTGTGATGTTGTTTGTATTTCTTGTACTGCTTCACATTTGTTTAAACGCCATTTATGATGAGACACTGTTAACTTGGCAGAGCGATATTTGTAGCATCTTTCATATGGTGTCTACCTTCCATTGCATTGCTTCTAATTTGGTGAAATGTCTTCTTCTTAGTTTACACATCATAGTTCTGGTTATCTCTTCGGTCCTGTTTTTCATACATATTACATCCTCCTATCATGTGGTTGTCTAACATCAAAGTTCAGTTCGTCTGCATCACGCATCAATTTGTTCTGAAGAACTAAATTGTTATTCGTTTTTCTTGTCGGCTTGACTTAACATGGCACAGAGAAAGAGGAAGAAACACAGAATGGCAGGGAATGAGAAGCGGATGAATCCTGCAGATTCTGCTGGTACTGATGGTGCAATAGAAGGTCAAAGTCCAGCGAAAAATTCTACAAGCACGGCATCCCATGCTACACGAGTTGCAAAAAAGCCAAACAGAAACAAATAGCTGCCACCAAACAAGCAGAGACAGCCCTAGTTCTTGCAACACCTACCACAGTACTACCAGCTGCACGACTTACTCGTGCATCAACTGAGCTAGCAGCACGTTCCCAAGCTCCCTTGCCACCTGACACTACTTCCCAAGCACTCTTGACACAAGACGAGTTGGCAATAGCAGATGAACCTTGTGAGCTTCAACACCAAGAAGGTAGTTGCTGGAGTCAAGTTATAGTTGCATGCTTCTTTATATGTAGTCTCACAGTTTGATGTACACTAACACTTCCTATGTTCATTGTTGGACTAGCACCTAGGCGCAAGAGGAAACAAATATCAGGGATAATACTCGATAGGTTAACTAAATCTAGAGGAGGAAGAATGGAGACCCATTTTGAGGCAGGTTTAAAAAGGCCACGTGATGCTATAGAGTCAGCCAAGTTAGTATCAGAGGCAGCGGTTGCCGTTAGGTGTCATGTACGTATCCTCCCAACATGGATTCAGTACAGGAATGACAAAGACGAAACCTAGTTCAACACCTTCCTCGACCATTTATCTGTAAGTATAGTTATGTATGGAAACTAGTAATATCGTCTTGCTCTGTCCCATACTTTCTAGGTTGCTGATAATGAGACTCCCATAATTTTCAACAGATGAGGTTCAAGTTGGATAGCCAAGATGATGCAACCAGACAAGCTTGCACCCATGTTTTCAAGTCTGCTCTGCGACAGTATCGGTATAACTTGAGGAAAACTCACTTTGAAGGCAAGGCTAACAGTGAACTTTCCCAAACATCTCCAGTGGAAAATATATCGGATGAAGACTGGAGGGGCCTTGTTAAACACTGGTCTGATCTGAAGTATCAGGTACATTATATATATGTGATCAGATCACATGTTGAAGTCCTATTTATGCATGTGCCACACAAATCTATCTTCTTGTAGGTGAACTGTTCAAAGAACAAGGCCAACCGTACGAAAGTGAAATTCCAACAGAGGACGGGATCTCGTAGCTATATTGCACACTGCGAGGCTCTTTTAATTAGCTGTTGTTTCACTCTTTTCGCTGTACCATATTATCTGATTTTTATTGACTTGTTCGAAATGCAGAGGAAAGCCCGCAAGGACCAAAAAGTACCTGAACCAAATGCTGTGGAAATCTTCAAGGACTGTCACACCAATAAGAAGAAGGGCATGACTACACCAGTCAAAGCCGTTGTTGTAAGTACTTAATCCTCATGCCTTTTAACTACTACTTACTCTGACTTGTGCCTTGAACTGCATGGTTTGCAGCCAGTGTCTATTACTCTTTTCAATTTTATACACAATTGTCATAGAGTATCATTGCACCTTACAAGGTTTAAAAGAGAGGAGTGATGTTCCTTTGATCTTGACCCGTAATCTAGTTCCGTGCTGTACTTGCCCACACAACGTTACAATTGCATGTTTGTCTGTTCTCAGTTGTTTTGTGATATGAATGATGTCATACTATGCTTACCGTATTATAAACTTCGTCTCTTTATCCTTAGCCCTCAATACAATGTGAAGAAATAGACAATACATTAGCGATGGTACATGGTCATATGTTTGGAACCTGGTTTTATTATGTACTTTGCAATAAAATACAACTAATATTTTACATGGGTTCACCAGAATAAGTTCTGTATATAGACCAAAGCTATTTTGTTTGGTTTTGCTGCCTCCTTAATATCTTCTGTTCTGGTACTACTAATGTAAAACCTCAACTTTTCAGCAAGCTATGGAAAAAATGGTGGAACCGCCACCTTCTGAAGGTGGCGAGGCAACTATAACCGCAATGTCAGCTCTTGCTGCAGTGGGTCAGTACATGTCCACTAACAGTGCCAAAAGCACGTTCCTGCGTAATACTGGGTTGGTTGTTAAGGCAATATCGTCCAACCTGCCTCATGATCAAGATATGCAAGCTCAAAGCAATGTTGTATCTGCGCTCCAGACACAAGTCCATTCCCTAACAGAGACCCTTTGTGAAACAAGGAGAAACATTGCTCAATGTCGTCAAGATATGCATGGTTTTGAAACCAGACTATCAGACATTTTCTATGTTGTTCAGGAGCCTAGGGGAAATGAAGGCGAGGGTTATGGTGCTCCATCGGACAATACAGCATGAAAACATAACAGTCAAGTCAAATGAACTGAGCTTCTGAACTTCTGGTGGTGCATTTATCTGCTAGACTGTTAAGTTTTATGCCAACCTTCCTTTTGTTATATAGTTGTAATTTGTTTTGGTGCGATACAAAATTTATTCTTAACGTGCAGCCACCGGCTGAAGAAAACAGCAAGCCATTTTTGTATAGTGTAGGGTGTTCCCTATATTTGCACTGGTGGCGATCTTTGATGCCGAGTGGATGTAATCTGTGCAATCGCCTTAATAGCCTAGCGTTAGTTTCGGCCTTATTTATTTTCTAGTCTTCTTTTTCCCTGGTTTGCTAGTGGCCGCAACTACCATGGGCCATATACGAACCGTAGGATCCATGGGTCTCCTACGGGCGTCGATAAATGGGCCTGTAATCGGTGGGCCTCGGGCCATCGGATAAATGGGTCTACATGGGCCGTAATCGGGCGTAATTGGTATCGGCCCAGCACGGTAACAGGCCGTTAACAGACCATAGGAAAGCAAAGGCTTAATTCTATCACAGGCATAACGGGTCGTTAATGGGCCAGAATATAGGACGGGCTGGAAACGACGCAACTGGTTAACAGGCCAGAAACGGGCCGACTCTTGCCATGGGCTGAATTTGGCCCATTAGGGTAACAGGCCAGTAACGGGCCGACTCTTGCCATGGGCCAAATTTGGCCCATTAGGGGAACAGGCTAGTAACGGGCCGACTCTTGCCATGGGCCGAATTTGGCCCATTAGGGGAACAAGCCAGTAACGGGCCAGAAGTAATCGAGGGCCGAAAAGGAGCCCAAGAACGTATGGGCCGTCAATAGGCCGAAAGCTAACACGGGCTGAAACGCCCCATGTAAATCACGGGCCGTTAACGGGTATAAAGAAAATTACTGTTCATTATGGGCTAGAGTCACCGTGGGCCCGTAAAGGGCCGAAAGATACGAAGGCCTCATATGGGCCGAAAGACGTCGTGGGCCATACATGGGCCGAAAGTGAAATGGGCTGGTGTTATATTCGACGGCCCACATGATGTTGTTGGGCCAATTTCCTTTAGGGCCTAACGGGCCGTGAGTTAACGGGCCGTAAAATGGGCTATTTGCAAAGAGACCGTTAACAGGCTTTTCATGGGCCAGCCCATTAACTTTTGACCAAGTCAAACGGGCCGGCTTTGTAAGCTAAATGGGCCAGTGGTGGGCCATGGCACGTGTCGACATATCATAGGCGCCTATCTGACCCACTGACGAGCTGACACGTGTTTCATCCGGCCAATTAGAATTTTACACGTGGAAATTTCCCATTGGTCCGGGCTGTTAACGGGTTAATGGATCCAAAACCCGACCCGATAGCTTAACGGCGTTCCGTTACGGTGGATGCCACATGTCGGTCACCCTTGATGAAAGCACTTCTGTGACGCGCGATTTATCGTCATGGAAGTGGACACTTCCGTGATGATAATTTTGGTAATGTCATGGAACACTTCTACGACACCACAGGTATGACTATCTTGATTCTGTCATAAAATCGTCATGGATGTACATGCATGACAAAAAACGCGACCTACTGTGACAAACACGTATCATCACGGAAGTGTATTTTTTTGTAGTGGAAGAAGCGATGGTGAGCCCAGATTCCGCAAAATGGCTTGAGGCCATGAAATCTGAGATGGGATCCATGTATGAGAACAAAGTGTGGACTTTGGTTGACTTGCCCGATGATCGGCAAGCCATAGAGAATAAATGGATCTTCAAGAAGAAGACTGACGCTGGCGGTAATGTTACTGTCTACAAAGCTCGACTTGTTGCGAAAGGTTTTCGACAAGTTCAAGGTGTTGACTTGGATGAGACTTTCTCACCCATAGCGATGCTTAAGTCTGTCCGAATCATGTTAGCAATTGCCGCATTTTATGATTATGAAATTTGGCAAATGGATGTCAAAACTGCATTCCTAAATGGATTTCTGGAAGAAGAGTTGTATATGATGCAACCAGAAGGTTTTGTCGATCCAAAGGGAGCTAACAAAGTGTGCAAACTCCAGCGATCCATTTATGGACTGGTGCAAGCCTCTCGGAGTTGGAATAAATGTTTTGATAGTGTGATCAAATCATATGGTTTTATATAGACTTTTGGAGAAGCCTGTATTTACAAGAAAGTGAGTGGGAGCTCTGTAGCATTTCTAATATTATATGTGGATGGCATATTGTTGATTGGAAATGATATAGAATTTCTGGATAGCATAAAAGGATACTTGAATAAGTGTTTTTCAATGAAAGACCTCGGTGAAGCTGCTTACATATTGGGCATCAAGATCTATAGAGATAGATCAAGATGCTTAATTGGACTTTCACAAAGCACATACCTTGACAAAGTTTTGAAAAAGTTCAAAATGGATCAAGCAAAGAAAGGGTTCTTGCCTGTGTTACAAGGTGTGAAGTTGAGTCAGACTCAATGCCCGACCACTGCAGAAGATAGAGAGAAAATGAAAAGTTGTCCCTATGCTTCAGCCATAGGCTCTATCATGTATGCAATGTTGTGTACCAGACATGATGTGTGCCTTGCTATTAGTTTAGCAGGGAGGTACCAAAGTAATCCAGGAGTGGATCACTGGACAGCGGTCAAGAACATCCTGAAGTACCTAAAGAGGACTAAGGATATGTTTCTCGTTTATGGAGGTGACAAAGAGCTCGTAGTAAATGGTTATGTTGATGCAAGCTTTGACACTGATCCGGACGATTCTAAATCGCAAACCGGATACGTGTTTATATTGAACGGTGGAGCTGTCAGTTGGAGCAGTTCTAAACAAAGTGTCGTGGCGGGATCTACGTGTGAAGCGGAGTACATAGCTGCTTCGGAAGTAGAAAATGAAGGAGTCTGGATGAAGGAGTTCATATCCGATCTAGGTGTCATGCCTAGTGCATCGGGTCCAATGAAAATCTTTTGTGACAATACTGGTGCAATTGCCTTGGCAAAGGAATCCAGATTTCACAAGAGAACCAAGCACATCAAGAGACGCTTCAATTCCATCCGAGATCAACTCCAGGTGGGAGCCATAGAGATTTGCAAAATACATACGGATCTGAATATTGCAGACCCGTTGACTAAACCTCTTCCACGAGAAAAACATGATCAACACCAAGGCTCCATGGGTGTTAGAATCATTGCTATCTAATCTAGATTATTGACTCTAGTGCAAGTGGGAGACTGAAGGAAATTTGCCCTAGAGGCAATAATAAAGTTATTATTTATTTCCTCATATCATGATAAATGTTTATTATTCATGCTAGAATTGTATTAACTGGAAACATAATACATGTGTGAATACATAGACAAACATAGTGTCACTAGTATGCCTCTACTTGACTAGCTTGTTAATCAAAGATGGTTGAGTTTCCTAGCCATGGACATGAGTTGTCATTTGATTAACGGGATCACATCATTAGGAGAATGATGTGATTGACTTGACCCATTCCGTTAGCTTAGCACTTGATCGTTTAGTTTACTGCTATTGCTTTCTCCATGACTTATACATGTTCCTATGACTATGAGATTATGCAACTCCCGAATACCGGAAGAACACTTTGTGTGCTACCAAACGTCACAACGTAACTGGGTGATTATAAAGGTGCTCTACAGGTGTCTCCGATGGTGCTTGTTGAGTTGGCATAGATCGAGATTAGGATTTGTCACTCCGATTGTCGAAGAGGTATCTCTGGGCCCTCTCGGTAATGCACATCACAATAAGCCTTGCAAGCAATGTGACTAATGAGTTAGTTGCGGGATGATGCATTACGGAACGAGTAAAGAGACTTGCCGGTAACGAGATTGAGCTAGGTATTAAGATACCGACGATCGAATCTCGGGCAAGTAACATACCGATGACAAAGGGAACAACGTATGTTGTTATGCGGTTTGACCGATAAAGATCTTCGTAGAATATGTAGGAACCAATATGATCATCTAGGTTCCGCTATTGGTTATTGACCGGAGACATGTCTCGGTCATGTCTACATAGTTCTCGAACCTGTAGGTCTGCACGCTTAAAGTTCTGTGACGATCGGTATTATGCGTTTTTGTGTTTTGATGTATCGAAGGTAGTTCGGAGTCCCGGATATGATCACGGACATTATCGGCATTCTGGGAACGGGGGTCCCCAGACTTGCCTGCCTGCGGCCCATGACGTGGATGTGCTAGCAGGCCTGTATGGCCCATCTTCACCAACAAGGCATTCAAGACCCTCGCGAGGGGCCAAGCCTCGCGAGGCGGACGACGCAAGACCTCCTCAGGAGCGGCCTCGCCAGGTAGGCTTGTGAGGGGCGGAGAGATCAAGGCCAGGCAAACCTCGCGAGGTTCTCGTGACGTGAGCCATGACGATCGAGACCAGGCGGGCGCCAGCGCGTGCAGCGTCCTTGTTTCCCCTTTGGTGCTGGGGAGGCAAGCGCAGGCGCGGAGTACCGAGGCATCAAGCAAAGGTTTCCATATCGGTGCAACGAACCAAGACCAGCAGGACGGCAAGACGGAGGTCACCATGGAGCCCAAGGCGGCGTCACCACCAGAGCCTTTTGCAGGTGAAGACAACTTTTGTCAGGATAAGCTGTACTAGTTGTCCCCTTTCAAATTGGCCGTTGTTGGCTCCCTTCCTGCTCAATATTTGGGGAGAGAACCAGGGCCTCTATAAATAGGACTAGCCACCATCGTAGGAGGCAACTGATTTGGAGGCCACGAATCTGATCTTGAGCCAATCCTTAGCCACACACTGAGCACAAGAACACCTCAACCTCAGGAGGCTGTTCTTCCCCTTGTACTGTTCATCATCAGCCCAAGAGGCAATCCACCACCACCACACTGGAGTAGGGTATTACACCACAATGGTGGCCCGAACCAGTATAAATCTTGTGCCCCTTGTGTTGTGTGTTCGTCGAGTTCGTTCTCGAGATCTTAGCAAACCTAGGGCGTGGATCGGTAGGGAGGAAATCTTCGTGCGCACCCCAGTGTTCGAACCTTAAGGGTTTTGCCGGAACCCTGATCCGACAGACATGATGAGGACTCTCAAAATGGTCGAGACGTAAAGATCGATATATTGGATGACTATGTTCGGACACCGGAAGTGTTTCGGGAGGTTTCTGACATATACCGGAGTACCGGGGGATTACCGGAAACCCCCGGGGAGTATAATGGGCCTATTGGGCTTTAGTGGAGAAGAGGAGGGCGGCTAGGGCAGGCCGCGCTCCCCCTCCCCCTCTAGTCCGAATTGGACAAGGAGGGGGGGCGGCGTCCCCCTTTCCTTCCTCCTCTCTCCTTCCCTTCCCCCTTCTCCTACTCCTACTAGGAAAGAAGGAGTCGGAGTAGGACTCCCCCCTTGGCGCGCCCTCCTCCCTGGCCGGCCGCCTCCCCCCTAGCTCCTTTATATACGGGGGCAGGGGGCACCCCACACAACAATTGATCTGTTGATCTCTTAGCCGTGTGCGGTGCCCCCTCCACCATAATCCACCTCGGTCATATCGTAGCGATGCTTAGGCGATGCCCTGCGACGGTAGCATCATCATCACCGTCACCACGCCGTCGTGCTGACGAAGCTCTTCCTAGAAGCTCTACTGGATCGTGAGTTCGCGGGACGTCACCGAGCTGAACGTGTGCTGAACGCGGAGGTGCCGTACGTTCGGTGGTGAGGATCATTTGATCGTGAAGACGTACGACTACATCAACCGCGTTGTTATAACGCTTCCGCTTACGGTCTACGAGGGTACGTAGACGACACTCTGCCCTCTCGGTGCTATGCATCACCATGATCTTGTGTGTGCGTAGGATTTTTTTTGAAATTACTACGTTCCCCAACACACAAGTGCTTGAAAGAGGTTCCGGCCATGGAGGCCGATTAGGGTGGCAAGCAATGAGGAGCCCGGGCGTGCGGGCTGCAGGAGTACGGCGATGTCGTCCGCGAGCTTCTTGAGGACGGTGAACTTGGTGGTGGAAACGATCATCTGGTCCAACTAAGAGTCGTAGTTGGCGTCGATGGCGGCCATCCACCAGCCTATTGCCAACACCGTCCGGAGACGATCCTCGGCGCCATGCCGCAGGCCGGCATCATGGACCATCTGGCACAGCCGCTGGCCGCTCGCGCGCATCGCCGCCATGGGTATAGAGCGAGGACTTCTACGCTTAGTGTAGGTGCTTAGCCAAATGCTTAGGTGCGTACTATGATGTGGTAGATGCATTGGAATGGAGGGGCGCCTTTATATGAGTGCAAACTGCGTTGCATTCACATCGTGCAACCTCTTTTCCCGGTCATCCTCCCATTACTTCCCTCATGCATTCACGATGCTAATTGAAGGAGGATGCATCATTGGTCGTTCAACATTTCGGAATTGCTACCCCTCCCTCGTCTACATTAAAGCCGTATCAGGAACTGCGCCGCCCGCTGTCAAATCGAATAGTACAGCGCCACCCGCTGCACGCCCGGCTGAACACGCCTCCTCGCCTCCATCAAACCCCTCCGTTAAACCCACATGCAAACCGAGAAACCTACTACGGCCACATGTCCGTTCATGAGCAGGCCGGAATTAAACGCAATCACCGGCCGAGCTCCTCCCGTCCGCCCTCAGTTTAAACGAGGCCAGACTCCGGCCAAGCTCCTACCATCCGCCCTCTATTTAAACGAGGCCAGACAGACAGCGGGCAAGAATCGCACCCCTCCGCCGCTCCCCCATCTCCTCCTTCACCATTTTCTCCACTCTTCCGATGGCTTCCAAGGAGCCGTTCTCCGGCACACTACCCGGCTGGGTTGCCCGCCGAGCCCTCCGGATACGGGCGAGGCCGCTCAGTGCTTCACCAACCTCGCTTGGCCTGACGGAGCCAGTTGCCGCCCCAAGCCGGCGTGTGGTTCAGCAACTCGCCACTCCAGTTCATCTTGATGAGGAGTGGCGAGTTGCTCCACGCCGGCACGGCGGCAAGCACACCGGTACGGGCGTTGTCGCTGCCGCGTCGTACCGCGCCACTAGTGTCTGCGGTGGCCGCGCCTCCCGTGTCTGTCAGCGCGCCTATCATGCCTGCGGCAGCGCCATGCAGGCAGAGACAGAAGCCGGATGCATGGAGAGTGACGAGTCAGTGGCCAGCTTCTCCGTGTCCGCCGCCATCATCAAGGAGAAGTAGAACACGGGAGGCCGCCGCCACTTGGGTCCCATGAAGGCCACCGCTGAGGCGACGACTGCGCATTCAGGTGGTATCTTTGCTGCTTCGTCTCTTCCGAGGACCTTCGTCGACCCCGCAAGTCTCTGCCGAACATGAGGAAGAGAAAAGGGATCCGCGGGCGGCCATTTAGATTAGGTACTCCCTCTCTGGCTGGCGGGAAATATTCATTCTAAGAATAGATAAATTGGATGTATCTGTAACTAAAATTAGTCTAGATACATCCATTTCTAGGACAAGTATTTCCCGACGGAGGGAGTATTAATTATACCAAGAGAGCCGGATTAACACCGCTTAGTTCATGTAAATGTAATGAAATCCATCATGTTTATATGAAGATCCGGCTTTTTATACGAAATCCTTCATGCTTATATGAAAACAGTCCGTGTTTGCACGAATTCCATCTGGTTGGTTAGAGTTGTGAAAATGTATGCCGCTGGCGTTTGATGCCGTCCTCCGTGAAAGGAAGCGGGAGGAAATTTGCCGGCTGCCGTTGGAGATGCTCTTATGCTGGAAATAATAGTCACATCCAATCCATTTGAGTTAATTGTGTGTATGATTCTCCCTCTATAAAAGGTTAATTGCATGTACAGTGTGCACATGCCTTGCAGGGTGGCTACAGCTTCGTACAGAAAATTAAAAAGAAATAAGTCCATCCTTAATCTTGTATTCTAATTACTCTGTGGGTTCCACTGTCAGTATAGTATCGAAAGAAGTATATATTAAATAAGTAATATATAATATAAAAATCTAAAGTTAAAGACAGAATTCGAACTCAGGTCATCGTGTTGCGAGCATCCGGCGCTAACCAGTCCAGCACATTTTTGTTGTAGACCATGCTGGAGATATATCTCCATGTCTACTCTTATATTATACTCCATCCATTCCTAAATATTTGTCTTTTTCAGATTTCAAATGGACTACCACATACGGATGTGTACGTAGACATATTTTAGAGTGTAGATTCACTCATGTTGCTCCGTACGTAGTCACTTGTTTAAATCTCTAAAAAGACAAATATTTAGGAACGGAGGGAGTAGAAAACAGAGTTGGTGATGATGGTGTGCATGCCATCCTGCAATATAGGGGGTCGGATTTATATCTAACGGATAGGAAGGAAACTATGGCAATTTTGCAAAAAGATACCCACACCCCTCTCCACGTTTGCAAATAAGGCCTTCCCTCGTTCATCCTTTTCTCTACTCTTATAAAAAACAGAGTTGGTGTTGATGGTGTGCCTGCCATACTGCAATATAGGTCGTCCGATTTATATCTGATGGATAGGAAGGAAACTATGGCAATTTTGCAAAAAGATAACCACACCCCTATATCTTGATGTTTCGTGCAACGCATGAGCATCTTGCTAGTCTCTCACATGATAAACTACTCATACAAATGCATCTTGATGTTCCGTGCAACGCACAGGCATCTAGCTAGTTTCTTTTAAAATAGTTATTGCGATAATTGGGTTGAAGTGATATATTTTATGTCCGCCTCGAATGATTTCAGATTTCCTAGTAGTAACAAAGAAAAGGTTGCCTTGTTAATTAACAGAAAATAGGGTGAAAACTATCACATGAGGCCGGTAAAAACAAGGCACACTGGGTGCAGCGTCATCGTCACTACAGCTGTGCGCGCGCGAGAAGTCTACATACCGAGGGGGCTACGGAGAAAAAGACGTATCGAGTGTGTATGAGCGAGGCACAGAGACACAATGTTTGAGAGACAAACCAATTGACAGATTAAGATCAGATCGAGTTGTCACCCTTCTGCTGTCATTGTTGGGGTTGGGGGAGGGGGAGGGAGAGAAAGACGTATCGAGAGTGTGCGCGGTAGGCACAGAGGCACAACTAGTGTGTGTGTGTGTGTGTGTGTGTGTGTTTGAAAGATGAGTAGATAGATTACTATCAAGATCGAGGTGCCACCCTACTCCTTCGGTGTCGGGTAGTGTGTGTTTGTGTGTTTGAGAGAGAATGTCGAAGTAAATGGCCACGGGTAGCCTAACCGACTCCCCCTGGCTCTTCGAGAAATTACCAGGCCAATCGAGCCTTCAAGCATCCAGAGCACGGGGCCGCCTTCCTCTAGCCAGCTATCACCAAGGCCGACTACCAAAAGGCGACCCGGCCTCAAAAACCTTCCCGAAGAGAGGTACGAGATGGCCGACTCCAGGAAGCCGGCCCTAAGAGGACCGACTCCCAGAAGCCGGCCATGAAGAAGGCCGACTCCCAGAAGCCGGCCAAGACTGCACCCACCAGGGCTGCACCCACATAACGGTGATAAGATGGGGCATGGCCGCAGTACAGCCTGCCACCCCCGAATCCCGGAGCATGCATGGCCACAGTGCGCCGTACGGGTCAGCCATCCCCCGTCCGGCGCGGCACTGTAGCCATGTTGACCGCGACATCACCCACGACAGGCGCCAGTATGGCCCGTGGGCGGCGGGCCCCTTCAGCCAGAGAGACGCTCGAAGGCGGCCCGGCCTCCCCTAGTCGGCCTGGGGCGTAGCCGGCTCCCAATAGCCGGCTACCTCCCTCCCTCGAAGTATGTGCATCATTAAGGAGACAAGACGAGGTGAGGCTACAGTGAGAGCCCGCCAGGCGGCGGCACTGTAGCCACGCTTACCTCGACAAAGCCCTCGTCATCAGGGGCGAGGCAACAGTAACCAGCCACCGACAAGGCCCCCAGGCGGTGGGGCCGGCCTGTCGGCCAAGAGGCCGGCAGCCGGCGGGACCCACTAGTCGGCGGGCCCCAACGACCGGCTGAGAAGCCAGCGAGCATAGACACTGACGGATGGGACCCGCACCCAGCCGGATTACCATTGTACCCCTGGGGGGTAGGCCTATATAAACCCCCCGGGGCACCCATGCAAAGGGTTGATCTCATAGAGTTTTACACACCACATAGAGAGAAAAGGAGAGCTAGCCTTGCCCTTCTTCTTCCTCTAGCCAAACAGCTCAAGGAGCCTCTTGTAGCTACTTGTCTTGATCTAGTGATCATGCGGAGACCCCGCAGAGCAGGATTAGGGGTGTTATCTCCACGGAGAGCCCCAAACCTGGGTAAGATTCGCCGGCGTGCATGTCTTCGCCTTATCCCGTTTCCAGGCACCGGCGATGTCTTACTGGCTCCCACAATGATAAGCCACCAGTTGGCATATGTCGCACCTACCACCCGACATTTGGCGCCCACCGTGGGGCCAGGTGCACCATCGTCTGGAGACCTGTTCTGGACGGGAACCCTTTTCCTCCCCCGCGAACGTAGCCAGCTCGCTACGCCCGATGGCGCTTGCCCTGACGCGCTACAAGGCGTCGACGACGCCTGCGCGGCGAGCTGCCTCGCCGACCTTCTTGGCGAGACTCGCATCTCCGACGAGCCTGCGTCCGACGCGGGCACAGACTACCCCGAGAGCCGCCTCGTCAGCCTCCTCGACCAGCTTCATGTCTCCAGCGAGCTTGTTGTGGACTTGGAGTCCGTCGGTTCCACCGACCCGATGCTTGTCGACTCCGACACGGCATCGCTTGACGCCTTCCCCACCAACGTGGTGATCATCGACGACCCTCTCCCTCGAGCCGACAGTGGCAGCAGCGCTGTCGCTGAGGTGCTGGTCATCAGCCACGGCGCCGTCTCGGGCGAAAACGCCCACGACGCCCTACAAGCAGCGCTCCATGACTTCTCCGTCCCCATCCCGGCCGACGGCGACGCCGAGACTCTGGAGGCACGCCGCCTCGCCCTCATCACGGAGGGCCAGAAGATAGCATCCATGAGACGCCTCACTGAGGCTCACCAGCGTGAAGTCGACCGTGAAGCCGGCCTCGTCAAGAAGCGTGGCGCGGCCATCGCCAGCATGCTGGGAGCAGACCGCCCAGTCTACGCCACGCCACTCGAGAACCTGCGTGCCGCTCAGGCGGCCATAGACGAGCTGAACGGGCTGGGGGCTGATGAGCTCCCCTACATGACTAGACGCATCCAACAGCTGATCGACGTGGCCGCAGAACGGCATGAAGCCGGCGCCCGCGCTGAGAGTCCTCCCCCATGCCGAGAGCACGCCGTGACATCCCGGACGCCGACTGCAAGCGGCGCCCACGCAAGAAAAGACAAGGAGACGGCTGCTAGCCGCAGCCGGACTCGGGTCACCATCGAGCGCGACGCAGAAGGCCGCCCCCGAGCGGTGGAACGACAAGGCAATCCGCCTCCCCCCTGCCTCGTGGGAGAGATATCCCACCCCGCCGCCTATCACGCATCCGACTCTCGGCGGCCGAATAAGCCACCGCGAAGGAGTCGGCGAGAATGATGCCCGCCACCGGATCGACCGCCTAGCGCGATCCCTGGCGCTAGAGGAAGAAGATGATGTCGGCCCGCCTTGCTTTGGCCCCCGCATCCGCGACGAGCCCTTCCCCAAAGGGTTCTCACTCCCAAGAGACACGCCAAAATACAACGGCTCCGTGAAGCCAGAAGATTGGTTGATCGACTACTCTATCGCAGTCAGCATAGCAAACGGCAACAGGCGTGTTGCCATGAAGTACGTCCCTCTCATGCTTCAAGGCACGGCACGCACCTGGCTGAACAGCCTCAAGCCCTACAGCGTCAACAGCTGGCTAGACTTCACGGAAGTCTTCGTCCGCAACTTCACCAGCACATACAAGCGGCCTCCCAAGCCCCGCCAGCTCTCCTTATGCGTCCAATGGCCCAGCGAATCGACTCGCAACTACCTCACGCGTTGGGCCGAGCTCCGCAACTCCTGCGAGGGGGTGCATGAGGTTCAAGCCATAGAGTACTTCACCGCCGGGTGCCGAGAGGGCACCCTCCTCAAGCACCGACTCCTCTGCGACGAGCCGACTACCCTCGACGAGCTGCTGATCATAGCTGACAAGTACGCCACGACCGACTCCTCAATGAAGACCGAGCTCCGAGTGAACACCTCTGGAAAGGTGCTCGCTCCGGCTCCCAAGACATCGGCTGGTGACTCCAACCGACGCCCCTACCAGAACGACCACAAGCGCAAGGCCCCTATGCCACCCTCCACCAGTCGGCAAGTAGCCACCATCAAAGATGAACAGCCCGAAGAGCGGCCCGCGCCCAAGAAGAAGGGCGGCAGGCCGGCTTGGCAGCCGGCCTTCTCCTACGAGCAAACTCTTGATGCTCCCTGCAAGTTCCACAGCGGCGCGAAGCCGTCCAACCACACGACCCGGAAGTGCCATTGGCTCACGCGGATCTCCAAGGGCGAGGGGCTGCTGCCGCCTCCACCTCCTGGCCCGCCGCCTCCAGCACCTCAGCAGCCGGCTGTTCGACCAGCGGTCGGAGCCATTCAAGATGAGTTCCCAGATGAGCACGCCGCCTACGTCGTCTTCACGAGCCAGATTGAAGACAAGCGCAGTCGGCGCCGACAGCACCAAGAAGTCAACGCGGTCGCCTCCAGCAACACTGAGTTCATGCATTGGTCTGAGAGGCCTATCAGCTGGAGCCGGGCCGATCACCCAGAGGTGATGCCGTCTCCCGGCTCCTATGCATTGGTGTTGGACGCCACCCTCGCGACGGAAAGGCGAGCTGACCGTTTCTCCCGTGTGCTGATTGATGGTGGAAGCAGCATCAACATACTGTACCGCGACACCATGGAGAAGTTGAACCTCAAGGCGAAGCAGCTCATGCCAAGCTAGACTGTGTTCCATGGCATCGTACCTGGCCTGTCCTCTTCCCCAATCGGCAAGATCAAGATGGATGTTCTCTTCGGAGACAAGGATCACTTTCGCCGAGAAGCGATCTGGTTTGAAGTAGTGGATCTAGAGAGCCCTTACCACGCCTTGATTGGCCGACCTGCCTTGGCCAAGTTCATGGTTGTGCCCCACTACGCCTACCTTAAGATGAAGATGCCGAGTTCAAAAGGGATCATCACCATAGCCGGAGACTACAAGAAGTCCACCGAGTGCGCTGCGGCCAGCAGCCGACTAGCCGAGTCCCTCGTGATTGCTGAAGAGAAGAAGATGCTGGACCGAGTCGTGGCCATGGCCGGCAAGCAGCCGGCCCTGTCCCCCAGCCCCAAGGAATATGATGCTCAGGGCTCCTTCTAGCCGGCCAAGGAGACAAAGAAGATACCTCTGGACCCGGAGAACCCGGAGAGGTTTGCTGTCATTGGTGCAAACCTGGACAGCAAATAGGAAGGCGAGCTCGTCGACTTCCTCCGTGAGAATCGGGACATCTTTGCATGGTCCCCAAAGGACATGCCGGGTGTTCCGAAGGATTTCACCGAGCACAAGCTACACGTCCGAGCGGACACGAAACCAGTCAAGCAGCCTCTCTGCCGACTGTCGGAGGAGAAGAGAAGGATCGTAGGAGAAGAGATAGCCCGGCTCCTAGCCGCCGGCTTCATTATGGAGGTGTTTTCTCCAGAGTGGCTTGCCAACCCGGTCTTGGTGTTGAAGAAGAACAATAAATGGCGTATGTGTATAGATTACACCAGCCTCAACAAAGCCTGCCCCAAAGATCCGTTTGCCCTACCACGGATCGATCAAGTGATAGACTCCATAGGCGGATGCGAGCTGTTGAGTTTCTTGGATGCTTACTCAGGATACCACCAGATCAAGTTGGACCCAGCCGACCGCCTGAAGACCGCCTTCATCACACCATTCGGAGCTTTCTGCTACCTAACTATGACATTCGGCTTGAGAAATGCCGGTGCCACTTTTGAGCGTTGCATGCAGAAATGCCTCCTCAAGAAACTCGGCAAAAATGCCCACGTCTATGTAGACGATATTGTGGTGAAGACGGAGAAGCGCGGCACCCTGCTGGAAGACCTCAAAGAAACATTTGCCAACTTGCGCCGATTCCAGATCAAGCTCAACCCTGAGAAATGCGTGTTCGGAGTACCAGCCGGCCAGCTTCTAGGCTTTTTGGTCTCCGAACGCGGCATTGAGTGCCCAGTGAAGATCAAGGCGATAGAGAGAATGGAGATTCCTACCAAGCTGCGAGACGTTCAGAAGTTTACCGGGTGCCTGGCCTCCCTAAACCGCTTTATCAGCCGGCTAGGGGAGAAGGCTCTCCCCCTGTACCGACTCATGAAGAAGTCCACGCACTTCGAGTGGAACGACCAAGCAAACCAAGCTTTCCACGAGTTGAAGAAGATGCTGACCACACCGCCGACTGAGAACGAGCCCATGCTCCTTTACATTGATGCGACTAGCCGAGTGGTCAGTACAGTCATCGTGGTCCAGCGCCCAGAAGAAGGCCGAGCTCAGTTAGTCCAGAGGCCGGTATATAATTTGAGCGAAGTACTGTCCACCTCGAAGCAAAACTACCCGCATTACCAGAAAATGTGCTATGGAGTGTACTTCACCGCCAAGAAGCTGAAGCCCTACTTTCAAGAGCATCCCATCACGGTCGTATGCACTGCCCCGCTTGCCGAGATCATAGGCAGCCGGGATGCATCCGGCCGGGTGGCTACGTGGGCCATTGCGCTGGCTCCTTACACGATCTTCTACCAGCCCCGCACCGCCATCAAGTCCCAAGCATTGGCCGACTTCCTTGTTGACTGGGCCGAGACCCAGTTTACCGCCAGCTCCCGACACCACTCATTGGCGGATGCACTTCGACGGATCCAAGATGTGCACCGGCTTGGGCGCCGGCATCGTCCTCACCTCTCCCAAGGGCGACAAGCTCAGATACACATTGCAAATTCATTTTGCCGCCTCCAACAATATGGCCGAGTACGAGGCGCCCATACACGGGCTCCGGCTAGCCAAAGAACTCGGCATACGCCAGATCCTGTGTTATGGCGACTCGGATTTGGTGGTCCATCAGTCATCTGGCGACTGGGATGCCAAGGACGTAAACATGGCGAGCTATCGATTCCTCGTCCAGCAAATTAGCGGATACTTTGAAGGGTGCGAGTTCCTCCACGTGCCACGGGCCGACAACGAGCAAGCAGATGCCTTGGGACGGATCGGCTCCACCCGACAAGCTATACCAACCGGCGTCTCTCTCCAACGCCTTCTCAAACTGTCTGTCAAGCCGTCTCCAGAATCGGACTCCATCTTCGTACCGCCTGCCCCTGATGCAGTCATATCCGACTTGGGGAACCCAGCAGGCGGCTCGGGGACTTCGACAAGCGGCCCGGGGACTGCCATAGTCGCACCCGGCTCGGGGACTTCAGAACCCGGCCCGGGGACTGCAGCAGTCGGCCCGAGGACTGCAGCAGTCGGCCCGGGGACTGCAACGACACAACAGGCGGTGGCTGACTCCAACTCTTCACCACCCAACCCACCCACCCGGGTCACAGTAGCCGTACTGACAACAGAAGAAGTCACAGCTCCATCATGGGCCCAGCCCATCCTCAACTTCCTAGTAAACAGAGAGCTGCCGACTGATGAGATCTCGGCAAGACTAGTTCAACGCCGAGCCGGAGCATACGCAATAATAAACAGAGAACTTGTTAAGCGTAGCGTCACTGGAGTCTTCCAGCGCTGCGTCGAGCCAAAGAAGGGCATAGCAATCCTCAAGGATATCCACCAAGGCGAATGCGGCCACCACGCGGCCTCAAGATCACTTGTCGCCAAAGCTTTCCGCCATGGCTTCTTCTGGCCGACTGCTTTGGAAGACGCTAAGGAATTAGTCAAATGCTGCAAAGGATGCCAAGTCTTCAGCTCCAAGCAACACCTGCCGGCTTCTGCACTCAAGACCATCCCCCTCACCTGGCCCTTTGCCGTTTGGGGGCTGGACATGGTGGGCCCATTCAAGACAGCCCGCGGCGGCATGACACATCTGCTTGTCGCCGTGGACAAATTCACCAAGTGGATTGAAGCGAAGCCAATCAAGAAGCTGAACGGGCCGACTGCCGTGACATTCATCGCAGACATCACCACTCGGTATGGTATACCACACAGCATCATCACCGACAACGGCATGAATTTTGCCAAGGGAGCACTGGCTCGTTTCTGCGCGACACAGGGCATCCGACTGGACTTAGCGTCCGTTGCCCACACGCAGTCAAACGGCCAGGTCGAGCGAGCAAACGGCCTCATCCTCTCCGGCATCAAGCCCCGACTGGTCGTACCACTAGAGCGTTCGGCCGGCTGCTGGCTCGATGAGCTGCCGGCTGTCCTCTGGAGTCTGCGTACTACCCCGAACAAGTCAACCGGCTTCACTCCTTTCTTCCTTGTATATGGTGCCGAGGCTGTCACCCACTGACATCGAGTTCGACTCGCCTCGGGTCACCATGTACACGGAGGCGGAGGCCAAGGAAGCGCGAGAAGACAGTGTCGACCTGCTGGAAGAAGGCCGGCTGTTAGCACTCAGTCGGTCTGCCATCTACCAGCAGGGTTTGCGCCGTTACCACAACCGGAAGGTCAAGCCAAGATCCTTCCAAGAAGGCGATCTTGTGCTCCGGCTAATCCAGCGAACAGCCGGCCAGCACAAGCTCTCGGCCCCTTGGGAAGGCCCATTTGTCATCAGCAAGGCCCTAGGCAACGACTCCTACTACCTGATCGACGCATAGAAGCCGAGGGCACGCAAGAGGGATCATTCCGGCAAGGAGTCAGAGCGACCATGGAACGCCAATCTCTTGAGAAGATTTTACAGTTCAAAGTAGTATGTATCACGCTACCTTTTTGTATTTAAGTACAAGACAACGGTCCCCCCGAGGCGCACTCGGGGACTACCCTCTTTTATCTATGAATGAAGAGTGTCATACCCATGAATGTACTATTACATTTGATTTTCTATCTGGCACCGGGTTCGACTAGTCGGCCCGGGGACTGGCCGCCTTGAGTTATATTAAAAGTTCTACCTGAAGTCAGACAAGTAGTGTGCCGGCACCCAAGCCCTCTCTTATTGAAAGTCGTAGCTTGAAGAACCGACTGTCCGACTGGCAAGAGCCAAAGGAAGGAAAGGATGCCCACACGAAAAACGGCTAAGGACTAACGAACCTATATAACACAAGCCGGCCTCCCACCACGCCTACCGGCTGTCAGAACAGCCGGCTGGCCGGCTTCCGAGTCACTTCGCTACAATCCAAGAAAGCTAGAGTACTTGCCCTCCCAACCGGCCAAGCACTTCTCCAGCCACAGACTGCAGAGCAGCTGTCCGGCTGGGAAGGCGGCAACCAAGGGAGGGCGGCAAAGGAAACAGCCAAAGGATGAAAAGCAAGAACAAGGGAAAGCCAAACACATGCATGATTATATTTACACATAAGGCCTTCAACAGGCCGGCAGTCAATATAGTTTGAATACACCCCCAGTGGGTGGAATTGCGCAAACTTAACAAAATATTGTTCAAAGAGTAATAAAGTAGGAAAGTAAAGGCGGCAAATTAGGCTAAGGGCGCAACAGGGGAGCCGGGCTGGTCGGTGGAGACAGCAGCGCCGGCTGGCGAGTCTCGGCTTGATCATCGCCGGCTGCAGGCGGTGCGCTCGCACGCGCCTTGTTGTTGGAGGCACGGTCAAGCTGAGGCTAGCCGGCTGCTCCACCATCTGGCACGGCGTCTTCACCCTCCTCCTCCTCCTCCTCGCCTCGTCGCTGGAGTCGATCTCCTCCGCCAAGTCCTCGCCATCTGCTGGGTTCAGCCCGAACCACTCCTCCGGCTGGGCAACGCCTTTATCATCCACCTCAGGAGCAAAGGCGCTAGTGTCGGTGTAGTGGCGATCGCCGAGGCACGCTGGATGATAGCCGGCCGCGCCGGCTCCAGCTCCGTGTCGGCCTCCTGCCGCCAGGTGGCCAGCTGGTCCAAGCTCAGCTCAGGATACCAGGCTTTGACGAACTCCAGCGCCCGCCTGGCGCCTGACCGAGCTGCAGAAGCCTTCCAGGCCTCGAAGCGGCCGGCCGCTACCTCTAGCCAGTCGGCAGTCCGACTGGGGGTGCGGGGAATCACCTCGCCGGGCCAGAGAGCGGCCAGCACTTGTGCCCCAACACGTTGAAGCCGGCGGAGCATGCGGTGAGCCGGCTGGAGGCGGGCTTGAATCGCCAGGAGCTGTTCCTCAAGCGACCGGCGAGCGTTCGGCGCGATCTCAGCGCCAGCCTGCCTTTGCGCCTTGCAGTGGGCCTCGACGACCTGGTTGGCGGCAGTAGAGTAACCAGGGAAGTACTCTGCACAAGAAAGAAAGAAAGAGAAAGAAGAGAAAAATACAAAGTTAGAGAGTGAATCAAACGGCAAGCGGCAAGCAAGGAACGAAGAAGAAGGCGGCCTACCGTCAACCAAATCTTCAATCTGGTCGTAGCCGTTGATCAACGATTGCCTCGCCTTAGCCCAGCTCGCCGCCTCGGTCTCGGACTCGGCCTGGAGGGCGGCCTCGCTATCCTGCACCGCCTTCAGGGCCGCCTTGTGGCTCTCCTCCTGGTCGGCCAGCTTCTTGACCAAGCGGTCACGCTCCTGAGCCAAGGCGTCAAGCTCGGCTTCCTTAGCACGAAGGGCGGCCTGGGTCCCACCCAGCTGCTCCCTCAGTTTGGCGTTGGCCGCTGCAGGTATGGCAGAGAAGAAAAGAGCAATAAGAAAGAAGTCGTCAGGAAAGATCCGACCCGACTGCTCAGCAGTCGGCCCGAATCTCGGGGACTACACCCAGTGGGTGCGCTGACGCGCCCCCACATGAGATAAAAGATGGAGCACTTACTCCGGCTCTCAGTTAGATCAGCAGTCTTCTGGGTCAGCTCCCGAGCCTGGGAGTTGAAGGCAGCCGCATGGAGGTTGTGGTAGTCCTGCAAGTCGGACAGAGAAGCGAACAAGAGCAAGATAAGCAATCAAAGTCCACTAAGAAGTTCCAAGCCGCCTGCTCAGCAGCATACGTGGAACTCGGGGACTACACCCAGTGGGTGCGCTGATGCGCCCCCACGGAAGAAACCAAGATCAAGAAGCAAAAAACGGGAAGACTCACCCGAATGGCCGCCCGTGTCGCGAGGAACTCGTCATTATACTGCCTCAGCACTGCGGCCTGGGACTGAAGCCGGTTCCGGACTTCTTGCGCCGCCACATTCACCACGGCCGTCCCACCACCCGGTGTCCACCCCGAGCTGGCGCTGGCCGTCTCCACGTCCTGGGCCTACGAGCTGGAGCCCGCGGCCTTCTGCGGGTCCGGAGCCGAAGTTGCCTTCCCCGCGCGCTGGCGCTATGGCGACCGGACCACCAGGTCCGTCCTCACAGCCAGCTCGCCTCCAGCCGATTGTGCAGGCGGCACGTTAGGCACGACAGAAAACGTGACCTACTGTGACAAACACATATCATCACGGAAGTGTATTTTTTTTGTAGTGCATGTAGCTTCACATTTCTCAAGTTATGTTGATTTCCGGAGTGCATGTGCCTTCATATTTTTTTAAGTTAAATGTTCGCCCCTGGTAACTTGAATTCGTGGATCCGCCATTGCACACAAATCATACATGCAGGCCAGTACGAATTAAATGAAATGCAGGGACTTATGCTAGCTCGTTGTACAGGCTCATTGCACATCTGCTTGCGCTTGGGATGTTACAAGTCCATGTTACCACTTGCTTGGATGTGCAGGCCTTGTGCTCCTTGCACCCCCCTCTGCATTTTAGACACGGCGAATGGCTGATCAAATAAGAGGAATCGACCTTGCTGTTGTACCGGAGGACAGATACTTACAAGGTCATACGGGTGTGCAGGATGTGTACCAGATCCCGTAGCATCGTCATGCTTCGCTAAAAATGGTTTTGCTCATTTCAGATGATATCTCTAGAAGAAATAAGAGTTAAAGTCAGAGTTGCATAGGCGTGTAAGCTAAGAGAGCAGTGAAAGAATATCCAAACATCGTCGGAACAATGCACAAGGGAGTAATGTATGGATACCTAGTTCGGGCTGGCGTTTGGGCATGCTCGCCTAGCTAGAGTGCGGGTCACTTCAGAGCCATTGAGGGTGATGCGCTGGTGTTGGCTAGCCGCGCACTGATGCAGATCTTGAGTGGCAGCGGAGCACTACGATGTGGTGGACAAGACCGTTGGTGAAGCCCCAACGGCCTCGGGGGGCGGAGGTGCGACGATGTGATCGGTGAAGTAGCCCCGGTGAGGTGGGAGACGGCGGCGGCGAAGCGCACCTGATGCGGTGGAAGTCGGTGTCTCTGAGGCACGTCGGTTGCGGCGGCTGACGTTGTCGGTGGACCACCCGGTGCGGTGGACAAGGGCGTAGATGAGGTAGCTCCAGTGCGGTGGTGAAGCGCGACCGTCATTTTCGTCGTCGTCCGACACAGAGGTGGGGAGGAGCGATTTGAACTTTGCTTAGGTTGGCAGCGAATTAGGGATTTGAGCAATCTGGGCATAGAAGGGGTTGGTGGAAAAGGGAGATTTTGCTTGGGGCCGCCAGATATTTCAATCCGAAGCGTGTAAGCGTGAACTTATTTTGTCATCGTTTTTTTGGGGGGGGAGGGGAAAGGGAGGGAGGGGGTGGGTGGCTGGGTGCTAAGCATCCGTACAACACACATGACCACCACGACATGACCCTGGTCTGCCTGGTGCGCCTACATTTGAGAATGCAAACGAATCTTCTTTCATTTGCAAACGAATCTATATGTATTACCATGCCCGTGTTTTCCTTGCAAATAATTAGTCATTTGAAACGAGATACTATAAATTAATTAATGAGGAGTTATTTGAAAAAAAAATCAAAACAGTATCCACGCTAACCTGGATTAGAGTGTGTGTCACATAATTAGTTATTTGAATTAGAGTGTGTGTCACATAGCGATCTCCAACTCTAACATGGATTTTGCATTTCACGGTAACCATGCTACTTTTTTAATACAAATTCATATGTATATGTTGAACACCATGGTAGTGAGAAAACTTTGGATGGATTCAAACATATGACCTAATAAATAGCACAACAATCGAGTCAATGTCAACTTTTCCAAACCTAGTATGGCACGAATTCGAAATAATTACCCATATGCATGGTCCTCTGTTCAAATCTTACAATGTACACCGAATTGAAACATCGATATTAAGTCTCATACTATCTACATTCAAATGTTGTTTTTAGCCCCCCCCCCTCCGGCACACATGCAACATACTTCCTGTATCGGTCAATCTTCCTCTCCTAACCACATTAGGAAGCTATCGGTTTCCGGCACATGTTCATTATTTCTCTCCATGTTTCGATCTCTAACTCTCTCAACTACACAACCCCCTTTTTACACTCTGTTACCAAATGTATTTACCTCACACACCCGCCATTGCACCCCATGCTGAGCTCTCTCCCTCTCTCCCCCTCCCACCCTCTCTCACTAGATCCATGCATTGCCTATCTAGCCTCCCAACCTCTCGTGTGCACGCACGCACGTTGTCTATCTAGGTCACTCCCTCGAGACTGTCGCACTCTTTCTTCCGCACGGTGGCTCACACTCGCTCAATCTCGCTCTCTTTATCTGAGTCTCGATTAACCTCGTTTTCTTTCACACACAAATGATATATCTCCTTGTTCGGGCCTCGATCGACACACTCTATACTCTCTTAGGCAGATTGTCTATCTAGGTCAGTCCATCCAAGCCGCCCCCGCTCTTTCAACCTCATGGCGGGCCACGCTCACTCAATCTCTCCCTCTCTCCCTCTCTCTCTCTGTATGTCTCGATTGACCTCGCTCTTTCTCAGACACAAACGATATATCTCCATGTTTGAGCCCAATTTGACATATTCATATTGTATACTCTCTCACTCACATTGTCTATCTAGGTCACTCTCTCCAACCCGTTTCACTCTTCCGATCGCACGACGACCCACACTCGCTCAATCTCTCTCCCTTTATATATGTAATCGATTGACCTTGCTTACTCCCACGCACAAAATATATCTACATGTCTGTGATTGGATCATCTCTCAAGCTCTATCTTACAGCCCTCACTCTTCCCAAAAGCTCAATCAGACAATATCTCTCCATATATATCTTTTCAATGAATGTCGGACCACACTCACTTTGTCTCTCTATCTATATGTCTCTCGATTGAACTCGTTTTCTCACGCCGTATCTTCCACACATTCCGAGGGGGACTCCAACCTTGGATTAATTTGTGTAGGCATTTATTCTGGTGAGTTTAGGTTATATTTTCATAGCATTCGGCCCACAACTACTCCAAACACCTTTGCAACCCCTGCACCTCCCCCGATTGATTTCCCTCTGGCTCGGTCATCGCTCTCTCGCACGTCCTTTCTCGCCTTCAACGTTGCACCATGGTATTATTGCAAAAAAATTGTTGTTCTCTTTAATTATTACAAATAAGCTACAAAACTACACACCGATAGTCCACCTGGAATGGAACAAATTTCGACCCACAAATTCAAGTGCTACCAACTACACACTGAGGGGCCCACCTGTCATGAAACAAATTTGGACCCATATACAAATTAAAAAAATAAAGGACGAGGATCGAACATGCGACCAGGGCCTTCAAGCCGCACGTCAATAGGCAACATACATAGAACAACAATGTTTTTATATTACCACAGCCTATTTAATGGATAACATGTAATATTATTTTTAGTACATTAGTAGGACCGGCTCGTTAGCATGTACTATTTGCCTTCACTTACTGGTGGGTTCCATGTGTGCTCTCTCTCCTCCCCTTCTGTGTTTAGACGCACGGCAAACACGAAGAACTCACGAGCGATGTTGCCGTTGACTATATCTGGACGCGTTCACAAGTTACCGCACCAGTTTCACGTACTAGTAGTACTAGTCAATGTGTACATGCAATGCACGTTAATTTGGAAGTATATTAAGTGCATGCGGATATTAAGTAGGATATTATTTGCGTGTTATTATGTGATTAGCACTATTTTTGGCATGAAATTAACTACACGCTAAACGTGTTGAGTGTTCGACATTGAAGCAGTCTAGGTCGTTGGATGAGAAGGAATACATGTGGCTTGATGACGTTTTATATTTAATTTGATACGGCTCTAGCAGAACATTCAATCGATCAAACCTTAGATTTCATTCAGTCTGACTCCGGCTTTACATTCATACGACGATCGATCTAAAATGAACGGAAATGATAAACGTTTGGATTTTATGCATGGCAATCCGAACGTTTTTCATGGCAAATTTAGATTATGCGGCGGGGCGGGGGCGTCTTGCGGTGGGAAGCGGCTCCTCTGCCGTGCTCTGTGTGTCATCGGGCCACTGACCGATGGCGACGGCGATGGCGGCGTCTTGCGCCGTTGTTGGCGTACTCCTGGACAAGGAAGGCCACGATGTTCTGGACTTCAGTCTCCAGGAGCGAGTCAACTAGCGTGAGGAGGTGACTGGCGTTGGTGCAAGGAAGCAGTCGACGACGCCCATCCATGCCGCTGAGGGGGGCACTGGCACCCGCGCGGGGACAGGCGCTGACAACAGCGTGGCGGAGACATGTGTGCGCACGGGCACCGGCACGGGCGCACACGTCAGTGCATGCGCATGCGCGGGCGCTGGCAGGTGCACGGGCATGCACGTCAGTGCACGCGCAGGTCCATGCGCTGGCAGGTGCATGGGCTCATGAAAGTCGGCGGGGACCTCGTGGAACCCCGTGGCATCAAGCTCGGTGACAATGTGCGGCTCCCAGCCCATCAATGCCACTGTCGGTGTCAAAACCGGCAGATCTCGGGAAGGGGTCCCGAACTGTGCGTCTAAGGATCGGAGGTAATAGGAGACAGGGACACGATATTTACCCAGGTTCGGGTCCTCTTAATGGAGGTAATATCCTACTTCCTGCTTGATTGACTTTGATGAATATAAGGGTTACAAGAGTTGATCTACCTCGAGATCGTAATGGCTAAACCCTAGATGTCTAGCCTGTATGATTATGATCATTTCTATGGACTAAACCCTCCGGTTTATATAGACACCGGAGGGGCCTAGGGTTGTACAGAGTCGGTTTACAGAGAAAGGAATCTTCATATCCGAACGCCAAGCTTTCCATACAGGCAAAGGAGAGTCCCATCCGGACATGGGAGAAAGTCTTCTATCTTGTATCTTCACGGCCCATTAGTTCGGCCCACGTCACATAGCCCGGACGCCCGAGGACCACATAATCCAGGACTCCCTCAGTAGCCCCTGAACCAGGCTTCAATGATGATGTGTCCGGCGCGCAGATTGTCTTCGGCATTGCAAGGTGGGTTCCTCCTCCGTATACTCCAAAGTAGCCTTCCAACATGAGATCTGTATCCGGCTCTGTTTACCAGCTACAACCCTAAACCAGAAGGACAAAATACTTAAAAAATAAGTCATGTCTATTGACAGCTTTTTCCCGGCGAGACGTTACGCTCGGCCTCATTATTATTTCAAACCGTTTTTAGCCTCTCGCTTCACGTTTCGAGACACGACCCATATTGACACGTCTTGTCCAAGCGGAGATCATGTCCCCTTATTACAAGATTCTCATCAATACGGGTTTGGGTAACCCAACCATGCCGTTTGCATGACCCCTTGGGAATAGGCGAGTTTTAAGGCTTGTGAGGAGGCGCTTGATATTCATTCCCTTTATATAGGGATAAAGACCCATCTTTCTCCCCCACGCCTTCTTCTTCCTCAGCCCCTCCCATCCTCGAGCTCCAGCGCCCAAGTCTCGACTTCTCCCACCGCCACCAAGCACCCCAGCCATGTCCGAATCCGGCTCTCAAGCCAAGTGGGTGGCCTCCTCTGTCACCGAGGAGGACATTGCGGTGCTCCGGGAGGCGAGGTACCTGACTGCGGAAATCCCACACAGGCTCCCTGCCAAAGGGCAGGTCATCCCCACACCAAAGCCCGGTGAGAGGGTTGTGTTAATCCCTCACTTCCTCCACGGGTTAGGGTTTGCTCGTCACCCCTTTGTTCGCGGACTCATGTTCTGTTACGGGCTAGATTTTCACGATCTAGCCTCGAACTCTTTTCTCCACATCTCGGTGTTTATCTCCATGTGTGAGGCTTTTCTCCGTATCCCCCCACACTTCGTCCTATGGCTCAAGATATTCAACGTGAAGCCGAAGGTGGTTGACGGGGAGCACGTGGAGTGCGGCGGTGCTATGGTGAGCAAGCTCGCTAATGTTACCGGGCCAAAAGGGGCCTTCGTGGAGACTGTCAAGGTACGACAGCAGGAGTGGTTCTACATCACTGAACCCCGCGGCACCAATTGGGCGGTCACTCCCACATTCAGATCTAGTCCCCCACCACGGCTTGCATCGTGGATCAATAAGGGTATGGAATGGGGATCATCCGACGAGGTGCGGATGCTGCAAAAGCGCATCAAAAGCATCATCGAAAAAGACACCAGGTGATGCTAGTCCGCCGAACCCTCCCGTGCCAGCGACGGTCTCTCCGTATGTGGGAGTTTAATCTGGAAGGGCCGCGGACCCTGTAGCAATTCTTCGGTACAACGCACAAAGGGATTTGGAAACTGCTCTTCAAGGCTCAAAAGTCATGGCCGAACACCTCTGAGGACATCGGCCTGGACTGCAAACATCCGGATACCCCGGTAAGTGCTCAATTTCTGAACATAGCTTAGTTCATTAATCTAAGGTGACACACTGACGATTCCATCCTTCAATCAGGGTTTGATAAAGAAGGCGGAGCGGATCAGGTGTTCAGCTCCACTTCCCGAAAACCCAGTTGATCCTCTGTTAATGAAGATGCTGGTCCCGGCGCTGTACCAAGCGCCGACGAAGAAGGACAAGAAGAACAAGAACAAGAAGGCCGAAGGTGGTGTCCACCATAAAGGTACATCGGACGCTATGTCCGGGGGACCGAGGCTCCCTCCTCCGAGGGCGAAGACGAAGTGGAGGAACAAGGTGATAACCCTCCTCCCCAAGGAAAGAAAAGGGCTGCCTCCGAAGACATGGAGGTGGAGGCGCCCAAGAGGGGAAAGATATCCCTGTTGGATGGCTCGGATTCGGAAGCCGAAGCCGTCACAAAACACCGCCCCAGGGACAAGCCCTTGTCGAATCGTAAGTAACTAAGGATGCTCTATACATATCCAATCCTTTTTGAGTTGCGAGGATAATATTAAATTACATGTTGCAGTCCGGCCCGCGATCTCCCTCATCAATCCTCCTCATCGGCGGATTTGCCGCCAGAGATGATGTAGAGTGAGATGCCTCCACAAGCTTCCTTGCCCCCTAGGGCGGACGACCTTGAGGTGTCATCCCGGAGGGTTTCTCCGGGTCGGCAAGAGGTGCGGGGGACGATTAAGATAGAGCTAGAGGGTAACACCTCAGCTGTCAAGGGTTCGGGGGGGGCACGACCCCCGTGGGAACCGGCGATGGGGGCCCTGAATTGTCCGGTCTTTAGCCGAATACTGCTCCGGAGATGGATCCGGGGTCGAGTAAGCGGCCACCTTCGGGGGAGAGGGGAGTGCCTACTCCCACGGCGACCTCCATGAATCCGGAGGCGCCGGACTCTATGACGGGTACATGGCAAAGTGCATCCATCTTAGAGGAGCATCATACCTTAATGTGTACGGTAGTTGAGAAGATTCAGTCCGCCAAAAGTGGACTGAATGACGCCTTCACAAGCCTACTAACAGGCTTCGAGGTATGTGATGTAATGTCTTTAGCTGCTTTCCATATGAAAAATACGCGTGTATATAGATAGTAGCCCCTGAGACTCTAGTCAGCTCGCAAAGAGAGGCGAACAGAGGATCAATAGATATTTTCAGGAAGTAACATATTTATTTGATTGAAATAACAGGCTTCATTGTTAGCGCGACCGCCCAAGCTGCGGAAGTTGCCGAACTAAAGCAGAAACTGAAGCTGGCTGATGAGGACATTGTCCTTGTTAACAAGCGGCTTGACGAGGCGCAAGGTATATTTTCGGACATCCCGTTTGTGCCTATATGACGGTGCGAACACTAGGTTGAAAAGTACACACTGTTATATGCATAATTGCAAATGGTGCTGCCGCGGTCGAGACCCTTCGGGCCGAACTTGCCCGGGCCAACGAGCAGGCCAGGGTGAGCAATGTGGCCGCTGATAAAGCGGCTACCGATTTGAAGGCCGAACAGGCCACCCGGCGCCAGTTCGAGGAGCGGATATCTGCCATAGAGCAAGAGCTCAAGGACGCCGCCTGCAAATGCAAGTCCCTTGAGGAGGATAATAAAGCCAAGGCAGCCGAACTCGACAAGGCCCTTCAGGAGGCCAAAGAGGCGCATTCCGTGTCTAGAGCGGCTTGAGAGGAGATCCGGCAAGCTGGGCAGATAGCGGCTGGTAAGCCCTTTCTTTTACAGACTAAGTTCGGCGATCCGAAATATGCCTTGCTTAATCGACTGTGGAGTTCTCCAGACGCGTTTTCGGACCTGCCGAAGAGTGCCACCGACGATGCGCAGTTCTTCCAAGCTCAGGAAGGACATGCAACGGAGAAGCTATTCTGGTCACAATTCGCTGCACAGGAGCGCCCGGCATTGCTAAATGACCAAATGGCGCAATGGGCCGAACTTCACAAGATGTCCGGAGCTGCCATGAAGGACGTCATAGTTCGGCTATGGCCAGCCGAACCCATTCCGAACAGCTACTTCGGCTTGGTGCGGCGACTTGTCGATGCAGTGCCGCAAATCGACGCAGTCAAGCAGTCAGTGTGCATAGAAGGTGCACGGATGGCCTTTGCCTGCGTCAAGATGTACTGGGTGAAGATGAAGGCCACCGATGTTGCAGTTAAGGGCCCGCCCGGAGGCAAGGACCACCGCACGCCGGAGCGCTACTTAGATGACGTCCTAGAGGGCACCTTCTTGATAGAGGGTCAGTGCTCGAAGGACATTATGTTCGAATGAATGTACCTGAACTGCCTGGACGTTATTTTATTATGTACTAAGGCCTTGTGATATATTTGTGCTATTATATGAAAGTTCTATCCTCCTGTGCGGTCGTTTGTATTCCTGAGAGTTGTCCAGTCATCGGCTTCAGCCCTCACGTACATAATACGGGGGTGTTCAGAATAGCACATGATCACACTTGACCCAACGTCTTGGTCCGTAAAGGAGGTGTCAATGCGGCGAACCAGGCAATCGGACTATAAGGCTTTACCACTCTCACTTAGTCATAGGAGTTTGACGATGGGTCTACGAAGTAGCCCCTGGTATGTACGCGGCTATCCGAATGCGGATACGTTACATATGTGACCGGAAAACAGTCCTTCGTATAATACAGAAAAAATCGCTAAAGATTTTAATAAGTCATCGACTGGCTGACCAGCTCTCGCCGCATCATGACAGTCAGTTTTCCGCTTTCTCTACTGAGGTGCTTCACCGGACGAACCAGAAACACAATCGCAGTAGTTCTCCCTTTACTACCCTAGCCGATCAGACGGAACGTAAGGTAGCAAACACAGGAGCCGGGTAACCCAACTATTGACCAAAGACATGATTCGGAGTCGGTGCATATAATGCCAAGCTCGGGATGCCGAGTGTGCTATAAAGCTATTCGGGCTTTTATTTGGCAACACATATGTTGCCATATAGAGCCCCTGGCAATTTGTGCCGAGGTGTGTGCGAGAGACAACTGAAGAGACAGAATACAGTCTATGAATAAAGGCGATACTGAATAAGAATTATGTTCACTGGAATCTGACTGATACGTCAAGCGTAATCTTACAGATTGTACCATAATCACCAAGGCCATTTTACATGTCGGGGGTCTAAGACTAAGGGGAAAAGCTCTATACAGGTTCTTAAATAAAGTTTTGGCCTACAAAATCCTTTGGACCTCCTGCCGCACGTCTGCGCTGCTTTGCCTTAGTGAGAAAGATTCCTTGAGAGGAGTGGTCTTCGATTATTTGTATGAAACTGGGCTCGGAGGGAGTCCATGTAAGTCCGTAGGATGAATAGGTTTTGATTCACCTGTGGTAAAAGATAAGAAATAATTAAAGAAGAGGGGAAGGCCATATAGGGTCGAACCGTACTATAGGCCTGTCCGTATTGTGCCTCCACTGATGCCCAAGGTATTTGGAGTGCATAATTATGCACGCGCGGTACGAATTTCGCAGATGTACGTGGCGATCGACGGAGGTGAAACTGCTAATCCAGCTCTGGAATTGCCGGGCTGCTAGCATGCAGAATTGACCGGCCTTGTGTAATAAAGTCCGGCGTCTTAATAGCCGATGAGGTGTGCGGCTTGACAGGGCCGCTTTGCACTTCGGCTGTGATGGCCGCGGTATGCTCCTCAGTACGGAGGGAGCGTTCCATGTTTCTGTTGATTGTAATGACGCCACATGGACCGAGCATCTTAAGCTTTAGATAGGCGTAGTGTGGGACCGCATTAAAACGGGTGAAAGCGGTTCGTCCGAGCAGTGCGTGATAGCACCTGCAGAAGCGGATGATATCGAAGATCAAGTCTTCGCTTCGGAAGTTGTCCGGCGAACCGAAGACGACTTCCAATGTGATTGAGCCCATGCAGCGGGCCTCTACACCAAGTATTACTCCTTTGAAGGTAGTTTTAGTGGGCTTGATTCCTGACGGATCAATGCCCATTTTGCAGACAGTGTCTTGATAAAGTAGATTGAGACTGCTACCGCCGTCCATGAGGACTCGCGTGAGATGGAATCCGTAGATGATTGGATCGAGGACCAGAGCTGCCGAACCTCCATGACGGATACTGGTTGGGTGGTCCTTTCGATCGAAGGTGATCGGGCAAGCCGACCATGGGTTGAATTTTGGGGCGACCGGCTCTATGGCGTAGACGTTCCGTAATGCGCGCTTGCGCTCCCTCTTAGGGATATGTGTGACATATACCATATTTACTATTTTTACCTCGGGGGGAAATTGCTTCTGTCCCCCTGTGTTCGGTTGATGAGGCTTCGTCGTCCTCGTTGCTGGGCGGCCCTTTCCCCTTGTGTTCGGCGTTGGGTTTGCCGCCCTATTTAAAAACCCAATAATTTATGTTGGTATGATTGGCAGGTTTATCGGGGGTGCCATGAATCTGGCAAGGCCGATCAAGTATTCTGTCTAAACTGGATGGACCATCTCTGTTTGCCTTGAATGGCTTCTTCCGTTGACCGGATTTGGAGCCACTGAATCTGGCATTGACCGCCATGTCTTGGGTTCCTTCGTTATTGTTTCGATGCTTGTGCTTGTTGCATCGTGGCTTTCCATGGCCATCCCTGGCTTCGGAGGTGCCAGGGTCGCTGGTGTTATTGCTTCTATGAGCAAGCCAGCTATCGTCTCTCGCGCAAAAGCGGGTCATAAGTGCGGTAAGGGCTGCCATGGACTTCGGCTCTTCTTGGCTGAGGTGTCGGGCGAGCCACTCATCTCGGACGATATCAAAGAACAATTATCATAATTAAATTCCATGAAATCCAAAATAGTGGGTTCATTGCTATGTAAAGTTTTGACCTCTTCAATCCCACTTTTACCAATTTTTACATCAAGATCTAAAAACTCCGAATCATTGGGACGCCTTTTAACTAAAGTTGACTCATCTCCAGTCCCATATTTATCAAGATTCATATTGGAAAACAAAGATTTAATAGGAGACACACAATCACTTTTAGATCTTCATCATTATTATCATGAAAACTAGAAGAACACGCTTTCACAAAGCAATCTTTTTTAGCACGCATCCTAGCAGTTCTTTCTTTGCACTCATTAATGGAAATTCTCATGGCTTTGAGAGACTCACTGATATCATGCTTAGGTGGAATATATCTAAGTTTCAAAGAATAAACATCAAGAGAAATTATATCCACGTTCCTAGCCAACTCATCAATCTTAGGCAATTTTTCTTCAAGCCAGGCATTGAAATTCTTTTGCGAATTCATAAATTCTTTAATACTAGTCTCAAAATCAGAGGGCATCTTATTAAAATTTCCATAAGATTTGTTGTAGGAATTACTAGGAAACGGCCTAGAATTAAAATTTCCTCTATATGCGTTGTTACCAAAATTGTTCCTACCAACAAAATTCATATCCATAGATTCATTATGATTCTCAATCAAAGTGGACAAAGGCATATCATTAGGATCAGAAGAAACAATCTTATTAGCAAACAATTTCATAAGTTCATCCATCTTTCCACTCAAACATTAATCTCTTCAATAGCATGAACTTTTTTACTAGTGGATCTTCCAGTGTGCCATTGAGAATAATTAACCATAATATTATCTAGGAGTTTAGTAGCTTCTCCTAAAGTGATTTCCATAAAAGTGCCTCCAGCGGCCAAATCTAACAGATTTCTAGAAACAAAATTCAATCCAGCATAAAAAATTGTATAATCATCCATAAATTCAAACCATGTGTAGGGAAATTACGTATCATTAATTTCATCCTCTCCCAAGCTTGTGCAACATGCTCATGATCAAGTTGCTTAAAATTCATAATATCGTTTCTAAGAGAGATGATCTTAGCGGGAGGAAAATACTTAGAGATAAAAGCATCTTTGCACTTATTCCATGAATCAATACTATTTTTAGGCAAAGAAGAGAACCAAGTTTTAGCACGATCTCTAAGCGAAAACGGAAATAGCTTCAATTTAACAATATCATTATCCACATCTTTCTTCTTTTGCATATCACACAAATCAACGAAGTTGTTTAGATGGGTAGCGACATCTTCACTAGGAAGGCCAGAAAACTGATCTTTCGTAACAAGATTCAACAAAGCGGTATTGATTTCACAAGATTCAGCATCGGTAGTAGGAGCAATCGGAGTGCTAATAAAATCATTATTGTTGGTATTGGAAAAGTCACACAATTTAGTATTATCTTGAGCCATCGTGACCAACAATCAATCCAATGCACAAGCAAACAAGAAGCAAGTGAAAAGAGGCGAACGAAAGAGGCCGAATAAAACGGCAAAGGTGAAGTGGGGGAGAGGAAAACAAGAGGCAAATGGCAAATAATGTAATGTGAGGAAGAAGAGTTTGTGATGGGTACTTGGTATGTCTTGACTTGAGCGTAGATCTCCCTGGCAACGGCGGCAGAAATCCTTCTTGCTACCTCTTGAGCATGAGCTGGTTTTCCCTTGAAGAGGAAAGGGTGATGCAGCAAAGTAGCGTAAGTATTTCCCTTAGTTTTTGAGAACCAAGGTATCAATCCAGTAGGAGACTACACGCATGTCGCCTAGTACCTGCACAAACAATCAAGAACCTTGCAACCAACACGATAAAGGGGTTGTCAATCCCTTCACGGCCACTTGCAAAAGTGAGATCTAATAAAGATAATAAGATAAATATTTTTGGTATTTTTGTTGTATAGATTGGAAAATAAAGATTGCAAAATAAATAGTAAAGTAGAATTATAGATCGGAAACTTATATGTTGTAAAGTAGACCCGGGGGCCATAGGTTTCACTAGTGGCTTCTCTCATGATAGCATATATTACGGTGGGTGAACAAATTACTGCCGAGCAATTGATAGAAAAGCGCATAGTTATGATGATATGTAAGGCAATGAGCCAATGATCATGAATATAGGCATCACGTCCGTGTCAAGTAGACCGAAACGATTCTGCATCTACTACTATTACTCCACACATCGACCGCTATCCAGCATGCATCTAGAGTATTAAGTTCATAAGAATGGAGTAACACATTAGGCAAGATGACATGATGTAGAGGGATAAACTCAAGCAATATGATATAAACCCCATCTTTTTATCCTCGATGGCAACAATACAATACGTGTCGGTTCCCTTTCTGTCACTGGGATCGAGCACCGCAAGATTGAACACAAAGCTAAGCACTTCTCCCATTGCAAGAAAGATCAATCTAGTAGGCCAAACTAAACCGATAATTCGAAGAGACTTGCAAAGATATCAAATCATGCATATAAGAATTCAGAGAAGAACCAAATAATATTCATAGATAATCAAGTTCATAAACCCACAATTCATCGGATCTCAGCAAACACACAATAAAAGAGTATTACATCGAATAGATCTCCAAGAACATTGAGGAGAACTTTGTATTGAGAACCAAAGAGAGAGAAGAAGCCATCTAGCTAATAACTATGGATCCGAAGGTCTATGGTAAACTACTCACACATCATCGGAGAGGCTATGGTGTTGATGTAGAAACCCTCCATGATCGGACCTCCAGTATATCGCCGGGAAAGGCCCCAAGATGGGATCTCACGGGTACAGAAGGTTTCGGCGGTGGAAAAGTGGTTTCGTGGCTCCCCTGGATGTTTTCAGGGTATAAGAGTATATATAGGCGAAAGAAGTAGTTCGGTGGAGCTACGAGGGGCTCACGAGGGTGGGGGCGCGCCTACCCCCCTGGGTGCGCCCTCCTGCCTCGTGGCCGCCTCATTGCGTTTCTGACTTCCACTCCAAGTCTCGTGGATTGCGTTTGTTCCAAGAAAGATCCTCGCGAAGGTTTCGTTCCGTTTGGATTCCGTTTGATATTCCTTTTCTACGAAACACTAAAATAGGCAAAAAAAACAGCAACTGGCACTGGGCCTCCGGTTAATAGGTTAGTCCCAAAAATAATATAAAAGAGCATATTAAAGCCCATTAAACATCCAAAACAAATAATATAATAGCATGGAACAATCAAAAATTATAGATATGTTGGAGACGTATCACGCACACACACACATTGATATGGCTGCCCATTTCTGTTGTTCTGCCTCATCGCAAACAGTTTGAATGGATTAACCTTGTGCCCTGCATCGCACATGCAACTAAAATCTGAACCGTGTTTGATGGCCCCGCCATCGCAAATGCTTTGCACCTTTTTGACGGGTTTTTTACACCAACGTTTGCGATTATTGCATTGCACACAGTTTCGGCAAAGGGTCTCTGATCGTAGTGTCGCGTTAGCAGTATCCTGCAGTAGTGTCCATGAGGTCCGCGCTAAACACCTCAAGGCGGTCTTCTTGAAGATCGGTTTCCATAAGGCCTACGATACAGTCAGCTGGACTTTCCTTCGGGAGGTTTTTCTCCGGAAGGGCTTCGACGACCGTTGGGTCACCCGCGTGATGCAGATGGTCTCCTGTGATCGCACTGTTGTTAACATCAATGGGGAGATTGGGCCCTACTTCCCCACCCTTTGTGGGGTTAGACAAGGCGACACTTGCTGCCATCTTGGACAAGGCGAAGGCGGCGGGCCATATTCGAGGGATCACTCCCCATCTGGCCGGCGGGGTGGGGATCTCCCTCCTCCAGTATGTCGATGACACCATTATTATGGTGGAAGGCTCGGATGCGGACATCTCCAATCTGAAGTTCCTCCTCCTCTGCTTCCAACAGATGTTAGGCCTTAAGATCAACTTCGACAAGAGTGATGTGATGGTGATGGGCTACTCTCCTAACGAATGCCGGAGCATCGCCAACCGGCTTAACTGCCGATTGGGTTCCTTCCCCATGACCTACTTAGGGACTCCTATTAGTGACTCCCGGCTCTCCGTTGCCGACTTGCCGCCGACCGTGGCCAAGCTGCAGTTGCGCATTGAGCCTTGGCAGGGCCGGTGGCTGTCTAAGGCGGCCCAGACTATTCTCATCAACTCTTCCCTCTCCAGACTCCTGTTCCTCATGATCTTCTACAGCCTGCACGAGACTTTGCACCATGAGATCGCTAAAGTCCAGGCGCGATTCTTCTGGGCTGGTGACAACAATAAACAGAAGTACCATATGGTCAGTTGGCCAGGCATTTGCACGCCTCGGGAGCAAGGGGGCCTCGGGATCATGTGATCTAAGCGCATGAACATCGCCCTTCTATCCCGCTGGCTCTAGCGTATTGTGCAAGGGCAAGGTGGTCTCTAGCTAGACATCATCCGGAACAAATACCTGCGTGGGCAGCCACTTGCCTTCTGTCAGCGGTCTGGCGGCTCCCAGTTCTGGTAGTCGGTCATCCAGCTGCTCCCAGTTCTTCGCATAGGGACCTCCATCTCGGTTGGTTCTGGGGCTCCGACCCTGTTCTGGTTTGACCGTTGGGCTGGAGACATCCCCTTCGCAAGGGCCCTTATTGACTTAGGGCGCCTTGCCTTCCGAAGGCCATTTGGGCCTCCGGATTCAGTCGCCTGGCACGAGTTGCTTGACTGCATTGCCCTCCATGAGCCAAATCTTGAAGCTGGCCCTGATCATGTGTGATGGCATCTGGAGCCGTCGGGCCAATTCTCCACCAAGTCCCTCTACCGGCCCATTGCTCCCTCCTCTGCCCCCTCCCCTTACGACGGTGTGGTCCATTCGCCTACCTCTGAAGATCAGGATCTTCATGTGGCAATGGATTCGCGATCGGACCCCGTCCGGTGTGGAGGTCCGGAAGCGCAATGGTCCTGGTAACGGTCTTTGTCCGCTCTATGTCGTCCCAGAAGACTCGAATCACATATGCTTTTCATGTGTGTTGCTACCTCTTGAGCACTGAGTTGGTTTTACCATGAAGAGGAAAGGGTGATGCAGCAAAGTAGCGTAAGTATTTCCCTCAGTTTTTGAGAACCAAGGTATCAATCCAGTAGGAGGCCACACACGAGTCCCTCGCACCTGCACAAACAAATAAATCCTCGCAACCAACGCAATAAAGGGGTTGTCAATCCCTTCACGGTCACTTACGAGAATGAGATCTGATAGATATGATAAGATAATATTTTTTGTATTTTTATGATAAAGATGCAAAGTAAAGAAAGAAAAATAAAGACAACGCTAGAAATAACTTGTTGACGGAAGATTAATATGATGGAAAATAGACCCGGGGGCCATAGGTTTCACTAGTGGCTTCTCCCAAGAGCATAAGTATTACGGTGGGTGAACAAATTACTGTTGAGCAATTGACAGAATTGAGCATAGTTATGAGAATATCTAGGTATGATCATGTATATAGGCATCACGTCCGAGACAAGTAGACCGACTCCTGCCTGCATCTACTACTATTACTCCACACATCGACCGCTATCCAGCATGCATCTAGAGTATTAAGTTCATAAGAACAGAGTAACGCTTTAAGTAAGATGACATGATGTAGAGGGATAAACTCGTGCAATATGATATAAACCCCATCTTGTTATCCTCGATGGCAACAATACAATACGTGCCTTGTTGCCCCTACTGTCACTGGGAAAGGACACCGCAAGATTGAACCCAAAGCTAAGCACTTCTCCCATTGCGAGAAAGATCAATCTAGTAGGCCAAACCAAACTGATAATTCGAAGAGACTTGCAAAGATAACCAATCATACATAAAAGAATTCAGAGAAGATTCAAATATTGTTCATAGGTAAACTTGATCATAAACCCACAATTCATCGGGCTCAACAAACACACTGCAAAAGAAGATTACATCGAATAGATCTCCACAAGAGAGGGGGAGAACATTGTATTGAGATCCAAAAAGAGAGAAGAAGCCATCTAGCTAATAACTATGGACCCGAAGGTCTGAGGTAAACTACTCAAACATCATCGGAGAGGCTATGGTGTTGATGTAGAAGCCCTCCGTGATCGATGCCCCCTCCGGCGGAGCTCCAGAAAAGACCCCAAGATGGGATTTCATGGGTACAGAAGGTTGCGGCGGTGGAATTAGGTTTTTGGCTCCGTATCTGGTAGTTTGGGGGTACGTAGGTATATATAGGAGGAAGAAGTACGTCGGTGGAGCAACGTGGGGCCCACGAGGGTGGAGGGCGCGCCCAGGGGGGTAGGCGCGCCCCCCTACCTCGTGCCTTCCTGGTTGATGTCTTGACGTAGTGTCCAAGTCCTCTGGATCACGTTCGTTCCGAAAATCACGTTCCCGAAGGTTTCATTCCGTTTGGACTCCGTTTGATATTCTTTTTCTGCGAAACTCTGAAATAGGCAAAAGAACCAGCAATTCTGGGTTGGGCCTCCGGTTAATAGGTTAGTCCCAAAAATAATATAAAAGTGTATAATAAAGCCCATTACTGTCCAAAACAGAATATAATATAGCATGGAACAAAAAAATTATAGATACGTTGGAGACGTATCAAGCATCCCCAAGCTTAATTCCTGCTCGTCCTCGAGTAGGTAAATGATAAAACAGAATTTTTGATGCGGAATGCTACTTGGCATGATTTCAATGTAATTCTCTTAATTGTGGTACGAATATTCAGATCCGAAAGATTCAAGACAAAAGTTTAATATTGACATAAAAATAATAATACTTCAAGCGTACTAACTAAGCAATTATGTCTTCTCAAAATAACATGGCCAAAGAAAGTCATCCCTACAAAATCATATAGTCTAGCTATGCTCTATCTTCACCACACAAAGTATTTAAATCATGCACAACCCCGATGACAAGCCAAGCAATTGTTTCATACTTTTGATGTTCTCAGACTTTTTCAATCTTCACGCAATAGATGAGCATGAGCCATGGACATAGCACTATATGTGGAATAGAATGGTGGTTGTGGAGAAGACAAAAAGGAGAAGATAGTCTCACATCAACTAGGTGTATCAATGGGCTACGGAGATGCCCATTAATAGATATCAATGTGAGTGAGTAGGGATTGCCATGCAACGGATGCACTAGAGCTATAAGTATATGAAAGCTCAACAAAAGGAACTAAGTGGGTGTGCATCCAACTCGCTTGCTCACGAAGACCTAGGGCATTTTGAGGAAGCCCATCATTGGAATATACAAGCCAAGTTTTATAATGAAAATTTCCCACTAGTATATGAAAGTGATATCATAGGAGACTCTCTATCATGAAGATCATGGTGCTACTTTGAAGCACAAGTGTGGTAAAAGGATAGTAACATTGTCCCTTCTCTCTTTTTCTCTCATTTTTTTATTTGGGCCTTTTCTTCTTCTTTTTATGGCCTATTTTTTTTTAGTCCGGAGTCTCATCCCGACTTGTGGGGGAATCATAGTCTCCATCATCCTTTCCTCACTTGGGACAATGCTCTAAAAAATGATGATCGTCACACTTTTATTTACTTACAACTCAACAATTACAACTCAATACTTAGAACAAAATATGACTCTATGTGAATGCCTCCGGCGGTGTACCGGGATATGCAATGAATCAAGAGTGACATGTATGAAAGAATTATGAACAGTGGCTTTGCCACAAATACGATGTCAACTACATGATCATGCGAAGCAATATGACAATGATGGAGCGTGTCATAGTAAACGGAACGGTGGAAATTTGCATGGCAATATATCTCGGAATGGCTATGGAAATGCCATTATAGGTAGGTATGGTGGCTGTCTTGAGGAAGGCATATGGTGGGTGTATGATACCGGCGAAAAGTGCGCGGTATTAGAGAGGCTAGCAATGGTGGAAGGAAGGAAGAAAAGTGTGTAACCCATGGACTCAACATTAGTCATAAAGAACTCATATACTTGTTGCAAAAATCTACAAGTTATCAAAGCAAAGTATTACGCGCATGCTCCTAGGGGGATAGATTGGTAGGAAAATACCATTGCTCGTCCCCGACCGCCACTCATAAGAAAATCAATAAATAAATCATGCTCCGACTTCATCACATAAAGGTTCACCATACGTGCATGCTACGGGAATCACAAACTTTAACACAAGTATTTCTCAAATTCACAACTACTCAACTAGCATGACTCTAATATCATCATCTCCATATCTCAAAACAATTATCAAGCATCTAACTTCTCATAGTATTCAACACACTCATAAGAATATATTTTTACTAATCTTGAATGCCTATCATAATTAAAGCAAATTACCATGCTGTTTTGTAGGACTCTCAAAATAATCTAAGTGAAGCATGAGAGAACAATAGTTTCTATAAAACAAAACCACCACCGTGCTCTAAAAGATATAAGTGAAGCACTAGAGCAAAAACTATATAACTCAAAAGATATAAGTGAAGCACATAGAGTATTCAAATAATTTCTGAATCATGTGTGTCTCTCTCAAAAGGTGTGTACAGCAAGGATGATTGTGGAAAACTAACAAACAAAGACTCAAATCATACAAGACGCTCCAAGAAAAACACATATCATGTGGTGAATAAAAATATAGCTCCAAGTAAAGTTACCGATGGAAGTAGACGAAAGAGGGGATGCCTTCCGGGGCATCCCCAAGCTTTGGCTTTTTGGTGTCCTTAGATTATCTTGGGTTGACATGGGCATCCCCAAGCTTAGGCTCTTGCCACTCCTTGTTCCATAATCCATCAAATCTTTTACCCAAAACTTGAAAACTTCACAACACAAAACTTAACAGAAAATCTCGTGAGCTCCGTTAGCGAAAGAAAACAAAACACCACTTCAAGGTACTGTAATGAACTCATTATTTATTTATATTGGTGTTAAACCTACTGTATTCCAACTTCTCTATGGTTTATAAACTATTTTACTAGCCATAGATTCATCAAAATAAGCAAACAACACACGAAAAACAGAATCTGTCAAAAACAGAACAGTCTGTAGTAATCTGTAACTAACGCAAACTTCTGGAACTCCAAAACTTCGGCCAAAGTAGGAAGACCTAGAAAATTTGTTTATTGATCATAAGCAATTGGAATAAATATTTTATCACGTTCTGGTGATTTTTAACAATTATTTTCGTGAACAGAAAGTTTCTGCAATTTTCAGCAAGATCAGATAACTATCATCCAAGAAGATCCTATAGGTTAAACTTGGCACAAACACTAATTAAAACATAAAAAAATATAAACAGAGGCTAGACCAAGTATTTATTCCTAAACAGAAGCAAAAAGCAAAAAACTAAAAATAAAATTGGGTTGCCTCCCAACAAGCGCTATCGTTTAACGCCCCTAGCTAGGCATAATAGCAAGGATAGATCTAGGTATTGCCATCTTTGGTAGGCAATCCATAAGTGGCTCTCATGATAGATTCATATGGTAATTTTATTTTCTTTCTAGGAAAGTGTTCCATGCCTTTCCTTAATGGAAATTGGAATCTAATATTTCCTTCCTTCATATCAATAATTGCACCAATCGTTCTAAGGAAAGGTCTACCAAGAATAATAGGACATGAAGGATTGCAATCTATATCAAGAACAATAAAATCTACGGGCACATAATTCCTATTTGCAATAATAAGAACATCATTAATTCTTCCCATAGGTTTCTTAATGGTGGAATCCGCAAGGTGCAAGTTTAAAGAGCAATCATCAAAATCACGGAAACCTAGCAAATCGCACAAAGTTTTTGGGATCGTGGAAACACTAGCACCCAAATCACATAAAGCATAGCACTCATGATCTTTAATTTTAATTTTAATAGTAGGTTCCCATTCATCATAAAGTTTTCTAGGGATAGAAACTTCCAACTCAAGTTTTTCTTCATAAGATTGCATCAAAGCATCAACGATATGCTTAGTAAAAGCTTTATGTTGCTATAAGCATGTGGAGAATTTAGCACAGATTGCAACAAGGAAATACAATCTATCAAAGAGCAATTATCATAATTAAATTCCTTGAAATCCAAAGTAGTGGGTCCATTAATATCTAGAGTTTTGATCTCTTCAATCCCACTTTTACCAATTTTTGCATCAAGATCTAAAGACTCCGAATTTTTGGAACGCTTTCTAGGTAAAGGTGGATCATATTCAGTCCCGTCATTATCAAGATTCATATTGCAAAACAAAGATTTAATAGGGGACACATCAATAACTTTTAGATCTTCATCTTTATTTTCATAGAAATTAGAAGAACACGCTTTCACAAAGCAATCTTTCTTAGCACGCATCCTTGCGGTTCTTTCTTTGCAATCATCAATGGAAATTCTCATGGCTTTGAGAGACTCATTGATATCATGCTTAGGTGGAATAGATCTAAGTTGCAAAGAATCAACATCAAGAGAAGTTCTATCAACGTTCCTGGCCAATTCATCAACTTTAAGCAATTTTTCTTCAAGCAAAGCATTGAAATTCTTTTGCGAATTCATAAACTCCTTAACACTAGTCTCAAATTCAGAAGGCATCTTATTAAAATTTCCATAAGAATTGTTGTAGGAATTACCATAATTATTGGAGGAGTTACTAGGGTATGGCCTAGGATTAAAGTTTCCTCTATACGCGTTGTTACCAAAATTATTCCTACCAACAAAATTCACATCCATAGATTCATTTTTATTCTCAATCAAAGTAGACAAAGGCATGTCATTAGGATCAGAAGAAACATTTTTACTAGCAAATAATTTCATAAGTTCATCCATCTTTCCACTCAAAACATTAATTTCTTCTATCGCATGCACTTTTTTATTAGTAGATCTTTCAGTGTGCCATTGAGAATAATTAACCATAATATTATCTAGGAGTTTAGTAGCTTCTCCTAAAGTGATTTCCATAAAAGTGCCTCCCGCGGCCGAATCTAAAAGATTTCTAGAAGCAAAATTCAATCCGGCATAAAAATTTTGTATGATCATCCACAAATTCAAACCATGTGTAGGACAATTACGCATCATTAATTTCATCCTCTCCCAAGCTTGTGCAACATGTTCATGATCAAGTTGCTTAAAATTCATAATATCGTTTCTAAGAGAGATGATCTTAGCGGGAGGAAAATACTTAGAGATAAAAGCATCTTTGCACTTATTCCAAGAATCAATACTATTTTTAGGCAAAGATGAAAACCAAGCTTTAGCACGATCTCTAAGCGAAAAAGGAAATAGCTTCAATTTAACAATATCATTATCCACATCTTTCTTCTTTTGCATATCACACAAATCAATGAAGCTATTTAGATGGGTAGCAGCATCTTCACTAGGAAGGCCGGCGAAATGATCTTTCATGACAAGATTCAACAAAGTAGCATTGATTTCACAAGATTCGGTATCGGTAAGAGGAGCAATCGGAGTGCTAAGAAAATCATTATTGTTAGTATTGGTAAAGTCACACAATTTAGTATTATCTTGAGCCATCGTGACAAGCAAGCAATCGAACACACGAGCAAACAAGAAGCAAGCGAGAAAAAGCGAACGGAAAAGAGAGGGCGAATAAAACGGCAAGGGTGAAGTGGGGGAGAGGAAAACGAGAGGCAAATGGCAAATAATGTAATGCGGGAGATAAGGGTTTGTGATGGGTACTTTGTATGTTGACTTTTGCGTAGACTCCCCGGCAACGGCGTCAGAAATCCTTCTTGCTACCTCTTGAGCACTGCGTTGGTTTTCCCTTGAAGAGGAAAGGGTGATGCAGTAAAGTAGCGTAAGTATTTCCCTCAGTTTTTGAGAACCAAGGTATCAATCCAGTAGGAGGCCACGCACGAGTCCCTCGCACCTGCACAAACAAATAAATCCTCGCAACCAACGCAATAAAGGGGTTGTCAATCCCTTCACGGTCACTTACTAGAGTGAGATCTGATAGATATGATAAGATAATATTTTTGGTATTTTTATGATAAAGATGAAAAGTAAAGAAAGCAAAATAAAGACGACGCTAGAAATAACTTGTTGATGGAAGATTAATATGATGGAAAATAGACCCGGGGGCCATAGGTTTCACTAGTGGCTTCTCTCAAGAGCATATGTATTATGGTGGGTGAACAAATTACCGTTGAGCAATTGGCAGAATTGAGCATAGTTATGAGAATATCTAGGTATGATCATGTATATAAGCATCACGTCCGAGACAAGTAGACCGACTCCTGCCTGCATCTACTACTATTACTCCACACATCGACCGCTATCCAGCATGCATCTAGAGTATTAAGTTCATAAGAATAGAGTAACGCTTTAAGTAAGATGACATGATGTAGAGGGATAAACTCGTGCAATATGATATAAACCCCATCTTGTTATCCTCGATGGCAACAATACAATACGTGCCTTGCTGCCCCTACTGTCACTGGGAAAGGACACCGCAAGATTGAACCCAAAGCTAAGCACTTCTCCCATTGCGAGAAAGATCAATCTTGTAGGCCAAACCAAACTGATAATTCGAAGAGACTTGCAAAGATAACCAATCATACATAAAAGAATTCAGAGAAGATTCAAATATTGTTCATAGATAAACTTGATCATAAACCCACAATTCATCGGTCTCAACAAACACACCGCAAAAGAAGATTACATCGAATAGATCTCCACAAGAGAGGGGGAGAACATTGTATTGAGATCCAAAAAGAGAGAAGAAGCTATCTAGCTAATAACTATGGACCCGAAGGTCTGAGGTAAACTACTCACACATCATCGGAGAGGCTATGGTGTTGATGTAGAAGCCCTCCGTGATCGATGCCCCCTCCGGCGGAGCTCCGAAAAAGGCCCCAAGATGGGATCTCATGGGTACAGAAGATTGCAGCGGTGGAATTAGGTTTTTGGCTCCGTATTTGGTAGTTTGGGGGTACGTAGGTATATATAGGAGGAAGAAGTACGTCGGTGGAGCAACGTGGGGCCCACGAGGGTGGAGGGCGCGCCCAGGGGGTAGGCGCGCCCCCCTACCTCGTGCCTTCCTGGTTGATGTCTTGATGTAGGGTCCAAGTCCTCTGGATCACGTTCGTTCTGAAAATCACGTTCCCGAAGGTTTCATTCCGTTTGGACTCCGTTTGATATTCTTTTTCTGCGGAACTCTGAAATAGGAAAAAATCAGCAATTCCGGGCTGGGCCTCCGGTTAATAGGTTAGTCCCAAAAATAATATAAAAGTGTATAATAAAGCCCATTAATGTCCAAAACAGAATATAATATAGCATGGAACAATAAAAAATTATAGATACGTTGGAGACGTATCATGTGTCCGCCCAATTTATCTAGAGCTGCTTTAGAGAGGTGGTTGGCGAAAATTGGCGCCACACCAATTTCCCTGACCTGTTTGCTGAACTCCAGGCCTCCCCCCCGCGTACTCGCCACATTAGGTGGTTGGAGATTGGGGTCCTCACCTGGACCCTTTAGACGATCCGCGATAAGCTTGTGATTCAGCGCATTCCGGTTCAACGTGCTACTGACGCTCTCTTCAAACTGTCTGGTTACTTGCAGCTTTGGCGGCCGCTTAGCCATCCCCAGTGTTGGAAATATGCCCTAGAGGCAATAATAAAATGGTTTTTATTGTATTTCCTTGTTCATGATAATTGTCTATTGTTCATGCTATAATTGTATTAACTGGAAACCGTAATACATGTGTGAATACATAGACCACAACATGTCCCTAGTAAGCCTCTAGTTGACTAGCTCGTTGATCAATAGATGGTTATGGTTTCCTAACCATGGACATTGGATGTCATTGACAACGGGATCACATCATTAGGAGAATGATGTGATGGACAAGACCCAATCCTAAGCATAGCACAAGATCGTGTAGTTCGTTTGCTAAGAGCTTTTCTAATGTCAAGTATCATTTCCTTAGACCATGAGATTGTGCAACTCCCGGATACCGTAGGAATGCTTTGGGTGTACCAAACGTCACAACATAACTGGGTGGATATAAAGGTGCACTACAGGTATCTCTGAAAGTGTCTGTTGGGTTGGCACGAATCGAGACTGGGATTTGTCACTCTGTATGACGGAGAGGTATCTCTGGGCCCACTCGGTAATGCATCATCATAATGAGCTTAATGTGACTAATGAGTTAGCCACGGGATCATGCGTTATGGAAGGAGTAAAGAGACTTGCCGGTAACGAGATTGAACAATGTATAGGGATACCGACGATCGAATCTCGGGCAAGTAGCATACCGATAGACAAAGGGAATTGTATACGGGGTTGATTGAATCCGTGACATTGTGGTTCATCCGATGAGATCATCGTGTAACATGTGGGAGCCAATATGGGTATCCAGATCCCGCTATTGGTTATTGGCCGGAGAGGTGTCTCGGTCATGTCTGCATGGTTCCCGAACCCGTAGGGTCTACACACTTAAGGTTCGGTGACGCTAGAGTTGTTGTGGAAAACATTATGTGGTTACCGAAGGTTGTTCGGAGTCCCGGATGAGATCCCGAACGTGACGAGGAACTCCAGAATGGTCCGGCGGTTAAGATCGATATATTGGACGAAGGGTATTGGAGTCCGGAATCATTCCGGGGGTACCGGGTGACGACCAGCGTGTCCGAAAGGGGTTTCGGAGGCCCCGGCAAGCGTTGGGGGCCTTATGGGCCAAGGGGAGGGTGCACACCAGCCCACTAAGGGGCTGTGCGCCCCTCCCAACCCCTCTCACGTAACCTGGAGAGGTGGGGCGCCTCCCCTAGGGCAGCCGCCCTTCCCGGCTTGGGCAGGGCAAGTTTCCTAGGGGTGGGGGCGCCCAAACCCATCTAGGGTTTCCCCTGTGGCCGCCGCCGCTCCCCTAGTGAACCCTAGGGCGCCTCCTCCACCCCCCTTCCCCCTATATATAGTGAGGGAGAGAGAGGGCAGCCGCACCCCTTCCCTGGCGCGGCCCTCTCCTCCTCCAACATCTCCTCCTCCTCCATTGTAACGCCCCGGATCCGATGCGCCAGGTGTATGCCAGTTATTCGCCATCCTTGCCTTGTCCTTTGCTTGCATGTTGCTTTTTGCCATGTCATCATATGCATTGCATCATCATGTTTTTCAAAACTTGCATCCGGTCCTTTTCCCCGTTGTCCGTTTCGCGATCCGACACTCTCGCGCGCGCCCGTCGCCCCTCTCAGACCTTGTTTCATGAGCGGGAGAAAAACATTCTCGGAATGGGCCGAGATTTGCCGAGTGGCCTTGGTATAGCACCGACAGACCGCCCGTCAAATTTCGTTCCATTTGGAGGTCGTTTTATGCCCCAACGGTTGACCGCGTAGCCCGAAGCCCCTTTTGTCTTGCAGCCCAACACCCCTCCAAATCAGCCCACTAAACCAGCAAAACCCCCTCCATGCTCTCGGCCGTTCGATCACAATCGTGTGGGCGAAAACCACACCCCATTTGAACTCTCCTAGCTCCCTTTACCTATTTAAAGGCCTTCCCCGTCCATTTTCGCAGTCCAAACCCTAGCCCCGCTCCTCTCTCGCCGGACATGTCCGTCTCCGCCGGACACAGTCGCCGCCACCGCCCGCGCCAATCCGGTTGTGCCACGTGGGCTCCTCCGCCGCCAGCCGCCGCCGGCCCGCCCAAGCCCGCGGCAGGCCCGCCCCGGGCCGCGACCGGGCCCGAGCTCCCCCGCGCCCCTGCGCCGCCCGGCTCCCTCTGCTCCGTCGCCGCGCCTCCGCCGCCGGCGATCGCGCCCGCCGCCGCGCTCACCGGAGGTCGCCGCCCGTCCCCTGCGCCGCCGGCGACCCGCGCCTCCCCCGCCGGACCTCTGCCGCCCCGCCGCGCCCGAGGCGCCCGGCTCCCCGCGCCCGAGGACGCTGCCTCCCCGACCACCGGCGCCTCCCCGAGCTCTACTCCGGCGCCCTCCTCCTTCCCCATCTCCGGCGAGCACCCCGGCCGTCCTCGGTTCGCAGCCCGATCCAGATCCAGAGACGGTTGACTTTCTTCCCCCCCCCCCCCCAAAATTCTCCCAAGTCCTGAAAATATTGCATTCTGGTGTATACTTTGACCTACCATAACTCTTGACATACTGCTCCATTTCGTGCGTGTAATATATCCAAGTGTTCATTATGATATGCTCGTCATTTTGTTCCATTGTGCCATGCTTGTTTGAGTCCATCTTAATGCCCTAATCATCGTTGCAAGAGTGCTATATGATGTTATCTGCTGTCTGTTATCAGAACTTGGTGATTTGTCTTTTTCATTGCATTTTGTGTGTGCATCCTATGAGCTTGATGTCTACATGTGTTTTGTTCTACATCATGCCATCTTTACAGTGGTGCTAGTCTTGTATTTTTAGGATCTCTGTGATGACTAGCACAAGCATGCAAAGTAGCCTCTGTGTTGTTGCTGATTTCTGTGACAGTGATTTCTGCTAAGTATGAGTCTGTTATATTTTGGTGCTATGTAAACCTGCTGCTATCATGAGTTCTATGCATAATCTGGAGATGTTTACTAAGGGTGTTTTGTTATAAATGTTATGCTCTATCCATCCATGCCCTTGTTTGTATTTATAGTCTTCTTTAGCTTGTTGTAATCTTGCTCAAAACTGGCTAAATAATGTTGTTGTCAGTCTGTTAACATGATGTTCGTTATTGGCCTGTGATTTGCTAGTGATCCATGCACCCTATGTCTTATATTTCCATGCTTAGCTTCATATTTATGCCTTCTTTCTGTTGGTTTGCTTCACATGCCATGTAATGCTCTGTGGTGAGTGGTTCAAGCTCACCAACATGCCTACTTATCGTTATTTCTGCCATGCTCTGTTTTTCTTCTAAGTCTGAATCTGGTTATGAAACTTGCTATGTTTACCTCGTGTTCGGTAAGGGACTTTTATTCTATGCAATTAGTAGATTCATGCCATGCCTTTGTTTTCTATGATATGTTCCTGTAGCATGTTGTTTGATAGCTCTAAACTTTGCAATCTGATGTTATTTCTGCCATGTCCAGTGATTTTCTGCTAAGTCTGTGAACTGTTATTATTTGCAATCTTGCCATGTCCTTTTGAGCATGTTCTAGTGATTTCTGGAGATAGCTCAGTGTTCATGTTTTGTAATGCTTTACCTGTAAATCATGCCCATGTCATTTTATTTCATGTTAAGGTGCTGTAGCATATTGTTTTGATGCTTGCAAGATGCCTAGTTGCTGTTTTGGACAGATTGTTGCTATATGTTGTTTGGAGTGTATGTGTTGCCCCGTTGCTCCGTTGTGAGCATGCTCTATATGAAACTTGCTTAGTTTTGCATGTAGTTTCATATTACCTTGTTGGATCCATGCCTTGAGTGTGTTTTCTTGATGTTTGAATGCATTTTGCATCAATGCCATGTTTAACTTGTTTTGCTCGTATCTTCTAGGCCGTAGCTCCGAAGCTAATGAACTTTATATGTAACTTGACTAGAATTTCGTGTAGATCATCTTGGTGCATTTTAACTTTCTATTTAACAACTTGAACATAAGGTTTATTCAGATCTGGACCAATTTCAAAATTTGCATATGAGGACTTAACGGAATTGTTATAGGTTGTTTCCGGCCTCATTTAAACTTGCTTTGATGTGTTGATCTTGTATGCATCATCTCTTGCCATGAGTAGCTTCTTGTAGCCTTGTCATGCATCATACTTGGTTGAGCATCATGCCTTGTTCATGTGTGGTGTGTTTACCATGTTGTGTGCTTCTTCTCGATAGTTCCCGTGTCGTTGCGATCGTGAGGATTCATTCATCTTCGTGGCTTCATCTTCTTCATGGACTCGTTCTTCTTCCTAGCGGGATTTCAGGCAAGATGACCGTCACCTTGGATCTCACTACTATCATTGCTATGCTAGTTGCTTCGTTCTATCGCTTTGTTGTGCTACCTATTCACTTGCTCTTCAAGCCTCCCAAATTGCCATGAACCTCTAACCTTAGTCACCCTTCCTAGCAAACCATTGTTTGGCTATGTTACCGCTTTTGCTCAGCCCCTCTTATAGCGTTGCTAGTTGCAGGTGAAGATGAAGTTTGCTCCATGTTGGTTTATGTTTATGTTGGGAATATCACAATATCTCTTATATTATTAATGCATCTATATACTTGGTAAAGGGTGGAAGGCTCGGCCTTATGCCTGGTGTTTTGTTCCACTCTTGCCGCCCTAGTTTCCGTCATACCGGTGTTATGTTTCTTGATTTTGCGTCCCTTACGCGGTTGGGTGATTTATGGGACCCCCTTGACAGTTCGCTTTGAATAAAACTCTTCCAGCAAGGCCCAACCTTGGTTTTACATTTGCCTCACCTAGCCTTTTTTCCTTGGGAGTCGCGCTCCCGAGGGTCATCTTATTTACCCCCCCCCCCCCGGCCAGTGCTCCTCGGAGTGTTGGTCCAAACTAGAGCCACTTGCAGCGCCACCTCGGGGAAACTTGAGGGCTGGTTTTAGTTGTACGTAGTGTTCATCCGGTGTGTCCTGAGAACGAGGTACGTGTGACTCCTATCGGGATTGTCGACACATCGGGCGGCTTTGCTGGTTTTGTTTTACCATCGTCGAAATGTCTTGTAACCGGGATTCCGAGACTGGTCGGGTCTTCCCGGGAGAAGGAATATCCTTCGTTGACCGTGAGAGCTTATAATGGGCTAAGTTGGGACACCCCTGCAGGGTATTATCTTTCGAAAGCCGTGCCCGCGGTTATGTGGCAGATGGGAATTTGTTAATATCCGGTTGTAGAGAACTTGACACTTGACTTAATTAAAACGCATCAACCGCGTGTGTAGCCGTGATGGTCTCTTCTCGGCGGAGTCCGGGAAGTGAACACGGTTTATGGGTTATGTTTGAACGTAAGTAGGAGTTCAGGATCACTTATTGATCATTGCTAGCTTCACGACCGTTCCGTTGCTTCTCTTCTCGCTCTTATTTGCGTATGTTAGCCACCATACATGCTTAGTCGCTGCTGCAACCTCACCACTTTACCCCTTCCTTACCATTAAGCTTTGCTAGTCTTGATACCCATGGAAATGGGATTGCTGAGTCCTCGTGGCTCACAGATTACTACAACACCAGTTGCAGGTACAGGTTATGCGATGATCATGACGCGAGAGCGATGTTACTTGTTTTGGAGTCCTTCTTCTGCTTCTTCTTTGATCAGGGGATAGGTTCCAGGTCGGCAGCCTGGGCTAGCAGGGTGGATGTCGTTTGAGCTTCTGTTTATGTTTCATCCGTACTCGGATGTTGATCATGTGTTTGATGTTTTGATGTATTCTTGCGGCATTTGTATGCCTTGTATGTATCCCCATCTATTATGTAATGTTGATGTAATGATATCCACCTTACATAAGCGTCTTCAAGATGCGCTTCTATCCTTGGTGGGACCTTCGAGTTCCTTTAGGATAGGGTCGCATCTTGGGCGTGACATCCATAGTGCTTGGCGAAGCCCTGCCGGAGAACCACGAGCTCCACCACCACTACGCCGTCGTGCTGCCGGAGCTTTCCCTCAACTTCTCCTCTCCCCTTGCTGGATCAAGAACGAGGAGACATCCCCGGGCTGTACGTGTGTTGAACGCGAAGGCGCCGTCCGTTCGGCGCTAGATCGGATCTTCCGCGATTTGAATCGCCGCGAGTATGACTCCATCAACCGCGTTCTTGTAACGCTTCCGCTTAGTGATCTTCAAGGGTATGAAGATGCACTCTCTCTCTCGTTGCTAGCATCTCCTAGATTGATCTTGGTGACACGTAGGAAAATTTTGAATTATTACTACGTTCCCCAACAGTGGCATCATGAGCTAGGTCTATGCGTAGATTCTATGCACGAGTTGAACACAAAGTAGTTGTGGGCGATGATTTGTTCAATTTGCTTACCGTTACTAGTCCTATCTTGATTCAACGGCATTGTGGGATGAAGTGGCCCGGACCGACCTTACACGTACACTTACGTGAGACAGGTTCCACCGACTGACATGCACTTGATGCATAAGGTGGCTAGCGGGTGTCTGTCTCTCCCACTTTAGTCGGATCAGATTCGATGAAGAGGGTCCTTATGAAGGGTAAATAGCAATTGGCATATCACCGTTGTGGCTTTTGCGTAGGTAAGAAACGTTCGTGCTAGAAACCCATAGCAGCCACGTAAAACATGCAACAACAATTAGAGGACGTCTAACTTGTTTTTGCATGGTATGCTATGTGATGTGATATGGCCAAAAGGATGTGATGAATTATATATATGTCATGTATGAGATTGATCATGTTCTTGTAATAGGAATCACGACTTGCATGTCGATGAGTATGACAACCGGCAGGAGCCATAGGAGTTGTCTTAATTTATTGTATGACCTGCGTGTCAATGAAAAACGCCATGTAATTACTTTACTTTATTGCTAACCGTTAGCCCTAGTAGTAGAAGTAATAGTTGGCGAGACAACTTCATGAAGACACGATGATGGAGATCATGGTGTCATGCCGGTGACGAAGGTGATCATGCCGCGCCTCAAAGATGGAGATCAAAAGGCGCAAGATGATATTGGCCATATCATGTCACTTTATGATTTGCATGTGATGTTTGTCATGTTTACATCTTATTTTCTTAGAACGACGGTAGCATAAATAAGATGATCCCTCGCTAAAATTTCAAGAAAGTGTTCCCCCTAACTATGCACCGTTGCGAAGGTTCGTTGTTTCGAAGCACCACGTGATGATCGGGTGTGTTAGATTATAACGTTCGCATACAACAGGTGTAAGCCAGATTTACACACGCGAAACACTTAGGTTGACTTGACGAGCCTAGCATGTACAGACATGGCCTCGGAACACAAGAGACCGAAAGGTCGAACATGAGTCGTATAGTAGATACGATCAACATGAAGATGTTCATCGATGATGACTAGTCCGTCTCACGTGATGATCGGACACGGCCTAGTTGACTCGGATCATGTATCACTTAGATGACTAGAGGGATGTCTATCTAAGTGGGAGTTCATAAAATAATCAGATGAACTTAATTATCATGAACATAGTCAAAAGGTCTCTGCAAATTATGTCGAAGCTTACGCTTTAGTTCTACTGTTTAAGATATGTTCCTAGAGAAAATTTAGTTGAAAGTTGATAGTAGAAATTGTGCGGACTGGGTCCGTAAACTGAGGATTATCCTCATTGCCGCGCAGAAGGCTTATGTCCTTAATGCACCGCTCGGTGTGCTGAACCTCGAGCGTCGTCTGTAGATGTTGCGAAACATCTGACATACACGTTTTGATGACTACGTGATAGTTCAGTGCGTAATGCTAACGGTTTAGAATTGTGGTACCAAAGACGTTTTTGAAACGTCGCAGAACATATGAGATGTTCCAAAGACTGAAAGTGGGATTTCAGACTAGTGCCCACGTCAAGAGGTATGAGACCTCTGACAAGTTTCTTAAGCCTGCAAACTAAGGGAGAAAAGCTCAATCGTTGAGCATGTGCTCAGATTGTCTGAGTACTACAATCGCTTGAATCGAGTGAGAGTTAATCTTCCATATGAGATAGTGATGGTTCTCCATAGTCACTGCCACCAAGCTATTAGAGCTTCGTGATGAACTATAACATATCAGGGATAGACATGATGATCCTTGAGCAACTCGCGATGTTTAACACCGCGAAAGTAGAAATCAAGTAGGAGCATCAATTGTTGATGGTTAGTAAAACTTCAAGAAGGGCAATGGGAAAGAAGGGATACTTCATGAAACGGCAAATCAGTTGCTGCTCTAGTGAAGAAACCCAAGGTTGAACCCAAACCCGAGACTAAGTGCTTCTGTAATGAGGGGAACGGTCACTGAAGCAGAACTACCCTAGATACTTGGTAGATGAGAAGGCTAGCAAGGTCAACAAAAGTATATTTGATATATGTGTTATTGATGTGTACCTTACTAGTACTCCTAGTAGCACATGGGTATTAGATACCGGTTCAGTTGCTAACATTGGTAACTCGAAACAAAAGCTACAGAATAAACGGAGACTAGCTAAGGGTGAGGTGACGATGTGTGTTGGAAATGTTTCCAAGTATGATATGATCACCATCGCACGCTCCCTCTACCTTCGGGATTAGTATTGAACCCAGATAAATGTTGTTTGCTTTGGTGTTTGTGTTGAGCATATATATGATTGGATTATGTTTATCGCAATATGGTTATTCATTTAAGGAGAATAATGGTTACTCTGTTTATTTGAATAATACCTTCAATGGTCTTGCACCTAAAATGAATGGTTTATTGAATCTCGGTCATAGTGATACACATGTTCATGCCAAAAGATATAAGATAGTAATGATAGTACCACATACTTGTGGCACTACCATTTGAGTCATATTGGTATAAAACGCATGAAGAAGCTCCATGTTGATGGATCTTTGGACTCACTCGTTTTTGAAAAGATTGAGACATGCGAACCATGTTTATTGGTAGATATGCATGAAGAAACTCCATACAGATGGATCGTTTGGACTCACTTGATTTTGAATCACTTGAGACATGCAAATCATACCACATGGGCAAGATGACTGAAAGGCCTCGTTTTCAGTAAGATGGAACAAGAAAGCAACTTGTTGGAAGTAATTCATTTTGATGTGTGCAGTCCAATGAGTGCTGAGGCACGCAGTGGATATCGTTATGTTCTTACTTCACAGATGATTTGAGTAGATGCTAAGAATATTTACTTGATGAAACACAAGTCTGAATTATTGAAAGGTTTAAGTAATTTTAGAGTGAAGTTGAAGATCGTCGTGACACAAGAGGATAAAATGTCTATGATATGATCATAGAGATGAATATCTGAGTTACAAGTTTGGCACACAATTAAGACATTGTGGAAATTGTTTCACAACTAAAACCGCCTGGAACACCGTATTGTGATGGTGTGTCCGAACATCATAACTGCACCCTATTGGATATGGCGTGTACCATGATGTCTCTTATCGAATTACCACAATCGTTTACGGGTTAGGCATTAGAGACAACCACATTCACTTTAAATAGGGCACCACGCAATTCCATCGAGACGACACCGTATGAACTATGGTTTAGAGAAACCTAAGCTGTCGTTTCTTAAAAGTTTGGGGCTGCGACGCTTATGTGAAAAAGTTTCAGGCTGATAAGCTCGAACCCAAAGCGGATAAATGCATCTTCATTGAATACCCAAAACAGTTGGGTATACCTCCTATTTCAGATCCGGAAGCAAAAGTGATTGTTTCTAGAAACGGGTCCTTTCTCGAGGAAAAGTTTCTCTCGAAAGAATTGAGTGGGAGGATGGTGGAGACTTGATGAGGTTATTGAACCGTCACTTCAACTAGTGTGTAGCAGGGCACAGGAAGTTGTTCCTGTGGCACCTACACCAATTGAAGTGGAAGCTTATGATAGTGATCATGAAACTTCGGATCAAGTCACTACAAAACCTCGTAGGTCGACAAGGATGCGTACTACTTCAGAGAGGTACGTAATCCTGTCTTGGAAGTCATGTTGCTAGACAACAATGAACCTACGAGCTATGGAGAAACGATGGTGGGCCCGGATTCCGACGAATGGCTCGAGACCATAAAATCCGAGAGAGGATCCATGTATAAAACCAAAGTATAGACTTTGGAAGAACTACTTGATGGTCGTAAGGCTATTGGGTGCAGATGGATTTTAAAAGGAAGACGGACAATGATGGTAAGTGTCACCATTAAGAAAGCTCGACTTGTCGTTAAGATGTTTTCCGACAAGTTCAAGGAGTTGACTACGATGAGACTTTCTCACTCGTAGCGATGCTAAGAGTCTGTTGGAATTATACTAGCAATTACTGCATTATTTATGAAATCTTGCAGATAGGATGTCAAGACATTGTTTCCTCGACGATTGAGGAAAGGTTGTATGTGATACAACCAGAAGGTTTTGTCAATCCTGAAAGATGCTAACAAGTATGCAAAGCTCCAACAATCCTTCTAAGGACTGGAGTAAGCATCTCGGAGTTGGAATGTACGCTTTGATGAGATGATCAAAGATTTTGGGTTTATACAAAGTTTATGAGAAACTTGTATTTCCAAAGAAGTGAGTGGGAACACTATAGAATTTTTGATGAGTATATGTTGTTAACATATTGTTGATCAGAAATGATGTAGAATTTTTGGAAAGCATATAGGGTTATTTGAAAAGTGTTTTTCAACGGAAAACCTGGATTAAGCTACTTGAACATTGAGCATCAAGATCTATAAGGATAAATCAAAAATGTTTAATAGTACTTTCAAATGAATACATACCGTGACAAGATTTTGAAGGAGTTCAAAATAGATCAGCAAAGAAGGAGTTCTTGGTTGTGTTACAAGGTGTGAGTATTGAGTAAGACTCAAGACCTGACCACGGCAGAAGAGAGAGAAAGGATGAAGGTCGTCCCCTATGTTTTAGACGTAGGCTCTACAGTATGCTATGCTGTGTACCGCACCTGAAGTGTGCCTTGTCATGAGTCAGTCAAGGGGTACAAGAGTGATCCAGGAATGGATCACATGACAGCGGTCGAACTTATCCTTAGTAACTAGTGGACTAAGGAATTTTCTCGATTATGGAGGTGGTAAAAGAGTTCGTCGTAAAGGGTTACGTCGATGCAAACTTTGACACTAATCGGGATGACTCTCAGTAGTAAACCGGATTCGTATAGTAGAGCAGTTATTTGGAATAGCTCCAAGTAGCGCGTGGTAGCTGCATCTACAAGATGACATAGAGATTTGTAAAGCACACACGGATCTGAAAGGTTCAGACCCGTTGACTAATAACCTCTCTCACAAGCGAGATATGAACAAACCCCATGGGTGTTGGATTCATTACAATCACATAGTGATGTGAACTAGATTATTGACTCTAGTGCAAGTGGGAGACTGTTGGAAATATGCCCTAGAGGCAATAATAAAATGGTTTTTATTGTATTTCCTTGTTCATGATAATTGTCTATTGTTCATGCTAGAATTGTATTAACTGGAATCCGTAATACATGTGTGAATACATAGACCACAACGTGTCCCTAGTAAGCCTCTAGTTGACTAGCTCGTTGATCAATAGATGGTTATGGTTTCCTGACCATGGACATTGGATGTCATTGATAACGGGATCACATCATTAGGAGAATGATGTGATGGACAAGACCCAATCCTAAGCATAGCACAAGATCGTGTAGTTCGTTTGCTAAGAGCTTTTCTAATGTCAAGTATCATTTCCTTAGACCATGAGATTGTGCAACTCCCGGATACCGTAGGAATGCTTTGGGTGTACCAAACGTCACAACGTAACTGGGTGGCTATAAAGGTGCACTACAGGTATCTCCGAAAGTGTCTGTTGGGTTGGCACGAATCGAGACTGGGATTTGTCACTCCGTATGACGGAGAGGTATCTCTGGGCCCACTCGGTAATGCATCATCATAATGACCTCAATGTGACTAATGAGTTAGCCACGGGATCATGCGTTACGGAACGAGTAAAGAGACTTGCCGGTAACGATATTGAACAAGGTATAGGGATACCGACGATCGAATCTCGGGCAAGTAGCATACCGATAGACAAAGGGAATTGTATATGGGATTGATTGAATCCGCGACATTGTGGTTCATCCGATGAGATCATCGTGTAACATGTGGGAGCCAATATGGGTATCCAGATCCCGCTATTGGTTATTGGCCGGAGAGGTGTCTCGGTCATGTCTGCATGGTTCCCGAACCCGTAGGGTCTACACACTTAAGGTTCGGTGACGCTAGAGTTGTTATGGGAAATAGTATGTGGTTACCGAAGGTTGTTCGGAGTCCCGGATGAGATCCCGGACGTGACGAGGAACTCCGGAATGGTCCGGAGGTGAAGATCGATATATTGGACGAAGGGTTTTGGAGTCCGGAATCGTTCCGGGGGTACCGGGTGACGACCAGCGTGTCCGAAAGGGGTTTCGGAGGCCCCGGCAAGCGTTGGGGGGCCTTATGGGCCAAGGGGAGGGGGCACACCAGCCTACTAAGGGGCTGTGTGCCCCTCCCAACCCCTCTCACGTAACCTGGAGAGGTGGGGGCGCCTCCCCTAGGGCAGCCGCCCCTCCCGGCTTGGGGGGGCAAGTTTCCTAGGGGTGGGGGCGCCCAAAGCCATCTAGGGTTTCCCCTGTGGCCGCCGCCCCTCCCCTAGGGAACCCTAGGGCGCCTCCTCCACCCCCTCCCCCTATATATAGTGAGGGAGAGAGAGGGCAGCCGCACCCCTTCCCTGGCGCAGCCCTCTCCTCCTCCAACATCTCCTCCTCCTCCATAGTGCTTGGTGAAGCCCTGCCAGAGAACCACGAGCTCCACCACCACCACGCCGTCGTGCTGCCGGAGCTTTCCCTCAACTTCTCCTCTCCCCTTGCTGGATCAAGAAGGAGGAGACGTCCCCGGGCTGTACGTGTGTTGAACGCGGAGGCGCCGTCCGTTCGGCGCTAGATCGGATCTTCCGCGATTTGAACCGCCGCGAGTACGACTCCATCAACCGCGTTCTTGTAACGCTTCCGCTTAGCGATCTTCAAGGGTATGAAGATGCACCCTCTCTCTCTCTCTCTCTCGTTGCTAGCATCTCCTAGATTGATCTTGGTGACACGTAGGAAAATTTTGAATTATTACTACGTTCCCCAACACCCAGGACTAGGATGGCGGTCCGCTTGGCGCCGCCGCTTCCGCCACCTCCTCCTGAGCCGGATTAGGAGCCGAGTTGTGCTGCCCCCTCCTCCCCCCTGCTTTTTCGTTCTTCTTTTTGGGCTTGTTGAGCTGTGCCCTCAGCAGAACCTCAGTACTTGTTGTCACTCTTTTGTGTTACTCTGTTTGTGTGTGTGGCGTGAACCTTTGTATCCTGTGTGCCTCTGGCAGTTGGCTTTATCTATAAAGCGGGGCGAAAGCCTTTTTCGGTAAAGTGGGTGGTCAGGGGCCTATTTCCCGCCATGGTTAGTGACCTAGGCTCCATGTTACTACGTACATCATGACCTTCCAGTTGCATGAGAAGTGTGTTTTCACTTAATTTGTAGCAATTACAGTCTTTTGTGATTTTTTTCATGCAAAGTGTGATGACATTTCAGAGTCTGTGGCGGCTGAGTGAGAGATTAGAGGTTCGAAAGAACAACTAAAAGTGTTTCAAAAATAAAAGTATTGCGTTTGTGTAAAATGAAATCCTTATTTTGTAGGAGCAAATCTTTATCACATCAAAGTAACAACCAATTTGATAGGCGGCAACGAGCTTAGTTGGCCTGCGAGTCTCTTTCTATCTCTCCGATAGACATTCTGCAGGTTCTACTGAAATATATGTAAACTAAATTCCTATTTTTGATTCGTATAGAACCTTTTATTTTAGAAACTGACATTAGCTCTTGTATACACCATATGAAATCAAACATCTAGATGAGCATGCCAAATAAACAAATTACATGTAAGCATAACTGAATCGGTGATATATTTATGCTCATGATGAATGGTGATATTTCAGTAACATGTATATTTGAATTTATTACTGAATCTAACTTGCAACACATTTCAAATGGTAGAATTTATACTCTACAAGGATCTATAAATATGCAGATCTGATAATACACTAGAAATCACTATTAAGATATTAGTAGGACGCGATTCTTTAGAAACCTCTACCAGGATATTTAATGAAATTAAACTATATATGAAAGATGCACATACATACAAGTAGTTCGTGGTGCACTATATAATTTGTGGAATTGTCACAAAATAATTTAAATATCACTTTATTACACCACATAATTGAAATTTAGTATAAACATATGGTAATCATTGATCTACATTACGACTAATAACAAAGAACACTCTTTAACTATACCAACTAAATTATGTAAAAGGTATAAAAGTTGGGTATAAAACTATTTTTTTCATTTCACCTCGGGTACCAAATTTGTCTGGACCGTCCCTGTCGGCCTTAGTTGCAAAACAATCAAATATATATCCAAATACAATCCATCTGCGCCATCCGACCTTAATTGCAAAGATTTGGACTACGGTTCATCCAGGACAAAAAACTTAAAGATATGTATTCTAGGTTCATCCTTCAGAAAATACCCCACCACGAACAACGAAAACACACTCAACAAATCCCGACTCAACGACTCAGCCATAAATAGTTGACTCGCTGTTTAGTAGAGATTCCCTGTCTTCTTGAAGCACTTGCCACAACTCTCACACTTTGAATTGAAAATCTTTTTGGGAGTCAACTTTAGAAGAAAAAGTGGGTAGCTAAGGATCCAAAAGATACCATAGGAGTATCTAGTATACCGACCCAATTTTGCTTTATTTTACCCAAACAAAAGTGCACTGTGGTCAAGCTTGGTGACTAAAATCATTGTTTCAACCTTTTAGTTAAAGTCTAGCATGATTTGACCCCACTTTGAAAGTTTTTCACAGTCTGACCTTTTGATGACGCCGCCCACTGTGGCGTTTGCATTGTACTAGAGACGCCATGGTCCATGGCGTTTGGCCCTGGCCCACCATCTGGCCCTCTATGCTGAATGTTGTTTTGCATCATCTCGCAACCTTTTGTCTCTAGTTAGATTTAGCGATCCATTCCAAGCAATTCATGTTATGTTGTTTTTTGCAGGTCCGTATCATGTTGTTTTGCATGTGGCTTGTTGAACTACATGGGACTAAATTGCTCAAGATGTGTCAATTATTGTTTTCCCTATCTTGGAAATGTCTGTATGACCATCCATTCAGGTGAACCAAACAGTCTTTCACATGCATATACTCCCTCCGGTCCTTTTTACTTTACGTATTAGATTTATGTCAAGTCATATTTTACAAAGTTTGATCAAGGTTATATTAAAAAATATCAACATCTACGATACCATATATATATATTATGAAACTACATTTCATAATGAATCTAGCAATACTGATTTGGCATTGTGAATGTTGATACTTTTTTCTAAAATTTTGGTCAAAGTACAGATACTTTCACTTCGAACAAAACTTATATGCAGACTAAAAAGGATCGGATGGAGTATATGCTCATACGAGTTGTTAACAATGTAGTTACTTTCAAATGGCAGTTTTTTGTATCAGTGATCTCATGCCACAGTATGGTGAGGATAGTTAGGTATGTGAAACTTTAGTCATCTTTGGACAAATATGCATACTTCAAGTATTTGTTTAAACAATTGAATCATAAATGATTAAAATGGGAGAAAACAAAAGCAACAGCTAGAGAAGTAAAAGTAGGAAAAGAAAACTCAAAAAACAAGAGAGAGAGAGAGAGAGAGAGAGAGAGAGAGAGGGCGGTGAGGTTTGTAGTGTCCGAAGATGAAGTCTTGCCTCCCCTCCCCGCCGTCTTTCTAAAAGCTCTATCGAATATACAGTTACAAGATGACCAATATACCTTTAGATGGATTTTTCGGAAGGTATATGCACAAGAGGAATTATACTAACTAAGCGTAATCTCCTTAAACAAAATTTTCAAAAGAGCATTAAGTGTAGCTTCTCCACTTAGGGTGAATCAATATGGCATCTAATTTTAAGTCATTTTGCTACAGCTGTGTGGTGTGTAGTCCACATCACATCCAATCTATCATCTCCTAGAAGCGTTGCTGATATGATTAATTGGTAGTTATTGATCGAGGAGGATCTTTGAGAGGTTGTGCTTCTGCTAGATTATGTACCATGATTTAGTAATAATGATTTTGTTTCTGATAAAAGAACTATTAATTAACTCGCCTCTCTAGATTATGTACTTATGCACACGCACTAGCTCAATACAATAGGTCACTCATTTGGTGTCAGGAAGACTCAGAGTTGGTGATAGCACCATGTAGACACAACTAAAGTGGGTGGTCAGGGGACCTATTTCCCATCATGGATGGCGACCTATCGATAATTCAAAAAATAGTAAAAAAGTATCTGGAATTTCTAGGCATCCAAGATGCTCATGTGCGCTAGGAGCGTGCAAAATTTTGTGGTGTTTGGACATCTGAGGATCTCCACGCACATGAGAATCTTGAATGCCTAAAAAAATTCCCCTTTTTACTATTTTTTTAATTTACTATTCACGTCTGGGTGTAGATGAGCCTTGGTGCAGAATCTCTTTCCGTTCCATTATGATGATTACATAAGGGGAAGGAAAAGTGTAAATACCCCTAGAAGTATCCCCGTTTCGTCCACATAAACCCTCATGTCAAAAAATAGGATCTTAATCTCCTCAACTCCCGACCCCACCGAAGCGATATGGAACGAGCGGTTCTGCTTACGTGATGCTTGGGTTGAGCGACCAACCGCAAAGCGGTATGGAACGGTAGGTTGAGCGACCAACCGACCATGCCAGATATAGGTTTTGCTGGATGCGGTCTAAATGACCCTCTGCCCCTTCACCTTCGTCCCCTTCTCTTCTCATGTTGTCATCGCAATTGCCCCTCTCTCTCACACGGCAGTGACAAGGTGTAAGACGAAGATCACTGACAGGAACCCAACATCGTACAATGGTGTGACGAGCAGATCCGTCCCCATAACTAGGGCGTGTTTGGTTTCCTAGGCGCATCTGGCCTGCATCGCATGAGGGAGCCCGGCTGGGTCTGGCCTGGTTGAGCTGATGCAAGTTGGAGTTGAGATGTGTGTTTGGTGTACTTGCATGATATGGGCCAGGTTCACCTTTGATGTTGTTTGGTAGGCTGCATGAGGCCAAATAATATGATAGATGTAGAATTTGATTCTAGGTACTTATACATGTATGTAAAATAATTAGAAGACAATTTTGGTGACATGCACTTCAACTCAGATATTTGCTTATTGAAGTAAAAATAATATGATCAAATACAGATAAGAATCATAATATTCTGAATCTAACTAATTTCATATGAAGATCCTTTGAATCAAGGAGGTAGCTAAACAGCGAAAGGAAACAAATGAAAACCAATGTATTTATATGTATACTCCATTGTCAGCATTCACGAGGTCCTATAAATTAGCAGCCGATCCCTGCGTTTCCGCTCAGCCTGGCTGGGAGCCTGATTTTGCATCAGTCGGGCCTGGCCCAGTGAGATATGCGGCCTACCAAACATGGAGAAAATTGCTTGATGGATGCGATGCAGGTGCAAGCCAAGGAACCAAACACGCCTTGATCTCCATATGAGTAATTTATGAATCTCTCCTTGTTATCCATTCAGGTAGTTTTAGGGGTTCACCTTAGATTGCATCAAAGACTATCTTTAGATGCTTTAATCGGCCTCGTGTCACAATTTTATTAATTGTCGGAGATCTATAACTTAAAAATATTAAATCTGAAAAATAAATGGCTTCGATAACATCAATACTTGCTAAGGGCATCGTGATTATGTTTATTAATTTAAGAAAATAGCCATACCATCCACGAGAGTTTTTCAGAGAAAATCAATGGGCATTGATGAAGCTATTGCCGCTTCATTGTCGTCTCCGGCTCTTACTAAGAAAACAGAAAACTGGAGAGAGAAAAAGTGGATATTGCTCAGGAGAATCTGACCAATAAAATATCTACATCTCTACATAATAATAAAGAAGCTATTGCTTCTGACGGTATCATGTAATTTACCCTATAAGTTGACAAAAATTACCCATCAATGCCACCTGTAAGTCAAATCATTTTTTCTTAAGTTGCTTCCATTCGCTTTTAGTTCATGTACATCTATGTCCTGAAACATCACAAGTGAACAACTGGCTAAGAGCAACTCTAGCAGACCCCGCAAAATGCCCGGCCCGTAAAAATTCCGGCGAGTATGTGGGCTCGGCCCAATTTTCCGGCTAAAACAGAGCCCGCATACTCGCCCGGCCCGCAATTTTTTTTGCCGCAGCCCGCAAACCGCACGCCCCGAGCACTATAACTGCGGTTCCGCGACCCTTTTGCGGGTCCAAACCCTATCCCCCGCCGCCGTGAGCCACCCGATTCCCCTTTCCCCTCTCCATATTTCTTGCCGCCGGCGACCACCTGCCCCGCCTCCAGCCGCCATGTGGGGCCGAATGTGGAGCTCCGGACGTGGCTCCGGTAGCAGATCCGGCCGTGAGAGGGACCCGGAGCGCGAGCGGCACGTCCGGTCGGACGGCGCGAGGAAGTGCGGCGCCCGAAAGTGGACCAACCACGAGATGTCGCCGCCGGCAAGCTTCAACCGCCGCCAGACGGAGGAGTACGACCGCCGGCGCGCGTCCTTCTCCTCCGCGAGGTCTTCCTACGCCGGATCCTCCTCGTCCTCCGGCGCAGGCTTTCTCCCCGTGAAGAGGGAGTGATCGGACGACGACGAGGAGCCGGTGCCGTTCGCCTTCGTCCCGGTGAAGGAGGAGCCCGCTCCGCTCGGCCGCCGCGGAGTCGTCAGGCCCAAGGACTACGTTGCGGACTTCGAAGCCGTTGCTGCCGCCATCGCCGAGCGGAGGAGAAGCCCTCGAGTGGCGGCAGGCGGTCGCCGACAACGTCGCCGCCAACGAGAAGGCTGAGGAGTGGCGCCGCATCCGCGCGGAGTAGGCGGCGAAGTACGTCGACCTGTGCAGCTCCGGCGAGGAGGATTGAGCGTCGCTCGGCCTCCACGGCGTCGTCCATTTTGCCGCGACCTCGCCGCCGTCAGATCCGACCCCCTCTACTACTAATTAACGTAGCATGTAGTATGATCTATGCTTAATTTATTCATCATGTAGTATGTATGAACTCTATAGTATGTGATGTGATGAACTATGTTTGTGCAATTTCTCCGGCGAAAGTGTTTTTTCAAATTATGCAGGTTTAGATACGGTATCTGATCGGCCGCGCATGTTTTCGACACGCAAACGCGATCTTCGTGAAACCGCAAATGCATTTTGCGGGTCGAATTTTTGCGGGCTCTGCTAAAGTTGCTCTAACGGGCAAGCGGTTTGATTCCCCCTACTCCCTATTTTCTGTTTCTTTTTCTCTTCTAATGAGTAGATGGGCCGCACAGTGTCACAATTCGACACAGCCTCTCTGTTTAACTTTTCTTTTTTTGGGACAGTTAAGTGCTTTTTAAAATAATAATATTTTTCAAAAATTAACACCAAATTTAACATGTTATTTATGGAAATCGCTCAGAAAAATTTGTAGATTCCAAAAATGTTTTTTTCTCATAAATCTTACATGTTAATCATTTTTAAAAAGTTAATACTTTTTCTTATATGTGGTATTTTAAAATGTTTATTATATATGTTTCCTACGCATTTAAATTGACTAGATAGGATAGTACAATGTCACAATTCGGCCCGGTTTCTTAATTTAACTTTTCTATTTTTTGACACATTCAATTAATTTTTAAAATATTCATATCTTTCAAAAATTAGCACCAAATTTAACATGTTATTTATGAAATCGCTCAGAAAAAATGTGTAGATTCCAAAAATGCTATTATCTTACATGTTAATCGTTCAAGAAAAATAGTACTTTTTCTTATATGTGATATTTTGAAAATGTCCATTACATATGTTTTCCATCCATTTAAATTGACTAGATAGGATAGTTTGATGCTCCCACAAAATATATTATTGGTGCCTAGCTTTCGTTCCTTTTTAAAGAAGAAACTACTAGCTAGCTTTTGTTCTTTTCCAAAGAAAAACTACTAGCTAGCTTAGTGATATATATGTACGTGTAGAAACATATGTCTACATGTCATTGTGTACAGTGGGGCCGCCGCCATTGCATGTCAACGCTCATCAATGTGAAGCAGTTGATGGTCGGCTACAAATGACATGGACTGGAAAGGAGCAATGTCAGATTCAGGGGGCAAGGGAGCTAGGGTCTGAAGTTTGCACGAGCCGCAACATCAGACGGCGATTGGAAGGGGAGGAGGTCTCGACCAGATATCAATCATGATCTCGCCTAACACAAACAAGCATGTTTTGCTTGCTCCCACCGTTACTCCAGATTTTAAATTTAGCTCATGACATCATGTCCAAATTTATTAATAATGTTATTACTTCAAATTTTAATTTTAATTTCAAAATGAATTAATAAGCTGAACTAAGTTGACTCGGGACCAAATCTCATGTCTCAAATTGACATCCTGAGAAATCCTACCCTTTCATTATTCCACATGTTGTTCATTGTTTTGGAAGCTCACTGTGCCGAATGACCATTGGTCGTGATGTTAAAATAGAGGGCATGGACTTGTGAAGAGTCATGAGAATGCTTATCATATTAGAGACGTGTGTTATTGTTTGATCTCCCGTTGCAACGCACGGACACATTTACAGGTATAAATCTAAGTTCTTCTCCGAAGAAATTATAAATCAAGTAGCACAACCGTATGTCAGAAAAACAACGCCGCAGAAAGTCTCAAAAGGCGCCCAGCCACAAAACCAACTGAAGTCTGAGCTCTGAAGCGGCGGCCACCCTCAATCTGTACGGACTAGAGTCATGAATCGACGCTCGCGCCGCAGAGGCAAGCGCGGGCGCACGAGCCCGGACCCCCAGGCGAAGCGCCGCCGCGGCCCGCTGGAGTCGATGCCCGGCGAGCTGGAGGCCGCTCCAGCTCCAGTGCCGGCGCCGGCGCCGGCTGCGGCTGCGCAGCCGTCCGTAGTCATGGTCGCCGGGCTGCCGCCCGGGTGCGGAGTGATAGAGCTAAAGTCGCGCCTGGAGGCGTACGGCACCATCGCGCGCACTCGCATAGACGCCGCCGCGGCCACCGGGCACGTCACCTTCCGCTCCGCTGCCGCTGCCACGGCCGCCATTGCCGCTTCCCTCGACCCCGAGTGCGGCATCACCATCGGATCCAAGAAGGTAAAGATCTACGTTTGCTGAAGCGTGATGTCGGAGTTACTGGATTCAGCATCAGGGGAGCCAATTCTTTTGCTAGATACGGCCAATGGTAACTTGCTGTACATCTAGCAAGATCCGGTGAAGGTTCCAGCCTTTTTTTATTAGGTTTATTACTTATAGTGCCAAAACAGATGGATTTGTTGAAGTGCAAAGCAGTTATTTGATGGTGAATGCGCGAATGGCACCGATGCTTCTTCCAAACCTAGGCCAGACCAGGCATTGGTAGTCCATTACCCCTTTTAGGTTCATATTATGTTGGTAGGTTTTAGCTCAGTTCAGACATGTGAAACCCAATCTGGCTGTTCACTTTTGTCATTCACTTGGTAGTTTAATTTTTTTTATTTACCCAAGCATTCTAGATTTTCTTAATATAATCAATGTGCATGCTCATCTAGCTCTGCAAAGTTGGATTGACTATTTGATATGCTGTGCTTCATATAGCAGTAACAATAACTGATTAAAATGCGAGGACTTGCAAAATTGAATACAGACCAGAATTAAGCATTTATATCTGTGATATACTGCTTGACATCACCCAATAGACTCTGTTGATCTCTCTGAGATTGTTGCTCAATTCATATGAAGCGTACGGTTGTGGGTTTCAGATGTATACTGTGTCTTGCTTGCACTTTATTTGCCAACCTTTGGTACTCAGATTGGTGTTTCTTTCGTTTGATACAGGTTTTAGTTGTACAGGCAAGTGAGGCGCCAAATAATTCGACAAGCGTAGTTCAATCAGACCCAGCAGATGCGAGTAACAATATTGCTAGTGATGCTTTGGCCATCCCAAGCTCCAGAATAGCTCCAGAGGCGATCCACAAAGCGCGAGAAATAGTCGCTTATGATGATCTGTTCTGATAGGCATTCTTCCTCTAGATAAGGGAGAAATCAGTGTGCTGTTGTGCAATATTAGGGTCTTTAGCTGTCTAACTGTAACTGAGAGGGGTATCTCCTATCTCGTGATGTTGCGCTGTAGGCCACAACTAATTGCTTGTCTTCATCATTGAACCTATGTGTAGATCAAGCAGTGTCGTACTATGTGACTTTTCACTGAATTAATTTATTACCATGCAAATCAGGCATTATACATGATTACATTTGTACTAGAAACAAAGTGGTGTAAGCAAAAAGAAAGCAACTCCTGGTTAAACTTTCTGTAATGTTGTAAAATTTAAAGGGCACATCATCTGTACTCCATGTATATCATGGAAGAAATGGTATCAAATAGTTGGCCTATACACACAAGCTATTATTTACACATTAGTATCTGGGAAATGAGCAAGTTTCTTTCTCAGTGTGGGCGAGATTCTTTCTGCAGCATGATGTCATTGGACCTTGCCAGCATTTCACTGAATGGTTTGCCTCATCTTGGTGATAGTTGGGTGCTTTATCAACTTCAGTCTGTTGGTACACCACTTACTTGAGCTCTTTCATTAATGGTGACTTTACTGACTCAGAACACATTGCAGCTGAACTGAGCAATTATGTGCTATTCTTGCAGCTTCTTGCCTTCCTTCTGGGGTACCACTCAGCATGTCTCACTAATGTTGCTACAAAATTTTAAAATAAAGAAAGTTAAGGAGAATCCCAAGTGTCACAACAGGTCACCCTCCAAAATCTGTGTGCTGGTAAGATAAACGAAGACGTAAATTCTAAGCCAATGTCACAACAGGTTAAATACAAGGAATAGCCAAAATGCATCATTTGTTGAAAGAGGAAAAGAGCCTTGTAATAATATCTGCCTGCCCAATTATTCATATTGATATGACTGGTTGATTACTGTCAGAAGTAACCAACGTTCTACACAGATAGATTGGTCAAAAAAAGCAGACATAATTCTAACATTAACTTGGTCGCATCTTCATACTCTTTTTGGATTATGAAGCTCAAGAACAGCATGCCATAGTGCACTAAGGTTATTAAGACAAAATGTGTGCACTTCATCAAATGAAAGCAACGGGAATAAAAGACAAAGAGACAGGAAAGGAAGGTTTTATCCACTAGCAACAATATTGATAATAGGAACAGGGATAGAGACTAACCCGTCTTGCTCCTTGCGATTCGATATCTTCACAGAAGCGGACTGCCAAACATTGAGGAGTAGCTGGGGGGAAATCCTCAGCTGGCATTGCAAATGGGCGGGTCATTTTATCAAATTTGTCTAAGGTGAGATATGAACCAACTTCTTGCAATTGCTCCGGTTCCATAATTTGCATTGTGTGGTCATCAGGTAGAAAATAATCTGTGTTAGTTGCACTCTGCATGGAGAAATTTTAAGAAACATGTGAATTAAAGAGTAATGCATTCATTAAGAACAAATTCATGTTAATCAACTAAAATCACCTCTAAGCAACTTATATCTGCGCCACGACTATATGTCATCTCTATACGGAACCTCTTTGGATCTTCCAAAGGCACCTGTAATAGTAGTGCCAATTAAAGAAAAGAAACAACATTGCTTCATGTCAGATATGTTTCTTGCATGTCCTAATTGTTCCAGAAAATCAGTTTGTGACTTCGAGGTGGTATAAGCCTCAAAACTTATAAGACAGAATCAGAGATATTATTTATCTAAAATATTGCCATGGAATGAATCCTAAAAGCATTAAAAGCACCTGTATGAACCTGATGTAGTTGGTGGCATGCTGTTCTCCATTATTATAATTAATATGGGTGCAGCTAGATTGCTTAAAGAAGCAGTGCCGCAACCTCACTGTTAATATTTCTCCGTATCAGGGAATTTGAGGATTAAATTCACGGAAACAAATACTTAATATTCCCCCAATATCAAGATACTGAAACTAAATCTGGAACAGATGTAGAAGATTTATCTGTATTTCAGTTGGTCATGCTTTATGTTTTTTCCTGGCATGATGCTGGCAAGTTGGGTTCCAAACTTGTTTATACCAAGAGATGGAAACTACATCAGCTATTTACTGGCAGGTTTGACAAGTTTGTATCAATTTGATAGCAATTATACTGCATCAAGTAACATGTAAGAAAACAAGTGTATTTACACATTTAATAGTAGATCCTTTTCTAAAAAACAAAAGATAAAGACAGTAATAATTGTACTGTTTGCTTTTCGTTGGTGAAGTTAGTAGCAAACACTGCAAAGGTATGACGATCCATTACACATGGTTAAGGGAATTTTAATACCTCCGTATTCTCGAACATACGCAACACAATGTAACTCATGTAGTCAAGTTCCTTTGTTTTAAATAGATGATCTGAAGCATTTTTGCAGATAAGACTCTCTTCTCCATTCAGAGACTCGTCCAAATAGCAGTATCGAAGTACGTTCATTAGAGAATGTATATGTGATTCCTACAAGAAGAGAAGAACAAAATCTTGAGTCATGCTTCTGAGGAGAAAACGAGTGAACAAGAAAACTACTCCAGGATACACTTAATTTATTGAGAATGTAAAAAATGAGCATGATTGATATTTCATGCTCTATGATGTCATAACACGAGAAAGCACAAATGAACAAAAAAAATCTTGCAAAAAAGAAATAAAGGTTGAAGATCATCTACATACCGATGTAAAATAGAGCCTTGTTCGAACACGTCTCTCGGGATCCAACACATTTGCATATCTGCAGGAAGATTATTTGCTTATCTGTTTGTATCATTCAGAAGTCAAAATGACTTGAATTCTTGGTAAGTTACTTACTTCGGATCTAAGCAGTATTTTGTTTCTTTATGGGAATCTAGATCAACTGACTTCTCGTCTGTGCTAGATCCTTCAAAATTCTCATTCCTAACACTATCATGGTAACACCTCTCCTTTCGTTTTGTAGAAGATACTACTATTGGATCATGTCGTGTACTAGATTCAGCAGCTACCTCGGTAATCTCTCGTCTGGTGTTGTGCAGGTCAATCAGAATCTTGCCCAATAAACGGCGTGCTATCTGCAGAAATGGACAGAAGAAATAGATTGTGATGATTTTTACCACGAAACAAAGGGGAAAAACACCCTAGCCTTGAGTAGTAGAATGCCTGCAGATTATCCACAAGTTATCAGTTTATTTATGTTCAGCATCCTTCCTGTCTAAATAACTTTATCTTCTTATTTGCAATAAATACTGTGTAATGAGCAATTGAATATACAACTATACAAGATACGTCACATTGAACAAACCCAACTTACTGAATCTTTAAAAGACAATACCTTTGAACCTATTTTGAGTTTTTGTTTCGGATTTATCCCGTACTCGTTTGGAATGACACCATCAGCTAGCAACTGAGTGAAATAGTAAAACAACAAAATAATTAGAAATGTAGGGCAGAAAATTTCAGAAAACAAAAATATTGGGCCGAAAATGGATCGAGAGATAGCACTGGAATAAGACTAGGCTTACTTTCATCAAACTAACAAAATACTACACTTCTCATATTTTGTTTCACAAAAATGACACTCTTTTTGTCACACTGTATGCCAAAAAATCAAGGATCGAGGACTTCTTGGGCCCGGACCCCATGATCCCACTGAGCCTGGGTAGCTCCAGCACCGAATAAAATGATCAACAGCAGAAGGGGGGGGGGGGGGGGGGGGGTATTGCATCTATAAACTCTGTTTTATTTTGGGGATGAGAAACATGCTTGGTTTACCTGAGATACTTTGAAGAGATCATGCAGACCATTAAGATTGAGATGTGAGTTATGCAGAAGGTCATACCTGTCATGTACAGTATTATTAGAAAATAATGACGGATCAGCTTAAAGATGATGTGCAGAAATGAAGAACCACCATCTTCTTCAGATGCATCATGCCATTTTTAATAAGCACAGGAAGCTTTGAATATAAGAAAGAAATTATTTAAAGAAAAATAATGCACGCAGCAGATGCACACAGGCACCGGAAAGCAATCAGGAAAAAAGGCAAAACAGTGTTAGTACGATGAATTCTGTTTCTTTGTCTTTGTGATACCTCCATTTGAACTTTTAAGTGATCCACCAGAGCAGCATATATAACACTAATCAAGGCTAAAAAGACTTGCAGGTAAGCTCAGATCTTCTTCGGGACTTGGGCAGAGTATGAGATCAGAAATTTATTGTCCTATGACCCTTCAGTGAACTCACTATTCTTGTTAAAGTAGGTCTTTGTACCAAATGACGCCTACATCAGGCGAGTCCGCGAGTAACCCATTATTCTTGTTGAAGTAGGTCTATTGCTGAGCATGGAAAATAGGCAGTGACAGCAAAAGATTAACTAAGTTGTCAGACACCAAAAAGTTGTTGGCTAAGATTTTCCATAGCACTTCTATTCGATCTTTATCAGAAAATAAAGGCCAGCTGTTTGCCTGATTTGTTTGGAAGAGGAACATGGAAAATTATGTCACCGCTATGGGTGTTACCACACTGCAAGCTCATCATAAAAGACAACTTTGAATGGGTCCGGCTGTAATTTCCAGAGATCTTACAGAAGAGTATATGACAACATATATTCAGCTCTTCTGTAAAGACAAAACCCAAACAGACTAAGAATCTGAGGGATAGACTGTTACCTACTTGCAAGAGTCATATATATCAGGAATCTGTGTAGTGTCAAAGCGCCTGCATTATAGAGAGAATTCTGACAATGGTTACACAAGCAACCTTAAGAGAACTTCTAAACAGGCAAGCACTCAATAAGAATGTTGAAGCTGGGAGGCATACTTTTTCCTTTCATTGTAGAGATCCCTCTCTAGTTTCTTCCAACGGGCAAACATCAAAAGGAAGCTTTCGCTGCCACAAGGCAATCCAGCAGCGATGCGGTCCATGTCAATTTCTGTTCTCCATAGTGCCTTCGCTTGATCATAAGGATGATTAGGTGAGTCACTATCGGTTGCAACCTCCTCATTTTCATCATCAGAGAGCCGCTTCACTTGTGAAGTTATTTCTTTTGTTAACTCAGCCTAATCAGAGAGGGACAACTTAGTTACTACTTACAATTGACATATTAGAGTGTGTTGAAGATATTGCTGGATGTTTTTAGTGAGAAGAATGAGCAATAGTTTTGGCATTCTCTGGGGCATTCACTGTTGATTCACTGGCAATTGAAGAGAGAAATAGAGAAGAAGTAGCACATTTGTGTGGAACCTGTTGCCGACATGGCAAAACACAAAAGCAACCAGTTTTCGGAATACCATGCACCAGTTTTGACAGTAGCCCGGTTTGAACTAAAGGGTTTGTTCCCGACTCGAACAACAGCTTTTATTTTGGTAGGGGTGGGGGAATCAAGTCACTCTTGTATAAAAATTATAAATCTAGAATTCGAGGGAAATGAAAGACGATATCTAATGGATTTACCAAATCTGTTAGAAGCTGAGCAGCATTTGTAGACACATCAGCCCCATCAACCATCCATGGAAACCCCGCAGGATCACCACCATTTGCAACTTTTGAAGAGATGATAATATCATGCAACTGAGCCTGCAGTGAACGGGCATTTTAGAAACATTGGACTCAATCTCAACATGGAACGTTTATTTATGAGCAAAATATATCCAAGATCATAAGCACAGGATAGTCTCACTGAGGCTTATATTTGCACAATTGGTTCAATTTCCTTCTAACAGCTGGTCATTTTACTTCATTCAGTTCTGAATATCATCTATAGTTTTCACTCTCTAATTTCTTAGTGCGATCGAGTTTTTGGGTATTATGAGTTATATTGGTTCCCATGGCAAAACTTATTTGAAGTTTCAAACTAATATTTACTATAGTTATGGTATTGGCATCTGAAGCATACCTTTGCTTCACTTATCTCAATAGTACCATCCTGCAGTCCATCAAGCATAGACGAGTCCTTACTCACTAGTGAAACCTGGACATATCATAATCCAGTGAATAGCAGTTCTGCTTTGCTTCAACTGACATATATTATTGAAGAGGAACAGACCAGGATTGGCGTTAAGTCCCCTTCCAAATCAAGAAGACCCTTAGCGAAAGCCGCAGCAGACATCTAAAATAAATCAATTAGCAAATATGGAAGCAACCAATCCAAAATTACCAATACATGCAGAATGACATAACAAAAGTAAAGACTGGGAAATGTCCTTGCCAATGCCTAAAACAGTTGGGTTCAATGGAACAACCTTACAACCGTATGAAAGATCAACCAATTTATAATAGGATAATGGTACTCCCTCCATTTTTGTTTACAAGGCCACTTCATTTTTCTTGTCGAACTTTGACTTATAATTTTGGCCAACAAAATATGAACTATATGTCATTAAAAATATATCATCGGAAAGTTCTTTGAAATGTGCATCCAATGAAATAGATTTTTATGGCATATAACTCAATTTCTGTAGGTAAAATTAATGGTCAAAGTTAGATATGAAAATATGAAGTGGCCTTGTATAAGGGAATTGATGGAGTATTATTTTGGGTGTCCCAGTGACAGGTAGTGGGATTAGAAGAGTTGCAAGTAAATAATGAATCATGTCATGTGTTCTCCCAAAACTGTATGCCTGGGGGGGGGGGGGGGGGGGTGACAGTTATTTTATTAATAAAGTAAGTAAGATGTTTATTCTTTTGAAGAGAGTGCATTATTTTATTTTAGAAAATGGAAGCTTCATTATCACTGGCCTGCATGCAGGTTTTGCTTTCCGTTCCGTAATCCTAAAACCTGCTATGGACCACGACATACTTTGATAAGTGATAACACAAGATTGCAAGACGAGATACTAAGGTTTACCTGGACACGACCTTCATCTGAACTATATATTTTCAGATCATGCCTATATGTACTGTGCAGGCGAAGCAATCCTGGTCCTTCACCTAAGTGAACCAAATTTGTACAAATCAACACAACATTCACAGGCATTAACTGTTTAGTCCATTCAGATGGTTCACAAAACACTTGGAGGCGCTGTCTAGTGAAGTCTGAACAGAAACAATAGCCAAATTAACAAAAAAAATTGAAAAAAAAGGATATACTTAGGGTACCAAAGATCAAGAATGGGAATTAAAAAAAGATCAAGAATGGGAATGAGCGCGATCAAGAATGTGGTCCACATGGTGAGGGCACGACAGCAAATCGGTCTTTTATCCGGAATCAGTGACATAGTGTATGTGTTAGATGAGTTCAAAGCAGAATCTGAGCATTCGGCAGTTGCTTTCACTCATCGGTCGCATGGTCCCGTGTGAGGTTTACCCTCTAGTCTCTGTTGTTTAGGGTTTTTGTGTGTTTATTTCATTTTCAAGATGCTTTCGCGGTCTTCTATATGACTGCTTTTCTGCTTAATGATAAGATGTGCAAAACTATTGCACGTTCTCTAAGAATATGAATGGACATGAGACAATGGAGAATGACCATATAAGCAGAGTCAACAATCTGACCAGCAGAAAGGAGCTGCATGGTAAATTGAGGAACATGAGCAACAGAAGGAACATGAAAAGATGAAGTTCTAAGAGTGCTTTTCTTAATGGTGAGGAGGTCATCTGATCCTGGTCCAAGCAACGACCAGGAGGAGCCCCTCCCTTTCCTCCCGCGACGCCCCCGCGGGCGCCCGGGAGGCTAACCCTAGCCGCTGGCGGAGCCCTCCTCCTCTCCTCCCCTCCCTCGCCGCTACCAGGGGCGCGACCGGGCGAAGCCCGGCCGGCGGCGGCGGGGAGTTTCTCTTCTCCTCGCTCGGGTGGCTCGACACGGGGCGGCTCGCCTGAGTCTGGGTGCCGCGCTAGGCGACGGGCACGGCAACTCCTCAGCGCGCCGGTGCGGGACGGCGTCGGCGGCGTGGCAGAGGTGCGTTGGGCGGCGCGGCGGAGGTGCTCCCAGGGGGTGGTGTTGGCGGCTTCGGAGCTCACGGCCCGGCCAGATCCGATCTCGTGGGGCGGGTCGTGGGCGGCGCGGGTCACGGGCGGCTGCCCCTGCCATGGCGTCTGGCTGGTGGGGGTGGCGGCGTGACGGAGGTGGTCGACTCTCTCTCCTCTGCTCTTCGGACGATGCGTGTGGCCGACGGTGGCGGCTTGCTGGTGGGTTGTCAACGGCTCAGCGGGGGTGCCGTTGGCTGGCCGGTGGTGGTTGGGGCAAACCGGGGAGGGAGGCAGGAGGCCTCCTGGCCGTACTGACGCCGAGTTCTGGAGCTGGAGCTGCCAGAAGGGTCGTGTCGGTGGTCCATGTCCCCGATGGAGCGGTGCGGTGGCTGCGGCGTGGCCGGCGGCTGCCGGAGACCCTTCCCTGACTAGATCTAGCCGGCTGGACTGCCTTCCCGCCAATGGGTTTGTTTTGGGGTGGAAGGAGCTACCTTCTACCTCTCACCGGTCGATGACATCCATTTGTCATCGTCGTGGTGGCGGGGGGTCTTGGTTGCCGGAGCGGTGGCCTCGGTGGTGGAAGTCGCGTTGCTTGTGGGCGGGGTGCGCGGCTCAGGTGCGGGCTGGTTGCTATGGTCGTTCCCACAGCGTGGCGGCCGGTGCTTCTGTGAGCGTTGGTGTTTCGAAGGTGGAGCGTGCGTGCCAGGGGAGATCCCTTGCCCGGCTTCGGTTGGGCCAACGGTGGTGGCGTCTGTGGGTGTCGTCTCCTTCCTGAAGGCATCGTTGTGGCTACTCTCCCCCTTCGGATGGTCTAGGTGAAAACCATGATCCTTTGGATCCAGCAGCGACAGCGCTCCGGTGTCGTTCCCCTTCTTGAAGGCGCCGTCTTGGAGGCATACATTCGCCGAGCTCAGCTTCGTCTCTCTGTGACAGTTCTGTCACGTTGGAGTACTCCGACTAGTTCAAGCAGTGCCCTCATTGCTCATTTGTCGTTTGCTTGGCATGTTGGGGTGGTGTGGTTGTTCCTTTACCTGTTGTATCCGGCCTTGGGTGTGTTGTGTTGTGGTGTGATGTGGTGTTGAGTTGTATGCGGTGATCTTGTTTGGTCGATGCTTTATCTATAAAGGGGGGCAATAGCCTTTTTGGGTAATGGTGAGGTCTACATACACCCAACCCAACACCTGGGTATTTTGTTCCTGAGGGCATGGTATGTCATCTTCGCCGTTCTCCTTGTGGCCTTAAGCAAGCCCTTCATGCTTGGTTTGAGCGTCTCACCTCTGGTCACTGCTGGGTATTTAGCGAGTGATCATGATCCTCCACTCTTGTCCACCATTTGTCCCGAGGTCAAACTCGTCTTCTTCTATAGGTGCAATCGGCCTTGCTAGTGACCCTATGAAGCATGAGCTCGCATAGCATACCGGCGTTGATGCTTCCTTCTTGCGGTTCCATGTGCAACAGCTGTTCACTCTTCAGTATGTGCCTTTCGGGCTTCTGTTTGTCGATTCTTCAAAGGCCCAAATTAGAGCACAACACAAGTTTTACACCTCCAAACAGTGTTGTTCATCCACCATGAGTTTTGAGAGGAGGGGGGGGGGGGCTGTCTGAACTCTTTTTTGCGTATTTAACACAGTACGTGCGTGTATATGTCAACATAGGGCCTCATGGAAATCCAAGCTGCAAATTTCCTCATCTTCTTGATGACATGATAACTAAAAAAAATTTAACATACAACTTGCGTTAAAGTAAATCAACTGAACTGAGCCTAAACTGACCAGAAATATTGAAATTTTAGCCAAAGCCAAAGGCGCGCACTGAAACTCAAATGGTAACATTAAGAAAAATTGTTCTAGTGAAAAGTAGAATAAGATGGATAGCTTATGGAAAATGTGTAGTTACTCAGTTCACACATGCATTTCAGCTAAAGCCGATTATCTCTTTGGCGACTAAAAAAATGATGTGCCACATAGACAATTTGATATAGCAAATGTACCAAGGTTTATGAAGGCGTACTTGGATACATATTATTTCTGAAATATCTTCCCAGCTCTTCTGCCTGCACAATGAAAATATGCACATGAAAAATGCATGACATGAATTTATGTGAGTGAACCTAAAGGTATTCAGACATGTTAAGGTTCTAGAGATAAAATAGTAACGACTTTATATTTAGAGAACAGTAGGCTCAATATTTGTACACTGGGATACGAAAAGATCGTTGAGCTAACCCAAGAAAGATAAGAAATCAATAAAGTAATGCATAACATCCTTAACACCCCAAAATCTTTAGCAAGGTGCCCATTATGTTCAGCAAACAATGGCTTCAGAAAATAACAGAAACTTGAACATGTGAAGTAGTGCCAACCTGCTTTCTTCCTGCATGGGTTAGAACACCACCATACTTAAGAATCATTAGGGCTTCGCTTGGAACCTCCTCCTCCCCTTCTCCACTACTTTTAGGAATATGGGCCCAGTTTGATGGTTTTAGCTGTACTTTCCTATAAATACCTGAAAAGTGTCCACCCTGAAGGCCACAGGAACTAATATTTAATGGGTGTAAAATTATTGTGTTCTTCAAATACCCAAGGATAGAAAGATGTGCAGAATACATGTGATATGCAAAATACATGTCTAATCATATTCATATATACCGCAGCACAAGTGCATTTCAGGACGAGAAACATGGATAAATAATTTGCCTACTGATGTCCTTGTATTTGCCTCAACAAAAAGTATCCTTCAAAAATAGTTTCATATTTGAGTTTCACGCAGCATTATAAGCTAGGACAGTATTTTTGTCAAGATAAATCTAACCTCACTGATGACCAAGCTGTTTTATGAGTAAATATGACATATGCCGCTGAACCACTTAGGCCCAAGTTTGGGATGGTAGTATCGAATTATAGTTGAACATAAATCTTGGAGAACCAACCGGATAACCCTCTAGGTGAAGCGAGATTAAGTATAACATCTGTCCACAACCATTGGATGGATATTATAAAATTGGATTCGAGATTTTGGACGGCTCAGATCAAAAGCATACCAGCCAACTCGTGCATTTTTATGTTGATATACATAATAACAGCAGACATTTCTCTTCCGTTCACATATACATGAAGTCACATTTCTGAGTTCTTGTAGAATCTCGCTAAGTCTACTAAGTTTTCACTATGATTTAGTTCTCACCCTCAACCAAATGATTGTATCTTCAGATTTAATATTTGCATGCTGACATGTAAAATTCCAAGTTGTTGAGAGGACTGTATGGTGTAAGGATATATCAATTTGTTTGCACCATGACTTCTATGCTTGAGTTCGAGGTAAACAAGGTATATAAAGCGATTATAATCTAAAACATTATCAAGGTCGACCTTAATTTATAAATACTTTAACTGTGTTACCTCTTCAAGAACCGCTCTAACTTGCCGTAGCTTCTCTGCATGCTCGACTTCAGCATCACTATCACTTTCACGGCCAGATCTGAAATTCATAGCAATTTTCTCATCTTTATTGAGGACGCGAAAGAGAACAATATTAAATAATTTGATTTATGTTCTAAATATGAGAAAAATAAGGTAGTAAAATTACGGTCAGATGCTCTGTGAAACCTACTTAAGAATTCCTTTCGGCTCCCGCTTGGGAGTGTGACTGACTTCTTGAAAGAGCATGGTGCCACCATGTTTGGTTTTGGTAATTGATGACAATCCCTATGGACTAATGGTTGCCTTGAGTTACATTTGAAGGTTTTGTCCATAGGCTTTGCTTGAAGATCATTCGTTGGTTTCAAGGCTATAAGAGAAGATTATGTGTTGACCAAGGTGGTATTCAAGGTTTTATCCAAAGATTGTTCATGTGAGAGTTGAGCTTATTGCAAGCATGTCTTGAAGAAGAAGATTGTGTGAACAAGACATCATCTTTATGAAGAAAGAAGGTATCACACAAAGTGTAGAAGATTTACCGAGTGGGATCAAGTGATCTCACGGTATGGTAAGCATTGTCCATTACGCTTTGTGTACTAACCCATGGTCTATGTGAGAGTTCGTTGTGGGGTTAGGTTTGTTTCCATGGGCATGCGTCAAGAGGAAGATCTCATACAACCCATGGAGGATGACATCAAGTGGTGATCGTCATCAAGATTGCGGTGTGCAAGTTCAAGTGGAGCATCACGAAGAGATCATGCTTAAAGCTTGCCATCCATTGTGGTGACAGTGGACTTGGGAAGATGTGCCGAAGAGTGGCTCACCCATAGGGGAGTATGGGGGAGCAATCAACTAGTCTTCATCGAGCCAACGCAATCAAGAAAGGTGGTCCAACTTGAGGAAGTCAAGATCGTCATCATCTAGCTCAAGTGGACTATGTGCAAGGCAAAGGTTTTGCCCTTGATAGGTTTTCTATTTTACCGGTCTCATGGTGGTAGTTGGGAGACCAGGTTATAGGATCGATTGCCGTTCTATCAAGGGGGGCTCTCAAGTAAGTAGCTTGATTGTATCGTTCGTATAGAGCTCGAACCATTGCATCCTTGCATCATATTTCTTGGTTCTTGTTTGCTTTTTCTCTGTGTGAGTTTTTGAGCTAGTGGTCATCTTCATGATAAGCTCGAGTTCATCGAAAACGGATTTCGTATGCATCTTCTATGATGTTTTCGATCATGGAGTTTATGTCGGTTCCTCACTGATGGAGGTTTCACACCTCTATTTGATGGGTTAATTTGATAAATGCCACTCCAAATCTGGCGATTCCAAGAAATGCCACTGCAATTTCCAAACTTTAAAAAATGCCATTTCTAGTGGCATTTTTCGAAGTCTAGAGTGGCTTTTTCAAAGTTTGCAAAAATTGTAGTGGCACTTTTCAAAGTTTGGAAATTGCAGTGGCATTTTTATGAATCGCCATAATTGGAGTGGCATTCATCTAATTAACCCCTATTTCATAGGCATATCTCTCCTGCCACTTCTTATCATATCCAGTCGTTGTTGGATAGTACTTGTCATCTTCTATCCAACAAGCTTGAGTTTCTTGATTTCGGAGTCCGTTTGCAGGAGTTATAGCAGTTTCAGTATAGGAGCATCCTTCTGTTTTGCTTGGGTAGTTGTTCAGTTTTAAGCGGTAATACTGCTCTAAGCGGTAATAGAGCGGTAGTACTTCCGCTTCCTTCTACCGCAACCACTTCCGCTTATTTTTATGCTTCTGTTGCCCAATCTGCTCGAGCAGTACTAGAGAGCGGTAGTACTGCTCCTCTGAGCGGTAGTACTGCTCCTCCGAGCGGTAGTACTGCTCTGGCAGAACTACCGTTCATGTTTTTTTGTCTCGTTGGGCTGTTTTGACCGTGCTAAGCGGTAGTACCGCTCCCCCAAGTGGTTAGTACCACTTGTGCATGTTCAGTACACATAACGGTTGGATTTGGGAGGACCTATTTAAGGGGGTCTTCTTCCCCAATGGTTCTTATCCTTTGAACTCGTGTTTGCCCCCCATTGTTGACCTTCTTCGAGCTTCCTATCTCTCAATCCTTCCAATGATTCTTGCTAGTTTTTGAGGGAAAAGAGAGAGGAGATCTAGATCCACATTTCCACCAATCACTTTCCCCTCTGAGTGAGGGGAACCCCTTTGGATCTAGACTTGGAGTTCTTTGTGTTCTTCTCTTTGTTCTTCCTCTCATTTTCCTCCATAGCATTAGTTGTTGTGGTAGGATTTGGGAGAGAAGGACTTGGGCACTCCGTGTGCCCTTGCCACTGCATTTGATTCGGTTTGAGTTCTCCACGGTGATACGTGGAAGTGAAAAGTTGAGAAGCTTATTACTCTTGGGTGTTTGGGCACCCTAGAGCTTGTTCCTCTTGGGTGCTTGGGCGCCCTAGACGATTGGTGGTATCTCGAAGCCCAATCATAATCATTGTGGTGTAAAGCTCTGGACAAGCGTCGGGTCTCCAATTAGGTTGTGGAGATTGCCCCGAGCAATTTGTACGAGTTTTGGTGACCGAGGGTTGCCAAAGTGTACAAGTCCGGTGACCGCCCCCAAGGGTTGCCATTTGTACAAGTTCGGTGACCGCCCTCAAGGGTCCCTTAGTGGAATCACGGCATCTTGCATTGTGCGAGGGTGTGAGGAGATTACGGTGGCCCTAGTGGCAATTTGGGGAGCATTGTGCCTCCACATCGCTCCAAACGGAGATTAGCATCCGCAAGGGTGTGAACTTCGGGATACATCGTCATCTCCGTGTGCCTCGGTTATCTCTTACCCGAGCCCTTTACTTATGCACTTTACTTTGTGATAGCCATAGTGTTTCATGTTATATCTGAAGAAAATATGCCCTAGAGGCAATAATAAAGTTATTATTTATTTCCTTATATCATGATAAATGTTTATTATTCATGCTAGAATTGTATTAACCGGAAACATAATACATGTGTGAATACATAGACAAACAGAGTGTCACTAGTATGCCTCTACTTGACTAGCTCGTTAATCAAAGATGGTTATGTTTCCTAACCATGGACAAAGAGTTGTTATTTGATTAACGGGATCACATCATTAGGAGAATGATGTGATTGACTTGACCCATTCCGTTAGCTTAGCACTCGATCGTTTAGTATGTTGCTACTGCTTTCTTCATGACTTATACATGTTCCTATGACTATGAGATTATGCAACTCCCGTTTATCGGAGGAACACTTTGTGTGCTACCAAACATCACAACGTAACTGGATGATTATAAAGGTGCTCTACAGGTGTCTCCGAAGGTACTTGTTGGGTTGGCGTATTTCGAGATTAGGATTTGTCACTCCGATTGTCGGAGAGGTATCTCAGGGCCCACTCAGTAATGCACATCACTATAAGCCTTGCAAGCATTGTAACTAATGAGTTAGTTGCGGGATGATGTATTACGGAACGAGTAAAGAGACTTGCCGGTAACGAGATTGAACTAGGTATTGAGATACCGACGATCGAATCTCGGGCAAGTAACTTACCGATGACAAAGGGAACAACATATGTTGTTATGCGGTCCGACCGATAAAGATCTTCGTAGAATATGTGGGAACCAATATGAGCATCCAGGTTCCGCTATTGGTTATTGACCGGAGACGTGTCTCGGTCATGTCTGCATAGTTCTCGAACCCGTAGGGTCCGCACGCTTAACGTTTCGATGACAGTTATATTATGAGTTTATATGTTTTGATGTACTGAAGATTGTTCGGAGTCCCGGATGTGATCACGGACATAACGAGGAGTCTCGAAATGGTCGAGACATGAAGATTGATATATTGGAAGCCTATGTTTGGATATCGGAAGTGTTCCGGGTGAAATCGGGATTTTACCGGAGTACTGGAGGGGTTACCGGAACCCCCCGGGGGTTAATGGGCATAGTGGGCCTTAGTGGAGAAGAGGAGAGGCGGCCAGGGCAGGGCCGCGCGCCCCTCCCCCTAGTCCGAATAGGACAAGGAGATGGGGGCGGCGCCCCCCCTTTCCTTCTTCTCCTCCACCTCTTTCCCCCTCTTCTCCTAATCCAACAAGGAAAAGGGAGGGAGTCCTACTCCCGGTGGGAGTAGGACTCCTCCTGGCGCGCCCCCTCCTGGCCGGCCGCACCTCCCCCTTGCTCCTTTATATACGGGGGCAGGGGGGCACCCTAGAGACACAACAATTGATCATTTGATCTTTTAGCCGTGTGCGGTGCCCCCCTCCACCATAGTCCACCTCGATAATACTGTAGCGGTGCTTAGGCGAAGCCCTGCGTCGGTAGAACATCATCATCGTCACCACGCCGTCGTGCTGACGAAACTCTCCCTCAACACTCGGCTGGATCGGAGTTCGAGGGACGTCATCGGGCTGAACGTGTGCTGAACTCGGAGGTGTCGTGCGTTTGGTACTTGTTCGGTCGGATCGTGAAGACGTACGACTACATCAACCGCGTCGTGCTAACGCTTCCGCTTTCGGTCTACGAGGGTACGTGGGCAACACTCTCCCCTCTCGTTGCTATGCATCACCATGATCTTCCGAGTGCGTAGGAATTTTTTTTAAATTACTACGTTCCCCAACAGTGGCATCCGAGCCAGGTTTTATGCGTAGATGTCATATGCACGAGTAGAACACAAGTGAGGGCGATACAAGTCATACTGCTTACCAGCACGTCACACTTTGGTTTGGCGGTATTGTTGGATGAAGCGGCCCGGACTGACATTACGCGTACGCTTACGCGAGACTGGTTCTACCGACGTGCTTTGCACACAGGTGGCTGGCGGGTGTCAGTTTCTTCAATTTTAGTTGAACCGAGTGTGGCTACACCCGGTCCTTGAGAAGATTAAAACAGCACTAACTTGACGAACTATCGTTGTGGTTTTGATGCGTAGGTAAGAACGGTTCTTGCTCAGCCCGTAGCAGCCACGTAAAACTTGCAATAACAAAGTAGAGGACGTCTAACTTGTTTTTGCAGGGCATGTTGTGATGTGATATGGTCAAGACGTGATGAGATATAAGTTGTTGTATGAGATGATCATGTTTTGTTGAAGTTATCGGCAACTGGCAAAAGCCTTATGGTTGTCTCTTTATTGCATAAGATGCAAGCGCCAAATAATTGCTTTACTTTATCGCTATGCGATAGCAATAGTTGCAAGAGCAATAGTTGGCGAGACGACCATATGACGACACATTGATATAGATAAAGATGATGGAGATCATGGTGTCATGCCGGTGACGATGGAGATCATGACGATGCTTTGGAGATGGAAATCAAAGGCACAAGATGATCATGACGATATCATGTCACATATTATGATTGCATGTGATGATTATCTTTTATACATCTTATTTCGCTTAGTTCGGCGGTAGCTTTATAAGATGATCTCTCACTAAATTTCAAGGTATAAGTGTTCTCCCTGAGTATGCACCGTTGCCAAAGTTCGTCGTGCCCAGACACCACGTGATGATCGGGTGTGATAAGCTCTACGTCCATCTACAACGGGTGCAAGCCAGTTTTGCACACGCAGAATACTCAGGTTAAACTTGATGAGCCTAGCATATGCAGATATGGCCTCGGAACACTGGAGACCGAAAGGTCAAGCGTGAATCATATAGAAGATATGATCAACATAGTGATGTTCACCATTGAAAACTACTCCATCTCACGTGATGATCGGTTATGGTTTAGTTGATTTGGATCACGTGATCACTTAGATGATTAGAGGGATGTCTATCTAAGTGGGAATTCTTAAGTAATATGATTAATTGAACTTAAATTTATCATGAACTTAGTCCTGGTAGTATTAGCATATCTATGTTGTAGATCAATAGCTCGCGATGTTGCTCCCTGTTTTATTTTTGATATGTTCCTAGAGAAAACTAAGTTGAAAGATGTTAGTAGCAATGATGCGGATTGGATCCATGATCTGAGGATTATCCTCATTGCTGCACAGAAGAATTATGTCCTTGATGCACCGCTAGGTGACGGACCTATTGCAAGAGCATATGCAAACGTTATGAACGTTTGGCAAAGCTCGGTATGATGACTACTTGATAGTTTAGTGCACCATGCTTTACGGCTTAGAATCGGGGCTTCAAAGACGTTTTTTGAAACGCCACGGAACATATAAGATGTTCCAAGAGTTGAAATTAGTATTTCATACCCATGCCCGTGTCGAGAGGTATGAGACCTCTGACAGTACTTTGCCAATAAGATGGAGGAGAATAGCTCAACCAGTGAGCATGTGCTCAGATTGTCTGAGTACTACAATTACTTGAATCAAGTGGGAGTTAATCTTCCAGATAAGATAGTAATCGACAAAGTTCTCTAGTCATTATCACCAAGTAACTAGAACTTCGTGATGAACTATAATATGCAAGGGATAACGGAAACGATTCCCAAGCTCTTCGTGATGTTGAAATCGACGAAGGTAGAAATCAAGAAAAGCATCAAGTGTTGATGGTTGACAAGACCACTAGTTTCAAGAAAAGGGCAAAGGGAAGAAGGGGAACTTCAAGAAGAACGGCAAGCAAGTTGCTGCTCAAGTGAAGAAGCCCAGGTCTGGACCTAAGCTTGAGACTAAGTGCTTCTACTGCAAAGGGACTGGTCACTGGAAGCGGAACTGCCCCAAGTATTTGGTGGATAAGAAGGATGGCAAAGTGAACAAAGCTATATTTGATATACATGTTATTGATGTGTACTTTACTAGTGTTTATAGCAACCCATCGGTATTTGATACTGGTTCAGTTGCTAAGAGTAGTAACTCGAAACGGGAGTTGCAGAATGAACAGAGACTAGTTAAGGGTGAAGTGACGATGTGTATTGGAAGTGGTTCCAAGATTGATATGATCATCATCGCACACTCCCTATACTTTCGGGATTAGTGTTGAACCTAAAATAAGTGTTATTTGGTGTTTGCGTTGAGCATGAATATGATTGGATCATGTTTATTGCAATATGGTTATTCATGGAAGTTAGATAATAATTGTTATTCTGTTTACATGAATAAAACCTTCTATGCTCATACACCCAATGAAAATGGTTTGTTGGATCTCGATCGTGGTGATACACATTTTCATAATATTGAAGCCAAAAAATGCAAAGTTAATAATGATAGTGCAACTTATTTGTGGCACTGCCGTTTTTAGGTCATATTGGTGTAAAGCGCATGAAGAAACTCCATGCTGATGGACTTTTGGAATCACTTGATTATGGATCACTTGATGCTTGCGAACCATGCCTCATGGGCAAGATGACTAAGACTCCGTTCTCCGGACCAATGGAGCGAGCAACTGACTTATTGGAAATAATACATACTGATGTATGCGGTCCGATGAGTGTTAAGGCTCACGGCAAGTATCGTTATTTTCTGACCTTCACAGATGATTTGAGCAGATATGGGTATATCTACTTGATGAAACACAAGTCTGAAACATTTGAAAAGTTTAAAGAATTTCAGAGTGAAGTGGAGAATCATCGTAACAAGAAAATAAAAGTTTCTACGATATGATCGCAGAGGTAAAATATTTGAGTTACGAGTTTGGCCTTCAGTTAAAACAATGTGAAATAGTTTCACTACTCACGCCACCTGGAACACCATAGTGTAATGGTGTGTCCGAACGTCATAACCGTACTTTATTAGATATGGTGCGATCTATGATGTCTCTTACCGATCTACCACTATCGTTTTGGGGTTATGCATTAGAGACAGCTGCATTCACGTTAAAAGGGCACCATCTAAATCCGTTGAGACGACACCGTATGAACTATGGTTTGGCAAGAAACCTAAGCTGTCGTTTCTTAAAATTTGAGGTTGCAATGCTTATGTGAAAAAGTTTCAACCTGATAAGCTCAAACCCAAATCGGAGAAGTGCGTCTTCATAGGATACCCAAAAGAAAATGTTGGGTACACCTTCTATCACAGATCCGAAGGCAAGATATTCGTTGCTGAGAATGGATCCTTTCTAGAGAAGGAGTTTCTCTCGAAAGAAGTGAGTGGGAGGAAAGTAGAACTTGATGAGGTAACTGTACCTGCTCCCTTATTGGAAAGTAGTTCATCACAGAAATCTGTTCCTGTGACTACTACACCAATTAGTGAGGAAGCTAATGATGATGATCATGTAACTTCAGATCAAGTTACTACCGAACCTCGTAGGTAAACCAGAGTGAGATCCGCACCGGAGTGGTACGGTAATCCTGTTCTGGAGGTTTACTTGACCATGACGAACCTACGAACTATGAGGAAGCAATGATGAGCCCAGATTCCGCGAAATGGCTTGAGGCCATGAAATCTGAGATGAGATCCATGTATGAGAACAAAGTATGGACTTTGATTGACTTGCCCAATGATCGGCGAGCCATTGAGATTAAATGGATCTTCAAGAGGAAGACGGACGCTGATAGTAGTGTTACTATCTACAAAGCTAGAATTGTCGCAAAAAGTTTTCGACAAGTTCAAGGTGTTGACTACGATGAGAGTTTCTCACTCGTATCTATGCTTAAGTCTGTCCGAATCATGTTAGCAATTGCCGCATTTTATAAAATCTGGTAAATGGATAAACAAAACTGCATTCCTTAATGGATTTATTAAAGAAGAGTTGTATATGATGCAACCAGAAGGTTTTGTCAATCCTAAAGGTGCTAATAAAATATGCAAGCTCCAGCGATCCATCTATGGACTGGTGCAAGCATCTCGGAGTTGGAATATACACTTTGATAAGTTGATCAAAGGATATAGTTTTATACAGACTTACGGTGAAGCCTGTATTTACAAGAAAGTGAGTGGGAGCACTACAGCATTTCTGATAAGTATATGTGTATGACATATTGTTGATCGGAAATAATGTAGAATTATTCTGCAAAGCATAAAGGAGTGTTTGAAAGGAGTTTTTCAAAGAAAGACCTCGAAGAAGCTGCTTACATATTGAGCATCAAGATCTATAGAGATAGATCAAGACGCTTGATAAGTTTTTCCAATGAGTACATACCTTGACAAGATTTTGAAGTAGTTCAAAATGGAACAGTCAAAGAAAGAGTTCTTGCCTGTGTTACAAGGTGTGAAATTGAGTAAGACTCAAAGCCCGACCACGGCAGAAGATAGAAAGAGAATGAAAGTCATTCCCTATGCCTTGGCCATAGGTTCTATAAAGTATGCCATGCTGTGTACCAAATCTGTTGTATACCCTACACTGATTTTGGCAAGGGAGTAGATCACTGGACAGCGGTCAAAATTATCCTTAGTGGAATAAGGATATGTTTCTCAATTATGGAGGTGACAAAAAGGTTCGTCGTAAAGGGTTACGTCGATGCAAATTTTGACACTGATCCAGATGAATCTAAGTCTCAATCTGAATACATATTGACAGTGAGAGCAATTAGCTAGAGTAGCTCCGTGCAGAGCATTGTTGACATAGAAATTTGCAAAATACATACGGATCTGAATGTGGCAGACCCGTTGACTAAACTTCTCTCACAAGCAAAACATGATCACACCTTAGTACTCTTTGGTTGTTAATCACATAGCGATGTGAACTAGATTATTGACTCGAGTAAACCCTTTGGGTGTTGGTCACATGACGATGTGAACTATAGGTGTTAATCACATGGTGATGTGAACTATTGGTATTAAATCACATGGTGATGTGAACTAGATTATTGACTCTAGTGCAAGTGTGAGACTGAAGGAAATATGCCCTAGAGGCAATAATAAAGTTATTATTTATTTCCTTATATCATGATAAATGTTTATTATTCATGCTAGAATTGTATTAACTGGAAACATAATACATGTGTGAATACATAGACAAACAGAGTGTCACTAGTATGCCTCTACTTGACTAGCTCGTTAATCAAAGATGGTTATGTTTCCTAACCATGGACAAAGAGTTGTTATTTGATTAACGGGATCACATCATTAGGAGAATGATGTGATTGACTTGACCCATTCCGTTAGCTTAGCACTCGATCGTTTAGTATGTTGCTACTGCTTTCTTCATGACTTATACATGTTCCTATGACTATGAGATTATGCAACTCCCGTTTACCGGAGGAACACTTTGTGTGCTACCAAACGTCACAACGTAACTGGGTGATTATAAAGGTGCTCTACAGGTGTCTCCGAAGATACTTGTTGGGTTGGCGTATTTCGAGATTAGGATTTGTCACTCCGATTGTCGGAGAGGTATCTCAGGGCCCACTCAGTAATGCACATCACTATAAGCCTTGCAAGCATTGTAACTAATGAGTTAGTTGCGGGATGATGTATTACGGAACGAGTAAAGAGAATTGCCGGTAACGAGATTGAACTAGGTATTGAGATACCGACGATCGCAAGTAACATATCGATGACAAAGAGCCTAGTTGTTTTAGGTTTTGTGCTTGACAAATTAAATGCTAGTTTTATTCTGCATTTGTTCAAGCCTAAACCATAATTATTTTAAAGCGCCTACTCACCCCCCCCTCTAGGCGACATCCACGATCTTTCACTTCTTAAGAACACTTTTAACATATTCTATAAGGGGTATGTATGAAATTTGGTAGCTGTTGTCCAAAATTACCCAATTCAATGGCACAGTGTAACAAAACAGAGTAATCCTACAACAACATCAAAGGCTTTAGTCCCAAACAAGTCGGGATAGGCTAGAGCTGAAACCCATAAGATCTCTCAACCAACTCATGGTTCTGGCACATGGATAGCTAGCTTCCACGCACCCCTGTCCATGGCTAGTTCTTTGGTGATATTCCAGTCCTTCAGATCTCTCTTTGCCGACTCCTCCCATGTCATCTTTGGTCTACCCTGACTCTCTTGACATTATCAGCACACTTTGGCCGTCCGCTATGCACTGAAGCGCCTGGAAGCATGCACTGAATATGCCAAACCATCTCAAACGATGTTGGACAAGCTTCTCTTGAATCGGTGCTAACCTGCTACACCTAACTGTTGAACATGTCGCCTTTCAGTCAGCTAACACTCAGCGCCATACAATTTGCAGGTCGAATCGCCATTCTATAGAACCTGCCTTTTAGCTGTTGTGGCACTCTCTTGTCACAGAGAACGCCAGAAGCTTGGCGCTACTTCATCCATCCGGCTTTGATTCGATGGCTCAGATCTTCATGGATATCACCATCCTTCTGCAGCATTGACCCTAAATATCGAAAGGTATCCTTCTGAGGTACCACCTGCCCATCAAGGCTAACCTCCTCCTCCTCGTGCCTGGTAGTACTGAAACTGCACCTCATGTACTTAGTTTTAGTTCTACTAAGCCTAAAACTTTTTGATTCCAAGGTTTGTCTACATAGCTCTAACTTTCTATTAACCCCCGCCCGACTATCAATGACTAGTACCACATCATCCGCAAAGAGCATACACCATGGGATATCTCCTTGTATATCCCTTGTGACCTCGTTCATCACCAAAGCAAAAAATATAAGGGCTCAAAGCTGACCCTTCGTGCAGTCCTATTTTAATCGGGAAGTCATCATTGTTACCAACATTTGTTCGAACATTTGTCATAACATTATCATACATATCCTTGATGATGATGAGCTACACAGAATCCTAACAGAGTAACCCTAACTCTTACAATATTTGATGATGATGAGCTACACAGAATCCTAACAGAGTAACAGGTATCTCTTGCATTTTTCCACAGAACTAATGATGTTGAGCACGAATTGGACGGAAAGCAATTATAATGTGAACATGCTTAAAATAGATACTTGGTGGGGGTATAGTCATAGTTTAAAGCTCCATAAACCATAAAAGTGGAGCAACCTTGAGGTTCCAGAAAGTTACCTAGCACGTGGTACAAGGATTCTTGTTGCATCTAACAGATCTTGCAGTTGCAAGGCACTTTTAAGCTTCGCCTGCGTAATTATAACAACAGATTTTTTGTCAAGCAGCGAAGATACAAAGGATTTGAATAAAACCAAATAAAATTAACATAATTTTCTCACCTCCGCGTGGGCCTTTCCGCCATTGTATTTCAGCATCAATTTTAAAAGCTTCTCTTGAGTTATTTTCAGCTTCACCTTCTGCTTTGGTGTGCGATCCCCACTTGCATAATTTGCAGTATCAGAAAGCAGCTTCATGGTCAATTTTTTTTTACAATCTTAATAATTATCCTTACTGGCGTATAACAGCTATGACACAGCGCAACTCTTCTGACTGCGTAGGTATGCCCACAGTTCCCTGTTCTCGATTTCTTACAGCATCTGATGGTTGCGCTGGCTCACTGATTCTCCATGGAAGATGAGCAGGAATGGTATAAATATGTGGAGCTTTCTCATCAAGAAACATTTTCCTCAGAATGCATGCAGCGTCATCATAGTACCTGGAATTATGAAAGCATTCACCAACTAAAATAAGATGTACAACGGACTTCTGGGCTCTGGCCATACTAATGCATGAAATTCTTAGAATGGTCGTTGTCACCAGAAAGATGCTTACTTGTATGAGCTTTTCACAAAACTCCAGCCATTCACATCACATACATAAGATCTTGCCTCCCCCAGGTCACACCTTAGAAGATCAAAGCCACATACCTACACACAAAAAAGGGATATGTAACATGGGGATGCTACGTAAGTGCGTGGTTGGAAATTTCAGATAGCTTCAGTCTGGGCTCTGCTCATTTGGAGATTGGCTCAAGCAATGACGAGCATAGCTTATATTCTAGATCCTTGTCCAGTTACATTTCAACCATAGAAGACCATATGAGGAAGTGCACTGCTCAAGGAATCGATCATGTTCTGTGGATTTGGTTTGACCTTGTTCAACACCAAGGTCTACCATGCAAAAAAGAGTAAATAACTAGTTAACTGGACCTTATCAGATTTTACCATTTAACAAATTTGAAGTCAACTGCTGAGACAAGTTCTTACATATTGACACAGGCTTTGGCCTACGTCCTACTCCCAATGTGGCCGTCTCAAGATTAGCCATGAGTGATACCAAGATACACTTTAGGCTGATGAAAGAACGATAATTAAGCTAAGCCTATTTCAAATTTCTGACTAAGTTGCGGCCATCCAAAACTCGCCTACTCTGACTTCCACAGCAATCAATTGACATTTGATAACAAACAAATCCAACTGGAATGTTTGAGAAGAGAAAACAAGAATGATTTCGATGTTGGTATCCACCTTTTCTGGCTGTACCCACACTCTAACAGCTCATAATGAATAAGAGAGATATATGCATAGGTTCTGAATGTAGATTTCATCATAGTAGTCATTAAAAGAGAAAAGCATCTTGAATGTACCGCTTGTCTGAAGGCTTGGCAAACATTCCGTGCAATTTGTTTCTCGGTAGGGGTCAGTAAAACAGGATAGCGGACCTTCAAGCAAGATACCAAATACATTATAAGACAAAACAAGAAACGAAGAAACACACCAAGGAAGCAATTTATCACTTTCTCTTTTCCTTTAATTGTTCCATCAACATGCCAAAAACACTAGTCTAATAGATATAAAGTAGTGAATCCTAATGAGGCAAGGAAGGGCACCTCTTTTCCATCAGAATTTCTCATGACAACCCCATCTACAACTGGGGATTTACGAGCTTCAGCATGTGCATATCCTGGTCCAATTGTATAAACCTACAACAGAAAGTGCACATTCCCTTTTCAGTTAATAGAAGTAAGAGTGTATCTAACAATATAACTATCTATTGCTGCTTTCCGTAGAAGAAGAAAATGTAGCCATTACTACCATATAACTACTTTAGTACTGTGTTGCCATGCAAAATTCTAACAGAATCACAATTACCTATACAAGTAGGAATATTGACTACAAGAGTATTTGTGCTGTCACTTCAATTAACAGAGATATATTTAAAATGGACCACATGGGCTAAATCCACGGACCTGTGGTGATACAGTGGGCACTATTGTATTGTGGATGACATATCACAAGAATGACTACAATCTTGGTAATCAGATACTACTTAAAATCTCTGCAGTCAGTTTGGTGACAAGTGCAGATTAAATCTACGGCACCCGAGAACTCGAGGGATGAATTCTCACTGCTTAGGAACTCAATCAAGAAGCTAATGCAGGACCAGATCTGTTTGAGCCTGTTGTGGATGACCGTCTTGTTGCTTAATTTCTTTACATGAAATCTGGGTTAGTGTTTTTATAGCTTATAATAGGGCAAAAACCACCCTGCATCCATCAAGAAACCATGATGCTGCAGACGGACTTCCTTCGGATGCCAGAATTCAGGGTGAATTTGAACCCCTTTTGGTAATTCTACAGAGATTCTAGGCTCCTTATCATGGTGGGTTTTATGATGCTCAAGTAAATTACAGAGTTTATGACATGTGTTGATGGATGTATCTTTCTATTCAAGTGTCTAAATTATAACCATCAGCAAGTTGTACAAGCCCATTTTTTCACATATTACACAGGAGAGGAAAAATAAAGAAAAAGAGAAAGTAATAAATGCAAGGTGTATCACCTTGACATCTGTTCCTCCTGTAGGCATGAACTCCTCATAAATGTAAGATCCATCTCGCCTCACCTTCCTAACTTCTGGATAAAATTCACTAGATCTATTGCCAACCTGCATAAATTGGAGGAATTTTACATCTCATCACTGCATTTGTGTGTGTGTGTGTGGGGGGGGGGGGGGGGGGGGGGTGTGGAGGCAACAATACGGACTTGAAGAACATACATGATACCACTATTTGATGAAGAAAAAAATTCATACATATGTGTAACCTATGGATTCACAAAAAAAACCAGATATTATTCACCCATATGAAGCCAAGATATTAGCATTTATGCATTTTATAAAAAATAAGCTAGTTCATTGTAGTGCTCCTGAACTATGCAAGAGTGTCAGCAAGGAATACTGACAGTGTCAGTTTAGAAGCAAAAAAGATAAGTAAAGTGTTTGAACAGAAAGCAGATCATTTTCTAGTTAATTATAAGCTTATAACTAATACCGTGTCAGAGTAGGCTCGTCTGTATTTTCTCTAGCTGTAGCCTATTTCAGGCCTGTACAACAAGGCACAGCAGTCATTGCATTTTCTAGAAGTAAAAAGAATGCTAATACTGTATTAGCCGCTATGTTTTCAACTTGGATTTTCTTGAACATAAAGAATTTGATCGCAAATTTCAACCAAGAAATGTGTGAAATTAATGGTATCAAAACTTTACCTTACGGAACAGTTCTTTCATTCCTCCACCAGCATAGCTAGGATAATATATCATTATATTATGGTCATCTCCTTCATAAATAAAGGTAATCAGGAGCAGAACAGGTTTATTTTAATACTTCTTCACCTTAAATAGGTGATTAGTAGTCAAGAGAACAACAGTTTGACAATGAAATTACAGTATTGTACATATAACGGAATATGGATGGACGCACCAATACTGGCAACTCACACAAAAAGGCTCCATGAGTCCAGAATTAATTACAGAACAACTAGGCAGTTAGGAAGGGTAGGCTTTTCAGAAAATGGAAGAGCACAGTGAACACAAGCATGCAATTTAGAAGTACCATGCCTATAGTAGGTTATAAAATAACAAGAAAAAGTGAACATTTTATCCATCAAACTAATATGTAATATACATACCATGTCAGCAACAATATCTGTGGCAATATTCTAATTTTTTATGGCAGGCAAGTATTGAGCTGAAAGAAAAAGAAACAGCTGCTATTCTTTGTGCAAATCGTGGAAGGACAGGCTGAATATATTAATCAAGAGCTATTACCATCGATGGGTTTCTCCACGAAAGGCTTGCAAAAACGCTTTCCATGAATCTCAATAAAATCATCTTGCTCGATAAAGTAGTTTAACTCTTGATTAGGATGCTCTCTTCTGACAACAGCATAAGTAGGGACCGGAACTCCGAACAATTTAAGGTGCTAAACAAGCAAAATACAAATATATCAACATTTAGATCAAGAGAATAAATGTTTGAATGTAAGATGAAGAAGCCTTTATGTAATAGGCTACAATTAGAATGCACTGAGTTTTGAGCAAGATCATTTCTTCCCCGAGCATCATAGAATGACACTACTCTATCGAGAAGTAAAAGGATAAACTGTTACAGGACAAGCGTTTTATTGAAATATCGAAGATGGAATAACAAAGTAGACAACCGATGTATTGCGTGTGCGGATTAAGATCAGAAAAAATCCATAGTGTAACGAACAAATATAAAATCATAGTGTATACTTTGCATCATCTAGACAATTTTCTTCAAATACAAAATGACAGGCATTTTGGTGGCGTCTTTGAGAAAAGATAGTCTATGGTTACCATATACTAACATAGTTACGTTAGGCAAAGTTCCAAAAATTCCAGAACATAAATGAAAGATATACCTCCGTCTCAAAATATAAGACGTTTTTGTAGGCTAAACTAGCCTACAAATATCTCTAGTAGTACTTATGAATTAAAAATGGGTTTTCTTTGCAAGCCAAAATAAACTTCTCGGATTACATCGCTTTGCCCAAATATGGTTATCTCAGTTGTGCAAATTTCTCCCAAAAAGAAGTGCATTTGAAGTTTCGAACTACTGTATTTATTGAGGAAAAATATCCTATTTGTATGAACAGTGTCACACGGCGATACCCAATACTGTAGACCTGAAACTAACAGAGTCGCTGACATCATAGCCATCCGGGCCCGTGAGATCCTTGATGGCAGACTCGCTGAAACACGGGCTCGCCTCCTCCGCCAACCTGCTGAACCGACCGCCACCCCCTCCACGGCGGTGGTTCCGACGGTGCCCGGGGAGGTGATCCGTGGACGCACCCGCTCTCGCACTGCGGCCCTTAGGGCGCAGAGCGCCTCCCGTGTCCTGGGGTCAAGCAGCCCCCCGATGGAGGTCTGATGCGAGTCCTCTTCTGGAACATCCGCGGCTTCGGCCATGATGGCCGACGCCGCCAACTCATCGAGTACATGCGAGACGAACACATTGACATCATAGCCATCCAGGAAACCATGTGTACTGAATTCTCCCTCCGCGACCTTGATGGCCTTAGCCCCCACCTATTCGCCTGGCATTGGCTCCCTTCTAGTGGGACCACTGGGCACTCGGGTGGCATCCTTTTAGGCGTGAAGGATGCCACCTTTGAGGTGGGCGGCATGGACCGAGGTGAATTCTTCGTTAGTATGGAGATCTATGAACGGGCTCTCAACTTCAAATAGGAGATCGTGATCGTCTATGGCCCGACGGATCACCGTTGCTCTCCGGCCTTCCTCGCTGAGCTTCAGAAGAAGGTCACCGCTTCTCTCCTCCCTGTAGTGGTGGGAGGAGACTTTAACCTCATCCGCTCCCCTAATAAGAACAACGACCGGATCAACCTCCCCCGGATGCAGATGTTCAACGACTGCATCGCGGAGCTAGGTCTTCGCGAGCTTGATAGGACGGGTGCCAGGTTCACCTGGACCAACCCTCAAGCGGACCCAACGCGATCTGTCCTTGATCGCGTCCTAGTTTCCCCTGAGTGGGAACTTAGATGCCCCTTGGCCTCGCTGCGTGCGATCACCCAGATTGGGTCTGATCACGTCCCTCTCCTCTCCACTGCCGACGAGCGCCCCCCCCCCCCCATCCCGTCGCGTTTTCGGTTTGAGCTCTTTTGGCTAAATCAGGCGGGATTTGTTGAGGCGGTCGCTGCTAGATGGACGTCCGCGCGCTGTTCCCCCCACCGCTCCATGTCCGCCGTTGACTCGTGGCAGTTCTGTGCCAAGCTCGCCCGCCAATTTATGAAAGGGTGGGGCGCAAACCTTGGACGGAACCTTCGCGAGCGCAAGAAAGCCCTCCTCACTGCGATCCAAGCTCTTGACATCCGTGCCGACACTTCTGGGATTTCCCCGGATGAGTGGATGTTAAGATACGATCTCAAGGATCAACTCTCGACCATCTACACGGATGAAGAGGCATAGTGGAGGCTCCGCGGCACCCAACGGTGGGTGCTTCGTGGGGACGCCAACACGGCCTACTTCCAGGCGATTACCAATGGACGGAGGCGCCGAAACTCCATCCATTGTTTGTGGGATGGGGATACCCCTATCGTCCGTCCCTCGGACATCCGAGTCCACGTCGATGGCTTTTATAAAGCACTATTTTCCCCAACCCCTAGGGGTGGGGCTGCACTGGCTCCCAACACTTGGTCGGCGACCCAGTTAGTATCTGCTGAGGCGAATGCCGCCCTGGTGGCACCGTTCTCCGAGGACGAGGTCCTCGCGGCCATAAAGGGTATGAACCCCTCCTCTGCTCCGGGGCCGGATGGGCTACCTGTGACGTTTTTCAAAACATTCTGGCAGACCATCAAACCGGAAGTCATGGCCCTCTTCGACGAATTCTACTCGGGGGCCATGGATCTTGGGCGCCTTAACTATGGGGTTATCACGCTCATCCCCAAAGTCCCGGGCGCCTCTGACATCCGCCAGTTTCGACCTATCACTGTGATCAATGTGATATTCCGGATCTTGGCTAACGGGTACGCCAATAGGGTGACCCTTCTAGCTGACTCCGTCACCCACCCCAACCAATCCGCCTTCATCCAAGGGCGGTTTATTCTGGATGGGGTGTTAGTCTTCCACGAAGTTCTTCACGAAGTCCGGTCCAAGCACCATCGAGCGGTCTTCTTGAAGCTCGACTTCCACAAGGCCTATGACACGGTTCACTGGCCCTTCCTTCGGGAAGTTTTGCTCCGCAAGGGCTTTGATGACCGGTAGGTGACCAGAGTTATGCAGTTCGTCACCTGCAGTCGGACTGCAGTTAACATTAACGGCGAGATCGGACCTTACTTCCCCACTCTTTGTGGGGTTCGCCAGGGCGACCCGTCCTCCCCGTTTCTGTTTAACATGGTGGTCGATGCCCTTGCCGTCATCCCGGATAAGGCTAAATCTACTGACCATATCCATGGAGTAGTCCCTCACCTGGTAGGAGGGGGAGGGGTCTCCCTCCTACAGTATGCAGACGATACCATAATAATGGTGGAGGGCTCCGCGTCTGACATCGCTAACATGAAGTTTCTCCTCCTATGCTTCCAACAGATGTCCGGGCTCACGATAAACTTCGATAAGAGCGAAGTGATGATTCTGGGTTACTCCCCTGCGGAGGCCCAGGCCATGGCCGACCGGCTGAACTGTCGGCTGGGTTCTTTCCTCACATCTTATTTAGGGATACCCATTAGTGACTCGTGACTGACCGTGGCTGGCCTTCGCCCGGCAGTGACTCGGATGCAGCACCGGGTGGAGCCATGGAAGGGGAGGTGGCTCTCGAAGGCGGTCAGAGTGATCCTCATCAACTCCTCGCTTGCCGGCCTCCTCTGGTTTCTCATGAGCTTCTACAACATCCATGAGACTCTCCATCAGGAGATCGCCAAATACCAGTCCAGGTTTTTCTGGGCAGGCAAGGGCGAGAAGCAGAAATACCATATTGTGAGTTGGCCCGACATTTGCAAGCCTAAGGACCAGGGAGGTCTTGGGATCTTGTCGTCTCGACGTATGAACATTGCTCTGCTCACCCGATGGCTCTGGCGAATTGCCAATGGGGAGGGGGGACTCTGGCTCACCATCATCCGCAATAAGTACCTTCGGGGCCAACCTCTAGCTTTCTGCCAGCGGTCTGGTGGCTCCCAGTTCTGGCAGGCGGTGATACAGCTGCTACCCGTGCTCCGTATCGACACGTCCATCTCGGTCGGCTCTGGATCCTCGACCCTGTTCTGGTTCGATCGGTGGATAGGGGACTCCCCCTTGGCCGCCCGATTCTAGGAGCTATTCGCCATAGCGTGACCCTCGGGTCTCTGTCGAGACGGCCCTTATTGACTTAGGGCGTCTCGCTTTCCGGCGCCCCTTCGGCCCCCTTGAGGTGGCCGCTTGGGACTCCCTCCTCCAGGACATCGCCCTTCTGCCAATGGACATTGAGGGCGCTCCTGACTCCATCTCTTGGCGGCTGGAGTCCAACGGCCGCTTCTCCACTAAGTCCTTATACTCGGCCATCGCTCCATCGCCGGCCCCTGAGCCATTTAGCCTGATTTGGGACATTCGCCTCCCTCTGAAGATTAGGATCTTCCTATGGCAGTGGATCCAGGGACGCCTTCCCTCTGGGGTTGAGGTCCTCAAGCGCAATGGACCAAGAGACGGGATGTGCCCCCTCTATGGCACGGTGGAGGATGCTAACCACATCTTCTCCTGCTCCACTGCCCAATTCCTGTGGTCTTGCTTCCGTGAAACGGTCGGTGGATAGTGGTGCAACACCAACTTCCCAGACCTGCTTGCTGAGATCCACGCCTCCGCCCCTCGCCACCGCCATATTAGATGGCTGTGCATTGGGGTACTTGCCTGGACGCTTTGGACCATCCGCAACAAGCTTGTGATTCAGAAAGTGCCTCTTCGATGTGCGACTGGCGCGATCTTTAAAATGTGTGGTTACCTGCAGCTTTGGCGGCCGCTTAGCCGCCCCCAGGACCGGGACGCCATCAACACCCTCCTCACCGATCTTCGCTCGATGGCCTTCCGCGTGGCACCCCCGCTGCCTCCCCCACCTCCGGAGCCCGATTAGGCCTGCTGTTCGGCCTGCTGTGCGTGTGTCTGTGTTTTGGTTTTCAGGGCTTTTTGAGCTGTGCCCTCAGCATTAACCCATTTTGCTACTATGTATGTCTATGGAACTTGGGTGTGTGTGTGTGTGTGTGAACCTTGTTGGATGTTTGGCTTGGGCGGTTTGCTTTATCTATAAACCGGGGCGAAAGCCTTTTTCGGTAAAACTAACAGAGTCATGAATAGACTGCAGCAAAAAAAATCTTGTGAAAGAAAAGTCCTTCCTTTTAGTTTGGGATGACATTAAACTGTCGTCATGAAAAAATCCAGCTTCAAAGCATCTACTATAGGGGGGGAAACTCATTTGACCTCCGGAGGGAAGTTAATGATTATTTTTAGCAGAAAAGTAAAGTTAATGATTGAAATAAATCTATAAGAAATACATGAAGGCCAGCTTGTTATGATATCAATACCTCATATACTTTGCTGCGATCATGAAGCAAGTATTGTGGGTCCAACTCATTGACCAAAAAAGGCCTGAATAGCAATATTTACAAAATCAGATCGCAGAACTCCTTCAAAGTTGAATAAGTATTATAACTTCTCATCGAAGTTGTATTCTTGAAAGGATAAAATATATAATTGAAGTTTCATTTGTTTGTGTCTTTTCAAACAGAAACAAAAAGGAAATACATTCAAACTAAGTTGGCGCATGCAGCTTTGCAGCGCAAAAATGAACTCGGAGGATTATCTATACGATCTGTGAATTCTTCCATTTCTCCGGTTATGGAAAAAGGGCATGGAGGAGGTCACATCTATAAATACGAATGGAATGATGATAGGAGTTTAAGAAATATTGTTTTAAACAGAAATGATTTAGGCAGGTGAATTAGTCACGGGTAAATTCAAGGACAACTGTGTCGGAGTAACTTTTTAGAAGGGTGCAATCCTTGAAGACAAAAAGGAAAGGTGTTTTGAATGAGGACTGGGAATCCATACAGAAGCCACACATATATGGTCAGTCTTAGAAAATATTTGCATGTCAGGAAAGCATAATGCACAACCATAAAACTTTGTCAAACCCAATACTAAGATCATTTGATGCATATTTAAAGTGGGTGCTTTGAAGAATTTATGAGACAGAAAGCATTTAACCTGCGTAAAACAGCATATTTCTCCGCCTTTTCTAATGGGTAGCCAGCTGAATAAAAGGCGATTAGACAGTCACATAAAGGCCAACTGCCAACAAAAAACAGTGGTTAGTTCAATACTATGAAAACTTGCACTTCTAATGGTGTCACAAACAAAAATACTGTCATGGGGTCATGGCAGGTCTGATGGGTAAATAACATAGATGATAACCATCGACATTACAGGAATAAGAACTTAACATCTGCTAAGAAGCGCATAGATAATGGAAATTTAGCACCACAAAGTACAAAATTCTAAGATTTTACAATACACAGACAGATATTTCCAGTCACTCCCACATTGAATAAATATGGATAAGCTAGAGGAATAGTAGTTAGTTAAGTAATAATATTTCCTAAACTCCATCCTTCGAGTAGGACAGCATGATCTTGTGTATCTGTAAAGTAAATTTTGGCCTGCCTACACTCACTTTCTTTTTCATGAATATTCAGAAAATTAATACTGAAAAATTCATATTCTAAGAAGACTCGCCCTTCACATTGTCAGGTATATACCTTTCGATGGGATCTTCTAGAATTACCTTGTCACCAAAAATTATAATCTGCATACATCAAACATGCATATTACTTCAGTCTTGAATCTTGATGATCAGGACAATGATTTTAGTAACTTACCATGCTAAAGAACTAGAGTTCCTAACATTTGAACAGAAACAGGGGAAAGGAAAATAAATGAAGAGCTCGGCTAAGAGCTTAAGAGGTTCTGTATTTCTGAATTCTGATACATGCCAGCAGTAATATAAACTTAATGGTCCAGCCTCAAATCCCGGTGTTCACATTTACACACACAGACTCGCACGCGCGTGTGTGCGCACCTTGCAAGGTTCTTCCTTTATACTCCCTCCGTCCCAAAATAAGTGTCTCAACTCTGGTACAACTTTATACTAAAGTTAGTACAAAGTTGAGACACTTATTTTGGGACGGAGGGAGTACCATTATAAACTTGAATTTGTGTCTCTGCAACACACTATTCAGTTGTATGCACTGATTCAAGAACTGTATGGTACGATGATATGTACTTTTTGTGACGACTAATATTCCGAGAATGGTGCAAGGGACTGGTTAAGCAGCACGCAAAAAAGCCTTCATTCACCGACAGAAGGAATTGAACCCATGTGGCGGGACTGTACTACCCCCAATCTCCCGACCAAGGGAGCCAGGCATTCCCCAGAACTCTGTTTATCTCCTCAATCATTGTACCCAATTTATTCATTTCTACCAGCACCAGATTAGTTACCGAAAGAAAACGTAGACGATAATCCGCACGGAGGAGCGGCCGAATCCCGAGCCATACCTCGAACTCGCCGAAGGCGTGCAGCCTCTCAAGAATCTGCTCCATGGGAGAACACGACACCTGCAAAAAAAAAAGTTCCAGCACGAAGAAAAAAACTCAGATAATCTTGATATTTTTCTTCTCACTCCCGCATTGCGGCGAACCCAAGAAATAGAAATCACGAGAACTCGATTTTTGTCCCAAAACGCGCACCTTCTTCTCCATGACGCAGACACCAATCCTGATCTTGCCTCCGCCGTGGGCGCCATGGTTCCGCCGGTCCATCCCCTCCGGTCCCCTTCCGTCCGTTGGTCCAAAGGTTACAGCAGGAAAGGGGATGTTTGTTTCCTGGGCATTCTTGCTCCTCAGGACCGGAATCTGGGGGGCTTTATGCTTTACAGAGGGGAGGAGGAAGGAGAAGTGAACGCAGCCCAAGAAGAAGAGGGGATGTCAGCACTCAGCAGTGAGTAAATGAGTCTTCTTCTTTTGAGCTGACTGATGAGAGGCTTTTTCTTTTTCTTTTGAGCTGACTGAGCGGCTTTCTTTCCCCCCGAAAGCCGTGTTTATTTATGGATTTTAATCTATTATGAATTTGCTCAGCGAAAACTGTGGAAAATCCTACTCCCTTTTATTCATATTACTTGTTGCTTAAACGGATATATCTACGTCATGTCCTTGAAATAATTAAGAATATGAGTGGAAAATTGTAAAACTTATTAAGGACAAGGCCCAGTTCACAAATTATGTAAAAAAGGGCCCGGTTCTCAAATTGTGCTGAGTTGTCCTTTTTTTGGTGCATGACACGCTTAGTCGTGTTTTGACACCAAATTTAAAATGAATATACCACGATGTATATCAGATAATCAAATAGGCATGACACTCTTTAGTCACGATGAATATAGCATCATTTAAAATATTCAATTTTGGCATAACCTAGTTTCTTTTTGCGAAAATGATCCAGATCTATTATCAAAGTTCAGCGGAATTACAAATTATCTCGAACATAATAAAAAATACATTGAGATTCCAAGACTCCCAAACAATCACTACTGCCACCAGAACGAGCCGCCGACGCGCCGCTGTCGCTACTCCCCTACCGGAGCCGGCTTGACCTTGTCGATGACAGGTGGAAAGTCTTCGCGCCCATGCTCCTAAGGACCAGCGCCCTGGAGATGCAGTCGTCGTTGTTGAACCCTTACATAGATCTGAAGCACCTGACACCAAATTTCGTCACAAGACGAGAAACCCTAACCTCGTCACCCCAAAGAGACGACAGAAATATACGTCGAAGCTCCGTCGACTACGTACAGATAGACATACTCAAAGAGGATCGGAGCCCAGAAGACAAACTCGAAGAAGCAGCGTTGTCACCCGCCCGAGCACCACACCTGCGGGGACTAAAAAAATCCTAACCTAAACTACTAATCGGAGCAGAGGCGCTGGGATTCTCCTCCCCGCCACTGGTCGCTGGAGCGGCAGGCAGAGGGGAGGCGAATCCACGGGCTCGCCGCGAAGTTTGAAGAGAAGAGTTTGCCCTAGCCGCCTAGGGTTAGGGAAGAAAAAACTTCGTTCGGCATAACCTAGTTGATACGTATTAAAAATCATCAACCAGGCAAACCTGAAAAGATTAACGGAGTTACCATAATCGACCGAGTCAACTTATATCGGCCTAAGTTTATCGTTTGCACAAGCCCTTGATTCTCAGGGTAGAATTTGGCTCGTATTATATGGCATGTAGGTACAATTCGTAGCGAGCAATCCCTATATTTATGGAAGAGCAGGACAAACATTCTCTAACGAGACACGGGGAAGCAGGACATTCATAATAGAGTATTAATTAGAGTAAGGAAAGACCCAAGTAGGAATATTACAGGGAACATTCAGCTACAGTAGGAGGGAATATCCGAGCAGCCAAATGCTCTGCTCCCCATGGAATGGAAGAGCATCCAGAGTTAGGCGAAACCATGGGGCAAGTAATATGGATTAGAGGGACTAGCTTTAGTAAACATTTACTAAAGCTGGGGCAAGTAATATGGATCAGAAGGAGTATAATATCTTATAATACTGAACATAACAAATAGGTACAATCGTAGAAAGCAGTATATTTGTCGAATAGCAAGACAAACATTCTCTAACAAGACACGGGAAAGCAGGAAAATTCACATGACAACAGAGTATTAAAGTATGGAGCAGCTGAGAGTGGATTCATGGCGCATGGTCAAACACGTCAGGCAGCTTAATCACTCTTTAGTCTTGTATATAACTGCCCCCCATTAGTATCAGGACTTGCGTGGCCTTGCGCTGAATAAGGAAAGACCAAGTAGGAATATTATAGGGAACATTCAGCAAGGCCGGGAATATCCAAGCAGGCAAATGCTCCCCATGGAAATGGAAGAGCATCCCAAGTTCGGCGAAACCGGGCAGCCCTCCTGACTGACTGATGGTGATGATCGATCTAATGGCTGTTCCCGTCGCCGTACGTCGACGTCGGGATCGCAGAGCATCCAGCCGGAATATCCCAAACGTCGGTCCCGGTCTTGGGAGCCGTGGATACTCTCCCAGTCCCCACCAAAGGACACCATCCATCTACTCCAAAAGACTTCTTGGAGCTTTCCCTCCAACATCCATATTCAACTTAGAATTTGACCTTCGGTTTACGCAAGAGCCGTGTGGCCTCTGTATATGTAGTGTATCCCTTTCCTTGGTTTGAACATACTAGCATCCGAGCACACTGTTTTCTTCTCATCCAGGAACCAGATGCGTCACTAACTCATCCAGGAGTAGTATTTATATATCCCCAATCCTCAATCCACAATATGATCCTATGCAATTATGAATGGCCCCGAACAGTACGGCCTCGGTATTATTCAATCTTCCAGTTTCACAAATACTCCAGTTGATAGGTCCAAATCGCAGGATGCAACAATATTGCTGCCCCAAGCCGGAATACATTTATAGGCAACAACAAGTGGTTCATTTCATGCACACAGGGAGCAAATCCTCTTGTGTTCCTCCTTCACTCTCCAACAGCATTACAACGAAGCATCTACTACTAGTGCTCACCTTTCTCACATACTGTGTGGAGACATAACGAAAATACGGTGGTACGGCAGTAACTAACTGATCTGCCACTAAGCCTGGCTCACGGCGACGGTAAACCCACTCCCACAGTACACGCCGAGCGAAGCATAAGAACGTGAGCCCTCGTCACCTAGATTTACTCTCTGAGGAACCACCTGATCACAAGTATCGCCCAATCCCAGTTGGCCGTGCTCTCCCCAGCCCCAGGTGAACAACGCTCCGCTCTCTGACAAAAGAAGCAACAAAAAGCAGTTAGCCCGGCTGCTGCTGATCTTACATTTTTAGATTCTGGGATAAATGGCCTTTTACCTGTCACCAAAGCTGAATGTTCAGTGCCGGCTGCTATCTGGGTCACCTGCTGTCCATGAATAGAGGGCACCTTCGCTAAATTTGACGCTGAAGATGGTTCTGCACAACACACACATACTTTCAGACAGTGAGGGAGGTGCAAATGCAACATGGTCATCAGATGGAACAAACATGAATCTAATCTAGGAAAGTTAAATGAATATAGAATAGGCCGGGGTGTGTATCGACAGTGTGAGCTACTATCTACTATATGACATACATAATGATAGTATTTTCTCATCATTCGTTCGTGCAGTGCGCAATACTATATCTGCACAACGTTTTTGTACAGTTCACACCAGTCATATTTTCTCATGAATTTTCACAAGTTCATATGTTCTACATCTATGAATGTCTTTTTTCTCATTCTTTTAAATACAGAGAATGCATTCTTGCCATGGGATGCAGACAAGTTGTCGCAGTCATACATATTTGACTTCCTATCTGAAGGTACCATTTTGTGCGAACGGTTGGCATATTCTCGTTTCGAAGGATGCTCAGCTGCTTGGCGGTATTTACCAGATGAATGTACAAGATACATGTCTCTATTATATAATTAAAATATGATAATAGTGTATCAGACGTTGTGAGGAGTACCATGATGTATACTGCTTGCTGTGGTAAGATTCAGTTGCCGCGCTACTGCATTTTCTGACACGGTAGGGTCACACTTCTGATGGCGGTAAGCACCAATGGCGTACAATTCACCTCCTGAGATAAATAAAAAATGTCAACCTTCTGAGAAAGCTTCTGGAAAACATGGTTCAATTATATGAAACAAATACGTACCAGATAAGACTAATGCATGATGCCATCCTAATGCCACTTGAGAAATACTCAAAGAGGGAAAGGCTGCCCGAGGTTGGTCATCATCATGTTCACCAACTAATGCTCTTCCCCAGATGTGCAATTGGCCAGATTCTGTTACATTCAGTGAAAGGGAAATTATGCCAAGTACCAAATAGAAGAGAGTTGGTGACTGCAGATTTCCGATGCTTACCATCCAATGCAGCACTGTGATCTCCATTGGCATATAAATTCATTATTTTACAGTTTGGAAAACCATCAATTAATCTAGGAGTATTATAAAACTTTTGATTTTTGGAAGCAAATTTGCCAACTTGTCCCCGTCTTGCTGAGCCAAATCCATAAACGGAATTATCTGGAAGAAATAAGAACAATGTGTCATTTAATCGTAATGCACATGGGCCAAATTTTACTGTGTCATTTATCTGGAGAAAGAAGTCTGTTATGAAGGAGAAATGGTATGGTCAATAAACTTCCAGCTGTCTGGTGAAAAGATCCTAAGATCATGATGATCTAACTTTTTTTTCTTTTTCCTCTTTAGTAGCTTCATTTACAGATTTTTTGCTTTCCATAATTTTCAGCAAGTTGTGCCCTGTTTTCCCCCACAAAATACAGAATACTGGAATATTGATTAAGTATTCCCTTGCGGATGTCAGAACCTTAGGGAAGGCATAAATGAGTCACTATAGATATTGGGTGTTGCCAGGGACTAAAAAGATTACTGATCAAGTTGTTATGGAAAAGGTATTACCAGAGTAAATTTGTATTGTTTCATGAACATGCAGTCTCTTATAAATTAATGTGTCACTGTAACAGTCTGTCATAATTTCACCTACCTTTCAATAGGACAAGAGAATGGCGCATCCCAAATGCAAGCTTCTCAACATGCTTTGTGGTAAAGGATGTCGCTTCAAATGGCAAGTTCCTTGACTGATTATCACCAGTGCCAAGCTGTCCAAATGAGCCATCTCCACACATGAAGAGTTGTCCAGAATCTGAAAATAACAACTAGAAACATCACAGCAAAGATCATCAGTGACAATTCACTTTCCAAACAAAATAAGACAATAGCTCAAGAGCAAAACAAAATAATAAACAGCCTGGCATGAAACGTGAAGCCAAAATGGAAGTAAAACATAAATGAATGGTTTCAGAATTTGGAGACCTGTAGCAAATCCAGAATGGTTCCATCCAGTAGACACACAGGTTACTGTATAGTTTTCAAAGAACTTAACGGACTTTGGATGAGGGATGTTCTCTATGTTCCCATGGCCAAGCTGACCATGGGTACCTCTGCCCCAAGTAAATACTTCACCATCACCTGAAATGTTGAGTAAAGATTGTTCAGAAAACTAACCCGTATTGGTCTAGTCAGAGTGTCAGACATCAAGGAAAATGGCATATGATGGATAGGTAAGTTTTTTCTTGAGTCGCTGATAAAAATGGCACAGCAAGGCATCAATCAAGATACAGTTGCCTCCAACTCCAAGTAAACAGATCATCTTCAACAAACAAAGTATGTTGACAATTAAAACGCCCAGGGAGAGATCAGCATGCCAAAATGCTTTAATCATTCCTACTCGCCAAGATGGAAAGCGGACCTGAACTGAAGAGCAGCTCAGTCACTGAACGATACAATGGTGTATCACTGTATGAAACTGTGGATATAAGATCCTCTCTTGCATTACCAAGTTAGACAAGGAGACAGTTCTAAAACTGTGCAGTAGAACTCCTACGAACAATGTGTCTATCATATAAGTCCACAATGAATATGTATGTGCAAATCCAGTTCAAAGGAACGAGATGTGGGTGTCCAGACAAGAGTCACCAGGGCACAGGCACCTAGAAGCAGGCAAGTAGCTGAGTGCACAAGAAGGAAAGCCTGCAATACAATTCGAACTCTCTGAAACTGTGATGCTATGGTTACCAAAGCCCATTGTCGTGCACAAATTCGTCGCAATCTAAGTATCCAGTCGAGTTCAGCTTCTACCCATGTGAGAGCCGTGTAATCACTAGACGACGAGGACCACGAAGACGTGCAAGCTCGCCTGAACAAATCCTGTCGAGAAAGATCCTACTGAGGTGGGGTATCTGAACGAACACGGGACGTACTTGTGAGGGCGATGGCGTGGGCGCCGCCGCCGGCGACGAAGGAAACGCGGCCTCGGCAGCGAGGCGGGAGGAGGAGCGCCTGCGGGAGATGGTGGTCCTGGAAGCCGCCGTTCCCCAGCTGCCCGTCCGTGCCCGCGCCCCAGGTCCACGCCCACGCTTCCTCCGGCTCCTCCTCAGCCGCCGCCGCCGCCGCCTTCTCCATGGCGCCCTGAGGAAGAGAGGTCATCTGTGTTGGCTCGATTGCCCCGTGGTGTCACTCGAATTTCTGAGACTGCACCGTCCGATCGGGAAGCAATGGCCAGGATTTCACGCAGGGTGGAGAAGAAGGTAGTCAATGTATCTTTCCCACAGCAGAGACCCTTTAATCCTCTCTTATCGTCAAGAGCAATTGTATGCATTTTTTATTGGAGGAATTAAATATTATGAAAAGGGCAAGAGATTAGACCGTCGGCTCAGTTCCTCGAAGGTGTTAGTAGAATATGTGTGCGCGTATATAGACACACGCAGATACTAGAGGTGTTAGTAGGATGTATTATTTCAACTTCGGTATTTAGAATTTAATTAAGTATTCACAATATAATTTTGCTTACAATCAACTAAAGTTTGGCGGATAATATTTATGCATAGAGTAGTTGTTTCAAAATTTTCATCAAAAATTCCTCTAATTTATTACTGACATGCAATTAGTGGAAAGATCATCGGAAGTAACAAAAAATACAACCAAGTCTATGGACCACCCTCTTCCCTCCCTTAGTAGAGCCGGATAAACCTAGTTATAGTAAATAGTCATAAAGTCGTCGTGTTAAGACCCAAAAAACCAACGCACTAGAATAATAATCGTCGCTGGCGATGAGCATTGCGGATCAGAAGGATTCTACCTGCAAAGACATCAACGAAAATAAGGCCCAACTGAATCCAAACGGACTTGCGGAGGACACATATACGCACGCCCTTCGTCGGTGCTAGGTGCACTAGTGCGAAGATATGACCGGAGGATATTATTCTAACTTTGGGGTGTTGCTGCCACCTCACCGTCCCAACCAAGACACTAAAAGTACCTAAAGTAAAGATGTGATCCCTTTCACCGGTGAGGGGTCGGGGCCTGGCACACGGCCACCAAATACTCGGTCACCATCATTCGGGGGTGACTAAAGCGTGCAACTCAGTTCCACATATTTGTAGAGTTTGCATATGTAAAACCTCAGAATTTCAAATTTCACATTGACAACATGTAATTTTGCAAAAATATATATTGAAATTTGACATGCGTTCTTCAAATGCAAAATCAACATATTTATGCTTATTGGATACGAGCCTCTGATGACATTTATACTATCCATCGATCAGTTTGGCGTTGAAGCCACACAATCTGATGTCGATGTCTGGGAAATCTGACTGTAGTATCTGTCAGGCACATTCCCTACGAAGAGATGGCAGTCGCTACGTCCCTCCCTATTTTCCTTTTGTTTTTCCTAAAAGGTGGTGATCCCCTATACAGTTTCTGAGAGCATCTTCATTTGAAGATGTAAAACAGGAGATGAAAAATTTTACATCTTTAAAATGTGTCTTTTGCATCTCCAAAATATGCCAATTCCAACGGATGATGCAATACGGAGATGTAAAAGAGCAACTTCAACAGATGATGCAAACTAGAGATGTAAAACCGGCCGCCGGCCGCGGGACTGTGTACAAGTAGTCGGCATGAGCACCAATGCTCGAGCATCGAGAGAAGGGAGGAGGGCCGGTGGACCGAGCGGCGGCAGCAGGTGCGCTGGCGGCTGAGCGGCGAGAGTCGGGAGGTCGAGTGCGGCGGGCGGAGCTCGAATGGCCTGCGGCGCGGCTGTGAATTGAGCGACGGGGCTACAGCCGTGATCCGGTGGCGGCAGGGCGAGCTCAAATCATGCGGCGGCGAGGCGGCGGCGGAGAAGCGGCCGATTTGGAGGCAAGCGGCGGCAGAGCAGTGGTAGAACCAACAGCGGGGGCAGTGGAGCGGCCGGGTTTGGCAGCGGGGCGACGTCGGCGTGGTGCGGTGGGCGAGTGTCGCGGCAACGAAAGTGCGGCGAGACGAGCTCAAATCGGCGGCTCCTCGGCAGCTATGGCGGTGCGGCGGGGTGAGTCAGACCCGCGGCGGCTGTGGCAGAGGAGGCGACATAGTCGTTGGAGTCGGCCATGGCCTAGGCGGTGGTCGGCGGGCGGCGGCTGGTCGCGCGAAAGTGAGATGAACGACAGTTGGAAAGTTGGTAGACGGTTGCATTTTTACATTTTCTATAGGTGGAGATGCAAATTTGCATCGTGATGTGTCGTAGTTTACATCTTCGAAAGGTAGAGATGTAATTTTTTCATCTACATCATCTGTTGGAGAAGGGTTTGGGGGTCTCGGAGATGTAAAAATTAGTTATTTTTACATCTACATCGTCTATTGGAGATGCTCTGAATTCTGGCAATCTGCAAATGCAAACGGTTTTCTGAAGGGAAAGTGGTGGTTGCACCCATGTAACACCCCGAATGTAACTTTCCATATTTGTAACTCCAACTCTTGCCATTTTCGGCCATGTGTTATGTTTTTCCCTTCGTGGTCGGGTTTTGTTTGTCGTTTTGTATTTTGTTCATGTCATGCATCTCATATCATGTCATCATGTGCTTTGCATTTGCATACGTGTTCGTCTCATGCATCCGAGCATTTTCTCCGTTGTCCGTTTTGCAATCCGGCACTCCCACCTCCTCCGGTGCACCCCTCTTGTCTTCTTTTCGTGAGCGGGTGTTGAACGTTCTCGATGTGAGTTTTGGCTTGATGAAGTTCTTTACCTTGGTCACATCATCTCTGCCAAGGGCATCGCTGTTAACCCCGAGAAGGTGTCTGCAATTGTGAATTGGGAACCTCCTCAGAATGTCAAGCAGCTCCGCAGTTTTCTTGGTCTTGCAAGCTATTGCCGAAAATTCGTTGAGAATTTCTCTAAGATTGCAAAGCCTCTTTCCAACCTCCTCCAAAAGCATGTGAAGTATGTCTGGTCTCCTGAGTGTGACGTTGCTTTCAACACTCTCAAAGAGAAACTCGTCACAACTCCTGTCTTGACTCCTCCTAACGAATCCAAGTCATTCGAAGTTTTCTGTGATGCTTCTCTCCAAGGTCTCGGTGCTGTGTTAATGCAAGAGAAGAAAGTTGTGGCCTATACCTCTCGTCAGTTGAAGCCCAACGAAAAGAACTACCCCACTCACGATCTTGAGTTGGCGGCAGTAGTCCATGCATTAATAACGTGGAGACATCTCTTGTTGGGAAGACAAGTGGACATATTCACCGATCACAAGAGTCTCAAGTACATCTTCACTCAGCCCAACCTCAATCTCAGGCAGACTCGATGGGTCGAAATGATTCAAGAGTACAATCCGAGTATTGAATATACTCCAGGCAAAGCCAATGTCATTGCAGATGCTTTGAGCAGGAAGGCTTATTGCAACAGCTTAATCCTCAAGCCATTCCAACCGGATCTTTGTGAAGCTTTCCGCAAGCTGAATCTCCAAGTTGTTCCTCAAGGCTTTCTTGTCAACCTCATAGTCTCTCCTACTTTGGAAGATCAAATTCGTGAGGCACAACTCCTGGATGCCATGGTGAAGAAGGTGAAACGTGGTATCGACAAGGGTCTTTCCAAATACAAGTGCTATCGCATTGATGACAGAGACACTTTGTTCTTCGAGGACCGGATTGTGGTTCCTAAAGGTGATCTAAGGAAAGTCATAATGAATGAGGCGCACAATTCTCTCCTTTCCATTCATCCTGGAAGTACGAAGATGTACCATGACCTCAAGCAGTCGTACTGGTGGACTCGAATGAAGCGAGAAATCGCCCAATTCGTGAATGAATGTGATGTCTGTCGAAGAGTGAAAGCAGAACACCAACGACCAGCTGGTCTCCTCCAACCTCTTGCTATCCCAGAATGGAAGTTTGATCATATCGAAATGGACTCGTGACTGGTTTTCCCAAGTCCAAGCGCGGAAATGATGCTATCTTCGTTGTCATCGACAAGCTTTCTAAAGTGGCTCATTTCCTTCCAATCAAAGAATCTATCACAGCAGCTCAGTTGGCAGAGCTTTACACCTCCAGGATTGTCTCTTTGCATGGCATTCCACAATTGATATCTTCAGATCATGGAAGCATCTTCACCTCTAAGTTCTGGGGCTCCTTCCAGAAGGCCATGGGTACAAATATTCGCTTCAGCACAGCTTTCCATCCTCAAACTAGTGGCCAAGTCGAGCGAGTCAATCAAATTCTTGAAGATATGCTCAGGGCTTGTGTCATTTCCTTTGGCATGAAATGGGAAGATTGTCTTCCATATGCCGAATTCTCCTACAACAACAGCTTCCAAGCAAGTTCGGGCAAGGCCCCATTCGAGATTCTCTATGGCAGAAAGTGCCGTACTCCTCTCAATTGGTCAGAGACTGGTGAACGCCAACTTCTTGGCAATGACTTAATCACAGAGGCTGAAGAAATGTGTAAAGTCATCCGTGATAATCTCAAAGCCGCGCAATCGCGCCAGAAGAGTTACTATGATAGTAAGCACCGTGATGTGGCTTTCGAGATCGGAGACCATGTCTACCTCCGCGTCTCTCCAATGAAAGGTACTCGTCGCTTCGGTATCAAAGGGAAGCTTGCCCCTAGATATGTGGGTCCTTTCAAGATCATTGGCAAAAGAGGCGACCTCGCCTATCAACTTGAGCTTCCTTCCAACTTCGCGAACGTGCACGATGTGTTCCACGTGTCTCAGCTTCGCAAGTGCTTCAAGACGCCTGAGCGCACCATCAACTTCGAAGAGATTGACCTCCAAGAAGATCTGTCTTATCATGAGCACCCCGTTGCTATTCTTGAAGAAACTGAGCACAAGACTCGCAACAAGTCAATCAAATTCCTGAAAGTGAAGTGGTCGCACCATTCCGACCGAGAAGCCACCTGGGAACGCGAGGACCACCTCCGTTCCGAATATCCGGTGTTCTTTCAGTCCTAGATCTCGGGACGAGATCCTCTCGTAGTGGTGGAGTGTTGTAACACCCCGAATGTAACTTTCCATATTTGTAACTCCAACTCTTGCCATTTTCGGCCATGTGTTATGTTTTTCCCTTCGTGGTCGGGTTTTGTTTGTCGTTTTGTATTTTGTTCATGTCATGCATCTCATATCATGTCATCATGTGCTTTGCATTTGCATACGTGTTCGTCTCATGCATCCGAGCATTTTCCCCGTTGTCCGTTTTGCAATCCGGCACTCCCACCTCCTCCGGTGCACCCCTCTTGTCTTCTTTTCGTGAGCGGGTGTTGAACGTTCTCGGAATGGACCGAGTCTTTTCAAGTGGCCTTGGTATACCACCGGTAGACCACCGGTCAAGTTTCGTTCCATTTGGAGGTCATTTGGTACTCCAACGGTTAACCAGGTAACCGCAAAGTCCGTTTGTGTGTTGCAGCAAAACCCCTCTCTAAACAGCCGAAAAACCCCTCTAAGTCATCTCCATGCTCTAGGTCGTTTGATCACGACCGTGTGGGCGAAAACCGCACCTCATTTGGACTCTCCTAGCTCCCTCTATCTATATATTTGCACCCCTCCCGAAATCACTCGCAGTCCAAAACCCTAAAAATCGCCTCCGGCGCCGCCGGACGTGTCCGTACCGCGCCGGACGAAGCCGCCACCGCCCCGCAGCCACTCCGCGTCTGCCACGTGTCCCGCGCCGCCCACCTCCGCCGCCGGCCCGCCAGGCCCGCGCGAGGCCCGCGGGATCCTGCCGCCGCTCGCCCGCTCCTCGCTCCCGTGCGCCGCCGCCGCACCTCGCCTCCGCCCGCTGCCTCGCCTCTTGCGCCGGCGCCGTCGCCCCGCTGTCGTGCGCCAACGCCGCCGCCGCGCCCCGAGGCCGCCGCCCTCGACGCCGGTCGCCGCCGCCCGACCTCCTCGCCGTCCTCCTCTTCCTCCGCCGCCCGGCCGCCGTCCTCTCCACCGCGCCGCGCTTTCCTCCACTCCGGCGAACCTCCGTCCGCCCGACGAGTCCGAGCCCCGTCCAGATCCAATCGACCCCGACGGTTGACTTCTTCCTCTCTTTCCCCGTTTTTTCTCTAAGTCCGAATAATTTTATAGTATGTGCACCTGTTCATCTTGGTATAACTCTCTGCATATAGCTCCGTTTCGCGTGTGTAATATATAGAAATGTTCGTCTCGTGATGCTCTTCATTTTGTTCCATTGCACCATGTTCATTGGAGTCCATCTTGATGCCCAAATCTCTGGTGCAAGAGTGCTATTTGCTGTTATCTGCTGTTACTTATCAGAACTTGGAGATTTGTTATTTTTGTTGCATTTAATCTGTGCATCTTATGGGCATGAGCTCTACATGTGTTTTGTTGTATGCCATGCCATATTTCCAGAGGTGTATGCCATGTATTTTTGTGATCTCTGTGGTGACTAGCACAAGCATGCAAACTAGGCCCCGGATTTCAGGGACTTAGTGATTTCTCGAAGTCTTTGTCTGCTGTTATTTTGTTGCCATGTAAACTTGATGCTACAGAGAGATCCATGCATATTTTGATGATGTTCAGTAAGGATGTTTTGTAGATATTGTTGTAATTGATCCATTCCTGCCCTTGTTTGCATTTATGGAGTGCCATAGCATGACTCAATCTTGCTCTACTTTTGCTATAAAATATTTCTGGCAGATTCTTAACATGATATTCAATTTTGCCAAGCTTGTTGTAGTTGATCCATACATGCTATTCGTTTGTTCTTGCCATGGATAGCTTCATAAACATGCTATCTTGCTGTAGATATACTTGTTTTGTCATGTATTGCTTTGTGGTGAGTGCATAAAGCTCACCAAGATGCCTTCATATTATTGTTTCTGCCATGCTCTGTTTTCTGCTAAGTCTGAAACCTGTTAACGAAACTTGCTATGTTTACATGGTTGCCATCATATCTTATGGTCCTTTTTGGCTTATGGTCAGTAAGGGACTTTCTTCATATGCATTTAGTAGAATACTGCCATGTGTTGCTTTGCCATATTAAGTTCCTGTAGCATTTTGATTTCGTGCTCTGAACATTGCTACCTGATGTTGTTTCAGGCATGTCCAGTAATTTCACTAAGTCTGGGAACCTGATACCTTTTGGACTTTTGACATGCTTGTTTGAACCTGTTATGTTGTGATCTAGCCATAGCTCAGTGTTCATCTTTTGTCAAGCATCTCCTGTAGTTTACTGCCATATGCTTTGTTGCTATGTTGGAGTGCTGTAGCATAGTTACTTGTTGCATTCTAAGTGCTATCATGCTGTTAATCACAGATTCGTGTCATTCTTGTTTTGCTTGCCATTTGCAAACCGTGCATCCGTTTCTGGTGATCTTTATATCGATTTCGACCGAAATCATCTCATCTTTCCCGTGGCATGCTTGGTTTGCCAAGTTACTACCTTGTTCATTATTTTTCCTTCCAGAGCACGCATATGCATCGCATATCATATCTTGCATATCATTCATGTATTGCATCATGTTGCTTGTGCATTTTCCGTGATTGATTGTGGTTCCGTTGCTTGTGTTCTTGTTTTGGGTAGAGCCGGGAGATGAGTTCGTGAACGAGGAACCTGTTGAGTACGCTTTCGAGGATCAAGCTTTCGACAACTCTGAGAACCTTGCAGGCAAGATGACCACCCCTCGAAATCACTTCTATCTTTGCTTTGCTAGTTGTTCACTCTATTGCCATGCTGCGCTACCTACCACTTGCTATATCATGCCTCCCATATTGCCATGTCAGCCTCTAACCATCCTTTTCCTAGCAAACCGTTGTTTGGCTAAGTTACCGCTTTTGCTCAGCCCTTCTTATAGCGTTGCTAGTTGCAGGTGAAGATGAAGTTGGTTCCATGTTGGAACATGGATATTTTGGGATATCACAATATCTCTTATTTAATTAATGCATCTATATATTTTGGTAAAGGGTGGAAGGCTCGGCCTTATGCCTGGTGTTTTGTTCCACTCTTGCCGCCCTAGTTTCTATCATACCGGTATTATGTTCCTTCAGTTTGCGTTCCTTACGCGGTTGGGTGATTTATGGGACCCTCTTGACAGTTCGCCTTGAATAAAACTCCTCCAGCAAGGCCCAACCTTGGTCTTACCTTTTGCCACCTAAGCCTTTTCCCCCGGGTTTTCGCGAGCCCGAGGGTCATCTTATTTTAACCCCCCCGGATCAGTGCTCCTTCGAGTGTTGGTCCGAACCGAGCAGCCTGCGGGGCCACCACGGGGAAACTCGAGGACTGGTTTTACTCGTAGCTTGACTTATCCGGTGTGCCCTGAGAACAAGATATGTGCAGCTCCTATCGGGATTTGTCGGCGCATCGGGCGGCTTTGCTGGTCTTGTTTTACCATTGTCGAAATGTCTTGTAAACCGGGATTCCGAGACTGATCGGGTCTTTCCGGGAGAAGGTTTATCCTTCGTTGACCGTGAGAGCTTATGATGAGCTAAGTTGGGACACCCCTGCAGGGTATTATCTTTCGAAAGTCGTGCCCGCGGTTATGAGGCAGATGGGAATTTGTTAATGTCCGGTTGTAGAGAACTTGTCACTTGACCCAATTAAAATACATCAACTGTGTGTGTAGCCGTGATGGTCTCTTCTCGGCGGAGTCCGGGAAGTGAACACGGTTTGAGTTATGAATGACGTAAGTAGGAGTTCAGGATCACTTCTTGGTCATTTCTAGATGACGACCGTTGTGTTGCTTCTCTTCTCGCTCTCTTTTGCGTATGTTAGCCACCATATATGCTTATTGCCTGCTGCAGCTCCACCTCATTACACCATCCTTTCCTATAAGCTTAAATAGTCTTGATCTCGCGGGTGTGAGATTGCTGAGTCCTCGTGACTCACAGATTCTACCAAAACAGTTGCAGGTGCCGACGATGCCAGTGCAGATGATGGGATCGATCTCAAGTGGGAGTTCGACGAGGAACGTGGTCGTCACTACGTGTCTTTTCCTGATGATCAGTAGTGGAGCCCAGTTGGGACGATCGGGGATCTAGCATTTGGGGTTATCTTATTTTCATTTGGATTTGACCGTAGTCGGTCTATGTGTGGATTTTGGATGATGTATGGATTATATTTATGTATTGTGTGAAGTGGCGATTGTAAGCCAACTCTTTATCCCATTCTTGTTCATTACATGGAATTGTGTGAAGATGACCCTTCTTGCGACAAAACCACCATGCGGTTATGCCTCTAAGTCGTGCCTCGACACGTGGGAGATATAGCCGCATCGTGGGCGTTACAACCCACTTTCAGTGCACCTATGGTGCACCCACGCAAGAAAACATAGCAAAACACTTTAAAAAAAATCTGAAACTTTGTGAAAATGATGATCAACAAATGTTATAAACGCTTGCAAAGTTTGGTGGTCAAATAACATTCAAGAAGCTCTATAAAAAAGACAAAATTAGAGAATCTGCTTAAACAGTGCACTCACATTTTGACTAATTTTTAGGGATTTTGTCTTTTTTACAGAGCTCATCGTATGTTATTTGACCACCAAACTTTACAAGCACCCATAACATTTGTTGCTGATCATTCCACTAGTAGAAAACTGGGCTTTTGTCGTGGAATTGTCACGACAGATGTCCTCATGCAAGGACTTAGTCGTGGAGCCATCGCAGCTAGGAAGCTTAAAGGGGTTAAACGGGACAAGGAACACGAGGATTATACTGGTTCAGCCCCTTACGGTGAAGGTAAAAGCCTACGTCCAGTTGAGATGGTATTACTTAAAGTTTCGATGACCAGGGAGCTTAATCGCTATGCCTGGCTATCGATCTGTCCTCTCCCCTCCTGAACCGCCGCCGGGTCGTCCCTTTATATAGAGAGGTTGACGCCTAGCGGCTCTCAGAGTCCCGGCCGGCTTATAACAGTATTCGGCTCGGACTCTTAACTGCTCTTGCCTTACATTACAAGTCTTGCCATAACGGCGGTTTATCACTACGGGCCTTAAGCCGCCTCCGGGTCTTAAGCCCATTACTGATCCGCCATGTCCAGCCTGGTACTGGGCTTCACGTGATGATCATTATGACGTAACCCGGCCCCTCCTGGGCGGGTGACTCTAATGGTTATATCCTCAACATTAGGCCCCAGGTTGATTTGAACCGGTTCATGTCAATCTTCAATCCCTTTAAGAGAAAATCTTCCGGCTTCTGCTTGTGCGAAGGTTATAACCCGGCGTGACGTCATCTTCTGGATTCCTGGTAACCCGCCATGACGTCATCTTCCATTAAATTCATTTTTTATTCTGTCATATCCCAACGGATCTTATCTTTAATGACCATCCCGAAAATCGAGGCGTTTCTGCGGCAAGATAATCACGTCTTCGGCCTCCTTGTTTCTCGCGCTCATTTACCAGCCATCCCTTATAAATAGGCCCGGCCCATAAGCCTTCGTCACTCTTCTCCTCCATCGTCTTCCTCCTCTGACGCTCCAGAGCCCGAGCTCCACCGCCGCCGCCGCGCCTCTCGTCTCCCTCAGCCTCGGCCGCTGCATCAACCTGAGTTGGTCCAGAGAACGGCGGCGACTCTCCACAGTGAACCTGCAACCGTAAGTCTTCTTCTTCTTCTCAAATGTCAGATCCGCATTAGGGTTCCAAGCTTTCTCCGTGTTCTTCGTAGTTCATCTCAGTTCTTCACAGTTCCGCCACCGAGGTTCTTTTTGATCCAAAACGATACAGACTCCCTGCGGTAGTAGTTTCTCACCCATTTTTATGCTAGTGATCCCTTTTGTCCGCAAAAAGACCTCGTTCTGAGCTTATGAACTTCTCTGTATCAGCTTTCTAGGTCTAGAAATTTTTCCTTTCTGGACGATCGTTGATCCAAAATAATCCCTGCAACCTGTGAAACTTGTTTATGCAACACTTAGACAAAAACTGCATCTGTTAGCCCTGGCGGCTCATATCACCGGCTTAGAAGAAACAATGCTTTGTGAAATTTCCGGCTTACTCATAATAGAGTTAAATAACTTAAATTGCTCATAATACCCACGGCGGCTTAAATAACCTGACACAATTAGTCATATATCATTAGGCCCTTTCATAAGCCGCCTTCTTGAATACTGAACTGAAATTTCCCTCCGGCTTAAATTTGAACCAGAAATTTTCTTTTGTCATAGGCTTCCGTCTTTCACAATGCCACCCAAGGCTCCCAAGGCGCCCATTACGTGCAACTGGGTGAGATCCAGCGTTACTGATAATACCTTAGATGACTTCGTGAAAACGGGTTACCTGCCTAAGAAGGAGGTCATGTCTTATCGTGCCCCTGACCCGTCCGAGGAGAGACCTCGACCGAAAGACGGAGAGGTTGTTATATTTGCTGACCACATGAGCCGGGGCTTTGCTCCTCCTGGCTCAAAATTCTTCAGAGATGTTCTGAACTTTTTCGATCTGCGACCTCAAGACATTGGACCCAATTCCGTGTCAAACATTTGTAACTTTCAAGTATTCTGTGAGGTATACCTTGGAGAAGAACCCAGCCTTCTACTCTTTAGGGAACTGTTTTACCTGAACCGCCAGAATGAATGCGCCAACGGGCCTAGCTTGGAACTTGGTGGAATCTCAATTCAACGATGGAGAGATTGTCTCTTTCCTTATGCTGAGCCGCCAAGCCACCCAAAGGACTGGAACCAGACATGGTTTTACTGCCAGGATACTTCTCCGGCTGATGAGAACCCTCTGCCCGGCTTTCGCGCCCTGCGTCTGGAGTCAAATCACCCCCTGCCAGATAAATTATCTCAAGCTGAGCGTCAACCACTTATCCCCACCATCAACAAAATCAAAGCTCTTCTGGGAAACGGCCTTAACGGCGTTGATCTGGTCCGGGTCTGGATTGCTTGGCGGGTGATCCCTCTAAGCCGCCGCCCTGGCTTAATGTGTGATTATACGGGCCGGAAGGATGATCCTCTGCGGCACAGCCCCAACGACTTACCGGAGGACGTCGTTGACGACATGACCAAGTCCCTTCTAAACGAGAGCTTAGCAGACTGCGGGAGGACAGGCTTAAGTCCCTTCTGCAAAGCTAACCCGGCTCCGGCGGTAAGCTACTGATCTGAGCACCTTACTTTCCATTTTAACAATTTTCGTCTTAACTTCAAGAAACCTTTGTTGTATTTTTCAGGATGATGATAAGTTCTGGAAGGTCAGGTATGACCATGAGGCTGCTAAAAAAACCAGGAAAGTTAAAAAAGCCGCCAGGAGAGCCGCTCCCCGCAAGAAGGGGAGTAAACCTAGCGCCTCAGACCTGCTTCCGCTGGATGACACCTCCGAGTCAGAGGTAGCCCTTGATTCTTATGCTCTTCTTTTGTTTTTTGTTTTGTTCTTAACCACCTTATTGACACTGATTATCAGCAGGAGGACACCGGAGCGAGTAACCCGGTGATTGAAGAGGTAACTATACTTTCCTCCGACTCGGAGCCCTTGCCAAGGCTGAAAGTCCGAAGAGTAACCCGGAAAGTAAGATTTTCCCATCCTTTAGCTTATCAAGATCCTCAATTTCTTTTGAAGCAACAGATTCATGAGAGCCGGAGGCAAACCCGGGCCAGCAAGGATGTAGACCTCTCCTCCGGCTTACCCGAAGCATCAAGGAAGCGCCGGACCGAGGTTATCTCCAACTTATATCCTTTTCATCCTTTGGCGGGCATCACTCGCCAACCACTCAATTCTTCTGATTCAAACTATCAGGAAACTTCACCTTCCTCCGGTGACTCGATGCAATCTAACTTGCCGGCTTTCAAGACTGCACCCGGGTAATGATGATCATCTCATTTTGTGCTTATCTTATTCATGTTTTTTGCACTAACCTTTTGACTTTCAGTGCACAAGCAAAGCTCAGCAAGAGGGCAAAGAAAAGTAAACCGGTCGAAGAGCCGGACTTGACTGAACCCAACGCCTCTGCCTCTGAGCCACCGTCTGCACCAGCTCCAGAAACCACCACCGCCCCATCTGACAAGCAGGTTATGGAGGGTTCTGATAACCCGGAGATCCCCATCTCGGCTCATCCGGATGACCCGGATGTGGTGATCACCGGGACCGAATTTGTTGAACCAGGAAGACCCACCGTGCTGGCTAAGTGCTCCGCTAAGGAGGAATTTTTGGAACGCCGCAGAGCCAGGCTGGACATTACTAACTATACCAATCTGAGCATTGGAGACATTGTCGCTGGTTATATTGGCCAAGTGCACAACAGCCGAGACCTGGAAATTGACATGGTGAAACAGATACAACAAAAATCCGAGGTACAACTCTCTTGCTTACTCCATAGTCATCCTTACCATGCTAGCCCCCAAGTCTATTACTTATGATAGAATATGTTGTAGACTTAATTCCGGCTTACCTGGTAACACTCAAGGGCCGAGTTAAACAGCCTATAAATAGAGTAACTTTGCCTGCGAAGTGCTCGGGACTTACCTTCATGAACCGGCACTATAAATAGAGTCTTGCAGCATACATTAGCCCCCAAGTGCCAAGTGTCTTTGTTTGCAAAGTGCTTGGGACTTTAATGTTGCATGATAATCACTCAAACTGTAACCCGGAATTTGTACAGGCTGCCTGCAAGAAATTTGAATCAGAAATCTCTGAGCTGAAGAACCGCCTGAAGACTCAGGAAACTGAGACCCAGAAGGCCAATGCCAAATTTGAGTTCAGTGTTGCTGCACAAGAAAAACTGAAGAAAAAATTTGAAACAGAAAGAAAAACTTGGGCCGATGAGAAGACTGCCTTGCTCAGCCGGGCCGAACAAGCGGAGGCTGCTCTTACTGAAAGAACCGCCGAACTCTCCGGCTTAAAACACCATGTGTCACAGATGGTCTCCGCAATCTTCGGTAAGTTATTCTGTAAGCTTTTAACAAGTTTACATTCTTCATGTCTCATAAGTCCCACCATTGCCATCAGCTCACCTGACGTTATTATGCAGGTCCCAGAAGCTCCAATCTTAATCAGAACGTGTTGACCAAGCTGAAGGCTGTTTACACCTTGGTGGAGCAACTCTACACCAGGTCACAACGTGCTTTAGCCGTTGTGGCTCTGTCCAATGAGGTTCCCACTCACCTGGCAGACGTACTCAGGCGGCTTGCCGTACTTCCTCAACGCTTCCAAGAGCTGAGACGGGCTTCTGCAAGAGCCGGAGCTATAGCTGCTCTGAGCCGGGCCAAGGCGTTTCTGTTGGAAATATGCCCTAGAGGCAATAATAAATTGGTTATTATTATATTTCCTTGTTCATGATAAACGTTTATTATCCATGCTAGAATTGTATTGATAGGAAACTCAGATACATGTGTGGATACATAGACAACACCATGTCCCTAGTAAGCCTCTAGGAGACTAGCTCGTTGATCAATAGATGGTTACGGTTTCCTGACCATGGACATTGGATGTCGTTGATAATGGGATCACATCATTAGGAGAATGATGTGATGGACTAAGCCTAGCACAAGATCGTGTAGTTCGTTTGCTCAGAGCTTTTCTAATGTCAAGTATCAGTTCCTTAGACCATGAGATTGTGCAACTCCCGGATACCGTAGGAATGCATTGGGTGTACCAAACGTCACGACGTAACTGGGTGGCTATAAAGGTGCACTACAGGTATCTCCGAATGTGTCTGTTGGGTTGGCACGAATCGAGACTGGGATTTGTCACTCCTTGTAAACGGAGAGGTATCTCTGGGCCCACTCGGTAGGACATCATCATAATGTGCACAATGTGACCAAGGAGTTGATCACGGGATGATGTGAGTTACGGAACGAGTAAAGAGACTTGCCGGTAACGAGATTGAACAAGGTATAGGGATACCGACGATCGAATCTCGGGCAAGTAACATATCGATAGACAAAGGGAATTGAATACGGGATTGATTGAATCCTCGACATCGTGGTTCATCCGATGAGATCATCGAGGAGCATGTGGGAGCCAACATGGGTATCCAGATCCCGCTGTTGGTTATTGGCCGGAGAGTCGTCATGTCTGCATGTCTCCCGAACCCGTAGGGTCTACACACTTAAGGTTCGGTGACGCTAGGGTTGTAGAGATATTAGTATGCGGTAACCCGAAAGTTGTTCGGAGTCCCGGATGAGATCCCGGACGTCATGAGGAGTTCCGGAATGGTCCGGAGGTAAAGATTTATATATGGGAAGTCTTATTTTGGTCGCCGGAAAAGTTTCGCACTTTATCGGTATTGTACCGGGAGTGCCGAAAGGGGTCCGGGGGTCCACCAGCCCCGGGGGGGGGGGGCACATGGGCTGTGGGGGGTGCGCCTTGGCCTATATGGGCCAAGGGAACCAGCCCCAAGAGGCCCATGCGCCAAGAGATAAGATAAAGGGAGAGTCCTAAAAGGGGAAGGCACCTCCGAGGTGCCTTGGGGAGGATGGACTCCTACCCTGGCCGCACCCTTCCTTGGAGGAAGGGCCAAGGCTGTGCCCCCCTCTCCCTTGGCCCTATATATAGTGGGGGGGAGGGAGGGCAGCAGCAATCCAAGCCCTGGCGCCTCCCTCTCCCTCCCGTGACACCTCTTCCTCCCCGCTTGCGCTTGGCGAAGCCCTGCCGGGATCCCGCTACTTCCACCACCACGCCGTCGTGCTGCTGGATCTCCATCAACCTCTCCTCCCCCCTTGCTGGATCAAGAAGGAGGAGACGTCGCTGCTCCGTACGTGTGTTGAACGCGGAGGTGCCGTCCGTTCGGTGCTAGGATCATCGGTGATTTGGATCACGACGAGTACGACTCCATCAACCCCGTTCTCTTGAACGCTTCCGCTCGCGATCTACAAGGGTATGTAGATGCACTCCTTCCCTCTCGTTGCTAGTAAACTCCATAGATTGATCTTGGTGATGCGTAGAAAATTTTGAATTTCTGCTACGTTCCCCAACAGTTTCTACCGGAGCTAGACCCGGCTGACATCGCTCTTGGATACCCCAGCCTGAAGGAAGACGGCACCCCCTTTGACCAAAAAGACTTCGCCGCCTGTGTGAAAAGCATGCGCCCGGCGGCCACCTTGATTGGGAATGACACAGATCTTACCAAGTATCAGCCGGGTTATGACGCGGAGAATCAGAGGATCCCAACTCCACGCTATGAAGCAGTCAGCCTGATCCCTCCGACTCGTAAGCATACCTTCGCCCCAGAAGTTGACCCGGCCGGGTTAATTGATGATGAGGCTCAATTCGAAGCTTTGAGTGGCATTGACTGGAAATCAACAACCTTCCAGGTCATGGAAACAGCCGGAGGAGCGGAGAGGGATGAGCCGGGAGCTTCAACCCAACAAGCACCTTGACTTCTTAGGCGGCTCATGGTTACGCCTTAAAAACAATGCTTCACCTTTTGGGCTCGGGGAGTCCTGTAATAGAGTAGGACAAACACTTAATTTTGTCGTGCCATAGTGCACGTGTGCGGCGCTTAACTCTGTCGAAGCTGCTCCTTTATATTCTTCCGGGTTATATTTGATCATTTGCTTTCTTTAAACTTAAAGAACTACCTTTAATTGTCCTGCATAAAAAACAAATCACAAGTCTCTAGGCGGCTTACCGCACTGAGAGTCATATACTTTACATATAACCCGGAATATGAACCAAAGTCAGAAAAGACCGGCTCTCAATTGTATCCTCGAGGTAACCATAACAGCATACCTGCAAACCTTCAAGTACACTTCCGGTTTATGTAACTCAAATAATGAGGTTGAGAACTCAACTCCGGTTCACCAGCATCGATAATGCATGTTGTGTGCTATCAACACTGTTAATCAAAGTTAAGCCGGCGGAATAAGAACCGCCCTTGCACACTGTTGATATGATCAAAAGAACTTGTTGCAAACCAAAAAGATCAAAACTTAGGGGCTTGTGGTTCGAATACAACCAGAAAACCGTCCCAAAGGGGTTAAGCTAAGATTCGAATGCGATCATATAGCCCCCAGTGGCTTTGGCGTTGCCGATCAAGTGGGTACCGACAGCTATGTTCTCTTTGGTTCGAATACGACCTATGTTTGAACAGGAAGCCCCCAGATGACCTTGAGAGTTGTTTAACGACGCTGATTCGAATACGATCCACGTCGGTTCCCAAAGGGGGTTGAGCTATGATTCAAATATGATCAAGAAAAACTCCCCAATGAGCTCGGCAATCTGCCAATCAAGTGGGTATCGACAGCTATGTTCTCTTTGGTTCGAATACGACCTATGTTTGAACAGGAAGCCCCCAAGTGACCATATTGTTAACGGCTAGATTCGAATGCGATCATAAGCCGAATCCACCTCCAAGTGACCATGTAATGTTGTAATGGAAATAACACATTTACCTTTGGAGGAGAAAAGGACAGAGGTCCTGCTTTATTATTTATCATAATATATACATGGCTATAGAAATATGTACATTATGAGAGCCGGTGGCTCAAGTGTAATAAGGCCAAAGCTGAGGTATGTTCCACGGCCGACGGGTCTCTTCCTCCGACTTACGTGACTCTTTGTGCTCCCGAACATCAATAAGGTAGTATGACCCGTTGTGCAAGTTCTTGCTGACCACAAAGGGCCCTTTCCAAGGCGGGGATAACTTGTGTGCATCTGTTTGATCTTGGATGAGCCGGAGCACCAGATCACCTTCCTGGAAGACTCTGGACTTAACCCGGCGGCTGTGATAGCGGCGCAGGTCTTGTTGGTAAATCGCCGAGCGAGCCGCTGCCACATCACGCTGTTCATCCAACAAGTCAAGAGCATCTTGGCGCGCCCGCTCATTATCCGCCTCAACATAAGCCGCCACTCGAGGCGAGTCATGACGGATGTCACTAGGGAGGACCGCCTCCGCTCCATAAACCATGAAGAAAGGCGTGTAACCCGTAGACCTGTTAGGAGTAGTATTGATGCTCCATAACACGGAAGGTAACTCCTCCACCCAACAACCCGACGTCCGTTGCAAAGGGACCAAAAGCCGGGGCTTGATGCCCTTCAAGATTTCCTGATTGGCTCTCTCAGCTTGACCATTGGACTGAGGGTGAGCCACTGATGAAACATCAAGCCGGATATGCTCTCGTTGAAAAAACTCCTCCATGGCGCCCTTAGACAGATTGGTACCATTGTCAGTTATAATGTTGTGTGGAAAACCAAAGCGAAATATCACCCTCTTCATAAACTGAACCGTTGTGGCTGCGTCACACTTACTAACTGGCTCTGCTTCAACCCACTTTGTGAACTTGTCGACCGCCACCAGAAGGTGGGTCTTCTTATCCTTGGATCTTTTAAAAGGCCCAACCATATCAAGCCCCCAGACCGCAAATGGCCAAGTAATTGGAATCATCCTCAATTCTTGAGCCGGCACATGAGCCCGTCGCGAGAACCTCTGGCAACCGTCACATCTACTGACCAAATCCTCCGCATCAGCATGAGCCGTCAGCCAATAAAAACCATGACGAAAAGCCTTGGCCACAAGAGATTTTGAGCCGGCATGATGGCCACAATCCCCCTCGTGAATTTCACGTAAAATCTCTTGACCTTCCTCAGGTGAAACACAATGCTGGAAAGTTCCAGTGACACTGCGACGATGTAGCTCGCCATTGATAATTATCATTGACTTAGACCGCCGGGTTATTTGTCTGGCCAAAGTTTCATCCTCAGGCAATTCTCCCCGGGTCATGTAAGCCAAGTATGGTATTGTCCAGTCTGGGGTAATGCGGAGAGCCGCCACCAACTGTGCCCCCGGGTCAGGAACAGCCAAGTCTTCCTCTGTAGGCAACTTAACAGAAGGGTTATGCAAAATGTCCAAGAAAGTATTAGGCGGCACCGGCTTTCGCTGAGAGCCCAGTCGGCTTAATGCATCAGCCGCCTCGTTCTTCCTGCGATCGATGTGCTCTACTTGGTAACCCTGAAAATGTCCCGCAATGGCATCAACTTCGCGGCGATAAGCCGCCATGAGAGGGTCCTTGGAATCCCACTTGCCTGACACTTGTTGGGCCACTAAATCTGAGTTGCCAAAGCACCTTACCCGGCTCAAGCTCATCTCCTTAGCCATCCGAAGACCATGGAGCAAGGCCTCGTACTCAGCCGCATTGTTAGTACAGGGAAACATCAACCGTAGCACATAGCAAAACTTGTCACCTCGAGGGGAAGTTAATACAACTCCAGCCCCCGAGCCCTCCAATTGCCTAGACCCGTCGAAGTGAATAGTCCAGTATGTATTATCCGGTTTCTCTTCAGGCACCTGCAGCTCTGTCCAATCGTTGATGAAATCCACCAATGCTTGATATTTGATAGCAGTGCGTGACACGTATTTCAGACCGTGAGGCCCAAGTTCTATAGCCCACTTAGCCACTCTTCCCGTGGCTTCTCTGTTTTGGATGATATCTCCTAGGGGAGCAGAACTAACCACAGTGATAGGGTGACCCTGGAAATAATGCTTAAGCTTCCGGCTTGCCATGAATACCCCATAAAAAAGCTTCTGCCAATGTGGATACCGTTGTTTGGACTCAATGAGTACTTCGCTGACGTAGTAAACCGGCCGCTGAACCGGATACTCCTTACCCTCTTCCTTACGCTCCACCACCACAGCCACACTGACGGCTCGTGTGTTAGCGGCTACATACAACAATAAGGGCTCCTTGTGAACAGGAGCAGCAAGGACTGGGGGCTCAGCCAGCTGTCTCTTCAAATCCTCAAAAGCAGCATTAGCAGCATCATTCCAGATAAAGTCATCTGTTTTCTTCATCAACTGGTACAGTGGCATGGCCTTTTCACCCAAACGGCTTATAAACCGGCTCAAAGCAGCGATGCGGCCCGCCAGACGCTGGACGTCGCTTATGCACGCTGGCTTAGCCAGAGAGGTGATTGCCTTGATCTTTTCCGGGTTAGCTTCAATGCCTCTGTGAGAAACCAGAAAACCCAAGAGCTTGCCTGCGGGAACACCAAAAACACACTTGGCCGGGTTAAGCATCATCTTGTAAACCCGGAGATTGTCAAAGGTTTCTCTAAGATCATCTACCAGGGTCTCCTTCTCCCTGGATTTAACCACGATATCATCCACATAGGCATGAACATTGCGCCCAATCTGGTTATGAAGACAATTCTGCACACAACGCTGGTAAGTCGCCTGTGCACTCTTGAGCCCAAAAGGCATAGACACATAACAGAAGGCTCCAAAGGGAGTGATGAACGCCGTCTTCTCCTGGTCCTTAACTGCCATTTTAATCTGATGGTATCCAGAATAAGCATCCAAAAAACTTAAGCGTTCACAACCCGCCGTAGCATCAATAATTTGATCAATACGAGGGAGAGCAAAAGGATCAGCCGGACAGGCCTTGTTTAAATCCGTGTAATCCACACACATCCGCCAGGTGCCGTTCTTCTTGAGCACGAGCACCGGGTTAGCTAACCACTCTGGATGAAAGACTTCCACGATAAACCCGGCCGCCAAAAGCCGGGCTACCTCCTCACCAATGGCTTTCCGCCTCTCCTCATTAAACCGCCGAAGGAATTGCTTGACCGGCTTAAATTTTGGATCAATATTGAGAGTGTGCTCAGCGAGTTCTCTAGGTACACCTGGCATGTTAGAAGGTTTCCATGCAAAAATGTCCCTGTTCTCACGGATGAACTCGATGAGCGCGCCTTCCTATTTCGGATCCAGATTGGCACTGATGCTGAACTGCTGAGATGAGTCACCTGGAACAAAGTCAACAAGTTTAGTCTCATCAGCTGACTTAAATTTCATTACCGGCTCATGCTCCGTGGTTGGCTTTTTCAAAGACGTCATATCTGCCGGGTCAACATTGTCCTTGTAAAACTTCAACTCCTCTGTTGCACAAACAGATTCAGCGTAAGCCGCGTCACCTTCCTCACACTCCAAGGCTATCTTTCGGCTGCCATGAACCGTAATGGTCCCATTGTGACCCGGCATCTTGAGCTGCAAATACACGTAACACGGCCGTGCCATGAACTTGGCGTAAGCCGGCCGCCCAAATAAAGCATGGTACGGACTCCTTATCTTAACCACCTCAAAGGTTAGTTTTTCCGCCCTATAATTGTACTCATCTCCAAAGGCCACTTCCAGCTCGATCTTACCGACTGGATATGCCGACTTACCGGGCACCACGCCATGGAAAACAGTATTGGACTGGCTGAGATTTTTATCAGTCAAACCCATACGACGGAAGGTCTCATAATAGAGGATGTTGATGCTGCTGCCTCCGTCCATGAGCACTTTAGTGAATTTATATCCCCCAACCTGAGGAGCCACCACCAAGGCCAGGTGACCCGGATTATCAACCCGGGGAGGATGATCTTCCCTACTCCACACAATAGGCTGATCAGACCATCTTAAATATCGTGGAACCGCCGGCTCAACAGCATGCACAGCCCTTTTATGGAGCTTCTGCTCTCGCTTGCACAGACTAGTAGTAAACACATGATACTGCCCGCCATTGAGCTGCTTTGGATTGGTCTGGTATCCCCCCTGCTGCTGCTGCTGATGACCCTGGCCGGACTGCTGATTAAAGCCCCCTTGAACATTCTGAGAATTGGAATTTGAACCGCCGCCCGGGCCATGAAAGCTGCCGGCGCCTGAGCCGCCACCCGGGCCACTGTTGCCATTGAAAGCATTGGAATTTTTAAAGGCCTTCATGATTGCGCAGTCTTTCCATAGATGAGTGGCCGGCTTTTCCCTAGAGCCATGCCTTGGACAAGGCTCATTCAACAACTGCTCAAGCGTCGGGACTGACCCGCCGGCACGGGGAGGTGGTCTCCCCTTACGCCGGTGGTTGTTACCCTGTGAATTGGCGTTGGCTACAAACTTCATACTGCCATCAGCCTTACGCTTGTTACCTCCCTGGTTCGCCGGGTTATGCTGGGGGCCCTTTCCATTGCCATTCCGTTTTCCCTTCCCTGTCCTTTCATCATCCGACGCGGGATCCTTGGTACTATCAGAGTCGGCGTACTTGACCAGAGCCGCCATCAGCGTACCCATATCATTGCAATCGCGCTTGAGCCGCCCGAGCTTCATCTTCAGGGGCGCAAAACGACAATTCTGCTCTAACATTAAGACTGCAGAGCCGGCATCCATCTTATCAGATAAATGTATTATCTCTTTGACCCGGCGAACCCAATGGGTTGTAGACTCACCCTCCTGCTGCTTACAGTTAGTCAAATCCACAATTGACATAGATTGCCTACATGTATCTTTGAAGTTTTGGATGAACCGGGCTTTTAGCTCAGCCCAAGACCCGATAGAGTTCGGTAGCAGTCCTTTCAACCAAGTGCGGGCACTCCCATCTAACATCATGGTGAAGTACTTGGCCATTGCCGCTTCGCTGACCTCCAGCAACTCCATAGCCATCTCGTAACTCTCGATCCATGCTCTGGGTTGTAAATCAGCCGTGTAATTAGGTACCTTCCTAGGCCCCTTGAAATCCTTGGGCAGACGTTCATTACGGAGAGCCGGCACCAGACAAGGAACACCTCCGGTCCTCGTAGGTATACCCGCGTCAATGGAAGCCGTCGGATAAGACGGGAGTGGCTGGTAAGCCATCAACTGAGCCGCCTGTTCCGCCTCTTGTCGTGCTCTGTCTTGGTCTACCGCGTTAAAAGCTCCATTATGAACCGGGCCGTGGCCTGGAGGCAAGTCACGACGTCGGACATTGCTAGAGCCGGTCGCTGAGACCATGTGTCTGCTATAACTCGGGCTCCGGCCCGGACGAGGGGTTGAATGAATCCTGTCCCGGCTATAAGAGCATGCCTCCTATTGCGCCAGAGCCGTCTGAAGGAGTTCTCTGACCCGGCGGGTTTCAACCGCCGTCGGAGAATCGCCATCGATTGGGAGAGCCGCTAGTCGCGCCGCCGCGGCGACCATGTTTTCCAACGGGTTGGCATAATGGCCCGGTGGTATTGGCACGTACTGAGGAGGGGCGGCGTTCACCCGGGGAGGCCCCATCACTTGGGGCTGAATTGACGTTCCAGCCCCGGGCGCCGTGATCTCTGGCGGGTTACTGGGCCCTGCACCAGGCGTGTTGAAGAGGTTTCGAGGATCGTAAACCGGAGGGAGTCGAGATTGGGCCTTTTGATGCCTTCTTCTCATGACCTCATTGGACGCGTTCTGATCCATCGTGAGCCGGAAAGATTGCGCCTGAATCAGCTGAGTCTGGGCATCGAGAGCCGCCCTCTCTGCAGCCATCCTGATCCCTTCCGCCACCAGATCCTCCTTGGCTTTTGCTAGATCCAACCTTAACTGTGCCACCTCCGCGTCATGCTGAGCTTGATCCGCCGGGGTAGCGGTTAACAGGGCCGTCATCTTGTCTGTGAGATCCATCAGCACCTCAGCCGGCGAGGGCACAGGGCTTCCTGCCCCGGCGGTGGGGTTTGGAACAGGTTGTGCGCCAGCCATGAAGATTCCAACCCGGCTCGGCGGCTCAAAGGGGTCCGGAATACTGTCGCCATCGGAACAACCCCTGAGCCTGCCATCTTGAAGTTGGTATAACGAGTCGGTCTCCTCTGTGGATGACTCGCCGTCAGAGCGAGCGGCCGTCTCCTCGCCAGATCCAGATCCTTCAGAGAGTCCTCCATGGACGCATCCCACGAAAGCATGCTTCAAGGCAGGCAGAGTTCGGGCGGGTCGTGCACGCTGAGCCGTCTCGATGAGATTGGCGCAGGGGCCCGGCTCAAGGCCCGGCTCACCAATCTTGCCAATAAAGACATGGATTCCGCGGAAGGGGACCCGGTACCCGTACTCAATTGAGCCGGCGTCGGGGCCCCAGTTTGCATCGTCGATGTAGAGCTTGCCGCGACGACTCTTGGTCATCCGGCCCACAGCGTATCCCTTGAGCCCTTCGAAGCTGCCCTTCAAGAACTCAAATCCACCGTGCGTTGGCCCCACGGTGGGCGCCAACTATCGTGGAATTGTCACGGCAGATGTCCTCATGCAAGGACTTAGTCGTGAAGCCATCGCAGCTAGGAAGCTTAAAGGGGTTAAACGGGACAAGGAACACGAGGATTATACTGGTTCGGCCCCTTACGGTGAAGGTAAAAGCCTACGTCCAGTTGAGATGGTATTACTTAAAGTTTCGATGACAAAGGAGCTTAATCGCTATGCCTGGCTATCGATCTGTCCTCTCCCCTCCTGAACCGCCGCCGGGTCGTCCCTTTATATAGAGAGGTTGACGCCCAGTGGCTCTCAGAGTCCCGGCCGGCTTATAACAGTATCCGGCTCGGACTCTTAACTGCTCTTGCCTTACATTACAAGTCTTGCCATAACGGCGGTTTATCACTACGGGCCTTAAGCCGCCTCCGGGTCTTAAGCCCATTACTGATCCGCCATGTCCAGCCTGGTACTGGGCTTCACGTGATGATCATTATGACGTAACCCGGCCCCTCCTGGGCGGGTGACTCTAATGGTTATATCCTCAACAGCTTTGGTCACAGGGCAATATTCACATTAGTCCCGGTTCAGTCATGAACCGGGACTAATGTGAGCATTGGTCCCGGTTCGTGCGGCCAGGGGCCTGCTGGGCCTCGTGGGGGCATTGGTCCCGGTTCGTCCGGACCCTTTGGTCCCGGTTGGTGGGACAAACCGGGACCAATGGGCCACACTCCTGGCCCACCACCCTTTAGTCCCGGTTCCTACCACAAACCGGGACTAAAGGGCTGGTCCTAGTTGCGGCCAGTGTTTAGTCCCACCTCGCCAACCGAAGGGCGCTCACACCAGTTTATAAGCCCGTCCCTCTCTGCCTTGTTGAGCTCCTCTTAAAGTGAAAATAGATGCCCTTATACAGGGAATTTGACCTAAATTCACAGTAAATTTCATAGAAATTTATTATGAATTTAGGTTGAATTTCCTCTATAAGCGCATCTATATTCATTTTTTATATTTATAAAATAAATAAACCTTAATAAAATAAATAAAAATAAATAAACCTTAATAAAATAAAATAAAATAAACTATAGTAACTAAAATAAATAAACCTTAATAAATTAAGTAAAAATAGCAGCAGTAAAATAAATAAAAATAGCAGCAGTAAAATAAATAAAAATAAAATAATTAAAGTAAAATACATAAGTAATTAGAAATAAAATAAATAAGTTTTTTGTTGTAAGTAGAAACAAAACAAAACAAATAAAGCAAAAGAGAAAAAAAACAGAGGAAAAAATTATGCCACCTACTGGGCCACCACGGCATGAATACGACTAGAAACCCATCCATGGGCCAGGATTCAGGCCCGCAGAAGGCCCTGTAGGCCCCACAGGCAAAGAGAACGGTTAGGCCCGAAAGCCTGCAGTTGAGAGGAGTTCGAGAGCGTGAGCACAGCAGCGCTTATAAACCACTCTCGAGCTCTCTCAACTAGCGAGGTGGGACTAAACTTTTGACGTGGGGCAGCACAAGGCCTTTGGTCCCGGTTGGTGCCACCAACCGGGACTAAAGGGGGCATTGGTCCCGGTTCGTGGCACCAACCGGGACCAAAGGCCTTTAGTCCCGGTTGGTGCCACGAACCGGGACCAATGAGTTCCCTATATATACCCCATCGCCACAGCAGAGCACTCCAGAGTGCTCTGTTTTTTCTAGCCGGCGAGGGGAGGGCATTTGGGTGCTCTAGCTCACCTCCTATGCACATGAGGTGTTCGATGAAATGTCTGAGCCACACTAGTTAATCTTTCTCCTCTCGAAACTCGACCTCCGAGCTCCATTTTCCCCGAGATTTGTCTAGGTTTAGCGGTCCGTCACGTCCCGTCCCCGTCTTCACCGCCGTCGATCGCCCGCGCCGATCTCGTCGCCAGCACCACCGTGGTGAGCCTCTTGTTCTTATCTTCTTTCTGAAAGGAAAAAATTCTTACTTTAGATAGTTACTTGTCTAATTTTGTTACTTTTATTATTCCTTCTTATTACATAGTGTGATGGTTTTGGTATCCGCCCCCGTCGGCCCTCGTCCTGTCCATGATTTGGATGTGGTATATATTATCTTTTTATAATTATTTGGTTCATTTATTGTTTATGACAAATATACCGACCAACGTGACATAGATTTTATTTATCTAGGAGGTGGTTGAACCGGAAATTCTAACCGACCCTATTGTCGAGAGGTTAAATTTAGTTGAAGAAGAAAACAATTACTTGAAGGAAAAAATAAAAAAATTGAGGAGGAGAAGATGATATTGGAGTTGCATGTTGCGGATGTCGTCGATGATCACAAGATCAAGATGGATGCAATGCGCTTGAAGATTAGAAAGATTAGAAAATATGCCATTCATACCGAGGCTTGGTATCATTATGCCGTTGGATCAATTGTTACCTTGGTTGCGATTATGATCGCATTTGTTTTCGCATTGAAATGTTTTACATAGTTTCAATGTATGGTTTAATTAATTAGATGCTCTGGAGAGCTATATATATGTTGTTAGATGAGAACTATGTATGTACTTTGGTTTTAATGTGATGATGAACTTCTATTAATTTGGTCACTTAATTATCTATTCATGATGTTCTGTAATGGTTTTTGACACACTTAATTATATATAATGCACGCAGATGAACCGGCAATGGATGTACGGTGACAGACACACCTTCGAGTACATTAAGGGCGTGCATGATTTTCTCGAAGTGGCTGAGGCAAACAAGCAGAATGGTTTTATGTGTTGTCCATGCCCTATATGTGGGAATACGAAGTCTTACTCTGACCGGAAAATCCTTCACACCCACCTGCTTTACAAGGGTTTCATGCCACACTATAATGTTTGGACGAGGCACGGAGAAATAGGAGTTATGATGGAAGACGGCGAAGAAGAAGAGGACGATGACAACTATGTGCCCCCTGAATACGGTGATGCTGCAATGGGGGAAGTTTCTGAAGATCAAGAGGAACCAGACGATGTGCCCAATGATGCTGCAAGGGGGGAAGCTGCTGAAGATCAAGAGGAACCAGTGCCCGATGATGATGATCTCCGCCGGGTCATAGTCGATGCAAGGACGCAATGCGAAAGTCAAAAGGAGAAGCTGAAGTTCGATCGCATGTTAGAGGATCAAAAAAAAGGGTTGTACCCCAATTGCGAAGATGGCAACACAAAGCTCGGTACCGTACTGGAATTGCTGCAGTGGAAGGCAGAGAATGCTGTGCCTGACAAAGGATTTGAGAAGCTATTGAAAATATTGAAGAAGAAGCTTCCAAAGGATAACGAATTTCCCGACAGTACATACGCAACAAAGAAGGTCGTATGCCCTCTAGGATTGGAGGTGCAGAAGATACATGCATGCCCTAATGACTGCATCCTCTACCGCGGTGCGTACAAGGATCTGAACGCATGCCCGGTATGCGGTGCATTGCGGTATAAGATCAGACGAGATGACCCTGGTGATGTTGACGGCGAGCCCCCCAGGAAGAGGGTTCCCGCGAAGGTGATGTGGTATGCTCCTATAATACCACGGTTGAAACGTCTGTTCAGAAACGAAGAGCATGCCAAGTTGATGCGATGGCACAGTGAGGACCGTAAGAAAGACGGGAAGTTGAGAGCACCCGCTGACGGGTCGCAGTGGACAAAAATCGAGAGAAAGTACTGGGCTGAGTTTGCAGCTGACCCAAGGAACGTATGGTTTGGTTTAAGCGCGGATGGCATTAATCCTTTCGGGGAGCAGAGCAGCAATCACAACACCTGGCCCGTGACTCTATGTATGTATAACCTTCCTCCTTGGATGTGCATGAAGCGGAAGTTCATTATGATGCCAGTTCTCATCCAAGGCCCTAAGCAACCCGGCAACGACATTGATGTGTACCTAAGGCCATTAGTTGAAGAACTCTTACAGCTGTGGAATGAAAATGGTGTACGTACGTGGGATGAGCACAAACAGGAGGAATTTAACCTGCACGCGTTGCTGTTTGTAACCATCAACGATTGGCCCGCTCTCAGTAACCTTTCAGGACAGACAAACAAGGGATACCACGCATGCACGCACTGTTTAGATGACACTGAAAGTATATACCTAGACAAAAGCAGGAAGAATGTGTACCTGGGCCATCGTCGATTTCTTCCGACCAACCATCAATGTCGAAAGAAAGGCAAGCATTTCAAAGGCAAGGCAGATCACCGGAAGAAGCCCGCCATGCGTACCAGTGATCACGTACTTGCTATGGTCAATGATTTACACGTAATCTTTGGAAAGGGTCCCGGCGGACTAGCTGTTCTGAATGACGCTGAGGGACACGCACCCATGTGGAAGAAGAAATCTATATTTTGGGACCTACCCTACTGGAAAGAGCTAGAGGTCCGCTCTTCAATCGACGTGATGCACGTGACGAAGAACCTTTGCGTGAACCTGCTAGGCTTCTTGGGCGTGTATGGGAAGACAAAAGATACACCTGAGGCACGGGAGGACCTGCAACGTTTGCACGAAAAAGACAGCATGCCTCCGAAGCAGTATGAAGGTCCTGCCAGCTACGCTCTTACGAAAGAAGAGAAAGAAATCTTCTTTGAATGCCTGCTCAGTATGAAGGTCCCGACTGGCTTCTCGTCGAATATAAAGGGAATAATAAATATGCCAGAGAAAAAGTTCCAGAACCTAAAGTCTCATGACTGCCACGTGATTATGACGCAACTGCTTTCGGTTGCATTGAGGGGGCTTCTACCGGAAACGTCCGATTAGCCATTGTGAAGCTATGTGCATTCCTCAATGCAATCTCTCAGAAGGTGATCGATCCAGAAATCATACCAAGGCTAAGGAGTGATGTGGCGCAATGTCTTGTCAGTTTCGAGCTGGTGTTCCCACCATCCTTCTTCAATATCATGACACACGTCCTAGTTCATCTAGTCGACGAGATTGTCATTCTGGGGCCCATATTTCTACACAATATGTTCCCCTTTGAGAGGTTCATGGGAGTCCTAAAGAAATATGTCCATAACCGCGCTAGGCCAGAAGGAAGCATCTCCATGGGCCATCAAACACAGGATGTCATTGGGTTTTGTGTTGACTTCATTCCTGGCCTTAAGAAGATAGGTCTCCCTAAATCGCGGTATGAGGGGAGACTGACTGGAAAAGGCACGCTTGGAGGGGACTCAATAATATGCAGGGACGGATATTCTTGGTCTCAAGCACACTACACAGTTCTACAGAACTCTACCTTGGTGACCCCGTATGTCGATGAACACAAGAACAGTCTGCGCTCCAAGCACCCGGAGCAGTGTGACGACTGGATTACATGTGAACACATCAGGACTTTCAGCAGTTGGTTAGAAACACGTCTCAGAGGTGACACCACTGTTTGTGATGAGTTGTACTCGTTGTCCAGGGGACCATCTTCGACTGTATTGACTTACAAAGGATACGAGATAAATGGGAATACATTTTACACGATCGCCCAAGATCAAAAGAGCACCAACCAAAACAGCGGTGTCCGCTTTGATGCAGCAACCGAGAGGGGAAAGGACACATATTATGGTTACATAATGGACATATGGGAACTTGACTACGGACATGATTTTAAGGTCCCTTTGTTTAAGTACAAATGGGTCAATCTGTCAGGAGGCGGGGTACAGGTAGACCCACAGTACAGAATGACAACAGTGGATCTGAACAATCTTGGGTACACTGACGAACTGTTCGTCCTAGCCAATGATGTGGCACAGGTTATCTATGTGAAGGACATGTCTACCAGACCGAGGAAAAGAAAAGATAAGGAAGCGAATACATCATACGATGAGCCAAAGCGCCACATAGTTCTTTCAGGAAAAAGGGACATTGTGGGAGTGGAGGGCAAGACAGACATGTCTGAAGATTATGAAAAGTTTCATGAAATTCCTCCCTTCAAAGTCAAGGCTGACCCAAGCATCCTGATAAACGATGAAGATTATCCATGGTTACGGCGCAATAAGCAAATGACACAAGCGAAGAAAAAGTGAAGACTTTCTCCCGCAACTATTATGATGATACCATGCCAACTTTGTAATAGACGAGTATGATACCATTGTCCGTTTTGTACAAGAAGTGCATCTAGTTTTTGCCGTAACCCTCTCAACTGTCTTGCACATGCTATGTGGATGAAATGATGATACCATGCCAACTTTCAACCTTTTCAGAGTTCATTTGAAATGCTTTCAATTTTAGGGTCTTATAGCTCAAAATAATTAGTAAATGCATGAAAAATAACAGGCCAAAAATTAAAAATTATGCCACCTACTGGGCCACCACGGCCTGAATACGATTAGAAACCCATCCATGGGCCAGGATTCAGGCCCGCAGAAGGCCCAGTAGGCCCACAGGCATGTACAGAGAGGTTAGGCCCGTAAGCCTGCTTTAGAGAGGAGCTCGACAGCTCAGGCGCACCGCACCTTATAAACTGGTGCGGCTCTCTCTTAGCTAGCGAGGTGGGACTAAACTCACCACCATGCCGCTGTGCAAGGCCATTGGTCCCGGTTGGTGGCACGAACCGGGACCAATTCCACCCTTTGGTCCCTGTTGGTGCCACGAACCGGTACTAATGAGGCTGTGGCCCCACGAGCACCTTTAGTACCGGTTCGTGGCACGAACCGGTACTAGAGTTTCTTACTAAGCAGTTTTTTAGTCCCACCTCGCTAGCTGAGAGGCACTAGGAGCGGTTTATAAACCCTGAGTGCAGAGACGATGAAGAAGAGGCGCAATGCTCACGTTGCTTAGCTTCAAGCCTTGAGGAATAAGGTAGACTGCATGAAGCTATGTGCAGTGCAGTCTACACTATTCCGAAAGGCTTGAAGCAAATCAACGAGCATTGCGCCTCTTTTTTATTTTTAATAACTTATTACAACTCCGGACTTCTTGTGTTCCGACAAAATAAAATAAACTTTAATAAAATTTATGAAGCTAAAATTAACAAAGTATTTTCTGTTCAAAACATTATAAGAAACCTCTATTATTATTGAAACTAAAATCATATAAAATTAATGCAACTAAAATTATCGAAGTATTTTCTGTTCAAAATCATTAAAAGCAAAAAGAATTTTCATAAAGAACTTTTTTTGATAGAAACTTTAATAGCAAAAAGAATTATCATAAAGTAAAATAAATAAGTTTTTTGTTGTAAGTAGAAACAAAACAAAATAAATAAAGCAAAAAAGAAAACAAAAAAACTAAATACAGCAAAAAGAATTTTCATAAAGAACTTTTTTTGATAGAAACTTTAATAGCAAAAAGAATTATCATAAAGTAAAATAAATAAGTAATTAGAAATAAAATAAATAAGTTTTTGTTGTAAGTAGAAACAAAACAAAATAAATAAAGCAAAAAAGAAAACTAAAAAACTAAAAACAGCAACAAAAATTGTTGGGGCGCTGTCCGCTGGGCCCTCCAACCCTCGGGTTTGCAAATACATGCCCAGAAGGGCTAGAGGGCTCAACGGGCAGCGCGCCAAATTTAGGCCCAGAAGCCTGCTATAGAGAGGAGTTCGAGACAGCAGCCGCAGCAGGGCTTATAAACCACTCCGAGCCCCTCTCAACTAGCGAGGTGGGACTAAACTTTTGGCCGCGACGCGGGCAGCAAGAGGCCTTTGGTCCCGGTTGGTGCCACCAACCGGGACTAAAGGGGTGCATTGGTACCGGTTCGTGGCACGAACCGGTACCAATGCACCCCTTTAGTCCCGGTTGGTGGCACCAACCGGGACCAAAGGCCGCCGCTTCCCGCCCTTTGCGCTGCTGAAAAGGGACCTTTGGTCCTGGTTGGTGGCACCAACCGGGACTAAAGGGTGGCATTGGTCCCGGTTGGTGCCACGAACCAGGACCAATGCCCTTGCTATATAACCAGGACTTGTGAAAATTTCACATCTCCCTCGCCTCCCTCGCCAGTTGCCCCCGCCGCCAGGCTGTCCAAATCGCTCGCGCGCTCCTCGTCGCCGTCGCCGCCGCCGGCCGCCATCCCCGTCTCCCCATGCCCCTGCCCCGCGCCCGAGCCCACGCCGGTCGCCACCCCGTGCCCCTGCCCCGTCCCCGAGCACGCACGGCCGCGCCCCTGCGCCCCGGCCCGCCCCCACCATTGTCGTCGTCGCCGGCGCCCGCCCCCACTGCCGCCCCTGCCTCAACGCCGCCCCTCCTCCCCGTTCGGTCCGGCTCCGGCGACCCCCTTTCCTCCCTGTCCCCTCGATCCTCTTCATATAATTTTTTTTCATATGCATATGTTGATTATATGGATGGATGGATGATGTATATGTTCATTATATGGATGGATGGATGATGTATGCTTTTTTTCATATAATTTTTTTAGGCAGATTTTTAGAATTTTTTAGGCAAATTTTTAGAATTTTTTGTGTATGTATGTTATTTTATATGTATGTATGTATGTATGTTCATATGTATGTATGTTTATATGCAAAGCATATGCAAAGAAAATGTATGAATGGTCATATGCAAAGAAAAATGTATGTATGGTCATATGCAAAGAAAATGTATGTATGTATGTTCATATGAAAGAAAAATGTATGTATGTATGTTCATATGCATATGCAAAGAAAATGTATGTTCATATGCATATGCAAAGAAAATGTATGTTCATATATATGATGATATGTTCATGTATGAGTATATGTATGTATATATGTTCTCTGTGTATATATATGTTCATGTATATATGCAAAAGATAGATTTTTAGAAAAGTTAGGATTTTTTTCTGTTCATAGATTTTTTGGTGATATTAATTATTGTAGAATATGCAAATGTTTGTATATTCATATGAACAATGCATTAGGCAAAACCTTTACTGTTTTTTGAAATTTTCTATTTGAACATTTTTTTATGAATGAGAGGAAAAAGGAAAATAAGAAGAGGAAGAAAGGAGAAGAAGAGGAGAGGAAGAAGAGGAGAAATAAATAAGAAGAGGAAAAAAGAAGAAAAAGAAGAGGAGAAGAAGAAAGGAATAGTTCTATTTTTTCTTCTTCTCTCCTTTATTCCTTTCTTCTTCTCCTCTTTTTTTTTCTTCTTTTTTTTCTTCGATCTTCTCCTCTATTCCTTTTCTTCTTCTCCTCTTTTTATTTCTTCTTCGTTTTCTTATGTTTTATCGGTTCTGTCGTCGTCGATATACCCCTCTCTCGATAACTTCAACACGAGGGGGGGTCGATATACCCCCTCCTCGATAATATTATTTTCCCATGTACGTATGTCGTCGTTGTCGATATAACCCCCTCCCGATAACTTCAACACGTGGGGGGGGGGGGTCGATATACCCCCTCCCCGATAACATTATTTTCCCATGTATGTATGTCGTCGTTGTCGATATATATAACTCCCTCCCAGATAACTTCGACATGATGGATGGTCGATATTTATACCCCCTCTCGACCGTGATAACTTATACCACGGGAGCACCCCCCGGCCCTCTCGCTCGACCAAAACTCTCGAGGACACCCAAACCCTAGAAAAAAACGATGTCGGTCTCCTACCCCCTCCCGCCGCGCCCCTACCCTTGAAGCGTTGCCGAGGCCACCCCAAACCCGGAATAAGCTAGGTCTACGTTTGCACTAATATATCCACCTGCTGTCATGTTTGTGTAATACTTGCCATGTTGTAATATTTGCAGAAACAATGGAGCACGGACGAGACGAGCAAGCAGAAGAGGTGTTGGGGGACATAATCTTAGCCGGAGGTGATATCTTGTCGTATCTTAACGACAATGATGGTCTGGAAGAACAGGGTGAAGAAGCAGGCTACGGTGATCGAAGAGTGGAGGAGGAAAGACATGATTATGATGGCTCCGGTGACCCAATGCTGGTGCAAGAAGGAGCCCGTGGTGACGGCTCCGGTGACCGAACAGAGTCCGGCCAGGTAAATATATTAGTTAAGCCTGTGCTGACTAGCTAATTGATGCATTCATTGTTTTGGTATGTACACATATTAATTAACACTCGTCTTTCTTCTTTTTTCTAGCCCTCCGGATCGAGCACAACTGCGGTAAAGAGACGAGGCCCGAAGAGAAAGTTGCGCTCGGATGAAAGGTTTGAGATCACAGCAATCGCGCGCGACGGCCAACCGATTGAACCCATCCGGACAAAGGATGCATTTGTTGCTCAGTGCGGGGTTCTAGTTAGGGACAAGATCCCGATCAGCATCCACCAATGGTATAAGCCTAAGAAGGAAGACCCTGAGGTGTCTTATGTCAATGATATGCAGAAAGATGATCTTTGGACTGAGCTGAAGGCAAATTTCACCCTACCGCCAGAGGAGGATCCGAAGAAGCCAGTTAAAGAGCAATTAATCAAGTCTCATGCTCTTAAGAAGATGGCAGACCTATTCAGGAGGTGGAAGAATGAGCTGAAAACGTTTGTCGACAAAGAAGAGACACCAGAATTCATCGGCCGGTATGAGAAGATCAGAGATCACTGGCCCGCATTTGTGGCCCACAAGACATCGGAAAAGAGTAAGATGTCAGCGACAAACAAGAAGAATGCTGCGAAGAAGAAGCTTCACCATCGCACGGGGTCAGGTGGCTACCTCAAAGCCCGAACTAAGTGGGCCAAGGCTGAGAATGATCTGCTTGAAAAAGGGATCGAACCACAGACAATGAACTGGACAGACCGTTGCCGGACTTGGTTCTTCGGGGCTGGCGGAACCTTGGACCCTGTATCAGGGAGGTGCATTTGGACGAACGAGCTTTTGAGAATACCAGTCAAGAAGATTCAGCAATATATCGATGCAGCGCAGGAAGGGACGTTCGTTCCAGACAGAGAGAACGACGAGCTCACAATGGCCCTCGGGAATCCTGAGCACCCTGGACGGACACGAGGCACGCTAGGCTCCGTTCCGTGGAAGGCTGGTTTTTCGGACGCGGGCGGTTACAAAAACCAGGAGAGGAGGAAAAAAGTGGAGCAGATCCAAATTCAGAAGCTGCACGAAAGGGTTCAAGCGCTAGAGGAACGAGACGGCAATCGACATGCCGAAACTGCCTCCGAAGCTACACCGCCATCTCAGCGGAGAAGCAGCGTGGCTTCCACCGAGCTGCTTCAGCTGGAGCATGCGGCTCCTGCTAGCTACCCCGTGGATGCTATCACGGAGTCTCAACATTGCCACCTTATGACGGAATGGCAGAACTTCAAAGTCAAGGCGGCTGTTGGCTCTGTTTTACCTCCTAAACCCAGCGCAACCTACCACTGCCGGCCGATTCCAGAAGGATATGCTAGGGTGATGGTGGATGAAATAACAGAGGGATTTGAGGAGCTCCAGCTTGACCACCCTACCGGTGAAGGGGAGACTCGGCTGGGTTCTGCTCTGAAGACTCCACGCCTATGGCGGAAGGAGCTCATCAAGCTTTCGAACTGGACGGCTCCGGCGAGTAAGGGCACTCCGCCTCCTCCTCCGGCGAGTGATCAGGGCACTCAGCCTCCTTCTCCGGCGCGTGGCGGCACTCCTCCTCCTTCTCCGCCTGCGCCGGCGCGCCAGAGCAGCTAGTCTCCTCCTTCTCCGCCTCGTCAGCAAGGGCGGAAGAGACCCGCCGCCGTTGCGGCTGCTCCGGCGCGTCGTAGTCCTTCTCCTACGCCTCGTAAGCAAGGAAAGAAGACAGCCGCAACCGCTCCATCTGCTCTGCCGGCGTCTAGCAGTACAGCTGCCAGAGGCGGGAGGCAATACAGATTCGGTCCTTCTCTGAAGACTCCAGAGAAGTTACCATATGAGAGGACCGAGGAGGAAACCAGGAAGATCGTGCGAGCCGAAGTGACAAACTTCTTTGAAGGGGTGAAAGCAAAGAAACATCCACCTCCGGAGGAGAAGGTAGATCCGGTGAAAGCAAAGCGCACTCTGGCTGCCCTGACAAAACCACCAAAGTCTCCGCCGAGAGGCAACTATGAGCACATTCTTGCAAAGACATATGCCGAAGCGGAGCGGTCGGGAAGTACTGTCAGTGATCAAAGGTTAAAAGAACGACGAGCTGGGAAAAAAATTGCCTAGCTCGGCGAACAAGCGAACCAATCGTGCCCCCCGCTCAAGGTGTCAAAAGACATCGTCGCTAATGATCCGAGGATGGTGCCCGGTTATAGCAATCTTGGAGATTACCTGCCCGACGATGTACATTATGAAATCATGGAGGTGGACGAACACAAATACCATTACGGGAAGCCTCTCATCAAAGATGAAAGATTTCTAACAACGATGATGCGAAGATTACATGATTGGTACATGAAAACCTGCAGAGAGTCTGATGGGACGAGTACTTTGACGCTGAGAGTTAAACCGGAGCATGACCTCGTTGGAATTGAACTGCTGAATGTTCCATTTGAGGATTTCTTCCAGTTTTACAATCAAAAGGCCCTCAATAAAACAACGATCACTTGCTACTGTCTGTAAGTAGTACTACTTCTGTCATTAAGTCTCTCTATATAGGCCAACTCTTTCATTGCATGTATTTATAATTATCCTCACTATATTATGCAGATTGAAGATCGCCGAATTGGAGAAAAGACAAATCGGTGATATTGGGTTCATTAACACAAATCTCATAGATGCATATACGGTTGAAAAACATCCCAAAGAAGCCGAGGCCAACTTGCTACAATCGTTGGTATTAAATCAAAACAAAGATATAATACTCTTTCCTTACAACTTCAAGTGAGTGTTACTGTCTTGTGCATATTCGGTTTCCCTTATTAGTCCAGGTTATGGTAATGTAATTGATGACTTATGCATGCATGCGCAGCTTTCACTATATTCTCCTAGAGATTAAGCTTGAGCAGGGAGTAGTAACCGTCTTAGACTCGAGACGAAAAGATCCCCAGGACTATGCGAACATGACTCAAATGCTCGAGAAGTAAGTTAAATCGATCATTATCCACCATATCAGCAACTTTGTTCATTTCCTGATATCAAGTAATTGTTTTCTTTGTCTGGCAGGGTTTGGAGAAAATTCACCACAAAAGCTCCGGGACTACCGAAGAAGCTGCAATTTAAACACCCGAAAGTAAGTACTATAGTAGCATGTTCCGCGCATCTCCTAGTGATTCAAGCGCTAGTTTCATCAATACCATTTAGCATGCTTGCTTATCAGTTTGATTGACCTCTATTTCTTGTAAAGTGGTTGTGGCAGGAACCCGGGAATAATTACTGTGGATACTACGTTTGCGAGTCCATCCGCTACACGACCTATGAGCGGGGCTACACTGAAGAACAATATGAAGTGCGTAAGCAATAATATTCACAATTTTATTTTATTACCATCATTTGTGTTGAGTTTCATTTATTCATATATATATGTATTGACCCCCTTCTTCAAATTAGATGTTTCGGAAGCGGGATGAACTCCTAGCACCAGATCGTATGCGAGGAATTCAAGAGGAATTGGCGGCATTCTTCCTGACCACGTGATCGCTGAAAACGGAGAATACTATGTGGACCCTGTGTTCCTACAATTTAATTAGGAGATTGTATTGTAAGAGATAATTATTGTATATATGTAGCCGGTAGTGTCGGATAGATATACGAGAACTTGTTGTTCGACCAATCTCTCGGAGAAGGAGAGGTGGTCGATATCACTTCTCTCTGTATGCATATGTTCATGACGATCTTCTGTTTCCTTCATTTGATTACTAGCTAGCGTGTCTAGTCCTCTCCATATGTATATAGTACATAGCGTCGACCAAGCACGGAGATAAGAGAGGACACTTTTCTCTATTAATTAGCTAGCTAACACAATATATGAAACACCTAAATTAACCCCCCAAAACCCCTAAACCACCCCCTTTCAAAAAAAAACCAAAACCTCAGCTCCTGCCAGCTGCTGACGCGTGGATGCCTATTGGTCCCGGTTGGTGACACCAACTGGGACAAAAGGCCCTGCATATTGGTCCCGGTCAACCGGGACCAAAGGCCCCCCTGCCTGGGCTGGCAGCAGCGGCCACGTGGAGGACCTTCTGTTCCGGTTCGTGTAAGAACCGGGACTAAAGGGTTAGGGCTTTAGTAACGACCCTTTAGTCCCGGTTCGAAAACCGGGACAAAAGACCCTTACAAACCGGGGTAAAAGCCCCTTTTCCTACTAGTGTTCTCACAAAGTTTCAGAATTTTTAAAAATGCTTTGATATGTTTTTCTCACGTGGGTGCATCAAGCTGGTGTGTAGAAAAATCACACTCTTATCTGAACCCTTATGTTGGCTTAGCTCTCACGGTCTCCGAATCACAGTTCTGCACCACGCGTCACTCCAGTGTGCCTGCTGGAAGTTCAGCATAGCATAGACACCGAAAACTCTAGAGAAGGGCCATCTGGTTTGCTACGAATCGTGTGAAGTGAAAGAAACAAAGAATTCAGCATCTGCACACTGTTCGCTCATTATCGGTTCGTGCACGTTCCCGAGAGCCAATGAACCTGTATTCTCCTCGTCTCGCCATCTCGAGTTGACGACGTCGGGTTACTTGCCTCTTCCCAACGACCAAGAAGAAGAAGATCGTAGCTCGCATTGCATGCAGAGGTTATAGATTCCCAGCGTCTCTGGTTTCTCCGTTTCTGATGCTGGTTACAGAGTTGTGCCGTTCACATTACAAGGTGGCGCATTAGCATCGATCTCTAGCGCTTGTTAGATTACTACTGTAATCAATTGTAAACAGCGACAGCAAGCAGAGATAGAGTTCGATCGTATGAGTATGAAGATGCCCCATTTGCTTGAAGTTAAAGGCAGGAATAATCCACGGAAGGTCAAAAAGGAAGGGCGCAATTAATTAAAAGGAAGCAAAGAGATAATCAGATAACGATCGAGTAGCTTTATTCGTTTCCCCTCGCTGCCGCCTAGGATCGATGAGGTGCCGACAGCGGCGCACAGAATGTTTTAGAAGCACCACTAAAAGTGCAATCCACGGCAAAAATATACGAGTTGATCTTCGGTTTGCAGCCGCTATTTATACTCTCTCCAGGCCCAACACCGGCCGGTCCACTTCTCCCTCGTAAGGCAGCAGCCATCTGCAACTAGGGTTCATAACTTCATATATAGCCAGTGACCAACATGAGTGATCGAAGGTACGGGTACTCGTACCCACACAACCAAGGTAACTACTACTTGTTCCACGCATGATGGATTGTGTGTCTTGCATTCCATTTCCTTTCTCCCTTCTTGTTTGCTCACGCTCACCGCCTTGCATGAAACTGAAACTGGAACGCGCGCGCACATGCAGGGTATTACAACGGACCACCGGTGATGGCGCCGCCGCAGTACGCCCCGCCGCCGAGACGGCAGACGGGCTTCCTCGAAGGATGGTACGTAATAGAAAGCTAAGAACCTGACGGTTTTTCTTTCCTCTGCGTAAACTATGTGGGCAGTGCTAATCTGAGGTGCTCTGTGTTCGTGCTTGCATGCCCTGCAAAACTACGTACGAACAGCCTGGCTGCTCTGTGCTGCTGCTGCCTCGTCGACGAGTGCTGCTGCGACCCGTCCATCATATTCGTGAGCTGATCGAAACACGTACGCTGTCCAGACGACGGCGGACCGACCGACCGACCGACGAACCATCCGAGCCGAGCTACGTACCTAACGTACTGGTAGTAGTACATGTGCGATTTATATATGCGTGTCGTGTGTATGTGTGCTTCCCTTGAGCTGTTGCTTTCAGCTATAGCTATACATATGCCCCTAGAGGCCTAGACCAAAGTAGAACTGCAGAAAGAATAGCCAGCCCGTCCTGCCGTTCGGTTCAGCTCTCCAGCGGCACGACGGGTGGGTGGTGTATGTATGCATGTATCTGATGTGAGTCTACGAATAATATGATGAGGAAAAAGAGAAGTTCAGCACCTTCTATGATGTGAGCCTATGACATCCTGAATTTTACAAAAATAGCATTATCAATATCAGGTTCACCGCTCACAGGAGATGCACCGGTAAGGTAGAAAGTCAAAACTGAGCGCCATGACGGACGCAAACACACGCCCCTTCCAGAGAATTTAATCGCGCCGAGCCGAGTCAAACAGAGTGAAGCGGAACCTGCAGGAAGCGAAGAGGCACATGGTTCCAACAAGAACCTGAAGAGACCTTTGTCGGAAAAAAAAAGAACCTGAAGAGACAGGCTAACGTTAAGGCTAGCACTAGCAGTGTGCGCAATCTGTGGCAGGACTCGCCTCTCCAGTTGCGCGGGGAGTGGCGGCCCGGAGGCGGAATCGGTGGCGATCCACGGAGAATATGTGCAGCGGCGGCTGGGCGTGGACAAAAGGCATCGTGCTCGTCTTCTGGGCGCGGGGTCTGAGGCCCCTCCAGGCTCCAGCAACCGCAAGAGCTAGCTGCGCCTATGAATATGACCGTTTTTATTTCGAAAATGATTACGATTCATAGTAAGTAGAAAGCACCTCAAACGCAATTTCACCGACATTTTGAGACCACAACCACCACCGTAGCCGGAGCGCGATGTTGTCTTCGCTCCCCTACCGTAGCCAACTTGATGGTGTCAATGACAGTTTGGAAGTCTTTGTACACATGCCCCCAAGGACCAGCGGCCTGGAGCCGCACTCGTCATCATTGCACCCTTGAATAGATTTGAAGCACATGACACCAAATCTCGTCACACCACGAGAAACCCTAACCTCACCACCCCATGGAGCTCCATCGACTACGTCCAAACAGATGAGACCGAGGAGGATTGGAGCACGGAAGACAAACTCGAAGAAAAGCACCGCCATCCGCGCGGGTCGGAGCGGCGGGCAGGGTCCACGAGCTCGACGGAGAATCCTAAAGGCGGGTAGTGTTTGTCCTAGCCGCCAAGGGATAGGGGAGGATAAGCTAAATAATAGATTCGTAAAGTTGTGATTTATTGGATTATACTAGATGATATCCCTCGTTTGTGTCGGAAACAGTTCTGGAAAGGATTCAAATTTAGCATAAAAGTTCACTAAAAGAACAAAGCATCTCAAACATAATAATAACTATGTCGAGCTCCCTAGATCATCGAACAAACACTACAACCATTAGAAAGAGGCGTCGATGCGCCACGACACCTCTAACGAAGTTGACTTGATCTTCTCGATGGCATTCGGGAAGTCTTCGTGCACGTGCCCCTAAGGACCAGTGCCTTTGAGCCGCAGTCATCATCTTTGAAGTATTGAATAAATCTGAAGCACAGAACACCAAATCTCGCCGTTGCGCATGCACGAAGCGAAACCCTAACCTCACCGCCCCAATGAGATGGAAGGAACCTACACGAGAGCTCTGTCGACTATCTCTAGATGGACGAACTCGAGCAGGATCAAATTCCGGGAGACAAACTCAAAGAAGAAGCGTCGCCATCCACCCAAGCGTCGCACCTGCGAGGACAAAAACAACCTAACCTAAACTACTAGCCGGAGCGGAGACACCAGGATCACATCCCCTTCACTGGTCGCCAGAGCGGCAGACAGAGGGAGGAGAATCTACGGGCTCGTCAGCGAAGCCTGGAGGGGTGAATTTGCCCTAGCCACGAAAGGAAAGGTGAGGAAACACTTAGTGTGTACGATAGTGGAAGATGTGAACCATACTCATGAAACACGCGGAAATTGCTTGTAATATTGTTTTGGATGAGATTTGGTTGTCTAGAATTTGAATATGTGACCAAAGATTAAAAATGAATACTCCATCTTTTTCCTTTTTACTTCATGTATGAGATTTTCCTTAAGTGAATCTTTGTAAAGTTTGACCAAATTTATGTTAAAAAATATTAACATCCACAATATGAAAATATATTCCATGATGGATCTAATGCTATTGATTGAGTATTAAAATAAACTATTTTATGTTAAGTAAAAACAATCAGCTGGAATATGATTTATTGTATTTGATTATTATATATTTGTAAAATATTTATAAAATATAAGCGTTAATTTTCATGAACGTTGAGTGATATAAAAGTAGTGGATTGATAAAATGTGATGTGTGCACGTTGAGAGAATTAGTATAGATAGCATTTTTCATGCATGTGTATTGAGATAATAAAAATAATGAAGTTGATGAGGTGGTATATGTGCATGTTAATATAGATATAACAGGTTTTATCTAGCCTTATTGGTAAAAATGTCCATGTGATCAACCAACAAGCTATCATACAACTACACCAATGAATTGTACTAAGTTACTTTCTTCGTTTTAGAATACAAGGCTACTATTCCATCTTTCAGATACCAAGAAAACCAAACCTACTAAAAATTAGCATGATTAATTGTGTGAAAAAGTTCTCGTGTTCCGGATTAATTAAACATGTTGCATACGGTGCCTTTTTCGCTATGGCTACATGAAATGTTTGAATAAGCACCATGGTGTATGAAGCAAAAAATCTAACCAATTCTCATCAAGAAGGGACAGTGGCCTTGTATATATGTAAAATTGTAAACTGTATTTTCAATAGTGACCTTGTACACAAAAATGAAGGGAATATCTAACAGGAGGTGATAAAATAATGTGATTGTTCCATATTTCACCCTGGAACTTGTGCAAGGGTTGTTGATTAACTTTACTCTCTCCTTATTTATTACACGCCACATCATTATTGTGTCCTAAAGCGACAAGTTTACCAACATCTATCTTATAACAGTTGAGATACCCTTCAGAGCAACTCCAATAGCTCCTATAAAAACATTCTCTCGTAAAATTGGTTTTGCGGGAAGTCTGTATAACTTAGGGAAAGTTGTCTGATGAGGTCTTTTCTCAGTTCCCGTAAATTTCTTCCCCTAAAATTTGTTTTTTATTCCCAATAAACAAGCCCAGGGCCCGCAACAGTGTCGCGGGCGACTTTCCCGATACCATGGCCTCGTGAGCTGGGTGACCGACGGTGGCGCGTAGCGGTGCGACGAGCGGCAGTGCAGGAGGCGTGACTGCGTGACAGCATGGGGAGACGGGACGACAGGGCGACGTAGTCAGGCGGGACAGGAGGCGGGGCGGCGCGGGCCTGCAGTGGCGCGAGCCGGCGACGGCGGTGCGGGTGCAGGGGCTGCACGAGGGTTTCTCCAGTGAACTTTCAGGTTGTTTCTTGCGCGTTAAACTATACGAGAAGGGCTTTCTGTAGATGTGAGGAGAGTTGGGGAAAATTGTACGGGATTCTGTAAAAAAAATCGAGTTTACATGAGCAGTTTTTTGTCTAACTTCTGGTAAATGGTGGGTTTTTCCGCATACGGAACTATTGGAGTTGCTCTAAATACATTAAGAGCTTAAAAAATACTTTTTTACAAAGCGTAAGAAATACATAGAAATTCTTTTTAGAAAAAAAATACGTAGATTAAGGCTAGACCTTTTGCCGTAGTCTAGGCCAGTACAGCCTAGTTTTATCCAGTTGCGACGAACAGGTCGGGCTACGGCGGCGTTAGTTGACTTGAGATTAGGGCCGTTCTGTTGCTCCTCGACTGGATCAAAAAGTAGGCTGTGGACTTCGTGCATTCGGTGCCTCAGCTTGGGTTAGTGTTTTGAAAAAGGAAAAACTAAGAAAAAACTGTTTGCGAAAATAAAATAAGATACTACCGAAAGCATTTTTTTTAGGGTAACCGAAAGCATATTTCGAGTGATACACGTTGTTAAGTTTTCTTTAGAGGAAAATGCCTCGACACATTGTTAAGTTTACTACAAGCATGTAAAATTTGATCCGAAGCTACGTTCCTTCGAGCCCGCTTTGAGTTATTTGATGAAATATAAGCTACATGCCAAGAAGCATATCATTGGATTCACATGCATAATAGCATATAATTTATATTTTATTGGTGTAATTTTTCGAAGAGACTTTCGGTAAAATTGACGGTCAAAGTTTTGCTCACAACGTCACAATAAAGGGGTCGAGATAGCAATACAGTTACTATATTTTAATCATGCAAAATCCACGGCAGAGGAGCGGGAACGGTTTACACATGACAAAATGTTGCTACGGGTGGTTAATACCGAGGAAACCTGTCTGTCACCGGTCTCGAGCAACAGCTATTATCAAGGCATTATTCTTCCTCTGTATAGTCCCTGCAAATGGGTACTCAATAACCTCCAAAATCCATTTCGCTGCCTCGGCTTATCCTGTGCTCCTCCTACATGGAGTAGATAGAGTTCTTAAAAGAAGCTAGAAAGCGACGGTGCAGTGCACCGTAAAGCTGTTGCAACCGTCGGCATCGACATGTACGTAACGTACCAACAACACCTTAGGTTAGCCCAGCAGTATTGTAGTAATAACCAATAAGAAAAGCCCTAGCGAGAAAACATCTACTCCCTCCGTTCTTAAATATAAGTCATTTTAGACATTTTAAATGGACTACAACATACGGATGTATGTAGACATATTTTAGAGTGTAGATTCACTCATTTTGCTTCGTATGTGGCCATTTGTTGGAATCTCTAAAAAGACCTTATATTTGGAAACGGAGGGAGTATAAGAAATGAATTCAGACTTCGGTTTATGCTGGAAATGCGTGCTGTGGCATGCCTGCGAGGAATTAATATATAAGGGGGATATTACGGAAACAACTCTGCCGTGCGACAAGCGGCCAGATAGTTTTTCCTTTGGGTTTGACCAGGTTGCTAGGTCGAAAAGTAGTCGACAAATGGCAGGATTACGAGTTGTTACGACCGAGTTACTGCCTTCCAAAAACTGTCGGCAGCAGAGGCCGCAGAAGCGCCCACAGTTCAGAAGAAGGTGCAACTCTCAATTTGTCAGGGGAATACAGAGGCTATCTTTAAGAAGAAGAATTATCATACTGAACATAACTGTGATGCTCGCTAGATGCTGTTAAGAAAGACCACGTTTTTGTGCTGAACTTGCCGTGGTCATCATCACTCGTCAGGTCACTGCCGCAGTGCTTTGGAATTTACGAAGTTGGGTTTACCCTGGAGTCAAGGAAGAGAGGAAGTAGATAAAGTCATGAAACAGCACGCCGTGACGAGGCTGCATGAAAAACTATATGTTTGTAGTGCCATTTTGACTAGTGGTATTTTCGCATGTTCGGTTTTTACTAGTGGTATTCTGGCTATTCTCTCAAATTTATTTGTGGACTGCAGCAACATTTTATTTATATTTGTTTGCAGGAGTGTCCGCATTGATCTTCTTATTTTTGAAAACTGCTAATTACTCGTGCGTTTCAACCGAGATTACTTTATCTTACTAGGAAATTTTTGATTGGTTTGAGATTGAGATATGTTGGTGGAAGAGAATCCATAGCCAAAGGTAAATAAAAATGATGTGATTGAGATTGTGTACTTACAACTACGTGAGTTGATTTGTTGTTTGTTTGCAAGGGATTTCTTGCTATTGACGATGTATTTGCTTTGTACTGATTCTTTGTTTCTTTACCCATAAACGAGGAGGTGGGGTCAGTTTGGAGAAAAAAAAGGGGGGGCCATTGTCAGTTTGAAAAATCAATGGGGGCATGCATCGATGAGAAGGGTGAAAGCGATGGAAGCAAAACCAAAAACCTTTCCTTTGATAGTAGAGATAAACATTTCGAAAATGTATGAAAAGGTAGCCTCTCTATTCTTTAAGAAGAAGAATTATCATACTGAACAAATTGTGATGGTCAACCAACAACATATCACGTGACAATATATGATGGTCAACCAACAAAAGAGTCACATATCCTCAACTGAATCCCCTTCCCCAAAGCGTGTCCTAGCTGCCAAAGGCAAGGGACATGCGCCCTAAACTGTGCGTCGCCGGGGTTCCCTCCCCTTCATCGGTTGCTCTGACACGGTGATGGTGTGCTTCTTGCTTTGGTCTTTGTGTTGTAATGGTCTTCTTTCCTCTCTTTGTGATAGTGGTGTTGCGAACAACTAGCGGCTCCAACACCGGAAGGCTAGCCCTTGGGGACTGGGGTGATATCCCCCCGTTGTTTATCCAACAACGATAGGACTGCGGTATCCTTTCCCCTCTTGGGTGTCTCCGTGATGTGACCACTATCATGGCCAAGTTGGCACAAGTTTTGTTTAGGAGATGGTTCAGCTCTAAGATGTTTGATCTACATAAGGCTTCTATATATGATGGCAACTTCTTCTCTAAAGCGTCGGTCCAGCTGGACCCTAGCACGACGACTTCCCGACCGCATGGTGCAATGTCAGCCTGGCTTCGTGAAGCTTGAGTTTGTTTGCTTCCGTGATAACCTAATTGTAATTTGCTTGTTTTCTTAAATATATTCTATCGTCCAAAGTTTTAATATAATGCATATCTTTATCCTTATTTGAAAAAAAAACCCAGAAATGCAAGGACAAGACGGAGTATTAAACTCCAACTTTACCTATGAAGGAAATACATTATTTTAGGAATGTAGCACGGTCTTGAAAGGCGATTATTCCTCTCCATAACGACCTACGAGGTGGGCCATCACATCGATCACCAGACGAAGGTCTAGAGCCAGCCTCTCCTCCATATAAATACTGGTTTACCCCATCCGAACCATCGCCGTATTCTAATCCATTCCTCGGTCGCAACAGATTCCCGAACCTAAACTATCTACCTCAGGAGTCAGGCCTGCGACTCGATCAGTCAGGGGCCATCTTGAGCCACACAAGCTTCTCTTGATTCTCGAACCGATCGTCGCACGCCGGCGGCCGTCCTCCCTCCCACTGCCGGCCTGCACATAACAACTGTCAGCCAAAGATCCACACGGCGTACGTTTTAAATAGATCGCAGCTGTAGCTTTGGTGCCACCGCGCTCTCCTTGTTCCTTTTGCGTTGTCGTCGTCGATGGAGAAGGCCATGGACTCCTACAACAAGGGGTGTGGCGCCGGCGAGGTCAGGAGGATCAACGTGGTGTATTTCCTCAGCCGCGGCGGCAGGACGGACCACCCCCACCTCTTCCGCGTCAACCACCTCCACCGCTCCGGCGTGCGCCTCCGGGGTACGTACCCACTGCCTCCTCCTCTTCTTCTTCTGGTTCGACAGATGCATCGATCCATTTTCCATGCAGCTAACGGCAATGGCGTGTCGCCGTCGATTATAATTCAGATGTGAAGAGGTGGCTCTCGGAGGTCCGCGGCAAGGACATGCCGGAGAACTTCTCCTGGGCTTACAAAAGGTAATCAATTCCGTTAATTCTTGGGGCGCAATCATTCTGACTTTTTATTTCGGCAATGTTTTATATCCCATTGATTTGATTAGCTGTTTCCTTACACTGCTTCCGTGAATCGATTCTTGCCATTAATTAATAATCGCCTGTTGGAGTGCAGGAAGTACAAGGCCGGGTACGTATGGCAGGACCTAATGGACGATGACCTTATCACGCCCATCTCCGACAACGAGTACGTGCTCAAGGGCTGCGACGTGCGAGGAACCCCTCCTCCCTCTCCGTGCGCCGGCGCGCCAAAGCCTTCTTCCTTGGCAGACGAGAAGAAGCTGCACGGTAAGGAAGAGAAGGGCCGGAAGCAGGTCGAGGAGGAGCTGCAGGTGGCGCCAGACTCCGACGGGAGCTCCCCGAAGCCGCCGCCGCCGATCGACCAGGACTCGCCGAGCAGCGAGGGCGAGGCGGCGCATTTCAGGATCGTCTTGCCGCTGGACCTCCAGGAGCGAAAGCGGCGGCAGCAGGAAGCCGCGAGGCGTGCAGCCATCGATCAGCAGGCGTTGGTGGTGCGGGCGGCGGCGCCGGGCGGCAGGAAGCAGCAGCCGGCTGTGGGGAGGGCGCGGAGGATGCGCGTGGCGCGGGTGCTCCACAGCATCCTGACGTGCGGCGCGGCCGACTCCGTGGACGCCGCCGCGCTCCAGCCCGTCGCGCTGCCTCGGGCGAGAGGTGGCTCAGACGACGACGAGGAGTGGCGGGACACGACGCCCGTGTGCCCCGGCATGGACGGCTGCGGCATCCAGTGAGTGCAGTTTTGGATTCGATTTAACCAAACGATGTACTGTACAATTTTGTTACTGATTCTGGACGTTGGCAGCATGAACAGGAAGGTGAGGCTGCGGCGAGGCGGGAAAGACAAGGCGAAGCCGGAGGGAGGGAAGCGTCCCGGCGCCGTCGCGGCGGCGCACAAGCCGGCGAGCCTGCCGCTCTGCTCGTAAGCGCTACTCCTTCCTCTTCCGTTGGTCGTAGGGTAGACTCGCCCGATGATCTGTTCTCTCGACGACTGACCGGGTCGTGTGCACGTCGGTTAAGTTCGGTGCGGTCGTTCTGTCTTGGATTGGGCCTGGTACGGTTTTTCTTTTTCTTGTGAGATGCGGGCCTGGTACGGCTTGGTACTTGTGCAGTGTTCGCCTGCGACGGCCATGACAAGGGAAAAAATGAGTGGACTTGGTCTTTTTTTTTTGAGAATTATTAGTGGACTTGGTCATTAAGGTTAGCCCGTCGGATTTCGTGTGGGCCCTTTTGTCCTTCTTGGGCCAGCCTCAAAAGCTCGCATAGCTAGGCCTAAACGGAACACCTTTCTGGTTTAGGTAGGCTGGCCACACACTAGCCCGAGACAGAGTCCAAACTACTAACTTCGAAAGGCGTGGTCCAGGCGAACGAAACGTTGAGCCCGAATTTGTACAGCCCGCAGGGCCACTTGATGTATTCCTGTCACGATCGTTAGCTTCCAAGAAATTAGTTTCTTTTTCAGTTCAAAAGATTTATTTTGCGAGTAAATTAATTTTTGAACGCTGATGGTAAGACTGGGGGTACTGACCACGTGCAACGATCTTAACCACTTTCAGGCAGTGTGGGAAGGAGTTCAAGCCGCAGGATTTGCACTTGCACATGCAGTCATGCAGGGGCTTCAGGGCGCGGATGAGGAGCAGCACCGGTACCCGTGGCATGGACAAGAACCACATGAGGAGCGCCAGAACCGACAATTCCTCCCCGGAGAGGCCATCCACCGGGCTCCTCCTCACTCAGTAGTGATGTGATGTGATCGATGTTGGAAGATATAACTGTGAATATGTAGGTGTGTGCGAATGATTTTGGAATTGTTTAGGTCGGCGTTTATACAACAGTTTGAAGCCGAGTGCATCTTTCTTGCATCTATGTGTGTGAGTGCAATGTTGATGGCAAGCTCGTGCTCTAGTCCACAAGCACAAACTAAGCTCATGCCTCTCCCCTACAACCATTTAACACAGTGGTGGAGCTTGGCCAAATTCTTGGAGGGGCAAATGGACTTGGGGGACGGCGATAGCAAGATTTGGGCTAATTTTCACTAGTTACATAGGCTATATATTAAGGATACTCAAAGAAAAACTCCTAGGATGGAGGGCGACAACCCAGGTTGACCTTTACTGCTCCACCACCGATCTGACAATCGCAAGACTATATCTCGCACGACTGTCTCTTCCGTCTCGCTGAAGGATTCCCCCCCACATGTAGCTGTGGTTTTCCCTTTTTTTGTTGCTTAACTGGTTTTCTTCGTTTTTTTTGTTTCCTTGTTTTTTCACTGGGTTTTTAGTTTATTTCTTGGTTTTCATTTTTTTCTCTTTTTGCAGATGTTTTCTTTGCTTCTTTCTTGGTTTTCATTTCGTGTTTTTCTTCGGTTTTGTTCGCTTTTTGTGTTTCCTTGTCGGGTTCCACTGGTTTTTTTAACACATGTCTACTTTTCTTCAGTACACAATATACATTTTCAGTGTGCATGTGAAACATTGTTTTGTACACGTTGAACATTCTTCAAATACATGATGCACATATTTCTTTTAATACATGGTTTGAACGCTTTTTGAATACATGATAAAAAAAATCAAATACATAAGTCCCCGTTTTTCATATACATCATGTATATTTTTAGTACATGTTTAACAATTCTCAAATACATTATTAACATATTTTTAAATATATGTTTTGATGCCTATTTCCTTTTTCATACACATTATACATTTTTGGTATACACGTAAAACATTGATAACATACATTTAATATTTTTCAAATACATGATTAATAATTTTTATGTCAATTTTTTCATACATGTTGTACATTTTTCTTATGCATCAGGAACATCTTCTATATATACGGTTAACATTTTCAAATGCATGATTAACATTTTTTAGTATATACTTCTGATGTCTGCTTGTTTCCGTACACCTTGTACATTATTTATACATCAGACACATTTTTATATACACGTATAACCTCATGTAAATACATGATTAATATTTTTTCATATGTATGTGTTGATATCTACTTTTCTTAAATGCATGCTTAACATTTTTTCAATCATAATTGTTTGAACACTGTTGTTTGAATATGTGTTGAACATTTTCCAAATACGTCTTGAAACTTTTTTTCAAATGCTATAAACATTTTTTAGAAGTTGCACCAACATTTTTAACACTGCACATACTTCTTTTTTTCAAACTTAAGATTTTTTTTAATATGTCATGGGTAATTTCCCCTCTTCCTTGAGTGTTGGATGGACATGCTAGTGTTGGCACAACTTGTGGACGTCACTACTTGTGGTCTCACCCTCTCGGTTGCTACAATGGTAACTTAGAGCATCTTCAATAGATGGTCCAAAATTTGGCGGTCCAAAATCGGAGATGTAAAATTTGGACTGTCAAAAAGTGCGTTTTGGAGCTCCGAAAAAAGCTTAACTCCAACAGATGGTCCAAAAGAGCAACTCCAATAGATGGTCCAAAATGAAGATGTAAATTTCTTAAAACGACAAACTACTAGTCCATTCAACATAGTTCAAACATCAAATTCAACATAGTTTCATACATGAACTTCAACTACTACATATTCAAACTACTAGATAAACTACTCCTCATCGTCGGAGCTGCGGAACTGCGCCCATAACTCCTCCTTCTCCGGGTCGTCGCACCCCTCCTCCTCCTCCTCCGAGAAGTCTGCCCAGTCCTCCTCGGAAGAGGACTCGATGGGGATCACCGTCGAGGGACCGGCCTCGTCCTCCTTCTTCGCCCCCTTCTTCTTCTGCTCCGCCTCATGCTTCCAGTAGTACTCCAGCTCAGCCTGGACGTACTCCGGATGCTCCCGAGCAAACCTCGCCATCGCCTCCTCGTCGGTCTCGCCGGCACTGACGACAACCGAGGCTTCTTCGTCGTCTTCTTCTTCGTCGGGATCTCCTTCATCTTGATGCCCTGCGGCACAAGCATCTCCGCTTCCGCCCGACTCTCGATCTCTGGGAAGTTGAGGTGCTCCCGAGGCCTCTCGGCACGCCACACCGCCACGTCGTAGGCACGCGCGGTCTCATGGGCGGAGGGGTACGTGCCGATCCACCAATGCCTCCCGGCGTCGGAGAACTCCACTCCGAAGTTACCGGAGGGCTTCTGCCTCATGCCGAAGAAGCCCGACTTGCCCTTCGACGTCTTCTTCGGCGCCACGGAGAGCGGTGAGTGTTGGGGAACGTAGTAATTTCAAAAAAATTCCTACGCACACGCAAGATCATGGTGATGCATCGCAACAAGAGGGGAGAGTGTGTCGACGTACCCTCGTAGACCGAAAGTGGAAGCGTTAGCACAACGCGGTTGATGTATTCGTACGTCTTCACGATCCGACCGATCAAGTACTGAACGCACGACACCTCCGAGTTCAGCACACGTTCAACTCGATGACGTCCCTCGAACTCCGATCCAGCCGAGCTTTGAGGGAGAGTTCTGTCAGCACGACGGCGTCGTGACGATGATGATGTTCTACCGCCGCAGGGCTTCGCCTAAGCACCGCTATGATATGACCGAGGTGGATTATGGTGGAGGGGGGCACCGCACACGGCTAAGAGATCCAAGGGATCAATTGTTGTGTCTATGGGGTGCCCCCTCCTCCGTATATAAAGGGGGGGAGGAGGAGAGGGTCGGCCTAGGGGAGAGGCGTGCCCAAGGGGGGCAATCCTACTCCAAGTAGGTTTGCCCCCCCCCCCTTTCCTATTCCAAGTAGGAGAAGGGGGAAGGAGGAGGTGGAGAGAAGGAAGGAGAAGGGGGGCCGCCGCCCCCTTCCCTTTCCCAATTCGGATTGGGGCAAGGGGGGGCGCGCGCCACCTCCTGGCCTCCCTCTCTCCTTTCCACTAAGGACCATAAGGCCCAATAGCTTCCCGGGGGGGGGGGGGGGAGGGTTCCGGTAACCCCCGGTACTCTGATAAATGTCCGAAACCTCCCGGAACCATTCCGGTGTACAAACATAGTCGTCCAATACAACAATATTTACGTCTCAACCATTTCGAGACTCCTCGTCATGTCTGTGATCACATCCGGGACTCCTAACTACCTTCGGTACATCAAAACACATAAACTCATAATATAACAGTCATCGAACTTTAAGCGTGCGGACCCTACGGGTTCGAGAACTATGTAGACATGACCGAGACACGTCTCCGGTCAATAACCAATAGCGGAACCTGGATGCTCATATTGGCTCCCACATATTCTATGAAGATCTTTATCGGTCAAACCGCATAAAAACATACGTTGTTCCCTTTGTCATCGGTATGTTACTTGCCCGAGATTCGATCATCGGTATCTCAATACCTAGTTCAATCACGTTACCGGCAAGTCTCTTTACTCGTTTCGTAATACATCATCCCGCAACTAACTCATTAGTTGCAATGCTTGCAAGGCTTAAGTGATGTGCATTACCGAGTGGGCCCAGAGATACCTCTCTGACAATCGGAGTGACAAATCCTAATCTCGAAATACGCCAACCCAACAAGTACCTTCGGAGACACCTGTAGAGCACCTTTATAATCACCCAGTTACGTTGTGACGTTTGGTAGCACACAAAGTGTTCCTCCGGTAAACGGGAGTTGCATAATCTCATAGTCATAGGAACATGTATAAGTCATGAAGAAAGCAATAGCAACATACTAAACGATCAAGTGCTAAGCTAACGGAATGGGTCAAGTCAATCACATCATTCTCCTAATGATGTGATCCCGTTAATCAAATGACAACTCATGTCTATGGTTAGGAAACATAACCATCTTCGATTAACGAGCTAGTCAAGTAGAGGCATACTAGTGACACTCTGTTTGTCTATGTATTCACACATGTATTATGTTTCCGGTTAATACAATTCTAGCATGAATAATAAACATTTATCATGATATATAAGGAAATAAATAATAACTTTATTATTGCCTCTAGGGCATATTTCCTTCAGTCTCCCACTTGCACTAGAGTCAATAATCTAGATTACATAGTAATGATCCTAACACCGATGGAGTCTTGGTGCTGATCATGTTTTTCTCGTGGAAGAGGCTTAGTCAACGGGTCTGCAACATTCAGATCCGTATGTATCTTGCAAATCTCTATATCTCCCACCTGGACTTGATCCCGAATGGAGTTGAAGCGTCTCTTGATGTGCTTGGTTCTCTTGTGAAATCTAGATTCCTTTGCCAAAGCAATTGCACCAGTATTGTCACAAAACATTTTCATTGGACCCGATGCACTAGGTATGACACCTAGATCGGATATGAACTCCTTCATCCAGACTCCTTCATTTGCTGCTTCCGAAGCAGCTACGTACTCTTCTTCACATGTAGATCCCGCTACGACGCTTTGTTTAGAACTGCACCAACTGACAGATCCACCGTTTAATATAAACACGTATCCGGTTTGCGATTTAGAATCGTCCGGATCAGTGTCAAAGCTTGCATCTACGTAACCATTTACGACGAGCTCTTTGTCACCTCCATAAACGAGAAACATATCCTTAGTCCTTCTCAAGTATTTCAGGATGTTCTTGACCGCTGTCCAGTGATCCTCTCCTGGATTACTTTGGTACCTCCCTACTAAACTAATAGCAAGGCACACATCAGGTCTGGTACACAACATTGCATACATGATAGAGCCTATGGCTGAAGCATAGGGAATATCTTTCATTTTCTCTCTAGCTTCTGCAGTGGTCGGGCATTGAGTCTTACTCAACTTCACACCTTGTAACACAGGCAAGAACCCTTTCTTTGCTTGATCCATTTTGAACTTCTTCAAAACTTTGTCAAGGTATGTGCTTTGTGAAAGTCCAATTAAGCGTCTTGATCTATCTCTATAGATCTTGATGCCCAATATATAAGCAGCTTCACCGAGGTCCTTCATTGAAAAACTCTTATTCAAATATACTTTTATGCTATCCAGAAATTCTATATCATTTCCAATCAACAATATGTCATCCACATATAATATCAGAAATGCTACAGAGCTCCCACTCACTTTCTTGTAAATACAGGCTTAATTTCTCCAAAAGTCTGTATAAAACCATATGCTTTGACCACAATATCAAAACGTTTATTCCAACTCCGAGAGGCTTGCACCAGTCCATAAATGGATCGCTGGAGCTTGCACACTTTGTTAGTTCCCTTTGGATCGACAAAACCTTCCGGTTGCATCATATACAACTCTTCTTCCAGAAATCCATTCAGGAATGCAGTTTTGACATCCATTTGCCAAATTTCATAATCATAAAATGCGGCAATTGCTAACATGATTCGGACAGACTTAAGCATCGCTACGGGTGAGAAGGTCTCATCGTAGTCAATCCCTTGAACTTGTCGAAAACCTTTTGCAACAAGTCGAGCTTTATAGACAGTAACATTACCGTCGGCGTCATCTTCTTCTTGAAGATCCATTTATTCTCGATGGCTTGCCGATCATCGGGCAAGTCAACCAAAGTCCATACTTTGTTCTCATACATGGATCCCATCTCAGATTTCATGGCCTCAAGCCATTTTGCGGAATCTGGGCTCACCATCGCTTCTTCATAGTTTGTAGGTTCGTCATGATCTAGTAACATAACCTCCAGAACAGGATTACCGTACCGCTCTGGTGCGGATCTTACTCTGGTTGACCTATGAGGTTCAGTAATAACTTGATCTGAAGTTTCATGATCATCATCATTAACTTCCTCACTAATTGGTGTAGACGTTACAGGAACCGGTTTCTGTGATGAACTATTTTCCAATAAGGGAGCAGGTACTGTTACTTCATCAAGTTCTACTTTCCTCCCGCTCACTTCTTTCGAGAGAAATCCCTTCTCTAGAAAGGATCCATTCTTTGCAACGAATGTCTTGCCTTCAGATCTGTGATAGAAGGTGTACCCAACAGTTTCCTTTGGGTATCCTATGAAGACACATTTCTCCGATTTGGGTTCGAGCTTATCAGGTTGAAGCTTTTTCACATGAGCATCGCAGCCCCAAACTTTAAGAAACGACAACTTTGATTTCTTGCCAAACCACAGTTCATAAGGTGCCCTATTTAACGTGAATGCGGCCGTCTCTAAAGCATAACCCCAAAATGATAGCGGTAAATCAGTAAGAGACATCATAGATCGCACCATATCTAGTAAAGTACGATTACGACATTCAGACACACCATTACGCTGTGGTGTTCCGGGTGGCGTGAGTTGCGAAACTATTCTGCATTGTTTCAAATGTAGACCAAACTCATAACTCAAATATTCTCCTCCACGATCAGATCGTAGAAACTTTATTTTCTTGTTACGATGATTTTCAACTTCACTCTGAAATTCTTTGAACTTTTCAAATGTTTTAGACTTATGTTTCATTAAGTAGATATACCCATATCTGCTTAAATCATCAGTGAAGGTGAGAAAATAATGATACCCGCCGCGAGCCTCAACATTCATTAGACCACATACATCAGTATGTATGATCTCCAACAAATCAGTTGCTCGCTCCATAGTTCCGGAGAACGGCGTTTTAGTCATCTTGCCCATGAGGCATGGTTCGCAAGTACCAAGTGATTCATAATCAAGTGATTCCAAAAGTCCATCAGTATGGAGTTTCTTCATGCGCTTTACACCAATATGACCCAAACGGCAGTGCCACAAATAAGTTGCACTATCATTATCAACTCTGCATCTTTTGGCTTCAACATTATGAATATGTGTATCACTACTATCGAGATTCATCAAAAATAGACCACTCTTCAAGGGTGCATGACCATAAAAGATATTAATCATATAAATAGAACAACCATTATTCTCTGATTTAAATGAATAGCCGTCTCGCATCAAACAAGATCCAGATATAATGTTCATGCTCAACGCTGGCAGCAAATAACAATTATTTAGGTCTAAAACTAATCCCGAAGGTAGATGTAGAGGTAGCGTGCCGACGGTGATCACATCGACTTTGGAACCATTTCCCACGCGCATCGTCATCTCATCCTTAGCCAGTGTCCGCTTAATCTGTAGTCCCTGTTTCGAGTTGCAAATATTAGCAACAGAACCAGTATCAAATACCCATGTGCTACTGCGAGCTCTGGTAAGGTACACATCAATAACATGTATATCACATATACCTTTTTCACCTTGACATCCTTCTTATCCGCCAAATACTTGGGGCAGTTCCGCTTCTAGTGACCAGTTTGCTTGCAGTAGAAGCACTCAGTCTCAGGCTTAGGTCCAGACTTGGGTTTCTTCTCCTGAGCAGCAACTTGTTTGCTGTTCTTCTTGAAGTTCCCCTTCTTCTTCCCTTTGCCCTTTTTCTTGAAACTGGTGGTCTTATTGACCATCAACACCTGATGCTCTTTCTTGATTTCTACCTCCGCAGCCTTTAGCATTGCGAAGAGCTTGGGAATCGTCTTATCCATCCCTTGCATGTTATAGTTCATCAGGAAGCTCTTGTAGCTTGGTGGCAGTGATTGAAGAATTCTGTCAATGACTCTATCATCCGAAAGATTAACTCCCAGTTGAATCAAGTGATTGTTATACCCAGACATTCTGAGTATATGCTCACTAACAGAACTATTCTCTTCCATCTTGCAGCTGTAGAACTTATTGGAGACTTCATATCTCTCAATCGGGGCATTTGCTTGAAATATTAACTTCAACTCCTGGAACATCTCATATCCTCCATGACGTTCAAAACGTCGTTGAAGTCCCGATTATAAGCCGTAAAGCATGGCACACTGAACTATCGAGTAGTCATTAGCTTTGCTCTGTCAGACGTTCATAACATATGGTGTTGCTCCTGCAGCAGGTTTGGCACCTAGCGGTGCTTCTAGGACGTAATTCTTCTGTGCAGCAATGAGGATAATCCTCAAGTTACGGACCCAGTCCGTGTAATTGCTACCATCATCTTTCAACTTTGCTTTCTCAAGGAACGCATTAAAATTCAACGGAACAACAACACGAGCCATCTATCTACAACAAACATAGACATGCAAAATACTATCATGTGTTCATGATAAATTTAAATTCAATTAATCATATTACTTAAGAACTCCCACTTAGATAGACATCCCTCTAATCATCTAAGTGATCACGTGATCCAAATCAACTAAACCATAACCGATCATCATGTGAAATGGAGTAGTTTTCCATCTCCATTTAATCAATGCAATCAATATAAGTGATATGATATGGCCATCATCATCTTGTGCTTGTGATCTCCATCTCCGAAGCACCGTCATGATCACCATCGTCACCGGCGCGACACCTTGATCTCCATCGTAGCATCGTTGTCGTCTGGCCAACTATTGCTTCTACGACTATCGCTACCGCTTAGTGATAAAGTAAAAACAATTATAGGGCGATTGCATTGCATACAATAAAGCGACAACCATATGGCTCCTGCCAGTTGCCGATAACTCGGTTACAAAACATGACCATCTCATACAATAAAATATAGCATCATGCCTTGACCATATCACATCACAACATGCCCTGCAAAAACAAGTTAGACGTCCTCTACTTTGTTGTTGCAAGTTTTACGTGGCTGCTACGGGCTGAGCAAGAACCGTTCTTACCTACGCATCAAAACCACAACGATAGTTCGTCAAGTTAGTGTTGTTTTAACCTTCTCAAGGACCGGGCGTAGCCACACTCGGTTCAACTAAAGTTGGAGAAACTGATACCCGCCAGCCACCTGTGTGCAAAGCACGTCGGTAGAACCAGTCTCGTGTAAGCGTACGCATAATGTCGGTCCGGGCCGCTTCATCCAACAATACCGGCGAACCAAAGTGTGACATGCTGGTAAGCAGTATGACTTGTATCGCCCACAACTCACTTGTGTTCTACTCGTGCATATAACATCAACGCATAAAACCTGGCTCGGATGCCACTGTTGGGGAACGTAGTAATTTCAAAAAAAATTCCTACGCACACGCAAGATCATGGTGATGCATAGCAACGAGAGGGGAGAGTGTGTCCACGTACCCTCGTAGACCGAAAGCGGAAGCGTTAGCACAACGCGGTTGATGTAGTCGTACGTCTTCACGATCCGACCGATCAAGTACCGAACGCACGGCACCTCCGAGTTCAGCACACGTTCAACTCGATGACGTCCCTCGAACTCCGATCCAGCCGAGCTTTGAGGGAGAGTTCCGTCAGCACGACGACGTGGTGACGATGATGATGTTCTACCGTCGCAGGGCTTCGCCTAAGCACCGCTATGATATGACCGAGGTGGATTATGGTGGAGGGGGGCACCGCACACGGCTAAGAGATCCAAGGGATCAATTATTGTGTCTATGGGGTGCCCCCTCCTCCGTATATAAAGGGGGGGGAGGAGGAGAGGGTCGGCCTAGGGGAGAGACGCGCCCAAGGGGGGGCAATCCTACTCCAAGTAGGTTTGGCCCCCCTTTCCTATTCCAAGTAGGAGAAGGGGGAAGGAGGAGGTGGAGAGAAGGAAGGAGAAGGGTGGCCGCCGCCCCCTTCCCTTTCCCAATTCGGATTGGGGCAAGGGGGCCGCGCACCACCTCCTAGCCTCCCTCTCTCCTTTCCACTAAGGCCCATAAGGCCCAATAGCTTCCCGGGGGGGGGGGGGGGTTCCGGTAACCCCCGGTACTCCGATAAATGTCTGAAACCTCCCGGAACCATTCCGGTGTCCCAACATAGTCGTCCAATATATCAATCTTTACGTCTCGACCATTTCGAGACTCCTCGTCATGTCCGTGATCACATCCGGGACTCCGAACTACCTTCGGTACATCAAAACACATAAACTCATAATATAACCGTCATCGAACTTTAAGCGTGCGGACCCTACGGGTTCGAGAACTATGTAGACATGACCGAGACACGTCTCCAGTCAATAACCAATAGCAGAACCTGGATGCTCATATTGGCTCCCACTTATTCTACGAAGATCTTTATCGGTCAAACCGCATAACAACATACGTTGTTCCCTTTGTCATCGGTATGTTACTTGCCCGAGATTCGATCGTCGGTATCTCAATACCTAGTTCAATCTCGTTACCGGCAAGTCTCTTTACTCGTTTCGTAATACATCATCCCGCAACTAACTCATTAGTTGCAATGCTTGCAAGGCTTAGGTGATGTGCATTACCGAGTGGGCCCAGAGATACCTCTCCGACAATCGGAGTGACAAATCCTAATCTCGAAATATGCCAACCCAACAAGTACCTTCGGAGACACCTGTAGAGCACCTTTATAATCACCCAGTTACGTTGTGACGTTTGGTAGCACACAAAGTGTTCCTCCGGTAAACGGGAGTTGCATAATCTCATAGTCATAGGAACATGTATAAGTCATGAAGAAAGCAATAGCAACATACTAAACGATCAAGTGCTAAGCTAACGGAATGGGTCAAGTCAATCACATCATTCTCCTAATGATGTGATCCCGTCAATCAAATGACAACTCATGTCTATGGTTAGGAAACATAACATCTTCGATTAACGAGCTAGTCAAGTAGAGGCATACTAGTGACACTCTGTTTGTCTATGTATTCACACATGTATTATGTTTCCGGTTAATACAATTCTAGCATGAATAATAAACATTTATCATGATATATAAGGAAATAAATAATAACTTTATTATTGCCTCTAGGGCATATTTCCTTCAGTGAGAGCATTGGAGCGGCGGCGGCATGCGGCCGGGGCGGTGGAGGACGGAGCCGAGCGGGGCTGAGCTGAGGGGTGGTGGCGGACGAAGCCGGGCGGGCCGGTGGCGGACGGAGCCGGGCGGGGCGGAGTTGCGGGGCAGCGGCAGCGTGCGGGGCGGTGGCGGACGGAGCCGGGGCGGGTGGGAGCTATGGCGGGCGGGCCGGGGCCGGGCGGAGCTGCGGCGGACGGGGCGGTGCCGCACGGGGTGGTGGCATGCGCTGCGGCCGCGGCCGGATCCGCGGCGGGCGGGGCGGCGTGGAAACAGCGGGGGGGGGGGGGGGGAGCGGATCTGATGCGGGCGGCAGGGTGTGGCGGCGGCGGGGCGGCGGCGGACGGGCGGGAGGTCGCGGGCGGGCGGGCGGAAATGGAAAAGAGCTGGCGGTTGGGCGTTCGCGGGCGGCGGCTGGTTTTGGACCACGAGGTGTTGTATTTTACATCACGAGGAAGTCGCGGTCCAATCTTTTTTACATATGGACCATCTGTTGAAACTGTATTTTTGGACTCAGACGGTTCAAAAGTTAGTTACTTTTACATTTGAACCATCTATTGGAGATGCTCTTAATTATGCTTGTGTGTGTCTATTTTGAAGTTTGCTCCTTGTCGTCTCCTAGTATGATGTGCTGCCTCGACCGGATCCCTCTCTAAAGCTAGTGGTGCCGTGTACGTGCTTATGACATCACCTATGTTGCAACAACGGCCTCCTTGATTCATCTGATGTACAGCAAGGTGATCTTTGCATGGTGTTGTATCTTTGTACTCCCTCCGTTCCAAAATAAATGACCTAACTTTATACTAACTTTGTACTAAAGTTAGTATAAAATTGGGCCATCTATTTTAGAATGGAGGGAGTATGTATTTTTTTCTATGTTCTTCCTTTAGCAAGATGTATTGCCCCAAGGTTGTTAAGGTATTCGATCTGGTTTCCCTCGTAAACTCGATCATGATTTTTGACCCAATTTTCAGACAACCCCCCCCCCCCCCCCCCCCCCCCCCCCCCCTATTTAGAAAACAACCATTGACTAAAAAGAGGTAGTACACATACTGAAGCAGCGAAAAGGAAAATTAGTAATAACCATACCTAAGCATCTGGCACTCATCAACATTGTGTAAACTTTAGTTGTAACTTATTTGCTAACAAGCTTTGCCGCCAATTCTTGGATGATTAGGAAAATCGAACAGAGGGAGGTGCGTTGTAAACTAAAAAAATATGCGCGCCAAAGAGATTTTCAAGCACTGGCGGAGCTTTGTGAGGGCAAAAACGTGCCATGGCCCGCCCAACCCCTAGGGTAAACATGCATGTAGTAGTATATACACCCCTAATAAAAGTAGTAGTACATATATACAAGTGGCCAAGCCCACGGCTGCCTAGCTTGCCTGAAACCTCGTCACGAACTCACGATTCCGTTGCTCGATGCCTCACTCGATTTCTCTTCCTATCCAACATGGTAGCGACGCTAGGGCACGGGCCACGCGTACAGCCGCAGGGAGGGCCAGAGAGGTGGCGCGGAGCCGCGGAGGTTGAGCCGCCGGTGGCACCGACACATCGTAGCAGCGCCGAGCGATGCAGAGGCCTGAGAGCATTTCCAACAGCCGCCCAACGCATGATGCGCTAAAAACTTCTTTGCAGCGCGACGGGTGATTGTTCTCTGACTATAGTGTCAAAAAAGCTCCTATCTGCTAGGACTACGTCGGTATTTTCCCAAAGAGGAAGGGATGATGCAGCACAGCGACCGTAGGCATTTCCCTCAGTGTAGAAATCAAGGTTATCGAAACCGTAGGAGAATCAAGCAACACAACATAAACAACACCTGTACACAAATAACAACACCTCGCAACCCGACGTGTTAAAGGGCTTGTCAATCCCTTTCGGGTAACGATGCCAGAAATTGGTAATAGATTGAAATAATACATCGCAATTAAAATAAAGTCCAGCAAAATATTTTTGTATTTTTGGTTTAATAGATCTGAATAAAAATGCAAAGGAAAAGTAGATCGCAAGCAAATATATGAGAAAGAAGACCCGGGGGCCGTAGGTTTCACTAGTGGCTTCTCTCGAGAAAAATAGCAAACGCTGGGTAAACAAATTACTGTTAGGCAATTGATATAACTTCAAATAATTATGACGATATCCAGGCAATGATCATTACATAGGCATCGCGTCCAAGATTAGTAGACCGACTCCTGCCTGCATCTACTACTATTACTCCACACATCGACCGCTATCTAGCATGCATCTAGTGTATTAAGTTCATGGAAAAAGGAGTAATGCAATAAGGACGATGACATGATGTAGACAAGATCAGTTTATCTATTGCGTAGATATAGATCCCATCTTTTTATCCTTAGTAGCAACGATACATACGTGTTGTTTCCCTTTCTGTCACTTGGATCAAGCACCGTAAGATCGAACCCACTACCGGGCACCTCTTCCCATTGCGAGATAAATAGATCAAGTTGGCCAAACAAAACCCAAATATCGGAGAAGAAATACGAGGCTATAAGAGATCATGCATATAAGAGATCAAAGAAACTCAAATAACTTTCATGGATATAAAAAGATATAACTGATTATAAACTTGAAGTTCATCATATCCCAACAAACACACCGCAAAAAAGTTAATCATATGGATCTCCAAGAGACAATTGTATTGAGAATTCAGCGAGAGAGAAAGAGAGCCATCTAGCTACTAACTACGGATCCGAATGTCTACAAAGAACTACTCACACGTCATCGGAGAGGCACCAATGGAGGTGGTGAACCCCATCTGAGATGATGTCTAGATTGGATCTGGTGGTTCTGGACTCTGCGGCGGCTGGATGAATATTTCGTCGACTCCCCTAGGGTTTCTGGATTTTTGGGGTATTTATAGAGCAAAGAGGCGGTCCGGGGGGCATCCGAGGTGGGCACAACCCACCAGGGCGTGCCTGGGCCCCCTGGTGGGTTATCCCCTCCTCGGGACTCCCCCAGGTGCAACCAGGGCCCAACATCTTCCATCTGGTCCATAAAAAATCATCATAGAGTTTCGTGGCATTTGGACTTCGTCTGATATTGATTTCCTGCGATGTAAAAAAACATGAAAAAACAGCAATTGGCACTTGGCACTATGTCAATAGGTTAGTACCAAAAAATGATATAAAATGATTACAGAACATCCAAGATTGATAATAAAACAGCATGAAACAATCAAAAATTATAGATACGTTGGAGACGCATCAGCGGGCAGCGCTGGCTCCAGCAGCCGCGCTAAAATGCAGCGCGCGCGTAGCTCCAGCAACGCGTGGGACTCGCCGGCGCATGCCATATGTTGCATTTTGGACACAAAATGAATTTCAAACATTCAAAATGCAATGAACATGGCTTAATATAATTTCACACAAACAAGTTGATGAATAAAAGTTCATGCCCACAAGTTCAAATTCATGCCCATAAGTTCATCCAACCAAGTTCAAAATGCAAACCAAGTTCATGACACAAACGAAAGACACATCAACAATCAAGACTCGTCCTCATCTTCCTCCGATTCATCCGACTCCTCCGAAGACGATTCTTCCTCCTCCTCTTCATCATTGTCGCGCGCCGCATCACGTGAAGCTCGGACGGTGTAGGCAAGATCTTCAACGGCATCTTCATGGGAAGGTGTGTGAGGCACACCGGAAGACATTCCGACCATGGCGGGCGGAGGTGCACCCATGCCTCCGATGAGAGACGCAAAACTCATGCCTTCCATGCCAGCCATGGCGCCCGGAGGTGCTCCAAAGCCACCCATGCCTCCCATGGTCTCCATGGTAGCTCCAAAGCCACCCATGGCACCCATGCCGCCCATGGTAGCTCCGAAGCCACCCATGCCTCCCATGCCGCCAAGGCCACCGCCACCCATGGCGTGAATCATGGATCTTTTTTGGATGAAGGCTTCTTCACGGGCAAGATTTACATACTCCTTTTGCGCCTCATCGAGGATAGATGTGTCCAAGAAGAACAAGTGCTTCTCCCAATCCAAAAATCTATATCGCTCCTCCATGCTTACCTTCCTCTCCTCCAAAGCCACCTTCCTCTCCTCGGCCGCCACCCTCCTCTCCTCGGCCGCCAACCTCCTCTCCTCGTCGCGGTATCTTGGTTCCTTGCCATTTTCCTCACCTCGTTGGCTTTTTTTCTTGCCTTCACAATAGCTTACATAGCATTTTTGAGCTCATCATCTCCTTTCCTCTTCTTCTTTTCTTTTGCGTCTTTCTTGGTTCCATCCAGTCGTTTTGGCTTCGAGTATGAAACTGAGTTGGGTGTGGGGCTTCTCTTGCCGTCATCACTTCATGCATCCTCCTCCTCATCATCATCGAACTCAATTGTTCGCTTGCGTTTGTTGCTCAAATACAAATCATCTATATCATCACGCTTCTTCCATTTCTCATCATCCTTCAATACATCATAGCAATGAGGCAAGGTAAATGGCCTTCCTTTCTTGATCTTCCCCTTCTTGGTCCTCTTCTCCTCTCCTTTGAACAAGTTTTGTGCAATATTGTACTACATGAAAACAAAACAAGTTAGCACTCAAACACCAACAACAAGCATGGTGAACATGGATGAAATGGCACTTACTCTATCGTCCTCATTAGTGCCACTTGGGTTCAACTTGTCAACCGCCTTTTGTGTGGCCGCCCATTTTTGACAATCCTTGTTGATTGTCGACCACCGAAAGCGAAGAGATCGATCGGAGCGGTCAATTCCACTAACGTTGCGAACATCAAAGTGTTCTTTCACCCGAAGCCAATAAGCATCTCTACTTTGATCACCTCCAACAGATGGATCCCTCGACACTTGCAACCAAGTATTGCATAGTAAGATGTCTTCAACGTTGGTGTAATTGCATGCTCTTCCTTTCGGTGCGTCTACAATGCCCTCACCATCCTCGTCCACCTCGAACTCATGGTCATTGAAATGCATGTCAGTGGTTCGAAACCAATGCGAATTATTGGAGCCAACACCCATAGTTGACATGTATGCATCATCGTTGAGACTACAAAGTATATAGAACAATGCAAATAAGCTATTTATATGTATGCATTCAAAAAATAACAACAACAAAAAAGTTGGGGAAATTTTCTACCTTTGGGGCATTTCCTCGAACACATTTTGCGCGTCAGCCGCCGGCTCAACAAGTGAGCTCGCCGGCGCTTCGGTAGCCGTCGCGCCCGTCACACGCCCTGCAAGCTTCTTCCTCGACGCCTTCGAGGTGCCGGAGCCGTCCGCTGCCTTGTTCTTCTTCGGCCGCGCTGCATTTGGGAGGTTCGAGGGGGGTGGGGCATGTGGCTTCATGGCGGGCGCCGGCACGACGCCACCCGCCGCCGAGGTCATCCGCGGCGGCATGAAGAGGCCGATGCTCGGAGGAGCCCCGACGGAGGCGAGGCCAAAGCTCCCCGCGCTAGGGTTTGCGGCGCCAGCGGTGGAGGGGTCGCGGCTGTAGGAAGGGGTGAGGGGGGTGCAGGCGCGGGCGTCCATCGGGTCAATTCGCCGGCGCCGACGTGTGCGGGGCGAAGGTGGCGCGTTGGAGAGAGTGCGGTGCGAGCCCTCGTGTGTGCCGCGCGCGGAAGCGGGCGCCTCAAATACACAGCGCGCGATGGCGATTCAGACCGCGCGCCCAACTCTATATGCTGCGCGCGCGGTTATTGCGCGCCCGCTGGAGCCCCTCTATCGATTGCGCGCATGCTAAAAAGGGCAAATTTGTGGCGCGACGCTTATTTAGCGCGGCTGTTGGAGATGCTCTGAGGGCGACCCATGCAGCGGCGGCATGCCCTAGGAGGCCACGACCTAGACGATGCTGCACACGCATCTCTCGGCCAGTACTAATTTTCCTATAAAATGTAGGCTATAGCACTCTGAAATTCAATAAATTGATAATACACATCTTAATTTGGTACTCCCTCCGTAAACTAATATAAAAGCATTTAGATACACTATTTTAGTGATCTAAACACTTTTATATTAATTTACGAAGGGAGTACTGGATAATTGTCATGGGCAGTAAAGCTAACCAATGAATAATTGATTTGGCTTTCAAGAGAAAAAGAGATAATACAATTACAAATGAAGTTTGGAAAGATTTTTCCGCAGTAGCTCCTAGTCCATTGCTTGAGTTGATTTTTTTCCTTTTTATGTTTTCTTTTAGTTTGGCCCACCCAGGTTTTCCTTCGTAGCTCCGCCACTGTTTACGGGGCTAAGAATCGAAGTTATCTCAACTTATATGAGAGCTCTTAGGTTGAGGTCAACGTGGTATGAACGGGGAGGCGAGGATAGACCATGGAAAGGAACTGCAATTGCCAAGTGACAAGGTGGATAAGCGAGTGTTCTCTGAGTTCCGATGGTATCCATCATGTTCAAAATATGTATACAGAGTATTTAATTAGTAATTACTACTACCTGTGTTCACTAACTAATGTAAGATGTCGAATAGGCAAAACGTCTTACATTAATGGACAGATGGAGTATTTTATATTTTTGAAAAAACTAACGCCCACACGTGTGGGCGTTTGCACATCGTCCGCACGCCTCCATCATCACTCATTTTGTCACGTATGAACAGATGACATCAGCAGATTTTTTTTTGATTTTCGGCTTAAAAATGTTTTATCTCCTAATTAAAAAAACAAAAATCCGTTTTCATCATTAAATCCGTCTCGATGAGATCTTCAAAACTAGACCCCATGTTGATATGTTTTGACGAGATATTTTTTGCCCAAAAGTTGCCATGATGTTTACACTGTAGTTGCCATGATGCTTAAACTAAAGTTGTCATGTGGCAATTTTAGTTTGTAGATCATGGCAGTTTTAGTTTTTTTATGATGGCAGTTCCAGTACTTTGATCGTGAAAATATTTTTTTGTATGAACCATGGCAATTTTAAGTGCATGTATCATGACAATTTTAGTTTATGGTGCATGGCAAGTCTAGTTTCTTAATTCCCTGTTTTATAATATGTCAAAATTTACTTTTAAATGTAGAAGAAAATAGCTGAAACATATCATGGCAACTTCAGAATAAAATCATAGCAATTCATGTGCAATAGACACGGCAACTTTTAACCAAAAAAAAATTCGTCGAAATATATTGATATGAGATCTAGTTTCGAAGATCTCGTCGCGAGAGATTTAATGGTGAAAACGGATCTTCAATCAGATTTTTCATTTAAGAGATAAAACATTTTAAAAATAGAAAATCCGAAAAGATTTCCACATGCATGCATACGGTGACATGGCATAGTCTGTGTGTTACAGAGCGTGTGGACGGGTTTGGCTCCCACCGTACGTGTAGGCGTTAGCGTTGTCCTATATTTTTTACAATTAGAATTTCAGTATACCAACATAATTGTCATGCAACTTTTCTACTACATGGCAATGCTTCCCTGCCATGGCAACAAGCAGTGCTCTTATAGATCTTTTTTTTTTAGCAACCAACAGGAGTTCTGCTTTTTCACTAAGAAAAAAAAAATCGAAAACCTAGAGCCGAGACATGAACCATCGATGATAACTATAGGTACCAGTTGGCAGTTGCACATGGCAGGTGCCCAACCCAACAAAATAACAAATCAGAAGCAACAAACCACAACGACTAATCATTGCGCACCCTCGATCACATTCGGCGATCACAGCAAAGCCTAAAGAACTGTCCACTCGCACAGCCTGGGAAAGACCGACAGACCGAAAGCAGGGGCTCCAGCCAATGATCCTCCTTTTCATGGCTAGCCTTCCACAGCACAGCACAGCAAAGCACCTCCGATGGCAGCTATATATACCCGACGTGTCCCGCTCTTCCTTCCTATCCCAAACCCACCCAACTCGCTACCTTGCTGTTCTTAGTGCTTAGACGTCTGTAATTCCCAGGCATCGATCAACCGAGAAGCTAGCTAGCGCAAATGGCGGCCACCCTCAAGCTCAGGATCCTCGCCGCCGCCGCCGTCGTGGCCTCGTCCGTGGTGGGCATGGCGATGGCTGCCGAGGCGCCGGCTCCCAGCCCGGACACCGGAGCCGCCACGACCACCCCGGCCTTCGCCGTCGGAACGCTCGTCGCCGCCGCCGTTGGGTACCTCTTCTGCTGAGCTGCGTCGACTGGCACTCTGTAGTCGTGTTCCCGCCTCTTATTTTTTGCGGGCGTCATGTGCCATGTATGTACGAATTATGTTATGATCGGTTGACGCGCGTATTGCGCGTTGATCAAGTTTGGATTGTACTACTTTCGACACGCACCACATGCATGTTGCCTTCACTTCAATCCAATCCATGTTCATTTCACCCGCTGATATATAATAACTCTTCATGCGCGCATCATGCATCATCATATATAATAACAAGTCCTACTAATCATCATCATACAACTTCTACTCGTTATTAATAACAAGTCATACGATCATCATCCTCACAGTCATCGAACCAACCCTACTTAATTGTTCTTAGCACATGATCATCAGTATTAGGTAGGACCGAAATACCCTCTTTAAGGTAAAATAGCATAAAACAATATAGACCCTGACTCTTCATTATGGAGAATGGAGATCATCCTGTCTCCAATTCTTGCACTTCGCTTCCTTTTGCTTCCAAGAACCTCCTTGCGACTGTCCATACATTTTTTCCATTCTTTGATTTGCATGTTTCCACTTCTTTTAGAAATCCGGTATGGATAGTTGAGATTCGTAGGATGACCTGGTTGTATATTCAAAACATCAAGCCTACCATTCTGATACATCAAATGAGGCACACAATCCTCTGGGATTATCTGTTGAAAAACATAGTAATAACTTCATAGTTAGCAATGATGTACTAGTTTTAGAACTATGCAAAATATGCACGGATGTCGTAATAGTAAGAAATCTTACCAGGGTATCTCCATAGTAGTTACCGTAGTTCAACACGTGCACTAGTGGCACATATTGACCATAATGCGGAGGAGTTTTACAATAGATATTGAACAATCAAAATAAGCTGTCAATGAAAATAAGCTGTCAACTATTTTGAAATGAACAATATAAATGAGCTAATTAACTATGTTTGAGAAACTCACATAGCGGTAGAATTGGAGGCGTATCAACAAGGACCCAAATATCCATATTGTCTTGCTCGATGTCAGGATCACCAAGATCCATGGTGACAAGCATACCCTCATCAAAACCATACATCTTGCAAAATGCTTCCCAATTTTTGCAACCAAAATGGGTTACTGTTTCAGAATTATACAGCTTTACTTCAAAATCTATATCATGATGGGTCCTTAGGTGAATTTTCTTTGTTTCCATACTTTCATGGTCTTCAAAACCCATCCTCTCCAAGACGTAGCGTCTTGCATGGCATGGGATAAGCTAGCCGAATTGTAAAAGATGAAAAGTACACGTTGAAATAGTTGAAGTCGTGCTTAATTACGAAAAAATAACACTTGTCGTCGTTGCGTACCGTTTCAACATCGAAGGTCTCCTCCAGCTTAGTACTGAAGCGCCGATCTTCGTCCAGGTGAGGCCTGTCGCACTGACCTCGGTCGTCGTGGCACCAGTCGCACTCCCCCGGGAGACTTTCGTCGTCCGAGTACGACATTTCCTATGTTCATAATTCAAATATTAAACATCTACAATTAAATATATGTACTAAAAAACCTAAGTTAGATCATTATTATTCATCACGGGTTGACTATCGGTTTGTCGAGTCTTTTCTTGAAAACTCTCAACTCACGTGGTGTATACATTCGACCGTTGGTGATGGTCGCTCCTCCCTTTGTCCCCGTGTGCATTACACCAAAATGTCTAGCACACGGGAACAAAGGAGAAGCGACCCCCACGACAACAGTCGGGATTCTTCGTCCTCTCATATATATATGGTAGAACTCTCCCTCACTGATTCCTCTCTGACATTTGCGACCGTCGGTGATAGTAGCTCCTCCTTTCGTTCTCGAGTGCATTACACCAAATTGTCTAGCACACGGGAACGAAGGAGAAGCTACCCCCACGACAACAGTCGGGATTCTTTGTCCTCTCATATATGGTGGAGACTCGACAGACTTACAGTCAACCCGAAATATCGTTTAATTATCTTTCTAAAAGAGGATTTGGCTGGTCTCACCTCGATGTCGGAGGGGGCGGTGACGGGGACGACGGCGGGGATGATGGAGGGGCCGGGGGCTCCTAGATTTCTGTGAAAACAAAAACCCTATAAGCTATCAACTAATCATAGTGCTCTCCAATTTTAGCATTCAAAGTAGGATCAGAGTAGTTTTCCACTTTGAGCATTCAATAAGCAAAATCAAATCACAAAATAAAGTAGTATTCAAATTAGGATGCATTCAATTATAAGCAAAACTACATCATCTCCATGCGTCCGTACATCGTCGAATATTATCACTAATACACCTCGAATACTATCATACATATAGCATCGCTAGTACAGCTAGAACAGTAGCGCCCGACGGGTATCGGCGCGGGCGGTGGACACCCAAAGGGACGGAACCATCACAGGATCATAGCTCCAGTGAGATCCCTGAAGAACCTGCCAGGTATTGTCGAACCTGCCCTCCAACGCAACCATGTAGCGACGGACGTGCTGGTCCTCCTCGCTGACACGGTGACGTACCACCTCCGCGGTGTCCTGAAGCCTCGGCACCGTCACTGGCCCACGCGAGCACCACCAAACAAGGATCGGGTCAACGACGGGCTGGTTCCTCACCAACCTACGCCCATCGGAAGGTAGCACCTCCCAAAACCAGCCCGGCGGAGCCCAGTCCCGGACATGGCCCCTCTGATCAAGCCGGCCTCCTCCGCCGAGTCGACGACGAGGATGCGGGATAGGCATCGTCGACGTTGATGCGGGAATAATTGCTTTAACTAAAAAAACAAACTAGTTCTATTAATTTCCTTGCTAAAAATAAACTACTTCTATAGTAAAATAAACTAGTTTTGTTAAATCAACTAGTTCAACTACTAATTAAGCACTTACTATAAATAAAATAAAGTAGTTTTATTAATTAATCAACTAGTTCAACTACTAAGTACTTACTATAAATAAATAAAATAAAGTAGTTCTTACTAAAAATAAACTACTTCTATATATAGTAAAATTTAATAAAATAGTTCTATTAATTAATCAACTAGTTCAACTACTAAGCACTTACTATAAATATATAAAATAAAGTAGTTCTTACTAAAAATAAACTACTTCTATATATAGTAAAATTTAATAAAATAGTTTTATTAAATCAACTAGTTCAACTACTAAGCACTAACCTAAAATCGATATGTACTAATAATTAACCTCAATAAAAAATTAATAAAATATGAAAAAACTTATAGAAACAAAAAATTGTATGAACATTATATTCATACATACATAGCCACATCCATTCATCATATAGCTACCACATACATATATACACATACATTATATATATGAAAAAAATGCAATGAACAAAAAAATAATACAAATTATATGAAAAAAACTAAACAGAGCCGTGGCGTGGCGGCGGCTCACATCGGGCGACGGAGGGCGACGGCGTGGGTGGCGGAGGGCGACGGCGACCGCGGCGGGCCGGGGGCGGAGGGCGACGGTGACGTACGGGCGACGGCTCGGGGGTGCGCGGCGGAGGCCGACGGCGACGGCGGCGGGGGGTGGAGGACGACGGCGACGGGCGATGGTGTGGGCTCGGGGGCACGGGCGACGGCGACGGCGGCGGGGCAGCCTGGCGGCGTAGATCGAGCTCGCGGCGTCGTCGGGCGGGGGGAAACTGGCGATGGAAATCTGAAAATTTCCTAAGTGCTGGCTTATATAGCAAAGGCTTTGGTCCTGGTTCAACGCACAAACCGGAACCAATGCCCACCCTTTAGTCCCGGTTGGTGGCACCAACCGGGACCAAAGGCCTCTTTTCACCAGCCCAAAGGGCGGGAAGCAGAGGGCTTTGGTCCCGGTTGGTGGCACCAACTGGGACTAAAGGGGAGCATTGGTTTCGGTTGGAGCCACCAACCGGGACTAATGTGCTGGCGCGGTGCGGTGGGAAGTTTAGTCCCACCTCGCTAGCTGAGAGAGCTCAACACCTGTTTATAAGCTGCGTTGCAGCTCAGGTGCTGATCTCCTCTCTAATATGCAGGCATTACATGCCTACCCTTGTCACTGCCATGTTGGGCCTATTGGGCCTGCTGGCCTGCATCCTGGCCCATGTGCAGATGGGTTTCTAGTCGTATGCGGGCCGTGTGGCCCATTAGGCGGCATTTTTTTTATTTTTTCCAATATTTTTTTGTTTTTTGAATTATTTATTTTCTTTTGATTTTTGCTTTATTTTTTTATTCTTTTTGCTTTTAGCTCAGAATAATTATAAACTTTCTGTTACTCCATTAGTTTCCAAATTTGAATAGTTTAAATTTTAATTCTTTATGAAAATACTAGAGGTTTATGAAAGCTTTTTAGTTGATTCCTTTTGCTATTAGAGTTTATAAAAGCATATCAAATGAACTCTGAAAAGGTTGAAAGTTTGCATGGTATCATCATTTCATCCACATAGCCTGTTCAAGAAAGTTGAGAGGGTTACGGCAAAAACTGGATGCACTTCGTGTACAAAACGGACAATCTCTTTCAAAGTATCAGGATTTCATCCGGAAACTCGTCTGTTACAAAGGGATTTCATTTTTTAATACTTATTTGAACTCCTGACTTTTTGTGTGTTCAAAATGCACCATTCAAAGCCACATCATCATTTTTCAATCCTTTCTGACTTTATTTGTTATTTTTCATGCATTTACTAATTATTTTGAGCTATAAGACCCTAAAATTGAAAAGCATTTCAAATGAAGTCTGAAAAGGTTGAAAGTTGGCATGGTATCATCATTTCATCCACATAGCATGTGCAAGAAAGTTGAGAGGGTTACGGCAAAAACTGGATGCACTTCGTGTACAAAACGGACAATCTCTTTCAAAGTATCAGGATTTCATACGGAAACTCGTCTGTTACAAAGGGATTTCATTTTTTAATACTTATTTGAACTCCTGACTTTTTGTGTGTTCAAAATGCACCATTCAAAGCCACATCATCATTTTTCAATCCTTTCTGACTTCATTTGTTATTTTTCATGCATTTACTAGTTATTTTGAGCTATAAGACCCTAAAATTGAAAAGCATTTCAAATGAACTCTGAAAAGGTTGAAAGTTGGCATGGTATCATCATTTCATCCACATAGCATGTGCAAGAAAGTTGAGAGGGTTACGGCAAAAACTGGATGCACTTCGTGTACAAAACGGACAATCTCTTTCAAAGTATCAGGATTTCATACGGAAACTCGTCTGTTACAAAGGGATTTCATTTTTTAATACTTATTTGAACTCCTGACTTTTTGTGTGTTCAAAATGCACCATTCAAAGCCACATCATCATTTTTCAATCCTTTCTGACTTCATTTGTTATTTTTCATGCATTTACTAGTTATTTTGAGCTATAAGACCCTAAAATTGAAAAGCATTTCAAATGAACTCTGAAAAGGTTGAAAGTTGGCATGGTATCATCATTTCATCCACATAGCATGTGCAAGAAAGTTGAGAGGGTTACGGCAAAAACTGGATGCACTTCGTGTACAAAACGGACAATCTCTTTCAAAGTATCAGGATTTCATATGGAAACTCGTCTGTTACAAAGGGATTTTATTTTTTAATACTTATTTGAACTCCTGACTTTTTGTGTGTTCAAAATGCACCATTCAAAGCCACATCATCATTTTTCAATCCTTTCTTACTTCATTTGTTATTTTTCATGCATTTACTAATTATTTTGAGCTATAAGACCCTAAAATTGAAAAACATTTCAAAGGAACTCTGAAAAGGTTGAAAGTTGGCATGGTATCATCATTTCATCCACATAGCATGTGCAAGAAAGTTGAGAGGGTTACGGCAAAAACTGGATGCACTTCGTGTACAAAACGGACAATCTCTTTCAAAGTATCAGGATTTCATACGGAAACTCGTCTGTTACAAAGGGATTTCATTTTTTTAATACTTATTTGAACTCCTGACTTTTTGTGTGTTCAAAATGCACCATTCAAAGCCACATCATCATTTTTCAATCCTTTCTGACTTCATTTGTTATTTTTCATGCATTTACTAATTATTTTGAGCTATAAGACCCTAAAATTGAAAAGCATTTCAAATGAACTCTGAAAAGGTTGAAAGTTGGCATGGTATCACCATTTCATCCACATCGCATGTGCAACAAAGTTGAGAGGGTTACGGCAAATACTGGATGCACTTCGTGTACAAAACGGACAATCTCTTTCAAAGTATTAGGATTTCATCCGAAAACTCGTCTGTTACAAAGGGATTTCATTTTTTAATACTTATTTGAACTCCTGACTTTTTGTGTGTTGAAAATGCACCATTCAAAGCCACATCATCATTTTTCAATCCTTTCTGACTTCATTTGTTATTTTTCATGCATTTACTAATTATTTTGAGCTATAAGGCCCTAAAATTGAAAAGCATTTCAAATGAACTCTGAAAAGGTTGAAAGTTGGCATGGTATCACCATTTCATCCACATCGCATGTGCAACAAAGTTGAGAGGGTTACGGCAAATATTGGATGCACTTCGTGTACAAAACGGACAATCTCTTTCAAAGTATCAGGATTTCATCCGGAAACTCGTCTGTTACAAAGGGATTTCATTTTTTAATACTTATTTAAACTCCTGACTTTTTGTGTGTTGAAAATGCACCATTCAAAGCCACATCATCATTTTTCAATCCTTTCTGACTTCATTTGTTATTTTTCATGCATTTACTAATTATTTTGAGCTATAAGACCTTAAAATTGAAAAGCATTTCAAATGAACTCTGAAAAGGTTGAAAGTTGGCATGGTATCATCATTTCATCCACAACATAGATGCGCTTATTTCAAATGAACTCTGAAAAGGTTAAAATTGAAAAGCATTTCAAATGAACTCTGAAAAGGTTGAAAGTTTTTTTCTCTTTTGCTTTATTTGTTTTGTTTTGTTTCTACTTACAACAAAAAACTTATTTATTTTATTTCTAATTACTTATGTATTTTACTTTAATTTTTTATTTTTATTTATTTTACTGCTGCTATTTTTATTTATTTTACTGCTACTATTTTTACTTAATTTATTAAGGTTTATTTATTGTAGTTACTATAGTTTATTTTATTTTATTTTATTAAGGTTTATTTAGTTTTATTTATTTTATTAAGGTTTATTTATTTTATAAATATAAAAAAATGAACATAGATGCGCTTATAGAGAAAATTAAACCTAAATTCACAGTAAATTTCAATTTACTGTGAATTTAGGTCAAATTCCCTGTATAAGGGCATCTATTTTCACTTTGAGAGGAGCTCAACAAGGCAGAGAGGGACGGGCTTATAAACTGGTGTGAGCGCCCTTCGGTTGGCGAGGTGGGACTAAACACTGGCCGCAACTAGGACCAGCCCTTTAGTCCCGGTTCGTGGTATGAACCGGCACTAAAGGGTGGTGGGCCAGGAGCGTGGCCCATTGGTCCCGGTTTGTCCCACCAACCGGGACCAAAGGGTCCGGACGAACCGGGACCAATGCCCCCACGAGGCCCGGCAGGCCCCTGGCCGCACGAACCGGGACCAATGATCTCATTAGTCCCGGTTCGTGACTGATCCGGGGCTAATGTGAAAACTGCCCTGTGACCTTAGCCCTGTTTTGTACTAGTGACTTGATCATTCCACGGTTGAATGATCAATCAAAGTCACACTCTCTTCACGGATGATGATTTCTCAAAGCAGGTCCCGGATTAGCGCTTGATTGCTACTCTATCTAGGGGTTCTCTGGTTCTGTAAAAGAGCTTTGCACCTCATTGGAATTTTGTTTTTGTGATTTTTTTAGGGGGGTGGTGAAGGAAATATGCCCTAGAGGCAATAATAAATTTGTTATTTTATATTTCCTTATATCATGATAAATGTTTATTATTCATGCTAGAATTGTATTAACCGGAAACTTGATACATGTGTGAATACATAGACAAACATAGTATCCCTAGTATGCCTCTACTTGATTAGCTCGTTAATAAAAGATGGTTAAGTTTCCTAGCCATAGACATGTGTTGTCATTTGATGAACGGGATCACATCATTAGAGAATGATGTGATGGACAAGACCCATCCGTTAGCTTAGCACTATGATCGTTTAGTTTATTGCAATTGCTTTCTTCATGACTTATACATGTTTCTCTTACTATGAGATTATGCAACTCCCGAATACCGGAGGAACACTTAGTGTGCTATCAAACATCACAACATAACTGGGTGATTATAAAGATGCTCTACAGGGGTCTCCGATGGTGTTTGTTGAGTTGGCATAGATCGAGATTAGGATTTGTCACTCCAAGTATCGAAGAGGTATCTCTGGGCCCTCTCGGTAATGCACATCACTATAAGCCTTGCAAGCAATGTGACTAATGAGTTAGTTACGGGATGATGCATTACGGAACGAGTAAAGAGACTTGCCGGTAACGAGATTGAAGTAGGTATTGAGATACCGACTATCAAATCTCGGGCAAGTAACATACCGATGATAAAGGGAACAACGTATGTTGTTATGCGGTTTGACCGATAAAGATCTTCGTAGAATATGTGGGAGCCAATATGAACATCTAGGTTCCGCTATTGGTTATTGACCGGAGATGAGTCTCGGTCATGTCTACATAGTTCTCGAACCCGTAGGATCCACACGCTTAACGTTCGATGACGATCGGTATTATGAGTTTATTTGTTTTGATGTACCGAAGATAGTTCGGAGTCCCGGATGTGATCACGGACATGACGAGGAGTCTCGAAATGGTCGAGACATAAAAATCGATATATTGGAAGGCTATGTTTGGACACCGGAATGGTTTCAGATGAGTTCGGGCATTTTTCGGAGTACCGGGAGGTTACCAGAACCCCGCGGGGAGTTAATGGGCCTTAATGAGCCAAGGTGGAAGAGAGGAGGAGGCAGCCAAGGTGGGGGTGCGCTCCCCCCAAGCCCAATCCGAATTGGGAAGGGGGTCCACCCCCCTTTCATTCTCTCCCTCTCCCTCTTCCTTCTTCTCCTACTCCAACTAGGGAAGGGGGAAACCTACTCCTACTGGGAGTAGGACTCCCGCCCTTGGGCCGGCCCTCCCCTCCTCCACTCCTTTATATACGGGGGAGGGGGGCACCCCATAGACATACAAGTTGATTGTTTAGCCGTGTGCGGTGCCCCCCTACATAGATTTCCACCTCGGTCATATCGTTGTAGTGCTTAGGCGAAGCCCTGCGTCGGTAATTTCATCATCGCCGTCATCACGCCGTCGTGCTGACGAAACTCTCCCTCGGCCTCAGCTGGATCAAGAGTACGAGGGACGTCACCGAGCTGAACATGTGCAGATCGCGGAGGTGCCGTGCGTTCGGTACTTGATCGGTTGGATCGCGAAGACGTTCAACTACATCAACCGCGTTACTTAACGCTTCCGCTTTCGGTCTACGAGGGTACGTGGACACACTCTCCCCGCTCGTTGGTATGCATCACATAGATAGATCTTGCATGATCGTAGGCAAAAAAAATTGAAATACTGCGTTCCCCAACAGTGGCATCCAAGCCAGGTATATGCGTAGATGTTATATGCACGAGTAGAACACAAAGAGTTGTGGGCGATAATAGCCATACTGCTTACCAGCATGTCATACTTTGATTCGGCGGTATTGTTGGATGAAGCGGCCCGGACCGACATTACGCGTACGCTTACGCGAGATTGGTTCTACCGACGTGCTTTGCACACAGGTGGCTGGCGGGTGTCAGTTTCTCCAACTTTAGTTGAATCGAGTGTGACTACGCCCGGTCCTTGTTGAAGGTTAAAACAACACACTTGACTAAAAATCGTTGTGGTTTTGATGCATAGGTAAGAACGGTTCTTGCTCAGCCCGTAGCAGCCACGTAAAACTTGCAACAACAAAGTAGAGGACGTCTAACTTGTTTTTGCAGGGCATGTTGTGATGTGATATGGTCAAGACATGATGCTAAGTTGTATTGTATGAGATGATCATGTTTTGTAACAGAGTTATCGGCAACTGGCAGGAGCCATATGGTTGTCGCTTTATTGTATGCAATGCAATCGCCCTGTAATTGTTTTTACTTTATCACTAAGCAGTAGCGATAGTCGTAGAAGCAATAGTTGGCAATACGACAACGATGCTACGATGGAGATCAAGGTGTCACGCCGGTGACGATGGTGATCATGACGGTGCTTTGGAGATGGATATCAAAGGCACAAGATGATGATGGCCATATCATATCACTTATATTGATTGCATGTGATGTTTATCCTTTATGCATCTTATTTTGCTTAGTACGACGGTAACTTTATAAGATGATCCCTTACTAAAATTTCAAGGTATAAGTGTTCTCCCTGAGTATGCACCGTTGCGACAGTTCTTCGTGCTGAGACACCACGTGATGATCGGGTGTGATAAGCTCTACGTTCACATACAACGGGTGCAAGCCAGTTTTGCACACGCAGAATACTCGGGTTAAACTTGACGAGCCTAGCATATGTAGATATTGCCTCGGAACACTGAGACCGAAAGGTCGAGCGTGAATCATATAGTACATATGATCAACATAATGATGTTCACCATTGAAAACTACTCCATCTCACGTGATGATCGGACATGGTTTAGTTGATTTGGATCACGTGATCATTTAGATGACTAGAGGGATGTCTATCTAAGTGGGAGTTCTTAAGTAATATGATTAATTGAACTTTAATTTATCATGAACTTAGTCCTGATAGTATTTGCATAACTATGTTGTAGATCAATAGCTCGCGATGTAGCTCCCCGTTTATTTTTGATATGTTCCTAGAGAAAAATAAGTTGAAAGATGATAGTAGCAATGATGCGGACTTGGTCTGTGATCTGAGAATTATCCTCATTGCTACACAGAAGAATTATGTCCTTGATGCACCGCTAGGTGACAAACCTATTGTAGGAGCAGATACAGACGTTATGAACGTTTAACAAAGTTCTGTATGATGACTACTTGATAGTTTAGTGCACCATGCTTTACGGCTTAGAACCGGGATTTCAAAAACGTTTTGAATGCCACGAAGCATATGAGATGTTCCAAGAGCTGGAATTGGTATTTCAGACTCATGCCCGAGTCGAGAGGTATGAGACCTCTGACAAAGTACTTAGCCTACAAGATGGAGGAGAATAGCTCAACTAGTGAGCATGTGCTCAGAATGTGAGTACTACAATCGCTTGAATCAAGTGGGAGTTAATCTTCCAGATAAGATAGTGATTGACAGAGTTCTCTAGTCACTATCATCAAGTTACTGGAACTTCATGATGAACTATAATATGCAAGGGATGACGAAAACGATTCCAGAGCTCTTCGCGATGTTGCAATCAGCGAAGGTAGAAATCAAGAAAGAGCATCAAGTGTTGATGGTTTACAAAACCACTAGTTTCAAGAAAAGGGCAAAGGGGAAGAAAGGAAACTTCAAGAAGAATGGCAAGCAAGTTGCCATTCCCATGAAGAAGCCTAAAGCTAGACCCAAGCCTGAAACTGAGTGCTTCTACTGCAAAGGAAATGGTCACTGGAAGCGGAATTGCCCAAGATACTTGACGGATAAGAAGGATGGCAAAGTGAACAAATGTATATTGGATATACATGTTATTGATGTGTACTTTACTAGTGTTTATAGCAACACCTCGGTATTTGATACTGGTTCAGTTGCTATGAGTAGTAACTTGAAACGGGAGTTGAAAAATAAACAGAGCCTAGTTAAGGGCGAGGTGATGATGTGTGTTGGAAGTGATTCCAAGGTTGATAAGATCACCATCGCACACTCCCTTTACCTTCGGATTAGTATTGAACCTAAAATAAATGTTATCTGGTGTTTGCGTTGAGTATGAATATGATTGGATCATGTTTATTGCAATACGGTTATTCATTTAAGTCAAAGAATATTTGTTGTTCTGATTACATGAATAAAACCTTCTATGGTCATACACTTAATATAAATGGTTTATTGAATCTCGATCGTAGTGATACACATATTCATAATATTGATGCCAAAAGATGCAAAGTTGATAATGATAGTGCAATGTACTTATGGCACTGCCGTTTAGGTCGTATTGGTGTAAAGCACATGAAGAAACTCCATACGGATGGATTTTTGGAATCACTTGATTATGAATCATTTGATGCTTGCGAACCATGCCTCATGGGAAAGATGACTAAGACTCCGTTCTCCGGAACAATGGAGCGAGCAACTAACTTATTGAAAATAATACATACTGATGTAAACGGTCCGATGAGTGTTGAGGCTCACGACGGGTATCGTTATTTTCTGACTTCACAGATGATTTGAGCAGATATCGGTATATCTACTTGATGAAACATAAGTCTGAAACATTTGAAGAGTTCAAAGAATTTCAGAGTGAAGTGGAAAATCATCGTAACAAGAAAATAAAGTCTCTATGATCTGATCGCGGAGACGAATATTTGAGTTACGAGTTTGGTCTTCATTTGAAACAATGTGGAATAGTTTCGCAACTCATGCCACCTGGAACACCATAGCGTAATGGTGTGTCCGAACATCATAACCATACTTTATTAGATATGATGCGATCTATGATGTCTCTTACCGATTTACCACTATCGTTTTGGGGTTATGCATTAGAGACAGCTGCATTCACGTTAAATAGGGCACCATCTAAATCCATTGAGATGACACCATATGAAATGTGGTTTGGCAAGAAACCTAAGCTGTCGTTTCTTAAAGTTTGGGGTTGCGATGCTTATGTGAAAAAGTTTCAACCTGATAAGCTCGAACCCAAATTGGAGAAGTGCGTCTTCATAGGATTCCCAAAAGAAAATGTTGGGTACACCTTCTATCATAGATCAGAAGGGAAGATCTTTGTTGCTAAGAATGGATCCTTTCTAGAGAAGGAGTTTCTCTCGAAAGAAGTGAGTGGGAGGAAAGTAGAACTTGATGAGGTAGTTGTACCTTCTCTTGAATTGGAAAGTAGCTCATCGCATAAAACCGTTCCTGTGATGCCTACACCAACTAGTAAGGGAGCTAATGATAATGATCATGAAACTTCGGATCAAGTTACTACCGAACCTCATAGGTCAACCAGAGCACGTTCCCCACCAAAGTGGTACGGTAATCCTGTTCTGGAAGTCATTTTACTAGACCATGACGAACCTACGAACTATGACGAAGCGATGATGAGCCCAGATTCCGCGAAATGGCTTGAGGCCATAAAATTTGAGATGGGATCCATGTATGAGAACAAAGTGTGGACTTTTGTTGACTTGCCCGATGATCGGCAAGCCATTGAGAATAAATGGATCTTCAAGAGGAAGATGGACGCTGATAGTAATGTCACTATCTACAAAGCTCGAATTGTCGCAAAAGGGTTTTCGACAAGTTCAAGGTGTTGACTACGATGAGATTTTCTCACTCATAGCGATGCTTAAGTCTGTCCGAATCATGTTAGCAATTGCCACATTTTATGAAATTTGGAAAATGGATGTCAAAACTGCATTCCTTAATGGATTTCTTAAAGAAGAGTTGTATATGATGCAACCAGAAGGTTTTGTCGATCCTAAAGGTGCTAACAATGTGTGCAAGCTCCAGCGATCCATCTATGGACTGGTGCAAGCATCTTGGAGTTGGAATATACGCTTTGATAAGGTGATCAAAGCATATGGTTTTATACAGAGTTATGGTGAAGCATGTATTTACAAGAAAGTGAGTGGGAGCACTACAATCTTTCTGATAAGTATATGTGAATGACATATTGTTGATCGGAAATGATGTAGAATTTTCTGAAAAGCATAAAGGAGTGTTTGAAAGGAGTTTTTCAAAAACCTCGGTGAAGCTTCTTACATATTGGGCATCCAGATCTATAGAGATAGATCAAGACGCTTGATAAGTTTTTTCAATGAGTACATACCTTGACAAGTTTTTGAAGTAGTTCAAAATGGAATAGTCAAAGTAGGAGTTCTTGCCTGTATTGCAAGGTGTGAAGTTGAGTAAGACTCAAAGCCCGACCACGGCAGAAGATAGAATGAAAGTCATTCCCTATGCCTTAGCCATAGGTTCTATAAAGTATGCCATGCTATGTACCAGACCTATTGTATACCCTGCCCTGAGTTTGGCAAGGGAGTACAATAGTGATCTAGGAGTAGATCACTGGAAAGCGGTCAAAATTATCTTTTATGAAATATTTCTCGGTTATGGAAGTGATAAACAGTTCGTCGTAAAGAGTTACGTCGATGCAAGCTTTGACACCGATCTGGATGACTCTGAGTCTCGATCTAGATACATATTGAAAGTGGGAGAAAATAGCTAGAGTAGCTCCGTGCAGAGCATTGTAGACATAGAAATTTGCAAAGTACATACGGATCTGAATGTGGCAGACCCGTAGACTAAAACTTATCTCACAAGCAAAAATTGATCACACCTTAATATTCTTGGGTGTTAATCACATGGCGATGTGAACTAGATTACTGACTCTAGCAAACCCTTTGGGTGTTGGTCACATAGCGATATAAACTATGGGTGTTAATCACATGGTGATGTGAACTATTGGTGTTAAATCACATGGTGATGTGAACTAGATTATTGACTCTAGTGCAAGTGGGAGACTGAAGGAAATATGCCCTAGAGGCAATAATAAATTTGTTATTTTATAATTCCTTATATCATGATAAATGTTTATTATTCATGCTAGAATTGTATTAACCAGAAACTTGATACATGTGTGAATACATAGACAAACATAGTGTCCCTAGTATGCATCTACTTGACTAGCTCGTTAATCAAATATGGTTAAGTTTCCTAGCCATAGACATGTGTTGTCATTTGATGAACGGGATCACATCATTAGAGAATGATGTGATGGACAAGACCCATCCGTTAGCTTAGCACTATGATCGTTTAGTTTATTGCTATTGCTTTCTTTATGTCTTATACATGTTCCTCTGACTATGAGATTATGCAACTCCCGAATACCGGAGGAACACTTAGTGTGCTATCAAACATCACAACGTAACTGGGTGATTATAAAGATGCTCTACAGGTGTCTCTGATAGTTTTTGTTGAGTTGGCATAGATCGAGATTAGGATTTGTCACTCCGAGTATCGGAGAGGTATGTCTGGGCCCTCTCGGTAATGCACACCACTATAAGCCTTGCAAGCAATGTGACTAATGAGTTAGTTACGGGATGATGCATTACGGAACGAGTAAAGAAACTTGCCGGTAACGAGATTGAACTAGGTATTGAGATACCGACGATCGAATCTCGGGCAAGTAACATACCGATGACAAAGGGAACAACATATGTTGTTATGCGGTTAGACCGATAAAGATCTTCGTAGAATATGTGGGATCCAATATGAACATCCAGGTTACGCTATTGGTTATTGACCGGAGATGAGTCTCGGTCATGTCTACATAGTTCCCGAACCCGTAGGGTCCGCACGCTTAACGTTCGATGACGATCGGTATTATGAGTTTATGTGTTTTGATGTACCGAAGGTAGTTCGGAGTCCCGGATGTGATCATGGACATGACGAGGAGTCTCGAAATGGTCGAGACATAAAGATCAATATATTGGAAAGCTATGTTTGGACACCGGAATGGTTCCAGATGAGTTCGGGCATTTTCCGGAGTATCGGGAGGTTACCGGAACCCCCCGGGGAGTTAATGGGCCTTAATGGGCCAAGGTGGAAGAGAGGAGGAGGCGGCCAAGGTGGGGGCGCGCCCCCCAAGCCCAATCCGGATTGGGAAGGGGGACGACCCCCTTTCCTTCTCTCCCTCTCCCTCTTCCTTCTTCTCCTACTCCAACTAGGGAAGGGGGGAAACCTACTCCTATCGGGAGCAGGACTCCCCCCCTTGGGCGCGCCATGAGAGGGTCGGCCCTCCCCTCCTCCACTCCTTTATATACGGGCGATGGGGCACCCCATAGACACAGAAGTTGATTGTTTAGCCGTGTGTGGTGCCCCCCTCCACAGATTTCCACCTCGGTCATATCGTTGTAGTGCTTAGACGAAGCCCTGCGTCGGTAACTTCATCATCACCGTCATCACGCCGTCGTGCTGACGAAACTCTCAATCGGCCTCAGCTGGATCAGGAGTACGAGGGGCGTCACCGAGCTGAACGTGTGCAGATCGCAGAGGTGTCGTGCGTTCGGTACTTGATCGGTTGGATCGCGAAGACGTTCGACTACATCAACCACGTTACTTAACGCTTCCGCTTTCGGTCTACGAGGGTACGTGGACACACTCTCCCCGTTCGTTCGTATGCATCACATAGATAGATCTTGCGTGATCGTAGGCAAAAAATTTGAAATACTGCGTTCCCCAACAGGTGGGGGGGGGGATTGGCCTTCAAATTTCTTTGAAATCACAATTGTGATAGGACCTACGATAGCAAGTGAACATTACTATTTAAGAACAATAGGAACGGATGATGGGAATTGTCCTTGAAATTCCTTTCAAATCACAATTGTGATAGGACCTACGATAGCAAGTTAACATTACTATTTTAGAACAATATGAACGGATGATGGGAATTGGCCTTCAAATTTCTTTCAAATGACAATTGTGATAGGACCTACGATAGCAAGTGAACATTACTATTTAAGAACAATATGAATGGATGATTTTGAAATTACGCCAAATTTTTGACCAAAATATAGGCCTTGACACCCATCAAAATTCATCGACTTCACAAACTTTGCCTAGAGGTTGTCGAAAATATGGTTATCTGACTCTTAGCAATACTGTCGACCTCCCATCCTTCCTCCCATGGGGTGGTTCTATTGGCTAGGTCTCGCATACGAGTTTGGCAGGAAAGACTAGGGGCATGTTGGGAACCTTTCCCAGTTTCTCCAAACCCGCAACTCTGACTTCCCTCGCTAGCTTCGGGCTCCTCCTGATAATCAGCGAGCATTCGGCTCGAGTGACAACTTCTCCCGGTGCGCCTTGGGCTGGGAGCCCGGCTAGGGGGAGTTCTGGCATGTTTGGCAATACTTTCGGCGATGGCTAGGGTTAGCAACGGGCGAGGGGTTACAAGTACCGATTCAGGGGAGGTAGCAGAGAAACACTTGTAGCAATTCGGGTGTGGCAGTGAAACGTTTACTTTTGTGGTGGCAATTCGATCATAAATTGGCTCACCTCTTGCTCTTTGTTTTCGTGAAGCCGGGCTTTCTAGGCTTCTCCTTTTTACATCGAGGGAGGGCTTAGCTTTTTGAATTTGGTTCCGCGGAGCTCACACATTCGGTTCGGTTCGAGCGCTAAATTCATAAATTTGAAAACTGGAGAGGATTCGAACAGGCCCTAAGAGCATGCTTTAGTCATGGATTATCCCTCATTATGGTGGGATGTTCAACAAGTAACAAGAAAACAAAAACACATGTGTTTTTGTGTCCCGCTACTTACAAGTTGGACCTCAATGTAGCATGGGGGGCCTTGCCCAACTGTAGTATGTGTGATGAGACGCGTAGTTATAGCCCAAAACCGAGTAAGGTGGAGGAGGGCGGGGGGGGGGGGTGTTGGGAATCGTAGCATAATTTAAAATTTTCCTACGCTCACCAAGATGCATCTATGGAGTATACTAGCAACGAGGGGAAGGGAGTGCTTCTACATACCCTTGTAGATCGCGAGCGGAAGCGTTCCAATGAACGTGGATGACGGAGTCGTACTCGCCATGATCCAAATCACCGATGACCGAGTGCCGAACGGACGGCACCTCCGCGTTCAACACACGTACGGTGCAGCGACGTCTCCTCCTTCTTGATCCAGCAAGGGGGAAGGAGAGGTTGATGGAGATCCAGCAGCACGACGGCGTGGTGGTGGATGTAGCGGGTCTCCGGCAGGGCTTCGCCGAGCTTCTGCAAGAGAGAGAGGTGTTGCAGGGGAGGAGGGAGGCACCCAAGGCTGTTGTATTGCTGCCCTCCCTCCCCCCCTTTATATAGGCCCCCTGGGGGGGCGCTGGCCCTAGAGATGAGATCTCATGGGGGGGGGGGGGGGGGCGGCGGCCACAAGGGGGGAAGGGGTTGCCTTGCCCCCCAAGGCAAGGGGGAACTCCCCCCCTTAGGGTTCCCAACCCTAGGCGCATGGGGGGAGGCCCAAGGGGGGCGCCCCAGCCCACTATGGGCTGGTTCCCTTCCACTTTCAGCCCACGGGGCCCTCCGGGATAGGTGGCCCCACCCGGTGGACCCCCGGGACCCTTCCGGTGGTCCCGGTACAATACCGGTAACCCCCGAAACTTTCCCGATGGCCGAAACTTGACTTCCTATATATAATTCTTCACCTCCGGACCATTCCGGAACCTCTCGTGACGTCCGGGATCTCATCCGGGACTCCGAACAACTTTCGGGTTTCCGCATACATATATCTCTACAACCCTAGCGTCACCGGACCTTAAGTGTGTAGACCCTACGGGTTCGGGAGACATGCAGACATGACCGAGACGCCTCTCCGGTCAATAACCAACAGCGGGATCTGGATACCCATGTTGGCTCCCACATGTTCCACGATGATCTCATCGGATGAACCACGGTGTCGAGGATTCAATCAATCCGTATGCAATTCCCTTTGTCAATCGGTATGTTACTTGCCTGAGATTCGATCGTCGGTATCCCAATACCTTGTTCAATCTCGTTACCGGCAAGTCTCTTTACTCGTACCGCAATGCATGATCCCGTGACTAACGCCTTAGTCACATTGAGCTCATTATGATGATGCATTACCGAGTGGGCCCAGAGATACCTCTCCGTCACACGGAGTGACAAATCCCAGTCTCGATCCGTGCCAACCCAACAGACACTTTTGGAGATACCCGTAGTGCACCTTTATAGTCACCCAGTTACGTTGTGACGTTTGGCACACCCAAAGCACTCCTACGGTATCCGGGAGTTGCACGATCTCATGGTCTAAGGAAAAGATACTTGACATTGGAAAAGCTCTAGCAAACGAAACTACACGATCTTTTATGCTATGCTTAGGATTGGGTCTTGTCCATCACATCATTCTCCTAATGATGTGATCCCGTTATCAATGACATCCAATGTCCATAGTCAGGAAACCATGACTATCTATTGATCAACGAGCTAGTCAACTAGAGGCTTAATAGGGACACGTTGTGGTCTATGTATTCACACATGTATTACGATTTCCGGACAATACAATTATAGCATGAATAATAGACGATTATCATGAACAAAGAAATATAATAATAACCATTTATTATTGCCTCTAGGGCATATTTCCAACAGTCTCCCACTTGCACTAGAGTCAATAATCTAGTTACATTGTGATGAATCGAACACCCATTGCGTCCTGGTGTTGATCATGTTTTGCCCTAGGGAGAGGTTTAGTCAACGGATCTGCTACATTCAGGTCTGTGTGTACTTTACAAATATCTATGTCTCCATTTTGAACACTTTCACGAATGGAGTTGAAGCGACGCTTGATATGCCTGGTCTTCCTGTGAAACCTGGGCTCCTTCGCAAGGGCAATGGCTCCAGCGTTGTCACAGAAGAGAGTCATCGGGCCCGACGCATTGGGAATCACCCCTAGGTCGGTAATGAACTCCTTCATCCAGACTGCTTCCTGTGCTGCCTCCGAGGCTGCCATGTACTCCGCTTCACATGTAGATCCCGCCACGACGCTTTGCTTGCAACTGCACCAGCTTACTGCTCCTCCATTCAATATATACACGTATCCGGTCTGTGACTTCGAGTCATCCAGATCTGTGTCGAAGCTAGCGTCGACGTAACCCTTTACAACGAGCTCTTCGTCACCTCCATAAACGAGAACCATATCCTTAGTCCTCTTCAGGTACTTCAGGATATTCTTGACCGCTGTCCAGTGTTCCTTGCCGGGATTACTTTGGTACCTTCCTACCAAACTTACGGCAAGGTTTACATCAGGTCTGGTACACAGCATGGCATACATAATAGACCCTATGGCCGAGGCATAGGGGATGACACTCATCTCTTCTATATCTTCTGCCGTGGTCGGGCATTGAGCCGTGCTCAATTGCACACCTTGCAATACAGGCAAGAACCCCTTCTTGGACTGATCCATACTGAACTTCTTCAATATCTTGTCAAGGTATGTACTCTGTGAAAGACCAATGAGGCGTCTTGATCTATCTCTATAGATCTTGATGCCTAATATATAAGCAACTTCTCCAAGGTCCTTCATTGAAAAACACTTATTCAAATAGGCCTTTATACTTTCCAAGAATTCTATATCATTTCCCATCAATAGTATGTCATCCACATATAATATGAGAAATGCTACAGAGCTCCCACTCACTTTCTTGTAAACACAGGCTTCTCCATAAGTCTGTGTGAACCCAAACGCTTTGATCATCTCATCAAAGCGAATGTTCCAACTCCGAGATGCTTGCACCAGCCCATAGATTGAGCGTTGGAGCTTGCATACTTTGTTAGCATTCTTAGGATCGACCAAACCTTCCGGCTGCATCATATACAACTCTTCCTTAAGGAAGCCGTTAAGGAATGCCGTTTTGACGTCCATCTGCCATATCTCATAATCATAGTATGCGGCAATTGCTAACATGATTCGGATGGACATCAGCTTCGCTACGGGTGAGAAAGTCTCATCGTAGTCAACCCCTTGAACTTGTCGATAACCCTTAGCGACAAGTCGAGCTTTGTAGATGGTCACATTACCATCTGCGTCCGTCTTCTTCTTAAAGATCCATTTGTTTTCTATGGCTCGCCGCTCATCGGGGAAGTCAGTCAAAGTCCATACTTTGTTTTCATACATGGATTCTATCTCGAATTTCATGGCTTCTAGCCATTTGTCGGAATCCGGGCCCGCCATCGCTTCTTCACAGTTCGGAGGTTCACCGTTGTCTAACAACATGATTTCCAGGACAGGGTTGCCGTACCACACTGGTGCGGAACGTGTCCTTGTGGACCTACGAAGTTCAGTAACTTGATCCGAAGCTTCATGATCATCATCATTAACTTCCTCCCCAGTCGGTGTAGGCACCACAGGAACATTTTCCCGCGCTGCGCTACTTTCCGGTTCGGAAGGGGTGACTATCACCTCATCAAGTTCCACTTTCCTCCCACTCAATTCTTTCGAGAGAAACTCCTTCTCTAGAAAGGACCCGTTCTTGGCAACGAAGATCTTGCCTTCGGATCTGAGGTAGAAGGTATACCCAATAGTTTCCTTAGGGTATCCTATGAAGACGCATTTTTCCGATTTGGGTTCGAGCTTTTCAGGTTGAAGTTTCTTGACATAAGCATCGCATCCCCAAACTTTTAGAAACGACAGCTTAGGTTTCTTCCCAAACCATAATTCATACGGTGTCGTCTCAACGGATTTCGACGGAGCCCTATTTAAAGTGAATGCGGCAGTCTCTAAAGCATAGCCCCAAAATGAGAGCGGTAAATCGGTAAGAGACATCATAGATCGCACCATATCCAATAGAGTGCGATTACAACGTTCGGACACACCATTTCTCTGAGGTGTTCCAGGCGGCGTGAGTTGTGAAACTATTCCACATTTCCTTAAGTGTGTACAAAATTCGTGACTTAAATATTCTCCACCACGATCTGATCGTAAGAATTTTATTTTTCTGTCACGTTGATTCTCAACTTCACTCTGAAATTCCTTGAACTTTTCAAAGGTTTCAAACTTGTGTTTCATTAGGTAGACATACCCATATCTACTTAAATCATCAGTGAGAGTGAGAACATAACGATATCCTCCGCGAGCCTCAACACTCATTGGACCACACACATCGGTATGTATGATTTCCAATAAGTTGGTTGCTCGCTCCATTGTTCCGGAGAACGGAGTCTTGGTCATCTTACCCATGAGGCATGGTTCGCACGTGTCAAATGATTCGCAATCAAGAGACTCCAAAAGTCCATCTGCATGGAGCTTCTTCATGCGCTTGACACCAATGTGACCAAGGCGGCAGTGCCACAAGTATGTGGGACTATCGTTATCAACTTTACATCTTTTGGTATTCACACTATGAACATGTGTAACATCACGTTCGAGATTCATCAAAAATAAACCATTGACCAGCGGGGCATGACCATAAAACATATCTCTCAAATAAATAGAACAACCATTATTCTCGGATTTAAATGAGTAGCCATCTCGAATTAAACGAGATCCAGATACAATGTTCATGCTCAAAGCTGGCACTAAATAACAATTATTGAGGTTTAAAACTAATCCCGTGGGTAGATGCAGAGGTAGCGTGCCAACGGCGATCACAACGACCTTGGAACCATTCCCGACGCGCATCGTCACCTCGTCCTTCGCCAGTCTCCGTTTATTCCGTAGTTCCTGCTTTGAGTTACAAATATGAGCAACCGCACCGGTATCAAATACCCAGGAGCTACTACGAGTACTGGTAAGGTACACATCAATTATTTGTATATCACATATACCTTGGGTGTTGCCGGCCTTCTTCTTGTCCGCTAAATATTTGGGGCAGTTCCGCTTCCAGTGACCACTTCCCTTGCAATAAAAGCACTCAGTCTCGGGCTTGGGTCCATTCTTTGACTTCTTCCCAGTAACTGGTTTACCGGGCGCGGCAACTCCCTTGCCGTCCTTCTTGAAGTTCTTCTTACCCTTGCCCTTCTTGAACTTAGTGGTTTTATTCACCATCAACACTTGATGTTCTTTTCTGATTTCCACCTCTGCTGATTTCAGCATCGAATATACCTCAGGAATGGTCTTTTCCATCCCCTGCATATTGTAGTTCATCACAAAGCTCTTGTAGCTTGGTGGAAGCGACTGGAGGATTCTGTCAATGACCGCGTCATCCGGAAGATTAACTCCCAGCTGAGACAAGCGGTTATGCAACCCAGACATTCTGAGTATGTGCTCACTAACAGAACTTCTCTCCTCCATTTTACAGCTGAAGAACTTGTCGGAGACATCATATCTCTCGACCCGGGCATGAGCTTGAAAAACTAATTTCAGCTCCTCGAACATCTCATATGCTCCATGTTTCTCAAAACGCTTTTGGAGACCCGGTTCTAGGTTGTAAAGCATGTCGCACTGAACGAGGGAGTAATCATCAGCACGCTGCTGCCAAGCGTTCATAACGTCTTGGTTCTCTGGGATTGGTGCTTCACCTAGCGGTGCTTCTAAGACATAATCTTTCTTGGCTGCTATGAGGATGATCCTCATGTTCCGGACCCAGTCCGTATAGTTGCTGCCATCATCTTTCAGCTTGGTTTTCTCTAGGAACGCGTTGAAATTGAGGACAACGTTGGCCATTTGATCTACAATACATAGTGTAAAGATTTTAGACTAAGTTCATGATAATTAAGTTCATATAATCAAATTATTTAATGAACTCCCACTCAGATAGACATCCCTCTAGTCATCTAAGTGAAACATGATCCGAGTTTAACTAGGCCGTGTTCGATCATCACGTGAGACGGACTAGTCAAGATCGGTGAACATCTCCATGTTGATCGTATCTTCTATACGACTCATGCTCGACCTTTTGGTCCTCCGTGTTCCGAGGTCATGTCTGTACATGCTAGGCTCGTCAAGTCAACCTAAGTGTATTGCGTGTGTTCCGAGGCCATGTCTGTACATGCTAGGCTCGTCAACACCCGTTGTATTCGAACGTTAGAATCTATCACACCCGATCATCACGTGGTGCTTCGAAACAACGAACCTTCGCAACGGTGCACAGTTAGGGTGAACACTTTCTTGAAATTATTATGAGGGATCATCCTACTTGCTACCGTCGTTCTAAGCAAATAAGATGCAAAAACATGATAAACATCACATGCAATCAAATAGTGACATGATATGGCCAATATCATTATGCTCCTTTGATCTCCATCTTCGGGGCACCATGATCATCTTTGTCACCGGCATGACACCATGATCTCCATCATCATGATCTCCATCATTGTGTCTTCATGAAGTCGTCACGCCAACGATTACTTCTACTTTTATGGCTAACGCGTTTAGCAATAAAGTAAAGTAATTTACATGGCGTTATTCAATGACACGCAGGTCATACAAAATAATAAAGACAACTCCTATGGCTCTTGCCGGTTGTCATACTCATCGACATGCAAGTCGTGATTCCTATTACAAGAATATGATCAATCTCATACATCACATATATCATTCATCACATCTTCTGGCCATATCACATCACATAGCACTTGCTGCAAAAACAAGTTAGACGTCCTCTAATTGTTGTTGCAAGTTTTTACGTGGTTTGTAGGTTTCTAGCAAGAACGTTTCTTACCTACGTATCTCCACAACGTGATTTGCCAATTTCTATTTACCCTTCATAAGGACCCTTTTCATCGAATCCGTTCCGACTAAAGTAGGAGAGACAGACACCCGCTAGCCACCTTATGCATCTAGTGCATGTCAGTCGGTGGAACCTGTCTCACGTAAGCGTACGTGTAAGGTCGGTCCAGGCCGCTTCATCCTACAATGCCGCCGAAACAAGAAACGACTAGTAGCGGCAAGAAGAATTGGCAAACTCAACGCCCACAACTGCTTTGTGTTCTACTCGTGCATAGTAACTACGCATAGACCTGGCTCATGATGCCACTGTTGGGAATCGTAGCATAATTTAAAATTTTCCTACGCTCACCAAGATGCATCTATGGAGTATACTAGCAACGAGGGGAAGGGAGTGCTTCTACATACCCTTGTAGATCGCGAGCGGAAGCGTTCCAATGAACGTGGATGACGGAGTCGTACTCGCCGTGATCCAAATCACCGATGACCGAGTGCCGAACGGACGGCACCTCCGCGTTCAACACACGTACGGTGCAGCGACGTCTCCTCCTTCTTGATCCAGCAAGGGGAAAGGAGAGGTTGATGGAGATCCAGCAGCACGACGGCGTGGTGGTGGATGTAGCGGGTCTCTGGCAGGGCTTCGCCGAGCTTCTGCGAGAGAGAGAGAGGTGTTGCAGGGGAGGAGGGAGGCGCCCAAGGCTGTTGTATTGCTGCCCTCCCTCCCCCCCTTTATATAGGCCCCCTGGGGGCGCGCCGGCCCTAGAGATGAGATCTCATGGGGGGGGGGGCGGCGGCCACAAGGGGGGAAGGGGTTGCCTTGCCCCCCAAGGCAAGGGGGAACCCCCCCCCTTAGGGTTCCCAACCCTAGGCGCATGGGGGGAGGCCCAAGGGGGCGCCCCAGCCCACTATGGGCTGGTTCCCTTCCACTTTCAGCCCACGGGGCCCTCCGGGATAGGTGGCCCCACCCGGTGGACCCCCGGGACCCTTCCGGTGGTCCCGGTACAATACCGGTAACCCCCGAAACTTTCCCGGTGGCCGAAACTCGACTTCCTATATATAATTCTTCACCTCCGGACCATTCCGGAACCTCTCGTGACGTCCGGGATCTCATCCGGGACTCCGAACAACTTTCGGGTTTCCGCATACATATATCTCTACAACCCTAGCGTCACCGAACCTTAAGTGTGTAGACCCTACGGGTTCGGGAGACATGCAGACATGACCGAGACGCCTCTCCGGTCAATAACCAACAGCGGGATCTGGATACCCATGTTGGCTCCCACATGTTCCACGATGATCTCATCGGATGAACCACGGTGTCGAGGATTCAATCAATCCGTATGCAATTCCCTTTGTCAATCGGTATGTTACTTGCCCGAGATTCGATCGTCGGTATCCCAATACCTTGTTCAATCTCGTTACCGGCAAGTCTCTTTACTCGTATCGCAATGCATGATCCCGTGACTAACGCCTTAGTCACATTGAGCTCATTATGATGATGCATTACCGAGTGGGCCCAGAGATACCTCTCCGTCACACGGAGTGACAAATCCCAGTCTCGATCCGTGCCAACCCAACAGACACTTTCGGAGATACCCGTAGTGCACCTTTATAGTCACCCAGTTACGTTGTGACGTTTGGCACACCCAAAGCACTCCTACGGTATCCGGGAGTTGCACGATCTCATGGTCTAAGGAAAAGATACTTGACATTGGAAAAGCTCTAGCAAACGAAACTACACGATCTTTTATGCTATGCTTAGGATTGGGTCTTGTCCATCACATCATTCTCCTAATGATGTGATCCCGTTATCAATGACATCCAATGTCCATAGTCAGGAAACCATGACTATCTGTTGATCAACGAGCTAGTCAACTAGAGGCTTACTAGGGACACGTTGTGGTCTATGTATTGACACATGTATTACGATTTCCGGACAATACAATTATAGCATGAATAATAGACGATTATCATGAACAAAGAAATATAATAATAACCATTTATTATTGCCTCTAGGGCATATTTCCAACGGGGGGTGTCCTATTTGCCGCGCGTAGCGGCAAATAACCGAACACTCTCACAAGAGTGCTCGGGGATGGGCCGGCCCATGTCTATCCAGCACAGTGCGGCATTTATAGAGTTCCCTGTCCGTTTTTTCACTAGTTTTTGGAACATTCTCGAAGCTTTGGTTTTTTTGTTTTGCCGTTTCGTTTTTATTGTTTTTTGTCCTTTCTTTTATCTCTGTTGAAATTCATAAATATCAAAATGTTTGGTGACATTTAAAAAGTTGTCCGCATTTTAAAAATCACAAAGTTGTAAAGAATGATTGATTTTTTTGAAAAAAAACTCAGATTTCCAAAAAAATGATCGTGATTTACAAAAAAAATCACAATTTCAAAAAAGTTTGGAATTGCAAAAGTATTCACTAATTTTAAAAATTGTTCACATTTCCAAAAAAATCTGATTTCCAATTTTTTTGTAGTTTTCAAAAAATGTTAAATATTTAAAAATTATTCATGCTTTAAAGTTTCTTCACAATTTTGAGTAATTTTTGGTATTTTGGAAATTGTTCAAAAATTCGAAAAATGCCACATCTTCAAAATTGTTTAGAATTTCAAAATTTGTCTTTTTTCAAATATATTTAGAGTTTATAAAAAATCAAAATTTTAATGAAATAAAAAACGATTGTAATTTCAAAAAATGTTTTCATATCTGTCGCTGCTTATAGCTCTTATGTTGTTATATGCACATTTTCACCTAATTACACACTAAATATAGTTGTAATTTAGAAAATCAACTTAAAAGGAAAGCTTGTCCTAAAATAGGAATTTAGCATTACCGTAGGGATGTAAACTGGGACCGTTTAAACCCACTTATGATCTAACACTTCAATAAAGTTTATTTTTCGTTGAAAATGAACTATCAAGCTAAAACTAACTAAATGAGACTTACAGGCGCCGTTATATGCCATTTACATCCCTACATAACCATAAAGATTGTATTTGTGTAATACTAGGATATTTGATTTTTAGCGGTTGTGTCGTCCGAAGGGCCCAAAAGGCTCTCATGGTCCATCTCTGCCTGATTCATCTTGTCGATCAACATTATGATGGACTCAGCTAAGGCTACTCATAGTGGGGATACTACCTCATAGTGCATAGTATCATCGACGCGGATTTTTGGGACATGGTGCCACGCGAGGATGAAATCTGGGCAGTCCATGCATGCTGCAAGATTAGCACTTAATATAGCGAATTAATGAATACCGAAGTGATACAATGAGTTAATTTGATGAATACGCGTATGTGACAGGCATCTTAAATAGACTGGTGGTCTAGGCACTGGTTGGCATTTAAACGTGTCCGACTCACCTGTTGTACGTCTTGAATGGCACTTAATTAGTGTGGGCCTGCCGTTTTTGCTGTGGTTTGTTTTGCCTAAGCTCATTTTGTATCCGTATAACAAGAGGAGATAGCTCCAGCGGAAACAGATGTTAACAGGTTAGCCTATCGAGACTCTACTTGATCCTTCTTTTGTTTATTTGATCGCTTCAAGCTGTGCCCTATTCTGCTTCTTTTGTTTATTTGGTTACCGCTTGATCCTTCTTCATCTTGTGCTTCCTGGAACATTATGAGTAGTGAGTACTGTGTGGCTTATGCGTTTTCTTAGCTACCCTGCGCAAGTCTCATTGACGCTTATGTTCTGTTTCGATTATAAACTTGTTTTCTCCACACAAATGCAGCAATTAATACTTCCTGGGTGTCCTGATGGGCTGCAGGACAGTCATGGGTGGATTGATGGGGGTGCAGGCCGGTATTAATTTTCCTTTGTGATCAATTAAATGGGTGTTGGTAGTGGGATATTTATTCCCGTTTAAAAAAATCCATTTGGAGAATAATAATAAAGGAAACCATGGCACTTTCTGGAAATCCTGATCCCTGTTAGCTGCACATCGTTATCTTCTGCATGGCAAGTGCATGCAAGACTTTGTCACTACGGGGGAGGCGTTTTGGCTCCCGGGTGCATTTGCACCCGGATGAACAGTATCCCAAAAAAACAAATTAAATGTTTTCAAAAAATTCTGAAAAAAATTGTAGATGATCGTGTTGGTGTCGCAAAAACATGCTTGACAAAATTCGCGCGGAACGGAGCAGCAGTGTTTCGTCGGCGAAAAAAACAAATTTAGGGTGACATTTGGTCTTTGATTTGTTTTTTTGCGCAAGCCAAAATGATTGACATTTTTGTCTCAAAATTTGCAGGTCGCATTTGTATGTGACAAAGATGACAAAAAAATTTTGTCTCAATTTTTTCAACATTTGAAAAAAACAAAAGTGGGCCCGTGTGCAAATGCACCCGGGAGCCGAATTGATTTTCCGGATATCTCCATGGTTGGGTTCAGCTAGCTATGCAGACGAACAAAGTCGCAAGAATTAGAGCTGCGAGGTGGATAAAGGATGGTCTGCATGTTGCATTTAAAACATGATGGGTGCCTTCACGTCCTGTGAGCCATTTACAGTAAACGAATGGAGCCAGGCTGAAAAAGTTTATGCTGGTCCCGTCGTTTAAAAACTGACATGCTGTCGTGCCAGAACCCAGTCCACACCGTGTGCTACCTCGCGGGTGGCCGTTGGGGCTAAGATGCTGGCCACGAGCAGAGTTCAATGCGTGTGTTGTGTCGCGGGGCACGGCTGCATGTGTCAGCTGGGAATACGCGTCTATACCGTTTGCTATACGCAGAGGAGAGATCATTATACGACGGAAGTGTATTTAATTAGCACGAATCGCGCGGCAACGTACGGCGTCGATACCGACCACGCGTGATGGCATGTCCACTCGCGATTATTCGATAGTATCATAGATTATTATCATACATGATATTATTATTGTCATGCATGATACATAGTAGTATAACATTTATTATGATTGGTATCTACCTATGTACTCTAATTCTCTCATCAGCGTAATACCGCCGAAGATAACGTCACTATGGGCAGCCCGAGGGAGCGCTTTGCTAGAAAAACTAAGGGGAGCGCACATGATCAACAACTAATAAATCATTGTTGTTTGTATCTCTAGCTGTTCTGGCCCTTTCGATCTGCGGCTCGTAAATCGACTGGTGGAGGGAGGCTTGGCCCTCTTCTGCGGGGCGCCGCGGCGGCTTCCGTGTCTGGGTTCTCCAAGGTTGCGTCACCGGCGGGTGGCGGCCGTGGTGACGGCGTCGTTGGGCTCCTGGGCTGCGGCCCGGTGGTCCTGTCGGCGAGACGGGGCGGGGTGGAGCCCCCCTTCTGGCCTTTTGGTGGATCCTCCGCTCGCGGGCCTGCTGCTCGCCGGCCTTTGGTGGCCTCTGCGACGGTGCTGTAGTTGGGGGTCGCCGAACCTGGTCATCTCGACCGATACGGCTCGTCGGTGCCTGCTGGCGGCGAGGTGGATGGATCTGGCGTGGTGGTGGAGCCGCCATGGCGTTAGAGTTGTGCGGGCCAGCAGGTCTGCGGATCAGCTGCAGGTCATCACTGCCGGCTGCTGGTTGCGTGGGGGTGTGGAGGCCTGTTGCTCCGGGTGATAGCATGCGTGGCTGCTGCCGACACCGACGACGCGGTGCCTGTGGGCATCGTTCTACCTTCCTGAAGGGTCGTCGTGGAGCTCTTTGGCCTTGTACACCTCTGGGGTTCGTCTTCGGGTGAAAGCCTATGGCCCTGTCGCAGGGTCGGGCGACGGCGTTATTTTAGCGCCGCTTCCCTCCTTGGGGCGTCGTCTTTAAAATTTGTTCCCTTTGACGCTTTCCCTGGGCTGGACGTCCACAACATCAAGGTTGGCCGGTGCCCAACCGGTGATGCGAGTGGTTGGTGTTGCGAATTGTGCGGTGGTGACAATGGTGGTGTGCGGTGCTGGGTCGTGGCTGGTCCTTCTGATGTCGATGGTCTGATACGCCAATGGGTGCGCCTTTGTTTGTTTCTCGTTGTGGCAGAGAAGTCGGAGCTGCGCGTGGCGGGGCCCCGATGGCAATGATGACTCCATGAGGGCGATTTCAGCGGACGGTGCTCTCCGGAGATGCGATGGACTAGGTCCGTGCGAGGCTTGCAAGTTTCTCCTACGAAGCGCATCAACAAAATCGGAGCTGCTAGTCCTTGATGTCTCGACCGATTGTTTGGTTGTGTCGGTGAGGTCCTTGGTGAAGGAAATATGCCCTAGAGGCAATTGTTATTTATATTTCCTTATATCATGATAAATGTTTATTATTCATGTTGGAATTGTATTAACCGGAAACTTGATACATGTGTGAATACATAGACAAAATAAAGTGTCCCTAGTATGCCTCTACTTGACTAGCTCGTTAATCAAAGATGGTTAAGTTTCCTGACCATAGACATGTGTTGTCATTTGATGAACGGGATCGCATCATTAGGAGAATGATGTGATGGACAAGACCCATCCGTTAGCCTAGCATAATGATCGTTAAGTTTTATTGCTATTGCTTTCTTCATGACTTATACATATTCCTTTGACTATGAGATTATGCAACTCCCGAATACCAGAGGAACGCCTTTTGTGCTATCAAATGTCACAACGTAACTGGGTGATTATAAAGATGCTCTACAGGTGTCTCCGAAGGTGTTTGTTGGGTTGGCATAGATCGAGATTAGGATTTGTCACTCCGAGTATCGGAGAGGTATCTCTGGGCCCTCTCGGTAATGCACATCATGATAAGCCTTGCAAGCAATGTGACTAATGAGTTAGTTGCGGGATGATGCATTACAGAACGAGTAAAGAGACTTGCCGCTAACGAGAGTGAACTAGGTATGAGAATACCGACGATCGAATCTCGGGCAAGTAACATACCGATGATAAAGGGAATAACGTATGTTGTTATTGCGGTTTGACCGATAAAGATCTTCATAGAATATGTAGGAACCAATATGAGTATCCAGGTTCCGATGTTGGTTATTGACCGGAGATGTGCCTCGGTCATGTCTACATAGTTCTCGAACCCGTAGGGTCCGCACGCTTAACGTTCGATGACGATTTGTATTATGAGTTATGTGTTTTGGTGACCGCAGATTTTTCGGAGTCCCAGATGAGATTACGGACATGACGAGGAGTCTCATAATGGTTGAGAGGTAAAGAATGATATATTGAAAGACGATATTCGGCCACCGGAATAGTTTCGGAGTGGTTCGGGTATTTTTCGGAGTACTGAGGGGTTACCGGAACCCCTCGGAGAAGTATTGGGCCTACATGGGCCATAGGGGAGAGGGGAGGTAGACCACAAGGGGTGGCCGCGCCCCCTCCCATGGGGAGTCCGAATTGGACTAGGGGAGGGGGCGCGCCCCCCTTTCCTTCTCCTCTTCCCTCTCCCTTCCTCTTCCTCCCTCTGTAAGAAAGGAAGGGGGGGCGAATAGGACTTGGAGTCCTATTCGGTTTTGCCCCATGGCGTGCCCCTCTAGGCCGGCGGCCTCCTCCCCTCCTCCTTTATATACGGGGGCAGGGGGCACCCCATAGCACATTAATTGTTCTTAGTCGTGTGCCGTGCTGATAACCCACAAGTATAGGGGATCGCAACAGTTTTCGAGGGTAGAGTATTCAAACCAAATTTATTGATTCGACACAAGGGGAGCCAAAGAATATTCTCAAGTATTAGCAGCTGAGTTGTCAATTCAACCACACCTGGAAGACTTAATATCTGCAGGAAAGTATTTAGTAGCAAAGTAGTATGGAAGTAACGGTAACGGTGGCAAAAGTAACAATAGCAGTTTTGTAGTAATCGTAATAGTGGCAGCGAAAAAGTAACTAAGCAAAGATCAATATGTGAAAAGCTCGTAGGCAATGGATCAATGATGGATAATTATGTCGGATGTGATTCCTCATGCAACAGTTATAACATAGGGTGACACAGAACTAGCTCCAGTTCATCAATGTAATGTAGGCATGTATTCCGAATATAGTCATTGATGTCTACTACAGAACCTTCTTCTTGTAGACGTTGTTCGGCCTCCAAGTGCAGAGGTTTGTAGGACAGTAGCAAAGTTTCCCTCAAGTGGATGACCTAAGGTTTATCAATCCGTGGGAGGCGTATGATGAAGATGGTCTTTCTCAAACAACCCTGCAACCAAATAACAAAGAGTCTCTTGTGTCCCCAACACACCCAAAACAATGGTAAATTGTATAGGTGCACTAGTTCGGCGAAGAGATGGTGATACAAGTGCAATATAGATGGTAGATATAGGTTTTTCTAATCTGAAAATATAAAAACAGCAAGGTAACTAATGATATAAGTGAGCACAAACGGTATTGCAATGCGTTCAAACAAGGCCTAGGGTTCATACTGTCGCTAGTGCAAGTTCTCTCAACAATAATAACATAATTAGATCATATAACTATCCCTCATCATGTAACAAAGAGTCACTCCAAAGTCACTAATAACGGAGAACAAACGAAGAGATTATTGTAGGGTACGAAACCACCTCAAAGTTTGATAACCCACAAGTATGATCAATTGTAGCCTCTTACGATAAGTAAGAGTGTTGAACCCAACGAGGAGCTAAAGGTAGAAAAAATATTCCCTCAAGTTCTATCGCCCACCGATACAACTCTACGCACGCTTAGCTTTCGCTTTACCTAGAACAAGTATGAAACTAGAAGTACTTTGTAGGTGTTTTTGGATAGGTTTGCAAGAATATAAAGAGCGCGTAAATAAAAATTGGGTGCTATTTAGATAAAGACAAAATAAAGTAAATATAGCAAGTGTGGAAAAGTGGTGGTAGGATTTGCGAAATTGTCCCTAAGCAATTGACTACTTTACTAGACCGATAGCAAGTTTTATGTGGGAGAGGCCACTGCTAGCATGTCATCCCTGACTTGGAATTCTATGCACTTATGATTGGAACTATTAGCAAGCGTCCGCAACTACTAACGTTCATTAAGGTAAAACCCAACCATAGCATTAAGATATATTGGTCCCCTTCAATCCCGCATGCATCAATTTCTATGCTAGGTTGAAGCTTCTGTCACTCTTGCCCTCCAATACGTAGTCCTATCAACATACAACTAACCCTGTGGTGTGATCCACGCGCGCGCTCATATGATGGGTACCAAAGGACAGCAACATAACCACAAGCAAATTAAACCAATCATAGCAATTCATCAATCACCGATAGGACAACGAAAATCTACTCAGACATCATAGGATGGCAACACATCATTGGATAATAATATGAAGCATAAAGCACCATGTTCAAGTAGAGGGTACAGCGGGTTGCGGGAGAGTGGACTGCTGTAGATAGAGGGGGGAAGGTGATGGAGATGTTGGTGAAGATGGCGTAGGTGTTGGTGAAGATCGCGGTGATGATGATGGCCCCGGCGGCGTTCCGGCGCCACCGGAAGCGAGGGGGAGAGAGCCCCCCCTCCTTCTTCTTCTTCCTTGACCTTCTCCCTTGGTGGGAGAAGGGTTTCCCCTCTGGTCCGTGGTCTCCATGGCGTAGGAGGGGCGAGAGCCCCTCTGAGATTGGATCTGTCTCTCTGTCCCTCTCTGTTTCTGCGTTCTCGATTCTGCCCTTTCACCGTTTCTTTTATAATCGGGGATCCGTAACTCCGATTCGGCTGAATTTTGGACACGACCTCTATCCGGAAATTAGCTTTCTTGCGGCGAAAGAAGGGCTCCAACCGCCTTACGGGGTGGCCATGAGGGTCCAGGGCGCGCCTGGCCCCCTGGGGCGCGCCCCCTGCCTCGTGGCCCCCTCGGGCATCGTATCGCGTTGATTCTTCTTCCCAAAAGTCACAAATATTCCAAAAAAATCTCCGTCGGTTTTTATCCCGTTTGGACTCCGTTTGATATGGATTTTCCGCGAAACAAAAAACATGCAACAAACAAGAACTGGCACTGGGCACTGGATCAATATGTTAGTCCCCAAAATAGTATAAAAAGTCGCCAAAAGTGTATGAAAGTTGTAGGATATTGGCATGGAACAATAAAAAATTATAGATACGGTGGAGACGTATCAACATCCCCAAGCTTAATTCCTGTTCGTCCTCGAGTAGGTAAATGATAAAAAAGATAATTTTTGATGTGGAATGCTACTCAGCATAATCTTGATCACATAATCTAATCTTGGCATGGATATTAACACACGAGTGATTCAAAACAATAGTCTATCATTTGACATTACGACAATAATACTTCAAGCATGCTAATAAACCAATCATGTCTTTTCAAAATAACACGGCCAAAGAAAGTTATCCCTACAAAACCATATAGTCTGGCTATGCTCCATCTTCATCACACAAAGCGTTCAAATCATGCACAACCCCGATGACAAGCCGAGCAATTGGTTCATACTTTTTAACGCGCTTCAGCCTTTTCAACCCTCACGCAATACATGAGCACAAGCCATGGATATAGCACTATGGGTGGAATAGAATATAATGATGGAGGCTTGTGTGAGAAGACAAAAAAGGAGAAAGTCTCACATCGACGCGGCTAATTAACGGGCTATGGAGATGCCCATCAATTGATGTCAATGTGAGGAGTAGGGATTGCCATGCAACGGATGCACTAGAGCTATAAGTATATGAAAGCTCAAACTGAAACTAAGTGGGTGTGCATCCAACTTGCTTGCTCATGAAGACCTAGGGCATTTGAGGAAGCCCATCGTTGGAATATACAAGCCAAGTTCTATAATGAAAATTCCCACTAGTATATGAAAGTGATAACTCAAGAGACTCTCTATATGAAGAACATGGTGCTACTTTGAAGCACAAGTGTGGTAAAAGGATAGTAACATTGCCCCTTTTTCTCTTTTTTTGCGGGCTTCTTTGGCCCCCCTTTTTTATTTAGGCTTCTTTGGCCTCTCTTTTTTTGGGGGGCGGGGCAATGCTCTAATAATGATGATCATCACAATTTTATTTACTTACAACTCAATATTACAACTTGATACTAGAACAAAGATATGACTCTATATGAATGCCTCCGGCGGTGTACCGGGATGTGCAATGATCTAGCGTAGCAATGACATAAAAAAATGGACAAGCCATGAAAACATCATGCTAGCTATCTTACGATCATGCAAAGCAATTTGACAATAAATGCTCAAGTCATGTATATGATGATGATGGAAGTTGCATGGCAATATATCTCGGAATGGCTATGGAAATGCCATGATAGGTAGGCATGGTGGCTGTTTTGAGGAAGATATAATGAGGCTTATGTGTGATAGAGCGTATCGTATCACGGGTTTGGATGCACCAGCGAAGTTTGCACCAACTCTCGAGGTGAGAAAGCGCAATGCATGGTACCGAAGAGGCTAGCAATGATGGAAGGGTGAGACTGCGTATAATCCATGGACTCACATTAGTCATAAAGAACTCATATACTTATTGCAAAAGTTTATTAGCCCTCAAAGCAAAGTACTACTACGCATGCCCCTAGGGGGATAGATTGGTAGGAAAATACCATCGCTCGTCCCCGACCGCCACTCATAAGGAAGACAATCAATAAATAAATCATGCTCCGACTTCGTTACATAACGGTTCACCATACGTGCATGCTACGGGAATCACAAACCTCAACACAAGTATTTCTACTAATCCACAACTACCCACTAGCATGACTCTAATATCACCATCTTTATATCGCAAAACTATTGCAAGGAATCAAACATATCATATTCAGTGATCTACAAGTTTTATGTAGGATTTTATGACTAACCATGTGAATGACCAGTTCCTGTCATCTCTCTAAATAGATATAAGTGAGGCAAGAGAGTTTAATTCTTTATACAAAAGATATGCCCACGCTCTAACAAATATAAGTGAAGCAAAAGAGCATTCTACAAATGGCGGTTTTCTATGTGAAGAGAAACAGGCAATCCAAACTTCAAATGATATAAGTGAAGCACATGAAGCATTCTATAAAGCCATACTCAAAAGATATAAGTGAAGTGCAAAGAGCATTCTATAAATCAACCAAGGACTATCTCATACCAGCATGGTGCATAAAAGAAAAATGAAAACTAAATGCAAAAGACGCTCCAAGATTTGCACATATCGCATGAACGAAACGAATCCGAAAACATACCGATACTTGTTGAAGAAAGAGGGGATGCCTTCCGGGGCATCCCCAAGCTTAGACGCTTGAGTCTCCTTGAATATTTACTTGGGGTGCCTTGGGCATCCCCAAGATTGAGCTCTTGCCTCTCCTCCTTCTCCTCACATCGAGACCTCCTCGATCATCGAACACTTCATCCACACAAAACTTCAACAGAAAACTCGGTAAGATCCGTTAGTATAATAAAGCAAATCACTAATCTAAGTACTGTTGCAAACCAATTAATTTTGTTTTTTGCATTATAGCTACTGTAATATGACTTTTCCATGGCTTAATCCACTGATAGGAATCGATAGTTTCATCAAAACAAGCAAACTATGCATCAAAAAAGGAATCTGTCTTAAACAGGACAATCTGTAGTAATCTGAACATTCACCATACTTCTAGTACTTCAAAAATTCTACCAAAATTAGGAACAATAAAAAATTTGTATAGAAATACAGTACAAAAAGTTTCAGAACCGTTTGACGTTCCAGTAAAAAATGTAAAATCGCGCACTACAGCCAAAGTTTATGTCCTGCACCGCACAAACCAACAAGCATTGTAAACATCCTAAAGGCAAACCTTGGCACATTATTTTTATAATACAATGGAATTGTACAAGGGGATAATTATTTTTGTTGAAAAATTTCTGTAATCAAGATTCACAAAGTTTCCGTGAGCATGAACAAAGTTCAAGGCTAGCTCCCACTTTAACAATGCTCGTCTTTCTCACTTTCACTTTCCTTTTTTGAAAAAGTTTTAGGTTCCCCTCTTTATTTATTTTTTGTTTTTAAACTTTATAAAGGCTAAATGACTCTCTAAAACTTCCGGGTTGTCTCCCTGGCAGCACTTTCTTTAAAGCCATTAAGCTAGGCATATAGTGCTCAAGTAATGGATCCACCCGGATCCCAAGGTATATCAAAGCCAATTTTAATTAGCAATGATTTGTGATTTAGTAGTGAGCACAAAGTAACATATATCATGTAATGACGAAGTCTAACTCTCTTCCTATGCATCGGCATGTCATAAAAGAACAATTCATGCACACAAAGTAAAGGCCAATGCATAGTATAAACAGTTTCTTGCAATTTTATCATGTGGGAAACATAGAGAGGTGGAGATAGAGTTCCTCTCTCATAATAATTGCAAGTAGGAGCAGCAAGCACATGCATATTATATCTATCAAAATCATCATGTGTAGCGGTAAAAGGCAACCCATCAATATGATCCTTAATAAGGGCAAACTTCTCCGATATAGTGTAGTCAGGAGAATTCAAAAAGATAATAGGACTATCATGCGTGGGTGCAATAGCAACAATTTCATGTTTAACATAAGGAACTATAGCAAGTTCATATCCATAAGCATAATTCATATTGGCATCTTGGCCACAAGCATAGCAAGCATCATCAAAAAGGGATATTTCAAGAGAATCAACGGGATCATAACAATCATCATAGCAATCATCCTTCGGTAAGCACGAAGGGAAATTAAATAATGTATGAGTTGAAGAGTTGCTCTCATTAGAAGGTGGGCACGGGTAGATAATCCGCTCTTCCTCCTTTTGTTCTTCGCTCTCCTCATCATCTTTTTCATCCAATGAGCTCACAGTGTCATTAATTTCTTCTTCCATAGACTCCTGCAAAATATTAGTCTCTTCTTGGACAGCGGAGGAGTCCTCAATATATGGTTTAACATAGGCATTAGAAGCATAATTATCATAACAATATTCAAGTATGGCAAAATTTTCAGATTTGTAGAGAGTAGCATCATACTTTTCAATCAAAGAAGCAATTTCATAAGCACCCTTAAAAGCAACAAATTCTTCAATTTGTTGAACATCATAGTAATTATAAACACCCTTAGCATACGAAGATACGATTCCATTATCACTAAACAAACATTGGTAGGGAAGGTGTTTCTTAGGGTCTTCAAAACAACAAGTAAAATCATAAATTTCACATAAATTCCAAGCATAACATTGCAAACGATGAATTTGATCCAGTAAAAGTTTCCCTTTTTGAGATATGCGGTGTCGCACATAACAAGCATGCTCATCTAAAGATTTTCCCTCAACTAAGCTAGTTGGGGTTTCAGCACGAGCACATAGGGATCGAAGATGATCCAAGTAAAAAGCTTCAGGAGTGTGATAGATTTTGAGTGGTTCTTCAACCATTGGTTCTGTAGGTACAACTAGTTTTTTTGGTATTTTGCGTTTCCTACCCATAACTAAGGATATAAAACAACTAAGAACAGCAAATAAAAATTACTTAGTGATAAAGCAAACAAGCACACACGAGAATATTCACCCCACGCTATTCCTCCCCGGCAACGGCGCCAGAAAAAGGTCTTGATAACCCACAAGTATATGGGATCAATTGTAGCCTCTTTCGATAAGTAAGAGTGTCGAACCCAACGAGGAGCTAAAGGTAGAACAAATATTCCCTCAAGTTCTATCGACCACCGATACAACTCTACGCACGCTTAGCGTTCACTTTACCTAGAACAAGTATGAAACTAGAAGTACTTTGTAGGTGTTTTTGGATAGGTTTGCAAGAATATAAAGAGCGCGTAAATAAAAACTAGGGGCTGTTTAGATAAAGACACAATAAAGTAAATATAGCGAGTGTGGAAAAGTGGTGGTAGGAGTTGCGAAATTGTCCCTAAGCAATTGACTACTTTACTAGACCGATAGCAAGTTTTATGTGGGAGAGGCCACTACTAGCATGTCATCCCTGACTTGGAATTCTATGCACTTATGATTGGAACTATTAGCAAGCGTCCGCAACTAGTAATGTTCATTAAGGTAAAACCCAGCCATAGCATTAAGATATATTGGCTCCCCTTCAATCCCGTATGCATCAATTTCTATGCTAGGTTGAAGCTTCTGTCACTCTTGCCCTCCAATACATAGTCCTATCAACATACAACTAACCCTATGGTGTGATCCACGCGCGCGCTCATATGATGGGTACCAAAGGACAACAACATAACCACAAGCAAATTAAACCAATCATAGCAATTCATCAATCACCGATAGGACAACGAAAATCTACTCAGACATCATAGGATGGCAACACATCATTGGATAATAATATGAAGCATAAAGCACCATGTTCAAGTAGAGGGTACAGCGGGTTGCGGGAGAGTGGACCGCTGTAGATAGAGGGGGGAAGGTGATGGAGATGTTGGTGAAGATGGCGTAGGTGTTGGTGAAGATCGCAGTGATGATGATGGCCCCGGCGGTGTTCTGGCGCCACCGGAAGCGAGGGGGAGAGAGCCCCCCTCCTTCTTCTTCTTCCTTAACCTTCTCCCTAGGTGGGAGAAGGGTTTCCCCTCTGGTCCATGGTCTCCAGGGCATGGGAGGGGCAAGAGCCCCTCTGAGATTGGATCTGTCTCTCTGTCCCTCTCTGTTTCTGCGTTCTCGATTCTTCCCTTTCACCGTTTCTTTTATAACCGGAGATCCGTAACTCCGATTGGGCTGAATTTTGGACACGATCTCTATCGGAAATTAGCTTTCTTGCGGCAAAAGAAGGGCTCCAACCGCCTTACGGGGTGGCCAGGAGGGTCCAGGGCACGCCTGACCCCCTGGGGTGCGCCCCCTGCCTTGTGGCCCCCTCGGGCATCGTATCGCGTTGATTCTTCTTCCCAAAAATCATAAATATTCCAAAAAAAATCTCCGTCGGTTTTTATCCCGTTTGGACTCCGTTTGATATGGATTTTCTGCGAAACAAAAACATGCAACAAATAGGAACTGACACTGGGCACTGGATCAATATGTTAGTCCCAAATGTAGTACAAAAAGTTGCCAAAAGTACATGAAAGTTGTAGACTATTGGCATGGAACAATCCAAAATTATAGATATGACGGAGACGTATCAAAGTTATCCTTTCTGATTGATCTATTCAAGAGTCCGTAGTAAAATAACACGAAGCTATTCTTTCCGTTCGATCTATCATAGAGTTCGTACTAGGATAACACCTTAAGACACAAATCAACCAAAACCCTAATGTCACCTAGATACTCCAATGTCACCTCAAGTATCCGTGGGTATGATTATACGATATGCATCACACAATCTCAGATTCATCTATTCAACCAACACAAAGTACTTCAAAGAGTGCCCCAAAGTTTCTATCGGAGAGTCAAGGCGATAACGTGTGCCAACCCCTATGCATAAGTTCACAAGGTGAACCCGCAAGTTGATCACCAAAACATACATCAAGTAAATCACGTGATATCCCATTGTCACCACAGATAAGCACATGCAAGACATACATCAAGTGTTCTCATATCCATAAAGACTCAATCCGATAAGATCACTTCAAAGGGAAAACTCAATCCATTACAAGAGAGTAGAGGGGGAGAAACATCATAAGATCCAACTATAATACCAAAGCTCGCGATACATCAAGATCGTACCACCTCAAGAACACGAGAGAGAGAGAGAGATCAAACACATAGCTACTGGTACATACCCTCAGCCCCGAGGGTGAACTACTCCCTCCTCGTCATGGAGAGCGCCGGGATGATGAAGATGGCCACCGGTGAGTGTTCCCCCCTCCGGCAGGGTGCCGGAACTGGCCCCGATTGGTATTTTGTGGCTACAGAGGCTTGCGGCGGCGGAACTCGCGGTCTATTGTGTTCTCCGATGTTTTTAGGGTATATGGATATATATAGGCGAAAGAAGTCGATCAGGGGAGCCATGAGGGGCCCACAAGGGTGGGGGCGCGCCCAGGGGGTAGGGCGCGCCTCCCTGCCTCGTGGCTTCCTCGAAGCTTCCCAGACGTCTACTCCAAGTCTCCTGGATTGCTTCCGTTCCAAAAATAACTCTCCCGAAGGTTTCATTCTTTTTGGACTCCGTTTGATATTCCTTTTCTTTGAAACACTAAAATATGCAAGAAAACAACAATTTGGGCTGGGCCTCCGGTTAATAGGTTAGTCCCAAAAATAATATAAAAGTGTTTAGTAAGGCCCATAAACATCCAAAACAGATGATATAATAGCATGAATACTTCATAAATTATAGATACGTTGGAGACGTATCAGCATCCCCAAGCTTAATTCCTACTCGTCCTTGAGTAGGTAAATGATAAAAGAAATAATTTATGAAGTGTGAATGCTAGCAGGTGCACAAGTTTGATCAATGATAATTTCAGTCACCTTTTCTAGCATCATCGTATGTCATAACATCAGCTCATCTCATAAAACTTTTCATGATCAAGTAACAAACTATTCACATGTTAAAGTATAGATCATAAACTTTCTTGAAAACTAACAAACCGTGTTATTAGTCATCAAACAATTACAATTCATCTTATTTTCAGGACGAGTCTATGTCAGAGCTTTGATTCAGCAAACTTCACATACTCAACTATCATTTAGTCTTTCACAATTGCTAACACTCACGCGATATTTATGGGTTCAAAGTTTTAATCAGATACAGAGAAAGATAGGTCTTATAGATTCGCCTCCCAACCTTTTACCTCAAGGGTAATGTCAACAATAATAGTTCATGATGCCTTACATCCAATTGGATATATATATCAGGATCTTTCCAACACAATGTGCTTGCCAAAGGATAAAATGTAAAAAGGAAAGGTGAAGATCACCATGACTCTTGCATAAGGTATAAGACAAGAATAAAAGATAGGCCCTTCGCAGAGGGAAGTAGAGGTTGCCATGCGCTTTTATAGTTGGATGCACAAAATCTTAATGCGAAAGAACGTCACTTTATATTGCCACTTGTGATAGGGACCTTTATTATGCAGTCCGTCGCTTTTATTGCTTCCACATCACAAGATCGTATAAAGCTTATTTTCTCCACACTAATAGATCATACATATTTAGAGAGCAATTTTTATTGCATGCACCGATGACAACTTACTTGAAGGATCTTACTCAATCCATAGGTAGGTATGGTGGACTCTCATGGCAATACTGGTTTAAGGGATGTTTGGAAGCACAAGTAGTATCTCTACTTGGTGCAAAGAATTTGGCTAGCATGAGGGGGAAAGGCAAGCTCAACATGTTGGATGATTCATGAGAATATACTTTATTTCAGATATAAGAAAACATAACCCATTATGTTGTCTTCCTTGTCCAACATCAACCTTTTAACATGTCATATTTTAATGAGTGCTCACAATTACAAAAGATATCCAAGATAGTATATTTATATGTGAAATCTCTCTTCCCTCAATATTCTTTCATGAATTGTTCAAGTGACCAATACAATGTTTGCTAACCTTCAATAAATTTACCACCTCTACTTCTTATATGTGAAGTCATTACTCCCCATGGGATAAGCATATGAAACATATATAATTTCAGATTTATGATATTCGCTCATTCAACTATTTACTCATAGGATATAAGTGAAGCACACGAGTAAATGACAAACTACTCCAAAGAGATACAAGTGAAGATCAATGAGTAGTTAAATAATTATGTAGCTATGTGAAGACTCTCTCTCATTTAAGAATTTCAGATCTTGATATTTTATTCAAAGAGCAAGCAAAACAAAATAAAATGACATTCTAAGAATGGCAAACATCACGTGAAGAAGCAAAAACTTAGGATCAACCGAAACTAACCGATAGTTGTTGAAGAAGAAAGGTGGGATGCCAACCGGGGCATCCCCAAGCTTAGACGCTTGAGACTTCTTGAAATATTATCTTGGGATGCCTTGGGCATCCCCAAGCTTGAGATTTTGTGTCTCCTTAATTCTTCTCATATCACGGTCTCCCTAAATCTCAAAAGCTTCATCCACACAAAACTCAACAAGGACTCGTGAGATAAGTTAGTATAAACCAATGCAAAAACCTTATCATACTCTACTGTAGCAAATCACGAAAATTATTATTCAACATTGCATACTAAATGCCTCTGCATATTTAATAGTCCTATCCTCAAATAGAATCATTAAACAAGCAAACATATGCAAACATAACAGCAATCTGCCTAAACAGGACAGTCTGTAAAGAATGCAGCAAGATCCATACTTCCCTAGCCCCAAAAATTATGAAATAAAATTCCCACTGTAGTAAATTTATCAGAGCTTATTATGCAAAAGGTTTCAACATTTTATCACATTACGACTTTTCTAGGGAATTTTCTCAACAGCGGTAAACTTTCTGTTTTCAAACAGCAACATGTAGACTTGCAAAATAGGCATAGTAAAGGCTATCAATGCCACTTCTATTGAAATAAAAGATGCAAAACATTGTTATAAATAACAGCAAGCAAATACTAACAAAATAAAATGACGCTCCAAGCAAAACACATATCATGTGGTGAATAAAAATATAGCTCCAAGTAAAGTTACCGATAAACGAAGACGAAAGAGGGGATGCCATCCGGGGAATCCCCAAGCTTAGGCTCTTGGTTGTCCTTGAATATTGCCTTGGGGTGCCTTGGGCATCCCCAAGCTTAGGCTCTTGCCACTCCTTATTCCATAGTCCATCGAATCTTTACCCAAAACTTGGAAACTTCACAACACAAAACTTAACAGAAAACTCGTAAGCTCCGTTAGTATAAGAAAATAAATCACCACTTAGGTACTATTGTGAACTCATTCTAAATTCATATTGGTGTTAAACCTACTGTATTCCAACTTCTCTATGGTTCATACCCTCCGATGCTACTCATAGATTCATCAAAATAAGCAAACAACACATAGAAAACAGAATCTGTCAAAAACAGAACAGTCTGTAGTAATCTGTATTAAACGCAAACTTCTGGAACTCAGAAAAATCTGCCAAAATAGGAAGACCTAGATAATTGGATTATTGATCTACTGCAATTGGAATCGGTATTTTATCACTTTCTGGTGATTTTTAACAATTGTTTTCGTGAGCAGAAAGTTTCTGTCTTTTTCAGCAAGATCAAATAATTATCATCCAAGAAGATCCTATAGGTCTTACTTGGCACAAACACTAATTAAAACATAAAACCACATCTAACCAGAGGCTAGAGGATTTATTTATTACTAAACAGGAACATAAAGCAAGGAACAAAATAAAATGGGTTGCCTCCCAACAAGCGCTAACGTTTAATGCCCCTAGCTAGGCATGATGATTTCAATGATGCTCACATAAAAGATAAGAATTGAAACATAAAGAGAGCATCATGAAGAATATGACTAGCACATTTAAGTCTAACCCACTTCCTATGCATAGGGATTTTGTGAGCAAACAACTTATGGGAACAATAATCAACTAGAATAGGAAGGCAAAACAAGCATAACTTCAAAACTTTAAGCACATAGAGAGGAAACTTGATATTATTGCAATTCCTACAAGCATATATTCCTCCCTCATAATAATTTTCAGTAGCATCATGAATGAATTAAACAATATAACCATCACATAAAGCATTCTTTTCATGATCTACAAGCATATAATTTTTACTACTCTCCACATAAGCAAATTTATTCTCATCAATAGTAGTGGGAGCAAACTCAACAAAATAACTATCATGTGAAGCATAATCCAATTGAAAATTAAAATCATGATGAAAAGTTTCATGGTTATCTTTATTCTTTATAGCATACATGTCATCACAATAATCATCATAAATAGGAGGCATGCTTTCATCATAATAAATTTGCTCATCAAAACTTGGGGGACTAAACATATCATCTTCATCAAACATAGCATCCCCAAGCTTGTGGCTTTGCATATCATTAGCATCATGGGTATTAAAGGAATTCATACTAACAACACTGCAATCATGCTCACCATACAAAGATTTAGTGCCAAACATTCTAATGCATTCTTCTTCTAACATTTTGGCACAATTATCGGAATCCTTATTTTCATGAAAGATATTAAAAAGATGAAGCATATGAGGTACCCTCAATTCCAGTTTTTGTAGTTTTCTTTTATAAACTAAACTAGTGATCAAACAAGAAACTAAAAGATTAGATTGCAAGATCTAAATATATACCTTCAAGCACTCACCTCCCCGGCAACGGCGCCAGAAAAGAGCTTGATGTCTACTACAGAACCTTCTTCTTGTAGACGTTGTTGGGCCTCCAAGTGTAGAGGTTTGTAGGACAGTAGCAAAGTTTCCCTCAAGTGGATGACCTAAGGTTTATCAATCGGTGGGACGCGTAGGATGAAGATGGTCTCTCTCAAACAACCCTGCAACCAAATAACAAAGAGTCTCTTGTGTCCCCAACACACCCAATACAATGGTAAATTGTATAGGTGCACTAGTTCGGCGAAGAGATGGTGATACAAGTGCAATATGGATGGTAGATATAGGTTTTTGTAATCTGAAAATATAAAAACAGCAAGGTAACTGATGATAAAAGTGAGCACAAACGGTATTGCAATGCGTTGAAACAAGGCCTAGGGTTCATACTGTCACTAGTGCAAGTTCTCTCAACAATAATAACATAATTAGATCATATAACTATCCCTCATCATGCAACAAAGAGTCACTCCAAAGTCACTAATAGCGGAGAACAAACGAAGAGATTATTGTAGGGTACGAATCCACCTCAAAGTTATCCTTTCTGATCGATCTATTCAAGAGTCCGTAGTAAAATAACACGAAGCTATTCTTTCCGTTCGATCTATCATAGAGTTCGTACTAGAATAACACCTTAAGACACAAATCAACCAAAACCGTAATGTCACCTAGATAATCCAATGTCACCTCAAGTATCCGTGGATATGATTATATGATATGCATCACACAATCTTGGATTCATCTATTCAACCAACACAAAGTACTTCAAAGAGTGCCCCAAAGTTTCTACCGGAGAGTCAAGACGATAACGTGTGCCAACCCCTATGCATAAGTTCACAAGGTGAACCCGCAAGTTGATCACCAAAACATACATCAAGTAAATCATGTGATATCCCATTGTCACCACAGATAAGCACATGCAAGACATACATCAAGTGTTCTCAAATCCTTAAAGACTCAATCTGATAAGATCACTTCAAAGGGAAAACTCAATCCATTACAAGAGAGTAGAGGGGGAGAAACATCATAAGATCCAACTATAATAGCAAAGCTCGTGATACATCAAGATCGTACCAACTCAAGAACACGAGAGAGAGTGATCAAACACATAGCTACTGGTACACACCCTCAGCCCCGAGGGTGAACTACTCCCTCCTCATCATGGAGAGCTCCGGGATGATGAAGATGGACACCGGTGAGGGTTTCCCCCTCCGGCAGGGTGCCGGAACAGGGTCCCGATTGGTTTTTGGTGGCTACAGAGGCTTGCGGCGGCGGAACTCCCGATCTATTGTGTTCTCCGATGTTTTTAGGGTATATGGATATATATAGGCGAAAGAAGTCGGTCAGGGGAGCCACGAGGGGCCCACGAGGGTGGGGGCGCGCCCGGGGGGTAGGGCGCGCCTCCCTGCCTCGTGGCTTCCTCGAAGCTTCCCTGACATCTACTCCAAGTCTCCTGGATTGCTTCCGTTCCAAAAATAACTCTCCCGAAGGTTTCATTCCGTTTGGACTCCGTTTGATATTCCTTTTCTTCGAAACACTGAAATAGGTAAGTAAACAGCAATTTGGGCTGGGCCTCCGGTTAATAGGTTAGTCCCAAAAATAATATAAAAGTGTTTAGTAAGGCCCATAAACATCCAAAACAGATGATATAATAGCATGAATACTTCATAAATTATAGATACGTTGGAGGCATATCAGTCACACGTGCTTATGGAAAAGAACTTGCATGACATCTTTTGTCCTACCCTCCCGTGGCAGCGGGGTCCTATTGGAAACTAAGGGATATTAAGGCCTCCTTGTAATAGAGTAACGGACCAAAGCATTAACACTTAGTGAATACATGAACTCCTCAAACTACGGTCGTCACCGGGAGTGGTCCCGATTATTGTCACTTCGGGGTTGCCGGATCATAACACAATGTAGGTGACTATTGACTTGAAAGATAGGATCAAGAACTCACATATATTCATGAAAACATAGTAGGTTCAGCTTTGAATTCATGGCACTCGGTCCCTAGTGACAAGCATTAAGCATAGCAAAGTCATAGAAACATCAATCTCAGAACATAATGGATACTAGGGATCAAACCCTAACAAAACTATCTCGATTACATGATAAATCTCATCCAACCCATCACCGCCCAGCAAGCCTACGATGGAATTACTCATGCACGACGGTGAGCATCATGAAATTGGTGATGGAGGATGGTTGATGATGACGACGGCGACGGATTCCCCTCTCCGGAGCCCCGAACGGACTCCAGGTCAGCCCTCCCGAGAGAGATTAGGGCTTGGCGGCGGCTCCGTATCATAAAACACGATGAATCCTTGTCTCTGATTTTTTTCTCCCCGAACATGAATATATGGAGTTGGAGTTGAGGTCGGTGGAGTCTCAGGAGGGCAACGAGGCAGGGGGCGCGCCCTAGGGGGGTGGGCGCGCCCTGCACTCTCGTGGACAGGGTGTGGGCCCCCTATGCTGATTCTTTTGCCAGTATTTTATTATTATTTCCAAAACGTGTCTCCGTGGATTTTCATGTCATTCTGAGAACTTTTATTTCTGCACAAAAATAACACCATGGCAATTCTGCTGAAAACAACGTCAGTCCGGGTTAGTTCCATTCAAATCATGCAAGTTAGAGTCCAAAACAAGGGCAAAAGTGTTTGGAAAAGTAGATACGTTGGAGACGTATCAACTCCCCCAAGCTTAGACCTTTGCTTGTCCTCAAGCAATTCAGTTGACAAACTGAAAGTGATAAAGAAAAACTTTTACAAACTCTGTTTGATCTCGTTGTTGCAAATATGTAAAGCCAGCATTCAAGTTTTCAGCAAAGATTATGAACTAACCATATTCACAATAACATTTAGGTCTCATATTTACTCATATCAATGGCATACTCAACAAGCGAGCAATAATAATAAATCTCGGATGACAACACTTTCTCAAAACAATCATAATATGATATAACAAGATGGTATCTCGCTAGCCCTTTCTGAGACCGCAAAACATAAATGCAGAGCACCCCTGAAGATCAAGGACTGACTAGACATTGTAATTCATGGTAAAAGAGATACAGTCATAGTCGTACTTAATGTAGAGTAATAGTAATGCATACAAATGACAGTGATGCTCCCCAACTGGTGCTTTTTAATAAGAGGATGATGACTCAACATAAAAGTAAATAGATAGGCCCTTCACAGAGGGAAGCAGGGATTTGTAGAGGTGCCAGAGCTCGAGTTTTGAAATAGAGATAAATAATATTTTGAGTGTCATACTTTCATTGTCAACATAACAACCAAGAGATCTCGATATCTTCCATGCTACACACATTATAGGCGGTTCCCAAACAGAATGGTAAAGTTTATACTCCCCCACCACCAACAAGCATCAATCCGTGGCTTGCCCGAAACAATGGGTGCCTCCAACTAACAACAGTCCTGGGGGAGTTTTGTTTGCAATTATTTTAATTGAGCATGGGACTGGGCATCCCGGTTACCGGCCATTTTCTCGTGACTGATGAGCGAAGTCCACTCATCGTGAGAATAATCCACCTAGCATGGAAGATATAGACAACCCTAGTTGATACATGAGCTATTCGAGCATACAAAACAGAATTTCATTTGAAGTTTAGAGTTTGGCACATACAAATTTACTTGGAACGACAGGTAAATACCGCATATAGGAAGGTATGGTGGACTCATATGGAATAACTTTGAGGTTTACGGAAGTGGATGCACAAGCAGTATTCCCGCTTAGTACAAGTGAAGGCTAGAAAGAGACTGGGAAGCGACCAAATAGAGAGCGACAACAGTCATGAACATGCATTAAGATTAATCAACAATGAGTGCAAGCATGAGTAGGATATAGATCACCATGAACATAAATATTGTGGAGTCTATGTTGATTTTGTTTCAACTACATGCGTGAAAATCTGCCAAGTCAAGCCACTCGAATCGTTCAAAGGAGGATATCACCCTATCATACCACATCACAACCATTTTAATAGCATCTTGGCACGCAAGGTAAACCATTATAAACTCCTAGCAAATTAAGCATGTCATGAGCAACTATAACCTCTAATTGTCATTGCAAACATGTTTCATTCATAATAGGCTGAATCAGGAATGATGAACTAATCATATTTACAAAAACAAGATAGGTCGAGTTCATACCAGCTTCTCTCATCTCAATCAGCCCATCATATATCATCACTATTGCCTTTCACTTGCACGACCGAACGGTGTGGATAATAATAATAGTGCATGTGCATTGGGCTAAGCTAGAATCTGCAAGCATTTAATACAAGGGAGAAGACAAGGTAATATGGGCTCTTGGTTAAATCAACAATAATGCATATGAGAGCCACTCAACATTTTCATCATGGTCTTCTCCTCTCGACCCCCCAAAAAAAGAAAAGAAATAAAACTATTTACACGGGAGAGCTCCCAACAAGCAAAAGAAGGACGAGAAATCTTTTTGGGTTTTCTTTTAATTACTACTACTACAGGCATGGCAAATAAACTAGCTAAAAACTACAACTAACTTTTTGGTTTTTCTTAAGGTTTTTCAAACACACAAGAAGAAGGCTTAGAAAATAAAGTAAACTAGCATGGATAGTATAATGAAAAAGTATGAGCACCGACAACTGGAATGAGTGTGTGAACATGAATGTAATGTCGGTGAGAAATACGTACTCCCCCAAGCTTAGGCTTTTGGCCTAAGTTGGTCTATGGCCACTGCTGGCCTGGCGGATATCCAAATTTGTAACTGGGGTCGTACTGAGATGCAGCGGCTACTGCCTGACGAGCTGCAGCTTGGAGGCGAGCTGCCTCCGTCCTCCTTTCATACTCGTTCGCCTCCTCCCTGGTTATAACATATCTCCTTTTTGCCTGAAAGTCAAAGAAAGTAGGAGCAGGGAGAGCGACATGGACAGCGCGATGTCTGTCAAAGATTAGTCGGTACTGGAGGAACTGTTCATTCCTCTCAACAAACTGATGGCGAACCATAGCATCATAGTCTAGATAAGCAGGAGGTAACTCCATATCATTTTCATGTATGGGTACATCAAGATAATTAGCTATACGAGTCGCGTAAATTCCACCAAACAAATCTCCACTTATACCGTTAAGATGCAACCTACGTGCAACAATGGCCCCCAAGTTATATTGTTTATCTCCTAATACCGCACTCTTGAGGACACTAAGATCTGGAACGCACATGTGACAAGCCTCATCTTTACCATTAATGCGTCTACCTATAAAGAGAGCAAAATAATGTATGCACGGGAAATGAATGCTCCCTATGGTAGCTTGTGTGATTTCTCTAGATTCCCCCACAGTGATGCTAGCAAGAAAGTCTTTAAATTCTGATTTGCGAGGTTCACTATTATTGCCCCACAGCGGGAGTTTACAAGCGGTATTAAAATCTTCTAGGTCCATGGTGTATGATTTATCATAAATATAAAAAAAACAGTGTGAGAATTTCGCGTGGATGTAAATTTAAACCAACAAAGGAATCAGTTAGGTAGTAGTATTGTGGGCACTTTTCTGACACGAAGCCCTCAAGATCAGCGTTACGCACATACACGTCAAATTCATCCTTGATGCCTGCTTGGACCATAAACTCCTCTGACAGCCATTCACAAGGCCGCACTTGAGCTTCCCTTGGTGGTTCATCGTCTGGCTCACGTATCGCGAGCCTTGGTCCTTGCTTCCTTGAGGAACCACTTTGGTACATTTTCCTGAACATTTTTCTTTCTCTGAAAAATTTCTGAAATTTTAGTCACTCAAAATAAAAGTGAACCAAACTCAACAAGATTGATTGCAACTACTCCCACAAGTGCCTAGAGGCTATATCATGCATTAAAACTACTTTGGACCATATAAATTTGACATGCAAGCTCAAGAACAGGGTCACCTTAGCAGCAAAAATTTGCAATAAATAAAGCACTAGAACAAAAAATAATTGGACCATTGGAGGAGTCACATACCGAAGAACAATCCCCCATAATAGTTTTGTGAATGGAGCTTTGAGCAAGGGGATCGAAAATGGCAGCAAGATGAGCTAGAACACGGGTTTGAGCTATGGGAGACTTTTTCTGGAGGAAGACGAAGTGAGTGGGTGCTGGAATAAGTGGAGGGGGTCCACGTGGGGTCCATGAGGCAGGGGGGCGCCCCAGGGGGTGGGCGCGCTTGTGCCCTCGTGGCCAAATGGTGGGGCCCCTGGTGTGTTCTCAGTGCCAGATATTCTTAAATATTCTATAAAAAAATCATATTTCATTTTCAGGACGTTTGGAGAACTTTTATTTTCGGGGTATTTTTTATTGCAAGGATAATTCAGAAAACAGACACAAACTACTATTTTGCTTTATTTAATCTAAATAACATAAAGCAAAAGAGGGTACAAAGAGTTGTGCTTTCTAACTTCATCCATCTCATGTTCATCAACAGGAATCCACTAACAAGGTTGATCAAGTCTTGTTAACAAAACTCTTTCCGAATCGCATGAAACCGGAGAATTTTCGAATAACACTAGGTTACCTCAACGGGGATATGCACGTCCCCAACAATAAGAATATCATACTTCTTCTTGACGGTAGGAAGAGCAAATTCAAAACCTCCAATAATAATCGTTGAAATTTTTCCAATAGAATTGATACTGTGGACTTGAGGTTGTTTCCTCGAAAAGTGTACCGTATGCTCATTACCATTAACATGAAAAGTGACATTGCCTTTGTTGCAATCAATAACAGCCCCTGCAGTATTCAAAAAGGGTCTACCAAGGATAATCGACATACTATCGTCCTCGGGAATATCAAGAATAACAAAGTCCATTAAAATAGTAACGTTTGCGACCACAACAGGCACATCCTCAAAAATACCGACAGGTATAGCAGTTGATTTATTGGCCATTTGCGAAGATATTTCAGTAGGTGTCAACTTACTCAAATCAAGTCTACGATATAAAGAGAGAGGCATAACACTAACACCGGCTCCAAGATCACATAAAGCAGTTTTAACATAGTTTCTTTTAATGGAACATGGTATAGTTGGTACTCATGGATCTCCTAGTTTCTTTGGTATTCCACCCTTAAAAGTATAATTGGCAAGCATGGTGGAAAATTTCAGCTTCCGGCATCTTTCTTTTATTTGTAACAATATCTTTCATGTATTTAGCATAGGGATTCATTTTAATCATATCAGTCAAACGCATACGCAAAAAGATAGGTCTAATCATTTTAGCAAAGCGCTCAAAATCCTCATCGCCCTTTTTCTTGGATGGTTTAGGAGGAAAAGGCATGGGTTTCTGAACCCATGGTTCTCTTTCTTTACCGTTCTTCCTAGCAACAAAGTCTCTCTTATCATAATGTTGATTCTTTGATTGTGGGTTATCAAGATCAACAGCAGGTTCAATCTCTACATCATTGTCATTGCTAGGTTGAGCATCAACATGAACATCATCATTAACATTATCACTAGGTTCATGTTCATCACCAGATTGTGTTTCAGCATTAGAAATAGAAATATCATTGGGATTCTCAGGTGTGTCAACAACAGGTTCACTAGAAGCATGCAAAGTCCTATCATTTTTCTTTTTTCTTCTTTTTAGAAAGACTAGGTGCATCAACATTAGTTCTCTGAGAATCTTGCTCAACTCTCTTAGGGTGGCCCTCAGGATACAAAGGTTCCTGAGTCATTTTACCCCCTCTAGTCATAACTCTAACAGCATTATCATTTTTCTTATTATTTAATTCATTGAGCAAATCATCTTGTGCTTTAAGCACCTGTTCTACTTGAGTGGTAACCATAGAAGCATGTTTACTAATAAGTTTAAGGTCACCTTTAACTCTAGACATATAATCACTCAAGTGTTCAATCATATAAGCATTACGTTTCAATTGTCTACCAACATAAGCATTGAAGTTTTCTTGTTTAACAATAAAATTATCAAACTCATCCAAGCATTGGCTAGCAAACTTAGTAGATGGGATTTCACCCTTATCAAATCTACAGAGAGAATTTACCTTTACTACCTGTGTCAGGTTATCAAGACCATGTATTTCTTCAATAGGTGGTAAATTCTTAACATCTTCAGCTTTAATACCCTTTTCTTTCATAGATTTCTTTGCCTCTTGCATATCTTCAGGACTGAGAAATAGAATACCCCTTTTCTTCGGAGTTGGCTTTGGAGTTGGTTCAGGAAGTGTCCAATCGTTATCATTACTCAATATATTATTCAATAGAAATTCATCTTGCTCAGCAGTTCTTTCCCTGAAAACACAACCAGCACAACTATCCAGGTGGTCTCTGGAAGCATCGGTTAGTCCATTATAAAAGATATCAAGTATTTCATTTTTCTTGAGAGGATGATCAGGCAAAGCGTTAAGTAATTGGAGAAGCCTCCCCCAAGCTTGTGGGAGACTCTCTTCTTCAATTTGCACAAAATTATATATTTCCCTTGAGGCGGCTTGTTTCTTATGAGCGGGAAAATATTTAGTAGAGAAGTAATAAATCATATTCTGGGGGCTACGCACACAACCAGGAGTAAGAAAATTAAACCATGTTTTAGCATCACCCTTTAACGAGAACGGAAATAACTTAAGGATATAATAGTAATGAATTTTTTCCTCATGAGTGAATAGGCTGGCTATATCATTTAATTTAGTAAGATGTGCCACAACAATTTCAGATTCATAGCCATAAAAAGGATCAGATTCAACCAAAGTAATTAATTCAGGATCGACAGAGAAATCATTATCCTTATCAGAAATACAGATAGGTGAAGTAGCAAGCAGGGTCATATTTCATTCTAGCATTCAAAGATTTTTCTTTTAGCTTAGCTAATAGTTTCTTAAGATCATATCTATATTTGCAAGAAAAAAAGTCTCTAGTAGTTTCTTCATCCATAACATAACCCTCAGGCACATCAGGCAATTCATATCTAGGGGGAGAATCTTCATCATCACTTTTATCAATATTATCAGTTTCAATAATTTCATTCTCTCTAATCCTAGCAAGTTGTTCATCAAGAAATTCACCTAATGGCACAGTATTATCAAGCATATAAGTAGTTTCATCATAAGTATCACTAGATCAATGATGGCGCGCATTGCCGCGGCCGTCTATTTTGACAATAAGTTAATATTAAATTTTGTACATAAATTATGATACAAAACATGAAAGTTAAATACCACAGTGTTCTATATTGATGAGCGGACCCAGAAAAATATTCAAACCAATTTGTGCAAGAGCATCATATGTCCAGCTAGTGATAGTACATTTAGGTTTTCACAATGTGGGAAGGATCAATTTTTTCTTCCAGGAAGATAAGCATTCGTTCATGCCCAGAAATCCATCTCTAGCACAAATATGGAATCTGATCACATCCATTTAATATAATCTGAACAATTCAAATTACAATGTTTTAAGTGTAAAAGCATAGAGAAAGATAGCATCCATTTTCCAAACCAGAAACACACCAACTGTATTTCCAAGTGGAGATCTGGCACATGTAGTGAACCTGAAGACAACTCTAAAAGTATTTTTCATGTAGTCGTGATGCTAAAGAAATGACGCAGCACTTCCCAAAACATACATGAAAAATACTTTTTCTTTGACTTACCTCACATTATGGAGCAATGTTATTATTTAATATTATCTCTAACCCAAGGGAGCCTCATAGTGGTGAGAAATCACAAAAGACAGATAATCTTCCATCCGTTGTATTCTTATAATCTCGAATCGAAATTCAGCACTACAAACAACACAAAAAAATTAGTATTAGGTCGACTGGAACATGGAATAGTTGGAGACCAATTATTCAACTATAGTACTATATATGCATGGATAGTCAAATCAAATCAAAAGTTTAACCAATTTCATATGTTGATTCCAAAACATTGCATACTCTGCACCATGGCATGCAGGTAGAGAGATATCAGGGAGCATCAATCATGGAGACCTCTAGTGGCTTGTGTATGGCCGAGGCTGCACCCAGGGAACTGTAATTTGAGAGAGAACTCATAAAATGCATCGTGATGGAAAAGGTACTCTACATGGCAAAGTTTGAAGTGGCAATTGCTAGATATTACATGAGAAGGTTAGAGAACATGTCCACTTATTCCTCGTCGTCAACGCCACAACCTCGAACTGAAATGAAATAATTAAGCTACGAAATTAAAGGGTGTACTGATGGGTTGTGACCAAGGTGTTGGGTAACAGAGTAGAGACCACGGTGAAGAAAAGGTAGCAGACACAACCGTGGCATCTTGTTGTTCCTGACTGACGGTTCCCATGGTGCTTGGTCGCGGGCACAGGGAGAGGATGGTGGTCCAGTTCTTGCCCCTTCTACTTCCCTAATCATCGCCGCCGCATAGATCTCGCTGGCCCGGCTGCCATCAGGATCGAGCAGGCGAAGGAGAGTGACAGTCGGCTGGGTCAGGACTCAGGAGGAGGCAAGCAGGAGGGAGACGCCAGCGGTGGGCAACGCGGCTGACAACTATGTGTGCTTAGCTTCTGCTGCCGGAGGAAGAAGGGTTCCCATGACGAAGTATATACAGGCGCTTGTATGTAGATTGGAAAAACGGAAACGCACACCTGTATTAATGGCCGCCGACGAGTGGCGCAATTCAGCCGTGATGAATGCTTCCAGAAACTGACAATTGATTGCTTCCTTCAATCCCGCGGCTGAATTTCATCCCCATGTCTGCTTCAATCGTCATACGGTCAGGGAGGCCCGAGCTGCACGATCTCGCTCAGGTTGTGGCATTGTGCGACCACATCGCCCTCTTCGCCTCGCACATTTTTTTAGTGGTATTCTCCCCGCACGTAACCTAGCGACAGGCGACAACATCGACCGACGAGTCGTTCTGGCCTTGCAGAGCAACCGGGGAATGGGCTCTCTACGGTGAAACAGACTCAGTAGCTATCGACCTGTACAGAGAACATGTCATTAGGCCCAGTTTAATACCAGAGGCCCAAAAATGTCACCAGAGCAGCGGCTCAGCAAAGGTGAGTGCTCGTTGGTAGCTATCGAAGGGAGCGAGCGTGGGACTGAGGGACAATTGGATGGCCAAAAAAACGCCTCGTGTTATGATCGGATGGCTATGGATGCTAATGGTCTAGGAGGGCTAGAAAGTTGTGATAAAGGCCCATTAGGGCCAATTTAACAGGAGACGCCTAAAAAGTGACTGGAGCAGCGGCCCATGACGGTGAGCCATCGTTAATAGCGAACGAAGCAGATTAGGAGTGATTCATGGTAATCTGGCGGTGGGAAATGCTAAAAGTTGATGATCAGGCGGTCGCGGACGCTAATGGCTTGAGAAGTCTGGAAAGATGCACAGTTTTAATGTCTTTAAATGCAAAGCAGAAGTGGCATCATCAATACATGCGACATATCAGAATCAATAGCAGGAGTAGGTGTCGCAAGTTTACTCATAACAGAAGGTGAATCAAGTGCAGAGCTAGATGGCAGATTTTTACCTCCCCTCGTAGTTGAGGGATAAATCTTGGTTTTTTCGTCTTTCAAGTTCCTCATAGTGATCAACAGATATAAATCCCAAGTGACTCAAAGAATAGAGCTATGCTCCCCGGCAACGGCGCCAGAAAATAGTCTCGATAACCCACACGTATAGGGGATCGCAACAGTTTTCGAGGGTAGAGTATTCAACCCAAATTTATTGATTCGACACAAGGGGAGCCAAAGAATATTCTCAGGTATTAGCAGCGGAGTTGTAAATTCAACCACACCTGGAAGACTTAATATCTGCGGCAAAGTATTTAGTAGCAAAGTAGTATGGAAGTAACGGTAATGGTGGCAAAAGTAACAATAGCAGGTTTGTAGTAATCGTAACAGTGGCAGCGGAAAAGTAACTAAGCAAAGATCAATATGTGAAAAAATCGTAGGCAATGGATCAATGATGGATAATTATGTCGGATGTGGTTCCTCATGCAACAGTTATAACATAGGGTGACACAGAACTAGCTCCAGTTCATCAATGTAATGTAGGCATGTATTCCGAATATAGTCATACGTGCTTATGGAAAAGAACTTGCATGACATCTTTTGTCCTACCCTCCCATGGCAGCAGGGTCCTATTGGAAACTAAGAGATATTAAGGCCTCCTTTTAATAGAGTACCGGACCAAAGCATTAACACTTAGCGAATACATGAACTCCTCAAACTACGGTCATCACCGGGAGTGGTCTCGATTATTGTCACTTCAGGGTTGCCGGTGAAGGAAATATGCCCTAGAGGCAATAATAAAGTTATTATTTATTTCCTTATATCATGATAAATGTTTATTATTCATGCTAGAATTGTATTAACCGGAAACATAATACATGTGTGAATACATAGACAAACATAGTGTCACTAGTATGCCTCTACTTGACTAGCTCGTTGATCAAAGATGGTTATGTTTCCTAGCCATAGACATGAGTTGTCATTTGATTAACGGGATCACATCATTAGGAGAATGATGTGATTGACTTGACCCATTCCGTTAGCTTAGCACACGATCGTTTAGTACGTTGCTATTGCTTTCTTCATGACTTATACATGTTCCTATGACTATGAGATTATGCAACTCCCGTTTACCGGAGGAACACTTTGTGTGCTACCAAACGTCACAATGTAACTGGGTGATTATAAAGGTGCTCTACAGGTGTCTCCGATGGTACTTGTTGGGTTGGCGTATTTCGAGATTAGGATTTGTCACTCCGATTGTCGCAGAGGTATCTCTGGGCCCACTCGGTAATGCACATCACTTAAGCCTTGCAAGCATTGCAACTAATGAATTAGTTGTGGGATGATGTATTACGGAACGAGTAAAGAGACTTGCCGGTAAAGAGATTGAACCAGGTATTGAGATACCGACGATCGAATCTCGGGCAAGTAACATACCGATGACAAAGGGAACAACGTATGTTGTTATGCGGTCTAACCGATAAAGATCTTCGTAGAATATGTGGGAGCCAATATGAGCATCCAGGTTCCGCTATTGGTTATTGACCAGAGACATGTCTCGGTCATGTCTACATAGTTCTCGAACCCATAGGGTCCGCATGCTTAACGTTTCGATGACAGTTATATTATGAGTTTATATGTTTTGATGTACCGAAGGTTGTTCGGAGTCCTGGATGTGATCACGGACATGACGAGGAGTCTCGAAATGGTCGAGACATGAATATTGATATATTGGAAGCCTACATTTGGATATCGGAAGTGTTCCGGGTGAAATCGGGATTTTACCGGAGTACCGGAGGGGTTACCGGAACCCCTCGGGGGTTAATGGGCCATAGTGGGCCTTAGTGGAGATGAGGAGAGGCGGCCAGGGCAAGGGCCGCACGCCCCTCCCCCTAGTCCGAATAGGACAAGGAGAGGGGGGCGGCGCCCCCTCTTTCCTTCCTCTCCTCCACCTCTTTCCCCCTTCTCCTATTCCAACAAGGAAGGGAGGGAGTCCTACTCCCGGTGGGAGTAGGACTCCTCCTGGCGCGCCTCCTCCCTGGCCGGCCGCACCTCCCCCCTTGCTCCTTTATATACGGGGGCAGGGGGCACCCCAAGGACACAACAATTGATCGTTTGATCTTGTAGCCGTGTGCGGTGCCCCCCTCCACCATAGTCCACCTCGATAATACTGTAGCGGTGCTTAGGCGAAGCCCTGCGTCGGTAGAACATCATCATCGTCACCACGCCGTCGTGCTGACGAAACTCTCCCTCAACACTCGGCTGGATCGGAGTTCGAGGGACGTCATCGAGCTGAACGTGTGCTGAACTCGGAGGTGCCGTGCGTTCGGTACTTGATCGGTCGGATCGTGAAGACGTACGACTACATCAACCGCGTTGTGCTAACGCTTCCGCTTTCGGTCTACGAGGTGCGTGGACAACACTCTCCCCTCTCGTTGCTATGCATCACCATGATCTTGCGTGTGCGTAGGAATTTTTTTGAAATTACTACGTTCCCCAACAGTGGCATCCGAGCCAGGTTTTATGCGTTGATGTTATTTGCACGAGTAGAACACAAGTGAGTTGTGGGCGATACAAGTCATACTGCTTACCAGCATGTCACACTTTGGTTCGGCGTTATTGTTGCATGAAGCGGCCCGGACCGACATTACGCGTACGCTTACACGAGACTGGTTCTACCGACGTGCTTTGCACACAGGTGGCTGGCGGGTGTCAGTTTCTCCAACTTTAGTTGAACCGAGTGTGGCTACGCCCGGTCCTTGAGAAGGTTAAAATAGCACTAACTTGACGAACTATCGTTGTGGTTTTGATGCGTAGGTAAGAACGGTTCTTGCTCAGCCCGTAGCAGCCACGTAAAACTTGCAACAACAAAGTAGAGGACGTCTAACTTGTTTTTGCAGGGCATGTTGTGATGTGATATGGTCAAGGCATGATGCTATATTTTATTGTATGAGATGATCATGTTTTGTAACCGAGTTATCGGCAACTGGCAGGAGCCATATGGTTGTGGCTTTATTGTATGCAATGCAATCGCCTTGTAATTGCTTTACTTTATCACTAAGCGGTAGCGATAGTCATAGAAGAAATAGTTGGTGAGACGACAACGATGCTATGATGGAGATCAAGGTGTCACGCCGGTGACGATGGTGATCATGACGGTGCTTCGGAGATGGAGATCACAAGCACAAGATGATGATGGCCATATCATATCACTTATATTGATTGCATGTGATGTTTATCTTTTATGCATCTTATCTTGCTTTGATTGACGGTAGCATTATAAGATGATCTCTCACTAAATTATCAAGGTATAAGTGTTCTCCCTGAGTATGCACCGTTGCGAAAGTTCTTCGTGCTGAGACACCACGTGATGATCAGGTGTGATAGGCTCTACGTTCAAATACAATGGGTGCAAAACAGTTGCACACGCGGAATACTCAGGTTAAACTTGACGAGCCTAGCATATAACAGATATGGCCTCGGAACACTGAGACCGAAAGGTCGAGCGTGAATCATATAGTAGATATGATCAACATAAATGATGTTCACCATTGAAACTACTCCATCTCACGTGATGGTCGGACATGGTTTAGTTGATATGGATCACGTGATCACTTAGATGATTAGAGGGATGTCTATCTAAGTGGGAGTTCTTAAGTAATATGATTAATTGAACTTTAATTTATCATGAACTTAGTCCTGGTAGTATTAGCATATCTATGTTGTAGATCAATAGCTCGCGATGTTGCTCCCCGTTTAATTTTTATATGTTCCTAGAGAAAACTAAGTTGAAAGATGTTAGTAGCAATGATGCGGATTGGATCCGTGATCTGAGGATTAACCTCATTGCTGCACAGAAATATTATGTCCTTGATGCACCGCTAGGTGACAGAACTATTGCAGGAGCAGATGCAGACGTTATGAATGTTTTGACAAAAGCTCGGTATGATGACTACTTGATAGTTTAGTGCACCATGCTTCACGGCTTAGAACCGGGACTTCAAAAATTGTTTTGAACGCCACAGAGCATATAAGATGTTCCAAGAGTTGAAATTGGTATTTCATACTCGTGCCCATGTCGAGAGGTATGAGACCTCTGACAGTACTTTGCCAATAATATGGAGGAGAATAGCTCAACCAGTGAGCAATTGCTCAGATTGTCTGAGTACTACAATTACTTGAATCAAGTGGGAGTTAATCTTCCAGATAAGATAGTAATTGACAAAGTTCTCTAGTCACTATCACCAAGTTAATAGAACTTCGTGATGAACTATAATATGCAAGGGATGACGAAAGTAATTCCCGAGCTCTTCGCGATGCTGAGATCGGCGAACGTAGAAATCAAGAAAAGAGCATCAAGTGTTGATGGTTAACAAGATCACTAGTTTCAAGAAAAGGGCAAAGGGAAAGAAGGGGAACTTCAAGAAGAACGGCAAGCAAGTTGCCGCTCAAGTGAAGAAGCCCAAGTTTGGACCTAAGCCTGATACTGAGTGCTTCTACTGCAAAAAGGACTGGTCACTGGAAGTGGAACTACCCCAAATAATTGGCGGATAAGAAGGATGGCAAAGTGAACAAAAGTATATTTGATATACATGTTATTGATGTGGACTTTACTAGTGTTTATAGCAACCCCTCGGTACTTGATACTGGTTCAGTTGCTAAAGAGTAGTAACACGAAACGGGAGTTGCATAATGAACAGAAACTAGTTAAGGATGAAGTGACGATGTGTATTGGAAGTGGTTCCAAGATTGATATGATCATCATCGCACACTCCCTATACTTTTGGGATTAGTGTTGAACCTAAATAAGTGTTATTTGGTGTTTGCGTTGAGCATGAATATGATTTGATCATGTTTATTGCAATACGGTTATTCATTTAAGTTAGAGAATAATTGTTGTTCTGTTTACATGAATAATACCTTATATGGTTACACACCCAATGAAAATGGTTCGTTGGATCTCGGTCGTAGTGATACACATATTCATAATATTGAAGCCAAAAGATGCAAAGTTAATAATGACAGTGCAACTTATTTGTGGCACTGCCGTTTAGGTCATATTGGTGTAAAGCCCATGAAAAAACTCCATGCTGATGGACTTTTGGAATCACTTGATGCTTGCGAACCATGCCTGATGGACAAGATGACTAAGACTCCGTTCTCCGGAACAATGGAGCGAGCAACTGACTTATTGGAAATAATACATACTGATGTATGCGGTCCGATGAGTGTTAAGGCTCACGGCAAGTATCATTATTTTCTGACCTTCACGGATGATTTGAGCAGATATGGGTATATCTACTTGATGAAACACAAGTCTGAAACAGTTGAAAAGTTCAAAGAATTTCAGAGTGAAGTGGAGAATCATCGTAACAAGAAAATAAAATTTTCTACGATATGATCGCAGAGGTAAAATATTTGAGTTACGAGTTTGGCCTTCAGTTAAAACAATGTGAAATAGTTTCACTACTCACGCCACGTGGAACACCACAGTGTAATGGTGTGTCCGAACGTCATAACCGTACTTTATTAGATATGGTGCGATCTATGATGTCTCTTACCGATCTACCACTATCGTTTTGGGGTTATGCATTAGAGACAGCTGCATTCACGTTAAATAGGGCACCACCTAAATCCGTTGAGATGACACCGTATGAACTATGGTTTGGCAAGAAACCTAAGTTGTCGTTTATTAAAGTTTGAGGTTGCAATGCTTATGTGAAAAAGTTTCAACCTGATAAGCTCAAACCCAAATCGGAAAAGTGCGTCTTCATAGGATACCCAAAAGAAAATGTTGGGTACACCTTCTATCACAGATCCGAAGGCAAGATATTTGTTGCTGAGAATGGATCCTTTCTAGGGAAGGAGTTTCTCTCGAAAGAAGTGAGTGGGAGGAAAGTAGAACTTGATGAGGTAACTGTACCTGCTCCCTTATTGGAAAGTAGTTCATCACAGAAATATGTTCCTGTGACTACTACACCAATTAGTGAGGAAGCTAATGATGATGATCATGTAACTTCAGATCAAGTTACTACCGAACCTCGTAGGTAAACCAGAGTGAGATCCGCACAAGAGTGGTACGGTAAATCCTGTTCTGGAGGTCATGTTACTTGACCATGTCGAACCTACGAACTATGAGGAAGCGATGATGAGCCCAGATTCCGCGAAATGGCTTGAGACCATGAAATCTGAGATGAGATCCATGTATGAGAACAAAGTATGGACTTTGATTGACTTGCCCAATGATCGGCGAGCCATTGAGATTAAATGGATCTTCAAGAGGAAGACGGACGCTGATAGTAGTGTTACTATCTACAAAGCTAGAATTGTCGCAAAAGGTTTTCGACAAGTTCAAGGTGTTGACTACGATGAGAGTTTCTCACTCGTATCTATGCTTAAGTCTGTCTGAATAATGTTAGCAATTGCCGCATTTTATGAAATCTGGCAAATGGATAAACAAAACTGCATTCCTTAATGGATTTATTAAAGAAGAGTTGTATATGATGCAACCAGAAGGTTTTGTCAATCCTAAAGGTGCTAACAAAATATGCAAGCTCCAGCGATCCATCTATGGACTGGTGCAAGCATCTCGGAGTTGGAATATACGCTTTGATAAGTTGATCAAAGGATATAGTTTTATACAGACTTGCGGTGAAGCCTGTATTTACAAGAAAGTGAGTGGGAGCACTACAACATTTCTGGTAAGTATATGTGAATGACATATTGTTGATCGGAAATAATGTAGAATTATTCTGCAAAGCATAAAGGAGTGTTTGAAAGGAGTTTTTCAAAGAAAGACCTCGGTGAAGCTGCTTACATATTGAGCGTCAAGATCTAAAGAGATAGATCAAGACGCTTGATAAGTTTTTTCATTGAGTACATACCTTGACAAGATTTTGAAGTAGTTCAAAATGGAACAGTCAAAGAAAGAGTTCTTGTCTGTGTTACAAGGTGTGAAATTGAGTAAGACTCAAAGCCAGACCACGGCAGAAGATAGAAAGAAAATGAAAGTCATTCCCTATGCCTTGGCCATAGGTTCTATAAAGTATGCCATGTTGTGTACCAGATCTATTGTATACCCTACACTGATTTTGGCAAGGGACTACAATAGTGATCTAGGAGTAGATCACTGGACAGCGGTCAAAATTATCCTTAGTGGAATAAGGACATGTTTCTCGATTATGGAGGTGAAAAAAAGGGTTCGTCGTAAAGGGTTACGCCGATGCAAATTTTGACACTGATCCAGATGACTCTAAGTCTCAATCTGGATACATATTGAAAGTGGGAGCAATTACCTAGAGTAGCTCCGTGCAGAGCATTGTAGACATAGAAATTTGCAAAATACTTACGGATCTGAATGTGACAAACCCGTTGACTAAAATTATCTCACAAGCAAAACATGATCACACCTTAGTACTCTTTGGGTGTTAATCACATAGCGATGTGAACTAGATTATTGACTCTAGTAAACCCTTTGGGTGTTGGTCACATGACGATGTGAACTATGGGTGTTAATCACATGGTGATGTGAACTATTGATGTTAAATAACATGGCGGTGTGATCTAGATTATTGACTCTAGTGCAAGTGGGAGACTGAAGGAAATATGCCCTAGAGGAAATAATAAAGTCATTATTTATTTCCTTATATCATGATAAATGTTTATTATTCATGCTAGAATTGTATTAACCGGAAACATAATACATGTGTGAATACATAGACAAACATAGTGTCACTAGTATGCCTCTACTTGACTAGCTCGTTGATCAAAGATGGTTATGTTTCCTAGCCATAGACATGAGTTGTCATTTGATTAATGGGATCACATCATTAGGAGAATGATGTGATTGACTTGACCCATTCCGTTAGCTTAGCACACGATCGTTTAGTATGTTGCTATTGCTTTCTTCATGACTTATACATGTTCCTATGACTATGAGATTATGCAACTCCCGTTTACCGGAGGAACACTTTGTGTGCTACCAAACGTCACAATGTAGCTGGGTTATTATAAAGGTGCTCTACAGGTGTCTCCGAAGGTACTTGTTGGGTTGGCGTATTTCGAGATTAGGATTTGTCACTCCGATTGTCGGAGAGGTATCTCTGGGCCCACTCGGTTATGCACATCACTTATGCCTTGCAAGCATTGCAACTAATGAATTAGTTGTGGGATGATGTATTACGGAACCAGTAAAGAGACTTGCCGGTAACGAGATTGAACCAGGTATTGAGATACCGACGATCGAATCTCGGGCAAGTAACATAGCGATGACAAAGGGAACAACGTATGTTGTTATGCGGTCTGACCGATAAAGATCTTCGTAGAATATGTGGGAGCCAATATGAGCATCCAGGTTCCGCTATTGGTTATTGACCGGAGACGTGTCTCGGTCATGTCTACATAGTTCTCGAACCCGTAGGGTCCACACGCTTAACGTTTCGATGACAGTTATATTATGAGTTTATATGTTTTGATGTACCGAAGGTTGTTCGGAGTCCCGGATGTGATCACGGACATGACGAGGAGTCTCAAAATGGTCAAGACATAAAGATTGATATATTGGAAGCCTATATTTGGATATCGGAAGTGTTCCGGGTGAAATCGGGATTTTACCGGAGTGCCGGAGGGGTTACCGGAACCCCCCGGGGGTTAATGGGCCATAGTGGGCCTTAGTAGAGATGAGGAGAGGCGGCCAGGGCAAGGGCCGCGCGCCCCTCCCCCTAGTCCGAATAGGACAAGGAGAGGGGGCAGCGCCCCCCTTTCCTTCCTCTCCTCCACCTCTTTCCCCCTTCTCCTATTCCAACAAGGAAGGGAGGTAGTCCTACTCCCGGTGGGAGTAGGACTCCTCCTGGCGCGCCTCCTTCCTGGCCGGCCGCACCTCCCCCCCTTGCTCGTTTATATACAGGGGCAGAGGGCACCTCAAGGACACAACAATTGATCGTTTGATCCTTTAGCCGTGTGCGGTGCCCCCCTCCACCATAGTCCACCTCGATAATACTGTAGCGGTGCTTAGGCGAATCCCTGCGTCGGTACAACATCATCATCGTCACCACGCCGTCGTGCTGACGAAACTCTCCCTCAACACTCGGCTGGATCGGAGTTCGAGGGACGTCATCGGGCTGAACGTGTGCTGAACTCGGAGGTGTCGTGCGTTCGGTACTTGATCGGTCGGATCATGAAGACGTACGACTACATCAACCGCGTTGTGCTAACGCTTCCACTTTCGGTCTACGAGGGTACGTGGACAACACTCTCCCCTCTCGTTGCTATGCATCACCATGATCTTGCGTGTGCGTAGGAATTTTTTTGAAATTACTACGTTCCCCAACAGCCGGATCATAACACATAGTAGGTGACTATTGACTTGCAAGATAGGATCAAGAACTCACATATATTCATGAAAACATAGTAGGTTCATATCTGAATTCATGGCACTCGGGCCCTAGTGACAAGCATTAAGCATAGAAAAGTCATAGCAACATCAATCTCACAACATATTGGATACTAGGGATCAAACCCTAACAAAACTAAGTCGATTACATGATAAATCTCATCCAACCCATCTCCGTCCAGCAAGCCTACGATGGAGTTACTTACGCACGGCGCTGAGCATCATGGAATTGGTGATGGAGGATGGTTGATGATGACGACGGCGATGGATTCCCCTCTCCGGAGCCCCGAACGGACTCTAGATCAGCCCTCCCGAGAGAGATTAGGGCTTGGCGGAGGCTCCGTATCGTAAAACGCGATGAATCCTTCTCTCTGATTTTTTTCTCCCCGAACGTGAATATGTGGAGTTGAACTTGAGGTCGGTGGAGTCTCAGGGGGCCCACGAGGCAGGGGGCGCGCCCTGCACCCTCATGGACAAGGTGTGGGCCCCCTGATGCTGATTCTTTCACCAGTATTTTTTTATTATTTCCAAAACGTGTCTCTGTGGATTTTCAGGTCATCCCGAGAACTTTTATTTCTGCACAAAAATAACACCATGGCAATTCTGCTGAAAATAACGTCAGTCCGGGTTAGTTCCATTCAAATCATGCAAGTTAGAGTCCAAAACAAGGGCAAAAGTGTTTGGAAAAGTAGATACGTTGGAGACGTATCAGGTGCCCCCCTCCACAGTTTACTCCTCCGGTCATAGCGTCGTAGTGCTTAGGCGAAGCCCTGCACGGATCACATCACTATCACCGTCAACACGCCGTCGTGCTGACGAAACTCTCCCTCGAACCGTTGATGGATCAAGAGTTCGAGGGATGTCATCGAGCTGAACATGTGCTGAACTCGAAGGTGTCGTACGTTCGGTACTTGATCGGTTGGATCGTGAAGACGTTCCACTACATCAACCGTGTTAAACTAACGCTTCCACTTTCGGTCTACGAGGGTACGTGGACACACTCTCCCCTTCTCGTTGATATGCATCTCCTAGATAGATCTTGCGTGATCGTAGGATTTTTTTTAAATTGCATGCTACATTCCCCAACACTAGGGTGTCGCTCGTTCAGAGGGGCGACTTGGGAGAGGTGATGACGATGACATTGCAGGCAACCTCGATGGCGTCCTCTCCTCGACAGTGTGTGTGGTCTTGTGGGTGCCAGGTCAGCCAGAGTGCCCTATTCTATGGGCGTGTTGTAACGGTTTTTGCCCGGATTCCCGTTAATTAACCGGGCAATTCTCTTCTTCTTAATCAATGAAAATAGCAAATCTTTTGCCTCGTTCAGAAAAAATTGTTCTGGCTACCACATGGTTCGTAACAGAGGTGTATCCACAGTCAACAGAGGCTGTGAGAGTTGAGATTGTGTATGCACAAAAAAAACTCGAGTAGGCTATCACGGAGAGGTAAGAGCATTTACAGCCGGACTTTGCAAATTCGGTCTCTCAACGCCCGCGGACGCACCTTGTCACAAAGAAGTAAGAGGATCTACAGTCGGACTTTACAAATCCGGCCTCTCAAACGCCCGCAGACGCGCTTGAGTCTCAAATTTGCCTTCTCAAAACCGAATCAGTTATCATATCTCAAATTCATACAAACTCATGCAACTACGTCGATGCATTACACACATCGTCCGGCTACTCCATCACTACTAACATGCCATCGGACTACCAAAATTTGGCATGTTTGGCTATGGTGAAGCTCATCCACGACTGCCCTTGCCCATCCCGATGCCCTTACTGTCCTTCTCGCGGAAGTACCGGTTGAAGACGCAGTAGGGATTGAGCCGGATCTGTTCGTTGTCGTTGTTGTCCTCTTTCTCCTCCTTCGGTGGCAGTCCGGCCATGGCACAGATCGCCCGATTCTGCTCTCAGGCGAGGGCGCGCGTGTTCCTCCGTTGCCATTTCTTCATAATGCGGGTGCGGATGACTTCCTCCACTGTGGCTGATGAAGCTATGTACCTAGGGTAGGGTCATAGGCCTGACCTAGACACCCTCCCCTAGGACATCACCCTAAAGTCAGAAGCATTCAAGGGATAGCATCATCCACTCGACAAGAAGCATTCCACTCGGAAGATCCAATGTCACTCGACGACGCAGTAAGCACTCGACGGACAGAAGGTCTAAAGTTACTCTGCATAGCAACGGTCGGACGTTTCCTCTGTAGACTTAATGGTTATTTATGCCACTTTATTATTGGCGTTACCAGAAACGCCCCACCTTTATGTACCTTAAACCCTGTGTAACTGAGGGCGAGAGGGGCCTAGCGAACTCTATATAAGCCACCCACCTCCTCAGGGACCGGGGTTCGCACCCCCTGTAACTCAACACACATATAATCCAGTCGACCGCCTCCAGGCACCGAGACGTAGGGCTGTTACTTCCACTGTGAAGGGCCTGAACTCGTAAATCTTGTGTGTACAACTTCACCATAGCTGAGATCTTGCCTCCTCATACCTACCCCCCATTCTACTATCAGTCTTAGATCCACGGCAGTTGGCGCCCACCATGGGGCAGGTGTCTTAAGCGACTTTTTGGTGAAGTTGCGATATTTCCGATTCCTATCATCATGGTTTCCGGCGGTGGATTGGCTGAGGGCCACGAGATCCGTCTCGGCGCGCTCGTCTTCATTGCCGACGACTCCGCCTGGCTTCAGGAAGCTCCTCTCGACGTCGAGGCGCTTCCCGTCCGCGGGGCGATGCACTTTCGCGCGTGCGTTCGTGGCGTCCTTCTCCGGCAGCCGTCAGTCGGCCACCCCACAAGTCGCGGCAATCGAGCCCGACGAAACTCTCTATGGCATGTTCGACTGGCTCCATCGAGACTGCATCCGAGTGCGATACCAGCGATCCCGCTGCTGAAGTCTTGATGGTCAATGGACCACGTAGTCCTCCTGGCTTCCCCCGCGACGACGGCGGTGATGGTGGTGGCGATCCGTCACGCGTTCACGAGGAGTACCTCCCTGAGCCCCTTTCTTCGCAGCAGAGGGAAGAGCTTCGCCGCTGCAATATGGATGCACTTTACACCCCCATCGTTGGGGAAACCCCCGAGGCCCGGGCCTTGGAGGAGGCGTGCCTGGCCAATTTGGCTGAGCACACTCGACTGGAGAACCTTCAGCATGCTCTCGACGATCGTGCTCGGCAGCGGATCCCTGAATCCAGTCGACGACAGCTTTTTCCGCCTCAACCTCAGGTATACCGCACTCCGATTCAAAATCTCACAGCAGCAGCCCGAATAGCAGAGTCAATTCAGCCTTCCCAGTCGGAAGCTGGCAGAGGCTTGATGCAGATCCGAGCCTTACTCCGGGCAGCCGGAGAGCAGAACACAGCAGTGTCTCAGTCGCGGAATAGGATTCATAGTAGGTCTGTGATGGCAGATACAGTTCAGTCAAACCATAACCCAAGATCGCCCCCGTGGCGTGAGGGTCACGGGTACCCGCAGGATCAGTACAGAAACCACGAGAGTATGATCACCGACTCGGCCGTGACGACCGTCGTCGAGTGCCCACACCTACTCCGAGGAGTGGATCATATGTGCCTCGACAACATGATGACAGACGCCCTCACAGTGGCGAGCGAAGAATACCAGTCGACCCACGGGAACCGGGCTTTGATGCGAGATCTATTCTCGTTCAAGGTCTGGTTGACAGGAACAGGGCGCACAGAGAGGGCCATGACAGAAATCACCCGACTGGCAGCAGAGTGCATGTTTCAGGACTAGAGTGTTTCAGGAGAGCCATCAGGGCCGCAGTGATTCCTCCCAACTTCAGGTTGGCGACTGGAGTCAGCAAGTTCACTGGTGAGTCCAAGCCTGACTCTTGACTTGAAGATTACCGAGTGGCTGTACAGATCGGTGGCGGCAATGATGAAGTGGCCATGAAGCACCTTCCTCTGATGTTGGAAGGTTCGGCCAGAGCATGGTTGACTCAGTTAGCACCTGGCAGTATATTCAGTTGGGAAGAACTCACCCGAGTGTTTGTTAGAACTTTTGAGGGTACTTGCAAACGACCAGCAGGGTTAACAGAGTTGCAGCATTGCATGCAAAAACTGAGTGAAACTCTGAGAGATTTCATTCAGAGGTGGACCACTTTGCACCACACAGTGGAAAATGTGTCCGAGCATCAAGCAGTTTGTGACTTCAAGGAAGGTCTGAAGTATCGAGAGATAGTCCTGAAATTCGGTCGGACGGGAGATATGTCCCTGACTCGGATGATGGAAATAGCCACTCGGTACGCAACGGGGAAGAAGAAGACCGACTCCGCAGTGGAAAGGTCAAGCCAGTCGCCCAGGACACCGGAGGGGGTCGGAAATAGAAGCGCAAAGCCGAGCCAGCTGCTCCTGGTGAAGCTTTAGTCGTGGCTCAAGGAAAGTTCAAGGGGAAGCCCAAAGGGCCCTAGACCCCCAAGAAAGTGAAAGATCAAGCTGGAAATGATGTGTTGGATTTGCCATGTCACATTCACACCAAGAAGGATGAAGAAGGCAATCTGATTTATCCTAAGCATACCACTCGACAGTGTCGGGTTCTAATCCAGCAGTTCCGAGAGAAACAACCTAGCGATAAGGAAAAAGAGTCAGACAAGGATGAGGACAAAGAGGAAGATGATGGTTTTCCCAATGTCAATTCCACCCTAATGATTTTTGCTGATATTGAGAGCAAAAGCCGATTGAAAGTGATCAACAGAGAAGTGAATATGGTTGCTCCAGCAACGACAACATATCTGAAGTGGTCACAAACAACTATCACATTCGACCAGTCTGATCACCCAGCATGTATAGCCACCCCTGGGAGGCAAGCGTTGGTGGTCAACCCAGTTGTTGGAGGCACTCGACTGACCAAAGTGCTAATGGACGGTGGTAGCGGCCTGAATATCCTTTATGCTGAAACCTTGAAGGGGATGGGCATTCCGATGTCCAAACTTAGTGAGAGCAACATGAGCTTTCACGGCGTCATCCCTGACAAGAAGGCCGAATCACTCGGCCAGATAACCCTTGACGTGGTTTTCGGTGATTCAAAGAATTACTGTAAGGAAAAGTTGACATTTGAAGTAGTGGATTTCTAGAGTGCTTATCATGCTATTTTAGGCAGGCCTGCATACGCACGTTTTATGGCTCGACCATGTTACGTGTATCTCAAATTGAAAATGCCTAGTCCCAGAGGTGTGATCACGGTCACTGGCAATCGACAGAAGGTAGAGGAATGCTTCCAGAAGGGTTCTAAAATTGCCGATGCACAAATGGCAACAGTTGAAATGCATGAGTATCAGAAGAATGCAAATCCGAGTGATTTGTTGCGAGCCAAGAAGCTTGCCACAGATTCTGCATTTCAGTCGTCCGGTGAAAGCCGATTCATATTCACCCGACAGATCCTAATGCTGCTCCTACTCATATCTCAACATCACTCGACAGCAAATAGGAAGAAGCGCTCATCCAGTTCCTTTGTGAGAACTGGGACATCTTTGCATGGAAACCTTCTGACATGCCGGGTGTACCCAGGGGACTGGCTGAGCACCGTTTGCGAGTCGACCCGAAAGTGAAACCAGTCGAAGAACATCTTCAACGGTCCGCCGTACAGAAGAGAAAGGAAATTGGTGAGGAAGTGGCTCGGCTCCTGGCAGCTGAGTTCATCCGAGAGATTTACCACTCCGAGTGGCTCACCAATGTTGTCATGGTCCCCAAAAAGGACGACTCACTTCATATGTGCATTGACTTCAAGCATATCAATCCGGCCTGCCCGAAGGATCATTTCCCTCTCCCCCGTATCGACCAAATCGTCGACTCAACTGCGGGATGTGAGCGTTTGTCTTTTCTGGACGCCTATTCCGGGAATCATCAGATCCGACTGTATGGACCCGATGAGATAAAAACAACTTTCATCACTCCATTCGGGTGCTTCTGTTATGTCACCATGCCATTCGGCCTCAAGAACGCTGGTGCCACATTTATGAGGATGATTCAGAAGTGTCTGCTCACTCAATCAGTCGGAATGTGGAAGCATATATGGATGACATTGTGGTCAAGTCGCGTAAATGTTTCGACCTGCTGACTGACCTCTCCGAAACCTTTGCCAACCTGAGAAGATATGATATCAAGCTTAATCCGTCAAAATGCACATTCGGAGTTCCAGGAGGAAAGTTACTCGGTTTTCTCGTTTCCGAACGAGGGATCGACGCGAACCCAGAAAGAGTTGGGGCCATACTCCGGATGAAACGCCCCGTGCGTGTGCATGACGTGCAAAAGCTTGTTTGGCCACCTTGAGTCGATTCATTTCTCGCCTCGGTGAAAAGGCATTGCCTCTTTATCGACTGATGAAGAAATCTGACAAGTTCGAGTGGACTCCTGAAGCTGATGCAGCGTTTGCAGAGCTCAAAACCCTGCTTTCCACCCAGCCGGTGCTAGCTGCCCCAATCAGCAAAGAGCCTTTACTGCTTTATATTGCAGCCACTGGACAAGTTGTCAGTACAGTGCTCACAGTCGAGCGGGAAGAAGAAGGAAAAGCCTATAAAGTTCAGCGCCCGGTGTACTATATTTCTGAAGTCTTGACTCCATCCAAGCAAAGATATCCACATTATCAGAAGCTTGTCTATGGAATTTACATGACCACGAAGAAAGTTGCACATTATTTCTCTGATCACTCCATTACAGTCGTCAGCGACGCACCGTTGTCAGAAATTCTGAACAACAGAGACGCAACCGGTCGAGTGGCAAAGTGGGCGATTGAACTCCTTCCCTTGGATATCAGGTTTGAAGCAAAGAAAGCTATCAAGTCCCAAGCAATAGCAGATTTCCTCGCCGAGTGGGTTGAGCAGCAGCAACCGACTCAGATTCACTCAGAGCATTGGACCATGTTCTTCGATGGATCCAAGATGCTGAATGGTTCTGGTGCTGGAGTGGTATTAGTATCCCCTCGAGGAGATAGACTCAGCTATGTTCTTCAGATTCATTTTGATTCCTCCAACAATGAAGCTGAATATGAAGCACTTCTGTACGGGTTGCGTATGGCCATTTCACTCGGCGTCCGTCGCCTAATGGTCTACGGCGACTCAGATTTTGTGGTTAATCAAGTCATGAAGGAATGGGACGTCAGAAGCCCAGCCATGACTGGCTATTGTAATGCAGTGAGAAAGTTAGAGAAGAAGTTTGAGGGGTTAGAGCTCCATCATATACCCCGACTGAAAAATCAAGCGGCTGATGATTTGGCAAAGATAGGTTCCAAGAGAGAGGCCATTCCCAGCAATGTGTTTTTGGAACATATTCATACACCTTCAGTTCAGGAAGATCCTTTCACTGAAGAGCCCCCACAACCTAAGAGTGCCACTGATCCGACTGAAGTCGAAGTCCCAGCCGTGGTCGACTTGATCATGGAGGTTTTGGTCATCACTCCCGACTGGACAGTGTCGTACATCGCATACATTCTTAGGAAGGAACTCCCAGAGGATGAAGAAGATGCTCGACAGATTGTCCATCAATCCAAAGCCTTTACTGTGATAAGAGGACAACTGTTCAGAGAAAGTGTAACTGGAGTCAGCCAGAAATGCATAACACCAGAAGAAGGTCGAGTGATCCTCAACGACATCCACTCGGGGACCTGTGGTCACCATGCGTCCTCTCGGACCATTGTAGCCAAAGCATATCGAGCGGGATTTTATTGGCCACGAGCAAATGAAATGGCGAAGGAAATAGTCGACAAATGTGAAGGTTGCCAGTTTTACTCCAACATGTCTCACAACCTGCATCAGCCCTGAAGACCATTCCGCTCGTCTGGCCCTTTGCTGTCTGGGGATTCGATATGGTTGGACCTCTGAGGACTGGTAGGAGTGGCTTCACTCATGTGCTCGTGGCAGTCGACAAGTTCACCAAATGGATTGAAGCCAAGCCTATCAAAAATCTTGAAGCCAGTACTGCTGTCAGCTTCATCAGAGAGTTAACATTCAGATATGGTGTTCCGCACGGCATCATCACTGACAATGGGTCGAACTTCGATTCTGGTGAGTTCAGAGCCTTCAGCGCTTCCCAACGCACTCGAGTCGACTATGCTTTAGTCGCCCATCTCCAATGGAATGGACAAGCAGAAAGAGCAAACGGATTGATTCTCCAAGGACTGAAACCCCGATTGATGCGCGATCTCAAGCATGCAGCAAGCGCCTGGGTCGATGAACTTCCATCAGTGCTTTGGGGATTGAGGACAACTCCTAATTGGTCGACTGGCCAAACTCCATTCTTCTTGGTCTATGGAGCCGAAGCTGTACTTTCGAGTGACCTGCTTCACAATGCACCCAGAGTCGAGCTTATCACAGAAGGTGAAGCAGAACAGGCTCGGCAAGACGCAGTTGATCTCCTGGAAGAGGAAACAGAGATGGCCCTGATCTGGTCGACCATTTATCAGCAAGACCTGCGTTGATTCCACGCCAGAAACGTGAGGGGTCGAGCATTTCAAGAGGGGGACTTGGTTCTTTGAGTGGATCAGCAGAAACCACACAAGCTCGCTCCTGCTTGGGAAGGCCCCTTCATTGTCACCAGAGTGCTCCACAACGGAGCATACCACCTTTACAATGTCGAGCACAAGAAAGATGAGCCACACGCTTAGCTGCAAATCCGTTTTGCCTAAGTTTGAAAAATCCTACCGAGTGGTGAGCAACCCTCTCACTCGGGGGCTTAGCTGCAGTCCAGTACTCGTCTCAGTTTGAAAAATCCTACCGAGTGGTGAGCAAGCCTCTCACTCGGGGGCTTAGTTGCAGTCCAGTTCTCGCCTAAGTTTGAAAAATCCTACCGAGTGGTGAGCAACCCTCCCACTCGGGGGCTTAGCTGCAGTCCAGTACTCGCCTAAGTTTGAAAAATCCGACCGAGTGGTGAGAAACCCTCTCACTCGGAGTCTTAGCTGCGAATCCGTTTCGCCTAAGTTTGAAAAATCCTACCGAGTGGTGAGCAACCCTCTCACTCGGCGGCTTAGCTGCAGTCCAGTACTCGCCTAAGTTTGAAAAATCCTACCGAGTGGTGAGCAACCCTCTCACTCGGGGGCTTAGCTGCAGTCCAGTACTCACCTAAGTTTGAAAAATCCTACCGAGTGGTGAGCAACCCTCCCACTCGGGGGCTTAGCTGCAGTCCAGTACTCGCCTAAGTTTGAAAAATCCGACCGAGTGGTGAGCAACCCTCTCACTCGGGGGCTTAGCTGCAGTCCAGTACTCGCCTAAGTTTGAAAAATCCGACCGAGTGGTGAGCAACCCTCTCACTCGGGGGCTTAGCTGCAGTCCAGTACTCGCTTAAGTTTGCAAAATCCCACCGAGTGATGAGCAATCCTCTCACTCAGGGGCTTAGCTGCAGTCCAGTACTCGCCTAAGTTTGAAAAATCCTACCGAGTGGTGAGCAACCCTCTCACTCGGGGGCTTAGCTGCAGTCCAGTACTCGTCTAAGTTTGAAAAATCCTACTGAGTGGTGAGCAACCCTCTCACTCGGGGGCTTAGCTGCATTCCAATACTCGCCTAAGTTTGAAAAATCCTACCGAGTGGCGAGCAACCCTCCCACTCGGGGGCTTAGCTGCAGTCCAGTACTCGCCTAAGTTTGAAAAATCCTGCCGAGTGAAGAGCAAGCCTCTCACTCGGAGGCTTAGCTGCGAATCTGTTTCGCCTAAGTTTGAAAAATCCTACCGAGTGGTGAGCAACCCTCTCACTCGGGGGCTTAGCTGCAGTCCAGTACTCGCCTAAGTTTGAAAAATCCTACCGAGTGGTGAGCAACCCTCTCACTCGGGGCTTAGCTGCAGTCCAGTACTCACCTAAGTTTGAAAAATCCTACCGAGTGGTGAGCAACCCTCCCACTCAGGGGCTTAGCTGCAGCCCAGTACTCGCCTAAGTTTGAAAAATCCGACCGAGTGGTGAGCAACCCTCTCACTCGGGGGCTTAGCTGCAGTCCACTACTCGCCTAAGTTTGAAAAATCCGACCGAGTGGTGAGCAAACCTCTCACTCGGGGGCTTAGCTGCAGTCCAGTACTTGCTTAAGTTTGAAAAATCCCACCGAGTGATGAGCAATCCTCTCACTCGGGGGCTTAGCTGCAGTCCAGTACTCGCCTCAGTTTGAAAAATCCTACCGAGTGGTGAGCAACCCTCTCTATCGGGGGCTTAGCTGCAGTCCAGTACTCGCCTAAGTTTGAAAAATCCCACCGAGTGATGAGCAGCCCTCTCACTCGGGGGCTTAGCTGTAGTCCGGTACTCGCCTATGTTTGAAAAATCCTACCGAGTGGTGAGCAACCCTCTCACTCGGGGGCTTAGCTGCAGTCCAGTACTCGCCTAAGTTTGAAAAATCCCACCGAGTGGTGAGCAACCCTCTCACTCGGGGGGCTTAGTACAATTTTACCAAGTGGTGAGCAACCCTCTCACTCGGAGACTTAGCTGCAGTCCAGTACTCGCCTAAGTATAAAATACGTTCCGAGTGTGAACCAATCTTCTCGCTCGGGGACTTGGCCACACGCTACATCCCGATCCGCAAGGACGATGAGGTGTAGGTCGACTGCGACCTTCTCCTCAAAGCTGTGCCATAAGTACAATGTGCGCTCCAACCTGATCCGCAAGGACGACGAGGTGCAGGTCGACTACGACCTTCTCCTCAGAGCTGCGCCATAAATACAATGCGCGCTCCATCCTGATCCACAAGGACAACGAGGTGCAGGTCGACTGCGACCTTCTCCTCAGAGCTGCATCACAAGTACAAAGACTATTCCGAGTGAAGAGCAAGTCCCACTCGAAGACGAACACAAGCATATTCAGAGATAAACCAAGTTCAGATAAATCCTAAGGTTCCAGACCACGGATTAAAGTACTCAGGCATCAAGCCCGAAGGAGTTTAACGGTTACAAAATCACTCGGCATCCCGAGGCAAATTTAAGGTGAGGCATAAAGTTTGTTCACTCCGCGGGAGGTGGGCTGGCGGGCTCGACGAACTCGTCCAGGTAAATTCCGTCAGCAATCCGAGTGGCGACAGCAATGAAGGTTTCCATGAAAGATTGGAAGTCGTGCCTCTTGGTATTGGCAACCTTGATTACTGCTAGCTTCTCTTCTCGTGCTTCCTTGTAGTGGACACGAACCAAGGACAGAGCCACATCAGCGCTGCATCGAGCAGAAGACTTCTTCCATTCCTGCACTCGACCAGGAACCTCATTAAGTCGAGCCATCAGAGATTCGAGGTCATTTTTGAGTGTCGCCCTTGGCCAGAGTGTTGTGTCGATCCGTGACATCACGACTTTCAGTCGAGCAAGATAGTCGACAACACCAGCGACACGAGATTCCAGTCGGAGTACGTTCATGGCAGCTTCGTCCTTCACAGGAGAGAGGATGGGGTCCAAACTTGTCTCAACTCGCCCAGTTTCTTCCTCGAAGTTCTGGCAAAATTCTGCACACACAATTCAATGATGAGTCAATGGTTGTATATCGAGTCGACAACAACAAGTCAGTCGGACAAAGGAAAGCACCTTCAAGCATGATGAACAGCTTCTTGGCAAGCCCTCCCAGATAATTCTCCAGGTCATCCCGCTTGCGAGCAATGCCTTCCATCTTTTCGGTCAGATTGTTCTTGTCCTTCTTCAGGCGAGTCACCTCCTTGTTGGCTTCATTAAGGGCAGTTTTCAGCTTGGCGTTCTCTTCCTCCAGTTTGCCGATTGAAGCCAGCTTCTGGTCGGCGAGTGCAGTTTTCTCTTCGGCTGCTTTCTACGCGGCCGCAAGGTCCAGATCCTTCTGCGCCAGAGCCTGGTTCATTGTTTCTGAAAGAAATAACGCTTGATTCAGAAAAAGCAAATAACACCCGGTTCAGCAACAAGTCAGTCGACAAGTTTTTCGTACCAACGGCTTCATCCTTGGCCTTCTGCAAGTTTGTCTAGGCTAGCTCCAGATCAAGATTGAGCTGAATCTGCTTCTGCTCCAGGTCAGTAAAACGAGCTCCAAGTTCGCAGGATTTCTGTAATCAAAGGACGGTCAGTCGACAGATGAAAAGGTTGGCTACTTCAGAGTAATAGAGTGATAAATTCAACAAGTTCTAAGACTACTGCCGAATCAAACATCCAACAGTAGTCTCGGGGCACCTAGTGGGTGCACTTAGCGTGCCCCCACTGGTCCAGTTTCCACTCGTCATGGTCTGTCCAGGCCGAGTGTAAAAAAAAGAAGAAGAAGGTTGTTCTTAGACCATAGTTGACTGCCCGCAGCCGACTACGGTCTCGGGGACTACACCCAGTGGGTGCACTTAGCGTGGCCCCACTGGTTCAGGTTCCACTTGACATGGTCCGTCCAGCCCGAGTGAGAAAATTCTGATTCTCAGACCAGAGTCGACTGCCCGCAGTCAACCATGGTCTCGGGGACTACACCCAGTGGGTGCACTCAGCGTGCCCCCACTAGTTCAAAGACTCAATCGACACGACTTAGTCGACTCAAGATACAAATTTACTCAGTGGCAAGTCAAATCACCCAGTGGGTGTACAAATGCAAAACGCAGACTGGTAGAAAGATCCCTCAAGGAAAGTTTTCAGGTAGCATATCCTAACAGAACAAGCGACAAGCTAAAGAATCAGTCGGTGATCAACCAACCTGGACGTTGCTTTGGAGAGCTGAGCTAGCGTCGTAAGCAGTTTGGCTGGCTTCCCGGGCCACCTTCATCTGCTCCATCATGATGCCTGCCTGACGTATGGCCTCCTTGGCAGCACCCACTTGGTCCTCTGGGACGTGATGTGTAGTAAAGAGTGAAGATGGATCGGCTGGAGTCTGCGCAGTCGACGCCGAGGGCTGAGCACTCGTCAATGGCACGGCGAAAGTCACAGAAGTCCAATTGGCATTGCCGCCCTCCTGGATTATCGTTTCCGTCACCGGTGTTGACTGAGGCACTTTGCCAGTTGACGTCTTCCTGTTTCTTCTTCCCTGAGGCCTCAGCGGCACATCCTCGTCGTCGTCTGGAAGATCAATGACATTGGGAGGAGCTGCAGAAAGAATCAATCACCAGAAATTCAATCGACCAATGAAATGGCCGAGTAAATGAGGACAAGATTACGAGAGTCGTACCCGGATTAGAGGTGACTGCATCTTCCATTTCCTCGTCTTCATTCCTGTAAGCAGAAGTCTCAGAGGTAGCAGCACTGCAAATTTCAAGATTCAGTCAGTCATGTCTGCTGCAATGAGTCGACCAAAATTCAGTTCATACTAAACCAAGAAATCAAGTCCAACTATTACCCGGAAGCAATGGGGATGGCCACTTTGATCTTGGGCAAGGCCTTCTACGGTTTTGACGGAGTAGCTTTTGATAGCTTTGGAGCCTTCTCAGTCGGCGCCGGAGAAGACGTCCGAGGACGCTTTGAGCTCTGTCCGGTCTGCGCAGTCGCTTTACCACGGATACTTGCCGGGTCGTGAGTTTGTTTGGATCGCCTTTCGGTGCGAGGGGGTGAGTCGACTTCTTCACCGTCCTCAGAGTCGTCGCTTTCGTCGTCTTCTTCCCCATCAGAGTGCCACTCGCCGCTCTCACCTCCGCTCGCCTCCCCTTCTGGATCCTGCTCCTGCTCTCCGTTAGGCATCGAGTACATCTCAGTGAGGACCTGAAAGACAACAAGTGAAACAAATGTCAGTCGATTGGCAAAGAGCAATTACACGATAGATCAAGAAAACACTCGAAAATCCAGAGGCAGACCTTGTCAGGTTCATACGGGTTGCTAAGTGGAGGGATCCTCCTGGATCCTCTGGGGTTATCCTTGTTACCAGTGATGCCCCTCAGGCACTGCTCCACCGTATCCTCGTCGACTTCCTCTGGGTGGATCCGAGTGGTGTCGTCAATGCCCGAATACATCCACATCGGATGATCACGAGCTTGAAGCGGCTGAATGCGTCGTCTGAGGAAGACTTCTAACAGATCCATGCCAGTCACACTGTCACGAACCAGCTGGACCACTCGCTCGACCAACACCTTCACCTGCGCTTTCTCCGCCGGAGTCACTTTCAAGGCAGAGGGCTTCTCGACTCGAGCCATGGAAAAGGGGGGAAGTCCAGTCGACTGGCCTGGAGTCGGCTGGTCTTTGCAGTAGAACCAGGTCGACTGCCATCCTCTGACTGACTCGGGAAGGATCATGGCTGGGAAAGTTGTTTTACCTCTCATTTGGATCCCAAGACCCCCACACATCTGGATCACATGCGTCCTCTCATCACTCGGATTGGCCTTCTTGACCGACTGAGAACGACATGTGAAAATGTGCTTGAAGAAACCCCAGTGTGGTCGACAACCCAGGAAGTTCTCGCACATGGACACGAATGCAGCAAGATACATGATGGTGTTGGGAGAGAAGTGATGAAGTTGTGCTCCAAAGAAGTTCAGAAAGCCCCGAAAGAAAGGATGGGGAGGCAAAGAAAAACCGCGGTCCACATGAGTGGCGAGGAGAACACACTCACCCTCCTGCGGCCGCGGCTCGGTCTCGTCCTCCGGGAGCCATCCTGATCCGTGGGGAATCAGTCCCTCCTCGACCAGATCATCGATGTCGTCCTACCGGATCGTCGACCGAATCCAATCGCCCTGGATCCAGCCGCGAGGCAAGCCGTACCACGACGAGGATCCGCCCCGGCTGGTCTTCTTCCCCTTCGCCCTCGCCGTCGCTTTCTTTGTGCGCTCCAAGGCCACCGTCTTTTCCTTCCCCATTGCAGCGGGCGGCACCGAGAGCAGAGGTGGATGCAGTGGAGAAAACGGAGGAGAAAGGGGAAGAATAGGAACGCACTATGCAAAAAAAACCCCAACCCGGCGCTTTATATGGGGTCGTTTCCGAGTGGCTGACCCGTGGGCCCAGGCGATCCTGTCAAATCCCGCAACAGTCGCGCGCGCAGTACATGGCGAAAAAGGTGGCGCGGGGATCGAGGCGCCTCTGCCTAATCTTCTCCGATTACCGCGGCCTCCTCCGCCCCGCGCGCTTCCCGAAATTCGAATCCCGCAAGATCCGCGAGCAGCAGAGCAATCTGTCAGACTGAAGATTTTTTCCATATCAACACTCGAAGCTTTTCAGTGAAAGTTCACCCGACAAACTAAGAATGGATCAAGGCGACTGAAAAAGAAGTTGAAGTGACTATGTCGTTCATTGATCCCAGCAAGACGCTTCCGAAGCGCAAAAATTAAGTCGGAAGTATTTTCAACTCCTTCTCCACTCGAACCCTGAACCATTCGGGGGCTAATGATGAAGCTATGTACCTAGGGTATGGTCATAGGCCTGACCTAGACACCCTCCCCTAGGACATCACCCTAAAGTCGGAAGCATTCAAGGGATAGCATCATCCACTCGACCAGAAGCATTCCACTCGGAAGATCCAATGTCACTCGACCGACGCAGAAAGCACTCGACGGACAGAAGGTCTAAAGTCACTCTGCATAGCAACGGCCGGACGTTTCCTCTGTAGACTTAATGGTCATTTATGCCACTTTATTATTGGCGTTACCAGAAACGCCCCACCTTTATGTACCTTAAACCCTGTGTAACTGAGGGCGAGAGGGGCCTGGCGAACTCTATATAAGCCACCCCCCTCCTCGGGGACCGGGGTTCGCACCCCCTGTAACTCAACACACATATAATTCAGTCGACCGCCTCTGGGCACCGAGACGTAGGGCTGTTACTTCCACTGTGAAGGGCCTGAACTCATAAATCTTGTGTGTACAACTTCACCATAGCTGAGATCTTGCCTCCTCATACCTACCCCCCATTCTACTGTCAGTCTTAGATCCACGACAGCGGCCGCCCACGCCCCGCATCAAAGACCTCCGCCGTCGCCATTTTTTGTATACATTTAAAACATTTTTAAAATATATTTAATATTTTTCAAATACATGATTTTCTAATACACGTTATACATTTTTCTTATACATCAGGAACATCTTTCATATGTACGGTTGACATTTTTAAATACATGATTAACATTTTTTACTATATACTTCTGATGTCTACTTGTGTCCGTATGCATTGTACATTATTTATACATCACAAACATTTTTCTATACACGTCTAACATTTTGTAAATACATGATTAATATTTCTTCCATATGTATGTTTTGATTTCTACTTTTTCTCATACACGTATATTTGTCATATACAAAGAAACATTTTTCATACATATTTAACATTTTTTAAATGCCTGATTAACATTTTTTTCAATCACATTTTTTTTCAAGAACATGCAAGAGCATTGCATGTCTTTTCCATTAAGAATGAGAAGAGAGGAACCGAGTCACAGGATCATTACAAAGCATTTCCGCCTAGGCCCACCCGGTGCTACGTTCTAGTGAATTTGAAATGGGTATCCACCCTCTACCCTAGCGCGAATCCAAAGCCGGAGCTCAGCCCTTATGAGCTCTACCGTGGCTGCGGCCGGTGAAGCCTTGCGCTCGAAGACGCGGTTGTTGCGCTCGAGCCAGATGAAACATAGAGTGGCGAGGGTCGTGGTGTTCAGATGTCTTCGTTGGATCGCCGGCACCGCCTCCACCATTCTACTAACGGCTTCGCGCCGTCCGGAGTGAACCTGTGTAGCCTCAGCGGAAGCAGCATGTTGTACCAGACCTCGCGCGCGAACACACAACCTAGGAGCATGTGATTGGCATCCTCATCATGTTGGCAACACAGCTAGCACACCCTTGTGTGCGGCATGTTTCTACGAGCCAGCCGATCGGCCGTCCACAGCCTCGTTCTCACCGCTAGCCATGCGAAGATCTTCGCCTCAAGAGGAGCCCAGGATCGCCAGATGTGCTCAGCGCACGGTGCAAGCTCCCTGCCCAAGAAGAAGGTGGCGTAAGTGTCCCGGGAGGAGTATCTGCCAGCCACCCCAAGAGGCCAAGAGAACTCGTTTGGCACCTCCGAAAGGATGACCTGCCGCACATCCTCCCAGATGTCGAGGAACTCGGCGATGGCCACCGTTGGCGCCCCACGAATAGCGTCAACCCAGGCATGGTCATGCAAGGCCTCCGCCATGCTCATCCTTTTGCCGGCCGCCGGACGAATTGTAGGAGATTTGGAGCCCTTAGCGCCAGAGCGCGATCGTTGAGCCAAGAGTCATGCCAAAAGCTTGCTCCGCTCCCGTTCCCGATGGTGCACCAGAGCGCCGCCTGGCCTAGGGACATGGCCATGTCCGAGAAGCCAATCTCCTGTCCTTCCCAGGGCCTATCCATCATCGTCTTCTGCAACCAGAGCCAGCGCAGTCGAAGATCTTGGTTCAGGAGCCGCAGGTTGAGCACGCCCAGCCCACCGAGAGGCTTCGGGGAGCAGACGATTTGCCAAGCCACTAGGCAGCACCCTCCCCTGGCATCCTCGAGCCCGCGCCAGAAGAAGCCCCTTCTCAGCCGATCGATGCATTTGAAGAACCACGGTGGGAGGTCCAGCGCCATCAGGTGAAAGATAGGCATCGCCGTGAGCTTGCAGTTCACCAGTGTCAGTCTGCCCGCCCGACGGAGAAGGCTTGCCTTCCACGTAGGCAGTTGGGCTGCAATCCTGTCCACGAGCGGCTGGAGCTATGTGCGGGTCAGGGCACGCAACGATAAGGGAAGGCCAAGGTATGTGATTGGCAGCTCCTTGACGGCGCAGCCCGCCGCCTGAACAATGTCCTGCACGTCCTCCACACTGCAGCGGATCAAGGAGATGGAACTCTTCGCGAAGTTGCAGCGTAGTCCCGTGGCCTCGCCGAAGCATTCTAGGATTCCCTTTGCCGCGTCCATCTCGGCGGCCAATGGTCTGAGCAGGAGGATGGCGTCGTCTGCGTATAGGGATAGGCGATGGCGGACACCTAGCGCACGGAACGAGGAGAAAACTCCCGCCTCCTCCGCTTTTCTGAACATGGCAGTAAGGACATCCATGACGATGATGAACAACATTGGAGAGACCGGATCTCCTTGGCGCAGCCCCTTTCCGTGCCAGAAACTTTCGCTGGCCAAGCCGTTGACGAGCACCTAGGTGCTTGTCGTCGAGAGAAGAGTGGAGATCCGCCTGATCCACCTTGGGCCAAACCCACGATGCGTCAACACCTCAAGGAGGAATGGCCATGAGACGCTATCAAATGCTTTGGCGATGTCGATTTTGAAGATGATAGCCGGCGCTCGCTTGCGGTGGAGAGTGCGGATGGATTGTTGCACGAGCATGAAGTTGTCCAGGATAGACCTTCCAGAAATGAGCGCGCTCTGATTGCGGTCCACCAGCTTAGGGATCAGCGGGCCGAGCTCGGTCGACAAGGCTTTGGCGAGGATTCTGGCGAAGCTATGAATGAGGCTTATGGGCCTGAAATCTTTGATGTCAATGGCGCCCTCCGCTTTTGGCAATAGAATGATGAAGGCCTCGTTAAGCCTGTCCAACCCCCTGCCATCCGCGTCGTCGAAAGCCTGGACCGCCTTCATTACCGCCTCCTTGATAATGGCCCAGCATGACTGGTAGAATCTCGTGGTGAAGCCATCAGGCCCCGGGACCTTGTCAGGCTACATGTCCTTTACTGTGTTCCAGATAAGGGTTTCGGACAGGGGGGTCTCGAGCGTCGCAGTGTCAACCGCCGGCAGCTCTAGAGCAGCCAGGCGGAGCGTGTGCTGCCGCAACACCGGCCTGCCCAGTAAGCCCGCGTAGTAGTCCCCAGCCATCTCACACATGCCCGCCCTGGATGTCGCCTCCGCCGCTCCGCTCTTCAGCCTGAAGATGTGATTTTTCCTGCGTCGCTGGCTCGCAAAGATCTTGAAGAACGCCTCGCTTGCCTCACCAGCCTTCGGCCATGAAATGCGCAATTTCTGTCGAGCAATAGTCCGCTGCAGAGACGCCAGCCCGAGCACTTTCTTCTTGAGCTGCTTGCGGAGCCATGTTTCTCCGCTCGACAGAGGCCTTGAGTCCATCGCCTGATCGAAGCACAGGATGAGCTCGTTTGCCAGCAGCATCTGCTCCTTGATGTTGCCAACCTTGGCCTGGTTCCACCTGGTCAGCGCCTTTGCAGTGGCCTTTAGACGCAAAAATAGATCCACGAAGGGGTTGGCCTTCGGAGGCAGCGAGTTCCAACTCCCTGCCACGACATCATGGAACCCGGGAAGAGAAGGCCAGTAGCTCTGGAAGTGGAACCGTGATTTGCGATGGAACGAGACGTTGGTTGACATGAGTAGCGGGCAGTGGTCGGAGATGGAGGAGGACAAGGCTTGCAGCAGGTGCCCTGGGTGCCCGGTGTCCCAATCTGCCGTGGAGAACCAGCGGTCGATTTTTCCAGGGTAGGGCGATTCCTCTCGTTGCTCCACGTATAGTGCCGTCCAATGAGACATGCCTCTTTAAGCTCCATATCGTTTAGGAAGCACCGAAAGCTCCCCATCATGCGCCTATTGATCATGTTGTTGCTTTTGTCCGCCGCTTCAACAATGAGATTGAAGTCTCCCGCCACTGCCCAAGGCCCCGCACAAGCTGCCCTGATAGCCCGGAGCTCATCTAGGAACAGAGGTTTCAACGTGTCATCGGTTGGGCCGTAAACTGCGGTTAGTGTCCACTGGTTGCCCTCCCCAAAAACCATCTCCACCATGACATAAAATTGATCGATCCGGAATGCGGGCACCATGGCCACCGTGGAGTCCCATGCGACGATGATTCCGCCGGCCGTGCCATGCGTAGGAAGAGCCACGAACGCGCCAAATTTTAGCCCCAGCAGCGAGTGGATCACGCGCTGATCAACCCTCTCCAGCTTGGATTCCAGAAGGCACACTACCGACGCGTCGTCCACCAAGCTTCTCATGGCAGCCCCTCTAGCTGCAATGTTGAGACCCCGCACGTTCCACACAATAATATTATGATTTGCAATCTCCATTACAAGGCCTACATGCCACCAAGCCGACCCTCTAAAATTCTAGAGACAGCGGGGACTCCTCAAGGGGGACGTCTAGGGAGAAAAGCCTCGCCAGGGCGTCGATGCGGTGTTGAGGCAGCGGGCTCCGAAACAGCTGTGCATACTTCTGCAAACAGTCCACCGGCGGCTCATCCTCAATCTCACAGATGCCCATCTTGGACATCAAGACCCGTTGGGCACGCTTGATGTACGACGACGGCAAGGATTTGGCATTCTGTTGCAATCTTGCACTGCGACGGCATAGCTCGTCCGGAATGATTGGCCGCTTGCGCCGGCCTCGCTGCACGTCAGGGAGCGGCAGAAGTGGGGCATGTATGTGTTCACGGATCTGCGTTAGGACCTGCTCGTGCACGGTAGGCGGGGTAGACGGGCTGGTTGCAGCAGCCCGAGTGGGGTGACCAGCAGATGGGGCGACGTAGCAGCGCCGCTACAAGGATCAAACGGGTTGCTGCATGGGGGTGTAGCCGGGTGGGCCAGGCCTGCATGGGTGCCTATTGGTGAAAGATCACATGGGTCCGCCTGGGGGGAGCAGTGCGCATCAGCAGGGATAACGAAGCCTCAAAAGCGGGGCCAAGGTCAACTGAGATACAGACCCCACCCGAACCAGTGCTCCGGACCGACCAGGAGGCCGACCAGGAAGCAGCAGAGGCATCACGTGAGTGCGCGCGCGCCCCCGCCGAACTGCCATGTAGAGCGGCAATCATATTGACCACCTCTGCGGATTGGATGGACGAGCCGCTGCACGCAGAGGGGGAGCGGCTGCCATCCATCAGATCCATAACATCCTCCAATGCACAGCTCAAGGCGGGCCCGGGGTCAGCCCGTACCCGCGATTCCCGGGACCAGCCCCCAGAGTCCACTGTGGTCAACACCCGCATGGTCTCAGCGGGCCCCAAAGCAGCGCAGTCTGGCGTGCCGATGGAGCCAGCCCCACTAGGCGTGATGTCACCACCTTCAGCGCCGGCGAGCGCACGCCGGCGATGATGCGGCGCCGCGTCCACCGTTCCGGCGTAGGAGCGCCTAACATATCCACCGTTGGACTTCTCCACGCGCCTCGCGGAAGAACCACCCCCCTCCATCCAGCGGCCCGGCGAGTCAGCACCGGGGCCATGGTCGTCATCAGACGGCAGGGAAGGGGGTGGGGGTGGCCGCGGCGAAGAGGGAGGCTGCGGCGGGCGAGGCACCGCCGGGAGGTCGCCCACCCGACGGATCTCGATGGGATACCGCAGGGTGCCGGCTCGGGCCCGGGAGAACACCCTCGGCCGGCTCCGGGCCGACGATGCGGGAGGCAGGGCCGGCTCTTCCACGAAGAGGAGCTTGCGCGACGGAATGCGGCAGATGTCCGCCGTGCGAAGCCAGACGCGGAAGTGAGACATGTCGTTGCGGCTCGACGTTTCCTCCGCCATGTCCACCACGTATCCATAGCCGTCTAGGATGACGCCCGCCGTCCTCCGCGTCCACGCATTGGATGGCACGCCGACGAGGTCAAGCGGGACGAGGAGGGGAGGTTTACCGCCGTGGCCTGCGCCTGCCTAATCCAGGGTCAGAGCGTCAATGAGAACCCAGGGCCGTCCGCCCGACCACGGTCCGCCATGCGCTGCCGGAGGTGAATGGAGTCGCAAAGGACCAGAAAGTCCTCTGGGAAGAAGGCGTGGATGGACATGGACGCCGGCCCGACGTCAAACGCGGCATGAAGGGCCTCCGCCGCACTAGCCAGATCCACCGCAGGGCGGTTCCCGACGATGGAGACCACGACCGCTCGCGCGAGCTCCGCCTCCAGACGCTCCATCTCCTCCGAGCGCTCTAGGTAGCAACAGGATGGCTCCTCCACTCGCTGAGCCGGCGGCAGCCGCACAACCTCCACCCGAGGGGGGAGCCCGGCAAAGGGGACGCCAAAGGCCGGGCCGTCCACCGATCCCTCACTGGAGCCCTCCCGCACAATATTGCTCCAAGAGCGACCAAGCCGGATGGCCCCCGGCGGGGGGGGGGGGGGGGGGGGGGGGGGGGGGGGGGCGGGGGAACCGCACCCTGCGACGACCTAGACGCGGGCGGAGGCGGGGAGGAGACACGCTGTCGACAAGCAGGCGGCCTGGGGGAGCTGCCACCGGACGAGGAGCCACGCCGCAGCGGGCAGTCCCTAGAGCTGTGCCCGGCGCCATCGCAACAGACGCACTTGGTCGGGTTCGTGCACTCCCGCGAGATGTGGTCATCCTCCCCGTAGTTGTAGCAACAGCCGAAGAAGCGTGCCGGCATCCGCGAGTGTGGCGACGGCCTGGGGACCGGAAGGGTGCGCGTGCCATCCGCGCGCGTGCGCGTCGGGCGAGCACGCTCTCGGCGCCCCCGCTTCGTCCGCCACGGCGCGTCACCGGCGCAGGCACCGACGGGCCACTCGGCCCCAGGGGGCCTAGGGCGGAGCCCACCACCGGCACCAGCAACGAGCGCAGGGGGGCGCGCCGGGGGGGAGCTGGAGCTGGATCCACCGGACCCCGAAAGGGCCACGCGCTCAGCCATGGCGCGGGGGCGGAGGGAGGGAAGGTTAGGGAAGAGGGAGGGGAAGGGGTGGCTGCCGGCACCGGAGCGGCGACCGGCAGGAGCAGTGGCCGCCGGCGCCGGAGTGGCGCACGGCGCAGCTAGCGAGAGCGAGAGCGAGAGGGAGGGATAGGCAGGTAACCTAATCATCAGCCATCAAATGTCCAGTTGATTGTACAATCACATTTTTTAACATTGTTGTTTGAATATGTGTTGAACATTTTTTCAAATACGTCTTGAAACATTGTTTTTCCAAATGCTATCAAATTATTTTTAAAAGTTGCACCAACATTTTCAAAAGTACACAAGCAATTTTTTTCAAACTTAAGAGTTTCTTTTTAAATGTCATGGGTAATTTCTCCTCTTCCTTGAGTGTTGGATGGACATGCTAGGTGATGGCACAACTCCTTGACGTCACTACTTGTGGTCAAACCCTCTTGGTTGCTGCAATGGTAACTTTAGTGAAGCTCGTATACTTTGATCCCTCTCTCAAGCTAGTGATGCCATGTACTTCCTTATGTTCTTGGTTCATCAAGATGTATTGCCCTAGGGGGTTGTTAAGGCATTCGATCTAGTTTCCCTCATAAACTGGGTCATGATTTTTACCCAATTTTACACATAAACCGGCTCAATTTCTTTTGAATTGACATCAATATATGGTACCCAGAAGGGTCGAAAAGGAAAATTACTAACCATACCTGAGCATTTGGCACTTATCAACATTGTGTAAACTTTAGTTGCAACTTATTTGCTAACAATCTTTGCCGCCAACTCCTGGATGATTAAGAAAATCGATATGCCGGGATAAAACCCTTTTGTGGAATGTAGACGAGGGAACGAACGGAGGAAGGTGCATTGTAAACTAAAAAAATATGCGCGCCAAAGAGATTTACAGGGCTGAGATCAGAGTTATCTCAACGTATATGGGAGCTCTTAGGTTGAGGTCGACGTGGTATGAATGGGGAGGCGAGGATAGACCATGGGAAGGAACTGCAATGCCATCTGACAAGGTGGATAAGCAAGTGTTCTCAAAGAGATTTACATGACAATTTTTAGCATGCTCCCTCTTACTTTTCATTTTCACATAAGAGTAAGAGTACATAATATATCTGAGTCATTGATTTGATTAAGTACTCCGGCCGGTCCTTTTTAATTCGCATATAAGATTTGTCTAAAGTCAAGCCTCGTAAAGTTTGACCAACTTTATAAAAAAAAATTAATATTCACAATATAAAATCAATATCAGTAAATGTGTCATGACTTAAATTTTCATATTGTATAATTTTAGCATGGTAGATGTTGATAATTTTTATATAAATATGGTCAAACTTTATGAAATTTGACTTCAGATAATTCTTATATGCAGAGTAAAAAGAACCGGAGGAAGTAGTGATTTAATTAACTCTTATCTTTTTACCTCCCATGTAAAAAGAGAGGTAAGAAGGAGCATCTTAAAATTACTCTACATGGCAAATTTTAGCATGCTCTATACAAAGTATTTAATTAGTAATTAATGCTACTTGTGTTCACTAATGTAAGACGTCGAATAGGAAAAACGTCTTACATTGGTGGACAGAGGATGTATTTTATTTTATAATTTTTACAATTAGAATTTCAGTATACTGATATGATGTATATGTCATGCAACTTTTCTACGATGCAATGCATGGGCTCAGTGCTTCCCTGTCACGGCAACAAGCAGTGCTCTTGTAGTAGATCACCTTTTTTTAGCATCGTCGGATGGCGTGTGAAGGATTATCTTCGGCGGATCTCGCGAGATTTGGTGGACGTTTGTCTTCGGTGGATCCATTTGGATACCGGCTTCGTTCGTCTGTGTTCGTGTGTCTACAGGTTAGATCCTTCTGGTCTACGCTTCCCTTAATCGGCGGTGGTTGCTGTTCTGGTGCGCTGGTCCTATGGGGCCTTAGCACGACGACTTCCCGACTATTTACTACAACAAGGTTCGCCCGGCTTCGATGAGGGAGAGGCGAAGATGGTGGCGCGCTTTTGGCTCGCTTCAGTGATTGTAGTCGTCGCTAGGTGGTCTACGGACCTGGATGTATTTTTTTATTGTTTTTTTTGTACTACCTTGACAGTTAATGAATAGATCGAAAGTTTTGTTGAAGAAAAATGTAGATCGCCTTTTTTTCTAGCAACCAGCAGGATTTCTGCTTTTTCATTAAAAAAATTCAAAAAACGAGAGCCGAGACATGAACCATCGATGATAACTATACGTACCAGTTGGCAGTGCCCAACCCAACAAAATAACAAATCAGAAGCAACAAACCACAACGACTAATCATTGCGCACTCTCAATCACCCATCGGCGATCACAGCAAAGCCTAAACAACTGCCCCCTCGCACAGCCTGTGAAAGGCGGACAGACCGAAAGCAGCAGCTCCAGCCAATGAGCCTCCATTTCATGGCTAGCCTTCCACAAGACAACACGCCAAAGCCCTACCAATGGCGGCTCTATATACCCGACGTGTCCACGCCCCGCTCCGAAACAAAGAAAAAGATGCGTGCCACACTCACGATGGACTGCCAGTGAGATACTGGAGGAAGGTGGGGATGACGTCAAGTCCTTCCCATCCCAAGCCATACAGCTCGTTAGCTTCCTGCCCTTCGCTTAGTGCTTACACGTCTTCCACTGATTCCCAAGCGTCGATCGACCGAGAACCTAGCTAGCGGAAATGGCGGCCACCCTCAAGCTCAGGATCCTCGCCGCCGCCGCCGTCGTGGCCTCGTCCATGATGGGCGTGGCCATGGCTGCCGAGGGGCCGGCTCCCAGCCCGGACACCGGAGCTGCCACGACCATCCCGGCCTTCGCCGTCGGGACGCTCGTCACCGCCGCCGTTGGGTACCTCTTCTGCTGAGCTGCGCAGCCGCGGCGTCTGCTGGCTGGACCGGCACTCCGCAGTCGTATATTTTAATTAGCTGATGATGTGCCGTGTACGGGTTATGTTCTGATCAGTTGACGCGCGTATTGCGCTTTGGTACACAGCTACATACTACTGGATGAATTAATACATATCGTATTTATCTTCGTTCACTTATAAAATGATTATGTTCTTCCTCCGACCTTTATTAATTGTCGCTGCTTTAATTAACTTTGTATTAAAAAAGATAATTAATTTGAATCAGAGAGTACCTGTGTTGCTAAAACTCTTTGGGCTGAGATCATATATACCTTGACGTGATGTCATATACTCCCTCGGTTCATTTTTATAAGTTGTTTCAGACAAGTAAAATTGAGCTGTTTTATATAGTGTCTGAAACATCTACAAAGCCTTATAAAAGTGAACAGACGAAGTACTAGATCAAGTCGATGCGAAAGAACACGAAGGAAAGAGCATCGGTCTAGCTTCAGGCCACGGACCGGTGACTAGTTAGGACGTGATAATTCCACAGTTGAATGATCAATCAAAGGCACACTCTTCTTCATGGATGATGATTTTCCAAAGCACGTTCCGGCTTAGCGCTTGATTGCTACTCTATCCAGGGGTCCTCTGGTTTTGTAAAAGAGTTTTGCACCTCACTGAAATTTTGATTTCGTGAAACAAAAAATGATCCATGCGTAAGAAAGAAGGCTTTCCACCATTTCAATAGGACCTACGATAGCAAGTGAACATTATCTTTAAGAACAATATGAACCGTTTTGAAATTAGGCCAAGTTTTTTTAACCAAAATATAGGTCTTGCAACCCATCGAAATCCATCGACTTCACAAACTTTGCCTAGAGGGCATAAAAAACATAGTTACCTGACTCTGTCGACTTCACATCCTTCCTCCCATTGGGTGGTTTTATTGGCTAGGTCTCGCATACGAGTTTGGCAGGAAAGACTAAGGGCATGTTTGGAACCTCTTCCGGCTTCTCCAAATCGCAACTTTGGCTTCCCTCACTAGCTCTGGTCTCTTCCTGGCGATCAGCGAGCGTTCGGCTCGAGCGGCAGCTTCTCCCGGTGTGCCATGGGCTGGACCCAACTAGGGGAGTCCTGGCATGTTCGACATCACTTTGGGCGCTAGCTAGGGTTAGCAGCGGGCGAGGGGATATGTCGAGGGAGAGAGATGAGCAGGCGAGGGGGTACATCGTACCGATTCACGGGCGGTAGGAGAGAAGCACTGGTAGCGATATGGGGTGCGGTGGTGAAATGTTTACTTTTGTGGTGGCAATTTGAACTATAAATTGGCTAAACTCTTGCTCTTCGATTTCGTGGAGCTGGGCTTTTCGGTCTTCTCCTTTTTACATGAGGGGAGGGCTTGGCTTCTTGAATTTAATTCCGTGGAACTCCCACATTTGGAGCAGCTTAGTGCATTGAGTTCACGAATTTGAGAGCTGGAGAAGATCTGAACAGGCCCTAAGAGCATGCTTTAGCCATGGATTATCCTGATGTTCATCAAGGAACAATAAGACAAAAGCACATGTGCTTTTGTGTCCAACTACTTATGACTTGGGCTGCAATGTGGCATGGGAGGCTTGCCCAACTGTAGTATTTGAGATGACATGCGTAAGAGCATCTCTAGCAGACCCCGCATCCCGCCGACCCGCAAAGCGCGTTTGCAGTTTGCAGAAAAACGGCTTTGCGGGCCGGCGCGGACGGCCGCAGAGGCAGACCCCGTAAAACGGACCCGTATAAAAGAATATTCGCGGAATATGCTCTTTTACGGGTCGGCTTTGCGGGGTCTGGTGTGGCGCCGCTCTCGCCGGTCCGCAAATCCTAAATTTGCACCTCAATTTGACACAAGATAATGCATTTCTTTGCTTTTTCAACAACATTGGATACATAGATATTACCAAATCTTTGCTAGAATAGTAAGACCAAAGAAAACAAGAACCACAATTACGCATTTTAGAAGATTTTCAACTTCCATAACAACTCCCACTAGTTGGACCAATATCTTCTCCATGCATTCATTGTTGATCTGTGGATTCTTGATTTTGCATTCTTCATTCTTCTTCTTTGGTTCTAAAGAAGTAGACGTTGCTTCCCCTCTAGTTGCACATGCAGCCACTTCATTGCCTTCGATTCTACTAAGGAGTGCACCAACGTCTATTAAGTTTCTTTCTATCAATAAATCAACGTATTCGCCTTCCCAAAATCAAATGAGCACCCATCTGCCTACACACATGATGGTGTTCGAATGAGCTATCGAAATTGAACCAAAGAATGCGGTGCCAAAGCCGAAAGAAAGGAACACGTACCCCGTCGTTTTCGCATTTGAAGAACACTCATCCGGGGTGCTTCGGCGTGCCCGAAGTTAGCCGCAGCACTGTCCGCGTGCAGTCGTCGCACTGTATAAGCAGCATCGGCGTGCCGCAGAGCCGCTGCGCGAGCGCCGAGCCCGGCGGGCGGCCGGCCGAATCCACGTCGGCAAACCGTCGGCGGCGGCGACAGGACGAACCCGTAGCTACATGCGGCGATGGGACTTTGCCGGGGCTGCACGAGGTGCTCCCCGACCATTCCATCGCTTGGTGCAGCCACCGGCGACCGGAACAGCCAAATCCGGGCCGCCCACGACCAAGGGCCGCAGATCTGCAACTTTCCGGCCCGCCGACGCAGGAGGGGGGTGGTTTCGTGCGTGTGGCGGCCTTCGGCGTGATCTCGCCGGCTACTTTGGCCGGAATCGTGGGCGGCTGTCCGGCGGTGGGGCGAGGGGAAGCGGGGAGGTGGTAGGTGGGGAAAAGCGCGAGCTGAAATGTCCTTCCCACCAACCGCTCCCGCTATATGCAGGGCACCGACGGGCCGGAGTGGGGGAACCCGCGTATTCGCGGGTTGGGGCCGAGATTTTGCCGCGCCCCTCGAAATGTTTTACGGGCCGGCCGCATTTGCGGGGTCTGTTCGGGCGGGATTTTTCGCGCCGACCCGCATTTTGGCGGTTACTTTGCGGGTCGGGTCGTTATGCAGGGTCTGCTAGAGATGCTCTAATTATAGCTCAAAAATGAGTAAGGAGGAGGGGGCGGGGGGTTCCCTATTTGGTGCGTGTTGTGGCAAATAGCCGGCATTTGCGTAGGAGTGCTCGGGGATGGGCCGGCCCCTGTATATCCAGCGTAGTGCAGGGTATTTTAAGTTTACATGTTTGGTTTTTCACTGGTTTTAGGAACACTCTTGAAGCTTTGTTTTGTTTTTACTGTTTTTATTTTTTTATCTGTTTATTTTATTCTTTCCTTCTTTTCTCAAAACTCATAAATTTAAAAAAATCTTGTTTAAAAACACACATATTATCATATAATTTTTGGGGACATTAAAAAATTGTTCATGTTTTAAAAAAATCGTTCACATTTAAAAAATTGAAACTTCAAAATTGTTTGTAAATAAGAAAACAAATTTTCAGAAAATGTTTTCATTTTCTAAATTTGTTCACAATTTAAAAAAAATCACATTTCCAATAAATGTTCGGAAAGATATTCGATTTTAATAAAATGTTGAATTATTTAAAAAAATGGTTTTCAAAGTTTGTTCACATTTTCAAATAATTTTTGGAATTATTAAAACACTAATTTGGTAACAAAATCTCAAATGTTCAAAAAATGTTTGAATTTAAAATTTTATTTGCATTTATAATAAACAGTTAGAACATTTTTCAAAATCATAATTTTCAAGAAATTTGAAAAAATCAAGTTTGTAATTTCAAAAGATATTTTTATCTGTCGCTTCTTATGGATCTTATGTTTTTATATCTGACATTTTCACCTAATTGCACACTTAAATAGAGTTGTAGTTTTAACAATCGACTTGGAAGGAAATCCGTTCTGAAAAATTGAATTTAGGATTGTGCTAAAAAAATCAAATGTAGCATAACCGTAAAGATTATATTTGTTTTACTAGCAAAGGAGACCTTGCGTTGCAACGGGAGAAAAAGTAACAGACGCGGGAGGAACCCTAATTTTTTAGGGGAGAAGCGACTACGTAGCCCCTACTCATCAGGAATATTTTTCTATACACGTTTAACATTTGGTAAATATACGATAAATATTTTTCATATGTATGTTTCGATGTCTACTTTTTTTCATACACGTACATTTTTCATATACATTAGAATTCATACGCATTTAAAAAATTTAAATTGATGATTAACAATTTTTCAATCACATTTGTTTGAACATTGTTGTTTGAATATGTGTTTAACAGTTTTTCCAAATACGTCTTGGAACTTTTTTTTCAAATGCTATCAACATTTGTAGAAGTTGCACCCACATTTTCAACACTACGCAAACATTTTTTTTCAAACTTAAGTTTAAAAATATATATTTCATGGATAATTTCCCCTCTTACTTGAGTGTTGGATGGACATGCTAGGCGATGGCACAACTCCTTGACGAGATGATGGCTTCAGAATTACTGATGTATTACTTTGTAAGGTCTTTGTAAATAATTAATAAAGTGGGTGGATGCATCGCCCGTATGCAGAGGCAGGGGGTCATTCTTCTTCTTTTTTAACAGAGAGCTGAAATATAGACCATCGATGATAACTAAGTTAAAAAATACATCGATGATAACTATAGGTACCAGTTGGCAGTTGCACATGGCAGTGCGCCAGTGCTCAACCCAACCAAATAACAAATCAGAAGCAACAAACCACAACGACTAATCATTGTGCACCCTCAATCACCCATTCGGCGATCACAGCAAAGCCTAAACAACTGCCCACTCGATCGCACAGCCTGTGAAAGGCGGACAGACCGAAAGCAGCTGCTCCAGCCAATGATCCTCCTTTTCATGGCTAGCCCTCCACAACACAGCACGCCAAAGCCCTACCGATGGCGGCTATATATACCCGACGTGCTCCGCTCTTCCTTCCCATCTCAAACCATTCAGCTCGCCAGCTTCCTGTTCTTTTTTCAGTGCTTATACATCTTCGACTAATTCCCAATTAGTATCGGTCGACCGAGAAGCTAGCTACCTAGCAGAAATGGCGGCCACCCTCAAGCTCAGGATCCTCGCCGCCGCCGTCGTGGCCTCGTCCGTGGTGGGCATGGCCATGGCTGCTGAGGCGCCGGCTCCCAGCCCGGCCACCGGAGCCGCCGCGACCACCCCCGCCTTCGCCTTCGGGACGCTCGTCGCCGCCGCCGTTGGGTACCTCTTCTGCTAAGCTGCGTCGCGCGCGTCTGCTGGCTGGACCGGCCCTCGGCAGTCGTGTACTCGTGTTCCCGCCTTGGTCACTATTTTAATTATTTTATTTTTATTTTTTGCGGGCAATGGTCACTATTTTAATTAGCTGATGATGTGCCATGTACGGGTTATGTTCTGATCGGTTGACGCGCGCACTGCGCTTTGGTACACAGCTACATACTATGAATTAATACACGTCGTATTTATCTTCAAAATGATTATGTACTCCCTCCTCCGATTCAAATTACTTGTTGCTGCTTTAATACAATTGATTTGAATCGGGGAAGTATCTGTTTTGCTAAAACTGGGCTGACATCATATATATCATTCTTTAACACAGTACAGACGCAAGCACTCATACATATGTGCATACGCTCACTCTTATGAACGCACACACGCACACCTATCTTTATGAGCACCTCCGAGAGACTGAGCCGGCATATCATCTTGAGATTTACGAAGTCACCGTAGGCGTCTCGTCGTCGACGGGAACGTCTTCTCCCATTGAAAGCGCATCGTCGGAAATTCTCTCCTCCCACTAAAAGCGCATCACCGGAAATCCTGAAATAAATTAAAAATAATGCGAGCACCAGGACTTGAACCCTGGTGAGCTGGGGATATCATTGTCCCTCTAACCATCCAATCACAAGTTGGTTCACAGATAATATATACCTTGATGTGATGTCATCAGGATACTAGATCAAGTCGATACGAAAGAACAGGAGGGAGGACAGAGCGTCGGTCTAGTTTCAGGCCACGGACCGGCGACTAGTTAGGACTTCATCATTCCACGATTGAATGATCAATCAAAGTCACACTCTCTTCACAGATGATGATTTCTCAAAGCACGTCCCGGCTTAGCGCTTGATTGCTACTCTATCTAGGGTTCTCTGGTTTTGTAAAAGAGTTTTGCACCTCACTGGAATTTTGATTTCGTGAAATTTTCGGGGGAAATTGGCCCTCAAATTTCTTTCAAATGCTTGCCGATAGTCAAACGATTCAAACAAAAATGGTCCATGCGTAAGAAAGAAGGCTTTCCACCATTTCAATAGGACCTACAATAGCAAGTGAAAATTATTCTTTAAGAACAATATGAACCGTTTTGAAATTAGGCCAAATTTTTTGACCAAATATAGGCACTGCCACCCAGCGAAATTCATCTACTTCACAAACTTTGCCTAGAGGGCATCAAAAATATGGTTACCTGACTCTTAGCACTACTGTCGACTTCACATCCTTCCTCCCATGGGGTGGTTTTATTGGCTAGGTCTCGCATATGAGTTTGGCAGGAAAGACTAAGGGCATGTTTGGAACCTCTCCCAGCTTCGCCAAATCCGCAACTTTGGCTACCCTCGCTAGCTTCGGGCTCTTCCTGGAGATCAGCGAGCGTTCGGCTTGAGCGACAGCTTCTCCCGGTGTGTCGTGCACTGGCAACCCAGCTAGGGGAGTCCTGGCATGTTCGACATCACTTTCGGCGCTGGCTAGGGGCGAGGGGATATGTCAAGGGAGAGAGAGGAGCAGGCGAAGGGGTACAGCGTACCGATTCAGGGGAGGTAGGAGAGAAGCACTTGGAGCGATACGGGGTGCGGCAGTGAAATGTTTACTTTTGTAGTGGCAATTCGAACTATAACTTGGCTAAACTCTTGCTCTTCATTTTCGTGAAGTTGGGCTTCCCTGTCTTCTCCTTTTTACTTTTTACACTAGGGGAGGGTTCAGCTTCTCGAATTTAGTTCCGCGGAGCTCACGCATCCGAAGCAGCTTAGTGCGTTGAGTTCACGAATTTGAGAGCTTGAGAGGATCCAAAAAGGCCCTAAGAGCATGCTTTAGCCATGGATTATCCCTCATTATGGCGGGATGTTCCAGCAAGGAACAGGAAGACAAAAGCACATGTGTTTTTGTGTCGAACTACTTACTACTTGGGCCGCAATGTGGCATGGGGGACTTTCCCAACTGTAGTATGCGAGATGACATGCGTAACTATAGCCCAAAAGTGAGTAAGGAGGAGGGGGGTCCCTATTTGGTGCGTGTTGCGGTAAATAGCCGGACATTCGCGTAGGAGTGCTCAGGGATGGGTCGGCCCATGTGTATCCAATGTAGTGCAGTATTTTTTTAGTTTTTCCCGTTTGTTTTTTCACTGGTTTTAGGAATATTCTAGAAGCTTCGTTTTTTCGGTTTTGCTGTTTTATTTCTTTCCACCTTTTTCTTTTTTCTATTTCTTTTATCTTTTCCTTCGTTTTTTTAAACTCATAAATCTAAAAAATCTTCTTATTTCAAAAAAATAATCAGATTCTCGTACAATGCTTGGGGACATGCAAAAATTGTTCATGTTTTCAAAAATTGTTCTGATTTTAAAAATTGTGTTCACATTTTTTTTGTAAAAAAATTGAAACTTTCAAATTGTTCACAAATTTATAAAACATATTTTTTTTTTAAACAAAATTCAATTTTTTTCATAATTTTCAAAAATCACAGTTCTAAATGTTCGGATTTTCAAAAGATATGCAATTTACACAAAATGTTGAATTATTCAAAAAAATGTTTTTTTCCAAAGTTTGTTCACATTTCCAAATAATTTCGGAATTATAAAAACAAAAAATTGGAAACAAAATGTCACATGTTCAAAAATAGTTTGAATTTAAACTGTATTCACATTTTCATAAATATGTAGAATTTTTTTAAAAAAACATTATTTTCAAGAAATCTCAAAAAATCACGTCTCTTATTTCAAAAGAAGTTTTTATATCTGTCGCTGCTTATAGATCTTATGTTTATATCTGACATTTTCACCTAATTGCACACTTAGAGTTGTAGTTTTAAACATCGACTTGGAAGGAAAGCCCGTCCAAAAAATCGAATTTAGCATTCCCTTAAAAATATCAAATTTAGCATAACCGTAATGATTATATTTGTGTAATAGGGTATTTGATTTTTAGAAGTTGTGTCGTCTGAAGGGCCGAAAAGGCACTCATGGTCTCTGCCTGGTTCATTTTGTCGATCAAAATTCTGATGGACTCGGCTAAGGGGAGCGAACATGATCCCATGGCATTTTTTTCCATGAAGAAAACAGCACAGGACATCAGCAACTAATAAATCGCTGCTGATATGTATCTCTAGCTGTTCTGGCCACCACATGGTTCGTAACAGGAGGTGTATCCACACTTCCACAGTCAACAGAGTTCGTGAGAGTTGGGATCCCGTATGAGTATATAGCAAAAAACTATCACATTACAAGCTATCGTTTTAAAAAACAACCGCTTTTTTTAACTTTTCAAAAAACTACCACAAAAGTGGTGGGCTGTTCCAAAAAACTACTATGTCGCACTGATGACTATATTACTTAACTTTAAACGTTATTATGACAGATCGGGTTGACCGTTAAGTATGACCGTTAGATTGACCATTGACATGTTATGACAGGTGGGGCCCAAATATTTTTGGCATGCAATCAGGTCCCTACAATGAAAACTAAAAGCAATCAAGCCCCTGAAAAGAATATAAAAAGCAATCGGGTCCTGAAAAATAAAAAAGAAGCAATCGGGTCCTCGCCGGAGCCGGCCAGCACCACGCCGGCGAGCTCGTCGCCAGGGCCGGCCAGCAATACGCCCGGAGTAGATGGCTACTAGCTGCAACAGCCGTGGCCGGCGGGAATCAGCAGCGGCGGCGGGCTGGAACCGGCCGTGCTCCTTGGCTGCTCTCCGCCCGTGCTCGAGCTGTCCGGCGGCGCGGAGCTAAGCGGCGGCGGTGTGGAGCTCCTCCTCCTTTCTGCTGGGCGGAGCTAGGCAGAGCCGCGTCCTGCCGGCGTGGAGCTGTCCGGCGGCGCGAAGCTAAGCGAGGCGCGTCCTGGTGGCGTCCGGCGGCGCGGAGCTCCTTCCCGTCCTCTCTGCGGCGGCGTGGGTGCTGTCATGGAGTACGAGCTCGACTCCGACCACCAGCGGGCCGCTCTGAGCTGCCCATCCACCGCCCTCTTTCCATCTTCGTGTCCATAGCGTGGTGGTGGCCGGCCTAGGTGGCGGCGGCCGTGGCTGTGCCGGGGTGTGGTGCTGGCTGCGGCAGCCCTTGATGGTGCCCGGCAATGGCTCGGGAGAGTGATAGGGAAGAAGAGGGGGAGAAGGAAGATAAGGGTGAGAGAGAGAGTACTTACATGTGGCCCATGTGGCCCAGATGTAAGTTAACGGTCAAACAAACAGTCAACTAACGATTTGTTTAGGAGCGGGCCTGACCTATCATAAACCGGATTATTTCTAAATTGCCTGGTCATTTGGGTTTTTCGGAACAGCCCATCACTTTTGTGGTAGTTTTTTGAAAGATTAAAAAAAAGATAGTTTTTTAAAATGATAGTCTATAATGTGGTAGTTTTTTTTTGCTATATACTCGATCGCATATGCACAAAAAGAAAAAACACGAATGCAAATGCAAACGAATGGACATGAAATGTATGAATTCGATTTAATATCGTCACTGTACACACACGATCAACTACAGACCTCGAACCAAGAAACGAAATTGCACCGGAACGCTCATGAACCCACAACAACAAATCCCAGAAAAGAAGAGCATGCGCGCGCGCCGCGGCACCAAACCGGGCGCCATATGGACGAACGCCTAGCAGAAGAGGTAGCCGAACGCCGCGGCGGCGACGGACACGGCGGCGAAGGCCGGGGCGGCGCCGGTCGCGCCGGAGGTGGGCGGCGCGGCGGTGGCGCCGGAGGTGGGCGACACGGCGGGCGCGTCGGCCGCGGAGGCCGTGGCGACCAGGGACGAGGCGACGACCACGGCGACGGCGGCCGCGGCGAGGATCTTGGCCTTCAACTGCCCTGCCATCTTCGTGACTTGGCTTCTCGCTTGCTTGAGGAGGGCGAGGAAGGCGCCTTGTTGCTGTTGATTGACGCCGGTGTCGCTCCTTCGACGGAGAAGCGTGGGAGCGGCTTATATACAGCTGCGATTAGGCCGGCCTGCCTAATATAAGCTGGCGAACGGGAGGACGGCCGGCTGTCGCGTGGCTGGCTTGGGTTCATGGCGCGTGAGCGAGTGATTTCCGGCGCCGGTACGTGGGGTGGGGGGAGTTGGTGCGGGGCCCGTCGCTGCGCTGGACCGGCGAATTATTCGCGCGGCAGCCGGCAATGGCACATGGTGGGTGCCAACTAGTCCTGGCCATGGGCAGCCCGGCCCGAACGGACCGGCCCGACCCGGCCCGGCCTGATGCCGCTCCCGGGCCGGGCTCAGGCCTAGATTTTGAGCCTGAAGACCGGGCCGGGCCCATCGTTTTCGCGTTTTCCTAAAGGACGGGCCGGCCCGGCCCGAAGCCTGACGGGCTTTTACGTGTTCGGGCCGGGCTCGGGCCCGAAAAACCGGCCCGACGGCCGGGCCGGGCTCGGGCCTGCGGTTTTTGCGTCGGGCTTGGCTAGGCCCGGCCCGAGGTATGGCCAGGTATAGTGCCAACGACTCTGTCGTCCTGCTCTGCTGCGCGGCTGTACAAACGGTGGGACTGTGGGAGAGGGTGTCCTGAGGTTTAGCGATTGCCATGGCGACCGCGAGCTGCTCCATACGGATTTTTTTTACAGCGATCTTTACGGATGTTTTTATTACTAGCTCTAGAAGATTTCATGGTGGTACAATACAATCCAACTGTGAACTGTCGATTGATAAGTTAGTACTCCCTCTGTAAACTAATATAAGAGCATTTAGATCACTACTTTAGTATTTCAAACGCTCTTATATTAGTTTACGGAGGGAGTAACTTTTTAAAATTAAGGGTTAAAAACTTAAAAACGAACAAAGCACATGAGTCAGCATTCTCCGTTGGTTGATCTATGGATTCCGAAAAACCTGATGTGAGGTATGAGAAAGTCATTGTGAGTTGAGAACTGTGGGAAAGCTGAAAGTTGTTTGGTTGCGATGTCTATGAAACTATAAATTTGGTAGAAATGGTATATAATGTCCCTGAAGGCTGACCGTTTATATATTCATTGATCGTAAAGTAGATATTTGTACATTGGTGTTGGTGGACATTCCAATGATCATTTTGGAAAGTAGGAAGGAGGGAAGAGGGATATGGGAGAAGAGAGGTCGAGAACGGTGCGGGGGGTGGAGCTAGGGGAGGTTCTGCTGGAGGGCGGATCGAGGAGAGGCGAAGGCTGGAAGGGCATGACAATAGTGGAGAGCAGGTCGCAGGGGCGCCGTGGCAACGAAGGGCTAGCCAAAGTGGTGACGACACCCGTAACCCTTCCCTCACGCGTTTTGTGTGTGGGGGAGGGGGGCGAGGATGAGGAAAAATGAACTGATAAGACCTGTCGGATGACACAAAAAGAGGGTAATTTTTAATGCTCACTATGATGGATGCTACGGTCTGGCGACTCCGAGATTTACACTGCGTGGAAGTTGCACGGTTCCAGATTTTGTGGTTGAAATTTTTCTTTAACTGTCTTTTGTATCGCAGAAGCTGGGTTGAGATGTTGAACGAACCAAAGACACCCTAAACAAGCTCCAACTTGATGAAAAAGGGAAATGAGGAAGATAAAAGGCACACATTTGTTACGTGCATAAGCTCTTTTTTAGTTTTATTATGTGTGTAAGTTTTCTTTTTTGAGAATTTGTCAAGCTTTTTGGTGAAAAAGATTCATGTCTATTAAAAAAGTTTTGTGAAGCTTTATTGATCAACAGAAATAAACATTGGGATACATATCGATCATGCAATTGTCCTAGCCACATGTGGTGACCTTGATCAAGAAAATATGAAAAAATGGCAAGATTGTGAGCCTTCATTTTTGCAATCCTTTTACTAATTTTGTTAGAATTTAATGCTCACCCTACGCCATGTTTTTTCTTTTTGAGGCGTCACCCGAGGCCATGTTTTTTTTGAAGGTAGTCACCCAAGGCCATGTTTTTTTTAGACAATCCACGAAGCTTTTTATTCAACCATCACAATGTTTACAGGGACGAACTGAAGTTCACCAGGGTTGCCCAACCAGACATGGCGGCCAATCCCTAGTCTTAAAACATGCTTCGCTAGATTGTGAGCCTCGACATTCGAGCTCCTAAACTCATGCACAAAATTGCATGACTAAAAACTACGAGAATAATCACCTATCTCACGAATAATAGCCCCATACTTCGGACTGTTCTTTTGCTTGATATCTTCGACCACACCTTTGCAGTCTGTTGCAACGTGTATTGCCTGTATATGGAGATCTTCTGCAAGTGCCATTGCTTCCCGAACTGACAAAGCTTCGAGGGTGGCTGGGTCAAAAATCCCATTAAAGACTATAGCCGAAGCACCAAGAAACGAGCCCTCATCATTCCTGCACACCGCAGCAATAGCCCCAAATCTCGATCTTCTCATAGTGGCCGCATCAACATTCACTTTCATCAAGCCTGGGGGAGGTTTGATCCAACCAGTTGGCCTCACCTGCACTGGAGGCGGTACTGTCCTCTCTGGTTGCTTAACTAATTGGATATCACTCAGGAAGGAATTGACAAAGCAATGAGTGGAGTATGGGCTCTGAAATATATCTTCATAAATCGCCTTTCTTCTTGCCGCCCATATAGCCCATAAAGTGGTCGTCATGCGGACAAAGAGCTTACTTGACAAAACTCCCTTCATAGCAAACAGCCACTCCTTTACGTTATCAGTATCAAAGCGGCTCATTTGGTCCAGGATGGCCTCATCCTCGAGTGCACATACGCTACCAGCCATCGGGCAAGTTAACAAGGCATGTCTCCACGAGTCCCTCGCACTACATAAAGTACATGCAGCCGACGTTGACATATTTCGATGCTCCAAGAGATCGGCTGTCGGGATTGAACTCCGAGCTAGTCGCCATAAGAAGAGCTTGATTTTTGCAGGTACTTCGGTCTTCCAAAGTTTAGTCCACTCCGTCCGCAAACTGTCAGCCGTTGAAGAGCTATCTCGTTCTTCGATCCAATTCTCTCTTGTGATCTTGGTTTGAACAATGATTCTGTAAGCAGATTTGACAGAAAAAGATCCTCTTTGCTCTCCACTCCAGGCCCAGAAATCTTCCACATTTCTAGTGCATAAAGGAATAGCTAGAATTGCTTCTGCATCAATGGACAAAAACACCGAACGGACAAGCTGCTCATTCCAACTCGCAGTCGTTGTATGCAGCAAATCTGAAACCATATGTGGAGGGTTTGGAACCGTGGGTGCGATCGGCCTCATCATCCCGGGACGTGGAAGCCAGTTCTGTGTCCATATATGCGTGGTTTGCCCATTACCAATCCTCCTAATAAGGCCCAGCCTTAGCATGTCTCTCCCGTCCAGGATTGCTCGCCAAATTTGTGATGGTCTATTGCCAAGTTCTGCCTCCATAAGAGAAGAGTTCGGAAAATAAACTGCCTTTAGGATCCGGGAACTCAGTGAATCAGGATCACAAAGAACTCTCCATGCTTGTCTTGCTAATAAAGAAAGATTAAAGATCTCCATGTCCCGAAAACCAAGGCCTCCAAGATGTTTCGGCCGTATCATAATATCCCAAGACACCCATGCTGGTTTACGTTTCCCCGCTTTGCTTCCCCACTAGAACTGCCTAATGATGGAGGTGATATTCTCACAGAGGCCTCTGGGCAATCTAAAGCAGGCCATGGAGTAGACCGGCAGGGCCTGTGCCACTGCTTTAATCAGGATCTCTTTCCCTCCCACTGATAAGAGCTTCTCCATCCAACCCTTCACCTTTTCCCACACTTTGTCTCGGAGATATCTGAACGTGCTCATTTTGGACTGCCCCACATCCGTAGGCATGCCAAGATAGCGCTCATTCAGTGATTCATTTTGTACATGTAGAATAGCTTTAATACTGTCCCTCAACTGTTGCGGGCAACCCTTACTAAAGAAAATGGACGATTTGTCATAGTTGATATGTTGTCCCGATGCGTTGCAGTATAACTCCAGAAGGTTTGAAACCTCAACTGCCCCCTCTGAACTCGCCTTGAATAACAGCAGGCTGTCATCCGCAAAGAGGAGGTGGTTGACAGCCGGAGCTGAACTTGCCACCTTGATCCCCTCGAGCACGGACGACTGTGAACTGGTTTTGAGTAGGCACGGAAGGCCCTCTGCTACAATCAAGAAAAGGTAGGGGGAGATCGGATCTCCATGTCTGATGCCTCGTGAAGGTTTAAAAGATTCAAGTTTCTCACCATTGAGCATAACTGAAAATGATACGGAGCTGATCATGCTCATAATAATATCCACCCATTGTTGTGCAAAGCCCAACTTCATCATTATAGCCTGAAGATAGGGCCATTCCAAGCGGTCATATGATTTCATCATGTCCAGCTTCAATGCACAGTGACTATGTCTCTTTGCTTTACTTCTCTTCATGAAATGCAAGCACTCATAAGCGCAGATGATGTTGTCGGTGATCAACCACCCCGGGACAAAAGCAGATTGTTCTTCTGAAATAATGTCCGGCAGGATCACTTCCAACCTGTTTGCAACAACTTTGGACGCAATTTTGTATAGCACATTACATAAGCTAATTGGACGAAATTGTGAGAGGAGCGTTGGGTTCATCACCTTGGGAATAAGAACTAGCACCGTGTCATTAACACACTCTGCATTCTCCTCCCCTTAATAATCCACATGACTGCCATGGTCACCTCATCTCCACAGATCTCCCAGTGTCTCTGATAGAAGTGCGCTGGGAAACCATCAGGCCCTGGCGCCTTGGTCGGGCCCATCTGAAATAATGTTGTCTTGACCTCCTCTTGCGTGTATGGTGCCATCAACATATCATTCATATTCTGCGTCACTTTCGTGGGTACGTGTTGAAGGACATGTTCCATGTTTGTTACCCCCTCAGAAGTGTACAGGGTCTGGTAAAACTCTGTCACCAAAACCCTAAGTGAAGGAAATATGCCCTAGAGGCAATAATAAAGTATTATTTATTTCCTCATATCATGATAAATGTTTATTATTCATGCTAGAATTGTATTAACCGGAAACATAATACATGTGTGAATATATAGACAAACAGAGTGTCACTAGTATGCCTCTACTTGACTAGCTCGTTAATCAAAGATGGTTATGTTTCCTAGCCATAGACATAAGTTGTCATTTGATTAACGAGATCACCTCATTAGGAGAATGACGTGATTGACTTGACCCATTCCGTTAGCTTAGCACTCGATCGTTTAGTATGTTGCTATTGCTTTCTTCATGACTTATACATGTTCCTATAACTATGAGATTATGCAACTCCCGTTTACCGGAGGAACACTTTGTGTGCTACCAAACGTCACAACGTAAATGGGTGATTATAAAGGTACTCTATAGGTGTCTCCAAAGGTACTTGTTGGGTTGGCGTATTTCGAGATTAGGATTTGTCACTCCAATTGTCGGAGAGGTATCTCTGGGCCCACTCGGTAATGCACATCACTATAAGCCTTGCAAGCATTGTGACTAATGAGTTAGTTGCGGGATGATGTATTACGGAAAGAGTAAAGAGACTTGCCGGTAACGAGATTGAACTAGGTATCGAGATACCGACGATCAAATCTCGGGCAAGTAACATACCGGTGACAAAGGGAACAACGTATGTTGTTATGCGGTCTGACCGATAAAGATCTTCGTAGAATATGTGGGAGCCAATATGGGCATCTAGGTCCCGCTATTGGTTATTGACCGGAGACATGTCTCGGTCATGTCTACATAGTTCTCGAACCCGTAGGGTCCGCACGCTTAACGTTACGATGACCGTTTTATTGAGCTTTGATGTACCGAAGGAGTTCGGAGTCCCGGATGAGATCGGGGATATGACGAGGAGTCTCGAAATGGTCGAGGCGTAAAAATCGATATATTGGACGACTATATTCGGACTTCGGAAAGGTTCCGAGTGATTCGGGTACTTTTCGGAGTACCGGAGAGTTACGGGAATACGTATTGGGCCTTATTGGGCCATACGGGAAAGAAGAAAAAGGGCCTCAAGGGTGGCCGCACCCCTCCCCTTGGTCTGGTCCGAATTGGACTAGGGAAGGGGGCGCACCCTTCCTTCTTTCTCCTTCCCCCTTCCCTTCTCCTACTCCCACAAGGAAAGGAGGAGTCCTACTCCCGGTGGGAGTAGGACTCCCCCCTATGGCGCGCCTCTCCCCTTGGCCGGCTGCCCTCCCCTTGCTCCTTTATATACGGGGGCAGGGGGGCACCCCAGAGACACAACAATTGATCCTTGAGATCTCTTAGCCGTGTGCGGTGCCCCCCTCCACCATATTACACCTCGATAATACCGTTGCGGAGCTTAGGCGAAGCCCTGCGTCGGTGGAACAACATCATCGTCACCACGCCGTCGTGCTGACGAAACTCTCCCTCAACACTCGGCTGGATCGGAGTTCGAGGGACGTCATCGAGCTGAACGTGTGTAGAACTCGGAGGTGCCGTACGTTCGGTACTTGATCGGTCGGATCGTGAAGACGTACGACTACATCAACCGCGTTGTGATAACGCTTCCGCTTTCGGTCTACAAGGGTACGTGGACAACAGTCTCCCCTCTCGTTGCTATGCATCACCATGATCTTGCGTGTGCGTAGTAAATTTTTTGAAATTACTACGTTCCCCAACAGTGGCATCCGAGCCTGGTTTTATGCGTTGATGCTATGCACGAGTAGAACACAAGTGAGTTGTGGGCGATATAAGTCATACTGCTTACCAGCATGTCATACTTTGGTTCAGCGATATTGTGAGATGAAGCGGCCCGGACCGACATTACGCGTACGCTTACGCGAGACTGGTTTCACCGTTGCGAGCACTCGTTGCTTAAAGGTGACTGGCGGGTGTCTGTCTCTCTCACTTTAGTTGAACCGAGTGTGGCTACGCCCGGTCCTTGCGAAGGTTAAAACAGCACCAACTTGACAAACTATCGTTGTGGTTTTGATGCGTAGGTAAGAACGGTTCTTGCTAAGCCCATAGCAGCCACGTAAAACTTGCAACAACAAAGTAGAGGACGTCTAACTTGTTTTTGCAGGGCATGTTGTGATGTGATATGGTCAAGACATGATGTGATATAATTTGTTGTATGAGATGATCATGTTTTGTAACCGAGTTATCGGCAACTGGCAGGAGCCATATGGTTGTCGTTTTATTGTATGCAATGCAATCGCCATGTAATGCTTTACTTTATCACTAAGCGGTAGCGATAGTCATAGAAGCATAAGATTGACGAGACGACAACGATGCTACGATGGAGATCAAGGTGTCACGCCGGTGATGATGGTGATCATGACGATGCTTCGGAGATGGAGATCACAAGCACGGTGCTTCGGAGATGGAGATCACAAGCACAAGATGATGATGGCCATATCATATCACTTATATTGATTGCATGTGATGTTAATCCTTTATGCATCTTATCTTGCTTTGTTTTGACGGTAGCATTATAAGATGATCCTTCACTAAATTATCAAAGTATAAGTGTTCTCCCTGAGTATGCACCGTTGCGAACGTTCTTCGTGTTGAGACACCACGTGATGATCGGGTGTGATAGGTTCTACGTTCAAATACAATGGGTGCAAAACAGTTGCACACGCGGAATACTCAGGTTAAACTTGACGAGCCTAGCATATAACAGATACGGCCCCGGAACACGGAGACCGAAAGGTCGAGCGTGAATCATATAGTAGATATGATCAACATAGTGATGTTCACCGTTGAAACTACTCCATCTCACGTGATGATCGGACATGGTTTAGTTGATATGGATCACGTGATCACTTAGAGGATTAGAGGGATGTCTATCTAAGTGGGAGTTCTTAAGTAATATGATTAATTGAACTTGAATTTATCATGAACTTAGTACCTGATAGTATTTTGCTTGTCTATGTTAATTGTAGATAGATGGCCCGTGTTGTTGTTCCGTTGAATTTTAATGCGTTTCTTGAGAAAGCAAAGTTGAAAGATGATGGTAGCAATTACACGGACTGGGTCCGTAACTTGAGGATTATCCTCATTGCTGCACAGAAGAATTACGTCCTGGAAGCACCGCTGGGTGCCAGGCCTGCTGCAGGAGCAACACCAGATGTTATGAACGTCTGGCAGAGCAAAGCTGATGACTACTCGATAGTTCAGTGTGCCATGCTTTACGGCTTAGAACCGGGTCTTCAACGACGTTTTGAACGTCATGGAGCATATGAGATGTTCCAGGAGTTGAAGTTAATATTTCAAGCAAATGCCCGAATTGAGAGATATGAAGTCTTCAATAAGTTCTTCAGCTGCAAGATGGAAGAGAATAGTTCTGTCAGTGAGCATATACTCAAAATGTCTGGGTATAACAATCACTTGATTCAACTGGGAGTTAATCTTCCGGATGATAGCGTTATTGACAGAATTCTTCAATCACTGCCACCAAGCTACAAGAGCTTCGTGATGAACTATAATATGCAAGGGATGAGTAAGACAATTCCCGAGCTCTTCGCAATGCTAAAGGTTGCGGAGGTAGAAATCAAAAAGGAGCATCAAGTGTTGATGGTCAATAAGACCACCAGTTTCAAGAAAAAGGGTAAAGGGAAGAAGAAAGGTAACTTCAAGAAGAACAGCAAACAAGTTGCTGCTCAGGAGAAGAAACCTAAGTCTGGACCTAAGCCTGAAACTGAGTGCTTCTACTGCAAGCAAACTGGTCACTGGAAGCGGAACTGCCCAAAGTATTTGGCGGATAAGAAGGATGGCAAGGTGAACAAAGGTATATGTGATATACATGTTATTGATGTGTACCTTACTAATTGTGACACCCAAAATTTTATTTGGCCTTTTCAAAAAAATTTATTTGACTTGAGGGAGGTGTTTTAAATTTTTCTTCAAAAGGACCCTCCCTTTTAAAATATATTTTTATGGCAAGGGTTTTATTTGGATTCACCCAAGACTTGATGTTGGTCTTGGAGGTTCTTTCTTTTTATTTGGACTCAAACCAAAATGCTTGTCACTTGGGGAAAATGCCTTTTGAAAATTCCTTTGAAAATGCCCTATGGCTTTTGGAATGATTCTTTGCCCCTTTCAACAAATCTCTCTTGCCATGACCTTAGTGCAAATCCACTCTCATAAAACTTTCCTCATCTTTGGATTGATTTGCATCAAATCCAGCAAGTTGAACCTCCCCATATATTTATTTTCCATTTAAATCTTATCAAAACAATTTCTGCCTTCTATTCTAGCCCTTGGAGATTTACAAAGGAGCTACCATTTCTGTTTTGATTTTTGCCCCCAAACCAATTTCCCTTCCTAGTCCTTTGAACCCTCAACCAAGATCCATGAAGATCCGCTGGTCTTCAGTTCAAATTTTTCAAACTATACTTGCTGCAAGTTTGGACCAGTTTTGCCAAATTTGATGAAATTCATTCAAATCCCTCTCCAAAAATTCTGAGAAAAATCAGGCAACCCCTGGGTGCATTGAGAGGTCACCTCACCAAGTCCCAGCCCCAGGAAAAATTGTCTCCTTGCCAAATCATTCTGTCGAACACCTGCAGAGCATTGTCAAAATCAGGTTCAGTCAAATTCAGAGAACATTTCAGTGTTGCTGTCGTTTCTTCAGTGTCCGTAGTCGATCTCGCCAGTGCCTCGGCGTCGCCGTGTTTCCTGTCCCCTCCCCCTTGTCCTCTGCACCGCACGAGCGCCTGGATGCTTGCGGGCGTCGGCGACGAGCTGGAGGAGGTGCGCCGCCCCGTGACCGACGCCAGCGGCGGCTTTGCGGCCGCCAGAGAGAGGCGCAGCGCAGACGGCGCCACCCAGCGCCGCCCAAGCCACCGGAGAGCGCCGCGTGGTCTTCCACTCCCCAGTGCGCGTTGCCACCCTCGTCGTGAACCGCTGGGCGCGGAGCGCGCTCTCTGCCGCCGTCGTGCCCGTGCGGCCACCCCACCGTGGACCGGCGCCATTACGCCAAGACCGACCGGGATTAGCGGGGGAACGGCACCAGTACACCTCACTGATGCTGTCTGGCCACCTAAACTCCCTGCCAAGCCACTGCCTCGCCGTAATTGCTCGCCGGAGCAACCCCGTTCATGGCCACCCCTCGAGCCGCCTATAAATAGAGGCCCCGAGCTCCAGCTAGTACCCACACCACCTCTACACTCCACCAAGACCCTGCCTAGCCACTGGAAGAGCCCCGAGGAAGTCTCCTTCCTCAACTCCGGCCGCCGCGACCCGCCACGGGATCCAGCTCGATTCGCTCCCGTGCGTGCACCTCTGCCTCCCATCTCTTGCCAGTAGCTCTCTAGTGCATCCCTCCTTCTGACCCGCGCTTCAATTCGAAGTTTGCAGCACACCACCGGAGTTCCCCACCATCACCCGAGCCGCCGTCTGCCGGAGAAAGTGTCGCCGTCGACGTGGTGCTCTCCGTCGATCGAGTCCACCACCCACCGACGCGGAAGGACACGCTGAAGCTCTTGGTACACTCCGATCTCCCTGTCTCGCCGTGGTTCGACGCCGGCGACCACCGCAGTCTTCGGGCGCCGGCGAACTTTTTAAACCTGACATGTGGACCCCCCGTCAGCCTCTATTCTCTTCTCCCTCGAAACGTTTTTTTGTTGGCGCCTTCGGGCAAATACGTTTTCTATTTGAGCTGGCGCGTTTCTTTCCGAAGCGTTTTCTGTTTTCTCAGTTAAGCCCCTGGAACTTCTCTGTTTCATTACAGATGAGTCCCTGGACAGAAACCCTTATAACTTTTTAATAAAAAGTGATTTTTGAATGATTCTTTTTCTGACAATCTTATAATTTCGTCTAGTTTTTTATGGGATTTATTTGGAAAATTTTTGGAACAACTTTTATGCACGCGTTGGTTTTCACGTTAGTATGCTTCTTCGCTATACCGTAGGTTCCGGAAGAGGTGACGGAGCCGCGAACTTCGCCGAGCTAGACTCCGACTTCTCCGAACCAGGCAAGCATGTTTGAACCTTTGATATGATAGGTGTTTTGCATGTTTGCGTGAAAGGTTGTGCGTGGCATATGAGTATCGGTGAGTATCTCGTTGCTTGTGAGGCAACTACCCGTGTGTTCCAAAGTTGCGATGATCTCTGATGAGAGATGGCCTAATCATGTGGTGACATGAAGGGCAGCAAGGTGGTACTGTTGTAGCATGCCAGCCTTGCGTCATCCGACAATTCCCGACGTTAACGTGGACGGAGTCACGTTATCGTTCTTCCCCCTTCCGTGCTACCACATGTTTTTTGCCAGAATGCGGTTTAGTAAGTTGGTAACCTCTTTCCGTGTACACACCAAACAGAGGGGCCGGGATGATGGTTCCATGGCCCTGGATTAAAGCCAGTCATCCGGTCAGGGGGCATGGGTGTTTCCGGTTGGGACCGAGAGGGGGGCACCCCTTAGAGCGCGCGTATAGAAATTTTGATCCCATGCTACGCGAGGTTGTAGCCTCCCCGTCTCAAGGTTTTTCTTGAACGTTGCCGAGGGTGATTCCTGGCTTTGGAATGTTGAATGGGTGTGTACTGGTTAGATGTGTTTCTTCCAAAACACCGTAAACGGAACTAGTCCCCGTGACTACTGAAATCCGTTGACTGTGGTTAAAGTACAACTCTGCAGAGTCAAATCCTTTCGAGTCATCGTATCCGAGGTCAAGTATCGTGATCAGCGTATCCATGTCTATGTCGTAACCTCGTGGTATATTCTCCCTTCCGATAAGTGAGTTAGAGTAGAAATCTTGGCTGAACGTTATTCCTGTGGATGGACTAACCCTGTTGTTTGTCTCATGTCTGATTATCCTCATGATATGATTTAAAATTCATGAGCTGCTAAGTAAGGAATATAAGCCCTTTATGTGATGTCGCTCAGACGTCCGACTGTGGCATGTTTGTCTCTTACTTTCCATATATAAGCCCTTTATGTGATGTCGCTCAGACGTCCGACTGTGGCACGCATTGTCTTTCTTTTTCTGTTATAAGCCCTTTATGTGGTGTCGCCCCGACGCCCGACTGCGGCTATTATTCTTGCAGTTTCCTCTCGAGGAGTCATTCAGACCCTCGTTTGGCACCGGTATTATTATTCTTGCAGTTTCCTCTCGAGGAGTCATTCAGACCCTCGTTTGGCACCGGTATTATTATTCTTGCAGTTTCCTCTCGAGGAGTCATTCAGACCCTCGTTTGGCACCCAGTATTTATTTTGGGATTTTGGGAGGACTACCGCCCGACTTCTCTGTTATTTCCCCATGCATTATTGTCTCTATGTCTGAACGCACTTGTTAATCTATTCATATGCTTCATGTTTACATTTGTTATATCTTATGTCCGAACTGTCTTGCGAGTACTTTCATAGTACTCACCTGGCTTGTTGATTTGGCCAGATGTTGACGAAGGCGATCTCTTGGATGAAGAGTTTGATAATGCGTCCGACGCCTAGAGGAGTCCCAGTCAGTCCTGTGCGATCCCGGATATTGGTCACTTGTATTATATACGCTTCCGCCACCCGCAATAAGTCTCCTCGAGCCTCACTCCGACGCTCGAAGAGCTGTAGTTTTCAGGAGTCATATCACCCACTTCGCGGTGATATTTCCACCACCGTTGTTATCGTGAGTTAGTAGTCATGCCACCCTATCCGCCGTTATGTTTCATCGGCGTTCATGTAATAAATTGTTGAGCAGTCTCCGCTCAACCTTGTATTATATTCAGTACTCCTGGTATTTTTCTTCTGTGACCAAGATATTGTCTACCAGTGAGAAGGAATTCTTCTTTACTGGTCCGTAAAAGGGATTGGTCTCTCAATAAATATTTTATTGAAAAACCGGTCGTGACACTAATGCTCGCAGTAGCACCTGGGTATTTGATACTGGTTCTGTTGCTAATATTTGCAACTCGAAACAGAGGCTACGGATTAAGCGAAGATTGGCTAAGGACGAGGTGACGATGCGCGTGGGAAATGGTTCCAAAGTCGATGTGATCGCGGTCGACACGCTACCTCTACATCTACCTTCGGGATTAGTTTTAGACCTAAATAATTGTTATTTGGTGCCAGCATTGAGCATGAACATTATATCTGGATCTTGTTTGATGCGAGACGGTTATTCATTTAAATCAGAGAATAATGGTTGTTCTATTTATATGAGTAATATCTTTTATGGTCATGCACCCTTGAAGAGTGGTCTATTTTTGTTGAATCTCGATAGTAGTGATACACATATTCATAATATTGAAACCAAAAGATGCAGAGTTGATAATGATAGTGCAACTTATTTGTGGTACTGCCGTTTAGGTCATATCGGTGTAAAGCGCATGAAGAAACTCCATACTGATGGACTTTTGGAACCACTTGATTATGAATCACTTGGTACTTGCGAACCGTGCCTCATGGGCAAGATAACTAAAACACCATTCTCCGGAACTATGGATAAAGCAACAGATTTGTTGGAAATCATACATACAGATGTATGTGGTCCGATGAATGTTGAGGCTCGTGGCGGATATCGTTATTTTCTCACCTTCACAGATGATTTAAGCAGATATGGGTATATCTACTTAATGAAACATAAGTCTGAAACATTTGAAAAGTTCAAAGAATTTCAGAGTGAAGTTGAAAATCATCGTAACAAGAAAATAAAGTTTCTACCATCAGATCGTGGAGGAGAATATTTGAGTTACGAGTTTGGTCTACATTTGAAACAATGCGGAATAGTTTCGCAACTCACGCCACCCGGAACACCACAGCGTAATGGTGTCTCCGAACGTCGTAATCGCACTTTACTAGATATGGTGCGATCTATGATGTCTCTTACTGATTTACCGCTATCGTTTTGGGGTTATGCTTTAGAGACGGCTACATTCACGTTAAATAGGGCACCATCAAAATCCGTTGAGACGACGCCTTATGAACTGTGGTTTGGCAAGAAACCAAAGTTGTCGTTTCTTAAAGTTTGGGGCTGCGATGCTTATGTGAAGAAACTTCAACCTGATAAGCTCGAACCCAAATCGAAGAAATGTGTCTTCATAGGATACCCAAAGGAGACTGTTGGGTATACCTTCTATCACAGATCCGAAGGCAAAACTTTTGTTGCTAAATTCAGAAATTTTCTAGAGAAGGAGTTTCTCTCGAAAGAAGTGAGTGGGAGGAAAGTAGAACTTGATGAGGTAACTATACCTGCTCCCTTATTGGAAAGTAGTTCATCACAGAAACCAGTTTCTGAGACACCTACACCAATTAGTGAGGAAGTTAATGATGATGATCATGAAACTTCAGATCAAGTTATTACTGAACCTCGTAGATCAACCAGAGTAAGATCCGCACCAGAGTGGTATGGTAATCCTGTTCTGGAAGTTATGTTACTAGACCATGACGAACCTACGAACTATGAAGAAGCGATGGTGAGCCCAGATTCCGCAAAATGGCTTGAGGCCATGAAATCTGAGATGGGATCCATGTATGAGAACAAAGTATGGACTTTGGTTGACTTGCCCAATGATCGGCAAGCCATTGAAAATAAATGGATCTTCAAGAAGAAGACTGACGCTGATGGTAATGTTACTGTCTATAAAGCTCGACCTGTTGCGAAAGGTTTTCGACAAGTTCAAGGGATTGACTACGATGAGACCTTCTCACCCGTAGCGATGCTTAAGTCTGTCCGAATCATGTTAGCAATTGCCGCATTTTATGATTATGAAATTTGGCAAATGGATGTCAAAACTGCATTCCTGAATGGATTTCTAGAACAAGAGTTGTATATGATGCAACCAGAAGGTTTTGTCGATCCAAAGGGAGCTAACAAAGTGTGCAAGCTCCAGCGATCCATTTATGGACTGGTGCAAGCCTCTCGGAGTTGGAATAAGCGCTTTGATAGTGTGATCAAAGCAATTGGTTTTATACAGACTTTTGGAGAAGCCTGTATTTACAAGAAAGTGAGTGGGAGCTCTGTAGCATTTCTGATATTATATGTGGATGACATATTACTGATTGGAAATGATATAGAATTTCTGGATAGCATAAAGGGATACTTGAATAAGAGTTTTTCAATGAAAGACCTCGGTGAAGCTGCGTATATATTGGGCATCAAGATCTATAGAGATAGATCAAGACGCTTAATTGGACTTTCACAAAGCACATACCTTGACAAAGTTTTGAAGAAGTTCAAAATGGATCAAGCAAAGAAAGGATTCTTGCCTGTATTGCAAGGTGTGAAGTTGAGTAAGACTCAATGCCCGACCACTGCAGAAGATAGAGAGAAGATGAAAGATGTCCCCTATGCTTCAGCCATAGGCTCTATCATGTATGCAATGCTGTGTACCAGACCTGATGTATGCCTTGCTATAAGTCTAGCAGGAAGGTACCAAAGTAATCCAGGAGTGGATCACTGGACAGCGGTCAAGAACATCCTGAAATACCTGAAAAGGACTAAGGATATGTTTCTCGTATATGGAGGTGACAAAGAGCTCATCGTAAATGGTTACGTTGATGCAAGCTTTGACACTGATCCGGACGATTCTAAATCGCAAACCGGATACGTATTTACATTGAACGGTGGAGCTGTCAGTTGGTGCAGTTCTAAACAAAGCGTCGTGGCGGGATCTACATGTGAAGCGGAGTACATAGCTGCTTCGGAAGCAGCAAATGAAGGAGTCTGGATGAAGGAGTTCATATCCGATCTAGGTGTCATACCTAGTGCATCGGGTCCTACGAAAATCTTTTGTGACAATACTGGTGCAATTGCCTTGGCAAAGGAATCCAGATTTCACAAGAGAACCAAGCACATCAAAAGACGCTTCAATTCCATCCGGGATTTAGTCCAGGTGGGAGACATAGAAATTTGCAAGATACATACGGATCTGAATGTTACAGACCCGTTGACTAAGCCTCTTCCACGAGCAAAACATGATCAGCACCAAGGCTCCATGGGTGTAAGAATCATTACTGTGTAATCTAGATTATTGACTCTAGTGCAAGTGGGAGACTGAAGGAAATATGCCCTAGAGGCAATAATAAAGTACTCCCTCCATCCGGAAATACTTGTCATCAAAATGAATAAATGGGGATGTATCTAGATGTATTTTAGTTCTAGATACATCCCTTTTTATCTATTTTGAAGACAAGTATTTTCGGACGGAGGGAGTATTATTTATTTCCTCATATCATGATAAATGTTTATTATTCATGCTAGAATTGTATTAACCGGAAACATAATACATGTGTGAATATATAGACAAACAGAGTGTCACTAGTATGCCTCTACTTGACTAGCTCGTTAATCAAAGATGGTTATGTTTCCTAGCCATAGACATAAGTTGTCATTTGATTAACGAGATCACCTCATTAGGAGAATGACGTGATTGACTTGACCCATTCCGTTAGCTTAGCACTCGATCGTTTAGTATGTTGCTATTGCTTTCTTCATGACTTATACATGTTCCTATAACTATGAGATTATGCAACTCCCGTTTACCGGAGGAACACTTTGTGTGCTACCAAACGTCACAACGTAAATGGGTGATTATAAAGGTACTCTACAGGTGTCTCCAAAGGTACTTGTTGGGTTGGCGTATTTCGAGATTAGGATTTGTCACTCCAATTGTCGGAGAGGTATCTCTAGGCCCACTCGGTAATGCACATCACTATAAGCCTTGCAAGCATTGTGACTAATGAGTTAGTTGCAGGATGATGTATTACGGAAAGAGTAAAGAGACTTGCCGGTAACAAGATTGAACTAGGTATCGAGATACCGACGATCAAATCTCGGGCAAGTAACATACCGGTGACAAAGGGAACAACGTATGTTGTTATGCGGTCTGACCGATAAAGATCTTCGTAGAATATGTGGGAGCCAATATGGGCATCTAGGTCCCGCTATTGGTTATTGACCGGAGACATGTCTCGGTCATGTCTACATAGTTCTCGAACCCGTAGGGTCCACACGCTTAACGTTACGATGACAGTTTTATTGAGCTTTGATGTACCGAAGGAGTTCGGAGTCCCGGATGAGATCGGGGATATGACTAGGAGTCTCGAAATGGTCGAGACGTAAAAATCGATATATTGGACGACTATATTCGGACTTCGGAAAGGTTCCGAGTGATTCGGGTATTTTTCGGAGTACCGGAGAGTTACGGGAATATGTATTGGGCCTTATTGGGCCATACGGGAAAGAAGAAAAAGGGCCTCAAGGGTGGCCGCACCCCTCCCCTTGGTCTGGTCCGAATTGGACTAGGGAAGGGGGGCGCACCCTTCCTTCTTTCTCCTTCCCCCTTCCCTTCTCCTACTCCCACAAGGAAAGGAGGAGTCCTACTCCCCCCTATGGCGCGCCTCTCCCCTTGGCCGGCTGCCTTCCCCTTGCTCCTTTATATACGGGGGCAGGGGGGCACCCCAGAGACACAACAATTGATCCTTGAGATCTCTTAGCCGTGTGCGGTGCCCCCCTCCACCATATTACACCTCGATAATACCGTTGCGGAGCTTAGGCGAAGCCCTGCGTCGGTGGAACAACATCATCGTCACCACGCCGTCGTGCTGACGAAACTCTCCCTCAACACTCGGCTGGATCGGAGTTCGAGGGACGTCATCGAGCTGAACGTGTGTAGAACTCGGAGTTGTCGTACGTTCGGTACTTGATCGGTCGGATCGTGAAGACGTACGACTACATCAACCACGTTGTGATAACGCTTCCGCTTTCGGTCTACGAGGGTATGTGGACAACACTCTCCCCTCTCGTTGCTATGCATCACCATGATCTTGCGTGTGTGTAGGAAATTTTTTGAAATTATTACGTTCCCCAACACTAAGTTCAGCCAGGTCCTCAACAGTCACCCCGAGCGCATTAACCAGTGCCTTTATCATATTTTTCTTCCTCCTCTTACCCGCTCGAAGATGGAAGAATCTGGTATTTTTGTCACCTGAAGTTAGCCACTCAATTCTGGATCGTTGCCTCCACATAAGCTCTTCGCGGTGATATAGTTCAACCAATCTCTCGTTGGTTTTGATCTCTCGATGTGTCGGTCCTATCCTTGTGGGATCACCACGCAACCGCTCGAGTTCTTGCAACAACTCTTTGATTTCTTTTCGGACGCTGCCGAAAGTTTCCCTATTCCACCTGCCAAGATTATGTGCCATGTCATCTAGCTTAGTCCGCAGCTCCTCAAGGCTCAAGGCCAGCTGGTCCACGCCCCACAAATGTTTCATAGTATCATTCCACTCCCCATGTGTTTCCCACATCACCTCGTATCTGAAAGGAGGTTTTGCCGGAGGCCTCCCTTGTTCGTCATCCATCATGATCAAGATCGGGCTGTGATCCGAAGTGGCCGTCGTGAGATGCTTGACCATTGCATTAGGGAACCTCGCCATCCACTCAGAAGATGCAAGAGCTCGATCCAAACGCACCCGGGTATAGCTGCCCTCCATTACCTTTTTTTCAAAGGTCCAAAAGTTGCCCTGATAGCCAATATCCTCCAACATGCAAACGTCCACCGCATCTCGAAAGCCCTGGATTTGAGCATTGCAACGTTCTCCAATACCTTGTTGTTCATCTGGACGTAGAGCCTCGTTGAAATCACCGAAGCAAATCCAAGGAAGTGGACTTAAACTTGCAATTCCTTTCATCGTGTCCCAAGTCTGGTAACGTAGTTGTGTCTGTGCTTCTCCATAGAAACACGAAGCTCGCCATGGATCATGATCAGGTTCATCTACTCTACAATCTATATGATACATTGAGTAGCCCAAAATTTCAACCTTTATTGGATTGCTCCAGAATATTCCAAGACCACCACTGCGGCCTTGACTACTAACAGCAAAAGCATTGTCATAACCAAGAGTACTTGCTAGTTTTTTCTACCCTATGCCTATCAATTTGTGTTTCAACGATACAAAGCAGGGTAGGGGCAAATTTCGGTACTAGCTCACGGAGCTCTCGGACTGTCACGGCCTTGCCCGCGCTGCGGCAGTTCCAGCTGAGGAGACTCATTGTGCCCGGCAGTACTCCCCGAAGGAGTCCGCCGATGCTGCTTCAAGTAACTTGTCACCTATCTTGTTATCAATCTTCCCCTGTGCACTTTGCTCCCCGACCAAGCTCGTTTTCGCCCTCTTCAGATCTTGCTTTGGGGGTGGGCTCACCGGTGTTTGAGATGGTGGTAGCGCCAAGACGCCACCATTCATTATCACACCCTGGCCTGCCCCATAAGACTTCACCATTGCATTCACCTGTGTCCTCTTTCTGTTGAGCTCCGCATCAGACATGTGCAGATCTTCCTTTGTGCCCCCATCAGGCTTACCACGAGCAAGATCATGTTCGTCCCGATCACTACTCCCCCGGCCACCTCGACCTCCTCTACGGCCACCACGCCGTCCTCGGCCCCCACCAGGCCCCTGGCCCGTGCGCATTGCCCAGGTAGCCCTCAAGTCCTTGAATATCAAAGCAGAAGGAGGATGGATGCCGGTGCCATGTTCTTTAAATAGGTGACCTAACATGCCACAAACCGCACACCAATCTGGGAGTTTATCATATTTCACCCTGTAGATCTGCCTTCTTCCTTCTTGTATCATCGAGACTGCGTTCTTTAGCGGCTTGGTGACATTGATCCTCACCCAAACTCTGTGAAAATTCCCCGTAAAGTCTTGCGACGGGGGTTCAGCGAACAGTACCTCTCCTATCTTTGCTGCCAAAGATGACACTAGATGAGCATAGAGGGGTGGTATATCATGAATTTGCACCCAGATCTCAATGGAGTCAAGTTGGACAGTGGAGGGTTTAGCTATTCCATCATACGGTTTAAGAATTACCGCATCTCCTCTAAAGTGCCAAGGCCCTTCCTGGGTTACACGCTCCCAATCTCCCAAGCATGCAAATTGAGCTGTGTAAAGATTTTCCTCTAAAGGCTTGAACTGAACCTCTTGGGCAAGATCCCAAGCTGATCTCATGTTCCTGAAAAACCAAAATTGACTATAGGTTTTGGCACTGTTGACCTTGACGAGCGCAATCCATCGAGCCGCCTCCAATGGCGCATCCTTCTCATCAAAAAGCACGTCATCGAGATCCACTTCTCGCAGTCCCAATTCTTTCATCAGTGTTGCCACGTCGTCAACCTCTGGCACCGCCGAAGCCGATCCTGCAGCTCCATCAGATGCCATCTACCTTCGATCCCTAACCCGACAGAACTATCGGGCCTTCCAGAGGAACCCTAGGTCCTCCCCCTCCCCACCGCCGCCTGGACCAGCGAGCGCCTACGGCGCCCCCTAATCAAGGGGAAGACGGCAGGGGATCACGGCGGAGGCAGGGGATCGCAGAACTCAACGGCGGCAACCGGAATCGCCCCGAGAGGAGGAAACCCTAATTAGAGGGAAATTGGTGGCATCCCTGGGAGAGAGGCTTGTACTGAATATTTTTCTTCCCCGAGGCCATGTGAGCTCGAGTTTAGAAATTTCGTGTCTATTTATTGAGAGTTCTGAGCCCAACATGTAGGACAGCCTACCTCGGGCCATTTTATGAGAGCAGCCCAATCCCTTGTAGCTGATGGGCCCATCATACGTACCCCACTTGTGTTCGGCTACTGGAATACTGAGACCAACAGCCTACTAACCGCAAGTGGCAAACCAACCACAGGTCATCGCAATTCCTATTTAGCGCATGTAGCGTCAGTTTTTAGGCCTTGTACAATCCTAGATGCTTAGGGAGGTGTTTAGAAAAATAAACCAGATTTTTCTAAAGCACCGGTGCCTATTTCTATAGGAGAGGCGCCTAATTAAGCGTATATCCTGTACAAATAAGCATCGGTGCTTAAGAAAATTCTGGTTTATTTATAAGGCCTTGTACAATGGGAGGTGCTTAGGGAGGTGCTTAAAGAAATAAACCAGATATTTTTTAAGCACCGGTGCTTATTTGTACAGGGTAGACACTTAACTAAGCGTCTCTCCTGTATAAATAGGCACCGGTGCTTCAGAAAAACTCGGTTTATTTTCCTAAGCACCTCCCATTGTACAAGGCCTAAGCACCTCCCCTAAGCATCTTACATTGTACAAGGCCTTAAGCGCCGTGGAAGGAAGCCAACGCCCACCATCCCCCCTCCCTCATTGGCCGACCCAAAAAAAGGCGAGCGCTCGCTCGGGGCGCGTTGTTTTTCGCAGTTGACTGGTCCATCATTGATTGTTGACTTTTCAAAAAATACAATTTAAAAACACAATATTTTTAAAAGATTGTACGTGAATTCGAAAAAATCATGGGTTCAAATAAAGGTCATGTTTTTGAAAAAGTTCACGAACTTGAAAACTTCATGAGTTCAAAAAAAGTTCATGGGATCCAAACAAAGTTCACGAATTCGAAAAAGTTCATGAGTTCACAAAAAGTTCACAGGATTTGGAAAATTTCACGGCTTTGAAAAAAGTTCACGGGATTTAAAAAGAGCTCACGTATTTGAAAAACTTTCACGAACTGGAAAGAGTTCACTAGTTCAAAAAAGTTTACGCATTTGAAGAAAAGTCCATGCATTTTTAAAACTTCACTAATGTGCAAAAAGTTCACGATTTTTGAAAAACAAATCAAACATTTGAAAAAAAAAGTTCGCCAAAAAAGACAAATAAAAAAGAACCAAAAACCAAATAGAAAGCCAAAAAAGCCATCTGATAGCTTCTAGAAGCTTCCCCAAACCGACCAAAAGTTTCTAGAAGCCTAAAAAACCAACTAGGTCGCTTCCGAAAAAAGAAAGAACGTTGCTTAGGTTGGGATAACGCATCTCTACTCATATAAAAACCTAAGTTGATGATGATGGTGTGCCTGCCATCTTTCATCAATAGCCGTCGGATCTAGATCTGACGCATACAAAGCAAACTGCTGCAGTTTTGCAAAAAGATGCCCACACTTGTTTTCATATTTACAAACAACTCCTTGTCTCTCCCAATCAGCCTTATCTCTTCGCCACCACATCCAGAAGGCCATGGAACAATATGGTGTGATGGCCGCTACCGGCGCCGTCCACCTCCAATCTTGGTGTCCCGTGCAATGCACGGGCATCTTACTAGTTCACGTACAAAAGTCTGCATTGTCGTGAAAAGTCTTTCGAGAAGGGGGGAAATGGGCCTACTACAATCTCCCTCGATGTCCCAACAGGGCTTGGCCCATTTACATTTTTATTCTTCTCCTTCGAACTGTCCGTCAACTGTACACAATGCGCGTGCGAATTTTTCGTGGATTCCGATTTTGGAATCTTCTAGACGCTTCCCATTTTAAGTTTCTTTATGTTTCTGTTGGTCCTTTCTTTGGTTTTCTTTTTTTTGGGGGGGGGGGGGTTCCTTTCCTTCATTTTTACTATTCCCTTTTCATTTTCCTTTACTTCTTTTGATACTTTTTTACTTTTATTGTTTTAATTTGTAATCGTTTTATTAATTTGATGAACTTAATTGAGTTAGCGAAGATATTTTGAAAGTGATGAACAAATTTTGAATTTGGAAACATTTTTTGATTTTCATTAACCTTTTTTGAATTTGTTGAACAATTCCTGAATTATCGATCAGTTTCTGAATTTGGTGAACATTTTTGTAATAAGATGAACATTTTTCAAATTGATGAATAATTTTTGGATGCAATGAAGTTTTTTTTAACTAGCGAATTTTTTCGCAACTGTTGAACAAATTTTGAATTGATGAACTTTTTTTCAAATTTGCTAACCTTTACAAAAATTTACGAACTTTTTTTTCAGAAAACATACAAAAACAGTGGCAAACCAACCCAAGCCGGCTAGAAAGGCAGCGATCGAGACAGTCCAGAGCTAGCGACCGCGCAGCATTACTGCGCCGGCCCATAGAACACTCGCGTGAGCGCTATAACGCGACGCGGCGCTATAAGCGCTGGTTAGGAGGGTCCCGCTAGCTCATCTAAGAAAAAAAAGGAGGTCTCACTAGTTCATCTCACGAAAAAAAGGAGGTCTCACTAGTTCATCTCAGGAAAAAAAAAAGGAGGTCTATCACCCAGATCGTCAAGCTGAAGGGGCGGGAGCCCGCTCCCTAGGGTTCCGCCGCCCCTCCTCCCCAGCCGCCGCCGGCGGCTGCCCCCGCCCCCTCCCACCGCCGCCGGCCGCCGGCCTCGCACGCTCCTCCTCCCTTTCCTCCTCCCCCGTGCCCCCGTCCGCCTGCTCGCCCCCCCTCCCCCCGCGGGCGACGGGCGGCCCCCCCTCCCCGTCCATCTCCCTCCCCGCCGCCGCCGGCTGGGTCCGCCGGGACTTGCCCGTGCGGCGCCGGCGGCGGCGGGCTGTCCCTTCCCCGCTCGCTCATGGGGGGCGCGCGGGCCTCCCGATGGCGGCGGGAGTCCGGCGAGCATCGTGGTCCTTGGTGCGGTGGCGCGGCCGTTGGCCGCAGGGCGGCGTGGCGGTGCTGGTGGCCGGCGGCGCCCGCGCGGCCCAGATGTGGGCCCTTTCGGGCTCCATATGGGTTAGGGCGGGCCGGCGACTCGGTGCGCGGCGACGCTGCTCCCTGGTTGGTGGCGAAGAGGCGGTGGCGGCTTCGTCGGCCGGCGAGCTGCAGTGTGACGACAGGGGCTGTCCGGACTCTTTTGGGTCCGGCCGGGCCTCGACGCCAGGTAATCCCCTTGTCCGTGCATCCGGTCGGCTCCGTGGTGGCGGTGGTGGTTGTCCCCTCACGTCGGCGATGTTGCGGATGCCCCCGAGGCCACTATCTCTTCTCCCTCCCTCCAGGTCTCGTGTCGGTGACCTCTGGGAGACGACGAAGTTGATTCGGTGACCGTGGTGGCACATGTTGGTGGGCAGCGTGATTGACGGTGCACGATGATTCGTCTGGGGTGGTGGTGGGGGTTTGGGTTGGGAGAATTCTCTGGCGGCTCGTCCGGCCCCGATGAGGCGACACCTGTGGGTGCCGCCGGACCTTCCTGAAGGGCGTCGGGTACACCCCTTCCCCCCACTGCCCCCCTCGTACCGGGGAAAACCCTAGGACTAGTCCGGGCAACAGCGGCGTCGTCGTCGCCTCCTCTTGAAGGTGTTGATTGGTACGCGGCGCTTCAGAGTGCTGGGATCGTGGTGGTACTTCTCCGGAGGGTGCAGCGGTCGCCGTTCATCTTCGTTTCGTTGATCTGCCGTTGTTGGCATTTATTTCTCTTTCTTTCTTCTTTGTTTTTCTTTGGCCTTGTTTGTGCTGCGGCCCCCAGGACCTATCGTTTGATGTACCGGTGGTTGCTTTCTAATACAAAGCGGGGGGAAATCCTTTTTCTTAAAAAAGGAGGTCTCACTAGTTTTTCTCAAAAAAGAAAAAAGGAGGTCTCACTAGTCATCCGCAAGACCCCAACCAGAAAGAAAACATATTTCTCTCTGAAAAAAAAACAGTTCATAACCCAGTTATTGGAAGATGAAAAAGACACAGCAACAAATGATGCATCGCAGACACTTGGTACTACGATCAGTTATTTGAACAGTGCACGCTCCACCGCCCGCCGGCTCCGGCGAAGGCAAACCAGAAGCACCCACTTGCATGTCCGTAAAGCAAACATCAGTGGAAACAACACAGAAATGGCAATGACAGTTCGGAATAATTGCTGAAGATTCCTTTCTTTTTTGTCCCTGGTAATGGGGATGAATTAAAGAGCTGCATCCAAGTGCAGTCTCGACTCTCGACAGAAAACGACGCCTGAATCAATCAAAACTCAAAAGAGGGGTGCGCTCGAAGAAGCCCATCACCACACTCGTCAAGAAGCCGCAAACGCAGCAGCAGCCTCGCTCTCTCGTCCCAGCAGCAGCTCCAAAAGAGGCGCTGGACGAAGGCCAGATGAACTGTAAACAACAACTCCTATGTGCTCTTTACATCAGAATCATCATATGCTACTACTACTATACTGTTACTGGTTCACCTCCCATGGAGCCACGGCGACACCGCGCCGGCCGTTCCTTATTCCGGGGGAGCGCCGCGCCGATGCCAGCCAGCCGCCGTCCGACGCGTTCCGGTCACCGCGTGAGCCGGAGCACCGGCGGCGTGGGCGGCGGCAGGCCGTGGGACTCGACGAGGATGGACCAGAGCACGTGCACGTCCTCGCACTGGCACGACTTGACGTCGTCGTACAGGATGTAGATCCCTCTCTCTGCAAACACCAAACAAACAAGCACACGATCAGAAACAGGAGAGAAGAACAGAGACTGTATCTGAAGTACGTAACAAACAGGAGGATCGGACGGACGTACTCTTCCTTGGCACGGTGTTGATGTTGCACCAGAGCTTCCTGAGCGGGGAGACGAGGGAGCGGAGCCACCCCATGCTGAGCGGACGCGCCGTGGGCCGTCCTCTGCTCCCCGCCCTTTATACCGCCCCAGCAATGGCTGGTGGCACGGAGCTGGTGCGGTGGTGGTGGTGGTGGTGCGCGTGTAATGTGTGCATGAGTCGGACGGACTGGCGGTAAAGCGACCAGAGGCTTCGTTCGTTCGGCTTGCTTTACACTTGGGTAAAGCCTCGCACACTGTTCTTCCTCCTTGGCAGCCACATGACTGGAGTGAGCGCTCTGCCTCCCCTGCCACACCAGACTCCCTTGCGGCACAATCAATCAGTCAATCGTGCGCGCGGCGGTGATCTCCGTACGGTGCGTGGTCGTTTTCCCGGATCTATTCTGCCCCCCGCGCGCGCGTACGTGTGAGCGCGACCCGCCTTCCGTCGCACGCTCGCGCTCCCGACACTGGTAACTGGCAACTGGCAAGAGAAGCTGCCGTCTGTGCCGTGTATCGTATGGTTGAGCACCAGACTTTCACCACGCCCCTGCGCCTTTTCTTACTAGATTGATTAAGAGCATCTCCAATAGAAGATGCAAAACAAGAGATTTAAAAATTTACATATTCAAAAAGTGCTTTTTCCATTAAAAAAAGAGCCAACTCCAACAGGCGAAACGGAGATGTAAAACAGCTACTCCAATAAAAGATGCAAATCGAGATGTAAAAACTATATTTCAATTAGTACTTCATTTGAGGGGGCGGCGAGGCCGGGCGGTGGCAACGGGGCGGATGGCATGGGGGCTTCAAGGTCGGGCGGCAGCGGGGTCAGGCGAGGTCAGAGCGACGGCGTGGGAATGTGGGCGACGACGCGCGGGGCAACGAGGTCGGGCAGCGGCGACGGCGCGGGGGGGCGATGAGGTCGGGCGGTGGCGTAGGGGCGGTGAGGTTGGGCGGTGCCAACGGGGCGGACGGCGCAGGGGCGGCGAGGTCGGGCAGCGGCGACGGTGCGGGGGGGCGATGAGGTCGGGCGGTGGCGTAGGGGCGGTGAGGTTGGGCGGTGGCGACGGGGCGGACGGCGCAGGGGCGGCGAGGGGGCGGACGGCGCGCGGGGGGGGGGGGGGGGGGAGGGGGGACTCGAGCGATGTCCAGGGGCTGGCGGAGAAGAGGCGATGGCCAGGGGCTGGCGGAGAGGAGTCGACGGTCGGGGCTGGCGGAGGAGCGGTGGTGGGGCCGAATCGGGCGGCGGTGGGGTCTTGCGAGGTCAGAGCGACGGGCGACGGGCTGGGGACAGGGCGACTCGAGCGATGGCCGGGGGCTGGCGGAGGAGCGATGGCGAGGGCCGAATCGGACGGCAACGGGCAGCGGAAATTAGTGACGGCCGGTGGCAGAGGAACTTCGGAGCCGGCGAGGCAGGCGGTGGGGTGGAGGCGTGGCGACTCGAGCAACGGCCGGGGGCTGGCGGAGGAGCGGTGGCGGGGACCGAATCGGACGGCAACGGGCAGCGGAAATTAGTGACAGCCGATAGCATAGGAATTTCGGAGCCGGCAAGGCAGGCGGCGGGGTGGGGGCGTGGCGATTCGAGCGACGGCCGGGGGCTGGCGGAGGAGCGGTAGCGGGGGCCGAATCGGGCCGCAACGGGCAATGGAAATTAGTGACGGCCGATAGCAGAGGAACTTCGGAGCCAGCGAGGCAGACGGCGGGGTGGGGGCGGGGCGACTCGAGCGACGACCAGGGGCTGGCGGAGGAGCGATGGCAGGGCCCGAATCGGGCGGCAACGCGCAACGGAAATTAGTGGCGGCCGACAACAGAGGAACTTCGGAGCCGGCGAGGCAAGCGGCGGGGGATGGGGGCGAAGTCGCGGCGGGCCCGACGATCGTCGGGCGGGTGGCAACGGCGGTGATTTGGTGCGATTTGGCCGGCGGCGAAGTTGGGTAGGTGACGGCTAGTTGCGCGGAAGAGAATGGAACGGCGGTTGGGCGGTTGCATTTTTACATCTCCTGTAGGTGGAGATGCAAATTTGCATCGTGAGGTATTGTAGTTTACATCTTCGAAAGATGAAAGTATGTTTTTTTTTTCATCTACACCATCCGTTGAAGAGGTGTTTTTGGCCCTCGGAGTTGCAAAAGTTAGTTATTTTTTCATATACATCTTCTATAAGAAAATACTCCCTTCATTTCTTTTTAGTTAGCATATAAATTTTGCTCAAAGTCAAACTTTGTAAAATTTGATTAAATTTATAATAAAAAATATCAACATTCACAATACTAAATTAATATTATTAGATGCATTATGAAATTAATTTTCACACTATATAATTTTAGTATCATAGATGTTGATATTTTTTTTATAAATTTGATCAAACTTTGCTTAGTTTGACTTTAAACAAATTTTATATGCGGAGTAAAAAAAACGAAGGAAGTAGAAAACGTTGCACCAACAGAACCATAAGTCACCGGTTCCTTCTGTCTGATTACACTAGTCCCAGTGTTAAATAAACACGCTAATAAGCTAGGGACGCTTCTACCTGAAGCTCGCCCTTGTCTTCGTCCTTGCCATGCATGATGCTCGGTTAGACCAGCCCACGCAGGCGTGTGAATGCATCCAGGCACAGGGTGATTCTTACAGTGCACGGCACCAGTTAACCAGACAAGCGATCGACCCAGCAAGCAACCCACGCACCAACGGCTCACCGACGCTCTCTCGGTGACCGACGGGCGAGCTCGTTATCCACGCGATCACTTTATAAAAATCCCCGTGAGCTCCATCGCGCCTTGTGGAGCCGTGGCTGCGCCCGTGCGGGCGCCAACGTCCGGCCACCTGAAGGATCCGCGCGCACCATGTCTGCATCGGGAGAAAGAAAGAGCGGATCCTGCGGTTTTGCGGCTAGCTTTATTTCTGAATTAAGCATGGTTAGTGTGGGCCTTTCGGGATTGCTTGAGGTCACACGGGATCGCGAGACGGTGGTGGCGGCCTACGCGGCTGGCCCCTCTAGAATATGCAAAGCGTGCTTAAGTGATTGTTTGCCTTGGTAGGATCGGGGATCAGTGGTTCTGTGGGAGTGGGATCCTGACATGGTACCTCGCAAAAGGTTAGAAGGAGCTGTTGCGCCAAGAAAAGATGGTCCTCACTGCTTATCAGGGTTGGGGAGTTCCATTTTTCTACTACTATATCGAGATGTCCTTTTAGGGACTGTCATCTAGTGTCTCCTTTCGGGCCGTGAGAACTGACAAGGCCACCAGAGATCAATACTGTAAGCAAGCACCAGGCAACAGTTGCCTCGAGGAAATAAGCAATCAGTTCTCTGCAAGTAGTATGCATGACTGAAGGCCGAGCATAGGTCGAGACTAGAGAGGTGAGTAATATGCCACATGATTTATTTATTTATTTTGAAAAGGAGGATAACCTCAATATGCCACACGATGGACGCGAGAGCTATATCTCGCTTATAGCGAGATCAAAGGAGGTCTCGCCTGAAGGATTATTTTTCCTAGTGTAGCTACTGGGTCGGCAAGGTTTACTATTTTTTCGGTTCACTAGCACGCCGTGTAAGTTTTTCATTGGTCTTTTCGGGCTCACTAGCACGCCATGTGAGTTTTTCACTAGCTAGCCGTGTAAGTTTCATTGATTGTTGTCCTTTTTAGATGAAAGGATCGAACCGAGCCATTCGGGCTCGAGCTTCACCCAACTTTGAATTAACAAAGCCATCAACCGGTCAGGATTACAAAAGCACAACATACAATTGAAGAAATAAAAGGAAAACGGGAATGCAACCATTAAAGAAATAAAAGGAAAACAGCGATGCAACCCCAAGGCAGCAGATACAAGGCGTTGTGGAGGCTAAGATCTATGACCAAAGAAGAAAATAATACAACTTGGGGACCTAACAGGGGCTAGAAGGGATTGCGCCAAGGGAAGAAGCTCGCCATCGACACACCGAAGGCAAAGTGGAGCTGCTCCTGCCAGAGCCAGCAAGACCACCTGAAAACAGGGCAACCACTCGAGCACACCCCAAGCCACAAATTGCATCTCGCACACGAGGAGCAAGCCGCAGACTCTAGCCGGAGGAACAGAGCACTTCATGAAGACATGGCGAGCAATGGGCAATGAAGCAACAAATTGCATCTCGCACACGAGGAGCAAGCCGCAGACTCTAGCAAAAGGAACACAGCACTTCATGAAGACACGGCGAGCAATGGGCAACAAAGCCACCAGGAGGGCCGAGCCACGCCAAGACCAGTGACACACCTCCAACAGCGCGACCAGATCGCCATAGAGGGGACCACTATCCCCTCTCGCGCAGGCCGAGGGCGTTGACCCACCGGACAACCGGACCGCACAGAGGAGGGAGTAAAGCGGCTTGAGGAGGGCATCGAACCTCCACAACGGGAGTCGCCGCTGGACGAAAGGAGCCGCCGCCAATAGGAGCACCAAAGGTTTGCTGCAAACCACCCTCCTCCCCACAAACCCAAAACCACGCCTTCAAGAAGGAGGTGCAGAAGCACCATCGCCGCCCAACCAAAAGGTTCCGGATTTTCACCCAAGAGCAGGGGAGGGAGGAGGGGAGGAGATGGACCTCAAAGTTGGTTTTTATCTTCGGTCTATTTGGACTAGTCCGACTTTTGTCGGGTTTTTCATTCATTCTTTTTCTTTGTTTTCATTACTATTTTCTTTTGTTTTTTCCTTTCTTTTTTCTTCGTTCATATTTGTTCCCTTTTGTTTTTCATCAGTTTTCTTTGTTATTGTCTTGTTTTTCACTGTTTTCATTCTTTTGCATCGATTTTCTTTTGTTTTTCCTTTTCTTTATTTATTTGTCAGTTCTTCTTTTTGTTATCTGTTTGTATACAACAGGAACATTTTTTATGTTTAATATTTTTAAATACATAAAAAAAATCATATACATCTAAACCATTTTTAGTACATCTTGGGCCTTTTTAAATACGTGATAACATTTTTTCAAATATATGGTATTCTACACATCTAAACCATGTGTACTTTTTAATATACATAGTAGGTTTTTGTATAAATAAATAACACATTTTTACACATGTTTTACATTCCTAAATGCACATTGTACATTTTTTTGTTTTCATACATGGTTAATATATATTTTTAATACATGATTGATACTTTTTTACAACTATATATTTTTTATGTCTACTTTTTTCATACACGGTGTACATTTTTCTTATACATCGTGAACATATTTTACATATGTTTAATAGTTTTTAAATACATGATTTTTTTCATATATTTTTATTTCTTCTTTTTTCATACACGTTGTATATTTTTGGTATAATCAGAAAAAATTTCTATACACATGTAACACTTTTCATACACATTATACATTTTCTCAAATACATGCTTTGTTGTCTACTTTTTCGTACACAATATAAATTTTTTGTATACATCTAAAAATATTATACACATTTAAAAAATTCAAATACATGATTAACTTTTTTTTCAAATACATATTTTGATGTCTATTCTTTTTCATGCACACTGTACATTAGTTGTATATATCTGAAATATTATTTTATACTCCCTCAGTTCCTAAATATAAGTCTTTAAAGAGATTTCAATATGAACTACATACGGATGTATATAAACATAGTTTAGAGTTAGATTCATTCATTTTGCTCCGTATGTAGTTCATATTGGAATCTCAAAAAGACTTATATTTAGGAACAGAGGGAGTACACATTTAATACTTTTATAAATACATGATTAATAAAAAATATCAAAGACATGTTTGATGTCTACTGTTTTCCATCCACATTGTATAAAAAAATCAAAAACATTATTTTTATACAAATTTATCATTTTCAAATATATGATTTCTTTCTTTTTTATCTTTTATCTATTCGGATAGAACATGAACATTTTTTAAATTTATTATTTTTAAGTACAAAAATAAATTCATATACATCTGGAATATATTTTTTGTACGTGCATTTTTTAATGCGTGATAACATTTTTTCAAATATATGGTTTTAATGTCTACTTTTTTATATATATTTTTCATACACATTTTCGTATTAAATTTCTTAAATACATGATTGACATTTTAGCATATATATGTTTTTACGCCTCTTTTTCATACACATTGTACATTTTTTTTCTATTCATGGTTAATATTTTTCAAATACATTTATTAATATATAGTTTTGACTAAAAATAGTCGGAGCGGCTCCTACTATGCTATATTAATATATAATGGATATTTACATGGTTGGGAGGAAAGTCCCCAAAAAAGAAAGCAAACAAGCATAGTCTAACGTGAATTTACAAAAGAAGTGATATAATCACTGAGATCAGGAGACACTCTCTATCTAAGTGAGGTAAGATCAGCCATAGTTCTCTCAAACCAAGCTCTATATGAAGGACTGATCTGATTGACGATGAAGTTATTTCTCTCCTTCCAAATATTCCAGGCAGTAACGGTGAATATTTCAAAGAAAAGCCCTACCAAAATAAATTTCATTTGTCCTGATTGTGGCCTCAATCCTTGAGATGCCAGAGTTGTATGAGATACCAATCTTAGGGCAGCAAGCTTGGCTAAAAGGGCAATTAAAGATCAAATGATCAATGGTCTCTCCTCTTGAGCGGTGCATAGGACGCATGATTCAATATCTCCAACATGAAAATATCTTCTTTTGAGCATGTTGCTTGTGTTCAGTCTATCAGCTAAAAGAAACCATATGAATACATTTAGTTTCATTTGGAGTTTTGATTTCCATATCCATTTTGAAAGGCTCCTGACAAGTAATTTGTCTATGACAGTGAGTGTTGAATTTTTTGGACGAATAAACAGGGCCCCACGGGTATGACCACTGACCACTGATTTTTTTTGCAAGTATATGTTTTTTATGTCTACTTTTTTCCTAGACGTTATGCATTTTTCGTATACATCAGGAAGATTTTTTACATATGTTTTACATTTTCTAAATACATGATGTTTTTTTTTCATATATAAGTTTTTTGATGTTCGCTTTTTTCATACACGTGTTACTTTATTCGTATACATCAGAAACATTTTTCGCATACATCAAGATCATTTTTTTTACATATGTTTAACATTTTCTAAATACATCATATATATGTCTTTTGATGTCTACTTTTTTCATACACGTTGTATATTATTCATATACATCAGAAACATTTTATATACACATTTAACACTTTTCGTACATATTATATGTTTTCTCTAATACGTGCTCTGCTGTCTATTTTTTCATACGCAATATGCATTTTTTGTATACATCTGAAACTTTTTTATACACATTTAAAAAAAATCAAATACATGACTTTTTTTCAAATACATGTTTTGATGTCTATTCTTTTTCATACACATTGTACATTAGTTGTATACATTTGAAACATTATTTTCTACATGTTTAATATTTAAAAAAGACATGATTAATAATAAATTCAAATAAATTTTTTATGTCTACTTTTTGCCTTGCACATTGTACATTGTCTGTATACATCCAAAATATTATTTATATATGTTCAACATTTTGAAAGTACATGATTTTTTAAATACACAATGAACATTTGTTAATACACGATGGACATATTTTAATACACGAGTGAACATTTGTTTCAAACATGATCGACATTTTTATATAACTAGTGAAAAATAAGAAAAATAACTACACATATACTTAACAGAAAAAAGGGAAGTCACTTGCGTCGACAGAATTCTTATCCCACGCCGCCACAATCGAAGGTGGTCGCTCCAGCCACCGCGATGCATGTGTGTGCTTGGGACGATGAGCAATGCAAGCAAATGAAGTAGTTGTGGCCCATTTGGCCCGTGTACAAGGCGCTAGGCGGGCAAGCGTTCCTTCGAGCTCGCTATAAGCGACAAATAGATGCCTTCCTTCTAAAAAAAGACAAATAGATGCCCACCTTGATGGCAATCATAAGCAATCTAGGCAACAAAGGGTGAGAAGGGTGGGCCGAGCCTGAAGCTAGCCTAGCCAATTACTAAACTTCGAGCATTTTTAGAACGAATTTATATGGGCTATCGATCTCGAGCCTGGGCTACAGGGAGCCTAAACTGTCAAGGCCTTTTTTTCTTGGCAGAGATGCCCAGACTGTAGGAGATATGCCATAGAGACAATAATAAACGTTATTATTTATCTCATGTTCGTAATTAAGTTTATATTCCGTGCTATAACTGCTATGGTTCTCGAGTCTGCAATAACACGAGGCTCGGAGGAAGACTCATATGCATGTGTGGAATAATAGACGGTAAAATGTATTCCTGGTCATGCTTCTAAGACTGGCTCAAGTATTGCATTATGATCCTGTTATTCTGATCATGGGCATGACTATGCCGGCAATTTTTATGGCACAATGTTAGAAGAATACTTGTGTTGAATGGACCTGAATTGATGTTATGCTATGAGATACTTTCGTCACAAGTTAATGGTTAATAACACAGGGATAGTTTATGTTTGCATAATTCCTTAGACCATGAGAGTATCAAGTTCCTTCGTACTTTCTTCGTGAACTTTGGGGTTTGTTAAACGTCATCCATAACTGGGTGGCTATTACGGCGACTTGCGGGTTCACGAAAAAGTATGACATGAAATGAGATAGTTCAAGATTGGGATTTGCTCCTCCGACGATGGAGAGATATTCTTGGGCCCTTTCGGTGTTACGGTATCCATCATCGTCTGGCCAAACACATTGCGATTTGATCACAGGGATGCCAGAACACGGAAACGAGAAAAGAGAACAAAACTAGTAACGAGGTAACTGGCATGGTGGACAAGTATTGATCCATGGGGATGCCGATAAATCTCACCTCGGGTGTTTGTAACATATCGCGAAGCAACATGAATAGCACATGGCAACGGGAGGTTCACTCGAATATTTATTCGTGTGGGTATAGAGGTCAACATGGGTGTCCAGTCCACGGCTCCGATGTTGATCATTGATCGGAAAGTGTTGCGGTCATGTCTATACTTCACCGAACCTATAGAGTCACACGCTTAAGGGACATCTATCTGCTGAACCGGAAGTGTTTTGGAGTTAACGAAGAAAATTCCGAATCAAACCACCATACCGGAAATGTTTCGGAACGTCCCCTGAATGATTTTAGAGGGTGCCGGAAATGTTCTGGGATTTTCTATATTTTTTTCAGAAGAAATGATCGTGGAAAACATCCTGTCCTAGCATGAGGGGGCAAGATCCCAGGATTCGTGGGCTGATTTGTTGGGGCGCCCCCTTTGGGGGGCAGCCCATGTTTGGTGGCTTTTTGGGAGGGAGCATTCATGTTTGATGGAGCCCATGTTTGGTGGCTTTTTGGGGAGGGAGCATCCATGTTTGATGGAGCCCATGTTTGGTGGCTTTTTGGGGAGGGAGCATCCATGTTTGATGGAGCCCATGTTTGGTGGCTTTTTTAGGAGGGAGCATCCATGTTTGATGGAGCCCATGTTTGGTGGCTTTTTGTGGAGGGATCACCCATCTTTGGTGGCTTTTTGTGAGCCGCTTCCTGTTGGGGAGCGTAGTAATTTAAAAAAAAAATCCTACGCACACGCAAGATCATGGTGATGCATAGCAACGAGAGGGGAGAGTGTGTCCACGTACCCTCATAGACCGAAAGCGGAAGCGTTAGCACAACGCGGTTGATGTAGTCGTACGTCTTCACGATCCGACCGATCAAGTACCGAACGCACGGCACCTCCGAGTTCAGCACACGTTCAACTCGATGACGTCCCTCGAACTCCGATCCAGCCGAGCTTTGAGGGAGAGTTCCGTCAGCACGACGGCGTGGTGACGATGATGATGTTCTACCGACGCAGGGCTTCGCCTAAGCACCGCTACGATATTATCGAGGTGGATTATGGTGGAGGGGGCACCGCACACGGCTAAGAGATCCAAGGGATCAATTGTTGTGTCTATGGGGTGCCCCTTCCTCCGTATATAAAGGGGGGGAGGAGGAGAGGGTCGGCCTAGGGGAGAGGCGCGCCCAAGGGGGGGCAATCCTACTCCAAGTAGGTTTGCCCCCCCTTTCCTATTCCAAGTAGGAAAAGGGGGGAGGAGGAGGTGGAGAGAAGGAAGGAGAAGGGGGGCCGCCGCCCCCTTCCCTTTCCCAATTCGGATTGGGGCAAGGGGGCCCGCGCGCCACCTCCTGGCCTCCCTCTCTCCTTTCCACTAAGGCCCATAAGGCCCAATAGCTTCCCGGTCGGGGTTCCGGTAACCCCCGGTACTCCGATAAATGTCTGAAACCTCCCGGAACCATTCCGGTGTCCAAACTTAGTCGTCCAATATATCGATCTTTACGTCTCGACCATTTCAAGACTCCTCGTCATGTCCGTGATCACATCCGGGACTCCGAACTACCTTCGGTATATCAAAACACATAAACTCATAATATAACCGTCATCGAACTTTAAGCGTGCGGACCCTACAGGTTCGAGAACTATGTAGACATGACCGAAACACGTCTCCGGTCAATAACCAATAGCGGAACCTGGATGCTCATATTGGGTCCCACATATTCTACGAAGATCTTTATCGGTCAAACCGCATAACAACATACGTTGTTCCCTTTGTCATCGGTATGTTACTTGCCCGAGATTCGATCGTTGGTATCTCAATACCTAGTTCAATCTCGTTACCGGCAAGTCTCTTTACTCATTCCGTAATACATCATCCTGCAACTAACTCATTAGTTGCAACGCCGAGTGGGCCCAGAGATACCTCTCCGACAATCGGAGTGACAAATCCTAATCTCGAAATACGCCAACCCAACAAGTACCTTCGGAGACACCTGTAGAGCACCTTTATAATCACCCAGTTACGTTGTGACGTTTGGTAGCACACAAAGTGTTCCTCCTGTAAACGGGAGTTGCATAATCTCATAGTCATAGGAACATGTATAAGTCATGAACAAAGCAATAGCAACATACTAAACGATCAAGTGCTAAGCTAACGGAATGGGTCAAGTCAATCACATCATTCTCCTAATGATGTGATCCCGTTAATCAAATGACAACTCTTTGTCTATGGCTAGGAAACATAACCATCTTTGATCAACGAGCTAGTCAAGTAGAGGCATACTAGTGACACTCTGTTTGTCTATGTATTCACACATGTATCATGTTTCCGGTTAATACAATTCTAGCATGAATAATAAACATTTATCATGATATAAGGAAATAATAATAACTTTATTATTGCCTCTAGGGCATATTTCCTTCAGTCTCCCACTTACACTAGAGTCAATAATCTAGATTACACAGTAATGATTCTAACACCCATGCAGCCTTGGTGCTGATCATGTTTTGCTCGTGGAAGAGGCTTAGTCAACGGGTCTGCAACATTCAGATCCGTATGTATTTTTCAAATCTCTATGTCTCCCACCTGGACTTGGTCCCGGATGGAGTTGAAGCGTCTCTTGATGTGTTTGGTTCTCTTGTGAAATCTGGATTCCTTTGCCAAAGCAATTGTACCAGTATTGTCACAAACGATTTTCATTGGACCCGATGCACTAGGTATGACACCTAGATCGGATATGAACTCCTTCATCCAGACTCCTTCATTTGCTGCTTCCGAAGCAGCTATGTACTCCGCTTCACACGTAGATCCCGCTACGACGCTTTGTTTAGAACTGCACCAACTGACAGCTCCACCGTTCAATAAAAACACATATCCGGTTTGCGATTTAGAATTGTCTGAATCAGTGTCAAAGCTTGCATCGACGTAACCATTTACGACGAGCTCTTTGTCACCTCCATAAACGAGAAACGTATCCTCAGTCCTTTTCAGGTATTTTAGGATGTTCTTGACCGCTGTCCAGTGATCCACTCCTGGATTACTTTGGTACCTCCCTGCTAAACTAATAGCAAGGCACACATCATGTCAAGTACACAACATTGCATACATGATAGAGCCTATGGCTGAAGCATAGGGAATGACTTTCATTTTCTCTCTATGTTCTGCAGTGGTCGGGCATTGAGTCTTACTCAACTTCACACCTTGTAACACAAGCAAGAACCCTTTCTTTGCTTGATCCATTTTGAACTTCTTCAAAACTTTGTCAAGGTATGTGCTTTGTGAAAGTCCAATTAAGCGTCTCGATCTATCTCTATAGATCTTGATGCCCAATATACAAGCAGCTTCACCGAGGTCCTTCATTGAAAAACTCTTATTCAAATATCCTTTTATGCTATCCAGAAATTCTATATCATTTCCAATCAACAATATGTCATCCACATATAATATCAGAAATGCTACAGAGCTCCCACTCACTTTCTTGTAAATACAGGCTTCTCCAAAAGTCTGTATAAAACCATATGCTTTGATCACACTATCAAAACGTTTATTCCAACTCCGAGAGGCTTGCACCAGTCCATAAATGGATCGCTGGAGGTTGCACACTTTGTTAGCTCCCTTTGGATCGAAAAACCTTCTGGTTGCATCATATACAACTCTTCTTCCAGAAATCCATTCAGGAATGCAGTTTTGACATCCATTTGCCAAATTTCATAATCATAAAATGCGGCAATTGCTAACATGATTCGGACAGACTTAAGCATCGCTACGGGTGAGAAGGTCTCATCGTAGTCAATCCCTTGAACTTGTCGAAAACCTTTTGCAACAAGTCGAGCTTTATAGACAGTAACATTACCGTCAGCGTCAGTCTTCTTCTTGAAGATCCATTTATTCTCGATGGCTTGCCGATCATCGGGCAAGTCAACCAAAGTCCATACTTTGTTCTCATACATGGATCCCATCTCGGATTTCATGGCCTCAAGCCATTTTGCGGAATCTGGGCTCACCATCGCTTCTTCATAGTTCGTAGGTTCGTCATGGTCTAGTAACATAACCTCCAGAATAGGATTACCGTACCACTCTGGTGCGGATCTTACTCTGGTTGACCTACGAGGTTCAGTAACAACTTGATCTGAAGTTTCATGATCATCATCATTAACTTCCTCACTAATTGGTGTAGACGTCACAGGAACCGGTTTCTGTGATGAACTATTTTCCAATAAGGGAGCAGGTACTGTTACCTCATCAAGTTCTACTTTCCTCCCACTCACTTCTTTCGAGAGAAACTCCTTCTCTAGAAAGGATCCATTCTTGGCAACGAATGTCTTGCCTGCGGATCTGTGATAGAAGGTGTACCCAACAGTTTCCTTTGGGTATCCTATGAAGACACATTTCTTCGATTTGGGTTCGAGCTTATCAGGTTGAAGCTTTTTCACATAAGCATCGCAGCCCCAAACTTTAAGAAACGACAACTTTGGTTTCTTGCCAAACCATAGTTCATAAGGCGTCGTCTCAACGGATTTTGATGGTGCCCTATTTAACGTGAATGCGACCGTCTCTAAAGCATAACCCCAAAACGATTGCGGTAAATCAGTAAGAGACATCATAGATCGCACTATATCCAGTAAAGTACGATTACGACGTTCGGACACACCATTACGCTGTGGTGTTCCGGGTGGTGTGAGTTGCAAAACTATTCCGCATTGTTTCAAATGTAGACCAAACTCGTAACTCAAATATTCTCCTCCACGATCAGATCGCAGAAACTTTATTTTCTTGTTATGATGATTTTCAACTTCACTCTGAAATTCTTTGAACTTTTCAAATGTTTCAGACTTATGTTTCATTAAGTAGATATACCCATATCTGCTTAAATCATCTGTGAAGGTGAGAAAATAACGATACCCGCTGCGAGCCTCAACATTCATTGGACCACATACATCAGTATGTATGATCTCCAACAAATCAGTTGCTCGCTCCATAGTTCCGGAGAATGGCATTTTAGTCATCTTGCCCATGAGGCATGGTTCGCAAGTACCAAGTGATTCCAAAAGTCCATCAGTATGGAGTTTCTTCATGTGCTTTACACCAATATGACTTGAACGACAGTGCCACAAATAAGTTGCACTATCATTATCAACTCTGCATCTTTTGGCTTCAACATTATGAATATGTGTATCACTACTATCGAGATTCATCAAAAATAGACCACTCTTCAAGGGTGCATAACCATAAAAGATATTACTCATATAAATAGAACAACCATTATTCTCAGATTTAAATGAATAACCGTCTCGCATCAAACAAGATCCAGATATAATGTTCATGCTCAACGCTGGCACCAAATAAAAATTATTTAGGTCTAAAACTAATCCCGAAGGTAGATGTAGAGGTAGCGTGCCGACGGCGATCACATCGACTCTGGAACCATTTCCCACGCGCATCGTCACCTCGTCCTTAGCCAGTGTTCGCTTAATCCGCAGTCGCTGTTTTGAGTTGCAAATATTAGCAACAGAACCAGTATCAAATACCCAGGTGCTACTGCGAGCTCTGGTAAGGTACACATCAATAACATGTATATCACATATACCTTTTTCACCTTGCCATCCTTCTTATCCGCCAAATACTTGGGGCAGTTCCGCTTCCAGTGACTAGTCTGCTTGCAGTAGAAGCACTCAGTCTTAGGCTTAGGTCCAGACTTGGGTTTCTTCTCTTGAGCAGCAACTTGTTTGCTGTTCTTCTTGAAGTTCCCCTTCTTCTTTCCTCTGCCCTTTTTCTTGAAACTGGTGGTCTTACTGACCATCAACACTTGATGCTCCTTCTTGATTTCTACCTCCGCAGCCTTTAGCATTGCGAAGAGCTCAGGAATCGTCTTATCCATCCCTTGCCTGTTATAGTTCATCACGAAGCTCTTGTAGCTTGGTGGCAGTGATTGAAGAATTCTGTCAATGACGCTATCATCCGGAAGATTAACTCCCAGTTGAATCAAGTGATTGTTATACCCAGACATTCTGAGTATATGCTCACTGACAAAATTATTCTCCTCCATCTTGCAGCTGTAGAACTTATTGGAGACTTCATATCTCTCAATCCGGGCATTTGCTTGAAATATTAACTTCAACTCCTGGAACATCTCATATGCTCCATGACGTTCAAAACGTCGTTGAAGTCCCAGTTCTAAGCCATAAAGCATGGCACACTGAACTATCGAGTAGTCATCAACTTTGCTCTGCCAGACGTTCATAACACCTGGTGTTGCTCCTGCAACAGGTTTGGCACCTAGCAGTGCTTCCAGGACGTAATTCTTCTGTGCAGTAATGAGGATAATCCTCAAGTTCTGGACCCAGTCCGTGTAATTGCTACCATCATCTTTCAACTTTGATTTCTCAAGAAACGCATTAAAATTCAACGGAACAACAACACGAGCCATCTATCTACAACAAACATAGACATGCAAAATACTATCAGGTACTAAGTTCATGATAAATTTAAGTTCAATTAATCATATTACTTAAGAACTCTCACTTAGATAGACATCCCTCTAACCATCTAAGTGATCACGTGATCCAAATCAACTAAACCATAACCGATCATCACGTGAAATGGAGTAGTTTCCAATGGTGAACATCACTATGTTGATCATATCTACTATATGATTCACGCTCGACCTTTTGGTCTCAGTGTTCCGAGGCCATATCTGCATATGCTAGGCTCGTCAAGTTTAACCTGAGTATTCTACGTGTGCAAAACTGGCTTGCACCCGTTGTAGATGGACGTAGAGCTTATCACACCCGATCATCACGTGGTGTCTGGGCACGACGAACTTTGGCAACGGTGCATACTCAGGGAGAACACTTTTATCTTGAAATTTAGTGAGAGATCATCTTATAATGCTACCGTCAATCAAAACAAAATAAGATGCATAAAAGATAAACATCACATGCAATCAATATAAGTGATATGATATGGCCATCATCATCTTGTGCTTGTGATCTCCATCTCCGAAGCACCGTCATGATCACCATCGTCACCGGCGCGACACCTTGATCTTCATCGTAGCATCGTTGTCGTCTCGCCAACTATTGCTTCGACGACTATCGCTACCGCTTAGTGATAAAGTAAAGCAATTACAGGGCGATTGCGTTGCATACAATAAAGCGACAACCATATGGCTCCTGCCAGTTGCCGATAACTCGGTTACTAAACATGATCATCTCATACAATAAAATATAGCATCATGCCTTGACCATATCACATCACAACATGCCCTGCAAAAACAAGTTAGACGTCCTCTACTTTGTTGTTGCGAGTTTTACGTGGCTGCTACGGGCTGAGCAAGAACCGTTCTTACCTACGCATCAAAACCACAACGATAGTTCGTCAAGTTAGTGTTGTTTTAACCTTCTCAAGGACCGGGCGTAGCGACACTCGGTTCAACTAAAGTTGGAGAAACTGACACCCGCTAGTCACCTGTGTGCAAAGCACGGCGGTAAAACCAGTCTCGCGTAAGCGTACGCGTAATGTCGGTCCGGGCCGCTTCATCCAACAATACCGCCGAACCAAAGTGTGATATGCTGGTAAGCAGTATGACTTGTATCGCCCACAACTCACTTGTGTTCTACTCGTGCATATAACATCAACGCATAAAACCTGGCTCGGATGCCACTGTTGGGGAACGTAGTAATTTCAAAAAAAATCCTACGCACATGCAAGATCATGGTGATGCATAGCAACGAGAGGGGAGAGTGTGTCCACGTACCCTCGTAGACCGAAAGCGGAAGCACAACGCGGTTGATGTAGTCGTACGTCTTCACGATCTGGCCGATCAAGTACCGAACGCACGACACCTCCGAGTTCAGCACACGTTCAACTCGATGACGTCCCTAGAACTCCGATCCAGCCGAGCTTTGAGGGAGAGTTCCGTCAGCACGACGGCGTGGTGACGATGATGATGTTCTACCGACGTAGGGCTTCGCCTAAGCACCGCTACGATATTATCGAGGTGGATTATGGTGGAGGGGGCACCGCACACGGCTAAGAGATCCAAGGGATCAATTGTTGTGTCTATGGGGTGCCCCTTCCTCCGTATATAAAGGGGGGAGGAGGAGAGGGCCGGCCTAGGGGAGAGGCGCGCCCAAGGGGGGCAATCCTACTCCAAGTAGGTTTGGCCCCCCTTTCCTATTCCAAGTAGGAGAAGGGGGAAGTAGGAGGTGGAGAGAAGGAAGGAGAAGGGGGGTCACCGCCCCTTTCCCTTTCCCAATTCGGATTGGGGCAAGGGGGGCCGCGCGCCACCTCCTGGCCTCCCTCTCTCCTTTCCACTAAGGCCCATAAGGCCCAATAGCTTCCCACTGGGGGTTCTGGTAACCCCCGGTACTCCGATAAATGTCCGAAACCTCCCGGAACCATTTCGGTGTCCAAACATAGTCGTCCAATATATCGATATTTACGTCTCGACCATTTTGAGACTCCTCGTCATGTCCGTGATCACATCCGGGACCCCGAACTACCTTCGGTACGTCAAAACACATAAACTCATAATATAACCATCCTCAAACTTTAAGCGTGCGGACCCTACGGGTTCGAGAACTATGTAGACATGACCGAGACACGTCTCCGGTCAATAACCAATAGCGAAACCTGAATGCTCATATTGGCTCCCACATATTCTACGAAGATCTTGATCGGTCAAACGGCATAACAACATATGTTGTTCCCTTTGTCATCGGTATGTTACTTGCCCGAGATTCGATCGTCGGTATCTCAATACCTAGTTCAATCTCGTTACCGGCAAGTCTCTTTACTCGTTCTGTAATACATCATCATGCAACTAACTCATTAGTTGCAATGCTTGCAAGGCTTATAATGATGTGCATTACCGAGTGGGCCCAGAGATACCTCTCCGACAATCGGAGTGACAAATCCTAATCTCGAAATACGCCAACCCAACAAGTACCTTCGGAGACACCTGTAGAGCACCTTTATAATCACCTAGTTACGTTGTGATGTTTGGTAGCACACAAAGTGTTCCTCCGGTAAACGGGAGTTGCATAATCTCATAGTCATAGGAACATGTATAAGTCATGCAGAAAGCAATAGCAACATACTAAACGATCAAGTGCTAAGCTAACGGAATGGGTCAAGTCAATCACATCATTCTACTAATGATGTGATCTCGTTAATCAAATGACAACTCTTTGTCTATGGCTAGGAAACATAACCATCTTTGATCAACGAGCTAGTCAAGTAGAGGCATACTAGTGACACTCTGTTTGTCTATGTATTCACACATGTATCATGTTTCCGGTTAATACAATTCTAGCATGAATAATAAACATTTATCATGATATAAGGAAATAAATAATAACTTTATTATTGCCTCCAGGGCATATTTCCTTCACTTCCATGTGGGGCCACCCACCTTTTGGGCTGATTTTCAGCCACCACCACCTCCTCCTTCCCTATAAATAGAGGTGGAGAGGAGCTCTCCACACTCACTCCAACTCTCTCACCAAATGGCATGCATGATCTGCCTTTCTTCTCTCCCTCCCACAAAATAGTTTCGTAGAGCCGAAAGGTTGTCTGGGTTCCGGTGGGAACTAGTTCTGGACAGCGAAGCCCTGCCGGATGGGTGACATCGTATGTGTCCAACCTCGCAGAGAGGTCGTAGGTTCGATCTTTTGCCCGAGAGGCTGTTCGAGGGTCCTCCCGAAGGTCTGCCCAAGTGACCTTTCGAGTTTTGAGGGTGCTCCCGGAGGGCAGTCCGTGACACCGTCTGAGGGACTATCCGACTGCCTCCCGAAGGGCTGTCTGAGGGGCAGACGAGGGAGAACATCCTCGCGGTTGGGAGGTTGTAAATCCTAGCTGCGGGGATCTACACTAACGTTCTCTACCGACTCTCCTTCCGTTGGGCTACGAGTTGGTAATGATCAGATCAAAAACCTTGTATACATCTTCTTAGTGGTCCTGGGCGTGCTCGTTGTGCCGAATTTTTTTGTTTTTCTGCTGCGTTACCCTACACAGGCATGTTACCCGGAAGTTTCTATTCACCACCTTCAGCGGCGCTTGCCACTCACGTTGTGTGGTGCTTAAAAGTGGTCTGGGGAGCAAAATAGAAATGATCACAAAGAAAAGTTGGCAGAGGCGAGAGTGTCCTGATCTTTCTATGAGAGTTAGCTTCAATTTTGTGGAGAACGACTTGATGATCTGACTACAACATGCGACCATGTTGCACCTTAGTAATTGTTATACCAATCTCCTGGAGGTTACTGACGATGTTGGAAGCACGATCAACCTGACCACGAATGTTTGTTCCTGCAAGCAATCAAAGAACGAGCAAAAATATGACAAAAACAAGCTGAAATATTTGCGAATATAGATGAGGTATTGATAAATGTGGAGTTCCGATAGCAGTTGTGGCTGGTCGTTGGACACAAGTGAAGTACACGAAGTTGCAATGGTTAACTTTAACTAAACAAAACCCATGGAAAATTCATGGTTTTACCCTTAGTAGCACAATACAAATATGTGCCTCGCTACTCCTCCTGTCACGGAGTGAGGACACCGCAAGATTGAACCTACTACAAAGCACCTCTCAAACTGATGATAAATCAATCTAATTGGCCAAACCAAATGGATAGATCAGAGAGAAATACATACCTATAACAATCACTCATAATAAAGTTACAAAAGACTCAGTTACTTTCAATGAATAATCTGATCATAAACCCATAATTCATTGGATCCCAACAAACGCACTCCAAAAGATTACATCGAATTGAACTCCGAAGAGAACATTGTATTTAAGATGAGAGAGAGATTGAGTCATCTAGCTACTGCTATGGAGCCATAGGTCCTGGGGAACTACTCACACAGTCACACATCATCATGGAGGCAGCAAGGATGATGAAGAAGGCCTCCGTGGTCAATTCCCCCTCCGGCAGATTACCGGGAAAGGCCTCTAGATGGGATCGCGCAATAATAGAGGCTTGCGGCGACGGAGGAATTGTTTTGTGGCTTCCTCTGTTGGTTATGAAACATTTGGGAATTTATAGCGCTGGAATTAGGTCAAAAGTGCCAACATGGGGCCCACATGACATCAGGGCATGCCTTGTTGCCTTGTCGTCTGATACGTCTCCAACGTATCTATAATTTTTGACTGTTCCGTGCTATTATATTATCCATCTTGAATGTTTTATATGCATTTGTATGCTATTTTATATGATTTTTGGGACTAACCTATTGACCTATAGCCCAGTGCCAATTTCTGTTTTTTCCTTGTTTTTGAGTTTCGCAGAAAAGGAATATCAAACGGAGTCCAAACGAGCTGAAAATTTACGGTGATTTTTTATGGACCAGAAGAAGCCCCCGAAGCAAAAGAGTTGGGCCAGAAGAGTCCCGAGCCAACCACAAGGTTGGAGGGCGCGCCCTACCCCCCCGGTGCGCCCTCCGTCCTTGTGGTTGACTCGTGGACCCCCTGACGTGAAGCCGACGCCAAAAATTCCTATAAATACAGAAACCCCCGAAAAGAAACCTAGATCGGGAGTTCTGCCGCCGCAAGCCTCTGTAGCCATGAAAAACCAATCGGGACCCTGTTCCGGCACCCTGCCGGAGTCGGGAATCATCACCGGTGGCCATCTTCATCATCTCGGCGCTCTCCATGACGAGGAGGGAGTAGTTCACCCTCGGGGCTGAGGGTATGTACCAGTAGCTATGTGTTTGATCTCTCTCTCTCTCTCTTGTGTTCTTTATTTGGCACGATCTTGATGTACCACGAGCTTTGCTACTATAGTTGAATCATATGGTGTTTTCCCCCCTCTACCTTCACCGGTGCGCGTCGGTCCTAAACAAACAGTTTTTTACCCCTTTCCGCGACGGCATTTGGAACCGTTGCCAAGTGAGTGTGGGCGATAGGGGGGTCCTTCCCACACAACCCAGAAACCGTCGGGGATATGCCCTCCTGGCACACACGTTCGGCAAAATGAGGTCGTGTGCGACCGGCGAGCACTCAAATACGGAAATACGTACAGTAGAGCTAAAAAAATACAATTATACGGCGAAATTGTTTCCGGTCGCAAGTACATCCCACACAGTCAGTCCCCGCTAAACGTTTCCGTTCGTATGCACATCCCACACAGTCGATCCAAGGAAAACGTTTCCGTTCACGGGTACATCACACACAATTTTTCCCGTTAAATCGTTTGCGTTATTGAATGTAGCACACACAGTCTGTAGAAGAAACTGTCTGACAAAGGCTGTCCATGACACACAGTTTTTATGTGATAAACGTTTGCGCAAGGTGGCCGAACGCAAATAGTTTTCAAGAGAAAGTCGTGTGTGATTGTCCATTGATCCAACACGGTTTATTCCTAGATACTGTGTGTGTTGCCTGAGGTCATCGCCCACGGTATTTTTTCAACAACCGTTTGCAATATCAAAACCCAATTAGCAGGCTAATTCTCCATTAGCAGGCTAATTGCCCTATTATTAATGATCCATTTATTAATCTAATTGACATTCATATTAAGCACATAATATATCTCATTTCCATATGAAGGAAGCAGAATTTCATAATTGAAATACATCGGAGTACAACATGATATAGCTTCAGCACTCAGCTACCCCATTACACAACTGCACCAGTAGCAAGTTCCACATGCAACATGTAGAACCTTTCGAAATTAACATCATAGACGGTATATAGACAGATGCATCTCATCTGGAAAACTGCTGAAGCGGAAGGCGAATATTGAGCCTTCATTCATGTTGAAGGTCTTTGCAACTTTAGGCCAGTGCCTGTGGATGATTGACCGTCCGTCCTTCGACCTCTTCAGGAACACTTCAATATTGAACCGTGGGTGTTGTATGAAAACCTTCCTCACCTCCTGACCATAAAGGTGGTTTGAGAGGTAATCATCAGTGAACTGCTTTGGAAAGGCCTGGAAACAAGGATGTGCATAAATATCTTCTCTATATTGGAAATGGGGCAAAGGAATAAAAAAAGGCAAGGTATAATAGTTAGTACCATCTTGTAGTGAACCGATGTCTTCTTCATTGTGCAGACAAAGATCTTGTTGTTTTTTGTCACTAATTTCTTTGTCCTAACAATCTTTCTGAGTTTCTTGGTTTGATTGATATTCATGGACAACTCATTTCCCCATATGCAAAAAGGGTCGAACAGTGGGTCAAAACCTCTGACAGCAGGACCTACATGTGCAAGACCAAATTGTTAAAAACCAAAATATTAGAATGGTTCCTGCAATTGCACAATAATGTGCTATTAGACAACGGACCATGCACGTGCTAACCTCGATTGTAAACCTCAGTGCTTCCCATTGTTTCCCTGCAACACATATAAGGTAGTTAGTCATCAGGTTAAGTAAGGGTTCGCATGCTATCAGCAAAATATGTTGATGAAAAATAAGCCAATTGCAGATTCATCAGATTAATTGAAGCCACATGGAAAACCCATTTACCCAAACCAAGCATGATTAAGAACTAGGAAATACAACACTTGTATATTTTTCTCATGTATTAAGTGCAGCCAAATTCGATTTATTCCTCACATGCACAACAATACAAAATTCTACCCACAACAATTGGACATCGCATTGCAGAATTGAACCAAGCAGTTAACTAAACACCACAACAAATGAACCAAACATTAACTGAGCACCACATTGCACAATATAACATTGAACCAAGCAGTTAACTAAACACCACAACAGATGAACCAAACATTAACTGAGCACCACATTGCACAATATAACATACTCCTAATAGAAGATCAGAGAGTTAACCAAACAGTTAACTACAGCCAATTGCAGCAATTGTATTTGTTTCTCATGTATTTACTACAACCAAATTCAATTTATTCCTCACATGGTATACAATAACAGAATGCACCCACAATTTTGTAAAGATAAATTCAATTTATTTCTCCAATGAAAGACAATAGAAAATTGCAGCCTGAAGAATTGAACATCACATTTGCAGAGTTGAACCAAACAGTTAACTGAACACGACAACTAATTAACAAAGCAGTTAATAAATGAGCACCACACTGCACGACATATAGAACATATACACTAGAGCAACAGATTGCATGGTGAAATTAGATAGCACAATTCACTAGATTTTGTGAAGGAAAGGCAGGAGCAGCACATGCAACGGGTAAACCGAGTATGCTTAACCGGCGTAGCTAGCAATTGGCAAGGTGCTCCTCCAAGATCTGGGGGTCAGCACGAATGGCAGCCATCGCGACCTCATCCGCGCGTGCGGCCGCGATTTGCTTCTCCGCTGCCAAATGCTCCTTGAGATCCTGACTATACTGCGTGCACCATGGCTTAGGCCGGCGCTTATTTGGTGGAGGGGTCGGTGATTTGGGTGGAAGGTGTCGCGCTCGCGCCAGCGGTTGGGGCATGTGGGATGTGGAAGGAGGAGGAGGATGGGGGTCAGGTGTGGATTACCTGCCTGGATAGAGCAGGCCGAGCAACGTGAAGGAGGGTCGCCAACGAGGAGGTGGCGGCGCTGCAAGCAAGGAGTGAAGGTTTCAACTTGGAAAGGAAGGCGGAAAGAGGGGAAATGTGGCTTTTGGTAAGGGGGAGGGGGCGGGGAGGTAGATATTTCCGCGGAAGCCAAAAATTTGGAATCGCTTCAGCCAAAAAACTGGCGCGCAAAGTGTCATCAGACACGGTCCCTTATTCATAACTATGTACAATATGTGGACATCACAAACGATGCATATAGCTTAACCCGTGTGTGATGAGTTTGAACATCAAAAGTTTTGGTTTGAATTTCCATGGTTACAGTGGTCATCCATGTCATTGCATAATTTGGGTACACAAAGGAGACTACAGCACACCCACACTTCTTAATCGAGCAAGTTAAGCAATTAAACAGAGCTAGATGACCTAAACATTACTCTAACAAATTAAAGACCGGCGCTCTTAATTAAACAAAACATAGAGTACTACTACGGCTGGTGCTCGTCGATCTCCGTTGCCGCCTCCATGTCCAGCTCGCGCCCGACGGTCTCCTGGGGAAGGGGCTCCATGGCATCCATCGCACCATACTCATCAAGCATCTCGCCATCCGCATCCGCCATCTCTTTGGAAAAGGCCGCCACGAGCTGGGCGTGGGCGGACGCGATCTAGGCTTGGACGGGCTCCGTCGTCGCAAGGTATGCGGCGGAGGAACAGACGGCTGCTCGAATGCTCTCGGTGATTGCCAGCTCTTCGGTCGTGGGTTGCCGACCGTTGCAGGAGAAGCTTCGTTCGATTTGTGCAGTGACCGCCAGGAGCTGGGCGTGGGCGGCCTCGACATGGTCGTGGGCGGCCTCCATCAGGGCTAAGGCCGCCGCTGCGGAACGGACAGCTGTTGTGCTGCTCTCGTCAGTTTCTATCCCCGAGGCAGATGTTGCTGCCGCCACCTGAGAAGCAACAGCGGCCGTTTGGGCTGCCTTTGTCGCTCAGTCGAAAATTGCGGCCGCGCTCATGCACCTTGTTAGCACGTGCATGGCGGCTGCGACCGCGCTCTTGCCGGAGTGGGCCACCGAAGTTGCCCTCATGACGCGGGTCCACGTGCCCATCTTTCACCGGCGACGATTGAACAGTGAAATGATATTTGGGGAGCGAGCTAGTGTGCTTGAGACGCCGGCTGTGGACTGTAGCCGACGCACCTTCTCGCGTAAGCCATAGGCGTACTATACACCGACGGTGCTCCAAGATATTTTGTACTACATCTCATCGGTTGCTGATAATAAACTCTGTGCGGTCTACTTGAGTTTTAATCTTGATTTGAATTACATAATGGGGTCACAGCGGCAATGGACGGTGTTTAAATTGCTAGACCTTTTATCTGGAGTGAACATGCAACTATATGTGTGTCGTAAAAGAATTGGAATTATTCAGGGTTCGTTTGAACATTTCATACATTAAATTGGTTTTCTAGCCATTTCAGGTGAACAATTCAAATTTGAACTACATGCACATGCTCCAGTGCATATAAATTGGTTGAAAAATCAAATCTGTGTCCTTGGGTGCATGCTTAGGTCCCATGCAAGAAATGGGAATGAATTTCAAACACCAGGGCACCGTTGATTGCCGGCAAAACATTGAGATGCCCGGTTTTTAAATTCTAGTAAATCCAAAACTCGTCTGAAATTCAAGAAACTTGGCATGCTATCATGGAGCGGCATCAACATGCCGTGGTACAATTTTTGTCCCATTTGGGGCAGGATTGGGTATATGCTTCTCACAAACCGGAGCTTCTCACAACAAGCATGATGGTTTTCGGTAGGGAACGTCCCACCTTTGTGGACGAAATGATATCCATTGCCTCTTATTGCTTTCAATTTTTTTCTCGTGTCAACATAGAACAACAGGAGTGTTGTGTGATGTTTTGTGATTTTTCGGGGTTCGTTTGGACATTTTTATGCATTAACTGAGTTTTCAATGCATATTATGTGCATAATTCAAATTTGAACTACATGCACATGCTCCAGTGCATATAAATTGGTTGAAAAATCAAATCTGTGTCCTTGGGTGCATGCTTAGGTCCCATGCAAGAAATGGGAATGAATTTCAAACACCGGGGCACCGTTGTTTGCTGGCAAAACATTGAGATGCCTGGTTTTTAAATTCTAGTAAATCCAAAACTCATTTGAAATTCATGAAACTAGGCATGCTATCATGGAGCGGCATCAACATGTTGTGGTACAAATTTTGTCCCATTTGGGGTAGGTTTGGGTATATGCTTCTCACAAACCGGAGCTTCTCACAACAAGCATGATGGTTTTCGGTAGGGAACGTCCCACCTTTGGGGACGAAACGATATCCATTGCCTCTTATTGCTTTCAAATTTTTTCTCGTGTCAACATAGAACAACAGGAGTGTTGTGTGCTTTTTTGTGATTTTTTGGGGTTCATTTGGACATTTTTATGCATTAACTGTGTTTTCAATGCATTTTATGTGCATAATTCAAATTTGAACTACATGCACATGCTCCAATGCATATAAATTGGTTGAAAAATCAATTTTGTCCTTGGGTGCATGCTTAGGTCCCATGTAAGAAATGGGAATGAATTTAAAACACCGGGGCACCGTTGATTGCCGGCAAAACATTGAGATGCCTGGTTTTTAAATTCTAGTAAATCCAAAACTCGTCTGAAATTCATGAAACTTGGCATGCTATCATGGAGCGGCATCAACATGCTGTGGTACAAATTTTGTCTCATTTGGGCAGGTTTGGGTATATGCTTCTCACAAACCGGAGCTTCTCACAACAAGCATGATGGTTTTCGGTAGGGAACGTCCCACCTTTGGGGACGAAACAATATCCATTGCCTCTTATTGCTTTCAAATTTTTTTTCTCGTGTCGACACAGAACAACAGGAGTGTTGTGTGATTTTTCGGGGTTCGTTTGGACATTTTTATGCATTAACTGAGTTTTCAATGCATTTTATGTGCATAATTCAAATTTGAACTACATGCACGTGCTCCAGTGCATATAAATTGGTTGAAAAATCAAACCTGTGTCCTTGGGTGCATGCTTAGGTCCCATGCAAGAAATGGAAATGAATTTCAAACACCGGGGCATCGTTGATTGCCGGCAAAACATTGAGATGCCCGGTTTTTAAATTCTAGAAAATCAAAACTCGTGTGAAATTCATGAAACTTGGCATGCTATCATGGAGCGGCATCAACATGCCGTGGTACAAATTTTGTCCCATTTGGGGCAGGTTTGGGTATATGCTTCTCACAAACCGGAGCTTCTCACAACAAGCATGATGGTTTTCGGTAGGGAACATCCCAACTTTATGGACGAAACGATATGCATTGCCTCTTATTGCTTTCAAATTTTTTTCTCGTGTCAACATAGAACAACAGGAGTGTTGTGTGATTTTTTGTGATTTTTCAGGGTTCTTTTGGACATTTTTATGCATTAACTGATTTTCAATGCATTTTATGTGCATAATTCAAATTTGAACTACATGCAAATGCTCCAGTGCATATAAATTGGTTGAAAAATCAAATCTGTGTTCTTGGGTGCATGCTTAGGTCCCATGCAAGAAATGGGAATGAATTTCAAACACCGGGCCACCGTTGATTGCCGACAAAACATTGAGATGCCTGGTTTTTAAATTCTAGTAAATCCAAAACTCATCTGAAATTCATGAAACTTGGCATGCTATCATGGAGCGGCATCAACATGCCATGGTACAAATTTTGTCTCATTTGGGGCAGGTTTGGGTATATGCTTCTCACAAACCGGAGCTTCTCACAACAAGCGTGATGGTTTTCGGTAGGGAACGTCCCACCTTTGTGGACGAAACGATATCCATTGCCTCTTATTGCTTTCAATTTTTTTTCTCGTGTCAACATAGAACAACAGGAGTGTTGTGTGATTTTTTGTGATTTTTCGGGGTTCGTTTGGACATTTTTATGCATTAATTGAGTTTTCAATGCATTTATGTGCATAATTCAAATTTGAACTACATGCACATGCTCCAGTGCATATAAATTGGTTGAAAAAACAAATATGTGTCCTTGGGTACATGCTTAGGTCCCATGCAAGAAATGGGAATGAATTTAAAACACCAGGGCACCGTTGATTGCCGGCAAAACATTGAGTTGCCTGGTTTTTAAATTCTAGTAAATCCAAAATTCTGTTAACCATTCACGTGACGCCACGTGTCTTGGTTTTAATGGCTGTAGGAGGTGCTGTGCGGACAGCTGCTTGACCTTGACTGAACGGGAGGCGTGCGAGCGCCGTCCGGTGCGCAGGCTGACCGAGAGGCGTGCAAGCTGTCCTTGAGTGCGTAGGCTCACCGGGAAGCGTGCAAGCTGTACGCTGCATAGGCTCACTGGTGATGACCCCAGTGGTCGATGGTGGGCTGGCGGCCACGGCAGCTGACGACGGGGTGGCGGCCATGACCACCACCTCCCGCCTTCGGGCCACGGTGGCGGAGCGGGTGATGGCCACAGTGGCCGGCAGTGGGGTGGCGGCCACGACGGCCATCTCCCGCCTTCGGGCCGCGGCGGCGGAGCGGGCGATGGCCCTGGCTTTCGATGGTGGTGTGGCAGCAACGGCGGCCGGCAACAGCTGCCGACGGTCACCTGCGGCGGAGCATCTGGTGGGTGTTCCGCGCACACCCAACAGGGACGCCACGCGCACTACACTACGCCGGGGACTGCGCCGCCGCCGCGGTGTAGCCTCCCAGCTGGAGTTTTCCTCTGATGACGACGGAGTGGCTGAGCAACGATGAGGGACCGGTGCCATTGGCGAATGTGGGAGAACCAGACGAGACAAGCTACGGGGATGGAGGGGAAAATGCGACGCAGGATTCGCCGGCCGTGAGGGTTTTTATAGCAGGCCGGTAAGCATTGGGATTTTGGGGGATTTAACCGAGTCGGGCGGGAAGCTTGCGCAGGAACCTGCGAGGTTGCACGGGAATGGGCTCACTGACGATTCATTGGCGCCGCCGTTTGGCAAAAAGAACGCCCCCGCGCTGCGCAAGCTTACGTGTAAGCCGTCTGCGGCAGCGGGGTGACAAGACGTGCGAGAGGAGGACGAAAGGCCACACACACATACGGTTAATAAAAAAACGTTTGCGGTTTAATTACCTACTATACCACCGTCCTGGTTTATAAGTATGATTTAACTAATAAAATACGAATGCATGTCGCCAAAGATTATATAGTTGGATTTGTATTTGAACATAGTTTCCAATTATATAATTTTTAAAACATGCATTGACATTTTGTTGGTTAAATTTGAGGGAAAAGTATGGCACAGAATATCAAGGAGACTATAGACTAGATGGAGGTGGTACCACACGGCCGCTCTCTACGCAGCGACGCAACTGTCGGCCGGCTTGTAGTCGACCATTTGCTGCGTGTTCAACTACTCCATGCGTGTGGTTGCTTGCGGTTCAGGCGGCCGCGACACGCTCTGCTCTCGCGTCCCTCCGGGTGCTCTGCCCTCGTCCCTCCACGCGCGCTGCTAGTGTTTTGGTCCGGCGCACGATCACGCACGTTTGTTTGCAAGCGATTGCGCCGGGCGCGGCGCGACGATGCAGTTACCCGTTGCAAAAACTGCCATGCGGACGCGCCGAGAATCCACGCCGCCCGGCCCCCTTTTATTCCTGCGGCCATTTACCTTCATCTCTCGTCTCACACGTCACAATAAGCATACCCACGAGGACACATACAGAGAGGACATCCATCGGTTCCAATGGCGCTCCCCGTGGCTCCAATGGCGCTCCCAGCGGCCGACGACGACAACGGCGGGCTGTTCACCACGCATCACGTAGTGGACACCCACGTGAGGGGGAAGGCCCTCTCGGTGGTGTACACGAACGATCCGGTCTCGGTGGAGAGCTCCATCCAAGCTATGGAGCAGTTCCTTGCCGAGGACAAGTACCGAGTGGTCGGCTTTGACCTCGAGTACACCATCGGTCGTGCCGGGCACGATCAGAAGGTTGCCGTCGCCCAGTTGTGCGTGCGACATGACGTCCTCGTCTACCACTTCCACCTTGCCACAAGGCCTTGCGAGCATTTCTCTAGGTTTATCAAGAGCTTCGACTACAGTTTCGCTACGGTGGACACCACCAACGATCTAAAAGCGCTCAAGGTTTCGGACTTGAAATGCCCGAATCTTGTCAACATCCAGCACCACTACAAGGTCTGGGGCACCGACAAAAGCAAACTGAACTCCCTGGTTGACCTCGCCTCGGCCATCATCGATCCCTACTACGCGAAGATGAAGCAAGAGAGCAATAAGGACAAGAACGCCTGGCACAGTGTGTGGCATAAGAGACTGGATGAACAACATGTCAAGTACGCGGCCATGGACGCGTACACAAGCTACGAGATGTACAGGCGGATCATTGACATGAGGAACTGTCTTCTTCCTGACCCAGACGAGGGATCGAGCCACATAGCAGTGGCGGGAGCGTCACAAGAAGTAGATGACTAGACAATCGTTTCTCCTACTTTAGAATGCATGCAATTCTTATTGAGGTGTGTGCGAATGATCTGTATAGTCACTTATGTAATTGGATGTTTATTTCAGTTATATATATACATGTTATTCTACTGTAGACAGAGCAATTCACACGGCTTATTAGAGCAATCGTCTGTGTTATTATTGGTCTTCGCACATATTTTTTCAGATTACGGACCTGTTTGCCGCGTATCACACACATCTTGTTCAGTTGAACCGTTTCCATTGTGTTGCCTAATCACACACAGTTCATCCCAGTGAACCGTATGCTGTATATCACACACGCCTTCATCTGGCTGTCCGTTTCTTTTGTGCCTCCTCATCACAAATAGTTCATTGAGCTGAACCGTATGCCCTGCATCGCACACGCAACTAAATTCTGAACAGTGTTTGATGCATCTGTCATCGCAAACGTTTTGCACCTTTTTGACGGGTTTTTTACACCACCGTTTGCGATTATGGCATCGCACACAGTTTCATCGAAGGGTCTCTGATTGTAGTGTCGCGTTTGGACCATCCTGCAGTAGTGCTTCTTGTAATGGATTGAGTTTTCCCTTTGAAGTTATCTTATTGGATTGAGTCTTTAAGGATTTGAGAACACTTGATATATGTCTTGCATGTGCTTATCTGTGGTGACAATGGGATATTCACGTGATCTACTTGATGTATGTTTTGGTGATCAACCTGCGGGTTCTATGACCTTGTGAACTTATGCATAGGGGTTGGCACACATTTTTGTCTTGACTCTCCGGTAGAAACTTTGGGGCACTCTTGGAAGTTCTTTGTGTTGGTTTGAATAGATGAATCTGAGATTGTGTGATGCATATTGTATAATCAAACCCGCAGATACTTGTGGTGACATTGGAGTATCTAGGTGACATTAGGGCTTTGGTTGATGTGTGTCTTAAGGTGTTATTTTAGTATGAACTCTAGGGTTGTTTGTGACACTTATAGGAATAGCCCAGTAGATCGATCAGAAAGAATAACTTTGAGGTGGTTTCGTACCCTACAATAATCTCTTCGTTTGTTCTCCGCTATTAGTGACTTTGGAGTGACTCTTTGTTGCACGTTGAGGGATTGTTATATGATCTAATTATGTTATCATTGTTGAGAGAGCTTGCACTAGTGAAAGTATGAACCCTAGGCCTTGTTTCGAAGCACTGCAATACCGTTTTCGCTCACTTTTGTAACTTGCTACCTTGCTGTTTTTATATTTTCAGATTACAAAAACCTATATCTACCATCCATATTGCACTTGTATCACCATCTCTTCGCTGAACTAGTGCACCTATACAATTTACCATTGTATTGGGTGTGTTGGGGACACAAGAGACTCTTTGTTATTTGGTTGCAGGGTTGTTTCGGAGAGACCATCTTCATCCTACGCCTCCCACGCATTGATAAACCTTAGGTTATCCACTTGAGGGAAATTTTCTACTGTCCTACAAAACTCTGTGCTTGGAGGCCCAACACAAGTCTACAAGAAGAAGGTTGCATAGTAGACATCATCGTCTCCTCGTCTGACTTCTGGTCCTTCCTCGAAGCTTCTAGGGTCCCTCCTGGTCTAGAAAAAATCGTCAAAAAGTTTCGTGGCCGTTGGACTCCGTTTGGTAGGGATTTCCTGTAAAACCTAAAACAAGCAGAAAACAACAACTGACACTGGGCACTGGGTTAATAAGTTAGTTTCCAAAAATGACATAAAATTGCATATAAAGTATATAAGATTGATAATATAATGGCATGAAACAATCAAAAATTATAGATACGTCGGAAACGTGTCAAACACCATGAAAGACGAACTGCGTGTCTAGGCTAATGCTGGCACCAAAGGGCTATCCATGGTCATTCATGTAGTTTAAACCCTTTATATTGGGCTGAGCAACGCCTTCCTCCCCTGCTCCATGCGTGTCCCATCTACGCCTCTCTATGTAGGTAGTTTGGGATCAGCAGCCTTGCAACTCCCCATTTCTCTTTTCGCCAAAAAAAATCTCTTTCTTTCTATCAACTCCCCACTACAGGAATCAGGAACTTTGCCATCAGCCATGGCGGACGGCAAAGGCACACATGGCAGACGGCAAAGGCCTTTGCCATTAGCCAGCTAACGGCAACACGTCCGGCTGAACAGGCTATGGCAAAGGCTTCTTTGCCGTCGGCTGGTGGACGGCAAAGATACAAAGGTCTTTGCCATCAGCCAGCTGACGACAAAGAGCTTGGACGGCACACGTGTCAGCTTAGGTCCGTTAAAGGGTTAACGGCGTGCATTGCCGTCGGCTGGCGGACGACAAAGACCTTTGTATCTTTGTCGTCAGCCAGCTAACGGCAAATGGCATTGAATCATTGCCGTCGGCCAGCGGACGGCCAAGAGTGCCACGTGGCAGCACCTAGGGGCTGGCCTATTTCGTAGCTTTGCCGTCAGCTGGCTGACGGCAAATATTAAACGTTCTTTGCCGTCAGCTGGTTGGCGGCAAAGCGACAAAATAGGCATCCTACTGCCCCAGGTTGCACAGGTAGCTGACACGTGTCACGTTTGCCATCCGCCAACTGATGGCAAACCTCTTTGCCGTCCGCCAGTCGACGGCAAAGAGTCTAGACAGCCCCTGTTTTTTTTGTTTTTTCTTGAAATCATTCAATTTGACAGAATTTCACACACATATGAAAATACTTTCAACAAGCATACCAACACCTATACATACCAAATCATATCCCTGCCATATGGATATGATCATCCAACACATATACATAGCAAATGGTTTCATCCAACACATATACATAGCCAACATATCCAACAACAAGCATTCGATGGTTTCATCCATACATACATATATAGGTAGCAAGTTTGACATTGTTCATCGTACAAAATCAAAACAAGAAGGAAGCATAAAGAGAAGAGTAGACTCCATCAACGCAAGCTTCCTCATCTAAAGCAAATCTGCAAATTGGGAAAGAAGCAAGTTAGAAGAAGAAGACTATCTAGAAAAAGAAGAAGAAGAAGAAGAAGAAGAAGAAGAAGAAGAAGAAGAGGAAGAAAAGGAAGAAGATTTTTTTTCTTCTACTGCTTTTTCTCCTCTCCTCTATTTTATCTTCTTCTTCTAACTAAGGTAGCCATTTTATTGCTAAGCTAGGTAAAAATGCTAAGTGTAGGTCATTTTAGAGCTAAGCTCGGTAAATAGGTCATTTTGGAGCTTACTAAGGTTATTATGTCATTTTCGAGGAAAGTAAGGTAAGTCTATATCATTTTGGAGGTAACAAAGATTATCATGACATTTTCGAGGAAAGAAAGCTAAGTATAGCTCATTTTTTTGTCTAACTTAGGTAGTTATGCCATTTACGAGGAAAGTAAGCTAAGTACGCATTTGTTAAGCAAAACACTAGAGAAAACTTACCCTCATCACAACAAATGCGATGAAGATCGCAACTAAGGTAAAGATTGATCCAACGGCATAATGATACCAAGCCTCATTATCAATGGCATATTTTCTAATCTTCTTAAGCTTCAGGCGCATTGCATCCATCTTCAAGCGCATTGCATTCATCTTCATCTTGTGATCATCGACGACATCGGCAACAGACAACTCCAATGTCATCTTCTCTTCTTCAATTCTTTTAATTTTTTCTTTCAAATACTCATTTTCTTTTTCAACTAAATTTAACTTCTCGACAAGAGGGTCGGTTTCAAATTCCGGTTCACATACCTCCTAGATTAAAATATCTCTATGTCAACTCGATGGCCATAATTGTCATAAATGAGAAATGCAACAAATAGTTATGAAAGAGAATTTACCACATCTGAATCATAAAGCGGGCGAGAGCCGATGGGGACGGACATCAAGACCATGGCACTATGTATAACAAACAACCATACAAAGTAAGAAAAATATACAAGTAACTATATAAATCAAGTACAACATAAAAAATTGAATACCTAGTCATAATCTGGTTCAATAAATGCTTCGGGATCAATAAATGCATCATCATCATCAATATCAGTAATGGCGTGCTCATCATCATCATTAATAAATGCATCATCATCATGTGGAAGGCCACCTCTACGTAATCTGTCAAGCATTGACAGGTCATCCGCAGCAGTAACCTCTTCTAGTTCAGGCTCTTCTTCTGGCTGAGGGGTGAAGTCGAGTTCACTCTCGCTGTCTACTTCAATGTTCTGGGGTGAAGTGGAGCGGTTCTTGAAACATTTTTTTGGAAAGACGCGTTTCTTGGAAGAATTCTCCTTCATATGTGTCTGGGTTAATGTGAGGTGCATAATCATCTTCATTGGGGGGAGGTGGTCTAACACGTGCCGGCACTTCATAAACGACATCCCAACCTTTGAGATTAGGATCACTTTGACAGGCCCACGGTAGATAGAAAACTTGGGTTGCCTGTTGAGCCATAATATAGACATCGGGAACATCCAAATGGGTGCTTTGATTGATTTCCACTAGCCCTATATGTTCATGAGTCCTTCTAGTCTCCTTCGGTTGGAACTAATAACATTTGAAGACTACGACGTTTGTTGGGTTTGCACCATAGAATTGAAGTTCATAAATTGCTTAAACTCTTCCATAATACTCGGTATCTCCTTCGCCGATAGCAGAGACACAACAATTTGTAGTCTTTCGGTCGGCCATAGATAGCTCTTTGCCATAGGGACGAAAGCGATACCCATTGATGTCGTATTTGTCAAATGAACAGACCTTATAGTCAAAACCATTAGCGACTTGTCTCAATTCGGCGTCCATAAGCTCAGAATTAGCCTACGAGTTTAATACGAAAGGGATTATTGCATTAGCCACAAATTAGACGAAGAAATGAAATTGTCTAATGGAAATTACCGTTTGTTTGAACCAAGAGATGAAACCGGGATAGCCGCGTCCATGCTTTGCCAGAAGCTCATACTCTTCGACGGAATCCTTTTGGATCACCTTTCCATACGAGAATATGGCGACGTATCAACTGTATCAAATTTATCCGGGAATAAGAGTAGTTCAAAGGAATTAGAAGTTGCGAAACAATGTACCGAGAACTTACTCGATGTATGGCCGCACTTCTGTTAGGTTGGTGAAGATATACAACGAAATGATCTGCCATTCTTCGAAATCCAACGTTAAGGAATTAGAAGCACCGGCTGGTGCGAGAGCCCCTTTGAATAGGCTGAGGTTGGATCCACCCTTTTTAGGTTCGTCAGCATTGTACCGAGGCTTCGGATTATGCAAATGACGATTTTTGGCTTCGTAGTGTGCTGTCACGAAGTTTGACGCCTCCTCGGTAATGAATGCCTCAGCCATCGATGCTTCAATTCTACGTTTAATTTTACATTTTGCTCGTAGCGTCTTTTGCATCCTCTCAGTGGCGTAGCACCAACGATTTTGCACAGGCCCCCCAATCTTGCCTCGGTTGGGAGATGCAAAATCAAGTGCTGCATTGGATAAAAGAAGCCCGGCGGAAAGATCTTCTCTAACTTGCAGATCAACTCCGACACCAACTCTTCCATTTCTTCTAGCAGGCCAGGCGATAGTTCTTTCGCACAGAGAACACGGAAGAAATAGCTCAGCTCTGTCAGTACTAGCCATTCATCCTCAGGGATGAAGCCACGCAACATCACCAGCATTACCCGCTCAATCCATATGTGCCAATCATGACTCTTGAGACCAAATATCTTCAATTTATCAAGAATCGCTCCCCTCTTTAGATTCGCTGCATACCCATCAGGGAACATCAACTGCTGTTGCACCCACAAGATAATTTCCCTCATAGCTGGCCTTCCAAGATTGAACCATGCCTTTGGCTTCGTCCAGTTCTGCTTTCCTTTCGGTTCTTTCATGTTTTGTAACGGCCTATCACATAGCGCCTCCAGATCGACTCTAGCCTTAATATTATCCTTTGACTTCCCATCTATGCCGAACAATGTACCCAATCTACACATACTCGGGCTGTCGATGGATAACGTTGGAAAATTCGAAAAAATCACGGTTATAAATATGCAAATGCATGCATATTTATATATGTAACCATTTTGAACGGGAGACGCGTAGTGGTCACGCATACTGATGATTGTAGACACCTATAGCTAGCAAGTTTCATCGGCACGAGGACCAGAATAGAGCAAATCAAGGGGGGAGGAGATGCCATTTATGCTAACCCACAAACGCAGGGGCGGAGCTCGTCGAACACTAGACCCTCGCAGCGATGAAAAAATTGCACATTTAAATCAAAAGATGAGTTTCATAGCAATATTGTTTTTTTCGTCAACCTAATTAAATATTTACAACAGGACGAGCGGGTTAGGGGTTCCTCGGCATCGATAGAACCCTAAATAGCAACTACCATCGGTGCAAGATACATGAGGCGCTCAGCATTGAACACTAGATCCACGTCCCACAAGTGACGCCGGCGCCCGGCGTCCCGCAATGATAGTTCTGGTGGCCGATGACGGTCGAACACCTTGGCAAATTTGTGTGGCAGCCTCTGTGATGAGGATTAAAGTCAAGTTTTGAAATTTCAAACAACCAAACCGACTTGAGTCAGTTTGGGTGTTTCAAGTTTCAACACTTAGCTTTCAATCGTCATCTCTGAGGCTGCCAGACAAATTCGCAATGGTGTTCGACCGCCATCGACGCCGAGAACTGTTGCTGCGGGACGCAGGACCCCTGTGTCAATTGTCAGACGTTGATGTAGTATTCGACACTGGCGATACTTTCTATTTAGGGTACCATCGACACCGAGGAACCCCCTAACCTGCTCGTCCCCGGGTAAACTAAATTAGCATGCATTCAATAAGCAAAACTACATCATCTCTTGCATCCATACATCATCGAATATTATCACTAATACATCTCGAATAGTATCATACATATAGCATCGCTAATACAGCTAGAACCTTAGCGCCTGACGGGTATCGGCGCGGGCGGTGGACACCCAAAGAGAAGGAACCATCACAAGACCATAGCTCCAATGAGATCCCTGAAGAACCTGCCAGGTATTGTCCAACCTGCCCTCCAACGCAACCATGTAGCGACGGACGTGCTTGTCCTCCTCGCTGACACGGTGACGTACCACCTCCGCGGTGTCTGAAAGCCTCGGCACCGTCACTGGCCCACGCGACCGCCACCAAACAAGGTGCGGGTCAACGACGGGCTGACTCCTCACCAACCTGCGCCCCCCGGAAGGTAGAACCTCCCAGTACTAGCCCGGCGGAGCCCAGTCTCGGACATGCCCCCCCGATCAATCAGGCCTCCTCCACCGAGTCGACGACGAGGATGCGGGATAGGCATCGTCGACGTTGAAGCAGGAATAAATGCTTGAACTAAAAAAATAACAACAAATTTCACATGTTCAAAATAAACCAGAAACTTAACCGTACCTAAAGTAAACTAAACTAAACCTAAACTAAACTAACTAAACTAAACCTAAACTAAACCAAAAACTTGACCTAAACTAAAGTAAACTCAACCTAAAGTAAACTAACTAAACTAAACAAAAACTAAACTAAATTATACTAAACCTAATTAAACTAAATCTAAAAAACAGAAGAAAAAAATGAAAATGTCTCACCTCGGAGCGGCCGGGGCGGCGATGCGCCGCGGCAAGGCGGCGCGTCGGGGCGGTCCAGCGGGACGGCTGGGGCGGGCCAGCGCGGCCTGTCAGGGTGGCCGGGGCAGCGGGGCGGCGACACAACCCAGGGCGGCGCGGCGAGGGGGGCGGCCGGGGCGGGGCGGTGGCGAGGGGTTGGGAAGAGGGGAGAGGGAGAGAGAGGGGCAGGGCGCGAGGGCGTTTTGATATATAGGGCTAGGCTCTTTGCCATCCGCTAGCTGACGGCAAAGAGCCTAGCTAACAGACATTAGAACTGTCGTTTTCTTTGCCGTCCGCTAGTGGACGGCAAAGTACCTTTGCCATCAGCTAGCGGACGACAAAGAAAGTAGCCATTAGCTGCCCCTCCCTCTCGGCCCACCCTGCCTCTTTGTCGTCCGCTAGCGGACTGCAAAGGTTCTATGTCGTCAGCTAGCTGACAGCAAAGATGGAGCTGACGGCAAACACTTTCATTGCCGTCAGCTGCTTCTTTGCCGTCAGGTTTCTTCAAGCTGATGGCAAAGACCCTCTTTGCCATCAGCTAGCTGACGGCAAACAAACGGCTGACGGCAAAGTTCTTGTTTCCAGTAGTGTGTGTATATTCATGAAAGAACATTTTCTTATCACAACCTCTTTTCCACAGTAGCTATACCTATTAGGCGACCCTCTTGCTGGATTGGTCTGAATGACCTTCGCAAAAAGATCGACCCAACATGCACCGGTGGAGGCTAGAGGAGGCCAAAGGGGCAACGACCCCCCTTCCAAACATGAAAAATAAAATCTAGTAGTACTAAGCATTATGGCCCAGCTCATAAGTAGATAACCTTAGCTAAATAAAGTTACAAAGCCGTGTGGCAGAGTTCATTGCTAAACTAAACAAGGCCCTGTTTGTTTGGGCTTTTGCTTCTAATTTTGCAGCTTTTTCACTTTGAACAAAAAGCCATAAAAGCTCCTAAATAGAAGCTGCAAAAGTAGAAGCAAAAGCCCAAACAAACAGGGCCTAAGCTAGCTATCCGTACGTGCCTGTCCAGGAATCGATCCAACCGCCTACCTACATGCTTAGAGAGTCTAGCTTTGTATGTATATGTGTACACTTCCGCCTGTACGCGTGATGTGTATGCCTCAACTTCTTTTCCTCTCGACTGGAACCCTAGCCGCCAGGGGAGGCCAGTCCTTCCAGCGCCGTCCTTCGGCGGCTCTCCTCCGCCGACGACCTCGGTCGTCGGTGCTGAGGGGGGGTCGCCGGATCCACGCGTGTGGATAGTTTTTAGGCCAAAATAGCTTTTTTAGGTTGTCCATCGTCTTTGCTTCGGCGGCGGCGATGGCGGCGCTGAATAAAATTTCTTCAGATCCTACTCTGACAAGGAGATCGGTGTTGGGGAACATAGTATTTCAAAAAAAATCCTACGATCACGTAAGATCTATCTAGGAGAAGCATAGCAACGAGCGGGGAGAGTGTGTCCACATACCCTCGTAGACCGAAAGCGGAAGCGTTTAGTAACGCGGTTGATGTAGTTGAACGTCTTCGCGATCCAACCGATCCAAGCACCGAACGCACGACACCTCCGCGATCTGCACACGTTCAGCTCGGTGACGTCCCTCGAACTCTTGATCCAGTTGAGGCCGAGGGAGAGTTTCGTCAGCACAACGGCGTGGTGACGGTGATGATGAAGTTACCGGCGCAGGGCTTCACCTAAGCACTACGACGATATGACCGAGGTGTGTAACTATGGAGGGGGGCACCGCACACGGCTAAAAGATCAACTTGTGTGTCTATGGGGTGGCCCCCTCCTCCGTATATAAAGGAGGGAGGGAGGAGGCCAGCCGGCCCCTAGAGGCACGCCCCAAGGAGAGGAGTACTACTAGGACTCCAAGTCCTAGTAGGATTCCACTCGGTGGAAGGGGGGAAGAAGGAAGTAGAGGGAGAGGGAGAGGGAAACAGGGGCCGCGCCCCCCTCCCCTAGTCCTATTCGGACTCCCCTTGGGGGGGCGCGTGCCACCTCCTGGCTGCTGCCCTCTCTCTCCCGTAAGGCCCACCAAGGCCCATTACTTCCCCGGGGGTTCCGGTAACCCCTCCGGCACTCCGGTTTTATCCGAAACTATCTGGAACACTTCCGGTGTCCGAATAACATGGTCCAATATATCAGTCTCTATGTCTCGACCATTTCGAGACTCCTCGTCATGTCCGTGATCTCATCCGGGACTCCGAACAACCTTCGGTACATCAAATCACATAAACTCATAATACGAATCATCATCGAACGTTAAGCGTGCGGACCCTATGGGTTCGAGAACTATGTAGACATGACCGAGACAACTCTCCAGTCAATAACCAATAGCGGAACCTGGATGCTCATATTGGTTCCTACATATTCTACGAAGATCTTTATCGGTCAAACCGCATAACAACATACGTTGTTCCCTTTGTCATCGGTATGTTACTTGCCCGAGATTCAATCGTCGGTATCACCATACCTAGTTCAATATCGTTACCGGCAAGTCTCTTTACTTGTTCCATAATGCATCATCCCGCAACTAACTCATTAGTCACATTGCTTGCAAGGCTTATAGTGATGTGTATTACCGAGAGGGCCCAGAGATAGCTCTCCGACAATCGGAGTGGCAAATCATAATCTCGATCTATGCCAACTCAACAAACACCATCGGAGACACTTGTAGAGCATCTTTATAATCACCCAGTTACGTTGTGACGTTTGATAGCACACTAAGTGTTCCTCCGGTATTCGGGAGTTGCATAATCTCATAGTCATAGGAACATGTATAAGTCATGAAGAAAGCAATAGCAATAAACTAAACGATCATACTGCTAAGCTAACAGATGGGTCTTGTCCATCACATCATTCTATAATGATGTGATCCCGTTCATCAAATGACAACATATGTCTATGGCTAGGAAACTTAACCATCTTTGATTAACAAGCTAGTCTAGTAGAGGCATACTAGGGACACTCTATTTGTCTATGTATTCACACATGTACTAAGTTTCCTGTTAATACAATTCTAGCATGAATAATAAACATTTATCATGATATAAGGAAATATAAATAACAACTTTATTATTCCTCTAGGGCATATTTCCTTCATCCTCCCACTTGCACTAGAGTCAATAATCTAGATTACATAGTAACTATTCTAACACCCATGGAGTCTTGGTGTTGATCATGTTTTGCTCGTGAGAGAGGCTTAGTCAACGGGTCTGCAACATTCAGATCCGTATGTATTTTGCAAACTTCTATGTCACCCACCTTGACTAGATTGCAGATGGAATTGAAGCGTCTCTTGATGTGCTTTGTTCTCTTGCGAAATCTGGATTCCCTCGCCAAGGCAATTCCTGCAGTATTGTCACAAAAGATTTTCATTGGACCCGATGCACTAGGTATGACACCTAGATCGGATATGAACTCCTTCATCCAGACTCCTTCATTTGCTGCTTCCGAAGCAACTATGTACTCCGCTTCACACGTAAACCCCACCACGACGCTCTGTTTGGAACTGCACCAATTGACAGCTCCACCATTCAATATAAATACGTATCCGGTTTGTGACTTAGAGTCGTCCGGATCAGTGTCAAAGCTTGCATCGACGTAACCATTTACGACGAGCTCTTTGTCACCTCCATAAACGAGAAACATATCCTTAGTCCTTTTCAAGTATTTTAGGATGTTCTTGACCGCTGTCCAGTGATCCACTCCCGGATTACTTTGGTACCTCCCTAGTATACTTATAGCAAGGCACACATCAGGTCCGGTACACAACATTGCATACATGATAGAACCTATGGCTGAGGCATAGGGAATGACTTTCATTTTCTCTCTATGTTCTGCAGTGGTCGGGCATTGAGTCTCACTCAACTTCACACCTTGTAACACAGGCAAGAACCTTTTCTTTGACTGATCCATTTTTAACTTCTTCAAAATCTTATCAAGGTATGTGCTTTGTAAAAGTCCAATTAAGCGTCATGATCTATCTCTATAGATCTTGATGCCAAATATGTAAGCAGCTTCACCGAGGTCTTTCATAGAAAAACTCTTATTCAAGTATCCTTTTATGCTATCCAGAAATTCTATATCATTTCCAATCAACAATATGTCATCCACATATAATATTAGAAATGCTACAGAGCTCCCACTCACTTTCTTGTAAATACAGGCTTCTCCAAAAGTCTATATAAAACCATATGCTTTGATCACACTATCAAAACGTTTATTCCAACTCCGAGAGGCTTGCACCAGTTCATAAATGGATCACTGGATCTTGCACACTTTATTAACACCCTTTGGATCGACAAAACCTTCTGGTTGCATCATATACAACTCTTGTTCTAGAAATCCATTCAGGAATGCAGTTTTGACGTCCATTTGCCAAATTTCATAATCATAAAATGCGGCAATTGCTAACATGATTCGGACAGACTTGAGCATCGCTACGGGTGAGAAAGTCTCATCGTAGTCAACTCCTTGAACTTGTCGAAAACCTTTTGCAACAAGCCGAGCTTTGTAGACAGTAACATTACCGTCAGCGTCGATCTTCTTCGTGAAGATCCATTTATTTTCTATGGCTTGCCGATCATCGGGCAAGTCAACCAAAGTCCACACTTTGTCCTCATACATGGATCCCATCTCAGATTTCATGGCCTCAAGCCATTTCGCGGAATCTGGGCTCATCATTGCTTCCTCATAGTTCGTAGGTTTGTCATGGTCGAGTAACATGATGTCCAGATGTCGGGGAAACGACACCTATGGGATCACAAGAATCCCTACTACGGTTGCCGAGGCGCAGGGTTGCGAGAAGAGCAGGATTAGTAACCAGCACGAGGATCATTTACCCAGGTTCGGGCCGCGAGGAAGCGTAAAACCCTAGTCCTGCTTTGGTGGGTGTATTTCAAAGAGTTCTTGAGCTCTCGAACTAGCTGTGGTGAGTGTGTGGTTCGAAAGAGCCGAATCCTCCTCCAGTATGCCACGGGCCTCCTTTTATAGTCGAAAGGGGCTGCCACAGTGGCACACAGGAGGTGGAAAGGCGCACAGTGTTATGAGCTTATCGCTCGTATTACAGGACAAGACGTATTTAATGCGTAGCTTAGGTGTCCCCTTGCTTTATTGGGGACGGGGGTGAGGCTCGTCCCGTCCGTCGCCGCTCCTCCTCGCTTCGACACGCGCCCTGGCTAGCGACGCATGCGGTGCCATGTAGGCAGGCAGGCAGCTGAGGTGGCGCGGTGGTGGAGCCTCCACGAAGATCTGCATGCCGCCACGCAGGCGTTCGATGAGTTGGCCTGGGAGCTGCATGTTGCCACGCAGGTGCCCGCCTAGCTGGTTGGGCTGGCAGCCGCATGTGAATGGTGGTGGAAACTTGGTTGGTGCGGGCCTGGTAGTGGCCCTGCTGGCGTCCTCGATGAGGGCCTTGCCGGGTGGCCCGGCAAGGGTCTTGCCGTGGCGCGCTGTCGTCCCCGGCAAGGGCCTTGCCAGGGGTCTGGTGGCCTTCCTCGGCAAGGATCCTGCCGAGGATCGTCGTCTTCTAATCCTCATCTGATCTTGAGTGTTCCTTGTCTTCACAAAGATCTGCATGCCACCATGGAGGTGCCTCCCGAGCCCTGGCCCAACGTGATATTAGAGACTGTGGGCTCAAGGGTGGCTCGCTCTGTTGGTGTGGGGCGAGCTGCCCCGGCAAGGGTCTTGCCGGGGGAACCTGCTTTGTCCCTCTGCTCTTTGTGGTCTTGGCCTTCGCGTTGCTCTGGTTATCTTGGGCTTCGGTCTTACCTTGGCTCACCTCCCCTGTTCTGCTTGGTGTGACCGTGGGCGCGGCTCCGACTGCCCGTGCACAGGTAAAGGGGTACAAAAGTGCGCCCCTCCTTTTGTACACCGACAGGAGCCCCCGGGCCTGGGCCACACATAAGCGCGACACGTTGTTGGGCCAGGCCCAAAATGGTGCGCGGGCAGGCGGGGTGGTTTTTACCGCGGTAAAACTTTTCGCGCGCTGCGCTTCCCACGCCCCGCACGCGGCGCGGCATGGCGTGGAGGGGTGCGCGTGACGTGGGCGGCATGCGTGGGGCGGTTCCTGCATGCATGCATCACATCGCCGTAAATGGGCGGTGCGGTCGGCGGGGCCGCTGCCGAGGAGGAGGAGGAGGTGGCTGATGACCAGCCTTCCTCCTCCGCTGCTTCCGGCTCTGGCAAGTACCTGAGGGTGGGTGACGACTTGTTCGTCCACCTTCCAGGCGCATCGAGCACCAGGACACCCGTCGAGGGAGAGGTGTTCGACGACAAAGTGCTTGCCGCCGCCGGGCTTGAGGTCGTCGACGAGCCGAGCGTCGGTGGCGACGGCTCCCAGGAGGAGCGGCTGCTCCAGGCCATGGGTGCCAACTTCCGTAGGCTCCAGGCGCTCCATCGTGCCCGCCTGGACAAAGTCAGGTCCAGGACGGCGGTGGTGGAGAAAGCGGAGGCGGACCTCCAGAAGCGCGTCGCCGAGACGCAGGACTGGTTCCGCCAGGCTCACAAGGAGCTGAAGGCCGCCCAGGGCGAGCTGGCCAAGCGCGACGTGGAGCTCGCCATGAAGCTGGCCGACATCGAGAAGGCCCAGGAGACGGCGGAGGGCTTGGCCGCGGCAGCCGAGGCCGCCCGGACTCAGCACCAGGCCGCACTGAACTCCCAGGAGGAGGACCTCGCTGCGCGCGAGGAGAAGCTTGCCGCCACGCTCCGCGGCAAGGATGAAGAGGTGGGGAAGCTTGTCTTGCAGCGAACCCGTGAGCTGGAGCAGAGGCACAAGGAGGCACTCGATGCCCAAGCCCAGGTGCATGCCGACAAGGTGAAGGAGCTGGAGGTGGAGCGGGACGAGCTGAAGGAGCAGGCCCTGAAGCTGTCCCAGGAGAAGGACACGCTCAAGAGCGCCCTGGCGGATGCGCAGGGCACGGCCATCAGCAAGGCCGGGGAGCTCTCCGAGGCCAACAAGTCCCTCAAGGACCTCACGCTGAAGCTGGAGGGCCTCGAGGGGACGCTCACGGACGCCAAAGCCCGGGAGGGGACCCTGCACAAGAGCTGGAGACCGAGAAGCAGCTGCGGAGGGATGAGGCCTCCGAGCATAAGGATTTCAAGGAGGGCGTGAACCGTTGGATCGGCCGCCTCGAAGACGTCGCCGGCAGGATTACCGTGCAGCTGGCTACCATGGGGATGCCAAGCGTGAGGTACGCCCCAGAGCGCAGCGGGACCACCAACGCCAAGCTGACCTTGTTCTTCGAGTGTGTTCTCGGGGCCCTGGAGCTTCTTCACGCCAACCGGGCGGCCTCCCTGGCCGACGAGGCCCGGAGGCTTTGCCAGGGCGCCATGACCAAGGTTCTCACCAAGGTGGCACACTGGTACCCCGACCTCGACTTCGACGCCGCGCTGGAGAGCTTGCCGGAGGGTACTGACCTCGCGCCGCTCAGGGAGCGCATCAAGCCCATCATCAGCCGTGTCGGCGGAATTCTGAGGGTGGAGGGCCAGCGCCGGGATTAGGCACCCCATTTCTTATTGCCGCTGCAGGTTCACAACCAAGACAATTGCTATCTCTAGTTAGAACCGTAGCAACAATTTGATGTAATATGACTCTGCAGCACTTTTAGTATCATGCATGTTATTTTCCTGTTCAATTTTTCCTTGTATGTCCACCCTACATAACTGGGTAGGCTTGCCGGCGCGTAAATCCAGGGTGGCGTCTTGGGGACGGATCCCCATTGGCCTGCCGGGTGTGCTTGCTGCCGGGCGAACCACCTTACCGCCCTTAGCGCGACCGCCCGAACTGTCGAGCTTGACTCGAGTCAGAGTCGGGAGCGTTGCCAAGTGCGGAAGGCTACCCCGCCACTCTCGACGCGGCCGCTTTGAGCTATTGAGCGGACTCGAAACAGAACAAGGGCATTGCCAATCGCGGGAGGGCCCCTTCGCATGCAGGTTTTCCATACATAGGCAAGATCTCCGAGGCCGATAACCTTATGTATAAAAGGGAATAACTCAAAGCGCTGAATGACTTAGCTTTTCTGTCGCCGCACTGGCGTCCTTCGCGTTTGCAGGCGGCGCTCTTTTCTCCTGGCCATCTCCTTCTTGGGAGCCATGGCGACGAAGAACTGCCAGGCTAACTACTAGATCAGATTCTCGCAATTGCGTCCCCTACCTGGCGCGCCAAAGATGTCGGGGAAACGACACCTATGGGATCACAAGAATCCCTACTATGGTTGCCGGGGCGCAGGGTTGCGAGAAAAGCAGGATTAGTAACCAGCACGAGGATCGTTTACCCAGGTTCGGGCCGCGAGGATGCGTAAAACCCTAGTCCTGCTTTGGTGGGTGTATTTCAGAGTTCTTGAGCTCTCGAACTAGCTGTGGTGAGTGTGTGGTTCGAAAGAGCCGAATCCTCCTCCAGTATGCCTTGAGCCTCCTTTTATAGTCGAAAGGGGCTGCCACAGTGGCACACAGGAGGTGGAAAGGCGCACAGTGCTATGAGCTTATCGCTCGTATTACAGGACAAGACATATTTAATGCGTAGCTTAGGTGTCCCCTTGCTTTATCGGGGACGGGGGCGAGGCCCGTCCCGTCCGTCGCCGCTCCTCCTCACTTCGACACGCGCCCTGGCTAGCGACGCATGCGGCGCCACATAGGCAGGCAGGCAGCTGAGGTGGCGCGGTGGTGGAGCCTCCACGAAGATCTGCATGCTGCCACGCAGGCGTTCGATGAGTTGGCCTGGGAGCTGCATGTTGCCACGCAGGTGCCCGCCCAGCTGGTTGGGCTGGCAGCCGCATGTGAACGATGGTGGAGACTTGGTTGGTGCGGGCCTGGTAGTGGCCCTGCTGGCGTTCTCGGTGAGGGCCTTGCCGTGGCGCGCTGTTGTCCCCGGCAAGGGCCTTGCCGGGGGTCTGGTGGCCTTCCTCGGCAAGGATCCTGCCGAGGATCGTCGTCTTCTAATCCTCATCTGATCTTGAGTGTTCCTTGTCTTCACAAAGATCTGCATGCCACCATGGAGGTGCCTCCCGAGCCCTGGCTCAATGTGATATTGGAGACCGTGGGCTCAAGGGTGGCTCGCTCTGTTGGTGTGGGGCGAGCTGCCCCGGCAAGGGTCTTGCCGGGGGAATCTGCTTCGTCCCTCTGCTGTTTGTGGTCTTGGCCTTCGCGTTGCTCTGGTTATCTTGGGCTTCGGTCTTACCTTGGCTCACCTCCCCTGTTCTGCTTGGTGTGACCGTGGGCGCGGCTCCGACTGCCCGTGCACAAGTAAAGGGGTACAAAAGTGCGCCCCTTCTTTTGTACACCGACACCAGAACAGGATTACCGTACCACTCTGGTGCGGATCTTACTCTGGTTGACCTACGAGGTTCGGTAGTAACTTGATCAGAAGCTTCATGATCATCATCATTAACTTCCTCACTAATTGGTGTAGGAATCACTGGAACTGATTGTAATGCCCTGGATCCGATGCATCAGGTGTCATCCAGTTATTCGTCGTCGTTGCCATGTCATTTGCTTGCGTGTTGCATCTTGCCATGTCATCATCTGCATTGCATCCTCATGTTTTCAAAACTTGCATCCGGTCCTTTTCCCCGTTGTCCGTTTTGCGATCTGACACTCCCACACGCGCCCGTCGCCCCTCTCAGACTTTGTTTCGTGAGTGGGATAAAAGCGTTCTCGGAATGGGCCGAGATTTGCCGAGTGGCCTTGGTATAGTACCGGTAGACCGCCCGTCAAATTTGTTCCATTTGGAGGTCGTTTGATGCCCCAACGGTTAACCGCGTAGCCCGAAACCCCTTCTTTTGTGCAGCCCAACACCCCTCCAAATCAGCCGACTAACCCAGCAAAACCCCCTCCATGCTCTCCGCCGTTCGATCACGATCGTGTGGGCGAAACCGTACCTCATTTGGACTCTCCTAGCTCCCTCTATCTATAAATAAGTCCCCTTCCCCGAAATTCGCAGTCCAAACCCTAGCCCCGCTCCCCTCGCGCCGCCGGACATGTCCGCACCCTCGCCAAACGCGTCCACCGCCGCCAGCCACGTCGCCCGGCCAATCCTCACGCGCCACCTCAGCTCCAGCCGGCGCCCCGGCCAACCAGATCCGGCCACGTGACGCCGTCGCTCCCCACCGCGCCGCGGCCCGCGGAGCCCATCCGGGCCCCGCGCAAACCCATCCGCCGCCGTCGCCCGAGGCGCCCCGCGCCCGAGCGCCTCCCGTGCCCTTCACCGGCGCCCGCCTCCGCCGCCGTTCGCCGCGATCTCGCCGACCGCCGCCCGCCGCCGCCGTCTCCGCGAACGCCACCGCCGGCTGCCCCCTCGTCGCCGGCCACCCCGGCGCCTTCCCCGACCCGCCGCTTGGTGTCGCCTCGCCTCCGGCGACCTCGCCGGCCGCCGCAGCCCGGAGCTCGCGGCGCTCCCCTCCGCGCCGTCCCCACCGACCCGCGCCTCCCTCGCCGGACCCTCCCCGCCGCCGGTCGTCGCTCTCCGGCGACCTTGCCGGCGTCGGCCGTCGCCCCGCCTCGGATCCGGTCGGGTGGGATGAGATTCACCCGACCACCGATCCAAACACGCCTTCCCCCGCCTGGATCTCCCCGTCCCGCTTCGTCCCATCCAGATTTTTGGAGTGGTAAATTTCTGCCAAGTCCCGAAATTGTTGCATTATGTTGCTCTGTTCTTCATGCCATAACTTAGTGCTCGGTGCTCCGATTCATGCGTGTAATATATAGAAATGTTTGTCATGAGATGCTCTTCATTTTATTACATTGTGCCATGCTATTTTGAGGTCATGTTGATGCCCTAATCATCGTTGCAAGAGTGCTATATGCTGTTAACTGCTGTCTGTTTACAGAACTTGATGATTTGTTGTTTTCATCGCATTTTGTATGTGCATCCTATGCGCTTGGTGTCTACATGTGTTTTGATGTACATCATGCCATCTTTACATAGGTGCTTGTCTTGTATTTTTGTGATCTATGTGGTGACTAGCACAAGCATGCAAAGTAGCCTCCATGATGTTGCTGATTTCTGTGACTTAGTCATTCCTGCTAAGTCTGAGTCTGTTATGTTGTGATGCCATGTAAACCTGCTGCTAAAAGTTATTCTATGCATAATCTGGAGATGTTCACTAAGGATGTTTTGTTATAGATGTTATGCTCTATCAATACTTGCCCTTGTTTGCATTTATAGCCTGCTGTAGCTTGTTGTTATCATACTCCAAACTTGCTAAATAATGCTGCTGTCAGCCTGTTAACATGAAGTTCAGTTTTGACATGTGTTTTTCTGGTGATCCGTGCACCCTATTACTATGATATTGCCATGCTTAGCTTCATAATTATGCCATATTACTGTTGGTTACCTTGTAATGCCATGTATTTCTCTATGGTGAGTGGTTCAAGCTCACCAACATGCCTACTTATCGTTGTTTCTGCCATGTCCTGTTATTTTCACCAAGTCTGAATCTGTCATATTACTTGCTATGTCTGCATGGGTGCCATCATATCTTCTGTGCCTTTTTGCCTCGTGATCATTAAGGGGCTTTTGTTCTATGCAATTAGTAGATTCATGCCATGCCTTTTTTTTGCTATGATATATTCCTATAGCATGTTCTTTGATAGCTCTAAACTTTGCAACCTGATGTTATTTCTGCCATGTCCAGTGATTTCTGCTAAGTCTGTGAATCTGTTATTATTTGTAATCTTGTCATGTCCTTTTTAGCATGTTCTAGTGATTTATGGAGATAGCTCAGTGTTCATGTTTTGTTATGGTTTACCTGTACATCATGTCCATGGCTTTTGTTTTCATGTTGAGGTGCTTTAGCATGTTGTTTTGATGCTTGCAAGATGCCTAGTTGCTGTCATGGACAGATTGTTGCTATATCTTGTTTGGAGTGTATGTGTTGCACCGTGGCTCTGTTTTGAGTGTGCTCTATATGAAACTTGCTTAGTTTTGCATGTAGTTTCATATTACCTTGTTGCATCCTTGTTTTGAGGTGTTTGCTTGATGTTTGAATGCATTTTGCATTAATGCCATGCTTAACTTGTTTTGCTCATATCTTCTAGGCCGTAGCTCCGAATCTAATGAACTTTATATGTAACTTGACTAGAATTTCATGTAGATCATCTTGGTGCATTTTAACTTGCTGTTTAACAACTTGAACATAAAGTTTATTCAGATCTGGACCAATTTCGAAACTTGCATATGAGGACTTACCGGATTTGTTATATGTTGTTTCCGGCCTCATTAAAACTTGCTTTGATGTGTTCTTGTATGCATCATCTCTTGCCATGAGTAACTTCATATAGCCTTTGTCATGCATCATACTTGGTTGAGCATCATGCCTTGTTCATGTGTGGTGTGTTTACCATGTGTGTGCTTCTTCTCGATAGTTCCCGTGTCGTTGCGATCGTGAGGATTCGTTCGTCTTCGTGGCTTCATCTTCTTCATGGTCTCGTTCTTCTTCCTAGCGGGATTTCAGGCAAGATGACAGTCACCTTGGATCTCACTACTATCATTGCTATGCTAGCTGCTTCGTTCTATCGCTTTGCTGCGCTACCTATCACCTGCTCTTCAAGCCTCCCAAATTGCCATCAACCTTTAACCTTTGTCACCCTTCCTAGCAAACCGTTGTTTGGCTATGTTACCGCTTTGCTCAGCCCCTCTTATAGCGTTGCTAGTTGCAGGTGAAGATGAAGATTGCTCCTTGTTGGATTATGTTTATGTTGGGATATCACAATATCTCTTATTTAATTAATGCATCTATATACTTGGTAAAGGGTGGAAGGCTCGGCCTTATGCCTGGTGTTTTGTTCCACTCTTACTGCCCTAGTTTTCGTCATACCGGTGTTATGTTCCTTGATTTTGCGTCCCTTACGCGGTTGGGTGATTTATGGGACCCCCTTGACAGTTCGCTTTGAATAAAACTCCTCCAGCAAGGCCCAACCTTGGTTTTACATTTGCCTCACCTAGCCTTTTTCCTTTGGGAGTCGCGCTCCCGAGGGTCATCTTTATTTACCCCCCCCCCCCCCGGGGGGGGGGGCCAGTGCTCCTTCGAGTGTTGGTCCAACCTGTCAGCCGCCGGTGGCCACCAGGGGCAACTCTGGGCTGGCATACCGGAAGTTTGGACAATCCGGTGTGCCCTGAGAACAAGATATGTGCAGCTCCTATCAGGATTTGTCGGCACATTCGGGCGGCTTTGCTGGTCTTGTTTACCATTGTTGAAATGTCTTGTAAACCGGGATTCCGAGACTGATCGGGTATTCCTGGGAGAAGGAATATCCTTCGTTGACCGTGAGAGCTTATAATGGGCTAAGTTGGGACACCCCTGCAGGGTATAAACTTTCGAGAGCCGTGCCCGCGGTTATGTGGCAAATGGGAATTTGTTAATGTTCGGTTGTAGAGAACTTGACACTTGACTTAATTAAAACACATCAACCGCGTGTGTAGCCGTGATGGTCTCTTTTCGGCGGAATCCGGGAAGTGAACACGATTTTTGGGTTATGTTTGACGTAAGTAGGAGTTCAGGATCACTTCTTGATCATTGCTAGCTTCACGACCGTTCCGTTGCTTCTCTTCTTGCTCTTATTTGCGTAAGATAGCCACCATACTTTTCTTAGCCGCTGCTGCAACCTCACCACTTTACCCCTTCCTTAACCTTTAAGCTTTGTTAGTCTTGATACCCATGGTAATGGGATTGCTGAGTCCTCGTGGCTCACAGATTACTACAACAACAGTTGCAGGTACAGGTTTTGCGATGATCATGACGCGAGAGCGATGTTACTTGTTTTGGACTTCTTCTTCTGCTTCTTCTTCGATCAGGGGATAGGTTCCAGGTCGGCAGCCTGGGCTAGCAGGGTGGATGTCGTTCGAGTTTCTGTTTGTGTTTCATCCGTAGTCGGATGTTGCTCTTATGTATGTTGTATTGATGTATTCTTGCGGCATTTGTATGCCTATTGTATGTATCCCCATCTATTATGTAATGTTGATGTAATGATATCCACCTTGCAAAAGCGTTTCAATATGCGGGTCTATCCTTGGTGGGACCTTCGAGTTCCTCTCGGATAGGGTCGCATATTGGGCGTGACACTGATTTGTGTGATGAACTACTTTCCAATAAGGGAGCAGGTACAATTACTTCATCAAGTTCTACTTTCCTCCTACTCACTTCTTTCGAGAGAAACTCCTTCTCTAGAAAGGATCCATTCTTAGCAACGAATATTTTGCCTTCGTATCTGTGATAGAGGTGTACCCAACAGTCTCCTTTGGGTATCCTCTAAAGACACATTACTCCGATTTGGGTTCGAACTTTACAGGTTGAAGCTTTTTCACATAAGCATCGCAGCCCCAAACTTTAAGAAACGACAACTTCGGTTTCTTGCCAAACCATAGTTCATATGGTGTCGTCTCAAAGGATTTAGATGGTGTCCTATTTAACGTGAATGCAGCCGTCTCTAAAGCATAACCCCAAAACGATAGCGGCAAATCAGTAGGAGACATCATAGATCGCACCATATCTAATAAAGTGCGGTTACGACGTTCGGACACACCATTACGCTGTGGTGTTCCGGGTGGCGTGAGTTGCGAAACTATTCTGCATTTTTTTCAAATGAAGACTAAACTCGTAACTCAAATATTCACCTCCACGATCAGACGGTAGAAACTTTATTTTCTTGTTACGATGATTTTCCACTTCACTCTGAAATTCTTTGAACTTTTCAAATGTTTAAGACTTATGTTTCATTAAGTAGATATACCCATATCTGCTCAAATCATCTGTGAAGGTCAGAAAATAACGATACCCGCTGCGAGCCTCAACACTCATCGGACCGCATACATCAGTATGTATTATTTCCAAGAAGTCTGTTGCTCGCTTCATTGTTCCGGAGAACGGAGTCTTAGACATCTTGCCCATGAGGCATGGTTCGGAAATATCAACTGATTCATAATCAAGTGATTCCAAAAGCCCATCGGCATGGAGTTTCTTCATGCGCTTTACACCAATATGACCTAAACGGCAGTGCCACAAATAAGTTGCACTATGATTATTAAACTTATATCTTTTGGCTTCAATACTATGAATATGTGTATCACTACTATCGAGATTCAATAAACATAGACCACTCATCAAGGGTGCATGACCATAAAAGATATTACTCATATAAATAGAACAACCATTATTCTCTGATTTAAATGAATAACCATCTCGCATCAAACAAGATCCAGATATAATGTTCATGCTTAATGCTGGCACCAAATAACAATTATTCAGGTCTAAAACGAATCCTGAAGGCAGATGTAGAGGTAGCGTGCCGACGGCGATCACATCAACATTGGAACCATTTCCCACGCGCATCGTCACCTCATCCTTATCCAATCTTCGCTTAATCCGTAGCCCCTGTTTCGAGTTGCAAATATGAGCAACAGAACCAGTATCAAATACCCAGGCGCTACTACGAGCATTAGTAAGGTACACATCAATAACATGTATATCAAATATACCTTTCTCTTAGCCATCCTTCTTATCCGCCAAATACTTGGGGCAGTTCCGCTTTCAGTTACCAGTCCCTTTGCAGTAGGAAGCACTCAGTCTCAGGCCTAGTTCCGCTTGCCGTTCTTCTTGAAGTCCCCCTTCTTCCCTTTGCCCTTCTTCCTGAAACTAGTGGTCTTGTTAACCATCAACACTTGATGCTCCTTCTTGATTTCTACCTCTGCAGCCTTTAGCATCGCGAAGAGCTTGGGAATTGTCTTATCCATCCTGTCGTGGAATTGTCACGGCAGATGTCCTCGGGTTAGGACTTAGTCGTGGAGCCATCGCAATTGGGAAGCTTGAAGGGGTTAAGTGGGACAAGGAACACGAGGGTTTATACTGGTTCGGCCCCTCACGGTGAAGGTAAAAGCCTACGTCCAGTTGAGGAGGTATTAATCAAGGTTTCGATAACCAGGGAGCTAAACAGCTATGCCCGGCTCTCGATCAGATTGTTGTCGCCCCTAAACCGCTGCCGGGTCGTCCCTTTCTATAGGGAGGTTGGCACCCAGCGGCCCTTAGAGTCCCGGCCGGCTCATAAGAGTGTCCGGCTCGGACTCTAAACAATACTTGCCTTACACTACAAGTCTACTATAACAATGATGATAACTATGGGCAATAAGCCATCGCCGGGTCTCAGCCCATCTCTGGCCCATTATCTTGAAACTTAGCTCCGGGCTTCTGGCAATGACCCTTAGTGTAACCCGGCCCTCCTGGCGGGTGACTTCCAGGTCTATATCCTCAACATTAGGCCCCAGATTGACTTGAGCCGGCTCGTGTCAATCTTCAACTCCGCCGACAGAAAAATCTCCGGCTTACCGTTCGTGTGAAGGCCATAACCCGGAGTGACGTCATTTTCCGGACTCCGGGTAATCCGCCGTGACGTCATCCTCCATTAAGTCCGTTTTTTACTCCGCCAGATCTGCAACGGATCTCTGCTTTTACTGTCTTTGCGAAAATCGAGGCGCCGTGAGGGGGAGATAACCACGCCGTGGTCTCCTTGAATCTCGCGCCCACTTATGACTTACCTTATAAATAGGCCGGCCCGGCACTCTCTTCTCACACTCTCCTTCTTCTTCCTCGCGCTGTCGTTCCTCTGCCCGAGCTTCTGCCGCCGCCGCCGCCGTCGCGCCCCTGATCTTCATCGACCCGGCCGCTGCATCACCCTGACCCGGACCAGATAACGGCGGCGACCTTCGCTCTTCCTCAACTCCGGTGAGTCTTCTCTGCCTTGCTAGAACAGATCTGTGGTAGGGTTCCTCCCGTTCTTCGTGTTCGTCACCTTTGCCCAGAAACTCGGCAGTCCTCGTCACCACTGTAGTCGGTTGATCTTTATCCTTGCGTAAAACCACTGCGGTAGACGTTCGGAACTCATTTCATCTGCAAGAAATCCTCTTTTTACTGCATAAGAACTGTGTTCAACCTCAAGAACTTCTCCTGCCTCTGTTTTTTAGGTCTAGAAAATTTTCTCTGCTCCGACTATTTTGATCCAAAAAAGTTACGGTAGTATGTGAAACCTGTTTACCACACTTAGTAAAAACGCAACCATTGAATCTCGGCGGCTTACATGTCCGGTTTAAAGAGAACCATGCTCTGTAAAATCCTCCGACTTAACTGCAGTAAGCCGTAGATGACCAACTTAACCTGAAAGCCCCGACAGCTTAGATAACCCACCATATCAATATATATCATTAGTCCCCTTCATAAGCCGTCACTGTAGTTTGAATGATAATCCCCGGCTTATAATTAACCCGGACACTTTTCTCTTCCTCATAGACCACCAACCGTCACCATGCCTCCCAAGGCTCCCATCACTTGCAACTGGATGAAATCCAACGTCACCGAAGAGACCCTGGCCAACTTTGTTAAGTCCGGATATCTGCCCAAGAAGGAAGTGATGTCCTACCGTGCCCCTGACCCGTACGAAGAAAGACCTCAGCCGAGGGACGGGGAGGTAGTGATCTTTGCAGACCATATGAGCCGGGGCTTCGCACCGCCCGGCTCAAAATTCTTCCGGGACGTGCTCAACTTCTTTGACCTTCGGCCTCAGGATATAGGACCCAATTCCATATCCAACATCTGCAACTTCCAAGTTTTTTGTGAAGTATATCTTGGAGAAGAGCCGAGTCTGCTGCTCTTCAGAGAGCTGTTCTATTTGAACCGCCAAACCGAGTGCGCAAACGGTCCAAGTCTAGAGTTAGGCGGCATCTCCATCCAACGGCGCAGGGACTGTCTATTTCCTTACGTAGAACCGCCAAGTCACCCCAAGGACTGGAACATGACTTGGTTCTACTGCCAAGACACGTCCCCGGCTGATGAGAGCCCGCTGCCTGGCTTTCGCCCAACGCGCCTGGAGCCGACTCATCCGCTATCCGACAAGCTGACTGCCGCGGAACGCCAGCCTCTGCTTCCAACGATCAATAAGATCAAGGCCCTGCTAGGCAACGGTCTGAACGGAATAGACCTGGTCCGGGTCTGGATCTCATGGCGGGTGATCCCATTGAGCCGCCGCCCCGGCGTAATGTGTGAGTACACCGGGCGAAAGGATGACCCGCAGAGGCACAGTCGCAACGACCTTCTAGAAGACGTTGCCGAAGAAGAGACCAAGGCTCTATTAAACGAGAGCCTGGCAGACTGTGGAAAAACCGGGCTAGCCCCGTTCTGCAAGACCAATCCAGCCCCAGCGGTAAGCCGCTGACTTTAACCTTTCCATTTTTTTTACCTGTCATCTTACTAAGAACTCATTACTGTATTTCTCAGGCTGATGATAAATTCTGGCGGGTCAAGTATGACCATGAGGCGGCCAAGAAGGCCAGGAAGGCGAAGAAAGCCGCCAAGAGAGCCGCCCCTCGCAAAAAGGGAAACAGACCCACTGCTTCGGAGCTGCTGCAATTAAGCGATAGCTCCGAGTCAGAGGTAACCCTTAAACCTTTAAACTCTTGCCATATTTATTGTTTGCTGCTGTCCACTTTACCATCATTTTGCTTATTGACAGGATGACACCGGCGCCAGTAACCCGGTGATTGAAGAGGTAACATTACTCCCCTCCGACTCGGAGCCTTTGCCACAGCTGAAAGTCCGAAGGGTAACCCGGAAAGTAAGCTTTTCTCATCCATTAGCTCATCAAGACCCTCAATTTCTTTTGAAGCAGCAGGTTCACGAAAGTCGGCGTCTCACCCGGGCCCGCAAGGACACCGACCTCTCCGCCAGGTTACCCGACGCGACAAGGAAACGTCGCACCGAGGTCTTTTCTCACTTGTACCCTTTTCATCCGTTGGCGGGTGTTATCCGTCAACCGCTTAATTCTTCTGACTCCAATTACCAGGAGACCTCCCCTTCTTCTGGTGACTCCATGCAGTCAAGTCTGCCGGCCTTCAAAACTGCACCCGGGTAATAACAATCACCTTACATTACCTGTCTATATTTACTCTTTGTATGCCTAACACTTCTGTCTTTTCAGTGCCCAGGCAAAGCTCACCAAAAGAGCAAAGAAGACCAGGTCAGCCGGAGTGCCGGACTTGCCTGAGCCGGAGACGACGGCTCAAGATCCGCCAGCCACCTCCGAGGCCACCATTCCCATGGATACGGCGCCTGAAGCCCCTGCCCCGACCACCAAGACAACGACCGAAGCGTCAGCTAATCCGGAGGCCTCCGGCTCAACCCCACCGGCTAACGACCCGGACATGGTAATTACCCGGACGGAGTGTGTTGAGCCGGGGAGGCCGACCGCACTGGCCCAATGCTCCGCGAAGGGGGAGCTGCTGCGACCCCACCGGGCGAATCTGGATCTCTCGGGCTACCCCGATTTGAGCATGGGAGAGCTCGTTTCTGGCTACATCAGCCAGGTTCACAAGAGCCGGGACGCGGAGATCGCCATGGTCAATCAGATCCAACAAAAGTCTGAGGTAACCTTCTGCCGTCTTCTTACTTTCCGCATAGTGATCCTTGTCATGCTAGCCCCCAAGTCTATAACTTATACTTGGCATAGGTTGTAGACTTAGAGTCTGGCTTACTTAATTGAACCAGCAGTACGTAGATAGACACGTTCAATATGCATTAGCCCCCAAGTGCCAAGTGTCTTTGCTTGGAAAGTGCTTGGGACTTATACAATGACTGTTTAATAACCCGGAAATATATGCAGGCTACTGGCAAGAAATTTGAGTCGGACCTTGCGGGTCTCAAGAGCCGGTTAAAAACTCAAGAGATGGAGACCCGGAAGGCGAATGCCAAGTTTGTCTCCAGCATCGCCGCTCAGGAGAAATTGAAGACTGAATTCGACGCTGAGCGGAAGGCCTGGGCTGAGGAGAAAGCCGCACTGGTGACCCGGGCAGAACAGGCGGAGAAGGCCCTCACTGAGAAGACCGCTGAGCTCTCCGGTCTAAAGCACCAGGTTTCCCAAATGGTGGCTGCTATCTTCGGTAAGTCGCCTCACCGGCTTTCATCAAGTCTGCACATGTTACGATTCACCCTTGTCACCGGCTTACCTGACCTTTATTAAACAGGTCCCAGGAGTGCCAACCTCAACCAGAGCGTGGTCACCAAGCTAAAGGCCGTGTACACCCTGGTGGAACAACTCTACACCGGGTCACAACGCGCCTTAGCTGTGGTGGCCCTATCCAATGAGGTGCCAACCCATCTGGCTGAAGTCCTGCGCCGGCTCGCAGTTTTGCCACAGCGAATCCAAGAGCTACGTCGAGCCTCCGCAAGATCCGGAGCAATTGCCGCGCTAAGCCGGGCCAAAGCCTTCCTGCCGGAGCTAGACCCGGCAGACATCGCCCTGGGTTACCCCAGCCTGAAGGAAGACGGCTCCACCTTCGACCAGAAGGATTTCGCGGCATGCGTGAAGGCTGTACGCCCGGTGGCCACCATCATCGGGAACGACACCGACTTAACCAAGTATCAGCCGGGGTACAACGCGGAGAATCAGAGGATTCCAACCCCTCGCTATGAAGCTCTTAGTCTGATTCCTCCGGCTCGCCAACACACCTACGCCCCCGAGATTGACCCGGCCGGGTTAATTGACGAAGAAGCTCAGTTCAAAGCTCTCAGCGGCATCAACTGGAAGTCGTCGACCTTCGAAGCCTTGGGATCAGCCGGAGCAGAAGATGAGCCGGGGACTTCGACTCAGCAGGCGTCATAAACCGGCTAGCGGCTCACCAAACAACGCTCCACCCTTGAAACTTTGAAAGATTTTTGTAATAGAATAAGTGCAACAATTTATCTCTGCCGTGCCATCGTGCACGTAATGAATGCTGAAATCCTTTGAAGTCATTCTTTTGATGCTCCTCCGGGTCATAATTATCCTTCGTGCTTCTCAACCTTTAAAAAAGTACCTTCAAGCATCTGCATAGAAAGGTAAATCACAAGTCTCAAGACGGCTTACCACCCTCCGGATTAAATGACCCGGGTAGCATGGTTGGTATCTTAACTCTAATGGACTTGTCTTGATGACATCCAGGATGTTCAATTAACAAGATAACTCCAAAATTAAGCCGGTCAAGCGAAACCCGGCCATGCACACGTTGTCATAATCAGAGTAGACTTTGCGATAAATCGGAACTTAGGGGCTTCCAGTTCGAATACGACCAGAGACCCGGCCCGAAAGGGGTTTAAGCCAAGATTCGGATACGATCATATAGCCCCCAATGGGTGTGGCGATGCCAATCAAGAGGGTACTGACAGCTATGTTCTCTTGGGTTCGAATACGACCCATGTTTGAACAGGAAGCCCCCAAGTGATTCTAAAAATTGTTTAACGACGCTAATTCGAATACGATCCGCGTCGGTTCTCAGAGGGGTTACACTATGATTCAAATATGACCAAAGGCAACCTCCTAATGAGCTCGACACTTTGCCAATCAAATGGGTATCAACAGCTATGTTCTCTTTGGTTCGAATACGACCCATGTTTGAACAGGAAGCCCCCAAGTGATCTTACTGCTTACGGCTAGACTCAAATGCGATCATAAGCCGGATCCTCCTTTCAAATTAGTATGACACGTATATTTGGAGGAGAAAAAAGGACAGAGGTCCTGCTTTATTGCTTATCATAATATATATATGTCTGAGATAAATATGTACACCACAAGAGCCGGTAGCTCAAGTGTAATAAGGCCGAAGCTGAGCGATATTCCACGGCCGACGGGTCTCCTCCTCAGATTTACGCGAATCTTTACGCTCCCGAACATCAATGAGGTAATATGACCCGTTGTGCAAGTTCTTACTGACCACAAAGGGCCCTTCCCAAGGTGGGGATAATTTGTGTGCATCTGTTTGATCCTGGATGAGCCGGAGCACAAGGTCGCCTTCCTGGAAGACCCGGGTTTTGACCCGGCGGCTATGATAACGGCGCAGGTCTTGTTGGTAAATCGCTGAACGGGCTGCTGCCACATCACGCTGTTCATCCAACAAGTCCAGAGCAACTTGGCGCGCCTGTTCATTGTCCGTCTCAACATAAGCCGCCACACGAGGTGAATCGTGACGGATGTCGCTAGGGAGGACCGCTTCTGCCCCATAAACCATGAAGAAAGGCGTGAAGCCAGTAGACCTGTTAGGAGTAGTGTTGATGCTCCATAAGACGGAGGGCAACTCCTCCACCCAACAACCCGGCGTCCGTTGCAAAGGGACCAAAAGCCGGGGTTTGATGCCCTTCAGAATCTCCTGGTTAGCTCTCTCAGCTTGACCATTGGACTGGGGATGAGCCACTGAAGAAACATCAAGCCGGATATGCTCTCGTTGACAAAACTCCTCCATAGTGCCTTTGGACAGATTAGTGCCATTGTCTGTTATGATGCTGTGCGGAAAGCCGAAGCGGAAGATCACCTTTTTCATAAATTGAACCGCCGCTGCATCACACTTGCTAACTGGCTCAACTTCCACCCACTTCGTGAATTTGTCCACTGCCACCAAGAGGTGGGTCTTCTTATCCTTGGACCGTTTAAAAGGCCCGACCATATCAAGCCCCCAGACCGCAAAGGGCCAAGTGATCGGGATCATCCTCAATTCCTGAGCCGGCACATGAGCCCGTCGGGAGAACCTCTGACAACCATCACACTTACTGACCAAGTCCTCCGCATCAGCGTGAGCCGTCAACCAATAAAAACCATGACGGAATGCCTTGGCCACAAGGGATTTTGAGCCGGCATGATGGCCGCAATCCCCTTCATGGATCTCGCGCAAGATCTCTTGACCTTCCTCAGGGGAAATACAACGCTGAAATACCCCTGAAACACTGCGATGATGCAACTTGCCGTTGATAACAATCATTGACTTGGCCCGCCGGATTATTTGCCTGGCCAAAGTTTCATCCTCAGGCAACTCTCCCCGGGTTATATAAACCAAGTACGGCATTGTCCAGTCTGGTATGACATGAAGAGCCGCCACCAGTCGTGCCTCCGGGTCAGGGATAGCCAAGTCCTCCTCTGTAGGCAACTTAACCGAAGGGTTATATAGGACATCCAGGAAAGTGTTAGGCGGCACCGGCTTTCGCTGAGAGCCGAGCCGGCTTAAAGCATCAGCCGCCTCGTTCTTCCTGCGATCAATGTGCTCCACTTGATATCCCTGAAAGTGCCCAGCAATGGCATCAACCTCGCGGCGATAAGCCGCCATGAGGGGATCCTTAGAATCCCAAGTGCCTGATACTTGTTGAACCACCAAATCTGAGTCCCCAAAGCACCGTACCCGGCTTAAGCTCATCTCCTTAGCCACCCGAAGACCGTGGAGTAAGGCCTCGTATTCAGCCGCATTGTTAGTGCAAGGAAACATCAATTGTAGCACATACTGGAACTTGTCACCCCTAGGGGAAGCCAATACAACACCAGCCCCCGAGCCCTCCAGCTGCCTGGACCCATCAAAGTGAATAGTCCAATAGGTGTTATCCGGCTTCTGCTCAGGCACTTGCGACTCTGTCCAATCATTAATAAAATCCACCAAAGCCTGAGACTTAACAGCAGTGTGTGGCACATATTTGAGGCCATGAGGCCCAAGCTCAATAGCCCACTTAGCAACTCTCCCTGTAGCCTCTCGGTTCTGGATAATATCCCCAAGAGGGGCAGAACTGACCACAGTGATGGGATGACCCTGAAAATAATGCTTGAGTTTCCGGCTCGCCATGAACACACCATATACAAGCTTCTGCCAGTGCGGGTATCGCTGCTTGGACTCAATAAGCACCTCACTGACATAATAAACCGGCCGCTGAACCGGATGCTCCTTACCCGTCTCCTTACGCTCCACCACCATAGCCACACTGACGGCTCGTGTGTTTGCCGCCACATACAGTAGCAAGGGCTCCTTATCAACCGGAGCAGCAAGGACGGGGGGCTCTGCCAGTTGCTTTTTCAAATCCTCGAAGGCGGTATTAGCTGCATCATTCCAGACAAAGTTATCCGTTTTCTTCATCAACTGATATAAGGGCATAGCCTTCTCACCCAAGCGGCTTATGAACCGGCTTAAAGCAGCGATGCGACCTGCCAAACGCTGAACATCATTTATACATGCCGGCTTAGCTAGAGAAGTGATAGCTTTGATCTTCTCCGGGTTAGCTTCAATTCCTCTGTCAGAAACCAAGAAGCCCAATAGCTTGCCCGCAGGAACACCAAAAACACATTTGGCCGGGTTAAGCATCATCTTGTAGACCCAGAGATTATCGAAGGTTTCCCTTAAGTCATCTATCAGGGTTTCCTCCTTGATGGACTTAACCACAATATCGTCCACGTAAGCGTGAACATTGCGCCCGATCTGTTTATGGAGACAATTCTGTACACAACGCTGGTAAGTCGCCTGCGCACACTTGAGCCCAAAGGGCATAGAGACATAGCAGAAGGCTCCAAGGGAGTGATGAACGCCGTCTTCTCCTGGTCCTTAACTGCCATCTTAATCTGATGATACCCGGAATAGGCATCCAAGAAACTTAAGCGTGCACAACCTGTCGTAGCATCAATGATCTGATCAATACGGGGGAGAGCAAAAGGATCAGCCGGACACGCCTTGTTCAAGTCCGTGTAGTCCACACACATCTGCCAGGTGCCGTTCTTCTTAAGTACAAGCACCGGGTTAGCCAACCACTCTGGGTGAAAAACCTCAACAATGAACCCGGCCGCCAAAAGCCGGGCCACTTCTTCACCAATAGCCTTCCGCCTCTCTTCGTTAAACCGTCGAAGGAACTGTCTGACCGGCTTAAATTTTGGATCAACATTGAGAGTGTGCTCAGCGAGTTCTCTAGGTACACCTGGCATGTCAGAAGGTTTCCATGCGAAGATGTCCCTATTCTCACGGATGAACTCGATGAGCGCGCCTTCCTATTTCGGGTCCAGATTTGCACTTATGCTGAACTGCTGAGACGAGTCACCTGGAACAAAATCAACAAGTTTAGTCTCATCAGCTGATTTAAACTTCATTGCTGGTTCATTCTCCGTGGTTGGCTTTTTCAGAGAGGTCATATCTGTTGGGTCAACATTGTCTTTATAAAATTTCAACTCTTCTGTGGCACAAACAGACTCTGCATAAGCCGCGTCACCTTCCTCACACTCCAGAGCCACTTTCCGGCTGCCGTGAACCGTAATGGTCCCGTTGTGACCCGGCATCTTGAGTTGTAAGTACACATAACACGGCCGTGCCATGAACTTGGCGTAAGCCGGCCGTCCAAATATGGCGTGGTAAGGACTTCTTATCTTGACCACCTCAAAGGTCAACTTCTCCACCCTGTAGTTGTTCTCATCACCGAAGGCCACTTCCAGTTCGATCTTGCCGACTGGATAAGCCGATTTACCGGGTACCACACCATGGAAGATAGTATTTGACTGGCTGAGGTTCTTATCAACTAGCCCCATACGACGGAAAGTCTCATAATAGAGGATGTTGATGCTGCTGCCTCCATCCATGAGTACCTTTGTGAACTTATAGCCTCCCACTTGAGGAGCCACCACTAAGGCCAGGTGGCCCGGGTTATCCACCCGGGGAGGGTGATCCTCCCTACTCCACACTATGGGCTGCTCCGACCACCGTAAGTAGCGTGGAACCGCCGGCTCAACAGCATTAACAGCCCTCTTGTGAAGCTTCTCGTCTCGTTTGCACAAACTAGTGGTGAACACGTGATACTGTCCACCGCTAAGCTGCTTTGGGTTGGTCTGATAGCCCCCCTGTTGCTGTTGATGACCCTGACCAGACTGTTGATTAAAGCCCCCTTGACCGTTTTGAGGACCGGAATTTGACCCGCCGCCCGGGCCATGAAAGCCGCCGGCGCCTGAGCCGCCACCCGGACCATTGTAGTTTTTAAAGGCCTTCATGATAGCACAATCCTTCCACAGATGAGTCGCTGGCTTCTCTCTAGAACCGTGTCTCGGACAAGGTTCATTCAACAGCTATTCCAGAGAAGGTCCTGACCCGCCGCCTCGGGGAGGGGGCCTCCCCTTGCGTCGCTGGTTATTACCTTGAGAGTTGCTGTTGGCTACAAACTCTAGGCTGCCATCGGCCTTGCGCTTGCCTCCTCCTTGGTTCCCCGGGCTAAACTGAGGACCCTTGCCGTTGCCGTTCTTCTTTCCCTTCCCTGCCCTTTCATCATTATTATCTGAAGGGGGATCCTTGGTACCATCGGAATCGGCGTACTTGACAAGAGCTGCCATCAGTGTACCCATATCAGTACAGTCACGCTTAAGCCGCCCGAGTTTCATCTTTAGGGGCACAAAGCGACAGTTTTGTTCCAACATTAAGACTGCAGAGCCGGCATCCATCTTATCCGATGAATGTACGATCTCCTTGACCCGGCGAACCCAATGGGTCGTGGATTCACCCTCCTGCTGCTTACAGTTAGTCAGATCCACGATTGACATAGATTGCCTGCAGGTATCTTTGAAGTTTTGAATGAACCGGGCTTTCAGCTCAGCCCAAGACCCGATGGAGTTCGGCGGTAACCCTTTCAACCACGTGCGGGCAGTTCCATCTAACATCATGGTGAAATATTTGGCCATGGCCGCCTCGCTGACTTCCAGCAATTCCATAGCCATCTCATAACTCTCGATCCAGGCTGCCGGCTGTAAGTCTGCTGTATAGTTAGGCACCTTCCTAGGTCCTTTGAAGTCCTTGGGTAGACGTTCATTACGGATAGCTGGCATCAAACACGGGACACCCCCGGTTCTAGTAGGGATACCCACATCAACGGACATCGTCGGATAAGCCGGGGGGGTCTGGTAAGCCATCACTTGAGGCGCCTACTCCGCCTCCTGGCGTAATTGGTCTGCTACGTAGAAGGCTCCATTATGAGCCGGGCCATGACCAGGGGGCGGGTCATGGCGTCGGACATTACTTGAGCCGATCGCCGAGACCATGTGCCGGCTGTAACTCGGGCTCTGCCCTAGACGAGGGGTTGAATGGATCCTATCCCGGCTGTAGGAGTACGCCTCTTGCTGCGCCAGCGCTGTCTGGAGGAGTTCTCTGACCCGGCGGGTCTCAATAGCCGTCGGAGAGTCGCCATCAACGGGCAGAGCCGCCAGCCGTGCCGCTGCGGCGACCATGTTCTCCAGCGGGTTATTATAATGGCCCGGGGGTATTGGCACATACTTAGGCGGGGCGGGGGGCCCCTGGGGAGGCCCCATCACTCGTGGTTGAATAAGGGGTCCAGATCCGGGTGCTACGACCCCCGGCGGGTGACTAGACCCTGCACCCGGTGTGCTGAAGAGGTTGCGCGGATCGTAAACCGGCGGGAGTCGAGATCGAGCCTTTTGATGCCTCCTTCTCATGACCTCATTGGCCGTGTTCTGATCCATCGTGAGTTGGAAGGACTGCGCCTGAATCAGCTGAGTCCGGGCATCGAGAGCCGCCCGCTCCGCAGCCAGTCTGATCCCTTCCGCTGCAAGGTCCTCTTTAGCTTTTATCAGATCCAATTTTAGCTGTGCCACCGCCGCATCATGCTGAACTTGATCCGCCGGGTCGACCGTTGCGGTTAACAGGGCCGTCATCTTATCCGTGAGATCCATCAGCACCAGAGCCGGGGAAGGCACCGGGTTTTCCGATCCGGAAGCGGGGTTTTGAATAGGCTGCGCACCAGCCATAAAAACTCCAACCTGACTTGGCGGCTCAAAAAAGGTCCGGAATACTGCTGCCATCGGAATGACTCATGAGCCTGCCATCTTGAAGTTGGTACAACGAGTTTGACTCATCAGCGGCCGACTCGCCGTCAGAGCCGGCGGCCGCCTCATCCCCAGACCCAGATGGATCAGAGGGCCCTCCGTGGATGCATCCCACAAAAGCGCGCTTTAAGGCAGGCCGGGCCCGGGCGGGTCGTGCGCGCTGAGCCGTTTCGATGAGACCGGCGCGGAGATCCGGCTCGGGGCCCGGCTCTCCAATCTTGCCGATGAAGACATGAATTCCACCGAAGGGGACCCGGTACCCGTACTCCACTGAGCCGGCGTCGGGGCCCCAGTCCGCATCGTCGACGTAAAGCTTGCCGCGACGACTCTTGGTCATCCGGCCCACAGCGTATCCCTTGAGCCCTTCGAAGCTGCCCTTCAAGAACTCAAATCCACCGTGCGCCAGCCCCACGGTGGGCGCCAACTGTCGTGGAATTGTCACGGCAGATGTCCTCGGGTTAGGACTTAGTCGTGGAGCCATCGCAATTGGGAAGCTTGAAGGGGTTAAGTGGGACAAGGAACACGAGGGTTTATACTGGTTCGGCCCCTCACGGTGAAGGTAAAAGCCTACGTCCAGTTGAGGAGGTATTAATCAAGGTTTCGATAACCAGGGAGCTAAACAGCTATGCCCGGCTCTCGATCAGATTGTTGTCGCCCCTAAACCGCTGCCGGGTCGTCCCTTTCTATAGGGAGGTTGGCACCCAGCGGCCCTTAGAGTCCCGGCCGGCTCATAAGAGTGTCCGGCTCGGACTCTAAACAATACTTGCCTTACACTACAAGTCTACTATAACAATGATGATAACTATGGGCAATAAGCCATCGCCGGGTCTCAGCCCATCTCTGGCCCATTATCTTGAAACTTAGCTCCGGGCTTCTGGCAATGACCCTTAGTGTAACCCGGCCCTCCTGGCGGGTGACTTCCAGGTCTATATCCTCAACACATCCCTTGCATATTACAGTTCATCACGAAGCTTTTGTAGCTTGGTGGCGCTGATTGAAGAACTCTGTCAATGACACTATCAACCAGAAGATTAACTCCCAGTTGAGTCAAGTGATTGTGGTACCCAGACATTTTGAGTATATGTTCACTGACAGAACTATTCTCCTCCATTTTTCAGCTGTAGAACTTATTGGAGACTTCATATCTCTCAATCCGGGCATTTGCTTGAAATATTAACTTCAACTCCTGGAACATCTCATATGCTCCATGACGTTCAAAACATCGTTGAAGTCCCGGTTCTAAGCCGTAAAGCATGGCAAACTGAACTATCGAGTAGTCATCAGCTTTGCTCTGCCAGGCGTTCATAACATCCGGCATTGCTCCTGCAGCGGGTCTTGCACCTAGCGGTGCTTCCAGGACGTAATTCTTCTGTGCAGCACTGAGGATAATCCTCAAGTTACGGACCCAGGCCGTGTAGTTGCTACCATCATCTTTCAACTTAGCTTTCTCTAGGGACGCATTAAAATTCAACGCAACAGTAGCACGGGCCATTTATCTACAACAACATAGACATGCAAAATACTATCACGTACTAAGTTCATGATAAATTAAAGTTTAATTAATCATATTACTTAAGAACTCCCACTTAGATAGACATCCCTCTAATCATCTAAGTGATCACGTGATCCATATCAACTAAACCATGTCCGAACATCACGTGAGATGGAGTAGTTTTCAATGGTGAACATCACTATGTTGATCATATCTACTATATGATTCATGCTCGACCTTTCGGTCTCAGTGTTCCGAGGCCATATCTGCATATGCTAGGCTCGTCAAGTTTAACCTGAGTATTCTACGTGTGCAAAACTGGCTTGCACCCGTTGTATGTGAATGTAGAGCTTATCTCACACGATCATCAAGTGGTGTCTCGGCATGACGAACTGTCGCAACGGTGCATACTCAGGGAGAACACCTGTACCTTGAAATTAGTGAGAGATCATATTATAATGCTACCGCCGTACTAAGCAAAATAAGATGCATAAAAGATAGACATCAGATGCAATCAAAATAAGTGATATGATATGGCCATCATCATCTTGTGCCTTTGATCTCCATCTCCAAAGCACTGTCATGATCACCATCGTCACCGGCCTGACACCTTGATCTCCATCAAAGCATCGTTGTCGTCTCGCCAACTATTGCTTCTATGACTATCGCTTCCGCTTAGTGATAAAGTAAAGCAATTACATGGCGATTGCATTTCATACAATAAAGCGACAACCATATGGCTCCTTCCAGTTGCCGATAACTGTTACAAAACATGATCATCTCATACAACAATTTATATATCATCACGTCTTGACCATATCACATCACAGCAAGCCCTGCAAAAACAAGTTAGATGTCCTCTACTTTGTTGTTGCAAGTTTTACGTGGCTGCTACGGGCTTAGGAAGAACCTTTTACCTACGCATCAAAACCACAATGATTTTTCGTCAAGTGTGTTGTTTTAACCTTCAACAAGGACTGGGCGTACTCACACTCTATTCAACTAAAGTTGGAGAAACAGACACCCACTAGCCACCTGTGTGCGAAGCAGGGCGGTAGAACCAGTCTCATGAACGCGGTCATGTAATGGTGGTCTGGGCCGCTTCATCCAACAATACCACTGAATCAAAGTATGACATGCTGGTAAGCAGTATGACTATTATCGCCCACAACTCTTTGTGTTCTACTCGTGCATATAACATCTACGCATAGACCTGGCTCGGATGACACTGTTGGGGAATGTAGTATTTCAAAAAAAACCTACGGTCACACAAGATCTATCTAGGATAAGCATAGCAACAAGCAGGGAGAGTGTGTCCAAGTACCCTCGTAGACCGAAAGCGGAAGCGTTTAGCAACGCGGTTGATGTAGTCGAACGTCTTCGCAATCCAACTGATCCAAGTACCGAACGCACGGCACCTCCGCGATCTGCACACGTTCAGCTCGGTGACGTCCCTAAAACTCTTGATCCAATTGAGTCTGAGGGAGAGTTTCGTCAGCACGACGGCATGGTGACGGTGATGATGAAGTTACCGGCGCAGGGCTTCACCTAAGCACTACGACGATATGACCGAGGTGTGTAACTGTGGAGGGGGGCACCGCACATGGCTAAAAGATCAACTTGTGTGTCTATGGGGTGCCCCCCCTCCCCCGTATATAAAGGAGGGAGGGAGGAGGGCGGCCGGCCCCTAGAGGCACGCCCCAAGGAGAGGAGTCCTACTAGGACTCCAAGTCCTAGTAAGATTCCACTTGGTGGAAGTGGGGAAGAAGGAAGGAGAGGGAGGGGAGAGGGAAACAGGGGCCGCGCCCCCCTCCCCTAGTCCTATTCGGACTCCCCTTGGGGGGGGCGCGCCACCTCCTGGATGCTGCCCTCTCTCTCCCCTAAGGCCCACAAAGGCCCATTACTTCCCCAGGGGGTTCCGGTAACCCTTCCGGCACTCCAATTTTATCCAAAACTATCCGGAACACTTCCGGTGTCCGGATAACATGGTCCAATATATCAATCTTTATGTCTCGACCATTTCGAGACTAGTCGTCATGTCCGTGATCTCATCCGGGACTCCGAACAACCTTCAGTACATCAAATCACATAAACTCATAACACGAATCATCATTGAACGTTAAGCGTGCGGACCCTACGGGTTCGAGAACTATGTAGACATGACCGAGACACCTCTCCGGTCAATAACCAATAGCGGAACCTGGATGCTCATATTGGTTCCTACATATTCTACGAAGATCTTTATCGGTCAAACCGCATAACAACATACGTTGTTCCCTTTGTCATCGGTATGTTACTTGCCCGAGATTCGATCGTCGGTATCACCATACCTAGTTCAATCTTGTTACCGGCAAGTCTCTTTACTCGTTCCGTAATGCATCATCCCGCAACTAACTCATTAGTCACATTGCTTGCAAGGCTTATAGTGATGTGCATTACCGAGAGGGCCGAGAGATACCTCTCCGACAATCGGAGTGACAAATCCTAATCTTTATCTATGCCAACTCAACAAACACCATCAGAGACACCTGTAGAGCATCTTTATAATCACCCAGTTATGTTGTGGCGTTTGATAGCACACTAAGTGTTCCTCCGGTATTCGGGAGTTGCATAATCTCAAAGTCATAGGAACATGTATAAGTCTTGAAGAAAGCAATAGCAGTAAACTAAACGATCATAGTGCTAAGCTAATGGGTGGGTCTTGTCCATCACATCATTCTCTAATGATATGATCCCGTTCATCAAATGACAACATATGTCTATGGCTAGGAAACTTAACCATCTTTGATTAACGAGCTAGTCTAGTAGAGGCATACTAGGGACACTCTGTTTGTCTATGTATTCACACGTGTACTAAGTTTCTTGTTAATACAATTCTAGCATGAATAATAAACATTTATCATGATATAAGGAATATAAATAACAACTTTATTATTGCCTCTAGGGCATATTTCCTTCAATCGGTCCTATGGTCGGGGATGGATCTGGAATCCAGTCTGTTCAAGCAAGGATGGTGCGGCGGCGGCGACATCCTCGTGGTGGACCTGTGTCCTCGGGCTCTTGGTAGGTAGTCCAGGAGCGGATGCAGATTGTGGTCTGCATCGGCGGCATCTAGAAGATGGTGGATCGTGTGCTGGGTTTGTGGTACGTGGATGGCAGGTATGGTTTCCTCCTCCGACGTCCTAGTCATGTGGGGATGCCATATCTGGAGTTCGATGGCGTGTCCGGGGTGTTGCCCCAGTCTGATTCATTCAATGGTAATGGTTTCATCTTTGGTGAGCCACCTTGGAGGTCCGCAAAGCTGCATATCAACGATGGAGCCGCGTCGAGCTCGGGTGTGGAGGTGATCCATTATTTTTTTGTTTGGTGGCTACTCTTGTGGTGCCAGAGGCAGGTGACGGGCGTTGGTGTCAAGCTCGGAGGTTTCTTTGGTCTTGTTTGTAATTTTACTTCTTGGTTGATATTGCTTTGTGCAAAGGCTAGCGTTTTGCTATGTATTCAGTTTTGCCAGGTCGGTGTGTACGTGACTTGTACTATGATTCTTATGATATAAATAAGACATGTATTACCATGCAAAAAAGGTGGGCGGGGCCTTTGTAGCGTACGCCGGTCTGCGGCCCCCCTTAATACCCATCGGCCCGCGGCCCCCCATTAATAACCGGCGGTCACCCGCGGGCGCCGTGTCATTACTCCGGCATAAACGGCCGTGCTGATGTGGTCACCTATTACAGGTAGGGTCAAGGACCCACCATTTGGACACATAGGGCCCATCACCATCATAGATAGGTCCCTGGACCATGCCAGCATTCAGATGCATACATCAGGAGGTTCATTCGGACGGCTCTGCGACACTCGGACGATCACGTGTCACTTGCTGATGGACCACCACTCGGACGTAGAGGACAAGAGGGCGTCGTAGGAGCTGCAATGGTCGAGGAATCCTAAGTCATCTACTAAATAGAGTTATAGCTACCGTTACCTGTAACTGCTGTAGTAGAGGCTCATTACACTAGTAACTGTTTCATTCAATGACATTAATTGCCTCGGCGGCGTGGGAGACATGGGGCTGCAGTGCACTCTATATAAGCCGCACCCCTCTCCATAGCCGGGCACGTTCAATCTCTGTAACCATATCCATAAAATCAAAGCAAGCCTCAAGGCACGAGACGTAGGGCTTTTACCTCCACCGAGAGGGGCCTGAACTCGTTAAACACCGAGTTTTACACCTACGCCGTAGCTAGTCTCTGCCCCTTATTCGTACCCCTAGTACTCATTGTCAGGACATGACCCTGATAGTCGGCGCCCACCATGGGGCTAGGCATCTAGCAAAGTCTAACGGTGTAGGTGGATTTCTTCATCATCATGTCAGTTGGCGGCGAAATTCGCTTCGGGACGATCTCCTTCATCACCGATGACTCAGCGTGGCTACGCGAGGCCCCGCTGGACGTGGAGGCGTTGCCCGTCCGTGGAACGACGCACTTCTGTGCTTTCTCCTATGGAGTCCTTCTCCAGCAGCCCTCGGCTCCGCACCGAGTGGTAATCCACCCCACCATTGCGCGTCGTCGCAAACGCTCCGGGCGTTCGCAGTTGCTGTCGGTGTCAAAACCGGCATATCTCGGGTAGGGGGTCCCGAGCTGTGTGTCATGGATCGATGGGCAACAGGAGACATGGGACACGACGTTTACCCAGGTTCGGGCCCTCTTAATGGAGGTGATACCCTACTTCCTGGTTGATTGATCTTGATGAATATAGAGATTACAAGAGTTGGTCTACCCTGAGATCATATGTTGTAGTCTAAACCCTGGGGGTGTGATGATTATGTCATAATGATTTATTGACTAGCCTGGCCTTGGCTTATATAATGCACCAGAGGCCTAGGATAACAAGAGTCCTAGCCGAATACGTTGGTGGAGAGGAGTCCTTGTCTTGATCACTAAGTCTTGTGGAATACTCCTTGTATGCGGCATGGGCTGCCTGAAGTGGCCCATGAGTGAACCGCCATGGGGTCCTCGGTCCGATCCACCTGGTCGGGAGATGATGTGGTGAGTACCCCCTAGTCAGGACACCGTCAGTAGCCCCCTGAACCGGTCTTCAAGTTGGGGACGCTCCTCGATCCTTCCGAACTGTTCTTCATCTTCGGTCGTCGGTCTTGAAAACTGGTTCAACAAATCTTCTCATCTTCGATCTTGAGGATTGCCGAAGTAAATCCAAAGAGTTTACACGTCGGGTATCCGAGGAGCCCCTTTAAGTTATCGGCCTTTAACAATGCCTTGTTATTTTTACGCCCACCTCAGGTTTGAAGTTGTTCCCGTGCAGTGGTGTCCTCTTGCATCCGAGCCCCAACGCTGGACTGCATTCAAGGTATCTTTTGCAGCCGAGCACCAACCTCGGACTGTATCCAAGCTCCAACGCCGGACTGTGTCCAAGCTCCAACGCCGAACTATATCCGAGGTGTCATAGATCACCTTGGCTTGAAAAAGTTTGAAGGAGGTTATCCGAGTTTAACACTGAAAAGTTCTCTATGGAATGAGCCATTCGAATCCGAGCTTTATGTCGGACCACTTCCGAGCTCCAACGATGGTCAGCATCCGAGGTGTTGTAAACTACCTCGGTCTTCTAAAAGATTGAATGAATTCAGCCGAGCTTAATGCCGGAAATGCCCTCTATGGAGCCAGCCACTGGCACCCGAGCTTTATGCCGGACTACTTCTGAGGTGGTGCACCACCCCGACCGCGGGCTGATTTTTTGTGAATATTTTTTATTGGTGCAATTTATTCTCTGCCGAGATATATAGCCAGCATATGTATATCTAGTAGCCCTCAAGGTGTGTGTCGGTCTAAAACCTGAGATGCACCTGAAGTAAAACATAAAACTGTTGATCCTAGTAGCCCCTGAGACTCAGGTCGATTTGCAAAATCGGCATGAGGATCAACTCCTAGCTCGGCAGCATACGTAGGAATAGAAACGCAGTGTGATATATTAGAAATAATGATCGGCGGACAGGCCCCTGAGAGAGGGCTGTGAGAAGTTGCCGTGATATATTAGCTTGATGCCGAATAACTACAAGACGGTACTTATTGTTGTCTGAAGACACGCTTGCCCATAGTTCGGTCATGCCGAACACTGAGCACTTTGAATTCTCTGCATTGAATAGGCCATGCAGTAGCCCCCGAGCCACTGGTCGGGTGGCAACACCAGATCAGGGGATCGATGTGCCCCTTTAATATTTATAAATAATGAGCGCGAAGCGCAGTAGCCCCCGAGCCTTAATGTGGGCACGGGTGGCCGTATTAAGGATCGATATCCGTTTGACAGAAAAATTTTGTTGTGTTTAACACAAACTTCTCAAAAAGAGAATAAGATCTCTTAAAGGAGCTTAGAGCTGGTCGAAATCCAAGCTCGCCAAGGTAGGCCCCAAGGGGTTTAAAAGATGGGTTTGCAGTAAATGGATTTTACTCACAATTTTTATGTGTAATGATTCTATGTATCCAAGTACTTTACATCATTAATGCTCGGATCCGCATTGTACAAAACTTTGTTGACCGACCATCGGCTTCAACCTCCTCAGCCAGTAGCTGGGGAGTGTTTGTCCTAATTTATAAAGCCTTTACAAGGGCAAAGTTTTACGACAAACAAGGCAATCCATCCATATGGTTTTATAAACAAAGGTATGCGGAGAGATATGCTATATTGCTATTAAATGTAAAAAACATCTTCCAAAGAAAATAGTCCCGCTATCGGTTCCTTTCTTTGGGTTGTCATGCTGATCATGATCATGAAACCTCACCTCCGATCAATGTGGGAGGAAAATATTGAGGATTTAGTTTGGGGAAAGTTCCCGAACTATGTGGTCTATAGCGAACCTAAATTTTCACTTCCGTCGTTGCCGACCAATTATACCCTTTAAGATCGCTAGCTTTCGGCTTCACCCAGTCTGAGGTGCTAACTCGGATGACCAGGTAGTAACAATCATAGAGGTGCTCCCTTTACCGCCTAGCCGAACAATCGGGAACGTAGGGGTAAGCACAGGAGCCAGGTAACCCAGCTTGGCCAAAATCTTAAGTCAAATTGATGCATATTTATGGCTTTATAACGATGATTACGGAAGGCAGCCCTCGTATATTAAATACAAATGCCGATGATATGTTTATTTTGACTCCGTTGCGACCGTTTATTAGTTGAAAGTGGCCCATCGTCGGCTTCTACCCCTTTGTAGATACTACGCAGGGTGTTTCCGCAATAACAAGACAACCCTTAGCTAACGTGTCGGTGCCCTGAGGCGGTTGTGTTAGTGGAAACGAGGCAATCAGATATGCGGACTTTATAACTTTCACTTAGTCATAGGAGCTTAAAGTTGGGAGGCCAGCTACTAGCCCCTGGTTAGTGTCGGCGACAGCCGAGGTCAAGCCGTAAACACTTCGGCCAATGTTATGAACGGCTCGTCATTTAACACAGTCATTGGATCGCTGACCAGTTTATGCTTATTGTGACAGTCAGTTTTCAGCTTTCTCCACTGAGGTGCTTAACCATGCGAGCTAGAAGCACAATCGCAGTGGTTCTCCCTTTGCACACCTAGCCAAACAAAGCAGAACGTAGGAGGCAAGCATAGGAGCCGGGCAACCCAACTATTAACCAAAGACACAATTCAAAACCGATGCAGATGTAGCAATATCCGAGAATGTTTTTGCAGAATCTCTAAAGGTGTCCGGCGTTGCACTACGAGACTTATGCTGGAAACACACAAATAGTTTAAAACTGCCATAGGCTCGAAAAGCCAAAAACTTATGTAAAAGCTTGACGTCCGGACTAAACCGAGATTTTGGTGCCAATCCGGAAGTTGGTCTTTTTAAAAAAAATGTGCTTCTGTCGTGCTTTAACATGACACATCCAATCTCAAGACTTCAAGCGGGCCAGCCTACGGCTTCAAGCTCCTTATCCCGAAGGCGGAGTGCTTCTCCGAGGCCAGTTTAGCGAACTAAACTCGAGCGGCTTTAGAGAGAATCTAGGCTATCCGGCTATTGACCATACACTCGAGTCGAAAAAGGAGCGGTAGAAAAAAGACTTTGCAACGACCAAGAAGAAAACACATTATTACAGAACAGCTAATGTAAATTTTAAGAGCCCCCAGTTAACATGGGTAAGGGGAGTTTTTTTTAACGAACAACGTATGTGAGCATGGTCAAACTGAATACAAGTTAAAATTTTGAAACTTTGAGCATGAAAGCGACTTAGCTGGTTAATGTGTTCGGTATTGATGACGCGGTCCGAGCTTGATGCGGGACAAGGTTCCATCCCCCAAGCCGGTCCCGAGGTGGTGGAGCGAAGAGCTCGGCACTCCAAAGTGGTGACATAGCACGGCCAATGCAGGCCGGCAGAGTGACGCCGAAGTCCCCGGCGTGGGTTAATGAAGTGTTGACGAAGCCCCCCGTCCAGCCGAGGTGACGTGGTATGTCAAGACGCCGAGCTGACACCACTGTCCGACCCGAATCATTTTCCTGTACACAAAAAATAGTGCAAACCAAAGATAATAATAATAAGAAATTAGAAAAATTGTTGCATAATAAATAATTTATGCAAAGTGAGTAATAAAAGAAATATGGCATGTGCGTCGAACACTCGATGAGGTAGAGCTCTCTCGGTGATGCCGAAGTCCCCGAGGCAACCGAACATGTCGGTATGGCAACTCGACCAACAAGGTGATCATGCGAGCCAATGTACGCCGATTGGGACGACGACATCGGCTTGCCGAAGAGACCACATGACGCAGTCGAAGTCCATTACCTGCACATGTAAAAGAGTGCAGGCCAACAATAATAATATAAATATATAAAAATCCTCGCGTAATTAATTTACGCAAAATAATTTATTTAAAGATATGTGGCCTGGCGCCGAAGTCAATGTCAATGCAGGGCGTCGGCGTGATGCGGTAAAGGCGTGGCAAAGCCTGAATTCACAGGTCGGTCTGAGTTCCGGATGCAGCATTCGCCGAACTATGTACGGAAACTGACCGAACCACCATGCGATCATCGTTAATGCGGCCACCATTTGATGGACCTGTGTACAGATGATGGAACAAAACAAAGTAATAATTCCTTGGGAAAAATAAACCCAAACAAGCAAACATCGCTAGGATTAATAGCACCTGGTTTATTTGTTGTAGCAGTCCGAAGAAAAGTGACTCCCAAAATTGGGACTCGATCCGCACACCCATTGCGTGATGGGCGGTGAAGCGATGGCATGGTGATGCTGATAAAGGTTGGATCGCCAAGGAAAAGCTCCCGCTCCAGATAACGTGACGAAGTTGGTCGACGGACGATGCCGAAGTCTCCGGAGTAGGTTGATGAAGGGATGGCGAAGCCTCCGGTCCAGAGAGGAGCAGGTCGGTAAGGAGACGTTGCAGCTGCCATGTCAGCCGAGGTGTTGAAGTAGTTCGGCGTGATGGACATCGGCTCGAAGAAGCAACGGTGCGGTCATGCCGATGCAGGTCGTAACTCGTGACGTGGTCAATGCCGGCCTGATGAAGTGACCGTGTGGCGATGCCGGTGTGCCCGCTCCATGTAATCCGTGGGGCGGCGATGTTGGTTATGATTTATCCTTCGCGATGTCGAACTCTTGTTCGGCTTGCCGAGACGATGATCCGAAGAAGTTGAGCTCGGCTCAACAAAGCGACGACGTGTCTAGTGCAGGTCGGCAGCCGTGGAGTAACGTTGTCGGGCTGGTTCGACATCGGCACGATGGTGAAGATCATATTGAAAAAGACTTTAAAATTAGTAGGATATGTTTGGGAACAAAATACAATACCCCATACAAAACTTCCTTCAAAAAGGATGGCCGAAATCCCGTTCAAAAAAAGATGAACTCGGGTCAGATTCGTTCTCGCGTAGAAAACAAATCTAAAAAGTGATGCACTAATCGGAAGGTTTCCGGAGTTTGGACAGTCGGATCGAGCTGAAATTTTGAGGGGTGGTAGATATAGGAATTCCGCAGCCGATCAACGGTTGGATCTTCCAATGGACGTCTGAGCTAGATACTGGACACCATGCTCCAAACTCGTCCAGATTCCCGTCCAGATTCGACGGGGCTCCGGTATATCGAAGACCGGCGGAGATTGCTCCATCGGAACGCGACAAAATTTTACACTGTTATTGTAGACTCAATTCCGCACAATTCCACCAAAGGAATCGTCAAAGCGATGCTCAAGGAGGTGGTGGTAGCGGATACAAGTTCTCTGTTTGAAAAAACAGCACGGTCGCCTGAGGGCAATGTTGACGTTGAGCCCCCGAGCTCCATGGATGATTCCTCCATGATCTTGATAGAGATCAAAGTTGATGTTGATGAAGGTCCTCGTCCAAACATGATAATTGGAGGTAGGGCATAGTCCTCGGTCAAGCCAAGGTGACCAGTCAAGGCGGCGACGAGGACGCCGACGTCGTAAGTGATCTGCACGCGAGCCATTGATCCTTTTGCCGACCACACAGCGGAACTCTCAATGAAAGCACCATTATCGGTGTCAAAACCAGCAGATCTCGGGTAGGGGGTCCCGAGTGTGTGTCATGGATCGATGGGTAACGGGAGACAGGGGACACGATGTTTACCCCGGTTCAGACCCTCTTAATGGAGGTAATACCCTATATCCTGCTTGATTGATCTTGATGAATATAGAGATTACAAGAGCTGATCTACCCCGAGATCATATGTTGTGGTCTAAACCCTGGGGGTGTGATGATTAATGTCATAATGATCTATCGACTAGCCTGGCCTTGGCTTATATAATGCACCAGAGGCCTAGGATAACAAGAGTCCTAGCCGAATACGTTGGTGGAGAGGAGTCCTTGTCTTGATCAAAGTCTTGTGGAATACTCCTTGTATGCGGCATGGCTGCCCGAAGTGGCCCATGAGTGAACCGCCATGGGGGTCCTCGGTCCGATCCACCTGGTCGGGAGACGATGTGGTGAGTACCCCCTCGTCCAGGACACCGTCAGCTATAGCGCTGGATCAAGCACGCTGTTGCCACCCAGGCAGCGGCAGAGCAAGTGGCGGCTCTCGAGTTTGACGAGCCCGCCCTCGACCTCTCTAACAGATCACTCGGTGATTCCTCAGAGGAGTCTGAATCCGAAAGCATCAAGTCAACTGCCGAGATACTCATGGAAGATGACTTTGAGCACCGTGTACCCCCGGGTTACACGGAGCCCAAAGACGGCCGCGCGGGTACGTCTCACGTTAACACCGACGGCGGCTTTCTGGGCCACGAGCCGTATGTACCTCAGGCTCTCACTCGGGAGCAGCGGGATGAGCTCCGTCGCAAAAACGACCAGCTCCTGAACACTCCCATCACCAGGACAACTCCCGAGGCATTAGCCATAGAGTCAACTCGCCTGGCCACTCTGGCTGAGCGCGATCGCCTCGAACGGCTTCAGAGGGAGCTGGATGAGCGCGAGCCTCGTCAACCCAGTTCCAGACGGCACAAACGCCGGCTCTACTCGAGTGACCAACATCGTAAGTATCAAGTACCCAATACTCCACTTCAAAATCTAGCAGCCGCCACTCGGATCGCGGATTCCATCCAGCCCTCTGGCTCTTCGGCCAGAGAAGGGATTCGTCAGATCCAGGCGCTCCTCAAGATAGCGTTGTCATAGAATGCAGCGCTGTCCCATTCCAGAGATCGGATCCATAGCGCATTCGTGCGTGTGGAGACCGTCCAGTCGGCTCATAGTCCGCTCGGCTCAGGTTGGCGCCGAACCACTTCTTCATCCAGAGATCGTCACGAAGATCGGAGGCGCGATCGAGTCGCGTCACCCTGGCGTAACGAAGACTACGATCGTGCCCTGATGCCTCCGCCATGGGATGTCGCATACGGGCGCCAGCCCTACAATGACAGGCGGACACACGGCAGCGACCGCAGGCCGAGTCCTTCTCGTCCAACAAGAGACACTCGAGAAACCCTGTTCAACGCGAGATCTTTTCTCGCTCAGAACATGGTCGACAGAGACCGGGCCCTGCGAGAAGGCCAAGATCACGATGCACCGAGTGGTTCCGTACGTCAGGTCCCGAGTGCTTTAGCCGTTACATACGAGCAGCTGAGATTCCCAACAACTTCAGGTTGGCCACGGGGATCAGCAAATTCACTAGCGAGTCCAAGCCTGAGATATGGCTAGAAGGTTACCGAATAGCAGTCTAGATCGACGGCGGCAACGACAATGTGGCCATGAAGCATGTCCCGCTGATGCTAGAGGGATCCGCTCGAGCTTGGCTTACTCGGCTCCCGACAGGCAGCATATTTTGTTGGGATGACCTGGCGAGGGTATTCATCAAGACTTTTGAAGGCACTTACAAGAGACCGGGTGGCCTAGCCGAGCTGCAACACTGCGTGCAAAAGCAGAATGAGACTCTCCAAGAGTTTGTTCAGCTGGACCACCCTACACAATACGGTGGAAACGTCAACGAGCACCAGACAATCTGCGCCTTCAAGGCCAGAGTTAGGTATCGGGAGCTGAACATGAAGTTTGGCCGAACGGAGACCCCGACTCTCAGTCGGGCTATGGAGATAGCCAACCGGTATGCCAACATTGAAGAAGAGGGCTGATTGAGGAGCGGTAAAAGCCGAGCAGGCGACGCTCATCAGTCGGAGAACAAGGGCAAGAAGCACAAACAGAAAGCGGATATTGGAGGGAACACCGAGGCCGTGCCTCTGGCCGGCCAAGGTAAAAAGAGCTCCCAAAAGCAGAAGAAATATTGGAAGGGAAAAAGCAAGTCACCTTGAAGAGTGACATCCTCGACCAACCTTGTCAGATCCATACGAAGAAAGATGAGGAGGGAAACTTGATTTTGCCCAAACACACCACTCGGGAGTGTCGACTCCTGAAGCAAGAGACGCGGCAAGATTCTGGAGACAAGGATGAAGATGACGATGACGGAGCCAAAGATACTTCCAGGTACCCCAACATCGAGAATGTCTTGATGATCTTCGTTGACATCGAGAGCGAGAGTCACCTCAAAGTCACCAACTGAGAGGTCAACATGGCGGTTCTGACTGTCACCAAATATCTCGACTGGGTCAAGACGCTGGTGACCTTTGACCAGTCGGGTCACCCGGCCCACATACCGAACCCCAGGCGGCAGGCCTTGGTAGTCGATCCAGTCGTGCGAGGAGTCCAACTACGCAGAGTACTGATGGGCAGAGGCAGCGGACTCAATATCATCTACGCCGACACATTGGAGGCGATGGGTATCCCGATGACTCGACTAAGCAAGAGTAACATGCAGTTCCATGGAGTAATCCCTGGGGAAAATGCCAAATCACTCGGTCAGATTGCTCTCGACATCGTATTCGGCGAGGAGAAGAACTTCCAAAAAGAACGGTTGCCTTTCTAGGTGGTGGACTTCCGAAGTGCTTATCATGCCATCCTGGATAGGCCTGCCTACACACGTTTTATGGCTCGTCCATGTTACGTGTATCTTAAACTTAAGATGCCAGGGCCGAAAGGCGTGATCACTATCACGGGCAATAGGAAGTTAGCCGAGGAATGTCTCAAGAAGGGCTCTCAGATTGCTGATGAACAGATGGTGATGGTCGAGTTGGACGAGTACAAGAAGGTGGTGGACTCAAGCGAATTGCTGAAGTCCAAGAAGCTGACTGTGGAATCCGCTTTCCAGACGGCAGGGGAGACGAAGCCAGTGCACATCCATCCTCAAGACCCGAATGCTTCCTCGACCAACATCTCCACTACCCTGCAGCAAATAGGAAGCCGCGCTCGTCTAGTTCCATAGTGAGAACTGGGACATCTTCGCATGGAAGCGTTCTGACATGCTGGATGTTCCCAGGGAGCTGGCCGAGCACAGAATCCATGTTGACTCGACGGTGAAGCCTATAAAGGAGCACCTTCGATGATCTTCAGTCGAGAAGCGCAAGGCGATTGGCGAGGAGATAGTGCGGCTCTTAGCCGCCGAGTTCATCCGAGAGATGTACCACTCCGAGTGGCTCGCCAACACCGTCTTAGTGCCAAAGAAGAAGAATACTCTCCAGATGTGTGTAGATTTTAGGCACATCAATCGGGTCTGCCTGAAGGATCATTTCCCTCACCCTCTCATAGATCAGACAGTAGATTCTACTGTCGGGTGTGAGCGGTTGTCATTCCTGGATGCGTACTCCGGGTACCACCAGATCCGAATGTATGGTACTGATGAAATAAAAACAACGTTCGTCACCCCATTAGGGTGTTTTTGCTATATCACTATGCCATTCAGATTGAAAAACGCTGGAGCCATGTTTCAGCGTATGATTCAGAAATGCCTGCGGAAACAGATCAGTCGGAACATGGAAACTTACATGGATGACACCGTGGTCAAGTCCAGGAAAGGTAAATTACTCGGTTTCCTCGTTTTCGAACATGGGATCGACGCCAACCCTGAGAAGATCGGGGCTATCATCCGAATGAATCAACCGGAGCGTCTCCATGACGTACAACGCCTCACAGGCTGCCTGGCAGCCCTGAGTATTCATCTCAAGACTCGATGAGAAAGCCATGCCGCTTTACCGATTGATGAAGAAGACTTACAGATTCGAGTGGACTCACGAAGCGCAGGCCGCGTTCCAGGAACTTAAAGCCCTGCTTTCTACCCAGCTAGTGCTAGCTGCTCCGGGAAGCAAAGAGCCTTTGCTCCTATACATCATGGCCACAGGCCGAGTTATTAGCACGGTCCTCACCGTGGAATGGGAAGAACGAGGAAAAACCTTCAAGCTCTAGCGTCCAATCTACTACATATCTGAGGTCCTGACCCCTTCCAAGCAAAGGTACCCGCATTATCAGAAGCTAGTATATGGAATGTACCTAACTGCAAAAAAGGTGGCGCATTACTTTCAAGAAGACTCGATCACTGTGGTAAGCGATGCTCCTCTGTCTAAGATCATGAACAACAGAGATGCCACTCGCCGAGTGGCTAAGTGGGCCATTGATAACCCACAACTATAGGGGATCGCAACAGTTTTTGAGGGTAGAGTATTCAACCCAAATTTATAGATTCGACGCAAGGGGAGCCAAAGAATATTTGTAAGTATTAGCAGTTGAGTTGTCAATTCAACCACACCTGGAGATTAATTATCTGCAACAAAGTGATCAGTAGCAAAGTAGTATGATAGTTTTGACAGTAGTAGCAACAGCAATAGTAACGAGTGATTTTGTAGCAAGTGTAATAGTAACAATAGCAGTAGTAACTTAGCAAGAATAATATATAGGAAAATCGTAGGCATTAGATCGGCAATTTGTTGGACGATATTCATCATGTAACAGTCATAACCTAGGGTGATATGGCACTAACTTCAGTTCATAAATATAACGTAGGCATGTATTCTGTAACTAGTCATACGTGCTTATGGAAAGAACTTGCACGACATCTTTTGTCCTACCCTCTCGTGGCAGCGGGGTCCAATTGGAAACTAAGGGATATTAAGGCCTCCTTTTAATAGAGAACCGGAACAAAGCATTAACACACGGTGAATACATGAACTCCTCAAACTATGGTCATCACCGGGAAGTGTCTCGACTATTGTCACTCTGGGTTGCCGGATCATAACACGTAGTAGGTGACTATAACTTTCAAGATCGGATCTAAAACATAGATATAATGGTGATAACATAAACGGTTCAGATCTGAAATCATGGCACCCGGGCCGAAAGTGACAAGCATTAAGCATGGCAAAGTCATAGCAACATCAATCTCAGAACATAGTGGATACTAGGGATCAAGCCCTAACAAAACTAACTCAATTACATGATGAATCTTGTAACACCCCGAGACCGATGCGCCAGATGTCTTCCAGTTATTCGTCGTCGTTGACATGTCATTCACTTGCGTGTTGCACTTTGCCATGTCATCATGTGCATTTCATCTGCATGTCTCAGAGTCTATCTTATTCCTTGAGCCTTTGATTCTCGTCATAATCGTCGTTCCTCTTTTCTACCCGAGTACTCGCGACTTTGCTCATCTTCTCTCTTGCGTTCTTATTCCACCTTATCCTCTTTCTCTTCCACTTCGTTCCTAAGATCTCGGGACGAGATCTTCTGCTAGTGGAGGAGAGTCGTAATGCCCCGAGACCGATGTGCCAGATGTCTTCCAGTTATTCGCCGTCGTTGACATGTCATTCGCTTGTGTGTTGCACTTTGCCATGTCATCATGTGCATTTCATCTACATGTTTTCAAAACTTGCATCCATCCGGGTCTCCCAGTTCTCTTAGTTGTCCGTTTTGAGCCCAGACACACTCGCACGCGCCCGCGGCACCTCCGAAATATTATTTTATAAGTGGCATAAAAATGTTCTCGGGATGGGTTGAGAGTTGGTGTGCGGTCTTATTATAGTGTCGGTATACCTCCTGCCAAATTTCATCGCATTCGGAGTCCGTTTGATGCCCCAACGGATAACTATAGCGGCACTATAGCCGGTCTATTCGTCGGACGTTTTTGGTATCCGGAAACCTATGCCGGGCTGCACTTCTCTCTTCTCAGCCCAAGCCCTCCTACACAGCCAGGCCACTAACCCCACCTAGGCCCGGCTAACCCCTCCTCTGCCCGGAGCCGTCCGATCATCATCGGAGGGTCCAAATCCGCCCCAAAACCACCTAACCCTAACCCCTGCCTATTTAAACACCTCCCCCTCTCCATTTTTGGGCAACCCTAGACCCATCCACCTACCTCTAGCCCGGGATTCCAACATCATATTGCATTCTTGTGAGGTTGATAACTTTGTGCATGTTTATCCTTCGGAGTGTGTGATATGTCAAAATGTTGAACTCTCTGTGCTGTACACGATGGTGTGGTTGTAATTCATGTTAGGATGCAGCTTGGCATGTTAAACCATATTGCAAAAGTGCATGTTGCTGTTAGCTGCTGGAAACTGATATAACTTGCTCTTTTGTCATTTTCATATCTTTTTGTGTGATTTTCTTTTGAGCATCATGTCTACATGTTTTAGGAGAACAATCATGTCATCTTTGCAATGGTGTAATTCATTTATCATGATATGCCCTGTGTTGTTTGGAACAAGCTTGCAAAGTGACCTAATCGCTGTTTACTGATTTCAGAGAGTAATTTCTGTCAAGTCTGAATCTGTTATATTATGATGCTATGTTTGCTTGATGCTACCTTCAAATCATGTTTTGAGGATCATGCTATGCTCTATCCATCCATGCCCTTGTTTGCAATTATAACCTGATGTAGCTTGTTCTTTTGGTGCATTCAAGATGCTTAAAAATATAACTGTCAGCATGCCCAGTTTTCACTAAGTCTATTATATCATCTTGCCATGTTCACTTGAGGCTATCTTTGCTATGCTAGTTGTCTCGATGCTATCGCTATGTCGCGCTACCTACCACTTGTTTATCAAGCCTCCCAAATTGCCATGATAGCGCGCCTCTAACCTTTTCACCATCCTAGCAAACTGTTGTTTGGCTATGTTACCGCTTTGCTCAGCCCCTCTTATAGTGTTGCTAGTTGCAGGTGCAGTGCAGGTTGTTTCATGTTGGGACATGGATATCTTGGGATATCACAATATCTCTTATTTAATTAATTCATCTATATACTTGGTAAAGGGTGGAAGGCTCGGCCTTTTGCCTGGTGTTTTGTTCCACTCTTGCCGCCCTAGTTTCCGTCATACAGGTGTTATGTTCCTTGATTTTTGCGTTCCTAACATGGTTGGGGTTTATGGGCCCCCCTTGACAGTTCGCTTTGAATAAAAATCTTCCAGCAAGGCCCAACATTGGTTTTCCATTTGCCTAATAACAACTAAAACTTGCATAGGGACCTGTCGGCCCCCGAGGTCTCTTAATCAACCCCCCGGGCCAGTGCTCCTCATGAGTGTTGGTCCAAAACAGAGCCACTTGCGGTGCCACCCCTTCACCCGGGGTTTTCGGTTACCGTACATAGTGTTCATCCGGTCGTGGCCTGAGACGAGATATGCGCAGCTACTATCAGGGTGTCGGCACGCCGGGAGGTCTTGCTGGACTTGTTTTACCATTGTCGAAATGTCTTGTGAACTGGGATTCCGAGTTTGATCGGGTTGTTCCGGGAGGAGGATTTTACTCCATTGATCGTGAGAGCTTGTCGTGGGCTAAGTTGGGACACCCCTGTAGGGTTTAAACTTTTGAGAGCCATGCACGCGGTTATGTGGCAGATGGGAATTTATAATATCCGGTTGTAGAGAACTTGACACCAGATCCGAATTAAAATACACCAACCGTGTGTGTAACGGTGATTGTCTCTTTTCAAGTGAGTCGAGAAGAGAACACGGTGGGGTTATGTTTGAACGTAAGTAGTTCAGGATCACTTATTGATCATTACTAGTTTGCGACCGTTTGCGTAATTTCTCATCTTACTCTTGTAGTCGTAAGTTAGCCACCATACAATGCATAGTGTTGCTGCAACCTCACCACTTATCCTTTCCATACCCATCAAGCTTTGCTAGTCTTGATACCCATGGTAATGGGATTGCTGAGTCCTCGTGGCTCACAGTTTACTACAACAACAGTTGCAGGTACAGGTAATGCGATGATCATGATGTGAGAGCGATGTTTCCTTGTTTTGGAGTTCTTCTTCTATTTCTTCTTCTTCGATCAGGGATAGGTTCCTGGTCGGCAGCCTGGGCTAGCAGGGTGGATGTCGTTTGAGTTTCTGTTTGTGTTTCATCCGTAGTCGGATCTTGTTCTCATGTACGATGTTCGACGTATTCTTGTGGCCTTTTTATGCCTTTGTATGTATCCCCATCACTTATGTAATGGTACGATGTAATGACATCCACCTTGCAAAAGCGTCTTCAATATGCGGATCTATCCTTGGTGGGACCTTCGAGTTCCTCTCGGATAGGATCGCATATTGGGCGTGACAAATCTCATCCAACTCCTCACCGACCAGCGAGCCTATGAAGGAATTACTCACTCCTGGTGGGGAGCATCATGGAATTGGCGATGGAGAAGGGTTGGTGATGACGAAGATCAAAGATCCCCCTCTCCAGAGCCCCAAATGGACTCTAGATCTGGCCTCTCGATGAAGAATAGGAGACGGCGATGGCTCTGTCTTGTGAAACGCGATAATTCTTTCTCCCTGATTTTTTTTCTGGAAAAATAGGATTTTATAGCGTCGATTTCAGGGTCTGCGGGGCCACCAGGTGGGGACAACCCACCTGGGCGCGCCTGGAGGGGGCAGCGCGCCCAGGTGGGTTGTTCCCACCCAGGTGCCCCCTCCGGTGGTTCTTGGCTCCAGAAGTTATCTTTATTTGTATAAAAATTCCTCGCAAAGTTTCGTTCCAATCTGAGAACTTTTATTTATGCACAAAAACAACACCATGGTAGTTCGGCTGAAAACAACGTCAGTCCGGGTTAGTTTCATTCAAATCATGCAAATTAGAGTCCAAAACAAGTGGAAAAGCATTAGGAAAAGTAGATACGACGGAGATGTATCAACTCCCCAAGCTTAAACCTTTGCTTGTCCTCGAGCAATTTAGTTGATAAACTAAAAGTGAAAAAGAAAAACTTTTACAAACTCTTTTGCTCTGGTTTGCATAAATAAGCTTAAATAGCACCCAGGTTTTCAGCCAAGATTATAACTAACCATGTCAACAATAACTCTTAAAAATTATATTAACTCATACCAATGACATAATCAGCTAGCGAGCAATAATAAGATATCTTAAACAACAACACGTTGTCAAAACAACCATGATATAATATGACAATAGTGGTATCTTGCTAGCCCTAACATAAATGCAGAGCACCTCCAAAGTTCAAGCAGCGACTAAACATTGTAATTCATGGTAGAAAAGATCCAGTCTTGATGCACCCACAATTAGTTACACACAATGCATGAGCATGACAACAGTACTGTCAGGTTCTGGCACTTATTTTCGAAGGTGATGACACAACATAAAAGTAAATAGATAGTCCCTTCGCAGAGGGAAGCAGTGATTTGTAGAGGTGCCAGCGCTCAAGTTTTTAAAAAAACATAGGTAAATGAAATTTTTAGAGGTGCACCCTTCTTGTTTACTTCGCGACCATCAGTTATCAATATCTTCCATGCTAAACACATTACCGGCGGTTCCCAAGCGATAAAAGTAAAGGTTATGACTCCGTAGGAGTTTTTGTTTAATTATTTGTAAGCTCTTTTCTGTTTGCAATTTGGGACTGGGAATCCCTATTACCGCCCCTTTTGTGCAATGACGAGTGAATAAACACTCATCTTGAGATTAATCCGCTTAGCATGGAAGATACCGACTACCTCCTGTCATTCTATGAACAATCCAGGCACACAAAAAGGATATTTATTTCAAGTTTTTAGAGGTGACACATGCAAATTTACTTAGGACGGCAGGGTAATACCGCATATAGGTAGATATGGTGGACTCATCTGGAATAACTTGGGTTCAAGGTTTTTGATGCACAAGCATAATTCCCTCTTAGTACAGGCGAAGGCTAGCAAATAGGTTGAGAAGCGGCCAGCTAGAGAGCAACAACGGTCATGAACATGCATTATGCATAAGTAACATTGGATACTAGCATGAGTAGGATATGAACACCATGAACATAAATATCATAGAGGCTATGTTGGTTTTGATTCAACTATATGCATGAACATATGCCAAGTCAGGCCACTCGAACATTCAGAGGAGGATACCATATCATCATACTACGTCACAATCATTTTAACGCAATGTTGACATCGAAGATAAATCATTATCCACTCCTAACTACTTATGCATGGCATGAGAAACTATAATCTCTAATTGTCATTGCAAACATGTTTGATCATAATAGGCTGAATCATGGATACTAGGTTAAACATATTTACAAAAGCATAACAAGTCGAGTTCATACCCGTTTCTCTCTGCCACGGCCAGTTCGTTAAATATCATCATTATTGCCTTTCCCTTGCACGACTGAACGATATGAAAATAATAATAGTGCAAGAGTGCCATGGACTAAGCTGGAATCTGCAAACAATTTATTCAACAGGGGAAGACAAGGTAAAATGGACTCTTTGTTATATCAACAATAATGCATATGAGAGCCGCCCAACATTTTCATCGTGGTCTTCTCCTCGGTATGACTCAATGAAAAGAAAAGAAATTCAGAGAAACACACTGAAATATTTTTGGAGTTTTTGGTTCTCTGAAAGAAAAGGCAACTTAAGGAGAGAAAAACAAAAATTAGAAAAAGAAAGCTCCCAACAAGGAAAAGAAGAACAAGGAAATCTTTTTGGGTTTTCTTTTTAGTACTACAGGAAATTAAACTAGGAAGGAAAATCAAAAAGAAGCAGGAAATATTTTTGTATTTTCTCAAAGTTTTTCAAACACACAAGAAGAAAGCGAGAAAATATATTTAACATGGATAATAGAATGAAAAGGTGTGGACACCGACAACTGGAATGAAATGTGTGAACATGAATGTAATGTCGGTGCGAACACGTACTCCCCCAAGCTTAGGTTTTTGGCCTAACTTGGTAATCACCACTCGAAGAAGCTATGGGGTCCTATGTTGAAGTGCTGGGGAGCGGGTACCTGATGGTCTCACTCCTGAGGCCCCTCCTATGCTGCAGCTAGGTTGTTCCGGTAGGCGACGATGTCCTTAGGCAAAATCCTGTATCCGCCCCTGGAAATAGGATCAAACAAAGCAGGTGCGGGTAATGGGATAATATCACGAGTGTTCACACTAAAAACCAGGTTATAAGGAATAGGAATGTTAGGGTAATCTCCCGCAATAAACTAGTGGTGTTCCATAGCCTGACGATCTAAATAAACTTAGGTAAAGGATAATCATGCTGGCGTATGTGAACGTTAAAGTGATTCGCCAAACGAGTAGAGTAAATCCCACCATGTATTTTTCCCTTGGATCCATTAATGTGGAGGCGACGTGCCACAATAGCTCCCAAGCTATAAGTGTTGTCGCCGTGAAGTTCGCGATGTAAAACAGCAAAGTCTGGAGCACTGAGTGCACCTACTTTCTCTCTAGCAAGCAAACACTTCACAATGAATAAAGCAAAATAATGCACAACAGGAAAGTGTATGCTAGTGGCAGTGACACTCGACACCCCTCTCTCATCCCCCATAGTCATAGTGCGGTAAAAACCATCAAACTCCGCGGGCCTAGGCTCAACTAAATTCCCGTCACAAGGGATCATGCAAATGTCACAAAAGTCAGTAAGTGCTATCTGACGGGTTTCAGCATATAAATTAAACTGCACCTCATAGGGGTTGTTCCTAGGAAGGAAACGAAAACTTTGCAAAAAGGAATTTGTGAGGAGATGATAGTGTTCACATTCAGCTGCGATGAAGTCGGTGAGGCCGACATTAGCAGCATATTGTGTAAACTCTTGAAGGATTCTAGCCCCTTCCATGAACGGGTTATGCGGCCATTCGCACGGCCGTACCTCCGCCTTTCTCCGGGTGTGGAGATCACTGTCAGATGACTCCCCGATAACTCCCTTGGAGTTCTTCTTGGAATCAAAGTTCCTAAAGATACTCATCTTTTTCCTATGAACAAAATTCTGAAAATTTTAGTCCACAAATTTTTTTCTCAACAAAACTTCACAAGGTTGATAGCAACTACTCATAGGGATACATAGAGGCCATAGCAAGCATCAACCTACTTAGAACTCTAAGAATTCAACATGCAAGCTCATCTGCAGCAGCACCAAGAGTAGCTATTTATTCAAAATATAAACCACTAAAGCAAAAACTAATTGGCGAAACGGAGGAGTCACATACCAAGCAACAATCCCCCAAAACAGTTTCGGAAATGGAGCTTCGAGCAAAGAGATCGAAACCCGCGGGTTTGAGAGCAAGAACACGAGAGAGAGAGAGAGAGAGCAATGGTGATTTTTTTCTGGAGGTAGGTGGGATGTGGGATGAAGAGATAAGTGAGGGGGCCACGTGGGGCCCACAACCCACCAGGGCGCGCCTGGGGGTCCTGGCGCGCCCAGGTGGGTTGTGCCCACCTGGTGCACCTCCCTCTGATGTTATTTGCACCAAAAATTCTTAAATATTCAGGAAAAAAATCGTATTAAATTTTCAGAGGATTTTGAGAACTTTTATTTTTGGGTCATTTTTTATTGCATGGGAAATTCAGAAAACAGGCAAAACATGGCATTTTATTTTATTTAACTAATAAAAACATAAAACAAAAGGTAGGGACAGATGGTAGTGCTCACTAAATTCATCAACTTCATACCTCTCAAAAATGATCCATTAATAAGGTTGATCAAGTCTTATTAACAACCACTTTCGATTAGCATGAAACCGAAGAATGTTCGTAAATCAATAAGTTACCTCAACGGGGATATGAATGTCCCCAACAATAAGCATTTCATATTTCTTTTTAACATTAGGTAGAGGTAGTTGAAAACTTCCAATAGTGATTGTCGGAGATTTTTCAATAACATTAATACCATTCACTTGGAATTGTTTCTTCGGAAAGTGCACCGTATGCTCATTACCATTGATATGAAAAGTGACCTTGCTTTTATTGCAATCAATAACAGCCCCTATAGTATTCAAGAAGGGTCTACCCAGGATAATTGACATGTTGTCGTCCTCGGGCATCTCAAGTATAACAAAGTCAGTCAAAATAGTAACATTAGCAACAACAACGGGCACATCCTCACAAATACCGATAGGTATTGCAGTTGTTTGTCAGCCATTTGCAAAGATATTTTAGTAGGTGTGAGTTTATTCAAATCAAGTCTTTTATATAAAGAGAAAGGCATAACACTAACACCAGCTCCCAAATCACATAAAGCAGTTTTCACATAATTTCTTTTGATGGAGCAAGGTATAGTTGGTATTCCCGGATATCCAAGTTTTTTAGGTGCTCCATCTTTAAAAGTATAATTAGCAAGCATGGTGGAGATTTCAGCTTCCGGTATTTTTCTATTATTGGTGATGATGTCTTTCATGTACTTTGCATAAGGAGGCATTTTCAAGATATCGGTCAAACGAGTACGCAAAAAGAACGGCCTCAGCATTTCGACAAAGCGTTCAAATTCGTTATCATCTTTCTTTTTAGTTGACTTAGGTGGAAAGGGCATAGGTTTTTGAACCCACGGTTCTCTTTCCTTACCGTGTTTCCTAGCAACAAAGTCTCTTTTATCATATCTTTTATTTTTAGATTGTGGGTTATCAAGATCAACAACTGGTTCTATTTTAACATCATTATCTGGTTCTTTATTATTGTCTGATTGAGTATCTTCATGAACATTATCATTATCTTTTTCATTATCACTAGGTGAATGTTCATTACCAGATTGGGTTTCAGCATCAAAAATAGAAACATCATTATCATTATCAAGAGGTTTCTCTATTTCAGGTTCACTAGAGGCATGCAAAGTCCTATCATATTTCTTTTTTCTTCTTCTTTTTAGACAGACTAGGTGCATTGCTATTATTCCTTTGTGAATCCTGCTCAATTCTTTTTGGGTATCCCTCAGGATAAAGTGGTTCCTGAGTCATTTTACCTCCTCTGGTTGCTACTCTAACAGCAAAGTCATGTATGTTGTTGTTCATTTCATCAAGCAATTCTCTTTGAGATTTAGCAACCTGTTCTAGTTGAGTTTGAACCATGGAGGCATGTTTTGCTACACCTCTAACATCATTGGAGATTCTAAATAACAAGTCACTCAAGCAAGCAATCATATCAGAATTTTATTTCAATTCTTTCATAAGATTTGCGTTGAAGTGATCTTGCTTTCTAATGTAATTTTCAAAGTCATAAAGGCATTGGCTAGGGTGCATATTGTGAGGATTATCAATATCATCGAATTTCATTAGAGAATTTACCTCTACCACCTTAGGTGGTGGTGGTGTATCAAGCCCATGTATTTCTTCAATAGGAGGTAAATTTTTAACATCCTCAGCTTTAATACCTTTTTCTCTCATAGATTTCTTTGCCTCTTGCATATCTTCAGGACTGAGATATAAGATACCCCTCTTCTTCGGAGTAGGTTTAGGCGGTGGTTCAGGAAGAGTCCAATCATCATAATTTTTCAATATGTTATTCAGTAATTCTTCAGCTTGCCCAATAGTTTGTTCCCTGAAAACACAACCAGCACAACTATCTAGGAAATCCCTAGAAGCATCGGTTAGCCCATTATAGAAGATATCAAGTATTTCATTTTTCTTAAGAGGATGATCAGGCAAAGCATTAAGCAATTGGAGAAGGCTCCCCCAAGCTTGTGGGAGACTCTCTTCTTCAATTTGTACAAAGTTAGATATTTCCTGTAAGGCAGCTTGTTTCTTATGAGCAGGGAAATATTTTTCAGAGAAGTAATAAATCATGTCCTAGGGACTACGCACACAACCAGGAGCAAGAGTATTAGCATCACCCTTTAATGAGAACGGAAATAATTTGAGAATATAATAATAGTGAATTTTCTCATCATGAGCAAAAAAGGGTGGTTGTGTCATTCAACTTAGTAAGATGTGCCACGACAGTTTCAGTTTCATAACCATGGAAAGGATTAGATTCAACCAAAGTAAACAACTCTGGGTCGACAGAGAATTCAAAATCCTTATCATCAATAAAGATAGGTGAAGTAGCAAACTGAGAATCACATTTTATTTTAGCATTCAAAGTCCTTTCTTTATACTTGCATAATAATTTTTCTAGATCATCTCTATCCTAACAAGCAAGAATATCTCTAGTTGTCTCCTCGTTCATAACATAACCTTCCGGTACCTTTGGCAATTCATATCTAGGAGGGCTAGTTCTAATAGGTGTTTCAAGATTTTCAGTTTCAAGCTCTTCATCAGTTTCAACAATTTCATCAGTTTCAGCATTCTCAAAAGCTTTAGTTCTAGCAAGTTGTTCATCAAGAAATTCACCCAGTGGCACATTATCATCAAGCAAGGTACTAGCATCATCATGAGGAGCATTCATAGTAGAAGTAGAATCATCAATATCGGAATTAATAGCATGTGGTGGTGTTGTAAGTTTACTTATAACAGAAGATGAATCTAAAGCGAAGCTGGATGGCAGTTCCTTACCTCCCCTCGTCTTAGAGGGAAAAATCTTAGTCTTAGCATCCTTCAGATTCTTCATAGCGATAATTTGATAATAATCCCAAGTGACTACAAATATAGCTATGCTCCCCGGCAACGGCACCAGAAAAAGGTCTTGATAACCCACAAGTATAGGGGATCGCAACAGTTTTCGAGGGTAGAGTATTCAACTCAAATTTATAGATTCGACACAAGGGGAGCCAAAGAATATTTGTGAGTATTAGCAGCTGAGTTGTCAATTCAACCACACCTAGAGATTAATTATCTGCAGCAAAGTGATCAATAGCAAAGTAGTACGATAGTTTTGACAGTAGTAGCAATAGCAATAGTAACGGTAACAGTGATAGCAGTGATTTTGTAGCAAGTGCAATAGTAACAATAGCAGTAGTAACTTAGCAAGAACAATATGTAGGAAAATCGTAGGCATTGGATCGGCAATTTGTTGGATGATATTCATCATGTAACAGTCGTAACCTAGGGCGATACGGCACTAGCTCCAGTTCATAAATATAATGTAGGCATGTATTCCGTAACTAGTCATACGTGCTTATGGAAAGAAATTGCATGACATATTTTGTCCTACCCTCCCATGGCAGCGGGGTCCAATTGGAAACTAAGGGATATTAAGGCCTCCTTTTAATAGAGAACCGAAACAAAGCATTAACACACGGTGAATACATGAACTCCTCAAACTACGGTCATCACCGGAAGTGTCCCGACTATTGTCACTCCGGGGTTGCCGGATCATAACACATAGTACGTGACTATAACTTGCAAGATCAGATCTAAAACATAGATATAATGGTGATAACATAAACGGTTCAGATCTGAAATCATGGCACTCGGGCCCAAAGTGACAAGCATTAAGCATGGCAAAAGTCATAGCAACATCAATCTCAGAACATAGTGGATATTAGGGATCAAGCCCTAACAAAACTAACTCGATTACATGATGAATCTCATCCAACTCCTCATCGACCAGCGAGCCTACCGAGGAATTACTCACTCCCGGTGGGGAGCATCAGGGAATTGGTGATGACGAAGATCGAAGATCCCCCACTCCGGAGCCCCAAACGGACTCCAGATCTGGCCTCCCAATGAAGAACAAGAGACGGCGGTGGCTCCGTCTCGTGAAACGCGATAATTCTTTCTCCCTGGTTTTTTCTAGAAAAATAGGATTTTATAACGTCAGTTTCAGGGTCTGCGGGGCCACCAGGTGGGGACAACCCACCTGGGTGCGCCTGGAGGGGGTGGTGCGCCTTGGTGGGTTGTGCCCACCCAGGTGCCCCCTCCGGTGGTTCTTGGCTCCAGAAATTATCTTTATTCATATAAAAATTTCTCACAAAGTTTCGTTCAAATCCGAGAAGTTTATTTTTGCACAAAAACAACACCATGGTAGTTCTGTTGAAAACAGCGTCAGTCCGGGTTAGTTTCATTCAAATCATGCAAATTAGAGTCCAAAACAAGAGGAAAAGCGTTAGGAAAAGTAGATACGACGGAGACGTATCAGCCATAGAGATCCTTCTGCTCGACATCAAGTTTGAAGCCAAGAAAGCCATCAAGTCGCAAGCTCTGGTGGATTTCCTTGCCGAGTGGATCGAGCAGGAATAGCCTGTCCCCAGTGTTCCCGAACACTAGACGATGTTCTTCGACGGCTCCAAGATGCTCCATGGCTCTGGCGCCGGAGTAGTCTTGGTGTCTCCTAAAGGCGACCAACTCAGTTATGTACTTCAGATTCACTTCGACTCCTCCAACAACGAAGCTGAGTACGAAACTCTCCTGTATGGGCTGTGAATGACAATTTCTCTGGGAATTCGCTGACTGATGGTCTATGGCGACTCGAATCTAGTGGTCAACCAAGTCATGAAAGAGTGGGATATCCGCAGCCCTACGATGACCGGCTATTGCAACGCCGTCAGGAAACTGGAGAAACACTTTGAAGGGCTGGAGCTCCATCATGTGCCACGCCTCAAGAATCAAGCGGCTTAGCTGCGAACCAGCTTTCACCTAAGTTAAAAAATAATCCGAGTGAGGATCTGCTCCACACTCGGAGGCTTAGCTGCGAACCAGTTTTCGCCTAAGTTAAAAAAATTCCGAGTGAGGATCTGCTCCACACTCGGGGGCTTAGCTGCGAACCAGCTTTCACATAAGTTAAAAAAAATCTGAGTGAGGATCTGCTCCACACTCGGGGGCTTAGCTGCAAACCAGCTTTCTCCTAAGTTAAAAAATAATCCGAGTGAGGATCTGCTCCACACTCGGGGGCTTAGCTGCGAACCAGCTTTCGCCTAAGTTCAAAAAATAATCCGAGTGAGGATCTGCTCCACACTCGGGGGCTTAGCTGCGAACCAGCTTTTGCCTAAGTTAAAAAATAATCTGAGTGAGGATCTGCTCCACACTCGGGGGCTTAGTTGCGAACCAGATTTTGCCTAAGTTAAAAACTAACCCGAGTGAGGATCTGCTCCACACTCGGGGGCTTAGCCGCGAACCAGCTTTCGCCTAAGTTCAAAAATAGTCCGAGTGGGATCTGCTCCACACTCGGGGACTTAGATACGAACCAGCTTTCGTCTAAAGTCAAACAAAACACGAGAAGCAAATAGAGACTCAAAGGGTTTCACACCAAAGATTCGATCCGGATGTTTCCAAGACAAAACGAGCCCAAGGCTCAGCAGAGTATTTCATTACATCAACCACCCGGCATTCCGGAGAAAATTCAATCAATTGTTTTAGGCCTCAGGCGGAGGGCTAGCGGGGTCAACGAAGGTCTCTAGGTCGATCCCATCGGCGATGCGAGTGGCAAGCGAAGGTCTCCATGAAATCCTCAAACTTGAGATTCTTCTTATTCGCCACTTGGAGGTTCTTCAACTTCTCCTCGTCCACGTTCTTGCAATGAACACGGACGAGTGACATTGCCACATCAGCTCCACTCTGGGCGGCAGACTTCTTCCAAGCTTTCACCCGAGCGGGCACTTCGTTCAGCCTCGTCATCACCGACTCCAGGTCCATCTGAGTGACTTCGCCCGGCTGCAATTCCTTGTCGATCCGACCCAAGGCACCTCGGGTCCGAGTGATATAGCCCAACGCGTTCTCCAAACGGTCTTCCAACCGGAGGATAGCGAGGGCCGCCTTGTCGGCGACAAGGGACCTAGCAGGATTCAGACCACTCTCAAGCCGCTCCAGCTCCAGCTCCTTGTTGTAGCAATGCTCTGGTTGAAAAAAGAGGGTCCATGAGTGAATGAGTGAAGAAGATTTAGTGGCATATGGATCATGTCCACTCGGCCAAAGAAGAACTTACTGTGAAGCTTCCCGCTAAACTCCTCACAAACATCCTCAATGTGCGCCTCCAAAGCATCCTTCTTTTCGGTCCACTGGGTGACTTTCTCCTCCAGAGTCTGCCTCTCCTCAGCGAAGGCACCAGCGGCAGGCTTGAGGTCCTTGATCTCATCCTCCAGCTTGCCGACTAAAGCCAGCTTCTCCTTGGCAAGTTTGGTCTTGGTCTTGGCTTCCTTCTGGGCCAACGCCAGATCCCTGTCTTTGCCCTCCAGAGCCTGCTTCATGGTTTCTAAAGAAATAGAAGTCATGAGCCTCATTACGAGTTGGGTGTTCTCGCTACAAACATCTGTCGGAGCGAAATGATTCGGATCAAAGGGGGAAAACAGTATTTAGACACGAGACGAAGGAAATAGCTTACTTCCTAGGGCTTTCTTCTCTTGCTCCAGTCAGGCTCTCTTGAGCTTCTCAGCCTCCAGATCAAGTCAAAGGGATGTCACCTCCTTATCCATTGCAACATAGTGGCATACCATCTCACAGGTCCTCTGTGACACGCAAAAAATAGTCAGTCGGAAGACCCAAAAGAGAAACCGAAACATTGGCTCATGAGCATCTGTATGGACACCAACGGAAGAGAAAGATCGTGGATGTCGCCTAGAGGGGGGCTGAATAGGCGCTTTAAAATAATTACGGTTTAGGCTTGAACAAATGCGGATTAAAACTAGCGTTTAATTTGCCAAGCACAAAACCTAAAACAACTAGGCTCACCTATGTGCACCAACAACTTATGCTAAGCAAGATAAACAACTAAGTGATAGCAAGATATATAACAAGGAACAGTATGGCTATCACAAAGTAAAGTACATAAGTAAAGGGCTCGGGTAAGAGATAACTGAGGCACGCGGAGATGATGATGTATCCCGAAGTTCACACCCTTGCGGATGCTAATCTCCTTTGGAGCGGTGTGGAGGCACAATGCTCCCCAAGAAGCCACTAGGGCCACCGTAATCTCCTCACGCCCTCGCAAAATGCAAGATTCCGTGATTCCACTAAGGGACCCTTGAGGGCGTCACCGAATCCGTACACTTTGGCAACCCTTGGGGGTAGTCACCGAACCCGTACACTTTGGCAACCCTTGGGGGTGGTCACCGATACCCGTCAAAATGCTCGGGCGATCTCCGCAACCTAATTGGAGAACCAGACGCTTGCCCGGAACTTTACACCACAATGATTGAGCTCCGAAGCACCACCAACTGTCTAGGGCGCCCAATCACCCAAGAGGAACAAGCTCAAGGGCACCAAGCACCCAAGAGTAATAAGCTTCTCAACTTGTAACTTCCACGTATCACCGTGGAGAACTCAAACCTATGCACCAAATGCAATGGTAAGGGCACACGGAGTGCCCAAGTCCCTCACTCTCAAATCCCACCAAAGCAACGAAAGCTATGGAGGAAAATGAGAGGAAGAACAAGAAGGAGAACACCAAGAACTCCAAGATCTAGATCCAAGGGGTTCCCCTCACATAGAGGAGAAAGTGATTGGTGGAAATGTAGATCTAGATCTCCTCTCTCATTTTCCCCCAAAACTAGCAAGAATCCATGGAGGGATTAAGAGATAGCAAGCTCGAAGAAGGTCAACAATGGGGGAAGAACACGAGCTCAAGAGATAAGGTTCAATGGGGAAGAAGACCCCCTTTTATAGGTGGGAAAAAAATCCAACCTTATGTGCTCAGCCCGTACACGAGCGGTACTACCGCTCCACCGAGCGATACTGCGGCTCGGGTGGTAGAAACAGGAAACCAGAGCAACGGCTAAGAACCTTGGGGGCGGTAGTGCCGCCGGAGCGGTAGTACCGCTCAAAGGAGCGGTACTACCGCTTGCTGCAGCGGCACTGCCGCTTGCCCCAGCTGTCGTAGAATTGTCACGGCAGATGTCCTCGAGCTAGGACTTAGTCGTGGAGCCATCGCAACCAAGAAGCTTGAAGGGGTTATGCGGGACAAGGAACACGAGGGTTTATACTGGTTCGGCCCCTTACGGTGAAGGTAAAAGCCTACGTCCAGTTTGAGGTGATGTTGATTAGGGTTACGATCACCAGGGAGCTAAGCAGCTATGCCCGGCTCTCGATGAGGTTGTCGTCGCCCTTCTGCCGCTGCCGGGTCGTCCCTTTATATAGGGAGGCTGACGCCCAGCAGCCCTCAGAGTCCCAGCCGGCTCATAAGGACGTCCGGCTCGGACTCTAAACTATACTTGCCTTATACTACAAGTCTACTATAATAATGATTGTAACTACCGGCCCTAAGCCATATCCAGGTCTCAGCCCATCTCTGGGCCATCGTCTTAAAACTCGGCTCCGGGCTTCTGGCAATGACCATCCGAAGAGTAACCCGGCCCCTCCTGGCGGGTGACTCTAAGGTCTATATCCTCAACATTAGGCCCCAGATTGACTTGAGTCGCTGGCTTCTCTCTAGAGCCATGCCTTGGACAAGGTTCATTTAACAGCTGCTCCAGCGTTGGACCTGACCCACCGCCTCGGGGAGGGGGCCTCCCCTTGCGTCGCTGGTTATTACCTTGGGAGTTGGCGTTGGCTACAAACTCTAGGTTGCCATCGGCCTTACGCTTGCCTCCTCCTTGGTTCCCCGGGTTAAACTGAGGACCCTTGCCGTTGCCATTCTTCTTTCCCTTCCCTGTCCTTTCATCGTCTGAAGGGGGATCCTTGGTACCGTCAGAATCGGCGTACTTGACAAGAGCCGCCATTAGGGTACCCATATCGGTGCAGTCACGTTTAAGCCGTCCGAGTTTCATCTTAAGGGGCACAAAGCGACAGTTCTGTTCCAACATTAAGACTGCAGAGCCGGCATCCATCTTATCTGATGAATGTATGATCTCCTTGACCCGGCGAACCCAATGGGTCGTGGATTCACCCTCCTGCTGCTTACAGTTAGTCAAATCCACAATAGACATAGACTGCCTACAGGTATCTTTGAAGTTTTGAATGAACCGGGCTTTCAGCTCAGCCCAAGACCCAATGGAGTTCGGTGGTAGACCTTTCAACCACGTGCGGGCAGTTCCATCTAACATCATGGTGAAATATTTGGCCATGGCCGCCTTACTGACCTCTAGTAATTCCATAGCCATCTCATAACTCTCAATCCAGGCTGCGGGCTGTAAGTCAGCTGTATAGTTAGGCACCTTCCTAGGGCCCTTGAAGTCTTTAGGCAGACGTTCATTACGGATGGCCGGCACCAAACAAGGGACACCCCCGGTCCTGGTAGAAATACCCACATCAACGGACGTCGTTGGATAAACCGGGGGGGTCTGGTAAGCCGTCAATTGAGGCACCTGCTCCGCCTCTTGCCGCGCTTGGTCTGCTGCGTAAAAGGCTCCATTATGAGTCGGGCCATGGCCAGGGGGCGGGTCATGGCGCCGGACATTACTTGAGCCGGTTGCTGAAACCATGTGCCGGCTGTAACTCGGGCTCTGTCCTGGACGAGGGGTCGAGTGGATTCTATCCCGGCTGTAGGAGTACGCCTCTTGCTGTGCCAGTGCCGTCTGCAGGAGTTCCCTGACCCGGCGGGTTTCGATGGCCGCCGGAGAGTCGCCGTCAACGGGGAGAGCCGCCAGTCGTGCTGCCGCAGCTACCATGTTCTCCAGCGGGTTATCATAATGACCCGGGGGTATTGGCACATACTGAGGCGGGGCAGGGGGCACCTGGGGAGGCCCCATCACTCGTGGCTAAATAAGGGGTCCAGACCCGGGCGCAATGACCCCTGGTGGGTTACTAGACCCTGCACCCGGCGTGTTGAAAAGATTGCGTGGATCATAAACCGGTGGGAGTCGAGACTGGGCCTTCTGATGCCTCCTTCTCATGACCTCGTTGGCCGCGTTCTGATCCATCGTGAGTTGGAAGGACTGCGCCTGAATCAGCTGAGTCCGGGCGTCGAGAGCCGCCCGCTCCGCAGCCAGCCTGATCCCTTCCGCTGCAAGATCCTCTTTAGCTTTTATCAGATCCAATTTTAGCTGTGCCACCTCCGCATCATGCTGAGCTTGATCCGCCGGGTCAACCACGGTGGTTAACAGGGCCGTCATCTTGTCCGTGAGATCCATTAGCACCTGAGCCGGAGAAGGCACCGGGTTTCCCGCTCCAGCAGCGGGGTTCTGGACAGGCTGCGCACCAGCCATAAAAACTCCAACCTGACTTGGTGGCTCAAAAAGGTCCGGAATACTGTCACCATCGGAACAACCCATGAGCCTGCCATCTTGAAGCTGGTACAACGAGTTTGACTCATCGGTGGCCGATTCGTCATCAGAACCAGCGGCCGCCTCATCACCGGATCCAGCTCGATCGGAGAGTCCTCCATGGATACACCCCACAAAAGCATGTTTTAAGGCAGGCCGGGCCCGGGCGGGTTGTGCGCGCTGAGCCGTTTTGATGAGATCGGCGCAGAGATCCGGCTCGGGGCTCGGCTCACCAATCTTGCCGCTGAAGACATGAATTCCGCCGAAGGGGACCCGGTACCCGTACTCAACTGAGCTGGCGTCGGGGCCCCAGTCTGCATCGTCGATGTAGAGCTTGCCGCGACGACTCTTGGTCATCCGGCCCACAGCGTATCCCTTGAGCCCTTCGAAGCTGCCCTTCAAGAACTCAAATCCACCGTGCGCCTGCCCCACGGTGGGCGCCAACTGTCGTAGAATTGTCACGGCAGATGTCCTCGAGCTAGGACTTAGTCGTGGAGCCATCGCAACCAGGAAGCTTGAAGGGGTTATGCGGGACAAGGAACACGAGGGTTTATACTGGTTCGGCCCCTTACGGTGAAGGTAAAAGCCTACGTCCAGTTTGAGGTGATGTTGATTAGGGTTACGATCACCAGGGAGCTAAGCAGCTATGCCCGGCTCTCGATGAGGTTGTCGTCGCCCTTCTGCCGGTGCCGGGTCGTCCCTTTATATAGGGAGGCTGACGCCCGGCAGCCCTCAGAGTCCCGGCCGGCTCATAAGGACGTCCGGCTCGGACTCTAAACTATACTTGCCTTATACTACAAGTCTACTATAATAATGATTGTAACTACCGGCCCTAAGCCATATCCGGGTCTCAGCCCATCTCTGGCCCATCGTCTTAAAACTCGGCTCCGGGCTTCTGGCAATGACCATCCGAAGAGTAACCCGGCCCCTCTTGGCGGGTGACTCTAAGGTCTATATCCTCAACACCAGCGGTACTACCGCTGGGTTTAGTGCACACAGGGGAGAGATGGAGGGGGGGAACCACGAGAGGAAGTGGCAGCGGTGTTGGCCGTAGTACTACCGCTTACAAGACAAGCGGTACTACCGCCCTACTGCCGCTGCTCGGTTGGGTCTATTTGGGGCCAGCGGCAGTATGCCAGCGGGACCACCGCTAGACTACCGCTGAACCCGACATGAGAAATGCAAACCCAAATCGAGGCGGTAGTAGAGCGGAACTGGAGCAGTACTACAGCCTGTCGCTCCAGGCGGTACTACCTCTGCCGACCACAGTACTACCGCAGGCTTCATCCGAGCCACTCCCAAGCAAAACAGATGCACCAGGAAAACCAGAACTGCCACAACTTCCGCATATGAGCTCCGAATTGAGCAAACTCAAGCTTGTTGGATAGATGACGACGAGTAAGAAGAGGTGGGGGAGGTATGCCTAAGATATAGAAGAATGAAACCTCCAACAGAGAAGAACCGGCATAACCTCCAACATCGAAAACATCATAGAAGATGCATGTGAACTCCGTTTTCGATGAACTCGAGCTTGTCATGAAGATGACCATAAGCTCCAAATCTCACAAGGAAAAGAACCAAAAAAGAACCAAGAAAGATGATGCAAGGATGCAATGGTTTGAGCTCTCTACGAACGATACGATCAAGCTACCAATTTGAGAGCCCCCCTTAATAGTACGGCAATCGATCCTATAACCCGGTCTCCCAACTACCACCATGAGACCAGTAAAATAAAAAACCTATCAAGGGCAAACCATTGCCTTGCGTATAATCCACTTGAGCTAGATGATGACGATCTTGTCCTCCTCAAGATGGACCACCTTTCTTGATTGCGTTGGGTTGATGAAGACTAGTTGATTGCTCCCCCATACTCCACTATGGGTGAGCCACTCTTCGGCACATCTTCACAAGTCCATTGTCACCATAATGGACGGCAAGCTTCAAGCATGATCTCTTTGTGATGCTCCACTTGAACTTGCACACCGCAATCTTGATGACAATCACCACTTGATGTCATCCTCCATGGGTTGTATGATATCTTCTTCTAGATGCAAGCCCATGGACACATACCTAACCCTAGTTAGAACTCTCACATAGACCACGGGTTAGTACACAAAGCGTAATGGACAATGCTTACCATACCATGAGATCACTTGATCCCACTTGGTACATCTTCTACGCTTTGTGTGTTGATCAACTTGAATCACTCTTTGTACATAGTCTTGATCAACCTTGAATCTTTCCAACTCTCTCCATTAAGATGATGTCTTGAAGGTGAACATGAATGTTCACACAATCTTCTTCTTCAAGACATGCTTGCAATAATCTCAACTCACACATGATCAATCATTGGATAAATCCTTAATAACACCTTGGTCAACACATAAACTCCTTGAAACCAACACATGGACTTCAAGAAAAACCTATGGACAAATCCTTCAAATATAGCTGAAGGCAACCATTAGTCCATAGAGGATGTCATCAATTACCAAAACCAAACATGGGGGCACCACATGTCCTTTCAGGAAGGAACAAGCTAGACCAATACCAGATCTTGAAGTACTCTCTAGCTACACACACGGTCTTACCCCTCCGAGAGGAACAAGCCTGACCAGTACCAAATGCTCAGGTGCACTCGGGTCACTGGGTTAGACAAGCACCCACAGGAGGAACAAGCTTGACCAGTACCAAATCCTCAGGTGCACTCGGGTCGCTGGGTCAGACAAGCACCCCCAGGAAGAACAAGCTTGACCAATACCGAATATTGAAGTACCCCTGACCTATCCTCACTCGGTCGACCCATGAGTCAACAATGAAGAAGATAAAGGACAACAACACAAGATGGCCGCTTCATTCAGCTGACTTCTGAGTCAGCAATGAAGAAGGCTCTACCTATCATCTCGCCAATACACGAGTGTCGCCGAGCGACAATTCTAAAGACTACCATCGGTCGCCCAATATCGACGGCAGTCTTGGGGACTACACCCAGTGGGTGCACTCAGCGTGCCCCCACTGGAAAGTGACTCGTTGATGGAGCTAAAAAAATAGCCTAAGGGCGAAACGACCAATAAGTTCTAAGACTACTGATGCGGCTTGAACTACGTCGGTATTTCCCAAAAGAGGAAGGGATGATGCATCACAGCGACGGTAGGTATTTCCCTCAGTGATGAGACCAAGGTTATCGAACTAGTAGGAGAATCACGCAGCGCTACGTAAACGGTACCTGCACACAAAAAACAAATACTTGCAACCCAATGTGTTAAAGGGGTTGTCAATCCCTTTCGGGTAACGGTGCCAGAAATTGTCACGTGGACGGGAGAAAGTTGTAATAAATTGATAGATGCAAATAAAATTCAACGAGGTATTTTTGGGTTTTCATAATATAGATCTGAAAATAAAAGTTGTAAATAAAAAAAGAGACAAATAGCAAAATAGATCTGAAAGTAAATGATGAGAAAATAGACCCGAGGGCCATAGATTTCACTAGTGGCTTCTCTCAAGAAAAATAGCATACGGTGGGTAAACAAATTACTGTTGGGAAATTGATAGAACTTCAAATAATTAGGACGATATCCAGGCAAAGATCATTATGTAGGCATCATGTCCAAGATTAGTAGACCGACTCATGCCTGCATCTACTACTATTACTCCACACATCAACCGCTATCCGACATGCATCTAGTGTATTAAGTTCATGGAAAACGGATTAATGCAATAAGAATGTTGACATGATGTAGACAAAATCTATTCATGTAGGAATTAGACCCCATCTTGTTATCCTTAATGGAAACAATGCATACGTGTCGTTTCCCCTTCTGTCACTGGGATCAAGCACCGTAAGATCGAACCCATCACAAAAGCACCTCTTCCCATGGTAAGAAAAATCGATCTAGTCGGCCTAACTAAACCAAAGATTCGAAGAAGAAATAAGAGGCTATAAGTAATCATCCATATAAGAGATCAAAAGACTCAAATAATTTTCATGGATAAAAACAAAGATCTGATCATAAACTCAAAGTTCATCGGATCCCAGCAACCACACTGCAAAAAGAGTTACATCAAATAGATCTCCAAGAGACCATTGTATTGAGAATCAAAAGAGAGAGAGGAAGCCATCTAGCTACTAACTACAGACCCGTAGGTCTATAATGAACTACTCACGCATCATCGGAGAGGCACCAATGAGGATGATGAACCCCTCCGTGATGGTGTCAAGATTGGATCTGTGGTTTCTGGAACTTGCGCGGCTGGAATTGATTTTCGTTGCCTCCCCTAGGGTTTCTGGAATATTGGGGTATTTATAGAGCAAAGAGGCGGTGCAGGAGGCGGCCGAGGTGGGCACAACCCACCTGGGCGCGCCCTGGTGGGTTGTGCTCCCCTCGGAGCCCCCCTCATGTACTTTCTTGGCCCATTGTGTGTCTTCTGGTCCAGAAAAAATCACCAAAAAGTTTTGCTGCGTTTGGACTCCGTTTGGTATTGATTTTCTGCGAAGTAAAAAACAAGCAAAAAAACAACAACTGGCACGGGGCACTATGTCAATAGGTTAGTCCCAAAAAATGATATAAAGTTGCTATAAAATGGTTGTAAAACATCCAAGAATGATAATATAACAGCATGGAACAATAAAAAAATAGATACATTGGAGACGTATCATCATCCCCAAGCTTAATTCCTGCTCGTCCTCGAGTAGGTAAATGATAAAAACAGAATTTTTGATGTGGAATGCTGCCTAACATGTTCATCACATATTCTTTTCTTTGTAGCATAGACATTTGGACTTTTATATGATTCAAAGCAATAGTCTAGTTTTGACATGAAGATTTCAATACTCAAGCATATCAACAAACAACCATGTCTTTCAAAATATCAACACTAAAGCAAGTTATCCCTAGCCCATTATGCATAATCATTGATCCATTCATGAAACACACTCGCATATTAGCTATACCCAATGCTCAAGTACGATCATACTTCTCCTTAGTTGGTGCTTTGTAAGAGAAGATGGAGACTCAAATAAAAATAAAATTGCATAAAGTAAAATAGAAAGGCCCTTCACAGAGGGAAGTAGGGATTTGTAGCGGTGCCAGAGCTCAAAGCGAAAAAGATAGAGATAAAACATTTTGGGTAGCATGCCTTTCCTATCAACAAAAACGATCGAGTAGTTCCCAATACTTTCCATGCTAGATATATCATAGGCGGTTCCCAAACAGAAAATAAAGTTTATTCCTTTTTCCACCATACTTTCACATTCCACGGCTAACCGAATCCACGGGTGCCGTCCAAACCAACACTTTCCAAGGAGTTTATTATTTGACAACATAAAGTTAATTCATTTTTCATTTCGGGACTAGGCATCCCTAATACCTTTGTCGTACTCTCGTGCAATGACAAGTGAATAAACACTCATCTTGAGAATAACACATCTAGCATGGAAAAATATCAGCCACCCCCTACCGTTTCATTAGCGGTACGAGCACACAAAAGAGAAATTTATTTTGAAATTTAGAGATGCACATACAAATTTGCTTAGAACGACAAAATAATACCGCATATAGGTAGGTATAGTGGACTCATGTGGCAAAACTGGGTTTAAGGATTTGGATGCACAAGTAGTGATCATACGTAGTGCAAGTGAAGGCTAGCAAAAGATTGAGAAGCATCCAACCAAGAAACGAAAAATCTCATAAGCGAGCATTAAGCATAACTAACACCGAATAATGCACCACAAGTGGGATGTAATTTCATTGCATAACTATTGACTTTCGTGCTTGCATAGGGAATCACAAACCTTAACACCAATATTCTTACTAAAACATAATTACTCATTAACATGGCTCACATATCACTATCAACATATCGCAAAACTATTACAAAGAATCAAGTTTATTTTGTCCAATGATCTTCATGAAAGTTTTATTATATCCCTCTTGAATATTTATCACTTTGGGACTAATTTCATATGTTGCTTTTGATAGCTCAAACAAATCTAAGTGAAGAACATGAGCATAAAAAAAATTCTTCTCTCAAAATAATTTAAGTGGAGCAAGAGAGAATTTCTTAAAAAAATTGCTAACTCTCAAATAAATCTAAGTGAAGCATGAGAGCATTTCTTCAAAAATAATAAAGCACACCGTGCTCAAAAATATATAAGTGAAGCACTAGAGCAATTCCATATCTCATAAAGATTTAAGTGAAGCATAGAGAGCAATTCTAACAAGTCATAGCAAATTTCGGCTCCCTCAAATAGGTGTGTCCAGCAAGGATAGATGACACAAAATAAAAGGCAAAACAAGCAAATACTCATATCATACAAGACGCTCCAAGTGAAACTCATGATATGTGACGAATAAAAATATAGTTCCAAGTAAAATAGCGATGGTCGTTAGAAGAAAGAGGGGATGCCACTCGGGCATCCCCAAGCTTAGTTGCTTGCTTCTCTTTTAGATAATAGCTTGGGATGCCATGTGGCATCCCCAAGCTTAGGCTCTTCTTACTCCTCATTCCTTCATCCATCATGATCTCACCCAAAACTTGAAAACTTCAATCACACCAAACTCAACAAAACTTTTGTGAGATCCATTAGTATAACAAAGCAAACCACTACAATAAGTACTGTTTCAAACCCATTCATATTTTATTCTTGCATTATATCTACTGTATTACAACTTTACTATAGCTTATACCCTCCAATACAAACCATAGATTCATCAAAATAAGCATACAACACAAAGAAAACAGAATCTGCCAAAAACAGAACAGTCTGTAGTAATCAGGGAACTTCGTACACTTCTGTAACTCTAAAAATTCTGAAAAATTAGGACAACGTGAGCAATTTGTATATCCATGTTGTGTAAAACATTCAGAGCAAAATCACGTTTCTGTGATTTATGAAAATTATTTTACTGGGCGCAAAAGTTTCTATTTTTCAACAAGATCAAAGCAACTATCACTCAACATGATCCCAAAGGCTTCGCTTGGCACAAACACTAACTAAAACACAAATAACACAATCATAACATAGGCATAATTGTGCAAACACTCAAGAACAGAAAGAAAAAGACAAAAATAAATTTTATTCATTGGGTTGCCTCCCAACAAGCGCTATCGTTTTACGCCCCTAGCTAGGCACAATGCAAAGATCTAAGTGTTGTCATCTTTGTTTCCACTTCCCTTGGAAGTGTTTTTGTCAGGTGATTTTGCAAAGACAACATAAAACACCTCATCCATAGAGACTTTAGCACTATTAAGTTGCTTATCATTGTATCCCCTTTGATTTTCGGCAACAATCCAAGAATAGTGTTGATTAACATTATTGAAAACTTGTTGGATTATGTCTGAAATAGAGACTTCCTTTTTAAGATTCTCATAATTTTTTTGATTATTTCCAAGCAAGTGTCTTAACATATAATCACTATTACAAAGGATCTCATCTATTACCTTTTTTCATGGTTCATACCATAAAAATCAAAGATCTCCCTAGCTTCCCGTATTATATAGTCAAATTCATTCATAAGAACAAGGGTAGCCAACTTTTTAGCTTTGGGATTCTTTATAACAGGTAACTCATAAAACAATCTTTGCAAGGTAGGATGAGTACGGATGAACTTGTTCTCAAGTTTCAGAACTAGTGCTGAAATAGGCTCTGCATGTGATTTTGTTCTTTTAAGTATAGGAGCATCATCAAGAGTTAAATTTCCGACACAATTGAAAAATTCTTGGATATGTTCTTTTCCCATAATATTCTCTTGCCCCAAAACAAAAGTTTTAGCATCTAGATTGCCAGATCGTCCAATTTTAGGAGTTAGGCCATCATCTGTTTCTGCCATGCCAAAGTCACTCATGGTGACAAATTCAAGCAAATAGGAGATATGACAAGAAAACGGCGAACGAAAAAGAGGGCAAATAAAACGGCAAAATTTTGTGAAGTGGGGGAGAGAAAAATGAGAGGCAAATGGCAAATAATGTAAATTGCAAGGAGATGAGATTTGTGATTAGGAACCTGGTATATGTTAATGATGTCTCCCCGGCAACGGCGCCAGAAATTGGCGAGCGGCCGGGAGACTATCTTGACTTGATCCTCCCCGGCAACGGCGCCAGAAATTCCTTTTGATGCGGCTTGAACTACGTCGGTATTTCCCCAAAGAGGAAGGGATGATGCAGCACAGCGACGGTAGGTATTTCCCTCGGTGATGAGACCAAGGTTATCGAACCAGTAGGAGAATCACTCAACGCTACGTAAACGGTACCTGCACACAAAGAACAAATACTTGCAACCCGACGTGTTAAAGGGGTTGTTAGTCCCTTTCGGGTAACGGTGCCAGAAATTGTCACGTGGATGGGAGAAAGTTGTAATAAATTGATAGATGCAAATAAAATTCAACGAGGTATTTTTGGGTTTTTTATAATATAGATCTGAAAATAAAAGTTGCAAATAAATAAAGAGGCAAATAGCAAAATAGATCTGAAAGTAAATGATGAGAAAATAGACCCGGGGGCCGTAGATTTAACTAGTGGCTTCTCTCAAGAAAAATAGCATATGGTGGGTAAACAAATTATTGTTGGGCAATTGATAAAACTTCAAATAATTATGACGATGTCCAGGCAATGATCATTATATAGGCATCACGTCCAAGATTAGTAGACCGACTCCTGCCTGCATCTATTACTATTACTCCACACATCGACCGCTATCCAGCATGCATCTAGTGTATTAAGTTCATGGAAAAATGGAGTAATGCAATAAGAACGATGACATGATGTAGAAAAGATCTATTCATGTAGGAATTAGACCCCATCTTGTTATCCTTAATGGCAACGATACATACATGTTGTTTCCCCTTCTGTCACTCGCATCAAGCACCGTAAGATCGAATCCATCACAAAGCACCTCTTCCCATGGCAAGAAAAATTGATCTAGTCGGCCTAACTAAACCAAAGATTCGAAGAAGAAATACGAGGCTATAAGTAATCATGCATATAAGAGATCAAAAGACTCAAATAACTTTCATGGATAAAAACAAAAATCTGATCATAAACTCAAAGTTCATCGAATCCCAACAAACACACCGGAAAAAGAGTTACATCAAATAGATCTCCAAGAGACCATTGTATTGAGAATCAAAAGAGAGAGAGGAAGCCATCTAGCTACTACCTACGGACTCGTAGGTCTACAATGAACTACTCACGCATCATCGGAGAAGCACCAATGAGGATGATGAACCCCTCCGTGATGGTGTCTACGTTGGATCTGTGGTTTCTGGAACTTGCAGAGGCTGGAATTGATTTTCGTTGCTTCCCCTAGGGTTTCTGGAATATTGAGATATTTATAGAGCAAAGAGGCGATGAGGGAGGCGGCCGAGGTGGGCACAACCCACCTGGGCGCGCGTGGGCCCCCAGGCACGCCCTGGTGGGTTGTGCTCCCCTCAGAGCCCCCCTCATGTACTTCCTTGGCCCATCGTGTGTCTTCTGGTCCAGAAAAAATCACCAAAAAGTTTCGCTGCGTTTGGACTCCGTTTGGTATTGATTTTCTGCGAAGTAAAGAACAAGCAAAAAATAGCAACTGGCACTGGGCACTATGTCAATAGGTTAGTCCAAAAAATGATATAAAGTTGCTATAAAATGATTGTAAACCATCCAAGAATGACAATATAACAGCATGGAACAATCAAAAATTATAGATAGGTTGGAGACGTATCAACTACCGCCGACTATTCCTGTCAACGGTAGCCTCGGGGACTACACCTAGTGCATGCACTTAGCGTGCCCCCACTGGATCTTGTCCACTTGGCTACGCTCCGGCTAGACTCCGAGTGAATACAAAAGAAAAGCACACGAAAAAGGTTCAAAGACTCATGCCGATAGGAGCCTCGGGGACTCCACCTAGTGGGTGCACTCAGCGTGCCCCCACTGGATCCTGAACACCCGGTGGGTGTGCCCTGCACAAACCCACTGACAGAAATCTTACCCAAAGAGAAAAGAAAAACTTCGACTAGAAATCATACTCACAATGGTACTTACTCGGACGTTGGTCTGCAGCGCCGCGCTGGCATCATAAGCCTCCTTCAGCTGGTCGCACATCAGCCCCACATGGCTCAGAGCCTCCTTGCTCACCCCACCTGATCTTTAGGGACATGGTACAGGGGGAAGGAGGTTGTTGGGGTCGATGGAGCCGCAGGCGTCGGCCTCGGGCCGGAATCACCGCTGCCTCACTTGGAGGGGTCTGGGTAGACCCTGCAGGCAGCACCACTGCTGGCGAAGACGCCGAGCCACCTTGAGCCAAAGGACTCAGCCTCACAGTCTTGGCAGCAACCTTCGACAGAGAGGTACGGGCCACTCGGCGAGGGGAGGCGTCCGACATGGGTGTGTCGGCACTCGGTGCTCCCTCCCTGACGGCATCTGGATTGGGCGGTTCGGCCTTCCCATCATCGTCCAGCTGGATGACCACGGGTGGAGCTACATGAATTTACGAACCAAGCGATCATTAGAATTCTGTCGGAGAAGGCCTGGCTTGCGGGCATAACATACCTTTGCAAGTGGCAGCGTCCGCTGCATTAGCGTCATTCGGGCCTGGCTTGGGGGTGTGCGGGTCCGCTGAAGTCGTCGAGGTGTAATTGCTGCGGAAGTCAGAGAACACTCAGTCAGCAACCGAACCAAAGCAAAAATAAAGAAGGGATTGACTAGAGCACTCACGTCGAGGCCACGGGCACCGCCACCTTGATCCGAGGCACCGCGACCTTTCGAGGCTTGGAGGAGATCTGCTTGGGCAACTTGGACTGTTTCTCCGCCAAGCTCTCAGCCTCGGCACGAGCGTGCTTCGAGCTCCGTGTCGACCGACCAGAGGCAGTCGGTTGCTGAGCTGCACTCATCTTCCCCTTGGGGTCATGCAACGCCTTGGAGCGGGGTTCCTTGGGAGCCTCATAGGACGGAGAGTGACTCTGCCTCCTCTCCCTCCTCAGAGCTCTCCTCATCACTCTCCTCCTCGTCATCACTCTCATTGTCGTTGGATTCCTCTGTGTACCGTTGCTCGGTGTCACTCGTCAAGTCTTCGGGTGACCGGTCCACCACTGGGATCTTGGAGATCATCTTCAGGAAGTCCTGAAGGGAAAATTCATCACAACAACTAAAGTCAGGTACACATAAAATGACGCACGCATGGACCGACTGAGCATCACGTACATACCTCTAGGGGCTGCAAGTCTTTGGAATATGGAGGCACCCTCCTAGTCCCCCTCGGGTTGTCTCGGGCGTAGGTGATGGCCTTGATCTTGGCCCCCACGTTCGTCTCGGCAAGCTCCTCAGGATGCACTCGGGTGGGATCACTCGGCCCCTCATACACCCACATCAGATGAGCCCTGGCCTGCAGCGGCTGGATTCGCCGAGTGAGAAATGCCTCCAGCAAGTCCATCGCATTGACACCAGCGTTCACGACGCTAATGAGGGCAGTGGACAATATGTCCACCTCCGCCTTCTCCTCCTTCGCCACAGAGACTGATGGGGGAGCCCTCACTCTCTCCGAGATGTACGGTGGAAGGCCTAACCGGGTGCTGGTGCTGGGGACATCCCTGCAGTAGAACCAGGCGCCCTGCCATCCCTTGACGGAGTCAGGGAAACTCATTTTTGGGAAAGATCTCCCTCCGCGAACCTGGATGCCCAAACCCCCGCACAGCTAGGTGGCGTTGGTCTTCTCACCAATCGGCGAGTCTTTCTTGACGGTCATCGATCGGCAAGTGAAGATATACTTGAAGAGGCCCCAGTGGGGTGGGAAACCCAAGAAGTTCTCGCAGAGAGAGACAAAGGCCGAGAGGTAGATAATGGCGTTGGGAGGAAGATGATGAAGTTGCGCTCCGAAATAATCAAGAAATGCCCGAAGAAAGGGTGGGGAGGCATGAAAAAACCCCGCTCAGCGTGGGTGCAGAGCACGACGCGCTCGTCCTCCTGAGGCGCCAGCTCGACCTCCCCCATGCCCGAACGACGCCACCCTTCATGCGGGATTAGACCCTCCTCCCTAAGCTCCTCCAGTCGCTGGGCCGAGACGCGCGACGCGATCCAGTCTCCCGCCGCACTGCCGCGCCGGAGCCAGAGGAGGAAGCATTCCCCCTTCTTCGCTTTCTCCGCCTTGGCCGTGGAATCCCTCGCCATCGCTGCACGCTCGACAGGAGGAAGGAGGCGGAGGAGGCGGAGTGAGGAGAAGGGGATCTGAGGCCCGGAGCTCTGCCCCCAAATCTTTTATACCTCCAAACAAAATCTTCAGCCATATCTCCCACTGCGAATCCCCGGATCGACGGCCCGCACGGCAAGGCTTTGCACAGGGCAGGCGCGACACGTGGCGGGGATCGTGTGCACAAATCGAGGAGCCACGCCCCCACTTTCCCACTAACGCACGACGTTACCGCTTCAGCGCGCGAACACGTAAATTCAAATCCCGAGTTTTCCAGACAAACCAATCCGATATCACCAGCGGTTCCTTTCGCATGTTAGTCCGACTGACTACCCTCTGCGGGGACCCGTGCACTCTGCCACGTTAAACACCCGACTGAAGTCTTCATCAGGATCGTTATGTGATGAGCTTGACGCCCCTCTGTGGGTTCACTTGGCCCTCTCGGTAGGCTCCAAGGCGCATGACTCGTAAACCTGGACTCGTAGGAGGCCTGCGCTGGCGTTCCCCTGGGATAAGGAGTGGCATCTCTCCGGAGAGTCAAACCATGCGCCGGCATTGCCACTCGAGTTGTGATGGCATGCCCTCACTCGGGCCCCTAGTCTATCTCCTCCGAGAGACAAAACAAATGCCACCGGGTTTTTTCTCGACGATCGACAACACCCAGTCATCTGGGTAAACCTGAAGTCCAGAATCCATTTTTTTTATTTAAGGAAAAACAAACCACGGTACGGAAACATATTTCGAGTGCCCCTGCAGCACTCGGACTCAACCGAAGGGTCGGTTTGTTTGTCCTACGAAATCCCAACCGATTCAGGCGGCTAATGATGTGGTCACCTATTATAGGTAGGGTCAAGGACCCACATAGGGCCCATCACCATCATAGGTAGGTCCCTGGACCATGCCAGCATTCGGATGCATACATCAGGAGGTTCACTCGGACGACTCTGTGGCACTCGGATGATCACGTGTCACTCGGCTGATGGACCACCACTCGGACGTAGAGGACAGGATGGCGTCGTAGGAGCTGCAATGGTCGAGGAATCCTAAGTCATCCACTAAATAGAGTTATAGCTACCGTTACCTATAACTGCTGTAGTAGAGGCTCATTACACTAGTAATTGTCTCATTCAATGATATTAATTGCCTCGACGGCGTGGGAGACATGGGGCTGCAGCGCACTCTATATAAGCCGCACCCCTCTCCATAGTCGGGCACGTTCAATCTCTGTAACCATATCCATCAAATCAAAGCAAGCCTCAAGGCACGAGACGTAGGGATTTTACCTTCGCCGAGAGGGGTCTGAACTCGTTAAACACCGAGTGTTACACCTACGCTGTAGCTAGTCTCTGCCCCTTATTCATACACCTAGTACTCATTGTCAGGATCATAACCCCGACACGTGCCGCCTTGACCGGGCATGGATTCATGCGCGGCGTCGATTCGCACAGCGACCGCTTGCCTGTGCACGGCACGTGGGCCGCCATCAATCGCTGTTCACATAACTCCCCCTACTCGCCGCTATAAAACCGCCCTACGCCGGGGCGCCGCAGCAGTTGCCTTCCACCCCCAACCCTTGCCCTCCCTCGCTCTCCGGTGTTATCCCCCTGTCAACGGTGCTACTTGTGAGCTGCGTTGGGATTTCCCCGAAGAGGAAAGGATGATGTAGTATAGTAGAGATAAGTATTTCCCTCAGTTAAGAATCAATGTTATCAATCCTATAGGAGAACCACGCGAAACCTCGTTAGCAGCACCTACACACAAAAGAGCAAATACTTGCATCCAACGCGATCAAGGGGGTTGTTAATCCCCTCGGCGGTTATTTGCAAGAATCAAACTAAGAGTGATAGATAGGTAAAATAAAACACAAAATAAAATAACGATAAATAAATTGCAGCATGGTATTTTTGGATTTAATATATGATAAAGGTAGACCCGGGGGCCATAGTTTTCACTAGAGGCTCAATTGATAGAAACGCGCATATTTATGACGATATTCAAGTCAATGATCATGTATATAGGCATCACGTTCGAGACAAGTAGACCGACTCCTGCCTGCATCTACTACTATTACTCCACCCATCGACCGCTATCCAGCATGCATCTAGGGTATTAAATTCATGAAAAACGGAGTAACGCCTTAACCAAGATGACATGATGTAGAGAAAGTAAACCCAAGCAATATGAATAAACCCCATCGTTTTCCCCTTAATGACAACAATACAAATACGTGTCATGTCCCCTTCTGTCACTGGGATTGAGCACCGCAAGATTGAACCCATTACAAAGCACCTCTCCCATTGCAAGATAAATCAATCTAGTTGACCAAACCAAACGGATAGATCGGAGAGGAATACAAAACTATAATAAACATGCATAAAATAATTCAGAGAAGACTCAATTAATATTCATGAATAATCTGATCATATACCCAGAATTCATTGGATCCCAACAAACACACCACAAAAAAGATTACATCGAATAGATCTCCAAGAACACCGAGGAGAACATTGTATTGAAGATCAAAGAGAGAAGAAGCCATCTAGCTACTAGCTATGGACTCATAGGTATGTGGTAAACAATTCATGCATCATCGGAAGGGCAGCAAGGTTGATGTAGAAGGCCCTTCATGATCAATCCCCCCTCCGGTAGAGTATCGAAAAAGGCCTCCAGATGGGATCGCGGAAGAACAAAAACTTGCGGTGAAGTATTTTGGGTGGCTCTCTGATATATTGGGAATATTTGGGAATTTATAGAGGTGGATGTCGGTGTCAAAACCGGCGGATCTCGGGTAGGGGGTCCCGAACTGTGCGTCTAGGATCGATGGTAACAGGAGACGGGGGGCACGATGTTTACCCAGGTTCGAGCCCTCTCTATGGAGGTAATACCCTACTTCCTGCTTGATTGATATTGATGAATACGAGTGTTACAAGAGTTGATCTACCACGAGATCGTAATGGCTAAACCCTAGAAGTCTAGCCTATGTGAATATGGTAATGAGTATCTGCCTATCCGGACTACGCTCTCCGGTTTATATAGACACCGAAGAGATCTAGGGTTACATGGGGTCGGTTACATGAGAAGGAATCTTCATAGTTGGTCGCCTAGCTTGCCTTCCACGCCAAGGAGAGTCCAATCCGGACACGGGTATACTCTTCGGCCTTCATATCTTCACAACCCCTCGGTCCGGCCCAATGAATAGCAGGCCGGACGCCCGAGGACCCCTTAGTCCAGGACTCCCTCAGTAGCCCCTGAACCTGGCTTCAATGACGAGGAGTCCAGCGCGCAGATTGTCTTCGGCATTGCATGGCGGGTTCCCCTTTTTCCGAACTCCAAGATAGTCTTCGGATGCGATGATTGTATCTGGACCTGTAACGCATACCACGCACAACCGCAGAGAGAATATAATATTTGCACGAATCTAATCTGTCGACAGCTTTTTTACAACACGACATCACGTCTGTCCGGTCATAATTTCGAACCATTTTTATGTTCGATGCCCCACGTCCCGAGACATAGTTGCCATTGGCATGTCTTTTCAAAGCAGAGATCGTGTCCCCTTATCGCAGGATTCTCATCAATGCGGGCATGGGTAACCCAACCGTGCCGTTTATACAGCCCTTGGGAATAGGTGAATCTTAAGGCGAGTGAGGAGGCATTTAATATTTGCTGCCTTTATAAGGGGATAAGGATTCCCTCTTCCTCTTCTCACGTTCTCTCTCTGTCTCCGCCTTTCCAATCTCGAGCTCCAGCACCCAAGTTCTCATCTCCTTTCCACTCAAGCAACCATGTCCGGATCCGGCGGTCAGGGCAAGTGGATGGTCTCCTCCGTCAAGGAGGAGGACATTACTGAGCTTCGGGCGCCCGGATATTTGGCGAAGGAGATCGCCCACCGTCTGCCGGCTGAGGGACAAGTCGTCCCCACGCCGAAGCCCGCTGAGAGGGTAGTATTCATCCCCCATTTCTTTCGCGGGCTAGGGTTTCCACTCCATCCTTTCGTCCGCGGGCTGATGTATTATTACGGGATAGATTTCCATGATCTGTCCCCGAATTCCTTCCTCAACATCTCGACGATTATCGTCGTGTGTGAGGCCTTCCTCCGCATCCAACCCCACTTCGGACTGTGGCTCAAAGTCTTCAACGTGAAGCCGAAGGTGGTGGATGGCCAGCACGCGGAGTGCGGGGGAGCCATGGTGAGGAAGCTATCCAACGTCTCCTGGCCCAAAGGCACTTTCATGGAGACAGTAATGGAGTGGCAGAAGCAGTGGTTCTACATCACAGAACCTCGCGGCACCACCTGGGCCGCAGCTGCCGAATTCCGCTCCGGTGCTCCTATGCGACTCACCTCCTGGGTCGAGAAGAGTCCAGACTAGTGTTCACCTGACGAGTTGATAGCGCTGCAGACACGTGTTCAGAGTATGGTGACCAAGAATGTCAAGCTTGTTGGCGTAAGCCAGGTGATGCTGGTTCATCGGGTTCTTCCGTGCCAGCGCTGAAGCTGCCCTCTGTGGGAGTTCAATTCGAAGAAGCACCAGACCTTGATAAGGCTCTTCGAGACTACTCACGAAGGCGCCTGGAAGTTGCTCTTTAAGGGCAACGAGAAGCCACCGGCCACGGACTCAGACCATGGTCACGATTGTAAACACCCCGCCAGTGAGGTATGTTATTTCTGACGTATCCCCAACTTAATTGTTTCGAGGATGATGTCTGAGCTTTTATTATTGCTCTTTCAGGACTGGACGGAGAGGGCGGAGCGGATCCAGTGTCCGGCTCCGCTGCCTGAAGAACCGGTCATCCTGCGTCTAGCGAAGATGCTGGTGCCGGCGCCGTACAAGGCGCCGGAGAAGAAGGCCAAGAAGAAGGCCAAGGGGGCCAAGAGTGGTCCCCGTCGCAAGGGCACTTCGGACGTGACGTCCGAAGACGACGAAGCCCATTCCTCTGTCCCTGAGGACAATGACGAGGAAGAGGAGGAGGAGGAAGAAAACAATCCTCCCCCCGAGGAGAAGAAAAAAAAAGAGGGCGGCCTCAGCGCATCTGGAGGCGGAAGCGCCCAAAAAGGGGAAGGGCGCCCCAGCGATCAATACCGCGTGGGACGTTGACAGTAGTCCGGAACGACGCCCCCGCACTAAGCCCCAGGCCGCATCGTAAGTGACATGGCTCATTCATGCGCACACCCAGCCCTTTCTCTTTATTATTTTAACATAGTTAACCGCACTATTGCAGTCCGGCCCGTGACCTTATCCAGCGATCCTCATCTGGAGGTTCGTTGGCTCCGTCGGAGATGGCGAGCATGTCGCCACCGCCTGCTTACTCCTCCGGGGTCAGGGACGACACCGAAGTGTTGTCCCGGAGGACCGCTCCGAAGGAAGGAGCCCAGGACGCTGTCCGGGAGGCGCCTCAAGGCAAGACCTCCACTGCCGGACACATGGGGGAGCTGATCCCCATGAAGACTGGCGAAGAGGGCCGCATCCAGTTTGGCCCTCAGCCGAATACGATTCCGGGGACCCATATGGCTCCGGAGTCGGGCGAGCAGCCCCCTTTGAAGGAGGGGGGTGCGCCGCTTCCGCCGGTGGTTCCTGTCCATCCAGGGACGCCGGATAACCTGATGGAGGCGCTATGAGGCGCCTCTGTTATGGACGAGCATCGTGTCCTTATGGGTGCGGTGATCGAGAAGGCTTAGTCCGTCAAGAGTGGACTGAACGAAGCCTGCAGCAACCTGTTGACAGGTTTCGAGGTAAGTGACACAAAAAGAGAAAAACCCCATGAAGTCAGTAGCCCCTGAGACACTGTCCGGTGCTCGGCGAGAAGAACCGGACAGAGGATCAATCTTTTATTGTAGGAACTAACGTGATATGTATGCATAAGCAGGCGTCGGTGTTGGCCGCAACCTCGCATGCTGAAGAAGTCTCTGAACTGAGGCAGAGGCTGGAGCGGACCGAGAGCGAGCTCGGCGAGGTTAAGGTTCGGCTCCAGGAGCAGCAAGGTGAGTAATGACCTGCTGTGTATTCGGAAAGCATAGGCACTGCGTATTGACTGTAGTGTCGTAATATGTGCAGGAGCCGCGACCGAGGTCGAGGCCCTGAGGAAAGCCCTAGGCGAGGCCGAGGAGAAGGCTGTCCAGCAGCAAGCCGCCTGTAAGAAGCTCGAGGCCCGGGTCAAAGAAATTCAGCAGGAGCTCTAGGATGCGGTGAGAAAATGTGAGACCTTGGAGCATGATGCATCAGCTCGAGGGGCCGAACTCACCAAGGCTTTTCAGAGCGCGGAGACCGCACGGAATGAGGCCCAGGCCACTCTCCAGGAGATCCAGGAGGCCAAGAAGATCACGGCGGGTAAGGCTTTTAAGATGCAAAGCAAGTATGCGGAGAAGCAATACCTTTTACTAACCCGGGTTCGGAGTTCCCCAGGGGCTTTTGCGGATCTACCATGCAGCGTATCAGACGCTGCGGAGTTCTACCGAGCCGAAGGAGGGGGTTCTATGGAGAAGCTATTCTGGCCGCAGTATGCGACGCCAGAGCATCCTGTGTCCTTAACCGATCAGCTGAAGCAGCTGGTGGAGCTGCATAGGGTGGCCGAACTAGCCATGAAGGATTTGATGATCCGGCTGTGGCCAACCGAAGCTATGCCCGGTAGCTACTTCGGACTCGTGAGGCGGCTAGTGGAAGCCTGTCCGCGGCTGGACGTCGTCAAGCGCTCTGCCTGTATTGAAGGTGCCCGTATGGCCTTCGCTCGTTGCAAGATGTGGTGCGCGAAGATGAACGCCGTTGAAGTTGCCAGCGGGCCGCCGGAGGGCAAGGAGCACAGCACACCCGAGAGATATTTTGCGGATGTCATAGAAGGGTCTCGACTTGTGGCAGCTCAATGTTCGCATGACATTGTATTTGAATAAATGTATTCATGTTGCCCTTGCCTTGTATTATGGAAACAAAGCCTGTAATGTAATTTTGTTATGCTTTAATTGTTTCCTCCTGTGCGGCCGTGTTGTTTGTAATCTGAGGGTTGGCCAGTCGTCGGCTTCTGCCCTCGCGTAGGTAGTACGGAGGTGTTCGGGATGGAATCTAAACAATCTTGATCCAATTATATGGTCCTTTGAAGGAGTTGTTTAGCGCAACGAACAAGGCAATCAGACTATACTGCTTAAACGCCCTCACTTAGCCATAGGAGTTTTATAATAAAGCAAGTGCGCGGCCCCTGGTCCAAGCCAGGGTGTTGTCAGCATCTGATCGGGAAGTGCCGATCCTTCGCATAACGCGGAAAAAATCTCCAACGTTTTTGTAACCCTTGAACAGCTGACCGGCTCTCGCCGTATCATGACAGTCATTTTTCGGCTTTCTCTACTGAGGTGCTCATCCGGTCAAGGCCAGGGCACAATCGCAGTAGTTCTCCCTTTACTACCCTAGCCGATAGAGCGGAACGTAGGGTAGCAAGCACAGGAGCCGGGCAACCCAACTATTGACCAAAGACATGATTCGGAGCCAATGCATATAATGCTAAATTCGGGGTGCCGAACTTACATATAAGAAGTGTTCGGACTTTGCTGCCGTATTGTGGGGCGATAAGTAGCCCATGGAGAATATGAAACGTACAAAAGAGTACCGATGTAGCCGATAAGCAGGTCGAAATAAAATGAAGTAAGAAGCGAAAACCACAGAAAGTGGGCTGCAAACCATTTTCATTATAACTGGATGGATACGTCAAGGCGTATCTTGTACAAATAGTGCGATAAGCATCCGGGCTATTTAACATGCCGGGATCAAGAGGGCGTAGTGTGCGGGTCCTGATAAATAAGTGGAAATACCGTCAAGAAGAACGTATAGGGGTTACCTTACACACCTATGTTGCTTGCCTCCTTTGTATGTCGATCCTTCAAAGGGACAGGTGATCAGGCCCGTGAGAAAAGGAACCTGAAACAAAAAGAAAAAGGTGAAAGTATGTGTGTCCGGGATCGGTCTAGCCGAACTGTAGATCCCGGGTTAGCTTGTGCCCCCGTCGATGTCCATGGGATTTGAGTGCGTAATTATGTACGCGTGGTGCGAATGCCACTACTTCATCGGGACTGGGACGGAGGTTGAATTGCTAATCGAGCTCTTGACGAGCCGCGCCGTCCTGCTGCAGTGTAGTCCGGAACCTCTTAATGATGTCCAGGGGCTCGGCAGCCGTACGATGGTGCTGCTTGAGAAGGCCGCTCTGTACCTCTGCTGCTAGGGTAGCGGTGTGCTCCTCTGTTCGGAGGAAGCGTTCCGTATTGCCATTGACTGTTATGACGCCGCGTGGACCGGGCATCTTGAGCTTGAGATAAGCATACTGTGGCACTGCGTTGAATCTAGCAAACGCAGTTCGTCCGAGCAGTGCGTGGTAGCCGCTGCGGAAGGGGACGATATCGAAGATTAACTCTTTGCTTTGGAAGTTGTCCGGAGAACCGAAGACCACCTCCAGCGTGATTGAGCCCCTGCAGCGGGCTTCTACGCCTGGTGTGACTCCTTTAAAGGTAGTCTTTGTTAGTTTGATTCGTGAGGGGTTAATGCCCATCTTCGGCACTGTGTCCTGATAGAGCAGGTTGAGGCTGCTACCACCGTCCATCAGGACTCGTGTTAGGTGAAACCCGTCAATAATTGGGTCAAGGACTAGTGCGGCTGAACCGCCATGGCGGATACTAGTTGGGTGATCTCGACGGTCGAAGGTGATCGGGAACGACGACCACGGATTGAATTTTGGGGCGACTGGCTCTACCGCGTAGACGTCCCTAAGTGCTCGCTTACGCTCCCTTTTGGGGATGTGTGTAGCGTATATCATGTTCACCGTTTTGACTTGAGGGGGAAATTTCTTCTGCCCCCCAGTGTTCGGCTGCCGGGGCTCTTCGTCCTAGTCCTCACTTTGTGATCCCTTTTCTTTGTTTTCGGCATTTAACTTGCCAGCCTGCTTGAAAACACAACAATCCCTGTTGGTATGATTGGCTTGCTTATCCGGGGTGCCGTGTATCTGGCACGGACGGTCGAGTATGCGGTCCAGGCTGGAAGGTCCTTCGTTGTTTCTTTTGTAGGGCTTCTTCCGTTGGCTGGACTTGGAGCCACTGAGTCCGGCGTTGACTGTGGTGTCATCCGTGTTGTCGCCATTGCTTCGGCGTTTGTGTCTATTGCGCCGGAGCTTGCCGGTGCTGTTCTTGGCCTCAGTGGGGCCTACCTTGCTGGCTGTGTTTTTGCTACGAGCCAGCCAGCTGTCCTCACCCGCACAAAAGCAGGTCATGAGTGCCGTAAGGGCTGCCATAGACTTCGGCTTTTCTTGGCTGAGGTGGCGTGCTAGCCATTCATCACGGATGCTGTGTTTGAAGGCTGTTAGGGCCTCGGCATCCGAACAGTCAACGATCTGGTTCTTTTTTGTTAGGAACCTAGTCCAGAATTTCCTGGCTGATTCTCCAGGTTGTTGAACTATGTGGCTTAGGTCATCGGCATCTGGTGGCCGGACATAAGTTCCTTGGAAGTTATCAAGGAAAGCCTCTTTCAAGTCCTCCTAGCTGCCGATGGAATTCTCAGGCAGGCTATTTAACCAGTGTCGAGCTGGTCCTTTGAGCTTTAATGGGAGGTATTGGATAGCGTGGAGGTCGTCTCCTCGGGCCATGTGGATGTGGAGGATAAAATCTTCGATCCACACTGCGGGATCGGTTGTTCCGTCGTATGATTCAATATTGACAGGCTTGAACCCCTCGGGGAATTCGTGATCCAGCACCTCGTCCGTGAAGCAGAGAGGGTGTGTGGCGCCTCTATAGCGAGCCGCATCACGGCGTAGCTCTGATGGAGTCCGTCTGCGGCATTCGGCCAGGGCGTGGTTAGGTTTGTCACGTCCGAATAGGTAGCCGTCGTTGTTCCTCGAGGCACGTACTCGCGATCCGTAGATTGATCTTGTATGTCCTGCTCTATTGTTCAAGGCCTGCCAGAGGTCGTACGTGTGACCCCGAACTCTTCCGTCTCTATTCGGGGCGGTGGGGCAGGCTGCTATTCGGCCTGAGTTGCCAGTTTATCCCGACCGCGGGGTGGCCGGTGGGCCGCCCTGTCTCGACCACGTGGTGGTCGTTCCGCATTACGCAAGGGAGATGTGTTCTCGGGTGCCTCCTCATCGAATTGAGGTAGCAGTCTGCGTTTCGGGTAGCTCTTGGCTAGGCGCTTGAGGCCGTATTCTTCGGCTGTCAGGACATCAGTCCATCTGTCGACGAGCAGATCTTGTTCGGCTTGAAGCTGCTGCTGTTTCTTTTTTAGGCTCCTTGCAGTGGCAATGAGCTGAAGCTTAAAGCGCTCCTGCTCCAGAGGATCCTCAGGCACGATGAACTCTTCATTGCCGAGGCTTGTCTCCTCCTCGGAGGGTGGACGGTAACTATCGTCCTCCGAGTCATCTTCTATGGCCTGTTCATCAGGGTTGTCTTGTGTGTTGTCATGTTCCTCCTGTTCGGATGCAGCCCCGACAGGGTCTTCATTGTTTTCGGCGTCGCCCGGAGTACTGTTTTCTCCGGTGCCGGTGTTGCCATCTTTTGACCGACGAGGCTTAGAACGGCATTTGGGGCGCCGGCGCTTGGACTGCGTCTCGGAGGGTTTATTCGCATCTGGCTCTTCTTTGTCGTCGCCAGATCCTTTAGGTGTATCAACCATGTACACGTCGTACGAAGAGGTAGCCGTCCAGCGCCCAATGAATGGCAGGTCTTGGCCTTGCTCCTTGTCGGCATCGTCGTCCATACCGTCCATGTCTTCAGAGCCATAGTCAAACACGTCGGTTAAGTCATCGACAGTGGCTATGAAGTGGGTGGCGGGTGGGAAGCAAAATTCCTCGTCATCCGCTTCTAGCTCGAACTGAACATAGTTCGGCTGTGAGTCTTCCTCCAAGGACAAATTCTTTAAAGAGTTTAGCACGTCACCCAAAGGTGACTGCTGGAAGATGTCTGCGGTGCTAGATTCGAAAATCGATAACCGATCCAGCTCGGAGTCCGCAGGCGTACCTGATCCGGAACGTATAGCCGGAGGCGAGTCCGGAGTTCCATTGACGCAAACATCGTAGGATGTCGAGTCCGTGTGCGGCTCCAACGTCGCAGACTTTGTGGCCTCGGAGGGTACGATCTGCTTCGGTTCTAAGGCCGTTGCAGCAACAGGATCCATCTCTTGGATGTCATCCGATGACAGATATGAGTCATGTTCATCGGGATGAGGGGGAGCGATCGCTGCGGTTTCAAACCCATTGAAGATCGAGTCTCCACGGGTATCCGCGGCGTAGTTCAAGCTTCCAAATCTGACCTGGTGGCCAGGGGCGTAGCTATCGATCTTCTCCAGACGACCAAGCAAGTTGGCCCGCAGTAAGAAGCCGCCGAACACAAAGATCTGTCCGGGGAGGAAGGTTCTTCCTTGGACAGCGTCATTATCGACGATTGAAGGGGCCATCAAACCTTTTGTCGACGGCACAGTGGAACTCTCAATGAAAGCACCAATGTCGGTGTCAAAACTGGCGGATCTCGGGTAGGGGGTCCCGAACTGTGCGTCTAGGATCGATGGTAACAGGAGACGGGGGACACGATGTTTACCCAGGTTTGGGCCCTCTCTATGGAGGTAATACCCTACTTCCTGCTTGATTGATCTTGATGAATACGAGTGTTACAGGAGTTGATCTACCACGAGATCGTAATGGCTAAACCCTAGAAGTCTAGCCTATGTGAATATGGTAATGAGTATCCGCCTATCCGGACTACGCTCTCCGGTTTATATAGACACCGAAGAGATCTAGGGTTACATGGGGTCAGTTACATGAGAAGGAATCTTCATAGTTGGTCGTCTAGCTTGCCTTCCACGCCAAGGAGAGTCCAATCCGGACACGGGTATACTCTTCGGCTTCATATCTTCACAGCATCGGTCCGGCCCAATGAATAACAGGCCGGACGCCCGAGGGCCCCTTAGTCCAGGACTCCCTCAGTGGAATTATGTCAAGAGGTGCCATGAGGGGCCCACAAGGTTGCGCCTACCCCCCTGGGGCGCTCCTCTCGAGCTTGTCGCTCCCTCGTGGCTCTTTAGGTCTTCTCCCGAACTTTCTACGGTCCCTTCTGGTCCAGGAAAAATTAATCCACAAACTCTATTTGATATTGATTTTCTAAAAAGCCAAATACAAGCAAAAAACAGCAAGTGACACTGGGCACTAGGTTAATAGGTTAGTTCCAAAAAAATGATATATAATTGCATATAAAACATCGAAGATTGATAATATAATAACATGGAACAATAAAAAATTATAGATACATTGCAGACATATTAGACGGCGATGGCACGCCTCAACCTCACGCTCGAGGAGGTGGACGAGCCCGCCCACTACCGCATCCCCGCCGCGCCGAACGTGCGGCTGCCGTCCAGGTGATGCCTCAGCGTCGACGGCGTGCCGGTGCCGCGGGTGGGCACCCACCTCTTCACGCGCGCCGTCGGGCTGTATCGGGCGGGACTGCTGGCGGAGATGCTGCAGGACTCCCGGTACGCCATCAACATCCCGCACTGGCCAGACCTGCTCGCCAAGGAGCACAAGCTGCGCGTCAACGCCTTCAACGGGCTGCGGCCGCCGATGAAGCACAACCGAGGGCACCGCCACGAGCTTTGGGACGTCCGCACCTTCGAGGAGGTGGTCGCCCCGTACCGCGCACAGGCGGCCGCGGGCGCCCTGCCAGCCCCGCCCGACCCCGACTACCAACTCTTCTGCCGCGACAACGACAATGGGCAATGGGTTTTCGCCTGGGGCGGCGGCTGGGCAAGCGGTCTATTTTTTAGTCGTATTGGGCGGGCGAACGACTGGCGGGTATTTTATACGACCTGTGAAATGACCCCTTGCCCTTTATACGTTTTTTGGGTGTGTGTGTGTGGGGGAGCGGTTTGTACCGAAGCGCGTCTCATACGTATATTGGTGAAACTGTTGAGTATCATTGTTATTATGAAAATATAGGATAGCGTAGGATTTATTCCACCTTGCCTTGTACTCCAAGACGACCTTGTACTCCTATATATATGCCCACGAGGCTCAAACAATACAACAACGATTTCCATCAAACCCCTCTCTCCCTTCTAACATGGTATCAGAGCCCGGGTTCTAAACCCTAGCCGCTTCCGCACCCGCGCGACGCCCCCGGGCGGTCGGCCTCCATGACCACCGCCGGGGGCCGCGCCGCCTGTACCTAGGGTTCGTCCGCCGGTTGTCGTGGGTTTAGCACGACAGATGTCCAGAACTTTGTCGTGGAGCCATCGCACCAGGTTAGCTTAGAGGGGTTAAACGGGACAAAGGACACGGGAGTTTATACTGGTTCGGCCCCTTGCGGTGAAGGTAAAGGCCTAATCCAGTTTGAGGTGGTATTGCTTATGTCTCGACTACCAGGGAGCGAATACGCTTGACCTAGCTTTTGATCTGTTCTCTCCTGCCCTAAGTCGCCGTCGGGTTGTTCCTTTATATACACAGGTCGACACCCGACGGCCTACAGAGTCCCGGCTGGCTCATAAACAATGTGTCCGGCCCGGTGACTAACTGCACATGCCTTATCCTACAAGTTACACATATATGACGGTTTACAATCGTTTGGGCCTTAAGTCGCCTTTGGGCTCTGGGCCTTCTCAGAGTCTGCGTAATAGACTACCGCCTTAAGCGTCTTCATGGGCTTTTTAACTTGATAAACCGCCAGGATCTTAACCCGGCCCCTCCTGGGCGGGTTAACCCCATAGTTATATCCCCAAGACCAGTTGTATTGACCGGCTGCCCTAGAGAGTCTTTTTCCCGAGCCCTTGCTCCGGGTTTTTTCGCTCTCTCGCCGGTCGTTTTGACCAGCGTTGTTTCTTTTTGGTTTTTCGATTTATGCTTGATCGGTTTGCGTCGCCCGCCGCCGCCGTCGACCACCGTGCGCCTCTACTCCGACACCGGCATGACCGGCCGGCCTCTTCACCGACCAGGCGGCCTCGCACGACATGCGGCCCCTAAGGCCGCCGTCCGTGCGTCTGCCCGCCCGTCGCCCTGACCCGGCGGCCTCGCGCAACAGGCGGCCTGTCACGACCGTCGTTCGCGCGTCGGCCTGCTCGTCAACCTACGCCGGCCGTCACCGCCCTGTCCCTGAGTTCAGCGTGCCCCTCCACTGATCGAGCAACGGGCTGCCGCTGTGTCGCCCCATCGGGCTGTAGCGCCGCCGCCCCGTGGTTCTCCCCGTGGCTGCACCTATCCGCGCCACCGCTGCGTCGCCCCTTCGGGCCGTAGCGCCGCGACACGTGGTCCTCACCACCGCCCTGAGGCTGTTCCCGTGGTTGCACCACATCGCGCGCTGCCGCTGCGTCGCCCCTTCGGGCCGTAGTGCCGCGGCCCGCGGTCAACCGCCGCATCGAGGCTGTCCGCTCCAGGCCGTCCCCGAGGCTACACCGACCCTCGCACTGCCGTTGCATCGCCCCGTCGGGCCGTAGCGAGCGTGGCACGCTATCCTTGCAACCGCCTTGAGGTCTTCCCCGTCGTCGCCCCGACCTGCCCGCCGCCGTTGCGTCGCCTCTTCGGGCCGTAACGCTGCGGCCCGCGGTCCACCGCCGTCCACGCGCGTTGACTTCCACGTGATATGCGCCGCGCCGCCTCCCTTGGTGCGGGAACGTCACCGTCCACGCCGGTCTTCGGCACGCTGTCGGGTTCATTATCGCCTACTTCGACACCGCCGCCGCGCTCCTTCTCTAGCCGCCGTCGCCTCCTTAGGCCGCCGCGGTCGCTGCTCTTCTTCCGCGGCTCCACGGCGACTACCTCGACACCGGCGACCCCCGACTCGACACCGACCACGGCGTTCTTCGCACGACTACCTCGACTACTGCTACACCACCTACGCTCTCGGCTACCTCGACAAACGGCACAAAGGGCTACTGCCATGCTTGAGCAACCTCGTCGGTTTCCACTCTAGCCACGACTCCGCAATGCATCGACCGTTACGACTATGGGGGTGTCCATCGGCTTGCCTTCGGATTCTTCTCCAGTCTCACCGTCTGTGTCGCTACCGTTGTGACTGCGGGGGATGTTGAGTATCATTGTTATTATGGAAACATAGGACAGCGTAGGATTTATTCCACCTTGCCTTGTACTCCAAGACGACTTTGTACTCCTATATATATGCCCACGAGGCTAAAGCAATATAACAACGATTTCCACCAAACCCCTCTCTCCCTTCTAACACAAACCAACTCTTTTGCGTGCAGTTTGCGTGCGGCCGGAAAGTACTCGGCCGGCTCGACAACAGCAGAAGTGCTCTCGACAGAAAGAACTCGTTTAAGAAGGGACCTGGGCCAACAACCACAGCCGATGAGCTCCAAAGTAAAGTCCTGCCAAGGAATGAAGAAGCAAGGTACATGTGAATTTGCCATCGAAACTTGATTCACAAATGATTTGATTGCTCTTTGTTCGAAAAACAAACATGTTCTGATTGCTCTTTGTTGGGAAAACAAACATTTTCTGATTGCTGGCCATGAGGGTTAACTTGTCGTGTAAACTAAAGAAACATGATTCATATCATCAGATGTTAAATTAGTCAACCACTTCCTGTTTATATCAATTAATTAAAGAGACTTGAATCTGAGAAGGAGCATTGATTACCGAATTATCGTTTCAGATAACAATGACTATTTTTTGTTGTAATTTTACATTGCGAGTCACGCCTGCTTTCGACATATTTCTCTTTCGGTTTGAAAAAATCGGGCCCCCTAGTTGCTGGTCACGCTCCGCCACTGCCAACATGGGAGACCGGGATAAGAGCATCTTCCCCGTATTCTATTCCGCAGCCGCCATTTTCCTTTTCCCAGCAGTGCGCCATGCCTTGGAACGCCTTGCAAGCAACGACAAGCAGCAAGGCTCCCACGTCCACGCACCCCCACCTCCCGTGCACGTCTCCCTCCCGCTCACCCCCCACTCCCGTCTCCCGGCGCGCGACCCGCCGCACCCACTCGCACCGCCCCCCTCGCCGCAAACCGCCACTGACGCCCGGGTCCGCCAGACGAGACAAACCAATGGGCCCCGCTAGCAGCGCCAGCCCTTTTTTTCCCCACCTAAAGGGCGAGTCCAGATTTCGCAGCGCCCGAGCCCGGCACCCGCAGCAACGGAAACAACGGCCCTGGGGGAGAGACAGAGAACCGGCCGGAGAAATATAAAAAAAACAGGCCGCGCGACGGGAGCCACCACGCCATTACTTCGGCGCCCCGCCCTCCTCCAACCGCCACCTCCCTCCCCCCATCTCGTCGCGCGATCTCCGACCGCCCGCCGAGCCCCAGCGGGAGGAGCTTCGAGCCCGCGCCCCCGGCGTCCCATGGTGGGTACGGCACATCGGGGCCGCGAGATCTAGGGTTTTCGCGCCGCGGCGGGAGCGATGGGGCGCCGGAAGGCCACGGCGGGGCCGGCTCGGGGCTCCTCGAGGGCCGACCACGGCGTAATCTCCGGTGAGATCCGCGCCTCCGTTTTTTCTCTTTGCGTGTGTCGTGGTGCCAATGCGTTGCCATTCTTCTGGATCGAAGCTAGCTGCTACCGGCCGTAATCGTAGTTGGATTTGGTATGGGGCTGTAGCTGTCTAGCTGAGCTGGGGCGGGGATGCCCGCGGAGGGCGAGTGGTAGACGTCAGCTATTTGTCAGTGTTAGCATGGTGATGTCATTTATTAAATGTGGCCTGCGCACTGTCACATAGCGTGTACATGGTACATCATGATTTTGTTTTATCAGCGTTTGCGAGCGCAGAGTTTCAGTATGAACCTGCACATCATATGTGCACATGCGCTATAGCTGCATAGATTTGAGTAATGAGGTAGAAGTGTTAAATGAATCACACTCGTATTTTATGGAAAGTTAGTATTTATACTCTGATTGGATGTCTGTTTCCTTCAGTACTTGATACATCAAATTTGTATCTGAGGCGAAGCATTAATTTAGGATCATAGGAAGGGGAGTCAGTGATTTACAGGCGGCTGGCAGGTCACCTACGCACTAGGAGCCACCCTCTTGTATTGCCGCCTAGGTGCCTGTGGCCTTAGCTCACATACGTGCTAAGCGGGGTACCATGCAGCATCATAACACTTGTGATAAAACCTGGTCACACTGCAAATGACTTTGCTTGTTACAACTCAAACCAATGTGTTCATAATTTGACAACCATTTTGTGGTTTCTTCGATTCAGTGATGTCTAGCAGGGAATGCTGGATATCTAAGTTGGTTCTGGATTCCATACCATTAAATTTTTCGAACTTGGCTGCATTGCAAATACTCAAACCAGAGAAAAGCTAATCAAGTCCTTCCAATTTACTATTTGATTGCATGTGACTACTATATCATGTTAAAGAGCTTTGCCATGTCTACTTCTCAACTGCTGTGCCTGTATCGTTCCTCCTTACATAGCAAATCAACTTGTGAGTTCAAAATAAAGTTTACATTCCATTTATCTAATGACTGGCTAGACAAATAATTTTCTGTCTGGTTAATGAAAAGCCCGTTTACATTCCATTTATCTTCTTTGTTGACTCAAAATCTGCCAGCTTAGTATCTTCTACCTGATACATGTTGCTTTAGTTAGATCTGTCGTAGTAACACAGCTTCTTAAAGTTGGGTATTGTATTTAACTAATTTGAAGTGACATACTGTGTTTTCTATCCTAACTTTTTATTTATTTTCAGAAATCCGGGAGAAACATAAATTGGAATTGGAGAATTTGACACTAACAAAGCACCCATTCAGGACATTGCACTTCTTCAATTTAGCTATGTTGCAATACTTGAAAAGATCAGCAGCATATATCCTGAGTAAAAGAGCTTTGTTTGTTCTCCTAACTGTTATGGTGGTAATTCCTGGAGTTGCACTTCTGGTTACCGATGGTCTGCACAAAAAGGTGTGGGCAACTTTACTACATTTGTGGAGTATACTGACATAATACCAGTTGATAGTGCATTTTGTAAACTACATGAGTGCTAATGTTTGTTTTCTGATTTCTATGCAGCATGTGCAGGAGTTCCTTAATTATGCTAGATTTGTGTTGTGGTGGGTTTCATTAGGTGTGGCCTCTTCGATCGGACTAGGCAAGTGTCATTAACTTCTCTCAAGATTATGTAGTGTGATCACATAAAATAAAGGAAGTGCAAATGAAGCATGTTTTAACATAGTTAATTTATCCTTTTTGTCCTACAAATACTTTACCTTTTATAGCTAAACAGTTAAACCATACCGTCTGGTGGTTGAAGCATCTAGTGAACATGAACCAGCTCGCTAGAAACTAATTTTAAAAGTTGGCACATCCTTTATTTTAGTTATAATATAATTAGTTATTTCCGTGTTAATAAAAAGTAAATACCAGCAGCAAAATTATAATATATCGACCTTTGTTGACCTTGAGAAAAAAAGGCTAAAGGTCATACTTCACGAAAATTGGAGAGGAGAGCAAGACTGTGTGTAGTAGAAGTTAGAAGTTGTGACATTTTAGGGTGTCCGGTTTAAGTTTTTGCAGTGACTGTGTGTGGCACTAAGACAACCTTTGAGGTTGACTACCTCATGATATATCATTAATGTCGTGCTCTTTTGCACCCAGAGAAGGACACTGTTACCATATTCATGTTTCTAGCAGAATATATGGATATTTGGAATTGTCAGATGGTTTTGAGACATTATTTAGGCAAAATGTGAGAACAATATTTGATCATTTTAGGGACTTAGGCATGATAAAGCCTATACCAACTTTAGTTAGTTTTGTATACTTTCTTAGTTAGCAGTTGTCTTGTGCTGTACATGATAGGTTCCCCTTTATCATATGCCAAGACATGTAACAATGAATGCTGCCAAGTGTTAAATTTGGAAAATAGAACCTTGAAGTTTATTTGTTTGCCTGGAGCAAGGAGTTCGTTTTTGAAAATTGATGGATTAGTATTTGAAATGCAGGTTCAGGTTTGCATACATTTGTGCTGTATCTTGGGCCCCACATTGCTCTCTTCACTATTAAGGCTGTTCAATGTGGCCGTGTTGATTTGAAGACCGCTCCATATGATACCATACTGCTTAAACAGGCGCCATCATGGCTTGACAAGAAGTGTTCGGAATTTGGATCGCCCATGTACCCTTCATCAGATCATTCAGTGATGATCCCAGTCTTTGATTTACTCCCTCAGGTTCAGTTGGAAGCTGTTCTTTGGGGTATCGGGACGGCACTTGGCGAGCTCCCTCCTTATTTTATATCACGAGCTGGTAATTGTGCAATTCATTTTATTCTGAAGTAATTGTGATATCCTATTAGATACTTTACAGCTGTACAGTATATTATTCAATCTATGTGCAGATAATGTTAGTTCTTTCTGTGTTGTTTCTTAACTGATTTCCCTTGAACACTATCTATAGCGCCTACTTTTTACTGTACTATGTAACATGTGTGCGTGCCATCATTGTTATATCCATTTAGCTGTTGTCCCTTCCGTAGGTACCTAAGTTCACCAGCTTCATTTATGGAGCACTTGCACATTGTCGTAGCATTTCATGGTTATTGTTCATTTTCCTCTTATAAAAAGATTGAAACTCTTACCAATCTAGGAAAACAGTACTCATTTCATTCTCAGTTCTCAGTAATGGGATGTAATACAACTTTTGAGACTGTTATTTTGTCACTAGTCATGTTTTGTGAAACTTTGGGCCAGTTTTTTTGGGCTGCAGCTTATGCATAAGCTCCTGTGAAAATAAGCCTCAGTTAAGCTCTTGTGGAAATAAGCCCATGAGAATAAATAAGCTAACGAGTTCATTTTGGTTCCTGTCCCTCCAGCTTAATTTTGATATACCTAGTGAAAAGTCTGTAATACCCCTGGACTGTATTGTTCTGATATTCAGTTGTGTTTTAGTGTTTTGTCGCCCATATGAACATAAAATTGCTTTTTCAAACATCATGAAATGTTAGTCGAAGATCAGTTTGTCACATGCAAGGTGGATCATTTTCTCACATACAAACATCATTGTCTCACATAGAGTGGCGTAACAAAAAAAAAGGACAGCTCCATGTAGAAAAGTTGTGCTGCTGATTGACACTGACGAAACTGAACACTCTGAACATCATGTGGAAGCTCATCAGCACGAAACTATAACATTCATATATAATTAGCTTCATTGGGGAGTGGTTGTTACAGACACTCATTGACACTGATTGATGCTGACGAAACTGAACAAAACACTAGTTCAACAGGGATAAGATGCAACAGGGGGTGAGTACAAAAACTCAATCTGCATCTGGTGGACTCCGATAACACACGCTCCCAGATCCTACACACACTCTGTACTGGGTGTTCGCACCCAGGTACATTAGCAGCACAATACCAAGAACTAGTATGGTGGCCATCAGGTTGGTGCACGCTATCAGTAGAGTAGCAGCAGCCATGACTTGAGATGATCGGCCCAGAACGTGATCAGCGTGCAGATCTGCTGGCTTGTGTGCGGCAAGCCTGCTGGTTGATGCGTGGTGCTGAGCGGCATTGGGGGTTGTAGCCCTTGCGATCTGGACAGCTGAATCCAGGGATCCAGGCGCGTAGGCGTGCGTTGGGAATACTGCCGGCGCTGGGAATCTTGCTCGGCGTCCCCTGACGAGAGGACGAGCGACTGTGGACGGCTGGACAGAGGAGTGGCAGGGTGGGGCAGAGCAGAGGGAGGCTGGGGAGGAACGCGTCTACCCAGCACCAACGGGATCCATGTTGTCGCCGCTGGAGTAGGGCGGCATCAGGAGGCGAGGTTGTCGGTGGCGGGAGGCGTGGGCGGCGGTGACGGGGAAATCCTATTTCACGGGAGGAGAGGGGCGAGAGGGGGATAGATAAGGGCAGTTGCATTTCCTTTGTAATTGTGTGCAAGTGGGAGGGCAAGGGGATATACCGGTTTGTTTTTAAGTGACCGCTCGCGGGAAGCTGACCACCCCCAGCTTTTTTCCATTGTGAAGGAGAGGGCTGTGGAAATAAGTTAAGCTCTATGCCCCAAAACGAGCTCTTTTGAGTTTTTGGCTTAATTTGACAATAAGCTGCTCCACAAAAGAACTGGCCCTTCATTGTGGGTAAACAGTACTGGTTCACTCTCAGTAATGGGATACAATACAACTTCTGAGACTGTTTGTTACTATAGTCATATCTTATGAAACTCTCTTTATTCTTGTTTGTTCTCTTTCCTTGCATGCTGGAGTTGATTATTTAAGGGCTATTTAATGGTTGAATGTTAAACTCTAGAAATTATTTTGTAGCAAACCATAGCTTGTGCGTTCTCGAAATCTGCAACCTTCATTATCTCGAGGTTCATTTTTTTAAGCTGTCCATACTGAGCAAATGATCTCTCATGTTGCAGCTCGTTTGTCAGGAAGTGAGTTAGAAGCTGTCAAAGAGCTAGATGTTGCTCCTTCTTCAGAAGATGGTCCAATAGCATCCACTGTGAATCGTACAAAACGCTGGCTCCTTTCTCACTCACAACATCTCAACTTCTTCACTATCTTGATACTTGCTTCGGTTAGTCTTTGTCCTGTCTGAATCTTTGAGTAACGATTTCTTACAGAAAATAGTAGTTGCAGAATTTTGCTTTGGCAGTATATCATTCATGCAGCTCTTGCAGGCTTCGGCCCTAATTTTTCTATTTGATGCCATGCTAATTGGACATTGTTCATACCAAAATTAACACATGTAACTAGTTCCAAGTATGGATATATAATGCATCATGTAACTTATATTCTTTGTGTTTACTAGGTTCCAAACCCGCTGTTTGACCTTGCTGGTATTATGTGTGGTCAATTTGGTATACCCTTCTGGGAGTTCTTCTTTGCAACTTTGATCGGGAAGGCCATCATCAAGACTCATATTCAGGTTTATGATCTATACATTTTATTGAAAAATCCTGGCGTTAATTTGTGTTTCTCTTGGTATCACATGTTTATTTTTCTCTCTTGATCTGCTGGTGATTGGTATACCAGTCTGCTTTAAGATCCCATGAGATAATCATGTATTCATCATTTTAATATATTCTTAGACATACTTTACGTGATCATGTCTTTTTGGTTCTGTCCAGTTAGAAACAAAATCTTGAAATCTTACAAGTTACCCCTACAACCCAAGCAAAATTGTAGTTGCGACCTACATGCCTACATTGATTATTCTGTGTGATCTCTGCAGAATATGGTGTGAATTGTATCAGAGATTTCACTCAAATACTATATTTACTGTGATAAAATGATAATGCCATTAATGCTTGCATCAGAAGTACATGATGTACCTGCCATACCAATTGCTGTTTCTTCTAAAATTTTGATTTTTCTTACCTTGTTTTTTCTTTCCTCACAACAGAATAAACAAACTACAAGTGATACAATTTTGCTTCTTTTTGTGCTCCTTTTTTTCCTGAAAATCAAACAAACTTAGGTGGAAAACTATCAATTTCTTATTCTGTTTAACTGAGTTTCTTATCATTTTGGTTTATTGTCAATTTGACACCTTACTTATCTGGTTGGATTGAAATGAATATTTGCAGTCTCTCTGTACTGACACATGAATTGTACCTTCTCACTTCTGCAGACACTGTTTATCATCTCGTTATGCAACAACCAGCTCTTGTATTTTATGGAAAAGGAGTTGATCTGGATATTTGAGCACATTCCTGGGTTTTCAGCGACCCTGCCATCTGTAATTGCCAAACTCCACAGTGCTAAGGAGAAGTATTTATCACCACCTGTGACAGTCTCACCTTCACAAATGGAGGTTGGTATCTTCATTTTCATGTCATTTGATTTTCAGTTTTTTCTTACCTGTTCATTGATGTTCTGTAACTGTCATTTGTACAGGATAAACAGTGGAATTTCTCTTTTGCATTGGTCTGGAACACTGTAGTGTGGCTTGTGCTTGTGAACTTCTTCATTAAGATCGTCACATCAACAGCTCAGGATTATCGCAAAAGGCAGCAGGACATAGAGATGGAGCTCATTACTGATTCCTCACCCCAGAATCATTCTAAAACTAACTAACAGCAAACATGGTTGTATTTATTCAGCTGCACATTGCGAATATTCTCCTTAGTAGCCTTTGCGCCTGGCTAAGCCCTTGCGGATGATCCCAATGCTGGTAGAAGTCCCAATGCTGGTAGAAGTTGTGTTCTTCTGTACAGTGAACAGAAACATGGGCCTCTCCAACCCGCCACAAGTGATGGCTGCGACTTTTTGTCATTGCGCCTCTACTGGCAGTTCCTGGAGGAGAATCAGTCCTGTTATTTTTCAGGCGCCAACTTGGATGAACTTTAGGGATTGTTTGTTTGTTTAGCACGATTTCATTACTAAGATGTAATTTACCAGTACCTTTTTTTACCTTCTTATGTTGGAAATACGGTAGCTGATAGGGCACCCGAGAGTACTGAAAGGTGATATGTTTTATTGTTACATTCACAATGCAAATGCATATTCTCAATTGGAGCCAGCTAGATTTAACGGTGCACTTCAACTACAAGTTCACTCGGGCAAATAATAAAGCTGCTGATACCAAGATTGCCTTTGTTTTCTTTTTTTGGTGGGGATCTGCATCACGTGGTCGATTCGAAAACTGTGTCAGAAATTGTTACCTTGTGACTAGCTCAGACTGGGAAACTTGTGATTCTCAGCATTCACGTTATCTTTTGCATGCTCTTTGGCTTGTAGCTTGTGGTTATTAAGCAAAGCGGACGCATCTGAAGGTCAGTCAGGGAGGTGAAAGGCGAGGTGCGATTACACATCATCAGCAGATAAAATTGTTACTGTACTGCAGCCTCTTTACACCCGCCCAAGTGTTGTCAATGCAACAGAGGTGGTCGTGGGCAGTTGTCCGAGTTCTCTTGGGCGTGCTCGCTAGTGTCATCCAGCGAGCGCCGTGCACCACGTAAGTTGGAGCACACGCGGGGCAAATTTCGTCAAGATACTCGAGCACGAGACTCCAAGGCGTGTCCTCGTGTACATTGCCTTTTTTTCACAAAGGCGATCTCTACTGCGACGAGACGAGAGATCACCGATTTTCTAAGTTGGAGGAGACAAAAGCCAGACTACTCGCACGGCACGATGAATTGCCATGCCTACCTATATGCCTACACGACCCGGCTAGCGACCGCCGAGCGCGCCGAGGAGTACTCAGAACCGGGGAGGGGCCCCCTCGCCGTCGCGGGCACGTCATTCGCCGGTGGAAAAAATGCGTTCGTCATCTAGCACCATCGCAACCGCGCAACAGACGTCTCCCATCCGGCCATCCCATCACCAAAGTGAAGTTCACCTCGGTTCAGAGTTCAGACTCCTCCCGGCTCCCGCAGCCGCAAGCGAAGCCGAAGGCCGAGGCCACCCACCCCCCCTGCCCTGCCCTGCATATATTAACGGGACGGCGGCAACGACAAAGCATAGAATACTAGCGCCCCCACTAGCCTAAGCCCCGAGCCTCCAATCCGCCACCGGAGACCGGAGCAAGCGCGGCTAGCGAGCGAGGAGGCGAGCCCGGCGCGCATGGCGGCGGCGGGCAATGTGGAGTTCATCCGCGCGCGCAGCGACAAGCGGGAGTACCGCCGCCTGCTGCTCCCCAACGCGCTCGAGTGCCTCCTCATCAGCGACGCCGACACCGACAAGGTCCGCCCCGGCCCGCTCTCTCTCGCTCGCTGAATGCTCGCCGGTTGGTCGACGTTTTACCGCGCGTGATTCATCCGGCGTTGTTGTTGTTGTTGTTGTTGTTGTCTGTTTGTGCGCAGGCGGCGGCGTGTATGGAGGTTGGCGTGGGCTCGTTCAGCGACCCGGAGGGGCTCGAGGGCCTCGCGCACTTCCTCGGTGAGTCCATTCACTCCCCTTCCCTCTCCGCGCACTCTCCTCGCCGCCGTCGTCGTCGGCCATCTCGCTCGCCGATTCCGGTTCGTTGCGTGGGCGCGCGTGATCTAACAAACCCACCGGATTCCTGGGGCGAGTACTAGTACTTTCTGGCCAGGCAGTGGTTGGTTGGATGGGGATTGTTGGCTGGACCCAGCGCAGCGCTCCTGCTCTCCGACTGCGCAACGGCGTCGGCGTCAGATGAATCTCCTCCCCCTTTTGGGATCCGTCTGGGGTCTCCTCCAGATTTTGTCTCCATGGAATCGAGTGACGGAGGAATGCTTCCTTCCTTGGCCACTTTTCCCCCATTGGGCACTGCCTTGCCGCTTTAGGCGTTCCCGACCGCCAATGATGGCGTCGCAGATTTGCGGCCAGGTCAATGGATGTTTTTTCCTTTTCCAATCGAAAAGTTGATTGAATGAATCGGTCCATTGATTTGGTCCAGTCAGTGTCGCCCGGCGTGTTTTCACCGTCGGATCACGCCATTGACTGACGGTTCGGGCTAAAGTTCAGAGCATCCATGATTGATCTCAGTGGCACGGGCATCGGGCCGTACATGTTCTGCCTTCGCTACGAGTGTACGACTGCTGGCTAGCTGAATGTCTTTCTTAAATGCTTCTCAGGTTTCCAGCCAAATTATTTGGTGATGTCAGTACTATGTGGTGGGCATAATTATGTGTTTGTTGAACGATCCAAAAGAGTTTCATGAGAGACACGGATTTGGTTGGGCGGGCTCCATCGCTCCAGGATATGGGAACCTGTCGCTCTCTAGATTAGCAGCCTGCTCTGCTCAACTGCCCATACACGTTGTTGCCTAGTAGGATCCTTGCAGCTTGCTGGATGCTCTCACTCCACGAGTCCGTATTGGTATTTTCTCTGGCGTGTGAAATTCTACCCGTGGTAACAGCACAAGATAATTCTACTCGACACAGGCCCTCCGTACAACACGCAGGACAGTGCCAGTTTATGATAGAGAGAGTGGGTCATTTTTGCTTCACAACTTTTAAATTCGACGAGTGTAAGAGTAGTAAACCATTTGTATGGAGGAGACGATTAGCACGATGAATGTTGGTTGCATCAAATCAAAACTGATTTTCTCTTTAGCATTTTTCTTCTTCTGTTTTCTGTTTGTTTTGATTTATCACCATGGACTTGCTTGCAGAGCATATGCTGTTTTATGCCAGCGAGAAATACCCTGGAGAACAAGATTATACAAAATATATCTCGGAGGTACCTCTTTCACGTTTGCTTGCAATTATTACTCACACACGTTAATGCCAGGTTTGTAAGAGTTTGAACCAGGTTTACCGTCCCTGCAAGCATCACATTAGATGACTATTCATAGAAGTATCATTAATATCCCGACTTACAACAGCTTTGTCGTCCTATCACAAGCTTGTAAAATGGCCTATGATTTTACTTCTGGGACCCGTCAATATAATTATTTCATACCAGCTTAAATATTCTGTTTCATGCTTGGAAGTTACATTCAGTGTACTTGGATTATAAGTTTTTTTTGAGTATTTGGCATGTCGTGAAAAATATCAGCATGGTGGTTCTTCCAATGCCTTTACATCCTCCGAGACAACGAATTTCTATTTTGATGTTAACGCGGACAATTTCGAAGAAGCCTTAGATAGGTAACTTTCTTAGTAGTATTTTCTTCAGTTAATGCATGCACATTGAATCAGGTTGTGATTTCTGTTCTGCAGATTTGCATGATTCTTTATAAAACAATAAATAAGTAGGTGATTTGTGTTGCGCAGATTTGCCCAGTTCTTCATTAAGCCACTGATGTCGCAGGATGCTGTTCTTAGAGAGATCAAGGCTGTTGATTCTGGTGAGCAGTTGCTTTATACATTCTAGTGCTATTTGCTTCTAACATAACTTTTAGCTTATCACAATTACTTTATGTTTATGTTTTATTTGGAGTAGTAAGAACTAAGAAACACATTGTGAATAATGTTATATTTCATTGTTCTCACAGAACACAAGAAAAATCTGTTGTCAGATGGCTGGAGAATGCATCAGGTACTTCAGAGTCTCAACCTTCTTAGTTAAATACATGTGATATCCTTTCGTGCAATAATGTCATATCTGCATCATGAATATTTGTTCTTTTCATACAATCATATTTGGCATGATATAAGCCCGGCTTATACTCACTTACTCAGAATGCCAGGTTAACCATATTTGGCATGTTCTTAGCCTGATTTATCATCATCCTGTATATCCCGTTAGCCCTGGTGCACTGTTAGTCTGTTACTTCATTTTTGAGTATTTTTTTTCACAGCTTCAAAAGCATCTGGCCTCAAAGGATCATCCTTACCATAAATTCAGTACGGGTAAGCAATTGTTGGTATTCAGACATTGTTAATACTCATCCAGCTAATTATGGTTGTTGTTTTGTATTACTGTATAAGTGAGTATGCAAATCAATATGACGTCCGAGTATTCCTGTGTTCCAACCCTTAATATGTTTCTACCAGATTCAGAGATCACGCTTTTTTAATTCACATACAAATGCTAACAAAAATCATGTATATTTTTAAAAATTCTTGTTGTGCATGCCTAATATACAATCTCCTTCCGGAATTTGCATCTTATTTGAAATTATGTTATTTAATGCGTCAGGGAGTTGGGAAACACTGGAAACTAAACCAAAAGAGAGGGGTTTGGACATCAGGCTTGAGCTTCTTAAGTTTTATGAGAATTATTCAGCAAATCTTATGCATCTTGTTGTTTATGTAAAAGGTAAGTAGTACAGGTTCGTCAATTTTGGCATACCTGAACTTATTTGTTACTGATAAAATGATTTTGTAGAGAGTCTCGATTGCATTCAAAGCTTAGTTGAAAGCCTGTTTAGTCACGTCAAGAACACGGACCAGAGAAGCTTCAAATGTCCAAGTCAGCCCCTTTCAGCAGAACATTTACAGGTAACTTGAAACAACACCAGTCACACTAAAAGTAAATACAGGAATGACAAAGGATATGTAATTTCGCATACTTTCCTCTGTCCTTGTCATGCAGCTTCTTGTCAAAGCAATCCCAATAATAGAAGGCGACTACCTAAAAATATCATGGCCAGTTACACCTAACATCCAGTTCTATAAAGAAGGTCCTTGCCGCTATCTCAGTCATCTTATTGGACATGAAGGCGAGGGATCCATCTTCCATATTATAAAGGAATTAGGCAAGTTAACTTCAGCAGTATATTGTTGTAAATATTCTTTTGCCAGCTTATGTACTCAAACACTGGTCATTCTTTTGTTTCTCGTGTCAACTTGTGTGACCTGCGACAGTTCTATTTTGACTACATCAGGATGGGCCATGGATTTGGTGGCTGGTGCCGGCAGTGACAGCAATGAATACTCTTTTTTCTCAGTAGGCATGAGGCTCACTGATGCTGGTCATGGTAAGATCTCATCTTCATTATGCTCTCTTATAACATTTCCTTTTTTAAAAGTTTTAAGCACACCTTGATAGTACAATTTAGTAAGCTATGTGCATATCCAACTATTTCAGACCACATGGAGGATATTATTGGGTTGGTCTTCAAATACATCCACCTATTAAAAGAAGATGGAATCCATGAATGGATATTTGATGAGGTAACTGACAGACACATTGTTTAATCATGTATATAGTTATTTGACGATTTATGCTCCTAATGTGCAGTTACTTTGAATATGAACATTGCACCCATGGACTCTGATGTGTTCTTTTAATAAAACGATCTCATTGGGTTTAAATTTTACTACCCAAGGTTGTTTGCTGAAGCAATTCATAGTTCAAAATTTTACTACTGATAAGCAGAGTGAGGAGAAACTATGATTACATTTAATTACATAAATATACATACTAATGTGTTCATTGTTTTCTAGCTTGCGTCAATAAATGAAACAGAATTCCACTATCAAGACAAAGTCCATCCAATCAGCTATGTCACATCTACTGTCTCAAGCATGCGGGTATGTTTCTGTAGAGCTCTAATTTTTCAGCTTTTACAGTTCCTTGTGATCAATAATTTTTGCGAACTCTGATGTATATCTCTTTGTACTTCAGTAGTATATTTTTTCTTCTAACTGATATGCTTATGAACTGGCTTGCAGTTGTTCCCACCAGAGGAATGGCTGGTTGGAGAATCATTGCCGTCAAAGTATGCGCCAAATAGAATAAATATGATACTTGATGAATTGTCACCCGAAAGAGTTAGGTAAGCATCCACCGTTCACATGACAACCTTGATTGTTCCTGCTTCTATATGCATATTCTCTCGGTATGCCAACATATGAATGTATATGCAGAAGTCTGCCATTGCTTAATTACTACAACCTCTGTAACTTAATATACTGCAAAAATGTCTTACATTAAGTTACAGAGGGAGGAACTGATACTGGGACTCGTCAATAAAGAATTATCACTGGCCATGGCCTTACTTCATATCTTGAACTTCAATTTTACTGATAAGCTTGTGTCAAATGATCTGCGGTTATGCACATAAACTAGCATACAATGCGAAATATCATGCCTTCATTCTTTCTTTGATGCAATACTTCTCTATGTCTGTAGAATACTCTGTGAATCTAAAAAGTTTGAAGGATCTACCAATTGTGCTGAGCCTTGGTACAATACATCATATTCTATTGAAAATGTCACTCCATACATGATAAAGGTTTGCACCCCACCCTTACCTGCACACGCACCAGCAATATCATCTTCCAATTATTATTTCTCATCTTATGCCTCTATGTGGCAGCAATGGATTCAAAAAGCTCCTACTGAGAAGCTTTATCTCCCAAAGCCTAACATTTTCGTTCCAAAGGATTTATCTCTTAAAGAAGTGCCAGACAAGGTAAAATTTGGAGCGGCTTGTTTGTTGTGTGTTCACATTAGCACACTTTGTATGAATTATCAAAATTTATATATACTCACAAAGTATATATACTTTATCGAACATAGTATATTAATTTTGACAAAAGTAGAACTGTTTCACCAGGTTACATTTCCGACAATATTAAGGAAGACGCCACTTTCACGGCTGTGGTATAAGCCCGACATGCTGTTCTTCACTCCGAAGGTTTACATTATAATTGATTTCCACTGCCCATTGTCAAGCCACTCCCCCGAAGCAGCCGTATCTACAAGTCTGTTTGTCGATTTGTTAGTCGATTACTTGAATGCTTATGGTAAGCAACAATTCTGAAATTATCTGAATAATTGCATATTTTACCATATTGAACAGACTGTCTGGGGATTGTTCCCTCGAACTTTATGTACTAATGTACACTGACAATTAGTTTCTGCCTTTTGTAGCTTATGATGCTCAAATTGCGGGTTTATTCTATTCGATATATCTTACTTCTACTGGATTCCAGGTTTAGTTCTGTTGCTGCATCCTTTCTGTTTCCTATGAGTGTTCCGGACAGCTAAATTGCTCTTCGTGCATTACGATGTTGCTGGTTTTTACCCAGTTTTGAATTCGAACTCAAACAATTACCCGATTTTTTGTTGTTTTGAAGGTGTGCGTAGGTGGTTACAATGACAAGATGAGAGTTCTGCTACATGCCATAATGAAGCAAATAGTGAACTTTGTAGTTAAACCAAACAGGTTTTCTGCCCTGAAGGTCAGATATGGATTCTTAGTTTTCCTTGTCAACTGTCATAATTTCGCTCGGACACATTTGTACATTTACCTAGTCTCTTCTTCATCAACTTGTGTGGATCAACTTAAAAGGTGTTGACTTTTTCTTTCACTGAACACTGTTTATCCTGTGGATTGCAACTGGTAGATGATGTAAACTGAGGTATGCCAGATTTTAAGTTGTGGACACGATATTGCTAGAACCAAATTCATAAAGGGTTCCTGAACACTCTGAATACATAATTATGATTCATTGTTTTGCATCTTTTGTAACATACTTCTGTGAAATTTATAGCAACCTTCTTTAAATATGAATAACAAAGGTTTTGGAGACTACAGATTCATTTACACAAGCACATCAATTTAGACACCATATAGAAAATTAATAATATCTTAAGATCCATTGTAGCAGATTTGTGGTGGGGGTGTTACAACACAGTACTTATTTAGTTGCAGTTATACTACAGATTTTCACCATGGTTGATTTTTAGACTGGGAATATTCTTTCCCTTCAGATTCTTAGCGGTGCTTTTTGAAGCTGTGACTATTTCTTTCATGCCTACTTTTTTTACCAACATCTTGCTACCACAGGAAACTTCTGTCAAGGACTACCAAAATTTTAACTTCAGCCAACCATATTCTCAAGCTTCGTATTATCTTTCATTAATACTGGAAGAGAAAAAATGGCCTTTGGTAGAGAAACTTCAAGCTCTTTCTAAGCTTGAGTCAGATTCTCTTGCGAAGTTTGTGCCGCACTTGCTGTCGAAGACATACTTGGAATGCTATATTCAAGGTTTGGTAAATTCCATGTTAATACTCTACTAAATGTTCAAGGACAGGACTGAAATGCAATCCTAACTGTGCTTAATAATAATTAAGAACTCTTCTTGTAGGAAACATTGAGCCAGGTGAGGCTGAGTCTATTGTCCAGGAGATTGAAGATACTATATTTAATACCCCCAATTCTGTATTCAAACCCATGTCTCCATCACAATACCTGGTCAAGAGGGTTATCATGCTTGAAAAAGAGATCAAATGTTGCTACCAAATTGAGGGATTAAATCAGAAGAATGAGAATTCATCGGTTGTCCAATATATTCAGGTATAGGCTTCTTCTAAACTTTGAAGCAGTTCATGTTATCGAAGGCGATTACTTGTTGGTGATCAGTACCTTCTAATATTTGTAGCCAAACTAATGGCTGGTCATCAATTGGTGAGCCTGTTCCCAGATAATTACTGGTTACGATCAATCCAGTAGTAGTTTTTTTAGGTAAAAACCCAGTAGTAGTTGGAACAATCTGGAGGGGACTATGGCTGCTCACCACTCAATTGCGGCAACTCAAAATAATTGGAGAGTGCCACTTTTCCTTACTTGAAACATTGTTGTGAAATGTTGTCTTACATGCAAAATATAATGCCAAGAAATCCAAATTAGGCTAAGAATAGTGCAAAACTAATCAAATACTCCCACCGTCCCATAATATAAGAGCGTTTTTGACACTACACTAATGTAAAAAACGCTCTTATATTATGGGACGGAGGGAGTATATAACTAATAACTGGCTCCTGGTCGGCTCACGAAGTATATTCTATGTCGGGGCAGACCGCATACTCAGTTGCACTACATGATTGAAACATCTCAGCCTTGAGCCACTAACCCGAGGCACGACTGAACATGCATAAAAGGCATGTTCATAAGGGACAGATAATTAGTGCTACGTTATTTTTGACCTGTCTGTGAGGTGAGCAATGGCGTGCTTGAACCACTAAGCGAGGCCCTACCGACTCAATAACATGTCGAATCGATAAAATATACAAAATATGGTGACGGTTTTGCTCTGTTAACTTCCTTTAAGAAATAATAGTTCTACAGGGAGTTTTTATTTCTTTTTTGAAAAGAGGAGGCCCCGGTCTTTGCATCATGATGATGCACACAGCCAAATTTATTAGAAGTGGTTCAAGTAGTTCAAAGTACTAAAATACAAAGTGAGAATTGTTCTACAGGGAGTTGCATAATATTCTAAGAAGTAGAAGAACTGTCTCATGTCAAATGCGTTCTATAACAAGCAGCATGCCAGGTTACTAATATAAGCATATTCAATGTATCCAGGTCCATCAGGACGACGCCCTCTCAAATATCAAACTCGAGTTGTTCTCTCTAATTTCTAGTCAGCCTGCTTTCAACCAGCTGCGGACTGTTGAGCAACTTGGGTATATAACGTATCTTTCTCTGAGGTACGTCCTTTCAAGAGAAACACACACATTTTGTTTGCACTGTTCATTTATAATCCTAACTTATTTTGATCCCTCAGATCCGATCGTGGAGTCTGGGCACTCGAGGTTGTCATTCAATCCACAGTGAAGGTACATGTTGAAAGATTGAGTAACAAATATGACATACTTTTTTGCCACTTTCTCCTACTGACCTTATTATGGAATCCTAGGATCCTTCATATCTTGATTCTAGAATTGATGAATTCTTTAAGACATTCGAAAGCAAAATCCATGAACTGTCCGACAAGGATTTCAAGGTTAGTGGCTTCAGAACTAACTGATGTACAATGCCAAATTGCGCATCTCTTTCATAACTACCCAATTACTCATGATATGATCTGTTCCACATAGTGTCTTCTTGTCGAAAGACAAAAGGTTTTGGCATTAACAAAGCATTTTGACATTGCCGTGTTTTGCTTATGACAGAGAAATGTCAAATCGCTTATTGATTCGAAACTGGAGAAATTTAAAAACTTGTGGGAGGAATCTGGCTTCTACTGGGGAGAGATTGAAGCCGGAACTCTCAAGTTTGATAGGGTCGAGTCCGAGGTAAGTGCTTTAGTTCGGGCAACAATAAACGCTGTGATATATGAGAGAAAACTACATGAAACAAAAAGCAAGCCGGAAAAGTGGGTCAAAACTAGGGCATTTTTCAAAAGTTCCGTTTCGAGGAAACACATCGCCCTTTTTTTTCCCGCAAGATATATGACCTTGAAAATCATTTGCAGGTTGCTCTCCTAAGAGAGCTCAAGAAAGAAGAATTCATCGAATTCTTTGATGAGTACATAAAGGTGGACGCCCCTCAAAGGAGGACAGTAAGCGTGCAGGTCTTCAGCGGCAACCATTCGGCAGAGTTCAAGAAGGCGATCGCCGAAGCTGATCAGCCCAAAACCTGCCGGCTTACCGACATATTCGGCTTCAAGCGATCAAGGCCTCTGCACCGCTCGCTGAAGGGAGGTCCAGGCCTGATCACAATGGACTGACATACTACATGTTCTTTCTTTGCTGTAGTGTAGTACATAGTCTGTCACCACACGCATGAACCCAATTTTGATTGATTTCTCAATGGTCACACACGATTGCACAATGCTACTCTTCATGTATGGAGTAACCATGTGATGCTATTTTGAGAACAAATGTACCAGCTTATAGAAATTAAACATGCATTGCTACTTTGTCTGCATCTACTTCTTCTGACAAGTATGTACATTCACATGAGCTAACGATCACAGCGGAGCGGACAAGATGGCGCCATGCATAAGCCGAGAACACGTACACATTGTGCGCGGCACGTGCCCGACGTAGGTGTCATGTCACCATCCTCGCACGCGTCACCGGCCGCCTCGGCTACGGCACGGCCCCGATCGCCGCCGCCCTCCCGCGGCCGCTGCCCCACGCGTAGCTGGCGCGGTGCCAGCGGCACCGGAACGAGCCCCGGTGCGCCGTGGGCGAGCACACGCAGTAGTGGTGCCGGTGCGCCTGTCGCTGCGGCGAAGGCGTGGGCGCGGGCGCGACGACCCCCGCCGGCCGCGAAGGCCGCCGCCTGGCCGCGCAGCCCGGCGGCAGAGGCGGCAGCCCCGGGTGGCACATGCTCCGGACAAGGCCTGGCGACGGCTAAAGCTGCAGAGAGGGCTCTGTCCACCCGGCCAGACGCATAAAAGGGCGACGGAACGGAATCGGGTTCTGGTGTTTTCCGGGATGCGCCGGCGGTGGAGAAAGGGGGGAAAGCGAGGAATATTTGTGGGCGCGCGGGTCACTAGGCTGGTTGCCGTGGCCCGTGGCGGCCGCTGGTTTCGTGAGGTGGTGGGCGGGAGGCGGGGGAAAGGGAGGAGGCGCGGCCGCGTGGCGGGAAGGCGATGGGGAGTGGACTGTGGAGCGCGAGGCGTGGCGAGCGCGCGGGGAGATCGATCGCGTGGAGAGGAGCGCAGTGGCGCGACATCCTGGTTTTGCCTAGTGTAGTGTGTGATGGAATGGAACGGAATGGAATGTCTAGTCGTGATCCACTCCGGGAGGGGACGGTGATTGAAGGTTCCTTGCGGTGCACTTCTTTCGGCTCGACGGGGAACTGGAGTGCGCGCCCGGTCAGGACAAAAGCCGGTAGCATATGATATCGATCTTTCCATCCTCTCGTCTCGTGGCTTCTTTGCGGCGCACTTTTCTTATCCTCTTGGACCCATCCGACCGACATGGTAATGCCGGAACGCCAACGGATTGTTTGGCCCATACGTTTGGCATCTACCGGCGCTACGTGTCTGTTACTACTCCGTATCAGCGCGTTCCATCCTTTTGCTCCGCAACAAGTGAAGTGCGTCATAAGTCCATAACTATCTCAAAATCCTTTCCCCCGTCTCTGAAGTAAGAGCAACTCCAACGGGCCGACCCAAACAGACGACGTTTTTGTTCGCCTTTTGTCCATTTGGGTGGCCGCCCACCTACCGTCCGCCCTCTTTTAGTTTTGGATCGGCAGTGCACCCAACGGGCCGACCCATTCAATGACCGCGTGCGTTTTAGACCATGCCAGCGGCCATGCCGTCGCCCTGGTTTTGGCGCTCCAGCGCGCGGGAAAGGTTCGCGCGCGCGGGGAAAGCGGCCTAGCGCGCGCTGGTTTTGGCGCTCTAGCGCGCGGGAAAGGTTCGCGCGCGCCGTGGCCGGCGCTCGTTATAAGAAGGCGCTCCCTCCACACTGTCCGCCGCCCACTCGTCTCGCCCCCTCTCACTAGCCTCGCCGCCTCTGCGCCACCATGTCGATCCGCCGTCTGGGCGCTTCGGATTTTCGCGGAGTCCGCGAGCGCCGCTCCGGCGCCTTCTCCTCCGAGATCTGGTTTCGCGAGAAACGTCTCATCCTCGGCACCTTCGACACCGCAGAGGAGGCGGCCCGCGCGCACGACGCGGCGGCGTGGCGCCTCCTGAGGCCTCGTCGGGATATAAATTTTCCCGACATGTCGAGCCAGCGGGCGTAGGATCTGGCGCCTCTCCCGCGGCTTTTCACCGACGAGAATCGTCGTGTCCACCGGAAGCGGCAGCGTCGCCATGCCATCGCCGAGATGGACGTGGAAGCCATGGTGGTGTGGCGCAAACGGTTCCTGCAGGACATCGTCGACGAGCGCCAGTTCTACAAGCAAAGGAGGTTGGAGAGGGACGCGAGGAGGACGGAGCGAGCCGCCTATCGGGAGGACAAGCGTTCGCGGAAGCAGGGCGCTCAATTGAAACTGAAGCTACGAGAAACGTCGGGTTGGGACTTTGAAGACGAGCAGCATGCTGACGCCTATATTCAGACGTCGGAGGAGGACATTACCGAGTCGGAGTCAGAAAGCGACGAGTAGTGGTCTTTTCTTTTATCTGTGTACGCTAGAACTATCTATGTATCCATTTTTATCTGAAAAAATGGCCGGCGGCGTCGGCGACGAAGCAGGCGGGCGAGGGTGTGCTGTTTGATGTGGAGAGGCCAATCCAATGTGCCATCGACCAGCGGGCCTGGTGAGGAAAGAGGACGAGCGCGCGCGCGTCGTCACGTGTCCGCGCCGCCGCAAATCAGGCTAAAAAATGGCCCGGGAATGGGCCGGCAGGCGGACGAAAGCGGACACGCGTCCGTTTGGGTCGGCGCATTGGGCCAACTTTTTTGTCCGCGCCGACCCAAACGGATGGCCGCGGACGAAATGAGTCGCCCCATTGAAGTTGCTCTAAGTGCGTCACCTAGATCCAAAATTCAAAATCTGGAGGACATTGCTTTGTGCTTTGCTTGAATGAGTGTCTCGTTTGATGCCTCAGTCGGTATAGATCAAACAAAGGAGAAGTTTTGGGGTAATAAGATTGAAGACTACTATTGCAACACGGTGACTGTCCCATCCAACTGCACTCAAGGCTCACTTGGACACCACTGGGTGCAAATCATGAATTATGGCCCACTAATTGAATAGCCATACAAGCAACGCAATAAAAAGGGCGGCATCAGGGCCTTCACATTGTACCATTGCTACAAAAAATTAATTGGCAATCATGGATACGGAGGAACTTGGAAACGAGACCAAAGAGATTGGAGATTAGCATATCCGTTGAAGCCGGTGATGAGGAGGATGAAATTCCAAAAAAAAGCCACGTGGTGCAATGATTGCAAAAGAGAGGAAGAAGCATGAAGGCGTCGGTGCCTATAAAGACGAGCTTTGTGCAAAGATTGAGACCAGGAATGCTTTGGCGGCCCAAGGGAAAGAAGAGAAGGCAACAAGGTGGAATGAGCTCAAGTCTATGGAGGATGAGAAGTTGAGAGCAAAGTTTGCGGCACAAGCGAAAATGGTAAAAGCGAAGGAGCGTAGCCTTGCATTTGAGGAGGAGAGGCTTGCAAAAGATAATAAGGCCGGCGAGAATCCTACCATGTTCGTGGACCAAGGTACGATGGATGCCGTGGCATGGAAGTGTTGGGAGCTCGCTCGTGAGGAGATATTAGCCCAAAAGGAGACCGTATGTGGTGGTGGTACTACCCGTTGGGGTTATGGTGGTGGACATGGAGGACATGGTGGTGGCCGTGAGGGTGAGGGTGATGGAAATGGAGGAGATGGTGATGACCGTGTGGGTGATGGCGGTGCTGGTGAGCACAAAAGCGCTTGAGTTTGTGTTGTATGCATTTGGTAGGGCTCGGTCCACGACATAAGACATGCTATGTTATGATATTTTGGATCAAAATTGATCGATGTAGTGGCTTTCGGATGAACTATGCATGTTTTAATTTGAATTGTTGGATTGGATGAACTATATGTATGTTTATGGTTGATTTATTGCGTATGTTGAGTTTGAATCATTCATATGATTGCTGAAATACCGTGCCATTGTTTGAAATGTATGGTCCAATGGATAGACAAATTAGCCAATAAACATTTTGTGCTTGCGCCGCTAAACAACATACCCCCTTCCTTGGCAAGGTTGCATAAATTAGCTTAGGTCTAATGTATGTCTTGTTGGGTATGTCATATGCTTTGCTATAAAAATTTGCTACGGAGGACTACTTGTACGATGATGCTTAAAGACGTAACTATGTCGAGTACTACAGCGACGAGGAATTAATAGTTAGGAGATGTCGGGTGGCTGCCTGAGACCTTGTGGGATGGGATCGTTTCCTTTTCCTTTTAGCCTCTCTAGGCATTTGCATCTTGTATGTAGTCAGACTTGCCTCTCTTTCCACTATGTAATGGACGTAATGTAAGCCATGTGGCTTTTTGGATGTAATAATTTGGATCTTGCCTCATGTGAGTCCTACATATCTACATTTTTCTTCCTCATAGATCATTTTATAATGATTACCAACAATCTAGTACTCTGTACTGTATAACCATGCGTGCATGGTTGAAGTTATATGATACATGTAGGTATCAGATGCGCCTCTACTCTGGGATTGGCAGCAACACACTAGATAGGAGCAACACACTAGATAGGAATAGTTTTGCATCCGCGGCCTTACATGGTGTCTCTTCTAAAATATGCGAATGATGCCATCCTTTTCATGGAACATGATTTAGAAAAAGTTGCAAGTACGGAGCTTATGTTTGTTCTTTTTCAACAAGTCACACACGAAGGTTGAAATCGGAAAACAAAGTTGAATCATGTGCATGCAAGTGTTTTTTATGGATTTTTTGGATGTCTGGAAATAAACTTTTGGATATAACTCACACACCCAACTATGATACCACTTATTAGAATAGGAAGCACACGGTGATCTATTGAGGATCGGAAAGCAACCACATGATTTGTTAACCGGTTCGGCGAACAAGCATGACTATGGTGCTCCTAATCCACATTGCTACCACCACAACAATGGGCCATCGAGCATCGGCCCCCCCTTGGCGGTTTCAGGTACGAGTAGTTCGGGTAGGTTCTCGGCCATAGAATCATGCCGAGGTTTAGAGAGATGGCCAGGGGCGGCAAGGCATGCACGATAGCGCCGCCGGGCATGGTTCACATGTACATGCAGTTGGTTGCCAATACATACAAGTGGGTCGTTGGTTAGAGGAGGAAGAAGCCGGAGGAGGAAGATGTCCCAACTCCCAAGCGTTGGATTTCAGCCCCAAAGCAAAGAAAATCGACTGAAATTCAGACACAAATAGGCGACCCCTATTAAACGCTAGAGATCTGATTGAAGATAAATTACTCTTCGAATGTTGTGCACACACATATAATCTTATGATCTCATGCCACAAGAGAATTAATGGAAGGTAAGTACACAAACTTGGACAAGCAAAACATAGATACAAAGAAACAAAAGAGGAGATCTAGCCTCGGATGAAATCATCGGGCCTGACTATTTGAGTACCCTCAGATGAGTACGTACATCAACCTTGCAAGATGTTAGAACTGCTGCCACGAAGTGTAGGTGCCACCGAACCACCAGTTGGACGGGGCAACATTGTCAGCCATGACGACCCGACCGTCGTCAGTCTGTACCCGGAAGGACATGCTCTGGCCGTTGAGGTAGGCATTGCTCTGCCAGTTGGCACCCCAGTTTCTGCTCATTACCATCCAGTCAGTCTTGGACCCCTTTATCCACATTTGGGACACCACGTTGCTACCACCGACATTACCACCGTCACGAGCTCAAAGTAGTCGTTCCCCTTCATGGTGAACCTCATGCCCCCACTCCTCTGGCAGGGAACCCTCCTGTAGTTGACGGGCACAATGCCGTCTTGGTAGATGGTGATGGTCTCCCACGTGGGCTGCGACATGTTGAAGTGTTACCGCGGGGGGTTGCACCATCTGCCGTTGTCGCTGGCCAGGGCGTAGTTCGACGGGCAGAAGTTGTTGGCCTTGATGGTGATGGACGTGCCCTGTTTGCACGACTGCGTCTTGCTAGCGCCGCAGGTGATAGTGAAGCACATGCCACATGACGCGCCGTTGTTGAAGAGCGCCGTGCTCAACGTGGCTGAATTAACCCCGAACCCGGCGTTGTACAAGTTCCCAGACCCGCACGCACCACCTGCATTTTTGTGTAAGTTGCGTCCTGCTTAGTAAGAAGATCAAGGATGTGCGACATCCAAATAATGCATGCAGCTCAAGCGTAAAAGAAACATTACCCATGGTGTCCGACGCGTCGTTGCCGCCATAGAATGTTGCAAATGCAGGCGTTCATTGAGCAACGGAGGCCTTGAATGCAAAGGCCAACAAGGTGGTGAGAAGAAGCAGAGAAGGAGTCTCCATTTCAATTTCAGAGTACACCTACTAGCAAGTAATGTAGCAAGGCAGCCAAGTCCTCAAGGTTTTTGTCTTGTGCTTTGCAATGGTAATGGCGTCCCTATTTATAGTGTTCATATCATCAGAGCTTGCATGTTGGTTGCTAATAATTGTAAGCTTGATTGGTCACGGAGATTTTCCATGTGATGATTTTCGTTAGGATTGGTCAACATAACAATTATTGGGATGAACATGCCTTGATTTGCTCAGGATGGCCGTTGGCTCTTGACGGTTGAGACTTAAGACACGGATACACGGATTAAACAGCATCATACCCATGTGCCGTTTTTCCATAGCAAAGTACATGAGGCACCGCTTTCAAGTTCTCTTAGTGGATGGGATGTCTTGTATTGCGACGTAGTATGAATTTCTAAAACTTTATTTGATTCTTTTTGCTAATTAAAGTTTTAGAAAAAGCTTTTAATTTGATTCTTTTTGCTAATTAAAGTTTAGCAAAATACCTTATGTTAACTTAATACTTTTATATTTTCTTTTCTGTTAAAAATTTATTTGATAAGAGAGTTATTTTGATTGAACTTGAGTTTCTTTAAGTTCTCAAAAAGTTTCTTATAGTTATTCTTTGGTTGTCTTTGTTGTTTCACTTTTACTTGTTGAATTTCTTTTGATTGTTAGAGTGAATGCTTATATGTATGCAATTGTTTGGTTACAATAGACTATTATTGGAGTGTGACGAATAGATCAATCAATTGTGAGAGCGATGAATTCCACCAACAAGTATCAGGCAAGTTCACCTCGTTCATGATTATCATCATACCCATGTTTTTATTGCATTTAGTATTTATCCTTTCCCACCATGCATGTAAAGTAGGTAATTTGGAAACTTGGCCTTGAGTAGTGTCATGAGGTAGGAACCCATGTCCTTTGTTACCGAGCCCCGGAAATGTTACTATTTGCAGTTGCTATGCTTAGTAGACGGGATTGGTATAAGTGTTCATGGAAGTTGTGAGAGTGATGAATTATAATTGATGACAACAACTTCAAGACTGATGACGACAACTGCAAGACCTCAAGGACTCGAGACATGATTTTTCAAATATACCTCTGGGTGGAAATTGGATGAACGACGCCCTGGAGGACCCAGTGGTTAGCCTAGGTGTCGCTGGAGAAGTGCCAGTCAATCACGCAGAAAGTTCCACCCAGGTTCAAAGAGACGGATGAATACTTCAAGACTGGAAGCTTACCTGTGCAACCACAAGTCAATATGGGCTCTGGCTTGGTTGAACTTAGTTGTGACTCTGGCTGGATCGTGCTAGCAGATGTAGACGAATGGTAGGATTGGACGGGCACTCTCAGTGGTCAGGGAAACTCTCTGAAATACCATGTTTCGTTCATCCCATTCTCAAACACCTAGAAGTGCGAGGTCATAAAAGGAGAGATCGATTCTTGTGGGTTAAGTGCACAAGACTCTACAGAGTATCAACCTAATCGATTAGCCGTGTCCCCAGTTACAGACAACTTGATCATCTGGAATTGGATCTATCTCGGAAATCTCAACACCGAACTATAAATGGACTATCTGATGAATTGATTATTGGGATTTAATAATGACTTTGGGATATGAGATTTGGTTGGTGATACGTCTCCAACGTATCTATAATTTTTGATTGTTCCATGCTGTTATATTATAATTCTTGGATGTTTTACAATCATTTTATAGCAACTTTATATCATTTTTTGGGACTACCCTATTGACATAGTGCCCAGTGCCAGTTGCTGTTTTTTTGCTTGTTTTTTACTTCGCAGAAAATCAATACCAAACGGAGTCCAAACGCAGCGAAACTTTTTGGAGATTTTTTCTGGACCAGAAGACACCTGTTGGGCCAAAGAAGTACCAGAGGGGTGCCCCGAGAGGGGCACAACCCACCTTGGCGCGCCCAGGTGGGTTGTGCCCACCTCGGTGGCCTCCTGCACCGCCTCTTCGCCCTATAAATACCCAAATATTCCAAAAACCCTAGGGGAGTCGACGAAACACAATTCCAGCTGCCGCAAGTTCCAAAATCACGAGATCCAACCTAGAAACCATCACGGAGGGGTTCATCATCCTCATTGGTGCCTCTCTGATGGTGCGTGAGTAGTTCATTGTAGACCTATGGGTCCGTAGGCAGTAGCTAGATGGCTTCTTCTCTCTTTTTGATTCTCAATACAATAGTCTCTTGGAGATCAATTTGATGTAACTCTTTTTGCGGTATGTTTGTTGGGATCCGATGAACTTTGAGTTTATGATCAGATCTATTTTATCCATGAAAGTTATTTGAGTTTTGATCTCTTATATGCATGATTACTTATAGCCTCGTATTTCTTCTTCGAATCTTTGGTTTAGTTAGGCCGACTAGATCGATTTTTCTTGCCATGGGAAGAGGTGCTTTGTGATGGGTTCCATCGTTGATGACCCACAAGTATATGGGATCTATCGTAGTCCTTTCGATAAGTAAGAGTGTCGAACCCAATGAGGAGCAGAAGGAAATGATAAGCGGTTTTCAGCAAGGTATTCTCTGCAAGCACTGAAATTATCGGTAACAGGTAGTTTTGTGATAAGGTAATTTGTAACGGGTAACAAGTAATGAAAGTAAACAAGGTGCAGCAAGATGACCCAATCCTTTTTGTAGCAAAGGACAAGCCTGGACAAACTCTTATATAGAGAAAAGCGCTCCCGAGGACACATGGGAATTATCGTCAAGCTAGTTTTCATCACGCTCATATGATTCGCGTTCGTTACTTTGATAATTTGGTATGTGGGTGGACCGGTGCTTAGGTGATGTCCTTTCTTGGACAAGCATCCCACTTATGATTAACCCCTATTGCAAGCATCCGCAACTACAAAAGAAGTATTTGTTGGAAATATGCCCTAGAGGCAATAATAAATGGTTATTATTATATTTCTTTGTTCATGATAATTGTCTATTGTTCATGCTATAATTGTATTATCCGGAAATCGTAATACATGTGTGAATACATAGACCACAACGTGTCCCTAGTAAGCCTCTAGTTGACTAGCTCGTTGATCAACCGATAGTCATGGTTTCCTGACTATGGACATTGGATGTCGTTGATAACGGGATCACATCATTAGGAGAATGATGTGATGGACAAGACCCAATCCTAAGCATAGCATAAAAGATCGTGTAGTTTCGTTTGCTAGAGCTTTTCCAATGTCAAGTATCTTTTCCTTAGACCATGAGATCGTGCAACTCCCGGATACCGTAGGAGTGCTTTGGGTGTGCCAAACGTCACAACGTAACTGGGTGACTATAAAGGTTCACTACGGGTATCTCCGAAAGTGTGTGTTGAGTTGGCATGGATCGAGACTGCGATTTGTCACTCCGTGTGACGGAGAGGTATCTCTGGGCCCACTCGGTAATGCATCATCATAATGAGCTCAATGTGACTAAGGCGTTAGTCACGGGATCATGCATTACGGTACGAGTAAAGAGACTTGCCGGTAACGAGATTGAACAAGGTATTGGGATACCGACGATCGAATCTCGGGCAAGTAACATACCGATTGACAAAGGGAATTGCATACGGGATTGATTGAATCCTCGACATCGTGGTTCATCCGATGAGATCATCGTGGAACATGTGGGAGCCAACATGGGTATCCAGATCCCGCTGTTGGTTATTGACCGGAGAGGCGTCTCGGTCATGTCTGCATGTCTCCCGAACCTGTAGGGTCTACACACTTAAGGTTCGGTGACGCTAGGGTTGTAGAGATATGAGTATGCGGAAACCCGAAAGTTGTTCGGAGTCCCGGATGAGATCCCGGACGTCACGAGGAGTTCCGGAATGGTCCGGAGGTGAAGAATTATATATAGGAAGTCAAGTTTCGGCCACCGAGAAAGTTTCGGGGGTCACCGGTATTGTACCGGGACCACCGGAAGGGTCCCGGGGTCCACCGGGTGGGGCCACCTATCCCGGAGGGCCCCGTGGGCTGAAGTGGGAAGGGAACCAGCCCCTAGTGGGCTGGGGCGCCCCCCATGGACCTCCCCCCTGCGCCTAGGGTTGGAAACCCTAGGGTGGGGGGGCGCCCCACTTGCCTTGGGGGGCAAGTCTCCCCCTTGGCCGCCGCCCCCTCCCTTGATGGGATCTTGGCCGGCGCCCTCCCTCCCAGGGGGCCTATATAAAGGGGGGGGGGGGAGGGAGGGCAGAAACACAACAGCCTTGGGCGCCTCCCTCCTCCCCTGCAACACCTCTCTCTCTCGCAGAAGCTCGGCGAAGCCCTGCCGACATCCCGCTACATCCACCACCACGCCGTCGTGCTGCTGGATCTCCATCAACCTCTCCTTCCCCCTTGCTGGATCAAGAAGGAGGAGACGTCGCTGCACCGTACGTGTGTTGAACGCGGAGGTGCCGTCCGTTCGGCACTCGGTCATCGGTGATTTGAATCACGGCGAGTACGACTCCGTCAACCTCGTTCATTGGAACGCTTGAGCTCGCGATCTACAAGGGTATGTAGATGCACTCCTTTCCTCTCGTTGCTAGTATACTCCATAGATGGATCTTGGTGAGCGTAGGAAAATTTTAAAATTCTGCTACGATTCCCAACAGTGGCATCATGAGCCAGGCCTATGCGTAGTTACTATGCACGAGTAGAACACAAAGCAGTTGTGGGCGTTGATGTTGCCAATTCTTCTTGCTGCTACTAGTCGTTTCTTGTTTCGGCGGCATTGTGGGATGAAGCGGCCCGGACCGACCTTACACGTACGCTTACGTGAGACAGGTTCCACCGACTGACATGCACTAGTTGCATAAGGTGGCTAGCGGGTGTCTGTCTCTCCTACTTTAGTCGGAACGGATTCGATGAAAAGGGTCCTTATGAAGGGTAAATAGAAATTGGCAAATCGCGTTGTGCTTTTACGTAGGTAAGAAACGTTCTTGCTAGAAACCTATTCAAGCCACGTAAAAACTTGCAACAACAATTAGAGGATGTCTAACTTGTTTTTGCAGCATGTGCTTTGTGATGTGATATGGCCAGAAGATGTGATGAATGATATATGTGATGTATGAGACTGATCATATTCTTGTAATAGGAATCACGACTTGCATGTCGATGAGTATGACAACCGGCAGGAGCCATAGGAGTTGTCTTTATTATTTTGCATGACCTGCGTGTCATTGAATAACGCCATGTAAATTACTTTACTTTGTTGCTAAACGCGTTAGCCATAGAAGTAGAAGTAATCGTTGGCGTGACAACTTCATGAAGACACAATGATGGAGATCATGATGATGGAGATCATGGTGTCATGCCGGTGACGAAGATGATCATGGTGCCCCGAAGATGGAGATCAAAGGAGCAAATGATATTGGCCATATCATGTCACTATTTGATTGCATGTGATGTTTATCATGTTTTGCATCTTATTTGCTTAGAACCATGGTAGTAAGTAAGATGATCCCTTATAATAATTTCAAGAAAGTGTTCCCCCTAACTGTGCACCGTTGTGAAGGTTCGTTGTTTCGAAGCACCACGTGATGATCGGGTGTGATAGATTCTAACGTTCGCATACAACGGGTGTTGACGAGCCTAGCATGTACAGACATGGCCTCGGAACACACGCAATACACTTAGGTTGACTTGACGAGCCTAGCATGTACAGACATGGCCTCGGAACACGGAGGACCGAAAGGTCGAGCATGAGTCGTATAGAAGATACGATCAACATGGAGATGTTCACCGATCTTGACTAGTCCGTCTCACGTGATGATCGGACACGGCCTAGTTAACTCGGATCATGTTTCACTTAGATGACTAGAGGGATGTCTATCTGAGTGGGAGTTCATTGAGTAATTTGATTAGATGAACTTAATTATCATGAACTTAGTCTAAAATCTTTACACTATGTCTTGTAGATCAAATGGCCCACGTTGTCCTCAATTTCAACGCGTTCCTAGAGAAAACCAAGCAGAAAGATGATGGAAGCAACTATACGGACTGGGTCCGGAACCTGAGGATAATCCTCATAGCAGCCAAGAAAGATTATGTCTTAGAAGCACCGCTAGGTGAAGCACCAATCCCAGAGAACCAAGACGTTATGAACGCTTGGCAGCAGCGTGCTGATGATTACTCCCTCGTTCAGTGCGGCATGCTTTACAGCTTAGAACCGGGTCTCCAAAAGCGTTTTGAGAAACATGGAGCATATGAGATGTTCGAGGAGTTGAAAATGGTTTTCCAAGCTCATGCCCGGGTCGAGAGATATGAAGTCTCCGACAAGTTCTTCAACTGTAAAATGGAGGAGAATAGTTCTGTTAGTGAGCACATACTCAGAATGTCTGGGTTGCATAACCGCTTGTCTCAGCTGGGAGTCAATCTCCCGGATGACGCGGTCATTGACAGAATCCTCCAGTCGCTTCCACCAAGCTACAAGAGCTTTGTGATGAACTTCAATATGCAGGGGATGGAAAAGACCATTCCTGAGGTATATTCAATGCTGAAATCAGCGGAGGTGGAGATCAGAAAAGAACATCAAGTGTTGATGGTGAATAAAACCACTAAGTTCAAGAAGGGCAAGGGTAAGAAGAACTTCAAGAAGGACGGCAAGGGAGTTGCCGCGCCCGGTAAGCCAGTTACTGGGAAGAAGTCGAAGAATGGACCCAAGCCCGAGACTGAGTGCTTTTATTACAAGGGAAGTGGTCACTGGAAGCGGAACTGCCCCAAATACTTAGCGGACAAGAAGGCCGGCAACACCAAAGGTATATGTGATATACATGTAATTGATGTGTACCTTACCAGTACTCGTAGTAGCTCCTGGGTATTTGATACCGGTGCGGTTGCTCATATTTGTAACTCAAAATAGGAACTGCGGAATAAACGGAGACTGGCAAAGGACGAGGTGACGATGCGCGTCGGGAATGGTTCCACGGTCGATGTGATCGCCGTCGGCACGCTACCTCTGCATCTCCCTACGGGACTAGTTTGAAACCTCAATAATTGTTATTTAGTGCCAGCTTTGAGCATGAACATTGTATCTGGATCTCGTTTAATTCGAGATGGCTACTCATTTAAATCCGAGAATAATGGTTGTTCTATTTATATGAGAGATATGTTTTATGGTCATGCCCCGCTGGTCAATGGTTTATTCTTGATGAATCTCGAACGTGATGTTACACATATTCATAGTGTGAATACCAAAAGATGTAAAGTTGATAAAGATAGTCCCACATACTTGTGGCACTGCCGCCTTGGTCACATTGGTGTCAAGCGTATGAAGAAGCTCCATGCAGATGGACTTTTGGAGTCTCTTGATTACGAATCATTTGACACGTGCGAACCATGCCTCATGGGTAAGATGACCAAGACTCCGTTCTCCGGAACAATGGAGCGAGCAACCAACTTATTGGAAATCATACATACCGATGTGTGCGGTCCAATGAGTGTTGAGGCTCGCGGAGGATATCGTTATGTTCTCACTCTCACTGATGACTTAAGTAGATATGGGTATGTCTACCTAATGAAACACAAGTCTGAAACCTTTGAAAAGTTCAAGGAATTTCAGAGTGAGGTTGAGAATCAACGTGACAGAAAAATAAAGTTCTTACGATCAGATCGTGGTGGAGAATATTTAAGTCACGAGTTTGGTACACACTTAAGGAAATGTGGAATCGTTTCACAACTCACGCTGCCTGGAACACCTCAGCGAAATGGTGTGTCCGAACGTCGTAATCGCACTCTATTGGATATGGTGCGATCTATGATGTCTCTTACCGATTTACCGCTCTCATTTTGGGGCTTTGCTTTAGAGACTGCCGCATTCACTTTAAATAGGGCTCCGTCGAAATCCGTTGAGACGACACCGTATGAATTATGGTTTGGGAAGAAACCTAAGCTGTCATTTCTAAAAGTTTGGGGATGCGATGCTTATGTCAAGAAACTTCAACCTGAAAAGCTCGAACCCAAGTCGGAGAAATGTGTCTTCATAGGATACCCTAAGGAAACTATTGGGTATACCTTCTACCTCAGATCCGAAGGCAAGATCTTCGTTGCCAAGAACGGGTCCTTTCTGGAGAAGGAGTTTCTCTCGAAAGAATTGAGTGGGAGGAAAGTGGAACTTGATGAGGTGATAGTCACCCCTTCCGAACCGAAAAGTAGCGCAGCGCGGGAAAATGTTCCTGTGGTGCCTACACCGACTGGGGAGGAAGTTAATGATGATGATCATGAAGCTTCGGATCAAGTTACTACTGAACTTCGTAGGTCCACAAGGACACGTTCCGCACCAGAGTGGTACGACAACCCTGTCCTGGAAATCATGTTGTTAGACAACGGTGAACCTTCGAACTATGAAGAAGCGATGGCGGGCCCGGATTCCGACAAATGGCTAGAAGCCATGAAATCCGAGATAGGATCCATGTATGAAAACGAAGTATGGACTTTGACTGACTTGCCCGATGATCGGCGAGCCATAGAAAACAAATGGATCTTTAAGAAGAAGACAGACGCGGATGGTAATGTGACCATCTATAAGGCTCGACTTGTCGCCAAGGGTTATCGACAAGTTCAAGGGGTTGACTACGATGAGACTTTCTCACCCGTAGCGAAGCTGAAGTCCGTCCGAATCATGTTAGCAATTGCCGCATACTATGATTATGAGATATGGCAGATGGACGTCAAAACGGCATTCCTTAACGGCGATGCAGCCAGAAGGTTTTGTCGATCCTAAGAATGCTAACAAAGTATGCAAGCTCCAGCGCTCATTCTATGGGCTGGTGCAAGCATCTCGGAGTTGGAACATTCGTTTTGATGAGATGATCAAAGCGTTTGGGTTTACACAGACTTATGGAGAAGCCTGTGTTTACAAGAAAGTGAGTGGGAGCTCTGTAGCATTTCTCATATTATATGTGGATGACATACTATTGATGGGAAATGATATAGAATTCTTGGAAAGTATAAAGGCCTATTTGAATAAGTGTTTTTCAATGAAGGACCTTGGAGAAGCTGCTTATATATTAGGCATAAAGATCTATAGAGATAGATCGAGACGCCTCATTGGTCTTTCACAGAGTACATACCTTGACAAGATATTGAAGAAGTTCAATATGGATCAGTCCAAGAAGGGGTTCTTGCCTGTATTGCAAGGTGTGCAATTGAGCACGGCTCAATGCCCGACCACGACAGAAGATAGAGAAAAGATGAGTGTCATCCCCTATGCCTCGGCCATAGGGTCTATTATGTATGCCATGCTGTGTACCAGACCTGATGTAAACCTTGCCGTGAGTTTGGTAGGAAGGTACCAAAGTAATCCCGGCATGGAACACTGGACAGCGGTCAAGAATATCCTGAAGTACCTAAAGAGGACTAAGGATATGTTTCTCGTTTATGGAGGTGACGAAGAGCTCGTCGTAAAGGGTTACATCGACGCTAGCTTCGACACAGATCTGGATGACTTGAAGTCAAAAACCGGATACATGTATATTTTGAATGGAGGAGCAGTAAGCTGGTGCAGTTGCAAGCAAAGCGTCGTGGCGGGATCTACATGTGAAGCGGAGTACATGGCAGCCTCGGAGGCAACACAGGAAGCAGTCTGGATGAAGGAGTTCATTACCGACGTAGGGGTGATTCCCAATGCGTCGGGCCCGATGACTCTCTTCTGTGACAACACTGGAGCTATTGCCCTTGCGAAGGAGCCCAGGTTTCACAGGAAGACCAGGCATATCAAGCGTCGCTTCAACTCCATTCGTGAAAGTGTTCAAAATGGAGACATAGATATTTGTAAAGTACATACGGACCTGAATGTAGCAGATCCGTTGACTAAACCTCTCCCTAGAGCAAAACATGATCAACACCAGGACGCAATGGGTGTTCGATTCATCACAATGTAACTAGATTATTGACTCTAGTGCAAGTGGGAGACTGTTGGAAATATGCCCTAGAGGCAATAATAAATGGTTATTATTATATTTCTTTGTTCATGATAATTGTCTATTGTTCATGCTATAATTGTATTATCCGGAAATCGTAATACATGTGTGAATACATAGACCATAACGTGTCCCTAGTAAGCCTCTAGTTGACTAGCTCGTTGATCAACCAATAGTCATGGTTTCCTGACTATGGACATTGGATGTCGTTGATAACGGGATCACATCATTAGGAGAATGATGTGATGGACAAGACCCAATCCTAAGCATAGCATAAAAGATCGTGTAGTTTCGTTTGCTAGAGCTTTTCCAATGTCAAGTATCTTTTCCTTAGACCATGAGATCGTGCAACTCCCGGATACCGTAGGAGTGCTTTGGGTGTGCCAAACGTCACAACGTAACTGGGTGACTATAAAGGTGCACTACGGGTATCTCCGAAAGTGTGTGTTGAGTTGGCACGGATCGAGACTGCGATTTGTCTCTCCGTGTGATGGAGAGGTATCTCTGGGCCCACTCGGTAATGCATCATCATAATGAGCTCAATGTGACTAAGGCGTTAGTCACGGGATCATGCATTACGGTACGAGTAAAGAGACTTGCCGGTAACGAGATTGAACAAGGTATTGGGATACCGACGATCGAATCTCGGGCAAGTAACATACCGATTGACAAAGGGAATTGCATACGGGATTGATTGAATCCTCGACATCGTGGTTCATCCGATGAGATCATCGTGGAACATGTGGGAGCCAACATGGGTATCCAGATCCCGCTGTTGGTTATTGACCGGAGAGGCGTCTCGGTCATGTCTGCATGTCTCCCGAACCTGTAGGGTCTACACACTTAAGGTTCGGTGACGCTAGGGTTGTAGAGATATGAGTATGCGGAAACCCGAAAATTGTTCGGAGTCCCGGATGAGATCCCGGACGTCACGAGGAGTTCCGGAATGGTCCGGAGGTGAAGAATTATATATAGGAAGTCAAGTTTCGGCCACCGGGAAAGTTTCGGGGGTCACCGGTATTGTACCGGGACCACCGGAAGGGTCCCGGGGGTCCACCGGGTGGGGCCACCTATCCCGGAGGGCCCCGTGGGCTGAAGTGGGAAGGGAACCAGCCCCTAGTGGGCTGGGGCGCCCCCCATGGACCTCCCCCCTGCGCCTAGGGTTGGAAACCCTAGGGTGGGGGGGCGCCCCACTTGCCTTGGGGGGCAAGTCTCCCCCTTGGCCGCCGCCCCCTCCCTTGATGGGATCTTGGCCGGCGCCCTCCCTCCCAGGGGGCCTATATAAAGGGGGGGGGAGGGAGGGCAGCAACACAACAGCCTTGGGCGCCTCCCTCCTCCCCTGCAACACCTCTCTCTCTCGCAGAAGCTCGGCGAAGCCCTGCCGACATCCCGCTACATCCACCACCACGCCGTCGTGCTGCTGGATCTACATCAACCTCTCCTTCCCCCTTGCTGGATCAAGAAGGAGGAGACTTCGCTGCACCGTACGTGTGTTGAACGCGGAGGTGCCGTCCGTTCGGCACTCGGTCATCGGTGATTTGAATCACGGCGAGTACGACTCCGTCAACCTCGTTCATTGGAACGCTTGCGCTCGCGATCTACAAGGGTATGTAGATGCACTCCTTTCCTCTTGTTGCTAGTATACTCCATAGATGGATCTTGGTGAGCGTAGGAAAATTTTAGAATTCTGCTACGATTCCCAACAGTGGCATCATGAGCCAGGCCTATGCGTAGTTACTATGCACGAGTAGAACACAAAGTAGTTGTGGGCATTGATGTTGCCAATTCTTTTTGCCGCTACTAGTCGTTTCTTGTTTCGGCGGCATTGTGGGATGAAGCGGCCCGGACCGACCTTACACGTACGCTTACGTGAGACAGGTTCCACCGACTGACATGCACTAGTTGCATAAGGTGGCTAGCGGGTGTCTGTCTCTCCTACTTTAGTCGGAACATATTCGATGAAAAGGGTCCTTATGAAGGGTAAATAGAAATTGGCAAATCGCGTTGTGGTTTTACGTAGGTAAGAAACGTTCTTGCTAGAAACCTATTCAAGCCACGTAAAAACTTGCAACAACAATTAGAGGACGTCTAACTTGTTTTTGCAGCATGTGCTTTGTGATGTGATATGGCCAGAAGATGTGATGAATGATATATGTGATGTATGAGATTGATCATATTCTTGTAATAGGAATCACGACTTGCATGTCGATGAGTATGACAACCGGCAGGAGCCATAGGAGTTGTCTTTATTATTTTGCATGACCTGCGTGTCATTGAATAACGCCATGTAAATTAGTTTACTTTGTTGCTAAACGCGTTAGCCATAGAAGTAGAAGTAATCATTGGCGTGACAACTTCATGAAGACACAATGATGGAGATCATGATGATGGAGATCATGGTGTCATGCCTGTGACGAAGATGATCATGGTGCCCCGAAGATGGAGATCAAAGGAGCAAATGATATTGGCCATATCATGTCACTATTTGATTGCATGTGATGTTTATCATGTTTTGCATCTTATTTGCTTAGAACGACGGTAGTAAGTAAGATGATCCCTTATAATAATTTCAAGAAAGTGTTCCCCCTAACTGTGCACCGTTGCGAAGGTTCGTTGTTTCGAAGCACCACGTGATGATCGGGTGTGATAGATTCTAACGTTCGCATACAACGGGTGTTGACGAGCCTAGCATGTACAGACATGGCCTCGGAACACACGCAATACACTTAGGTTGACTTGACGAGCCTAGCATGTACAGACATGGCCTCGGAACACGGAGGACCGAAAGGTCGAGCATGAGTCGTATAGAAGATACGATCAACATGGAGATGTTCACCGATCTTGACTAGTCCGTCTCACGTGATGATCGGACACGGCCTAGTTAACTCGGATCATGTTTCACTTAGATGACTAGAGGGATGTCTATCTGAGTGGGAGTTCATTGAGTAATTTGATTAGATGAACTTAATTATCATGAACTTAGTCTAAAATCTTTACACTATGTCTTGTAGATCAAATGGCCCACGTTGTCCTCAATTTCAACGCGTTCCTAGAGAAAACCAAGCTGAAAGATGATGGAAGCAACTATACGGACTGGGTCCGGAACCTGAGGATAATCCTCATAGCAGCCAAGAAAGATTATGTCTTAGAAGCACCGCTAGGTGAAGCACCAATCCCAGAGAACCAAGACGTTATGAACGCTTGGCAGCAGCGTGCTGATGATTACTCCCTCGTTCAGTGCGGCATGCTTTACAGCTTAGAACCGGGTCTCCAAAAGCGTTTTGAGAAACATGGAGCATATGAGATGTTCGAGGAGTTGAAAATGGTTTTCCAAGCTCATGCCCGGGTCGAGAGATATGAAGTCTCCGACAAGTTCTTCAACTGTAAAATGGAGGAGAATAGTTCTGTTAGTGAGCACATACTCAGAATGTCTGGGTTGCATAACCGCTTGTCTCAGCTGGGAGTCAATCTCCCGGATGACGCGGTCATTGACAGAATCCTCCAGTCGCTTCCACCAAGCTACAAGAGCTTTGTGATGAACTTCAATATGCAGGGGATGGAAAAGACCATTCCTGAGGTATATTCAATGCTGAAATCAGCGGAGGAGTTTCTTCCCGAAAGCTTGCTTATGATTTTTTCTCGGATGAAAGACTTCATATAGCAGAAGATGGGCACCGGAGGCCTGCCAGGGGGACCACAAGGCAGGGGGGCGCGCCCAGGGGGGTAGGGCGTGCCTCCCACCCTCGTGGCCAGGGTGTGGGCCCCCTCTGGTGGATTCTTTCGCCAGTATTTTTTATTAATTCCAAAAATGACTTCCGTGAAGTTTTAGGACTTTTGGAGCTTTGCAGAATAGGTCTATAATATTTTCTCCTTTTCCAGCCCAGAATTCCAGCTGCCGGCATTCTCCCTCTTCATGCAAACCTTTTAAAATAAGAGAGAATAGGCATGAGTATTGTGACATAACATGTAATAAGAGCCCATAATGCAATAAATATTGATATAAAAGCATGATGCAAAATGGACGTATCAACTCCACCAAGCTTAGACCTCGCTTGTCCTCAAGCGGAAGCCGATACCGATAAATATGTCCACATGTTTAGAGATAGAGGTGTCGATAAAATAAAATACGGACATGAGGGCATCATGATCATTCTTATAACAACACACACACACACACACACATATATATGGTCATATGATTTCTTATGCTCAAGTAATAATCTATTCACAATGTCAAGTCTGAATCAGAAACTTCATTGAGAACCAACAAACTATAATCTCAGTCATTGAAGCAATTGCAATTTATCATAACATCGGAAAGAGTCAATATAAGAGCTTTTCAGCAAGTCCACATACTCAACTATCATTTAGTCTTTCACAATTGCTAACACTCACGCAATACTTATGGGTATGGAGTTTTAATCGGACACAGAGAAAGATAGGGGCTTATAGTGTTGCCTCCCAACCTTTTACCTCAAGGGTAATGTTAACAATAATAATTCATGCTAACTCACATCCAATTGGATATATATATCAGGATCTTTCCAACACAATGTGCTTGCCAAAGGATAAAATGTAAAAAGGAAAGGTGAAGATCACCATGACTCTTGTAAGGTGTGAGACAAGAATAAAAGATAGGCCCTTCGCAGAGGGAAGCAGAGGTTGTCATGTGCCTTTAGGGTTGGATGAACGAAATCTTAATGCAAAAGAACGTCACTTTATATCGCCATTTGTGATATGGACCTTTATTATGTAGTCCGTCGCTTTTATTGCTTCCATATCACAAGATCGTATAAAGCTTATTTTCTCCACACTAATAGATCATACATATTTAGAAAGCAATTTTTACTGCACGCAACATGACAACTTACTTGAAGGATCTTACTCAATCCATAGGTAGATATGGTGGAATCTCATGGCAAAACTGGGTATATCTACTTGGTGCAAAGAATTTGACTAGCATGAGGGGGAAAGGCAAGCTCAACATGTTGGATGATCCATAACAATATACTTTATTTCGAATATAAGAAAGCATAACCCATTACGTTGTCTTCCTTGTCCAACATCAACTCTTTAGCATGTCATACTTTAATGAGTGCTCACAATCATAAAAGATGTCCAAGATAGTATATTTATATGTGAAAACCTCTCTTTCTTTATTACTTCATTTTAATTGCAACGATGACCAAAACTATGTTTGTCCACTCTCAACAACTTTTATTCATCATACTCTTTATATGTGAAGTCATTACTTTCCATAAGATCAATATGATCTCTTTATTTCTTTTTATTCTTTCTTTTTCTTTAATTCCCTCACGATCATAGCAAGATAATCAATCCCTTGACTCAACACTAATCTTTATTATATATGGCTCACGGACTCAATTACATAGAAGGATCATAAGGCAAAACTCAAAACTAAATCACACTAAAACTTTATTCTACTAGATCAAGATATTACCAAAAGGACCGAACTAAGAAAAAGGGTAAATATAGGAGTGTGATGGTGATACGATACCGGGGCACCTCCCCCAAGCTTGGCAGTTGCCAAGGGGAGTGCCCATACCCATGTGATTATGTCCTCTTCTTCGGGGGTGGTGATGATGGAGTTGTTGATGATGTAGGCTTGTCGTCCATCTTCCAAGGCATAGGCTCACCATCATAGAAGGATGATCGAGTCTCCGGAATCCTCAAATATGCAGCCAAACTCATCCTCTTGAATCTATATTCATACTCACAGTTTTGGTTTTGCAGGTCATAGATTTGGGCTTGGAGGTGCTCGATTTTTTCGTGAAGCTTGAAGATGGTATCCCCAATGTTCTTGGCATCTAGCTTGTTGTTTTTGGTGAGCTCCGCGATCATCATGTGGTTGGCGTTGAGCCCACGTTTCACCATCCCTTGGCACTTGAAAACTTGTTGCTCCATTGCTTCGAGTCTTGTCTCCACGCCTCCGGTCCTTCTTGGTCCCTCGACATCGCGGATGTGCAACAACCCATCATGCATCTCAATGGTTTGAGGGTGTTGCAGCACCTCCGCGAGGTAGGGATTGATAACCTTCTCGAAGAACTTGTCCTTGGGGGCACTTGAAGACGTCATGGTGATCTAGATCTGTCAAAAAAATAGCTCGAAACAAAGATAAAGGATATTTGCGTGGTACGATGGTCAAAACCTTCGGGAGATTACATAATGAATTTTTACCGACCAAAAGAAGTATCGTGCAAGAAAACGGAGTCCGGAGGGCACACGAGGTGCCCACGAGGCAGGGGGCGCGCCCAGGGGGGTAGGGCGCGCCCTCCACCCTCGTGGAAGCCTCATGCCCTTCCCGGACTACTTCTTATTTTCCTATTTTCTTAAATATTCCAAAACGGAGAAAAATTGCCATTAGAACTGTTTTGGAGTCGGTTTACTTACCGTACCACATACCTATTCCTTTTCGGAGTCTGAAACGTTTTGGAAAGTGTCTTTTATGTATTCCTCCGGGGTTAAGGTTTCAATAACATTGGTTTCAACATTTATAGGATTACCTGAAATATAATGTTTGATTCTTTGACCGTTCACCACCTTCGGATTTGTGCCTTCGAAGTTGTTGATTTTTATGGCACCGGAACGATAGACCTCCTCGATAACGTAAGGACCTTCCCATTTAGAGAGAAGTTTTCCTGCAAAAAATCTTAAACGAGAGTTGAATAGCAACACATAATCACCTACATTAAACTCACGCTTTTGTATCCTTTTGTCATGCCATCTTTTAACTTTCTCTTTAAATAGTTTGCCATTCTCATAGGCTTGAGTTCTCCATTCATCAAGTGAGCTAATGTCAAATAGCCTCTTCTCACCGGCAAGTTTGAAATCATAATTGAGCTCTTTAATGGCCCAATATGCTTTATGTTCTAGTTCAAGAGGTAAGTGACATGCTTTTCCATAAACCATTTTATACGGAGACATACCCATAGGATTTTTATATGCAGTTCTATAGGCCCATAATGCATCATCAAGTTTCTTGGACCAATTCTTTCTAGATCTATTAACAGTCTTTTGCAAAATTAATTTGAGCTCTCTATTACTCAATTCTACTTGACCACTAGACTGCGGGTGATATGGAGATGCAATTCTATGATTAACATCATACTTAGCAAGCATTTTACGAAAAGCACCATGAATAAAATGTGAACCACCATCAGTCATTAAATATCTAGGGACTCCAAACCTCAGAAAAATAACTTCTTTAAGCATCTTAATAGAGGTGTTATGATCAGCACTACTAGTTGGAATAGCTTCTACCCACTTAGTAACGTAATCAACAGCAACTAAAATATGTGTATACCCATTAGAGGAAGGAAACGGTCCCATATAATCAAAGCCTCAAACATCAAATGGTTCAATAACAAGTGAATAATTCATAGGCATTTCTTGACATATACTAATATTACCAATTCTTTGACATTCATCACAAGATAAGACAAACTTACGGGCATCTTTGAAGAGAGTAGGCCAATAAAAACCGGATTGCAATACCTTATGCGCAGTTCTATCTCCAGCGTGGTGTCCTCCATAAGCTTCGGAGTGACACTTGCGTAAGATCTGTTCCTGTTCATGCTGAGGTATACAACGTCTAATAACACCATCTACTCCTTCTTTATAAAGGTGTGGGTCATCCCAGAAGTAATGTCTTAAATCATAGAAAAACTTTTTCTTTTGCTGGTATGTGAAACTAGGTGGTATAAATTTAGCAACAATATAATTAGCATAATCAGCATACCATGGAGCAGTACGAGAAGCATTTATGACATTTAATTGTTCATCAGGGAAGCTATCATCAATAGGTAGTGGGTCATCAAGAACATTCTCTAACCTAGACAAGTTGTCTGCAACGAGGTTCTCAGCTCCCTTTCTATCAATAATATGCAAATAAAATTCTTGTAGCAAGAGAACCCATCTAATAAGTCTAGGCTTAGCATCTTTCTTTTCCATAAGGTATTTAATAGCAGCATGATCAGTGTGAACAATTACTTTAGAATCGACAATATAAGGTCTGAACTTATCACAAGCAAATACAACTGCTAAAAATTCTTATTCAGTAGTAGCATAATTTCTCTGGGCATTGTCTAGAGTTTTACTAGCATATTGAATAACATTTAATTTCTTATCAACTCTTTGGCCTAGAACAACACCTACAGCATAATCGCTAGCATCACACATAATTTCAAACGGTAAATTCCAATCAGGTGGCTGAACAATAGGTGCAGAAATCAAAGCTTTCTTAAGTATTTCAAATGCTTCTACACAATCATCATCAAAGACAAAAGGAACATGTTTTTGTAAGAGATTAGTTAGAGGCCTGGAGATTTTGGAGAAGTCCTTAATGAACCTCCTATAAAAACCAGCATGACCAAGGAAACTTCTTATACCTTTAATGTCCTTGGGACACGACATCTTTTCAATAGAATCAACTTTAGCTTTATCAACTTCAATATCTCTTTTAGAAATTTTATGTCCCAAGACAATACCTTCATTAACCATAAAGTGGCACTTCTCCCAATTCAAGACAAGATTAGTTTCTTCACATCTCTGCAAAACTCGATCAAGGTTGCTCAAGCAATCATCAAAACAAGTTCCATAAACGGAGAAATCATCCATGAAAACCTCAACAATCTTTTCACAAAAATCAAAGAATATAGCCATCATGCATCTTTGAAAGGTAGCAGGTGCATTACATAAACAAAAAAGGCATACATCTATAAGCAAAGGTACCGAAAGATCCTTATAGATGGTCACATTACCATCCGCGTCTGTCTTCTTCTTAAAGATCCACTTGTTTTCTATGGCTCGCCGATCATCGGGCAAGTCAGTCAAAGTCCATACTTCGTTTTCATACATGGATCCTATCTCGGATTTCATGGCTTCTAGCCATTTGTCGGAATCCGGGCCCGCCATCGCTTCTTCATAGTTCGAAGGTTCACCGTTGTCTAACAACATGATTTCTAGGACAGGGTTGCCGTACCACTCTGGTGCGGAACGTGTCCTTGTGGACCTACGAAGTTCAGTAGTAACTTGATCCGAAGCTTCATGATCATCATCATTAACTTCCTCCCCAGTCGGTGTAGGCACCACAGGAACATCTTCCCGCGCTGCGCTACTTTCCGGTTCGGAAGGGGTGACTATCACCTCATCAAGTTCCACTTTCCTCCCACTCAATTCTTTCGAGAGAAACTCCTTCTCCAGAAAGGACCCGTTCTTGGCAACGAAGATCTTGCCTTCGGATCTGAGGTAGAAGGTATACCCAATGGTTTCCTTAGGGTATCCTATGAAGACGCATTTCTCCGACTTGGGTTCGAGCTTTTCAGGTTGAAGTTTCTTGACATAAGCATCGCATCCCCAAACTTTTAGAAACGACAGCTTAGGTTTCTTCCCAAACCATAATTCATACGGTGTCGTCTCAACGGATTTCGACGGAGCCCTATTTAAAGTGAATGCGGCAGTCTCTAAAGCATAGCCCCAAAATGAGAGCGGTAAATCGGTAAGAGACATCATAGATCGCACCATATCCAATAGAGTGCGATTACGACGTTCGGACACACAGTTTCTCTGAGGTGTTCCAGGCGGCGTGAGTTGTGAAACTATTCCACATTTCCTTAAGTGTGCACCAAACTCTTGACTTAAATATTCTCCACCACGATCTGATCGTAAGAATTTTATTTTCCTGTCACGTTGATTCTCAACCTCACTCTGAAATTCCTTGAACCTTTCAAAGGTTTCAGACTTGTGTTTCATTAGGTAGACATACCCATATCTACTTAAGTCATCAGTGAGAGTGAGAACATAACGATATCCTCCGCGAGCCTCAACACTCATTGGACCGCACACATCGGTATGTATGATTTCCAATAAGTTGGTTGCTCGCTCCATTGTTCCGGAGAACGGAGTCTTGGTCATCTTACCCATGAGGCATGGTTCGCACGTGTCAAATGATTCGTAATCAAGAGACTCAAAAAGTCCATCTGCATGGAGCTTCTTCATGCGCTTGACACCAATGTGACCAAGGCGGCAGTGCCACAAGTATGTGGGACTATCGTTATCAACTTTACATCTTTTGGTATTCACACTATGAATATGTGTAACATCACGTTCGAGATTCATCAAGAATAAACCATTGACCAGCGGGGCATGACCATAAAACATATCTCTCAAATAAATAGAACAACCATTATTCTCGGATTTAAATGAGTAGCCATCTCGAATTAAACGAGATCCAGATACAATGTTCATGCTCAAAGCTGGCACTAAATAACAATTATTGAGGTTTCAAACTAATCCCGTGGGTAGATGCAGAGGTAGCGTGCCGACGGCGATCACATCGACCTTGGAACCATTCCCGACGCGCATTGTCACCTCGTCCTTCGCCAGTCTCCGTTTATTCCGTAGTTCCTGTTTTGAGTTACAAATATGAGCAACCGCACCGGTATCAAATACCCAGGAGCTACTGCGAGTACTGGTAAGGTACACATCAATTACATGTATATCACATATACCTTTGGTGTTGCCGGCCTTCTTGTCTGCTAAGTATTTGGGGCAGTTCCGCTTCCAGTGACCACTTCCCTTGCAATAAAAGCACTCAGTCTCGGGCTTGGGTCCATTCCTTGGCTTCTTCCCGGCAACTGGCTTACCGGGCGCGGCAACTCCCTTGCCGTCCTTCTTGAAGTTCTTCTTACCCTTGCCCTTCTTGAACTTAGTGGTTTTATTCACCATCAACACTTGATGTTCTTTTCTGATCTCCACCTCCGCTGATTTCAGCATTGAATATACCTCAGGAATGGTCTTTTCCATCCCCTGCATATTGAAGTTCATCACAAAGCTCTTGTAGCTTGGTGGAAGCGACTGGAGGATTCTGTCAATGACCGCGTCATCCGGGAGATTAACTCCCAGCTGAGTCAAGCGGTTGTGCAACCCAGACATTCTGAGTATGTGCTCACTAACAGAACTATTCTCCTCCATTTTACAGCTGAAGAACTTGTCGGAGACTTCATATCTCTCGACCCGGGCATGAGCTTGGAAAACCAATTTCAGCTCCTCGAACATCTCATATGCTCCATGTTTCTCAAAACGCTTTTGGAGACCCGGTTCTAAGCTGTAAAGCATGCCGCACTGAACGAGGGAGTAATCATCAGCACGCTGCTGCCAAGCGTTCATAACGTCTTGGTTCTCTGGGATTGGTGCATCACCTAGCGGTGCTTCTAAGACATAATCTTTCTTGGCTACTATGAGGATGATCCTCAGGTTCCGGACCCAGTCCGTATAGTTGCTGCCATCATCTTTCAGCTTGGTTTTCTCTAGGAACGCATTGAAATTGAGGACAACGTTGGCCATTTGATCTACAAGACATAGTGTAAAGATTTTAGACTAAGTTCATGATAATTAAGTTCATCTAATCAAATTACACAATGAACTCCCACTCAGATAGACATCCCTCCAGTCATCTAAGTGAAACATGATCCGAGTTAACTAGGCCGTGTCCGATCATCACGTGAGACGGACTAGTCAAGATCGGTGAACATCTCCATGTTGATCGTATCTTCTATACGACTCATGCTCGACCTTTCGGTCCTCCGTGTTCCGAGGCCATGTCTGTACATGCTAGGCTCGTCAAGTCAACCTAAGTGTATTGCGTGTGTTCCGAGGCCATGTCTGTACATGCTAGGCTCGTCAACACCCGTTGTATGCGAACGTTAGAATCTATCACACCCGATCATCACGTGGTGCTTCGAAACAACGAACCTTCGCAACGGTGCACAGTTAGGGTGAACACTTTCTTGAAATTATCATAAGGGATCATCTTACTTACTACCGTGGTTCTAAGCAAATAAGATGCAAAACATGATAAACATCACATGCAATCAAATAGTGACATGATATGGCCAATATCATTATGCTCCTTTGATCTCCATCTTCGGGGCACCATGATCATCTTCGTCACCGGCATGACACCATGATCTCCATCATCATGATCTCCATCATTGTGTCTTCATGAAGTCGTCACGCCAACGATTACTTCTACTTCTATGGCTAACGCGTTTAGCAACAAAGTAAAGTAATTTACATGGCGTTATTCAATGACACGCAGGTCATGCAAAATAATAAAGACAACTCCTATGGCTCCTGCCGGTTGTCATACTCATCGACATGCAAGTCGTGATTCCTATTACAAGAATATGATCAATCTCATACATCACATATATCATTCATCACATCTTTTGGCCATATCACATCACATAACACATGCTGCAAAAACAAGTTAGACGTCCTCTAATTGTTGTTGCAAGTTTTTACGTGGTTTGTAGGTTTCTAGCAAGAACGTTTCTTACCTACGTATGACCATAACGTGATTTGCCAATTTCTATTTACCCTTCATAAGGACCCTTTTCATCGAATCCGTTCCGAGTAAAGTAGGAGAGACAGACACCCGCTAGCCACCTTATGCAACTAGTGCATGTCAGTCGGTGGAACCTGTCTCACGTAAGCATACGTGTAAGGTCGGTCCGGGCCGCTTCATCCTACAATGCCGCCGAAACAAGAAACGACTAGTAGCGGCAAGAAGAATTGGCAACATCAACGCCCACAACTTCTTTGTGTTCTACTCGTGCATAGTAACTACGCATAAACCTGGCTCATGATGCCACTGTTGGGAATCGTAGCATAATTTTAAAATTTTCCTACGCTCACCAAGATGCATCTATGGAGTATACTAGCAACAAGGGGAAAGGAGTTCATCTACATACCCTTGTAGATCGCGAGCGGAAGCATTCCAATGAACGTGGATGACGGAGTCGTACTCGCCGTGATCCAAATCACCGATGACCGAGTGCCGAACGGATGGCACCTCCGCGTTCAACACACGTACGGTGCAGCGACGTCTCCTCCTTCTTGATCCAGCAAGGGGGAAGGAGAGGTTGATGGAGATCCAGCAGCACGACGGCGTGGTGGTGGATGTAGCGGGATGCCGGCAGGGCTTCGCCGAGCTTCTACGCGAGAGAGAGGTGTAGCAGGGGAGGAGGGAGGCGCCCAAGGCTGAGATATTGCTGCCCTCCCTCCCCCCCTTTATATAGGCCCCCTGGGAGGGGGGGGGGGGCGCCGGCCAAACCCATCTAGGGTGGGGGGGGGGGGGGCGGCGGCCAAGGGGGTGCCTTGCCCCCCAAGGCAAGTGGGAAGCCCCCCCACCCTAGGGTTTCCAACCCTAGGCGCATGGGGGGAGGCCCATGGGGGGGGCGCCCAGCCCACTAGGGGCTGGTTCCCTTCCGACTTCAGCCCACGGGGCCCTCCGGGATAGGTGGCCCCACCCGGTGGACCCCCGGGACCCTTCCGGTGGTCCCGGTACAATACCGGTAACCCCCGAAACTTTCCCGGTGGCCGAAACTTGACTTCCTATATATAATTCTTTACCTCCGGACCATTCCGGAACTCCTCGTGACGTTCGGGATCTCATCCGGGACTCCGAACAACTTTCGGGTTTCCGCATACACATATCTCTACAACCCTAGCGTCACCGAACCTTAAGTGTGTAGACCCTACGGGTTCGGGAGACATGCAGACATGACCGAGATGCCTCTCCGGTCAATAACCAACAGCGGGATCTGGATACCCATGTTGGCTCCCACATGTTCCACGATGATCTCATCGGATGAACCACGATGTCGAGGATTCAATCAATCCCGTATACAATTCCCTTTGTCCATCGGTATGTTACTTGCCCGAGATTCGATCGTCGGTATCCCAATACCTTGTTCAATCTCGTTACCGGCAAGTCTCTTTACTCGTACCGTAATGCATGATCCCGTGACTAACGCCTTAGTCACATAGAGCTCATTATGATGATGCATTACCAAGTGGGCCCAGAGATACCTCTCCGTCACACGGAGTGACAAATCCCAGTCTCGATCCGTGCCAACCCAACAGACACTTTCGGAGATACCCGTAGTGCACCTTTATAGTCACCCAGTTACGTTGTGACGTTTGGCACACCCAAAGCACTCCTACGGTATCCGGGAGTTGCACGATCTCATGGTCTAAGGAAAAGATGCTTGACATTGGAAAAGCTCTAGCAAACGAAACTACACGATCTTTTATGCTATGCTTAGGATTGGGTCTTGTCCATCACATCATTCTCCTAATGATGTGATCCCGTTATCAACGACATCCAATGTCCATAGTCAGGAAACCATGACTATCTATTGATCAACGAGCTAGTCAACTAGAGGCTTACTAGGGACACGTTGTGGTCTATGTATTCACACATGTATTACGATTTCCGGACAATACAATTATAGCATGAACAATAGACAATTACCATGAACAAAGAAATATAATAATAACCATTTATTATTGCCTCTAGGGCATATTTCCAACATTTTCTTGATCCTCTTTTGACACAGGTATTTGTGAGAAACCGGAATAACCATCTAGAGAGCAAAAATGTGTATGTTTGGATAATCTTTCTAGCATTTGATCAATAAAAGGTAAAGGGTAATGATCCTTTTTAGTAGCTTTATTTAATTTATGGAAATCAATTACCATCCTATAACATGTAACAATTCTTTGTGGGATCAATTCATCTTTATCATTAGGAAGAACAGTAATACCTCCCTTCTTAGGGACACAATGGACATGACTTACCCACTGACTATCAGCAACGGGATAAATTATACCTGCCTCAAGAAGCTTTAGTATTTCTTTTCTTACCACTTCTTTCATCTTAGGACCGTCATTGGTGATCAACAACTGGTTTAGCGTCTTTCTCCAACTTTATTTTGTGCTGGCATAAAGTGGGACTAATGCCCTTAAGATCATCAAGAGTATATCCAATAGCAGCACGGTGCTTCTTCAGAATTTTCAATAATATCTTTTCTTCATGCTCTGAAAGGTTAGCACTAATAATAACAGTATATATCTTTTTCTCATCCAGATAAGCATATTTAAGAGTATCAGGTAATGGTTTAAGCTCGAACACGGGATCACCCTTGGGTGGAGGAGGATCCCTAGGATTTCAACAGGCAAGTTGTGTTTCAAAATAGGTCCCTGTTTAAAGAATACTTCATCTATTTCCCTTCTTTCATTCATAAACATATCATTTTCATGGTCTAGCAAATATTGTTCTAAAGGATCATTAGGAGGCACGGCAATAGAAGCAAGACCAATAATTTCATCTTTACTAGGCAATTCCTCATCACGGGGTTGTCTACGAAATTTAGCAAAGTTAAACTCATGAGACATATCCCCCAAACCAATAGTAACAACATCCTTTTCGCAGTCTATCCTAGCATTAACAGTATTCAAGAAGGGTCTACCAAATATGATGGGACAAAAGTTATCTTGTGGGGAACCAAGAACAACAAAATCAGCAGGATATTTAACTTTTCCACACAAGACTTCAACATCTCTAACAATCCCGATTGGTGAAATAGTATCTCTATTGGCAAGCTTAATTGTAACATCAATTTATTCTATCTCAGCAGGTGCAATATCATGCATAATTTCTTTATATAAGGAATGAGGTATTGCACTTGCACTAGCACCCATATCACATAAGCCATGATAACAATGATCTCATATTTTAACAGAAATAACATGCATGCCTACAACAGGTCTATGTTTATTTTTAATATCAGGTCTAGCAATTCTAGCAGTTTCCTCACAGAAGTAAATAACATGCCCATCAATGTTATCAGCCAAGAGATCTTTAACCATAGCAACACTAGGTTCTACTTTAATTTTCTCAGGGGGCTTGGGTGTCTTAATGTTACTTTTGTTGACCACAGTTGAAGCTTTAGCATGATCCTTTATTCTAACGGGGAAAGGTGGTTTCTCAATATAAGCAGTAGGAACGACATGATCATTATAAGTGATAGTCTTTTCTTCAACTTTAATTGGTGCAACTACTTTTAATTCAATGGGAGGATTATATTTAAACCACTTCTCCTTAGGGAGATCAACATTAGTAGCAAAGGATTCACAGAAAGAAGCTACTATCTCGGAGTCAAGTCCATATTTAGAGCTAAATTCAGGGAAAACATTGGTATCCATAAAAGATTTAACACAATCAAACTTAGGTGTTATACCTGACTCCTTACCTTCGTCGAGGTCCCAATCTTCAGAGTTGCGTTTAATTCTTTCCAATAAATCCCATTTGAATTCAATAGTCTTCATCATAAAAGAGCCAGTACAAGAAGTATCGAGCATGGAACGATTATTGAGAGAAAGTCGAGCATAAATTTTTTGAATAATCATTTCTCTTGAGAGCTCATGATTGGGGCATGAATATAACATTGACTTAAGTCTCCCCCAAGCTTGAGCGATGCTTTCTCCTTCGCGAGGCCAAAACTTATATATGTAATTACGATCACGATGAACAAGATGCATAGGATAAAACTTCCGATGAAATTCCAATTTCAATCGGTTGTAGTTCCATGATCCCATATCATCACATAGCCTAAACCATGTCAATGCCTCTCCCTTCAAAGATAAAGGGAATACCTTCTTCTTGATAACATCCTCGGGCATACTTGCAAGCTTAAATAATCCACAAACTTCATCCACATAGATTAGGTGCAAATCGGGATGTAATGTTCCATCACCTGTGAAAGGATTAGCTAGCAGTTTCTCTATCATACCCGAAGGAATTTCAAAGTAAACATTTTCAGTAGTTTCAGTAGGTTGAGGAGAAACTCTTTGCTCTACTGGTCGGGGTGAAGATACCCCGAACAAGCCCCTCAGAGGATTACTTTCCATAGTAACAAGTGACACTAAATTTCAGCACACTATATAAATTTTTCCTTACCAAATTCCACCTACCAAAGGCGCTTCACTCCCCGGAAACGGTGCCAGAAAAGAGTCTTGATGACCCACAACTATATGTGATCTATTGTAGTCCTTTCAATAAGTAAGAGTGTCGAACCCAACGAGGAGCAGAAGGAAATGATAAGCGGTTTTCAGCAAGGTATTCTCTGCAAGCACTGAGATTACCGGTAACAGGTAGTTTTGTGATCATGTAATTTGTAACGGGTAACAAGTAATGTAAGTAAACAAGGTGCAGAAAGATGGACCAATCCTTTTTGTAGCAAAGGACAAGCCTGGACAAACTCTTATATAGAGAAAAGCGCTCCCGAGGACACATGGGAATTATCGTCAAGCTAGTTTTCATCATGCTCATATGATTCGCGTTCGTTACTTTGATAATTTGGTATGTGGGTGGACCGGTGCTTAGGTGCTGTCCTTTCTTGGACAAGCATCCCACTTATGATTAACCCCTATTGCAAGCATCCGCAACTACAAAAGAAGTATTAAGGTAAACCTAACCATAGCATGAAACATATGGATCCAAATCAGCCCCTTACGAAGCAACTCATAAACTAGGGTTTAAGCTTCTGTCACTCTAGCAACCCATCATCTACTTATTACTTTCCAATGCCTTCCTCTAGGCCCAAACAATGGTGTAGTGTCATGTAGTCGACGTTCACATAACACCACTAGAGGAAAGACAACATACATCTCATCAAAATATCGAACGAATACCAAATTCACATGACTACTTATAGCAAGACTTCTCCCATGTCCTCAGGAACAAACGTAACTACTCACAAATCATATTCATGTTCATAATCAGAGGGGTATTAATATGCATAATGGATCTGAACATATGATCTTCCACCAAATAAACCAATTAGCATCAACTACAAGGAGTAATCAACACTACTAGCAACCCACAGGTACCAATCTGAGGCTTTGGGACAAAGATTGGATACAAGAGATGAACTAGGGTTTGAGAGGAGATGGTGCTGGTTGATACGTCTCCGTCGTATCTACTTTTCCAAACACTTTTGACCTTGTTTTGGACTCTAACTTGCATGATTTGAATGGAACTAACCCAGACTGATGCTGTTTTCAGCAGAATTGCCATGGTGTTATTTTTGTGCAGAAACAAATGTTCTCGGAATGACCTGAAAATCAACGAAGATTATTTTTGGAAAATATAAAAAATACTGGCGAAAGAATCAAGGCCAGGGGGCCCAAACCCTTTCCATGAGGGTGGGGCGCGCGCCTGCCCCCCTGGGCGTGCCCCCTGCCTCGTGGGCCCCCTGGTGCTCCACCGACCTCAACTCCAACTCTATATATTCGTGTTCGGGGAGAAAAAAATCAGAGAGAAGGATTCATCGCGTTTTACAACACGGAGCCGCCGCCAAGCCCTAATCTCTCTCGGGAGGTCTGATCTGGAGTCCGTTCGGGGCTTCGGAGAAGGGAATCCGTTGCCATCGTCATCATCAACCATCCTCCATCACCAATTTCATGATGCTCACCGCCGTGCGTGAGTAATTCCATCGTAGGCTTGCTGGACGGTGATGGGTTGGATGAGATTTATCATGTAATCGAGTTAGATTTGTTAGGGTTTGATCCCTAGTATCCACTATGTTCTGAGATTGATGTTGCTATGACTTTGCTATGCTTAATGCTTGTCACTAGGGCCCGAGTGCCATGATTTCAGATCTGAACCTATTATGTTTTCATGAATATATGTGAGTTCTTGATCCTATCTTGCAAGTCTATAGTCACCTACTATGTGTTATGATCCGACAACCCCGAAGTGACAATAATTGGGACCACTCCCGGTGATGACCGTAGTTTGAGGAGTTCATGTATTCACTATGTGTTAATGCTTTGGTCCGGTACTCTATTAAAAGGAGGCCTTAATATCCCTTAGTTTCCACTAGGACCCCGCTGTCACGGGAGGGTAGGACAAAAGATGTCATGCAAGTTCTTTTCCATAAGCACGTATGACTATATTCGGAATACATGCCTACATTACATTGATGAATTGGAACTAGTTCTGTGTCACCCTATGTTATGATTGTTACATGATGAACCGCATCCGGCATAATTCTCCATCACCGATCCAATGCCTACGAGCTTTTCACATATTGTTCTTCGCTTATTTACTTTTCCGTTGTCACTGTTACAATCACTACAAAACCCAAAAATATTACTTTTGCTACTGTTACCGTTACTATCATACTACTTTGCTACTAAATACTTTGCTGCAGATACTAAGTTATCCAGGTGTGGTTGAATTGACAACTCAACTGCTAATACTTGAGAATATTCTTTGGCTCCCCTTGTGTCGAATCAATAAATTTGGGTTGAATACTCTACCCTCGAAAACTGTTGCGATACCCTATACTTGTGGGTTATCAAGACTATTTTCTGGCGCCGTTGCCGGGGAGCATAGCTCTATTCCTTGAGTCACTTGGGATTTATATCTGCTGGCCACTATGAAGAACTTGAAAGACGAGAAAACTAAAATTTATCCCTCAACTACGAGGGGAGGTAAGGAACTGCCATCTAGCTGTGCACTTGATTCACCTTCTGTTTTGAGTAAGCTTGCGACACCTAAACCTGCTTCTGCTATTAATTCTGATATGTCGCATGTTATTGATAATGCCACTTCTTCTATGCTTGATACTACTGTGCCACTTGGTGAATTTCTTGATGAACAACTTGCTAGGGCTAGAGAGAATGAAATTATTGAAACTGATAATATTGATGAAAGTGATGATGAAGATTCTCCCCCTAAATATGAATTGCCTGTTGTGCCTGAGGGCTATGTTATGGATGAAGAAACTGCTAGAGACTTTCTTGCTTGCAATGATAGAAGTGATCTTAAGAAATTATTAGCTAAGCTTAAACAAAAAACTTTGAATGCTAGAATGAAATATGATCCTGCTTATGCTACTTCACCTATCTTTGTTACTGATAAGGATTATGAATTCTCTATTGATCCTGATAATATTACTTTGGTTGAATCTGATCCTTTCTATGGCTATGAATCTGAAACTGTTGTGGCACATCTGACTAAATTAAATGATATAGCCACCCTTTTCACTAATGATGAGAAAACTCGCTACTACTATATCCTTAAAATATTTCCGTTCTCATTAGAGGGTGATGCTAAGATATGGTTTAATTCTCTTGATCCTGGTTGTGTGCATAGCCCCCAGGATATGATTTATTACTTCTCTGCTAAATATTTCCCTGCTCATAAGAAACAAGCTGCTTTAAGGGAAATATATAATTTTGTGCAAATTGAAGAAGAGAGTCTCCCACAAGCTTGGGGGAGGCTTCTCCAATTACTTAATGCTTTGCCTGATCATCCTCTCAAGAAAAATGAAATACTTGATATCTTTTATAATGGACTAACCGATGCTTCCAGAGACCACCTGGATAGTTGTGCTGGTTGTGTTTTCAGGGAAAGAACACCAGATGAAGTTGAAATTCTATTGAATAATATGTTGACCAATGAAAATAATCGGACACTTCCTAAACCAACTCCTAAGCCAACTCCGGAGAAAAGGGGTATACTATTTCTAAGTCCAGAAGATATGCAAGAGGCAAAGAAATCTATGAAGGAAAAAGGTATAAAAGCTGAAGATGTTAAGAATTTACCTCCTATTAAAGAAATACATGGTCTTAATTTACCGCCTGTTGAAGAAATATATGATCTTAATTCATCACCTATTGAAGAAACACATGGTCTTGATAACCCGACACAGGTAGTAAAGGTAAATTCTCTCTATAGATATGATAAAGCTGAAATCCCTCCTACTAGGTTTGCTAGCCAATGTTTGGATGAGTTTGATAACTTTATGGTTAAGCAAGAAGATTTTAATGCTTATTTTGGTAGACAATTAAAACAAAATGCTTATATGATTGAACACTTGGGTGATTATATGTCTAGAGTTAAAGGTGAACTTAAACTCATTAGTAAACATGCTTCTATGGTTACCACTCAAGTAGAACAAGTACTTAAAGCTCAGAATGATTTGCTCAATGAATTGAATAGTAAGAATAATAACTTTGTTGTTAGAGTGGCTACTAGAACTGGTAGAATGACTCAGGAACCTTTGTATCCTGAAGGCCATCCTAAGAGAATTGAGCAGGATTCTCAAAGAAATAATTTAGATGCACCTAGTCGTTCTAAAAGGAAGAAAAAAGAAAAATGATAGGACTTTGCATGCTTCTAGTGAACCTGTTGTTGACACACCTGAGAATCCCAATGATATTTCTATTTCTGATGCTGAAACACAATCTGGTAATGAACATGAACCTAGCGATAATGTTAATGATGATGTTCATGTTGATGCTCAACCTAGCAATGACAATGATGTAGAAATTGAACCTGCTGTTGATCTTGATAACCCACAATCAAAGAATCAACGTTATGATAAGAGAGACTTTGTCGCTAGGAAGCACGGTAAAGAAAGAGAACCATGGGTTCAGAAACCCATGCATTTTCCTCCCAAACCATCCAAGAAAAAGGATGATGAGGATTTTGAGCGCTTTGCTGAAATGATTAGACCTATCTTTTTGCGTATGCGATTAACTGATATGCTCAAAATGAATCCTTACGCTAAGTATATGAAGGAAATTGTTACTAATAAAAGAAAGATATCGGAAGCTGAAATTTCCACCATGCTTGCTAATTATACTTTTAAGGGTGGAATATCTAAGAAACTTGGAGATCCAGGAGTACCCACTATACCATGCTCCATTAAAAGAAATTATGTTAGAACTGCTTTATGTGATCTTGGAGCCGGTGTTAGTGTTATGCCTCTCTCTTTATACCGTAGACTTGATTTGAATAAGTTGACACCTACTAAAATATCTTTGCAGATGGCTGATAAATCAACTGCTATACCTGTCGGTATTTGTGAGGATGTGCCTGTTGTGGTTGCAAACGTTACTATTTTAACGGACTTTGTTATTCTTGATATTCCCGAGGACGATAGTATGTCTATTATTCTTGGAAGACCCTTTTTGAATACTGCAGGGGCTGTTATTGATTGCAACAAAGGCAATGTCACTTTTCATGTCAATGGTAATGAGCATACGGTACACTTTCCGAGGAAACAACCTCAAGTCCACAGTATCAACTCTATTGGAAAAATTCCATCGATTATTTTTGGAGGTTTTGAATTTCCTCTTCCTACTGCCAAGAAGAAATATGATATTCTTATTATTGGGGATGTGCATATCCCCGTTGAGGTAACCTAGTGTTATTCGAAATTTCTCCGGTTCATGTTATTCGGAATGAGTTTGTTAACAAGAGTTGATCAACCTTGTTAGTGGATTCCTTTTGATGAGCATGAGATGGATGAAGTTAGAAAGCACAACCTTCTGTACCCTTTTTTTTACTTTCTGTTATTTAGTTGAAATAAAGTAAAAATAGTATTTTTTTGTCTGTTTTATGAATTATCCGTGCAATATAAAAATACCCCAAAAATAAAAGTTCTCCAAATGCCCTGCCAATTTAATATGATTTTTTCTGGAATATTTGAGAATATTTGGCACTGAGAACACATCAGGGGGAGCTGGCACCTGGCCACGAGGGTCCAGGGCGCGCCCCCTGCCTCGTGGGCCCATGGTGGCTCCCCTCCACTTATTCCTGCACCCACACACTTCTTCTTCCTCCCAAAAAATCACCAACCAGCTCAAGCACGAGTTCTAGCTCATTTTGCTGCGATTTTCGATCTCCTTGCTCAAAGCACCTCTCACAAAACTGCTTTGGCAGATTGTTCCTTGGTATCTGACTCCTCCATTGGTCCAATTAGTTTTTGTTCTAGTGCTTTATTCATTGCAAATTTTTGCTGCCTAGGTGACCATGTTCTTGAGCTTGCATCTCAAATTTATATGGTTCCAAGTAGTTCTAATGCATGATATAGGCTCTAGGCACTTGTAGGAGTAGTTGCTATCAATTTTGTTGAGCTTGGTTCACTTTTATTTGAAGTTACGAAAAATTTCAGAAATTTTTCAGAGGAAGAAATATGTTTAGGAAAATGTACCAAGGTGGTTCTTCAAGGAAGCAAGGACCCAGGCTTGCAATGCGCGATGCTGACGATGAACCACCAAGGGACGCTCAAGTGCGGGCTTGTGAATGGCCTTCAGAGGACTTCATGGATCAAGCAGGAATCAAGGAAGAATTTAACGCACATGTGCGTAACGCCGATCTTGTGAGCTTCGAGGCAGATAAGTGCCGTCAGTACTACTATCTCACTAATTCCTTTGTGGGGAGGTTTGAATTTTCATCGTCACGCAATTCTCAAACTGTCATGTTTGATCTTTATGAAAATTCTTATACTATGGAGTTAGAGGATTTTACCACTGCTTGCAAACTTCCACAATGGGGTAGTACTAGTGAACCTCGCAAATCTGAATTTAGAGATTTTCTTGCTAGTATAACTGTGGGGGAATCTAGAGACATAGCACAAGCTACCATAGGGAGCATTCATTTTCCTGCTATACATTATTTTGCTCTCTTCATAGGTAGGTGCATAAATGGTAAGGATGAAGCATGTCACATGTGTGTCTCCGACCTCAGTGTCCTTAGGAGTGCTGTGTTAAGAGATAAACATTATCATTTGGGAGCCATTGTTGCACGTAGGTTACATAATAATGGATTTAATGGAGATTTCTTTGGTGGAATTTATGCAACTCGTTTAGCTAATTTTCTTGGTGTAACCATACATGAGGATGATATTGAGTTGCCTCCTGCTTATTTAGATTATGAGGCTATGGTTCGTCATCGTTTTGTTGAGAGGAACGACCAGTTCCTCCAGCACCGACTAATCTTTGACAGACGACACACCTATCACGTCGCTCTCCCTGCTTCTACCTTCTTTGACTTTCAGGCAAAGGGGAGATATTTCATAACCAGGGAGGAGGCGAACGAGTACGAGAGGAGGGCTGAGATAGCTCGCCTCCAAGCTGCAGCCCACAATGCAATGACTGCTGCATCTCAGTACGACCCCAACTACAACTTTGGATATCCGCCAGGCCAGCCGTGGCAATAGACCAACTTAGGCCAAAAGCCTAAGCTTGGGGGAGTACGTATTTCTCACCGACATTACATTTATGTTTACACACTCATTGCTAGATGTCGGTGCTCATACTCTTTCACTGAATATCCATGCTATTTTTTTCCTTTTTATGCTTTCTTCTTGTGTGTTTGATAAACCTTAAGAAAACCAAAACAAAAAATTAGTTGTAGCTTTTAGCTAGTTTACTTTTCTTGCTGTAGTAGTAATAATTAAAAGAAAACCCAAAAAGATTTCCCATTCTCCTTTTGCTTGTTGGGAGCTTTCCCGTGTAAATAATTTTATTTCTTTTCTTTTCTTTGAGGGTCGATAGGAGAAGACCATAATGAAATTGTTGAAGTGGCTCTTATATGCATGATTGTTGATCTAACCAAGAGCCCATATTGCCTTGTCTTCTCCTGTTTATTGAATGCCTGCAGATTCCAGCCTAGTCCAATGCACGTGCATTATTATTATTCACATCGTTCGGTCATGCAAGTGAAAGGAAATTATGACGATATATGATGGACTGATTGAGATGAGAGAAGCTGGTATGAACTTGACCTCTCTTGTTTTTGTAAATATGATTAGTTCATCGTTCCTGATTCAGCCTATTATGAATAAACATGTTTGCAATGACAATTAGAGATTATAGTTGCTTATGCCATGCTTAATTAGCTAGGAGTTTATAATGGTTTACCTTGCGTGCCAACATGCTATTAAAATGGTTGTGATGTGGTATGATAGGGTGGTATCCTCCTTTGAATGATTCGAGTGACTTGATTTGGCACATGTTCACACATGTAGTTGAAACAAAATCAACATAGCCTCCACGATATTTATGTTCATGGTGGATTATATCCTACTCATGCTTGCACGCAATGTTTATTAATTTTAATGCATGTTCATGACTGGTGTCGCTCTCTAGTTGGTCGCTTCCTAGTCTTTTGCTAGCCTTCACTTGTACTAAGCGGGAATAATGCTTGTGCATCCAATCCCTTAAACCCCAAAGTTATTCCATATGAGTCCACCATACCTTCCTATATGCGGTATCTACCTGCCGTTCCAAGTAAATTTGTATGTGCCAAACTCTAAACCTTCAAATGAAATTATGTTTTGTATGCTCGAATAGCTCATGTATCAACTAGGGCTATCCGTATCTTCCATGTTAGGCGGGTTATTCTCAAGAGGAGTGGACTCCGCTCATCACTCACGAGAAAATGGCTGGTCACCGGGATGCCCAGTCCCATGCTTTATGCAAACCAAATCAAAATAATTGCAAACAAAACTCCCCCGGGACTATTGTTAGTTGGAGGAACTCGTTGTTTCGAGCAAGCCATGGATTGATGCTTGTTGGTGGAGGGGGAGTATAAACTTTACCATTCTGTTTGGGAACCGCCTATAATGTGTGTAGCATGGAAGATATCGCCATCTCTCGGTTGTTATGTTGACAATGAAAGTATGCCGCTCAAAATATTATTTATCTCTGCTTTAAAATCGAGCCCTGGCACCTCTACAAATCCCTGCTTCCCTCTGCGAAGGGCCTATCTATTTACTTTTATGTTGAGTCATCACCCTCTTATTAAAAAGCACCAGCTGGAGAGCACTGCTGTCATTTGCATCCATTACTATTAATTTATATTGTGTATGACTATGATTGGATCTCTTTTACCATGAATTACAATGTCTAGTCAGTCCTTGATATTTAAAGGTGCTCTGCATTTATGTTTTGCGGTCTCAGAAAGGGCTAGCGAGATACCATCTTGTTATATCATATCATGATTGTTTTGAGAAAGTGTTGTCATCCGAGATTTATTATTATTGCTCGCTAGTTGATTATGCCATTGATATGAGTAAGCATGAGGCCTAAATGTTATTGTGAATATGGTTAGTTCATAATCTTTGCTGAAAACTTGAATGCTGGCTTTACATATTTACAACAACAAGAGCAAACAGAGTTTGTAAAAGTTTTTCTTTATCACTTTCAGTTTATCAACTGAATTGCTTGAGGACAAGCAAAGGTTTAAGCTTGGGGGAGTTGATACGTCTCCGTCGTATCTACTTTTCCAAACACTTTTGCCCTTGTTTTGGACTCTAACTTGCATGATTTGAATGGAACTAACCCGGACTAACGCTGTTTTCAGCAGAATTGCCATGGTGTTATTTTTGTGCAGAAACAAAAGTTCTCGGAATGACCTGAAAATCAACAGAGATTATTTTTGGAAAATATAAAAAATACTGGCGAAAGAATCAAGGCCAGGGGGCCCACACCCTTTCCACGAGGGTGGGGGGCGTGCCCCCTGCCTCGTGGGCCTCCTGGTGCTCCACCGACCTCAACTCCAACTCTATATATTCGTGTTTGGGGAGAAAAAAATCAGAGAGAAGGATTCATCGCGTTTTACGACACGGAGCCGCCGCCAAGCCCTAATCTCTCTCGGGAGGGCTGATCTGGAGTCCGTTCGGGGCTCCGGAGAGGGGAATCCGTCACCATCATCATCATCAACCATCCTCCATCACCAATTTCATGATGCTCACCACCGTGCGTGAGTAATTCCATCGTAGGCTTGCTGGACGGTGATGGGTTGGATGAGATTTATCATGTAATCGAGTTAGATTTGTTAGGGTTTGATCCCTAGTATCCAGTATGTTCTGAGATTGATGTTGCTATAACTTTGCTATGCTTAATGCTTGTCACTAGGGCCCGAGTGCCATGATTTCAGATCTGAACCTATTATGTTTTCATGAATATATGTGAGTTCTTGATCCTATCTTGCAAGTCTATAGTCACCTACTATGTGTTATGATCCGGCAACCCCGAAGTGACAATAATCGGGACCACTCCCGGTGATGACCGTAGTTTGAGGAGTTCATGTATTCACTATGTGTTAATGCTTTGGTCCGGTACTCTATTAAAAGGAGGCCTTAATATCCCTTAGTTTCCACTAGGACCCCGCTGCCACGGGAGGGTAGGACAAAAGATGTCATGCAAGTTCTTTTCCATAAGCACGTATTACTATATTCGGAATACATGCCTACATTACATTGATGAATTGGAGCTAGTTCTGTGTCACCCTATGTTATGATTGTTACATGATGAACCGCATCCGGCATAATTCTCCATCACCGGTCCAATGCCTACGAGCTTTTCACATATTGTTCTTCGCTTATTTACTTTTCCGTTGTCACTGTTACAATCACTACAAAACCCAAAAATATTACTTTTGCTACTGTTACCGTTACTATCATACTACTTTGTTACTAAATACTTTGCTGCAGATACTAAGTTATCCAGGTGTGGTTGAATTGACAACTCAACTGCTAATACTTGAGAATATTCTTCGGCTCCCCTTGTGTCGAATCAATAAATTTGGGTTGAATACTCTACCCTCGAAAACTGTTGCGATCCCCTATACTTGTGGGTTATCACTCGTGAAGATGTTGATGGAGATTGACCCCCTCCCGATGAGAGGATCGTTGGTGATGACGGTGGCGATGATTTCCCCCTCCTGGAGGGAAGTTTCCCCGGCAGAACAGCTCTGCCGGAGCCCTAGATTGGTTCCGCCAAGGTTCCGCCTCGTGGCGGCGGAGTTTCTTCCCGAAAGCTTGCTTATGATTTTTTCTCGGACGAAAGACTTCATATAGCAGAAGATGGGCACCGGAGGCCTGCCAGGGGGCCCATGTGTCGGTGTACAAAAAGAGGGGTGCGGTTTTGTACCCCTATACCTGTGCACGGGCAGTCGGAGCCGCGCCTACGGTCACGCCAAGCAGAACAGCGGAAGTAAGCCAAGGTAAGACCAAAGCCCAAGATAATAAGAGCAACGGCACGGCCAAGACCACAAAGAGCAGAGGGACGAAGCAGGTTCCCCCGGCAAGACCCTTGCCGGGGCAGCCTCAGCAGCCCCGGCAAGATCCTTGCCGGGACAGCTCGCCCTGCACCAACAAAGCGGGCCACCCTTGAGCCCACGGTCTCCAACGTCACGTTGGGCCAGGGCTCGGGAGGCACCTCCGTGGTGGCATGCAGATATTTGTGAAGACATATTCAGGATCAGATGAGGATTAGAAGACGACGATCCTCGGCAAGATCCTTGCCAAGGAAGGCCACCAGACCCCCGGCAAGGCCCTTGCCGGGGACGACAGCGCGCCACGGCAAGACCCTTGCCGGGCCACACGGCAAGACCCTTGTCGGGCCACCCAGCAAGGCCCTCACCAAGGACGCCAGCAGGGCCACCACCAGGCCCACGCCAACCAAGCTTCCACCGCCGTTCACATGCAGCTGCCAACCCAACCAGCTGGGCGGGCACCTGCGTGGCAACATGCCGCTCCCAGGCCAACTCATCGAGCGCCTGCGTGGCGACATGCAGATCTTCGTGAAGGCTCCGCCACTGCGCCACCTCAGCTGCCTGCCTGCCTACATGGCACCACGCGCCTCACTGGCCAGGGCGCGTGTCAAAGCGAGGAGGAGCGGCGACGGACGGGACGGGCCTCGCCCCCGTCCCCAATAAAGCAAGGGGACACCTAAGCTACGCATTAAATGCGTCTTGTCCTGTAATATGAGCGATAAGCTCAGGGCACTGTACGCCTTTCCACCTCCTGTGTGCCATTGTGGCAGCCCCTTCCGACTATAAAAGGAGGCCCATGGCATACTGGAGAAGGATTCGGCTCTTTCGAACCACGCACTGACCACAGCTAGTTCGAGAGCTCAAGAACTCTCTGAAATACACCCACCAAAGCAGGACTAGGGTTTTACGCATCCTCGCGGCCCGAACCTGGGTAAACGATCCTTGTGCTGTCTACTAGCCCTGCTCTTCTCGCAACCCCGCGCCCCGGCAACCGTAGTAGGGATTCTTGTGATCCCATAGGTGTCGTTCCACACCGACACCACGAGGCAGGGGCGCGCGCCCAGGGGGGTAGGGCGTGCCCCCCACCCTCGTGGCCAGGGTGTGGGCCCCTCTGGTGGATTCTTTCGCCAGTATTTTTTATTAATTTCAAAAATGACTTCTGTGAAGTTTCAGGACTTTTGGAGCTGTGCAGAATAGGTCTCTAATATTTGCTCCTTTTCCAGCCCAGAATTCCAGCTGCCGACATTCTCCCTCTTCATGTAAACCATGTAAAATAAGAGAGAATAGGCATGAGTATTGTGACATAACGTGTAATAACAGCCCATAATGCAATAAATATTGATATAAAAGCATGATGCAAAATGGACGTATCAATCGTGCAGTGTTCTTTCCCAGTGACAGAAGGGGCAGCAAGACATGTATTGATCGTTGCTATTAAGGATAACAAGATGGGGTCTATTCCTACATGAATAGACCTTGTCTACATCATGTCATCGTTCTTATTGCATTACTTCGTTTCTCCATGAACTTAATACACTAGATGCATGCTGGATAGCGGTTGATGTGTGGAGTAATAGTAGTAGATGCAGGCAGGACTCGGTCTACTTATCTTGGACGTGATGCCTATGTAATGATCATTGCCTGGATATCGTCATAATTATTTTAAGTTCTATCAATTGCCCAGCTGTAATTTGTTTACCCGCCATATGCTATTTTCTTGAGAGAAGTCACTAGTAAAATCTACGGCCCCCGAGTCTATTCTTTAGTATATTTGGATCGAGATCTATTTTTATTTGCTTTTTTTCCAGATCTATTATTCTAAAACCCAAAACTACCTTGCTGCACTTTTTATTTATTTATTTTATTTTGTTTCATTGAGAGATCTATTTATCCAAATTCATACAAACCAATCTATCTTTTACACGAGAGGGGTTGGCAACCCCTCTTACGCGTGGGTTGCAAGTATTTGTTCTTTGTGTGCAGGTAGCATTTACATAGTGTTGCTTGGTTCTCCTACTGGTTCGATAACCTTGGTTTCATCACTTAGGGAAATACCTACCATAGCTGTGCTGCGTCATCCCTTGCACTTCGGGGAAAAACTGACGCGGACATGAGCCATCAGTTGGCGGAACCATCTCATTAATGAGATCACTTTGTAGTAATTAATTTTATTAATTTGTAGTAGGAAAAACCCCAACTTTTATGCAAAAACTCAGACATAGAGCCTCCACGGCTATATTGCATATAGTGATAGAGTTATTTTCATCTGCTTCCATCTGTGATCTTGCCGGTACATTCAATGGACTGACCTACACCGCTGCAACTTATCATGTTGCAGGATTTCTACGATGAGTTAGAGTTACATTGTGGTTACGATCTACACTCAACATGCCGTTGGTGTTGATGGGACTCCACACCCTTATGTTTGTTTTCTGCTGTGTTATATGAGGTATACTCTGGATCTACGTTATTCTTTTTAACATGTGATGTTATGGTATTTCATTGATATACTGTGTGTGCTAGCAATTGACCCAGGGATAGCACAGAAAGCACAGAGGCACCGATCCATTTGGGTCAGGTCGCTACATACAGATCAAACGAAGGAGAAGTTTTGTGCTAATAAGATCGAAGACTACTATTGCAACACGGTGAATGTCCCATCCAACTGCACTCAAGGCCCACTTGGACACTGGTTGGATGTGGTCCAAGAGACATGCAATCGATGGTCTGGTTGTGTTGATCAAGTGAACACTTTTCCATCGAGTAAGGTGAAATTACGAATTATGGCCCTCTCATTCAGTAGCTATACAAGCAATGCAATAAAAAGGGTGGCGGTAGGGCCTTCACATTGCACCATTGCTACAAATAACTATTTGGCAATCAAAAGTGGATCCGGAGGAACTTGAGAACGAGACCAAAGAGAATGAGGATTAACATATCCATTGAATTCGATGACGAGGAGGATGAAAATCCAAAGAAAAGGCTGGATGGTGCAATGATTACAAAAGAGAGAAAGAAGGTGTCGGCCCTACAAAGAGGAGCTTTGTGCAATGATCGAAACCAATAATGCTTTGGCAGTCCTACAGAAAGAAGAGAAGGCGACAAGGTGGAATGAGCTCAAGTTTATGGAGGATGAGAAGTGGACAGAAAAGTTGGTGGCACAAGCAAAGATGGTAAAAGAGGAGGAGCATAAGCTTGCACTTGAGGAGGAGAGGCTTGCAAAAGAGAAGAAGGTCAACGAGAATGCTATCATGTTCATGGACCCGAGCACAATGGATGCCATGGCAAGGAAGTGTTGGGAGCTCGCTCATGAGGAGATCTTAGCTCAAAAGGAGATCGGCCGTGGTGGTGGTGGTACCCGTGGGGGTTATGGTGCTAGACATGGAGGATATGGTGGTGGCCACGATGGTGATGGTGATGGACATGGAGGAGATGGTGGTGGTCGTGGGGTGATGGTGGTGGCGGTGAGCATGAAAGCGCTTGAGTTTGTGTTGTATGCACTATAAAGGGCTCGGTCCACGACATGATACATTCTATGTTATGATTTTTTGGATCAAACTTGATCGATGTGGTGGCTTTCGGATGAACTATGCATGTTTTAATTTGAATTGCTAGATTGCATGAACTATATGCATGTTTATGGTTAATTTATTGTGTATGTTGAGTTTGAACTATTCATATGATTGATGAAATACCGTGCAATTGTTTGAAATGTATGGGCCATCAGATAGATGAATTAGTCAATAAACATTTAGTGCTTGCGCCGCTAAACCACATACCCCCTTCCTTGGCAAGGTTTCCTAAATTAGCTTAGGTCTGGTGCAAGTCTTGTTGAGTATGTCATGTGCTTGCTATAAAAAATTTGCTACAGAGGCCAACTTGTACGATGACGCTTCAAGACGTTACTATGTCGATTACTACAACATCGATGAATAGTGGGAGATGTCGGGTGGTTGCCCGAGACCTTGTGGGGTGGGATCGTTTGTTTTTCCTTTCAGATTCTCTAGGCATTGCATCTTGTATGTATTCAGACTTAATTTCCTCGCTTTCCACTATGTAATGGATGTTATGTAAGCCACGTGGCTTTTTGGATGTAATAATTTGGATCTTCCTACTTATCTATATTTTTCTTCCTCGTAGATGATTTTATAATGATTACCAACAATCTAATACCATGTACCGTTTAACCATGTGTGCATGGTTGAAGTTATATGATACAGACAGGTGTGAGATGCGCCTCTATTCTAGGATTGGCAGCAACACGCTAAATTGGAATAGTTTCGCATCTGGGGCCTTACATGGTGTCCCTTCTAAAATATGGGGAAGATGCCATCCTTTTCATGGAACATTATTTAGAAAAACTTGCAAGTATGAAGCTTATGTTTGTTCTTTTTCAACAAGTCACAAATGAGTCGTGATTTTCGACAAAGTTGAGTCATGTGCATGCATGTCTTTTTTATGGATTTTTTTGATGTCTGGACATAATTTTTAAAATATCACTCATTTACCCGACTATAATACCACTTGTTAGAATAGCAAGCACACTGTGATCTATTGAGGAACAGAAAGCAACCACATGATTTGTGAACCGGTTCGACAAACAAGCATGACTATGGTGCTCCCAATCCACATTGCTACCACCACAAAACTTGGCCACCGAGCATCGGCTCCCCATTGACTGCTTTGGTGATTAGTTCAGGAAGGTCCCCATCAATAGAATCATGGCGGGGTTTAGAGAGATGGCCAGGGGCGACAAGGCGAGAATGATAGCGTCGCCGACCACGGTTGGCAGGTACATGCGGTTGGTTGGTGGTACATACAAGGGTGTCGTTCGTTAGAGGAGGAACAAGCAGGAGGAGGAAGATGTCCCATCCGTTAGATTTCAACTCAAAAGCGAAGAAAATCGACTGAAATTTCGGCACAAATAGGCGACCCCGTATTAAACACTAGAGATTTGATTGAAGATACTTGAGATGTTGGACACACACATATACTCTGATGATCTTATGCCACCAGAGAACTAATGGAAGCTAAGTACACAAACTTGGATAAGCAAAACAGAGATACAAAGAAAGAAAAGAGAAGATACAGCCTCGGATGAAATCATCGGGCCTGACTATTTGCGTACCCACAAATGAGTACCTACATCAACCTCGCAAGATTTTAGAACTGCTGCCACGAAGTGTAGGTGCCACCGAACCACCAGTTGTACGGCGCAACATTGTTAGCCGTGACGACCCGGCCGTCATCGGTCTGTACCTTGAAGGACAGGCTCTGGCCGTTGAGGTAAGCATTGCTCTGCCAGCTGGCACCCCAGTTCCTGCTCATTATCATCCAGTCAGTCTTGGACCCCTTGATCCACATTTGGGACACCACGCCGCTGCCGCCGACATTTGCCACCGTCACCAGCTCAAAGTAGTCGTTCCCATTGATGGTGAACCTCATGCCCCCACTCCTCTGGCATGGAACCCTCCTATAGTTGACGGGGACAATGCCGGCTTGGTAGACGGCGATGGTCTCCCATGCGGGCTGTGACATGTCGAAGTGGTGCCGCGGCGGGTTGCACCATCCGCCGTTGTCGCTGGCCAGGGCATAGTTCGGCGGGCAGAAGTTGGTGGCCGTGATGGTGATGGACGTGCCCTGTTTGCACGACTGCGTCTTGCTTGCGTCGCAGGTGATGGTGAAGCACATGCCGCACGACGCGCCGTTATTGAAGAGCGCTGTGCTCAAGGCAGCGGAATTAACCCCGTACCCGGCATTGTACAAGTTCCCGTACCCGCACGCACCACCTGCATTTTTGTGTAAAGTTGCATCCGGTTAGTAAAAGAAGATCCAGAATGTGCGACATCCAAATGATCCATGCAACTCAGCTACAAAAGAAACCTTACCCATGGTGTCCGAAGCGTCGCTGCCACCGTAGAATGTAGCAAATGCAGGCATCCATTGAGCAACGGAGGTCTTGAATGCAAAGGCCAACAAGGTGGTGAGAAGAAGCAGAGAAGGAGTCTCCATTTCAATTTCAGAGTACTCGAGGTTTTTGTCTTGTGCTTTGCAATGGTAATGGCGTCCCTATTTATAGTGTTCAGATCATCAGAGCTTGCGTGTTGGATGCTAATAATTGTAAGCTTGATTGATTATGAAGATTTTCTATGTGATAACTTTTGTTAGGATTGGTCAGCATAGGAATTATTGGGATGAACATGCCTTGATTTGCTCAGGATGGCCGTTGGCTCTTGATGGTCAAGACTTAAGACACGGATACGCGAATTAAACAGCATCATACCCATGTGCCGTTTTTCCGTAGCAAATTATAGGAGGCACTGCTTTGAAGGTCTCTTAGTGGATGGGATGTCTTGTATTGTGACGAAGTATGAATTTCTAGAAGGCCGGCCGGCAACAGACGTATGATCTTTATCAGAAAAAACAAAGTAAAAACTGACTTGTGATGTTATTCAGTGAACTTTGTGAAGTGGAATAACGTTGTCCTTTAAACTTTATCAATTCAGTAATGCAAGCGTGACGATTTGTTAGACCGTGAAGCAAAATCATTCTTTTAACGCTACTCAGTTGTTTCCAATAATCAAATGATTTAGTTTGTAACTTAGGAGGATGCGATGGGGATGAATCTCAGATTTCATTTGGAGTTCGAACAATAGAATGAATGTTCAAACTCTGAACTGCTAGCACGCCATTGCTTACACTGCAACCATTTTGGAGTACAATTTGTGAGCATACCTGACAGTCCGACGCTAATCAGTAATCACTAATACTCTCCGTGTGTGAACGCTATTGTAGCATGTCAGGTACATATGGATTGATCGTGCAGACAATCCATAGTCAACCACATAACCACCGCGCCCTTCAGTTAGAACATGCATCTCAGCCTAACAAAGTCTTGGGTAATCATTTTTTTAGCCCAAAAGTCTTGGGTAATCATGTGCGGGTACATTTTAATCCACCGATAACCAATCAGGCATGTGATAATTTGCACTTGCTTAATCCAGAAAAATTACGCACATGGGTCCGCCAATATGGCAATAACACAAGTACACACCTAGTGAGGATTTTTGGCTCCCGAGCTCCATGGAGATCATATTTCTGAACAATCAAAAATCTTATTTTCAAGTTTCAGAATTCTGAAAGAAACACACGTACATAAGGATGTATACTGCATTGGTGTAAATTTTCATGATGAAAATACGTTTTTTATGAGCTACGCAAAAAAATGATGAACTTTTATTGTGAACAGTATATGTGCTAGAAATACAGGATTTCTCTATGGGTCCACTTATTCTTTTTTTTTCAAAATTTGGATTTAATAAACTCTTTTTACAAAGGAAATCCTAAAAAAGTATTTTTAGATCAAGTAAAAAATACAGTTGGTCATATAATGGTGGTTATATAGATATTTTCTATACTAGGGTCTTTACCCTCGGTATAAGAGGGTTAACCGAACTAACGAAGTTTTTTTGTTTTAGTATATCTCGGACATAAACATATTGCATCAGTAAACTTGACAAATATTTAGTATGCATTCCTATGTGTATGTGTATTTATTTTCAGATTATTTTTGAAATTTGAAATTTTGGTTTCTTAAATTCTGCCTCCATGGAGCTCGGGATCCATTAGCAATTTTTGGTACACACAATGCTAAGGAATTATGTTATGAGCGTGTTCAAATTGCAGGCATGTGTCTGTGGTAATCTGGCAGGAATGTTACCACGGTATTGGTGGAGCGTAGAGAATAACGAAAAAAAATATAACTTGGTTTGCTTGGGACAGATGATTCTCCCTAAATCCCGGTGTGCATGGGTTTCAGAGATATAAGGTTATTTTAACCATGCTTTACTGGCTAGGTAGGCATGGAGCCTTATGGACAATCCTGATGGTGCATCAAAATGTTGCATAATGGTGATTTATTCTCAATCACCGACGAGTGGGTTTAATCGACAGGCAAGGATTCATTGTGTTTTATCACTTGCTCCGCACAGTCACCCACTTGCGACACCTAAGGCCCAATAAGACCAAATACTTTTTGGTCGCCGATTTCTCACAGGAGCAGACACCCAATCTATGTAGCAATCTGTGGGGTTGGCATCGAAAGCTGAGGCGGGATTGCCAAAAAATCCAAATGCTAGAAACGTTGAATCTTCAAATATGACGGCCGAAAATGCTAATGGTCTAAGGGGCGGGGAGACTCCCAAAATTTTAGTGTTTCGAAATGTGCTCGATTATTGAAGGCAAAATATTACCGCAAATGGAAACTTGACAGGTATTATTTTTACTGGAAATGTATTTGCGGTTTGGCAGGGTATAGAAGATGGGCCGGAACTATTGAAGAGAGGCCTTGTTTGGCAAGTTCGCATTAGAAAAAGATTAAAGTTTGGCCGGACCGTGGATCCAACATGACACCGTCTCGTCGCCCGGTCGCAATGAAAGGTCATTGTAGGTTCAATATGTTGCATGGAATATTGAGGGTCGCCGGCAATTTTATTTGCCACCTGATGTTGAATCAAAGAACAACGCAAGGGGATACAATGATTTTACAGCTTTTCCCTTACAAGCGTGGTAGATTCTCGATGACCATGCATGACACGGTTATATTCTGGACCCCAATATATATTTCTCTATATTTTCCTTTCAGTTTCAACAGGGACAGAACAATAATGTTCTTACGTTATCCTATTCATACTCTGAACAATATTGATCATACAATAAGAATATATGTATTTTTCTCTCCTTTGGATATGTTGCAGTACCCCTATGGCCCTACCCTTCATAATCCCACCACCATTGCTAGAAAAAGGGAAGTATGATTGGTTCCTCACTCGATTAGATGACAACAGAAAACTAATGATTATTCGCGCATATGAGCCGCCAATGTTATATTGTAAAAAACCCACTCCGTAAAAGCAACGTGAAATACATGACTATCCAAGAAATGACCGTCACATATTTGAGCAGGATCCCGACTTGTTGGGGACCTTCGGGATTTTTAGATTGGAGGCCTGTAAATAGGCACACTTCAATCTCTCTGTTTCTCTAACTCAATTATCCGATTAACCATAATATCACCCATTGCAAGGATCCTGATGGGAGAGGGGCTCTATTTGCTAGGGACAATTGTGTGTACACGACGAACCCTTGGTTTATGTAATCACCAGTCCCTGATTATCGACAACACAACTTCAGTCGAAAGAAGGTGAAAATGTAAAAGACATCAGGATTAATATTAGGCAATGATGTGGTTCAAGCCTTCAAGTTGATACATAATGAGCTGTAGACTCGGCGATGGATCATGTGTTGTAGATACATGTCTTATTTGTATGGTTGCTAAACTAGTAGATTTTGAAGGATAAACATCATGGTGTGGTTGAACAACTAGCAGACTTTGATGCTTGGTGTATAAGTTGTTAAACTTCCTTATGAACTTTCATGTCTCGTGGTTAACGTCAGTAGTAGTCACTAGCCAGTGTGCATTTGTTTCGAACTGCGTTGTATGGGTTAAATGTGGGCATTACCATTCTCCAATGTATACAATCGTGGTGAGGTTTAAAGAGATGGGCAGGGGTGGCAAGGCGTGCACGATAGTGCCGCCGGCCACGGTTGATAGGTACATGTGGTTGGTTGGCGGTATATACAAGTATGCCATTGGTTATAGGAGGAAGATGTCCTAGCCGTTGGATTTCAACCCAAAAGAAAAGAAAACCAACTGAAATTTAGGCACAAATAGGCGACCCCGGATTAAACACTAAAGATTTGATTGAAAATAAATTACTCTTGAGATGTTGGGTACACACATATAATCTGATGATCTTATGCCACAAAAGAATTAATGGAAGCTAAGTACACAAATTTGGATAAGCAAAACAGAGATACAAAGAAAGAAAAGAGAAGATACAGCCTCGGATGAAATCATCGGGCCTGACTATTTGAGTACCCACGGATGAGTACCTACATCAACCTCGCAAGATATTAGAACTGTTGCCACGAAGTGTAGGTCCCACCGAACCACCAGTTGTACGGCGCAACATTGTCGGCCGTCACGACCCGGCCGTCGTCGGTCTGTACCTTGAAGGTCAGGCTCTGGCCGTTGAGGTAAGCATTGCTCTGCCAGCTGGCACCCCAGTTCCTGCTCATTACCATCCAGTCAGTCTTGGACCCCTTGATCCACATTTGGGACACCACGCCGCTGCCGCCGACATTTGCCACCGTCACGAGCTCAAAGTAGTTGTTCCCATTGATGGTGAACCTCATGCCCCCACTCCTCTGGCATGGAACCCTCCTATAGTTGACGGGCACAATGCCGGCTTGGTAGACGGCGATGGTCTCCCACGCAGGCTGCGACATGTCAAAGTGCTGTCGCGGTGGGTTGCACCATCCACCATTGTCGCTGGCCAGGGCATAGTTGGGCGGGCAGAAGTTGGTGGCCGTGATGGTGATAGACGTGCCCTGTTTGCACGACTGCGTCTTGCTTGCGTCACAGGTGATGGTGAAGCACATGCCGCAAGAGGCGCCGTTGTTGAAGAGCGCTGTGCTCAAAGCAGCTGAATTAACCCCGTACCCAGCATTGTACAAGTTCCCGTACCCGCACGCACCACCTGCATTTTTGTGTAAGTTGCATCCGCTTAGTAAAAGAAGATCCAGGATGTGTGACAACCAAATAATGCATGCAACTCAGCTGCAAAGGAAACTTTACCCATGATGTCCGAAGCGTCGCTGCCACCGTAGAATGTTGCAAATGCAGGCGTCCATTGAGCAACGGAGGCCTTGAATGCAAAGGCCAACAAGGTGGTGAGAAGAAGCAGAGAAGGACTCTCCATTTCAATTTCAGAGTACGCCTACTAGCAAGTAATGTAGCAAGGTAGCCAAGTCCTCAAGGTTTTTGTCTTGTGCTTTGCAATGGTAATGGCGTCCCTATTTATAGTATTCAGATCATCAGAGCTTGCGTGTTGGTTGCTAATAATTGTAAGCTTAATTGATTATGGAGATTTTCTATGTGATGAGTTTTGTTAGGATTGATCAGCATAACCATTATTGAGATGAACATGCCTTGATTTGCTTATTAGGATGGCGTTGGCTCTTGACGGTTAAGACTTACACGGGTACGCGGATTAAACAGCATCATACCCATGTGCCGTTTTCCCTAGCAAATTGCAGGAGGCATTGCTTTCAAGTTCTCTTAGTGGATGGGGTCTTGTATTCCGGCGAAGCATGAACTTCTAGTAGGCCGGCCGGCCGGCAGACAGGATCTTTATCGGAAAACAAGAAGTAAAGACAGACTTGTGATGTTATTCAGTTGTGCCGATGAAATGGCAAGATATCTGAACTTGTGAAGAGGATTGTGACCTTGTCCTTTCAAGTTTATCATAATTCAACTATACCAGCGTGACGATCTGTTTGGCAGTGAACGAAAATCATTTCTTTAACACTATTCAGTTTTTCCGATTGATCAATCCTCGTTGGAGTTATAACACTAGAAAATGTTCAATCTCTGAACTGCTAGCACGTCATTGCTTACACTGCAACCATTTTGGAGTACATCATGTGTGAACGCTATTGTAGCATGTCAGTTGTACATAGGTAGATTAATCGTGTAGACAATACATAGTCAACCCCATAACTACCGTGCCCTTCAGTTAGAACATACATGCATGTCAGCCTAACAAAGTCTTGGGTAATCATGCGCAAGTACTCCCTCCGTCTAGATGTATAAGTCACCTTACGAAAATCAAATAATCCCAAAACACTTATGCACGATACATTAACTCTTTCCTTGTTTCTTATTTCATGACTTATCAACCAATAAGATATGTGGGCCATACATGCTTTGAATGACTTGAGACTACCAAACATGACATGCGGTGGTTAGTTCATTGCATGAGCAAAAAAACATTAAGTTCTCTCAATCCCCCCCCCCCCCCCCCCCCCCCGCGCCTTGGTTGCGGTGCACAATCTAAGATGACTTATACACCTAGACGGAGGGAGTACATTTTAATTCACCGGTCAATCATGCATGTCATAATTTGGACCTGCTTAATCCAGAAAAATAATGCACCTGCTAAGTTAAATAATTCTGAAAAAAATACTCACTGTATACTGCATTGGTGTAAATTTTCATGACGAAAATACATTTTTTAAGTGTGGTACACAAAACAAATCACGGACTATTATAATGAACAGTAAATATGATAGACACGTGGTTATTATTTTTGCAGCTCACATAAAACTTATTCACCGAATGAAAAAACACCCAAGCCCCCATGTCGTCCGCTCGGGCGACGCGGACGGCGACTAGGGTTCCTCCGCGCGCCGCCTCCCCTCCCACCTCCATCTCTCGCCGCCACCCGAGGAGAACGTCGTCCAAGGTCATGCAAACACCGATGACGGTGGCGGTGGGGCCTCGGTTGCTCTGTCCCGTGAGGACTCTGGAACCACCGGCGACGGCCCTGGATCTGGCAAGGCGACAATGCCTCGGCAGGCGGTGGTCGCGGGTGGTTCTGGCCGGTGCTCTCGACCACTCGGGTGGTGCGACGCCGGTGAGGAGTTGGTTGCGGCGTGGTGCTCCTTCTTCTCGCCAAATTGGAGGTTCGGCCCCCTTCCTTTTTTGACAGTTGAAACAGTAGGGGAGGTCCCTTAGGGCATCTCCAACGACAACCTGTAAATTTCCTCCTGCATCCGTCCGTGGAGGGGGGGGGGGGGGGGGGGGGGGGGGGAGTCCGCGGACATGACACGGGAGGCCGCCATCGAACCATAGTCGCATACATTTCAAAGTCTTTTTCAACAAATCGGAGGGAACTCGTGCATACATGGTCGGATTTCGTATGAACATGCCGGATTTCATACAAACACGACGGATTTTCATTACATTTTGAACATTTAGAACAAAAAAAGACCCGGTCCTAAACCTATCCTACGGCGGCGGCGCTCGGTGTCCAAGCCGTTGTCATTCTCCATCCGTCATCTTCATGAGCACTGGCGATAAGACCCGTGAAGTGAAGGTGCGGTATCCCGCGAGAAAGAGTAGAACACGGGAGACGGACCGGCCCACGTGGGACATAAGGCCCTACCGCCTCCCGTGGCCTACTCATCCTCAGAGGAGTGTGTGACCTGTCCATCGCCGGTGGACGTGAGGTCCACGATGGAAATGGTGGCGCTGGCGCTGTCGTCGTCCCACCGGGCCGCCTGATAGTTCGTCGGCGACGCGTAGGAGGCACAGCTGGCGTTGTTCTCCTCCGCGATCGCGTGCATTTGCGCCTCCGCCGCTGTCGCTTCCTGGCAAGCAGTGACTTGAGCGCGGACGGCATCGTAGATGGCACACTGCTCCGCGATGAAGTTGGGTTCGCCGCGGCCATGTCCGCCATGGCCTCCTCGCTACAAATGAGTAGCTACATGTGATTGGCAGCTACATGCGGTTGGTTGGCAATACATACAAGTGTGTCGTTGGTTAGAGGAGGAAGAAGCGGGAGGTGGAAGATGTCATATCCGTTGGATTTCAACTCAAAAGCGAAGAAAATCGACTAAAATTTAGGCACAAAAGGCAACCCTGTATTAAACACTCGAGATTTGATTGAAGATAAATTACTCTTGAGATGTTGAGCGCACACATATAATCTAATGATCTTATGCCACAAGAGAATTAATGGAAACTAAGTACACAAACTTGGACAAGCAAACCAGAGTTACAAAGAAATAAAAGAGGAGATACAGCCTCGGATGAAATCATCGGGCCTAGCTATTTGAGTACCCACAGATGAGTACCTACATCAACCTCGCAAGATGTTAGAACTGCTGCCACGAAGTGTAGGTGCCACCGAACCACCAGTTGTACGACGCAACATTGTCGGCCATGACGACCCGGCCGTCGTCGGTCTGTACCTTGAAGGACAGGCTCTGGCCGTTGAGGTAAGCATTGCTCTGCCAGCTGGCACCCCAGTTCCTGCTCATTACCATCCAGTCAGTCTTGGACCCCTTGATCCACATTTGGGACACCACGCCGCTGCCGCCGACATTTGCCACCGTCACGAGCTCAAAGTAGTCGTTCCCGTTGATGGTGAACCTCATGCCCCCACTCCTCTGGCATGGAACCCTCCTGTAGTTGACGGGCACAATGCCGGCTTGGTAGACGGCGATGGTTTCCCACGCGGGCTGCGACATGTCAAAGTGCTGCCGCGGCAGGTTGCACCATCCACCGTTGTCGCTGGCCAGGGCGTAGTTGGGCGGGCAGAAGTTGGTGGCCGTGATGGTGATGGACGTGCCCTGTTTACACGATTGTGTCTTGCTTGCGTCACATGTGATGGTGAAGCACATGCCGCACGACGCGCCGTTGTTGAAGAGCGCCGTGCTCAACGCAACTGAATTAACCCCGTACCCGGCATTGTACAAGTTCCCGTACCCGCACGCACCACCTGCATTTTTGGGTAAGTTGCATCCGCTTAGTAAAAGAAGATCCAGAATGTGTGACATCCAAATAATGCATGCAACTCAGCTGCAAAAGAAACCTTACCCATGGTGTCCGAAGCGTCGCTGCCACCGTAGAATGTAGCAAATGCAGGCGTCCACTGAGCAACGGAGGCCTTGAATGCAAAGGCCAACAAGGTGATGTTAAGAAGCATAGAAGGAGTCTCCGTTTCAATTTCAGAGTACGCCTAGTAAGTAATGTAGCAAGGCAGGCAAGTCTCCGCGGCTGCTGGCACAGAGTTAGCCGATGCTTATTCCTCAGATACCGTCATTGTTTCTTCTCCGAGAAAAGAAGTTGACGACCCGTAGGCCTTCCACCTCCACGCGGCATTGCTCCGTCAGGCTTTCGCCCATTGCGGAAAATTCCCCACTGCTGCCTCCCGTAGGAGTCTGGGCCGTGTCTCAGTCCCAGTGTGGCTGATCATCCTCTCGGACCAGCTACTGATCATCGCCTTGGTAAGCTATTACCTCACCAACTAGCTAATCAGACGCGAGCCCCTCCTTGGGCGGATTTCTCCTTTTGCTCCTCAGCCTACGGGGTATTAGCAACCGTTTCCAGTTGTTGTTCCCCTCCCAAGGGCAGGTTCTTACGCGTTACTCACCCGTTCGCCACTGGAAACACCACTTCCCGTTCGACTTGCATGTGTTAAGCATGCCGCCAGCGTTCATCCTGAGCCAGGATCGAACTCTCCATGAGATTCATAGTTGCAGAGGTTTTTGTCTTGTGCTTTGCAATGGTAATGGCGTCCCTATTTATAGTGTTCATATCATCAGAGCTTTTGTGCTGGTTGCTAATAATTGTAAGCTTGATTGATGATGGAGATTTTCTATGTGATGATTTTTGTTAGGATTGGTCAGCATAACAATTATTGGGATGAACATGCCATGATTTGCTCGGGATGGGCGTTGGCTCTTGACAGTTAAGACTTAAGACACATATACGCGGATTAAACATCATCTAACCCAAGTGCCGTTTTTCCCTAGCAAAGTACACGAGGCACTGCTTTCAAGTTGTCTTAGTGGATGTGATGTCTTGTATTGCGACGAAGTATGAATTTCTAGTAGGCGTGCCGGCAACAGACGTATGATCTTTATCAGAAAAAACAAAGTAAAAACAGACTTGTGATGTTATTCAATGAACTTGTGAAGTGGAATAACGTTGTCCTTTAAACTTTATCAGAATTCAGTAATGCAAGCGTGATGATTTGTTAGACCGTGAAGCAAAATCATTCTTTTAACACTATTCAGTTGTTTCCAATAATCAAATGATTTATTTGTAACTTAGGAGGATGCGATGGGGATCAACCTCAGATTTTATTTCAAGTTCGAACACTAGAATGAATATTGGAACTCTGAACTGCCAGCACGTCATTGCTTACAACTGCAACCATTTTCGAGTACAATTTGTGAGCATACCTGACAGTCTTACGCTAATCAGTCATGCTCTCATGAGGCTACGTGTGAACACTATTATACATATCAGGTGTACATATGGATTAATCGTGTAGACAATCCATAGTCAACCCCATAACCACCGTTCCTTTCAGTTAGAACATGCATGTCAGGTTAACAAAGTCTTGGGTAATCATGTGCGAGTACATTTTAATCCACCGATCAACAATCAGGCATGTGATAATTTGCACCTGCTTAATCCAGAAAAATAATGTACATGCTTAAGTTAAAAATGCTGAAAAAATAGACAAGCACATTAGGATGCTTTTCTTAGGGAAAAATACATTAGGATGTATACTGCATTGGTGTAAATTTTCATGATGAAAATACACTTCTATGTGTGCTATACAAAACAAATCATGAACTTTTATAGTGAATAGTATACATGGTAGAAACACATGATTATTTTTTGTGTAGCTCACATAAAAGTTATTCACCATGAAACTTTACAAACATTTAATATACATCCCTATGTTTATGTGTATTTTTTTGTCAGATATTTTTGAAACAAAAAAATTGATTTTTGATTATTTATTAATTCAGCCTCCATGGAGCTCGGGATCCATTAGTGATTTCCGGCACACACCATGCTATTAAAACATTTTCTCAAGCGCTCTCAGGATCCATGTTATGAGTGTGTTCAAATTGCGGGCATGTGTATGTGATGATCACAAGATTGGTGGAGCATGGAGAATGAAAAGAGAAAAGATGGCTTGGTTTGCTAGGGATAAATTGATTCTCCCTAAATTCCAAGGTGGCACGAGCTTGAGAGATATAAGGTTATTTGAAGTGTTGTAGTAATGGTGATATAGTGCATTTAGGGCGAATCACTATAGATCACCTGATAGTGTATTATGGATAATCCCAATAATGTATTAAACTGTTGTAGTAATGGTGATTTATACACAATATCACTGATGACTGGATTTAAATCGACAACCAAGGATTCATCGCTTCCTCCTCACAGAACGATTCACACACTCGCTAGACTGCGAACTTCATTTATTTTTCTCCTTGGTCACACGCACACTTTAGGTCCAATTGGACCAAATAATTGTATATTATCGATTTTGTCATGGGAGCAGTCACCCGGTCTGTGTAGCAAGCTGTGTGCTTGGCATCAGAAGTCCGGGCGGGATTCTCAAAAACATCCAACGGCCAGAAACGCTGAACCTTCAAATCTGATGGCCGATACCGCTAATGGTCTAAGAGGTCTGGGAAAGTACAATTTTAATGTCTCTAAATGTGCTCGATTGTTGACAACAAACTATTACCGTAAATGGAAACTTGACAAATCTTGCTTTTACTGGCAATGCATTTAAGGTTTGGCATGGTAAATAACATGGATTGGAACTGCTAAAGAGAGGCCCTGCTTGGCGAGTTGGCATTGGAAAATATAAAGGTTTGGACGGACCCGTAGATCCCTCACAACATGTCTCATCAAAGTTCGAACAATCACAACGGAAGGTCATTGTAGGTTTAATACGGTGGATGATTTTCTAGGCAATCATGGGCCATGGAAATTTTGAGGGTCGTCGGCAATTTTATCAGCTACTTGATGTTGAAGCAATCTTAAAGATTAGAACATTGCAAAGAGGGGACGATGATTTATATTTTTTTTTCCCTGGCAACCATGGTAGATTCTCGATGAAGAGCGCATATAACCACAGAGACCATTTCGAGTGTTATTTGCGACTCAAAACTTTTTGGAATTACCAAGAACCCCAAAATCATTTTAGGGTTATTCATAAAGCCAAAATTGATCTACAAAATGTGTGTGAGCTTTCCTTTTTAATGTTTTGCGTTGGGAAATAATTTCCCTAAATCCCACATAGTATTTGAAACCCTGGATTAAAGTTTGGAGATTTATATGAACCTAAAATCATTTTAGGGAATAAATATAATATCCCATAGTAGGGTTGCAAAATAATTTTTTGGTTTGAAATATATTTTCCTAAGCCCCAAGTATTCATTGAACATCTGTGGGTTTTCCCCAAAAAAATTGGATTAGATTTGATCTTTGAATCAAATTCAAATTCAACTGCAAAAAGTAAACAGAAAAGAAAAGAACGAAAAAGAGAAAACTAAACCTAGCCTACCCTATTACCTAGCCCACTAGCCCCTGACCTAGCTAACCCTCAGCGAGCGAAGCTCAGCGCTCAGCGAGCCCAGTCGAGCGAGCCAATGGCCCATTTGTATTCCAAATTGGTACACAAGGGCAATATAACGTTGACCGTTTGATTTTATGACGATCCAATGACTAATGATCTTCCATCTCTTCTCCCTGACTCAAAGCCGGCCCCAACAACCCGTCGTCAACCTCTCGATAGAGGAACGGGAGCCCAGATCCTGGCCTCACGCGCACAACCCCACTGAACTCCACGGCAATGGCCACGATCCACCAGGCTTGCTTGCCCTGTAAATATACCTCATTACCCTGCAAAAATCCCCTATAGAAGCTTCCCACATCGCCGCTAGGCAGTCTCAAATTCGACACAATGTCGCCACCTCTACAGTTACTATACCCGGTAATTCCGGTGAGCACCGACCACCACTTGCCCGGGCGCCGGCATCCTCATCCTCGGCACGCATGAGCAAATAGGTTTGGCATGGTCCGCAACCCCAGAGCCCCCTCAGAGCACGGCTTCACCGTCACACAAACCGCGCCGCCGCACCATTGCCGATTTTAGCAAGGTAAGCTTGCCGTCGACCTCACCGACATGCCCATCATATCTGCCTTGGCACGTTGCGCACCCTTGATTAGTAGATTTTTCGAGGATCGTTCTAAATCAACACATGCGACCTCTACCGAAGCTCGAACGACGCCGAGCAACTCTCGACAGCCATTGCGCCTGATCTCGTCAACCCCCAACCACGCCAATGCCACATTCATCTTTGCCGCACTATGACGAGCACTGTCGACCATCGCAACATTGATCCATCCAATCCCGATCCGTGCGTCATCATCCTCGAAATCTTCGATGACTACCCCAGTGAGCACCGAAACCCTAGCCCGTGTATTGTACGATCTAAACCAACAACAAAGGATTAGAAACCACTAGAAATGGTATCAACCAATCACACAACATCACGTCATTTATGATCGTAAAGCGTTACCATCCAATCAGGACATGCCATCCCTTTAAGTCCAACAACTCCATTATGTTCCTGCCTTGAACCAGAACCAGCCAATTAAAAGCCACCACATATCCCTTATTTTATTTAATAATTTTCAGCCAATTAAATATTTGTAACTTTTATAGTAAACCCCTACATGTTCAAACCTTTATAAATTTTTACCTGTACTTCTAAATTGAATGAATATCTTTTGCATATTAATCCTCATAGAATGCACTATTCTTCGGAACCATTTAAATTTACTTTTGAGATGTTGGGCACGCACATATAATCTTATGATCTTATGCCACAAGAGAATTAATGTAAGCTAAGTACACAAAGTTGGACAAACAAAACATAGATACAAAGAAACAAAATAGGATATACAGCCTCGGATGAAATCATGGGGCCCGACTATTTGAGTACCCACGCATGAAATCATCAACCTCGCAAGATGTTAGAACTGCTGCCACGAAGTGTAGGTGCCACCAAACCACCAGTTGTACGGCGCAACATTGTCGGCCGTGACGACCCGGCCGTCGTCGGTCTGTACCTTGAAGGAAAGGCTCTGGCCGTTGAGGTAAGCATTGCTCTGCCAGCTGGCACCCCAGTTCCTGCTCATTACCATCCAGTCAGTCTTGGACCCCTTTATCCACATTTGGGACACCACGCCGCTACCGCCGACATTTGCCACCGTCACGAGCTCAAAGTAGTCGTTCCCGTTAACGGTGAACCTCATGCCCCCATTCCTCTGGCAGGGAACCCTCCTGTAGTTGACGGGCACAATGCCGGCTTGGTAGACGGCGATGGTCTCCCACGCGGGTTGCGACATGTCGAAGTGTTGCCGCGGCGGGTTGCACCATCCGCCGTTGTCGCTGGCCAGGGCGTAGTTGGGCGGGCAGAAGTTGGTGGCCGTGATGGTGATGGACGTGCCCTGTTTGCACGACTGCGTCTTGCTAGCATCGCAGGTGATTGTGAAGCACATGCCGCACGACGCGCCGTTGTTGAAGAGCGCCGTGCTCAACGCAGCCGAATTAACCCCGTACCCGGCATTGTACAAGTTCCCGTACCCGCACGCACCACCTGCATTTTTTTATAAGTTGCGTCATGCTTAGTAAGAAGATCAAGGATGTGCGTCATCCAAATAATGCATGCAGCTCAAGCGTAGAAGAAACATTACCCATGGTGTCCGACGCGTCGCTGCCGCCGTAAAATGTCGCAAATGCAGGCGTCCATTGAGCAACGGAGGCCTTGAATGCAAAGGCCAACAGGGTGGTGAGAAGAAGCAGAGAAGCACTCTCCATTTCAATTTCAGAGTACGCCTACTAGCAAGTAATGTAGCAAGGCAGCCAAGTCCTCAAGGTTTTTGTCCTGTGCTTTGCAATGGTAATGGCGTCCCTATTTATAGTGTTCAGATCATCAGAGCTTGCGTGTTGGTTGCTAATAATTGTAAGCTTGATTGATTATGGAGATTTTCTATGTGATGATTTTCATTAGGATTGGTCAGCATAACAATTATTGGGATGAACATGCCTTGATTTGCTCAGGATGGCCGTTGGCTCTTGGCGGTTAAGACTTAAGACACTGATACGCGGATTAAATAGAATCATACCCATGTGCCGTTTTTCCATAGCACATTACTTAGTGGATGGGATGTCTTGGTACTCTGAGGATGGAGGAACTTCTAGGTCGTGAGGTATGATCTTTATGAGAGAGAAAAGGACAGATATATGATGTTATTCGATTTTATTTTAGAGACATTCAGTTATGGTGATCGAATGACAAGGTAGCTGAACCAGTGAAGAGGATTGGCGTTGTCCTTCCAAGTTTATCATAATTCAGCGGTACCAGCGTGACGATCTGTTAGGCGGTTGAGCAAAATTCATTTCTCTAACACTATTCACTTGTTTCGAATAATCTCTTTGGAGTTCTTACACTAGAGTGAATGTTCAAACTCTGAACTGTCAGCACGTCATTGCTTACACTGAAATCATTTTCTGCGTACAATTTGTGAGCGTATCTGACAGTCTGATGCTAATCGTCATGCTCTCGTGAGGTTACGTGTGAACGCCGTATTAGGTGTACACATATCAACTAATCGTGTAGACAATCCATAGTCAGCCCCATAACCACCGTGACCTTCAGTTAGAACATGCATGCATGTCAGAAGTCAGCCTAACAGAGTCTTGGGTAATCATGTGCAAGTACATTTTAGTCCACCGATCAATGGCGTTGGCGGCCCCGACGGCTCCTCCGGCCGTGGATCCGCTGCTGAAGGAGGCCTCCTTGATGGCGCGGAGCTCCAAGGCCAAGCGTACCAAGACGGTGGCGGCGGTGCCGGTGCGCACGAGCTCGCGCTCCAAGGGCGCCAAGGGCAACATGCCTTCCTTGCAGCGGGCGCAACTCCTCCAGGCCCAGAAGAATATGGAAATTTCAGGTAATCCACCCCCCGTTTTACGGTGCTTGATTCTTTTTCGGATGAGCATTTGATGGAGGTGTTAGATGCAAGTGGTGTCGATCCCGCGTGTGTGGGTGGTCATCGAGAGCTGATTACTCTGGTGCGCGCTAAGGAGTTGGCGCAGGCCGCGCTCGCGGCTGCTGCTGCAGCGCGTGCCGAACAGAGGACGGAGGGCCCCGAGGGAGGGGTCGGCGCGGTTCTTTCTGTGCCCGAGGAGGAGGGACAGGCAACAGGGGTTGCCCCTTCTCCCTCGCCTTGCAGGGGCAAGGTGAGGCGCGTGGCGAAAGCGGTCACCTCAAGGGGTGTACGGCTCCGCAACCGTGTCATTTAGATGCGAGCGCTGTTTTGGAATATCCGTGGCTTTGGCCACTTGGGTCGGCGCACCCTCCTCAAAGAGTACATGCGCAAAGAGGACGTGGACATCGTAGGTTTGCAAGAAACGATTAAGATGGATTTCCACTTTCATGAGCTGCTTTCGCTAGACCCATTAGAACGTTTTGAGTGGCACTTTACTCCCGCGGTAGGACGCTCGGGGGGCATGTTGATGGGTCTAAGCCGCGATGTGTATGACATTATCAACTGGGATAGGGGCTCTTTCTTCTTAGCTGCTCATTTCCGCATTCGTGCTACGCTTCGCGAGTTAGTAGTTATTCAGGTCTATGGACCAGCCGATCATTCCAGATCGGCGGAGTTCTTGGGAGAACTCCAATAAAAAGTCACTTCGGTGACGGCCGCGGCACTCCCGGTCCTCGTGGGAGGGGATTTCAACCTAATTAGGTCCGGAGCGGACAAGAATAATGGCATCATTAACTGGCCGAGGGTGGCCATGTTCAACGCGGCAATTGCCGCCATGGCACTTAGGGAAGTGGCCAGAACGGGAGCACGCTTTACTTGGACTAATAAGCAGCTTGCCCCGGTTCGTTCGGTGCTTGACAGGGTCTTCATGTCACCGGAGTGGGAAATGGGCTATCCTTTGTGTGCGTTGGTCGCGGAGACACGGATTGGATCAGACCACGTTCCGCTAGTCTACTCCTCGGGGGAGGATAGGATGCGTCGCAGCCCGCGGTTTTTCTTTGAAACGGCCTGGTTTGAAGTACCAGGCTTCGAGTCGCTCTTCAAGGAGAAATGGCTCGCGTGCGTGCAGCAGGTCGGACCCCAACGTGGCCCGATGGAATTTTGGAATGCTGTCGGGGGGCGACTGAGAGCGAGCCTCAAGGGGTGGGGCGCCAACCTAGGGAGGATGGACAAGGAGCACAGAACGCTGATCACGGCAGAGATTGCCAGGATCGATGCGCAAGCTGATGCTCGTGTCTTCTCGGAGCAGGAGTGGGCTCATCGATACGCTCTTGAGGGGCAGGTCGAGGCCATACTTCGTGCCGAGGAGGAATACTGGCGGCGGCGTAGTGGGCTCAAATGGACACTTAAGGGTGACGCCAACACCAAGTATTTCCAAGCATACACCAACGGTCGGCGCCGTAAATGCGCTATACTCAGGCTGCAATCGGAGCAGGGGCTCCTGCTGCGCCAAGAAGACATTTCGCGACACATTTACGAGTTCTACATCAACCTGATGGGAACTAGTGAGGCCCAGGGAGCGGGCCTCCGTGAGGACGTGTGGGAGGGTCCCCAACGCATGCTAGAAACGGAGAACGACGAGTTGGGGCTCGCGTTTATCCCCGAAGAAATCGACGCCGCTCTCATGGGGATGAAAGCGGACACAGCACCGGGGCCGGACGGATGGCCGGTTGCTATGTTTAAGCGATTTTGGCCCACCTTTAGAGAGCCGATCTTCGCGATATGTAACGGTTTCATGCGGGGCCAGGTAGATATTTCCCGCCTTAACTTTGGAGTGCTCTCGCTTATTCCGAAGGTTCAGGGGGCTGACAACATCAGACAGTATCGCCCGATTGCGTTGATTAATGTGCCTTTTAAGATCTGCGCCAAAGCGTGCGCTACGCGATTAGGTCCGATTGCCCACCGCTCGATCCAGCGTAACCAATCTGCGTTTATCCGTGGGCGTAATATCCTGGAGGGTCCGCTCGCTCTCCAGGAAATCGTCCACGAGCTTAAACGCACAAAGGAACCAGCCGTTCTGTTGAAGCTGGACTTCGAGAAGGCGTATGACCGGGTTAATTGGGATTTCCTGCGCCAAGTGCTCCTGGGTCGTGGTTTCTCCGTGGTGTGGGTTCATCGCGTCTTGCAATTGGTCTCGGGTGGCCAAACTGCAGTGTCGGTGAACGGAGAAATAGGGCATTTCTTCAGGAACAAACGCGGCCTTAGGCAGGGTGACCCGATGTCGCCGCTTCTGTTCAACTTTGTTGTTGATGCGCTGTCCGCTATGCTATCAAAAGCAGCGGCGGCTGGCCATATCCAAGGGCTGGTAGGCCATCTCATTCCAGGGGGAGTGACCCATCTGCAATACGCAGATGATACACTTTTGATGTTTCGCCCGGACCTCCAGAATATAGCCTCGGTCAAGGCGATTCTCATTAGCTTCGAGCTCATGTCCGGTCTCAAAATCAACTTTCACAAGTGTGAGTTGATGGCGATGGGGGTGGAGCCGGACGAGGGTAGACGTATAGCGGATTGGTTTAATTGCAAAGTTGGCAAATTTCCCTTTACGTACCTCGGGCTCCCGATTGATACCAAACGACCCATGATAGAGGATTGGGATCCGCTGTGCGGCAAGGTGCGCGGGAGGGTGTGCCCCTGGCGAGGGAAATTCCTCTCCAAGGCGGCTAGACTCATTCTTACGAATTCAAGTCTGTCTTCCTTGCCAATGTTCGCCATGGGTTTGTTTCTTCTCGCAGAAGGGGTGCATGCGAAGTTCGACACGCCCCGAGCCAAGTTCTTTTGGGAAGGAACCGGCCCAAACCGTAAATATCATATGGTTAAATGGGCCTCGGTGTGTCGGCCCAAGGCCTTGGGGGGCCTCGGGATCACCAATTCCAGACTCTTAAACATCGCCTTGATGTGTAAGTGGATTTGGAAAATCACTCAAGGTGCTTCAGGCCTCTGGGTTGATCTCCTCAAGGCCAAGTACTTCCCAGGAGGGAACTTTTTCGATGGGCGGGCACGGGGCTCCCCCTTCTGGAACGATTTGCAGTCGGTCAAACCGGCGTTCGCCATGGGGGCGAATTTTTCGATTGGGAACGGACGCTCGACCCGTTTCTGGACGGATAGGTGGCTGGGAGCCCAACCTTTATGGATGGAATTCCGGGATTTGTACGAGCTGGCCGTCGATCCATCCATCACGGTGGCGGCTGCGCTCGCGGCTAGTCCTCCCGTGATCTATTTCAAACGAGAACTAAACGGGTTAGAGCAGTCCAACCTCTTGGCCCTGATGCACCTTATTAACCCGATCACCCTTCAGGACGAACCAGATACGGTCAGCTGGGCGCTTACCAGTTCGGGCAAGTTCTCGGTTAACTCCCTGTACCGTAGGCTGTGTCGAGGGACGGCACAGCAGGCGCTCGCGGGGCTATGGAAAGCGCAGTTGCCCTTGAAGATCAAACACTTCATGTGGCAATTGTTTCGCGGTAAGTTGACGACTTCCTTAAATGTGGCCAAACGCAATGGGCCGGCCACTGGCCCCTGCGCGTTGTGTGGGGAGCCTGAGGACGCCAGCCATGCGTTCTTCAGATGTCCCCTTGCTAGATTTGCTTGGAGCGCGATCCGGGCGGCGGCTGGTGTTCAGTGGGATCCCAGATCGGCCGCAGAGCTTACTCACCTTTTAGATACGATATACGGGAGTGCTAAACGGGTGATGTGGAGATGTGTCGGGGCACTTCTCTGGTCTATATGGCTTACTAGAAACAAATTTACTATTGAGGGTTGCTTCCCTTCGCATCCGGCTAACATCCTCTTCAAATGTAACCTTCTATTGCAGCAGTGGAGTCCGTTGGGGAGGCGCAGGGAGACTGAGTTGACCAACACCGCTCAACAATGTTTGCTGCAAGTCTATGTGATGGCTAGGGAGCCTTGACTATGGTGATGTCCATGGTCCCTTTTGTTGCTTGACGAGCCTGCGTGCTCTGTACGGGCTATGCCCTGTAATGTCTTTGGTTTGGTTGAGCTGCGCATGGAACTTCCGATGATCCTTTGGCGCTTGCCGGATAGGCCTGTGGGGTTGTGTTATGACTTGTTTCACGCTGCCGTTGTGGCTTTATTAATTTAAAGCCGGACGCGTCCGTGCGTCTTCGTTCTAAAAAAAAACAATCAGGCATGTGACAGTTCGCACTTGATTAGTCCTGAAAAATAACGCACATGGGTCTCCCAATATGGCAATATCACTATTGCAAAGGTGGAAAGGAAATTCTGATCCAATTGTGTTATTCCCTCCGTCCTCAAGTTTAGTGCACCTTTCCCTGGGGACCGCTGGGGCGAAGGTAGGGTATGAAATGATCGTAAGGGCATCCTTCCTATATGGAAAAGACGTGTGTGATTAAAATCAGAAGGATGTACTAAAGTTAATACAAAATTGAGACACTTATTTTGAGCCGAAAGGAGTATAAGTGAGTTCAAATTGTCAGCAGGCATTTGTGATGATCTCAACAGTAGTATTGGTGGGGCATGGAGAATGGTAAAAAGAAGATAATTTGGGTTATTGCGACACTCTTGAATTGTGATGATCAAAGAGTAAGGTTATTTAACTATAGCTTACCTGCTCTGTGATTGTTTATGTGCTCAATTGTTGAAGGCGAACCAGCAGGGGCAAGATCATCACCTTTAAAAACGGTAAACGAAATTTATTTTCTAGGCTCGTGGGATAGTAACTATGACGCGTAGAGTAATTTTGACAAAAAATAACTTGGCGAAGCCTAGGCGGTACTAATCTATATTACTTTTATGATCAGGAAGAATCAATACAACATCTTTTTATCCAATGCCCACTTGCTAAGTTAGTGTGGCGGACCATTCATGTGTCCTTTAACGTGTCTCCGCCCACCACGTTATCGAATTTATTTGGGATTTAGTTAACTGGGTTAGAGCCTAGGACTGCGGCACATATTCAAGTTGAAGTGTGTGCATTACTTTGGGCCATATAGAATTGCCGGAATGATGTTGCCTTTAATAGACAAACCGTCACAATTTTTTTGCAGGTTATCTTCAGGGCGTCCGCTTGGATCCATCGTGGTCGTTCCTCAGCCATACGGACCACAAGGAGCTTATGGATATTATGTGCAACCGATGAGAGATGGTGCACGGGATACTTACAACCGGTTTGGATGATGATCCAATAATGGATAGGTATCTAGTCATCTTACCCTATTTTTGCCTGTTATGACAACTTTTTATATATGTTTTGTTGTATTGTTTGAGACCGTATTTTGAACCTGGATCCTTTTTAATAATACGGATGTGTGCATTAAGAGATGCAAAGGCCGGAGGTATTCCTCCTTTTTGAAAAAAATTATACATGGAGCAACGTTCACCGTAATCTTGTTGCGCCCTCATTGAACTATTTTAAGTATGGAAAAGTATCTAAATCAACCGAATGAAAACAACATCGCATAAGTCGGGTCCCCTACGCGACACGTGTCCCATGCGTCAGCTAGTCCGCCGCTTTCCCGTCGAGCCTTATCTCTTTCACACGCCCGCTCCTCCACCCGTTCTTTCCTCATCTTATCTTCCATTGCCCATGGCGACGCCGACCACCAGCCACCAGCTGCCGAGGACCTCCCGCCGGGCGCCGACCACGCGCTCGCGCTAGCCGCGCCGCCACGCGTCACCCTGCTCACCGTGCCCCTGCGCGTCTCGCCCGGCAAGGACGAGTACCCCATGGTCCTCGCCATCGACCCCTCCGGCCTCCTCCTCCTCTCCACGCCCCCGGCCCCGAGCCCTCCCCCGTCGCCGCCCTCCAGCCCCGACGCCGACGGTTTCGTCACGCTCAACATCACCGACCGCACGCCCCCCGGCTACTACGTCTGCGACGCCTCCTCCTCCGCCGCCGCCCGCCTCCCCGGCAACGGGCGCGGCTTCCTCGACGACCGCTCCGTCGGCCTCCTCGCGTCCCCGGCGGGCGGCGGCCACTACATGGTCGTCGAGCTCCAGCCGCTCATCAGCAGCGACGAGGCCACGCTGCTCTGCTTCTCGTCCGTGACGGGGTGGTGGAAGGAGAAGGACGTGTTCTACCCCGTGAGCTACGGGATCTGGAACACCGACGCCGCGATCACCAACGCCGAGAAGCTCTGCTGGGTGGACCTCTCCTCGGGCATCCTCTCCTGCGACCCGTTCGCCTAGAAGCCGGTCCTGGACTTCGTCGAGCTCCCGGAGGGCAGGCTGCGGCAGAACATCCACTGCCTCCACTGCGCCGGGAGAGAGCTGAGCACGCGCCGCTGCGTGCAGCACTCGTGAACGCAGCCACGTTCGACGTTGTGACATGGCGGCCGTCGTCGGTTGCCGGTGCTGCAACACAGCCTCGCCGGCGCTGCTATGCAGCACCTCGAGTCTCGCGACGCTGCACTGCTATGGCGGCTCATCGGCGGTTGCCGTTGCTGCGATGCAACGTTGGACGGTGCTGCCGGCGCTCTGATGCGGGGATTTGTCGGCGGCCGCCGTGTGATTCATCGCAGCACCCCGTCGCCGTCGAGTTGTGCTGCAGTGAAGCTTCGCCGGCTCCCATCGTGTGCGGTGGTGGAGTACCACTGCGCCGGTGTTGGCGGGTCGTCGGTTCTGCATTGAAGCGCTGGCAGGGCTGCAATGAAGCGCCCCGGAGCTGCAGTGGAGCGCCGCGGCGGTCGTTGAAGCTCCGCCGAGGTAGCAATGAAGTGTCGTTGAAGCTGCAGTGAAGCGTCGCGGTGGTCATTGGAGCTCCGGCGAGGTTGCAATGAAGCGCCTTGGCAGTTGTTGGAGCTCCGACGAGGTTGCAGTGAAGCGTCGCGGTTGCCGTTGGAGCTCCGGTGAGGTTGCAATGAAGCATCTTGGCAGTTGTTGGAGCTCCGGCGAGGTTGCAGTGAAGCGTCATGGTTGCCGTTGGAGCTCCGGCGAGGTTGCAATGAAGCGTCTTGGCGGTTGTTGGAGCTCCGGTGAGGTTGCAATGAATCGCCGTGGTTGCCGTTGGAGCTCCGGCGAGGTTGCAATGAAGCGTCTTGGCGGTCGTTGGAGCTCCGGCGATGAGCAGTGGAGTGGATGGGCGTTGGGCTGGAGAGACGACGGGGTCAATTCTGCTCAGTGATGCATGTGGTCTAGCTGGCACAACGGATGGCTGCGGTGCGCCTGATCTAACGGTCAACTAGGCGGCTTAAAATTTCCTGGCATCAGCCGACCTACGCCTAGCATCGCCCCAGGCGAAGTATTTAATGTTTGTCTGACCGTTGTATCCTTTTGTAAAGAATGTGCCCGAGCACCGAAAGTGATGTTCTAATCCCGAGCTCACATGAGCTCGGGTAAACAATAAAATTAGAAAAAAAAATTAAAAAATCCAATTTTTTGTGAAAATTTGACAAATGTTTTCATAGCTTATAAATTTTCATCACCAGATAACTTTCATGTAAAATGTGGCAAAAAAATCAATGCTTCAAAATGCGTTTGAAAGTAACATTTTGGAGCATCGATTTTGTATTTTTCACCACGTTTTCCACGAATATCATATGGTGATGAAATTTTGCCGGCTATGAAAACATTTGTCAACGTTTCACACAAAAAGATTCAGAATTAAAAAAATATTTTTTATTTATTTTACTGTTCACTGAGTTCATGTGAGCTCGGGCATCAGAACAGGTGCGCTCCGCCGAGCACACTCAACGGCGCTCGATACATACATCAAGTTTGGCTGCCTGCCTGCACCGAATCTATTTCCCAATGAGCCGATTCATGTGGCTTTCTCAGGCTAACACTGTCACGGGTGTACTGTTGGCCTCCCATCCATACTAAAATAATAGCAGTTCAGATGAGCTGGATGGGGTCTCTCCTACCCCTTCCCCTCCCCCTCCTCTGCCCTTCCTCCCCCATGGTGACGGTGCGTCCGTCGATGGCCAGCGCCAGGCCCGCTCTCTCCCCTCCCCCCGTGCTCCATGTGTCAGGGATCTGCTCTCCTCGGCGGGCTCCTGCGGCCAGGGGCTCGTCCCCCTCCCCCCGCGGCGGCCTCCCCTCGGCCAATCGTTTTTGGGCGCTGGATTCGGATGGATCTGGGTCGGGGGACGAGGCGAACGCCCCCCCGGCCGGTCTCCTTGCCTCTCCCCCCTCCTCTTCATCCCAAGGTCAGGAAGTTTGCTCTGGGCGGGCGCGGCCGTGCGATGCGGTCGCCGGCGGTGGATCCTGGGTGGTGCGTGGCACGGCGCCAGGGGAGCGGGTCTGGTAAGTTCAGGCTGAGGTGGTCATCTCCTCATGCGTGGCTAGGTTGTCCATCTCGCCGGGTCCTTCGCCGTGGCGTTCACCGTCGGTGCCGGGTTGCGCTCCATCTGATTTGCCGTCGGGGCGGCAATCGGGGGAGCTAGCCCTTGGCTCATCGCCGGCGACGGCTGGTAGCGGCGACATGGTTGCGGGTGACGCGAGGGGCCTTTCCCTAACCCTAGATCGGGCGGCGGCCTCGCGGTGGGGGGGTGGGCTGACTCGGGCCGAGGGAGGTGCAGATGTTGGGCCAGGTGGGGGCCAGTGGGGCCTGCCTGTCCTCTACTGATTTCCCTCCCTGAGTCTGCCCATGCCTGGGCCGTGTGCCTCAGCCCAAGTTGGCCCTAGTGGCTCGTCGGTCTTGGCTCGGCCTATTGGCCCCATTCGTCGCGGGTATTTATGGATACGGAAGGGCTCCCCCCTGACCTAGGGTTTCCGGCCTCTAGATCTGACGTGCGCCGCTACCCCTTCCTCATTCGCTCTCTTGTGAGATCTCATCCTTCCCCCTCTCTCTCTAGCTCATTTGCGATGGTGGTGGCCATGGATAAGTCCAGGGCGTCTTCCTCGGAGGCGTTGTCTGGGAGCAAGCGTGTTCGGGAGGCCTCGGTGGAGGCGGGTCGGGCTCCAGATCTGGAGTATGAGGTCGCTCTTCGTGAGAAGCTCGAAGCGGAGGGGGCCTCGCAAGATCAGGTGGCGCGCGGTCGGGAGGCGTGGGCGGCGGGGCCGGCGTGGTTGCAGCGCGAGGAGCAGGCTCGCGAGGATGCGGCGGCGCAGGCTACGGCCGTGGATCCATGGGAGGCTGCGGCGTCGGGCTCGTCGGTGGCCACGACCGCTCCTCATACTGTGCCTCCTCGTGGCCCGGCCGGCCAGTCGGTGGCGGGCGGCCATGTGGGTGTCGCTGGATCTGGGGCCGTGGGTCGTGGCCGCGGTGCTGGTGCTGGTCGGGGCGGTGGTTATGCCAACAACCCCTTCGCCTCCAAGTTCCGTCGGACTTCACCCCTGGATCCGGTGTCCTCCTCGGCAGCGGTTGGCGATGGCATACTCCCCCCCCCCCCGCCCCCGCTGCCCGCGTGCTTTGCTCCCTCTCGCGTTGGGGGCCCGGCCTCTGGTGGCGGCTCCGGCTCTAGTTCTGCAACGCTGACCTGCTTTGCGTGCCACCGTGCGGGGCACTTTCAGTCCAGATGCAAGTTTCCTCCCTTCTGCTTGATATGCCGCACTGAAGGCCACCTCACCGTGGAGTGTGATAACCGCATCCAATTCCCTGCCTTTAAGCAGTTTGGTCTTGGCCTCCCTGGATGTGCCTTCTTCGCTTTGGATGGGGAGCTGGGGATGCGTGTGGTTGCCCCGATGTCTTCCAATGCTACGGTGATCCATGTCATTTCCAATCCTGTCTCGATTCAAGTCATTTTTGATGAGCTTAGAGAGTGGGGCATGGAGGGCTGGGATTGGCAGATCAATCAGATGTCGGAAAGAGAATTCTCTGTTACTTTCCCCACGAAGAAAGCTTAAAGATGATGGCTTCCTGTGCGAGTTTTACCCTTCCTTCGAACCAAGTGATGGTCTCTGTCAAGGCAACTGCTGACGGGGAAAAAGCGGTGACCTCCTTCTCTAAAACTTGGGTGCTTCTCGAGGATGTTCCGTCTGGGCTCAGAAATGCCCGCTTCCTGATGGCTTTTGGAGTGCTTATTGGCAAACCTATAGCTGTTGATGAGGCATCTCTCGACCCCCCTGGCCCAATCGGCATGAAGATATGGTGTCTTGATCAGTCGTGGGTGCATGGCACGGTTGATGTTTTCCTAGCTTCAGACGCCTATTGTATCCGGGTCCACACTGAGGGCAGGGCTAATCAGCAGGCACCTCCTCCCCCTGCTCCTAAGCCATCCAACCCGGATCCTTCTGATGGTGGGGGCGAGACGGGCGCAGGCAGCAATGCGAATCCTTTCACTGCATCAGAATGGGAGGTGATGGGCCCCGAATCTCGTGGCATGTTTGATTTTGGCCCCCCTGGTTATGGTGGTGGGGGTGTGCTACCTCTTGAGCATGCGTTGGTTTTCCCTTGAAGAGGAAAGGGTGATGCAGCAAAGTAGCGTAAGTATTTCCCTCAGTTTTTGAGAACCAAGGTATCAATCCAGTAGGAGGATACACGCAAATCGCCTCGTGCCCACACAAACAAATAAGAACCTTGCAACCAACGCGATAAAGGGGTTGTCAATCCCTTCACGGCCACTTGCAAAAGTAAGATCTGATATAGATAATAAGATAAATATTTTTGGTATTTTATGATATAGATTGGAAAGTAAAGATTGTAAAATAAAATAGATCGGAAACTTATATGATGGAAAATAGACCCGGGGGCCATAGGTTTCACTAGTGGCTTAGCATCTACGGTGGGTGAACAAATTACTCTCGAGCAATTGATAGAAAAGCACATAGTTATGAGAATATCTAGGCATGATCATGTATATAGGCATCACGTCCACGACAAGTAGACCGAAACGATTCTGCATCTACTACTATTACTCCACACATCGACTGCTATCCAACATGCATCTAGAGTATTAAGTTCATAGGAACGGAGTAACACACTAGGCAAGATGACATGATGTAGAGGGATAAACTCAAGCAATATGATATAAACCCCATCTTTTTATCCTCGATGGCAACAATACAATACATGTCGTTTCCCTTTCTGTCACTGGGATCGAGCAACGCAAGATTGAACCCAAAGCTAAGCACTTCTCCCATTGCAAGAAAGATCAATCTAGTAGGCCAAACCAAACTGATAATTCAAAGAGACTTGCAAAGATATCAAATCATACATAAAAGAATTCAGAGGAGATTCAAATATTGCTCATATATAATCTTGATCATAAACCCACAATTCATCGGATCTCGACAAACACACCGCAAAAAGAATTACATCGAATAGATCTCCAAGAGAATCAAGGAGAACTTTGTATTGAGATCCAAAGAGAGAGAATAAGCCATCTAGCTAATAACTATGGACCCGAAGGTCTATGGGAAACTACTCACACATCATCGGAGAGGCTATGGTGCTGATGTAGAAGCCCTCCGTGATCGATTCCCCCTCCGGCGGAGCGCCGAAAAAGGCCCCAAGATGGGATCTCACGGGTTCAGAAGGTTGCGGCGGTGGAAATAGGGTTTCGTGGTGTTCCTGGATGTTTTCGGGGTATATGAGTATATATAGGTGAAAGAAGTCGGTCAGGGGAGCCACGAGGGGCCCACGAGGGTGTGAGGGGCCCACGAGGGTGGGGGGCGCGCCTACCCCCTGGGTGCGCCTCCCTGCCTCGTGGCCACCTTGTCACTTCCTTGACGTCCACTCCAAGTCTCCTGGACTGCGTTTGTTCCAGAAATCACTCTCCCGAAGGTTTCATTCCGTTTGGATTCCGTTTGATATTCCTTTTCTGCGAAACACTGAAATAGGAAAAAAATAGCAATTTGCACTGGGCCTTTGGTTAGTCCCAAAATAATATAAAAATGTATAATAAAGCCCATTAAACATCCAAAACAGATAATATAATAGCACGGAACAATAAAAGATTATAGATACGTTGGAGACGTATCAGGGTGCTCCCAAGGAAGGTGCTCGTGGTGCGGAGCCCATGAATGTGGAGGGTCTTGGTGGGGCCACACCCTTCTCTGGTGCGTGCTCTACCATACCTGATGCTGGTGTTCGTCTGGCTTCCCCATCTTTGTCTGGTATCGTGGATGTGCCTCCGAACGCTGCGACTCCACCCTCTAGCCCTTGCAGCAAGAAATAGAAGAAGGAGTCCATTGTGCGCAAGTTCTCGGCTCGGAGCAGGGCCTCCTCGGGGAGTAAGATCTAGGGATCCAGCATGTGCTACCGTCTAGATGATGACTTGGGTGTGGCTACCGCGTCGGGGCAACCCAGGGTGGTGCTTCTTCCCCTCTGACGCGGCCCTCAGTGGTTCCGCTCCGTTCTTCTGTCTCCACGACGTGGAACGGTCACCGTCGCCACAGCAATGCTGTCCCCATCCAAGAACGGGCTGAGCGCAGGGCGGCGGCCAAGGACCTTTGCCCCTAGGTAATGCTTCCCCTCCCTCCCATGTTCGGCTGGTGTTGCCTTCTTTACCGGATTCACCCGATATTGGTGTTTCGATTGATCACAACATTGGGTCTCCTTCCTCCTTGCTCTAAAAACGAGCCGAGCATCGGGCAGCGGCCAAGGACCTTTGCCCCCCAGGTAATGCTTCCCCTCCCTCCCATGTTCGGCTGGTGTTGCCTTCTTTACCGGATTCGCATCTCTTGAACATTTTATCTGATATTGGTGTTTCGGTTGATCACAACATTGGGTCTCCTTCCTCCTTGCTCTCTTTGATTTGGCTTAACGAGGAGGCCCAGGCGGCTATTGCCAGGGCCAAGAAGGCCGCCACTAAGTCTAAGGTGGCGGCGGAGGCCACCGGGTCTGAGGTGGCCGAGGAGGGTAGTGGCCCTCCTCTCACTGCAGCAAAGAAGGGGCGTGCATCTAAACCTAAACCCTGCCTGGCCCCGAGTAGGTCGAGTTTGCGCATTAAAAACCTCTCCTTTAGATGAAAGCTCTCTTTTGGAATATCCGGGGTTTCAGTGCTAGGGGGCGCCGTGACCAAATCCGAGACCTGGTGCGTAACGACAGCATTGACATTGTTGGACTCGTTGAGACCTTTAAGTATGATTTTTCTCGCTATGAACTTTCTTCGGTCACGGGAGCAGATCATTATTTTTGGAGGTGCCTTCCGGCTTCAGGGCATTCTGGTGGTATTTTGGTTGGGGACAAAGTGGATCTTTTTGATTTTGTTGCCTTTGACCAATGGATTTTTTGGGGCTAGTATGGTGGTGTTTCACAAAGATCTTAATTCGCTTTGGGAAGTGATGGTGGTGTATGGACCGGCCGATCACTCTTTGTCTCATCTCTTCCTGGATGAGCTTACTTCCAAAATTGACTCATGTAACATCCCATTGGTTACCGGGGGTAATTTCAACCTCCTAAGGCCACCTGCTAAGAAGAGTAATTCCAACTTCTCATGGCCATTGGCTGAGGCCTTTAACGATTTAATCGCGAAATGTGCGCTCCGTGAGATTCCGAGGTCGAGCACTATGTTCACCTGGTCCAATCATCAATTAGACCCGACCCGGTCTGTCTTAGATCGTGTTCTATCGTCTATCCCATGGGATGCGATGTTCCCTAGAGCCTCTCTTTCTACCCTACCCCATGTTGGCTCTGGCCAATCTCCCCTTATCTTGGATCTTGGCGTGCCCGCTCTGCCTAAAGTATCTAAATGTTAGTTCGACGCTTCATGGCTCTTGGTTGATGGCTTTGTTGAGCTGGTTTCAGATAAGATTTCTGCTCTCCTGTCCTCTAGGTCTCGTTCTTTTGGCCTAATGGATGATTGGCATAGTTGTTCGTATCAGTTGCGTAAGTTCCTGAGAGGCTGGGGCCGTAATCGCGCGGTCGAGGCCCTTGAGAGCAAACGTGAGCTGCTAGGGCAAGTTGCTACCTTAGACGCGGAGGCTAATTCTGTTGGGCTCTCCCACACCGGCTGGCAGCGTAGATATGACTTGGAAGCCTGTCTTTTATATCTACATCGCCAGGCTGAGGTTTATTGGAAGCAGCGTGGTACCATTAACTGGACCCTGAAAGGCGATTCCCTTAGTGCGTATTTCTTTGCCATTGCCAACGGTCGACGTCGTAGGTGTTCGATTAATAGCTTGGTCATAAATGGGATCCAAGTCTCTGATCCTCATGTCATTCTGGAACATGTCCATGAGTTCTTTGCTGGGCTTTTAGCCGCCAGGCCTGCCTCTGGCTTTATTATTTCTTCTAACCTCTGGGCGAATCACTGTCAGATCTCGGACAAGGAAAATAGTTCTCTCGTGATCCCCTTGTATGTGGAAGATATTGAAAGGGCGATCGGCTCTGCTAATTCTAACTCGGCCTCTGGCCCCGATGGCTTTTCTATCCCATTTTTCCGCTGCTTCTGGTCGGTGCTGCGCCCTTTGGTCCGTGTAGTCATCCAAGGTTTTTGTCTAGGGACGATGGATGTCTCTCGTCTGAATTACGCCATCCTAACCTTATCCCAAAAGTCAACGGCGCTGACAATAGTTCCCTTTTTCGCCCCATTGCCTTGATTAATAACTTTGCTAAGTTTCCTTCCAAAGGGTTTGGGACTAGGTTGTCTCCGGTGGCACATCGTACCATCTGTCCCACCCAGACTGCTTTCATCAAGGGTAGGTTCATCCTTGATGGAGTTCTTTGCCTTCATGAAATTGTGCAGGACCTTCAATGGAGAGGTTCCCGTGCCCTCATTCTCAAACTTGATTTTGAAAAGGCCTATGACTTTGTTAGTTTGGACTTCCTTCGCCAGGTCTTATTGGCAAGAGGGTTTGATGCGGGTGTGGTATACAGACTGATGCAACTAGTCTCTGGGGGCCACACGGCCATGGCTGTGAATGGCATGACCACCAAATATTTCGCCAACGGTCGTGGCCTGCGGCAAGGAGATCCAGCCTCCCCCATTCTTTTTAATTTTGTGGCCGATGCCTTATCTTGTATGTTGGACCGTGCGGCTTCGACTGGTCATATTACCCCTGTCGCATCCCACCTTCTCCCTCGGGGAATCACGCACCTCCAGTACGCTGATGACACGATCATCTTGGTGGAGATGACTGAGGCTTGTCTTGCTAACCTTAAGTTCATCCTGTTATGTTTTGAAGCCTTGTCGGGGCTCAAGATGAATTTTTCCAAAAGTTAGGTAATTGTGACTAGAGCTGACGAGGCGGAGGCCCTAAGGGTTGCCCAATTACTTAATTGTTCGCTCGGCTCCTTTCCCTTCAAATATCTGGGCATGCCTATCTCCCTGTACCATCTGCACGCTAAAGATTCAAACCTATGGTGTCCAAAGTGGGTAACAAAGTTATGCCATGGCGCGACAGATATAACACCCAGGCAGGTAAAGTGTGCCTCATCAATGCATGCCTGTCTTCCTTGCCTATGTTCACGATGGGTATTTTCATGCTTTCCCTAGGCACTCATGCGGGCTTTGATAAACACAGGGGGCTTTCTACTGGAACTTTTCGAACAATAAGCGTAAATGCAGGTTTGTCAAATGGAAGGCCATTTGCAGGCCTAAAAGCCTTGGGGGGCTTGGAATCCTTAATACGGTAGTGATGAACAAGTGCCTTATCATTAAGTGGTGGTGGAGGATCATGAATGCTTCCCCTGGGACCCTCTGGTTCGATATCTTGAAAGCTAAATATTTCCCCTCCGGCAGCCCCATGTTCGCCACGACGTCTTATGGGTCCCAGTTTTGGAGCGATCCGATTAGGGTCAGGGGTGTTTTTCACGATCATGTTAAGTTTACTGTCAGGAATGGCGTCTCGACTCGCTTCTGATTGGATTTGTGGACTAGGGATGCACCTTTAGCATCCTCTTTCCCGGTTCTGTTCTCGTATTGTCCAGAGCCTGGGATCTCAATCTCTGAGCTCTCACGCAAGGGCTGGGACTTGGGTCTCCGGAGATCCCTATCTCCTGTAGAGTTGGAGGACCGGCATCGGCTTGCTGCCCTGTTCCCTACTCTCTCTCTCTCTCTCTCTCTCTCTCTCTCTCTCTCTCGGAGGTGACCTGGCCCCATACCGCCTTGGGTGTTTTTTCAATCAAGTCTCTTTATGCTAGGCTCATAGATGGATCTCCCACGTCTAAGTTTAAATAGGTCTAGGCGGCTAAAATCCCCCCTAAGATTAAGATCTTCCTTTGGCAGGCCATTAGAGGTCGTTTGCCCTCGACCGACCAGATTCGTAAGAGGAACGGGCCTGGTTCTGCCTTTTGTGCTTTGTGTTCTGCTGTGGAGAATACCAATCATATCTTTTTCGAGTGCCCCCTGGCAAAGTTAGCCTGGGGAGGGGTCAGATCGTGGATGAATGTCTCTTGGGATCCTGCCTCTTTCTCGGATCTGCAGACCTTAAGTGATACCATTCAGGGATGAACAAAGAGGCTTTTCTGGATCGAGTTGGGGGCTCTATGTTGGTCTCTATGGAATATTAGGAACAAATTCACCATTGAGGGTATCTTCCCTAACAAGCCGGTTGATGTTTTGTTCAAAATGTCTATCTTCTTGGAGCACTGGAAACTATTGACTAAGCCAGCAGATGTGGGCGGTTTGGAGGAGCTGGTCAACAAGGTTCGGGCGTCGGCAAGCTTGATGTCTTCTACTCCCTCCGGTCGATCGTCTTGTTTTGGATCCCGCTCTTAGCAGTAGGTTGTTGGCATGCGTGCCTGATTTGTGTGGTTTCGGCCTGCATGCCTCTGGACTTGTGTTTATGTTTGGTGAACTCGTGGTTGTTTTATGTGGTACTCTGCCATGTGGCTTTATTTATAAAGTCGAGCTCTCGCCTTTTATTTTTTAAAAATAGCAGTTCATGATGCATTTTTTTTCTCTTGCTAGTGCTCAGTGATCCGTATTGCTCTCCCGACCCCACCCAGTTGATCCCGTTGACGCCGATGCAACAACATATCTCTGGATGTTACATGCCAAATTGCCAATAGGCACCCTATCCGGCCAGGTTCATGAGCGCACGAACCAAATAAAAAAGACACTAAACTGCATTGATGCTTTTGGAATATATTTTCCTACCAAAGGCCCTAAAAAGCACTAACATCACTAAAATCAAGTGTCGCCCTCCTCGTCGTTGGCGTCATCAAACGGAGGATATGTACAGCCGCTTGATGGTCTGCAAGACACACATAGTAGGTACCACTTTCGTGTAAGTATCCCAATGGTTATCGTCCGAACGAAGAGCGGAAGAAAGTATTATTAATGGCGTTTCGATCACACACAAGGTGACACCAATCTTGTGGGAAGTAACTGTTTGAAAATTTGAAGATGATATTATTGTCATGTGAAACAAATATACCCGAGTGGTGGAGAAGATTGATTGTAGCATCGAGAGTAGTAACGACTTGAAATTAAACAATGAAAAGTAAATGACTGAAAATAGACAGTGGTATCCTGCAATAGAGAGATTAGGCGTGGAGTAACTTCGGATCATTGTTTACATCAAGTGTGTTAGTGCGACGGTAATGCCAGTTACCTTGTATCGTGGTTCTAATAGATGGATTGTTTGTTCGGTAGACGGGTTACCCTTGAGTGGTCGAACTCCACGCCGGATTCGTTCTTCCCTATAATCTCGCTTCGATGTTGCTATTGAAGGAAATATGCTCTAGAGGCAATAATAAAGTTGTTATTTTATATTTCCTTATTCATGATAAATGTTTATTATTCATGCTAGAATTGTATTAATTGGAAACCTAAATACATGTGTGAATACATAGACAAACACGGTGTCCGTAGTGAGCCTCTACTTGACTAGCTCGTTGACCAAAATGGTTAAGGTTTCCTAACCATGGACATGAGTTGTCATTTGATAACGGGATCACATCATTAGGAGAATGATGTGATGGACAAGACCCATCCGTTAGCTTAGCATAATGATCGTTCAGTTTTATTGCTATTGCTTTCTTCATGTCAAATACATATTCCTTCGACTATGAGATTATGCAACTCCTGGATACCGGAGGAATACCTTGTGTGCTATCAAACGTCACAACATAACTGGGTGATTATAAAGATGATCTACTGGTACCTCCAAAGGTGCTTTTCAACTTGGCATAGATCGAGATTAGGATTTGTCACTCCGAGTATTGGAGAGGTATCTCTGGGCCCTCTCGGTAATACACATCATAAGCTTGCAAGCAAACGACTAAGGAGTTAGTCACGAGGTGATTTATTACGGAACGTGTAAAGAGACTTGCTGGTGATGAGATTGAACTAGGTATAGAGGTACCGACGATCGAATCTCGGGCAAGTAACATACCGATGACGAAGGGAATTATGTATGTTGTCATAACGGTTCGACCGATAAATATCTTCGTAGAATATGTAGGAGCCAATATGGGCATCCAGGTTCTGCTAATGGTTATTGACCGGAGAGGTGTCTCGGTCATGTCTACATAGTTCTCGAACCCGTAGGGTCCGCACGCTTAACGTTCGATGACGATTTGTATTATATGAGTTATGTGATTTGGTGACCGAATGTTGTTCGAAGTACCGGAAGAGATCACGGACATGACGAGGAGTCTTGAAATGGTCGAGAGGTAAAGATAGATATATAGGACGATAGTATTCGAACACCGGAAGTGTTCCGGAGGGTACCGGGTACATATTGGGTCACCGGAAGGGGTTCCGGGCACCCCCAGCAAAAGATATGGGCCTAATGGGCCCAGAGGGGAAACGCACGAGCCACCAGGGGCTGGTGCGCCCCCCATATGGGCCGAACGAAAAGGGAGAAGGAAAGGGGGATTCGGCCTCCCCCTTCCCTTTCTCCCCCCTCCTCTTTCCTTCCCCCTCCGGCAAATAAGGAAGGGGGCGCCGGCCATGGGAAGACCCCAAGTAGGATTCAGCCTACTTCGGCGCTTCTTTGGCTGCGTCCCCTCCCCCCACCAATATATATGTGGGGGCGCCCCTAGCACACCCCAGAGAATTGCCTAGCCATGTGTGGCGCCCCCCACCATCGTTTACACCCTCGGCCATATTTTCGTAGTGCTTGGCGAAGCCCTGCGAGGATCACTTCACCATCACCATCACTACGCCGTCATGCTGACGGAACTCATCTACTACCACGACGTCTTGCTGGATCAAGAAGGCGAGGGACGTCACCGAGCTGAACGTGTGCAGAACGCGGAGGTGTCGTGCGTTCGGTATTTGATCAGTTGAAGCGCGAAGAAGTTCGATGATACGTCTCCAACGTATCTATAATTTTTTATCGTTCCATGCTATTATATTATCTATTTTGGATGTTTAATGGGCTTTAGTATGCTCTTTTATATTATTTTTGGGACTAACCTATTAACCGGAGGCCCAGTGCCAGTTGCTGTTTTTTTGCCTATTTCAGTGTTTCGCAGAAAAGGAATATCAAACGGAATCCAAATGGAACGAAACCTTCGCGAGGATCTTTCTTGGAAAAGCAATCCAGGAGACTTGGAGTGGAAGTCGGATACGCAACGAGGCGGCCACGAGGCAGGAGGGCGCACCCAGGGGGGTAGGCGCGCCCCCACCCTCGTGGGCCCCTCGTAGCTCCACTGACCTACTTCTTTTGCCTATATATACTCTTATACCCTGAAAACATCTAGGGGAGCCACAAAACCACTTTTCCACTGCCGCAACCTTCTGTACCCATGAGATCCCATCTTGGAGCCTTTTTCGGCGATCTGCCGGAGGGGGATTCGATCACGGAGGGCTTCTACATCAACACCATAGCCTCTCTGATGATGTGTGAGTAGTTTACCACAGACCTTCGGGTCCATAGTTATTAGCTAGATGGCTTATTCTCTCTCTTTGGTTCTCAATTCAAAGTACTCCTCGATGTTCTTGGAGATCTATTTGATGTAATACTTTTTGCGGTGTGTTTGCCGAGATCCGATGAATTGTGGGTTTATGATCAAGATTATCTATGAACAATATTTGATTCTTCTCTGAATTCTTATATGCATGATTTGATATCTTTGCAAGTATCTTCGAATTATCGGCTTAGTTTGGCCTACTAGATTGATTTTCTTGCAATGGGAGAAGTGCTTAGCTTTTGGTTCAATCTTGCGGTGTCCTTTCCCAGTGACAGGAGGGGCAGCAAGGCACGTATTGTATTGTTGCCATCGAGAATAAAAAGATGGGGTTTATATCATATTGCTTGAGTTTATCCCTCTACATCATGCCATCTTGCCTAATGCGTTACTCTGTTCTTATGAACTTAATACTCTAGATGCATGCTGGATAGCGGTCGATTTGTGGAGTAATAGTAGTAGATGCAGAATCGTTTCAGTCTACTTGACACGGACGTGATGCCAATGTCCATTATCATGCCTAGGTATTCTCATAACTATGCGCTTTTTTATCAATTGCTCGGCAGTAATTTGTTCACCCACCGTAATATATGCTTTCATGAGAGAAGCCACTAGTGAAACCTATGGCCCCCGGTCTATTTTACATCATATTAGTTTCCCGTCAACTTGCCAATTTCTGTCGCCGTTTATTTTGCAATCTTTACTTTCCAATCTATACAACAAAAATAGCAAAAATATTTATCTTATTATCTTTATTAGATCTCACTTTTGCAAGTGGCCGTGAAGGGATTGACAACCCCTTTATTGCGTTGGTTGCAAGGTTCTTGATTGTTTGTGCAGATACTAGGCGATTTGCGTGTAGTCTCCTACTGGATTGATACCTTGGTTCTCAAAAACTGAGGGAAATACTTACGCTACTTTGCTGCATCACCCTTTCCTCTTCAAGGGAAAACCAACGCATGCTCAAGAGGTAGCAAGAAGGATTTCTGGCACCGTTGCCGGGGAGATCTACGCTCAAGTCAAGACATACCAAGTACCCATCAAAAACTCTTATCCCTCGCATTACATTATTTGCCATTTGCCTCTCGTTTGCCTCTCCCCCACTTCAGCTTTGCCGTTTTATTCGCCCTTTTTTGTTCATCTCTTTTCGCTTGCTTCTTGTGTTCTTGGGTGTTAGTGTGCCTGTTTGCTTCGATGGCTCTACCAAAAAGCGTTGATCCTCACCTTCGAAGGTTGGAAGAAATTGAAAACAACATTAGAAGCTTTATGTCTTTGCAATTCGAGCATTATAATTTCTTCAGAAGCGGGCTTAAAGAACAAAAAAGTTTTATGGAGTACATGAACAAAGAGCTCGATGATATGTCTAAGGAATTTTATAGTTTGAAATCTCAGTTTGCTCATCTTGAAAATTTAGTAGGTCAAATTTTGGATAAGCAGGCCAGCTTAGTTAATAAGATGGCCGCCAAACCGGAAGAGCTAGAGGGTAATAATGATGAAGATCTAAAAGTGATTGATGTGTCTCCTATTAAATCTTTGTTTTCCAATATGAATCTTTATAAAGATGGGACTGGAGATGAGTCAACTTTAGTTAAAAGGCGTCCCAATGATTCGGAGTTTTTAGATCTTGATGCTAAACTTAATAAAAGTGGGATTGAAGAGGTCAAAACTTTACATAGCAATGAACCCACTATTTTGGATTTCAAGGAATTTAATTATGATAATTGCTCTTTGATAGATTGTATTTCCTTGTTGCAATCCGTGTTAAATTCTCCTCATGCTTATGATCAAAATAAAGCTTTTACTAAACATCGTTGATGCTTTAATGCAATCCTATGAAGAAAAGCTTGAGCTAGAAGTTTCTATTCCTAGAAAACTTTATGATGAGTGGGAACATACTATTAAAATTAAGATTAAAGATCATTAATGCTATGCTTTATGTGATTTGGGTGCTAGTGTTTCCATGATTCGAAATACTTTGTGTGATGTGTTAGGTTTCCGTGAATTTGATGATTGCTCCTTAAATTTGCAAACTTGCGGATTCCACCATTAAGAAACCTATGGGAAGGATTAATGATGTTCTTATTGTTGCAAATAGGAATTATGTGCCCATAGATTTCATTGTTCTTGATATAGATTGCAATCCTACATGTCCTATTATTCTTGGTAGACCTTTCCTTAGAACGATTGGTGCAACTATTGACATGAAAGAAGGAAATATTATATTCCAATTTCCGTTAAGGAAAGGCATGGAACACTTTCCTATAAATAAAATAAAATTACCTTATGAATCTATTATGAGAGCCACATATGTATTACATACCAAAGATGATAATACCTAGATATATTCTTGCTTTATGCCTAGCTAGGGGCGTTAAACGATAGCGCTTGTTGGGAGGAAACCCAATTTTATTTTTGTTCCTTGTTTTTTGTTCATGTTTAGTAATAAATAATTAATCTAGACTCTGTTTAGATGTGGTTTTATGTTTTAATTAGTGTTTCTGCCTAGTAGAACCTTTGGAAAGACTTGGGTGAAGTCTTTGCGATCTTGCTGTAAAAAACAGAAACTTTAGCGCTCACGAGATTAGCTGCCATTTTTTACTGAAGAATGATTTTAGGTTGATTCTTTTTGCCGATGATTAATACATAAATACCTCACTTCCTAAAATTTATTTCAGAATTTTTGGAGTTCTAGATTACTACAGACTGTTTTGTTTTTAACAGATTCTGTTTTTCGTGTGTTGTTTGCTTATTTTGATGAATCTATGGCTAGTATCGGGGGGTATGAACCATAGAGAAGTTGGAATACAGTAGGTTTAACACCAATATAAATAAAGAATGAGTTCATTACAGTACCTTAAAGTGGTGGTTTGTTTTCTTACACTAACGGAGCTCATGAGATTTTCTGTTTAAGTTTTTTGTTGTGAAGTTTTCATGTTTTTGGGTAAAGATTTGATGGATTTTGGAATAAGGAGTGGCAAGAGCCTAAGCTGGGGGATGCCCAAGGTACCCCAAGGTAAAATTCACGGACAACCAAAAGCCTAATCTTGGGGATGCCCCGGAAGGCATCCCCTCTTTCGTCTTCGTCTATCGGTAACTTTACTTGAGGCTATATTTTTATTCACCACATGATATGTGTTTTGCTTGGAGCGTCTTGTATGATTTGAGTCTTTGCTTTTTAGTTCACCACAATCATCCTTGCTGTACACACCTTTTGGAGAGACACACATGAATCGGAATTTATTAGAATACTCTATGTGCTTCACTTATATCTTTTGAGCTAGATGATTTTGCTCTAGTGCTTCACTTATATCTTTTTAGAACACGGTGGTGGTTTTATTTTATAGAAATTATTGATCTCTCATGCTTCACTTATATTATTTTGAGAGTATTTTAGAACAGCATGGTACTTTGCTATGGCTATAAAATTAGTCCTAATATGATAGGCATCCAAGATGGGTATAATGAAAACTTTCATATAGAGAGCATTAAATACTATGAGAAGTTTGATACTTGATAATTGTTTTGAGATATAAAGATAGTAATATTAGAGTCGTGCTAGTTGAGTAATTGTGAAATTGAGAAATACTTGTGTTGGGGTTTGCAAGTCCCGTAGCATGCACGTATGGTAACTATTGTGTGACAAATTTGAAGCATGAGGTGTTCTTTGATTGCTTTCCTTATGAGTGGCGGTCGGGGACGAGTGATGGTCTTTTCCTACCAATCTATCCCCCTAGGAGCATGCACGTAGTGCTTTGGGTTTGATGACTTGTACATTTTTGCAATAAGTATGTGAGTTCTTTATGACTAATGTTGAGTCCATGGATTATACGCACTCTCACCCTTCCATCATTGCTAGCCTCTTCGGTACCGTGCATTGCCCTTTCTCACCTCGAGAGTTGGTGCAAACTTCGCCGGTGCATCCAAACCCCGTGATATGATACGCTCTATCACACATAAGCCTCCTTATATCTTCCTCAAAACAGCCACCATACCACCTATTATGGCATTTCCATTGCCATTCCGAGATATATTGCCATGAAACTTTCCATCGTTCCATTTATTATGACACGCTTCATCATTGTCATATTGATTTGCATGATCATGTAGTTGACATCGTATTTGTGGCAAGGCCACCATTCATTTTTGATACATGTCCCTCTTGATTCATTGCATATCCCGGTACACCGCCGAAGGCATTCACATAGAGTCATATTTTGTTCTAAGTATCGAGCTGTAATTCTTGAGTTGTAAGTAAATAAAAGTGTGATGATCTTCATTATTAGAGCATTGTCCCATGTGAGGAAAGGACGATGGAGACTGTGATTCCCCCATAAGTCGGGATGAGACTACGGACGAAAAAATAAATAAAAGAGGCCAAAGAAGCCCACCAAAAAAATGATGAGAGAAAAAGAGAGAAGGGACAATGTTACTATCCTTTTTCCATACTCATGCTTCAAAGTAGCACCATGATCTTCATGATAGAGAGTCTCTTATTTTGTCACTTTCATATACTTGTGGGAATTTTTCATTATAGAACTTGGCTTGTATATTCCAATGATGGGCTTCCTCAAAATGTCCTAGGTCTTCGTGAGCAAGTGAGTTGGATGCACACCCACTTAGTTTCTTTTGTTGAGCTTTCATACATTTATAGCTCTAGTGCATCCGTTGCATGGCAATCCCTACTCCTCGCATTGACATCAATTGATGGGCATCTCCATAGCCCGTTGATTAGCCGCGTCGATGTGAGACTTTCTCCTTTTTTGTCTTCTCCACACGACCTCCATCATCATATTCTATTCCACCCATAGTGCTATGTCCATGGCTCGCGCTCATATATTGCGTGAAAGTTGAAAAAGTTTGAGAATACTAAAGTATGATACAATTGCTTGGCTTGTCATCGGGGTTGTGCATGATGAGAGCATTTTGTGTGACGAAATGAAGCATGGCCAAACTATATGATTTTGTAGGGATGAGCTTTCTTTGGCTATGTTATTTTGAGAAGATATAACTGCTTGGTTAGTATGCTTGAAGTATTATTATTTTTATGTCAATATTAAAATTTTGTCTTGAATCTTTCGGATCTGAACATTCATGCCACAATAAAGAAAATTACATTGAAAATATGTTAGGTAGCATTCCACATCAAAAATTCTGTTTTTATCATTTACCTACTCGAGGACGAGCAGGAATTAAGCTTGGGGATGATGATACGTCTCCAACGTATCTATAATTTTTGATCGTTCCATGCTATTATATTATCTGTTTTGGATGTTTAAAGGGCTTTAATATGCTCTTTTATATTATTTTTGGGACTAACCTATTAACCGGAGGCCCAGTGCCAGTTGCTGTTTTTGCCTATTTCAGTGTTTCACAGAAAAGGAATATCAAACGGAATCCCATGGAACAAAACCTTCGCGAGGATCTTTCTTGGAACAAACGCAATCCAGGAGACTTGGAGTGGAAGTCAGAGACGCAACGAGGCGGCCACGAGGCAGGAGGGCGCGCCCAGGGGGTAGGCGCGCCCCCACCCTCGTGGGCCCCTCGTAGCTCCACCGACCTACTTCTTTCGCCTATATATACTCTTATACCCTGAAAACATCCAGGGGAGCCACAAAACCACTTTTCCACCGCCGCAACCTTATGTACCCATGAGATCCCATCTTGGGGCCTTTTCCAGCGATCTGCCGGAGGGGGATACGATCACGGAGGGCTTCTACATCAACACCATAGCCTCTCCGATGATGTGTGAGTAGTTTACCACAGACCTTCGGGTCCATAGTTATTAGCTAGATGGCTTCTTCTCTCTCTTTGGTTCTCAATACAAAGTTCTCCTCGATGTTCTTGGAGATCTATTCGATGTAATACTTTTTGCGGTGTGTTTGCCGAGATCCGATGAATTGTGGGTTTATGATCAAGATTATCCATGAACAATATTTGATTCTTCTCTGAATTCTTATATGCATGATTTGATATCTTTGCAAGTCTCTTCGAATTATCGGTTTAGTTTGGCCTACTAGATTGATCTTTCTTGCAATGGGAGAAGTGCTTAGCTTTGGGTTCAATCTTGCGGTGTCCTTTCCCAGTGACAGCAGGGGCAGCAAGGCACGTATTGTGTTGTTGCCATCGAGGATAAAAAGATGTGGTTTATATCATATTGCTTGAGTTTATCCCTCTACATCATGTCATCTTGCCTAATGTGTTACTCTGTTCTTATGAACTTAATACTCTAGATGCATGCTGGATAGCGGTCGATGTGTGGAGTAATAGTAGTAGATGGAGAATTGTTTTGGTCTACTTGACACGGACGTGATGCCTATGTTCATGATCATGCCTAGATATTCTCATAACTATGCGCTTTTCTATCAATTGCTCGGCAGTAATTTGTTCACCCACCGTAATATATGCTATCATGAGAGAAGCCACTAGTGAAACCTATGGCCCCCGAGTCTATTTTACATCATATTAGCTTCCCGTCAACTTGCCAATTTCCGTCGTCGTTTATTTCGCAATCTTTACTTTCCAATCCATACAAAAAATACCAAAAATATTTATCTTATTATCTTTACCAGATCTCACTTTTGCAAGTGGTCGTGAAGGGATTGACAACCCCTTTATCGCGTTGGTTGCAAGGTTCTTGATTGTTTGTGTAGGTACTAGGCGATTTGCGTGTAGTCTCCTACTGGATTGATACCTTGGTTCTCAAAAACTGAGGGAAATACTTACGCTACTTTGCTGCATCACCCTTTCCTTTTCAAGGGAAAACCAACACATGCTCATGAGGTAGCATTCGACTACATCAACCACATTGAGAAACGCTTCTGCTTACAGTCTACGAGGGTACGTAGACACTCTCACCCTCATTGCTATGCATCTCCATGGATAGATCACTGCGTGTGCGTAGAATTTTTTTTGTTTTCCATGCAACGATTCCCAAAAGTGCATCATGAGCCAGGTCTATGCGTAGATGATATGCACGAGTAAAGCACAAAGAGTTGTGGGCGGTGATATTCATACTTCTTACCACCAACGTCTTATTTTGATTCGGCGGTATTGTGGGATGAAGCGGACCAGACCAAACTTACATGTCCATGCACATGAGACCGGTTCCACCGACAGACATGCAACTAGTTTTGCATAAAGGTGGCTAGCGGGTGTCTGTTTCTCCTACTTTTGTTGAATCAAATTTGACTGCGGCCAGTCCTTGAAGAAGGTTAAAACAGCAAACTTGACGAAATACCGTTGTGGTTTGATGCATAGGTAAGAACGGTTCTTGCTAGAAGCCCGTAGCAGCCACGTAAAACTTGCAACAACAAAGTAGAGGAGATATGTTGTGATGTGATATGGTCAAGACATGATGTGATATACATTATTGTATGAGATGATCATGTTTTGTGAAAGTTATCGGCAACCGGTAGGAGCCTTATGGTTGTCTCTTTATTGTATGAAATGCAAACGTCATGTAATTGCTTTACTTTATCACTATGTGTTAGGGATAGTTGTAGAGGCAATAGTTGGTGAGACGACCACGACGCAACGATGAAGATCAAGGTGTTGATCCGGTGACGATGGAGATAATTATGATGCTTTGGAGATGGAGATCAAAAGCACAAGATGATGATGGCCATATCATGTCACATATTTTGATTGCATGTGATGTTTATCTTTTATGCATCTTATTTTGCTTAGTGCGGCGGTAGCATTATAAGATGATCCCTTAACTAAATTTCAAGGTAAAAGTGTTCTCCCTGAGTATTCACCGTTGCTACAGTTCGTCGTGTTGAGACACCACATGATGATCGGGTGTGATAGACTCTACGTTCACATACAACGGGTGCAAGACAGTTTTGCACATGCGGAATACTTGGTTTAAACTTGACGAGCCTAGCATGTATAGACATGGACTGGGAACACTGGAGACTGAAAGGTCGAACGTGAATCATATAGTAGATATGATCAACATAGAGATGTTCACCATTGATGCATCTCACGTGATGATCGGACATGGATTAGTTGATTTGGATCACGTATCATATAGATGATTTGAGGGATGTCTATCTAAGTGGGAGTTCTTAAGTAATTTGATTGATTGAACTTAATTTATCATGAACTTAGTCCTGATAGTATTTGCATATCTATGTTGTAGATCAAAGGCTCGTGCTACCGTTCCCCTAAATTTTAATGCGATCCTAGAGAAAGCTAAGTTGAAAGATGATAGTAGCGACTACACGGACTAGGACCGTAACTTGAGGATTATCCTCATTACTGCACAGAAGAATTATGTCCTTGATGCACTGCTAGGTGAAAGGCCTGCTGCAGGAGCAGATCGGATGTTTTGAACGTCTGGCAAGCTCGATCTCATGAATACTCGATAGTTCAGTGTGCCATGCTTTACAGCTTAGAATCGGGACTTCAAAGAGATTTTGAATGTCATGGACCATATGAGATGTTCCAGGAGTTGAAGTTAATATTTCAAGCAAATTCCCTAGTTGAGAGATATGAAGTCTCCAACAAGTTCTATAGCTGCAAGATGGAGGAGAATAGTTATGTCAGTGAACACATACTCAAAATGTGTGGGTATCATAATCACTTGACTTAGCTGGGAGTTAATCTTCTAGTTGATAGTGTTATTGACAGAGTTCTTCAATCGCTGCCACCAAGCTACAAAGGCTTCGTGATGAACTATAATATGCAAGGGATGGACAAGATAATTCCCGAGCTCTTCGCAATGCTCAAAGATGCGGAGGTAGAAATGAAGAAGGGGCATCAAGTGTTCATGGTTAACAAGACCACTAGTTTCAAGAAAAAGGGCAAGGGAAAGAAAGAGAACTTCAAGAAGAATGGCAAGCAAGTTTCCACTCCCGGGAAGAAGCCCAAAGCTGGACCCAAGCCTGAAACCGAGTGCTTCTACTACAAAGGGAATCGTCACTGGAAGCGGAACTGCCCCAAGTATTTGGCGGATAAGAAGGATGGCAAAGTGAACAAAGGTATATTTGATATACATGTTATTGATGTGTACCTTACTAATGCTCGTAGTAGCGCTTGGGTATTTGATACTGGTTCGGTTGCTCATATTTGTAACTCAAAACAGGAGCCGCGGATTAAACGAAGATTGGCTAAGGATGAGGTGACGATGCGCGTCGGGAATGGTTCCAAGGTCGATGTGATCGTCATCGACACGCTACCTCTACATCTACCTTCGGGATTAGTTTTAGACCTGAATAATTGTTATTTGGTGCCAGCGTTGCGCATGAACATTATATCTGGATCTTGTTTGGTGTGAGATGGTTATACATTTAAATCATAGAATAATGGTTGTTCTATTTATATGAGTAATATCTTTTATGGTCATGCACCCTTGAATAGTGGTCTATTTTTGTTGAATCTCGATTGTGGTGATACACATATTCATAATATTGATGCCAAACGATGCAAAGTTAATAATGATAGTGCAACATATTTGTGGCACTGCCATTTAGGTCATATTGGTGTAAGTGCATGAAGAAACTCCACACAGATGGGCTTTTGGAATCACTTGATTATGAATCTTTGATACTTGCGAACCATGCCTCATGGGCAAGATGACTAAAACTCCATTCTCCGGAACAAAGGAGCGAGCCAATGACTTATTGGAAATAATACATACCGATGTATGCGGTCCAATGAGTGTTGAGGCACGCGGCGGGTATCGTTATTTTCTGACCTTCGCAGGAGATTTGAGCAAATATGGGTGTATCTACTTAATGAAACACAAGTCTAAAACATTTGAAAAGTTCAAAGAATTTCTGAGTGAAGTAGAGAATCATCGTAATAAGAAAATAAAGTTTCTATGATCTGATCGCGGAGTGAATATTTGAGTTACAAGTTTGGCCTTCATTTGAAACAATGTGGAATAGTTTCACAACTCACGCCACCTGGAACACCACAGCGTAATGGTGTGTCCGAATGTCGTAACCATACTTTATTAGATATGGTGCGATCTATGATGTCTCTTACCGATTTACCAGTATCGTTTTGGGGTTATGCATTAGAGACAGTTGCATTCAAGTTAAATAGGGCACCGTCTAAATCCGTTGAGACGACACCATATGAACTGTCATTTGGTAAGAAACCTAAGCTGTAATTTCTTAAAGTTTGGGGTTGCGACACTTATGTCAAAAGGCTTCAGCCTGATAAGCTCGAACCCAAATCGAAGAAGTGTGTCTTCATAGGATACCCTAAGGAAACAATTGGGTACACCTTCTACCACAGATCTAAAGGCAAGATCTTTGTTGCCAAGAATGGAACATTTCTAGAGAAGGAGTTTCTCTCGAAAGAAGTGAGTGAGAGGAAAGTAGAACTTGATGAGGTAATTGTACCTTCTCTTGAATTGGAAAGTAGCACATCAGAGAAATCCGTTCCCATGATGCCTACACCAACTAGAGAGGAAGCTAATGATGATGATCATGAAACTTCAGATCAAGTTATTACTGGACCTCGTTGGTTGAACAGAGCATGTTCCACACCATAGTGGTACGGTAATCCTGTTCTGGAAGTCATGTTACAAGACCATGACGAACCTACGAACTATGAAGAAGCTATGATGAGCCCAGGTTCCGATAAATGGCTTGAGGCCATGAAATCTGAGATAGGACCCATGTATGAGAACAAAGTGTGGACTTTGGTGGACTTGCCCGATGATCAGCAAGCCCATAGAGAATAAATGGATCTTCAAGAAGAAGATTGACGCTGATGGTAATGTTACTGTCTACAAAGCTTGACTTGTCGCGAAAGGTTTTCGACAAGTTCAAGGAGTTGACTACGATGAGACTTTCTCACCCGTAGCGATGCTTAAGTCTGTCTGAATCATGTTAGCAATCACTACTAGGGAAAACCTTATACATAGAGGTATAGCAGTAGCGCTGGTCAAAACTAAGCGCTGCTGCTACTTAGTAGTAGCGCTTGCCACAAAATCATGCTACAACTATAGTTGTAGCAGTAGCGGGTCTGCCCAAAAAAGCGCTACTACTATAATTCCCACACTGTTGCCGGTAGGCTAGGAATAGTAGTAGCGAGCCTGAGGGAAACACGCTATTGCTAAGTGCCTTGTAGCAGCGCATTTCTGTTGTAGAGCGCTACTTCTAAGAAAAAGAAAATAAGTAGAGAAATAAATAGAAAGTAAATGAAAATGAAAGAAATAGAAAAAGGAGGAATGAAAAAAAGAAAAAGAAATGAAAAATAAAAATAGTGGAGAAAGGCACAGCAGTAGCGCTTGTCCTCACAAAGAGCTATATCTACATTAGCAGTAGTGTGTTTTGTGTCCCCGCGCTATAGCTAAGTTCCTCAGATAAAAGGAGAAGAATAAGGAAAATAAATAGCCACCTCTTGTAGCAGTACCACGTTTTCCAGACCAGCACTACTGCTAGTTTGATGTAACCACGCGCGGGCTCAAAATTTTGCTAAGTCCTTTTCCCCCTCTCCCCCCTATTCCCCCAACTCCCCCAACTCCTCTCTCGCCGCTGTCGAACGCGCGCGCCGTCGACCTCACCGCCGCCGCCCGAGGTTGCCCTCAACCTCACCGCCGCCACCCGAGCCGCCCTCGACTTCACCGTCGCCGCCCTCGACCTCACCGCCGCCGCCCGAGCCCGCCCTCGCCGCCGACCGTAAGGCTCTCCCTCTCCTCTCCCCTGCCCTCCTCTCTCTCTGGTAGGGCAATTTATATGTTGCTGCTTGATGATGTTCATATATATGAACCCTAGGTGTTCATATGAACCCTAGATTTGTTTAGGGCAGTAGGCATGTTTTTAGCATTTAGGAAAAAAGATGAGCAATTTTTTTAGGAAATTAGCTAGGGCAAATTTTGATTTAAATGCCTAAACAGTAATTCCATTTAGCTTTAAATTAACAGAGGGTATATAAATTATAGTAGCATTTAGCTTTAAATTAATAGAGGCTATAAACATAAAACTGTAGCATTTAGCTATAAAAAATTATTTGGACTATGGATTTTTGAAAAGACCACTATTTTTCAAGGAAAAGAATTTAGGCAAGTTTATTTTAAATATGATCCCTTCCTAGACTTTTAGCTTTAACAAAAAACAAAAGCATTTAGCTAAAAATAAAAAATAGTAGCTATGGCATTTAGCTATAAACAAGAAACAGAATTGATGTTATATGATATATGTCATTGATGTTCATTTGCATATTCCATTATTGTTGATTATATGTTTTCATTGAAGTGGTCATGTTATATCTTTTCATTGAAGTGGTTCGATTGTGCCCAAGTGGCATTTTTTTGTTTCCAGGGAATGAAGCCAAGTGGCCTATGTTTTGCCGGAATGTTGATTCATTTCCGTTCCGGCAAATTTCAGGTGCTCGATTTGTCCACTTTTTAGCAAAGGTCATGCCGAAATTTCCGTGAATTTCGGCATGACTTGTGCTACAAACTAGGACATATCGAGTGCCCGGGATATGCCGCACCAGGAAGGAATCAATGTTCCTGCAAAACATAGGCCTTTTTATGTCATTATTCATTTTATTAGGTCTAGAATTAATTGAGTAGATTTAATCATAGGAAACATGGCTAGCAACGATGAAAGACAGGGCTCTGGTGATTGCGATGACGTCTACCTGGCGGCAGACGAATTTTTGAACCTTGCCGATGATAAAAGGTTGTTGTTGCTGGGCCCACCTGTCACATCGGAGACTGAGACCGACATCGAGACCGGCGCTGAGACTGAGACCAGCGTCGAGACCGGCACCGAGATTGGCGGAGCCGGTATAGAACCGAAACGAAAGAGGCAACAGCGCCCAAACCAGCTCATCACTACTGGAGTGGTGATCACGGAGGTGGACGACGACAATTTTGAGCCAAAAGAGCCTGAGGAAGCGTGATCGTGCTACGGCAATCAAATAGGCTACATCGTACGGACAACCGCTACCATCAATGACGAGAAACTAAAGAAGATAGAAAATATGAGGCCCTCCCTCCTAAGGAAGCTGCACCAGGTATTCTTGTTCCCGGGCTGGGATGAAAAGAAATATACTGATCCACATAAAGACCCGGCGATGAAGAAGATAAACAAACGCGCCATGAGCAAGTTTTGCGACGCGTTGGCCACCTGGAAAGTAAGGGTGAAACATCGGATCATCAACAAAAAGGAACCCTACTCAGAGATTGTAAAGGATAATCCGACAATCACGGAAGAGCAGTTTGAAATATTCAAGGCGGCTTGCGATGTCGAAGCTGCCAAAGAAAAGTCGAAGTACATGAAGGGGCTTAAATAGAGGAACATGGGGTGCCACCACCTCGGAAGCCGTGGTTACGCGGGGAAGAGGTCCATATGGGCCAAGGAGGACGCGGAACGCGAAAGTCTGGGCATCCAAGACCCCTTGGCGGAGTTCACCGTCCCGCAATAGCATGACGTCCTCAGGGCCCGGTACCATTGGGACCCAGTCAAGAAGGTTTTTGAGACGGACCCGGTAACGACGGAGTTCATGAGACTGGTGGTAATTTTAGTTTCTGGTCAATTCGACTGCACGTTTAGTCATATTTGTAAACGATCATTGTTCCTTTCACAGAGAGAGCAGCACAGGATTGCGGCCGAAAGCGACTCGCCGTCTGGGGCGTTGGCGAGGCCCAAGTGGGACACCCCATTCAACCGGGCCTTGAACATATTGAAACGACTCCTAGTGGACACTCGGCCGTCGTATGGACGCGTGCACGGTGTCGGAGACGGCGCCACATGGAATAAGTAATACCGTGAGACCACGGAGGAGAGAAAGGAAAGACGAAGGTTAACTGAAGAAAACATTGACAAGAAGGTTGAGATTGCGGTTGAGAAGAAATCGGTTGAGATAGTCGCAACAGCGGTAGCTGGCGCAAAACAAGTGTTTGCAGATTTGTATGGTGTCTTGGTTCCGGCCGTCGTCACTTGGAGCAGGCAAAATCCAAATAAAAATGCAGCGGACTTTCCCCTTGCTGACTTCTTCGGGAGTAGCTCAACTAGCGTTGCACCAGCACCTGCTCCTGCACCGGCTCCCGCACCTGCTCATAGCAGCCCATCCTCCATCTCGGACATGCTCGGTGGTGCTTCGTCTTTGGCTGAGCTCGGTGCCCTCACGGTACCTGTCACACCGGCCCTCTTCAATAAATGTATAATCTCCCGTTTTCGTTGCCTTTTGGATGTCTCACGTCACAGACATGTCTTTGCAGGCCAACGTAACCCCGCGCACCATATTATACACCATCAGCGAACAGAAGGTGGACGTAGGGAAGGCAACGATAATGAAGTCGAAGGAACAATTGTTCCACAGTCGGCTGATCCCCCCTGACATCTTCAAGGTTTCCATGGCCAGTGTCAAACCTGGCCACGAGAATTTGGCTCCTCCGGTACTAGGGGGATGACGACGAGACCCCGCGGCGGCTTGGTGATTGCAAGGGGTCCTCTATTGGCCAAAGAGTCTGCTTCGTCTGGAGGCGGCCGGGAGCACACCCACGACCATGCAGCCTCAGCAAGGCATGAACATCAACACCCTACCTACCCAATTATGTATGATGAGACATGTCATGTAACTTGTATAGCTATATCGTGATTATGATGTGACGACATGATTTGTGTTGGTATGATGAGACTATTATGTCTATGACATGATGAGCATATTGCATGTTTATGATATGATTAGAATACTATATAAAACCTATACAAAAACATCACAAATACGCAGCAAAAAAAGATATGAGAAAATATAGTAGTAGCGCTCTTTAGCGCTGGACAGGAAAATGCTACTACTAAAGCACTTAGCAATAGCGCTGGTACGGGAAGCGCTGCTGCTAATTTGGTATAGCAGTAGCGCGTGTCTGCTACACGTTAGCTGTAGCGCCTTATCAGTAGCGTGGGTACCCGCGCTACTGATACACAAAATACCCGCGCTACTGCTAGGCTTTTCCCTAGTAGTGAATTGCGGCATTTTATGATTATGAAATCTCACAAATGGGCGTCAAAACTGCATTTCTTAATAGATTTCTTAAAGAAGAGTTGTATATGATGCAACCAGAAGGTTTTGTCGATCCTAAAGGTGCTAACAAAGTGTGCAAGCTCTAGCAATCCATCTATGGACTGGTGCAAGCATCTCGGAGTTGGAATATACGCTTTGATGAGGTGATCAAAGTATATGGTTTTATACAGACTTTCGGAGAAGCCTGTATTTACAAGAAAGTGAGTGGGAGTTCTGTAGCATTTCTAATATTATATGTGAATAACATATTGTTGATTGGAAATGATGTAGAATTTCTGGATAGCATAAAAGGATACTTGAATAAGAGGTTTTCAATGAAAGACCTCGGTGAAGCTGCTTATATATTGGGCATCAAGATCTATAGAGATAGATCAAGACGCTTAATAGGACTTCACAAAGCACATACCTTGATAAAGTTTTGAAGAATTTCAAAATGGATCCGTCAAAGAAAGGGTTCTTGCCTGTATGACAAGGTGTGAAGTTCAGTCAGACTCAAAGCCCAACCACTGTAGAAGATAGAGAGAAAATGAAAGTCATTCCCAATGCCTCAGCCATAGGTTCTATCATGTATGATATCTTGTGTACCAGACCTGGTGTGTGCCTTGCCATAAGTCTGGCAGGGAGGTACCAAAGTAATCCAGGAGTGGATCACTGGACAGCGGTCAAGAACATCCTGAAGTACCTGAAAAGGACAAAGGATATGTTTCTAGTTTATGGAGGTGACAAAGAGCTCGTCGTAAATGGTTACGTCGATGCTAGCTTTGACACTGATCTGAATGACTCTAAGTCACAAACTAGATACATATTTGTATTGAATGGTGGAGCTGTCAGTTGGTGCAGTTCCAAGCAGAGCGTCGTGGCGGGATCTACGTGTGAAGCGGAGTACATCGCTGCTTCGGAAGCAGCAAATGAAGGAGTCTGGATGAAGAAGTTCATATCCGATCTAGGTGTAATACCTAGTGCATAGGATCCAATGAAAATCTTTTGTGACAATACTGGAGCAATTGCCATAGCGAAGGAATCCAGATTTAACAAAAGAACGAAACACATCAAGAGACGCTTCAACTCCATCCATGATCAAGTCAGGAGGGAGACATAGAGATTTGCAAAATACATACGGATCTGAATATAGCAGACCCATTGACTAAGCCTATTCCATGAGCAAAACATGATCAGCACCAAGACTCCATGGGTGTTAGATTCATTACAATGTAATCTAGATTATTGACTCTAGTGCAAGTGGGACACTGAAGGAAATATTCCCTAGAAGCAATAATAAAGTTGTTATTTTATATTTCCTTATTTACGATAAATGTTTATTATTCATGCTAGAATTGTATTAATCGGAAACCTAAATACATGTGTGAATACATAGACAAACACGGTGTCCCTAGTGAGCCTCTACTTTCCTAGCTCGTTGACCAAAATGGTTATGGTTTCCTAACCATGGACATGAGTTGTCATTTGATAACGGGATCACATCATTAGGAGAATGATGTGATGGACAAGACCCATCCGTTAGCTTAGCATAATGATCGTTCAGTTTTATTGCTATTACTTTCTTCACGTCAAATACATATTCCTTCGACTATGAGATTATGCAACTCCTGGATACCAGAGGAATACCTTGTGTGCTATCAAATGTCACAACGTAACTGGGTGATTATAAAGATGATCTACTGGTACCTCCAAAGGTGCTTTTCAAGTTGGCATAGATCGAGATTACGATTTGTCACTCCGAGTATCGGAGAGGTATCTCTGGGCCCTCTCGGTAATACACATCATAAGCTTGCAAGCAAATGACTAAGGAGTTAGTCACGAGGTGATGTATTACGGAACAAGTAAAGAGACTTGCTGGTAATGAGATTGAACTAGGTATAGAGATACCGACGATCGAATCTCGGGCAAGTAACATACCGATGACAAAGGAAATTACGTATGTTGTCATAACGGTTCGACCGATAAAGATCTTCGTAGAATATGTAGGAGCCAATATGGGCATCCAGGTTCCGCTATTGGTTATTGACCGGAGAGGTGTCTCCGTCATGTCTACATAGTTCTCGAACCCGTAGGGTCTGCACGTTTAACGTTCGATGACGATATTATATTATATGAGTTATGTAATTTGGTGACCGAATGTTGTTCGGAGTCCCAGATGAGATCACAGACATGATTAGGAGTCTCGAAATGGTCGAGAGGTAAAGATTGATATATAGGATGATAGTATTCGGACACCGGAAGTGTTCTGGAGGGTACCAGGTACATACCGGGTCACCAGAAGGGTTTCCGGGCACCCCCCCCCCCCCCCACAAAAGATATGGGCCTAATGGGCCAAGAGGGGAAACGCACTAGCCACCAGGGGCCAGTGCCCCCCCCATATGGGCCGAACCAAAAGGGACAAGGAAAGGGGGGATTCGGCCTCCCCCTTCCCTCCCCCCTCTTTCCTTCCCCCTACGGCAAATAAGGAAGAGGGGGCGCCGGCCATGGGAAGACCCCAAGTAGGATTCGGCTACTTGGGCACCTCCTTGGCTGCCTCCCCTCCCCTTCCCACCTATATATACGTGGGGGGTGCTACCTCTTGAGCTTGCGTTGGTTTTTCCATTGAAGAGGAAAGGGTGATGCAGCAAAGTAGCGTAAGTATTTCCCTCAGTTTTGAGAACCAAGGAATCAATCCAGTAGGAGACAACGCGCAAGCCACCGAATACCTGCACAAACAAACACCAACCTTGCACCCAACGCGATAAAGGGGTTGTCAATCCCTTCACGGTTAATTGCAACATGAGATCTGATAGAGATGGATAAACAGTAAAGTAATGTTTTTTGGTATTTTTAGCTTATGAAACAGAAAGTAAAAGATTACAAAGAAAGTAAATAGGAAACTAGAATTGTAGATCGGAAACTTATATGATAGAAAATAGACCCGAGGGGCATAGGTTTCACTAGAGGCTTCTCTCAAGACAGAAAACATTATGGTGGGTGAACAAATTATTGTCGAGCAATTGATAGAAAAGCGCAAAGTTATGACGATATCTAAGGCAATGATCATGAATATAGGCATCACGTCCGTGTCAAGTAGATCAAAACGATTCTGCATCTACTACTGTTACTCCACACATCGATCGCTATCCAGCATGCATCTAGAGTATTAAGTTCATAAAGAATGGAGTAACGCCTTAAGCAAGATGACATGATGTAGAGGAATTAACTCAAACAATATGATTAAAAGACAAATCTTTTTATCCTCGATGGCAACAATACAATACGTGTCGGTTCCCCTTCTGTCACTAGGATCGAGCACTGCAAGATTGAACCCAAAGCTAAGCACTTCTCTCATTGCAAGAAAAACCAATCTAGTTGGCCAAACCAAATCGATAGTTCGAAGAGACTTGCAAAGATATCAAATCATGCATATAAGAATTCAGAGGAGATTCAAATAATATTCATAGATAAGCTGATCATAAATCCACAATTCATCGGATCTCCGCAAACACATCGCAAAAGAGTATTACATCGAATAGATCTCCAAGAACATCGAGGAGAACTTTGTATTGAGAATCAAAGAGAGAGAAGAAGCCATCTAGCTACTAGCTATGGACCCGTAGGTCTAAGGTAAACTACTCACGCTTCATCAGAGAGGCAATGGTGTTGATGTAGAACCCCTCCATGATTGAATCCCCCTCCGGCAGGATGCCGGAAAAGGCCCCAAGATGGGATCTCACGGGTATAGAAGGTTGCGGCGGTGGAAAAGTGGTTTCGTGGCTCCCCTGGAAGGTTTTGGGGTATAAGAGTATATATAGGAGGAAGATCTAGGTCCAGAGGCCACCGAGGGGACCACAAGGTTGGGGGCACGCCCTCCACCCTTGTGGCCGCCTCGTGGCTCTTCTGACTTGCACTCCAAGTCTCCTAGGTGTCTTCTGGTCCAAGAAAAATCATCGCAAAAGTTTTATTCCGTTTGGTATTCCTTTTCTGCGAAACTCTAAAACAAGGAAAAAATAGAAACTGGCACTGGGCTCTAGGTTAAAGGTTAGTCCAAAAACATATAAAATAGCACATTAATGCATATAAAACATCCAAAACAGATAATATAATAGCATGGAACAATCAAAAATTATAGATACGTTGGAGATGTATCAAGCATCCCCAAGCTTAATTCCTTCTCGTCCTCGAGTAGGTAAATGATAAAAACAGAATTTTTGATGTGGAATGCTACCTAACATATTTATCCATGTAATTATCTTTATTGTGGCATGAATGTTCAGATCCGGAAGATTCAAAACAAAAGTTTAATATTGACATAAAAACAATAGTACTTCAAGCATACTAACAAAATAATTATGTCTTCTCAAAATAACATGGCCAAAGAAAGCATATCCCTACAAAATCATATAGTCTAGCTATGCTCCATCTTCATCACACAAAATATTCAAATCATGCACAACCCCGATGACAAGCCAAGCAATTGTTTCATACTTTTGACGTTCTCAAACCTTTTCAACTTTCACGCCATACATGAGCGTGAGCCATGGATATAGCACTATAGGTGGAATAGATGGTGGTTTCGGAGAAGACAAAAAAGAAGGAGATAGTCTCACATCAACTAGGCGTATCAACGGGCTATGGAGATGCCCATTAATAGATATCAATGTGAGTGAGTGGGGATTTCCATGCAACGAATGCACTAGAGCTATAAGTTTATGAAAGCTCAAAAAAGAAAACTAAGTGGGTGTGCATCCAACTTGCTTGCTCATGGAGACCTAGGGCATTTGAGGAAGCCCACCGTTGGAATATACAAGACAAGATCTATAATGACAAATTCCCACTAGTATATGAAAGTGACAAAATAAGAGACTCTCTATCATGAAGATCATGGTGCTACTTTGAAGCACAGGTGTGGCAAAAAGGATAGTAACATTTTCCCTTCTCTCTTTTTCTCTCTTTTTTTATTTTTCTTTTTTTTTCTTTCTCTTTTTTTGGGCCTTCTCTTTTTTTATTTGGCCTTTCTCTTTTTTTTTCTCACATGGGACAATGCTCTAATAATGAAAATCATCACACTTCTTTTTACTTACAACTCAGGAATTACAACTCAATACTAGAACAAAAATATGACTCTATGTGAATGCCTCCGGCGGTGTACCGGGATGTGCAATGAATCAAGAGTGACATGTATAGGAAAATATGATGAACGGTGGCTTTGCCACAAATACGATGTCAACTACATGATCATGCAAAGCAATATGACAATGATGATGTATGTCATAATAAACGGAACGATGGAAAGTTGCATGGAAATATATCTCGGAATGGCTAAGGAAATGCCATAATAGGTAGGTATGGTGGCTGTGTTGAGGAAGGATATGTGGTGGGTTTATGATACCGTCGAAAGTTGCGCGGTACTAGAGAGGCTAGCAATGGCGGAAATGTGAGAGTGCGTATAATCGTTGGACTCAACATTAGTCATAAAGAACTCACATACTTATTGCAAAAATTTATTAGTCATCGAAACAAAGTACCACGCGCATGCTCCTAGGGGGATAGATTGGTAGGAAAAGACCATCGCTCGTCCCTGACAGCCACTCATAAGGAAGACAATCAAAAAACATCTCATGCTCCAACTTCGTTACATAACGGTTCACCATACGTGCATGCTACGGGACTCGCAAACCTTAACACAAGTATTTCTCAAATTCAAAACTACTTACTAGCATGACTCTAATATCACCATCTTCATATCTCAAAACAATCATAAGGAATCAAACTTCTCATAGTATTCAACGCACTTTATATGAAAGTTTTTATTATATCCCTCTTGGATGCCTATCATATTAGGACTAATTTTATAACCAAAGCAAATTACCATGCTGTTCTAAAGACTCTCAAAATAATATAAGTGAAGTACGAGAGTTCATCAATTTCTATAAAATAAAACCACCGCCGTGCTCTAAAAACATATAAGTGAAGTACTAGAGCAAAATTGCCTAGCTCAAAAGATATAAGTGAAGCACATAGAGTTTTCTAATAAATCACGATTCATGCTTGTCTCTCCCAAAAGGTGTGTACAGCAAGGATGATTGTGGAAAAATAAAAAGCAAAGACTCAAATCATACAAGACGCTCCAAGAAAAACACATGTCATGTGGTGAATAAAAATATAGCCTCAAGTAAAGTTACCGATAGACGAAGACGAAAGAGGGGATGCCTTCCCGGGGCATGCCCAAGCTTAGGCTTTTTGACATCCTTGAATATTACCGTGGGGTGCCTTGGACATCCCCAAGCTTAGGCTCTTTCCACTCCTTATTCCATAGTCCATCAAATCCTTACCCAAAACTTGAAAACTTCACAACACAAAACTCCAACAGAAAATCTCGTAAGCTCCGTTAGTATAAGAAAATAAATCACCACTTTTGGTACTTGAGGGAGACCTGGATTCGGGGGTCCTCGGGTGTCCGGCCCACTCGATATGGGCCGGGCTGGTGGGCCATGAAGATAAACCGGAAGATCATTCCCCGTGTTTGGGTAGGACTCCTGGATGCGTGGACGGCAAGATTGGAGTCTGGATGTATTGTTTCCTTCCCTTGTAAACCGACTCTGTACCCCTCCGGTGTATATATAAACTGGAGGGTTAGGTCCGTAGGGATCATCAGAATTCATATAGGCTAGACATCTAGGGTTTAGCCATTACGATCTCGAGGTAGATCGACTCTTGTAACCCATATACTCATCAAATATATGCTAGACATCTAGGGTTTTACCTCCATTAAGAGGGCCCGAACCTGGGCAAACATCGTGTTCCTCGTGTCCCTTGTTACCTTCGATCCTCAGACGCACAGTTCGGGACCCCCTACCCAAATACTCATCAAATATATGCTAGACATCTAGGGTTTTACCTCCATTAAGAGGGCCCGAACCTGGGCAAACATCGTGTTCCTCGTGTCCCTTGTTACCTTCGATCCTCAGACGCACAGTTCGGGACCCCCTACCCAAGATCGGCCGGTTTTGACACCGACATTGGTGCTTTCATTGAGAGTTCCTTTGTGTTGTCAACAGAAGGATCGATCGCTCGCCTTGTCATTAATGACAATATCACTTCTCAAGGGGCCCTAACTCCAGGATAGGTCCTCCAGCTCGGCGGTTTCACCATGGGCGTGATAACCCACAAGTATAGGGGATCGCAACAGTTTTCGAGGGTAGAGTATTCAACCCAAATTTATTGATTCGACATAAGGGGAGCCAAAGAATATTCTCAAGTATTAGCAGTTGAGTTGTTAATTCAACCACACCTGGATAACTTACACTACAAAAAAAGACACATCCGTGACATTTTGGGCCGAACGATTTTTTTTTCTGTCATACATATGACACTTCTATGACGATAATTGTGACAAAACCTGGTATCATCATAGATGTGGTGGGCTCCTACTTCTATGACAAAAAATCCTGACAGAAAATGGGCTTTTCGTCCTGGGCGGGCCGGAGACGCGGCTGCATGACATTCTTTGGGCCGTCCATGACGGAAAAAACCATGGTAGAAGCGAGGGGGAGGAAAATTTCGGGGAGTTCCCGGTTACGGTGGGAGGTCGGGTGCCGAGCGATACTCGTTTCTCTCGTACACGTATGCGCGTGTGTGCGAGGCGTTGGCTCTAACTGAACCCGAGTGAGGCGTTGAGCTCTAACTGAACCCGAGCGATTGCACTGCAGGCTACGCGTTACTGAACCCGAGCGATCGATCGATGGCTGTTAACTAAACCCGATTGAGCGATTCCTTCGCTACTGCTGCTAACTGAAGCCGATCGATTGGATGAATAGTGAGCGTTGCGGGGGGGGGGGTGGATGAACAGTGAGCGGTGGAGTTGCCTCTGGATGAACAGGACCCCGTGGTGTGGAGGGCTGGATGAACAGTTGACGGTGGAGGGGTGCCCGTGGAGGGGTGGTTGAATAGGACCCCGTGGTGTGGAGGGCTGGATGAACAGTAGATAGTGGAGGGGTGCCTGTGGAGGGGTGGTTGAACAGGACCCCGTGGTGTGGAGGGCTGGATGAAGAGTAGACGGTGGAGGGGTGCCCGTGGAGGGGTGGTTGAACAGGACCCCGTGGTGTGGAGGGCTGGATGAACAGTAGATGGTGGAGGGGTGGTTGAACAGTAGCCGGTGGAGTAGCGCGCGGTGGAGGCTGGATGAACAGGAGCCCGTGGAGGCTGGAGGAGGTCGACGGTAGCCCGTGGAGGCTGGAGGAGGTCGACGGTGGAGACGAACAGTATCTCGTGGAGTCCCGTTTTGCGGTACGCCACACCCCTCCCGATCAACAGGACCCCCGTTTCGACCGTAGCGCTCCAACGCAAGTCCGTTTCCTCCGTTTTGCGGTACGCCACACCCCTCCCGATCAACAGGACCCCCGTTTCGACCGTAGGAGGTCCGTTTCCTCCGTTTTGCGGTACGCTAGACCCCTCCCGATGAACAGGATCCCGTTTCGAACGTGGCCGGTCGAACACAAGGCCGTTTCCTCCGTTTTGCGGTACGCCAGGCCTCGTTTCCATCGCCTGTTCCGTCCAAGCCCTCCTAATGAACACGACCACGCATTCCGTTCCGACCCAGCCGGTTGGCTCCCACGCGTTCCGTTGCCTCCCGATGAACACGACGCATTCCGTTGCCTCCCCATGAACACGACGCATTCCGTTGCCTCCCCATGAACACGACGACAATGCTGTTTCAGTGTTCCGACCTAGCCATGTACACGAGCCCTGGCCGTACGTATGCGCGAGTAGGCGCTCGAGACCCTGCCCGTATGTACGTATGTGGCCGTATTTTCTTTCTTGCACCCTGGCCGCTGTACGTACGTGTACATGCTACGTGCGCGCCTCTACTACGACACGTACGCGCCTCTACTATGATACGTGTGCGCCTCTACATCGACCAGTATATATGTACGTACACATTCGCGATCAGAATGACAACGCTACATACGCTTCGACCAGGTGGGTCCCGACTGTCAGGCACTTCCTTGCCTGCGAAGATGTAGCTGGTGGGTCCCAGCAGTTAGGGGGGCGAATCGTTTTTTTTACCCGGGCGCACTTCCTTGCGTGCGAAGGTGTAGCTGCTGGGTCCCAGCAGTCAGGGGGGGAATCGTTTTGTTTTATTTTGCCCGGACGCACTTCCTTGCGTGCGAAGATGTAGCTGGTGGGTCCCAGCGGTCAGGTGGGCGAATCATTTTTTTTCGGACGCACTTCCTTGCGTGCGAAGATGTAGCTGGTGGGTCCCAGCAGTCAGGGGGAAACATTTTTTTCGCGAAATACAGAGGCCCGTCCGATGGGTCCCCGCTGTCAGGTGGAGGAATAATTATTTTGCGCGTAATAAGGAGGCACTTCCTTGCTGCGGCCGTGGACCCAGCTGTCAGCCTCTCCACGTACAGTCCACGTCCTTTGGAAGCCATTCCTTGACCACGTTGACCACGCCGTGCCGAGAGCATTAGGGCGGTGGACGACGGCGAGGCCTAGGAAGGGGACGACGCGGAGCCGGGGAAGACGCGGCAGTGGATGCCCACGCGTAGAGGAGTATGAGGGTTCACTCGTTCGGCTGCGGTGTGAGGCTGCCGTCGCCGCAGAATAACAGGGGGTGTGGGTGCGTAGAGGGATGACCTAGCCAGCGGTGGGAGTAGTAGGGGGCGGTGAGGCCTCCACGGCATCACAGCCGGCCACGGGCGGCAGGAGCAGGCGGCACGACCAGCGCTGCTTTGGGCGGCTGGAGCAAGAAGACCAGAGGTTGAAGAAGCACTACGGTCGTTGGATGGACATCGTACGATCACTGGAGCTAGAATCGTTCATATATTGACTAAAGTTGACCAAGGCCTCCGTCCCAGTCAACTTAGTAGGCCCACAAGTCAGCCTCCCATCAAGGTGGGTCCCAGCTAGCAGGGGGTATTCATTTTTTGTGCGTAATAAGGAGGCACTTCCGGTGGGTCCGAGCTGACAGTGGGGGGAACATTTTTTTCACGAAATACGGTGGCCCGTCCTGTGGGTCCCAGCAGTCAGGGGGAAACGTTTTTTTTCGCGAAATACTGGTGGCCTGTCCAGTGGGTCCCTGCTGTCAGGTGGAGGAATAATTATTTTCCGCGTAATAAGGAGGCACTTCCTTGCGGCTGCCGTGGACCCAGCTGTCAGCCTCTCCACGTACAGTACTCTTCCGATGGTAGTCGGTCGTTGACCACATTGACCACGCCGCACCGAGAGCACCACGGCGGTGGACGACGGCGAGGCCAATGAAGGGGACAACGCGGAGCCGGGGAAGACGCGGCAGTGGAAGCCCGCGTGGAGAGGAGTACGAGGGTTCACCGGTTCGGCTGCGGTGTGAGGCTGCCGTCGCCGCAGAATAACAGGGGGTGTGGGTGCAACACCCCGGATGTAACTTGCCATATTTGTAACTCCGACTCTTGCCATTTCGGCTATGTGTTATGATATTCCCTTCATGGTCGGGTTTTGTTTTTCTTTTTGCATTTTGTTCATGTCATGCATCTCATATCATGTCATCATGTGCATTGCATTTGCATACGAGTTCGTCTCATGCATCCGAGCATTTTCCCCGTTGTCCGTTTTGCAATCCGGCACTCCCACGCGCACCGGCGCGTCCCTCTTGGTTCTTTTCGTGAGCGGGTGTTAAACATTCTCGGAACGGACCGAGTCTTGTCAAGTGGCCTTGGTGTACCACCGGTAGACCACCTGTCAAGTTTCGTGCCATTTGGAGGTCGTTTGATGCTCCAACGGTTAACCGGGTAACCGCAAAGTCCTTTTGTGTGTTGCAGAAAAACCCCCCTCCAAACAGCCCAAAACCCATCTAAGTCACTTCCATGCTCTAGGTTGTTCGATCACGATCGTGTGGGCGAAGACCGCACTCTATTTGGAGCCTCCTAGCTCCCTCTACCTATAAATACACATCCCCCCTCCGAAATATTCGCACATCAAACCCTAGAAAAATCTCCCCGCCGCCACCGGACGTGTCCACCACCGCCGGACGAAAACCCGCCGCCGCGCCCCGCCCACTCACAGCGTGCCACGTCAGCGTCGTACGCCGCGCCCCCGCGCGAGCCCGCGAGGCCCGCGTCGGGCCCCCGCGGCCCACATCGCCTTCCCCGCCGCCCGTCTCCTCCAGCGCCGCCGCCCCGCCGCCATTGCCGCCTCGCCGCCGTCCCCCACGCCCGTCGCCGGCCGGCCGCCACTCCGTCGCCCGCGCCCCGGCGGCCTCCCCCCTCTCCGCGCGCACGGCGCCGCCCGCGCCGCCGACTCCTTCTCCCTCCTCGTCGCCGGCATCCTCCCCGAGTCCTCCCCGCCGGCGCCTCCTCTCCCCCGTCTCCGGCAGCAACTCCGGCAGCCCCGGCGAACCCTAGCTCGGCCCGATCCAGATCTGGTTGACCTCTTTCCCCTCTCCGTTTTTCTCTAAGTCCTAAATATTTACAGTACATGCTTCTGTTCATCGCATCATAACTCTCTGCATATAGCTCCGTTTCGTGCGTGTAATATATTGAAATGTTCGTCTCGCGATGCTATTCATTTTATTCTATTATGCCATATTCATTTGGGTCCATCTTGATGCCCAAATCTCTGGTGCAAGAGTGCTAATTGCTGTTACTTATCAGTACTTGAGGATTTGTTATTTTTGTTGCATTTAACGTGTGCATCTTATGGGCATGAGCTCTACATGTGTTTTGATGTATGCCATGTCATATTTACAGAGGTTAATGCCATGTATTTTTGTGATCTATGTGGTGACTAGCACAAGCATGCAAACTAGGCTTCGTGATGTTTCTGATTTCAGGGACAGTAATTTTACTAATTCTGTGACTGCTGTTATTTTGTTGCTATGTATCCATGTGGCTACAGAGAGATCCATGCTCCTTGTGGTGATGTTCAGTAAGGATGTTTTGTATATAGAGTTGTGCTCTATGCATTCATGCCCTTGTTTGAAATTATGGAGTGCCATAGCATGACTCAATCTTGCTCTACTTTTGCTATAAAATATTTCTGGCAGATAGTTAACATGATATGCAATTTTGCCAAGCTTGTTGTAGTTGATCTATACATGCTATGTACTTGCTCTTGCTATGGATAGCTTCATAAACATGCCATCTTGCTGTAGGTATGCTTGTTTTGTTATGCATTGCCTTGTGGTGAGTGCATCAAGCTCACCAAGATGCCTTCATATGTCTGTTTCTGTCATTCTCTGTTTTCTGCCAAGTCTGAAACCTGTTAACGAAACTTGCTATGTTTACATGGTTGCCATCATATCTTCTCGTTCTTTTTGGCTTATGGTCAGTAAGCGACTTTTGTCATATGCATTTATTATATTCATGCCCTGCCTTGTTTTGCTATGTTAAGTTCCTGTAGCATTTTGTTTTCTTGCGCTGAACTTTGCTACCTGATGCTGTTTCATCCATGTCTAGTAATTTCTCTAAGTCTGTGAACCTGATATCGTTTGCACTTTTTCCATGCTTGTTTGAACCTGCTGTGATGTGATCTAGCCGTAGCTCAGTGTTCATCTTTTGTCAAGCATCTCCTGTAGATTACTGCCATATGCTTTGTTGCTATGTTGGAGTACTGTAGCATAGTTACTTGATGTATTCTAAGTGTTATCATGCTGTTAATCACAGATTCGTGTCATTCTTGTTTTGCTTGCCATTTGCAAACCATGCATCCGTTTCCGGTGATCTTTATATCGATTTCGACCGAAATCATCTTATCTTTCCAGTGGCATGCTTGGTTTGCCAAGTTACTGCTTTGTTCATCATTTTTCTTCCAGAGCACGCATATCATATTTTGCATATCATTCATGTTTTGCATCATGTTGCTAGTGCATTTCCCGTGATTGATTGTGGTTCCGTTGCTTGTGTTCTTGTTTTGGGTAGAGCCGGGAGACGAGTTCGTGAACGAGGAACCTATTGAGTACGCTTACGAGGATCAAGCTTTCGACAACTCTGAGAACCTTGCAGGCAAGATGACCATACCCTCGAAATCACTTCTATCTTTGCTTTGCTAGTTGTTCGTTCTATTGCCATACTGCGCTACCTACCACTTGCTATATCATGCCTCCCATATTGCCATGTCAAGCCTCTAACCATCCTTTCCTAGCAAACCGTTGTTTGGCTAAGTTACCGCTTTTGCTCAACCCTTCTTATAGCGTTGCTAGTTGCAGGTAGTTGAAGTTGGTTCCATGTTGGAACATGGTTATTTTGGAATATCACAATATCTCTTATTTAATTAATGCATCTATATATTTGGTAAAGGGTGGAAGGCTCGGCCTTATGCCTGGTGTTTTGTTCCACTCTTGCCGCCCTAGTTTCCGTCATACCGGTATTATGTTCCTTGAGTTTTGCGTTCCTTACGCGGTTGGGTGATTTATGGGACCTGTCGTGGAATTGTCACGGCAGATGTCCTCAAGCTAGGACTTAGTCGTGGAGCCATCGCCGCTAGGAAGCTTGAAGGGGTTAACGGGACAAGGAACACGAGGGTTTATACTGGTTCGGCCCCTTACGGTGAAGGTAAAAGCCTACGTCCAGTTGAGGTGGTATTGATTAGGGTTTCGATGACCAGGGAGCTTAACTGCTATGCCTGGCTCTCGATGAGATCTTTTTTCTCCTTAAACCGCTGCCGGGTCGTCCCTTTATATAGAGAGGTTGACGCCCAGCAGCTCTCAGAGTCCCGGCCGGCTCATAAAAGTGTCCGGCTCGGACTCTCAACTATTCTTGTTTTACACTACAAGTCTCGCCATACGGCGGTTTATCACTACGGGCCTTAAGCCGTCTCCGGGTCTTAAGCCCATCTTTGGCCCACCGTCTTTAAGCTTGGCGCCGGGCTTCAAGTGATGACCCTTATGAGTAACCCGGCCCTTTCTGGCGGGTGACTCTAAGGTTTATATCCTCAACATTAGGCCCCAGATTGATTTGAGGCGGCTCGTGTCAATCTTCAATTCTTTCGACAGAAAATCTCCGGCTTACAATTATGTGAAGGCCATAACCCGGCGTGACGTCATCCTCTGGACTCCGGGTAATCCACCGTGACGTCATCTTCCATTAAGTCCATTTTTTATTCCACCAGATCCGCAACGGATCTTATCTTTACTGCCATCCCGAAAATCGAGGCGCCTCTCGGGCGAGATAACCGCGCCGTGGCCTCCTCGTTTCTCGCGCCCACTTATGAGTCTGGCCTTATAAATATCCCGACCCTCGGGTCTTTCTCATTCTTCCCCTTCTGTCGTCTCCTTCCTCTCGCTGCTCCGTGCTGCTCGAGCTCCGCCGCCGCCGCAACAGAGCTCTGCATCCTCGTCGTCCTTGGCCGCTGCATCACCCTGAACCGTCTAGAGAACCGCGGCGAACCCCTGCATCCGTAAGTTCCTTCCTCCTCGTAGGATAGATCTACGTTAAGCTCCTGCTGTTCTTCCCGTTCTTCACTGTCGCCCACGAGTTCCTGGTAGTTTTCATTTTTACTGCCTCTTCTTGATCTTAAGACAGTATAGAACCAACGCGGCAGCTGTTTATCACCCATTTCAAATGCAAATAGATCCCTTTTCACTGCATAAAGGCTCCGTTCGAGCCCAAGAACTTCCTTTGCATCTGTTTTTAGGTCTAGAAACTTTCCTTTTTGCCGACTGTTTTGATCCAAATTATTTACTGCAACGTGTGAAACCTGTTTTCACCACACTTAGTAAAAAACTGCACCCGTTAAGCCATGGCGGTTTACATTTCCGGTTTAAAGAAACCACGCACCGTAGAACCTTCCGGCTCAAAGGAGGCCATGTGCCATAAAACTTTCTGGCTTATCTGTGACAAGGTCGTAGACAATCGAATTACTCTTAATACCTCCAGCGGCCTAGATAACCCGATGCACCTAGATATATGTCATTAGTCCCCTCCATAAGCCGCCACTTTAACATCGAACTGTAAATTTCCTCCGGCTTATAATTAAACCGGGCGTGTTTCCTTTTATCATAGGCTTCCGACTTTCACCATGCCTCCCAAAGCTCCCAAAGCTCCCATCACTTGCAATTGGATGAGGTCCAATGTCACCGACGAGACCTTAGCGATCTTTATGAAGTCGGGTTATCTGCCCAAGAAGGACGTCATGTCCTACTGTGCCCCCGACCCATCAGAGGAGAGACCACAGCCAAAGGACGGGGAGGTGGTAGTTTTTGCGGATCATATGAGCCGGGGCTTCGCACCGCCCGGCTCAAAGTTCTTTAGAGACGTGCTGAATTTCTTTGACCTGCGGCCACAAGACATAGGACCCAATTTTGTGTCCAATATATGCAACTTGCAAGTGTTATGCGAAGTCTACCTTGGAGAGGAGCCCAGCCTGCTGCTCTTCAGAGAGCTCTTCTACCTGAACCGTCAGAACGAGTGCGCCAACGGGCCAAGCTTGGAACTCGGTGGCATCTCCATTCAGCGACGGAGAGACTGCCTTTTCCCTTACGCCGAGCTGCCAAGTCACCCAAAGGACTGGAACCAGACGTGGTTCTACTGCCAAGACACGTCGCCGGCTGACGAGAGCCCGCTGCCCGGCTTTCGGCCTTCATGTCTGGAACCAACTCATCCTCTGTCTGACAAGTTAACTCAAGCGGAGCGCCAACCTCTGCTCCCCACCATCAACAAGATCAAGGCTCTCCTGGGCAATGGTCTCAACGGAATTGATCTGGTCCGGGTCTGGATCTCGTGGCGGGTGATCCCCTTGAGCCGCCGCCCCGGCTTAATGTGTGAATACACAGGCCGGAAAGATGACCCCCTGCGACACAGCCGCAACGATCTTCCTGAAGACGTTGCTGAAGACATGACCAAGGCCCTTTTAAATGAGAGCTTGGCAGACTGCGGGAGGACCGGGCTAGCCCCCTTCTGCAAGACCAACCCAGCCCCAGCGGTAAGCCGCTAATCTGAACATTTTATCTTCTTCTGTAGATATCCTTCACCTGAATTTTTAAGAAATCATCATTGTATTTTTCAGGCTGATGACAAATTCTGGAAGGTCAAATATGACCATGAGGCGGCCAAGAAGGCCAGGAAGGCTAAGAAAGCCGCGAAGAGAGCCGCTCCCCGCAAGAAGGGAAGTAGGCCTACTGCTTCAGAGCTGCTGCAACTGAGCGACAGCTCCGAGTCAGAGGTAACCCCTGAACCTGTAATCTCTTGTTGTATTTATTATTTATTTCTGTCCACCTTATCAATACTGTTCATCAACAGGATGACACCGGAGCAAGTAACCCGGTGGTTGAAGATGTAATGATACTTTCCTCCGACTCGGAGCCCTTGCCAAGGCTGAAAGTCCGAAGGGTAACCCGGAAAGTAAGATTTTCTCATCCTTTAGCATATCAAGATCCTCAATTTCTTTTGAAGCAACAGACTCATGAGAGCCGGCGGCACACCCGGACCAACAAGGACGCTGACCTCTCCTCCGGCTTACCCGACGCATCGAGGAAACGCCGAACCGAGGTTCTCTCCAACTTGTACCCTTTTCATCCTTTGGCGGGTGTTATACGTCAACCGCTCAACTCTTCTGATTCAAACTATCAGGAAACCTCACCCTCCTCTGGTGACTCGATGCAATCAAGCCTGCCGGCCTTCAAGACCGTACCCGGGTAATAATGATCATCTCTTGTTGTGCTCATCTTTGCTCATACCTTTGTACTAACCTTTTTTGTCCTTTCAGTGCCCAGGCAAAGCTCACCAAGAGGGCGAAGAAGACCAAGCCGGTCGAAGAGCCGGACTTGCCTGAACCGGAGGTAGCAGCTCAAGAACCGCCAGCTGCCTCCGCTCCCGAAGCCACAGCTCCAACCGACAAGGCAACTACAGAAGCTTCTGCTAACCCGGAGACCTCCAGCTCGGCTCAGCCGGTCAATGACCCGGACGTGGTAATCACCCGGACAGAGTTTGTTGAGCCGGGGAGACCTACTGTATTGGCCAAGTGCTCCGCCAAGGAGGAGTTGCTACAGCACCGCCGGGTTAATCTGGACCTCACCGACTACGCCAATCTGAACATCGGAGAGATCGTCTCCGGCTATGTCAGCCAAGTGCACAAGAGCCGGGATGTACAGATCGGCATGGTGAACCAGATTCAGCAGAAGTCTGAGGTACTACTCTTCTTTCTTCTTGCTTACTGCATAGTTATCCTGTTATTCTTACCATACTCTAGCCCCCAAGTCTATGACTTATGATAGAATATGTCGTAGACTTAAGTTCCGGCTTACTCGCTTGAACCGGCAATTTGTAAATAGAAACGTTCGATATGCATTAGCCCCCAAGTGCCAAGTGTCTTTGCTTGGAAAGTGCTTGGGACTTTAAAATTGCATAATAACTGTTCATCCTATAACCCGGAAATTATGCAGGTGTGACGCCCCCGATTTGACCGTACACTAATCATGCACGCAAATGTGTACGACCAAGATCAGGGACTCACGGGAAGATATCACAACACAACTCTAAAACATAAATAAGTCATACAAGCATCATAATACAAGCCAGGGGCCTCGAGGGCTCGAATACAAGTGCTCGATCATAGACGAGTCAGCGGAAGCAACAATATCTGAGTACAGACATAAGTTAAACAAGTTTTGCCTTAAGAAGGCTAGCACAAAAGTAGCAACGATCGAAGAGGCAAGGCCTCCTGCCTGGGACCTCCTAACTACTCCTGGTCGTCGTCAGCGGCCTGCACGTAGTAGTAGGCACCTCCAGTGCCGTGGGAGTCGTCGTCGACGGTGGCGTCTGGCTCCTGGACTCCAACATCTGGTTGCGACAACCAGATAGAAAGGAAAGGGGGAAAAAGAGGGAGAGAAGCAACCGTGAGTACTCATCCAAAGTACTCGCAAGCAAGGAGCTACACTACATATGCATGGGTATATGTGTAAAGGGGCATATCAGTGGACTGAACTGCAGAATGCCAGAATTAAAAGGGGGATAGCTAGTCCTGTCGAAGACTACGCTTCTGGTCATCTCCATCTTGCAGCATATAGAAGAGAATAGAGTGAAGTCCTCCAAGTAGCATCGCATAGCATAATCCTACCCGGCAATCCCCTCCTCGTCGCCCTGTTAGAGAGCGATCACCGGGTTGTATCTGGCACTTGGAAGGGTGTATTTTATTCAGTATCCAGTTCTAGTTGTCATAAGCTCAAGGTACAACTCCGGGTCGTCCTTTTACCGAGGGACACGGCTATTCGAATAGATAAACTTCCCTGCAGGGGTGCACCACATAACCCAACACGCTCGATCCCAATTGGCCGGACACACTTTTCTGGGTCATGCCCGGCCTCGTAAGATCAACGCGTCGCAGCCCCACCTAAGCACAACAGAGCGGTCAGCACGCCGGTCTAATCCTAAGCGCGCAGGGGTCTGGGCCCATCGCCCTATGCACACCTGCACGTTGCGAACGCGGCCGCGAGCAGACCTAGCAACCCACACGATCACGGCGGTTACGTCAAAGCGGTCCAACACGGCGCGCGCCACTCAGTCGCTGACGTCACGAAGGCTTCGGCTGATACCACGACGCCGGGATACCCATAACTACTCCCGCGTAGATGGCTAGTGCGTATAGACCAAATGGCCAGACTCAGATCAAATACCAAGATCTCGTTAAGCGTGTTAAGTATCCGCGAACGCCGACCAGGGCCAGGCCCACCTCTCACCTAGGCGGTCTCAACCTGCCCTGTCGCTTCGCCACAAAGATCCACTTGCGGGTACTCCTACGAGCCGACCCGACTTTAGTCATCTCAGGTGTCATGTATATAGTATATAAGTATATACCCGCGATCACCGCCCAGGTGATCACGGCCCGATAGTGTAGCACAGCAGACGGACAAGAATGTAGGGCCACTGATGGAAATCTAGCATCCTATACTAAGAATGTAGGATTGCAAGTAAAGGTATCAACAGTAGTAGCAAGGATAGGCTATGCATCAGAATAGGATATCGAAAAGCAGTAACATGCTACACTACTCTAATGCAAGCAGTATAGAGAAGAGTAGGCGATATCTGGTGATCAAGGGGGGGGGCTTGCCTGGTTGCTCTGGCAAGTAGGAGGGGTCGTCGACTCCGTAGTCGAACTGGGCAGCAGCAGTGTCGGTCTCGTAGTCTACCGGAGAGAAGAGGGGGAAGAAATAGTAAATACAATGCAAACATAAGCATGACGATGCGTGACATGACAGTGAGCGGTGCTAGGGGTGTCCTAACGCGACAGTAGGTGGTACCGGTGAAGGGGGGGAACATCCGGGAGGTATTCCCGATGTTTCACGTTTTCGGACAGACGGACCGGAGGGGGAAAGTTGCTAGTTCGATAGGTTAGGGAGGTGTGGTGGACGAACGGACTGCGTATTCGGATTCGTCTCGTCGTGCTGAGCAACTTTCATATAGAAAACATTTTCATCCGAGTTACGGTTTAAAAGATATGAACTTTCAAAGTTTATTTGAATTTCTGGAATTATTTAATTAACAGAAAAAGGGATATGACGTCAGCATGACGTATGAGTGACGTCATCGGTCAATAGTCCGGGTTGACTGGTCAAACTGACAAGGGAGACCCACCTGTCATAGACAGTGGGTTAACAGAGGATTAAACTAATTAGTTTTTAGTTAATTAACTACTGGGCCCACCTGTCAGTGAGAGATTAATTAAACTAATTATTTTTATTTATAAAACATTTTCTTTTTTAATTTTTGCGGCGGGGCCCGCATGTCAGTGACTGGGCCTGCCCAGTCAGCAGTTGACTGGGTCAACCCAGTCAACTGGGGCCCGTGGGGGCCACTGGCAGTGACCCAGGGGGTGGCCCCAGGTGTGCCACGTCGGCGGCCGGCGCTGGAGCAACGCCGGCGACCAGACGCACGGCGGCGCGGCTCGGGAGGGGTACGGGTTTCACGTACAGGGGGTCTCCAGGGGCGTGGCTGGGCGCGTTCGACGCGGCTCGACGTCGCGCGTCCAACGGCGGTGGTCGGAGGGGCTGGAACGGCCGGAGACGAGCGCTACGAACTCGCCGGCGGCGAGGAGCTACGGGTGCCCGACGGAAACATATCTACGGCGAGCTAACGAGAAAGCGGAGGGGCTGGGGGGCATCTACAAACGGCGGGGAGTGCAACGGGCTTGAGCCCGTGACCATTTGGTCACCGGAGACCCGCCGGCGGCGAGCTCCGCGGCGCGGCGTTCGGGCGCGCGTGGGGGAAAAGCTAGGGAGCGTGGGCGAGCTAGCGGAGTGGGGGAGGAGGTAGAGGAGCTCACCGCGTGGCGCAAGAAAGGCCCGTGGGTGCTTAGGAGCAGCAGGTCGGCGCCGGGGAAGAAGGGGGTCGCCGGCGTCCGAGGTTGAAGGCGAGCTCGGGGAGGCCGTTGCGGTGGCTCCGAGCTTCGACGAAGAGGCGGAGGGGGTGTAGTCGAGGGCGGCGACGTCGTACGACACGGCGGGGTGGCGAGTGGGGCACGGTGGCCGCGAGAACGACGGGAACGGCGGCGAGCGCGTCGGGCGTGGGGAAGAGGGGAGCGGCGCGGATCCGGGGGAGAGGCGCAGAGGCCGAGGGAGTGAGCGGGGTGAGTGGGAGAGAGGCCCGAGGGAGCGGGGGCCGCTGGCGCCCTTATCCTCTCGCGGGGTTCACCGCCGGCGAGGTGGTGCGGCGGCAGCGCGCCCCTGTTCCGACCAGGTCGGGGGAACAGGGAAGGGGCGAGGGAGGAGGTGGGCTGGGCCGGGGGCGCGGGGGTGCGGCCCAGTTTGGGCCGGGGGGGGGGGGGGGTTTGGTGCAGATGGGCCACGGGTCCAGTGGGGGGGGGAAGGCCTGCTCCCCTTTTTTTTTTCTCTGACTGTTTCTGTTTTCTGTTTTCTTTTTATTTGTTTATTTCCTTTTCTGTTTTATTTCATTTAAAGTATTTAGGCATTTTATAAAAAGGAGTTTTCTCCACCATAATTACCAGTGTATTATTTAGCACCCACTGAACATTTTTGTTTGAATTTTTGAAAACTTTTATTTTTCACTTTAATTATATTTGAAGTTTGAGCTAGGAGTTTGAAAGGAAGGTGATTCAAATGTGATCAAGCCCTGTTTAGCAACATGATTAGCTTAATCACAGGGGGTTACTGTAGCATGATTCTCAGGGTGTTACAGCAGGCTGCTTGCAAGAAGTTTGAAGCTGACATCTCCGATCTGAAGACCCGGCTGAGGACGCAAGAAACTGAGACCCGGAAGGCCAATGCCAAATTTGTGTCCAGTATTGCTGCGCAAGAAAAGCTGAAGACGGACTTTGATGCTGAACGGAAAGCTTGGGCCGAAGAGAAGGCTACTCTGGTGAGCCGGGCCGAACAGGCGGAGAAGGCTCTGACAGAGAAGACCGCCGAACTCTCCGGCTTAAAACGCCAAGTGTCCCAGATGGTTGCCGCAATCTTCGGTAAGTCATTCCACCGGCTTTCGTCCAGTTTAAAAAATTTATGTCTCATAACCCATCATTGCCGGCGGCTTATCTTACTCTGTTACACAGGTCCCAGAAGCGCCAACCTCAACCAAAGCGTGGTGACCAAGTTGAAGGCCGTGTACACCCTGGTGGAGCAACTCTACACCGGGTCACAGCGCGCCTTGGCCGTGGTGGCCCTATCCAATGAGGTGCCGACTCATCTGGCGGAAGTTCTTCGCCGGCTTGCCGTTATTCCCCAACGTGTCCAAGAGCTGCGGCGGGCCTCTGCAAGAGCCGGAGCTATAGCCGCTCTGAGCCGGGCCAAGGCGTTCCTTCCAGAGTTAGACCCGGCGGACATTGCCCTCGGCTATCCCAGTTTGAAGGAAGACGGCACACCCTTCGACCAAAGGGACTTTGCAGCCTGCGTGAAGAACGTGCGCCCGGTGGCCACCCTCATTAGAAACGACACAGATCTGACCAAGTACCAGCCGGGTTACAATGCAGAAAATCAGAGGATCCCCACTCCGCGTTATGAAGCTATCAGCTTAGTCCCGCCAGCTCGTACGCACACCTTCGCCCCGGAGATTGACCCGGCCGGGTTAATTGACGAGGAAGCTCAATTTGAAGCTCTGAGCGGCATTGACTGGAAGTCGTCAACTTTCCAGGTCTTGGGAACAGCCGGAGGAGAGGAGAGGGATGAGCCGGAGACTTCAACTCAGCAAGCATCGTAACTCTGCAGGCGGCTTATTAAACAATGCTTCACCCTTTTGGACTCGATGAGTCTTGTAATAGAGTAGGACCAACACTTTAACTTTGTCGTGCCATCGTGCACGCGTTGAATGCTGAAGTCCATTGAAGTTGTCTCCTTTATATTTCCCCGGGTCATAAGCGATCATTCATTTTCCTTAAGCTCAATAGTTGCCTTTAACTATCCTGCATAGAAGGACAAATCACAAGTCTCTAGGCAGCTTACCGCACTGAGAATCATAGTTTTAGATATATAACCCGGAATATGAATCAAAAAAGACTGGTCCTCAATTATGTCCTTAATATAGCCGTAATAACACACTTATCGGCCTGCAAGCACACTTCCGGCTTAGATAACCCGGGTAATAAGGTTGGTACCTCAATTCCGGTTTACCAGTCTTAATAACACCGATTATATTCGACTAGTACTATAAATCAAAGTTAAGCCGGCAAAGTGAGACCCGCCGTGCACACCTGAAATAATCAGAAGAACTCACTATAAATCCGAAGAACTTAGGGGCTTCCGGTTCAAATATGACCAGAAACCCGTCCCAAAGGGGTTATGCTAGGATTCGAATGCGATCATATAGCCCCCAGTGGGTGTGGCGATGCCAATCAAGAGGAAGCCCCCAAATGACCTTAAGAATTGTTTAACGACGCTGATTCGAATACGATCCACGTCGGTTCCCAAAGGGGTTAAACTATGATTCAAATATGATCATAGAAAACTCCCCAATGAGCTCGGCACTTTGCCAATCAAATGGGTATGACAGCTATGCTCTCTTTGGTTCGAATACGACCTATGTTTGAACAGGAAGCCCCCAAATGACTATATTGTGTATGGCTAGATTCGAATACGATCATAAGCCGGATCCTCCTTCAAGTTATCACATGATCTTGTAATGAAAACAACACATTCATCTTTGGAGGAGAAAAAAGGACAGAGGTCCTGCTTTATTGCTTATCATAATATATACATGGCTTAGAGAAATATGTACATTATGAGAGCCGGTGGCTCAAGTGTAATAAGGCCGAAGCTGAGCTATGTTCCACGGCCGACGGGTCTCTTCCTCTGACTTACGTGAATCTTTGTGCTCCCGAATGTCAATGAGGTAATATGACCCGTTGTGCAAATTCTTGCTGACCACAAAGGGCCCTTCCCAAGGCGGGGATAGCTTGTGCGCATCTGTTTGATCTTGGATGAGTCGGAGCACCAGATCGCCTTCCTGAAAGATCCGGGATTTAACCCGGCGACTATGATAACGGCGCAGGTCCTGTTGGTAAATCGCTGAGCGAGCTGCTGCCACATCACGCTGTTCGTCCAACAAGTCAAGAGCATCTTGGCGCGCCTGTTCATTATCCATCTCAACATAAGCCGCCACTCGAGGCGAGTCATGACGGATGTCACTGGGGAGGACTGCTTCCGCTCCATAAACCATGAAGAAAGGCGTGAAACCTGTAGACCTGTTAGGAGTAGTGTTGATGCTCCATAACACGGAGGGTAACTCCTCCACCCAACAACCCGGTGTCCGTTGTAAAGGGACCAAAAGCCGGGGTTTGATGCCTTTCAGAATCTCCTGATTAGCCCTCTCAGCTTGACCATTGGACTGAGGGTGAGCCACTGATGAGACATCAAGTCTAATATGCTCTCGTTGACAAAACTCCTCCATGGCGCCTTTGGATAAATTGGTACCATTGTCAGTTATAATGATGTGTGGAAAGCCAAAGCGAAAGATCACCTTTTTCATAAACTGAACTGCCGTGGCTGCATCACACTTGCTAACTGGCTCTGCTTCAACCCACTTGGTAAACTTGTCAACTGCCACCAAGAGGTGGGTCTTCTTATCCTTGGACCTTTTAAAAGGCCCAACCATATCAAGCCCCCAGACCGCAAAGGGCCAAGTAATTGGGATCATCCTCAGCTCCTGAGCCGGCACATGAGCCCGTCGCGAGAACCTTTGGCAACCATCACATTTACTGACCAAGTCCTCCGCATCAGCATGAGCCGTCAGCCAATAAAAACCATGACGAAAAGCCTTGGCCACAAGAGACTTTGAGCCGGCGTGATGGCCACAATCCCCTTCATGAATCTCACGCAAGATCTCTTGACCTTCCGCAGGGGAGACACAACGCCGGAACGCTCCCGTAACACTGCGGCGATGCAACTCACCATTGATAACAATCATTGACTTAGACCGTCGGGTTATTTTCTGGCCAAAGTTTCATCCTCAGGCAAATCTCCCCGGGTCATGTAAGCCAGATAGGGCATTGTCCAGTCCGGTATGATGTGGAGAGCCGCCACCAGTCGTGCCTCCGGGTCAGGGACGGCCAAGTCTTCCTCTGTAGGCAACTTAACAGAAGGGTTATGTAGGACGTCCAGGAAAATATTAGGCGGCACCGGCTTTCGCTGAGAGCCCAGCCGGCTTAAAGCATCAGCCGCCTCGTTCTTCCTGTGATCGATGTGCTCTACTTGGTAACCCTGAAAGTGCCCAGCAATGGCCTCAACTTCGCGGCGATAAGCCGCCATGAGAGGGTCCTTGGAGTCCCACTTTCCGGATACTTGTTGAGCCACCAAGTCTGAGTCGCCGAAGCACCTTACCCGACTCAAGCTCATCTCCTTAGCCATCCGAAGACCGTGGAGCAAGGCCTCGTACTCAGCTGCATTGTTGGTACAAGGAAACATCAATTGTAGCACATAATGGAACTTGTCACCCTTAGGGGAAGCCAATACGACTCCAGCCCCAGAGCCCTCCAACTGCCTGGACCCATCAAAGTGAATAGTCCAATATGTATTATCCGGCTTTTGTTCGGGCACTTGTAGCTCTGTCCAATCATTGATGAAATCCACCAAAGCCTGAGATTTAACAGTAGTGCGTGGCACATACTTCAGACCATGAGGTCCGAGCTCTATAGCCCACTTAGCCACTCTCCCTATGGCCTCCCTGTTCTGAATGATATCTCCAAGGGGGGCAGAACTGACCACAGTGATGGGGTGACCCTGGAAATAATGCTTAAGCTTCCGGCTTGCCATGAACACACCATAAACAAGTTTCTGCCAATGCGGATACCGCTGCTTGGACTCGATGAGTACTTCGCTGACATAATAAACCGGCCTCTGAACCGGATGCTCCTTACCCTCTTCCTTGCGCTCCACCACCACGGCCACACTGACGGCTCGGGTGTTAGCAGCTACATACAGCAATAAAGGCTCCTTGTCAACCGGAGCAGCAAGGACTGGGGGCTCGGCCAGCTGTCTCTTCAAATCCTCAAAAGCAGTATCAGCTGCATCATTCCAGACAAAGTCATCAGTTTTCTTCATCAACTGATATAATGGCATAGCCTTCTCCCCCAAACGGCTTATAAAATGGCTTAAAGCAGCGATACGACCCGCCAGGCGCTGGACGTCGTTTATACATGCCGGCTTAGCCAGGGAGGTGATGGCCTTGATCTTCTCTGGGTTAGCTTCAATGCCTCTGTTAGAAACCAAGAAACCCAAGAGCTTGCCTGCAGGAACACCAAAAACACATTTGGCCGGGTTAAGTATCATCTTGTAGACCCGGAGATTATCAAAGGTTTCCCTCAGATCATCTATCAAGGTTTCCTCCTTCCTGGATTTAACCACAATATCATCCACATAAGCATGAACATTGCGCCCAATCTGGTTATGAAGACAGTTCTGCACGCAGCGCTGATAAGTCGCCTGCGCACTCTTGAGTCCAAAGGGCATAGACACATAGCAGAAGGCTCCAAAGGGAGTGATGAACGCCATCTTCTCCTGGTCCTTAACTGCCATTTTAATCTGATGATATCGAGAATAAGCATCCAAGAAACTTAGGCGCTCACAACCCGCTGTAGCATCAATGATTTGATCAATACGGGGAAGGGTGAAAGGATCAGCCGGACACGCCTTGTTCAAGTCCGTGTAGTCCACACACATCCGCCAGGTGTCGTTCTTCTTGAGTACGAGCACCGGGTTAGCTAACCATTCTGGGTCAAAGACTTCAACAATAAACCCGGCCGCCAAGAGCCGGGCCACCTCTTCACCAATAGCTTTCCGCCTCTCTTCATTAAACCGCCGAAGGAATTGCCTGACCGGCTTAAATTTCGGATCAACATTGAAAGTGTGCTCAGCGAGTTCTCTAGGTACACCTGGCATGTCAGACGGCTTCCATGCAAAAATGTCCCTATTCTCACGGATGAACTCGATGAGCGCGCTTTCCTATTTTGGATCCAGATTGGCACTGATGCTAAACTGCTGAGATGAATCTCCTGGAACGAAATCAACAAGTTTAGTCTCATCAGCCGACTTAAATTTCATTGCCGGCTCATGCTCCGTAGTCGGCTTTTTCAGAGAGGTCATATCAGTTGGGTCAACGTTGTCTTTGTAAAACTTCAACTCCTCTGTTGCGCAAACAGATTCTGCATAAGCTGCATCGCCTTCCTCACACTCCAGGGCCACCTTCCGGCTGCCGTGAACCGTAATGGTCCCATTATGACCCAGCATCTTGAGCTGTAAATACACGTAACACGGCCGTGCCATGAACTTGGCGTAAGCCGGCCGCCCAAATATGGCATGGTACGGACTTCTTATCTTGACCACCTCAAGGGTCAATTTTTCCACCCTGTAGTTGTGCTCATCTCCAAAGGCCACTTCCAACTCGATCTTGCCGACTGGATAGGCCGACTTACCAGGTACCACACCATGGAAAATAGTGTTTGACTGGCTGAGGTTCTTATCAATCAACCCCATACGACGGAACGTCTCATAATAGAGGATGTTGATGCTGCTGCCTCCATCCATGAGCACCTTAGTGAACTTATATCCTCCCACCTGAGGAGCCACCACCAAGGCCAAGTGACCCGGATTATCCACCCGGGGAGGGTGATCCTCCCTACTCCACACTATAGGCTGCTCAGACCACCGCAAGTAGCGTGGAACCGCCGGCTCAACAGCATTCACAGCCCTCTTATGAAGCTTCTGATCTCGCTTACACAGACTGGTGGTAAACACATGATACTGTCCACCGCTAAGCTGCTTTGGATTGGTCTGATAACCCCCCTGCTGCTGTTGATGACCCTGGCCAGACTGCTGATTAAAGCCCCCTTGACCGTTTTGAGGATTAGAATTTGAGCCGCCGCCCGGGCCATGAAAACCGCCGGCGCCTGAGCCACCGCCCGGGGCATTGTTGCCGTTAAAGGCATTGGAATTTTTGAAGGCCTTCATGATTGCACAATCCTTCCATAGATGAGTAGCTGGCTTCTCTCTAGAGCCATGCCTTGGACAAGGCTCATTCAACAGTTGCTCCAGCGTTGGGCCTGACCCGCCGGCTCGGGGAGGGGGCCTCCCCTTGCGTCGCTGGTTAGTACCCTGTGAGCTGGCGTTGGCTACGAACTCTAGGCTGCCGTCGGCCTTGCGCTTGCCACCTCCTTGGTTCCCCGGGTTATGCTGGGAACCCTTGCCATTGCCGTTCTTCTTTCCCTTCCCTGTCCTTTCAACATCTGAAGCGGGGTCCTTGGTACTATCAGAATCGGCGTACTTGACGAGAGCCGCCATCAGTGTACCCATATCACTGCAGTCGCGCTTAAGCCGCCCGAGTTCATCTTCAGGGGCACGAAACGACAATTCTGTTCTAACATTAAGACTGCAGAGCCGGCATCCATCTTATCAGATGAATGTATTATCTCCTTAACCCGGCGAACCCAATGTGTCATAGACTCACTCTCCTGCTGCTTACAGTTAGTCAAATCCATAATTGACATAGACTGCCTACAGGTATCCTTGAAATTTTGGATGAACCGGGCTTTTAGCTCAGCCCAAGACCCGATGGAATTCGGTGGTAGCCCTTTCAACCAAGTGCGGGTAGTCCCATCTAACATCATGGTGAAGTACTTGGCCATTGCCGCTTCACTGACTTCCAGCAGTTCCATGGCCATCTCATAACTCTTGATCCAGGCTGCGGGTTGTAAGTCAGCCGTGTAATTAGGCACCTTCCTAGGGCCTTTGAAATCCTTGGGTAGACGCTCATTGCGGAGAGCTGGCACTAAACAAGGGACACCTCCAGTCCTGGTAGGGATACCCACGTCGATGGAAGTCGTCGGATAAGCCGGGGGAGTCTGGTAAGCTGTCAACTGAGGCACCTGCTCCGCCTCTTGCCACGCTCTGTCTTGGTCTGCTGCGTGAAAGGCTCCGTTATGAACCGGGCCATGGCCAGGGGGCGGGTCATGGCGTCGGACGTTACTTGAGCCGGTCGCTGAGACCATGTGTCTGCTATAACTCGGGCTCTGGCCTGGACGAGGGGTCGAGTGGATCCTGTCCCGGCTGTAAGAGTACGCCTCTTGCTGCGCCAGTGCTGTCTGAAGGAGTTCCCTGACCCGGCGGGTTTCAATAGCCGTCGGAGAGTCGCCGTCAATTGGGAGGGCCGCCAGCCGTGCTGCTGCGGCGACCATGTTCTCCAGCGGGTTAGCATAATGACCCGGTGGTATTGGCACATACTGAGGCGGGGCAGGGTTCACCCGGGGAGGCCCCATCACTTGTGGCTGAACAGGGGTTCCAGACCCGGGCACTATGATCCCTGGCGGGTTACTAGACCCTGCACCTGGCGTGTTAAAGAGGTTTCGAGGATCGTAAACCGGAGGAAGTCGAGATTGGGCTTTTTGATGCCTCCTTCTCATGACCTCATTGGACGCGTTTTGATCCATCATGAGCCGGAAGGACTGTGCCTGAATCAACTGAGTTTGGGCGTCGAGAGCCGCCCTCTCCGCCGCCATCCTGATCCCTTCTGCTGCCAGATCCTCTTTGGTTTTCACTAGATCTAACTTTAACTGCGCCACCTCCGCGTCATGCTGAGCTTGATCCGCCGGGTCAACCGCGGCGGTCAACAGGGCCGTCATCTTGTCCGTGAGATCCATCAGCACCTGAGCCGGTGAGGGCACCGGGTTTCCTGCCCCAGCAGCAGGGTTCTGAACAGGCTGCGCACTGGCCATGAAGATTCCGACCCGGCTCGGCGGCTCAGACGGGTCCGGAATACTGTCACCATCGGAACAACCCATGAGCCTACCATCTTGAAGTTGATACAACGAGTTTGACCCATCTGTGGACGACTCGCCGTCAGAGCCGGCGGCTGTCTCATCACCAGATCCAGATCTGTCAGAGTGCCCTCCATGGACACATCCCACAAAAACATGCCTCAAGGCAGGCAGGGCCCGGGCGGGTCGTGCGCGCTGAGCCGTCTCGATGAGATCGGCGCAGAGATCTGGCTCCGGGCCCGGCTCACCAATCTTGCCAATGAAAACATGAATTCCACCGAAGGGGACCCGGTATCCATACTCGATTGAGCCGGCGTCGGGGCCCCAGCTTGCATCGTCGATGTAGAGCTTGCCGCGACGACTCTTGGTCATCCGGCCCACAGCGTATTCCTTGAGCCCTTTGAAGCTGCCCTTCAAGAACTCAAATCCACCGTGCGCTGGCCCCACGGTGGGCACCAACTGTCGTGGAATTGTCACGGCAGATGTCCTCAAGCTAGGACTTAGTCGTGGAGCCATCGCCGCTAGGAAGCTTGAAGGGGTTAACGGGACAAGGAACACGAGGGTTTATACTGGTTCGGCCCCTTACGGTGAAGGTAAAAGCCTACGTCCAGTTGAGGTGGTATTGATTAGGCTTTCGATGACCAGGGAGCTTAACTGCTATGCCTGGCTCTCGATGAGATCTTTTTTCTCCTTAAATCGCTGCCGGGTCGTCCCTTTATATAGAGAGGTTGACGCCCAGCAGCTCTCAGAGTCCCGGCCGGCTCATAAAAGTGTCCGGCTCGGACTCTCAACTATTCTTGTTTTACACTACAAGTCTTGCCATACGGCGGTTCATCACTACGGACCTTAAGCCGTCTCCGGGTCTTAAGCCCATCTTTGGCCCACCGTCTTTAAGCTTGGCGCCGGGCTTCAAGTGATGACCCTTATGAGTAACCCGGCCCTTTCTGGCGGGTGACTCTAAGGTTTATATCCTCAACAGGACCCCCTTGACAGTTCGCCTTGAATAAAACTCCTCCAGCAAGGCCCAACCTTGGTTTTACCATTTGCCACCTAAGCCTTTTTCCCTTAGGTTTTCACGAGCCCGAGGGTCATCTTTATTTAAACCCCCGGGCCAGTGCTCCTCCGAGTGATGGTCCAAACTAGAGCACCGTGCGGGACCGTCCCTTGGCAACTTGGGTTACATTGGTACCTGTACGCTTAGCTTATCCGGTGTGCCCTGAGAACGAGATATGTGCAGCTCCTATCGGGATTTGTCGGCACAGCGGGTGGTCTTGCTGGTCTCGTTTTACCATTGTCGAAATGTCTTGTAAACCGGGATTCCGAGACTGATCGGGTGTTCCTAGGAGAAGGTTTATCCTTCATTGACCGTGAGAGCTTATAATGGGCTAAGTTGGGACACCCCTGCAGGGTATTATCTTTCGAAAGCCGTGCCCGCGGTTATGAGGCAGATGGGAATTTGTTAATGTCCCGTTGTAGAGAACTTGTCACTTGACTTAATTAAAATACATCAACCGCGTGTGTAGCCGTGATGGTGTCTTCTCGGCGGAGTCCGGGAAGTGAACACGGTTTCTCGGTTATGTTTGACGTAAGTAGGAGTTCAGGATCACTTCTTGGTCATTACTAGTTGACGACCGTTCCGCTGTTTCTCTTCTCCCTCTCATTTGCGTATGTTAGCCACCATATATGCTTAGTGCTTGCTGCAGCTCCACCTCATTACACCATCCTTTCCTATAAGCTTAAATAGTCTTGATCTCGCGGGTGTGAGATTGCTGAGTCCTCGTGACTCACAGATTCTACCAAAACAGTTGCAGGTGCCGACGATGCCAGTGCAGATGACGCAACCGAGCTCAAGTGGGAGTTCGATGAGGAACGTGGTCGTTACTATGTTTCTTTTCCTGATGATCAGTAGTGGAGCCCCGTTGGGACGATCGGGGATCTGGCTTTTGGGGTTATCTTATTTTCATTTGGATTTGACCGTAGTCGGTCTATGTGTGGATTTTGGATGATGTATGAATTATATTTATGTATTGTGTGAAGTGGCGATTGTAAGCCAACTCTCGTTATCCCATTCTTGTTCATTACATGGGATTGTGTGAAGATGAACCTTCTAGCGACAAAACCACAATGCGGTTATGCCTCTAAGTCGTGCCTCGACACATGGGAGATATAGCCGCATTGTGGGCCTTACAGTGGGTGAGTAGAGAGATGCCCTGGCCAGCGGTGGGAGTAGTAGGGGGCGCTGAGGCCTGCGCAGCAGCACAGCCGGCCACAGGAGGCGGGAGTAGGCGGTCCCGCCGGCGCTGCTTTGGTGGCCGGAGCAAGAAGATCATAGATTGAAGAAACACGACGGCCGTTGGATTGACATCCAACGGTTACGTCTGCTAGAATCGTTTGTTGACGTATATAATAACTAAAAAAAATCTTGCATACGCGTCAACTAAACAAGCCCACAAGTCAGACCACTCCCTCTTTTTTTAATAATTTATATATAGCTCATGGCAACTTCTTATGCAATTTATTGTAGTCGTTTTTTTGGTTGGCCAGGGCCAATTTCGCATATTTCTGTGGGTTCCAAACTATTTTTAATACCGAAATGTCGAGCTAGATTTAAAGTACTTTGAAGATATATTTAAATTAGGTTACTGCCCAGTGAAACAGGAATCTAAAAATGTGAAAAAATTCAGAAATTATAAAGTAATTGCCAATTTGTCATCTGTTTTTATATTTACAACCCATTTCATATTACTTTCAAGATTTGCAGGCGTCTTGAAAGAGTTGCAGCCCGTCAGGCGTAGAAAAATAAGTAGGCCTGGATTGGGTATTCTTCAGAAAAAATAAACTGGGCTCATTTTCACAAAGAAAAAATAGCTGGGTTGGTCACATGGTGAACATGAAATATAAGCCTGGGCTAGATGGGCCACAGCCCAGTTCAAACCCTGCTCCGTCTCAACAATACCAAACAAAAAAATACTGCTCGAGTAGCTACGTCCCAGGTGTCAGCCGATCTTGTGCTGTTCTCTTGTCTATTGACTATATATGCTCACAATGTCGTGGGTCCCAGATGTCAGGAAAACACTAGGAGGAAGCATTTTATTTTTCCATACGCTGACGTGGTGGGCCCCTACTGTCATCCTCTCCACGTACTTCTGCCGATTCCTGTTGTTTGTTGACCATGTTGACAACGCGAGAGGGCGGCGCCGCGGCGAGCGTACCAAAGCGCGCGGAGGACGTCGGTGTTAACGATTTAGGAGACGGTGGGGCGGCGATGCGTGCGCTGAGGCACAGCCAGCCGTGGGAGGCGGAAGCAGGCGGCCCCGCTGGCACTGGTTTGGTTTTGGCGGCTGGAGGAAGACAGGACTGAAGAAACACGACAGACTGTAAAAGCAGCAGGAGTACTTAACAACCTTAACTGAAACCAGCAGGGGCACTTAACAACCAAAGCTGAAAGCAGTATGAGTACTTATACAGGTTCAACCGTACAAAGCACGCCTCGAACAGTGCTACTTTGCCTACAGTTAACCAAGGGTGAAGCCGCCAAGCCCCAGGACAAGGCCCAGGCGCCACCCCGCGCATCCACAACCTTCTGAAAGCGGCTTCATCTCGCAACATGGTCAATAAACAGGATATTCGCTTTAGAGCCATGGAAAAGCATGAACATAATCTTCTGTCCTATTCTCCAAGATGGACGGGCCTTCATTATTTGAGACCACCCATGAATAAGTAGCTTTTCACCTCCAAGGGGAATTGAGTAGGTCGACATAAACATCATGTTGTGACCAAGCGCATGTCTGACCCGACCATGGTCAGGCATCTGTATAGGAACAATAGAACTCGGCAGTTCCTGTTTCAAGAAGATCACAGCTGTAAAACTATGTATAAGCAATAGTTTATGAACAACATATATAACAGAAAACAGCTCGTACCATAAGTTTCTCGACACAGTTGGACCTGTTCAACGAGTGCAGCAGTGGCACACATATCCCACGTGGCCTTCCACCATTGAAACGCCCCACAAGGACCTCAAGACGATCAATAAAGTGTAGGAACTTGTGGATGTCGTTCCAGTCAACTTCAATGCCAGAGGTAACAGCCGAGTTATTACAGAGTAACAAACGAGCAGACTGCTTAACTCTGGAAAAAAATCTACACGTGCCACCAATTATAAGAAAATATTAGTTAGAAGTAGCATCTTCGTGAGAGATTCGTTGCTACTTCTAAAGTTAAATTGTGATTAGTTAGACAGAATAGGTGGATTAAGAAGTAATCGAGGCAACAAGCAAGAACCAGATACAAAACTAACATGGATGAACAATTGGAACGACGTCGGGGTGGAAGATCGCAGTGAAGATGAAACCAGGTTCTGCTATTTCCATCAACATTCGTGCGCCAACTTTCAGTCTGTAACACTTGAGAAAGTTATCCAAGTTCGGCCATAAAAAAAGCAGCGATCTTCTTGGTTCATGAACCCAACTCAGAACTTATATCCATGACTTGTCTTCACTGTGACCATTAAACTAGTGTATTCAGTTATGGCAAGGCCGAGCATCTTGAGTACATGTGTTCTGGCAGAGCAAATAATACACTGCAGGAAAAATAATATGAGAACACAGCATGTTCAAAAAAACCCCACCCTCCCGGATAGAAAAGAGGATTCTAGGAACATACTGTGCGCGTTTCAAAATGTTGTGTTAGGATGAGAAGGAACAAGTGTGGCGTCTCGCCGAGGGCGCAGAAACCTGTAGGGTACTCGCACTTTGGGCACTGCAAATGAAACACACTAGATTCAGTAGGAAGAAAAATGCATCAATGGCGGCGGCTGCCATCCTAGGATTACCTGCGACCAAGGGACTTGGATTTATCGGGGATGGATGAAGAATTCGTACCTGGTTCTCCATGAGAAAACCCTATGCAACCGCCGAGAGGGGGTTTTCTCTGAACAAGCAGACGAGGGAGAAGGGGATTTAGGCCCAGTGAAATATTGCCGCTTCGTCCGTCCAGCTTACTGCTAAAGCTGGAAAGGGGGGGTTGTGATTTGACGGCTCATTGGGCATTACTGCGGCGCTACGACCGGGGTGTGTCTACCGTGAAGTTGTGCACTCTAATTTGTGCATATGGCACGTGGACCCCGTTGCCGGTTGCCCCACATATCAACGAAAGGAAGTAGAAAGACATGAGTAACTAGTTACACATAAATATATTTTTTGACAGAGAGATACTCCCTCTGTAAAGAAATATACAAATCTTTTATATCACAAGCTCACCTTGCCGAGAAATATACTCCCTCTGCAACGCACGGGCATTATGGGGGTTCAGCTTTTTTATGGGGGTTTAGCTGAGAATATAATACTCAGATAGGCTCACGGTTCTGGACTTGGGCCGCAGGCTGACCCTGCATGTTTGGGGGCCCATGTGTTCTACCTCAGCGCTTTTCATATTGCAAGCGATCGGTACGGCGCTGGTTTTAGATGCTGTCGCAAGGCGAATACACAAAATTGAATAAAGCACGGCAGCTGTTGGAATGAAATCGAACGACAGTTCCTAAGCAGCAATCAGAGTTGCAATTCTATCAACGATATACCATGTGATAAATAATACTGTCGTACTACTAAAACACACAGGACACTTGTTTCACCATGCCAGATTATTACATCAAAATCTCTCGGAGGATTAGATCAGTTCGGCAGTTGCGTGCTGCTACTGAAGAATTTCAAAGTTGATTTGGACCACCTCTCCGAGAAAGTTCAATTTTGACATCATCCCCTACCGCAAGATATGATTTAGATTTGAACCTTGACCATCCTTTAGCATCAATCATCATGCGACCATCCTTTGTACTTACGGTATATTGAGCAGGTTCATTCACACCAAGGCTGCGCATGGTAAGAGAAACTTGGCCGCGATCGCCCGGATTGTTGAACGACTCCCTCGTTGCTCTAGGAATTCTCTGTTTGCAAACAAGAAGACATACCCAAACAGTTAGATCAACACAGTGAATCATGTGAAACAACATGGAAAGAAAAAAGAACGAAGCACTTGGGCGGCCAATGCTTACCAAGAAGGTGGACATGTCGGTTTTTGTAAGGACTTTGGTATATGAAGTGCGAACTGCAGCCCATCTGTTGCCGGTGCAACTGCACAGGCTGGAGCAGATGCAAGTGCAAGTGTTGGTGTAGGTGCCGAAGCCGCTGCTGCTGCCGGAGATGGTGCTCCTTGTAGAGCTGGTGCCGGTGTCGGAGAAGGTGCCGGTGTCGATGCCCGATCCTCCGATAGATCAGACTGATCCGCTGACGCGGTCGGTGCCCAATCCTCAGCTGGATCAGACTGAGCTGTTGCCGCTATCAGTGCTAGAGCAACTGTCGGTGCTCGATCTGTGCGAGACAGCGGCGATCGTGTCTGGTCTGCTATGATCAGCTTTCTAACTTGACTAGGATCCGTGACCGTGATCCAGTTTTTTTTCTTCATTTCTTTTAAACGCGAGAAGGACTAATTGTGGCGTTTTTGTTAAACCAAACTGCAGTTCATCATAGGGATTCAGCTTGTACTCAGACAACAGACTGATCCAATTTTTTCCAGTAATATAAGTGATGGACAGTGCCTTCGTTACTGACACGACATAAGAAGTGAAACCTGCAAAAATAGCCATCGTAGAGCAAACCAAACGGTTTATTCTGTGATGAATGTCACATGGCAAAACCTGCATCGTAAAATTGCAGGAAAAGAAAGAAAACATGACATTAAATCAATAAGATTTAGACAGTAAATCAATAAGATTTACTTGATGTGACACGAGTGAATCCTTACCAGGAAATCACTATGTTGAAGTACTAAACAGAAAATTGATCGTCCAACTACGCGTGGCATGCAGGGGCCCCGCCTACTCCCACAAGCAAGACAGTCCAAGGTCGTGACAAATCGTATGGACCGAACATCCATGGGACTGGAAATCCTGGTGGGTGCGATAAACCCTGCAATGCATACAGATATTGGAGTGTAACCATAATTGATAAACCGTCCTCACAAAAAATATGATATGGATACTTCAAAATATACAGACTGAATTGAGTGGACAGACATTAACATAGACCATTCACACACCAAAAGCGGCAGTACTAATAAACAATACATGGTTCACAAACACAAATCAAGTACTGAACAATAGTACTTACTACAGACAAGCAAAGTTGCACTAACTAAACTCTGTAGACTATTTCTTGCCACCGACCTACGGGATGAACCCCGCATAACTGACTAGGCCATGGACTTCGTGTGAGATGTCTACATGCACCATCACCATCTTGTCAACCTTGGAGAACCTAATAGAGTGGTCTTTCCACTCATAAACATGATGATGAAGACAGGCCGCATCAGATTTGTTGGGAAGCTTTACAAGAACCACACCCTTCGTAATCGAAGGCACAGCCAGGAAATTGTTGTGGTCAAGTACAGCCTCGAGAACACGCCTGACAACAATGCTACAGGAAAACACTAGTTCAGGACACGTGGCGACAAGGACACAACAGCTGGATAGTTCAGCAGTAGAACTCATCATCAGGTCTTCCAGTTCACACGGCATGACTTTGAGAACTTCATCTCCACCGCGGACCTGGTTCTAATTCAAACAGAAACCATATTTTATTACTACCTCCGTTCAGAAATATAAGATGATTTTCGATATTATACTCCATATATGACTACATATACGCACAGAAATGAGTGAACAAAGACACTAGAACATGTATTCAAAGGCATGAGAGCAGAGGGATTACATGCAATATCCATAACACAAGTTACTGAGGCAAATATACCCTCTTAAAAGGTAGCATTGATGTTCATAAAGTACTCCCTCCGTCCCAAAATTCTTGTCTTAGATTTGTCTAGATACGGATGGATCAAGTCACATTTTAGTATTAGATACATCCGTATCTAGACAAATCTAAGACAAGAAATTTGGGACAGAGGGAGTAGTTGAAAGTAATCTATAAGAAATCAGTGTCAACCTCTCGCATGTTTTGGTCAAAAGAGGAATTTAGAACCGTCATTTGGCACACTAAAATCACATGCAAGATCACCCAGAAAGTTGTACTGCCAGTACTAGTACTGCGTGTTAGATGAAAAAACACGATCAAGATCGAGAAAAAGATCGTCAACAAGAGACATTACCTGGACTTGCTTAATGAGGGATCCCGGAGAGGGGGGCTTGGACAGGGCGATGGTCTGCCCTTAGTGTTCCAGTTTCCTGAGGAAGACACCCAGCTGGAGTCTCAAGAACATAAGGCGCTTTGGGACGAGCTTGAACTGGCCTTGCGGGAAGATTCCGCGCCTGTCCCCGCTCCCGTTCCGGCTCCCGTCGCCCCGACTGCGCCAGCGCCCATCCCCGTGGCATTGATGGGCTGGGAGCCGCACATTGTCGCCGAGCTTGATCCCACGGGGTTCCACGAGGTCCCCGCCGACTTTCACGCGCCTGTGCACCTGCCAGCGCATGCGCCTGCGCGTGCACTGACGCGCACGCCCGTGCCGGTGCCCGTGCACCTGCCAGCGCATGCGCCTGCGCGTGCACTGACGTGCGCGCCCGTGCCGGTGCCCGTGCACACGAATGTCTCCACCGCGCCGTTGACAGCGCCTATCCCCACGCGGGTGCCAGTGCCCCCCTCAGCGGCATGGATGGCCGCCGTCGACCGCTTCCTTGCACCAACACCAGTCGCCTCCTCCCGCCAGTTGACTCGCTCCGAAGTCCAGAACATTTTGGCCTTCCTTGAAGCTAGGCCAACGTCCAAGAGTACGCCAACAACGGCGCAAGACGCCGCCGTCGCCGTCGGTCAGTGGCCCGATGACACAGAGCACGGCAGAGGAGCCGCTTCCCACCGCGAGACGCCCCCACCGCCGCCGCGTAATCTAAATTTGCCATGAAAAACGTTCGGATTGCCATGCTTAAAATCCAAACGTTTATCATTTCCGTTTATTTTATATCGATCGTCGTATAATTTAAAGTCGGAGTCAGACTGAACGAAATGTATGGTTTGATCGATTGAATGTTCTGCTAGAGCCGTATCAAATTAAATATAAAACGTCATCAAGCCACATGTATTCCTTGTCATCCAACGACCTAGACTGCTTCAATGTCGAGTGCTCAACACGTTTAGCGTGCAGTTAATTTCATGCCAAAAATAGTGCTAATCACATGACAACACGCAAATAATATCCTAGTAGTTAATATCCGCATGCACTTAATATACTTCCAAATTAACGTGCATTGCACGTACACACTGACTAGTGCTGCTAGTACGTGAAACTGGTGCTGTGACTTGTGAACGCGTCCACATATGGTCAAGGGCAACATCGCCCGCGAGTTCTTCATGTTTGCCCGTGCGTCTAAACGCAGAAGGGGAGGAGAGAGAGAGAGCACACATGGAACCCACTAGTAAGTGAAGGCGAATAGTACTAAAAATAATATTACATGTTATCCATTAATTAGGTTGTGGTAATATAAAAACATTATGTGAACAAGGGGTACAACAAACATTGTTATTCTACGTATGTTGCCTGTTGACGTGCGGCTTGAAGGCCCGGTCGCATGTTCGATCATCGTCCTTTATTTTTTTAATTTGTATATGGTTCCAAATTTGTTTCATGACATGTGGGCCCCTCGGTGCATAGTTTGTAGCACTTTAATTTGTGGGTCGAAATTTGTTCCATTCCAAGTGGACTATCGGTGTGTAGTTTTGTAGCTTATTTATAATAATTTTTTAAATAATACCATGGTGCGACGTTGAAGGCGAGAAAGGACGTGCGAGAGAGCGATGACCGAGCCAGAGGGAAATCAACTAGGGGAGTCGCGTGGGTTGCAACGGTGTTTGGAGTAGTTGTGGGCCGAATGCTATGAAAATATAATCTAAACCGACCGGAATAAATGCCTACACAAATTAATCCAAGGTTGGAGTGCCCCTCGCAATGTAAATAGCTCCGGCTTTGCGAGGGATGGAGAGGTAGTAGCTTCAACGCGTGGAAGATACGGTGTGAGAAAGCGAGGTCAATCGAGAGACATATAGATAGAGAGACAAAGTGAGTGTGGTCCGACATTCATTGAACAAATATATATGCTCTGGAGAGATATTGTCCGATTGAGCTTTTTGGCAAGGGTGAGGGCTGTAAGATAGAGCTTGAGAGATGATCCAGTCACAGACGTGTAGATATATTTTGTGCGTGGGAGGAAGCAAGGTCCGATCACATAGGGTCGCCGTGCGATCGAAAGAGTGAGACGGGTTGGAGAGAGTGACCTAGATAGATGATGTGCGTGAGAGAGTATACAATGTGAATAGGTCGAATTGGGCTCAAACATGGTGATATATCGTTTTTGTCCGAGAAAGAGCGAGGTCAATCGAGACATACAGAGAGAGAGAGAGAGAGATTGAGTGAGCATGGCCCACCATGAGGTCGAAAGAGTGGCGGCGGCTTGGATGGACTGACCTAGATAGACAATCTGCGTGAGAGAGTATAGAGTGTGTCGATCGAGTCCCGAACAGGGAGATATATCATTTGTGTGTGAAAGAAAACGAGGTTAAACGAGATTCAGATAAAGAGAGCAAGATTGAGCGAGTGTGGCCCGCCGTGCGGAAGAAAGAGTGAGACAGTCTCGAGGGAGTGACCTAGATATACAACGTGTGTGCGTGCGCGCGAGAGGTTGGGGGGGCTAGATAGGCAATGCATGTATTTAGCGCGAGAGGGTGAGAGGGAGAGGGGAGAGAGAGAGAGAGCTCGGCATGGGGTGCAATGGCAGGTGTGTGAGGTAAATACATTTGGTAACAGAGTGGAAAAAGGGGTTGTGTAGTTGAGAGACCTAGAGATCGAAACATGGAGAGAAAGAATGAACGTGTGTTGGAAACCGATAGCTTCCTAAGGTGGTTAGGAGAGGAATATTGACCGATACACGAAGTATGTAGCGTTTGTGCGGGGGGGGGGGGGGCTAAAAACAACATTTGAATGTACATAGTACGAGACTTAATATCGATGTTTCAATTCGGTGTACATTGTAAGATTTGAACCGAGGACCAGGCATACGGGTAATTATTTCGAATTCATGCCATACTAAGTTTCGAAAAGCTGACATTGACTCAGTTTGTTGTGCTATTTTGTAGGTCATATGTTTGAATCCATCCAAAAGTTTTCTCACTACCATGGTGTTCATCATATACATATGAATTTGTATTAAAAAGTAGCGTGGATACAGTGAAATGCGAAATCCACGTTAGAATTGGAGATCGCTACGTGACACACACTCTAATTCAAATAACTAACTACGTGACACACACTCTAATTCAAATAACTAATTATGTGAGACACACTCTAATCCACGTTAGCGTGGGTACCATTTCGATTTTTTTTCAAATAACTCCTCATTAATTAATTTATAGTACTCCCTTTGTTCACTTTTATAAGACATTGAAGACATTTCAGACAATGTGCAAAACAGTTCATTTTAAGTTGTCTGAAATGACTTACAAAAGTGAACGGATGGAGTATCTCGTTTCGAATGACTAATTATTGCAAGGAAAACATGGGCATGGTAATACATACAGATTCGTTTGCAAATGAAAGAAGATTCGTTTGCATTCTCAAATGTTGGCGCACCAGGCAGACCAGGGTCGTGTCGGGGTGGACGCTGCTTCGGTGCCTTAAAGGCAACTGCCTTTGGGTCACTGACATGTGGGCCAGCCACCTATTGGGCCCACATGTCATGGACACAAAGGCAGGTGCCTTAAGGCACCGAAGCATAGTCCTGTCAGGGTGGTCGCGTGTGTCGGACGGACGCGTAGCACCCAGCCACCCACCCCCTCCCCCCCCCCCCAAAAAAAGGACGACGACAATATAAGTTCGCGCTTCCACGTTTTGGATTGAAATATCTGGCAGCCCCAATTCCAGCCCTGCAAAATCTCTCTTCTCCACCGTCCCCTTCCGCGCCCAGATTGCTCAAATCCCTAATTCGCCGCCAACCCTCGAATCGCCCCTCGTCTCGTCTCTTTCCCCACCATTCCCCACCTTTGTGCCGGACGACGACGACGAAGATGACGGTCGCGCTTCACCACCGCACCGGAGCTACCTCATCTACGCCCTCGTCCACCGCACCGGGTGGTCCACCGAGAACGTCGGCCGCCGCAACCGACGTGCCTCACAGACACCGAGTTCCAACACATCAGGTGCGCTTCACCGACGCCGTCTCCCAGCTCACCGGGGCTACTTCACCGAGCACATCGTCGCACCTCCGCCCCCGAGGCCGTTGGGGATTCACCAATGGTCTCGTCCACCGCATCGTAGCGCTCCGCTGCCACTCAAGATCTACATCCGTGCGCGGCCAGCCAACGCCAGCGCATCACCCTCAACGGCTCTGAAGTGACCCGCACTCTAGCTAGGTGAGCATGCCCAAACGCCGGCCCGAACTAGGTATCCATACATCACTCCCTTGTGCACTATTCCGACGATGTTTGGATATCCTTTCACTGCTCTCTTAGCTTACACGCCTATGCAACTCTGACTTTAACTCTTATTTCTTCCGGAGATATCATCTGAAACAAGCAAATCCATTTTTTAGCGAAGCATGACGGCGCTACGGGATCTGGTACACATCCTGCACACCCGTATAACCTTGTAAGTATTTGTCCTCCGGTACAACATCAAGGTCGATTCCTCTTATTTGATCAACCATTCGCCGTGTCAAAAATGCAGAGGGGGATGCAAGGACCACAAGGCCTGCACATCCAAGCAAGTGGTAACATGGACTTGTACATGGAACATCCCAAGCGCAAGCAGAGCTGCAGTGAGCCTGTACAACGAGCTAGCGTAAGTCCCTGCATTTCATTTAATTTGTACTGGCATTCGTGTATGATTTGTGTGCAGTGGCTGATCCACGAATTCAAGTTACCAGGGGCGAACATTTAACTTCAAAAATACGAAGGCACTTACACTCCGGAAATCAACATAACTTGAGAAATGTGAAGCTACATGCACTTTGAAAACCAGCTAATGATCCAAAGTAGTTCAGATTATAAACACTAAATGATGCAAGCACCAAAAAACACAAAATGCAACATGGTGTACAAGGACTACAAACATGGTTTGTACCTGCTTGAATTATTCGTTCTCTGGCTGAAAATATCGAAGTGTAATTGCACGTATAACCAGTGCGCAAACTGCATATCAATATATCTATCCTGCACAAGTATGGCAATAGTTTCAAACAACAGATTAGAAAAGTATTTATGCAATGTTGTCATGATACAGGGACTTTCTGGTAGATGGCCTCGACATTTCCTCAAGCTATGAAAATGCACTATAATTTGCTTGTCATCAATGCCTGCAAATCGTTGTCTCTCTCAACATAGTAGATCATCATTAGACACTAAATCCTTCAATGAGCTTGCAAAATGCTTGCATTAGATCCCTCATTAGACACTATATGTTCATCACCAGGAGCATGTAAAATGTTTGCATCAAATCCTTCATTAGCAGTCTGTTCATTAGACACTTCAGGCTCAAGAACAACATGAGCTTGTATGTTTGCACCGGAAACTTGATTAGATACATCAGATTCAGTCAGTTCAGTATTGATTGGGGGAGTTATAAAATAAGTAGAAATTGGTTTCATTTTCTCATAGATTCCCTACATACAAGCAGTTTTACAACACCGTCAGGTTTAACTATTGGCCAGAAATTGAAGAGTTGAATTAGATATAATCAGGGATGTGATGTACCTGCTCGTTGCGCATGCTACTCTTGCAAGCTGCGACTGTCCATTTCCGCAAGCTCGATGCCATGCCCGTGCTGCCGCCGGTGCCTCCCACGCAGGCTACACCCAGGGTTGGATCTTCATCTTCTTGTCCTTCTTTTCGCTTGAAGCCCGGCGACCGCCCTCCAACGAGGGCGTGAGGAAGTGCTGTGTCAGTCTGTCCAGCGGCGGCTAGGTTAGGAGCGAACCAGACTGGAGGCTGGAGCGAATGAATTGGGATTTTTCCTGCTGTCGATCAATATGGGAGGCGCTCGTTTGGGCCGCGAGCCTGCTATAGGGCCTGCCTTGCACTTATGTTATTGGCCCATCCAAATTGAAACATTTTTCTTCATTTTTTACATTGCCTGCTCGTGCGTTGGGACGAACAAAACTAGCGTGGGCCAACCTGGACGACTCAAACTAGGTGCACACTTTCCAGCCACCTGAGGCGGCCGCCCATACCAGCCCCTATGGTGGCGTCGCCCCTTTTTGCGTGTATGATTGGATAGTGAAAAATATTCCAGTGGCGCTTTTGATTTACCCACAGAATGGTTGAATTGCTTGTTTCTATGAACTGAGTTCGCCAATAATGTGAAGGATGCCAGTCTTTTCATCCTATTGTAGATTGCTTAGATCTCGATATGCCAAAAGTAATCACATGAAATATACAGTAAAAGCCAGTGTGATGTGTTTGGCTACAACTAGTCTGACTACACGTCCTCATATAACATATCAAGGACGCACCATCTTACCAGATTAACCATTCGACTTACCCATGCAGTGTGGGAAGAAAGAAGTATTGGGACTGCGTATCCAAGCAATTGATGCCATGGACTCCTTCGTACAACCTTGTAAGCGAAAAAGAAGTTGAAGTGTGCCTGTACAAACAACTAGCGTAAGTTCAGTTACCTGCTTCTCGAAATTTTAGTTAGCCACTTATTGCAAAATTGTTCAATTACGTTGCTTGGCTTAATTTAGTTTGCTACTGATTACATAATGGCACAGCCAGTTAATCATATTGTAGACTGCGCCTATCTATGTGTTTCATACTTACTGTTAAGAATTACCTGTTTGCCTTAACTTAAATATCTACTTGTTTGTTTAACTGCTTTGCTACTGCAACAGCGGGTTACAATGATGTTAATAACTACTTTTCAGCATCCAATTGAAACTCTTTAATTCCTTGTTTGTTTAACTGGTTTGCTGTTATAACTCCCAGTTGAGATGTTTTGCTAACTTCAACTTTTCTGAATCCAATCGGAACTTTAATGGCAAAACAGGTTCGCCCAAGATCAAAGAGCGAGGTCCCCATGGACGTTGCATCATCCCACAGCAGTGGCACCGGCCCAATCGTGCATTATGAATTGCCAACTGCTGATGCTCTAGAGGCTAAACTAGTGGTGGAAAGAGATTCTGCTTCTGCACTTAGAGATGAAGTTGACATGTTGAGGAAGCAAACAGCACAATCACAAGCAGTACTCAAGACAACCATTGAATATTTGGTGGATTTCAAAATGAAGCAAGCTGAGACTGACCAGATTGTTAAGGTCCTGAAGGAAAAAAGGAAATTAAATTCCTACTTGGTAAATCATAGGTGAAATGTTCTTTCCATAGTTGAATAACCTTTGTGTTGTCTGTTCATGTAATCAATCAAACCATTTGTTTTAGAGATCATGTAATAATTGTTTTTTTTTGTTTTTTGGTTTGTAATTTTATTTGAGCACAAGTCTGTATCAATTGATAAGACTCGGAGACATTTCATTTGGATTGCTGTGCCAGGCCTACAAATATGCCAATCGGGCTGAATGTGCATTCAACAATAGTAGTAGTATAGATGGACCATAAGTGGCACGCATTGGAAAGGGCCAAGATGCTGGCTAAAAAAAGGATGTTGTTGTAGCCAAAAAAAGTACAGCGACCTGGCTTATGTATGTTAGTTGATATTATTGATCCATATACTCTATAAGTGTTTATATGTCTGTTAGTTTTGTACATTCTTGGTTGATTGACTCGGTATTTGAATCTTGATACATCGCTTGTGTACATATCTAAATGGGAGTACACATTATGCTGCGTGTGACATTTGAGTTGGACATGAAGTGTTCCAAATATTCGAATTCACCTTAAACTAGATTCTAGTTTCTGAATTTGAGTATCGGCATTTGTAAACCATATTCATATATGATAGTGGAATACATCTTTGTCGTCCTTTTGAAGATATATAAAAACACATAGAATGATTTATAAAGATTCATATAGGAATACAAAATGGATTCGAATTTAGTTGCCAGGGTAAACGTGGATGCTTATTGTCCCAAAATTCGAAAGAAGCAGCAAAATGTCCACTCCCACGTCGGCTGCCCGAAGCCAAGTGTTTGGGAGATGGAAATTACTGTCTACCCATTACACGGACAATCCATTGGCCCGATTTCCACTGCTCTAAATAGGGGAAGGTTAGTAACTTCAATTAGACGTGACACGACCGCCTCTGAGCCCATTCCGACACGGTGGGCGTCAAACATGGGCGGCAAAACTCATTTGACTCAAGCTCGTCCGAAAGACCTCTGTTTCTCCCTCCATTCCCCATTCATACACGGTGGGCAGCAAAACAAACTCAACTCGGCCGAAATTGATGTAGGCAAATATTTTCAATAGGGGCAGGTTTGTAACTTCACTCAGACGTGACACAACCGCCCTACCTGTCAGCCCCGTTCATACATGTAGGCGCCAACCATGGGCGCCAACCACCCTCTCCTCGCCTAAAATCGCTCTGGGCAAATATTGGCGAGATGCGAGATTACCGTCCTATCCCCAACCGACGAGACGTCCAAATTTTAAACGGGGGCTAAGTTCGTAACTTTCCCATATTTCAGACAGGCGCGTCCCAAAAACATGGTTCCCCGTACCTCTCCCTCCATTTTCCCATTCATTCTCCCCACACCAGCCTCCGTCCGCCACCCCATCCATCGCCGCCGTCCTCCACCACATCCATCGCCACCGTCCTCCACCATGCCGGAGCGCCTACCAAGACCGCGTCGTCCACTGCTAGAGATGGACATTTCTCATCCACGGCGACGGACCAATAGCCTTGCATCGCGTCCTCTCGCTTCATTGGCGCCGTCGTCCTCTTTGCCGGGGCCGCTCACACGACCTTCTCTTCCACCGCAACGGGACTTATCCCCCGATGCACCCGTCTACCGTCGCAGATCTGCTTCAACGCCACCGACAGCCATCGCACCCCCGATGCCTACATGGTGCCGCAAGAGAGGTGGTACTTCATATCTCCTCAACTTTTTGATCTCAACCAGAAAATAGATCTTAACTTGGTTACTCTACTTTCTTTTCAGCTCTTAGAATTTAGTTCTTAGTTCGAAGCAAACAATGGATGCTAAATATCATTTCTCCGGTTTGCAGCTTCAAATCTGCCATGGCACAGCCATAATACGGTTTAATTGATCATGCTTAGGGTTTAATTGATCATGTTGGTTCCGTGGTGGTTTCTTTAAAAGAAATCGGAGGGGAAACCCTCTTTTGCTAAAAAAAATGCTTAGAGTTTCCCCTTTTATGATCACTATACGATCAGAATACGTGCTTCGTGTCATAATAACACTGCTCCACCCATCAAGCTAAACAAGCTTAATTGTTCAAATACGAATCTGATATTATTAAAACAGAGTTGTTTAATTGGTCAGCTAAATGTTCCTAAATTAGTTTCGAAAATGCATGTTCGCCGCTCGGGTGTGTATCTCTACAGGGTGCCCACGGTGGGCCGGCCCACCCTGGGATTTTGGGTCGTCCCAGGCCCCGATTCCCCTCTGTTCTGCTGCGCGCTTCCGATCTCTACTCGCCCCCAGCCGCCTGCCTCGCCGGTGACTTGCCGTCCCTGGACGGCATGACTCTAGGAGGAGACGCCAGACTAACAGGAGGCCAGGAGCCGCTCGCCCAACAGCGTCACCGCTGCCCGGGCGCACCGCCGTGCCTACCTTCCCAGTCCGTTCAGGGCTCAGGCGTGCAGCACACACCAAGCCAACCCGATTTATCCTAAGATACGTCCTCAACACTCAGCAGCCACTCCTCATCACCCATTTTCTAATTGATTCATTACTCATTAGGCAGGACTGTCATTAGGGTTTGTTGTGTGCTCAGTGCTACCTACACTTAATGGTTCAGATGTATTTCGGTAATCTTTAGTACCTCTAAAGTTCACAGGGTTTTCAAAATTCCGGCCCTCGGAACAGAAACTAGTCATTTTGGATTGTTGGTCGTAGTGACATTGACCCAGATTACTACTGCAAGCCAGGTTTGTTGACAATTTTACTTGTCTTTCTTACTCATTCGATATAATATCCAATTATTCACGTCGATTAGTTGAAAACAATAAGTGCTAGACAAACTTCTTTATTCAGATTTTGGATGGTCTCTTACTGCAGTTACAATTCTGCATACTTGTCCTAGTAAGCTCACAAGTAAACGATTGATTCACTACATCTATGCTTGCCTTGTCATATTTGTTGTCAATATTCTTTTAGGGTGGACCACCCTGTTTCTAAATACTGGAACCGTAGACATGAGGGAATAGTATTTCTCTATGTGATCTCTTCCATCATGTGTGGGTAACGAACACTGCATTGTATAGAAAGAAAGTGTCATTTCTAGCTTTTACATAGGTTTCGATCTTTTAAATGGAATACAATCTGCCTACTTGCTTTGTGTCACACTACCAACACTCCACCCTTGAAGCTAAACATTACGCCACTCATAATTGCTTAGTTTATTTGTTCAAATACGAATTTCATATGATTCTAATGTTCCTACTTCAGTTTTGAAATGTGTGCCTGCCTGTTATAGAGACATAAAGGGTTTGTATTTCTGTGTGTGGTCTGGTCAGCACGGTTGGGGAGGTGAACTTTGCATATGCAGGGGTTTATAGGGAGACACTCTCCGAGTTGAATCCGCAATGCATTCCATAGATAATCTGACTACTTTTTATGTTTTCATGAATCTCAGATTCTGAACAGCATCATAATAATTATGAGCTTGCGCGCATGAAAAGAATAAACCAGAACAATGCCATGGCTGTCAAACTTGGCATTAAGGGACTGAAATCAAGTCTGGATGCAATGCAATGCAAACGCTCTCCACCTACAGATTCATGCTCAGAATATGATCCTAACAGTGATTCTGAGCTAGAGGGAGACCTAAGTCAATGTAGCTCCCTAGTGGAGGAGTCAGAGGAAGATGCCCTATCTTATTCACCCATCAAGGTACTTGCTCTAACTTTCCAAGGTTACATTACTCGCACATATCTTGCAACTGATGCTTTGCATTGCTTCTACTTTGTTGAACTGCCATTAGCTTAGTTTACACATCGTGTATGTGAATACGCCCTGCCTATCCATTTTCAGTACATATTCCATCTGTCATCATACCATATTTATCCATTCAAATGTTGTTCTTGTGTATCAGACGTTCAAAAGGAAGAGGGCGATTGCTGATCGTGGAGGAGCACAAGCAAAGTATTTGGAAAAGGTAGTGGCACCTGATAAATCAAATAGCCCATTAGGTGTAGTTGCAATATCACCTGACCCACAAAATACCCCAACTCTAGCAGACTCTAGCCCTACTACACTGGTCATTTCTGATGCCCCAACTCAGCAGACCCCAACTGCAGCAAACAGTATGATTATGCCAGTTGACATAGCACCAGCTGTACGACGCAAAACCCCCATTCCAGCAAAGAGTACACCAAATCCAGTTGCCAAATCCCTTTTCGAACCAGAGAGAGCCCCAATTGCAGCAAATAGGACCCCTGTTCCATTTCTTCCCAGTTTAGAAGACGAAGCTTATGTTGTTGTCAGGAACTTTGTGCGCATCTTTCCTTCATGGAAAGATTATACCGTAGACACGGAACAATTTCCAGTCTTCCTCCGCAACTTACGCGTAAGTAATGTACTAATGTTATTCATGGTCATTACTGCATATGTTTCTGCTGACAGAAGACACAAGATTTCATTCTTTTAAATAGGCGAGGAGCAAACTGGATTGTGATGATGAGCAGGGGTTGGTTGCGCTTTTCAAGCACTCGTTGATGAAGTATCATTCCTACCTGAGGCAAGCGCACTTCGATGGCAAGCCTCTGAACGAAATTTCTGTAAAGTCTCCGGTGCTACATTTATCCGACGGTGACTGGAATAATCTTGTTACACATTGGTCTCGGCTGCAGCGTAAGGTACTGTCTATGATATCACATCACAATTTGAACTACATTTCTGCATTTGCCTTAATGTCTCACTTGTACGAAAACTGTTAGCAGAAGAACATTCGTTCTCAAGGGACCACAGAATCTCGCAACTATACTGCACACTGCATTGCTCTTGTGAGTACCTCTTGCCATGTATGACCATACTTACTTTCATAGCTGTTTGATTATGTAGCATCACTGCACATGTTAGCCTCGTAATCGTCCATTTGGTGGACATTATAAGATCCGTATGGACTCTTACATAAATTTAGAATCAACCCAATGCTTTTGAAGAGGTTTAGCTCTGCAATTCTCTTGTAAGGACTGAACGTGGTCTATCACTGTACTTACATTAACAACTACTCCCTCCGTCCCATAATATAAGAACGTTTTGTACAGTACACCAGTGTTCAAAACACTCTTGTATTATGGGAAGAGGGATTGGTTCATTTTGTAGCATTCTGCATCTTATCTCCCTCGCCCACCATTTACTAAAAAAGATCAGATCTATATTTAATCTTACCAACAAGTAGTACACACACAATGCCAGTGCAGAAGTGTAGCCCATTGCTCTTGTCAGTACATTTTGTCCTGTAACGCTTGTACTTCCAGGGATTGGTAGTTGATTATGTAGCATCAATCTGCATCTTATCTTCATTATCCTCTATCCCTTCCAGTATTATCATATCTATAATTACTCTCTACAAAATGTAGAGTACAGGCAATGCTTATGAAGAAGATTCTGTGCTGAAATTCTTGAGTTATCCTTCCCTTGACATGGAGAAGGGCATTATAAAGCCAGTGTTAATTGTTAATGTAAGTCGGTCCTTCTAAAGCCTTTATCCTCAACTGTTGTTTAATTTGCTCATACTCCCTATCGTTTACTGCTGTTTAGTTTGCTGTTTCTACCAAAATGCATGTTCGTAAGAACCGTAAGTTCTAAGTTTTACTTGTAAAACCAAATTCCTTATTCATACCATGCACATTACTTAATACTCCCTATATGTATGCTTGTTTTTGTGGATCTATAATCCAGTGTGTGGTGAAGCAGCCCACGTTTGCACCTTGTCATCTCCTGTTTTATCTTACTGATGTGGCTGATGATATGAACAACATGCCATGCACATTATCCAAAATAGATACAATGATTTTCTTTGCCCTTCATCTATGCTTGTTATGTTGACATGGTAATCCAGTAGTGTGGTGAAGCTCCCTGCATTATGAACAATGCCAAATTATGCTATTGATATTTTGAACTTACTCTTTATTTTCTAATTTGAAATTGGATAGAATTGACAGAACAGTTATCATCTTTGTTTATACACGTGCAAAACCTGTCGTCTCTTTGCTTTGTTTCAGGGTGATATGCCTGATGGCATGCACAAGTCTGCTGAAGGCTATGAGACAAACCCAACATGTATTGCACCAAAGAAGGCAAAACATCTTGAATATAGCGAGACAACCCCAAAGTCTTGTCTTGATGCAGTGTCCAAGTTACTTGAGACTAACAGTCAGACAAGCTCACAAAATTCGTTGTCTGAATCAGTTCGACTTCTTCAGTCCCAAGTTCTAGCAGAAAGGCATTCTGCAACTCAACTTCGACTTGAAGTCCTATCTCTAAGAAAGGTTGCGGAGAACACCAATGAGAACCTCATCGCTAAACAGCTACACCTGGAAGCTATGACCGACATGCTAGGCCGGTCTCACAGCCTTGCTCAGCAGCTTGCGCAGCAGTTCCCCCGCAAGGCTAACCTTTCTTGAACTGTCTTGGAAGTGGTCTCGGTTCAGTATTATTTTGTTACGCTGCAATGGTGCCAAGTTTTTGTAATCTGCTTCTTCGTTGCGCTTTATGATCACTGGTGGCGAACTTTGATGCCCAGTGGATGTAATATGTGTAATAGCCGTGATAGCCTAGCATAAGTTGCTTGCTTATTTATTTCCTTGTTGTCTTGTTTATTTGTTTGCTTGTAGTCAGTGCAGTTCTTTTTCCGCGGTTTGCTAGTGGCTGCAATAACCTTTTTTTAAAACTAGGCCACAATAACCATGGGCTAATATTTACTGTAGTGACACTGGGCCTCCTACGGGCCGTAGAAACAGTGGGCCTTCTACGGGCCGTAGAAACAGTAGGCCTTCTACGGGACGTAGAAACAATGGGCCTTCTACGGGCCGTATCATCAATGGGCCTTATACGGGCCGTATGATCGATTGGCCAAACATGGGCCAATAACAGGCCGCATTATGGCCGTAAACGGGCTAGAGTTGGAATCGTCCGTTCATGGGCCGACCATAACGGACCATCGTTAATAGACCGTATTTGATGATGCTATGAAAATGGCCCAACGTATTAACGGACCACAAACGGGCCGACTGTAACCACGGGCTGAATTTGGCCCACAAGTAGAAAATGACAGTAACGGGCCATAAGTAAACGAATGCTGGAAATGAGCCCAAGAATAAATGGGCTCTGAGAAGGCCGAAAGATAACATGGGCTGGAAACGGCCCAACAGAATAACGGGCCGTTAATGGGTATAAAGTGATACACTGTTCATTACGGGCCAGTTTCACCACGGGCCGTTAATGGGTGTAAAGTGATACACTGTTCATTACGGGCCAGTTTCACCACGGGCCGTTAATAGGCCAAGAGTTACATAGGGCCTCATATGGGCCGAAAGACGTCATGGGCCATACATGGGCCAGAAGTGAAAACGGGCTGGAATCATATTGGATGGCCCAGATGACGCTACTGGGCCTAATTCGGATAGGGCGTAACGGGCCTTGGGTTAGCGGGCTGTAAATGGGCTATATGCGAACAGGCCGTTAACAGGCTTTCCATGGGCCGGCTCGCCACCTTTTGACCAAGTCAAACGGGTCGGCCTTTTCACAGGAATGGGCCTCTGTTGGGCCATGCCACGTGTCGACGTATCATAGGCGCCTTCTGTCCAATGAGTGGATGACATCTGTCCCAACGATGAGCCGACACGTGTTTCCTCCAGCCAATGATGATTTTACATGTGGAAAATCCCCATTGGTCGGGGCTGTTAATGGGTTATAGGATCCAAAACCCGACCCGATAGCTTAACGGCGTTCCATTACGGTGGATGCCACGTGTCGTTCACCCTTGACGAAAGCACTTCTGTGACGCGCGATTTATCGTCATGGAAGTGGACACTTCCGTGATGATAATTTTGGTAATGTCATGGAACACTTATACGACAGCACAGGTATGACTATCTTGATTCTGTCATAAATTTGTCATGGATGTACATGCATGACAAAAAACGCGACCTATTGTGACAAACACGTATCATCACGGAAGTGTATTTTTTTGTAGTGTTAGTATCTGCAGCAAAGTATTTAGTAGCAAAGTAATATGGGAGTAACGGTAACGGTAGCAAAAGTAGTATTTTTGGGTTTTGTAATGATTGTAACAGTAGCAACGGAAAAGTAAATAAGCGAAGAACAATATGTGAAAAGCTCGTAGGCATTGGATCGGTGATGGAGAATTATGCCGGATGCGGTTCATCATGTAACAGTCATAACATAGGGTGACACAGAACTAGCTCCAATTCATCAATGTAATGTAGGCATGTATTCTGAATATAGTCATACGTGCTTATGGAAAAGAACTTGCATGACATCTTTTGTCCTACCCTCCCGTGGCAGCGGGGTCCTAATGGAAACTAAGGGATATTAAGGCCTCCTTTTAATAGAGTACCGGAACAAAGCATTAGCACATGGTGAATACATGAACTCCTCAAACTATGGTCATCACCGGGAGTGGTCCCGATTATTGTCACTTCGGGGTTGCCGGATCATAACACATAGTAGGTGACTATAGACTTGCAAGATAGGATCAAGGACTCAAATATATTGATGAAAACATAATAGGTTCAGATCTGAAATCATGGCACTCAGGCCCTAGTGACAAGCATTAAGCATAGCAAAGTCATAGCAACATCAATCTCAGAACATAGTGGATACTAGGGATCAAACCCTAACAAAACTAACTCGATTACATGATAGATCTCATCCAACCCATCACCGTCCAGCAAGCCTACGATGGAATTACTCACGCACGGCGGTGAGCATCATGAAATTGGTGATGGAGGATGGTTGATGATGACAACAGCGATGGATTCCCCTCTCCGGAGCCCCGAACGGACTCCAGATCAGCCCTCCTGAGAGGTTTTAGGGCTTGGCGGCAGCTCCGTATTGTAAATCGCGATGAATTCTTCTCCTTGATTTTTTTCTCCCCGAAAGTGAATATATAGAGTTAGAGTTGAGGTCGGTGGAGCGTCAGGGGGCCCACGAGGCAGGGGGCGCGCCCTCCACCCTCGTGGACAGGGTGTGGGCCCCCTGACGTGGATTTTTCTTCCGGTATTTTCCTTATTTTCCAAATAGATGTTCCGTGGAGTTTCAGGTCATTCCGAGAACTTTTGTTTCTGCACATAAATAACACCATGGAAAGTCTGCTGAAAACAGCGTCAGTCCGGGTTAGTTCCATTCAAATCATGCAAGTTAGAGTCCAAAACAAGGGAAAAGTGTTTGGAAAAGTAGATACGACGGAGACGTATCAACTCCCCCAAGCTTAAACCTTTGCTTGTCCTCAAGCAATTCAGTTGATAAACTGAAAGTGATAAAGAAAAACTTTTACAAACTCTGTTTGCTCTTGTTGTTGTAAATATGTAAAGCCAGCATTCAAGTTTTCAGCAAAGATTATGACTAACCACATTTGCAATAACTCCTAGGTCTCATGTTTACTCATATCAATAACATAATCAACTAGCGAGCGATAATAATAAATCTCGGATGATAACACTTTCTCAAAACAATCATGATATGATATAACAGGATGGTATCTCGCTAGCCCTTTCTGAGACCGCTAAACATAAATCCAAAGCACCTTTAAAGATCAAGGACTGACTGGACATTGTAATTCATGGTAAAAGAGATCCAGTCATAGTCATACCCAATATAAATTAATAGTAATGGATGCAAATCACAGCAGCGCTCTCCAGCTAGTGCTTTTAATAAGAGGGTGATGACTCAACATAAAAGAAAATAGATAGGCCCTTCGCAGAGGGAAGCAGGGATTTGTAGAGGTGCCAGAGCTCGGTTTTGAAATAGAGATAAATAATATTTTGAGCGGCATACTTTCATTGTCAACATAACAACCAAGAGATGGCGATATCTTCCATGCTACACACATTATAGGTGGTTCCCAAACAGAATGGTAAAGTTTATACTCCCCCTCCACCAACAAGCATCAATCCATGGCTTGCTCGAAACAATGAGTGCCTCCAACTAGCTACAGTCCCAGGGGGAGTTTTGTTTGCAATTATTTTGATTTAGTTTGCATAAAGCATGGGACTGGGCATCCCGGTGACCAGCCATTTTCTCGTGAGTGAGGAGCGGAGTCCACTCCTCTTGAGAATAACCCGCCTAGCATGGAAGATACAGACAGCCCTAGTTGATACATGAGCTATTCGAGCATACAAAACAGAATGTTTATTTGAAGGTTTAGAGTTTGGCACGTACAAATTTACTTGGAACGGCAGGTAGATACCGCATATAGGAAGGTATAGTGGACTCATATGGCATAACTTTGGGGTTTAAGGGATTGGATGCACAAGCAGTATTCCTGCTTAGTACAAGTGAAGGCTAGCAAAAGACTGGGAAGCGACCAACTAGAGAGAGACAACAGTCATGAACATGCATTAAAATTAATAGACATTGAGTACGAGCATGAGTAGGATATAATCCACCATGAACATAAATATCGTGAAGGCTATGTTGATTTGTTTCAACTACATGTGTGAACATGTGCCAAGTCGAGTCACTTAAATCATTCAAAGGAGGATACCACCCCACTATACCACATCACAACCATTTTAATAGCATGTTGGCATGCAAGGTAAACCATTATAACTCATAGCTAATCAAGCATGGCATAAGCACTATGATCTCTAATTGTCATTGCAAACATGTTTATTCATAATAGGCTGAATCAGGAACGATGAACTCATCATATTTACAAAAACAAGAGAGGTCGAGTTCATACCAACTTCTCTCATCTCAGTCAGTCCATCATATATCGTCATAATTGCCTTTCACTTGCACGACCGGACGATGTAAAAATAATAAGAGTGCACGTGCATTGGACTAAGCTGGAATCTGCGAGCATTCAATAAACAGGAGAAGACAAGGCAATATGGGCTCTTGGTTAAATCAACAATAATGCATATAAGAGCCACTTCAACAATTTAATTATGGTCTTCTCCTATCGACCCCCCAAAGAAAAGAAAAGAAATAAAACTATTTACACGGGAAATCTCCCAACAAACAAAAGAAGAACGGGAAATCTTTTTGGGTTTTCTTTTTAATTATCACTACTACAGCAAGAAAAGTAAACTAACTAAAGCTACACTAATTTTTTTTTGTTCTTCTTAAGGTCTAACAAACACACAAGAAGAAAGCAAGAAAAATAAAATAAACTAGCATGGATATCACAGTAAAAAAGTATGAGCACCGACATCTAGCAATGAGTGTGTGAACATAAATGTAATGTCGGTGAGAGATGCGTACTCCCCCAAGCTTAGGCTTTTGGCCTAAGTTGGTTTATTGCCACGGATGGCCCGGCGGACATCCAGAGTTGTAGCTGGGGTCGTACTGAGATGAAGAAGACTATGACTGCCACTGGTTGGCAATCATATCCGGATCCCACTGGTAGTTAGACTGTCGTGGAGGTTCAAATTGTGGTTCCGGCTCGGTGGCTGGTGTAGGGTTCCGGTAGGCGTGAATGGCCGCCAACGGAACAAGATACGGACCTTCAGATAAATTAAACAAGGAGGGAGCAGGCAAGGTAATAGTCTCAGGGTGATGTTTATCAAAGAACAATTTGTATTTAAGCGCTCCTTCCCTATTCTTAACAATAAAGTCATGTGCTACCATACTCTTATAATCTAAATAAGCATTGGGCAGCAATTTTTCATCTTTTTCATAGTGCCTAATAGGTATGTTATAATGTGCAGCAAGGCGTGAAGCATAAATACCTCCAAAGATGGGGCCCTTTGTACGGTTCAAGCTTAACCGTTTAGCAATAATACCACCCATACTAACAGTGTTATCGCAGAATAAACCATGGAACAAAATGATAATATCAGGAACACTAAGGTTTCCACAGTTTCCGCGACCAATTAAGCAACGACTAGCAAATATGGCAAGGTAGCGTAAAACAGGAAAATGTATGCTAGTGATTCTTGCATCGGAAACCTTCCTAGTTTCCCCCACAGTAATAGTATCAATAAACCCATCCACATCTTTACGATGTGGTTCCTCTAAACTACCCTCAAAAGGTATTTTGCAAACCTTGCAAAATTCATCTAGTGGCATCTTCTTAACAACATCATATAAATGAAACTCTACTGAAGGAGGTGATTCCTTAGGAAAATAGTAGAAGTTTTGCACAAAAGTATTGGTGAGTAAGAGATACTGATTGCGTTGGTCGCGGAGGAAGTCGGTGAGGCCTGCATTCTCAGCCAATTCATAAAAATCATCATAAATCCTGGCTTCTCTCAAGAAATCATTGGAAGGCCATTCACACGGCCGGACCTCCGCGGTGCGAGGAAAATTATATTTGGGCCTCTGTGCTTCTTCACTTTGCTTTTCCTTCAAGCTTCGGCTCGATGAGCCCCTCAAAAATCTCTTCATTATTTTCTGAAAAATTCTCAAAAAAATTTAGTAACTTCAAAATAAAAGTGAACCAAGCTCAACAAAATTAATAGCAACTACTCCTACAAGTGCCTAGAGCCTATATCATGCATTAGAACTACTTGGAACCATATAAATTTGACATGCAAGCTCAAGAACATGGTCACCTAGGCAGCACAAATTTGCAATGAATAAAGCACTAGAACAAAAACTAATTGGACCAATGGAGGAGTCACATACCAAGGAACAATCTCCCCAAGCAGTTTTGTGAGAGGTGCTTTGAGCAAGGAGATCGAAAATCGCAGCAAAATGAGCTAGAACTCGTGCTTGAGCTGGATGGTGATTTTTTTGGGAGGAAGAAGAAGTGTGTGGGTGCAGGAATAAGTGGAGGGGAGCCACCATGGGCCCACGAGGCAGGGGGCGCGCCCAGGGGGTAGGGCGCGCCCTCCACCCTCGTGGCCAGGTGCTTGCCCCTCCTGCTGTGTTCTCAGTGCCAGATATTCTCAAATATTCCAGAAAAATCATATTTCATTTTCAGGGCATTTGGAGAACTTTTATTTTTGGGGTATTTTTATATTGCACGGATAAATCAGAAAACAGACAGAAAAATACTATTTTTACTTTATTTCAACTAAATAACAGAAAGTAGAAAGAGGGTACAGAAGGTTGTGCCTTCTAGTTTCATCCATCTCATGCTCATCAAAAGGAATCCACTAAAAAGGTTGATCAGGTCCTGTTAACAAACTCATTCCGACTAACATGGAACCGGAGAAATTTCGAATAACACTATTTTACCTCAACGGGGATATGCACATCCCCAATAATAAGAATATCATATTTCTTCTTGACAGTAGGTAGAGGAAATTCAAAACCTCCAAAAACAATCGATGGAATTCTTCCAATAGAATTGATACTGTGGACTTGAGGTTGTTTCCTTGGAAAGTGTACCGTATGCTCATTACCATTAACATGAAAAGTGACATTGCCTTTGTTGCAATCCATAACAGCCCCTGCAGTATTCAAAAAGGGTCTTCCAAGAATAATAGACAGACTATCGTCCTCAGGAATATCAAGAATAACAAAGTCCGTTAAAATAGTAACGCTTGCAACCACAATAGGCACATCCTCACAAATATCGACAGGTATAGCAGTTGATTTATCAGCCATTTGCAAAGATATTTCAGTAGGTGTCAACTTATTCAAATCAAGTCTACAATATAAAGAGAGAGGCATAACACTAACACCGGCTCCAAGATCACATAAAGCAGTTTTAACATAGTTTCTTTCAATGGAGCATGGTATAGTCGGTACTCCTGGATCTCCTAGTTTCTTTGGTATTCCACCCTTAAAAGTATAAGTAGCAAGCATGGTGGAAATTTCAGCTTTCGGTATCTTTCTTTTATTAGTAACAATATCTTTCATATACTTAGCATAAGGATTCATTTTGAGCATATCAGTTAATTGCATACGCAAAAAGATAGGTCTAATCATTTCAGCAAAGCGCTCAAAATCCTCATCATCCTTTTTCTTGGATGGTTTGGGAGGAAAAGGCATGGGTTTCTGAACCCATGGTTCTCTTTCTTTACCATGTTTCCTAGCAATAAAGTCTCTCTTATCATAACGTTGATTCTTTGATTGTGGGTTATCAAGATCAACAGCAGGTTCAATTTCTACATCATTATCATTACTAGGTTGAGCATCATCATGAACATCTTCATTAATATTATCACTAGGCTCATGTTCATTACCATATTGTGTTTCAGCATCAGAAATAGATATATCATTTGGATTCTCAGGTGGTTCAGTAATAGGTTCACTAGAAGCATGCAAAGTCCTATCATTTTTCTTTTTCTTCTTTTTAGAAGAACTAGGTGCATCGATATTATTTCTCTGAGAATCTTGTTCAATTCTCTTAGGGTGACCTTCAGGATAGAAAGGTTCCTGAGTCATTTTACCAGTTCTAGTAGCCACTCTAACAGCAAAATCATTATTCTTACTATTTAAATCATTGAGCAAATCATTTTGAGCTTTAAGTACTTGTTCTACTTGAGTGGTAACCATAGAAGCATGTTTAGTAATGAGTTTAAGTTCACCTTTAACTCTAGACATATAATCACCCAAGTGTTCAAGCGTATCGAAATTGTATTTCAATTGTCTACCAAAATAAGCATTGAAGTTTTCTTGTTTGAAAATAAAATTATCAAACACTTCTAAGCATTGTCTAGCAGACTTATAGTGAGGAATATCACCTTCATCAAATCTATAGAGAGAATTTACCTTTACTACCTGTGTCGGGTTATCAAGACCATGAGTTTCTTCAATAGGTGAAGGCTTGAGATCATATGTTTCTTCAACAGGCGGTAAATTAAGACCATGTATTTCTTCAATAGGAGGTAAATTCTTAACATCTTCAGCTTTAATACCCTTTTCTTTCATAGATTTCTTTGCCTCTTGCATATCTTCAGGACTGAGAAATAGAACACCTCTCTTCCTCGGAGTTGGTTTAGGAATAGGCTCAGGAAGTGTCCAATTATTTTCATTTGTCAACATATTATTCAACAGAATTTCAGCTTCATCCGGTGTTCTTTCCCTAAAAACAGAACCAGCACAACTATCCAGGTAATCTCTGGAAGCATCGGTTAGTCCATTATAAAAGATATCAAGCATTTCATTTTTCTTAAGAGGATGATCAGGCAAAGCATTAAGTAATTGGAGAAGCCTCCCCCAAGCTTGTGGGAGACTCTCTTCTTCAATTTGCACAAAATTATATATGTCCCTTAAAGCAGCTTGTTTCTTATGAGCAGGGAAATATTTAGCAGAGAAGTAATAAATCATATCCTGGGGACTATGCACACAACCAGGATCAAGAGAATTAAACCATATCTTAGCATCACCCTTTAATGAGAACGGAAATATTTTAAGGATATATAGGTAGCGAGATTTCTCATCATTAGTGAACAGGGTGGCTATATCATTTAATTTAGTAAGATGTGCCACAACAGTTTCAGATTCATAGCCATGAAAAGGATCGGATTCAACCAAAGTAATTATATCAGGATCAACAGAGAATTCATAATCCTTATCAATAACACAGATAGGTGAAGTAGCAAAAGCAGGGTCAGGTTTCATTCTAGCATTAAGAGATTGCTGCTTCCATTTAGCTAATAACCTCTTGAGCTCATATCTATCTTTGCAAGCTAAAATAGCTAAAGTAGCTTCTTTTTCAAAAACATAACCCTCAGGAATAACAGGAGAGTCTTCATCATCACTTTCATCAATATTATCAGTTTCAATAATTTCATTTTCTCTAACTCTAGCAATTTGTTCCATCAAGAAATTCACCAAGTGGCAAAGTAGTATCAAGCATAGAAGTAGTTTCATCATAAGTATCATTCATAGCAGAAGTGGCATCATCAATAACATGCGACATATCAGAACAAATAGCAGAAGCAGGTTTAGGTGTCGCAAGCTTACTCAAAACAGAAGGTGAATCAAGTGCAGAGCTAGATGGCAATTTCTTACCTCCCCTCGTAGTTGAGGGATAAATTGTTGTCTTTGCATCTTTCAAGTTCTTCATAGTGACCAGCAGATATAAATCCCAAGTGACTCAAAGAATAGAGCTATGCTCCCCGGCAACGGCGCCAGAAAATAGTCTTGATAACCCACAAGTATAGGGGATCGCAACAGTTTTCGAGGGTAGAGTATTCAACCCAAATTTATTGATTCGACACAAGGGGAGCCAAAGAATATTCTCAAGTATTAGCAGTTGAGTTGTCAATTCAACCACACCTGGATAACTTAGTATCTGCAGCAAAGTATTTAGTAGCAAAGTAATATGGGAGTAACGGTAATGGTAGCAAAAGTAGTATTTTTGGGTTTTGTAATGATTGTAACAGTAGCAACGGAAAAGTAAATAAGCGAAGAACAATATGTGAAAAGCTCGTAGGCATTGGATCGGTGATGGAGAATTATGCCGGATGTGGTTCATCATGTAACAGTCATAACATAGGGTGACACCAAACTAGCTCCAATTCATCAATGTAATGTAGGCATGTATTCCGAATATAGTCATACGTGCTTATGGAAAAGAACTTGCATGACATCTTTTGTCCTACCCTCCCGTGGCAGCGGGGTCCTAATGGAAACTAAGGGATATTAAGGCCTCCTTTTAATAGAGTACCGGAACAAAGCATTAGCACATAGTGAATACATGAACTCCTCAAACTATGGTCATCACCGGGAGTGGTCCCGATTATTGTCACTTCGGGGTTGCCGGATCATAACACATAGTAGGTGACTATAGACTTGCAAGATAGGATAAAGAACTCAAATATATTCATGAAAACATAAAGGTTCAGATCTGAAATCATGGCACTCGGACCCTAGTGACAAGCATTAAGCATAGCAAAGTCATAGAAACATCAATCTCAAAACGCGATGAATCCTTCTCCTTGATTTTTTCTCCCCGAAAGTGAATATATAGAGTTGGAGTTGAGGTCGGTGGAGCATCAGGGGGCCCACGAGGCAGGGGCACGCCCTCCACCCTCGTGGACAGGGTGTGGGCCCCCTGACGTGGATTTTTCTTCCGGTATTTTTCTTATTTTCCAAATAGATGTTCCGTGGAGTTTCATGTCATTCCGAGAACTTTTGTTTCTGCACATAAATAACACCATGGAAAGTCTGCTGAAAACAGCGTCAGTCCGGGTTAGTTCCATTCAAATCATGCAAGTTAGAGTCCAAAACAAGGGCAAAAGTGTTTGGAAAACTAGATACGACGGAGACGTATCAGGGCGCTCGCTCGGCCGTCAAGCCAACGGTGAAGAAAATATGCCCTATAGGCAATAATAAAGTTGTTATTTATATTTCCTTTATATCATGATAAATGTTTATTATTCATGCTAGAATTATATTAACCGGAAACTTAGTACATGTGTGAATACATAGACAAAATGAGTGTCACTAGTATGCCTCTACTTGACTAGCTCGTTAATCAAAGATGGTTAAGTTTCCTAGCCATGGACATGAGTTGTCATTTCATTAACGGGATCACATCATTAGAGAATGATGTGATTTACTTGACCCATCCGTTAGCTTAGCAGGATGATCGTTTAGTTTGTTGCTTTTGCTTTCTTCATAACTTATACATGTTCCTATGACTATGAGATTATGCAACTCCCAAATACCAGAGGAACACTTAGTGTGCTATCAAACGTCACAACGTAACTGGGTGATTATAAAGATGCTCTACAGGTGTCTCCGATGGTGTTTGTTGAGTTGGCATAGATCGAGATTAGGATTTGTCACTCCATTGTCGGAGAGGTATCTCTGGGCCCTCTCGATAATGCACATCACTATAAGCCTTGCAAGCAATGTGACTAATGAGTTATTTATGGGATCACGCATTACGGAACGAGTAAAGAGACTTGCCGGTAACGAGATTGAACTAGGTATTGAGATACCGACAATCGAATCTCGGGCAAGTAACATACCGATGACAAAGGGTGTTGCTATGCGGTTTGACCGATAAAGATCTTCGTAGAATATGTAGGAACCAATATGAGCATCCAGGTTCCGCTATTGGTTATTGACCGGAGATGAGTCTCAGTCATGTCTACATAGTTCTCGAACCCGTAGGGTCCGCACGCTTAGCGTTCGATGACGATCGGTATTATGAGTTTATGTGTTTTGATGTGCCGAAGGTTGTTCGAAGTCCCGGATGTGATCACGGACATGACGAGGAGTCCCTAAATGGTCGAGACATAAAGATCGATATATTGGAAGGCTATGTCTGGACATCGGAATGGTTCCGGGTGAGTTCGGGCATTTACCGGAGTACCGGGGGGTTACCGGAACCCCCCGGGGAGTTATTGGGCCTTAATGGGCCATAGTGAAGAGAGAGAGGGGCGGCCAGGGCAGGCCGCGCGCCCCTCCCCCTTGGGTCCCAATTAGACTAGGGAAGGGGGGCGACGCCCCCCTTTCCTTCTCCCTCTCTCCTCCTTCCCTCTTCTCCTACTCCAACTAGGGAAAGGGGGAATCCTACTCCGACCGAGAGTAGGACTCCCCCCTTGGGCGTGCCATGAGAGGGCTGGCCCTCCCCCTCCTCCACTCCTTTATATACGGGGGAGGGGGCACCCCATAGACACACACGTTGATTGTTTAGCCATTTGCGGTGCCCCCCTCCACAGATTTCCACCTCGGTCATATCGTTGCAGTGCTTAGGCGAAGCCCTGCGCTGGTAGCTTCATCATCACCGTCACCACGCCGTCGTGCTGACGAAACTCTCCCTCGACCTCAGCTGGATCTAGAGTTCGTGGGACGTCACCGAGCTGAACATGTGCAAATCATGAAGGTGCCGTATCTTCGGTGCTAGGATCGGTTGGATCGTGAAGACGTACGACTACATCAACCGCGTTGTCATAACGCTTCCACTTACGGTCTACAAGGGTACGTGGACAACACTCTCCCCTCTCATTGCTATGCATCACCTAGATGGATCTTGCGTGTATGTAGGATTTTTTTTGAAATTACTGCGTTCCCCAACAGTGGCATCCGAGCCAGGTCTATGCGTAGATGTTATATGTGTTGGGGAACGTAGTAATTTCAAAAAAATTCCTACGCACACGCAAGATCATGGTGATGCATAGCAACGAGAGGGGAGAGTGTGTCCACGTACCCTCATAGACCGAAAGCGGAAGCGTTAGCACAACGCGGTTGATGTAGTCGTATGTCTTCACGATCCGACCGATCAAGTACCGAACGCACGGCACCTCCGAGTTCTGCACACGTTCAACTCGATGACGTCCCTCGAACTCCGATCCAGCCGAGCTTTGAGGGAGAGTTCCGTCAGCACGACGGCGTGGTGACGATGATGATGTTCTACTGACGCAGGGCTTCGCCTAAGCACCGCTACGATATAATCGAGGTGGATTATGGTGGAGGGGGGCACCGCACACGGCTAAGAGATCAAGAGATCAATTGTTGTGTCTCCAAGGGGTGCCCCCTTCCCTGTATATAAAGGAGTGGAGGAGGGGGAGGGCCGGCCCTCTATGGCGCGCCCTAGGAGGAGTCCTACTCCCACCGGGAGTAGGATTCCCCCCTTCCAAGTAGTAGGAGTAGGAGTCAAGGAAAGGGGAGACAAGAGAAGGAAGGAGGGGGCGCAGCCCCTCCCCCTAGTCCAATTCGGACTAGGACTTGGGGGCGCGCAGCCTCTCCTCTCTCTTTCCCCTAAAGCCCAATAAGGCCCATATACTCCCCGGCGAATTCTCGTAACTCTCCGGTACTCCGAAAAATACCCGAATCACTCAGAACCTTTCCGATGTCCGAATATAGTCGTCCAATATATCGATCTTTACGTCTCGACCATTTCGAGACTCCTCGTCATGTCCCCGATCTCATCCGAGAATCCGAACTGCCTTCGGTACATCAAAACACATAAACTCATAATATAACCGTCATCGAACTTTAAGCGTGCGGACCCTACGGGTTCGAGAACAATGTAGACATGACCGAGACAGGTCTCCAGTCAATAACCAATAGCGGAACCTGGATGCTCATATTGGCTCCCACATATTCTACGAAGATCTTTATCGGTCAAATCGCATAACAACATACGTTGTTCCCTTTGTCATCGGTATGTTACTTGCCCGAGATTCGATCGTCGGTATCTCAATACCTAGTTCAATCTCGTTACCGGAAAGTCTCTTTACTCATTTCGTAATACATCATCCCGCAACTAACTCATTAGTTGCAATGCTTGCAAGGCTTATAATGATGTGCATTACCGAGTGGGCCCAGAGATACCTCTCCGACAATCGGAGTAACAAATCCTAATCTCGAAATACGCCAACCCAACAAGTACCTTCGGAGACACCTGTAGAGCACCTTTGTAATCACCCAGTTACGTTGTGACATTTGGTAGCACACAAAGTGTTCCTCCGGTAAATGGGAGTTGCATAATCTCATAGTCATAGGAACATGTATAAGTCATGAAGAAAGCAATAGCAGAATACTAAACGATCGAGTGCTAAGCTAACGGAATGGGTCAAGTCAATCACATCATTCTCCTAATGATGTGATCCCGTTAATCAAATGACAACCCATGTCAATGGCTAGGAAACATAGCCATCTTTGATCAACGAGCTAGTCAAGTAGAGGCATACTAGTGACACTCTGTTTGTCTATGTATTCACACAAGTATTATGTTTCCGGTTAATACAATTAGCATGAATAATAAACATTTATCATGATATAAGGAAATAAATAATAACTTTATTATTGCCTCTAGGGCATATTTCCTTCAGTCTCCCACTTGCACTAGAGTCAATAATCTAGATCACATCGCCATGTGATTTAACATCAATAGTTCACATCACCATGTGATTAACACCCATAGTTCACATCGTCATGTGACCAACACCCAAAGGGTTCACTAGAGTCAGCAATCTAGTTCACATCGCCATGTGATTAACACCCAAAGAGTACAAAGGTGTGATCATGTTTTGCTTGTGAGAGAAGTTTAGTCAACGGGTCTGCCAAATTCAGATCCGTATGTATTTTGCAAATTTCTATGTCAACAATGCTCTGCATGGAGCTACTCTAGCTAATTGCTCCCACTTTCAATATGTATCCAGATTGAGATTTAGAGTCATCCGGATCAGTGCCAAAACTTGCATCGATGTAACCCTTTACGATGAACTTTTTGTCATCTCCATAACCGAGAAACATATCCTTATTCCACTAGGGATAATTTTGACCAATGTCCAGTGATCTACTCCTAGATCACTATTGTACTCCCTTTCCAAACTCAGTGTAGGGTATACAATAGATCTGGTACACAGCATGGCATACTTTATAGAACCTATGGCTGAGGCATAGGGAATGACTTTCATTCTCTCTCTATCTTCTGTCGTGGTCGGGCTTTGAGCCTTACTCAATTTCACACCTTGTAACACAGGTAAGAACTCTTTCTTTGATTGTTCCATTTTGAACCGTTTCAAAATCTTGTCAAGGTATGTACTCATTAAAAAAACTTATCAAGCGTCTTGATCTACCTCTATAGATCTTGATGCTCAATATGTAAGCAGCTTCACCGAGGTCTTTCTTTGAAAAACTCCTTTCAAATACTCCTTTATGCTTTGCAGAATAATTCTACAATTATTTCCGATCAACAATATGTCATTCACATATACTTATAAGAAATGTTGTAGTGCTCCCACTCACTTTCTTGTAAATACAGGCTTCACCGCAAGTCTGTATAAAACTATATCCTTTGATCAACTTATCAAAGCGTATATTCCAACTCCGAGATGCTTGCACCAGTCCATAGATGGATCGCTGGAGCTTGCATATTTTGTTAGCACCTTTAGGATTGACAAAACCTTCTGGTTGCATCATATACAACTCTTCTTTAATAAATCCATTAAGGAATGCAGTTTTGTTTATCCATTTGCCAGATTTTATAAAATGCGGCAATTGCTAACATGATTCGGACTGACTTAAGTATAGATACGAGTGAGAAACTCTCATCGTAGTCAACACCTTGAATTTGTCGAAAACCTTTTGCGACAATTCTAGCTTTGTAGATAGTAACACTACTATCAGCGTCCGTCTTCCTCTTGAAGATCCATTTAATCTCAATGGCTCGTTGATCATTGGGCAAGTCAATCAAAGTCCATACTTTGTTCTCATACATGGATCCCATCTCAGATTTCATGGCCTCAAGCCATTTTGCGGAATCTGGGCTCATCATCGCTTCCTCATAGTTCGTAGGTTCGTCGTGGTCAAGTAACATGACCCCCAGAACAGGATTACCGTACCACTCTGGTGTGGATCTCACTCTGGTTTACCTACGAGGTTCGGTAGTAACTTGATCTGAAGTTACATGATCATCATCATTAGCTTCCTCACTAATTGGTGTAGTAGTCACAGGAACATATTTCGGTGATGAACTACTTTCCAATAAGGGAGCAGGTACAGTTACCTCATCAAGTTCTACTTTCCTCCAACTCACTTATTTCGAGAGAAACTCCTTCTCTAGAAAGGATCCATTCTTAGCAACGAATATCTTGCCTTCGGATCTGTGATAGAAGGTGTACCCTACTGTCTCCTTTGGGTATCCTATGAAGACACATTTCTCCGATTTGGGTTTGAGCTTATCAGGATGAAACTTTTTCTTATAAGCATCGCAACCCCAAACTTTAAGAAACGACAGCTTAGGTTTCTTGCCAAACCATAGTTCATACGGTGTCGTCTCAACGGATTTAGATGGTGCCCTATTTTTACATGAATGCAGCTATCTCTAATGCATAACCCCAAAACTATAGTGGTAAATCGGTAAGAAACATCATAGGTTGCACCATATCTAATAAAGTACGGTTACGACGTTCGGACACACCATTATGCTGTGGTGTTCCAGGTGGCATGAGTTGCAAAACTATTCTGCATTGTTTTAATTGAAGGCCAAACACGTAACTCAAATATTTGCCTCTACGATCAGATTGTAGAGACTTTATTTTCTTGTTACGATGATTCTCTACTTCACTCTAAAATTCCTTGAACTTTTCAAATGTTTCAGACTTATGTTTCATCAAGTAGATATACTCATATCTGCTCAAATCATCTGTGAAGGTCAGAAAACAATGATACCCGCCGTGAGCCTCAACACTCATTGGACCGCATACATCGGTATGTATTATTTCCAACAAGTCAGTGGCTCGCTCCATTGTTCCAGAGAACGGAGTCTTAGTCATCTTGCCCATGAGGCATGGTTCGCAAGCATCAAGTGATTCATAATCAAGTGATTCCAAAAGCCCATCAGCATGGAGTTTCTTCATGCGTTTTACACCAATATGACCTAAACGGCAGTGCCACAAATAAGTTGCACTATCATAATTAACTTTGCATCTTTTGGTTTCAATATTATGAATATGTGTATCACTACGATCGAGATCCAACGAACCATTTTCATTGGGTGTGTAACCATATAAGGTTTTATTCATGTAAACAGAACAACAATTATTCTCTAACTTAAATGAATAACTGTATTGCAACAAACATGATCAAATCATATTCATGCTCAACGCAAACACCAAATAGCACTTATTTAGGTTCAACACTAATCCCGAAAATATAGGGAGTGTGCGATGATGATCATATCAATCTTGGAACCACTTCCAACACACATCGTCACTTCACCCTTAACTAGTCTCAGTTCATTCTGCAACTCCCGTTTCGAGTTACTAATCTTAGCAACTGAACTAGTATCAAATACTGAGGGGTTGCTATAAACACTAGTAAAGTACACATCAATAACATGTATATCAAATATACCTTTGTTCACTTTGCCATCCTTCTTATCCGCCAAATACTTGGGACAGTTCCGCTTCCAGTGACCAGTCCCTTTGTAGTAGAAGCACTTAGTCTGAGGCTTAGGTCCAGACTTGGGCTTCTTCACTTGAGCAGCAACTTGCTTGTTGTTCTTCTTGAAGTTCCCCTTCTTCCCTTTGCCCTTTTTCTTGAAACTAGTGGTCTTGTCAACCATCAACACTTGATGTTTTTCTTGATTTCTACCTTCGTCGATTTCAGCATCACGAAGAGCTTGGGAATCGTTTCCATTATCCCTTGCATATTATAGTTCATCACGAAGTTCTAGTAACTTGGTGATAGTGACTAGAGAATTCTGTCAATCACTATCTTATCTGGAAGATTAACTCCCACTTGATTCAAGTGATTGTAGTACTCAGACATTCTGAGCACATTCTCACTAGCTGGGCAATCCTCCTCCATCTTGTAGGCAAAGTACTGTCAGAGGTCTCATACCTCTCGACACGGGCATGAGTATGAAGTACCAATTTCAACTCTTGGAACATCTTATATGCTCTGTGGCGTTCAAAACATTTTTGAAGTCCAGGTTCTAAGCCGTAAAGCATGGTGCACTAAACTATCAAGTAGTTATCATACCGAGCTTTGTCAAATGTTCATAACGTCTGCATCTGCTCCTGCAATAGGTCTGTCACCTAGCGGTGCATCAAGGACATAATACTTCTGTGCAGCAATGAGGTTAATCCTCAGATCACGGACCAATTCCGCATCATTGCTACTAACATCTTTCAACTTAGTTATCTCTAGGAACATATCAAAATAAAACACGGGAGCTAAACGCAAGCTATTGATCTACAACATAGATATGCTAATACTACCAGGACTAAGTTCATGATAAATTAAAGTTCAATTAATCATATTACTTAAGAACTCCCACTTAGATAGACATCCCTCTAATCCTCTAAGTGATCACGTGATCCATATCAACTAAACCATGTTCGATCATCACGTGAGATGGAGTAGTTTCAATGGTGAACATCACTATGTTGATCATATCTACTATATGGTTCACGCTCGACCTTTCGGTCTCCGTGTTCCAGGCCATATCTGTTATATGCTAGGCTCGTCAAGTTTAACTTGAGTATTCCGCGTGTGCAACTGTTTTGCACCCGTTGTATTTGAACGTAGAGCCTATCATACCCGATCATCATGTGGTGTCTCAGCACGAAGAACTTTCGCAACGGTGCATACTCAGGGAGAACACTTATATACCTTGATAATTTAGTGAGAGATCATCTTATAATGCTACCGTCAATCAAAGCAAGATAAGATGCACAAAAGATAAACATCACATGCAATCAATATAAGTGATATGATATGGCCATCATCATCCTGTGCTTGTGATCTCCATCTCCGAAGCACCGTCATGATCACCATCGTCACCGGCGTGACACCTTGATCTCCATCGTAGCATCATTGTCGTCTCGCCAATCTTATGCTTCTACGACTATCGCTACCGCTTAGTGATAAAGTAAAGCATTACAGGGCGATTGCATTGCATACAATAAAGCGACAACCATATGGCTCCTGCCAGTTGCCGATAACTCGATTACAAAACATGATCATCTCATACAATAAAATCTAGCATCATGCCTTGACCATATCACATCACAACATGCCCTGCAAAAACAAGTTAGACGTCCTCTACTTTGTTGTTGCAAGTTTTACGTGGCTGCTACGGGCTGAGCAAGAACCGTTCTTACCTACGCATCAAAATCACAGCGATAGTTCTTCAAGTTAGTGTTGTTTTAACCTTCTCAAGGACCGGGCGTAGCCACACTCGGTTCAACTAAAGTTGGAGAAACTGACACCCGCCAGCCACCTGTGTGCAAAGCACGTCGGTAGAAGCAGTCTCGCGTAAGCATACGCGTAATGTCGGTCCGGGCCGCTTCATCCAACAATACCGCCGAACCAAAGTATGACATGCTGGTAAGAAGTATGACTTGTATCGCCCACAACTCACTTGTGTTCTACTCATGCATATGACATCTACGCATAAAACCAGGCTCGGATGCCACTGTTGGGGAACGTAGTAATTTCAAAATAAATCCTACGCACACGCAAGATCATGGTGAGGCATAGCAACGAGAGGGGAGAGTGTGTCCAGGTACCCTCGTAGACCGAAAGCGGAAGCGTTAGCACAACGCGGTTGATGTAGTCGTACGTCTTCACGATCCGACCGATCAAATACCGAACCCACGGCACCTCCGAGTTCTGCACACGTTCAACTCGATGACGTCCCTCGAACCCCGATCCATCCGAGCTTTGAGGGAGAGTTCTGTCAGCACGACGGCGTGGTGACGATGATGATGTTCTACCGATGCAGGGCTTCGCCTAAGCACCGCTACGATATAATCGAGGTGGATTATGGTGGAGGGGGGCACCGCACACGGCTAAGAGATCAAGAGGTCAATTGTTGTGTCTCCAAGGGGTGCCCCCTTCCCCGTATATAAAGGAGTGGAGGAGGGGGAGGGCCGGCCCTCTATGGCGCGCCCTAGGAGGAGTCCTACTCCCACCGAGAGTAGGATTCCCCCCTTCCAAGTAGTAGGAGTAGGAGTCAAGGAAAGGGGAGAGAGAAGAGAAGGAAGGAGGGGGCGCAGCCCCTCCCCCTAGTCCAATTCGGACTAGGCCTTGGGGGGCGTGCAGCCTCTCCTCTCTCTTTCCCCTAAAGCCCAATAAGGCCCATATACTCCCCGGCGAATTCCGTAACTCTCCGGTACTCCGAAAAATACCAGAATCACTCGGAACCTTTCCGATGTCCGAATATAGTCGTCCAATATATCGATCTTTACATCTCGACCATTTCGAGACTCCTCGGCATGTCCCCGATCTCATACGGGACTCCGAACTACCTTCGGTACATCAAAACACATAAACTCATAATATAACCGTCATCGAACTTTAAGCGTGCGGACCCTACGGGTTCGAGAACAATGTAGACATGACCGAGACACGTCTCCGGTCAATAACCAATAGCGGAACCTGGATGCTCATATTGGCTCCCACATATTCTACGAAGATCTTTATCTGTCAAACCACATAACAACATACGTTGTTCCCTTTGTCATCGGTATGTTACTTGCCCGAGATTCGATCGTCGGTATCTCAATACCTAGTTCAATCTCGGTACCGGAAAGTCTCTTTACTTGTTCTGTAATACATCATCCCGCAACTAACTCATTAGTTGCAATGCTTGTGAGGCTTATAACGATGTGCATTACCGAGTGGGCCCGGAGATACCTCTCCGACAATCGGAGTGACAAATCCTAATCTCGAAATACGCCAACCCAACAAGTACCTTCGGAGACACCTGTAGAGCACCTTTATAATCACGCAGTTATGTTGTGACGTTTGGTAGCACACAAAGTGTTCCTCCGGTAAACGGGAGTTGCATAATCTCATAGTCATAGGAACATGCATAAGTCATGAAGAAAGCAATAGCAGAATACTAAACGATCGAGTGCTAAGCTGACGGAATGGGTCAAGTCAATCACATCATTCTCCTAATGATGTGATCCCGTTAATCAAATGACAGCTCATGTCAATGGCTAGGAAACATAACCATCTTTGATCAACGAGCTAGTCAAGTAGAGGCATACTAGTGATACTCTGTTTGTCTATGTATTCACACAAGTATTATGTTTCCGGTTAATACAATTCTAGCATGAATAATAAACATTTATCATGATATAAGGAAATAAATAATAACTTTATTATTGCCTCTAGGGCATATTTCCTTCAATATGCACGACTAGAACACAAAGAGTTGTGGGCGATAATAGTCATACTGCTTACTAGCATGTCATACTTTGATTCGGCGGTATTGTTGGATGAAGTGGCTCAGACCAACATTACGTGTACGCTTACGCGAGACTGGTTCTACCGATGTGCTTCGCACACAGGTGGCTAGTGGGTGTCTGTTTCTCCAACTTTAGTTGAACCGAGTGTGACTACGCCCGGTCCTTGTTGAAGGTTAAAACAACAACCTTGACGAAAAATCATTGTGGTTTTTGACGCATAGGTAAGAACGGTTCTTGCTAAGCTCGTAGCAGCCACGTAAAACTTGCAACAACAAAGTAGAGGACGTCTAACTTGTTTTTGCAGGGCATGTTGTGATGTGATATGGTCAAGATGTGATTATATAAATTGTTGTATGAGATGATCATGTTTTGTAACACAGTTATCGGCAACTGGCAGGAGCCATATGATTGTCGCTTTATTGTATGAAATGCAATCGCCATGTAATTGCTTTACTTTATCACTAAGTGGTAGCAATAGTCGTAGAAGCAATAGTTGGCGAGACGACAACGATGCTTCGATGGAGATCAAGGTGTCAAGCCGGTGACGATGGTGATCATGACGGTGCTTTGGAGATGGAGATCAAAGGCACAAGATGATGATGGCCATATCATATCACTTATATTGATTGCATGTGATGTTTATCCTTTATGCATCTTATTTTGCTTAGTTCGGCGGTAGCATTATAAGATGATCTCTCACTAAATTTCAAGGTATAAGTGTTCTCCTAGAGTATGCACCATTGCTACAGTTCGTCGTGCCGACACACCACGTGATGATCGGGTGTGATAAGCTCTACGTTCACATACAACGGGTGCAAGCCAGTTTTGCACACGCAGAATACTCGGGTTAAACTTGACAACCTAGCATATGCAGATATGGCCTCGGAACACTGAGACTGAAAGGTCGAGCGTGAATCATATAGTAGATATGATCAACATAGTGATGTTCACCATTGAAAACTACTCCATCTCACGTGATGATCGGACATGGTTTAGTTGATATGGATCACGTGATCACTTAGACGATTAGAGGGATGTCTATCTAAGTGGGAGTTCTTAAGTAATATGATTACTTGAACTTTAATTTATCATGAACTTAGTACCTAATAGTATTTTGCATGTCTATGTTGTTGTAGATAGATGGCCCGTGTTGTTGTTTCGTTGAATTTTAATGCGTTCCTAGAGAAAGCTAAGTTGAAAGATGATGGTAGCAATTACACGGACTGGGTATGTAACTTGAGGATTATCCTCATTGCTGCACAGAAGAATTACGTCTTGGAAGCACCGCTAGGTGACAAACCCGTTGCAGGAGCAACGCCAGATGTTATGAACGTCTGGCAGAGCAAATCTGATGACTACTCGATAGTTCAGTGGGCCATGCTTTATGGCTTAGAACCGGGACTTCAACGACGTTTTGAACATCATGGAGCATATGAGATGTTCTAGGAGTTGAAGTTAATATTTCAAGAAAATGCCTGGATTGAGAGATATGAAGTCTCCAATAAGTTCTACAGCTGCAAGATGGAGGAGAATAGTTCTGTCAGTGAACATATACTCAGAATGTCTGGGTACCACAACCACTTGACTCAACTGGGAGTTAATCTTCCTGATGATAGTGTCATTCACAGAGTTCTTCAATCACTGCCACCAAGCTACAAGAGCGTTACTGATGAACTATAATATGCAAGGGATGGATAAGACAACTCCCGAGCTCTTCGCGATGCTAAAGGCTGCAGAGGTAGAAATCAAGAAAGAGCATCAAGTGTTGATGGTCAACAAGACCACCAGTTTCAAGAAAAAGGGTAAAGGGAAGAAGGGGAACTTCAAGAAGAACAACAAGCAAGTTGCTGCTCCAGTGAAGAAGCCCAAGTCTGGACCTAAGCCTGAGACTGAGTGCTTCTACTGCAAAGGGACTGCTCACTGGAAGCGGAACTGCCCCAAGTATTTGGCGGATAAGAAGGATGGCAAAGTGAAAGGGGCTACGGTTAAGTGAAGATTGGCTAAGGACGAGGTGCCGATGCGCGTGGGAAATGGTTCCAAAGTTGATGTGATCGCCGTCGGCACGCTACCTCTACATCTACCTTCGGGGTTAGTTTTAAACCGAAATAATTGTTATTTGGTGCCAGCGTTGAGCATGAACATTATATCTGGATCTTGTTCGATGCGAGGTGGTTATTCATTTAAATCAGAGAATAATGGTTGTTCTATTTATATGAGTAATATCTTTTATGGTCATGCACCCTTGATGAGTGGTCTATTTTTACTAAATCTTGATAGTAGTGATACACATGTTCATAGTATTGAAGCCAAAAGATATAAGTTTAATAATGGTAGTGCAACTTATTGGTGGCACTGCCGTTTAGGTCATATTGGTGTAAAGCGCATGAAGAAACTCCATGCTGATGGGCTTTTGGAATCACTTGATTATGAATCACTTGATACTTGCGAACCATGCCTCATGGGCAAGATGACTAAGACTCCGTTCTCCGGAACAATGGAGCGAGCAACAGACTTGTTGGAAATTATGCATACTGATGTATGCGGTCCGATGAGTGTTGATGCTCGCGGCGGGTATCGTTATTTTCTTACCTTCATAGATGATTTGAGCAGATATGGGTATATCTACTTGATGAAACATAAGTCTGAAACATTTGAAAGTTCAAAGAATTTCAGAGTGAAGTGGAAAATCATCGTAACAAGAAAATAAAGTTTCTATGATCTGATCGTGGAGGAGAATATTTGAGTTACGAGTTTGGTCTTCATTTGAAACAATGCAGAATAGTTTTGCAACTCACGCCACCCGGAACACCACAACGTAATGGTGTGTCTGAACATCGTAATCGTACTTTATTAGATATGGTGCAATCTATGATGTCTCTTACTGATTTACCACTATCGTTTTGGGGTTATGCTTTAGAGATGGCTGCATTCACGTTAAATAAGGCACCATATAAATCCATTGAGACGACACCTTATGAACGGTGGTTTGGCAAGAAACCCAAGTTGTCGTTTCTTAAAGTTTGGTGCTGCGATGCTTTTGTGAAAAAGCTTCAACCTGATAAGCTCAAACCCAAATCAGAGAAATGTGTCTTCATAGGATACCCAAAGGAGACTGTTGAGTACACCTTCTATCACAGATCCGAAGGCAAGATATTCGTTGCTAAGAATGGATCCTTTCTAGAGAAGGAGTTTCTCTCGAAAGAAGTGAGTGGGAGGAAAGTAGAACTTGATGAGGTAACTGTACCTGCTCCCTTATTGGAAAGTAGTTCATCACAAAAATTAGTTCCAGTGATTCCTACACCAGTAAGTGAGGAAGCTAATGATGATGATCATGAAACTTCTGATCAAGTTACTGCCGAACCTCGTAGGGCAACCAGAGTAAGATCCGCACCAGAGTGGTACGGTAATCCTGTTCTGGAGGTCATGTTACTTGACAATGACGAACCTACAAACTATGAGGAAGCGATGATGAGCCCAGATTCCGCAAAATGGCTTGAGGCCATGAAATCTGAGATGGGATTCATGTATGAGAACAAAGTGTGGACTTTGGTTGACTTGCCCGATGATCGGCAAGCCATAGAGAATAAATGGATCTTCAAGAAGAAGATTGACGCTGACGGTAATGTTACTGTCTACAATGCTCAACTTGTTGCGAAAGGTTTTGACAAGTTCAAGGAGTTGACTACGATGAGACCTTCTCACCCGTAGCGATGCCTAAGTCCGTCCGAATCATGTTAGCAATTGCCGCATTTTATGATTGTGAAATTTGGCAAATGGATGTCAAAACTGCATTCCTTAATGGATATCTTAAAGAAGAGTTGTATATGGTGCAACCAGAAGGTTTTGTCGATCCAAAAGGTGCTAACAAAGTGTGTAAGCTCTAGTGATCCATTTATGGACTGGTGCAAGCATCTCGGAGTTGGAATATACGCTTTGATAGTGTGATCAAAGCATATGGTTTTATACAGACTTTTGGAGAAGTCTGTATTTACAAGAAAGTTAGTGGGAGCTCTGTGGCATTTTTGATATTATATGTGGATGACATATTGTTGATCGGAAATGATACTAAATTTCTAAATAGCATAAAAGGATACTTGAATAAGATTTTTTTCAATGAAAGACCTCGGTGAAGCTGCTTATATATTAGGCATCAAGATCTATAGAGATAGATCAAGACGCTTAATTGGACTTTCACAAAGCATATACCTTGATAAAGTTTTGAAGAAGTTCAAAATGGATCAAGCAAAGAAAGGGTTCTTGCCTGTATTACAAGGTGTGAAGTTGAGCCAGACTCAATGCCCGACCACTGCAGAAGATAGAGAGAAAATGGAAGTCATTCCCTATGCTTCAGCCATAGGTTCTATCATGTATGCAATGTTGTGTACCAGACCTGATCTGTGCCTTGCTATTAGTTTAGCAGGGAGGTACCAAAGTAATCCAGGAGTGGATCACTGGACAGCGGTCAAGAACATCCTAAAATACCTGAAAAGGACTAAGGATATGTTTCTCGTTTATGGAGGTGACAAATAGCTCATCGTAAACAGTTACGTCGATGCAAGCTTTGACACTGATCCAGATGACTCTAAATCACAAACCGGATACATATTTTTATTGAATGGCGGAGCTGTCAGTTAGTGCAGTTCCAAGCAGAGCATCGTGGCGGGATCTACGTGTGAAGCGGAGTACATAGCTGCTTCGGAAGCAGCAAATGAAGGAGTCTGGATGAAGGAGTTCATATCTGATCTAGGTGTCATACTAGTGCATCGGGTCCAATGAAAATCTTTTGTGACAATACTGGTGCAATTGCCTTGGCAAAGGAATCCAGATTTCACAAGAGAACCAAGCACATCAAGAGACGCTTCAATTCCATCCGCGATCAAGTCAAGGAGAGAGACATAGAGATTTGCAAGATACATACGGATCTGAATGTTGCAGACCCATTGACTAAGCCTCTCTCACGAACAAAACATGATCAGCACCAAGACTCCATGGGTGTTAGAATCATTACTATGTAATCTAGATTATTGACTCTAGTGCAAGTGGGAGACTGAAGGAAATATGCCCTAGAGGCAATAATAAAGTTGTTATTTATATTTCCTTATATCATGATAAATGTTTATTATTCATGCTGGAATTGTATTAACCGGAAACTTAGTACATGTGTGAATACATAGACAAAATGAGTGTCACTAGTATGCCTCTACTTGACTAGCTCGTTAATCAAAGATGGTTAAGTTTCCTAGCCATGGATATGAGTTGTCATTTGATTAATGGGATCACATCATTAGAGAATGATGTGATTGACTTGACCCATCCGTTAGCTTAGCACGATGATCATTTAGTTTGTTGCTTTTGCTTTCTTCATAACTTATACATGTTCCTATGACTATGAGATTATGCAAATCCCGAATACTGGAGGAACACTTAGTGTGCTATCAAACGTCACAACGAAACTAGGTGATTATAAAGATGCTCTACAGGTGTCTCCCATGGTGTTTGTTGAGTTGGCATAGATCGAGATTAGGATTTGTCACTCCGATTGTCGGAGAGGTATCTCTAGGCCCTCTCGGTAATGCACATCACTATAAGCCTTCCAAGCAATGTGACTAATGAGTTAGTTACAGGATGATGCATTACGGAACAAGTAAAGAGACTTGCTGGTAACGAGATTGAACTAGGTATTGAGATACCGACGATCGAATCTCGGGAAAGTAACATACCGATGACAAAGGGAACAACGTATGTTGTTATGCGGTTTGACCAATAAAGATCTTCGTAGAATATGTAGGAACCAATATGAGCATCTAGGTTACGCTATTGGTTATTGACCGGAGATGAGTCTCGGTCATGTCTACATAGTTCTCGAACCTGTAGGGTCCGCACGCTTAACGTTCGATGACGATCGGTATTATGAGTTTATGTGTTTTGATGTACCGACGGTTGTTTGGAGTCCCGGATGTGATCATGGACATGAAGAGGAGTCTCGAAATGGTCGAGACATAAATATTGATATATTGGAAGGCTATGTTTGGACATCGGAATGGTTCCGGGTGAGTTCGGGCATTTACCGGAGTACCGGAGGGTTACCGGAACCCCCCGGGGAGTTATTGGGCCTTAATGGGCCATAGTGAAGAGAGAGAGGGGCGGCCAGGGCAGGCCGCACGCCCCCTCCCCCTTGGGTCCGAATTGGACTAGGGAAGGGGGGCAGCGCCCCCCTTTCCTTCTCCCTCTCTCCTCCTTCCCTCTTCTCCTACTCCAACTAGGGAAAGGGGGAATCCTACTCCCACCGGGAGTAGGACTCCCCCCTTGGGCACGCCATGAGAGGGATGGCCCTCCCCCTCATCCACTCCTTTATATACGGGGGAGGGGGCACCCCATAGACACACAAGTTGATTGTTTAGCCGTGTGCGGTGCCCCCCTCCACAGATTTCCACCTCGGTCATATCGTTGCAGTGCTTAGGCGAAGCCCTGCGCTGGTAGCTTCATCATCACCGTCACCACGCCGTCGTGCTGACGAAACTCTCCCTCGACCTCAGCTGGATCTAGAGTTCGTGGGACGTCACCGAGCTGAACGTGTGCAGATTGCGAAGGTGTCGTATCTTCGGTGCTAGGATCGGTCGGATCGTGAAGACGTACGACTACATCAACCGCGTTGTCATGACGCTTCCGCTTACGGTCTACGAGGGTATGTGGACAACACTCTCCCCTCTCGTTGCTATGCATCACCTAGATGGATCTTGCGTGTGCGTAGGAATTTTTTTGAAATTACTATGTTCCCCAACAAACGGCGGCCCCCACAACCGCCAAACATCATCTCCATATCAGCCTCGAGTACTCTGAAAGGATGGATCCGGCAGATGTCTCGTCCTTAAAAGAGCTGCTAGATTGCATGGCCGCCCTGGGGGTCGCAACAGACTATGATCGGATTGGGCCTAAACCCGACCAGAGGGAAATCAAGTCCCCACCGGTCACCCATATGGTAGCGGTCGTTGAGGAACGAGCCGAGAACGATTCCTCCCCCAAGTTAAAAACCAGCTATATTCGGATCTCCGAGCCCTGTGAGCCGGATACCCATCCCCGGGAAAAGATAGTATGTCCTCCGAACACAAGATCAGCCATTGAGCCCGGAAGTCCTCAGGACCCTCCCGATCTTGAACTAGTGAACTCGAAGACTCTTCAAGCTCCGGACTCGATCGTGGATCAGGACGCGGATTTTAGCCCGCCCACCCACCACAATCAATATTCCTGAAGTAATTCAGACCCTCCAGACATATGCGACCTAATGTTTGTATGGCGGCAACCTCAGGAAACGGTCCATCACTTCTGGGCCTGGTTCCTCCTCGTTAAAAACAAGATTAAAGGTTGTTGCGATGACGATGTGGTTTCAGTTTTCTGCCGCAACTGTACGAATGAGGGAATTCTCAATGCCCTCAACCGCCACCGCATACTGCACTTTGCAGATTTGGCACACATAGTACAGAAATACTGCGCAATGGAAAGCGCCTGGAAAGCCCAGATAGCCCGGTGGGAACCTCCTGCCTTTAGGCAGTCCCCCGTACGGGCAAAAAGGATGCACCCCTATGGAGCACCCGATCATCAGCCTATTGACAAGAAAAACAAGCCCTTCACGGGACATAGAACCATCCTTGACGTACTGCTCGACAGGCCATGTCAGATACATACGACGCCGAACACCGAACCAACGCATAGCCTTTGGACATGTTGGGTACTCCAGCAAGTGGGTAAGAGCGGCAAGGTTATCCTCACCAATACTACCCCTGAGAAGCACTCTTCGGAGGATGATGATCTCAACATATTTACGGTCTTCGAGGCCTTTTCTTCAAATAATCGGCGCAAAAGGGTGCTCCGCGACCTCGCCGAAGTCAACCAAGTAACCACAATGAACCCTTGGAACGATACGGTAATAACTTTCACCGCCGATGACGAACCAAGGGCCCCAGTCCGAGCACCAGCCGCCTTGGTCTTAAACCCAATTGTGGACGGCTTTCGACTCTCCAAAGTACTCATGGATGGCGGCAGCGGACTTAACCTCATCTATGAAGATATGCTCGATATAATGCAAATGGACAAGAGTCGCATCGAGCAAAGCAGTACCACCTTTCGAGGTATTATCCCCAGTTGAGAAGCGCGATGCTCGGGAAAAATTAAACTCGACGTAGTATTCAGCACGCCTGATAACTACAGGTCCGAAGAGTTGCTCTTCCATGTGGCCCCTTTCAATAGCGGATATCACACCCTTTTGGGGCGGGACGCCTTCGCACGCTTCCAAGCCATCCCCCATTACGGGTATAGGAAGCTTAAAATGCCAGGGCCCAATGGAGTAATCACTATCACCAGTGATCCGGATATAGCACTCCGCGCCGAAAACAAAACCGCATCCTTGGCCCTCGAGGCACTATCCGAGGCCCTCGCGGCCAAGGAGCTAGCTGAGGGAGTCCTGGACTAAGGGGTCCTTGGGCGTCCGGTCTGTTAGCCATGGGTCGGACTGATGGGCTGTGAAGATACGAAGACCGAAGACTGCACCCATGTCCGGATGGGACTCTCCTTGGCGTGGAAGGCAAGCTTGGCGACCAAATATGTAGATTCCTTTCCTTTGTAACCGACCTTGTGTAACCCTAGATCCTCCCGGTGTCTACATAAACCGGAGGACTTAGTCCGGAGGGGGGATATACTCATTACCATAGTCATACGGGCTAGACTTCTAGGGTTTAGCCATTACGATCTCGTGGTAGATCAACTCTTGTAATACTCATATTCATCAAGATCAATCAAGCAGGAAGTAGGGTATTATTACCTCCATAGCGAGGGCCCGAACCTGGGTAAACATCGTGTTCCCTGTCTCTTGTTACCGTCGACCTTAGACGCACAGTTCGGGACCCCCTACCCGAGATCCGCCGGTTTTGACACCAACATTGGTGATTTCATTGAGAGTTCCACTATGCCGTCGACGACAGGATCGATGACTCGCCTCGTCCTTAAAGACAATATAACCGCCGGAGGAGAACTGGCCCCAGGCCAAACCCTCCGGCTGGGCAGCTTTACCATGACCGCTCGTTCGGCCGTTAAGCCGACGATGACCTCTCGGGCCATCGAAGATCCTCTTCGTATCGACCCCAAACACTCCAAGCAGATGGATCCGGCGGACTTTTCATCTTTAAACGAGCTCCTTGATCGCATCGCCGCCCTGGGAGTCACCACACATTACGATCGGATCGGGCTTAAACCCGACCAAAGAGAAATCAAATCTCCACCGGTCACCCACCAGATAGCGGTAGTCGAGGAGCAAGACGGCGACTCTTCCCCTATACTGAAGACGGACTATGTCCAGATCGTCGACCCTGCAGAGTCGGATACCCATCAGCAAAAGGAGGTGACCGGCCTTCCGAATATAGGATCGGACGGCGGGCATAAGCAACCAGAAGATACTCCGGGGCCCGGACTGTTAAGTCTGGAAAACCTTCAGTCTCCGGATCATCGATCGAGTCAGGGTCCGGATCCAATTCCACCCACCCACCCAGACATAAGCGCTCTCATGAGCATACAATAGCAGTCTCAGGAAACGGTCCACCACTTCTGGGCCAGATTCCTCCTTGTCAAGGACAAGGTTAAAGATTGCCACGACGAGGACGCGATATCAGCGTTCTGCAACAATTGCATGAACGAAGGAATCCTCAATGCCATTAATCGCCGCTGCATACTACACTTCGCTGACTTGGCAATTATCGTATAGAAGTACAGCGCAATGGAAAGCGCCTGGAAAGATCAGGCAGTTTGTTGGGAGCCATCGGTCCCAACTCAACCGCTGGTCCAGTCGAAAAGGGCGCATCCCCGTGACACGCCCAGTCCAATAGCCAAGAAATATAAACCCATTACGTGGCACGGAACCGTTCTGGAGGGATGGCTCGATGGCCCATGCAAAATACACACAACACCGGACACCATACCAACCCACAGCCTTAGAGCATGTTGGATACTCCGGCAGGTAGCCAAGAGCGGCGACGACATCCTTACCAAAAACACCCCAGAGCAACACCCTCCAGAAGACGACGACCCCAGAGTATTGACGGTCTTCGGGACATTCGCTTCAAACAATAAGCGCAAAAGGGCACTCCGCGACCTCGCCGAAGTCTGTCAAATCGCCGCGATAAACCCTTGGAACGACATGGCTATAACCTTTAATGCCGGTGACGAACCAAAATACAGGACAGTCCGAGCACCAGCCGCATTAGTCCTCAGTCCCATCGTGGACGGCTTTCGACTCACCAAGGTCCTCATGGACGGCGGCAGCGGACTAAACCTCATATATGAGGATACACTCCACAAGATGGAAATAAACAGAAGCCGCATCAAGCAAAGCAGCACGGCCTTCCGAGGAATCATTCCCAGTCGGGAGGCGTGGTTGCTACCTCTTGAGCACTGCGTTGGTTTTCCCTTGAAGAGGAAAGGGTGATGCAGTAAAGTAGCGTAACTATTTCCCTCAGTTTTTGAGAACCAAGGTATCAATCCAGTAGGAGGCCACGCTCGAGTCCCACGCACCTACACAAACAAATAAGAACCTCGCAACCAACGCGATAAAGGGGTTGTCAATCCCTTCACGGTCACTTACGAGAGTGAGATCTGATAGATATGATAAGATAATATTTTTGGTATTTTTTATGATAAAGACTAAAAGTAAAGATTGCAAAATAAACAAAGATAGAAATAGCTTATTGACGGAAGATTAATATGATGGAAAATAGACCCAGGGGCCATAGGTTTCACTAGTGGCTTCTCTCAAGATAGCATAAGTATTACGGTGGGTGAACAAATTATTGTCGAGCAATTGATAGAATTGAGCATAGTTATGAGAATATCTAGGTATGATCATGTATATAGGCATCATGTCTGCGACAAGTAGACCGAAACGATTCTGCATCTACTACTATTACTCCACACATCGACCGCTATCCAGCATGCATCTAGAGTATTAAGTTCAAAAGAACAGAGTAATGCTTTAAGCAAGATGACATGATGTAGAGGGCTAAACTCATGCAATATGATATAAACCCCATCTTGTTATCCTCAATGGCAAAAATACAATACGTTCCTTGCTGCCCCTGCTGTCGCTAGGAAAGGACACCGAAAGATTGAACCCAAAGCTAAGCACTTCTCCCATTGCAAGAAAGATCAATCTAGTAGGCCAAACCAAACTGATAATTCGAAGAGACTTGCAAAGATAACCAATCATACATAAAAGAATTCAGAGAAGATTCAAATGTAGTTCATAGATAATCTTGATCATAAACCCACAATTCATCGGTCTCGACAAACACACCACAAAAGAAGATTACATCTAATAGATCTCCAAGAAAATCGACGAGAACTTTGTATTGAGATCCAAAGAGAGAGAAGAAGCCGTCTAGCTAATAACTATGGACCCGAAGATCTGAGGTAAACTACTCACGCATCATCGGAGAGGCTATGGTGTTGATCTAGAAGCCCTCCGTGATCAATGCCCCCTCCGGCAGGACGCCGGAAAAGGCCCCAAGATGGGATCTCACGGGTACAGAAGGTTGCGGCGGTGGAATTAGGTTTTCGTGGATGCTTCTGATGGTTTGGGGGTACGGAGATATATATAGGAGGAAGAAGTAGGTCGGTGGAGCCACGAGGGGCCCACGAGGGTGGAGGGCGCGCCCTAGGAGGGTAGGCGCGCCCCCCTACCTCGTGGCCTCCTCGGTGATTTCTTGACCTCCACTCCAAGTCCTCTGGATCACGTTTGTTCCAAAAATCACGTTCCTGAAGGTTTCATTCCGTTTGGACTCCGTTTGATATTCCTTTTCTGCGAAACACTGAAATAGGCAAAAAAACAGCAATCTGGGCTGGGCCTCTGGTTAATAGGTTAATCCCAAAAATAATATAAAAGTGTATAAATAAGCCCATTAAACATCCAAAACAGAATATATAATAGCATGGAACAATCAAACATTATAGATACGTTGGAGACGTATCAAGCATCCCCAAGCTTAATTCCTGCTCGTCCTCGAGTAGGTAAATGATAAAAACAGAATTTTTGATGTGGAATGCTACTTAACATAATTTTCAATGTAATTCACTTATTTGTGGTATGAATCTTCAGATCCAAAAGATTCAAGATAAGAGTTTAATATTGACATAAAAATAATAATACTTCAAGCATACTAACTAAGCAATCATGTCTTCTCAAAATAACATGGCCAAAGAAAGTTACCCCTACAAAATCATATAGTCTGGCTATGCTCTATCTTCATCACACAAAGTACTTAATCATACACAACCCCGATGACAAGCCAAGCAATTGTTTCAGACTTTTGATGTTCTCAAACTTTTTCAATTTTCACACAATACATGAGCGTGAGCCATGGACATAGCACTATATGTGGAATAGAATGGTGGTTGTGGAGAAGACAAAAAAGGGAGAAGATAGTCTCACATCAACTAGGCGTATCAATGGGCTATGGAGATGCCCATTAATAGATATCAATGTGAGTGAGTAGGGATTTCCATGCAATGGATGCACTAGAGCTATAAGTGTATGAAAGCTCAAAAAGAAACTAAGTGGGTGTGCATCCAACTCGCTTGCTCACGAAGACCTAGGGCATTTTGAGGAAGCCCATCATTGGAATATACAAGCCAGGTTGTATAATGTAAAATTCCCACTAGTATATGAAAATGACAACATAGCAGACTCTCTATCATGAAGATCATGGTGCTACTTTTGAAGCACAAGTGTGGTAAAAGGATAGTAACATTGTCCCTTCTCTCTTTTTCTCTCTTTTTTTCATTTGGGCCTTTTCTCCTTTTTTTATGGCCTCTTTTTTTTCTTTTTTTCTTTTTCGTCCGGAGTCTCATCCCGACTTATGGGGGAATCATAGTCTCCATCATCCTTTCCTCACTTGGGACAATGCTCTAATAATGACGATCATCACACTTTTATTTACTTACAACTCAAGAATTACAACTCAATACTTAGAACAACAATATGACTCTATGTGAATGCCTCCGGCGGAGGACCGGGATATGCAATGAATCAAGAGTGAGATGTATAAAAAATTATGAACGATGGCTTTGCCACAAATACGATGTCAACTACATGATCATGCAAAGCAATATGACAATGATGAAGCGTGTCATAGCAAACAGAACGGTGGTAAGTTGCATAGCAATGTATCTCGGAATGGCTATGGAAATGCCATAATAGGTAGGTATGGTGGCTGTTTTGAGGAAGGTATATGGTGGGTGTATGATACCGGCAAAAAGTGTGCGGTATTAGAGAGGCTAGCAATGGTGGAAGGGTGAGAGTGCGTATAATCCATGGACTCAACATTAGTCATAAAGAACTCATATACTTGTTGCAAAAATCTATTAGTTATCAAAACAAAGTATTACGCGCATGCTCCTAGGGGAATAGATTGGTAGGAAAAGACCATCGCTCGTCCCCGACCGCCACTCATAAGGAAGACAATCAATAAATAAATCATGCTCCGACTTCATCACATAACGGTTCACCATACGTGCATGCTACGGGAGTCACAAACTTTAACACAAGTATTTCTCAAATTCATAACTACTCAACTAGCATGACTCTAATATCACCATCTTCATATCTCAAAACAATTATCAAGCATCAAACTTTTCTTAGTATTCAACGCACTTATAAGAAAGTTTTTACTAATCTTGGATGCCTATCATATTAGAACTACCTTCTCAATTTAAGCAAATTACCATGATGTTTTGTAGGACTCTCAAAATAATATAAGTGAAGCATGAGAGAACAATATTTTCTATAAAACAAAACCACCGCCGTGCTCTAAAAGATATAAGTGAAGCACTAGAGCAAAAACTATATAGCTCAAAAGATATAAGTGAAGCACATAGAGTATTCTAATAATTTCCGAATCATGTGTGTCTCTCTCAAAAGGGTGTGTACAGCAAGGATTATTTTGGCAAACTAACAAACAAAGACTCAAATCATACAAGACGCTCCAATCAAAACACATATCATGTGGTGAAAAAAAATATAGCTCCAAGTAAAGTTACCGATGGATGAGGACGAAAGAGGGATTTTTGGTGTCCTTAGATTATCTTGGGGTGCCATGGGCATCCCCAAGCTTAGGCTCCTGCCACTCCTTGTTCCATAATCCATCAAATCGTTTACCCAAAACTTGAAAACTTCACAACACAAAACTTAACAGAAAATCTCATGAGCTCCGTTAGCGAAAGAAAACAAAACACCACTTCAAGGTACGGTAATGAACTCATTTTTTATTTATATTGGTGTTAAACCTACTGTATTCCAACTTCTCTATGGTTTATAAACTATTTTACTAGCCATCTATTCATCAAAATAAGCAAATAACACACGAAAAACAGAATCTGTCAAAAACAGAACAGTCTGCAGTAATCTGTAACTAACGCAAACTTCTGGAACTCTAAAAATTCTGCCAAAATAGGACGACCTAAATAATTTGTTTATTGATCTGCTGCAATTGGAATCAATATTATATCACGTTCTGGTAATCTTTAACAATTGTTTTCGTGAACAGAAAGTTTCTGGAATTTTCAGCAAGATCAAATAACTATCATCCAAGAAGTTCCTATAGGTTTAACTTGGCACAAACACTAATTAAAACACAAAAACAAATCTAACCAGAGGATAGATCAAAGATTTACTCCTAAACAGAAGCAAAAAGCAAAAAACTAAAAATAAAATTGGGTTGCCTCCCAACAAGCGCTATCGTTTAACGCCCCTAGCTAGGCATAAAAACAAGGATAGATCTAGGTATTGCCATCTTTGGTAGGCAATCCATAAGTGGCTCTCATAATAGATTCATAAGGTAATTTAATTTTCTTTCTAGGAAAGTGTTCCATGCCTTTCCTTAACGAAAATTGGAATCTAATATTCCCTTCCTTCATATCAATAATTGCACCAATCGTTCTAAGGAAAGGTCTACCAAGAATAATAGGACATGAAGGATTGCAATCTATATCAAGAACAATAAAATCTACGGGCACATAGTTCCTATTTGCAATGATATGAACATCATTAATTCTTCCCGTAGGTTTCTTAATAGTGGAATCCGCAAGGTGTAAGTTTAAAGAGCAATCATCAAATTCGCGGAAACCTAACAAATCACATAAAGTTTTTGAATCGTGGAAACACTAGCACCCAAATCACACAAAGCATAGCATTCATGATCTTTAATTTTATTTTAATAGTAGGTTCCCACTCATCATAAAGTTTTCTAGGGATAGAAACTTCCAACTCAAGTTTTTCTTCATAAGATTGCATTAAAGCATCAATGATATGTTTAGTAAAAGCTTTATTTTGATTATAAGCATGAGGAGAATTTAGCACGGATTGCAACAAGGAAATATAATCTATCAAAGAGCAATTATCATAATTAAATTTCTTGAAATCCAAAATAGTGGGTTCATTGATATCTAAAGTTTTGACCTCTTCAATCCCACTTTTACAAATTTTAGCATCAGGATTTAAAATCTCCGATTTTTTGGAACGCCTTCTAGGTAAAGGTGGCTCATCTCCAGTCCCATAATTATCAAGATTCATATTGCCAAACAAAGATTTAATAGGAGACACATCAATAACTTCTAGATCTTCCTCTTTATTCTCATAAAAATTAGAAGAACACGCTTTCACAAAGCAATCTTTCTTAGCACGCATCCTAGCGGTTCTTTCTTTGCACTCATCAATGGAAATTCTCATAGCTTTGAGAGACTCATTGATATCATGCTTAGGTGGAATATATCTAAGTTTCAAAGAATCAACATCAAGAGAAATTCTATCAACGTTCCTAGCCAATTCATCCACCTTACGCATTTTTTCTTCAAGCAAAGCGTTGAAATTCTTTTGCGAATTCATAAAATCCTTAACACTAGTCTCAAATTCAGAGGGCGTCTTATTAAAATTTCCATAAGAGTTATTGTAGGAATTACCATAATTATTAGAGGAATTACTAGGATACGGCCTAGGATTAAAGTTTCCTCTATACGCGTTGTTACCAAAATTATTCCTACCAACAAAATTCACATCCATAGATTCATTATTATTCTCAATCAAAGTAGACAATGGCATATCATTAGGATCACAAGAAACACTTTTAGTAGCAAATAATTTCATAAGTTCATCCATCTTTCCACTCAAAACATTAATTTCTTCTATTGCATGCACTTTTTTATTAGTAGATCTTTCGGTGTGCCATTGAGAATAATTAACCATAATATTATCTAGGAGTTTAGTAGCTTCTCCTAAAGTGATTTCCATAAAAGTGCCTCCCGCGGCCGAATCTAAAAGATTTCTAGAAGCAAAATTCAATCCGGCATAAAAAATTTGTATAATCATCCAAAGATTCAAACCATGTGTAGGGCAATTACGTATTATTAATTTCATCCTCTCCCAAGCTTGTGCAACATGTTCATGATCAAGTTGCTTAAAATTCATGATATCGTTTCTAAAAGAGATGATTTTAGCGGGAGGAAAATACTTAGAGATAAAAGCATCTTTGCATTTATTCCATGAATCAATACTATTTTTAGGCAAAGACGAAAACCAAGCTTTAGCACGATCTCTAAGCGAAAAGGAAATAGCTTCAATTTAACAATATCATTATCCACATCTTTCTTCTTTTGCATACCACACAAATCAGCAAAGCTATTCAGATGGGTAGCGGCATCTTCACTAGGAAGGCCGGCGAATTGATCTTTCATGACAAGATTCAGCAAAGCAGCATTAATTTCACAAGATTCAGCATCGGTAAGAGGAGCAACCGGAGTGCTAAGAAAATCATTGTTGTTGGTATTGGTAAAGTCACACAATTTAGTATTATCTTGAGCCATAGTGACGAGCAAACAATCCAACACACGAGCAAACAAGAAGCGAGCGAAAAAGAGGCGAACGAAAAAGAGAGGGCGAATAAAACGGCAAGGGTGAAGTGGGGGAGAGGAAAACGAGAGGCAAATGGAAAATAATGTAATGCGAGGGATAAGAGTTTGTGATGGGTACTTCGTATGTTGCCTTGTGCGTAGATCTCCACGGCAACGGCGCCAGAAATGGCTAGTTGCTGGGAGATCAAATCTTAACTTGACTTGGCATAAGCCTCCCCGGCAACGGCGCCAGAAATCCTTGTTGCTACCTCTTGAGCACTGCGTTGATTTTCCCTTGAAGAGGAAAGGGCGATGCAGTAAAGTAGCGTAAGTATTTCCCTCGGTTTTTGAGAACCAAGGTATCAATCCAGTAGGAGGCCACGCTCGAGTCCCACGCACCTACACAAACAAATAAGAACCTCGCAACCAACGTGATAAAGGGGTTGTCAATCCCTTCATGGTCACTTACGAGAGTGAGATCTGATAGATATGATAAGATAATATTTTTGGTATTTTTTATGATAAAGACTAAAAGTAAAGATTGCAAAATAAACAAAGATAGAAATAGCTTATTGACGGAAGATTAATATGATGGAAAATAGACCCAGGGGCCATAGATTTCACTAGTGGCTTCTCTCAAGATGGCATAAGTATTACGGTGGGTGAACAAATTACTGTCGAGCAATTGATAGAATTGAGCATAGTTATGAGAATATCTAGGTATGATCATGTATATAGGCATCACGTCCGCGACAAGTAGACCGAAACGATTCTGCATCTACTACTATTACTCCACACATCGACCGCTATCCAGCATGCATCTAGAGTATTGAGTTCAAAAGAACAGAGTAATGCTTTAAGCAAGATGACATGATGTAGAGGGATAAACTCATGCAATATGATATAAACCCCATCTTGTTATCCTCGATGGCAACAATACAATACGAGCCTTGCTGCCCCTGCTGTCACTAGGAAAGGACACCGCAAGATTGAACCCAAAGCTAAGCACTTCTCCCATTGCAAGAAAGATCAATCTAGTAGGCCAAACCAAACTCATAATTCGAAGAGACTTGCAAAGATAACCAATCATACATAAAAGAATTTAGAGAAGATTCAAATATAGTTCATAGATAATCTGGATCATAAACCCACAATTCATCGGTCTCGACAAACACACCGCAAAAGAAGATTACATCGAATAGATCTCCAAGCAAATCAAGGAGAACTTTGTATTGAGATCCAAAGAGAGAGAAGAAGCCATCTAGCTAATAACTATGGACCCGAAGGTCTGAGGTAAACTACTCACGCATCATCGGAGAGGCTATGGTGTTGATGTAGAAGCCCTCCGTGATCAATGCCCCCTCCGGCAGGACGCCGGAAAAGGCCCCAAGATGGGATCTCACGGGTACAGAAGGTTGTGGCGGTGGAATTAGGTTTTCGTGGATGCTTCTGATGGTTTGGGGGTACGGAGATATATATAAGAGGAAGAAGTAGGTCGGTGGAGCCACGAGGGGCCCACGAGGGTGGAGGGCGCGCCCTGGGGGGGTAGGCGCGCCCCCCTACCTCGTGGCCTCCTTGATGATTTCTTGACATCCACTCCAAGTCCTGTGGATCACGTTTGTTCCAAAAATCACGTTCCCGAAGGTTTCATTCCGTTTGGACTCCGTTTGATATTCCTTTTCTGCAAAACACTGAAATAGGCAAAAAAACAGCAATTTGGGCTGGGCCTCTGGTTAATAGGTTAGTCCCAAAAATAATATAAAAGTGTATAAATAAGCCCATTAAACATCCAAAACAGAATATATAATAGCATGGAACAATCAAAAATTATAGATACGTTGGAGACGTATCAGCGGTGTGCGGGAAAAATCACACTTGACGTGGTATTCGGCATGCCGGAGAATTATCGGTCCGAAGAAATCACCTTCTAAGTGGCTCGTTTCAGCAGCGGATACCACGCCCTGTTGGGGCGAGATGCTTTTACACGCTTCCCAGTTATACCTCATTACGGGTACATGAAGCTCAAAATGCCCGGATCAAACGGCATAATTACTCTTGTCAGTGATCCAGACATAGCACTCCGCGCCGAAAACAAAACCGCATCCCTGGCCCTTGAGGCATTATCTGAAGCCCTCGCGGCCGAAGAATTAACCGCACTGCGCTCTACGGTGGATAGGGACGATGTGATCTTAGACAAACGACCCAAATCCACCTCCTTCAAACCGGCAGAAGAAATAGTCAAATTCCAGGTCCACCCAACGGACCCCAAGAAGACAGCATCCATTGGAGCACAACTAGACCCAACGGTCGACGCCGCACTACGGGATTTCCTTCGTGAAAACTGGGATATATTCGCCTCGCACCCTTCTGACATGCCTGGAATCCCACGCGAGCTGGCCGAACATAGCCTCAATATATTAAAGGAATACAAACCAGTCAAACAAGCACTGCGACGCTTTTCCGAACCCAAACGCCAAGCTATGGGGGAGGAGCTGGCCAAGCTAATCGAGGTCAGATTCATCAGAGAAATAAAACATCCGGACTGGCTGGCAAACCTGGTGATGGTACCAAAGAAGGACAAATCCTGGCGCCTGTGCGTCAATTTTAAAGACATCAATAAGGCTTGCCCTAAGGATCCCTTCCCCCTCCCCCGCATTGATCAAATCATCGATACTACCGCGGGACATGACTCACTGTGTTTCCTTGATGCATATTCCGGATACCATCAAATCAAAATGAAGGAGTCCGATCAAGCTGCAAACGGCATTTATTACCCCATATGGGCCATTCTGCTTCAACACCATGCCCTTCGGGCTCAAGAACGCCGTCGCCACATACCAACGCATGATTCAAACATGCCTGGAGAAACAGATCGGCAAGATAGTTGAAGCTTATGTGGACAAAGTCGTCATCAAAACTAGGCACGTCGAAACACTAATAGACGATTTACGTCTCACATTCGACAACCTCCGCGCGTATGACATTAAGCTCAATCCGGAAAAGTGTGTTTTCAGCGTCCCCGCTGGAAAACTGTTGGGCTTCATCGTTTCCAATAGAGGAATTGAAGCAAATCCAGCCAAAATTCGAGCTCTGTCTCAACTGGCCACGCCAACGGACCTCAAACAAGTCCAAAAACTCGCGGGTTGCATGGCAGCTCTAAGCCGCTTCATCTCCAGATTGGGAGAAAAGGCACTGCCACTCTATCGCCTTCTATGGAGAACCGATCACTTCGAGTGGACAGACGCGGCAACAGCTGGACTGGAGGAAATAAAAACCCTTCTAGCGAACAACCCAATCCTGGCCGCGCCAAACGTCGGCGAACCAATGTTATTATACATATCGGCAACACATCAAGTGGTGAGCGCCGTGCTCGTCGTTGAACGAGAACAGGACGGACACAAATTCCCGCTTCAGAAGCCAGTATACTATGTATCCACTGTCCTTACACCATGAAAATCCCGGTACCCCCATTATCAAAAGATAGCATACGCGGTCGTCATGGCATCCCGAAAGCTCCGACACTACTTCCAGGAGTGTTCGATCACGGTGGCTTCCAAAGTACCACTCAACGACATTATAAACAACCGCGATGCCATGGGCCGGATTGCCAAATGGGCCATTGAGCTCCTTCCATTTGATATTACGTACAAACCACGTCGAGATGTTAAATCCCAAGTACTGGCTGACTTCGTCGCCGAATGGACAGAGGCCGAACTCCCTAAAGAGTACGGCACATATTCCAATTGGGTTATGTATTTCGATGGCTCCAAAATGCTGGCGGGGCTAGGAGCGGGCGTCGTTTTAACGTCCCCTACTGGAGACGTCGTTCAGTACGTACTCCAAATACTATACACAGATTCCAACAACGCAGCCGAATACGAGGCCTTATTGCATGGTCTCCGGATGGCTATCTCCATGGGCATACAACGCCTGGAGGTGCGCGAGGACTCAAACCTGGCAATATCTCAAATAAATGGAGATTTCGATGCCAAGGTTCCAAAGATGGCAGCTTATCGTAATGTCGTCCTAAAAATGTCGGCTCGGTTCGAGGGGCTCGAGTTCCATCACATGGCCCGAGAGAGTAATCAAGCGCCGGACGTTCTCGGTCGCATTGGCGCCAAGCGTGACCCCGTCCCACCTAATATCTTTCTGGAAAAACTTTCCAAGCCATCCGTGGTGTGGCAGGGGGAAAGCATCGACACTAGTCTGGATCCGAAGACAACTCCAGATTTCGAACACATAGATATCATCGGCGGCTCAGCCACCGAAATAACACCGTCGGCCCATCTCATTATGGCAGTCATTGCCCCATGGACCGAACCCTTCTTGGCCTACCTTAATAGGAAGGAACTTCCTGAGGATCAGAATGAGGCGCACCGCATTGTCCGGCGTTCGAAGGCCTATAAGGTTCACGATGGAAAACTATATAAGAAAAGCGCTACCGGAGTCCTTCAAAGATGTATCTCCGAGGAGGAGGGGCGACAGCTCCTGGCTGAGATTCACGCCGGTCTTGGCGGGCACCACGCTGCAGCTCGGGCCCTTGTTAGGAAGGCCTTCCGTACAGGGTTTTATTGGCCGACGGCCCGAGCAGATGCCCAGGACCTTGTCCAACGTTGCGTCGGATGCCAACTCTTCGCCAACCAAAGCCATATGCCCCCCACTGCCCTACAAACAATCCCCATCACTTGGCCTTTTGCGGTCTGGGGACTGGATATGGTTGGACCCCTTAAAGGAGGAAGCCATAAGAAAAAATATTTGTTGGTCATGGTGGATAAATTCGCTAAGTGGATAGAGGCCAAACCAGTTAAAACGGCTGAATCTAGGCCGGTGATAGAATTCATATCCGGCGTTGTACACCGTTATGGTGTTCCGCACAGTATCATCACCGATAACGGCTCCAACTTCACAGCCGACGAAGTAAAAACCTGGTGCGCCAATCTGGGCATCAAGCTCGATTACGCCTCTGTCTATCACCCACAGACAAATGGTCAAGTCGAAAGAGCCAATGGTCTCATTATGAGCGGCATTAAGCCTAGACTAGTGCGGTCTTTGAAGGAACCAGACAAGCACTGGGTTGAGGAGCTCGACTCCGTACTCTGGGGGCTGCGGACCACTCCCAATCGCACTACCGGATACACACCTTTTTTCATGGTGTACGGCGCAGAGGCGGTACTACCCTGTGACATTATTCATGACTCACCTCGAGTGTGCATGTACGAAGAGAGAGAGGCCGAGCTCGATCGGCAGGACAGCTTACATGCCCTGGAGGAGGAGCGCGATGTCACAAAAGCCCATTCCGCATTTTATCAACAGCAGGCTCACAGGTATCAAAGCAGAGAAGTGCGGGCCAAAACTTACAACGTCGGCAAACTCGTTCTACGCCTGACGGAGAAGAAAAAGGACAAACTCAAGCCCAAGTGGGAAGGTCCCTTCATCATCGACAAAGTTCTCACCGGAGGGGCGTACCGCTTGCGTGATGTGTCAGACAATCGACTAGAGCCGAACCCCTGGAATGCGGCCAGACTCCGAAGATTCTATGCCTAGCGTTGAACTCTTTGTTCGTCTCCTTCCTCTTATTGTTTTCATCATTTTTTCTCTCTTTTCGTTTTTTCTCTTTAGCCTTAAAAAGCTTCCGTGCGGTTAGACCTTGCACCCCCAACGCATACATCTTCAAGTATGTACGTCTATTATACCTGGGGGCTTCTTGGACAGAAGCTTGCTATTACTATTTTCCGAGCATCAAGCTCATCACATATGCGTTTTCTCCCATATGTACCTTTTCTTTGCCATTATATGCATCGATATGACTTAAGTTTTGGCCAAGCTGGGTTGCCTGGCTCCTGTGCTTATGCCCTACGTTCACGTTAGTTCGGCTAGGGCATAAAGGGAGCACCTCTGCGATTGTTACTGCCGGGTCATCCGGATGTGTACCTCAGACTGGGTGAAGCCGAAAGCTAGCATTCTTAAGGGAATATTCGGTCGGTGAACTAAAGATGTTTTTGCACTCGTTCCGTTGTGAACCCCCAGAAGCTATACACACTATGATTTTTTTCATCACAGTCCGGACATGCACATAGATGCATGCACACCCAGGGAAAGGAACCCTTAACGGAGCTATTCTCCCTGGAAGATGTTTCTTACAATTTTAATGTAATATAACATAACTAGCCGGATACAACTTGTCTGTTCAAGCAACTATGCCCCCTACGCCTGGTTTCCACGCATACCCCGGTTTATTTTGCCGCTCAGGTATTCGGAAACACTCCGCACCTTCGGGTCGAGAGGTCGAAGCAAAAAGGTCGGCCATGACAATCGTTTTACAATCGAGCTAGAAGGAAAGTACATAGTCACTTAGGACTTAAAAACTTCCTCCTCTATACCGTCCAACAGGCAGTCTAATTTACAATCATGTTGGGAATACCTAGCAGCCACCTCTACTTGGTCATATACTAAACTAACGGGAATTTCTTCCCCATTTGACCCTAGCGGTCTGACCCGGGCCATGTGATTCAGATCCAGCTTGGTATACCGCGTTTTTACCATGGCCCAGGCCTCTCGTGCACCCTCTCGGCAGGCCGATATCTTCCATAGTCGGATACGCCGCCGCGCTCCCTTGAACAGCTCTACAAGCTTCTCCATACTCCCTGGAGGGGAGGCGGAAGGCCATAAGGCCTTGGCTACACTCCGCATTGCCTGCCGAGCTTGCTTGTGCAACTGCGACAGCCCTTGCAGAAGATCACTTGATGATCCGGACACCTCCTCTTCGGGACGGCCCGTCAACATACCTGCAATCACAGCTATATCAGCTACTTTTATCTCCAAACTGTTATAAGGTAAATTCGGCCACATACTGAATATGCCGCCTCGCAGCTTTTTGTTCTCCTTCACGGAGTCGGCTAGCTGGGCCCGCACATCCTTCAGCTCTTCACCTAGCTGGGTGTTTGCATCTTGGAGTTTGTTTTTCTCCTGTCTGACACGGGTCAAAACCCGCTCGCCTGCGGCATGCAGTCTTTTCGACTCTTTTTCCTCCAGTTGATCCGATGATCCTATTATGAGATAAAGCCGCAGTGTTAACACGGTCGCTACACAATAACTGTTTCTCGATGGAGGGAAATATTACCGGAAGACGCCGCCTTGGATTTTTTCTAGTTCGGCGGTCACTGCGTTTAACTGCGTCCGGCACTTTTCTAGCTCTTGGGCTAGCACGTCGTTCTTCTCAGACAGAACCTGATTGTGCAGCGATCCTCAAATCAGTTGCTCCAACAACTTTAAGTCTCGGGGGCTACTGGCATACGGTTATCATACTGAGACACAGTAAACTGACCTGCACATATTTTAAATGCTGGTTTGTGGCTCTGCCAAGCCCATCTCGAGCAGCTCGGATGTATGCATCAGCCGAGCTGAAGGCATTAAACGCCTCTTCCGAAAAGCGGGGGTCTCGTAAAATGGCCCTCCGGCGCCGATAATTCATGGCGCTTTCCACTTCCGAGTTGGTGGCGGACATATTTTTCGAGCCCTCGGCCGAAGGACAGTCCGGCGTCACTCCCATATCGGCCCCCGTCCCCTCGGCTGGGGATGGATCCCAGCTGTTGGGGGTATTGTTGACCGGACCCCCGGACACAGTCCGGCGGACTCTTTTCCTGATACGGGACGAACATGAAAGTCACAGTTGGATGCGACTATTAAAAAACATATTTACAAACCCATACCTCTTTGACGAGGGCCCGACCGTGTCTTCGTTTGCCTTCCTCTTCGAAGGCTTGCCCAGTGCGGGAGCCGCTCTCTTCGGAGTCGCTCCTGAAGTAGCACGGTATGTCAAACGCCTCCCCTTCGAAGCACGAGACAGTGCGGTGGGTGAGGCGGAACGAGGGAACCCTTTCGGGGGAGATGTCTCATGACTACTTACGTGCGAAGCGGGGAGAAGACCAGGTTAATCGGTGATGATGGCCACTTCGGTGTCGTCGTAGCTCGCCTGGTAAAACACGCCATTCTCGAGCACCACGAATATATCCGGATCCTCTTCGAATCCGGGGTCAAGGTCCCGATCGTGGCCCTCGGGCTGCGGGGCGGGGCTGTGAAGCCCCTCGGAAATCTTTCGCCAGTGCTGTTACAAATGGACGGGTTAATATTCATTGAACGAAGCTCAGGGAGTGGAATGAGTAGAGCAGAAGAGTTGGGGGCTTACCCAGCTAGGAGGACTGTACATGCAATATCCTTCTTGTGCGTGATGCGCAGGAACTCCTCTTCCTCACCCTTGAACAGTTCGGCCAATATTTTGGCTAGGGCGGCAGGGGTGTCCGGACCTTTCCTGCCGCAGCGGGAGGCGTCATCTTCCTCATTGTAGTTCCACATGGGAAGTCCTCTGTATTGAAGTGGCTGGACCCCCGCACTATGGAGGTCGCCATCACTTCGACTATCGTATATCTGGACTGGGCAAGCGTCCTGATCTTGCTCAGGAGTTGGCGTACTTCCGCGCTGTCTTCCTCCTCGAGGCTCCAAGGACGCCAGCTGCGGTGTTTCTTTAGAGGAACACTTGCAAACTTGGGGAGACCCCTCCAGACTGGATCTGGAAGTACGACGTCCTTGATGTAAAACCACTCAGTGGTCCACTCTTCGGAAGCTTTCTTCGGTGTGCCGGATAGGTATCCGGTCTCAGCAATACGCCATATTTCGGCTCCGCCCACTTCAAAAATTGATCCCTCGTGGTTACGCAGGACAAGACAAAATAACCTTCTCCACAGATCAAAATGGGCCTCACAACCCAGGCATAGTTCGCATAAAGCGACATAGCCTGCGATATGCAGGACGGAGGCTGGGGTAAAGTTGTGCAGCTGGAGGCCATAATATTCCAGAAGCCCTCGGAGGAATGGGTGAATTGGAAATCCCACGCCTCTTAGCAAATAGGGGACGAAGCACACTCGTTCCCCCGCAGATGGATTGGGGAAATCCTCCGCCTGGGTTTTGCCGTTGAAGGAAGCCAACCCTGCTCGAACTGGGACCAGATCTGCAGGAGGGAGAAACCCCTACGTTTGCAACTTCTCTAGCTGACCATGGGATACGGAGCACCTCTCCCACTCGCCTTTCTCTGGGTCGGAATGAGAGGAGGAGCGGGGAATGCTAGCCATGGTGGAATGATCTTTCCTAGCAATCTCTGAGCATTTTCTCCGCGTGGTGCCGAATGGGCCTGAGATCCAATCTCTTTAAATAGACGATCTTTCTTGCGTGGCCGGGGTGTTATTCGCAAAAAATACCCTGACCATCCGCATTCGCTCGACACATGGAAGCTGAAGTCACCGATGCATAGAAGCCGAGGGGTGCGACATTGAATTAAAAGCCGAATACATTACTTGGAAGTCGTCGGAGGAGGAACCTACCTTGCAATGCCAAAGACAATCTATGCGCCGAACACCTCGTCATTGAAGACTGGTTCAGGGGCTACTGAGGGAGTCCTGGACTAAGGGGTCCTCGGGCGTCCGGCCTGTTAGCCATGGCCGGACTGATGGGCTGTGAAGATACAAAGACCGAAGACCGCACCCGTGTCCGCATGGGACTCTCCTTGGCGTGGAAGGCAAGCTTGGCGACCAAATATGTAGATTCCTTTCCTTTGTAACCGACCTTGTGTAACCCTAGATCCTCCTGGTGTCTATAAACCGGAGGACTTAGTCCGGAGGGGGGATATACTCATTACCATAGTCATACAGGCTAGACTTCTAGAGTTAACCATTACGATCTCGTGGTAGATCAACTCTTGTAATACTCATATTCATCAAGATCAATCAAGCAGGAAGTAGGGTATTACCTCCATAGAGAGGGCCCGAACCTGGGTAAACATCATGTTCCCTGTCTCCTGTTACCATTGACCTTAGACGCACAGTTCGGGACCCCCTACCCGAGATCCGCCGGTTTTGACACCGACACTAACCACTCTGCGCTCCAAAGTGGACAGAGACGATGTAATCCTCGACAAGAGGCCCAAATCCATATCTTTCAAACCAGCAGATGAAATAGTCAAATTTCAAGTGCACCTGACAGATCCAAACAAAACAGCATCCATTGGAGCACAGCTGGATCCGACGATCGACGCTAGCTACGAGCATTCCTCCGTGAAAATTGGGACATTTTTTCCTGGCATCCTTCGGACATGCCCAGAATCCCACGACGACTGGCCGAACACAGCCTCAACATAATAAAAGGGTTCAAACCAGTCAAGCACACACTACGGTGCTTTTCCCAGCCCAAACGACAAGCTATGGGCGAGGAGCTAGCCAAGCTACTTGAAGCCGGGTTCATTAGATAAATCAAGCACCCGGACTAGCCAGCCAACCTAGTCATGGTACCGAAGAAGGATAAATCCTGGCGCCTCTGTATCAATTTCAAAGACCTCAATAAGGCTTGCCCTAAGGACCCCTTCCTGCTGCCCCGCATTGACCAAATCATTGACGCAACCGCAGGACATGACTCATTGTGTTTCCTCGATGCATACTCCGGATACCATCAAATTAAGATGAAGGAGTCCGATCAGGCCGCAATGGCATTCATTACCCCTTATGGGCCTTTCTGCTTCAACACTATGCCTTTCGGGCTCAAAAACGTGGGCGCCACTTACCAACGCATGATTCAAACATGCCTGGAAAAACAAATTGGCAAGATAGTGGAGGCATACATGGATGATGTAGTCATCAAGGCTAAACATGTCAAATCATTGGTGGACGATCTACGCCTCACATTCGACAACCTCCGAACATATGACATACGGCTCAATCCGGAAAAATGTGTCTTCGGCGTTCCAGCCGGAAAACTATTCGGGTTCATTGTTTCCAATAGAGGAATCGAAGCGAACCCAGCCAAAATTTGAGCCCTGTCACAATTGGCAATGCCAACAGACCTAAAGCAGGTCCAAAAACTAGTTGGTTGTGTGGCGGCCTTAAGCCGCTTCATCTCCAGATTAGGAGAAAAGGCGCTACCACTTTATCGACTACTCCGGCGCCTCGACCACTTTGAATGGATGGATGCGGCTACAGCCGGACTGGAAGAAATAAAAGCCTTGTTAGCAGGCAACCCAACCCTAGCCGCACCAGGTGTCGGCAAGCCTATGTTGCTCTACATATCTGCGACTCACCAGGTAATAAGCTCCGTACTCGTTGTTGAACGAGAGGAAGAGGGACACAAATTCCCCATACAGAAACCGGTGTACTATGTATCGGCGGTCCTTACACCATGCAAATCTCGATACCCGCACTATTAGAATATAGTGTATGCGATCTTCATGGCATCTCGGAAGCTACGACACTACTTTCAAGAGTGCTCGATCACAGTGGCATCCGAAGTACCACTCAATGACATCATAAATAATTGGGACGCCATCGACCGCATAGCCAAATGGGCCATCGAGCTCTTACCATTTGAAATAACATACAAGCCGTGCCGAGCTATTAAATCTCAGGTGTTGGCCGACTTTGTCGCCGAGTGGACGGAAGCCAAACTCCCTAAAGAGTACAACACATACTCCAACTGGGTAATGTACTTCGACGGCTCTAAAGTGTTAGCCGGATTAGGGGCTGGTGGCATCTTGACATCCCCTACAGGGGACACAGTCTGCTACGTGTTACAAATCATGTATACGGACTCCAACAATGCGGCCGAATACGAGGCACTACTACATAGTCTCTGAATGGTTGTCTCTATGGGCATACAGCGCCTAGAGGTGCGTGGGGACTCGAACCTCGCAATATCCCAAATAAATGGAGAATTCGATGCGAAGGATCCAAAGATGGCGGCATATCGAAATGTCGTACTCAAAATATCAGCTCGGTTTGAGGGGCTCGTGTTCCATCACATTGCTCGAGACAGTAATCAGGCAGCGGGCATCCTTGCTCGAATGGCGGCTAAATGCAATCCCATCCCACCTAACACCTTTATGGAAAGGCTCTTCAAGCCATTCGTGGTATGGCAGGACGAGAGCGGAAACACTAGTCCGGAGCCAATCATACCCCCAGATGCCGAACACAATTCTGATATCATCAGGGGATCGGGCACCGAAATGACACCTTCTGCCCATGTAATCATGGCTGTCATGGCTCCATGGACCGAACCCTTCCTGGCCTACCTTAATAGGAAGGAGCTCCCTGATGACCAGAATGAGGCCCGTCGCATAGTCTGACGCTCTAAAGCCTACAAAGTTCACGAAGGTGAACTCTACAAGAAAAGTACTACTGGAGTTCTTCAAAGATGCATCTCCGAAGAGGAGGGACGGCAACTCTTGGCCGAAATACATGCTGGTCTTGGTGGCCATCACGCTGCAGCTCGGGACCTCGTAAGCATGGCCTTCCGTACAGGTTTCTTTTGGCCAACGGCCCAAGCATATGCACAGGCCCTTGTACAGCGTTGCGTAGGATGTCAGATTTTCGCCAATCAAAGTCATATGCCGCCCACTGCCTTAAGAATAGTCCCCATTACTTGGCCTTTTGCGGTCTAGGGGCTAGACATGGTCGGACCCCTTAAAGGGGGAAGCCACAAGAAGAAATATTTGCTGGTTATGGTGGATAAATTCACTAAGTGGATAGAGGCCAAACCAGTAAAAACGGCTGAAGTCGGTCCGGTGATCGACTTTATATCCAGCATGGTCCACCGTTATGGTGTCCCGCACAGCATCATTACTGACAATGGCTCTAATTTCACAGCCGATGAGGTAAAAAATTGGTGTGCTAATTTGGGCATTAAGCTCGATTACACCTCCGTATATCACCCTCAAACAAATGGTCAGGTCGAACGGGCTAATGGCCTGATAATGAGTGGTATCAAACCCAGGCTAGTGTGATCCCTACGGGAGTCATATAAACAATGGGTGAAGGAACTCGATTCCGTACTCTGGGGACTGCGGACTACGCCCAATCGTACAACCGGATACACTCCCTTTTTACGGTGTACGGCGCAGAGGCTGTCTTACCCTGCGACATTATTCATGACTCACCTCGAGTGCGCATGTATGAAGAGAGAGAGAGGCCAAGCTCGATCAGCAGGACGACCTAGATGGCCTGGAGGAGGAGCGTGACATTGCAAAGGCTCGTTCTGCATTCTATCAACAACAGGCTCGGCGATACCAAAGCAGAGAAGTGCGGGCCAAGACTTATAATGTCGACGAACTCGTTCTACGCCTCCCAGAGAAGAAGAAGGATAAGCTCAAACCAAAATGGGAGGGCCCCTTTATTATAGATGAAGTTCTCACATGAGGGGCCTATCGCCTTCGTAATGCATCGGGTAATCACCTAGAGCCGAATCCATGGAACGCTGCTTGGCTCCGAAGATTCTACCCATAAGTGTGGCCACGTTTCTTTTTCGTTTTTTCTCCTCTTCATTTCTTTTTATTTCCTCGTTTTTGTACGATTTCCAGGATATGTTCGGATAGGCCAAACACTTGAGGGGTACACATCCTAAAATGTATATACCCCAAAATGACTGGGGGCTTCTTTTACCGAAGCTTAATATCATTCAGAGCCTGGAGCTCACAATATATACGCCGTTTGCTCATATACACCTTTTTTGCCATTATATGCACCTCTATGACTTAAGTTTTGGCCAAGCTGGGTTGCCTCGCTCCTGTGTTTATGCCCTACGTTCCCGATTGTTCGGCTAGGGCGTAAAGAGAGCACCTCTGTGATTTTTACAACCGGGTAATCCGGACCTGTACCTCAGACGGGTGAAGCCGAAAGCTAGCATTCTTAAGACAATAAGTGGTCGATAATCAAACGATAGATTGTTACGTTCTTGTAACTTCTTAAATGCGGGACAGTTCTTCTGTGCTGCGGATCAAAGCCCAGGCACGCACATTTAAAGCATGCCAACCCAAGGAAAGGAACCCTTAACGGAACTATTCTCCTTGGAATATGTTTCTTACATATGTAATATAACATACACCCTGAACTCAAATTTTTTGTCTGTTAGAGCACAATGACTAGGTTGCCTGGTTTCCGGACATAGTGAATGCTTCTTTTCATTCCAAAATAGTATCCGGAAACACTCCACCATTTTGGTTTGGAGGTTAAAGCCGAAAGCCTGCGATGACAAACTTTCCACATGTTCGCATAAAGGCACAGGTTGATCATAAAGTACATTAATGCATCGAATCAAATGCCTATTCCTTATCTATTCCATCTATAAGACTGTCCAACCTACAGTCTTCCTGTGAATACTTCGCAGCCATTACTTGGTCATACACCAAATTCAATGGAATTTCTTTCCCGTCTGGTCCCTGCGGTCCCACTCAGGCCATATGATTAGGATCCAGCTTGGTGAAGCGTGTTTTCACCATCGCCCAGGCTTCTCGTGCGCCTTCACGGCAGGCAGATATCTTCCATAGCTCATAGCAGCGCCGGGCACCTCTGGACAGGTTTGCCAAGCCCTCCATACTTTCTGGAGGGGTATCGGGTGGCCATAAAGCCTTGACCATACTCCTCATGGCTTTCTGGGCCCGAGCATGTACCGCGGACAGTTCCTTCAGCACGTCGCCTTGAAATCCGGATACTTCTTCTTCCGGCCGACCAGTTAGCAGACCTGCAGCAACAGAGTCATGACATTCCGAATTATGGACTAAACATGAGCCCCTATGGTGGTTTAAAAAAAGAGGGAAGACATACCAAACATGTCGCCCTTCAACCTTTCATTTTCCTTCCGAACGGCCGATAGTTGAGCCTTCAAGCTCTCTATCTCTTCGGATTGTTTGTCTTTTTCATCCTCGTGTTTGTTCTTCTCGGACGTGCTCATTGCGGCCTTTTTCATTTCCGCCAGATCGGCAGTGACAACATTCAACTGCGTCTGGTTTGTTTTCAGCTCCTGGGATAGTGTAGTATTCTTTTTCCTTAAGAACCTGCAGGATAAATCGATTCTTAAACCGGTTATTCTCGCCGCTTCAAGTGTCGGGGGCTACTGGCATATGACTATCAAAATTGCACAAACTTTTACCTGTATGTCCTTTGAGAACAGCTGAGTGACTCCGGCAAGTCCGTATCGAGCGGCCCGGATATATGCGTCCACCGAACTAAGTGCGGTAAATTCCTGCTCGGAAAAAGCTGGAGCGCGCATGGCTTCTTTCAGTCGACGGTGATTCATTATGCTCTCCACCTCGGAATTTGTGACGGATATGTCATCCGAATCTTCATGAGGTGGGGGAATCAGCATTGCATCGGCCCTCGTCCTAGCTGAGGAGTCCGGCGCCAGATTGGCTGACATTCGGCGAATAGGGCGTTTTCCCACAGTTGCTGCGTGCTCCTCCTGAATCATGAATAAAAAGGGACTTTAGCAATCCGAACTCGTGCTCAGGCATGTATCAAGCGGACATACCTCTTGGAAGACTATGAGGCCTCTACGGTGCCCCTGGTCTCTTTTTGTTTTAAGCGATTACCCTGCACCGGGGCTGCTCTCGAAGGGGTGCGGCCCGCCGCGCGCCGATCCTATAAAAGTACGGTTGGTATAAGGGATAAAGGCGCAAGTGGGGATTTCTTTCTGAAAGATCTTAAATACTTACGATGGAGAAAGGATAGGGGCGGGGATAGTCTGCTATGGAGAGGTTGGATGCATCTTTTTATAGTAATGGCCATAACCTCAATTATCGAGAGCCCAGTATGGGCTAATAATCTGACCTTGCTGACCAGCCTTTTTATTTCTGCACTGTCCTCCTCCTTGGGACTTCGGGGACGCCAGTTGAGGCGCTTCTTTAGGGGAGCGCTGGAAAATTCGGGAAGGCCGCGCCGAACTGGGTCCGGTAGTGGGACGTCATCCATGTAAAACCACTCCGAAGACCATTGTGGATATGTCTCTTTGGGAGTTCCCACGGGGTATCCGGGTCCGGCTATACGCCATACTTCGGCACCGCCCACTTCAAATATGGAACCTCCTCGATGGCGGGGGACAAGACAAAAGAACTTTTTCCATAGTTCGAAATGGGCCTCAATGCCCAAGAACAGCTCGCAGAGGGCAACGAAACCTAAGATGTGCAGAATTGAACCTGGGGTGAGGTTGTGCAGCTGAATGTCATAAAATTCCAATAGGCCCCTGAGAAAGGGATGGATTGGAAAGCCTAAGCCCCGTAACAGAAATGGGACGAAGCACACCCTCTCCTCCTTATTGGGGTTGGGGAAATTTTCAACCATTACGTCATTGCCGATGGAGGCCAATCCCGCTCGAACGGAGACTAGATCTGCGAGGGGAAGATAGCCATGCGTCTGGAGTCGACTCAGTTGAAGATGAGGCACTGAGCAGCTTTGCCAATCGCCCTCTTGAGGGCCATGGGGACGCGAGGAAGAGCCTGGGGCGCTGGCCATGTTTGGAGGCTTTTTGTGGCTGATCTTGGTGTTTCCTCTGCTCGATGTGGATGGCACTTTGGATTTGGTCTCTTTATATAGACGCCATCCCTGCGTGGCTGGGTGTTTTATTTTTAATAAAAAAATGGTGGACCGTTCGCATTCGCTCGACATGTGGAAATCTAGGCGGCAACAGGAAGGAATCATAAAGGCAGAACACAGAGGTCAAAACCGGACTGTCGTCCATCCGAAGTATAATGAAGAACCCGCCTTGCAAAGCCGAAGATATAAGCTGGATACTACATCATCATTGAAGGCAAGTTCGGGGGCTACTGAGGGAGACCTGGATTCGGGGGTCCTCAGGTGTCTGGCCCACTCGATATGGGCCGGGCTGGTGGGCCGTGAAGATAAACTGGAAGATCATTCCCCGTGTTCGGGTAGGACTCTTGGATGCGTGGACGGAAAGATTGGAGTCCGGATGTATTGTTTCCTTCCCTTGTAAACCGATTATGTACCCCTCCGGTGTATATATAAACTGGAGGGTTAGGTCCGTAGGGATCATCAGAATTCATATAGGCTAGACATCTAGGGTTTAGCCATTACGATCCCGAGGTAGATCGACTCTTGTACCCCATATACTCATCAAATACAATCAAGCAGGATGTAGGGTTTTACCTCCATTAAGAGGGCCCGAACCTGGGTAAACATCGTGTTCCCATGTCCCTTGTTATCTTCGATCCTCAGACGCACAGTTCGGGACCCCCTACCCGAGATCGGCCGGTTTGGACACCGACGGTACTGTTGTGAACTCATTATTTATTTATATTGGTGTAATATCTACTGTATTCCAAATTTTCCATGGTTCATACCCCCCCCCCCGATACTAGCCATAGATGCATCAAAATAAGCAAACAACACGCGAAAACAGAATCTATCAAAAACAGAACAGTCTGTAGCAATCTGGATATTTCAAATACTTATGCAACTCTAAAAATCCTAAGAAAATAGGAGGTCCTAGATAATGTGTCTATTAATCTTCTGCAAAAAGAATCAACTAAAAAGCACTCTCCAGCTAAAAATAAGAATTGTTTTCGTGAGGCGCAAAAGTTTCTGTTTTTCAGCAAGATCAAATCAACTATCACCGTAGGTTATCCCATAGGTCTTACTTGGCACAAACACTAATTAAAACACAAAACCACATCTAACCAGGGGCTAGATGAAATATTTATTGCAAAACAGGACCTAAAAAGTAAGAACAAAAATAAAATTGGGTTGCCTCCCAACAAGCTCTATTGTTTAACGCCCCTAGCTAGGCATAAAAAACACGAATAGATCTAAGTGTTATCATCTTTGGCATGCAATCCATAAGTGGCTCTCATAATAGATTCATAAGGCAATTTAATTTTCTTTCCAGGGAAGTGTTACATGCCTTTCCTTAACGGAAATTGAAATCTAATGTTTCCTTCTTTCATATCAATAATTGTACCAATCGTTCTAAGGAAAGGTCTACCAAGAATAATAGGACATGTAGGATTGCAATCTATATCAAGAACAATGAAATCTACGGGCACATAATTCCTATTAGCAACAATAAGAACATCATTAATCCTTCCCATAGGTTTCTTAATAGTGGAATCCGCAAGATGCAAATTTAAAGAACAATCATCAAATTCACGGAAACCTAACACATCACATAAAGTTTTGGGAATCGTGGAAACACTAGCACCCAAATCACACAAAGCATAGCATTCATAATCTTGAATCTTAATCTTGGTAGTAGGTTCCCACTCATCATAAAGTTTTCTAGGGATAGAAACTTCCAATTCAAGCTTTTCTTCAAAAGATTGCATCATAGCATCAACGATATGTTTAGTAAAAGCTTTGTTTTGATTATAAGCATTAGGAGAATTCAACATGGATTGAAACAAGGAAATACAATCAATTAAAGAGCAATTATCATAATTAAATTCCCTGAAATCCAAAAGAGTGGGTTCATTGCTACTTAAAGTTTTGACCTCTCGAATCCCACTTTTATCAATTTTTGCATCAAGATCTAAAAACTCCGAATCATTGGGACGCCTTCTAACTAAAGTTGACTCATCTCCAGTCCCATCTTTATCAAGATTTACATTGGAAAACAAAGATTCAATAGGAGTCACATCAATTACTGTAAGATCTTCATCATTATTTTCACGGAAACTAGAAGAACACACTTTTATAAGCCAATATTTCTTAGCACGCATCTTAGCGTTCTTTCTTTGCACTCATCAATGGAAATTCTCATGGCTTTGAGAGACTCATTGATATCATGCTTGAGTGGAATAGATCTAAGTTTCAAAGAATCAACATCAAAAGAAATTCCACGTTCCTAGCCAAATCATCAATCTTAAGCAGTTTTTCTTCAATCAAAGCGTTGAAATTCTTTTGCGAACTAATAAATTATTTAACACTATTCTTAAATTCAGAGGGGATCTTATTATAATTTCCTTAAGAATTGTTGTAGGAATTACCATAATTATTAGAGGAATTACTAGGAAACGGCCTAGGATTAAAATTACCTCTATACGCGTTATTACCAAAATTGTTCCTACCAACAAAATTCACATCCATAGATTCATTATTGTTTTCAATCAAAGTAGACAAAGGCATATCATTAAGATCAATAGGAGCACTCTTATTAGCAAACAATTTCATAAGATCATCCATCTTTCCACTCAAAACATTTATTTCTTCAATCGCATGCACTTTTTTACTAGTGGAAGATCTTTCGGTATACCATTGAGAATAATTAACCATAATATTATCTAGGAGTTTAGTAGCTTCTCCTAAAGTAATTTCCATAAAAGTGCCTCCCGCGGCCGAATCTAAAATATTTCTAGAAGCAAAATTTAATCCGGCATAAAAAAATTGTATAATCATCCACAAATTCAAACCATGAATAGGGCAATTTCTAATCATCAATTTCATCCTCTCCCAAGATTGTGCAACATGTTCATGATCAAGTTGCTTAAAATTCATAATATCGTTCCTAAGGGAGATGATCTTAGCGGGAGGAAAATACTTGGAAATAAAAGCATCTTTACACTTGTTCCATGAATCAATACTATTTTTACGCAAAGATGAAAACCAAGTTTTAGCGCGATCCCTAAGCGAGAGCGGAAATAGCTTCAACTTAACAATATCATTATCCACGGTTTTTTGCATATCACACAAATCAACGAAATTATTTAGATGGGATGCGGCATCCTCATTGGTAAGGCCGGAAAATTGATCTTTCATAACAAGATTCAGCAAAGCAGTATTAATTTCACAAGATTCCGCATTAGCATCGGGAGCAATCGGAGTACTAATAAAATCATTGTTGGTGGTGTTGGAAAAGTCATACAATTTGGTATTATCTTGAGCCATCGTGACAAAGCAAGCAATCCAACACACGAGCACACAAAAAGCAAACGAAGAAGACGAACGGAAGAGGGGCAAAGAAAAAGGCGAATCTTTTCGAAAATTGTTTTAGAAGTGGGGGAGAGGAAAACGAGAGGCTAATGGTGAATAATGTAATGCGAGGGATGAGAGTTTATGATGGGTACTTGGTATGTCTTGGCTTGGCGTAGATCTCCCCGGCAACGGCGCCAGAAATCCTTCTTGCTACCTCTTGAGCTTGCGTTGGTTTTTTCCTTGAAGAGGAAAGGGTGATGCAGCAAAGTAGCGTAAGTATTTTCCTCAGTTTTGAGAACCAAGGTATCAATCCAGTAGGAGACTACGCGCAAGCCACCGAATACCTGCACAAACAAATACCAACCTTGCACCCAACGCGATAAAGGGGTTGTCAATCCCTTCACGGTTAATTGCAACGTGAGATCTGATGAAGATGGATAAACAGTAAAGTAATATTTTTGGTATTTTTAGTTTATGGAACGAAGAGTAAAAGATTACAAAGAAAGTAAATAGGAAACTAGAATTGTAGATTAGAAACTTATATGATGGAAAATAGACCCGGGGGGCATAGGTTTCACTAGAGGCTTCTCTCAAGATAGAAAATATTACGGTGGGTGAACAAATTACTGCCGAGCAATTGATAGAAAAGCACAAAGTTATGAAGATATCTAGGGCAATGATAATGAATATAGGCATCACGTCCGTGTCAAGTAGACCGAAACGATTCTGCATCTACTACTATTACTCCACACATCGACCGCTATCCAGCATGCATCTAGAGTATTAAGTTCATAAAAAACGGAGTAACGCCTTAAGAAAGATGACATGATGTAGAGGAATTAACTCAAACAATATGATGAAAACCCCATCTTTTTATCCTCGATGGCAACAATACAATATGTGTCGGTTCCCCTGTCACTAGGATCGAGCACCGCAATATTGAACCCAAAGCTAAGCACTTCTCTCATTGCAAGAAAAACGAATCTAGTTGGCCAAACCAAATCAATAGTTCGAAGAGACTTGCAGAGATATCAAATCATGCATATAAGAATTCAGAGGAGATTCAAATAATATTCATAGATAAGCTGATCATAAATCCACAATTCATAGGATCTCGGCAAACACACCGCAAAAGAGTATTACATCGAATAGATCTCCAAGAATATCGAGGAGAACTTTGTATTGAGAATCAAAGAGAGAGAGAGAAGAAGCCATCTAGCTACTAGCTATGCACCCGTAGGTCTGAGGTAAACTACTCACGCTTCATCGGAGAGGCAGTGGTGGTGATGCAGGATGCCGGAAAAGGCCCCAAGATGGGATCTCGCAGGTACAGAAGGTTGCGGCGGTGGAAAAGTGGTTTCGTGGCTCCCCTGGAAGTTTTTGGGGTATAAGAGTATATATATAGGAGGAAGACCTAGGTCAGGAGGCCACCGAGGGGCCCACAAGGTTGGGGGCGCACCCTCCACCCTTGTGGCCGCCTCGTGGCTCTTCTGACTTGCACTCCAAGTCTCCTGGGTGTTTTCTGGTCCAAGAAAAATCATCGCGAAAGTTTTATTCCGTTTCTGCGAAACTCTAAAACAAGGAAAAAACTGAAACTGGCACTGGGCTCTAGGTTAATAGGTTAGTCCCAGAAATCATATAAAATAGCATATTAATGCATATAAAACATCCAAAATAGATAATATAATAGCATGGAACAATCAAAAATTATAGATACGTTCGAGACATATCAGGGGGCGCCCCTAGCACACCCCAGACAATTGTCTAGCCGTGTGCGGCGCCCCCCTCCACCGTTTACACCCTCACTCATATTTTCATAGTGCTTAGGCCAAGCCCTGCGAGGATCACTTCACCATCACCGTCACCATGCCGTCGTGCTGACGGAACTCATCTACTACCTCAACGTCTTGTTGGATCAATAAGGCGAGGGACGTCATCGAGCTGAACGTGTGCAGAACGCGGAGGTGTCGTGCGTTTGGTACTTGATCGGTTGAAGCGCGAAGAAGTTCGACTACATCAACCGCGTTGAGATACGCTTCCGCTTACGGTCTACGAGGGTATGTAGACACACTCTCCCCCTCGTTGCTATGCATCTCCATGGATAGAACATTGCGTGTGCGTAGAAAAATTTTGGTTTTCCATGCAACAATTCCCAGCAGCTATAAAATGGTCATCTCCATAATTAAGGTCGTGAGACCGGAACAATGCATTAGGTCCTGTGGATCATCATTATCTTATATTGTCTTCGCTCCTCGTAGATATCTCCACCTGTCACCTAAAGGTCATGAATTCACTAAACAATATGTGTTACCTATGTAGGTCTTCAGGTTGCATGGGCACTTAAATTAGACAACACGCATTACTCTCACCACGGATAAAAAAACTTAGTAAATAATTATAAACTATAACGATGAATGATGATGTATAGAATAGGCATAAATGAATCTTACCAATCACCGACATCTCCCGCGCCTATGGGGAATTACTCTTGCATGGGAGAAAAATAATCAAACATCACAGAGATTAAAACAAGGGCAATCATCAATAACATCACGAAGATCTACAATAAGATGAATGACTAAACAAATCTCAATCTCAAGATGAGTACAAATAGAGTTATCAACCTTAGTCTTACAAACTGGAACTCCTCTCCCTATGGTGATGTTGCGACGACAGGAAATGAAGATGGGTGAACGAGAAGGAATGGACCTCTGGTAGTTCTTCTTCTCCGGATCTCTTCTCCCTCTGTTCTGGATGGTGTGGCGGCGGCTGTGTCTCTCTGATGCAGTCTCTCCCTTCACGAAAGTTGGTCGTGTAGATGAGGTAGAGTTGGCGGCAACTGGTAATCAGTGCGCTCGTACCAAAGGTTGTTTGCGCTCTAGACACCGGTGAAGTTTCGCCCACAAGAAAAGTTGCTCTATTTGGTTTTATATGATAAAATATTGATTGGTTTTCTTACAAAAATATATATTTGTGCACATCATGAAGGAAAGCCAATTTTCTTCTTTCTCAAAGGATTAGTGTTAGAAAGACCCGAAAGTATTAAAAACTCTGTGAGAACCACATCAAACCCCACTTATAAAAGTGACAAAATATGGAGCCATCAACTCCCCCAAGCTTAAGTCCTGCTCGTCCCATGCATTAAAATATCTAGTTTTACGCGCCCGGTCTCCCCACCCATTTCCAATGCTGGAGACGCGTGAACGGACGAGACTAAATGGCTCTGACCCGCATTCAAACCGGCTCACGTCCGTATGTCGGCATTAAACAGGCGTGACGAACGAGAAACCTACTCCGGTGCCCGCATTGACACAGTCCACCGCTTGTTCTGGTCGGCACCTGCTATTTTAGCGGTGCCTCCTTGGCCAGCACGACTAGCACCGGACCACCTCCGTCGTGAGCATTTGAGAGATGTGGGAGAGGCTCGCAACGGAATGGAAGCAGGAGTTGGTCGGCATTGCGGCCGCCTGGTAGGCCTGTCGTGCTAACCGGATAGAGGTTCTCTTGTCGGCGAGCTCGCCGGAGGGCAGCGACGGGGCAAAGACGACAGACTAGGTGTACGACGATGAGCTGGTGCCACTGCCCTCGTTGGTCCATGCCAGCATCGCCTTGGAGGAGGCAAGGGCGCACTTCAACATCGCAATGGTGGAAGAGCTGCATGCGTCGCCGGTGTTGGTGTTCTCGCAGGAGGACCAAAGTACAACCTGCGGCTCCTCGACGAGCACCGGCTCATGAAGGGGCAAATCATCGATGAGCAGGCGAACGACCATGTCGTCACGGCAATGGTTACAGAGGATCAAGACTTTCTGGATGAGCAGCGGGTGATGTATCAGTCTCTGCGCACCGCCCGCGAGATCCGCCACGAGCTATAGCGATCGCGCATCCTGCGGAAGGAGAGGGACGTCTGTCCGCAAAGACCGCACAGAGGTGGCCGAAGTGGAGGTGCAGGCGATCGCAGGCAGCACCGGTCGCGCCGCCATCGCGGTTCGTGCCACACCGCCGTGACCACGAGGCCGGCGTCCACGTCTGGCATGGTCGACAGGGCGCACTCCGGCGAGGAAGAGCAGCACACGGGACGCCCGCCACGGCTATTCTTCCCCTCCCGTTGATGCACCGTCGGCGAGCTTGCCACACATAGAGAAGACGAGATGTGTGACACGGACTCCGCCACGATTGGCGATTATTTAGATTAGGTTAAAAGACTATCCCCTGCTTTTGTTTATTTGACATGTATGAAAAACGTAATGAGTTTGATCTGTTTAAATGAAATCATCTAATTAAACCCATTAAGCTATGCATGAAGGGCGGCCAACCAGCTATGCCACGTGGCGCAAGCTGGTTGGCCGCGGTGAAAAAGCTTTTAGAATATTATTTTTAGATGAAGGTGAGGAATTTTTTAAAATGTTTTTTTTACATGGAGGTGATGATCCCATATATTTTTTTAAATAGACGGCTACGCAAAGTGGTGCTTGCTGGTAGGCCGTGTTTGTGATTTTTTTTTTCTTTTTTACCTCTTTTTCTAGATGGAGATGAGGATTTTTTTAAATATTTTTTTAGATGAAGGTGATGACTACATGTATTTTTTAAATGAAAACGTGTACACAACTTCCTCTCAAGCGGCGCCACCAGGTGGCGCCCCAAATGCATGAAATTTGGTCATTTTATTCAAATTCCTTTGAAATGTATGGACACGGTTGGATAAGCCGGTTTTCGCATCAGCGTCCGTGAACTGGTCTGGACCAATATGCAGATAAATACATGGCCGCGTTGGAGAGACGGTGACTCTTATCTTCCATTTCGCCAATGAACCATACGTATAATACAAGCCACTAATCCCAGCTCGTATTTTTTACTGGTCTCAAGTAGGATTTTATGTAATCCAGCTCATGCCTTGTTCATTCTAGTCAACCTCGGCCCCACCCTGTCCTCCACCAAGGGCCAAGGCTCACCCAACCCACTCCATGGGGATCTCCGTCGCCGTCCCCTCCCTCCTCCTCCTCCTCTCCGTCGCCCTCCTCCTGCCGCCGGCCGCCGCGCGATTCTCCTTCACCTACAACTTCACCGCCACCTCGGACTCGGCCCCATCGGGCATCTCCTTCCAGGGCGACGCCTTCTTCAACAAGTTCATCCGCCTCACCCGCGACGAGCGCGTCGGGCCCCTCACCAGCAGCGCCGGCCGGGCCTTCTTCTCCCGCCCCATCCCACTCTTCGACCCCGTCTCCCGCCGCCCCGCCTCCTTCGCCTCCGCCTTCTCCTTCTCCATCTCCGCCCCCGAACCCTCGGCCGCCTCCGGCGACGGCCTCGCCTTCTTCCTCTCCCCGTTCCCCTCCGTCATCCCCAACAGATCCGCTGGCGGCCTTCTCGGGCTCTTCAACTCCTCCGCCCGCAACGGGGGCCGCTCCCTCGTCGCCGTCGAATTTGACACCTACAGGAACGATTGGGACCCCAGCGACGACCACGTCGGCATCGACCTCGGGGGCATCGCCTCCGTGGCCACCGCCGACTGGCCAACCAGCATGAAGGACGGCCGCACGGCGCACGCGCGCGTCGCGTACGACGCGGAGGCCAAGAACCTCACCGTGGCCCTCTCCTACGGCGACTTTGTCCCCACGGACGTCCTTCTGTGGTACGCCGTCGATTTGAGGGAGCACCTGCCCGACGCCGTGGCCGTTGGCTTCTCCGCCGCCACCGGCGAGGCCGCCGAGCTGCACAAGGTCCTGTACTGGGATTTCACCTCCAGCGTCGACAGCAAGGAGCAGACGGTGGTGCTGTGGGTGGTACTGGGATTGTGTGGATTCCTTGTTGTGCTGGTCGGTGCAGGGATTGTTTGGTTCGTGAAGGAATGGAGGAAGACAGGAGAGTGTGTCCCCTACGTCGATATCGACGACGCAATGGGGTACGACGAGCTAACTGACGAGTTCATCGTGCAGAGCGGGCCAAGACGGTTCCGTTATGCTGAATTGGTGGCGGCAACCAATAATTTCTCCGAGCAGAGGAAGCTCGGGCAGGGCGGGTTCGGTGCTGTTTACCGGGGATTCTTGAAGGAGCTTGGTCAGGAGGTGGCCATCAAGAGGGTCTCCAAGGGGTCGACCCAGGGCCGCAAGGAGTATGCAGCCGAGGTACGCATCATCAGCCAGCTGCGCCACCGGCATTTGGTCCGGCTTGTCGGGTGGTGCCATGAACACCGTGGTGACTTCTTGCTCGTCTATGAGCTCATGCCCAATGGCAGCGTCGACCAGCACCTCTACGGCAAGGGCGTGCACCTCACCTGGCCGACACGGTATGACATTGCACTGGGCCTCGCGTCGGCATTGCTCTACCTCCACGAGGAGTGCCTTCAGTGCATCGTGCACCGCGACATCAAGCCGAGCAATGTGATGCTGGATGCCACCTTCAGTGCCAAGCTCGGCGACTTTGGCCTTGCCAAGCTCGTTGAGCATGGCAGCCAGCCCTACACCACCGTCCTGGCTGGCACGCTGGGCTACTTGGCGCCAGAGTGCCTGACGACAGGCAAGTCAAGCCGAGAGTCGGACGTGTACAGCTTCGGCGTCGTGGCACTGGAAATTGCTTGTGGACGACAGCCATCGGAGCCCACGGCGGAGCCGAGCAAGGCGAGGCTGGTGCCGTGGGTCTGGGAGCTTTATGGGAAGAAAGCCCTTCTCGAAGCGGCGGACTGGAGGTTGAAGGTGGAGTTCGATGAGAAGCAGATGGAGCATCTGATGGTGGTTGGACTATGGTGCGCTCATCCTGACTACACGCATAGGCCAAGCATCAGGCAGGCCCTGAATGCCCTGAAATTTGAGGCGGCATTGCCTGTGCTGGCGCCGAAGATGCCGGTGCCGACGTTCTTCCCTTTGCCTGACTTGGCTGCTCTGGTATCATCAGTTGGAGGTGCGTCCGACACGCAGAACCCAGGCGGCGTTACTGAGTGTGAGTCATCAGGGGCTAATGCTGGCAAAGGATCTTCGGTGAGGGATAGACTTCTGGAGCCGTGAAAGTGGTGGGTTTTGTGAAGCTGCTTTCACGATGATTTTGTTTGTTTCGTCTTGTGCTGCAACATGGAGGTGTGATTGATTGTACAATTATATTTGTATGAGTTGAGTTTGGTTTGTATAGCAGGGAAATGTGTTGGATTATATCGGTCAAAAGGACCGAACAAGAAGAAATATCCCAAGGCAGTTTGGGGTATTAGGGTGAGTCAGGTGTTAAAGCTGATAGATTGCTTATAACTTGAATGTCACTCGTGTGAGATGATAGCCGATACGAGCAAACCAGATGTCAGAAGGCCAGACGCAATGGCAAACCAACGGGACTAGAACACCGCTCAAACCTTTTATCATATACAACCACACTGAACAGATGCATGTAAGCCGCAAGTAGATTAGAATGTGCTGAGAAAACTTGTACAAATATAAGTTAGCTAACGATACTTTGCTTTGTTATATCTTCATAATAGTCAAACGACACCATTGCAGCCAATTGAAAGTTAACCTGAGGGTCCCTCCCTACTTGCAGTGCCAAAAGAATTGGATGGTCTAACAACCACAATGACACCTTCCAACTACAAAATCTCAACACCTGTACAAACTAAAAGCACTAGGCCCCTATAGAAATGCTATTTGATACCTCCCCTGAGAAATATTTATCTATCACTGCCCCTATTACACCATTCCATGAGCAAAATTGTGTTCCATCTCAGGAGGTGATGCTAAACCATAAACAAATAATTCAAGTCGTCCACTGTCAGTCGAGTCTGACCGCCACCAGATTTATCTTCCCCAAAAGCTGAAGCAACCATCTCCCGCTTTTTCTCCTGAGACAAATTATACATCTCATCTTAGTACTGCATGAAACTGTGCATCTAAAAATTCATTGCCAAACAGAATACATCGATAAATAGTACCCTCTCGTCGAGGACCAATGGGAAGGATTGACATCACATAGGATTTAACCGAGTGAGCAGTAGGAACTCAAAGCAAGAAATTAATTATTTTGTACTCCCTCCGTCCGGAAATACTTGTCGAAGAAATGGATGCAAATGGATGTATCTAAAACTAAAATACATCTAGATTCATCCATTCCTTGGACAAGTATTTCCGGACGGAGGGAGTACTAAGATAGCCCTTGTGCAGTTTCTCTTGTACTCCCTCCATTTTTATTAAGTTTGACCAAGTTTATAGAAAGAAATATAAATATTTATATTAACAATCCATATGATGTGAAAGTACATTCAATAATGAATCTAATGGTATTGATTTGTTATTGTATATGTTAATATTTTTGTTAATAAACATTGTCAAAATTTACAAAGCTCGACTTCGACCAAAGCTAATACGCGTACTAAATAAAAACGGAGGGAGTAATTTTTCTCTCTTCTAACAAAATTTTACTGGCAGGGCCTTCCCTACAGTTTCGGTTCAAAAAGATAGCACTGTTTTGTATGGTATTCAAGTTGTATCCTATTCGGTCCAGGTGAATTCTGGTGCCTGCCTATTGTTTCGGTTGGTCTCAAGTGATCCCAGCAAAATGAAACTATATATTTACAACATCACAAGGATGTGAATAATGTTAGGGATATACTTACAACTACAAAAATAGACTTTCCAACTTCTTTAGTATCTCACTGCTCAAAAGGAGGGGCAGGAGCAGGCAAGCATCCTACCCGTCTATACTTTTAAAAACTGGACCGGTGATAAAAAAAGGTGAAGACGCCCTACTTGATGGTTCATAGTCCAGGGTGTTGATTTGACCCACCCATTTCTCATTCGACTGAGAACAGTCTCTGAGAGAAACCGGGACATTGGTTCCTACAGCCAGTTTGAGCACAGAGCAAGTATCGATATCCTGGCCAGTTTAAGCATCCTACGCGTATATACTTTTTAAAAGCTGGACCGGTGATAAAAACGGTGAAGACACCCTACTCGAGGATTCATAGTCCAGGGTGTTGGTGGTTCACCGGTTGACCCACCAATTCTCTCATTCGACTGAGACCAGTCTCTTGAGAGAGACATTGATCCCTACAGCCAGTATGAGCACATAGGTAGTAGCCTAGTATCGATATCCTGGCCAGTCTAAAAGGTGGGTAGGCATACTAAATGAAGTGATCTTATGCTGATGGTTTTAAATTTACCTGGAGTGCCAGAATACGATCTTCAACAGTATCTTTGACAGTTAACCTAGATACTGTGACTGGTCGTGTTTGGCCAATACGGTGTGCTCTATCAACAGCTTGGTCCTCAGTGGTAGGATTCCACCAAAGATCGAGCATAAGCACATGGCAGGCAGCCACCATATTTAGACCAAGACTCGCAGCTTTGAGAGACATGATCATTACAGAAACCTGCCAACAGCAGAAGTCAAGAGAGAACAAATTGTGATACACTTGAGAAAGTTGCATGTAAAAAATAATCATTGAACACAAACCTCTGGAACTGTTTTGAAGTCATTCACGGCTTTTTCCCGAGCAGCAACAGACATTGTTCCATCAAGCCTCCGGTAGGTCACATGAGAAGCTTTCAAATGAACCTCTAGCAAATCCAGCATTCTAGTCCATTGAGAGAAAACAATGGCCTTCTCTGTCGTCTTGGTGTCAGCATATTCTGAACTCATCCCATTGGTATTTTCAGAGGCAAGCCCAATTGTTTTTTTGCTATCACTACTTTGGGTGGGGTCAATTTTAGGTAATGAGAGAATGATATCTAGGGCAGCCCTCACTTTAGAAGATGCATAAGATGAATCAATCCCAGTTTGATTTTCAGTGTGTACTATCTCTGTACACGAATCATTAGACTGGGATTCACTTGTTGATTTGCACAAGGAGAATTCAAGGGTGCCTCGAGAGAATAATGAAGTTGCATTAAGTCGGACTCTGCAACTAGAGACTGGACATATGCTGTCATCGCCAGTAAGTTGCTCCAATATGCACTGGTTGCAAAAAACATGCCCGCATGTAGTAACGACAGCGTCTTCTGGTGCATCCTGCACAATTTAAGTCGCTAAGATTTAGGTATGAACTGAGGAAGAATATTAGGCATGACAAAGCTGGTGTCAAGAAACTGGAATGAAGCCAAGGGTTTCCTCTCCAGTTTTTGTTTCTTTTATCTAGTTCTGATTTATGCTGACACGATCTTAGGAAACTACACTACCTTTCAATGTTTCCCTTCTGTGTGTCCACGAAAGCAAACTCTTTCGAGTATTTAACATTACTAGCCACAATTATTCAAATAAATTACAAAAGACCACACCCCGCAACATGACAATAGCAAAATGAAATATTGTAGAACATGGTGTAGATACAAATAGTAAACATAGATATTAGGGAGATATTATAACTATAGGTGAGAAAGAGAAGATGCAAATACACTTACGTTGCAGAGAGCACATATAGCTGAACAAGATTGCAAACAAACCAGCAATTCTTGTTTTCGTTCCATTGGAAGTTTATTCGCACTCTCCAATGAAGAGGTCCAGCTAGACTCATGACCTTTAACTAGGTGAGGGTGATCACATGCCTGTCTGAGCCGTAAAAGCATCAGCAGGATATTCACGTAATTTTGCCTAACAGTACCAGCAGCTGCATAGACCTGCAGATAAATTGTCAGATTAGACCAGGTGAGCAATTGACCATATAGGTAGGCTCTTTAAGTTTAAGAATGGAACACATAAATAAGGAGACATAATCAACTTGGCGTGAAGTAAACATGAAATGAGTGGTCAAACATGCCATCATCTCATAAATGTTCATATGAACTGTTTAGTATCAAGACTGTACAAGTTCTTTTTGTGTGTGTTATCCAGACTGTACTAATCCAATCCCATAAGTAAAGCAACATGTTTGCTGTCCAGGTATGTGGAGTAATGTAATCTATATATTCCAAAAGCATAGATGGAAATTAACCAAATATATACTCCCTCCGTCCCAAAATTCTTGTCTTAGATTTGTCTAAATACGGATGTATCAAGTCACATTTTAGTATTAGATACATCCGTATCTAGACAAATCTAAGACAAGAATTTTGAGACGGAGAGAGTATGAGCTATGTTTCTCACAATACAAAGGAATAACATTCATAATTAAGAATATAATCCTGACTGATTTATTGTGAAGAAATAGCAAGACAATATAAAAAATCAAAAAAAAAGAAAGAATAAATAAAAGAATGCAACAGAAAGTGGATGGATAATTAACACTGCGAACACACCTTAAATTGTGCTCGCGATTCAGCTTCTAGGGTGTTATAAAATGCACGCTCCTCACTCGTGAAGTTCACAGCCTTGAGAGATATAGTCTTCGGCGGTAGGGAAATGATTGGTTTACCATCCAACATTGTCGCTACATTACCAAATAAATATAACTTTCAGCACCAATTACAAAGTTAAAAATTATGGGGACCACAAATCAACTACTTTGGAACAGAAAGAATATTACACAGGAATAGCAGGGTGCCAGATCATAAGCATGCAAATGAAATTAAAAGGCACAGTAGTAGCGATACGAACATAAAACGACAGAAATTTCAAATGTGGGAATGTTCTAAACAATAGGAACATGTATTTGATCTGTCAATAATATAATACATGTTCCTTGTATAAGACCTAGAATACCCATTTTTAGAGTACTAGCCGTGGAAATAGCCAACAGAAGTTTCAAATGGTACAAATTATGCTTAACATGCTAATTGATGATTTGATGGCATCCTCTAATGTATCATCCACTAAGATATTTTCATCAATGGTCTGAAGACACTAGCAACTCCAACTCTTCAACATGTTATTTGGTGAAAGATTAATAAAAAAAATTATCATGATTAACTAGCAACACTAGCTTCACTATCATAATTTTCATAAATTCTAAGCCAAAATTGTCTCTGATTAAAATGTCAAATGTAAAATGTGGTTTAAGTACAATCAGCAAGCCATCTTGTTGGGAGACAACATACTTCTTAGATATGCACAGGCTAAGAGATGGAAAACACAAATAATAAGTTTAGTAACTGACCTTTAGTCCGACGTAGCATTACTGTCTTCAAAACAACTTGCAGCTTCTTGTAACCATTAACTGGGTTCCTGCTGATTGGCATTTTTATCATGGTGCAAAAATGCTTGTATTCACAATACGGTTCGTATCGGAGAAATTTAAAATAGCTAAAGAGATCTTCAACAGCATTCTGTATTGGTGTCCCTGACAAGCACCACCTTCTTTTGGCTCGCAAATTCCAGCAAGACCCGGCAACATTGGTTCGGTAATTTTTAATACTTTGTGCTTCATCAAGAATAACCCTGAACCATGCTACTCTCGCAAGAGGTTTCTCTGGTAAGTTACTCTTCTCTGTTGTGGCATTTTTAGTTTTCTTAGAAGAGGAAGCCTTCCTCTTTTTGCTGCCTGAAACAGGAGCACCATATCTGTCTGCCTTCCCTTTCTCTTCATCGTCACTATCAGGACTTGATTGCTTTGGTACCTCCATACTTACTATAGAATACGTAGTTAGCACAACATCATATTTAGTGAGCTCGTTAGGATCTTTCGTACGGTTGCTACCATGATATATTAGAAAGGACAAATTAGCTTTACTGGTAACTTTGTTCCTCAGTTCTTCTGCCCACTGTCGTAGAACACTTGTCGGGCAAACAACCAGAGTGCCAGCAGCTGGCCTGGCCTTAATCTCTACAATATGATTCTCTGTCTTAACTGTAGTGCTTGTTGTCACTTCAGAGCTACATGTCTGTGACCTCCTTTTCAAACAAAGATCAATGGGGTCGTCTTCGTCATCGTCAAGAGATACAGCTTCACACAGCTCTGGCTTAATGGCAGTTGACCTTGGTACTGGTGATCTTTCTGTCAATATCAGTGAAATAGTTGATATAGTTTTACCCAAGCCCTGAAAAGCATCAGATGACATCTAAGACACATTCGCACACTTTGCTGAACAGAAGGGAGAAATTAACTAGTATACCTGATCATCTGCGAGAATTCCACCAGAGCAATGTGAACCATTTTTCTCCTTTTGCACCATCCATGACAGAGCAATTTTCTGTAAAAATAAGATGAAATATAATACTAAATACACAGAAGCTGGTGACACTATTTTTCAGGGAATCACATGACATTGACTGCAAGGTGTACCTGATGCCTCAATAAAGGAACTGATAAAAGCCCATCAGGTGGATTAGCCTCGGACTTTGGCTGGGATATATCCTGGCAAACTTCAAATATGTTAAGCATACTGAAGCAGCACATGAAAACTAGGTGCCAGAAAAATAATACTAAATGATGTTATTTTCTCCGTCATCAGATAAATTTAGTGCTCAATCACTAAGTTTTCACGGCAATAAAGGCAAACCAAGTGTTCTATAGAGTATGGTTATAGAATATCATAGGAAGATGGGAGACATAATCACCAGCAGTTACCAGAACAGAAGGTAGCTTAGTAAGCTCAAGAACCAGCATATGGGAACTTGCCCAAAAAATTAATAATTACCAACAAGAAAGATCAAGTGAATAAACATTATCAGAGAATTTCCAAATGTTGATACTCAACAAACAAAAAGTGTGTATTAAGTATCCCAAGTGTTGCTTACGAAAAACTGCAATTGGGGATTTTGAGTAACCATTCACAATAAGGTCTTGTTTAGTTTGGAGGATTTTCATACAAAAAACCTAGGAACAAGGATTCCAGAGGAAAAAATCCATAGGAATACTACTCATTTCTTTTGTTTTTGGAGGAAACTACATATCCACTCAAAGCTCATTTTGTGCATAGGACCGAGGCAAGACAATTCCTTAGGATGTCATCCTATCAAATTCCTATAGTACTCGTAAGTCCTACGTTTTAGTTTCCTCCAAACCAAATGAGCCCTAATCATTATTCGGCCAATGATTTTGTGATTCGTGATAGCAGGTATAACCAAGTTAATAAGTGTGAAAAGGAGGATCCAACAGTACAGAGGGATATATAACCTGCAATGCAAGTCGTAGAGTCGCCCTTTCATCATGTGACTTATATGCCATCCCGCCAAATCGAGGAACAAAAGGATTTGCAGACAAAGATTGTTGAAAGTTATTTAGTTTTCCTTGGATTCCCTGGGGTGGCAATATATGACCAGGAGCACGATGGCTACTAAGGTTAAGTAAATCAGAACCACCATTGACAATTGCACCGAAGCAACTTCTTGATAAATTCCCCCGAGCAAAGGAGTTACCACTTCTGTGAATATCATATTGTTCATGAAAAGCTGGAGGCATTTGATCTGTCAGGCTCCTATACGGGTGTTGGTGGCCGATAGGAACTAAACTAGAGTTCAGCAACTGTTTTGTTGAGCCTCCTAAGTATTTATCAGCATCCTCTGTAGTAGAGTTTCTGCTTGAGGGTATTGGAGAAGAGTCAGTGCTAGACTCACTCTTGAAACCAATATATTCAGACTGGATCTGCTCACAGGATAATGACTCTGGGGACGACATGTAGTAACCTGATAAAGATGTATCATCACAATATTGATCCGGGGAGCCTGTCTGCATCGAACTGCTTTCACATATATTCTGTGGGATCTGTTCCATCTCATATGACTGATTGTTATGCGGCAAATCATGCATTGACATTTCACCAGCCATATCAAGAGAACCATACTCTGGTTTGGGACATTCTACAAACTCACCCTGCAGATAATCTCCCTGTACAGTTAGGCAACTGCTATTGCCATTGTTCATGCTTCCAGTCGCCTCACCAATGTTCAGCTCAGTGTAAGAAATATCAGGGATGGCAGCATTATGGTCAAAAGAGAATGTGTTCATTGGTATGAATTGATTACCCTCCTGGCCAGTGTTATCAAATATTGCTCCTGTATCCTCGCTTTTAACTTCACTCAACCCAGATTGCTCTGGGAACTGATTATGTGGCAAATCTGCAGTAGATATGAAAGGAATATGATTTCTTTAAACTCAGATGATGCAAGCTATATATTGCCAAGGAGAAATTTGACATACAAGTATTCGTTGGTGGCCCCATGCCCTCTAAGTGGTTCTCTGCTTTGACCTGTGCTTTGCCAAAGTACATTTGCTCACCAACATATGAACAATTTGACAGAACTTTGTATGGAGATGCATTTGCTTCTTCAGCAGCATTTATATGGTTTAATGTGTCCCTTGGTAAAGGTTGGTTGTTATGATTGGTAGTTCTACAATTTCCAGATAAATCTGCGAAGAAATGATCAAATAAATAGTGCATCATACGGAGTGCGAACATAAAGTGTCAGTTTAAAGCCATTTTTCTGTTTCTCACCACTGCCAAGCAAACCATAAGGCTTAGCATCGGAGTCATCAAAGGTTCCATCTCCTTGTTCCACCATTGCTTCCATCTGGTATTGCGAAGGGTCTATGTGTGAGTAGTTTGACCAAAAACCTTCATCCTCCAAAATTTCTGCCAATTGATTAAACAATAGCATAACAATGATTTTATTTTGTTGAAGGAAAGCTCTCGTAAAAACATATGATAAACTGAGAAGCTAAGTCTACCTTCATGGTTTTCGAATCCATTTGCATAACCTGTCGTGTCCACTGGCACCTCTAAGGAACCTTGATTGGCCTGCATTTCATCCTCCAAAAATTCTGCTCATTGATAGAACAGTAGCTTAACAATGATTTTGTTTAACGAAAGCTCTCGTAAAAACATATGATAAACTGAGAAAAGCTCAGTCTACCTTCATGGCTTTCAAATCCATTTGCAAAACCTGTCGTGTCCACTGGCGCCTCTAAGGAACCTTGATTGGCCTGCATTTGAATAACATGATGTTTAATGACGGGGTATGACATAGGGGACACATTCCAAAAAATATTAATGATACAGCATGCCTGGATATAGACACACAATCTTGCGACTGCTGACCACAGACATCCATATGATGCTAGAAATACTAGACGGAACATTTTTACTTGATTTTATGTTCTGGCTTGTTAGGAAAAAGAAACATGCGCTACGATTATTCAACAACAAATTATCGCAATACCAATGGATGAAATCTGAAACCCTAGCATTCAACAGCTTAGTGTCACATTTTCAAACAATCAAGTAGTTCAAGTAACAAGCTGAGCTCTCAAAAGTCACATGTTGATCCAAATCAAATCATATACTGGAGAAACACCTTTCACCACAACAACCAATGAATAATTGGAAGTTCAATGTATTACACCGCACTGAGTCACCCACAGTAAGAATCCAAGATTCCCGCCATCGCCCCGCAGAAAATCAAATCAAACTGATTCATCTAATTTTTATAATAAAATTACAGCCAGCTTATAGAATATCTAAGTGTAACTCCTTCGCTCCTTAAGCACACCCAAGAAGGTATGACAACAAATAGCTGAATGCCGACAAAAAGAACTTAACCGTTCTCACACTCTGGAGATCATGAGCAACTAGAAAGTAGAGGTAGATGCATACATGCATACATATCTACCCTACACCACGAAACAACATGCACAAGAATTGGGAGCCGATATACCATACCAGAAAAGGGGGGAAAACAATGCAACTCCACCTAACCCTTATAATCCTCACTTAGCCACATGCCGCGATCATCAACGCCCTAACTAGTCAGTACTACTCCACATATCTCGTCATAGACTCGTTGCTACCAACCACCCCAATCGACTCAGCTGCCATACTACCACAGGCGAGGGCAGTGATCCAACACTGCCATTTTTTGGACCCAATGCATCAGGGCCGGAACCTCTTCAAGTCAGCTGCCTCCAGTGAACAAAGGCAGCACCATATGATCACTGCTCATGTGTTTGGGCTCAAATTTCAATAGATGGATAACATTTCCCAACAACATTTAACAAGCACCTATATAGACGGCATAACTTAATTGCATCCCATGCTATAACTGAGCTTTTAGCACCAACAAGCATGTGTGTGCCACTTAGTAGGGAGAAACAAAAAAAAATAACTCTCCGAAACTGATAAGTCGCACCGAATCCCTTGCCAAGGCTTGATCACGCTTGGCTCACACACATCTCACTCGAAAAGGCGCAGCGTCTAAGAGATAAGACCGCAGGCATCGGGAATTGCGGATATGCAGGGGGGGGGGGGGGGGGGGGGGGGGGGGCATGGCACCCCAAACAGTCGTACGCGTCCGCTCCGACGCAATCCAAAACCCTAGCCCCGGCGGGGCCAACCCTGCCTACCGAATTGGATCCGGCCGGTCCGAGCGAGATGCGAATTAGGGCAAGGCCGGAGCGGCAAAAGGCACGCACCTCGGGCTGCGGCGGGTCCTCCCCGTCGTCGCCGGGCTCGCTCTCGAGGAAGGCCATGAAGTCGCCGAGGGGCATGGAGAGGTTGTCCTCGGCGCCGCCGCCGAAGCCCCCGTCGTCGAAATCCATCGCCGGTTCCTCCGCCATCATCCGCCGCGGCGCGATTCGATCATGCAATTCGCCGCGGGAGAGGGGGCCTTGCTTTTTCTCCGCCGGACGAGCCCGAGGCCCCTTTCTCTCTCGCCCTCGTTTTTAATCGTGGCGGGGGTGGGGGGGGGCGGCTGCGCTGCGCGGTGCGGTGGGCTGAGGAGATGCCGTCCGCGTCGAAGTGGTGGAAAAGAGGAGCAGGAGGCGAAGGGGAAAAATTCGTTCCGGGTTGGGGGATTTTTAAAAGCGAGCGAGCCCGAGGAAAGGGTCGGCGTCGAGGGTGGGGGTTTGGGAATGCCCGAGCACGGGCCGGACTCGGGTTCGTGGGGGGTGGAGTTATTTCGCGGCATGTGCACCACGCGGTGGGCGGACGGAGCCGCGGACCGGACCCCGGTTGGCTGGCTGGCTGGCTCTGGAGCCAGGGACTCTGGCTCGGATTTTCGAGCCGAGGACCGTCCAGCTTTCGGGGTCGTCGTCGTGGGTCGGGTCGGGTCCCGGGGCCGTGTGCCACACGGAACCGTGCGGCGGGCGTGGCTTTTTGCAGGACAGCCCCGGGAGTACGTGCATATTCGACTCGTGGATGAACTGAAATGAAATGATGGAACGGATTAGGCGTCCATCCGTTGTTGCGAAATGGGAGACAGTGGTAGCACGTTGTTGTTTAAGAAACAAGTGATGATCATAGTTGGATAAAGTCTGCCCTAGAACTCAATCTCATGATAGTTTAAGTTTGTACTATAAGTTAAGAGCATCTGCAGCCGGACTCGGCAAATCCGACCCCCCAAACGCCCGCGTACGCGGCCGGGCGCGTCCGCGGACAGTGACCGGTCACGCCTTAAAAAATGCATTCCACATCCGGATACCACAAATTAGAAACCTCAAATCTATATTATTACATGCAACGCAACGATCTTTGAGCGGAGCTTCGTCCGGTTCCGCTCCCTGCCCGACCGGCTCCGCCGTGGCCATGTCCGGCAGATGGCTACGCCCTTTGGAGAGTTGGTTCGGTCGCCGGCAAGGTAGAGTAGGGCATGGGACACGGGCCGGCTCACGAGACTGAAGGCGCTGCCGTCTCCCATGCCCTACTCTTCCTCGTCGGAGCCCGGAACCTGCTGGGTGCCGGTGGACGTCAGATCGATGACGGATCCGTCCTGGGACGAGCCGCCAACGTCCACCATGATGTCGTTACGCCGCCCAGACTGACGCGCCATACAGGGCGCCGGAGAATGTGACCCCGCCTCATCGACGTCCATCGCCGCAAGGGCTGCAGCCGTCTCCCGCGCCCGGTGCCTTGCACAGCGGGCACGCCGTGTCATGTTCTCGTCGGGCGAAGCCCATGGTGCGTCCTGATGCTCGATGCGCCAACGGAGGGGTTGCACGTCCGCCAGCTCGTCCGGACGCCAGACAGGCCGCATGGCCTCCGGCGAGGCAGCTACGGCTGGCCTAGCGTCAGATCCATGCGCCATTTGGGTGGACGCAATGGATTCCCGACGGAAAGAGTCTGAGCACTGACGTGCACGGGCCTCCTCCCGGGCGCAGCGGAGCGCAAGCTAGACGGCCATCTCCTCCTCGGGGCCGCGTGGGATGAGCTCGGGGTCGACGGATCTAGAGGTGAAGGACTCGGATTCGTTGTCCGCCATGCCGGAGACGAACTTGGGTGACGGAGGGGAGTGGAGGAGAGTGGAGTGAAGTGGCTCCGGCGGGCGGATGGGGAGGAATATATGTGGGGTTGGGTGGTCTAGCGTGGGTCGGGTCCGACGTGGCATTTGAGGGGGCCGTCTGGGTCAAAAAATTGTGCCCGGACAGTGACCGGGCGGCCCCCGGGGCGTATGAGGCGGTATTGAGGCGCCCGGCTGTAGATGCTCTAAGGGCATGTCCAGACTTTTTACCCTATCGGTCCGCGGAGTGGTTCAAACGTCCATTTTCCCTTAAATTGGAATCAAACTGAGGGCTTGCAGGAGGCCGCAACGCCGCCATGTAGGACTCTGACACCCTTGGCCCACTCAAATCCCTTTCCCGGTCCCATTGCCTTCCAATCCACCCGTGGTCCCCCTTATTTTGCATTCACGCCATCCTGCTTCGATGTCGCCGTTGTACCTCTCTGGTGTCCACCCGGGCATTGCTAGACGTCTGCAACCACCGCCCAAACTGTTGGGGAACATAGTAATTTCAAAAAAATTCCTACGCACACGCAAGATCATGGTGATGCATAGCAACGAGAGGGGAGAGTGTTGTCCACGTACCCTCGTAGACAGAAAGCGGAAGCGTTAACACAACGCGGTTGATGTAGTCGTACGTCTTCACGATCCGACCGATCAAGTACCGAACGTACGGCACCTCCGAGTTCAGCACACGTTCAGCTCGATGACGTCCTCGAACTCCGATCCAGCCGAGTGTTGAGGGAGAGTTTCGTCAGCACGACGGCGTGGTGACGATAATGATGTTCTACCGACGCAGGGCTTCGCCTAAGCACCGCTACGATATTATCGAGGTGTAATATGGTGGAGGGGGGCACGGCACACGGCTAAGAGATCAATGATCAATTGTTGTGTCTATGGGGTGCCCCCTGCCCCCGTATATAAAGGATCAAAGGGGGGAGGTGCGGCCAGCCTTGGGGCGCGCCAGGAGGAGTCCTACTCCCACCGGGAGTAGGACTCCCCCCCTTTTTCTAGTTGGATTAGGACTTGGGAGGGGGGAAAGAGGAGAGGGAGAAGAAGGAAGGGGGGCGCCGCCCCCCTTCTCCTTGTCCTATTCGGACTAGGGGGAGGGGGCGCGGCCCATCCCTAGCCGCCTCTCTTCTCTTCCACCTGGGCCCACTAAGGCCCATTATGTTGCCGGGGGGTTCCGGTAACCTCCCGGTACTCCGGTAAAATCCCGATTTCACCCGGAACACTTCCGATATCCAAACATAGGCTTCCAATATATCAATCTTCATGTCTCGACCATTTCGAGACTCCTCGTCATGCCCGTGATCACATCCGGGACTCCGAACAACCTTCGGTACATCAAAACATATAAACTCATAATATAACTGTCATCGAAACGTTAAGCGTGCGGACCCTACGGGTTCGAGAACTATGTAGACCTTGGAATTAACCTTGGAATGCAGTTTTGACATCCATCTGCCAAATTTCATAATCATAAAATGCGGCAATTGCTAACATGATTCGGACAGACTTAAGCATCGCTACGGGTGAGAAGGTCTCATCGTAGTCAATCCCTTGAACTTGTCGAAAACCTTTCGCAACAAGTCGAGCTTTATAGACAGTAACATTACCGTCAGCGTCAGTCTTCTTCTTGAAGATCCATTTATTTTCAATGGCTTGCCGATCGTCGGGCAAGTCAACCAAAGTCCATACTTTGTTCTCATACATGGATCCCATCTCTGATTTCATGGCCTCAAGCCATTTTGCGGAATCTGGGCTCACTATTGCTTCTTCATAGTTCGTAGGTTCGTCATGGTCTAGTAACATAACCTCCAGAACAGGATTACCGTACCACTCTGGTGCGGATCTTACTCTGGTTGACCTATGAGGTTCAGTATAACTTGATCTGAAGTTTCATGATCATCATCATTAACTTCCTCACTAATTGGTGTAGGTGTCGCAGAAATCGATTTCTGTGATGAACTACTTTCCAATAAGGGAGCAGGTACAGTTACCTCATCAAGTTCTACTTTCCTCCCACTCACTTCTTTCGAGAGAAACTCCTTCTCCAGAAAAATTCTGAATTTAGCAACAAAAGTTTTGCCTTCGGATATGTGATAGAAAGTGTACCCAATAGTCTCCTTTGGGTATCCTATGAAGACACATTTCTCCGATTTGGGTTCGAGCTTATCAGGTTGAAGTTTTTTCACATAAGCATCGCAGCCCCAAACTTTAAGAAACGACAACTTTGGTTTCTTGCCAAACCACAGTTCATAAGGTGTCGTCTCAACGGATTTTGATGGTGCCCTATTTAACGTGAATGCAGCCGTCTCTAAAGAATAACCCCAAAACGATAGCGGTAAATCAGTAAGAGACATCATAGATTGCACCATATCTAGTAAAGTACAATTACGACGTTCGGACACACCATTACGCTGTGGTGTTCCGGGTGGCGTGAGTTGCGAAACTATTCCGCATTATTTCAAATATAGACAAACTCGTAACTCAAATATTCTCCTCCACGATCAGATCGTAGAAATTTTATTTTCTTGTTACGATGATTTTCAACTTCACTCTGAAATTCTTTAAACTTTTCAAATGTTTCAGACTTATGTTTCATTAAGTAGATATACCCATATCTGCTCAAATCATCTGTGAAGGTGAGAAAATAGCGATATCCGCCACGAGCCTCAATATTCATCGGACCACATACATCTGTATGTATGATTTCCAACAAATCTGTTGCTCTCTCCATAGTTCCGGAGAACGGCGTTTTAGTCTTCTTGCCCATGAGGCACGGTTCGCAAGTACCAAGTGATTCATAATCAAGTGATTCCAAAAGTCCATCAGTATGGAGTTTCTTCATGCGCTTTACACCGATATGACCTAAACGGCAGTGCCACAAATAAGTTGCACTATCATTATCAACTCTGCATCTTTTGGCTTCGACATTATGAATATGTGTATCACTACTATCGAGATTCAACAAAAATAGACCACTCTTCAAGGGTGCATGACTATAAAAGATATTACTCATGTAAATAGAACAACCATTATTCTCTGGTTTAAATGAATAACCGTCTCGCATCAAACAAGATCCAGATATAATGTTCATGCTTAACGCTGGACCAAATAACAATTATTTAGGTCTAAAACTAATCCCGAAGGTAGATGTAGAGGTAGCGTGCCGACCGCGATCACATCGACTTTGGAACCATTTCCCACGCGCATCGTAACCTCGTCCTTAGCCAATCTTCGCTTAATCCGTAGCCCCTGTTTCGAGTTGCAAATATTAGCAACAGAACCAGTATCAAATACCCAGGTGCTACTGCGAGCATTAGTAAGGTACACATCAATAACATGTATATCACATATACCTTTGTTCACCTTGCCATCCTTCTTATCCGCCAAATACTTGGGGCAGTTCCGCTTCCAGTGACCAGTCTGCTTGTAGTAGAAGCACTCAGTCTCAGACTTAGGTCCAGACTTGGGTTTCTTCTCCTGAACAGCAACTTGCTTGTTGTTCTTCTTGAAGTTCCCCTTATTCTTCCCTTTGCCCTTTTTCTTGAAACTAGTGGTCTTATTGACCATCAACACTTGATGCTCCTTTTTGATTTCTACCTCCGCAGCCTTTAGCATTGCGAAGAGCTCGGGAATCGTCTTATCCATCCCTTGCATGTTATAGTTCATCCCGAAGCTCTTGTAGCTTGGTGGCAGTGATTGAAGAATTCTGTCAATGACGCTATCATCCGGAAGATTAACTCCCAGTTGAATCAAGTGATTGTTATACCCAGACATTTTGAGTATATGCTCACTGACAGAACTATTCTCTTCCATCTTGCAGCTGTAGAACTTATTGGAGACTTCATATCTCTCAATCCGGGCATTTGCTTGAAATATTAACTTCAACTCCTGGAACATCTCATATGCTCCATGACGTTCAAAACGTCGTTGAAGACCCGGTTCTAGGCCGTAAAGCATGGCACACTGAACTATCGAGTAGTCATCAGCTTTGCTCTGCCAGACGTTCATAACATCTGGTGTTGCTCCTGCAGCAGGCCTGGCACCCAGCGGTGCTTCTAGGACGTAATTCTTCTGTGCAGCAATGAGGATAATCCTCAAGTTATGGACCCAGTCCGTGTAATTGCTACCATCATCTTACAACTTTGCTTTCTCAAGGAACGCATTATAATTCAAGGGAACAACAGCACGGGCCATCTATCTACAATCAACATAGACAAGCAAGATACTATCAGGTACTAAGTTCATGATAAATTCAAGTTCAATTAATCATATTACTTAAGAACTCCCACTTAGATAGACATCCCTCTAATCCTCTAAGTGATCACGTGATCCATATAAACTAAACCATGTCCGATCATCACGTGAGATGGAGTAGTTTCAACGGTGAACATCACTATGTTGATCATATCTACTATATGATTCACGCTCGACCTTTCGGTCTCCGTGTTCCGAGGCCATATCTGTTATATGCTAGGCTCGTCAAGTTTAACCTAAGTATTCCGCGTGTGCAACTGTTTTGCACCCGTTGTATTTGAACGTAGAGCCTATCACACCCGATCATCACGTGGTGTCTCAGCACGAAGAACTTTCGCAACGGTGCATACTCAGGGAGAACACTTATACTTTGATAATTTAGTGAGGGATCATCTTATAATGCTACCGTCAATCAAAGCAAGATAAGATGCATAAAAAGATAAACATCACATGCAATCAATATAAGTGATATGATATGGCCATCATCATCTTGTGCTTGTGATCTCCATCTCCGAAGCACCGTCATGATCATCATCGTCGCCGGCGCGACACCTTGATCTCCATCGTAGCATCGTTGTCGTCTCGCCAATCTTATGCTTCTACGACTATCGCTACCGCTTAGTGATAAAGTAAAGCATTACAGGGCGATTGCATTGCATACAATAAAGCGACAACCATATGGCTCCTGCCAGTTGCCGATAACTCGGTTACAAAACATGATCATCTCATACAATGAAATTTAGCATCATGTCTTGACCATATCACATCACAACATGCCCTGCAAAAACAAGTTAGACGTCCTCTACTTTGTTGTTGCAAGTTTTACGTGGCTGCTACGGACTTAGCAAGAACCGTTCTTACCTACGCATCAAAACCATAACGATAGTTTGTCAAGTTGGTGTTGTTTTAACCTTCGCAAGGACCAGGCGTAGCCACACTCGGTTCAACTAAAGTTGGAGAAACTGACACCCGCCAGCCACCTCTGTGCAAAGCACGTCGGAAGAACCAGTCTCGCGTAGCGTACGCGCAATGTCGGTCCGGGCCGCTTCATCCAACAATACCGCCGAACCAAAGTATGACATGCTGGTAAGCAGTATGACTTATATCGCCCACAACTCACTTGTGTTCTACTCGTGCATATGACATCTACGCATAAAACCAGGTGAAAGTGCAAGTATCACTTAGATTATATTTTGGTGTGATGACAATGTGATTAGTGGAACTAATGTTGGTTGCTAAAGTTTATCTCAGGACGTTGGTTCCAAGGTGTCCATTGATGGAGGTGTGCGACCCCCCAGTCCAAAAAGATCAAAGGCGTGGTTACCGGCGACTCGAAGGTTTTTCGTTTTGGTTCGATTTGAGTCGTAGGTAAAACCGCACTATCAAGAGGGGTCTTCGTGGAATTAGTGTCGTGTGGGAATGCCTCCAAGACAGATACACCAGCCCTCCTACACCTCCTTAGATATTCCACTTGTTGTGTGCTTTGCCGTGGTGTCCTGTGATGTTTCATCAGAAATCTTCTGGACACCCCGTGTGCACGGGGTCTCTGACCCCCATGCGCACGGGGTAGTCAGAATATTTCTGAACACCCCGTGCGCACGGGGCTGACTTGGCCCGTGCGCACGGGGTACCTCGAAACTCACTGGACACCCCGTGCGCACGGGGCTGACTTGGCCCGTGCGCACGGGGTACCTCGCATCTCACTGGACACCCCGTGCGCACGGGGCTGACTTGGCCCATGCGCACGGGGTCCAACGGGCAGAAATCCCCTCCCGGCCAAGAACACTATAAAAGCCCCCTTCTTCCTCCTCCATCTCCTAACCCTAATGTCTTGTTGAGCTCCTCCATTGCTACACCCCATTTTGCTCACTACTCTCAATCCCTCCACCCAATCTTGTTGAAACTTTGGGGATTGGGAGAGCAAGGCCCGATCTACACTTTGACCAAACCAAATCGCATTCCCCGCAACATTCATCCACCATGGCTTGTTACTCTTGGAGCTTGGGCTCCTAGGCGGTTAGAGGTTCCTCCGGAAGCTTCCTTGCTTGTGGTGTGCTCCGGAGAAGTTTGTAAAGGTGTGGTGGTCGCCTTCAAGACCAACCCCGAGTGATTCGAGGCTCATCCGTTGGGGGTGACTCGAAGGAGATTACGGTGAGTCTTCGGTGGCGTTCCGCAAGCTTTGGCTCCGGCACCGCTCCAAACAGAGAGTAGCTCTTCCCCAAGGAAGAGTGAACTTCGGGATAAAATCCGCGTCCTCGTCTCACTTGTGGTTAATCCTTTCCCGCACTTTACTTAGCCGTGTATGCTTGTTGGCTTGCTAATTAGTTTGTTGCCTAGCATACTTAGCTTAGAGCTTGCTTGTCATATAGGTTGTGTTCACCTAGTTGCATATCTAGTGAACCCTTTTTATCCGCTAAGCCTTAAAATTGACGAGAAAGAGTAAAATTTGTAGTCTCCTATTCACCCCCCCTCTAGTCGACCGTATCGATCCTTTCAATTGGTATCAGAGCCTCGTGCTCTAATATAAGGTTTTACAACCTTAGAGGATATGCTCGATCTAGGGAATGAGGGAGGTGTCGCACCACTTGCGGAGGATGGTCAAAACCTACCCCCCGCCGCGGCCGACGCACTTGTTGCTCCGGCCGTTGCTCCCGTCGCCCCCATTAACCCGGGTGCCCCGTTGACCGCGGCCGATATTCTTTCAATGTTTGCGGACCTCAAAACTTCTATGTTGAAAGAAGTTCGCTCCTCGGTCAAGGAGGAAATTGATGCTCGCTTAAAGCCCTCGACATCCGCCTCAAACTCATTTGATCCAAATGCGGTTCATGATGCGGATGATTCGAGAGAACCTCTTGCATCCCCGGCTCGCACTCAAGTTCCCAAGTACAATGCCGTGGAACCCTTTTACTCACCACAACCCTTGCAGCACCCTCGCATTAATCCTGTGGGGCCTCCGCCCCCTTTGAAAGCTAACGCGTTTGCTAAGTGGAAGCTAGATATGGAGTCTCATATTCGCAGTGCATCTACACAACTATGGTGGATTATGGTCAACGGTTTCAACCCCAAGGATCCCATGAATCTCACTCCAAGAGAAGCAGTTGATGATCAACTCAATGCTACCGCCCACCACATGTTGCGCACCGCGGTGACCGATGACTATAGTGACTCCATTGCTCTCCTCAAGACCGCCAAGGAAATTTGGGATTGCCTTGAGGAGGCCCTCGAAGGTGATGAAGCAATTCGAAGATCTCGGTTGGCTTTGCTCAAGCAAGAAGTCAACCTATTTGTGAGAAATGAGGGTGAGTCCGCGGAAGAGGTATATCGAAGGTTGAAGTCTCTTGTGCTCAATTTGAGAACCTTTGGGTGCACTTGGGCAAATGATGATTTCATTAAGGACAAGTTCATTGATGCTATGGTTCTCACAGAACATAACATGGTGATGATGATACATCAATGCCCGGACTATCAAAAGTTGACCGCGGCACAAGTTGTATCCACTTTCTCAACTCATGTTCTTTTGGAGACCAAGTCCAAGAAGACCTTTGCCATAGCTCAAGCCACCAAGAACTCAAATCTTGCATTGAAGGCCAAGAAAGTAGTTGCCCAACCCTCGAGGGATGAAGAAGTTGTCGAAGAGACTTGTGAGGAAGATGTTGACACCTCATGCCCGGCAAATGACTTTGCGGAAGACTTGGCTCTCTTGGTCAAGAAATATTCCGGGACCATGGCAAACAAAGGGAAGAATCTACAAGGAAGATCGTTTGGACGAAGAAAATGCTACAATTGTGATAGCCCAAGACATTTTGTGCACGATTGTCCTTATGAGAGACGTGAAGACAAGTCCGAGAAGCTTGTGCTCAAGAAGAAGAAGTTCACCAAGTTTTCCAAGAGGAAAGATGACAAGGCTCTTGTTCATGAGGAGTACATGTCCGGAGATGAAGATGACGGTGATGATGATTATGTGGGCACGGCCGCCATTGCCATGCATGCCACTACCTCCTCCTCCACCACCGGCCTCTTCGACTCTCCCAACGAGGACAAGCCGTTCACTCATCATTGCCTCATGGCCAAAGAGGTAAAAACAAAGTCCAACTCTCAAAAACCCTTCATCCACACTCCCAATGTTTCATGTGAGATAGTGGAGGATGAGTGTGATGATGGTGTGGATAATGATGAGGAATCCTTGATGGCTTTCATGAACACTCTTCATGGTGAAGCTCGTGCTCGTTTTGGTGATCTCCTTAAATCACTCGCCGAACGCGATGATTTTATTGAGAACGTTGAAAACCTCCTCATAGAGGAAAAAGAGAGAGTCGAACTCCTTGAGCACGAGCTATATGAAGAGAGTGTCATGAGAGCATCACTTGAGGAAGCCTTGTATTCTCATAAAATTGACTTCGTTAAAACCGATGATGCGTTGCAACTTGCTCCTGAGAACAACGATGCCCTTAAAGTAAGGGTTGAAAAGCTTCTAGTTGATCACACGAGACTTGTTGAGGAACATGAGCTCCTTGTGACTAGTTCCAAGGTTGTCAAAGGTGACCTCATTGCCCTCACCGAGTCTTATGCTCAACTTAAAGCTACAACCATTAAGGCTCTTACTTCCATCCCTCATATTGATTTAAATGATGAATCTTGTACGGCTAACTTTGCTCATGATTGAACCTCTCTCCAAGAGGAGAATAAGAAGTTAAAATCCCAAATTGAGAAAGGGCTTGTGTCGTGCATTCAAGGGGAGAAAAACCTCAATGACCTCTTGAGCAACCAAAAGGAGTGTGTTGCCAAGGAGGGAATTGGGTTTGACCCCTCTTCTAAGAAGAAGAAGACCAAGAAGAAGAGCCACAAGAAGAAGATCGGGCCTACTTCTCCTCCCCAACAAAAGATAGCATTTGTTCATGAAGGACACAAGGAGAAGGAGAAGGAAAAAGGGAATGTCGGGGATGGCAAGGTCACTAGGGACAAGGCCATTCCCAAAGAGTTTGCCGGCAAGAACATCCCATCTTATGTCCTCATGAGAGGAAATGATGGTCATACCTTTGCTAAATTTGTTGGCACTAACTATGATGATTATGCTTGGACTATTTGGGTTCCTAAGACCCTTGTTGCTAACTCTCTAGGACCCATTGAAAAATGGGAACCTAAAATCAAAGGTTGATTCTTGTAGGACTATACCTCCGGTGGAACACAATGGGTGATCGATAGTGGTTGGACCAATCATATGACCGGAGAGAGGGAGATGCTTGTGGAGTTCATTGATTCGCTCAAGGCCACTTCAAACATCTCTTTTGGTGACAATAGCAAGGGCAAGGTATTGGGTTTGGGCAAGGTGGTAATCTCTAGTGATGCATCACTTAAGAATGTCATGCTTGTTCAATCCCTTCACTACAATTTACTTTCTACGATTCAATTGGCTCGTGCCGGTTATGATTCTCATTTCGGTGAATTTCATGTGACCGTCTTTAAGAGAAGCAATCTCAAAGTGGTCTTTGTTGGGCATGTTGAAGACAACCTTTACGTGGTTGATTTCTCAAATGAGAAAACTTATCTTGCAACATGTCTAATGGCCAAGGCCGACGTGGGGTGGCTTTGGCATCGCCGGCTAGCACACGTTGGCATGAGAAATTTACAAGCTCTCTTAAAGGGGGAGCACATCCTTGGACTAACCAATGTGTCTTTTGCCAAAGATCCTCCTTGTAGTGCTTGCATTGCCGGAAAACTTCATGAAAAAGCTCATAAGGTGTCGACTATCATTACCACTTTGAGGCCTCTCGAGCTCATTCACTTGGATCTCTTTGGGCCTCCATCTTATGATAGTTTGGGAGGGAGGAGGTATTGCATTGTCATTGTCGATGACTATACAAGATATACATGGGTGTTCTTCCTCAAGACTAAAGATGAAACTCAAGACACCTTCATCAACTTTGCCAAAGAAGCTCAACGTCAACATAATTGTGAGATCAAGGCAATTCGAAGTGACAACGGCACCGAGTTCAAAAATTACACTATGAACGAGTTCTTGAGCGATGAGGGGATCAAGCATCAATATGCCGCGCCATACACTCCCGAACAAAATGGTGTTGCGGAAAGGAAGAACCGGACTCTCATTGAGATGGCAAGGACCATGCTTGACGAGTACAAGTCTCCATACAAGCTTTGGGCCGAAGCCATCAACACCGCGTGCCATGCTACAAACCGGCTTTATCTTCGTAAGCTCAAGAACAAGACTCCCTACGAACTCCTAATCGGGAGAAAGCCTAACGTCAAATACTTTCGAGTATTCGGTTGTAAGTGTTTCATTCTAAATAAGAAATCCCGTTTAGCTAAGTTTGCGCCTAAAACTTATGAGGGCATATTTGTTGGATATGCATCAAACTCGCATGCTTACCGTGTTCTCAACAAATCCACCGGATGTATTGAGGAAACGGTAAATGTGGAGTTTGATGAAGATAATGGTTCCCGTGCGGAGCAAATTGTTCCTAGTGTTGTAGGTGATGAGGCTCCTTCACAAGCTATAAGGACTATGGGGATAGGCCACATTCGTCCACAAGAAACACCCCAAGTTCAAGTAGAAGAAGAAGGAGTAAGAGCCCCTCTTGTGGATTCTCCACAAGGGAAGTCATCACCGCCACCACAAGGTCAAGATGCTATGGAAAATCATGAACCTATCCAAGAACAAGATCAAGTCCCTCATGTTCCTGAGCAAGATCAAGGGCAAGCCCAACCAAATGGCGAAGAACCAATCCGTGAGGCCCAAGGTCAAGCTCTTGATCAAGATCAAGATCAATCCCAACCTCAAGTGTCTTCCACATCATCACATCCAAGTGATCAAGAACTAGAGGTTGTGAAGAGAAGGGTGTCTCCAAGGCTAAAACATTCTCAAGGCCAAGCTTCTGCCACAAGTTCAAAACCAAGTGAAGAAGAGCTTACCCTCAAAGTGCAAAAAGCGGCCGCCAAGTTAAAGCATCTTCAACATCTCACCGACAACATTTATGGAAGCATCAACAAAGGGGTAACTACTCGTAGACGTTTGGCAAACTTTTGTGAACATCACTCGTTTGTCTCTTGTGTTGAGCCCCTTAAGGTTGAAGATGCACTTGACGACCCGGATTGGGTAAATGCCATGCATGAAGTACTCAACAACTTCACCTGCAACAAAGTATGGACTCTTGTGAAGAGACCCAAAGAACATCATAATGTCATTGGAACAAAGTGGATCTTTAAGAACAAACAAGATGAGCATGGACAAGTCACTGGAAACAAGGCAAGGTTAGTGGCACAAGGGTTCACCCAAGTTGAAGGTTTGGACTTCGGTGAAACCTTTGCCCCCGTTGCCCGTCTTGAGTCCATTCGTATCTTGCTTGCATATGCTTCACATCATGATTTCAAATTGTATCAAATGGATGTGAAGAGTGCATTTCTTAATGGTCCTCTTAAGGAGTTGGTGTATGTCAAACAACCTCCCGGTTTCGAAGACCCCGATCACCCCTCTCACGTTTATGAACTCCATAAGGCGCTCTATGGACTTAAACAAGCACCTCGTGCTTGGTATGATCACCTTACGGCGTTCTTAAGCGAGAAGGGTTTCCAGATCGGGTTAATAGATTCCACTCTCTTCACGAAGAGGGTAAAAGGAGAATTGTTTGTGTGCCAAATATATGTTGATGATATTATTTTTGGTTCCACTAACCATGCTATTAACGTTGAGTTTGAGAATCTTATGACCAAGGAATTTGCTATGAGCATGATGGGAGAGTTGAAGTTTTTCCTCGGATTTCAAGTGAAGCAATTGAGAGGAGGAACCTTCATCAACCAAGCACTTTATATTCAAGACATGCTCAAGAGGTTCAAAATGCAAGATGTCAAGCCCATGAAGACGCCCATGCCCACAAATGGCCAACTTAATCTTGATCCCAATGGTAAAGATGTGGATCAAAAGGTATATCGCTCTATGATCGGTTCTTTGCTTTACCTTTGTGCATCTAGGCCGGATATTATGTTGAGTGTGTGTATGTGTGCAAGATTTCAATCCGCTCCCAAGGAGAGCCATTTTTCGGCAGTGAAAAGAATCCTTCGATATTTGGTTCATACCCCGAACTTGGGCCTTTGGTACCCCAAAGGAGCAACTTTCAAGTTATTAGGATATTCGGATTCGGATTGGGCCGGAGACAAGGTAGACCGCAAGTCCACTTCCGGGTCATGTCAATTCCTAGGGAGGTCATTGGTAAGTTGGTCTTCAAAGAAGCAGAATTGTGTGTCCCTTTCAACCGTCGAGGCCGAGTACATTGCTGCAGGAAGTTGTTGTGCACAATTATTATGGATGAGGCAAACTTTGATGGATTATGGTGTCAAATGTGACAAAGTGCCTCTATTTTGTGACAATGAAAGTGCAATCAAGATCGCCGACAATCCAGTGCAACATAGCCGAACCAAACATATCGAGATTCGTCATCACTTCATTCGAGATCATGTGGCCAAGGGAGACATTGATTTATTCCATGTCAACACCGAGAAGCAACTTGCCGACATTTTCACCAAGCCACTTGATGAAGCAAGATTCCGCGAGTTAAGGCATGAGCTGAATATCGTGGATATAAGTAACTTGGATTGAGGTTCTTGCATACACACACATACTCTACTAGTATCTTGTTTTAGATGTAGGCACCTAAGTAGGGGGAGCTAGCTCAACTAATGAGCTATCTTATCCTACTAGTGCATAAATTGATCAAAATCTTTCACATTAGCCATTTGAAGATGGCATTTGTGCTTCAAAGATGAGTATTGGTCTTGGGCCCAAGGTTCATATCTTCGCGGTGCCATAACAAACAAACTCAAACATGGTGGCTTCGGCCACCGCCCTCCGTTGGAGGTTGGATCATTTTTGTCTTTTGTTTGTGTGGTTCTTCTTGTCCTTGTGTTCGTGTTTCCGTGTGTGTGTGTTTCTCGATTCTCTTCCAGTGCAAGTGCTACACATACTCCTTTCTAGTAGTGTTGGATTTCTTCTGCGACGTGTTCAGAAGTGAGGCGGGAATGCTCTTTGGGGTCTTGGTAAGAATTTGCATTCAGCCATAACCCAACAAGCTTCTACCTGTCAAAATCCTCTGGATACCCCGTGCCCACGGCCCTTGTACCGTGCGCACGGGGACCCCGTGCCCACGGCCCTTGTACCATGCGCACGAGCCTCCGTGCGCACGGGGCCTTTAGCCCGTGCGCACGGGGTCTGCGGTTTCTGGCCCTGAAGAGGTGGGACGTTGGGGGTTTGGGTTCTTTCCCACCCAGTCGCCCCCTCCACGCCCCAGATCACCTCCAGGCCGCCGCCGCCGCCTCCTTGTCGCCGGTGCTCCTCCGTGCGCCGTGGGACTTCGCTGCTCCGTGGAGATCTCCCGGGATGGGGTCCTCCTCTGGTATCCCCCTCCCCTTGTTCTTCTTTTTTCCTCCTTTGGATCCTTTTTAGTCTAGGGTTTCCTCCTCTACTAGTCTAGGCCAGTCGTTCCCTTGTGGTAGACTAGAGACGGATGGGCATTACTGTGGCGGTTCTCCCTGCCGCACTCACTCCCGGATCTCGATCTAGAAGTGGTTGCCGCTGGGCGAACCCCGTGTCCACGGGCCTTGTACCGTGCGCACGGGCCCCCCGTGTCCACGGGCCTTGTACCGTGCGCACGGGACCCCCGTTTCCACGGTGGTCAAACCCCCGTGTGCACGGGGTACACAGTGGTGCCAGTCCTGTTTCTTCTCTGTCTTCCATTCCTCGCCAGCTTCTCGAGCACTTGTACTTATTTGTGTCTCTCATGTTTGTTGTGTTTTGTTGCTGTTGTGTTTCAGACTCTGCTGACAAGAGGTCCGAGCTCCGTCGCAAGCGCACCAAGGCAGGTTCCAGGGAATTCTCTTTGGCTCCTCGTCAGCCGTCCGAAGGAAGTGGTCAGGGCTCTGAGATGGGCCGTGTTCGCCGTGCCGCCTCCAAGCAGCCAGTGATTGAAGCCTCCGAGGATTCAGAAGAGGAGTATGATTCGCAGGAAGATTCTCACTATGAGAACCCCGCAGATGCAGAGATAGAAGATGAGGATGATTCTGCTGATGATGTTGATGAGGAGGAAGGAGAGGAACATGTGCTCCCAGGAGGTCGGAATGTCAAGAATCTACCTCTCTCTAAGTGGACCAAGCCAGAGCTTTGGGCTTGCAGGCAGGATTTCCCCTATGTGCCAAACACTGATGCAGGGGTTGACCCAAGATTCAAGAATGATTTTCAACACCGGGTGTTCTCTGAGCTGATCATGACCAAGAAAAACAAGTTTGCCCCCCACAAGCAAATCAATGTGGAGGCTCTTCGGGACAATGATCATACCTATCCCGGTGTGTATAGTGCTCTTGGGAGGCTTGGCTTGATCCCGTTCGTCGCCTTCCACCATCCGTTCAGTGAAGATCTTGTGATGCAGTTCTTTGCCACCGTATACTTCCACAGTGATGAGGCTCGCACTATGACTTGGATGTCTGGCACATATGAGTGTGAGGCCTCCATGGCCAAGTTCTCTGACATCATTCCGTATCGGTTCTTTGCTGAGGAGCATCCTGAGTATGGCCGTGTTCGTGAGACAGGTAGAGACAAGGATGAGATTGCTTTTGCTTACAAGCCAGACAAGGCCTTCACCACCGGTTCTATCAAACATTTGAAGCCAACCTATGATACTATGCGTCACATTCTTAGGTACACGCTTAATCCTAAGACCGGGGACTCTCACAATCTGAGGAGCTCCATGTTGGACATCTTTGTCTACCTTCATAACAAGAAGAAAGTGGATGTTCTGGACTTCATGTTCTTTGAGATCAGGCAGTGTGTTCAGGAGAACAAGTCATGCATCTATGCTCCGTTCATCCAAGCTTTGATTGAGTTTGTCTGTCCCGCCAGGTACATTGCCAAGTACCGCACCTCTTTTCCGAAGCGTGATTCCAACTGGCTTCCGGCTCCTCCTCCACCATATGTGCCTCCCAAGAAGGGGCGCAACCCCAGGCCTGAGGATCGTGCTACCTACACTGAGGGATGTTCATCCTATGTGCGGATTCCGCGTAGCAAAGGGAAGCAGGTTGCTACTGATGCCAGTTTCACCAGAGAGGAGAAGAAGTCTCTTCTGAAGACCATGAGCAACATGTTCAAAATGTGTCAGTCCATTCAGCGCCGTCAGGTCAAGGAGATCAACAAGGGCAAGCTGGTGAGGCGTCAGAAGAAGGCTGAGCGTGCTGCAGCTGGTGAGGAGGTTGGTCCAGGGTCCGAGGACATCGACAGTGTGGCCACAGCTCGTTCTTTTCCCTTGGGGGGATGGCACTTTGATGATGATGATGATGATGATGCTTCAAGCGCACCTCCTCTTGTCTAGAGTCTCGTTAGCATCGCCTTTTCCCTTTTTGTTGTCTTGATGACAAAGGGGGAGAAGTGTTCTATTAGGGGCGTTTGCAGTTGGTTTCAGTTGGGTGAGATCTCAAGGCCTCGTTTCTCGTTTGTTTTGGTTGTGTTTATTTGGCCTGAGATACTCTTGTTTACTTGCTTTCGCGGTGTGGTCGTGAGCTACCTAGTCTATGTGAGAGACTATCTACTTTATGGAATTTATCTATGCTTATGTTGATATATCTTGTGGAGTATGATCAAGCTTCTATATGTTAGTCTCACATTTTCTGCTCACCACACTTGCATGTGATCTAGGCACCGTGTTGGGTTTTATTATGTTGATCACATGCCTTGACAATGTGGATCTAGGGGGAGCCTCATATGTGTGTGCTTGATGCATAATCAAGCATTTTTTTCCTTGCACATATATAGGGGGAGCTCCTTTGATCAACTATTGTCGCATGGCTATTCACTTAAGTTGTATCCTATATGCCATGTCCTAACCATGTTGTCATCAATGCACCAAAAAGGGGGAGATTGAAAGTGCAAGTATCACTTAGATTATATTTTGGTGTGATGACAATGTGGTTAGTGGAACTAATGTTGGTTGCTAAAGTTTATCTCAGGACGTTGGTTCCAAGATGTCCATTGATGGAGGTGTGCGACCCCCCAGTCCAAAAAGATCAAAGGCGTGGTTACCGGCGACTCGAAGGTTTTTCGTTTTGGTTCGATTTGAGTCGTAGGTAAAACCGCACTATCAAGAGGGGTCTTCGTGGAATTAGTGTCGTGTGGGAATGCCTCCAAGACAGATACACCAGCCTCCTACACCTCCTTAGATATTCCACTTGTTGTGTGATTTGCCGTGGTGTCCTGTGATGTTTCATCAGAAATCTTCTGGACACCCCGTGTGCACGGGGTCTCTGACCCCCGTGCGCACGGGGTAGTCAGAATATTTCTGGACACCCCGTGCGCACGGGGCTGACTTGGCCCGTGCGCACGGGGTACCTCGAAACTCACTGGACACCCCGTGCGCACGGGGCTGACTTGGCCCGTGCGCACGGGGTCCAACGGGCAGAAATCCCCTCCCGGCCAAGAACACTATAAAAGCCCCCTTCTTCCTCCTCCATCTCCTAACCCTAATGTCTTGTTGAGCTCCTCCATTGCTACACCCCATTTTGCTCACTACTCTCAATCCCTCCACCCAATCTTGTTGAAACTTTGGGGATTGGGAGAGCAAGACCCGATCTACACTTTGACCAAACCAAATCGCATTCCCCGCAACATTCATCCACCATGACTTGTTACTCTTGGAGCTTGGGCTCCTAGGCGGTTAGAGGTTCCTCCGGAAGCTTCCTTGCTTGTGGTGTGCTCCGGAGAAGTTTGTAAAGGTGTGGTGGTCGCCTTCAAGACCAACCCCGAGTGATTCGAGGCTCATCCGTTGGGGGTGACTCGAAGGAGATTACGGTGAGCCTTCGGTGGCGTTCCGCAAGCTTTGGCTCTGGCACCGCTCCAAACGGAGAGTAGCTCTTCCCCAAGGAAGAGTGAACTTCGGGATAAAATCCGCGTCCTCGTCTCACTTGTGGTTAATCCTTTCCCGCACTTTACTTAGCCGTGTATGCTTGTTGGCTTGCTAATTAGTTTGTCGCCTAGCATTCTTAGCTTAGAGCTTGCTTGTCATATAGGTTGTGTTCACCTAGTTGCATATCTAGTGAACCCTTTTTATCCGCTAAGCCTTAAAATTGACGAGAAAGAGTAAAATTTGTAGTCTCCTATTCACCCCCCCTCTAGTCGACCATATTGATCCTTTCACCAGGCTCAGATGCCACTATTGGGGAACGTAGTAATTTCAAAAAAATTCCTACGCACACGCAAGATCACGGTGATGCATAGCAACAAGAGGGGAGAGTGTTGTCCACGTACCCTCGTAGACCGAAAGCGGAAGTGTTAACACAACGCGGTTGATGTAGTCGTACGTCTTCACGATCCGACCGATCAAGTACCGAACGTACGACACCTCCGAGTTCAGCGCACGTTCAGCTCGATGACGTCCCTCGAACTCCGATCCAGCCGAGTGTTGAGGGAGAGTTTCGTCAGCACGACGGCGTGGTGACGAATAATGATGTTCTACCGACGCAGGGCTTCGCCTAAGCACCGCTACGATATTATCGAGGTGTAATATGGTGGAGGGGGGCACCGCACACGGCTAAGAGATCAATGATCAATTGTTGTGTCTATGTGGTGCCCCCTGCCCCCGTATATAAAGGATCAAAGGGGGGAGGTGCGGCCAGCCTTGGGGCGCGCCAGGAGGAGTCCTACTCCCACCGGGTGTAGGACTCCCCCTTTTTCTAGTTGGATTAGGACTTGGGAGGGGGGAAAGAGGAGAGGGAGAAGAAGGAAGGGGGGCGCCGCCCCCTTCTCCTTGTCCTATTCGGACTAGGGGGGAGGGGCGCGCGACCCAGCCCTAGCCGCCTCTCCTCTCTTACACCTAGGCCCACTAAGGCCCATTATGTTGCCGGGGGGTTCCGGTAACCTCCCGGTACTCCGGTAAAATCCCGATTTCACCCGGAACACTTCCGATATCCAAACATAGGCTTCCAATATATCAATCTTCATGTCTCGACCATTTCGAGACCCCTCGTCATGTCCGTGATCACATCCGGGACTCCGAACAACCTTCGGTACATCAAAACATATAAACTCATAATATAACTGTCATCGAAACGTTAAGCGTGCGGACCCTACGGGTTCGAGAACTATGTAGACATGACCGAGACATGTCTCCGGTCAATAACCAATAGCGGAACCTGGATGCTCATATTGGCTCCCACATATTCTACGAAGATCTTTATCGGTCAGACCGCATAACAACATACGTTGTTCCCTTTGTCATCGGTATGTTACTTGCCCGAGATTTGATCGTCGGTATCTCAATACCTAGTTCAATCTCGTTACCGGCAAGTCTCTTTACTCGTTCTGTAATACATCATTTCGCAACAAACTCATTAGTTGCAATGCTTGCAAGGCTTAAGTGATGTGTATTACCGAGAGGGCCCAGAGATACCTCTCCGACAGTCGGAGTGACAAATCCTAATCTCGAAATACGCCAACCCAACAAGTACCTTCGGAGACACCTGTAGAGCACCTTTATAATCACCCAGTTACGTTGTGACGTTTGATAGCACACAAAGTGTTCCTCCGGTAAACGGGAGTTGCATAATCTCATAGTCATAGGAACATGTATAAGTCATGAAAAAGCAATAGCAACATACTAAACGATCGAGTGCTAAGCTAACGGAATGGGTCAAGTCAATCACATCATTCTCCTAATGATGTGATCCCGTTAATCAAATGACAACTCATGTCAATGGCTAGGAAACATAACCATCTTTGATCAACGAGCTAGTCAAGTAGAGGCATACTAGTGACGCTTTGTTTGTCTATGTATTCACACAAGTATTATGTTTCCGGTTAATACAATTCTAGCATGAATAATAAACATTTATCATGATATAAGGAAATAAATAATAACTTTATTATTGCCTCTAGGGCATATTTCCTTCACAAACGCGTGCTCGTCTTGCACTATGGCGTCGTCCACCCAAGATCCGTCCGCGGCTAGGTACCCTTCGTCCTCCTGCCGACACCGCAACATATGGTTTTCGAACTTCATGTCATTTTTTAGAGTAAGAAGGATGTCGGGTACTCGACCATGGAGAGTGAGTTGTTTGTGCGACGCGTGGTTGGTCGTACCTACGGACTTCCTAGGATGGAGCGCAAGGGGACGGGGTCTTTTGAGAGTGTGTGCATGGTTCGCTTCATGGCTAGACTTGAGTATCAACAATATAATTGTCCAATCGCCAGGCTTCAGTATCGACAATATTACTCCTTCCGTTCCATAATCACCAGGCTTGAGTATCAACAATATTACTCCTTCCGTTCCATAATATAGTGCGTGTAGAATTTTTGAAAAATCAAACTTTACAAACTTTGTTTAAGTTTATAGAGAAATTTGTTTATATGTACATACCAAATATATAAAATATAAAACTACATCTTATAAAGAATTTAATGATATATGTTTGACATTTTAGATGTAAGTATTTTTGTCTACAAACTTGATTAAAATGTATCAGGTTTAGTTTTAGAAAAAATCTATACGCACTACATTACAAAACAGATGGACTACAAAATATTTATTGAAGTGCGTTGAATATCTCGGGAGTCGATAATCAATGTGACGATGGATATCGTGGTCGGATGCTTTACCAATTATAGGCTGCAATGCGTTACTAATCGTACCAGAACAAAGTGTACGGGTCATTCGCATTTACCCTGGTTCCTGAAGTTACATTCTTAGTAGTTGTGAGTAATTGCTTAGTTGTTGCCTTTATTGCTCAGTTGGGAGTATCCGACAAACAAAGAATCGATATTCATCATATATATTTAAGACAAAACGTCCTAGTTATGTGCAGTAAATACGATTAGACCGCTCACAGTAGGAGTAATTTAGCTAGTAACGTAATGCATACCAATGTAAATTTGCCTATGTGGTGATGAGTTAACAAGGAGAGGAATGTTTGTGAAACATAGCATTTTCAAAATGAGCCTACGAGCTAATAAATGAAGTCATGCGTAACATTACTACTATGACACCTTACTCTATGAAGGTAGCACTTCCAAAATGAGTCTACAAGCTAATAAATAAAACCATATATGACACTATTATTATGATACTTTACACTATGAAGGTATTCCTCACTTGTATAACTTACTCCTCTCGGTATAACATAGCATCTCCGAATTGGATGCGGTGTTCGATTTGGATGCCGCGCTTGCGCGATGAAGAGCGGGAGGGGCCACAGGGTCCGGCTTGACATGGAGGAGTGTCTCCGTTGGCGCCGTCGGGCTGTTGACGTGGAGGACGGAGCAATAGAGCATGACCTCCATCCGCTGCTCGTACTCATCGTCATAGCGTACACCGCGTCTTGCGTCGCCAGCTGTTGCTGCAGCGGCCGGTCCTCCTCGTCGTCAAAGGAGATGACGATCTCCTCCTTCACTGAGGCGTCAGTCGCGGTGAGGACGAAGGCCCTGGAGTGTCAGGGCGGCATCGCCACGCCCCTCCGGAGCCCATTGGCCCATGACTTGCCCGTCGATGGAGTTGTAGATGAAGAGGGGAGGTGCTGAGCGATGCGGTGAGTGTGACGTGGATGGCGCCGAAGCATGGCTTATACAGCCTCGGCCAAGCCATGCGAACAGACAGTAAGCCACTTCAATTCGCCACAGCGTCTCAAGTTGGTTCCTCGAGAATCCGCCTCCGCATTGAAGCGGCGGCTCCCGAGAGGTCGCGTCTGTCGGCGCGGCGGCCGGAGTTGGTTCCTCAAGAAGTTGTGTCGGCATTAAAGCGGCGGCTCCCGAGAGGTTCCATCGGCTGGCGTAGCGGTTGGAGTTGGTTCCTCCAGAAGCTGCATCCGCATTGAAGCGTCGCCCTCTTGTTTGGTCACATTAGTGACATCAATGTCGGCCGCTGCATGCTTTGAGCTAGCATTTATGCGGAGCAGGAGGCAACGCGTGCATCGAACGAAAAGCGCGAGAGAGGCGGGTGGAATTTTCTGGTGGGTCAGGTTAGACAGACTCGGATGTGATAGAAGTATAGACGCCCGCAAAGCCCCTCCCCTTTGCCTCCGGTTTTGCGAGAGAGAAAATCCGTCCGGACCGCTTATCGAACTGACGCAAGACCGTTTTGAATGGCAAAACACGTTCGAACCGCTCGTTCCGACAATTGCAGGCGGCTTGCAGGTCCACGTTGAAGACGTCCTTATACTTTAACTCAATTGGCATGGGGGTGTGTGGAAGAAGGGGAAGAATCCCCACTCTCAATCCTGCCCGACGGCTCGCAGTGCGGTTTGACACTGCCAAATCTAATTAGCGGCAGTTGGGAGGAGCTACTGATTCGGTGGGGGTTGTTGGTTTTTGATTCACTCTCGCATTCAAGTACCACGGCGTATCATTCGAACCAGACCCCGGCGGAAGCAAACAAAGTCTCCAAGATTCCAGAGACAAAGGCATGCCATGTTCACACTTCACCACACCCTTCACACTGTCAGGTACTAGTATTACCCATGTACTTCCTTCGTTTTTAAATATAAGTTTTTTTAAACATTTTAAATGGACTATAACATACGGATATAGACATATTTTAAAATCTTGATTCACTCATTTTGTTTCGTATGTAGTTATTTGATGAAATCTCTAAAAATACTTATATTTGGGAATGGAGGGAGTACTTGCTACGGAGTCAACGCACTGATATTACGCGGTGAAACAGTGGCATTCGCGGGGGGAATTGCCCCGTAAAAACAAGCTGCACATACTTACTCACTACCCACTATTTCAGGTAGTAGGATGCACCGTAAAATGTCTCTTTCTTTGCGCAGCGTATTTTCTGCTTGCTCCTTCGCGGTGGCCGGGCAGGGAACATCATTCAGCTCTGCAACCAGTCATTTTCACTGAACGCGTTCTTCTTCAGATTTCATCACCTTCCCTCAGAAAGTCTAGAGCGCAGTGACAAGCACTCGTATAAATGATTTCTCATCGGCTGTTGTCTTTCCTGGAACTCCGTTTACGTCCTACCCGAATGCCCTGAAAGCAACAGGTTTCTGCTAAATCCTGCCTGTTAATGGTGTCCGGGCTGTACTATAACGTTTCCTCCAGGCAAAATCCTTTTCCCTTGGGTTCTGTCATCTATGTTTAGCCTATCACAGTATATCCTTTTCTCCCGGGGAGGAGGGACGACGGCTACACCGACACAGATGCTTGCTTTGGGACCGCCAGACCAGCGGTGTGAAGAACAGGTAACGTCGCCGTCGTCGTCGATGGAACCGCCGAAACTGCTGCCCGATTTCCCGGTCGGTTTGAGGCATCGAAGTCTTGTATCGCAAGACGGGCAAAGTCGCGTCGACCGCAAGCACGCACCGACACATCCACGCCGGGGAAACAACACGGGAGCGTTTATAATCTGCAGTGCTAGCTACTGCGTTGTACTCCTAGTACCCCAGCAGTACGGCGGTAGGCAAAGAATCTCCCATCCACGCGCTCGGTGTGGACTGTGGAGTGTGGAGTGTGGAGTCATCGGACACTCGGTAGGTGCCAAGCATCTTCACTTTTCTTTCTTTCTTTATCTGTGCTGCGCTCGTCTCTCTGCCGGCTAGTAGGCTGCAGCGGATGTTGCTTGTGCGAAGACCGGGAAGATCGTGTGTCGGTTTTCCCGGAAACTTCGTCCCCGTTTCGCAGCCTTGTGCAGGCAAAAGCAGAACGTAGTAGAGTAGGATATGGTAGCGCTAATGGTATCTTCTGCGTGCAGTTTTAGTTGCATCGATGAAATTTCCAACGAATTTCATGGTTCTCGGGGAAAACTAATCTGCACTTCTTGATTATCTGTGGCTGTTTTCAGAGGCCGTTCGGTGACTGTGTATGTTGCGCGCCATAGGAGCAAGTCATGTTTTTCTTCTTCTTTAGACTGGAGCCAAGTCATCATGGTGCCCATATGTATTCCAGTTTGGTGACTTACAGCCCACTACAGTCCACTTGAAAGGTCCCTTGTACAGCCTAGCTTTATAAGCCTGGGCTAACAACAAGGCGACTACTATGCGCCGGCGCACCGGCCCAAATTTCGGCCGGTCGCCGCGCAACCCTCCGATCTACCCAACATTAACCGTTGGATCCTGTTTTGCATCGTCTTCCTACCCCTGGATCTCAGACACACAAGTAGCGGCCGCTTCTCCCCCACGCACGCACTTGCAGGGGCACCACAGACCTGTGTTTTGATTTTCGGTTTGAGATTTTTTTCGCCCTAGGTCGAGATGGCTGAATTTCGGCCATTTTCAAAAATTTCGGCCAAAATTTGACCAGGATTTGACTGAAATTTGACTCAATTTTGACCAAAATTTGTCAAATTTGACCAATTTCGGTCAAGGATAGATTTCGCCCCAGGCCGAGATGGCCGAAATCCATTTTTCTCGGCCGAAATTCAAAACACAGCCACAGACCGCCCAAATCAAGAGCTCGGGTTGCCTCCTACCGCCGCCAGGTTGCAGCATCTGCTTCGCTGCTCGCCAGCTCGCCGTCGCCTTGGTGCGGACTTGCCATCATCGCCAACGGGCTGCTGCAGCCGCAGCACCGCAAAGCTCCCCTCCCGCGGCTCTGGCCCTCCATGGCCATGGCGCCATCGCTCGGGCTTGCCGCACAGATGGTCGACGCTCGCAGTGGTCCCTCAGGTCGTCGCCATCACGGGCGTCGGAAGTGCACTTCTGGTTCGACCTCTGTAGCACCGGCAAAAAAGTCGCCGCGTCCGGTTCCAGCAAAACCGGACGCCGGTTGCATCATATGTCATCATGGTGCCAACTTTTTCTATAGCCGGTTGCAGCTTGCCGCCGTGTGCAGTCAAGAACTCGTCGTGGTCACCATCGTCCATGGTGGAAGCTTTCGTAGACGCCGATTGCAACTTCACCATAGCCAGTTGCAGCTTTCTCCGTTAGGCCGTAGCGCATGTCACCTTCAATTGAAGCTTTTTTTATCACCAGTTGTAGCTTTTCCCGACAACGGTTGTAGCTTCTCGGGCGCCGGTTGCAGCTTCCATGGGTACCCGCCCTAGCTTTCGTGTATCTCGGTTGAAGTTTTCTTCTCACTGGTGGTAGCTTTCTCAGGTGCCGGTTGCAACATCTGTTGTCGTCGTCTCCAGCTCCGGCTAGTTCTGGTTGCAGCACCGTCGTTGGGTGGCACCGTTGTAGCTTCCAGGGCTGTAGGAAGGAGAGAAAAGGCACCATGAAAAGAGCTTAGAAATCCTCTAGGGATCCATAGTGGTTTGCTGTGGGGTGTGGGTTCTGGCACGCTCACCGGCGGGGATTGGAGAAACAGGGGAGTGGATGCTGGACCGGCTGAGTTTTTGGTGTGGATAAGGCAGAGATCGGGCGAGGAAGAAACGAGTGGAGGAGCGCTTCGTTCGGTGGGTGGACCCATGTGCAGAAGTGCGAGTCAAGGCGAGCGAGGGGCGTGACCGGTCGAAGCTTCAGCCGGCCCGCCGATTGTAAACGTTTCCCTAAGAACAATAGGACGCTGGATGGGCGCGCCTATCTCTTCAACCGAGAAAGTAGGACGTCTTGATGGAGGCAGCCCCCCCCTATTGGGCTAGCCCAGCGTGGACACAGGCCTTCAACACTTTTTTCTTCCGTTTTTCCCCACATTTTTCGCATTGGTTTTTGTTTTATTTTTTGTACTTTTGCTTGTTTTCCCAAATACAAGTTTTCTATTTTATAAAAATGCTATCATGCATTTACAAAATATTAGATGTGTATAAATATGTTTTTGATGTATACGCAAAATGTATATAAAAAAAACAATGTATATGGGAAAAATAGACATAAAAATAAGTTTAAGAAAATGTTAATCATGTATTTGGACAATGTTAAACATGTATATAAAAATGTTCCTGATGTATACCAAAAATATAGAATGTGTATGAAAGAAGTAGACCTGAATAAATATATGATAAAAAATGTTTAAAAATATATTAATGTGTATACTAAAATGTTCCTGGTGTATTAAAAAAATGTACATTGTGTACAGAAAAAGCAAATATCAAAAGATACAAGTTGTCAAAAATATTAATCACATATTTGGAAAATGGTAACGTGTATATAAAAAACATTCCCATTGTGCATGAAAAATATACAAATGCATCTAGAAAAAGTATAAATAAAAACATATGTTGGAAAAATATAATCATGCATTTTGGACATGTTTATGCAGTTTAAAACAAATAGTTACTACAATAAAAAATATTCAGCGTGTATTAAAAAATATATTGACAGTGTATTTAAAAAGTGTTCATAACATGTTTCTTAAGAAAATGTACATCATGTATTTGAGAAATCTAAACGTGTATCAATAAGAAATTTTACATGTAACCACATTGTGCTCTGAAAAATTTAGATATGTGTTGAAGAAAAGAGGAAAATGATGAAAAGCGACAAATAAACATAAAGAAAGCAAAGAGAAATGAGAGGAATCCAAAATATAACAAAGGAAAAAATGGTGAAAGAAACAAAAGAAAACCAGAATCCAGAGAAAAACCAAAAAGGAAAATGAAGCAAAGGTAACAGAGAAAACCAAGGAAAGAAACAAAAAAACTGAAGCAAGAAGGAAAAGAAAGGAAAAACCTAAAATAAACAAAGGAAAACAAAGAAAAAAGTGTGAAAACCAACAGAAATGAAGAAAACTAGAGAGAAAAAATAGAAAACTAAAGAAAACCATTGATGAAAATGAGACAACCGAAAAAGGAAAAAAAACGAAGCAAATGTAACATGAGAGCGAACAAACGGCCCGGCCCAGTACTGTAGTGTTCGGGGAAAAGCTTCAGTGAGAAGGTAGATACTCTCGCATAGGAGAGCTCCTATATGGCGCGCCACGCGCTGAGACGCAGCGGGCGCACACCCCCCTCCCCGGACATCGATGAACAAATTTTTTTCGAACATATTTTGAACATCGATGAACAAATTTGGCATTTGATGAACATTTTTTAATTTGAAGAAGAAAATTTGTGTTAGAGCAAATTTTTGGAAAAAATTATGAACAAAATTTGCATTCGATGAACATCATTTTGAAAAAATGATGATATTTTTTTAATTTAGTGAACAAAATTTTGAATGTGGTGAACACTTTTTCAATCTGATGAACAAATAATTCAGTGAAAAAAAAGAAACCGATGAACATTTTTTTACTTTGACGAACAACTTTTGAATTTTGATGAACATTTTTAAAATCTGATGAACAAAAAGTTGAATTAGGTGAACATTTTTTGGATTGTTGAACATATTTTTTTGCATCGCCGAACATTTTTTGAATTCGATGAACAAAAAAAGTTGATAAGAACAGAAAAACAGAAAAAAAACCCAGTATAGAAAACCTAAAAAATAAAAAAACGGTTCTAGGAAGGTTCTAGAGCCTTCTCAAAACCGGCAGAACCAGAGAAAGGGAAGCGAAGTGGACCGGCCGGAAAGACGCAGGGGGTACGTGCTACAGTGTTACCCGGCGGCCCACGCGCCATATAGGAACCCCGCTCGCATAGTCTCGCGTCACTAGATAGTTGCCTACCGCGTACCGCCCTACATGTTGTTGCGCGAAGATGGTCCTGCCCAATAAGGCCTCCAGTGACTTCTCTTTCCAATTTTGGGAAGGTTCTAAAACCTTTTTAGAATGATTTTCTTTCTTTTCTGGTGTTTCCTTCTAGTTTTTGCTTCCTTTTTTTTCAATTCATAATGATTTTTGAATTGACAAATTTTTTTCGCTGTCATGAACAATTTTTGGATCCATGATGTATTTTTCTATTTTGAGAATATTTTTTGATTTCGTGAATCTTGTTCGAATGCGCCAACATTTTTAACAATTCATGAACTCTAATTGAATTCCTGATTTTTTACAAATTTATGAAAAATTTCAAATTCATATTCTTCATCTTCTTTTAAAATCACAAACATTTTTTCCAATTTCACGAATATGTTTTGTATTTACGAATTATTTTTTGAATTCCTAAACATTTTATGAATTCGTGAATATTTCTGAAAAATCACAAGTATTTTTTGAGTTCACGCATATTTTCAAATTCATGACAAAATTTCAAAATCGTGACCTTTTTTCAAATTCATGCACATATATGTAGTAGAAAGCTGATACGTCTCAAACATATGTATAATTTTTAATTGTTTCATGCTATTATAATATCATTTTTGAATAATCTTTATAACATTTTTTATTTTTCTGGACTAATCTATTAATTCGGTGTCCATGTTCAGTTGCTGTTTTTGCATGTTTTTTACTTTTTTAGAAAATTAATATCTAAGGAGCTTAAAATAACTTGGGGATTTACACCGGCTTTTTTCGGGAAACAAAGATTCCAGAAAGCACCGAAAGAGGGGGGGGGGGGGGAGGGAGCCCTCGCGCAGTGAGGGGCGCCCGCGTGAGGCCCTTGGCCACCGCTTTACATCCATTCTTTCGCCATCAAATCCCGAAAATCCTGGAACCCTCCGTACCATTTTTCGTGATTTTTGTCGACGCCGCAAGTTCCTGTTTCGGGGAGATTCAATCTGAGCCATGTTCCGACAATCTACCGGAGGGGGGATGCATCACCGGAGCCATCTTCATCGACTTGCTGCCACCATGACCATGGGTGAGTAGTTTCCTTATGACCTTAGGGTCCAGAGTAGTAGCTAGATGGCATCCTCTATTCATTGTGATTCAATAAAAAAATCTATGAGCTGCTTCACATGATCGGGTTCCATATTATGTAATCGGTGGTTTTGATTGTTGGTGAAAGGATCGATATGGTTGACTAGAGGGGGGGGGGTGGTGTGAATAGGCAACTAACAATTTTTAGCTTTTCTTGACCAAATTAAACTTAGCATCAAAATAGGTTGTCTAGATGTGCAACTAGGTGAGCAACCTATATGATGCAACAACAACAAGCACACAAGCAAACAAGGGATACAACAAAATAAAAGCTTGCACAAGTAAAGGTAAGAGATAACCAAGAGTGGAGCCGGTGGAGACGAGGATGTGTTACCGAAGTTCTTTCCCTTTGAGAGGAAGTACGTCTCCGTTGGAGCGGTGTGGAGGCACAATGCTCCCCAAGAAGCCACTAGGGTCACCGTATTCTCCTCATGCCCTCACACAATGCGAGATGCCGTGATTCCACTATTGGTGCCATTGAAGGCGGCGACCGAAACTTTACAAACAAGGTTGGGGCTATCTCCACAACTTAATTAGAGGCTCCCATCGATACCAAGAAGCTTCACCACAATGGAATATGGCTTCGCGGTGACCTCAACCGTCTAGGGTGCTCATACACCCAAGAGTAACAAGATCCGCAAGGGATTAGTGGGGGAAATCAAATTTCTCTTGGTGGAAGTGTAGATCGGGGCCTTCTCAACCAATCCCTAGAAAATCAACAAGTTTGATTGGCTAAGGAGAGAGATCGAGCGAAAATGCAGGTTTGAGCAACAATGGAGCTTGGGGAGGGAAGAGGTGGTCTTTTTGGGGAAGAAGACCCCCTTTATATAGTGGAGGGAAAGATCCAACTATTATCCCCTCACTCAGCCCGCGCCGCGCGGTACTACTGCACACAGCCGCGGTACTACCGCAAAGGGTTGCGGTACTACCGCTGCAGGGTGCGGTACTACCGCTTGCGCAATAGTGACCAGACGAGGGCCTGTTGCACAGGGCAACGAGCAGTACTACCGCGCGCCCCTACGGTACTACCGTAAGGCAGGGCTCAACTGGCGCTGGAAATGCACGGAAGTAATAAATTACCTCCGTAACTACTTCCGCTGAGTTTGGAGCTGTGCAAAAATCCGGCACGGTACTACCGCGCACAGGGAGCGGTAATACCTCGTAAGGGTGAAAGTAAAAAATTACATCCGCGCATACTACCGCGTGTGTCAGCGTCAGGGCTGGAGGCAGCGGTACTACCGCTCACCAGGAGCGGTACTAGCGCTGGGACCTGCGGTACTACCGCTCCCTTGAGCAGTACTACCGCACGCCACAGACGCTTTAGCATTTGGCAGCCTTCATATCGCAGAGACATGGATAAACGGACGGTGCTCTACCGAAGCGAAGGAAAGGTGGTGCAAAGGAACAGATGTGTACGTGTTAATTCCACCATAACCTTTCCGAAGCGGACCCCTCTTAATAGTACGGCTTTCCTACGACTCAAATCCACCAAAAAGAAACGTAGAGAACAACCGTCTTCGATAGGCTCCGAGGGGCACCGAATCGTCTTGAGCCTAGACATGAGATATGTGAAATGCTCAATGCACATAATTAGTCCGCAAATGCATTGTCATCAATCACCAAAACCACTTAGGGAGAAATATGCCCTTACAATCTCCCCCTTTTTGGTGGATTGATGACAATACGGGATTTGCACATAGAGAAATATAATGAGCATAAGCAAACCCAGAATCTATAAAATATAGACGGGCTCCCCCTAGATGTGTGCATTCTATATATATGCTTTGGACTGCAAAACACACACACTAGGATCAACACTCCCCCTATATTTCAGAGACAGGGCAATCCTTGCAACAAGATAAGTGACACTAAGCATGGAAGCAAGGTATAGCAAGTGAGCAAGAAGACAAGGGCACAAGACAAACTAAACTCACAAGCTACTAATCATACTAGACAATAAAAGGATAATAGTGAAAGCATATGTCTCACACCATATGATAGAATAGGTCTCCTGGTCTCACACGCAAATAACACAAACCAAAGCAACGACGAAGGTTCAACGAAAGCAAAGGAGACAAAAACTCGCAAATCCTACACTCTCCCCCTTTGGCATCGAGACACCAAAAAGGCAGAGAGGACACCTAAGACACAGGTGGTAGATCCCACTGAAGTGATCACCCAACAATCGCCTCCTCTGAAGTAGCAGGAATGGACTCCTCATCAGACTCAGCCCACTGATAGCCCTTCTTCTTCATCCAAGCAGCCTCAGGTGTGATGTTCTTCTCAGATCCACTCGAGAAGTGCTCGCTAAGCTTCCTCAAAATCCGCTTGTCGTGCTGGCGACTCTCCTTCTCAGCGGCGTGAGTCTAACACCGCCCCTTGGCCTGCATGCAGAATAGAGTCTTCACCTTGTCCTTGAGCTTTGAAACCCAAGATGGCTCAGCAGAGGAAGGTGCATACTCCTTAGAACTGTCCTCCGCCTCCTCCTTCTCCTCAATCTCATCTTCATCAACATCCATGCGGGCAGCCTCTGCCTCTGCCTCAGCCCGGGTAGTGGTGTTAGCCCACTTGTTCTTCTAGCGCAGCCTAATGGGCTCATGGCGAATCCAGTTGGGAGCATGAAACTCTTCACCCAGAAAGAGCTTCTCCCAAGTCTTCGAAATCAAGAGGTGCAAATAAGGTCCATAGATGGGAACCTTACGATGGAACAAAGCAGACTAAAGCTCACACCACGTGATGTGAGGGACATCAAGTGGTCCAGGTTGTTGAAGATGCGCTTCCTCACAAATGAGCATCATGTCCACAAGATAGGAATGCACCTTGTCCTTGTCACCCATGCGAGGAAAAAGAGAGTTGTGGAAGATCCGGTGCAAATAGAAATGAGATTGGGTGTGACAAAACAAAGCAATTTTAAGTCAAGCCGTAGTACTGTAACGGGATGTGGAAGTAAAAATTTACTTATGCTCCGACCGCAGTAGTACCGCAGAGGACAGCGGTAGTACCGCACTCAGGGCGGAAGTAAAATTTTACATCCGCGCACCGGGCGGTAGTACCGATGAGGCCGAGCGGTAGTACCGCACAGGGCGGATCTCGCATGAACGGATCTGAGAACATCCGTAAAGTTAAATCGGTACTACCGTTGATCAAAACTACGTTGTTGTATCATACCAAATAGCATATCTACTGCACTAGCACTCTCCAACAATCTCCTCTTGCGAAGATTTAGCCAAAAATCAAAAGACCTACACATACATCCTCCAAAACCTACATGCAAAATAAAGAGGCAAAGAGAGAAGAACTAGGGGAGGTACCGGGGTCCATGGCAAGAGGACGAGGTGGGGAACGATCCCACCGGTTGGAATGAGTGGAGAGTGGCCGGAGATGGAGATCCGGCGCCGTTCTTGGGTAGGAGAGAGAGAGACATGGGGGGAAGAGATGAATGGGTATGGGGGAGTTGGAACTCCCCCCTTCCCGCACTTGACCCCCACGCGGTCTCGACGGCGCGGTAGTACCGCCGATCATTGTGGTAGTACATCCCAGGCGGTAGTACCGCATGCTGGGCGGTAGTACCGTTCTTCCAGCGGCAGTAAAAATTTACTGCCGCGCTGGAAGCGGTAGTACCGTGCCGAGGTCGCAGCTGCGCAAGCACAGGAGCCACCCACCTCCAGCGGTAGTACCGTGTCATGCCACGGTAGTACCGCATGCCCAAGAAAGTGCAGGTTTCGACAAGAGAAAAATAAAAGGCCTTTGCAACACAAACTTCAAGCAAACGGACACACAAAAGAGAACACGAAAGAAGCAACTTAACCACGAACAAGGTCCAAAAGAAAAGCACGGAGAAAGAGAGGACCAAACACCGAACCAAACCTCTCATGAAGAGAGGGCGGTGGCCGAAGCCACCTATGTTTGAGTCAATTGGTATGGTACCGCGAAGAATTATCCTTGGGCCCATGACCAAAACTCATATTTGAAGCACAAGTGCCATCAAAAATGGCGAATGTGAAAGAGTTGGTCAATTTATGCATAATGGGGGGAGGGAGAGTTCATGGAGAGAACAACACTCCCCCTATGTCCATGCTTACACCTAAACAAGACAACAAGATGAGTATGGTGGAGTGTGCAAAGGTTCAAGCCACATTGCTCAAATCGATGATATTTAGCTCATGCCTTAACTCGCAAAATCTTGCTTCATCCAAAGGCTTCGTGAAAATATCAGCAAGGTTATCACGAGTGTTGACATAGTTAAGCTCAATCTCCCCTCGCCTAATGTGATCCCGGATGAAGTGATACCGAATCTCAATGTGCTTCATCTTGAAGTGTTGCACCGGGTTGAGAGAAATCTTGATGGCACTTTCATTGTCACACCAAAGAGGCACTTTGTCACAAATGACGCCGTAATCCTTTAAAGTTTGCCTCATCCATAGAAGCTGAGCACAACAACTACCGGCGGCCACATACTCGGCTTCGGTGGAGGAGAGAGACACATAACTTTGCTTCTTAGAAGACCAACTCACCAAAGAGCAACCAAGAAATTGGCACCCTCCGGAAGTTGACTTCACAAAAAAAGAAGACACATCCGTGACATTTTGGGCCGAACAATTTTTTTCTGTCATGCTTATGACACTTCTATGACGATAATTGTGACAAAACCCGGTATTATCATAGATGTGGTGGGCTCTACTTCTATGACAAAAAATCATGACATAAAATGGACTTTTCGTCATGGGCGGGCTGGAGACGCAGCTGCATGACATTCTTTGGGCCGTCCATGACAAAAAAACCCGTGGTAGAAGCGAGGGCGAGGAAAATATCGGGGAGTTCCCGGTTACGGTGGATGGTCGGGGCCGAGCGATGCACAGAGGTTTGCGCGTTTCTCTCGTACACGTACGCGCATGTGTGCGAGGCGTTACGCTCTAACTGAACCCGAGCGAGGCGTTGGGCTCTAACTGAACCCGAGAGATTGCACTAGCTACGTTATTGAACCCTTATAGATCCCTTGCTGTTAACTGAACCCGAGTGATTCCTTCACTACTGCTGCTAACTGAAAATATCGGTTCGGGTGCGTGGCAGCACTGCCGCGGTGCCGCCAACGGGAGACAGGAGCAAGAACAGAGGTTGAAGAAGGAGCACGGCTGTTGGGTAACATCCAACGGTCCAACTGCTAGAATCATTTGTTGATTAAGTTGACAAAGCCCTGCGTACACGTCCGCTTAGTAGGCCCACAAGTCAACCACGAAATGTGATGGGTCCCAGCTGTCAACGGGAGGAATAGTTTTTTTCGCATAACAAGGAGGCACTTCCTTCAGTGCAAAGATACAGCCGGTGGGTCCCAGCTGTCAGGGGGAGGAAGCATTTTTTCAGCTTAATAAGGAGGAACTTTCCTTGCGTGCGACCATGGACCTCGTGGGTCCCAGCCGTCAGGCTCTCCACGTACAGTCCTCTTCCGATGACTCTCGTTTGTTGACTGCGCCACGCCGAGTGCAGCGAGGCGGTGGACGACGGCGATGCCCCGGACGGGAACGACCCGGAGATGGGAAGACGCGGCAGTGGAGTTGCAAATTGAGAGGAGTACAAGGGTTATAACTGGTTCTGGTGCGGCGTGGGGCTGCAGTCGGTGGAGAATAACAGGAGGTGTGGAGGGGTGGAGGGATAGCCTGGCCGGCGGTGGGGTAGCGCTTCGCAGCGATGCGTGCTAAGCAGAGCCGCTAGCCGCCGTAGGCGGGACCAGGCGGTCCCGGCGACGCCGGAGGAAGAAGACGAGAGATTGAAGGTGCATGCCGGCCGTTGGATATAAATCCGATGGCTGTGGATGTCATAATCATTTGTTGACCAAGTTGACAACGCCTTGCATAGGCTTCGACCTATTGGCCCACATGTCAGCCTGCAAAAATGTGGCATATATTTAACCCATGTTTTCTAGAATTTACAGTCCATTTGCTGGGCTGGGTGAACAAATAATTTCGCGTCAATGCGACCCATTTAATATTTTCTAAGAAATCCCAGCCCATTTGCACTTTCTTGAAATACACAAAATAAGTTGAAACCACTGTTAAAAACCTAGGCCTAGCTGATACTTGTTCGCCCTCTGGAAAAAAATGATACCAGCTAGATCCCCGATACCCCTTTCCCGCAACAACAACAAAAAAAAAGATCCCCGATACCCCTGAAAAAAAGCTCCCCAATGACAGTCATCGTTGGAAATTTATTTCGTTTATTGACTAAGGTTGACAAACCCGTGGGCCCCAACGCCAGTATACAATTAGGAGGAAGCTTTTTTTCCAATGGGGCGCTTGCTTGCGTACGGCTTGGACCTGGTGTGTCCCCACTATCAGTCTCTCGGCGTACAGTCCTCTCCGGATTCCTCTCGTTTGTTGAGCATGTTGACAACGGCATACGGCAGCGCCACGGCGAGCGCACACGGACGGGAAAGAACCGGAGCCGAGGAAGACACCTTCATTCTTTCAAACATACCGCACTAGCCCGGTGGCTGCAACCCTCTCACCCAAAAGCTGTACTGCCCAGGTTCGATTCCAACTGGTGCAGTTGAAAAATATCTAACACTTGCCAAAATTTCGTCCCTAGTTTACCCAGTTTTTCGCACACTCAACATTGTCTTGCCATTCCCAGTTTCAAACAAAACATTGTCTTGCCATTTTGAAAATAGCATATCTTTTTGACTTTGCATCATATGAAGATGTGCTATACATGAATGTTGATCAGCATGATGTTAACTTGTTGGTAGTTCCATTTTTTACCATGAATAAAATTTCCAACATTTTGTTATCCATGTTTGAAAAGTGCCTGTTGATTTAAATGCTCTGCCTCTGAAACATGCAGTTTCTTATCTGAAAATCACTTGGACAAGCAGCCATCACTGGTGTTGGATTCGATGCCGCGCTTCTTCAATCCCCCGGCAGGCGCGAGGGGGAAATAAACTTCCGTCCCGTGCTGCCGGTTGGGGAATGGAGCGAACTGGATTAAAGAGGGGGCCGGCGGCGCGATTGAAGAAGCACATCAAACGCGTTTTTTCAGTGGATGGCTGTCGATGGCGTTTTTTTACTTGCCTCTGCACCATACAACTTGTATTTTTAGCCTCCCAGTCCGTGGTGGACTAGCAGCACATTTGCTTGGCGGGCCAACCTACAGAAACCAGCACTTGATTTTTCATCAAGCCCCAAAAACAACACAGTACTATGTTTGTTTTGAGGCCGAAAACATTACGGCAGGGGTTGAGCGGGGGAGGGGGGAAGACAGAGCAAAAATATTAAAAAGGGCTGATGCGCCGTTGCTACCCTAACAAAGCAGGTGCAATTCTTCTCGGGAAGAAGGTGTGCCGTTGACACCCACACGTCACAAATCCCACAGTAGACATACTAACAAGTTCACACACAAGTACAACAGAAAAGGTAAACATTCGTATCAAACTCAGGTTCACAGGACACGTTCATATTCATAGCCAACATTCACAATCAACAACTCAAAAGATTCATATACACACAAGTTCAGCATGTCTATGCATCCAAATGATTGATAGATCAAAAGACAATATTCATAGATAATTCACAAAAGGATTCAGAAATACACATGTTCAGTATGTTTATGCATCCAAATGATTGAGATCACAACCAATATCATCCATGGACGAACTTTAATTATCTAGGGTACAGACTGGTAAATGGTGTTCATTCGGAGGTACTTCTTGCTAAAATTAATGCTTATACGAGTAAACTTTTGAGTACATAAGAGGCAGCACAGACAATCTGAACTTTGCTTGTAGGTTTATCCTCAAATAGTGGCCTCGTGCCGAGGGAGGTTTGAGCAACTTGTCCACTACTTTCATCCAACTAGTTTACTGGCTCATCTTGGTCCTGTAGCTCGCCAAAATTCTACACTACAGACAAGAAAGGAGGCGGTTGAGAAAATGAACCACCCAAATTTTTTGCGCAGTTCAACTGAAATGGAGCATCCCTGGCATGTAGACTGATTAAGTGCAAGATGAATATACGCGTCAACCAACTTGTCTGGAATCTTTAGACTCCATGCCATACAGTTCGCTACCATATGTGCCGATAACCAAAAGGCACAAGTTGGGACCAAAGACTGGACTGCGTTTTTCTGGGCTATGCGCCAAGCAATACTTTTGGCGTTCACTCTCCTAATACTTGGACTTTGACAACTGGTTGATGCCGGTTGATACTCGAATGAATATAGGCACTTCTTCTTGTCAACATCGATGCTTGTCTGAGTGAACTTTGGAGTACATAACAACAGCACAAGTATCTGTCCATCTGATCTTTTTGTGCAGTTCTACTGAAATCACCCAATGTAATGATTTGCATGCGAGTTCAGGCTCCAAGTTACTCCTTTATGAAATCGGCAAACAGTAGCACAATACCAAATTACCAATACATATGACAAGCACAATAATCAGGATAAAGACCAGTACCAACCTGTGTGAGGTAGCATATCAATTACTATTTCCTTTGACTAGAAGCCAAGATAAGAGAATCGACTGACAGCAAAGGAAGGAAGCAAGCCGAGATAAGCGACTGACAGGAAAGGAAGGAAGCAGTCGAGGCAATGAAGCACCCAAAGTTTTTGTGCAGTTCCACCAAAGTTGAGCATCCCTGTTGGCACATATATTGAGAGAGTGAGATTACTATGATAGTGGGACTAGTTGATGAAACATACACTAACAAATAGAAGCACCCTCATTATCTTAATGGGTAAAGTTAGCAACATAGTAGTCTTGCTTAAAGAGAGGTATTAGTTTATTTAATCAATGCCAATTAGCTCAACACTCAAAGCATTGCCATGTATCATAGGTTGCAAAACTTTAACATGCATAGATAAAGGAGTTTCTCATGAAAGTAGCACGATACAAATAGAGATGACAACAAACTGATATGGATGAAGGCCTTAGGCTGGTACCAACCCGAGCAAAAAAGCTTATTCATGTAGTGCCAGAAGAGATGATAAAGCACTCACTGGAATCACTCAATAGTATATATTTTTGTGCACTTCAAATGTATGGTTGAAATCACTCTTGTTTACCAGTGCTGAGATTTATATCGAAAGATTATCAAGAACTTCCAGCAGCGTTAAAGCACTGGCTAGGATACAGTTCATTGTATTGTCTTGTGTAGTTCCACTAAAATGTATGATTGGCATAGCATGATCCCTGTTTGCACAAGTAGGAACAAGGTGAAACCTTCATTGGCTTAGTGAGAAAGGATAGAAAGACATTAGCATATTACTGTAACAGTAGCATCGAATTCATGATGGACAATATGCAAAACATTGCCTCATTGAACCAATGGCAATAAATTGACATGCAAAACAATAGCACTATTATGTCATGACACTACCAAGATTCCCTCCCTGCTCCACCACATGATTCACCTCCACAGACACACATACACACGTACATGATTCAACATAGGGTGCTACCAAAGATTTGTTTAACTCCGACAGGAAAAATAGGCAGCAATAAATTAGTGGTACTTAAGTACTCCTAATTAATTAAGTGACCTTGCAGGAGAGACAGCAGAAGTGGAAGGGCTCCCTGGAGGATCGTCTCACATGTAAGGTAGACATTGCTGGAGCCCTTGAATGGCCTCGACTGAGGCCTCGGGCTTCAGCAAGATCACCTTGGCACTGTTGATTGTGTAGAGCTGGGTCACAGATGCATCCAGAATCCAGTTAATTAGTATGATGTGTTGTCAACCCAAGTACTACTCTGCTGCATTTCTCTATCTATCTCTACTCTACTCTTATCTACTATACTCTTATAAAAAACAGAGTTGGTCATGATGGTGTGCCTGGCATCCTGCAATATAGGCCGTCTGATTTATATCTGACGGATACGAAGGAAACTATGGCAATTTTGCAAAAAGGTACCCACAACCCTCTCCACATTTGCAAATAAGGCCTTCCCCCGTTCATCCTTTTCTCTCACAAGATAAACTACTCATACAAATGCATCTTGAACTTACGTGCAACTCACGGGCATCTTGCTAGGCTTCCAAGTAAATTAAGACTAGTAGCAACACAGCAATACATTACCACTAGCAAGATGTCAGGATAACATAGGACGGTACCATTGTGTGATGTCCATTTCCTCTTTATTCTTCTTCTTCTTCTTCCTCTTCATGCTCTGTTTCTCTTTCTCCTCACCAGTTGGTGAAACCAAGTACATGATTGGCCTTCTATTTCAGAATTGGTTTGTCAGTGAGGGAGTACAAGTGTACTAGTAAACAATAGCATTATTTTCTCATGGCAGTCGCAAAATAGAGATGAACACATGCATTAAATATCATTCTCCCTTTGTGCAGTTCCACCGAAATGAACCAACTATTCCATTCTAACATTCTAACAGCACAAAAGTCACTTCTTTTAAGAAGTGTTTTGTGCAGTGCACCAAAAGGTCACAACAGCAACCAGGTGAAATGGATATCCCTGTTCGCACAAAAAGCTACAGAGGAAACAGTCAGAGTCCCAAACAATTACAGGCAAAAACATTTGGCTAAATTTGTCATGGCTTATAACACTGGCATGGCTTCATTTTACCAGGGGCATTAGATTAAGAACAACTAAATATTTGGTACAAGGGCATGTGACAGTGGGTGCACCAGCAGTCCAACACCATGTACCTAAACCGGGGCATAAAGTGGTGATTCAGAGTTTGTTGCTCCGAGAAACAAACATCCAAGAAACTATCTGGGTTGGTCCCATTTTTGTTCACTCTAGCCACCTACTCCTATGTGCGTATAGCAAATCTAGTCATGGTCGTACCACTGTATATAGCGTTTCCCCTATATTTCCCTTTTCGACCAAGAGACCGGTTGGATGACTAGTCTGTACTACTTTCACCCCCTTTCCTTCCTGTTTGTACCAAGTCCGATGTACATACTAAATTCCCCCATTTATTTATTGTTTGACCCAAGTACAAGATTCGACTCCATGAAGTAGCTTTACCTCTAAGAATAGAAAAAAAGGTTGCATTGGACCATCCGATCAAGAGGGGCTGAGAGGTAGAAAATGATGCACATGCAGCGACGTAGCGAGCTGGGAAAGTAGAGCTAGGGCGGTTTCGAAGGAAGATATACCTGAAGGTCGTCGGGATGTGGATAGGTGGGCGGCGGGAGTCCGGATCCACCCACACTAGGGCAATAGTGAAGGGATCGGAGGATCTCCCACGCCGGCGCTCGGCCAGAGATAACGGTGCAACCGGTAGTGGGTCTCCTCCCTCACTGTCGACGACGGCCTAAACGCTGCCCCTCCTCCCATTCACCGGCGGAGGGGGATACGTCCGGATCTGTAACCAGGGGTGAGGATAGATAGACAATGTTACCACCGCTATCTTGTTTAGATCTGGAGAGGATGAGAGTGTGTGAATAGAGCAACCCTAGCAAGCAAGCGCAGAAGCTCCGACCTATATATACACGCAGTGGGGTACTTTTCCTTTTACACTCCATCAAAACAATTGTTTAAAATTGTGTACGTGCCAGGTCACCGTTTTTTTGAGTTGTTGATTGTTTTTTGAGATAGCTACCCGGTTATTCCAAGTGGTGTTACGGTGTGCCAGGTCGCACTTTGTATCGTTCAAGTCTGGTACAAGACCCTCCATTAAATGAACAACCACCACCTCGTAAAATTTGTGAACAAGCCCACGGCTAAAATTATCAGAAACGTGGACTGCCCCAACATGCATTATTATTTATATTTTCTATGTCGGAGTATCCTCAAAACAAAATGTGAGAGTACAATATTTATTGGGCCCCTTTGTAATTGGTGCTAAATTTTGACCAAAGATTTAACTGACAAAATGTTAGTGCATGTTAACAAAAATTATATCGTTTGATTCATATTTGAACATAGTTTTCAATTATGTAATTTTTTGTGACATGCATGAACATTTGGTTAGTTAAATTTATAGTCAAAATTTGGCAAGGTGCATTAAATCAACACGTGCAAGTATCAAAAGGAAAGTCACGGCATGCATGCATCTGTTGTAATTAATGCATCGGTAAACGCAAATTATTGAAATATATCAAGTGCAGTGCTTTGATGTGTCGCATCAACTCGTACAACAACGAGAAGTTTGATTACAACGCCCTCTCCCTCGCGGATTGAGCTCCGGTGCCTTAACTGGACCTGCCTTTGGCTGTATGACAGGTGGGCCACCCACCTGTTGGGCCCACCTATCATACACGCAAAGGCAGGAGCAGTAAGTCAATGAAGCTGCGTCCCTCCCTCGCCCATGAACGTGGTGGCTGGCAAGACTAGGAGAAGCTTTCTCTACACGCTCTCCCTCCCGCACGCGATGGACAAATGGCCAGAAGCATACTGTAGTACTCCACTGCAGTAGTACTCCATCATTGTTCGACTTCCCGAAGAGGCGAAGAGCCAAGCGCAACCCGGACGCTCGTGTGGCAGTTTCATGTGTAGAGTAGTCTAGGATAGCGTGTACCATGCCTCTAAGCTTAAAATCGTTACGGCCGGCTCCATGCTATGAGGCCGTCTCGAAGCATTTTTTTGATTAAAATAATCTTCTGGCCCTACCTGTCATCCTGGTGATTGTAGTTTGCATGCTCATCTGGTCAAGACAGGAATATATATCTTAATTTGTGGTGGGGTAAATGTTAGAGGTTGCATCAAATATATTGTACACTGCAGGTCTTCTAGCCAAGTTTAGAGACAAGCATGTGAGGCCAGTGCTATGATGTGTCGCGTCAACTCGTACAACGAGGAGAAGCTTGATTTTACTACTACACATCTTCTCCCTCGCCCATGCGCGCGGTGGCTCACAGACGAGGACATGCTTTTGCTTATACTACAACAAGCTATCCCTCCCGCACGCGGTGGACGGACATGCAGCAGTGGATTCAACACTGTAGAAGTAGTAGTAACATCATTGTTCGTCTTCTCGAAGAGGCGAAGAGCCAAGCGCAACCCGAATGTGGCAGTTGCGAACGCTCGCATGGCAGTCTTTGTGTAGGGGTGGGGCGTGGTGCGGAGCCTTGGAGCACGCATAGAGCCAGGCTCTTGCATGAGACAAAATTGCTATGTGAGCCCACTATTGTAGTACTTGCTAGTATAGCCCTGTAAACCGGAAAGGAGTATTTGCCTTTCTAGAGATTTCAACAAGTGACTAGACTACATCCTAAATGAGTACATATGGAGCAAAATGAGTGAATCTACACCGTAAATAAATACGTAGTTCTCTCGTTTTCCTCTCCGCCTTGGTCGCGGTGCACAATATTGAGTATATGACTAGCTGCTCTATCTACATGCGGGACATCAAAGCATCCGGGCCCGCATGCCATCCACCAAATCACAGCGAGGTGCTACATTCGAGACTAACCGGTCACCCCGGTGTGGTCGTCATGACCTGTCATATGACAAAACCCACACCTTTACCAGCAATGGTAAAGTGGCCTCGAAGTTGGACTGGACGAAGCAACCATCATTTCACTGGAACCCTGGTTAAAGCCCTTTCTCCCCTTTCTTGCAGAAAACCTCACTCCAGGCTACTCACTTGTGCCATTTTTCATCTGTACCGACGAAGGAAAGGTGGGCGAATCAGTGATGCTACTGTATTTTCATTCCAAGAATCTTCTTTTTGCGAAGCACCGACCGATTCTCATAGCCTATTATTTTGCCGTTTTCATTGCGATTGTGGTTTCCTTTCGATTGCTTTTTGTTTGTCAGTTCACTGATGGATCCTGGAGCACTAGGCAAAGAGTTGCCGGCGGACAACCCACTGGAGACAGCGATCTCCAGGAAACGAGCACCGACCAACGAGTTGACCATGTTGGCGGGCCAACCCATGGAGACAGAGAACTCCAAGAAACAAGCACTGGCCAAAGAGTTGACGATGTTGGCGGACGAACTCCTCAAAGAAAGCTGGAAGAACAGTAAGGGCCCCACCGTACCTACCCCAGACTAATGGCCACCTATGCGAGGCTCAAGGCCGAGTTTGAGGAGATAGTCGCTGTTGAGAAGCAGTATTCCCCTGGCAAGGTGATGGCCCCCATCAATGATGAGGAGATGGCCCCCGGAGGGATGGGATCCCCCGGTGAGCTGCCCAAGGTAAAAAAATAATGGCTTACCATAGTTGTGGTTTTAGATTATTTGCAATGTGCTTCTAATATGTTAGGGTTGTGCAGGTGTGTTGGGGAACGTAGCATTTCAAAAAAAATCCTACGATCACGCAAGATCTATCTAGGAGAAGCATAGCAACGAGCGGGGAGAGTGTGTCCACGTACCCTCGTAGACTGAAAGTGGAAGCGTTTAGTAACGCGGTTGATGTAGTCGAACGTCTTCGCGATCCAACCGATCAAGCACCGAACGCACGACACCTCCGCGATCTGCACACGTTCAGCTCGGTGACGTCCCTCGAACTCTAGATCCAGCTGAGGCCGAGGGAGAGTTCCGTCAGCACGACGGCGTGGTGACGGTGATGATGAAGTTACCGGCGCAGGGCTTCGCCTAAGCACTACGACGATATGGCCGAGGTGTAAAATTGTGGAGGGGGCACCGCACACGGCTAAGAGATTGTCTGTTGTGCCTTTGGGTGCCCCCTCCCCACGTATATAAAGGAGGGAAGGAGGAGGAGGACGGCCAGGAGGAGGCGCGCCCAAGGGGGGGAGTCCTACTCCAAGTAGGATTCGCCCCCCCTTTCCTACTTCCACAAGGAGAAGGGGGGAAGGAGAGGGAGAAGAGAAGGAAAGGGGGGGGGGGCGACCCCCTAGCCCTAGTCCAATTCGGTTTGGGCTAGGGGGGCATGCGCCACACCTTGGTCTGCCTCCTATTTTCCACCACTAGGCTCATGAGGCCCATTAACTTCCGGGGGGGGGGGGGGGCGGGGGGTCCGGTAACCCCCGCTACTCCGAAACTTATCCGAAACGACCCGAACCATTCTGGTGTCCGAATGTAACCTTCCAATATATGAATCTTTATGTCTCGACAATTCCGAGACTCCTCGTCACGTCCGTGATCTCATCCGGGACTCCGAACAACCTTTGGTACATCAAATCACATAAACTCGTAATACGAATCGTCATCGAACGTTAAGCGTGCGGACCCTACGGGTTCGAGAACTATGTAGACATGACCGAGACACATCTACGGTCAATAACCAATAGCGGAATCTGGATGCTCATATTGGTTCCTACATATTCTACGAAGATCTTTATCGGTCAAACCGCATAACAACATACGTTGTTCCCTTTGTCATCGGTATGTTACTTGCCCGAGATTCGATCGTCAGTATCACCATACCTAGTTCAATCTCGTTATTGGCAAGTCTCTTTACTCATTCCGTAATGCATCATCCCGCTACTAACTCATTAGTCACTTTGCTTGCAAGACTTATAGTGATGAGCATTACCGAGAGGGCCCAGAGATACCTCTCCGAAACACGGAGTGACAAATCCTAATCTCGATCTATGCCAACTCAACAAGCACCATAGGAGACACCTGTAGAGCATCTTTATAATCACCCATTTACGTTGTGACATTTGATAGCACACAAGGTGTTCCTCTGGTATTCGGAAGTTGCATAATCTCATAGTCAGAGGAACTTGTATGAGTCATGATGAAAGCAATAGCAATAAAACTTAACAATCCTAATGCTAAGCTAACTGATGGGTCTTGTCCATCTCATCATTCTCTAATGATGTGATCCCGTTCATCAAATGACAACACATGTCTATGGTCAGGAAACTTAACCATCTTTGATTAACGAGCTAGTCTAGTAGAGGCATACTAGGGACACATTGTTATGTCTATGTAGTCACACATGTATCAAGTTTCCGATTAATACAATTCTAGCATGAATAATAAACATTTATCATGATACAAGGAAATAAAATAATAACTTTATTATTGCCTCTAGGGCATATTTCCTTCAGTCTCCCACTTGCACTAGAGTCAATAATCTAGTTCACATCGCCATGTGATTTAACACCAATAGTTCACATCTTTACCCATAGTTCACATCGCCATGTGGCCAATACTCAAAGGGTTTTACTAGAGTCAATAATCTAGTTCACATTGCTATGTGATTAACACCCAAGAGCACTAAGGTGTGATCATGTTTTGCTTGTGAGATAAATTTAGTCAACGGATCTGCCACATTCAGAGCCGTATGTATTTTGCGAATTTCTATGTTTACAAAGCTCTGCACGAAGCTACTCTAGCTAATTGCTCCCACTTTCAATATATATCTAGATCGAGACTCATAGTCATCCAGATCAGTGTCAAAGCTTGCATCGACGTAGATCTTTACGATGAACTCTTTATCACCTCCATAATCAAGAAACATATCCTTATTCCACTAAGGATAATTTTGACCGCTGTCCAGTGATCCACTCCTGGATCACTATTGTACCCTCTTGCCAAACTTATGGCGAGGTACACAATAGGTCTGGTACACAACATAGCATACTTTATAGAACCTATGACTAAGGCATAGGGAATGACTTTCATTCTCTTTCTATTTTCTGCCATGGTCGGGTTTTGAGTCTTACTCAACTTCACACCTTGCAACACAGGCAAGAACTCCTTCTTTGACTGTTCCATTTTGAACTACTTCAAAATCTTGTCAAGGTATGTATTCATTGAAAAATCTTATCAAGCGTCTTGATCTATCTCTATAGATCTTGATGCTCAATTTGTAAGCAGCTTCACCGAGGTCTTTCTTTAAAAAACTCCTTTCAAACACTCCTTTATGCTTTCTTGAAAATTCTACATCATTTCCGATCAACAATTTGTCATTCACATATACTTATCAGAAAGGTTGTAGTGCTCCCACTCACTTTCTTGTAAATACAGGCTTCACCACAAGTCCGTATAAAACCATATGCTTTGATCACACTATCAAAGCGTATATTCCAACTCTGAGAGGCTTGCACCAGTCCATAAATGGATCGCTGGATCTTGCACACTTTGTTAGCACCTTTAGGATCGTCAAAACCTTTTGGTTGCATCATATACAACTCTTCTTTGAGATATCCATTAAGGAATGCAGTTTTAACACCCATTTTCCAAATTTCATAAAATGCGGTAATTGCTAACACGATTCGGACAGACTCTAAGCATCGATGCGAGTGAGAAAATCTCATCGTAGTCAACACCTTGAACTTGTCAAAAACCTTTTGCAACAATTCGAGCTTTGTTAGATAGTAACACTACTATCAGCGTCCGTCTTCCTCATGAAGATCCATTTATTCTCAATGGCTCACCGTTCATCGGGCAAGTTAATCAAAGTCCATACTTTGTTCTCATACATGGATCCCATCTCAGATTTCATGGCCTCAAACCATTTCGCGGAATCTGGGCTCATCATCGCTTCCTCATAGTTCGTAGGTTCGTCACGGTCTAGTAACATGATTCCTAGAATAGGATTATCGTACCACTCTGGTGCGGAACATATTCTATTTGACCTACGAGGTTTGGTAGTAACTTGATCTGAAGTTTCATGATCATCATCATTAACTTCCTCACTAATTGGTGTAGGCATCACTGGGACTGATTTCTGTGATGAACTACTTTCCAATTTAGGAGAAGGTACAATTACCTCATCAAGTTTTACTTTCCTCCCACTCACTTCTTTCGAGAGAAACTCCTTCTCTAGAAAGGATCCATTCTTAGCAATGAATATCTCGCCTTTGGATCTGTGATAGAAGGTGTACCCAACAGTTTCCTTTGGGTATCCTATGAAGACGCATTTCTCCGATTTGGGTTCGAGCTTATCAGGTTGAAGCTTTTTCACATAAGCATCGCAGCCCCAAACTTTAAGAAACGAAAGCTTAGGTTTCTTGCTAAACCACAGTTCATATGGTGTCGTCTCAACGGATTTAGATGATGCCCTATTTAACGTGAATGCAACTGTCTCTAATGCATAACCCCAAAAGATAATGGTAAATCGGTAAGAGACATCATAGATCGCACCATATCCAATAAAGTACGGTTATGACGTTCGGACACACCATTACGCTGTGGTGTTCCAGGTGGCGTGTGTGAAACTATTCCACATTGTTTCAAATGAAGACCAAACTCATAACTCAAATATTCATCTCCACGATCAGATCGTAGAAACTTCATTTTCTTGTTACGACGATTTTCCACTTCACTATGAAATTCTTTGAACTTTTCAAATGTTTCAGACTTATGTTTCATCAAGAAGATATACCCATATCTGCTCAAATCATCTGTGAAGGTCAGAAAATAACGATACCCGCCGCGAGCCTCAACACTCATTGGACCGCATACATCAGTATGTATTATTTCCAATAAGTCAGTTGCTCGCTCCACTGTTCTGGAGAACGGAGTTTTAGTCATCTTGCCCATGAGGCATGGTTCACAAACATCAAGTGATTCATAATCAAGTGATTCCAAAGGTCCATCAGCGTGGAGTTTCTTCATGTGCTTTACACCAATATGACCTAAACGGCAGTGCCACAAATAAGTTGCACCATCATTATCAACTTTGCATCTTTTGGCTTCAATATTTATGAATATGTGTATCACTACGATCGAGATTCAATAAACTGTTTATATTGAGTGTATGACCATAGAAGGTTTTATTCATGTAAATAGAACAACAATTATTCTTTGACTTAAATGAATAACTGTATTGTAATAAACATGATCCAATCATATTCATGCTCAACGCAAACACCAAATAACAGTTATTTTAGGTTCAACACTAATCCCGAAGGTAAAGGGAGTGTGCGATGGTGATCTTATCAACCTTGGAATCACTTCCAACATACATCATCACCTTGCCCTTACTAGTCTCTGTTTATTTTGCAACTCCCGTTTCGAGTTACTACTCTTAGCAACTGAATCAGTATCAAATACCGAGGGGTTGCTATAAACACTTGTAAAGTACACATCAATAACATGTATATCAAATATACCTTTGTTCACTTTGCCATCCTTCTTATCCGCCAAGTATCTAGGGTAGTTCCACTTCCAGTGACCATTTCCTTTGCAGTAGAAGCACTCAGTTTCAGTCTTGGGTCTAGCTTTGGGCTTCTTCATGGGATTGGCAACTTGCTTGCCATTCTTCTTGAAGTTCCCTTTCTTTCCCTTGCCCTTTTACTTGAAACTAGTGGTCTTGTCAACCATCAACATTTGATGCTTTTCTTGATTTCTACCTTCGTCGATTTCAGCATCACGAAGAGCTCGGGAATCATTTTCGTCATCCCTTGCATATTATAGTTCATCACGAAGTTCTAGTAACTTGGTGATAGTGACTAGAGAACTCTGTCAATCACTATTTTATCTGAAAGATTAACTCCCACTTGATTCAAGCGATTGTAGTACTCAGACAATCTGAGCACATGCTCACTCGTTGAGCTATTCACCTCCATCTTGTAGGCAAAGTACTTGTCAGAGGTCTCATACCTCTTGACTGGGGCACGAGTCTGAAATACCAATTTCAGCTCTTGGAACATCTTATATGCTCTGTGGCGTTCAAAATGTTTTTGAAGTACCGGTTCTAAGCCGTAAAGCATGGTGCACTAAACTATCAAGTAGTTATCATACCGAGCTTGCCAAACGTTCATAACGTCTGCATTTGCTCCTGAAATAGGTGTGTCACCTAGCGGTGCATCAAGGACATAATTCTTCTGTGTAGCAATGAAGATAATCCTCAGATCACGGACCTAGTCCGTATCATTGCTACTATCATCTTTCAACATAGTTTTTCTCTAGGAACATATAAAAAATAAACGGGGAGCTACATCGCGAGCTATTGATCTATAAAATAGTTATGCGAATACTATCAGGACTAAGTTCATGATAAATTAAAGTTCAATTAATCATATTACTTAAGAACTCCCACTTAGATAGACATCCCTCTAATCATCTAAGTGATCACGTGATCCATATCAACTAAACCATGTCCGATCATCACGTGAGATGGAGTAGTTTTCAATGGTGAACATCATTATGTTGATCATATCTACTATATGATTCACACTCGACCTTTCGGTCTCAGTGTTCCGAGGCCATATCTGCATATGCTAGGCTCGTCAAGTTTAACCCGAGTATTCTGCGTGTGCAAAACTGGCTTGCACCCGTTGTATGTGAATGTAGAGCTTATCAGACCCGATCATCATGTGGTGTCTCGGCACGATGAACTGTAGCAACGATGAATACTTTGGGAGAACACTTATACCTTGAAATTTAGTGAGAGATCATCTTATAATGCTACCGCCGTACTAAGTAAAATAAGATGCATAAAGGATAAACATCACATGCAATCAATATAAGTGATATGATGATATGGCCATCATCATCTTGTGCCTTTGATCTCCATATCCAAAGCACCGTCATGATCACTATCGTCACCGGCTTGACACCTTGATCTCCATCAAAGCATCGTTGTCGTCTCGCCAACTATTGCTCTACGACTATTGCTACCGCTTAGTGATAAAGTAAAGCAATTACATGGCGATTGCATTTCATACAATAAAGCGACAACCATATGGCTCCTGCCAGTTGCCGATAACTGTTACAAAACATGATCATCTCATACAACAAATTATATATCATCACGTCTTGACCATATCACATCACAGCAAGCCCTGCAAAAACAAGTTAGACGTCCTCTACTTTGTTGTTGCAAGTTTTACGTGGCTGTTACAGGCTTCTAGCAAGAACTGTTCTTACCTACGCATCAAAACCACAATGATTTTTTGTCAAGTGTGCTGTTTTAACCTTCAACAAGGACCGGGCGTAGTCACACTCGATTCAACTAAAGTTGGAGGAACAGACACCCAGAAGCCACCTATGTGCGAAGCACATCGGTAGAACCAGTCTCATGAACACGGTCATGTAATGTCGGTCTGGGCTGCTTCATCCAACAATACCGCCGGATCAAAGTAACATGCTGGTAAGCAGTAAGACTATTATCGCCCACAACTCTTTGTGTTCTACTCGTGCATATAACATCTACGCATAGACCTGGCTCAGATGCCACTGTTGGGGAACGTAGTATTTCAAAAAAAATCCTAGGATCACGCAAGATCTATCTAGGAGAAGCATAGCAACGAGTGGGGAGAGTGTGTCCACGTATCCTCATAGACCGAAAGCGGAAGCGTTTAGTAACGCGGTTGATGTAGTCGAACGTCTTCGCGATCTAACCGATCAAGTACCGAACGCACGGCACCTCCGCGATCTGCACACGTTCAGCTCGGTGACGTCCCTCGAACTCTAGATCGAGCTGAGGCCGAGGGAGAGTTCCGTCAGCACGACGGTGTGGTGATGGTGATGATGAAGTTACCGGCGCAGGGCTTCGCCTAAGCACTACTACGATATGACCGAGGTGTAAAACTGTGGAGGGGGGCACCGCACATGGCTAAGAGATTGTCTGTTGTGCCTTTGGGTGCCCCCTCCCCATGTATATAAAGGAGGGAGGGAGGAGGAGGCCGGCCAGGAGGAGGCGCGCCCAAGGGGGGGGAGTCCTACTCCAAGTAGGATTCGCCCCCCTTTCCTACTTCCACAAGGAGAAGGGGGGAAGGAGAGGGAGAAGAGAAGGAAAGGGGGCCGACCCCCTAGCCCTAGTCCAATTCGGTTTGGGCTAGGGGGGCGCCACACCTTGGCCCGCCTCCCCTTTTCCACCACCAGGCCCATGAGGCCCATTAACTTCCGGGGGGGGGGGGGGTTCCGGTAACCCCCGGTACTCCGAAACTTATCCGAAATGACCCGAACCATTCCGGTGTCCGAATGTAACCTTCCAATATATGAATATTTATGTCTCGACTATTCCGAGACTCCTCGTCACATCCGTGATCTCATCCGGGGCTCCGAACAACCTTCAATACATCAAATCACATAAACTCATAATACGAATCGTCATCGAATGTTAAGCGTGCGGACCCTACGGGTTCGAGAACTATGTAGAGATGACCGAGACACACCTCCGGTCAATAACCAATAGCGGAACCTGGATGCTCATATTGGTTCCTACATATTCTACGAAGATCTTTATCGGTCAAACCGCATAACAACATACGTTGTTCCCTTTGTCATCGGTATGTTACTTGCCCGAGATTCGATCGTTGGTATCACCATACCTAGTTCAATCTCGTTACCGGAAAGTCTCTTTACTCGTTTCGTAATGCATCATCCCGCAACTAACTCATTAGTCACTTTGCTTGCAAGGCTTATAGTGATGAGCATTACCGAGAGGGCCCAGAGATACCTCTCCAAAACACGGAGTGACAATTCCTAATCTCGATCTATGCCAACTCAACAAGCACCATCGGAGACACCTGCAGAGCATCTTTATAATCACCCATTTACGTTGTGATGTTTGATAGCACACAAGGTGTTCCTCCGGTATTCAGGGGTTGCATAATCTCATAGTCAGAGGAACATGTATAAGTCATGATAAAAACAATAGCAATAAAACTCACCGATCCTAATGCTAAGCTAACGGATGGGTCTTGTCCATCACATCATTCTCTAATGATGTGATCCCGTTCATCAAATGACAACACATGTCCATGGTTAGGAAACTTAACCATCTTTGATTAACGAGCTAGTCTAGTAGAGGCATACTAGGGACACATTGTTTTGTCTATGTATTCACACATGTATCAAGTTTCCAGTTAATACAATTCTAGCATGAATAATAAACATTTATCATGATATAAGGAAATAAAATAACAACTTTATTATTGCCTCTAGGGCATATTTCCTTCAAGGTGCCGGTGGACGTCCTTGATGATTCCGATGTCGCGGCCCGTCCTGCGGACAACGCCTGATACGTCCATTTTGCATCATGCTTTTATATCGATATTTATTGCATTATGGGCTGTTATTAAACATTATGTCACAATACTTATGCCTATTCTCTCTTATTTTACAAGGTTTACATGAAGAGGGAGAATGCCGACACCTGGAGTTCTGGGCTGGAAAAGGAGCAAATATTAGAGACCTATTCTGCACAACTCCAAAAGTCCTGAAACTTCACGGAAGTCATTTTTGGAGTTTATAAAAAATAATGAGCGAAGAAAATACCAGAGGGGGCCCACACCCTGGCCACGAGGGTGGGGGGCGCGCCCTACCCCCTGGGCACGCCCCCCTGCCTCGTGGGCCCCATGGCAGGCCTCCGGTGCCCATCTTCTGCTATATGAAGTCTTTCGTCCGAGAAAAAATCATAAGCAAGCTTACGGGAAGAAACTCCGCCGCCACGAGGCGGAACCTTGGCGGAACCAATCTAGGGCTCCGGCAGAGCTGTTCTGCCGGGGAAACTTCCCTCCGGGAGGGGGAAATCATCACCATCGTCATCACCGACGATCCTCTCTTCGGGAGGGGGTCAATCTCCATCAACATCTTCACCAGCACCATCTCCTCTCAAACCCTAGTTCATCTCTTGTATCCAATCTTTGTCCCAAAGCCTCAGATTGGTACCTGTGGGTTGCTAGTAGTGTTGATTACTCCTTGTAGTTGATGCTAGTTGGTTTATTTGGTGGAAGATCATATGTTCAGATCCTTTATGCATATTAATAGTCCTCTGATTATGAACATGAATATGACTTGTGAGTAGTTACGTTTTTTCCTGAGGACATGGGAGAAGTCTTGCTATTAGTAGTCATGTGAATTTGGTATTCGTTCGATATTTTGATGAGATGTATGTTGTCTTTCCTCTAGTGGTGTTAGTGAACATCGACTACATGACACTTCACCATTGTTTGGGCCTAGAGGAAGGCATTGGGAAGTAATAAGTAGATGATGGGTTGCTAGAGTGACAGAAGCTTAAACCCTAGTTTATGAGTTGCTTCGTAAGGGGCTGATTTGGATCCATATGTTTCATGCTATGGTTAGGTTTACCTTAATACTTCTTTTGTAGTTGCGGATGCTTGCAATAGGGGTTAATCATAAGTGGGATGTTTGTCCAAGAAAGGACATCACCCAAGCACCGGTCCACCCACATACCAAATTATCAAAGTAACGAACGCGAATCATATGAGTGTGATGAAAACTAGCTTGACGATAATTCCCATGTGTCCTCGGGATATATAAGAGTTTGTCCAGGCTTGTCCTTTGCTATAAAAAGGATTGGCCATCTTGCTGCACTTTATTTACTTTCATTACTTGTTACCCGTTACAAATTATCTTATCACAAAACTATCTGTCACCGATAATTTCAGTGCTTGTAGAGAATACCTTGCTGAAAACCGCTTATCATTTCCTTCTGCTCCTTGTTGGGTTCGACACTCTTACTTATCGAAAGGACTACGATAGATCCCCTATACTTGTGGGTCATCAAGACTCTTTTCTGGCGCTGTTGCCGGGGAGTGAAGCGCCTTTGGTAGGTGGAATTTGGTAAGGAAAAATTTATATAGTGTGCTGAAATTTACTCTCACTTGTTACTATGGAAAACAATCCTTTGAGGGGTTTGTTCGGGGTATCTTCACCCCGTCCAGAACCACAATTAGCTACCCCTCAACCTACTGAACCTACTAAAAATGTTTACTTTGAAATTCCTTCGGTTATGATAGAGAAACTGCTAGCTAATCCTTTTGTAGGAGATGGAACATTGCATCCCGATTTACACTTAATCTATGTGGATGAAGTTTGTGGATTATTTAAGCTTGCAGGTATGCCTGATGATGTTATCAAGAAGAAGGTATTCCCTTTATCTTTGAAGGGAGAGGCATTGACATGGTATAGGCTATGTGATGATATGGGATCATGGAACTACAAACGATTGAAATTGGAATTTCATCAGAAGTTTTATCCTATGCATCTTGTTCATCGTGATCGTAATTATATATATAATTTTTGGCCTCACGAAGGAGAAAGCATCGCTCAAGCTTGGGGGAGGCTTAAGTCAATGTTATATTCATGCCCCAATCATGAGCTCTCAAGAGAAATGATTATTCAAAATTTTTATGCTCGGCTTTCTCTCAATAATCGCTCCATGCTCGATACTTCTTGTACTGGCTCTTTTATGATGAAGACTATTGAATTCAAATGGGATTTATTGGAAAGAATTAAACGCAACTCTGACGATTGGGACCTCGACGAAGGTAAGGAGTCAAGTATAACACCTAAGTTTGATTGTGTTAAATCTTTTTTTTTGACTGGAAACTGTGAGGCAACAGCCCCACAGTACTTTATTAAAACTCAAGCAAACAAACAAGGTACAAAAGGTTCTGGTAAGAAAAGAGAAAAGCTACTCACCTAAAGAATCAGGCTACTTACCTATGGCCCTATGTACAAAATTACAATGTGGGCAAAATAATACAAACAGCCAGTTAGGGCAGAGAATTAATCCAATGCAGCAGCAAAGGTTTTAAACTAGGCTTAAATCTGTGGGAGAGCAGAGTTATATCATGGATGAAATTTCTCCTCCATGCTGCGAAGGTATGTCTCTCATTTATTAAGATTCTTCCATTCCTCAATAACCAGACATTCCAAGCAGCAAGATAAACAACCTCCTTGAAAAAAGGCTGCCCAAAACTCTTCCTGGCAGCAATGAGACACTCAGAAGGAGACAGGCCAGCAAACCACTGAATTTGCAAATAATTCCAGACTCTTGTGCTGAATTGGCAGGTGAAGAAAAGGTGCATTCTGTCCTCATGGGCTTGTGCAGGGCATAAGGGACAGGTATTATCCTCCTGCGGCGATCTCCAGTGCCTCCTAACGAGGAGATCACGAGTGTTGAGTCTATCATTAAGCATCAACCACGCAAACACCTTGATCTTCATTTTTGATCTACTCTCCCAGATCCATTTGGCTGGCATATCAATAGGAATATGGGCATGCATTGTTACATAGTAACTTTTGGCAGAAAATTTTCCTTTGCCAGGGATCCATGACCAAGAATCATTGAGACTTTCATCTATATCCATATGAGCCAAGCCATTCTGCACTGTGATCATTTCCTCCATTGCTTCTGATGATAAAGGCAAATGGAAGAGCTCAGACATATCAAGGGTGTTGAGGACATCTCTGACAGAAACCTTATCATCAATTGCAAAAGAGAAAAGCCTAGGAAACCTTTCTCTGAGAGGAGTAGAGGATCCCAAAAAAACCAAGCATCAAACCAGAAGAGAACAAAGTCCCCCATGTTGATCATCACCTCACAATGCTGTCTGAAAATTTCATTCAGTTTAATTATGTCCCTCCACCAATAGGAGCCACACAGAACAGTTCCATGGGGCACAACTCCATCATAATAAGTGTTCCATATGAGAGATACCCATGGGATATCATCTTTATTATAAAACTTGAATAGATGTTTGGTAAGGAGTGCTCTGTTTTGGATATTCAAGTTAATAATCCCCATGCCACCTTTGTCTTTAGGCGTACATACTAAAGGCCAAGCTGCCAAGGATTGTCTGGGAGTGTCAGAGTTTCCCCTCCATAAGCACTGTCTCATAATTCTCTCTAGCTGCTTGATGATACCAGCTGGCAGACATAAACTGCAAAGGAAGTATCTGGGCAAAGAGGATAAAACAGATTGAAGCAATTGCAATCTTGCTCCCTGATTAAGGAGACATGAGCTGGCAGACAATCTTCTTTCAACCCTGTCCACCACAGGGAGCAATTCTTGAATTGTTTGCTTGGAGGTGCCCACAGGAAGCCCAAGATAGGTAAAGGGGAGGGTTCCAACCTGACAACGAAAAACACCAGCCAAGCGTGCAGTTTCTGCCTCATCCACATTAATGGGTAGAATACATGATTTGTGAAAATTGACTCTAAGACCACTGGAGGCATGAAAATCCTGTAGCATATCTTTAAGAGCCAGGAGTTGAGAATCAACCGCAGGAACAATGAGGAGAGTATCATCCGCATACTGAACAATAGGAAATTCTTTATCATGTGTTTCAATGGGTAAAGAAATCACTCCATTTCTCAGCATATCATTCACCAAAGTTTGCAATAAATCGGCAGCCAAAACAAAAAGGAGGGGTGATAAAGGATCCCCCTGTCTCACACCCCTTTTGCAGATAAATTGTTTTCCAGGAACTCCATTCAAGATAACAGAAGAAGTACCAGATGACAAGAGCTCTTTAATCCAGCCAATCCATTTACTATCAAAACCTTTGTGATGCAGAAGTTTGAGGATAAGGTCATGCTCCACTGTATCAAAGGCCTTTGCAAAATCCAGTTTGAGAATCAAAATGGCCTTTTTGGATTTATGGCACTGATGGATGTACAGAGTCCAGGTAATGCAGTCCTGTATAGATCTAGACTTAAGAAACCCATATTGGTTTTTGTGAATGCATCTGAGGATAACCTGCTGCAATCTGTTGGCAAGGAGCTTTGTCAGGAATTTCAAGCAGGTATTTGTCAGAGAAATGGGTCTGAAATCATTGGGACCCTCAGGTGAGAGTTTCTTGGGGATTAAAGTGATCAAAGACCCATTGATGTTACTAATTGTAATCTTGCCATTATAAAAATCCTGGAAGAGCTGCAAAAAATCCTGCTTGATAATGTGCCAACATCTCTTCACAAACAAACCTGTAAAACCATCAGGGCCAGGTGCTCTATCAGTGGGCAGAGATTTGAGAACTTCATTTATTTCATCCTCGGAAAAGGGGGCAGACAAGTTGTTCAGACGTTCCACAGGCTCAATCAAAGAATCAAGATCAAATTTCATATCAATCCCTGTAGAAACACCCATTCGCTCTTTAAAAGTGCCCCATAACATACCAGCCATTTGTTGATGATCAGAGACAACATTTCCGTCATCATCATGCAGGGAAGAAATAGAGTTTCTCCTAAACCTTTTAGTGGCCATTGCTTGGAAGAATTTGGAGTTCTCCTCCCCAACTTTGATCCATCTGATAATGCACCGTTGTTTCCAGTAGATAAACTGCAAGTGGAGAAGGTCCTCAACATGGAGCTTCACAATTTTCCTGAAATTGAACTCAGGTCTTGTTAGAGCCCTTAATTCTTCCATGTTATAAAAAAACAGAACCACCTGATTGCAAGCTTGAATGGCCTTCTTGAGCTTAGACAGACTAATGTACCAATGTTTAAGAGCATATCTCAGCCGTTTGAACTTTTCATTTAACCTGGCAGCAGAATTAGATTTCATTGTGGGAGCATTCCATGACTGCTCCACACAATCAAAGAAACCACGTAAATCCACCCAATAATTTTCAAATCTAAAGATCTTTGCCTTGGGTATAGTTGTTGCAATTGAAACTACACAGGGGACATGATCAGAGGCAGTTATTGCAAGTGGATGGACCATTGTGTTGGGATAATCATTGATCCAAGTGGAGGAAGTAAAGAACCAATCTAGCTATTCCAACAGTGGATTTTCTTGCATGTTGGACCAAGTGTAAGATCTTCCTTTTAAAGGCAACTCAAGAAGTCCAAGATGACCAATTATCTCATTAAAGAGGAACATATCATTAATATCCCCGCTTGGCAAATTTCTGTTATCAAGGGATCTTATGAAATTAAAGTCCCCCACGAGAAGCCAATTATCAGCCACTGGGATCTGTAAGTTGTAAAGCCACTGAACAAAATCATCTCGAGCTGGTCCTTGACAGGGTCCATAGACATTAACCAAAGTCCAACTACTTGCATTGTGTACGGATGTAAACAAAACAATAACACCATAGGGTTCTGTATCCACCAGAATGCCAGAGAAAACACTGGAACACCACAGCACAAGAATGCCACCCGAGGCCCCAACAGAGGGTGAGTACACAAAGTTATCAAACCGTTTGGGGCAAAACTTTCTGATTGCTCGCTGATCAAAGAAATCACATTTGGTTTCTTGCAAACAGATAACAGAGCATTGGCTTTCCTCTATTTTAGCCCTAACACTTCTCTGTCTGTCCTCTGAATTCAGGCCTCTCACGTTCCAACAAAGCACTTTCCAGTCTCTTGTTTGTTGTAAATTCATTAATAAACATTAATGGAGAGGCAGATATAATAGTTCACTACATAACAGCGAAACAAAAGCCTAATATATGAAATATCACCCCAGGACAAAGTGCAGGTAGCAAGCAGAGACGAAAGAACGTTCAGACAACTGGCATGACAATTGACAAGGGACATGCCTCCCTATATGACAATAAAGATAACTAATCATCATTTGAAACCGAAGAGGGCGGTGCAGCATCTGAAGAAGCCGTAAGCTTCTCTACTGTCAGCTTCTCCGGTGGCACTCCAAGCACAGCTCCAATCTGCTGAAGCAAAACAATTGGCGTCAGAGGTGGGGCTTGATCATGAGGGTTGGCATCTTCTGGCTGATTCTGATTGCTCGGTGTGGCGCTCTGAGTGTCAGGTTTCAACTTCTTAGCTTTAGGCTGCCTGAGAGGCCTAGGCTTGGGTGACAGAGGAGAGGTAGGTTTAAAACCTTGTGATTTTGCTGCAGTTCTGGTTATCCTCCTGTCAGAGAAGTCTGAAACAGCACGTGGCTTCTTGCTCTGCTTGGTGTTGGAAGAGAAAGTGAAACTCTTGCTGGCAATCTCCTGAGAAGACTCGATGAAACTTTCAGCTGTCCCTGTCAGAGGGAAATGGCTTGTGCTATCTTCCAAAAACAACTTTCTTGCAACATGTTGTGAGGGCTCAGAAACAGAAAGAGCAGGAGGACTGAAAGAAACTGGGAGATCAAAAGCCACTGACCAAGATCTTTTGTGTACAGCAAATCTGGCAGGAGGTGACAAATCTCTAGGGGCAATAGTGACTCAAAAGATCTTCTCCAGATAAACTCAGGGGGTAGAGCTGGCCCCAAAACAACCCTGACAAGACCAACATGCAGAGGAGGTTGCACCACAATTGGGTTATATGGGACAATGGCAAGGTTGTTCTGCTCATTTGGTAAATCATCAGCAAGCAAATCCATGACATGATCATGATGAACATCTTCCAAAGCCGCTGGTTGCTCAGGTTGAACCAAAGGCTCAAGTAGCACAATTTCATCAGGCTGAGGCACTAACTGCTCTGGTTGAGGTATATGAGGGACAACATCCGGAACATGCTCATCAAATAAGTTTGGGCCCTGGACCACAACATTGTTAGGCCCATCCTGAACAGCAGGCTGAACTGGGCCGTCAGCATCACCAGAATCGTTGGAGCCCATTAAAGGATTCAAAACCATCGAATTTGCTTCCTGGACCTGTGGTTGTACCTGCTCAATGTCATTCAGATTGTCCTCATTGCCCCAACCATGCAAATCTTGGGGATGTGGTTGTTGTGGTTCATCTGGAGCAGCAGGTTGTCGAACATCATTCCATCCCAGAGCGGGATACGGTGGCAAAACCCAAAAATTCTCAGGTGGCTGCAGCTGGCCAGACATTGGGTGGGGATTACCATCTATTGGCATGACATCCTCATCAGGTGGCAGTTGCTCTGCAAATTCAGCAGTGAGGATGGAGACAGACGCAGTCCATGAGACAACTGCACCTCCAACATTCGCAAACTGATGGAAAACTACATCTCTTGGTACTAATTGGTCGTCAGGGAAAGAAGCATAAACCAACGCTCGCACCTTCCGATCATCTTGATGATTCCAATAATGAAACTGACCAAAAGTGCCCACAACTTCAGACAGATTGACCTCATTGCGATAGTCAAGAGTACACCAACAAACATCAGCCAACCAGTTCGGTGCCCTTGCAAAGCTCTATAACCCTGACCATCATCATGTCAGATAAATCTAACGAACATCTTATTGCTACGCTGATCTAAACCAAGCGGCCAAGGAGGATGATAAACTAACACAACACGAATAACTGGATCTTGCATCTCATAGAGGCCAACTCCCTGAAACCAAGTCTGAGCAGATCGTACCGGTAACTCCAGCTGGTTGCTGATGAAAGCATGGACTTGCTGCCGGCGAATAGCGACATCTTCAGGCGGAGGAGGAGGTTCGACGATGCCCACCATGTAAGATTCATGGCGACGTGGAGGAGCCTGAGCAGGAGTGTAGTACGTCCTCGGGACGCGGAAAGGTCCGCCGTCGATGATGTCGTGGCCCGCCGGGAGGAAACGACGAGGATCAAGTTCGTACACCGCCATTGAAGGAAGCGGCGATGATCTGCGGGACGATTCGCTGCTCGTAGGTGGTTTTGGAGGGGAAGCAGAGGAGTCAGGCAGCTTTGGGGGAGATGTGTCTGGGCCGGCAGGGGGGCGGTGGAGCTCGAAACGTCAAGCTCCTTGCTGATGACGCGAGGCTCGATGCGAGACAACCCGGTTTTGGGAACCCAGAGTTTAATATTAGGAGGAGACCGGTGCAGTCCTTTTTAACGTGACCAGACCGGAAACATTTTCGGCATCTGACCTTATTGGTGCAACGTTGCAAACAATGACCCATACCAAGGCAGTTAGAACAATCCCAAAACATGGCTGCAATTTCCTCCACAACTTGATCGAGACCTTGCAAATCACACACGATATCTTGCGGAGACTTAGGAGAAACATCCTCGGATGTGCCAGAAGATATAAGCAACTCAGGTGAATTAAGCAGGCTGGATTCTGAAACATGATCAGAGTCATCGTCCGATAATTCCAACGGGTTATGGGCTGAGCCCAAAAGGCAGGCCGGGGAGAGGGGCTGGCAGGCCCAACATGGGATGCATGGGAGAAAATCAAACCCGATAACGTACCCGATCCCGACGTCTCCAGAGGAAGATCACAAGGAGATATTGATCCAAACGTGACATCCGGAGAAGGCAACAACCTCAATGGCGTGGTCGCCGGAGGAGACGCCGGCGGTGAGTCTAAATCCACACGGTTAAGATCAGCAAGCTCCTGAGGATCGACAGAATAACCAACATCTAAAGTAACAATATTGATCTCTTCCGCGGTCGCCGGATAACGATAACACTTGCAAGCATCATAATTCAAGAATGTAGCAAAACGTAGGGATTTCTTAGTGGTGCGAGCAGACGAACGCAAGGAGGACTTAGTTGGTGCACGTTTCATGGCCTCAAGGCCAAGGCGTGCACGCCTCTTGGACGGACTAACGAGAGTCCATTCTTCCTGGCATTCAATTTGCCAAGCACGAAACTCCTTATCCCAATCAGGACCTCCATGGCCCCAAAGATGGAAGTAGCATTTGAATTGAGGACAAACAAAGGAGCGTTGATGCAAGATGAAAAACCCCACTTCCTTGCAAGAAACATGAAAGGCAAAAACTTGATCACGTAGGCAAGATACCTTGAGAGAAGAACAATATCCACCAATCGCAGATTCCAACGCCAGAGCCACGTTCTCCTCATCCATACGAAAACTATGGCGCGCAAAGGACACCACCATGATGAAATGCCCAGATCGATCCGAGGGATGCACCGTGCGATGGAAAGAATGCCAGATCGCTTTCGCCATATCAATCCCCGGGGAAAAGTCCAAACCCACGGAGATGGCCGCATGGACAGCCATGGAGTTGATGACCATAAGAGAGAGGAGGAGACGCCGGAGATGATGGCCGGATCAGATTCCAAAACCCACGGGGTGAGGTGGAGATCGCCGGCGGTGGGTGGGTCTAGGGTTCAGGTGGGTGGTGGGGGGTGGGAGGCGCCATCCCTCCAGCCTCGGTATGTTTGTGTTAAATCTTTTATGGATACCGATGCTTTCCGTGAATTTAGCACTAAATATGGACTTGACTCCGAGATAGTAGCTTCTTTCTGTGAATCATTTGCTACTCATGTTGATATCCCTAAGGAGAAGTGGTTTAAATATAATCCTCCCATTGAAGTAAAGTAGTTGCACCTATTAAAGTTGAAGAAAAGACTATCACTTATAATGATCCTATTGTTCCTACTGCTTATGTTGAGAAACCACCTTTCCTGTTAGAATGAAGGATCATGCTAAAGCTTCAACTGTAGTCAACAAAAGTAATATTAGGACACACAAACCCCCTGAGCAAGTTAAAGTTGAATCTAATATTGCTATGGTCAAAGATCTATTGGCTGATAATATCGATGGGCATGTTATTTACTTCTGTGATGAGACTGCTAGAATTGCTAAACCTGGTGCTAAAGATAAACATAGACCTGTGGTAGGCATGCCTGTTATTTCTGTTAAAATAGGAGATCATTGTTATCATGGCTTGTGTGATATGGGTGCTAGTGCAAGTGCAATACCTAATTCCTTATACAAAGAAATTATGCATGATATTGCACCTGCTGAGATAGAAGAAATTGATGTTACAATTAAGCTTGCCAATAGAGATACTATTTCACCAATTGGGATTGTTAGAGATGTTGAAGTCTTGTGTGGGAAAGTTAAATATCCTGCTGATTTTCTTGTTCTTGGTTCCCCAGAAGATAGCTTTTGTCCCATTATATTTGGTAGACCGTTCTTGAACACTGTTAATGCTAGGATAGACTGCAAAAAGGATGTTGTTACTATTGGTTTGGGTGATATGTCTCATGAGTTTAATTTTGCTAAATTTAGTAGACAACCCCGTGATGAGGAATTGCCTAGTAAAGATGAAATTATTGGTCTTGCTTCTATTGCCGTGCCTCCTAGTGATCCTTTAGAACAATATTTGCTAAACCATGAAAATGATATGTTTATGAATGAAAGAAGGGAAATATATGAAGTATTCTTTAAACAGGGACCTATTCTGAAACACAACTTGCCTGTTGAAATTCTAGGGATCCTCCTCCACCCAAGGGTGATCTAGTGTTTGAGCTTAAACCGTTACCTGATACTCTTAAATATGCTTATCTTGATGAAAAGAAGATATATCCTGTTATTATTAGTGCTAACCTTTCAGAGAAGGAGGAAGAGAAATTATTGAAAACTCTGAAGAAGCACCGTGCTGCTATTGGATATACTCTTGACGATCTTAAGAGCATTAGTCCCACTCTATGTCAACACAAAATAAATTTGGAGAAAGACGCCAAACCAGTTATTGATCACCAACGACGGCTAAATCCTAAGATGAAAGAAGTGGTAAGAAAGGAAATATTAAAGCTCCTTGAGGCAGGTATAATTTATCCCGTTGCTGATAGTCAGTGGGTGAGTCCTGTCCATTGTGTCCCTAAGAAGGGAGGTATTACTGTCGTTCCTAATGATAAAGATGAGTTGATCTCGCAAAGAATTATTACAGGTTATAGGATGGTAATTGATTTCCGCAAACTAAATAAAGCTACTAAAAAGGATCATTACCCTTTGCCTTTTATTGATCAAATGCTAGAGAGATTATCCAAACATACACATTTTTGCTTTCTAGATGGTTACTCTGGTTTCTCTCAAATTCCTGTGCCAGCCGAGGATCAAGAAAATACCACTTTTACTTGCCCTTTCGGTACTTTTGCTTATAGACGTATGCCTTTTGGTTTATGTAATGCACCTGCTACCTTTCAAAGATGCATGATGGCTATATTCTATGACTTTGTGAAAAGATTTGTGGGGTTTTCATGGATGATTTCTTTGTTTATGGATCCTCTTTTGATGATTGCTTGAGCAACCTTGATCGAGTTTTGCAGAGATGTGAAGAAACTAATCTCGTCTTGAATTGGGAGAAATGCCACTTTATGGTTAATGAAGGCATTTTCTTGGGGCATAAAATTTATGAAAGAGGCATTGCAGTTGACAAAGCTAAAGTTGATGCTATTGAAAAGATGTCGTGTAAGGTATAAGAAGTTTTCTGGGTCATGCCGGTTTTTATAGGAGGTTCATTAAGGACTTCTCAAAAATTTCTCAGCCTCTGACTAATCTATTACAAAAAGATATTCCTTTTGTCTTCGATGATGATTGTGTAGAGGCATTTGAAATACTTAAGAAAGCTTTGATTTCTGCACCTATTGTTCAGCCACCTGATTGGAATTTACCTTTTAAAATTATGTGTGATACTAGCGATTATGCTGTAGGTGCTGTTCTAGGGCAAAGAGTTGCTAAGAAATTAAATGTTATTCAATATGCTAGTAAAACTCTAGACAATGCCCAGAGAAATTATGCTACTACTGAAAAAGAATTTTTAGCAGTTGTATTTGCTTGTGATAAGTTTAGACCTTATATTGTCGATTCTAAAGTAACTGTTCACACTGATCATGCTGCTATTAAATATCTTATGGAAAATAAAGATGCTAAACCTAGATTAATTAGATGGGTTCTCCTACTACAAGAATTTGATCTGCATATTATTGATAGAAAGGGAGCTGAGAACCCAGTTGCAGACAACTTGTCTAGGTTAGAGAATGTTCTTGATGACCCACTACCTATTGATGATAGCTTTCCTGATGAACAATTAGCTCCCATAAATGCTTCTCGTACTGCTCCATGGTATGCTGATTATGCTAATTACATTGTTGCCAAATTTATACCACCTAGTTTCACATACCAACAAAATAAAAAGTTTTTCTATGATTTGAGACATTACTTTTGAGATGACCCACATCTTTATAAAGAAGGAGTAGATGGTGTTATTAGACGTTGTGTACCTGAGCCTGAACATGAACAGATCCTACGCAAGTGTCACTCCGAAGCTTATGGAGGACACCATGCTGGAGATAGAACTGCACATAAGGTATTGCAATCCGATTTTTATTGGCCTACTCTCTTCAAGGATGCCCGTACGTTTGTCTTGTCTTGTGATGAATGTCAAAGAATTGGTAATATTAGTAGACGTCAGGAAATGCCTATGAATTATTCACTTGTTATTGAACCATTTGATGTTTGGGGCTTTGATTATATGGGACCGTTTCCTTCCTCTAATGCCTATACAGATATTTTAGTTGCTGTTGATTACGTTACTAAGTGGGTAGAAGCTATTCCAACTAGTAGTGCTGATCATAACACCTCTATTAAGATGCTTAAAGAAGTTATTTTTCCGAGGTTTGGAGTCCCTAGATATTTAATGACTGATGGTGGTTCACATTTTATTCATGGTGCCTTTCGTAAAATGCTTGCTAAATATGATGTTAATCATAGAATTGCATCCCCATATCACCCACAGTCTAGTGGTCAAGTAGAATTGAGTAATAGAGAGCTCAAATTAATTTTGCAAAAGACTGTTAATAGATCTAGAAAGAATTGGTCCAAGAAACTTGATGATGCATTATGGGCCTATAGAACTGCATATAAAGATCCTATGGGTATGTCTCCGTATAAAATGGTTTATGGAAAAGCATGTCACTTACCTCTCGAACTAGAACATAAGGCATATTGGGCTGTTAAAGAGCTCAACTATGATTTCAAACTTGCCGGTGAAAAGAGGTTGTTTGACATTAGCTCACTTGATGAATGGAGAACCCAGGCCTATGAGAATGCCAAACTGTTCAAGGAAAAGGTTAAAAGATGGCATGACAAAAGGATACAAAAGCGTGAGTTTAACGTAGGTGATTATGTGTTGCTATACAACTCTCGTTTAAGTTTTTTTGCAGGAAAACTTCTCTCCAATTGGGAAGGTCCTTACGTTATCGAGGAGGTCTATAGTTCCGGTGCCATAAAAATCAACAACTTCGAAGGCACAAAGCCGAAGGTGGTGAACGGTCAAAGGATCAAACATTATATCTCAGGTAATCCTATAAATGTTGAAACTAATGTTATTGAAACCGTAACCCCGGAGGAATACATAAGGGACACTTTCCAGAACGTTTCAGACTCCGAAAAGGAATAGGTACGTGGTACGGTAAGTAAACCGACTCCAAAACAGTTCTAATAGCAATTTTTCTCTGTTTGGAATATTTAAGAAAATAGGAAAATAAGAAGCAGTCCGGGAAGGACACGAGGCGTCCATGAGGGTGGAGGGCACGCCCCCTGCCTCGTGGGCACCTCGTGTGGTCTCCGGACTCCGTTTTCTTGCACGATGCTTCTTTTGGTCAGTAGAAATTCATTATATAATCTCCCGAAGGTTTTGATCACCGTACCACGCAAATATCCTCTGTTTTTGTTTCGAGCTGTTTTCTGCCGCAGATTAGAGCAGGATGTCTTCTCAAGAGTCGTTCGGGGAGAGCCGGGTGTCTCATCCGACACCGAGACCAGGAGTAAACGCCGATGCTGACCACTTTGGGCCAGCAACGGAGGAGGAGATGGAGGCCGACTTGAAAAGGATAGATGTCATGGAGGAGGATCAAGAAGTTACCTCTCGTTTCTGTGCCGGATTCACGATGGGGGAACTACAGAGCTCAGCTATTCCAAACTTGGCCATCCCTTCCAATGTCAGATTTCTTTCTTATAAAAATATGAAAAAGAGTGTTACTTGTTCTCCCGCAGCTATGCAACATCCTTGGGTGAAAGGAGCTTTAGCCGTCACGTGCAAGCTCCGTAAGGAAATAATGGACCTCAAGCATCAAGTCAATAAGCTTGAGGAAGAGAATCATATCCTGAGGGGCATCATTGCCAAGAATATTACATCACCGCCTCCGAAGAAATAGACATAATCACATGGGTATGGGCACTCCCCATGGCAACTGCCAAGCTTGGGGGAGATGCCCCGGTATCGTATCACCATCACACTCCTATCTTTACCTTTTTCTTAGTTCGATCCTTTTAGTAATATATTGATCTAGTAGAATAAAGTTTTAGTATGATCTAGTTTTGAGTTTTGCTTTATGATCCCTCTTTGTAATCGAGTCCGTGAGCTATATATAATAAAGATTAGTGTTGAGTCAAGGGCTTGATTATCTTGCTATGATCTTGAGTGAATAAAAGAAAGAGAAAGAAATAAAAAGAATAAAGAGATCATATTGATCTTATGGAGAGTAATGACTTCACATACAAAGAGTATGATGAATAAAAGTTGTTGAGAGTTGACAAACATAGTTTTGGCCATCGTTGCAATTAATAGGAAGTAATAAAGAAAGAGAGGTTTTCACATATAAATACACTATCTTGGACATCTTTTATGATTGTGAGCACGCATTAAAATATGACATGTTAAAGAGTTGATGTTGGACAAGGAAGACAATGTAATGGGTTATGTTTTCTTATATCTGAAATAAAGTATATTGTCATGGACCATCCAACATGTTGAGCTTGCCTTTCCCTCTCATGCTAGCCAAATTCTTTGCACCAAGTAGAGATACTACTTGTGCTTCCGAATACCCTTAAAACCAGTTTTTCCATGAGTGTCCACCATATCTACCTGTGGATTGAGTAAGATCCTTCAAGTAAGTTGTCATCGGTGCAAGAAATAAAAATTGCGCTCTAAATATTTATGATTTATTAGTGTGGAGAAAATAAGCTTAATACGATCTTGTGATGTGGAAGAAATAAAAGCGATGGACTGCATAATAATGGTCCATATCACAAGTGGCAATATAAAGTGACGTTCTTTTGCATTAAGATTTCGTGCATCCAACCATGAAAGCGCATGACAACCTCTGCTTCCCTCTGCGAAGGGCCTATCTTTTACTTTTATCTTCTACCCTTATGCAAGAGTCATGGTGATCTTCACCTTTCCTTTTTACATTTTATCCTTTGGCAAGCACATTGTGTTGGAAAGATCCTGATATATATATATATATCCAATTGGATGTAAGTTAACATGAATTATTATTGTTGACATTACCCTTGAGGTAAAAGGTTGGGAGGCGAAACTATAAGCCCCTATCTTTCTCTGTGTCCGATTAAAACTCCGTAACCATAAGTATTGAGTGAGTGTTAGCAATTGTGAAAGACTTAATGATAGTTGAGTATGTGGACTTGCTGAAAAGCTCTTATATTGACTCTTTCCGATGTTATGATAAATTGCAATTGCTTCAATGACTGAGATTATAGTTTGTTGGTTCTCAATGAAGTTTCTGATTCATACTTTGCATTGTGAATAGATTATTACTTGAGCATAAGAAATCACATGACAAAATAGATTTATGTTGCTGTTATAAGAATGATCATGATGCCCTCATGTCTGTATTTTATTTTATCGACACCTCTATCTCTAAACATGTGCCGCTTGAGGACAAGCGAGGTCTAAGCTTGGGGGAGTTGATACGTCCATTTTGCATCATGCTTTTATATCAATATTTATTGCATTATGGGCTGTTTTTACACATTATGTCACAATACTTATGCCTACTCTCTCTTATTTTACAAGGTCTACATGAAGAGGGAGAATGCCAGCAGCTGGTGTTCTGGGATAGAAAAGGAGCAAATATTAGAGACCTATTCTGCACAACTCCAAAAGTCCTGAAACTTCACGGAAGTCATTTTTGGAGTTTATAAAAAATACTGAGCGAAGAAAATACCAGAGGGGGCCCACACCCTGGCCACGAGGGTGGGGGGCGCGCCCTACCCCCTGTGCGTGCCCCCTGCCTTGTGGGCCCCCTGGCAGGCCTCCAGTGCCCATCTTCTGCTATATGAAGTCTTTCGTCCGAGAAAAAAATCATAAGCAAGCTTACGGGAAGAAACTCCGCTGCCACGAGGCGGAACCTTGGCGGAACCAATCTAGTGCTCCGGCAGAGCTGTTCTGCCGGGGAAACTTCCCTCCGGGAGGGGGAAATCATCGCCATCATCATCACCAACGATCCTCTCTTCGGGAGGGGGTCAATCTCCATCAACATCTTCACCAGCACCATCTCCTCTCAAACCCTAGTTCATCTCTTGTATCCAATCTTTGTCCCAAAGCCTCAGATTGGTACCTGTGGGTTGCTAGTAGTGTTGATTACTCCTTATAGTTGATGGTAGTTGGTTTATTTGGTGGAAGATCATATGTTCAGATCCTTTATTCATATTAATACCCCTCTGATTATGAACATGAATATGATTTGTGAGTAGTTACGTTTGTTCCTGAGGACATGGGAGAAGTGTTGCTATAAGTAGTCATGTGAATTTGGTATTCGTTCGATATTTTGATGAGATGTACGTTGTCTTTCCTCTAGTGGTGTTATGTGAACGTCGACTACATGACACTTCACCATTGTTTGGGCCTAGAGGAAGGCATTGGGAAGTAATAAGTAGATGATGGGTTGCTAGAGTGACAGAAGCTTAAACCCTAGTTTATGAGTTGCTTCGTAAGGGGCTGATTTGGATCCATATGTTTCATGCTATGGTTAGGTTTACCTTAATACTTCTTTTGTAGTTGCGGATGCTTGCACTGTCTTGTGTGGGCGGTACTTGCTACTTTTGTTTGATAGTGAATCATGCGAACCCTCTCCGAGTTATGGAAACATATGTATCCTCACCAGCTTTTGATGTAATATATGGCATGCTTAGATGTAAGTTTGAATTGTTTATTATGTCAGCAGGGCTTGTTTGATGATTCTTGGTGTTAGTAGGCTAGCTACTGTGCGAGCTATAGTACTTGCAAAACACTCACCGACGAGAAACGTTGGGGCTGATGAGCTCGTGGTACGCTTATAGGTCTGATCCATCGTTGATCGGCAATAGCCCAAGCTCCTAAAATTGTAGGCTTAGCGATCGATCAAACAATAGTCGACACGGATACATTCAGGCCTCATTTGGTTCATAGGGTAGGAAAATCGTAGCAAAAGTACAGAGACGTACTTTTTTGAGAACACAAAATCATAGCAGTACAGAGACGTACTCCCTCCGTTCCAAAATAGATGACTCAACTTTGTACTACTAACTTTGAAATGGAGGGAGTACAAATCCTAGGCGGGCTAGTTTGGCCTAGTGGGTTTCAGTGATATGACATGGTACAGTGTCGTTCAGTCTTCGCGTGTGGTAGCAGTATTGTAGGTACAGTAAGTTTTCTTGAAGAAGCGGAATTCAAAGAAGGCATGATGGTTCCTTCGTCCGTCCAACTTATAGTGGGAACGGTTGGGCATGCGTTACGACCGGGGTGGACCAGGATAATTTTGTGCATGGCAGGTGGACCAGGATGGTCGACGTCCCACATGTCGGCGAATGAAAGTATTATTTCCGATATAGAGGACGAGCAACGAGTATTCATTGTTTATTTTTGATGAAAGCTATTGTCTCCACTGTTATGACAGAGGAGTGTGAAACACGGCAGCCCAGTGAACTTAGCATGTGCACCACTCCCTCCTTCCTCATGTAATACTACCATAGTGTTGACTATAAGGTTGGCTATAAGGTTACAACTTTTTCTCACTTTCTCTCTATCTATTTCCCCTCAAATGTTTTTTACGTTTCTTTTTTAGACACAATTGTTTTTTATGCCTCTTTTTTTAGAATTAGTTTTTTATACCTAGGAGCATGTGTAGAGACGGGCTCTTGCAAAGCCCACTCCTTGACTTTGTCAATGCCTCTCTCTCCTCCACATAAGCGGGCTTATAGCCCAGTATTTTACTAGTACTACTTGCTATGAATGCGGGCAGCTGGCGTCTGAGGGGGGAGCGCGCGCGGGAGGGGGAGGGGTTTTTCGTGGGCCAGGGCGGTCAGAAGTGGGCTTGGAAGCGGTCCGAACAACCGCATTCCCACCTCACATTATCACCATATATTTCTTGGAGTCCATGCACGGCGGGCGGGCGATATCTTCTCCCTCCCCCGTCTCTCTCTTCTCAGCCGACGCCCGCCGAGCGATTAGATTTCGGCTATCGACGGTTTATTCAATTGCAGTTCCACATGTCAGTGAAAATGCAAGACAACGTGTGTCCCCTCTGGTGAGCGGCGTGCGAGCCGGACTGTCGGGGGTGCGACGTGAACACGACACGTATGAGTCGTAAGTGTGCCACCTTTTCCTTTTTAACTTGCAAAGCATAACATTTTCGTGCGATCGATCGATAGAAATCCAGAACAAAATGACGAGGGCGGGGCTTTCCCACATGTTAGGCAGGCTAGTTTGAGTGATATGACGTGCTACAGTGCCGTCCACTTGCTCCATTTTTATGTAAGAAAGAGTCTACACTCTTACGTGGGAGGAGTGCGAAACATGGCGGATCTGATTTTGATCGAGGGATAACTGTTCCCTGCGAAATAATGGAGCACTGTTAGTGATGATAGCATGATAGTTAGGGCATCTCCAGCGCTGGCCCACAAATTTAAACCGGCATCTGTCCGAGGACACTGATGCCAGAGGATGCCATCCAATGCTTCCCGCATACCTTTCAACAACTATATGAACTAACCGGACAAAATTCGTGCAAACAAAGCAAATTTCAAATTAACCGGATGAAATTCATTGCATTTCGAAAACTTTTCCTATAAACTAGACGAAATTCATTACATATTTCACACAAAACCATACTAAAACCTACTATAAACCTAATCTAAACGATTGCCGGCGCCCGACCACCATGTCCGGCCATGAACCCCGAGAAAGCCAGCCATTGCCTTTGCCCCCTCCTCATCCGCCTCGATAACCTCCTCCTCCGGAGCACAAGGTTCTGAAGATTTCCGCCTCCACATCACCATCAAGCGGCTAATCGGCCGCCGATGTTTATCCCACCAAGCTTGGCGTCTACTGAGTGGAGGAGCGGTGGCCTTCCTGGGACCAGAGCGACGGTGACCTACCGTGTACTACTCTTCCTCGCTGCCGGCTGCGCCCGCGCACGCACGCCGGCTTCATGGTCGTGGCGGCGGAGGGAAGTCCGGGGGGGGGGGGGGAGCCAGCGATCTCCTTCGTCTGCTCCTGCGACAGTACATCCAAGAGAGCTTTGGAGCGCGCCCGGAGCGGAGCCGCCGATGTCCTTCGTCTGCTCCTGCGACAGTACGCCCAAGAGAGCTTTGGAGCGCCAGGATGCCATGGTTGGAGTGGTGCCGGCAGAAGGAAGGTACCGAAGGAGAATGAGTGTGGGTCTTTGGCTATGGCTGGGATCTAGGGCTCAAGTTAATATAGCGGACGAATGGCAATGAGCTGCGGCAGACGGATGGACGGCTGGCGCCGGAGTAGGTTCATCGGCAACCGTGTGTCATTAATGTGGGCGGCGGACGGAAGGATGGCCGTGGTGTCGTTAACGTGGAGTAGTCGCTTGCACCAGGATGCTACGCGGGTGGCGCTCTCTCGTCCGCCGCGCTGCTGTAATGCCGGCGCCAGTGAGAGGTCGCCTCGGGCGTGAATGCGGACGCTGCTTCAATGACTTAAGTGCAGGTGCAGTTGGGCCACTGGCATGTGGGCCCAATAGGCATCTGGACCGCATGTCAGTGACACACCAACTGCACCTGAAGTTAAGTCCCGTGAATGCGGCATTGACGTTCTGGAGAGATGGTGACTGTTTCAGGCAGGACGCGTGCGCTGGCGATGGAAGGGGTTTCGGTAGGCCACGATGGTCAGACACTGGCGTGGTGGTAAAATGTGAACTCATGGATGACGAGCCTTTGAAGCGTATGCGGCACGTATTGACAACCAGGCATCCATGCAACCGCTCTTGCGCCAGCTAGCCTTCGACGACCACCATTAGACACCACACAACCATGCATAACTTACGAATAATGGACGAATTGATCAGACACACACTCGTGTGCAGTGGCACTATGATCGGTCGCTCATGATACATATATAGGTACCATAATACCCTCTCTAGCTAGGCTGTTTTATAGATTGTCGTTGTGATGGATGATATACATGAGCAAGGCGCCGAGTCACGAGTATGACCGTTGGTGTTGAGCCAGGTGAATACATGCTCGGTGTTCGCGGAGGCCTCCAGCAAACGTCTAAACAGTAATGTCAGGCACCGCCAGGGCGCGCAGGTGACGGGCTCGCCGTTTGTGTTGCACCATGAGCAGGACTTTGATTGAGAGGGCGATGTGCATGCATTAGCATGGTTGGACAGCGTGAGCATGAGTGTCTACACGCGTACATGCTACCTGCCTCTATGGACGGTGTGCGCTAATGTGTGCATCACGTATAATATAAAAAAAATCGGTTTGTGCATTTAACATAGAGTATTTCATTTTCATTTGGCTGACGAGTGTGCGTTGCAGCGATGAGTCCGTGGTATGATTCCTCACATACGCATAATTTTGGTTTTTATTTCTTTCTCCACTGACAGGTAGTCCTGCATAGATAGATAGATAAAGAACACGAGCTGATGAGGCGCAAGCGGACTGTTTGACTAGTCAACCAGACAAATACGGAGCTATACGTTGAGCCAGTGACCATATAATCACAATATCTCGTATACAATGATCAAAGTGAGCTATCAAGACAAGTTTGATGACCGCCAATGCATTTTACTCGGTAATAAATGACAAGGATTGAAGGGGAATCCAAATTTCCTTCGTCTTTTGTCCTTGAGCTCTTGACAAAGCAATGCACTATACGGTTGTCCAGCCACTCCACCCCAGAGCTCTCACCAAGCGTCGTTCATGCCACCGCGCCGCACACTAATCGGTAAGGAAGCGATGGCATCCCACCGCGCCGAGTTCCTCGTCGCCCACGACCGCACACAAAATGGTAGGGAAGCGATGGCATCCCGCCGTGCCGAGTTCATCGCCGCTCGTGACCTCACACCTACGTGGGCGGAATTTGAAGCTGCCAAGGCCAAATGGGTGGTAGAGCAAGAGGCGGCCAAAGCCGCACAGAGGGAGCAGAAAAGTAAGAAAGCACTCAAGAAAAGAGAGGCCCGCTGCCGCAGGAAAGAAGAGGACGCACGCGCTGCCGTGGAGAGGTCGGCGGAGATCCAAGCACGGTGGGGTGTCGCCGACAAAGCCGGGAAGGAGAACGACAGCGTCTGGCCAGCATGTGAGAAGTAGTAGTACTAGTAGTTTGTGTGTGTGTCTGTGTCGCCCGTACGTTTGTTTAATTAATTACGAGCATGTACCAATACTAGTTACTACTGTAGTTTTTAGAGCAAATTACCAGTACATTAGCCTAGACTCAATGGAAAAATTCCTATCCTATGCATCAAATGGCATCTCTTTATCTATAGGAATTGAGATGCATGTCATCTCACTTCCTATGATTTTCATATTCCTATAAAATTCCTGTCCTATGAACCAAAGGAGGCCTCTGCTGGAGTAACTACTGTAGCTAGCAGTACTGCTGGTACAGTAGTTTTCTTCAAGAAGCGGAATTCAACGAAGTCATGATGGTTCCTTCGTCCGAGCAACTTCACAGTGGGAAAGGTTGGGCCTATGATTTGATGGCTCATTAGTCATTATTACTGCGGCGCGACGACCGGGGTGACTCTCCCTTGGAGTTATGCGTGCATGGCAAGTGGACCAGGATGGTCGACGTCCCACATTTCGGCGAACGGAAATATCCTTTCCGAAATCGAGGAACAAGGAAACCGCGTGGTATAGTATCACTGCTGATTTATATTTATTTTTTATTTCTGATGAATGCTAGCGTTTCAACTCTTACGACGAAGGAGTGCCAAACACGGCACGTGCTGGATGTCCCACACGTCAGCGAAAGGAGTGGGACATGAACAACGTGGTAGAGCGTATCCACTTCTGGGTCGGAGACTACACATAGTAGTACTAGTGGTATGAACGATACAAAGTGCGACCCGGAGAGAAAGACATGTCTAGTTGGAAGGTCTCGTGGCATACACGTAAACAAATATAAAACCTAATATGTGCCTCCAATTAATATAGTAGTAGTAGAGTACTTAGGCACGTATTCCATAACATAACCGTGCATTGCACGTAAACATTTAGTGGTAGTAAGAGACAAATGCCTATATGCCATGCATGTTCATACTATTTGTGCCTTTCTACTTCACTTACTGTGCTACATTACTCAGGTTCGTACGTCCACTCCTGGGTACATGTTCGTCTCATAGTTCCAGTCCCACGTGTTCTTCATAGATGGAACGATCCATAACTGTGGGTAATGGGAGTCCACATCATCGCAGTTAGTGTGGCTCCCCATGATGGAGACTCATCCAAACTATGGCAAGCCTCGACGCGGAGCAGTCGCGTGCACCGGGAAGCGGCGCTCTCTCGGCCGTCGCGCTCCTTCAAAGCCGGCGCTAGTGAGAGGTCACCTCCGCTCTGGCCGGGGATTATTGCAACACTGACGCTCCGGGGCGACGCTGACCGTTTCACGCGGGAAGCGCGCGCCGGCAAGGGAGGGGGGTTGGGTCGGCCAGGGCGGTCAGACGCGGGCGTGGTGGTGGTATTGGTTTTGAACCGTTTCAGGTGTAGTACCGGTAGTTTGCAAAACTACTCAATTATTGCAATCAGTTTCCTAAGAAATTGTGGTAAAAAACGTTACTCCACAGCCCGCTTCCCCTCTCCTTCCCCTTCCACCGCCCACGCACGTCCGCGGGAAGCGACCGGTCAACCCTTATATAGGAGTGCTAGCACAAAAAGATGCATGCATGAGCACTAAAATTTCCAGATTAAAGCGCCGCTCCGGCGGGAGTATGGCGTATGTCGTTACCTTCGGCCGGGCCATGGCTACAGGGCGACGGCGACCAGAGAAGAGGCGGCGGGAGGGGAATGAATGTAGCTACTGTTTGGGTTTGCTGTCCGGCTTAAACAAATGTGCACCATCACGTGTACCCGCGGGTGCACAAATTGTAACATACGTGTCTGCTTAAGGGGGCGTCACGTAACTGGTGTGTGTGTGAGATTCTGGGAGACAGAGTGCGTGTCTGCGACTCTACTCTTCGTACATGCACTCAACCTTTTGCATCGGGATATAAGTATAATGGTATTACACTTTAGCTAGTGATTTACGTGGCCATGTTAACGTGGTTGTGCAAAAAATGTCACTTCCTGCTCGTGATTTGCGTTATATAATTACTAGCAAGATGCCCGTGCATTGCACAGAACATCAAGATGCATTCTTTTACAAAACACCTGTTGTGATTTACCCATGCAGGAGTAATCCCATGTGTAATAACTAATGATATCTCAAGAATTTTATCGGAAAAATGGTATCTCGAGAACTTCATCGAAAAAATGAAAGATGAGAGATAAGGTGAGGAGGAGTGGAGCGTGGTGGTGACTGGTGGTCGGACTGAGCAGAGGCATTGGGATGGACGGCACCGGCAGGCGGCAGCGGCCACCATGCTAGGTTGTTCCAGAAACTTCCTTTTTTAATTGCTCAGCAATGAGGTTGTGGGAGATAAGGATGAACAAGGCAAGGCCTTATCTATAAATGTGGAGAGACGTGCGGGTATCTTTTGTAAAATTGTCATAGTTTGCTTTCTATCTGTCAGATATGGATCGAACAGTCTATATTACAAGATGGCAGGCACACCATCATCACCAACTCGGTTTTTTTTATAAGAGTAGAGATGATAAGTTTGCTAACTACTAAAGTAAAGTGGAATTTGTCCATGTTATACAAGTAAATTAAGGTGGTTGTTTATCATACGGGTAAGGTTGGACGAAGGGTGGTAGGAACAAATGCTCTGCCTAGAGCATGTGTGTGTGAGATGGAGTCTTAGTGTGTGTGTGTGGGGGGTGGGTGGGTGTGTGTGTGTGTGATGCGGAGTCCTCGGTGGCGAATGCAATTTAAGTGTGCGTGGCTTCATCGTAGAGAGGTGATGTGTATGGCAGAGGCCACCAACGAGGGGGTGCGAGAGAGAAAAGGCCTGTAGAGAGGGAACAGAAGGCGTGTGTGCGTGAGAGGAGTCGACATCGAGAGAACGTGTTTGTTCGAGAGACACCGAGGAAGACTACTATATATCGATGGTGCATGTAGGCGGGAATTAAACGAAGGGATGGTCTTATTGGTTTCGGGGATATAGGGCAAGAGTGAGAGAGGGGGTAGCTAGAAGGAGATTGTTAAGTGTGGGTGTGTGTTTTACCCATCCAGGCGGAAGTTATGTGCACACAAGAAGAGAATGATTCGATGTGGCATTAGGGCTGAGGGTAATTAACTACGTATGGAGACATAGGAGACCTTGAACGTGCATGTGCGAGAGGTATACATGTATACATGGGATGTGTGTGTGTGTGCGCGCGCGCGCATGATCGAGATAAAAGAAAGAAAACATAAGTCATAAGATCAACGACATGGGAGAGACGGATCGATATGACAATATGCATGCATGTGAGAGTGCAAGGAAGAAGGCCCGATAATTTAGCATGTGTTCTTGTCTTTAAGAGATAGTGGCGTGGGCTGGAGCATGCATCTATGGCGAGCAGAGGGAGCGAGACACAATGATTGTGCAAAAGAGATCAACCTATAGATGCATGTATGGAGAGACATATATAGTGTGCGTGATAGGAAGCAAGAGTGCGCGCGAGAAAGAAATGTTGACGGAGAAACTACAGATAGATACAGAGATAGAGATACTAGCTAGAGGGACATCAACTAGTTTGAGTGTTGGAGATGACCGCCGGGTGGTTCAGAGGGTGAAGTTATGTGTGTGTGAGAGAAAGATAAAAAGAGGGCACATGGTTGCATGTAGAGAGAAACATATATAGTGTGCGTGATAGGAAGCAAGAGTGAGGGCGAGAAAGAAGGTTGATGGAGAAACAGATAAATATAAAGATAAAGATGCTAGCTAGTGTGTGTTAGAGATAGGAGTCGAGTGGATCAGAAGGTTGAGTTATGTGTGTGGGTGTGAGAGAGATAGAGAGAGGGTGCATGTGAGTCACAATCACATACAAACAAATATCAGAGAGAAATGAGATCCCGAGAGACGGAGTTTTGTGTTTGCGAGAGAGAAAGATATTTCACAACGAGAGTGATAGCTAGAGAGACATATGAGGGAACACAAGATATCTCTAGGGAGAGAGAGTGTGTGTGAGTGACATACAAGAGAATGGTGGAGAGATATGAGACCCTGGGAGATAAAGTTTGTGTTTGTGTGTGAGAAAGAGATATTTAAGAGGAAGAGTCATAGCTTCTCATACCTAAGGAGCGAAAGACATCTCTGTGTGAGAGGGGGTGTGCGAGTGGCACACAGGGGAGACGAAGTTTGTGTTTGTGTGAGAGAAAGAGATTTCACATGGAGAATCATAGTTAGAGACACATAGTAGGGAGCGAGATATACTTAGAGAGAGATAGAGTGATGAAGGTCGAGGGAGAGAGTACCGTCAGTGTGTTACGAAGATAAAAGATCATTGTCGACATACAGGTAGCACGAGAGATACCCGAGAGACGATGAACGCGTATAGGTCTAGAGAGATACTCCTATATAAGCATGAGTGATAGCTATATGAGACGAATATCTGGATTAAAGGGGATTCAAATATTTAAACTAGAGATCACGACATCGATAATATCATAATGCAAATTGGTGTATCAAACATGCATATTCATTTGAATTTGGGGACACGTGTAATGTTATATAGTTTATCAATATTAGTGATCCATTGATTCTTTAATTAGAGACAATGCATGGTTTATATGCAATTAATGTCTAAACGGGATTACACTATATATTGCGTGTGTGAAACACATCATACATGTTTGAGAAGTAAAAAAACCGTATGAAACACACGTTAATTGGAGATAGTTAGCGAGGAATGCTTACATTGGATTTCAATATAAAGTGGTTTCAAATATTTGAAAATCCAAATTAACATGGATACAGCCTTATGAATCTGAGATAATGCCATTTGTAAACCATATTTATGTATAAAGGGTGTTGTGCTTTCGAAAGTATATATAAAAATGATGTATATAGAATTTTATTCCAATCGAAAATGGATCCTGCCCGAACAAAAATAGAATACAACTGGATTCGAATTGAGTTGGCACGGTAAACATGCACTCTTGCTCTGCAAAAATTTGAACGAAGCGGGGAAAGTCGCAATAACCGCCCGAAACCAAAAGCAGCGAGATGGAAATTACTGCCTATCCCTGACACGCAAAGCCTATCGGCTCGATTTCTATAGGTTTCGATAGGGGTAGGTTTGTAATTTCACTCAAACGTGACATAACCGCCTCTCCCCCGGATTCATACACGATGGGCGCCAAAACACAGTGTCTCCTCAGCCGAAATCGACTCCATCCCCGATTCATACACGGTGGGCGCCAAAACAAACTCTCGTCGGCAAATATTCGGTGTATGCGAGATTACAGTCCTATCCCCAACCGACTAATATTGCTGTGATGTAGGAAATTTTAAACGGGGGCTAAGTTTATAAATTTCCTCGCATTTGAGACAAGCGCGCCCTGAAGACATGGTTCCCCCCTTCCTCTCTCCCTCCATTTCCCCATTCGTACTCCATGGGCACCAAAACACCCTGTCCACCCCAGCCACCTCCGTTCGCCACCCCATCCACCGCCCTCCTCCTCCACCATGTCGGAGCTGATACCCTGACACCGTCGTCCATTACAAGAGATCGACCTCTCTCATCCACAGCTTCGGACCGGGATCCTTGCATCCCGTCCTCTCGCTTCATCCCCGCCGTCGTCCACATTGCCGGTGCCGGTCCTATGACCATCTCGTCCATTGCGCCCTGCCGCCACCGTCTACCCTCCTAGATCTTCTTCCATGCCGCTGACAGCCATCGCTACCGCAGCACCGTCAAATTCTCAGCAGATGCATACAAGGCGCTGCACCAGAGGCGGTACTCTTTCGTATCTGCTCAACTTATTTATTGCAGCAAGAAAATAGATCGCCACTGCTTTACTCTGATTTCTTGTCCATCACTTACTTGTTAGTTGAAAGCAAACATTGGTTGCGAAGTTGCCTTTGTTCGGTTTGCACCTTCAGATCCGCCATGGCACGCTCAACACTATACTCACAATGCTTATGGTTTTCCCCTTTTATATTCCACACTAGTTAAATGACAGTAGACTAAATTTCAAAATTGGGTCAGTCAATTTTTGAGAGCTCGCCGGAGTTCGCCGGTGCGAAGGAAGGGGCTCGGGTGGGGACGGTGGTAGTGGGGGCGGTGGTGGGGCCTCGCCGAACAAAGAAAACTCAACATGGGTGGGGCCAGGGGTGGGGGTGGCGGAGGAACACATGGTGAGGGCGGTTCAGGGGAGGGTGGGTGGGTCGGGGCTGGTGGTTCGTGTTGGGGAACGTAGTAATTTCAAAAAAATTCCTACGCACACGCAAGATCATGGTGATGCATACCAACGAGAGGGGAGAGTGTTGTCCACGTACCCTCGTAGACCGAAAGCGGAAGTGTTAGCACAACGCGGTTGATATAGTCGTACGTCTTCACGATCCGACCGATCAAGTACCGAACGCACGGCACCTCCGAGTTCAGCACACGTTCAGCCCGATGACGTCCCTCGAACTCTGATCCAGCCGAGTGTTGAGGGAGAGTTTTGTCAGCACGATGGCGTGGTGACGATGATGATGTTCTACCAACGCAGGGCTTCACCTAAGCACCGCTACAGTATTATCGAGGTGGACTATGGTGGAGGGGGGGCACCGCACACGGCTAAAAGATCAAACGATCAATTATTGTGTCCTTGGGGTGCCCCCCTGCCGCCATATATAAAGGAGCAAGGGGGGAGGTGCGGCCGGCCAGGGAGGAGGCGCGCCAGGAGGAGTCCTACTCCCACCGGGAGTAGGACTCCCTCCCTTCCTTGTTGGAATAGGAGAAGGGGGAAAGAGGTGGAGGAGAGGAAGGAAAGGGGGGGGGGTGCCGCCCCCCTCTCCTTGTCCTATTCGGACTAGGGGGAGGGGCGCGCGGCCCTTGCCCTGGCCGCCTCTCCTCATCTCCACTAAGGCCCACTATGGCCCATTAACCCCCGGGGGGTTCCGGTAACCCCTCCGGTACTCCGGTAAAATCCCGATTTCACCCGGAACACTTCCGATATCCAAATATAGGCTTCCAATATATCAATCTTCATGTCTCGACCATTTCGAGACTCCTCGTCATGTCCGTGATCACATCCGGGACTCCGAACAACCTTCGGTACATCAAAACATATAAACTCATAATATAACTGTCATCGAAACGTTAAGCGTGCGGACCCTACGGGTTCGAGAACTATGTAGACATGACCGAGACACGTCTCCAGTCAGTAACCAATAGCGGAACCTGGATGCTCATATTGGCTCCCACATATTCTACGAAGATCTTTATGTACGTTGTTCCCTTTGTCATCGGTATGTTACTTGCCCGAGATTCGATCGTCGGTATCTCAATACCTGGTTCAATCTCGTTACCGGCAAGTCTCTTTACTCGTTCCATAATACATCATCCCACAACTAATTCATTAGTTGCAATGCTTGCAAGGCTTAAGTGATGTGCATTACCGAGTGGGCCCAGAGATACCTCTCCGACAATCAGAGTGACAAATCCTAATCTCGAAATACGCCAACCCAACAAGCACCTTCGGAGACACCTGTAGAGCACCTTTATAATCACCCAGTTACGTTGTGACATTTGGTAGCACACAAAGTGTTCCTCCGGTAAACGGGAGTTGCATAATCTCATAGTCATAGGAACATGTATAAGTCATGAAGAAAGCAATAGCAACATACTAAACGATCGTGTGCTAAGCTAACGGAATGGGTCAAGTCAATCACATCATTCTCCTAATGATATGATCCCGTTAATCAAATCACAACTCATGTCTATGGCTAGGAAACATAACCATCTTTGATCAACGAGCTAGTCAAGTAGAGGCATACTAGTGACACTCTGTTTGTCTATGTATTCACACATGTATCATGTTTTTGGTTAAGACAATTCTAGCATGAATAATAAACATTTATCATGATATAAGGAAATAAATAATAACTTTATTATTGCCTCTAGGGCATATTTCCTTCAGTCTCCCACTTGCACTAGAGTCAATAATCTAGTTCACATCGCCATGTGATTTAACATCAATAGGTCACATCTTTATGTGGTTAACACCCATAGTTCACATCGATATGTGACCAGCACCCAAAGGGTTTACTAGAGTCAGTAATCTAGTTCACATCGCTATGTGATTAACACCCAAAGAGTACTAAGGTTTGATCATGTTTTGCTTGTGAGATAATTTTAGTCAACGAGTCTGTCACATTCAGATCCGCAAGTATTTTGGAAATTCTATGTCTACAATGCTCTGCACGGAGCTACTCTAGATAATAGCTCCCACTTTCAATATGTATCCAGATTGAGACTTAGAGTCATCTGGATCAGTGTCAAAAACTTGCATCGACGTAACCCTTTACGACGAACCTTTTTTCACCTCCATAATCGAGAAACATATCCTTATTCCACTAAGGATAATTTTGATCGCTGTCCAGTGATCTACTCCTAGATCACTATTGTACTCCCTTGCCAAACTCAGTGGTAGGGTATACAATAGATGTGGTACACAGCATGGCATACTTTGTAGAACCTATGGCATAGGGAATGACTTTCATTCTCTTTCTATCTTCTGCCGTGGTCGGGCTTTGAGTCTTACTCAATTTCACACCTTGTAACACAGGCAAGAACTCTTTCTTTGACTGTTCCATTTTGAACTACTTCAAAATCTTGTTAAGGTATGTACTCATTGAAAAAACTTATCAAGCGTCTTGATCTATCTCTATAGATCTTGATGCTCAATATGTAAGCAGCTTCACCGAGGTCTTTCTTTGAAAAACTCCTTTCAAACACTCCTTTATGCTTTGCAGAATAATTCTACATTATTTCCGATCAACAATATGTCATTCACATATACTTATCAGAAATGCTGTAGTGCTCCCCCTCACTTTCTTGTAAATACAGGCTTCACCGCAAGTCTGTATAAAACTATATCCTTTGATCAACTTATCAAAGCGTATATTCCAACTCCGAGATGCTTGCACCAGTCCATAGATGGATCGCTGGAGCTTGCATATTTTTTAGCACCTTTAGGATTGACAAAACCTTCTGGTTGCATCATATACAACTCTTCTTTAATAAATCCATTAAGGAATACAATTTTGTTTATCCATTTGCCAGATTTCATAAAATGCGGCAATTGCTAACATGATCCGGACAGACTTAAGCATAGATACGAGTGAGAAACTCTCATCGTAGTCAACACCTTGAACTTGTCAAAAACCTTTTTGCGACAATTCTATCTTTGTAGATAGTAACACTACTATCAGCGTCCGTCTTCCTCTTGAAGATCCATTTAATCTCAATGGCTCGCCGATCATTGGCAAGTCAATCAAAGTCCATACTTTGTTCTCATACATGGATCTCATCTCAGATTTCATGGCCTCAAGCCATTTCGCGGAATCTGGGCTCATCATTGCTTCCTCATAGTTCATAGGTTCGTCATGGTCAAGTAACATGACCTCCAGAACAGGATTACCGTACCACTCTGGTGTGGATCTCACTCTGGTTTACCTACGAGGTTCGGTAGTAACTTGATCTGAAGTTACTTGATCATCATCATTAGCTTCCTCACTAATTGGTGTAGGAGTCACATGAACAAATTTCTGTGATGAACTACTTTCCAATAAAGGAGCATGTACAGTTACCTGATCAAGTTCTACTTTCCTCCCACTCACTTCTTTCAAGAGAAACTCCTTCTCTAGAAAGGATCCATTCTCAACAATGAATATCTTGCCTTCGGATCTGTGATAGAAGGTGTACCCAATTGTCTCCTTTGGGTATCCTATGAAGACACATTTCTCCGATTTGGGTTTGAGCTTATCAGGATGAAACTTTTTCTTATAAGCATCGCAACCCCAAACTTTAAGAAACGACAACTTTGGTTTCTTGCCAAACCACAGTTCATACGGTGTCGTCTCAAACGGATTTAGATGGTGCCCTTTTTTTACGTGAATGCAGCTGTCTCTGATGCATAACCCCAAAACTATAGTGGTAAATCGGTAAGAAACATCATAGATTGCACTATATCCAATAAAGTACGGTTATGACGTTCGGACACACCATTATGCTATGGTGTTCCAGGTGGCACGAATTTGTGAAACTATTCCACATTGTTTTAATTGAAGACCAAACTCGTAACTCAAATATTTGTCTCCGCGATTAGATCGTAGAAACCTTATTTTCTTGTCACGATGATTTTCCACTTCACTCTGAAATTCTTTGAACTTTTCAAATGTTTCAAACTTATGTTTCATCACGTAGATATACCCATATCTGCTCAAATCATCTGTGAAGGTCAGAAAATAACGATACCCGCCGCAAGCCTCAACACTCATCGGATCGCATACATCAGTATGTATTATTTCCAATAAGTCAGTTGCTCGCTCCATTGTTCCGGAGAACGGAGTCTTAGTCATCTTGCCCATAAGGCATGGTTCGCAAGCATCAAGTGATTCATAATCAAGTGGTTCCAAAAGCCCATCAGCATGGAGTTTCTTCATGCGCTTTACACCAATATGACCTAAATGGCAGTGCCACAAATAAGTTGCACTATCATTATTAACTTTGCATCTTTTGGCTTCAATATTATGAATATGTGTATCACTACGATCGAGATCCAACGAACCGTTTTCATTGGGTGTGTAACCATATAAGGTTTTATTCATTTAAACAGAACAAACATTATTCTCTTAATTAAATGAATAACCGTATTGCAATAAACATGATCAAATCATATTCATGCTCAACGCAAACACCAAATAACACTTATTTAGGTTCAACACTAATCCCGAAAGTATAGGGAGTGTGTGATGATGATCATATCAATCTTGGAACCACTTCCAATACACATCGTCACTTCATCCTTAACTAGTTTCTGTTCATTATGCAACTCCCGTTTCGAGTTACTACTCTTTAGCAACTAAACCAGTATCAAATACCAAGGGGTTGCTACGAACACTAGTAAAATACACATCAATAATCTGTATATCAAATATACCTTTGTTCACTTTGCCATCCTTCTTATCCACCAAATACTTGGGGCAGTTCCGCTTCCAGTGACCAGTCCCTTTGTAGTAGAAGCACTTAGTCTCAGGCTTAGGTCCAGACTTGGGCTTCTTCACTTGAGCAACAACTTGCTTGCCGTTCTTCTTGAAGTTCCCCTTCTATCCCTTTGCCCTTTTCTTGAAACTAGTGGTCTTGTTAACCATCAACACTTGATGCTCTTTCTTGATTTCTACCTTCGTCGATTCCAGCATCGCGAAGAGCTCGGGAATTACTTTCGTCATCCCTTGCATACTATAGTTCATCACGAAGTTCTACTAACTTGGTGATGGTGACTACAGAATTCTGTCAATCACTATTTTATCTGGAAGATTAACTCCCACTTGATTCAAGCGATTGTAGTACCCAGACAATCTGAGCACATGCTCACTGCTTGAGCTATTCTCCTCCATCTTTTAGCTATAGAACTTGTTGGAGACTTCATATCTCTCAACTCGGGTATTTGCTTGAAATATTAACTTCAACTCCTGGAACATCTCATATGGTCCATGACATTCAAAACGTCTTTGAAGTCCCGATTCTAAGCCGTTAAGCATGGTGCACTAAACTATCAAGTAGTCATCATATTGAGCTAGCCAAACGTTCATAACGTCTGCATCTGCTCCTGCAATAGGTCTGTCACCTAGCGGTGCATCAAGGACATAATTCTTCTGTGCAGCAATGAGGATAATCCTCAGATCACGGATCCAATCCACATCATTGCTACTAACATCTTTCAACATAATTTCTCTCTAGGAACATATCAAAATAAACATAGGGAAGCAACAACGCGAGATATTGATCTACAACATAATTTGCAAAATACTATTAGGACTAAGTTCATGATAAATTTAAGTTCAATCAATCATATTAATTAAGAACTCCCACTTAGATAGACATCCCTCTAATCTTCTAAGTGATCACGTGATCAATATCAACTAAACCATGTCCGATCATCACGTGAGATGGAGTAGTTTCAATGGTGAACATCACTATGTTGATCATATCTACTATATGATTCATGCTCGACCTTTCGGTCTCAGTGTTTTGAGGCCATATCGGTTATATGCTAGGCTCGTCAAGTTTAACCTGAGTATTCCGCGTGTGCAACTGTTTTGCACCCGTTGTATTTGAACGTAGAGCCTATCACACCCGATCATCACGTGGTGTCTCGGCATGAAGAACTTTTGCAATGGTGCATACTCAGGGAGAACACTTATACTTTGATAATTTAGTGAGGGATCATCTTATAATGCTACCGTCAATCAAAGCAAGATGAGATGCATAAAAGATAAACATCACATGCAATCAATATAAGTGATATGATATGGCCATCATCATCATCTTGTGCTTGTGATCTCCATCTCCGAAGCACCGTCATGATCACCATCGTCACCGGCGCGACACCTTGATCTTTATCGTAGCATCGTTGTCGTCTCGCCAATCTTATGCTTCTACGACTATCGCTACCGCTTAGTGATAAAGTAAAGCATTACAGGGCGATTGCATTGCATACAATAAAGCGACAACCATATGGCTCCTGCCAGTTGCCGATCATGGTGATGCATAGCAACGAAAGGGGAGAGTGTTGTCCACGTACCCTCGTAGACCGAAAGCGGAAGCCTTAGCACAACACGGTTGATGTAGTCGTATGTCTTCACGATCCGACCGATCAAGTACCAACCGCACGACACCTCCGAGTTCAGCACACGTTCAGCCCGATGACGTTCCTCGAACTCCGATCCCACCGAGTGTTGAGGAAGAGTTTTGTCAGCACGACGGCATGGTGACGATGATGATGTTGTAGCGACGCAGGGCTTCGCCCAAGCACCGCTACAGTATTATCGAGGTGGACTATGGTGGAGGGGGGCACCGCACATGGCTAAAAGATCAAACGATCAATTGTTGTGTCCTTGGGGTGCCCCCTGCCCCCGTATATAAAGGAGCAAGGGGGAGGTGCGGCCGGCCAGGGAGGAGGCGCGCCAGGAGGAGTCCTACTCCCACCGGGAGTAGGACTCCCTCCCTTCCTTGTTGGAATAGGAGAAGGGGGAAAGAGGTGGAGGAGAGGAAGGAAAGGGGGGCGCCGCCCCCCTCTCCTTGTCCTATTCGGACTAGGGGGGAGGGGTGCACGGCCCTTGCCCTGGCCGCCTCTCCTCATCTCCACTCAGGCCCACTATGGCCCATTAACCCCCGGGGGGTTCCAGTAGCCCCTCCGGTACTCCGGTAAAATCCCGATTTCACCCGGAACACTTCCGATATCCAAATATAGGCTTCCAATATATCAATCTTCATGTCTCGACCATTTCGAGACTCCTCGTCATGTCTGTGATCACATCCGGGACTCCGAACAATCTTTGGTACATCAAAACATATAAACTCATAATATAACTGTCATCGAAACGTTAAGCGTGCGGACCCTACGGGTTCGAGAACTATGTAGACATTGCCGAGACACGTCTCCGGTCAATAACCAATAGCGGAACCTGGATGTTCATATTGGCTCCCACATATTCTATGAAGATCTTTATCGGTCAGACCGCATAACAACATACGTTGTTCCCTTTGTCATCGGTATGTTACTTGCCCGAGATTCGATCGTCGGTATCTCAATACCTGGTTCAATCTCGTTACCGGCAAGTCTCTTTACTCGTTCCATAATACATCATCCCACAACTAATTCATTAGTTGCAATGCTTGCAAGGCTTAAGTGATGTGCATTACCGAGTGGGCCCAGAGATACCTCTCCGACAATCGGAGTGACAAATCCTAATCTCGAAATACGCCAACCCAACAAGTACCTTCAGAGACACCTGTAGAGCACCTTTATAATCACCCAGTTACATTGTGACATTTGGTAGCACACAAAGTGTTCCTCCGGTAAAGGGGAGTTGCATAATCTCATAGTCATAGGAACATGTATAAGTCATGAAGAATGCAATAGCAACATACTAAACGATCGTGTGCTAAGCTAACGGAATGGGTCAAGTCAATCACATCATTCTCCTAATGATATGATCCCGTTAATCAAATGACAACTCATGTCTATGGCTAGGAAACATAACCATCTTTGATCAATGGCTAGTCAAGTAGAGGCATACTAGTGACACTCTGTTTGTCTATGTATTCACACATGTATCATGTTTCCGGTTAATACAACTCTAGCATGAGTAATAAACATTTATCATGATATAAGGAAATAAATAATAACTTTATTATTGCCTCTAGGGCATATTTCCTTCAGTTCGGCCAGTGGCCCTTGCGGTGTTCTGTATGGGAAGAATCAGAGACGAGGAAGAAGAAGGGTTAGGAGAGGTAGGATATTCATCCAACCGCCTGAAATGGTCGACTGGCCCAAATGACAAAAGTCACGCGACTTGCATGCAGACATGCCTTTATATTTGGTACCATCATCATAGCTGCTTAGCACTGCTCCTGAATCCATCAAGCTAAACAACGTGCCACTCATAATTCCAAACTTGTTGCTCAAATACGAATCTGATATGATGCTGATATTACTAAAATAGATAACATTTAATTGGTCAGCTAATGTTCCTACTTTACTTTTGTTGAGGATATAGACCTTAGAGTCACCCGCCAGGAGGGGCCGGGTTACTCGTATGGTCGTTGCCAGAAGCCCGGAGCCAAGCTTGAAGACGATGGGCCAGAGATGGGCTAAGACCCGGATACGGCTTAAAGCCCATAGTTACAATCATTATTATGGTAGAACTTGTAGTGTAAGGCAAGTATGATTGAGAGTCCGAGCCGGACACTCTTATGAGCCGTCCGGGACTCTAAGGGCTGCTGGGGGTAGCCTCCCTATATAAAGGGACGACCCGGCAGCGGTTTAGGGACAACAACAATCTCATCGAGAGCCGGGCATAGCTGTTTAGCTCCCTGGTGATCGTAACCCTAATCAATACCACCTCAAACTGGACGTAGGCTTTTACCTTCACCGTAAGGGGCCGAACCAGTATAAACCCTCGTGTTCCTTGTCCCGTATTAACCCCTTCAAGCTTCCTAGTTGCGATGGCTCCACGATTAAGTCCTAGCTCGAGGACATCTGCCGTGACAATTCCACGACAGTTGGCGCCCACCGTGGGGCCAGCGCACGGTGGATTTGAGTTCTTGAAGGGCAGCTTCGAAGGGCTCAAGGGATACGCTGTGGGCCGGATGACCAAGAGTCGTCGCGGCAAGCTCTACATCGACGATGCAAACTGGGGCCCCGACGCCGGCTCAATTGAGTACGGGTACCGGGTCCCCTTCGGCGGAATTCATGTTTTCATTGGCAAGATTGGTGAGCCGGGCCCTGAGCCGGGTCTCTGCGCTGATCTCATCGAGACGGCTCAGCTTGCGCGACCCGCCCAGGCCCGGCCTGCCTTAAGGCATGTTTTTGTGGGGTGCATCCATGGAGGACTCTCCGATCAATCTGGATCTGGTGATGAGACGGCCTCCGGCTCTGACGGCGAGTTGGCCACCGATGAGTCAAACTCGTTGTACCAACTTCAAGATGGCAGGCTCATGGGTTGTTCCGATGGTGACAGTATTCCGGACCTTTTTGAGCCACCAAGTCAGGTTGGAGTTTTTATGGCTGGTGCGCAGCCTGTTCAGAACCCCGCTGCTGGAGCGGGAAACCCGGTGCCTTCTCCGGCTCAGGTGCTAATGGATCTCACGGACAAGATGACGGCCCTGTTAACCGCCACGGTTGACCCGGCGGATCCAGCTCAGCATGATGCGGAGGTGGCACAGTTAAAATTGGATCTGATAAAAGCTAAAGAGGATCTTGCAGCGGAAGGGATCAGGCTGGCTGCGGAGCGGGCGGCTCTCGATGCCCAGACTCAGCTGATTCAGGCGCAGTCCTTCCAACTCAGGATGGATCAGAACGCGGCCAATGAGGTCATGAGAAGGAGGCATCAAAAGGCCCAGTCTCGACTCTCACTGGTTTACGATCCACGCAACCTCTTCAACACGCCAGGTGCAGGGTCTAGTAACCCGCCAGGGGTCATAGCGCCCGGGTCTGGACCCCTTATTCAGCCACGAGTGATGGGGCCTCCCCAGGTGCCCCCTGCTCCGCCTCAGTATGTGCCAATACCCCCGGGTCATTATAATAACCCGCTGGAGAACATGGTCGCTGCGGCAGCACGGCTGGCGGCTCTCCCAGTTGACGGCGACTCTCCGACGGCTATTGAAACCCGCCGGGTCAGGGAACTCCTGCAGACGGCACTGGCACAGCAGGAGGCGTACTCCTACAGCCGGGATAGGATCCACTCGACCCCTCGTCCGGGGCAGAGCCCGAGTTACAGCCGGCACATGGTCTCAGCAACCGGCTCGAGTAACGTCCGACGCCATGACCCGCCCCCTGGACATGGTCCGGCTCATAATGGAGCCTTTTATGCAGCAGAGCAGGACAAAGCGCGGCAAGAGGCGGAGCAAGTGCCTCAATTGACGGCTTACCAGACCCCCCCGGCTTATCCGACGACTTCCGTTGATGTGGGTATCCCTACCAGGACCAGGGGTGTCGCTTGTTTGGTGCCAGCTATCCGTAATGAACGTCTACCTAAGGACTTCAAGGGCCCTAGGAAGGTGCCTAACTACACAGCTGACTTACAGCCTGCAGCCTGGATCGAGAGTTATGAGATGGCCATGGAGCTACCGGAGGTCAGTGAGGCAGCCATGGCTAAGTACTTCACCATGATGTTGGATGGGACTGCCCGCACTTGGTTGAAAGGGCTACCACCGAACTCCATCGGATCTTGGGCTGAGCTGAAAGCCCGGTTCATCCAAAACTTCAAGGATACCTGTAGGTAGTCTATGTCAATTGTGGATTTGACTAACTGTAAGCAGCAGGAGGGTGAATCCACGACTCATTGGGTTCGCCGGGTCAAGGAGATCATACATTCATCAGATAAGATGGATGCTGGCTCTGCAGTCTTAATGTTGGAACAGAATTGTCGCTTCGTGCCTCTGAAGATGAAACTCGGGCGGCTTAAGCGCGACTGCAGTGACATGGGCACGCTAATGGCGGCTCTTGTCAAGTACGCCGATTCTGATGGTACCAAGGATCCCCCTTCAGATGATGAAAGGGCAGGGAAGGGAAAGAAGAATGGCAATGGCAAGGGTCCCCAGCATAACCCGGGGAACCAAGGAGGAGGCAAGCGCAAGGCCGATGGCAGCCTAGAGTTTGTAGCCAACGCCAGCTCACAAGGTAATAACCAGCGACGCAAGGGGAGACCCCCTCCCCGCGGCGGCGGGTCAGGTCCGACGCTGGAGCAGCTGTTGAATGAACCTTGTCCAAGGCATGGCTCTAGAGAGAAGCCAGCGACTCATCTATGGAAGGATTGTGCAATCATGAAAGCCTTTAAAAACTACAATGGCCCGGGCGGCGGCTCAGGCGCCGGCGGCTTTCATGGCCCGGGGGGCGGCTCAAATTCTGGTCCTCAGAGTGGTCAAGGGGGCTTTAATCAACAGTCTGGCCAGGGTCATCAACAGCAGCAGGGGAGTTATCAGACCAATCCAAAGCAGCTTAGCGGTGGACAGTATCATGTGTTTACCACTAGTTTGTGCAAGCGAGATCAGAAGCTTCACAAGAGGGCTGTGAATGCGGTTGAGCCGGCGGTCCCACGCTACTTGCGGTGGTCTGAGCAGCCTATAGTGTGGAGTAGGGAGGATCACCCTCCCCGGGTGGATAACCCGGGACACTTGGCCTTAGTGGTGGCTCCTCAAGTGGGAGGATATAAGTTCACAAAGGTGCTCATGGATGGAGGCAGCAGCATCAACATCCTCTATTATGAGACCTTTCGCCGTATGGGGTTGGTTGATAAGAACCTCAGCCAGTCAAACACCATCTTCCATGGTGTAGTACCTGGTAAGTCGGCTTATCCAGTTGGCAAGATCAAATTGGAAGTGGCCTTTGGTGATGAGAACAACTACAGGGTGGAGAAATTGACCTTTGAGGTGGTCAAGATAAGAAGTCCATACCACGCTATATTTGGACGGCCGGCTTACGCCAAGTTCATGGCACGGCCGTGTTATGTGTACTTACAGCTCAAAATGCCGGGTCACAATGGGGCTATTACGGTTCACGGCAGCCGGAAAGTGGCTCTGGAGTGTGAGGAAGGCGACGCGGCTTATGCAGAATCTGTGTGTGCTACAGAGGAGTTGAAGTTTTACAAGGACAATGTTGACCCAACAGATATGACCTCTCTGAAGAAGCCAACCACAGAACAAGAGCCGGCAATGAAATTTAAGTCAGCTGATGAGACTAAGCTTGTTGATTTTGTTCCAGGTGACTCATCTCAGCAGTTTAGCATCTGTGCAAATCTGGATCCAAAATAGGAAAGCGCGCTCATCGAGTTCATCCGTGAGAATAGGGACATCTTCACGTGGAAACCTTCTGACATGCCAGGTGTACCTAGAGAACTCGCTGAGCATACTCTCAATGTTGATCCGAAGTTTAAGCCGGTCAGACAGTTCCTTCGGCGGTTTAATGAGGAAAGGCGGAAAGCTATTGGTGAAGAAGTAGCCCGGCTCTTGGCGGCCGGGTTTATCGTTGAAGTTTTTCACCCAGAGTGGTTGGCTAACCCGGTGCTCGTACTCAAGAAGAACGACACCTGGCGGATGTGTGTGGACTACACGGACTTGAACAAGGCGTGTCCGGCTGATCCTTTTGCCCTCCCCCGTATTGATCAAATCATTGATGCTACGGCAGGTTGTGCACGTTTAAGCTTCTTGGATGCTTATTCTGGTTATCATCAGATCAAGATGGCAGTTAAGGACCAGGAGAAGACGGCGTTCATCACACCCTTTGGAGCCTTCTGCTATGTGTCTATGCCCTTTGGACTCAAGTGTGCACAGGCGACTTACCAGCGTTGTGTGCAGAACTGTCTTCATAAACAGATCGGACGCAATGTTCACGCTTACGTGGACGATATTGTGGTTAAATCCATCAAAGAGGAAACCCTGATAGATGATTTAAGGGAAACCTTTGATAATCTCCGGGTCTATAAGATGATGATTAACCCGGCCAAGTGTGTCTTTGGTGTTCCTGCAGGAAAACTCTTGGGCTTCTTGGTTTCTGACAGAGGCATTGAGGCTAACCCGGAGAAGATCAAGGCCATCACCTCCCTGGCTAAGCCGGCGTGTATAAATGACGTTCAGCGCTTGGCGGGTCGCATCGCTGCGTTAAGCCGGTTTATAAGCCGTTTGGGTGAGAAGGCCATGCCCTTATATCAGTTGATGAAGAAAACTGATAACTTTGTCCGGAATGATGCAGCTAATACCGCCTTTGAGGATTTGAAGAAGCAGCTGGCAGAGCCCCCAGTCCTTGCTGCTCCGATTGATAAGGAGCCCTTACTACTGTATGTGGCGGCAAACGCACGAGCCGTCAGTGTGGCTATTATGGTGGAGCGCAAGGAGGAGGGTAAGGAGCATCCGGTCCAGCGGCCGGTTTATTATGTCAGCGAAGTGCTCATTGAGTCCAAGCAGCGGTACCCGCATTGGCAGAAGCTGGTATATGGTGTGTTCATGGCAAGCCGGAAACTTAAGCATTATTTTCAGGGTCATCCCATCACTGTGGTCAGCTCTGCCCCCTTGGCGATATCATTCAAAACAGAGAGGCCACAGGGAGAATTGCTAAGTGGGCTATAGAACTTGGACCTCATGGTCTCAAATATGTGCCACGCACTGCTGTTAAATCTCAGGCCTTGGTGGATTTCATCAATGATTGGACAGAGTCACAAGTACCCGAGCAAAAGCCGGATAACACATATTGGACCATTCACTTTGATGGGTCCAGGCAGTTGGAGGCCTCGGGGGCTGGCGTTGTATTGGCTTCCCCTAAGGGTGACAAGTTCCATTATGTGCTACAGTTGATGTTCCCTTGCACTAACAATGCGGCTGAGTACGAGGCTTTGCTCCACGGCCTTCGGATGGCTAAGGAGATGAGCTTGAGCCGGGTAAGGTGCTTTGGTGACTCAGACTTGGTAGCTCAACAAGTATCAGGCAAGTGGGATTCTAAGGATCCTCTCATGGCGGCTTATCGCCGCGAGGTTGATGCCATTGCTGGGCACTTTCAGGGCTACCAAGTGGAGCACATTGATCGCAGGAAGAACGAGGCGGCTGATGCTCTAAGCCGGTTGGGCTCTCAGCGAAAGCCGGTGCCGCCTAACACTTTCCTGGACGTCCTGTATAACCCTTCAGTTAAGTTGCCTACAGAGGAAGACTTGGCTATCCCTGACCCGGAGGCACGACTGGTGGCGGCTCTTCATGTCATACCAGACTGGACAATGCCATAACTGGCTTATATAACCCGGGGAGAGTTGCCTGAGGATGAAACTTTGGCCAGGCAAATAACCCGGCGGGCTAAGTCAATGATCGTTATCGATGGCGAGTTGCATCATCGCAGTGTTACAGGGGCATTTCAGTGTTGTGTCTCCCCTGAGGAAGGTCAAGAGATCTTGCGTGAGATCCATGAAGGGGATTGTGGCCATCATGCCGGCTCAAAATCCCTTGTGGCCAAGGCTTTCCGTCATGGTTTTTATTGGTTGACGGCTCATGCTGATGCAGAGGACTTGGTCAGTAAATGTGATGGTTGCCAAAGGTTCTCACGACGGGCTCACGTGCCGGCTCAGGAGCTGAGGATGATCCCAACACTTGGCCCTTTGCGGTCTGGGGGCTTGATATGGTTGGGCCTTTTAAAAGGTCCAAGGATAAGAAGACCCACCTCTTGGTGGCAGTTGATAAATTCACAAAGTGGGTGGAAGCTGAGCCAGTTAGCAAGTGCGATGCAGCCACGGCGGTTCAATTTATGAAAAATGTGATTTTCCGCTTTGGTTTTCCGCACAGCATTATAACTGACAATGGCACCAATCTTTCCAAAGGCGCCATGGAAGAGTTTTGTCAACGAGAGCATATCCGACTTGATGTTTCCTCAGTGGCTCATCCTCAATCCAATGGTCAAGCTGAGAGAGCTAATCAGGAGATTCTGAAGGGCATCAAGCCTCGGCTTTTGGTCCCTTTGCAGCGGACGCCAGGTTGTTGGGTGGAGGAGTTGCCCTCCGTCTTATGGAGTATCAACACTACTCCTAACAGGTCTACACGCTTCACGCCTTTCTTCATGGTTTATGGAGCGGAAGCAGTCCTTCCTAGTGACATCCGTCACGACTCACCTCGCGTGGCGGCTTACGTTGAGATGGATAATGAACAGGCGCGTCAAGATGCTCTTGACTTGTTGGACGAACAGCGTGATGTGGCAGCAGGCCGTTCAGCGATTTACCAACAAGACCTGCGCCATTATCATAGCCGCCGGGTCAAATCCCGGGTCTTCCAGGAAGGCGACCTTGTGCTCCGGCTCATCCAGGATCAAACAGATGCACACAAGTTATCCCCACCTTGGGAAGGGCCCTTTGTGGTCAGCAAGAACTTGCACAACGGGTCATATTACCTCATTGACATTCGGGAGCACAAAGATTCACGTAAGTCGGAGGAAGAGACCCGTCGGCCGTGGAACATAGCTCAGCTTCGGCCTTACTACACTTGAGCCACCGGCTCTCGTGGTGTACATATTTCTCTCAGCCATGTATATATTATGATAAGCAATAAAGCAGGACCTCTGTCCTTTTTTCTCCCCCAAATATGCACGTGTTGTTTACATGAGGACTTAAAGGAGGATCCGGCTTATGATCGTATTCGAATCTAGCCATAAGCGGTAAAGTCACTTGGGGGCTTCCTGTTCAAACATGGGTCGTATTCGAACCAAAGAGAACATAGCTGTCGATACCCATTTGATTGGCAAAGTGCCGAGCTCATTGGGAGGTTACCTTTGGTTATATTTGAATCATGGTTTACCCCCTCTGAGAACCGACGTGGATCGTATTCGAATCAGCGTCGTTAAAAAATTCTAAAAGTCACTTGGGGGCTTCCTGTTCAAACATGGGTCGTATTCGAACCAAAGAGAACATAGCTGTCGGTACCCTCTTGATTGGCATCGCCACACCCACTGGGGGCTATATGATCGTATACGAATCTTGGCTTAACCCCTTTGGGCCGGGTCTCTGGTCGTATTCGAATCGGAAGCCCCTAAAGTTCCTCTGCTTTGTCACAAGTTTACTCTGATTATCTCAAGGTGTGTATGGCCGGGTCTCACTTTACCGACTTAACTTTGGTTTACAGTGTTCGTTGAACGCCATGGGTGTCATTACGACAGGTAAATCGGAGTTAAGATACCAACCTTGTTACCCGGGTTATCTAAACCGGAAGTATGCTTACAGGCCGCTAAGTGTATTATTACGGCTGTGTTAAGGATATAATTGAGGACCAGTCTTTTTTGAGTCATATTCCGGGTTATCTATCCAAAACACCTGATTCTCAGGGCGGTAAGCTGCCTTGAGACTTGTGATTTGCCTTTCTATGCAGGTTATTTAAAGGCACCTCTTTGAGGTTGAGAAAAACAAAGGAATGGTTATAACCCGGAGAAATATCAAAGAGACAACTTCAAAGGACTTTCGCATTCAATACGTGCACGATGGCACGGCAGAAATGAACCGTTGCACCTATTCTATTACAAAAACTCATCAAGTCTAAGACGGGTGGAACATTGTTTGGTAAACCGCCAGCCGAGTCACGATGCCTGCTGAGTTGAAGTCTCCGGCTCGTTCCTGTCTTCTCCTCCGGCTGATCCCAACACCTGGAAGGTTGATGATTTCCAGTCGATGCCGCTGAGAGCTTCGAATTGGGCCTCCTCGTCAATTAACCTGGCCGGGTCAATCTCCGGGGCGAAGGTGTGCTGACGAGCCGGAGGGATCAGGTTGAGGGCTTCATAGCGAGGGGTTGGAATCCTCTGATTCTCCGCATCATAACCCGGCTGGTACTTGGTCAGATCCGTGTTGTTCCCTATAAGGGTGGCCACCGGGTGTACAACCTTCACACACGCTGCGAAGTCCTTCTGGTCGAAAGCTGAGCCGTCCTCCTTCAGACTTGGATAGCCAAGGGCGATGTCCGCCGGGTCTAACTCCGGCAGGAATGCCTTGGCCCGGCTCAGCGCGGCGATCGCTCCGGCTCTCGCAGAGGCCCGTCGCAGCTCTTGGATCCGCTGAGGCAGAACGGCGAGCCGGCACAGGACTTCTGCCAGGTGAGTCGGCACCTCGTTGGATAGGGCCATCACAGCTAAGGCGCGTTGTGACCCGGTGTAGAGCTGATCCACCAGGGTGTACACAGCCTTTAGCTTGGTGACCACGCTCTGGTTGAGGTTGGCACTTCTGGGACCTGTTTAACAGAATCAGATAAGCCGGTGACAAGGATGAATTATGAGATGTAAACATTCTAACATGGATGAAAGCCGGTGAGGCGACTTACCGAAGATGGGGGCCACCATTTGGGAAACCTGGCGCTTTAGGCCGGAGAGCTCGGCGGTCTTCTCAGAAAGAGCCTTCTCCGCCTGTTCCGCCCGGGTCACCAGTGCGGCCTTCTCTTCAGCCCAGGCTTTTCTCTCAGCATCAAACTCGGTCTTTAACTTTTCTTGCGTGGCAATGCTGGATACAAACTTGGCGTTTGCCTTCCGGGTTTCCATCTCCTGCATTCTTCAGCCGGCTCTTGAGATCCGCAAGGTCCGCCTCTAGCTTCTTGCCCACAGCCTGTATAAGTTTTCGGGTTATGACATGAGCAGTTACTATATAAGTCCCAAGCACTTTCCAAGCAAAGACACTTGGCACTTGGGGGCTAATGCATATTGAACGTATCTATCTACATACTGCCGGCTCAATTGAGTAAGCCGGAACCTAAGTCTACAACATATTCAAATCATAAGTCGTCGACTTGGGGGCTAGCATGGCAAAGGTAACTATGCAGTAAGTAAGAAGATAGCAGAAGGATACCTCAGATTTTTGCTGGATCTGGTTTACCATGGCGACCTCGGCGTCCTGGCTCTTGTGTACTTGGCTGATGTAGCCAGAGACGAGCTCTCCAATGCTCAGGTTGCTGTAGTTGGAGAGGTCCAGATTCGCCCGGTGGGGCTGCAGCAACTCCCCCTTAGCGGAGCACTTGGCCAACACGGTCGGTCTCCCCGGCTCAACAAACTCCGTCTGGGTGATTACCACGTCCGGGTCGTCTGCTGGTGGAGCTGAGCCGGAGGCCTCCGGGTTAACCGAAGCTTCGGTCGTTGCCTTGGTAGTTAGGGCAATGGCTTCAGGTGCTGTGTCCATTGGAGTGGTAGCTTCGGGGGCGGAGGCAGCTGGTGGTTCTTGAACCGTCACATCCGGCTCAGGCAAATCCGGCACTCCGGCTGATCTGGTCTTCTTTGCTCTTTTGGTGAGTTTTGCCTGGGCACTGAAAAGACAGAAGTGTTAAGCACACAAAGAGTAAGTACAGACAAAGATAATGTAAGATAGTTGTCATTACCCGGGCGCGGTCTTGAAAGTCGGAAGACTCGACTGCATGGAGTCGCCCGAAGAAGGGGAGGTCTCCTGGTAATTGGAGTCAGAAGAGTTGAGTGGCTGACGGATAACACCCGCCAACGGGTGAAAAGGGTACAACTGGGAAAAAACCTCAGTTCGGCGCTTCCTTGTTGCGTCGGGTAACCCGGCGGAGAGGTCGGTGTCCTTGTTGGTCCGGGTGTGACGCCGGCTTTCATGAACCTGTCGCTTCAAAATAAATTGAGGGTCTTGATAAGCTAAAGGATGTGAAAAACTTACTTTCCGGGTTACCCTTCGGACTTTCAGCTGTGGCAAGGGCTCCGAGTCGGAGGAAAGTGACATTACCTCTTCAACCACCGGGTTACTGGCGCCGGTGTCATCCTGTCAATGAGCAAGTGTTGATAAGGCGGACAGCAACAAACAACAAATACAGCAAGAATTTAAAGGCTTAAGGGTTACCTCTGACTCGGAGCTGTCGCTTAATTGCATCAGCTCCGAAGCGGTAGGTCTGCTTCCTTTTTTGCAAGGGGCGGCTTTCTTGGCGGCTTTCTTCGCCTTCCTGGCCTTCTTGGCCGCCTCATGGTCATATTTGACCCGCCAGAACTTATCATCAGCCTGAAAAATACAATGATGAATTCTCAAAACGGTTCAGATGCAGGTTATATACAGAAGGAGATAAAACGTTAAAGTCAGCGGCTTACCGCTGGGGCTGGGTTGGTCTTGCAGAAGGGGCTAACCTGGTCCTTCCGCAGTCTGCCAGGCTCTCGTTTAAAAGAGCCTTGGTCATCTCCTCTGCAACGTCTTCTGGAAGATCATTGCGGCTGTGCCTCTGAGGGTCATCCTTTCGTCCGGTGTACTCACACATTAAGCCAGGGCGGCGGCTCAATGGGATCACCCGCCATGAGATCCAGACCCGGACCAGGTCGATTCCGTTCAGACCATTACCCAGGAGAGCTTTGATTTTGTTGATCGTGGGGAGCAGAGGCTGGCGCTCCGCTTGAGTCAGCTTGTCCGACAGTGGGTGAGTCGGCTCCAGATGTGTTGGGCGAAAGCCGGGCAGCGGGCTTTAATCCGCCGGGGATGTATCTTGGCAGTAGAACCAAGTCATGTTCCAATCCTTTGGGTGGCTCGGCGGCTCTGCGTAAGGGAAAAGACAGTCCCTACGCCGCTGGATGGAGATGCCACCTAACTCCAGACTTGGCCCATTGGCACACTCATTCTGACGGTTTAAGTAAAACAGCTCTCTGAAGAGCAGCAGACTCGGCTCTTCTCCAAGGTAAACCTCGCAGAAGACTTGGAAATTGCAGATGTTGGACACTGAGTTGGGTCCTATGTCTTGGGGCCGCAAGTCGAAGAAATTGAGCACGTCCCTAAAAAACTTTGAGCCGGGCGGTGCAAAGCCCCGGCTCATGTGATCTGCAAAAATCACAAACTCCCCATCCTTTGGCTGTGGCCTTTCTTCTGACAGGTCAGGGGCACGGTAGGACATGATGTCTTTCTTGGGCAGATATCCTGACTTAACAAAATCAGCTAGGGTCTCGTTGGTCACGTTGGACCTCATCCAGTTGCAAGTGATGGGAGCCTTGGGAGGCATGGTGAAAGTTGGGAGTCTATGACAAAAAGGAAAATGTCCGGGTTAATTATAAGCCAGAGATCTACAGTTCCAAACTAAGGTGGCGGCTTATGAAGGGGACTAATGATATATACTCAGGTACAGTGGGTTACTTAAGCCGCAGGGGCATTCAGAATAAGTTGATTATCTACGGCCTTATCACAGTTAAGCCGGAGGAATCTACGAAGCATGGTTTTCTTTAAACCGGAGGATTCTACAGCGCGTGGTTTCTTTAAACCGGAATTATAAGCCGCCAAGATTCAATAGTTGCAGTTTTTACTAAGTGTGGTAAAACGGGTTTCACATACTGCAGTAACTTTTTTGGATCAAAATGGTCGGTCCAAAGAAAATTTTCTAGACCTAAAATACGGGCACAGGGGAAGTTCTTGGGTTCAAACAGAGTTCTTATGCAGTTCAAGGAAGGCTACTTGCGTGTGAAATGGATCTTAAACAACCACCGCACTAGTTCTATGCAGGGTTAACATCAAGCAGGAGCAGTAACTAGGAGAACTACCGAACTTGCGGGCAATGGTGACGAACACGAAGAATGTGGAGGAACCCTACTGCAGATCTACTCTACGGGGTGGTGAGAACTTACCGGAGCTGAAGAGGTGCGGGAGTCGCCGCCGTTTATCTGGTCCGAGTCAGGGTGATGCAGCGGCCAAGGTTGACGAAGACCGGAGGCGAGACGACGGCGGCGGAGTGCGAGCTCAGTGAGAAAGGCAGCGGCGCGAGGAGGAAGAAGGGAGCGTGAGAAGAGCCCGTCGGGCCAGCCTATTTATAAGGCAAGGTCATAAGTGGGCGCGAGATTCAAGGAGACCACGGCGTGGTTATCTCCCACCACGTCGCCTCGATTTTCGGAATGACAGTAAAAGCAAAGATCCGTTGCGGATCTGGCGGAGTAAAAAACGGACTTAATGGAGGATGACGTCACGGCGGATTATCCGGAGTCCAGAGGATGATGTCACTCCGGGTTATGGCCTTCACATGAATGGTAAGCCGGAGTTTTTTTCTGTCAGAAGAGTTGAAGATTGACATGAGCCGGCTCAAATCAATCTGGGGCCTAATGTTGAGGATATAGACCTTAGAGTCACCCGCCAGGAGGGGCCGGGTTACTCGTATGGTCGTTGCCAGAAGCCCGGAGCCAAGCTTGAAGACGATGGGCCAGAGATGGGCTAAGACCCGGATATGGCTTAAAGCCCATAGTTACAATCATTATTATGGTAGAACTTGTAGTGTAAGGCAAGTATGATTGAGAGTCCGAGCTGGACACTCTTATGAGCCGGCCGGGACTCTAAGGGCTGCTGGGGGTAGCCTCCCTATATAAAGGGACGACCCGGCAGCGGTTTAGGGACAACAACAATCTCATCGAGAGCCGGGCATAGCTGTTTAGCTCCCTGGTGATCGTAACCCTAATCAATACCACCTCAAACTGGACGTAGGCTTTTACCTTCACCGTAAGGGGCCGAACCAGTATAAACCCTCGTGTTCCTTGTCCCGTATTAACCCCTTCAAGCTTCCTAGTTGCGATGGCTCCACGATTAAGTCCTAGCTCGAGGACATCTGCCGTGACAATTCCACGACAACTTTCGAAAAGCACGTGCACCACATAGAGAGAGACAACAGGGAGTTGCATTCTTAATGCGCTCTGGTTCATCATGTGTGGGCACTGCACAACGAACATTTTATTATCCAAAATCTGCTTGCTCTTCTTTAGCATGTTCCTCTTCCGTTCTTCTTTAATAAGTACTCTCTCCGTTCCTAAATACAAGTCTTTGTATAGATTCCACCATGGACTACATATGGAGCAAAATGAGTGAATATACACTCTAAAATGTATCTGCATACATCTGTATGTGATCCATAGTGGAAATATCTACAAAGACTTATACTTTGGAACGGAGGGAGTATGATAGTAGTACATTATGTTCCTTGTAGTGAAGATGAGCAGGGACATTTGTAGTGTAGAGCTCTATACAGTCGGTTGTGATGGACACTTTGAACTCTTCGGGCCTCTTTGATTCGTAGGATTTTGTAAACATAGGAATAGGAATTGTAGTGGCCTGCCCACTTGAATCCTATAAGATTAGCAAGGAAATGCGGGCAGCTGTGTCGCCTTTGAGAGTTACAGTGATATTAACAGTACCGCACCTTCAGTTGAAGAGAGCTGGTATCCGAAGCCTTTCTAGCTGTACCGGCAATACTAGCACATATATTCCAGCAAGTTCCAGTTTGCTGATTTTACTTGTGATGCTTACGGTTTTCCCGTTATATCTACACTATGATCTGTGTAGCTACTTTGTGTCGCACTAGCAGCAGTCCACTCTTGAAGCTAAACAACACACCAATCATAAGTCCAAAGCTTACTTCTTCAAATATGAATTGTGATATGATACTGATATTAGTTAACAGACACACATTTAATTAGTTAGCTAATGCTCCCAATTGAGTTTCCAAATGCATGTGGCCACATATAGAGAGACATCATGGAATTGCATTTCTTTGGGCGCTCTGATTCATCATGGGTGGGCAACCAACATTGTATAGAAAGAAGGGGAATCTCAATAATATGCTTCCTCTTCTGTTCTTTAACATGTTCCAGTTCTGTTCTTCTTTAGTAAGCACAGTATGTTCCTTGTCAGGAACGGGAGCAGGGACATCTGCAGTCGACAGCTCTATTGGGTCGGTTCTGCTAAATGATTTCGCACTTCCAGTTGGTCTGCCATAATACCCCGGAAATGGTGGGAGCAGCGCGGTCTTTGATAGACTAAACTGATAGTAACAGCTGTGCGCCTTCAGATGAATAGAGCTGGCCTGTAGGTGATCGATAGGCTGCATATTAGTAGCAGCAAAACCCTATGTTTTCCAGCCAGTTCCGCTTTCCCGATTTATTTATGGTGGTTATGGTGTACCCCTATTATCTACACTACGATCTGCCTACTGGCTCTGCACTCTCGTTATCATGGTTTGGCAATAAACTTTCTATACGGTATAGGGGCCCCCAATAGGGAGCCTATTTTTTGTGTAGTTGTGCCAGATTATATTAATCTACTCACCATATTACGGCACACATGGGCTCTCTCATCAGAATCCAGTGATAGCACACAAGGGCTTACAAGGAGCCTCTATTATATTACAATATCCTCTGCATTACAAAGATAATCTCACTACTATTTGAGTTTGCATGGTTTATAGATATTGTACGTAATCACAATGAATATAAGAATGCGCACATCAGAAGAATATTGCGGAACAGTTCAATGGGTAACAAACTTGGAATCAAGGGATTGAGGTCCATTGTGGATGCAATGAAACCCACATGCTCCCGACCTATAGATTCGTATTCAGAATATGATCCTAATGACTATTCTGAGCTCAAGGAGTCAAAGGCAGATGGCCTATCCTGTTCACCCAATAAGGTGCCTGTTCTAATTTGGCAAGGTTTTATTGGTTGCACATATCTTGCATTTCTTTTGCTTCGTTGCACCGCCATCTACTTAGGTTACTCATGATATATGTGAAGATGACATGCCCATACATTATCAACACCTATTCCATTTGTCGTCATACCATGTTTTTCCATTCAAATGCTGTTCTTGTGTTTCAGACATCCAAAAGGAAGAGGGTGATTGCAGAACCTGAAGGAGTACAAGCAAAGTCCTTGAAAAAGGTGGTTGCTACCGGAGAAATCACATAGCACACGACGTATATTGGCGATAGAACCAGCGCCACAAAATCTAGGACATCGCAACTATGCTGGTCGCTGCTTTGCTGTTGTGAGTACCTATTGTCCTATCGCTGTCCTTACATTCATACCTGGTGGATTATGTGACATCATTGTGCATTATAGCTTGCTTATCCACTGTTCGCTCCAAATTATCAGATCTATATTAATGCTTAAATTAATGTAGAATAAACACAATGCATAGGAAGCAATTTAGTTCTGCATTCTTCTTGTAAGTATCTGCTGTCTTTCATCACTGTACTTATATTTGTCAGCTATTTCTTCATGTACACTTTGCAGCTTATTTTCCCTTGTCCTCCATTTCTCTACACTTCAGATTTACATTTACTCTTGCCAAAATATTGAATAAACCAATGTTACTGAAGAAGCTTAGCTCTGCATTGCTCTTGTCAGTGCCTTCTGCCTGTATGCTGTATTTACATTTGCACTCTGCATCTTAAGTTAAATAATCGCCACTTGTTTGTATATTTTCACATCTATATTTACTCTTAACAAAATGTAGAATAAAGGCAATACTCTTGAAGAAGAGTGTGAGGTAAACTTCTCGAATTGCCCCCCCCATCAATATGGACAAGGCCTTTATAGAGCCCGACTTCACTACTAATGTAAGTTTGTCCTCCTCGAGCTTTCAAACTTTGTTGTGTATATTTGGATAGCTATGAGTACAAATGCTGTTTATTTCTATCGTCTGCATCAAATTGCTTGTTCAAAGTTTATAAAGTAGAAGTACATAAACATAAGTTTGTCCTTCTCAATTTCAGTCTTTAGTTGTACAATCTAGTTCCTTATTCGTACCATGTAAAATAAACTAAACATAGCAAGTTATCTTCTTTTGCACTATGTGTATGCTTGTGTTCTAGATCTGTAATCCAGTGGTGTGGTGAGACTACCAACAACAGCACAATGTCATATCCTGCTATGTCTCAACTATGAACAATGCCATATTATATTAATGTTATTTAAATTGTGTCTCTTTATTTACCAATCTGAAATGGTATAAATTGATAGTACACTCACCATTCATGCTTATACGTTGTTTAGATTTACATCTATACTTGTGTTCTTGATGTGTAATCCAGTGGTCTGGTGAAGCTGGCCGCTCCTGCACAATGCCATTTCCTGCCGTCTTAACTATGAACAATGCCTATTATGTTAATGCTATTTTAAACCATGTCTATTTATTTTTGACAAATAAATGAGATGAATTGACAGTGTTGATGTCGCTTGAAGCTACGTCGGTATTTCCCCAAAGAGGAAAGGATGATGCAGCACATCGGCGGTAGGTATTTCCCTCAAATATGAAGCCAAGGTTATCGAACCAGTAGGAGAACCAAGCAACACAATGTAAACAACCCCTGCACACAGATAACAAATCCTCGCAACCCGACGTGTTAAAGGGGTTGTCAATCCCTTCCGGGTACAACGCCTCAAGATAGGCAAACGGACGTGAGGTAAATTGTAATAGATTGATAGATCGAACGCCAAATAAATTAAATAGAAATAAAACGCAGCAAGGTATTTTTGTATTTTTGGTTTAATAGATCTGAAAATAAATGCAAGGAAAAAGTAGATCACAAATGCAAATATATGAGAAAGAGACCCGGGGGCCGTAGATTTCACTAGTGGCTTCTCTCGAGAAAAATAGCAAACGGTGGGTGAACAAATTATTGTTGGGCAATTGATAGAACTTAAAATACTCGGGACGATATCCAGGCAATGATCATTATATAGGCATCACGTCCAAGATTAGTAGACCAACTCCTGCCTGCATCTACTACTATTACTCCACACATCGACCGCTATCCAGCATGCATCTAGTGTATTAAGTTCACCGGAAAACAGAGTAATGCAATAAGAACGATGACATGATGTAGACAAGATCTATCTATGTAGAGATAGACCCCATCGTTTTATCCTTAGTAGCAACGATACATACGTGTCGGTTCCCTTTCTGTCACTGGGATCAAGCACTGTAAGATCGAACCCACTACAAAGCACCTCTTCCCATTGCAAGATAAATAGATAAAGTTGGCCAAACAAAACCCAAATATCGGAGAAGAAATACAACGCTATAAGAGATCATGCATAAAAGAGATCAAATAAACTCAAATACTTTCATGGATATAAAAAGATAGATCTGATCATAAACTCAAAGTTCATCGATCCCAACAAACACACCGCAAAAAGAGTTACATCATATGGATCTCCAAGAGACCATTGTATTGAGAATACGGCGAGAGAGAGGAAGCCATCTAGCTACTAACTAGGGACCCGAAGGTCTATAAAGAACTACTCACGCATCACCGGAGAGGCACCAATGGAGGTGGTGTACCCCATCCGTGATGGTGTCTAGATTGGATCTGGTGGTTCTGGACTCTGCGGCGGCTGGATCAATATTTCGTCGACTCCCCTAGGGTTTTGGGAATATTGGGGTATTTATAGAGCAAAGAGGTGGTCCGGGGGCACCCGAGGTGGGCACAACCCACCAGGGCGCGCCTGGGCCTCCTGGCGTGCCCTGGTGGGTTGTGCCCCCCTCGGGGCACCCCGAGGCGCAGCCAGGGCCCATTATGTTCCTTCTGGTCCAAAAAAAAATCTCCATGAAGTTTCGTTGCATTTGGACTCCGTCTGATATTGATTTCCTGCGATGTAAAAAACATGCAGAAAACAGCAACTGGCACTTGGCACTATGTCAATAGGTTAGTACCAAAAAATGATATAAAATGACTATTAAATGATTATAAAACATCCAAGATTGATAATATAACAGCATGGAAAAATAAAAAATTATAGAAACGTTGGAGACGTATCAAGCGCTGATGCTTATACGTGCAAAACCTGTTATCTACCTACTTGTTTCTCTTTCAGGGTGACAACACTGCTGCTAGGAAGAACTGCCACAATGATTGTGAGACGAATCCATTGTTTGTCCCTCTAACACATATTCCAGAGGAGAAGGCAACACATCTTGAGGGTAGGGATACAACCACGAAGTTACATCTTGATGTAGTGTCAAACTTACTCAGTGACACAAGCTCGATGAAGTCGCCGCCTGAATCTGTTCGACTTCTTCAGTCTGAAATTCAAGTAGAAATACATGCTTCCGCTCAAATCCGACTGGAACTCCAATCTCTATGCAAGGTTAACCGTAAGTACATGACATTTATTGATGCTATGCAGCTTAAGTTGGTGGATATGAGCGCCAAAGAAGCGCAGTCTCATCAGGTTGCGAAGCTGCTTGCGCTGTAGCTCCTGGGCCGGGCTAACCTTTCTTGAACTGTGTTGAAGTGCTGTCGGTTCTGTCTATTATTTTGTCCGCCTGTTAACTTCCACTGGTGGCGACCTGCCCAGTTTATGTAATCTGTTGTCTGGTTGCCCTTCATTATCACTGGCGGCGAACTTAGATGCCGGGGGGATGTAATATGCTGTAATTTCTTTGTTGTATAGTCTAGGTTTATTTTTCGTGACGATGTTGTAATTTATTTGTTGTTTCTGCTGTCGTTGCTCTGAGAAAAGGTCGTAATATTCGATCGGTGCACAATGAGCCAATAGGTTAGGTTTATAAAATAATAATTTCTATACTAAAACTGGCCGGTCGCCGATCGCTAGTACGGGCCGAACCGTGGGCCTACAATCATCTTGGGCCATTAGTTTTGTCTACTCTTAATCTGGCCCACTATTAGTTTCGGGCCTTTAAAAGGCCAAGTAAACCGCTTGCCTTAATTGGGCCCAAAAATTGAATAGGCTTTTAACAGATTGAAATGTTTTTGGGCCTTGGCTGACCCAATTACATGAAGGGCGGGAAGCAGGCCAGATGTATAACGGGCCTAAATTAGGCCCAACACTCTCAAGGGCCTTTAACGACCCTATAGGCAGTTTGGGCTAGAATATATCCACGAAGACTATGGGCCGTTAAGAGACCGAAAGTAACTACAGACCATAATTAGGCTCAGGTGCAACTCGGGCCTTTAAATGGCCGAAAGTGAAACCGGGCCAAAAGAGATATAGACAGGGCCGCTGACAGGCCGAAACTAGTATCGAGCCGAACTGTTAAACGGGCCATTAAGAGGCCACAGAGCAAATCAGGCCGCCAATGGGCCCAATGGCACAATAGCCGTAATCTGACGAAATCTTGTGGGCCTGTTCCTAGGCCGGCTTTTAGACCTATATGGGCCTCTATTGGGCCGTCCCACGTGTCAACGTTTCATTAGCGATTCTTATCAAATGGACGGTTGACATTTGTCCCAACGCTGAGCCGACACGCGGTTTGTCGGCGAATGAGAATTTTACACGTGGAAAATCGCCATTGGTCCGGGCTGTTAACGGGTTATCGGATCCAAACTGGAACCCGATAGCTTAACGACGACCCGTTACGGTGGATGCCTGTAACACCCCGCATGTAACTTGCCATATTTGTAACTCCGACTCTTGCCATTTCCGGCTATGTGTTATGATTTTTTCCCTCCGTTGTCGGGTTTTGTCTTTCGTTTTGTATTTTGTCATGTCATGCATTTTCATATCATGTCATCATGTGCATTGCATTTGCATACGTGTTCGTCTCATGCATCCGAGCATTTTCCCCGTTGTCTGTTTTGCAATCCGGCGCTCCGATCTCCTCCGGTGCACCCCTCTTGTTTTCTTTCGTGTGCGTGTGTCAAACTTTCTCGGAATGGACCGAGGCTTGTCAAGTGGTCTTATTATACCACCCGGAGACTACCGGTCAAGTTTCGTTCCATTCGGAGGTCGTTTGGTACTCCAACGGTTAACCGGGCATCCGCTATGTCCATTTGAGTGTCCAGCAAAAACCCCCTCTAAAACCAGCCCAAAACCCACCAAACTCTCTTCCATGCTCTAGGTCGTTCGATCACGATCGTGTGGGCGAAAACCGCACCTCATTTGGAGCCTCCTAGCTCCCTCTACCTATAAATATGTGGGCTTCCCGAAAAACGGAATCGCAGTCTAACCCTAGCGTCCTCCACCTCGCGCCGCCGGACACGTCCGCCCGCGCCGGCGGACGAATCGCAAGGTGCCACGTGGCCCGCCTCCGGCCTCCCACCGCCGCGGCCCGCCGCCGCCTCGCCTCCCGCGCCGGCCGACGCCGCCATCGCCGCCCCGCCGCCGGCCGGCTCCGCCGCCGCTCGCCCTCCCCGCCGGCGCCACGCCACCGCCGGCCCCGCCGGCCATCTCCTCCTCCTCCGGTCGCTCCGGCCGAGCCCGAGCCCGAGCTCCCTCGGCTGCAGCCTCGATCCAGATCTCGGTACCGGCGTTGACTTTTTCCCCCGAGCCCCCTCTTTTTTTCTAAGTCATGGAAATTTCATCTGCATATGCCTCTGTTCATAGCTCCGTAACTCCGTGCATGTAGCTCCGATTCGCACGTGTAATACGTCAAATTGTTCACCTCGTGATGCTTTTCATTTTTTTCAATTGCACCATGTTCATTAGAGGTCATCTTGATGCCCAAATCTCTATTGAAAGAGGGCTAGTTGCTGTTATTCTCTGGTTCTTATCAGAACTTGGAGATTTGTCATTTTTGTATCATTTAATCTGTGCATCTTTTGAGCATGAGCTCTATATGTGTTTTGAAGTATGCCATGCCAGATTTCCAGTGGTGTAGTCCATGTATTTTTGTGGTCTCTGTGGTGACTAACACAAGCATGCAAAGTAGGCCCCGTAATATTTCTGATTTTAGGGACTTAGTGATTTCTCCAAGTCCTTGTCTGCTGTAATTTTGTTGCCATGTAAACTTGATGCTACAGATAGATCCATGCATATTTTGGAGATGTTCAGTAAGGATGTTTCGTAGCTATAGTTTTAATTGATCCATTCCTGCAATTGTTTGCAATTATGGAGTGCCATAGCATGACTTAATCGTGCTCTACTTTACTATAAAATATTTCTGGCAGATTCTTAACATGATATGCAATTTTGCCAAGCTTATTGTGGTTGATCCATACATGCTATGCAATTGTTCTTGCCATGGATAGCTTCTTAAACATGCCGCCTTGCTCTAGGTATGCTTGGTTTGTCATGCTTTGCTTTATAGTGAGTGCATCAAGCTCACAAAGAGGCCTACATATTAATATTTCTGCCATGCTCTGTTTTCTGCCAAGTCTGAAACCTGATAACGAAACTTGCTATGTTTACATGCTTGCCATCATATCTTTTGGTCCTTTTTGGCTTATGGTCAGTAAGGGACTTTTATCATGTGCATTTAGTAGAACACTACCATGCCTTGTTTTGCTATGTTAAGTTCCTGTAGCATGTTGATTTCATGCTCTGAACATTGCTACCTGATGCTGTTTACTGCCATGTCCAGTTTTTCACGAAGTCTGTGAACCTATAATCTTTTGCACTTTTGCCATGCTAGTTTGAGCTTGATATGTTGTGAACTAGCCGTAGCTCAGTGTTCATCTTTTGTCAAGCATCTCCTCTAGTTTACTTTCATATACTTTGTTGCTATGTTGGGGTGCTGTAGCATTGTTTCTTGTTGCATTTTAAGTGCTATCTTGCTGTTAATCGCAGATTCGTGTCATTCTTGTTTTGCTTGCCATTTGCAAACCGTGCATCCGATTCCGGTTATCTTTATATCGATTTCGACCGAAATCATCTCATCTTTCCAGTGGCATGCTTGGTTTGCCAAGTTACTGCCATGTTCATCATTTTCCTTCCGGAGCACGCATATGCATCGCATATCGTATCTTGCATATCATACATGTTTTGCATCATGTTGCTTGCGCATTTCTCGTTGTTGATTGTGGTTCTGTTTGTTTGTGTTCTTGTCTTGGGTAGAGCCGGAAGACGAGTTCGTGAACGAGGAACCTGTTGAGTACGCTTACGAGGATCAAGCTTTCGACAACTCTGAGAACCTTGCAGGCAAGATGACCACCCCTCGAAACCACTTCTATCTTTGCTATGCTAGTTGTTCGCTCTATTGCCATGCTCCGCTACCTATCACTTGCTATATCATGTCTCCCATTTTAGCCGTGTCAGCCTCTAACCATCCTTTCCTAGCAAACCGTTGTTTGGCTATGTTACCGCTTTTGCTCAGCCCCTCTTATAGCGTTGCTAGTTGCAGGTGAAGTTGAAGTTTGTTCCATGTCGGAACATGGATATGTTGGGATATCACAATATCTCTTATTTAATTAATGCATCTATATATATTTGGTAAAGGGTGGAAGGCTCGGCCTTATGCCTGGTGTTTTGTTCCACTCTTGCCGCCCTAGTTACTGTTATACCGGGATTATGTTCCTTGAGTTTGCGTTCCTTACACGGTCGGGTGATTTATGGGACCCCCTTGACAGTTCGCCTTGAATAAAACTCCTCCAACAAGGTCCAACCTTGCTTTTACCATTTGCTACCTAAGCCTTTTCCCCCGGGTTTTCGCGAGCCCGAGGGTCATCTTTTTTTAACCCCCCCGGGCCAGTGCTCCTTCGAGTGTTGGTCCGAACTGAGCAGACTGCGGGGCCCCCTCCTGGAAACTCGACGTCTGGTTTTACTCATAGGATGTCTCACCGGTGTGCCCTGAGAACGAGATATGTGCAGCTCCTATCGGGATTTGTCGGCACATTCGGGTGGCTTTGCTGGTCTTGTTTTACCATTGTCGAGATGTCTTGTAAACCGGGATTCCGAGACTGATCGGGTCTTTCCGGGAGAAGGCTTATCCTTCGTTGACCGTGAGAGCTTATGATGGGCTAAGTTGGGACACCCCTACAGGGTATTATCTTTCGAAAGCCGTGCCCGCGGTTATGAGGCAGATGGGAATTTGTTAATGTCCGGTTGTAGATAACTCGCCACTTGACCCAATTAAAATACATCAACTGCGTGAGTAGCCGTGATGGTCTCTTCTCGGCGGAGTCCGGGTAGTGAACACGGTCTGTTTTATGTTTGACGTAAGTAGGTGTTCAGGATCACTTCTTGGTCATTGCTAGATGACGTCCGTTCCGTTGCTTCTCTTCTCGCTCTCATTAGCGCAAGTTAGCCACCATATATGCTTTTGCCGCTGCAGCTCCACCTCTTTGCACCATCCTTTCCTATAAGCTTAAATAGTCTTGATCTCGCGGGTGTGAGATTGCTGAGTCCCCGTGACTCACAGATTCTACCAAAACAGTTGCAGGTGCCGACGATGCCAGTGCAGATGATGGCGTCGATCTCAAGTGGGAGTTCGACGAGGAACATGGTCGTTACTATGTGCCTTTTCCTGATGATCAGTAGTGGAGCCCAGTTGGGACGATCGGGGATCTAGCATTTGGGGTTGTCTTATTTTCATCTGGATTTTGACCGTAGTCGGTCTATATGTTTGTATTTTGGATGATGTACGATATTTATTCATGTATTGTGTGAAGTGGCGATTGTAAGCCAACTCTTTATCCCATTCTTGTTCATTACATGGGATTGTGTGAAGATGACCCTTCTTGCGACAAAACCACTATGCGGTTATGCCTCTAAGTCGTGCCTCGACACGTGGGAGATATAGCCGCATCGTGGGCGTTACAATGCCATGTGTCGGTCACCCTTGAGGAAAGCACTTCTATGACGCGGGATTTATCGTCATGGAAGTGGACACTTCCGTGATGATAATTTTGGTAATGTCATGGAACACTTCTACGACATCACAGGTATGACTATCTTGATTCTGTCATAAAATCGTGATGGATGTACATGCATGACAGAAAACGTGACCTACTGTGACTAACACGTATCATCACGGAAGTGTATTTTTTTGTAGTGCTTCCTATCCACTCTGTCTCCCGCCCAATCTGAATCCGAAAACCCCACGAGATTGAAGTTTGCTCCTCTAGGGTACCATAAGTGAAAGTTTGGGGTATGAGCTAAATATCGAAAGATTCACTTGACCGCCACAAAGTGACTTTCCTTAGGTGAGGCTTGAAACCGTGCACAAATTCCCACACTCAACATGATATCCAGTCTAGATGCACAAAGGTAAGCAAGGAGCCAATCATATAACGATATACCTTTTGATCTACTGCTTTACCATTGGGATCAATGTCAAGTTGGCATTTGGTAGGCATTGGAGTAGAAGCCGGCTTGACATCACTCAGCTTGAATCTCTTCAGCATGTCTTGAGTGTATTTGGCTTGGTTAATGAAGATTCCTTCTCTTCTTTGTTTGACTTCGAACCCGAGAAAGAACTTCAACTCTCCCATCATGGACATCTTAAACTTCCCGGTCATGAGTGCGGCAAACTCCTCATTGAAAGTGTAGATACCCTCGACTTGGGAGTAGCCTTGTGCCACCAAACGAGCCTTGTTGCGAATGACAATCCCGTGAGCATCTTGCTTGTTCTTGAAGATCCATTTGGTTCCAATGACATTATGGTCCTTTGGCCTTGGCACCAATCTCCAGACCTTGTTGCGCTCGAAGTTGTTGAGTTCTTCATGCATGGCATTAAGCCAATCCGGATCCTCGAGCGCCTCATAGACCTTTTGGGGTTCAACACAAGAAACAAAACGCATCATGTTCACAATAGTTTTCTAATTGTCTACGAGTGCTTACCCCTTTCTTAAGCTTCCAAGCACATTCTTCATGAGATGATCTTTGGTAGTGAGCTTGGACGCAATCTGGGCGGCACGACGCTCCAATTGCTCCTCAAGAGAGTGTTGAGGAGCGGTGACTTGATCATCATGAGCGTCGTCTTGAGCTTGTTCTTGATCTTGAGCTTGCTCTTGATCTTGAACTTGCTCGGTGGCAAGAACTTGACCTTGGGCATCACTTGGTGGATCACCACCATCTTGAGGTTGATCTTGCCCTTGATCTTATTCATTTGGTTGAGGGCCTTCACTTTGTTCTTCGGAAGCGTGTGGGTCTTGGGTTGGTGATGGTTCCACTTGAGTGGAACACTGTCCCTCTCCTTCGGCCACAAGGGGTTCCTCAATGGGTAGGATATGGCAAACACCCATTCTTCTTATGGCTTGGGGATGAATTTCCTCACCCACATCACAAGTACCACTTTGCTCCACTTGGGAGCCGTTATTATCATCAAACTCCATGTTACACGTCTCCTCAATGAGTCATGTGGACTTGTTGAGGACATGGTAAGCATGAGAGTTTGTAGCATAACCAACAAATATGCCCTCATGAGCTCTAGCCTCAAATTTAGACAAACGAACACCATTCTTGAGAATGAGACACTTACAACTGAACACCCGGAAGTACTTGAGGTTGGGCTTGTTTTCGGTAAGTATCTCATATGGAGTCTTGTTCAAGCCTTTGCGGAGATAGAGCCGATTGGATGCATGACAAGCGGCGTTGATGGCTTCGGCCCAAAAGTTGTACGGGACCTTAACTCCACCATCATGGTCTGTGCCGCATCCATCTTTGTCCGGTTCTTCCTCTCCGCTACACCATTTTGTTGAGGGGTGTAAGGTGCGGAATATTTGATGCTTGATCCCCTCATCACTGAGAAACTCATCCAAGGTGTAGTTCTTGAACTCGGTGTCGTTGTCACTTCCTATCATCAAAATCTTTGCATTGTGTTGACGTTGAGCTTCATTTGCAAAGTCGATGACGGTTTGTTGAGTCTCACTCTTCCTCTTCAAGAAATATACCCAAGTTTATCTTGAATAGTCATCCACAATCACCAAGTGATACTTTCTACCCCCAAGACTATCAAAGAATGGGGGCCCAAAGAGATCCATGTGAAGGAGCTCCAAGGGCCTCTTCGAGTAGATGATAGTCATGGGAGGGTGAGCCTTCTCATGTAGCTTTCCTTCGATACAAGTACTGCAAGCACGATCTTTGGCAAAACTAACATTTGTTAGTCCACGGACATGGTCCACTTGAGAAGACTTTGAAAAGATCTCATATTGATGTGGGCTAAACGGCGATGCCAAAGCCATCCCACGTTAACTTTAGCCATTAGGCATGTCGCGGTCTTAGTGGGTCGCTCCGAAAAGTTAATCACATAAAGACCGTTCTCGACATGCCCAACAAAGGCTACTTTAAGAGTCTTGCTCCACAAGAGGGCCACGGTTTCAATATCAAAGAAAGTGGCAAAGCCCATAAGTGGAAGTTGACGAACGGAAAGTAAGTTGTATGCAAGGGACTCAACAAGCATGACTTTCTCGATCGTGAAATCATGAGAAATGACAACCTTGCCAAGACCCAATACCTTAGAAGATGAGGCATCACCCTATTTGACATTGGTGGGCATAGATGAAACCTTGTGCACGTCCACCACCAAGTCCTTGCTTCCGGTCATATGATTTGTGGCTCCACTATCGAGCAACCATGAACCCCCACCGGAAGCAAACACCTACAAGAGATCAATGCTTGGTTTTAGGTACCCACTTTGTAATGGGTCCTTTGATTTTAGCAAAAAGGGTCTTAGGAACCCAAATAGACCATTCAGTGTACTCACAAGAAGAACCAACAAATTTGGCATAAAAATGCCCATCACTAGCACGGCATAACACATAAGAAGGGTTAAAGTCGCCGGCTTTGTTGGAAGGAGTGGCATTGCCCTTCTTGACACCACCACCCTTTGCATTGTTCTTCTTCTCCTTAGAAGCACCCTCTCCCTCCTTCACAAATGTTTGCTTGAGAGGAGGAGGTTGTTTGGTCTTGTCATTCTTCTTCTTCTTCTTCTTCTTGGACTTGGGTGCAAACCCAATCCCCTCCTTGCCCACAACTTCCTTTTGATTGTTCAAAAGGTCGTTGAGGTTCTTCTGACCTTGTATGCAAGACACAAGGCCTTTCTCAAGTTGCTCCTTAAAATTGGCATTCTCCTCCACAAGATGCACATGGTCACAACACGGGTTAGTAGCATTTGCATTATCAATTAAAACCATATGAGGAAATGTGGCTTTCTCCTTGGTTAGCTTCACTTGGAGTTGATCATGAGACTCCTTGAGGCAAGCATGAGCACCCTTCAAGGCCTTGTGAGCCTTGTCAAGTAGATCAAACTCCTCCTTGAGTCTAGCATGTTCAACCCCAAGTTTGGCCTTCTCGGAATTGAGCACACAAGAGATAACAAGAGCATGATCAAGATCTTTCTTTAATTTAGCATGATCATCGTTGAGTGACTCCTCAAGAGCCAAACGATGACCACGCTCTTCCTCAAGCACATTAGAGAGATCCGATATATCATCGACATAGTCATGACTATGCCCTTCCATCTTAGATATGGTTTCTTCATGAGCCTCGATCATGTCATTAGCTTCACCAAGTTATTCCAAAAGAGCAACGAAGTGCTTCTTGGTTTTACCTTTGAGCTTACTCATTAAAGACTCAAATTCATTTCCCCCCTCCTTCGCCCCCTCACTTTCATCAATGCAATCCGTCAAGGAAGGATTAGTAGTGATTGTAGTTTTGATGTTGGGGGTTACCTTGTTGGTGGCTTTAGCCATGAGGCAGTTGGCGGTGATGTTCTCGTTGGGTGAATCAAAGAGGGACACCCATCGAGTTGTTGCAATGGCAATGGAGGCCATGGCAACCGTCTCACCATCTTCATCATCCTCATTGTACTCTTCTTGTGCCACCAACCCCTTAGGAGGAGTCTTCTTGGTGAAGTTGTTCTGGTTGGGGAAAGACTTGGCCTTGTCTTTTCGGATAAGCTTGCCACCATTGTCTTCCCTCTTCTCGTACAGGCAATCCACAACAAAGTGACTCACATTGCCACAATTATAGCACATCCTCACACGTTGCTTGACTTTGGCGCCACTTGAGTTGTTCTTGTTGAAGTTGGGCCTTGAGATCTTCTTGTTGCCCCAAAATTGCCGTGAAGCAAGAGCCATTTGCTCATGATAGGCATATTTGGTGTCTTCGGGGCAACTCTCCTGTTCTTCCTCTTCATCCTCTTTTTCCACACTAGCCTTGGCCTTCAAAGCAAGGTTGGGCTTCTTTGATCGTTGAGAACGCAACACCGCATTGTCGGCGGCCTTGTCAAAGATCCTCATTGCAACAAACTCATCCAACAGTTCACTTGAGGACAAGGCGTGAAAGTCCGGCCTTTGACGGATGATGGAGGACATGGCCTTATGGTAAGGCATCATGGCCTTGAGAAACTTGCGCTTGATCCAATTGTCATCTGTATCCTTTCTCCCATGATCTCAGAGTGAGACCATGAGAGTGGTTAATCTTCGGTAAAGCTCTCGAGGTTCTCCATCTTCAATCATTGCAAACTCATCGGCCTCATCTTGCACCACTTCAAAGTTTGAGCGATGAATACTTGCGCTTCCCATGTACAAGGAAACAACATGCTCCCATGCTTCCTTGGCCACGGTGAAAGGTTGGAGGTGCGCAATATCTTCGGGAGGAATGGCTTCTTGGAGAATGAAGAGAGCAGACTCGTTGAATATTGATGATCCGCGGCTTCTCTAGGAGTGAAGTTGCTTGGGTCGTGCGGGTAGAAACCTTGCTCAATAATTCTCCAAAGATTAGTAGAACTATGATTTAAATGACGTTCAAAGCGATACACCCAAGAGGCAAAATACTCATTTTTCACAAGCTTAGGAGGAGGACCAACATGATTCATATGCATGGAGGGAACCGGTCCTCCATAGGTAAGGGGTGGTTCAACATGGGCAAAGATGCCACTCCCACTTCTACCACTAGGCAAAGAAACTTGATCTCTACTAGCTTGCCCCTTTTTGGAGTTAGCATCCGCCAGCTTGTTAGTGGGATCAACCACTTCCAACGGTGCAGTGGATGATTTAAGGTCTTCAAGAAACTCCTTAAACATGCCTTTAACCTCGGCCGTCATGGAGGTTTTCAATATGTCCAAAGCCGCATTGAACTCCTCACGAGAGACCGAGGATCCCCCATCAGCCGTAGACAAGGACGGACTCACACCGGGGTGCTCCTCCCCCTTGTCTATGGTGTCACCCACACTCTTTCGACGATAAAGTCCTTAATAAAGAGATGAGGCTCTAATACCAATTGAAAGGATCGATATGGTTGACTAGAGGGGGGTGAATAGGCAATTACTATTTTTAGCTTTTCTTGACCAAATTAAACTTAGCATCAAAATAGGTTGTCTAGACCTGCAACTAGGTGAGCAACCTATATGATGCAACAACAACAAGCACACAAGCAAGCAAGGGATACAACACAATAAAAGCTTGCACAAGTAAAGGTAAGAGATAACCAAGAGTGGAGCCGGTGGAGACGAGGATGTGTTACCGAAGTTCCTTCCCTTTGAGAGAAAGTACGTCTTCGTTGGAGCGGTGTGGAGGCACAATGCTCCCCAAGAAGCCACTAGGGCCACCGTATTCTCCTCACGCCCACACAGAATGTGAGATGCCATGATTCCACTATTGGTGCCCTTGAAGGCGGCGACCGAACCTTTACAAACAAGGTTGAGGCTATCTCCACAACTTAATTAGAGGCTCCCAGCGACACCACGAAGCTTCACCACAATGGAATATGGCTTCGTGGTGATCTCAACCGTCTAGGGTGCTCAAACACCCAAGAGTAACAAGATCCGCAAGGGATTGGTGGGGGAATCAAATTTCTCTTGGTGGAAGTGTAGATCGGGGCCTTCTCAACCAATCCCTAGAAAATCAACAAGTTTGATTGGCTAGGGAGAGAGATCGGGCGAAAATGGAGGTTTGAGCAACAATGGAGCTTGGGGAGGGAAGAGGTGGTCTTCTTGGGGAATAAGACCCCTTTATATAGTGGGGGAAAAGATCCAACTGTTATCCCTTCACTCAGCCCACGCGACACGGTACTACTGCACACAGCCGCGGTACTACCGCTGCAGGGTGCGGTACTACCGCTTGCGCAGTAGTGACCAGATGAGGGCCTGTTGCACAGGGCAACGAGTGGTAGAACCGCTAGAGCGGTGCTACCGCGTGCCCCTATGGTACTACCGTAAGGTAGGGCTCAACTAGCGCTGGAAATGCACGGAAGTAATAAATTACCTCCGTAATACTTCCGCTAAGTTTGGAGTTGTGCAAAATTCTGCACGGTACCACCGCTCACAGGGAGAGGTACTACCGCGTAAGGGCGGAAGTACAAAATTACATCTGTGCCTACGACCGCGTGCGTCAACGTCAGGGCTAGAGGTAGCGGTACTACTGCTGACCACGAGCAGTACTACCGCTCCCTTGAGCGGTACTACCGCACGCCCTTGCGATACTACTGCTCCCTTGAGCAGTACTACCGCATGCCACAGATGCTTTAGCATTTGGAAGCCTTCATATCGCAGAGACATGGATAAACGGACGGTGCTCCATCGAAGCGAAGGAAATGTGGTGCAAAGGAACAGATGTGTACGTGTTGATTCCACCTTTTCGAAGCGGACCCCCTCTGAATAGTACGACTTTCCTACGACTCAAATCCACCGAAAAGAAACGTAGAGAACAACCGTCTTTGATAGGCTCCGAGGGGCACCGGGTCGTCTTGAGCCTAGACATGAGATATCTAAAATCCTCAATGCACACGATTAGTCCGCAAATGCATTGTCATCAATCACCAAATCCACTTAGGGAGAAATATGCCCTTATAGTTGGGATATGATGAATTGTCACTTTATGATCAGATTGTTCATTGATTCATATTTATCTTTTGAAGTTTCTTTCCTGCATAATTAAGTTGTCATGTATTCTCTCCGATCTATATGTCATCTCTAGCCAGGATTTATTACTAATTCTTTAGAGGGAGTTTAGCATGGTAATGGGTTCAATCTTGTAGGTGATCCATCACAGTGATAGAGGGACAATACACGTATTGTATTGTTGCTATTAAGGATAAAACTGCAGTTTCTTTATCACACTTGGATGGTAGTTTTACTCTCAGCATTATGTCATCGTTCTTATTGCAATGCTCGGTTTGTTATAAACTTAATACTTCGAGATGCATGTTGGATAGTTGTTTTGGGTGGGGTATTAGTTGTAGATATAGTTGGATTAACGGTCTACATATCCCAGACGTAATGCCTATGCAAGCTTATGCCTTGAATGATCATAGTCATAAATATAAATTATTGCAATTTAATCGCTTCCCAACTATAATTTCTTCATGACACCTTATTTATTCTGCTGGAGAGATGCCTCTAGTGGAACTATGGCCCCCTTGGTCTATATTCCTTTGCTGAAAACACCATTACTGTTGGGGGATGACCCCCGGGTGGGCACCTCAAGCACTTAGCAATTTTCAAAACAACGGGGTGGCAAGTGATACGTCCCAAACGTATTTACTTTTCAAAACATTTTTGCTCTTGTTTTGGACTCTGATTTGCATGATTTGAATGGAACTAACCCGAACTGACGCTGCTTTTAGCAGAATTGCCATGGTGTTGTTTTTGTGCAAAAAAAAAGTTCTCGGATTGAGCTAAAAAATTACGGAGAGTATTTTCAGACTATATAAAAAATACTGGCGAAGAGAAATACAAGAGCGGGGCACCAAGGCACCACAAGCCCAGGGGCGCGCCTGGCAAGCTTGTGGGCCCTTGGCAGCTCCCACAACCCTAACTATTCGAACAGGGGGAAATGAGGGATAAATAATCATCGCGTTTTATGATACGAAGCCGTTGCCACCTCCTGTTCTTCATCGGGAGGGCTGATATGGAGTCAGTTCGGGGCTCCGGAGAGGGGGATTCGACGCCGTCGTCATCATCAACCATCCTCCATCACCTAATTTCATGATGCTCACCACCGAGAGTGAGTAATTCCTTCGTAGTCTTGCTGGACGGTGATGGGTTGGATGAGATTTATATTGTAATCGAGTCAGTTTTGTTAGGGCTTGATCCCTAGTATCCATTGTGTTCTGAGATTGATGTTGCTATGAATTTGCTATGCTTAATGCTTGTCACTAGGGTCCGAGTGCCATGATTTCAGATCTGAACCCTTTTTATGTTTTCATGAATATATTTGTGTTGTTGATCCGATCTTGGAAGTTGTATGCACCTATTACGTGTTATGATCCGCATACCCCAAGGTGACAATAATTGGGATTCTTTCCGGTGATAACCGTAGTTTGAGGAGTTCATGTATTCACTATGTGCTAATGCTTTGTTCCGGTTCTCTATTAAAAGGAGGCCTTAATATCCCTTGCATTTTCTTATGGACCCCACTGTCATGGGAGGGTAGGACAAACGATGTCATGCAAATTCTTATTACAAGTACGTATGACTATATACGGAATACATGCCTATATTACATTGATGAATTGGAGCTAATTCTATGTCACCCTAGGTTATGACTGTTACATGATGAATGCCATCAAACATAATTGTCCATCACTGATCCAATGCCTAAAACTTTTGCATATTGATCTTTGCTATGTTACTTTCGCTATTGCTATTGCTACAATCACTATAAAACTGCTAGGATTTTCTAGGCGCTAATGGAAAATGAACAGGAGTAGTAATCGCTTGAGCATAGGATTTTCTAGGATGTTTGCATAAGACATGGGTCCATTCGTCCTCCTTCTCTCGGAGGTATAACTCAAGTTCATAAGAGGAATTGGGGCCTCCATCGCCCCAGAGAAGGAGGTTGAGATTGAATTCTGGCACAGAGATGTTACCTCCTTCTTTGGATGAGACCGAAAACTTGAAGGACAAATTCTGTAGCTGCTTGACTTTGAAAAGCGATGCACGTACGTCCTCCAAAACAAGACAAGAGAATTGTAATCATTGATTCTCCTGTAAGGTGGATCTTGGATCGAGTGAATTTCTCCACCAAGATGAACTACTCATGCTCCTGATCCTCTCTAAAATTGGTGCGTACTCCCCACTTCTTCCATACCTCTTCCTCGAAGGAGTGTCCCTTGGCGAAGTTGAGATCTGACAGTGACATGATGAGGTCAACAGGGGCTGGTGGGAAAGGTTGCCGGTGGGAGGGATGCCGGGAGTAGGAGGGTTAGGGGGGAGGGAGGGAAGCCGGGGCCGGTGGTTGGCTGCCGTGGCCGGAGTAGCCAGCGGCGCGGGCTAGCGAGGAGGGACTTTTTGGTGTGAATGTTGAACTTGTGAGATAAGCGGTTCCAAGAGTGATACAGACATCTCCGCTATTGACAGAAAGATGAAGAGAGGGAAAGAGGCACGAGAGCAGATGTAGAAAGAGAGATATAAGACTTCCCTCCATGCGGGCGGTTGGGGTTGGAGCACGCTTGAAAACAATGTCCATGGTTTCATGACCCTTATTTTGAAGAACATTTTTTCTAGTGATATAGAAGCATATGACGACTATGGTAGAGTGTCATTATCTCATCTTTTTATCATAATATTAATTATCCGGGCAATCGAATTCTTTCAATGACTTTAGCACCATGTTCTTAGCTAAAATCTACCCTGCCAGACAACATTGAGAACAACTCCATCAGTTCCCTAAAAATCTTTTCATAAAACTAGTTTTTTTGGCTTCGCGTAACCTTTAGGGGAAGTTGTCTGAAAATAAATTTTGTCAATTCCGTGAACTTCTTCTCCTAAGTCTATTTTTATTTCACTTTTCATTTAACAAAACAACCAAAATGGACCAGGGCAATGACACACGTGAAGGCTATCGGCGGGTGGCGGTGTGAGGTCCCCGGGCGGCAAGACGGGCACATGGTGGCCGCCGGAGAGGGGCTACGGCCCGACGTGGCGGCACGGCGTGGATCGCGGCGATGACTCGACGAGGTTCTGGCGGGGCGGCGGCTTTCCGGCGGGCTGCACGCGGAAGTTTCAGTCGGCTACAATTGAGGGAGTCCTGGATCAAGGGGTCCTCGGGCGTTCGGGCTATGTGACGTGGGCCGGACTAAGGGGCCATGAAGATACAAGACAGAAGACTTGTTCCCGTGTCCGGATGGGACTCTCCGTTGCGTGGATGGCAAGCTTGGCGTTCTATGTGAAGATTACTTTCTCTGTAAACCGACTCTGTACAACCCTAGGTCCCTCCAGTGTCTATATAAACCACAGGGTTTATTCCATAGAGACAAGGATAGTCATAATCATACAGGCTAGACATCTAGGGTTTAGCCATTACGATCTCGAGGTAGATCAACTCTTGTAACCCTATATTCATCCAAGATAACCAAGCAGGAAGTAGAGTATTGCCTCCATCAAGAGGGCCCGAACCTGGGTAAACATTGTGTCCTTGTCTCCTGTTACCTTCGATCCTCAGACGCACAGTTCGGGACCCCCTACCCGAGATCCGCCGATTTTGACACCGACATTGGTGCTTTCATTGAGAGTTCCACTGTGCCATCGATAGAAGGTTTGATGGCTCCATCAGTCATCTACAACAATGCTGCCCTGAGGGAGGTCTTTCTCCCCGGCCATATCTTTGTGTTCGGCGGCTTCGCACTGCGGGCCAACTCGATTGGCCATCTAGAGCAGATCGACAGCTACGCCCCAAGTCACCAGATTAGTTTTGGAAATCTGGATTATGTCGCTGATATCCGGGGAGACTTGATCTTCCAAGGGTTCACGCCCCCAACCTCCACTCTGGCCTTAGATCCGGAGCGCGTCACTAGGTCCGAAGACGGGATTCCTGAGCCCGCCGGACTCTCTGCGACTACCGAGCCTAGTATGGGAGAGCCGGGGGAAGTAGTGTCGCCGGAAATCTTTATGAAGCCGGACTCTTCTCCGAACACTGGCTCCAAACCGTCGGAGTCAGCATCGTGTGAGCTCGGCCTAGGTGTTTCCTTCCCGCGTACTCCACGGACTCTCCTCCCCCTGGCCAAACCTCGCCTTTAAGCGAGGCTCTGGACTTGATGCGACCCCTCGTCATTAGAAAGGAGCAACGTCCGAACTACGCCCAGCCTGGATTAGGGGCTGAGAGCGGGGAATTTTACGTCCCACCCACCACCCACTTTGTAGCCACTGTCGAGGACATAACCGACATGCTTGACCGTAACTCCGAAGACATCTACGGTATGGACGCCGATGCCGGCGACGAACAACGACAAAATCCGCCGCATACCGGACACTGGGCGGCCACCTCCACATACGACGTATACATGGTGGATACGCCAAAAGAGGATGGCGATGAAGGCAGTAAGGATCCAATCAAGGACAATAACACTGATAAACCACCAAAGCTGCGGCATCAGCGACACCATGCAAAATCATGCCACGACAAAAAAGCAATATCGGCAATGGAGACGATAACACTCCGGAGAACGCCGAAGACCCAGACGCCCCTGTCGAACCAACATCGGAACAAGATGATAGGGAGGAGGGGCAGGGTAACCCTGACGAGCCAGTCGGGAGCGAAGACTCGGAGGATAGAAGTTATATACCACCCTCCGAAGATGAAATAAGCCTCGGCGACAAAGACTTCATCGTGCAAGAGGAACCCCTCGGGCAAGAACGCTTTAAGCAACAGCTCATCGCAACCGCGAGGAGCCTGAAAAGGAAGCAGCAACCAATGTAGTCAGAGTCGGGATTTGGAGTCGGATCGATTTTCCTTAGACAGAATCGAGTCGTAGTATCAAGTCGTGGAATCGAGGATTCTACTAGATTTACTCAAATAAGATATTTTGTATCCACTGAAGAAATTTATATGGGTTCTATAGAGTTTTGACACTAAATATAGAGCAAAGATGTACACATCAATGCTAGTTCTATTCCACTTATTTTTATGGCTAACCTACTATTAGCTTGAAATTATGGAACATATATGGGAGGCAAATATATAGAACATTGAAATCTTCGGTGCACGAAATTTACTTATGGGTTTTTTAGAATACGTCAATAGCCGATCACTTGTATATCCGCCCTGCAGTGCCGAACCTTGAAGGGTCCTGCTCTCCTTCTCTGATCAATCTTGACGCATCCTCCTTCCCACGCCAATTCCATTTGTCGAAAAGTCTGATCCTCAATTTTGATCTAGGTTTTGAGAGCTAGATCAAAGGTGTCGACGGCTAAGCATTTGGGCTTGGGAGGGGAATAAAGGGCCAGGAGGCATGTGAAAATGGTTTGGATGATGGCATACTATCTACTACAACTAAACAAACGGCTTAGATAAATTAGTAGAATCGGACATAGTGCATAGCATAGTCGGGATTCTACAGTTTTGTACATGATTCTATGATTTGGATCGCGACTCAACATGGATTCCACCTGATCCGGATTCATAGTGGGACTTGGATCGACATGGTTTCGTAGGGTCGTGAAGTCGTAGGATTCTAGGAGTCGAGTCGGGATCCTGACTACCTTGGCAGCAACGGCTTCAAGCCGAACAGGATACGCTCAAGTACAGATGGACTAATGTCCTGGCAGCCGAGGAATACGGCCTCGCACGACCAACCAAAAGCCACCCGAAGCGCAAGTTGTTACCTCAATTCGACGTTGAGGCGCGGGAGCCCATAACATCCGCGCGTAACGCAGCCGATAAACCAGACCGGCCACCGCGTGGCCGAGACAGAACGGCTACCCAAGCCGAACACCAGCCCACATTACCCCACCGCAAAGGCAGGGAGACAGTGGCCCAGGATTACACCTACGACCTATGTCAGGACCTGGACACTAGGGCAGGCCTAGCCAGATCGATCTACGGTTCAAGGGGACGTGCCCCAACACAAGAGGACGGCTATCAGGTACGGCGTGATCAACACAACCTCACTCGGGGTGAAAACCGCATAGGGACGTCCACCGAACTCCGTCGTGACGTCGCCCGTTATAGAGGCGCTGCACACCCCCTATGCTTCACCGGGGAAGTAATGGAGCACGAATTCCCAGAAGGGTTTAAACCTATGAATATCGAATCATATGACGGAACAACCAACCCCGCAGTATGGATTGATGATTTTCTTCTTCATATCCACATGGCCCGCGGTGATGATCTCCATGCCATCAAATACCTCCCATTAAATTTAAAGGGGCTAGCCCGACACTGGTTAAACAACATCCTAGAGAACTCCATTGGCAATTGGGAAGACCTGGAAGACGCCTTTCGCGACAACTTCCAAGGTACATATGTCCGGCCTCCGGACGCCGATGACCTATGTCACATCATCCAGCAGCCCGGAGAGTCAGCCGGGAAACTCTAGACTAGGTTCTTAATTAAAAAGAACCAAATTGTCGACTGCCCGGACGCCGAATCCCTCGCGGCCTTTAAGCTTAGCGTCCGAGATGAGTGGCTTGCTCGTCACCTCGGCCAAGAAAAACCGAAGTCCATGGCAGCTCTTACCGCACTGATGACCCGCTTTTGCGCGGGAGAAGATAGCTGGCTTGCTCGTAGAAGCAATAGCACCAGCAATCCTGGCACCTCCGAAGCCAGGGACGGCAATGGCAAGCCACGACGCAGTAAAAACAAGCATCGAGACAATAATGCAGGAACCCAAGACATGGCGGTCAACGCCGTATTCAGTGGCTCCAAACCGGTCAACGGAAAAAGCCATTCAAGGCAGACAAAGATGGTCCATCCGGTTTAGACAAGATACTGGATCGGCCCTATCAGATTCATGGCAGCCCTGACAAACCCGCCAACCATACCAACAGAAATTGTTGGGTTTTCAAACAAGCCGGCAAGCTCAATGCCGAACACAAAGGGAAGGGGCCGCCCAGTGATAGAGAAGACGAAGAGACTTGCCAACCGAACACCGGGGGACAGAAGCAATTTCCCCCCGAAGTAAAAAATAGTAAAGATGATATATGTGATGCATATCCCTACAAGGGAGCGCAAGCGCGCACCATGAAACGTCTACGCCATAAACCAGGTCGCCCCAAAATTCAAGCCATGGGCGGCCTGCTCGATCACTTTTGATTGCAAGGACCACCCAACTAGTCTTCGTCACGGAAGTCCGGCAGCCCTGGTCCTCGACCCAATTATCGAAGGATTCCATCTCATGCGAGTCCTTATGGACGGCGGCAGCAGCCTTAATTTACTCTATCAAGACAATGTCCGCAAGATGGGCATTGTTCCTTCAAGGATCAAGCCCACTACAACTACCTTCAAGGTAGTAGTACCCGGCGTAGAAGCTCACTCCACGGGCTCAATCACATTGGAAGTTTTCTTCGGTTTGCCGGACAACTTTCGAAGTGAAGACTTGATCTTGGATATTGTCCCGTTCCGCAGTGGCTACCATGCACTGCTCGGGCGGACCGCTTTTGCTCGTTTCAATCCAGTCCCACACTATGCCTATCTAAAGCTCAAGATGCCCGGTCCACACGGCGTCATCACGATCAACGGAAACACGGAACGCTCCCCCCGTACCAAGGAGCATACCGCGGCTATCGCAGCCGAAGTACAAAGCGGCCCCGTCAAATCGCATATCTCACCAGCCATTAAGCCACCGGGCTCTATTACACTTGACCGGTTAATCTTAGAGCTGGATTAGCAGTTCCGCCTCCGCTGTTCATCGCATATACCCGCGAAGTTCGTATCGCGCGTGCATAATTATGCACTGAAAATATCTTGGTCATCGGCGGAGGCACAATACGGACAGGCCTACAATACGGTTCGCCCTCCTACAGCCTTCTTCTCCTTTTTCTAACTATTTCTTATCTTTTGCCACAGGTGAATCAAAACCTGTTCATCCTATGGACCTACAAGGACTCTTTCGGAGCCCGGTTTCATCCAAATAGCCAAAGATTGCTCCTTTTAAGGAATCCTTTTCCCTGAGGCAAAGGCAGCGAAGACGTGCGACAGGAGGTCCAAAAGATTTTTTGTCGACCAAACACTCTATTTAAAACCTGTATAGAGCCTTTTTCCTCAGCCTTCGACCCCTGGCATGTAAAATGGCCTGGGTAGTGGTGTTATAATCTGTAAGATTGCGTTCGACGTATCAATCAGATTCCAGTGAACATAATCCGTCTTCAGTACTTCCTTTTCCTCGTAGAACTATATTTTGCTTCTTCGGTTGTTTCACGCACACACCTCGGCACTAATCGCCAGGGGCTCGATATGGCAACATATTGGTTGCCAAAAAGTCCGAACAGCTCTACAGCATACTTCGGCGTCACGAGTTATATGCGAGGGGGCTGAAGCTGACGACTGGTAAACTTTCAGATTATAAAAAATGGCCGCACAGGAGGAAATAACCTTCAGGCAAGGGTATGAATATAACACAACTTTAATGTATCATAATATTGTTCTCACAATTCCGGTGCATTTATTCGAACAAAATATCCTTCGAGCACTGACCCTCTATCAAGCGGGCGCCCTCTAGGACGTCCTCCAAATAATGCTCCGGCATGCGATGGTCCTTGCCTCGGGGCGGGCCCTTAGCTGCAACATCGGTGGCCTTCATCTTTGCCCAGTACATCTTGACGTGGGCGAAGGCCATCCGGGCACCTTCTATGCATGCCGACCGCTTGACGGCGTCGATATGGGGCACCGCATCGACAAGTCGCTGCACCAAACCAAAATAGCTGTTCGGAATGGGTTCTGCCGGCCATAGACGGACCACGACGTCCTTCATGGCAGCTCTAGACATCTTGTGGAGCTCGGCCCACTGGGCCATTTGCTCGTTCAGTAACGCCGGAGGCCATGGCACGTTAAATTGTGACCAAAAAAGCTTCTCCGCAGCACGTCCTTCCTGCGCTTGGAAGAACCGCGTCACGTCGGAGACACTCTTCGGCAGGTCCAAGAACGCGTCTGGAGAACAACACAATTGATTAAGCAGAGCATACTTCGGGTCACCGAACTTAGTTTGTAAAAGAAAGGGCTTACCAGCCGCTATCTTTCCAGCTTGCCTGATCTCCTCCCGAGCCGCTCTAGACTCGGACCGTGCTTCTCTCGCCTTTCGTAAGGCCTTGTCGAGTTCAGCTGCCTTGGCTTTGTTATCCTTCTTGAGTGATTGGCATTTCCCAGTGGCATCCTTTAGCTCTTGCTCTATGGAAGATATTCTCTCCTCGCACTGGCGCCGAGTGGCCTGTTCGGCCTTTAATTCAGCACCCGCCTTATTGGCATCTGCATTGCTCGCTCTGGCCTGCTCCTTAGCCCGGGCAAGCTCAGCCCAAAGGGTCTCAACCGCGGCAGCACCATCTACAGTTATGCATGTCACAGTGTATAATTTTCAGCTTCGTGCTCATACTATTATACATACATAACCGGAGTGTCCCAACACATACCTTGTGCCTCGTCGAGCCGCCTGTTAATCAGAGTACTGTCCTCATCAGCTAACTCAAGTCGATGCTTTAGATCTGCAACTTCCGCAGCTTGGGCGGTCGCCATTGACATAACAGCCTGTTTTCAAATTAATTATGTCACTTCCTAAACATATCTTTTTGATCCTCTGATCACCTCCCTATGGAAGCCGACCAGAGTCTGAGGGGCTACTATCGATACACAGGCGCATTTTGCACATAAAGAGCGGTTAAGATATTGCATTACATACCTCGAAGCCTCTCAGCAGGCTCGTAAAGGCTTCATTTAATCCGCTTCTCGCGGACAGAATCCTCTCAACTACCGTACCCATTAAGGTACAATGCTCTTCTGAGATGGATGCACTTTGCAATGTGCCCATCAGAATATCCAGCACCTCCGGATTCCTGGAGGCTGCTGCGGGAGTACAGACTCCCTTCAAAGGGGTACTCTTACTCGACCCTAGAATTGTCTTCGGCTGTAAACCGGATAGTTCGAGGCCCTCACTGTTGGTCCTCGTGGGGGCTAAGCCCCCTGGACCTTTGGCGACCGAAGTATCACCCTCGAGCGCTGTCTTCATTGTCCCCTGCGCCACTTGATGGTCAGGGGAGATCCTCCGGGACGACTGTCGGTGTCAAAACCAGCAGATCTCGGGTAGGGGGTCCCGAACTGTGCGTCTAAGGTCGATGGTAACAGGAGACAGGGGACACGATGTTTACCCAAGTTCGGGCCCTCTCTATGGAGGTAATAACCTACTTCCTGCTTGATTGATCTTGATGAATATGAGTATTACAAGAGTTGATCTACCACGAGATCTGATAACCCACAAGTATAGGGATCGCAACAGTTTTCGAGGGTAGAGTATTCAACCCAAATTTATTGATTCGACACAAGGGGAGCCAAAGAATATTCTCAAGTATTAGCAGTTGAGTTGTCAATTCAACCACACCTGGATAACTTAATATCTGCAGCAAAGTATTTAGTAGCAAGTAGTATGAAAGTAGTGGTAACGGCAACAAAAGTAACGGCAGCAAAAGTAATATTTTTGGTGTTTTGTAGTGATTGTAACAGTAGCAACGGAAAAGTAAATAAGCGAAGAACAATATGTGAAAATCTCGTAGGCATTGGATCGGTGATGGAGAATTATGCCGAATGCGGTTCATCATGTAACAGTCATAACATAGGGTGACACAGAACTAGCTCCAATTCATCAATGTAATGTAGGCATGTATTCTGAATATAGTCATACGTGCTTATGGATAAGAACTTGCATGGCATCTTTTGTCCTACCCTCCCGTGGCAGCGGGGTCCTAGCGGAAACTAAGGGATATTAAGGCCTCCTTTTAATAGAGTACTGGAACAAAGCATTAGCACATACTGAATACATGAACTCCTCAAACTATGGTCATCACCGGGAGTGGTCCCGATTATTGTCACTTCGGGGTTGCCGGATCATAACACATCGTAGGTGACTATAGACTTGCAAGATAGGATCAAGAACTCACATATATTCATGCAAACATAATAGGTTCAGATATGAAATCATGGCACTCGGGCCCTAGTGACAAGCATTAAGCATAGCAAAGTCATAGCAACATCAATCTCAGAACATAGTGGATACTAGGGATCAAAACCTAACAAAACTAACTCGATTACATGATAAATCTCATCCAACCCATCACCGTCTAGCAAGCCTACGATGGAATTACTCACGCACGGCGGTGAGCATCATGAAATTGGTGATGGAGGATGGTTGATGATGACGACGGCGACGAATCCCCCTCTCCGGAGCCCCGAACGGACTCCAGATCAGCCCTCCTGAGAGGTTTTAGGGCTTGGCGGCGGCTCCGTATCGTAAAACGTGATGAATCCTTCTCTCTGATTTTTTCTCCCCGAAAGTGAATATATGGAGTTGGAGTTGAGGTCGGTGGAGCGTCAGGGGGCCCACGAGGTAGGGGGGCACGCCCTAGGGGGGCAAGCGCGCCCCCCACCCTCGTGGGAAGGGTGTGGGCCCCCTGACGTGGATTTTTCTTCCAGTATTTTTCTTATTTTCCAAATAGATGTTCCGTGGAGTTTCAGGTCATTCCGAGAACTTTTGTTTCTGCACATAAATGACACCATGGAAAGTCTGCTGAAAACAGCGTTAGTCCGGGTTAGTTCCATTCAAATCATGCAAGTTAGAGTCCAAAACAAGGGCAAAAGTGTTTGGAAAAGTAGATACGACGGAGACGTATCAACTCCCCCAAGCTTAAACCTTTGCTTGTCCTCAAGCAATTCAGTTGATAAACTGAAAGTGATAAAGAAAAACTTTTACAAACTCTATTTGCTCTTGTTGGTGTAAATATGTAAAGCCAGCATTCAAGTTTTCAGCAAAGATTATGACTAACAATATTCACAATAACTCTTAGGTCTCATGTTTACTCATATCAATAGCATAATCAACTAGCGAGCCATAATAAGAAATCTCGGATGACAACACTTTCTCAAAACAATCATGATATGATATAACAAGATGGTATCTCGCTAGCCCTTTCTGAGACCGCAAAACATAAATGTAGAGCACCTTTAAAGATCAAGGACTGACTAGACATTGTAATTCATGGTAAAAGAGATCCAGTCATACCCAATATAAATTAATAGTAATGGATGCAAATGACAGCTGCGCTCTCCAGCTAGTGCTTTTTAATAAGAGGGTGATGACTCAACATAAAAGTAAATAGATAGGCCCTTCGCAGAGGGAAGCAGGGATCTGTAGAGGTGCCAGAGCTCGGTTTTGAAATAGAGATAAATAATATTTTGAGCAGCATACTTTCATTGTCAACATAACAACCAAGAGATGGCGATATCTTCCATGCTACACACATTATAGGTGGTTCCCAAACAGAATGGTAAAGTTTATACTCCCACTCCACCAACAAGCATCAATCCATGGCTTGCTCGAAACAACGAGTGCCTCCAACAAGCAACAGTCCCAGGGGGAGTTTTGTTTGCAAATATTTTGATTTAGTTTGCATAAAGCATGGGACTGGGCATCCCGATGACCAGCCATTTTCTCGTGAATGAGGAGCGGAGTCCACTCCTCTTGAGAATAACCCGCCTAGCATGGAAGATAAGGGCAGCCCTAGTTGATACATGAGCTATTCGAGCATACAAAACATAATGTTTATTTGAAGGTTTAGAGTTTGGCACATAAAAATTTACTTGGAACGGCAGGTAGGTACCGCATATAGGAAGGTATAGTGGACTCATATGGAATAACTTTGGGGTTTAAGGGATTGGATGCACAAGCAGTATTCCCGCTCAGTACAAGTGAAGGCTAGCAAAAGACTGGGAAGCGACCAACTAGAGAGCGACAACAGTCATGAACATGCATTAAAATTAATAAACATTGAGTACAAGCATGAGTAGGATATAATCCACCATGAACACAAATATCGTGAAGACTATGTTGATTTTGTTTCAACTACATGTGTGAACATGTGCCAAGTCGAGTCACTTAAATCATTCAAAGGAGGATACCACCCCACTATACCACATCACAACCATTTTAATAGCATGTTGGCACGCAAGGTAAACCATTATAACTCATGGCTAATCAAGCATGGCACGAGCAACTATGATCTCTAATTGTCATTGCAAACATGTTTATTCATAATAGGCTGAATCAGGAACGATGAACTCATCATATTTACAAAAACAAGAGAGGTCGAGTTCATACCAGCTTCTCTCATCTCAGTCATTCCATCATATATCATCATAATTGCCCTTCACTTGCATGACTGAACGATGTGAATAATAATAAGAGTGCACGTGCATTGGACTAAGCTGGATTCTGCGAGCATTCAATAAACAGGAGAAGACAAGGAAATATGGGCTCTTGGTTAATTCAACAATAATGCATATAAGAGCCACTTCAACAATTTAATTATGGTCTTCTCCTATCGACCCCCAAAGAAAAAAAGAAAAAAAACTATTTACACGGGAAAGCTCCCAACAAGCAAAAGAAGAACGGGAAATCTTTTTGGGTTTTCTTTTTAATTATTACTACTACATCAAGAAAAGTAAACTAACTAAAAGTTACTACTAATTTTTTTGGTTTTTCTTAAAGTTTATCAAACACACAAGAAGAAAGCAAGAAAAAGAAAATAAACTAGCACGGATATTACAATGAAAGAGTATGAGCACCGACATCTAGCAATGAGTGTGTGAACATAAATGTAATGTCGGTGGGAAATACGTACTCCCCCAAGCTTAGGCTTTTGGCCTAAGTTGGTTCATTGCCACGGATGGCCTGGCGGATATCCGTAGTTGTAGCTGGGGTCGTACTGAGATGAAGAAGACTCTGATTGCCAGTGGCTGGCAGTCATCTCCGGATCCCAAAAGTAATCAGACTGTCGTGGAGGCTCAAATTGTGGTTCCGGCTCCGTGGCTGATATAGGGTTCTGGTAGGCGTGAATGGCCGCCCACGGAACGAGATACGGACCTGTAGATAAATTAAACAAGGAGGGAGCAGGCAAGATAATAGTCTCAGGGTGATGCTTATCAAAGAACAATTTGAATTTAAGCTCCCCTTCCTTGTTCTTAACAATAAAGTCATGGGCTACCATACTCTTATAATCCAAATAAGCATTGGGCAGGAATTTTTCTTCTTTTTCATAGTGCCTAATAGGTATATTATAATATGCAGCAAGGCGTAAAGCGTAAATACCTCCAAAGATGGGACCCTTAGTACGGTTCAGACTTAACCGTTTAGCAATAATACCGCCCATACTAACAGTATTATCGGAAAATAAACCATGGAACAAAATGATAATATCAGGAACACTAAGGTTTCCACAGTTCCTGCGACCAATTAAGCAACGACTAGCAAATATGGCAAAGTAGCGTAAAGCAGGAAAATGTATGCTAGTGATTCTTGCATCGGAAACCTTCTTGGTTTCCCCCATAGTAATGGTGTCAATAAACCCGTCCACATCTTTACGATGTGGTTCATCTAAGGTACCCTCGAAGGGTATTTTGCAAACCTTGCAAAATTCATCTAGTGGCATCTTCTTAACAACATCATATAATTGAAACTCTACTGAAGGAGGTGATTCCTTAGGATAATAGTAGAAGTTTTGCACAAAAGTATTGGTGAGTAAGAGATACTGATGACGTTGGTCGCGGAGGAAGTCGGTGAGGCCAGCATTCTCAGCCAATGAATAGAAATCATCATAAATCCCGGCTTCTCTCAAGAAATCATCAGAAGGCCATTCACACGGCCGGACCTCCGCGGTGCGAGGCAAATTGTATTTGGTCTTCTGTGCTTCTTCATTTTCCTTTTCCTTCAAGCTTCGGCTCGATGAGTCCCTCAAAAATCTCTTCATTATTTTCTGAAAAATTCTGAATTTTTTAGTAACTTCAAACAAAAGTGAACTAAGCTCAACAAAATTGATAGCAACTACTCCTACAAGTGCCTAGAGCCTATATCATGCATTAGAACTACTTGGAACCATATAAATTTGACATGCAAGCTCAAGAACATGGTCACCTAGGCAGCACAAATTTGCAATGAATAGAGCACTAGAACAAAAACTAATTGGACCAATGGAGGAGTCACATACCAAGGAACAATCCCCCCAAGCAGTTTTGTGAGAGGTACTTTGAGCAAGGAGATCGAAAATCGTAGCAAAATGAGCTAGAACTCGTGCTTGAGCTGGATATTGGTGTTTTTGGGAGGAAGAAGAAGTGTGTGGGTGCAGGAATAAGTGGAGGGGGCCACCATGGGCCCACGAGGTAGGGGGGCGCGCCCTCCACCCTCGTGGCCAGGTGCTTGCCCCTCCTGCTGTGTTCTCAGTGCCAGATATTCTCAAATATTCTAGAAAAATCATATTTCATTTTCAGGGCATTTGGAGAACTTTTATTTTCGGGGTATTTTTATATTGCACGGATAAATCAGAAAACAGACAGAAAAATACTATTTTTACTTTATTTCAACTAAATAACAGAAAGTAGGTAGAGGGTACAGAAGGTTGTGCCTTCTAGTTTCCTCCATCTCATGCTCATCAAGAGGAATCCACTGACAAGGTTGATCAAGTCTTGTTAACAAACTCATTCCGAATAACATGGAACCGGAGAAATTTCGAATAACACTATGTTACCTCAACGGGGATATGCACATCCCCAATAATAAGAATATCATATTTCTTCTTGACAGTAGGAAGAGGAAATTCAAAACCTCCAAATATAATCGATGGAATTTTTCCAATAGGATTGATACTATGAACTTGAGGTTGTTTCCTCGGAAGTGTACCGTATGCTCATTACCATTAACATGAAAAGTGACATTGCCTTTGTTGCAATCAATAACAGCCCCTGCAGTATTCAAAAAAGGTCTTCCAAGAATAATAGACATACTATCGTCCTCGGGAATATCAAGAATAACAAAGTCCGTTAAAATAGTAACGTTTGCATCCACAACAGGCACATCCTCACAAATACCGACAGGTATAGCAGTTGATTTATCAGCCATTTGCAAAGATATTTGAGTAGGTGTCAACTTATTCAAATCAAGTCTACGATATAAAGAGAGGCATAAGACTAACACCGGCTCCAAGATCACATAAAGCAGTTTTAACATAGTTTATTTTAATGGAGCATGGTATAGTGGGTACTCCTGGATCTCCAAGTTTCTTTGGTATTCCACCCTTAAAAGTATAATTAGCAAGAATGGTGGAAATATCAGCTTCCGGTATCTTTCTTTTATTTGTGACAATTTCTTTCATATACTTAGCATAAGGATTCATTTTGAGTATATCAGTCAATCGCATACGCAAGAAGATAGGTCTAATCATTTCAGCAAAGCGCTCAAAATCCTCATCATCCTTTTTCTTGGATGGTTTGGGAAGAAAACGCATGGGTTTCTGAACCCAAGGTTCTCTTTCTCTACCGTGTTTCCTAGCAACAAAGTCTCTCTTATCATAACGTTGATTCTTTGATTGTGGGTTATCAAGATCAACAGCAGGTTCAATTTCTACATCATTGTCATAACTAGGTTGAGCATCATCATGAACGTCATCATTAGCATTTTCATTAGGTTCATGTTCATTACCAGATTGTGTTTCAGCATCAGAGATAGAAATATCATTTGGATTCTCAGGTGTTTCAGCAATAGGTTCACTAGAAGCATGCAAAGTCCTATCATTTTTCTTTTTCTTCTTTTTAGAAGGACTAGGTGTGTCAATATTATTTCTCTGAGAATCTTGCTCAATTCTCTTAGGGTGGCCTTCAGGATACAAAGGTTCCTGAGTCATTCTACCAGTTCTAGTAGCCACTCTAATAGCATAGTCATTTTTCTTACTATTCATTTCATTGAGCAAATCATTTTGAGCCTTAAGTACTTGTTCTACTTGAGTGGTAACCATAGAAGCATGTTTAGTAATGAGTTTAAGTTCACCTTTAACTCTAGACATGTAATCACCCAAGTGTTCAAGCGTATCGGAATTGTATTTCAATTGTCTACCAAATAAGCATTGAAGTTTTCTTGTTTGCATCTATAGAAAGAATTTACCTTTACTACCTGCGTCGGGTTATCAAGACCATGAGGTTCTACAATAGGTAATGGATTAAGATCATATGTTTCTTCAACAGGCGGTAGATTAAGACCATGTATTTCTTCAATAGGTGGTAAATTCTTAACATCTTCAGCTTTAATACCCTTTTCTTTCATAGATTTCTTTGCCTCTTGCATATCTTCAGGACTGAGAAATAGAACACCTCTCTTCTTCGGAGTTGGTTTAGGAATAGGCTCAGGAGCTGGCTCAGGAAATGTCCAATTATTTTCATTTGTCAACATATTATTCAATAGAATTTCAGCTTCATCCGGTGTTCTTTCCCTGAAAACAGAACCAGCACAACTATCCAGGTAATCTCTGGAAGCATCGGTTAGTCCATTATAAAAGATATCAAGTATTTCATTTTTCTTAAGAGGATGATCAGGCAAAGCATTAAGTAACTTAAGAAGCCTCCCCCAAGCTTGTGGGAGACTCTTTTCTTCAATTTGCACAAAATTGTATATTTCCCTCAAAGCAGCTTGTTTCTTATGAGCAGGGAAATATTTAGCAGAGAAGTAATAAATCATATCCTGGGGACTACGCACACAACCAGGATCAAGAGAATTAAACCATATCTTAGCATCACCCTTTAATGAGAACGGAAATATTTGAAGGATATAAAGATAGCGAGATCTCTCATCATTAGTGAACAGGGTGGCTATATCATTTAATTTAGTAAGATGTGCCACAACAGTTTCAGATTCATAGCCATGAAAAGGATCATATTCAACCAAAGTAATTATATCAGGATCAACAGAGAATTCATAATCCTTATCAGTAACACAGATAGGTGAAGTACAAAAGCAGGGTCAGGTTTCATTCTAGCATTAAGAGATTGTTGCCTCCATTTAGCTAATAACCTCTTGAGCTCATATCCATCTTTGCAAGGTAAAATATCTAAAGCTGCTTCTTTTTCAAAAACATAACCCTCAGGGATAACAGGCGAGTCTTCATCATCACTTTCATCAATATAATCAGTTTCAATAATTTCTTTCTCTCTAACCCTAGCAATTTGTTCATCAAGAAATTCACTAAGTGGCACAGTAGTATCAAGCATAGAAGTAGTTTCATCATAGGTATCATGCTTAGCAGAAGTGGCATCATCAACAACATGCGACATATCAGAACGAATAGCAGAAGCAGGTTTAGGTGTCGCAAGCTTACTCAAAACAGAAGGTGAATCAAGTGCAGAGCTAGATGGCAGTTCCTTACCTCCCCTCGTAGTTGAGGGAGAAATTGTTGTCTTAGCGTCTTTCAAGTTCTTCATAGTGACCAGCAGATATAAATCCCAAGTGACTCAAAGAATAGAGCTATGCTCCCCGGCAATGGCGCCAGAAAATAGTCTTGATAACCCACAAGTATAGGGGATCGCAACAGTTTTCGAGGGTAGAGTATTCAACCCAAATTTATTGATTCGGCACAAGGGGAGCCAAAGAATATTCTCAAGTATTAGCAGTTGAGTTGTCAATTCAACCACACCTGGATAAGTTAATATCTGCAGCAAAGTATTTAGTAGCAAGTAGTATGATAGTAGTGGTAACGGTAACAAAAGTAACGACAGCAAAAGTAATATTTTTGGTGTTTTGTAGTGATTGTAACAGCAGCAACGGAAAAGTAAATAAGCGAAGAACAATATGTGAAGCTCGTAGGCATTGGATCGGTGATGGAGAATTATGCCGGATGCGGTTCATCATGTAACAGTCATAACATAGGGTGACACAGAACTAGCGCCAATTCATCAATGTAATGTAGGCATGTATTCCGAATATAATCATACGTGCTTATGGAAAAGAACTTGAATGACATCTTTTGTCCTACCCTCCCGTGGCAACGGGGTCCTAGCGAGAACTAAGGGATATTAAGGCCTCCTTTTAATAGAGTACTGGAACAAAGCATTAGCGCATAGTGAATACATGAACTCCTCAAACTATGGTCATCACCGGGAGTGGCCCCGATTATTGTCACTTCGGGGTTGCCGGATCATAACACATAGTAGGTGACTATAGAATTGCAAGATAGGATCAAGAACTGACATATATTCATGAAAACATAATAGGTTCAGATCTGAAATCATGGCACTCGGGCCCTAGTGACAAGCATTAAGCATAGCAAAGTCATAACAACATCAATCTCACAACATAGTGGATACTAGGTATCAAACCCTAACAAAACTAACTCGATTACATGATAAATCTCATCCAACCCATCACCGTCCAGCAAGCCTACGATGGAATTACTCACGCACGGCAGTGAGCATCATGGAATTGGTGATGGTTGATGATGACGACGGCGACGAATCCCCCTCTCCGGAGCCCCGAACAGACTCCATATCAGCCCTCCCGAGGGGTTTTAGGGCTTGGCGGTGGCTCCGTGCCGTAAAACGCGATGAATCCTTCTCTCTGATTTTTTTTCTCCCCGAAAGTGAATATATGGAGTTGGAGTTGAGGTCGGTGGAGCGTCAGGGGGCCCACGAGTTAGGGGGCACGCCCCCACCCTCATGGGCAGGGTGTGGGCCCCCTGACGTGGATTTTTCTTCTAGTATTTTTCTTATTTTCCAAATAGATGTTCCGTGGAATTTCAGGTCATTCCGAGAACTTTTGTTTCTGCACATAAATAACACCATGGAAAGTTTGCTGAAAACAGCGTCAGTCCGGGTTAGTTCCATTCAAATCATGCAAGTTAGAGTCCAAAAAAGGGCAAAAGTGTTTGGAAAAGTAGATACGACGGAGATGTATCAAGATCGTAATGGCTAAAACCCTAGAAGTCTAGCATGTATGATTATGATTGTCCCCATGGACTAAACCCTCCGGTTTATATAGACATCGGAGGGGACTAGGGTTCTACAAAGTCGGTTACAGAGAAAGGAATCTTCATATCTTGGACGTCGAGCTTGCCTTCCACGCAATGGAGAGTCCCATCCGGACACGGGTGAGAGTCTTCGGTCTTGTATCTTCACAGCCCATCAGTCCGACCCATGTCCAATAGGCCGGACGTCCGAGGACCCCTTAGTCCAGGACTCCCTCAGTAGCCCCTGAACCAGGCTTCAATGACGAGGTGTCCGGCGCGCAGATTGTCTTCGGCATTGCAAGGCGGGTTCCTCTTCCGAATACTCCAAAACAACCCGCGAACACAAAGAACGTGTCCGGCTCTGCAAAACAAGTACTGCACAGAACCGTAGAGAGTATAATATTTCGCGAGTCCAATCTACTGACAAATTTTTGTAGCATGATGCCACGTCACCACCCGGTCATTATTTCAAACCGTTTTTCGGCCTGCCGCTCCATGTTTTGAGATGCGGTTCCATTGGCACGTCTTGTCAAAGCAAAGATCGTGTCCCCTTATTGCGGGATCCTCATCAATACGAGCGTGGGTAACCTAACCGTGCCGTCTGCGCGGCCCTTGGGAACAGGTGAGTTTTAATGCAAGTGGGGAGGCGCTTGATATTCGCAGCCTTTATAAAGGGATAAGGATTTCACTTTTTCACCCACGCCTTCTTCCTCCTTGCCCATCCATTCTCGAGCTCCAGCGCCCAAGCTTCCATCCTTTCCACCTCAAAAAAAGCTCTCCAGCCATGTCCAGCTCTGGAGCGCAGGGCAAGTGGATGGTTTCCTCCGTCAAGGAGAAGGACATCACCGAGCTCCGGGAGGCCGGGTACTTAGCCCCGGAAATCACTCACCGGCTTCCAGCCCCAGGGCAGATCATCCCTAACCCGGAGCCCCATGATAGGGTGGTATTCATCCCTCATTTCGTCCGCGGACTGGGATTCCATCTTCACCCATTTGTCCGCGAACTCATGTTCTACTACGGGGTGGACTTCCACGATCTGGCCCCCAATTCTTTCCTCAACATCTCGGCATTTATCGTCGTGTGCGAGGCCTTCCTCCGCATCCCACCCCACTTCGGACTGTGGCTCAAGATTTTCAATGTGAAGCCGAAGGTGGTGGATGGTCAACACGCAGAGTGCGAAGGCGCCATGGTGAGCAAGATGCCCAACGTCACATGTCCCAAAGGTACCTTCGTAGAGACCATAAAAGGGTGGCAACAGCTATGGTTCTATGTCATAGAACCCCGCGACTCCACCTGGGCCGCGGCTCCCGAATTTAAGTCCGGGGCCCCAATGCGGCTCACATCCTGGCTCGAGAAGGTTCTAGACTGGGCTTCGTTAGATGAGCTGACGCCGCTGCAGACACGTATCAACAGCATGTTGGACAAGAACATTAAGCTCGTCAACGTGATCCAGGTGATGCTTGTTCGCCGGATCCTTCCCTGCCAGCGCCGAACTTGCCATTTGTGGGAGTTTGATGCGGCTAAGCACCAGACCTTGCAATGGTTCTTCGGCACTAAGAACGAAGATATCTGGAAGGTGCTATTCAAGGGAAACCAGACGTGGCCAGAGACGACCGAGGACCGCGGTCACGACCTGGCTCATCCAGCCAGTCCGGCAAGTTCTCCATATTACGAGGTACATCCTCCCCCTGTATATTCGAGGAAGATGTCTGAGCTTCCCAATCTAACTTTTAGGGCTGGACAAAGAAGGCGAAGTGAATCCAGTGTCCGGCTCCACTGCCCAAGGACCCAGCTATCCCGCGTCTGATGAAGATGCTGGTTCCAGCGCCCTATCAGGCGCCGGAGAAGAAGGCCAAGAAAAAGGCCAAGGAGACCAGAAGTGGTCTCCGTCGCAAGGGCGCTTCGGACGTGACGTCCGAAGACGCCGAGACTCACTCCTCCACCGCCGAGGAGGAGGAGGAGGAGGAAAGAAATTCTCCCTCTGAGGGGGGCAGGAAGAAGAGGGCGGCCTCCACAAAGCTGGAGGCAGAGGCATCCAAGAAGGGGAAGGTCTCCCTCGTAGATAACTCCGTGTGGGACATTGATAGCAGCCCAGAGCAGCGCCCCCGAGATAAGCCTCTGGCCAAAACGTGAGTACTCAAAGAACCTGACACATTCATATATCCGCCTCTTTACTTCATAGTTTTAACGTGTTGAATCATGCACTTGCAGTCCGACTCGCTCCGTCCTCGAGCGGTCCTTATCGTCGGGGAATTCGCTGGCCTCGAAGGTGATGGAAAGCGGGTCCCTTCCGTCGACCTCCTCTCCCAGGGCCATGGATGACACCGAGGTGTTATCTTGAAGGATCCCAGGCCAGGGAGAGGTGCGGGAGGCCATCAGGGCGGCGCCATAGGATGAAACCTCGGCCGCTGGACACATGGGGGAGCGAATTCTCATGGAGACTGGCGATGGGGGCCATATCCAATTCGGCCCTCAGCCGAATACGGACCCGGAGACCTATACGGCTCCAGAATCTGGCAAGCAACCTCCTCTGAAAGAAGGAGGTGTGCCCATTCCGCTGGTGACCTCTGTCCAACCAGAGGTACCGGACACTCTACTGGAAGCGCTGCGAAGTGCTTCCATTGTTGAGGAACACCGTACCCTCATGGGTACGGTGATTGAGAAGATTCAGTCCGCCAAGAGCGGACTGACCGAAGCCTGCACCAGCCTTCTAACAGGCTTTGAGGTAAGCAACACAATTATGTGAAAAGAATGTCACAGTATAGATAGTAGCCCCGGAGACTCTGTCTGGTGTTCGGAAAGAAAAACGGACAGAGGATCAAATAGCTTTCGTAGGAGACTAACCATATATGTCTATGTGAATAAGCAGGCTTCGTTGCTAGCCGCGACTTCTCATGCTGCCGAAGTCTCCGGACTGAAGCAGAGTCTGGATCGGGCCGAGGAAGAGCTCGGCCGAGTGAAAAAACAACTAGAGGACAAGCAAGGTATGTAATGACTTTTTGTGTATCAGAAGGGATTGATGATTTATGTTGACTATAGTGCCACGGTATTTGTAGGAGCGGTGACCGAGGTGGAGGCCCTTAAAAAGGCGCTGGCCGAGGCCAAAAACAAAGCGGCAAAGGAGCAAGCCGCCCGTGAAAAACATGAGGCCAGGGTTGAGGAGGTCCAGCAGGAGCTCCAGGACGCCGTTAAGAAATGCGAGTCCTTGGAGCGCAATATTGCGGATCAAGAGACCGAACTCGCCAAGGCTCGCCAAAGCGCACAAGATGCCCGGGTTGAAACCCAGGGCGCCCTCCAGGAAATCCAAGAGGCCAGGAAAATCGCGGCGGGTAAGGCTTTTATTATGCAAAGCAAGTATGTGAAGAAGAGATATCTCTTACTAACCCGAATGTGGAGTTCTCTAGGGGCATTTGCGGATCTGCCGCGCAGTGTTTCTGACGCTGCAGAATTCTTCCGAGCCGAAGAGGGGAGCTCAACGAAGAAGCTGTTCTGGTCGGAATACCTTGCGCCAGAACATCTGGTGCCCTTTAGCGATCAACTAAAACAGCTGGTCGAACTGCATAGGGTGGCCTAACTAGCCATGAAGGAATTGATAATCCGGCTTTGGTCTGCCGAAGCTATACCCAGCAGCTACTTCGGCCTCGTGAAGCGGCTGGTCAATGCCTGCCCCCGGCTTGACATCATCAAGCGGTCGGTCTGCATCGAGGGTGCGCGGATGGCCTTCGCCCGCGTCAAGGTGCAGTGGGCGAAGATGAACACCGTCAAGCTCGCGACCGAAGGGCCGCCCGCTGGAAAGGAGCACTACACGCCCGAGCGGAATTTTGAAGATGTCCTGGAGGGATCTCGCATTGTAGCGGAGCAATGTGCTAAGGAAGTTATTTTTGAATGAAATACTTTCATGTTATCCTGTCCCGTATGGTGGAACAATGATGTTATGTAATATAATGCTTGTTATTATTAAAATTCTACCTCCTGTGCGGCTGTTTTTATTAAATCTTGGGAGTTGGCCAGTCGTCTGCTTCAGCCCCCACATAGGTAGTACGGGGGTATCCGGGATGGAATCTAAACACTCTTGACCCAAAAACTTGGTCCTTGAAGGAGGTATTTAGCGCAACGAACCAGGCAATCGGACTATGTGGCTTTATCACCCTCACTAAGCCATAGGAGTTTGACAATAAAAATGTAGGCGCAGCCCTAGTTAGATTTTAATCCGGACTAGGGTGCTGTAAACGCCAGATCGGACTGAGGCCGATCAATCGCGTAATGCGGAAAAAATCGCAAAACATTTGTAACCTCCGAATAGCTGATCGGCTCACGCCGCATCATGACAGTCAGTTTTCGGCTTTCTCTACTGAGGTGCTCGTCTGGATAAACCAGGACACAATCGCAGTAGTTCTCCCTTTACTACCCTAGCCGATAGAGCGGAACGTAAGGTAGTAAGCACAGGAGCCGGGCAACCCAACTATTGACCAAAGACATGATTCGGAGCCAATGCATATAATGCTAAAATTCGGGGCGCCGAACTGTACTGTAAAAGTGTTCGGACTTTTGTTGCCATAGTATGGAGCGTAATAAAGCCCCTGGCCAATTAAAGCATACCAAAGTGTGCGTGCGCAATCGATAAGAATAACGAAATAAAATGAGATTGTAAGCTAGTGCCACGTAAGTAGGGCCGCCAATAGTTCTCGTTGTAATTTGATTGATACGTCAAAACGTATTTGTACAAGTAGTGCGATAAGCACCCTGGCTATTTAACATGCCAAGACCAAGGGGGAGCTACGTGCGAGTCCTGAGAATAGGTAGGACGATCATCGAAGAGAACGTCTAGAGATTCCCCCACACGTGTGTGCCGCCTTGATGTATCCGTCCCTCGAAAGGACCGACGATCAGGTCACCGTTACGGATCTGTGGAAAAGAAACCTGAAAAAGATATAAAAGGAAAAGTGAAAGTATGTGTATCCGGGGAAGGTTGAAGCCGTATTGTGGACCACAGTCTGGTTATGCCTCCGTCTCTGCCCATGGTATTTTGAGTGCGTAGTTATGTGTGTGCGGTACGTATGAAACCATTTGGTCAGGACTGAGATGGAGGCCGAATTGCTAGTCTGACTCCTGACGAGCCGGACTGTCAAGCTGTGGAGTAGTCCGGACTCGTTTGACAGTGTCCGGGAGCTTGGCCGCTGAATTAAAATTCTACCTTAAAAGGCCGCTCTGTACTTCTGTTGCCAGGGCTGCAGTGTGTTCTTCAGTATGGAGGGAACGCTGTGTGTTTCCATTGACTGTTATGACCCCGCGTGGTCCGGGCATCTTGAGCTTGAGATAAGTGTAGTGTGGCACCGCATTAAATCGAGCGAATGCGGTTCATCCGAGCAGTGCGTGATAGCCACTGCAGAAGGGGACGATTGAGGGAGTCCTGGACTAAGGGGTCCACGGGCGTCCGGCCTGTTAGCCATGGGCCGGACTGATGGGCTGTGAAGATGCGAAGACCGAAGACTGCACCCGTGTCTGGATGGGACTCTCCTTGGCGTGGAAGGCAAGCTTGGCGACCGAATATGTAGATTCTTTTCCTTTGTAACCGACCTTGTGTAACCCTAGATCCTCTCGGTGCCTATATAAACCGGAGGACTTAGTCTGGAAAGGGGGGATATACTCATTACCATAGTCATACAGGCTAGACTTCTAGGGTTTAGCCATTACGATCTCGTGGTAGATCAACTCTTGTAATACTCATATTCATCAAGATCAATCAAGCAGGAAGTAGGGTATTACCTCCATAGAGAGGGCCTGAACCTGGGTAAACATCGTGTCCCCTGTCTCCTGTTACCATCGACCTTAGACGCACAGTTCAGAACCCCCTACCCGAGATCCGCCGGTTTTGACACCGACATTGGTGCTTTCATTGAGAGTTCCACTGTGTCGTCGACGAAAGGTTCAATGGCCCCTTCAATCGTTGATAGTGACGCTGTCCAAGGAGAAACCTTCCTCCTCAGACAGAACTTCGTGTTCGGCGGCTTCGCACTGCGGGCCAACTCGTTTGGCCACTAGGATCATATAGATAGCTACGCCCCTGGCCATCAGGTCAGATTTTGGAGCTTGAACTACGTCGCGGACATCCGTGGAGATTTGATCTTCGCCGGCTTCGAGACCGCGGCGACCGCTCCCGGTCACCTTGATGAACATGACCTAAATCTGGCGTCAGACTGCATCTAGGAGATAGCTCCTGCGACCACTCCGGCCTTTGATCCAGAGCACACTGCGACATCCAAGGATTGGAGGTTCAAGCCCACCACGGAAGCCACAGATTCCCCGGCATTGGAGCCGCACATGGACTTAATCTCACGCAACACTCGTGTCACCGGAACTCCGGACTCTTCTCCAGGTATAAGTTCCGAACCATGTGAGTCCGCGGATACCGAACTCGATCGCTTGTCGATCTTTGAGTCTAGCACCGCAGACATCTTCCAGCATTCTCCCTTGGGTGATGTGCTAAATTCGTTAAGAAACTTGTCCTTGGCGGGGGACTCACAGCCGAATTATGTCCGGTTCGAACTGGAGGCTGATGATGAAGGAGAATTTCGCTTCCCACCCACCACCCACTTCATAGCCACTGTTGAAGACTTAACCGACACACTTGACTATGACTCCGAAGACATTGACGGCATGGACGATGATGCCGGAGACGAGGAGGCCCAAAACCCGCCGTTCACCGGACGATGGAAGGCCACTTCCTCATATGATGTCTACATGGTAGATACGCCGAAAAATAATAGCGGCGATGACAAGGAAAACCTAGCAAAGGAGGACCCTCCTAAAACACAACCAAAGCGCCGGCGTCAGCGGCGCCGCTCTAAATCCCGCCGCAGCAGGGATAGCAACACCGGCACAGGAGACGACAACACACTCCGGATGGTGCCGAAGACACAGAAGAACCCGATGAACAAACTGCCGAGCGAGACAATCTGGAATGAGGGCATGCCAGGCCTAATGAACAGGCCATAGAAGAAGACTCGGAGGACGGTAGATACCGTCCGCCCTCCAAGGAGGAGGTGAGCCTCGGCAACGAAGACTTCATCGCGCCTGAGGAACCCCTGTAGCAGGAGCGCTTCAAGTGCCCGCTAATAGCCACCGCAAGGAGCCTGAAAAAGAAACAGCAGCAGCTTCAAGCTGACCAAGATCTGCTCGTCGACAGATGGACTGATGTCCTGGAAGCCAAAGAATATGACCTCAGACGCCCAGCCAAGAGTTACCCAAAGTGAAGGTTGCTACCTCAGTTCGATGAAGAGGCGCCGGAGCCCGTACCTCCCTCGTGTAACGCGGCCGACCGAACACTACGCGGTCAGGACAGTGCGGCGGATCGACCACCTCCTGGTCGGGATAGAGCGGCAATTCAGGCCGAACAGCCCGCCCCGCCGCCACGGAAAAATAGAGACAAAATAGTTCGGGGCATACATACGACCGCCGGCAAACCCTGGGCAGTAGAGCAGGACATACAAGATCGATCTACGGATCGCGAGGACGTGCCTCAACATGCGAAGACGGCTACCTATTCGGACATGACAAACCTAGTCACGCTCGAGCCGATAACCATAGACGGACTCCATCGGAGTTACGTCGCGACGCGGCCCAATATAGAGGCGCCGCACACCCTCTTTGCTTCACTGATGAAGTAATGGACCATGAATTCCCCGAAGGGTTCAAGCCCGTCAATATCGAATCATACGACGGAACAACCGATCCCGCGGTATGGATCGAGGATTTTATTCTCCACATTCACATGGCCCGCAAAGATGACCTCCATGCTATCAAATGCCTCCCACTAAAACTCAAAGGGCCAGCTCGGCACTGGTTAAACAGCCTGCCTGAAAACTCCATCAGCAGCTGGGAGGACTTGGAAGAAGCCTTTCTTGAAAACTTCCAAGGTACATACGTCCGGCCGCCAGACGCCGATGACTTAAGTCACATAGTTCAACAGCCCGGAGAGTCAGCCAGGAAATTCTGGACTAGGTTCCTAACTAAAAAGAACCAGATCGTCGATTGTCCGGATGCAGAAGCCCTAGCGGCCTTTAAACATAGCATCCGCGATGAATGGCTCGCCCGCCACCTCGGCCAAGAAAAGCCGAAATCTATGCCCGCCCTCATGACCCGCTTTTGTGCGGGTGAGGACAGCTGGCTGGCTCGTAGTAAAAATACGGCCAGCAAGGCAGGCCCCTTCGAGGCCAAAAACAACAACAGCAAGCCCCGACGCAGCAGACACAAACGCCGAAGCAATGGCGATAGCACCGATGAAACTGCTGTACACGCCAGATTCAGCGGCTCCAAGTCCGGTCAGTGGAAAAAGTTGTATCAAAGAAACAATCAGGGACCATCTAGCATGGACCGCATACTTGACCGTCCGTGCCAAATTCATGGCACCCCGCACAAAGTAGCTAATCATACCAACATAGACTGCTGGGTTTTTAAGCAAGCCTGCAAGTTAAACACCGAGAATAAGGAAAAGGGATCGCAGAGCGAGGACGATGACAAGGAGCCCCTGCAGCCAACCACAGGGGGACAGAAGAAGTTTCCCCCTCAAGTCAAAACAGTAAACATGATATACGCTACACACATCCCCAAAAGGGAGCGCAAGCGTGCACTAAGGGACGTTTATGCGATAGAGCCAGTCGCCCCAAAATTCAACCCATGGTCATCATGCCCGATCACTTTTGATCGTCGGGATCATCCGACCAGTATCCGACACGGCAGATCAGCCGCACTAGTCCTAGACCCAATCATCGACGGATTCCACCTAACGCGAGTCCTCATGGACGGTGGCAGCAGCCTCAATCTGCTCTATTAGGACACAGTATGCAAAATGGGCATTAACCCATCACAGATCAAACCTACAAGGACTACCTTTAAGGGAGTCATACCAGGCGTAGAGGCCCGCTGTACGGGCTCAATCACACTAGAAGTTGTCTTCGGATCTCCGGATAACTTCCGAAGCGAGGAGTTAATCTTCGATATCGTCCCCTTTCGCAGCGGCTACCACGCACTGCTCGGACGAAACGCATTCGCTCGATTCAATGGAGTGCCACACTATGCCTATCTTAAGCTCAAGATGCCCGGTCCATGCGGCGTTATCACGGTCAATGGAAATACGGAACGCTCCCTCCGTACAGAGGAGCACACCGCCGCCCTAGCAGCAGAAGTACAGAATGGCCTTCTCAAGCAGAACCATAATCCGGCTGCCGTGCACCTGGACACCGTTAAGAAGGTCCGGACTACGCTGCAACAGGACAGCTCGACTCGTCAAGAGCTCGATTAGCAATTTGGCCTCCGTCCCAGCCCCGATCAGGCAGTGGCATTTGTACCACGCGTACATAATTACGCACTAGAAATCCCATGGGCATCGACTGAGGCACAACTAGCTTGTGGTCCACAGTTTGGCTCGACCGATCCCGGAGACACATATACTGTCAATGTTTCCTTTTTCCTTTTCCAGGTTTATTTTACATAGGCCTTCTTCGACGGCCCGACCACCGATCATGTCAAAGGATAAAAACACCAAGGAGGCAAGGAGCTTTGGCATACAAGGGAATCTCCAGGTGGTCTCTGCTAACGATTGCTATACCTGTTTTACATACCCGCACGCAGCTTGCTCTTGGTCATGGCATCTTAAATAGCCTTACTTGCTTATCGCATTTCTTGTACAAGTACGCCTCGACGTATTAATCACATTACAATGGTAAATAAATGGTAGCATCAGCTTATTACTTGATTTTCTCCTTGCCTTTGTACTTATTACTCATCGAATCCGTACACCCTGGTACGTATCACTTCGCCAAGGGCTTCATCACGCCCCACATCACGGCAATAAAGTCCGAACACTTTTAAAAGTACAGTTCGGCACCCCGAACTTATAGCATTATATGCATCGGCTCCGAATCATGTCTTTGGTCAATAGTTGGGTTGCCCGGCTCCTGTGCTTACTACCTTATGTTCCGCTATATCGGCTAGGGTAGTAAAGGGAGAACTACTGCGATTGTGTCCCGGTTCTTCCGGACGAGCACCTCAGTAGAGAAAGCCGAAAGCTGACTGTCATGATGCAGCAAGAGCTGGTCAGCTGTTCGAGAGGTTTCAAATCCTTAGAGATTTTTTCCGCTTTATGCGAGGAATCGGTTTTTATCCGACCAGGCGTGCATAGCGCCCCTAGCTCGGCCTTCCAAATACCAGGGGCTTCGCCAAGATTCTTATTGTCAAACCCCTATGGCTACGTGAGGGTGATAAAAGCCGTATAGTCCGATTGCCTTGTTCGTTGCACTAAACACCTCCTTTCAGGTCCAGAATGTGGAGTAAACAGTGTTTAGATTTATCACGAACACCCCCGTAGTATCTACATGGGGGCAGAAGCCGATGACTGGTTAACCGTCAGGTTACATAAACGGCAGCACTGGAGGTAAAATTTTAAGAGTCACAACCATTATATTACATAACGACCTTGTTTCATGTTACAAGACAGGATAACATGAATGTTTTCATGGGAATATAACATCCTTCGGACATTGCTCCGCCACGAGGCGGGATCCCTCCAGGACACCATCAAAATATAGCTCGGGTCGGCGGTGCTCCATGCCCTCAGGCGGCCCTTCGATCATCAGCTTCTTGGCATCCATCTTCACCCAGTGCGTCTTGACGTGGGCGAAGGCCATCCGTGCACCTTCAATGCAGACCGACCGCTTTATGACTTCAAGCCGCGGACAGGCACTAACAAGCCGCTTCACAAGTCCGAAGTAGCTGCTGGGCATAGGCTCGGCAGGCCATAGCCGGACTATTAGGTCCTTCATGGCTAGCTCGGCCGCCTTGTGCAGCTCGACCAACTGTTTCAGCTAGTCACTGAAGGGCACCGGATGTTCTGGTCCGAGGTATTGAGACCAGAACAGTTTCTCCTAAGAACTCCCTTCTTTGGCTTGATAGAACTCGGCAGCATCCGATATGCTGCGCAACAAATCCGTAAACGCCCGTGGAGAGCTCCAAATTCGGGTAAGTAAAAGGAACGTTTCCTTCACAGACTTGCTTTGCATAATAAAAGCCTTACCCGCCGCGATCTTCTTGGCCACCTGGATTTCCTGGAGGGCACTCTAGGCTTCGGCTCGGGCATCTCGCACGCTCTGGCGGGCCGTCGCAAGTTCGGACGTTTGCGTCTTAGAATCACGCTCCAAGGACTCATACTTCTTGACGGCAACCTGGAGCTCTTGCTGGACCTCGCCGACCCGGGCCTCGTGCTTCTCGCGTGCGGCGCGCTCCTTGGCCGCTTTGTCCTCGGCCTCGGCTAACGCCTTCTTGAGGGCCGCCACCTCGGTCGTGGCCCCTAACAAAGCTCTTGACGCTTTAGTCCGCACGAAGCATTCATTCTTCCTAAAATATATGCGCAGGTTAATGCATACCTTGGCTGTCCTCTAGCCGCTTCTTTACGAGGCCGAGCTCTTCGTTGGCCTGCTCCAGGCTCTGCTTCAGGCCGGAGACCTCCGCAGTATGAGCGGCAGCAGCCAGCAGCGATGCCTGCTTATTGATACGTCTCCAACGTATCTATAATTTTTGATTGTTCCATGCTATTATATATTCTGTTTTGGATGTTTAATGGGCTTTATTATACACTTGTAGATTTTTGCAATAAGTATGTGAGTTCTTTATGACTAATGTTGAGTCCATGGATTATACGCACTCCCACCCTTCCATCATTGCTAGCCTCTTCGGTACCGTGCATTGCCCTTTCTCACCTTGAGAGTTGGTGCAAACTTCACCGGTGCATCCAAACCCCGTGATACGATACGCTCTATCACACATAAACCTCCTTATATCTTCCTCAAAACAGCCACCATACCTACCTATTATGGCATTTCCATAGCCATTCCGAGATATATTGCCATGCAACTTTCCACCATTCCGTTTATCATGACACGTTTCATGATTGTCATATTGCCTTGCATGATCATGTAGTTGACATCGTATTTCTGGCAAAGCCACCATGCATATTATTCATACATGTCACTCTTGATTCATTGCCCATCCCGGTACACCGCCGGAGGCATTCATATAGAGTCATACTTTGTTCTAATATCGAGTTGTAATCATTGAGTTGTAAATAAATAGAAGTGTGATGATCATCATTCATACAGCATTGTCCCAAAAAAAGAAGAGAAAGGCCAAAAAAAGGAAAGGCCCAAAAAAAGAAATAAAAAATAAAATAAAGAAGGGGCAATGCTACTATCCTTTTTTCCACACTTGTGCTTCAAAGTAGCACCATGATTTTTTATGATAGAGAGTCTCTTGTTTTGTCACTTTTATATACTAGTGGGAATTTTTCATTATAGAACTTGGCTTGTATATTCCAACAATGGGCTTCCTCAAATGCCCAAGGTCTTCGTGAGCAAGCAAGTTGGATGCACACCCACTTAGTTTCTTTTGTTGAGCTTTCATACATTTATAGCTCTAGTGCATCCGTTGCATGGCAATCCCTACTCCTTGCATTGACATCAATCGATGGGCATCTCCCTAGCTCGTTCATTAGCCGTGTCGATGTGAGACTTTATCCTTTTTTGTCTTCTCCACATAACCCCCATCATCATATTCTATTCCACCCATAGTGCTATATCCATGGCTCACGCTCATATGTTGCGTGAAAGTTGAAAAAGTTTGAGATTACAAAAGTATGAAACAATTGCTTGGCTTGTCATCCGGGTTGTGCGTGATGAGAGCATTCTTGTGTGACGAAAATGGAGCATGACCAAACTATATGATTTTGTAGGGATGAACTTTCTTTAGCCATGTTATTTTGAGAAGACATAATTGCTTAGTTAGTATGCTTGAAGTATTATTATTTTGATGTCAATATTAGACTTTTATCTTGAATCTTTCGGATCTGAATATTCATACCACAAATAAGAGAATTGCATTAAGGAATATGCTAGGTAGCATTCCACATCAAAAATTCTGTTTTTATCATTTACCTACTCGAGGACGAGCAGGAATTAAGCTTGGGGATGCTTGATACGTCTCCAACGTATCTATAATTTTTTATTGTTCCATGCTATTATATATTCTGTTTTGGATGTTTAATGGGCTTTATTATACACTTTTATATTATTTTTGGGACTAACCTATTAACCGGAGGCCCAGCCCAAATTGCTGTTTTTTGCCTATTTCAGTGTTTCGCAGAAAAGGATATCAAACGGAGTCCAAACGGAATGAAACCTTCGGGAACGTGATTTTCGGAACAAATGTGATCCAGAGGACTTGGAGTGGACGTCAAGCAACAGACGAGCAAGCCACGAGGTAGGAGGGCGCGCCTACCCCCCCCCCCCCAGGGCGCGCCCTCCACCCTCGTGGGCCCCTCGTGGCTCCACCGACCTACTTCTTCCTCCTATATATACCTACGTACCCCCAAACCATCAGAAGCGACCACGAAAACCTAATTCCACCGCCGCAACCTTCTGTACCTGTGAGATCCCATCTTGGGGCCTTTTCCGGCGTCCTGCCGGAGGGGGCATTGATCACGAGGGCTTCTAGATCAACACCATAGCCTCTCCGATGATGTGTGAGTAGTTTACCTCAGACCTTCGGGTCCATAGTTATTAGCTAGATGGCTTCTTCTCTCTCTTTTGATCTCAATACAAAGTTCTCCTCGATTCTCTTGGAGATCTATTTGATGTAACTCTTCTTTTTGTGGTGTGTTTGTCGAGATCCGATGAATTGTGGGTTTATGATCCAGATTCTCTATGAACAATATTTGAATCTCCTCTGAATTCTTTTATGTATGATTGGTTATCTTTGCAAGTCTCTTCGAATTATCAGTTTGGTTTGGCCTACTAGATTGATCTTTCTTGCAATGGGAGAAGTGCTTAGCTTTGGGTTCAATCTTGCGGTGTCCTTTCCCAGTGACAGCAAGGGCAGCAAGGCACGTATTGTATTGTTTCCATCGAGGATAAAAACATGGGGTTTATATCTTATTGCATGAGTTTATCCCTCTACATCATGTCATCTTGCTTAAAGCGTTACTCTGTTCTTATGAACTTAATACTCTAGATGCATGCTGGATAGCGGTCGATGTGTGGAGTAATAGTAGTAGATGCAGAATTATTCCAGTCTACTTGTCACGGACGTGATGCCTATATACATGATCATACCTAGATATTCTCATAACTATGCTCAATTCTATCAATTGCTCGACAGTAATTCGTTTACCCACCGTAATACTTATGCTATCTTGAGAGAAGCCACTAGTGAAACCTATGGCCCCCGGGTCTATTTTCCATCATATTAATCAACCATCAAGCTATTTCTATTACCGTTTATTTTGCTTTCTTTACTTTTAGTCTTTATCATAAAAATACCAAAAATATTATCTTATCATCTCTATCAGATCTCACTCTCGTAAGTGACCGTGAAGGGATTGACAACCACTTTATCACGTTGGTTGCGAGGTTCTTATTTGTTTGTGTAGGTGCGTGGGACTCGAGTGTAGTCTCCTACTGGATTGATACCTTGGTTCTCAAAAACTGAGGGAAATACTTACGCTACTTTACTGCATCACCCTTTCCTCTTCAAGGGAAAACCAACGCATTGCTCAAGAGGTAGCACTTATTCACATAGACATCTTATGTTAGGCTCCTGCAAAAATTGTTTCGATCCTCTGTTCGCCTTTTTCTTTCCAAACACCGAACAGAGCATCAGGGGCTACTGTCTACACTGTGATATTCTTTTTACAATTATTACCTCAAAGCCTGTTAAAAAGGCTAGCGCAGGCCTCGGTCAGTCCGCTTTTGGCGGACTGAACCTTTTCGATCACCATACCCAAAAGGGCACCGTGTTCATCCACAATGGAGGCGCCTCGCAGCGCTTCCGGCAGATTATCCGGTGCCTCTGGTTGGACAGAGGTCACCGGCAGAACAGGCACACCTCCTCCTTTTGGGGAAGGCCGTTCGCTGAACTCCGGAGCCGTATAGGTCTCCGGAATGGTATCCGACTGAGGGCCGAATGGAATTTGGCACCCATCACCAGTCCCCATGGAGGCTTTTTTTCCCCATGTGCCCGGCTGCCAAGGAGTCATCCTGGGACGCCATCCTGACGATCTCCAGAACCTCCCCTCGGTCTGGGAAGGTCCTTTGGGACACCATCTCGTCATCACCCTTGGGCAAGACAGAGTGAGCGGGCGGTGGAGACATGTTAGCCATCTCCTTTGGGTCTAGCGAACCCTCTGTCGAGGATCGTGGGGAGCTATCGCGGGCCGGACTGCAATGGCACAATTTAAACATATTAATATTACAAAGCGGACAGGCCAGGCATCTGATGTGCATAAGATTTGGGGTACTTACGAGGCAGCCCGAGGCTTGGTCCGGGGTATTCGCTCCGGACTGCTATTGACATCCCACGCGGAGTTATCCGCAAGGGAGCCCTTCCTCCTCTTGGGCGCCTTTGCCTCCAGATTTGTGGCGGCCCCCCTTTTCTTCCTTCCCCCCTCAAGGGGGGAGCCGCTTTCTTCCTCCACCTCACCGTCGTCTTCGGCGGCCGAAGAGTCAGTCTCGTCTTCGGACAACATGTCCGAAGCACCCTTTCGGCGAAGGCCACTCCTGGTCCCTTTGGTCGTCTTCTTGGCCTTCTTCTCCGGTACATCATAAGACGCCGGAAACAGCATCTTCGTCAGGAGGGGGGTTTCTTCATATTCGGGTAGCGGAGCTGGACAATTAATCCGCCCCACTATGTCGGTCCAGGCCTAAAAGAAATTGATAGGAAGGCTTAGACTCCTTCCTCAAAATATGCCAGTAAAGGCTATACCTTGAAAACATGAAAGAGCTTACCGAACTAGCCTGGCGCTTTAAGCTAAGCCCACAATCCTCGGTCGTAGGCGGTGGTGTCTCGCCGGCCTTGAAGAGCACTTTCCAGATGTCTTCGTGCGTCGTGCCGAAGAGTGCTAGCAGCGTCTGGTGCTCGGCCGGATCGAACTCCCACAAATGGCAGGTCCGGCGTTGGCACGGAAGGATCCGGCGAATGAGCATAACCTGGATCACGTTGACAAGTTTGATCTTCTTAGTTATCATGTTCTAGACGCACGTCTAGAGCCCAGTCAGCTCGTTCGAAGAACCCCAGGTTAGGCCCTTCTCTTGCCAAGAGGTGAGCCGCATCGGAACTCCGGATCGGAATTCGAGGGTCGCCGCCCAGTTGGTATCGCGCGGCTCGGTGATGTAGAACCACCCCAACTGCCATCCCTTCACCGTCTCCACAAAAGAGCCTTCGAGCCAGGTGACACTGGGCATCTTGCCCACCATGGCACCTCCGCACTCTGCTTGTTGACCGCTCACCACCTTTGGCTTCACATTGAAGGTCTTCAGCCACAGGCCAAAGTGAGGCGGGATGCGGAGAAAGGCCTCGCACACGACTATAAATGCCGAGATGTTGAGGATAAAGTTAGGGGCTAGATCATGGAAGTCTAGCCCGTAGTAAAACATCAGTCCGCGGACGAACGGGTGGAGAGGGAATCCCAGCCCGCGGACGAAATGCGCGAGGAACACCACCCTCTCATGAGGCTCGGGGGTAGGGACGATATGTCCCTTGGCCGGGAGTCGGTGAACGATCTCCTTGGCCAGGTATCCGGCCTCTCGGAGTTCCTTGATATCTCTCTTCTTAACGGAGGAGGCCATCCACTTGCCTCCAGCTCTGGATCCGGACATGGTTGGAGTGCTTTCTCGGGCGGGGAAAGCTAGAGCTTGGGCGCTAGAGCTCAAGAATGGAAGGGCAGAGGAAGGAGAAGGCGTAGGTGAATGAGGACGAATCCTTATGCCCTTATAAAGGTCGCGAATATCAAACGCCTACCCACTCGCCCTAAAACTCACCTATTCCCAAGGGCTGTGTAAACGGCACGGTTGGGTTACCCACGCCCGCATTGATGAGAATCCCGCAATAAGGGGACACGATCTCTGCTTTGACAAGACGTGCCAATGACAACCGCGCGTCGGACGTGGAGCGGCAAACGAAAAACGGTTCGAAATTACGACCGGACAGATATGACGTCATGTTACAAAAAGTTGCCAGCGGATTGGACTCATGTAAAATTATATTCTCTCTGCGGTTGTGTGTGGTGTGTGTCTTGCAGGTCCGGACACATCGATACGTCCGAAGACTATTTTGAAGTTCGGAAAGAAGGGAACCCGCCTTGCAATGCCGAAGACAAATCTGCGCGCCGGACTCCTCGTCATTGAAGCCAGGTTCAGGGGCTACTGAGGGAGTCCTGGACTAAGGGATCCTCGGGCGTCCGGCCTATTAGCCATGGGCCGGACTGATGGGCTGTGAAGATACGAAGACCGAAGACTGCACCCGTGTCCGGATGGGACTCTCCTTGGCATGGAAGGCAAGCTTGGCGACCGAATATGTAGATTCTTTTCCTTTGTAACCGACCTTGTGTAACCCTAGATCCTCCCGGTGCCTATATAAACCGGAGGACTTAGTCCGGAAAGGGAGGATATACTCATTACCATAGTCATACAGGCTAGACTTCTGGGGTTTAGCCATTACGATCCTGTGGTAGATCAACTCTTGTAGTACTCATATTCATCAAGATCGATCAAGCAGGAAGTAGGGTATTACCTCCATAGAGGGGCCCGAACCTAGATAAACGTCGTGTCCCCTGTCTCTTGTTACCATCGACCTTAGACGCACAGTTCGGAACCCCCTACCCGAGATCCTCCAGTTTTGACACCGACAACGATATCGAAGATCAACTCTTCGCTTCTGAAGTTGTCCGGGGACCCAAAGACAACTTCCAGTGTGATTGAGCTCGTACAACGAGTCTCTACACCTAGTATAACTCCTTTAAAGGTGGTTTTGGTGGGCTTGATCCCTGATGGATCGATGCCCATTTTGCGCACCGTATCCTGATAGAGCAGGTTGAGGCTGCTGCCACCGTCCATGAGGACTCGCGTCAGGTGGAATCCATCAATTATTGGGTCGAGGACCAGTGCGGCTAAACCGCCATGATGGATACTGGTCGGATGATCCCTGCGATCGAAGGTGATCAGGCATGACGACCATGGATTGAATTTTGGGGCGACTGGCTCTATCGCATAGACGTCCCTTGAGCGCGTGCTTGTGTCCCTCTTGGGGATATGGGTAGCGTATATCATGTTCACTATTTTGACCTGAGGGGGAAACTTCTTCTCTCCCCTTGTGTTCGGTGGACGGGTCTCCTCGTCATCGTCCTCGCTTTGCGACCCCTTCTCCTTGTTCTTGGCATTTATCTTGCCGGCCTGTTTAAAAACCCAGCAACTTCTGTTGGTGTCATTGGCTGGTTTATCAGGGGTGTCGTGTATCTGGCATGGGCGATCGAGTATGCGGTCCAAGCTGGATGAGCCCAAATTGTTCCTTTTGAACGGCTTCTTCCGCTGGCCGGACTTGGAGCCACTAAATCCGGCGTTGACCACCGTGTCGTCGGTCTTATCACCGTTGCTTCGACGCTTGTGTCTGTTGCGTCGGGGCTTGCCGTTGCTATTTCTGGCTTCCGAAGTGCCAGGTTCGCTTGAATTGTTACTGCTACGGGCTAGCCAGCTATCTTCGCCTGCGCAAAAGCGGGTCATAAGCGCCGTGAGGGCTGCCATGGACTTCGGCTTTTCTTCGCCGAGGTGTCGGGCGAGCCATTCATCCCGGATGCTATGTTTAAAGGCCGCTAGGGCTTCGGCATCCGGGCAGTCGACGATCTGGTTCTTTTTGGTTAAGAACCTAGTCCAGAATTTCCTGGCTGACTCTTCGGGTTGTTGAATTATGTGACTTAAGTCGTCGGCATCCGAAAGTCGGACATATGTACCTTGAAAGTTGTCAAGGAAGGCTTCTTCCAAGTCTTCCGAGTTGCCAATGGAGTTTTCGGGCAGACTGTTCAACCAGTGCCGAGCTGGTCCTTCGAGTTTTAGTGGGAGGTATTTGATGGCATGGAGATCATCACCGCGGGCCATATGAATATGGAGAAGAAAATCCTTGATCAATACTGGGGGGTCTATTGTCCCATCATATGATTCGATGTTTACGGGCTTAAACCCTTCTGGGAATTCATGCTCCATTACCTCTTCAGTGAAGCAAAGGGGGTGTGCGACGCCTCTATATCGGGCCGCGTCGCGATGTAGCTCGGATGGAGTCCGTCTGCGGTTCTCGGCCCGGGCATGATTATGATTGTTGTGTCCGGCTAGGTAGCGGTTGTCGCGTGTCGGGGCACGCCCCCGCGATCCATAGATCGATCTGTTCTGATCTACTCTACTGTCCAAGTCCTGCCGCAGGTCATATGTATGTTCCCGAGCTGTTTTATCTCTGACTTTACGGTGAGGTAGTACGGGCTGGTGTTCGGCTTGAGTTGCCGCTTTGTCCCGGCCACGTGGTGGTCGGTCAGCCGCATTGCACGATGATGGTATGGGCTCCAGCGCCTCGTCATCAAACTGAGGTAGCAATTTGCGCTTCGGATAACTTTTGGCCGGGCGCTTGAGGCCGTATTCCTCGGCTGCCAGGACATTAGTCCATCTATCGTTGAGCAAATCTTGATCAGCTTGAAGCTGCTGCTGCTTCTTTTTCAGGCTCCTTGAAGTGGTATTAGCCGGCGCTTGAAGCGCTCCTGCTCGAGAGGTTCCTCAGGCACGATGAAATCCTTGTTGCCGAGGCTCACCTCATCCTCGGAGAGCGGAAGATAATTACTGTCCTCCAAGTCTTCGTTTACGGCCTGTTCATTAGGGCTGACTTGCCCATCTTCCCGTTCACCCTGTTCGGAAGTTGGCTCAACGGGGTCTTCATTGTCTTCGGCATCGTCCGGAGTATTATTTTCTCATGTGCTGGTATTGCTGTTTTTCCTACGGCGTGATTTAGAACGGCGCTGCTGACGCCGGTGCTATGGCTGTATCTCAGGAGGGTTATCCCTGACTGGGTCTTCTTTGTCATCGTCGTTATTCTCTTTGGGTGTATCCACCATATACACATCATACGAAGAGGTGGCCGACCAGCGTCCGGTAAACGGCGGGTTTTGGGCCTGCTCGTCTCCTGCATCGTCGTCCATACCGTCGATGTCTTCGGAGCCGTAATCGAGCATATTGGTTAAGTCCTCAATAGTGGCTATGAAGTGGGAGGTGGGTGGGAAGCGAAATTCCCCGTCATCAACCCCCAGTTCAAACCGGATATAATTCGGTTGTGAGTCCCCTGCTAAGGAGAGGGTTTTTAATGAGTTCAGCACATCGCCTAAAGGTGAGTGCCGGGAGATGTCCGTGGTGCTGAATTCAACAACCAGGGCCTGATCGGCCCTGACGGGCGCGGACGCGCGTGGTTCGGAACCTGTGGCTGGAGAAGAATCCGAGGTTCCGATGACATAGGTCATGCTCGAGGTTGGGTCTGTGTGCGGCTCCAGCGCCGCTAAGTCTGCGGCTCCCGTGGCGGGGTTGAGCTTCCCGTCCTCGGGTGGCGCAATCTGCTCCGGATCTAGGGCCGGAGCACTTACAGGTGCTATCTCCTGGGTATGGTCCGATGATAGATTTAGGTCATGCTCATCGCGGTGGCAGGGAGCGGCTGCCGTGGCCTCGAATCCATCGAAGATCAAGTCTCCGCGGGTATCAGCAACCTAGTTCAAGTTTCCAAACCTGACTTGATGGCCAGGGGCGTAGCTGTCAATCTGCTCTAGATGGCCAAGCGAGTTGGCCCGAAGTGCGAAGCCGCCGAATACGAAGATCTGTCCGGGGAGAAAAACTTCCCCCAGGACAGCTTTGTTTTAGATGATTGACGGGGCCACTGAACCTCTTGAAGACGACGCAGCGGAACTCTCAATGAAAGCACCAATGTCGGTGTCAAAACCGGCGGATCTCAGGTAGGGGGTCCCGAACTGTGCGTCTAAGGTCGATGGTAACAGGAGACAGGGGACACGATGTTTACCCAGGTTCGGGCCCTCTCTATGGAGGTAATACCCTACTTCCTGCTTGATTGATCTTGATGAATATGAGTATTACAAGAGTTGATCTACCACGAGATCGTAATGGCTAAAACCCTAGAAGTCTAGCCTGTATGATTATGATTGTCCCTATGGACTAAACCCTCCGGTTTATATTGACACCGGAGGGGACTAGGGTTATACAAAGTCGGTTACAGAGAAAGGAATCTTCATATCTTGGACGCCGAGCTTGCCTTCCACGCCAAGGAGAGTCCCATCCAAACACGGGTGAGAGTCTTTGGTCTTGTATCTTCATAGCCCATCAGTCCGGCCCATGTCCAATAGGCCGGACGCCCGAGGACCCCTTAGTCCAGGACTCCCTCAACGACACCTCGAAGTCGTCCTCCCTAAGGGGCGAGGAAGCTCGTGGAGGCGTCTCGCTTTCCATCATCTCCGGAGGCAAGTCCCCCGATGAGGAGGACTATTGAGGTAGATAGCGGGCCGGACTGCAAACATATAGTTTAAATGTTACCCTGGCAAACTGAAAAGAACGGGACATGTCTAGAGCATCCTTGTTCACTTACAACTCGGCAAAGGGCTTGTGCCTAGAGAAGAGATCGGCTTCTACATCAGCTTTCGAACCCGAACCATCTGACAAGGACATCTTCCCTCTCTTTGGTGCCTCCACCTCCAAGTCTTCGAAGGCAGTCCTTTTCTTCCCGTGTGGAGAAGGGATACCACCTTCTTCTTCCCCTTCGTCCTCATCTTCAGAAGAGGGAGCTTCAATCTCCCCGGGCGTAGCGTCCGGTATACCTTTAGAGCGGAGGCCACCTTCAGCCCTTTTGTTCTTCTTCTTGTCCTCCTTCGCCGGCATTTCATACGGCACCGGGGCCAGTGATGACCCACAAGTATAGGGGATCTATCGTAGTCCTTTCGATAAGTAAGAGTGTCGAACCCAATGAGGAGTAGAAGGAAATTATAAGCGGTTTTCAGCAAGGTATTCTCTGCAAGCACTGAAATTATCGGTAACAGATAGTTTTCTAATAAGGTAATTTGTAACGGGTAACAAGTAATGAAAGTAAATAAGGTGAAGCAAGATGGCTCGATCCTTTTTGTAGCAAAGGACAAGCCTGGACAAACTCTTATATAGAGAAAAGCGCTCCCGGGGACACATGGGAATTATCGTCAAGCTAGTTTTCATCACGCTCATATGATTTGCGTTCGTTACTTTGATAATTTGGTGTGTGGGTGGACCGGTGCTTGGGTGCTGTCCTTACTTGGACAAGCATCCCACTTATGATTAACTCCTATTGCAAGCATCTGCAACTACAAAAGAAGTATTAAGGTAAACCTAACCATAGCATGAAACATATGGATCCAAATCAGCCCCTTACGAAGCAACGCATAAACTAGGGTTTAAGCTTCTGTCACTCTAGCAACCCATCATCTACTTATTACTTCCCAATGCCTTTCTCTAGGCCCAAACAATGGTGAAGTGTCATGTAGTCGACGTTCACATAACACCACTAGAGGAAAGACAACATACATCTCATCAAAATATCGAACGAATACCAAATTCACATGACTACTAATAGCAAGACTTCTCCCATGTCCTCAGGAACAAACGTAACTACTCACAAATCATATTCATGTTCATAATTAGAGGGGTATTAATATGCATAATGGATCTGAACATACGTTATTCCACCAAATAAACCAACTAGCATCAACTACAAGGAGTAATCAACACTACTAGCAACCCACAGGTACCAATCTGAGGCTTTGGGACAAAGATTGGATACAAGAGATGAACTAGGGTTTGAGAGGAGATGGTGCTGGTGAATATGTTGATGGAGATTGCCCCCCTCCCGATGAGAGGATCGTTGCTGATGATGATGGCGATGATTTCCCCCTCCCGGAGGGAAGTTTTCCCGGTAGAACATCTCTGCCGAAGCCCTAGATTGGTTCCGCCAAGGTTCCGCCTCGTCGCGGCGGAGTTTCTTCCCGAAAGCTTGCTTATCATTTTTTTCTCGGACAAAAGACTTCATATAGCAGAAGATGGGCACCGGAGGCCTGCCAGGGGGCCCACGAGGCATGGCGCGCGCTCAGGGGGGTAGGGCGCGCCCCCCACCCTCGTGGCCAGGGTGTGGGCCCCCTCTGGTATTTTCTTCGCTCAGTATTTTTTATAAATTCCAAAAATGACTTCCGTGAAGTTTCAGGACTTTTGGAGTTGTGCAGAATAGGTCTCTAGTATTTGCTCCTTTTCCAGCTCAGAATTCCAGCTGCCGGCATTCTCCCTCTTCATGTAAACCTTGTAAAATAAGAGAGAATAGGCATAAGTATTGTGACATAATGTGTAATAACAGCCCATAATGCAATAAATATCGATATAAAAGCACGATGCAAAATGGACGTATCAACTCCCCCAAGCTTAGACCTCGCTTGTCCTCAAGCGGAAGCCGATAACGATAAATATGTCCACATGTTTACAGATAGAGGTGTCGATAAAATAAAATACGGACATGAGGGCATCATGATCATTCTTATAAAAGCAACATATATATATATATATTGTCATATGATTTCTTATGCTCAAGTAATAATCTATTCACAATGTAGAGTATGAATTAGAAACTTCATTGAGAACTAACAAACTATAATCTCAGTCATTGAAGCAATTGCAATTTATCATAACATCAGAAAGAGTCAATATAAGAGCTTTTCAGCAAGTCCACATACTCAACTATCATTTAGTCTTTCACAATTGCTAACACTCACGCAATACTTATGGGTATGGAGTCCATAAACCCCACATATGAGTCCACCATACCTTCCTATATGCGGTATCTACCTGCCATTCCAAGTAATTTGTATGTGCCAAACTCTAAACCTTCAAATGAAATTCTGTTTTGTATGCTCGAATAGCTCGTGTATCAACTAGGGTTGTCTGTATCTTCCATACTAGGCGGGTTATTCTCTAGAGGAGTGGACTCCGCTCCTCACTCACGAGAAAATGGCTGGTCACCGGGATGCCCAGTCCCATGCTTTATGCAAATCAAATCAAAATAATTGCAAACAAAACTCCCCCGGGACTCTTGTTAGTTGGAGGCACTCGTTGTTTCGAGCAAGCCATGGATTGATGCTTGTTGGTGGAGGGGGAGTATAAACTTTACCATTCTGTTTGGGAACCGCCTATAATGTGAGTAGCATGGAAGATATCGAGATCTCTCGGTTGTTATGTTGACAATGAAAGTATGCCGCTCAAAATATTATTTATCTCTATTTCAAAATCGAGCTCTGGCACCTCTACAGATCCCTGCTTCCCTCTGCGAAGGGCCTATCTATTTACTTTTATATTGAGTCATCACCTTCTTATTAAAAAGCACCAGCTGGAGAGCACCACTGTCACTTGCATCCATTACTATTAATTTATATTGACTATGACTCGATCTCTTTTACCATGAATTACAATGTTTAGTCAGTCCTTGATCTTCAAAGGTGCTCTGCATTTATGTTTTGCGGTCTCAGAAATATACCATCTTGTTATATCATATTATGATTGTTTTGAGAAAGTGTTGTCATCCGAGATTTTTTATTATTGCTCGCTAGTTGATTATGCCATTGATATGAGTAAACATGAGACCTAAGTGTTATTGTGAATATAGTTAGTCATAATCTTTGCTGAAAACTTGAATGTTGGCTTTACATATTTACAACAACAAGAGCAAACAGAGTTTGTAAAAGTTTTTCTTTAACACTTTCAGTTTATCAACTGAATTGCTTGAGGACAAGCAAAGGTTTAAGCTTGGGGGAGTTGATACGTCTCCGTCGTATCTACTTTTCCAAACACTTTTGCCCTTGTTTTGGACTCTAACTTGCATGATTTGAATGGAACTAACCTGGACTGGCGCTGTTTTCAGCAGAATTGCCATGGTGTTATTTTTGTGCAAACACAAAAGTTCTCGGAATGACCTGAAACTTCACGGAGATTATTTTTGGAAATAATAAAAAATACTGGCGAAAGAATCAAGGCCAGGGGCCCACACCCAGTCCACGAGGGTGGGAGGCGCGCCCCCTGCCTCGTGGGCCCCCTGGTGCTCCACCGACCTCAACTCCTACTCTATATATTCACGTTCGGGGACAAAAAAATTAAGAGAGAAGGATTCATCGCGTTTTACGATACGGAGCCGCCACCAAGCCCTAAACTCTCTCGGGAGGGCTGATCTGGAGTCTGTTCGGGGCTCCGGAGAGGGGAATCCGTCGCCATCGTCATCATCAACCTTCCTCCATCACCAATTTCATGATTCTCACCGCCGTGCGTGAGTAATTCCATCGTAGGCTTGCTGGACGCTGATAGGTTGGATGAGATTTATCATGTAATTGAGGTAGTTTTGTTAGGGTTTGATCCCTAGTATCCACTATGTTCTGAGATTGATGTTGCTATGACTTTGCTATGCTTAATGCTTGTCACTAGGGCCCGAGCGCCATGATTTCAGATCTGAACCTATTATGTTTTCATGAATATATGTGAGTTCTTGATCCTATCTTGCAAGTCTATAGTCACCTACAATGTGTTATGATCCGGCAACCCCGAAGTGACAATAATCGGGACCACTCCCGGTGATGACCGTAGTTTGAGGAGTTCATGTATTCACTATGTGTTAATGCTTTGGTCCGGTACTCTATTAAAAGGAGGCCTTAATATCCCTTAGTTTCCAATAGGACCCCGCTGCCACGGGAGGGTAGGACAAAAGATGTCATGCAAGTTCTTTTCCATAAGCACGTATGACTATATTCGGAATACATGCCTACATTACATTGATGAATTGGAGCTAGTTCTGTGTCACCCTATGTTATAACTGTTGCGTGAATAATCGCATCCGGCATAATTCTCCATCACCGATCCAATGAGCTTTTCACATATTGTTCTTCGCTTAGTTACTTTACCGTTGCCACTGTTACAATTACTACAAAACTATCACTGTTACTTTTTCCACCATTACCGCTACTATCATACTACTTTGCAACTAAATACTTTGCTGCAGATATTAAGTTATCCAGGTGTGGTTGAATTGACAACTCAACTGCTAATACTTGAGAATATTCTTTGGCTCCCCTTGTGTCGAATCAATAAATTTGGGTTGAATACTCTACCCTCGAAAACTATTGTGATCCCCTATACTTGTGGGTTATCATCCTCCGCTGCCATCCTGAACTTTGCCTTGTCCAGGCGGGCACGGTGAAGCGCCCGGAGCTTCTGAAAGTTGGCGCTCATGGCCCGAAGGAGCTCCTCCTCCTGGGAAGCGCCGCCACCGGCGCTCGGTTCGTCAACAACCTCAAGCCCGGCGGTGGCGAGCACCTCGTCATCGAACACCTCCCCCTCGGTGGGTGCCCTGGTGCTCGCTGCCCCTGGGAGGTGGACGAACAGGTCGTCGCTCACCTTCAGATACTTGCCCGAGCCGGAGGCAGCAGAGGAGGAAAGCTGGTCGTCAACCATCCCCTCCTCGGCAGCGGCCTTGCCGGCCTCTCCGGTCGGCTCCTTGCCAGCCTCCTCGACAGCGGCCTTGCCAGCCTCCCCGGCAGGCCCCTTGGCGGCATCCTCAGCAGCGGTCTTGATGGCCTCCTCGGTGGCGATCTTGTCAGCCTCGGCCTCAGCGTCCCTGGCGACCTCCTCGATGACGGTGTCGATGTCCTCCCGGTCTGCCGGGGAGGGATCTGGATACCGAGAAGGGGAATGAGGTGGAACCAAGACCGAGGTTCAAAAAGAAGAAGAAAGAACAAGGACGGACAGCAAACAATTTACCCGCACCAGGCTGGGAAGATGTTGCGCCCTCCCCGCCAACATTCGTTGCCGGGGCAGAACCATCGGCACCCAAGTTCACCTCCCCCTCCTCCATATGTATGGGCTCGGTGGTGGATGCCCTTGCCGGGGACGCCCCTCCGGGCGGCGTAGTCGAGGGGGCGGCATGTTGGGAGTGGCCCTCGGCGGCTCCTCCTGCTGCCGTTCTCCTCCTGCGAACCCGGCAAGGTCAACGTCGAGAACTCACACCCCAAGGTTCGTCAATGGAGGAGTAAGGGATGAGCTTACGCTGGGGGCTGAAGCGAGGGCTACGCCGGGGGCTGTTTCCGGGCTGCTGTCCACCAACAACGGCGTGTTCGGAGTGCCCGCCGGGGGCTTGTCGCCCGTCGAGGCCCTGGCCCTCTTCGCCGCCATCTGGGCCAACGTCTCCCTGTCCCTGCAAAGATGAAAACAAGTCAAGAAAAGCGGCACGGTCTGAAGGGACGGGGATGATGAAGGGCAAGATGCTTACTCATCCTCCACCTTCTCTTTCGCTGCTTCCTCTTCCTCCTTGGGCTGAGAGACCCAAGATCGAAGTCGACCTCCGGGTCGACATCTGCGGGAGGAGGGGAAGGGGATGGAGTCCGACCACGCTTGGACGAGGAAGAGGCGGTCGCTTTCTTCTTCGCCACCGCGGCCTTCACCACCTTCTTCGTTGTCGCAGCCCTCGTCGGGCGCATGGACTCCTCCTGGGTCTCTTGCCGCCGCGCGGTCTTGCCAGGCTGGACCGGCTCTCCAGAGCCGGCCCGCCGCAGGACGCGCCTTTTTCCCATGGCCGGAGGGTCGTCAGCCTCGGCCTCTTTCTCGGTCGACTCCTCGACCACATCTTCGGTGAGGGGGGCCCCGATGCCGGCGCTGCTGGCCTCCCCAGCAGACTCCGCCCATCCGGCAAGCTCCTTCTCCTCCGCGGCCGCCTCGGCCTCGTCCTCCTTGTGGCCGGCGCTGCCAGCCTCCCTGGCAAGCGCCGCCTCCGCCGCCCTGGCGGGGATGTAGTCCAGCTCCTCCTTGGTGGTGTCCTGGACGAGCAGCGGCTCGTCGTGGACATAAGCCTCCGACAAGGTGTCGAAGAACTCCTGCACCTTCTCCGCTGGCGGCTCGGCCCAGGATGGGTCAAGGCCGTGCGCGTTGAAGTCCGGCATCATGGCAATGATGGCGGACTGGCGAGAGTTGTTGCTCAGCGGGACCACTCCCGCCGGCAACCCGAATAGAGGCCCCTTGACGGCCTTGCCGGCCTTCGCGGCCTTGCCGCTCCTCTCCGCCCTGCCGTCGCTGTTCACGTCGAGCTGGAAGAGCCTTTGACAGAAATGGGCATGCCCCATCAGCGTGAAGTTGTGCTTCAAACCAGGGCAAAGCCTCATGATGTCGGCCGCATTCCTGAAGAGCCAAGCCGGCCTCCCCTTGTTGTGCAGTGGAGCAATTCGGCGGCGGATGAAATCAGCCCCGATCATCTCAAGGGTGAGCCCGGCCATGGTGAGACGGTGGATCCTGGTGGTGGTGACCGTGAGCTTCTTGTCGTTGACATCGACGTCACCCTAGTCCTTACGGCGGGCCGGCGGGCTCTGGTGTACCCGGCAGAACTCCGGTGGGTCCTTCTCCTCGATCCATAACCACCGGCTCCGCCGCTCCTCCCACCTCTCCTTCTAGGCGCCCTCCGGATACGTCTCCTTCTCCTGGGTCCGTGGGATCCAGGTGATGCAGCCGGAGATGGCGCCCCCTCCTAGATACGGGGATAGAAGTAGTGGCGGAAGAGCGCCGTGTTGGGAAGCATTCCGGCAAAGCTCTCACAAAGATGGGCAAAGAAGGCCATGCACTCCACGACGTTCGGCGTGAAATCAAGAAGATGGAAGCCATAGGTGTGCATGACATCATTGAAAAAATCGGCGAAAGGGGGGCAGAGCCCGCAGGAGAAGTAGTCAACGAAGAAAGGATACCGATTCGGGCCGACCTCGGCAAAATCGGCGGGGATGATGTGCGTGGCCGGATGCCCCGTCGTCTTCGCCCCCCACAGAGGCCTAAAGTAGTCCCTGAGGTGGACCGCATCGACCGTCGAGGGGAAGTAGGCAAGCTGCGTCCGGAGCACCGCCAGCTCGCTCTCCAGCAACTCCTTCTCCCCGGCGTCCCCGGCCACTCCCTTGCCTCTGCTAGTTTTGGGCGCCATGGCGACCAGGGAAGAGGTGAGGTTGAGGGCAATGAAGGCGCGGAGGCGGCGGACAGAGGCGGGAGCTTTGGCTCTTTCGCCTAAGGAAGAAGAGAGGAGCGGCGGTTCCGAGATTGGAAGAGGCGCAGAGGGTAAATGAGGAGCGCGCCCGCGGTTTTTCCTTTTTTATGGGGAAGGCGGGGCCGTCTCTTTACCATTTACTGCGATGTGATGCATCAGGGAAGCAACCGCCCCACGCATGACCCCCATGTCACGCATGACCCCCACCTCGCGCGTTCAACGTGGGTCATGGGGAAGCGCAGCGGGCGAGGGAGTTACTGCGGTAAAAACTACGCCGCACGCACGCCCGCGCACCGTTTTGGGCCTGGCCCAATAACGCCCCGCGCTTATATGTGGCCCAGGCCCGGGGGCTCCTGTCGATGTACAAAAGTAGGGGTCCCTTTTCGCACCCCTTTACTTGCGCGCGGGCAGTCGCAGCCCCATGCCCCTGGCCACCCTTGGCGGGGAAGGGGAAGCAAAGCCACAAGATAACCAGAGCAACGCCAAGACAGAAACACAAAGAGCAGAGGGGCGAGGTGAACTCCCCCGGCAAGGCCCTTGCCGGGGCGACCTCCACAGCTCCGGCAAGAGCCTTGCTGCGGCAACTTGCCCGACACCAGCAGAGCCGCCACCCTTGAGCCCAAGAGTTCCAACACCATCAACCACATTGGAACCAAGGCTCGGGAGACACCTTCATGGTGGCATGCAGATCTTTGTGAAGATCAGAAGCACACAATATCAGATGAGAACCAGAAGACGACGATCCTCGACAAGATCCTTGCCGAGGGAACCCACGAGACCCCCGGCAAGACTCTTGCCGAAGACATCCGCGGGGCCGCAGCCAAGCCCACATCCACCAAGACTCCATCGCTGTTCCCATACAGCTACCAGCCCAACAACTAGGCGAGCACCTGCCTGGCGACGCGCGGCCTCTAGGCCAACTCAGCAAGCACCTGCGTGGTGGCTTGCAGATCTTCGTGAAGACTCTGCCACCGCACCAACTCAGCAGCCAGCCAGCCAGCGTGGCACTACACGCCTCGTCAGTTCGGACGCGCGTCGAAGCCAGGCGAGGCGCCAACAGCTGGGACGAGCTTTCTTGCCGTCCCCGATAAAGCAAGAAGGGCACGTCGGCAGCGCATTAAATGCGTTTGTCCTACGGTGCCAGAGGACAGACTCGACCACTGTATAGCTTTCCACCTCTTGTGTGCCACTGTGGCAGCCCCTTTGTCTATAAAAGGAGGCCCGCGGCGTACTGGGAGAGGATTCGGATCTTTTGGACCCTGCACGCCTTGTAGCTAGTCCAAGAACACCAGATAAACAGAAACCAGCAGGAGTAGGATATTACGCATCACTTGCGGCCCGAACCTGGATAATCCCCCCGCGTTGATCTCTCAATCCCGCTCTTTCCATAGCCCCGCGCCCGCCAACCGTAGAAGGGATTCCAGTGATCCCATAGGTGTCGTTTCCCCCGACAGACCCCGTGAATCTCCACTCAAACAAGCTTTGATCCTTCTTCCGCACCACTGCATTGATGTGGCTGGTACTAAAGTTTTTCAGTTCGACCGAGACGTCCTTTGACCAAAACAAACCGATGCCCCCAGGAATCATCTCTCGGATTGTAGAGCAGATTTGGGATCCTCACCCACATGTGCAGACGGTCAAAAGTGACCTCATCAGGTCTCATATGATCCTCAAAATCAACAAGAATTACTGCATGTTTACTAGCATGCCAAGGCGAGCCTATCCAGATTCGATCTCGATCTCTCTGGGTCTCGAACTCTGCCACAAAGGTGTGCTCTCCCATGGATCTGAACTGCAGACCCCTAGGGTTTCCCTACGCTGGCCGAAGAGCGTTGGCAATGGTTTGGATGTGGAGTAGATGACGATGGAGCACCTTGCCTGCCAATAGCCACTTCTTCGGCTTCCCTTCATCAGCATCATCAATCATCAGAGGCGTCGCCTCCTCATCGGTGATGCCCAGCTTTCCAAGTGCTTCTTCTAGTTTCGCCCTAGCCGACCGAGGAGAGTTGGGAGCCGCCCTCCACTTGCGCTTGAGGGCGGCACTGCCATCCTTCGTCGGAGCTCTGGTGCGACCTGCCCGATTAGATCCGGCGGCCGCCGTCAAGTCCACCACAAAACCCTAATCGTCCAAGGGGTTTTAGGTCTCGAGAGGAATTCTGCCAGTCGATACACATCGGGATTTAAACCTTGAGCTGGGGATACCACGGTCCTTCTAACAATCCAACCACAGGTTTGGTTCGCAGGCAGAAAAACTGTTGCTCTAACTAATCACCAGGGCGGCACCTTACCCATTACCCGACACGAACCATCTGTTCCGTGTACCGGCTTCGCACCACTTCCACAGCAAAGCCATGGATTGCAAAGCAAAGCTGCCGATAATACATCGCTGGTCCCAAGTCCTCGCGAGCGATCTCGGCCCACCCTGTTCGCCGCTGGTATAGCAAGGGTGGGTGCCAGAAATCTGCCCGTCGTTCCTCTGCCCAAACATGACCATCTGATTCGCACGAGGAATTCCAGTGGGCCTGGAGACAGCAGGAGAAACTGGTCAATGAGCACGATGCGGCCTTTGGCGTGCGTGGATCGACCGAAGCACTGCAGCTGGACGCCGAGACGCGAACCAACAGTCCAACGCAGCCGTGGCTGATGGCCGCAGGCACGTGGTCAAACAGTGCGCAGCAGAGACACCACGGGCGAGGGGCGAGCCTGCGCCGACACGTCAATTCTGCTGGTCTTCTTTACTTGCAAGCCAAAATGGCCAGCCAGTGGACGGCGCAGCGGAAGAAAACAAGGCGGGATCTCGTGATCTCTCACAGCGCGCGTCTTCTCCCTCCTCGCGGGGAAATCGTTTGTTTTTTGACACCGGCGGGCGCATGGTCATCCCATCGGATGCAATGCGGAGATCTGTTTTTTTGCCTAGGTTGATGAGCGCTTTGCGGATCTGATTCTTTCTGATTAGATCAGAAAGCTGCGTGGATGTTCCTCTCGTTCGACTCGATGGCACCCCACCGTGGCATGGCGTGGCGTGGCGTGGTGGGGCAGCACTGATGAAAGCATCCGATGTCTGACCTCTCAAGCCTGACGCAGTTATTCAACAACCGAGGTCATCTCAGGTTCAGAACTGAGCACTGGACCACTTGCCAAAGTGCGATTTGCAATGTTCGAGACAGTACGGGTCACAAACACAACTTAATCGTCTGTCAACTTGCCTACATTCTCAAGAACTGATTAAAGATAAGGCTCTAGCAACCCAAAGGAAATGGCAGTGTACATATAGTGGATACCGTATGCATATAGGATCTGAAGCAAGGCTCCACGATTTGGTAAAACAGATCGGCAAAATAGAACGAAGATCACCCACAAGAGCCAAAGAAGACGACCCCACCCAACGCGTAAGCCAAAAGCCAGCAGCATTACGCGGGAAGATGGCGGCAGCGTTACATCACCGCGAACCCGCTACACTTTTTTTTACTGCTGCTAGCCCAGGTTAATCAGCACGCCACACCTAAACAGGGATTAGTCGAGACATTCGAAGGAGCATAGCGGGAAATCGGACCAGCATCAGAGGAAGATGAAGCACTCCATGGACACTAGCGGGTTCTCCAGCGACTCCTTTCCCTCGCCGTCGCCGTCGCCTTGGCCGTCGGCACCGGCATTGGGTTCCGCGACGCTTTCCTCGCCTGCCGTGGTGACGGCGTCGTCTTCCGGCTGCGGCGGCGGAGACAGCGGTGGAGGGGCCTCCCGCGCCCGCCGCGGCGAGGCGCGGCTGCTCGGGACGGGCGGCTTCCGCTGCAGGGACGCGACCGGGCTCGCGGCCCGATGCTGCTCCGGCGACGCCCGCTTCGCCGCGGGCGACGGCGACCTCCGCACGGAGCGATCCCGTGGGTCCCGCCGCGGAGGAGGGGACGGCGAACCCCGGCAGCTACGGGACCGGACGCCATAGGTGGCGGCGGCGACAGCGCGGTCACGCCGGACTAGCCCCAGCTCGCCGGAGACAGCGCGCTTCCTAGCCGGCCTCCCCGGCGACCTCTCCGGCCCCGCCAGTGAGCTGGTCGCGACGGACGACTCGGACGCCGCCTCGGACCTCTCGTCGGTGGCCATCGACAGGCAGCTCCCGAGATCGCTCACCGCGGGGACGGGGTCGACACTAGCCTTCACCTTCAGCACTTCTTCCTCCTCCACAGTCACCACATTGGCGACGGGCTTAGGCTCGGCCGCCACCTTAGTGCTCGGCGTCTCCGAGAGCACCTCCTTGACCTTCTCCTCCTCCGGCGACGGCGGGGGCGGGGGGTCGCGGTCCTCCGGCTTGTAGCGGCGAGGGACGGCAGCAGAACCGTCTGGATGCTTCATGCGCTTCTTGCTGCAGCAGCAGCCCATCTCTCCAGCTGCCGCCGGCTCACTGGGCGGCCGTCTCCGGCCTCCGGCGGTCGATGTGGCGGTTGAAATCAGTTAGTGGCAGTGCCGCGGGTAGTGTGTAGTGCTGGTGGTTGGCTCTGGAAAAGGCTTCGTTCGCTTCGGGGTACTAGTACTTCGGATTTGCGCGAGGACCGTAGAGGGGCGGGGGGACTGAATTTCTGTACGTGTACGAGTAGTAGCGAGGGCATCCCAACGCCGACCATGAAACTCCCGCAACCGTTTAGATCGCGTTGGCCGTACCACCTTCCAACGCGGTCCTGTATCGATACATAGCATATTCAAACGTGTTTGCTTTCGTAAATCAGAGATACACATGAGATGTTTGTGGGAGTGCGCACTGATTCCAAGTCCGCTTCTAACCATCGTGACCCACTAAAAACCTCTCCACTCCGCGTGCTTCCATTCAGGCGCCAGCTGTCTGCATTCATGTCGATGTAGACAGTAGAGCCCGCATGCTCCACGTTAAAGGCACCTCGGGGTGGATGCGACTTCTCGCTGCCTCCGTCATTGAAGTGGCGCGCCAGCTAAGGGCGCCGCCCACTGCACGTCCGGCTGAACACGCCTTCTCGCCGTATTCAAATGTCTCCATTAAACCCGCGTGGAAACCGAGAAATCTACTCCGGTCACACGCCCATTTGCGAGCGGGCTTGCATTAAGCGCAACGCCGGTCGATCTCCTCCCGTCCGCCCTCTATTAAAATAAGGCCAGACGCCGAACAAGAATCGCACCACTCCGCCGCTCCACCATCTCCTCCTTTCATCATCTCCTCCACTCTTTCGATGGCATCCGACGAGCAGGCAAAGCGGTTCTCCGGCATAAAAGTCGGCTAGGTGGCCCGCCAAGCCAGTTGGATACGAGCGAGGAAGCTCGCTGCTCCACCTCCAACGCTTAGCCCGACAGAGCCAGTTGCCGCCCCAAGCCGGCACGGCGGTGTTGTCCACGTACACGCAAGATCATGGTGATGCATAGCAACGAGAGGGGAGAGTGTTGTCCACGTACCCTCGTAGACCGTAAGCGGAAGCGTTATGACAACGCGGTTGATGTAGTCGTACGTCTTCACGATCGACCGATCCTAGTACCGAACGCACGACACCTCCGTGATCTGCACACGTTCGACTCGGTGACGTCCCACGAACTCACGATCCAGCAGGGTGTCGAGGGAGAGCTTCGTCGGCACGACGGCGTGACGACGGTGATGATGAAACTACCGGCGCAGTGCTTCGCCTAAGCACTGCAACGATATGACCAAGGTGGATTATGGTGGAGGGGGCACCGCACACGGCTAAGAGCTCAATGATCAACTTGTGTGTCTATGGGGTGCCCCCCTCCCCCGTATATAAAGGAGTGGAGGAGGGGAGGGGCCGGCCCTCTCTATGGCGCGCCCTAGGGGAGTCCTACCCCACCGGGAGTAGGATTCCCCCCTTTCCCTAGTTGGAGTAGGAGAGGAAGGGAAGGAGGAGTAGGAGAGAAGGAAAGCCCCCCCCCCCCCAAAAAAACCTATTCCAATTTGGCCTCCTGCCCAAGGGGGGCGCACCAGCCCCTTCTGGGTTGGTGTGCTTCCTTCTTATGGCCCATAAGGCCCATAACTTCCCCCGGGGGTTCCGGTAACCTCCCGGTACTCCGAAAAAATGCCTGAACCACTCGGAACCTTTCCGATGTCCGAATATAGCCTTCCAATGTATCGATCTTTACGTCTCAACCATTTCGAGACTCCTCGTCATGTCCGTGATCTCATCCGGGACTCCGAACAACCTTCGGTACATCAAATCACATAAACTCATAATACCGATCATCACCAAACGTTAACCGTGCGGACCCTACGGGTTCAAGAACTATGTAGACATGACCGAGACATGTCTCCGGTCAATAACCAATAGCGGAACCTAGATGCTCATATTGGCTCCTACATATTCTACAAAGATCTTTATCGGTCAAACCGCATAACAACATACATTGTTCCCTTTGTCATCGGTATGTTACTTGCCCGAGATTCGATCGTCGGTATCTCAATACCTAGTTCAATCTCGTTACCGGCAAGTCTCATTACTCATTCCGTAATGCATCATCCCGCAACTAACTCATTAGTCACATTGCTTGCAAGGCTTATAGTGATGTGCATTACCGAGAGGGCCCAGAGACACCTCTCCGACAATCGGAGTGACAAATCCTAATCTCGATGTATGCCAACTCAACAAGTACCATCGGAGACACTTGTAGAGCACCTTTATAATCACCTAGTTACGTTGTGACGTTTGGTAGCACATAAAGTGTTCCTCCAGTATTCGGGAGTTGCATAATCTCATAGTCATAGGAACATGTATAAGTCATGAAGAAAACAATAGCAACATACCAAACGATCAAGTGCTAAGCTAACGGAATGGGTCAAGTCAATCACATCATTCTCTAATGATGTGATCCCTTAATCAAATGACAACTCATGTCTATGGCTAGGAAACTTAACCATCTTTGATTCAACGAGCTAGTCAAGTAGAGGCATACTAGTGACACTCTGTTTGTCTATGTATTCACACATGTACTAAGTTTCCGGTTAATACAACTCTAGCATGAATAATAAACATTTATCATGATATAAGGAAATATAAATAACAACTTTATTATTGCCTCTAGGGCATATTTCCTTCAGTCTCCCACTTGCACAAGAGTCAATAATCTAGTTCACATCACCATGTGATTTAACACTAATAGTTCATATCTCCATGTGATTAACACCCATAGTTCACATCGCCATGTGACCAACACTCAAAGGTGTACTAGAGTCAGTAATCTTAGTTCACATCGCCATGTGATTAACACCCAAAGAGTACTAAGGTGTGATCATGTTTTGCTTGTGAGAGAAGTTTAGCCAACGGGTCTGCCATATTCAGATCTGTATGTATTTTGCAAATTTCTATGTCAACAATGCTCTGCACGGAGCTACTCTAGCTAATTGTTCCCACTTTCAATATGTATCTAGATCGAGACTTAGAGTCATCCAGATCGGTGTCAAAGTTTGCATCAGCGTAACTCTTTACGACGAACCTTTTGTCACCTCCATAATCGAGAAACATATCCTTATTCCACTAAGGATAATTTTGACCGCTGTCCAGTGATCTACTCCTAGATCACTATTGTACTCCCTTGCCAAACTCAGTGTAGGGTATACAATAGATCTAGTACACATCATGGCATACTTTATAGAACCTATGGCTGAGGCATAGGGAATGACTTTCATTCTCTTTCTATCTTCTGCCGTGGTCGGGCTTTGAGTATTACTCAATTTCACACCTTGCAACACAGGCAAGAACTCTTTCTTTGACTGTTCCAGTTTGAACTACTTCAAAATCTTGTCAAGGTATGTACTCATTGAAAAAACTTATCAAGCGTCTTGATCTATCTCTATAGATCTTGATGATCAATATGTACGCAGCTTCGCCGAGGTCTTTCTTTGAAATACTCCTTTATGCTTTCCAGAAAATTCTACATTATTTCCGATCAACAATATGTCATTCACATATACTTATCAGAAATGTTGTAGTGCTCCCACTCACTTTCTTGTAAATACAGGCTTCACCGCAAGTCTGTATAAAACTATATGCTTTGATCAACTCATCAAAGCGTATATTCCAACTTCGAGATGCTTGCACCAGTCCATAAATGGATCGCTGGAGCTTGCACATTTTGTTAGCACCTTTAGGATCGACAAAACCTTCTGGTTGCATCAAATACAACTCTTCTTTAAGAAATCCATTAAGGAATGTAGTTTTGACATCCATTTGCCAGATTTCATAAAATGTGGCAATTTGCTAACATGATTCGGACAGTTTAAGCATCGCTACGAGTGAGAAAATCTCATCGTAGTCAACACCTTGAACTTTGTCAAAAACCTTTTTCGACAAGTCTAGCTTTGTAGATAGTAACACTACTATCAGCGCCCGTCTTCCTCTTGAAGATCCATTTATTTTCTATGGCTTGCCGATCATCGGGCAAGTCAACCAAAGTCCACACTTTGTTCTCATACATGGATCCCATCTCAGATTTCATGGCCTCAAGCCATTTTGCGGAATCTGGGCTCATCATCGCTTCCTCATGGTTCGTAGGTTCGTCATGGTAAAGTAACATGACCTCCAGAACAGGATTACCGTACCACTCTAGTGCAGATCTCACTCTGGTTGACCTACGAGGTTCGGTAGTAACTTGATCTGAAGTTACATGATCATCATCATTAGCTTCCTCACTAATTGGTGTAGGAGTCACAGAAACAGATTTCTGTGATGAACTACTTTCTAATAAGCGAGCAGGTACAGTTACCTCATCAAGTTCTATTTTCCTCCCACTCACTTCTTTCGAGAGAAACTCCTTCTCTAGAAAGGATCCATTCTTAGCAATGAATGTCTTGCCTTCGGATCTGTGATAGAAGGTGTACCAAACTGTCTCCTTTGGTTATCCTATGAAGACACATTTCTTCGATTTGGGTTTGAGCTTATCAGGATGAAACTTTTTCACATAAGCATCGCAGCCCCAAACTTTAAGAAACGACAACTTTGGTTTCTTGCCAAACCACAGTTTATATGGTGCCGTCTCAACGGATTTAGATGGTGCCCTATTTAACGTGAATGCAGCTGTCTCTAATGCATAACCCCAAAACGATAGTGGTAAATCGGTAAGAGCATCATAGATTGCACCATATCTAATAAAGTACGGTTACGATATTCGGACACACCATTACGCTGTGGTGTTCCAGGTGGCGTGAGTTGCGAAACTATTCCGCATTGTTTCAAGTGAAGAACAAACTCGTAACTCAAATATTCTCCTCCACGATCAGATCGTAGAAACTTTATTTTCTTGTTACGATGATTTTCCACTTCACTCTGAAATTATTTGAACTTTTCAAATGTTTCAGATTTATGTTTCATCAAGTAGATATACCCATATCTGCTCAAATCATCTGTGAAGGTCAGAAAATAATGATACCTGCCGCGAGCCTCAACACTCATCGGACTGCATACATGAGTATGTATTATTTCCAACAAGTCCGTTGCTCGCTCCATTGTTCCGGAGAACGGAGTCTTAGTCATCTTGCCCATGAGGCATGGTTCGCAAGCATCAACTGATTCATAATCAAGTGATTCCAAAAGCCCATCAGCATGGATTTTCTTCATGCGCTTTACACCAATATGACCTAAACGGCAGTGCCACAAATAAGTTGCACTATCATTGTTAACTTTGCATCTTTTGGCTTCAATATTATGAATATGTGTATCACTACGATCGAGATTCAATAAACCATTCACCTTGGGTGTATGACCATTGAAGGTTTTATTCATGTAAACAGAACAACAATTATTCTCTGACTTTAAATGAATAACTGTATTGCAATAAACTTGATCAAATCATATTCATGCTTAACGCAAACACCAAATAACATTTATTTAGGTTCAACACTAATCCCAAAAGTATAGGGAGTGTGCGATGATGATCATATCAACCTTGGAACCACTTCCAACACACATCGTCACTTCACCCTTAACTAGTCTCTGTTCATTCTGCAACTCCCGTTTTGAGTTACTAATCTTAGCAACTGAACTAGTATCAAATACTGAGGGGTTGCTATAAACACTAGTACACATCAATAACATGTATATTAAATATACCTTTGTTCACTATGCCATCCTTCTTATCCGCCAAATACTTGGGGTAGTTCTGCTTCCAGTGACCAGTCCCTTTGCATTAGAAGCACTTAGTCTCAGGCTTAGGTCCAGACTTGGGCTTCTTCACTTGAGCAGCAACTTTCTTGCCGTTCTTCTTGAAGTTCCTCTTCTTCCCTTTGCCCTTTTCTTGAAACTAGTGGTCTTGTCAACCATCAACACTTGATGCTTTTCTTGATTTCTACCTTCGTCGATTTCAGCATCACGAAGAGCTTGGGTATCATTTCCGTTATCCCTTGCATATTATAGTTCATCACGAAGTTCTAGTAACTTGGTGATAGTGACTAGAGAACTCTGTCAGTCACTATCTTATCTGGAAGATTAACTCCCACTTGATTCAAGTGATTGTAGTACTCAGACATTCTGAGCACATGCTCACTAGCTGAGCAATTCTCCTCCATCTTGTAGGCAAAGTGCTTGTTAACGGTCTCATACCTTTCGCCATGGGCATGACTCTGAAATACTAATTTCAACTCTTGGAACATCTCATATGCTCCGTGGCGTTCAAAAAGTCTTTGAAGCCCCGATTCTAAGCCGTAAAGCATGGTGTACTAAACTATCAAGTAGTCATCATATCGAGCTTGCCAAACTTTCATAACGCCTGCATCTGCTCCTGCAATCGGTCTGTCACCTAGCGGTGCATCAAGGACATAATTCTTCTGTGCAGTAATGAGGATAATCCTCAGATCACGGATCCAATCAGCATCATTGCTACTAACATCTTTCAACTTAGTTTTCTCTAGGAACATATCAAAAATAAAACAGGGGAGCTAAACACGAGCTATTGATCTACAACATAGATATGCTAATACTACCAGGACTAAGTTCATGATAAATTTAAAGTTCAATTAATCATATTACTTAATAACTCCCACTTAGATAGACATCCCTCTAGTCATCTAAATGATCACGTGATCCAAATCAACTAAACCATGTCTGATCATCACGTGAGATGGAGTAGTTTTCAATGGTGAACATCACTATGTTGATCATATCTACTATATGATTCACGCTCGACCTTTCGGTCTCCAGTGTTCCGAGGCCATATCTGCATATGCTAGGCTTGTCATGTTTAACCCAAGTATTTTGCGTGTGCAAAACTGGCTTGCACCCGTTGTATGTGAACGTAGAGCTTATCGCACCCGATCATCACGTGGTGTCTCGGCACGACGAACTTTCACAATGGTGCATACTCAGGGAGAACACTTATACCTTGAAATTTAGTGAGAGATCATCTTATAATGCTACCGTCGAACTAAGCAAAATAAGATGCATAAAGGATAAACATCACATGCAATCAATATAAGTGATATGATATGGCCATAATCATCTTGTGCCTTTGATCTCCATCTCCAAGGCACCGTCATGATCACCATCGTCACCGGCGCGACACCTTGATCTCCATCGTAGCATCGTTGTCGTCTCGCCAACTATTGCTTCTACGACTATCGCTACCGCTTAGTGATAAAGTAAAGCAATTACATGGCGATTGCATTTCATACAATAAAGCGACAACCATATAGCTCATGTCAGTTGCCGATAACTTCGTTACAAAACATGATCAACTCATACAATAAAATTTAGCATCATGTCTTGACCATATCACATCACAACATGCCCTGCAAAAACAAGTTAGACGTCCTCTACTTTGTTGTTGCAAGTTTTACGTGGCTGCTACGGGCTGAGCAAGAACCGTTCTTACCTACGCATCAAAACCACAACGATTTTTCGTCAAGTATGTGTTGTTTTAACCTTCAACAAGGACCGGGCGTAGCCACACTCGATTCAACTAAAGTTGGAGAAACTGACACCCGCCAGCCACCTGTGTGCGAAGCACGTCGGTAGAACCAGTCTCGCGTAAGCATACGCGTAATGTCGGTCCGGGCCGCTTCATCCAACAATACCGCTGAATCGAAGTATGACATGCTGGTAAGCAGTATGACTATTATCGCCCACAACTCACTTGTGTTCTACTCGTGCATATAACATCTACGCATAAACCTGGCTCTGATACCACTGTTGTAGAACGTAGTAATTTCAAAAAAAATTCCTACGCACACGCAAGATCATGGTGATGCATAGCAACGAGAGGGGAGAATGTTGTCCATGTACCCTCGTAGACCGTAAGCGGAAGCGTTATGACAACACGGTTGATGTAGTCGTACGTCTTCACGATCGACCGATCCTAGTACCGAACGTACGACACCTCCGCAATCTGCACACGTTCGGCTCGGTGACGTCCCACGAACTCACGATCCAGCAGAGTGTCGAGGGAGAGCTTCGTCAGCACAACGGCGTGATGACGGTGATGATGAAGCTACCGGCGCAGGGCTTCGCCTAAGCACTGCAACGATATGACCAAGGTGAATTATGGTGGAGGGGGCACCGCACACGGCTAAGAGATCAGTGATCAACTTGTGTGTCTATGGGGTGCCCCCCTCCCCCGTATATAAAGGAGTGGAGGAGGGGGGGGCCGGCCCTCTCTATGGCGCGCCCTAGGGGAGTCCTACTCCCACCGGGAGTAGGATTCCCCCCTTTCCCTAGTTGGAGTAGGAGAGGAAGGGAAGGAGGAGTAGGAGAGAAGGAAAGGGGGGCCACCCCCTCCCCAAACCTATTCCAATACGGCCTCCTGCCCAAGGGGGGCGCACCAGCCCCTTGTGGGCTGGTGTGCTTCCTTCTTATGGCCCATAACTTCTCCTGGGGGATTCCGGTAACCTCCCGATACTCCAGAAAAATGCCCGAACCACTCGGAACCTTTCCGATGTCCGAATATAGCCTTCCAATATATCGATCTTTACGTATCGACCATTTCGAGACTCCTCATCATGTCCGTGATCTCATCCGGGACTCCGAACAACCTTCGGTACATCAAATCACATAAACTCATAATACCGATCATCACCAAACGTTAAGCGTGCAGACCCTACGGGTTCGAGAACTATGTAGACATGACCGAGACACGTCTCCGGTCAATAACCAATAGCGGAACCTGGATGCTCATATTGGCTCCTACATATTCTACGAAGATCTTTATCGGTCAAACCGCATAACAACATACGTTCCCTTTGTCATCGGTATGTTACTTGCCCAAGATTCGATCGTCGGTATCTCAATACCTAGTTCAATCTCGTTACCGGCAAGTCTCTTTACTCGTTCCATAATGCATCATCCTGCAACTAACTCATTAGTCACATTGCTTGCAAGGCTTATACTGATGTGCATTACCGAGAGGGCCCAGAGATACCTCTTCGACAATCAGAGTGACAAATCCTAATCTTGATGTATGCTAACTCAACAAGTACCATCGGAGACACCTGTAGAGCACCTTTATAATCACCCAGTTACGTTGTGACGTTTGGTAGCACACAAAGTGTTCCTCCGGTATTCGGGAGTTGCATAATCTCATAGTCATAGGAACATGTATAAGTCATGAAGAAAGCAATAGCAACATACTAAACGATCAAGTGCTAAGCTAACGGAATGGGTCAAGTCAATCACATCATTCTCTAATGATGTGATCCCGTTAATCAAATGACAACTCATGTCTATGGCTAGGAAACTTAACCATCTTTGATTCAACGAGCTAGTCAAGTAGAGGCATACTAGTGACACTCTGTTTGTCTATGTATTCACACATGTACTAAGTTTCCGGTTAATACAATTCTAGCATGAATAATAAACATTTATCATGATATAAGGAAATATAAATAACAACTTTATTATTGCCTCTAGGGCATATTTCCTTAAGGCGGCACGGGCATCGTCGCTGCCGTCGACGACATCGCGTCGTCTCGCACTTCCCATGTCTGTGGCCGTGCCTACCGTGCGTGTGACCGCGCCTCTCGTGCCCGCGGCCGCGCCTGATGTCTACTACGCAACCTATCTTCTTGTAGACTCGTGTTGGGCCTCCAAGCGCAGAGTTTTGTAGGACAGTAGCGATTTTCCCCTCAAGTGGGTGACCTAAGTTTTATCAGTCCGTAGGAGGAGTAGGATGAAGATGGTCTCTTTCAAACAACCCTGCAACCAAATAACAAAGAGTCTCTTGTGTCCCAAACACACCCAATACAACGGTACATTGTATAGGTGCACTAGTTCGGCAAAGAGATGGTGATACAAGTGTAATATGGATAGTAGATATAGGTTTTTGTAATTTGAAATATAAAAACAGCAAGGTAACTAGTAACAACAGTGAGCACAAACGGTACTGCAATGCATGAAAACAAGGCCTAGGGTACTTTCACTAGTGCAAAGTCTCTCAACAATGATAATATAATTAAATCATATGGCAATCCCTCAACGTGTGATAAATAATCACTCAAAAGTTTTTATCGGAGAACGTAGGACGAAAACGTGCATCAACCCCTATGCATAGATTACCCCAATGTTACCTCGGGAATCCGCGAGTTGAGTGCCAAAACATACATCAAGTGAATCAATAGAACATCCCATTGTCACCACAGATGTCCCATCATAAGACATACATCAAGTGTTCTCAAATCCAATACTCAACCCAACATAACATAACCTCAAAGAGCAAGACTCAAATCATCACAAGAAGGTAGAGGGGGAGAAACTCCATATGATCCAACTATAATAACAAAACTCGCGGTACATCAAGATCGTGCCAACTCAGGAACACGAGGGAGAGATCAAACACATAGCTACTAGTACATACCCTCAGCCCCGAGGGTGAACTACCCCCTCCTCATCATGGAGACCGCCGGGATGATGAAGATGGCCTCCGGTGATGATTTCGCCCTCCGGCAGGGTGCCGGAACCGGCTCCCGATTGGTTTTTCGTGGCTACAAAGCCTTACGGCAGCGGAACTTCCAATTTAGGGTTCTTTTCGGGGGTTTCCATATTTATAAGAATTTTTGGCGTCGGAAACAAGTCAGGGGGTGCCCGAGGTGTCCACAAGCTAGGGGGCGTGCCCTAGGGGGTGGGTGCGCCTAGAGGGCTTGTGGACTCCTTGTCCACTTCCTGGCCCAGCTCTCGTGCTCTGGGGGTCTCTTTTGGTCCATAAAAAATCATCATAAATTTTCAGTCCATTCCGAAAACTTTTATTTCTGCATAAAAAACAACACCACGGTAGTTCTACTGAAAACAGCGTCAGTCCGGGTTAGTTCTAATAAAACCATACCAAAACCATATAAAATTGTTGTAAACATGGCATGAATACTTCATAAATTATAGATACATGCGGGACACATCAACATCCCCAAGCTTAATTCCTGCTCGTCCTCGAGTGGGTAAATGATAAAAGAAAGAATTTATGAAGTGTGAATGCTAGCAAGTGCACGAGTTTGATCAATGATAATTTCAATCATTTTGTCTAGCATCATTATATATCATAAACAGTAGCTCATCTCATAATATTTCTCATGATCAAGTAACAAGCTATTCACATGTTAAAGCATAGACCATAAACTTTCTTGAAAACTAAGTAACTATGTTCTCAGTCATCAAACAATGGCAATTCATCTTATTTTCAGGATGGGTCTATGTAAAAGCTTTGATTTAGCAAATTCCACATACTCAACTGTCATATAGTCTTTCATGATTGCTACCACTCAAAGCATATTTTTAGAACAAATAGCATCCATCGAACACAGAGAAAGATAGGGGCTTAGTGTTTATCATATAGATAATTGTCAAGAATAATAATTCATGATAAAATATATTTGAATGGCCATATATGCTTAGATCTTTCCCCATCACATGATGCTTGCCAACTAAAGAATAGGTTGGAATAAGAGATTAACTCAACAAAAAAGTAAAAGATAGGTCCTTCGCAGAGGGAAGCAGAGATTTGCAGAGGTGCCAGAGCTCGAAGCTTTTAAAACAAAGATGAATATAATTTTGAGAGGTATGTTTTCATTGTCAACGTAGCAACCGAGAGTTTTCAACATCTTCCATGCTAGACATATTATAGGCGGTTCCCAAACAGAAAGGTAAATTTTTACTCCCCCTCCACCAACAAACACAAACCATGGCTAGCCGAATCCTCGGGTGCCCTCCATACCAAAAACATTCCGGGGGAGTTTTATTTTATTACTATCACTAGTGGAATTAGCTTATTTGCCGTCAGACATTTCTTTGCCGTCTGCTGGCTGACGGCAAAGAAGGTCTTTGCTGTCCGCTTACAGAAAACGGACGGCAAAGAACTGGCTGATGGCAAAGAAGGTCTTTGCCATCAGCCATTTCTTTGCCGTCTGCTAGCGGACGACAAAGAATCTTTGCCGTCAGCTGGCGGACGACAAAGAGAGAGGTGGGCCCCACTAACGAGCTGCTTATAAAAAAACCTAATGGCAAAGGGGGGCGGACGGCAAAGAGATAACCTAACTAACGGTCGGGTCCCCACCCCGCTCCCTCTCCCTCCCTCCCTCTCTCTCTCTCTCTCTCTCTCTCTCTCTTTCTGTCCTCCCACCCCGACGAGACCACCGCCACCCGCCGCCGCCCCCGCCACCAGCGACCCGCCGCCACCCCCACCACCCGCCGTCGCCACCTGCCCACCCACCGCCTCTCGCCCCGACCACCCGCCACCCCCCTTGCCCCGTTGGCCCACCACCCGCCGTCGCCCCGTCGCCCCGCACCCCTCCCCTGCGGCGCCCCTTCCACGCCGGCCAGCCACGCCGCGGCCGGCCAGCCGCCCCCTCCCCTCCCCTGCGTGGCCGTCCCCGCCCCGTCCCGCCGCGGCCTCCCCCTCCACCGGGCCGCCGCCGCCCCCACCCGCCGTGGCCTCCCCCTCCACCAGGCCGCCGCTGCCCCCACCCGCCGCGGACTCCCCTCCACCGGGCCGCCGCCGCCCCCACCCGCCGCGGCCTCCCTCTCCATCGGGCCGCCGCCTCCCCCTCCACCGGCGATCCCCTGCAGGTGAGTGATCTTCCCCCCTTTTTAGTTTAGTTTGTTTTAGTTTCTTTTAGTTAATTTAGTTTCTGTTTTAGTTATAGTTTTACTTTAGTTTTAGTTTCAGTTTAGTTTTAGTTTTATTTTTAGTTTAGTTTATTTTAGATTAGTTTTAGTTTAGAAGAATAAGAAGAGTAGAAGGAGGAGGAGGAGGGAGGAAGAGGTGGAGGGAGAAGAAGAAAGAAAAGAAGAAGAAGAAAGAAGAAGAAGATGAAGAAGAAGAAAAAGAAGAAGAAGAAAGAAGAAGAAGAAGATGAAGAAGAAGAAGAAGAAGAAGAAGAAGAGGAAGAAAGAAGAGGAAGAGGAAGAGGAGGAGAAGAAGAAGAAGAAGAAAAGAAGAAGAAGAAGAAGAAGAAGAAGAGGAAAAAGGAGAACAGGAGGAAGAAGAAGAAGAAGAAGAAGAAGAAGAAGAAGAAGAAGAAGAAGAAGAAATGAAGAAGAAGAGAAGAAGAAAAGGAAAAACAGGAAAAAAGAAGAAGAAGAAAATGATACCCTGACACCCCGACACCCTGACACCCCGACCCTGACACCCCGACAGCCTCACACCACACCCCGACCCACACCCCGACCCCGACCCCGACACCCTGACACCCCGACCGCGACACGACACCCCGATACCCCGGCACGACACCCCGACCCCCGACCCCCGACACCCTAACACCACACCCCGACCCCGACCACCCCGACCCCGAAACAGCACCCCGACCCCGACACGGCACCCCGACCCCCGACACGACACCCACGACACCAGAGGCCGACGAGGTCATATATTTGTGAATTATGAGTTAGGTCATATATTTGATGCCACTGAACCCTATGAGCCCGTCATTGATTATAGTGATGATGATGATTATGCATTTATTGATGATAGTGATCGAGATTATTAGTAGTGTCAGGTATTCGATTTTTTTATGTTGTACTTGATGATGATACAATTAAGTGATATACATATTATTATTCATGTCGGTATTTTTTTATGTTGTACTAATTTCGTTTACTCTTTGTCATGGCAGGTGTTGAAAGATGGTGGGCGCTGGTCGGGAGCGCTCCGAGGCCCCTTCTTCGTCGGCGCGTGGTGGGAGGTCTTCCATTCCACACGCACCTCTCCGGCGAGCGTTGCTGGACAGTATGGCGACACCGCCGGGCCCTTCTTCGTCGACAGCGGTGCCCAGCAGGGGACGAGGTAAGGGAGGGAAGAAGAGAGGAGTTGGAGCACGTGGTCGCGGGAGAGGAGGTAGGGTGACTGCTAGGGCGCCTTGCTCGCCGCCACCCCCAGCTGTTTCACCCGAGCACGTGACTGCTAGGGTGGACTCGTCCGAGGAGGAGGCTACACGGACTCTGGTCCACGAGCCTTCGGCCCACGAGCCTCGGGTCGACGGGCCTTCGGCCCACGAGCCTTGGGTCGACGGGCCTTCGGCCCATGAGACCCCGGAGGAGCACACGTCTGGATGGGGTACTTGGCCGGATGAGCCTGAGGGGCCGAGTGGCCGTGCTGATGATGGCGGGGAGCCGACTGATATTGAGGAGGAGGGGGGCACCGTCTACCAGCGTGGTTGTACACGGCTCCCGTCCGTGCCGGCGACCCGCGAGCAGAGGTGGTTGATTTTCCCTGATGGGGAGAGGTAAGTGCATTTAATCTTTTTGTACCTTCTGCATTCACGTTTCTTCAAATATCTAATGCGTTGGCCTTGTCATGCTGTAGGGGTTGGGACCACCATCATAGTGTCCGCCGGCCCAACTCCGTCCTTGGAGTGCTTTGCCGGCAAAACTTCCCGGGGTTTGTCACGTTGCCTGGTGAGGGTCGGCATCCAGAGCTTGGATTGAGCTGGGAGCACTACTTGGCTGCCCCGGCCCCGCCGGGTGAGATTATCGACGGTGTCTTGTGCGACACGAGGGCAGACGTGGTGATCAGAAAGTTTTGGGTAATTTCTCCTTTACACATTTAAAAATCTTCAACTAGCTAGTTATTAATTGTACTAATAAATATTGTCTCATTTGATTGCAGACATTCTACAGGTGTGAGGAGGGATACGAGGAGGAGACGACAAATGTTATCGAGAACGTCTGCAAGCGCCTACTACAGAACTTACGGCACGAGGCTCGGGTGCAGGCTGTTCGAGACTACTACGCCTTGCGTGGTATCAAGAAGCCCAAGCCGGCGTGCCGCGATAAGTTCCTGAGTAAGGAGCAGTACATGAAGGTAATTCTTAAGGCCTTGTACTTACTTCCTTCATTTAGTAATTCATAGCCGTAGTGCTCAAGTTTTTATTTGCTAACTTAGGCGCCTCCGAGATGGTGTGCGGATCGGATGGATTGTTGGGAGGTGTTGGTCAATGAGTGGTGCTCAAAAGAATGGCTAGCCGTCCACAACGCGACCAAGGACAAACGTGCCCAAATGGAAGGTGTGCCACACCATCAAGGCAGCTCCAACTTATATCAGTTCGGGCACAACTGGGTATGTGGTTTGCTTCATTATTCATGCAATTCATTCATCATGCTAGCTCGAGCCCTTCAATTACTAATTTACTTTCTTTCTCTCTTTCAGGCACGCTACAATAAGGCGGATAAGGTGCCAGAGGTGTACGACCTGTATGCCATGGCCCACACTGCCTCTTTCAAGAAAGTCAAGGCATTCTCTCCGTCTGACCTCGATGATGCAAACAACTTCACCAACATCTCCTCCCACGACAAGCTCGTGAAATATAGAGATGAGGGGAAGGCGAGGAAAGGGGAGGACTTTAACCCAAGCCAGGGTCCCATTGATCCAGAGCTGGTGATGATATCTGGTGGCGGGAGGTCCCATGGCTCCATAGCCATTGGAGATGGACTTATCCGTTGTCCTAGCACTCTCCCGGAGATCAAGGCACGCCAGTCGAGCTCCGCTCCTGAGATAAGGCCTCGTGAACGGCCAGTCCAACTCGCCATCAAGGTTAGTTATACGTACTCAGCTATCTTTCTCCATTACATTGTCTGTGCTTCCATCAATGATTACAAATGGTAACGAGGAGTGGTGTTGCAGGCTGCTATACAGAGTGAGAGAGATAGAACGGAGAAACTTCTGGCGGAGGCGGCGGAGAGGCAGCGGGAGTTGGAGGAGAGGACGACAACGATGTTGGAGGAGGAGAGGGCACGGAATGACATGCAGGCAAGGCCCATGTACGAGCTCCTTGTGGTAAGTTTCTTCTGCAGATTAGCCAAAACATTCATGTATTGTTTGTCTCATTACTAACTAGTATGACTGAGTCATCAAAACCAAATGTGCAGTCTGTGTGCGAGAAGACCCGTCAGACCGCTCCGCCGATGCCAGTGATTTCTCCTGGGACCACTGTGAGTTTAATTTGAATGGACATTACTTGCTAGTCTTAACATTTGAGTGTCATCATGCTAACGAGACATTGGAAATGATCTTTGGTGCAGCGTAACTCTAGACAAGCATCGCACGATCTTTCTCCAGCTACCGGCACGAGCCAGCCCGCTCCTACACCTCCATGATCATGGTAAGTTTCTCTAGTGTTTTGCTTAACAAATGCATAAAGACCTAGACTTAGCCTTATTTCCTCCAATATGTCTGCTTACCACAATGACCTAGAGTTAGCTTCTTTTCCTCCAAAATGACTTAATAAGCTTACTGACCTCCAAAACCATCCATTTTACCTAAGTTAGCTCTAAAACGATCTATACTTAGCTTTGTTTCCTCCAAAATGACCTAAGTTAGCTCTAATATGCTTAGTTAACTAGGTTTGCTCAATAATGACATGTACTTAGCTTACTTATGTCAAAAATGGCATAATTAGCTTAGTTAGCTCATACAATCCATTTTACCCAAGTTAGCTCTAAAATGACCCATTCTACCTTAGTTAGCTCATAAATGATCAATTTTACCAAAGTTAGCTCTAAAATGACCCATTTTACTTAGACTAGCTCCAAAATGATCCATTTTACCTATGTTAGCTCTAAAATGACCCATTTTACCTAGGTTAGCTCCAAAATGACCCATCTTACCTAGGTTAGCTCCAAAATGATGCATTTTACCCAAGTTAGCTCTAAAATGACCCATTTTACCTAGATTAGCTCATAAACGATCCATTTCACCTAGGCTAGCTCACAAACGATCCATTTTACCTAGTTTAGCTCCAAAATGACCCATCACACCTAGGTTAGCTCTAAAATGATGCATTTTACCAAAGTTGGCTCATAAACGATCTATTTCACCTAGGTTAGCTCATAAACGATCCATTTCACCTAACTTGGCTCAAAAACGATCCATTTCACCTAGGTTAGCTCCAAAATGACCCATCTTACCTAGGTTAGCTCTAAAATGATGCATTATACCTAACTTAGCTCATAAATGATCTATTTCACCTAGGTTAGCTCATAAACGATCCATTTCAACTAAGTTAGCTCGTAAATGATCCATTTCACCTAAGTTAGCTCATAAATGGCATATACTTCTTCTTCTAGTCACCTTTTTCTAACTTTCTTATTTGCCATTTTGCAGATTTCATTCACTTCACGGAAGCTAGCTTGCTATGATGGAGTGCTTGTTTTTTCTTTCATTCTCCTCTAGTATTCTTCTAGCTTGCTATGATGGAACTTGCTATCTTGATGATTATGTATGGATGGAACAATGTGTATGTGCAACTTGCTATGTATGAATGGATGGAACTATATATGTATGCACGATGAAACTTATGTGCTGGATATGTCATATGTTTGCTGTTAAATAGCCGTGTGAAATATATATATATATGTCATATATTTGCTGTGAAAATTGCTGGATTAAAAAAACAGAAAAAGAGGCACCTTTGTCGTCTGCCGCGGACGGCAAAGAAGCCACGCGGCGGCCACCTGTGCTCCCTGGGAGCTGACCCATTTGGTCAGTTTGCTTACAGCGGCGGACGGCAAAGGCCGGATGCTCTTTGCCGACAGCGGCGGACGGCAAAGGCTGCCGTTAGCCGCCTAACAGACTAACAGCGCATTTATTGCCGTCGGCTTTCTTTGCCGTCAGCCGCTGATAGCAAAGGCCCCTTTGCCGTCCGCTTCAAAAAGCAGACGGCAAAGAAGCTCTTTACCGATGCCTACTTTGCCAGAGCTTTTTGCCATCCGCAGCAGATGGCAAAGGACTTTGCCGTCCGCCATCCTTGCCTTTGCCGTGGCAGACGGCAAAGTAGCTGATTCCTGTAGTGTATTTTTAGATTTTGATCATAGGACTGGGCATCCCAATGTTGGGAATCGTAGCATAATTTAAAATTTTCCTACGCTCACCAAGATGCATCTATGGAGTCTACTAGCAACGAGGGGAAAGGAGTGCATCTACATACCCTTGTAGATCGCGAGCGGAAGCGTTCCAATGAATGTGGATGACGGAGTCGTACTCACCGTGATCCAAATCACCGATGACCGAGTGCCGAACGGACGGCACCTCCGCGTTCAACACACGTATGGTGCAGCGACGTCTCCTCCTTCTTGATCCAGCAAGGGGGAAGGAGAGGTTGATGGAGATCCAGCAGCACGACGGCGTGGTGGTGGATGTAGCGGGTCTCCGGCAGGGCTTCGCCAAGCTTCTGCGAGAGAGAGAGAGAGAGGTGTTGCAGGGGAGGAGGGAGGCGCCCAAGGCTGTAGATTGCTGCCCTCCCTCCCCCCCTTTATATAGGCCCCCTTGGGAGGTGGGGCCGGCCAAAACCCATCTAGGGTTGGGGGGCGGCGGCCAAGGGGTGGAAAGGGGTGCCTTGCCCCCCAAGGCAAGGGGGAAGTCCCCCCACCCTAGGGTTCCCAACCCTAGGCGCATGGGGGGAGGCCCAAGGGGGGGCGCCCAGCCCACTAGGGGCTGGTTCCCTTCCACTTTCAGCCCATGGGGCCCTCCGGGATAGGTGGCCCCACCCGGTGGACCCCCGGGACCCTTCCGGTGGTCCCGGTACAATACCGGTAACCCCCGAAACTTTCCCGGTGGCCGAAACTTGACTTCCTATATATAATTCTTCACCTCCGGACCATTCCGGAACCTCTCGTGACGTCCGGGATCTCATCCGGGACTCCAAACAACTTTCGGGTTTCCGCATACATATATCTCTACAACCCTAACGTCACCGAACCTTAAGTGTGTAGACCCTACGGATTCGGGAGACATGCAGACATGACCGAGACGCCTCTCCTGTCAATAACCAACAGCGGGATCTGGATACCCATGTTGGCTCCCACATGTTCCACGATGATCTCATCGGATGAACCACGGTGTCGAGGATTCAATCAATCCCGTATGCAATTCCCTTTGCCAAACGGTATGTTACTTGCCCGAGTTCGATCGTCGGTATCCCAATACCTTGTTCAATCTCGTTACCGGCAAGTCTCTTTACTCGTACCGCAATGCATGATCCCGTGACTAACGCCTTAGTCACATTGAGCTCATTATGATGATGCATTACCGAGTGGGCCCAGAGATACCTCTCCGTCACACGGAGTGACAAATCCCAGTCTCGATCCGTGCCAACCCAACAGACACTTTCGGAGATACCCGTAGTGCACCTTTATAGTCACCCAGTTACGTTGTGACGTTTGGCACACCCAAAGCACTCCTACGGTATCCGGGAGTTGCACGATCTCATGGTCTAAGGAAAAGATACTTGACATTGGAAAAGCTCTAGCAAACGAAACTACACGATCTTTTATGCTATGCTTAGGATTGGGTCTTGTCCATCACATCATTCTCCTAATGATGTGATCCCATTATCAACGACATCCAATGTCCATGGCCAGTAAACCGTAACCATCTATTGATCAACGAGCTAGTCAACTAGAGGCTTACTAGGGACATGGTGTTGTCTATGTATCCACACATGTATCTGAGTTTCCTATCAATACAATTCTAGCATGGATAATAAACGATTATCATGAATAAGGAAATATAATAATAACCAATTTATTATTGTCTCTAGGGCATATTTCCAACAGTCTCCCACTTGCACTAGAGTCAATAATCTAGTTCACATCACCATGTGATTAACACTCACTGGTCACATCTCCATGTGACCAACATCTAAAGAGTTTACTAGAGTCAATAATCTAGTTCACATCACTATGTGATTATCACTCAATGTGTTCTGGTTTGGTCATGTTATGCTTGTGAGAGAGGTTATTAATCAACGGGTCTGAACCTTTCAGAACCGTGTGCTTTATGAATATCTATGTCATCTTGTGGATGCTACGACGCGCTATTTGGAGCCATTTCAAATAATTGCTCTACTATATGAATCCGGTTTACTACTCAGAGTCATCCGGATTAGTGTCAAAGTTCGCATCGACGTAACCCTTTACGACGAACTCCTTTCCACCTCCATAATCGAGAAAATTCCTTAATCCACTAGGTACTAAGGATAAGTTCGACCGCTGTCATGAGATCCTTTCCCGGATCACCATTGTACCCTCTTGACCAACTCATGGCAAGGCACACTACATGTGCGGTACACAACATAGCATACTATAGAGCCTACGTCTAAAGCATAGGGGACGACCTTCGTCCTTTCTCTATCTTCTGCTGTGGTCAGGTCTTGAGTCTCACTCAATACTCACACCTTGTAACACAGCCAAGAACTCCTTCTTTGCTGATATTATTTTGAACTCTTTCAAAATCATGTCAAGGTGTGCTGTCTTTTTGAAAGTATCATCAGGCGTCTTGATCTATCTCTATGGATCTTGATGCCCAATATGTAAGCAGCTTTATCCAGGTCTTCCTTTGAAAAACTCCTTTCAAACAACCCTTTATGCTTTCCAGAAATTTTACATCATTTCGGATCAACAATATGTCATTCACATATACTTATCAGAAATGTTGTAGCGCTCCCACTCACTTTATTGTAAATACAAGTTTCCAACAAACTTTGTATAAACCCAAAAACTTTGATCACTCCATCAAAGCGTATATTCTGACTCCGAGATGCTTGCTCTAATCCATGGAAGGATCGCTGGAGCTAGCATACCTTTTAGCATCCTTAGGATCGACAAAACCTTTCTGATTGTATCACATACAACCTTTCCTTACGAAAACTGGTAAGGAAACTTGTTTTGACATCCATCTGCCAGATTTCATAAATGTAGCTAATGCTAACATGATTCCGATGGACCTAAGCATCACTACGGATGAGAAAAACTCATCGTAGTCAACTCCTTGAACTTGTGAAAATACTCTTTGCCACAAGTCGAGCTTCATAGATGGTAACATTACGGTCCATGTCCATCTTCTTCTTAAAGATACATTTATCTCAATGGCTTGCCGATCATCGGGCAAGTTCACCAAAGTCCATGCTTTGTTTTGATACATGGATTCTATCTCGGATTTCATGGCCTCGAGCCATTCGTCGGAATATGGGCCCACCATCGCTTCTCCATAGCTCGTAGGTTCATTGTTGTCTAGCAACATGACTTCCAAGACAGGATCACGCATTACTCTGAAGTAGTGCGCATCCTCGTCGTCCTACGAGGTTTGGTAGTGACTTGATCCGAAGTTTCAGGATCACTATCATAAGCTTCCACTTCAATTGGTGTAGGTGCCACAGGAACAACTTCCTGTGCCCTGCTACACACTAGTTGAAGCGACGGGTCAATAACCTTATCAAGTCTCCACCATCCTCCCACTCAATTATTTCGAGAGAAACTTTTCCTCGAGAAAGGACTCGTTTCTAGAAGCAATTACTTTTGCTTCTAGATCTGAAATAGGAGGTATACCCAACTGTTTTTGGGTATTCTATGAAGATGCATTTATCCGCTTTGGGTTCGAGCTTATCAGCCTGAAACTTTTTCACATAAGCATCGCAGCCCCAAACTTTTAAGAAACGACAACTTAGGTTTCTATAAACGGTGTCGTCTCAACGGATTTGCGTGGTGCCCCTTTTAAAGTGAATGCGGTTGTCTCTAATGCCTAACCCATAAACGATAGTGGTAATTTGATAAGAAACATCATGGTATGCACCATATCCAATAGGGTGCAGTTATGATGTTCGGACACACCATCACACTATGGTGTTCCAGGCGGTATTAATTGTGAAACACTTTCCACAATGTCTCAATTGTGCGCCAAACTCGTATATCAGATACTCATCTCTATGATCATATCACAGACATTTTATCTTCTTGTCACGACGATCTTCAACTTCACTCTGAAATTACTTGAACCTTTCAACAATTCAGACTAGTGTTTCATCAAGAAAATACACTCAACATCTACTCAAATCATCTGTGAAGTAAGAACATAACGATATCCACTGCATGCCTCAACACTCATTGGACTGCGTACATCAAAATGTATTACTTCCAATAAGTTGCTCTCTTGTTCCATCTTACTGAAAACGAGGACTTTCAGTCATCTTGCCCATGTGGTATGATTTGCATGTCTCAAGTGATTCATAATCAAGTGAGTCCAAACGATCCATCTGCATGGAGTTTCTTCATGCATATATACCAATAGACATGGTTCACATGTCTCAATCTTTTCAAAACGAGTGAGTCCAAAGATCCATCTATATGGAGCTTCTTCATGCGTTTTATACCAATATGACTCAAGTGGCAGTGCCACAAGTATGTGGTACTATCATTACTATCTTATATCTTTTGGCACGAACATGTGTATCACGGCGATCGAGATTCATTTCAAGTGCAAGACCATTGAAGGTATTATTCAAATAAACAGAGTAACCATTATTCTCCTTAAATGAATAACCGTATTGCGATAAACATAATCCAATCATGCTCAACGCAAACACCAAACCTCGATGGCAGAGGGAGCATGCGATGCTTGATCACATCAACTTTGGAAACACTTCCAACACATATCGTCATCTCCCCTTTAGCTAGTCTCCGTTTATTCCGCAGCTTTTATTTCGAGTTACTAACACTTAGCAACCGAACCGGTATCTAATACCCTGGTGCTGCTAGGAGTACTAGTAAAGTACACATTCATATAATGTATATCCAATATACTTCTGTCGACCTTGCCTGCCTTCTCATCTACCAAATATCTAGGGTAGTACTGCTTCAGTGACCGTTCCTCTCATTACAGAAGCACTTAGTCTCGGGTTTGGGTTCAACCTTGGGATTCTTCACTAGAGCAGCAAACGACTTGCTGTTTCATGAAGTATCCCTTTTGCCCTTGCCCTTCTTAAACTAGTGGTTTTACTAACCATCAACAATTGATGCTCCTTCTTGATTTCTACTCTCGCGGTGTCAAACATCGCGAATAGCTCAAGGATCATCATAACTATCCTTGATATGTTATAGTTCATCACGAAGCTCTACTAGCTTGGTGGCAGTGACTATGGAGAACTATCACTATCTCATCTGGGAGATTAACTCCCACCCGATTCAAGCGATTGTGGCACTCAGATAATCTGAGCACATGCTCAACGATTGAGCTTTTCTCCCTTAGTTTGCAGGCTTAAGAAACTTGTCAGAGGTCTCATACCTCTTGACGTGGGCACTAGTCTGAAATCCCAATTTCAGTCTTCGGAACATCTCACATGTTCTGCGACGTTTCAAAAACGTCTTGGGTGCCACAATTCTAAACCGCACTGAACTATCACGTAGTCATCAAAACGTGTATGTCAGATGTTTCGTAACATCTACAGACGACGCTGAGGTTCAGCACACCGAGCGGTGCATTAAGGACATAAGCCTTTTGTGCAGCAATGAGGACAATCCTCAGTTTACAGACCCAGTCCGCATAATTGCTACTACCAACTTTCAACTAAATTTTCTCTAGGAACATATCTTAACCAGTAGAACTAAAGCGCAAGCTATGACATAATTTGCAAATACCTTTTTGACTATGTTCATGATAATGAAGTTCATCTGATTATGAACTCCCACTCAGATAGACATCCCTCTAGTCATCTAAGTGAAACATGATCCGAGTTTAACTAGGCCGTGTCCGATCATCACGTGAGACGGACTAGTCAAGATCGGTGAACATCTCCATGTTGATCGTATCTTCTATACGACTCATGCTCGACCTTTCGGTCCTCCGTGTTCCGAGGCCATGTCTGTACATGCTAGGCTCGTCAAGTCAACCTAAGTGTATTGCGTGTGTTCCGAGGCCATGTCTGTACATGCTAGGCTCATCAACACCCGTTGTATTCGAACGTTAGAATCTATCACACCCCATCATCACGTGGTGCTTCGAAACAACGAACCTTCGCAACGGTGCACAGTTAGGGTGAACACTTTCTTGAAATTATTATAAGGGATCATCTTACTTACTACCGTCGTTCTAAGCAAATAAGATGCAAAAACATGATAAACATCACATGCAATCAAATAGTGACATGATATGGCCAATATCATCATGCTCCTTTGATCTCCATCTTCGGGGCACCATGATCATCTTCGTCACCGGCATGACACCATGATCTCCATCATTGTTTCTTCATGAAGTCGTCACGCCAACGATTACTTCTACTTCTATGGCTAACGCGTTTAGCAACAAAGTAAAGTAATTTACATGGCGTTATTCAATGACACGCAGGTCATGCAAAATAATAAAGACAACTCCTATGGCTCCTGCCGGCTGTCATACTCATCGACATGCAAGTCGTGATTCCTATTACAAGAATATGATCAATCTCATACATCACATATATCATTCATCACATCTTCTGGCCATATCACATCACATAGCACTTGCTGCAAAAAACAAGTTAGACGTCCTCTAATTGTTGTTGCAAGTTTTTACGTGGTTTGTAGGTTTCTAGCAAGAACGTTTTCTTACCTACGTATGACCACAACGTGATTTGCCAATTTCTATTTACCCTTCATAAGGACCCTTTTCATCGAATTCGTTCCGACTAAAGTAGGAGAGACAGACACCCGCTAGCCACCTTATGCATCTAGTGCATGCCAGTCGGTGGAACCTGTCTCACGTAAGCGTACGTGTAAGGTCGGTCCGGGCCGCTTCATCCTACAATGCCACCGAAACAAGAAACGACTAGTAGCGGCAAGAAGAATTGGCAAACTCAACGCCCACAACTGCTTTGTGTTCTACTCGTGCATAGTAGCTACGCATAGACCTAGCTCATGATGCCACTGTTGGGAATCGTAGCATAATTTAAAATTTTCCTACGCTCACCAAGATGCATCTATGGAGTCTACTAGCAACAAGGGGAAAGGAGTGCATCTACATACCCTTGTAGATCGCGAGCGGAAGCGTTCCAATGAACGTGGATGACGGAGTCGTACTCGCCGTGATCCAAATCACCGATGACCGAGTGCCGAACGGACGGCACCTCCGCGTTCAACACACGTACGGTGCAGCAACGTCTCCTCCTTCTTGATCCAGCAAGGGGGAAGGAGAGGTTGATGGAGATCCAGCAGCACGACGGCGTGGTGGTGGATGTAGCGGGTCTCCGGCAGGGCTTCGCCAAGCTTCTGCGAGAGAGAGAGAGGTGTTGCAGGGGAGGAGGGAGGCGCCCAAGGCTGTAGATTGCTGCCCTCCCTCCCCCCTTTATATAGGCCCCCTTGGGAGGGGGGGCCGGCCAAAACCCATCTAGGGTTGGGGGGCGGCGGCCAAGGGGTGGAAAGGGGTGCCTTGCCCCCCAAGGCAAGGGGGAAGTCCCCCCCACCCTAGGGTTCCCAACCCTAGGCGCATGGGGGGAGGCCCAAGGGGGGGCGCCCAGCCCACTAGGGGCTGGTTCCCTTCCACTTTCAGCCCATGGGGCCCTCCGGGATAGGTGGCCCCACCCGGTGGACCCCCGGGACCCTTCCGGTGGTCCCGGTACAATACCGGTAACCCCCGAAACTTTCCCGGTGGCCGAAACTTGACTTCCTATATATAATTCTTCACCTCCAGACCATTCTGGAACCTCTCGTGACGTCCGGGATCTCATCCGGGACTCCGAACAACTTTCGGGTTTCCGCATACATATATCTCTACAACCCTAGCGTCACCGAACCTTAAGTGTGTAGACCCTACGGGTTCGGGAGACATGCAGACATGACCGAGACGCCTCTCCGGTCAATAACCAACAGCGGGATCTGGATACCCATGTTGGCTCCCACATGTTCCATGATGATATCATCGGATGAACCACGGTGTCGAGGATTCAATCAATCCCGTATGCAATTCCCTTTGTCAAACGGTATGTTACTTGCCCGAGATTCGATCATCGGTATCCCAATACCTTGTTCAATCTCGTTACCGGCAAGTCTCTTTACTCGTACCGCAATGCATGATCCCGTGACTAACGCCTTAGTCACATTGAGCTCATTATGATGATGCATTACCGAGTGGGCCCAGAGATACCTCTCCGTCACACGGAGTGACAAATCCCAGTCTCGATCCGTGCCAACCCAACAGACACTTTCGGAGATACCCGTAGTGCACCTTTATAGTCACCCAGTTACGTTGTGACGTTTGGCACACCCAAAGCACTCCTACGGTATCCGGGAGTTCCACGATCTCATGGTCTAAGGAAAAGATACTTGACATTGGAAAAGCTCTAGCAAACGAAACTACACGATCTTTTATGCTATGCTTAGGATTGGGTCTTGTCCATCACATCATTCTCCTAATGATGTGATCCCGTTATCAACGACATCCAATGTCCATGGTCAGGAAACCGTAACCATCTATTGATTAACGAGCTAGTCAACTAGAGGCTTACTAGGGACATGGTGGTGTCTATGTATCCACACATGTATCTGAGTTTACTATCAATACAATTCTAGCATGGATAATAAACGATTATCATGAATAAGGAAATATAATAATAACCAATTTATTATTGCCTCTACGGCATATTTCCAACACCCAATTACCAGCCACTTTCTTGTGAATGACAAGCGAATAAACACTCATCGTGAGAATAACCCACCTAGCATAAATGATACTGAATGCCCCCTGTCACTTCATGAGCGATTTGGACATACAAAACAGATTATTATTTGAAGATTTAGAGTTTGGCACAAACAAATTTACTTGGAACGGCAGGTAAATACCGCATATAGGTAGGTATGGTGGACACTTATGGAAGAAACTTGGTTCAAGGATTTTGGATGCACAAGCAGTATTCCTGCTTAGTACAGAAATTTTGGCTAGCAAAAGATTCTAAATAGCAAGCACCACATGTTGGAGGATCCATAACAATATAACTTCTATACAAATATACCCAAGGATAACTCATTATGTTGTCTTCCTTGTCCAACTTCAACTAATTTGCTCCAGTTTGAAAATAAATAATGGGGCTCACAATCATAGAAGATGTCCAAGATAGTATATTTATATGTGAAACCTCTCTTCCTTCAATATTCTTTCATGAATTGCTCAAGTGACCAATATTATATTTGCTATCTTTCAATAAATTTACCACCTATACTTCTTGTATGTGAAGTCATTACTCCCCATGGGATAAGCATATGAAACATACATAATTTCAGATTTATGATATTCAATTTATTCAACCATTTACTTATAGGATATAAGAGAAGCACAAGAGTAAATGACAAACTACTCCAAAAAAAGATATAAGTGAAGATCAACGAGTAGTCGAATAATTACGTAGCTATGTGAAGACTCTCTCTCATTTAAATTTTTTAGATCTTGGGCTATTATTAAAACAGCAAGAAAAACAAAATAAAATGATATTCCAAGGATAGCACATATCATGTGAAGAAGCAAAAATTTAGGATCAACCAAAACTGACCGATCATTGTTGAAGAAGGAAGGTGGGATGCCAACCAGGGCATCCCCAAGCATAGATGCTTGAGACTTCTTGAAATGTTGACTAGGGATGCCTTGGGCATCCCCAAGCTTGAGCTCTTGTGTCTCCTTAATTCCTCTCATATCACAGATTCCCTAATTCTTAAAAACTTCATCCACACAAAACTCAACAAGAACTCGTGGGATAAGTTAGTATAAATCAATGCAATAAACTTATCATTCTCTACTATAGAAAATCACTAAAATTATTATTTAACATTGCATACTAAATTCCTATGCATATTTAATACTCCTATTTTCAAATAGAATCATTAAACATGCAAACATATGCAAACAATGCAAACATAACAGCAATCTGTGAAAATAGGACAGTCTGTAAAGGATGCAAGAATATTCATACTTCTCTAACTCCAAAAATTCTGAAAATTTACCACACTGTAGAAAATTTATCATAGCATACTGTGTAAAAACTTTAAGATTTTATCACGTTCTGACATTTTTAAGAATTCAGACAATGATAGAAAACTTTCTGTTTTCAAAACATCAACATATGGAATTTCAAAAAATAAGCATGGTAAAGACTATACTTGACCTTTTTACTGAACTAAAAGATGCAAAACATTATTCTAAATAGCAGCAAGCAAATCAAACTTAAATAAAATGATGCTCCAAGCAAAATCCATATCATGTGATGAATAAAAATATAGCTCCAAGTAAGATTACCAATAATGTTGAAGACGAAAGAGGGGATGCTTTCCAGGGCATCCCCAAGCTTCGTTGCTCGGGTATTCCTTGAATATTACCTTGGGGTGCCTTGGGCATCCCCATGCTTAGAGTCTTTCCACCCCTTATTCTTCTCATATCGATATCTCACACAAAACTTGAAAACTTCAATCACACAGAACTTAACGGAACTTCGTGAGATGGGTTAGTATGATAAAGGCAAAGCATTCACTTTGATACTGTCAAGATAAGATTCATAATTGTTCTCACACAATTCCTACTGTACCTTAATATTTCCACAATTTATATCACTTAATATAAGTTATGGAAACACAAAAACAAGCAAACTGTGCATTGAAAACAGAATCTGTCAAAAAAAGAACAGTTTGTAATGATCTGAACAACAACGATACTTTTGTTACTCCAAAAATTCTGAAAACTTAGGACACCGTAGGCAATTTGTATATAAATCATGTGTGAAAAATGCAGAAAATTATGTTACTAGAAGCAAAAGCTTCTGTTTTTGCATAGAATCAAGTCAACTATCACCATAGATCATCCCAAAGGTCCTACTTGGCACTTTACTGAAACAAAAGCTGTAAAACATGATTACTACAGTAGCATAATCATGAGAACACACAAAAATAGTAGGTATAAATATTGGGTTGTCTCCCAACAAGCACTTTTCTTTAATGTCTTTTTAGCTAGGCATGATGATTTCAATGATGCTCACATAAAAGATAAGAATTGAAACATAATGGGGGCATCATGAAGCATATGACTAGCACATTTAAGCATAACCCACTTTCTATGAATAGGGATTTTGTGAGAAAATAATTTATGGGAACAAGAATCAACTAGCATAGGAAGGCAAAACAAGCAATACTTCAAAACTTTCAACACATAGAGAGGAAACTTGATATTACTGAGATATGTAAAAGCATATGTTCCTGTCTCATAATAATTTCCAATAGCCTCATGAATGAATTCAACAATATAACTATCACTTAAAGCATTCTTTTCATGATCCACAAGCATAGAAATTTTATTACACTCCACATAAGCGCATTTATTCTCATGAATAGTAGTGGGAGCAAACTCAACAAAATAACTATCATGTGAGGCATAATCCAATTGAAAATTAAAATTATGATGACAAGTTTCATCGTTATTGATAACCCACAAGTATAGGGGATCAATTGTAGCCTCTTTCGATAAGTAAGAGTGTCGAACCCAACGAGGAGCTAAAGGTAGAACAAATATTCCCTCAAGTTCTATCAACCACCGATACAACTCTACTCACGCTTGATGTTCGCTTTACCTAGAACAAGTATAAAACTAGAAGTACTTTCTAGGTGTTTGTAGGATCATATGCACTTATGATTGGAACTCTAGCAAGCGTCCGCAACTACTAAAGATCATTAAGGTAAAACCCAACCATAGCATTAAAGTATCAAGTCCTCTTTATTCCCATACGCAAACAACCTACTTACTCGGGTATGTGCTTCTGTCACTCACGCCACCCACCATAAGCAAATCGTGAACATATTGCAAACCCTACAGCGGGGATCCCTCACGCTTGCGCGATACAGAGAGCACCATAGGACAGCACCAATAATAAAACATGCAACTCAAACCAATCACGATCATCAATTAACCCATAGGACAAAACGGATCTACTCAAACATCATAGGATAGCCATACATCATTGGGAAATAATATATAGCGTTGAGCACCATGTTTAAGTAGAGATTACAGCGGGTAAAAGAGGGGTTACACCGCTGCATAGAGGGGGGAAGAGTTGGTGATGATGGTGGTGAAGTTGTTGGTGTAGATTGCGGTGATGATGATGGCCCCCGGTGGCACTCCGGCGTCACCGGAAGCGAGGGGGAGAGAGCCCCCCTCCTTCTTCTTCTTCCTTGACCTCCTCCCTAGATGGGAGAAGGGTTTCCCCTCTGGTCCTTGGTCTCCATGGCATGGGAGGGGCGAGAGCCCCTTCGAGATTGGATGTGTCTCTCTGTCTCTCTCTGTTTCTGCGCTCAGGTATTCTGCCCTTTCACCGTTTCTTATATATCCGGAGATCCGTAACTCCGATTCGATTGAAACCTACGCCAAGATTTTTTTCCAAAATTTAGCTTTCTTGCGGCCAAAGAAGAGCAGCAACCGCCTTACGGGGGGCCCACGAGGGTCAGCGGCGCGCCCAGGGGGGCAGGGGTGCCCCCCTGCCTCGTGGCCCCCTCGGGCACTGTCTCGCATTGATTCTTCTTCCCATATTTCACAAATATTCCAAAAATATTCTTCATCCGTTTTTATTCCGTTTGGACTCCGTTTGATATGGGGTTTCTGCGAAACATAGAACATGCAACAAACAGGAACTGGCACTGGGCACTGGATCAATATGTTAGTCCCAAAAATAGTATAAAAAGTTGCCAAAAGTATGTGAAAGTTGTATAATATTGGCATGGAACAATAAAAAATTATAGATACGACGGAGACGTATCAGCATCCCCAAGCTTAATTCCTGCTCGTCCTCGAGTAGGTAAATGATAAAAAAGATAATTTTAAATGTGGAATGCTACCTAGCATAGTCTTGATCACATAATCTAATCATGGCATGAATATTAAGACACGAGTGATTCAAAGCAATAGTCTATCATTTGACATTAAGACAATAATACTTCAAGCATACTAACCAAGCAATTATGTCTTATCAAAATAACATAGCCAAAGAAATCTCATCCCTACAAAATCATATAGTCTGGCTATGCTCCATCTTCACCACACAAAGCATTCAAATCATGCATAACCCCGATGACAAGCCGAGCAATTGGTTCATACTTTTTAACACGCTTCAGCCTTTTCAACCCTCACGCAATACATGAGCGCAAGCCATGGACATAGCACTATGGGTGGAATAGAATATGATGATGGAGGTTTGTGTGAGAAGACAAAAAGGAGAAAGTCTCACATCGACGCGGCTAATCAACGGGCTATGGAGATGCCCATCAATTGATGCCAATGCTAGGAGTAGGGATTGCCATGCAACGGATGCACTAGAGCTATAAGTGAATGAAAGCTCAAACTAAAACTAAGTGGGTGTGCATCCAACTTGCTTGCTCATGAAGACCTAGGGCGTTTGAGGAAGCCCATCATTGAAATATACAAGCCAAGTTCTATAATGAAAATTCCCACTAGTATATGAAAGTGATAACTCAAGAGACTCTCTATATGAAGAACATGGTGCTACTCTGAAGCACAAGTGTGGTAAAAGGATAGTAACATTTCTCCTTCTCTCTTTTTCTCTCATTTTTTTGGTGGGCTTCTTTGGCCTCTTTTTTTTATTTGGGCTTCTTTGGCCTCTTTTATTTTTTGTAAAGTCCAGAGTCTCATCCCGACTTGTGGGGGAATCATAGTCTCCATCATCCTTTCCTCACTAGGGCAATGCTCTAATAATGATGATCAGCACACTTTTATTTACTTACAACTCAATATTACAACTCGATACTAGAACAAAGATATGACTCTATATGAATGCCTCCGGCGGTGTACCGGGATGTGCAATGATCTAGCGTAGCAATGACATCAAAAAACGGACAAGCCATAAAAACATCATGCTAGCTATCTTACGATCATGCAAAGCAATATGACAATAAATGCTCAAGTCATGTATATGATGATGATGGAAGTTGCATGGCAATATATCTTGGAATGGCTATGGAAATGCCATGATAGGTAGGTATGGTGGCTGTTTTGAGGAAGATATAAGGAGGCTTATGTGTGATAGAGCGTATCGTATCACGGGGTTTGGATGCACCGGCGAAGTTTGCACCAACTCTCGAGGTGAGAAAGGTCAATGCACGGTACCGAAGAGGCTAGCAATGATGGAAAGGTGAGAGTGCGTATAATCCATGGACTCACATTAGTCATAAAGAACTCATATACTTATTGCAAAAGTTTATTAGCCCTCGAAGCAAAGTACTACTACGCATGCCCCTAGGGGGATAGATTGGTAGGAAAAGACCATCGCTCATCCCCGACCGCCACTCATAAGGAAGACAATCAATAAATACCTCATGCTCCAACTTTGTTACATAACGGTTCACCATACGTGCATGCTACGAGAATCACAAACTTCAACACAAGTATTTCTACAATCCACAACTACCCACTAGCGTGACTCTAATATCACCATCTTTATATCGCAAAACTATTGCAAGGAATCAAACATATCATACTCAGTGATCTACAAGTTTTATGTAGGATTTTATGACTAACCATGTGAATGACCAGTTCCTGTCATCTCTCTAAATAGATATAAGTGAAGCAAGAGAGTTTAGTTCTTTCTACAAAAGATATGCCCACTCTCTAACAAATATAAGTGAAGCAAAAGAGCATTCTACAAATGGCGGTTTTCTATGTGAAGAGAAACAGGCAATCCAAACTTCAAATGGTATAAGTGAAGCACATGAAGCATTCTATAAAGCCATACTCAAAAGATATAAGTGAAGTGCAAAGAGCATTCTATAAATCAACCAAGGACTATTTCATACCAGAATTGTTCATAAAATAAAAATGAAAACTAAATGCAAAAGATGCTCCAAGATTTGCACATATCGCATGAATGAAACGAATCCGAAAACATACCGATACTTGTTGAAGAAAGATGGGATGCCTTACGGGGCATCCCCAAGCTTAGACGCTTGAGTCTCCTTGAATATTTACTTGTGGTGCCTTGGGCATCCCCAAGCTTGAGATCTTGCCTCTCCTCCTTTTCCTCATATCGAGACCTTCTCGATCATCAAACACTTCATCCACACAAAACTTCAACAGAAAACTCGGTAAGATCCGTTAGTATAATAAAGCAAATCACTACTCTAAGTAATGTTGAAAACCAATTCATATTTCGTTTTTGCATTATAGCTACTGTAATATAACTTTTACATGGCTTAATCCACTGATAGAAATCGATAGTTTCATCAAAACAAGCAAACTATGCATCAAAAACAGAATCTGTCTAAAACAGAACAGTCTGTAACAATCTGAACATTAACCATACTTCTGGTACTTCAATAATTCTGCAAAAATTAGGAAAAATAAAAAAATTGTATAGAAAGACAGTGCAAAACGAATCAGAACCGTTTGACGTTCCAGTAAAAAACTAAAAATCGCGCACTACAGCCAAAGTTTCTGTCCTGCACCGTACAAACCAACAAGCATTGTAAACATCCTAAAGGCAAATCTTGGCACATTATTTTTATAATATAATGGAATTGTACAAGGCGATAATTATTTTTGTTGAAAAGTTTCTGTAATCAAGATTCACAAAGTTTCCGTGAGCATGAACAAAGTTCAAGGAGCTCCCCCACTTCAACCATGCTTGTCTCTCTCACTTTCACTTTCCTTTTTGAACAAGTTTTTGGGTTCGCCTCTTTATTTTTTTGTTTTTAAACTATATAAAAGCACTCAACAGAAATAAATGACTCTCTAAAACTTCCGGGTTGTCTCCCTGGCAGCGCTTTCTTTAAAGCCATTAAGCTAGACATATAGTGCTCAAGTAGTGAATCCACCCGGATCCCAAGGTATATCAAAGCCAATTGTAATTAACAATGATTTGTAATTTAGTAGTGAGCACAAAGTAACATATATATGTAATTACGAAGTCTAACTATCTTTCTATGCATCGGCATGTCATAAAAGAACATTTCATCCACACATAGTAAAGGCCAATGCATAGTATAAGCAGTTTCTTGCAATTTTATCATGTTGGAAACATAGAGAGGTGGAGATATAGTTCCTCTCTCATAATAATTGCAAGTAGGAGCACCAAGCACATGCATATTATATTCATCAAAATCATCATGTGTAGAAGTAAAACGCAACCCATCAATATAATCCTTAATAAAGGCAAACTTCTCCGATATAGTGTAGTTGGGAGAATTCAAAAAGATAATAGGACTATCATGCGTGGGTGCAATAGCAACAATTTCATGTTTAACATAAGGAACTATAGCAAGTTCATCTCCATAAGCATAATTCATATTGGCATCTTGTCCACAAGCATAGCAAGCATCATCAAAAAGGGATATTTCGAGAGAATCAACGGGATCATAACAATCATCATAGCAATCATCCTTCGGTAAGCACGAAGGGAAATTAAACAATGTATGAGTTGAAGAGTTACTCTCATTAGAAGGTGGGCACGGGTGATCAATCCGCTCTTCCTCCTTTTGTTCTTCGCTCTCCTCCTCATCTTTTTCATCTAATGAGCTCACAGTTTCATCAATTTCTTCTTCCATAGACTCCTGCAAATTATTAGTCTCTTCTTGGACAGCGGAGATTTTCTCAATAAATGCATCAATATCGGCATTGTATTCATAATTATCATAGCAATATTTAAGGATAGCTAAATTTTTCAGGTCTATAAACAACATCATAATGATTTTCACACTCTTTAAATACAGATTCAATTTCATAAGCACCCATAAAAGCAACAAATTCTTCTATTTGTTCCACATCATAGTAATCATATATACCTCTAGCATAAGAAGCCAAGGTTTCATTATCATTAAATTTGCATGAAAAGGGAAGGTGTGGAGACTTCATCCTAGAGCAACAAGTATAGTCATATCTCAAGCATAGTTGCCTAGCATACCACTTCAACATATAAATTTGATCCCATAATAGTTTCCCTTTTTGAGTCAAGCGATAATCCCTAAAGTATTCACATTGATCCAAAGTGTATCCCATTACCAAATTGAATGGGGTTTTCTCAGGATTATCAAAGTAGTACATAATATCTATCACATAACGAGCATTGAGGGTTTTAGGAGGTTCCCCATCTCCATGAGCAGCAAGTACACCTAATTTTTTTTGGTATTTCGTGTTCCATATCCATAACTAAAGATAGAGAACAACTTAGAACAGCAAATAAAATCTACTTAGTGATAAAGCAAACAAGCACACACGAGAATATTCACCCCACGCTATGACTCCTCGGCAACGGCGCTAGAAAAAGGTCTTGATAACCCACAAGTATAGGGGATCAATTTTAGCCTCTTTCGATAAGTAAGAGTGTCGAACCCAACGAGGATCTAAAGGTAGAACAAATATTCCCTCAAGTTCTATCAACCACCGATACAACTCTACGCACGATTGACGTTCGCTTTACCTAGAACAAGTATAAAACTAGAAGTACTTTGTAGGTGTTTTCGGATAGGTTTGCAAGAAAATAAAGAGCACGTAAATAAAAAGTATGGGCTGTTTAGATAAAGACACTACTAAATTAGTTTTAGTAAAGAGCTTTTTGTCACGAGAAAGTTATTTGTCCCTAGGCAATCGATAACTAGACCGGTAATCGTTATTGCAATTTTATATGAGGGAGAGGCATAAGCTAACATACTTTCTCTACTTGGATCATATGCACTTATGATTGGAACTCTAGCAAGCGTCCGCAACTACTAAAGATCATTAAGGTAAAAACCCGACCATAGCACTAAAGTATCAAGTCCTCTTTATTCCCATACGCAAACAACCTACTTACTCGGGTATGTGCTTCTGTCACTCACGCCACCCACCATAAGCAAATCATGAACATATTGCAAACCCTACAGCGGGGATCCCTCACGCTTGCGCGACATGGAGAGCACCATAGGACAGCTCCAATAATAAAACATGCAACTCAAACCAATCACGATCATCAACTAACCCATAGGACAAAACGGATCTACTCAAACATCATAGGATAGCCATACATCATTGGGAAATAATATATAGCGTTGAGCACCATGTTTAAGTAGAGATTACAGCGGGTAAAAGAGGGGTTACAATGCTGCATAGAGGGGGGAAGAGTTGGTGATGATGGCGGTGAAGTTGTTGGTGTAGATTGCGGTGATGATGATGGCCCCCGGTGGCACTCCGGCGCCACCGGAAGCGAGGGGGAGAGAGCCCCCCTCCTTCTTCTTCTTCCTTGACCTCCTCCCTAGATGGGAGAAGGGTTTCCCCTCTGGTCCTTGGTCTCCATGGCATGGGAGGGGCGAGAGCCCCTCCGAGATTGGATCTGTCTCTCTGTCTCTCTCTGTTTCTGCGCTCTAGTATTCTGCCCTTTCACCGTTTCTTATATATCCGGAGATCCGTAACTCCGATTGGATTGAAACCTTCGCCAAGATTTTTTTTTCTGAAAATTAGCTTTCTTGCGGCCAAAGAAGAGCAACAACCGCCTTACGGGGTGCCCACAAGGGTCAGGGGCGCGCCCCTGCCTCGTGGCCCCCTCGGGCACCGTCTCGAGTTGATTCTTCTTCCCATACTTCACAAATATTCCAAAAATATTCTCCGTCCATTTTTATTCCGTTTGGACTCCGTTTGATATGGGGTTTCTGCGAAACATAAAACATGCAACAAACAGGAACTGGCACTGGGCACTAGATCAATATGTTAGTCCCAGAAATAGCTTAAAAAGTTGCCAATAGTATATGAAAATTGTATAATATTGGCATGGAACAATAAAAAATTATAGATACGACAGAGACGTATCAGTTATCATTATTCTTTATAGCATACATGTCATCACAATCAACATAGATAGCAACTTGGTTCTCATAATCAATTGGAACCTCTTCCGAAATAGTGGAATCATCATTAAATAAAGTCATGACCTCAGCAAATCCACTTTCATAATTGTAACAATAAGATTCAACACCCTCCAAAATAGTGGGATCATTATTTCCTAGAGTTCACACTCTTCCAAACCCACGTTGTCAACATAATCATCATAAATAGGAGGCATGCTATCATCATAATAAATTTTCTCATCAAAACTTGGGGGACTAAAAATATCATCTTCATAAGCATCCCCAAACATATGGCTTTGCATATCATTAACATCATGGATATTCAAAGATTTCATACCAATAACATTGCTGCTTATCATTCCAAGATATAGTGCCAAACATTTTATTCACTTCTTCTTCTAACACTTGAGCATAATTTTCCTTTCCATCATTTTCAAGAAAGACATTAAAAAGATGAAGGATATGAGGCAACCTCAATTCTATTTTTTGTAGTTTTGTTTTATAGACTAAACTACTGATAAAACAAGAAAGTAAAAGATTCAATTGCAAGATCTAAAGATATACCTTCAAGCACTCACCTCCCCGGCAACGGCGCCAGGAAAGAGCTTCATGTCTCCTACGCAACCTATCTTCTTGTAGAAACGTGTTGGGCCTCTGATAACCCACAAGTATAGGGGATCGCAACAGTTTTCGAGGGTAGAGTATTCAACCCAAATTTATAGATTCGACACAAGGGGAGCAAAGAATATTTGCAAGTATTAGCAGTCGAGTTGTCAATTCAACCACACCTTGAGATTAATTATCTGCAGCAACATGATCAGTAGCCAAGTAATATGATAGTTTTGATAGTAGTGACAACAACAATGGTAACGGTAACAGTGATAGCAGTAATTTTGTAGCAAGTGCAACAGTAACAGTAGTAGTAACTTAGCAAAAACAATATAAGATAAATTCGTAGGCATTGGATCGGTAATTTTTTGGATGATATTCACCATGTGATAGCCATAACCTAGGGCGATATGGCACTAGCTCCAGTTCATAAATATAATGTACGCATGTATTCCGTAAATAGTCATACGTGCTTATGGAAAGAACTTGCATGACATCTTTTGTCCTACCCTCCCGTGGCAGCGTGATCCAATTGGAAACTAAGGGATATTAAGGTCTCCTTTTAACAGAGAACCGGAACAAAGCATTAACACACGGTGAATACATGAACTCCTCAAACTACGTTCATCACCAGGGTCCCGACTATTGTCACTCCGGGGTTGCCGGATCATAACACGTAGTAGGTGACTATAACTTGCAAGATCGGATCGAGAACGTGGATATAATGGTGATAACATAAACGGTTCAGATCTGAAATCATGGCACCCGGGCCAAAAGTGACAAGCATTAAGCATGGCAAATTCATAGCAACAACAATCTCATAACATAGTGGATACTAGGGATCAAGCCCTAACTAAACTAACTTGATTACATGATGAATCTCATCCAACTCCTCATTGACCAGCGAGCCTACGAAGGAATTACTCACTCCTGGTGGGGAGCATCATGGAATTGGCGATGGAGAAGGGTTGGTGATGATGAAGAACGAAGATCCCCCTCTCCGAAGCCCCAATCGGACTCCAGATCTGGCCTCCCGATGAAGAACACGAGGTGACGGCGGCTCCGTCTCGTGGATCGTGATAATTCTTTCTCCCTGATTTTTTTTTAGAAAAATAGGATTTTATAGCATCGGTTTGAGGGCCTGCGGGGCCACCAGGTGGGAACAACCCACCTGGGCGCGCTTGGGGGGTAGGCGCGCCCTGGTGGGTTGTGCCCACCCAGGTGCCCCCCTCAGGTAGCTCTTGGCTCCAGAAATTCTCTTTTATTGTATAAAAATTCCTCGCAAAGTTTCGTTCCATTCCGAGAACTTTTATTTCTGCACAAAAATAACACCATGGTATTTCTGCTAAAAACAACGTCAGTCTGGGGTTAGTTTCATTCAAATCATGAAAATTAGAGTCCAAAACAAGAGGAAAAGCGTTAAGAAAAGTAGATACGTTGGAGACGTATCAACTCCCCCAAGCTTAAACCTTTGCTTGTCCTCAAGCAATTCAGTTGATAAACTGAAAGTTAAAAAGAAAACTTTTTCAACCTCTTTTGCTCTTGTTTGCATAAATAAGCTTAAACAACACCCAGGTTTTCAGCCAATATTATAACTAACCATGCCGACAATAACTCCTAAAAATTATATTAACTCATATCAATGACATAATCAGCTAACGAGAAATAATAAGATATCTCAAAAGCAACACGTTATCAAAACAACCATCATATAATATGACAATAGTGGTATCTCGCTAGCCCTTTCTGAGACCGCAAAACACAAATGCAGAGCACCTCCAAAGTTCTAGCAGTGACTAAACATTGTAATTCATGTTACAAAAGATCCAGTCATGATGCACCCAATATTAGCTACACACAATGCATCAGCATGACAGTAGTGCTCTCAGGTTCTGGCGCTTATTTTAGAGGGTGATGGCATAACATAAAAATAAATAGATAGTCCCTTCACAGAGGGAAGCAGTGATTTGCAGCGGTGCCAGAGCTCAAAATTTTAAAACGTAGGTAAATGATATTTTGAGACATGCACCCTTATCATTTATCTCACGACCATCAGTTATCAACATCTTCCATGCTAAACGCGCTAGTGGCGGTTCCCAAGCGATAAAAGTAAAGGTTTACCCCCCCTCCACCATCAATCACACTCCACGGCTTGTCCGAAACAACGGGTGCCGTCCATAGCAACAACAGCCCCAGGGGTGTTTTGTTTAATTATTTGCATTTTGTAGTTCGGGACTAGGACTCCCTATTACCGCCCTTTTCTCGTGCGATGGTGAGTGAATAAACACTCGACCTGAGAATAACCCGCTTAGCATGGAAGATACCGACCACCTCTTGTCGTTCCATGAACGATCCAAGCACACAAAAAGGATATTTATTTGAAGTTTTTAGAGGTGGCACATGCAGATTTACTTAGGACGGCAGGGTAATACCGCATATAGGTAGGTATGGTGGAATCATCTGGAATAACTTGGGTTCAAGGTTTTTGATGTACAAGCAGAATTCCCACTTAATACAGGCGAAGGCTAGCAAATAGGTTGAGAAGCGGCCAGCTAGAGAGCAACAACGATCATGAACATGCATTATGCATAAGTAACATTGAACACTAGAATGAGTAGGATATGAACACCATGAACATAAATATCATAGAGGCTATGTTGGTTTTGATTTAACTACATGCATGAACATGTGCCAAGTCAAGCCACTCAAACATTCAGAGGAGGATACCATATCATCATACTACATCACAATCATTTTAACGCAATGTTGATATTCAAGATGAATCATTATCCACTCCTAACTACTTATGCATGGCATGAGAAACTATAATCTCTAATTGTCATTGCAAATATGTTTAATCATAATGGGCTGAATCATGGATACTAAGTTGAACATATTTACAAAAACAGAACAAGTCGAGTTCTGTAACATCCCAAATTTTCAATTTGGTATGTTATACATAGATCATCATTGCATATCATATTTTATTGCATTTTGACAAATCCTCGATAATCCTAAGCAACTCAAGGACCCTCGGAGAGAGTTGGGGATTTTCTCGAATTTTCATATTTGATTTTCATCAAATAATAAAACGAGGATTTTGGTTTTAATTGTTTTCTCTCCGGAAAAATATTTCATTTTAAAAATAAACGAGAGGAGAAAATATGACTTCTCCAAAACAATTGAAATATTGGAGGAAAAGTGTTAAAATCATTTATTGGAATTTATTTGGATTTTATTTGCAATTTTAATTGCATTAAAAATATTGCATGTTTTCAAAAAAAATTATTTTGTGTCAAAACAATGTTCACCCTATTCTAGATTTTCTAACTAGACGGGGAAAATTTATTTTATCTTTTTTGGACTTTTATTTATTTTTCTACGAATATTTTTCCGCGGAACGTATTTAAAAAAAAACTGCGCGCAGCCCGACCGGGCCGAGGTCCAGCCGAGCGCCGGCCCACCCCGCGTCGTCCTCCTCGCGCACGAGCGCCGCCGCCGCCCGGAGTCCGTGGCGAGCACGGGACCCCGCCGCCTGCCCCCTTCCCCAAGCCACCTCCGCCCCCCTCTCATAAATAGCCGCCCCCCCTCTTCTCTCACCCCGCCGCCGCCCGCACCTGCCCGCCCCGAGCCGCCGGAGCCGGAGCCCCGACGCCCGAAGGCCGCCGCCGCCCCTCGCCCACCCCCGAGCACCCCGCAGCCCCGCCGCCCTCGCCGCCCTTCGCCGGAGCCGCCGCCCCCGCCGGAGCCCCGCCCCCGACGAGGTACCTCGATGCCGTTCGGTTGCCGGTTTTTTATTTAAAAAAAAATCGTTCGTTAAAAAAAAACCCTAGATCGGTTTTTTTTGGTTTTGTTATTTTGTGAACGTTCACCGACACGTTCGTTTTAGCGAACGCGTTCGTCGGATTTTCTCTGTTAACGAACGTCCGTTCTTTAACCGTTCGTCCGTTTTTCTTTTTCGCCGGATTTTTTCGTGATTTTCTCAGATTCGATTTCTGATCGAATCTTCGTTTCTGTTTAACTTTTCGCTCGTTTATCGGAATCAGGCGATTCAAGCGCCTAGAGTTTCGTCTCGAAATTCTCTTTCCGTTTAACCTACTCAAACAAGTTTTTGCTACTGTAAAAATTTGACCTAGATTCAGATTAGTAAACGAAGCTTGTTTCTTTCGCAGTTTGACTTTCATTGCTTCGTTCGAGTTGATTCTTTTTGCAAACCGGAGTTCTTAAGTTGAACTTTCTGGTTGGATCTTTCATTCGAGTTTTACCTGTGCATTAGATGAGTACTTATTGTTTGCTTGTTTGTTTGCGATAGAGTACCCGGAGTGTGCCGCTTGTTACTTCGAATCGCTAGGTTTCGCGGATCATCAGCAAGGCAAGTAACACTTTGATCATATACCTTCCATACCCAGTTTTTATTGCATTAGATCTATTCCTCAAACATTGCATGATTAGGATCTAATTAAATTGTGGGTATTGGGAAGTAGTTGATGTAGTACCTATTACCTGTTCTTTTATCAAACCCTTGGGAGTTACTTCTACGTTTGCTACTATATTGCCATGCTATGCTCGTAGATGTGGATTGGGTTTGAGAGATTGCCATGACAGATGTGAGATTGTTAATTAATGGTTTACTTAAGGTGGCAACTAAAACTCACATCTGGGTGGATTGAGGTACCTGGGTATTCCAGGATTGCCTGTTTTTCTTTTGGACCGCCACCCAGGTTCAAAGGGATCATAAGATCATTCATGCTAGAAACTTCCGTGTGCAGCCGCAAGCTATTATGGGCTCTAGCATAGTTGACTAAGTTGTGTGAACTCTTACAGTGGTAGACTAGCAGATGTAGGGGAAAGTAGGTGTAACTGTCTACCCATACGTAAGGTGCAAACACTTCTGAAAGACTGTGTCTCGGTCATCCGTTTCTCAAACATCATGTAGTGCGAGAATCAAGCGGAGGCGATCGAGTCTTGTGGGGAAAAGTGCACAAACCTCTGCAGAGTGTACAAACTAATCATGGTTAGCCGTGTCCCCGGTTATGGACAACTTGAGTATCTAGTACTTGGATTATCATGTGAATCTCATCACCATGTTACCTTTTAATTAATTTTGTTGGGTTATTGATAATTTTTAATTGGGATTGAGATGCTGTCAACCATCTCAATGTTTAACAACCACCATGATAGTTAAATAAATTTATTCCTTTGAAGTAGGGAAAAATTGGCTTTTCGCAAAACTGTAACCATAGAGCTTTCCACCAGCCATATATGCATGTAGTATAGCATTATTACTGTTCATTATTCTCTATGTGTTACTTTGCCAGCATATTCTATGTGCTGACCCGTTTTCGGGCTGCAACGTTTCATGTTGCAGACTTTTCAGACGACGAGTAAGGTGCCTTAGGTCATGGTCTTATACTCAGTGATGCCGCTGGAGTTGATGGACTCACTTACCTTTCAAGTCTTCCGCTGTTATCGTTTTTAGATGGCCTTAAGCCATATTTATCATACTTAATCTCTTCGAAGATATTCGATGTAATAAGTGTGTGATTGCTACTCTGTTATAAATCCTCCATTTGTACTGTGCATGTCAGCATTACTGATCCAGGGATGACACTGGTGCACAGCAGCACAGACCATTTGAGGTCTGGTCGCTACAAAGGTGGTATCAGAGCACACGCTGACTGTAGGACACGACCACTAAGCTTAAGCCCTATAAAGCTTCTCTCTTCTCATTTCTGACCCCTCTCCTTTTTCTAATCTTTTAGGAATGGCGGATGCAAGGAGCAAGTTCATGCAACCAGATGAAGACACACCTTTTGGTCGACACTTGAAGGAAGTCACAAAGTATTTGAACATAGGAATACCAAGCATCACCGGAACCTACAACGCCACATTACCCGAAGAGGAGAGGTGGAAGATTCAAGTTCACATTCCAGGAAGGACGTTTGTGCCAGTTACTGAACCCATAAGATTGGTTTTCGAAGCACCAACCTGGAGTTTAGGGAAGAGCATGGCCGCTCACATCGCTATGGGACGCATTGGAGAAGTCTACCACCAGGAGCTTAAGGATACAATTTATCAAATTTGTGGACGCCGAGACGCGCAATGGGAGATGATCAGAACCAAGAAGGATGGATCAATCGCAGCTTTCATCCAGGAGCAAAACCAACACATTCGTCGCCAGGAGAACCAGATGTACACGGACAAGGAAGAACTGAAGAAGGCATTAACGAAGATCAAGGAGCTGGAAGAAGAACTCAAGGCTACACGCGAGGATTATATGGAGGAAATCATCGCACTAGTAGGGAGGAATGACGACCTAGAGAAGAAGATTGGAGTATTCATGGGAAATCCAGTGCCAAAAGCAAAGGATGACGAATGCACTTGTCCGTATAACTACATCATCATCGACGACACCGACTCAGAACCAAGTGAAGATGACTTTGTTGATGAAGCTGGAGCAGACATCATGGAGTCTTCAACGGATCAGAATTTCTAGTAGACCACCATATCAGTAGTAGTTTTCCCCCATTTAATAGTATAGTTCAAGCACTTTGTAACGCTAGTTAGATCGATTGTTATGCCTTGTTTGAATTGATTGAGTGATATTGATTGTATTTGTCTCATGAGCATATGGGTAGTGTTTTCCCTCTAGACCTCATTCTATTCTTAACTCTCATCTTTTCTAACCCATCAGATGCCTCCGAGACGCGACACCGGATTTGTTTTCCCACCAGAGATCACCCAGTTGATTCAGCAACAGAATGCCCTGATGCAAGTGTTAGTGCAGAACCAAGGCAACAACAACAACAACAACAACCCACCGCCACCACCACCTGTTGATCACTTAGCCCGTTTCTTGAGGCTAAACCCGCCGGTGTTTTCCAGTAGCACCGAGCCGATTGTTGCAGATGATTGGCTCCGCAAAGTTGGAAGGGAGTTGACCACTGCAGGATGCACCGATGTGGAAAGAGTGCGTTTTGCCGCACATCAGCTTGATGGACCCGCAGCATCATGGTGGGAGAATTATACAGCCACGCACCCTATTGACACTGTCACATGGGACCAGTTTTAGCAAGCTTTCCGTACAGCTCATGTTTCAGCAGGAGCTATGGCTATGAAGAAGCGTGAGTTTCGCAACCTACGCCAAGGAGGACGCACCGTAGGCCAGTATGTGGAGGATTTCAGTAAGTTAGCACGTTATGCACCAGATGACGTTGCTACAGATGCTGCCAAGCAGGAGAAATTTTTGGAAGGACTGAATGATGAACTGAGTATGCAGTTGATGGTAGCAACCTTCAACAACTACCAGGAGCTGGTAGATAGAGCTCTCATGATTGAAGGGAAGCAACAGCAGATTGAAAACCGTAAGAGGAAGTATGGACAAGGGAAGTATAACTCTGGAGCTCAGCAGAAGCCACGATTTACCCCGAAGCCGGGAGGACAGTTTCAGCATACCCATGGAGGAGGTAGTTCGCACAACCATAATGGCTCTAAAAATGGTAATGGGAATGGAGGAAGCAACGGACAGAACCGCACCAACCCATCTACCCCAACCAAGAGGGACCTGAGCCAAGTCACTTGCTTTAAGTGCCAGAAGATTGGACATTATGCCAATGAATGTCCTGAAGCGCAAAATGGAAATGGTAATGGAAGCTCTGGGAAGAAGCCGAACCCGTTCAACAAAGGACATGTGAACCACGTGAGCGTGGAGGAGGTTGAAGCACAGCCTGATGCAGTAATAGGTAAGTTTTTGGTTAAGTCATTTACTGCAACCGTTCTTTTCGATACTGGTGCATCGCATTCATACATATCAAGGGGATTTGTGAATAAGTTTAAGCTGTCCACCAAAGTTCTCAGAACCCCTATGTTAGTAACCTCGCCAGGAGCAGAGTATATGGCCAGCCAAGGATGTTTTCAGATACCATTGGCCATTGGTAGGCATGTTTTCCCCTCAGACCTCATAGTTTTGGAGTCGCAAGGTTTGGATGTGATTTTGGGAATGGATTGGCTATCGTTGTATGGAGGAAACATCGATTGTGCCAGCAAGACGATTTTGCTTACCACCCCGGAAGGAAAAAGGATCAAGTATGTATCCCGGCATATGCCGAAGAGGACTCAAGTAAATTCCTTATCAGGAGTTGTACAGGAGGAAGTACCAGTGGTGAAGGATTATCCGGATGTATTTCCAGAAGAGTTGCCAGGCATGCCACCAGATAGAGACATTGAGTTCTTGATTGAAATTTTGCCAGGCACAGGGCCAATATCTAAGAGACCGTACAGGATGCCCGCAAAAGATTTGGAGGAAATTAAGAAGCAGATCAAGGAGTTACTGGATAAAGGCTATATTCGCCCAAGTTCGTCACCTTGGGGATCACCAGTACTTCTAGTGGAAAAGAAAGATGGATCGCTGAGGATGGTTGTTGATTACCGTGGATTGAATGAAGTGACCATCAAAAACAAGTACCCACTGCCGATGATCAATGATTTGTTTGACCGCCTGCAAGGAGCTAAAGTATTTTCCAAGATCGATCTATGATCAGGATACCATCAGTTAAAGATTCGAGAGCAGGATATACCTAAGACGGCTTTTACCACCAGATATGGACTGTATGAGTATACGGTTATGTCATTTGGTCTGACTAACGCACCTGCCTATTTCATGAACCTGATGAACAAAGTGTTTATGGAGTTTTTGGATAAGTTCGTCGTGGTGTTCATTGATGATATTTTAGTCTTTTCCAAGAATGAGGAAGAGCATGAGGAGCATTTGCGATTGGTACTTGAGAAGCTCAGAGAACATCAGTTATACGCCAAGTTCAGCAAGTGTGAATTTTGGCTGAAGGAAGTTGGATTCCTTGGACATGTTATTTCGGGAGAAGGAATAGCAGTAGACCCTGCCAAGGTTGATACAGTGACAAGTTGGGAATCACCCACGACAGTTGGAGAAATCCGGAGTTTTCTTGGACTTGCAGGATACTACCGGAGATTCATCGAGAATTTCTCGAAGATTGCTAAGCCCATGACTGAGCTATTGAAGAAGGACACCAAGTTCAATTGGACTGAGGAATGTGAAGCTAGTTTCCAAGAGTTGAAGAAACGATTGGTTACATCACCAGTGTTGATTCTGCCAGATCAACGCAAGGATTATGAAGTTTATTGCGACGCTTCTCGTCGAGGACTTGGAGCAGTGCTTATGCAGGAAGGAAGAGTTGTGTCATATGCTTCACGACAACTTAAACCCCATGAGAAGAATTATGCTACGCATGATTTGGAGTTAGCAGCCGTGGTGCATGCATTGAAGACATGGAGACATTTTCTCATCGGAAACCATTGTGAGGTGTATACGGATCACAAGAGTTTGAAGTATATTTTCACGCAGAAGGAGTTAAATCTCAGACAGAGGAGATGGTTGGAGCTCATTAAGGACTATTATATGAGATTGCATTATCACCCAGGAAAGGCTAACGTAGTAGCAGACGCGCTGAGCCGCAAGAGTCATGTCAACACCCTCATGACAGGAGAGTTACCTCAGGAGTTAGCCGAGGACCTTCGCGAGCTATGTTTGGAGATAGTCCCAAGAGGCTATTTAGCAACATTGGAGATTCAGTCTACCTTGATGGAAAGGATCAGAGAAGCTCAGAAGACAGACAAGGAGATTGAAGAGATAAAGGAGAAGATGAGCAAAGGAAAAGCCAAGGGATTTCGTGAGGATGAGCACGATACCTTATGGTTTGAGGACCGTGTATATGTGCCAAATGATCCGGAGATCCGGAAGTTGATTTTACAAGAAGCCCATGATTCACCATACTCGATTCACCCAGGGAATACCAAGATGTATTTGGATCTGAAGAATACTTTCTGGTGGACCGGAATGAAGAAGGATATTGCAGAGTACGTAGCAGTTTGTGATGTATGTCAGAGAGTGAAGGCAGAGCATCAGAAGCCAGCAGGATTGCTACAACCATTGCCGATACCTGAATGGAAGTGGGATAAAATAGGCATGGATTTTATCACGGGATTACCCAGGACTCGTTCAGGCTATGACTCAATATGGGTTGTAGTCGACCGTTTGACGAAAGTGGCTCATTTCATTCCAGTGAAGACCACTTACACCAGTGCTAAGTTGGCAAAGATATACATGACCACGATCGTATGTTTGCATGGAGTTCCGAGGACCATTGTATCAGACAGAGGAACCCAATTTACCTCGAAGTTTTGGAAGCAGTTACATGAAACATTGGGAACCAGGCTAGAATTTAGCACAGCTTTTCACCCGCAGACAGATGGACAGACCGAGAGAGTCAACCAGATTTTGGAGGACATGTTAAGAGCTTGTGCACTAGATTATGGATCTAGTTGGGACGACAATTTGCCATATGCGGAGTTTTCTTATAACAACAGTTATCAGACCAGTTTGAAGATGGCCCCTTTCGAAGCTTTGTACGGAAGGAGGTGTAGAACACCGTTGTTATGGGACGAAGTTGGAGACCGTCAGTTGTTTGGACCAGATCTGATTAAGGAGTCTGAACAGAAAGTGAGGTTGATTCGCGATAGGCTCAAGGTAGCCCAGTCCAGGCAGAAGAGTTATGCCGATTCTAAACGAAAGGAGACAGTACACGAAGTCAGAGACCGAGTTTATCTTTGATTATCACCACTTCGAGGAGTGAAGCGTTTTGGAGTTAAGGGAAAGTTAGCACCCCGTTTTATCGGACCATACAGAGTTGTGGAACGTATGGGAGAGGTTGCCTACAAGCTGGAATTGCCCGAAGGATTGTCAGGAGTTCATGATGTATTTCACGTTTCCCAGTTGAAGAAGTGCCACGCAGAGATGGCTGAGATACCACTGAGAGATACTGTGCCATTGGAAGCAATTCAGCTGGAAAGTGATTTGACCTATGAGGAGAAACCAGTTAAGATTCTTGAGTATGCCAGCCGAGTTACCCGCAGTAAGATTATCAAGTTTTACAAAGTCCAGTGGAGTCACCACACGGAAGATGAAGCCACCTGGGAGCGAGAGGAAGATCTACGGAAGGACCACTCCCACCTGTTTTCTAGCCAACCCGAATCTCGAGGGCGAGATTCATCTTAAGGGGGGTAGGTTTGTAACATCCCAAATTTTCAATTTGGTATGTTATACATAGATCATCATTGCATATCATATTTTATTGCATTTTGACAAATCCTCGATAATCCTAAGCAACTCAAGGACCCTCGGAGAGAGTTGGGGATTTTCTCGAATTTTCATATTTGATTTTCATCAAATAATAAAACGAGGATTTTGGTTTTAATTGTTTTCTCTCCGGAAATATATTTCATTTTAAAAATAAACGAGAGGAGAAAATATGACTTCTCCAAAACAATTGAAATATTGGAGGAAAAGTGTTAAAATCATTTATTGGAATTTATTTGGATTTTATTTGCAATTTTAATTGCATTAAAAATATTGCATGTTTTCAAAAAATTTATTTTGTGTCAAAAAAATGTTCACCCTATTCTAGATTTTCTAACAAGACGGGGAAAATTTATTTTATCTTTTTTGGACTTTTATTTATTTTTCTACGAATATTTTTCCGCGGAACGTATTTTAGAAAAAACTGCGCGCCGCCCGACCGGGCCGAGGCCCAGCCGAGCGCCGGCCCACCCCGCGTCGTCCTCCTCGCGCACGAGCGCCGCCGCCACCCGGAGTCCATGGCGAGCACGGGACCCCGCCGCCTGCCCCCTTCCCCAAGCCACCTCCGCCCCCCTCTCATAAATAGCCGCCCCCCCTCTTCTCTCACCCCGCCGCCGCCCGCACCTGCCCGCCCCGAGGCGCCGGAGCCGGAGCCCCGACGCCCGAAGGCCGCCGCCGCCGCACGCCGCCCCTCGCCCACCCCCGAGCACCCCGCAGCCCCGCCGCCCTCGCCGCCCTTCGCCGGAGCCGCCGCCCCAGCCGGAGCCCCGCCCCCGACGAGGTACCTCGATGTCGTTCGGTTGCCGGTTTTTGGTTTTAAAAAGAAAACCGTTCGTTAAAAAAAAACCCTAGATCGGTTTTTTTCGGTTTTGTTATTTTGTGAACGTTCACCGACACGTTCGTTTTAGCGAACGCGTTCGTCGGATTTTCTCTGTTAACGAACGTCCGTTCTTTAATCGTTCGTCCGTTTTTTTTCGCCGGATTTTTCCGCGATTTTCTCAGATTCGATTTCTGTTTAACTTTTCGCTCATTTATCGGAATCAGGCGATTCAAGCGCCTAGAGTTTCGTCTCGAAATTCTCTTTCCGTTTAACCTACTCAAACAAGTTTTTGCTACTGTAAAAATTTGACCTAGATTCAGATTAGTAAACGAAGCTTGTTTCTTTCGCAGTTTGACTTTCGTTGCTTCGTTCGAGTTGATTCTTTTTGCAAACCGGAGTTCTTAAGTTGAACTTTCTGGTTGGATCTTTCATTCGAGTTTTACCTGTGCATTAGATGAGTACTTATTGTTTGCTTGTTTGTTTGCGATAGAGTACCCGGAGTGTGCCGCTTGTTACTTCGAATCGCTAGGTTTCGCGGATCATCAGCAAGGCAAGTAACACTTTGATCATATACCTTCCATACCCAGTTTTTATTGCATTAGATCTATTCCTCAAACATTGCATGATTAGGATCTAATTGAATTGTGGGTATTGGGAAGTAGTTGATGTAGTACCTATTACCTGTTCTTTTATCAAACCCTTGGGAGTTACTTCTACGTTTGCTATTATATTGCCATGCTATGCTCGTAGACGTGGATTGGGTTTGAGAGATTGCCATGACAGATGTGAGATTGTTAATTAATGGTTTACTTAAGGTGGCAACTAAAACTCACATCTGGGTGGATTGAGGTACCTGGGTATTCCAGGATTGCCTGTTTTTCTTTTGGACCGCCACCCAGGTTCAAAGGGATCATAAGATCATTCATGCTAGAAACTTCCGTGTGCAGCCGCAAGCTATTATGGGCTCTAGCATAGTTGACTAAGTTGTGTGAACTCTTACAGTGGTAGACTAGCAGATGTAGGGGAAAGTAGGTGTAACTGTCTACCCATACGTAAGGTGCAAACACTTCTGAAAGACTGTGTCTCGGTCATCCGTTTCTCAAACATCATGTAGTGCGAGAATCAAGCGGAGGCGATCGAGTCTTGTGGGGAAAAGTGCACAAACCTCTGCAGAGTGTACAAACTAATCATGGTTAGCCGTGTCCCCGGTTATGGACAACTTGAGTATCTAGTACTTGGATTATCATGTGAATCTCATCACCATGTTACCTTTTAATTAATTTTGTTGGGTTATTGATAATTTTTAATTGGGATTGAGATGCTGTCAACCATCTCAATGTTTAACAACCACCATGATAGTTAAATAAATTTATTCCTTTGAAGTAGGGAAAAATTGGCTTTTCGCAAAACTGTAACCATAGAGCTTTCCACCAGCCATATATGCATGTAGTATAGCATTATTACTGTTCATTATTCTCTATGTGTTACTTTGCCAGCATATTCTATGTGCTGACCCGTTTTCGGGCTGCAACGTTTCATGTTGCAGACTTTTCAGACGACGAGTAAGGTGCCTTAGGTCGTGGTCTTATACTCAGTGATGCCACTGGAGTTGATGGACTCACTTACCTTTCAAGTCTTCCGCTGTTATCGTTTTTAGATGGCCTTAAGCCATATTTATCATACTTAATCTCTTTGGAGATATTCGATGTAATAAGTGTGTGATTGCTACTCTGTTATAAATCCTCCATTTGTACTGTGCGTGTCAGCATTACTGATCCAGGGATGACACTGGTGCACAGCAGCACAGACCATTTGAGGTCTGGTCGCTACAAGTTCATACCCGTTTCTCTCTGCCACGGCCAGTTCATCGAATATCGTCATTATTGCCTTTCACTTGCATGACCGAACGATGTGAAAATAATAATAGTGCAAGAGTACCGTGGACTAAGCTGGAAGACATTTTATTCAATAGGAGAAGACAAGGTAAAATGGGTTCTTTGTTAGATTAACAATTATGCAAATGAGAGCCACTCAACATTTTCATCATGGTCTTCTCCTCGGTATGGATCGAATAAAAAGAAAAGAAATTCAGAGAAACACACTGAAATATTTTTGGATTTTTTGGTTTTCTTGAACAAGCAAATAAAAGGGGAAAGCAAAATGAGAAAAACTATTTACATGGGAAAGCTCCCAACAAGCAAAAGAAGAACAAGGAAATATTTTTGGGTTTTCTTTTTAATGCTACAGCTAACTACTCTAGAGAGAAAAATCAAAAAGAAGCAGGAAATATTTTTGGATTTTCTCAAAGTTTTTCAACACAAAATAAGAAAGCAAGAAAATAAATTTAAGCATGGATAATACAATGAAAAAGTGTGAACACGGACAACTAGAATAAGATGTGCAAACATGAATGTAATGTCGGTGAGAAACACGTACTCCCCAAGCTTAGGCTTTTGGCCTAACTTGGTGATCGATTAGTAGCCTCGATGGTGGTCGTGGTGCTGAGGAGCGGGCATCCATGGATCCCACTACTGAGGCTCCTCCTCTGCTGCATCCTGGTCGTTCCGGTAGGCGATGATATCTGCAGGCATAATCCAATATCTGCCCCTGGCAACAGGATCAAACAAAGCAGGTGCGGGCGATTGGATAATATCACGAGTGCTCACACGGAAAACCAAGTTATACGGAATAGGAATGTTAGGGAAATCTCGTGCAATAAAATGGTGGTGTTCCATAGCTGCGCGATCTAGGTAGAACTTGGTTAAAGGATAGTCATGAAGGCGTATTTCAACATTAAAGCGAGCCGCCAAGCGAGTAGCAAAAATACCACCATGTATTTTACCCTTGGACTTATTAATGTGGAGGCGATGTGCCACAATAGCTCCCAAGCTATAAGTGTTGTCGCTCTCTAGTGCACGACGTAAAACAGCAAGGTCTGGTGAACTCAGTGCACCCACCTTCTCTCTAGCAAGCAAGCATTTTGAAATGAAAAGAGCAAAATAATGAACAGCAGGGAAATGCAAGCCAGCGACAGTTATACTCGACACCCCTCTTTCATCACCCACTGTCAGAGTACGATAAAAGCTTTCAAACTCTACGGGTCTAGGCTCTACCAAACTACCATCAGAAGGAAGCAAGCATATTTCGCAGAATTCAGTGAGCGGTATCTGATGGAACTCAGCATATAAATTAAACTGCACCTCAGGGGGTTTATTCCTAGGAAGGAAATTAAAACTTTGAACAAAGGTGTTTGTGAGGAGATGATACTGTTCACATTCAGCTGCGATGAAGTCGGTGAGGCCGGCATTAGCAGCATATTGTGTAAACTCTTGAAGGATTCCAGCCTCTTCCATGAACGGGGTGTGCGGCCATTCGCACGGCCGTACTTCCGCCAACCTCCGGGGGTGGAGATCACTATCAGATGTCTCCCCAATGACTCCCCTGGAATTCTTCTTGGAAGCAAATTTCCTAAAGATATTCATCTTTTTCCTATGAACAAATTTCTGAAAAAAATTAGTCCACAAAATTTTTCTCAACAAAACTTTACAAGATTGATAGCAACTACTCATGGGGATGCCTAGAGGCCATAGCAAGCATTCAAACTACTTAGAAATCTAAGAATTCAACATGTAAGCTCATCTACAGCAACACCAAGAGTAGCTAATTATTCAAAATATAAACCACTAAAACAAAAACTAATTGGACAACGGTGGAGTCACATACCAAGCAACAATCCTCCGAAACAGTTTCGGAAACGGAGCTTCGAGCAAACAGATCGAAATCCGCGGGTTTGAGAGCAAGAACACGAGAGAGAGAGAGAGAGAGAGAGCAATGGTGAATTTTTTCTGGAGGTAGGTGATGATGTGGTGTAAAGGGATAAGTGAGGGGGCCCACATGGGGACCACAACCCACTAGGGCGTGCCTGGGGGTCCTGGCGCGCCCAGGTGGGTTGTGCCCACCTGGTGCACCTCCCTTTGATATTATTTGAACCAGAAATTCTTAAATATCAAGAAAAAATCGTATTAAATTTTCAGAGCAATCTAAGAACTTCCATTTTTGGTTCATTTTTTATTTCCCGGGAAATTCAGAAAACAGACAAAACATGGCATTTTATTTTATTTAACTAATAAAAAACAGTAAACAAAAGGTAGGAACATAAGGTAGTGCTTACTAAATTCATCAACTTCATACCTCTAAAAAATGATCCATTAATAAGGTTGATCAACTCTTATTAACAACCACTTTCGATTAGCATGAAATCAAAAAACTTTCGTAAATCACTAAGTTACCTCAACGGGGATATGAATGTCCACAACAATAAGCATTTCATATTTCTTTTTAACAGTGGGTAGAGGTAGTTGAAAACTACCAATAGTGATTGTCAGAGATTTTTCAATAACATTAATACCATCCACATGGAATTGTTTCTTCGGAAAGTGTACCGTATGCTCATTACCATTGATATGAAAAGTGACCTTGCTTTTATTGCAATCAATAATAGCCCCTACAGTGTTCAAGAAGGGTCTACCAAGGACAATCGACATGTTGTCGTCCTCGGGCATCTCAAGTATAACAAAGTCAGTCAAAATAGTAACATTAGCAACAACAACGGGCACATCCTCACAAATACCGATAGGTATGGCAGTTGATTTATCAGCCATTTGCAAAGATATTTCAGTAGGTGTGAGTTTATTCAAATCAAGTCTTTTATATAAATAGAAAGGCATAACACTAACACCAGCTCCTAAATCACATAAAGCAGTTTTCACATAATTCTTTTTGATGGAGCAAGGTATAGTTGGTATTCCCGGATCTCCAACTTTTTTAGATACTCCATCCTTAAAAGTATAATTAGCAAGCATGGTGGAGATTTCAGCTTTCGGTATTTTTCTCTTATTGGCGATGATGTCTTTCATGTACTTTGCATAAGGAGGCATTTTGAAGATATCAGCCAAGCGAGTACGCAAAAAGACTGGCCTCAGCATTTCAGCGAAGCGTTCAAATTCTTCATCATTTTTCTTTTTAGTCGACTTAGGTGGAAAAGGCATAGGTTTTTGAAACCACGGTTCTCTTTCTTTACCGTGTTTTCTAGCAATAAAATCTCTTTTATCATATCATGTATTCTTGGGTTGTGGGAAATCAAGATCAACTGCAGGTTCTATCTCAACATCATTATCTGGTTCTTTTTCATTGTTTGGTTGAGTATCTTCATGAACATCAACATTATCTTTTTCATTATCACTAGGTGAATGTTCATTACCAGATTGAGTTCAGCATCAGACATAGAGACATCATTTTCATTATCAGGGTTTTTTTCTAATTCAGGTTCACTAGGAGCATGCAAAGTCCTATCATTTTTCTTTTTCTTCTTATTTTTAGAAGGACTAGGTGCAGTGGTGTTGTTCCATTGTGAATCTTGTTCAATTCTTTTTGGGTGTCCCTCGCGATAAAGTGGTTCCTGAGTCATTTTACCTCCCCTAGTTGCAACTCTAACAGCAAAGTCATGTATGTTGTTATTCATTTCATCAAGCAATTCTCTTTGTGATTTAGCAACTTGTTCTAACTAGGCTTGTACCATAGAAGCATGATTTCCCACACCTCTGACATCATTTTAGATTCTAAATAACAAGTCACTCGAGCGAGCAATCATATTAGAATTATATTTCAATTATTTCATAAGATTTGCTTTGAAGTGATCTTGCTTTCTAATATAATTCTCAAACTCATAAAGGCATTGGCTAGGGTGCATATTATGAGGATTATCATTATCATTGAATTTCATTAAATAATTTACCTCTACCACCTTAGGCAGTGGTGGTGTATCAAGCCCATGTATTTCTTCAATAGGAGGTAAAAAATTTACATCCTCAGCTTTAATACCTTTTTCCTTCATAGATTTCTTTGCCTCTTGCATATCTTCAGGACTGAGATATAATATACCCCTCTTCTTTGAAGTGGGCTTAGGCAGTGGTTCTGGAAGAGTCGAATCGTCATAAATTTTCAATATGTTATTGAATAATTCTTCAGCTTGTCCAACAGTTCATTCCCTGAAAACACAACCAGCAAAACTATCTAGGAAATCCCTAGAAGCATCGGTTAGTCCATTATAGAAGATATCAAGTATTTCATTTTTCTTAAGAGGATGATCAGGCAAAGCATTAAGTAACTGGCAATGCATCCCCCAAGCTTGTGGGAGACTCTCTTCTTCAGTTTGCACAAAGTTAAATATTTCTTGTAAGGCAGCTCGTTTCTTATGAGCAGGAAAATATTTTTCAGAGAAGTAATAAATCATATCTTGGGGACTACGCACACAACCAGGAGCAAGAGTATGGTACCAAGCTTTAGCATTACCCTTTAATGAGAACGGAAATAATTTGAGAATATAATAATAGCAAGTTTTCTCATCATGAGTAAAAAGGGTGGCTATGTCATTCAACTTAGTAAGATATGCCACAACAGTTTCAGTTTCATAACCATGGAAAGGATCGGATTCAACCAAAGTAATTAACTCTGGGTCGACAGAGAATTCATAATCCATGTCATCAATAAATATAGGTGAGGTAGCAAACTTAGGATCATATTGCATTCTAGCATTCAGAGATTTTTATTTATACTTAAATAATAATTTCTCTAGATCATCTCTATCCTTACAAGCAAGAATATCCCTAGTTGTCTCCTCATTCATAACATAACCTTCCGGTACCTTAGGTAATTCATATCTAGGAAGGCTAGTTCTAGCAGGTGTTTCAAGATTTTCAGTTTCAAGCTCATCATCAGATTCAACAACATCATGTTGTCTTACTCTAGCAATTTGTTCATCAAGAAATTCACCTAGTGGCACATTATCATCAAGCAAGGTACTAGCATCATCATAAGAATCATTCAAAGTAGAAGTAGCATCATCAATAACTTGCGACATATCAGGATTGATAGCACGTGGTGGTGTTGCAAGTTTACTTATAACAGAAGGTGAATATAAAGCAGAGCTAGATGGCAGTTCCTTACCTCCCCTTCTCTTAGAGGAAAAAAATCTTAGTCTTAGCATCCTTCAGATTCTTCATAGTGAATAACTGATAATAATCCCAAGTGACTCAACAAATATAGCTATGCTCCCCGACAACGGTGCCAGAAAAAGGTCTTGATAACCCACAAGTATACGGGATCACAATAGTTTTCGAGGGTACGTAGAGTATTCAACCCAAATTTATAGATTCGACACAAGGGGAGCCAAACAATATTTGCAAGTATTAGCAGCTGAGTTGTCAATTCAACCACACCTGGAGATTAATTATCTGCAACAACGTGATCAATAGCCATGTAATATGATAGTTTTGATAATAGTGACAACAGCAATGGTAACGGTAACAGTGATAGCAGTAATTTTGTAGCAAGTGCAACAGTAACAGTAGTAGTAGTAACTTAGCGAAAACAATACAAGATAAATTCATAGGCATTGGATCGGTAATTTGTTGGATGATATTCATCATGTGACAGTGATAACCTAGGGCGATACGGCACTAGCTCTAGTTCATAAATATAATGTAGGCATGTATTCCGTAAATAGTCATATGTGCTTATGGAAAGAACTTGCATGACATCTTTTGTCCTACCCTCCCGTGGCAGCGGGGTCCAATTGGAAACTAAGGGATAATAAGGTCTCCTTTTAATAGAGAACCGGAACAAAACATTAACACATGGTGAATACATGAACTCCTCGAACTACGGTCATCCCCGGGAGTGCTCTCGACTATTGTTACTCCGGGGTTGCTGGATCATAAAGCGTAGTAGGTGACTATAACTTGCAAGATCGGATCTAGAACATGGATATAATGGTGATAACATAAACGGTTCAGATCTGAAATCATGGCACCCAGGCCCAAAGTGACAAGCATTAAGCATGGCAAAGTCATAGCAACATCAATCTCAGAACATAGTGGATACTAGGGATCAAGCCCTAACAAACACTACAAAAAAAGACACATCCGTGACATTTTGGGCCGAACGAATTTTTTTTCTGTCATACATATGACACTTCTATGACGATAATTGTGACAAAACCTGGTATCATCATAGATGTGGTGGGCTCCTACTTCTATGACAAAAAATCATGACAGAAAATGGGCTTTTCGTCCTGGGCGGGCCGGAGACGCAGTTGCATGACATTCTTTGGGCCGTCCATGACGGGAAAAACCGTGGTAGAAGCGAGGGCGAGGAAAATTTCGGGGAGTTCCCGGTTACGGTGGGAGGTCGGGGGCCGAGCGATGCGCGTTTCTCTCGTACACGTATGCGCGTGTGTGCGAGGCGTTGCCTCTAACTGAACCCGAGCGAGGCGTTGGGCTCTAACTGAACCCGAGCGATTGCACTGCAGGCTACGCGTTACTGAACCCGAGCGATCGATCGATGGCTGTTAACTGAACTCGATCGATCGACAACTGTTAACTGAACTCGATCGAACGATTCCTTTGCTACTGCTGCTAACTGAAGCCGATCGATGCTGCCTCTGGGATGAACAGTGAGCGTTGCGGGGGGGGGGGGTTGGATGAACAGTGAGCGGTGGCGTTGCCTTTGGATGAACAGGACCCCGTGGTGTGGTGGAGGGCTGGATGAACAGTAGATAGTGGAGGGGTGCCCGTGGAGGGGTGGTTGAACAGGACCCCGTGGTGTGGAGGGCTGGATGAACAGTAGACGGTGGAGGGGTGCCCGTGGAGGGGTGGTTGAACAGTAGCCGGTGGAGTAGCGCGTGGTGGAGGCTGGATGAACAGGAGCCCGTGGAGGCTGGAGGAGGTCGACGGTAGCCCGTGGAGGTTGGAGGAGGTCGACGGTGGAGATGAACAGTATCCCGTGGAGTCCCATTTTGCGGTACGCCACACCCCTCCCGATGAACAGGACCCCCGTTTCGACCGTAGGAGGTCCGTTTCGTCCGTTTTGCGGTATGCCACACCCCTCCCAATCAACAGGACACCCGTTTCGACCGTAGGAAGTCCGTTTCCTCCGTTTTGCGGTAGGCCACACCCCTCCCGATCAACAGGACCCCCGTTTCGACCGTAGGAGGTCCGTTTCCTCCGTTTTGCGGTACGCCACACCCCTCCTGATCAACAGGACCCCCGTTTCGACCGTAGGAGGTCCGTTTCCTCCGTTTTGCGGTACGCCACACTCCTCCCGATCAACAGGACCCCCGTTTCGACCGTAGGAGGTCCATTTCCTCCGTTTTGCGATACGCCACACCCCTCCCCATGAACACGACGCATTTCGTTGCCTCCCCATGAACACGACGCATTCCGTTGCCTCCCCATGAACACGACGACGACGCTGTTTCTCCGTTCCGACCCAGCCATGTACACGAGCCCTGGCCGTACGTATGCGCGAGTAGGCGTTCGAGACCCCGCCTGTATGTACACATACGTGGCCGTATTTTCTTTCTTGCACCCTGGCCGCTGTACGTACATGTACATGCTACGTGCGCGCCTCTACTACGACACGTACGCACCTCTACTACGACACGTGCGCGCCTCTACATCCACCAGTATATATGTACGTACACGTTCACGACCAGAATGACAACGCTACGTACGCTCCGACCAGGTGGGTCCCGACTGTCAGGCACTTCCTTGCCTGCGAAGATGTAGCTGGTGGGTCCCAGCAGTCAGGGGGGCGAATCATTTTTTTTTGCCCTGACGCACTTCCTTGCGTGCGAAGATGTAGCTGGTGGGTCCCAGCAGTCAGGGGCAAACGTTTTTTCGCAAAATACGGTGGCCCGTCCAGTGGGTCCCCGCTGTCAGGTGGAGGAATAATTATTTTGCACGTAATAAGGAGGCACTTCCTTGCTGCGGCCGTGGACCCAGCTGTCAGCCTCTTTACGTACAGTCCATGTCCGATGGAAGCCATTCCTTGACCACATTGACCACGCCGCGCCGATGAAGGAAATATGCCCTAGAGGCAATAATAAAGTATTATATATTTCCTTATATCATGATAAATGTTTATTATTCATGCTAGAATTGTATTAACTGGAAACATAATACATGTGTGAATACATAGACAAACAAAGTGTCACTAGTATGCCTCTACTTGACTAGTTCGTTAATCAAAGATGGTTATGTTTCCTAGCCATAGACATGAGTTGTCATTTGATTAACGGGATCACCTCATTAGGAGAATGACGTGATTGACATGACCCATTACATTAGCTTAGCACCCGATCATTTAGTATGTTGCTATTGCTTTCTTCATGACTTATACATGTTCCTATGACTATGAGATTATGCAACTCCCGTTTACCGGAGGAACACTTTGTGTGCTACCAAACGTCACAACGTAACTGGGTGATTATAAAGGTGCTCTACAGGTGTCTCCAAAGGTACTTGTTGGGTTGGCGTATTTCGAGATTAGGATTTGTCACTCCGATTGTCGGAGAGGTATCTCAGGGCCCACTCGGTAATGCACATCACTATAAGCCTTGCAAGCATTGTGACTAATGAGTTAGTTACGGGATGATGTATTACGGAACGAGTAAAGAGACTTGCCGGTAACGAGATTGAACTAGGTATCGAGATACCGACGATCGAATCTCGGGCAAGTAACATACCGATGACAAAGGGAACAACGTATGTTGTTATGCGGTCTGACCGATAAAGATCTTCGTAGAATATGTAGGAGCCAATATGGGCATCCAGGTCCCGCTATTGGTTATTGACCGGAGAGGTGTCTCGGTCATGTCTACATAGTTCTCGAACCCAAAGGGTCCGCACGCTTAAAGTTACGATGACAGTTTTATTATGAGTTTATATGATTTGATGTACCGAAGGTTGTTCGGAGTCCCGGATGTGATCACGGACATGACGAGGAGTCTCGAAATGGTCGAGACGTAAAGATTGATATATTGGACGACTATATTCGGACACCGGAAGTGTTCCGGAGAAGTTTCGGATTAAACCGGAGTGCCGGAGGGTTACCGGAACCCCCCGGGGAAGTATTGGGCCTTAGTGGGCCTTGAGGGGAGAGAGAGGGCAGCAGCCAGGAGGTGGTGCGCCCCCTCCCAGAGGAGTCCTAGTTGGACTAGGAGAGGGGGGGCGCAGCCCCCTTTCCCTCTCCCTCTCCCTCTCTTTTCTTCCCCCCTTCTTTTCCTAGTAGGACTAGGAAAGGGGAGTCCTACTCCTACTAGGAGGAGGACTCCCCCCCTCTCCTTGGCGCGCCCCATAGGCAGCCGGCCTCCCCCTTGCTCCTTTATATACAGGGGCAGGGGGGCACCTAAGAACACACTTGATATACGATATTTTAGCCGTGTGCGGTGCCCCCCTCCACCAGATTACACCTCGATAATACCGTCGCGGAGCTTAGGCAAAGCCCTGCGTCGGTGGAACATCATCATCGTCACCACGCCGTCGTGCTGACGAAACTCTCCCTCAACACTCGGCTGGATCGGAGTTCGAGGGACGTCATCGAGCTGAACATGTGTAGAACTTCGGAGGTGCCGTGCGTTCGGTACTTGATCGGTCGGATCGTGAAGACGTACGACTACATCAACCGCGTTGTAATAACGCTTCCGCTGTCGGTCTACGAGGGTACGTGGACAACACTCTCCCCTCTCGTTGCTATGCATCACCATGATCTTGCGTGTGCGTAGGAAATTTTTTGAAATTACTACGTTCCCCAACAGTGGCATCCGAGCCTGGTTTTATGCGTTGATGCTATGCACGAGTAGAACACAAGTGAGTTGTGGGCGATATAAGTCATACTGCTTACCAGCATGTCATACTTTGGTTCAGCGGTATTGTGAGATGAAGCGGCCCGGACCGACATTACGCGTACGCTTACGCGAGACTGGTTTCACCGTTCGGAGCACTCGTTGCTTAAAGGTGACTGGCGGGTGTCTGTCTCTCTCACTTTAGTTGAATCGAGTGTGGCTACACCCGGTCCTTGCGAAGGTTAAAACAGCACCAACTTGACAAACTATCGTTGTGGTTTTGATGCGTAGGTAAGAACGGTTCTTGCTAAGCCCGTAGCAGCCACGTAAAATATGCAACAACAAAGTAGAGATCGTCTAACTTGTTTTTGCAGGGCATGTTGTGATGTGATATGGTCAAGACATGATGTGATATAATGTGTTGTATGAGATGATCATGTTTTGTAACCGAGTTATCGGCAACTGGCAGGAGCCATATAGTTGTCGCTTTATTGTATGAGATGCAATCGCCATGTAATAGTTTTACTTTATCACTAAACGGTAGCGATAGTCGTAAAAGCAATAAGTTGGCGAGACGACAACGATACTACGATGGAGATCAAGGTGTCGAGCCGGTGACGATGGTGATCATGATGGTGCTTCGGAGATGGAGATCACAAGCACGGTGCTTTGGAGATGGAGATCACAAGCACAAGATGATGATGGCCATATCATATCACTTATATTGATTGCATGTGATGTTAATCCTTTATGCATCTTATCTTGCTTTGTTTGACGGTAGCATTATAAGATGATCTCTCACTAAAATTTCAAGATAAAAGTGTTCTCCCTGAGTATGCACCGTTGCAAAAGTTCTTCGTGCTGAGACACCACGTGTTAATCGGGTGTGATAGGCTCTACGTTCAAATACAACGGGTGCAAAACAGTTGCACACGCGGAGTACTCAGGTTAAACTTGACGAGCCTAGCATATGTACAGATATGGCCTCGGAACACAGAGACCGAAAGGTCGAGCGTGAATCATATAGTAGATATGATCAACATAGTGATGTTCACCATTGAAACTACTCCATCTCACGTGTTAATCGGACATGGTTTAGTTGCTTTGGATCACGTAATCACTTAGATGTTTAGAGAGATGTCTATCTAAGTGGGAGTTCTTAAGTAATATGATTAATTGAACTTAAATTTATCATGAACTTAGTACCTGATAGTATCTTGCTTGTCTATGTTAATTGTAGATATATGGCCCGTGCTGTTGTGCCGTTGAATTTTAATGCGTTCCTTGAGAAAGCTAAGTTGAAAGATGATGGTAGCAATTACACGGACTGGGTCCGTAACTTGAGGATTATCCTCATTGCTGCACAGAAGAATTACGTCCTGGAAGCACCGCTAGGTGACAGGCCTCCTGCAAGAGCTACGCCAGAAGTTATGAACGTCTGGCAAAGCAAAGCTGATGACTACTCAATAGTTCAGTGTGCCATGCTTTACGGCTTAGAACCGGGACTTCAACGACGTTTTGAACGTCATGGAGCATATGAGATGTTCCAGGAGTTGAAGTTAATATTTCAAGCAAATGCCCGGATTGAGAGATATGAAGTCTCCAATAAGTTCTATAGCTGCAAGATGGAAGAGAATAGTTCTGTCAGTGAGCATATACTCAGAATGTCTGGGTATAATAATCACTTAATTCAACTAGGAGTTCAACTTCCGGATGATTGCGTCATTGACAGAATTCTTCAATCACTGCCACCAAGCTACAAGAGCTTCGTGATGAACTATAACATGCAAGGGATGAATAAGACGATTCCCGAGCTCTTCGCAATGCTAAAGGCAGCGGAGGTAGAAATCAAAAAGGAGCATCAAGTGTTGATGGTCAGTAAAACCACTAGTTTCAAGAAAAGGGCAAAGGGAAGAAGAAAGGGAACTTCAAGAAGAATAGCAAGCAAGTTGCTGTTCAGGAGAAGAAATCCAAGTCTGGACCTAAGCCTGAAACTGAGTGCTTCTACTGTAAGCAGACTGGCCACTGGAAGCGGAACTGCCCCAAGTATTTGGCGGATAAGAAGGATGGCAAGGTTAACAAAGGTATATGTGATATACATGTTATTGATGTGTACCTTACTAATACTCACAGTAGCACCTGGGTATTTGATACTGGTTCTATTGCTAATATTTGCAACTCAAAACAAGGGCTACGGATTAAGCGAAGTTTAGCTAAGGACGAGGTGACGATGCGCGTGGGAAATGGTTCCAAAGTCGATGTGATCGCCGTCGGCACGCTACCTCTACATCTACCTTCGGGATTAGTTTTAGACCTAAATAATTGTTATTTGGTGCCAGCGTTGAGCATGAACATTATATCTGGATCTTGTTTAATGCGAGACGGTTATTCATTTAAATCGGAGAATAATGGTTGTTCTATTTATATGAATAATATCTTTTATGGTCATGCACCCTTGAAGAGTGGTCTATTTTTAATGAATCTCGATAGTAGTGATACACATATTCATAATGTTGAAGCCAAAAGATGCAGAGTTAATAATGACAGTGCAACTTATTTGTGGCACTGCCGTTTGGGTCATATCGGTGTAAAGCGCATGAAGAGACTCCATACTGATGGAATTTTGGAATCACTTGATTTTGAATCACCTGGTACTTGCGAACCGTGCCTTATGGGCAAGATGACCAAAACACCGTTCTCCGGAACTATGGAGAGAGCAACAGATTTGTTGGAAATCATACATACAGATGTATGTGGTCCGATGAATATTGAAGCTCGTGGCGGATATCGTTATTTTCTCACCTTCACAGATGATTTGAGCAGATATGGGTATATCTACTTAATGAAACATAAGTCTGAAACATTTGAAAAGTTCAAAGAATTTCAGAGTGAAGTTGAAAATCATCGTAACAAGAAAATAAAATTCCTACGATCTGATCTAGGAGGAGAATATTTGAGTTACGAGTTTGGTCTACATTCGAAACAATGCGGAATAGTTTCGCAACTCACGCCACCCGGAACACCACAGCGTAATGGTGTGTCTGAACGTCGTAATCGCACTTTACTAGACATGGTGCGATCTATGATGTCTCTTACTGATTTACCGCTATCGTTTTGGGGTTATGCTTTAGAGACGGCTGCATTCACTCTAAATAGGACACCATCGAAATCCGTTGAGACGATGCCTTTTGAACTATGGTTTGGCAAGAAACCAAAGTTGTCGTATCTTAAAGTTTGGGGTTGCGATGCTTATGTGAAGAAACTTCAACCTGATAAGCTCGAGCCTAAATCGGAGAAATGTGTCTTCATAGGATACCCAAAGGAGACCGTTGGGTACACCTTCTATCACAGATCCGAAGGCAAGATATTTGTTGCTAGAAATGGATCCTTTCTGGAGAAGGAGTTTCTCTCGAAAGATGTGAGTGGGAGGAAAGTAGAACTTGATGAGGTAACTATACCTGCTCCCTTATTGGAAAGTAGATCATCGCAGAGATCAGTTTCTGCGACACCTACACCAAGTAATGAGGAAGTTAATGATAATGATCATGAAACTTCAGATCAAGTTATTACTGAACTTCGTAGGTCAACTAGATCAAGATCCGCACCAGAGTGGTATGGTAATCCTGTTCTGGAGGTCATGTTACTAGACCATGGCGAACCTACAAACTATGAAGAAGCGATGGTGAGCCCAGATTCCGAAAAATGGCTTGAAGCCATGAAATCCGAGATGGGATCCATGTATGAGAACAAAGTATGGACTTTGGTTGACTTGCCCGATGGTCGGCAAGCCATTGAAAATAAATGGATCTTCAAGAAGAAGACTGACGCTGATGGTAATATTACTATCTATAAAGCTCGACTTGTTGCGAAAGGTTTTCGACAAGTTCAAGGAATTGACTACGATGAGACCTTCTCACCCGTAGCGATGCTTAAGTCTGTCCGAATCATGTTAGCAATTGCCGCATTTTATGATTATGAAATTTGGCAAATGGATGTCAAAACTGCGTTCCTGAATGGATTTCTGGAAGAAGAGTTGTATATGATACAACCGGAAGGTTTTGTCGATCCAAAGGGAGCTAACAAAGTGTGCAAGCTCCAGCGATCCATTTATGGACTGGTGCAAGCCTCTCGGAGTTGGAATAAACGCTTTGATAGTGTGATCAAAGCATTTGGTTTTATACAGACTTTTGGAGAAGCCTGTATTTACAAGAAAGTGAGTGGGAGCTCGATAGCATTTCTGATATTATATGTGGATGACATATTACTGATTGGAAATGATATTGAATTTCTGGATAGCATAAAGGGATACTTGAATAAGAGTTTTTCAATGAAAGACCTCGGTGAAGCTGCATATATATTAGGCATTAAGATCTATAGAGATAGATCAAGGCGCTTAATTGGACTTTCACAAAGCACATACCTTGACAAAGTTTTGAAGAAGTTCAAAATGGATCAAGCAAAGAAAGGGTTCTTGCCTGTACTACAAGGTGTGAGATTGAGTAAGACTCAATGCCCGACCACTGCAGAAGATAGAGAGAAGATGAAAGATGTTCCCTATGCTTCAGCCATAGGCTCTATCATGTATGCAATGCTGTGTACCAGACCTGATGTGTCCCTGGCTATAAGTTTAGCAGGGAGGTACCAAAGTAATCCAGGAGTGGATCACTGGACAGCGGTCAAGAACATCCTGAAATACCTGAAAAGGACTAAGGATATGTTTCTCGTATATGGAGGTGACAAAGAGCTCATCGTAAATGGTTACGTTGATGCAAGCTTTGACACTGATCCGGACGATTCGAAATCGCAAACCGGATACGTATTTACATTGAACGGTGGAGCTGTAAGTTGGTGCAGTTCCAAGCAAAGTGTCGTGGCGGGATCTACGTGTGAAGCGGAATACATAGCTGCTTCGGAAGCAGCGAATGAAGGAGTCTGGATGAAGGAGTTCATAACCGATCTAGGTGTCATACCTAGTACATCGGGACCAATGAAAATCTTTTGTGATAATACTGGTGCAATTGCCTTAGCAAAGGAATCCAGATTTCACAAGAGAACCAAGCACATCAGAAGACGCTTCAATTCCATCCGGGATTTAGTCCAGGTGGGAGACATAGAAATTTGCAAGATACATACGGATCTGAATGTAGCAGATCCGTTGACTAAGCCTCTTCCACGAGCAAAACATGATCAGCACCAAGACTCCATGGGTGTAAGAATCATTACTATGTAATCTAGATTATTGACTCTAGTGCAAGTGGGAGACTGAAGGAAATATGCCCTAGAGGCAATAATAAAGTATTATATATTTCCTTATATCATGATAAATGTTTATTATTCATGCTAGAATTGTATTAACTGGAAACATAATACATGTGTGAATGCATAGACAAACAAAGTGTCACTAGTATGCCTCTACTTGACTAGTTCGTTAATCAAAGATGGTTATGTTTCCTAGCCATAGACATGAGTTGTCATTTGATTAACAGGATCACCTCATTAGGAGAATGACGTGATTGACATGACCCATTACATTAGCTTAGCACCCGATCGTTTAGTATGTTGCTATTGCTTTCTTCATGACTTATACATGTTCCTATGACTATGAGATTATGCAACTCCCGTTTACCGGAGGAACACTTTGTGTGCTACCAAACGTCACAACGTAACTGGGTGATTATAAAGGTGCTCTACAGGTGTCTCCAAAGGTACTTGTTGGGTTGGCGTATTTCGAGATTAGGATTTGTCACTCCGATTGTCGGAGAGGTATCTCAGGGCCCACTCGGTAATGCACATCACTATAAGCCTTGCAAGCATTGTGACTAATGAGTTAGTTACGGGATGATGTATTACGGAACGAGTAAAGAGACTTGCCGGTAACGAGATTGAACTAGGTATCGAGATACCGACGATCGAATCTCGGGCAAGTAACATACCGATGACAAAGGGAACAACGTATGTTGTTATGCGGTCTGACCGATAAAGATCTTCGTAGAGTATGTAGGAGCCAATATGGGCATCCAGGTCCCGCTATTGGTTATTGACCGGAGAGGTGTCTCGGTCATGTCTACATAGTTCTCGAACCCAAAGGGTCCGCACGCTTAAAGTTACGATGACAGTTTTATTATGAGTTTATATGATTTGATGTACCGAAGGTTGTTCGGAGTCTCGGATGTGATCACGGACATGACGAGGAGTCTCGAAATGGTCGAGACGTAAAGATTGATATATTGGACGACTATATTCGGACACCGGAAGTGTTCCGGAGAAGTTTCGGATTAAACCGGAGTGCCGGAGGGTTACCGGAACCCCCCGGGGAAGTATTGGGCCTTAGTGGGCCTTGAGGGGAGAGAGAGGGCAGCAGCCAGGAGGTGGTGCGCCCCCTCCCAGAGGAGTCCTAGTTGGACTAGGAGAGGGGGGGGGGCAGCCCCCTTTCCCTCTCCCTCTCCCTCTCTTTTCTTCCCCCCTTCTTTTCCTAGTAGGACTAGGAAAGGGGAGTCCTACTCCTACTAGGAGGAGGACTCCCCCCCTCTCCTTGGCGCGCCCCATAGGCAGCCGGCCTCCCCCTTGCTCCTTTATATACGGGGGCAGGGGGGCACCTAAGAACACACTTGATATACGATATTTTAGCCGTGTGCGGTGCCCCCCTCCACCAGATTACACCTCGATAATACCGTCGCAGAGCTTAGGCGAAGCCCTGCGTCGGTGGAACATCATCATCGTCACCACGCCGTCGTGCTGACGAAACTCTCCCTCAACACTCGGCTGGATCGGAGTTCGAGGGACGTCATCGAGCTGAACGTGTGTAGAACTTCGGAGGTGCCGTGCGTTCGGTACTTGATCGGTCGGATCGTGAAGACGTACGACTACATCAACCGCGTTGTAATAACGCTTCCGCTGTCGGTCTACGAGGGTACGTGGACAACACTCTCCCCTCTCGTTGCTATGCATCACCATGATCTTGCGTGTGCGTAGGAATTTTTTTGAAATTACTACGTTCCCCAACAGCCGAGAGCACCAGGGCGGTGGACGACGGCGAGGCCTAGGAAGGGGACAACGCGGAGCCGGGGAAGACGCGGCAGTGGATGCCCATGCGTAGAGGAGTACGAGGGTTCACTAGTTCGCTGCGGTGTGAGGCTGCCGTCACCGCAGAATAACAGGGGGTGTGGGTGAGTAGAGGGATGGCCTGGCCAGCGGTGGGAGTAGTAGGGGGCGGTGGGGCCTCCGCCGCATCGCAGCCGGCCACGGGAGGCAGGAGCACGAGGCACGACCGGCGCTGGTTTGGGCGGCTAGAGCAAGAAGACCAGAGGTTGAAGAACCACTACGGCCGTTGGATGGACATCGTACGGTCACTGGAGCTAGAATTGTGCATATTGACTAAGTTGACAAAGCCCTCCGTCCCCGTCAACTTAGTAGGCCCACAAGTCAGCCTGCCACTATACTGGGTCCCAGCTAACAGGGGGAGTATTCATTTTTTTGTGCGTAATAGGGAGGCACTTCCTTGCGTGCGAAGATATAGCTGGTGGGTCCGAGCTGTCAGCGGCGGTAACGTTTTTTTTCGCGAAATACAGAGGCCCTTTCGGTGGGTCCCTGATGTCAGGTGGAGGAATCATTATTTTGCGCGTAATAAGGAAGCATTTCCTTGCGTGCGGCCGTGGACCCAGCTGTCGGCCTCTCCACGTACAGTCCACTTCAGATGCATGTCGGTCGTTGACCACGTTGACCAGGCCGCGCCGAGAGCACCAGGGCGGTGGACGACGGCAAGGCCTAGCAAGGGAACGACACGGAGGCAGGGAAGACTCTGTAGTTGTTTCCCACGCGGAGGTAAGTACGACTGTACGAGGGTTTACTGGTTCGTCTGTCGTCGCCGGAGAATAATAGCAGGTGTGGGTGAGTAGAGGGATGGCTAGGCCAGCGATGGGAGTATGGTGGGGCGGTGAGGCCTGCGCGGCAGCAGAGCCGACAGCGGGAAGGAGGGAGCAGGCAGTCCCGCCGGCGCTTGTTTGAGCGGCTGGAGCAGGAAGAGCAGAGATTAAAGAAGCACGACGGCCGTTGGATGGCCATCCAACAGTCACTACTTGTGTGTCAACCTTTTTTTAGGAAAGCCTCAAATTCGTGGAAAACAGCATACATCCCATCTGCCATTATTTCTAATAATTTACAGCCCATTTTCTAATTATTAAGGTTTTTTTGGAGCCCATATTGTGGCCACGGTTAAAAAATTATACGAAATTTTGCATATTCCGGTGCGTTCCGAACTGTTTTTAATCCCGAAATTTCGACTCACATTCAAACTGATTTTAAAAATAAATGTATATCAATATAAAATCCAACAAATTCTCCACGCATAAAAATTAATGTAATTTAAAATCTCGAAATGAAAAAAAAAGATATTTGAAACTAATTGCCGGTTTGATGTGTTTTAAAAATGTACAGCCCATTTCTCATTACTGATGGGCCATTTTCTCGGCCAGCCGAATGAAAGCTCTCCTCGTCTTGAAAGATTTGCAGCCCAACAGGCCTGACAAAGCGACTTACTTGGCAAATCACAAAAAACTGGGCTGTGACCGTGGACCCAGCTGTCAGCCTCTCCACGTACAGTACTCTTCCGATGGAAGTCGTTCCTTGACCATGTTGACCACGCCGCGCAGAGAGCACCACGGCGGTGGACGACGGCGAGGCCTAGGAAGGGGACGACGCGGAACCGGGGAAGACGCGGCAGTGGAAGCCCGCACGGAGAGGAGTACGAGTGTTCACAGGTTCGGCTGCGGTGTGAGGCTGTCGTCGCCGCAGGGCCTGGCCAGCAGTGGGAATATTAGGGGGCGGTGAGGCGTCCGCGGCAGCACAGCCGGCCACGGGAGGCAGGAGCATGCGGCATGACCGGCGCTGCTTTGGGCGGCTGGAGCAAGAAGACCAGAGGTTGAAGAAGCACTACGGCCGTTGGATGGACATCGTATGGTCACTGGAGGTAGAATCGTTCATATTGACTAAGTTGACAAAGCCCTTCATCCCCGTCAACTTAGTAGGCCCACAAGTCAGCCTCCCACCAAGGTGGGTCCCAGCTAGCCGGGGGAGTATTCATTTTTTTTGTGCGTAATAAGGAGGCACTTCCGGTGGGTCCGAGCTGACAGCGGGGGGAACGTTTTTTCGCGAAATACGGTGGCCCGTCAGGTGGGTCCCAGCAGTCAGGGGGCAAACGTTTTTTTGCAAAATACGGTGGCCCGTCCAGTGGGTCCCTGCTGTCAGTTGGAGGAATCATTATTTTCCGCGTAATAAGGAGGCACTTACTTGCTGCGGCCGTGGACCCAGCTGAGACTCTCCACATATAGTATACTTCCGATGGAAGTCGTTCCTTGACCACGTTGACCTCGCCGCGTTCCGTTGCATGCATGCGTCCATGGGCGTGGTGCGTCCCCACTGTCAGCCTCTCACGTACAGTCATCTTCCGATGACTCTCAGTTGTTGACCACGTTGACCACACCCATACTGGAACGACCCGGAGATGGGGAAGACGGGGCAGTGGAGTCGCAGATGGAGAGGAGTGGGAAACTTCACTGGTTCGGGTACGCGGCAGCACAGCGGCGGTGCCGCCCACGGGAGACAGGAGCAAGAACAGAGGTTGAAGAAGGAGCACGGCTGTTGGATTAACATCCAACGGTCCAGCTGCTAGAATCATTTGTTGATTAAGTTGACAAAGCCGTGCGTACACGTCCGCTTAGTAGGCCCACAAGACAGTCACCAAATCTGACGGGTCCCAGCTGTCAATGGGATGAATATTTTTTCGCAAAACAAGGAGGCACTTCCTTCCGTACGAAGATACAGCCGGTGGGTCCCAGCTGTCAGGTGGAGAAATAATTTTTTTCGCAAAACAAGGAGGTCCCTCCTGTAGCTGGTTCGAATCCAAACCTAGACTATGACTATATATGGTGCTATGCTACTCTGCAAGTAATGAAACTGACATATCCAACGTTCGCTTCTCCTCTTCTCTACTTACTCTACCTAGCATCAGAAGCTCTGGCCGCAGCAACCATGTTTGCTGGCTGCTCGTCCACCTGCTCTTCAGCAGGCAACAACGAGATATGCGCCAAGTCGCCACCCGTACCATCGCCTGTGGGTCTCATCACACCCCCGCCGGCACACGCACCGCAGCCGATTGCTCATCGCAACCCGCTGCCGTTGGTGTGGTGCCACTGCTGCAAATCACGCAGAGTCATCCGTCGCGTCTCAACCACAATCCGCAACCCTGGCCGAGTCTTCTACAAATGCCCGAATCATGGGGTAATAATATGTTTAAGTGTTGTTCTGCTGCTTTCAGTTGCTGATTTTTTTAATAGTTTGGTTGATGATCTTCCAATTTGATTTGTGCAGAAAAGGGAAAATTCGTGTGATTTGTATTTCTGGGAAGTTGCTGATGTGGGGGAATGCAACTACGCTGATTATTTGGTTAGCCGAGGACTCCCAATACCAGCAGGTTGGGGTGTTGGACAAGTAACTGAAGGAACGGCAGAAGAGGAAGATGCAGAGCAGAAGGTTAAATATGCAGTTCCTCTGATCATGGCCAAGCAACAGCTGCTGAACGGCCTTGACAGCAATGAGGAGAGGAAACAGCTTGTGAAGATAATGGGCAAAATCAATGTGCTCTGTAGGAGCATTGTCTCTTTATTTGCAGTGTATGTAGCACTCGTGATGTATTCAGTGGCTACGACATGAGCACTTTGCTGAAACTAGTAATGAATGAAACCTGTGTAGCAGGCTGGACGTAGTGTTGTGAACATCTAATGATTTCTATTAACGGAAATCAGGGGATATCCCCTTTTGCTCATATAAATAAATAAATAGCAGAGGCCCTGTCGGGTCAGCTTTGTTCTCATTCGAAGACGTCGAGCAAATTGCAGTCCAACAGCAAACTATGTCATCAAATTCAAGTTTCACAGCCAAATATGAGTACAACTAAACAACAATGTCATCATGTTTTAGTTGTCATACAATCACCAAACACAAATCAGCATACATAACAAGTGATGTTCTCACAGCAAAATACTAAACAACATGTTCATCAGGTTTCAGTTGTCATAGCAAACACAATTTCACATAGTAGATAAAAAAACGTCTTCTGACAGGCAAATACGACAAAAGCAATGTAATCATCATCCGCAGCAGCAGCGTCAACATCTTCGCCATGTGGATCAGTCTGAAGCGTAATTCCCCACGGTGTCATCTTCTTCTTCATCCTCAACGTCCTCGAACGTTGGCTTCTTCTTGATCAACTCTTGTATGTCCACAGCATGATAGGCAATCTTTTCGCCGGCATCATTGACGTGATGGTTCTCAAAGATATTAGGAACATCTGTGTTATCTTGTACATCAGGAGCAGTGTAAGCATCATCTTGTTGTGCAACTTCATTAAACGAATTCCTCTGCTCAAACCTTTGCAATACTCTCCAGTCATCGCTACGTGCAAATGTGTCTTCCAAGAAAAATATCTGTGTTGCTTGATTTGCCAAAATAAAAAGCTCGTTGGTCTGGTACGCCGCCTTGACATTGATCGATTTGAAATAATCATCAGCTCTGGGTTTTGCGATCCTGGAAAACAGGTTATACCAACGACAGCACAACAGAACCACACACTGATGATCCTCGAAACTGCAGATATACTGCAACTGAACAATGTCTGTTATGTTAGCATACATTTCAGTTGTCTCTTTGTCATACGTATCCGTGCTCATGATGGCACTGTTTTGTGTCTTCCTGCCTTCGTCTCGTGCAAGGGTGTTGTAGCGCACATCTCCAACAACGCAAGATTCATAATGTCTTACCCGAGTATAAGGACCCATTGCTAGAGTAAAGGGCATCATCAACTGCCTGCCCATCCTCCCGCATCTTCTTAACCTATGGTTAGAAAATAGACAAGCTGATCATCTTATGTACTCAATATATTAAAAAAACTGACAGTGCACTTCAAAATCTTACATGGTTCTTGAACCATTTCGCAAATCCTGCCATAACCAGTTTGTCAATGTTTCTTGGATTTTGCGGCAGTAACTCCTCTTTGTAGATGCAGCACAACATAGTGATCGCGTCAAACATCTAAATATATAAGAATGTGCTGCAAGTTTACTAGATTACGATGTATAAGCTGCAGTACTGCACTTACTTGATATAAGGTAGTATCTCAGGACAGTTATTCAACACATACCAAACCATTTTGTCCAAATATTTAGGTTTGTCCTCTTGTCGACTCTTCCCTGTAACTCGAACAGAATAATCGAAAACATTGAGCCCGGGATTGTCTTCACCCACCTCTTTGCTAAGCTGATCAGCTGTTTCAATGTATTTTGAGCAGAATGTCAACGCTTCTGTAGCAATGTAGGCTTCTGCAATGGAACCCTCGGGTCTAGCTCTGTTCCTAACATAGCCCTTGAAAGTGCCTAGCCGCCTTTCAATAGGGTACATCCAGCCATACTGTACTGGACCTCTAAGTAGTGCCTCATCAGGTAGATGAACAGCCAAATGCACCATCACATCAAAGAAGGCTGGAGGATATATCTTCTCAAGGTCGCATAGGATAGTTGGTATCTTGTCTCTAAGACGCTCCAAAGCATCTATCCTGATATTCCTACTGCAGAGTTCCCTGAAGAATTGACCCAACTCTGCAACTGCTCTGTATAAGTCAGGGCGGCCCAATCCTCTAAGGATAACAGGTAAAACCCTTTGAAGTAGGACGTGGCAGTCATGAGTTTTCAACCCTTGTACCTTGTTTCCATCTGCACTAACTCTCCTTTCAGGGTTGGAAGCAAATCCATGTGGGAATCTCACACGTGACAGGACCTCGCAGAATTCTTTTCTTTTTACCTTGTCCAAGACGTATACAGCTAGTGCCATATCCCGTGGTTTACCTTCATCTTGCACCTGCAAATCCTTTCTGATACCCAGGTGTGTCAAATCAATCCTAGATTTTAAGGTATCTTTCGTCTTGCCTTCAATATTAAGAAGTGTGCCGATAATGTTGTCACATATATTTTTCTCGATGTGCATCACATCAAGATTATGCCGCAGATCCAAATCTTTCCAATACACCAAGTCCCACAAAGTGGAACTGCGGGTAAACAATAATCTCTCTTCCACCCTGCCACGCTTCCTTTTCCCGCTACCATTACCAGGATGGTTTCCTGGTGTAATATGCCTGACCTTCTCCAATTCCACTTGCAACTCATCGGCGGCGAGCCTCTTTGGCGCATCACGGTTTTCATGCTTTGCATTGAACACATGTCTTTGGTATTTTCTAGGATGCGGCTTGTCCTTGGCAAGGAAACGGCGGTGTCCAATGTAACAGATCTTGCTAAGTATTGCGTATGACAGCGGATTCCTGTCACAGCGAACACATGCATTGTAACCATGTGTCGTTCGCCCTGACATAGTGCCCAAAGCCGGATAATCATGGATGCACCAAATTATAACAGCACGCAGAAAGAAATCAGCTGGTGGGCTGCTATATAGGTCTCGAGTGAGAACACCCTTCCATAGTTGTTGAAGTTCCTCCACAAGAGGCTCCATGAACAAATCAAAATCCTTTCCAGGACTTTTTGGACCTGGGATGAGCAAGGCCATCATGTAGTTTGATTCTTTGGTGCAGACATTTGGAGGCATGTTGTAAGGGATAACAAGCACTGGCCACATGCTATATTTGGCGCTCTAGTGGCCAAATGGGTTAAGTCCATCTGAAGCTAAGCCAAGTCTAATTTGTCTCGGGTCAGCAGCAAACTCTTTGTGTTTATCATTGAAGCTTTTCCACTCACTACCATGAGATGGACGGCTCATTACATTCTGATCTCTGTACTCCTGGTTCCTAGAATGCCACAGTACATCCTCTCTTGTTTCAGCATCATGAAACAACCTCTGCAATCTTGGTATAATTGGAAATGTCTCAGAACATTATGAGGAATCCTCTTCACAGCATCGCCATCTTTCCATCTTGATGATTTGCATTTCGGGCATTCACTTAAGTTGGCATAATCCTTCCGGAACAGAACACAATTATTCTTACAAACATGGATCTGACGCCCCCGATTCAATCATACACTAATCATGCACGCAAATGTGTACGATCAAGATCAGGGACTCACGGGAAGATATCACAACACAACTCTACAACATACTTAAGTCATACAAGCATCATAATACAAGCCAGGGGCCTCGAGGGCTCGAATACAAGTGCTCGATCATAGACGAGTCAGCGGAAACAACAATATCTAAGTACAGACGTAAGTTAAACAAGATTGCCTTAAGAAGGCTAGCACAAAAGTAGTAACGATCGAAAAGGCAAGGCCTCCTGCCTGGGACCTCCTAACTACTCCTCGAAGCCGAGCTCCATGTAGAATCATCCTCGGGATCTTTAGCTCCTGGACTCCAGCATCTGGTTGCGACAACCAGGTATAGAAAGGGGAAAAGAGGGAGAAAAGCAACCGTGAGTACTCATCCAAAGTACTCGCAAGCAAGGAGCTACACTACATATGCATGGGTATATGTGTAAAGGGCCATATCGGTGGACTGAACTGCAGAATGCCAGAATAAGAGGGGGATAGCTAATCCTGTCGAAGACTATGCTTCTGGCCACCTCCATCTTGCAGCATGTAGGAGAGAGTAGATGGTAAGTTCACCAAGTAGCATCGCATAGCATAATCCTACCCGGCGATCCCCTCCTCGTCGCCCTGTTAGAGAGCGATCACCGGGTTATATCTGGCACTTGGAAGGGTGTGTTTTATTAAGTATCCGGTTGTAGTTGTCATAAGGTCAAGGTACAACTCCGGGTTGTCCTTTTACCGAGGGACACGGCTATTCGAATAGATAAACTTCCCTGCAGGGGTGCACCACATAACCCAACACGCTTGATCCCATTTGGCCGGACACACTTTCCTGGGTCATGCCCGGCCTCGGAAGATCAACACGTCGCAGCCCCACCTAGGCACAACAGAGAGGCCAGCACGCCGGTCTAAATCCTATGCGCGCAGGGGTCTGGGCCCATCGCCCATTGCACAACTGCACGTTGCGAGGGCGGCCGGAAGCAGACCTAGCCTAGTAGGCGTTCCAGTCCAATCCGGCGCGCGCCGCTCCGTCGCTGACGTCAAGAAGGCTTCAGCTGATACCACGACGCCGAGTGCCCATAACTGTTCCCGCGTAGTTGGTTAGTGCGTATAGACCAAATGGCCAGACTCAGATCAAATACCAAGATCTCGTTAAGCGTGTTAAGTATCCGCAAACGCCGACCAGGGCCAGGCCCACCTCTCTTCTAGGTGGTCTCAACCTGCCCTGTCGCTCCGCCACAAAGTAACAGTCAGGGGCCGTCAGGAACCCAGGCCCACCTCTACCGGGATGGAGCCACCTGTCCTTTCAGCCCCCTCATCAAAATCACTTGCGGGTACTCAACGAGCCGACCCGACTTTAGTCACCACATGTGTCATGTATATAAAATATATAGTATATACCCGTGATCACCTCCCGAAGTGATCATGGCCCAGTAGTATAGCATGGCAGACGGACAAGAGAGTAGGGCCACTGATGAAACACTAGCATCCTATACTAAGCAGTAGGATAGCAGGTAAGGGTAACAACTGTAGCAACAATGACAGGCTATGCAGCAGAATAGGATTAACCGAAAGCAGTAACATGCTACACTCTTCTAATGCAAGCAGTATAGAGAAGTATAGGCAATATCTGGTGATCAAGGGGGGGGGGTTTCCTGGTTGCTCTGGCAAGAAGGAGGGGTCGTCAACAGCGTAGTCGGTCGGGGCACCAGCAGCGGCGTCGGTCTCGTAGTCTACCGGAGAGAAGAGGGGGAAGAAACAATGAATACAATGCAGACAGATGCATAACGATGCATGACATGACAAAGCGCGGTGCTAGGTGTGCCCTAACACGGTAGGAGGTGGTACCGGGAAAGGGGGAAAACATCCGGGAAAGTATTCCCGGTGTTCCGCGTTTTCGGACAGATGAACCGGAGGGGGAAAGTTGCGTGTTTGCTATGCTAGGGATGTGTGGCAGACGAACGGGCTGTGTATCCGGATTCGTCTCGTCGTTTTGAGCAACTTTCATGTACAAAGTTTTTCCATCCGAGCTACGGTTTATTTTATATTAATTTTAAAAGGTTTAAATCATTTTTTAGCATTTATTTAAATATTTTAATCCAACATTATCCAGAACAGTGCACGCTGACGTCAGCATGACGTCAGCAGTCAACAGAGGAGTTGACTGGTCAACTGACGTGTGGGTCCTGCTCGTCATTGACTATTTAGTCTAATTAGGATTTAACTAATCTAATTACTATTTAATTAACCTAACTAGTTATTTAGATTAATTAAATAGGATTAATTAACTTAATTAATTAATTAACTAATTATCTGATTATTTTAATTAATTAATTATTTACTTATTTTATTCTCTTTTTAAAAAAAGTTCCAGGGGCGGGCCCCGTTTGTCATAGGCCCATAGGGGCATAGCGGGCGAGCGGTTAATGGGCGATGGGCGCTGGGCGAAACGGGGCTGGCGCGTGACACGGGGAAAGCGGGGCGAGGCCACGGCGAACGGGCAAAGCAGGCTGGCGACGCAGGCCCGTCGCTTCGAGCTCATGCGCGAGCGCAGGCCGATGGCCGCAGTGGTGCAGAGAGGGACCGGGGTGCCGGAGCACGGGATGCAGCGGAAAGCCTGGGTGAGCGGCGGAGGCTGTGGGGCGCACGCGAGCGGAGGTCGCCAAGGCGCTGCGTGTGCGGGCGCGCGTGCGGCCTTGGGGCGCGCACGGGGCGCGGCGAGCGCTGCTAAGAGAGGGATGGCGGCGCGGTGACCGCGGGAGAAAAGAGGTGGACCGGTGCCTCACCGGCGTTTGACGGGGAGAGGGGCATTGAGGCTCAGGGTCGACCGGTGAGGAGGAGGACGAGGACGATGCGCGTAGACGGGGTAGGGGATCGTGGTCGAGGCGGCGAACGCCCTCGACGGGCAGGGATGGTGATGACGGGGTCCGGCGTCATCGCGGGCGCAGGGCGTCGGGGGCGTCGATTACCCCCGACCGCATCCGCGTAGGAGGGAGGGTTGAGGAGGCGGGCGACGGCGGGGTAGCGCCGGGCGGCGTCGGCGAGGTGGCGGCGTGGTCAGTGCGACGGGGTGGCCTAGCGAGCGGCGACGAGGCGCCTGCGCCCGATCCAGAACGAGGGGAGGCGGAGGGGGAGTGGGGGCGAGCGACGTGGGAGTGGGGGGGAGTGGGTGGACCGATCTAGGTCACCGAGGGAGTGGGGTGGGTTGTAGGCGCGGTTGGGCCGGGGGAGGGAGTTGGGTCGGCCTGGCTGGGCCATGGCCCAGTTGGGCCGAGCGGGAGTTCTTTTTTTTGTTTTTATTTATTTATTTCTTTTCTCTTATATTTTGTTCCTCCTATTATTTTAGTTTTGTAAAGTACAAAAATGACCCCTAAATTAGTACTACCACTAAACCCACTACCATATAAAGTTTAGCCCCTAAATAGAATAGTTTAACATTTTATTAATTATAAAAGGCATTTCAATAATTGGTTATGTTGTTGTTTCATTCCCATTTGAGCATTTAAACATTTTATAAAGTGTGGTTTCTCCACCATAATTACCTATGCAATATTTGGTTCACTCCGGACATTTTAGTTTTAATATTCGAAAACTTTTATTGTTTGACTTGATTTTGAATTTTGAATTCGAACGGGATTTGAACCAGAGTGAGTTTAGTAACAATAACAGTGGTGACGTGGCATCATTAGTATAGGGTTATTGTAGCTTAATTATCCGGGCGTCACAATTCTCCTCCACTACAAGAAATCTCGTCCCGAGATTTAGGAGGCGGAGTAAGGGGGAAGATCCGGTTACGAATTCTAACGAACCTTCTCGGTCTTGCTTGCTCTTCTCGAAGAAGTTGATCCCTAATGTTGATGTCTTCATTTCTCTGCTCCAGGTCATCATGATGAAGTCAGCCTCCTTCCTTCGGAAACTCCATCGTACTTACGAATAAGGGGCAGTTCGACAATGATAGAATGCTATAAGGGGTAATCGTCTGGGAGTATCCCATGAAAGAACAGATGAATATCTCTCGAGTTGAACAAATGAAAGACCTCGAGAGCAAAGTAAGAAGGTACAATAAGGAGTTCCAAGCGGATAGACAATCGTTCGATGTCTGAAACAGAGTGAAAGGGGTTCAAAGCGTCGAAGAATGAATCTTGTGTCTGATACCAGAATAGACTACTACGTAGGTGGCCCGTGACTTGCATACGGAGCCAAGCGCGAGGAATAACCTTGGGAACAAGGGTACGGGACCTGTCGGTTATAGGCCCACCATGTGGGATAAAAGTTGGAAGGGTGGAGACGTCTTGCGTGATCATGCAAGCAAGGCATGTCAGAGGGTAGCCTGTCGATTATGTCGGCAACAACGTCGGTACCAAGGGCGAGGGACGAAGAGAACCATTTTCCTGCTCGTTGAACGAGGCGGACCAATAGGCAAAGTTCTCGTCCATCGGTGGCTACCGGAATGTCATCAATAATAGTAACAGGGTCTTGCTGACAGAATTGTACACCGTGGTGTTTACATAAGCAAGAGAATATTTCTGCTTAGATCATATAGATCACAAGAAAGGTTAAACCAAACAATGGAAAGGAAAATGTGATTATCAGATTAAACAGAACAATGGAAAGGAAAATGTGTTAAAACACATATTTCAGGGGTATTTCCTTCCCAAGGACAAACAGAGTATGATATCCGTGACAGGGTATAATGTAGAAAACCCTCTAGGTAAGGGGAAAGAAATTTCATGACAATACCCATGCAACGGTGTTTGGATAATTGAGCAAGAAACATTTAGCATTGGGCTTCAAATGTTCTTGTTGAAAATCGGAGTACCACAGACATGCTTAGAGATAGCACTGGCATGGTCTTCAAGCAAAGATCAGACTTTGGATACACAAAGGATCCATCAGGAACAACTTATAGAATAAGTCTTACAATTTCCTCATGGAAGAATGGTTAATCTTGCTAAAATGGAAACTTTAACAATAGGTCCTACGGCAAGGTGCGCTGGGCATGACATCATCTTACCGGGTCATATAAAAGACCAATGTTATAACTCTTGGAAATATATTCCAACCATCATATCTGACCAAGATTCAGATCTGATTGGTGTCAGGATACCTCAGGCTCGGGATGTCTGAGAAGAAAAGGTGCAACACAAATTGTCGAGATGACATTGTAAGATTCTCGGTAAATGAACTATGGAAGCAAGTTCCGAATCATGAGTTCATTATTAAATCAAGGAGAGAATGAGGAGGTGGTTGATGAACTCAGTGACAATTCATCGAGATTTCCAAAAGATGGATTTCCACGATTATGTGAACAAGGAGATAGCTTTTGTCAGTTCAAATGATATAATGAGGTATGCTCGAGGAAACATACACGATTAAACATTGGTTGACGGTGCACCCGAAATACGGACTTAGCTAGCACAAACAATGTTAGAATGGCGATTCGATAACCAATGGTCTAAGAATGGAATGTTGACCATTAACTTCAAAGCAATAAGGTTGCTAGAAGTTTTAAAATTACTAGTCGATATGTCGGTATTCCTGTTAGGAACAACACGGGGACCAAGAAAAGAATGGTGATGGTGAAGTATCACTTATATCAAAAATTCTCAAGAGGTGGTGAGATTCTCACGACATTCCTGACATAAAAGATGGTAATACTCCAAGGTAGAGAAGAACAATTGCTGGATAGCAAGGATCTTAAGGTACATCACAAAGCACGAACAAGTTTGTGTTGGACGAAAGGCAATAAAGTGGTCGATGATAACACAAATCATCGAGAGCAAAGGGTGGTATTTCTCATCAAGAATTCGATAGATATCTTGGAAGACCTCAGGATGTTGATGATGATCACAACACATTTGTCGAGAGATTTCATGAAGATGTAATCAATCAGCGACGACATCAGGCCAAAGGAATGATGAAGCGAAAGGATATTGGAACCACGGGTATGACACAAATTCGAAATCAAGCTTGCTGTTCAAGGTGAAATGGTATTATGGGGAAGATCGACGTAAGCTTTGCTCACCATCGAAAGTTGTGCTCCGGGAAGAAGGACCAGGTGGCACAGTTTAAAATTTAGAACGATAATGATATAGCCAATCAGGCTAGGAATGACTTGTTTGGGTACAAACTCGTAAGTAAAGAAGATTACTAAAATTGTTGAACCGTAGTGCGGACTCAGTTCAGTTATCGGTGTCTTTGAGTGTTTAATAACTGAGAGCCCGTGAAAAATTGGAATAAGTGAGAATGTAGTACTTGATGAAGAACTCATAAGAAGTTATGATGTTTTGTGTTTATCTCGAGATACCAGGGGGTAATTCTCGATGATAGATCAAAGTAAAGGTTGGACAGGTGCAATGATCTGCAGAGGACAAGTGGTTTAACTTGTCTGAGAAATTGAATCAAGGTGAACAATATGGTCAGAACCACAATTGCAAAGGATCAATTCACCAATACCAATTGATATTATATCAAGGAAATAGTTATTATTACAAGAAGCTTCCATGATAGGATCTACATCGTGTCCATGGGCATGAACACAAAGGTTCAAGGTCGACTCCCACTTCTTCAATTGATAACCTTCCATTCGCCTCTCGTATTTTGATAATGACATTAGTTGTCGAAAGTTTTACCTGGTGCAATACTAGATAAGTATGTCCCGCGAAATCTTTCGGGTTCACATAGATTAGGGAAGGCGTTGGTTCAACCCATCAGGGTATCTTAGGAACATATACCACAAACTTCGGAGTAAATAATACAAGCTCGAAAGTAGAGCATGGTTAACAAAGCAGAGGATACAATTTACCAAAGGCATTATATACCCGTGGAAAGGCTCACAAGGTTAATGAATAAGAAGGACACTGTCGGATAATAATCCAACAAGGATCTGGTGCTCCACAAGGGATCTGATGTGAGTATCGGTACTCAACCAGAAGAAGAATACAAGGAGATCCGAAGATAAAAGCAATTCACTAATTGAAAGCTCAATTGCAAAGGAATTATGAACTCCAAGTCGAGGGATCAGAAGCAATGCTCTGATTAAGAATGGATAAGTTGAATAGACTTAGGGGTACCTTCGACACAACCTGATTAGTCGAGGACCAGCTCATGTTCAAATGACATCTGAGACGAAAAAATGAATTCTAGGATTCGTCTGAGGATTGCTAGTAATCGCAACATATTGCATCAACGGACTCAATGATAATGACAGAGGATGCCAATAAGATTACTAGACTTATGGGGTTAACCATAATGCAAGTAAGTAAGAATTTCAAGAACAACGGACTGTTGAGGATTTTCGAAAGATCGAATAGTAGTCTCAAGACTTTTGTGAAACACATGGACAACTGGGGATGAGCGAATACTCGATAAGGGCAAGAAATTATCTGTAGAGGTATTCAGGTGGAAAAGAACTGCAAGGCAGTAGGCACAAGGATTCTCGAAACAACAACGAGTATTTCAGGGTAACTTGTAATAGCAAGAGCAACTGGGGACTAATGTAAGAATGACAAGTGCATGTTGTTATCCGTAGGGGTTGACGGTGGAAGGGGAATTGCAAAAGAAGTGGGCACAAAGTCTCGAGAGAACTTTAGAGAGTATCTTCGGAATCTTCTGGTGCAGCAAGCGACCATCTGGAGTGAGGGCTCTCCAGGAGAAAGTATTTACGAGAACCTAGAGTTAGAGTCAGCAAAACCATTTAACCCGAATAGAAGAGAGATCAGAATCCCAGAGTATAGACGAGGAATAAAATATCCTAATTCCACCCAATGGCGACGTGGGCCCGTAAGCCGCACAGCCATGTTAGTAAAAGTTTTTCAATGACTAGACTCGACTTCGGCCAAGGAGTTGGAAAGGGGATTCCTACAGGCAGTCGGCTCTGATACCAACTTGTGACGCCCCCGATTCAATCGTACACTAATCATGCACGCAAATGTGTACGATCAAGATCAGGGACTCACGGGAAGATATCACAACACAACTCTACAACATAATTAAGTCATACAAACATCATAATACAAGCCAGGGGCCTCGAGGGCTCGAATACAAGTGCTCGATCATAGACGAGTCAGCGGAAACAACAATATCTGAGGACAGACATAAGTTAAACAAGATTGCCTTAAGAAGGCTAGCACAAAAGTAGTAACGATCGAAAAGGCAAGGCCTCCTGCCTGGGACCTCCTAACTACTCCTCGAAGCCGAGCTCCATGTAGAATCATCCTCGGGATCTCTAGCTCCTGGACTCCAGCATCTGGTTGCGACAACCAAGTATAGAAAGGGGAAAAGTGGGAGAAAAGCAACCGTGAGTACTCATCCAAAGTACTCGCAAGCAAGGAGCTACACTACATATGCATGGGTATATGTGTAAAGGGCCATATCGGTGGACTGAACTGCAGAATGCCAGAATAAGAGGGGGATAGCTAATCCTGTCGAAGACTATGCTTCTGGCCACCTCCATCTTGCAGCATGTAGGAGAGGGTAGATGGTAAGTTCACCAAGTAGCATCGCATAGCATAATCCTACCCGGCGATCCCCTCCTCGTCGCCCTGTTAGAGAGCGATCACCGGGTTATATCTGGCACTTGGAAGGGTGTGTTTTATTAAGTATCCGGTTGTAGTTGTCATAAGGTCAAGGTACAACTCCGGGTCGTCCTTTTACCGAGGGACACGGCTATTCGAATAGATAAACTTCCCTGCAGGGGTGCACCACATAACCCAACACGCTTGATCCCATTTGGCCGGACACACTTTCCTGGGTCATGCCCGGCCTCGGAAGATCAACACGTCGCAGCCCCACCTAGGCACAACAGAGAGGCCAGCACGCCGGTCTAAATCCTATGCGCGCAGGGGTCTGGGCCCATCGCCCATTGCACAACTGCACGTTGCGAGGGCGGCCGGAAGCAGACCTAGCCTAGTAGGCGTTCCAGTCCAATCCGGCGCGCGCCGCTCCGTCGCTGACGTCAAGAAGGCTTCAGCTGATACCACGACGCCGAGTGCCCATAACTGTTCCCGCGTAGTTGGTTAGTGCGTATAGACCAAATGGCCAGACTCAGATCAAATACCAAGATCTCGTTAAGCGTGTTAAGTATCCGCAAACGCCGACCAGGGCCAGGCCCACCTCTCTTCTAGGTGGTCTCAACCTGCCCTGTCGCTCCGCCACAAAGTAACAGTCAGGGGCCGTCAGGAACCCAGGCCCACCTCTACCGGGATGGAGCCACCTGTCCTTTCAGCCCCCTCATCAAAATCACTTGCGGGTACTCAACGAGCCGACCCGACTTTAGTCACCACATGTGTCATGTATATAAAATATATAGTATATACCCGTGATCACCTCCCGAAGTGATCATGGCCCAGTAGTATAGCATGGCAGACGGACAAGAGAGTAGGGCCACTGATGAAACACTAGCATCCTATACTAAGCAGTAGGATAGCAGGTAAGGGTAACAACTGTAGCAACAATGACAGGCTATGCAGCAGAATAGGATTAACCGAAAGCAGTAACATGCTACACTCTTCTAATGCAAGCAGTATAGAGAAGTATAGGCAATATCTGGTGATCAAGGGGGGGCTTCCTGGTTGCTCTGGCAAGAAGGAGGGGTCGTCAACAGCGTAGTCGGTCGGGGCACCAGCAGCGGCGTCGGTCTCGTAGTCTACCGGAGAGAAGAGGGGGAAGAAACAATGAATACAATGCAGACATATGCATAACGATGCATGACATGACAAAGCGCGGTGCTAGGTGTGCCCTAACACGGTAGGAGGTGGTACCGGGAAAGGGGGAAAACATCCGGGAAAGTATTCCCGGTGTTTCGCGTTTTCGGACAGATGAACCGGAGGGGGAAAGTTGCGTGTTTTCTATGCTAGGGATGTGTGGCGGACGAACGGGCTGTGTATCCGGATTCGTCTCGTCGTTTTGAGCAACTTTCATGTACAAAGTTTTTCCATCCGAGCTACGGTTTATTTTATATTAATTTTAAAAGGTTTAAATCATTTTTTAGCATTTATTTAATTATTTTAATCCAACATTATCCAGAACAGTGCACGCTGATGTCAGCATGACGTCAGCAGTCAACAGAGGAGTTGACTGGTCAACTGACGTGTGGGTCCTGCTCGTCATTGACTGTTTAGTGTAATTAGGATTTAACTAATCTAATTACTATTGAATTAAACTAACTAGTTATTTAGATTAATTAAATAGGATTAATTAACTTAATTAATTATCTAATTATTTTATTTATTTATTTATTTTTTATTCTCTCTTTTTTAAACGTTCCAGGGGCGGGCCCCGTTTGTCATAGGCCCATAGGGGCATAGCGGGCGAGCGGTTAATGGGCGACGGGCGCTGGGCGAAACGGGGCTGGCGCCCGACAGAGGGAAAGTGGGGCGAGGCCGCGGCGAACGGGCAAAGCAGGCTGGCGGCGCAGGCCCATCGCTTCGAGCTCATGCGCGAGCGCAGGCCGATGGCCACAGTGGGGCAGAGGGGGACCGGGGTGCCGGAGCACGGGATGCAGCGGAAAGCCTGGGTGAGCAGCGGAGGCTGTGGGGCGCATGCGAGCGGAGGTCACCGAGGCGCTGCGTGTGCGGGCGCGCGTGCGGCCTTGGGGCGCGCACGGGGCGCGGTGAGCGCTGCTACGAGAGGGATGGCGGCGCGGTGACCACGGGAGAAAAAAGGTGGGCCGGTGCCTCACCGGCGTTCGACGGGGAGAGGGGCGTTGAGGCTCGGGGTCGACCAGTGAGGAGGAGGACGAGGACGATGCACGTAGACGGTGTAGGGGATCGTGGTCGAGGCGGCGAACGCCCTCGACGTGCAGGGATGGTGACGACGGGGTCCGGCGTCATCACGGGTGCAGGGCGTCGGGGGCGTCGATTGCCCCCGACCGCATCCGCGTAGGAGGGAGGGTTGAGGAGGCGGGCGACGGCGGGGTAGCGCCGGGCGGCGTTGGCGAGTTGGCGGCGTGGTCAGCGCGGCGGGGTGGCCTCGCGAGCGGCGACGAGGCGCCTGCGCCTGATCCAGAACGAGGGGAGGCAGAGGGGGAGTGGGGGCGAGCGACGTGGGAGTGGGGGGGGAGTGGGTGGACCGATCTAGGTCACCGAGGGAGTGGGGTGGGTTGTAGGCGCGGTTGGGCCGGGGGAGGGAGTTGGGTCGGCCTGGCGGGGCCATGGCCCAGTTGGGCCGAGCGGGAGTTCTTTCTATTTTTTTGTTTTTGTTTTTTTATTTCTTTCTTTTCTGTTATATTTTGTTCCTCCTATTATTTTAGTTTTGTAAAGTACAAAAATGACCCCTAAATTAGTACTACCACTAAACCCACTACCATATAAAGTTTAGTCCCTAAATAGAATAGTTTAACATTTTATTAATTATAAAAGGCATTTCAATAATTGGTTATGTTGTTGTTTCATTCCCATTTGAGCATTTAAACATTTTATAAAAGAGTGGTTTCTCCACCATAATTACCTATGCAATATTTGGTTCACTCCAGACATTTTAGTTTTAATATTCAAAAAACTTTTATTGTTTGACTTGATTTCGAATTTTGAATTCGAACGGGATTTGAACCAGAGTGAGTTTAGTAACAATAACAGTGGTGACGTGGCATCATTAGTATAGGGTTATTGTAGATTAATTATCCGGGCGTGACAATATCAGATCCAATTCCAACTGCACGAAGGAAATTCTTCATTTTACTGTAGGTGTGTGGCAGCTCAGACGCATCTGGGAAAGATTCGCAGAAAGCAGCCAACATCGCATCGAATGATTTGTTGGTCATCTGCTGAGATGTCTTCACCTGAAGAAAGGTGACCGTAGCTGAGATACTGACAGCTTATTTCCTGGGGTGACAGCAACGTTGCATTGTTCCAACATGCAGGCCCATCGTTCATCTTCTGCAGTGAAAGTTCACGGAATGCACGAGCATTTCGTAGCATTGTTTCAATCTTGGTCAAACTCACTGGCTCCGCCACCACCACCTCCTCCTCCTCTTCCACCTGAGCATCAGGCAGATCAAGATGGTGATCTCCTGCTTCCATGTAGTCAATAACATTGACGTTCACAGCTTCACCATGATGAACCCACCTAGTATATGTGACCGACATCCCATACAAGTGTAGATGATTTTGCACAGTTGACTGGGGTCTTGTAACTGAATTCATACAACTGCTACACGGGCAGACCACATCTGATTTCGGACCACCGTACTCAGCTCTGATAAAGTTCATGAAGTTTTCAACCCCCTCGACATATGCAGCGGAGAATCTTCGAGCAGAAGTTATCCAAGTCCTGTCCATCTGTTAGACATACAAATTAGTTCTTCTACTAGATATTACAGGAAAAACATATATGCTTTTTTATGAAGTCCAGGAAAAAATACCTAGGTCGATGTCTAAAGCTATGGCAAGATATTTGGACGAGCAGATCTAAGTAACGAAATATATGTAAAGCTAATTCAGCAAACATATTTGAGTGCCAAATTATGGCAGGCTGTTTCAGCAGTCAATGAGGCCGAGCACACAGCCATCGAACTATCGAAGGCCATCGCAGCAACAAAGATAGAGTATAAAACGGTGTAGAGCTATTTCACCTAACAGATTGGCCACTAGACCATGGCAATCTACGTCACAATAAATATACGGCAGGATATTTTAGCAACGAATCGGCCTTGGCATGCCATCTCAGCTAAGCAGATTGAGTGCAGAACAGGGCAAGGAAGCTTCTTAAGCAGAGCATATTGACAGTAAACTACTTCGGCAAACAGTGAGATTAACAGCGTCTATCAGCTAACATTCAACACTACACCGACATGAACGGGGCCTCAGTCTAGAATGTGCGTACTGTGGGAGAAGCTGACCGCCGTGCATCTCCACACGAACGTCGCCAGCAGTGGCGGCGCTGACCGCCGTGCGCCTCCACAAGAACGTAGCCAGAGGTGGCGGCGCGGCTAGAGGACCGCAGTCTAAGAGAGCGTACTGTGGGAGCGAGAGGATCGCCGAACCGCGGCGCCGACGTATCGGCGCGGCGGGGAGGGCGGCTTTGGCGGAGCGAATGGAGTGGAGGGGGACAGGGGGAGGGGGTTTGGGGAATATTATTGGCTAGTTGGCCGAAGGGCGGTTGAATCGGATTTGGGGGGAATTTTTGGGTGTGGGGGGAGGATTTTCGCGCGGTGGGCGGGGGGAGTTTGGCGCATGGTCGGCTTCTCCAAGTGCAGTCCCACGTGTCAGTGAAGAGGCAAGCCGAAGCGCGTTCCGTTTGCGTGAGCCGTGTGCAGGACCGAACGTGTGTGGGGTACAATGCGACCGCGACAGGAGTGCTGTGAGTGTACCGCCTTTTTTCCTTTGAAACTAGGTGCTTCGCCCCCTCAAAAAAAAAATTTTTGCTTCGCGCGATCCATCGATACTACTACTAGTAATCCGGTAATCCCGACTAAAACGGCGCGGCCGGGTCTTTTCCCACGTGATATGCTCGGAGGTTGGCTTAGTTGGGTTTTTTAGGACGAGTAATGCTACACCTACGTAATTAACGTAATGTGAAACGTGTGAGCTGTTGATTGTAGATTGGGGGTAGGGAGGGGCCCACCACCATGAAAATCAGGGGAGGAGAGAGATTGTTAACCCTTTCGTAGGTTCCCGTAGATGTAGAAAGATGTGAAATGCGTGAATGTGTAGTGGACGTACTATTGGAGTGCCTAAGATAATTTGTGTATGTATAGACCCTATGTGTTTATTTTACTTCGCATGTTAGATTTGTCTCGGTTCAATAAAAAGCAGAGTTGGTGATGATGGTGTGCCTGTCATCCTGCAATATAGGCCGTCCGATCTATATCTAACGGATAGGAAGGAAACTATGACAATTTACCCGCACTCCTCTCCACATTTGCAGATAAGGCTTTCCCTCGTTCATCCTTTTCTCCCACAAGATCTTGATCTTCCGTGCAACGCACGGGCATCTTGCTAGTACTCCTACAATATGTATATTATTGTGAAAGTTCATATACACCGGCCGAGATTAATGCAAACACAGCAGATTTTCATTACATTTCGAACTTTTATAGGACAGAAAATAAAAGAAACCCGACCCTAAACCTATTCTACGGCGGCGACAGACGTCCTCCATCTGCGATCTCTATGTACGGGGGCGGGGTTCAAGACCCGTGAAGTGAAGGTGTGGTCTCCGGCAAGGAAGAGTAGAACACGGGATACGGACCGGCCAGTTGGCACACCATGCCCTGCCGCCTCCCATGCCCTACTCATCCTCGGAGGAGTCCCCGACCTCGGCGGTGCCGGACGTTGGATGGCAGCAAGTAGGACGCGTGGCTGACGGTGCTCCTGTCGTCGGCCGCCAGCGTGGCCACCGCTTGTGCGGTCGCGTCCGCGTCCGGCTACGCCGCTATTGCGTCGCGAGAGGCGACTTGAGCGAGGGCGGTGACCTCGAGCTTCATCCCCAAAGACAAGCTCTCCCGCAGAGCGTTCGCACTTGCGGTCATGGCGGATGTGGTGCCAGGTAGGAGGACGATGTGCTATGGTGTGGAGGTTAGCTGGGCGTTGCCGCTTTAAGTAGCGCATTCCGGTGAGGCCAAGAGTCCGGGTGCGTCATTAAGTCACCGGAGTTGGTTCCTCGGGCACCGTGCCTCTTAACGACGACATACGAACGGACAGCATGAATGCGGGCAGCTGGCGCCGGCTGGGAACGCACCGCGCGACGGCGCGAGGGACGAGGGTTTTGGTGTGCCAGGGTAGTCAGCTGCGGTCGTGGCAACGTTGGAGATGCCCTTTGCTCACATGCGATCCCCGCATGTCATTGAAAAAGCAAGACGACCCAGCATGGTCTCAGGTCCAGAGGATGCAGTTGGCCGCGCTACACCACTCCGCGGATGCGTTGCGGCGCCCCGTGCATCCTCGACGGGCCGGGTGTTGGGGTGTGTTTGGATTGTGGCCAAAGTGCACCTTACCAAAATTTTGGTCATGACCCAAAGATTGGTCTTTGTTTGGATGGTTGCCATTTTTTTGGCATGCCAACGAACTCTAGCCAACTCTAGTTCATTTTTCTTGCCAATGTCGGCCAAATCATGGGCAACCAATCCCTCAACCAAAATTTTGGTCATGACCCAAAGATTGGTCTTTGTTTGGATGGTTGCCATTTCTTTGGCATTCCAATGAACTCTAGCCAACTCTAGTTCATTTTTCTTGCCAATGTCGGCCAAATCATGGGCAGCCAATACCTCAACCAAAATTTTGGCTACCAAATGCTTTGATGGGGCAACCTTGGGGACAAACCAAACATACCGTTGGTCGTGCCACAGCACTAACGCCACCCTCGGCACACTGAAACCGACCGTGTCTAGCGACGATATGAGCGTGTCGCTCACCGCGGTCGTCGTCTCCAGAGGTGGTGCTGGAGCTGCGCTCCGTTGTTGGCCCCAACGACCCACATGAACGGTTGTCGGTGGCGAGGAGGTCGTGGGCCAGCTCCTCCATTGGACTAGTCTGCGCTACGTCGTCCCAACGGGTGTGCCCCACATGTCGGTTTCCCTGTTTTCCCGGCCATATTCGAGCGTCAGTGCTCCGCGTTGCGCATTAGGCCTTTCAGTATGTAGGCCAAGCGAGACAACTTATTGTTTATTTGAGCCGTTCAAGTATAATCATGTGGCGTTTGCTTATTTCTCATTCCTCTCCAACCCTCTTCTCCATCGATCATGTCGCCCTCCAGTCGAGTCCATCCTCCCGCATGCCTCATTTGAACATTCCGCCGAGTATCATTCGCATGTACCCACCCTAGCCCTCTTTCAATACATCTCGGGACCCCGAGATGAAATCGAGAGGGAACGAGTGGGGGCATGTGATACCTAAGGCAGATTCAAAATTTTGAACCGGTGATCATAGCATCCGTAAATCATATATCAAGGGTATTCAATGTTCGTTTCGTTTTTGAACGTACAATATACTCCCCCTATCCTTTCTAGTTTACATATAAGTTTTATGTGTAGTCGAAGTATCTCTACTTTGATCAAAAAGGTATCAACATTCAACAACGCCCAATCAATATTGTTAGATTCGTACGTACTCCTAGATTTGTACTCGAGATGGTTTCCAATTTGACTATTGACAAGATTAATAGTACATGAGATGTATAATGTGAAAATTATATCATTGGAAACTCCTTTCACATACGAATTTGACCGTATGCTTTGTGTAAAATGCATGTCATATATTATTACTCTAACATTTGGTCAAAGTTAGCCTCGAAAAACGCAATAGACCCGGTATGCTTTGTGTAAGTTGCATGTCATATATTATTACTCTAACATTTGTGTAAGTTGCATGTCATATATTATTACTCTAACATTTGGTCAAAGTAGTATAGTGGAAGTGGATCCTCTGACGTAGGTATCCCTGCCTTACCCTCCCTTTCGGTCACTTACTGGCGGACCCCATCCTTGCTAGGCCCCGCATGTCAGTTACTCAATGGGTTCGGCCACGTCAGGGGATCCTCATCCGTAGTATACTCCCTCTGTTTTTATTTACTCCGCATAAAACGGAGGGAGTGGTGGTATAATAAATGACGCGGGCGGGGGAGGGGGAGGGACGTCGGTTTGCTCTCAACTGCGGTCCCACAAGCGAGCGAAAATGCAAGACGAAGCGCGTTCCATTCGGTGAGCGACGTGGAGGGTCCAGCGTGCCGGGCTGCAACGCGAACGCGACAAGAGCGATGTACAATCAAAACCGATTGACCGGTCGTCACCGGAACCACTATTCACACCAGAACCTTTGTTGCTCGGCCTACGCCAGCCACTGCCCTAAAACCACACCAAATCTCCAGCCCATCCCCCACCTTTCGATCCCCTAGCCCGCATCAAGCGTCCCCTAGTTCGCCGGAAAGCCATGGTGCACCGCAAGATCACTTACTACAAGATGCTGACGCCGGAGCGCCGCGCAGAAATCGCGGCGGCGGTCGGCGCCACAGACCTCCGTTCCCAAGCTCGCTTTGCGGCGGGCCAATCCCCGAGTTCTCTGGAGCCAAGCTACAAGGAGGAGGAAGCCGATCCAATGTTCATGGCGGAGGTCGCGGCGCAGAAGGCCCCCGATGGGTATGAGACGATGGACGTCAACTTCGTGCCGGCGTCCGACTCCCCCATGGTGCAGGCGGACCAGCGCAACATGGCGATACTAAAGGAGGACCGGGAGGCAGAGGCTCAACTCAACGCAGAGCGCACGCATGCCGCTGCCATCGAGGCTCTCCTGCAGGGGGAACTGGATGTCGTGGATGTGAACCGGGCGGCGGAGGCTCAACTTGAGGCGGAGCGCGCGGATGCTGCTGCCATCGAGGCCCTCCTGCAGGCGGAACCGGACGTCCTGGACTTGAACCGGGCGGCAGAGGCTCGACTTGACGCAGAGCGCGCGGATGCCGCTCTCATCAACGCACTCCTACAGGCGAAACCGGACATCCTGGACTTGAACCGGGCGGCGGAGGCTCGACTCGACACGGAGCGCGCGGATGCCGCTGCCATCGAGGCCCTCCTGCAGGCGGAACCGGACGTCCTCGACTTGAACCGGGCTGTGCTCTCGTCCGTGCAGAGCGCCCGCACGCTCCGCTTGAACGAGTAGCTGGAGGCCGAGGACAACCACGGTGCGGAGACACACGTCGGCAGCGACGGCTGGTTCGCGCCGGCAGCCAAAGACGACGAGGCCGTCTCTTTCCACGAGCAGTGATAGTTTTTCTTTATGTTGTTGTTTTTATGGATCTTTTGCTGTGTAAAAACATATATTTGTTATGCAAGTCGCCTGACTTGGGTCAGTCTACCATTTCAGGCGGTTGGATGAATATCCTACGTCTCTTAACCCTTCTTTCCTTCTTCCTCACCTCTTCTTCTTCCCCAACAGACCACCGCACGGGCCGTACGGATACTCCCCAACATGTAGTTGGATAAACATACTCTATGAACAAAAATTATGTGTCAGCGATAGGATGGCTGAGTTTGGTTTGTTCACATGCGACAGCACGTGTCAGTGAGGGTCCGTTCCCTTGGTTGGGTTTGCGGCGTGCAGGAGCGACTGTGTGAGGGTGCGGTGCGACCGCGGCGTGCAGGAGCGACCGTGTGAGGGTGCGGTGCGACCGCGACAGCCGTGCGCAAGTGTACCTCCTTCTCATTTTGAAAACTTTAGGCAAGCTTGGCAAAAATGTGTGGCAAAGTTTGGCAATGCAAGGCCTAGACCCAAACAGGATAAGTACGTACGTACTAGGAGTACTAGTGTTAAAAAAGAAAGGCGGGGTTTTCCTTCGCGGGATTTAATTGATACAAATCCTTGTTTCATGTGTCAATTAATGCGTATTTTTTCTCCAAAGACCAAAGAGCTAACCATCTCACTCCTCATCGCTTGATTAATGCAGCGCCATGGAAACCAACCTTCTCACTTCCGCATGCATGCAGGGGATATTAATGTCCTTGGTTGCTAACCCCATCAATTTTGCCTCGATTAGTGTTAGTGGCCCTTTGCAAATTGTAATTTTGATATACTGGCCTTGTGTATAAAAAATGGAGGTAGTAACTATATTTGACTTCCTTCCCCATTGCGGTGACGTCGACGATATCTTTTTTTTGGTGGTTTGGCGAAGTGCGTTCGACGGAGAACACCATTGAGGGAGACCACAGTAAGTCGTTCGCAAGTGCCGCCTGCAAGCCGAGACAACCGCCTTATTTGCATCCAGGAAGTCCTTTACTAGTACTACTAGGAGTACTAGTGCGGTGAGATGGTTTCTCGAAGAAGACGATGGAGAAGTGGAGTCAGCGAAGAGTGAAATGATGGTTGCTTCGTCCGTGCTTTTGTGATTTGATGCCTCACTGCTTTGTGATTTGTGATAGAAGGGACAGGGGAGTAGACTCTGTGCTCTATACTGTACTACATGCGTCCAAGCATGGGAGAAAGAGGAGAGACGTTGCATTTTTCTATTCCTTCAATCAATCAATCAGGGAGCTTCGGTTCCATCTTTTTGGCTTTGGCAACATCGTCCACAATGGTTCCCACGATGCCAAAAGCTATTTTCACATTTGGCTACACATTGTGGATGCCCTTAACCGTACCACTTGGTTTTGCTCCTGTGTGCTATCTATACAAATCTCAATTATATTGATCTAAAAAATTATAGAATCAAGATTAGTAAAAAGGAGGTGATTTTACCGCGCGGATGGCGGGGGAGGTTTCTTATTTGAGAAATGCTACATCCACGTAATGGTTTACGTAAAGTTACGAACTGATGTGATGTGAGACTATTTGATTGGATTAAAGGAGAGGATTAGGCCCACCCCACCTGAAAATCAGGGGGGCATATATAGATTAGATGGAAAGTGTACGTAGCAGCTACGTAGCCCTTTGTAAGTCTAGGATTAGGCTTCTTATTTTCGGAGGATGTTGTCCTGGCGGTTTGCTAACATGCGGTCCCACGTGTCAGTGCTTTACCAAGCCGATCCGCGTCCCACATGAGGCAGAACAATGGCAGAAGCAACACGTGGTTAAGTTGAAGAAGATGAGGGAGAAGCGGATTCAACAACGAGTGAAATGATGGTTGCTTTGTCTCTCCAACTTAACTGCGGGAAAGGTGCAGCTTGTGATTTGACGCCTCATTGCTCATTACTACGCTAGCGCCATGACTGGGGTGCTTCACCCCGGCTGCTCTGCACTGTATTTCGGTATGGCACGTGGACCCGGTAGCTTGATGTCCCACATGTCGGCGAAAGGGGCTAGAAGATTTATGAAAGCGAGCGCTCCACTCTTACGACGGAGGAGTAGACGACACGATGGCCTAGTGAACTGTCACTTGTAGTACTGTATAGTACTATAGTTTTGCTGTTTCGCACGATCCATTGATACAAACCCGATTAAACAGGAAAGGGCGGGATTTTTCCCGCGCGGTAGATAATACTGGCCGTACATTTCAAAGGCAATTTTGATGTATGCAAACTGAATAATTATAAGTAAAAATATGATATCTAGTAAAACTAAAAACACATATGATTTATTGTGTTAGAGTGTACTAGTAGTGCTGTATTGCATAGTTGTTAGATGTAACATGCGAGAACGTGTAGAGATGTAGTTTTGGAGGGCCTACAGAGAGAGAAGCGTAATACGGTCACCGAACTTCAGAATAAGCTGATTACGGTCACTATATACGTTTTGCGGTGATTATACGGTCACTTGCTCACAGTTCAGCATCGGATTGCACTCTGTTGACCGGCCAAATAGTCTGCGTGGCGCCATGTTGACTAGTTAAATTGACCACGTTCCTTGTGGGTCCCACCTATCAGTTCGCATAGGCAAAAGGTCAGATAAACACAAATTTACGCAGGCGCGACAAGGCTCCAACCTGTGCGCGGGAATCACCTGGTTGTGTATGTGTCTGTCAGGGCCTGATGTGTGCGCATGCACGTGTAGGTTGAGCACTTGAGCGTGAGAGTGTGTGTTGGTCGTGTGGTGTACTGGTGCGTGCATGCATGCGTGCGTGTGTGCGTGTGAGTGTTGCGTGCGTGCGTGTGAGTGTTGCGTGCGTGCGTGGCTGCGTGTGTACGTGTGAGTGTTGCGTGCGTGCGTGGGTGCATGTGTTTGTGTGAGTGTTGCGTGGATGCAGTTCGTGTGCATGCGTGCGTGTGTGTATAACCACCACACCAGCTCCTGTGTGTTAAAACAGACGGGTCAGCATACGAATACAAGGCCACCTTGTCCGTTGTGCCCGCGGTCATGACTTCGAACCACCGGCCAAATATTTTTTTGTCGTTTGTTTTCATCCTTACTAGCAAGATGCCCGTGCGTTGCACGTAACATCAAGATGCATTTGTATGACTTGTTTATCTTGTGAGAGAAAAGGATGAACGAGGGAAGGCCTTATTTGCAAATGTGGAGAGGTGTGTGGGTACCTTTTTGCAAAATTGCCATAGTTTCTTTCCTATCCGCGGCCTATATTGCAGGATGGCAGGCACACCATCATCACCAACTTTGTTTTTTATAAGAGTGTATTTTATGTATTTTATAAGAGTGTAGATGTAGAGTAGATACAAGTCGACAGGTGGGCACGATGGTAGTGAGATAATGTGATGCAACACTAGAGGTGCCACGTGGAGCGTTTAACTGGTCAACTAGTCATGTCATGAGCAAATACAGAGTTGTACGGTGAGCCCGTGACTGTATAATAACCACTAAACGTAAATGGTGACCGTAATGAGTGGATTCTGAAGTCCAATGTATGTATCGTGCTTTCCCTTCAAATACAATGACCGCCATTGCATATATCGCGAGAGAAAGATGAAACATGCGTGAATTTTCTGGGGGCTTACTTTTAGAGGACCTGGAGATAGCTTTGTGTGCATACGTGAAAGGGGCGTACAGGGGGGTATGCGATGGAGAGAGAGATGCTCTTCGTTTCTCTTTATTATGACTAACTTTGTATATAGTATAAAAATATACAAATTCACAGTGCGGAATAAATATCATTGTGGGCACCATGCAATGCAAATTAGCGTTCATACTCCTCCATATAACTTTGTAATGTTGTATATATGTAGAAACTCTAAAATAATTTTTTGGCCACACTTTATTCAAAAGGAATGTTGTATGCGAAATAAACGTGAAGAGAGGGCTTTTTAGATCAATGGGGTACGTGATGTAACATGTGTGAATGTGTAGTTGATGCATTTGGCGGGGCCTAGAGAGGTATGTGTGTGTATTACGTATTTGAGAGAGGCATGGATAGAGGGGCCGACGGGGGGGCGTGGGAGAGATAGCACGAGAAATGAGAGTGGTCTAGAGAGAGAGAGACGAATATGACGTCACGACAAGAGATTGCATTCCCTTGAGTGTGTATATGCAAGGGGGGAGGGAATAGAGGCACCAGGAGAAATTTTCTGTGTGTGTGGTGTTTGTGTTGGTATGTTTGGGTGTGAGAAGATAATGAGACATGGGGGCAGAGGGTGTGTCACCGCGTGAGGTCCGGTGGGTCGAGGTGAGGCCCTTCATTCGGTTCCGACCTGCACCACATTGGTCGGCCCGTGACGCATTTACGAAGACCCATGGATGACTAGTCGTACAAGACAAAGATAGCAGAATTGTGAAGGACTCTATGTCCACTGACAAAGCCGGCTAGGATTTGTAACCCTAGGTTCTCGGACTAAGGTAACCCCTTTATCTCTAATATTACTATTCATCCAACCTAACTTTAAGGGGCATCCTACAGAATGCTCTACTAGAATCATACTCGTCGATTAGGAAGAGAGGTGTGAGACAATGCGTGAGAGACAGGCGTAAAGATAATGTGCGTACATGAGACACGTAGGCAGGTCCATGTATATAGAAAGGGTCGATGAGGATTGTGCGTGTGTATGTTTGCGAGAGGAAGAGTGCTTGTGATAAAGGTTAGTGAAAACAGTTGTAAATGGTTACGAGAGGGAGGGAGGGTTATATCTAGAGCATCTGTGCGAGAAACACACCTCGAGAGAGAGTGTGTGAGCATGTGTGAGAGACCACCGATGGAGAGTGAAACTACACGTAAAAGACTGCTCTACACATTGATTAAAGATATAAATTGTATCCAAATATTAGGATGGGATCATGATATTTGCAATTCGCGTAAGGAGCGGTCATTGATCCATCAGACATCTAGATTCTATCGAATTTGAGCATGTCTATGTTATTATTCGACACAATTGATCCACATAGTTAGTATTTTGAACTCCAGACAATGCATCGCTTTAGCAATCGAATATAAACGTGAGTATAGTTCATGTTGTGTGTGTAAAGCACATTATACATACGAAAGTTACACAATGGACATTATAAATAGCTACCTATGAACTAGCATACATTTGAATTCAACTTAAGGTGGTTTAAAAAATCGAATTCAACATGAAGTCCATTCAATTATTTGAATTTGATATCATGGCATTTGTAAACCATACCTAAATTATGGGGGCACCAATCTTTGCCCTGATTTTGTACATAATAGCATATGTAGTCGTGTACAAAATAGATTCAAATTTAGCTCCTCCATTCCAAAATAATCGTAGTTATAGGATTTTCAAGTGTCAATATTTCAAAAAGAAGCGGATAATTTAATGAGGTTTTCAAACATACAAGGTCAAATATAACGTTGTCTATTTAGGTCAATCCTCATAGTTCAAGAGTACTCTAAACGTGAATGCTTGTGTTTCAAAATTTCGAACGAAGCGCCAAAAGAGCCTCTACTCGCCCGAAACCGCGTGAGACCAATGTTTGGTAGTACAAGGAAATTACTTTTCTAATAACTCCGTCCCGTGAAACCTACCGGCCCGACGTCCAAAGGTCTAAACCGGGGTAGGTTTGTAGCTTCATCTAGACGCCACGCAACCGCATCCGAAAAACATTCAGACACAATGGCCGCCTAAGCACACATGCGCGCGGCCGAAATCGCTCCCGCCACTATTTGGGACACCTGGGATTACCATCCTACCCCCGACCTGCAGTAGGTCCGAAATTTAAGAGGGGGCAAAGTTTGTACTTTCCCCAAATTTCAAGCAAGCGCGTCCCATCTTCTGTTCAAAAAAAGCCAAAAACAAGCGCGTCCCAAACCGAAACATGGTTCCCCCCCACCCGTCCGATTCCCCATTCGTACTCCGTGGGCGCCAAAACTACCTCTCCACCAGCCGCGAAACCCCGGCGTCCTCCGTCCGCCACCCCATCCCACCCATCAACCGCCGCCCTCCTCCAGCACGCCGGAGCCGATTCCCCAACGTCGTCGTCCACCGCAACCTCAACCGCAACGCCCTCCACGGCTAGTAGTTGAAGCCGAGGCCGAGCCGTCCGTACCCGAGCCAGTTCAACCACGCCGTCCTGCGCCTCACCGCTGCCACTCCAACTTCGCCACCCTCCACCGCACCGGAGTTGTTCCTACTACGTCGTCCTTCGCCGCCTCAGATCTGCTTCCCCTCCGCCGACATACGTCCACGGCAACACAGTCAACAATTTGCCCATGGGTTCGTCCAAGCCTGCACCCTCCAGAACATCGGTTTCCCCGGTAAAAAGAAGAAGATCGGCGTGACATGTGGAGATGACCACACCGGCAACCAAAAAGGTGCCCCTCTTCCCTTATTCGTGCAAATATTACGTCTATTCATCCCACAGAAGACACTAGTTGACCGCTTCTTCTTGATACTAGATGTTCCTAGTAACTCGCGATGCACAAGGTTTCTCCTCATATACTATTTCACCTTAGCTCGAGGTCCGTTGCCCCCCTGAATTTCAATTTCTGGCCAGTTGATTCCCAATTAACGGAAGCATTCCCCGGCGTAACAGACGCTAGTACGCCTATTACTCCGGGGAAGCAGCACCTTGGCGTTTATCTTAGGGGCGTGTGCGGACTAGAGCTACTGGCGCCCGATCTGGAGGTCGGCCGGGATTAAAGGGGTGGCCTGGGGGCGCTGCCAAGCACGGCGGTGGTGTGAGGTCGATGGGAGGGCGGGGCGGCGGAGGCAGGGGTCTGGGCCGGTGGTCGCTGGCGGTTCGAGAAAGATCGTCAACAGTGACTGGCGGGAGGTAGACGAAGGCCATCTGCCCATTCCTTATAGATCGGACGGTTCATTAAAAAATTGACTGACCTATTTATTTTCAGTTGACTGTTATCTTAGATATGACCACATGTGGTGGTGTGCTGGAGGAGTACCTGCATTTCCTGTGCTCATATATTACAAAATCATACGGAGTAGAATCTAATTTTGTTTGCCATGCAATGTTGTAGAGCTATCATATGTCTCCTGTCATTTATTTTTCAGCCACCTGCTATCTGCTACTTTTACAGTGCACTAGTTCTGCACACACTTCACCCTTACTCTCACTATTGTGTTTTTATGCAAGGGTATTTCAGACTCTGCTGCCATGAGAGAAGCCAAAAAGAAAAGAGAGAAGTCGCTCCAGCTTCGTGTGCGGTTAGGCAAGACACGTTACAGCGCTATAAAGGGTGCAGTGTCAGCAGATGGAGACGGTAAACGTAGCTCTGGAATTGATGACCTCGCTCGCAATGAACCACCATCCCAGGTGCTTGCTTTAACTTCGCGGTGTCATATGTGGTTGCATGTTCCATATGGTGTCTAGCTTGTATTCGAAAGGCCGAAGTCGGAAAGATAAGGAAAGATATTTTTTTACATGAACCACCATCCCGTTAGCACCAGAAGACAAATAGCTAGTCAGGGCACTGGCCGAGCCAGTGACAAGCCCAGCAAAGATAGGCATCACCTGGAAGGCAACTAAAAAGCTGCGATGGTGGCGAAGCAGCCCGCCTCCCACCAGGCTATCAGGTCCTAGATGATCATGCTCACCACTCCAGCCGGATGTCTAGCTTGTATTTCTTCCAATTTGGTTAAATTGCATCTGCTTAGCTTACACATTATACCTTTGAATATGACATGCCTTTCTGTTTTTGGTACATACTAGTACATCTGTGTATTAACCATGTTCTTACATCAAACTAATGTTCTTGTGTATCCCTCATCAATCACTTATGACGAGGCAGGCAGGCAAGGGGACTACTCCTCATTTAAAGAATGCAGCGTCAGCCTCCCGACATGATTCTCAAGAAACAGAAATGCTAGATGAAGATAGTGAACGTAGCTCTGTAGTTGATTACAGCATTTCCCCTACACTAGCATCGCAGGTGCTTGCTCTAACTTGGCAGCGTGATATGTGGTTGCATGTTGCATATGGTGTCTAGATTGTAATTCTTCCAATCTGGTTAAACTGCATGTGCTAGTCTGCTTAGCTTATACATTATACCTGTTAATGTGACATGCCTTCCTGTATTTAGTACATAGTACATCTGTCTATTAAGCATGTCCTTACATAAAACTATTGTTTTTTTGTATCCCGCATCAACCAACATGATGAGACACCTTTAGTATATGCAGTGCGATATTAGTTGCATCTTTCATATGATTTATAGCATGCGCTGCTTCTAATTTGTTGAAATTCCATTTATGATGGGACGCTTTTAACTTGGCAGAGTCATATTGGTTGCATCTTTCATGTGGTATCTAGCTTGCATTGCTTCTAATTTGCTGGAATGGTTTCTGCTTAGTTTACACAAATAGTTGTGAACATGCCATGTCGTCCTGTTTTTCGTACATATTCCATCCCGGTATCATGTGTTTGCCTTACATCAAAGTAGTGATTGTCAGTATCATGCATGAATGAGTTCTGAAGAGAGAATTTTATTGCTTTTTCTTGTCGGTTTTACTAGACAATTCAAAATCAATAAAGCGGAAGGAAGTTAGCAAGGTAGCAGATAAAGTTGCTCCTTCCGAACGGAGGGCCTCTACCGTTTCTACTCCTCCACACCCCCAAAATGATTTCCAAGACAACACATGCATAGACACTCAACAAAGCTGTGTTAATGATGAGCATGTCTCCCCTAGTGCAGCATCACCAGTGCTCCCTCTAACTTGGCACTGTTATATGTGGTTGCATGTTATGTGTGATGTCTACCTTGTATTGCTTCTAATTTTGTTGAATTCCATCTGCTTACTTTACACATTATACTTGAATAAGACACGTGTTCCTGTTTCTAGAACATACAATATCTGTCTATCACACCATGTTCTTACATAAAATTACTACTGTTGTGTAACCTGCAACAATCACTTATCATAAGACATGTTTGACTTCAGAGTGTGATATAGGTTACATCTCACATTCTTTGCTAGCTTGTACTACTAATTTGTTGAAATGGCACTTATGACGAGACAGTTTTAACTTGGTAGAGTGATATTCGTTGCATCTTTCATATGGTGTCTAGCTTTCATTGCTTCTAATTTGTTGAAATGCCTTCTCCTTAGTTTACACATCATAAACTAATGACGAGAGACCTCTAACATGGTAGTGTGATGTTGTTTGCATCTTGCATATGATTTATTTCTTGTACTGCTTCACATTTGTTTAAACGCCATTTATAATGAGACACTGTTAACTTGGCAAAGCGATATTTGTAGCATCTTTCATATGGTGTCTACCTTCCATTGCATTGCTTCTAATTTGGTGAAATGTCTTCTTCTTAGTTTACACATCATAGTTCTGGTTATCTCTTCTGTCCTGTTTTTCATACATATTACATCCTCCTATCATGTGGTTGTCTAACATCAAAGTTCAGTTCGTCTGCATCACGCATCAATTTGTTCTGAAGAACTAAATTGTTATTCGTTTTTCTTGTCGGCTTGACTTAACATGGCACAGAGAAAGAGGAAGAAACACAGAATGGCAGGGAATGAGAAGCAGATGAATCCTGCAGATTCTGCTGGTACTGATGGTGCAATATAAGGTCAAAGTCTAGCGGAAAATTCTACAAACACGGCATCCCATGCTACACGAGTTGCAAAAAAAGCCAAACAAAAACAAATAGCTGCCACCAAACAAGCAGAGACGGCCCTAGTTCTTGCAACACCTACCACAGTACTACCAGCTGCACGACTTACTCGCGCGTCAACTGAGCTAGCAACACGTTCCCAAGCTCCCTTGCCACCTGACACTACTTCCCAAGCACTCTTGACACAAGACGAGTTGGCAATATCAGATGAACCTTGTGAGCTTCAACAGCAAGAAGGTAGTTGCTGGAGTCAAGTTACAGTTGCATGCTTCTTTATATGTAGTCTCACAGTTTGATGTACACTAACACTTCCTATGTTTGTTGTTGGACTAGCACCTAGACGCAAGAGGAAACAAACATCAGGGACGATGCTCGATAGGTTAACTAAATCTAGAGGAGGAAGAATGGAGATCCGTTTTGAGGCAGGTTTAAAAAGGCCACGTGATGCTACAGAGTCAGCCAAGTTAGTATCAGAGGCAGCGGTTGCCGTTAGGTGTCATGTACGTATCCTCCCAACGTGGATTCAGTACAGGAATGACAAAGACGAAACCCAGTTCAACACCTTCCTCGACCATTTATCTGTAAGTATGGTTATGTATGGAAACTAGTAATATCGTCTTGCTCTGTCCCATACTTTCTAGGTTGCTGATAATGAGACTCCCATAATTTTCAACAAATGAGGTTCAAGTTGGATAGCCAAGATGATGCAACCAGACAAGCTGGCACCCATGTTTTCGAGTCTGCTCTGCGACAGTATCGGTATAACTTGAGGAAAACTCACTTTGAAGGCAAGGCTAACAGTGAACTTTCCCAAACATCTCCAGTGGAAAATATATCGGATGAAGACTCGAGGGGCCTTGTTAAACACTGGTCTGATCCGAAGTATCAGGTACGTTATATATATGTGATCAGATCACATGTTGAAGTCCTATTTACGCATGTGCCACACAAATCTTTCTTCTTGTAGGTGAACTGTTCAAAGAACAAGGCCAACCGTACGAAAGTGAAATTCCAACAGACGACAGGATCTCGTAGCTATATTGCACACTACGAGGCTCTTGTAATTAGCTGCTGTTTCACTCTTTTTGTTGTACCATATTATCAGATCTATATTGACTTGTTCGAAATGCAGAGGAAAGCCCGCAAGGACCAAAAAGTACCTGAATCAAATGCTGTGGAAATCTTCAAGGACTGTCACACCAGCAAGAAGAAGGGCATGACTACACCAGTCAAAGCCGCTGTTGTAAGTCCTTAATCCTCATGCCTTTTAACTACTACTTACTCTGACTTGTGCCTTGACCTGCATGGTTTGCATCCAATGTCTATTACTCTTTTCAATTTTATACACAATTGTCTTAGTGTATCATTGCACCTTACAAGGTTTAAAAGAGAGGAGTGATGTTCCTTTGATCTTACCCGTAATCTAGTTCCGTGCTGGACTTGCCCACACAACGTTACAATTGCCTGTTTGTCTGTTCTCAGTTGTTTTGTGATATGAATGATGTCATACAATGCTTACCGTATTATAAACTTCGTATGTTTATCCTTAGCCCTCAATACGATGTGAAGAAATAGACAATACATTAGCGATGGTACATGGTCATATGTTTGGAACCTAGTTTTATTATGTACTTTGCAATAAAATACAACTAATTTACATGGGTTCACCAGAATAAGTTCTGTATATAGACCAAAGCTATTTTGTTTGGTTTTGCTGCCTCCTTAATATCTTCTGTTCTGGTACTACTAATGTAAAACCTCAACTTTTCAGCGAGCTATGGAAAAATGGTGGAACCGCCACCTTCTGAAGGTGGCGAGGCAACTATAACCGCAATGTCAGCTCTTGCTGCAGTGGGTCAGTACCTGTCCACTAACAGTGCCAAAAGCACGTTCCTGCGTAATACTGGGTTGGTTGTTAAGGCAATATCGTCCAAACTGCCTCATGATCAAGATATGCAAGCTCAAAGCAATGTTGTATCTGCGCTCCAGACACAAGTCCATTCCCTAACAGAGACCCTTTGTGAAACAAGGAGAAACATTGCTCAATGTCGTCAAGATATGCATGGTTTTGAAACCAGACTATCTTACATTTGCTATGTTGTTCAGGAGCCTAGGGGCAATGAAGGCGAGGGTTATGGTGCTCCATCGGACAATACAGCATGAAAACGTAACAGTCAGGTCAAATGAACTGAGCTTCTGAACTTCTGGTGGTGCATTTATCTGCTAGACTGTTAAGTTTTATGCCAACCTTCCTTTTGTTATATAGTTGTAATTTGTTTTGGTGCGATACAAAATTTATTCTTAACGTGCAGCCACCGGCTGAAGAAAACAGCAAGCCATTTTTGTATAGTGTAGGGTGTGCCCTATATTTGCACTGGTGGCGATCTTTGATGCCGAGTGGATGTAATCTGTGCAATCGCCTTAATAGCCTAGCGTTAGTTTCGGCCTTATTTATTTCCTAGTCTTCTTTTTCCCTGGTTTGCTAGTGGCCGCAACTACCATCAGCCATATACGGGCCGTAGGATCCATGGGTCTCCTACGGGCCGTCGATAAATGGGCCTGTAATCGGTGGGCCTCGGGCCATCGGATAAATGGGTCTACATGGGCCGTAATCGGGCGTAATTGGTATCGGCCCAGCACGGTAACAGGCCGTAGGAAAGCAAAGGCTTAATTCTGTCATAGGCATAACGGGTCGTTAATGGGCCAGAATATAGGACGGGCTGGAAACGGCGCAACGGGTTAACAGGCCAGAAACGGGCCGACTCTTGCCATGGGCCGAATTTGGCCCATTAGGGTAACAGGCCAGTAACGGGCCGACTCTTGCCATGGGCCGAATTTGGCCCATTAGGGGAACAGGCCAGTAACGGGCCGACTCTTGCCATGGGCCGAATTTGGCCCATTAGGGGAACAGGCCAGTAACGGGCCGGAAGTAATCGAGGGCCGAAAAGGAGCCCAAGAACGTATGGGCCGTCAATAGGCCGAAAGCTAACAGGGGCTGGAAACGGCCCATGTAAATCACGGGCCGTTAACGGGTATAAAGAAAATTACTATTCATTATGGGCTAGAGTCACCGTGGGCCTGTAAAGGGCCAAAAGATACGAAGGCCTCATATGGGCCGAAAGACGTCGTGGGCCATACATGGGCCGATAGTGAAATGGGCTGGTGTTATATTTGACGGCCCACGTGACGTTGTCGGGCCGATTTCCTTTAGGGCCTAACGGGCCATGAGTTAACGGGCCGTAAAATGGGCTATTTGCGAAGAGACCGTTAACAGGCTTTTCATGGGCCAGCCCGTTAACTTTTGACCAAGTCAAACGGGCCGGCTTTGTAAGCTAAATGGGCCAGTGGTGGGCCGTGGCACGTGTCGACATATCATAGGCGCCTATCTGACCCACTGACGAGCTGACACGTGTATCGTCCGGCCAATAAGAATTTTACACGTGGAAATTTCCCATTGGTCGGGGCTGTTAACGGGTTATCAGATCCAAAACCCGACCCGATAGCGTAACGGCGTTCCGTTACGGTGGACGCCAAGTGTCGGTCACCCTTGACGAAAGCACTCCTGTGACGCGCGATTTATCGTCATGGAAGTGGACACTTCCGTGATGATAATTTTGGTAATGTCATGGAACACTTCTACGACAACACAGGTATGAATATCTTGATTCTGTCATAAAATCGTCATGGATGTACATGCATGACAAAAAACGCGACCTACTGTGACAAACACAAATCATCAGAGAAGTGTATTTTTTTGTAGTGAAAACTAACTTGATTACATGATGAATCTCATCCAACTCCTCACCGACCAGCGAGCCTACGAAGGAATTACTCACTCCCGGTGGGGAGCATCATGCAATTGGCGATGGAGGAGGGTTGGTGATGACGAAGAACGAAGATGCCCCTCTCTGGAGCCCCAAACGGACTCCAGATCTGGCCTCCCGATGAAGAACAGGAGGTGATGGCGGCTCCGTCTCGTGGATCGCGATAATTCTTTCTCCCTAGTTTTTTCTGGAAAAATAGGATTTTATAGCGTCGGTTTTAGGGTCTGCGGGGCCACCAGGTGGGGACAACCCACCTGGGCGCGCCTGGGGGGGCAGGTGCGCCCTGGTGGGTTGTGCCCACCCAGGTGCCGGATACGAGTCCGTCGTATCTATAATTTTTGATTGTTCCATGCCAATATTATACAACTTTCATATACTTTTGGCAACTTTTTATACTATTTTTGGGACTAACATATTGATCCAGTGCCTAGTGCCAGTTCCTGTTTTTTGCATGTTTTATGTTTCGCAGAAACCCCATATCAAACGGAATTCAAACGGGATAAAAACGGACGGAGAATATTTTTGGAATATTTGGAAAATATGGGAAGAAGAATCAACGCGAGACGGTGCCCGAGGGGGCATGAGGCAGGGGGGCGGGCCTCTGACCCTCATGGGCCCCCCGTAAGGCAGTTTCTGCTCTTCTTTGGCTGCAAGAAAGCTAATTTTCGGAGAAAAATCTGGGCGAAGGTTTCAATCCAATCAGAGTTACGGATCTCCATATATATACGAAACGGTGAATGGGCAGAAGACGAGAACGCAGAAACAGAGAGAGACAGAGAGACAAATCCAATCTCGGAGGGGCTCTCGCCCCTCCCATGCCATGGAGGCCAAGGACCAGAGGGGAAACCCTTCTCCCATCTAGGGAGGAGGTCAAGGAAGAAGAAGAAGAAGGGGACCCCTCTCCCCCTCTCTTCCGGTGGCGCCGGAATGCTGCCCTGGCCATCATCATCATCACCGCGATCTACACCAACACCTCCGCCATCTTCACCAACATCTCCATCACCTTCCCCCCTCTATCTACAGCGGTCCACTCTCCCGCAACCCGCTGTACCCTCTACTTGAACATGGTGCTTTATGCTTCATATTATTATCCAATGATGTGTTGCCATCCTATGATGTCTGAGTAGATTTTCGTTGTCCTATCGGTGGTTGATGAATTGCTATGATTGATTTAATTTGCTTGTGATTATGTTGCTGTCCTTTGGTGCCCATCATATGAGCGCGCGCGTGGATCACACCATAGGGTTAGTTGTATGTTGATAGGACTATGTATTGGAGGGCAAGAGTGACAGAAGCTTCTACCTATCATAGAAATTGATGCATACGGGATTGAAGGGGGACCGATATAACTTAATGCTATGGTTGGGTTTTACCTTAATGAGCGTTAGTAGTTGCGGATGCTTGCTAATAGTTCCAATCATAAGTGCATAGAATTCCAAGTCGGGGATGACATGCTAGCAGTGGCCTCTCCCACATAAAACTTGCTATCGGTCTAGTAAAGTAGTCAATTGCTTAGGGACAATTTCGCAACTCCTACCACCAATTTTCCACACTCGCTATATTTACTTTATTGTGTGTTTATCTAAACATCCCCTACTTTTTATTTACGCGCTCTTTATTATCTTGCAAACCTGTCTAAAAACACCTACAAAGTACTTCTAGTTCCATACTTGTTCTAGGTAAAGCGAACGTTAAGCGTGCGTAGAGTTGTATCGGTGGTCAATAGAACTTGAGGGAATATTTGTTCTACCTTTAGCAAATCGTTGGGTTCGACACTCTTACTTATCGAAAGAGGCTACAATTGATCCCCTATACTTGTGGGTTATCAAGACCTTTTTCTGGCGCCGTTGCCGGGGAGCTATAGCGTGGGGTGAATATTCTCGTGTGTGCTTGTTTGCTTTATCACTAAGTAATTTTTATTTGCTGTTCTTAGTTGTTTTCTATCTTTAGTTATGGTAGGAAACGCAAAATACCAAAAAAATTAGTTGTACCTACTGAACCAATGGTTGAAGAACCACTCAAAATCTATCACCCTCCTGAAGCTTTTTACTTGGATCATCTTCGATCCCTTTGTGCTTGTGCTGAAACCCAAACTAGCTTAGTTGAGGGCAAATCCTTAGATGAGCATGCTTGTTATGTGCGACACCGTATATCTGAAAAAGGGAAACGTTTACTGGATCAAACTCATCGTTTGCAATGCTATGCTTGGAATTTATGTGAAATATATGATGTTACTTGTTGTTCCGAAAACCCTAAGAAACACCTTCCCTACCAATGTGAGTTTATTGATAATGGAATCGTATCTTCGTATGCTAAGGGTGTTTATAATTACTATGATGTTCAACAAATTGAAGAATTTGTTGCTTTTAAGGGTGCTTATGAAATTGCCTCTTTAATTGAAACGTATGATGCTACTCTTTACAAATCTGAAAATTTTTCCATACTTGAATATTGTTATGAGAATTATGCTTCTAATGCCTATGTTAAACCATATATCGAGGTCTCCTCTGCTGTCCAAGAAGAGACTAATATTTTGCAGGAGTCTATGGAAGAAGAAATTGATGAAACGTTGAGCTCATTGGATGAAAAAGATGATGAGGAGAGCGAAGAACAAAAGGAGGAAGAGCGGATTAGCTACCCATGCCCACCTTCTAATGAGAGTAACTCTTCAACTCATACATTGTTTAATTTCCCTTCGTTCTTACCGAAGGATGATTGCTATGATGACTGTTATGATCCCGTTGATTCTTTTGAAATATCCATTTTTGGTGATGCTTGCTATGCTTGTGGCCAAGATGCCAATATGAATGATGCTTATGGAGATGAACTTGCTATAGTTCCTTATGTTAAACATGAAATTGTTGCTATTGCACCCACACATGATAGTCCTATTATCTTTTTGAATTCTCCAAACTACACTATATCGGAGAAGTTTGCTCTTATTAAGGATTATATTGATGGGTTGACTTTTACTGTTGCACATGATGATTTTGATGAATATAATATGCATGTTCTTGCTGCTCCTACTTGCAATTATTATGAGAGGGGAACTATATCTCTGTCCCTTTTATGTTTCCAACATGATAAAATTGCAAGAAACTGTTTATACTATGCATTGGCCTTTACTTTGTGTGCATGAATTGTTCTTTTATGACATGCCGATGCATAGGAAGAGAGTTAGACTTCGTCATTGCTTGATATATGTTGCTTTGTGCTCACTACTAAATTATAAATCATTGTTAATTAAAATTGGCTTTGATATACCTTGGGATCCGGGTGGATCCATTACTTGAGCACTATATGCCTAGCTTAATGGCTTTAAAGAAAGCGCTGCCAGGGAGACAACCCGGAAGTTTTAGAGAGTCATTTATTTCTGTTGAGTGCTTTTATATAGTTTAAAAACAGAAAAATAAAGAGGGGAACCCAAAACTTTTCAAAAAGAAAAGTGAAAGTGAGATAGACGAGCATTGTGAAAGTGGGGGACGTCCTTGAACTTTGTTCATGCCCATGGAAACTTTGTGAATCTTAATTACAGAAACTTTTCAACAAAAATAACTATCCCCTTGTACAATTCCATTTTATTATAAAAATAATGTGCCAAGATTTGCCTTTAGGATGTTTACAATGCTAGTTGGTTTCTACGGTGCAGGACAGAAACTTTGGCTGTAGTGCGCGATTTTTAATTTTTTTACTGGAACGTCAGATGGTTCTGATTATTTTTGCACTGTCTTTCTATACAAATTGTTTATTTTTTATAATTTTGGCAGAATTTTTCAAGTACCAGAAGTATGGTTAATGTTCATATTGTTACAGACTGTTCTGTTTTAGACAGATTCTGTTTTTGATGCATAGTTTGCTTGTTTTGATGAAACTATCGATTTATATCAGTGGATTAAGCCATGAAAAATTTATACTACAGTAGACACAATGCAAAAACAAAATATGAATTGGTTTGCAACAGTACTTAGAGTAGTGATTTGCTTTATTATACTAACGGATCTTACTGAGTTTTCTGTTGAAGTTTTGTGTGGATGAAGTGTTCGATGATCGAGAAGGTCTCGATGTGAGCAGAAGGAAGAGAGGCAAGAGATCAAGCTTGGGGATGCCAAGGCACCCCAAGTAAATATTCAAAGAGACTCAAGCATCTAAGCTTGGGGATGCCCCGGAAGGCATCCCCTCTTTCTTCAACAAGTATCGGTATGTTTTCGGATTCGTTTCGTTCATGCGATATGTGCAATCTTGGAGCGTCTTTTGATATGTGCAATCTTGGAGCGTCTTTTGCTTTAAATTTCAATTTTCTTTTATGCACCATGCTGGTATGAGATAGTCCTTGGTTGATTTATAGAATGCTCTTTGCACTTCACTTATATTCTTTGAGTATGGCTTTATAGAATGCTTCATGTGCTTCACTTATATCATTTGAAATTTGGATTGCCTGTTTGTCTTCACATACAAAACCGCCATTTATAGAATGCTCTTTTGCTTCAGTTATATTTGTTAGAGCGTGGGCATATCTTTTGTAGAAAGAATTAAACTCTCTTGCTTTACTTATATCTATTTAGAGAGATGACAGGAATTGGTCATTCACATGGTTAGTCATAAAATCCTACATAAAACTTGTAGATCACTCAATATGATATGTTTGATTCCTTGCAATAGTTTTGCGATATAAAGATGTTGATATTAGAGTAATGCTAGTGGGTAGTTGTGGATTAGTAGAAATACTTGTGTTGAGGTTTGTGATTCCCGTAGCATGCACGTATGGTGAACCGTTATGTGATGAAGTCGGAGCATGACTTATTTATTGATTGTCTTCCTTATGAGTGGCGGTCGGGGACGAGCGATTGTCTTTTCCTACCAATCTATCCCCCTAGGAGCATGCGTGTAGTACTTTGTTTTGATGACTAATAGATTTTTGCAATAAGTATGTGAGTTCTTTATGACTAATGTTGAGTCCATGGATTATACGCACTCTCACCCTTCCATCATTGCTAGCCTCTTCGGTACCGTGCATTGCCCTTTCTCACCTCGAGTGTTGGTGCAAACATCGCCGGTACATCCAAACCCCGTGATACGATATGCTCTATCACACATAAGCCTCATTATATCTTCCTCAAAACAGCCACCATACCTACCTATCATGGCATTTCCATAGCCATTCTGAGATATATTGCCATGCAACTTCCATCATCATCATATACATGACTTGAGCATTTATTGTCATATTGCTTTGCATGATCGTAAGACAGCTAGCATGATGTTTTCATGGCTTGTCCGTTTTTTGATGTCATTGGTACGCTAGATCATTGCACATCCCGGTACACCGCCAGAGGCATTCATATAGAGTCGTATCTTTGTTCTAGATATCGAGTTGTAATATTGAGTTGTAAGTAAATAAAATTGTGATGATCATCATTATTAGAGCATTGCCCCAGTGAGGAAAGGATGATGGAGACTATGATTCCCCCACAAGTCGGGATGAGACTCCGGACTTAATCAAAAAAATAAAAGAGGCCAAAGAAGCCCAAATAAAAAAAGGCTAGAGAAGCCCACCAAAAAAAGGGAGAGAAAAGAGAGAAGGGGCAATGTTACTATCCTTTTACCACACTTGTGCTTCAGAGTAGCACCATGTTCTTCATATAGAGAGTCTCTTGAGTTACCACTTTCATATACTAGTGGGAATTTTCATTATAGAACTTGGCTTGTATATTCCGATGATGGGCTTCCTCAAATGCCCAAGGTCTCCATGAGCAAGCAAGTTGGATGCACATCCACTTAGTTTCAGTTGGAGCTTTCATACACTTATAGCTCTAGTGCATCCGTTGCATGGCAATCCCTACTCCTCGCATTGACATCAATTGATGGCCATCTCCATAGCCCATTCCTTAGCCGCGTCGATGTGAGACTTTCTCCCCTTTTTGTCTTCTCCACACAACCTCCACCATCATCTTCTATTCCACCTATAGTGCTATGTCCATGGCTCACACTCATGTATTGCGTGAAAGTTGAAAAGGTTTGAGAACGTCAAAAGTATGAAACAATTGCTTGGCTTGTCATCGGGTTTGTGCATGATGTGAATATTTTGTGTGGTAAAGATGGAGCATAGCCAGACTATATGATTTTGTAGGGATAACTTTTTTTGGCCATGTTATTTTGAAAAGACATGATTGCTTTATTAGTAGGCTTGAAGTATTATTGTTTTGAAGTCAAAGATAGACTATTGCTTTGAATCACTCATGTCTTAATATTCATGCCATGATTAGATTATGTGATCAAGATTATGCAAGGTAGCATTCCACATAAAAAAATATCTTTTTTATCATTTACCTACTCGAGGATGAGCAGGAATTAAGCTTGGGGATGCTGATACGTCTCCGTCGTATCTATAATTTTTGATCGTTCCATGCCAATATTATACAACTTTCATATACTTTTGGCAACTTTTTATACTATTTTTGGGACTAACATATTGATCCAGTGCCTAGTGCCAGTTCCTGTTTGTTGCATGTTTTATGTTTCGCAGAAACCCCATATCAAACAAAATCCAAACGGGATAAAAACGGACGGAGAATATTTGGAAAATATGGGAAGAAGAATCAACGCGAGACGGTGCCCGAGGGGGGCACGAGGCAGGGGCGCGCCCCACCCCCCTGGGCGCGCCTCTAACCCTCATGGGCCCCCCGTAAGGCGGTTGCTGCTCTTCTTTGGCCGCAAGAAAGCTAATTTTTGGAGAAAAATCTGGGCGAATGTTTCAATCCAATCGGAGTTATGGGTCTCCATATATATACGAAACGGTTAAAGGGCAGAAGACGAGAACGCAGAAACAGAGAGAGACAGAGAGATAGATCCATTCTCGGAGGGGCTCTCGCCCCTCCCATGCCATGGAGGCCAAGGACCAGAGGGGAAACCCTTCTCCCATCTAGGGAGGAGGTCAAGGAAGAAGAAGAAGAAGAAGAAGAAGAAGAAGGGGACCCCTCTCCCCCTCTCTTCCGGTGGCGCCGGAACGCTGATGTGGCCATCATCATCATCACCACGATCTACACCAACACCTCCGCCATCTTCACCAACATCTCCATCACCTTCCCCCCTCTATCTACAGCGGTCCACTCTCCCGCAACCCGCTGTACCCTCTACTTGAACATGGTGCTTTATGCTTCATATTATTATCCAATGATGTGTTGCCATCCTATGATGTCTGAGTAGATTTTCGTTGTCCTATCGGTGGTTGATGAATTGCTATGATTGATTTAATTTGCTTGTGGTTATGTTGCTGTCCTTTGGTGCCCATCATATGAGCGCGCGCGTGGATCACACCATAGGGTTAGTTGTATGTTGATAGGACTATGTATTGGAGGGCAAGAGTGACAGAAGCTTCTACCTAGCATAGAAATTGATGCATACGGGATTGAAGGGGGACCGATATAACTTAATGCTATGGTTGGGTTTTACCTTAATGAACGTTAGTAGTTGCGGATGCTTGCTAATAGTTCCAATCATAAGTGCATAGAATTCCAAGTCAGGGATGACATGCTAGCAGTGGCCTCTCCCACATAAAACTTGCTATCGGTCTAGTAAAGTAGTCAATTGCTTAGGGACAATCTCGCAACTCCTACCACCACTTTTCCACACTCGCTATATTTACTTTATTGTGTCTTTATCTAAACAGCCCCTACTTTTTATTTACGCGCTCTTTATTATCTTGCAAACCTATCTAAAAACACCTACAAGTACTTCCAGTTTCATACTTGTTCTAGGTAAAGCGAACGTTAAGCGTGCGTAGAGTTGTATCGGTGGTCGATAGAACTTGAGGGAATATTTGTTCTACCTTTAGCTCCTCGTTGGGTTTGACACTCTTGCTTATCGAAAGAGGCTACAATTGATCCCCTATACTTGTGGGTTATCAGTGCCCCCCTCAGGTAGCTCTTGGCTCCAGAAATTCTCTTTTATTGTATAAAAATTCCTCGCAAAGTTTTGTTCCATTCCGAGAACTTTTATTTCTACACAAAAGCAACACCATGGTAGTTCTGCGAAAAACATCGTCAGTCCATGGTTAGTTTCATTCAAATCATGCAAATTATGGTCCAAAACAAGAGGTAAAGCGTTAGGAAAAGTAGATACGTTGAAGACGTATCTGCCTCCAAGCGCAGAGTTTTGTAGGACAGTAGCAATTGTCCCTCAAGTGGATGACCTAAGGTTTATCAATCCGTGGGAGGCGTAGGATGAAGATGGTATCTCTCAAACAACCCTGCAACCAAATAACAAAGAGTCTCTTGTGTCCCCAACACACCCAATACAATGATAAATTGTATAGGTGCACTAGTCCGGCGAAGAGATGGTGATACAAGTGTAATATGGATAGTAGATATAGGTTTTTATAATCTGAAAATATAAAAACAACAAGGTAACTACTAACAAAAGTAATCACAAACGCTATTGCAATGCTTGAAAACAAGGCCTAGGGTTCATACTTTCACTAGTGCAAAGTCTCTCAACAATGATAACTGATGATGTTTGCTAAGACTACGTTGGTGTTTCCCCAAAGAGGAGAGGATGATGTAGCACAACAACAGTAGGTATTTCCCTCAGTAATGAAACCAAGGTATCGAACCAGTAGGAGAACCAAGCAACACAACGTAAACAGCCCATGCACACAAATAACAGCCACTCGCAACCCGACGTGTTAAAGGGGTTGTCAATCCCTTTCGGGTAACGGCGCCAGAAGGCACGCTGACAGGAGAAAATTGTAATATATTGAAATAATAGATCGCAATAAAATAAAGTGCAGCAAGATATTTTTGTATATTTGATTTAGTTGATTTGAATAAAATGTAAAGGAATAATAGATCACAAGGCAAATATATGAGAAATAAGACCCGGGGGCCGTAGGTTTCACTAGTGGCTTCTCTCGAGAAAAATAGCAAACGGTGGGTAAACAAATTACTGTTGGGCAATTGATAGAACTTCAAGTAATTATGATGATATCCAGGCAATGATCATTACATAGGCATCACGTCCAAGATTAGTAGACCGACTCCTGCCTGCATCTACTACTATTACTCCACACATCGACCGCTATCCAGCATGCATCTAGTGTATTAAGTTCATGGAAAAATGGAGTAATGCAATAAGAACGATGACATGATGTAGACAAGATCCGTTGATCTATATGGCGGTAGATATAGATCACGTCTTTTTATCCTTAGTAGCAACGATACATACGTGTCGGTTTGAAGGAAATATGCCCTAGAGGCAATAATAAAGTTGTTATTTATATTTCATTATATCATGATAAATGTTTATTATTCATGCTAGAATTGTATTAACCGGAAACTTAGTACATGTGTGAATACATAGACAAACAAAGTGTCACTAGTATGCCTCTAACTTGATTAGCTCGTTAATCAAAGATGGTTAAGTTTCATAGCCATAGACATGAGTTGTCATTTGATGAACGGGATCACATCATTAGAGAATGATGTGATTGACTTGACCCATTTCATTAGCTTAGCACTTGATCGTTTAGTTTGTTGATATTGCTTTCTTCATGACTTATACATGTTCCTATGACTATGAGATTATGCAACTCCCGAATACCGGAGGAACACTTTGTGTGCTACCAAATGTCACAACGTAACTGGGTGATTATAAAGGTGCTCTACAGGTGTCTCCGATGGTGTTTGTTTAGTTGGCATAGACCGAGATTAGGATTTGTCACTCCGATTGTCGGAGAGGTATCTCTGGGCCCTCTCGGTAATACACATCACTATAAGCCTTGCAAGCAATGTGACTAATGAGTTAGTTGCGGGATGATGCATTACGGAACGAGTAAAGAGACTTGTCAGTAACGAGATTGAACTAGGTATTGAGATACCGACAATTGAATCTCGGGCAAGACCCATGACAAAGGGAACAACGTATGTTGTTATGCGGTTTGACCGATAAAGATATTCGTAGAATATGTGGGAGCCAATATGAGCATCCAGGTTCTGCTATTGGTTATTGACCGGAAACGTGTCTCGGTCATGTCTACATAGTTCTCGAACCCGTAGGGTCCGCATGCTTAACGTTCGGTGACGATCGGTATTATGAGTTTATGTGTTTTGATGTACCAAAGATAGTTCGGAGTCCCGGATGTGATCACGGACATGATGAGGAGTCTCAAAATGGTCGAGACGTAAAGATTGATATATTGGACGGCTATATTCGGACACTGGAATTGTTCCGGGTGATTTCGGAGAAAACCAGAGTTCCGGAGGGTAACCGGAACCCCATGGGAGGACTAATGGGCCTCATGGGCCATAGTGGAGAGAGAGGGCCGGCCAGGGCAGGCCCCCCCCCTTGGGAGTCCGAATTGGACAAGGAGGGGGGGCGGCGCCCCCCTTTCCCTTCTCCCTCTCCTCCTTCCTTTCCCCCTCCTAGTAGGAGTAGGACTCCCGTTTCCTACTCCTACTAGGAGGAGGACTCCTCTCCTGGCGCGCCATAAAGGCCGGCCGGCCTCCCCCCTTGATCCTTTATATACAGGGGTAGGGGGCAACCTAGAATACACAATTTGATTGTTTCCAGCCGTGTGCGGTGCCCCCCTCCACCATAATCCACCTCGGTCATATTGTTGCAGTGCTTAGGCGAAGCCCTGCGCCGGTAGCTTCATCATCACCGTCACCACGCCGTCGTGCTGACGAAACTCTCCCTCGACACTCTGCTGGATCGTGAGTTCAAGGGACGTCATCGAGCTGAACGTGTGCTGAACTCGGAGGTGCCGTGTGTTCGGTACTTGGATCGGTCGGATCGTGAAGACGTACGACTACATCAACCACGTTGACAAAACGCTTCCGCTTACGGTCTATGAGGGTACGTAGACATACTCTCCCCTCTCCTTGCTATGCATCACCATGATCTTGCGTGTGCGTAGGAATTTTTTTGAAATTACTACGTTCCCCAACAGTGGCATCCGAGTAAGGTTTATGCGTAGATGTTATATGCACGAGTAGAACACAAGTGAGTTGTGGGCGATAGTAGTCATACTGCTTACCAGCATGTCATACTTTGATTCGGCGGTATTGTTGGATGAAGCAGCCCGGACCGACATTACGCGTACGCTTACGCGAGACTGGTTCTGCCGACGTGCTTCGCACACAGGTGGCTGGTGGGTGTCAGTTTCTCCATTTTTAGTTGAATCGAGTGTGGCTACGCCCGGTCCTTGTTGAAGGTTAAAACATCACATACTTGATGAGATATCGTTGTGGTTTTGATGCGTAGGTAAGAACGGTTCTTGCTCAGCCCGTAGCAGCCATGTAAAACTTGCAACAACAAAGTAGAGGACGTCCAACTTGTTGTGATATGGTCAAGACATGATGCTAAATTTTATTGTATGAGATGATCATGTTTTGGAACGGAGTTATCGACAACTGGCAGGAGCCATATGGTTGTCACTTTATTGTACGAAATGCAATCGCCATGTAATTGCTTTACTTTATCACTAAGCGGTAGCGGTAGTCGTAGAAGCAATAGTTGGCAAGACGACAATGATGCTACGATGGAGATCAAGGTGTCGCGCCGGTGACGAGGGTGATCATGACGGTGCTTTGAAGATGGAGATCAAAGGCACAAGATGATGATGGCCATATCATATCACTTATATTGATTGCATGTGATGTTTATCTTTTATGCATCTTATTTTGCTTTGATTGACGGTAGCATTATAAGATGATATCTCACTAAATTTCAAGGTATAAGTGTTCTCCCTGAGTATGCACCGTTGCAAAAGTTCATCGTGCCGAGACACCACGTGATGATCGGGTGTGATAAGCTCTACGTTCACATACAACGGGTGCAAGCCAATTTGCACACGCAGAATACTCGGGTTAAACTTGACGAGCCTAGCATATGCAGATATGGCCTCGGAACACTGAGACCGAAAGGTCGAGCGTGAATCATATAGTAGATATGATCAACATAGTGATGTTCACCATTGAAAACTACTCCATCTCACGTGATGATCGGAGATGGTTTAGTTGATTTGGATCAGGTGATCACTTAGATGATTAGAGGGATGTCTATCTAAGTGGGAGTTCTTAAGTAATATGATTAATTGAACTTTAATCTATCATGAACTTAGTACCTGATAGTATTTTGCATGTTTATGTTGTTGTAGATCAATGGCCCGTGCTACTGTTCCTTTGAATTTTAATGCGTTCCTTGAGAACGCTAAGTTGAAAGATGATGGTAGCAATTACATGGACTGGGTCCGTAACTTGAGAATTATCCTCATTGCTGCACAAAAGAATTACGTTCTGGAAGCACCGCTGGGTGCCAGGCCTGCTGCAGATGCTACTGATGACGATAAGAACGTTTGGCAGAGCAAAGCTGATGACTACTTGATAGTTCAGTGTGCCATGCTTTACGGCTTAGAACCGGGACTTCAACGACGTTTTGAACGTCATGGAGCATATGAGATGTTCCAGGAGTTGAAGTTAATATTTAAAGAAAATGCCCGGATTGAGAGATATGAAGTCTCCAATAAGTTCTACAGCTGCAAGATGGAGGAGAATAGTTCTATCAGTGAATATATACTCAAAATGTCTGGGTATAACAATCACTTGATTCAACTGGGAGTTAATCTTCCTGATGATAGTGTCATTGACAGAATTCTTCAATCACTGCCACCAAGCTACAAGAGCTTCGTGATGAACTATAACATGCAAGGGATGGATAAGACAATTCCCGAGCTCTTCGCGATGCTAAAGGCTGCGAAGGTAGAAATCAAGAAATAGCATCAAGTGTTGATGGTTAACAAGATCACTAGTTTCAAAGAAAAAGGGCAAAGGGAAAGAAAGAGGAACTTCAAAGAAGAATAGCAAGCAAGTTGTTGCTCCCATGAAGAAGCCCAAAGCTAGACCCAAGCCTGGAACTGAGTGCTTCTACTGCAAAGGAAATGGTCACTGGAAGTGGAACGGCCCTAGATACTTGGCGGATAAGAAGGATGGCAAAGTGAACAAAAGTATATTTCATATACATGTTATTGACGTGTACTTTACTAGTGTTTATAGCAACCCCTCAGTATTTGATACTGGTTCAGTTGCTAAGAGTAGTAACTCAAAACGGGAGTTGCAAAATAAATAGAGACTAGTTAAGGGCGAGGTGATGATGTGAATTGGAAATGATTCCAAGGTTGATAAGATCAGCATCGCACACATCCTTTACCTTTGGGATTAGTGTTAAACCTAAAATAAATGTTATTTGGTGTTTGCGTTGAGCATAATATGATTGGATCATGTTTATTGCAATACGGTTATTCATTTAAGCCAAAGAATAATTGTTATTCTATTTACATGAATAAAACCTTTTGAGGTTTACACCCAAAGTGAATGGTTTATTGAATCTCAATCGTAGTGATACACATATTCATAATAGTGAAGTCAAAAGATGCAAAGTTAATAATGATACTGCAACTTATATGTGGCACTACCGTTTAGGTCATATTGGTGTAAAAGCGCATGAAGAAACTCCATGCTGATGGGCTTTTCGAATCACTTGATGCTTGCGAACCATGCCTCATGGGCAAGATGACTAAGACTCCAATCTCCGGAACAATGGAGCAAGCAACTGACTTATTGGAAATAATACATCCTGATGTATGCGATCCGATGAGTGTTGAAGCTCGCGGCGGGTATCGTTATTTTCTAACCTTCACAGATGATTTGAGAAGATATGGGTATATCTACTTAATGAAACATAAGTCTAAAACAATTGAAAAGTTCAAAGAATTTTAGAGTGAAGTGGAAAATCATTGTAACAAGAAAATGAAGTTTCTACAATCTGATCATGGAGGTGAATATTTGAGTTATGAGTTTGGTCTTCATTTGAAACAATGTGGAATAGTTTTGCAACTCATGCCACCTGGAACACCACAGCGTAATGGTGTGTCCGAACGTCGTAACCGTACTTTATAAGATATGGTGCGATCTATGATGTCTCTTACCGATTTACCACTATCGTTTTGGGGTTATGCTTTAGAGACGACTGCATTCACGTTAAATCGGGCACCATCTAAATTCGTTGGGACGACACCATATGAACTATGGTTTGGCAAGAAACCTAAGCTGTCGTTTCTTAAAGTGTGGGGCTGCGATGCTTATGTGAAAAGCTTCAACCTGAGCTTGAACCCAAATTAGAGAAATGCGTCTTCATAGGATACCCAAAGGAGACTGTTGGGTACACCTTCTATCACAGATCCGAAGGCAAGATATTCGTTGCTAAGAATGGATCCTTTCTAGAGAAGGAGTTTCTCTCGAAACAAGTGAGTGGGAGGAAAGTAGAACTTGATGAGGTAATTGTACCTTCTCCCGAATTGGAAAGTAGTTCATCACAGAAATCAGTTCTAGTGATTCCTACACCAATTAGTGAGGAAGCTAATGATGATGATCATGAAACTTTAGATCAAGTTACTACCGAACCTCGTAGGTCAACCAGAGTACGTTCCGCACCAAAGTGGTATGGTAATCCTGTTCTGGAAGTCATGTTACTAGACCATGATGAACCTACGAACTATAAGGAAGCGATGATGAGCCCAGATTCCACAAAATGGCTTGAGGCCATGAAATCTGAGATGGGATCCATGTATGAGAACAAAGTGTGGACTTTGGTTGACTTGCCTGATGATCGGCAAGCCATAGAGAATAAATGGATCTTCAAGAAGAAGACTCACGCTGACGGTAATGTTACTGTCTACAAAGCTCGACTTGTTGCGAAAGGTTTTCGACAAGTTCAAGGAGTTGACTATGATGAGACCTTCTCACCCGTAGCGATGCTTAAGTCTGTCCGAATAACGTTAGCAATTGCCGCATTTTATGATTATGAAATTTGGCAAATGGATGTCAAAACTGCTTTCCTTAATGGATATCTTAAAGAAGAGTTGTATAGGATGCAACCAGAAGGTTTTGTCGATCCTAAAGGTGTTAACAAAATGTGCAAGCTCCAGCGATCCATTTATGGACTGGTGCAAGCATCTCGGAGTTGGAATATAAGCTTTGATAGTGTGATCAAAGCATATGGTTTTATACAGACTTTTGGAGAAGCCTGTATTTACAAGAAAGTAAGTGGGAGCTCTGTAGCCTTTCTGTTATTATATGTGGATGACATATTGTTGATCGGAAATGATATAGAATTTCTGGATAGCATAAAAGGATACTTGAATAAGAATTTTTGAATGAAAGACCTCGGTGAAGCTGCTTATATATTGGGCATCAAGATCTATAGAGATAGATCAAGACGCTTAATTGGACTTTCACAGAGCACATACCTTGATAAAGTTTTGAAGAAGTTCAAAATGGATCAGTCAAAGAAAGGGTTCTTGCCTGTGTTACAATGTGTGAAGTTGAGTCAGACTCAATGCCCGACCACTACAGAAGATAGAGAGAAAATGAAAGTCATTCCTTATGCCTCAGCCATAGGTTCTATCATGTATGCAATGTTGTGTACCAGACCTGATGTGTGCCTTGCTATAAGTTTAGCAGGGAGGTACCAAAGTAATCCAGGAGTGGATCACTGGACAGCGGTCAAGAATTTCCTGAAATACCTGAAAAGGACTAAGGATATGTTTCTCGTTTATGGAGGTGACAAAGATCTTGTCGTAAAAGGTTACGTCGATGCAAGCTTTGACACTCATCCGGATGACTCAAAGTCGCAAACCGAATACGTATTTGTATTGAATGGTGCAGTTCCAAGCAGAGCGTCATGGCGGGATCTACGTGTGAAGCGGAGTACATAGCTGCTTCGGAAGCAGCAAATGAAGGAGTTCATATCCGGTCTTGGTGTAATACCTAGTGCATCGGGTCCAATGAAAGTCTTTTGTGACAATACTGGAGCAATAGCATTGGCGAAGGAATCCAGATTTCACAAGAGTACCAAACACATCAAGAGACGCTTCAATTCCATCCGCGATCGAGTCAAGTAGGGAGACATAGAGATTTACAAAATACATACGGATATGAATGTTGCAGACCCGTTGACTAAGCCTCTTCCACGAGAAAAACATGATCAGCACCAAGACTCCATGGGTGTTAGAATCATTACTATGTAATCTAGATTATTGACTCTAGTGCAAGTGGGGTACTGAAGGAAATATGCCCTAGAGGCAATAATAAATTTGTTATTTATATTTCCTTATATCATGATAAATGTTTATTATTCATGCTAGAATTGTATTAACCAAAAACTTAGTACATGTGTGAATACATAGACAAGACAGAGTGTCCCTAGTATGCCTCTACTTGACTAGCTCGTTAATCAAAGATGGTTAAGTTTCCTGACCATAGACATGTGTTGTCATTTGATGAACGGGATCACAACATTAGAGAATGATGTGATGAACAAGACCCATCCGTTAGCTTAGCATAATGATTGCTTTCTTCATGACTTATACATGTTCCTTTGACTATGAGATTATGCAACTCCCGAATACCGGAGGAACACCTTGTGTGCTATCAAATGTCACAACGTAACTGGGTGATTATAAAGATACTCTACAGGTGTCTCCGAAGGTTTTTGTTGGGTTTGCATAGATCAAGATTAGGATTTGTCACTCCGTGTATCGGAGAGGTATCTCTGGGCCCTCTCGGTAAAGCACATCACTATAAACCTTGCAAGCAATGTGACTAATGAGTTAGTTGCTGGATGATGCATTATGGAACAAGTAAAGAGACTTGCCGGTAACGAGATTGAACTAGGTATGAAGATACCGACGAGCGAATCTCGGGCAAGTAACATACCGATGACAAAGGGAATGACGTATGTTGTTATGCGGTTTGACCGATAAAGATCTTCGTAGAATATGTAGGAGCCAATATGAGAATCCAGGTTCCGCTATTGGTTATTGACCGAACCCGTAGGGTCCACACGCTTAACGTTCAATGACGATTTGTATTATGAGTTATTTGTTTTGGTGAGCGAAGTTTGTTCGGAGTCCCGGATGAGATCACGGACATGACGAGGAGTCTTGAAATGGTCAAGAGGTAAAGATTCATATATTGGAAGGTTATTACGGACACCGGAATGGTTCCGAAGAAGATCGGGGATTTTTCGGAGTACCGGGAGGTTACCGGAACCCCCCGGGAAAGTTAATGGGCCTCATGGGCCATAGTGGAGAGAGGAAAGGCTGCCACAGGAGGTGGCGCGCGCCTCCCCCTGCCCAAACCGAATTGGACAAGGGGTGGGAGCGCCCCCCCCCTTTCCTTCTCCCTCTCCCCCCTTTCCCCTTTCCCCTCTCCGTTGGAACGAAGGGGGGCGGATCCTACTTGTACTAGGAGTCCAAGTAGGACTCCCCCCTCGGCGCACCTCTCCTAGGCCGCCCGACCTCCTTCCCCTCTCCTTTATATAGGGGGCGGGGGCCACCCCAAAGGCACACAAAGAATTCTCTTAACCGTGTGCAGTGCCCCCCTCCATAGTTTACTCCTCCGGTCATAGCGTCGTAGTGCTTAGGCGAAGCCCTGCGCGGATCAAGAGCTCGAGGGACGTCATCGTGCTGAATGTGTGCTGAACACGGATGTGCCGTACGTTCGGTACTTGGATCGGTTGGATCGTGAAGACGTTCGACTACATCAACCGTGTTAACATAACGCTTCTGCTTTCGGTCTACGAGGGTACGTGGACACACTCTCCCCCTCTCGTTGCTATGCTTCTCCTAGATAGATCTAGCATGATCCTAGGATTTTTTTTGAAATTGCATGCTACGTTCCCCAACAGAAACTCCATATGATCCAACAATAATAACAAAACTCGCGGTACATCAAGATCGTGCCAACTCAAGAACACGAGAGAGAGAGATCAAACACATAGCTACTAGTACATACCATCTGCCCCGAGGGTGAACTACTCCCTCCTCGTCATGGAGACCGCCGGGATGATGAAGATGGCCTCCAGTGATGATTTCCCCCTCCGGCAGGGTGCCGGAACGGGCTCCTGATTGGTATTTCGTGGCTATAGAGGCTTACGGCGGCGGAACTTCCAATCTAGGGTTCTTTTCGGGGGTTTCCGTATTTATAAGAATTTTTGGCGTCGGAAACAAGTCAGGGGGGTGCCCGAGGTGTCCACAAGCCAGGGGCGCGCCCTAGGGGGTGGGTGTGCCTAGAGGGCTTATGGACTCCTCGTCCACTTCCTGGCCCGGGCCTTGTGTTTCGGGGGTCTCTTTTGGTCCATCAAAAATCACCGTAAATTTTCAGCCCATTTCGAGAACTTCTATTTCTGCACAAAAGACAACACCACGGTAGTTCTGCTGAAAACAACGTCAGTCGGGGTTAGTTCTAATAAAATCATACCAAAACCATATAAATTTGTTGTAAACATGGCATGAATAATTCATAAATCATAGATACGTTGGAGACGTATCAGCGCAATGCAGGCAGAGACAGAAGCCGGGTGCGCGCAGAGCAACGAGTCTGTGGCCCGCGCGTTCGCTGCCATCACCGAGGAGAAGTAGAACACGGGACACTGCCGCCACTTGGGTCCCATGAAGGCCAGCGCCGAGGCAGCGCCAGCACACACAACCGATGTCTTAACCGGTTCTTCTTCAACGCAGACCATCGTCGACCCCGCATGAGCTCCACGGAAGCAGAGGTGCCCCCTTCCCCTCCCGTTGAAGCATCAGCAGGGGTTCTACTCCGATGGGCGGTGGGGAAGCGAGCCGTCCTTTGCGCCGAAGCATATACCTCCGGGGCTCCCGGCAGTCCGGTGATCGGGTTGCCGGACATGAGGAAGACAAATGGATCCGCGGGCGACCATTTAGATTAGGTATTAATTATACCTCCAAAGCCGGAGTAGCACCGCTTAATTGATGTAAATGTAATAAAATGCGTCGTCTTTATATGAAAATCTGGCATTTTTATATGAAAATTCGGCCCTGTTTGCATGAATTTCGGCCGGTTGGATCAAGTTGTTGTCAAAGTATATGTGGCTACAACTGGATGGCGTTCTTCTACATCCGTGTATGTGGACTAATTCCCCCTATCCGCAAACAGATGCGAAAGAAAATTTACTGGTTGCTATTGAAGATGCCCTGAAGTTGGAAGTGGCAATCTCGACGGTTCGGCTTACAGAATACCACGCGTAAAGCCGATCTTGATTGATACGGCGCCTTACAAAATACTCACATCCGGACATCATTTTTATCTACGTAAAGCCTATTTTGCATAGAAAGTCACGTGTAAACATATCTTTTTTTTCTTTTTGCGAGTACATGTAAACATATCTACAACTATAGTTGGCATATCTAAGCCCGTATACGTTTGCGAATGTGCACGGACGCGTGCACGTGCATTATATAGCACATATATGATCTGAAGTAAACTACAACTCATTGCATGTCAAAATAAAATTCAAATAGGTGATACATGAATGAATCAATGACTTCAGTTGTTGCATTCATTGATCATCTTTTTCACGTGGACCAACCATTCTTGCCTTCATCATCCAAGAGGTTAACGTCCTGCACATGATCATCGACTCCTCTGTTTATTTTGCAAGCTTGAATTTCTATCTCGAGCTGAATTTCTTGGATTGTGGCCGCTTGTTCAAGCTCCTATTTTGCAACCTTCTCTTGCCTCTCCGGGTTTTTTTTTGCGGAACTCCAGTTTTATTTTGTTCTTCTCCAAGCTCAACCTCTCCTAGTTGAACTCCGTCTTCTCCATCTGCACATCTTGCACATTTCCTCATTCACCTCCTTAGCGGGGGAAAATGCATGTCCAAGTGGCGGACACTTTTCTTGCCGCGCCCTCACACGTGGTCCTCTCCTTCTCCCACTTGTTCCTCATGACCTGCCGGTTTCACCTCGACACAGTTGCTTGTAAGTCTGTCCAACCATTTTTTTTCTTTCTTCCTTACCGAATCCAATTGATTGAGCGGAGCTAGACCCATCATTTTTCTTCATCTTCTTCGTGCCACTTTCAATCCCCTCGAGGACGGTTTTCCACTTAGGTTTCCCATTCAATATGAGAAAACAATGTGACGTAGTGAATACCTTTTTCTCAAATTGATGGTACAAAGCCGCTGTAAAAATTACAGGGGTTTGAACTCGAACTTGATGGTACAAACTTGTTTCAAAAACCAAAAAATTGCTCACATTCTCTTGGATGGTGGACCTTCTATGTTGGAGAGAACACGGGCCACAGTTGGTATTGATTGGGTGCGGCTTCACATAGTGTTTTTGCTTATGATAAGGTTTGTGGAGTTTTCCCAATATTTCTTGTCTTTTTGCTCGGTTCCACATATCGGATCCATGTTAGTGTTCAACCAACTTTCATACAACATGACATCTTCAAATTGTGTGAACGTCGGACCTCTTGGCTTCACTACCTTCTTCTTTTTAGCGCATGTTGTTTCCCTAACTTCAAAGTCGAGGACTTAGTATCCCCCATGGTAACTGCAAAGGATCTTGACCATCATTTATCATGTTATGCAATATTTGTTCCTGCAATGTGCATCACAATTTAACTATCGTCCTACAAGTTTGATCTAATGGCATGGCAAATATTTACTGAGTCTTGTTCGCGCGTTTCATCCAACAACATGTGGGCATGCCCGGAGCCTGCATTGCCTCACGTCGTCTGATGCCTCTCGAGTTGCGGTGAGTCAGCCATCATGGACACGGCCGGGACGTCTTCCGAAAACCTCAAATCCGGGATGTCCGTCCACTGAGAGGGCGGAATGGAGTCGAGCCCGGCCACTAAATTGTTTGTCCCCGTGACCACGACGGACAGATTGATCTGCGTCCCACATCACTCGCGCCAAAGTCCATGTCCTCGTCACCGGCCATCTCCGCAGCTACCTTCACTGCCGCTACCTTCTACACCGCCTCACGCTCGTGATACCTCCGACGACGGTCCTTGCGGTCAAGGTTCTACGCCTTGCAAGGAAATGCCACGTCGGGGAGCACACGAATGATTCCATCGAGGCATCATCTGTGCCGATGGTGGCGGATAGGGCTGTCGGCGACGACATCAGTGATGATGGACGAGGATGGCTACATGGACGGTGAGCAAGGAAGGGGGTAGGTGGTTGTGCGGAAGCAGGAAATGGAGGACGGAGGCGGGAGGAGTTGGGTAGAATGAAGGACTAGTCAATTTTGAGAGGATTTGGGATGGGTCCGGCTTGACGAAGGCAACATGGCGGGCGCGTCCGGGCGTCCCCCTATCCACCCCATATATGGGCCGGGTATGGGGAGTGTCCGTCAACCCGGACGTTTGGGCCGGATTTGCCAGGTCCGGTTGGGTGGTTGTTTTCTTTCCACGCAATGACGAGCAGGCTGGCCGGGCGTTTGGGGTGGATGTGAGGGTTGCAGATGTATATGCTCTAAGAGCAAATCCAGTGCATTGTAGGTGTTCGATCGTCGTAATAACTGTCAATATTTCTATTTTTTACCCACCGGGTGATGAACCACAATGTAGGGGATCGTAACAGTCTTCGAGGAAAGTATTTCAACCCAAATTCATTGACACAAAGGGAGCCAAAGAATATTTATAAACCTTATCAGTCGAGTTGTCAATTGAAGCACACCTGGTTGGATAACTTACTTTCAACAATTTTTAAGTGGCATAATAATTTGATAGCAATAGCGATATAGTAATCGTAAGAGTAACGGGAACACTATTGCAGAGAGCAGTAGTAGACTTTAAAGAGAGTAACAATGATGAAAGCGTAGGTATGGAATTAGATAGTGGGTTTTGTTTAGATGTGATTCATTATGTAAAATTCATAGCATAGAGCAATGACATTGTAGCCCTAATTCATCAATGATATGTAGACATGCATTTCATAAATAGTCGTACGTGCTTGCGATAAGAACTTGCAGAACATCTTTCGCCCTACCCTCGAGTGGTAATTGAGGGAGTCCTGGATTAGGGGGTACTCGGACAGCCGGACTATATACTTTAGCCGGACTGTTGGACTATGAAGATACAAGATTGAAGACTTCGTCCCGTGTCCGGATGGGACTCTCCTTGGCATGGAAGGCAAGCTTGGCAATACGGATATGTAGATCTCCTCCCTTGTAACCGACTCTGTGTAACCCTAGCCCCTTCGGTGTCTATATAAACCGGAGGGTTTATTCAGGACAACAAAAATCATACCATAGGCTAGCTTCTAGGGTTTAGCCTCTACGATCTCATGGTAGATCACCTCTTGTAATACTCATATCATCAAGTCAATCAAGCAGGTAGGGTATTACCACCATCGAGAGGGCCCGAACCTGGGTAAACATCGTGTCCCCCGCCTCCTGTTACCATCCGCCTTAGACGCACAGTTCGGGACCCCCTACCCGAGATCCGCCGGTTTTGACACCGACATTGGTGCTTTCATTGAGAGTTCCACTGTGCCGTCACCACAAGGCTTGATGGATCCTTCGATCATCGGCAACGATGTGATCCAGGGTAGGTTTTCCTCCCCGGCCAGATCTTCGTATTCGGCAGCTTCGTACTGCGGGCCAACTCGCTTGGCCATCTGGAGAAGATCGAGAGCTACGCCCCTGGCTGTCAGGTCAGGTTTGGAAATTTAAACTACACTGCCGACATCCGCGGAGACTTGATCTTTGACGGATTCGAGCCCATGTTAGGGCCGCCGCACAGTCACAACGAGCACGACTTAGCTCTGCCGTTAGACGGTGTTCGGGAGATCACACCTGTGGCTACTTGATAAAAACAAAAAATTTGATGTGGAATGCTACTTGGCATAATTTCAATGTAATTCTTCTTAATTGTGGTATGAATATTCAGATCCGAAAGATTCAAGATAAAAGTTCATATTGACATAAAAATAATAATACTTCAAGCATACTAGCTAAGCAATTATGCCCTCTCAAAATAACATGGCCAAAGAAAGTTCATCCCTACAAAATCATATAGTTTAGTCATGCTCCATTTTCGTCACACAAGAATGCTCTCATCATGCACAACCCCGATGACAAGCCAAGCAATTGTTTCATACTTTATTAATCTCAAACTTTTTCAACCTTCACGCAATACATGAGTGTGAGCCATGGATATAGCACTATGGGTGGAATAGAATATAATGATGGGGGTTATGTGGAGAAGATAAAAAGGGAGAAAGTCTCACATCAACAAGGCTAATCAATGAGCTATGGAGATGCCCATCGATTGATGTTAATGCAAGGAGTAGGGATTGCCATGCAACGGATGCACTAGAGCTATAAATATATGAAAGCTCAACAAAAGAAACTAAGTGGGTGTGCATCCAACTTGCTTGCTCACGAAGACCTAGGGCACTAGAGGAGGCCCATTGTTGGAATATACAAGCCAAGTTCTATAATGGAAAATTCCCACTAGTATATGAAAGTGACAAAACAAGAGACTCTCTATTATGAAGATTATGGTGCTACTTTGAAGCACAAGTGTGGTAAAAGGGTAGTAACATTGTCCCTTCTCTCTTTCTCTCTCTTTTTTTGGGCCTTCTCTTTTTTTATGGCCTTTCTCTCTTTCTTTTTTTTATTCCTCACTTGGGACAATGCTCTAGAAAATGATGATCATCACACTTCTATTTATTTACAACTACCTGATTACAACTCGATACTAGAACAAAGTATGACTCTATATGAATGCCTCCGGCGGTGTACTGGGATATGCAATGAACCAAGAGTGACATGTATGAAAGAATTATGAACGGTGGCTTTGCCACGAATACTATGTCAACTACATGATCATGCAAAGCAATATGACAATGATGAACGTGTCATGATAAACTAGATGGTGGAAAGTTGCATGGCAATATATCTTGGAATGGCTATGGAAATGCCATAATAGGTAGGTATGGTGGCTGTTTTGAGGAAGATATAAGGAGGTTTATGTGTGAAAGAGCGTATCATATCACAGGGTTTGGATGCACCGGCGAAGTTTGCACCAACTCTCAATGTGAGAAAGGGCAATGCACGGTACCGAAGAGGCTAGCAATGGTGGAAAGGTGAGAGTGCGTATTATCCATGGTCTCAACATTAGTCATAAAGAACTCACATACTTATTGCAAAAATCTACAAGTCATCAAAAACCAAGCACTACGCGCATGCTCCTAGGGGGATAGATTGGTAGGAAAAGACCATCGCTCATCCCCGACCGCCACTCATAAGGAAGACAATCAAAGAACACCTCATGTTTCAAATTTGTTACATAACGTTTACCATACGTGCATGCTACGGGACTTGCAAAATTCAACACAAGTATTTCTCAAATTCACAACTACTCAACTAGCACAACTTTAATATCACTACCTCCATATCTCAAAACAATCATCAAGCATCAAACTTCTCTTAGTATTCAACACACTCATAAGAAAGTTTTTACTAGTCTTGAATACCTAGCATATTAGGATTAAGCAAATTACCATGCTGTTTAAGACTCTCAAAATAATATAAGTGAAGCATGAGAGTTCATCTATTTCTTCAAAATAAAACCACCATTGTGCTCTAAAAGGATATAAGTGAAGCACTAGAGCAAATGACAAACTACTCCGAAAGATATAAGTGAAGATCAATGAGTAGTCGAATAATTATACAACTATGTGAAGACTCTCCCATTTAATAATTTAAGATCTTAGTATTTTATTTCAACAGCAAGCAAAGCAAAATAAAATAAAATGACGCTCCAAGCAAAACACATATCATGTGGTGAATAAAAATATAGCCCCAAGTAAAGTTACCGATGAACGAAGATGAAAGAGGGGATGCCTTCCGGGGCATCCCCAAGCTTAGAATCTTGGTTATCCTTGAATATTACCTTTTGGTGCCTTGGGCATCCCCAATCTTAGGCTCTTGCCACTCCTTATTCCATAGTCCATCAAATCTTTACCCAAAACTTGAAAACTTCACAACACAAAACTCAACAGAAAACTCATAAGCTCCGTTAGCGAAATAAAACGAAACACCACTTCAAGGTACTGTAATGAACTCATTCTTTATTTATATTGGTGTTAAACCCACTGTATTCCAACTTATCTATGGTTTATAAACTATTTTACTAACCATAGATTCATCAAAATAAGCAAGCAACACAATAAAAACAGAATCTGTCAAAAACAGAACAGTCTGTAGTAATCTGTATCAAACGTATACTTCTGGAACTCCAAAAATTCTGAAATAAATTGGTGGACCTGAGGAATTTTTCTAGTAATCATCTGCAAAAATAATCAACTAAATATCACTCTCCAGTAAAAAGTTTTAGCTAATCTCGTGAGTGCTAAAGTTTCTGTTTTTTACAGCATGATCATAAAGACTTCACCCAAGTCTTCCCAAAGGTTCTACTTGGCACAAACACTAATTAAAACATGAAAACACATCTAACCAGAAGCTAGATGGATTATTTATTCCTAAACAGAACCAAAAAGCAAGAAAATAAAATAAAATTGGGTTGGCTCCGAACAAGCGCTAACGTTTAACGCCCCTAGCTAGGCATGATGATTTCAATGATTCTCACATAAAAGATAGGAATTGAAACATATAGAGGGCATCATGAAGAATATGACTAGCACATTTAAGTCTAACCCACTTCCTATGCATAGGGATTTTGTGAGCAAACAAATTATGGGAAGAAGAATCAACTTGCATAGGAAGGTAAAACAAGCATAACTTCAAGATTTTAAGCACATAGAGAGGAAACTTGATATTATTGCAATTCCTACAAGCATATATTCCTCCCTCATAATAATTTTCAGTAGCATCATGAATGAATTCAACAATATAACCAGCACCTAAAGCATTCTTTTCATGATCTACTTGCATAGAAATTTTATTACTCTCCACATAAGCAAATTTCTTCTCATGAATAGTAGTGGGAGCAAACTCAACAAAATAACTATCATATGATTGAAAATTAAGATCAAGATGACAAGTTTCATGGTTATCATTATTCTTTAAAGCATACGTGTCATCACAATAATCATCATAGATAGGAGGCATGCTTTCATCATAGTAAATTTGCTCATCAAAGCTTGGGGGACAAAAAATATCATCTTCATCAAACATAGCTTCCCCAAGCTTGTGGCTTTGCATATCATTAGCATCATGGATATTCAAGGAGTTCATACTAACAACATTGCAATCATGCTCATCATTAAAAGATTTAGTGCCAAACATTTTAATGCATTCTTCTTCTAACACTTTGGCACAATTTTCCTTTCCATCATTCTCACGAAAGATATTAAAAAGATGAAGCGTATGAGACAAACTCAATTCCATTTGTTTGTAGTTTTCTTTTATAAACTAAAATAGTGCTAAAACAGGAAACAAAAAGATTCGATTGCAAGATCTAAAGATATATCTTCAAGCACTCACCTCCCCGGCAACGGCGCCAGAAACTGCTTGATGTCTACTACACAACCTTCTTCTTATAGACGTTGTTGGGCCTCCAAGTGCAGAGGTTTGTAGGACAGTAGCAAATTTCCCTCAAGTGGATGACCTAAGGTTTATCAATCCGTGGGAGGCGTAGGATGAAGATGGTCTCTCTCAAGCAACCCTGCAACCAAATAACAAAGAGTCTCTTGTGTCCCCAACACACCCAATACAATGGTAAATTGTATAGGTGCACTAGTTCGGCGAAGAGATGGTGATACAAGTGCAATATGGATGGTAGATATGGGTTTTTGTAATCTGAAAATATAAAAACAGCAAGGTAACAAGTGGTAAAAGTGAGTGTAAACGGTATTGCAATGCTAGGAAACAAGGCCTAAGGTTCATACTTTCACTAGTGCAAGTTCTCTCAACAATAATAACATAATTGGATCATAAAACTATCCCTCAACATGCAACAAAGAGTCACTCCAAAGTCACTAATAGCGGAGAACAAACGAAGAGATTATGGTAGGGTACGAAACCACCTCAAAGTTATTCTTTCCAATCAATCCGTTGGGCTATTCCTATAAGTGTCACAAACAGCCCTAGAGTTCATACTAGAATAACACCTTAAGACACAAATCAACCAAAACCCTAATGTCACCTAGATATCCAATGTCACCTCAAGTATCCGTGGGTATGATTATACGATATGCATCACACAATCTCAGATTCACCTATTCAACCAACACATAGAACCTCAAAGAGTGCCCCAAAGTTTCTACCGGAGAGTCAAGACGAAAACGTGTGCCAACCCCTATGCATAGGTTCATGGGCGGAACCCGCAAGTTGATCACCAAAACATACATCAAGTGAATCACGTGATATCCCATTGTCACCACAGATACGCACGGCAAGACATACATCAAGTGTTCTCAAATCATTAAAGACTCAATCCGATAAGATTACTTCAAAGGGAAAACTCAATCCATTACAAGAGAGTAGAGGGGGAGAAGCAACATAAGATCCAACTATAATAGCAAAGCTCGCGATACATCAAGATCGTGCCAAATCAAGAACACGAGAGAGAGATATCAAACACATAGCTACTGGTACATACCCTCAGCCCCGAGGGTGAACTACTCCCTCCTCGTCATTGAGAATGCCGGGATGATGAAGATGGCCACCGGTGAGGGATCCCCCCTCCGGCAGGGTGCCGGAACAGGGTCCCGATTGGTTTTTGGTGGCTATAGAGGCTTGCGGCGGCGGAACTCCCGATCTATTCTGTTCCCCGATCGTTTTAGAGTATATGGGTATATATAGGTGAAAGAAGTACGTCAGGGGAGCCACGAGGGGCCCACGAGGGTGGAGGGCGCGCCCACCCCCCTGCCTCGTGCCTCCCTCGTTGCTTTCTTGACGTGGACTCCAAGTCTCCCGGGTTGCTTTCCTTCCAAAAATAACTTCTCCAGAAGATTTCATTCCGTTTCGACTCCGTTTGATATTCCTTTTCTTCGAAACACTGAAACAAGGGAAAAAACAGGAACTGGCACTGGGCTCTGGGTCAATAGGTTAGTCCCAAAAATAATATAAAAGTGCATAGTAAAGCCCATAAAACATCCAAGATGGATAATATAATAGCATGGAACAATAAAAAATTATAGATACGTTGGAGACGTATCACTACTCCGGCCCTAGATCCGGAGTCTATTGCGCCGTCTGAGGACGGGTGGATGGACCCCGCCTCGGAGGCCACACACTCAGTGGCGATAGAGCCGAATACTGACTTCACCTCCTATGAGACCTGTGTCGTCGGATCCTCGGATTCGTCCCCGGCCACAGGCCCCGAACCGCCCGCGTCCGTGCCTATCGAATCTGATTGGGCGCCGATCATGGAGTTTTCCTCCGCGGATATCTTTCAGCACTCGCCTCTGGGCAATGTGCTAAATTCACTAAGGTCTCTCTCCTTGTCAGGAGACCCTCGGCCGAACTATATACGATTCGAGTGGGAAGCGGACGACGAAGAAATTCGTTCCCCACCCACCACCCACTTAATAGCCACCGTCGACGGCTTAACCGACATGCTCGATTTCGACTCCGAAGACATCGACGGTATGGACAACGATGCAGGAGAGGAACAGGAACCACCGCCCACAGGGCGCTGGACAGCCACTTCATCACACGATGTATATATGGTGGATACACCCAAAGAAAACAATGACGAGGAACGGAAGGATGCAGCAAAGGATAGTTCCCTCGAGAAGCAACCAAAGCGACGACGTAGACGCCGCTCCAAATCCCGCCTCGGCAAAAACAGCGACAACAGCGCAGGAAAAAATAATACCCCGGTCGACCCCAAAGGAAACGACGACCACATGGATCCAGCGACAGAGCAGGATGAACCAGCGGACGGCGAACATAGTACGGAGCCGCTGTCCGATCATGGCGATGCCGAGGATAAAACTCATCAACCTCCCTCCAGAGAGGAAAATAGTCCGGACGACGATGCACACATCATCCCGGAAAAGCACTTGGAACAAGAGAACCTCCATAGAAGGCTTATTGCCACCACGAGGAGTCTGAAGAAGCAGAAGAAAAGGTTAAGGCCTCGCAGAATACGCTCAACAGTAGATGGAACAAAGTGCTCGACACTGAAGAAAAGTATGGTGGCAGTCGCCACACAAAGAGCTATCCAAAGCGCAAGCTGTTGCCTGAATTCGATGATGAGGCCTTAGAGCCTACACAGCCAAAAAATAAAATGGCCGACCGGTCGGATCGACCACCTTGTGGCCGCGATAGGGCGGCTAACGAAGCCACACATAAGTCAGCACACGATTCACGCGAGGACTTGCATCAAAAAGCCGGCGTGACCAGATCCATCTACGGATCTAGGAAGCGCGCTCCAGCGCAGAATCAAAACCGAACACTACAACCGTCAGAACACCATGACGCATCCAAATACAGGGGTGCCGCGCACCCCCTATGCTTCACCGATGAGGTGCTGGATCATGAATTTCCAGAGGGATTCAAGCCCGTGAACATAGAGGCATACGACGAAACGACAGACCCTGGGGTCTGGATTGAGGACTTCATCCTCCATATCCATATGGCTCGCGGAGACGATCTCCACGCCATCAAATACTTGCCCCTCAAGCTGAAAGGACCAGCTCGGCACTGGCTGAAGAGCCTCCCCGAAAACTCAATTGGAAGTTGGGAGGAGCTTGAGGATGCTTTTAGGGCTAACTTTCAAGGGACCTATGTCCGACCTCCGGATGCAGACGATTTAAGTCATATAATTCAACAGCCCGGAGAGTCAGCCCGAAAGCTTTGGAACTGATTTCTCACTAAGAAGAATCAAATCGTCGACTGCTCGGACGCCGAAGCCTTAACAGCTTTCAAACACAGCGTCCGAGACGAATGGCTCGCCAGACACCTCGGCCAAGAAAAACCGAGGACAATGGCAGCCCTAACAAGCCTTATGACCCGCTTTTGCGCGGGCGAAGATAGCTGGCTGGCCCGTAGTAGCACCAGCGACCCAGGCACATCCGAAGTCAGGGATGGCAATGGAAAACCACAACGCAGTAAAAGCAAGCGTCGAAATAATGAAGACAGCCTAGAAAACACGGTGGTAAACGCCGGATTTAGGGGCTCTCGACCCGGTCAACGGAAAAAAGCCTTTTAAAGGCAACAGAGATGGACCGTCCAGCCTAAACAAGATTCTAGACAAGTTATGTCAGATTCATGGCACCTCCGATAAACCTGCAAATCACACCCACGGAGAATGCTGGGTCTTCAAGCAGGCCGGCAAGCTAAACGCCGAACACAAGGGGAGGGAGACACCAAGTGAAGACGAGGATGAGCCTCGCTAGCAAAGCACTGGGGGACAGAAAAAATTCCCACCAGAGGTCAAAACAGTGAACATGATTCACGTAACAAAAAGAAGGAGCAAACACGCACTCCAAGACATATGCGCCGTAGAGCCCGTCACCCCTAAGTTCAACCCTTGGTCGGCTTGCCCGATCACTTTTAATCGCAGGGATCACCCGACTAGTATCCGGCACGGAGGATTGGCTGCCTTGGTGCTAGACCCAATAATCGACGGATAGCATCTCACCCAAGTCCTCAAGGACGGCGACAGTAGTCTTAATCTGATATATCAGGACACAGTCCGCCAAATGGGGATAGACCCGACAAGAATCAGCCAAAGCAATACTACCTTTAAAGGAGTAATACCAGGCCCAGAGGCCCGCTGTACGGGCTCTCTAGTACTAGAGGTTGTTTTCGTTTCTCCCGACAACTTCCGCAGTGAAAAGTTAACCTTCGACATCGCTCCATTCCGCAGCGGCTATCAAGCACTACTCGGAAGAACGGCCTTCGCTCGTTTTAATGCAGTACCGCATTACGCTTCTCTTAAGCTTAAGATGCCCGGTCCACGTGGCATCATCATAGTTAGCGAAAACACTAAGCGTTCCTTACGCGCGGAAGAACGTGTGGCGGCTTTAGCAGCCGAACACTAAATGGCCTCTCCAACCAGAATAAATGGTCGGTCGTCAAGACCGCGGACACGGCTAGACGAGTCCGGCGCACCACTAGCCGTAACAGCTTAGATAAACCTGAGATTGGTTTGATGGATATACCCCCATAGGCGGTACCAGGGGCTTCCCGCATGTAAAAAGGACTACAGTTCGGCTTTAACTCATTTAGATTGCATTTTCATGAGAATGATCAGTTTTTCGCACGAAGACTTTCATCTAAGTTTTTCTCTTTTACAGATGACAATCGTGCTACACCCTTCCAGGATACGGCACAACGGAGACACAGGCGCAGACGTGCAGCAGGGCCCCGCTCAAAGGTTTCTTTTTAGATTAAGACCCTGTGTAAACCTTTCTTACTGTCTCTTGTTGCTTGACACTCCCTCCGGATACCTAACACAACCGTGAGGGATGCTGGCGTTGTTGGCATTTCGCCACGTCAGACTAATGCACGTACCTGGAAATTTAGGGTCCTTTCTCAAGGGCGTTACTCAGCCCGGTACATGTTGTAAAGACCGAACACCTCAGGGAGTGTTCGGCGTCGCGAGTTTGGCCTTATATGCACCAGCTCCGAATCATGTCTTTGGTCAAATGTTGGGTTTGCCCGGCTCCCGCGTTTTGCTACCTTACGTTCCGCTCTATCGGCTAAGGTGGCACCGGGAGAACTACTGCGATTGTGCCCTGGTTCATCCGGATGAGCACCTCAGTAGAGAAAGCCGAAAATTGACTGTCATGATAAAGCGCGAGACTGGTCAACCACGCGATGACTTAGCGGAATCTTCGGGATTCCTCCGCATTAACGAAGGGCCGGTTTTCCCGGTCATGTACATACGCGCCCCATACTCGGATGAGCGCGGAAGTACCAGGGGATATATAGTAGCCCCACTGTCAAACTCCTATGGTTAAGTGAAAGTGTTAAAGCAATATAGTCCGATTGCCTCGTTCGCCGCGCTACCACCTCCTTAATGTGTTGGGGAACATAGTAATTTTAGAAAAATTCATACGCACACGCAAGATCATGGTGATGCATAGCAACGAGAGGGGAGAGTGTTGTCCACGTACCCTCATAGACCGAAAGCGGAAGCGTTAGCACAACGCGGTTGATGTAGTCGTACGTCTTCACGATCCGACCGATCAAGTACCGAACGCACGGCACCTGCGAGTTTAGCACACGTTCAGCCCGATGACGTCCCTCGAACTCCGATCCAGTCGAGTGTTGTGGGAGGGTTTCGTCAGCACGACAGCGTGGTGACGATGATGATGTTCTACAGACGCAGGGCTTCGCCTAAGCACCGCTACAGTATTATCAAGGTGGACAATGGTGGAGGGGGCACCGCACACGGCTAAAAGATCAAATCAATTGTTGTGTCTCTAGGGTGCCCCCCTGCCCCCGTATATAAAGGAGCAAGGGGGGAGGTGCGGCCGGCCAGGAGGAGGCGCACCAGGAGGAGTCCTACTCCCATCGGGAGTAGGACTCCCTCCCTTTTCCTTGTTGGACTAGAAGAGGAGAGGGAAGGAGAGAAGGGGAAAGGAAAGGGGGGCGCCGCCCCCCTCCTTGTCCAATTCGGACTTGGGGGGGAGGGGCGCCTGGCTGCCCCTTGGCCGCCTCTCCTCTTCCACCAATTGGGCCCATGAGGCCCAATAGCCTCCGGGGGGTTCCGGTAACCCTCCGGTACTCCGGTATATATCCAATAACCCCCGGAACCATTCTGGTGTCCGAATATAGTCATCCAATATATCAATCTTCATGTCTCGACCATTTCGAGACTCCTCGTTATGTCCGTGGTCACATCCGGGACTCCGAACAACCTTCGGTACATCAAAACTCATAATATAACTGTCATCGAAACTTTAAGCGTGCGGACCCTACGGGTTCGAGAACTATGTAGACATGACCGAGACACGTCTCCCGTCAATAACCAATAGCGGAACCTGGATGCTCATATTGGCTCCCACATATTCTACGAAGATCTTTATTGGTCTGACCGCATAACAACATACGTTGTTCCCTTTGTCATCGGTATGTTACTTGCCCGAGATTCGATCGTCGGTATCTCAATACCTAGTTCAATCTCGTTACCGGCAAGTCTCTTTACTCGTTCTGTTATACATCATCCCGCAACTAACTCATTAGTTACAATGCTTGCAAGGCTTATAGTGATGTGCATTACCGAGTGGGCCCAGAGATACCTCTCCGACAATCGGAGTGACAAATCCTAATCTCGAAATACGCCAACCCAACAAGTACCTTCGGAGACACCTGTAGAGCACCTTTATAATCACCCAGTTACGTTGTGACGTTTGGTAGCACACAAAGTGTTCCTCCGGTAAACGGGAGTTCCATAATCTCATAGTCATAGGAACATGTATAAGTCATGAAGAAAGCAATAGCAACATACTAAACGATCGAGTGCTAAGCTAAAGGAATGGGTCAAGTCAATCACATCATTCTCCGAATGATGTGATCCCGTTAATCAAATGACAACTCATGCATGTCAATGGCTAGGAAACATAACCATCTTTGATCAGCGAGCTAGTCAAGTAGAGGCATACTGGTGACACTTTGTTTGTCTATGTATTCACACAAGTATTACGTTTCCGGTTAATACAATTCTAGCATGAATAATAAACATTTATCATGATATAAGGAAATAAATAATAACTTTATTATTGCCTCTAGGGCATATTTTCTTCATAATGGACCAAGACGTTGGATCAAGTGTGAACACGCGCTTTTGCAAACGCCCCCGCATTATATGCGTGGGGGCTGAAGCCGACGACTGCAAACTTTCATATATATATATATATACATAAACGACCGCACAGGAGGCATAATAATACTTTCACGCAAAAGTGTAAACACAACCTTCATAATTCAAATAGCATTGTTTTTACAATCGGGATACATGTCACTCGAACATGACACTTTTCGAGCACTGAGCCTCTATTAAACGAGCACCTTCTAGGACTTCAAAATAGTGCTCGGCAGAAACCTGGCCTACGGCCGGATTCTGGGTTGCAATGGTGGTGGCCTCCATCCCTGCCCAGTATGTCTTGACACGGGCAAGAGCCATCCGCGCACCCTCTATGCACGCCGACCTCTTTACAGCGTCGATATGCGGCACAGCACCAAGGAATCGTTGCACTAGACCAAAATAACTATTCGGCCTTGGTCCTTCCGGCCAAAAACGATCCACGACAGACCTCATGGCAAGTCCGGACAACCTATGGAGCTCGGCCCACTCGGCCATTTGCTCATTTAACAGCAGCGGACGCGCTGGAGCATTGAATTGCGACCAGAACAACTTTTCCACTTCGTGATCTTTTTTATCTTCGAAAAACTTGGTCGCATCAGCAGCACTCGCTGCCAAATCTAAGTACGCGTCCGCAGAACTCCATAATTGATCCAGAAGGGCATACTTAGGATCTCCGAACTTCGTCCGCAACAAAAAGGGCTTCCCAGCCGTGATATTTCCGGCTTGACGTAGCTCCTCCTTCGCCGCTCTGATTTTAGAGCGGGTTTCCTTGGCTGCTACCATGGCTTTCTCTAGGTCCGCCGTCTTCGTTTGACTTTCCCTTTCAAGAAGCTCATAACGGTCGGTGGCATCTTTCAACTCAACAGCCATCTTGGCCATTTTCTCTTTGCTCTCGCAATGCGCAGCCTGTTCGGCTCTTAACTCTTCAACCGCCTTTAGGGCGGCCGCATCACTCCTCCTGGCTTGTTCCTTGGCTCGGGCAAGTTCCGCCCGAAGGGTCTCCATGGCGGCAGCTCCATCTGCAGTCACAGCATATTATAGATACTAGCATCATGCTCCTCTTAATATATGTTGACCACCGGAGAATACATACCCTGTGCCTCGTCAAGCCGCCTGTTTACAAGCACGATGTCGGCATCCGCCGCATCAAGTTGCCGCTTCAGTTCGGCAAACTCACCAGTCCGGCTAGCCACCGGACCCTCAGCCGCCTGCACATGAAAGCGACATGATCATTACCTGGGACTATGATCCTCTGTTTGCCGCCTTTTTCGACGGCAACCAGAGTCTCAGGGGCTACTATCTGCATAGGGCACACCTAGCGTGTGCGGTAACGTAAAAAATATACATATTACTTTGCGTACCTCAAAACCTCTCAGCAGGCTCATAAAAGCTTCATGCAACCCGCTTTCGGCGGATGAAATCCTCTCAACCACCGTACCCATTAACGTACGATGCGCTTCCGAGATAGCCGCTTGCTCCAGAAGATTCATCAGTACGTCTGGTCGCGCACCAGACAGTTCTGGACTCTTTCTGTTGCTCCCCTTAGGAGCCGAATACTCCGGACTTCGGGAGGCTGAAGGGCTACCTTCTGGCCTTGGTGGATCAGGAGAAATCCTTCGTGACGACACCTCTGGGTCGTCCGCCTCATGAGGCGGGGAGGCATGGGAAGGCGTTTCGCTCTCCATCATCTCCGGAAGAAGATCCCCCGAAGACGAACTCTGTCGAGAAGGGCTACGATCCAAACTACAAGACATACGTCTCGTTATTGCCCTCGGAAATAAAGTAAGATATATTTACTATAAAGTACTTTTGTTTACTTACAGCTCAGTGGAGGGCTGGTCCCCTTGCGGGCACTGTGCGGTAAGGATGCCCTCCGGGGTAGGGCCCCTGACAAAGGTTTCTTCCCTCGCTTGGAAACCATTGTTTCCAAGTCTTCAAAGGCGGTCCTCTTCCTTCCTTGGGGAGACAGAATTTTAGATTCTTCTCCCCGGTTATCCTCCTTGGCGGAGGCACTAATTCCCCCGGTTTGAATGAATGATGAGTGAGGCCCGCTTTCGGCTTCTTTATTCCTCCCTTTATCTTCCCCTGATGGCGCTTGATAAGGCGCGAGCTCAAGCATCCTGGCTAGTACATGATCCGGTGAGCCTTCGGGAAGGGGGGCCGAACACCTGATCATCTTCGCCTTTTTTATCCAGTCCTGGTCAGAGACCGACTTTTCAGAATGATGTTGTGATAAATAAAGAGACAGCATGTTCGGCCGAAGAATTACTTACTTGGGTGTCTGGACGATTGCAGTTTAGGCCCGCATCCTCGGTGGTGTCCGGACACTTTATTCGTGGTCCGAAGAACAATCTGTACATCTCTTCGAGCGTCATGCCGAAGAATTGCTGAATGGTTCGCGGTCCTTCTGGGTTGAACTCCCACATACGGAGAGATCGACGTTGGCATTGCAGGACCCGACGAACTAGCATGACTTGCATTACCTTGACAAGGCTGACGTCTCTCTTGAGGAGATCCCGGATGCGACTCTGCAATGTCAGCACGTCATTAGCCGGCCCCCAGTCCAGCCCCTTGTTGACCCATGACGCCAGTTGTGGCGGGGGGGCGAACGGAAGGCAGGGGCAGCTACCCACTTAGTACTTCGGGGAGCCGTGATGTAAAACCACTCCCGCTGCCATAAGTTGGGCATCTCGGGGAAGGATCCCTTTGGCCACGGAGCATCGACGCCTTTGCCTATTATGGCGCCTCCGCACTCTGCGTGTCGCCCATCGATCAACTTCGCCTTCACATTGAAGGTCTTGAGCCATAAGCCGAAGTGTGGGGCGATGCGGAGGAAGGCCTCACACATGACGATAAACGATGAGATGTGAAGGATGGAATCCGGAGCCAGATCATGGAAATCGAGCCCGTAATAGAACATAAGCCCTCTAACAAAGGGGTCAAGACTAAAGCCTAGCCCTCGGAGGAAGTGGGAAACAAATACGACACTCTCGTTAGGTTCGGGAGTGGGGATGACCTGCCCTTGAGCAGGCAGCCTATGCGAGATTTCGGCAGTCAGATACCTGGCTTCTCTTAGCTTCTTGATGTCCTCCTCTGTGACGGAGGAGGCCACCCACCGGCCTTGAAGGTTGGATCCGGACATGATTGAAGGTCCGAAGCACTTGGCCTTTGCCTTGGGCGCTAGAATTCGAGGTGGGAGAAGGGAAAGATCGAGCGCAAAAAGAAAAGGACAGGCCTTGACCCCTTTATAAAAAGGGTGAATATCAAGCGCCCTCCGCACGACCGTCTGGAACTTGCCTAAAATCGAGGAGTCGTGCCAGCGGGTACGATTGGGTTACCCACACCCGTATTGATGAGAATCCCGTGGTAAGGGGAACACGATCTCTGCTTCGACAAGACGTGCCAATAAAACCGCCTCGCAACACGTGCAGTGGCAGGCTGGGAAAAATGGTTCGTGATGACCGGACCATGGCGTGATGTCACGTTATGAAAAGTTGTCGGCAGATTAGATTTGTGGAAATATTATTCTCTCTACGGTGGTATGTGGAATTTGTTTTGCAGAGCCGGATACCATCCTTGTGTTCAAAATCTTCTATGGAATATTCGAAGGAGGAACCCGCCTTGCAATGCCGAAGAGAATCTGCGCGCCGGACTCATCATCATTGAAGCCTGGTTCAGGGGCTACTGAGGGAGTCCTGGATTAGGGGGTCCTCAGATAGCCGGACTGTTGGACTATAAAGATACAAGATTGAACACTTCGTCCCATGTCCGGATGGGACTCTCCTTGGCGTGGAAGGCAAGCTTGGCAATACGGATATGTAGATCTCCTCCCTTGTAACCGACTCTGTGTAACCCTAGCCCCTCCGGTGTCTATATAAACCGGAGGGTTTAGTCCGTAGGACAACAACAATCATACCATAGGCTAGCTTCTAGGGTTTAGCCTCTACGATCTCGTGGTAGATCAACTCTTGTAATACTCATATCATCAAGATCAATCAAGCAGGAAGTAGGGTATTACCTCCATCGAGAGGGCCCGAACCTGGGTAAACATCGTGTCCCCCGCCTCCTGTTACCATCCGCCTTAGATGCACAGTTCGGGACCCCCTACCCGAGATCCGCCGGTTTTGACACCGACAGTAATGGGACCCTAATGGAAATGAAGGGTATTTAAGGTGCTCATCCTATATACCTAAGAGATTGATCCCCACTAACCTATTTATCTTAACATGCAAGTATGCCGCATCACCATACAATTATGGATGGGATAAGGCCCACCATAACATGCAACCATGCATGATAAAGACCCACCACCACATGCAACCATGCATGGGAAAATAATTATCATTCTATTGTTCAATTTATATTCAATAAATATTTTATCAAATATAATAAGTTGTATGCATTTTAAATTTTGGTTCATGTGTTGTTAATCTAAAATTTATATTCCACACAACCAAATCTTATTGAAATATATTGCAACCAATTCCCGCAGCAACGTGCGGGGCATCATCTAGTTTTAATAGAGGACCAGAACAAATCATTAACATAAGGTGGATACATGTAATTTTCAAGGTAAAGTTATCCCTGTCGATATCCCAATTGTTGTCACTTTGGGGTCTAGGGTAGTGGCAGATACTGTTTGATGTGGGGAGAATTGGTGATCGTAGTGAGAACTCCTTCAATCATCGGTGATATGCCATCCAAGAATAGGTGAACAAATATTATGGGGCATATGCCCAAATCAAGAACCATGCACCAAGTGGCATGGGTGTGTCTGATTGTACGTTTTGCTTCCTACAAATTCATCATATGATTTATTTGCTCTATTTTGCCACTTTTTCATCATGTGTTTCATTTGCTAGCCTTAATTGACAGCGACATCGCACAAGCAACCCGAGGGCAAGATATTCATCATGGACCATTGTTGGATCAAGTTTAATGGCCAAAGCAAATGATGTGATTTGGCCACTTCACTCAAGACCGCCAACACCAAAGGTGGATCAACCTCTTAAAGTGGATGAAGTTGGTGAAACAAGTGAGGGTGGAGTTGGAGGGGGCTTGCACCGACAACCCATGTGCCAAGGACTGGGGGTGGGAGAAATGGAAGACCGAGAGGGTAAATCATATGGGCGGCTAGGCAAATGTCAAGGAAGTGAGAGGACATCAAGGGCAAGAATGAGGTGATAATTGCCAAAAGAAACGATTTCAAGGAAGTACAGGAGGAAAGGTTTAAATGAAAGATGAAGATGCGAGCAAAAAAAGTTTCTAACTGAGGAGAAGAGGCTTAAATAATTCATGAAGATACGAGAAAAAAGGTTCAAGCCAAGAAGAAGAGGCTTGCACTTGAGAGATGTGCATGATGTCCAAGGCCATGTTTGTCAACTCCAACGACTTGGATGACAATGCCGGTGACGCGGGTTCGCCTTATGCGTCGCGACATCAATGCACGCTTTGTAAATGGCAATGAGCGTTTTGCAAATGGCCACGGGCATGGTTCATTAGCTTTGTCCGGATTATGAACTACTCTAGAGTATGTTTGAATTGTCAAATTGTTCGATTTTTTTCTTTGCGAAAGAGTTAAATTGTTCGTTGTGCATAATTGGACTTTCAATTATTCTGAAACATGAGTATTACTATCTCCGTCCCAAATATATGACGTTCTTGCAGTTTATATTACGAGTCAACGGATTTGTTGGACCACCGCGCCCGAGGTGCAGGTCGACGCGTTCTTGTGGACGCCCAGTATCTTTCCTGCCCGGTCTCCGGCCTCTCGCTGACTACTCAAGACCCTGGAAGTATGTGCAGTTGACGGGGAAACACAGGAGGACTGGACATGACCGTACAGCCCCATTCCTAGGATGCTATACAGTGGGTTCACACACGTGTGTGGCGCAAACAAATCAGAGTATATCGTACGAAAATCAGATGAGATTCTGTGTCGTATGCATAGTAATTCCGCGCAAACAAATGCAGCGTCAGGTCGCCTTGCCCCGTCGTAGTCGCTGGCTCGCACCGTCGCACGTCGGTAGTGCGATTGACGCAACACTCTAAAGTATCCTTGCCGCAGAGAGAGACCGTGTGCAGGCTGCAGCTACGCATACGCCCACGCGCCTACGCTATTAAAGTATTAATAGATGTGTCGTGCTCGTGCAAGCACGCAATATACTACGGCGTGCAGTGAGAAAGCCCCGGACCCGGAGCCCACGTCTGCGACACGCATCGGCTATAGTTCACGCACGAGCTCCCTAATGCACGGCGGAGCGTTCATGTGACTGCTACTTTTACGTCGACATGATGCAGCCTATCCTCGCGCTCTGGCCACCGGCCATGTACTGTACCAGTACGTTTGTGAAAGAGTTTCCGTGCAGTTCTGCAGTGTACTGTTAGCAGTTGCATCAATCTGCTTGGACAACCCTTTGCGGTACTGTTCGGCCATGCGTTTGCGGTACTGTTCGGTCATCCATTGATTGTAAACTGTAGCATGATGTTGCCTCGGTGGACGGTGGAGAACTCCGAGTTGCAGGTCGCGGCGATAAAATGGTACGCTTCGCTCGTTCCTGCCGCAGAGTCCGTCCCGAGGGGTCCGAGAGCGAATCGCTTCGGCGGGGAGGATCAGTGCACGCGTACGCTTTCACGGGCACACAGGCCTGCACCTTTTCGCAAAAAAAAAGGCCTGCACCTGCAAACACTTTGGTCCATCCGAATCGTTCTTCTACACGAGACCGGAGGCAGATCCGGTGCGGTGCATCTGCTATTTTTCTGCACGGATGCGCTTCAAGTTTTTTTTTTTTTTTTTTTTTGAGGGAAAGGACTCGCTTCAAGTGGAGAGTGATGAGAGAACACGCACAGTCGCACAGATACATGATGCAGCCCAGAACGGCCCGAAAAGGAGTTGGGCGGCGATTAATACACCGACGGCCTCGCTAACCAAGCATACTATTTGGGTTTCTATTTTGTCCGGTCCATTAACATTGAATGCAGCGTCCGGCCCGTAACTGCTGGCCCGCGACTCAACAACCAAAAAAATCTTGAAATTTCTTCAGGTGCTTGGCTACGACCGAAATCGAAAACATCTTGGCTACGATCGAAAGCGAGAACAGGCCATGAACGATTTTTTATTTCGAATCACGATATTTCTTTTTGCGATATACTCCAAGAACAGTGCTGGCATTAGCACATAATATTTGACTTGTCTTTTAAATCAAGTGATGTGTAAAAAAGAAAGAGTGCTGCTTTTTGTACGGTAGATCATCACACATGGTTTGGTCGAGTATTTAACAAAAAACTACCACATTTCGTGAAACCGTGTCTACAAACTACCACTCTACAAATTTATGCCGAAAACTACCACTTTTTGACTAATCTTTGACTAAAAACTACTATGTCGGGAAAGTGTCTGATTCGCCTCTTCTAAACGCCTTTCTGACAGGATGGGCCCAACTATCAGGATCAATCTTCTTCCACCTGCTCCTCTCTCTCTCTCTGCCATTTCCTCAAACACATCATGTGGACTCCGCGCTCTTCTCCATGGCGACGCCCCGGCGAAGCACCACTCCGGTGGTGGTCGGGACTGGAAACGGCGGCGCAACCACGCCGGCTGGAGCCGCCTCGGCCATGTTGGCGTGCTGCGGCCTTGCGTGCGTGCGTGCAGCCACCCCCGGCTTGCTGGCCGGCTGGCTTGCGTGCGTGCAGCCACGCCCCGCTTGCTGGCCGGCTGGCTTGCGTGGTGCGCAGCCGCAGCCGCCGCCGTCGCCGCGTGCTAGCGTGCCGCAGCCTTGCGTGCGGGCGTGCGCAGCCGCCGCCGCCGTGTGCTGGCAGGCTGGCTGCCGTCGCCGCGAGCGTGCTGGCCGGTTGGCTTGCGTGCGTGCGCAGCCACCGCCGCCGCCGCGTGCTGGCGTGCCGCGGCTTTGCTGGGGCTAGCTTGCGTGCGTGCTGGCGTGCCGCGTGCCTTGCCGATCGTGGCTGTGGCCGGCCCCCAGCCGTGGCAGCGGGCAAGCCGTGGCTGTGGCCAGCCATGGCCGCCCGTGGGCTGGCTCCATGTGCTCGTCGTGCTGGGCCTCGCCAACAACTACCTCGCCGGCGAGCTCCCTGCCGTGGGGCACGAAGACCAGGTGTTTGTTGAAATGCCGAAGAGAGATATAGGAGGAGCAAGAAGATAGACACTGACGTGTGGGCCAACTCCGTCATAAGCGAGTTTAAACGAGTCGAATCGGGCACTTTTCATACGTGATAATTTTTAGTCAAAGATTAATGAAAAAATGATAGTTTTTCGCATAAATTTGTAACGTGGTAGTTTGTAGGCATGGTTTCATGAATTGTGGTAGTTTTTTGTTAAATGCTCTGGTTTGAGCAGTAGTGAAGAAATCTCACCCCCATTTCACGTCTGAGAGTATTAATTATTAAAGGAAAATTCCTTCAGAAACAAGGTGAATCAGAAAGCAACATTGCTATGGTAACACGAGTGGTAACTTGCGAAGTATGCCGAGTGTGGAAGCATCTCCTCGCTGTCATGAGCATACGTACTAAACAAACGTGCATCGGTGCATGAACTAGCTTCGCATGCAGCATTCCAGTTCAGCTCTTTGTTAATAACCGCCAGCCTAATAAGCGCAATCATTGACACCTGTGCTAATCCCGTGCGACCCATTGGTCGGAGGCCCGGTCTCCGGCAAAGCATAGGTGTCGCCACATGCCGTGGTGTAGTGGAAGCCCTCCGCCGAGGGGCCCCTGCATCTGCACGCGCCGCCCGTCTTCTCCGCACACGACAACCAGCACTGCATGTGCATGCACCTCGTCATCCGCACGTCCCAGCTCACGCTTGTTTCAGCAAAGCCAACAAGTACTGTGGCCGTGCCACCTCGTGAGCCACCGTCCGCCGCAGCGCAGCTCGGCGCCGTCCGGCCGATTTGTTCGCGGGCGGAAGGCGGGACGGAGGTGCTGGAAAACACGCGCGGACACGGGGAAGTGGCTCTGTCGGCCCCTGCTCCCGAGCGACGTCTCACCAGACGGCCTCCCTCTCCCTACAAAACACGCCGAAAGCTTCACGTCCGTGCTTTTGTCCATGGGGCAGCGGCTGTGAAGCGTCGCTGTGGTCCGTTGTGCGCGTGCCAACTCTCTACCAGAGCAATTTTGTGTGGGGATTCGGAGGGTGGAGATGCGCGTATCTGCTGAAATTGACGCCTCCTCGTCGTTTGCTTGGATGTGTTTGGTTGTCTCTTTTTTGCCACAAAAGAATGTGGTTGGTTCTCGCTCGCCTACTCTTCAAGAGAGCCTTTATTTTTTCTCAGAAAGAAAACTTTTATTACCTCCCAACCAAAGAGCATGTTCAAATTCCTGGGTTTTTTTTTTTGCGAATAATTTTCATATTCCCGTTCCCTTGCTGTAATTAGACAGCATGTAATTAATTTATAATTACAACTGTTAATCGCCGTATTATAGTTTGATTTGGGCGGTATCTGTTTCTAATAGAGTCATGTGTTGTGTTGAATCATCCATTCTAGAAACTCGCAGGGGCATGCACCTGCCTAGCCGTGTCGGTCGTTTGATTGCCTTATGATCCGCAAAATCATTAGATCCCGCACGAAGACACCAACAAAATTTTACATTTTAGTTTTGACATTTATGATTTTATTGGTCGCAAGTTCTGAAACTTACGATTTCGTCGGTCGCTTTTGTCAAGTTTTAGAAGCTGAAACTTAATGAAATTCTAAAAACATGTCAAACATATTCAAAGTGGATCTCATCTTAAATCCCTCGTCACCGGAAACATGAATATGCAAATGAAACTTAATTTGGACTTTTAGTTCAAAATATATGAAATATTGAATCAAAAGCCAAAAGAAAGAACGGGTTGCATGCCCTGCCAGTGTGTGCTACAAATTCCCTTCCTCGTCCACCCTCTTAAGTAACCTTGACCTCCATTGCATCATTTTAGGTTATCTTTGATGATGTTCATCAAAACACACACCTCCTACCTTGTCCGCAGACACGTCTAGCTATATGCGTTGACATTTCCTACTTGTTTACACACAAAGTGGAACCCATGGACATCCCCTTCTTGTGTTGTATACATTGAAAGGCATCCAGGTGGCAACATAGTCTCATGCATCCTATGTACATGTAACATACTAGGTAGCTTAAACACACTAAAACCCTAGAGGGCGATTATGGTCGAAGGCGCCGCGAGTGATATCACGAACCTCAAGTTCCTCCTCCTATGCTTTCAGCACCTGTCGGGTCTCAAGATTAACTTCGACAAGAGCCAGGTCATGGTCTTAGGCTACTCTCCTGAGGAGAGTCAAAGCATTGCCAACCGGCTTAATTGCTCTTTGGATTCTTTCCCCACCACCTACTTGGGGATCCCCATTAGTGACTCCCGCCTTACTGTTGCTGATTTGAGGCCCTCGGTGCTCAAACTTCAACACCGCATTGAGCCCTGGCAGGGGAGATGGCTTTCAAATGCGGCGTGGACCATTCTCATAAACTCTAATCTGTCCAGCCTCCTGTTGTTCATTATGAGCTTTTACAGCCTGCACGAGACTCTGCACCACGAGATTGGCACGATCCAAGCCCGCTTTTTTTGGGCTGGCGAGGGCGGCAAGCAAAAATACCACATGGTTCGATGGTCGGAGATTTGCAAGCCTCGTGACCAAGGTGGCCTGGGGATTATGTCCTCCAAACGCATGAACATCGCCCTCCTTGCTCGATGGCTTTGGCGGATCTCCAATGGTGAGGGTGGTCTTTGGTTGCAGATTATCTGAAATAAACATCTTCGCGGCCAACCCCTTGCTTTCTGCCAACAGTCCGGTGGCTCCCAGTTCTGGCAATCCGTGATACAACTGCTACCCGTACTCCGGATCGGGACCTCCATTGCGGTTGGCTCGGGCTCTAGTACCCTATTCTAGTTCGATAGATTGGCGGGCGATGCCCCCTTTGTCGCCCGCTTCCTGGACTTGTTCGCCATCGCTGTGGACCCTCGGGTCTCAGTCGAGGCGGCCCTTATTGACTTAGGGCGCCTCGCCTTCAGGCGGGCCTTCGGGCCCCTGGAAGTTAACGCGTGGCATAAGCTCCTGGACACCATTGCTCTGCATGAGCCAGACCTCACGCAATCCCAGGACCTTGTTTCCTGGCGCTTAGAGCCTTCGGGCAACTTCTCCACCAAATGCCTTTACAAGGCTATCGCTCCCTCCCCCGCCCCGGAACCTCTTATATTGATATGGGAAATCAAACCTCCCCTTAAGATAAGGATCTTTCTCTGGCGGTGGATCCGCGGGCGGGTTCCGTCTCGAGTCGAGGTTGTAGGAGATATGCCCTAGAGGCAATAATAAATGATATTATTTATCTCCGAGTTCATATTATGTTTATGTTCGATGCTATAACTGCAATGATTCTTGAGTCTGCAATATCCACGAGGCTCGGAGGAAGACTCATATGCACGTGTGGAATAATAAACGGTAAGAAGTATTCCTAGTCTGGCCTCTAAGACTAGCTCAAGTGTTGCATGATAGTTCTGTTTTCCTGATCATGGGCATGTCTAGGCCAACAACTTTGAGGGCAAAATGTTAAGAGAACATTTGTGTTGAATCGACCCGGATTGATGTTATGCTATGAGATTCATTCATCACAAGTTAATGGTACATAACACAGAGATGGTTAACGTTTGCATGATTCCTTAGACCATGAGAGTATCGAGTTTCTTCATGCTTGCTTCATGAACTATGGGGTTTGTTAAACGTCATCCGTAAATGGGCGGCTATTACGGCGGCTTACGGGTTCATGGAAAAGTGTGTCAAGTAACTTGATAGCTGAAGATTGGGATTTGCTCCTCCGACGATGGAGAGATATCTCTGGGCCCTCTCGGTGTTACGGTATCCATCATCGTCTGGCCAGACACTTTGTGATTTGATCACGGGGATGCCGGAACACGATAACGAGAAAAGAGAACAATACCGGTAACGAGGTAACTAGCATAGTGGACAAGTTGTTGATCCACGGGAATGCCAACATGTCTCACCTCGGGTATTTGTAACATATCGCAAAGCAACAGGAATAGCACACGGCAACTGGAGGTTCACTCGAATATTTATTCGTGTGGGTATAGGGGTCAATATGGGTGTCCACGGCTCCGATGTTGATCATTGATCGGAAAGGGTTCCAGTCATGTCTATACTTCACCGAACCTATAGGGTCACACGCTTAAGGGTCATCTATCTGCTGAATACTAGACAAGGAGTCTGAGAGAAAACACCGAAAAAGTTTCGGACACCGGAAAAGTTTCGGACAACGGAAAAGGTTCCGCAGAAAGAGGTCATCGAATGAGTTTCGATGAAACTGAAAAGTTGTTTCAGGGGATACCATAAAGTCAAATTGGTTTCGGCACATGCCTGATAATTCTTGGAGGGTGCCAGAATCATTCTGTAAGCTTTCTAGAATTTTCCGGGATAATAACCGGATATGCTCCGGAGCTGCCGGAACCACTTCAGATGTTTTCGCAGATGAAAATCACTAAACCGGAATTGTTTCGGAACGCGTTGAAAATAATTTTGGTGGGTACTGGAAATGTTCTAAGCCCACACAAATATTTTCAGTTCGAACGGACGCTGAAAAATGTCGTCATGAATAGTGAAAGTGTTTTTTGGGATATTTTATGGAAAGCCACCTTTTGGGGTTTTACTCAAAAGATCTAGGGATGACATGGATGGATTGGGAGGCCCTCATGGGCCCCCCCAAGGGGTGTGGCCGGCCACACTTGGGGCTCCACCTTGGAGCCCCTCTTGTTCCTTGGTTTCACTCTTATGCCCTTGAGGAAGGACTTCATTCATGTGCATTTTGGGTTTTTGTGTTAAACTACCCTACCCCTTGGGATTTCCTATAAATAGAGGTGGAGGGGCAGCCCTCCACACTCATCCCTTCTCACATACAAGTGCCATGCATGATCTGGCTTCTCTCTCCCTCCCAGCGAAATAGTTTCGTAGAGCCGAAAGGCTGTCTGGGTTCCGGGGGGAACTAGTTCTGGACGGCGAAGCCCTGCCGGATAGATGACACCGTATGTGTGGAACTCTGTAGAGAGATCGTAGTTTCGGTCTTAGTTCATGAGTGCCTCCCGAAGGGCTGTCCGTGCGACCGTTCGAGTTTCGAAGGTCCTCCCGAAGGGCTGTCCGAGTGACCGTTCGAGTTTCGAAGGTCCTCCCGAAGGGCTGTCCGCGACACCGTCCGGGGGGCTGTTCGACCGCCTCCCGGAGGGCTGTCCGAGGAGCAGATGAGGGTATACATCCTCGCGGTTGGGAGGTTGTAAATCCTAGCTGCGGGGATCTGCACCGCCGATCGTCATCGACTCTACTTCCCGCTGCGCTACGAGTCGGTAACGAAAAATATCAAACCTTGTATGCAGTCTCCGTAGTGGTCCTGGGCTGGTGCGTAGGTCGGATTTTTTTTGTTTTCTGCTGCGTTACCTTACAGTGGCATCATGAGCCGTGCTATGCGTAGATGCAGGTTGCGATCTAGAATACATAGAGATGTATGGGTATTGCATAATATAATTAGGTAGTAGATGAGATCTATTGCTGAAAATTATTTATGCGGGTGACAGATGAAATCTGTTACCTGATGTTCTTGTTGCTTTCCTAGAATTTGCGTTTGTTCAATCTCGAGACAAGATGGTGGAATTTGACAAAGTTCTGGCAATCCGTGATCCTGATTGATCATGGAAGTGCTATCATTTCTTTGGGTTCTGCCGTAGTCAAAAGAAAGATGAAATTCACAGACGACAGGGCAATGCAGATATGATCTGCACGGGGGTCATGCGTATGACGAAGTTTAGTATGGGGTTCGAGATTTTATTGTCTCGTGCTTCATACACCCTGCAAAGCTAATCTAGCGACATGAACTATCATACTTGATGATGAACGTTGGTCGCTGCGGTTTAAGTCAAAACCTTAGAAGCCACGTAAAATAAATTTTGCATAAATCGATTAGAGGCGTCTAACTTGGTTTTGCAGGATGTGCATGTGATGTGGTATAGCAGTGCTCATACTAATTCGATTATGTATAAGATGACTATATGATGTAATTTGATTAACATGACGTGCGTGTCATGATTCGGCATGATGGCTGGAGCCATATGATTGCACTTTAATGACCTGCATGTCAACCTTAAGTAATGCATTAATTTTATACGCTATGGAGATAGCAATATTATCTGGTGCATCGACAAGGTGGTGGCAATCTTCGCGAAGGTGAACACCAACACGAATGCCGAAGACGAAGAAATGAAATACTTCTCCGTCAGAAAGGGCTATACCATATCATGCTATTATGAATTGCCTGAGATGTTTATCCCTTATGATGCACCCTTCTTGATTGCGCGGTAGTCGCTTTTTATTAGGGTGATCTCTCACAAAAATACCAAGTAGTTAGTGTTCTCCCAAGTGTAGCACCGTCACGACACCTATCTTTTCGGGGTGCGTCGTGTCACACGGGTACGAACGATTAGAGAAGTGTGAGGCGGGTGAGTTGAGACCTCGCAGCGAGATCACTTGGTTGTCTTGGCGTTCAGGCATGACCGTCATGAGCTCGGAACACACGCATCGAAAGATGAACAAGAGTCACATAGAGATGTGATTGGCAAGTTGGCCTACCGGTTGAGATTTTTCGTCATCAGTGGTGTTACACCAATGGCGAACAATTGAAATGTGGGTCTTGTATCACTCACAATCAATTTTGAGAGATATTGATTCGAGTGGGAGCGCACTGTTGAATTAACATGTTTAATTCTCAGTGCAATTAATTATGAACATTGTCTAAGTGTTATATGCAAAATAGTTGTAGAATAATGGCTCGCGTTTCCACCTTCCCTATTAAAATTGAATAGTTGTTAAATATCTGGTTAAAACTTTACGATTGGTAACGTAATATGAGGATTGTCCTCAAAAGTGCCGAGAAGGACTTTATCCTATCGCATGCTTTCCGTATCCTCCCGCTAATGCTATGGATCATGTGACTCTCATCCTTCGATCCAAAAGCTAGAATTCTGTTACGGTCAAGTGAAATATGTTTGCTTCCATGAAACTCGAACTTCGAAAGTTTGGGATAGTTATGTGATATTCATGGAACTGGAAATTAATTTCCAGATACAAACAAAGGCTGAAAGATATGAAATATCCAAAGCAATGTTTGATTGCAAATTATTAGTAAAGTGTTTACTATGCATTAGACTGATAAGAGAGGGATCCAGAAGAACGCCTGTCATATAATGAAAGGTGAATAAAACAACAACTTAAAGAGACAGGAAGTGTCCAAAGGGTGTTAGTAGGACTTACACGCCTAGGAAGTCCGGGGCTAACATAAGTTGGGTGCTTCTTTTGCGAGTAGGAGAAATACTAAAAGTTAAACTGTTACAAGTATAAAGGCAGAAAAAAGATGACTGGAATATCCAGCTCATGTATGAATGTCATACAAGTTTTTTATGTATAGTAGGCTGGTCAAAGATATAGTTCTTGGGAATTATGGTTAAACATGTTAATCACTAATTCCTGGGTATTGTGAGTTAATCACAAAGATACCCACTCGATTGCATTCTGTTACGAATCAATGTAAGAGCTACTATGGCCTAAAAGGCTAGCCAGAAATGAGGTTAAGGTATACACAGGGAACATAGTAAATCTTACTATACCTTCCATCGGTGTATTGCCGTCTGTATTTATTTTCATAATTCATTTAGAGTTTTACAAACTCTATCCCATTGCATAAGGTATCTTGCAAGAAGGTTGTTCATAAGAGAACCTTTTATGTTCGATGTTATGAATAACACAAGGGCCATGCTTTCATTATGAATGAGATGTATGTTATGAATATTGATAATAATACAATACCTCTTGGTTTACTTTCATAATTCATTTTAGAGTTTCATACACTCTAGCCCATTGCACAATGTTTGTTGCAAAAGAGTTGTTCATAAAAACAACAATTGTTTTTAAGTATTATGAATAACATGAAGGGCCATGCTTCCATCCAAGATGGATGTATGTTATGAATATTGATGGTAATATAATACATCCATAACACTGACGCTAAATGTCGCAAGACTATGAGAATACCACACATGTGTGGCACTGTATTTGGTCACATTGGAGAAACCCGCATGGAAAAATTCCATTGTGATGGATTTTGAAGTCGTTTGATTTTGAATCATCTGACACTTGCAACTTTTCTCCGAAAAGTGAAGTGACTGAAATACCGTTCACAGGCCATAAGGAACGAGCAACAAACTTATTGGTGATCATACATTTTGATGTGTGTAGTTCAATAAATGTTGTTGCAGGTAGTGGATTTATATATCTTCAGAAATGACTCAAGTAGATATATGGATATTTGCTTGATGAGACGTAAGTCTGGATCTTTTGAAATCATTCGAAAGGTTTTCAAAAATGAAGTAGAAGTTATTGTAACAAGAAAATTATGTTTCTGCAATTTGATTGCACAAAGGAATATTTGAGTTACATGTTTAGCGAATGTCTGATGAGTTGTGAAAGGGTTTCATAACTTGCACCTCCCTGAACACCACTGCAAGTGAAAAGTCCGTGGAGATGTAATCTAACCATTTATGACATGGTAAGGTCAAAGATGACATAAATAAATTTGCCATTATTCTTTTTAAAGTGATGCTTTAGAGACTGCGGCTTTTACACTGAAAAGAGCTACATCGGGTCTGTTGAAATGAACCCATGGTATGGTACGCCCAACCATGTTATATCTTTTCTTAACATTTGGAATATGGGGCTTGTGTAAAAGGTTACAAACCTATTCCAAATCAGACAAGTGCTACTTTGTAGGTTATACCAAAATGTTGGGTATTCCTCCCTCACTATACCGAGGCAAATAGTTTTGCCGCGAAACGGTGTGCTTTTAAAAAGAATGGTTCTTTCAAAAAGGTGAGTGGGAGAATAGTGCAACTCGACGAGATAAACAATATCTTCGTCATCAGATCAAAGGAAAGAGAGCTTGGAAGTAATTCCAGAGTTTCCTACTACGACTGATACGGAAGTCTCTACAATAAAATGTATGAACTTCGGTCGAACTTGTAGCTGAACCACGTAGGCAAGGCTCGTGCAAACCTCTCAGGTGCGCAAACGAGATATTGTTGTTAGACAACATTATACCTACGATACACAAGGAAGCGTTGATGGGCCCTGACTCCGGAATTGGCTAAATGCCAATACAACCCGAGTTAGTTTCCATATAAGTGATTCAAGATTAAAACCTTGAACACCTTTCGGAAGACTTAGAGTCTAACGAATATTTATGGAACTTAAAACTGATACGGATAAAAATGTTTTATCCATAAAGCTCGACTTGTTGAAATAACAAGTTCAAGAGTTGACTACGATGAGGTTGTTTTCATCGTAGCGATGCTTAAAGTCGGTTCGGGTTGAACTAGCAATTAATACATATTTCAATCATGAGATATGAAACATGGATGACAATAGGATTTCCATCTGATGGAAATGAAACCAAGGACTTGCATGTGTTACAGTCCAAGGCATTTTGTCTATCCAGAGGATGCTAGTAAGGGTGCAAACTTCAGAGTTCCAGCGATGGACAGAAGAGAGCAAAATGGAGTTGGAATCTTCGTGCTTTGATGAAATGGTCAAAGGGGTTTGACTTCATCAATGGGTAATGAAGATGCTTGTAATTCAAGAAAGTAAGTGGGAGCGTTATAATATTTCTAAAAACCTTGTGTGCTTGACACATTGTTAATTGGAAATAAATTTCTTGACACGAATTAGGACTTCATTTCAAAATTGTTTTTTGATGAAGTGCTTAGGCTAAATAGCCTCAATATTAGGCATAATGATCTATGGAGATAGATTTACCTAATGGGGCTGAGCAAAAATACATATTGACAAGATGCTAAAACCGTTTAGCACTAAGAATGACAAGGAGTGATTCTTGCCGAAGTCACATGGAAAGAGTTTTTGCAAGAATCAGTGTCCCAAAACACTGATGAGCAAAATACATGATGGGGATTCCACACACTCATGTGTTTGGATTAATCATGTATTCCATGGTATGTAAAACAACCAGATATGTCCAATACTCCCAAGCGGTTGCGAGTATGGATACTAAAGTGATCAAAGTACTGATCGTGGGACAACAGTGAAAGATGTCATTGAGTACTAGAGTAAGTACTGATGATATGTTTTCTCGCAAGCGGAGATCATGAAGAGTTCGTTGTAAAATGTTACATCGATACAGTCTTCATCTTTTCAACATGCGATTTTCGATTTAAGTTAAGGGTTTTGTGTAATACACAATATGGTGGCACGATAGTTGGAAATTGTTCCCAACAGGATACTGTGGCGAATTCTATAACAAATGACTAAGTATGTTGACGCTTTAGAAGCGACAAACAAGATGTTGAATCATATAGTTCATTCATGAACTTAGTACGGTTCCAAGATGGCTTTTGTCAATGGGACACTACTGCAGGTAGTTTCTCCATAAATCAGTCTGAGGAATCCAGGTTTCGACCAATGATTCACATATATACAAAGCCAAGTCCACACAAAATATGAATTTTGTGAAAGCATGAAAATGTGAGGATATGCAGAGATACACATGGAGCTGAAGTTGTCAGATCCGATGGACATCAGGCTATACCACATGCGAAGCATTTTTTACACCAGTATGCCATAGGTGTAAAGTGCATTAGCATTAACTAGATTATTGACTCTAGTGCAAGTGGGAGTCTGTAGGAGATATGCCCTAGAGGCAATAATAAATGATATTATTTATCTCCGAGTTCATATTATGTTTATGTTCCATGCTATAACTGCAATGATTCTCGAGTCTGCAATATACACGAGGCTCGGAGGAAGACTCATATGCACGTGTGGAATAATAAACGGTAAGAAGTATTCCTAGCATGGCCTCTAAGACTAGCTCAAGTGTTGCATGATGGTTCTGTTTTCCTGATCATGGGCATGTCTAGGCCAGCAACTTTGAGGGAAAAATGTTAAGAGAACATTTGTGTTGAATCGACCCGGATTGATGTTATGCTATGAGATTCATTCATCACAAGTTAATGGTACATAACACAGAGATGGTTAACGTTTGCATGATTCCTTAGACCATGAGAGTATCAAGTTTCTTCATGCCTGCTTCATGAACTTTGGGGTTTGTTAAACGCCATCCGTAAATGGGTGGCTATTACGGCGGCTTACGGGTTCATGGAAAAGTGTGTCAAGTAACTTGATAGCTCAAGATTGGGATTTGCTCCTCCGACGATGGAGAGATATCTCTGGGCCCTCTCGGTGTTACGGTATCCATCATCGTCTGGCCAGACACTTTGTGATTTGATCACGGGGATGCCAGAACACGATAACGAGAAAAGAGAACAATACCGGTAACGAGGTAACTAGCATAGTGGACAAGTTGTTGATCCACGGGAATGCCAACACGTCTCACCTCGGGTATTTGTAACATATCGCGAAGCAACAGGAATAGCACACGACAACTGGAGGTTCACTCGAATATTTATTCGTGTGGGTATAGGGGTCAATATGGGTGTCCACGGCTCCGATGTTGATCATTGATCGGAAAGGGTTCCAGTCATGTCTATACTTCACCGAACCTATAGGGTCACACGCTTAAGGGTCATCTATCTGCTGAATACTAGACAAGGAGTCTGAGAGAAAATCACCGAAAAAGTTTCGGACACCGGAAAAGTTTCGGACAGCGGAAAAGGTTCCGCAGAAAGAGGTCATCGGATGAGTTTCGATGAAACTGAAAAGTTGTTTCAGGGGATACCATAAAGTCAAATTGGTTTCGGCACATGCCTGATAATTCTTGGAGGGTGCGAGAATCATTCTGGAAGCTTTCTGGAATTTTCCGGGATAATAACCGGATATGCTCCAGAGCTGCCGGAACCACTTCAGATGCTTTTCGCAGATGAAAATCACTAAACCGGAATTGTTTCGGAACACGTTGAAAATAATTTTGGTGGGTACTGGAAATTTTCTAAGCCCACACAAATATTTTCAGTTCGAACGGACGCTGAAAAATGTCGTCATGAATAGTGAAAGTGCTTTTTGGGATATTTTATGGAAAGCCACCTTTTGGGGCTTTACTCAAAAGATCTAGGGATGACATGGATGGATTGGGAGGCCCTCACGGGGGCCCCCAAGGGGTGTGGCCGGCCACACTTGGGGCTCCACCTTGGAGCCCCTCTTGTTCCTTGGTTTCACTCTTATGCCCTTGAGGAAGGACTTCATTCATGTGCATTTTGGGTTTTTGTGTTAAACTACCCTACCCCTTGGGATTTCCTATAAATAGAGGTGGAGGGGCAGCCCTCCACACTCATCCCTTCTCACATACAAGTGCCATGCATGATCTGGCTTCTCTCTCCCTCCCAGCGAAATAGTTTCGTAGAGCCGAAAGGCTGTCTGGGTTCCGGTGGGAACTAGTGTAACGCCCACGATGCGGCTATATCTCCCACGTGTCGAGGCACGACTTAGAGGCATAACCGCATTGTGGTTTTATCGCAAGAAGGGTCATCTTCACACAATCCCATGTAATGAACAAGAATGGGATAAGGAGTTGGCTTACAATCGCCACTTCACACAATACATAAATATAATCCATACATCATCCAAAATACACACATAGACCGACTACGGTCAAGATCCGAATGAAAATAAGATAACCCCAAATGCTAGATCCCCGATCGTCCCAACTGGGCTCCACTACTGATCATCAGGAAAAGACACATAGTAACGACCACGTTCCTCGTCGAACTCCCACTTGAGATCGACCCCATCATCTGCACTGGCATCGTCGACACCTGCAACTGTTTTGGTAGAATCTGTGAGTCACGAGGACTCAGCAATCTCACACCCGCGAGATCAAGACTATTTAAGCTTATAGGAAAGGATGATGCAATGAGGTGGAGCTGCAGCAAGCAATAAGCATATATGGTGGCTAACATACGCAAAAGAGAGCGAGAAGAGAAGCAACGGAACGGTCGTCATCTAGCAATGACCAAGAAGTGATCCTGAACTCCTACTTACGTCAATCATAACTCAAACCGTGTTCACTTCCCGGACTCCGCCGAGAAGAGACCATCACGGCTACACACACAGTTGATGTATTTTAATTGGGTCAAGTGACAAGTTCTCTACAACCGGACATTAACAAATTCCCATCTGCCTCATAACCGCGGGCACGGCTTTCGAAAGATAATACCCTGCAGGGGTGTCCCAACTTAGCCCATCATAAGCTCTCACGGTCAACGAAGGATAAACCTTCTCCCAGGAAGTCCCGATCAGTCTCGGAATCCCGGTTACAAGACATTTCGACAATGGTAAAACAAGACCAGCAAAGCCGCCCGAATGTGCCGACAAATCCCGATAGGAGCTGCACATATCTCGTTCTCAGGGCACACCGGATTGTCCAAGCTTCCGATAGGCCAGACCAGAGTTGCCCCTGGTGGCCACCGGCGACTGACAGGTTGGACCAATACTCAGAGGAGCACTGGCCCGGGGGTTTAAATAAAGATGACCCTCGGGGTCTAGAAAACCCGGGGGAAAAAGGCTTAGGTCGCAAATGGTAAAACCAAGGTTGGGCCTTGCTGGAGGAGTTTTATTCAAGGCGAACTGTCAAGGGGGTCCCATAAATCACCCAACCGCGTAAGGAACGCAAACTCAAGGAACATAATCCCGGTATATCAGCAACTAGGGCGGCAAGAGTGGAACAAAACACCAGGCATAAGGCCAAGCCTTCCACCCTTTACCAAATATATAGATGCATTAATATAGTAAGAGGTATTGTGATATCCCAACATATCCATGTTCTGACCTGGAACAAACTTCAACTTCACCTGCAACTAGCAACGCTATAATAATGGCTGAGCAAAAGCGGTAACTTAGCCAAACAATGGTTTGCTAGGAAAGGATGGTTAGAGGCTTGACATGGAAATATGGGAGGAATGATATAGCAAGTAGTAGGTAGCGCAGCAGGGCAATAGAACGAACAACTAGCAAAGCAAAGATAGAAGTGATTTCGAGGGGTGGTCATCTTGCCTGCAAGGTTCTCAGAGTTGTCGAGAGCTTGATCCTCGTAAGCGTACTCGACAGGTTCCTCATTCACGAACTCGTCTCCCGGATCTACCCAAGACAAGAACACAAGCAATGGAACCACAATCAATCACGAGAAATGCACAAGCAACATGATGCAAAACATGTATGATATGCAAGATATGATATGCGATGCATATGCGTGCTCCGGAAGGAAAAAGATGAACAAGGCAGTAACTTGGCAAACCAAGCATGCCACTGGAAAGATGAGATGATTTCGGTCGAAATCGATATGAAGATCACCGGAAACGGATGCACGGTTTGCAAATGGCAAGCAAAACAAGAATGACACGAATCTGCGATTAACAACATGATAGCACTTAAAATGCAACAAGTAACACTGCTACAGCACTCCAACATAGCAACAAAGCATATAAAAGTAATCTACTAGAGATGCTTGACAAAAGATGAACACTGAGCTACGGCTACATCACAACATAACAAGCTCAAACAAGCATGGCAAAAGTGCAAAAGATAACAGGTTCACAGACTTGGTGAAATTACTGGACATGCCTGAAACAGCATCAGGTAGCAATGTTCAGAGCACGAAAACGACATGCTACAGAAAGTTAATATAGCAAAGCAAGGCACGGCAGTGTTCTACTAAATGCATATGACAAAAATCCCTTACTGACCATAAGCCAAAAATGATCATAAGATATGATGGCAACCTAGTAAACATAGCAAGTTTCGTTAACAGGTTTCAGACTTGGCAGAAAACAGAGCATGGCAGAAACAATAATATGTAGGCATCTTTGTGAGCTTGATGCACTCACCACAAAGGAACACATGACAAAACAAGCATACCTAAAGCAAGATGGCATGTTTATGAAGCTATTCATGGCAAGAACAGATACATAGCATGTATGGATCAACTACAACAAGCTTGGTAAAATTGAATAACACGTAAACAATCTGCTAGAAATATTTTATAGCAAAAGTAGAGCAATATTGAGTCATGCTATGGCACTCCATAATTGCAAAAAAGGGCAGGAAGGGATCAATTATAACAATAGCTACAAAACATCCTTACTGAACATCTTCAGAATATGCATGGATCTCTCTGTAGCATCAAGTTTACATGGCATCAAAGTAACAGCAGACAAAGACTTGGAGAAATTACTAAGTCCCTGAAATCAGAAACATTACGGGGCCTAGTTTGCATGCTCGCGCTAGTCACCACAGAGATTACAAAAATACATGGCATACACCACTGGAAAGATGGCATGGCATACAACAAAACACATGTAGAGCTCATGACCAGATGATGCACAGATTAAATGATACAAAAATAACAAATCTCCAAGTTCTGATAAGAACCAGCAAATAACAGCAACTAGCACTCTTGCAACAGAGATTTGGGCATCAAGATTGCCTCTAATGAACATGGTGTAATTGAACAAAATGTAGAGCATCACGAGTCGAACATTTCGATATATTACACGCGCGAAACGGAGCTATGTACAGAGAGTTATGCAATGATGAACATGTGCACATATCATCAAAATCATATGACTTGGAAGTTTCGGGGGGGGGGGGGTTCGGGAAAAAGTCAACCTACTGTAGTCTTCCAGATCCGATCGGGATGGGTCTCAAGGGAGCTTGCCGGTGGCGAGGGAGGACGCCAGAGGAGAGGGACGGCGAGGGGAGGACGACGGCGGAGGGGCACGGCCGGCGTCGGCGGACGGCGGGTCCGCGGCGGGAGGAGCCGGCCAAGGGCGGCGGCGGTGGCGATGAACAGGGCGGCCGGCGGCGGCGGAGGGCGGCGTCGGCGTCGGGTGGCCGCGGGAGGAGGCAGGCGACTGGATCTGGGTCGGGAGGGCCCCGTACGGGCCTGCGGGCCGGCGCGGTGGAGATGGTGGCGGCGACAGGTGGCGCGCTCCGGTTGGACGCGGGCGGCGGCGCGATTCCGTCCGGCCGGAGCGGACGTGTCCGGCGGCGCACGGGGATTTCTCTAGGGTTTTGGACTGCGAACGTTAAACGGGAGAGATGCAAATATATAGATAGAGGGAGCTAGGAGAGTCCAAATGAGGTGCGGTTTTCGCCCACACGATCGTGATCGAACGACCTAGAGCATGGAAGAGAGTTTGGTGGGTTTTGGGCTGGTTTTTACGGGGGGTTTGCTGCAACACACAAATGGACTTTGCGGTTGCCCGGTTAACCGTTGGAGTACCAAACGACCTCCAAATGAAACAAAACTTGACCGGTGGTCTCCCGGTGGTATACCAAGGCCACTTGACAAGCCTCGGTCCATTCCGAGAACGTTTGACACCCGCACACGAAAGAAAACAAGAGGGGTGCACCGGAGGAGGTGGGAGCGCCGGATTGCGAAACGGACAACGGGGAAAATGCTCGGATGCATGAGACGAACACGTATGCAAATGCAATGCACATGATGACATGATATGATATGCATGACATGAACAAAATACAAAACGAAAGAACAAAACCCGACCACGAAGGGAATATCATAACACATAGCCGAAAATGACAAGAGTTGGAGTTACAAATATGGAAAGTTACATCCGGGGTGTTACAACAAGTTGTAGACGGCGAAGCCCTGCCGGATAGATGACACCGTATGTGTGCAACTCTGTAGAGAGATCGTAGTTTCGGTCTTAGTTCGTGAGTGCCTCCCGAAGGGCTGTCCGTGTGACCGTCTGAGTTTTGAAGGTCCTCCCGAAGGGCTGTCTGAGTGACCGTTCGAGTTTCGAAGGTCCTCCCGAAGGGCTGTCCGCGACACCGTCCGGGGGGCTGTTCGACCGCCTCCCGGAGGGCTGTTTGAGGAGCAGATGAGGGTATACATCCTCGCGGTTGGGAGGTTGTAAATCCTAGCTGCGGGGATCTGCACCGCCGACCGTCATCAACTCTACTTCCCGCTGCGCTACGAGTCGGTAACGAAAAAGATCAAACCTTGTATGCAGTCTCCATAGTGGTCCTGGGCTGGTGCGTAGGTCGGAATTTTTTTGTTTTCTGCTGCGTTACCCTACAGAGGTGCTGAAACATAATGACCCCGGTGATGGGATGTGCCCCCTGTGCGGGACGCTTGAGGATTCCAATCATATCTTCTTCTCCAGCGTCTCTGCCCAATTCCTGTGGAGTTGCCTCGCGAAGCGGTCGGTGGTCGTTGGTGCAACACCAACTTCCCGGATCTCTTCGCCGAGGTTCAGGCTTCGCCCTAGTCTGGCCGCAACATTAGGTGGCTGGTGATCGGGGTCCTTGCGTGGACGCTGTGGATGATTCGCAACAAACTAGTGGTTCAACGCGTTCCCCTTCGACGCTCGACTGACGCAATCTTCAAAATGTGTGGTTACTTGCAGTTTTGGCGTCCGCTTAGCCGTCCCCAGGATCTCGACGCCGTCAACAACATCATCACGACCCTTCGTGCGTTGGCCATCCGCTTGGCGCCACCGCTTCCTCCACCACCCCCAGAGCCGGGTTAGATCATGTAGTTTTTGGCTTGCCTGTGGCTTGGCCTTGTTTTTTATGTTTTGGGCTTGTTGAGCTGTGCCCTCAGCAGAACCTAGTACTTCTCGTCTCTGTCGCTCTTTGTTTGTGTGTGTGGGTGTGAACCTTATTGTACTCGTTGGCTGTGGTGGTTTGCTTTATTTATAAAGCGGGGTGAAATCCTTTTTCCGTAAAGGGTTGCTGAAGTAGAGGTAGAGCTCGAAGGAGGTTAGGTGGTCACCGCTGCATCATCGTCGTTGGAGGACCCCCCCCCCCTAGTCGTCATCGTTGTTCGTGCGACACCTCCAATGGGTTGCGGTGGCAACAGTTGGGTGGGGGATGGTCAAATAAGATGGGTGGCAGTGGAAAGAGAGAGAGAGGGGGGAGAGGGAGAGAGAGAGAGATGGATGGAGGAGAGGAGGGAGGGGGAGAAAGAGTACAAAGGAGATTTGTGGATAGCGTCGGGTTGACGTGCCGGATGTCCCGTACCCCTACCCTTTTTTTTACACTGGAGTGGGGGCGTCAGACTTGACAAACCGGAGTAGGGCAGCCCGTTGGATGCCCGTTTTGTTCGTACTGTTCAATCTGGCCAAATGGGGAAGCCCGTTGGAGACACATTTAACCTATTGTCACACAGACGATCCTTTTTTTGGTTGTGCCTAGCCCGGTTCATGGACATTTGATATCGATGTACTCTACTTTCTCAACTTGACCACAATCGAGGCCATTATCTAATTGTTTGGATGGCACCACTTAATTGACATTGTCGAACGCTATCTAATTGAGCTGATGTAGATCGAACCTCGTGGCGAGATCCGATCCGTTGCTGCGGTCCGACCTTTCACGACACTGCACTACCAATAGCAGCAACCTTTCGCCCGCGCACGCGATGTACACGAAATAGAGGGTTTGAATCTTGCGGCCTAGCACGAGAAAACCAATCTCGACGATGGTACTCACGCGTAAAAACAAATTCTACAAAGAAATCGCAACACAGAGGTTTTCTAAAGATCCCTTTAAAACTTGATACGGGTGTCTACCCTTGAAAACACATCGTGTCTATTTTATAAATTAACCTGATTTTACAATGGACTCAATCGGCTTTATATAATAGCCGCACCTCTTAACTAACTTGGAAAGCAAGCACTTGATACACGTAATTAAAAACCGACTCAATCTATCTAAGGAAACAAAAAGTACTAGTTTTGATGGATGCATCGCCGGCTTCAGTTTTGGTGCTGGTGGACCCCATCCAATTTCCTGTAGACATAGTAGACTCCATATATCCCACGTATGTGCACTTGCTTGATATTCCTTACGTGGCAGGAAAAGAAATAGAACTCTGCCATTTATCTTCTTGACCGATCCCAAAACATCAGGTAACATATTTTCTATTTTATCTCTAACCAACGACTCCTTTCGTGGATTTGCCTTCACAAGATCTTGATGGAACCACGTACTGCCATGGACCCAAGTAGTACTAGAACATGTAGTCTTAGCTGAACCAAAAATAATATTAGTCCATGTGTAAATTGTTCCAACCAATTTTTGTACCTGATGCACTTTTGTATCTTCATGCCCAGTTTGTATCTTCTGTTCAATTGTGCCCAACTCAATGTATACTTTCCTAAAGTGGCATGTGTCATTTCTTGCATGTAATCAACACCAAAGACTCGACCTCCTTGTTACCTTCACTAAACTGAAATATTTTAGGCTCATGTATATCTGTGATCTGATGCGGTACAACATTACGTGTGGTCTTATCATGAGGCCTTACTAAGTTGGAGCCATGAAGAGCACCCGCTACTCGCTAGACCTGTATGATGTAAGGCACATATGAGTTTACGTGGGTGAGACATTTTTCTTCGTCATCTCTCTCTCTCTCTCACTCACTTTTCCATCTCAACCACATCCTCTTTGGATAAGTCGTTCCATGTAACCATTCTACCATCCATGTGCTCTCTTTAACTACCTATCAGCAACAACTATCTGGGATATACCAATGTCACTGAACCTAACACCTGATCGAAGGATACTATCACCGCAACTGTCAACCGATCTCCATCGTGGTGTCTCATAATCTCACGATCTCCATGTCACATTTAGCAAGGTAGTACACATGATCAACATTTCACCAAAATAATAGAAATATATTAAAGAGGTCTCATCTAGACGATAGGGCAAATGCACGAGTGCAAGTCGAAGACGATTCAATCGGTATTTCTTACCCCCCTCTGATCCAAAATAAGTGTCGTGGTTTTAGTTGAATAGAAAGCTGGATCGTTGTGAGTATTGAATAATGCGCAACATAAAAGGTCAGGAGATTATCCCTTTCCACAGCAAGGCGGTGCACGAGAGGTTTTTATTCGTTTGAACTTTTGGGTGGTCTCTCTTCCGTTCCGTTCCAACAGGAACGAACGCGAGAAGAGGAGGAACCTTTCCTTTATTGCGCTCTGGTACAAAAAAGAAAAGAAACGAGACCAAAAGCGAAGCCAAGGGGAAGGGGCAGGGCCCAGGAGAGAGAAAGGACGACAAAAACTCCACTCTCCCACCCACCCACGCCGCTCCACACCCATCCTTCTCAGTTCTTACTGCCGCGACTGCGAGCAAGAGAGAGAGAGAGGAGAGAGGCGAAGCGGCTCTCGTCTCGCTCGCCCCCTTCTGCCCCCTCCACATACCACTCGGATCCGAAACTCTCAACCCCGCTCCCGCCCCTGCTCCACTCGTCCTCTACTCGTCGTCGTCCACTGCACGGCGACCCCAGGGCCAGCGCCCGGGGGCCGGCGGCCCGGAGCGGGGGAGAGGCGGAGGGGATGGACCCCGAGAAGCGCGGCTACAAGTTCCGTATCCTTTTTTCTTTCTTGCTTACGCTCCGAGAGCTGTTCTTGGTTCACGCTTTTCTTGGTTCGATTTAGCTCACGGGGGCAAGAGGTGACTGTCTCTTCAAGCAATCCGGGTAGGCATTTGCGGGCCAGCGGACGGAGATTGATATTCCCCCCGCAAATTCGTGTGTTCTCTTCTGGTTCGCGGTTCGTCGAAGCAACGCGGGGCGGGGGGATAGATTCGCGAGAAAAGATTTACTCCCTTTTGTTTCCCCTTTCCTGGCAATCTTCGTCGACGAAGACCGCCGTTTCTTTTTTGAAGAATGTTGGCAGGAGGGCTGCCAAATCCGTTGATTAGAAAGGGGTATTACAGGAACACCCCCAATTCTTGAAGCAACTGCTAAGCTAAAACTTGAGCGTTGCAGCTTCCCCCCTTTTGCCCCAATTTAGGTTCGCAATGCCTGGCAATCAAATTCTATTTTGCCTTTCAAGCAACTATTGCTAATGGGATCCCAAATGCTCCCTCACAAAAAGGAATAGTAGGAGAAAAGACCAAATACTGACACGCTTAGGATGATTCAGTCAATAAACAGTAATGTGGATGGTGTATTTTTCATACTTGTCATAGACACAAAGGAAAATTCCCCATGAGGTTGGGCTCAATGGAAACTTTCCTCTGGAGTTGCATAGTGTTTCCCTAGGAAAAGTTGTTATGTAAGCCCTGTAGAATAAATTCCTTAGCAGCATAACCCTTCAAAATTCATATTAAAGTCCTTGGAATCAAAGGCATCCAAGTTATTGTTGAAGGATCAATGAACAGTTCAAACCCATACTTCAATAGCTCCTCCAGACGAAATTTTGTGGTAAGGAATCAAGTCGCAAGCGTCTTTTTTCTTTCGGTGCAACATGCTTTATCTGCACTTGTCCTTACCATGCATATCACCTCACTTTCCAAGCTACAGCATAATTATGTCAACAAGAAAAATGGTTGGGGTTGATTTGCCTTTCAGCTTACCTAAAAACACATATGAGTAATGTATAGTTGATTGGGTTGTTCTTACTGCTTAGCTGCACGTTCACTAAACGTAAGGCACTTGTATGTCGTGTCAAAGGATGATTTAGTATGCACATCATGCCAACTAATACTTTTATATGTAGGAAAGTCAATATAAGGCTTTGAAAATCTGCAGTTCTCAAACTTGACTTCTCCTTAACCATTAATCTGAAACTAGAGGAGTTTGTGGCGCACGATGCTGAAGTGAGGTCCTTGGCCATCGGCAAGAAGTCGAGCCGTGTGTTCATTACTGGTGGCAGTGACCGCAACGTCAACCTGTGGGCAATTGGCAAGCAGACTCCTCTCCTGGTTTGTACCCTATGACATTATGAGCATGATACTACAGTCCTCTTTGGCTATTTGATAATTTGACTCATGTTGTGTTTTTCAATGGGCGTCTGTTGTTTGCACAGAGCTTGTCAGGCCACACAAGCTCGGTCGAGGCTGTAGAGTTTGATACAGCAGAGGTGCTTGTGCTTGCTGGCTCATCAAACGGCTCCATCAAGCTCTGGGACTTGGAAGAAGCTAAAGGTGTGGTTAGTGCTTATATAAAGCCCCCAGAAGAGGGTTATTATATCTACTGTTTTTCTTTTTTCCTTTATATTGTTGTTCATTGTAACCAGCTTTTTGAGCATGGCAATTGCATTATATGGTATGTTTGTGTGTTCATCACAAAATTTATATATTTTGGTAAACATGGAAACACACTGTCAGAGTGGGTGAGTTTGTATTGCCGAGTGCCTGTATATGAATCTTGACTTTATATGTAGTAATATAGACTCAAGAACCCTTGAAATCTTTGTCAAATGTCTTTGCTGGTCGCGAAACATGAGTACACTGTATGAATTTCTCAGCTGAGCTAATGTTCTTGATAGCAGCTGAAAGCATAAGATATCTTTTGGGAGGGTGTTTTCATAACACTAGTGCTTTTCTTGGTAGACTGTAAACTATGCTTTGCTGAAAGTAGGTGTCTGGTTGTTGTTTTGAATCGAAATGCAGTTGTGCGGTCTCTCACTGGGCATAGATCGAGTTGCACTGCTGTCGAATTCCATCCATTCGGCGAATTTTTTGCATCTGGTTCTTCAGATACAGATCTTAAGATCTGGGACATAAAGAAAAAAGGATGCCTTCATACATATAAGGGTCACAGAGGAGCAATTAAATCAATCCGATTTACACCCGATGGGCGATGGATCGTCACCGGTGGAGAAGATAACATTGTGAAGGTGTGGGATCTGACAGCTGGAAAGCTCTTACATGATTTCAAGTTCCACAGTGGTCAAATCCGATGCATTGATTTTCATCCTCAAGAATTTTTGCTTGCAACAGGTACTGACTTTTCCTTCCAAATGTTTGAAGTGTTAAGATTTCTGAGAGTACATATTTTGTTTTTGTAATGCAACATAAATCATCAAGAATCGTTTATTGTTTACTACAGTATGACCTAAGAACAAGTTAAAGTGTCTGAGGAATCCAATTTTAATTGTGTAATATATTTAGAAACATCTTTTTGGCTTAGAAAAATCTGTATTCTTGTTCGACTTAACTATAATTACTGAAGTTTTACTGTTTTAGGAAGCTGAAGTATATTCTCAGTCAGTTTACTGTTATTTTCCAGGCTCAGCTGATCGAACAGTGAAGTTTTGGGATCTTGAAACTTTTGAATTGATAGGTTCTGCTGGACCCGAGGTACTTGCAAGTGATTTTCTTATACCATTTCATTTTTGTGCAAGTCGAAGGCATAAACTATGAATCCTCAATTACGTTGTATGCAATATGCATGGTATCCAAATACAGTAGTTGCTCACTGCGGCTGATATTTCTGCATCTATTTCTTTTTTTCTTTTCAAATTAGCACCATAGGAATTCCTTGAAACGAGTTTGAGGAAAATATATTGTGTTCCATTTGAAATACTTGAAAAGTTGATGATGCCCCTTCTCACATTTCTCTGTGCTTGATTGTTTGAGTTATTTTCAGTGATGCTTTTATATCTATACTGAAGTTGCTTACTGCTCTTCTGCATTTGTTTTTGTTCCTGTATTAAAACGTGCATGGTGAGCGCACAGACACCTTCCTGTTATGATAGATTTATTTACTTTACAAGAATCTTTTATTCCAGGATACTGGTGTACGTTCTATGGTCTTTCACCCAGATGGAAAAACCCTTTTCTGCGGATTAGAGCAAAGCTTAAAGGTAGGTCTGATTTTCATGTGTTCTATTGATATTGCTTGCATGGCATTTGCTGACTACATGGACACCTTCAGGTATTCTCCTGGGAACCAGTAAGATGTCATGATGCTGTTGACATGCGATGGAACAATTTAGCTGACCTTAGTATTTACGAAGGAAAACTGTTGGGATGCTCGTACCATGAACGCCGTGTTGGTGTTTGGGTTGCTGATATATCAGTGAGTGTCATTCTTTGCATGTCATATGTATATTTGTTTGTATGTCCTAACTTTTATCTTTTGACCCAGCTCATTGAACCCTATGCTCTTGGTGTTTTGCCAAAAGCAAATTTTTTTGCTGAGCTTGTGGATTCTGTGGATGATAATCCTGTGAAACCAAATGGTAGCACTGCAAAGCCCATTCGTGCTGTAGCAACATCACATCCAAAAAACATGTACAAAGTCCAGGAGTCAGGAATTGGTATGGCTTTGAATTATCAATATATTTTTAAGTTTGCACTGAAATGACCAACTTTATCTGTATTCCATACTGAATAGTGATAATATGTCTTATTGATATCAGCTGAAAGCAGAGTTCGGGCCTTACATTTAACTCCAGGAAGTACAGACAAAATAAAGAAAGATAGGAGCAGCAGCATTCCTCGAAGACCTGATTCATCTGTCAAACCATCTACTCCAGTACGACGTATGAAGCCCGTCGATAGTCCTTCCACAAATTTAAAAACAGCAGAACGCAGTTTCGGACAGCGGGACATCCAATTATTATCTCGCACAGGGATGGCTATTAATTCTTCAACCACTAAAAAAGCTCCGCCTACAGAGTCGGTAGCTGTAAAAGATATTTACACTACATCACAGGCTGTTTCTGTGCCTGTTGTTGTTCCTAGAGACATTTTGGAGGACAAATCAGCAGGCAGTATTCATAGAGGAATTGGAGGCAGAACTGCAGTCCCAGATGATTTTTACAGTCCAGTTCACTTGAGAAAACGTTTACCTAGTGGCGATAGTGTCAGCTCAGTAAAATCCATGCTCGCTGAGCCTGATGTTTGCTCGGAGGGTTTGTCTGGGTTAAAGTTCTCCTTTGGACTAACTCCAAATGACAAGAAAGAAGAATCTGACGGTACTGATAAAGGAGAAATTAGACAAATAGCAGAAAAGATGGACAGAATAGTATCATTTGATCATCCGGTGCAGTCAAATGATGACAAGGGTATAGCTCTTTCTTTGTTCTTAAGCATTCAAGTGCTGCGCTTTTGCTCATTTTGGGAATTTAACATTATAGCTCTTTTTACAGCAGCATATGAATCACCGTGCTCGACGACAGGAACAGCCAGGGTCAAATATGTTAGAGGAGGTGTGTGTGTGTTAACTGATGTTATCAAGAGCAATCTTGTATCCACGCTGAAGCTTGAGGTTACTTGGCGTAAATATAATTTTCTAATGATATTGTCACTCCTTTTGTAGTTGCTGTGCCGTTAGGAAAAACTAAGTCTCTTGTTGAGAGATTTGAAAAGAGAGAGAGTTCTAGCATTGATTGTTCATCGCCAACTGGCTCTTGTGGTGATCATACAGTGAAAGCTGATAGCCCTCCCACCAGTTTGGTATGCTTTCATGTTTTTACTGTAGTTAACTTTTAACATGAATTTTTCCTTCTTATGAATCATCAGTATAGAGATATTAAGAAATGCTTAATGTTTAAGAATCATCAGTATAATGGTATTAAGAAATGACAAAGAATAATGTTCTCAATTAATAACTCATTCATACTTTGTCTGTGCATGTTATGATAATGTAAAATCCTGAATCCCGAACCCCACCTAGTCATTTGGAGATACAAGTAATGATGAAATTTGTTCAGAAACCAGATATAAGATATATGGGGGCAGTCACTGACTTAATGTGTTCTGGAGTTACAATATGCTAGTATGTGGCTGGAAGGCTGCAGCTATAGTATTTTCAGAAACTTTGTACAGAATACAAGTCAAACAAATATGGCTATACTATTGTTATATTTTTATCATTTGATGTTCTCTAATGTTTGTGATTTTGCTGTTCAACTTATTTGGTTTGCGGTGATTGTAATTGACAGGCAGAAGCAAGTCGCACATATGAAAGGGACTTGCCAACAGTGGATGAGATGACGAGTCCAATCGATTTGGTGCGGAACCATGATGAATTTATTAATGTTGTAAAATCTCGGTTGACAAAGCTAGAGGTGATTCTTCTGTTCTTTACTTGCGAACCTCTGTTTCTTACTAGCCCAGGGAACTTACGCCCAACAAATTGATGGGAAATCTTGCAAACCGTGTCAAGTTTATTTGTTAATGCAGCTTGTGGATGTCAACAAGTTTTCCGTTATTCTTCTATGAACTTTAGCTTGATTTACTTGGGACTTAAGAAATGACCCATATGGAACCTACAAATATGAAACATAGGTTGATATATCAGTGCAGGTTACTAGAAATCAAAATACATGCCATGCACCCTAGAAGAATTCACACCCATCAGGCGAAATCCATGTACTCGGAGATGTGGGAAATTGGCTTAACTTTCTGTAGGTTCTTCAGTACAAAGCTTAACATTAACATCTGCCTATGATCGACTGACATGTGGTAAATGAAGGTTGTTATCCTTCCTGTCTTGTAGGCCTGTGTATGGAATGAGTACATGTTCTTGTAAAGTGATGTTGATTAGTCACCTAAAAATTAATGCTAGTGTGTTCTTGTAAAGTGTTACCAATATAATACTAGTACTAACCCTAATGTGTTCAGATGATGCGGCATGTCTTTAACCTAAATGGCATCAAAGGAGCAATTGCTGCGGTCGCAAAGTTGCCTGATATCGCTGTAAGTTTTTCCTCAGATGTATGATGGTTGTACATGATGCTCTACACATTGTTTTTAGCTACTAATTGTTGAATTCGAACAGGTTCAAGCTGATGTTGTTAGTACACTCAAGGGAAAACTTGGTCTTTTCAACCTAGATATTTTCTCAAGCCTTCTGCCTGTTCTTGCTGGGTTACTGAACAGCAAAACTGAAAGGTATTACACCTGATAGTAACACAGATGCACAATGCCAATGCATACTATATCTTCTTGCAAATCTGTACTACTGAAACAGAAGATCATCTTATGTTTTTCAGACCCATGTAGTTATCCTGCAATATGTGAATGAATGCTTATATTGGCATCCTACTGTAGGAAAATGGTTAGCTTAGCAGTAACTATTGTGTCTTCTAATTACGTTTGCCTCTAAATTTGCAGGCATGCTATTGTTGCTTTGGAAATGTTATTGGATCTTATAAAGATTTTTGGACCGGTTATTCATTCAACATTGTCAAGTAGTTCACCTGTTGGAGTAGATCTTCAAGCCGAACAGAGGTATGCTCTCCAACTTCACTCGGGGAAGGGATCTGAGTGTTGCTAAGAGTAAGAGAGATGCTGCAAAAACTTGTGTGGCTACAAGCCTACCAATGAACTTGGTGCGAGATGGCATGTTGGGCCCAAACATATCTTTTGCCGAAACTGTTGCCCTAAATCAATGAACTGCAGACAGTAACATATTACCCTAGCTAGGGCCTTCATATTCTTTAGAGATATATTACCAGGGCAGTAACCAATTTGTGTGATGCCATGCAGGTTGCAGCGTTGCACCCGGTGTTTTAACCATTTGCAAAAGATTGTGCAAGCTCTACAACCGTTGATGATGTAATCCCTCCCTTCCCTTCAACACTCTACTAGTTGTTTTCATGCATGTTCTTCTATACTCCCTTTATGCACCGAGCGAATCGTCGCGCCACAACGAGCAACAAGCGTATCTGACGCTCTGCAATTTTGCTTCTTCTCTTGTTCTTGTTGGCTGGCGCAGGCGGAGCGGCCAGTCGGCGCAGCTTGCTCAAGAGCTGAACATGTCCTTGCAAGACCTGGTGGTCTTCTGAAGCTAGCCGGAAGCTCAAGTTCACTGTCAGAGTAGATACCATTCTTTTTGTTACAGGAAATGGAAGCGCCATATGGTGGCGGGGTAGCCTGTTGTCTGTTGTGGTGGTCGTGTAATTGTTTGTTGTTCCGTGTTGTACATGTGAGCGAGCGAGCGAGAGAGCTTGGCTGTTCATCAGTCTGTAATTAGCCCCCATTTTACTGCATGGACAGCCCCGGACGGACGGCGGAGGGAGTGGAAATTAATGAATGAATGGGAAAAACGCCTGCTAGTTTAGTCCTGTGTTGGGTCTGGTCTTCATTTTCTGTGGTGTTGGTTCGCTCCACCATTAGCCGTGTGGCAGAAGTTTTGAAGACAGCCATCTCTCCTCCAGAGGTTGGTACGGTACGGCCGTTTGACCATTCCTTTGTTTAGCAGCTGGTTGCCTAGGACTGCTCGTTTGAATATGCCCTCAAAATGTGAACTCATACTTAGCTGCTAAGAAAACAATCTCGTGCAGTCTATGACCAGCTGCCCTTCCAAAAAAAAAGGTCTGACCAGCTGGCTGCTATTCCCTCCTTTCAACTCAGCCCTAAAAAAAAGGGACCCTGTGTAAGTGTAAAAAATAATCACAGAAATCTAATGTGCCGTGTAAAAAATAAGAAATAATCACGTAATCCAAACATTTCTTGGCGTTTCCAGGTTAGGCTGCAGTTGCAAGGTTGGGTTAGGCCCCATCTAATGCTTCCTTTTGTCCCTGAATGCCATGTCAGAACAAATCTGTCTTCCACTTCCTTCTAGTCCTGCTTGCCCCGCCAGGGCCCACCTGTCGGCCACTAAACCCGTACGCGCTAAACCATCGGCAGTCAGGTTTGCACGGCGGCAGGAGGGCCGGAGTATAAAATAAACCCCCCTTAACAAATCCACATTCCAAACCCACCGCGTCACGTAAATAACCCCCCGTTTGTCGAAAAAGAGGAAGTCCAAAGCAGTTGGTCGCTCGCTCCCTCGCTCGCCACCGCCGCGTTGGACTTTTCCCTCGCCGGAGAAACCGCCGCGACCACAGCCGCAACCGCCGCCACCGCTTTCGGAGGGGGAGGAGGAGAAGTAGGAGTAGGGAGGGAGGAGGCCATGGCGGGGAGGTACGACCGCAACCCCTTCGATGAGGACGACGTCAACCCCTTCGCGGTGAGTCGCCTGCTCCGTTTCTACTTTCTACCCGCCTCGCCGTGCTACCCCGCACCGCGCCTCCGTCAGCGCCGCGGTTCACCTAGTCTTCGGTTCCCTGGCTCGCGTGGATGTCGAATTTGGCCCGGATCGCCGTTGGAGTTGCTTGTTGCGGGTTTTCGCCTATAACCCCCTCGTTTCGCTGTTCTGGGTGCTCCGGTGGATCTGGTCGACTCACCGCCTTCAGGGCATCAGAGGGATTCGATGGATGGATGCGTTTATATGCGTGTCCTGTTGTGTTGGCCGATCGCGAGCGAGAGGGGCGGCGGGTGCCGGTTTCTTCCGTGTTTGTTTTGGGGTTTTTCAGGGTAGAAATGATTCTTAGACACGAAATCAGCACTTGAACTGGGATAAATTTGGTCTAATTGCAACGATGCGCTTTACTAGATGTGTAGAGCTTTGGAATTGGGCGATTTGCTCCAAATTATATGCCGCAAACGACAAAATGGAAAATACCTCGTACCTTCTTGCTGGCTGAAGATTGTTTTAGTACTGGCGTTCAGTGTGACCAGTGGTAATCGCAGTTTGGCGGGTGTCTATGGATCTGCTGCCGCTGAATGTGTTCCATTTTATACAAGGATCGTTATCTATACCGGCAGTCCGGATTGCTGTGCCAACTTTCACTGACAAGGATATCTGATTGTTCATAAGCTTCTAATAAACTGGTAGTTTTTTCCTTTAACTATTGTTTGGTTGATTTTCCTAATGTATGGTGCTCTGCAGGGAGGAGGTGTACCCCCTGCTTCTAATTCTCGGATGCCGCCTCTTCCTCACGAACCTGCTGGATTCTATAATGATCGTGCCGCTACCGTGGACATACCTCTTGGTTCATCGAAGGTGCTTGTGCTTCAATTGAGTTTGTCAATTCTTTACTTAGCAAGATGTGCTCTGCAGCTTTGCCCAGTGAATTGAAAGGCCAGGCAGAACGCAATTGACCATTGACCAATGATGAATGCTCACACGATTCTTTGTCAATATGCTGTTGATTTCGAAATTGATTACTGAATTCTTTCACAGCGTGTCGTTGATTGCTTATGCGGTGCGTATGTAATGTAGGACTTAAAGCAAAAGGAGAAAGAACTGCAATCGAAGGAGGCTGAGCTTAACAAACGGGAAAGAGTATGTGTCTTTTGCTTGAAACTTGAAATTTCAGCTTTACACTCACATCACATGTTATCTGACATGTCATTTGAGTTATTGATTTGTTCAAACCATTGTTTTGTGAATTCAGAAGTTGTTTCATAATTCATTCAGTGATCAAAATCCCCTATGCTAAAGTAAAACCTGAAGTTCTTCTGGATGAAAATTTGTGAAGCTTCCCAGATACTGACAAACCATTGTGTTTAGATATGTAGACGGGTATAGCCAACAAAAGTTGATACGGCCTTGTCCAGAGTTGTTGAAGTAGTAACCATGATGCAGCATGGAAACTGGTGACCTATGGTTGACATGGATTTACCTCAGGCTCCCCTATAGTCCTTGCTGCTCTAACTATTGATCAGATCATTGACAGTACTTGCCTCATGCCACAGTGAGCTAAAACCATGGGATCTCTACGATGACACTTATAGCCCTATGAAGTGAAGGGCGGTTATGCTTGTGGAAACTGGCTATTGTTATCAAAAGGTTTCATATAGCCATCTCTTCATTAACCCAGACAATCAGATGATAAAATTCTTAACATGAATGTACAATATGCTGAATCTTTTGTTGATCATAACAATATGCTGAATCCAGAGTTAGCAGTGGTTTTATGTAATCAGTAAAACCTTTCTCGGCAATGTTTCATACAAAGCCCGGATGTGCTCATGAGCATTTACTTGTAATTCTTTCTTTAACTGTACTATCTGATTTTTATATTTTCCTGAAACCAGGAACTTAAAAGAAGGGAAGAAGCTGCAGCTAGAGGTATAGTTCTTCCTATAGCTAATGCAGTTAACTTTTGTATATTTCTAGCCATGATATTGATGGGAAAGAGGTAGATAAGATGTACAATTTGATTAATGAGGATATTTATCTGGAAGCTTGTTCCTGTCAACTTTAGTTAAGACCTTGAATGATTCAGTGAAAGGCTATTTCAGCTAATTTTGTCATTATGCTCTTGTTACAGTCCAATATTTCACTACCCTGCCTCTCAACGTAATAATATCTTCCTTTTCATTTGCAGCTGGTATTGTTATTGAAACGAAAAACTGGCCACCTTTTATGCCCATCATTCATCATGACATTTCAAATGAGATACCAATCCACCTACAAAGGATGCAGTACCTTGCATTTTGTTCATTGTTGGGTAAGTGTTGGTTCTTGTTTTACCTCTCCTCAAAATATCTAAACAATCATTTTGTAGATCTGTACTTTTGTTCAAATATTGCAAACACTATTCTTACTGGGGGCCTCACATTCGCATTTACACTGTCCAACTAATGCACTTACTTCCCCTGGATCAATGCGATTGCCATATCTCGTAGGGTGTGAATCTGCCATTGTCTTCTGAGAAGTGGCATGTGAAAACAGAATGGTATTTCAAAACGTCAACAAACTTTCCGTATGTTGACAATCTGTACTTTGTAACTATGCTTTGTTACCAAAATATAGTTTTCTAATCTAAATCTTATTACTAAAGCATAAGAATTTGGCTTTCTCTTCTTTTGGGTTGGGCTTAAACTTCCAATGGTCATGAAAAAAATGTCCAACAAATGCTAGTAATCGGATAATGGTGGGCCCAGATGGTCAGCTGATATTAGAATTAGGAGATTCGAGTCTAAGATTGTCGTGCATTGGCACAGATTCCTGATTTCTGCATATTTTGATGCCATGCAGGATTGACATTATGCCTCTTTTGGAACATCATTGCAACTACCGCAGCATGGATTAAAGGGGCAGGTATGGCTAAGTAGTACCTTACTGTCTACATCTTGTGGATCAACTGCTATCTGCTCTGACCCTTGAAACAAATCTGGCGGTTCCTTTCGATAGGTGTTGTCATCTGGTTGCTAGCAATTATCTACTTCATCTCTGGTGTCCCTGGGGCCTATGTGTTATGGTATCGGCCACTTTATAATGCAATGAGGTTTGTGTACATGCTTATGCTTTTGTCATTTTTACAAGTCGCTTCTTTGTATGTCTTTACACCTTATGCCACTGAAATTCATGTTACAGGACTGAAAGCGCTCTGAAGTTTGGATGGTTTTTTCTGCTGTACTTGGTAACAACCTTGCCATCTAGTATTACTCTTCTAGACTAAATGTGGTTTCCACATTTTTGATGCATTTGTTGCTGATATTTGATTCTTTTTTTTTCGTGACGAGCTAATATTCCATTCATCGCTAATGATCTTTGCCCCTTCCAGATCCATATAATATTCTGCATCTGGTCAGCTGTGTCTCCCCCATTTCCTTTCAAAGGAAAATCTATCGCGTAAGTGTTACATGATTACATCACTTATGTATAATTGAAATTACTTCTGTTTGTGCCATGCGTAAATATGGTAGTTATTCATTTATTCTGGCTACGCCGCAAAATTCGGACACACCGAATGCATCGTAAAAGAATTTTGTGTATTGTTATTCTTCAGTATCTTGACCATACACAAATACTTACTTATAAAAGGCACCACCGCCAAAGCCGTTGTGGCTCCTTTGTTACATATGCTGGATGTGCGGACTAAGGGTAGACACCCTACTACTTACTAAACTGAGAGAGATTACTTAAGTGTGTGGGATCAGCCTCTACCAAAGATTCCGATTGACAGTTGGTACGCAACCGAATTGATCCAGGTAATACTACCCTAAAGAATAGCAACACCACCTACTCAGTACATTGTCGCATATAGCACTTCCAGCACTGATTAGGTGGTGTTGCTATTTTTTAGAGTAGTATTGTCTGGATCAATTCGGTTGCTGCTCTAAACTGTTCATGTTAAGAATACTTAGCAACTCTCTTTCAGACTATCCGCTCTCTTTTCAAATCATAGATAGGTGGGTTTCATCTCCTCTTATCTACAACTCATTCACATTATCTAACTTTGCCTGTCATATTGTTTCTGGTGTTACAGTGGGTTTTTGCCGGCAATTGACGTCATAGGCAGCAATGTTATTGTGGGGGTAAGTATTTCTGTCTATGGAGCTAATTTGGCATGGCTGCTTTTCTGGGTGCATCCTTCCAGACCCGCGTCTCCCCTGTAGATGACTAGTCATTTACGTTGTCTCTACTTAAAAAAAACATTTTCTTCTGGCAGATATTTTACTTTGTTGGATTCGGACTGTTCTGCCTTGAAGCACTGCTCAGCATTGTGGTGATCCAGGTGCGTTTACGCATAACCTTTTTCCGTGCCTTCTGTTTCCTTCCCCGAGAGAGAGTATCATTCTGATTTCTGAACTTGGTCACTTGGAATGCAGCAAGTATACATGTACTTCCGTGGAAGTGGAAAGGCTGCGCAGATGAGGCAAGAGGCAGCACGTGGTGCCATGAGATCGGCCTTCTGATAGAGCGGTCTCGCTGATGAATGGATGAGAATAGGATGTGCCAATCGTTGATGGCGTCTTGTCTTTGTACATTCCTATACATATCTGTGGGTGGCTGAGAGAGAATACCTGTAGCTATAGATCTTCTTGCATTCTTGTAATATATACGAGTGCTTCATTTCTTTCCTAGGCCCCAGATCCATGTGCTTTATATGTAGCTTAATCTTTTGGGAGATACAACTTCCACCATCACTATCCTGACGAGCTTGCTTGCAATGTCACTATATTATGGTTAATGTATGTGAAGTGCTAAAACTAGTTTATTTCGCCCCATGCAGAGCTGAAGCATCTTATTGCATTACATTACACTATATATCTAGTCTGTTAAATATAGCCATTACTACCTTTAAACAAATGAAAATGGGAGACGAATCTATTATAACTCTGGCGTGAGGTGGGATTTCATACTCTACTTTTTGGGGCGCCTCTCTATTTGCCGCTCATCGCAGGCTGCGCCTGCTGCACCTTGGCTCCGAAGCCGCACTTCCTGGTGAGGATGCTCCACGACCTCCGGGGCTTCCCGAGCCGCCGGATCTCCTGCTTCATGCTCACGCACTCCTTCTCCAGCTCCGACACCCGCGCCTTCACGTTGCTCATGGTCTCGCTTCCCTTCCCCTCGGGCGTGACCATCACCACCTCCTCGTCCTGGCCGGCCACGCCGCTGTCCACAACGGCACTGCCCTTGGGGACGATGGCGCCGGCGTTGCCGGGGTGGTGCAGGCGCGCGCCGTCGGTGGCCGTGGCGGCGTTGTCCGACACGAAGAACCACCCGGCGATGGAGGTGCGGAGGCGCAGCTGCTCGAAGAAGAGCACCTGCACCACCACCCGCAGCGGCAGCCGCTCGTTCTGCGCTGCGTGCGTGCACGCCTCCAGCGACAGCTTCTGGCAGTTCATCAGCCGGCACAGCTGCTCCCGCTCCGACTCCGACAGCCAATGGTGCGACTGCACGCACGCGGCTCAAATGTTAAGTAAGAAAGAGACAGTGATGAAATGCCAACGGAGCAAACCGAAATGTGTCCGTGAGTTGTTGTGACCTTGAGGTATATGTCCATGGCGCGGTAGATGCCGTCGTCGACGGTCCGCGCGTAGTCGGGCACCACGGCGGCGAGCGCCTGGAACTTGGCCAGCTTCAGGTTGGTGTCCGGCGCCACCTCCGCGAGGTACCCGTCCATGAGCTTGGCCACCATGGCGATCGGAGCCACGGTGGGCGGCGTCGCGGCGTGGGGCAGCCCCAGCTGGCTGCCATCCTCGGCCAGCGCCGGCGACGTGTACCCGGTCCCCAGCCCGTCCATCGACGACATGAAGTAGTCCAGTATCCTCTGCACGCAGTCGATGTCGTACAGCGTGTCCACGGTGTAGCCGAGGTTGGGCACCAGCAGGTCCTCGAGGCTGGCGTCCTCCAGCTGCGCGCCGATGCGCTGCTCCAGGTTCTCCCGGCACAGCGGGCTGGCGTGGAGGAGCATGGCCGTGCGGAGCAGCCCGAGCAGGAACTTGGTGGAGGTGACGCCCTTCTTGGTCGGCAGCAGCGCAATGATCTCCTCCAGGAAGTACCTCTGGTCGCCGTCGGACGTCCCGGAGAGGCTGGCGGTGGCGGAGCGCGGGGTGGCGCTACGGCTGCCGGCGATCCCGCCGTAGTCGCCGCCGAAGCTGGCGTTGCTGAAGCTGGCGCTGCGGTTCAGGCCCGGGAGGAGCCGCCCCGCGTAGAACATGATGGCGCCGGCGATGCTCTCGGCGCGCATGCTCTTGGCCTCCATGGCCTGGATCAGCCGCTTGAACATGGGCAGGCTCAGGAGCGACACGTCCTCGTACCACCAGTCCATGGCCGAGGCGGCGGCCGCCGCAGCCGCGCCGCGCGGCGTGTCGCCCGAGCCGATGCCGTTCCAGAGCGCGTCCCTGTCGATGCTGGCGCCCTTGGCGCCGTGCGTGGACCAGGCGGCGGCGTCGGAGGCGCAGGCCTTGGAGGCGAGCGCGGTGATGCAGCGGGGGACGATGTGGAGGTCCTCGGCGGCGGGGAGCACGCCCTCGCAGGCCTCCAGCGCCCTGACGGAGTCCTTCCAGTTGGCGAGCACGTCGGCGAGGAACGACTCGGCCTGCGCGATCAGGTTGCCCTCCGCGTAGTCGTCCGTCATGCCCAGGTACTCGGCGGCGCACCGGAGGCACACCACGTTGAGCGCGTTGAGCTCGATCTTGACGTCGTAGCAGAAGCGCGCCGCCAGCTCGAACGCCTTGGCGCCGCCCGGTATGTCGTCCAGCTGCAGCGTGCACATGCCGCCGCCGCCGCTGCCGTCCGACGGCGGCTGGTACTCGCTGATCAGACGCTGCAGCACGCCGCTCCGACTCAGCAGCGGGAACTGCATGCCCATAATGACGATCGATGTACCATCAGTTAGTCACATTAACGCGCGCAATCGATCGTTTGTGCAGTTCAGTTGGTGAATGCGAAATGTGACGGCGGCACACTCGATCGTGCTAACCTTGTGGAGATAAAAGGACATGTCTCCTACTTCGACAACGACATCACTCTCGAGCTCGGTCATGCATCTCCTGGGGAAAAAGTCAAGACGGATGGATCACGTAAACATCTGGGATGCTCGTCAAATTTGCATGCGTGCTCGTGATCTCGAAACTACGACTGAGAAGTATATGGATCGGATCTTATAGATCGAAACAAACGATACTGAATGGGATAAACCTATACGATGTATTTTGTGGCAATAATGCTACACCTACGAACGAGCTTACGAAGACTTACGTAACTTTTCCTCAATAACTCTCTCGCCCCCCCCCCCCCCCCCCCCCCCCCCGATTTTAACTAGATGGGCCCCAGCCACTAATCCTAATCCAATTAACTACCACCAAGTCAGCCTTTACGTAAAAATCTCACGTAACTTTACGTGGGTCTAGCATCGCTCATTTTGTGGCGCGCGGGATTTCTTCAGCGCATGCATAAGATTGGACTTGATTCGCCAATGAAACTTTCCTTAAAATGGGCATTACATTTTCTCTACAATCGATATCCGCATTTCAAATCGAGCCGCCTAGACATGGAGATGAGGAGTGTTTTTGTCGTCTCCTCTAACCGTGGAAACTATGTTCTTAAAATCATGAGAGAAAGATGAAAATAATAATAATAAATATTTAAACTGAGGCAAAATACATATGCGTGATGATATAGAACCCACAAGAAAAAATTGGTCCAGTTGTGCCTAGAGAAAGATTCACATGTACAATGCATAAGAACATCGAGAATAATTCTGCATCTCGAAGTTCAGCGCGCGGCGGTAGAAAAATCAACCGAGGGAGAGGAGTAATCAACTAGGAGTATATGAATTATGAAATGAGGAAGGGGTATAACCATGTGAGGCCTTCGAGGACGAAGATGTCTGGCTTGGAACCCAGCTTCATGGTCACCATCTTCTTCTTCTCCCAGAATTATTCCACCTAGGCCAGTGGATCTAGGCCTTCTTCTCCCGGACCGAGCCAGGCGCCACCCCAAGGTAGGGTCTCTGTCTAGTGGATCTGGAGGGTACTCTTTTGAGGAAACGGAAGCCGAGGGAAGGGAGCGAGCAAGGATTTATTGGCAGGAAGAGATGGCGGTTGCGCATGCGGGGAGGGAGGTAGGGAGGGAGTACGTAGCTGAGGTGGCGCGCGCTGCAGGCAGATGCGCGATAGGACGAGCGATATGCATGCACGGACAGTTCAAAGCTTGGCCCTGGTCCAAAGGGGAGAGGTATGACTTCGCAGCCTGCATGTTCGATTTTTAATTTTTTTTGTTAATCTTCCGTAGTCATGGGGCCTACCTGTCAGTCGATTGTGCATCGTGTTCTTGGTCCATCGGTCACACCCTGTATCCAGTGGCGAATCTACGAAGAAAATAGAGGGTGGGCTTAAAATTATTTTTTGGCAGAAAAGCATCCAATCTATTTATCTTCAAACATGATAGTACAACGAACACCAGAAATAATAAAAATTATATCCAAATTCATAAACTACCTAGCGATGACCAGAAGCAATGAAGCGAATCGAAGATGTCCCACCGTCATTGCCCCTCCTTCACCGGAGCGGGCAAAACTTGTCCTAGTAGACAGTCGGGAAGTCGTCGTGCTAAGGCCCCATAGGACCAGCGCACCAGAACAGCAACCGTCGCCGATGAAGAGTAATGTAGATCAGAAGGATCCAACATGAAGACACACGAAGGAGACGAATGACGAACTGATTCGAGCAAATCCACCAAAGACAGATCCGTCGGAGATACACCTCCACACGCCCGCCAACGATGCTAGATGCACCACCGAAATGGGGGCTAGGCAGGGAGAACGTTATTCCATCTTCAGGAAGACGCCACCGTCTAGTCTTCCTGAGCAGGACAGAAATCCTACAAAACGCAAAAACACATCTAAAAACGGAGCCCTCTCATCAAGGGCCGGGATCCACTGCACCCATGGCCCTAAGGCCACTGATGAGGCGGACCAAAGGCGGCGCTGGCGGGAGGAAGAGGAACCCTATTTTTTTAGCCCCTCCCCACAAAAAAAAAGAGTCTGCTTAAAATTGATTTAGTAAACCAGACTCTATTCTTCACCAAACTTTGGAGCTGTTCAATAAGACGGTCATTTCCTTCTAATCGTATTGTCTAAATAAGCCCAAAGTTTTGTAAATACTACTGCAAATATATGCCGTTTATCGAAATTGTTTGGGATTTTTTAAAATAAAATGAAAATTTATTCTGTAAGATAGCCATTTTATTCTATCGGAATTATTTTTTAGGCCTGAAATAGATATTTTTGTATACTATAATGCAGTAGCAAGGGAAGGTCAAATACGGCTAGTTTCTCATGCATGACAAACATGTGAGGTAGGCAGGTTTGTTGGTTAGCTACTATCTCCGTTTCGAATGCACCCAGAATCAAAATTTTCTATTTCTGCACGTGAAGCTGTCCATGTGTAGATGGGCTAGGTAGTAGTAGAGAAAAATAATAATTTTTGGAGGGTAGGCTTTAACCTGTTGAAGCCTCCCTACTCGCTTTATTTCAAATTAAGTGTCGTTGATTTACTATAAAATTTCTCTACTCCCCCACGACACTTAATATGGAACGAAGGGAGTAGAGTCTATGTTGTGCAGATAGACGCTTGGGCTTGGGACGAACTGATGACTTGTCTCCTCTCCCAAGGTGCCAGTGTCATGCATCTGTTGGATAGAATTGCATGGATGACGTTTGCCTGGCTATATCCTCATAGTTACTAATTTCTGAGGAAACAGAGCCCTGCTAGAGCTTGAATTTAAAGACTTACTGGTACGTCAATTTTGCATCATGCTTTTTTACTGTTATTTATAATGTTTTGAAGTTATATTTCAATTTAGGGTTTTTTATTTCTGTGCCCCTGGTTCATTAGTTGTACCCATTCATCCCCACGCTCTTAACTTTTGCTCACTTTTCCCCACTCCCTAGCCCGAAACCCTCGACGTTGCCGTCGGGTCAATGCCTTTGACCGTTAACTCTGACGAGTGGGGCCGCGTAGGGCCGAGTCCACCTTTGACCGTTAACTCTGACGAGTGGGGCCGCTCCCGCGCCGCCCTAGACGAACCCGTATAGTGGTTTCGTATGCTGACCGTACAGTGATATTCGTATACGTGGGCGCATGCAACTGACCGCGGTCGTGGGGTAGCACGTGTCCATGGGACATGCCTGAAACGTCCCATCGTATAAAGAGGGGGAACCACCTCCCGGCGCATCGCCCCTACCATTTCCCCCAAATCCCCTCCCTGCCGCATCGTCTTCCTCTCCCCCACCAGCGTCGTCTCGCTCTCCTCCACTTCCTCCACCGCACCGTCTCGCTCTCCCCACCGCATCCTCTTCCTACCTTCATCACCTCCATCTGTCCGATGGCGGACGCTCGTGGCGACGCCGGCGCAGCGGTCGGAGATGTAGTGGAGCTGCAGGGCGCGGTGACCGCGGATGAAGAGAAGGATGTTGGCGGCGTCCACGGCGGTGCGGGGAAACTCGCAACCGCTGCAGATGTGGAGAAGGAGGTGGCGGGCTCCGCCTCAGCGCTGCCGGAGCAAAAGGTGACAGGCATCGAGCAACGCAGTCCATCTCGATGCGCAGCCTGGCGAGGAGCATGAGGTTTTTGCACTTGCTTGTTAGTTGCAATATTTAGGATATTAGTTTGTAGAGTTAGTTGCATCGGTTAGATTGTGATTCGTATGGTAGTACAGATGGTTAGAGTAGTTGGTTTGACGGATGGGCCGGGGTTTTCTGTATGGTGGGGGGATGGGGGTTTTTGTACTAGGGTTTTTTGGATTACATTCGTTGCAAAAATGTTAGATAGATCTGTATGAGAGATAGGGATCTTTGTGCTTCAATGCTACACAGATGTATGCTTATGAGATTTGTTTTTAATGCTACACAGATTGGGGTTTTTAATGCTAAAAACATGTATGTTTATTAGATTGGGTCCCTATTAGATTTATTTTTTAATGCTACGCAGATTGGAGTTTTGAATGTCATATGCCCAAATGGAATCCATTGATTAAGAAGTTATTTGATTCATTAGTATATAAATTTATCCATAATATGTAGTTATATTAGCTCTGTTATTCGATGTGTGTGCATGACAATGGAAAATGCAAATAGGATCATAGTATATTAGCCCTATGATCAATGTGTCATGTGTGCATATCTAAATTTTCAATTGGCTTCTATATTTACTAGTGATGGATGTAATTGTATATTCAGGAGGATGATAGTTGGGGGAAAAAGAGGAAGCTGGACCTTATTGGGTTCAAGGCCCCGTACGATCCAGGGTATAGTGGCAACAAAGAGTATGAGGTAAGCCTACTTGAAATGTAGATTGTTCATTTAGTTCCTTTGCCATGGTGTATATGAATATATAATGTATTAATGCCGCCCTCGCGAAAGTCCTGACTCCCCTTCCCAATTGATGTGATGATGTGTTTTAATTACTTTTGGTTGTTTGGTGAACTTTGTGTTGGGGAACGTAGCATGCAATTTCAAAAAACTTCCTACGCTCACGCAAGATCTATCTTGGAGATGCATAGCAACGAGAGGGGGAGAGTGTGTCTACGTACCCTTGTAGACCGAAAGCGGAAGCGTTTGACAACACGGTTGATGTAGTCGAAGTTCTTCTAGCTCCGACCGATCAAGCACCGAACATACGACACCTCCGAGTTCTGCACACGTTCAACGCGATGACGTCCCTCGCCTTCTTGATCCAGCAAGGTGTCGAGGAAGTAGATGAGTTCCGTCAACACGACGGCGTGGTGACGGTGATGTTGAAGTGATCCGCGCAGGGCTTCGCCTAAGCACCGCGAGAATATGATCGGGGGTGTAAACTGTGGAGGGGGGCGCCGCACACGGCTAACAATTGATGTTTTGTGCTTGTGAGGCGCCCCCTCCCCACATATATATAGGTGGGAGGGGAGGGGAGGCAGCCAGGGTGCCCTAGGGTTTGGCCGCCGCTCCCTAGGGGCTCTGCCATGCCTTGCACCCCCCTTTCCTTGTATACGGAAGGGGGAAGGAAAGAGGGGAGAGGGGAAAGGAAGGGGGAATCCTATTCCTGTCTTTCCTTTCCTCCTCCCCTTTCCTTCTCCACTTAGGCCGGCCCATATGGGGGGGGCGCATCAGCCCCTTGTGGCTGGTGCGTTTCCCCGCTTGGCCCATATCTTTTGCCGGGGGTGCCCGGAACCCCTTCCGGTGACCCAATATGTATCCGGTACCCTCCGGAACACTTTCGATGTCCGAATACCATTGTCCTATACATCAATCTTTACCTCTCAACCATTTAGAGACTCCTCGTCATGTCCGTGATCTCATCTAGGACTCCGAACAACATTCGGTCACCAAATCACATAACTCATATAACACTACATCGTCATCGAACGTTAAGCGTGCGGACCCTACGGGTTTGAGAACTATGTACCGAGACACCTTTCCAGTCAATAACCAATAGCGGAACCTGGATGCCCATATTGGCTCCTACATATTCTACGAAGATCTTTATCGGTCGAACCGTTATGACAACATACATAATTCCCTTTGTCCGTTGGTATGTTACTTGCCCGAGATTCGATCGTCGGTATCTTCATACCTAGTTCAATCTCATATCGGCAAGTCTCTTTACTCGTTCCGTAATACATCATATCGTGACTAACTCTTTAGTCGTTTGCTTGCAAGCTTATGATGTGTATTACCGAGAGGGCTCAGAGATACCTCTCCGATACTCAGAGTGACAAATCCTAATCTCGATCTATGCCAACCCAACAAACACCTTTGGAGATACCTATAGAGCATCTTTATAATCACCCATTTACGTTGTGACGTTTGATAACACACAAGGCATTCCTTCGTTATCCGGGGGTTGCACAATCTCATAGTCGAAGAAAATGTATTTGACATGAAGAAAGCAATAGCAATAAAACTGAACGATCAATATGCTATGCTAATGGATGGGTCTTGTCCATCACGTCATTCTTTTAATGATGTGATCCCGTTCATCAAATGACAACACATGTCTATGGTTAGGAAACTTAACCATCTTTGATTAACGAGCTAGTCTAGTAGAGGCTTACTAGGGACACGGTATTTTGTATATGTATCCACACATGTATCAAGTTTCCGGTTAATACAATTCTAGCATGAATAATAAACATTTATAATGATATAAGGAAATATAAAACAACAACTTTATTATTGCCTCTAGGGCATATTTCCTCCAGTCTCCCACTTGCACTAGAGTCAATAATCTAGTTCACATCGCCATGTGATTTAACACCAATAGTTCACATCTTTATGTGATTAACACCCATAGTTCACATCGCCATGTGACCAAAACCCAAAGGATTTACTAGAGTCAATAATCTAGTTCACATCGCTATGTGATTAACACCCAAAGAGTACTAAGGTGTGACCATGTTTTGCTTGTGAGAGAAGTTTAGTCAACGGGTCTGCCACATTCAGATCCGTATGTATTTTGCAAATTTCTATGTCTATAATGCTCTGCATGGAGCTACTCTAGCTAATTGCTCCCACGTTCAATACGTATCTAGATTGAGACTTAGAGTCATCTAGATCAGTGTAAAGCTTGCATCGACGTAACTCTTTACAACGAACTCTTTATCACCTCCATAACTGAGAAACATTTCCTTAGTCCTCTTTAAGGTAACTGAAAGTGCAAGTGGCACTTATACTATATTTTGGTGTGATGACAATGTGGTTAGTTGAACTAATATCGGTTGCTTAAGTTTATCTCAGGATATTGGTTCTAAGTGCCCACGATGGAGATGTGCGACCCCCCCATTTCAAAAAGGGCAAAGGCGTGGTATTTAGACGCTTCGAAGGTTTTAGTTTTGGTTTGCTTCGAGTCGTAGGAAAGACCGCACTATTAAGAGGGGTTTGTGTGGATGAAAGTCGTGTGGGAATGCCATTGCCGAGCCTTACTCTCTTATCCTTCCCACTCCGACCACCTAAAGAACCTAGTGTGTGTGCTGTGGTACTCAGAAAGCTTGCAACAGAAAGTTACTGGGTACCCCGTGCGCACGGGGTCCTTTGACCCCCGTGCGCACGGGGTACTGCGTAACTCTCTGAGTACCCCGTGCGCACGGGGTCTTTTGACCCCCGTGCGCACGGGGTACTGCGTAACTCTCTGAGTACCCCGGGCGCACGGGGTCTTCTGACCCCCGTGCGCACGGGGTGGTGTGATAGTCTCTGAGTACCCCGTGCGCACGGGGTCCAACGGGCAGAAATCCCGACCAGCTCAAGAACACTATATATAGGGCCTTCTTCCACCTCCAACCCTTAACGCTAATGTCTTGTTGAGCTCCACCATTGCTACACCCCATTTTGCTCAATACTCTCAATCCCTCCACCCAAACTTGTTGAAACTTTGGGGATTGGGAGAGCAAGACCCGATCTACAACTTGACCAAACCAAATCGCGTTCCCCACAACATTTCTTCCCCATTGACTTGTTACTCTTGGAGCTTGGGCTCCTAGGCGGTTAGAGGTTCCTCCGGAAGCTTCCTTGCTTGTGGTGTGCTCCGGAGAAGTTTGTAAAGGTGTGGTGGTCGCCTTCAAGACCAACCCCGAGTGATTCGAGGCTCATCCGTTGGGGGTGACTCGAAGGAGAATACGGTGAGCCTTCGGTGGCATTCCGCAAGCTTTGGCTCCGGCACCGCTCCAAACGGAGAGTAGCTCTTCCCCAAGGAAGAGTGAACTTCGGGTCCACGTCCTCGTCTCACTTGTGGTTAATCCTTTCCCGCACCTTACTTTGTGGTTGTTTGCTTGTTGGCTTGCTAATTATTTTGTTGCCTAGCATATTTTTCTTGGAGCTTGCTTGTCATATAGGTTGCATTCACCTAGTTGCATATCTAGTGAACTCTTTTATCCGCTTTGCCTTAAAAACGACAAGAAAGATTAAAATTTGTAGTCTCCTATTCACCCCCCTCTAGTCGACCGTATCGATCATTTCAATAACTAAGGATAATTTTGACCGCTATCCAGTGATCTATTCCTGGATCACTATTGTACCCCCTTGCCAAACTCATGGCAAGGTACACAACAGGTTTGGTACATAGCATGGCATACTTTATAGAACCTATGGCTGAGGCATAGGGAATGACTTTAATTCTCTCTTTTATCTTCTGCCGTGGTTGGGTTTTGAGTCTTTACTCAACTTCACACCTTACAATACAGGCAAGAACTCCTTCTTTGACTGCCATTTTGAACTCCTTCAAAATCTTGTCAAGGTATGTACTCATTGAAAGTCTTATCAAGTGGCTTGATCTATCTCTATAGATCTTGATGCCCAATATGTAAGCAGCTTCACCGAGGTCTTTCATTGAAAAATTCCTATTCAAGTATCCTTTTATGCTATCCAGAAATTCTATATCATTTCCAATCAACAATATGTCATCTACATATAATATTAGAAATGCTACAGAGCTCCCACTCACTTTCTTGTAAATACAGGCTTCACCGAAAGTCTGTATAAAACTATATGCTTTGATCACCTCATCAAAGCGTATATTCCAACTCCGAGATGCTTGCACCAGTCCATAGATGGATCGCTGGAGCTTGCACACTTTGTTAGCACTTTTAGGATCGACAAAACCTTCTGGTTGCATCATATACAACTCTTCTTTAAGAAATCCATTAAGGAATGCAGTTTTGACGTCCATTTGCCAGATCTCATAACCATAAAATGCGGCATTTGCTAACATGATTCGGATGGACTTTAAGCATCGCTACGGGTGAGAAAGTCTCATTGTAGTCAAATGCTTGAACTTATCGAAAACCTTTTGCGACAAGTCGAGCTTTCTAGGCAGTAACATTACCATCAACGTCAGTCTTCTTCTTGAAGATCCATTTATTCTCTATGGCTTGCCGATCATCGGGCAAGTCACACTTTGTTCTCATACATGGATCCTATCTCAGATTTCATGCCCTCAAGCCATTTATCGGAATCTGGGCTCATCATAGCTTCTTCATAGTTCGTAGGTTCATCATGGTCTAGTAAAATGACTTCCAGAACAGGATTACCGTAGAACTCTGGTGCGGAACGTGCTCTGTTCGACCTACGAGGCCCAGTAGTAACTTGATCTCAAGTTTCACGATCATCATCATTAGCTTCCTCTCTAGTTGGTGTAGGCATCACGGGAACAGATTTATCTGATGTACTACTTTCCAAATCGAGAGAAGGTACAATTACCTCATCAAGTTCTACTTTCCTCCCACTCACTTCTTTCAAGAGAAACTCCTTCTCTAGAAAGGTTCCATTGTTGGCAACAAATATCTTGCCTTCAGATTTGTGGTAGAAGGTGTACCCAATTGTTTCCTTAGGGTATCCTATGAAGACACACTTCTTCAATTTGGGTTCAAGCTTATCAGGCTGAAGCCTTTTGACATAAGTGTCACAACCCCAAACTTTAAGAAACGACAGCTTAGGTTTCTTGCCAAACCACAGTTCGTACGGTGTCGTCTCAACGGATTTAGACGGTGCCCTATTTAACGTGAATGCAACTGTCTCTAATGCATAACCCCAAAACGATAGTGGTAAATTGGTAAGAGACATCATAGATCGCACCATACCTAATAAAGTACGGTTACGACGTTCGGACACACCATTACGCTGTGGTGTTCCAGGTGGCGTGAGTTGTGAAACTATTCCACATTGTTTTAAATGAAGGCCAAACTCATAACTCAAATATTCGCCTCCGCGATCAGATCGTAGAAACTTTATTTTCTTGTTACGATGATTCTCCAATTCACTCTGAAATCCTTTGAACTTTTCAAATGTTTCAGACTTGTGTTTCATCAAGTAGATATACCCATATATGCTCAAATCATCTGTGAAGGTCAGAAAATAACGATACCCGCCGCGAGCTTCAACACTCATCAGACCGCATACATCGGTATGTATTATTTCCAATAAGTCATTTGCTCGCTCCATTGTTCCGGAGAACGGAGTTTTAGTCATCTTGCCCATGAGGCATGGTTCGCAAGTATCAAATGATTCATAATCAAGTGATTCCAAAAATCCATCCATATGGAGTTTCTTCATGCGCTTTACACCAATATGACCTAAACGGCAGTGCCACAAATATGCTGCACTATCATTATCAATTTTGCATCTTTTAACATCAATATTATGAATATGTGTATCACTACGATCGAGATTCAATAAACCATTTACATTGGGTGTATGACCATAGAAGGTTTTATTCATGTAGGCAGAACAACAATTATTGTCTGACTTAAATGAAAAATCGTATCGCAATAAACATTATCCAATAATATTCATGCTCAACGCAAACACTAAATAACATTTATTTAGGTCCAACACTAATCCCGAAGGTAGAGGGAGTGTGCGATGGTGATCTTATCAACCTTGGAATCACTTCCAACACACATCGTCACCTCGCCCTTAACTAGTTTATGTTCATTTTGCAACTCATGTTTCGAGTTACTAATCTTAGTAACTGAACCGGTATCAAATACCCTGGGGTTACTATGAACACTAGTAAAGTACACATCAATAACATGTATATCAAATATACCTTTGTTCACTTTGCCATCCTTCATCGCTTCTAGTGACCATTCCCTTTGCAGTAGAAGCACTCAGTTTCAGGCTTAGGTCTAGCTTTGGGCTTCTACACGAGAGTGGCAACTTGCTTGTCATTCTTCTTGAAGTTCCCTTTCTTTTCCTTTGCCCTTTTTCTTGAAACCAGTGGTCTTGTTAACCATCAACACTTGATGCTCTTTCTTGATCTCTACCTTCGCCGATTTCAGCATCGCGAAGAGCTCGGGAATCTTTTCCGTTATCCCTTGCACATTATAGTTCATCACGGAGTTCTAGTAGCTTGGTGATAGTGACTAGAGAACTCTGTCAATCACTATCTTATCTGGAAGTTTAACTCCCACTTGATTCAAGCGATTGTAGTGCCCAGACATTCTGAGCACATGCTCACTAGCTGAGCTATTATCCTGCATCTTGTAGGCAAAGTACTTGTCAGAGGTCTCATACCTCTCAACATGGGCATGAGTCTGAAATACCAATTTTAGCTCTTGGCACATCTCATATGCTCCGTGGCGTTCAAAACATTTCTAAAGTCCAGGTTATAAGCCGTAAAACATGGCGCACTAAACTATTAAGTAGTCATCATATCGAGCTTGCCAAACGTTCATAATGTCTGCATCTGCTCCTGCAATAGGTCTGTCACCCAGCGGTGCATCCAGGACATAATTCTTCTGTGCAGCAATGAGGATAAGCCTTAGATCACGGACCCAGTCCGCATCATTGCTACTATCATCTTTCAACTTAGTTTTCTCTAGGAACATATCTAAAATTCAAGGGAACGGTAGCACGAGCCATTGATCTACAACATAGGTATGCAAAAACTATCAAGACTAAGTTCATGATAAATTAAGTTCAATTAATCAAATAACTTAAGAACTCCCACTTAGATTGACATCCCTCAAGTCATCCAAATGATACATGATCCAAATCAACTAAACCATGTCCGATCATCACGTGAGATGGAGTAGTCATCAATGGTGAACATCTCTATGTTGATCATATCCACTATATGATTCACGTTCGACCTTTCGGTCTCCAGCGTTCCGAGGCCATGTCTGTACATGCCAGGCTCGTCACGTTTAACCCGAGTATTCCGCATGTGCAAAACTGTCTTGCACCGTTGTATTTGAATGTAGAGTCTATCACACCCGATCATCACGTGGTGTCTTAACACGACGAACTCTCGCAATGGTGCATACTTAGGGAGAACACTTATACCTTGAAATTTTAGTTAGGGGATCATCTTATAATGCTACCGCCGTACTTAGCAAAATAAGATGCATAAAAGATAAACATCACATGCAATCAAAATATGTGACATGATATGGCCATCATCATCTTGTGATTTTGATCTCCATCTCCAAAGCATCATCATGATCTCCATCGTCACCGGCTCGACACCTTGATCTTCATTGTTGCGTCGTGGTCATATCGCCAACTATTGCTTCTACAACTATCGCTAACACATAGTGATAAAGTAAAGCAATTACATGGCGTTTGCATTTCATACAATAAAGAGACAACCATAAGGCTCTTGCCGGTTGCCGATAACTTTTACAAAACATGATCATCTCATACAACAACGTATATCACATCATGTCTTAACCATATCACATCACAACATGCCCTGCAAAAACAAGTTAGACGTCCTCTACTTTGTTGTTGCAAGTTTTACGTGGCTGCTACGGGCTTCTAGCAAGAACCGTTCTTACCTACGCATCAAAACCACAACGGTGATTTATCAAGTTTGTTGTTTTAACCTTCAATAAGGACCGGCCGCAGTCAAATTCGATTCAACTAAAGTAGGAGAAACAAACACCCACCAGCCACCTTTATGCAAAACTAGTTGCATGTCTGTTGGTGGAACCGGTCTCATGAACGTGGTCATGTAAGGTTGGTCCGGGCCGCTTCATCCAACAATACCGCTGAATCAAAATAAGACATTGGTGGTAAGCAGTATGACGATCACCGCCCACGACTCTTTGTGTTCCACTTGTGCATATCATCTACGCATAGACCTCGCTCGGATGCCACTGTTGGGGAACGTAGCATGTAATTTCGAAAAAAAATCCTACGCTCACGCAAGATCTATCTTGGAGATGCATAGCAACGAGAGGGGGAGAGTGTGTCTATGTACCCTCGTAGACCAAAAGCGGAAGCGTTTGACAACGCGGTTGATGTAGTCGAACTTCTTCTAGCTCCGACCGATCAAGCACCGAACGTACGACACCTCCGAGTTCTGCACACCTTCACCGCGATGACGTCCCTCGCCTTCTTGATCCAGCAAGGTGTCCAGGAAGTATATGAGTTTCATCAACACGACGGCGTGGTGACGGTGATGGTGAAGTGATCCGCGCCGCGCAGGGCTTCACCTAAGCACCGCAAGAATATGACCAGGGGTGTAAACTGTGGAGGGGCGCGCCACACACGGCTAACAATTGATGTTGTGTGCTTGTGAGGCGCCCCCTCCCCACATATATATAGGTGGGAGGGGAGGGGAGGAAGCCAGGGCGCCCTAGGGTTTGGCCGCCGCCCCCTAGGGGCTCTGCCATGCCCTGCCCCCCTTTCCTTGTATACGGAAGGGGGAAGGAAAGAGGGGAGAGGGGGAAGGGAGGGGGAATCCTATTCCCTCTCTTTCCTTTCCTCCTCCCCTTTCCTTCTCCACTTAGGCCGGCCCATATGGGGGGGGGGGGGCGCACCAGCCCCTTGTGGCTGGTGCATTTCCCCTCTTGGCCCATAAGGCCCATATCTTTTGCCGGGGGTGCCCGGAACCCCTTCCGGTGACTCGATATGTACCCGGTACCCTCCGGAACACTTCTGGTGTCCGAATACCATAGTCCTATATATCAATATTTACCTCTCGACCATTTAGAGACTCCTCCTCATGTCCGCGATCTCATCCAGGACTCCGAACAACATCCAGTCACCAAATCACATAACTCATATAACACTATATCGTCATCGTACATTAAGCGTGCAGACCCTACGAGTTCGAGAACTATGTAGACATGACCGAGACACCTCTCCAGTCAATAAACAATAGCGGAACTTGGATGACTATATTGGCCCCTACATATTCTACGAAGATCTTTATCGGTCAAACCGTTATGACAACATACATAATTCCCTTTGTCCATCGGTATGTTACTTTCCCGAGATTTGATCGTCGGTATCTTCATACCTAGCTCAATCTCGTTATCGGCAAGTCTCTTTACTTGTTCCGTAATACATCACCTCGTGACTAACTCCTTAGTCGTTCGCTTGTAAGCTTATGATGTGTATTCGAGAGGGCCCAGAGATACCTCTCTGATACTCGGAGTGGCAAATCCTAATCTCGATCTATGCCAACCCAACAAATACCTTTGGAGATACCTGTAGAGCATCTTTATAATCACCCAGGTACGTTGTGACGTTTGATAGCACACAAGGCATTCCTCCGGTATCTGACAAAAAAAACAATAGCAATAAAACTGAACAATCAATATGCTATGCTAACGGATGGGTCTTGTCCATCACAGCATTCTCTTGATGATGTGATCCCATTCATCAAATGACAACACATGTTTACGGTTAGGAAATTTAACCATCTTTGATTACCGAGCTAGTCTAGTACAGGCTTACTAGGGACACAGTGTTTTGTCTATGTATCCACGCATGTATCAAGTTTCCGGTTAATACAATTATAGTATGAATAATAAACATTTATCATGATATAAGGAAATATAAAATAACAACTTTATTATTGCCTCTAGGGCATATTTCCTTCACTTTATGTGTGAACTGGGTGTGTTCTATGGATGGTATGGTACTATGATGTGTTCTATATATGCATGTGGCTATCTATATTGCGTATTTGTGTGTTTTTAAATTTGTGTGCTATGATTTGTTTAAGTTTTTATTTTCAAAGTTAGGCGCTGCAATGATCACACATGCTATTTCAGTGTTGCTTCACTAATCAGACATGCTGCAAAGAATAAGAAAAAAGAGCAAATAGTCCATGATTTTATCAAATATTCCAATAACAGAGCAAAAAACAACATTTGAATGAAGATGTAATGATTTGTGTAATAAAGGAGTATTATCCTAATTATTTGTCTCATGTTTATTAATCAAATGCATGCTTTTCCCACCAGCATGTCTCATTATCCGATGTTTTGAACTGACATTCGACAGGATATTATAAATTCAAAAATATGCAAAAAAAAGAAAACCTTGGCAACCTATCTATGTTTGTGTAGGAGATCATGTGTGCAAAATTTGAGGTGATTTAGAGGAGGTCAAAGAAATTTGAATTTGAGAAATGTGCTCCAAATGAGCTCCCAGGCTAGGGTAAACAGCCCCATTTGTAATCAACTTTTTTTGGACCTACTCTAAATGACCCAAATGTTTTTTATTAACACCTATTCAATCTATTATTCAATCTATATAGTGTAGATTCAAAGTCTCACTATTTTTTGAATTAATCTTCATATTTTTACATTTACTTTTGAAAAATATGCTTTAATATAAAAACTATTAAAAACACGTTTAAAATATGAAAATGGAAAACTAAGTTCAGATCCTTCTTATTCACTTTGAAATAAAGCTTTGGTGATTTTTTTGATTTTTTTTAAATTTTTCAAAAACAGAAGGCAACCCTACCTCCTCTCCTTGAACTCTATGAAATGTTGCACGTGATAGCTCATATGTGTGAAGGTTTTTTCATGAAAATGACCATAGACCAAGTTTATGACTTTTGGTTGGTAACATATCACATAAGACAACATTGTGCGCAGGTTATATATTTTTTGATTTTTTTAAATTAATGGTGCTTGTTTGACCTCGATCGTGCCAGCTAGGTTTTTTTAAATGTCTGTATACCATGCTTAGTATTTTTTTCTCGTTAGTGTGTCTTATAAAACGACGAATGGCGAAGGTTTCATATTTTTTGATTTTTTTAAAATTAGTTATGCTCTGTCAAAGCCTTGAAAACCCCGTTGACCACCTCAAAGCCCCTCTAAACCCCGCGGGGTTTTGTCTACCCTAGCTCCGAAAGTCAGCCCTCCGATCATACCCTGGCACCAAGCGACAACCCTCAGATGTGGTCTTCTAGAAGGAATTCGGTGGGCAGGCTGCGTGCAGGTTCCACGCCGTTGGATCACATGGACGACTCCGCATAGTTGGATCGTGGGGTGATCCGCGAGAGGTGATCCTGTTGGTTGTGCTCGGCCGCTTGCCCACCACTGACTCCGCGAAAAAACATAGTGATTGGGCCCAAAAGGAAACCAAGCTCTGGTTGGGCCGTCGAATTGCATCGTTTGCTTTGTTTTTTGTGAACGTGATGGCTCTGTTTTTTTTTCATCGTTTGAAATTACACAACAATTGATATTGCCTAGAAAATTTAGTTCTTTTTGTTCAATAAAAATGCAAAATGACCAAATTTATAAGGGCCAAATTTATTTTTATCATGCAAAATGGCCACATACTATTAAAAAATTGTCTCTTTTTGTTCATATAATATATATGACCACGGATTCCCATGCGTGTAATTAGCTTCTTTTTCTTCTTCTTTTCAAACCATGGTTTCCCACGCGTGTACACTCCCGATGCCGTGCTGGGTGTGAAAACGGGCTACTTCACATTTGACCCCGTTATTGCCACGACGAAATAACACGTAGCACTACGGCCATTTAAGCCACCCTCTGCCTCTGCCATCTCTCATCCATCTCCCATCCTCTGCCATCTGTCCTTCTTGCTCTTCCATCCCTTCTCCTTCTTATGCACATCCCTCAGCCATGCAGTACACCGGACCAACCTACCGCTTCCCACCACCGCGCCGGAGAGGCTCTACCCTATGTGTGTACGTTGAGCGCACACTACGTGTGTGGGCGATATCAAGATGGAGGATCACAAGGAACTTCATCGAGTTCTTCCTCGCGGCCGGCTACCGCCACCTCCCGCGGGGATCTCCAACGATGTTCCGCGTCGAGGAGGTCATCCAAAATGGGGTGGTGGTTGCTCTCCTTGCCCACTTCACCAACACATTCGACGCCTTCTACCTCCTTGGCCGGGTGTTTTGGTGTGGCTGTGAGTTCATCGCTTTCACCAGCCACAACATGTTCACGGAGTACACCAACATCTTCCCCACCGCGTCGCACATGCACACTCTTCCGTACCCCATCGACAACGCCCCGGAGGAGCAGTGAAGGGCGCCCGGAGGAGGAGCGAGGTGGAGAAGGCGGCGGCTAGGGTTCTAAACCCTCTATCTATTTTTGAGTCTATGTTATGTTAGTAATTGAACTATGTTGGAGATGCTATGGGCTTGTTGGCCCTTTTATTAAGTTCTATTATTAAGTTTTCTATCTATTCTATTATTAAGTTCTTCCTAGTTTGAACTATGTGATCGTGCTATGGGCTTGTTGGCCCTATCTACATATTTGTTGATTGTTTTCTTAGAGAGATCGCTTTGTTAGTAACCACCTAGTGCATGCAGCCACAACGAACCCTTCTCTTTTTTACACAAGCCACAAATATGTAGCCACCTAGCTAGTGCATGCAACCACAAATATATAGAACATATTGTTCAATTTATTTGTCGTAGCAAAACAGGTGCTGATGCGAGTGGACCGAAAAGGCTGAAACTAATCGTAAAAAAATGATGCTCTAAATCGAGGAGACAAGCGTGCGAGAAGAGAGGAACCAGCGGTAGTGACCATCGCTGCATCCGTGGCAGCTGGCGTGCATGAAAGTGGCTCGGTCAGTGCATCGTGGCAGCACACATCAGCGCATGCAGGCTCGGTCGGCACATCGTGGCGGCGCGCATCAACGCATGCAGGCAGGCTTGCTGGGTGCATGCATAGCAGGCTTCTGTCGTGGCGGCGCGTGCAGGCGTTTAATGCAAGGGACGACCCAATGAAACCACAGCCCAACGGTTGAACAACGACACCGCCCAATGTGGCCCCACTTGTCAGGTCCAACGGACGACACAGTCCAGCACGGCCCCACTCGTCAGAGTTAACGGTCAAGCCATTGACCCGACGGCAACGTCCGTTGTGACCCGTTCTAAGGGTTTCAGGCAAGGGAGTGGGGAAAACTGAGCAAAAGTTAAGAGCGCGGGGATGAATGAGTAGAGCTAAGGAACTAGGGGCACAGATGTAAAAACCCTTCAATTTATGATGCAATTCTAATGTCTTTTCTCCCTTATATTTTAAGTTACTCCCTCTGTTCCTAAATATAAGTTTTTTAGAGATTCCAATGCAGACTACATACGGAGCAAAATGAGTGAATCTACACTCAAAACTACATCTGTATATAGCCCGTACTGAAATCTCTAAAAGGTCTTATATTTAGAAACGAAGGGAGTATATCACAAGAGGGAGATTGTTGGTGGCTGTAATTTCGAGCCTAAAAAAGCTACAACAGAGATAGCTATTCTTTGGAGCTCCAAATGACATAAAACTTTACAGACAATTATTTCGGAATATATAAAAAATACTGGAAGAAAGAAGTACCCGAGAAGATCCATGGTGGGGCCATGCCACATCTTAGATTTTCCCAAATCTGGTACGTTAAAAATTTCACAGGGAATTAATATTTTTCTCAAAAACCCTTGCTTGCTCTCTAGTTAGCTAACATTGCCTAGGATTTGCTCAATGATTGACTTTGATTGCTTGAGTGATCAACCTAGAGGGTTAAAGGCCCTATGCAACAAGTAGAAACCTAGCTAGCAATTGGTTGAAACCAAAACAAAAACTTAATAAAAAAACCTAAAGGGGTTAAACAGAAAATAATTGCCAAGGAAAATTAATAAAAAAATATTCCAAATGAAATGAAGAAGGGTCAAAAGAAAATCAATTTAATAAACAGAAGTAAAATATTTTGGAGAATAAAAATATTCAAAGAAAATATATAAAACAAAGCCTAGAAATAAAATGCAGAAAATATTTGACCAAACTACTCAAATAAAATGTTGACACAATCATAAATATCCAGAGACGAATTTAGGGCAAGTTTACTTTTACAAGAAAAATCAAATTCAGAATCAAATGAAAATAATAGAAGAAACATAAAAGGAAAACAAAAAAGAAATAAAAAAGACTAGGCCACCCAGCCAGGCGAGCCGGCTCGGCTAGCCAACCTATCTACGCATGAGCGCACACCCGAGCCCATGCGCACTCAACCTCTCTTCCCTCTCTCCCACTGACGCACGGGTCCCATGTGCCAGCTTCTCCCTCAGCCTCCCACAACCCCTCCCACGCCCACGCCGCGCACCCGACGCACGCCCGCGCCCACATTCCACCACGTCCAGCCCGAGGATGATATCCTATTTAAAACCCTCCCCTCCCTCTATCTTTTGCCCCAAGCCGTGACCCCTCTTGCCGCCAGTCTGCTCGCCGGTGAACCACCAACTGCCGCCTTGACCCAGCTCGCTCCGGTGTCAGTTTCGATGAGCTCAGCCCCTTCTGCCGCCTTGACCTAGCACGTAGACACACCTCCGAGACATCACCACGTCGACCCGAGCTTCCTGGAACCCCAAGGTCCTCGGAGGCCAAAGCTCTCTGCTGCATCGTCGTTGTTTCCAGTGAGGCGAGCATGCCCTTGATCCATTCACCTTGTCCACCATATTTGTCGTGCACTACAACGTCCTTTAACCCCATCCATTCATCACCAGGTGCTCGTTTTCTTTGTGCGCATCCACACCCAAGAGCTCCGTCGCTCGTTGCTTCTACGGTGAGCTCGCCCTGCTCGTCTATGTCACCCTCGATGCACGCCAAGGCCACCATCGACCTCTCGCTGTGCAACACCACATCCCCCCGAGACCCTCGCCGTCCTCGGAAACCTATGGAACGCCAGATCTAGTGAGTTCCGAGCAGTCCACCACCGTCTTCAACATTTCCAGCGTCAATCCGATGAGCAACCCCTCTGATCTATTTTAGCTGTTAGATCTAGATCGCACGACACACAATAGATCAGTTAAAACGAATCGGTGTAAGCCAATAGAAACACACCACATGTCCTGCCTTATCCAAAACATTATCTAGAATAATGTTTGTTAAATTGAATTTAAATGGCAGTTTTACAGAAAACCCCCTGAAACTTCAAACACTCGCAACTTTTATTTTGTTAATCCAAATTTAGTGATTCTTTTTTGCAAAATGATCCTTATGAAATTTAATTTCACTTAGTTTAATAATATTAAACTTTTGAATGTTTAAAACTCAATTTCAAACAGAATGGAATCAAACTTAAATGGGGCATAACTTGCATACTATAAATCCAAATTAATTGATTCTTTTTGTAGAATAAACCTAGTGAATTGTAGTTTCAACTTATGTGACAAAAACTCAAATTTGAATAGTTTAAATTATGAATTGAAATAAAATTCAGTTGAAGCTAGAATTCAAATGAAATTTAAAACTATTTATGTTAACTTTTAAATAGAATACCTAAATGAAATAATTCCTTGTGCAACTAAGGTCAGAAACTTAAACTAAACTTTACTAAATATATTTGGATTATTGTTTGATTTTAGGGAATTTAATTTATTTTAATTGAATTCAAGCTTAGTTTGGTTATAACTTTAAAACAATAAATCCAATTTGAATAAAACCTTTTGCATTGCAATTAGGAAACCCAAAAAGAAAACCTTAGTGAATAATGATGGATTTATATGTAACTTTAGGGAATTAAATAAACTTTAATTAAGTCCAAACTTAAGTAAAATTTGAAAACTATTTGCAGTTAGTAAATGATTCTGGATTATATTTGACTTTACTTTAAACTTGAATTGAAATAGATAAACTTTAGTAATTATATTGCATTTTGGCTTTAGGGGAAATAATAAATGTGAACCAACATTAAATGAAAGCTATTAGAAATGAATTCATGAACCAACATTATTTAATTATGAAACATTTTTGAAATTGAACCCAGCTTTAATAATTCAAAGCTAGATTGAACTAAAATCAAATCTCTATTCAAATGCAATTCAATTTGAATTCAAATAAGGTGAACCCTAATTCAAATTCAAATTGAATTATAAGTCAAACAAATTGATGAACTCAAAATGAAACTAAAAAACATAGTGTATTCAAACTCATGAAAGGTTAACAAATTTAAATTGTCATTCAAACTTGAACATGAACTTGGCTATCCAAGATTCATAGACATGACTCATGTTGTTAAGATTCTTTTGATTGGGTTGACAACCACAACTTGACATCACATACTCCTTATGTGATGAACCCTTTCCATTGGAACTTGCATGTGAACCCTTATGTCACATGTATTTCAAGTGTCAACCACTATGTTGATACTTGACACATGATCTCATGACACAGTCTACACCGATACCATGCACTACACTATTGTTTGTTAGATTGTTTTGTATGGTTATTTACAAATACTCGCTACATTCGATATATTGCTCGAAGAGCGAGAAGAGTAGCTTTATCAAGATCGTGTGTGTGAAGAAGAACTTCAATAATTACTAAGATTTATTTATGTGAAGAACATTAATGATTACCAGGCAAGTTGCACTTCTTCTAAAATTACACCTTGTTGTGAAATGTTGAATGCCTGTGTGGGTGTGATAGAATGGAATGAGATTATATGATAGCCATGGGTTTGTAAAGGGGTAGCCGTATGTAGAAAAAAGGTAGTCATGAGTTGGCAAGGTCATGAGTTGGCAGAGTCATGTGTCGGTAGAGTCACTCGTTGGCAAGGTCATGTGTTTGCAATGTCATGAGTAGGCAGAGTCATGTGTTGGCAGTGGTTGGTCATGTGTTTGGCAAAGGGAATGGGTTGTGACACTGAACATGCAAATAGTTGGGCGGTGGAACCTATGTTCCCGATGTCTAAATAGTTAAACATGAATTTGGTTTTCTAACTAACTTTACTTCAAAGTAGTGTTACTTGTCGATACATTCAAAGTATCGACCCTTGTGGCTACAACGTATCATGTTGCATGATTTTTGTATCGAAGAAGAGATACGAAGTAGGGTTATGACGCTATGCTCCATTGCTGCCAGTGTGTGGATGGACGCCACAAGGCTAGAATACTATTTCTGCTACATGATTGTAATGTAAGTTGACCCATGAGCCAACAGATATGTGATGTAGTAAAGACTGGATCTGCGATGTAATACTATGACATGTGTTATTACTTGGCATTTCATCGTCAACTTTGCATGCTAGCAACCGATCCAGGGACTAGCACATAAAGCACCGATATTCAGGGCCCCTCAAGGGAACGGGTCATGACAGGCCACAAGCCTAGGGGTCGTGCCCTACCCTCCAGGGCATGCCACATGAGCTTGTGGGCTCCACCGAGGCCCACCGATGCCCATCTTCTGCTATATGAAGCCATTTATCCTAAAAAAAGGAGAAGACTTTCAGGACTAGCCACCGCCGTCTCGAGGCGGAACTAGAGGTAGAGCACTTTTGCTCTCTGATGGAGCGATTCTGTCGGGGATACTTCCATCCGGGAGGGGGAAATTGAAGCCATCGTCATCACCAACAACCCTCTCATCTTTGGGAGGCCCATCTTCATCAACATCTTCAACAACACCATCTCATCTCAAAACCCTAGTTCATTTCTTGTGTTCAATCTTTGTATCAGAACCTTAGATTAGTACGTGTGGGTGACCAGTAGTGTTCATTACATCTTGTAGTTGATGCTAGTTGGTTTACTTGGTGGAAGATTATATGCTCAGATTGTTAATCACTTATTTATCTCCTCTAATCATGAACATGAATATGGTTTGTGAGTGGTTCTATTTGTTCTTGAGGACAAGTGAGAAGTTTTGTTATAAGTAAACATGTGAAGTTGGTTTCCATTCAATGTTTTGATGATGTTTTATGTTGTTATTCCTCTAGTGGTGTCGTGTGAACGCCAGCTACATGATACTTCACCATGCTTGGGCCTAGGGGAAGGCATTGTGGAATTATTTTGTAGATCATGGGTTGCAGGAGTAACTGAAACCTAAACCCAAGTTTATGAGCTATTCCATAAGGGGTTGTTTTCGATCCATATATTTCATGCTATGGTTAGATTTATATTAATTCTTCTCTTGTATTTGCGGATGCTTGCATGGAGGGGGTAATTGCTACTTGTAAACTGCGTTGGGATTTTCCACGAAGAGGAGGGGAGAAGTGTTGGGAAACGTAGTAGAAAACAAAAAAATTCACCCTACAATCACCGAGGAACAATATGAAGATGCATAACGGGTTGAGATCAACAATCGTTACCGACACCGGGAGTGCAGCGGAAGTAGACGAGTGATGACCCACAAGTATAGGGGATCAATCGTAGTCCTTTTGATAAGTAAGAGTGTCGAACACAACGAGGAGCAGAAGGAAATGACAAGCGGTTATCAGCAAGGTAATTTCTGCAAGCACTGAAATTTTCGGTAGCAGGTAGTTTGATAGCAAGATAATTTACAACGAGCAAGTAACGATAACGGTAAAAAGTGCAGTAAGGTAGCCCAATCCTTTTTGTAGCAAAGGACAGGCCAGATCAAACTCTTATAGCAAGTAAAGCATTCTTGAGGGTACACGGGAATTTCATCTAGTCACTTTCATCATGTTGGTTTGATTCGCGTTCGCTACTTTGATAATTTGATATGTGGGTGGACCGTTGCTTTGGTGATGTTCTTACTTGAACAATCCTCCCACTTATGATTAACCCCCCTCGCAAGCATCCGCAACTACGAAAGAAGAATTAAGATAAAATCTAACCATAGCATTAAACATGTGGATCCAAATCAGCCCCTTACGGAATAGCGCATAAACTAGGGTTAAGCTTCTGTCACTCTAGCAACCCATCATCTAACACTGGTACGCGTTGGTGCTATACAAACAGTTTTTAACCCCTTTCCGCGACAGCATTTGGAACCGTCGCCAAGTGAGTGTGGGAGATAGGGGGGTCCTTTCCACACGACCCAGAAATCGTCGGGGATAGGCCCTCCTGGGACACCAAATGAGCTCGTGTGCGATCGGGCGAGGCATCAAAACCCAATCATTTCCGTAGGTATGTACATCCCACACGGTGAATCCCAGAAAAACATTTCCGTAGGTATGTATATCACACAGAGTCAATCCAAGGAATACGTTTCCGTTCTTATGTACATCCCACACAGTCAATCCAGGGAAAACGTTTCCGTTCTTATGTACATCCCACACAGTCAATCCAGGGAAAACATTTCCATTCGTATGTACATCCCACACAGGCAATCCAGGGAAAACGTTTCCGTTCGTTTGTACATCCCACACAGTTTTATGTGTAGGCTCGTGTGTGAAAGGTGTAACTATCACACACGCTCTGCCTTGGTTAATTGTTTGCTTTTATCAACTCATCACACACGATTTGATGAAGAAAACTGTGTGGCATTAGGCTATCCATCACAAGCGCTTTTACTGCTAGAACCGTTTGTAAAGTTCCATGACATATTTAGCAGGTTTATTAGTTTACAGTTAATAATTCCAGTATTATGCAAATTCACATTTCATATCGAACAGCTGTTTGCCAATTTCATATCAGGCACATAAATATATTATAACATCACAGTACGATAGCTACATGAAAACAACACAATACAACATATAGCTAGTTCAACTTCATAAGAACAATATATTCATTTCCCTAATCGAGATCATCCAGGCTCGTCTTATCCACCTATGCTTTCAGTTTAGTAAGAACCTATTTTGCACTGGCCAACTGGGAAAGTGCCTCCTCCTTCGCCAACACCATTTTAGCAAAGTCTGATTTAAAAAATATGAGCTCATTCTCCACCTTCCTCTTTTTATCCTGCATCTTCAAATGTTCTTCAGTGTTGACAACACTTTCTCTAAGCCTACGTCTGTTCTCTTCCTCATACATGCTCCAGAGCTTCGCTAGGCACATCTTCAAAGACTGTGGCCACTCTTGATCAACCCACTCCAAGTAAGAACACTTCCATTCATCCTATAATATTTAAAACTAGATCAGTAACAATTGTAGGGGAAATGGGTTTATAGCAACATAGAAAATCACCAACGCTTATTTTGAAAAACTGAAGAAAGATGTTAATTATGACATATCTTCTCAAAAAGATCAATGTGCAAATGAATTAATTGCTACTGAGACAACAACCAAATTCTGGAACATCAGAAGCTATAATTAACTTCAACAACGCTACAAGTTCTTACTCATGTACAATAAATAACAAATTGAACCTTTTATGAGGAAGGTAAATATAACTGCAACAGCACAGCGACAGTGTTTGGATGACAGCAAATTGATACTAACAGGTGTGTACATGCACAAATTTAGGAACATAGAACTAATAGCACTAAGGCCGTCCACTATGTATGCCAAAACTGGTGTAAAGACAACTGTTGCTACATCTCGCACCGGTGCCCTGCACTGACGAGCCGATGCAGCGGAAAAAAATCAGGGACCCGGACACCGGAGCACCTAGTTGCTCCGGTGCCCAGTTCCTTCGTGCCATAAAGATTTAGTATTTTACTGCTTGGCTGCTCGGATGTGTGGACCGAAGTTGGCTGCACAAACTGCTGAAGCAGTGCCAAATAATTTTCTAATGGCACCGCTGATGAGATGACAACAATTTTAGATACTAGGTACAAACTGTGACACTGTCTTAGGATGCGTTTGGTTGAAGGTGTGGTATGAATGGGTTGGGACCGTGACCGTGTCTGAATCACATCTAACAAATGATTTTTAACAACGAAAGAGGGTCTAACCTTCTCTGCACATGCCAGAAACTTCCTCCCACTGTCCACAGATTCAAACGCAACTAGTTTCATGCATGGAGATTGATGGTGACAACGAGCAGATAGATCTTTAGCCACCCCGCTCCATTCATTGCCACTGATGGTCCTAGGGAGCTACAAGAGGAAGAAATGACTCAAATCCTTCATTCCAAGTCATAGCCCGAGAGAGAGAAGAGAGGCATACCCGGGTGGTGAAGGAGTCATCGCCGGAGGAGGAACCGCTGGAGAGGTCTTTGAAGAAGACCATGGCGACCCCGGCGGTAGGATGCGAGACGGCGAGAGCGAGGAAGCGGCTATAGCTTAGGAAGGAAGGAATGAAGGAAGGAGGAAATAGGGGAAATGTGCCTTGTGGTCGGGGAGAAAAGGGGGTGGGGAAGGGGGGAGGGGGCGGGGGTAGATATTTTGGCGGTAGGCCAAATTTTTGGAAATGTGGAGGGAAACTTTGCACGCGGTGCCGTCGGACCATTCACTTTGAACGATTGTGTGCATCGCAAACGATTCTTCTGCTTTACGCGCATGGGATGAGTTTGATAATTCAAATTTTGGTGGAAATTTCCCCGGGTACGTCATTGCATAATTTAACATCGCTTGCTAATTTGGGCACACAAAAGAGCGTACAACAGACAAACCACACTTACTGAAACGAGCAATTTTAGTAATTAAACAGAGCCAGTTGACCTAAATATTGCTCTAACAAAAGACCAGCATTAAAAACAAAGCCTAAGTACGCATAATTTTAAAAAATCCGCCGCCTCACCGGCCTATGCATCACCGGTGTGAGACGAGACATCGATGAGTTGTCTTGGCGACATGCCACCGTTGGTGGACTCCGCGTCCCCCCTGCCAAAGTCGACCGCGTCCTCGCCCTCGTCCTCGGCGCCGCCATCAAGGTTGTAGTACTCGTAGTAGTGGCTACGCCAGAGCTCGCGTTGGTACTCCACCGCCGATTCCTCGACAGACAGACTCTTCTCTACCTCGACTTCGGCCACGCGCAACTCCTGCTCCCGGCGCTCCTCGATCTCCGCCGCCTCCTGCATCTCTAGCTCCCGCTCGGTGACCTCATGAGGAAGCAGGTGCTCCATGGCCACCGCCGCCTTTTCGGACGTGGGTTGCATGCGGGAGTCCGAGGTGGCCTGGAATATCTTGGCATGTGCATACTCGATCTTGGCGTGGATGGCCTCGACTCGGGCCAGGGCAACATCGGCGGCACGGAGGGCAGCTCAAGCACTCTCGGCGTTTGCAGCCGCTGTCGCAGCAGCAACTGCAACTGCCCTGTCGGCTACCACAAACGCCCTCTCAGCGGAAGCGGCCGCGCTCAATGCGGATGCGGTGGCACTCTCGGCGTAGGCGGCCGCGCTCTCGGTGCAGGCGGCGGGGTTCGGGGGGGGGGGACGCGGCCATCATACGGGCCTTCACGAAGCGTTCCCACGGTGTCATCTTTGCAAGAAGGGGGTGCGGGAATGGGCATCGAGATTCGGGGGTTGTCGGCTCTGGAGCAGACGAGCCGGCGAAGCTTAAGGAGGGTGACTTAAATAGACCGAGATATTTTCATCGCAAACGGTTCCTAGAAAACAACTCTGTGTGATGTTGTAGTTATTTTTTATTAGCTGTGAAAGACGAATTTGGAGTAAAGTGGCAACGGATGGTGTTTTAAATGAACGAGAAATTTTGTAGTACTAATACAACTGTTATGTCAAATTTTGGAAAATTTCAGGGGTCATTTGAACTTTTAAGACATTTAAGTGATTTTCTAGCCATTTAATGACCGTAATTGAAATTTGAACTACATGTACATGCAACAGCTAACCATAATGGTTTGAAAAGTCATATTTTGTGTGTGATTTAATTCGATGTGCAGTAAATTGGAGGGACTTTTCAAAGATATTGGTCTAACGGCTATGACACAATTAAGCATGGAGTGCCATGGCATTTACATTCCAAAAAAAGAAAAAAAAATCAGAAACACATGAAACCTTGGTTGATGTAATGTCATGCCACCAAGATGATGTGGTAAAAAAATTGGCATGTGTGAAGAAAGTTTGGACACACACCCCTCACAAACCGGAGCAACTCACTAGAAGGCACGTGGTTCCGAAAGGGAACAATGCATGTTTGACGACGAACGGGAGATAGCTTCCTCTTACGGCCTTCAATTTTTTCTATGTTTAACGTGCACTAATACAACTATACTGTGAAAATTTGGAAAATTCTAGAGGTCATTTGACCTTTTAAAGACATTTAAGTGATTTTATAGCCATTTAATGACCGTAATTCAAAACTACATCTACATGCAACGGCTAACCATAACGGTTTGAAAAATCATATTTGTGTACTTGTGTGTGAGTTAATTCCATGTGCAGTAAATTAGAAGGAATTTTCAAACATAGTTGTCTCACGACATGGACACATGCATATGTATGCATGGAGTGCCATGGCATTAAAATTCGAAAAAATTAACAAAATACCTGAAACACATGAAACCTTGGTTGATATAATGTAAAGCCACCAAGATGATGTGGTAAAAAATTGCAATGTTTGATGAAAGTTTGGACACACACCCCTCACAAACCGGAGCAACTCACTAGAAGGCTCATGGTTCCGAGAGGGAACAATGCATGTTTGATGACGAACGGGAGATAGCTTCCTCTTACGGCCTTCAATTTTTTTCTACGTTTAACGTGCACTACTACAACTGTAGTGTGAAAATTTGGAAAATTCTAGGGGTCATTTGACCTTTTAAAGACATTTAAGTGATTTTCGAGCCATTTAATGACCGTAATTCAAATTTGAACTTCATCTACATGCAATGCCTAACCATAACGGTTTGAAAAATCATATTTGTGTACTTCTGTGCGAGTTAATTCCATGTGCAGTAAATTAGAAGGAATTTTCAAACATATTGGTCTCACGACATGGACACATGCATATGTATGCATGGAGTGCCATGGCATTTTAATTCCAAAAAATTAAAAAATGATCAGAGAAACCTTGCTTGATGTAATGTCATGCCACCAAGATGATGTGGTAAAAAAATTGGCATGTTTGACGAAAGTTTGGACACCCCCCCTCACAAACCAGAGCAACTCACTAGAAGGCTCGTGGTTCCGAAAGGGAACAATGCATGTTTGACGACGAACGGGAGATAGCTTCCTCTTACGGCCTTCAATTTTTTCTACGTTTAATGTGCACTAATACAACTATACTGTGAAAATTTGGAAAATTCTAGCGGTCATTTGACCTTTTAAAAACATTTAAGTGATTTTATAGCCATTTAATGACCATAATTCATATTTGAACTACATCTACATGCAACAGCTAACCATAACGGTTTGAAAAATCATATTTGTGTACTTGTGTGCGAGTTAATTCCATGTGCAGTAAAATAGAAGGAATTTTCAAACATATTGGTCTCACTGCATGGGCACATGCATATGTATGCATGGAGTGACATGGCATTTAAATTCCAAAAAATAAAAGAATATTAGAAACACATGAATCCTTGCTTGATGTAATGTCATGCCACCAAGATGATGTGGTAAAAAAGTTGGCATGTTTGACGAAAGTTTGGACACACACCCCTCACAAACCGGAGCAACTCACTAGAAGGCTCGTGGTTCCGAGAGGGAACAATGCATGTTTGATGACGAACGGGAGATAGCTTCCTCTTACGTCCTTCAATTTTTTTCTACGTTTAACATGCACTATGTCGGAGTAAATGGCCACGGGTAGCCTAACCGACTGCCCCTGGTTCTTCTGAAAAAATTATCAGGCCTTCAGGCCTCCAAGCACTCCGAGCATTGGGCCGCCTTCCCTGGCCGGCTACCTCTGAAGCCGACTCCCGGAAGGCGACCCAGCCTCACCAACTCCTCCCCAAGACAACTACGGGGTGGCCGACTCCAAGAAGCCGGCCAAGAAGGACGCCGACTCCTAGGAGCCGGCCGAGACCCTAACCACCAAAGCTGTTCCCACATAACAGCGACACGACGGGGTATGGCCACAGTGCGGCCCACTACCCCCAAAGCCCGAGGCGGGCGTGGCTACAGGAGGCCATACGGGACGGCCATCTCCCGTGCGGCTCGGCACTGTAGCCATGCTGGCCTCGACGTCACCCACGACTGACTCCCGTACGGCCCGCGGGCGGCGGGCCCCTTCAGCCAGAGAGAGGCGTGAAGGCGGCCCGGCCTTTTCCAGTCGGCCAAGAGCGTAGCCGGCCTCCAGAAGCCGGCTACTCCCTTCCTCGAAGCAGGAGCCCCATTAAGGAGACAAGACGAGGTAAGGCTACAGTGAGAGCCCCCGAGGCGGCCCACTGTAGCCACGCTTACCTCGACAAAGCCCTCGTCATCAGAGGCGCGGCTACAGTAAGCAGCCGCCGACAAGACCCTAGGCGGTGGGGCCGGCCTGTCGACCAAGTAGCCGGCAGCCGGCGGGACCCACCAGCCGGCGGGACCCACCAGCCGGCGGGACCCACCAGCCGGCGGAGAAGCCGGCGAGCGTAGACACTGACGGCTGGGACCAGAGCCCAGCCGGATTACCATTGTACCCCCGGGGGGTAGGCCTATATAAACCCCCCGGAGCACCCATGCAAAGGGTTGGCCTCTGAGCATGGTTGGCCTCTGAGCATAGTTGGCTTCCAAGCATAGCACATACACCATAGATAGAGAGAAGCAAGAGCTAGCCTTGTTCTTCTTCTCCCTTGATCTCAACAGCTCTAGGAGCGATTGTAGCTACCTTTCATCGATCTAGTGATCATGCGGAGACCGCGCAGAGCAGGACTAGGGGTGTTATCTCCTCGGAGAGCCCCGAACCTGGGTAAGATCCGCCGGCGTGCATGTCTTCGCCTCATCCCGTTTCCAGGCACCGGCGACGTTTTATTGGCTCCCACAATGATAAGCCATCCCTTGGCATATGTCGCACCAACCACCCGACATTTGGCGCCCACCGTGGGGCCAGGTGCACCGTCGTCCGGAGACCTGTTCTGGACGGGAACCCTCTTCCTCCCCCGCGAGCGCAGCCAGCCTGCTGCGCCCGATGGCGTTTGCCTCGACGCACTGCAAGGCGTCGACGACGCCTCTGCAGCGAGCCGCCTCGCCGATCTGCTCGGCGAGACTCGCATCTCCGACGAGCCTGCGTCCGACGCAGGCACCGACTACCCCGAGAGCCGCCTCGTCAGCCTCCTCGACCAACTTCACGTCTCCAGCGAGCCTGCTGCGGACATGGAGTCGGTCGGCTCCACCGACCCGATGCTCATTGACTCCGACACCGCGTCGCTTGACGCCTACCCCTCCGACGTGGTGGTCTTCGACGACCCCCTCCCTCGAGCTGACAGCGGCAGCAGCGCTGTCACCGAAGTGATGGTCATCAGCCACGTCTCCAACTCGGGCGAGAATGCCCGCGACGCTCAGCAAGCGGCGATGCACGACCTCTCCGTCCCCATCCCGGCCGACGCCAACGCCGAGACCCTGGAGGTACGCCGCCTTGCCCTCATCGCGGAGGGCCAGAAGATAGCCTCGATGAGACGCCTCACCGAGGCCCACCAGCGCGAAGTCGACCATGCCGCCTTCGGCACGCCGCCGCCTAGCGGCCCGAGCCGAGCGGGCTTCGTCCAGAAGCGCGGCGCAGCCGTCGCCAGCATGCCGGGCGTAGATCGCCCCGTCTACGCCACCCCGCTCGAGAATCTGCGAGCCGCTCAGGCGGCCGCAGAAGAGCTCAATGGGCTGGGAGCCGATGAGCTCCCCTACATGACGAGACGGATCCAACAGCTGCTCGACGCGGCTGCAGAACGGCACGAAGCCGGCGCCCGTGCTGATAGTCATCCCCCGCGCCGGGAGCACGCCGCGACGTCCCGCTCGCCGACTGCGAGCGGCGCGCGCCAGAAGAAAGACAAGGAGACGGCTGCCAGCCGCAGCCGGACCCGCATCACCATCGAGCGCGACGCGGATGGCCGCCCTCGAGCTGTAGAGCACCAAGGAAATCTGCCTCCTCCCCCGCCTCGAAGAGAAAGACGCCTCACTCCGCCGCCTATTACACAACCGACTCTTGGCGACCGACTCGGCCGCCGAGAAGGAGTTGGCGAGAACGACGCTCGCCACAGGATCGACCGCCTTGCTCGATCCTTGGCGTTAGAAGAGGAAGATGATGTCGGCCCACCATGCTTTGGCCCCCGCATCCGCGATGAGCCCTTCCCCAAAGGGTTCTCGCTCCCCAGAGACACGCCCAAGTACAACGGCTCGGAGAAGCCGGAAGATTGGCTCATCGACTACTCCACGGCCGTCAGCATAGCCAACGGCAATCGGCGCGTCGCCGTGAAGTACGTCCCCCTCATGCTGCAAGGCACGGCGCGCACATGGCTCAACAGCCTCAAGCCCTACAGCATCAACAGTTGGCTGGACTTCACCGAAGTCTTCGTCCGCAACTTCACCAGCACCTACAAGCGGCCTCCCAAGCCTCGCCAGCTCTCCCTCTGCGTCCAAGGGCCCAACGAGTCGACCCGCGACTACCTCACGCGATGGGCCGAGCTCCGCAACTCCTGCGAGGGGGTACACGAGGTCCAGGCCATCGAGTACTTCACCGCCGGGTGCCGAGAGGGCACCCTCCTCAAGCACCGACTCCTCTGCGACGAGCCGGCTACCCTCGACGAGTTACTAGTCATCGCCGACAAGTACGCTACAGCCGACTCCTCAATGAAGACCGAGCTCCGAGTGGACGCCTCGGGGAAAGTACTAGCTCCGGCTCCCAAAACACCGGCTGGCGACCCTAATCGGCGCCCCTACCAGAACGACCACAAGCGCAAGGGCCCCATGCCGACTTCCTCCAGTCGGCAGGTGGCCACAGTTGAAGACGAGCAGCCTGAAGAACGGCCCGCTCCCAAGAAGAAGGGTGGAAGGCCGGCTTGGCAGCCGTCTTTCTCCTACGAACAAGCACTCGATGCCCCCTGCAAGTTCCACAGCGGCGCGAAGCCGTCCAACCACACAACTCGGAAATGCCACTGGCTCACCCGCATCACCAAGGGCGAGGGAATGCTGCCGCCTCCGCCTCCCGGCCCGCCGCCTCCAGCCCCTCAGCAGCCGGCGGCTCGGCCGGCAGTCGGCGCCATCCAAGACGAATTCCCCAAAGAGCACGCCGCCTACGTCGTCTTCACAAGTCAAGCCGACGACAAGCGCAGCCGACGCCGGCAGCACCAAGAAGTGAATGCAGTCGCCACTAGCACTCCCGAGTTCATGCATTGGTCAGAAAAGCCAATCAGCTGGAGCCAGGCCGACCACCCAGAGGTGATGCCTTCGCCCGGCTCCTATGCAATGGTCTTGGACGTCACCCTCGCGACGGAGAGGCGAGCTGCCAGATTTTCCCGCGTCCTGATAGACGGCGGAAGCAGTATCAACATACTGTACCGTGATACCATGGAGAAGCTGAACATCAAAGCGAAGCAGCTCATGCTGAGCCGCACCGCACCGTCTTCCATGGTATCGTACCCGGCCTGTCTTGCTCTCCAATCGGCAAGATCAAAATGGACGTTCTCTTCGGAGACAAAGATCATTTTCGCCGGGAAGCAATATGGTTCGAGGTAGTGGATTTGGAGAGCCCCTATCATGCATTGCTTGGCCGACCTGCTTTGGCCGAGTTCATGGCTGTGCCCCACTACGCCTACCTGAAAATGAAGATGCCGAGCTCGAAGGGGATCATCATGGTAGCCGGCAACTACAAGAAGTCCATCGAGTGCGCCATGGCCAGTAGCCGGCTGGCCGAGTCCCTCGTGGTGGCAGAAGAGAAGAAGATGTTGGAACGGGTTGTGGCCATGGCCGGCAAGCAGCCGGCCTTGTCCCCCAACCCCAAGGATTGTGATGCGCAGGGCTCCTTCCAGCCTGCAAAAGAGACGAAGAAGATACCTCTGGACCCGGAGCACCCGGAGAGGTTCGCTGTCATTGGGGCGAACTTGGACAGTAAATAGGAAGGCGAGCTCGTCGACTTCCTCCGTGAGAATCGAGACATCTTTGCATGGTCCCCAAAGGACATGCCGGGTGTCCCGAAGGATTTCGCCGAGCACAAATTACATGTCCGAGATGATACGAAGCCGGTCAAGCAGCCCCTCCGCCGACTGTCAGAAGAGAAACGAAGAATTGTGGGAGAAGAGATAGCCCGGCTCCTTGCAGCCGGCTTTATCATGGAAGTGTTCTTTCCAGAGTGGCTTGCCAACCCAGTTCTGGTTCTGAAGAAGAATAACAAGTGGCGTATGTGTATAGACTACACTAGTCTGAACAAGGCCTGCCCAAAGGATCCGTTTGCTCTGCCACGGATTGACCAAGTGATAGACTCCACAACCGGATGCGATCTGTTAAGTTTTTTGGATGCATACTCAGGGCATCATCAGATCAAGTTGGACCCAGCTGACCGCCTGAAGACTGCCTTCATCACACCCTTTGGAGCTTTCTGCTACCTGACAATGACATTCGGCTTGAGAAATGTCGGTGCCACTTTTCAGCGTTGCATGCAGAAATGTCTCTTGAAACAACTAGGCAGAAATGCCCACGTCTACGTAGATGACATTGTGGTGAAGACAGAGAAGCGCGGTACCTTGCTGGAAGACCTGAGAGAAACATTTGCCAACTTGCGCCGATTCCAAATCAAGCTCAACCCCGAGAAGTGCGTGTTTGGAGTGCCAGCCGGCCAGCTGCTAGGCTTCCTGGTCTCTGAACGCGGCATTGAGTGCAACCCTGTCAAGATCAAGGCCATCGAGAGGATGGAGATTCCCACCAAGCTGCGAGATGTGCAGAAGTTCACTGGCTGCTTAGCCTCCCTGAATCGTTTTGTCAGCCGACTAGGAGAAAAGGCTCTCCCCTTGTACCGACTCATGAAGAAGTCCACTCACTTCGAGTGGAATGATCAAGCCGACCAAGCCTTCCATGAGTTGAAGAAAATGCTGACCACTCCGCCTGTCCTGGCTGCGCCGACTGAGAAGGAGCCCATGCTCCTATACATCGCCGCGACTAGCCGAGTCGTCAGCACTGTTGTTGTGGTCCAGCGCCCGGAGGAAGGCCGAGCCCAGCTGGTCCAGAGGCCGGTGTACTATCTCAGCGAAGTACTGTCCAGCTCAAAGCAAAACTACCCGCACTACCAGAAGATGTGCTATGGGGTGTACTTCGCTGCCAAGAAATTGAAGCCCTACTTCCAAGAGCACCCCATCACGGTCGTGTGCACTGCCCCACTTGCCGAGATCATAGGCAGCCGGGATGCATCCGGCCGGGTGGCCAAATGGGCCATTGCATTGTCACCCTACACGATCTTCTATCAACCCCGCACCACCATCAAGTCAAGCATTGGCCGACTTCCTCGTCGACTGGGCCGAGACCCAGTACTTACCGCCGGCTCTTGACTCTACCCATTGGCGGATGCACTTTGACGGGTCCAAGATGCGCACCGGCTTGGGAGCCGGCATCGTCCTCACCTCTCCCAAAGGCGACAAGCTCAAGTACACGCTGCAGATCCACTTCGCCGCCTCCAACAATGTCGCCGAGTACGAGGCGCTCGTACACGGGCTCCGGCTAGCCAAAGAGCTTGGTATACGCCGGATCCTGTGCTACGGCGACTCAGACTTGGTGGTCCAGCAATCATCTGGCGACTGGGACGCCAAGGACGCGAACATGGCGAGCTATCGTTTCCTCGTCCGGCAGATAAGCGGATACTTCGAAGGGTGCGAGTTCCTTCACGTGCCAAGGGCCGACAACGACCAAGCAGATGCCCTAGCACGGATCGGCTCCACCCGACAAGCCATACCGACTGGCGTCTCCCTCCAGCGCCTCCTCAAGCCGTCCATCAAACCGTCTCCAGAGTCGGATTCCATTTTCGTATCGCCTGCGCCAGATACAGTCGGATCCGACTGGAGAAATCCCGCAGGCGGCACGGGGACTTCGACAACCGGCCCGGGGACTACCGTAGTCGCACCCGGCCCGGGGACTGCAGCAGTCGGCCCGGGGACTGCAGCGGCACAAGAAGCGGTGGCCGACTCCAATGCAACACCCAACCCACCCACCCGAGTCATGGTGGCCACATTAACAGAAGAAGAAGTCACAGCTCCCTCATGGGCCCAGCCCATCCTCAAGTTCCTAGTCAGCAGAGAGCTGCCGGCTGACGACATCTCAGCAAGACTAGTGCAACGACGAGCTGCAGCATACACAATAATCAACAGAGAGCTTGTGAAGCGCAGCGTCACTGGAGTCTTCCAGCGTTGTGTCGAGCCAGAAAAAGGAGTGGCAATCCTCAAAGACTTCCACCAAGGCGAATGCGGCCATCACGCAGCCTCAAGATCCCTCGTGGCCAAGGCTTTCCGCCACGGTTTCTTCTGGCCGACTGCCTTGGAGGATGCTAAAGAAATAGTCAAGAGCTGCAGAGGATGTCAAGTTTTTAGTTCCAAGCAACACCTGCCGGCTTCTGCCCTCAAAACCATTCCCCTCACTTGGCCTTTTGCCGTCTGGGGATTGGACATGGTGGGCCCTTTCTCCGCGGTGGCCTGACACATCTACTTGTTGCTGTGGACAAGTTCACAAAGTGGATTGAAGCAAAGCCAATCAAGAAACTCAATGGGCCGACTGCCGTAACATTCATCACCGACATCACTACTCGGTACGGCGTGCCGCACAACATCATCACCGACAACGGCACGAACTTCGCCAAAGGAGCACTAGCACGTTTCTGCGCGACGCAGGGCATCCGGCTGGACTTAGCGTCCGTTGCCCACCCGCAGTCAAACGGCCAGGTCGAGCGAGCAAATGGACTCATCCTCTCCGGCATCAAGCCCCGACTGGTTGTACCACTAGAGCGATCGGCCGGCTGCTGGCTCGAAGAGCTGCCGACTGTCCTCTGGAGTCTGCGCACTACACCCAACAAGTCAACCGGCTTCACTCCATTCTTCCTCGTGTACGGTGCCGAGGCTGTCATCCCAACAGACATCGAGTTCGACTCGCCTCGGATCACCATGTACACGGAGGAGGAAGCCAAAGAAGCAAGAGAAGACGGCGTCGACCTATTGGAAGAAGGCCGGCTGTTAGCCCTCAGCCGGTCCGCCATCTACTAGCAAGGGCTGCGCCGCTACTACAACCGCAAGGTCAAGCCAAGATCCTTCCAAGAGGGCGACCTTGTGCTCCGGCTGATCCAGCGAACAGCCGGCCAGCACAAGCTCTCGGCCCCTTGGGAAGGCCCCTTCGTCGTCAGCAAGGCACTCGGCAACGACTCCTACTACTTGATCGACGCGCAAAAACCAAGAGCACGCAAGAGAGACGACTCCGGCAAGGAGTCGGAGCGACCATGGAACGCAAACCTCCTAAGACGATTTTACAGCTGAAAAGCAGTATGTATCACGCTCCCCTTTTGTATTAAGTACAAACCAACAGGCCCCCCGAACAGTACTCGGGGACTGCCTTTTATTTATCTATGAATGACGAGTGTCATATCCATGAATGTATTATTACATTTTGAATTTTTGTCCGGCACCGGGTTCGACTAGTCGGCCCGGGGACTGGCCGCCTTGAGCTATATCGAAAGTTTTTCCTAAAGTCAGAAAAGTAGTGCGCCGGCTCCCGAGTCCTCTCTTGTTGAAAGTCGCAGCTCAAAGAACTGACTGTCCGACTAGCAAGAGGAAAGACAGAAAGGACGCCCACACGAAAAACGGCTAAGGAACAACGAACCTATATAGCAAAGAGACGGCCTCCAAACATGCCTGCCGGCTACCAGAGCAGCCGGCTGGCCGGCTTCCTAAAAAACTTAGCTTTAGTCCAGCAGAGCTAAAGTACTTCCCCCTCCCCAATCGGCCAGGCACTCCCCCGGCTACAGATTGCAGAGCAACTATTTGACTGGGGAGGCGGCAACCAAGGGAGGGCGGCAAAGGAAAAAGCAGAAGGACAAAAAGCAAAAAGTACAAGGAAAGGCCAAATGCATAAGTCATATATATACATAAAGCCGCCAACAGGCCGGCAATAGACATAAGTTCGAATACACCCAGTGGGTGGAATTGTGCGAATTTAACCAAACATTGTTCTAAAGAGTAACAAGACAGGAAAAGCAAAAGACGGCAGACTAGGGCGCGACATGGAGGCCGAGCTGGTCGGTGAAGGCAGCCTCGCCGGCTGAAGGAGTGGCCGACTAGCAGGCCCCGGCTTGACCACCACCTGCGGCAGGAGGCGTGGAGGCGCGCGACGTGGTGCTAGAGGTGCGGTCAGGCTGAGGCTGGCCGGCTGCTCCACCAGCCGGCTCGGCGTCTTCACCTTCCTCCTCCTCTTCTTCACCCTCGTCGCTGGAGTCGATCTCCTCCGCCGAGTCCTCACCGTACGCCGGGTCCAGCCCGAACCACTCTTCCGGCTGGGCGACTCCATTGTCGTCCACCTCGGGAGCGAAGACGCTGGTGTCGGTGTAGTCGGCGATCGCCGAAGCCCGCCGAATGATGTTCGGCCGCGCCGGCTCCAGCTCCGTGTCGGCTTGCTGCCGCCAGGTAGCCAGCTGGTCCAGGCTCAGGCCGGGATACCAGGCCTTGACGAACTCCAGCGCCCGCCTGGCGCCGGAGCGAGCCGCCGAGGCCTTCCAAGCCTCGAAGCGGCCGACTGCCACCTCCAGCCAGTCGGCGGTCCGACTGGGGGTGCGAGGGACCGCTTGGCCAGGCCAGAGGGCGGTCAAGACCTGCGCCCCGGCACGCTGAAGCCGGCGGAGCAGCCGGTGAGCCGGCTGGATGCGAGCCTGGATCGCCAGGAGCTGTTCCTCCAGCGAGCGGCTGGCGGTTGGCGAGATTTCAAAGCCGGCTTGCCTCCGCGCCTGGCGACGGGCCTCGATGGTCTGGTTGGCGGCAGTAGAATAGCCAGGGAAATACTCTGTGCAAGAAAGAAGAAGAAAGGAAGAAAAGAACACCAAAATCAGAAAAACGAGCCAAAGTGGCAGACGGCAAGAAAGGACGAAGGGATAGGCGGCTTACCGTCAACCAGATCTTCGATCTGGCCATAGCCAGAGACCAGAGTCTGCCTGGCCTCAGCCCAGCCGGCTGCCTCCGTCTCGAACTCGGCCTGGAGAGTGGCTTCGCGGTCCTGCGCCGCCTTCAGTGCCGCCTTGTGGCTTTCTTCCTGGTCGGCCAACTTCTTGGCCAGGCGGTCGCGCTCCTGCACCAAGGCGGCGAGCTCGGCGTCCTTGGCACGAAGAGCAGTCTGGGACTCCCCCAGCTGTGCCCTCAGACTGGCGTTGGCCGCTGCAAAGTCGGAAGAAGAAGAACAGTAAGAAATCGTCAAGGAAGATCCGACCCGACTGCTCAGCAGTCGGCCCGAATCTCGGGGACTACACCCAGTGGGTGCGCTGACGCGCCCCCACATGAGATAATGAATAAACCACGTACCTCGGCTCTCAGTAAGATCGGCGGTCTTTTGAGTCAGCTCCCGAGCCTGGGAGTTGAAGGCGGTCGCTCGAAGGTTGTGGTAGTCCTGCAAGATGGACAGAAGACCGAAGTGAGAACAAAAATAGCAAAGGCAAATCCACCAAGAAGTTCCAAGCCGCCTGCTCAGCAGCCGGCTCGGAACTCGGGGACTACACCCAGTGGGTGCGCTGACGCGCCCCCATGGAAGAAATCAAGATCAAGAAAAAAGCAAAGTCAAGAGGAAACAAGACGGGAGTACTAACCCGGATGGCCGCCCGCGTTGCGAGGAACTCGTCGGTGAACTGCCTCAGCACCGCGGCTTGGCTTTGGAGCCGGGTCCGGACGTCTTGTGCAGCCACGTTCACTACGGCTGTCCCTCCGCCTGGCATCCACCCCGAGGTAGCGCTGGCCGCCTCCGCGTCTCGGGCCGACGAGCTGGAGCCCACGGCCGGATGTGGCTCCGACGCGGCCTTCTGTGGCTCCGACGCGGCCTTCCCCGCGCGCCGGCTCGGTGGCACCCGGACCGCCACCTCAGCCCCCGCGGCCGGCTCGCCCTCCGCCGACTGTGCAGGCGGCGGATTAGGCTGGCCTTCTTGGGCCGCCCCAGTTGGCGGGGACGGCTCCGGCGCCTTCTCCAAGATGATGACGTCGTCGCCGCTTCCCCCCAGCCCTGGCTGGTCGCCGCTAGCTCCCCCTGGCGAGGGCTCCATGTCCCCAGGCGCCATGACGCGCAGCGGGGTGACCATCAAAACCTCCCCCGCCGCCGCCGCGGCCTTAGCCTCTGCCTGGGCCCTGGCTGCGGCCTCGGCGAGTGCCTTCACCGCCTCCTCCTCCCGTGCTGCCTGGGCGGCGGCCGCCTTCCGTGCCTCCGCCTCCCGTGCCTCCTGCTCCTCCCGCGCCTCCCGCGCGTTCCTTTCCGTCGCCTCCTGGAGGTCGGCGCGGGGGTCCACGCGGCGGGTGGTGCTCCCAGAGCCCCTTGGCGACTCGACGACGGAGCCGGCAGCCGCCCGCTCAAGTGACAATGGAGCTCTGATCGTCGAAGAAAAAGACAAAGGTTTCAAGAACCACCAAAGAAAAGAAAGAAAGAGAGTACACAAAGAAAGATTCGGACTTACGCCGACATGGTCTGCGGTTGCTTCACCACCTTGCGGAAACGAGCCGCCTTCGCGGCCGCCTCCTCCCGCCTGGTGGCTGCCGCCCCGCCTCTGGGTTTCTTCGTTCGGCTGCCGAACAAGCCCTGGGCGGCGCGACGCTTCTGACCTCCACCCCGAGCAGGCTGCGCGGCGGAGGAGCCCGCGCTGCGTCCAGATGCCGGCTGGCGGCGCGGGACGGCTTCGGCTTCATCCTCGTCCGGCCAGTCGTCAAAGGTGGCGGTGAACCCGGAGCCGCCTGTTTCGCCGCCGGCTTGGCCTCCGCCCGGCTCGACGTCGTCGTCCATATGGACCGCCCCCAGGTCGGGGTCCTCCAGGTCATGTTCGGTCCGGTCGGGTACGAAGCGGCGCTCCGTGTCTGACCCGTCGGCCGGCCGAAGCAGAGGGCTCTGTCGAAGAACAAGCCGACTAAGTCAGAGTCGGCCAAGAGATGCTCGGCAACAAGGCTGAGAGAGAGAGAGAGAAAAAGACACAGGGAGAGCATACCGTAGGCGGCGGATTGGCTAGGCTATACGGCTCCTTGCCGAACTGCCACTCTTCGGTGAGTTCGCAGTTCGCAAGGTAGTTCACCATGTAGGCGACCTCATGGCGCGGCATCTCCTTGGTGCACATTCGGCTCGGATCGAGCTGGCCGCTCATCTGACAGATCAGATGAGGCCGGCTCTGGAGCGGAAGAATCCGGCGTGTGACGAACGCGGCCAGAAGGTCGGGCCCCGTCAGGCCCTCCGAATGGACCATCACCCGCAGTCGGGCGATGGCGGCGTTTCCCGCCGGCGACAGCGTCACAGCCCGGAAGGACCACTGGGGCAGCCTGCCCGCCGGTGGGCCGGCTACGTAAGCCGGCAGGTTGATGTAGTCGCCCCGTGGGGCGATGTTCCGCACGTAGAAGTACGATTTCTGCCACTTCTTCACCGATTGGATCAGCGTGATGACGGGGAAGGGGTTGTCGGCAGCCGATCTCCGCGACGCGATGAAGGCGCCAGTATGAGCCGGCACGCCCTTAACGCGCGTGCCTAGCTTCGACTGGAAGAACTCCCCCCAGAGCTCAAGGGTGGGGAGGACGCCGAGATAGCCCTCACACAGGGTGATGAAGGCGGACAGCAGCACCACCGCGTTGGGGGTGAGATGGTGCGGCTGGAGCTGATAGAATTCAAGCCAGGAGCGGAAGAAGGCGCTCACTGGCAGGCCGAAGCCACGCAAGAAGTGCGAGCGGAAGACCACCCGCTCGCCCTCCTGCGGCCTCGGCGAGATTTCCTTCTCCGGCGCGAGGCGAACCTCCACTTTGTCCGCGCTGGGCAGCCGCCGCGTGTCGCGGAGGAAGTCGACGTGGTCGTCATGGACGTTGGAGTCGTCCCAATCCCCGCCAAGCCGCTCTACGGTGGGAGGCATGGCGAAAGCTAGCACGGCGGCGAAGGAGCGTGCGGTGGAAGAGCGCGGCGGCGAGGCGCTGTTGCAAGAACTGGCAAGAGGAAGAAGACGGTGGAAGTAGGAGGAGCGTGCGAGGGCCTGCCGCCCTCCACCTCCCCCTACTTATAGCCTCACGAGGCCGAAGAGGCCGGACGTGGGGGGGGGGACGTGGGATTAACTACGCCCACTCCCCCCGCATCTCGCGATTATTGCGCATGAATGCAAGCCGAAATTGCCACACAGAACGTGCGGGCGGTTTCGGGATACAAAGGATCCGCGCCTGGGCCGGGGCGCGGACGTGGCGGGCCCCCTCCCTGCGGCGACGTCCCGTCACGAGCGTGGGCTGGCAGGCTTTCCGGCCACGTGGTTCGCCGACGGCCCGTGGCCGGCCCGCGGCCCGGGGCACGTGCCAGCGGGCTCCCGCCCTCCGACTCCAGAAGATTTCGACTCAGGCGGCGCGCCTGACCAAGGCCGGCTTCCAGCTGCCGGCTTGTCACAATAGGAAGCTGATCGAGCTTCTCAACCCCCACTCCACCTCGAAGCCCAATCAGCTTCGGGGACTACTGTCGGAGTAAATGGCCACGGGTAGCCTAACCGACTGCCCCTGGTTCTTCTGAAAAATTATCAGGCCTCCAAGCACTCCGAGCATTGGGCCGCCTTCCCTGGCCGGCTACCTCTGAAGCCGACTCCCGGAAGGCGACCCAGCCTCACCAACTCCTCCCCAAGACAACTACGGGGTGGCCGACTCCAAGAAGCCGGCCAAGAAGGACGCCGACTCCTAGGAGCCGGCCGAGACCCTAAGCACCAAAGCTGTTCCCGCATAACGGCGACACGACGAGGTATGGCCACAGTGCGGCCCACTACCCCCAAAGCCCGAGGCGGGCGTGGCTACAGGAGGCCATACGGGACGGCCATCTCCCGTGCGGCTCGGCACTGTAGCCATGCTGGCCTCGACGTCACCCACGACCGACTCCCGTACGGCCCGCGGGCGGCGGGCCCCTTCAGCCAGAGAGAGGCGTGAAGGCGGCCCGGCCTTTCCCAGTCGGCCAAGAGCGTAGCCGGCCTCCAAAAGCCGGCTACTCCCTTCCTCGAAGCAGGAGCCCCATTAAGGAGACAAGACGAGGTAAGGCTACAGTGAGAGCCCCCGAGGCGGCCCACTGTAGCTACAATTACCTCGACAAAGCCCTCGTCATCAGAGGCGCAGCTACAATAAGCAGCCGCCGACAAGACCCTAGGCGGTGGGGCCGGCCTGTCGACCAAGTAGCCGGCAGCCGGTGGGACCCACCAGCCGGCGGAGAAGCCGGCGAGCGTAGACACTGACGGCTGGGACCAGAGCCCGGCGGGACCCACCAGCCGGCGACGACGCCTGCGCAGCGAGCCGCCTCGCCGATCTGCTCGGCGAGACTCGCATCTCCGACGAGCCTGCGTCCGACGCAGGCACCGACTACCCCGAGAGCCGCCTCGTCAGCCTCCTCGACCAACTTCACGTCTCCAGCGAGCCTGCTGCAGACATGGAGTCGGTCGGCTCCACCGACCCGATGCTCATTGACTCCGACACCGCGTCGCTTGACGCCTACCCCTCCGACGTGGTGGTCTTCGACGACCCCCTCCCTCGAGCTGACAGCTGCAGCAGCGCTGTCATCGAAGTGCTGGTCATCAGCCACATCTCCAACTCGGGCGAGAATGCCCGCGACGCTCAGCAAGCGGCGATGCACGACCTCTCCGTCCCCATCCCGGCCGACGCCGACGCCGAGACCCTGGAGGTACGCCGCCTTTCCCTCATCGCGGAGGGCCAGAAGATAGCCTCGATGAGACGCCTCACCGAGGCCCACCAGCGCGAAGTCGACCGTGCCGCCTTCGGCACGCCGCCGCCTAGCGGCCCGAGCCGAGCGGGCTTCATCCAGAAGCGCGGCGCAGCCGTCGCCAGCATGCCGGGCGTAGATCGCCCCGTCTACGCCACCCCGCTCGAGAATCTGCGAGCCGCTCAGGCGGCCGCAGAAGAGCTCAATGGGCTGGGAGCCGATGAGCTCCCCTGCATGACGAGATGGATCCAACAGCTGCTCGACGCGGCTGCAGAACGGCACGAAGCCGGCGCCCGTGCTGATAGTCATCCCCCGCGCCGGGAGCACGCCGCGACGTCCCGCTCGCCGACTGCGAGCGGCGCGCGCCAGAAGAAAGACAAGGAGCCGGCTGCCAGCCGCAGCCGGACCCGCATCACCATCGAGCGCGACGCGGATGGCCGCCCTCGAGCTGTAGAGCACCAAGGAAATCTGCCTCCTCCCCCGCCTCGAAGAGAAAGACGCCTCACTCCGCCGCCTATTACACACCCGACTCTTGGCGACCGACTCGGCCGCCGAGAAGGAGTTGGCGAGAACGACGCTCGCCACAGGATCGACCGCCTTGCTCGATCCTTGGCGTTAGAAGAAGAAGATGATGTCGGCCCGCCATGCTTTGGCCCCGGCATCCGCGATGAGCCCTTCCCCAAAGGGTTCTCGCTCCCCAGAGACACGCCCAAGTACAACGGCTCGGTGAAGCCGGAAGATTGGCTCATCGACTACTCCACGGCCGTCAGCATAGCCAACGGCAATCGGCGCGTCGCCGTGAAGTACGTCCCCCTCATGCTGCAAGGCACGGCGCGCACATGGCTCAACAGCCTCAAGCCCTACAGCATCAACAGTTGGCTGGACTTCACCGAAGTCTTCGTCCGCAACTTCACCAGCACCTACAAGCGGCCTCCCAAGCCTCGCCAGCTCTCCCTCTGCGTCCAAGGGCCCAACGAGTCGACCCGCGACTACCTCACGCGATGGGCCGAGCTCCGCAACTCCTGCGAGGGGGTACACGAGGTCCAGGCCATCGAGTACTTCACCGCCGGGTGCCGAGAGGGCACCCTCCTCAAGCACCGACTCCTCTGCGACGAGCCGGCTACCCTCGACGAGTTACTAGTCATCGCCGACAAGTACGCTACAGCCGACTCCTCAATGAAGACCGAGCTCCGAGTGGACGCCTCGGGGAAAGTACTAGCTCCGGCTCCCAAAACGCCGGCTGGCGACCCTAATCGGCGCCCCTACCAGAACGACCACAAGCGCAAGGGCCCCATGCCGACTTCCTCCAGTCGGCAGGTGGCCACAGTTGAAGACGAGCAGCCTGAAGAACGGCCCGCTCCCAAGAAGAAGGGTGGAAGGCCGGCTTGGCAGCCGTCTTTCTCCTACGAACAAGCACTCGATGCCCCCTGCAAGTTCCACAGCGGCGCGAAGCCGTCCAACCACACAACTCGGAAATGCCACTGGCTCACCCGCATCACCAAGGGCGAGGGAATGCTGCCGCCTCCGCCTCCCGGCCCGCCGCCTCCAGCCCCTCAGCAGCCGGCGGCTCGGCCGGCAGTCGGCGCCATCCAAGACGAATTCCCCAAAGAGCACGCCGCCTACGTCGTCTTCACAAGTCAAGCCGACGACAAGCGCAGCCGACGCCGGCAGCACCAAGAAGTGAATGCAGTCGCCACTAGCACTCCCGAGTTCATGCATTGGTCAGAAAAGCCAATCAGCTGGAGCCAGGCCGACCACCCAGAGGTGATGCCTTCGCCCGGCTCCTATGCAATGGTCTTGGACGTCACCCTCGCGACGGAGAGGCGAGCTGCCAGATTTTCCCGCGTCCTGATAGACGGCGGAAGCAGTATCAACATACTGTACCGCGATACCATGGAGAAGCTGAACATCAAAGCGAAGCAGCTCATGCTGAGCCGCACCGCACCGTCTTCCATGGTATCGTACCCGGCCTGTCTTGCTCTCCAATCGGCAAGATCAAAATGGACGTTCTCTTCGGAGACAAAGATCATTTTCGCCGGGAAGCAATATGGTTCGAGGTAGTGGATTTGGAGAGCCCCTATCATGCATTGCTTGGCCGACCTGCTTTGGCCGAGTTCATGGCTGTGCCCCACTACGCCTACCTGAAAATGAAGATGCCGAGCTCGAAGGGGATCATCATGGTAGCCGGCAACTACAAGAAGTCCATCGAGTGCGCCATGGCCAGTAGCCGGCTGGCCGAGTCCCTCGTGGTGGCAGAAGAGAAGAAGATGTTGGAACGGGTTGTGGCCATGGCCGGCAAGCAGCCGGCCTTGTCCCCCAACCCCAAGGATTGTGATGCGCAGGGCTCCTTCCAGCCTGCAAAAGAGACGAAGAAGATACCTCTGGACCCGGAGCACCCGGAGAGGTTCGCTGTCATTGGGGCGAACTTGGACAGTAAATAGGAAGGCGAGCTCGTCGACTTCCTCCATGAGAATCGAGACATCTTTGCATGGTCCCCAAAGGACATGCCGGGTGTCCCGAAGGATTTCGCCGAGCACAAATTACATGTCCGAGATGATGCGAAGCCGGTCAAGCAGCCCCTCCGCCGACTGTCAGAAGAGAAACGAAGAATTGTGGGAGAAGAGATAGCCCGGCTCCTTGCAGCCGGCTTTATCATGGAAGTGTTCTTTCCAGAGTGGCTTGCCAACCCAGTTCTGGTTCTGAAGAAGAATAATAAGTGGCGTATGTGTATAGACTACACTAGTCTGAACAAGGCCTGCCCAAAGGATCCGTTTGCTCTGCCACGGATTGACCAAGTGATAGACTCCACAACCGGATGCGATCTGTTAAGTTTTTTGGATGCATACTCAGGGCATCATCAGATCAAGTTGGACCCAGCTGACCGCCTGAAGACTGCCTTCATCACACCCTTTGGAGCTTTCTGCTACCTGACAATGACATTCGGCTTGAGAAATGCCGGTGCCACTTTTCAGCGTTGCATGCAGAAATGTCTCTTGAAACAACTAGGCAGAAATGCCCACGTCTACGTAGATGACATTGTGGTGAAGACAGAGAAGCACGGTACCTTGCTGGAAGACCTGAGAGAAACATTTGCCAACTTGCGCCGATTCCAAATCAAGCTCAACCCCGAGAAGTGCGTGTTTGGAGTGCCAGCCGGCCAGCTGCTAGGCTTCCTGGTCTCTGAACGCGGCATTGAGTGCAACCCCGTCAAGATCAAGGCCATCGAGAGGATGGAGATTCCCACCAAGCTGCGAGATGTGCAGAAGTTCACTGGCTGCTTAGCCTCCCTGAATCGTTTTGTCAGCCGACTAGGAGAAAAGGCTCTCCCCTTGTACCGACTCATGAAGAAGTCCACTCACTTCGAGTGGAATCATCAAGCCGACCAAGTCTTCCATGAGTTGAAGAAAATGCTGACCACTCCGCCTGTCCTGGCTGCGCCGACTGAGAAGGAGCCCATGCTCCTATACATCGCCGCGACTAGCCGAGTCGTCAGCACTGTTGTTGTGGTCCAGCGCCCGGAGGAAGGCCGAGCCCAGCTGGTCCAGAGGCCGGTGTACTATCTCAGCGAAGTACTGTCCAGCTCAAAGCAAAACTACCCGCACTACCAGAAGATGTGCTATGGGGTGTACTTCGCTGCCAAGAAATTGAAGCCCTACTTCCAAGAGCACCCCATCACGGTCGTGTGCACTGCCCCGCTTGCCGAGATCATAGGCAGCCGGGATGCATCCGGCCGGGTGGCCAAATGGGCCATTGCATTGGCACCCTACACGATCTTCTATCAACCCCGCACCGCCATCAAGTCGCAAGCATTGGCCGACTTCCTCGTCGACTGGGCCGAGACCCAGTACTTACCGCCGGCTCCTGACTCTACCCATTGGCGGATGCACTTTGACGGGTCCAAGATGCGCACCGGCTTGGGAGCCGGCATCGTCCTCACCTCTCCCAAAGGCGACAAGCTCAAGTACATGCTGCAGATCCACTTCGCCGCCTCCAACAATGTTGCCGAGTACGAGGCGCTCGTACACGGGCTCCGGCTAGCCAAAGAGCTTGGTATACGCCGGATCATGTGCTACGGCGACTCAGACTTGGTGGTCCAGCAATCATCTGGCGACTGGGACGCCAAGGACGCGAACATGGCGAGCTATCGTTTCCTTCTCCAGCAGATAAGCGGATACTTCGAAGGGTGCGAGTTCCTTCACGTGCCAAGGGCCGACAACGACCAAGCAGATGCCCTAGCACGGATCGGCTCCACCCGACAAGCCATACCGACTGGCTTCTCCCTCCAGCGCCTCCTCAAGCCGTCCATCAAACCGTCTCCAGAGTCGGATTCCATTTTCGTATCGCCTGCGCCAGATACAGTCGGATCCGACTGGAGAAATCCCGCAGGCGGCACGGGGACTTCAACAACCGGCCCGGGGACTACCGTAGTCGCACCCGGCCCGGGGACTTCAGAACCCGGCCCGGGGACTGCAGCAGTCGGCCCGGGGACTGCAGCGGCACAAGAAGCGGTGGCCGACTCCAATGCAACACCCAACCCACCCACCCGAGTCATGGTGGCCACCAAGATGATGTGGTAAACAAATTGGCATGTTTGACGAAAGTTTGGACACACACCCCTCACAAACTGGAGCAACTCACTAGAAGGCTCGTGGTTCCGAGAGGGAACAATGCATGTTTGATGACAAACGGGAGATAGCGTCCTCTCTCGGCCTTCAAATTTTTTCTATGTTTAACATGCACTAATACAACTGTACTATGAAAATTTGGAAAATTCTAGCGGTCATTTGACCTTTTAAAGAAATTTAAGTGATTTTCTAGCCATTTAATGACCGTAATTCAAATTTGAACTACATCTACATGCAACGGCTAACCATAACGGTTTGAAAAATCATATTTGTGTACTTGTGTGCGAGTTAATTCCATGTGCAGCAAAATAGAAGGAATTTTCAAACATATTGGTCTCACGGCATGGGCACATGCATGGAGTGCCATGACATTTTAATTCCAAAAAATTAAAAAATGATCAGAAAAACATGAAACCTTGCTTGATGTAATGTCATGCCACCAAGATGATGTGGTAAAAAAATTGGCCTGTTTGACGAAAATTTGGACACACACCCCTCACAAACCGGAGCAACTCACTACGAGGTTCGTGGTTCCGAGAGGGAACAATGCATGTTTGATGATGAACGGGAGATGGCTTTCTCTTACGGCCTTCAAATTTTTTCTACGTTTAACGTGCACTAATACAACTGTCATGTGAAAATTTGGAAAATTTCAGGGGTCATTTGGCTTGTTAAAGACATTTAAGTGATTTTCTAGCCATTTAATGACCGTAATTCAAATTTGAACTACATCTACATGCAACGGCTAACCATAATAGTTTGAAAAATCATATTTTTGTGTACTTGTGTGCGATTTAAAAAATCATCCGACGATGTAAATATCTGGTGTTCAAAAAAGAAAAATGTAAAGATCTGGCAAGACAACCGGCCCCCACACGATTGGCACTCTATCTCGCGGTTCGAGGTTTGGTAGGTGAGTGGAGGGGATCATTAATCAGACCCGGTTCTGTATTGGAAACCGTCAGCTATTATGTTCACACACGGATTTTGCTACGGGAATCGTGTGTAATTCAAACTACAGTACTCGTAAATTCTGGCGACCGGCGTGTGTACTGTTCCCGTCGATCTAGATTCCGGCGCCAAGAAATACTACCTTGCTCACGTCATCCCGCCTGCATTCTCATCTACATCCTCCCCTCGCTCGCCCTCTCTCTCTCTCAAATCTCTGCCATGGCGCCGCAGGTCTGCCCACGCGTCGACGAGGATTCGTCGCCCCGCGAGGATGCTCACTCGAATAGCTGCGACGAGAACCCCTACGCGCCGCCAGACGAGGTTGCGCCAGACTGCCCCAACTTTGGATTGGTTTTGGGGCCAGTACAATCTTTGTCTGTGGAAGTCCCTACCGCCGGCTGAGAAAGCCAGACAAGTGGCGTTCAAGAAGGAGATGGCGGAGGAGGAAACCAGGTACCAGGCGGCCTGTGAAGCCCGTGATGCCGCCTAGAAAAAGGAGGCGGCGGAGCTTTAGGGGCGGGTGCGTCGTCATGCGGAGGAGGTGTACGAAGACGGGTACTTCGCGAGGAAGGTCAAAGGCGCTGGGCGCCTCGTCGCTGCGTGGAGGTGGGCCGATAAGCTCCAGCATGCCACCGACGAGGAGCTCCGGTGGTGTCATGGTTCTATGTCTGACAGTAGAATATAGGGGTACGTAGGAGGAGGCAAGATCCTAGCTACGGTGAGATTGTACACGCAAGGTTTACGAGTTCAGGCCCTTCTCAGAGGAAGTAATAGCCCTACGTCTCGGTGCCTGGAGGCTTGGTCGACTGGATTATGCGTGAACTTACAGGGGGTGCGAACCCTTGTGCCAGTGGAGGGGGTGGCTTATATAGAGTACGCCAAGACCCGAGCCAGCCCACGTTACAAGGGGTTCAATGTACATAAAAGTGAGACGTTACTGGTAACGCCAATAATAAAGACGTATAAATGATCATTAAGGTTACGGAGTGAACGCCTGACCGTTGCCATCCTGAGTGACTTTAGACCTTCTGTACTCCGAGTGGTTTCTGGTATGGTCGAATGAGTATTTCCTGGTCGAATGGAATTGGGTTATCCGAGTGGAGTTGTCGGTCGAATGGGTTGCTCTGTGATGTGATTTCAGTCGGTAGATGCTGCTGTACTTTGAATGCCTTTGACCTTAGGGCAGTGTCCTTGGGGAGGGCATCTAGGTCAGGCCTATTACCCTACCCTAGGTACATGTCATCGTCATTAGCCCCCGAATGGATGGAGGTCCGAGTGGAGAAGAGGTTGAAGATGGATTCGACCCGATTTTTATGCTTCGGAGGCATCTTACCTGAGTCGGTGTACCATGCCGAAACTTCAACTTCATTTTCAGTCGCCTTGATCCATTCGGAGTTTGCCGAGTGAACTTTTACTAATATGCTTCAAGCGTTGGAGCGGTACGAAATCTTTGGCGCGGTTGGTTGCGCTGTTGTTCCTGGATCTCACGAGATTTGAAATTTGGAGAAGTGCGCTGGACGGAGAGCACCGCAGTAAACGGAACAGATTAGGCAGGGCCGCCTCGATTTTTGTGGCACCTTTTTCGCCACGTACCGAGCGCGCGACTGTTGCGGGATTTGACAGGATCGCTCGGGCCCACAAGTTAGCCACTCGGAAGCGGGACTATATAAGGCGTCGGGGTCGATGTGTTCTGCATAGTGCGCCTCGTTCCCCTTCTTCCTCCTCTGCTTCTCCACCACATTCGCCCCCACCCTCGACGCCGCCACCTCGTCCATGCGCAGTTTGCTGCGATGGGAAAGGACAAGACGGCGGCCCTGGAGCATGCGAAGAAGGCGACGGCGGCGACAAAGGGCAAGAAGACGAGTCGGGGGGGGGGGGGGTCGTCGTCGAGGTCTGGCCTGCCTCCTGGCTGGATCCAGGGCGACTGGATTTGGTCCATGATCCAGAAGGAGGACCTGGAGGATCTGGTCGAAGGGGGCTTGATTGCCCACGGATCTTGGAGGCTGCCAGGGAATGAAACCGAGCCGCGGTCGCAGGAGGGTGAGTGCGTCCTCCTCGCAACTCACGTTGACCGTGGCTTCTCTCTGCCCTCTCATCCTTTTTTCCGGGGTTTCTTGAACTTCTTCGGAGCCCAACTTCATCACTTTTCCCCCAACACCATCACATATCTCGCTGCATTTGTTTCCATGTGTGAGAATTTCCTGGGTTGTGGATCGCATTGGGGTCTCTTCAAACACATATTTACCTGCCGCTCCCAATATGTAAAAAAGTCTAATCCAAGTGATGAGAGGACGCACGTGATCCAGATGTGCGGAGGCCTAGGGATTCAGATGAGGGGTAGGAGCACTTTTCCATCTATGACTCTTCCCGATTCAGTTAGAGGGTGGCAGTCGACCTGGTTTTACTGTAATGACCAACCGACCCCTGGTCAGTCGACTGGCCTTCCTTCCTTCACCATGGAGCGAGTCCAGCAGCCCTCTTCCTTGAAAGTGAATCCAGCAGAGAAAACAGAGGTGAACAGGTTAGTCGAACGGGTAGTCCAACTAGTCCATGATGGCATGACTGGCATGGATCTGCTTGAGGTGTTTCTCAGTCGACGCATCCAGCCACTCCAGGCCCGCGATCATCCTACGTGGATGTACTCGGGTATTGATGACACTGCTCGGAAGCACCCGGAGGAAGTCACCGAAGAGAAAGTGGCGCAGTGGTTGCAGGGCATCATTGGAAACAAGGACAACCCTAGAGGGTCCAGGAGGGTTCCACCATTCGACGCCGCCAATGAACCAGACAAGGTCTGATCCTTACTATCGAGTGTCTTTTTTGTCCTGATTTGTAACTGTTCTTGATCCTGACTGATATTTGTACTATTCTTTGTCTTGTAGATTTATACCGAAATGTATTCAATGCCGAATGGAGAGCAAGTCCAGGAGGGCGAGGCGAGCAGAGGTGAGAACGCCGACTGGAAATCTGAAGATGAGAGCGATGATGATGATGACGACTCGAGCAGTGAGGAGGAAGTCGACTCCCCATCGCGCTCTGAAAGACGCACCCAGCAGACCCATGATCCAGTGAGTGTCCATAGCAAAGCAGTGCACCGAGTACGCAGACCTCAAAGCGCACTCGGACATCCTCCCCCATTTCGACTGAAAAGGCCCTGAAGCAGCCCAAGGTTGCACCTTCAAAGCCTCAGAAGGCCCTGCCTAAGATCAAGGTGGACGTTCCCGTTGCCTCCACGTGAGTGTTTTGCTTTCACCCTTTTCTCATGGACTCTTATATTTGTCGTCGACTCATTCTGTTGCTTGACCGAGTGAGTTCTAAAATTTGCAGTGCTGCTACTTCTGGAACTTCCATTTACAAGTAGGACGACGATGAGGAGATTGAAGACGCAACCACTTCCAAAGCAGGTAAGACTTCCGCCATCTTGCCTTCATTTTTTCAATTGGTTTATCAGTTGATTGAATTCTTGCGGTCGGATCTTTTGCAGCGCCGCAGAATGTTATTGAACTTCCAGACGATGATGAAGATATGCCCCAGAGGCCTACGGGAAGGAGGGGCAGGACCTCAGGCAGGAGGGCGCCGGCCAGCAAGATGCCCCAAACGACGTCAGCGCTGGAACCAGTGACTCAGCAGTCTGGAGACCTCAACCAAGCTTCTGTTACTTTTGCCGATCCTGTGTCGACTGAACGTCCTTCGGGGTCGACTGTCCAAGTCCCTGCCTCATCCGTGCAACTCCATGCCTCAGATCCCCAGGTTGCTACAACTGTTCCACCAACTCCACTTTTCGTCGCCCATCATGTCCCGGAAGACCAAGTGAGCGCTGCCAAGGAAGCCATACGCCAGGCGGGCCTTATGATGGAGCGGATGAAGGTGGTGCGCGAGGCTAGTCAGGCTGCTTATGATGCCAGCTCATCTCTCCAAACCAACGTCTAGGTTAGCTGATTTCCGACTGATCTTTTGGCTTGGCGCTTGTTCTGTTAGGATATGCTATCAAAAAACCTTTAATGTGCATCTATTGTCAGTCTGCACCTTGCATCTGTATACCCACTGGGTGTTTTTATTTTTGCTGAGTAGTTTTTTCAATCGAGTCGACTAGGTCGCGTCGAGTGTATCTTTGAACTAGTGGGGGCAAGCAAAGTGCACCCACTGGGTGTAGTCCCCGAGGCCACCGTCGAATGTTTGATTCGGCGGGGGTCTTTGAACAAAATATTTCTTGACGGTTCTTCCACTCCGACTGGGCAGACCATGTCGAGTGGAATCTGAACTAGTGGGGGCACACTGAGTGCACCCACTGGGTGTAGTCCCCGAGACCGCAGCCGACTGCGGGCAGTCGGCTGTGGTCTGAGAATAATTGTTGTCTCTCTCTTTTTTTTTCTTTTTCGACTAGAAGGACCAAGTCGACTGAAATGTCAAACCAGTGGGGGCACGCTAAGTGCACCCACTGGGTGTAGTCCCCGAGACTACTGTTGAATGTATGATTCGGCAGTAGTCTTAGAACTCTTTTTGTCGTAACGAGTTGAACTTGTATTTTATCGCCCGGAAGCAATCAAATCTTTGTTCCTGTCGACTGATTTTCCACTGACTGCAGAGATCCTGTGAACTTGGGGCTTGACTCGCTGATTTGGAGCAGAAACAAATTCAGCTCAACCTTGATCTGGAACTGGCAAAGCAGAATCTGCAGAAGGCTAAGGATGAAGCAACTGCTATGGGAGGTAACTACTTGTCGACTGTTTGCTTTGCCAGCTTTACTTTTCGCCTTTTGAATCGAGTGACTCCACTCGAACGGATGTGCGTAGTGAAAATAGACAACTCCAAGCTCGACTGAAGAATGTTATTTCTTTAGAGAAAATAAAGCAGGCGCTGGAGCAGAAGGACCTTGACCTTGCCGCAGCTCAGAAGACGGTGCGGGAAAAAACTGAACTTGCCGACAAGAAGCTGGCTTCAGTCGGAAAGTTAGAGGAAGAAAACACCAAACTGAAGACTCCCATCAGTGAAGCCAACAAGGAAGTCGTGCAGCTGAAGAATGACAAGGTGACTCTGACTAACAAAGTTGGAGATCTCACTCGGAAGAAGGACGAGCTGGAGGTTTATCTAGGAGGACTCGCCAAGAAGCTGTTCCTTATGCTTGAAGGTACTTTTCTTTGACCGAGAGATTTGCTGCCGTCGACTCGTCATATAGCTGTCGACTCATTATTTCACTCTGTGAGCAGAATTCTGCCAAAACTTCGAAGAAGAGACTGGGCAAATTGAGACGAACTTGGAGCCCATCAATTCCCCTGTTAAGGACGAAGCTGCCATGAATGTGCTCCGACTGGAATCTCGTCTTGCTAGTGCCATGGACTACCTCGCACGACTGAAGGTGGCAGTGTCATGGATTGACACGGCGCTCTGGCCAAGGGTGACATTTCAGAATGATCTCGAGTCTTTGATGACTCGACTCAGTGAGATCCCTGGTCAAGTGCAGGAATGGAAGAAGTCATCCGCCCGATGCGGTGTTGATGTAGCTCTGTCTCTGGTTCGCGTCCATTGCAAAGAGGCCAAGGAAGAGAAGCTTGCAGCACTCTAGGTTGCCAATACTAAGAAGCTTGACTTTTAGTCCTTCATGGAGACCTTCATCGAAGCAGCTACTCGCATTGCAGACGGAATCGACCTGGACATGTTCGTCGAGCCTGCCAGCCCTCCTCCTGTGGAGTGAACAAACTTCATGCCCTGATTAAATTTTCCTTGGAATGCCGAGTGATTTTGTAGCCGTTAAACTCCTTCGGGCCTGATGCCCGAGCACTTTCATCTGCAGTTCGGAACTTTGTGGGATTTATCTAGACTTGGTTTTTCTTTGAATATGCTTGTCTTTGCTTTCGCTGCCTTTGAATCTCTTGACTCCGAGTGGAACTTGTCTCTTCACTCGGAACAAACTTTTATATTTGTGACGCAGCTCTGAGGAGAGGGTTGCAAACGACCTTCACCTTGTCATCCTTGCGAATCAGGATGGAGAGGACGTTGTACTTATGGCGCAGCTTTGAGGAGAGGGTCGTAGACGACCTGCAACTCATCGTCCTTGTGGATCGGGACAGAGCATACGTTGTACTTATGGCGCAGCTCTGAGGAGAGGATCGTAGACGACCTGCACCTCGTCGTCCTTGCAGATCGGGATGGAGCGTGTGGCCAAGTCCCCGAGTGAGAGGATTGCTCTTCACTCGGAGATTTTTAAACTTAGGCAAGTACAGGACTGCAGCTAAGCCTCCGAGTGAGAGTGTTGCTCAACTTAGGTGAGTTCAGGACTGCGGCTAAGCCTCCGAGTCAGAGGGTTGCTCTTCACTCGGTAGGATTTTTTAAAACTTAGGCGAGTACATGATTGCAGCTAAGCCCCCGAGTGAGAGGGTTGCTCTTCACTCGATGGGATTTTTTAAACTTAGGCGAGTACGGAACTGCAGCTAAGCCCCCGAGTGAGAGGGTTGCTCTTCACTTGGTGGGATTTTTTAAACTTAGGCGAGTACAGGACTGCAGCTAAGCCCCCGAGTGAGAGGGTTGCTCTTCACTCGGTAGGATTTTTTAAACTTAGGCGAGTATGGAACTGCAGCTAAGCCCCAAAGTGAGAGGGTTGCTCTTCACTCGGTGGGATTTTTTAAACTTAGGCGAGTACGGAACTGCAGCTAAGCCCCTGAGTGAGAGGGTTGCTCTTCACTCAGTAGAATTTTTTAAACTTAGGCGAGTACGGAACTGCAGCTAAGCCCCCGAGTGAGAGGGTTGCTCTTCACTCGGTGGGATTTTTTTAAACTTAGGCGAGTACGGAACTGCAGCTAAGCCCCCAAGTGAGAGGGTTTCTCTTCACTCAGTGGGATTTTTTAAACTTAGGCGAGTACATGACTGCAGCTAAGCCCCCGAGTGAGAGGGTTGCTCTTCACTCGGTAGGATTTTTTAAACTTAGGCGAGTACGGAACTGCAGCTAAGCCCCCGAGTGAGAGGGTTGCTCTTCACTCGGTAGGATTTTTTTAAAAACTTAGGCGAGTATAGGACTGGAGCTAAGCCCCTGAGTGAGAGGGTTGCTCTTCACTCGGTAGGATTTTTTTAAAACTTAGGCGAGTACAGGACTGCAGCTAAGCCCCCGAGTGAGAGGGTTGCTCTTCACTCGGTATTTGTTTGTGAAACTTAGGCGAATCGGGTTCGCGGCTAAGCCACCCATTGGGGGATTTTGAATATATGCATATGTAACAACAATCATTTTTGAGGCCGTAAAACCTCGTCTTTGATAAACAAACTGGAAGGTACTTCTTATTACATCTCAGCAGACTGAATGTTTAAGTATGAAAATGGTGGAGCAGCTCCGCATTCCAAGCGTGTGGCTCGTCTTTCTTGTGTTCCACATTGTACAGGTGATATGCTCCATTGTGGAGCACCTTGGTGATGATGAAGGGGCCTTCCCAAGTGGGAGCAAGCTTGTGAGGCCGTTGCTGATCCACTCGGAGCACAAGGTCTCCTTCTTGAAATGCTTGACCTCTCATGTTTCTGGCATGGAATCGATGGAGGTCTTGCTGATAAATGGTCAATCAGATCAAAGCCATCTCTCTTTCTTCTTCCAGAAGATCAACAGCATCTTGTCAAGCTTGTTCAGCTTCGGCTTCTGAGAAGAGTTCTACTCGGGGTGCATTGTGAAGCAAATCATTCGGCAGCACGGCCTCAGCCCCATAGACCATGAAGAAGGGAGTCCGACCGGTCGACCGATTTGGTGTTGTTCTCAACCCCCAAAGGACTGATGGTAGCTCGTCTACCCAAGCGCCTACCGCATGCTTGAGGTCACGCATCAACCGAGGTTTCACCCTTGGAGGATCAAACCGTTTGCTCTCTTTGCCTGCCCATTCGATTGCGGGTGCGCGACAGACGCGTAGTCGACTCGAGTTCCTTGGGAAGCGCAAAATGCTCTGAACTCATCAGAATCAAAGTTGGAGCCATTATCTGTGATAATACTGTGAGGGACTCCATATCTGAATGTTAGCTCTCTGATGAAACTGATGGCAGTGCTTGAATCGAGATTCTTGATAGGCTTGGCTTCGATCCATTTAGTGAACTTGTCGACTGCTACAAGCAAATGAGCGAAACCACTTCTGCCGGTCCTCAGGGGTCCAACCATATCCAATCCCCAAACAACAAATGGCCAGACGAGTGGAATGGTCTTCAAGGCTGATGCAGGCTTGTGGGACATGTTGGAGTAGAACTGACAGCCTTCACACTTGTTGACTATATCTTTTGCCATCTCATTTGCTCATGGACAATAAAATCCCGCTCGGTATGCTTTGGCCACAATGGCCCGAGAGGATGCATGGTGACCACAGGTCCCTGAGTGGATGTCATTGAGAATCATTCGACCTTCTTCTGGCGTGCTGCATCGCTAGGCGACTCCAGTAACACTCTCTCTATAAAGCTGTCCACCTATCACGGTGAAAGGCTTTGGATCGACGGATGATCTAACGAGCCTGATCTTCATCCTCTGGAAGTTCTTTCCTGAGTAGATATGCAATATATGGCACCTTCCAATCGGGGATGACGACTAAAACCTCCATGATCAGGTCGACCACGGCTGGGATTTCAACCTCAGTCGGATCAGTGGGACTTTTCGGTTGCGGGGGCTCTTCTGTGAAAGGATCCTCTTGAACTGACGGGGTGTGAAGATGCTCCAAGAACACATTGCTGGGAATGGGCTCCCGCTTGGAACCTAGCTTTGGCAAGTCATCAGCTGCTCGATTCTTCAGTCGGGGTATGTGGTGGAGCTCTAACCCTTCAAACTTCTTTTCCAACTTTCTCACTGCATTGCAATAGCCGGTCATAGCTGGGCTCCTGATGTCCCACTCCTTCATCACTTGATTGACCACCAAATCTCAGTCGCCATAAACCATTAGGCGACGGACGCTGAGTGAAATGGCCATGTGCAACCCGTACAAAAGTGCCTCATATTCAGCTTCATTGTTGGAGGAATCAAAGTGAATCTGGAGAACATAACTGAGTTTGTCGCCTCGTGGGGATACCAGGACTACCCCAGCACCAGAACCATTCAGCATCTTGGACCCATCAAAGAACATAGTCCAATGTTCCGAGTGAATCTGAGTCGGTTGTTGCTGCTCACTCCACTCGGCGAGGAAATATGCTATTGCTTGGGACCTGATTGCTTTCTTTGCCTCAAACTTGATATCTAACGGAAGGAGTTCAATCGCCCACTTCGCCACTCGACCAGTTGCATCTCTGTTGTTCAGAATTTCTGACAATGGAGCGTCACTGACGATTGAAACCAAGTGGTCTGAGAAGTAGTGTGCAACTTTCTTTGTAGTCAAATAAATTCCATAAACAAGCTTCTGATAATGCGGATATCTCTGCGGATGGAGTCAAGACTTCAAAAATATAGTACACTGGGCGCTGAACTTTGTAGGCTGGCCTTCTTCTTCCTGCTTGACCGTGAGCACTATACTGAAAACTTGTCCAGTGGCTGCAATATAAAGTAGTAAAGGCTCTTTGCTGATAGGGGCAGCAAGCACCGGCTGGGAGGAAAGCAGGGCTTTGAGCTCTGCAAACGCTGCATCAGCTTCAGGAGTCCACTCGAACTTGTCAGATTTCTTCATCAGTCGGTAAAGAGGTAATGCCTTTTCACCGAGATGAGAAGTGGATCGGCTCAACGCAGCCAAACAACTAGTAAGCTTCTGAACATCATGCACACGCATGGGGTGTTTCATTCGGAGGATGGCACCGACTTTCTTTGGGTTTGCATCGATCCCTTGTTTGGAAACAAGAAAACCGAGTAACTTTCCACCTGGGACTCCGAATGTGCACTTCGACGGATTAAGCTTGATATCATATCTTCTCAAATTGGCAATGGTTTCGGCGAGGTCAGTCAGTAGGTCGGAACCTTTACGTGACTTGACCACGATGTCATCCATGTATGCTTCCACATTCCAACTGATTTGAGTGAGCAGGCATTTCTGAATCATGCGCATGAATGTGGCACCAGCATTCTTGAGACCAAAGGGCATGGTAACATAGCAAAAACACCCGAATGGGGTGATGAAAGCTGTTTTTATTTCATCGGGTCCATACAGTCGGATCTGATGGTACCCGGAATAAGCGTCCAAAAAGGACAAACGCTCGCATCCCGCAGTCGAGTCGACGATTTGATCGATGTGGGGCAGAGGGAAATGATCTTTCAGGCATGCCCGATTGATATGCTTGACGTTGATGCGCATACAAAGTGAATTATCTTTCTTGGGAACCATGACAACATTGGCGAGCCACTTAGAGTGGTATATCTCTCGGATGAACTCAGCTGCCAGAAGCCGAGCCACCTCCTCGCCAATTACCTTCCTTTTCTCCATGGCGGACCATTGGAGATGCACTTTGACACGTTTTGCTTTTGGGTCAACTCGCAAACGGTGCTCAGCCAGTCCCCTGGGTACACCTGGCATGTCAGAAGGCTTCCATGCGAAGATGTCCCAGTTCTCACGGAGGAACTGGATGAGCGCTTCTTCCTATTTGTTGTCGAGTGTTGTTGAAATATGAGTCGGAGCAGCATTGGGGTCGGTCGGGTGAATGTGAACTGGCTTTGTTTCACTGGACGACTGAAATGTAGACTCTGAAGCAGGCTTCTTAGAACACAGCAAATCACTCAGATCTACTTTTTTTTGATATGCTTGCATTTCCACTGCTGCCATGTGTTCATCGGCAATCTTTGAGCCCTTCTGGAGGCACTCTTCTGCTCTTTGCCGATTTCCAGTGACTGTGATCACGCCTTTGGGACCAGGCATCTTCAGCTTGAGGTACACGTAACATGGTCGAGCCATGAAACGGGCATATGCGGGTCTACCCAGAATAGCATGATAGGCACTGTGAAAATCCACAACTTCAAATGTCAACTTTTCCTTACGGTAATTCGTCGAATCACTGAAAACCACATCAAGAGTAATCTGGCCGAGTGAGTCAACTTTCTTCCCAGGGATGACCCCGTGGAATCGCATATTTCTTTCGTTGAGTTTGGACATCGGAATGCCCATCTCTCGGAGAGTCTTAGCATACAAAATATTCAGACCACTGCCACCATCCATCAAAACTTTGGTCAGTCGAGCACCTCCAACAACTAGGTCGACCACCAACGCTTGCCACCCCGGGGTAGCAACGTGCGCTGGATGGTCAGACTGGTCGAACGTAATGGGAGTCTTTGATCACTTCAAATATGTGGGCGTTGCCGGAGCAACCATGTTCACTTCTCTGTTGATAACTTTCGGTCGACTTTTGCTCTCAACGTCAGCAAAAATCACTAAAGTGGCATTGACCTGAGGGTAACCGTCATCCTCTTCTTTGTCCTTGTCCTTATCAGACTCTTTCTCTTTCTCACTGGGTTGTTTCTCTCGGAACTGCTGGATAAGGAGCCGGCACTGCCGAGTGGTACTCTTGGGGTAAATCAGATTACCCTCTTCATTCTTTTTGGTGTGTACATGACACGGCAAATCTAGCACATCATTTCCTGCTTGATCTTTCACCTTCTTGGGGATCCAGGGCCCCTTAGGCTTTCCCTTGAACTTTCCTTGGGTCACAACTGCGGCCTCACCAGGACCTGCGGGTTCGGCTTTGCGCTTCTGCTTCCGACTGGAATTCCCCCCCCCCGGTGTCCTGGGTGACTGGTTTGCTCTTGCCACTACGGAGTCAGTCTTCTTCCTCGCCGTTAGCGTACCGAGTGGCTATTTCCATCATTCGGGTCAAAGTCATATCTCCTGTCCGACCGAATTTCAGGTTGAGCTCTCTGTAACGAACGCCCTCCTTGAAGGCGCAAACTGCTTGGTGGTGAGACACATTTTCCACTGTGTGATGCAAAGTGATCCACCTTTGGATGTAATCCCTCAAGGTTTCATTCGGTTTCTGTACACAATGCTGCAACTCAGCCAGCCCTGCCGGCCGTTTGCAAGTGCCTTCAAATGTTCTGACAAACACTCGGGCCAACTCTTCCCAACTGTATATACTACCAGGGGCCAACTGATTCAACCAAGCTCTGGCCGAACCTTCCAACATCAAGGGGAGATGCTTCATGGCTACATCGTCATTGCCGCCGCCAATCTGCACAGCCACTCGGTAATCTTCCAGCCAAGTGTCAGGCTTCGACTCACCGGTGAACTTGCTCACTCCCGTTGCCAACCTGAAGTTGGGTGGAATCTCAGCAGCTCTGATGGCTCTGCTGAAACATTCAGGTCCAGAGACATGAACTCTGCTGCCAGTCGGACGATCTCTGCCGAGTCCTTCTCTGTGTGCTCTGTTCCTGTCGACCAGACCTTGAACGAGGATTGACCTTGCATCAAACCCTGGCTCTCTTGGGTCGACTGGGACCCTCCGCTCATCGCTGTACAGGCGCCTGTCATCATATTGCCGGGGCACATATGATCCGCCCCTCGGAGGGGGCGTAGGCACTCGACGGCGGTCATCACGGCCGATTCGATGATCATACTACTCGTGGTTCCAACCCAAGTACTGCTCTTCGCGATGCACAAGTCCCTCACGTCGCGGAGGCGATCTTGGGCTGCGAGCTGACTGGACTATGTCAGCCACCACAGATCTGCTATGGATCCTATTGCGAGACTGAGAAACGGTTGTGTTTTGCTCTCCTGCCGCCCGGAGCAGCACCAGGATCTGCATCAAACCTCTTCCAGCCTCTGATTGGGACGGCTGAATCGACTCTGCTATACGGGCTGCAGCTGTGAGAGTCTGAATCGGAGTGCGGTATACCTGAGGTTCAGGCGGGAACAACTGCCGCTGCCGTCGACTGGATTCAGGAATCTGACGTCGAGCGCGCTCGTCGAGTGAGTGCTGAAGGTTCTCCAGCCGCGCGTGCAGAGCCAAAGTGGCCAAGCGCGCAGCCTCCAAGGCCCAAGCCTCGGCGGTCTCCCCGATGATGGGAGTGTGGAGGGCCTCCACGTTGCGACGGTGCAGCTCCTCCCTCTGCTGCGAAGTGAGGGCTTCAGGATGATATTCCTCGTGAATGCGCGATGGGTCGCCGCCGCCATCGCCGACGCTGCTGCGACGCATACCAGGTGGGCTGCACGGTGTGTCGACCATCAGGACCTCTGCTGCAAGGTCGCTGCTGTCGCACATGGATAGGGTCTCAACGGAGCCAGTCGAACAGGCCGTAGAGGGATTCGTCGGGCTCGATTGCCGCGATTTGAGGGGTGGCCGACTGACGGGCCACCGCACGCTTTACCCACCGCTGAAGCCGCGACCGACCGGATCACTTGCGGCGGCGAGCAGCAGGGAGCGAAGACGCTACGGGAGCCGACCGATACTGGGTCGACGGCTGCCGCAGAAGGACGTCGCGGACACATGCGCGGAAGTGCGTCGCCCCACGAATGGGGAGCGTCTCAACATCGAGGGGGGCTTCCTGGAGCCAGGCGGAGTCGTCGGCGATGAAGACGAGCGCGCCGAGACGGATCTCGCGGCCCTCAGCCAAACCGCCGCCAGAAACCATGATGACGGGAATCGGAAAAATCGCAACCTCACCAAAAAGTCGCTAAGATACCAGCCCCACGGTGGGCGCCAACTGTCGTGGTTCTAAGTCTGACAGTAGAATATAGGGGTACGTAGGAGGAGGCAAGATCCTAGCTACGGTGAGATTGTACACGCAAGGTTTACGAGTTGAGGCCCTTCTCAGAGGAAGTAATAGCCCTACGTTTCGGTGCCCGGAGGCTTGGTCGACTGGATTATGCGTGAAGTTACAGGGGGTGCAAACCCTTGTGCCAGTGGAGGGGGGTGGCTTATATAGAGTACGCCAGGACCCCAGCCAGCCCACATTACAAGGGGTTCAATGTACATAAAGGTGAGACGTTACTGGTAACGCCAATAATAAAGACATATAAATGATCATTAAGATTACAGAGTGAACGCCTGACCGTTGCCATCTTGAGTGACTTTAGACCTTCTGTACTCCGAGTGGTTTCTGGTATGGTCGAATGAGTATTTCCTGGTCGAATGGAATTGGGTTATCCGAGTGGAGTTGTTGGTTGAATGGGTTGCACTCTGATGTGATTTCAGTCGGTAGATGTTGCTGTACTTTGAATGCCTTTGACCTCAGGGCAGTGTCCTTGGGGAGGGCGTCTAGGTCAGGCCTATTACCCTAGCCTAGGTACATGTCATCGTCCGGTGGGCACCCAATGAAATGGCAAGATCGTTCGCGCTCGTCCGCCAGCAAGAGGCAGAGCAGTACGTCAAGCGCTGCGAGGCGGAGGAGGCGGAGTACTGCCTCCGTACTGGGAAGACGCCGCGCACCAAGGAGCTGCTGGCGAGGGGCTGCCGGAATACTGGCCCCAGGAGGGATTATTAGTTTTAGTATTGTTCGTTTTCAATTTTATGCATTGTACCTAGTAGTTAAGTATCATCATGTATATGTGATGATATTATATATATATTCTGTGATGAACTAATGAACAATTCATATATATATATATATATATATGTTATGAATTCCATTTTCTATATATTTTTGTATACTAATTTGAATCTAGCTATTATCATCCACATATACAGAATGGAAAGCGTATACACACACATTGAAACAGAACATATAAGAACGGAAAACAGAGTACACACATTGAAACAGAGGAATAAACAGAGCAATACTATGATTGGTTTGAATACATAGCTATCCACGTCGAAATGTCTCAACAAAATAAAACGCGTCCATGAGACCATGACCAGCAGCCCTTGCCTATGGTAGCTCTTGGCTCCGCCTGAACTTGTGCAGGCGTTCGTCCAAGCGGTCGACACGCTCGCAGTACATCTGGAGCGCGATCTCGAGCTCCAAGTTGGCTATTTCATCGGAGATCACCAGCTCGAGGATGCGACGGCCATGTTCCCCTACTGCACCCAGGTGGACACCTGGGCCAAGGAGGCGGTCGAGCCTATCGACCAGCGCGTTGACATCGAGTGGGCCGCGGACAAGGCGAACGGCGCGACCCATGCGAACGGCGCGGCGGGTGTCCGGTGCAAGTACGGTGCAGATGGCCTCTGGTGCAAGTACAGTGCAGAGGGCCTCTGCCCACTCCTGGAGTGGAACGGGGGTACTGACGGGACGTGTACCCACCCGCGACGCCGTGTCGACAGTAGGCAAGCGCCGATGGATCCGCTCTTGCTGTACGGCGCGCCACGCCCCTCGCTCTGCGGCGCTCCAACGGTCTCGCCGTGTGGCGAGCCACAACCTATCGGCGCAGACGCGCCTAGCTTGCTCTGCGGCGCGCCATCGATCATGTTGTGCGGCGAGCTGCAGCCTGTCGGCGCTGACATGCCTATCTTGATCCGCGGCGCTCAAGCGCCATGTGCCAAAGGTCTGCTCAACCCTGGCGATGACGCTCATCACGACGTCGTCCATCGCGTTGCCGGGGAGCGCCTCGGCCTCGACAGGCCGTTGCACCTGCTCGTTTACCTTGTCGACGAGGTTGATGGCAGAGGCGACGCTTTGGTGGGTTGGCATGCTTGGAAAAGGTGGATGTGCTACAGGCTGCACTTGTCACCTCCGTGCATCACGCGCCGCCTAGGTTTATGCACAATATCGCTGGGTGGCGGGAAACAGTTGAGGAAATGGCGGGAAACGGTGGCGTGTTCATAAAACGCCATCAAATTAATGGAAACTTAGCATAGAAGGAACATCGAGCTAGCACAAGAAGTAGATGATGATCAGATGAACATAGGCCACACTAGGGAACTCGTCGGTGATGAATTCATCAATCGTAAACGGTTGAATACTAGCAAGCGTTTGCCCACAACAAACACGGCTTATTCCATCACAAACAGGTCGGATGGATCAACTGTATGCCATGTATCGCACATTGTCAAAAATTAATGCGGTAGACCTTCTTTAACATGTGTTAAAAAAATAAAATAAAAAACAAGGACGTCGAGGTTAAATCAACTCATGGGATGGATCATCCAGGTCAAAGGTAATTTAATTTGACTGGGATGACCCATGCCATCAGTTAACTTAACATCAAGACAACTTCCCATCTAGTCACCCATCTGATGGCTGCTCCAGCCTGAGCACACTTAACTTGAGAGTGCTCTTAGATGAGCTACTGGTGGAACAACTAGTCCTTGCTGATATTGGATGCCTCTTCGCATCCTTATGGCCAATAGATGTTGTGTAGACAGAGCATATCACATACGTCTTATTAGAAGCAATCGTCTGTGTTATTATCGGTCTTCGTACACATTTCTGATTACAGACCTGTTTGCCGCGTATCACACACATCTTGATATATTGAACCGTTTCTGTTCTCTTGTCTCAATGCAAATAGTTCATCCAAGTGAACCACATGCCGTATATCGCACACACCTTGATCTGGCTGACCGTTTCTTTTGTGTTTCCTAATCACAAACAGTTCATCCGAGTGAACCGTAAGCCGTATATCGCACACGCCTTCATCTGGCTGCCCGTTTCTTTTGTTCTGCCACATCGCAAACAGTTAATTGAACTGAACCGTATGCCCAGCATCCCACACGCAACTAATATCTGAACCGTGTTTGATGCATCCTCCATCGCAAACATTTTGCACCTTTTTGACGGTTTTTTACACTACCATTTGCGATTAATGCATCACACACTGTTTCGTCGAAGGGTCTCTAATCGTAGTGTCGTGTTAGCAGCAACCTGCAGTAGTGTAATAACTACTCCACAATGCATCCCCTTAGGCCCAAAGATGGTGTAGTGTCATGTAGTCGACGTTCACATAACACCACTAAGGGAAGCTGTCGGGACCCCGATTCCAAGTCACACCGATCTAGCCTGTAACACCTCATATCACTTTGCGGCCTCACGCACGGTACTCCCACGGGTGTCGCCTTACCATGGCCCGGGACCGTTTGCGCCTTTTGGCTCACGTATATGACAATGTCGCTAGCATCCATATGACAGAGAACCCGGGCCGACATGGCTAGTCGTGAACCCAAAGCGGCACTAACGTATGGGGACAGGCATACATGAATCAACATCGAACGTGTCGGTCAGCAGCATGCGAATCCGGGTTGTAGCACTAGGCTAACAGGACTCCGGGAACCCGGGCTGTAGCAGGCTAGGCAGGACTCCGGATGTCACCGCGTGACATTTCCCCGAAGGGACAGACACAGGAACGATATGAAACACATGCCGGCCAGTCAAGTGTCCAGAGCAGTAGTGCTGGGCTAGCAGGACTCCGGTGAACCGGGCTGTAGCGGACTACTATGGCTCAAGGAGGCACTAGACTACATTTCCCCATAAGAGAGGCTGCTAAGGATAGACAACTAGATTGTCGGATCCCACACATACCAAGCATTTCAATCATACACACAATATGCTCGATATGTGCAAATACAACAAGGCATCACAACAAGACTCTACGACTCAGAGTATTTATTCATTAGGCTCCGAAGAGCCAGATATTACAAACATGGGTCTCATGACCCAACATTCAGAGCATACAAGTCAAAGCACACGCGGAAGCTTAACATGTCTGAGTACAGACATCTACAAATGAAAAAGGCTGAGAAGCCTGACTATTTACTAGATCCTGCCGAGGACACAAGATCGTAGCTGAGGTAACAAGCTAAACGTCGAAGTCCACACGGAACTACTAGCGAGACTGACGTCTCTCTGCAAAACATAAAATAAGCAAACGTGAGTACAAATGTACCCAGCAAGACTTACATCAGAACTTGTCTACATATGCATCGGTACCAAAAGGGGGTGGTGGAGTTTAACTGCAGCAAGCCAGCTTTGACTCGGTGGCTATCCTAAACTACAATTGCAAGTAACTCTTTTGAGGTGGCGCACACGAGTCCACATAATCACCATATCAATACACCACTATGGATCCGCTTCCGTCTCCCTACGAGAACGCCATCCATAGCACTCACGCTTATCTTGCGCATTTTAGAGTATCCACTTTCACTTGTCTATGAACTGTACAGGCAACCCAGAAGTCCTTTACCGCGGACACGGCTATTCGAATAGATGATGTTAACCCTGCAGGGGTGTACTTCGTCACACACGCTCTCGCCACTTACCACCATGTACACGTCGTGTACCTCGGCAACCTTCAAGCGGAAGCCTGGCGAGGGAGTCGGCCACGACCTGACTAACCACACAAGTCTCTAGTCCAGGTTTATCGCCTATTCGGGTTCCATCCGCAAGGAGATCCGGCCGGGGTGTCGCTCACGGCCCCAAACGATGTGAACAGGGTTCCCAAGCCCACCTCGACGGATGGATCTACGCTTGGTACACCGTGCCACAGTGCCTAGTCTATCCCAAGCCCACCTGTACGGGGTACCACTTGGTAGACTACTAACACTACCTACAAACACCAGAAACTAGTTGCAACTCCCGGACAGAGATCAGGTTGATTAATAAGTCGAGAGGGGCACTTAAGCATTCCAATGTGTGGTAGTAACTGTTCATGGATCACAAACACAGAACTCAGTTCCTGAGGACGGTTTCAATGAGACAACCCACCATGTACTCCTACATGGCCTCTCACCGCTACCTTTACCAAATCGTGTTCACACACTTAGCTCTCAATAGTAGGACATGTTCACCACATTCCAATTCATTCCCGATGAATCAGACCTGACACAACTCTAAGCAATAGCAGGCATGACAAACAAGCATGAATGAGTAGGCACATTAGGGCTCAAACAACTCCTACTCATGCTAGTGGGTTTCATCTATTTACTGTGGCAATGACAGGTCATGCAGAGGATAAAGGGGTTCAGCTACCGCAGCATGTAACAGTTGAAACGTTGTTGTCCTAATGCAGTAAAAGAGAGCAGGAGCAAGAGAGTGGGATTGTATCGGAATGAACAAGGGGGGTTTTGCTTGCCTGGCACTTCTGAAGATAGCATTGAGTCTTCATTAGTGTCAGCGATCACAACGTCGGAACATCGTCTACTGAGCGGGGACAAACACCGGCAACAGAGAAGAAATACAATCAATGCAATGCACAATATGATGCATGATCATGACATGGCAATATGCTGTGGTTTGGGCTAATGCAACTAGCAGCAAGTTAAATGGAGTTGGCTTGAATCAAAGATTCAAATTCAAACTCCATATGTGATTTCTTAAATGCCATTTAATTGAATTGTCCTAAACAGTAGTCATAAGTTGTTCTAACATGCATGGAAATGGTACAGATGGATAGATTGGATTTTTCTGATCATTTTTCATACATAATTTGTTTCATTTGGAGCTACGGTTGAATTTCTATGAATTTTAGAAGTTTAGGGCATTTTCTGGAATTTCTGAATTATTTTAAATCCAGAAAAGGATTAATTGCGTCATGCCTGTGTCAGCGGTCAACTGGGTTGACCCAGGTCAAACCTGACGTGTGGGGGCCACACGTCAGCGACGCAGGGCTAATCCCGGTCAAACCCAGCGCTGACTGAGGTTTGACCAGGCCTGGGGCCCACTGTCAGTGGTTGTGGGCAGTTTAAGGAGCGGGGTTAGCGCCTAATGACGGTGCCACATCATCGGTCGCCGGAGCCTTGCCGGCGGCGACCAAAACGACGGCGGCTCGGCTCGGGTTTGAGCTACGGGTGGTGGTTTGGTGAGCTAAGGGCACCGGGGAGTAGCTCTTGCTCGTCCGCATCCAAAGGACCGGACGGGAGGCAGCGGGGTGGCCGGGAGCAGTGCCGGCGGCGAGCAGGGCGGCGGCCGGAGTTCGGGCGTCGAACGAATCGACGGTGCAGGGCAAGGCAGGAGCCGCGGGTGGGTGCGTTAGACCCGTGGGGGTGCAGTGAGTTCAGTGGTAAGCTTGAACGCGTGCTTGCAGGGCCGTAGCCGCGGTGGCGACATGGCCGGCGGCAAGGAGCTGTCGGCTCTGATGGTTGGCAGGGCTAGAGCAGGAAATCGACGGCGGGGAGAGAGGGGTTCAGTAGAGGAGCTCACGACGGGGTCGACGGTGATCTCAGCGTGCTCGGGGAAGGCTTGACGGCGTCGGAATCCCAGCGGCGATCTCCTGTGCCCGAGGTTGAAGACGAGGGCAAAGGCGGCATTGTGGGGCATCCGGCGTCGTGCGGCTCGGTGTGGAGGTCGAGGATGAAGCGGCGGAGCTCTTGGTAAGCTCGAGAGGTCGAGGGGGCGGCAGTGGCTGCGGTGGTGCTCGGCGGCGCACTGCGGTGCGCTCGGGCGCGAGGTGGAGAGGAGCCAGAGGAGAGAGGAGGCGCTGGGAGAGCCAGAGAGGGTTCGAGCGGGCGACGTGGGCGTCGTCCGGATCCTCCAGAGGTGCGGGCGGCAAGCAGGTGACGCCGTGGCGCGCGCGGCGGCGTCGCGGTGTCCCTCCTCTGCCTACTGGCAGAGGTAGGCGATGACTGGCACCAGGCCAGTGGGCTGGGCCGTGCTGGGCCAGGCCAGGTAAGCGCCAGGTAAGACTCCTTTCTCTCTCTTTTCTTTAATTGTTTCTGTTTTCTATTTTTGCTATTATGTTTTGATTTAGTAAAAATACTAAATCACTTCCAAAACTCCTGAAAATATTTGTGGGCACCTTTTGAATTATTTCCAACAGCCCTCAACTAGTTTCAGAATTATTAGAGCATTTAAAATATTTATAGGATTTAAATGCCCCAATTCAAATACAATATGAGTTAATTCAAAATCCAGAAATGACCTAGAAATATGCTTATCATTTTGGCAGAGGTTTTTACCTTTATCAGAAATGATGAACATTTCCAAAGGCATTTTGGGATCATTGAAAATATTTCATTGTGATCCTAGTTGGATTTCATTTGGTGCTAGGGTTTGAACATCCCCATCTCAAGTTTAGGCAAAATTTAAACATGATGCACACATGAATCTAGCCTAGTGCATTGCCAGGAGCTAGGGATGTGACAGAATCGCAACATACATATCAAATTCACATGATTACTTGCAACATGACTTCTCCCGTGACCTCAAGAACAAAAGTAACTACTCACAAATGATATTCATGCTCAAGATTAGAGGGGCATTAAATAGCATAATGGATCTGACAATATAATCTTCCACCAAATAAACCATATAGTAGTCAACTACAAGATGTAATCAATGGTACTGGTCACCCACACGTACCAATCTGAGGTTCCAGCACAAAGATTGAACACAAGAATTGAACTAGGGTTTTGCGATGAGATGGTGCTGTTGAAGATGTTGATGAATATGGGCCTCCCAAAGATGAGAGGGTTGTTGGTGATGACGATGGCTTCAATTTCCCCCTCCCGGAGGGAAGTTCCCCCGGCGGAATCGCTCTGCCGGAGGGCAAAAGTGCTCCTGCCCAAGTTCCGCCTCGAGGCGGCGGCGGTTCGTCCTCAAAGTCCTCTACTTTTTTTCAGGTCAAAAGACCTTATGTACTAGAAGATGGGCACCAGAGGTGGGCCAGGGCCCCCACTACCCACCAGGGCATGCTTGGAGGGGGCGGCGTGCCCTAGTGCCTAGCGGGCACCTGGGTGGCCCCCTCTGGTATTTCTTTTCTCCAATATTTATTATATATTCCAAAATAATTCTCCGTAAATTTTTAGCTCATTTGGAGATGTGTAGAATAGGTATCCCTGACGTAGCTTTTTTAGGTCCAGAATTCCAGCTGCTGGTATTCTCCCTCTTTGTGTAAACCTTGCATATTATGATAGAAAAGGCATTAGAATTACTCCACAAGGTGTTATAATGAATAAAATCACTATAAATAATAGTAGGAAAACATGATGCAAAATGGACGTATCAACAAGTTGGTGTAGATCGTACTTGGACTCCCTCGAACGTCGATGACGATCCCGCGAACCGCCCTTGAAAGGTCCCTCAAACGTAAGACCGAAAGCTCGGCCTCTCTACTTGGTTGCAAGCATACAGTCTTCACGATCCGGCAGCGCTTCACCGTCCAGAGCTAATCGTCACCGGAGAATTAGAGGGAGGAGATTAGAACCACACATGGCTTCTAATTATGCAGATTAGAGGTGGCTAAGGCTAGCTCTAATTAGTCAACTAGGACCAACAAGAACTAGAACTAGATCAACTAGAGGAGGCCCCAAAACTTGTGTTTCCATAGGCTGGAAATCCTCTAGTATATATAGGTTAGAGGGGAGGGAGAGGGCAGCCACCAAAGGGGAAGGAGACCCTTGGTGTGTCAACCTTGGGGGGGGTCCTACTCCCTCCCCAAGTAGGATTCGCCCCCCTCACTAGGAAAGGGGGGTGCCAGTTCCACTTGGGCCCTTGTGGCCCAAGTTGCCTCCCACCTCCTGGCCTTTTTAGGCCCGTTGATATTTTAATTAAATATAAAATGTTCTAAATAATTTCAGACCATTATATATATAATTTAACATCCCCGGAAACATTTTCCAACTATATATAATTAATTGGTAATACCCGGTATTACCCGATATTCACCTGACCCCGAAACGCTTCCGGAACCTCTCGAAACTATTCCGGATATTGATGAAACAATTCCACAAATACATTCTCATCACTCCTGTCCTGCTAACACTCAGCGGGTCATGATTACCTTAAGCTTGTGACCCTGTAGGTTCGGTAAATCGTAGACATGAACGAAACTCCTTCGTTCAATGACCGATAGCGGAACCGTTGAAAGGATCGATATAGTTGACTAGAGGGGGGGGTGAATAGGCAACTAACAATTTTTTGCTTTTCTTTACCAATTTAAACTTTGCATCAAAGTAGGTTGTCTAGATATGCAACTAGGTGAGCAACCTATATGATGCAACAACAACAAGCACACAAGCAAGCATGGGATACAACACAATATAAGCTTCCACAAGTAAAGGTAAGAGATAACCAAGAGTGGAGCCGGTGGAGATGAGGATGTGTTACCCAAGTTCCTTCCCTTTGAGAGGAAGTACATCTTCGTTGGAGCGGTGTGGAGGCACAATGCTCCCCAAGAAGCCACTAGGGCCACCGTATTCTCCTCACGCCCTCACACAATGCGAGATGCCGTGATTCCACTATTGGTGCCCTTGGAGGCGGCGACCGAACCTTTACAAACAAGGTTGGAGCAATCTCCACAACTTAATTGGAGGCTCCCAGCGACACCACGAAGCTTCACCATAATGGAATATGGCTCCGCGGTAACCTCAATCGTCTAGGGTGCTCAAACACCCAAGAGTAACAAGATCTGCAAGGGATTAGTGGGGGGAATCAAATTTCTCTTGGTGGAAGTGTAGATCGGGGCCTTCCCAACCAATACCTAGAAAATCAACAAGTTTGATTGGCTAGGGAGAGAGATCGGGCGAAAATGGAGCTTTGAGCAACAATGGAGCTTAGGAAGGGAAGAGGTAGTCAACTTAGGGAAGAAGATCCCCCTTATATAGTGTGTGGACAAATCCAACCGTTACCCACCAACTCAGCCCTCGACATGCGGTACTACCGCACCTACCTGTGGTACTACCGCACCGGCTTGCGGTACTATCGCTGGCAAGTGCGGTACTACCGCTCCCGCGGCAGGGGCCAGGTGAGGCCCTGTAGCACATGGCAACGAGCGGTAGAACTGCCGGAGCGGTACTACCGCGGGCCCTTGTGGTACTACCGCAAGGCAGGGCTCATCCTGGGCAGGGAAGGCACGGACTAATAAAATTACATCCGTGGCTACTTACGCTGAGTTTCGGTCAGTGCAAAAATCCAGCACGGTACTACAGCTCACAGGGAGCGGTACTACGGCGTAGGGTGCGGAAGTAAAAAATTACTTCCGCCCCTACATCCGCTCATGCCACATATTGGGCCACATGCCACGGTACTACCGCGATCTAGGAGCGGTACTACCGCCTCCCTGGGCAGTACTACCGTGGCCCGCTGCGGTACTAGTGCTCCCTTGAGCAGTACTACCGCAAGCCACAGACCAGTAGCACCGAGAGGCCATCATCTTCGCAATGACAAGGGGAATAACCGGTGGTCCAAAGAAGTAAGGAAAGATGGTGCAAAGGAACAGATGTGTACGTGTTGATTCCACCCTAACCTTTCCGAAGCGGACCCCCTCTTAATTGTACGGCTTTCCTATGACTTAATTCCATCGAAAAGAAACATAGAGAAACACCGTCTTCGAAAAGCTCCGAGAGGCACCGAATCGTCCTGTGCCTATACATGAGATATCTGAAATGCTCAGTGCACACGATTAGTCCGCAAATGCATTGTCATCAATCACCAAAACCACTTAGGGTGAAATACGCCCTTACAATCTCCCCCTTTTTGGTTGAATGATGACAACACGGGATTTGCAAATAGACATATAAAATGACACATAAGCAAACCCATCATCTATAAAATATAGACAAGCTCCCCCTAGATGTGTGCACTCTAGAGAAGTGCTTTGGACTGCACGGCACACATACTAGGATCAACACTCCCCTTATATTTTATAAACAAGGCAATCCTTGCAACAATATGTATGACAATGAGTATGGAGACAAGGTATAGAATTGAGCATGAAGTGAAAAGGGCACATGGCATGATAGGCGCACAATCTACTAACATACTAGATAATAGGATAAGACAATAAGATAAGCAAAGGACATATCTCTTACACCATATGATAGTCTCCTGGATCTAGACGAACACAAACACAAGCCAACAAACCAAAGCAAACGAGGTTCAACAGAACAAAAGCAAAGCGAGAGACACGACGACACAACACAACGACACAAGACTCGCAAATCCTACACTCTCTCCCCCTTTGGCATCGAGACACCAAAAAGGGAGAGAGGACATCTACAACACAGGTGGTAGCTCAAGCTGCAGTGATCACTCATCACGATCCTCATCGGTCTCGGCAGCGGGAATGGTCTCCTCCTCTGACTCAGTCCACTGGTACGTGCTTCACCATCCAGTCAGCCTCTGGGGTGATGTGCTTCTCGGACCCGCTTGAGACCTGCTCGCCGAACGTCCTCAAGATCCTCTTGTCGCGCCGGTGACTCTCCTTCTGATTAACATGTGACATGTATTGTCCCTTGGCTTGCATGCAGAACAAAGCCTTCATCTTGTTCTTCAGCCTCTCAGCCCAAGTGGGCTCAGAAGATGGAGGAGAGTATCCATCAGAGCTGTCCTCATCCACTTCCTCCTCCTCAAACTCATCCTCGTCCACATTTATCCTCGCAGCCTCTGCCTTAGCCTGGGTAGTGGTGTTAGCCCACTTTCTCTTGATGCGTAGCTTGATAGGCTCATGGCGAATCCAGTTGGGAGCCTCAAACTCTTCATTGGGAAAGAGCTGCTCCCAAGTCTTCAAGATCAAAAGAAACAACTAAGGTCCATAGATGGGTACCTTACAGTTGAACACCACAAACCACAGCTCACACCACATGATATGAGAGACATCAAGTGGTTCCGACTGTTGGAGACGCGCCTGCTCACAGATGAGCATCATATCCACTAGATAAGCATGCACCTTATCCTTGTCACCAATGCGAGGAAAAAAGTGTGTTGTGAAAGATCCTGTGCATGATGTCAAGGAACGGATTCAGCACCCAGGTCTTCTTTCCACTGGCAAACTTCTTCCCAACAAGGTAGGGCTGAAGCTTGTTCTTGTTGGCCGACTCGGGGTTGCCATGAGGGCGGACACCAACGGGAACATTGAGCCCCTCATCACGAACGTTTAGCAACGCCATGAACAACTTCCACTTAGCAGTCATCCTCCTCCCATTGGTCATCCACGTCATGGTCCGCTCCTCATCAGTGTGGAAGTGGACGAGAGCAAAGAACTGTGCCACGACTTCTGGGTCAAAGTCCATGTGGAACGTGATAAGGTCTTCAATGCCAAACTGCTCTAGCAGGTCCAGAGTCTCACCAAAATATGCCATGTTGCTGTCCTTCCTCAAATGAGCCATGTCAATCCAGTGCACATCCACGTAGATGTTTTGCTTAGACTTGATCACATCCAGGAAGATGAGATTCTGTTGCTTGGTCCAAAACAGATGATTTCCTCTGAAATTCTCACGGGGCTTCACATAGGGGTTGAGCTTCCTGTGAGTGACAAACTCGGCTAGTGGTATCTCGTCCATGCCCAAAGATGACTCCTTGAACTTGCTAGCAGTGGTCTTGACATTGCGTTGTTGGGCACTGGAGCCCTCTGGTGCCTCTTGATTGTGAAGCAGCTTGGAGCTCGTGTCGCGGCTGGGATTAGAGCAACGGGCATTGGAACCGGAGCCACCACCTATGACACACAACACAAACACAAGAACACCGAGAAGGATTATTGCAAAGACGAGGGCCAAAGCCAAATGAAACAAGCAGACATGAGATTTGGAAGGACAAAACAACATAGTTTGCAACTCTACGGTAGTAACGGACCGACTTACGGATGTACAAATTTACAGCCGCTCTAGCCGCGGTAGTGCTGTGCCGGGGTGGCACGGTAGTACTGCGCCTGGAGCGGAAGTAATTTTTTTTACCTCCGCGCCCCGGGCAGTAGTACCGCTCCAGCGGAGCGGTAGTACTGCACGAGGTCAGTTCTTGGGCAAGGATACAGTAGTACCGCTACAGGAGGAGCGGTATTACCGCACAGATTCGAAAGCCACAGGAACATCGTATCTGGATCTAGAAACAACCACAACACTAGATCGGTACTACCGTTGATAAAACTATACTCTTGTATCACTCCAAATAGCATGCCTACTGCACTACCACTCTCCTACAATTCCCTCTTGCAAGGATTTAGCCAAAAATCACATGAACTACACATGCATCTCCCCAAGACCTAGAAGCACAAGAACGGAACAAAAAGGGAAGGACTTGGGGGAATACCGGTGTCCATGGCAAGAGGGCGAGGTGGGGAACGATCCCACCGGTCGGAATGCGAGGAGAGCGGCCGGAGATGGAGATCCGGCGAGGTCCTCCGGCACCGTTCTTGGGCAGGAGAGAGAGAGACGGGGTGGGGAAAAGTGATGAATGGGTATGGGGGAGTTGGAACCCCCCTGCCCCGCTCTTAACCCCCACCCGCTCGCGACGACGCGGTAGTACCACGGGTCATCGCGGTAGTACCTCTCGGGCGGAAGTACCGCTCGCAGGGTGGTAGTACCGCTCTTCCAGCGGCAGTAAAAAATTACTATCGTGATGGAAGCGGTAGTACCGTGCCGGGGATGCACCTGTGCATGCACAGGGCAACCCATCTCCAGCAGTAGTACCGTGGCTCGCCACGGTAGTACCACAAGCCCAAGAACTGCAAGTTTCGACAAGAAGAAAAGAACACGGCCTTTGCAATGCAACCTTCATGCAACCGGACACACAAAAGAGCTAACACACGAGGCAACTCAAACACAAGCTTAGCACAAAGAAAAAGGCAAAAGACAACAAGGACCAAACACCAAACACAGCTTCTCCAAAGAGAGGGCGGTGGCCGGAGCCACCTATGTTTGAGTCAATTGGTATGACACCGCGAAGAATTATCCTTGGGCCCATGACCAAATCTCGTCTTTGAAACACAAGTACCATAAAGAATGGCCAATGTGAAAGAGTTGATCAATTTATGCATAATGGGGGGAGGGAGAGTTCATTGAGAGAACAACACTCCCCATATGTCCATGTCTACACCTAAACAAGACATCAAGATGAGTATGGTGGGGTGTGCTAGGGTTCAAGCCACATTGCTCGAATCAATGATATTTAGCTCATGCCTTAACTCGCGAAATCTTGCTTCATCCAAGGGCTTCGTGAAGATATCTGCAAGGTTATCATGAGTGTTGACATAGTTGAGCTCGATCTCCCATCGCCTAATGTGATCCCGGATGAAGTGATATCGAATCTCAATATTCTTCGTCTTGAAGTGTTGCACCGGGTTGAGAGAAATCTTGATGGCACTTTCATTGTCACACCAAAGAGGCACTTTGTCACAAATGACACCGTAATCCTTTAAAGTTTGCCTCATCCATAGAAGTTGTGCACAACAACTACCGGTGGCCACATACTCCGCTGCGGTGGACGAGAGAGACACACAACTTTGCTTCTTAGAAGACCAACTCACCAAAGAGCAACCAAGGAATTGGCACCCTCCGGAAGTTGACTTCCTATCCACTTTGTCTCCCACCCAATCCGAGCCCGAAAAGCCCACAAGGTTGAAGTTAGCTCCTCTTGGGTACCATAAGCCAAAGTTTGGGGTATGAGCCAAATATCGAAAGATTCGCTTGACCTCCACAAAGTGGCTTTCCTTAGATGCGGCTTGAAACCGTGCAGAAATTCCCACACTCAACATAATATCCGGTCTAGATGCACAAAGGTAAAGCAAGGAGCCAATCATGGAGCGATATAACTTTTGATCCACCGCTTTACCATTGGGATCTATGTCAAGTTGGCATTTGACGGGCATTGGAGTGGAAGCCGGCTTGACATCACTTAGCTTGAATCTCTTGAGCCTGTCTTGAGTGTATTTGGCTTGGTTGATGAAGGTTCCTTCTCCTCTTTGCTTGACTTCGAACCCGAGAAAGAACTTCAACTCTCCCATCATGGACATCTTGAATTTTGAGGTCATGAGAGCGGCAAATTCCTCATTGAAAGCTTTGTTAGGGGAACCAAAGATAATATCATCAACATATAGTTGCCACACAAACAGCTCCCCTTTGACCTTCTTAATAAAAATAGTGGGGTCGATTTTCCCAATTTCAAACCCACGATCTTGCAATAACTCGGTAAGGTGGTCATACCACACACGTGTTGGAAATATGCCCTAGAGGCAATAATAAATGGTTATTATTATATTTCTTTGTTCATGGTAATTGTCTATTGTTCATGCTATAATTGTATTGTCCGGAAATCGTAATACATGTGTGAATACATAGACCACAACGTGTCCCTAGTAAGCCTCTAGTTGACTAGCTCGTTGATCAACAGATAGTCATGGTTTCCTGACTATGGACATTGGATGTCATTGATAACGGGATCACATCATTAGGAGAATGATGTGATGGACAAGACCCAATCCTAAGCATAGCATAAAAGATCGTGTAGTTTCGTTTGCTAGAGCTTTTCCAATGTCAAGTATCTTTTCCTTAGACCATGAGATCGTGCAACTCCCGGATACCGTAGGAGTGCTTTGGGTGTGCCAAACGTCACAACGTAACTGGGTGACTATAAAGGTGCACTACGGGTATCTCCGAAAGTGTCTGTTAGGTTGGCACGGATCGAGACTGGGATTTGTCACTCCGTGTGACGGAGAGGTATCTCTGGGCCCACTCGGTAATGCATCATCATAATGAGCTCAATGTGACTAAGGCGTTAGTCACGGGATCATGCATTGCGGTACGAGTAAAGAGAGTTGCCGGTAACGAGATTGAACAAGGTATTGGGATACCGACGATCGAATCTCGGGCAAGTAACATACCGATTGACAAAGGGAATTGTATACGGGATTGATTGAATCCTCGACACCGTGGTTCATCCGATGAGATCATCGTGGAACATGTGGGAGCCAACATGGGTATCCAGATCCCGCTATTGGTTATTGACCGGAGAGGCGTCTCGGTCATGTCTGCATGTCTCCCGAACCCGTAGGGTCTACACACTTAAGGTTCGGTGACGCTAGGGTTGTAGAGATATGTGTATGCGGAAACCCGAAAGTTGTTCAGAGTCCCGGATGAGATCCCGGACATCATGAGAGGTTCCGGAATGGTCCGGAGGTGAAGAATTATATATAGGAAGTCAAGTTTCGGCCACCGGGAAAGTTTCGGGGGTTCCCGGTATTGTACCGGGACCACCGGAAGGGTCCCGGGGGCCACCGGGTGGGGCCACCTATCCTGGAGGGCCCCATGGGCTGAAGTGGGAAGGGAACCAGCCCCTAGTGGGCTGGGCGCCCCCCATGGGCCTCCCCTAGTGCGCCTAGGGTTGGGAACCCTAGGGTGGGGGGTTTCCCACTTGCCTTGGGGGGCAAGGCACCCCTTCCCCCCCTTTGGCCGCCGCCCCCCACCCTAGATGGGATCTGGCCGGCGCCCCCCCTCCCAGGGGGCCTATATAAAGGGGGGAGGGCAGCAACCTACAGCCTTGGGCGCCTCCCTCTCCCCCTGCAACACCTCTCTCTCTCGTGTATGCTCGGCGAAGCCCTGCCGGCATCCCGCTACATCCAGCACCACGCCATCGTGCTGCTGGATCTCCATCAACCTCTCCTTCCCCCTTGCTGGATCAAGAAGGAGGAGACGTCGCTGCACCGTACGTGTGTTGAACGCGGAGGTGCCGTCCGTTCGGCACTCGGTCATCGGTGATTTGGATCACGGCGAGTACGACTCCGTCATCCACGTTCATTGGAACGCTTCCGCTCGCGATCTACAAGGGTATGTAGATGCACTCCTTTCCCCTCGTTGCTAGTATACTCCATAGATGCATCTTGGTGAGCATAGGAAAATTTTAAAATTATGCTACGATTCCCAACAGTGGCATCATGAGCCAGGCCTATGTGTAGTTACTATGCACGAGTAGAACACAAAGCAGTTGTGGGCGTTGAGTTTGCCAATTCTTCTTGCCGCTACTAGTATTTTCTTGTTTCGGCGGCATTGTAGGATGAAGCGGCCCGGACCGACCTTACACGTACGCTTACGTGAGACAGGTTCCACCGATTGACATGCACTAGTTGCATAAGGTGGCTAGCGGGTGTCTGTCTCTCCTACTTTAGTCGGAACGGATTCGATGAAAAGGGTCCTTATGAAGGGTAAATAGAAATTGGCAAATCACGTTGTGGTCATACATAGGTAAGAAAACGTTCTTGCTAGAAACCTACAAACCACGTAAAAACTTGCAACAACAATTAGAGGACGTCTAACTTGTTTTTGCAGCAAGTGCTATGTGATGTGATATGGCCAGAAGATGTGATGAATGATATATGTGATGTATGAGATTGATCATATTCTTGTAATAGGAATCACGACTTGCATGTCGATGAGTATGACAACCGGCAGGAGCCATAGGAGTTGTCTTTATTATTTTGTATGACCTGCGTGTCATTGAATAACGCCATGTAATTTACTTTACTTTGTTGCTAAACGCGTTAGCCATAGAAGTAGAAGTAATCGTTGGTGTGACGACTTCATGAAGACACAATGATGGAGATCATGATGATGGAGATCATGGTGTCATGCCAGTGACGAAGATGATCATGGTGCTCCGAAGATGGAGATCAAAGGAGCATAATGATATTGGCCATATCATGTCACTATTTGATTGCATGTGATGTTTATCATGTTTTTGCATCTTATTTGCTTAGAACGACGGTAGTAAATAAGATGATCCCTTATAATAATTTCAAGAAAGTGTTCACCCTAACTGTGCACCGTTGAGAAGGTTCGTTGTTTCAAAGCACCACGTGATGATCGGGTGTGATAGATTCTAACGTTCGAATACAACGGGTGTTGACGAGCCTAGCATGTACAGACATGGCCTCGGAACACACGCAATACACTTAGGTTGACTTGACGAGCCTAGCATGTACAGACATGGCCTCGGAACACGGAGGACCGAAAGGTCGAGCATGAGTCGTATAGAAGATACGATCAACATGGAGATGTTCACCGATCTTGACTAGTCCGTCTCACGTGATGATCGGACACGGCCTAGTTAAACTCGGATCATGTTTCACTTAGATGACTAGAGGGATGTCTATCTGAGTGGGAGTTCATTAAATAATTCGATTATATGAACTCAATTTTCATGAACTTAGTCTAAAATCTTTACACTATGTCTTGTAGATCAAATGGCCAACGTTGTCCTCAATTTCAACGCGTTCCTAGAGAAAACCAAGCTGAAAGATGATGGCAGCAACTATACGGACTGGGTCCGGAACCTGAGGCTCATCCTCATAGTAGCCAAGAAAGATTATGTCTTAGAAGCACCGCTAGGTGATGCACCAATCCCACAGAACCAAGACGTTATGAACGCTTGGCAATCACGTGCTGATGATTACTCCCTCGTTCAGTGCGGCATGCTTTACAGCTTAGAACCGGGTCTCCAAAAGCGTTTTGAGAAACATGGAGCATATGAGATGTTCGAGGAGCTGAAATTGGTTTTCCAAGCTCATGCCCGGGTCGAGAGATATGATGTCTCCGACAAGTTCTTCAGCTGTAAAATGGAGGAGAATAGTTCTGTTAGTGAGCACATACTCAGAATGTCTGGGTTGCACAACCGCTTGTCTCAGCTGGGAGTTAATCTCCCGGATGACGCGGTCATTGACAGAATCCTCCAGTCGCTTCCACCAAGCTACAAGAGCTTTGTGATGAACTAAAATAAGCAGGGGATGGAAAAGACCATTCCTGAGGTATATTCAATGCTGAAATCAGCGGAAGGGGAGATCAGAAAAGAACATCAAGTGTTGATGGTGAATAAAACCACTAAGTTCAAGAAGGGCAAGGGTAAGAAGAACTTCAAGAAGGACGGCAAGGGAGTTGCCGCGCCCGGTAAACCAGTTACTGGGAAGAAGTCAAAGAATGGACCCAAGCCCGAGACTGAGTGCTTTTATTGCAAGGGAAGTGGTCACTGGAAGCGGAACTGCCCCAAATACTTAGCGGACAAGAAGAAGGCCGGCAACACCAAAGGTATATGTGATATACATGTAATTGATGTGTACCTTACCAGTGCTCGTAGTAGCTCCTGGGTATTTGATACTGGTGCGGTTGCTCATATTTGTAACTCAAAACAGGAACTACGGAATAAACGGAGACTAGCGAAGGACGAGGTGACGATGCGCGTCGGGAATGGTTCCAAGGTCGATGTGATCGCCGTCGGCACGCTACCTCTGCATCTACCCACGGGATTAGTTTTAAACCTCAATAATTGTTATTTAGTGCCAGCTTTGAGCATGAACATTGTATCTGGATCTCGTTTAATTCGAGATAGCTACTCATTTAAATCCGAGAATAATGGTTGTTCTATTTATTTGAGAGATATGTTTTATGGTCATGCCCCGCTGGTCAATGGTTTATTTTTGATGAATCTCGAACGTGATGTTACACATGTTCATAGTATGAATACCAAAAGATGTAAAGTTGATAACGATAGTCCCACATACTTGTGGCACTGCCGCCTTGGTCACATTGGTGTCAAGCGCATGAAGAAGCTCCATGCAGATGGACTTTTGGAGTCTTTTGATTACGAATCATTTGACACGTGCGAACCATGCCTCATGGGTAAGATGACCAAGACTCCGTTCTCCGGAACAATGGAGCGAGCAACCAACTTATTGGAAATCATACATACCGATGTGTGCGGTCCAATGAGTGTTGAGGCTCGCGGAGGATATCGTTATGTTCTCACTCTCACTGATGATTTAAGTAGATATGGGTATGTCTACCTAATGAAACACAAGTCTGAAACCTTTGAAAAGTTCAAGGAATTTCAGAGTGAAGTTGAGAATCAACGTGACAGAAAAATAAAATTCTTACGATCAGATCGTGGTGGAGAATATTTAAGTCACGAGTTTGGTGCACACTTAAGGAAATGTGGAATAGTTTCACAACTCACGCCGCCTGGAACACCTCAGAGAAATGGTGTGTCCGAACGTCGTAATCGCACTCTATTAGATATGGTGCGATCTATGATGTCTCTTACCGATTTACCGCTCTCATTTTGGGGTTATGCTTTAGAGACTGCCGCATTCACTTTAAATAGGGCTCCGTCGAAATCCGTTGAGACGACACCGTATGAATTATGGTTTGGGAAGAAACCTAAGCTGTCGTTTCTAAAAGTTTGGGGATGCGATGCTTATGTCAAGAAACTTCAACCTGAAAAGCTCGAACCCAAGTCGGAAAAATGCGTCTTCATAGGATACCCTAAGGAAACGATTGGGTATACCTTCTACCTCAGATCCGAAGGCAAGATCTTCGTTGCCAAGAACGGGTCCTTTCTGGAGAAGGAGTTTCTCTCGAAAGAATTGAGTGGGAGGAAAGTGGAACTTGATGAGGTGATAGTCACCCCTTCCGAACCGGAAAGTAGCGCAGAGCGGGAAAATGTTCCTGTGGTGCCTACACCGACTGGGGAGGAAGTTAATGATGATGATCATGAAGCTTCGGATCAAGTTACTGAACTTCGTAGGTCCACAAGGACACGTTCCGCACCAGAGTGGTACGGCAACCCTGTCCTGGAAATCATGTTGTTAGACAACGGTGAACCTCTGAACTATGAAGAAGCGATGGCGGGCCCGGATTCCAACAAATGGCTAGAAGCCATGAAATCCGAGATAGAATCCATGTATGAAAACAAAGTATGGACTTTGACTGACTTGCCCGATGAGCGGCGAGCCATAGAAAACAAATGGATCTTTAAGAAGAAGACGGACGCAGATGGTAATGTGACCATCTACAAAGCTCGACTTGTCGCTAAGGGTTATCGACAAGTTCAAGGGGTTGACTACGATGAGACTTTCTCACCCGTAGCGAAGCTGAAGTCCGTCCGAATCATGTTAGCAATTGCCGCATACTATGATTATGAGATATGGCAGATGGACGTCAAAACGGCATTCCTTAATGGCTTCCTTAAGGAAGAGTTGTATATGATGCAGCCGGAAGGTTTTGTCGATCCTAAGAATGCTAACAAAGTATGCAAGCTCCAGCGCTCAATCTATGGGCTGGTGCAAGCATCTCGGAGTTGGAACATTCGCTTTGATGAGATGATCAAAGCGTTTGGGTTCACACATACTTATGTAGAAGCCTGTGTTTACAAGAAAGTGAGTGGGAGCTCTGTAGCATTTCTCATATTATATGTGGATGACATACTATTGATGGGAAATGATATAGAATTCTTGGAAAGTATAAAGGCCTATTTGAATAAGTGTTTTTCAATGAAGGACCTTGGAGAAGCTGCTTATATATTAGGCATCAAGATCTATAGAGATAGATCAAGACGCCTCATTGGTCTTTCACAGAGTACATACCTTGACAAGATATTGAAGAAGTTCAGTATGGATCAGTCCAAGAAGGGGTTCTTGCCTGTATTGCAAGGTGTGCAATTGAGCACAGGCTCAATGTCCGACCACGGCAGAAGATATAGAAAGGATGAGTGTCATCCCCTATGCCTCGGCCATAGGGTCTATTATGTATGCCATGCTGTGTACCAGACCTGATGTGAACCTTGCCGTAAGTTTGGTAGGAAGGTACCAAAGTAATCCCGGCATGGTACACTGGACAGCGTTCAAGAATATCCTGAAGTACCTGAAAAGGACTAAGGATATGTTTCTCGTTTATGGAGGTGACGAAGAGCTCGTCGTAAAGGGTTACGTCGACGCTAGCTTCGACACAGATCTGGATGACTCGAAGTCACAAACCGGATACGTGTATATTTTGAATGGAGGAGCAGTAAGCTGGTGCAGTTGCAAGCAAAGCGTCGTGGCGGGATCTACATGTGAAGCGGAGTACATGGCAGCCTCGGAGGCAGCACAGGAAGCAGTCTGGATGAAGGAGTTCATTACCGACCTAGGGGTGATTCCCAATGCGTCGGGCCCGATGACTCTCTTCTGTGACAACACTGGAGCCATTGCCCTTGCGAAGGAGCCCAGGTTTCACAGGAAGACCAGGCATATCAAGCGTCGCTTCAACTCCATTCGTGAAAGTGTTCAAAATGGAGACATAGATATTTGTAAAGTACATACGGACCCGAATGTAGCAGATCCGTTGACTAAACCTCTCCCTAGAGCAAAACATGATCAACACCAGGACGCAATGGGTGTTCGATTCATCACAATGTAACTAGATTATTGACTCTAGTGCAAGTGGGAGACTGTTGGAAATATGTCCTAGAGGCAATAATAAATGGTTATTATTATATTTCTTTGTTCATGGTAATTGTCTATTGTTCATGCTATAATTGTATTGTCCGGAAATCGTAATACATGTGTGAATACATAGACCACAACGTGTCCCTAGTAAGCCTCTAGTTGACTAGCTCGTTGATCAACAGATAGTCATGGTTTCCTGACTATGGACATTGGATGTCATTGATAAAGGGATCACATCATTAGGAGAATGATGTGATGGACAAGACCCAATCCTAAGCATAGCATAAAAGATCGTGTAGTTTCGTTTGCTAGAGCTTTTCCAATGTCAAGTATCTTTTCCTTAGACCATGAGATCGTGCAACTCCCAGATACCGTAGGAGTGCTTTGGGTGTGCCAAACTTCACAACGTAACTGGGTGACTATAAAGGTGCACTACGGGTATCTCCGAAAGTGTCTGTTGGGTTGGCACGGATCGAGACTGGGATTTGTCACTCCGTGTGACGGAGAGGTATCTCTGGGCCCACTCGGTAATGCATCATCATAATGAGCTCAATGTGACTAAGGCGTTAGTCACGGGATCATGCATTGCGGTACGAGTAAAGAGACTTGCCGGTAACGAGATTGAACAAGGTATTGGGATACCGACGATCGAATCTCGGGCAAGTAACATACCGTTTGACAAAGGGAATTGCATACGGGATTGATTGAATCCTCGACACCGTGGTTCATCCGATGAGATCATCGTGGAACATGTGGGAGCCAACATGGGTATCCAGATCCCGCTGTTGGTTATTGACCGGAGAGGCGTCTCGGTCATGTCTGCATGTCTCCCGAACCCGTAGGGTCTACACACTTAAGGTTCGGTGACGCTAGGGTTGTAGAGATATGTGTATGCGGAAACCCGAAAGTTGTTCGGAGTCCCGGATGAGATCCCGGACATCACGAGAGGTTCCGGAATGGTCCGGAGGTGAAGAATTATATATAGGAAGTCAAGTTTCGGCCACCGGGAAAGTTTCGGGGGTTACCGGTATTGTACCGGGACCACCGGAAGGGTCCCGGGGGTCCACCTATCCCGGAGGGCCCCATGAGCTGAAGTGGGACGGGAACCAGCCCCTAGTGGGCTGGGCGCCCCCCATGGGCCTCCCCTCATGCGCCTAGGGTTGGGAACCCTAGGGTGGGGGGGTTTCCCACTTGCCTTGGGGGGCAAGGCACCCCTTCCCCCCTTTGGCCGCCGCCCCCCCCACCCTAGATGAGATCTGGCCGGCGCCCCCCTCCCAGGGGGCCTATATAAAGGGGGGGAGGGAGGGCAGCAACCTACCGCCTTGGGCGCCTCCCTCTCCCCCTGCAACACCTCTCTCTCTCGTGTATGCTCGGCGAAGCCCTGCCGGCATCCCGCTACATCCACCACCACGCCGTCGTGCTGCTGGATCTCCATCAACCTCTCCTTCCCCCTTGCTGGATCAAGAAGGAGGAGACGTCGCTGCACCGTACGTGTGTTGAACGCGGAGGTGCCATCCGTTCGGCACTCGGTCATCGGTGATTTGGATCACGGCGAGTACGACTCCGTCATCCACGTTCATTGGAACGCTTCCGCTCGCGATCTACAAGGGTATGTAGATGCACTCCTTTCCCCTCGTTGCTAGTATACTCCATAGATGCATCTTGGTGAGCGTAGGAAAATTTTAAAATTATGCTACGATTCCCAACAACACGTGGGGCTTGTTTAAGGCCATAGAGTGCCTTATCGAGTTGGTACACATGATCGGGGAAATAGGGATCCTCGAACCCCGAGGGTTGTTTGACATACACCAACTCATTAATAGGACCATTAAGAAAAGCACTCTTCACATCCATTTGTTGCAACTTGAAGTTATGATGAGAAGCATAAGCAATCAACAAACGAATAGATTCAAGGCGAGCAATGGGAGCAAAGGTTTCACCGTAGTCGATACCCTCAACTTGGGAGTAGCCTTGTGCTACCAAACGAGCCTTGTTGCGAACGATAATTCCATGAGCATCTTGCTTGTTCTTGTATATCCACTTGGTTCCAATGACATTATGGTTCCCCATTGGCCTTGGCACCAATCTCCACACCTTGTTGTGCTCGAAGTTGTTGAGTTCGTCATGCATGGCATTAAGCCAATCCGGATCCTCGAGCGTCTCATAGACCTTTTGGGGTTCAATACAAGAAACAAACGCGTGATGTTCATAATAGTTTGCTAATTGTCTACAAGTGCTTACCCCCTTTCTTAAGCTTCCAAGCACATTCGTCATGATATGATCTTTGGTAGTGAGCTGGGATGCAATCTTAGCGGCACGACACTCCAATTCCTCCTCGGGAGTGAGTTGAGGAGCGAAAACTTGATCATCTTGAGCGTAATCTTGAGCATGTTCTTGATCTTGAGATTGCTCTTGATCTTGAACTTGCTCGGTGGTGAGAACTTGACCTTGGGCCTCACTTGGTGGTTCACCACCATCATGTGGTTGATCTTGCCCTTGATCTTGTTCATTTGGTTGAGGGCCTTCACTTTGTTCTTCGGAAGCGTGTGGGTCTTGGGTAGGTGATGGTTCCACTTGAGTGGAACATTGTCCTTCTCCTTCGGCCACAAGGGGTTCCTCAAAGGGTAGGATATGACCAACACCCATTCTTGTTATGGCTTGGGGAGGAATTTCATCACCTACATCACAAGTACCACTTTGCTCCACTTGGGAGCCGTTATTCTCATCAAACTCCATGTTACACGTCTCCTCAATAAGTCCCGTGGACTTATTGAGGACACGGTAAGCATGAGATTTTGTAGCATAAGCAACAAATATGCCCTCATGAGCTCTAGCCTCAAATTTAGACAAACGAACACCTTTCTTGAGAATGAAACATTTACACCCAAACACCCGGAAGTACTTGAGGTTGGGCTTGTTACCGGTGAGTATCTCATTGTAACATCTCATTACCAAACTTTGGGTACAAGGCTAGAGTTCAGTACAACATTCCACCCGCAGATAGATGGACAGACCGAGAGAGTCAACTAGATTCTGGAAGATATGTTGAGAGCTTGTGCACTAGATTATGGATCTAGTTGGGATGACAACTTGCCCTACGCGGAGTTCTCCTACAACAATAGCTACCAAGCCAGTTTGAAGATGGCACCGTTCGAAGCCCTGTATGGATGAAGGTGCAGAACACCGTTGATGTGGGATGAAGTTGGAGACCGACAATTGTTTGGACCAGATTTGATCAAGGAGTCTGAAGAGAAGGTTAAGTTGATTCGAGATAGACTGAAGGTAGCTTAGTCCAGGCAGAAGAGTTATGCAGATTCAAAACGCAAGGAAGTAACCTATGGAATTGGAGACCGAGCATATCTGCGAGTATCACCTCTGCGAGGAGTGAAACGTTTTGCAGTGAAGGGAAAGTTAGCCCCGAGATTTGTAGGACCGTATCGTGTTTTGGAACGTATGGGAGAGGTTGCCTACAAGTTGGAGTTACCTGAAGGATTGTCAGGAGTTCATGACGTGTTTCATGTTTCACAGTTGAAGAAGTGTCACGCTGAGATGGCCGATATACCACTAAGAGATACAGTGCCTCTAGAAGCAATTCAGTTGGACGGTGATCTGACTTATGAGGAGAAGCCAGTCAGGATTCTAGAGTTTGCTAGCCGAGTTACCCGCAGCAAGGTTATCAAGTTTTGCAAAGTTCAGTCGAGCCACCATACCGAGGATGAAGCCACCTGGGAACGAGAGGATGATCTTCGCAAAGACCACCCACACCTATTTTCTAACCAACCCGAATCTCGAGGGCGAGATTCATCTTAAGGGGGGTAGGTTTGTAACATCCCAAATTTCCAATTTGGAATGTTATACATAGAGCATTCATGCATATCATATCTTTTGTTGCATTTCGTTTCGTGATCCTCGAAATCCTAAGAACCTTAGGGACCCTCGAAGAGAGTTGGGGATTTCACTGTTTTCATATTTGAATTTTATCAAATATTGAAACGAGGATTATTTGTTTTATTATTTTTCTCTTCGAAAATATTTCATATTAAAATATATGAGAGGAGATAATATGACTGCTCCAAAATAAATGAGATATTGGAGGAAAAATATTAAAATCGAATATTTATTTTTATTCGTATATTTATTGCTATTTTATTTGCATAGAAAAAATTGCATGTTTTCAAAATTGCATTTTAGGGCCAAGAAAATGTCTTCTTGTTCTCAATATTTTATTTAGACGGTGAAAATTTGTTTTGGCATTTTTAGATTTTTATTTATTTTCCTAGGATTTATTTTCGGCGGAATCTGCTTTTTTTTTATTAAAAAAAAACTTCACGCCCGACTAGGCCAAAGCCCAGCCGAGCCAGTCCGGCCCACCCCACGCCACCACCTCCCCATGCCCGAGTCCGGCCAGGACACGGCCAGCGCCGCCGTCGCCGCCCGGGACTCCTCCCGCCCCCTTCCCCAAGCTGACCCCGCCCCTTCCCCTCTTAAATACCCCACCGCCGCCCCAAGCCACCACCACCGCCGCCGCACGCAGCAGCAGCAGCAGCCGCCGCTGCCCGTCGCCGCCTGTCGCGCCTCGCCTTGCGCCGCCGCGCCGCACTTCCCCACCGCCGCGCCGCAACGCCCCGCCGTCGCCGCCACCCCGCAGCCCCACCCCGCGCCGCCGGAGCCGCCGCCGCCGATCCGATCCGGAGCCGCTCGTTTTTTTCAGTTTAGGTAGAAACCGACATTTTTTAAAAAACCCTAGTTCATTTTTTTTTGTTTAGACCGGTTCGCCGGTTTTCTCGGTTTAGTTTATTTTGCGGACGTTCGTCCATACGTTCGTTTTAACGAACGGTTTTTACCCGTTAGTCACAAACAACGAACGTTCGTTCGTTAGCCTGTTCGTCAGTTTTCTTTTTCTCGGATTTTTTTCGCGATTATTTTCGATCACGATTTCTGATCCGATTTTCGTTTCAGTTTATCTTTTCGCTCGTTTATCGGAATCAGGTGATTCAAGCGCCTAGATCTTCGTCTCGAAACCCTATTTCTGTTTAAACAACTTGAAAAATATTTTGGTACTGTAAAATTTGACTTTAGTCCAGATTAGTAAACGAATCTTGTTTCTTTCGCAGTTTGAGTTTCGTTGCTCCGTTTGATTTGATTCTTTTTGCAAACCGGGGTTCTTAAGTTGAACTTTCTGGTCAATTCTTCTTATTTGAGTTTTACCCGTGCATCTTTGCTTGATTGCTTATGTATGCTACTACGAGTCTCTAGGTTTTGCGGATCGTCAGCAAGGCAAGTAACACATTGATCATACTCTTTTCATATCCAGTTTTTATGCATTAGCTCCAATCCTCAAACATTGCATGATTAGGATGTGATTAACATGCGGGTATTGGGAAGTAGTTGATGAGGTAGAACCTATTGCCCTGTTATTATGAAACCCTTGGAAGTTACTTCTACGTATTGCTTATATTGCTATGCTATGCTCGTAGACGTGGTTTGGGTGAGTGAATGCATAACAGATGTGAGATTGTTAATTAATGGTTCAACTTAAGGTGGAAACTTTAATACACATCTGGGTGGATTGCTTGTCGGGCACCTGGAGAATCCAGTGTTGTCCTAGGATATCCCGGAGTACCCGTGTGATCATCCTAAGGTCCGCCACCCAGGCTCAAAAGGAACTGAGATATTTCATGCTAGAAACTTCCGTGTGCAGCCACAAGCTATTATGGGCTTTAGCATAGTTGAGTAAGTTGCATGACCTCTTCCAGTGGTAGGCTAGCAGATGTAGAGGGATGTAGGTTGGTACTGTCTACCCGGGGTTAGAGTTAATGCTTCTGAAAGACTGTGTCTCGGTCATCCGTTTCTCAAACACCATGTAGTGCGAGAAATCCAACGGAGGAGATCGAGTCTTGTGGGGAAAAGTGTGCAAACCTCTGCAGAGTGTACAATCTAATCATGGTTAGCCGTGTCCCCGGTTATGGACATCTTGAGTATCTAGTACTTGGATTATCATATGTATCTCACCACTCTAAATTGATATTGTTGGGTTGATAATTACTTTAATTGGGATTGAGTTGGAGGAACCTTCTCAATGATGTTTCAACTACCATGACAGTTAAATAAAATCTATTCCTTTGTTGTAGGGAAAAATTGGCTTTTCGCAAAACTATAACCATAGAGCTTTCCACCAGCCAAATATGCATGTAGTGATAGCATTATTCTGTTCTTGCTCTAATGTGTTACATTGCCAGCATATTCCATGTGCTGGCCCGTTTTCGGGCTGCAACGTATTATGTTGCAGACTTTTCAGACGAGGAGTAAGGTTCGTTAGGTCGTTGCCGTGCAACTCAGCTATGCCGTTGGAGTTGATGGACTCACTTTATCTTCCAAGCCTTCCACTGTTATCGTATTAGATGGCCTTAAGCCATATTTATTGTAATAAGTTCTCTTTTGAGACATTCAATGTAATAAGTGTGTGATTGCTACTCTGTTATAAAGCCTTTGAGTACTGTGTGTGTCAGCATTACCGATCCATGGATGACACTGACCGTTTGAGGTCGGGTCGCTACACTCATATGGAGTCTTGTTCAATACTTTGTGGAGATAGAGCCGATTGGATGCATGACAAGCGGTGTTGATGGCTTCGGCCCAAAAGTTGTATGGAGACTTGAACTCCGCCATCATGGTCCTTGCCGCATCCATCAATGTCCAGTTCTTCCTCTCCGCTACACCATTTTGTTGAGGGGTGTATGGTGCGGAGTATTGATGCTTGATCCCCTCATCACTAAGAAACTCATCCAAGGTGTAGTTCTTGAACTCGGTGCCGTTTTCACTTCTGATCGTCAAGATCTTTGCATTGTGTTGGCGTTGGGCTTCATTTGCAAAGTCAATGACGGTTTGTTGGGTCTCACTTTTCCTCTTGAAGAAGTATACCCAAGTGTATCTTGAATAATCATCCACAATCACCAAGCAATACTTTCTACCCCATAGACTATCAAAGGATGGAGGCGCAAAGATCTCCAAGTGAAGGAGCTCCAAAGGCCTCTTCGAGTAAATGATAGTCGTGGGAGGGTGAGCCTTCTCATGTAGCTTTGCTTCAATACAAGCACTGCAAGCACGATCTTTGGCAAAACTAACATTTGTTAGTCCATGGACATGGTCCCCCTTGAGAAGACTTTGCAAAGATCTCATATTGACATGGGCTAAACAGCGATGCCAAAGCCATGCCACGTCAACTTTAGCCATTAGGCATGTCGCGGTCTTAGTGGGTCGCTCCGAGAAGTTAATCACATAGAGACCGTTCTCAACATGCCCAACAAAGGCTACTTTAAGAGTCTTGCTCCACAAGAGGGCCACAATATCAATATCAAAGAAAGTGGCAAAGCCCATGAGTGCAAGTTGATGAACGAAAAGTAAATTGTATGCAAGGGACTCAACAAGCATGACCTTCTCAATCGTGAGATCATGAGAAATGACAACCTTGCCAAGTCCCAATACCTTAGAAGACGAGGCATCACCCCACTCGATATTGGTGGGCATAGATGGAATCATATGCACGTCCACCACCAAGTCTTTGCTTCCGGTCATATGATTTGTGGCTCCACTATCGAGCAACCATGATCCCCCACCAGAAGCAAACACTTACAAGGGATCAATGCTTGGTTTTAGGTACCCATTTTGTAATGGGTCCTTTGATGTTAGTAACAAGGGTCTTAGGAACCCAAATAGACCATTCAATGTACTCATAAGGAGAACCAACAAATTTAGCATAAACATGCCCATCACTAGCATGGCATAACACATAAGAAGGGTTAAAGTCGTCGGCTTTGTTGGAAGGGGTGGCATTGCCCTTCTTGACACCACCACCCTTCACATTGTTCTTCTTCTCCTTAGAAGCACCCTCTCCCTCCTTCACAAAATTTTGCTTGAGAGGAGGAGGTCGTTTGGCCTTGTCATTCTTCTTCTTGTTCTTGGACTTGGGTGCGAACCTAATTCCCTCCTTGGCCACAACTTCCTTTTGATTGCTCAAAAGGTTGTTGAGGTTCTTCTCACCTTGTATGCAAGACACAACGCCTTTCTCAAGTTGCTCCTTCAACTTTGCATTCTCCTCCACAAGATGCACATGCTCACAACATGGGTTAGTAGCATTTGAATTATCAATTAAAACCATATGAGGAAAAGTGGCTTTCTCCTTGGTTAGCTTCACTTGGAGTTGATCATGAGACTCTTTAAGACTAGCATGAGTACCCTTCAAGGCCTTGTGAGCCTTGTCAAGTGTATAAAACTCCTCCTTGAGTCTAGGAAGATCAACCCCAAGTTTGGCCTTCTCGGAATTTAGCACACGAGATACAACAAGAGCATGATCAAGATCTTTCTTTAATTTAGCATGGTCATCGTTGTGTGACTCCTCAAGAGTCAAACGATGACCGCGCTCTTCCTCAAGCGCGTTAGAGAGATCCGATATCTCATCGGCATAGTCACGACTATGCCCCTCCATCTTAGAGAGGGTTTCTTCGTGAGCCTCGATCATGTCATTGGCTTCACCAAGTTGTTCCAAGAGAGCAACAAAGTGCTTCTTGGATTTACCCTTGAGCTTACTCATAAAAGACTCAAATTCATTTCCCTCCTCATTAGACCCCTCACTTTCATCAATGCAATCCGTCAAAGAAGGATTAGTAATGATGGTAGTTTTGATGTTGGGGGTTACCTTGTTGGTGGCTTTAGCCATGAGGCACTTGGCGGTGATGTTCTCATTGGGTGAGTCGAAGAGGGACACCCGTGGAGTTGTCGCAATGGCAACGGAGGCCATGGCAACCGACTCACCATCTTCATCATCATCATCATCTTCACTGTACTCTTCTTGTGCCACCAACCGCTTGGAAGGAGTTTCCTTGGTGAAGTTTCTCTTGTTGGGAAGGACTTGGCCTTGTCTTTCCGGATGAGCTTGCCACCATTGTCTTCCCTCTTCTCATATGGGCACTCCACAACAAAGTGGCTCACATTGCCACAATTATAGCAAGTCCTTACACGTTGCTTGCCGTTCGCGCCACTTGAGTTGTTCTTGTTGAAGTTGGGCCTTGTGTTCTTCTTGCTCCAAAATTGCCTTGAAGCGAGAGCCATGTGCTCATGGTAAGCATATTTTGTATCTTCGGGGTTGCTCTCCTCTTCTTCCTCTTCATCCTCTTCCTCCACACTAGCCTTGGCCTTCAAGGCAAGGTTGGGCTTCTTTGCTCTTTGAGAACGCAACACCGCATTGTCGGCGGTCTTGTCCAAGATCCTCATCGCCACAAACTCATCCAACACTTCACCTGAGGACAAGGAGTGGAAGTCTAGCCTTTGACGGATGACGGAGGACATGGCCTTGTGGTAAGGCATCATGGCCTTGAGGAACTTGCACTTGATCCAATTGTCATCCGTATCCTTGCTCCCATGATCTTGGAGTGAGACCGCGAGAGTGGTTAATCTCCGGTAAAGCTCACGAGGTTATTCATCTTCATTCATTGCAAACTCATCGGCTTCATCTTGCACCACTTCATAGTTGGAGTGTTGAATGCTCGCGCTTCCCTTGTAAATGGAAACAACATGGTGCCATGCTTCCTTGGCCACGGTGAAAGGTCGGAGATGTGCAATATCTTCGGATGGAATTGCATCTTGGATGATGAAGAGAGCATTCTCGTTGAATTGATGATCCACGGCTTCTCTAGGGGTGAAGTTGCTTGGGTCACGCGGATAGAAACCTTGCTCAATGATTCTCCAAAGATTAGTATTAACATGATTTAAATGACATTTAAAGCGATATACCCAAGAGTGAAAATCCTCATTTTGCACAGTCTTAGGAGGAGGACCAACATGATTCAAATGAGTGGTGGGAACCGGTCCTCCATAAGTAAGTGGAGGTTCAACACGGGCAAAGATGCCACTACCATTTCTACCACTAGATAAAGGAACTTTGTCACTAGTAGCTTCCCCCTTGTTGGAGTTTGCACCCGTCACCTTGTTAGCGGGATCACCCACTTTCATAGGTGCGGTGGATAATTTAAGGCCTTCTAAGAACTTGTTAAACATGCCTTCAACCTCGGTCGTCATGGAGGTTTTCAATGTGTACAAAGCCGCATTGAATTCCTCACAAGAGACCGAGGATCCCCCATCAGCCGTAGATGAGAATGGATTCACACCGCAGTGCTCCTCCCCACCGTCTACGGCATCAACCATACTCTTCGGACGATAAAGTCCTTAATAAAGAGACGAGGCTCTGATACCAATTGAAAGGATCGATATAGTTGATTAGAGGGGGGGTGAATAGGCAACTAACAATTTTTTGCTTTTCTTTACCAATTTAAACTTTGCATCAAACTAGGTTGTCTAGATATGAAACTAGGTGAGCAACCTATATGATGCAACAACAACAAGCACACAAGCAAGCATGGGATACAACACAATATAAGCTTGCACAAGTAAAGGTAAGAGATAACCAAGAGTGGAGCCGGTGGAGACGAGGATGTGTTACCGAAGTTCCTTCCCTTTGAGAGGAAGTACATCTCCGTTGGAGCAGTGTGGAGGCACAATGCTCCCCAAGAAGCCACTAGGGCCACCATATTGTCCTCACGCCCTCACAATGCAAAATGCCGTGATTCCACTATTTGTGCCCTTGGAGGCGGCGACCGAACCTTTACAAACAAGGTTGGGGCAATCTCCACAACTTAATTGGAGGCTCCCAACACACCACGAAGCTTCACCACAATGGAATATGGCTCCGCGGTGACCTAAACTGCCTAGGGTGCTCAAACACCCAAGAGTAACAAGATCCACAAGGGATTAGTGGGGGGAATCAAATTTCTCTTGGTGGAAGTGTAGATCGGGGCCTTCTCAACCAATCCCTAGAAAATCAACAAGTTTGACTGGCTAGGGAGAGAGATCGGGCGAAAATGGAGTTTTGAGGAACAATGGAGCTTAGGAAGGGAAGAGGTAGTCAACTTGGGGAAGATGACCCCCCTTATATAGTGTGTGGACAAATCCAACCGTTACCCACCAACCCAGTCCTCGACATGCGGTACTACTGCACCTACCTGCGGTACTACGCTGGCAAGTGCGGTACTACCGCTCGCGTGACAGGGGCCAGGTGAGGCCCTGTAGCACAAGGAAACGAGCGGTAGAACCGCCGGAGTGGTACTACCGTGCGCCCTTGTGGTACTACCGCAAGGCAGGGCTCATCCTGGGCGGGGAAGGCACGGACTAATAAAATTACATCCGTGGCTACTTCCGCTGAGTTTCGGTTAGTGAAAAAAATCCGGCATGGTACTACAACTCACAGTGAGCGGTACTATAGCCTAGGGTGTGGAAGTAAAAAATTACTTACGCCCCTACATCCGCTCATGCCACAGTACTGGGCCAGAGGCCACGGTACTACCGCGATCCAGGAGCGGTACTACCGAACTTACGGTACTACTGCTGCCCTGGGCAGTACTACCATGGCCCGCTGCGGTACTACTACTCCCTTGAGCAGTACTACCGCAAGCCACAGACCAGTAGCATTGGGAAGCCATCATCTTCGCAATGACAAGGGGAACAACCGGTGCTCCATAGAAGTAAGGAAAGGTGGTGCAAAGGAACATATGTGTACGTGTTGATTCCACCCTAACCTTTCCAAAGCGGACCCCCTCTTAATAGTACGGCTTTCCTACGACTCAATTCCACCAAAAAGAAACATAGAGAAACGCCGTCTTCGACAAGCTTCGAGGGGCACCAAATCGTCCTGTGCCTATACATGAGATATCTGAAATGCTCAATGCACACGATTAGTCCGCAAATGCATTGTCATCAATCACCAAAACCACTTAGGGAGAAATATGCCCTTACAACTGTGGACATCCATATCGGTCCCTATGATTACACGAATGATATTCGAGTGAACCTTTGGTTATCATGTGATGTTCTCTTTGCTTTGCGATACTTTGCAAAACCTGGTATGCATCGGCATCCTTCAGAGTCATCACCATGCTCACTATACCGTTGTTCCCGTTACCGATTTTGTTCTTCTTTCTCATTGATGTGTTCCGGCATCCCCACGACATAGTCACCCGTGTCTGGCCAGACGATGATGGATGTCATCACACCGAGAGGGCCCTAAGAATATATCTCCATCGTCGTAGGAGCAAATCCCACTTTCAAGTTGTCCGGTCACTTGTCAAACTTTCCTGTGAGCCTGAGAGTTGTTGTTATGATCACCTTGTTATAGATGACGTTTGAGCAACCCCAAAGCCCACCGTCCAGTAGGAAGTGACCGAGACACTCTCATGGTCTGAGGAACTAAAACACATGCTAACACTCCGTGTTATAACAGATGATTTCTGATGATATGATCACATAGTATAATAGACAAGTATTGTGTCGATTCAATATGATCGCTCTTCTAACGTCATATCCTCAATGTTGTTTTAGGGCTATCATTACACTTATGCTTCTCTACATTTGCTAAATTTGTGACTCAAATATTATTTTCTACAATCCAATTGTAGAAACATAATTTTCTTGTTACAATAATTTCCACTTCATTCTGAAAACCTTTTGAAACACTTCAAAAGATCGAGATTTATGTCTCAATTAGTAAATATAAATATCTACTTGAGTCATCGTTGAAAATAGATAAACCACTGCTTGCAACAACACTTATTGGACTACACACATTGATATGCATATTGCCAATTATTTTGTTGCTCGTTCTCTTTGGCCCCTGAACGGTATTTTATTTTACTTCACAAATTGGACAAAACTTGCAAGTGTTAGATGATTCTCAATCAGATGACTTGAAAATTCATCACTATGAAATGTCTCCATGCTATTGTCTCCAATGTGACTAAATGCAGTGCCACACATATGTGGTATTCTTTTAGTCTTGCGACATTTAGCGTCAGTGTTATGGATGTTCAATTTTATTATCAATATTCATAACATATATCGTATTCACAATAAGAGTATGCCCTTTTGTTCATAACATCGAACAACTATTATTTGAAGGAAATATGCCCTAGAGGCAATAATAAAGTTGGTATTTTATATTTCCTTATTCATGATAAAGGTTTATTATTCATTGATACGTCTCCAACGTATCTATAATTTATGAAGTATTCATGCTATTATATTATCTGTTTTGGATGCTTATGGGCTTTACTAAACACCTTTATATTATTTTTGGGACTAACCTATTAACCGGAGGCCCAGCCCAAATTGTTGTTTTCTTGTCTATTTCAGTGTTTCGAAGAAAAGGAATATCAAACGGAGTCCAAACGGAATGAAACCTTCGGGAGAGTTATTTTTGGAACGGAAGCAATCCAGGAGACTTGGAGTAGACGTCAGGGAAGCTTCGAGGAAGCCACAAGGCAGGGAGGCGCGCCCTACCCCCTGGGCGCGCCCCCACCCTCGTGGGCCCCTTGTGGCTCCCATGACCGACTTCTTTCGCCTATATATGTCCATATACCCTAAAAACATCGGAGAACACAATAGATCGGCAGTTCCGCTGCCGCAAGCCTCTATAGCCACCAAAAACCAATCGGGACCCTGTTCCGGCACCCTGCCGGAGGGGGGATCCCTCACCGGTGGCCATCTTCATCATCCCGGCGATCTCCATGATGAGGAGGGAGTAGTTCACCCTCGGGGCTGAGGGTATGTACCAGTAGCTATGTGTTTGATCTCTCTCTCTCTCTCGTGTTCTTGATGCGGCACGATCTTGATTTATCGCGAGCTTTGCTATTATAGTTGGATCTTATGATGTTTCTCCCCCTCTACTCTCTTGTAATGGATTGAGTTTCCCTTTGAAGTTATCTTATCGGATTGAGTCTTTAAGGATTTGAGAACACTTGATGTATGTCTTGCATGTGCTTATCTGTGGTGACAATGGGATATCACGTGATCTACTTGATCTATGTTTTGGTGATCAACTTGTGGGTTCCGTGACCTCGTGAACTTATGCATAGGGGTTGGCACACGTTTTCGTCTTGACTCTCCGGTAGAAACTTTGGTGCACTCTTTGAAGTACTTTGTGTTGGTTGAATAAATGAATCTGAGATTGTGTGATGCATATCCTATAATCATACCCACGGATACTTGTGGTGACATTGGAGTATCTAGGTGACATTAGGGTTTTGGTTGATTTGTGTCTTAAGGTGTTATTCTAGTACGAACTCTATGATAGATCGAACGGAAAGAATAGCTTCATGTTATTTTACTACGGACTCTTGAATAGATCGATTAGAAAGAATAACTTTGAGGTGGTTTCGTACCCTACCATAATCTCTTCGTTTGTTCTCCGCTATTAGTAACTTTGGAGTGACTCTTTGTTGCATGTTGAGGGATATTTATATATATATGATCCAATTATGTTATTATTGTTGAGAGAACTTGCACTAGTGAAAGTATGAACCCTAGGCCTTGTTTCCTAGCATTGCAATACCATTTGTGCTCACTTTTATCATTAGTTACCTTGCTGTTTTTATATTTTCAGATTACAAAAACCTATATCTACCATCCATATTGCACTTGTATCACCATCTCTTCGCCGAACTAGTGCACCTATACAATTTACCATTGTATTGGGTGTGTTGGGGACACAAGAGACTCTTTGTTATTTGGTTGCAGGGTTGCTTGAGAGAGACCATCTTCATCCTACGCCTCCCACGGATTGATAAACCTTAGGTCATCCACTTGAGGGAAAATTGCTACTGTCCTACAAACGTCTTCACTTGGAGGCCCAACAACGTCTACAAGAAGAAGGTTGTGTAGTAGACATCAAGCTCTTTTCTGGCCCCGTTGCTGGGGAGGTGAGTGCTTGAAGGTATATCTTTAGATCTTGCAATCGAATCTTTTAGTTTCTTGTTTTATCACTAGTTTAGTCTATAAAAAAGCTACAAAAAATGGAATTAAGGGTGCCTCATATGCTTCATCTTTTTAATATCTTTCGTGAAAATGATGGGAAGGAAAATTGTGCTCAAGTACTAGATTACATAGAATGCTTGGCATAAAATATGTGAATGATGAGCATGATTGCAATGTTGTTAGTATGAATTCTTTGAATACCCATGATGCTAATGATATGCAAAGCCACAAGCTTGGGGATGCTATGTTTGATGAAGATGATATGTTTAGTCCCCCAAGTTTTGATGAGCAAATTTATTATGATGAAAGCATGCCTCCTATTTATGATGATTATTCTGATGACACGTATGCTATAAAGAATAAAGATAACCATGAAACTTTTCATCATGATTTTAATTTTCAATTGGATTATGCTTCACATGATAGTTATTTTGTTGAGTTTGCTCCCACTACTATTGATGAGAATAAATTTGCTTATGTGGAGAGTAGTAAAATTTCTATGCTTGTAGATCATGAAAATAATGCTTTATGTGATGGTTATATTGTTGAATTTATTCATGATGCTACTGAAAATTATTATGAGGGAGGAATATATGCTTGTAGGAATTGCAATAATTTCAAGTTTCCTCTCTATGTTCTTAAAATCGTGAAGTTATGCTTGTTTTGCCTTCCTATGCTAGTTGATTATTGTTCCCATAAGTTGTTTGCTCACAAAATCCCTATGCATAGGAAGTGGGTTAGACTTAAATGTGCTAGTCATATTCTTCATGATGCTCCCTTTATGTTTCAATTCTTATCTTTTATGTGAGCATCATTGAAATCATCATGCCTAGCTAGGGGCGTTAAAAGAAAAGCGCTTGTTGGGAGACAACCCAATATTTACCCCTACTGTTTTTGTGTGTTCACATGATTAAGCTACTGTAGTAATCATGTTTTATAGCTTTTGTTTCAATAAAGTGCCAAGTAGAACCTTTGGGAAGACTTGGGTGGAAGTTAATGTGATCTTGCTGTAAAAACAGAAATTTTGCGCCCACGAGTTTAGCTGTTATTTTTTACAGAAGAGTGCTTTTAAGTTGATTATTTTTGCAGAAGATTAATAGACAAATTTCTCAGGTACACCAATTTATTTCAGAATTGTTGGAGTTCCAGAAGTATACGTTTGATACAGATTACTACAGACTGTTCTGTTTTTGACAGATTCTGTTTTCTATGTGTTGTTTGCTTATTTTGATGAATCTATGTGTAGTATCAGAGGGTATGAACCATAGAGAAGTTGGAATACAGTAGATATTACACCAATATGAATTTAGAATGAGTTCACAACAGTACCTAAGTGGTGATTTATTTTCTTATACTAACGGAGCTTACGAGTTTTCTGTTGAGTTTTGTGTTGTGAAGTTTTCATGTTTTGGGTAAAGATTTGATGGACTATGGAATAAGGAGTGGCAAGACCCTAAGCTTGGGGATGCACAAGGCATCCCAAGGTAATATTCAAGGACAAACAAGAGCCTAAGCTTGGGGATGCCCCGGATGGCATCCCCTCTTTCGTCTTCGTTCATCGGTAACTTTACTTGGAGCTATATTTTTATTCACCACATGCTATGTGTTTTGCTTGGAGCGTCATTTTATTTTGTTAGTATTTTCTTGCTGTTATTTATAATAATGTTTTTCATCTCTATTTTCAATAAAAATGTCAAGGATAGCCTTTACCGTGCTTATTTTGCAAGTATACATGTTGCTGTTTCAAAACAGAAAGTTTACCGTTGTTGCAAAAATTCCCTAGAAAAGTCAGAATATGATAAAATGTTGAAACTTTTTGCATATTGAGCTCTGATAAATTTTCTACAGTGTGGTAGAATTTCATAATGTTTGGAGTTAGGGAAGTATGACGAATCTTGCATTGTTTACAGACTGTACTGTTTTGGCAGATTGCTGTTATGTTTGCATTGTTTGCTTATGTTTCCTTGTTTAATGATACTATCTGAGGGTAGGAGTATTAAATATGCAGAGGCATTTAGTATGCAATGTTGAACAATAATTTTAGTGATTTGTTACAGTAGAAAATGATAAGGTTTTTGCATTGGTTTATACTAACTTATCTCACGAGTTCTTGTTGAGTTTGGTGTGGATGAAGATTTCGAGATTTAGGAAACCGTGATATGAGAGGAATTAAGGAGACAAAAAAGCTCAAGCTTGGGGATGCCCAAGGCACCCCAAGATAATATTTAAGAAGTCTCAAGCATCTATGCTTGGGGATGCCCTGGTAGGCATCCCACCTTTCTTCTTCAACAATTATCGGTTAGTATCGGTTGAGCCTAAGTTTTTGCTTCTTCACATGATGAGTGCTATCCTTGAAATGTCGTTTTATTTTGTTTTTCTTGCTGTTTGAATAATATCCCAAGATCTGAAATTCTTAAATGAGAGTGAGTCTTCACATAGCTACATAATTATTTAACTACTCATTGATCTTCACTTATATCTTTTTGGATTAGTTTGTCATTTACTCGTGTGCTTCCCTTATAACCTATGAGTAAATGGTTGAATGATTTGAATATCATAAATCTGAAATTATATATGTTTCATACACTTATCCCATGGGGAGTAATTACTTCACATATAAGAAGTAGAGGTGGTAAATTTATTGAAGGTTAACAAACATTGTATTGGTCACTTGAACAATTCATGAAAGAATATTGAAGGAAGAGAGATTTCACATATAAATATACTATCTTGGACATCTTCTATGATTGTGAGCCCCATTAATTATTTTCAAACCCGAGCAAATTAGTTGAAGTTGGACAAGGAAGACAACATAATGAGTTATGCTTGGGTATATTTGTATAAGTTATATTGTTATGGATCCTCTAACATGTGGTGCTTGCTATTTAGAATCCTTTGCTAGCCAAAATATCTATACTAAGCGGGAATACGGCTTGTGCATCCAAATTCCTTGAACCAAGTTTCTTCCATGAGTGTCCATCCTATCTACCTATATGCGGTATTTACCTGCCGTTCCAAGTAAATTTGCATGTGCCAAACTCTAAACCTTCAAATAATAATCTATTTTGTATGCCCGAATCGCTCATGTAGCGACTAGGGGTTGTCAGTATCTTCCATGCTAGGTGGGTTATTCTCACGATGAGTGGACTCCGCTCATCATTCACGAGAAAATGGCTGGTAACTGGGATGCCCAGTCCTATGATCAAAAGATCAAAAACAAATTCGCAAATAATTTAAACAAACTCCCCAGGATTGTTGATAGATGGACGGCACCCGTTGTTTCGGACAAGCCGTGGAGTGTGATTGTTGGTGGAGGGGGAGTAAAATCTTTACCTTTCTGTTTGGGAACCGCCTATAATGTATCTAGTATGGAAGATATTGGGAACTCTTGGTCGTTATGTTGACAATGAAAGCATACCTCTCAAAATTATTTTCATCTCTGTTTTTGCTTCGAGCTCTCGCACCTCTGCAAATCCCTGCTTCCCTCTGCGAAGGGCCTATCTTTTACTTTTATGCAAGAGTCAGTAGTGTTCCTTCTCATTCCAACCTACTTTTTAGTTGGCAAGCATCATGTGGTGGAGAAAGATCTAAGCATATATGGCCATTCAAATATATTTGATCATGAATTATTATTGTTGAGAATTATCTATATGATAAATAAGTTGGGAGGGGAAACATTGAGCCCCTATCTTTCTCTGTGTTCGATGGACGCTATTTGTTCTAAAAATATGCTTTGAGTGGTAGCAATCATGGAAGACTATATGATAGTTGAGTATGTGGAGTTTGCTAAATCAAAGCTCTGACATAGACCCTTCCTGAAAATAAGATGAATTGCAATTGTTTGATGACTAAGAGCTTTGTTTGTTAGTTTTCAAGAAAGTTTATGATCTATACTTTAACATGTGCATAGTTTGTTACTAGATCATGAGAAGTTTTATGAGATGAACTACTGTTATGACATATAATGATGCTAGAAAAGGTGATTGAAATTATCATTGATCAAACTTGTGCACCTTCTAGCATTCACACTTCATAAATTATTTCTTTTATCATTTACCTACTCGAGGACGAGCAGGAATTAAGCTTGGGGATGCTGATACGTCTCCAACGTATCTATAATTTATGAAGTATTCATGCTATTATATTATCTGTTTTGGATGTTTATGGGCTTTACTAAACACTTCTATATTATTTTTGGGACTAACCTATTAACCGGAGGCCCAACCCAAATTGCTGTTTTCTTGCCTATTTCAATGTTTCGAAGAAAACGAATATCAAACGGAGTCCAAACGGAATGAAACCTTCAGGAGAGTTATTTTTGGAACGGAAGCAATCCAGGAGACTTGGAGTAGATGTCAGGGAAGCTTCGAGGAAGCCACAAGGCAGGGAGGCACGCCCTACCCCCTGGGCGAGCCCCCACCCTCGTGGGCCCCTCGTGGCTCCCCTGACCGACTTCTTTTGCCTATATATGTCCATATACCGTAAAAACATCGGAGAACACAATAGATCGGGAGTTCCGCCGCCGCAAGCCTCTGTAGCCACCAAAAACCAATCGAGACCATATTCCGGCACCCTGCCGGAGGGGGGATCCCTCACCGGTGGCCATCTTCATCATCTCGGCGATCTCCATGACGAGGAGGGAGTAGTTCACCCTCGGGGATGAGGGTATGTACCAGTAGCTATGTGTTTGATCTCTCTCTCGTGTTCTTGATGCGGCACGATCCTGATGTATCGCGAGCTTTGCTATTATAGTTGGATCTTATGATGTTTCTCCCCCTCTACTCTCTTGTAATGGATTGAGTTATCCCTTTGAAGTTATCTTATCGGATTGAGTCTTTAAGGATTTGAGAACACTTGATGTATGTCTTGCATGTGCTTATCTGTGGTGACAATGGGATATCATGTGATCTACTTGATGTATGTTTTGGTGATCAACTTGCGGGTTCTGTGACCTTGTGAACTTATGCATAGGGGTTGGCACACGTTTTCGTCTTGACTCTCCGGTAGAAACTTTGGGGCACTCTTTGAAGTACTTTGTGTTGGTTGAATAGATGAATCTGAGATTGTGTGATGCATATCGTATAATCATACCCACGGATACTTGTGGTGACATTGGAGTATCTAGGTGACATTAGGGTTTTGGTTGATTTGTGTCTTAAGGTGTTATTCTAGTACGAAATCTATGATAGATCGAACGGAAAGAATAGCTTCGTGTTATTTTACTACGGACTCTTGAATAGATCGATTAGAAAGAATAACTTTGAGGTGGTTTCGTACCCTACCATAATCTCTTCGTTTGTTCTCCGCTATTAGTAACTTTGGAGTGACTCTTTGTTGCATGTTAAGGGATATTTAGATGATCCAATTATGTTATTATTGTTGAGAGAACTTGCACTAGTGAAAGTATGAACCCTAGACCTTGTTTCCTAGCATTGCAATACCATTTGTGCTCACTTTTATCATTAGTTACCTTGCTGTTTTTATATTTTTAGATTACAAAAACCTATATCTGCCATCCATATTGCACTTTTATGACCATCTCTTCGTCGAACTAGTGCACCTATACAATTTACCCTTGTATTGGGTGTGTTAGGGACACAAGAGACTCTTTGTTATTTGGTTGCAGGGTTGCTTGAGAGAGACCATCTTCATCCTACGCCTCCCACAGATTGATAAACCTTAGGTCATCCCCTTGAGGGAATTTTGCTACTGTCCTACAAACCTCTGCACTTGGAGGCCCAACAACATTTACAAGAAGAAGGTTGTGTAGTAGACATCATTCATGCTAGAATTGTATTGATCGAAAACTTAAATACATGTGTGAATACATAAAAAAATATCGTGACCCTAGTATGCCTCTACTAGACTAGCTCGTTGATCAAAGACCCTAACCATATTGACATGTGTTGTCATTTGATAACGGGATCACATTATTAGGAGAATGATGTGATGGACAAGACCCATCCGTTAGCTTAGCATAATGATTGTTCAGTTTTATTGCTATTGCTTTCTTCATGTCAAATACATATTCCTTCGACTATGAGATTATGCAACTCTCGGATACCGGAGGAATACCTTATGTTCTATTGAACGTCACAACGTAACTTGGTGATCATAAAGATGCTCTACAGGTATCTCCAAAGGTGTTTGTTGAGTTGGCATAGATCGAGATTAGGGTTTGTCACTCCGAGTATCGAAGAGGTATCTCTGGGCCCTCTCGGTAATACACATCATAAGCTTGCAAGCAAATGACTAAGGAGTTAGTCACAAGGTGATGCATTACAGAACGAGTAAATAGGCTTGCCAGTAACGAGATTGAACTAGGTATGAGGATACCGACGATCGAATCTCGGGCAAGTAACGTACCAATAGACAAAGGGAATTACGTATGTTGTCATAATGGTTCGACCGATAAAGATCTTCATAGAATATGTAGGAGCCAATATGGGCATCCAGGTTCCGCTATTGGTTATTTACCGGAGAGGTGTCTCGGTCATGTCTACATAGTTCTTGAACCTATAGGGTCTGCACGCTTAACGTTTGTTGACGATATAGTGTTATATGAGTTATATGATTTGGTGACCGAATATTGTTTGGACTCCCGGATGAGATCATAGACATGATGAGGAGTCTCGAAATGGTCGATAGGTAAAGATTGATATATAGGACGATGGTATTCGGACACCGGAAGTGTTTCGGAGGGTACCGGGTACTTATCGGGTCACCGGAAGGAGTTTCGGGCATCCTCAGCAAAGATATGGGCCTTATGGGCTGAGGGAGGGAACACACCAGCCAACAAGGGGCTGGTGTGCCCTCTATAGGGCCGGCCTAAGGGGAGGGAAAGGAAAGGGGAGGAGGAAAGGAAAGTGTGGATTTAGACTCCCACTTCCTTCACTCTCCCCCTCTTTGCTTTCCCCCTTATCCATAGAAAGAAAGGGGGGCGCAGGAGGGCAGGAACCCTAGGACCAGCGGCCAGCCCCTAGGGGCGTGCCCTGGCAGCCCCCTCTCCCCTCCCACCTATATATACATGGGGAGGGGGCGCCACACAAGGACAACATTGTCTTAGCCGTGAGCGGCGCCCCCGTCCACCGTTCACTCCCTCGGTCATATTTTCGTAGTGCTTAGGTGAAGCCCCGTTGTTAGGGCATGTCTCCCTCTAAGTGGTTTTGGTGATTGATGACAATACTTTTGTGGACTAATCATGTGCATTGAGCATTTCAGATATTCATTCATTGGCACGAGAAGATTCTTTCCCCTCGGTGTTTAAGGAGAACACAGTGTGTTTCCTTCGTTTTAGTTGTGGTGGTCTTGAGTCATAGGAAACACCTTACTATTAAGAGGGGGTCCGTATCGGAAAGGTTAGGTGGAATCAACATGTACATGTCTCCTTTGCACCCCCAACTCTTTCTCGCATCTTTTGAGTATCATTCGTTGTCTCGGAAGTAGGCTTGATAGTGATCCAGCGGTAGTACCGCGACGCCGAACGGCAGTACCGCTGTTCATCAACAGTAGTACCGCCCGGGGGCTCTCGGCTGTAGTAGCACTTCGGTGATGTGCTATTACCGCCTCGATTCGAAAGAGTCACTTCTCGTGTCGGGTTGTGCGACGGTAGGAGCGGTAGTACCGCTCACGAGCGGTAGTATCGCCCCTACCACTGCTGCTAGTGCCGCCCGGGCTCTCGCTCTCATTCCCCTTCCCCCTCTAAGGCCCATCCTCTCAGTCTTCACGGTAGTACCGCTGGCCCAGCGGTAGTACCGCTCCCATGAGCGGTAGTATCGCTCTGTGCGGGCTGAGGAGGGGATAACGGTTGGATTGGTCCCCCCACTATAAAAGGAGGTCTTCTTCTCCAAGAAGATTGACCTCTTTTCCCCCAAGCTCCATTGTTGCTCCAAAGCTCATTTTCTCCCGATCTCTCTCCCTAGCCAATCAAACTTGTTGATTTTCTAGGGATTGGTTGAGATGGCCCGGATCTACACTTCCACTAAGAGAAATTTGATTCCCCCCACTAATCCCTTGCGGATCTTGTTACTCTTGGGTGTTTGAGCACCCTAGACGGTTGAGGTCACCTCTGAGCCACATTCCATTGTGGTGAAGCTCCATGGTATCGTTGGGAGCCTCCAATCAAGTTGTGGAGATAGCCCCAACCTTGTTTGTAAAGGTTCGGTCGCCGCCTTCAAGGGCACCACTAGTGGAATCACGACATCTCGCATTGTGTGAGGGCGTGAGGAGAATACGGTGGCCCTACTGGCTTCTTGGGGAGCATTGTGCCTCCACACCGCTCCGACGGAGACGTATTTCCCCCAAAGGGAAGGAGCTTCGGTAACATATCCTCGTCTCCACCGGCTCCACTTGTGGTTATCTCTTCCCTTTACTTTGTGCAAGCTTTTATTGTGTTGTATCCTTTGCTTGCACTTGTTGTTGTTGTTGGTTGCATCATATAGGTAGTTCACCTAGTTGCACATCTAGACCACCTATTTGTTGCTAAACCTAATTTGTTAAAAAAAGCTAAAAAATGGTAGTTGCTTATTCACCCCCTCTAGTGAACCATATCGATCCTTTCAATTGGTATCAGAGCCTCATCTCTTTATTAAGGGATTCACCTCCCGAAGAGTATGGTTGACACCGAGGAGGAAGTGCCCGAGGCGGTGGAGTTGACTTTGATTACTCGAGACGACTTACATGAAGCTATGGCTTCACTTAAGACATCTATGATGACCGAAGTGAAGTCCATGCTTAAAGAATTACTTGAGGGGATGAAATCCACTCCCGATCCCTTGCTTGTGGTTAATCCCATGACATCGGAGTCGGAGGCCAATTCCGCCAAGGAAGCGGCTAAAAGTACTCATGTTCCTTCCCCTCATGACAAGAATGGGACGGGAACCTTTGGCTTGGTTCCCCCTCCCCCGGTCTATGAAGGAACGGTCCCTACACCTCGCATTAATATTCATGGTCCTCCTCCCAAGCTTGTTAAGGGTTAATTTGCTAATTGGCTCTTTCACATTAAGTCTCATTTGAACCATTGCTCAACTAATCTTTGGAGAATCATTGAGCAATGCTTTTACACTGGCACGTGTCGGTGCCATACAAACGGTTTTTAACCCCTTTCCATGATGGCATTTGGGACCGTCGCCAAGTGAGTGTGGGCGATAGGGGTCCTTCCCTCACGACCCAGAAACCGTCAGGGATATGGAGCAATGATCTTGAGGCCTTCCGAAATGTAATCGTGTACGATACATCACACACTAAATTCTTTCGCAGGTGTGGGATCGATGATTAAACATTTCTAATGATGAAGTGAAACCATACGGTGTGTCGTAATGAACCATTTGGGAAACAGTATGTAAGGCACACGGGCCAGCACATGAACTGTGTGCGATTTGTTCCCCATCACACACGAGTTTTCTGCGTAACCCGTCTGCCATGCAAGACTCCATCACACACGTTTCCCAACAATTATCGTCTGTGATAATGTTCTATCACAAACGGTTCAGGAGCCCCATCGCACACATACAAGTGCCGCAGACTGTTTGTGATTTGTTGTGTATCACCGACGATTGCGGAAAGAGTGACATGTGCTTTTCATTTGGGATCCCACACATTTCTTGAAAAATTACGACTGGGATTATATTTTACATTGGGCACGGTTTACTCTGAGTGCTCATGTGCGATAACGCGATGCCACAAACGGTTCCGAAGACCCTACGCACACGTAGTACCGCTGTAACCGTTTGCGATCTACTGTGTATCACCGACGGTTCCACTGCGATTGACGTATGCTTTCCGATGTGGATCACACACACTCATTTAGTTGAACCGTGTGCGGAGCAATTGCCCGGTTAAAACAAAAATATCCCATTTTGAATCGGCATGCAAAACGAAAATTCGCCACAATATTCAATTGAACAAATAAACAACCCATTTTGAATCGGCACGCAAAAAGCAAATTCACCACAATATTCAATTGAACAAATAAACAAAAATATCCCATTTTGAATCGGCACGCAAAAAGCAAATTCGCCACAATATTCAATTGAACAAATAGTGTCCACAGGAAGAACATTCATCAGATTTCACAACAATTGCAATTGAACATATGGTAGCTAATTTCCAATGATTTGTCCACACATATATGCATTACATAATTAATCATAGTGTATGAAATACGAAGACCTCATCAGATGGAATACAGTGGATCCATTCGTATATGTTTAGCTGCTAACTCTTACTCAATGTTTTAGGAGAACGCATGCTGGAATCTTCATTATCACCAGTGGGATTGATGTAGTGATTCGGGAAGAAGTCGCTGATAAATCTCTGAACCATCAGCAAATCACCAGCCCCGAGCGGTTCAGGGGTCCTCGGTTTTAAGATGATTTGCAGTATTGTTAAGATCAGAATGTGCCATATGAGTGGAGTAGAAGATATTAATTAAGATAGACTTACTGGTACTAATTCGCGAGGATCGTCACAACTATCAGCAGATTTGCAGATGGAGATCATTTGTGTGCAAACATAGTACCACAAAGGTTAGTCCTTGCTTCTTGCTGAGGACACTGAAGTTTTTTGTACAGAATTAGTCATGTATTTGTCCTATTAGGAACAACCTAACCGGTGTTAGATGTATTATTTTTTCTTTGGACAAAATAGAAAGAGGTTTATTTAGAAGCTTGAACATTTGACTAGCGTAAGAAATTGTATTTGCAGACTGTTGGATAAATTTTCAGAAAATAACGAATTTCAGTGTGTTACCAGAGAAACGATCTCGTGCTGCAGAGGTAGTTCCCTCTTGAACAGGTTCCCTGGTTTAGTTTTCCACAATGCGAGGACACTGCAAATGAAGATGAATTTTGACAACATCAATTATTGAACCAGATATGAGTGCAAATTAATTTCAACATCATAGAATTCAATACCTATCCATGAATTGCTGAAGATGCGTCAGATCCTGAGCGTTTGTTGACTCTCTGAGAGAATCGATGTAGTAAACTATGTTCTTTTTTGGAACAATGAATACCAATATCCAGTGATTGCTACATATTTAGAAAGCCATGAACTTACGAATATGTCGAAATCTGAAAGACAATCAGTGTATGCGTGGTTGTTTACTTGACTTACCGTTCATGATATGGCCAGAGAAATGATTCTGCGTGGGACGTGTTTTCGAAGAGACTGCCGACCGTGTTAACGGCCCAGTCCCATAGGTCCTTACCATATATTGTTGTGCCATTTGCTAATTCAAGATCTATGAAATACACACTCCCCCTTTTTCTTCTCTGCGTGTTCAATCCCCTGAGAGGAATAAAATGCAGTTAGTTGTTTATCATTTACAACCTTGTATGGAGAAGTTGATCAGAGTTTGTTAAGTACTTACAAAATCAGGCATCTAACAAGAGTGGCATCGAGCTCGTTGAAGTTGAAGAAGAGATGTAAGTCCTCGAAACTCACATTGATGGAACCAGCATCGTGTCGGAAATGATCTTTGTTGTAGTGGACCAGCAAACCATGATGACCTGCTGACATTTGATCCATGCAATATTCATGTAACTCGCGGCAATCGAGCTGCACTCATCAAAGTATTCGCCAACAAGAATGGCTGGCCATGGACGCAATTGTGTGCTTCAAGTATGTCTGCTTTACTTTTAGCAAGCAACAAATCTACTTCTTCATCATCCATGCCGTCAGAAATAATATTACTCCCCGATTCGAACAACCTGCTATTAATTTGGTTCTGGGCGATGAGTGCTTTAAGTAAGAGGCAATAGTTCTCTTTCCTCTCCACCCTCCCGCTGCACTTCCTTGTGGGTGTAGCCTTTTTGTCCACTTCCTTCTTGGTACTTGAAGCATTTCTGGTAGAATGTCTGGTTGGCTGCAAGGTAGACTGCCGAGCAGACGGTGAAGCTTTGACGTACTTGTCGTGGAATTGTCACGGCAGATGTCCTAGCGGAAGGACTTAGTCGTGGAGCCATCGCAACGAGGTTAGTTTAAAGGGGTTAATCGGGACAAAGGACACAGAGAGTTTATACTGGTTCGGCCCCTTGCGGTGAAGGTAAAAGCCTAATCCAGTTTGAGGTGGTATTGCTAGGATTTCGATTACCAGGGAGCGAATACGCTTGACCTAGTTCTCGATCTCTTGTTTCTTGCCCTTAACCTGCCGCCGGGTCGTCCCTTTATATACATAGGTTGATGCCCGGTGGCTCACGGAGTCTCGGCCGGCTCATACACAATGTGTCTGTCACGGCGACTAACTACGCTTGCCTTACAATACAAGTCAACATACATGGCGGTTCATCCCCCTGGGCCTTAAGTCACCTCTGGGTCTTGGGCCATCAACGGGCTCGCATGATCCGCCATCTTCATTGGTAAGCTGCCAGTGGTATGATTCGGCCCCTCCTGGACAGTTCATACCCAGTAGTTATATCCCCAACATTAGGCCCCGGGTTGATTTGAACTTGTTCAAATCAATCTTCAATACCTGACTTGTCACAATCCTGCATCACTTGTCTGATTAACCTTGTTGTAACCCGCCGTGGCGTGAGCTCACAAAATTTTCTAAAACCGCCATAACGTCATTTCGCATTAATATCGCACGTAGCCCAGAGCATCTTAATTGATCCTTATTTTAATGGGCATCCCGAAAATCAAGGCGTCCACATAGCCAGATGATGGTTTCAGCCTCGTCGATTCCCGTGCATGCCTTGCATCCACCCCCTTATAAATAGGGACAGGGGTCTTTATGATTTTCCCCATTGCTTCCTCCTTCGTCTTCCTCTCACATCTCATCTGCCACTCGAGCTCCGCCGCCACGACCTCCGACGCTACACCAACTCAGGCCGCCGCACCGACCTGATCAGACCAGAAAAAACTCTGACGCGCCGCAGCCGCTCCACCGCATCTGTAAGTACCTGTCATCCAAGCCTCAGATCTGTGCTAGGGTTCAGACCGTTCATCGGTGTTCTTGCTGTTCTTTGTATTCCTCAACTCCAAACAACGTTCAATCTGGATAAGTCATAAACTTTGTGCGGTAGTAGTTTAGCATTCGTGCACATCGTCAAAGTAGCATCTTTCCATAGAAAATCTCATTAGAACATCAAAGCTTGCCGCTGCCGCCACCTTAGGTTTAGAATTTCACTGCCTTTTCTGAACTGCCATAGATCCAAAATTATAGATTTAGCTTGCAAAACCTGTTTGTCCACCACTTAGAATTTTTTTCATTTGACAAATCTAAAGCACCAGCACTGCCATGGTGGCTTATGACATTAACCGTAACCCATTATATATCATTAGGCCCCGTTTAAGCCTCCATCATTTACCTTATAATTAATAACTTCTGTAATATCCTTCTGGCTTTAACAACTGTATATTTTGAACTATATCTCCATAACCACTAGCCTTGTACAGCGAATTAAAAAATAATTTGTAAGTCGCCATATATCTGCCGGCTTAATAACATCTTGAACTGCCTTCTGTAGGCTGTGCACCCAACCATGCCTAAGACCGTCACATCATGCGACTGGGTCCCGTCCATTGTTACTGTGGCAATGCTCCAGGAGTATGTCAAGATTGGCTTATTATCTGGAAAAAACGTCATTCACTGGCGTGTTCCCAAGCCAGATGAAATCAGGCCTCAACCACAAGACGATGAAGTGATCGTTTTTTACTGATCACATGAACCGGGGCTCCTCACCGCCCTGGTCAAAATTCTTCCGTGACGTTCTGCATTTTTTCCAACTTCATCCTCAAGACATTGGACCCAATTCCGTGTCAAATATCCGCAATTTCCAAGTCTTCTTCGAAGTATACCTTCAAGAAGAACCTAGCATTGAACTCTTTAGAGAGTACTTTTACTTGAACTGCCAAAATGAATTCACTGATGGGCCCAGTCAGGAGCTCAGAGGGATCTCAATTCAACGACGCAGAGACGCCATTTTTCCTTATGCCAAACTTCCAAGCCATCCCAAGGATTGGAGCAAACTTGGTTCTACTGCAAAGATACTTCTCCTACTGATGAAAACCATATGCCCGGCTTTCACGACCAACGGCTCAACCCAAAGCATCCTCTCCCCGACCGGCTTACCACTTCTGAACGGGCCAAGCTTGCGCCTACCTTATCAAAGGTTAGAGCTTTACTGGGCAACAGGTTGACTAGGATTGACCTGGTTCGGTGCTGGGTAGCCTGGAGGATCATACCTTTAAGCCACCGATCCGGCTTAATGTGTACATATACCGGTGATACCAAAGACTCACTGCATTATAGTTCAACATGTTTGACTGATAAAGCTGTCAATGAGATGACCAATACTCTTCTCAATGGAAGTTTGGAGAGCTGCAACCAAGTGGGTCTGAATCCCTTCTGCGCACTCAACCCAGCACCGGATGTAAGTCTGTCCGGTTTGTATACTTTACTTCATTGTTCATAGAATCTGGATTCCAAACCTTTGTTGTAATTTGTTGTAGGCTAAATCCGCCTTTTGGAATAAAAAATATGATGAAAAAGCTGCCAAAAAGGCCAGGGCCAAGACCAAAGCCCTAAAGAAGAACAAAAAGAAATCCACTGCTTCTGATATGTTCAATTTGGACGAAAATGATGATGAGTCAGAGGTAGACCTTGATTCCCTTGGCTCTTTTTTCATCCATCTTATTGACACTGATAGCTATTAGGATGATGCGGAATCCAGCCAAGCGGGTGAGGACGAGGTAACTATTATTTCCTTCGACTCAGAGCCCTTGCCAAGACAGAAAATTCGAAGAGTGATCCGAAAAGTAAGGTTTTCTAACCCTTTAGCTCAGTTGGATCCCAACTTTATTTTGAAGCAACAACAGCATGAGACCTGGCGCAGAACCCGGACCAGTGGAGGCGGAGAACTTTCCTCCGGCTTACCTAATAGACCAGCCCCACGCAAGCGCTGGAACGAGGTATTTCAAAAAAGTTCCAACTTTATTCATTCTCAAGCAGATTCTATTCATCAAACACTTAGTCATACCGACTCAAATTATTAGGGGACCTCTCACTCCTCGTCTGGCGATTCCTCTCAGACTCTGCTTCCAGCTTTCAAGACTGCCCCTGGGTACCAACTTTTATCTGAACTTTTCAACTTCTCTTAACTCATACTGACTTTGTAAATCCTCTTGTAGTGGGAAAGCAAAACCCAGCAAAAAAGCTAAGATAAACAAGCCAACAGAGGATCCCAAGACTCATGAACCGGAAAAGCAAGCGCCTATTTCCGAGGTCTCCATGCAACAACCGGAGGATCCTACCAATGACCCGCCACCAGAAAATCGTGGTACCTCTGCTGATCATATAGTTGTTGACCCCTTGGGCACTGAACCGCCAATCCTAGTCAAGCCTTCTGAACCAGATACTGAGGAAGTTCTGATCACTGGCACTGGTTTCCAAGAGTCCGGGAATCCTGTTGCTCTAGCAAAGCATTCTGCCAAGGAAGAATTGGTTGAAAAGCGCAAGGTCAAATTTGATATGGCCAACTATTCTCATCTAAGTATGAGTGAAATCCTCTCCGGCTATCTGAATCAAATACACAACAGCCGTGATTTGGAGATTGACATGGTCAAGCACATGCATCAGAAGCATGAGGTTTCAATTCTTGCTTTTTCATAAGCTATATTCCTTTAGCCCCCAAGTCTACTGGATATGATAGAATATAATATGTTGTAGACTTGCCAGATAGCATGTAACTTATGCTTTCTGAATCAAAACCTGTAGCCCCCAAGGGCCGGCTTAAACTTATCAAGATAAGCTGGGTCTTCCAATAATCAATTTCACACATGTAGCCCCCAAGGGCCGGCTTAAACTTTTAAGTCAAGCCGGGTCTTCAGTTATAATGACCAATTTTGTAGCTATAGACCCCAAGGGCCGGTTGAATCCATATGACTAAACCGGGACTTATCATTGTCATATAACAAACTTTTAGTCACTCATGCAAACCGGGTTAACTTTGGAAAAAAATGAACCGGGGTCATCTGCCATTGTACCATTAAAATAAAACTGTGCATGCATTAGCCCCCAAGTGCCAAGTGCCATTGTTTGCAAAGGGCTTGGGACTTAGCAATATATAGTGTGGTATAAAGGAACTTTCTGCACGCATTAGCCCCCAAGTACCAAGTGTTATTGCTTGCAAAGGGCTTGGGACTTATCAATATATGCTGCTTTATAATTGTGCATAATCGTTTGAATCTGCTCTTTTTAGGAAGCATCCAGTCAATTTCAGTCTCAGCTGACTGATTTAAAAACCCGGCTTGAAACACAAGAGTCTGAAACCCGGAAGGCTGACTCCAAGTTCAAGTTTAGCTGAGGCCTCATTAGAAGAGGTCACCACATAACTTAGTGGCTTGAAGCAGCATATCAATCAAGTGACTTTTGCTATCTTTGGTAAGACCTGTTATATCATAATAACTTTCCACCTTCCATGTTACAAACCATTAGGTGACTTAATCGTCATATGCAATGCAGGTCCCGGAAGTAGCAATCTTGGGAAAGAGAAACTGATAAAGATCAAGGTGGTTTATACATTAGTAGAAAAACTATACACCGGAGCTCAGCGTACGGTAGCCACCATCTCCCCAAGTAATCAAGCTCCATCTCTTCTCAGCAACGTTTTAAGCCAACTTTCTGTCCTCCCTGCCTGTATTGAAGAAAACAAACGGTCGGCTGCTAGAGCCGGTGCCATTATGGCTTTAAGCCGGGCAAAGGCATGGCAGTTAGAATTAGACCCGGCTGAGCTAGCCACTGGCTGCCCTAGCTTCAAAGAGGACGAGTCTGCTTTTGATAAGAAAGATTTCGCTGCGTGTGTGAAGGAGATGCGTCCCTTGGCGAGCTTGCTTGTTGAAGAAACATATCTGACCAAATATCAGGCGGCTTATACCGCAGAGAACCATAAAATGCCCACGCCGGCTTACAAAATTGCAGATCTTATACCTCCAATCCGTAAGCACACTTTTGCCCCTGAAATCGATCCGTCTGAGCTTATCGATGATGAAGCTAAATTCCAAGCCTTGACTGGCATCAATTGGTCATCGCCTGACTTCCAGACGGTGGAGGGAGAAGAAGAACCGGCGCGGGATGACCCGGAAGCCTCAAACCGCCTAGACCAGGAGAGCTGATCCGCAGGACGGTCCTCAAATTTCCTCATCATGTATTGCTTTTGAAAACACTTAATCATTTAGGCTCGGGGAGCCATGTAATAGGCTAGTTAAACTCTGATCTGTCGTGCCATCGTGCACGTGTTGGTGGCATAACACTGCTGATCCGCCAGTTGAAGATTTGCCACTTATGCTTATGATATCATCAATTTATGTAGACCAGACTTATCATTTTTCCTGCAGACAACAGATCACGAGTGCCCTGGCGGTTTACCCCAGGGCGGGTCACAGCACCCCATATAAAAACCACTTGGGACAAACAGTCCATAACCAGGGCCGTTTTAATCACAACCTTATATAATCATAACAAAATATCATACCTGTGGTATTTGCTCACACTGCCGGCTTATCATACATGTGCAGTAAGGGTTACAACCCAAAGATTGAGAGCACAACGCCCTGTTCAATTGATTCATGCTGCCGGCTTACAATGCCACATGCAGCAAGGGGTAATATCCCAAAACTTAGAGCGCAACGCTCTGAGCACATAAAATTATCATACACTGGTGACTTAATCCAAAGCCAGGCCGGGTTAACAAACGCCGGGTAGATTCATATATAAACCATAAGGCAACATAGCCCTCATCGGTTTTCCACCATGTATTAACATGTAAAAAACAAATCTCAAAATTTTTAAATCAAATACAAATCAAAAGACAAAACAAGGCTTTCACAGGCTGCCAAGCCTTCAAGTCAAGTGCTTTTCAAGGGCTGCACATCCACTGAGTTAAACCTTCGTTCAACCTTGTAAGCCGGGCCTCACATGACCAATCGCCATGTTAACTTTGACAAGTTCAGGGTCTGTATAAGATTGACTGTCAGGAGTATGGCGAGTCATTCCAGGATTACCTGGGCGGAGTGGCAGACTTAAAAAAGGAAGGATAACCCTGATTTTTTGGTGAATAATCCTGGCGTCCAAGCCTATTACACGGGTCAACAAAGCTCTTGTTCATTAACAAAGAGCCCCCAAATAATGTTTCATTCCAGGCTTACAAGCCAGATCAACAAGGGTTTTCATAGCTATGCTCGATGAGCAGGAAGCCCCCAAGTATTTTGTAATCATGGCGTACAAGCCGAATCAAAAGGGTAGTCATAGCTATGCTCAATGAGCAGGAAGCCCCCAAGTGTTCATATGAAGGGACAATAAAGACTCATTATTCTTAGAAATGAAACGACAGAGGCCCTGAATTATCAGGGATGCCGGCTTTATTATATTCATCATAATATATACATTGTCAAAGTTTGTACATCATAAGAGCCAGTGTCTCAGGTGTAATAAGGCCGAAGATGAGCAATATTCCATGGCCGGCGGGTCTCCTCCTCCGACGTGCGTGAGTCCTTGTGGTCTCGAACATGGATAAGGTAGTATGACCCGTTGTTCAGATTTTTCCTGACCACAAAGGGCCCTTCCCAAGGTGGGGATAGCTTGTGCATATCAGTTTGATCCTGGATAAGCCGGAGCACCAAGTCACCTTCTTGAAAGGTCCTGGTTTTAACCCGGCGGCTGTGATAACGACACAGATCTTGCTGGTAAATCACCGAACGAGCCGCCGCAAGGTCACGCTCCTCATACAACAGGTCAATAGCATCCTGACGTGCTTTTTCATTATCAGCTTCAACATAAGCCGCAACACGGGGCGAGTCGTGAAGGATGTCACTAGGGAGAACCGCTCCGTAAACCATGTAGAAAGGCGTGTAACCCGTAGATCTATTGGGGGTAGTATTGATACTCCATAACACTGAAGGTAGTTCTTCCACCCAACAACCCGGCGTCCTCTACAAAGGGACCATAAGCCAGGGCTTGATGCCTCTCAAAATTTCTTGATTGGTTCTCTTAGCTTGACCATTGGACTGGGGTTGAGCCACTGATGATACATCAGGTCGAATATGCTCTCGTTGACAAAACTCTTTCATAGCACCCTTGGACAGATTAGTGCCATTGTCAGTTATAATGCTGTGGGGAAAGCCAAAACAGAAAATCACCTTTTTGATGAATTGAACCGCACTCGCCGCATCACACTTACTAACCGGCTCTGCTTCAACCCATTTTGTAAATTTGTCAACCGCCACCAAAAGGTGGGTCTTTTTATCCTTGGACCTTTTGAAAGGTCCAACCATATCAAGCCCCCAGACTGCAAACGGCCAAGCAATTGGAATCATCCTCAATTCTTGAGCCGGCACATGAGCTCGTCGTAAGAATTTCTGACAACCATCACATTTACTGACCAAATCCTCTGCATCAGCATGAGCTGTCAGCCAATAAAATCCATGATAGAAAGCCTTAGCTACAAGAGACTTAGAGCCGGCATGATGACCACAATCTCCTGCATGAATCTCTCGTAGGATCTCACAACCTTCTTCAGGAGAAACACAACGTTGAAACGCCCCTGTGACATTGCGATGATGTAACTCTCCATTGACGATAGTCATTGACTTAGACCGCCGAGTTATCTTCCTGGCCAAAGTTTCATCCTCAGGTAACTCACCCCGGGTCATATAAGCCAAGTATGGAACCGTCCAATCAGGAATAGCATGAAGAGCCGACACCAATTGTGCTTCCGGGTCAGGAATAACAAGATCTTCCTCTGTAGGCAATTTGACTGAAGGGTTATGCAGGATATCCAGGAAAGTGTTAGGTGGCACCGGCTTACGCTGGGACCCTAACCGGCTCAAAGCATCAGCTGCCTCATTTTTCCTGTGGTCAACATGTTCCACTTGATAACCTTTGAAATGACCAGCAATAGCATCAACCTCGTAGCGATAAGCTGCCATGAGCAGATCCTTAGAATCCCAAGTGCCTGAAACCTGCTGAGCCACCAAATCTGAGTCACCAAAACACCACACCCGGCTTAAATTCATCTCCTTAGCCATCCGAAGACCATGGAGCAAGGCTTCATACTCAACTGCATTGTTAGTACAAGGGAACATCAACCTTAAAACATAACAAAATTTATCGCCTCATGGGGAAGTTAAGACAACTCCAGCCCCCAAGCCTTCCAACTGCCTGGATCCATGGAAGTGAATAGTCCAATATGTGCTATCCGGCTTCTCCTCAGGCATCTGCAGCTCTGTCCAATCATTTATGAAGTCCACAAGTGCTTGAGACTTGATGGCTGTGCGAGGCATATACTTCAAACCATGGGGTCCAAGCTCAATGGCCCATTTGGCTACCCGACCTGTGGCTTCTCTGTTTTTAATAATATCCACTAAGGGAGCAGAACTAACCACAGTGATGGGATGACCAAGAAAATATTGCTTAAGCTTTCGACTAGCCATGAACACCCCATATACAAGCTTCTGCCAATGCGGATACCTCTGCTTGGACTCAATGAGTACTTCACTGATGTAGTAAACCGGCCGCTAAACCGAATATTCCTTGCCTGACTCCTTCCTTTCCACCACAATTGCCACACTGACAGCTCGGCTATTGGCAGCCACATACAACAAAAAGGGCTCTTTATCAATGGGAGCAGCAAGAACCGATGGCTCAGCTAACTGTTTATTCAAGGCCTCAAACGGCTGATCAGCAACATCACTCCAGACAAAGTGATCTTTCTTCTTCATCATCTGGTAAAGAGGGATAGCCTTTTCACCCAACCGGCTTAAGGCCGCAATTGGACCCGCCAAACACTGAACATCATTGATACCCGCCGGTTTAGCCAGGGAAGTCATAGCCTTTATTTTCTCCGGGTTAGCTTCAATACCCCATTTAGAAACTAGAAAGCCTAAGAGCTTGCTTGTTGGTATGCCAAAACACACTTGGCCAGGTTAAGCATCATCTTGTAGACCCGGAGATTGTCAAATGTCTCTTTGAAATCATCTATCAAGGTTTCCTTCTTCCTGGATTTCACTACAATATCATCCACATAAGCATGCATATTACGCCTAATCTGATCATGAAGGCAATTTTGCACACACTGCTGGTAAGTCGCCTGGGCACTCTTGAGCCCAAAAGGCATAGACACATAACATAAGGCTCCAAAGGGAGTGATAAAAGCTGTCTTCTCCTGGTCCTTAACTGCCATCTTGATCTGATGATAACCAGAATAAGCATCCAAAAAGCTCAAACGCTCACACCCCGCTGTAGCATCAATGATCTGATCAATACAGGGGAGAGGAAAAGGATCAGCCGGGCAAGCCTTGTTAAGATCCGTATAATCCACACACATGCGCCAAGTGCCGTTTTTCTTAAGTACCAGCACCGGGTTAGCCACCACTCAGGATGAAAGACTTCAACAATAAACCCGGCCGCCAAGAGCTAGGCCACTTGTTCACCAATGGCCTTGCACCTCTCTTCATTGAAACGGAGAACGTATTGCTTGACCGGTTTAAACTTTGAATCAATATTGAGAGTGTGCTCAGCGAGTTCCCTCAGTACACCTGGCATGTCTGAAGGTTTCCATGCAAATATGTCCCGGTTCTCACGGATGAACTCGATGAGCGCGCTTTCCTATTTCTAATCCAGATTAGCACTGATGCTGAACTGCTTGGATGAATCGCCAGGAACGAAGTCAACTAGCTTAGTGTCATCTGCCAACTTAAATTTCAACAGGGGGGTCATGCTCTGTGGTTGGCTTCTTCAAAGATGTCATATCCGCCGGGTCAACATTATCCTTGTAAAATTTCAATTCTTCTGTTGCACAGACAGACTCAGCATAAGCAGCATCGCCTTCTTCACACTCCAAGGCTATCTTTCGACTTCCATGTACTGTGATGGTGCCTTTGTGACCCGGCATCTTGAGCTGCAAATAAACATAACAAGGCCTTGCCATGAACATAGCATAAGCCATCCGCCCAAACAGAGCATGATAAGGGCTCTTGATTTTAACCACCTCAAAAGTCAATGTCTCAGATCTGGAATCATAATCATCTCCAAAAGCAACCTCCAAAGATATTTTGCCCATTGGATACGCTGACTTACCAGGTACCACACCATGAAAGACAGTGTTTGACGGCTTGAGATCTTTGTCAGTCAAGCTCATGCGACAAAAAGTTTCATAATATAGAATATTGATGCTGCTGCCCCCATCCATGAGTACCTTAGTAAATATGTACCCTCCAACCTGAGGCGCCACCACCAGAGCCAAATGACCCGGATTATCAACCCAGGGCGGGTGATCCTCACGACTCCAGAGAATAGGGTGTTCAGACCATCGCAAGTAACGGGGAATCGCCGGTTCAAGTGCGTTCACTGCCCTTTTATGAAGTTTCTGATCTCGCTTGCATAAACTCGTGGTGAAAACATGGTATTGTCCACTATTCAACTGCTTTAGGTTACTCTGATAACCAGACTGCTGCTGCTGATTCCCTTGACCATACTGTTGATTAAAACCACCTTGATTGCCTTGGCCCTGGAAACCGAAATTAGAACCGCCACCACCATAACCCGGACCATGAGAGCCGGATCCCGAGCCGCCGTCCGGTCCATGACTGTTCTGGAAAAAATTGGAATTTCTGTAATCCCTCATAATGAAGCAATCCTTCCAGAGGTGAGTGGCCGGCTTTTCCCGCGTATCATGCTTCGGGCAGGGCTGATTCATCATCGCCTCCAGATTGAATTTTGGCCCTCCAAAACGAGGGGGCGGCTTTCCCTTGCAGCGCTAACTATTATTCTGCGTATTGGTGTTGGCCCCACGGTGGGCTTTCCCTTCAAAGCTGCCCTGTAACAACTCAAAACCAACGTGCGCTGGCCCCACGGTGGGCGCCAACTGCCGTGGAATTGTCACGGCATATGTCCTAGCGGAGGGACTTAGTCGTGGAGCCATCGCAACGAGGTTAGCTTAAAGGGGTTAATCGGGAGAAAGGGCACAGAGAGTTTATACTGGGTCAGCCCCTTGCAGTGAAGGTAAAAGCCTAATCCAGTTTGAGGTGGTATTGCTAGGGTTTTGATTACCAGGGAGCGAATATGCTTGACCTAGTTCTCGATCTCTTGTTTCTTGCCCTTAACCTGCCGCCGGGTCATCCCTTTATATACACAGGTTGACGCTCGGTGGCTCACGACATCCCGACCAGCTCATACACAATGTGTCTGGCTCGGTGACTATATACGCTTGCCTTACAATACAAGTCATACATACATGGCGGTTCATCCCCCTGGGCCTTGAGTCACCTCTGGGTCTTGGGCCGTCAACGGGCTCGCATGATCCGCCATCTTCATTGGTAAGCCGCGAGTGGTATGATCCGGCCCCTCCTGGGCGGTTCATACCCAGTAGTTATATCCCCAACAGTACTGCTTAGCAGACGGTTTGTCTATGCCGGACCGCTGAGCTGGCGGTGCTGCTGTGATGGACTGCTGGGCTGTAGGAGCAGAGGCATCGTACTGCTGACCATGCGTTGAAGCTATGTAGGGTTTCTGCGCAGGTGGCACCAACTTCTCGGTGTGCCGAGGAGGCCGTGCCAATGCGTTGGTTTGCTGAGCTTGAAGTGCTGATGCATTGGTATGATGATCACGCGACTACGGACCGATGGACTGATGAGAAATCGGTTCTGGACCTATAGACTGCTTAGCAGGCGGTTCTGAAGCATCAGACTTCTTAGCAGTCCGTTCCACCAGGTTGGTCTGCTGAGCATGTGCTGCAGCTGGGTCTCCCCCCGGTGCTTCAGTGGCCGGCATCTGAACCGGTGGTGCGTCTTCACCAGTTGCATGCCTTGCCACTGGCTGCTCTAGGGCGAAGGATCACATGGCCAGTACGCCACAAAGTTGGGCCAGCTGTTCACAGGTTGATGCATCAGCCGTCGGATTACGAGTATTAGGTTCTTTGGGGGAAGCACACGAGAGCTGCTGTGGCAAGGAGAGCGTCACCGGTTGAGGGGCGACATTGCTTGCTCTTGGCAGGGCTTCAGGGATCTCATCGATGAACTCTATTTCCTTTCGTGGCCACTAGATGTGATGTAACAGTGTTTCTCCCAAGGTCCTTTGCTCATCGAAGTCTCCTAGGACATTCTTCAGGGTAAATTCATTGAATCCAGGCTTTACTTCAGTCACATAGCACTTCACACAGCCCGGCTTCAATGGCACATTGTCCAACAAGAGGCCATCTTCCAAGAAGGGTGGGCAAACCCAGGCTGTTGCACATTTTAATGTACCTTCATAATGTGTAAGAACGCCCTTCAATCTATCTTTCATTCCAGATAGATCTGATATAGCATCATCACGAGCAGCTGTAGTCTCAGTGTTGCTGGGGTCAACTGATGCACAACTACTCTTGTGCAGTGTTGTCGCGCAATAAGCAGCATCCTCCATGCCCGCCTCCCCTCCCATCTACTGGCTATCTGTCAGTGTTAGAGTCTTCTGCATCATCATTGACTCCTCAGCATCCTTTCGAACAGCCGGATACATCTCCTTCCTCAACCTTTCATACAATGCATTCTGCTTCATTTAACTCCTTGCTTTCTTCATGCTAAACCTCTCTTCTTTGCCGAGTGTTAAAGCCCTCTTGCGCGGGACATTAACACCTATACCCCTTGCACGGCCAAGGGTCTCTTTTGTTTCCAGAGCAACGGAAATAATGTCACATGGCCCCGAGTTCCTGTAGAACCTTTGAGGGATCTTGGAAGCCTCTAACATCACTTGACACAGTTCTTCGTCATGTGAGTTTTTAAAGTAATAAGTTTCGTCATCACGCCTCCTTGCACGTGCCCGCAAGTAGTCTCTGGCGCGTTGGCCCCTGATTTCACTAAAGGCCGGATTCCCACCGCTACTACTTCTTTGTCCTCCTGGTCCCATCTCAGTTTCATGACGTAGTATCCTGCCACACCCATACGGTGGGGGTGTATGTTCTTCTTCTTAAGTTCCGATTGCTTGAAACTCTTCTCGGAAAGCTCTTTAGTTGCACCCTTTTGAATTCTGCCTAGTCTGCCTTTGTAATATGGGAGTATGCGGGGATTGGGTCCTTGCCTTCACTCAAGTACTTCTTGTACAACATGTGCTTCCAGTTTCTCCAAGCATCCCTAGCCTTCTTTAGTGCAACGTGTTCCACCTGCATTCTCCACTGTTCTGGAACGTTGAAGTGATCCATGGTCTCCTGGACTATCCTTCGCCGTGTTTCTGTGTCAGCCTTCCGAAACCTCGACAGATTAATGTTGAGCCTTGCCCTGCCAACAAATCCACACACACTCCTGAACCTCGTGCGTGCTTTATCTGGTTTAGTTGGAGCCCAAGCCTTTAAATCATTCTCGGTTACTTCATATACACCTTTAGGCTGGTGTGTGGGATTCCTTGGAGCGTTCCTCCGTGTCCTGGATGGAAGGGTAATTGTTGTAGCTCTATCTCGTTCAAGATTACTTGATCCTTCACAATATGCTGAAGACCTAGGGTTGTCAGAATCAGATGAAGATACATCGCCTGAAGCATGAGTGTTGTCGCTGCTACTCGGCATCTACAGAGAAACCATGCGGAACTAAGGAAAGGAGGATAAGCATAAAACTAACAACTTGGTATCAAGCTTTCTAAACATGTCATGCAATAATTTAGAAAATGTACAGCTAATTTGTTAAGTTTGTGTGACTCGGGCGCCCGCGATCTGTAAATAGGCAGTAACTTATTGGAACAAATACAACTTATATGTAGTTAGGAAGGTAGATAATGAACATATATACGCTCTCCGTTATTTTATTGCCAATTTGGGAACATACGAAACAACATAGGAAGAGGGATTGCGAGGAAATATGCCTCACCGCGATGGAGAGCAGTAACTAACAGGCTTCTTAATGCAAACCCGGCCAGACCACAGGAGAGGCGAGGGTTACAGCATCGATATGCTCTAGGGTGGCTAGCGAGCAAACAAAGACGGCGAGGCGCGGGCAGCTGCGTGTTGGGAATGGCAGTGGAGGTAGGCTTGACGCCGAAGAGCGGGCACATGGCCAGGGTGAGCACGGCGGTGCCGGAGAGGGTTCTGCTGTCGATATAGGGGAAGGGGGAGCTGGCGATGGAGATTGGGTGGACTAGTTGAGTGAAACGCGGGCGGGCGGCGGGGTTGTTGGCGGCCTAGGTGAAAAGGGTGAAAAATATCCCCGGTCACCGCATGGAAAGGCGTATGCAAACGGTTGCCTCTAAGCGCTCATGTGTACTAAGAGAATATTTCGTTTGAAATGAAGACGTAATAATTTTGAAATGAAGACGTGAGTTTATCGTTTCGCCTCTAAACTTTTCCCACGTTAAGCAATCACACCATTATACCACGTGTCAATTCAAACTCGAGTGGTCGGTGACTTCATCGTTTGGCCTCATAAAAATTTCCACGGTAGGCATTCACCATTATACCACGGGTTTGATTTTCTAATGCATTTCAGGAATCGTTTGCTATATTTAAGGCATTTTTTGAATTTAACGTGCAATTTGTGGATATAAATAAAATCACAATGTGCTGTCGAAAGGGATAAGGATCGCCGTTCGATCGAGGAGAATCCAACGGTGCAGACGTACGATCCATGGGGTTTGGGTTCTGGCCAATCAGAACGCACGACTCAGATCTTGTGCGTGGCAGGGGGGGCATCGGCCACAGTTTAGTGGACACATGACTTTCGTGAGTGAACCTTGGTCTATTTGAAAACATTTACATTACCTAGCAGCATATTTTTGTTTGAATGAAAACATGAGTTCATCATCTCACCTCCAATTTTTTTCCACGGTAAGAAATCACGATTGTACCCTTTGGTTTGATTTTCTGGTATATTTTAACAGGCGGAAGGCCTCGCCAGCAATGTCAAACTTTGAATATGCAAAAAAAGAGATCTCGTTTGTATGTATATATATAGTCGCAACTACATGTGTGTGTTAGCAAGATCATTTGTGTGTCGCTTTGCGAGTTTTCATTCATTGTGCGAGAAATGGGAAAAATTTCAAACAGTTCGGCCGCAGGGTGCGGCCAGAGGCGTAGGACTTGTTGGTATTTTAATTTCGAGAAATGCATATAGAGTCCAGAAAATAACGAAAATCATTGTGTCATTGTCGCGTGCTCTCACGATCGCATGGACATTTTTTGGTAAAGTTTGGCACAAGTATTGGTGCTCGCACCTTCCATACCGGAGCATCTCACAAGAAGGATCAAGTTTCCAAAAGGAGACGCTGCACTTCGGACTACAAATCGTCAGTTACTAGCTACATCGTTCTGGCCCATTTCAGGTCATCTGCTATGTGTAAGTCATTCTTTGCACTTACCTTGCATTTTAGTGCATATAATTAAAGTCAAAAACCCTACTACAACTACATGTGGGTGTTTTAGTTAGGCTATACTTAGGCTACTCATAGTGGAGAGTGTCATATACTAGTATCATGCACATATATATATGCTACTAGTGTATGATACTACCTTTAACTATAGTGCATAGTATAATAGAGTAGTATCATAGATGATCATATTTATTGCCATGCATGACACAAATTAGCATCGCATTTAACATGATACGGTATCTACCTATATGTTACTCTAACCCTCTCTATATTTAATTCTTTGCCACATAAGCATACTTGCTATTTCCGAGTGCATAATATCGTCGGCTATGATACCACTGTCGGTGTCAAAACCGGCGGATCGCGGGTAGGGGGTCCCGAACAGTGCGTCTGAGGATCGAAGGTAACAGGAGACAGGGACACGATGTTTACCCAGGTTCGGGCCCTCTTGATGGAGGTAATACCCTACTTCCTACTTGATTATCCTGGATGAATATGGGGTTACAAAAGTTGATCTACCTCGAGATCGTAATGGCTAAACCCTAGAAGTCTAGCCTCTATGATTATGATTCTGTCGTTGTGTCTACGGACTAAACCCTTCGGTTTATATAGACACTGGAGGGACCTAGGGTTATACAGAGTCGGTTTACTGAGGAAGGAATCTTCATATCCAAACGCTAAGCTTGCCTTCCACGCAAAGGAGAGTCCCATCCGGACACAGGAGGAAGTCTTCTATCTTGTATCTTCATGGCCCATTAGTCCGGCCCACGTCACATAGCCCGGATGCCCGAGGACCCCTTAATCCAGGACTCCCTCAGTAGCCCCTGAACCAGGCTTCAATGATGATGTGTCCGGCGCGCAGATTGTCTTCGGCATTGCAAGGCGGGTTCCTCCTCCGAATACTTCAAAATAGTCCTCAAACACAGAAAACGTGTCCGGCTCTGCAAAACAGGCACCACACACAGCTGCGAAGAGTATAATATTTAACAAGTCCCATCTGCTGACAACTGTTACGGCGAGACATTACGTCCCTGGCCTGGTTATTATTTTGAATCATCGCTCGGCCTCTCGCTCCATGTTACGAGACGTGGTCTTTATTGACACGTCCTGTCAAACAGAGATCGTGCCCCCTTATCACGGGATCCTTATCATTATGGGCGTGGGTAATCCAACCGTGTTGTTTGCACGATCCCTGGGGAATAGGCGAGCTTTAAGGCCCGTGAGTAGGCGTTCGATATTCATCACCTTTATAAAGGAGTACAGACCCGTCTTTTTCCTCCACACCTTCCTCTTCCTCAGCCTTTCCAACCTCGAGCTCCAACGCCCAGGTCGCGATTTATTTCATTCCCACTTCACCTTTCAGCTATGTTCGGATCCAGCTCCCAAGGCAGGTGGGCGGCCTCCTCGGTCACCGAGGAAGATATCGCGAAGCTCCGGGAGGCGAGGTACCTGACTATGGAAATCCCCCACAGGCTCCCTGCCAGGGGCAGGTTATCCCTACACCAAAATCCAGCGAGAGGGTTGTATTCATCCCTCACTTCCTCCGCGGGCTAGGGTTCGCTCTCCACCCCTTCGTTCGTGGCCTCATGTTCTATTATTGGCTAGATTTTCATGATCTAGCTCCAGACTCCTTTCTTCACATCTCGGCGTTTATCGTCATGTGCGAGGCTTTTCTCCGCATCCCACCACACTTCGGCCTATGGCTCAAGACCTTCAATGTGAATCCAAAGACAGTCGATGGGGAGCAGGCATAGTGCAGCGGTGCTATGGTGAGCAAGCTCGCCAATACTATCTGGCCGAAAGGCACCTTAACGGAAACCTCTAACTTATGGCAGCGGGAGTTGTTCTATATCACCGAACCCCGCGGTACCAAATGGGTGGCCACACCTGCATTCCGATCTGGCCCTCCATTGCGACTCGTGTCGTGGATTAACCAGGGGCTAGACTAGGGATCAACCGATGAAGTGCAGACGGTGCAAAGCCGCATCCAGAGCATCCTCGAAAAGGACAGCGGCCTCATCAATGTAATCCAGGTAATGCTAGTCCGCCGAATCCTTCGATGCCAACGACGGCCTCTCCGCATGTGGGAGTTAAATCCAGAAGGACCGCGGGCCCTTCAGCAATTCTTTGGGACAACACACAGAGGGATGTGGAAACTATTCTTCAAGACTCGAAAGCAGTGGCCGGATACAACCGAGGACATCGGCCTTGACTGCAACCATCCGGATACCCCGGTAAGTGTCGGTGTCAAAACCGGTGGATCTCGGGTAGGGGGTCCTGAACTCTGCGTCTAAGGTTGATGGTAATAGGAGACGGGGGACACGATGTTTACCTAGATTCGGGCCCTCTTGATGGAGGTAATACCCTACTTCCTGCTTGATTGATCTTGATGAATATGAGGATTACAAGAGTTGATCTACCACGAGATCATAATGGCTAAACCCTAAGTCTAGCCTGTATGATTGTGATTGCCCCTACGGACTAAAACCCTCCGGTTTATATAGACACCGGAGGGGCCTAGGGTTGTACAACGTCGGTTTACAGAGGAAGGAATCTTCATATCCGAATGCCACGCTTGCCATCCACGCAAAGGAGAGTCCCATCCGGACGCGGGAGGAAGTCTTCTATCTTGTATCTTCATGGCCCATCAGTCCGGGCCACGTCAAATAGCCCGGACGCCCGAGGACCCCTTAATCCAGGACTCCCTCAGTAGCCCCTGAACCAGGCTTCAATGATGATGTGTCCGGCGCGCAGATTGTCTTCGGCATTGCAAGACGGGTTCCTCCTCCGAATACTTCAAAGTAGTCCTCGAACACAGGAAACGTGTCCGGCTCTGCAAAACAAGCTCCAGATGCAGCCGCAAAGAGTATAATATTTAACAAGTCCAATCTACTGATATCTTTTGTAGTGAGACGCCACGTCTCTGCACGGTCATTATTTCGAACCATTTTTTAGCCTCCCGCTCCATGTTTTGAGATGCGGTTTCCATTGGCACGTCTTGTCGAAGCAGAGATCATGTCCCCTTATCACGGGATTCTCATCAATACGGGCGTGGGTAATCCCACCATGTCGTCCGCACGACCCTTGGGGAGTAGGCGAGTTTTAAGGTGAGTGGGGAGGCGCTTGACATCCGCTGCCTTTATAAGAGGATAAGGATCCACTCTTTCACCCATGCCTTCTTCCTCCCTACCCATCCGTCCTCATGCTCCAGCGCCCAAGCTTCCATACTTTACGCCCCAAAAAGCACTTCGACCATGTTCGGATCTGGAGCACAGGGCAAGTGGATGGCCTCCTCCGTCACGGAGAAGGACATCACAAAGCTCCGGGAGGCGGAGTACTTGGCCCAGGAAATCGCCCACCGGCTTCTGGCCAAGGGGTAGATCGTCCCCACCCCAAAGCCCCACGAAAGGGTGGTGTTCATTCCCCACTTCGTCCGCGAACTCATGTTCTACTACGGGCTAGATTTCCATGACCTAGCCCCAAATTCTTTCCTCAATATTTCGGCATTCATTGTCGTGTGTGAGGCCTTCCTCCGCATCCCACCCCACTTCGGATTCTGGCTGAAGACCTTAAATGTGAAGCTGAAGGTGGTAGGTGGTCAACACGCAGAGTGTGGAGGTGCTATGGTGAGCAAGCTGTCCAACGTCACGTGGCCCAAAGGCACCTTTGTAGAGACTGTCAAAGGGTGGTAGCAGCAATGGTTCTACATCACAGAGCCCCGCGACACCACCTGGGACACGGCCCCCAAATTCAAGTCTGGGGCCCCAATGCAGCTCACCTCCTTGCTAGAGAAGGGACTGGACTGGGCTTCGTCGGATGAGCTGACAGCGCTGCAGACGTGCATCAAGAGTATGACGGACAAGAACATCAAGCTTGTCAATGTGATCCAGGTGATGCTTTTTCGCCGGATCCTTCCTTGCCAAAGCCGGACTTGCAATTTGTGGGAGTTCGATCCAGCCCAGCACCAGACCTTGCAACAGTTCTTTGGCGCTACACACGAAGGCATCTGGAAGGTGCTTTTTAAGGCCAATGAGACGTGGCCGAAGACGACCGAGGACCGTGGGTACAACCTGACCCATCCCGCCAGTCCGGTAAGTTTTTCGTATTTCAAGGTGTATCCTTCACCTGTACATTCAAGGAAGATGTCTAAGATTCCCTATCTGTCTTTTCAGGGCTGGACAACGAAGGCGGAGCGGATCCAGTGTCCGGCTCCGCTGCCCAAAAACCCAGCAATCCCACTTAGGACAAAGATGCTAGTTCCTGCGCCCTAACAGGCGCCGGAGAAGAAGGCCAAGAAGAAGGCCAAGGAGACCAGAAGTGGCCTCCGCCGTAAAGGAACTTCGAACGTGACGTCCGAAGACGCCAAAACCCACTCCTCCCCCGCCACCGAGGACGACGAGGAGGAGGAGGAAAGCGAAGGAAGAAAAGGGGGGCCTCCACGGATCTGGAGGCAGAGGCGTCCAGGAAAGGGAGGGTCTCCCTCGCGGACAACCCCGCGTTGGACACTGATAGCAGCTCCGAGTGGCGCCCCAGGGAGAAGCCCCTGGCCGAATCGTAAGTACTCGAAGGCACTTATACACACATATATCCAACTTCGTTACTTCATTGTTTTAATATGTAGAATCATGCACTGCAGTCCAGCCCACGCCCGCCCCCAGCGATCCTCATCTTCGGGGAATTCGCTGGATCCAAATGTGATGGAAAGCGGGTCATTTCCGGCGCCCTCCTCTCCCAAGGCAACGGACGACGCCGATGTGTTGTCCCGAAGGACCTTCCCAAGCCAGGGAGAGGTACAGGAGACCGTCAGGGTGGCGCCAGAGGGTAATACCTCGGCCGCCGGACACATGGGGGAGAAAATCCCCCTAGAGACTAGCGATGGGGGCCATATCCAATTCGGCCCCCAGCCGAATACTATTCTGGAGGCCCATACGGCTCTGGAATCAGGCAAGCAGCTTCCTTCGAAAGAAGGAGGTGCACCTATTCCGCTGGTGACTTCTGTCCATCCAGAGGCACCGAATAATCTACTGGAAGCGCGGCAAAGTGCTTCCATTGTTGAGGAACATCGTATCCTTATGGGTACGGTGGTTGAGAGGGTTCAGTCCGCTAAGAGCGGACTGACTGAAGCCTGCACCAGCCTTCTAACAGGCTTTAAGGTATTCAACGTAATTATGCAAAAAGAATGACATAGTATAGACAGTAGCCCCTGAGACTTTGTCCGGTGTTCGAAAAGAAAAGTCGGACAGAGGATCAAATAATTTTCGCAGGAGACTAACCATACATGTCTATGTGAATAAGCAGGCGTCGATGCTAGCTGCGACCTCCCATTCTGCCAAAGTCTCCAAACTGAAGCAGAGTCTGGAGCGGGCCGAGGAAGAGATCGGCCATGTGAAAAAACAACTAGAGGACCAGTGAGGCATGCAATGGCCTATTCAGATCTAGAAAGATATGAATTGTTTGTGTTGATCACATTATCATTATATTTTGTAGGAGCTGCGACCAAGGCGGAGTCCCTCAAGAATGCGCTGGCCGAGGCCCAGAAGAGAGCGGCGAAGGAACAAGTCGCCCGTGAAAAACACGAGGCAAGGTTCGGGGAGGTCCAGCAGGAGCTCCAGGACGCCGTAAAGAAATGGGAGTCCTTGGAGCGCAAGTTTGCGGACCAAGAGTCTGAACTTGCTAAGGCCTGCCAAAGCGCACAAGAGGCCCGGGTTGAAGCCCAGGGCGCCCTCTAGAAAATCCAGGAGGCCAGGAAAATCGCGGCGGGTAAGGACTTTATTATGCAGAGCAAATATGTGAAGAAAAGGTACCTCTTACTAAACCGAATTTGGAGTTCTCCAAGAGCGTTTGCGGATCTGCCGCGCAGTGTTGCTGATGCTGCGGAGTTCTTCCGAGCCGAAGAGGGGAGCTCAATAGAGAAGCTATTCTGGTCGCAATACCTTGCGCCAGAGCATCCGATGCCCTTTAGCGATCAGCTGAAATAGCTGACCGAACTGCATAGGGTGGCTGAATTGGCCATGAAGGATTTGATAATCCGTGTAGGATTGAAAGCATGTCTAGAGGGGGGTGATTAGACTACTTGACCAAATAAAAATCTAGCCTTTTCCCAATTTTAAGTCTTGGCAGATTTTTGGCAACTTAGCACAAATCAAGTAATCAACCTACACATGCAATTCTAAGAGTATAGCAGCGGAAAGTAAAACAATTGCACATGAAGATAAAGGGAGGAGTTTGAGGGAGCAAACGCAATGTAGACACGGAGATTTTTTATCCGTGGTTCCGATAGGTGGTGCTATCGTACATCCACGTTGAAGGAGACTTCAACCCACGAAGGGTAACGGTTGCGCGAGTCCACAGAGGGCTCCACCCACGAAGGGTCCACAAAGAAGCAACCTTGTCTATCCCACCATGGCCATCGCCCATGAAGGACTTGCCTCACTAGGGTAGATCTTCACGAAGTAGGCGATCTCCTTGTCCGTACAAACTCCTTGGTTCAACTCCACAATCTTGACGGAGGCTCCCAAGTGACACCTAACCAATCTAGGAGACACCACTCTCCAAAAGGTAATAGATGGTGTGTTGATGATGAACTCCTTGCTCTTGTGCTTCAAATGATAGTCTCCCCAACACTCAACTCTCTCTCTCATAGGATTGGATTTGGTGGAAAGATGATTTGAGTGGAAAGCAACTTGGGGAAGGCTAGAGATAAGATTTATGTGGTTGGAATGGAATATCTTTACCTCAACACAAGTGTAGGTGGTTCTCTCTCAGAAAATGTATGTTGGAAGTGTGGGCATGTTCTAATGGCTCTCTCCATGAATGAAGAGTGGGTGGAGGGGTATATATAGCCTCCACACAAAATCTAACCGGTACACACAAATCACCAAACTCGGTGGGACCGAATTATAAAACTCGGTCGGACCGATTTAGTTCAAAATGTGAACATTAGGATTTTCGGTGGGACCGACATGTCAACTCGGTGGGACCGATGTCGTTAGGGTTAGGGCATAACATAATCGCGGTGAGACCGATTACACAAACTCAGTGGGACCGATTTTGGTAATAGACAAACAGAGAGTTGGTCAGGCAAACTCGGTGGGACCGATTCGCTCATCTCGGTTAGACCAAAACGTTACGAAGGGGAAACAGAGAGTTTGCATTGCAATCTCGGTGGGACCGGTCGCTCATCGGTTGGACCGAAATGTTACAAAGGGAAACAGAGAGGTTGCAATCCCATCTCGGTGAGACCGAGATCTCTATCGGTGAGACCGAAGTGACTAGGGTTTGTGGCAGTGGCTATGACAAGTGAACTCGGTGGCGCCGGATAGAAGATTTCGGTGGGGCCGAGTTTGACTTTTGGTTTGGGACATATGTGGATATGAGAAAGTAGTTGAGGGTTTTTGGAGCATATCACTAAGCATTTTGAGCAAGAAACTCATTAAGCAACACCTCACACCCTTTTAATAGTATTGGCTTTTCCTATGGACTCAATGTGATCATGGATCACTAAAAGTAAAATGTAGAGTCTTGTGCTTTGAGCTTGAGCCAATCTTTTGTCCTTAGCATTTCGAGGGGTCCACATTCCTAATCCATGCCATGCCAATCATTGAGCTTTCTTGAAATATTTATCTTAAAATAGCATTAGCTCAATGAGCTATATGTTGTTAGGAATTACCAAAACCACCCAGGGATAGTTGCACTTTCAATCTCCCCCTTTTTGGTAATTGATGACAACATATAGATCAAAGCTTCGACAAATGATAATAAGATTGACATACATCGTCGCTTTGAGAAGTATGTGATAAGCAAGAGCTCCCCCTAAATTTGTGCATTATTTAAAATTTGCTTTTGAATGCAAATGCACAATCGATTAGGATCATGGGTTACTCTTGGTGGAGCGCTAAAAATGATAGAAATTAAAAGCATGCACTCATCACCAAGCAAATGAATGATCATATATGAGATATAAAAGATAGTGTCATCCAAAGAAGCATTAAGGTAGCAAATGATCAACCACACGATCATACAAGTATCTCACACAAGCACACAATCAAAAAGTTCAACCAAAGGCAAAGAAGCAAAACACTCTCTCGAAGCCTATGATCTATACATATTTCTCCCCCTTTGGCAACGAGTTACCAAAAAGTTCAAATATGCATAGTGTTATGCGTCTCTTAGGCTTGGTCTTCGGGAGGTGGTGTAGAGAGAACTCCAAGGACGAAGGCATCTGTGGATGTAGTTGGAGCTGGTGGAGTGGCTGCTGGAGGTGGCACTGGAGCTGTAGCTGCTGGTGCTGATGCTGTAGCTCTAGAATCTCTCACTGACACTGCAGCAGACCTCTGTCCTCTAGGCACTCGCTCAAATGCATCAGTGGTTGCGTTGCCTCTCTTCTCTTCTGCTTCCTCCTGAAGCTGCTCAACTGCTGTTTGAATCTCAGTTACCTTCAGATCAAGATCACAAAACTTGGTTTCTATGATCCTCTCGAAGCTCTCCTGGTTTTGAGTCAGGGCGGCCAAGCCCTTCTCAATCCTCAGTGTAGACTGGATCAGATATGCAAGTTGATCTTGCTTGCTCTTCAAGAAAACTTGATATGCCTCTTCAACACTTGGCATCTTGGCAGCTTTCTCGGCCTTTGCTTTGGCTCTCTTCTCCTGTGCTTGAGCAGATGTGGGGTCTTCCTCATTCATCACAACTGTATTATCTTCAAAATCAGGATGTAAGGGTAGATGCTCCTTATCCAACAGATATGTCCCGGTGCCCATCTTGGAGTTGATGAGCTCCTGAATGTGTGGAGCATACCCACAGCTTCTCTTCTGGTCAGCAGTAGTCCTCTTGATTGTTTCTACAATCAAACTCATAACCTTGAACTTCTGAGGGACATCAAAAAGCTGGAGCAGGTTGATAGAATGCCCTCTGATCATCTTGTGATCTCCTGACTTGGGTAGCAATGTGTGCCTTAGGATCCAGTTGATGGTAGGCAGACCAGACAACAGATAGTGTACAGATCCAAGCTTATGAGTCTCCAAAGCCTTATATGGGATCTCCTTGTACATGTTTGCCATAGAGTTGTGGTCTTTCTTCTTGGTGGCATACACATCCAAGTCATCTTCATGTTCTTCAGGGGCATTTATTAGCTTGGCCCACTCCTCAACTGTGGATTGGTACCTTGTGCCCTCAGACATCCATACTATCCTTCCATATGGGTAAAAGTGAGCAGTGGAGTAAAAATGCATGATTAGCTCATCATTCCATCTTGTGAGCTTCTGAGCAACAAATTTTTCAACTCCACATGCTTTGAAGCTGTCATGTACTCCTGGATAGTGATCTTCATTTTCCTTGATGAATTCCAATCAACCCATCTCATGTCACAAACAATGGGCTTCTTGTCAAGCAAAATAGTTTCATAGAAGTCTTGTTGTTCCTTTGTGTGAAATCTGTAGTCAAATGTTGTCCTTCTCCTTACAGCATAAGGATTAGACTGTCTCCACAATCTCAGTCCAGCATCTTTTCTGATGTGCATGTCTTCAGCTACTGGATGAGCATCATTATGGTCAGGAATCTTGGGCTTCAACTTCCTTAAAACAAGTGAATCATCTTCTTCTTCTTCAGCATCAGGCACTGGGGCCTTGTTCTTTTCCTCAGCAGGTATACTTCTGATGTTCCTCTTGGGTTTGGGGCGCTTCTGAGCTGGAGCTTTGGGAGCAGACTTGGGCTTTGATGGAGCAACCCCTACCTTTATAGCATCTCCCATAAGCTTCTGAGCTTTGGGTTCTGGTGCAACATCCTCTTCCTCTTCCTCTTCTTCTTCAGATGGATCTCTCATCATGGAGGGCTTGCCAATGACTCTCACAATGGTCTTCTTAAGCCTTTCCTTCCTCTTGTTGCCCTCACCACCTTCTTTGGGTTCAAGAGTGAACTCCATTGTCTCTTGAGTAGAGACTCTGGCCTTAGACATATGAATTCTCCTTGCTGGTGCCTTCTTATTCAGCCCTGGCTTATTTGCAGCAGCTATGCCATACTCCTTTTTCAGCACCTTCTTCTTGGAGCTTACTTCCTACTCAGTGGCAACATAATCCTCATCCTCAGATTCTAAGGTTCTCTTCCTCCTAGATCTAGTGTCTGCCTTTGGCAAGTTGCTTGGAGTGCTCCTGCTGCCATCATCAGAAGTGCTTGAGGGATCTGAACCCTCACTCATCTGCACCTATTCCTCTAACATGTTTTGACTTCACTTTGATCAGACATCTTTGCAAACTTACTGATAGCAGACCCTGTGAAAAAATATAGATGAGGTAGAGTGGATGAGCATCACAAAGTGTAGAGTTTTTGCAAACCAGATGACTTAAAAACTTAGTTTTAGTTCTTCATAGAAAGCATTTCGGATCTACCGATTTGTAAACTCGGTGATACCGAAGCAGCTTTTGGATCCTAAACTAGTGAACTCGGCCAGACCGAGTCACAGTTCGGTGGCACCAAGACTGCTAGGTTTCACAGAGAATCGAACTCGGTCACACCGATTCGCAGTTTTCGGTCAGACCGAAAGTGCAAGTGCAATGGCCTAAGCCAAATCGGTTTGACTGATTTCTACAACTCGGTCGGTCCGAGATGAGTTCTGCGGAGACCTAACCCTAAATTTTCAAATCAAACCTAACCTAAGGGATGTTTTCAGTGGATAGAGTGTTAGCATACGTGGTGATGATCATGGCAGAACAATGTGCTATGAATCAGAGGAAAAAGAATAGCACAAAGGATCGAACTCGTACCCTTGTTCGGCGGAGTTCGCTACGGCGGCAACGGAGGGGAAGAATTCCATTGACGTTGATGGAAACCAGCGGCGGGAGTTCGCTGGCAGCGAGAAGACGATCCGGAGACCCGAGGCGGCAGAGCAGGACACGCGCGGGCTGAGAGGTTTCGCAGAAATTTCCAAAGTCTCACCCGTGGGTTTATATATCCTGACCCTGTCGGTGTGATCGAGTGGAACAACTCGGTGGCACTGAGATGCAGAATCGCAAGCGGTTACTGCAACTCGGTGTCACCGAAAAGTTCAAATCGGTTGCACCGAGATTGAAAACCTAGATCAACTTAGTGATCTCGGTGTGACCGAAATGGATGATTCAGACAGACCGAAATGCACAAAGAGGTTTTGGAAGTTTAAGTCTATGACGAATCGGGGACTCCGAGTGCTCCTCACACAGAGTGGTTCGAATCTGACTTGATCAAACTTTGTGATGTAGCATGAATAGAGTTTGAGACGAGAAAATCATAGATAGCTAGAGGGAGTTCTTAGGCATTCTTGTCCATCCATTTGGCAAAAGAGAAAAAGCCAAACAATCAAAGCAACAAATGGATGTCCTCGAATGAGTAAACTATGCATCCAACATGCTCACACAATAAAATGACAAAAGAAATATGTGACAAAGCATGCACAATCACTCTAGCATCTATCAAGCAATTTGGCGATGACTAGGTCATCTATATATGAGTATATTGACTTAGGAGTCAAATGAGAACATTTGATCACAAGTGGGGTTTCCACTTTTACATAAAGCATTGTTGTGCTCACATCATTAGAGTTGTTTTAGCTCAATTGTTTAGAGTAAAGCTCCCCCTAGATGTGATATCCCCCCTAAGAGGGATGAACTAACCTTGGGTTTTGTCGATGATGACTTCATGTAGGTGTTGAAGATGTGGGTGCTCAATGTTGATGCAGATCATTCGGAGCAATCCTTTGGAGTGAGTTGCACTTTCAATACCTACACGGGTTAGTCCCACAGGGAACAAACAAGGATATCCATAGACATAGAGTGATGTTCACATAGGATGATGTCCATGAAAGCATTAGGTTACCTTGTCCCTTGTCTTACCAACAAGAGGGTTTGTGACTCCTTGAACTAGTGCAAGATATGGAAGTTTTTTGCACTTGTCCTTGCCAAAATGATAAGAGTGAAGAATGTTGGCGGAGTCACCCTCAAGAACTCTCTAGTTCTTCTTCTTCGGGATCCACACCATCTTGGTGGGAATCCTTGGAGTTGTAGTCGTACTTGATGAAGTAGAACTTGATGTAGTCTTGGGAACCCACTTGACCAAGGCCTTAGGTGCTTCTTCAAATGCATCAATCTCCACTTGAAGCTTGTCCTTGCCTTTTAGCTTGTGGTCTTGCGGTGGAAGATCATCTTGAGCTTGTGTTCCTTGGAAAGAAGTAGGATCATACTTCTCTTGTTGAGGAACAAACTTCGTCTTGGGGTATTGATCTTCTTCCCACTCAACTCCATTAGCATTGAACTTTCGTTCAAAACCAACACCTTGATTCTTCCGGTGTCTTCCTTGCCTACGTACAATTTCCTCAAATTGCTTACTTCCGGAAAGACTCTTGTAAACACCTTTCTCTATAATTCCCTTCAATAAGCTATTTTCTTGCTCAAGTGTAACTTGGCTAAGAGAATCATTAGTGGAATCAAGAGAACTACTAGAAGCAACAACATTGGATTTAGCATGATTGTTGTTACTACTAGATGAAGAATCTTTCTTGTTCTTGTTGCTAGATTTAACTTGTGGCATGTAAGTAGACAGGAGTAAATGCTTGACAATGTAAGAAGAACTTTTCTTGCGAAGATCATCATCGATTGCTTTTAAGAACTCATGCTCTTGCTCAAGGTTGAGCTTTTCAAAGGGTAGCTTCTCATGAGTTTTTAAAAGTTCTCGATGATCTTCCAAGGTAGTTTCATGAGCTAACTTAAGAGTGTTTAGTTCTTTAGTTAGACGCTCAATCTCCTTCTTATCATCGTCATTCATTTTATCTTGATTATCATGATTAAGAGCAAGTTCATCATAGTTTTCATAACTAGAGTTGTCAACAAGTAAATCATCATCTCCTAGAAAATCATCTTCATCACTATTGTAATCAACATACTCGGGGTGTGTTACCTTTAGACCTTTAGCCATGAAGCATCTCCCAATTCCTTCATTTGGTGAGTCAAATATGTCATAGGAGTTGGTTGACACAAGTGCTAGACCGGCAACACCTTCATCTTGAGTATATTCGGAGTCAGAGTGATAACTTCTTTCGGAGTGATGGTCGGAGTCGGAGCCGGATACCCATTCAACAACATGAGCTTGATGTCTTCTTTTTGTGTAGCTCTTTGATGATTTGTCCTTCCTCTTCGAACCCTTGCTTCTCCGAGAGGGTCTTCGTTCATAACGATCATCTCTACTCCTTCTCTCTCTTGGTGGTGATTCTTCTCTTCTACTTCTTCTTTTGGGAGAATCTTCTCTTCTTTTGTAGGGAGCCGTACACTCATTGGAGTAGTGTCCGGGTCTTCCACAATTGTAGCAATTTCGTTCACGACTTGAAGATATCTTGTCATTGTCGGACCTTGACTTGGAGCTTCTTTCCTTGCTTCTACTCTTGTAGAATTTGTTGAATTTCTTCACCATTAGGCTCAATTCTTCATTGAAGGTTTGTTTCTCACTTGATGATGTGGGAGCTTCACATGAGGCTTTGTAAGCACTACTTGACTTGTTGCGGAGCTCTTCCTTATCCATAAGTGACATCTCGTGAGCGACAATTCTTCCAATGACTTCCGTTGGCTTGAGATCTTTGTAATTGGGCATCATTTGGATCAATGTGCACACAGTATCATATTTTCCATCCAAGGCTCTTAGGATCTTCTTGATGATGAATCTATCGGTCATCTCTTCACTTCCTAAGCCGGCAATCTCATTTGTGATGAGAGCAAGCCTAGAGTACATTTCAGCCACACCTTCACCATCCTTCATTTTGAACTTGTCAGGTTGACTTTGAAGCACATCCAATTTGGATTCCTTGACGGAGTCGGTACCTTCGTGCATATCAATCAAAGTATCCCAAATTTCCTTTGCATCCCCAAGACAGCTGATTTTGTTGAATTCTTTGGGGCACAATCCGTTGAAGAGAATATCACAAGCTTGAGCATTGTATTGCAGCATCTTCAACTCTTCTGCGGTAGCTTCACGGTTCGGTTCTCTCCCATCAAAGAATTGACCTTGCAAGCCAATACACACAATGGCCCAAACGGCGGGGTTATGTCCAAGAATATGCATTTTCATCTTATGCTTCCAACTAGCAAAATTAGTACCATCAAAGTAAGGACCTCTACGATGGTAATTTCCCTCGCTAGACGCCTTACTCTCCTAGGTTGTGAAACCAAGGCTATGATCACCAAAATCTATGGAAATCAAAGCAAATGGAGACCAAAGCTCTTATACCACTTGTAGGATCGAAAGTATGTCTAGAGGGGGGTGATTAGACTACTTGACCAAATAAAAATCTAGCCTTTTCCCAATTTTAAGTCTTGGCAGATTTTTGGCAACTTAGCACAAATCAAGTAATCAACCTACACATGCAATTCTAAGAGTATAGCAGCGGAAAGTAAAACAATTGCACATGAAGGTAAAGGGAGGAGTTTGAGGGAGCAAACGCAATGTAGACATGGAGATTTTTTATCCGTGGTTCCGATAGGTGGTGCTATCGTACATCCACGTTGATGGAGACTTCCACCCACGAAGGGTAACGGTTGCGCGAGTCCACGGAGGGCTCCACCCATGAAGGGTCCACGAAGAAGCAACCTTGTCTATCCCACCATGGCCATCACCTACAAAGGACTTGCCTCACTCGGGTAGATCTTCACGAAGTAGGCGATCTCCTTGCCCGTACAAACTCCTTGGTTCAACTCCACAATCTTGACGGAGGCTCCCAAGTGACACCTAACCAATCTAGGAGACACCACTCTCCAAAAGCTAATAGATGGTGTGTTGATGATGAACTCCTTGCTCTTGTGCTTCAAATGATAGTCTCCCCAACGCTCAACTCTCTCTCATAGGATTGGATTTGGTGGAAAGATGATTTGAGTGGAAAGCAACTTGGGGAAGGCTAGAGATCAAGATTTATGTGGTTGGAATGGAATATCTTGACCTCAACACAAGTGTAGGTGGTTCTCTCTCAGAAAATGTATGTTGGAAGTGTAGGCATGTTCTGATGGCTCTCTCCACGAATGAAGAGTGGGTGGAGGGGTATATATAGCCTCCACACAAAATCTAACCGTTACACACAAATCACCAAACTCGGTGGGACCGAATTATAAAACTCGGTCGGACCGATTTAGTTCAAAATGTGAACGTTAGGATTTTCGGTGGGACCGACATGTCAACTCGGTGGGACCGATGTCGTTAGGGTTAGGGCATAACGTAATCTCGGTGAGACCGATTACACAAACTCGGTGGGACCGATTTTGGTAATAGACAAACAGAGAGTTGGTCAGGCAAACTCGGTGGGACCGGTTCACTCATCTCGGTTAGACCGAAATGTTACGAAGGGGAAACAGAGAGTTTGCATTGCAACCTCGATGGGACCGATCGCTCATCTCGGTTGGACCGAAACGTTATGAAGGGAAACAGAGACGTTGCAATCCCATCTCGGTGAGACCGAGATCCCTATCGGTGAAACCGAAGTGACTAGGGTTTGTGGCAGTGGCTAGGACAAGTGAACTCGGTGGCGCCGGATAGAAGATTTCGGTGGGGCTGAGTTTGACTTTTGGTTTGGGACATATGTGGATATGAGAAAGTAGTTGAGGGTTTTTGGAGCATATCACTAAGCATTTTGAGCAAGAAACTCATTAAGCAACACCTCACCCCCTTTTAATAGTATTGGCTTTTCCTATGGACTCAATGTGATCTTGGATGACTAAAAGTGAAATGTAGAGTCATGTGCTTTGAGCTTGAGCCAATCTTTTGTCCTTAGCATTTTGAGGGTTCCACATTCCTAATCCATGCCATGCCAATCATTGAGCTTTCTTGAAATATTTATCTTAAAATAGCATTAGCTCAATGAGCTATATGTTGTTAGGAATTACCAAACTACCCAGGGATAGTTGCACTTTCAATCCCTCTATGGCCTGCCGAAGCCATACCCAGCAGCTACTTCGGGCTCGTGAAGCGGCTCGACGATGCTTGCCCTCGGCTTGATGCCATCAAGCGGTCGGTCTGCATCGAAGGTGCGCGGATGGCCTTCGCCCGTGTCAAGGTGCAGTGGGCGATGATGAACGCCGTCAAGCTCGCGACCGAGGGACCGCCCGCGGGCAAGGAGCACCGTACGCCCGAGCGGTATTTTGATGATGTCCTGGAGGGATCCCGCATTGTAGAGGGCCAGTGCGCAAAAGACATTATCTTTGAATGAATACATTCATGTTATCCCGTATTGTATTATGAAACAAAATCCTATATGTAATATAATGCTTGTTGTTTATTTAAAATTTCGCCTCCGGTGCGGCTGTTTTATTAAATCTGAGAGTTGGCCAGTCGTCAGCTTCAACCCCCACGTAGGTAGTACGGGGGTGTTCGGGTTGTAACCTAAACACTCTTGATCCAAGAGTTTGGTCCTTGAAGGAGGTGTTTAGCGCAACGAACCAGGCAATCGGACTATGTGGCTTTATCACCCTCACTTAGGCATAGGAGTTTGACAATAGGAATGTAGGCGCAGCCCCTAGTTAGTATTTGTTAATCCGGACTAGGGTGCTGTAAACACCTGATCGGGTGGAGGCCGATCCGTCGCATAATGCGGGAAAAAATCGCAAGATCTTTTAACCTCCGAATAGCTGACCAACTCTCGCCACATCATGACAGTCAGTTTTTGGCTTTCTCTCTTGAGGTGTTTACCCAGATAAACCAGAAACACAATCGCAGTAGTTCTCCCTTTACTACCCTAGCCGATAGGACGGAACGTAAGGTAGTAAGCACAGTAGCTGGGCAACCCAACTATTGACCAAAGATATGATTTGTAGCTGATGCATATAATGCTAAGTTTGGGGTGCCAAACTATACTATAAAAAGTGTTCGGACTTTCTTGCCGTAGTATGGAGCGCAATGAAGCCCCTGGCGAATTAAAGCGTACCAAAGTGTATGGGTGCAATCCATAAGAATATCGAAATAAAATGAAGTAGTAAGCCAGTGCCACGTAAGTTGGGCCGCAAACTGTTTCCATTATAATGTGATTAATACGGCAAAGCGTGTTTGTACAAATAGTGTGATAAGCAATAGGGCTATTGAACATGCTGAGACCAAGGGGGAGCTGCATGCGGGTCCTGAAAACAGGTAGAGTGATCGTCAAGGAGACCACCTAGAGATCCCCCCACACTTCTACACTACTTGCCGCCTTGGTATATCCATCCTTCGAGAGGATCGATGATCAGGCCGTCGTGAGGGGCATGTGGAAAAGGAACCTGAAAGGATAAAGAGAAAAGGGAAAGTATGTGTGCCCACGGAAGGTCGAGCCGTATTCTGGACCACAATCGAATTATGCCTCCGTCTTTGCCCATGGTATTTTGAGTGCGTAATTATGTACGCGCCGTACGTACACCGCCATTTGGTCGGGATTGAGATGGAGGCCAAATTGCTAGTCGAACTCCTGACGAGCTGGACTGTCATGCTGCGGAGTAGTCCGGACTCGTTTGACAGTGTCCGGGAGCTTGGCTGCTGAATTGATATTCTGCTTGATAAGGCCGCTCTGTACTTCCGCTGCCAGGGCTGCGGTGTGCTCCTCGGTACGGAGGAAGCAATCTGTGTTTCCATTGACTGTTATGACACCGCGTGGTCCGGGCATCTTGAGTTTGAGATAGGCATAGTGTGGTACCGCATTGAATCGAGCAAATGAAGTTCGCCCGAGCATTGCGTGATAGCCACTGCAGAAGGGGACGATATCGAAGATCAAGTCTTCGCTTCGGAAGTTGTCCGGGGATCCGAAGACGACTTCCAATGTGATTGAGCCCGTGCAGCGGGCCTCTACACCCGGTATTACTCCTTTAAAGGTAGTTTTTTTGGGCTTGATCCTTGATGGATCGATGCCCATCTTGTGGACTGTATCCTGATAGAGCAGGTTGAGGCTGCTGCCGCCATCCATGAGGACTCACGTGAGGTGGAACCCATCAATGATTGGGTCGAGGACCAGTGCGGCTAAACCACCATGACGGATACTGGTCAGGTGGTCCCTGTGATCAAAGGTGATCGGGCAGGACGACCATGGGTTAAATTTTGGGGTGACTCGCTCTATCGTGTAGATGTCCCTGAGCGCGCATTTGTGCTCCCTCTTGGGGATATGGGTAACGTATATCATGCTCACCATTTTAACCTGGGGGGGAAACTTCTTCTGTCCCCCTATGTTCGGTGGACGGGGCTCCTCGTCGTCGTCCTCACTTTGCGACCCCTTCTCCTTGTTTTCGGTATTTAACTTGCCGACCTGTTTAAAGACCCAACAGCTTCTGTTGGTATGATTGGCTGGTTTATCGGGGGTGCCGTGGATCTGACATGTACGATCGAGTATGCGGTCCAAGCTGGATGAGCCTGGATTGTTTCTTTTAAATGGCTTCTTCCGCTGGCCGGACTTGGAGCCACTGAATCCGCCGTTAACCGCCGTGTCATCGGTATTGTCACCGTTGCTTCGGCGCTTGTGCCTGTTGCGTCGGGGCTTGCCATTGCTATTTTTGGCTTCAGAGGTGCAAGGTTTGCTTACTGTGTTATTGCTACGGGCTAGCCAACTATCTTCGCCCATGCAAAAGCGGGTCATAAGTGCTGTGAGGGCTGCCATGGACTTCAGCTTTTCTTGGCCGAGGTGTCGGGCGAGCCATTCGTCGTGGATGCTATGCTTAAAGGCCGCTAGGGTATCGGCATCTGGACAGTCGACGATCTAGTTTTTTTTAGTTAGGAACCTAGTCCGGAATTTCATGGATGACTCTCCGGGCTGTTGAACTATGTGACTTAAGTCATCGGCATCCGGAGGTCGGACATATGTACGTTGGAAGTTGTCACGGAAGGCGTCTTCCATGTCCTCCCAGCTGCCAATAGAGTTTTCAGGCAGGCTGTTTAACCAGTGTCGGGCTGGTCCCTTGAGTTTTAGCGGGAGGTATTTGATGGCATGAAGATTATCACCGCGGGGCATATGAATATGGAGAATAAAATCCTCAATCCATACCGCGGGATCTGTTGTTCCATCATATGATTCGATATTCACGGGTTTAAACCCTTCTGGGAATTCATGCTCCATTACTTCATCAGTGAAGCAGAGGGGGTGTGCGGCGCCTCTATATCGGGCCAAGTCGCGATGTAGCTCGGATGGAGTCCGTCTGCGGTGTTCGGCCCAAACGTGGTTATGCTTGTCACGTCCAGCTAGATAGCCGTCGTTACGCGCCGGGGCACGCCCCCGCGATCCGTAGATCGATCTGGTCTGAACTGCTCTATTTTCCAGGTCCTGCCGTAGGTCATATGTATATCCTCGAGCTGTTGTGTCTCTACCTTTACGGCGAGGTAGAATGGCTTGGTGTTCGGCTTGAGTTGCCGTTTTGTCCCGGCCACGTGGTGGTCAGTTAGCTGCGTTACGCGCTGATGGTACGGGCTCAAGTGCCTCATCATCGAATTGAGGTAGCAGTTTATGCTTCGGGTAACTTTTGGTTGGGCGCTCGAGGCTTTATTCCTCGGCTACCAGGACATTAGTCCACCTATCGTTGAGTAGGTCTTGATCAGTTTGAAGCAGTTGCTGCTTCTTTTTCAGGCTCCTTGCAGTGGCTATTAGCCGGCGCTTAAAGCACTCTTGCTCAAGGGGTTCCTCCAGCACGATAAAGTCTTCGTCGCCAATGCTCGCCTCATCCTCGGAGAGTGGAAGATAATTACTGTCCTCCGAGTCTTCGTTTATAGCCTGTTCATCAGGGCTAACTTGCACATCTTCTCGACGGGGTCTTCCTGGTCTTCGGCGTCGTCCGGAGTATTGTTATCTCTCGTGCCGGCATTGCTGTCTTTTCCATGGCGTGATTTAGAGCGGCGCCGCTGACGTCGGCGCTTTGGTTGTGTCTCAAGAGGTTTATCCTTGACTAGATTTCTCTTGTTATCGCCATTACCCTCTTTGGGTGTATCCACCATGTGCACGTCATACGAAGAGGTGGCCGTCCAACGTCCGGTAAATGGCTGGTCTTGGGCCTGCTCTTCTCCAGCATCGTCGTCCATACCGTCGATGTCTTCGAAGCCGTAATCGAGCATGTCAGTTAAGTCCTCGACGGTGGCTATGAAGTGGGTGGTCGGTGGGACGTAAAATTCCCCGCTCTTAGCCCCTAGTCCGGGCTGGGCGTAGTTTGGACATTGCTCCTCTATAATGATGAGGGATCGCATCAAGTCCAGAGCCTCACTCAAAGGCGAGGTTTGGCCAGGGAGAAAAGAGTCCGTGGAGTACGGTGGGAAGGAGACTCCTTGGCCAAGCTCGCACGATGCTGACTCCGGGGATTCGGAGCCAGTGTCCGGAGAAGAGTCCGGCTTCATGATGCTCGCCAGCGATACTACTTCCTCCGGCTCTCCTGTACTAGGCCTAGTGGCCGCAGATAGTCCGGCGGGCTCAGGAATCCCGTCTTCGGACCTGGCGATGCGCTCCGGATCTAAGGCTAGAGCGGAGTTGTGGTCGTGAACCCTTGGAAGATCAAGCCTCCTCGGATATCAGTGACATAATCCAGATTTCCAAAACTAATCTGGTGACCTGGGGCGTAGCTGTCGATCTGCTCTAGATGGCCAAGCGAGTTGGCCCGTAGTGCAAAGCCGCCGAATACGAAGATCTCGCCGGGAGAAAACCCTCCCTCGGGGCAGCATCGTTGTAGATGATTGACGGATCCATCGAACCTTCTGACGACGACACAACAGAACTCTCAATGAAAGCACCAATGTCGGTGTCAAAACCGGTGGATCTCGGGTAGGGGGTCCCGAACTGTGCATCTAAGGTTGATGGTAACAGGAGACGGGGGACACGATGTTTACCCAGGTTTGGGCCCTCTTGATGGAGGTAATACCCTACTTCCTGCTTGATTGATCTTGATGAATATGAGGATTACAAGAGTTGATCTACCATGAGATCGTAATGGCTAAACCCTAGAAGTCTAGCCTGTATGATTGTGATTGCCCCTACGGACTAAAACCCTCTGGTTTATATAGACACCAGAGGGGCCTAGGGTTGTAAAGAGTCGGTTTACAGAGGAAGGAATCTTAATATCCGAATGCCAAGCTTGCCATCCACGCAAAGGAGAGTCCCATCCGGACACGGGAGGAAGTCTTCTATCTTGTATCTTCATGGCCCATCAGTCCGGCACACGTCACATAGCCCGGACGCCCAAGGACCCCTTAATCCAGGACTCCCTCAGTAAGCACCCGATTTTTGAACGCAACTTGGTTGACTATCCCATAGCGATGTACTGAGAAACCTATCTTTGACCAGGGCTGGATAAAGAAGGCGGAACGAATTAGGTGTTCCGCTCCACTTCCCAAAAACTCAGCTGATCCTGTGCTGATGAGGATGCTGGCCCCGGCACCGTATCAAGTACCGGCGTAGGAGGACAGGAAGAAAAGCAAAAGGGCCGAAGGTGGCCTCCACTCTAAAGGTATATTGGACGCTACGTCCGGGGAGACTGAAGCTCTCTCTTCTAAAGACGAAGGGGAAGAAGAAGGTGATATCCCTTCTCCCCTTGGGAGGAAGAGGACTGCCTCCGCAGACTTGGAGGCGGAGGCATCCAAGAGAGGGAAGATATCCCTGTCAGACGGTTCGTGTTCGGAAGCCGATGTTGTCGCAAAGTACCTCCGTAAGGACAAGCCCTTCGCCGAATTGTAAGTGAACAAGGTTGCTCTAGACATATCCCATTCTTTTTCGGTCGCAGGGGTAACATTCAAACTATATGTTTGCAGCTCGGCCCGCTGTCTTCCTTCACAGTCCTATTCATCGGGGGACTTGGCTCCGGATATGATGGAAAGCGAGACGCCTCCACCAGCTTCCTCGCCCTTAAGGGCGAACGACTCCGAGGTGTCGTCCCGGAGGATCTCCCATGACCATCCAACGGCACGGGGGACGACGAAGACAGCGCCCGAAGGCGATACTTCGGTCATCAAGGGTCCAGGGGGCACAGCCCCCACGGGGATCAACAATGGGGGCCCCGAACTATCCGGTTTACAGCCGAAGACGACTCTGGGGTCGAGTAAGCATATCCCTTGGAAGGGAGTTCGTACTCCCGCATCAGTCTCCGGGGATTCGGAGGTGCCGCTCTGATGGGTGCGTTGCAAAGTGCGTCCATCTCAGAGGAACATCGTACCTTAATGGGTACGGTAGTTGGGAGGATTCTGTCCGCAAGAAGCGGATTGAACGAAGCCTTCACGGGCCTGCTAAGAAGCTTCGAGGTATGCAATGTAATATCTTAACTGCTCTTACATGCAGAATGCATCTGTTTATAGATAGTAGCCCCTAAGACTTTGGTCGGCTTCCACAGGGAGGCGACCAGAGGATCAAAAAATATATGCTCAGGGAGTAACATAATTAATTTGAAAACAGGCTGTTATGTCAACGGCGACCGCCCAGGCTACGGAAGTTGTAGATCTAAAGCATAAACTGTTGGGGAACGTAGTAATTTCAAAAACATTCCTACGCACATGCAAGATCATGGTGATGCATAGCAACGAGAGGGGAGAGTGTGTCCACGTACCCTCGTAGACTGAAAGCGGAAACGCGGTTGATGTAGTCGTACGTCTTCACGATCCGACCGATCAAGTACCGAACGCACGGCACCTCCGAGTCTAGCACACGTTCAGCCCGATGACGTCCCTCAAACTCCGATTCAGCCGAGTGTTGAGGGAGAGTTTCATCAGCGCGACGGTGTGGTGACGATGATGACGTTCTACCGACGCAGGGCTTCGCCTAAGCACCGCTACGATATTATCGAGGTGGATTATGGTGGAGGGGGGCACCGCACACGGCTAAAAGATCAATGATCAATTGTTGTGTCTATGGGGTGCCCCCCTGCCCCAGTATATAAAGGAGCAAGGGGGAGAGGCAGCCGGCCAGGAGAGGGGCGCGCCAGGAGGAGTCCTACTCCCAACGGGAGTAGGACTCCCTCCCTTCCTTGTTGGATTAGGAGAAGGGGGAAAGAGGAGGAGGAGAAGAAGGAAAAGGGGGGCGCCGCCCCCCCTCCTTGTCCAATTCGAACTAGAGGGGGAGGGGGCGCGCGGCCTGCCCTGGCCGCCCCTCCTCTTCTCCACTAAGGCCCATGTAGGCCCATTAAACCCCCGGGGGTTCCGGTAACCCCCCGGTACTTCGGTATATATCCGATAACCCCCGGAACCATTCCGGTGTCCGAATATAGTCGTCCAATATATCAATCTTCATGTCTCGACCATTTCGAGACTCCTCGTCATGTCCGTGATCACATCCGGGACTCTGAACTACCTTCGGTTCATCAAAACATATAAACTCATAATATAACTGTCATCGAAATTTTAAGCGTGCGGACCCTACGGGTTCGAGAACTATGTAGACATGACCGAGACACGTGTCCGGTCAATAACCAATAGCGGAACCTGGATGCTCATATTGGCTCCCACATATTCTACGAAGATCTTTATCGGTCAAACCGCATAACAACATACGTTGTTCCCTTTGTCATCGGTATGTTACTTGCCCGAGATTCGATCGTCGGTATCTCAATACCTAATTCAATCTCGTTACCGGCAAGTCTCTTTACTCATTCCGTAATACATCATCTTGCAACTAACTCATTAGTTGCAATGCTTGCAAGGATTAAGTGATGTGCATTACCGAGTGGGCCCAGAGATACCTATCCAACAATCGGAGTGACAAATCCTAATCTGGAAATACGCCAACCCAACAAGTACCTTTGGAGACACCTATAGAGCACCTTTATAATCACCCAGTTACGTTGTGACGTTTGGTAGCACACAAAGTGTTCCTCCGGTAAACGGGAGTTGCATAATCTCATAGTCGTAGGAACATGTATAAGTCATGAAGAAAGCAATAGCAGAATACTAATCGATCGTGTGCTAAGCTAACGGGATGGGTCAAGTCAATCACATCATTCTCCTAATGATGTGATCCCGTTAATCAAATGACAATTCATGTCTATGGCTAGGAAACATAACCATCTTTGATCAACAAGCTAGTCAAGTAGAGGCATACTAGTGACACTCTGTTTGTCTATGTATTCACACATGTATCATGTTTCCGGTTAATACAATTCTAGCATGAATAATAAAAATTTATCATGATATAAGGAAATAAATAATAACTTTATTATTGCCTCTAGGGCATATTTCCTTCATAAACTTGAGTCAGCTGATGAGGACATTGCTCTTATTAACAGGCGGCTCGACGAGGCACAAGGTATGTTGTGGGACAACCCGCTTATGCATGTATAATAGTATGAGCACGAAGCTGAAAATGATACACTATGACATGCATAACTGCAGATGGTGTTGCCGCGGTTGAGACCCTCCGGGCTGAGCTTGCCCGTGCCAAGGAGCAGGCCAGGGTGAGCGACGCGACTGCCAAGAAGGCGGCTACTGACTTGAAGGCTGAACAGGCCACTCGGCGCCAGTGCGAGGAGAGAATATCTACCATGGCGCGAGAGCTAAAGGATGCTACTGGCAAATGCAAATCACTCGAGGAGGATAACAAAGCCAAGGCAGCCGAACTCGACAAGGCCTTACAAGAGGCGAGAGAAGCATGGACCGAGTCTAGAGCAGCTCGGGAGGAGATCCTGCAAGCTGGGGAGATAGCGGCTGATAAGCCCTTTCTTTTGCAGACTAAGTTCGGCGACCCAAAGTATGCTCTGCTTAATCAGTTGTGGAGTTCTCCAGATGCGCTCTTGGACCTGCCGAAGAGTGTCCCCGACGCGGCGCATTTATTCCAAGCACAGGAAGGACGTACTATGGAGAAGCTTTTCTGGTCACAATTCCACGTGGCACGGCGTCCGGCGTTGCTAAACGAACAGATGGCCCAGTGGGCCGAACTCCAGAAGATGTCCGGAGCTGCCATGAAGGACGTTGTGTTCCGGCTATGGCCGGCTGATCCAATTCTGAATAGCTATTTCAGCTTGGTGCAGCGGCTTGTCGATGCAGTGCCGCGTATTGACGCCGCTAAGCGGTCGGCGTGCATAGAAGGTGCACGGATGGCCTTCGCCCGTGTCAAAATATATTGGGCAAAGATGAAGGCCACCGATGTTGCAGCGAAGGGCCCACCCTGAGGCAAGGACCAACGCATGCCAGAGCATTATTCGAGGATGTCCTAGAGGGCGTCCGTTTGATAGAGGGTCAGTGCTCGCAGAATATTATGTTCGAGTAAATGTACCGGAATTATGTGGACAATATTATGATACGTTAAGGCTGTGTTATGCCTAAAAGTTATTTCCTCCTGTGCGGCCGTTTTTTATAATTTGAAAGTTTTCCAGTCGTCGGCTTCAGCCCCCTCGCATATAATACGGGGTGTTCGGAATAGCACCTGACCAGACTTGACCCAACGTCTTGGTCCGCGAAGGAGGTGTCGGTGCGGCGAACCAGGCAATCGGACTATAGGGCTTTAACACTTTCACTTAGCCATAGGAGTTTGACAGTGGTTCTATATATGATGTAGCCCCTGGTATGTACGCGTTTATCCGAATATGTTTGTGTTACATAGGTGACTGAAAACCGGTCCTTCGTGTTATACGGAAGAAATCGCAAAAGATTTAATAAGTCGCCGAGTGGTTGACCAGCTCTCGCCGCATCATGACAATCAGTTTTCGGTTTTCTCTACTGAGGTGTTTAACCAGGTGAACTGGAAACACAATCGCAGTAGTTCTCCCTTTACTCCCTTAGCCGATAAGACAGAACGTAAGGTAGTAAGCACAGGAGCCGGGCAACCCAACTATTGACCAAAGACATGATTCGAAGCTGATGCATATAATGCCAAACTCGTGATGCCGAAGTGTGTTGTAGAGCTGTTCGGACTTTTGGGCAACCAATATGTTGCCGTATCGAGCCCCTGGAGATTTAGTGCCAAGGTGTGTGTGTGAAACAACCAAAGAAGCAAAATACAGTTCTATGAGGAAAAGTAAGTACTGAAGGCGGATTATGTTCACTGGAATCTGATTGATACATCGAACGCAATCTTACAGATTATAACACCACTACCCAGGTCATTTTACATGCCAGGGGTCGAAGGCTGAGGAAGAAAGCTCTATACAAGTTTTAAATAGAGTGTTTGGTCAACAAAAAATCTTTTGGACCTCCTGTCGCACGTCTGTGCTGCCTTTGCCTGAGCAAAGAGCATTCCTTAAAAGGAGCGATCTTTGGTTACTTGGACGAAACCAGGCTCCGAAAGAGTCCTTGTAGGTCCGTAGGATGAACAGTTTTTAATTCACCTGTGGCAAAAGATAAGAAATAGTTAGGAAACGGAGAAGGAGAGTGTAGGAGGGCGAACCGTATTGTAGGCCCATCCGTATTGTGCCTCCGCCGATGACCAAGGTATTTTAAGTGCATAATTATGTATGCGTGATACAAACTTCGCGGGCATATGCGGCGAACAGCGGAGGCGGAACTGCTAATCCAACTCTAAAATTGACCGGTCATGTGTAGTACAGGCCGGTGGCTTAAAGGCCGATGAGGTTTGCGGGTTGATGAGACCGCTTTGTACTTCAGTTGTGATGGCCGCGGTATGCTCGTCGGTACGAAGGGAGCGTTCCGTGTTTTCGTTGATCGTGATGACGCCGCGTGGACCAGGCATCTTAAGCTTTAGACAGGTGTAGTGTGGGACCGCATTGAAATGAGCAAAAGTGGACCGTCCAAGCAGTGCATGGTATCCACTGCGGAATGAGACAATATCGAAGATCAAGTCTTCGCTTCAAAAGTTGTCCGGCAAACCGAAGACGACTTCCAATGTGATTGAGCCTGTATAGTGAGCTTCTACACCGGGTATTACTCCCTTGGAGGTAGTTGTGGTGGGCTTGATCCTTGAGGGATCAAGGCCCATCATGCGAACAGTGTCTTGATAGAGTAAATTAAGGCTACTGCCGCCATCCATAAGGACTCGCATGAGGTGGAATCCATCAATGATTGGGTCGAGGACCAGAGCTGCCGAACCTTTGTGACGGATACCGGTTGGGTGGTCATTGCGATCAAAAGTGATCGAGCAGGCCGACTGTTGGGGATATAACTACTGGCGTAACCCGCCCAGGAGGGGCCAGGTTACGTTATGGCAATTCATCATATGAAGCCCAATATCATGCTTGAAGATGGCGGTTCAATAAAGGGCCTAAAGCCCGTAGGTGACTTAAGGCCCGTAGTGATAAACCGCCGTAATGGCGTGACTTGTGTTGTAAGGCAAGATTAACTAGTTACCAAGCCGGATACTGTTTATAAGCCGGCCGGGACTCTGTAGGCCGCGGGGCGTCAACCCGTGTATATAAGGGGATGACCCGCCAGCGGCTTAAGGGAGATAACATCAAATCGGTAGCCAGGCATAGCGGATTCGCTCCCTAGTCATCGAAACCCTAGTAATTCCACCTCAACTGGAGTAGGCTTTTACCTTCACCGTAAGGGGCCGAACCAGTATAACCCTCGTGTCTTTTGTCCCGCTTTAACCCCTTTAAGCTTCCTAGTTGCGATGGCTCCACGACTAAGTCCTTTCACAAGGGCATCTGTCGTGACTATTCCACGACAGTTGGCGCCCACCGTGGGGCCAGCGCACGGTGGATTTGAGTTCTTGAAGGGCAGCTTCGAAGGGCTCAAGGGATACGCTATGGGCCGGATGACCAAGAGTCGTCGCGGCAAGCTCTACATCAACGACGCAGGCTGGGGCCCCGACGCCGGCTCAATCGAGTACAGGTACCGGGTCCCCTTTGGCGGAATCCACGTTTTCATCGGTAAGATCGGCGAGCCGGGCCCTGAGCCGGACATCTGCACTGACCTCATCGAGACGGCTCAGCGTGCGAGACCCGCCCGGACTCTGCCCGCCTTGAAGCGTGCTTTCGTGGGATGCATCCACGGAGGACTCTCTGAAGGATCTAGATCTAGCGATGAGACGGCCATCTGCTCTGATGATGAATCATCCACAGGTGAGACGGACTCGTTGTATCAACTTCGAGACAGCAGGCTCGGGGGTTGTTCCGATGGCGACAGTATTCCGGGCCCTTTTGAGCCGCCAAGCCGGGTTGGAATCTTCATGGCCGGCACGCAACCTGTTCAAAACTCCGCCACTGGGGCAGGAGGCCCTGTGCACTCGCCGGCTCAGGTGCTGATGGATCTCACGGATAAGATGACTGCCCTGCTAACCGCCACGGTCGTCCCAGCGGATCAAGCTCAACATGATGCGGAAGTGGCACAGTTGAAGCTGGATATAGCACGAGCCAAGGAAGATCTGGCAGCGGAGGGAATCAGGATGGCTGCAGAACGGGCGGCTCTGGACGCCCAGACTCAACTGATTCAGGCGCAGTCTTTCCGGCTCACGATGGATCAGAACGCATCCAATGAGGTCATCAGAAGGAGGCATCAGAAGGCTCAATCTCGGCTCCCTCCGGTTTATGATCCTCGAAATCTCTTCAACACGCCCAGTGCAGGGCCCAGTAACCCGCCAGAAATCACGGCACCCGGGGCTGGAACGCCAGTTCAGCCGCAAGTGATGGGGCCTCCCCGTGTGAATACTGCCCCACCTCAATACGTGCCGATACCACCGGGTCATTATTCTAATCCGTTGGAAAATATGATCGCTACAGTGGCGCGACTGGCGGCTCTCCCAGTTGAGGGTGACTCTCCAACGGCGGTCGAAACCTGCAGGGTCAGAGAACTTCTTCAGACGGCTCTGGCACAACAAGAGGCATATTCATATAGCCGGGACAGGATTCATTCAACCCCTCGTCCAAGCCGGAGCCCAAGTTATAGCAGACACATGGTTTCAGCGACCGGCTCAAGCAACGTCCGGCGCCGTGACTTGCCAGCTGGCCACGGCCCGGCGCATAATGGAGCCTTTAACGCGGTAGACCAAGACAGGGCACGTCAAGAGGCGGAGCAGGCGGCTCCGCTGATAGCTTACCAACCCCTCCCGGTTTATCCGACGGCTTCTATCGAGGCAGGCATAGCTACGAGGACCAGAGGTGTCCCTTGTCTGGTGCCGGCTCTCCGTAACGAACGTCTGCCCAAAGATTTCAAAGGACCTAGGAAGGTACCTAATTACACGGCTGATTTACAGCCCGGAGCATGGATTGAAACCAACGAGATGGCTATGGAGTTGCTGGAGGTCAGCGAAGCGGCAATGGCCAAATACTTCACCATGATGTTGGATGGGACTGCCCGCACTTGGTTAAAGGGACTGCCACCTAATTCCATCGGGTCATGGGCAGAGCTGAAAGCCCGGTTCATCCAAAACTTCAAAGATACATGTAGGCAATCTATGTCAATTGTGGATTTGACTAACTGCAAGCAGCAAGAAGGCGAGTCTATGACCCATTGGGTACGCCGGGTCAAGGAAATAATACATTCGTCTGATAAGATGGATGCCGGCTCTGCGGTCTTAATGTTGGAGCAAAATTGTCGTTTTGCGCCCCTGAAGATGAAGCTTGGGCGGCTCAAGCGCGATTGCAACGATATGGGTACGCTGATGGCGGCTCTGGTCAAGTACGCCAACTCTGGTAGTACCAAGGATCCCGCGTTTGATGAGGAAAAGACAGGGAAGGGAAAGAAGAATGGCAACGGCAAGGGCCCTCAGCATAACCCGGCGAGTTGGGAGGTAATAAGCGTAAGGTTGATGATGGTATGGAGTTTGTGGCCAACACCAACACGCCGGGTAACAATCACCGATGTAAGGGGAGACAGCCTCCCCGGTCTGGCGGGTCAGGCCCGATGCTTGAGCAGTTGTTAAATGAGCCGTGCCCAAGGCATGGCTCTAGCGAGAAGCCGGCCACTCATCTATGGAAGACTGCGCGATCATGAAAGCTTTCAAGAATTCCAACATGTTCAACGGTAACAATGGGCAGGGCGGCGGCTCAGGTGGCAGTGGCTTTCATGGCCTGGGCGGCGGTTCAAATTCCAATTTTCAGAATTCTCAAGGTAATCAAGGTGGTTTTAACCAGCAATCTGGCCAGGGTAATCAGCAGTAGCAGCAGGGGGGATACCAGACCCATCCAAAGCAGCTCAACAGTGGACAGTATCATGTGTTTACTACCAGTTTGTGCAAGTGAGATCAGAAGCTTCATAAGAGGGCTGTGAACGCTGTTGAGCCGGCAGTTCCATGTTACTTGCGATGGTCTGAGCAGCCGATTGTATGGAGTAGGGAAGATCACCCTCCCCGGGTTGATAATCGAGGTCACCTGGCCTTGGTGGTGGCTCCTCAAGTTGGTGGGTATAAATTCACTAAGGTACTCATGGACGAAGGCAGTAGCATCAACATCCTCTATTATGAGACCTTCCGTCGTATGGGATTAACTGATAAAAACCTCAACCAGTCCAATACTGTTTTCCATGGTGTGGTGCCCGGTAAGTCGGTGTATCCAGTTGGTAAGATCGAGCTGGAAGTAGCCTTTGGAGATGAGTACAACTACAGGGCAGAAAAACTGACTTTTGAGGTGGTCAAAATAAGAAGCCCGTACCATGCTTTATTTGGGCGGCCGGCTTACGCCAAGTTCATGGCACGGCCGTGTTACGTATATTTGCAGCTCAAGATGCCGGGTCACAATGGGACCATTACGGTTCATGGCAGCCGAAAGATAGCCCTGGAGTGCGAGGAAGGTGACGCTGCTTACGCTGAATCTGTTTGTGCGACAGAGGAATGAAAGTTTTACAAGGATAATGTTGACCCGGCAGATATGACGTCTTTGAAAAAGCCGACCACGGAGCATGAGGCAGTAATGAAATTTAAGTCGGCCGATGAGACTAAGCTTATTGACTTTGTGCCAGGCGACTCATCTAAGCAGTTCAGCATCAGTGCCAATCTGGATCCTAAATAGGAAAGCGTGCTCATCGAGTTCATCCGTGAGAACCGGGACATCTTTGCATGGAAACCTTCTGACATGCCTGGTGTACCAAGAGAACTCGCTGAGCACACTCTTAATATTGATCCAAAATTTAAGCCAATCAAGCAATTTCTCCGGCGGTTTAATGAGGAGAGGCGGAAAGCCATTGGTGAGGATGTGGCCCGGCTCTTGGCGGCCGGGTTCATCATTGAAGTCTTTCATCCAGAATGGCTAGCTAACCCGGTGCTCATGCTCAAGAAGAACGGCACCTGGCGTATGTGTGTGGATTATACGGATTTAAACAAGGCTTGTCCGGCTGATCCTTTTGCTCTCCCCCGTATCGATCAAATTATTGATGCTACGGCGGGTTGTGAGCGTTTAAGTTTTTTGGATGCTTACTCTGGATACCATTAGATCAAAATGGCAGTTAAGGACCAAGAGAAGACGGCGTTCATTACCCCTTTCGGAGCCTTCTGTTATGTGTCTATGCCGTTTGGGCTCAAGAGCGCCTAGGCGACTTACCAGCGGTGCGTACAGAATTGTCTTCATAATCAGATTGGGCGCAACATTCATGCCTATGTGGATGATATTGTGGTAAAATCTAGAGAGAAGGAGACCCTGATAGACGATTTGAGGGAGACCTTTGATAATCTCCGGGTCTACAAGATGATGCTTAACCCGGCCAAGTGTGTCTTTGGTGTTCCTGCAGGCAAGCTCTTGGGTTTTCTGGTTTCTCATAGAGGCATTGAAGCTAACCCGGAGAAGATCAAGGCAATCACCTCTCTGGCTAAGCCGACGTGTATAAATGACGTCCAGCATCTGGCAGGTCGGATCGCTACTTTAAGTCGATTTATAAGCCGGTTGAGTGAAAAGGCCATACCGCTGTATCAGATGATGAAGAAAACAGATGACCTTGTCTGGAGTGATGCTGCCAACACCGCTTTTGAGGATTTGAAAAGACAGTTAGCTGAACCGCCAGTTCTTGCTGCTCCTGTTGATAAGGAGCCCTTATTATTGTATGTAGCCGCTAACACACGAGCCGTCAGTGTGGCCATCGTGGTGGAGCGCAAGGAGGCGGGTAAGGAACATCCGGTTCAGCGGCCGGTTTACTACGTCAGCGAAGTACTTATTGAGTCCAAGCAACGGTATCCACATTGGCAGAATCTTGTTTATGGGGTATTCATGGCAAGCCGGAAGCTTAAGCAATATTTCCAGGGCCACCCTATCACTGTGGTTAGTTCTGCTCCTTTAGGAGATATCATCCAAAACAGAGAAGCCACAGGAAGAGTCGCTAAGTGGGCCATTGAACTTGGGCCTCATGGTCTAAAGTATGTGCCACGCATGGCTATCAAATCACAAGCATTGGTAGATTTCATCAACGATTGGACAGAGCTGCAGATGCCTGAAGAGAAACCGGATAATACATACTGGACTATTCACTTCCACGGGTCCAGGCAATTGGAGGGCTCAGGGGCTGGAGTCGTGTTAGCTTCCCCTTGAGGTGACAAATTTTGTTATGTGCTACGGTTGATGTTTCCCTGTACTAACAATGCAGCTGAGTACGAGGCCTTGCTCCATGGTCTTCGGATGGCTAAGGAGATGAGCTTAAGCCGGGTAAGGTGCTTTGGCGACTCGGATTTGGTGGCCCAACAAGTATCAGGCAAGTGGGATTCCAAGGACCCCCTCATGGCGGCTTATCGCCGTGAAGTTGAATCCATTGCCGGACATTTTCAGGGTTACCAAGGAGAGCACATTGACCGCGGAAAAAACGAGGCGGTTGATGCCTTAAGCCGGCTGGGCTCTCAGCGAAAGCCGGTGCCGCCTAATACTTTCTTGGATATTCTGCATAACCCTTCTGTCAAGTTACCTACAGAGGAAGACTTGGTTGTTCCAGACCCTAAAGCACAGTTGGTGGCGGCTCTTCATGTTATCCCAGATTGGACAGTGCCATACTTGGCTTACATGACCCGGGGAGAATTGCCTGAGGATGAAATTTTGGCCAGACAAATAACCCGGCGGTCTAAGTCAATGACAATTGCCAATGGCGAGTTGCATCATCGCAGTGTCACTGGGGCTTTTCAGCGTTGTATTTCCCCTAAGGAAGGGCAAGAAATTTTACGAGAGATTCACGAGGGGGATTGTGGCCATCATGCCGGCTCAAAATCCCTTGTGGCCAAAGCTTTTCGTCATGGTTTTTATTGGCTGACGGCTCATGCTAATGCAGAGGACTTAGTCAGTAAATGTGACGGTTGTCAGAAGTTCTCAAGACGTGCTCACGTGTCGGCTCAAGAGTTGAGGATGATTCCAATCACTTGGCTGTTTGCAGTCTGGGGCTTGATATGGTTGGACCTTTCAAAATGTCTAAGGATAAGAAGACCCACCTCTTGGTGGCGGTTGACAAGTTCACAAAGTGGGTTGAGGCAGAGCCAGTTAGTAAGTGTGATGCGGCCACGGCGGTTCAGTTCATGAAAAAGGTGATATTTCGCTTTGGTTTTCCACACAGCATTATAACTGACAATGGTACCAATGTGTCTAAAGGCGCCATGGAAGAATTTTGTCAACGAGAGCATATTCGACTTGATGTTTCATCAGTGGCTCACCCCCAATCCAATGGTCAAGCTGAGAGAGCCAATCAGGAAATCTTGAAAGGCATCAAGCCCCGGCTTTTGGTCCCTTTGCAGCGGACGCCGGGTTGTTGGGTGGAGGAGTTACCCTCTGTGATATGGAGCATCAATACTACTCCTAATAGGTCTACGGGTTATACGCCTTTCTTCATGGTTTACGGAGCCGAGGCGGTTCTCCCTAGCGACATCCGTCATGACTCGCCTTGTGTGGCGGCTTATGTTGAGACGGACAATGAACAAGCGCGTCTGGATGCTCTTGACTTGTTGGATGAACAGCATGATATAGCAGCAGCTCGCTCGGCGATTTACCAACAAGACCTGCGCCGCTATCACAGCCGCCGGGTTAAGTCCAGAACCTTTCAGGAAGGTGACTTGGTGCTCCGGCTCATCCAGGATCAAACAGATGCACAGAAGTTATCCCCACCTTGGAAAGGGCCCTTTGTGGTCAGCAAGAACTTGCACAACAGGTCATACTACCTCATCGATGTTCGAGAGCACAAAGATTCACGTAAGTCGGAGGAGGAGACCCGCTGGCCGTGGAATATAGCTCAGCTTCGGCCTTATTACACTTGAGCCACCGGCTCTCATAATGTACATACTTCCGTGACAATGTATATATTATGATAAATAATAAAGCAGGACCTCTGTCCTTTTTCCCCTCAAAGGTAACATGTGTCATTGTTATTTCCGTTATGATCTCACATAGTCACTTGGGGGCTGATCCGGCTTACGATCATATTCGAATCTAGCCGTTAAAAATTATGATCACTAGGGGGCTTCCTGTTCAAACATAGGTCGTATTCGAACCAAAGAGAACATAGCTGTCGATACCCTCTTGATCGGCACACTGCCAAGCTCATTGGGGAGTTTTCTTGGTCATATTTGAACCATAGCTCAACCCCCTTTGAGAACCGACGTGGATCGTATTCGAATCAGCGTCGTACAACTCTCAAGGTCATTTGGGGTTCCTGTTCAAACATAGGTCGTATTCGAACCAAAGAGAACATAGCTGTCGGTACCCTCTTGATCGGCAACGCCAAAGCCACTGGGGGCTATATGATCGTATTCGAATCTTAGCTTAACCCCTTTGGGACGGTTTTCTGGTCGTATTCGAACCAGAGGCCTTAAGGTTTTTTGAAGTTTCTTCTTGCAAACAATTTTTTGGATTTTACTTGAAGTTCTTTTTGATCATATGTAAAGCGTTCAAGGGTGGTTTTTATTCCACCGGCTTAACCTTGATCAATAACGTTGATAGCACATAATAAATATCATATGTGCTGGTAAACCGGAGTTGGGTTCTCAACCTCATTGTTTGGATCGCATAAACCGGCAGCGTAATAGAAGGATCACAGGTATGCTGTTGTGATTATGTCTCAAAGATATGATTGAGAACTGGTTTTTATGATTGTTACATACTCTGGGTTATATGTAAAATATATGACCCTCCAGGCAGTAAGCCGCCAAGGTACTTGTGATTTGTTCTATATGCAGGACGATTAAAGCAAGGAAAGCAGAGGATCAGTATAATACGGGTGAATATAAGATGGCGGCTTAAGTGTTGAGCGCCACACAAATGCGCAATGGCACGACAAAATTAAGTGTTTTCCTACTCTGTTACACGACTCCCCGAGTCCAAAAAGTGAGGCATTGTTTTTCATCAAGACATCACCATGAGCCGCCTGAGGGATCAAAGGTGTTGTTGGGCGGAAGCTTCCGGTTCATCCCTTTCCGCTCCTCCGGCTGTTTCCCTGTCCTGGAAGGTTGATGATTTCCAGTCAATGCCACTTAAGGCTTCAAATTCAGCTTCATCATCAATTAACCCGGCCGGGTCAACTTCAGGGGCGAAGGTATGCTTACGAGTTGGAGGGATCAGGCTGATTGCTTCATAATGCGGTGTTGGAATTCTCCGATTCTCGGCATCATAACCCGGTTGATACTTGGTGAGATCTGTATCATTGCCAATCAGAGTGGCCACAGGGCGTATGTCCTTCACGCAAGCGGCGAAGTCCTTCTGATCAAATGGAGTGACGTCCTCCTTCAAGCTGGGATACCCAAGGGCGATGTTGGCCGGGTCTAGCTCCAGTAGCCACGCCTTGGCCAGGCTTAATGCGGCTATGGCTCCGGCTCTTGCAGAAGCTCGTCTCAGTTCTTGGAATCGTTGAGGTAGCACGGCAAGCCGCCTTAGCACATCCGCCAGATGAGTGGGAACTTCATTTGACAGAGCCACGACGGCTAAGGCATGTTGTGACCCGGTGTAGAGTTGTTCCACCAGGGTATAAACGGCCTTCAGCTTTGTCAGCATGCTCTGGTTGAGATTGGAACTCCTGGGGCCTGCATTGCAAAGGCAGGTGAGCTAATGACAATTGAGATACTTGTTGAAAAAGATTTAAAATAGCTAACACTTGCAGAGTAACTTACCAAAGATTGCTGAGACCATCTCAGATACATGGCATTTTAAGCCGGATAATTCGGCGGTTGTTTCTGTAAGAGTAGCCTCCGCTTGTTCAGCCCGGTTGAGCAGAGCGGCCTTTTCATCAGCCCAGGCCTTTCTTTCTGCTAAAAACTTCCTTTTCAGTTTCTCTTGAGCAGATACACTGAATTCAAACTTGGAATTTGCCTTTTGGGTCTCACTCTCTTGAGTTTTCAATCGAGTCTTCAGTTCAGAGATCTCCGACTCAAATTGATTAATGGCGGCCTGTATAAATTCCGGGTTACAGTTAGGGTGATCATAATGCAACATTAAGTCCCAAGCACTTTGCAAGCAAAGACACTTAGCACTTGGGGGCTAATGTGTGCTGAAGAGCTCTATTTACAGTGGCGGTTTATGAAATAAGTCCCAAGCACTTTGCAGGCAAAGGTACTTGGTACTTGGGGGCTAATGCATATTGCTTTTCAAATACTTGGTTAAAACACGGTGAGGGCCGGATCAAATATGCTATCTAAGCCGGGCCTTGGGCGCTACCTGATAAGCCGGTTTTCTTGCAGTAATTACTAAGCTGGTGTTAAGTCTACAACATATTTGATCATAAGCAGTAGACTTGGGGGCTGGTAGAGTTAAGGTAACTAAGGAATAAGCAATGAGAATTATACCTCAGATTTTTGGTGAATCTGCTTCACCATGTCAATTTCCAAGTCACGGCTGTTGTGCACTTGATTCAGATAGCCAGTGACGATGTCTCCAATACTCAGATGAGCATAATTAGTAACGTCCAGTTTGGCTTTGCGGCGTTCCAGAAGTTCTTCTTTGGTAGAACATTTGGCCAGCGTGGTAGGTCTCCCCGGTTCAACAAAGTCCGTCCGGGTGATTTCGACCTCCAGGTCATCCATCATGGCCGAGCTGGGGATCTCCGGGTTTTCAAAGCCTTCCATAGTTTGTTCAACAGATGGATCAGTGGTGGAAGTTGGAGCATCATGAGCTGGCTCAGGCGGCGGCTCAGGAACGGAAGTATCGGCAGCAGCCGTTCTGAGCTCCGATTCAGCCAAGATCGGCTCTTCAGCCGGCTTACTTCTCCTTGCCTTCTTGCTGGGCTTCACTTGCACACTGGGAATCAAAGGGTTAGTACAAAAACATGAGTAAGATAAACACAAGATAAACAGATTATCATTACCCTGGGGCGGTTTTGAAAGCCGGCATGTTAGATTGCATTGAGTCGCCGGAAGAAGGTGAAGTCCCCTGATAGTTTGAGTCAGAAAAATTGAGTGATTGACGCGTGAAACCCGCCAAAGGATACAAAGAATGTAAATCGGAGGTAACCTCAGTCCGGCATTTTCTTGTTGCATCAGGTAAGCCGGAGGAGAGGTCTGCATCTTTATTGGTCCGGGTCTGCCTCCGACTTTCGTGAATCTGTCGCTTCAAAAGAAATTGAGGATCTTGATAAGCTAAAGGATGTGAAAATCTTACTTTCCGGGTTACTCTTCGGACTTTCTGTCTCGGCAAAGGCTCGAAGTCGGAGGAAATTATAGTTACCTCTTCAATCACTGCAGGACTCGCTCCTGTATCCTCCTGCTAATAATCAGTGTCAATAAGATGGTTAAAGAAGGAGCCTAAAGAGTCAAGCGTTACCTCTGACTCGAAGGTATCATCCGGATGAAACATGTCCGAGGCGCTAGGTTTGTTCCCCTTCTTACGGGGAGCGGCTTTCCTGGCGGCTTTCTTAGCTTTTCTGGCTCTCTTTGCAGCCTCATGATCATACTTGACCTTCCAAAATTTGTCATCAGCCTGCAAATTGCAACAAAGGTTTTTGAGTAAAGACAACATTATCAAGGTGGGAAGTAAAATGCTCAAGTCAATGGCTTACCGCTGGAGCTCGGTTAGCTTTGCAGAAAGGGCTCAAGCCCACTTTCCCGCAATCGGCCAAGCTTTCGTTCAGAAGAGACTTGGTCATGTCATCAAGAACGTCTTCGGGTAAGTCGTCGGGACTGTGCCGTAGAGGATCGTTGTTCAGGCCAGTGTAATCGCACATCAAGCCGGGGCGGCGGCTTAAGGGGATAACCCGCCAGGCCATCCAAACCCAGACCAGATCAATGCAATTTAGGCCGTTCCCCAGAAGAGCTTTGATCTTGTTGATGGTGGGAGCAAGTGGTTGACGTTCAGCTGGAGATAATTTATCTGGCAAGGGGTGATTTGACTCCAGTCGCAGGGCGCGAAAGCCGGGCAGAGGGTTCTCATTAGCCGGAGAAGTGTCTTGACAGTAGAACCATGTCTTGTTCCAATCTTTAGGGTGACTTGGCGGCTCAGCATAAGGGAAGAGACAATCTCTCCGTCGTTGGATTGAGATTCCGCCGAGCTCCAAGCTGGGCCCATTGGCACATTCGGTTTGGCGGTTCAGATAAAATAACTCTCTAAAGAGTAATAAGCTGGGTTCTTCTCCAAGGTACACCTCACAGAACACTTGGAAATTGTAGAAATTTGACACGGAATTGAGTCCGATGTCTTGAGGTCGCAGGTCAAAAAAGTGGAGGATGTCTCTGAAATTTTTTGAGCCGGGTGGAGCAAAGCCCCGGCTCATGTGATCAGTAAAGATGACAACTTCCCCATCCTTGGGTTGAGGTTTTTCTTCTGACGGATCAGGAGCACGATAGGACATGACCTCTTTCTTCGGCAGATAACCAGTCTTCACAAAATCAGCTAAGATGCTATCAGTGACGGTGGATTTAACCCAGTTGCATGTGATGGGTGCTTTGGGAGCCTTGGGCGGCATTATGAATGATGGAAGCCTATGACAAAATAAAAATTTCCGGTTCAAATTTAAGCCGGAGAAAATACTTCAATTCATATTCAAGATGGCGGCTTACGAAGGGGCCTAATGATATATGGCTAATTGTGTCAGATTGTTTAAGCCGCCATGGGAAACAATAGAAATTAAATTATTCAAATTCACTATGAGTGATCAGGATCATTCATTGAGCATTGCCTCGTTAAGCCGGCGGTAAGAGCCGTCATGGATAACGGATACAGTTTTTGCCGAAGTGTCGCAGAAACAAGTTTCACAAGTTGCAGCTGTTATTTTGGATCAAATGGTCGTTTAGAAAAGAAAATATTCTAGACCTAAAAACAGGTACAGATGAGTTCGTGAGTTCTAGTGAGGCCTCTGCACGAAAGAAAGGGATCTGCTAGTATTAAAAATGGACGCGAAATAACTATCGCATAAGTTTCCATATTACTTTTGGATCAAATAAGGCCGCAGTGGAAGAATTATGAAGAAACCGTGATGAACCACGAAGAACAGGGAAGAACTTGGAAACCCTAATGCAGATCTGACGTTCGAGAAGGAGGAGACTTACGACGGCAGATTCACTGCGGAGAGTCGCCGCTGTTCTCTGGTCGATTCAGGTTGATGCAGCGGCCAAGATCGACAAAGATGAGGTGCTCTGTTGCGGCGGCGGCGGCGGAGCTCGAGCGGCAGCAAGGTCGAGAGAGGAGGAAGACGATAGAAAGGGGGAGAATGAGAAAAGACCTGGTCATCCTTATTTATAAGGAAGGACTGATAAGTGGGCGCGAAAAACGAGGAGGCCAAAAACTTGATTACCCAGCGGCTCCGACGCCTCGATTTTTGGGATGGCTATTAAGATAAAGATCCGTTGGGATATGACAGAATAAAAAATGAATTTAATGGAAGATGACGTCATGGCGGGTTATCCGGGATCCAGAAGATGACGTCACGGCGGGTTATAACTTTTGCACAGACAGAAGCCACAAGGTTTTTTCTTAAGGTATTGAAGATCGACATGAACCAGTTCAAATCAATCTGGAGCCTAATGTTGGGGATATAACTACTGGCGTAACCCGCCCAGGAGGGGCCGGGTTACGTTATGGCAATTCATCATATGAAGCCCAATATCAAGCTTGAAGATGGCGGTTCAATAAAAGCCTAAAGCCCGTAGGTGACTTAAGGCCCGTAGTGATAAAGCGTCGTAATGGCGTGACTTGTGTTGTAAGGCAAGATTAACTAGTTACCGAGCCGGATACTGTTTATAAGCCGGCCGGGACTCTGTAGGCCGCGGGGCGTCAACCCGTGTATATAAGGGGATGACCCGCCGGAGGCTTAAGGGAGATAACATCAAATCGGTAGCCAGGCATAGCGGATTCGCTCCCTGGTCATCGAAACCCTAGTAATTCCACCTCAACTGGAGTAGGCTTTTACCTTCACCGTAAGGGGCCGAACCAGTATAACCCTCATGTCTTTTGTCCCGCTTTAACCCCTTTAAGCTTCCTAGTTGCGATAGCTCCACGACTAAGTCCTTTCAAAAGGGCATCTGCCGTGACTATTCCACGACACCGAAAATCGGTGAAATTTTGGGGCGACCAGCTTTATGGCGTAGATGTCTGGTAGTGCGCCCTTGCGCTCCCTTGTAGGGATATGCGTCACAGTATCATGTTTACTGTTTTTACTTCGGGGGTAAATTACTTCTGTCCCCCGGTGTTCGGTTGGCGAGTATCTTCATCTTCGCTTTCGCTAGGCGGCTCCTTCCCTTTGTGTTCAGCATTAAGCTTGCCGGCTTGTTTGAAGACCCAACAATTTCTGTTGGTATTTGATACGTCTCCAACGTATCTATAATTTTTCATTGTTCCATGCTATATTATATTCTGTTTTGGACATTATTGGGCTTTATTATACACTTTTATATTATTTTTGGGACTAACGTATTAACCGGAGGCCCAGCCCAGAATTGCTGTTTTTTTGCCTATTTCAGAGTTTCGCAGAAAAAGGATATCAAACGGAGTCCAAATGGAATGAAACCTACGGGAACGTGATTTTCGGAACGAACGTGATCCAGAGGACTTGGACCCTACGTCAAGACATCAACCTGGACGGCACGAGGTAGGGGGCGCGCCTACCCCCCCACCCCCCCAGGCGCGCCCTCCAACCTCGTGGGCCCCACGTTGCTCCACCGACGTACTTCTTCCTCCTATATATACCTACGTACCCCCAAACTACGAGATACAGAGCCAAAAACCTAATTCCACCGCCGCAACCTTCTGTACCCATGAGATCCCATCTCGGGGACTGTTCCGGAGCTCCGCCGGAGGGGGCATCGATCACGGAGGGCTTCTACATCAACACCATAGCCTCTCCGATGAAGTGTGAGTAGTTTACCTCAGACCTTCGGGTCCATAGTTATTAGCTAGATGGCTTCTTATCTCTTTTTGGATCTCAATACAATGTTCTCCCCCTCTCTCGTGGAGATCTATTCGATGTAATCTTCTTTTGCGGTGTGTTTATTGACACCGATGAATTGTGGGTTTATGATCAAGTTTATCTATGAACAATATTTGAATCTTCTCTGAATTCTTTTATGTAAGATTGGTTATCTTTGCAAGTCTCTTCGAATTATCAGTTTGGTTTGGCCTACTAGATTGATCTTTCTTGCAATGGGAGAAGTGCTTAGCTTTGGGTTCAATCTTGCGGTGTCCTTTCCCAGTGACAGTAGGGGCAGCAAGGCACGTATAGTATTGTTGCCATCGAGGATAACAAGATGGGGTTTATATCATATTGCATGAGTTTATCCCTCTACATCATGTCATCTTGCTTAAAGCGTTACTCTGTTCTTATGAACTTAATACTCTAGATGCATGCTGGATAGCGGTCGATGTGCGGAGTAATAGTAGTAGATGCAGGCAGGAGTCGGTCTACTTGTCTCGGACGTGATGCCTATATACATGATCATACCTAGATATTCTCATAACTATGCTCAATTCTGTTAATTGCTCAACAGTAATTTGTTCACCCGCCGTAAATACTTATGCTCTTGAGAGAAGCCACTAGTGAAACCTATGGCCCCCGGGTCTATTTTCCATCATATTTAATCTCCCGACAACAAGCTATTTCTGACGCCGTTTTTATTTTGCTTACTTTACTTTGCATCTTTATCATAAAAATACCAAAAATATTATCCTATCATATCTATCAGATCTCCCTCTCGTAAGTGACCGTGTAGGGATTGACAACCCCTTATCGCGTTGGTTGCGAGGATTTATTTGTTTGTGTAGGTGCGAGGAACTCATGCATGGCCTCCTACTGGATTGATACCTTGGTTCTCAAAAACCGAGGGAAATACTTACGCTACTTTGCTGCATCACCCTTTCCTCTTCAAGGGAAAACCAACGCAGTGCTCAAGAGGTAGAAAGAAGGATTTCTGGTGCCGTTGCCGGGGAGTCTACGCAAAAGTCAACATACCAAGTACCCATCACAAACCCTTATCTCCCGCATTACATTATTTGCCATCTGCCTCTTGTTTTCCTCTCCCCCACTTCACCCTTGCCATTTTATTCGCCCTCTCTTTTCCGTTTGCCTCTTTTTCGCTTGCCTTTTGTTTGCTCGTGTGTTGGATTGCTTGCTTGTCACGATGGTCAAGATAATACTAAATTGTGTGACTTCACCAATGCCAATAAACAATGATTTCCTTAGCACTCCGATTGCTCCTCTTACCGATACTGAATCTTGTGAAATCAATGCTGCTTTGTTGAATCTTGTCATGAAAGATCAATTCGCCGGCCTTCCTAGTGAAGATGCCGCTACCCATCTAAATAGCTTCGTTGATTTGTGTGATATGCAAAAGAAAAAAGATGTGGACAATGATATTGTTAAATTGAAGCTATTTCCTTTTTCGCTTAGAGATCGTGCTAAAGCTTGGTTTTCGTCTTTGCCTAAAAATAGTATTGATTCTTGGAATAAGTGCGAAGATGCTTTTATCTCTAAATATTTTCCTCCCAGCTAAGATCATCTCTCTTAGAAACGATATTATGAATTTTAAGCAACTTGACCACGAACATGTTGCACAAGCTTGGGAGAGGATGAAATTAATGATACGTAATTGCCCTTCACATGGTTTGAATTTGTGGATGATAATACAATTTTTTTATGCTGGATTGAATTTTGCTTCTAGAAATCTTTTAGATTCGGCCGCGGGAGGCACTTTTATGGAAATCACTTTAGGAGAAGCTACTAAACTCCTAGATAATATTATGGTTAATTATTCTCAATGGCATACTGAAAGATCTACTAGTAAAAAGGTGCATGCGATAGAAGAAATTAATGTTTTGAGTGGAAAGATGGATGAACTTATGAAATTATTTGCTACTAAGAGTGTTTCTTCTGATCCTAATGATATGCCTTTGTCTACTTTGATTGAGAATAATAATGAATCTATGGATGTGAATTTTGTTGGTAGGAATAATTTTGGTAACAACGCGTATAGAGGAAACTTTAATCCTAGGCCTTATCCTAGTAATTCCTCTAATAATTATGATAATTCCTACAACAATGCTTATGGAAACTTTAATAAGATACCCACTGAATTTGAGACTAGTGTTAAGGAGTTTACGAATTCACAAAAGAATTTCAATGCTTTGCTCAAAGAAAAATTGCTTAAAGTTGATGAATTGGCTAGGAACATTGATAGAATTTCTCTTGATGTTGATTCTTTGAAACTTAGATCTATTCAACCTAAGCATGATATCAATGAGTCTCTCAAAGCCATGAGAATTTCCATTGATGAGTGCAAAGAAAGAACCGCTAGGATGCGTGCTAAGAAAGATTGCTTTGTGAAAGCGTGTTCTTCTAATTTTTATGAGAATAAAGAGGAAGATCTAGAAGTTATTGATGTGTCTCCTATTAAATCTTTGTTTGGCAATATGAATCTTGATAATGATGGGACTGAATATGATCCACCTTTACCTAGAAGTCGTCCAAAAATTCGGAGTTTTTAGATCTTAATGCAAAAATTGGTAAAAGTGGGATTGAAGAGATCAAAACTTTAGATATTAATGAACCCACTATTTTGGATTTCAAGGAATTTAATTATGATAATAGCTCTTTGATAGATTGTATTTCCTTGTTACAATCCGTGCTATATTCTCCTCATGGTTATAGTCAAAATAAAGCTTTTACTAAACATATCGTTGATGCTTTGATGCAATCTTATGAAGAAAAACTTGAGTTGAAGTTCCTATCCCTAGAAAACTCTATGATGAGTGGGAACCTACTATTAAAATTAAAATTAAAGATCATGAATGCTATGGTTTGTGTGATTTGGGTGCTAGTGTTTCCATGATTCCAAAGAATTTGTGCGATTTGTTAGGTTTCCGTGATTTTGATGATTGCTCTTTAAACTTGCACCTTGCGGATTCCACCATTAAGAAACCTATGGGAAGAATTAATGATGTTCTTATTGTTGCAAATAGGAACTATGTGCCCGTAGATTTTATTGTTCTTGATATCGATTGCAATCCTTCATGTCCTATCATTCTTGGTAGACCTTTTCTTAGAACGATCGGTGCGATTATTGATATGAAGGAAGGAAATATTAGATTCCAATTTCCGTTATGGAAAGGCATGGAATAATTTCCTAGAAATAAAATAAAATTACCATATGAATCTATCATGAGAGCAACTTATGGATTGCCTACCAAAGATGGCAATACCTAGATCTATCCTTGCTTTTATGCCTAGCTAGGGGAGTTAAACGATAGCGCTTGTTGGGAGGCAACCCAATTTTATTTTTTAGTTTTTTTCTTTTTGCTTCTGTTTAGGAATAAATCTTTGATATAGCCTCTGGTTAGACTTGTTTTTATGTTTTAATTAGTGTTTGTGCCAAGTTAAACCTATACGATCTTCTTGGATGATAGTTATTTGATCTTGCTGAAAATTCCAGAAACTTTCTGTTCACGAAAATAATTGTTAAAATCACCAGAACGTGATAAAATATTTATTCCAATTGCTGCTGATCAATAAACAAATTGTCTAGTTTTTCCTATTTTGGCTGAATTTTTGGAGTTCCAGAAGTTTGCGTTAGTTACAGATTGCTACAGACTGTTCTGTTTTTGACAGATTCTGTTTTTCGTGTGTTGTTTGCTTATTTTGATGAATCTATGGCTAGTAAAATAGTTTCTAAACCATAGAGAAGTTGGAATACAGTAGGTTTAACACCAATGTAAATAAATAATGAGTTCATTACAGTACCTTGAAGTGGTGTTTTGTTTTCTTTTGCTAACGGAGCTCACGAGATTTTCTGTTAAGTTTTGTGTTGTGAAGTTTTCAAGTTTTGGGTGAAAGAGTTGATGGATTATGGAGCAAGGAGTGGCAAGAGCCTAAGCTTGGGGATGCCCATGGCACCCCAAGATAATCTAAGGACACCAAAAATCCAAAGCTTGGGGATGCCCCGGAAGGCATCCCCTCTTTCGTCTACTTCCATCGGTAACTTTACTTGGAGCTATATTTTTATTCACCACATAATATGTGTTTTGCTTGGAGCGTCTTGTATGATTTGAGTCTTTGTTTTTTTACCACAATCATCCTTGTTGTACACATCTTTTGAGAGAGACACACATGATTCGGAAATTATTAGAATACTCTATATGCTTCACTTATATCTTTTGAGTTATATAGTTTTGGCTCTAGTACTTCACTTATATTTTTTAGAGCACGCTGGTAACTTTTGTTTTATAGAAACTATTATTCTCTCATACTTCACTTATATTATTTTGAGAGTCTTAAATAGCATGGTAATTTGCTTAAATAATCCTAATATGCTAGGTATTCAAGACTAGTAAAAACTTTCTTATAAGTGTATTGAATACTAAGAGAAGTTTGATGCTTGATGATTGTTTTGAGATATGGAGGTAGTGATATTAAAGTTGTGCTAGTTGAGTAGTTGTGAATTTGATAAATACTTGTGTTGAAGTTTGCAGGTCCCATAGCATGCACGTATGGTAAACGTTATGTAACAAATTTGAAACATGAGGTGTTCTTTGATTGTCCTCCTTATGAGTGGCGGTCGGGGACGAGCGATGGTCTTTTCCTACCAATCTATCCCCCTAGGAGCATGCGCGTAGTGCTTGGTTTTTGATGACTTGTAGATTTTTGCAATAAGTATATGAGTTCTTTATGACTAATGTTGAGTCCATGGATTATACGCACTCTCACCTTTCCATCATTGCTAGCCTCTTCGGTACCGTGCATTGCGCTTTCTCACACTGAGAGTTGGTGCAAACTTCGGCGGTGCATCCAAACCCCGTGATATGATACGCTCTTTTACATATAAACCTCCTTATATCCTCCTCAAAACAGCCACCATACCTACCTATTATGGCATTTCCATAGCCATTTCCGAGATATATTGCCATGCAACTTTCCACCGTTCCGTTTATCATGACACGTTCATCATTGTCATATTGCTTTGCATGATCATGTAGTTGACATCGTATTTGTGGCAAAGCCACCATTCATAATTCTTTCATACATGTCACTCTTGGTTCATTGCATATCCCGGTACATCGTCGGAGGCATTCATATAGAGTCATACTTTGTTCTAGTATCGAGTTGTAATCATTGAGTTGTAAATAAATAGAAGTGTGATGATCATCGTTTTCTAGAGCATTGTCCCAAGTGAGGAAAAAAGAGAAAGGCCCTAAAAAAAGAGAAGGCCCAAAAAAAGAAAAAAGAAATGAGAGAAAAAGAGAGAAGGGACAATGTTACTATCCTTTTTACCACACTTGTGCTTCAAAGTAGCACCATAATCTTCATGATAGAGAGTCTTTTGTTTTGTCACTTTCATATACTAGTGGGAACTTTTCATTATAGAACTTGGCTTGTATATTCCAACAATGGGCTTCCTCAGATGCCCTAGGTCTTCGTGAGCAAGCAAGTTGGATGCACACCCACTTAGTTTCTTTTCTTAAGCTTTCATATATTTATAGCTCTAGTGCATCCGTTGCATGGCAATCCCTACTCCTTGCATTAACATCAATCGATGGGCATCTCCATAGCTCATTGATTAGCCTCGTTGATGTGAGACTTTCTCCCTTTTTTGTCTTCTCCACATAACCCCCTTCATTATATTCTATTCCACCCATAGTGCTATATCCATGGCTCATGCTCATGTATTGCGTGAAGGTTGAAAAAGTTTGAGATCACTAAAGTATGAAACAATTGCTTGGCTTGTCATCGGGGTTGTGCATGATGAGAGCATTGTTGTGTGACGAAAATGGAGCATGACTAAACTATATGATTTTGTAGGGATGAACTTTCTTTGGCCATGTTATTTTGAGAGGACATAATTGCTTAGTTAGTATGCTTGAAGTATTATTATTTTTATGTCAATATTGGACTTTTATCTAGAATCTTTCGGATCTCAATATTCATACCACAATTAAGAAGAATTACATTGAAAATATGCCAAGTAGCATTCCACATCAAAAATTATGTTTTTATCATTTACCTACTCGAGGACGAGCAGGAATTAAGCTTGGGGATGCTTGATACGTCTCCAACGTATCTATAATTTTTTATTGTTCCATGCTATATTATATTCTGTTTTGGACATTATTGGGCTTTATTATACACTTTTATATTATTTTTGGGACTAACCTATTAACCGGAGGCCCAGCCCAGAATTGCTGTTTTTGCCTATTTCAGAGTTTCGCAGAAAAAGAATATCAAACGGAGTCCAAACGGAATGAAACCTTCGGGAACGTGATTTTCGGAACGAACGTGATCCAGAGGACTTGGACCCTACGTCAAGACATCAACCAGGAGGGCATGAGGTAGGGGGCGCGCCCTCCACCCTCGTGGGCCCCACGTTGCTCCACCGATGTACTTCTTCCTCCTATATATACCTACGTGCCCCCAAACTACCAGATACAGAGCCAAAAACCTAATTCCACCGGCGCAACCTTCTGTACCCGTGAGATCCCATCTTGGGGACTGTTCCGGAGCTCTGCCGGAGGGGGCATCGATCACGGAGGGCTTCTACATCAACACCATAGCCTCTCCGATGAAGTGTGAGTAGTTTACCTCAGACCTTCGGGTCCATAGTTATTAGCTAGATGGCTTCTTATCTCTTTTTGGATCTCAATACAATGTTCTCCCCCTCTCTCGTGGAGATCTATTCGATGTAATCTTCTTTTGCGGTGTGTTTATTGACACCGATGAATTGTGGGTTTATGATCAAGTTTATCTATGAACAATATTTGAATCTTCTCTGAATTCTTTTATGTAAGATTGGTTATCTTTGCAAGTCTCTTCGAATTATCAGTTTGGTTTGGCCTACTAGATTGATCTTTCTTGCAATGGGAGAAGTGCTTAGCTTTGGGTTCAATCTTGCGGTGTCCTTTCCCAGTGACAGTAGGGGCAGCAAGGCACGTATAGTATTGTTGCCATCGAGGATAACAAGATGGGGTTTATATCATATTGCATGAGTTTATCCCTCTACATCATGTCATCTTGCTTAAAGCGTTACTCTGTTCTTATGAACTTAATACTCTAGATGCATGCTGGATAGCGGTCGATGTGTGGAGTAATAGTAGTAGATGCAGGCAGGAGTCGGTCTACTTGTCTCGGACGTGATGCCTATATACATGATCATACCTAGATATTCTCATAACTATGCTCAATTCTGTCAATTGCTCAACAGTAATTTGTTCACCCGCCGTAAATACTTATGCTCTTGAGAGAAGCCACTAGTGAAACCTATGGCCCCCGGGTCTATTTTCCATCATATTTAATCTCCCGACAACAAGCTATTTCTGACGCCGTTTTTATTTTGTTTACTTTACTTTGCATCTTTATCATAAAAATACCAAAACTATTATCCTATCATATCTATCAGATCTCACTCTCGTAAGTGACCGTGTAGGGATTGACAACCCCTTATCGCGTTGGTTGCGAGGATTTATTTGTTTGTGTAGGTGCGAGGGACTCGTGTGTGGCCTCCTACTAGATTGATACCTTGGTTCTCAAAAACCGAGGGAAATACTTACGCTACTTTGCTGCATCACCCTTTCCTCTTCAAGGGAAAACCAACGCAGTGCTCAAGAGGTAGCAAGAAGGATTTCTGGCGCCGTTGCCGGGGAGTCTACGCAAAAGTCAACATACCAAGTACCCATCACAAACCCTTATCTCCCGCATTACATTATTTGCCATTTGCCTCTCGTTTTCCTCTCCCCCACTTCACCCTTGCCATTTTATTCGCCCTCTCTTTTCCGTTCGCCTCTTTTTCGCTTGCCTTTTGTTTGCTCGTGTGTTGGATTGCTTGCTTGTCACGATCGTCAAGATAATACTAAATTGTGTGACTTCACCAACAATAAACAATGATTTCCTTAGCACTCCGATTGATCCTCTTACCGATACTGAATCTTGTGAAATCAATGCTGCTTTGTTGAATCTTGTCATGAAAGATCAATTCGCCGGCCTTCCTAGTGAAGATGCCGCTACCCATCTAAATAGCTTCGTTCATTTGTGTGATATGCAAAAGAAAAAATATGTGGACAATGATATTGTTAAATTGAAGCTATTTCCTTTTTCGCTTAGAGATCGTGCTAAAGCTTGGTTTTCGTCTTTGCCTAAAAATAGTATTGATTCTTGGAATAAGTGCAAAGATGCTTTTATCTCTAAATATTTTCCTCCCGCTAAGATCATCTCTATTAGAAACGATATTATGAATTTTAAGCAACTTGACCACGAACATGTTGCACAAGCTTGGGAGAGGATGAAATTAATGATACGTAATTGCCCTTCACATGGTTTGAATTTGTGGATGATTATACAAAAAATTTATGCCGGATTGAATTTTGCTTCTAGAAATCTTTTAGATTCGGCCATGGGAGGCACTTTTATGGAAATCACTTTAGGAGAAGCTACTAAACTCCTAGATAATATTATGGTTAATTATTCTCAATGGCACACTGAAAGATCTACTAGTAAAAAGGTGCATGCGATAGAAGAAATTAATGTTTTGAGTGGAAAGATGGATGAACTTCTGAAATTATTTGCTACTAAGAGTGTTTCTTCTGATCCTAATGATATGCCTTTGTCTACTTTGATTGAGAATAATAATGAATCTACGGATGTGAATTTTGTTGGTAGGAATAATTTTGTGAATCTATGAGTGGCGTATAATTGCTGTCCTCCGAGTCTTCGTTTCCGACAGGCTCATCAGGGTTACCCTGCCCCCTCCCTATCATCCTCTTTGGATGTTGGTCCGACGGGGGCGTCTTGGTCTTCAGGATTCTCCGGAGTGTTATCATCTCCATTGCCGGTATTGTTTCCTTTGTTGCGGCATGATTTTGGACAGTGCCGCTGATATCGCCGCTTCGGTGGTTTATCAGTGTTATTGTCCTTGATTGGATCTTTACTGCCTTCATCGCCATCCTCTTTTGGCATTTCCACCATGAATACGTCGTATGTGGAGGTGGCCTCCCAGCGTCCGGTGTGCGGTGGGTTTTGGCTTTGTTCGTTTCCGGCATCGATGTCCATGCCGTAGATGTCTTCGGAGTTACGATCAAGCATGTCGGTTATGTCCTCGACAGTGGCTATGAAGTGGGTGGTGGGTGGGATGTAAAATTCCCCGCTCTCAGCCCCCAGTCCGGGCTGGGCGTAGTTTGGATGTTGCCCCTCTGTAATGACGAGGGATCGCATTAAGTCCAGAGCCTCGCTTAAAGGCGAGGTTTGTCCAGGGAGAAGAGGGTTCGTGGAGTACGGCAGGAAGGAAGCTCCTGGGCCGAACTCACGCGGTGCTGACTCCGAAGGTCCGGAGCCAGTGTTCAGAGAAGAGTGCGGCTTCATGATGATGACCGGTGTCACAACTTCCCCCGGCTCCTCCGTGCTAGGCTCTATAGCCGCAGAGAGTCCGGCGGGCTCGGGAATCCCATTTTCGGACCCGGTGATGCGCTCCGGATCTAAGGCCAGAGCGAAGGTTGGGGTCACGAACCCTTGGAAGATCAAGTCTCCTCGGATATCAGCGACATAATCCAGATTTCCAAAGCTAATCTGGTGACTTGGGGCGTAGCTGTCGATCTGCTCTAGACGGCCAAGCGAGTTGGCCCGCAGTGCGAAGCCGCCGAACACAAAGATCTGGCCGGGGAGGAAGACCTCCCTCAGGGCAGCATTGTTGTAGATGACAGATGGAGCCATCAAACCTTCTGACGATGACACAGCGGAACTCTCAATGAAAGCAGCAATGTCGATGTCAAAACCGGTGGATCTCGGGTAGGGGGTCCTGGACTGTGCGTCTGAGGATCGAAGGTAACAGGAGACAGGGACACGATGTTTACCCAGGTTCAGGCCCTCTTGATGGAGGTAATACCCTACTTCCTGCTTGATTATCTTGGATGATTATGGGGTTACAAGAGTTGATCTACCTCGAGATCGTAATGAGTAAACCCTAGAAGTCTAGCCTGTATGATTATGATTCTGATGTTGTGTCTACGGACTAAACCCTCTCGTTTATATAGACACCGGAGGGACCTAGGGTTATACAGAGTCGGTTTACAGAGGAAGGAATCTTCGTATCCGAATGCTAAGCTTGCCTTCCACGCAAAGGAGAGTCCCATCCGGACACGGGAGGAAGTCTTCTGTCTTGTATCTTCATGGCCCATTAGTCCAGCCCACGTCACATAGCCCGGACGCCCGAGGACCCCTTAATCCAGGACTCCCTCAACCACCACTATGGCAAGCCTTATATAGTGGGGAGTATCATATACTATAGTATCATGCATACGATACTAGTGTATGATACTACGTACGTACCTTCATAGTGCATATATAGTATCATAGAGTAGTATATCTCATAGATGACCGTATTTGTGGCCATGCATGACACAAAGTAGTATAACATTTATTATATATGTTACGGTATCTACCTATGTTACTGCTTCTTTGCCACATCATCATATTTTCTATTCCCGAGTGCATGATACCGGCTATATATGATACTGCTACTATGGCCACCCTAAGGTTGGTCGTAATATGGGAGTATCAAGCGGTATCATGCATGCCAACTAGACTTTTTGGTTGATGTGGCACACAGTTAAATGAGGAAAGAGTGGGTGTGGTATCATATCATGATACCGTATCATATTAAATGTTGTACTACTTTGTGTCAAGCATGGCAATTAATAAGGCAACCTAAGATACTAACTTATGATACTATGCGTGCATTACGGAGGTATTATCGATCATATACTAGTATCATGCATATATATGATGCTAGCTAGCCTATGATATACTAGCTACCTCACTAAGAGCATGGTTAATAATACAGCCAACGGTCGGCTATAAGAAGTTGCCATGTCATATACAGCCAACCTCTTAGCCGGCATGTACAATAATAATTTTTAAATATGTACTAGTTTATCAATAGTTGGCCCACCTTACATCCTCACAAAGTGTCTTGCGTCTCGTGTTGCAGCTGGCTACTAACCAAGAGCCCGCTTCTCTTCTCTCTCCTCTTCTCTTTCCTCCAACTAAGCACATAGATATTATTCTATTCCTTATAGCCTGCTTATGTCACTTTATTGTACTTGCTCTAAGAGTACAATAAGGATGACTAGGCGGGCTGTAAGCCTTTAAATATTATATTTTTGATGAGTTGGAGGAGAGAGAGGATGAGAGAGAAGGGAAGCGGGCTACTAATTAACAGCGGGCAACTACACGGGCTCCTAGACAAGTTGTGAGAGAGTGAGGTGGGCCATGTATGAAAAAATTAGTAGATATTTATATGCTACTATTGTATTTGTCAGCTGTAAGCTTGCCTATAGATAATGTGGCAAGATCATATAGCCAGCAGTTGGCTATACTATTAACCATGCTCTAATGCATAGTATCATAGAGTAGTATCATGTAGTATTTTATTTATTGTCATGCACGACACATAGTAGCATAGCATTTATTATGATACGGTTTCATGATATGATACTTAACCCTCTCTTTCTTCATTTAATTCTATGATGGCTCATCTAAATTGCCTAGTTGGCATGCATGATACTAGCTATGATACCCCCTTACTATCAGCCTAGCAAAGAAGGTGTACAGATCATTTTGTGCGTCGCTTTGTGAGTTTTCATCCGTTTGTTTGAGAAGCGGGGAGATGTTTCAAACATTTCGGCCGCGAGGTGCGGACACTGGCGTAGGCCTAGTTGGTATTTTAATTATAGGAAATTGAGATGGAGTCCGGACATCATCAAAATCAATGTGTGCCCGTGGCGTGCTCTCACGACCCCGTGGAAAAAAAATTGGTAAAGTTTGGCACAAGTTTTGATGACCGCTCCTTCCAAACCGGAGCATCTCACATGAAGGATCATGGTTTCCAAAAGGAGACGTGTCAATTTAAACTCCTGTGGCCGGTGACTTCGTCGTTTGGCCTCATAAAAATTTCCATGGTACACAATCACCATTATACCACGGGTTTGAATTTCTGGTGCATTTCAGGTATCGTTAGCTATATTTTAGACATTTTTTGAGTTTAACGTGTATTTTGTGCATAAAATAAAATTACAACTGGAACAGCATGTGCTGTCGAAAGGGATGAGGATCGCCGTTCGATCTGGGAGCATCCAGTGGTGTAGACGTACGATCTGTGGGGTTTGGGTTCTGGCCAATCAGAAAGCACAACTCAGGTCGTGGGCGGGGTTTGGTCGGCACATGGCTTTCATCAACGAACCGTGTGCTATTCGCAAACCAGATAGCATATTTTTGTTCACACATACTGTAGTGAGATCAATTGAGTGTGCTACCTCTATGATATAATAATAATAACAACAAAAAACAGTTCATATTCATTGCCTGAGCTGGCAGCATATCAAGGTCAACATATTAACGGTTCTTACATCAACAGAAAATCGGGCATAACTCACAAATTCAGTACACGCGACAGTTCTAAATTGAACAAATTAAGTTGCAGGGTAGGCATAAAGACTAGTCTTGCGGCTTAATTGCCATGTACATGGGGGAACTGGGAACATTACGTTGACCGTGAATGAACTTGGGTTTTTTGATGATTTTATGCTTCTCTGTTACACCAGTGCGTGATCCCTTGGCTGGAAACTCATCAAATTCATCGTACTCGTCCTCATCGGCAACTCGTCGACACCCAGTACCCTTCTCTTCCCCTGCATCACTACATGGCAGTTCTTATGCAAGGGGTCTTCCACAAAGAAAATCTGGGTAGCATCACTGGCAAGAATGAATGGGTCCGCGTGATATGCCATCGTTGTCCTGTTAACACAGGTCTTCCTGTACTCATCAATCCTTACATGACCAAGAGGGATCCATGTGCACCTGAATAATGCCACCTTAACATTCACATAGTCAAGCTCCCAATCTCTTTGATGGTTCCATAGTATACCCTTTTATCAACTTCATGTACAGTCATGCATTCTATTCGAACAGAGCTGTTCTGATATGAGGTCTTCTTATCACGTTCCTCAGTGTAGAACGTGCATCCATTTATGTCATATGCTTGGTACGTCAACACCGTAGGTGATGGCTTTTGTGCCAACCATGCAGCAATGTCATCGATGGATCCTTGTGTCAAACGATTCTTCAGCCATTCGGTGTAGTTCTTAGTGTGCTCCTTCATCTCCACATCTGATGAAGGCACCATTGGTAAGAAGCTTTGGCGTATCTCCACCAAGTGTTCTTCGGCATAAGCGCTGAGAACTGGGCTGTTAAGTAGTACTGTCAAATGGGCTTTCTCTGCCAATTCTCCGGGTGAAGCCATTTGCATGCCAGCAAGGACCGGCTTACCTTTCAGCCTTCCCTCATGGCGAGAGAGGGGAAAACCTATAGGTCTTTGTTTCATGTATTCGGTGCAAAACTCAACCACCTCCTCCGTGGTATAACCTTGTAGGATGCTTGCCTCTGGATGGTTTCGGTTCCGACAAAACCTCTTCAGTATTCCCATGAACCGCTCGAAGCGATACATGTTGCGAAGAAACACATGACCACAATACTTTATCTCATCGACAAGGTGCACAGTGAGATGGACCATGACATCAAAGAATGACGGTGGGAAAAAACATCTCTAGGTTGGACAATATTCTTGCAATATCATCTTGCATATGATCCAACTCTTCAAGATCTACAACTTTCTGCCATAGTTGGTTGAAGAAATCACAGAGGTCAATGAGTGTGTTTCTTATATCTTTGTCCATCAGATTCCTGATGGCCACCGGGAGGATTTGTGTCAACATTATGTGGCAACCATGTGACTTCATGTGTCCCAACTTCATTTTACCTGAGCTCACATCCACGAGACTTCTGATGTTTGCGAAGTAGGAAGAGGGGTCTTAACTGACAACAAATAGGTGAAGAACTGTGTTGCTTCTTTTGTACTAAAATTGTAACTCTGGTGAGCTTTGATGAATTTGTCATCATCTTCTGCTTCACTCTTGCGTTTTGATTGATCAGCAAGCATATCGAGCCGTGAACCGTCACCATCCTTTGTTTTACCTTTAATCTTGAGAAGAGTACCAAGGATGCTTTCACATACATTCTTCTCTACGTGCATGACATCGATGCAGTGACGTACACGTAGAATCTCCCAGTAAGGTAATTTCCAGAACACCGATTTCTTCTTAAAAACATGACCCTTGGATGTTTGTTTCACCGTCAAAGGGAGGTTCTTGACAAGCACGACATTAATTTTTTTAGCCATGTTGTGGACCACCTCCCCTTCATAGGGTCTTGGGCCCACACCTACCTCTGTCGTACCATCAAATTCAGCTTTCATCTTTCGGTATGGGTGAGTTTTCCGTAAGAACCTACGATGATGCAAATACACGGTTTTGTGCGAGTTGGGAAGTTTTCTGCTAGCTGTCCTATCCATGCATGTGACACACCCTACATCTCCCTTTGTTTTCTGCCCCCCCCCCCCCCCGTGTTGCCTAATGCCGGCATATCTTGAATGGTGTGCACCAGCATCGCATGTAGATCGAAAATCTCCTTTTTGTAAGCATCATAACATTTTACAGCAGGCACATCTATCCACACTGTCAGCAGTTCTTCTACCAGTAGCTGAAATTAAATGTCGATGTCATTTCCAGATTGCTTCGAGCCTTGGATAATCATTGGCATCATAATGTCTTCATACACAACCAAGGATCTAGGATATATGTGCACAGAAGCACCGGCCATCTGCTGTGATCGGTGCTCATATCGCCAAAAGGATTCATCCCGTTAGTACACTCCCCGAGCCTTATACTTCTAGGATCCTTGGCAAAGTCTTCAAACTTGTTGTCGATTAATTCCCACTGAGCCCCATCTTTCGGGTGCCTCATAAACTTATCCGCAATTCACTCATCATGATGCCACCACAACCTCTTTGCCTCTCTAGGGTTTGCAAAAAAATGCCTCAACCTTGGAATTAAAGGCAAGTACCAAACAACCTTGAACGGGATTCCTGTCTTGATCGCGTCATCCAATTTGTACTTGTCATTTGCTCTCCTGCTTGTATCGTGCATGCTTGCATGTGGGACATGCACGCAAATCTTTGTACTCACCATGGTACAATATACAATCATTCACACAAGCGTGTATCTTCTCTACTTCAAGTTCCAATGGGCAAACAATTTTCTTCGCTTCATTCGTGCTTCTGGGGAGCACATTATCTTCCGGAAGGATTTCTTGGAAAAGACCTAACATCAAGCCCTTGTTTGATAGACCATTTGCTGCTTTAAATCTGAGAAGCGCCAGGGTGGCACTCAACTTGGAATATTTCTTTTTGCAACCTGGATACAATTCTTTCTTGGAGTCCACATCAATGGTTGGCAGATCCTTGTACCCAATCATATCCTTTTTTGGGCCCTTGAAATCTGCAATCATAGTAGCAAAATCTGGCATATCAAGATCGTCGTCATCTGCGTCGATGTATTGGTTTTCCAGTGGGCATTTCAGCTTTCCGGTGTTCCATTGGTAGCTTGACGCCTCTGCCCCGATGTTAGATTCAACATCCATGTGACACTGATCGGGGTTTGGCATCTCCCAGCCCTGGGTATCTTCATCCATGACCTCCTCTTCACCGTGTCTGCTCCAACGTGTATATCCATCCATGAATCCCCTAGAGACTAAGTGCAACTGGACATCTGCAACTTCATGTGACTCTATATTGGCACAATCAATACATGGACATAGGATGTAATCCGCATCACCAATTTTCCTCTTTGTACTTTCAGCCAAATTCATGAACTCTGTCACGCCACTGATAAAATCTGCGGTTTTCCGATTCTTCATCCATCGAGATCGTTCCATCTACACCACACGAATGGTAATTAAAAACAAAACAACAATATTAATACACAGATTAACTGTTGCCCAAAGATGCGTGCATAAATCACAAGGTTTTATTTTCATAATTACTGAGGGCGCTCCATATTGTTATCCAGACGTGCAGTGGCAAAAATTAACGGCCAGTCAATTTACACGTAGAGTACTAGTACAACACTACCCTTAGGAATTGAATACCTTAATTAAGCCACTCGCAAAAAGAATACCTTAATTAATTAGCCACGCGGTGACCTCCACCCAGCAGACAGAGAAGCGTGATGCGGTGGCACGCCGAGATAGCAGGGTCGAGGAGCAAAGCTTAGTGCGGCTGCCGCCTGAAGTTCGACCTCCACTACCCCGCCATCAACCACGATGGATGTGCTCGAATCACGCCGCCGCCGACCTCGATGGTTGAGCTCCACCTATCTCCCGCCACAGACCAAGGATTGACCTCCTATGACGCCGCCACCGCCCACCGACCGAGGATTGACCTCTTCTTCGGTAGTCGCTGCCTAGGCCGCCGCCGCCATCTCTATATGCAGAGCGGCTGTTTTTTTACGGATATCCGCAGAGCTGTTGTTTACACGGTATCACTGTAACTCAATTATATGGATAGGGTAGTACATCACATACGGTTATGTAACGGCAACCGTGTCTAACCTACGTTGTCTTCTCACACAGTGTGCCGTATACAACATATTGTGCCATAAGTAGTTCCCGGCCATTAGCTTATCCCCACAGTTTCCCCATTTCCCCCAAATCCCTACATAGCCTCCAAATTCCCTTGTGTGGCGCTGACATTGGGGGAATGCGGACGAGTGGTGCTGATGGTTTCGGTGTAGCTGCTCCTGCTCGTATCGCCGCCACAACGGCGGTCGCTGCCGAGCACTTGCCTAAGGTCATCAGAAGGCAGGTTTACTATGGATCCGAATCGTCCTGTCATGTTCCAACCTATCCTGATCTTTTTTAGCATGTCCAAAGTATAGCTCCTTGCTGAATCCGTCCTGAATGACCCCCCCCCCCCCCCCCGGGAAAGCGATCTGCCGCTGGATCCGGAGCATGACTCCAGACTCCCGCAACACAAGTTCGACACCGAGTTTTGCGCCACGAGAAGTACCAAAAGCTGAGTTGTGTGCACAGGCACACTTCCGCTCGACGTGTATGCATGGAGGGATTCAACATTGGCAGGCGGTTTCTCAGTTGCCCCTTAGAGGTTAGTGCTAAGTTCATCATTTTACATCAGTTAATGCCACCGCTCATCCTGAATACTATTTGACATTGGCAGGGATATGAGGCTTGTGCCTTTGTTAATTGGCTGGATGAAGAATGGCATGGCAGGGCTCGGAGTATTATCACCAAGCTCGCAGAAGATAACCTAAAGGTGAAGAAGAAACTGGCTGATCTGGAATGTACAATTAGTATGATGAAGCAAGAAAGAATCAATCACAGGCAACAGATGAAAGCAAGAGACAAGAAGGAACTAGCATGTGTAGTTGTGGTTGTCGCATTAGCCATGTTCTATGCATTGTTTGCAATGATGATTAGGGGTTTTGTTTGACAATATTGCTAAAGCACATCTAGATGTGCTCTAAGTATGCACATCTAGGTCCTATGCCATTTATGTTACGCGAAGATTCATGCAGATATTTTCCTTTGTTTTTTTCTTTTCCTTTGTAGTCTGATTATTACTGGCTTTATCAATAAGAAGAGCTCAATGTATTGCTTGCCAACTATCCTACTTCGTTCGTACCGGTATTGGTGCATAATCCCAAAACTCGTTCCTTCTTTTTGTCCTGAAAAAATAAACCAGCCAATAGGAGTCCTGCGCAACCCCGGGAATTTGGAGCGACTGGGTACAAATAATTGCGAATTATTATATCAGCGGTTAGATAATACGTCAACCCCCACTTCAATTGCATTTCCTCTTCTTTGCGTACCCCGCTTAAGTGTCCACCATCTTCATCGTCCCCGGCAGGCCGCGCTACACACTGGCACACACTCTGCAGCCATGTCGAGCGATAGCTTGGACGACAGTTCGGCCAGCAGTCTGGCGCCCGATGATAGGTCAACATCGAAAATCATCCCGCTCGCCTTCCAAGAGTCCGGCGTCGAGCCCAGACCTTGATTATATCTGGATCATGGAAGGGACGCCGCCTCCGGAGTCGTCAGACGATAACTAGACAGACGAGGAGCCGTCGGAGGGCAGAAAAGAGGACGACGATGATGATGAGGAGGAATGGTCGAACAAGGAGGAGGACGACGACGACAGCAACGCCGATGACGACGGCGGTAGCGATGAAAAGCCAACCGTCAGCAGCAAGAAACGTCCTCGCCAAGACGATGTCGCGGGGCCATCCAACAACAACAACAAGAAGAAGAAGGACTAAATTAAGCAGACTGTATATATCTCTTTTTCCATTCTCTCATATTAATTTGTTATCCCTGTTTATCCTGTCAATCTCATCGCAGACGGTTAGTAATACATATTCAACAAAGATCTTCTACATTATCGCCCACATGTTGGTTTGTTGAACTGTGTGCCCTAACGAGCACACAATTCACAAAAAGACCGTATGGGTTGTATATAATGATCACACGCAATTCTGATTACCGACCTGTTTGTCGGGTATCACACACATCTTGTTACGCTGAATCGTTTGTGTTCACCTCGATCATCGCAAACAGTTCATCGGAGTGAACTGTATGTCGTACATCGCACACACATTGATATGGCTGCCCGTCTCTGTTGTTTTATCTAATCGCAAATAGTTTGTATGGATCAACCGTATGCCTAGCATCGCACACACAACTAAAATCTGAACCGTGTTTGATGTGCCCGCCATCGCAAACGGTTTGCACCTTTTTTGACGGTTATTTTACACCACCGTTTGCGATTATTGCATTGCACATAGTTTCGTTGAAGGGTCTTTGATCGTAGTGTCGCGTTAGCAACATCCTACAGTAGTGTTACACGCATGATCCAAATAACTTCACCCCAAGAGAAGAAGTGGACAATCAATACAATCACTCCGCTTTCTTCATTCTTCAAGATGCGGTCCCTCCTAAAGATCTCTCGCATTTTCGACCTTTCACTCATGCAAAGGATTGTTGGGACCACATTGTGTCTATGTACAAAGGAAGCTCAAGCATTCAACAGTCTAACTTTGAAGTGGTCCTTGATGAGGCCGATGAATTTGTGATGCTTGAAGATGAGGATCCACGTGATCTCTACCGGAGGGTGAAAGCTCTTGCGGTTGCTATCCAAGACCATGGAACTAAGGATATAGATGGCACTTGGATCAAGCGCAAGTTCCTCAAGGCCATCATGCCATTCAACAATGCCATGTCTTCCGTGATTCATCAAAGGCCGGACTTCCACACCTTAACCTCAAGTGAAGTGTTGGATGAGTTCATTGCCATGAACATCATGAACAAGACCGCCGACAATGCTCTTGCTCATGTCCGGTCAAAGAAGAGCACTCCCTCCCTTGCTTTGAAGGTCAAGGCCATTCTAGAAGAAGAATAGGAAGAAGAAGAGGAGTGTGGTCCCGAGGACACCAAATATGCTTACCATGAGCACATGGCTCTTGCGTCAAGGAAATTTTGGAGCAACAAGAGGAACTCAAGGCCCAACGTCACCAAGAACAACTCAAGTGGGTCAAAGAACAAGCAATGTGTAAGAACTTGCTACAATTGTGGCAATGTGAGTCACTTTGTGGTGGATTGCCCCTACGAGAAGAGGGAAGACAATGGTGGCAAACTCATTCGCAAAGATAAAGCCAAGTCCTTCCCTGGCAAGAACAACTTCACCAAGAAGACTCCTCCAAAGGGCTTGGTGGCTCATGAAGAGTACCCCTCCAATGATGAGGAGGAAGATACAAGTGGAGAAGGAATGGCAACGACAACCATTGCCATTGCTACATCTTCTCCCTCCAAGGTGTCTCTCTTCGGTGCCCCCAACAAAAACACCATTGCCAAGTGTCTCCTGGCCAAAGGTATCAAGAAGGTAACTCCCAACATCAAAACCACCATCATTACTACTCCTTCATTGTTAGATTGTGTTGATGATAGTGAGGTGGAGAAAGTTGATGGAATGTATTCACCAAGTTTGTGAGAAAGCTCAAGGGTGAGTCCAAAAAGCACTTTGTTGCTCTCTTGGAACAACTTGGTGAGGCCAATGATAGCATTGAGTCGCATGAGGATACCATCTCCAAGTTGGAGGGGCATAGAAGTGACTATGCCGATGAGATAGGGATCTTTCCATTGCTCTTGAGGAAGAGCGAAGTATTCGTTTGGCTCTTGAGGACTCAAAGAAGCCCAATGTTGCTTTGAAGGGCAAGGCCATTCCAGAAGAAGAAGAAGAAGAAGAGGAAGAAGAGGAGGGTTGCCCTGAAGACACCAAATATGCTTACCATGAGCACATGGCTCTTACGTCAAGGCAATTTTGTGGCAACAAGAGAAACACCAAGACCAATTTCTCCAAGAACAACTCAAGTGGCTCCAAGGGCAAGCAACGTGTGAGAACTTGCTACAATTGTGGCAACGTGAGTCACTTTGTGGTGGATTGCCCCTAGGAGAAGAGGGAAGATAATGGTGGCAAGCTTATCCTCAAAGACAAGGCCAAGTCCTTCCCCAACAAGAACAATTTCACCAAGACGGTGCCACAAAAGGGGTTGGTGGTGCAATAAGAGTACATCTCCGATGAAGAAGATGATGATAAAGTGGTGAAAGAATGGTGATGACCTCCGTGGCCATTGCCACCTCTTCCCAACTAGGTGTCACTCTTCGACGCCCCCAACGAGAACCTCATCCCGAAGTGCCTCATGGCTAAAGGCATCAACAACGTAACCTCCAAGACCAAAACCTCCATCACAAGTAATCCTTCTTTGTTGGATTGTGTGGGTGAACATAAGGAGTTACAGGTGGATGAGAATGAGTTTGACAAGTTCTTAGGTAAGCTCAAAGGTGAGACCAAGAAGCACTTTGTAGCTCTCTTGGAACAACTAGGTGAGGCCAATGATATCATTCAGTCTCATGAGGATACCATCACTAAGATGGAAGGGCATAGCTGTGACTATGCCGATGAGATTATGGATCTTTCCATCGCTCTAGAGGAAGAGCGAGATCTTTGTTTGACTCTTCAGGAGTCACACAATGTTGATCATGCTAAATTACAAAAAGATCTTGATCATGCTAAACTACAAAAAGATCTTGATCATGCTATTGTTCTTACTCGTGTGCTTAAATCCAAGAAAGCCGCACTTGGGTTTGACCATGATAGACTCAAGGAAGAATTTGATACACTTGACAAGGCTCACAAGGTCTTGAAGGGTGTTCATGCTTCTCTCAAGGAGTCTCATGATCAACTCCAAGTAAAGCTAAGAAAGGAGATTTCCACTTGTCCTCCTTTCGTTCTAATTGATAATGCCCATGCTACTAACCCTTGTTGCGAGCATGTGCATCTCATGGAGGAAAATGCTAAGTTGAAGGAGCAACTTGAGAAGGGCCTTGTGACTTGCATACAAGGCGAGAAGAACCTTAATGACCTTTCGAGCAATCAAAAGGAAGTTGTAGGAAAGGAAGGACTTGGGTTTGTAGCCAAGTCAAAGAAGAAGAAGAAGAAGAACAAGACCAAGCAATCTCTCCCGCTCAAGGACACCTTTGTCAACGCGGGTGAGGGTGCTCATGAGAAGAAGAAGAACAAGGAAGTGGGTGGTAATGCCAAGAAGGGCAAAACCGCTCCTAGCAACAAAGCCGGCGACTTTAACCCCTCTTATGTTTTGTTTCGTGCTAGTGATGGGCTCTTCTTATGAGTACATTGAATGGTCTATTTGGGTTCCTAAGACCCTTGTTACTAACATCAAAGGACCCATTCAAAAATGGGTTCCTAAATCCAACCATTGATCTCTTGTAGGAGTTTGCTTCCGGTGGGGTGTCATGGTTGCTCGATAGTGGAGCAATGATAACCCACAAGTATAGGGGATCGCAACAGTTTTCGAGGGTAGAATATTCAACCAAAATTTATTGATTCAGCACAAGGGGAGCCAAAGAATATTCTCAAGTATTAGCAGATGAGATGTCAATTCAACCACACCTGAAAGACTTAATATCTGCAGCAAAAGTAGTATGGAAGTTACGGTAGCGGTGGCAAAAGTGATAGTAGCAGTATTGTAGCAATTGTAACAGTTGCAACGGAAAAGTAACGAGGCAAAGATCAATATGTGAAAAGCTCTTAGGCAATGGATCAGTGATGGATAATTATGTTGGATGGCATTCATCATGCAACGGTTATAACATGGGGTGACACAGAACTAGCTCCAATTCATCAATATAATGTAGGCATGTATTCTGAATATAGTCATACGTGCTTATGGAAAAGAACTTGCATGACATATTTTGTCCTACCCTCCCGTGGCAGCGGGGTCCTAATGGAAACTAAGGGATATTAAGGCCTCCTTTTAATAGAGTACCGGCCCAAAGCATTAGCACTTAGTGAATACATGAACTCCTCAAACTACGGTCATCACCGGGAATGGTCCCGACTATTGTCACTCCGGGGTTGCCGGATCATAACACGTAGTAGGTGACTATAACTTGCATGATAGGATCAAGAACACAAATATATTCATGAAAACATAATAGGTTTAGATCTGAAATCATGGCACTCAGGCCCTAGTTACAAGCATTAAGCATAGCAAAGCCATAGCAACATCAATCTTAGAACATAGTGGATACTAGGGATCAAACCCTAACAAAACTAACTCAATTACATGGTAAATCTCATCCAACCCATCACGGTCCAGCAAGCCTACGATGAGATTACTCACGCACGGCGGTGAGCATCATGAAATTGGTGATGGAGGATGGTTGATGATGACGATGGTGACGGATTCCCCTCTCCGGAGCCCCGAACGGACTCCAGATCTGCCCTCCCGAGGAAGAACATGGGCTTGGAGGAGGCTCCATATCGTAAAACACGATGAATCCTTCTCTCTGATTTTTTTCTCCCTGAACGTGAATATATGGAATTGGAGTTGAGGTCAGTAGAGGTCCAGGGGGCCCACAAGGTCGGGTGGCATGCCCCCCACCCTTGTGGCCACGGTGTGGGGCCCCTTCACTTGATTCTTTCGCCAATATTTTTATTAATTCCAAAAATGATCTCCGTGAATTTCCATGTCATTCGGAGAACTTTTATTTCTACACAAAAATAACACCATGGCAATTTTGCAGAAAACAGCGTCAGTCCGGGTTAGTTTCATTCAAATCATGCAAATTAGAGTCCAAAACAAGGGCAAAAGAGTTTGGAAAGGTAGATATGATGGAGACGTATCAACTCCCCCAAGCTTAACCCATTGCTTGTCCTTAAGCAATTAAGTTGACAAACTGAAAGTGATAAAGAAAAACTTTTACAAACTCTATTTGATCTTGTTGTTGCAAATATGTAAAGTCAGCATTCAAGTTTACAACATAGATTATGAACTAACCATATTCACAATAACATTTAGGTCTCACATTTACTCATATCAATGGCATAATCAACTAGCGAGCAATAATAATAAATCTCGGATGATAACACTTCTTCAAAACAATCATGATATGATATAACAAGATGGTATCTTGCTAGCCCTTTCTGAGACCACAAAACATAAATGCAGAGCACCCCTGAAGATCAAGGACTGACTAGACATTGTAATTCATGGTAAAAGAGATCCAGTCACAGTCATACTCAATATAAATTAATAACAATGCGTACAAATGACAATGGTGCTCTCTAACTGGTGCTTTTTATAAGAGGATGCTGACTCAGCAATAAAAGTAAATAGACAGGCCCCTCGGAGAGGGAAGTAGGGATTTGTAGAGGTGCCAGAGCTCGACTTTTGAAATAAAGATAAATAATATTTTGAGCGGCATGCTTTCATTGTCAACATAACAACCAAGAGATTTCGATATCTTCCATGCTACATACATTATAGGCGGTTCCCAAATAGAATGGTAAAGTTTATACTCCCCCACCACCAACAAGCACACTCCACGGCTGGTCCGAAACAACGGGTACCGTCCAACTAACAACAGTCCTGGGGGAGTTTTGTTTGCAATTATTTTTTATTTGATTTGAGCATGGGACTGGGCATCCCGGTTACCAGCCATTTTCTCGTGAATGATGAGCGGAGTCCACTCATCGTGAGAATAACCCACCTAGCATGGAAGATATTGGTAGCCCTACTTGGTACATGAGCGATTCGAGCATACAAAACAGATTATTATTTGAAGGTTTAGAGTTTGGCACTTGCAAATTTACTTGGAACAATAGGTAAATCCCGCATATAGCTAGGTATGGTGGACTCATATGGAACAACTTTGGGGTTTATGGAAGTGGATGCAGAAGCAGTATTCCGCTTAGTACAAGTGAAGGCTGGAAAGAGACTGGGAAGTGACCAACTAGAGAGCGACAACAGGCATAAACATGCATTGAGAGTAACCAACATTGAATGCAAGCATGAGTAGGATATAAATCACCATGAACATAAATATCGTAGAGACTATGTTGATTTTGTTTCAACTGCATGCGTGAACATGTGCCAAGTCAAGCCACTCGAATCATTCGAAGGAGGATACCATCCTATCATACTACATCACAACCATTTTAATTTCCATGTTGGCACGCAAGGTAAACCATTATAAGCTCCTAGCTAATTAAGCATGGCATGCGTAACTATAATCTCTAATTGTCATTGCAAACATGTTTCATTCATAATAGGCTGAATCAGGAATGATGAACTAATCATATTTACAAAAACAAGATAGGTCGAGTTCATACCAGCTTTTCCTCATCTCAATCAGTTCATCATATATCGTCATTATTGCCTTTCACTTGCACGACCGAACGGTCTGGATAATAATAATAATAGTACACGTGCATTGGACTAAGCTGGAATCTGCAAACATTTATTCAAAGGAGAAGACAAGGTAATATGGGCTCTTTGTTAGATCAACAATAATGCATATGAGAGCCACTCAACATTTTCATCGTGGTCTTCTCCTCTCGACCCCCAAAGAAAAGCAAAGAATTTCAAAGAAACACACTGAAGTGTTTTTGGAGTTTTTGTTTGTCTGAAGAAAGAAAAACAATAATGAGAAAAACTATTTACACGGGAAAACTCCCAACAAGCAAAATAATAACCAGAAATATTTTGGGTTTTCTTTTAATTTTACAACTAAGCATGCATAGAAAGTAAACTAGCTACAACTAATTTTTTTGGCTTTCTCTTAAGGTTTTTCAAACACAAGAAGAAAGCGAAAAAAAGAAATAAACTAACATGGATAATACAATGAAAGAGTATGAGCACCGACAACTAAAATGAGTGTGTGAACATGAATGTAATGTCGGTGAGAAATACGTACTCCACCAAGCTTAGGCTTTTGGCCTAATTTGGTCTACACCCATGGAACAAAGTACCCCTCTCCGGTGTACTGAGGAGGATCCTGGGGGGTTCCACTGGTTAGCGAGCTCCTGTGGATCCCACTGATAAATAGACTCCTGATATGGATCCCGTGATGGCTCTAGCTCAGGAGGTGGGGATCGTGTCCCCTCCCAATATCCATGAATGTCCGCGGGCAAAACGAAGTACCTGCCTGAATATCGAACAAAATACGTGCAGGCAAGGTAATAATCTGAAAGGTGACCTCGCTAAATACCAGGTTATAAATAAGTCTCTTTTCCTCATCATGGCAAATAAACTTATGTCCTACCATGCTATCATAATATAAATGTATAGTGGATAGCAATTTCTCCTCTTTTTCATAGTGCCTAATGGGTATCTCAAAGTGTTTAGCAAGGCGGGAGGCGAAGATACCTCCGAAAATAGGACCCTTTGTATGGTTTAAACTCAACCGTTTAGCGACCATAGCGCCCAAACTGTAAGTTCTATCTCTATGTACAGCGTGGCGCAAAATGGCCAGGTCAGGGTGAGGGAGTCCTGGACTAAGGGGTCCTCGGGCGTCCGGCCTGTTAGCTGTGGGCCGGACTGATGGGCTGTGAAGATACGAAGACCGAAGACTCCACCCGTGTCCGGATGGGACTCTCCTTGGCGTGGAAGGCAAGCTTGGCAATCAAATATGAAGATTTCCTTTCTCTGTAACCGACCTTATGTAACCCTAGATCCCTCCGGTGTCTATATAAACCGGAGGGCTTAGTCCGGATAGAGAGACTCATAACCATAGTCATACAAGCTAGACTTCTAGGGTTTAGCCATTACGATCTCGTGGTAGATCAACTCTTGTAATACTCATATTCATCAAGATCAATCAAGAAGGAAGTAGGGTATTAGCTCCATAGAGAGGGCCCGAACCTGGGTAAACATTGTGCCCCCCGTCTCCTGTTACCATCGATCCTAGACGCACAGTTCGGGCCCCCCTACCCGAGATCCGCCGATTTTGACACCGACACAGGGCCACTAAGGCCTCCACTCTCCCCTCGACCAACTAAACATCTCCCAACAAATAATGAGTAATAGCGTAAAACAGGGAAATGTATACTAGCCACTCTCGCTCCCGACACTCCTCGGGTTTCCCCTATGGTAATTTCACAATAAAACCTTCCACGTCTCTAGGACGTGGCTCATCGATGTTACCCTCATAAGGTAACTTGCAAACCTCACAAAAGTCACATAGCGACATCTCTTTATGCTCATCATATAAATGAAACTCTACAGTGGGTAGTGATCTCCTAACATGAAAATGAAAATTTTGCACGAAAGTAGTGGTGAGTAGGAGATACTGATCACACTGGTCGAGGAGGAAGTCGGTGATGCCTGCATTCCCAGCCAGATAATAGAAATCGTTGTAAATTCCGGTTGCTTGTAAGAATGCATCACATGGCCATTCACACGGCCAAATCTCTGCGGCGCGAGGAAGATTATACTTGGGCTTTTACTTCTCCTCATTTTCTTTTTCCTTCGAACCCCGGCTCGAGGAACCTCTCAACAATCTCCTCATCCGTTTCAACCTCTAAAAATTTTTGAAATTTTTAGCGACTCACAATAAAAGTGAACCAAACTCAACAAAATTGATAACAACTACTCCTACAAGTGCCTAGAGGCTATATCATGCATCAAAACTACTTTGGACCTTATAAATTTGACATGCAAGCTCAAGAACAAGGTCACCACAATAGCAAAAATTTGCAATGAATAAAGCAGTAGAACAAAAACTAATTGGACCATTGGAGGAGTCACATACCAAAGAACAATCCCCCAAAGCAAATTTGTGAATGGAGCCTTGAGCAAGGAGATTTAAAATGGCACCAAGATGAGCAAGAACACAAGTTTGAGCAATGGAGTGATTTTTTCTGGAGGAAGAAGGAGTGGATGGGTGCTGGAATAAGTGGAGGGGGCCACGTGGGGCCCACAAGGACAGGAGCGCGCCCCAAGGGGGTGGGCACGCCCTCCACCCTTGTGGCCAGCTGGTGAGGCCCCACTACAAAAAAATACACTTCTGTGATGATACGTGTTTGTCACAGTAGGTCGCGTTTTTTGTCATGCATGTACATCCATGACAAATTTATGACAGAATCAAGATAGTCATACCTGTGCTGTCATAGTGTTCCATGACATTACCAAAATTATCATCACGGAAGTGTCCACTTCCATGACGATAAATCGCGCGTCACAGAAGTGCTTTCGTCAAGGGTGACCGACACGTGGCATCCACCGTAACGGAACGCCGTTAAGCTATCGGGTCGGGTTTTGGATCCGATAACCCGTTAACAGCCCCGACCAATGGGGATTTTCCACGTGTAAAATCATCATTGGCTGGAGGAGACACGTGTCAGGTCTGCGTTGGCACAGGTGTCACTCATCCAATGGGCGAGACGCGCCTATGATATGTTGACACGTGGACCAGCCCATCAAGTTTAAATGGGCCGGCCCAACTGAAGGCCCACAAGATTTTGCGGACCATAATGGGCCGGCCCAGCTAAAGGCCCACGAGCTTTTGCGGACCATAATGGGCTGGCCCAGCTAAAGGCCCACAAGATTTTGCAGGCCATAATGGGCCGGCCCAGGTAAAGGCCCACAAGATTTTTGTGTGCCATAATGGGCCGGCCCAGGTAAAGGCTCACAAGATTCTTGCGGATCATAATGGGCCGGCCCAGCTAAAGGCCCACAACATTTCGCCGACATTAATGGGCCGGCCCAGCTGTAGGCCCACAAGATTTTGAGGACCCTAGTAGGCCGGCCCATTAACTAGCTGCCATGTTTTGGGCCAAATGCCGGCCCATATTTGATCCGGTCCATTAATGGCCTGCCACGCTCCAGGCCTAATAGTGGCCCATATGAGATCCGGCCCGTTAAAAGCCTACCACGTTCTGGGCCAAATTACGGCCCAGATCAGGTTCGGCCCTTTAAGAGGCTTTGGGCTCAATTATGGCCCATATCATATTCGGCTCGCCAACTGGACACTATGCTTTTGGGCCCACTTGCTAAAAGCCCACTTAGTAATTCGGCCTGATATTAGTTTTGGCCTGTTAAGGGCCCGTTTAACATTTCGGCCCTATATTAATTTCGGCCTGTTAAAAGCCCGTCATATAGTTGGGCCTAACTATGGCCCGGTTTGCATCCGGCCTGCTCGCAGCCGATATCTGATTGGGCCAAACAAGGACCGAGACAATTTTGGCCTGTTAAAAACCTGTGATTTGATTCGCACAATCATGGGTCGGGGTTCATTTCGGGCTGCTGCCGTCCCGTGAGCTGTTCGGCACGTTTCAGGCCCAACCTACATCGTGATTGCATGACGGCCCGATTATGTACCGTAATTTTATGGTTTGGCCGGTTTACTGCAAAGACAGGATATATATACAGTAAAATAACTGCAGCATCATGAATAAGAAAAACCTAGACTATACAATAAAGAAATTACGACATATTACATCCACTGGGCATCAAAGTTCGCCACTATGATAATAAAGCACAAGCAGATAGCAGATTACATACACTGGGCATCAAAGATCGCCACCAGTGCAAATAAACACGCCGACAAAATAATATACAAAACCGACAGCACTTCAATAGAGTTCAAGAAAGGTTAGCCCTGCTGGGGAGCAGCAGCGCAAGCAGCTGAGCAAGATGATGAGACTGCGCTTGTTCAACACTTATATCTTCCTCACTCTGAAAGATAAACAAGCAGACAGATGACAGGTTTTGCACATAAAAGTATTAGTGCTGACAATTCATCACATTTCTTACTGACGAATAAAGTGACACAGTTTAAAATTGCATTAACACAATATGGTATTGTTCAGGTCAAGACATGGCAGGAAATGACATTGTGAAGGAGTTGGCAGCTTCACGACACCAGTGGATTACAGATCAAGAACTCATAAGTATCAATGGTTAGTGTGTTGTCAATTTATACCATTTCAGATTGGCAAATAAAGAGACGGTTTAAATAATAGTAGAATGATATGACATTGTTCATAGTTAAGACATTGCAGAATATGACATTGTGCTGTAGTGGGTAGGTTCACCACACCACTGGATTACGGATGAAGAACAGAAGCATACATGCAGTGCAAAACAAGATCAATTGCTCTGTATAGTTTAATTTACATGGTATGAAGAAGGAACTTGGTTGTACAACTGAAAACTTAAATTGAGAAAGGACAAACTTTTGTTTATGAACTACATAATAAACTTTAAACAAGCAATTTGATGCAAACACCAAAAATAAACAGCTGTTGCAGTCATGTCTAACCAAATATATACAACAAAGTTTGAAGGCTTGAGATGGACAAACTTACATTATTGGTGAAGACGGGCTCTATAAAGGCCTTGTCCATGCTGATGGGGGGGCAATTCAAGAAGTTTACCACAGAATCTTCTTCAAAAGCATTGCCTTTATTCTACATTTTGTTAAGAGTAAATATAGATGTGATAATATACGAAAAAATGGAGAATATTTAAGATAAGATGAAGAGTGATGCTACATAACTAAGTAGCTATAAATGTAAGTGCAGCGATACAGGCAAAAGGTACAGCCAAGAGCAATGCACAGCTAAACTTCTTTAGTACTAACCTTATGGTAAGAGTAAATATAGATCTGATGTGTAGAAAATGGAGGGCAAAGGAAAATAAGCTGCAGAGTGATGGTACATGACCAACTACCTGCCATTATAAGTACACTGATAAAGGACAGCATGTACTTACAAGAACAATGCAGAGCTAAAAAAACATTGGCATTGAATATATTCTACACTAATGTAACCATTCATACAGATCAGATAATTTGGAGCGAACAATTGATAAGCAAGCTATCATGCATACTGCTGTCACATAATGAACCAGGCATGTATGCAAGTACAGTGATACAGGACAACAGGTACTAACAAGAGCAAAGCAGCGGGCAACATATTTGCGATATCATGTCGTTCTTGTCAAACTGGAATTCTTCTTCGAGCAGATTTCCTGCAAAAAAGATCCGTAAGGCACATGCGGAAAAGTAGAAGTTCAAATTGTCATGTGATTTCATAGACAGTACCTCATCCTGGGAACAAGACCAGTGCATAACAAGGTTTTTCCATTCAATGTCTTCTAAATTTAGCACAGGAGACTTCACCGGAAATTCGTTTATAGACTTGCCATCAAAGTGTGATTTCCTCATGTAACACCGATACTACTGCAATGCTTCCTTGAAAAGCACAAGCAAGCTTTGCTCGTCATGACTATCCAGATTGACCATTGCCTAGTTAGAACAATGTAATGTAAATCATTGATGTGTTCAATCAGCAGAAAACAGGAAAATAATAACCATGAATAATAGCACTTACACGTAAGTTGGACAGGAAGATGTGAAAATGGTGTTTGTCTTCACAATAATCTTCCCATGATGGGAATATATGCACGTAGTCCCTAACAACATTGAAAGCATTGTCTTTTAAACTGGGAATAAATGGAATGGGGTTATCTGCAGGAATTGGCCGTCTCTGCAGTTGGGATAGGTCTTCGGCCGGTGGACTTGCTGTACTTTTTGCTGGAGTGGGATTTTTCTATGGTACGGCTGGTGCTATGGCAAATGAAATCGGTATACCTTTTGCTGGAGTGCAGGTCCTGTGTGGTGGGGCTAGTGGTGTGGCCAGTGAAGTATGGGTACAATCTGCTGGAGTCGGTCCTACGTTTTGTGTCACTGGTTGTACAGCCAATATAAGTGGGGTGATGTCTGATTTCTCCGGCACCACCACGTTTTTCAAGGACTTTGCTGGTGCTCCTTCAGGTTCGGTAATCACCCTCTTCCTTTTTGATGTCTGATGCACAAGAACAACATTTGAGTGGAAAAACATGGTATGATGACAGATGGAATATGTATTGATAATGGATGGGCATGGCATCTCGACATATATGATGAGTAAACTAAGCAGATGGCGGTGCAACAAAGTAGAAGAAATGCAAGACAACATATGCAAGATACCCGCAATCAATAAAACATTGCCAAATTATAATAGGCACCTTGATGGGTGAACAGGACAGGCCATCTTCCTTTGACTCCTCGAGGTTAGAATAGTCATTAGGATCATATTCTGAACAAGAATCAACAGATGGGGAGCGTATGAGTTTCATTGCATCCAGAATGGCACTCAATGCCTTGGTGCCAATTTTGTAAGTCATTGCAGTGTTTAGCTTCAAGAGTGGACAGCTGCTAGTGCGACACAAAGCAGCTACACAGATCATAGTGTAGATATAACGGGAAAACCTTAAGCATCAGAGTAAAATCAGCAAAGTGGAACTGCTGGAATATATGTGCTAGTATTGCCGGTACGGCTAGAAAAGCTTCGGATACCAGCTCTCTTCAAGTGAAGGTGCGGTACTGTTAATATCAGTGTAACTCTCAAAGGCGACACAGCTCCTCGCATTTCCTTGCTATTCTTATAGGATTCAAGTGGGCAGGCCACTACAAATCCTATTCCTATCTTTACAAGATCCTACGAATCAAAGAGGCTCAAACTGTCCATCACAACCGACCGTATAGACCTCTACACTGCAAATGTCCATGCTCATCTTCAGTACAACGAACATATTGTACTACTATCATACTCCCTCTGTTCCAAAATATAAGTCTTGGTAGAGATTTCTACTATGGATCACATACAGATGTATCCAGATACATTTTAGAGTGTAGATTCACTCATTTTGCTCCATATGTAGTCCATGGTGGAATCTATACAAAGACTTGTATTTAGGAACGGAGAGAGTACATATTAAAGAAGAACGGAAGAGGAACATGGTAAAGAAGAGCAAGCAGATTTTGGATAATAAAATGTTGGTTGCGCAGTGCCCACACATGATGAACCAGAGCGCATTAAGAATGCAACTCCCAGCTGTCTCTCGACCATTTCAGGCGGTTGGATGAAGATCCTACGTCTCCTAACCCTTCTTCTTCCTCGTCTCTGATTCTTCCCATACAGAACACCGCACGGGCCGCCAGCCGGACCACCGGCCACCACCGCCTGTGTTCCTCCGCCACCCCCACCCCCCACCCCCGCCCCAACCCCCACCCACGTCGAGTTTTCTTTGTTCGGCGAGGCCCCACAACCACCCGAGCCCCTTTGATCGCACCGGTGAACTCCGGCGAGCTCTGAAAAATCGACTGACCCAATTTTGAAATTTAGTCTACTGTGATTTAACTAGTGTGGAATATAAAAGGGGAAAACCATAAGCATTGGGATTATAGTGTTGAGCGTGCCATGGCGGATCTGAAGGTGCAAACCAGACAAAGGCAACTTCGCAACCAAGACAAGAAATCAGAGTAAAGCAGTGGCGATCTATTTTCTTGCTGCGATAAATAAGTTGAGCAGATACGAAAGAGTACCGCCTCTGGTGCGGCGCCGTGTACGCATCTACTGAGAATTTGACGGTGCTGCGGTAGCGATTTCTATCGGCGGCGTGGAAGCAGATCTAGGAGGGTAGACGGTGGCGGCGGGGCGCGGTGGACGAGACGGTCGTAGGAGCGGCGCCGGCAAGGTGGACGACGGCGGGGATGAAGCGAGAGGACGGGATGCAAGGATCCCGGTCCGAAGCCGTAGATGAGAGAGGTCGATCTCTTGTAATGGACGGCGGCATCGGGGTATCAGCTCCGGCATGGTGGAGGAGGACGGCGGTGGATGGGGTGGCGGACGGCGGCGGACGGAGGAGGATGGGGTGGAGAGGGTGTTTTGGCGCCCACGGAGTACGAATGGGGAAAAGGGAATTAGAGAGGAAGGGGGAACCATGTATTCAGGGCGCGCTTGTCTCAAATGCAAGGAAATTTACAAACTTAGCCCCCGTTTCAAATTTCTACTACATCACAGCAACATTAGTCGGTTGGGGATAGGACGGTAATCTCGCATACACCGAATATTTGCCGACGAGAGTTTGTTTTTGGCGCCCACCGTGTATGAATATGAATCGGGGAGGGAGTCGATTTCGGCCGAGGACACACTGTGTTTTGGCGCCCATCGTGTATGAATCCGGGTGAGAGGCGGTTACGTCACGTTTGGGTGAAATTACAAACCTACCCCTATCGAAACCTATAGAAATCCAGCAGATAGGCTTTGCGTGGCAGGGATAGGCAGTAGTGATTTTATCTCGCAGATTTTGGTTTCGGGCGGTTACTGCGACTTTCCCCGCTTCGTTCAAATTTTGCAGAGTGCACGTTTACCGTGCCAACTCAATTCGAATCCCGTTTGTATTCTATTTTTTTCGGGCGGGATCCATTTTCAATTGGAATTACATTCTATATACATCATTTTTTTATATACTTTCAAAAGCACAACAAAGAATTCTGCTCCTTTGTATGTATAATATGATTTACAAATACAACGATCTCGAAATCTTAAGGTTGAATTCGAAAAAAATTAACCAAATTATGTTCTACTAAAATGTATGGATCAGTAATATCTACATATTAAATAACATAGATGTGCGTGAATTCATATGAGTATGCATGTTTGATAGATCAATTTTGGTTCGAGTATGGACTACATGTATCATCATCTCGAATTCAAATATTTGAATCCCTTTTTTGTTCACTCCTTTCACGCCCATCTCTCTCGCATGCATGCTCCTTCAGGTAGCTATCACTCTCTTTTCTCCAGCTCACCCACACGCTCACTTCATGTTTCTCCTATCCTCGCAAACATGGTCTCTCGACGTCTCCCTTGAGAAGTGTCACACTCTCCCTATCATTATACATTACATGGTTTTCATTATCTCTCACGTCTCTACTGTTCTCTGGTATCACTCGGTACCTAAGCTTTCTTTTTCACCGCCACACACACAGTCTCCACTCGTCTTTCACTTTGTCTTTCTCTCTATGGGATTCTCTCTCACACCCTATATGTCTCTACATATGACTCATACCACTAAAATTACTCTCTCTCTCCTGTAGACACAACATTTGTTGCGGTCTCCTTTTCGTCTCCATCCCAGACTGACATTATTCATTTGTTTACCGATCAAACAACCCCGACTACCGTCTCCTCTCTCTCTCTCACACACAGACACACACACACACACAACTCCTGCTTCCACTCCCCTTCCCGACTACCGTCTCTCTCTCACACACACAAAACTCTCGCTTTCGCACCCCGACTCGTATTTCTCTCACAAACATTTATCGACTAGCTAGCCTCTAGATAGGTTTATACACCCGCACACCCGTGCTTCCACCATCGCATACATGTCTCTCTCCCGCTCCTTGTATCTATGTAGATTTTTCTTCCCTTCTTGAGATAAGCCCTCTCGATCGTGCACGCACACACTATCGCCTCATTTTAAGCTAATACCTATCGCACACACACTCCTTGTGTCTTTGTCACACATGCACTCCGTCCTCCTCCACTCTCCCTCTCTCTCACACACACATGGGCTTTTTGCAACAACTAGCAAGATGCCCATGCGTTGCACGGAAAGATGCATTTGTATGAGTAGTTTATCTTGTGGGGGAAAAGGATGAACGAGGGAAGGCCTTATTTGCAAATGTGGAGAGGGGTGTGGGTATCTTTTTGCAAAATTGCCATAGTTTCCTTCCTATCCGTCAGATATAGATCGGACGGCCTATATTGCAGGATGGCAGGCACACGATCATCACCGACAATGCTTTTTATAAGAGTAGGGATAAAAAATAGAGTTGGTGATGATGGTGGGCCTGCCATCCTGCAATGTAGGTCGTCCGATTTATATCTGACGGATAGGAAGGAAAATATGGCAATTTACCCGCACTCTTCACCACATTTGCAGATAAGGCCTTCCCTCATTCATCCTTTTCTCCCACAAGATCTTGATGTTCCATGCAACGCACGGGCATTTTGCTAGTAAGAGTAGAAATTAGACATATACCACTTCTCGAATCTTGAAACCAACAACATTCCTCCCTTATCTCATCAAAACCGCCAAAGGAATATATTTTGAGTGAAACATAACATATTTTTAGTGATATACGTATTTCAAAACTAGACTTTTTTTCTATCAAATTGGTGAATATGTATTAATCTACTTTGATCGTGTGGCAACGCATTGGCACATTGCTAGTAGTTATTATAATTTTTTGGACACCAGACAAACGGTGGAGTACATATACGAAGAGAAGAGGCGCACGCACGCAGTCGGCCTCTCGCTGTCTCGCACACATGAGTGTTACATAAAGGCGACGTTAACAAATAAACCCTAAAACCCTAGGTGCACGATTGCTGCATTCGCGGGTACCGAGTACGTGGTGGAGCACCTTTGTAGGAATAGTCAGCTCGCGTGATAATTTGATCCGTAGGAGTTGATGGTCGGGACCACAGGTGAACGACTTGGAGCACGGTGGCTCGCTAGTTGCCACAGATCGAGTAGCCACGTTTAAAATATCGTTTTTTAGCGGGGTTAAGAGTTCCGATTTTCAATGGCGCGTTATAAGTACTAAGTAGTTTTTAGAACGATTGGTATGGAGCGAAAATGGAATTCATAGTACTACGTACCTCCTTGGCGTATGGGTGTATGTTTTTTTGCGATGGAGGTTGTATGGGTTTATGTTGCGAGATGTTGAACCTGGTAGTTCTAGGGCAAATACTATGGTTTAGATTTAGATGCTGGTTTTCAGTAATGAAAATCGGAAGGGGAAACCCTTCTTTGATTAAAAAAAAACTACTACCTCCATTCTGGTTTACTAGTCCCCATCGTACTTTGGGTCAAAGTTTGTCCAGGAATTTTACTTGTAAAATGTGAATGGAAAACGAGATTTTGTTATACCCAAACAAAAAAGGACTGGAGGGAGTGATTGCTCTGACACGGACGCGACCTCTCATAGCGCAGGCATTGAACCGGCGCGCCGGCCAAGAGGGCCGCACTCGCTGCAGGCCCGGCTGAGCACGCCTCCTCGCCGCGTGCAACCAGCTTAAGACTGCCCCGCCTACCTTCATTGAAACCGCGCGTGTGCCGGCAACACGTCCTTCTGCGAGCCGGCAGGCATTTTAGAACACAAAAAATGACTAAAATATAATTAATTTACGCATGGTCTTGACTTGTTGTGGTCGCCGTCTTCGATCTGCTCGATGCCCTCTTTGAAGATTGAGGTGTTGTGCATGTTGGGGTGCAAAGAAGCACAAGCGAGAGTGGTCGCCGTATAACCTTGGATGGGGATGAATTGTGTGCTCGGGGGAGTGTGTGTGTGTGTGTTGTGCTGCGTGTGTCTGTGTGTGTGTGTGTGTCAGATATTGAGAGAAAACAAACCTAAGGAGAGAAATGGGTATTCACGAAGAGATTGTGCGGGCCTTGAGGTGGGCAGGGGCCGGGTGAGGGTGTCAAAATGTGCGCGTTGATGCATGTGTAGCATGCGACCGTGCGAGGGACGGACGAATCGAGAGAGATGGTTGTTGTGTTACGGATGCTCCTCTCTCTGTCTCTCTCTCCCTCTCTCTCTCTCTCTCACACACACACAAGTAAACTAGAAGACCGTTCTCTCATGTATACACAACGTATCGGCATCTGTCTATGTCTCACTCATGCATGATCATTTGCACATTCACACCTCTCTATGTCTGTATCACACGCACACCGTCTCCACATTGCCCTTCCGCCACAACACACATATGGACACATACACACATTCTCTCTCAGTCACACACACAAAATCAGTATTAAAAAAAACTAGGGCGCACCTAAAACGTCCAAATCCAAATAAACATGAACTGGAGCTAAATTCAAATATATGGAAATATTGCAGCGTCAAGAACTTTCACAGGAAAAAAAGTTGAGTAACATTCGAGGATTGTTTTCACACACACAAAAAGGTTCGGTGGATGTCCTTCGAGCGCGACACGGTGACGCACCATTCAATCGACCGCGCGGCCGCGGTTCACGCGCTTGCACAGGATTCCATATCGTGGTTGTGGTACTAACTAATAGAAGCGCTGCCTAAGTCTAATGTTTACGTGTACTAGTATGGTTTTCTTTCAAGTTTGACCAACCTTATATATAAAACTAAAGTAAGCTCCCACACGCGCACTCATCAATATGCCGCCGCCGCCGTTGCGCATGCCGGCGCTCGCCTGCTCCGGCCAACAATTTCTCGCCCATCACCGCCGTGTCGCCGCCATCCCTGTGCCATGAAGCCGAAGGCTCGCCCGCTCACGTCGTCTGCAGTCCCTCCTCGCGATGCCGCCGCGCTGCCAAGCACGCGAGCAGCTGGTGGAGTCGCGTCTATGCACGCAGCGTACAAAGAGAAGGACGAGCGCGTGCTCTAGCACGCCGGCGAGGAGGAACTAGCGTGTCATTGTCGTCTCCGCCCGCGCGGAGGAGGCGTGCATGGTGGCTGTCGCGGCGGAAGCCGGTCGCGCGCGCGTCGAGGCCGCAAACCGGGTGCGGACGTGGAATCTACCTTCGAGACCTTGAATGCCACGTGGATCCTGCAATCTGAAGGAGCAATTTGGGTCAGTCGACTCATGTGAGCCGTTTGATGCAACATGGATGGCTAGAAGGGCTTCTTCCACCTCTTCTGTCGCCTTCTTCCTTCGCTCCGTCGAACTTCTTTCACAAATCGACTGACCCAAATTATACTACTAGTACGAACGTATTAAGTACAGTAGGAACACGAAGATACGAGCAGTAGTACCAACTGCAAGAAGAACAGTAGTAAGACATAGTACTAGTACTATTGTACGTACTAAAGAGTTCAAATAACGAGAAAGAACATAAACATAGTTCTGCTGGGGCCTCAGCACAACACACCCTTGAAAATAAACTAAGCAACTAGTCCGCTTGACACTGCAGTAGAACCAGCATGAGCGACGGCACTGCCACCTACTCGGAGTCTGAGTCCACGTCCTCGACTTCGTCCTCGTCCCTCTTCCTCTTCCTCTTCGCCGACGCTTCTTTGCTTGAACCGGACACTGGGCTCTGCTTCTTCATCCAACCCTTGTAGATATTTAAACAAAGGTAGGCATCCATTGCTGCATACAGGATGTGATCTTCATCTAATGTCTTCGACTCCCATGCATGATGAAACTCGTGATGAGGTTTCTTCAGTTTAGCGTACGAAGGATCAATCATGGCTGCTGCCAGGGTCAGCATTGAAGGTTGAGAGGAGGACACCAGGCTTGCCTTCTGGAGATCGAAGGGCTGGCCTACAACGAGACCTATCCGACGCAGGACATCCCTGTCGTTCTTAAAGCCTACAGTAACGAATTTCACTCTTTTGTCCTTGAGGAAGCTCTTAAAATCCTGGCACTCAACGTCGGCATGGCATATGTGGTAGACCAAGCAAACGTTATGTACGCAAACCTGGATCATGGCGGGCTTCTTCCTCTCTTCGTCCTTTAGATCCTTCTCTCATCCCAGGACTGTGGTGTACTCAACATCTAGCCCAGCGACCCACTCATCCGTTGAACTGTTGAACATGCGTAGGAAGCGAGCAAGCCATGCTTTCACCGTCTCGGATCCACGTGTCTAGATGACGATGAACTGATCGCCGGTGGTGGCTCTAACCTGGTACTCAGCGGCGACCATGGAGATTTGGGAGGCCATGGATTTTGGAGGAGGGTTAGGAGAAGTTGAACTGTTGTACCCCGCAAAAAAATTGGGAGCGAACTAATGTGAAAGGACGGGACGACTGGGAGCGAACTGTTGTAAGGTAGAAGACGGGGACGAGTAGGGCGTGCGAACGGCGTGGGGTTGCTGGCTTGCCCGGTGGATAAACGGCTGCAAGCCCCCAAAGAGTTCTCGAGAACTATGCGGGACCCACTAGATGCCATGTCTACTAGACCCATATCGTAGGCCTGACGGTATAGCTTCTGCCTGTTCGCACGCCATGCCAGCGCATGGATGTAACTTCACTTAATTCCGTCAAACGTCGCGCCTCCCACGACCTTCGCCTCCCTCGCACGGTCGCGCCCTTTGAGACTTCGATCGGCTATAAATGAGCAATTTTTTTGCCTTTTTTTTAGACAAGCAATTTTTTTTGCCTACTCCGCATGCATGATACTCCCTCTGGTCCTTTTTACTCCCGTCAACCGTTTGCAAAGTGTTTGACCAAATTTATACTTTTTTTTTGAACACCACCTTATATTAATTAACCAGCAACACCAGTACACTCATTCGATACAATATTCACCACACAGGGCGGTACGTTATTTACAAGAATACCATCTAATCTATTGTCAAAGCTATACTTAGCGATTAAGTGTGCCACCTTATTGGCCGAACGGCTAATCTTTGACAATTGAAGATTGTTGATCAACTTCGAGATGCTCAATGCTTTCATCTTCAGGTCACGCATAGCAGACCTGTCATAGTCCCCCGATGCAAGAGACGCTACCACAAAAGCGCAATCAGTCTCTAAAATTACAGGATTATGAAGAGAAATACCTATGTAGAGACCGGCAATGCAAGCCCTAAGCTCCGCTTCCTCCACGCTTTGACAGGCATCAATGAAATCCCAAGACCAAATTTATACTAAAAATATCAATATCTACAATACTGATTATAATGAGTACAAGAACTACGTTTTATAATGAGTGTAAAAATATTTATTTGACATTGTGAATGTTGACACATTTTTCTATAAGTCTGGTGAAAGTAGAGGTACATTGACTTCAGACAAAACTTAAATGCACAATGCAGACTAGTTCCTCCGTCCAGGTGCGTGCCATGTCCTATCTTGTCATCACAACAAGGTTAGCTATTAGGCTGGCCATAGTGGGGGTAACATAAGTAGTATCATGCACTTGGACTCGCAAACATGCTAATGTGGTAGGCAATTAAAGAAGAGAGAGATGGTTATAGTAACATAGGTAGATACCGTAACATAATAAATGTGATGCTACTATGTGTCATGCATGGCACTAAATGAGACCACCTATGATACTAATCTATGATACTATGCACTATAGAGGTAGTAACATAGACTAGTAACATATGCATGTTACTAGTCTAAGTTACTCCCCACTATGACCAGCCTTAGAGTACCACTACCTCCCTTCTAGTTTAAAGGGCTCGATTCAAAATTTTCACCTACTCTTAGCAAGATAGTAGAGGCGGTGGAATAGTTTTTGAAGTCTGCAAAAGTACTCAACTAGTGTTGTCGTTCTTCACAAAAAAATGTGTTTACCAATGCATGCATGAACACTAGTTACTCTAACCCCCCTCTCTTCTTTAATTCTTTGCCACATCAGCATGTTTGCTATTCCCGTGTGCATGATACCAGCTAAGATACCACCATTATGGCCAGCCTTAATCATCGCATGCAATAATTTAGTGCACCTTGAAATATGAACATGTGTGGGGCGTGTATGTTTTTAATGACTTGAGACTATACCTAGCCCGGCATGCAAGATGACTTATTATGCACCGTTCCCCATACCTGCAGGAAGCCCGTTCATCTCCAAATCTTTTCCTCTCCATGTGTGGAAACAATATGCCTGCCAAACTCTCCTTCTCCCTCCGGCGGTCCCACCCCGTGTGAAAAAATCTGCATGCATCACTCTCCTCCCCCCACGCTCGTCCAATCCGTTGTGACCAGCAATATTTCCACCCCTTCGCTCCCCCGTAATTTACTCCAACAAATAAGGCCACGTAGCTGTTACTTAACTGCAGGTGCATTGGATCACTGCATATGGGCCCAACAGGGGTCTGGCCACATGTCAGTGACGCAACTGGACCTGCTGTTAAGTCCGTGCAGCTCAGTCCATATCTTACGTAGGTGTGACATTGCTCGCTATAAATACTGCGCCTCCCACGACATCGCTATCTCCTCCCCATCACGTTCACGTTCATCACTATCTCCTCCCCCTCCCTCTCACGTCGACCACCATGGCATCGCCCCTCCCAAGCCCCAGGACCCCTCGCTGCACCGCGCGGACGGTCACGCGTCACCGTTCCGTTCCTCGCCGCCACTAGTCGAGGAGGACGCGTCGGTGTTCCGCTCCTCGCCGCTACGCGACGCATCGCCATTCCGTTCCTCGCCGCCACTAGTCGAAGAGGACGCGTCGGCGTTCCGCTCCTCGCCGCGACGCGACGCGTCGCTGTTCCATTCCTCGCCGCCACTAGTCGAGGAGGACGCGTCGGCGTTCCGATCCTCTCCGCGACGCGTCGAGGTGGACGCGTCGGCGTTCCCAATCTCGCCAGCACGCCCACCCGAGGACGCGTCGGCTCCCTGCTACGAGGAGAATGTCGTGCCGCCCGCCGAGCCCCCCAGCCTTGAGGAGCTTTGGAAAGAAATGGATGTCGCCTTGTGGGAGGCTTTGCCTCCAGCAGAGCACGCCAAAATAGAGGCGAAGAAGAAGGCCGAGGAAGAGAAGCGCACCGCGGAACAAGCTGCCTGGGAGGCCTATGTCGCGCCCGAGAGAGTCAGGCAATTGGCTCTTTGGCAGAAGGCTCGTGCGAGGGCCGTGAGGGTGGCAGAGGACGCCCGTGCCGACGCCCTGAGTGCAGTCGGGCCCAAGCGCCTCATCTACGCTTGGCGGTACGTGGACCGGGTGCACACTTCCAGCGAGGAGGAGTACCTGTTGGCGCCGGATCACCACACCGGTGAGATCGCGCTCGCCCGCCGGCAAGCCGCCAATCAGCACCTCGTGAGTTGCGAGGCTGAGGAAGAGGCGTTGTGTCGGTGCGCTAGGAAACGGCCGCGCACCAAGGCACTCGTGGCGCGCCGCAAGCGCTCCTGCGAGCGTCGTGGCTTTTAGGAGGAGTATAATTTTTGTTTCGTAAGGCGATCTCATTAGTTTTGGGACGCAAATGATAAATCCTGAACGTTCAGGAATTTTTAGCGTCCTTAATTAAGTATGTAAAAGGGAAAGTTTGGAAACCTTGTGTATTCATACGCATTTTGCAAGTACGTGCATATAACACAAACTTTACTATATACTATTGCACTACACGTCTCTCTCGATATATGCTTGCAGACTGTGCTACTCCCTCTGTCCAGGTCAATAAGTCATCTTTGGTTGTGCACCGTGACCAAGAAGGAGGGAAGACTTACACACCTAGACGGAGGGAGTACTACTATTACTTATGTACGTGCAAATGCACGTTTTAATATTACGATGCGGTTTTTGTAAAAGTAGAAAAACAGCACTAGTCAAGCTTGTGAAATGATTCAATGCAAAACAAATGCAAAAATGCTTGTTTGATTGTTTACTTTTAGCTTCCTTTTCTGTGGTTATTTCTCTGTCGTACTTTGTACGGAGTATCTCACTGGTTGGAAAGGCATGCAAATTCCCAAACCGCTTTCTACACCCTGTATCAAATTTTTTGCCTAACAAGTTGTGCCGTGCAATTGGAATTCCAACTTGAGTACTACTACTAGTAGGAGTTCCAGGGGCTAGTTCTTTTAGGCTTCTAGATTAGTAATCCCAGAACTACTACCTCCGTCCTGGTTTATTGGTCCCCATTGTAATCTGTGTCAAATTTTGATCATAAATTTAACTAATGAAATGTTAGTGCATGTCACATGCACTACTCCATCCGTCTAGATGAGTAAGTCATCTTAGGCTGTGCACCGTGACCAAGGAGGAGGAGAAAATGAGAAACCTTAATGTTTATTTGCTAATTAATAGTATTGCATGCAATGAACTAACCACTGCATGTCGTGTTTGATATCTCAAGTCATTAAAAGCATGCACACTCTTTATCTCTTATTGGATGATATGTCAAGAAACAAGAAACGAGGTATGGAGTAGAAGTTAATGCACCGCGCCTAAGTGTTTTGGGATTATTTGGTTTTCATAAGATGACTTACACACCTAGACGGAGGGATTACAATGGTGAGGAATAAACCAGTTAAATCTTTGGTCAAATTTAGCACAAATTACAATGGTGAGGAATAAACCAGGACAGAGTAGTAGTTTAGAAGCCCAAATAAATGAGTGAGGCGCCTTATTGTTACTCTCCACTGTGACTAGTCTTGTGGGAAAAGCTGGGGAAGCCGCCAAAAGAACTGGCCCTAGGAGTTGTAGCTAGGGATCGAGTGTGCGAGATGAACCGGAGAAAGTAAATGCAGAGAGATGAAATGCAAAAAAGACGGAGGGATGTGATGGTTGCTTGTCCGTTTATTTTACCAGGCCACTTATTACTGGGAGTGGTTGGGTTTTGTGATCTGACGGCTTTACTGCCGCGCCACGAGCGGGGTGAGAGGTGAGACTCCCATGCAGCGCCGCCCTCTACACTTGTACTACATCGGTCGTGGTTTATTAGTCCCCCATTGAATTTGACTGAAGATTTAACTAACAAAATGTTAGTGCATGTCAACAAAAACTATATCGTTGGATTCGTATTTGAACATAGTTTTGAATGATATCATTTTAGGTGACATGCATCAGCATTTATCGTACTATATATAATGTTAGTTCAATTTTTGGTCGTACTAATCTATAGTAGTAAGGTGCCTGTGCGTTGCACCGAAGAGTGAAATGCATTGATCGGGGAGTTGTTTATTTTGACAAAGGATGTGGGGGTCATCTCATGTGTAACGGGTATCGATAGGTTTCTTCGGATATTATTTCATCTCTAGAGCTCACAAACATCCGGGTGAAATAGATAAAAAGGTATCTTTTACAAACAAAAGCGTTCAACTGTTCAACCTGCATCCAAAACTTGTGAAGAAATAACACTTATTGTGCTTTGCAAGAAATGATCTTCAAGAATTAGTTTTTGAGTATCGATTGTTATACATGTTGGCTACAGATGACATGGCACTTTCTTATAGTCAACAGTTGGCTATACTATTAAGTAATATTAACCATGCCCTTATACACCTAGACGGAGGGATTAAATCAGGATGACTTGCAAGCGGGCAGAGGAGATGTAAGAAATGGTTCATCGTAAGTCTTTCACCAGTACTGTAGTAAAAATTCATACATGGAAGATTCTAGACTAAACCATAAACGGATACACTTTTATTCATGCGCGATACTCCAATAGAGCAAGATCCTGCATGGAAGTCTCCACATGCTTAGACAGCGGATTACATTGAGCGAAGACTAATGATCAACATTTAACTTGATAATGCGTATGTCCAGGTGAACCTCCTTGGAGTCCCCGTGCACCGCGTCGGCGGGTAAAGGATGCCATGGGTTTTCCAAGTCCACATTGGCGGGATAGTCCCAGCTCCCCAGAGTCCAAGTCCATTCGATGAGGCCGGTGTCGCCGCCCACGTGACCCGGAGGGGTAGTAACACTGACCACGCACCCGTACATCGGCCTCGTGTCAGTGTGAGCGTCAGCGGCGTCGCCCCTGACGCACATTACAGAGACGGGGCGGCGGCCTGCGCGGGCCTTGCCGGTGCCCACGATCAAGAGGAAGACGCTGCCATCCTCCTCTGAGACTAGTAGGCGGCGGTGATCCTCCAGCGACTCCGGCCTGGTGAACGGGTAGCACGTCTCGTACTTGATGTTCTCCGCCAAGGGCCAGCAGTGACCGCTGCACGCATCCATGAGGTGATGCACCATGTCCGCCGGCGAGCCACAAAACGGCATCGGGCACTCATAGCAGTGGACGAAGGGCTCCTTGGAGGCATCGACCAGGCCGTCCATGAAACGGGAGTGGCTGTAGGGGACGTTGCGCCAGTTGAATATATGAGCAAGTTACTACGAGATTTAATCCGAATAAGCACAAAATAAATCATGACGGCTATAACAGAAATGAAACTAATCATGTGGACTAGCACAGTAGTAGGATACAGAGTAGAAACATGAATTCTACCACGATTTCGAACAGGAAGGACAGAAACACATACGGTGCAACGGGAGCAGCACCGTTGGCGTTGAGGTTGTCGCCCATGTCCAAACACCACGTAGACACGGTCTTTGAGCACGGTTCATAGTTGTTCCACGCTCGGGCATTGAAGTTTATAACTATTTTAGATTAGAATATACTACTCCTCCGGTGCTAGTAGTAGAGCAGAGTCCTACTCTACTACTCTACTCAAGCAAGTTAGGGCATAGCACTGTAGGGAGTACCAGTACTGTGATCACTCAAGCAAGTTGTCTGGCATCGACATGACCCTACGCTGCTGGTATGTGTCTCGTAAGTCAAGCGGCGTGCTGTAGTCATCATCACCTGTCCACTTCCTGCAGCACATATTCGCTTCTCCATCTTTGTCCGCACATAATCTTGTCCAATCTTCCATCCCCGCTAAGGCGCCTCCCCCCTCGTCCGAAACCCAAGCACTAACAATGGCAGAACCGAGCAGCGTCTGCCGAAAGAGTGGCTGGAATTCGCTCCCCACAGAGGTAATCAAGCTCATTGTTTCGCGTGTGGACAATCTCAGTACCATGCCGCTCGCCGCGTGCTCGTCGGGGCTGTACCGTTTACTCAAAGCCCTCAGGCCGGAGCTTTTTAAGCCAACTCCTTGCTTGCTGATGCCGCCTGATCTTCAGAAACGGCGTGTCACGCTGCATAACGATCGTAGGGTGGCGAGCATCAACCCCCTTGACTGCGATCCGATCCCCGTCAGCCTCAACTACATTAACGGTATGTACTGGGTCGGCATGAACACGTCTTGGATGGTGCTCATCGACAGGTCGCGGCAGCTGGATGCTCGTGGAGGTCTACACCCGGCGATTGATCCCCCTTCCTTCGATTAACACTGCACTGCTTTGGCACCGCGGCCCAGAATACTCGGAATCTTACAGTAGCCAACATGATACCAAGTTTGATTTGCTCAAGGTTGTAATCTGCCAAGTGCCCACAAGATCTGTGAATTATAAAGACTTCAGGCTAATTGCGTTCTTCAACCGCGGTCTCGCCTATCTGACAGGTCACTGCGGTAAGTGGATAAATCTGCACGTCCATCGCAGGATCATACATCCTCCATGGTTCTCTGATGCCATTGAACACAAGGGCTTCATTTACGCTGTCGACTCCTTCTATGGCTGGACGTATTGCCGGCCTACTCCAGTCATCGCTACAAACGGCTGTTACAGCAGTATGTTACTCCCTCCGTCCCATAATATAAGAACGTTTTTCAAGCTTACATAGCTTGAAAAACGTTCTTATATTATGGGACAGAGGGAGTACTTTCCTATGATATCATGATGGCTTGCTTATATTACTGTCAACATTTGCTGAAAAAATATTCATGCTCATAACATGTTGTTCTTAAGATTGACTAAATCAAGAGCCCTTTTCTATTTGACACCAACTTGATATGATGTTGTAGGCCGCCTGGTGTCCCTACCCTTCCTAATCCTAGAACCTTTCAAAGAAAAGCGGCATGGCAGTTGCAGGTGGTTCCTGGCTCGATCAGACGACGACGAAAGATTGATGATCATTCGCACGTACCGGACGTGTTGTTTCGCGGAATACAATCACAGTCACTGCAAGGTCTTTGAACAGGATCCCAGCTTCTCTGGGCCTTCAAGAATTTTTGACTGGAGGCTGGTAAGTAGCCTTGGTACACGCTCTCTGTTTGTCGGACTGAATTATCCGATTAACCAGGAGATAACCAACGGCAAGGATCATGACGGCAGCGCGGTTTCGTTCATCAGGCAAAACTGTGTGTACACAGCGTACCATGCGTCTCTGCATGCACCATACCCTGATATGTGCCGCCACGCTCTGCAGCCCAAAGTAGGAGAGAGGGTCGCAAGTATCACACTTCGACCTGCTGGCTGGAGTTTCCCCCGTCAGGCACCCATCTAGTTCAAGCCGTCAGCCAATCTCCACAGCTTAATAAATAGTAACGTCTAACTGAGCCAGTTAGTTAGATGCGTACACTTGGTGTAGTAGGATCTTTATTTAGTTTGATGCATACACTTGTTCTTTTTTGGTAGCCCTTTTGTAATGATGGCTGATGTTTGGTTTGGAAGAGAGAGCTGCGTCTTCACTCTTCTGGCCTGCTTACTGCTTCTGTTGCACCCCCAGCCCTGGTTGCTGCTGCTGCTGTTTTCAATGTACAATCAGTAGTATATTTCGTCTGTTGGTTGAATAAATGTGTTGTCAGAACGACAAACACAATGTTTTGGAAGTCGTTGCACGGTTCGATCCTTTAGTGCCCCGTACCGTACGTAGCGCATACTATTTTTCGTACGGAACACATTTTCCACTTGTTAATAACATGCAGCCCACTGATGAAGGCCCAATAGAGAAGCCCATAATTGACTGGAAGGGAGGCTCTCACATGAATCCGGCCCAGGTACATGCTCATGGTCCCCTAAACATAAATAAATAACTAAAGCTAAATGCTCATGCACCAGTTCTTTGGGAAAATAGGTAGCCCAGTATTTCTTTTTGAAGAATACCCAAGCTAGGCCTATTTGTTTTCTCTGAATTACTGGGCTGCAAATCTTTCAAGACGAGGAGGGATGCATTCCGGCCTGGCTTAAGAGTATGGTCAATGTCTGTTAAAAGTAATATCAAAAGGGGTTGAAAATTCCAAAACAATTATAGCAAATGGGATATAAGTTTCTTTTTTTGTTTTTGTTCTTCACTGATATCTTATACGTATTTCATTGGATTTAACATGACATAGTACTAATTTATTTTTAAATTTGTTTTAGTATGGCTATTGATTTTTGGATTAAGAATATTTCATTCCCCAGCAAAAATTTGCGAATTTTCAAAATTTCCCACATATTTAGTTAATTTTTTGACCCTGGTACTGACCAGAAAATGGCCAGCAAATTCTAAAAATGGAAAATGATCTGCAATAAATTCCATATGAATTAGAAAATGAGTAAAAATTATAAAAAATAATAGCAAATGGGCTGTACACGCCACAGATTTCGAGGCTGACTTGTTTACGCAAGGCTTTGTCAGTGAACACACGATTCTAGCAGCAGTGACTGTTGGATGTCCATCCAACGGCCGACGTGCTTCTTCAATCTCTGATCTTCCTGCTCCAGCCGCCTAAACTAGCGCCGGCGGGACTGCCTGCTCCCTCCTCTTGTGGCCCGCTGTGATGCCGCGCAGGCTTCCCCGGCCCACCCTACTCCCTCCGCTGGCCTGGCCGCACGCAATCAACTGCCTCCTTATTACGCGAAAAAAAATGATTCCTCCCACTGACATCTAGGGCGCACCGGTTGGGAGGCTGACCTGTGGGCCTACTAAGTTGACACGTACGCAGGGCTTGTCAACTTAGTCAACAAACGATTCTAGCAGCAGTAACCGTTGGATTTGAATCGAACGGTCCTGCTGCTTCTTCAATCGCTGCTCTTCTTGCACCAGCCGCCCAAACCAGCGCCGGGGAGACCGCCTGCTCCTGCCTCCAGTGGCCGGCTGTGCTGCCGTTGAGGCCTCATCGCCCCCTACTACTCCCACCGCTAGCCAGGCCCTGCAGCGACGGCAGCCTCACACCGCAGCTGAACCAGTGAACCCTCGTACTCCTCTCCGTGTGGGCATCCACTGTCGCGTCTTCCCCGGCTCCGCGTCGTCCCCTTCCTAGGCCTCACCGTCGTCCACCTCCTTGGTGCTCTCGGCGCGGCGTGGTCAACGCGGTCAACGACATTCCATCGGAAGAGTACTGTGCGTGGAGAGGCTGACAGCTGGGTCCACGGCCACAACCCAGTTTTTTTGTGATTTGCCAAGTAAGTCGCTTTGTCAAGCCTGTTGGGCTGCAAATCTTTCAAGACGAGGAGAGCTTTCATTCGGCTGGCCGAGAAAATGGCCCATCAGTAATGAGAAATGGGTTGTACATTTTTAAAACACATCAAACCGGCAATTAGTTTCAAATATCTTTTTTTCATTTCCAGATTTTAAATTACATTAATTTTTATGCGTGGAGAATTTGTTGGATTTTATATTGATATACATTTATTTTTAAAATCAGTTTGAATGTGAGTCAAAATTTCGGGATTAAAAACAGTTCGGACCGCACCGAAATATGCAAAATTTCGTATAATTTTTTAACCGTGGCCACAATATGGGCTGTAATGCTAACAACAAGAATATGGGCTCCAAAAAAAACCTTAATAATTAGCAAATGGGCTGTAAATTATTAGAAATAATGGCAGATGGGCTATATGCTGTTTTCCACAGATTTGAGGCTTTCCTAAAAAAAGGTTGACGCACAAGCAGTGGCTGTTGGATGGCCATCCAACGGCCGTCGTGCTTCTTCAATCTCTGCTCTTCCTGCTCCAGCCGCTCAAACAAGCGCCGGCGGGATTGCCTGCTCCCTCCTCCCCGCGGCCGGCTCTGCTGCCGCGCAGGCCTCACCGCCCCACCGTGCTCCCATCGCTGGCCTAGCCATCCCTCTACTCACCCACACCTGTTGTTATTCTTCGGCGACGGCAGATGAACCAGTAAACCCTCGTACAGTCATATTCCCCTCCGCGTGGGAAACAACTGTCGAGTCTTCCCTACCTCCGTGTCGTTCCCTTCCTAGGCCTCGCCATCGTCCACCGCCCTGGTGCTCTCGGCGCGGCCTGGTCAACGTGGTCAACGACCGACATGCATCTGAAGTGGCAGTACGTGGAGAGGCCGACAGCTAGGTCCACGACCGCACGCAAGGAAATGCCTCCTTATTACACGCAAAATAATGATTCCTCCACCTGACATCAGGGACCCACCGAAAGGGCCTCTGTATTTTGCGAAAAAAACGTTACCGCCGCTGACAGCTCGGACCCACCAGCTATATCTTCGCACGCAAGGAAGTGCATCCTTATTACGCACAAAAAAATGAATACTCCCCCTGTTAGCTCGGACCCAGTATAGTGGCAGGCTGACTTGTGGGCCTACTAAGTTGACGGGGACGGAGGGCTTTGTCAACTTAGTCAATATGCACGATTCTAGCTCCAGTGACCGTACGATGTCCATCCAACGGCCGTAGTGCTTCTTCAACCTCTGGTCTTCTTGCTCCAGCCGCCCAAACCAGCGCCGGTCGTGCCTCGTGCTCCTGCCTCCCGTGGCCGGCTGCGATGCGGCGGAGGCCTCACCGCCCCCTACTACTCCCACCGCTGGCCAGGCCATCCCTCTACTCACCCACACCCCCTGTTATTCTGCGGCGACGGCAGCTTCACACCGGAGCGAACCAGTGAACCCTCGTACTCCTCTACGCGTGGGCATCCACTGTCGCGTCTTCCCCGGCTCCGCGTCGTCCCCTTCCTAGGCCTCGCCGTCGTCCACCGCCCTGGTGCTCTCGGCGCGGCGTGGTCAACGTGGTCAAGGAACGGCTTCCATCGGACGTGGACTGTACGTGGAGAGGCTGACAGCTGGGTCCACGGCCGCAGCAAGGAAGTGCCTCCTTATTACGTGCAAAATAATTATTCCTCCACCTGACAGCGGGGACCCACCGGATGGGCCACCGTATTTCGCGAAAAAAACGTTTCCCCCTGACTGCTGGGACCCACCAGCTACATCTTCGCACGCAAGGAAGTGCCTGACAGTCGGGACCCACCTGGTCGAAGCGTACGTAGCGTTGTCATTCTGGTCGCGAACGTGTACGTACATATATACTGGTGGATGTAGAGGCGTGCACGTGTCGTAGTAGAGGCACGCACGAAGCATGTACATGTACGTACAGCGGCCAGGGTGCAAGAAAGAAAATACGGCCACGTATGTGTACATACGGGCGGGGTCTCGAACGCCTACTCGCGCATACATACGGCCAGGGCTCGTGTACATGGCTGGGTCGGAACGGAGAAACAGTGTCATCGTCGTGTTCATGGGGAGGCAACAGAATGCGTCGTGTTCATGGGGAGGCAACGGAATGCGTCGTGTTCATGGGGAGGCAACGGAATGCGTCATGTTCATCGGGAGGCAACGGAACGCGTGGGAGCCAACCGGCTGGGTCGGAACGGAATGCGTGGTCGTGTTCATCGGGAGGGCTTGGACGGAACAGGTGATGGAAACGAGGCCTGGCGTACCGCAAAACGGAGGAAACGGACCTCCTACATTCGGAACGGGGTCCTGTTGATCGGGAGGGGTGTGGCGTACCGCAAAACGGAGGAAACGGGCCTCCTACGGTCGAAACGGGGGTCCTGTTGATCGGGAGGGGTGTGGCGTACCGCAAAACGGACGAAACGAACCTCCTACGGTCGAAACGGGGGTCCTGTTGATCGGGAGGGGTGTGGCGTACCGCAAAACGGACGAAACGGACCTCCTACGGTCGAAACGGGGGTCCTGTTCATCGGGAGGGGTGTGGCGTACCGCAAAACGGGACTCCACGGGATACTGTTCATCTCCACCGTCGACCCCCTCCAGCCTCCACGGGCTACCGTCGACCTCCTCCAGCCTCCACGAGCTCCTGTTCATCCAGCCTCCACCGCGCGCTACTCCACCAGCTTCTGTTCAACCACCCCTCCACGGGCACCCCTCCACCGTCTACTGTTCATCCAGCCCTCCACACCACGGGGTCCTCTTCAACCACCCCTCCACAGGCACCCCTCCACCGTCTACTGTTCATCAGCCCTCCACACCACGGGGTCCTATTCATCCAGAGGCAACGCCACCGCTCACTGTTCATCCACCGCCCCCCCCCCCCCCCCCCCGCAACGCTCACTGTTCATCCAATCGATCGGCTTCAGTTAGCAGCAGTAGCGAAGGAATCGCTCGATCGGGTTCAGTTAACAGCCATCGATCGATCGCTCGGGTTCAGTAACGCGTAGCCTGCAGTGCAATCGCTCGGGTTCATTTAGAGCCCAACGCCTTGCTCGGGTTCAGTTAGAGCCAACGCCTCGCACACACGCGCGTACGTGTATGAGAGAAACGCGCATCGCTCGGCCCCCGACCTCCCACCGTAACCGGGAACTCCCCGAAATTTTCCTCCCCCTTGCTTCTACCACGGTTTTTTCCGTCATGGACGGCCCAAAGAATGTCATGCAGCTGCGTCTCCGGCCCGCCCAGGACAAAAAGCCCATTTTCTGTCATGATTTTTTGTCATAGAAGTAGGAGCCCACCACATCTATGATGATACCGGGTTTTGTCACAATTATCGTCATAGAAGTGTCATATGTATGACAGAAAAAAATTCGTTCGGCCCAAAATGTCACGGATGTGTCTTTTTTTTGTAGTGCCCCCTGGTGTGTGTTGAGTGCCAGAAATCCTTAAATATTTTATAAAAAATCATACTAAATTTTCAGGGCATTTGGAGAATTTTTATTTTCCGGACATTTTTTATTACACAGATAATTCAGAAAATAGACAGAAAATACTAATTTTGCTTTATTTAATCTAAATAACAGAAAGTAAAAGATGGGTACAGAGAGTCGTGCTTTGTAAATTCATCCATCTTATGCTCATCAAAAGGAATCCATTAACAAGGTTGATCAAGTCTTATTAACAAACTTCTTCCGAATGACATGAAACCAGAGAATTTTTTAGTAACACTAGGTTACCTCAACGGGGATATGCATGTCCCCAACAATAAGAATATCATATTTCTTTTTCACAGTAGGAAGAGGGAATTCAAAACCTCCAATAGTAATAGTTGAAATTTTTCCGATAGAATTGATACTATGAACTTGAGGTTGTTTCTTCGGAAAGTGTACCGTATGCTCATCACCATTAACATGAAAATTGACATTGCCTTTGTTGCAATCAATAACAGCCCCTGTAGTATTTAAAAAGGGTCTACCAAGAATGATTGACATACTGTCATCCTCGGGAATATCAAGAATAATAAAGTCCGTTAAGATAGTAACATTTGCAACCACAACAAACACATCCTCGCAAATATCGATGGGTATAGCAGTTGATTTATTAGCCATTTGTCAAGAGATTTCAGTAGGTGTCAACTTATTCAAATCAAGTCTACGATACAAAGAGAAAGGCATAACACTAACACCGGCTCCAAGATCACATAAAGCAGTTTTAACATAGTTTCTTTTAATGGAGCATGGTATAGTTGGTACTCCTGGATCTCCAAGTTTCTTTGGTATTCCACCTTAAAAGTATAATTAGCAAGCATGGTCGAAATTTCAGCTTCCGGTATCTTTCTTTTATTTGTAACAATATCTTCCATATACTTAGCATAAGGAGGCATTTTAAGCATATCAGTCAAACGCATACGCAAAAAGATAGGTCTAGTCATTTCAGCAAAGTGCACAAAATCCTCATCATCCTTTTTCTTGGATGGCTTAGGAGGAAAGGGCATGGGTTTCTGAACCCATTGTGCTCTTTCTTTACCATGTTTCCGAGCAACGAAGTCTCTCTTATCATAACGTTGATTCTTTGATTGTGGGTTATCAAGATCAACAACAGGTTCAATCTCTACATCATTATCATTACTAGGTTGAGCATCAACATGAACATCATTATTAACATTATCACTAGATTCATGTTCATCACTAGATTGTGTCTCAACATTAGAAATTGAAATATCATTGGGATTCTCAGGTGTGTCTATAGCAGGTTCACTAGCATGCAAAGTCCTCTCAGTTTTCTTTTTCTTTTTATTACTAGGACTAGGTGCATCAGTATTAGTTCTCTGAGAATCCTGCTCAACTCTCTTAGGATGGCCCTCGGGATACAAAGGTTCTTGGGTCATTTTACCACCTCTAGTCATAACCCTAACAGCATTATCGTTATTCTTACTATTCAACTCATTAAGCAAATCATCCTGAGCCTTAAGTACTTGCTCTACTTGAGTTGTAACCATGGAAGCATGTTTACTAATAAGCTTGAGATCATTTACAGTTCTACTCATATAATCACCCAAGTGGTCAAGCATGTAAGCATTACATTTCAATTGTCTACTAACATAAGCATTGGAATTTTCTTGTTTAACAATAAAATTATCACCTTCATCAAATCTACGGAGAGAGTTTACCTCTACTACCTGTGTCGGGTTATCAAGACCATGTATTTCTTCAATAGGCGGTAAATTCTTAACATCTTCAGGTTTAATACCTTTTTCTTTCATAGATTTATTTGCCTCTTGCATATCTTCAGGACTGAGAAATAGAATACCCCTTTCTTTGAGTTGGCTTATGAGTTGGTTCAGGAAGTGTCCAATCATTATCATTACTCAATATATTATTCAATAGCAATTCAGCTTGCTCAACAGTTCTTTCCCTAAAAACACAACTAGCACAACTATCCAGGTGGTCTGTGGAAGCATCGGTTAGTCCATTATAAAAGATATCAATTATTTCATTTTTCTTGAGTGGATGATCAGGCAAAGCATTAAGTAATTAAAGAAGCCTCCCCCAAGCTTGTGGGAGACTCTCTTCTTCAATTTGCACAAAGTTAAATATTTCCTTTAAAGTAGCTTGTTTCTTATGAGTAGGAAAATATTTTGTAGAGAAGTACTAAATCATATCCTGGGGACTATGCACACAACGAGGAGCAAGAGAATTAAACCATAACTTAGCATCACCCTTTAACGAGAAAGGAAACAACTTAAGAATATAGTAGTAGCGAATTTTTTCCTCGTGAGCAAATAGGGTGGCTATATCATTCAATTTAGTAAGATGTGCCACAACAGTTTCAGATTCATAACCATGAAAAGGATCAGATTCAACCAAAGTAATTAACTCAGGATCGACAGAGAATTCATAATCCTTATCAGTAACAAAGATAGGTGAAGTAGAAAAAGGGGGATCATATTTCATTCTAGCATTCAAGGATTTTTCTTTCAGCTTAGCTAACAATTTCTTAAGATCTTCTCTATCATTGCAAGCAAAGAAGTCTCTAGCAGTTTCTTCATCCATAACATAACCCTCAGGCACAACAGGCAATTCATATCTAGGGGGAGAATCATAACCATCAGTTTCAATAATATCATCAGTTCAATAATTTCATTCTCTCTAACCCTAGCAAGTTGTTCATCAAGAAATTCGCCTAGTGGCACAATATTATCAAGCAGAGAAGTATTTTCATCATAAGCATCATGCATAGTAGAACTGGCATCATCAATAACATGCAACATATCGGAATCAATAGCACGTGTAGGTGTCGCAAGTTTACTCAAAACAGAAGGAGAATCAAGTGCAGAGCTAGATGGCAGTTCCTTACCTCCCCTCGTAGTTGAGGGAAAAATCTTAGTTATTTGATCTTTCAAATTCCTCATAGTGATCAACAGATATAAATCCCAAGTAACTCAGAGAATAGAGCTATGCTCCCCGACAACGGCGCCAGAAAAAGGTCTTGATTACCCACAAGTATAGGGGATCGCAACAGTTTTCGAGGGTAGAGTATTCAACCCAAATTTATTGATTCGACACAAGGGGAGCCAAAGAATATTCTCAAGTATTAGCAGCTGAGTTATCCATTCAACCACACGTGAAGGACTTAATATCTGCTGCAAAATATTTAGTAGCAAAGTAGTATGGAAGTAACGGTTGTGGCAAAAGTGATAGTAGCAGTATTGTAGCAATTGTAACAGTGGCAACAGAAAAGTAACGAGGCAAAGATCAATATGTGAAAAGCTCGTAGGCAATGGATCTGTCATGGACATATGGATCTCCAAGAGACCGTTGTATTGAGAATCAAAAGAGAGAGAGGAAGCCATCTAGCTACTAACTACGGACCCATAGGTCTATAATGAACTACTCACACATCATCGGAGAGGCACCAATGGACATGATGAACCCCTCCGTGATGGTGTCTAGATTGGGTTCCCCTAGGGTTTCTAGAATATTGGGGTATTTATAGAGCAAAGAGGCGGTTCGGGAGGCCACCGAGGTGGGCACAACCCACCAGGGCGCGCCTGGGCCTCCAGGCGCGCCCTGGTGTCTTGTGCTCATTGTCGGTGTCAAAACCGGCAGATCTCGGGTAGGGGGTCCCGAACTGTGCGTCTGAGGATCGAAGGTAACAGAGGACAGGGACACGATGTTTTACCCAGGTTCGGGCCCTCTTGATGGAGGTAATACCCTACTTCCTGCTTGATTATCTTGGATGAATAAAGGGTTTACAAGAGTTGATCTACCTCGAGATCGCAATGGCTAAACCCTAGACGTCTAGCCTGTATGATTATAATTACCTCTACGGACTAAACCCTCCGGTTTATATAGACACCGGAGGGGCCTAGGGTTGTACAGAGTCGGTTGACAGGAAAAGGAATCTTCACATCTGAACGCCAAGCTTGCCATCCACGCAAAGGAGAGTCCCATCCGGACACGGGAGGAAGTCTTCTGTCTTGTATCTTCCGGCCCATTAGTCCGGCCCACGTCACATAGCCCGGACGCCCGAGGACCGCTTAATCCAGGACTCCCTCAGTAGCCGCCAAACCAGGCTTCAATGACGATGTGTCCGGCGCGCAGATTGTCTTCGGCATTGCAAGGCGGGTTCCTCCTCCGAATACTTCAAAGCATCTGTCCCGAAGAGTTATACTCGACTTTTCATTTAATGTCATACCCTTTGGCTTCTGCGCCTCCGTTGCTTCTGCTTCCATGTGTCGAGCGAATACAAAAGGTCAGAGTATTTTTTGCACATAACACCCTGGCCATGTAAGAAAGGCGTCTATTTAAAGGGATTGGATCTCAGATGCCATTCCACACCAGGCGAAAAATCCTTAGAGCTTGCTAGGAGAAACCATTCAAACATGGCTAGCTCTCCCAGTTCTTCCTCCCGCCCTCATGGCTCCGAAAAAGGTGATTGGGGGAGATGTTCAGTACCCCATAACTAGCTGGTCGAGCTTCAAACGCAAGGATTCCTTCCCCCCGCGGATCTAGTCCCCATTCGGTAGGATTAACCTCTTTCACCGGCGAAGCCCTGGCGGAAAATTGTCCCCATCCCACCAGGGGGAACGAGTGTGCTTCGTCTCCTTATTAAGAGGCGTCGGATTTCCAATCCACCCTTTCCTCCGAGGTCACCTGGACTACTACGGCCTCCAACTTCACAATCTTACGCCGGCCTCTATCCTGCACATCGCGGGTTTTGTCGCTCTTTGCAAGCTATACCTGGGCTGCGAGGCCCATTTTGAGTTATGGAGGAAGCTTTTTTGCCTCGTCCCTCGCACCCAAAAGGGATCTGTATTCGAGGTGGGCGGCACCGAGATATGGCGCATAGCCAGGACCGGATACCTGCCCGGCATGCCGAAGAAGGCATCCAAAGAGTGGCCCTCGGAGTGGTTTTATATCGAAGATGTCGCTCTCCCCGACCCAGTCCGAATGGGTCTTCCCGAATTTTCCTGTGCTCCATTGAGGAAACGCCACAGCTGGCGCCCTCGGAGCCTCGAGGACGAAGATAGCGTGGAAGTCCAACAATTAATGGGCAAGATAAGGACACTCGCCCAGGCCGGATTATCAATAATCGAGGTAATGGCGAATTCCATAACGCGAGGTGTTCAGCCACTCCAATTCAGAGGGCTCCCTATGTGGCACTACAATGGGGAAGATCACGCCTCACGCTGCGGATGAAAGGGTCCGGACACCCCCGCCGCCCTGGCCACAATATTGGTCGATCTGTACAAAGGGGAGAAAGAGGAGTTTACTCATCTTAAGCGTCGAGAGGGATTTTCCATGTACAATCCTCCTGACTGGGTGAGTTTTAATCCCGCCACCTTACTTAATCCTCTCCCAGAGTCATGTTTAATTGACATTAGCCCATCCATTTTAATAGGAATGGCAGAAGGTTATCGCGGGGATCCATATCCCCGCTCCACATCCGAAGGACCATAACCGGGACCTTGATCCTGGATTCGAAGAGGATCCGGACATATTTGTAGAGCTCAAGGAGGGAGTCTTCTACCAGGCGATCTATGATGGCACAGAAGTGGCCATCATGGCCGATTATCCCGGCCTCCTTCCTGCCTCATATGTAAGTAGTCAGGAGACGTCTCCTCCGAAAGAGCTTCCTCATTATGCCTCACCCACCGCACTGTCTAGTGCTCCAAAGGGGAGGCGCTCGGTGCGCCATGCTGCACCAGAAGCGTCTCATAAGAGGGCAGCGCCTACGCCGGGCGGGTCTTCGAAAAGGAAGGCAAACGACAGCACGGCCAAGCCTTCATCGAAGAGTTATGTCTTTAAATATGCCCCATGGCAGTCACATTGAACCGTGACATTGTCTGCTGTGTTTTATCAGGAAGAGCGCTCGCCGGACTATGTCCGGGGATCCTGCCAGTCGTGCCTCCACCAATCAGGTTCCAGGCCCTGCCTTTAGGGCGGGAGCTGACACGGGGGTGACACCGGATTGTCCTCCTTCAGAGGATTCGGATAATGTATCCGTCACGAACTCTGAAGTAGAGAGCGCCATGAATCATCGGCGCCGGAGGGCTGCTCTTCACGACCCCAGCTTTACTAAAGAGGCGTTCAATGCCTTCAGCTCGGCTGATGCGTACATCCGAGCTGCTCGGGATGGGCTTGCTAGAGCCACTGACCAACATTTGAAAGATATGCGGGTAAGTACGTAGTGTACAGATCTGGTAATCATATACCAGTAGCCCCCGAGACTTGAAGCAGTTGAAACAACTGATTTAAGGATCATTGTATAATCAGGCACTCACGGAGAAGAACAACATGCTGTCTCATGAGCTGGAAAAGTGTCGTACCCAGCTAGCTGTTGTTACCGCCGAACTTGAGAAATCCAAGGAGGCACCGCCTGGTAATGTTCCCCTCCATCCAGAAAAAATATAATCATATACTAGTAATGTTAATACTGTTGTATTTCCCATGACAGGATCGTTAGATCAAATGAAAGAGGAACTGAAGGTCGCGTAGGTGGGTAAACAACAGGCCGAAAAGCAACTGGCCGCTGGCGAACGTGTGTTGACACGGACCAGGGATGATAAGAACAAGCTGCGGGATTCCAACACCCTGTTGGGCGAAGAGCTAAAAGACGTGTGAGCCCAGCTAGTGGACGCCGTAAAGGAGAACAGGAGGCAACGGGGCGGCATATTCAGTATGCTTTTGAACTTACCTTCGTGTAGTGCGATAAAGAAATGAGTTAACAGATTTATGTCTGCAGGTATGGTGACTGGCCGTCCCGAAGAGGAAATGTCCGGATCTCAAGGTGATCTGCTGCAAGAGATGTCCCAAGTGCACGATCGAGCTCAGAAAGCGATGTGGAGCTTTGCCAAGGCTTTATGGCCATCTGCATCCCCTCAAGGAAGTATGGAGGAGCTTGTGAAGCTATTCAAGGGAGCTCGGTGCCGCTTTGGATTATGGAAGATATCGGCTTGCTGGGAAGGCGCACGAGAGGCCTGGGCCATGGTGAAAACGTGGTACACCAGACTTGATCTGAATCATATGGCCCGGGTCGGGCCTCGGGGGTCAGATGGTCAAGAAATTCCAGTGAGCTTGGTATATGACCAAGTAAAGATAGCCGCCAAGTTTTCACAACAGGATTGTAAGGTAGACAGCCTGTTAGACGATATAGAGGAAGAATTTTTTGAGTCCAAGTGACTATGTACTTCAATTTAAAAAAATTCCCTAGCCGAATTGTAAAACCATTGTCATGGTAGACCTTTTCGCTTCGACCTCCGGACCCGAAGGTGCGGAGTGTTTCCGAATACCGGACCGGTGATAAATACCGGGGCATGCGTGGAAACCAGGCGTAGGGGTCATAGTTGCTTGAACACACAAGTTGTATTCGGCTAGCTATGTTATATTACTTATTGATTGTAAGAAACATCTTCCAGAGAGAATAGTTCCGTTAAGGGTTCCTTTCCCTGGGTGAACATGCATTAGTATGCATGCCCAAACTGTGATTCGAAAAATCGCAGCATACATAATATCTGGGGGTTCATAGTTCAACGAGGGTAAAACGTCTTTTGTCCACCGACCGATTATTCCCTTAAGAACGCTAGCTTTTGGCTTCACCCAGTCTGAGGTACAAGTTCGGATCTCCCGGCTGTAACAATCGCATAGGTGCTCCCTTTATGCCCTAGCCAAACAAACGGGAACGTAGGGCATAAGCACAGGAGCCAGGCAACCCAGCTTGGCAAAAACTTAAGTCATAAAGGTGCATATAATGGCGAAGAAAAGGTACATATGAGAAAAGGACACATATGTTGTGAGCTCGATGCTCGGAAAATGATAATAAGCTTCTGTAAAAGAAGCCCCCAGGTATTATGGGCGTATACATTTAAGGATGTGTACCTCATAAGTGTGCGGTCTAGCCACACAAGAGCTATAAAGCTGAAGAAAAAATTTAAAGAGAGAGAAAATGGAAAAAGGAGAAAATGGAAAAAGGAGAAAACGAAAACGAACAATGAGTCCGGCTCTAGGCGTAGAATCTTCAGAGTCTGGCGGCATTCCACGGGTTTGGCTTTAAGCGATTATCCGATTGAAAGTGCAACTATCGCTGGGTGGTTTTGGCAATTTCTAACAACATATAGCTCATTGAGCTGATGCTATTTCAAGATAAATATTTCAGGAAAGCTCAATGTTTGGCATGGCATGGGTTAAGAAAGTGGACCCCTCAAAATGCTAAGGACAAAAGGATTGGCTCAAGCTCAAGGCACAAGACTCTACATTTTTCATTTTAGTGATCCAAGATCACATTGAGTCCATAGGAAAAGCCAATACTATTAAGAGGGGGTGGGGTATTGCTTAATGAGGTTCTTGCTCAAAATGCTTAGTGATATGCTCCGAAACCCTCAACTACTTTCTCATATCCAAAATATGTCCCAAACCAAAAGTCAAACTCGGCCCCACCGATTTGATCTATCCGGCGCCGTCGAGTTCACTTGACATAGCCACTGCCACAAACCCTAGTCTTTTCGGTCTCACCGATAGGGATCTCGGTCTCACCGAGATGGGATTGTAATCTCTCTTTCCCTTCGTAACATTTCGGTCCAACCGAGATGAGCGATCGGTCCCACCGAGATTGCAATGTAAACTCTCTATTTCCCTTTCGTAACGTTTCGGTCCAACCGAGATGAGCGAATCGGTCCCACCGAGTTTGCCTGACCAACTCTCTGGTTAGTCTATTACCAAAATCGGTCTCACCAAGTTTGTGTAATCAATCTCACCGAGATTACGTTATGCCCTAACCCTAATGACATCGGTCCCACCGAGTTGACATGTCGGTCCCACCGAAAATCCTATGGTCACATTATGAACCAAATCGGTCCCACCGAGTTCTCTGAATCGGTCCCACCGAGTTTGGTAAATTGTGTGTAATAGTTAGATTTTGTGTGGAGGCTATATATACCCCTCCACCCACTCTTCATTTGAGGAGAGACCCATCAGAACATGCCTACACTTCCAACATACATTTTCTGAGAGAGAACCACCTACACTTGTGTTGAGGTCAAGATATTCCATTCCAACCACATAAATCTTGATCTCTAGCCTTCCCCAAGTTGCCTTCCACTCAAATCATCTTTCTACCAAATCCAATCCTATGAGAGAGAGTTGAGTGTTGGGGAGACTATCATTTGAAGCACAAGAGCAAGGAGTTCATCATCAACACACCATCTATTACCTCTTGGAGGGTGGTGTCTCCTAGATTGGTTAGGTGTCACTTGGGAGCCTCCGCCAAGCTTGTGGAGTTGAACCAAGGAGTTTGTACGGGCAAGGAGATCGCCTACTTCGTGAAGATCTACCCTAGTGAGGCAAGTCCTTCATGGGCGACGGCCATGGTGGGATAGACAAGGTTGCTTCTTCGTGGACCCTTCATGGGTGGAGCCCTCCGTGGACTCGCGCAACCGTTACCCTTCGTGGGTTGAAGTCTCCATCAACGTGGATGTACAATAGCACCACCTATCGGAACCATGGATAAAAAATCTTTGTGTCTACATTGTGTTTGCTCCCTCCAAACTCCTCCCTTTACCTTCATATGCAATGGTTTTACATTCCGCTGCTATACTCTTAGAATTGCATGTGTAGGTTGATTGATTGACTTGTGCTAAGTTCCTAATATCTGCCAAGAATTAAAATTGGGAAAAGGCTAGATTTTTATTTGGTCAAGTAGTCTAATCACCCACCCCCCCCCCTCTAGACATACTTTCGATCCTACACCGATGCACCACGCAGGCGGTACGCACCTCCAGTGAGAACTTCATCTATAATGAAGGGACCCTCCCATTTGGGCTTGAGTTTGTCCTTTTTATTTTCCGGCAAGCGTAGAACGAGTTCACCAACATTATAAGTCTTAGCCCGCACTTCTCTGCTTTGGTATATGCGAGCTTGTTGTTGATAGAATGCGGAACGGGCTTTTGCAACATCGCGCTCCTCCTCCAGGGCATCTAGATTGTCCTGCCGATCAAGCTCGGCTTCTGTCTCTTCGTACATGCGCACTCGAGGTGAGTCATGAATGATGTCGCAGGGCAAAACAGCCTCTGCACCGTACACCATGAAGAATGGTTAGTAAACGGTAGTGCCATTGGGCGTGGTCCGCAACCCCCAGAGTACGGAGTCGAGTTCCTCGACCCAGTGTTTGTCTGACTCTTTCAAAGACCGTACTAGTCTAGGCTTAATGCCACTCATGATAAGACCATTAGCTCGTTCGACTTGACCGTTTGTTTGTGGATGATAGACGAAGGCATAATCGAGCTTGATGCCCAGGTTAACACACCAGGTTTTCACATCGTCGGCTATAAAATTGGAGCCATTATCGGTGAAGATGTTGTGTGGGACACCATAACGGTGTACGACACCGGATATAAAGTCTATCACTGGTCCGGCTTCGGCCGTTTTAACTGGTTTGGCCTCTATCCACTTAGTGAATTTATCTACCATGACCAGCAGATATTTTTTCTTATGGCTTCCCCCTTTAAGGAGTCCAACCATATCAAACCCCCAGACCGTGAAAGGCCAAGTAATGGGGATTGTTTGTAGAGCGGTAGGCGGTATATGGCTTGAATTGGCTAAAAGCTGGCATCCTACACAACGTTGGACAAGGTCCTGTGCATCTGCTCGGGCCGTCGTCCAGAAGAAAGCAGTACGGAATGCTTTCATTACAAGAGCCCTAGCCACGGCGTGGTGACCGCCGAGACCAGCATGGATTTCGGCCAGGAGCTGCTGTCCTTCTTCTTCGGAGATACATCTTTGAAGCACTCCGGTAGCGCTCTTCTTGTAGAGCTATCCTTCATGGACCTTGTAGGCTTTCGAACGCTGAACGATGCATCGAGCCTCATTCTGATCCTCAGGGAGCTCTCGCCTATTGAGGTAGGCCAAGAAGGGTTCGGTCCATGGGGCAATTACTGCCATTATTAGATGGGCCGATGGTGTTATTTCGGTGGCTGAGCCCCCGATGATATCTGTATTGTGTTCGGAATCTGGGGGTATAATCAGATCCGGACTAGTGTTGCCGCTCTCAGCCTGCCACGGATGGCTTGAAGAGCCTTTCGAAAAAGATGTTAGGCGGGATGGGGTCACGCTTGGCGCCCATGCGAGCAAGGACATCCGCCGCTGGATTACTTTCTCGAGCCACATGATGAAACTCTTGTCCCTCGAACCGAGCTGATATTTTGAGTATGGGGTTACGATAGGCCGCCATCTTCGGATCTTTTGCGTTGAAGTTTTCATTTATTTGGGATATTGTGAGATTTGAATCCCCGCGCACCTCCAGGCGTTGTATGCCCATGGAGACAGCCATCTGAAGACCGTGCAATAAGGCCTCGTATTCGGCCGCGTTATTGGAGTACGTATTGGACTGTGTCTCCTGTGGGGGACGTTAAGACAACGCCCGCTCCTAGACCGGCCAGCAATTTAGAGCCATCGAAGTGCATGACTGTGACGCCCCCGATTTGACCGTACACTAATCATGCACGCAAATGTGTACGATCAAGATCAGGGACTCACGGGAAGATATCACAACACAACTCTAAAACATAAATAAGTCATACAAGCATCATAATACAAGCCAGGGGCCTCGAGGGCTCGAATACAAGTGCTCGATCATAGACGAGTCAGCGGATACAGATCGAACGAGGCGCAGGCCTCCTGCCTGGGATCCTCCTAACTACTCCTGGTCGTCGTCAGCGGCCTACACGTAGTAGTAGGCACCTCCAGTGTCGTAGGAGTCGTTGTCGACGGTGGCGTCTGGCTCCTGGACTCCAGCATCTGGTTGCGACAACCAAATAGAAAGGAAATGGGGAAAAGAGGGAGAGAAGCAACCGTGAGTACTCATCCAAAGTTCTCGCAAGCAAGGAGCTACACTACATATGCATGGGTATATGTGTAAAGGGGCATATCAGTGGACTGAACTGCAGAATGCCAGAATAAAAGGGGGATAGCTAGTCCTGTCGAAGACTATGCTTCTGGCCATCTCCATCTTGCAGCATGTAGAAGAGAGTAGATTGAAGTCCTCCAAGTAGCATCGCATAGCATAATCCTACCCGGCGATCCCCTCCTCGTCGCCCTGTTAGAGAGCGATCACCGGGTTGTATCTGGCACTTGGAAGGGTGTATTTTATTCAGTATCCAGTTCTAGTTGTCATAAGGTCAAGGTACAACTCCGGGTCGTCCTTTTACCGAGGGACACGGCTATTCGAATAGATAAAGTTCCCTGCAGGGGTGCACCACATAACCCAACACGCTCGATCCCATTTGGCCGGACACACTTTTCTTGGTCATGCCCGGCCTCGGAAGATCAACACGTCGCAGCCCCACCTAAGCACAACAGAGAGGTCAGCACGCCGGTCTAACCCTATGCGCGCAGGGGTCTGGGCCCATCGCCCTATGCACACCTACACGTTGCGAACGCGGCCGCGAGCAGACCTAGCAACCCACACGATCGCGGCGGTTACGTCAAAGCGGTCCAACACGGCGCGCGCCACTCAGTCGCTGACGTCACGAAGGCTTCGGCTGATACCACGACGCCGGGATACCCATAACTACTCCCGTGTAGATGGTTAGTGCGTATAGACCAAATGGCCAGACTCAAATCAAATACCCAGAACTCGTTAAGCGTGTTATATTTAAATAACCGCGAACGCCGACCAGGGCCAGGCCCACCTCTCTCCTGGGTGGTCTCAACCTGCCCTGTCGCTCCGCCACAAAGATCCACTTGCGGGTACTCCTACGAGCCGACCCGACTTTATTTACCACATGTGTCATGTATAGAGTATATAAGTATATACCCGTGATCACCGCCCAGGTGATCACGGCCCGATAGTATAGCACAGCAGACGGACAAGAATGTAGGGCCACTGATGGAAAACTAGCATCCTATACTAAGCATGTAGGATTGCAGGTAAAGGTAACAACAGTAGAAGCAAGGCAGGCTATGCATCAGTATAGGATTAACGGAAAGCAGTAACATGCTACACTACTATAATGCAAGCAGTAAAGAGAAGAATAGGCGATATCTGGTGATCAAGGGGGGGGGCTTGCCTGGTTGCTCTGGCAAGTAGGAGGGTTCGTCAACTCCGTAGTCGAACTGGGCAGCAGCAGTGTCGGTCTCGTAGTCTACCGGAGAGAAGAGGGGGAAGAAACAGTAAATACAATGCAAACATAAACATGACGATGCGTGACATGACAATGAGCAGTGCTAGGTGTGTCCTAACGCGACAGTAGGTGGTACCGGCGAAGGGGGGGAACATCCGGGAAAGTATTCCCGTTGTTTCGCGTTTCGGACAGACGGACCGGAGGGGGAAAGTTGCGAGTTCGATAGGTTAGGGAGGTGTGGTGGACGAACGGACTGCGTATCCGGATTCGTCTCGTCGTTCTGAGCAACTTTCATGTACAAAGTATTTCCATTCGAGTTACGGATTAAAAGATATGATTTTCTAAAGATTTTAATAATTTCTGGAATTTAATTAATTATTTAATTTAATTGGATTTATGACATCAGCATGAGGTCATGCTGATGTCAGCAGTCAACGTTGACCGTTGACCTGGTCAACCTGACAGGTGGGTCCCACCTGTCAGGGGCTGTTAGCTAATTAACTACCGTTTAGTTAAATTAATTAACTAATTAGATTAGTTTAAACAGGATTAATTAACTTAATTAATTTAGTTAATCAATTAATTTATTCAGTAATTTATTTTTATTTTTATTTTCTTTATTTATTTATTGATTAATTTATTTATTTTTTATTTTTCTTAATCATCATTTTTTTTCGTTCTGTGGGCTGGGCCCCATATGTCATAGGGCCACGGGGGTTCGGGCCCAGGGGCAGGGGCTCAGGGTGCGAGGCCCCACCTGGCAGTGGCCCAGGGGCCACAGCGGGTTTGGTCCAATGGGTGCGGGCGCACCCGAGCGAGCGCTCGCCCGCGGGGCGGGACGAGGACGCCAGGGCACCGATGGCGGGGCTCGCCGGCGCGGCCAGGGGCCACGGTGGGTGGAGGCGAGGGGTGGCGCCGGTGCGGTCAGAGTGGCGCGGAGGGGCAGGCGTGGTGGCGCGGCCACGGGACAGAGGGAGAGACGGGGGAGGGCGAGGCCATGGCCGAGGTGGCCAGAGCAGGAGAAGCGTCAAGAGCCGGAGGGCGGGGCGGTGGTCGCGGGGCGCGGTGAGCGCGGTCGCGGGCGTGACCAGGGGCGAGCCCAGGCGCGGCCAACGGGCGCGAGGGCCACGGTGAGCGCGGGGGCGAGGGAGAGAGAGGAGGGGCGCGGCTCACGGGGGAGAGGGCGCGGCCACGCGCGTGTGTAGGCACGCCGGGCGGGGCGACGCGCGGCCCGGGCGCGGGCCGAACGCGGGGAGCGCGGCGAGGTAGAACGGGGCGAGGCCAGGCGGAGCTGCGGGAGGAGGTGCGGTGGCGGGGCGTGCGCAGTGGCCGTTCGCGGCCACGGCGGGCGCGTGCGGGCACGCACCGGCGGGGCATGGGGAAGAGGAGAAGGAGGGGGGTCCTCACGGGGGGCGCGGGGTCTGGGCAGTGAGCGCGGGGAGGAGCGACGGGGACGACCGGCGCAGGGGAGGAGGGGGAAGCAGGCCGGCGGGGGAGTGCTCCGGCGACGTCCAGGTGGCGGCGGGGTCGAGCGCGACGGCGATGGCCTCCTCCTCGATCCCGATCCAATCGAGGGAGAGGGGGGGATATTTCGGGGGAGTGGGAGGAGGTGTCGGTGGTGAGCGGATAAGGGGATAAGGAGGGGTGGGTGGCCGGCCGGCTGGGCCTGGGGGTTGGCCCAGTTGGGCCAGGGTCCAGTGGGGGGGCTCCTCTTTTTGTTTTTGTTTTTTTGTTCTGTTTTCTTTTTTTGTAATTTCTTTGCTTTTATTTATTTGCTTTTCAGTTTTATTTCAATTTAAACTATTTAGGCATTTTATAAAAATGTGTTTACCACACCATATTTACTTATCCAAAATATGGCATCTCCCGAACATTTTTATTTTAATATTTGTAAACTTTTGTCGTTTGACTTATTTAGGATTTAAATTTGAAACGGTTTTGAATTAACCCGAGATTAATTACAGTGACAGAGGTGACGTGCCATCATTAACGTGAGATTACTGTAGCATGATTATCCGGGCGTTACAAATCTCCTCCACTACAAGAAATCTCGTCCCGAGATTTAGGAGGTAGAAGGAAACAGTGCGGGGTATTCTTCGCGCAGACGATCCTCTCGTTCCCAAGTGGCTTCATCTTCAGAATGGTGCGACCACTGGACTTTGAGAAACTTGATCGCCTTCTGACGTGTGCGGCGTTTAGCTTGGTCGAGAATGCGGACTGGATGCTCCTTATAGGAGAGGTCTTGCTGCAATTCGAGCACTTCATGATCCACTGCTCGGATTGGGTCCTTGAAGCAACGGCGGAGCTGTGACACATGGAACACGTCGTGAACCTGAGAAAGGTTCGGCGGAAGCTCCAGTTGGTATGCCACTTTTCCACGCCTTTTGAGAATAGTGAATGGGCCAATATATCGAGGAGCTAGTTTGCGAAGATAAGCCTTTTGATTCCGAAGCGGTGAGCACCCTTCATTGGTGTGACCCGAAGATAAGCCTTTTCGCCAGGTTGATAGACCATGTCTTTATGATGACCAAAGAGTGGACGTTCCCCAGTTTCTGACCAGTTCAGAGGGGTTCGGCACTTTCGTCCATATAACACTTCGAAGGGGGCCATCTTCAGACTAGCTTGATAGCTATTATTATAAGAGAACTCAGCATACGGGAGAGATTCCTCCCATTTCTTGCCGAAGGAAATAACACAAGCTCGAAGCATGTCTTCGAGAACTTGGTTGACGTGCTCAACTTGCCCCTGCGACTGAGGATGAAACGCAGTACTGAATGACAGGTGAGTTCCCATAGCTTCTTGGAAACTTGCCCAGAATCTTGAAGTGAATAAGCTGCCACGGTCTGAGCTGATAACCAATGGAATACCGTGGAGTGAAACAATCCTGGACATATAGAGCGTTGCCAGCTGACTAGCAGTGATCGTTTCTTTGACCGCCAGGAAATGTGCAACTTTGGAAAGCCGGTCAATGACGACAAGAATAGCATCATTACCTTTCTGTGATTTGGGAAATCCAATGACGAAGTCCATCTCAACATGGTCCCATTTCCATTCAGGAATAGAGATAGGTTGCAGAGTTCCAGCAGGCCTTTGATGTTCTGCTTTGATACGACGGCAAACGTCACACTTAGCAACATAACGAGCAATGTCTTGTTTCATATTAGACCACCAGAATCTCTGACGGATGTCTTGGTACATCTTTGTACTACCAGGATGGATACACAGGGGCGTATCATGAGCTTCTTTCATAACTTCCTGTGTCATATCCAGGTTTTTCTCTGCACATGGCACCACTAGGCGGCCCTTGAAGTATAAAGTGCCATCTTCAGCAATAGTGAACAATGAGGGCTTTCCTTCTACGAGGTAGCGCTTAATCTTGTGGGCTTCAGAGTCATACTTCTGTAGCCTTTTGATGCTGTCCACGAGATCTGGTTTAGCAACTAGGGTATTGAGGGAACCCTGGGTAACAACGTGGAGGTTCACCTTGCCAAACTCCTTAGGAGGGGGAGCGAGTGCACCCGGAGGAACAATATGGAGGTTCAGCTTCCTGAATTCTTCAACAAGCGAGGGCTGAACTTTGTGAACCTGGAGGTGGTTGCAGTAAGACTTGCGGCTCAAGGCATCAGCCATTACATTAGCCTTGCCTGGCGTATAGGAAATACCCAAGTCAAAGTCTGCAACAAGCTCCATCCATCTCTGCTGACGGAGGTTCAGGTCTAGCTGAGTAAACAGATACTTCAGACTTTGGTGGTCAGTGAAGATCTCGCAATGATTACCGAGAAGGTAATGTCGCCACTGCTTCAGCACATGAATGACAGCAGCAAGTTCGAGGTCGTGAACTGGGTAGTTCTCTTTGTGAGGGCGCAATTGCCGAGAGGCATAAGCAATCACTTTGCGGTCTTTCATTAGGACACAGCCTAATCCTTGACGGGAAGCGTCGCAGTAAATGACGAAGTCCTTCTTAGTATCAGGTGGAGCTAGAACTGGGGCAGAAGTCAACTTGCCTTTGAGTGCCTGGAAACTTTCTTGACATTTGTCTGTCCATTGGAACTTGACGCCCTTATGCAATAGGTTAGTCAGAGGCCTGGCGATCTTGGAGAAGTTCTCGACGAATCGACGGCAATAGCTGGCGAGACCGAGAAAACTTCTGACTTGCTTAACGTTCTTGGGAGGAGTCCAATCAAGGATAGCCTGGACTCGTTCAGGGTTGACGGCAATACCATCCTTAGAGATGACATGCCCATGATAGGTTACTTCCGGTAGCCAGAATTCACATTTGGAGAACTTGGCATATAGTTGATGCTCTCGTAGCTTTTCCAGCACAAGTCGAAGATGTTCAGCATGTTCTTCTTCGTTCTTGGAAAATACCAGGATATCATCCAGATAAACCACGACGAACTTGTCGAGGTAATCCATGAATATATAGTTCATCAGACGAGAGAAGGTGGCTGGAGCATTGGTTAAACCGAAAGACATGACGGTGTACTCGTATGAACCATAGCGAGTCACGAAGGCTGTCTTTGGGATATCCTCTTTGCGAACACGGATCTGGTGGTAACCCAACCTCAAGTCGAGCTTAGAGAACACTGACGAACCCGCCAATTGATCATACAGATCATTGATCCGAGGAAGAGGGTATTTATTCTGAATGGTAGCTTGGTTTATAGGACGGTAGTCTTGAACTAATCGGTTCGTCCCATCCTTCTTCTTGACAAAGAGAGAAGGTGCTCCCCAAGGAGAGCAACTTGGGCGAATGAATCCTTTGCGAAGAGAATTGTCGATTTCCTCCTTAAGCTCAAGGAGTTCATGCGGCGGCATCTTGTAGGGTCGCTTGGCTATAGGAGTGGTGCCTGGTTTCAAGTCGATGATGAATTCGACTGCTCTAGCAGGGGGAATCCCTGGAAGTTCTTCAGGAAAGACGTCGAGGAATTCACGCACGACGGGAATGTTTTCAATGCCCTCGAGTGGTGCACCGTTCAATGCATTCAAGGCATAGAGCCTGGCCTCGGCATTTTGCACCAGATGGGCTGGGTAAGTAACTATCTCATCTGAAGGGTGTAGCAGATGGACGGTCTTAGTGGTGCAAATGATTGAAGCAGTATGCGCTTTTAACCAATTCATTCCCAGAATGAGATCAATGCTACAGGACTTCAATACGATGGGAGAGACAAGAAATTCCAGTCCTTCAATTTCAACAGGAACGTCGTGACTAACCATAGAGGTTTGACATTGGCCCGCAGGGGTATGTACCACTAGCGGAGTGTTCATCTCTTCGTATTTAATGCCATGCAGGAATGCAAATTCTGCCGATATGAATGAATGGGATGCTCCTGTATCAAATAAAACGGATGTTGGTACTGAATTTACGAGGAGTGTACCCATCACAGTAGCAGGCTGGTCTTGAGCTTCGTTGAGATCAACGTGGTTGGCATGAGCACGACCATAAGACTTAGCATTGTTGTTGCGGGGCTGGTTGTTACCACGGCCAGCTGCTGGAAGGGCCAGTTGATTCTGGTTCTGATTCTGATAGCAGTTCCTGGCAAAGTGACCCGGTTGACCACACTTGTAGCACAGACCATTATCGGGAGTGGGAACAGGAGCCCCAGGTGGGGGAGCTGGTAGCTTTGACTGCCTAGATGGTGGAGGAGGCACACGCGGTGCAGCATAAGATTTCCTTGGAGCATGTGCATTTGGACGGTACATGCTGTTCGGGATCCATATCTTTCGCTTCTGCGAGGGCGGGCCCGAAGATGAGCCCGTGTCACGGTTGCGCCTCTGAGAGCTCTGGTATTCCTGCAGACCAGTCTCGACATTGATGGCCTTATTCACCAAGGTGGCGAAATCGGCGAAGTCATGCACTAGAAGTGCGAGCTTGATGTCAGCTTGTAGTCCATCACGGAACTTCTCCTGTCTGCGAGCATCAGTTGCAATGTCTTCTTCAGCATAGCGGGACAAGTCCAGAAACTCCCGTTGATAAGCTTCAACAGTTTTTTTGCCTTGGGTGAGGTTGCGGAACTCACGCTTCTTCCGGTCCATGACTCCCTGAGGAATGAAGCGGGCACGGAAAGCAGCTTGGAAGTCTGGCCAGGTGATGATTGTTCCAGCTGGCAGAGTACGCCTGTGGCTGTCTCACCATTGAGCTGCGGGTCCCTTCAGAAAGAAGGAAGCAAAGTTGACATAGCTGGCAGGGGCTACATCGGCATACTCCATCTCATAGGTGATGTCACGGAGCCAGTCATCAGCATCCAGAGGCTGAGTTGAGCTGCGGTACACAGTTGAATTGAGGCGCATGAAATCCTGAAGAGTTACTGGGGTTGGTTGCTGGTCCATATTGGGGCGAGGAAACTGAGCCATCATATTTTCCATGAATTGGCGGTTCAGTTCGAACTGCTGGATCATACCAGCCATGTACTCAGGTGGTGGTGGGGCATTGCCACCACTACCACGACCACCTGGTCTAACCATCCTGCTAATATATAACAGGGGTAGTTCAGTCATTGAGAAATTTGCAAAGACAAGAATCATTCATGATGAAACATGCATAATGAAAGGAGCACGACAGCTACTACATAGTAGTCGGCATAACTTACAAAAGGGGTCATGCATTGAGTTCAGTACACAGAGTTCAGTACACAGACTAAGACATCATAGGCGGCACACAGGCTCGCGGCGAATGCATCTAACACTACAAGCAAGCCTACATCAGTCACAAGAGGTACTGTGGAGGTAATCGTAGCCCGACAGCTGGTAGTGAGGCAACGGATAGCCCTCCACGTCAGCAGACTGGGGGCCGCGGATACTCAGGTGTAGAGCCCAACGCTCAGGTGGCAGAAGAGGACCAAGTGCGGGAGAGTAGCCTCCCACCTCTGGCCAACCGACACCGTGGGGCATCACGGTCCTGGCTGGGTAGATCGCAGTACGCGGTAGCTGTCCAGATCGGACAAAGGGGTGCAGCAGCGTCAGAACACGGTAAAGGTGCTGACGGGTGGTGTACATCTCATGGCGAAGAGCTCGGTTAGCTCGATCCAGCCCATCAGCATGCAGAACCAGGTTCTGATGGTAGAAGGGCTCTCGGGTGACAGTGGAGTAGGCAGCAGTATAGTATCCCTCCGCACCAACATCAGATGCGATAGCAATGTGCCTGAAAGGGGAGGTGTCCAACTCCCGATACTCTCCACGAAGACGTGTCAGAGCAGCATAGGCAGCATCGTGGACAGCCATATCGATGGTCACACCAACACCATGAGCGGTGTGCAGCACAGTAGTGGAGTCATACTCCCGCGAGTAGAGGTGGACGATGGCACCGTACTGTTCCTGGTTAAAGTCCTGGTACTCCTCGTAGACGGTGTACTCAGGGTGCCAGCGATAACCCAGATAGGTCATCATCTCAGCTAGCACAGCCGGTGATCCCGAGGCACCAATGGCCGTCGTGTGGCGCACGACCTGCCTCGTGGGTTCCATCTGAAAGCAAAGACGTTTCAAAGGAGTCAAATGACAGTGTGTGAATTGTTCAAAATACTATTCTAAGAAACAACTATGGCTTATCCAACTTTGGGGTGAATGCGGTCACGGGATCCTAGTGTTAGAGTTAGTAAATTCGTTTAACCCGAGTAGAAGAGAGTTCAGAGTCCCAGAGTAAAGGTCGAGGAGTAAAAGATCCTAGTACCACCCAATGGCGACGTGGGCCCGTAAGACACACAGCCATGTTAGTAAAAGTTTTGTAATGTCTAGACTCGACTTCGTCCAAGGAGTGTGGAAAGGGGGATTCCTACAGGCAGTCGGCTCTGATACCAACTTGTGACGCCCCCGATTTGACCGTACACTAATCATGCACGCAAATGTGTACGATCAAGATCAGGGACTCACGGGAAGATATCACAACACAACTCTAAAACATAAATAAGTCATACAAGCATCATAATACAAGCCAGGGGCCTCGAGGGCTCGAATACAAGTGCTCGATCATAGATGAGTCAGCGGAAGCAACAATATCTGAGTACAGACACAAGTTAAACAAGTTTGCCTTAAGAAGGCTAGCACAAACTGGGATACAGATCAAACGAAGCGCAGGCCTCCTGCCTGGGATCCTCCTAACTACTCCTGGTCGTCGTCAGCGGCCTGCACGTAGTAGTAGGCACCTCCAGTGTCGTAGGAGTCGTCGTCGACGGTGGCGTATGGCTCCTGGACTCCAGCATCTGGTTGCGACAACCAGATAGAAAGGAAAAGGGGAAAAGAGGGAGAGAAGCAACCGTGAGTACTCATCCAAAGTACTCGCAAGCAAGGAGCTACACTACATATGCATGGGTATATGTGTAAAGGGGCATATCAGTGGACTGAACTGCTGAATGCCAGAATAAAAGGGGGATAGCTAGTCCTGTCAAAGACTACGCTTCTGGCCATCTCCATCTTGCAGCATGTAGAAGAGAGTAGATTGAAGTCCTCCAAGTAGCATCGCATAGCATAATCCTACCCGGCGATCCCCTCCTCGTCGCCCTGTTAGAGAGCGATCACCGGGTTGTATCTGACACTTGAAAGGGTGTATTTTATTCAGTATCCAGTTCTAGTTGTCATAAGGTCAAGGTACAACTCCGGGTCGTCCTTTTACCGAGGGACACGGCTATTCGAATAGATAAAGTTCCCTGCAGGGGTGCACCACATAACCCAACACGCTCGATCCCATTTGGCCGGACACACTTTTCTGGGTCATGCCCGGCCTCGGAAGATCAACACGTCGCAGCCCCACCTAAGCACAACAGAGAGGTCAGCACGCCGGTCTAACCCTATGCGCGCAGGGGTCTGGGCCCATCGCCCTATGCACACCTGCACGTTGCGAACGCGGCCGCGAGCAGACCTAACAACCCACACGATCACGGCGGTTACGTCAAAGCGGTCCAACACGGCGCGCGCCACTCAGTCGCTGGCGTCACGAAGGCTTCGGCTGATACCACGACGCCGGGATACCCATAACTACTCCCGCGTAGATGGTTAGTGCGTATAGACCAAATGGCCAGACTCAGATCAAATACCCAGAACTCGTTAAGCGTGTTATATTTAAATAACCGCGAACGCTGACCAGGGCCAGGCCCACCTCTCTCCTGGGTGGTCTCAACCTGCCCTGTCGCTCCGCCACAAAGATCCACTTGCGGGTACTCCTACGAGCCGACCCGACTTTATTTACCACATGTGTCATGTATAGAGTATATAAGTATATACCCGTGATCACCGCCCAGGTGATCACGGCCCGATAGTATAGCACAGCAGACGGACAAGAATGTAGGGCCACTGATGGAAAACTAGCATCCTATACTAAGCATGTAGGATTGCAGGTAAAGGTAACAACAGTAGAAGCAAGGCAGGCTATGCATCAGTATAGGATTAACGGAAAGCAGTAACATGCTACACTACTATAATGCAAGCAGTAAAGAGAAGAATAGGCGATATCTGGTGATCAAGAGGGGGCTTGCCTGGTTGCTCTGGCAAGTAGGAGGGTTCGTCAACTCCGTAGTCGAACTGGGCAGCAGCAGTGTCGGTCTCGTAGTCTACCGGAGAGAAGAGGGGGAAGAAACAGTAAATACAATGCAAACATAAACATGACGATGTGTGACATGACAATGAGCAGTGCTAGGTGTGTCCTAACGCGACAGTAGGTGGTACCGGCGAAGGGGGGGAACATCCGGGAAAGTATTCCCGCTGTTTCGCGTTTCGGACAGACGGACCGGAGGGGGAAAGTTGTGAGTTCGATAGGTTAGGGAGGTGTGGTGGATGAACGGACTGCGTATCCGGATTCGTCTCGTCGTTCTGAGCAACTTTCATGTACAAAGTATTTCCATCCGAGTTACGGATTAAAAGATATGATTTTCTAAAGATTTTAATAATTTCTGGAATTTAATTAATTATTTAATTTAATTCGAAATTTGGATTTATGACATCAGCATGAGGTCATGCTGACGTCAGCAGTCAACGTTGACCGTTGACCTGGTCAACCTGACAGGTGGGTCCCACCTGTCAGGGGCTGTTAGCTAATTAACTACCGTTTAGTTAAATTTATTAACTAATTAGATTAGTTTAAACAGGATTAATTAACTTAATTAATTTAGTTAATTAATTAATTAAATTTATTTTTATTTTATTTATTTATTTATTAATTAATTTATTATTTATTTATTTTTTTTCTTAATCATCTTTTTTTCGTTTTGTGGGCTGGGCCCCATATGTCATAGGGCCACGGGGGTTCGGGCCCAGGGGCAGGGGCTCAGGGTGCGAGGCCCCACCTGGCAGTGGCCCAGGGGCCACAGCGGGTTTGGTCCAATGGGTGCGGGCGCACCCGAGCGAGCGCTCGCCCGCGGGGCGGGACGAGGACGCCAGGGCACCGATGGCGGGGCTCGCCGGCGCGGCCAGGGGCCACGGTGGGTGGAGGCGAGGGGTGGCGCCGGTGCGGTCAGAGTGGCGCGGAGGGGCAGGCGCGGTGGCGCGGCCACGGGACAGAGGGAGAGACGAGGGAGGGCGAGGCCATGGCCGAGGTGGCCGGAGCAGGAGAAGCGTCGGGAGCCGGAGGGCGGGGCGGTGGTCGCGGGGCGCGGTGAGCGCGGTCGCGGGCGTGACCAGGGGCGAGCCCAGGCGCGGCCAACGGACGCGAGGGCCACGGTGAGCGCGGGGGCGAGGGAGAGAGAGGAGGGGTACGGCTCACGGGGGAGAGGGCGCGGCCACGGCGCGTGTGTAGGCACGCCGGGCGGGGCGACGCGCGGCCCGGGCGCGGGCCGAACGCGGGGAGCGCGGCGAGGCAGAACAGGGCGAGGCCGGGCGGAGCTGCGGGAGGAGGTGCGGTGGCGGGGCGTGCGCAGTGGCCGGACGCGGCCACGGCGGGCGCGTGCAGGCACGCACCGGCGGGGCGTGGGGAAGAGGAGAAGGAGGGGGTCCTCACGGGGGGGCGCGGGGTCTGGGCAGTGAGCGCGGGGAGGAGCGACGGGGACGACCGGCGTAGGGGAGGAGGGGGAAGCAGGCCGCCGGGGGAGTGCTCCGGCGACGTCCAGGTGGCGGCGGGGTCGAGCGCGACGGCGATGGCCTCCTCCTCGATCCCGATCCAATCGGGGGAGAGGGGGGGATATTTCGGGGGAGTGGGAGGAGGTGTCGGTGGTGAGTGGATAAGGGGATAAGGAGGGGTGGGTGGCCGGCCGGCTGGGCCTGGGGGTTGGCCCAGTTGGGCCAGGGTCCAGTGGGGGGCTCCTCTTTTTGTTTTTGTTTTTTTGTTCTGTTTTCTTTTTTTGTAATTTCTTTTCTTTTATTTATTTGCTTTTCAGTTTTATTTCAATTTAAACTATTTAGGCATTTTATAAAAATGTGTTTACCACACCATATTTACTTATGCAAAATATGGCATCTCCCGAACATTTTTATTTTAATATTTGAAAACTTTTGTCGTTTGACTTATTTAGGATTTAAATTTGAAACGGTTTTGAATTAACCCGAGATTAATTACAGTGACAGAGGTGACGTGCCATCATTAACGTGAGATTACTGTAGCATGATTATCCGGGCGTTACAATGACCCAGTTGGAATATGTACCGTACTCTTTAGGGAGTTCGGCCTCTGTCCATTCGGCGACGAAGTCAGCCAATACTTGGGATTTAATGGCTCAGCGTGGTTTGTATGTTATATCAAATGGCAAGAGCTCAATGGCCCACTTTGCAATCCGGCCTGTAGTGTCGCGGTTGTTTATGATGTCATTGAGTGGTACTTCGGAAGTCACCATGATCAAGCACTCTTGGAAGTAGTGCCGTAGCTTCCGGGATGCCATGAAGACCACATATGCTATCTTTTGGTAATGAGGGTACCGGGATTTGCATGGTGTGAGGACAGTGGATACATAGTATACCGGTTTCTGAAGTGGGAATTTATGTCCGTCCTCCTCTCGTTCAATGACGAGCACCGCACTCACCACCTGGTGTGTTGCAGAGATGTATAATAACATGGGTTCGCCGACGTTCGGCGCGGCCAGGATTGGGTTGCTTGCTAAAAGAGATTTTATTTCTTCCAGTCCGGCCGTTGCCGCGTCCGTCCACTCGAAGTGGTCGGTGCATCGGAGCAGGCGATATAGTGGCAATGCCTTTTCTCCTAACCTGGAGACAAAGCGGCTTAAAGCTGCCACACATCCGGCTAGTTTTTTGACCTGTTTGAGGTCTGTTGGTGTAGCCAATTGTGACAAAGCTCGGATTTTGGCTAGGTTTGCCTCAATTCCTCTATTGGAAACGATGAAGCCCAGCAGTTTTCCGGCGGGGACGCCGAAAATACACTTTTCCAGATTGACCTTGATGTCATATGTACGGAGGTTGTCGAATGTGAGACGCAGGTTGTCTATTAGTGACTCGACGTGCTTAGTTTTGATGATGACGTCATCCACGTATGCTTCGACCGTCTTGCCGATTTGTTTCTGCAGGCATGTTTGAATCATGCGTTGGTAGGTGGCGCCGGTGTTTTTCAGCCCGAAGGGCATAGTGTTGAAGCAGAAAGGCCCGTATGGGGTAATGAATGCCGTTGCGGCTTGATCAGACTCCTTCATTTTGATTTGATGGTATCCGGAGTATGCGTCAAGGAAACACAGTGAGTCGTGTCCTGCAGCAACATCAATGATCTTATCGATGCGGGGGAGGGGAAGGGATCCTTAGGGCAGGCCTTGTTGAGGTCTTTGAAATCGACACACAGGCGCCAGGATTTATCCTTCTTTGGTACCATCACCAGGTTTGCTAGCCAGTCCAGGTGTTTTATTTCTCTGATGAACCCGGCCTCAATTAACCTGGCTAGCTCCTACCCCATAGCTTGTCGTTTGGGTTCGGAAAAGCGCCACGGAGTTTGCTTGACCGGCTTGTATCCCTTTAATATATTGAGCCTGTGCTCGGCCAACCTGCGTGGGATTCCTGGCATATCAGAATGGTGCCAGGCGAATATGTCCGAGTTCTCGCGCAGGAACGCGTGTAATGCGGCGTCGACCGTCGGGTCCAGCTCTGCCCCGATGGAAGCTGTCTTCTTGGGGTCCGTCGGGTGGACTTGAAATTTGACTATTTCATCTGCTGGTTTGAAGGAGGTGGATTTGGGCCGCTTATCGAGGATTACATCGTCCCTATCCACCGTGGAGCGTAGAGCGGTTAATTCTTCGGCCTCGAGGGCCAGGGATACGGTTTTGTTTTCGGCGCGGAGTGCTATGTACGGATCGCTGGCGAGAGTGATAATACCGTTGGGCCCGGGCATCTTGAGCTTCATATACCCGTAATGAGGTATGGCTTGAAAGTGCGTGAATGCATCTCGTCCTAATAGGGCGTGATATCCGCTGTTGAAAGGGGCCACTTGGAAGGTTATCTCTTCAGACCGATAGTTCTTCGGCGTGCCGAATACCACGTCGAGTTTAATTTTTCCCGCGCATCTTGCTTCCCGACTGGGGATGATTCCTCGAAAGGTCGTATTACTTTGTTCGATGCGGCTCCTGTCTATTTGCATTTTATCAAGCGTGTCCTCGTAGATGACGTTCCGTCCGCTGCCGCCGTCCATGAGCACTTTAGTGAGCCGAAAGCCATCCACAATTGGATTGAGGACCAAGGCGGCTGGTGCCCGGACTGACCAGAATTTTGGTTCGTCATCGGCATTAAAAGTTATGGCTGTGTCGTTCCAGGGGTTTATTGCTGCTACTTGGCAGACTTCGGCGAGGTCGTGGAGTGCCCTCTTGCGCCGATTGTTTGAAGCGAAGTCTCGAAGACCGTCAATACACTGAGGTCGTCTTCTTCCGGAGAGTACTGCCCTGACGTGTTTTTGGTGAGGATATCCTCGCCGCTCTTGGCCACTTGCCGGAGTATCCAACATGCTCTGAGGCTATGGGTTGGTTCGGTATCCGGTGTCGTGTGTATTTTGCATGGCTTATCGAGCCATCCCTCAAGAACGGTTCCATGTCCCATAATGGGTTTAATTTTCTTGCCTACGGAGTCGGGTGCCCCGCGAGGGTGCATCCTTTTTGCCCGCCAGAGAGGTGGTGTGAAGGCCGGTGGTTCCCAGCGAGCTGTCTGAGTTTTCCAGGCGCTTTCCATTGCGCAGTACTTCTGTACTATGGTTGCCAAGTCGGCGAAGTGTATTACACGATGGCGGTTGAGGGCGTTGAGGATTCCTTCGTCCGTGCAATTATTGCAGAATACTGAAATCGCATCCTCGTCGCGGCAATCTTTAATCTTGTCTTTGACAAGGAGGATCTGGCCCAAAAGTGATGAACTGTTTCCTGAGACTGCTGCCATACGTACATGAGGTCGCATATATCCGGGGGACCGAAATTGCTTGGCGAATATTGCTTGTGGTGGGTGGGTGGCGCTAAATCCGAACCCTGACCCGATGTGGAGTCCGGAGCTTGAAAGACTTCCGAGTTTATTAGTTCGGGCTCCGGGATGTCCAATGATTCTTTAGGCTCAACGCCCGATTCTAAGTTCGGAAGACTGGGAGTGTCACCCCGCGGACGGGTATCCAACTCTCGGAGCTCGGAAATCCGAACATAGCATGTTTTCAACATAGGGGCAAAGTTGTTGTTTTGCTCCTCTATGACCGCTATCTGATGGGTGATCGGCGGAGATTTGATTTCTCTCTGATCGGGTTTAAGCCCAATCTGATCATAGTCTGTAGCGATCCCCAGGGCGGCGATGCAATCCAGGAGTTCGTTTAAAGACGACAAATCCGCCGGATCCATCCGTTTGGAGTATCCGGGGCCAACACGGAGACGATTTTCGATGACTTGGGAAGTCATCATCGGCTTAACGGCCGAACGGGCGGCCATGGTAAAGCTGCCCAGCCGGAGGGTTTGGCCTGAGGCCAGGGCTCCTCCGGAAGTGATGTTGTCTTTGATCACAAGGCGATCCATCAATCCTGTCGTCGACGCCACAGAGGAACTCTCAATGAAAGCACCAATGTCGGTGTCAAAACCGGCAGATCTCGGGTAGGGGGTCCTGAACTATGCGTCTGAGGATCGAAGGTAACAGGGGACAGGGACACGATGTTTTACCCAGGTTCGGGCCCTCTTGATGGAGGTAATACCCTACTTCCTGCTTGATTATCTTGGATGAATAAGGGGTTTACAAGAGTTGATCTACCTCGAGATCGCAATGGCTAAACCCTAGATGTCTAGCCTGTATGATTATGATTACCTCTACGGACTAAACCCTCTGGTTTATATAGACACCGGAGGGGCCTAGGTTTGTACAGAGTCGGTTGACAGGAAAAGGAATCTTCACATCCGAACGCCAAGCTTGCCATCCACGCAAAGGAGGGTCCCATCCGGACACGGGAGGAAGTCTTTTGTCTTGTATCTTCACGGCCCATTAGTCCAGCCCACGTCACATAGCCCAGACGCCAGAGGACCCCTTAATCCATGACTCTCTCACTCACCTCGGGCTCCCTCTTATGTACTTCTTTGGCCCACTGGATATCTTCTGGTCCAAAAAAATCCACAAAAAGTTTTGCTGCCTTTGGACTCCGTTTGGTATTGATTTCCTGCGATGTAAAAAACATGCAAAAAACAGCAACTGGCACTCGGCACTATGTCAATTGGTTACCAAAAAATGATATAAAATGACTATAAAATGATTGTAAAACATCCAATAATGATAATATAATAGCATGGAACAATCAAAAATTATAGATACGTTGGAGACGTATCAGTAGTACCGCTCATGAGTGGTAGTACTGCCCCTACCACCGCTGCTAGTTCCGCCTGGGCTCTCGCTCTCATTCCCCTTCCCCCTCTAAGGCCCATGCTGTCAGCCTTCATGGTAGTACCGCTGGGGCTCGTAGTAGTACCGCTGCCCCAGCGGTAGTAGCGCTCCCATGAGCGGTAGTACCGCTCTGTGCGGGCTGAGGAGGGGATAACGGTTGGATTGGTTCCCCCACTATAAAAGGAGGTCTTCTTCTCCAAGAAGATTGACCTCTTTTCCCCCAAGCTCCATTGTTGCTCCAAAGCTCATTTTCGCCCGATCTCTCTCCCTAGCCAATCAAACTTGTTGATTTTCTAGGGATTGGTTGAGAAGGCCCGGATCTACACTTCCACTAAGAGAAATTTGATTCCCCCCACTAATCCCTTGCGGATCTTGTTACTCTTGGGTGTTTGAGCACCCTATATGGTTGAGGTCACCTCTGAGCCACATTCCATTGTGGTGAAGCTCCGTGGTATCGTTGGGAGCCTCCAATCAAGTTGTGGAGATAGCCCCAACCTTGTTTGTAAAGGTTCGGTCACCGCCTTCAAGGGCACCACTAGTGGAATCACGGCATCTCACATTGTGTGAGGGCGTGAGGTGAATACGGTGGCCCTAGTGGCTTCTTGGGGAGCATTGTGCCTCCACACCGCTCCAACGGAGACGTACTTCCCCCAATGGGAAGGAACTTCGGTAACACATCCTCGTCTCCACCGGCTCCACTTGTGGTTATCTCTTCCCTTTACTTTGTGCAAGCTTTTATTGTGTTGTATCCTTTGCTTTCACTTATTGTTGTTGTTGGTTACATCATATAGGTTGTTCACCTAGTTACACATCTAGACCACCTATTTGTTGCTAAACCTAATTTGTTAATAAAAGCTAAAAATTGTTAGTTGCCTATTCACCCCCCCCCCCTCTAGTCAACCATATCGATCCTTTCACCTGAGGAGATCACGTCCCCATCACCGTCACCACGCCGTCGTGCTGCCGGAACTCATCTACTACCTCGTCGTCTTGCTGGATCAAAAAGGTGGAGGACGTCACTGAGCTGAACATGTGTAGAACATGGAGGTGTCGTGCGTTCGGTACTAGAGCGGCTGGAGTGCGAAGAAAGTTCGACTACATCAACCGTGTTGTGAAATGCTTCTGCTTACGGCCTACGAGGGTACATAGACACACTCTCCCCCTCTCGTTGCTATGCATCTCCATGGATAGATCTTGCGTGTGCATAGTTTTTTTTTGTTTTCCATGCAACGTTTCCCAACATTATTCTGTCATGGAAAACCTCCTTCATAACATCAAACAACCATTGTTTTGTCATGAAGAACCTCCTTGCAACTTTAAAATGAATTATGATAATAGATATAGAGGAAATACACTGATAGAAATACTGTAACCTTTTACCATCCATCAAAATATTTTAACCTCATTATTTTTTGGTCATTTAGGCCGTTCGAAGTTTTTTGCAACAATTTGCAATATAGGCAATCGAGTTGATATCCTTGTGATTAACATTTTAACCACAATACCGAAGAATCAATGATCAAAAAATTGATCATTTTTCCCAAGAACTACACTTTACTTGACCAACCACCTCTGCATCTCACAACTCGTATGACATTCATACCTGAGATGGACATTCTAGTCTTCTTTTCTTTCTCCATTTTACTTCTTATAGTTTTACTTCAATATTTCTCTTACTCTCAGAATAAACAACAACTTTAAGAGCGGCGTGAGCCCCGAACTTCCCTAGGCGTGTAAGTCTCATTACATCCTTTGGTTTTGTTCTTTCTTTACAAGTTTTCACCGTCAACACATGACTAGCTTTCTTCCGGATCTTACACATTTCAGTCTTAAACATAGTTGAACACTTCACTAGAATTTGCAAACAAAACACTTCTTGAGATACCGTATATCTTTTAGCCTTTGTTTGTTTCTGAAAACAATTTTCAGTTCCAAGAACATCACATAACTATCCCAATTTTGAAGGTCGGGTTTCCCAGAAGCAAGCAGACTGTAATGCAATTCTAGCTTTTGGATCGAAGGACGTGAGTCTTGTCATCCATAGGCAAGAGAGTATTGTAAACATGTAGTAGGACAAAATCCTTCTTGGCACTTTTAGAGGACGATCCTCTCAAACATAAAATTTCAACCAGATAAATAACAGTCAATCAATTTCAACAACAAAGGTGGAACTGTGAGCCATAATTCTACAACTATAATGCAGACTACATATAGACATTGTTCATAATTAATATTCACTAGTTATAAAAATTAATTAATACATAATTGTGCTCCCACTCAAATAAATATCTCTCATAATTGATAATGAGTGATTCAAGATCCAAGACTAGTTCTGAGCCATTGATGTGGACATCACTGATGACGAGAATTTTGATTGGTGGGCAAACTTTTGCCAATCATATCTCCATATGACTCTTGTGCCATATTTCGATGTTTTGTGCTCCGAGCTCAGAATGATTCTGCTAGAACTTCAAGATAATCGAGTGCTATGTGCAAGCATGGCCTGACCATCCCCGTCTTACACCTCACATCCCGTTTGTGCCCATGTGGACATGACCCACTCCGGAACGCTACGTGTTATAGACAGTTGCAACACTCGGAAGAGCACCTTTTAACTTGATATTTACTTGTGAGAGATCACCCTAATAATTGACTAATGCGCAATCAAAGGGTGCAAACAACAAAGGGATAAACATCTCAAGCAATTCATAATAGCATGGTATGGTATAACCTTGGGCGCCGGGATTTCTCCGTGATCGTCTTCAATCTCCAGTTGAAGCAACGTGACGGCCAATATTTTCTTGTCGTGGCAACCGTTTCAAAAACGTTGTCATGGAGGCAATCTCAGAAAACTTGTCATGGCGCCCGTTTCACAAAACGTTGTCGTGGCACTAAAATTTGAAATTCTGCCTTGGCACAAAATTATAGCTCATCGTCCTGCGCCTTGGTACACCTTCTCCTCGTCGGGGTCCTCCGTGTACATCTTGCCACCATCACTTGTAACCTACCTCTACGATATTTACATTAAGGTGGCAATCTCGTGGCTCCGGCCATCATGCCGTGACGCGCAGGCCATTTAACATTACAACATATAACCATCTCATACATAAACTCATTATCATGACGAAGGCTATACCACATCATATGCAAACCCTGCAAAACCAAGTTAGACGTCCTCTAATCGGTTTGGCAAATTTTAATTATGTGGCTTCTAGGGTTTCCGGAAAAAACTAGCTACCTACGTGCACACCATAAACTGATAATCCTTGTTGCTAGATTAACTTTCAAGGTGTGTGAAAGAAGTGACTTGATTAAAAATCTCATTCCCCCACACTAAACTTCGTCAAATACGCGTGACCCCCTAGAAGATCACCCATCTTCATTGCCCCCTTGCGTACGCGATGTTCACTATTCTTGACTATGGTGAAGCCCAAGGAACTGTTAGCATATCGTCGACAGCCAGAGCCAATCGATTGTCAGAACCTTGTGAAAAGTGACACCATGCCGTCAATGAACTGAACCGAAGCAACACTCGAGGGAAGCATAGCATGAACATCACCCTCACATCCACATGTGATCTAGATCGCAACCTGCATCTACTCATAGAACCTCTCATGATGCCACTATTGGGAAACATATTAGAAAACAAAAAAATCGCCCTACGTGTTGGGGAACGTAGCATGCAATTTATAAAAATTTCCTATGCTCATGCAAGATCTATCTAGGAGACGCATAGCAACGAGAGGGGAGAGTGTGTCCATGTACCCTCGTAGACCGAAAGTGGAAGCGTTAGTTTAACGTGGTTGATGTAGTCGAACGTCTTTGCGATCCAACTGATCAAGTACCGAACGTACGGCACCTCCGAGTTCAGCACACGTTCAGCTCGATGACGTCCCTCAAACTCCTGATCCAGCAGAGGGTCGAGGGATAGTTTCGTCAGCACGACGGCGTGGTGACGGTGATGGTGATGTGATCCACGCAGGGCTTCACCTAAGCACTACGTGAATATGACCGGAGGAGTAAACCGTGGAGAGAGACGCCGCACACGGCTTGGAACAATTGGTGTGTCTCCAAGGGGTGCCCTGCCCGCGTATATAAAGGAGGGAGAGGAAGGAGGCCGGCCCTAGGGGCATGCCAAGAGGGGGGTCCTACTAGGACTCCCAGTCCTAGTAGGATTCAGCCCCCTCCTATTCCTTCTCATGGAGGGGGAAAGAGAGAAGGAGAGGGAGAGGGGGGAGGAAAGGGGGGTCGCGCCCCCTTCCCCTTGTCCAATTCGGACAGCCCATGGGGGGCGCGCCTCCCCTTGTGGGCTCCCTCTCTCTCCCCTATGGCCCATAGTGGCCCATTACTTTCCCCGGGGGGTTCCGGTAACCTCCCGGTACTCCAAAAATACCCGAAACAATCCGGAACCATTCCAGTGTCCGAATATCATCGTCCAATATATCAATCTTTACCTCTCGACCATTTCAAGACTCCTCGTCATGTCCGTGATCTCATCCGGGACTCCAAACAATCTTAGGTCACCAAAACACATAACTCATAATACAAATCGTCATCGAACGTTAAGCGTGCGGACCCTACGGGTTCGAGAACTATGTAGACATGACCGAGACACATCTCCGATCAATAACCAATAGCGGAACCTAGATGCTCATATTGGTTCCTACATATTCTACGAAGATCTTTATCGATCAAACCGCAATGACAACATACTTATTCCCTTTGTCATCGGTATTTTACTTGCCCGAGATTCGATCGTCGGTATTTTACCGGCAAGTCTCTTTACTCGTTTCGTAATGCATCATCCCGCAACTAACTCATTAGTCACATTTCTTGCAAGGCTTATTGTGATGTGAATCACTGAGAGGGCCCAGAGATACCTCTCCGATACTCGGAGTGACAAATCCTAATCTCGATCTATGCCAACCCAACAAACACCTTCAGAGACACATGTATAGCATCTTTATAATCAGCCAGTTACATTGTAACGTTTGATAGCACACAAGGTGTTCCTTCGGTATTCGGGACTTGCATAATCTCATAGTCAGAGGAATATGTATAAGTCATGAAGAAAGCAATAGCAATAAAACTTAACGATCATTATGCTAAGCTAACGGATGGGTCTTGTCCATCACATCATTCTCTAATGATGTGATCCCGTTCATCAAATGACAACACATGTCAATGGTTAGGAAACTTAACCATCTTTGATTAATGAGCTAGTCAAGTAGAGGCATACTAGGGACACTCTGTTTTGTCTATGTATTCACATATGTATCAAGTTTCCAGTTAATACAATTCTAGCATGAATAATAAACATTTATCATGATATAAGGAAATATAAATAACAACTTTATTATTGCCTCTAGGGCATATTTCCTTCAATCTCCCACTTGCACTAGAGTCAATAATCTAGATTACATTGTAATGATTCTAACACCCATGGAGACTTGGTGTTGATCATGTTTTGCACGTGGAAGAGGTTTAGTCAACGGGTCTGCAACATTCAGATCTGTATGTATTTTGCAAATCTCTATGTCTCCCTCCTTGACTTGATCGCGGATGGAGTTGAAGCGTCTCTTGATGTGTTTGGTTCTCTTGGGAAATCTAGATTCCATCGCTAAGGCAATTGCTCCAGTATTGTCACAAAAGATTTTCATTGAACCCGATGCACTAGGTATTACACCTAGATCGGATATGAACTCCTTCATCCAGACTCCTACATTCGCTGCTTCCGAAGCAGCTATGTACTACGCTTCACACGTAGATCCCACCACGATGCTCTGCTTGGAACTGCACCAACTGAAGCTCCACCATTCAATATAACTACGTATCCGGTTTGCGACTTAGAGTCATCCGGATCAGTGTCAAAGCTAGCATCGATGTAACCATTTACGACGAGCTCTTTGCCACCTCCATAAACGAGAAACATATCCTTAGTCCTTTTCAGGTATTTCAAGATGTTCTTGACCGCTGTCCAGTGATCCACTCCTGGATTACTTTGGTACCTCCCTGCTAAACTTATAGCAAGGCACACATCAGGTCTGGTACACAGCATTGCATACATGATAGAACCTATGGATGATGCATAGGGAATGACTTTCATTTTCTCTCTATCTTCTGAAGTGGTCGGGCATTGAGTCTGACTCAACTTCACACCTTCTAACACAGGCAAGAAACCTTTCTTTGACTGATCCATTTTGAACTTCTTCAAAACTTTATCAAGGTATGTGCTTTGCGAAAGTCCAATTAAGCGTCTTGATCTATCTCTATAGATCTTGATGCCCAATATATATAGCAGCATCACCGAGGTCTTTCATTAAAAAAATTCTTATTCAAGTATCCTTTTATGCTATCCAGAAATTATATATCATTTCCAATCAACAATATGTCATCCACATATAATATTAGAAATGCTACAGAGCTCCCACTCACTTTCTTGTAAATATAGGCTTCTCCAAAAGTCTATATAAAACCATATGCTTTGATCACACTATCAAAGCATATATTCCAACTCCGAGAGGCTTGCACTAGTCCATAAATGGATCGCTAGAGCTTGCACACTTTGTTAGCACCTTTAGGATCGACAAAACCTTCTGGTTGCATCATATACAACTCTTCTTTAAGAAATCCATTAAGGAATGCAGTTTTGACATCTATTTGCCAAATTTCATAATCATAAAATGCGGCAATTGCTAACATGATTCGGACAGACTTAAGCATCGCTACGGGTGAGAATGTCTCATCGTAGTCAACTCCTTGAACTTGTCGAAAACCTTTCGCAACAAGTCGAGCTTTGTAGACAGTAACATTACCGTCAGTGTCAATCTTCTTCTTAAAGATCCATTTATTTTCTATGGCTTGCCGATCATCGGGCAAGTCAACCAAAGTCCATACTTTGTTCTCATACATGGATCCCATCTCAGATTTCATGGCCTCAAGCCATTTCGCGGAATCTGGGCTCATCATCGCTTCCTCATAGTTCATAGGTTCGCCGTGGTCTAGTAACATGACTTCCAGAACAGGATTACCGTACCACTCTGGTGCGGAACGTACTCTTGTTGACCTACGAGGTTCGGTAGTAACTTGATCTAAAGTTTCATGATCATCATCATTAGCTTCCTCACTAATTGGTGTAGGCATCACTAGAACTGATTTCTGTGATGAACTACTTTCCTTCGAGAGAAGGTACAACTACCTCATCAAGTTCAACTTTCCTCCCACTCACTTCTTTCGAGAGAAACTCCTTCTATAGAAAGGATCCATTCTTAACAACAAAGATCTTGCCTTTGAATCTGTGATAGAAGGTGTACCTAACAGTTTCTTTCGGGTATCCTCTGAAGACGCACTTCTTCAATTTGGGTTCGAGCTTATCAAGTTGAAGCTTTTTCACATAAGCATCGCAGCCCCAAACTTTAAGAAACGACAGCTCAGGTTTCTTGCTAAACCATAGTTCATATGGTGTCGTCTCAACGGATTTAGATGGCGCCCTGTTTAAAGTGGATGCAGCCGTCTCTAAAGCATAACCCCTAAACGATACTGGTAAATCGGTAAGAGACATCATAGATCGTACCATATCTAATAAAGTATGATTACGACGTTGGGACACACCATTACGTTGTGGTGTTCCAGGTGGCGTGAGTTGCGAAACTATTCCACATTGTTTCAAATGAAGACTAAACTCGTAACTCAAATATTCGCCTCCGCGATCAGATCGTAGAAACTTTATTTTCTTGTTATGATGATTTTCCACTTCACTCTGAAATTCTTTAAACTTTTCAAATGTTTCAGACTTATGTTTCATCAAGTAGATATACCCATATCTGCTCAAATCATCTGTGAAGGTCAGAAAATAACAATACCCGCCGCGAGCCTCAACACTCATCGGACCGCATACATCAGTATGTAGTAATTCCAATAAGTCAGTGGCTCGCTTCATTGTTCCGGAGAATGGAGTTTTAGTCATTTTGCCCATGAGGCATGGTTCGCAAGCATCAAGTGATTCCAAAAGCCCATCAGCATGGAGTTTCTTCATGCACTTTACACCAATATGACCTAAACAGCAGTGCCACAAATAAGTTGCACTATCATTATTAACTTTGCATCTTTTGGCTTCAATATTATGAATATGTGTATCGCTACGATCGAGATTCAAAAAAATAGACCACTCATCAAGGGTGCATGACCATAAAAGATATTACTCATATAAATAGAACAACCATTATTCTCTGACTTAAATGAATAACCGTCTCGCATCAAACAAGATCCAGATATAATGTTCAGGCTCAACGCTGGCACCAAATAACAACTATTCAGGTCTAAAACTAATCCCGAAGGTAGATGTAGAGGTAGCGTGGCGACGGCGATCACATTGAACTTGGAACCATTTCTGACGCGCATCGTCACCTCGTCCTTAGCCAATCTTCGTTTAACCTGTAGCCCCTGTTTCGAGTTGCAAATATCAGCCGCTTCCAGTGACCAGTCCCTTTGCAGTAGAAGCACTCAGTTTCAGGCTTAGTTCCAGACTTGCGCTTCTTCCCGGGAGTAGCAAATTGCTTTCTATTCTTCTTGAAGTTCCCCTTCTTACCTTTGCCCTTTTTCTTGAAACTGGTGGTCTTGTTAACCATCAACACTTGATGCTCCTTCTTGATTTCTACCTCCGCAGCCTTAAGCATTGCGAAGAGCTCGGGAATTGTCTTTTCCATCCCTTGCATATTATAGTTCATCACGAAGCCTTTATAGCTTGGTGGTAGTGATTGAAGAACTCTGTCAATGACACTATCATCCGGAAGATTAACTCCCAGCTGAGTCAAGTGGTTATGATACACAGACATTTTGAGTATATGTTCACTGGCAGAAATGTGCTCCTCCATCTTGCAGCTATAGAACTTGTTGGAGACTTCATATCTCTCAACTCGGGCATTTGCTTGAAATATTAACTTCAACTCCTGGAACATCTCATATGCTCCATAACGTTCAGAACATCTTTGAAGTCCCAATTCTAAGCCGTAAAGCATGGCACACTAAACTATCGAGTAGTCATCAGATTTCGCTTGCCAGACGTTCATAACGTCCGGAGTTGCTCCTGCAGCAGGCCTTGCACCTAGCGGTTCTTCAAGGACATAATTCTTCTGTGCAGCAATGAGGATAATCCTCAAGTTGCGGACCCAATCCGTGTAGTTGCTACCATCATCTTTCAACTTAGCTTTCTCTAGGAACGCGTTAAAATTCAAGGGAACGGTAGCACGGGCCATTGATCTACAACAACATAGATATGCAAAAACTATCAGGACTAAGTTCATGATAAATTAAGTTCAATTAATCATATTACTCAAAGAACTCCCACTTAGATAGACATCCCTCTAGTCATCTAAATGATCACGTGATCCATATCAACTAAACCATGTCCGATCATCACGTGAGATGTAGTAGTTTTCAATGGTGAACATCTCTATGTTGATCATATCTACTATATGATTCACGTTTGACCTTTCGGTCTCAGTGTTCCGAGGCCATGTCTACACATGCTAGGCTCGTCAAGTTTAACCCGAGTATTCTACACGTGCAAAACTGTCTTGCACCCGTTGTATGTGAACGTAGAGCTTATCACACCCGATCATCACGTGGTGTCTCGGCACGATGAACTGTCGCAACGGTGCATACTCAGTGAGAACACTTATACCTTGAAATTTAGTGAGGGGTCATCTTATAATGTTGCCGCCGTACTAAAAAAATAAGATGCATAAAAGATAAACATCACATGCAATCAAAATATGTGACATGATATGGCCATCATCATCTTGTGCCTTTGATCTCCATCTCCAAAGCACCATCATGATCTCCATCGTCACTGTCTTGACACCTTGATCTCTATCGTAGCGTCGTTGTCGTCTTGCCAACTATTGCTTCTACAACTATCGCTACCGCATAGTGATAAAGTAAAGCAATTACATGGCGATTGCATTTCATACAATAAATCGACAACCATAAGGCTCCTGCCAGTTGCCGATAACTTTTACAAAACATGATCATCTCATACAATAACGTATATCATGTCTTGACCATATCACATCACAACATGCCCTGCAAAAACAAGTTAGACGTCCTCTACTTTGTTGTTGCAAGTTTTATGTGGCTTCTACGGGCTTCTAGCAAGAACCGTTCTTACCTACGCATCAAAACCAACGATTTTTTGTCAAGTGTGTTGTTTTAACCTTCAACCAGGACAGGCCGTAGTCAAATTTGATTCAGCTAAAGTTGGAGAAACAGACACCCGCCAGCCACCTTTATGCAAAACAAGTTGCATGTCTGTCGGTGGAACCGATCTCATGAACGTGGTCATGTAACGTTGGTCCGGGCCGCTTCATCCAACAATACCGCCGAATCAAAATAAGACGTTGGTGGTAAGCAGTATGACTATTATCGCCCACAACTCTTGTGTTCTACTCGTGCATATCATCTACGCATAAACCTGGCTCGGATGCCACTGTTGGGGAATGTGGCATGCAATTTCAAAAAAATTCCTACGCTCACACAAGATCTATCTAGGAGATGCATAGCAACGAGAGGGGGAGAGTGTGTCCACGTACCCTCATAGACCGAAAGCGGAAGCGTTAGTTTAACGCGGTTGATGTAGTCGAACGTCTTCGCGATCCAACCGATCAAGTACCGAACTATGGCACCTTCGAGTTCAGCACATGATTAGCTCGATGACGTCCCTCGAACTCTTGATCCAGCAGAGGGTCGAGGGAGAGTTTCGTCAGCATGACGGCGTGGTGACGGTGATGTGATTCGCGCAGGGCTTCGCCTAAGCACTACGTGAATATGACCGGAGGAGTAAACCGTGGAGAGAGACGCCGCACATGGCTTGGAACAATTGGTGTGTCTCCAAGGGGTGCCTTGCCCACGTATATAAAGGAGGGAGAGGGAGGAGGCCGGCCCTAGGGGCGCGCCAAGAGGGGGAGTCCTACTAGGACTACCAGTCCTAGTAGGATTCGGCCCCCCTCCTATTCCTTCTCATGGAGGGGGTAAAGGGAAGGAGAGGGAGAGGGGGAAGGAAAGGGAGGCCGCACCCCCTTCCCCTTGTCCAATTAGGACAGCCCATGGGAGGGGGAGCCACCCCTTGTGGGCTCCCATCTCTCTCCTCTATGGCCCATAGTGGCCCATTACTTTCCCCGGGGGGTTCCGGTAACCTCCCGGTACTTCGAAAAATACCCGAAACGATCCGGAACCATTCCGGTGTCCGAATATCATCGTCCAATATATCAATATTTACCTCTCGACCATTTCGAGACTCCTCGTCATGTCCGTGATCTCATCCGAGACTCCTAACAATCTTCGGTCACCAAAACACATAACTCATAATACAAATCGTCATCGAACGTTAAGCGTGCGGACCCTACGGGTTCGAGAACTATGTAGACATGACCGAGACACATCTCTGATCAATAACCAATAGCGGAAACTGGATGCTCATATTGGTTCCTACATATTATACGAAGATCTTTATCGGTCAAACCGTAATGATAGCATACGTTATTCCCTTTGTCATCGGTATGTTACTTGCCCGAGATTCGATCGTCGGTATCATTATACCTAGTTCAATCTCGTTACCGGCAAGTCTATTTACTTGTTCTGTAATGCATCATCCTGCAACTAACTCATTAGTCACATTGCTTGCAAGGCTTATTGTGATGTGCATCACTGAGAGGGCCCAGAGATACCTCTCCGATACTCGGAGTGACAAATCCTAATCTCGATCTATGCCAACCCAACAAACACCTTCGAAGACACCTGTAGAGCATCTTTATAATCACCCAGTTACGTTGTGACATTTGATAGCACACAAGGTGTACCTCCGGTATTCGGGAGTTGCATAATCTCATAGTCAGAGGAATATGTATAAGTCATGAAAAAGCAATAGCAATAAAACTTAACTATCATTATGCTAAGCTAATGGATGGGTCTTGTCCATCACATCATTCTCTAATGATGTGATCCCGTTCATCAAATGACAACACATGTCTATGGTTAGGAAACTTAACCATCTTTGATTAACGAGCTAGTCAAGTAGAGGCATACTAGGGACACTCTGTTTTGTCTATGTATTCACACATGTATCAAGTTTCCGGTTAATACAATTATAGCATGAATAATAAAAATTTATCATGATATAAGGAAATATAAATAACAACTTTATTATTGCCTCTAGGGCATATTTCCTTCACTACGATCACCCAGGAACAATATGAAGATCCATAACGGGTTGAGATCAACAATCGTTACCGACTTCAGGAGTGCAGCGGAAGTAGATGAGTTAGTGTAGATCTTATTTGGAGTCCCTCGAACGTCGATGATGATCCCGTGAACCGCCCTCGAACGTCGATGATGATCACGTGAACCACCCTCGAACGTAAGACCGTAAGCACGGCCTCTCTACTTGGTTGCAAGCATACAGTCTTCACGATCCGACAGCGCTTCATCGTCCAGAGCTAATCATCGCCGGAGAATTAGAGGGAGGAGATTAGAACCACACAGGGCTTGTAATTACGAGGATTAGAGGTGGCTAAGGCTAGGTCTAATTAGTCAATTAGGACCAACAAGAACTAGAACTAGATCAACTAGAGGGGGCCCCAAAACTTGTGTTTCCATAGGGTGGAAATCCTCTAGTATATATAGGTTAGAGGGGAGGGAAAGGGCAGCCACCAAAGGGGAAGGAGCCCCCTTGGTGCGCCAGCATTGGGGGGAGGGGAGTCCTACTCCCTTCCTAAGTAGGATTCACCCCCCCCCCCCTCACTTGGAAAGGGGGGCGCCACTTCCACTTGGGACCTTGTGGCCCAAGTTGCCTTCCACCTCTTGGCCTTTTTAGGCCCGTTGATATTTTAATTAAATATAAAATGTTCTTAATAATTTCATACCATTATATATATAATTTAACATCCCCGGAAACATTTTCCACACATATATAATTAATTGGTAATACCCGGTATTACCCGATATTCACCTGACCCCGAAACACTTCCGGAACCTCTCGGAACTATTCCGGATATTGATGAAACAATTCCAGAAATATATTCTCATCCCTACCGTTCTACTAACACTTAGCAAATCGTGATTACCTTAAGCTTGTGACCCTGTAGGTTCGGTAATTCATAGACATGAAAGATACTCCTTCGTTCAATGACCGATAGCGGAACCGTGGACATCCATATCGGCCCCTATGATTACACGGATGGTGTTCGAGCGAACCTTTGGTTATCATGTGATGTTCCCTTTGCTTCGCGGTACTTTACAAAACCCGGTGTGCATCGGCATCCTTCAGAGTCATCACCATGCTCACTATACCGTTGCTCCCGTTACCGATTTTGTTCTTCTTTCTCATTGACGTGTTCCGGCATACCCGTGACGTAGTCACCTGTGTCTGGCCAGACGATCATGGATGCCGTCACACCGAGAGGGCCCTAATAATATATCTCCATCGTCGGAGTAGCAAATCCCACTCTCGAGTTGTCCGGTCACTTGTTAAACTTTCTTGTGAGCCTGAAAGTTGTCGTTATGATCACCTTGTTACATATGACATTTTAGCAACCCCAAAAACCACCGTCCAGTAGGAAGTGACTGAGACACTCTCATGGTCTGAGGAACTAAAACACATGCTAACACTCCGTGTTATAACAGATGATTTCAGACGATATGATCACATAGTATAACAGACAAGTATTGGGTCGATTCAATACGATCGTTCTTCTAACGTCATATCCTCAATGTTGTTTTAGGACTATCGTTACACTTAACAATATCCTAAGATCCGGAAAATGTTATCACCAACAACACTTGAGCCGGTCTTAGAGGCGAGACCGGGAACCTGTTGTTTACCGTTTATCATTTCACACGTGCATATGAGTTTTCCACTGAATCCCATATTCCAGGATCATAGCAGTTATAGCATGAAATATAAACTCTTAGTTATGAATAACGGAAATATAATAATACAATATTATTTCCTCTAGGGCATATTTCGAACAAGAAGCAGTACAGTAGAGATAAGTGTTTCCCTCAGTGAGAACCAAGGTTATCGAACCAATAGGAGAACCAAGCAAATTCCCTTTGACAGCACCTACACACACAAAAGCAAATACTTGCACCCAACGCAGGCAAGAGGGTTGTCAATCCTCTTGAACTCGCTACTTGCAAGGATTAATTCTGATAGTGATAGATAGATAAAAAGAGAAGTAAAACAAAAATAAAGAAATTGCAACAAGGTATTTTTGGTTTTAATATGATAAAGGTAGACCCCGGGGCCATAGTTTTCACTAGAGGCTTCTCTCTCGACACAACATACAGTGGGTAAACAAATTACTCTTTCTGTCACAAGGTGAGGACATAGGTTTCACTAGTGGCTTCTCTCAAGATAGCATAAGTATTACGGTGGGTGAACAAATTATTGTCGAGCAAATGATAGAATTGAGCATAGTTATGAGAATATCTAGGTATGATCATGTATATAGGCATCACGTCCGTGACAAGTAGACCAACTCCTGCCTGCATCTACTACTATTACTCCACCAAACGACCGCTATCCAGCATGCATCTACGTATTAAGTTCATAACAAACAGAGTAACGCTTTAAGCAAGATGACATGTTGTAGGCAAAGTAAACCCAATCAATATGAATAAACCAATTCGTTTTACCCTTAATGGAGACAATACAATACGTGCCTCACTGCTCCTTCTGTCACAAGGTGAGGACACCACAAGATTGAACCCATCACAAAGCACCTCTCCCACTGAAGATAAATCAATCTAGTTGTCCAAAACAAACGGATAGATCAGAGAGAAATACAAAGCTATAACAATCATGCATAATAAAGTTCAGAAAAGACTCAATTACTTTCAGTGAATAATCTGGTCATAAACCCATAATTCATCGGATCCCAACAAACACACCGCAAAAGAAGATTACATCAGATAGAACTCCAAGAAGATCGAGGAGAACATGGTATTGAAGATTAGAGAGAAGAAGCCATCTAGATACTAGCTATGGACCCATATGTCTGTGGTAAACTACTCACGCATTATCGGAAGGCAGCGAGGATGACGTAGAAGCCCTCTGTGACCAATTCCCCCTCCGGCAGAGTACCCAAAAAGGCCTCCGGATGGGATCATGGATGAACAAAAGCTTGCGGCGACGGAAAGTGATTCGAGTAGCTCTCTATTGGCTTGGGAATATTTGTGAATTTATGGGATTGGAATTAGGTCAAATGGAGTTGTGTGGGGCCCACGAGCTCAGGGGCGCGCCCTGTGAGCTTGTGGCTCTCTCATAGCTCTTCTGGCCTCCTCCCGAAGCATCTAGGGCCCCTTTTGGTCCAGAAAAAATAACAGTAAAGTTTCATCGTGTTTGGACTTCGTTGGTACTGATTTTATGAAAAGCCAAAAACAAGCAAAAAGACGAGAACTGGCACTGGCACTGGGCATTGGGTTAATAGGTTAGTCCCGAAAAATGATATAAAATAGCATATAAAGCATCCAAGATTTATAATATAATAGCATGAAACAATCAAAAATTATAGATATGTTGGAGACATATCAGTAATCATAAGTAGGTTGTTTGTTCAGGTAATCATACGTTGGAGTATCGCTTTTGTTTTTTTTGCCACGACTTCTAGGAATGTTCATTCATGATAAGTTTTTGCAAGCACATAGAACATTTGTCAAAGGTTGCCACAGAAAAATCAGAATTTTTTAAAAAAATTTTACTATTTTTCGATTTTACTGTTCAAATACTCCAAGTCCCGATGAACAAGGGAACCTTCTAGAAGAGAAGCCCACCAACTCGTTGGATGCAGCTGCGAGGAACAAGATTTCAAAAGTACGCAACAAAAGTTGGAAGATCCAATTCAAAGAGCGACACAATCAGATGAAGGCATGGACTTTTTAGTATCAAGTGTGTTGGGTATTAAGGAGCCTTTGAACCAAATGGTTCCTAATGCAGTTAGACACACTAGGCAAGAGGAATAAAAGGCATTTATTGGTTGCAACATTCCTACTCAAATTGATATACAACCGCCAAATGATGCTCATTCGGTAGGGAGATGTAAAAGAATAAAGAGAGAAAAGGAATTGAATGGGGGAAACAAGGTCGCGCGCTTGTGCAAGACATGCAACCTAATAGAGTTTGATGATAGTCACAATTCTCCAACCAAAAAAGGTCAAGGAAAAGAAGCCATGAATGTGCAAGACATGCTTCCAAATGGTGCAGCTTCATAGAGGAAACTCTTGTGAAAGGCAGAGCTTATTAATACCATTTCATTAGTTTTATTTAATTTTCAATCTATGTAATGGATGAGAAATTGTGTTTATTCTCCAATTGTTTGTCCTATTTCTATCACATTTGATGCGTTCGTAATTACTTCCGAGTGGTTTATAGATGCTGCGAATTCCAGTAGTTGATGACGGTTGGAACTTTCTTCTTATTTATGAATATGAATTTGAATGCACATTCACTGGGTTTCAAAGGAGTGCGTAGCTTTTAATCAATGGATTCTTTGGGATGCTAGCTACTGTTAGCATGTATTAGGTGAAGAAGCCTTCAAAATAAATTAGACTGGAACATTAAAGTTATATTACATCATGTAGTATGTGAGAAACACCTCAATTGCCAATAGGAACAAAGTTAAAATGAATTGGATATTTTTTTTTGCCATTTCCATTCACATCAGCTTACATTCATTTGTTTTCCTAATCCAATAATCACCATCAATAGGCCTCCCCATTCTAAACTCTGAAGCTATATGTACACACCCAATTGTTTGTACAAGTTCACAATCCACATTCAGGAAGTCAACCTGCAATTATCACAGGCCTACATCAATCAAGAAGGAAAATTTAGAGACATGGTCGACGTTGCTCTACAAAGGGTCCTAGGTTGTACTCGCCGCCCATGCGAATCTGCAACCAGACAGTGCCATCAGGTGGAGGGTCAAAGATTACGATCTAACGAACGATGATGACTGGCTGTAGGGATGCACAAGAGTTGTTGGATGCATAAGATACAACGCCATGTTTAATATGTTCATCATGATCTACACTAGCGAAGCAATGTTTATGTGAGGGGAATTGCCCCCCCCCCCCCCCCCCCCCCCCCCCCCCCCCCCCCGCGGTTTGGCCTCTCCAATACTTGTATTTTGTGTTCTAGCTCCGCCATTGATGATTTGTCTACATCATTTTTTGATATAAACTTAATGAAAAAATTGCTCATATATAAATGCCTCATTTGGTTTATAGGATATGATTCTAAAGCGAAAAACAATGCAGGATTGGTTCTTGTCCTTCGTATCTCAATGAGAAAGAAACATTAGCTCAGACCTAATGGGAAAATTCATGTCGTATGAACAAGTGACATTTTTTCCCTGTACATGTCACCTCATTTCTATGACTGTCATATTCCTACTATTTTCCTATTGCGTAAACCAAAGGAACACGTGCATGCATGCTGGTGATGCACGGTGAACCCAGGTGGATAGGATCTCGATCGGGTGGCATAGCCTGCGCGTGGCGCGGTACCGTATGAAGCAGCTGGCGGCTTGGGCCTTGCGGGAAATACAACGTGCAAAAGATGGCAAGCCGCCGCACTGGATCGAGCACGGCTCGCCACCATATTGCATGCTAGCTACGCCTCGCTTTCCTGCCATCCTACGCTTGCTGGGCTATGCATGTCAGTTTTGTCGCCTTCACGCTGCGAGCGAATCTCTCGGTGGATCCACCGTGCCCATGCATGCCACCTCCCATCGCTTTCACCGCTGCACGTACCGGCCACTGCTCCTCGTCCACAGCCAACTCGGGCCGCTGCCATGCCAGGCGCGCGGCCTGTCGCCTTCCCAAGCACCACGGACGGGGGCGCCAAACAGGGCAGGCACTGCTGCGGCGGGGCACCGCACAGGGGCTCGCCACTGTGCGCCGCTGCTCGGCTCCGACCGCCCAACAGTTGCCGCCGCACGCCCAGCCTGTCATGTCGCCGCCCCGGATATCATAGCCATTTTTCCACAATAGGCATGCGCCTTGTTTGCCACACGTTGCATGCATCAAAGCGACGAGATTATACCGACAACACAGAGGTGCATTTCAATGTAAACAATTGGTGAACGGTATGCGGTAACAACAGGTACTACAACTGACTTTGCCTCCCCGGTTGGGTCTTATGGAAACGGAAGCAAAGCGAAGACACGGACGAACGAAACAACATAACAATGTTTTCGTTATCTCTCGGAATAGGGTCCCTCTCCTCCCCGGTGATGTGCCGGGGTGGAAATAGCTACAGAGCCTGCCCCCCTCCGGATCGCCATGGGCAACAGCCAGAGGGAGGGGGTGGGCCTTTTTAGGTGTTCTTAACGAATGCAATGGAACGAATGGCGGCTGAGATGATCATATCCTACTCCTTGGAGTTGCGGTAGAAGTCGACGCAGGTCTGGCATCCGCAGTCGGTGAAGCGGCACATCTCGCACCCGAAGCACACGCACTTCTCGCAGCCCGCGCACGACGCCGCGCGCGAGCACCCCTTGAGCACCTTGCGGCTCCCTCGCTCCTCGTCGTCATCGCAGGTGACGCTGGTGGAATCACAAATGCATATCATGAGCCACAAGTCAGATAGTAAGCGCTATGAGCTGATGCCAGATAAAATAATGGAACAGCATGACTAAGGTTATAATTTAATATTGGCACCTATCCAAACAGAAAGGAGCTGTCAAAGTAAAACTAGGCAAAGCAATGGTTCGATTCGATTTTCTTTTTAAAGCCAAACAAGCAAAGAAAAACAGAAGAGCTACAAACACCTTCAACCATCCCTGATAAAATTTCATATATGATGATATTATGCCAGCAGGCAAAGTTAAGAGATACAGTAATATCAATGATGGTCTACTGTAGTTACAGGCCACACGAATGTGCAGACAACTGACAATACTGGCAACAAACTTACACGGCCATACTTTCACAGCATGTAATACAGGCCAGCAGTTTCTGGTTTCAACTTCCTAGTTCCTACGGTACAATTCTGAAAGTATTGGATTTTACTTCTCGAAAAAAGTATTTCATTTCTGTTGCCACTCATGTGCACTGTGGTCAGAAGTTGCAAAAAATATTTGGTACCACAAGTATGACATTTTATCAGCTTGCAGCGGCCTGCTGCCACAGCAGGCAGTGCCAATAATACCACGGGTGATGTACCTGCTATTTGGATTATTATTAACTAGGTGTCACTGCCCTTGTAACTCTACCGGTAGACAAAACAACCTATTTGGGAGTTTGTTTGGCACTCCACATCAGTTTCTTGTTGTTAGTCTTACTGGAGAACAAGGGCCACAGTTCTTTATGTTAACTTGATTGCTTCGGCCCTCTTAATGCTTATTATACTGTGAAACCTAATACTTTTTTATTAGGATTATCTGGTCATTCTCATAGCTGTTATCATCTTATATACATTTCTTGGGCATGAAATTGATATGAACTAATTAATATTGTTAGTGGCACGGTGGATTTCTGTTGGGAGTGCCAAACATGAATTCGGAAAGATGGCACAGAGGAAATAAATGTACGCTACAACTCAATATTTTAAACTAGACTATCGATTAACATAATTGGTTGCAACATATACCTGTCAGCCGTCAAATTTGCACATGTCCGGTTAGGTTTTGCAAGAGCATCATGGTAAATACGGCACTCTTCTTTGGTCCGAAGACGAAACCTCCTCTCCTTGTCACATCTTGTACAGCGGATGAACTCATCACGGTGCAATGGGCGTCCATTACGACTTCTGTTCGAGCCATTAACAGACTTGTTTGACAGGCTGTAGTATTTGAGAAATTCCGTCTTTCCCAGTGGAACCTTTTCTCCATCAATCATGACCCACACGGTGTTCCTCCACTTTCCTGCAGTCTCCCTTCCAGAGTGCTTCTCAAACGCTGAAGGAGTCAGCTTTTCTGAATTCAAGGTAAAAAAAACTCAAATGACAATTATCCTGAATAATTATGATAACAGAAGTTCAAAACTATTGTACAAAGCAGAATAACAACCTGTACGACGGTTTTCTGCGACGAAACACTAAACAGAAAAATTACAGCGTATGGTCATCTGTGATGTCACTCCAGCACAGACAGCACTTATCAAGATAATTCCTAAGAGGTTGGGTGTTGTTTTAGCAAGAAGCACCCCGCTGTATGTACCCAGATCAATAAACAACTTACTGAAGGCCGCCGTCATAACTTATTGGCATAAGGAACTGCATATTTTGAATGCAGAGCCTTTCACCTTTGTTAAATCACACATCAATCTAGGTTTCATAAAGAAACCCTTAAAAACTGGAAGGTGCAGATGTAGATCAAATAAGATACGGCAAGTCGGAACTCGTAAGTGATGCCATCTTTTTCTTTTGTTATTTCACACATTTCTTCCTTCAAAATTAAGCACCAGGCTAGATCAAATAAAGACCTACATTTGATGAAAGGACAAGAGAATGGCTGCTTAACGCGTTGAACTGCCCTAGAGGCATTTTCAGCTAGAGACCTTTTCAGTTGAAGACACTGAACTACGTATGGAGACTCTGAACTCATACGAATGTACAGATAATGCAAGATGACCTACAGTACAGAGTACAGTAAAACCCTCAGTGATACCACAATCATGGTCTACTAAGTTCGGTACGGATACGCTGAAATACAGATATGGAAAACCAAAGGCATCATCAAGATATGTGTCAGAAATAAACGTCCAGGCGATCAGGTAGAACAGAGACAGGAGCAGGCCTACCATATCCTATCCAATGCAAACAACAAGCACCCAAAGGATAGACACGGAAGGGCATGGCCTAAGCAAAGCACAATCTGATACTACATGCAAAACAAAGACCTCAATCAACATAAACAGAGACAGCGAGAACGTGCAGCCTGTCTGAATGCCGAGCACTGCGTGAACAGAGAGGCAACCCGATCATCGCCAGCATGCAGAGAGTACACGAGACAAACTACGTGCGTTAGGTAAGTACAGTACCACGGAAGAAGCGCTTCCATGTTACATGCGCTAGAGAACCTGCGGCATGGAGGTTCGCATAAACCGAAGGAATGATGCAGCCACATTAGTCCCAGAGACGCGCTAGAGATATTCTGACATTGGCCAGAGCAACAATGACAATGCATGGGCGGCGGCGGCGGCAGCATGGGTACACCAAGTAGTAGTAGTACTGGCAGGCAGGCAGGCGACGCCGGGCGCGAGCGGCGCCCAGGCGCATGTACCGGCATTGCATGCAGATCGAGTTAAGAAGCAGCTTGACCAAAAGACCAAACACCGTCCGTGCATAGCATCGATGCACGGACATGAAATCAAGAAAAGAAAAGGGAAAAAAAGTGACCGGACGTGGGCGTATGGTGGTGGGCCACTGACCTTCGCGGCAGCCGGGCGTGCAGTCGCAGCTAATCTCCAGCTCGCCGGACGGGTAGATTAAGAGGCGGCCGACGGCGTCGCCGTAGCGGCGGCTGGTGCATCCGCACATCATCTCCACGAAGCCCTCGCGCAGGCGCAGCCCGCTCACATCCCGGAGTTCCTCCTCGCTGAACAGCGCCGCGCCGCCTCCGTTCGCCGCCGCCATGTCCGTCTCCGACCGAGGACGGGGACCGCCTCAACCACTCCGGGGAAAAGAAAACACCAGAAAGCGATCTGGCCTGCGTCAAATCAAGAAACTGCCGGACGGACAGCGATCGAATACCGAGACGGGGCGGATCAAAGTAAAAGGAAGTTAGGCGAGTAGGTGGACAGGAGGTGGAGATATATAGGGGGTGGAAAACGGTGGAGAAACAAGAATCGAAGCGGCGCCTTTCCACGAGGAACCCCTGCGAATTGGGTTCCCACCAAATCTTGACGAGGGTGGTCTCCGAAGGGGCCGACGAAGAACAATGAATGCAAAAGACGGCTGCTTTTGATCCTAGGCTAAGGAGAACAACGAGCAGAGGCGAGGGCAACTTCTTGTCTCTGCAACAGACGATTTGGGGGAGAGTCCAGATCGCCCAAGACTACCCGAAAAAGCGGATCTGGGTAGGGGGCGCGCAGGCTTCAAGGAATGCCTCCTTCCCCAGCTCCAGCCCTCCCGGTGGCTATGGCTGCCGGGGGTTTGGAGAGGGAGGGGAGGGCGAGGTGGGGTGGAGAGAGGGGGAGGTGGAGGAGGATAGGAGATGGAGCTCGGCGTTGTGCGGGTGCCGGCCTTTTAACCTATGGACGGATGGGAGGATATCTGTGTGTTCCTCTCTTCTCCACGGGCACTCCATGTTAGATCAAGTGTGCTTCCACTGTTTCCATTATTGCTAGTTAGAGCTGTTTATTCTACTAATTTGGATTTCAGAATAGCCAGAAGAAATTCATTGTGTGTTAGAACAATTTAGGGACGACATGGTAAACTAGTAACTGCCAGAGGAGAGGGGGGGGGGGGGGGGGGGGGGGGGTTGTTGCGGTGGCGGCGGGTCGACGGAACCCTAGAGTTACCAACATGACCTAGGGCAAAGGTCGGTCCTCTCGGCTTTGCTGGGCCCGCATATAGGGCTAGCTCGGTTGTGTTGTATGCGGTCCATTAGGAGGCGCACTACTCTCTGGGCCCTCGTATGGGACCGTCCTGTAGGCCCACTGCTCTCTAGGCCTGCATACGGGATCTAGGGTTATCCAACATGACCTAGGGCAAAGGTCTGTCCTCTCGGATTTGCTGGGCCCGCATATAGGACATAGCTCGGTCGTGTTGTATGCGGTCCATTAGGAGGCTCACTACTTTGAGCTGATATTCAAAACTACAATGTAGAATAGAAAAGGTAAAAGCCGCATGCTCGGCGGTGAGGCGCCCCGCATGACTTAGGGTAATATCGGTCCTCTCGGATTTGCCGGGCTCGCATATGGGACCTAGCTTGGTTGTGTTGTATGCGGTCCATTAGGAGGCTCGCTACTCTAAGTTGACTATTCAAAACAACAATGTAGAATAGAAAAGGTAAAAGCCGCATGTTCAGCAGTGAGGCACCCCGCATGACCTAGCGCAGCGTCGGTCCTCTTGGGTTTGTTGGGCTTGCATATGGGACCCAGCCTGGTTGTGTTATATGCGGTCCATTAGGAGATTCACTACTCTAAATTGACTATTCAAAACTACATGTAGAACAGAAAAGGTAAAAGCCGCATGTTCGGCGGTGAGGCACCCCGCATGACCTAGAGCAACGTCGATCCTCTAAGGTTTGTTGGGCTCGCATATGGGGCCTAGCTCGGTTGCATTGTATGCACTCCATCTTGAGGCCCACTGCTCTAAACCTACTATCTGAAACTACAATGTATAGTGGAAAAGTTAGAAGCTGCATGTTCGATGGTGAGGTTCACAATGAAATGCACTTTCGGTCATAGTTTTGACTTGCATCCTCGGTGTGGCACTCGATCTTGTGTTGTGACATGACTTGGGCTAACTCTGGTGAAAGTTGCAACCCATTGCTTTGTAGGAATATTCAATATAGAAACATAATGTGGGTAGTTATGTGAGTACTTCCGCCGAAGTCTAACCAAATAACAACATAAAACCTTGATTTGTTTTATTCATTATTGTTCGGGAATTCTCAAAAACATAAGTTGATTGATGTGGCATGTATATAAAAGCATAAATCTCACTCCAAGCATTTTATTTGCTTCATCAATTGTATATTTATTAACATAGATCCTTTTGTTTTCGTAGACATTCTGTTTGAAAAAAAAGGAAGATAAGAGTTGTAGAGCCTTGGCTCCATCTCTTCTCATTGAAAATAGCGGAGCTCGCCATTGCTCAACGATTGTCTAGCTAATCGCTTGCATGAGTAATGTGCTAGCATGACACTATTACTAACATATTTCACCACATGTGGTATTATTTCATTGATGCGTTAATTAGGACAGGATTTTCCTACTATATATGGACATGGAGGGTGCCAATACAAAGAAGATAATGGAACAACAATAAGGAGCTTTACTTGCCTATATACTCGGTTCTTAGTTGCATCGCACTACTCGTTAATTGGTGATGGTCGCCTGCATTTGAGTTACGAACCTCAAAAGTCTCGTCCTACAAAAACACGGTAAGAATGCCTGGTTAGGTTATATTAGTACTAGATATTTCAATTCGTGGAACTACTTTAAGGGGATGTTTTGTTGTGAACTCTGTTTGCCGCCCCTAAGTCGAGGCTGGTGTGGCGTGCCCCAGAAAGTGTGGCGGCTGAAACGAACGCCACACCTTTGATGAAAAATTCTACTGCAAAAGCTCCTTCGAGTTGTGGCGAGCCAAACCTTGATAAAGAACCAAACGTCTACCAAAGCTTAGCGCGTTGCTAGTACAGTATGTTATTTCCCGGGGAGTAGGGATAACATGTACTCAGGCATCATCATCATCATATGGAGGACCGGGGAGGGCGTGGCGGATTGTCCAGAAAACAAAGAGGAGGAGGGGCCCTTCCGTCAAAAAAACAAAAAGAGGAGGACGGGCCCGCCCCCGCGCGCGCGGCCCCACGAGGCAGCGGCCGTGGCGCAGCGAGTAGGCGGCGGCGGGGCCCCTGGGCAGGGAAAGCCAGTGCGCTGAACGCTGATACGGCGGGGACTGGGGGAGGAGGAGGCTCGGCTGCGGGAAAGGGCAGACGCGGGACCCCCACTCCCCGACTCCCGAGGCGGGAAATGGTGACGCGGAGGCGGTCAGCTCGCTGGCTGGCTGTGGCTGGCGCCCGGCGTGGAGATTACGAATTTGTTTATTTATGATGCACGGCGCGCATGACATCACGGCCCAGCCAGGGCTCCTGCTCCTGGAGTGCTGCCACTGGCTGGCCGTCCCCGTTGCGTCCCGTGCTGGTCTTCCTCCGCTCCGCTCCTCGGTCGCCGGGCTACCTACGTTCCTCGCCGCGTTCTCGCGGACGTGCGCGTCGGTGGTGCGGATGCTGGCCATACCCATGCGGGCCGACGTGCACCGCGCACGGACGTGGCCGTCGGTAGAACGGTGGAGCAGCGCCGGTTTGCTGCGGCGACGGTGGGTTTCGCGCGCGTGCTTTGCGTGCGAGGCCATGTTGGCGGTGCTGTCGCAGTCTTGTATCCCTGGCTCCAGCAAAAGTCTACCCGCTGCGCACTGGGCGCGCGTCTGTAGACAGCCGAGAAGCGACATGGAGTGCCAAATCTAGATACACCCATCCCATGATGAAATAATCACATCGATGCGTGAGCACACCTTGGTTAGTGCTCTGATTAGCAGTCTACTAGCACGTAGTAGTACGCTTTTAACAAGAAAGACACTTACGTGGGCAGGATACCAAAAGAGTGCCTTCGTACGTAAAGAGCGCGCAAGACAAACCGAGACTATCGTTTTAACAAAGCAAGCGCCCGTACTCTTGATTCTAGCCAGACGATAATGTCCCGATATACTGTGCACGCTATCGCATGTTCTATAAGAGCAACTCTAGTAGACCCTGCATTTTGCCGACCCGTAAAATGTGTTTGCAGGTCAAAAATTGCGGCGGCAGACTAGAAATCATAAACGGACCCCTAAATTTTAAAAAAAGTTATTTCGCGCGAGAAATTTAAACAACAGCTTGCCGGAGCTCGCGAGCATACATGGTTTTTCTTCGCATAAATAAGTTCATACACGCCACATACATACATAGAGGTTAGATATGCTAGACAGGGCCTACGCTACCGCATCACTGCAACAAAATTGAGCTCACCGGAGCTCCTGCGGTAGCTGCCCACCGGCGGCGATCAGTCGGAGTCGGAGCCGAGGTCGACGAAGAGCTTCGCCTGCTCCTCCTTCATCACGCGCAGGTCGGCCTCCTTCGATGCCTGCGCCTGCGATGCCGTGAGGCCCGAATCGAGGAAGAGCCGCTCGTACTCGAGCTCGCGCCGGATGCGCTCTTCCATCTCCTCCTGATCCCTCACCGACCGCTCGAGGACGACGCGCTCGAGGAGCTCCTCCTGCCCCGGTGGGAGGTAGTCCTCGGGTCCGATGACGCGCCCGCCCCGCGTGCATCGGGCACGGCCTCCTCCGGCTCCCTCTTCACCGGAACGAGCCGCGAACTCAATGCGCCCGCGGATGAGCTCCCCGCGGACCAGTTGCCGGAGGAAGCGCGGCGGCGACGGGCGCGCTCGAGCTCGAACTCGTTGAGCTCGCGCCGGTCGAATGCCGGCGGCGGCAGGGCACCCTGGTTGAGCCACCGACGCGCCCCCCGCTTGCGCGCGGCGTCAGATCTGGCGCGGCGGCGGCGCTCCGCCTCATCCCCCGAGTCGGCCATGGTGGTTCAAGGCTCGCCGGCGGCGAGAAATCGAGCGGGGTGGGGAATTGGAGGGGAACGCGGCGGCGGGAGGATAGGGTTTCGACCCGCATCTGCCCCGCAAACTCGCAGTTATAGTGGCTCAGGGGTTACGTTTGCGGGCTGCGGCAAAAAAAATTACGGGCCTGTAACGACCCGAACTGAAATCGGTCAAGTCTCTGTGTAGCTGTACCATCCCAAGATCATGCTGGCACACACAGTACATTGATGCAAAGATTCAAAGTTCAATCACACCTGAATTTATTACACGATTCTCATATCGAGTCTTTATTACATCATAATAAATTCGGCCGAAGGCCAACTCATGAGAAATAAACTAAATAAAGCTGCGGAAGCGTAGACGAATAGCGAGTCCATCCGACTCCAACGGGCAATCGCCAAGCGTGGATCGTAGCCTCACTCCTGGTCGGAAAACTCCTCTGCAACATAAGACGTTGCAGCCGTGTAGGTCAGCATTTTGAATATGCCGGCAAGTCATGAAGAGAGAACAACAATAAAATTACTAATACTATATGCAATTTGGCTGTGGGGCTCTAAGTTTCATTGTTTTGCGAAAAAGCCGGTTTTTTCCTACAACAAGGACTTGTTTGCAATTACTACAAAATTGTTAGTAGTTATTGAGATGGTTCCGCCAACCAATGTCTCATTCCCAATTATTAAATAACCCCCTCAATTAATTTATTAAGTTCAGTGTTGAGATATCCGAAATACTCCAATTCCAGAGGCTCATTTGTCCGTAACCGGGGACACGGCTAATCGATTAGGTTGTTACTCTGCAGAGGTTTGTGCACTTTACCCGCAAGAATCGTTCCCTCCTTTTAAGTCTTCGCACTGCCTGGTGTTTGAAGACGGGACGAACGAAACAGGGTCTTCCGAAGAGTTCCTCTGGGCCACTGCCGGTGCCCATCCAATCCTACCGTTCTTCTACATCTCGTAGCACCGTCCGGCCAGAGTCACGCCTAGGGTCGACCAAGCCAGAGCCCATAATGGCTTGCGGCTGCACAGGTAAGCTTCCGGTCAATGGGGTATCCATCCGTCTCTTCGTGGCTGGGTGAAGCTTTCCGCAAGATGTCATGGCGCTTCTCCATGCATCCCGGCCATCCGATGGTTTCTCCAGGGTGCCCGTCAACCGTCCTCCACCCAGTAGTGAATTTTGAAGTCCATTTTGAGCTTGACGTCATGGGGTTGTCATCATCTTGACTCTCACATCTCCCTTATGAATCACTCAACCAACCCCGTCTACGAGCATAGCAAAATAAACTACATCGTCCCGGGCATTGGTAACAAGGGAGAAGGGTTCATCCTACCTCATGATACTACTTAAGAACATAACTTAACAAAATTCTCCTACTGCATGCATGGTGGGGAGGTATAACTCTAATGCAATAAAATCATAGGTATTGTAAAAACATGATCAAATGACTTGCCTGGCTGACGGTCTTCGAAAGCTAGTGACTCGTAATAGCAGGCTTCGCACTCCGAAAATTCTACCGAGTCAAACAATAGCACAAATAAGTATAGCACAATATAACATAACAGCAAGTTGAAGTAAAACACCCACGTATTCAAACCAAAACCAAAGAAAAACTCGGAGAAAGCAACTCAAGGTTTTCATCATATCAAGCAACAACTAAGAAATAGTTTTACACAACTAAAACCTTTCTTAACAGAACCTAAGCATTGGTTTTGCCAACTAACAGAAGGAAAAACATCATACAAACTAGGAGCAAAAAGAATCACATCAAAAGCTATTATAGAACTCCTATTATGCCTAAAACAATCCTAGCAAAGAAAATAAAATAAAAAATTTATTCTACTGTAAATAAAAGTTCATCCTCTGTAGCTACAGAAACTAATCTAAAATAAACTATAACATAACAAAAATAAAATTATTTACTAACTAGAACAGTAGGAAAACAGTAGCTAGCTAAATAAACAAGAAAAACTTGATTTCGACATAAAACTAATAGTTTATTAAATCTAAAATACCAAAACAGTTTCCTACTGCTAGGCATGGTCAAAACTAAGCAGTAGCAAAAAGAATCACTAAAAAAAATCCTAATTCGATTTATGGCAGAAAAACTAATCTGTCTAAATCTAATATAAAACTATTTATAATAATTTAAACATGGCTAAACATATTTTCTACAGAAACTACAACAAATTTGCAAACTCACAAAAAAAGAATTAACTAAAAATAATAAAGCGACTAAAAGAAATAGCAAAAACAAAAACAGAACTATTCTGCTAAAAAAACAGAAACTGAAAAAAAACAACTAGCGCTGCTGGGCTATCTAACGCTCAGGCGTAATATAACCTAGAGGTGCCCGCGGCTAAACAGAAAACCGACCGGTTCGATCTAACAAAAAAAACAATCATAAGTAAAACCGATCTATTAAATAAAACCGTACCCCTTCGTTGTTTCTAATCTAGGCCATACATGCGAGATCCAACGGTGGAGGGGAGCTCGGGCTTACAGCGTCGGCGGCGACGAACGGAGACGACGGCGGCGGCTCGGGCGTTGGCGGTGCGGCGGCTCCGGTAGTCGGGGAGGTCGGCGAAGACGTCAGGCGAGTGCGGCGGCTCGAGGGGAGGTCGGGGGCGGCCTTGGTGGAGCTCGGGGACGTCGGAGTCGATCGGGGCGAGCTCGGGTGAGCTCCTGCTCCGGCGGGCGGCGGTTGAGCTCGGGGACGACGGCTTCGGGGCTCCCTGGGAGAAGAGAGGATGTCAGGGAGATGCGCGTGGAAGCGGCGGTTCCGGTGGAGTAGTAGGGAAGGGCAGGGGGTGCTCACCGGCGGCGAAAGTGGCGGTGAACCGAGGTGGCGGCGGCGAGATGCGAACGGAGAGGGCGCGAGCTACGGGCGTGGTTGAGCTTAGGGTTTTAGGGGGATCGAGAGAGGAGAGGCAAAGGTATTTATAGGACATCAACTTGGAGGAGGGGGCGGCTTCGGAGCGCGATCCCGTGGAACTCGGAGGCGGCGGCGGCGGCGAACGCGCTCTGGCGCGGCATAGCGTGGGCGAGGGGAAAGAGAGAGGGCGGGCCCCGCGGGTCAGTGAGGGGAAGGGAGAGGGGAGCGAACGGGCGAGCGAGGGCGAGGGGGTTCGGCATCGGGCGCTGGGGCAGGCCGGCTCGGGCGTCGGTGGCCTGCGCCTGGCCCGCTGGTGGGCTGCGCTCGGCGCTGGCTGGGCCGGTTGGCCTGGCTGGCGCCTGGGGCTTTTTTTTGAATTAGAGAGAAAGAAAAAACTATAGAGAAATATATATTATTTTATATAGGACATATATATATCAAAATTCTCAGGGGAATTAATCCTACAACGTGGACATTTTTCAGAGGTAAAACTCAAACTTAAAAAAAACAATTTTCTGGAAATCCCAAATAAAATTTCAAATTTAAATTCAAACTTTTTGGCAATATTTTTCTTCTGAAATTTTTGGAGTGTCATGTTTACTCCTCTCATACTTTTGCTCAAGTATTTGTCAGGCATTGTTTGAAATAAATTCAACTGCCAATTTGAATCCAAATTCCAACAAACTCAAAAGCCTCTGAAATAATTCAAATGTCACTCAATTCAAGCAATATGCATAGATGCTTAGCTATAATTGTAAAACATTCCAAATGGGAAATTTGGGATGTTACAAACCTACCCACCTTAAGATGAATCTCGCCCTCGAGATTCGGGTTGGCTAGCAAATAGGTGCGCGTGGTCTCGGCGGAGGTCTTCTTCTCGCTCCCAGGTGGCTTCCTCCTCGGAATGATGACTCCACAGAACCTTGCAAAACTTGATGATCTTGCCGCGGGTGACTCTGTTTGCAGTCTCGAGAATTCGGACGGGTTTCTCCTTATAAGTCAGGTCACTGTCGAGCTGTATGGCCTCTAGGGGCACTGTGTCTCTCAACGGAATTTCGGCCATCTCAGCATGGCATTTCTTCAGCTGAGAAACATGGAAGACATCGTGAACTCCGGACAATCCTTCCGGCAATTCCAGCTTGTAAGCGACTTCTCCACGACGTTCGAGGATTTTATAGGGGCCTATAAACCGGGGTGCTAACTTTCCTTTAACACCGAACCTCTTGATTCCTCGAAGTGGGGACACACGGAGATATGCTCGGTCTCCAACTTCATACGTTATCTCCTTGCGTTTACTGTCGGCATAACTCTTCTGTCTCGACTGAGCTATCTTGAGTCTATCTCGAATCAGCTTGACCTTCTCTTCGGAGTCTCTGATAAGATCGGGACCAAAAAGTTTTCGGTCTCCAACACCATCCCACAGCAATGGTGTTCTACACCTCCTTCCGTATAGAGCTTCGAAAGGGGCCATCTTCAGACTGGTCTGATAGCTGTTGTTGTACGAGAACTTTGCATATGGCAAGCTGTCATCCCAGCTAGACCCATAGTCTAGCGCACAGGCTCTCAACATGTCCTCCAAAATCTGGTTGACTCTCTCGGTCTGTCCATCTGTCTGTGGATGAAAAGCTGTACTGAACTCCAGCCTCGTACCCAAAGTTTCATGCAACTGATTCCAAAACTTTGAGGTAAATTGTGTTCCTCTATCTGACACGATACTCCTCGGAACTCCATGCAGACATACGATCCTGGTCATGTATATCTTGGCCAACTTGGCGCTGGTATATGTGGTCTTCACGGGAATGAAATGAGCTACCTTGGTCAAGCGATCAACCACTACCCAGATAGAATCATAACCTGAACGGGTCCTCGGTAATCCTGTGATAAAATCCATTCCAAGTTTTTCCCATTTCCACTCGGGTATTGGCAAAGGTTGAAGTAACCCTGCCGGCTTCTGATGTTCCGCCTTTACTCGCTGACAAACATCGCATACTGCTACGTACTCGGCAATATCCTTCTTCATACCTGTCCACCAGAAACTTTCCTTCAAATCCAGATACATCTTGGTGTTGCCTGGGTGAATCGAGTATGGTGAATCATGGGCCTCCTGAAGAATTAACTTCCTGACCTCTGGGTCATTAGGCACATAGATGCGATCCTCAAACCATAAAGTTCCGTGCTCATCTTCACGAAAACCTTTCGCCTTTCCGTTACACATCTTTTCCTTTATCTCTGCAATTTCCTTGTCTGTCTTCTGGGCTTCACGGATTCTTTCGGTCAGAGTGGACTGTATATCCAAGGGGGCGACAAATCCTCTCGGTACTATCTCCAGTCGGACCTCTCTGAGATCGTCGGCTAATTCCTGAGGTAATCCTCCAGCTATGAGGGTGTTCACATAACTTTTACGGCTCAAGGCATCTGCTACAACATTTGCCTTCCCTGGGTGATAATGCAATCTCATGTCATAGTCCTTGATCAATTCAAGCCATCTCCTCTGCCTGAGGTTCAATTCCTTCTGCGTGAAAATATACTTTAGGCTCTTATGATCCGTGTAAACATCACAACTGTTTCCGACGAGGAAATGTCTCCAGGTCTTGAGTGCGTGCACTACGGCTGCTAACTCCAAATCGTGTGTGGCATAATTCATCTCGTGAGGTCGTAGCTGTCTGGAGGTATAAGCTACAACTTTTCCTTCCTGCATGAGCACTCCTCCGAGTCCTTGACGAGAAGCGTCACAATATACCTGGTAATCCTTGTGTATGTCCGGCAAAATTAGCACTGGGGCTGTAACCAGACGTTTCTTCAGCTCCTGAAAACTGGCTTCACAATCCTTGGTCCAAATGTACTTGGCTTCCTTCTTCAACAGCTCAGTCATGGGCTTGGCAATCTTGGAGAAATTCTCAATAAACCTCCGATAATATCCTGCGAGTCTGAGAAAACTGCGGATCTCCTTGACTGAGGTGGGGGACTGCCAGTTTGTGACCGATTCGACCTTGGTGGGGTCGACTGCTATTCCTTCTCCTGAAATAACATGTCCGAGGAATCCGACTTCCTTTAGCCAAAATTCACATTTGCTGAATTTGGCATATAACTGATGTTCCCGGAGTTTCTCCAGAACTAGACGCAGATGTTCCTTATGCTCTTCCTCGCTCTTGGAGAAAACCAATATGTCATCGATGAACACCACGACAAACTTGTCCAGATATTCCATAAATACCTTGTTCATCATGCTCATGAAGTACGCAGGGGCATTAGTTAATCCGAATGACATGACGGTATACTCATATAAACCATACCTGGTGGTGAAAGCTGTTTTGGGTATATCCTGTTCACGAATCTTCAACTGATGATACCCTGATCGAAGATCGATCTTGGAGAATACCTTGGCTCCAACTAGTTGATCAAATAAATCATTAATCATCGGCAGAGGGTACTTGTTCTTGATGGTCACATCGTTCAATGAACGATAATCCACAACCATTCTCAGGGTTCCATCCTTCTTCTCTACCAAAAGAACTGGGGCTCCCCAAGGTGACGAGCTTGGGCGAATATATCCTTTCTCCAATAGTTCCTTAATTTTCTTCTTGATCTCTTCCAAATCATTCGGGGGCATCCGATAGGGTCTCTTGGATATTGGGGCTGTGCCTGGCAATAACTCAATCAAAAACTCAATGTCTCTGTCCGGTGGCATTCCTGGTAATTCCTCTGGAAACACATCGGGAAAATCTTGCACTACGGGCACTTCCTCCTGAACAACACCCGTGAGGGAATTCACCCGATTCTTCATCGGTGTGCGTCTGGATACATACTTGATCCTTTTCTGCTTCGGGGTGGTGAGCAAAATCGTCTTGCGAGCACAGTCGATGTTTCCTTCAAACTTGGTCAACCAATCCATGCCTAGAATTACATCCAAACTCTGGGATTCCAATACTATGAGGTTTGCGGAAAAATCATGGTTTCCGATGCTGAGGGTCGAATGACAGCCTAAGCCTGCCGTCATCTCTCCTCCTGGGGAGGTGACCTGAAGCGGGGTTCTAAGGGTTCTAGTGGGCAACCCGTACTTTTCCACAACTACCCTTGATATGAATGAATGCGTTGCACCGGAATCAAAGAGTACCAATACTGGATGTGAATTTAATAAAAACTTACCAACCACAGTGTCTGGCTGATCATAGATGTCCTCCACGTCAAGGTGATTCACCTGAGCACGAGGAAAAGGGTTGGGCTTCTTTGCTGAGCTTCCATTGCCGTTGCTGTTTCCATTCCTCTGCTTGGCCTCCGGACAATCGGTGGCATAGTGTCCTGTCTTCTGGCACTTGAAACAGGCGATATGACTCAGATCCTTCTGAGCCGGAGCAGGACGGTGCTGGTTGCCATTGCCTCCATTGCCTGACTTGGAGTTGTTGTCGTGGTTGCGATTGTTCCCATTCCCTCCATGGTTATGTCCTCCATGGGTGTGATGGGTATGTCCTCCCGAGTATGGGGTATAGCGGGGCTTCTGCTGAGCTCCGGAGTTGTACTTTCCCTGGCCATATTTCCGCTTGCGGCTATCAATCTGCTGCTGCTTGCCTTCAAGTATGGTGGCCTTGTCTACCAGCTCCTGGTAGTTGTTGAAGGTAGCCACCATTAGCTGCATTCCTAGCTCATCATTGAGTCCCTCGAGAAACTTCTCTTGCTTTGCGGCATCTGTGGCCACATCATCTGGGGCATAGCGAGATAATTTGCTGAACTCATCCACGTACTGCCCCACAGTACGGTTCCCCTGGCGTAAGTTGCGGAACTCACGCTTCTTCAGACTCATGGCTCCAGCTGAGACATGAGCGGTGCGGAAGGCCTGCTGGAACTCAGCCCATGTCACGGTGGCGGCCGGATAAGTGGCGGTGTAGTTCTCCCACCAAGAAGCTGCAGGTCCATCAAGCTGATGTGCGGCAAAGCGCACCTTCTCTGCATCTGTGCATCCAGCAGTGGCTAACTCCCTTCCGACCTTGCGGAGCCAATCGTCAGCCACAATCGGCTCAGTGCTGCTAGAGAACACTGGCGGATTCAGCCTTAGGAAGCGTGTCAAGTTGTCAACAGGGGGTGGTGGCGGTGGATTGTTGTTGTTGTTATTCTGGTTCTGGATGAGCATCTGCATCAGGGCATTCTGCTGTTGGATCAGCTGGGTGAGCTCCGGCGGAAAGTTGAAACCGGGGTCACGTCTCGGAGGCATCTGGTGTTTTAGAGTGGATGAGAAATTAGAATAGAACAAGGGTCTAATGAGAAAATAGCACTACCCATATGAATGCACAATCATAATCACACCAATCATTTATTCATTCATCTCAAACAAGGTTCAATCTGGGATTACAAAAGAAATCTCACGACTAATCGAAAATAACGGCCTAATTGATCGACGAAAAAATAAAATAAAAAATAAAGTAACATGGCGGTCGACTAAATGTCTTCATCAATTATTCTTGCGTCCTCCGGTGCGGCGTCCTCTGGTGCGGCGTCTCCTCTTGCGGCTTCCTTCAGTGGAGCTCTCTTCATAATCCTGGTCATTGCTTACGAGAGGTCCATCATCTCCACTCGGAAAAAGGTCTTCTCCCAGGTCTATCTTCTCCTCCAGTGTGGCAATATATTTATCCCGGACCTCGATTCTCTCCATAAAATCCTTGACTTCTTCTTCATGTTCAAGGAAGTCCGCGCGTGCTTTCTCCTCCAGTTCCAGTTCACGGAACAACAACCTCCTGTGTACCTTCGAGTTTCGGCGCGTCTGGATTTCCCGGTTCCTGATGAGACTCTCCAAGTCTTGGACATATGAAAGAATGGAGTCGTCCTCTACGGTACGGATGATATCTCCATTCCTAGCTCTGCGAGAAATCATGGCGAGGTCTGATGGGTCGAGCTCGGCCCTGTACTCTTCTCGGAGATGTCCAAGTGCACGATAAATCGCCATGTCTCTTCCGAGGATCCAAGTGAAATCGGTAAACTCAAAGTCAATGGGCTCTGAATGTCCTCCGAAGGTCCTCCCTGGAATGTGCACCATAATCCTGTAGCGGGTATCCGTCGGAAGTGCATTGATAGGCTTCCCGGTGATTGAGGGCAGGGCAATCTTCAGCTTTTTCACGATCTGAACCAGCTTCTTGCCGAGAAGCATCGTCTCATCTGGCTGGCAAAACTCCGGTAGCAGAACTGGGGTGAACTCGGCGGCCATCTAGAATGTTGAAAATCGGAGAGAAGTCAGAAATGAACAGGGGAGAATTACGGAATGATAAGGACATAAAATAAAATAGTCTCTTCCTATGGCTTTCCGATCCTAGGGGTTACGTCCTACGGTCAGCGTGTGCTCTGAATACCATCTCTGTAACGACCCGACCTGAAATCGGTCAAGTCTCTGTGTAGCTGTACCATCCCAAGATCATGCTGGCACACACAGTACATTGATGCAAAGATTCAAAGTTCAATCACACCTGAATTTATTACACGATTCTCATATCGAGTCTTTATTACATCATAATAAATTCGGCCGAAGGCCAACTCATGAGAAATAAACTAAATAAAGCTGCGGAAGCGTAGACGAATAGCGAGTCCATCCGACTCCAACGGGCAATCGCCAAGCGTGGATCGTAGCCTCACTCCTGGTCGGAAAACTCCTCTGCAACATAAGACGTTGCAGCCGTGTAGGTCAGCATTTTGAATATGCCGGCAAGTCATGAAGAGAGAACAACAATAAAATTACTAATACTATATGCAATTTGGCTGTGGGGCTCTAAGTTTCATTGTTTTGCGAAAAAGCCGGTTTTTTCCTACAACAAGGACTTGTTTGCAATTACTACAAAATTGTTAGTAGTTATTGAGATGGTTCCGCCAACCAATGTCTCATTCCCAATTATTAAATAACCCCCTCAATTAATTTATTAAGTTCAGTGTTGAGATATCCGAAATACTCCAATTCCAGAGGCTCATTTGTCCGTAACCAGGGACACGGCTAATCGATTAGGTTGTTACTCTGCAGAGGTTTGTGCACTTTACCCGCAAGAATCGTTCCCTCCTTTTAAGTCTTCGCACTGCCTGGTGTTTGAAGACGGGACGAACGAAACAGGGTCTTCCGAAGAGTTCCTCTGGGCCACTGCCGGTGCCCATCCAATCCTACCGTTCTTCTACATCTCGTAGCACCGTCCGGCCAGAGTCACGCCTAGGGTCGACCAAGCCAGAGCCCATAATGGCTTGCGGCTGCACAGGTAAGCTTCCGGTCAATGGGGTATCCATCCGTCTCTTCGTGGCTGGGTGAAGCTTTCCGCAAGATGTCATGGCGCTTCTCCATGCATCCCGACCATCCGATGGTTTCTCCAGGGTGCCCGTCAACCGTCCTCCACCCAGTAGTGAATTTTGAAGTCCATCTTGAGCTTGACGTCATGGGGTTGTCATCATCTTGACTCTCACATCTCCCTTATGAATCACTCAACCAACCCCGTCTACGAGCATAGTAAAATAAACTACATCGTCCCGGGCATTGGTAACAAGGGAGAAGGGTTCATCCTACCTCATGATACTACTTAAGAACATAACTTAACAAAATTCTCCTACTGCATGCATGGTGGGGAGGTATAACTCTAATGCAATAAAATCATAGGTATTGTAAAAACATGATCAAATGACTTGCCTGGCTGACGGTCTTCGAAAGCTAGTGACTCGTAATAGCAGGCTTCGCACTCCGAAAATTCTACCGAGTCAAACAATAGCACAAATAAGTATAGCACAATATAACATAACAGCAAGTTGAAGTAAAACACCCACGTATTCAAACCAAAACCAAAGAAAAACTCGGAGAAAGCAACTCAAGGTTTTCATCATATCAAGCAACAACTAAGAAATAGTTTTACACAACTAAAACCTTTCTTAACAGAACCTAAGCATTGGTTTTGCCAACTAACAGAAGGAAAAACATCATACAAACTAGGAGCAAAAAGAATCACATCAAAAGCTATTATAGAACTCCTATTATGCCTAAAACAATCCTAGCAAAGAAAATAAAATAAAAATTTTATTCTACTGTAAATAAAAGTTCATCCTCTGTAGCTACAGAAACTAATCTAAAATAAACTATAACATAATAAAAATAAAATTATTTACTAACTAGAACAGTAGGAAAACAGTAGCTAGCTAAATAAACAAGAAAAACTTGATTTCGACATAAAACTAATAGTTTATTAAATCTAAAATACCAAAACAGTTTCCTACTGCTAGGCATGGTCAAAACTAAGGAGTAGCAAAAAGAATCACTAAAAAATAATAATCCTAACTCGATTTATGGCAGAAAAACTAATCTGTCTAAATCTAATATAAAACTATTTATAATAATTTAAACATGGCTAAACATATTTTCTACAGAAACTACAACAAATTTGCAAACTCACAAAAAAAGAATTAACTAAAAATAATAAAGCGACTAAAAGAAATAGCAAAAACAAAAACAGAACTATTCTGCTAAAAAAACAGAAACTGAAAAAAAACAACTAGCTCTGCTGGGCTATCTAACGCTCAGGCGTAATATAACCTAGAGGTGCCCGCGGCTAAACAGAAAACCGACCGGTTCGATCTAACAAAAAAAAACAACCGTAAGTAAAACCGATCTATTAATTAAAACCGTACCCCTTCGTTGTTTCTAATCCAGGCCATACATGCGAGATCCAACGGTGGAGGGGAGCTCGGGCTTACAGCGTCGGCGGCGACGAACGGAGACGACGGCGGCGGCTCGGGCGTTGGCGGTGCGGCGGCTCCGGTAGTCGGGGAGGTCGGCGAAGACGTCAGGCGAGTGCGGCGGCTCGAGGGGAGGTCGGGGGCGGCCTTGGTGGAGCTCGGGGACGTCGGAGTCGATCGGGGCGAGCTCGGGTGAGCTCCTGCTCCGGCGGGCGGCGGTTGAGCTCGGGGACGACGGCTTCGGGGCTCCCTGGGAGAAGAGAGGATGTCAGGGAGATGCGCGTGGAAGCGGCGGTTCCGGTGGAGTAGTAGGGAAGGGCAGGGGGTGCTCACCGGCGGCGAAAGTGGCGGTGAACCGAGGTGGCGGCGGCGAGATGCGAACAGAGAGGGCGCGAGCTACGGGCGTGGTTGAGCTTAGGGTTTTAGGGGGATCGAGAGAGGAGAGGCAAAGGTATTTATGGGACATCAACTTGGAGGAGGGGGCGGCTTCGGAGCGCGATCCCGTGGAACTCGGAGGCGGCGGCGGCGGCGAACGCGCTCTGGCGCGGTATAGCGTGGGCGAGGGGAAAGAGAGAGGGCGGGCCCCGCGGGTCAGTGAGGGGAAGGGAGAGGGGAGCGAACGGGCGAGCGAGGGCGAGGGGGTTCGGCATCGGGCGCTGGGGCAGGCCGGCTCGGGCGTCGGTGGCCTGCGCCTGGCCCGCTGGTGGGCTGCGCTCGGCGCTGGCTGGGCCGGTTGGCCTGGCTGGCGCCTGGGGATTTTTTTTTTTGAATTAGAGAGAAAGAAAAAACTATAGAGAAATATATATTATTTTATATAGGACATATATATATCAAAATTCTCAGGGGAATTAATCCTACAACGTGGACATTTTTCAGAGGTAAAACTCAAACTAAAAAAAAACAATTTTCTGGAAATCCCAAATAAAATTTCAAATTTAAATTCAAACTTTTTGGCAATATTTTTCTTCTGAAATTTTTGGAGTGTCATGTTTACTCCTCTCATACTTTTGCTCAAGTATTTGTCAGGCATTGTTTGAAATAAATTCAACTGCCAATTTGAATCCAAATTCCAACAAACTCAAAAGCCTCTGAAATAATTCAAATGTCACTCAATTCAAGCAATATGCATAGATGCTTAGCTACAATTGTAAAACATTCCAAATGGGAAATTTGGGATGTTACAGGGCCGGACACCGGTGCGGGTTTTGGTCTGGCCAGAAAAATGGTCCGAGCCCGTATAATCGCCGGAATTATGCGGGTTTGCGCCGGATGCGAGGTCTGCTAGAGTGCTTTAAGTACAAGGCAAGCACGGGGGCAATGTGCCAATGTGTCATGTGTGAGTGGTAATAATAAATGTATAGAGGCGTCAAGGTGAACCCCCATGTTCGTGTTGACGGGCAGTAGTAGCGTACGTTCGGGCACCGGCGAGCAGCCGCCGCGCGCGCGGTGTTGCACGACGCTCAACATGTTGTACATGTGCATGCCCAGCTAGGCAGCGAGCCCATGCTCTAACCGTGCCTGCCCACGACTGCCAGCTAGCTCCTCTAGAGTGTAGACGTTATGTATCGTGGTTTAGTGGTTGGGCATGCGGTTGTGCAGCGTAACGATCCGAGTTCAATTACTAGAATTGATCGGTGATGCATAGGAGTTTTTCCCCACTTATTGAGGATCAATTTTGATGTGTGGTGAAACCACTCATCAAAAAATATCTTGATACTTATTTAAAAAAATTAAGGATCATGTTTATCTTGGTACTCATACTAAAATGGCCGTATGCATCCCTAGTTGGTGCAGAGGCCGGGGAAGAAATTCTCCCCCATTTAAAGATTCAGGTGTCTCATCAGATCGATTGCATCAGTGGCCAGCATCGATTGGCGTATATCAGTCTATCACACTCCACGGAAGCCCTCGTCCCTCGCGTCGCTCTCGCGGGCGGCGACGGGGGGACCCTAGCCCCCACCCCGCGCCCACCTCCTACACCATCCCCTCCCCTCGCCGCCGCCAGAAGGCACCGTCGGGAGGGGAGGGGGCCTTCTTCTCCTCCCGGCGTGCAGCTGTAGGGCGAGATGCGGCGGCGCGTCGGAGTCTTGGCTGATGCGGCGAGGGCGCGTCGTGTGGCGCGGCGGCCAGACGGCGGCACGAGCGGGTGGCCAGGCCGTGGCAGCTGCACGAGGGGTTGACTTCGGGGCGGCGGCGCGGGCACGGATCCATCGTGGATGTGGTCCTGCGGGCGCGGTCTCGGCCTCCTGCTCGGCCGGCGGGTCTCGGTGGAGGGACTTCTCCTTTCTAAGATCTGGCAGCGGCGGCCTGGATCATCTAGATCTCGGCAAGGATGGCAGCGACCTGCTATTGGCTATTGCCAAGGCCGACGATGGCGACGCTGTCTGCGTCGTTTCCTTCCTGAAGGCATAGCCGAGGAGAAGTTCCAGGCCACTCTCTGCTACCTCCGGGGGAAACCCTAAATCAGTAGATCGGATGACGGCGGCTCTCTGGTGTCGTTTCCCCCTGGGGGGTGTCATTCTTGGAGGTGCACACGGGATCGAGGGACCAGAGGACGGCGTCTTTGGTGGAGCGGTGCTTCATCGTACACATCGATGGTGGCTGATCTCGGTGGCGTGGCGCTGTGGAGACTCGGCTTCTGATGTGCAGAGATGGACTCGCGCGGGAGGAGGAAGCTGTCTGGCGTCATGGTGACGTTGATGGCAGAGAGGCTTGGCAAGGTCGGTGCTTTAGTTCTGCTCCGAGGATGGACCGAGGGATGATGGAGGTGACGGCCCTTGCAGCGTGTGGTGCTCACGGGGAGTGTGCCAGACCGGTGTGGGACCCAATCCAGGTAGTGGCTTGGATGGGACGCCCGGCTTTAGATGTTAGACTTTGGTGCGATGTCTGTTTGGTATTAGGCCCGGACATTCGGCACACCTTCATCAAGAGGATAGGAATAGCAATGGTGTTGCCAAGATGGTGGCTTCAGGCTTATTGATATATCACCTTATATGATCTTTGTGAATAATTAATAATATGGCTGCATGCATCGTCGAGATGCAAAGACCGGAGGTTCATCCTCCTATTCTAAAAAAATATGTATCGTGCCCACCTTCTCTGTGTAAATCAGCCACGTCTCTCGGCCGTATATGTATTTGTGAATACACAAAAGAAACACCGTCCAGTCCAACAATCATCCTAAACCATTATTCTACGCAATGGATACGCTCATGTCTCCCTCATTTCACACCCGCATGAAACGACCGTCGCGGAGATCGGTTGAACTGGCGTTAACCCGATCGGGCTGCGTACGCGGAAGCCCTGCTCCCCCACTCACCGCCACTCGCTTTGTTTTGTCCACACTCCGGTTCTTTGTGTTATAGGAATAGTTTTTCCGGATGTTAAGACAAATATACTTGTAAGTATAAACATTTTGGAATGTAACGTAGGTTTAATATTAAAAATTAATGCACAATTTCACGCCCGCAAGTACTTTTCAAATAGGGAAAAGTTTCTAATCACCCGGCGCATTGCAGCTCCCAGGTCTGCCACCTTCCCTGCACGTCATGTGCCCATGGACCACCACCATTAGATTTGCGACTGGCCCGTTGTTGTAATCTTACCATCGCAACAAATGGTCAGTTGCAGACTGAGGAAGATGAAGGCGAGCCGGCGACATCCAGATCTTGCAGCGCCAAACGAGAGACGTGTGTCACCCGACGCTTCGGCACTGGCGCCGACAACCTCCCACCTCGTCGAAGAGGATAATGGGGGTGGTGGCGAGGTTGCAGCCGGGGTCAGGCTCACTGGTCGTCGTTGCCGCCCGCCTCCACCAAGACTCTCGGCAGTGAGCGATGCGCCCACCTCGCCGGCGAGGAGGATGCAGCGAGCGACTTGGTTGCAGATCCGACACTCGCCGGCTGCGGGAAGGGGCGGTGCGGCTCCTCCCTCACCGCCATTCATCGGGAGCTCGCAGCAAACGACCGGCGGTGATTTTTGTTTCTTGCAACACCCTCTCTATTGCAAGAAAGATTCTGCAGCATCACTAATGCTGCAAAACTTTCTTTCGCAAACACCTATATAATGGTTAAGCGAAGACAAAAGAAATCTGCAACAGTAGGCCTGTTGCAAAAAAAACTGCAATAGTAGGCTTGTTGCAAAAAAAAACTGCAACAATACCTCTGCCGCATAAGTTCTGAAACATGAACTCTATGCAAACGTCTGAGGGCAACATCATCCTTATTGCAAAGTTGACAATTGAATCTGACGGCCATCTTACGTTGAATCCAATGGCTCGCAAAAGATCCGCCGACCGACGCGTAGCATTGCCCATTGAAATCTGGAAAACGCTATCCTTCAACCGGCTGATGCACACACAACGTATGCTGCTTGCTTAACCGTCAGATCGATTTGGATCGAGCGCTCGCACTGGCCACAAGTCCCACGTAGACAGTTAAGGTTTCTGCAATAGAGGTCTTGTTTTAGAAAGAAAATAACGGTTCAGTGGTGATTTTTTTTTCAGCAACAGGGTCTAGTTTCAGAAGGTTTCTGCAACATAGATCTTGTTTCAGAAAGAATAAAGTGGTTCAATGGTGAATTTTTTTCTTCCGCAACAGGGCTCTTGTTTCAAAAACATAGCGACGGTTGCAGAAAGCGTCGGAGGAGCGCCCGACTGAAAAGATCAATATGGTTGACTAGAGGGGGGGGGGGGTGAATAGGCAACTACCAATTTTTAGCTTTTCCTAACAAATTAGGTTTAGCACCAAGTAGGTTATCTAGATGTGCAACTAGGTGAGCAACCTATATGATGCTAACAATAACAACAACAAGAGCAAGCAAGATATACAACACAAGTAAAACATGTACAAAGTAAAGGTAAGAAATAACCACAAGTGGAGCCAGTTGAGGCGAGGATGTGTTACCGAAGTTCCTTCCCCTTTGAGGGGAAGTACGTCTCCGTTGGAGCGGCGTGGAGGCACAATGCTCCCCAAGAAGCCACTAGGGCCACCATGTTCTCCCCACGCCCTCACACAATGTGAGATGCCGTGATTCCAGTAGTGGTGCCCTTGAAGGCGGCAATCGAACCTTTACAAACAAGGTTGGGGCAATCTCCACAATTTAATTGGAGGCTCCCAACAACACCACGAAGCTTCACCACAATGGAATGTGGCTCCGAGGTGACCTCAACCGTCTAGGGTGCTCAAACACCCAAAAGTAACAAGATCCGTAAGGGATTAGTGGGGGAAATCAAATTTTTTTTGGTGAAAGTGTAGATCGGGGCTTTCTCAACCAATCTCTAAAAAATCAACAAGTTTGATTGACTAGGGAGGGAGATCGGGCGAAAATGAACTTTGGAGCAACAATGAAGTTTGGAGGAGGAAGAGGTGAGTCTTCTTAAGGAAGAAGACCCTATAAATTTTATAGTGGGAGACAAATCCAACCGTTATGCACCTCTCAGCTCGCAACCAGGCGGTATTACCGCTCCCAACAAGATGCACATGAGAGTGAAGGAACATGGGAGAACAGTAGTAGGGCGGTACTACCGACTATAGGCGGTGCTACCGCCTCTACTACCGCTCCTACATCCGCCTGTTCTCTAGGCAAACAGGTAGCACAGTAGAGACCCAGAGGTACTACCGCTTGTAGCACTCCACTACTCCTGCAACACACAAGATGAACAACTTTAAAGAGAAGGAAAGAGGCGATGGGTGCAATATGAGAGTGTACGTGTTGATTCCACCCAAACCATTTCGAAACAGACCCTCTTTTGATAGTACGGTTTTTCCTACGACTCAAGTTCATCAAAAAGAAACTGAAGAAAGAAAACGGTCTTCACTTGAAACTCCGAGAACCACTAATCGTCTTGTGCCATATGCCATAGCACGGTAGTAGTAGCGTACGTTCGGGCACCGGCGAGCAGCCGCCGCGCGCGCGGTGTTGCACCACGCTCAACGTGTCAAGTTGTACATGCGCATGCCCAGCTAGGCAGCTAGCCCATGCTCTAACCGTGCCTGCCCAGGACTGCTGGCTAGCTCCTCTAGAGTCTAGACGTTCTGTATCGTGGCCACCTTCTCCCTGTAGCCACGTCTCTGTACATTGCTCGCCCGTATATGTACTCTCCGTATTTGTGAATACACAACAGAGACACCGCGCAGTCCAACAATCATCCTAAACCACTATTCTACCATGCGAAAAAAAAAACTATTCTACACAATGGATACGCGCATGTCTCCTTCATTTCGCACCCGCATGAAACGACCGTTGCGAAGATCCGTTGAACTGGCGTTAATAATATATGGTTGCATGCATCGTCCTGATGCAAAGGTCGGGGGTTATCCTCCTTTAAAAAAACAATCGGGCTGCGTACGCGAAAGCCCTACTCCCCCACTCGCCGCCACTCGCTTGTTGTGTCCACACTTTGGTTCTTTGTGTTGTAGGAATAGTTTTCCCCGGATGTTAAGAGATACTTGTAACTATAAACATTTTCAAATATATCATAGGTTTAATATAAAAATAATGCAAAATTTTGCGCCCGCAAGTACTTCTAAAATAGGAAAACCTTCTAATCACCAGATTGCAGCTCCCGCGTCTGCCACCTTCCCTGCACACCATGTGCCCCACGAACCACCACCGCTAGATTTGCAACCGGCCCGTTGTTGCAATCTTACCATCACAACAAATGGTCAGCTGCAGACCGAGGAAGATGAAGGTGAGCCGGCGATATCCAGATCCTACAACGTCGAACGAGAGACGTGCGTCACCTGACGTTTCGACACCGGCGCCGACAACCGCCCACCTTGCTGAAGAGGATAATGGGGTGGCGAAGTTGCAGCCGGGGTCAGGCACACTGGCCGGCGTTGCCGCCCGCCTCAACCAAGACTCTCGACAGAGAGTGGTGCGCCCACCTCGCCGGAGAGGAGGATGCAGTGAGCTACCTGGTCGGAGATCCGGCGCACGCCAGCTGCAGGGACAGGTGGCGCCACTCCTCCCTCACCACCATTCAACAGGAGCTCGCAGCAAACGATCGGCGGTGATTTTTTTCTTGCAACATCCTCTCTGTTGCAAGAAAGATTCTGCAACATCACTAATGCTGCAAAACTTTCTTCCGTAGACACCTATATAAAAGGTAAAGTGAAGACAGATAAATTTGCAACAATAGCTCGGTTGCAAAAAAAAATTATCTGCAACAATACCTATGTCGCATAAGTTCTAAAACATGAACTCTGTTGCAAACATCCGAGCACAACATCATCCTTGTTGCAAAGCTGACAATTGAATCTTACGGCCATCTTACGTTGAATTCAATGGCTCGCGACGCGGCGGGTCTTTTTTAGCCGGCCGACGCGTAGCATTGCCCTTTGAAATATATGGCTTTATAGGATTTTCATAGGTAGACTCTACAATAAATTACTGGTCAAAAATATATTTTAGGGACCTTGTCACCACTAGTAGAAAACAGGGCTTAGGTCACAGGGCAGTTTTCACATTAGCCCCGGTTCAGTGACGAACCGGTACTAATGTGAGCATTGGTCCCGGTTCGTGAGCCCAGGGGGCCGGCCGGGGCCTCGTGGACATTGGTCCCGGTTCGTATGGACCCTCTGGTCCCGGTTGGTGGTACAAACCGGGACCAATGGGCCACGCTCCTGGCCCACCACCCTTTAGTCCCGGTTCATACCACAAACCGGAACTAAAGGGCTGGTCCTAGTTGCGGCCAGTGTTTAGTCCCACCTCGCCAACCGAAGGGCACTCACACCAGTTTATAAGCCCGTCCCTCTATGCCTTGTTGAGCTTCTCTTAAAGTGAAAATAGATGCCCTTATACAGGAAATTTGACCTAAATTCATAGTAAATTTCATAGAAATTTATTATGAATTTAGGTTGAATTTTCTCTATAAGCGCATCTATGTTCATTTTTTTATATTTATAAAATAAATAAACCTTAATAAAATAAATAAAACTAAATAAACCTTAATAAAATAAAATAAACTATAGTAACTACAATAAATAAACCTTAATAAATTAAGTAAAAATAGCAGTAGTAAAATAAATAAAAATAGCAGCAGTAAAATAAATAAAAATAAAATAATTAAAGTAAAATACATAAGTAATTAGAAATAAAATAAATAAGTTTTTTGTTGTAAGTAGAAACAAAACCTTTTCAGAGTTCATTTGAAATGCTTTTCAATTTTAGGGTCTTATAGCTCAAAATAATTAGTAAATGCATGAAAAATAACAAATGAAGTCAGAAAGGATTGAAAAATGATGATGTGGCTTTGAATGGTGCATTTTGAACACACAAAAAGTAAGGAGTTCAAATAAGTTTTAAAAAATGAAATCCCTTTGTAACAAACGAGTTTCCGTATGAAATCCTGATACTTTGAAAGAGATTGTCCGTTTTGTACACGAAGTGCATCCAGTTTTTGCCGTAACCCTCTCAACTTTCTTGCACATGCTATGTGGATGAAATGATGATATCATGCCAACTTTCAACCTTTTCAGAGTTCATTTGAAATGCTTTTCAATTTTAGGGTCTTATAGCTCAAAATAATTAGTAAATGCATGAAAAATAACAAATGAAGTCAGAAAGGATTGAAAAATGATGATGTGGCTTTGAATGGTGCATTTTGAACACACAAAAAGTCACGAGTTCAAATAAGTTTAAAAAAAATAAAATCCCTTTGTAACAGACGAGTTTCCGGATGAAATTCTGATACTTTGAAAGAGATTGTCCGTTTTGTACACGAAGTGCATCCAGTTTTTGCCGTAACCCTCTCAACTTTCTTGCACATGCTATGTGGATGAAATGATGATATCATGCCAACTTTCGACCTTTTCAGAGTTCATTTGAAATGCTTTTCAATTTTAGGGTCTTATAACTCAAATTTGGAAACTAATGGAGAAACAGAAAGTTTATAATTATTCTGAGCTAAAAGCAAAAAGAATAAAAAATAAAGCAAAAATCAAAAGAAAATAAATAATTCAAAAAACAAAAAAATACTGGAAAAAATAAAAAAATGCCGCCTAATGGGCCACACGGCCTGCATACGACTAGAAACCCATCTGCACATGGGCCAGGATGCAGGCCCGCAGGCCCAATAGGCCCAACATGGCAGTGACAAAGTTACGCATGTAATGCCTGCATATTAGAGAGGAGCTCAGCACCTGAGCTGCAACGCAGCTTATAAACAGGTGCTGAGCTCTCTCAGCTAGCGAGGTGGGACTAAACTTTCCACCGCACCGCGCCAGCACATTAGTCCCGGTTGGTGGCCCCAACCGGAACCTATGCTCCCCTTTGGTCCCGGTTGGTGCCACCAACCGGGACCAAAGCCCTCTGCTTCCCGCCCTTTACGCTGGTGAAAAGAGGCCTTTGGTCCCGGTTGGTGCCACCAACCGGGACTAAAGGATGGGTATTGGTTCCGGTTTGTGCGTTGAACCGGGACCAAAGCCTTTGCTATATAAGCAGCACTTAGGAAATTTTCAGATTTCCATCGCCAGTTTCCCCCCGCCCGACGACGCCGCGAGCTCGATCTACGCCGCCAGGCTGCCCCGCCGTCGTCGCCGTCGCCCGTGCCCCCGAGCCCACGCCATCGCCCGTTGCCGTCGTCCTCCGCCCCCCGCCGCCGTCGCTGTCGGCCTCCGCCGCGCGCCCCCGAGCCGTCGCCCCGTACGTCACCGTCGCCCTCCGCCCCCGGCCCGCCGCGGTCGCCGTCGCCCTCCGCCACCCACGTCGTCGCCCTCCGCCGCCCACGCCGTCGCCCTCCGTCGCCCGATGTGAGCCGCCGCCACGCCACGGCTCTGTTTATTTTTTTCCATATAATTTGTATTATTTTTTTGTTCATTGCATTTTTTCATATATATATAATGTATATATATATATATGTATGTGGTAGCTATATGATGAATGGATGTGGCTATGTATGTATGAATATAATGTTCATACAATTTTATAGAACTATGTATGTATGAATATAATGTAGCTATATGATTTTAGGTTATAAGTGCTTAGTAGTTGAACTAGCTAGTTGATTTAATAAAACTATTTTATTAAATTTTACTATATATAGAAGTAGTTTATTTTTAGTAAGAACTACTTTATTTTATATATTTATAGTAAGTGCTTAGTAGTTGAACTAGTTGATTAATTAATAGAACTATTTTATTAAATTTTACTATATATAGAAGTAGTTTATTTTTAGTAAGAACTACTTTATTTTATTTATTTATAGTAAGTTCTTAGTAGTTGAACTAGTTGATTAATTAATAAAACTACTTTATTTTATTTATAGTAAGTGCTTAATTAGTAGTTGAACTAGTTGATTTAACAAAACTAGTTTATTTTACTATAGAAGTAGTTTATTTTTAGCAAGGAAATTAATAGAACTAGTTTGTTTTTTTAGTTAAAGCAATTATTCCCGCATCGACGTCGACGATGCCTATCCCGCATCCTCGTCGTCGACTCGGCAGAGGAGGCCGGCTTGATCAGAGGGGCCATGTCCGGGACTGGGCTCCGCCGGGCTGGTTTTGGGAGGTGCTACCTTCCGGTGGGCGTAGGTTGGTGAGGAACCAGCCCGTCGTTGACCCGATCCTTGTTTGGTGGCGCTCGCGTGGGCCAGTGACGGTGCCGAGGCTTCCGGACACCGCGGAGGTGGTACGTCACCGTGTCAGCGAGGAGGACCAGCACGTCCGTCGCTACATGGTTGCGTTGGAGGGCAGGTTCGACAATACCTGGCAGGTTCTTCAGGGATCTCACTGGAGCTATGATCCTGTGATGGTTCCGTCCCTTTGGGTGTCCACCGCCCGCGCCGATACCCGTCGGGTGCTACTATTCTAGCTGTACTAGCGATGCTATATGTATGATAGTATTCGAGGTGCATTAGTGATAATATTCGACGATGTACGGACGCATGGAGATGATGTAGTTTTGCTTATAATTGAATGCATCCTAATTTGAATACTACTTTATTTTGTGATTTGATTTTGCTTATTGAATGCTCAAAGTGGAAAACTACTCCGATCCTACTTTGAATGCTAAAATTGGAGAGCACTATGATTAGTTGATAGCTTATAGGGTTTTTGTTTTCGCAGAAATCTAGGAGCCCCCGGCCCCTCCATCATCCCCGCCGTCATCCCCGTCACCGCCCCCTCCGACATCGAGGTGAGACCAGTCAAATCCTTTTTTAGAAAGATAATTAAACGATATTTCGGGTTGACTGTAAGTCTGTCGAGTCTCCACCATATATGAGAGGACGAAGAATCCCGACTGTTGTCGTGGGGGTCGCTTCTCCTTTGTTCCCGTGTGCTAGCTAGACATTTTGGTGTAATGCACACGGGGACAAAGGGAGGAGCGACCATCACCAACGGTCGAATGTATACACCACGTGAGCTGAGAGTTTTCAAGAAAAGACTCGACAAACCGATAGTCAACCCGTGATGAATAATAATGATCTAACTTAGTTTTTTTAGTACATATATTTAATTGCATATGTTTAATATTTAAATTATGAACATAGGAAATGTCGTACTCGGATGACGAAAGTCTCTCGGGGGAGTGCGACTGGTGCCACGACGACCGAGGTCAGTGCGACAGCCTCACCTGGACGAAGATCGGCGCTTCAGTATTAAGCTGGAGGAGACGTTCGATGTTGAAACGGTACGCAATGACGACAAGTGTTAATTTTTCGTAATTAAGCACGACTTCAACTATTTCAACGTGTACTTTTCATCTTTTACAATTCGGCTAGCTTATCCCATGCCATGCAAGACGCTACGTCTTGGAGAGGATGGGTTTTGAAGACCATGAAAGTATGGAAACAAAGAAAATTCACCTAAGGACCCATCATGATATAGATTTTGAAGTAAAGCTGTATAATTCTGAGAGCGTAACCCATTTTGGTTGCAAAAATTGGGAAGCATTTTGCAAGATGTATGGTTTTGATGAGGGTATGCTTGTCACCATGGATCTTGGTGATCCTGACATCGAGCAAGACAATATGGACATTTGGGTCCTTGTTGATACGCCTCCAATTCTACCGCTATGTGAGTTTCTCAAACATAGTTATTAGCTAATTTATATTGTTCATTTCAAAATAGTTGACAGCTTATTTTCATTGACAGCTTATTTTGATTGTTCAAACAACGTGCGGAACATGGTAGACAGAACCTACTACACCGATGGCTCTGAGTTAACTTATAAGGAGATAACTCATCTGGTCGGATTTTGTACTGATATTGAGAATTACAATATCTACAATCAAACTCCTCAACATTATGGTCAATACGTGCCACTAGTGCACGTGTTGAACTACGGTAACTACTATGGAGATACCCTGGTAAGATTTCTTACTATTACGACATCCGTGCATATTTTGCATAGTTCTAAAACTAGTACATTGTCATTGCTAACTATGAAGTTATTACTATGTTTTTCAACAGATAATCTCAGAGGATTGTGTGCCTCATTTGATGTATCAGAATGGTAGGCTTGATGTTTTGAATATACAACCAGGTCATCCTACGAATCTCAACTGTCCATACCGGATTTCTAAAAGAAGTGGAGACATGCAAATCAAAGAATGGAAAAAATGTATGGACGGTCGCAAGGAGGTTCTTGGAAGCAAAAGGAAGCGAGGCGCAAGAATTGGAGACAGGATGATCTCCATTCTCCATAATGGAGAGTCAGGGTCTATATTGTTTTATGCTATTTTACCTTAAAGAGGGTATTTCGGTCCTACCTAATACTGATGATCATGTGCTAAGAACAATTAAGTAGGGTTGGTTCGATGACTGTGAGGATGATGATTGTATGACTTGTTATTAATAACGAGTAGAAGTTGTATGATGATGATTAGTAGGACTTGTTATTATATATGATGATGCATGATGCGCGCATGAAGAGTTATTATATATCAGCGGGTGAAATGAACATGGATTGGATTGAAGTGAAGGCAACATGCATGTGGTGCGTGTCGAAAGTAGTACAATCCAAACTTGATCAAGTCCGGATTAGTATTACTTTTGACATGCACCACATGTTGCCTTCACTTCAATCTAAGCCATGTTTAGGCATAGCAGTACGTAGCGTTGGTAAACCAAGCACGGAGATATAAGAGAGGACACTTCTCTCTAATAGCTACCTAATAACAACCTAAATTAACCCCCCAACCCCCCCCCCCCCTTTCAAAAAAAAAACAAAAACCTCAGCTCCTGCCAGGTGCTGACGCGTGTATGCCTATTGGTCCCGGTTGGTGGCACCAACCGGGACTAAAGGCCCTCCTGCCTGGGCTCCCCGCACCGGCCACGTGGACGGCCTTTAGTCCCGGTTCGTGTAAGAACCGGGACTAAAGGGCTAGGGCATTAGTAACGACCCTTTAGTCCCGGTTTCAGAACCGGGACTAAAGGCCCTTATGAACCGGGGTAAAAGCCCCTTTTCCTACTAGTGCACGCCCAAGTAATAACTATTCCAACTCGATGGGTGGGGGGGGGGGGGGTACATCAAAACTATGAGATGATGAAACATATTCTTTTTGTCCTTAAATGAAAGATAACTGATTAACTCTTTTTGTGCTACTCCTTCTTGCGATGCGCTTTCAGTGGGAGGAGACGTTTCCGTCGATGACGAGACGCCTACGGTAACTTCGTAAATCTCAAGATAATATGCCGGCTCAGTCTCTCGAGGTGCTCATAGAGATAGGATTTGCATGTGTGCGTGCATAAGAGTGAGTGTACGCGTGCATGTATGAGAGCTTGCATATGTACTGTGTTTAAAAAAAGATATTATCAATTTTTTCCCAAATTGGATGTACATAGACTCGTTTCATATTCACTCAATTTCAGTCCGTATGTAGATGACACGATGAATTTGACCTTTCGCCAAGACATATTCTCCGTAAACAAGTTATTCATGGCTCGGAGCCCTTTTGGTAGTATCATGCTTAAACAAAAAACGGCCTAGATTCCATGCCCTATCGTCTGAATGATAAACAAGTCTTCAAGCTTCCCATGAGCTAGTGCGTACCGTCTATGTCAATTTGTTAATCTAGGCTCTCCCCATTCAGACTTCAGTGCCGTGGCAGCCTAGTGACGTTTATTAATCGCATCATCATTGCCAAATCCCTCCTGCCATCCCAACATTTCATGATTGCGAATTGCGATGTCTCGTGTCCGTCGTACATATCCCGCTTGCGCCGTGTATTGTCGATCGTCGTAATAATTATCAGTCGTAACAACCGCTACATAAAAAGTCCCTCTAGTAGAGTCTGTCATATGCCTCCAATCGTCATAATTTATGAAGCTCGTTTCAAAATCCGGTTTGTAACCTTCAAATATGAAGATTGTTGATGCCTGATTTATAGCGCGCTCCTCTCCAACCGCATGCACGGCGTTTTCATCTTCTTTGTGCTCACATCGTGGTCGGGTTTTGAAGCTTCCTACCACCATGCATGCATAGAGAATCATCAGCAAGGGGCGACATGACCACCAAACGCCTACTCCATTAATCGTGTGCCCGCTTCCTTGGATACCCAAAGTGGCTCGTCGGATGGCCGTCTCGCGGTATCATCTGCCGCCAAGCCGCCCGTCGTTCGCAGCTGTAAAACCCGGCGGCGAGGCTAGTTGCCTCTTCCTACCCTAGTAGCCATCGCCGCGCCGGGCCAATGGCGTTGGCCAAGGATGTCCAATACTTGTTGAACATCCCGGCGAACGCCAATCTGCCATCACAGACCCCGTGCACCGACGGTGTGACCTCTCCCCACGGCGCACTACCCATGAAATATGTCACATCCTCCTCCCGTCACAGCTCACGCCTTGCAGATGGCGGGCGTAGAGGATCAGGCAGCTCCGTCAAGGCGGTCGCGGTGGATTCGGCGCCTCGAGGTGTCATCGTCCCTGTCACCGATGTTGTCCCCATTGACACCATCACCCACGTTGCCCCCTCGGCCCATTTGGCCCAGCCTGGGCCCAAGCCCGACGACCCAGGATGGGCTGGGCTCAAGCTTTTTACCCTCAAAACGAAGGCCGTAGCCGCCAAGAGAAGGCCTCCGCGAGCGCTTCGGCCCCGCAACCACCGACACTGAGGAGCGACAACAGATCGCCCTCCTCGCTCGAAGGAGGAGGAGGACGACTTCGCCTACCTTGTCGAGTTGTTGTATTCGTACGGGGAGAACAATGACAATGACTAGATGGTGTCGGAGTAGTGGCATTAGTAGGTACTAGCTAGCAATGTTGAACAACAACATTTCATATTTTGAAAACGTTACTGAATGACATTTTAAGTGACAAAATATATGTACTGCAATGAATTTTGGTCACTAGTATATAGTTGCTAATTAAGCTATCGTGTTTATTCACTGTTTGTTTAGATTAAATGTCGCGTAAATTTGAAGCAAAGGAAAATAAATTATTATTATTATGGAGGTTGCTGTTTGGCGATTCTATGTTGCACGGTTTCGACACCCTACACAATATTATGAAGCTCACTTCGTTTGGCGGACGGGTCACTCTGTACATTTTAAAACAAAATAAACCTAACTGATTTTGCGATTTTTATGGTCTCTGGTTTCGGCACGGTATGAAATTTTGTTACCATTTTGATTTTTGATTTTTTTATACATATCAAAAACCGAATGGTTAACTGAACTGAAAAATATTTATATTGCCTGAGCGAACAACCATACAAGAAGTTAATGAGCAGACCAAAGGGCCAAAAGAGTTTGTAACGTAATCTTTTTTTGTTAAGAGCCTGCTAAGCACATCATTTTTTCTTGTAACGTAGTCTTTTTCTCTAAATTTTTTTAAGCATGTCCATAAACAAACCAAAGTATGCATTGCACATTGCATGCATGACCAGACATCATTCCGTCATGGCATGAATCCATGTGTGCTGATATATCGAAAGTGAATCCCTCTAACACTTATGTTAGTGTTTTATGAGAAAATATTATCCGGATTTGACCGAAAAAGATACAACGTCATGGATACCATGACCGATTACCATGGAGAAAACCTTGGGTTTTGGGGACACTGGATTCTCACCAATATTTTCGTTACTCAAGCCAGAAAATGAAATGAAACGGTCGACCCAAGCGGCGAAATGCTTCGGGGAGTTGAAAATAAGCATAGATTCAAAGATTCTCAAATACGTCTACAGTAATGGCGCAATCCCTAAAAAAAATAAAAATAGAGAAATTTAAAGGGTTGCGAATTTCCTTCTTTATCCCAATCGTGGACTTTCACAATTAAGTCGATATGGGGTTTGTCCTTCCTATTATTTAAAAAATAAAGGCGTTGCCTTGAAATATAGAAAAATGGTTGTGTTGTTATATGTTTGTTTGTATAAAAAGGAATGTGCTCTGAGTTATAAATTTGTAAAATATTATTCAGTTTTGCTAGAACTCATCTAGATGAGATATAGTTTGGTCTCATTCACCTTTTATAGCCATTGGATATGATGCTATAAGATGCGTGTGTGCTGACGTGGGTTGTATCTGTTTTTGTTTTTAAGGTGAATGAGACCAAATTATATCTCATCTAAATGAGTTCTAGGCACTCCCAATATTATTATTTTATTTTCAAATTCGCGTCAACTTTGGTTATTATGGTCTATACCTAAACAATACCGAAATATTTTTGATATATATCAAAACCGAACCAAATTTACCCAAGTATCAATACCGTACAAACCGAGAACCCTATGAACTGAACCATATAAACCGAGTAAACCGAATGCAGAGAGTTACGGACAGGGACTCCTCTTAGTACATCACTTTTTAGGTAACATAATTTCTTTGTTACTTTTGTGCGAGACATCTTGAAAACCAAAAGGAGAAATCTGTCAGTTGCCCGCGAGAATCAAACCGGCTGCACTACTAGCGATGAAGCTCGTTCAGGTTCCAGGTTCCCTGCAGGTCCTGAAAACCACACACGTTTGACGGTTTTCAGGGGCTTTTTTTAGACAATTGAGGTTGTTGTTGGTCAATGGTTAAATTGGTGAGGGATGGGCTTGTGGTGGCAAAGCATGAAAGCGGTCCAACTCTACCCACCCCCCTATAGGCATATACACTATGCAAATAGGCTTTTCTGGGCCTGAATGGCTTTCTGCCTAGCTGTAGAAACTCGTGCTGCTACGGAGAAGAACAAAGCAGTGAAAGCTCTTGACTCGTGACTGCTGTCAGTGTACGATTGGGCACTATTCCTTAGCATTGCGCGGACAAAAACGGGGAGAAAAGAAGACCCCGGTACGTGGTTGCACTGAACAGTCAACAGTGTCCAGAGATTCGACAACGTAGCATGCTTTCAGAAATCCTGCACGCCAACATTTAACAAAAGAATTTCGCTACAGATCAAACGACAGATTTCTTTTCGCATGGCAAATTAAGTGAAGTTCACTAAACATTTGTATAAAAAATGGGTTAAAATTTGATGTCAGATTTTCAACATTTCCGTGACAAATGTGATGTGAGATCTTACTATGGGGGTGTTTGGTTAGGATAAACTTTGGATATTTGTGTTCCGGCTATAAACCAAAAATTGTGTATTTTCGTGTTTTTGTCTTGTACATATATCGTGTGTCACCAACCTCATGTGGAGACCACACCGGGTTACTGTGTATTGTAGGATCAAAGTATTCGCGCGCGGGGAGGGGGTGGGGGGGTCGGACGATTCTAACTAATTCTTCGAAAATACGAAATATTTTGATAACAAAAGGATAACATGATAGTAGCAGAGTAGTTCTGAGAAAATCTAGCAGTTAGACTAGAGAGACTTGGAGGCATGCAATGAAACTGCTAAGTAAACAGAACATCACGAAGCACACTATAATGAAAATAGAAGGCTACTAAGCTACATATGGAGTAAGTAGAACAATCTAAGCAGAAACAAAGTCTTCTAAAACTAAACTGAGTACAACACTTGGCAAAATCTAAGCAGCGAAACAAAATGAAAGTACTTGGAAATGTCTCCGCAAACAATCAATGGTGAATATATCGAAAGAATTTTCGAAAAGAAACACATAGAAAGAGAAAGAGGAAATTCTCCTAAACTCAGCAGAAAGCGGTAAGGAGGAGTGATGAATTATAACTCGTTACTTGACGAAGACATAGATGGTTGCTTACCCAAGTTCAAACAGTAGGCAACAGTTCCACGTCTTGGTTGGAGAGGCTCACCCAAAGGTTTGAAGACACACAAGTCTCATTCTTATTCTCCTTGGGCTAAGTTCACTAGAACCCGCCCAACACTCGTGGTATATCTTGTGGTGATCTCTAGACCGATACAGACTTATTCTTCGGCGAATCTACACTTTGGATACTCTGAATAACTCCTGACCTTCTATAGGATGCCAAGTCCTGAAGAATATCAAGTCCAAAATACGCTAGATCAGATTTCTTTGGTGATGCTCAATCACAGTTCAATTTTGGTTCTCGGTGTTTTACCTCACTAAGGATTTGTCTCAAATCGCTGTGAGGATGGTTACTCGGACAACACTTGTCTCGGTTCACTTGAAGAAGCCAACCACAAAATGGTTGGAGCTAGGTTGCTATTTGTAGCCGGCACATACACACATGCGCTGAAATGATCGTTGGAGGCCAACGTGCACACAACACTTAATGTTCGATGACGATTTGTATTATGAGTTATGTGTTTTGGTGACCGAAGATTGTTCGGAGTCCCGGATGAGATCACGGACATGACGAGGAGTATCGAAATGGTCGAGAGGTAAAGATTGATATATTGGAAGGTAGTATTCGGACACCGGAAGGGTTCCGGAGTGTATCGGGTACATACCGGAGTACCGGAGGGGTTAGCGGAACCCCCCGGTGAAAGATATGGGCCATATGGGCTATAGGAGGGAGGCTAACCAGCCCACAAGGGGCTGGTGCACCCCCCACAAGGGAGAAGGCCGAATTGGATTACTGAAGGGGGCGCCACCCCCCTTTCCTTCTCCTACTCCCTCTCCTTTCCCCCTTTCCCCCTCCATGAGAAGGAAAAGAAGGGGGGGGGGCGAATCCTACCAGGACTGGGAGTCCTAGTAGGACTCTCCCCTTATGGCGCGCCCCTAGGGCCGGCCTCCTCCCTCTCCCTCCTTTATATACGTGGGCAGGGCATCCCTTGGAGACATAACAATTATTCCAAGCCGTGTGCGGCGTCTCTCTCAGCAGTTTGCTCCTCCGGTCATAGCGTCGTAGTGCTTAGGCAAAGCCCTGTGCGGATCACATCACCATCACCGTCAGCACGCCGTCGTGCTGACGAAACTCTCCCTCGACCCTGATGTCGCTTGAAGCTACGTCGGTATTTCCCCAAAGAGGAAGGGATGATGCAGCACAACGACGGTAGGTATTTCCCTCATATATGAAACCAAGGTTATCGAACCAGTAGGAGAACCAAGCAACACACGTAAACAGCCCCTACACACAATAACAACCACTCGCAACCCGACGTGTTAAAGGGGTTGTCAATCCCTTTCGGGTAACGGCGCCAGAGAAGGCATGTGGACGGGAGAAAGTTGTAATATATTGAATAAATAAGTCGCAAATAAAATAAATTGCATCAAAGTATTTTTGTATTTTTGGTTTAACAGATCTAAAAATAAATGCAAAAGAAAAGTAGATCGCAAAGGCAAATATATGAGAAAGATACCCGGGGGCCGTAGGTTTCACTAGTGGCTTCTCTCGAGAAAAAAAGCAAACGGTGGGTGAACAAATTACTGTTGGGCAATTGATAGAACTTCAAATAATCATGACGATATCCATGCAATGATCATTATATAGGCATCACGTCCAAGATTTGTAGACCGACTCCTGTCTGCATCTACTACTATTACTCCACACATTGACCGCTATCCAGCATGCATCTAGTGTATTAAGTTCATGGAAAAACGGAGTAATGCAAAAAGAACTATGACATGATGTAGACAAGATCTATCTATGTAGAGATAGACCCCATCGTTTTATCCTTAGTAGCAATGATACATACGTGTCGGTTCCCCTTCTGTCACTGGGATCAAGCACCGTAAGATCGAACCCACTACAAAGCACCTCTTCCCATTGGAAGATAAAGAATCAAGTTGGACAAACAAAACCCAAATATCGGAGAAGAAATACGAGGCTATAAGAAATCATGCATATAAGAGATCAAAGAAACTCAAATAACTTTCATGGATATAAAAAGATATAACTGATCATAAACTCAAAGTTCATCAGATCCCAACAAACACACCGCAAAAGAGTTACATCATATGGATCTCCAAGAGACCATTGTATTGAGAATTCAGCGAGAGAGAGGAAGCCATCTAGCTACTAACTACGGACACGAAGGTCTACAAAGAACAATCACGCATCATTGCAGAGGCACCAATGGAGGTGGTGAACCCCATCCGAGATGGTGTCTAGATTGGATCTACTGGTTCTGGACTCTGCGGCGGCTGGATCAATATTTCGTCGACTCCCCTAGGGTTTTGGGAATATTGGTGTATTTATAGAGCAAAGAGGCGGCCCGGGGGGGGGGGGCACCCGAGGTGGGCACAACCCACCAGGGCGCGCCTGGGCCTCCTGGCGCGCCCTGGTGGGTTGTGCCCCCCTCGGGGCACCCCAAGGCGCAGCCAGGGCCCATTATGTTCCTTCTGGTAAAAAAAATCTCCGTGCAGTTTCGTTGCATTTGGACTCCGCCTGGTATTGATTTCCTGCGATGTAAAAAACATGCAGAAAACAACAACTGGCACTTGATACGTCTCCAACGTATCTATAATTTTTGATTGTTCCATGCTGTTTTATTATCAATCTTGGATGTTTTATTATCATTTTATAGTCATTTTATATCATTTTTTGGTACTAACCTATTGACATAGTGCCAAGTGCCAGTTGCTGTTTTCTGCATGTTTTTTACATGCCAGGAAATCAATATCAGACGGAGTCCAAATGTCATGAAACTTTACGGAGATTTTTATGGACCAGAAGGAAGATATTGGGCCCTGGTTGCACCTGGGGGGAGTCCCGAGGAGGGGACAACCCACCAGGGCGTGCCAGGAGGCCCAGGCGTGCCCTGGTGGGTTGTGCCCACCTGTGGTGCGCCCCCGGACCGCCTTGATGACCCACAAGTATAGGGGATCTATCGTAGTCCTTTTGATAAGTAAGAGTGTCGAACCCAACGAGGAGCAGAAGGAAATGGTAAGTGGTTTTCAGTAAGGTATTCTCTGCAAGCACTGAAATTATCGGTAACAGGTAGTTTTGTGATAAGGTAATTTGTAACGGGTAACAAGTAATGAAAGTAAACAAGGTGCAGCAAGATGGCCCAATCCTTTTTATAGCAAAGGACAAGCCTGGACAAACTCTTATATAGAGAAAAGCGCTCCCGAGGACACATGGAATTATCGTCAAGCTAGTTTTCATCACGCTCACATGATTCACGTTTGTTACTTTGATAATTTGGTATGTGGGTGGACCGGTGCTTGGGTGATGTCCTTTCTTGGACAAGCATCCCACTTATGATTAACCCCTATTGCAAGCATCCGCAACTACAAAAGAAGTATTAAGGTAAACCTAACCATAGCATGAAACATATGGATCCAAATCAGCCCCTTACGAAGCAACTCATAAACTAGGGTTTAAGCTTCTGTCACTCTAGCAACCCGTCATCTACTTATTACTTCCCAATGCCTTCCTCTAGGCCCAAACAATGGTGAAGTGTCATGTAGTCGACGTTCACATAACACCACTAGAGGAAAGACAACATACATCTCATCAAAATATCAAACAAATACCAAATTCACATGACTACTTATAGCAAGACTTCTCCCATATCTTCAGGAACAAACGTAACTACTCACAAATCATATTCATGTTCATAATCAGAGGGGTATAAATATGCATAATGGATCTGAACATATGATCTTCCACCAAATAAACCAACTAGCATCAACTACAAGGTGTAATCAACACTACTAGCAACCCACAGGTACCAATCTCAGGCTTTGGGACAAAGATTGGATACAAGAGATGAACTAGGGTTTGAGAGGAGATGGTGCTGGTGAAGATGTTGATGGAGATTGACCCCCTCCCGGTGAGAGGATCGTTGGTGATGACGATGGCGATGATTTCCCCCTCCCGGAGGGAAGTTTCCCCGGCAGAACAGCTCTGCCGGAGCCCTAGATTGGTTCCACCAAGGTTCCGCCTCGTGGCGGCGGAGTTTCTTCCCGAAAGCTTGCTTATGATTTTTTCTCGGACGAAAGACTTCATATAGCAGAAGATGGGCACCGGAGGCCTGCGAGGGGGCCCACGAGGCAGGGGGCGCGCCCAGGGGGGTAGGGCGCCCCCCCACCCTCTGGTACTTTCTTCGCTCAGTATTTTTTATTAATTCCAAAAATGAGTTCCGTGAAGTTTCAGGCTGTTGGAGCTGTGCAGAATAGGTCTCTAATATTTGCTCCTTTTCTAGCCCAGAATTCCAGCTGTCGGCATTCTCCCTCTTCATGTAAACCTTGTAAAATAAGAGAGAATAGGCATAAGTGTTGTGACATAACGTGTAATAACAGCCCATAATGCAATACATATCGATATAAAAGCATGATGCAAAATGGACGTATCAACTCCCCCAAGCTTAGACCTCGCTTGTCCTCAAGCGGAAGCCGATAACGATAAATATGTCCACATGTTTAGAGATAGAGGTGTCGATAAAATAAAATACGGACATGAGGGCATCATGATCATTCTTATAACAACAACATATATGGATATTGTCATATGTTTTCTTATGCTCAAGTAATAATCTATTCACAATGTCAAGTATGAATCAGAAACTTAATTGAGAACCAACAAACTATAATCTCAGTCACTGAGGCAATTGCAATTTATCATAACATCGGAAAGAGTCAATATAAGAGCTTTTCAGCAAGTCCACATACTCAACTATCATTTAGTCTTTCACAATTGCTAACACTCACGCAATACTTATGGGTATGGAGTTTTAATCGGACACAGAGAAAGATAGGGGCTTATAGTGTTCCCTCCCAACCTTTTACCTCAAGGGTAATGTCAACAATAATAATTCATGTTAACTTACATCCAATTGGATATATATATATATATATATATATATATATATATATATATATATATATATATATATATATATATATATCAGGATCTTTCCAACACAATGTGCTTGCTAAAGGATAAAATATAAAAAGGAGAGGTGAAGATCACCATGACTCTTGCATAAGGTATAAGACAAAGGTAAAAGATAGGCCCTTCGCAGAGGGAAGCAGAGGTTGTCATGTGCTTTTAGGGTTGGATGCACGAAATCTTAATGCAAAAGAACGTCACTTTATATTGCCACTTGTGATATGAACCTTTATTATGCAGTCCGTCGCTTTTATTGCTTCCATATCACAAGATCGTATAAAGTTTATTTTCTCCACACTAATAGATCATACATATTTAGAAAGCAACTTTTATTGCAAGCAACATGGCAACTTACTTGAAGGATCTTACTCAATCCATAGGTAGATATGGTGGACTCTCATGGCAAAACTAGGTTTAAGGATATTCGGAAGCACAAGTAGTATCTCTACTTGGTGCAAAGAATTTGGCTAGCATGAGGGGGAACGGCAAGCTCAACATGTTGGATGATCCATGACAATATAATTTATTTCGGATATAAGAAAACATAACCCATTACGTTGTCTTTCTTGTCCAACATCAACTCTTTAGCATGTCATACTTTAATGAGTGCTCACAATCATAAAAGATGTCCAAGGTAGTATATTTATATGTGATAACCTCTCTTTCTTTATTACTTCCTATTAATTGCAACGATGACCAAAACTATGTTTGTCAACTCTCAACAACTTTTATTCATCATACTCTTTATATGTGAAGTCATTACTCTCCATAAGATCAATATGATATCTTTATTCTTTTTATTCTTTCTTTTTCTTTTATTCCCTCAAGATCATAGCAAAATAATCAAGCCCTTGACTCAACACTAATCTTTATTATATATAGCTCACAGACTCGATTACATAGAAGGATCATAAGGCAAAACTCAAAACTAAATCACACTAAAACTTTATTCTACTAGATCAAGATATTACCAAAAGGATCGAACTAAGAAAAACGGTAAAGATAGGAGTGTGATGGTGATACGATACCGGGGTACCTCCCCCAAGCTTGGCAGTTGCCAAGGGGAGTGCCCATACCCATGTGATTATGTCTCCTTCTTCGGGGGTGGTGATGTGATATTCTTGGCTATGATACCCCTCAGGATACAATTCTCCTCCTCGAGCTTGTTGACTTGCTGCTTAAGATCCATTATTTCCTTACCGAGCTTACCCGTGACGGTTAAAGCTCCTTGCACCCATGGATGCTGCATAGCTGCGGGAGAACAAGTAACACTCCTTTTCATATTTTCATAAGAGAGAAATTTAACATTGGAGGGGATGACCGAGTTTGGGATAGCTGAGCTCTGTAGTTCCCCCATCGTGAATCCTGCCCAGAAACGAGAAGTAACTTCTTGATCCTCCTCCATGGCATCTATTCTTTTCAAGTCAGCTTCCATCTCTTCCTCCGTTGAGGGCCCAAAGTGATAGGCATCGTTGTTTGCCCCTGGACCCGGTGTCGGATGAGACACCCGACTCTCCCCGACTGACTCTTGAGAAGACATCTTCCTCTAATCTGCGGCAGAAACAACTTGAAACAAAAACAGAGGATATTTGCGTGGTACGGTGGTCAAAACCTTCGGGAGATTATATAATGAATTTTTACCGACCAAAAGAAGTATCGTGCAAGAAAACGGAGTCCGGATGGCACACGAGGTGCCCATGAGGCAGGGGGCGTGCCCAGGGGGGTAGGGCGCGCTCTCCACCCTCGTGGAAGCCTCATGTCCTTTCTGGACTACTTCTTATTTTCCTATTTTCTTAAATATTCCAAAACGGAGAAAAATTGCCATCAGAGCTGTTTTGGAGTCGGTTTACTTACCATACCACATACCTATTCCTTTTCGGAGTCTGAAACATTCTGGAAAGTGTCCCTTATGTATTCCTCCGAGGTTACGGTTTCAATAACATTGGTTTCAACATTTATAGGATTACCTGAGATATAATGTTTGATTCTTTGACCATTCACCACCTTCGGATTTGTGCCTTCGAAGTTGTTGATTTTTATGGCACCGGAATGATAGACCTCCTCGATAACGTAAGGACCTTCCCATTTAGAGAGAAGTTTTCCTGCAAAAAATCTTAAACGAGAGTTGAATAGTAACACATAAACACCTACATTAAACTCACGCTTTTGTATCCTTTTGTCATGCCATCTTTTGACTTTTTCTTTAAACAGTTTGGCATTCTCAGAGGCTTGGGTTCTCCATTCATCAAGTGAGCTAATGTCAAATAGCCTCTTCTCACCGGCAAGTTTGAAATCATAATTGAGCTCCTTAATGGCCCAATATGCCTTATGTTCTAGTTCAAGAGGTAAGTGACATGCTTTTCCATAAACCATTTTATACGGAGACATACCCATGGGATTTTTATATGCAGTTCTATAGGCCCATAATGCATCATCAAGTTTCTTGGACCAATTCTTTCTAGATCTATTAACAGTCTTTTGCAAAATTAATTTGAGCTCTCTGTTACTCAATTCTACTTGACCACTAGACTGTGGGTGATACGGAGATGCAATTCTATGATTAACATCATACTTAGCAAGCATTTTACGAAAGGCACCATGAATAAAATGTGAACCACCATCAGTCATTAAATATCTAGGGACTCCAAACCTTGGAAAAATAACTTCTGTAAGCATCTTAATAGAGGTGTTATGATCAGCACTACTAGTTGGAATAGCTTCTACCCACTTAGTAACGTAATCAACATCAACTAAAATATGTGTATACCCATTAGAGGAAGGAAAGGGTCCCATATAATCGAAGCCCCAAACATCAAATGGTTCAATAACAAGTGAATAATTCATAGGCATTTCTTGACGTCTACTAATAATACCAATTCTTTGACATTCATCACAAGATAAGACAAACTTACGGGCATCTTTGAAGAGAGTAGGCCAATAAAAACTGGATTGCAATACCTTATGTGCAGTTCTATCTCCAGCGTGGTGTCCTCCATAAGCTTCGGAGTGACACTTGCGTAGGATCTGTTCCTGTTCATGCTTAGGTATACAACGTCTAATAACACCATCTACTCCTTCTTTATAAAGGTGTGGGTCATCCCAGAAGTAATGTCTTAAATCATAGAAAAACTTTTCTTTTGTTGGTATGTGAAACTAGGTGGTATAAATTTAGCAACAATGTAATTAGCATAATCAGCATACCATGGAGCAGTGCGAGAAGCATTTATGACAGCTAATTGTTCATCAGGAAAGCTATCATCAATAGGTAGTGGGTCATCAAGAACATTCTCTAACCTAGACAAGTTGTCTGCAACGGGGTTCTCAGCTCCCTTTCTATCAATAATATGCAAATCAAATTCTTGTAGCAAGAGAACCCATCTAATAAGTCTAGGCTTAGCATCTTTCTTTTCCATAAGGCTAATTGTTCATCAGGAAAGCTATCATCAATAGGTAGTGGGTCATCAAGAACATTCTCTAACCTAGACAAGTTGTCTGCAACGGGGTTCTCAGCTCCCTTTCTATCAATAATATGCAAATCAAATTCTTGTAGCAAGAGAACCCATCTAATAAGTCTAGGCTTAGCATCTTTCTTTTCCATAAGGTATTTAATAGCAGCATGATCAGTGTGAACAATTACTTTAGAATCAACAATATAAGGTCTGAACTTATCACAAGCAAATACAACTGCTAAAAATTCTTTTTCAGTAGTAGCATAATTTCTTTGGGCATTGTCTAGAGTTTTACTAGCATATTGAATAACATTTAATTTCTTATCAACTCTTTGCCCTAGAACAACACCTACAGCATAATCACTAGCATCACATAGAATTTCAAAGGGTAAATTCCAATCAGGTGGCTGAACAATAGGTGCAGAAATCAATGCTTTCTTAAGTATTTCAAATGCTTCTACACAATCATCATCAAAGACAAAAGGAATATCTTTTTGTAAGAGATTAGTCAGAGGCCTAGAAATTTTGGAGAAGTCCTTAATGAACATCCTATAAAAACCAGCATGACCAAGGAAACTTCTTATACCTTTAATGTCCTTGGGACACGACATCTTTTCAATAGCACCAACTTTAGCTTTGTCAACTTCAATACCTCTTTCAGAAATTTTATGCCCCAAGACAATACCTTCATTAACCATAAAGTGGCACTTCTCCAAATTCAAGACAAGGTTAGTTTCTTCACATCTCTGCAAAACTCGATCAAGGTTCCTCAAGCAATCATCAAAAGAAGTTCCGTAAACGGAGAAATCATCCATGAAAACCTCAACAATCTTTTCACAAAAATCAGAGAATATAGCCATCATGCATCTTTGAAAGGTAGCAGGTGCATTACATAAACCAAAAGGCATATGTCTATAAGCAAAGGTACCGAAAGGACAAGTAAAAGTGGTCTTTTCTTGATCCTCTTTTGACACAGGTATTTGAGAGAAACCAGAATAACCATCTAGAAAGAAAAAATGTGTATGTTTGGATAGTCTTTCTAGCATTTGATCAATAAAAGGTAAAGGGTAATGATCCTTTTTAGTGGCTTTATTTAATTTGCGGAAATCAATTACCATTCTATAACCTGTAACAATTCTTTGTGGGATCAATTCATCTTTATGATTAGGAACAACAGTAATACCTCCCTTCTTAGGGACACAATGGACAGGACTTACCCACTGACTATCAGCAACGGGATAAAATATACCTGCCTCCAGAAGCTTTAGTATTTCTTTCCTTACCACTTCTTTCATCTTAGGATTTAACCGTCGTTGGTGATCAACAACTGGTTTAGCGTCTTTCTCCAATTTTATTTTGTGCTGGCATAGAGTGGGACTAATGCCCTTAAGATCATCAAGAGTATATCCAATAGCAGCACGATGCTTCTTCAGAGTTTTCAATAGTTTCTTTTCTTCATGCTCTGAAAGGTTAGCACTAATAATAACAGGATATATCTTTTTCTCATCCAGATAAGCATACTTAAGAGTATCAGGTAGTGGTTTAAGCTCAAACACGGGATCACCCTTGGGTGGAGGAGGATCCCCTAGGATTTCAATAGGCAAGTTGTGCTTCAGAATAGGTCCCTGTTTAAAGAATACTTCATCTATTTCCCTTCTTTCATTCATAAATGTATCATTTTCATGGTCTAGCAAATATTGTTCTAAAGGGTCATTAGGAGGCATGGCAATAGAAGCAAAACCAATAATTTCATCTTTACTAGGCAATTCCTCATCACGGGGTTGTCTACGGAATTTAGCAAAGTTAAACTCATGAGACATATCTCCCAGACCGATAGTAACAACATCCTTTTCGCAGTCTATCCTAGCATTAACAGTATTCAAGAAGGGTCTACCAAATATGATGGGATAAAAGCTATCTTGTGGGGAACCAAGAACAAGAAAATCAACAGGATATTTAATTTTCCCACACAAGACTTCAACATGTCTAACAATCTCGATTGGTGAAATAGTATCTCTATTGGCAAGTTTAATTGTAACATCAATTTCTTCTATCTCAGCAGGTGCAATATCATGCATAATTTCTTTGTATAAGGAATGAGGTATTGCACTTGCACTAGCACCCATATCACATAAGCCATGATAACAATGATCTCCTATTTTAACAGAAATAACATGCATGCCTACAATAGGTCTATGTTTATTTTTAGTATCAGGTCTAGCAATTCTAGCAGTTTCCTCACAGAAGTAAATAACATGCCCATCAATATTATCAGCCAAGAGATCTTTAAACATAGCAATACTAGGTTCTACTTTAATTTGCTCAGGTGGTTTGGGTGTCTTAATGTTACTTTTATTGACCACAGTTGAAGCTTTAGCATGATCCTTTATTCTAACAGGGAAAGGTGGTTTCTCAATGTAAGCAGTAGGAACGACAGGATCATTATAAGTGATAGTCTTTTCTTCAACTTTAATAGGTGCAACTACTTTTACTTCAATGGGAGGATTATATTTAAACCACTTCTCCTTAGGGAGATCAACATGAGTAGCAAAGGATTCATAGAAAGAAGCTACTATCTCGGAGTCAAGTCCATATTTAGTGCTAAATTCACGGAAAACATCAGTATCCATAAAAGATTTAACACAATCAAACTTAGGCGTTATACCTGACTCCTTACCTTCGTCGAGATCCCAATCTTCAGAGTTGCGTTTAATTCTTTCCAATAAATCCCATTTGAATTCAATAGTCTTCATCATAAAAGATCAAGTACAAGAAGTATTGAGCATGGAGCGATTATTGAGAGAAAGCCGAGCATAAAAGTTTTGATAATCATTTCTCTTGAGAGCTCATGATTGGGGCATGAATATAACATTGACTTAAGCCTCCCCCAAGCTTGAGCGATGCTTTCTCCTTGGCGAGGCCAAAAATTATATATATAATTACGATCACGATGAACAAGATGCATAGGATAAAACTTCTGATGAAATTCCAATTTCAATCGGTTGTAGTTCCATGATCCCATATCATCACATAGCCTAAACCATGTCAATGCCTCTCCCTTCAAAGATAAAGGGAAGACCTTCTTCTTGATAACATACTCGGGCATACCTGCAAGCTTAAATAATCCACAAACTTCATCCACATAGATTAGGTGCAAATCGGGATGTAATGTTCCATCTCCTGTAAAAGGATTAGCTAGCAGTTTCTCTATCATACCCGAAGGAATTTCAAAGTAAACATTTTCAGTAGGTTCAGTAGGTTGAGGAGCAACTCTTTGCTCTACTGGTCGGGGTGAAGATACCCCTAACAAGCCCCTCAGAGGATTACTTTCCATAGTAACAAGTGACAGTAAATTTCAGCACAATATATAAATTTTTCCTAACCAAATTCCACCTACCAAAGGCGCTTCACTCCCCGGCAACGGCGCCAGAAAAGAGTCTTGATGACCCACAAGTATAGGGGATCTATCGTAGTCCTTTCGATAAGTAAGAGTGTCGAACCCAACGAGGAGCAGAAGGAAATGATAAGCGGTTTTCAGTAGGGTATTCTCTGCAAGCACTGAAATTATCGGTAACAGGTAGTTTTGTGATAAGGTAATTTGTAACGGGTAACAAGTAATGAAAGTAAACAAGGTGCAGCAAGATGGCCTAATCCTTTTTGTAGCAAAGGACAAGCCTGGACAAACTCTTATATAGAGAAAAGCGCTCCCGAGGACACATGGGAATTATCGTCAAGCTAGTTTTCATCATGCTCACATGATTCGCGTTCGTTACTTTGATAATTTGGTATGTGGGTGGACCGGTGCTTGGGTGCTGTCCTTTCTTGGACAAGCATCCCACTTATGATTAACCCCTATTGCAAGCATCCGCAACTACAAAAGAAGTATTAAGGTAAACCTAACCATAGCATGAAACATATGGATCCAAATCAGCCCCTTACGAAGCAACTCATAAACTAGGGTTTAAGCTTCTGTCACTCTAGCAACCCGTCATCTACTTATTACTTCCCAATGCCTTCCTCTAGGCCCAAACAATGGTGAAGTGTCATGTAGTCGACGTTCACATAACACCACTAGAGGAAAGACAACATACATCTCATCAAAATATCGAACGAATACCAAATTCACATGACTATTTATAGCCTTACTTCTCCCATGTCCTCAGGAACAAACGTAACTACTCACAAATCATATTCATGTTCATAATCATAGGGGGTATTAATATTCATAATGGATCTGAACATATGATCTTCCACCAAATAAACCAACTAGCATCAACTACAAGGAGTAATCAACACTACTAGCAACCCACAGGTACCAATCTGAGGCTTTGGGACAAAGATTGGATACAAGAGATGAACTAGGGTTTGAGAGGAGATGGTGCTAGTGAAGATGTTGATGGAGATTGACCCCCTCCCGATGAGAGGATCGTTGGTGATGACGATGACGATGATTTCCCCCTCCCGGAGGGAAGTTTCCCCGGCAGAACAGCTCTGCCGGAGCCCTAGATTGGTTCCACCAAGGTTCCGCCTCGTGGCGGCAGAGTTTGTTCCCGAAAGCTTGCTTATGATTTTTTCTCGGACGAAAGACTTCATATAGCAGAAGATGGGCACCGGAGGCCTGCCAGGGGGCCCACGAGGCAGGGGGCGCGCCCAGGGGGGTAGGGCGCGCCCCCACCCTTGTGGCCAGGGTGTGGGCCCCCTCTGGTACTTTCTTCACTTAGTATTTTTTATTAATTCCAAAAATTACTTCCGTGAAGTTTCAGGAATTTTGGAGCTGTGCAGAATAGGTCTCTAATATTTGCTCCTTTTCCAGCCCAGAATTCCAGGTGCCGGCATTCTCCCTCTTCATGTAAACCTTGTAAAATAAGAGAGAATAGGCATAAGTGTTGTGACATAACGTGTAATAACAGCCCATAATGCAATAAATATCGATATAAAAGCATGATGCAAAATGGACGTATCACGCCTCTTTGCTCTATAAATACCCCAAAAATCCCAGAACCCTAGGGGAGTCGACGAAATATTCATCCAGCCGCCGCAGAGTCCAGAACCACCAGATCCAATCTAGACGCCATCTCGGATGGGGTTCACCACCTCCATTGGTGCCTCTCCGATGATGCGTGAGTAGTTCTTTGTAGACCTTCGGGTCCATAGTTAGTAGCTAGATGGCTTCCTCTCTCTCGCTGAATTTTCAATACAATGGTCTCTTGGAGATCCATATGATGTAACTCTTTTTGCGGTGTGTTTGTTGGGATTTGATGAACTTTGAGTTTATGATCAGTCATATCTTTTTATATCCATGAAAGTTATTTGAGTTTCTTTGATCTCTTATATGCATGATCTCTTATAGCCTCGTATTTCTTCTCTGACATTTGGGTTTTGTTTGGCCAACTTGATCTATTTATCTTGCAATGGGAAGAGGTGCCCGGTAGTGGGTTCGATCTTACGGTGATTGATCCAAGTGACAGAAAGGGAAATGACACGTATGTATCATTGCTACTAAGGATAAAACGATGGGGTCTATCTCTACATAGATAGATCTTGTCTACATCATGTCGTCGTTCTTATTGCATTACTCCATTTTCCATTAACTTAATACACTAGATGCATGCTGAATAGCGGTCGATGTGTGGAGTAATAGTAGTAGATGCAGGCAGGAGTCGGTCTACTAATCTTGGACGTGATGCCTATGTAATGATCATTGCCTGGATATCGTCATAATTATTTGAGGTTCTATCAATTGCCCAACAGTAATTTTTTACCCACCGTTTGCTATCTTTCTCGAGAGAAGCCACTAGTGAAATCTACGGCCCCCGGGTCTTCTTTATCATAAATTTGCTTTGCGATCTATTTTATTTGCACTTTTTATTCAGATCTAGGAAACCAAAAATACAAAAATACTTTGCTGCAATTTATTTTATTTGCGATCTATTTATTCAATCTATTACAACTTTCTCCCGTCAACACACAATTTCTGGCGCCGTACCCCGAAAGGGATTGACAACCCCTTTAACACGTTGGGTTGCGAGGTGTTGTTATTTGTGTGCAGGGGCTGTTTACCTTGTGTTGCTTGTTTCTCCTACTGGTTCGATAACCTTGGTTTCATATCTGAGGGAAATACCTACCGCCGCTGTGTTGCATCATCCCTTCCTCTTTGGGGAAATACCGACGTAGCTTCAAAGCGACATCAAAAGGAATTTCTGGCGCCGTTGCCGGGTAGGATCTTCAACATATACCAGGTTCCTAATCACAAATCTCATCTCCTTGCAATTTACATTATTTGCCATTTGTCTCTCGTTTTCCTCTCCCCCACTTCACAAAAATTTGCCGTTTTATTCACCCCTCTTTTTCCGTTCGCCATTTTCTTGCCGGATCTATTTTTGAGTGCAATCTTGTTGTGTCGTCATCATGACTCAAGAGAACACCAAGTTATATGATTTCTCAAATACCAACAACAATGATTTTATTGGCACTCCGATTGCTCCTCCCGCCACTAGTGCGGAGTCTTGTGATATTAATACTGATTTGCTGAATCTTGTTATGAAAGATCAATTTTCTGGTACTCCTAACGAGGATGCTGCGTCCCATCTTAATATCTTCGTGGAATTATGCGATATGCAAAAAAAATGTGGACAATGATGTGGTGAAGATGAAATTATTTCCGTTTTCTTTGTGTGACTCTGCAAAAATTTGGTTCTCTTTGCCTCGCAATAGTATCGATTCTTGGAATAAGTGCAAAGATGCTTTTATCACTAAGTGTTTTCCGCCCGCAAATTTTTTCCCTTAGAACCCAGATCATGAATTTCAAGCAACTTGAACATGAGCATGTTGCACAATCTTGGCAAAGGATGAAAATGATGCTAAGGAATTGCCCAACTCATGGGTTAAATCTTTGGATGATCATACAAAATTTTTATGAGGGGTTGAATTTTGTTTCTCGTAATCTTTTAGATTCCGCCGCGGGTGGAACTTTTATGGAAATTACTTTGGGTGAAGCCACCAAATTGCTTGATAATATCATGGCAAATTATTCACAATGGCATACCGAAAGAGCTCCGACTAGTAAAAAAGTTAATTCGGTTGAAGAAATTTCTTCTTTGAGTGATAAAGTTGATGCTCTTATGAAAATGGTTGCTAGTAAAAGTGCTCCTATTGATTTTAATGATATGCCTTTTTCTACTTTGATTGAGCAAAATAGAGATGCCATAGATGTGAATTTTATCTCTCGAAATAATTTCAACAATAATGCTTATAGAGGTAACTTTAATCCTAGGCCTTTTCCTAGTAATTCCTCTAATAATTTTGGTAATTCCTATGGAAATCAATCTTACAATAATAATAGGAACACCTCTGATCTTGAGAATAATATTAAAGAATTTATCAACACGCAAAAAGTTTTGAACACTACCATAGAAGAAAAGTTGAATAAGATTGATGATTTGTCTAGAAGTGTTGATAGAATTGCTCTTGATGTGGAAAATCTCAAGTTGAAATTTTTTGTGCCTAAGGTTGATGAATCAATTAAAGCTCTTTATGTTTCTATGGATGAAAGTAAGAAAAGAACCGCTATGCTTAGAGCTAAAAGAGAATTTTTAGAAAAAGCGTTTTCTAGTGATTTCTTTCGTAAAAGTGATGAAGATCTTAAAATGATGGGTGTTTCTTCTGTTGATTCCTTGTTTAGCTAAGTTAAGATTGATGAAAAATGGACTGGAGAAGAGTCAACTTTAGGTAGAAGGCGTCCCAATATTTCGGAGGGTGAAAATCTTGTTGGGAAAATTTATGAAAGTGGGTTTGGAGAGGTCAAAACTTTAGCTAGTGATGCACCCACTCTTTTGGATTACAAATACTTTAATTATTATAGTTTCTCTTTGATTGATTATATTTCTTTGTTGCAATCCATGCTAAATTCACCCCATGCTTATGAACAAAATAAAGCTTTTACTAAACATATTGTTGATGCTATGATATGTAAGCTTTGGAAGAAAAGTTGGAATTAGAGGTTTCAATTCCTAGAAAATTGCATGATGAATGGGAACTTACTATCAAAGTCAAGATAAAAAATTATGAGTGTTTTTCTTTGTGTGACTTGGGTGCTAGTGTTTCTACCATTCCGAAAACTTTATGTGATGTGCTTGGTCTTACTAATCTTAAAGAATGTTCCTTGAACTTGCACTTGGCGGATTCTACTATTAAAAAGCCTATGGGAAGAATTAATGATGTTCTTATTCTTGCAAATAGGAATTATGTGCCCATAGTTTTTTTTGTTCTTGATATTGATTGCAATCCGTCTTGTCCAATTATTCTTGGTAGACCGTCTTTACGCACTATTGGTGCCGTGATTGATATGTAAGAAGGAAATATTAAGTTCTAATTTCCTTTGAGGAAGGGTATGGAACACTTTCCTAGAACAAGAATTAGGCCACCATATGAATCAATCATGAGGGCATCTTATGGATCTCAAACCAAAGATGACAAAACTTAGATCCTTGCTTTATGCCTAGCTAAGGGCGTAAAACTATAGCGCTTGTTGGGAGGCAACCCAATGAATAAAATTTATTTTTGCTTTTTTCTTTCTGTTCTTGTGCTTTTGCACAATTATTCTACTGGTATGATTGTGTTTTTGTGTTTTAATTAGTGTTTGTGCCAAGTAAAGCCTTTAGGATCTTCTTGAGTGATAGTTGTTTGATCTTGCTGAAAACCAGAGACTTATGCACTCACAAAAATAATTTTCATAAATCGCAGAAAAGTGCTTTTGCCCTGATTCTTTTTGCAGAAGATTAATATACAAATTACCCTGGTCTTCCTAATTTTCAGAATTTTTGGAGTTACAGAAGTATTCGAAAGTGTCAGATTGCTACAGACTGTTCAGTTTTGACAGATTCTATTTTATTTGTGTTGTGTGCTTACTTTGATGGCTCTATGATTTTCTTTGATGAATTTTTGCCATAGAAAAGTTGGAATACAATAGATATAATACAAAAACAAAATATGAACTGGTTTGATACAGCACCTACAGTAGTGGTTTGCTTTCTTTTACTAACGGATCTCATGAAGGTTTTGTTGAGTTTTGTGTGATTGAAGTTTTCAAGTTTTGGGTTATCTTACGATGGATGAAAGAAGGCTAGAAGAGCATAAGCTTGGGGATGCCCCGACATCCCAAGCTTTTATCCAAAAATGAGCAACCAACTAAGCTTGGGGATGCCCCGAGTGGCATCCCCTCTTCCTTCTAACGACTATCGGTATTTTACTCGAAGCTATATTTTTATTCGTCACATGGTATGTGTTTTGCTTGGAGCGTCTTGTATGATATGAGTCTTTGCTTGTTTTTATTTTGTGTTTTAAGTCATCAATCCTTGCTGGACACACCTATTTGAGAGAGCCTAAATTATTTCATGACTTGTTAGAATTGCTCTCTGTGCTTCACTTAAATCTTTTATGAGCTAGGACCTGCTCTAGTGCTTCACTTATATCTTTTTGAGCATGGTGTGCTTAGTATTTTTGAAGAAATGCTCTCTTGCTTCACTTAGATTTATTTGAGAGTTAGTAAAATTTTAAAGAAATTCCCTCTTGCTTCACTTAAATTATTTTGAGAGAAAGAAAAAATTTATGTTCTTGATCTTCACTTATATTTGTTTGAGCTTATGAAAAGCAACACATGAAAATTAGTTCCAAAGTGATAGATATCCAAGAAGGATAAATAAAATAAAATAAAATTCATGAAGATCATTGGACAAAATAAACTTGATTCTTAATAATAGTTTTGAGATATGATGATGTGATATGTGAGTTATGTTGATGAATAATTATGCTTAGTAAGAATATTGGTGTTAAGGTTTGTGATTCCCTATGCATGCACGAAAGTCAATAGTCATGCAATAAAATTATATCCTACTTGTGGTGCATTATTCGGTGTTAATTATGCTTAATGCTTGCTGATGAGATTATTCGTTTCTTGGTTGGTCGCTTCTCAATCTTTTTGCTAGCCTTCATTTTGCACCAAGTATGATCTCTACTTGTGCATCCAAAATCCTTTAAACCAGTTTTGCCACATGAGTCCACTATATCTACCTATATGCGGTATTCTTTTGCCATTCTAAGCAAATTTGCATGTGCCATCTCTAATTCTCAAAATAAACTTCTCTTTTGTGTATTTGTTTCGCTCGCGGAACGGTAATGGGTGGCTAATATTTTCCATGCTGGATGTGTTATTCTCATGATGAGTGTTTATTCACTTGTCATTGCACGAGAGTAAGGCAAAGGTTTTAGGGATGCCCAGTCCCGAAATGCAAAAATGAATTTACTTTATGTTGTCAAATAATAAATTCCTTGGAAAGTGTTGGTATGGAGGGCAACCGTGGATACGGCTAGCCATGGAAAGTGAAAGTATGGTGGAAAAAGGAATAAACTTTATTTTCTGTTTGGGAACCGCCTATGGCATATCTAGCATGGAAAGTGTTCGGAACTCTAAGTCGTTTTCGTTGGTGGGATGGATACACCTCCCAAAATGTTTTTATCTCTAATTTTTCGCTTTGATCTCTGGCACCTCTACAAATCCCTACTTCCCTCTGCGAAGGGCCTTTCCTTTACTGTATGCAATTTTTATTTTTGAATTTGAGTCTCCATCTTCTCTTACAAAAGCACCAACTAAGAGGCAATATGATCATACTTGAGTATTGGGTGTAGCTAATATGCGAGTGTGTTTCATGAATGGATCAATGTTTGAGCATGATGGGCTAGGGATAACTTATTTTAGCATTGATATTTTGAAAGACATGGTTGCTTGTTGATATCACTACAAAAAAAAGACACATCCGTGACATTTTGGGCCGAACGAAAAAAAAATATGTCATACATATGACACTTCTAGGACGATAATTGTGACAAAACCCGGTATCATCATAGATGTGGTGGGCTCCTACTTCTATGAAAAAAAATCATGACAGAAAATAGGCTTTTCGTCCTGGGCGGGCCGGAGACGCAGCTGCATGACATTCCTTGGTCCGTCCATGACGGAAAAAACCGTGGTAGAAGCGAGGGCGAGGAAAATTTCCGGGAGTTCCCGGTTACGGTGGGAGGTCGGGGGCCGAGCGATGCGCGTTTCTCTTGTACACGTACGCGCGTGTGTGCGAGGCGTTGGCTCTAACTGAACCCGAGCGAGGCGTTGGGCTCTAACTGAACCCGAGCGATTGCACTGCACGCTATGCGTCACTGAACACGAGCGATCGATCGATGGCTGTTAACTGAACCCGATCGAGCGATTCCTTCGCTACTGCTGCTAACTGAAGCCGATCGATGCTGCCTCTGGATGAACAGTGAGCGTTGATGGGGGGCTTTGGATGAACAGTTCCCAGTGGAGGTGGATGAACAGGACCCCGTGGTGTTGCCTCTGGATGAACAGGACCCCGATCGATCGAGCCGGTTGGGGCTGGATGAACAGGACCCCGTGGAGGGCAGGATGAACAGGACCACCCCGCGGAGGGCAGAATGAACAGTAGACGGTGGAGGGCTGGATGAACAGTAGCCTGTGGAGGGGTGGTTGAACAGGAGCCCGTGGAGAGGGCTGGTTGAACAATAGCCGGTGGAGTAGCGCGTGGTGGAGGCTGGATGAACAGGAGCCCGTGGATGAACAGTCGCAGGTGGAGGCTGGAGGAGGTCGACGGTGGATGAACAGTAGCCCATGGAGGCTGGAGGGGGTCGACGGTGGAGATGAACAGTGTCCCGTGGAGTCCCGTTTTACGGTATGCCACACCCCTCCTGATGAACAGGACCCCCGTTTCGACCGTAGCGCTTCAACACAAGTCCGTTTCCTCCGTTTTGCGGTACGCCACACCCCTCCCGATCAACAGGACCCCCGTTTCGACCGTAGGAGGTCCGTTTCCTCTGTTTTGCGGTACGCCAGACCCCTCCCGATGAATAGGATCCCGTTTCAAACGTGGCCGGTCGAACACAAGGCCGTTTCCTCCGTTCTGCGGTACGCCAGGCCTCGTTTCCATTGGCTATTCCGTCCAAGCCCTCCCGATGAACACGACGATGCATTCCGTTCTGACCCAGCCGGTTGGCTCCCACGCGTTCCGTTGCCTCCCGATGAACACGACGCATTCCGTTGCCTCCCCATGAACACGACGCATTCCGTTGCCTCCCCATGAACACGACGACGACGCTGTTTCTTCGTTCCGACCCAGCCATGTACACGAGCCCTGGCCGTACGTATGCGCGAATAGGCGTTCGAGACCCCGCCCGTATGTACACATACGTGGCCGTATTTTCTTTCTTGCACCCTGGCCGTTGTACGTACGTGTACATGCTACGTGCGCGCCTCTACTACGACACGTACGCGCCTCTACTACGACACATGCGCGCCTCTACATCCACCATTATATATGTACGTACACGTTCGCGACCAGAATGACAACGCTACGTACGCTTCGACCAGGTGGGTCCTGACTGTCAGGCACTTCCTTGCCTGCGAAGATGTAGCTGGTGGGTCCCAGCAGTCACGGGGGCGAATCGTTTTTTTGCCCGGACGCACTTCCTTGCGTGCGAAGATGTAGCTGGTGGGTCCCAGCAGTCAGGGGGAAACATTTTTTTCGCGAAATACAGTGGCCGTCCGGTGGGTCCCAGCTGTCGGGTGGAGGAATCATTATTTTCCGCGTAATAAGGAGGCACTTCCTTGCTGCGGCCGTGGACCCAGCTGTCAGCCTCTCCACATACAGTCCACGTCCGATGGAAGTCGTTCCTTGACCACGTTGACCACGCTGCGCCGAGAGCACCAGGGCGGTGGACGACGGCGAGGCCTAGGAAGGGGCGACGGGGAGCCGGGGAAGACGCGGCAGTGGAAGCCCGCGCGGAGAGGAGTACGAGGGTTCACTGGTTCGGCTGCGGTGTGAGGCTGCCGTCGCCGCAGGGCCTGGCCAGCGGTGGGAATAGTAGGGGCGGTGAGGCCTCCGCGGCAGCACAGCCGGCCACGGGAGGCAGGAGCATGCGGCACGACCGGCGCTGCTTTGGGCGGCTGGAGCAAGAAGACCAGAGGTTGAAGAAGCACTACGGCCGTTGGATGGACATCGTACGGTCACTGGAGCTAGAATCGTTCATATTGACTAAAGTTGACAAAGGCCCCCGTCCAGTTAACTTAGTAGGCCCACAAGTCAGCCTCCGACCATGGTGGGTCCCAGCTAGCAGGGGGAGTATTCATTTTTTTGTGCGTAATAAGGAGGCACTTCCTTGCGTGCGAAGATATAGCTGGTGGGTCCGAGCTGTCAGCGGTGGTAACGTTTTTTTCGTGAAATACAGAGGCCCTTTCGGTGGGTCCCTGATGTCAGGTGGAGGAATCATTATTTTGCGTGTAATAAGGAGGCATTTCCTTGCGTGCGGCTGTGGACCCAACTATCGCCCTCTCCACGTACAGTCCACTTCAGATGCATGTCGGTCGTTGACCACGTTGACCAGGCCGCGCCGAGAGCACCAGGGCGGTGGACGACGGCGAGGCCTAGGAAGGGAACGACACGGAGGCAGGGAAGACTCGGCAGTTGTTTCCCACGCAGAGGGGGGTACGACTGTACGAGGGTTTACTGGTTCGTCTGCCGTCGCCGGAGAATAACAGCAGGTGTGGGTTAGTAGAGGGATGGCTAGGCCAGCGACGGGAGTACGGTGGGGCGGTGAGGCCTGCGCGGCAGCAGAGCCGGCCGCGGGGAGGAGGGAGCAGGCAGTCCCGCCGGCGCCTGTTTGAGCGGCTGGAGCAGGAAGAGCAGAGATTGAAGAAGCACGACGGCCGTTGGATGGCCATCCAACAGTCACTGCTTGTGCGTCAACCTTTTTTTTAGGAAAGCCTCAAATCTGTGGAAAACAGCATACAACCCATCTGCCATTATTTCTAATAATTTACAGCCCATTTGCTAATTATTAAGGTTTTTTTGGAGCCCATATTCTTTTTGTTAGCATTACAGCCCATATTGTGGCCACGGTTAAAAAATTATACGAAATTTTGCATATTTCGGTGCGGTCCGAACTGTTTTTAATCCCGAAATTTTGACTCACATTCAAACTGATTTTAAAAATAAATGTATATCAATATAAAATCCAACAAATTCTCCACGCATAAAAATTAATATAATTTAAAATCTCAAAATGAAAAAAATATATTTGAAACTAATTGCCGGTTTGATGTGTTTTAAAAATGTACAGCCCATTTCTCATTACTGATGGGCCATTTTCTCGGCCAGCCGAATGAAAGCTCTCCTCGTCTTGAAAGATTTGCAGCCCAACAGGCGTGACAAAGCGACTTACTTGGCAAATCACAAAAAAACTGGGCTATGGCCGTGGACCCAGCTGTCAGCCTCTCCACGTACAGTTCTCTTCCGATGGAAGTCGTTCCTTGACCACAATGACCACACCGCGCGGAGAGCACCACGGCGGTGGATGACGGCGAGGCCTAGGAAGGGGACGACGCGGAGCCGGGGAAGACGCGGCAGTGGAAGCCCGCGCAGAGAGGAGTACGAGGGTTCACTGGTTCGGCTGCGGTGTGAGGCTACCGTCACCGCAGGGCCGGCCAGCGGTGGGAATAGTAGGGGGCGGTGAGGCCTCTGCGGCAGCACAGCCGGCCACGGGAGGCAGGAGCATGCAGCACGACCGGCGCTGCTTTGGGCGGCTGGAGCAAGAAGACCAGAGGTTGAAGAAGCACTACGGCCGTTGGATGGACATCGTACGGTCACTGGAGCTAGAATCGTTCATATTGACTAAGTTGACAAAGCCCTTCGCCCCAGTCAACTTAGTAGGCCCACAAGTCAGCCTCCCACCAAGGTGGGTCCCAGCTAGCCGGGGGAGTATTCATTTTTTTGTGCGTAATAAGGAGGCACTTCCGGTGGGTCCGAGCTGACAGCGGGGGGAACGGTTTTTTCGCGAAATACGGTGGCCCGTCCGGTGGGTCCCAGCTCTCAGGGGGAAACGATTTTTTTCGCAAAATACTGGTGGCCCGTCCGGTGGGTCCCCGCTGTCAGGTGGAGGAATAATTATTTTGCGCATAATAAGGAGGCACTTCCTTGCGGCCGCCGTGGACCCAGCTGTCAGCCTCTCCACGTACAATACTCTTCCGATGGAAGTCGGTCGTTGACCATGTTGACCATGCCGCGCCGAGAGCACCAGGGCGGTGGACGACGACGAGGCCTAGGAAGGGGACGACGCGGAGCCGGGGAAGATGCAGCAGTGGAAGCCCGCGCGGAGAGGAGTACGAGGGTTCACTGGTTCGGCTGCGGTGTGAGGCTGCCGTCGCCGCAGAATAACAGGGGGTGTGGGTGAGTGGAGGGATGGCCTGGCCAGCGGTGAGAGTAGTATGGGGGCGGTGAGGCCTCCGCGGCAGCACATCCGGCCACGGGAGGCAGGAGCAGGCGGCACGACCGGCGCTGCTTTGGGCGGTTGGACCAAGAAGACCAGAGGTTGAAGAAGCACTACAGCCGTTGGATGGACATCGTACGTTCACTGAAGCTAGAATCGTTTATATTGACTAAGTTGACAAAGCCGTTGGTACGCTCCAACTTAGTAGGCCCACAGGTCAGCCTCCGAAACGGTGCGCCCCAGATGTCAGGGCGAGGAATCATTTTTAGGGCGGCCAAAGCTAAGAATATCCGAGATTGAAGAAGAAGCACGACATCCGTTGGATAGACATCCAACGGCCACTGCTGCTAGAACCGTGTGTTGACTATAATAAGTTGACAAAGCCTTGCATACGCGTCAACTTATTTTTTTAGGGGACGCGTCACTTAGTAGGCCCACAAGTGTGTGGCAGAGAACTTATAGCCCATTTGCGTTTTGTAAGAATGTACAACCCATTTTTGAATTCTAATGGAATTTACAACAGCCCATTTACAGTTTGTTAAAAGTACATCCCATTTTCTAGCTAGGACAATGATTAATAATTTTAACCAACCGTTGAAGACAGAATTCAATAAAATTTCCCACATTTTGATGGGATCCGAAATATTTTTATCCCGAAATTTCTAGTCAGATTAAATATAAATTTGTATTACGTAAAAATCCAACGAAACATTGCGCGCGCAACAATGAAAATTTATGATTTCAAAATCCATAAATAATATTTTATAAACTAATTTCGTGTTTGGTGCATTTTTTATAGTTACTGCCCAATTTTTATAATTACATCCCATTTATTATTTTTAAAGCCCATTTTCCTGTTAAGCCTAATGCATCCCTCCTAGGAAATATTTGCAGCCCAGCGGGGCGGAGAATAACAAGTTGACCTTGCGTGGGTATTCCTCAAAAAGACGTATAGCTGGGCTAGCCATTTTCATCTTGAAAAAATTAGTATCTGGGCTGGATATCTGGCCTGGGCTAGACGGGCCACAACGCGCCCAGTTAATACCCTGCTCTCATCTGAACAACAACGGAATCATCGCCAAGAAAAACTCTGCAGTGCTCACGCCTCAAAAACACAAATACTGCTCGAGCTGCTTGGTCCCAGCTGTCGGCCGCACCTTGTGCAATTCTCTCGTTTATATTGACTACATAGGTTGATAATGTTGTGGGACCGTGATGTCAGGAAACCAGGAGAAAGCAAAACAAATATAGTTGTACATAATAAGGAGGCACTTGCGTACGTACGGCTATGGCCCTAGTGGGTCCCTAGTGTCATCCAGTCAAAATAAAGTCATCTCCTGAATCCTCATGTTCGTTGACGATGTTAACAATGCTCGGCGCCACGGCAAGCGCAACAACTCAAAGGACAACGGAGAGGGCCTCGCGGGCCCTAAGGATGGTCTGATACAGCGCCCGCTGCTCATTCAGGAAGCCAGGATCATCGGACACCTATGAGCACCTTCGAGAAACTGAGACGGCATGAAACGGTAAGGCCGCGCTTGGGAGCTCTGGTTTATTTCAAACCTGTATCAACATACAAGTGTAATTTACTCATCATCGGAAACAACGCGTAAAATACAGGCGTAATGAAACCGAGGGCCCGAGGTCTGTAAGTAAAACCGACGGGTTACGCGTGTAATTTGAGAGACCAGTGTATATTTTACGAGCACTGCTATATGGACGACATTACCAAACGATACATGCACGACGTGTGTATCATGCCATCCATGGGCAAGGCTGAAACAGCGGCTAACGGCTGGATTAGCAGTCGTCCGAGTGTCGTTCAGCGTTTTTATCGTGTGTGAAGTACTTCCGATATTTTACTAGTCGAAATCGACCAACCAAGCGCCTTCCCCGAGACCATCAGCTTTAATTTACAAGCGTCAGTTTTACAAGCGGTTTTGGTTGGAAAACGACGATCCAATCACGGCCTAATATCATGAGTTGGTCGGAAGATCATATGGTTTCATGTCTAACCTACCCGACTTGTCGTATAGGCTATGAATGAAACATCAGACGATGAACTTCTTAAGCACGGAAACAACAGAAGAGGATGATCTTCTTAACAAGCAAATCACTGGCATTAGATCGACATGCAAAACAATACGAAGCATTATTCTCAGGAGGCACGGTGAACAGCTCGTGATGCCGCATGCCACAACATTCCAAGCTCAACTTTGCAATCAAACACAAGGCCTGGCATTACATAGACAATATTCAGAACAAACTCTTAACATAGGAATATCTCAGCAGAGTAACTATTTACTTCTAAACTGAACACATGAATAGGAAAAAACACTCGATGCTGCTCACAGCAAGGGCGTCCCACTCAAAAATATCAAATGCATGTCTTCTGGCTAACATCAATGAGCAAATTTTGACAAGGTTTTCCAATTCCAATATATTAAACTAACGTCTTCTTGCTAACATCAATGATTAAACTTTGACAAGCTTTTCCCATTCAAAATATGTCATGCCTATGATCGTGGAGTCCTGTCGTAGCGTCTTGTACTTGTTTGGGCACTTTTTGCCCAGGGCACTCCACGTGTTGTTAAATTGCCAATGGTCTCTGCAGACTAGTCATGTCACCGGTGTCTAACAATACTCTGTAAAGCTTCTCGGCCATTCCTTCTGTAATGTAGCGCAAACAGTGACTGCTTCTTTCTGCAAAGCGGAACGACCAACTGGACCCAGTAATGCAGCAGTTTGCCTTGGACACATTGGCTCCTTTTGTGCAGTTCAACTAAAATCGAAGTCGGAATAAAACCGAGCTTTAATTTTGATATCCCTGTAAGCAACAATAGGTATAAGGGAAACAATTACTGAGAAATAACGGTTGATGACTTGTACTCGCAAAAGAAAAGCATCTACTGATCTACTTTATCTTAATGGGAAACAAAGCAGGAGAGTAGCAATTCTCCATCAGTGTGATTCATTCATATTGACTGAGACATTATCTTAACAATGCCTTGTTTCAACATGTATAAAGAACGACAAAGCAGAAAAGTACCATTCCTAAAACAATGCAACTGATTCATTTTAACAGAGACATTATCTTAACAATACCTTGGTTAAAAATGTAGAAAGAACTACAAAGCAGGATAGTACCATTCCTAACAAGTGTTGCAGTTTTGAACTAAGATTCAGTAGTTAATTAATTCTGAGAGTGGCATTGCTTAATTTTACCAGCGGCATTAGATTAACGAAAAGCATAAACAGTTCCAGGGGAGAGTGGGCACAACAACAGTATGTGCTTCCATCTACTTATAAAGGGGGTGATGCAGAGTTTGTTGTAACAAAGCAACAAGCATCATGTCTGGGTTGGTCCCATTTTTGTTCACTACTTAATGGGAAAAGACAGCAATACAATAGCTTCAATTCAAGATTTATTTAAAACAGTACCAATACAAGTAGCACAACATCTCAAAGCACACTGCACAATCATGTGGATGAAGGCCTGTACTGACCTTTCATGAGACGACAAAGATAAAATACGATCTCGATCTCCTTTTGTGCAGTTCCACCAAAATTAAGCAAAGTCACCGGTGTGACATTCAAGTTGAACTGCACAAAACACTCTTAAAACATAAGTGTTTTGAGTAGCGAAGCAAAATGTCGCAATAGCAACAAGTTGAATCGATAGCCCTGTTTTAACAGAGGCAAAAAAGGAAACAATTACTTGTCGATAAAGGAGGATGAAACAAACGGTGACAGAAAGAAGCATCTAACTTATCTTGGATGGAAAACAAAGTAGGATAGTAGCATTTCTAAAACGGTTGCATTGATTCATATTAACAGAGACATTCTCTTGAAACAACATTCGTTAAAAAATGTAATTTACTTTTAACAGTGGCATTGCTTCAATTTTCCGGTGGCATTCTTAGATTAACAATAGCAAAATAGCTGTATGGGACATGCCAGCACCATGTGCGTCCACACGTATAAATGGGTGATGCAGAGTATGTAGCCAAGCAGCATATATGTGCTGGTCCCATATTTGTTCTCTTTGAACCTTCTTCCTATGCGAGGGCAGCAAATCTAGTGCTGCACAAACTACCCGACCCCCCAGTTTCTTTCCCTTTTCAACAAAGAGATCGGTTCCTTACAGATGTGTGTACTGGGTTACCCCCTTTTTCCCTTTTCGACCTACAAAGCGGCTGGATAGCCAGTCTATACTACTTTCCGCCCCTCCTTTCCTCATTGAACCACATCCTAGATTCTTGCTCCAGCCCACCGCACCCTTCTTTCCTCTTTGAACCAAGACCTAGATTCGACTACAGATCGAAAAAAGATCCACATGCAGCTAGAGCAACGACGGTTTCAAAGAAACTTATTCCTTAGGGTCGTCGGGATGTGGCAAGGCGTGTGGCGGGAGGCCGGATCTGCCCACACTACGTACGGCAGCGAGGAAGAAGGGGTCGGTGGCCCTCCCACACAGGCGCTGGGTGAAAGAGAACAGCGCAGCCGGCAGTGGATTGCCTCCCTCGCCGAAGGCGATAGAGTGAACGCTGCACCTCCTCCCCTTCCCGGTGCGACGGGATACGGACGCCTCCTTCACCAGCTGTGAGGGGGGGGGGAGAGAGACAAGAGGCCAACGTAGTCTTGTTTAGATCTGGTGAAGAGAGGGTGAGAGACTGTGAATATAGCAAACCCTAGCAAATGAACGCTGAGCCTCCAGCGTGTAACATATATGTAGTACGGCGAGCGTGTGGAGAGTGCAAACCCTAGCGAACAAACGCTGAGGCTCCCGCTTATATATATACTACTGTAGTACAGACTGAGCTCCTGTGCCTTCACTGCACCTGCTTTTGGCTGTATGACAGGTGAGCCAGCCACATTTTGGGCCCACCTGTCATAAATCCAAAGGCAGGTGCACTAAGTCAATGAAGCTGCGTCCATATAGTACTCTCGTGTATACGACTAATATATAGTGGAGTGGTTTTCTTATTCTCTCCATAACAATCGTTTTAAATTGTGTAAGTACGAAACGAAACTCTTTATTTAATGTATAGTGAAGAAAACTAGTACTACTTCCGATGAACTAACGATCCACGCCCACGCGTCCTGGTCGCACTTCCTGTCCTTCACGTGTGGTACACTACCCTCCCTTAAATGAACAACCACACATGCGCCAAATTATCGGAAACGTGTGAGAGTGTGTACAAATAAAGAATTTTAATTTCAATTATCGGAAAGGTTTGAGAGTATTACAAAGTTTGACTTCAGTCAAATCTAATATGCGGAGTAAATAAAAATGGAGGGCTACTACGTCCATCCGGGTTTTTAGTCCACACCATTTTTTAAATCAAAGTTAATAGCTGGACAAATAAAATTACAGGGGAGCTGGAGACAAAGTTGTGAGCAGGCTTAGAAATCAATACAAAACTTATGCTCTTAGTACCAACGTCGATCCTTCTTCGAGGAAACATTTGGTTCATAGCCAATTGTGTGATAAAATGCACCAACGTGAAAGACGACTGCGTCTCCAATGCAACCATGGTGAACTGACGAAGGATATCATCTTTGTGCGTAACAAGCAAAGAGCACTGATGGAAGACAGCTTGTTTTTCATTGAAAATCGATCAGCTTCACCAGCCGACGCAACCATGAGGCGCAACCATGAGCATCGATAGGTCATCGTGGTGATGCATCATCCATTTGGCATCAAGTTTGGGTGAGGCACCTGTGAAGCTCGACAAATCCTCACCGTGGTCTGTTTCTTCTCAGTAAATAACATCTAGATGTGAATTAGACAAACTGATTTTCTAACGTACCAAGAAAGAAAACTCGATCAAAAACACGCCCCCGCTTCCAGGTCGCGAGAGTCGTCGCGCACACACACATAGACATAGACATGCATATCCGTGTTTACGTAAAATTCCATTTCCATCTCCATCTCCAATCATATTTGTCCAACTGGCACATTATTTACGTTGTTAATTATATACGCAGCAATATTAATGTACAGCATCTCTTGTTTGCGCACGTCCAGACCGCTGCCACCGCCAGTCCTGACCAACCCAAACCCTCTTCATCACCCGCGCGTGCTTCCCGCCGAAACGGTCAGTGCCGCATTCATGCCCGGCCAGAGCGGACGCGACCTCTCACTGGTGCCGGCATTGAAGCGGCGCGCCGCCGAGAGAGCGTCGCCCGCGCCGCTTCCGGGTGCACGCGGCTGCTCCGCGTTCAAAGGTCGCAATAGCCGGCTACAACATGCATGTAAAAAGTTCTTGGGAGTCCGTGCTACAGCTAGCTGTCCTCCCCCAACTCGTCAATCTCTTCCAGTAGTGCTAGTACTCCATGGCGCGATCCATCGACAATCAGGCGGGAAAGTTATCGTATACTCGGTTTGCGGTGAGTGGCATGCCGAGCGACCGTGTGGGGTCGAGCCGTGGAGGAGGGTGAGACACGAACACGACAGACGTGATTTAAACGTTGGTTTTGCTCGATGGCGCGATCCAACGGAATGAAACGTTGGTTTCTCTCCGTTTCCATTTTTTCTCCAGAAAAACGGAAACTTTCCACTCCATTTTCATTCCTATTCCAAGGTTGCCCCGTTACAACATTCCATCAAATACAAAGGAAAACTAACACGCATGCTGATGCATCTCAATGATTCACAGATCATAGCCAATATTTACTTCACAACTAAAGAAAAAAGTTGTCAAAGCGTGTACGAAAGAAAAACTACTGATGGGGTCACTACGACTTAAACCCTAAACCCTAAACATGATTTAATTTCCTGGCCAGGTAGAACCTGTCGAAGGAAAGACGGCTGGCACCCTCGGATCATACGATGCTTTTGTGCAGTTCCACTAAAATCGACCTGAGCATCCTTGATGGCAAAGATATTGAAGAAGTGTGATTAGAATAATAGTACTGGCACTAGTTCATGAGACATAAACTCATCACAAGTAGAAGCCGGTAGAAGTAGAGAAAGATCGACATGGAGATGGAGCTACGGCAGTGGAGCAAGCCGGCTCCAAAAGGAAGATGGACTACCTGGGACGTCGGGCTGTAGCTAGAAGGGCGGTTGGGACGCGGCATCGGCCCATACCGCGGTGACCCCCGATTGGGACGCATTGACTGTGGGTTTTCTCCCTCGCCGATGTCGACCGAGTCTACGCAGAACATTGTTCCCTTCCCCCAGCTGCGGGATCAGGCTCGTCGTTCTATGCTTGTGAAGAGAGCAACCTAAGCAAGCAGGCTTGTAGCTTAGGCTCCTGCTAGTGTATATATAGTGGTTTTCTTTTTCTCTCTATATCAACCATTTTATATTGCGTACGTGTCATTCAAGAGTGAAATGATGGTTGCTTCTTCCGACTAACTTACTGTGTGATTTGACTGCTCCTTAGTGGCCCCTACACGTACTCCCCCTACGTGTATGCAACAGTCACACGTACACATGGACGCAAAAACGCGCGCGACGCCCTAATGCATGCATGTCCGAGCACACGACGGAACACACACGGTCACGCTCAAGTGCTCAACCTACACATGCATGCACACACATACTCAGTCAGGGTGAGCTAGTGACCATATAAACACCGGTAAATATATATATTGAGCGCAATGAGCGTATTATGAAGTCCACTTACCGTATTTTTACAAATATACAGTGACAGACAGTGTATTTATCTCGTTTGAAATTAAGCCATATTAACCGGAGAGGAGGCAGTATGGACTAGCATTACTTTGCTGTGTCCCGTCAACTTGCCGAACAAGGAGAAGGTTGCAGGACGGGAGAAGCTTGCGCGCGGTGGTTCGCAGGACAAGAAGAAACTTTTGACTAATGCAAGCTCTCCCTCGCTCAGGCGGTGGACGTGCAACAGTTAATTCGGTGTCAGATTGCCAGAAGCATACACTATACTACTAGTGATATTATTGTTCGACTTCCCGAATAGGCGAACAGCCAAGCGCAAAGTTTACTAGTACTACTACTATAGTCTATAAAGGTACTACTATACTAGTACTAGGAACCGGATGGAGGAGCGTCTGCACTCTTATTATAATTTTAAAATGTGATAAAGCAATCTTCAACACATTTGGTTCTCTTAGAGGGTTCTCGCATGTGATAATGGAAGTTGATTGCATGGAACACTCGCCACAATTCTCGCTTAATTCTGGCTCATATCCTGTTACAAATAGTAGCGCTCGGTAATATTTCCTCTTTTTTTGTTATTCAGCATGTAAACAGGTCAGCAAACCTTGCGGCGCATCTTCGTGCGAACCGTGCTTGCTGCACTTTGAATGTGGCCGAGAGCTGGCTTGATGAAACACCTCGCTTCCTACTTCTTTTTTTGCGGGGTACCTCGCTTCCTAGTGACCAGTGTCTTGGCTGATCGTCCTAAGAATGCTTATATATGAATAAAGCTCTCTCATTTACCCGCAAAAAAGATTAAGGCATATTAACTGGAAAGGAGGGAGTATGGACTAGCAGTACTTTTTGGTGTGTCCCGTCAACTCGCAGAACGAGGAGAAGCTTGCAGGACAAGGTGAAGCTCGCTTATGCCTTTTGACTAATGCAACCTACCCTCAGTGGACATGCATCAGTTCATTCGGTGTCAGATTGTCAGAGGCATACACTGTAGTACCCAACATGCGGAGTACCATCATTGTTCGACTTCATGAAGAGGCGAAGAGCCAAGCGCAGTAGTACGAGTAGTACTACTACTAGAACCGCATGGTGGAGCGTCTGTACTCTTATTTTTTTATCTCTGATAAAGTACACGTTTATTCCGGAGAAGGGCGGAAAACGGCAGCCCAACATGTAATGAATGATATCGATCAACCAACCATGCTCGAATATATCTTGGCCTCCGTGCGAGCCCATCTATGTGTTCTCGCTCCTCGTCTCTCTCAAGGAACGGCGGGTTGGCTCTTTGCCGTCAATTGAGATCGGTTTGCTCACACTCCTGTCCCACATGTCAGTGATATGCCAAGAGGAGGTGCGTTGACCGACTGGCCATACGCGTACTTGGTTTTGCACCTTCATACTACTCCTCCCTCCGTCACAGTTTACAGGGCGCGCTTCACTATGATGCATTTCTCTCAATGCATTTCCACCACAAGAGAGACTTTAGACGCGTTTGGTTTAATGCTCAATTAATTAGGGCGTGGTAACCGCAATCAAGTCCACAATTTTCTCTCCATGTACTGTACTACTACGGAGTGGAGTAAGTGCATGCATGTGTGTACCCGGGGTGGAACCACTGCATGCATGTGTGTACACATTATTCCCTCTAGTAATAGACGCCGTGCTATAACTACCAATGCTATTTTTCAGGCTGATCGCTAGTCGCCTTGGTCCCACAGATTTTTTTTCTTTTTTCTGAAGCGCGCTGTATAAACAGTGACGGATGGAGTAGTATGAGCGGATTCAAAGAAGAGCGTATTGATGGTTGCTTCTTCAGAGCAACTTACAGTGGGAAAGGTGGGGCTTATGATTTGACTGCTCATTACTCACTATTAATGCGGCGCAACGACCGGGCTGAGTCTCCCATGCGGTTGTGCACTACCCCCTCGGTTCTTAAATATACTCCGGAGTATTTGTCTTTCTAGAGATTTCAACGAGTGACTACTCAAATATTTGTCTTTTTAGAGATTTCAAATGGACTGGCACATACGGATGTATATAGACATATTTTAGAGTGTAGATTCACTCATTTTGCTCCGTATGTAGTCACTTGTTGAAATCTCTAGAAAGACAAATAGAATATTTAGGAACGGAGGGAGTACACATACGAAGCAAAATGAGTGAATCTACACTCTAAAATATGCCCGTTTGAAATTTGTAAAAAGACAAATATTTAGGAACGAAGGAGTATATATTTGTGCATGGCACATGGACCCGGATGATGAAGAGGCTTCTGGCAATGCTATCAAGCTTCCATCATTTGTTTACATAATTGACGTACTATACAAATAATTTTCCAGCGACATGAAATTGTACAATGGTGTGAGCTTTCAGCTTTTGTTTCGCGTGTCTTGCCATCGATGCTCTTTCGGAAACAATAAAAAACTAACTTCCTTGCTAATGCATGTCAATTATTAGCAGATCAGAGCTAATAATTACATCACAACTGAAGACAGAGTTGTGAGAAGGTGTTAAATTAAAATTGATCCATGCTTTCATTGGCAGCAACGTCCCCCCAGCTCTGTCTAAATCAACAAGGCATGTTGGGAAAAAAGTAGCTGTCTGGAGCATGCAACATTCCGATCATTTTGTGCAGTTCCACTAAAATAGAGCTGAGCGTCCCTGTTCCAAAGATATTAAGTGTGATTACGATAATAGAGGACTGCTGATGAAACAATAAACACACAAATAGAAGCCGGTCACCTTTGCAATCTCTCTTAAGACTAACTAGTTGGAGAAGATTAGGCTCGGAGTTGGATGAGGAGGATAGAGCAAAACCAATCTCCCTTTGTGCAGTCGCACTGAAATGTAGAGACGTTGCCCGTGTGACATTTTAGTACAACTGCACAAAACACTCTTAAGAAAAAAGTGATTTGTGCAGTTCACCAAAAGGTCGCAATAGCAACGAGTAGAAAGGAAACAATTACTGGCCAATAACAGTTGATGCCACATGCGACGACAAAAAAGAAGCATATTCCTTGTCCTAAGGGAAGATAACAACACGGTTGTGTTTGTCTAAAACGGTGGTAGGACGAGAATGCAATATGGAAAGTACGCCGGACGAGCTACGTTTTGGGCAAAGAACTATGGAAGATCCACATGCAGCGACATGGGAAGACGGGCAGTGGAGCAAGGCCGGAGGGGATACCTGGAGGTCGTCAGGATGTAACTAGGTGAGCGGCGGCGGGCGGAATCTGCGAGCAGGTGGCGTAGGCCCTGCCGCGCCGGAGCTTGGTCAGAGAGAACGGCGTGTACCGCAGATCGGGACGTGCTGCCTCGGCGCCGTCAAATGGAGAAAGGATGCACTTCCTCCCTTTCCCCTGCCGGACGGGATGCGGCCGGATCAGTGACCAACGGTGAGAGAGAGAGGCACCGCACTCCCTTTCCCCCGGCGGACGGGATGCGGCCGGATCAGTGACCAGCGGTGAGAGATAGAGGCCACCGCACTCCCTTTCCCCCGGCGGACGGGATGCGGCCGGATCAGTGACCAACGGTGAGAGAGAGAGAGGCCACCGCAGCCTTGTGTGAGATACTCTGAAGAGCGACAAACCAGGCAGGCAGGCTCCATTGTATATAGTGAGCGGACTACCTTTTTCTCCATAAAAATCGTTTTATATTCTGTGTACGTGCCATTGAGCGCTATAACTTTATTTAAAAATAACGCAGCAACGCGTCAAGTCGAACTTTGTTTCGTGCACGCGTGGTACACGACCTCCCTAGGTAAACAACCGCTATATGCGTTCAAATTAGCACGTGGGCTGCCATTTCGTAAAGAAATGAGCTCCACCGTGTACCCGCGTTGGTGTGGCTGGGCACGAAGCGTGAGTACGTGCACGGTGCACCTATTCTCTTCTTGTATACGTACACCACCTACGTGGGGTTGTGTGAGAGAGATACAAACCTAGAGAGATATAGTGTGTGGGTTCTTGAGAGTTTTTTTTGGGGGGGGGTCAATCAAAAAATGTAACATATGCAATGTGTGTGAAATAGAGTCCTGGATATAACATATATATAGAGGGGGCGATCCACGAGAAGAGAGTGGAGGTATCATCGGCTTGAGGTGTCCATAGAATCGAAGAGAGGGATGATGTGTGTGTGTGCGCGCGCGATCGATAAAGAGTGCCATCGAATTTGTGTGTGCCCACGTCAAAGATATAGAGTGGCTGGCCTACTGGAACGTGAGATGGGACATGTGCAGTTTGTCTCTATGGCATGGATACCTACCTGCAGCGCTCGACTATCGGTGTGTGGTGGGGGAAGAGGGAGGCCCAATTAACTATAGAGGTACAATGGCTGGTATATGTGTGGAGGAGGAGAGAGGCCTACCTCATGTATTAAGGAGATCGATCTGCCTCATATATTAAGGGAGATCGATCGGCATCCATGCATATGTGCAGGAGAGGAATAAGGTTGGGAGAGAGACAGAGCTAGAGTGTTGGAGGGGGTGGTAGTGGAGTTGCTTCTAACAAATGGTGGGATAGGCTTGCTAGACAAACGGAGGGCACGCCCGCAATATCAATAAGAGAGGAGATGGCTGCTTGTTGTCTGTGCACGTGCGTGTGAGAGACGGGTCAGGAGGCATGCACGAATGATGAGGGGGGACGATGTGGCTGTGGTAAGCAGACGTAACTACATAGGAAGATCAATCGCCCTTTGTTAGAGAAAGGAGAGACATAACTTGTGAGGTACGTCGATCGATGGGGGGGTAGTTAAAGTCGATCTAGGTATATGTTGGGAGATCGATCGGTATACATGCATGTGTGTTAGAAGCAAATGAGGCACGAGGAGAAGGATAGAGAGAGAGGGATGCATGTAGGAGGTGGTACGAGAGGCATACTATATCGAGGGGGGAGGAGTGTGCGAGTACGAGAACTATGAAAAGAGTGGTGGGAGTGAGGCATGGACGGTGACAAGAGAAGAGGGGAAGCTTGTTTTTGTGCTAGGCACACCTGGCTAGAGAGGCATATCGATCGATGTGTGCTGTAAAGAAGGAGCTGGGGGGGCCTACACACACCGTGGGTGAACGACCTAAAGTGAAAAGACGAATTTGCGCGATGGAGCTAGAGAATGCTGAGGGAGGGTGACAGGGATGCGGGCGTGTGCATGCACAAGAGAAAGTTAGCGCTAGATACAAAGATAAGAGGGTTGTGTGGGTGTAAAAGACGAATAGAGATCATATATACTTCATTATAAAAAGCGAATTCGGATATTTGAAGAATTTATCATAGTGTTTCAAACCGACGCATGTGTGAATATATATAACGGTGATACACATGGTGTGGTTATGAACATGTTATACTACATTTAGTATATTTTATCTCTACTCTTATAAAAAAACGGAGTTGTTGATGATGGTGTGCCTGCCATCCTGCATTATAGGCCGTCCGATTTATATCTGGCGGATAGAAAGGAAACTATGATGGTTGAAGTTGGCAACAATCATGATTGTAGATTCTTATTGAAATAGTGAAACGAATTCAAATTTAGTTCGAATTGCAGCGGTAGTATAGACATTTGGAATGCACTAAAATGTTGGTATGAGTAGGTTACATGCATTATACAGCAAGCGAAAAAATTTAATCGGACATAACATGGATTCATACTCCCTCCTTCCATCTATATAGGGCGTAATGAGATTTTTAAGACCGCCTTTGACTATTGACAAGATTAATAGTACATGACATGCACAATGTGAAAATTATATCATTGAAAGAACCTTTCACAGACGAATTTAACGGTGTGCTTTGTGTAAGTTGCATGTCATATATCATTGCTCTAATATTTGGTCAAAGTTAGCATCGAAAAACGCATTAGGCCCTATATAGATGGAAGGAGGGAGTAGCTTTGAATAGCATTTGTATAGTAAAACGGGGCAAGACTCTCTCTTTGTGTGGTGTGAATAGTTTTATTTTTTTCGTTTTCTTTTTGGTTGAGGGAAGTGCGAATTGATTTGGTACGTACAAGTACAATATTACTACATGTTAGGCTTGTCCCTAAAATTCAACCCGCGTCTTGTTATATCCCGAAAATTCAGATATCGTGCTCCCAAAGCTGGCGCCTTCACAACCCGCGCCTTGCTATCCCAAAATTACAACGCGCGCGAAAACTCCCTCCAGCTGCCAAATCCCGACACGCGAAATCCCCCTTCTAACCCTGAGCCGAAAGGGCCGCTAGTTCAAATCGATGGGGGGTACTTTTGTAACACACCCTACATTTTGGACAAGCGCGTCCCTAAGTCATGCTTCACCCCCTCCCATCGCCCCCTTTTCGCCATTCGAAATCCCAGGCCGCCATAACCTCTCCGCTCCAGCCGCGTAACCCGACCCTCCTCCATCCGCCACGTCACCGCTGCCCAGCCTGAGCCTCTTCCCCGACGACGTCGTCCACCGCAACAGCTCGACGTCCCTCGTCCACCTCCCCGGATGAGGATCCGTCGTCCATCTCGCCGTCCCGCCGGTTCAGCTGCCCCGTCCTCCACCTCCAAGTAGCTGCTCCGACGATCGCCTCGTCTATCGCGGCTGCTCCATCCCCACAGCGCCGCCTTAACCTGCTCCATCGGAACCGCAGCATCCTCACCGACTCCTCGGACGAAGCCGAGGCCTACTCGGCGCCACCAAAGAGGTTGTACACTCATCGCATCGCACCTTCTCCTTAACTCGACCTCCCGGCGCCGACGGTGCTCCGTCCCGCACCCCCATGGAGCGGCTACCTTGAAGCCGGCGCCGCGGGCGACATCTCCACGGTGGCTCTCCCCTAGTGCGAGGCCCCTTCGGCGGCGGCGTCCATACCAGCCGGATCTGCTGCTGCTGCTCCGGCTCTCGCTCGCTCACGCTGCTGCTGCTGCTCCGGCTCTCGCTCGCCCAGCTGCTGCTGCTGCTGCTCTCCCCCTCGCTCGTGCTGCTGCTCTGCTCCGATTAAGCCACACTTCAGTCGACTGAATCGACTTTTGGGTCAGTCGATTTTCAGGGGTTGGGGGGGCTCGCCGGAGTTAAGGAAGAACCACCCGCAGCGGGGACGGGGGCTCGCCGGAGAGGTACCCCACTATCTATCTTAGGGTTCAGGGTGGGGGCGGGGGGCCTAGAGGGCTGGCCGGGGCGGCGGTGGCGAGTTGTTTCGGGGCGGCGAGGCGGCGCTGGGGCCGGCGGTTCGGCCGGTGGTGGCTGGCGGCTCAGGGGGGTGCAGGTTGAAGATGAACTGCAGGCCCTCCCTAAACTACATGTCAAGTGCCTCTCTGCTACCATTGCGTTCAGTTTCGACAGTAGCATTCAGATTCCACAGTAAATTTCAGTTTCGACAGTTAAGTTCAGAGTCAATAGTTTTTACCTCATCTGTTGTAGTCAGGTGGTTTTTGGTGATGTTAATTTTACATCCATTTTACATCATCTATTGGATATGCTATTAGAATCCCACTTGATATTGACGATGTCTGTCTTGTGCTGCTTCAGCCTTGACGTCTTACGGCTCACCGGAGCTGCTCCAACGACAGAACGATCCATCACAACAGAGCAGTGCCCTGGACGCCGTCTACTGATTCCTCAGATGTTCCTCCACACCTCCGACAGCCACCTCTGCCTCAACTGCTTCAGCGACCAACCCAATGATGCTGAGGTCGACACAGCTACGGCAAAGAGGTTGTACACTTGTTGCATCACTTATTACTATACATTCACGTCGATCCATTAGGGCTATTTTGGTTCAACAGAAAAACGTCGATCCACTGGTTGTTACCATCACTCTAAATTTCTGCATGCTCTCCTTACATACTCTCACCATATTTTTTTCGTATGCATGTCAGATATTGTACACAGTCATGCTGAACATGTAGAGAAAAAGAGAAGAGTTTTGCGCGGCAATACAATGTCATGCAGACATCGCTCCATGGTGGGTTCAATGGCAAACCCTCCCCACCCCTCTCCAGATTGTAATCCAGAGGAAGATATCTGTTCTGAGGCGGATTCAGACGCCGCTGACCACTCCTATTTACCCCCCAAGGTGTTTGCTCTACCTTGGCATGATGATGTTAGTCATATCATGCATATGTTGCCTTGCAGTGCCTAATTTTGACATCATATATGTCATCTGCTTAGTTTAGACATGTTCTGTAATGCCACCTGTTTAGTTTCTATATCATATATGGGAATTATGCAGTCTCATGTCTTTTAGCCAGCCATAATATATGTGAAATGTGCAATGCCATCCTGTTTAACCAGGCATCATATATTTGAATGATATCTTGCCCATCCTTTTCTTCATTACATTTCCATTTGTCGACATTATTTGTACATTAAACTACTCTTCCTGTGAATCAGCCATTTGGGTGGGAGATGGAAAAATCTGGAGTGAAAACAAGGCCTTCAGAGCAGACGGTGCTACCTGTCGAAGCAGATCTCTTGTTGGGTCCCGATAGCTCCTCAGAGATGGATTCAGAGACAGATGACCAGTCCTATTCCCCCACTGAGGTGTATGCTCTAACTTGGCACGGTTATACTGCTCATATCATGCATACGGTGTCTTGCATTGCATAGTTTAGACATCATATACACAATATTTAACACCATGTTCTTAGTTCAGACATCATATTGAATGCCCTCTGTTTAGCATATAAATCACATATGTGAATTAAATGATGCGATCCTGATTACTTAGATAACATGTAGGTGAATTATGTCATGCGATCCTCTTTAGTTATTCATCATATCTTTGAATTATGTTATGCTATGCTATCCAGTTTAGATAGACATCATATATGTGAAATGATGTCATGCTATCCGTTTTAGTTAAACAATATACATGTCAACTATTTCATGCCCTCTTTTTTCCACACTATCTATTGCATCTGTCTCTCATACAATGTGTGTACATTCAACTATGTTTCCTGTTTATCAGCCATTTGAATTGGAGCGGGTGATGCCGGTATCTAGCGGACTAAAAACACGGTCTTCAAATAAAACAGTGCTACCTATTGGTGGAGATAGCACCCCGGTTGTACATGCACAAGAACCGGCCCTACCACACATAACCCAAACTCTCGCAGATTGTACCCCTACTGCGATGGACAGAGAACTAGCTTCACCCAATCTAACCCCAACCCCAGCCGATAGTAACCTAGTTCCCGTTGACACAGCACCATCTCCACCACAGAGCTCCCAAACAAGAGTAGTTAGTAAGGCAGCTCCAGTGCCCAAAGGGCCAGTACTATCATGGCGAACCCCAACTCCACCAGTTAGTACGCCTATTCCTGTGGAGGAAGCACAACCAGCTAGTCGTAGTTTAGCATCTATCGCATTTGATGTTGTTAAATCGTATGTGCATATCTTCCCATCTTGGAAATATTATACTGAAGATGAAGGAAAATGCCAGTTGCAGGTGTTTGTCCAGGAGTTATGTGTAAGTAATGTTATTCATGGCAATTACTTTGCTTCGTCCCATACATCCTACCTCCATGATGGTTATAATACAACAAATTTTCCCATTTTTCTCTATAGAGAAGGACCGATTTGGAAACTCAGGATGAGGTAACCTGTGCTAATACCTCTGCTATCTTCAAGAATGCTTGGTGGCAGTATCGGAATTACCTGAAGAAAACGTACTTCACCGGCAAAGAAACTCATGAAATTCCCTTACGTTCTCTTGAGACACATTTACTGGACGATGACAGGGAACGCCTTGTTTTGTACTGGTCCCGAACCAAGAATGTGGTAAGGTCTATGAGCTCATTTTCTATTTTTAAGTATTATATTCTTGCGTCTTACTGTACTCTGTTCATGTAGAACAAGTGCCTAAACCTGAAGAACAACTGTTCTAATTTAAGATTCCATTGCTATCATAGTTCAAAAAAGCGCTAGGCGTTAATTGTGCGTTTTGCCACCGCCTTGCGCTTTACTGACCAAAGCGCATGCTTATGCGCAGTTATGCACAGATTATGCGTAGTTATGCGCAATGCATTTTGCCAACGCCTAGAGCCTAGGCGCGCTTAAGCGCTCGCTTAGGCGCGCCTTTTTTAACTATGATTGCTTTGCTCTTGTATCACTGTATTTACTCATACAAACTTATTTTTAAATTGAAGGATCCAATCGAAACTCCAATGGCACAGCAGGTATGTTCACGCATGTTTCTTTAACAGGTTTGCTCTTATCAATAGCTCTGTTGATTTCAATTTCAATTGTGTATACAGTTGACTTTCATATCATGCACATTACTAGCATCACAACAGAGCCAATAGTGTTGTTGTACATGTAGACCCGTGGTACCCATCTGAAATCTTGTTGTGCCGTGTAGTTTCCCACGCTTTGTATTCTTTCACTGCTGCTTTGTCTTGAACTGATATGATTTGAACTGTGTCTCTATTTTGATTTGGCAAGACAATGCAGTGACCATAGGACATAGATATATGTTTGTTTGATGCTTTTATTATGTACTAGTACTTGGCAATAGAAGACTTGGTAGTTTAATCCTGTCCACCTTACTGATGAACTGGTTCACCGAAATGAGTTTCATATACTAGTACATGCTAAACTTGTTATGTGTCTGCTTGTTTCTTCTTTTAGAATGCTGACAGAATATTGGGGAAGAGTGCCTTATTAAGCAATGGTAAAGGAAGTAATGCAGATAAGGTTAAGGATAGTGACACATCCTTGTTGGTCTCCAACAAAGCTGATAAAACAGCTAAGGAAGACTATCTTGAAGACAGCGAGACAACCCCAAAGTCCTGTCTTGGTTTAGTGTTCGAGTTACTGGCCACTACCGCTTGCACAAGCTATTCAAACTCACTGTCTGAATCAGTTCGGTTTCTTGAGTCTCAACTACAAGCTGAAAGACATCGATCAGCTGTGCTGCACAAGAAGCGGAAGGACTACGGAAGTCCCTGGAGCATTCAGATGCATACTTTCTGGTGCAACAGCAAGGGTTGGAGGATTTTAGCGCCAAACAGGACAAAGCTAATCAGCTTGCTAAGCTTATTGCCAGCATGGTGGATACCCAGGATAACGTTTCTTGAGCTCTTCTGAAGTTGTTTCAGTTATGCTCTTGTTTTGCTACCGCGTTTATTTGCACTGGTGGCCAATTTTGACGGCCAGTGTATGTAATGTGCTACTTTGTTCCCTATATTTGCACTGGTGGCAAACTTTGATGCCCAGTGGATGTAATATGTGTAATAGCGGTAATAGGCTAGCATTAATTGCTTGCTTATTTATTTCCTTATTGTCTTTTTTAGTTGTTTGCTTGTAGTCACTGCAGTTCTTTTTCTGTTTTTTTCTAGTGGCCACAATAGCCTATTTTTGGTAAGTAGGCCAAAATAATCGTGGCAACACACGGACTGTTGTAACCATGGGCCTCCTGCAGACCATATGATCCATGGGCCTTCGCCGGCCGTAGGATCCATCGGCCTTCTATACGGGCCTTAGGGTCCATGGGCCTTCTACGGGCCGTAGGGTCCGTGGGCCTTCTACGGGCCGTAGGATCCATGGGCCTTCTACGGGTCGTACTATCCATGGGCCTCATACGGGCCGTAGGATCCATGGGCCTTCTACGGGCCGTATCATCATTTCGCCAATCATGGGCCATACCATTCGTGGACCATAACGGGTCGTTAATAGGCCATATTTGATAACTCTATGAAAACAGCCCAACGGGTTTTTTTGACATGAAAACGGCCCAACGTATTAACGGTCTACAAACGGGCCGATTGTAACGACGGGCTGAATTTGGCCCACAAGCAGAAAATGACAGTAACGGGCCGTATGTAACCGAATGCTGCAAATGAGCCCAAGAATCAATGGGCCCTAAGAAGACCGAAAGATAACTTGGGCAGGAAACGGCCCAATGGAATAACGGGCCGTTAATGGGTATAAAGTGATACACTGTTCATTACGGGCCAGTTTCACCACGGGCCGTTAATGGGCCAAGAGTTACAAAGGTCCTCATATGGGCCGAAAGAAGTCATGGGCCACACATGGGCCGGAAGTTAAAACGGGCTGAATCATATTGGACGGCCCAGATGACGCTACTGGGCCTAATTCGTATAGGGCGTAACGGACCCTAGGTTAGCGGGCTGTAAATGGGCTATATGCGAACAGGCCGTTAACAAGCTTTTCGTGGGCCGGCCCGCCACCTTTTGACCAAGTCAAACGGGTCGGCCTTTTCATAGGAATGGGCCTCTGTTGGGCCGTGCCACGTGTCGCCGTATCATAGGCGCCTTCGGTCCAATGAGCGGATGACATCTGTCCCAACGGTGAGCCGACACGTGTTTCCTCCAGCCAATGATGATTTTACACGTGGAAAATCCCCATTGGTCGGGGCTGTTAATGGGTTATCGGATCCAAAACCCGACCCGATAGCTTAACGGCGTTCCGTTACGGTGGATGCCACGTGTCGGTCACCCTTGACGAAAGCACTTCTGTGACGCGTGATTTATCATCATGGAAGTGGACACTTCCATGATGATAATTTTGGTAATGTCATGGAACACTTCTACGACAGCACATGTATGACTATCTTGATTCTGTCATAAATTTGTCATGGATGTACATGCATGACAAAAAATGTGACCTACTGTGACAAACACGTATCATCACGGAAGTGTATTTTTTTGTAGTGTATGCTTGAGTATCTAAAATATTATGTCAAAACTAGACTATTGCCTTGAATCAGATAAAAGTCCAAATGTCCATGCTATAAAGAAAAGAATATGATATGACATGATAAACAACACTCCACATCAAAAATTCTGTTTTTATCACTTACCTACTCGAGGACGAGTAGGAGTTAAGGTTGGGGATGTTGATACGTCTCCAACGTATCTATAATTTTTTATTGTTCCATGCTGTTTTATTATCAATCTTGGATATTTTATAACCATTTTATAGTCATTTTATATCATTTTTGGTACTAACCTATTGACATAGTGCCAAGTGCCAGTTGCTGTTTTCTGCATGTTTTTTACATCGCAGGAAATCAATATCAGACGGAGTCCAAATGTCACGAAACTTTACAGAAATTTTTGATGGACTAGAAGAAAGATATTGGGCCCTGGTTGCACCTGGGGGGAGTCCCGAGGAGGGGACAACCCACCAGGGCACGCCAGGAGGCCCAGGCGCGCCCTGGTGGGTTGTGCCCACCTCGGGTGCCCCCCGGACCGCCTCTTTGCTCTATAAATACCCCAAAACTCCCAGAACCCTAGGGGAGTCGACAAAATATTCATGCAGCTGCCATAGAGTCCAGAACCACCAGATCCAATCTAGACACCATCTCCTATGGGGTTCACCACCTCCATTGGTGCCTCTCCGATGATGCATGAGTAGTTCTTTGTAGACCTTTGGGTCCGTAGTTAGTAGCTAGATGGCTTCCTCTCTCTCACTGAATTCTCAATAGAATGGTCTCTTGGAGATCCATATGTTGTAACTCTTTTGCCGTGTGTTTGTTGGCATCTGATGAACTTTGAGTTTATGATCAGTCATATCTTTTTATATCCATGAATGTCATTTGAGTTTCTTTGATCTCTTATAGCCTCGTATTTCTTCTCTGATATTTGGGTTTTGTTTGGCCAACTTGATCTATTTATCTTGCAATGGGAAGAGGTGCCCGGTAGTGGGTTCGATCTTACGATGCTTGATCCCAGTGACAGAAAGGGAAACGACACGTATGTATCGTTGCTACTAAGGATAAAACGAGGGGGTCTATCTCTACATAGATAGATCTTGTCTACATCATGTCATCGTTCTTATTGCATTACTCCATTTTTTCATGAACTTAATACACTAGATGCGTGCTGGATAGCGGTCGATGTGTGGAGTAATAGTAGCAGATGCAGGCAGGAGTCGGTCTACTAATCTTGGACGTGATGCCTACGTAATGATCATTGCCTGGATATCGTCATAATTATTTGAGGTTCTATCAATTGCCCACCGTTTGCTATCTTTCTCGAGAGAAGCCACTAGTGAAATCTACGGCCCCGGGTCTTCTTTCTCATAAATTTGCTTTGCGATCTATTTTTGCACTTTTTATTCAGATCTATTAAACCAAAAATACAAAAATACTTTGCTGCACTTTATTTTATTTGCGATCTATTTATTCAATCTATTACAACTTTCTCCCGTCAACACGCAATTTCTGGCGCCGTACCCCGAAAGGGATTGACAACCCCTTTAACACGTTGGGTTGCGAGGTGTTGTTATTTGTGTGCAGGGGCTGTTTACGTTGTGTTGCTTGGTTCTCCTACTGGTTCGATAACCTTGGTTTCATATCTGAGGGAAATACCTACCGCCGCTGTGTTGCATCATCCCTTCCTCTTTGGGGAAATACCGACGCAGCTTCAAGCGACATCAGCACTTGGCACTATGTCAATAGGTTAGTACCAAAAAATGATATAAAATGACTATAAAATGATTATAAAACATCCAAGATTGATAATATAACAGCATGGAACAATCAAAAACTGTAGATACGTTGGAGACATATCAGCATCCCCAAGCTTAACTCCTACTCGTCCTCAAGTAGGTAAGTGATAAAAACAGAATTTTTGATGTGGAATGCCGCCTAACATGTCATATCATATTATTTTCATTATAGGATGGACATTTGGACTTTTATGTGATTCAAAGAAATAGTCTAGTTTTGACATGATAATTTAAATACTCAAGCTTATCAACAAGCAACCATGTCTTTCAAAATATCAACGCTAAAATAAGTTATCCCTAGCCCATCATGCTCAACCATTGATCCATTCATGAAACACACTCGAACATTAGCTACACCCAATACTCAAGTACGATCATATTGCCTCCTAGATGGTGATTTTATAAGAGAAGATGGAGACTCAAATTCAAAATAAAAATTGCATAAAGTAAAAGAAAGGCCCTTCGCAGAGGGAAGTAGGGATTTGTAGAGGTGCCAGAGCTCAAAGCGAAAGACTTAGAGATAAAAACATTTTGGGAGGTGTATCCTTCCCACCAACGAAAACGACTTAGAGTTCCCAACACTTTCCTTGCTAGATATATCATAGGCGGTTCCCAAACAGAAAATAAAGTTTATTCCTTTTTCCACCATACTTTCACTTTCCATGGCTAGCCGTATCCATGGTTGCCCTCCATACCAACACTTTCCAAGAAATTTATTATTTGACAACATAAAGTAAATTCATTTTTGCATTTCGGGACTGGGCATCCCTAAAACTTTTGCCTTACTCTTGGGCAATGACAAGTGAATAAACACTCATCATGAGAATAACACATCAAGCATGGAAAATATTAGCCACGCCTCACCGCTCCGCGAGCGAAACAAACACACAAAAGAGAAGAAAATTAGAGATGGCACATGCAAATTTGCTTAGAACGGCAAAAGAATACCGCATATAGGTAGATATAGTGGACTCATGTGGCAAAACTAGTTTAAAGGATTTTGGATGCACAAGTAGAGATCATACTTAGTACAAAATGAAGGCTAGCAAAAGATTGAGAAGCGACCAACCAAGGAACGAATAATCTCGTAAGCAAACATTAAGCATAATTAACACCGAATAATGCACCACAAGTAGGATATAATTTCATTGCATGACTATTGACTTTAGTGCTTGCATAGGGAATCACAAACCTTAACACCAATATTCTTACTAAAGCATAATTACTCATCAACACAACTAACATATCACATCATCATATCTCAAAACTATTACTAAGAATCAAGTTTATTTTGTCCAATGATCTTCATGAAAGTTTTTATTATATCCTTCTTGGATATCTATCACTTTGGTACTAATTTTCATGTGTTGCTTTTCATAAGCTCAAACAAATATAAGTGAAGATCATGAGCATAATTTTTTTCTTTCTCTCAAAATAATTTAAGTGAACTAAGAGAGAATTTCTTGAAAATTTTACCAACTCTCAAATAAATCTAAGTGAAGTAAGAGAGAATTTCTTAAAAAATACTAGGCACACCGTGCTCAAAAAGATATAAGTGAAGCACTAGAGCAAGTCCATAGCTCATAAAAATTTAAGTGAAGCATAGAGAGCAATTCTGACAAGTCATGACATAATTTTGGCTCTCTCAAATAGGTGTGTCCAGCAAGGATTGATGACTTAAAACACAAAATAAAACAAGCAAAGACTCATATCATACAAGACGCTCCAAGCAAAACACATAGTATGTGACGAATAAAAATATAGCTTTGAGTAAAATACCGATGGTCGTTAGAAGAAAGAGGGGATGCCACTTGGGGGCATCCCCAAGCTTAGTTGGTTGCTCATTTTTGGATAATAGCTTGGGATGCCGGGGCATCCCCAAGCTTAGGCTCTTCTATCCTTCCTTCATCCATCGTAACATAACCCAAGACTTGAAAACTTCAATCACACAAAACTCAACAAAACCTTCGTGAGATCCGTTAGTATAAGAGAGCAAACCACAACTATAAGTACTGTATCAAACTAATTCATATTTTTTTTTGCATTATATCTACTGTATTCCAACTTTATATGGCAAAAACTCATCAAAGAAAACCATAGAGCCATCAAAATAAGCACACAACACAAAGAAAACAGAATCTGTCAAAACAGAACAGTCTGTAGCAATCTGACTATTTCAAATACTTCTGTAACTCCAAAAATTCTGAAAAATTAGGAAGACCAGGGTAATTTGTATATTAATCTTCTGCAAAAAGAATTGGCATCTTAGCACGTTCTAGTGATTTATGAAAATTATTTTTGTGAGTGCATAAGTCTCTGGTTTTCAGCAAGATCAAACAACTATCACTCAAGAAGATCCTAAAGGCTTTACTTGGCACAAACACTAATTAAAACACAAAAAACACAATCATAACAGTAGCATAATTGTGCAAACACTAAAGAACAGAAAGCAAAAAAGCAAAAATAAATTTTATTCATTGGGTTGCCTCCCAACAAGCGTTATAGTTTTACGCCCTTAGCTAGGCATAAAGCAGGGATCTAAGTTTTGTCATCCTTCTTCTTCTTAATTTTCTTAGAGGTGTTTTCATCATGGGGTTTTGTAAACACAGCATAAAACATATTATCCTTGGAAACTTTAGCATTCCTTAGTTGGTTTTCATCATAACCCCTTTGATTTCCCGCAACAATCCAAGAGTAATTTTGATTAACATTATTAAAAACTTGTTGGATTATATCTGGAACGGGGACTTCTTTTTTAAGATTCTCATCAAATATTTTATTATCCCCAAGCAAATGCCTTAGTGCAGAATCACTATGGTAAAGAATTTCATCTATCACAGGCTTTTCACGATTCATAACATAAAAATCAAAGATTTGCTTAGCTTCCCGTATTATGTAGTCAAACTCATTCATAAGAACGAGAGTAGCCAACTTTTTAGCCCTCGGATTCTTTATTTCGGGAAGCTCAAAAAACAATCTTTGCAAAGTAGGATGAGTATGAATAAATTTACTTTCAAGTTTCAGAACTAGTGCTGAAATAGCATCCGCATTAGATCTAGTAGTTTTAAGTATAGGAGCATCATCAAGACTTAGATTTCCCACACAATTGAAAAATTCTTGGATACGTTCTTTTCCCATAACGTTCCCTCGCCCCAAGATAAAAGTTTTAGAATCCAGATTGCCCGTACGTCCTATCTTAGGAGTTAGGCCATCGTCTGTTGGTGCCATACGAAAATCACACATGATTGCAAGCAAAGAATAGATCTGACGAGAAAACGGCGAACGGAAAGATAAAACGTATAAAACGGCAAAATTTTGTGAAGTGGGGGAGAGGAAAACGAGAGGCAAATGGCAAATAATGTAAATTGGGAGGAGATGAGATTTGTGATTAGGAACCTGGTATATGTTGAAGATCCTCCCTGGCAACGGCGCCAGAAATTCCTTTTGACGTCGCTTGAAGCAACGTAGGTATTTCCCCAAAGAGGAAGGGATGATGCAGCACAACGGTGGTAGGTATTTCCCTCAGATATGAAACCAAGGTTATCGAACCAGTAGGAGAACCAAGCAACACAACGTAAACAGCCCCTGCACACAAATAACAACCACTCGCAACCCGACGTGTTAAAGGGGTTGTCAATCCTTTTCGGGTAACGGCGCCAGAGACGACGTGTGGACGGGAGAAAGTTGTAATAGATTGAATAAATAAATTGTAGCAAAGTATTTTTGTATATTCGGTTTAATAGATCTGAAAATAAATGCAAAGGAAAAGTAGATCGCAAAGGCAAATATATGAGAAAGAGACCTGGGGGCCATAGGTTTCACTAGTGGCTTCTCTCGAGAAAAATAGCAAACGGTGGGTGAACAAATTACTGTTGGGCAATTGATAGAACTTCAAATATGACGATATCCAGGCAATGATCATTGTATAGGCATCACGTCCAAGATTAGTAGACCGACTCCTGCCTGCATCTACTACTATTACTCCACACATCGACTGCTATTCAGCATGCATCTAGTGTATTAAGTTCATGGGAAAACGGAGTAATGCAATAAGAACTATGACATGATGTAGACAAGATCTATCTATGTAGAGATAGACCCCATCGTTTTATCCTTAGTAGCAATGATACATACGTGTCGGTTCCCCATCTGTCACTGGGGTCAAGCACCGTAAGATCGAACCCACTACAAAGCACCTCTTCCCATTGCAAGATAAATAGATCAAGTTGGCCAAACAAAACCAAAATATCGGAGAAGAAATACGAGGCTATAAGCAATCATGCATATAAGAGATCAAAGAAACTCAAATAACTTTCATGGATATAAAAAGATATAACTGATCATAAACTCAAAGTTCATCAGATCCCAACAAACACACCGCAAAAGAGTTACATCATATGGATCTCCAAGAGACCATTTTATTGAGAATTCTGATAACCCACAAGTATAGGGGATCGCAATAGTTTTCAAGGGTAGAGTATTCAACCCATATTTATAGATTCGACACAAGGGGAGCCAAATAATATTTGAAGGTATTAGCAGCTGAGTTGTCAATTCAACCACACCTGGAGATTAATTATCTGCAGCAAAGTGATCAGTAGCACAGTAGTTTGATAGTTTTGATAGTAGTGACAGCAGTAACAATAACGGTAACAGTGATAACAGTAATTTTGTAGCAAGTGTAATAGTGATGATGGCAGTAGTAACTTAGCAGAAACAACATAGGACAAATTCTTAGGCATTGGATCGGTGACTTGTTGGATGATATTCATCATGTGACAGTTATAACCTAGGGCGATACGGCACTAGCTCCAGTTCATCAATATAATGTAGGCATGTATTCCGTAAATAGTCATACGTGCTTTATTAAATGAACTTCCATGACATCTTTTGTCCTACCCTCCCGTGGCAGCGGGGTCCATATTGGAAACTAAGGGATATTAAGGTCTCCTTTTAATAGAGAACCGGAACAAAGCATTAACACATAGTGAATACATGAACTCCTCAAACTACGGTCGTCACCGAGAGTGGGCCTTGTTTTTGTCACTCCGGGGTTGTCGGATCATAACACGTAGTAGGTGACTATAACTTGCAAGATCGGATCTAAAACATGGATATAATGATGAATTCATAAACAGTTCAGATCTGAGTTCATGGCACCCGGGCCCAAAGTGACAAGCATTAAGCATAGCAAAGTCACAGCAACATCAATCTAAGGACATAGTGGATACTAGGGATCAGGCCCTAACAAAACTAACTCGATTACATGATGAATCTCATCCAACTCCTCACCGACCAGCGAGTCTACGAAGGAATTACTCACTCCCAGTGGGGAGCATCATGGAATTGGCGATGGAGATGGGTTTGTGGTGACGAAGAACGAAGATCCCCCTCTTCAGAGCCCCAAACAGACTCCAGATCTGCCCTCCCGGGGAAGAACAGGGCTTGGCGGCGGCTCCGTCTCATGGAACACGATAACTCTTTCTCCCTGATTTTTTTCTGGAAATATGTGATTTTATAGTATCAAGGGGGGTCGTCTGCGGGGCCACCAGGTGGGTACAACCCACCTGGGCGCGCCAGGAGAGGAGGGCGCGCCCTGGTGGGTTCTGCCCACCCAGGGGCCCCTCTCTGGTGGGTCTTGTCTCCAGAAATTCTTATTATTGATATAAAAAATCCTCGCAAAGTTTCGTTTCATTCCGAGAACTTTTATTTCTGCACAAAAGCAACACCATGGTAGTTTTGCTGAAAATAGTGTCAGTCTGAGGTTAGTTTCATTCAAATCATGCAAATTACAGTCCAAAACAAGAGGAAAAGCATGAGAAAAAGTAGATACATTGGAGACGTATCAACTCCCCCAAGCTTAAACCTTTGCTTGTCCTCAAGCAATTTAGTTGATAAACTGAAAGTGAGAAAGAAAAACTTTTAGGAACTCTTTTGCTCTTGTTTGCATAAATAAGCTTAAACAACACCCAGGTTTTCAGCCAGCATTATAACTAACCATGTCAACAATAACATTTAAAGATTATAATGACTCATATCAATGACATAATCAGCTAGCGAGCAATAATAAAATATCTCAAATGGCAACACGTTGTCAAAACAACCATGATATAATATAACAATAGTGGTATCTCGCTAGACCTTTCTGAGACCGCAGAACATAAATGCAGAGCACCTCCGAAGTTCAAGCAGCGACTAAACTTTGTAATTCATGGTAGAAAAGATCCAGTCATGATGCACCCAACATTACCTATACACAATGCATAAATCATGACAGCAGTGCTATCTCAGTTTCTAGCGCTTGTTTTACAAGGTGATGACACAACATAAAAGTAAATAGAAAGTCCCTTCGCACAGGGAAGCGGTGATTTGCAGAGGTGCCAGAGCTCAATCTTTAAAACAGAGATAGATGATATTTTGAGACATGCACCCTTCTTATTCACTTCACGACCATCAGTTATCAACATCTTCCATGCTAAGCACGCTAGTGGCGGTTCCCAAGCGATAAAAGTAAAGGTTTACTCCCCCTCCACCATCAATCACACTCCACGGCTTGTCCGAAACAACGGGTGCCGTCCATACCAACATCAGTCCCGGGGGAGTTTTGTTTAACTATTTGCATTTCTGAATTCAGGACTGGGAATCCCTATTACCGCCCATTTTCTCGTGTGATGGTGAGTGAATAAACACTCGACCTGAGAATAACCCGCTTAGCATGGAAGATACCGACCACCTCCTGTCGTTCCATGAACGATCGAGGCACACAAAAAGGATAATTTTTAGAAGTTTTTAGAGGTGGCGCATGCAAATTTACTTAGGACGGCACGGTAATACTGCATATAGGTAGGTATGGTGGACTCATCTGGAATAACTTTGGGTTCAAGGTTTTGATGTACAAGCAGAGTTCCCACTTAGTACAGGTGAAGGCTAGCAATTAGATGAGAAGCGGCCAGCTAGAGAGCAACAACGATCATAACCATGCATTATGCATAAGTAACATTGGACACTAGCATGAGTAGGATATGAACACCATGAACATAAATATCATAGAGGCTATGTTGGTTTTGATTCAACTACATGCATGAACATGTGCCAAGTCAAGCCACTCGAACATTCAGAGGAGGATACCATATCATCATACTACATCACAGTCATTTTAACGCTATGTTGATATCCAAGATAAATCATGATCAACTCCCAGCTACTTATGCATGGCATGAGAAACTATAATCTCTAATTGTCATTGCAAACATGTTTAATCATAATGGGCTGAAGCATGGATACTAGGTTAAACATATTTACACAAACAGAACAAGTCGAGTTCATACCAGTTTCTCTTTGCCACGACCAGTTCATCGAATGTCGTCATTATTGCCTTTCACTTGCACGACCAAATGATATGAAAATAATATTAGTGCAAGAGTGCCATGGACTGAGCTGGAATCTGCAAACATTTTATTCAACAGGATAAGACAAGGTAAAATGGGCTCTTTATTAGTTCAACAATTATTCATATGAGAGCCACTCAACATTTTCATCGTGGTCTCCTCCTCGGTAGGACTCGAATAAAAACAAAATAAATTCAAAGAAACACACTGAAATATTTTTGGAGTTTTTGGTTTTCTTGAACAAGCAAATAAAAGGGAAAACAAAAACAAGAAAAACTATTTACACGGGAGAGCTCCCAACAAGCAAAAGAAGAACAAGGAAATCTTTTTGGATTTTCTTTTTAGTGCTACTACTAAGCATGCATGGAAAATAAATTACTACAACTAATTTTTTTGTTTTTCTAAGGTTTTTCAAACACACAAGAAGAAGGCAAGAAAATAAATCTAAGCATGGATGATACAATGAAAAAGTGTGAACACCGACAAACAGAATGAAATAAGTGAACTTGAATATAATGTCGGTGAGAACACGTACTCCCCCAAGCTTAGGCTTTTGGCCTAGCTTGGTTATCGATCAGTACCCTGGAGGGTAGTAGGGATCCTGAGGAGCTGGCATCCACTCATCCCACTGCTGGGGTCCTCCGCAGCCTCTGCAGCAGCGTGAGCGTTCCAATAGGTGATGATGTCTGCAGGCATAATCCGGTATCCGCCCCTGGCAGCAGAATCAAATAAAGCAGGCGCAGGCAATGGAATAACATCACGAGTTTCAACGCTATAGACCAAGTTATAAGGAATGGTGATGTCAGGACGATCATGTGCAAGAAAGTGATGGTAGTCCATGGCTGCACGGTCTAGTTAAACCTTAGTCAGAGGGTAATCATGAGGGCGTATCCCAACATTGAAGTGGGAAAATCCCACCATGCATTTTACCCTGGGATTTATTAAGATGCAGGCGACGAGCCACGATGGCTCCCAAGCTATGCGTGTTGTCGCCCTCAAGTGCACACGTAAAACAGCAAGGTCTGGTGAACTAAGTGCACCCACCTTCTCCCTAGCAAGCAAGCATTTGGTAATGAAAAGTGCAAAGTAACGAACAACAGGAAATTGTAAACCAGCGGCAGTGATGGCTGATAGTCCTCTCTCATCACCCACTGTCAAAGTGCGATAAAAGGCCTCAAACTCAGCTGGCCTAGGCTCAGCCAAGCTCCCATCAGACAGGATCATGCATATGTCACAAAATTCAGTAAGTGGTATATGATGGTTTTCAGCATATAATTCAAAGCTCACTTTAGGAGGATTATTCCTAGGCAGGAAAGTAAAACTTTGAACGAAGATGTTTGTGAGGATTTGGTGTTGGTCACACTCATCTATGATGAAGTCGGTGAGGCCGGCATTAGCAATATATTGCATGAACTCCGGAAGAATTCCAGCCTCTTGCAGGAACAGGGTGTGCGGCCATTCGCACGGCCGTACCTCCGCCAACCTCCGAGGGTGGAGATCACTGTCAGAAGACTCCCCAATAACACCCTTGGAGTTCTTCTTAGAGCCAAACTTCCTAAAGATATTCATGTCCGCGTACAATTTTCTGAAAATAAAATTTTTTGAGGTGACAAAAATTTGTCAACAAAACTTTATAAAATTGATAGCAACTACTCATAGGGATACATAGAGGACATAGCATGCATTCAAACAACTTAGAACACTAAGAAGTCAACATGCAAGCTCATCTACAGCAGCACCAAGAGTAGCTTATTATTAAAAGTATAAACCACTAAAACAAAAACTAATTGGACAAACGGTGGAGTCACATACCAAGCAACAATCCCCCGAAACAGTTTCGAAAACGGAGCTTCGAGCAAAGAGATCGAAATCCGCGGGTTTGTGCTCAAGAACACGGGAGAGAGAGCAATGGATTTTTTTTTCTGGAGGTAAGTGATGATGTGGGATGAAGGGATAAGTGAGGGGGCCCACGTGGGGACCACAACCCACCAGGGCACGCCTGGGGGTCCTGGCGCGCCCACCTGGTGCACCTCCCTCTGGTATTATTTACACCAAAAATTCTTAAATATTCAAAAAAAATATAAAATTTTCAGGGCATTCTGAGCATATTTTTGGGTCATTTTTTATTGCACGGAAAATTCAGAAAACAGACAAAACACGGCATTTTATTTTATTTAACTAATAAAAACAGAAAACTAAGGATAGGGACAGAAGGTAGAGCTTACTAAATTCATCAACTTCATACCACTAAAAATGATTCATTAATAAGTTTGATCAGGTCTTATTAACAGCCACTTTCGATTAGCATGAAACCGAAGAACTTTCGTAAATCACTAAGTTACCTCAATGTGGATATGAATGTCCCCAATGATAAGCATTTCATATTTCTTTTTGACAGTAGGTAGAGGAATTTGAAAACTTCCAATAGTGATTGTCAGAGATTTTTCAATAACATTAATACCATTCACTTGGAATTGTTTCTTCGAAAAGTGCACCATATGCTCATTACCATTAATATGAAAAGTGAACTTGCTTTTATTGCAATCAATAACAGCCCCTGCGGTATTCAAAAAGGGTCTACCAAGGATAATCGACATGTTGTCGTCCTCAGGCATCTCAAGTATAACAAAGTCAGTCAAAATAGTAACATTTGCAACAACAACGGGCACATCCTCACAGATACCGATAGGTATGGCAGTTGATTTGTCAGCCATTTGCAAAGATATTTCAGTAGGTGTGAGTTTATTCAAGTCAAGTCTTTTATATAAAGAGAAAGGCATAAACTAACACCAACTCCTAAATCACACAAAGCAGTTTTCACAAAATTGTTTTTGATAGAGCAAGGTATAGTTGGTATTCCCGGATCTCCAATTTTTTAGGTACTCCATCTTTGAAACTATAATTAGTAAGTGCTACCTCTTGAGCATGCGTTGGTTTTCCCTTGAAGAGGAAAGGGTGATGCAGCAAAGTAGCGTAAGTATTTCCCTCGGTTTTTGAGAACCACAGTATCAATCCAGTAGGAGACTACTCGCAAGTCACCTAGTACCTGCACAAACAATCAAGAACCTTCCAACCAACGTGATAAAGGGGTTGTCAATCCCTTCACAGCCACTTGCAAAAGTGAGATCTGATAAAGATAATAATATAAATATTTTTGGTATTTTTGTTGTATATATTGGAAAATAAAGATTGCAAAATAAATAGTAAACTAGAATTATAGATCGGAAACTTATATGATGTAAAGTAGACCCGGGGGCCATTGGTTTCACTAGTGGCTTCTCTCAAGATAGCATATATTACGGTGGGTGAACAAATTACTGCCGAGCAATTGATAGAAAAGCGCATAGTTATGAGAATATCTAGGCATGATCATGAACATAGGCATCACGTCCGTGTCAAGTAGACCGAAATGATTTTGCATCAACTACTATTACTCCACACATCGACCGCTATCCAGCATGCATCTAGAGTATTAAGTTCATAAGAACAGAGTAACGCATTAGGCAAGATGACATGATGTAGAGGGATAAACTCAAGCAATATGATATAAACCCCATCTTTTTATCCTCGATGGCAACAATACAATACGTGTCGGTTCCCTTTCTGTCACTGGGATCGAGCACCGCAAGATTGAACCCAAAGCTAAGCACTTCTCCCATTGCAAGAAAGATCAATCTAGTAGGCCAAACTAAACCGATAATTCAAAGAGACTTGCAAAGATATCAAATCATGCATATAAGAATTCAGAGAAGAATCAAATATTGTTCATAGATAATCTTGATCATAAACCCACAATTCCTCGGATCTCGACAAACACACCGCAAAAAGAGTTACATCGAATAGATCTCCAAGAACATCGAGAAGAACTATGTATTAAGAACCAAAGAGAGAGAAGAAGCCATCTAGCTAATAACTATGGACCCGAAGGTCTATGGTAATCTACACACACATCATCGGAGAGGCTATGGTATTGATGTAGAAGCCCTCCGTGATCGAATCCCCCTCCGGCAGATCGCCGGAAAAGGCCCCAAGATGGGATCTCACGGGTACAGAAGGTTGCGGTGGTGGAAAAGTGGTTTTGTGGCTCCCCTGGATGTTTTCAGGGTATAAGAGTATATATAGGCGAAAGAAGTAGGTCGGTGGAGCTACGAGGGGCCCACGAGGGTGGGGGCGCGCCTACCCCCTGGGCGCGCCCTCCTACCTCGTGGTCGCCTCGTTGCGTCTCTGACTTCCACTCCAAGTCTCCTGGATTGCGTTTGTTCCAAGAAAGATCCTCGCGAAGGTTTCGTTTCGTTTGGATTCCGTTTGATATTCCTTTTCTGCGAAACACTGAAATAGGCAAAAAAAACAGTGATTTGCACTGGGCCTTCGGTTAATAGGTTAGTCCCAAAAATAATATAAAAGAGTATATTAAAGCCCATTAAACATCCAAAACAGATAATATATTAGCATGGAACAATCAAAAATTATAGATACGTTGGAGACGTATCAAGCATCCCCAAGCTTAATTCCTGCTCGTCCTCGAGTAGGTAAATGATAAAAACAGAATTTTTGATGTGGAATTCTACCTAGCATAATTTTCAATGTAATTCTCTTTATTGTGGCATGAATGTTTAGATCCAAAAGATTCTAGACAAAAGTTTAATATTGACATAAAAATAATAATACTTTAAGCATGCTAATCAAGCAATTATGTCTTATCAAAATAACATAGCCAAAGAAAGCTTATCCCTACAAAATCATATAGTTTGGACATGCTTCATTTTCGTCACACAAAATGCTCCCATCATGCACAACCCCGATGACAAGCCAAGCAATTGTTTCATACTTAGCCTTTTCAAACTCTTTCAACTTTCATGCAATATATGAGCGCGAGCCATGGACATAGCACTATGGGTGGAATAGAATATGATGATGAAGGTTGTGTGAGAAGACAAAAAGGAGAAAATCTCACATTGACGCGGCTAATCAACGGGCTATGGAGATGCCCATCAATTGATGTCAATGCAAGGAGTAGGGATTGCCATGCTACGGATGCACTAGAGCTATAAATATATGAAAGCTCAACAAAAGAAACTAAGTGGGTGTGCATCCAACTTGCTTGCTCACGAAGACCTAGGGCATTTTGAGGAAGCCCATCATTGGAGTATACAAGCCAAGTTATATAATGAAAAATTCCCACTAGTATATGAAAGTGACAAAATAAGAGACTCTCTATCATGAAGATCATGGTGCTACTTTGAAGCACAAGTGTGGAAAAAGGATAGTAACATTGCCCCTTCTCTCTTTTTCTCTCATTTTTTTTGGTTGGGCCTTCTCTTTTTTTATGGCCTCTTTTTTTGGGCTTCTTTGGCCTCTTTTATTTTTTTTTTCGTCCGGAGTCTCATCCCGACTTGTGGGGGAATCATAGTCTCCATCATCCTTTCCTCACATGGGACAATGCTCTAATAATGAAAATCATCACACTTTTATTTACTTACAACTCAAGAATTACAACTCGATACCTAGCACAAAATATGACTCTATGTGAATGCCTCCGGCGGTGTACCGGGATGTGCAATGAATCAAGAGTGACATGTATGAAAGAACTATGAAGGTGGCTTGCCATAAATACGATGTCAACTACATGAGCATGCAAAGCAATATGACAATGATGGGGCGTTTCATAATAAACGGAACGGTGGAAAGTTGCATGGCAATATATCTCGGAATGGCTATGGAAATGCCATAATAGGTAGGTACGGTGGCTGTTTTGAGGAAGATATAAGGACGCTTATGTGTGATAGAGTGTATCATATCATGGGGTTTGGATGCACCGGCGAAGTTTGCACCAATTCTCGAGGTGAGAAAGGGCAATGCAGGTACCGAAGAGGCTAGCAATGATGGAAGGGTGAGAGTGCGTATAATCCATGGACTCAACATTAGTCATAAAGAACTCACATACTTATTGCAAAAATCTACAAGTCATCAAAACCAAGCACTACGCGCATGCTCCTAGGGGTATAGATTGGGAGGAGAAGACCATCGCTCGTCCCCGACCGCCACTCATAAGGAAAGCAATCAAAGAACACCTCATGCTTCAAATTTGTCACACAACGTTTACCATACGTGCATGCTATACGGGACTTGCAAACCTCAACACAAGTATTTCTCAATTCCATAATTACTCAACTAGCACGACTCTAATATTACCATCTTTATATCTCAAAACAAATATCAAGTATCAAACTTCTCATAGTATTTAATGCACTCAATATGAAAGTTTTTATTATACCCATCTTGGATGCCTATCATATTAGGACTAATTTTATAGCCAAAGCAAATTACCATGATGTTCTAAAAGACTCTCAAAATAATATAAGTGAAGCATGAGAGATCAATAATTTCTATAAAATAAAACCACCACCGTGCTCTAAAAAGGTATAAGTGAAGCACTAGAGCAAAATTATCTAGCTCAAAAGATATAAGTGAAGCACATAGAGTATTTTAATAAATTCCGATTCATGTGTGTCTCTCCAAAAGGTGTTTACAGCAAGGATGATTGTGGTAAACTAAAAAGCAAAGACTCAAATCATACAAGACGCTCCAAGCAAAACACATATCACGTGGTGAATAAAATTATAGCTTCAACTAAAGTTACCGATAGACGAAGACAAAAGAGGGGATGCCTTCCGGGGCATCCCCAAGCTTAGGCTTTTGGTTGTCCTTGAATTTTACCTTGGGTTGCCTTGGGCATCCCCAAGCTTAGGCTCTTGCCACTCCTTGTTCCAAAATCCATCAAATCTTTACCCAAAAACTAGAAAACTTCACAACACAAAACTCAAACAGAAAATCTCATGAGCTCCGTTAGTGTAAGAAAACAAATCACCACTTTAAGGTACTGTAATGAACTCATTCTTTATTTATATTGGTGTTAAACCTACTGTATTCCAACTTCTCTATGGTTCATACCCCCCGATACTAGCCATAGATTCATCAAAATAAGCAAACAACACACGAAAAACAGAATCTGTCAATAACAGAACAGTCTGTAGCAATCTGTATCAAACGTATACTTCTGCAACTCCACAATTTCTGAAATAAATTGGTGGACGTGAGTAATTTATCTATTAATCTTCTGCAAAAAGAATCAACCTAAATGCACTCTCCAGTAAAAAAAAGGCAGCTAATCTCGTGAGCGCTAAAGTTTCTGTTTTTTACAGCAAGATCACAAAGACTTCCCCCAAGTCTTCCCAAAGGTTCTACTTGGCACAAACACTAATTAAAACATAAAACCACATCTAAACAGAGGCTAGATGAATTATCTATTACTAAACAGGAACAAAAAGCAAGGAACAAAAATAAAATTGGGTTGCCTCCCAACAAGTGCTATCGTTTAACGCCCCTAGCTAGGCATAAAAACAAGAATAGATCTAGATATTGCCATCTTTGGTATTGGGAAAGAAAAGAGAAAATTTCTTATCTATAGCATTTATCTTTCTATTTTGAGAAAGCACGTGGCCATTAATGGTGGAAGAAAGATTAAGCACGCTACGGAAATTTGCATCTAAGCTAGTCTTCATCTCTTTGATAATTTCATTTTGATAAAAGCACAAAAGAGAGGTGGATTCAACCTTCTCACTCATGGGGTGCCCAAATATAGTTTTCATCTTTTCATAGGTATCTATGGTATCCCCCTCAAGAAAACCTTCTTCAAAAATAGAATCTAAAACTTGCTTGAACGAAGAGGGTAAGCCAACATAAAAGCTTTTTAGGTATATCTCAATTTGATATTGGGGCACATAGCTGGCTCGGATCCTTAATAGCCTATCCCAAGTATTTTTCAAAGACTCGTCAAGTAAATAACGAAAAATTCCGGGATCATCTTCATCGAAATTATTCAAACTCTCATGGATAATCCCTGTAGGTCTTTCCATAGCATCATTATTTATGAGCTTAGAGAGGACAGAGGGACTATCCAAAGTGCTAAAACCCGGGATAGAACCCTTAGCCCTTTTCGATTCGGCCATGTCGAAAGAAAGGCAAACGGGAAAGAGGCGAAGAAAAGGCAAAGGTGAAGTGGGGGAGAGGAAAACGAGAGGCAAATGGCAAATAATGTAATGCGAGGAATAAGAGTTTGTGATGGGTACTTGGTATGTCTTGACTTGAGCGTAGATCTCCCCGGCAACGGCGCCAGAAATCATTCTTGCTACCTCTTGAGCATGCGTTGGTTTTCCCTTGAAGAGGAAAGGGTGATGCAGCAAAGTAGCGTAAGTATTTCCCTCAGTTTTTGAGAACCAAGGTATCAATCCAGTAGGAGGCTACACGCAAGTCGCCTAGTACCTGCACAAACAATCAAGAACCTTGCAACCAACGTGGTAAAGGGGTTGTCAATCCCTTCGCGGCCACTTGCAAAAGTGAGATCTGATAAAGATAATAAGATAAATATTTTTGGTATTTTTATTGTATATATTGGAAAAGAAAGATTGCAAAATAAATAGTAAACTAGAATTATAGATCGGAAATTTATATGATGTAAAGTAGACCCGGGGGCCATTGGTTTCACTAGTTGCTTCTCTCAAGATAGCATATATTACGGTGGGTGAACCAATTACTGCCGAGCAATTGATAGAAAAGTGCATAGTTATGAGAATATCTAGGCATGATCATGAACATATGCATCATGTCTGTGTCAAGTAGACCGAAATGATTTTGCATCTACTACTATTACTCCACACATCGACCGCTATCCAGCATGCATCTAGAGTATTAAGTTCATAAGAATAGAGTAACGCATTAGGCAAGATGACATGATGTAAAGGGATAAACTCAGGCAATATGATATAAACCCCATCTTTTTATCCTCGATGGCAACAATACAATACGTGTCGGTTGCCTTTCTGTCATTGGAATCGAGCACCGCAAGATTGAACCCAAAGCTAAGCACTTCTCCCATTGCAAGAAAGATCAATCTAGTAGGCCAAACTAAACCGATAATTCAAAGAGACTTGCAAAGATATCAAATCATGCATATAAGAATTCAGAGAAGAATCAAATATTGTTCATAGATAATCTTGATCATAAACCCACAATTCATCGGATCTCGACAAACACACCGCAAAAAGTATTACATCGAATAGATCTCCAAGAACATCGAGAAGAACTATGTATTAAGAACCAAAGAGAGAGAAGAAGCCATCTAGCTAATAACTATGGACCCGAAGGTCTATGGTAATCTACTCACACATCATCGGAGAGGCTATGGTATTGATGTAGAAGCCCTCCGTGATCGAATCCCCCTCCGGCAGATCGCCGGAAAAGGCCCCAAGATGGGATCTCACGGGTACAGAAGGTTGCGGTGGTGGAAAAGTGGTTTCGTGGCTCCCCTGGATGTTTTCAGGGTATAAGAGTATATATAGGTGAAAGAAGTAGGTCGGTGGAGCTACGAGGGGCCCACGAGGGTGGGGGCGCGCCTACCCCCCTGGGCGCGCCCTCCTACCTCGTGGCCGCCTCTTTGCGTCTCTGACTTCCACTCCAAGTCTCCTGGATTGCATTTGTTCCAAGAAAGATCCTCGCGAAGGTTTCGTTTCATTTGGATTCCGTTTGATATTCCTTTTCTGCGAAATAGTGAAATAGGCAAAAAACAGCGATTTGCACTGGGCCTTCGGTTAATAGGTTAGTCCCAAAAATAATATAAAAGAGTATATTAAAGCCCATTAAACATCCAAAACAGATAATATATTAGCATGGAACAATCAAAAATTATAGATACGTTGGAGACGTATCAGCAAGCATAGTGGAGATTCCAGCTTCCGGTATTTTTCCCTTATTAGTTATGATGTCTTTCATATACTTTGCATAAGGAGGCATTTTCAAGATATCAGTCAAGCGGGTACGCAAAAAGACTAGCCTCAGCATTTCAGCAATGCGTTCAAATTCTTCATCATCATTCTTTTTAGTTGACTTGGTTGGAAAAGGCATAGGTTTTTGAACCCATGGTTCTCTTTCTTTACCGTGTTTCCTAGCCACAAAGTCTCTTTTATCATATCTTTTATTCTTAGGTTGTGGGTTATCAAGATCAACCGGTGGTTCTGTCTCAACATCATTATCTGGTTCTTTATCATCATTTGGTTGGGAGTCTTCCTGAACCTCATCATTATCTTTTTTATTATCAGTAGGTGGATGATCATTACCAGATTGAGTTTCAGCATCAGAGATAGAAGTTTCATTTTCATTATCAGGAGGTTTTTCTATTTCAGGTTCACTAGAAGCATGCAGAGTCCTATCATTTTTCTTCTTCGTTTTCTTTTTAGAAGGACTAGGTGCACTAATTTTATTTCTTTGTGAATCTTGTTCAATTCTTGTTGGGTGTCCCTCAGGATAAAGTGGTTCCTGAGTCATTTCACCTCCTCTAGTTGCAACTCTAACAGCAAAGTCATGCATATTATTATTCATTTCATCAAGCAATTCTCTTTGTGATTTAGCAACTTGTTCTAACAGGGTTTTTTATCATAGAAGCATGTTTTCCAACACCTCTAACATCATTTGAAATTCTAAATAACAAGTCACTCAAGCGAGCAATCATGTCATAACTATATTTTAATTGTTTCATAACATTTGCATTGAAGTGATCTTGTTTTCTAATGTAGTTTTCAAACTCATAAAGCCATTGACTAGGATGCATATTGTGAGGATTATCATTTTCATTGAACTTCATAAGAGAATTTACCTCTACCACCTTAGGCATTGGTGGTGTATTAAGCCCATGTATTTCTTCAATATGAGGTAAATTTTTAACGTCCTCAGCTTTAATACCTTTTTCCTTCATAGATTTCTTTGCCTCTTGCATATCTTCAGGACTGAGATATAATATACCCCTCTTCTTCAGAGTGGGTTTAGCCGTTGGTTCAGGAAGAGTCCAATCATCATAATTTTTCAATATTTTATTCAATAATTCTTCAGCTTGAGCAATAGTTCGTTCCCTGAAAACACAACCAGCACAACTATCTAGGAAGTCCCTAGAAGCATCGGTTAGTCCATTATAGAAGATATCAAGTATTTCATTTTTTTAAGAGGATCATCCGGCAAAGCATTAAGTAATTGGCAAAGCTTCCCCCAAGCTTGTGGGAGACTCTCTTCTTTAGTTTGCACAAAGTTAAATATTTCCTGTAAGGCAGCTTGTTTCTTATGAATAGGAAAATATTTTTCAGAGAAGTAATAAATCATATCCTGGGGACTATGCACACAACCAGGAGCAAGAGTATTGTACCAAGCTTTAGCATCACCCTTTAATGAGAAAGGAAATAATTTGAGAATAAAGTAATAGCGAGTTTTCTCATCATGAGTAAAAAGGGTAGCTATATCATTCAACTTAGTAAGATGTACCACAACAATTTCAGTTTCATAACCATGGAAAGGATCAGATTCAACCAAAGTAATTAACTCTGGGTCGACAGAGAATTCATAATCCTTGTCAGCAATAAAGATTGGTGAAGTAGCAAACTTAGGATCATACTTCATTCTAGCATCCAGAGATTTTTCTTTATACTTGCATAGTAATTTCTCTAGATCATCTCTATCCTTACAAGCAAGAATATCTCTAGTTGTCTCCTCATTCATAACATAACCTTCCGGTACCTTAGGCAATTCATATCTAAGAAGGCTAGTTCTAGCAGATGGTTCAGGAGTTTCAGTTTCAAGCTCATCATCAGATTCAACAACATCATGTTGTATTACTCTAGCAATTTGTTCATCAAGAAATTCACCAAGTGGCACATCATCATTATCAAGTAAGGTACTAGCATCATCATAAACATCATTCATAGTAGAAGTAGCATCATCAATAACTTGCGACATATTAGAATTGATAGTATGTGGTGGTGTTGCTAGTTTACTCAAAACAGAAGGTGAATCTAAAGCAGAACTGGATGGCAGTTCCTTACCTCCCCTCGTCTTTGAGGGAAATATCTTAGTCTTTGGATCCTTCAGATTCTTCATAGTGATAAATTGATAATAATCCCAAGTGACTCAACAAATATAGTTATGCTCCCCGGCAACGGCGCCAGAAAAATGTCTTGATAACCCACAAGTATAGGGGATCGCAATAGTTTTCGAGGGTAGAGTATTCAACCCAACTTTATAGATTCGACACAAGGGGAGCCAAAGAATATTTGAAGGTATTAGCAGCTGAGTTGTCAATTCAACCACACCTGGAGATTAATTATCTGCAGCAAAGTGATCAGTAGCACAGTAGTTTGATAGTTTTGATAGTAGTGACAGCAGTAACGGTAACAGAGATAGCAGTAATTTGGTAGCAAGTGTAATAGTGATGATAGTAGTAGTAACTTATCAGAAACAATATAGGACAAAATCGTAGGCATTGGATCAGTGACTTGTTGGATGATATTCATCATGTGACAGTTATAACCTAGGGCGATACGGCACTAGCTCCAGTTCATCGATATAATGTAGGCATGTATTCTGTAAATAGTCATACGTGCTTTATTAAAAGAACTTGCATGACATCTTTTGTCCTACCCTCCTGTGGCAGCAGGGTCCATATTGGAAACTAAGGGATATTAAGGTCTCCTTTTAATAGAGAACCGGAACAAAGCATTAACACATAGTGAATACATGAACTCCTCAAACTATGGTCATCACCGAGAGTGGGCCCGGTTGTTGTCACTCCGGGTTTGTCGGATCATAACACGTAGTAGGTGACTATAACTTGCAAGAACGGATCTAAAACATGGATACAATGATGAATTCATAAACGGTTCAGATCTGAGTTCATGGCACCCGGGCCCAAAGTGACAAGCATTAAGCATAGCAAAGTCATAGCAACATCAATCTAAGAACATAGTGGATACAGGGATCAGGCCCTAACAAAACTAACTCGGTTACATGATGACTCTCATCCAACTCCTCACCGACCAGCGAGCCTACAAAGGAATTAGTCACTCCCGGTGGGGAGCATCATGGAATTGGCAATGGAGATGGGTTGGTGATGACGAAGAACGAAGATCCCACTCTCCGGAGCCCCAAACGGACTCCAGATCTGCCTTCCCGAGGAAGAACAGGGCTTGGCGGCGGCTCCGTCTCGTGGAATGCCATAATTCTTTCTCCCTGATTTTTTTTCTGGAAATATGTGATTTTATAGTATCAGGGGAGTCGTCTGCCGGGCCACCAAGTGGGTACAACCCACTTGGGCGCGCCAGGAGAGGGGGGCGCCCTGGTAGGTTGTGCCCACCTAGGGGCCCCTCTGTGGTGGGTCTTGGCTCCAAAAATTCTTATTCTTGATATAAAAAATCCTCAAAAAGTTTCGTTCCATTCCGAGAACTTTTATTTCTGCTCAAAAACAACACCATGGTAGTTCTGCTGAAAACAACGTCAGTCCAGGGTTAGTTTCATTCAAATCATGCAAATTAGAGTCCAAAACAAGAGGAAAAGCATGAGAAAAAGTAGATACGTTGGAGACGTATCAGATTCAGCGAGAGAGAAGAAGCCATCTAGCTACTAACTACGGACCCGAAGGTCTACAAAGAACTACTCACGCATCACCAGAGAGGCACCAATGGAGGTGGTGAACCCCATCCGAGATGGTGTCTAGATTGGATCTGGTGATTCTGGACTCTGCGGTGGCTGGATCAATATTTCGTCGACTCCCCTAGGGTTTTGGGAATATTGGGGTATTTATAGAGCAAAGAGGCAGTCCGGGGGGCACCCGAGGTGGGCACAACCCACCAGGGCGCGCCTGGGCCTCCTGGCGTGCCCTGGTGGGTTGTGCCCCCCTCGGGGCACCCCCAGGTGAAGCCAGGGCCCATTATGTTCCTTCTAGTCCAAAAAAATCTCCTCGAAGTTTCGTTGCATTTGGACTCCGTCTGATATTGATTTCCTGCGATGTAAAAAACATGCAGGAAACAGCAACTGGCACTTGGCACTATGCCAATAGGTTAGTACCAAAAAATGATATAAAATGACTATAAAATGATTATAAAACATCCAAGATTGATAATATAACAGCATGGAACAATAAAAAATTATAGATACGTTGGAGACGTATCAAACCCTCTGCTAGATCAAGAGTTCGAGGGACGTCATCGAGCTGAACGTGTGCAGAACTCGGAGGTGCCGTACGTTCGGTATTAAGAACAGTTGGGTCATGAAGATGTTTGACTACATCAACCGCATTAACCTAACGCTTCCGCTTTCGGTCTATGAGGATACGTGGACACACTCTCCCCTTCTCGTTGCTATGCATCTCCTAGATAGATCTTGCGTGATCGTAGGATTTTTTTTGAAATTGCATGCTATGTTCCCCAACAGTGGCATCCGAGCCAGGTCGATGTGTAGATGATATGCACGAGTAGAACACAAAGAGTTATGGGCGATAATAGTCATACTGCTTACCACCAACGTCTTACTTTGATTCGGCGGTATTGTTGGATGGAGCGGCCTGGACCAATATAACATGACCACATTCATGAGACCGGTTCTACCAACGTGTTTTGCACACAGGTGGCTGGCGGGTGTCTGGTTCTCCAACTTTATTTGAATCGAGTTTGACTACGGCCGGTCCTTGTTCAAGGTTAAAACAACACACTTGACGAAAAATCATTGTGGTTTGATGCGTAGGTAAGAACGGTTCTTGCTGGAAGCCCGTAGCAGCCACATAAAACTTGCAACAACAAAGTAGAGGACGTCTAACTTGTTTTTGCAGGGCATTTTGTGATGTGATATGGTCAAGACATGATACATTATTGTATGAGATGATCATGTTTTGTAAAAGTTATCGGCAACTGGCAGGAGCCTTATGGTTTTCGCTTTATTGTATGAAATTCAATCGCCATGTAATTGCTTTACTTTATCACTATGCGGTAGCGATAGTTGTAGAAGCAATAGTTGGCGAGACGACAACGACGCTACGATGGAGATCAAGGTGTCAAGCCGGTGACGATGGAGATCATGACGGTGCTTTGGAGATGGAGATCAAAGGCACAAGATGATGATGGCCATATCATGTCACATATTTTGATTGCATGTGATGTTTATCTTTTATGCATCTTATTTTGCTTAGTATGGTGGTAGCATTATAAGATGATCCCTCACTAAATCTCAAGGTATAAGTGTTCTCCCTGAGTATGCACTGTTGCTACAGTTCGTCGTGCCGAGACACCACGTGATGATCGGGTGTAATAAGCTCTACATTCACATACAACGGGTGCAAGCCAGTTTTGCACATGCAGAATACTCAAGTTAAACATGACGAGCCTAGAATATGCAGATATGGCCTCGGAACACTGAAGGTCGAACGTGAATCATATAGTAGATATGATCAACATAGAGATGTTCACCATTGAAAACTACTCCATCTCACGTGATGATCGGACATGATTTAGTTGATATGGATCACGTGATCATTTAGATGACTAGAGGGATGTCTATCTAAGTGGGAGTTCTTAAGTAATATGATTAATTGAACTTTAATTTATCATGAACTTAGTCGTGATAGTTTTTGCATATCTATGTTGTAGATCATGTTGGGGAACGTAGTAATTCAAAAAAAATTGCTACGATCACGCAAGATCTATCTAGAAGAAGCATAGCTACGAGCGGGTAGAGTGTGTCCATGTACCCTCGTAGACCGAAAGCGGAAGCGTTTAGTAACGCGGTTGATGTAGTCGAACGTCTTCACGATCCAACCGATCCAAGTACGGAACGTACGGCACCTCCGTGTTCAGCACACGTTCAGCATGATGACGTCCCTCGAGCTCTTGATCCAGTAGAGGGTCAAGGGAGAGTTCCGTCAGCTCGACGGCATGACGAGATGTTGGTGATGTGATCTGCACAGGGCTTCGCCTAAGCACTACGACAATATGACCGAGGTGGTAAACTGTGGAGGGGGCACCGCACACGGCTAAGAAACAACTGTTGTGTCTTTGGGGTGCCCCCTTCCCCACGTATATAAAGGAGGGGGGAGGAGGAGGCCGGCCCAAGGGGGGCGCGCCAAGAGGGGGGAGTCCTACTAGGACTCCGTTCCTAGTAGGATTCGCCCCCCCCCCCCTCCTTCCATCTAACGGAGAGGGGAAAGGAGGGAGAGGGAGAAAGAAAGGGGGGCCGCGCCCCCCACCCCTTGTCCAATTCGGATTGGGCTTGGGGGACGCCACCTCCTGTGGCAGCCTCCCTCTCTCCACTATTGCCCAATAGGCCCATTAACTTTCCCGGGGGTTCCGGTAACCTCCCGGTACTCTCAAAAATCCCCGATCTTCTTCGGAACCATTCCGGTGTCCGTATATAACCTTCCAATATATCAATCTTTACCTCTCGACCATTTCGAGACTTCTCGTCATGTCTGTGATCTCATCTGGGACTCCGAACAAACTTCAATCACCAAAACACATAACTCAAAATACAAATCGTCATCGAACGTTAAGCGTGCGGACCCTACGGTTCGAGAACTATGTAGACATGACCGAGACATATCTCCGGTCAATAACCAATAGCGGAACCTGGATGCTCATATTGGCTCCTACATATTCTACGAAGATCTTTATCGGTCAAACCGCATAACAACATACGTTATTCCCTTTGTCATCGGTATGTTACTTGCCCGAGATTCGATCGTCGGCATCATCATACCTAGTTCAATCTCGTTACCGGCAAGTCTCTTTACTCGTTTTGTAATGCATCATCCCGCAACTAACTCATTAGTCACATTGCTTGCAAGTCTTATACTGATGTGCATTACCGAGAGGGCCCAGAGATACCTCTCCAATACACGGAGTGACAAATCCTAATATCGATCCATGCCAACTCAACAAACACCTTCGGAGACACTTGTAGAGCATCTTTATAATCACCCAGATACGTTGTGACGTTTGATAGCACACAAGGTGTTCCTCCGGTATTTGGGAGTTGCATAATCTCATAGTCAGAGGAACATGTATAAGTCACGAAGAAAGCAATAACAGTAAAACTAAACGATCATAATGCTAAGCTAACGAATGGGTCTTGTCCATCACATCATTCTCTAATGATGTGATCCCATTTATCAAATGACAACACATGTCTATGGTTAGGAAACTTAACCATCTTTGATTAACGAACTAGTCAAGTAGAGGCATACTAGGGACACTCTGTTTTGTCTATGTATTCACACATGTACTAAGTTTCCAGTTAATACAATTCTAGCATGAATAATAAACATTTATCATGCTATAAGGAAATTTAAATAACAACTTTATTATTGCCTCTAGGGCATATTTCCTTCAGATCAATAGCTCGGGTACAGCTCCCTGTTTTATTTTTTGATATGTTCTAGAGAAAACTAAGTTGAAAGAAGATAGTAGCAATGATGCGGACTGGGTCCGTGATCTGAGGATTATCCTCATTGCTGCACAGAAGAATTATGTCCTTGATGCACCGCTAGGTGACAGACCTGTTGCAGGAGCTGATGCAGATCTTATGAACGTTTGACAAGCTCGGTATGATGACTACTTGATAATTTAGTGCGCTATACTTTACGGCTTAGAACTGGGACTTCAAAAAAGTTTTGAACGCCACGGAGCATATGAGATGTTCCAAGAGCTGAAATTGGTATTTCAGACTCATGCCCGTGTTAAGAGGTATGAGACCTCTGACAAGTACTTTGCCTACAAGATGGAGGAGAATAGCTCAGCTAGTGAGCATGTGCTCAGAATGTCTGAGTACTACAATCACTTGAATCAAGTGGGAGTTAATCTTTCAGATAAGATGGTGATTGATAGAGTTCTTTAGGCACTATCACCAAGTTACTAGGACTTCGTGATGAACTATAATATGCAAGGGATAACAGAAACGATTCCCAAGCTCTTCGCGATGCTGAAATCGGTTGTAACGCCCGGATAATTATGCTACAGTGAACCTATGCTAATGATGCCATGTCACCTCCGTTACTGTCGCTAATCTTGCGTTACTTCAAAACGATTCGAACTCAAATTTGAATTTTTGTCAAACATCAAAAGTTTTTAAACTTTAAAACTAAAATGTTCGGAGTGTGCCAATTAATGCCTAGGTATTTAAGGTGAAGGAACCATGCTTTTACAGGATGCCTAAACATTTTAAAATGAATTAAGACAGAAAAGGAAATAAATAAAAGGAAAAGGAAAATACAATACAGAAAACAAAAAAATAAAAAGAGAACCCCCCCGGCCAGTCGGCCCAGCTGCTAGCCAGGCCGGCCTCAAACCGGCCAGCCCACCCCCACTCCTCCATTACCCCTCATGACACCCAAACCCTAACCTACCGCACCCACTTCCCCCACATCGCCCGCTCCTCTCCCCCCCCCCCCCGATCTGGATCGAGCTCGGGGGCAAGGACCCGACGCCCCCGACGCCTCCCGGATCGACCGTAGCCGCCGACCGGATCGCCACCTAGCCGGACGCCTTAGCCGGACTGCCTCCTCGCCTCCGACGCGTCATCTCCGTCCTCCTCCTCGACCCCCACTGCCCCGTGCCTTGCAAACCCCCCGTGAGCCTCGACTTCCTTCCCCCCTTCCCTCTGCCGATCGCCGTGGCCAAGCGACAGAGGTTGCGCTCCAGCCACGCTCGCCTGTGCCTCACCCATGCCGTCCCCCGCCTGCCACGCGTCGCTGCTCCCGCCTGCACGCCACACGCCCACGCTCACCCTCGCCGCCCGTGCGCGCGCAACGCCGCGACCCTGGTCCCTGCCAGCGCCCGCTCGTCCCCGTCCAGCTCGCGGCGCCCCTGCCCATGCATCGCTCTGCCATGCGCGTGCCTCACTCGCCGCGTCTCCTTGCATGCCGCGCCTTCCCATGCATCCCGCTGTGCGCGCGGTCGCCCCTCCGAACGCATCCCCCCCGCTGCGGCTCCCCTCACTGCCGACCCGTGCCCACCCAGGCCGCCCCAGGCCACCGGCCTCCCTCTGCTTCGGCGCCCTGCCGTGGTCGCCGGCGCCCAGTAGGGTGTGCCCCTGCCGGTCACTCCGGCAGCGCCCATCCGGGGTGCGCCTGCGCGCGACGCACGTAAACCCCACACCTGCTAAGGCCCTATGGGCCTATGGCAAGGGGGCCCCGCACCCAGAATGATTTTTTTAAAAAGAACTAAAAAACATATAATAATAAGTAAATAAAAATACTAATTAATTAATCAACTTAATTAATTAACTTAATTAATTATGTTTAATTAACTACTGTTAATTAACTAAAAAGCCAATGACATGCGGGACCCACACGTCAGTGACCCAGTCAACGCCTCTGTTGACTGCTGACATCATGCTGATGCATTAATCAATTTTCGAATTAAATTAATTTATTAAATCCAGAAAATTGACTAAATCTATTAAAATTAATATAAAATAAACCGTAGCTCGGATGGAAACACTTTGTACATGAAAGTTGCTCAGAACGACGAGACGAATTCGGATACGTAGCCCGTTCATCCGCCACATATCCCTAGCATAGCAAACACATAACTTTCCCCCTCCGGTTCATCTGTCCGAAAACGCGAAACACCGGGGATACTTTCCCTGTTGTTTCCCCCCTTCGCCGGTATCACCTCCTACTGCGTTAGGGCACACCTGGCACCGTTACTTGTCATGTCATGCATCGATATGCATCTATTTGCATTGTATTCATTGTTTCTTCCCCCTCTTCTCTCCAGTAGACTACGAGACTGACGCCGCTGCTGCTGCCCCGATCGACCACGGTGTTGATGACCCCTCCTTCTTGCCAGAGCAACAAGGCTAGCCCCCCCTTGATCAACCCGATATCGCCCATTCTTCTCTCTACTGCTTACATTAGAGTAGTGTAGCATGTTACTGCTTCCCATTAATCCTACTATGATGCATAACATTTCTTTGCTACTACTGTTGTTACCTTTACCTGCAATCCTAAATGCTTAGTATAGGATGCTAGTATTCCATCAGTGGCCCTACATTCTTGTCCGTCTGCCATGTTATACTACTGGGTCATGATCACTTCGGGAGGTGATCACGGGTACATATACTATATACTTTTCAATACTTCTATTACTGTTCGGAGATGGGGGCTAAAGGGGCAGGTGGTTCCATCCAGGTAGTGATGGGCCTGGGTTCCCGACAGCCCCCTGATGGTTACTTTGTGGCGGGGCGACAGGGCAGGTTGCGACCACCTAGGAGACAGGTGGGCCTGGTCCCTGCTCGACGTCCGCGACTACATCAATTAACACGCTTAACGAGATCTTGGTATTTGATCTGAGTCTGGCCACTGGCCTATACGCACTAACCAACTAGGCGGGAACAGTTATGGGCACTCGACGTCGTGGTATCAGCCGAAGCCTTCTTGACGTCAGTGACTGAGCGGCGCGTGCCGGATTGGACTGGAACGCCTACTCTTGTATTAGGGAGGCTAGGTCTGCTTTCGGCTACCCTCGCAACGTGCAGGTGTGCAATGGACGATGGGCCCAGACCCCTGTGCCATAGGATTTAGACCGGCGTGCTGACCTCTCTGTTGTGCCTAGGTAGTGCTCCGACGTGTTGATCTTCCGAGGCCGGGTATGACCCAGGAAAGTGTGCCCGGCCAGAGGGATCGAGCGTGTTGGGTAATGTGGTGCACCCCAGCAGGGAAGTTTATCAATTCGAATAGCCATGATCCTCGGTAAAAGGACGACCCAGAGTTGTACCTTGACCTTATGACAACTAGAACCGGATACTTAACAAAATACACCCTTTCAAGTGCCAGATACAACCCGGTGATCACTCTCTCACAGGGTGACGAGGAGAGGATTGCCAGGTAGGATTATGCTATGCGATGATACTTGGTGAACTTACCATCCACTCTCTTCTACATGCTGCAAGATGGAGGCTGCCAGAAGCGTAGTCTTCGGCAGGACTAGCTATCCCCCTCTTATTCTGGCATTTTGCACTTCAGTCCACCGATATTGCCCCTTTACACTGATACCCATGCATATGTAGTGTAGATCCTTGCTTGTGAGTACTTTGGATGAGTACTCACGGTTGCTATTCTCCCTCTTTTCCCCCTTTCCATTCTTCTCGGTTGTCGCAGCCAGATGCTGGAGCCCGGGAGTCAGACGCCACCTTCGACGACTCCTACTACACCGAGGGTGCCTACTACTACGTGCAGGCCACCGCCGATGACCAGTAGTAGTTTAGGAGGATCCCAGGCAGGAGGCCCGCGCCTCTTTCGATCCGTATCCCAGTTTGTGCTAGCCATCTTATGGCAACTTGTTTAACTTATGTCTGTACTCAGATATTGTTGCTTCCACTGACTCGTCTACGATCGAGCTCTTGTATTCAAGCCCTCGAGGCCCCTGGCTTGTAATATGATGCTTGTATGACTTATTTTATTTTTAGAGTTGTGTTGTGATATCTTCCCGTGAGTCCCTGATCTTAATCGTACACGTTAGCATGTATGATTAGTGTACGATTGAATCGGGGGCGTCACAAGTTGGTACAGAGATGACTGCCTTTAGGAATCCCCCTTAAAACTCCTTGGCCGAAGTTGAGTCTAGTCATTCCAAAACTTTTTACTAACATGGTTGTGCGGCTTACGGCGCCACGCCGGCATTGGGTGGTGTTAGGATCTTTTACTCCCCATCTATACTCTGGGACTCTCATCTCTCTTCTATTCAGGTTAAATGATTTTGCTAACTCTAACTCTAGGTTCTCGTAATTACTTCCTCCCGGAGATTCCCTCACTCCAGATGATTGCTTGGTGCACTGAGGGATTCCAAAGATACTCTCCGATGTTCTTTTGAGACTTTGTGCCCGTTGCTTTTGCAATTCCCTACCACCGAAATATCCCCATGGATAAATACACACACATGTCGTTCTTACATTTATTCCGAGTTGATCTTGTTATTACAAGATACCCCAAAATTCTCTTTATTGTTCCGAGAATACTTTGTACTTACTGCCTTGCTGTTCTTTGCAACCTGAATACCCATACGGATAATTTCTCGTACTTACCGAGTATCCGCTCATTCCGAGTTGTTCATGTGTTTCACAAGAGCCTTCAAAATACTATTCGATCTTCCAAAACAGTAGCCTATTGCTCTTGAAATTCTTGCTTCCTTGCATTCTGGACAATCCAATAAGTTTGGTAATCTTATTGGCATCCTTTGTCATTATCATTTTGAGTCCGCTAATTTAATATGTTGCGAATCCCCGCAATCCTCAATTAGGTCCTAGAATTCATCCTTCCAGCTTAGGCATCATTTTAAAGATGAGTTGGATCTCGACCAATCAAATGGCTATCGATTTTACCCCTAAGCCTACTCAACTTATCCATCATTAATCAGAGTGTTTGCTTCTGATCCCTTGAATTAGAAATCATAATTCATTTGCATTGGATCTTTGAATTAGTCAGTTGTTTCTATAGTCTGATCTCCTTGCATTCTTTTCTTCTTCTGGTTGAGTACAGTTACTCATATCAGATCCGTTGTGGTCCACTAGATCCTCTGATGTATTATTATCTGACAGTTCCGCTTATTCAAAATCCTTGTGAGTTCTTCCCCTGTTACATATGCCTTCGGCAATGTGGTATCATTTAATTCTTGTCATCTGTATTCCACTTTGAGATTTTATCGGTTGCTTCCATAAATTTGTGGTATATGTTCCTAAGATGCCCCGAGGGGTTGAACCAATGCCTTCCATAATCTGTGTGAACCCGAAGGTTATGCGGGTTATATCTACCGATGTTATGTCAGATAAATTTTCAACTCTACAACTTCTTCAAAAGATGAGAAGTGAGTGAAAGGTTAGGCATTGAAGAAGTGGGGGTCGACCTTAAACCTTTGTGTTCATGCCCATGGACCCAATGTGGAACTTATCATGGAAGCTTCTTACGAAGATAAGTAATCATTTGAATAATTCTTCCGGTGTCATTATAATGGATCCCTGGCAGCTATGGTTCTGACCATGCTAACTTTACTTGATATATTTCTGAAAGGAAACCATTCCAGTGCCTCGTCTATTTCTGCAAGGTTAAAGTATCTGCTGTCGCAAGTTACGATCCAGAACAGTTTCTATCCTGATCTACCTTCGAGTTTTACCTCTGTTATCTCGAGAATACCACTGAACTACATAACTGCTCATGAGTTCTTCATCAACTTATAGTTCTCGTCGATTCCAGTTTTCCTCGGGTTTTGAGTTATTAGTCACTCGAGAACACCGATAGGTGAATCGATTCCGCACTCCGAATCAATAACTCTAAGTAATTTTCGTTGCTTACGGGTTTATTAATCCTTCAAGTCATTCCTAACCTGATCGGTTATATCATTATCATGCTAAATTTTAACTGTGTTGCCTGGTCCTTCTTCCCCGAGCACAAATTTTTGACGATGAGCTAAGCTTACGTCGATCTTCCTTGTCATTTCATTTCACCTTGAACAACAAGCTTGATTTTGAGTATGTGTCGTACCCTTGGTTCCAGTAACCTTTCGCTTCATCATTCCTTTGACTTGATGTCACCGTCGACCAATTACATCTTCATGAAATCTCTCAACAAACGTGTCGTGATCATCATAAACATTCTGAGCTCTTCCAAGATATTTATCAAATTCTTGATGAGAAATACCATCCCTACCCCTCGATGGTTTGTGTTATCATCCACAACATTACTGCCTTCCCTCCAACACATACTTGTTCATGTTATGGAGCTCCTTTGCTAACCAGCTTAAGTTATGTCCTAGCTTGGAGCACTATCGTATTTTATGTCAAGAATGTTGCGAGAATTTCACCACCCTTAAGAATTCTTGATACAAGTGATACTTATTACCATCACCATTCTTTTCTTGGTCCCCGTGTTGTTTCCAACCGGAATACCGACAAATGGTCTGTGATGTGTAAATTCTAAACTTCTAGCAACCCTATTGCTTTGAAGTTATTGGTCGATAGTTTCATTCTAGGCCTATTGCTTATCGAATCATCATTCAAACATTGATCATGCTACCTAGTCCAGATTTCCGGGTGCACCTTTCTATCATTGTTCAATTGTGTATGTTTCCCTCGAGCCTACATCATTATATTATTTGATCTGACTAATGTTATCTCCTTGATCACATAGTTGTGGAAATCCATCTTTAGGGAAATCTCGATGAATTGTCGCTGAGTCCATCAGCCACCTCATCATCCTCTCCTTGGTTTAATGATGAACTCTTATTTAGGAACTCGCTTCCATAGTTCATTTCCCGAGAATCTACAATGTCATCTCGTGTATTTGTGTTGCACCTCTTCTTCTCAGGCATCCTGAGTCTGACGTATCCTAACACCAATCAGATCTGAAGCTCGGTCGGATATGATGGTTGGAACATATTTCCAAGAGTTATAATATTGGTCTTTATATGACCCGGTAAGATGATGTCATGCCTAGCACACCTGGCCGGAGGACCCATTGTTATAGTTTCCTTTTCTACAAGGTTCTCCATTCTTCCATGAGGAAATTGAAAGACTTATTCCACAAGCTGTTCCTGATGGATCCTTCGTGTATCCAGAGTCTGACCTTTGCTTGAAGATCATGTCAATGCTATCTCGAAGCATGTCAGTGGTACTCTGATTTTCAATGAAAACATTGGAAGCACAATGCTAAATTCTCATTATCAATTATCCAAACACCGTTGTATGGGTAATGGCATGGAGTTTCTCTCCCCTTACCTAAAGGGTTTTCTACTTTATATCCAGTCATGGATATCATGCTCTACTTGACTTTGGGAAGGATATACCCCTGAAATATGTGTTTAAACACATTTTCCTTCCCATTGTTTTGTTTACCCTTTCTTGTGATCTACACATAATCTAAGAAGTAATAATTCTCTGCTTATGTAACACCCCAGTTGTACAACTCTGCTAGTAAAACCCTGTCACTATTGTTGATGACATTCTGGTAACCACCGATGGACTAGAACTTTGCCTATTGGTCCGCCTTGTTCAACGAGCGGGAAAATGGTTCTCTTTGTCCCTCGCCCTTGGTACCAACGTTATTGCCAACATAACTGACAGGCTATCCTCTGACATGCCTTGCTTACATGATCGTGCAAGACGTCACCGCCATTCCTACTTTTAACCCACATGGTGGGCCCATAACCCACAGTTCCATAGGATCAAAACCTGACTCTCCTGTACACCCCTGTTCCCAAAGTTATTCCTCGTGTGTGGCCTCATATGGAATTCACGAGCCACCTTCCGAGAGATCGCCAATTCTGGTATCAGACACAATACTTATTCCCATTGCTCTGAACCCCTTTCACTCTGTTTCAGGCAACGAACGATTGCCTATCCGCTTGAGCTTCATATTACACCTTCTTACCTTTCTCTCGATGACTTTCTTAAATATCAACCCGAGAGATGCCTCTATGCCTTGTCCACGGAGATAGCCCCCAGGTACCTAACATGTATTGAGCTCCGCCCTTCTCAAGTCTTACCCCTTGCCTTTCCGTAAGTATGATGGAGATCCTGAAGAAAGGATGTCGGCTTCATCATGATGACTTGAAGTAGAGAAATGAAGACATCAACGTAGTGGATCGACCTCTGCGAGAAGAGCAACCAAGAATGAGAAGATCCGTTAGAACTACGTAACCAGAATTTTCCATCTTACTCTACCTTTTAAATCTCGGGACGAGATTTCTTGTAGTGGAGGAGAATTGTAACGCCCGGATAATTATGCTACAACGAACCTATGCTAATGATGGCACGTCACCTCCGTTACTGTCGCTAATCTCGCGTTAGTTCAAAATGATTCGAACTCAAATTTGATTTTTTGTCAAACATCAAAAGTTTTCAAACTTTAAAACTAAAATGTTTGGATTGTGCCAATTAATGCCTAGGTATTTAAGGTGAAGGAACCATGCTTTTACAGGATGCCTAAACATTTTAAAATGAATTAAGACAAAAAGGAAATAAATAAAAGGAAAAGGAAAATACAATACATAAGACAAAAAAATAAAAAGAGAACCCCCCTGGGCTAGTCGGCCCCGCTGCTAGCCAGGCCGGCCCCAAACCAGCCAGCCCACCCCCACTCCTCCATTACCCCCCCCCCCACGACACCCAAACCCTAACCTACCGCACCCACTTCCCCCACATTGCCCGCTCCTCTCCCCCCCCCGATCTGGATCGAGATCGGGGGCAAGGACCCGACGCGCCCGGATCGACTATAGCCGCCGACTGGATCGCCACCTCGCCGGTCGCCATCGCTGGACTGTCGCCCCACCTCCGACGCGTCGTCTCCGTCCTCCTCCTCGACCCCCACTGCCCCATGCCCTCCAAACCCCCAGTGAGCCTCGACTTCCTTCCCCCCTTCCCTCTGCCGATCACCGTGGCCGAGCGATAGAGCTCGCGCTCCGGTCACGCTCGCCTGTGCCTCACCCACGCCATCCCCCGTCTGCCACGCGCCGCGGCTCCTGCCTGCACGCCGCACGCCCACGCTCGCCCTCGTCGTCCATGCGCGCGCGACGCCGCGACCCTGGTCCCTGCCAGCGCCCGCTCGCCCCCGTCCAGCTCGCGGCGCCCCTGCCCACGCATCGCCACCGCATCGCTCTGCCGTGCGCGTGCCTCGCTCGCCGCGTCTCCTTGCGTGCCGCGTCGCCCCCTGCATCCCGCTGCGCACGCGGTCGCCCCTCCGACCGCACCCCCCTGCCGCGGCTCCCCTGACTGCCGACCCGCGCCTACCTAGGCCGCCCCAGGCCACCGGCCTCCCTCTACTCCGGCGCCCTGCCATGGTCGCCGGTGCCCAGTCGGGTGTGCCCTTACCGGTCACGCCCGCAGCGCCCGTTTGGGCTGCACCTGCGGCCGACGCCAGTAAACCCCACACCCGCTAAGGCCCTATGGGCCTATTGCAAGGGGGCCCCGCGCCCAGAACAATTTTAAATGGAGAAGAATTAAAAAACATATAATAATAAGTTAATAAAAATATTAATTAATTATGTTTAATTAACCTAATTAATTAATTAACCTAATTAACTAATGTTAATTAACAAAACAGTCAATGACATGCGGGACCCACACGTCAATGACCCACTCAACACCTCTGTTGACTCTTGACGTCGTGCTGATGCATTAATTAATTTTCGAATTAAATTAATTTATTAAATCCAGAAAATTGATTAAATCTTTTAAAATTAATATAAAATAAACCATAGCTCGGATGAAAAAACTTTGTACATGAAAGTTGCTCAGAACGACGAGACGAATTTGGATACATAGCCCGTTCGTCCACCACACATCCCTAGCATAGCAAACACCCAACTTTCCCCCTTCGGTTCATCTGTCCGAAAACGCGAAACACCGGGGATACTTTCCTTGTTGTTTCCCCCCTTAGCTGGTATCACCTCCTACTGCGTTAGGGCACACCTGGCACCGTTACTTGTCATGTCATGCATCGATATGCATCTGTTTGTATTGTATTCATTATTTCTTCCCCCTCTTCTCTCCGGTAGACTACGAGACTGACGTCGCTGCTGGTGCCCCGATCGACCACGGTGTTGACGACCCCTCCTTCTTGCCAGAGCAACCAGGCAAGCCCCCCCTTGATCAACCTGATATCGCCTATTCTTCTCTCTACTGCTTGCATTAGAGTAGTGTAGCATGTTACTGCTTCCCGTTAATCCTATTCTGATGCATAACCTGTCTTTGCTACTACTGTTGTTACCTTTACCTGCAATCCTAAATGCTTAGTATAGGATGCTAGTATTCCATCAGTGGGCCTACATTCTTGTCCGTCTGCCATGCTATACTACTGGGTCGTGATCACTTCGGGAGGTGATCACGGGTACATATACTATATACTTTTACATACTTATGTTACTGTTCGGAGATGGGGGCTGAAGGGGCAGGTGGTTCCATCCAGGTAGTGATGGGCCCGGGTTCCCGACAGCCCCCTGATGGTTACTTTGTGGTGGAGCGACAGGACAGGTTGCGACCACCTAGGAGACAGGTGGGCCTGGTCCCTAGTCGGCGTCCGCGGTTACATCAATTAACACGCTTAACGAGATCTTGGTATTTGATCTGAGTCCGGCCACTGGCCTATACGCACTAACCAACTACGCGGGAACAGTTATGGGCACTCGATGTCGTGGTATCAGCCGAAGCCATCTTGACGTCAGCGACTAAGCGGCGTGCGCTGGATTGGACTGGAACGCCTGCTCTTGTATTAGGGAGGCTAGGTCTGCTTCCGGCCGCCCTCGCAACGTGCAAGTGTGCAATGGGCGACAGGCCCAGACCCCTGCGCCATAGGATTTAGACCGGCATGCTGACCTCTCTGTTGTGCCTAGGTAGGGCTGTGACGTGTTGATCTTCCGAGGCCGGGTATGACCCAGGAAAGTGTGCCTGGCCAGAGGGATCGAGCGTGTTGGGTAATGTGGTGCACCCCTGCAGGGAAGATTATCTATTCGAATAGCCGTGATCCTCAGTAAAAGGACAACCCGGAGTTGTACCTTGACCTTATGACAACTAGAACCGGATACTTAATAAAATACACCTTTTCAAGTGCCAGATACAACCCGGTGATCACTCTCTCACAGGGCGACGAGGAGAGGATCGCCAGGTAGGATTATGCTATGCGATGATACTTGGTGAACTTACCATCCACTCTCTTCTACATGCGGCAAGATGGAGGCTGCCAGAAGCGTAGTCTTCGACAGGACTAGCTATCCCCCTCTTATTCTGGCATTCTGCAGTTCAGTCCACCGATATTTCCCCTTTACACTGATACCCATGCATATGTAGTGTAGATCCTTTCTTGCGAGTAGTTTGGATGAGTACTCACGGTTGCTTTTCTCCCTCTTTCCCCCCTTTGCATTCTTCTCGGTTATCGCAACCAGATGCTGGAGCCCATGTCACAGCCCTAGCATTAGCCTTGCTTGTCATTGCATTATCATCTTGCATCATGTTTAAATTCAAGAAACATGAAATGGGGAAGTTCAAACCCTAGCACCAATTCAATTCAAACCAGATCAACCTAAAATAATTCTCAATGATTCCAAAGTGCCCTTCAAAAATGTTCGTGATTTATGGGAAGTGATTAAAAGCTCATCCATAAATATTGTACATTTTCCATGACATTTGTGGACTTTCAGCTAACTCCTAAATATTTGAATTGGGGTTATAAATTCCTATAAATGTATTTGTAACTCCAATAATTCTGAAAAATAATGTGGGGCTTTGGATTAGTTCATCTTACACCCACAAGAATTTCCAGAAGTAACTAAAATGATTTAGTGCTGGAACTAAATCAAAACAAACAGAACAAAATAGTAAACAAAATAGAAAACAAAATAGAAATAGGAAAATACAGAGAGGAGAGAAACCTCACCTGGGCCTTACCTGGCGGCCCAGCTGGTGGCCCAGCCCACCACCGCTGTCAGTCGTCTCCCACCTCTGCCAGAAGGCAGAGGCGTGTCGACGCGCGAGCGATCACCGTGGCCACCAGCTCTTCCCCGACCCTTCTCGAGACGCCAGGAGACACGCACGAGCCCCCTCTTGCTCTCCCCTCTCTCTGGTTGTTCTCCCTCCTCCCCCTCACGTTTTCGCAGCCACCCGAGAGCCACCCATCGCCGACGTGCTTCGCCCGCGTGGCCGCCGTCGTCCCCAAGCGCCACCGCCCTGTTCTAGAGCTCCACCTCCTCACGCTACTTCCTCCCGTCGACGCACGCAAGGCAGGGAGCAACAGAACGTCGCCTCCTTCGTCACCATCACCGTCTCTGCTTCGTCACCGCCGTCGTCGATTCACCGGCCACAGCGCTTCCCCGGCCTCTCCTTCGCCTCCGCCTGAACCGTGGTGAGCTCACGAACTAAACGCCTCACTCGACCTGGCCTTGCACGTCGTCTAGTCGCCGTCCTGGCAAGCTCCCGAGCTCGCCGCTGCCGACCATGGCACCGATGTGGTGTGAGCCACCGCAGCTCACATCCGCGCGCGTCTCCATGCTCAGCACCTCTGTAGGAAGCCAACACCACCGCCATCTGCTTTCCCAGCGCACCGCAGCCTCGCGCCCGCTTGAGCCAGAGCTCCGGCCGCCGCCTCTGTCGTCGCTGTCGTCCCTATAGGCCACCCCTGCTCCTGGTGATTGCCCCAGAAGATGCGCCACACCTCCAGCTCGCCTTAGACGCAAACCACGCGTGAAACGGTGCTCTGTAGCGCCGTTCCGAGCAACTCCGGCGCGCCACCGCCGTGCGTTTGGTCACCGGCGTTATTGCTGACGTGGCGCTGGTTTAGTTAGCACTAATGACCCCGCTAAACACCATAGAGCCATTGCCATGTGGGCCCCCATGCCTATTTAGGTTAATTTAATTTCTATTTAGATTAGTTCATAACCAGTGGGACCCACACGTCATCATTGACTTTGCTGACGTGGACATTGACCAGGCCCACCTGTCTGTGACCCTAGCTTACACTGTGTCACCAACGTGTGGACCCCACACGTCAGGTTTGACCTGGACCGTCCTGTTGACTAGCTGACGTCACAGTGATGCAGTGATGTTGTCATAAATGCTTTTATGGATTTTAAATAAATCAGAAATGGTTTATTTAATTCAGAAAATGTCCTAAACTTCCAAAAATCATAGAAATTCATCTGTAACTCCAAATGTAAAGGTTTATATTTGAAAAATTATCAGAAAAATGCAATCTATCCATCTGTACCATTTTCATGCATGAAAAACCAACTTATACCTGCTGTATAAGTGAAAACACATAAAGGGCATTTTAAATGCTTATGTTTGGAATTGCATTTGAATCCTTGATTCCAATGAGCTTCACTTAACTTGTTGTTAGTTGCATTAACACAATCCATAGCATCTTGCCATGTCACATTCATGCATCATATTGCTGCATTGCATTGATTGTGTTCTTCCTTGTTTGCCGGTATTTGCCCCCTCTTAGTAGACGTGGTTCCGACGATGAGTTCGATGACACCGATGAAGAGCTATACTATCTTCAGAAGTGCCAGGCAAGCAAAACCCCCTTGTTCATTCCGATACAATCCCACTCTCTTGCTCCTGCTCTCTTTTACTGCATTAGGACAACAATGATTCAACTGTTACATGCTGCGGTAGTTGAACCCCTTTTCTCTGCATGACTTGTCATTGCCATAGTAAATAGATGAAACCCACTAGCATGAGTAGGAGTTGTTTGAGCCCTGATGTGCCTACTCATTCATGCTTGTTTGTCATGCCTGCTACTGCTTAGAGTTGAGTCAGGTCTGATTCATCGGGGATGAATTGGAATGTGGTGAACATGTCCTACTGTTGAGAGCAAAGTGTGTGAACACGATTTGGTAAAGGTAGCGGTGGGAGGCCATGTAGGACTACATGGTGGGTTGTCTCCATGAAGCCGTCCTCAGGAACTGAGTTATGTGTTTGTGATCCATGAACAACTACTACCACACGTTGGGCCCTGAAATATGACCCCGCTCGACTTATTAACCCCCCTTGTCCTCTGTCCAGGAGCTGCAAGTAGTTTCTGGTGTTTGTAGTATGCTGGAGGCCGTGCGCAGCGCTGACCCGAGGGGTGGGCTGTGATGCGGTAGGCACGTGGCAAGGTGTACCGGGACGCCCGTTTGGTGCCTTGGTCAAACCCTGCAAACATCGTTCGGGGCCGTAAGTGGAAACCTCGGCCAAACTCCCTTCGGATGGAACCTGAATAGGCGATAAACCTGGACTAGGGACTTGTGTGGTTTGTCAGGTCGTGGTCTACACCCACGTCGGCTTCCGCTTGAAGTCTGCCGAGCACATGTCGTTGAAGGAAATATGCCCTAGAAGCAATAATAAAGTTATTATTTATTTCCTTATTTCACGATAAATGTTTATTATTCATGCTAGAATTGTATTAACCGGAAACATAATACATGTGTGAATACATAGACAAACAGAGTGTCACTAGTATGCCTCTACTTGACTAGCTCATTTATCAAAGATGGTTAAAGTCTCCTAACCATAGACATGAGTTGTCATTAGATAAACGGGATCACATTATTAGGAGAATGATGTGATTGACTTGACCCATTCCGTTAGCTTAGCACTTGATCGTTTTAGTTTACTGCTATTGCTTTCTTCATGACTTATGCATGTTCCTATGACTATGAGATTATTCAACTCCCGATTACCGGAGGAACACTTTGTGTGCTACCAAACGTCACAACGTAACTGGGTGATTATAAAGGTGCTCTACAGGTGTCTCCGATGGTACTTGTTGAGTTGGCATAGATCGAGACTAGGATTTGTCACTCCGATTGTCGGAGAGGTATCTCTGGGCCCTCTCGGTAATGCACATCACTATAAGCCTTGCAAGCAATGTGACTAATGAGCTAGTTGCGGGATGATGCATTACGGAACGAGTAAAGAGACTTGTCGGCAACGAGATTGAGCTAGGTATGAGGATACCGACGATCGAATCTCGGGCAAGTAACATACCGATGACAAAGGGAACAACGTATGTAGTTATGCGGTTTGACCGATAAAGATCTTCGTAGAATATGTAGGAGCCAATATGAGCATCCAGGTTCCGCTATTGGTTATTGACCGGAGACGTGTCTCAGTCATGTCTACATAGTTCTCGAACCCGTAGGGTCCGCACGTTTAACGTTCGGTATTGTGAGTTTATGTGATTTGATGTACCGAAGGTAGTTCGGAGTCCTGGATGTGATCACGGACATGACGAGGAGTCTCAAAATGGTCGAGACGTAAAGATTGATATATTGGACGGCTATATTCGGACACCGGAAGTGTTCCGGGTGGTTTCGGAGAAAACCGGAGTGCCGGAGGGGTTACCGGAACCCCCCGGGGAAGTATTGGGCCTTAGTGGGCCTGAGGGGAGAGAGAGGGCAGCAGCCCAGGAGGTCGCGCGCCCTCTCCCATGAGGAGTCCGAATTGGACTAGGGGAGGGGGCGCGGCCCCTCTTTCCCTCTCCCTCTCCCTCTCTTTCCTTTCCCTTCCCTCTTCCTAGTTGGACTAGGAAAGGGGAGTCCTACTCCTACTAGGAGGAGGACTCCCCCTCCTTGGCGCGCCCCAAGGGCCGGCCGGCCTCCCCCTTGATCCTTTATATACGGGGTTGGGGGCACGCTAGAACACACAAGTTGATTGTTCCAAGCCGTGTGCGGTGCCCCCCTCCACCATAATCCACCTCGATCATATCGTAGCAGTGCTTAGGCGAAGCCCTGCGTCGGTAGCAACATCATCACCGTCATCACGCCGTCGTGCTGACGGAACTCTCCCATGAAGCTCTGCTGGATCGGAGCTCGTAGGACGTCATCGAGTTGAACGTGTGCTGAACTCGGAGGTGCTGTGCGTTCGGTACTTGGATCGGTCGGATCGTGAAGACGTACGACTACGTCAACCGCGTTCTCATAACGCTTCCGCTTACGGTCTACGAGGGTACGTGGATGACACTCTCCCCTCTCGTTGCTATGCATCACCGTGATCTTGCGTGTGCGTAGGAAAATTTTGAAATTACTACGTTCCCCAATAGTCGTGTGCAGGTGATGTCTACTACACAACCTTCTTCTTGTAAACGTTGTTGGGCCTCCAAGTGCAGAGGTTTGTAGGACAGTAGCAAATTTCCCTCAAGTGGATGACTTAAGGTTTATCAATCCGTGGGAGGCATAGGTTGAAGATGGTCTCTCTCAAACAACCCTGCAACCAAATAACAAAGAGTCTCTTGTGTCCCCAACACACCCAATACAATGGTAAATTGTATAGGTGCACTAGTTCGGCGAAGAGATGGTGATACAGGTGCAATATGGATGGTAGATATAGGTTTTTGTAATATGAAAATATAAAACAGCAAGGTAACTAATGATAAAAGTGAGCGTAAATGGTATTGCAATGCTAGGAAACAAGGCCTAGGGTTCATACTTTCACTAGTGCAAGTTCTCTCAACAATAATAACATAATTGGATCATATAACTATCCCTCAACATGCAACAAAGAGTCACTCCAAAGTCACTAATAGCGGAGAACAAACGAAGAGATTATTGTAGGGTACGAAACCACCTCAAAGTTATTCTTTCGGATCGATCTATTCAAGAGTTCGTACTAGAATAACACCTTAAGACACATATCAACCAAAACCCTAATGTCACCTAGATACTCCAATGTCACCTCAAGTATCCGTGGGTATGATTATATGATATGCATCACACAATCTCAGATTCATCTATTCAACCAACACAAAGAACTTCAAAGAGTGCCTCAAAGTTTCTACCGGAGAGTCAACATGAAAACATGTGCCAACCCCTATGCTTAAGTTCACGAGGTCAAGGAACCCGCAAGTTGATCACCAAAACATACATCAAGTGAATCACGTCATATCCCATTGTCACCACAGATAAGCACATGCAAGACATACATCAAGTGTTCTCAAATCCTTAAAGACTCAATCCGATAAGATAACTTCAAAGGGAAAACTCAATCCATTACAAGAGAGTAGAGGGGGAGAAACATCATAAGATCCAACTATAATAGCAAAGCTCGCGATACATCAAGATCGTGCCAAATCAAGAACACGAGAGAGAGAGAGAGATCAAACACATAGCTACTGGTACATACCCTCAGCCCCGTGGGTAAACTACTCCCTCCTCATCATGGAGAGCGCCGGGATGATGAAGATGGCCACCGGTGAGGGTTCCCCCCTCCGGCAGGGTGCCGGAACAGGGTCCCGATTGGTTTTTGGTGGCTACAGAGGCTTGCGGCGGCGGAACTCCTGATCTATTATGCTCTCGGATGTTTTTAGGGTATATGGATATATATAGGCGAAAGAAGTCGGTCAGGGGAGCCACGAGGGTGGGGGGCGCGCCTCCCTGCCTCGTGGCTTCCTCGAAGCTTCCGTGACGTCTACTCCAAGTCTCCTGGATTGCTTCTGTTCCAAAAATAACTCTCCCGAAGGTTTCATTCCGTTTGGTCTCTGTTTGGTATTCCTTTTCTTCGAAATACTGAAATAGGCAAGAAAACAACATTTTGGGCCGGGCCTCCGGTTAATAGGTTAGTCCCAAAAATAATATAAAAGTGTATAATAAAGCCCATTAAACATCCAAAACATAATATATAATAGCACGAATACTTCGTAAATCATAGATACGTTGGAGACGTATCAGCAGGCGCTAAGTGGTGGAAACATGTGTGAACAAGTACACCCCTGCAGGGTTATAAATGATCTATTCGAATAGCCGCGTCCGCGGTAAAGGACTTCTGGGTTGCCTATACAGTTCATAGACAAGTGAAAGTGGATACTCTAAAATGCGCAAGGTAAGCGTGAGTGCTATGGATTGCGTTCTCGTAGGGAGACGGGAGCGGATCCATAGTGGTGTATTGGTTGGTGAATATGTGGACTCGTGTGCGCCACCTCAAAAGAGGTACTTGCAGACATAGTTCATGATAGCCACTGAGTCAAAGCTGGCTTGCTGCAGTTAAACCCCACCATCCCTTTGTTGATACTGATGCATATGTAGCTAGTTCTGATGTCAGTTTTGCTGGGTACATTTGTACTCCTGTTTGCTTAATTTATGTTTTCGCAGAGAGACTTCAGTCTCACTAGTAGTTCCGCGTGGACTTCGATGTTTAGCTTGTTACCTCAGCTACGATCTTGTGCCCTCGGCAGGGTCTTGTAAATAGTCAGGCTTCTCAGCCTTTTCATTTGTAGTTGTCTGTACTCAGACAAGTTAAGCTTCCACTTGTGCTTGTTGCTTGTATGACTTGAATGTTGGGTCATCAGACCCATGTTTGTAATATCTGGCTCCTCGGAGCCTAATGAATTAATACTTTGAGTTGTAGAGTCTTGTTGTGATGCCATGTTGTATTTGCACATATCGAGCATATTGTGTGTATGATTTGAAATGCTTGGAATGTGTGGGATCCGACAACCTAGTTGTTTATCCTTGGTAGCCTCTCTTACCGGGAAAAGTCTCCTAGTGCTTCCACTGAGCCATGGTAGCTTGCTACTGCTCCGGAACACTTAGGCTGGCCGGCATGTGTCCTTCTTTGTTCCTGTGTCTGTCCCTTCGGGGAAATGTCACACGATGTCTACCGGAGTCCTGTTAGCCTGCTACAGCCCGGATTCTCCGGAGTCCTGTTAGCCCAGCTGCTACAGCCCGGATTCACTCTCTGATGACCGACACGTTCGTTGTTGGGTCATGTATGCCTGTCCCTGTAAGTTAGTGCCACTTTGGGTTTACGACTAGTCATGTCGGCCCGGGTTCTTTGTCATATGGATGCTAGCGACACTATCATATACATGAGCCAAAAGGCGCAAATGGTCCCGGGCCAGGTAAGGTGGCACCCGTGGAATACCGTGCGTGAGGCCGCAAAGTGATATGATATGTTATATGCTAGATCGGTGTGACTTAGGATCGGGGTCCTGACAACCCAGGAGTTAGACGCCACCTTGGACGACTCCTACTACACCGAGGGTGCCTACTACTATGTGCAGGCCGCCGCCACCGACCAGGAGTAGTTTAGGAGGATCCCAGGCAGGAGGCCTGCGCCTCTTTCGATCTGTATCCCAGTTTGTGCTAGACATCTTATGTCAACTTGTTTAACTTATGTCTGTACTCAGATATTGTTGCTTCCACTGACTCGTCTATGATCGAGCTCTTGTATTCGAGCCCTCGAGGCCCCTGACTTTTAATATGATGCTTGTATGACTTATTTTATTTTTAGAGTTGTGTTGTAATATCTTCCCGTGAGGCCCTGATCTTGATCGTACACGTTTGCGTGTATGATTAGTGTACGATTGAATCGGGGGCGTCACATCAGCAAAGGTGGAAATCAAGAAAAAGCATCAAGTGTTGATGGTTGACAAGACCACTAGTTTCAAGTAAAAGGGCAAGGGGAAGAAATGGAACTTCAAGAAGAATGGAAAGCAAGTTGCCACTCCCATGAAGAAACCCAAAGCTAGACCTAAGCCTTAAACTGAGTGCTTCTACTACAAAGGGAATGGTCACTGGAAGCGGAACTGCCCCAAATACTTGGCGGATAAGAAGGATGGCAAAGTGAACAAAAGTATATTTGATATACATGTTATTGATGTGTACTTTACTAGTATTCATAGTAACCCCAGGGTATTTGATACCGGTTTCAGTTGCTAAGATTAGTAACTCGAAACAGGAGTTGCAAAATGAACAGAGACTAGTTAAAGGCAAGGTGACAATGTGTGTTGGAAATGATTCCAAGGTTGATAAGATCACCATCGCACACTCCTTTTACCTTCGGGATTAGTGTTGAACCTAAAATAAATGTTATTTGGTGTTTGCGTTGAGCATGAATATGATTGGATCATATTTATTGCAATACGGTTATTCATTTAAGTCAAAGAATAATTGTTGTTCTGTTTACATGAATAAAACCTTCTATGGTCATACACTTAATATAAATGGTTTATTGAATCTCGATCGTAGTGATACACATATTCATAATATTGATTCCAAAAGATGCAAAGTTGATAATGATAGTGCAACATACTTGTGGCACTACCGTTTAGGTAATATTGGTGTAAAGCGCATGAAGAAACTCCATTTGGATGGACTTTTGGAATCACTTGATTATGAATCATTTGATGCTTGTGAACCATGCCTCATGGGCAAGATGACTAAGACTCCGTTCTCCGAAACAATGGAGCAAGCCACTGACTTATTGGAAATAATACATACCGATGTATGCGGTCCGATGAGTGTTGAGGCTCGCGGCGGGTATCGCTATTTTTCTAACCTTCACAGATGATTTGAGCAGATATGGTATACCTACTTAATGAAACACAGGTCTAAAACATTTGAGAAAGTTCAAAGAATTTCAGAGTGAAGTGGAGAATCATCATAACAAGAAAATAAAGTTTCTACGATCTGATCGCAGAGGCGAATATTTGAGTTACGAGTTTGACCTTCATTTAAAACAATGTGGAATAGTTTCACAACTCACGCCACTTGGAATACCATAGCATAATGGTGTGTCCGAACGTCGTAACCGTATTTTATTAGATATGGTGTGATCTATGATGTCTCTTACCGACTTACCATGATCGTTTGGGGGTTATGCATTAGAGACTGCTGCATTCACGTTAAATAGGGCACCGTCTAAATCCGTTGAGACGACACCGTATGAACTGTGGTTTAGCAAGAAACCTAAGCTATCGTTTCTTAAAGTTTGGGGTTGCGATGCTTATGTGAAAAAGCTTCAGCCTGATAAGCTCGAACCTAAATCGGAGAAGTGCATCTTCATAGGATACCCCAAAGAAACTGTTGGGTACACCTTCTATCACAGATTCGAAGGCAAGATATTTGTTGCTAAGAATGGATCCTTTCTAGAGAAGGAGTTTCTCTCGAAAGAAGTGAGTGGGAGGAAAGTAGAACTTGATGAGGTAATTGTACCTTCTCTTGAATTGGAAAGTAGATCATCACAGAAAACCATTCCCGTAATGCCTACACCAATTAGTGAGGAAGCTTATGATAATGATCATGAAACTTCAGATCAAGTTACTACTGAACCTCGTAGGTCAACCAGAGTACGTTTCGCACCAGAGTGGTACGGTAATTCGGTTCTGGAAGTCATGTTACTAGACCATGACGAACCTACGAACTATGAGGAAGCGATGATGAGCCCAGATTCCGCGAAATGGCTTGGGGCCATGAAATCTAAGATGGGATCCATGTATGATAACAAAGTATGGACTTTGGTTGACTTGCCCGATGATCGGCAAGCCATATAGAATAAATGGATCTTCAAGAAGAAGACTGACGCTAACGGTAATGTTACTATCTACAAAGCTCGACTTGTTGCAAAAAGTTTTTCGACAAGTTCAAGGAGTTGACTACGATGAGACCTTCTCACCCGTAGCGATGCTTAAGTCTGTCCGAATCATGTTAGCAATTGCCGCATTTTATGATTATGAAATTTGGAAAATGGATATCAAAACTGCATTCCTTAATGGATATCTTAAAGAAGAGTTGTATATGATGCAACCAGAAGGTTTTGTCGATCCTAAAGGTGCTAACAAAGTGTGCAAGCTCCAGCGATCCATTTATGGACTGGTGCAAGCCTCTCGGAGTTGGAATATACACTTTGATAGTGTGATCAAAGCATATGGTTTTATACAGACTTTTGGAGAAGACTGTATTTACAAGAAAGTGAGTGGGAGCACTACAGCTTTTCTGATAAGTATATGTGAATGACATATTGTTGATCGGAAATGACGTAGAATTTTCTGGAAAGCATAAAGGAGTGTTTGAAAGGAGTTTTTCAAAGAAAGACCTCGGTGAAGCTGCTTACATATTGAGCATCAAGATCTATAGAGATAGATCAAGACGCTTGATAAGATTTTTCAATGAGTATATACCTTGACAAGATTTTGAAGTAGTTCAAAATGGAACAGTCAAAGAAGGAGTTCTTGCCTGTGTTGCAAGGTGTGAAGTTGAGTAAGAATCAAAACCCGACCACGGAAGAAAATAGAAAGAGAGTGAAAGTCATTCCCTATGCCTCAGTCATAGGTTCTATGAAGTATGCTATGCTGTGTACCAGACCTATTGTGTACCTTGCCATGAGTTTGGCAAGGGGGTACGATAGTAATCCAGGAGTGGATCACTGGACAACGGTCAAAGTTATCCTTAGTTACCTAAGAGGACTAAGGAAATATTTCTCGGTTATGGGGGTGATAAAGAGTTCGTTGTAAAGAGTTATGTCTATGCAAGCTTTTACATCAATCCAGATGACTCTAAGTCTCAATCTGGATACATATTGAAAGTGGGAGCAATTAGCTAGAGTTGCTCCATGCAGAGCATTGTAGACATAGAAAATTTGCAAAATACATACGGCTCTGAATGTGGCAGACCCGTTGACTAAACTTCTCTCACAAGCAAAACATGATCACACCTTAGTACTATTTGGGTGTTAATCACATGGCGATGTGAACTAGATTGCTGACTCTAGTAAACCCTTTGGGTGTTAATCACATGGTGATGTGAACTATTGATGTTAAATCACATGGCGATGTGAACTAGATTATTGACTCTAGTGCAAGTGGGAGACTGAAGGAAATATGGCCTAGAGGCAATAATAAAGTTGTTATTTTATATTTCCTTATATCATGATAAATGTTTATTATTCATGCTAGAATTGTATTAACCGGAAACTTGATACATGTGTGAATATATAGACAAAACAAAGTGTCCCTAGTATGCCTCTACTTGACTAGCTCGTTAATCAAAGATGGTTAAGTTTCCTAACCATAGACATGTGTTGTCATTTGATGAACGGGATCACATCATTAGGAGAATGATGTGATGGACAAGACCCATCCGTTAGCTTAGCATAATGATCGTTAAGTTTTATTGCTATTGCTTTCTTCATGTCTTATACATATTCCTTTGACTATGAGATTATGCAACTCCCGAATATCGGAGGAACACCTTGTGTGCTATCAAACGTCACAACGTAACTGGGTGATTATAAAGATGCTCTACAGGTGTCTCCGAAGGTGTTTGTTGGGTTGGCATAGATCGAGATTAGGATTTGTCACTCCAAGTATCGGAGAGGCATCTCTGGGCCCTCTCGGTAATGCACATCACTATAAGTCTTGGTTGGAGAGGCTCAGCCAAAGGTTTGAATACACACAAGTCTCATTCTTATTCTCCTTGGGCTAAGTTCAGTAGAACCCGCCCAACACTCGTGGTATATCTTGTGGTGATATCTAGACCGATACAGACTTATTCTTCGGCGAATCTACACTTTGGATACTTTGAATAACTCCTGACCTTCTATAGGATGCCAAGTCCTAAAGAATATCAAGTCCAAAATAGGCTCGATCAGATTTTTTTGGTGATGCTCAATCACAGTTCAATTTTGGTTCTCGGTGTTTTTCCTCACTAAGGATTTGTCTCAAATCGCTGTGAGGATGGTTACTCGGACAACACTTGTCTCGATTCACTTCAAGAAGCCAACTGCAAAATGGTTGGAGCTAGGCTGCTATTTGTAGCCGGCACATACACACATGCGCTGAAATGATCGTTGGAGACCAACGTGACACAACACGTGGCAATGGTCGGGTTTAAAACTGGAACTGACTGGAATAATTTGGGTGGCAAGTTTCCAACTCCTTAGCAAGGAATTTAACTTAGGTGTCTTGAAGATGTCACGATGAGTAGATTTTACCGTCATTTTGTACCGGTGTTTAAATAGGATATTCTCATATCACTTTGATTTGCCCACTAGAGAACTAATAAATGCAAAGGCTTGCAAATATCATTGTGTGTGTTTTGTTCCTTGCAAAAAAATGTATTTAGGTGGAAAATCAAGGCATATATGAGATAATCCGGAGAATAAGATCACTTCCATACAAGTAGGTGTGCACCAAAAGCAACAAAAGAAAAGTCAATGCGTACTACGACCGGTACCGGTCATACCAACGATTGTACCTGGTGCCACCGAGTCCGTGACATTATCCCTAAAAATATTGTGAAGGACCCGAGCAAAATTGCAACAGAGAAACCCTGAAACCATATTCTGTCCATCTGCACTATAGGAAGGAGAGGAAGACCCGACACTCATCTCCTCATCCATTCACATCTTCGCAACCGCGGCTCAACCGTCATCAATATCTCATCTACATTTCTATCTCCACCACTATGGCCTTCATCTCCATTAGATTACTTACTTGTAATCAAGATTCCATCGTGATCAGCGACATTGCAGGACCATCAATCGTTCATCTTCAACTAACCTTTTATACCATGTCATTTGCTTGTGATTCGATTGCAATTGAAGGAAATATGCCCTAGAGGCAATAATAAAGTTGTTATTTTATATTTCCTTATATCAGGATAAATGTTTATTATTCCTGCTAGAAATTTATTAACCAGAAACTTGATACATGTGTGAATACATAGACAAAACAAAGTGTCCCTAGTATGCCTCTACTTGACTAGCTCGTTAATCAAAGATGGTTAAGTTTCCTAACCATAGACATGTGTTGTCATTTGATGAACGGGATAACATCATTAGGAGAATGATGTGATGGACAAGACCCATCCGTTAGCTTAGCATAATGATCGTTAAGTTTTATTGCTATTGTTTTCTTCATGACTTATACATATTCCTTTGACTATGAGATTATGCAACTCCCGAATACCGGAGGAACACCTTGTGTGCTATCAAACGTCACAATGTAACTGGGTGATTATAAAGATGCTCTACAGGTGTCTCCAAAAGTGTTTGTTGGGTTGGCATAGATCGAGATTAGGATTTGTCACTCCGAGTATCGGAGAGGTATCTTTGGGCCCTCTTGGTAATGCACATCACTATAAGCCTTGCAAGCAATGTGACTAATGAGTTAGTTGCGGGATGATGCATTACGAACGAGTAAAGAGACTTGCCGGTAATGAGATTGAACTAGGTATAAGGATACCGACGATCAAATATCGGGCAAGTAACATACCGATGACAAAGGGAATGACGTATGTTGTCATTGCGGTTTGACCGATAAAGATCTTCGTAGAATATGTAGGAACCAATATGAGCATCCAGGTTCCGCTATTGGTTATTGACCGGATATGTGTCTCGGTCATGTCTACATAGTTCTCGAACCCGTAGGGTCCGCACGCTTAACGTTCGATGACGATTTGTATTATGAGTTATGTGTTTTGGTGACCGAAGATTGTTCGGAGTCCCGGATGAGATCACGAACATGACGAGGAGTCTCGAAATGGTCGAGAGGTAAAGATTGTTATATTGGAAGGTATTATTCGGACACCGGAGGGGTTCCAGAGTGTATCAGGTACATACCGGAGTACCGGAGGGGTTACCGGAACCCCCCGGGGAAAGATATGGTCCATAGGAGGGAGGCTAACCAGCCCACATGGGGCTGGTGCGCCCCCACAAGGGAGGAGGCCGAATTGGATTTGGGAAGGGGCGCCACCCCCCTTTCCTTCTCCTACTCCCTCTCCTTCCCCCCTTTCCCCCTCCATGAGAAGGAAAAGAAGGGGGGGGGGCAAATCCTACTAGGACTGGGAGTCCTAGTAGGACTCTCCCCTTATGGCGCGCCCCCTAGGGCCGGCCTCCTCCCTCTCCCTCCTGTATATACTTGGAGACATAACAATTATTCCAAGCCGTGTGCGGCGTCTCTCTCCACAGTTTGCTCCTCCGGTCATAGCGTCGTAGTGCTTAGGCAAAGCCCTGCGCGGATCACATCACCATCACCGTCACCACGCCGTCGTGCTGACGAAACTCTCCCTCGACCCTCTGCTGGATCAAGAGTTCGAGGGACGTCATCGAGCTGAACGTGTGCAGAACTCGGAGGTGTCGTACGTTCGGTACTAAGATCGGTTGGATCGTGAAGACGTTCAACTACACCAACCGCGTTAACCTAACGCTTCCGCTTTCGGTCTACGAGGGCACGTGGACACACTCTCCCCTTCTCGTTGCTATGCATCTCCTAGATAGATCTTGCGTGATCATAGTTTTTTTTTGAAATTGCATGCTACGTTCCCCAACAACAATGTGTGCGTAATTCGCTCTGGCTAAGGGGCGAGTCATAGCCCCGCAACCCAGTGCATGCGCAAGAAGGGATTGAAGGTATGGATTTCCATTATATTTTTATGTAATTGTTTGTCTCTTGTCTCTATCTCGATCTCAGGGCTTGCCAGTACGCGATACACCGAAGATCGGTATAAGGAGAGTTAAAGGACATGGAACAATGGAAGACTATATCAAAATTGGTGATAGTAATGCCAATATGGCAACCAGAACTAAATATATGGGGGGAGACATGATGCATTCATCAAGCACTAATGTGTTGGTCCGATTTATTCTTAATAACTGAGAAAACCCAATGAGTCCTCAATGCGATAGTAGTCGATCGTGGTGTCACAAGGATGCATCACCCACTTATTTATTTTCTCATTGTATATCTTATTACTTATTGATGCATTGTTGCTCTATCTATTTATAATCACGAGTCGCGTACACGGATGTAGGTGAAAATCTTAACTCTAGCCTATTTATTTACTGTTATAACCTCCACGATACTTTCTTGGTTCGGGAAACTCAAATGATTTGCGATAAAAAAGACTTCCAGACATTTCCTTACAAAGGTGAATTCAGTTTCTAGATCCGATAAATCCTAAGGTCTCTAGGGATGGCTATATATACATCCGAAATTGGATCAAAGGTAATCACTTAACTTCGACACCGAAGCTAAAAGAGTTGCTTGGAAGGAGATTTCCGAATCTAATTCGGCGGAGAAATATGTTGGATTGAACACAAACATGAAGACTTCGATCTTGCTTAACTTACGACTCAAATACAAAAGTCCACACAACAACTTCCAAGTCTTCAATGGCACTCAAAAACATCAATCTTCTCACAATATTTTTAGGGATCACCACCCACAAACTAAACCTAATTCTCATGGATTTTCACCTGCGTATAGTGAAAAATACATTAGCCCGTCAACTGCTTTATGGTTAATCATCCAAAATCCATTAAGGGACACTAAATACTAGATGCACTTACACAAGACTCCATAGTGTCGGTGAAATATTCTTGTTTGCAACATTTAGTTACATTGAACTAACCAAAGCTATACAAGACCAAAGCACACACTATGATCTCACCTCCAGTAAGGGGATTTGTGAAGGTTGAAGTTGTCGCATTGCTCGACATCACACTTATTAATCTCGTTTTTCTTTTAGAAAAAAGGTCAGAAAAGGCGGCCACAAATGCGAGAGTGTGATGCCCTACGGTCTTTCCATGGTAGATAAAAAACCTGAAGTTGTTCACTAGGTTGGATGAGCCACGTCTTACGGTGTCATGGCGGGATGATACAGTAGCATTGTGTGCATCCCATGAACAATTGGACAAGGAGACACCAATTTCTCTCGTACGCGTCGTAGTAGTTTATTGTTGTCACCTACTTGCTATTCCCATTTGCACAATATTTTGATTCGTGCTTCGAGAATTAGACCCCAAACACCCTCAGACAACTCTCCGTTTCCAAATAAATTGACCCCAACTCCCCATAAAGGGGAGGGGGTTTATGTGGGGTAGGGACAGGGGGTTCTGGTGGGGTGGGGTTGCATCTCCCCTAACAATTCCCCTAGTTGTGGTGGAGGCAACATTATGTCAAGGTTAGGCCTCCACCACACCTTAAAATATTTCACCTTCATGATATATACACCTCGGAGTTGATGAAATCTACACGCTCAGTGTTGGTTGTGTGCGTAGCTGCATGCGCCGGCCATACCTAAAAAAATAGTTCTACCTTCACTATTGTTTCCAAGCCGTGGCAGGTGACAATAGATGAAAATTTGATCCCCACGCCCGCCGCCGCCCTCTGCTCTAGCGAGCATGCTGCCCTGATACCAGTGACCATCGAGTCATCTGCCCATTCCGCATTCACCGGCACAACCCTACTCCTTCTTGACCATTCCTCGCCAAACCCGGTCGGGAGCTCCGACGCGTCGCTCGAGCCACCTCGATGCGTCGCCAACCCCACACTCCGCCGTGCTGCTCGAGCTACCTCGTGGTGCCGCGTGACCCCGACAGGTAAGAGAGCGGGAGAGAGGGAGAGAGTGACAAAAATAAATTTATTGGCCCATTGACAACGTCAGAAATTTACCTGGGAGTTGCAAAAGCACCCATACATATTTCTAGAAAAAACATTGAGACAACCCTAATAACACCCTATTAAAGAGATGATTTACTAGTAATTGTTGAACATAATGAATACTCCCTCGTCTTAGTGTGTTCATTCACTCATTTCTGTTTGGATGGAGTCTACATTAAAGTATCAAAAACATCTTCCATTCATCTTTGCCAACCGTTGAAGATTGTAAACGAAGGGGGCGGTAAACCACAGTGCAGGAGAAGCTGCCGTGCAATTCCATTCATCTTTTGCTTTTGGTTGGCCGACTAGCGGCGAAAGAAAGCTTCAGAAGAAGAAAGGCAGCATAAACGCGTGCACAGCGACAGAGCGTTGCGATCTTGCAGACTACAGCGTGCGTGCGGAGAAGCATCAAAGACTCCACATTTTACACGGAACCCCTCGTAGTTCTAAGTCCTCCCAAGCCTCCCCACGCCCCGCTTCCTCCCCTCTCTGTCCCCCCTCGCCCCCAATCTCGCGCGACGCCACGAAACCCTAGCCCCCAAATCGCTCGCCGGGGAGAGGGAGGGAGGGTGGGAGGCCGGAGACGGACGCCGTTCGCCGGCCCCGATGGAGGTGAAGCTGTGGAACGACAAGCGCGAGCGGGAGCTCCTGGAGAGCCTGGCCGACCTGTACGCGATCATCAAGGCCACGGAGAAGCTGGAGCGCGCCTACGTCCGCGACCTCGTCTCCGCCGCCGACTACGAGGCCGACTGCCTCAAGCTCATCTCCCAGTTCAACTCCCTCTCCTCCTCCCTCGCCGGGGTCGTCACCATCCCGCGCTTCGTGCAGGCCTACCGCCTCGACTGCCCAGCCGCCCTCAACCGCCTCGTCCAGTCCGGCGTCCCCGCCACCATCGAGCTCCGCGCCGCCACCGCCTCCTCCTCCGCGCCGCCCGCCACCGCGGCCTCCGCCTCCGCCATCGCCCAGTGCGTCCAGAGCTTCATCACCGCCATGGACGCCGTCAAGCTCAATATGCTCGCCAACGACCAGGTCCGCCCCCTGCTCCACGACCTCTCCACCTCCATGGGGAAGCTCGGTACCGTCCTGCCGCCCGACTTCGAGGGGAAGGTCAAGGTGAACGAGTGGCTCGCAAAGCTGCATAAGATGGGGGCTGGGGACGAGCTCACGGATCAGCAGGCCAGACAGCTCAATTTTGATCTGGAATCAGCCTATAGTGCGTTTATGGCCTCGCTTCCCACTGCTGGCCTGTGAACGATGATCGGCTTGGTTCAGAGTTGCTTCTTCTTTCTGTTTTGTCATGCTCTTGTCTTGCAATGGTATACATATGTGTAATTTGGCTCAAGCTATATCGTTTGTCGACAACAATGCCAATCTTATGGAAAGTTGCCCCCTACAGATCGATTCTTTCATACTGATTATAGGGACCCTTGATTGTATTCAGCGTACAGTGTGTTTATGGCCTCGCTTCCACTGCTGTTTGTGATCAAAGGATTGGTTTTGTTCTGATCTGTTTCTACTTTGTTACGATGTTGTCTTTTGATCACTACTGTGGGTGCTATATATGTATAATTTGGATTGCGTTCTATTCTTTGCCAATAACAGAGTGGATTTTACGAAGAATCCCCAGATGGATTCTTTTGCATAATTATTATATGTGGTGTGATGTTTCTCCGTGATGTCCATCAATGGTAGAATGCTTGCCTTTGTCCTTTCTATTGGATATGTTTCTTCTCGGTCAATAATATGGAGCAATAAGTGTCAATTTATATTTTACTGTCCTGTTGATATTAGATCTTTCAGTTTGCAAGAACAATCTCGTTTTAATCTAGGGCAGTTGGAGCTGATTGCATTGGTGTTTTCGCTTTGTGCACTTGCTTATCCTGGACTGGTCCAAAGATACATGGCTGTTCAGTTATGAAAATACAAGTCATGATGTGTCTACACTTGGATTTAACCAAATTGTATCATTGATTTGATAGTTTTGTACGTATAGTGTATTCCAACTGTGTACTTCTCGATATCAATAATGGTTTTGTAAGTTTTGCTTCTGAATTGTTCCTTTCTTTGTACTCTGTGGTCATTGGATCACTACTGCAGTGCCATCCATATGTGTAATTTGGATTATACTCTCTTGTTTGTCAATGATAAAAATGCATTTTTTGGGTGGAAAGTTGACTCTTATCGATGGATTCTGTTGCATATTGGCTATATACGGTACAATTGTACAATGTTCGTTTGTGATGTCCATTCAATGTAGAACACTTCTTCCTTAGGAAATGATAACTACTATTCCCTCTGTAACTTAATATAAGTCATTTTTTGACACTATCATGGACTCTAAAAACGTCTTATAAAAAGTTACAGAGGGGGTAGAACATATGCCTGTAATGCAGGTTATTTCTCTTAACATGCATATTCCTTAGACTGCTGGCCTGTGAACAATGATCGGCTTGGTTCAGAGTTGGTTCTTCTTTTCTGTTTTGTCATGCTCGTGTCTTGCAATGGTATACATATGTGTAATTTGGCTCAAGCTATATCGTTTGTGGACAACAATGCCAATCTTATGGAAAATTGCCCCCCTACAGATCGATTGTTTCATACTGATTATAGGGACCCTTGATTGTATTCAGCGTACAGTGTGTTTATGGCCTCGCTTCCAATGCTGTTTGTGATCAAAGGATTGGTTTTTGTTCTGAGCTGTTCCTATGTTTTCTACTTTGTTACAATGTTGTCTTTTGACCACTACCGTGGGTGCTATATATGTGTAATTTTGGATTGTGTTCTATTCTTTGTCAATAACAGAGCGAATTTTGCGAAAAATCCCCAGATAGATTCTGTTGCATAATTAATATATGTGGTGTGATGTTTCTCTGTGATATCCATCAACGGTAGAATGCTTGCCTTTGTCCTTTCTATTGGATATGTTTCTTCTCCGTCGATAATATGTAGCAATAAGTGTCAATTTATATTTCACTGCCCTGGTGTATTATGATCTTTCAGTTTGCATGAACACTCTTGTTTTAATCCAGGGCAGTTGGAGCTGATTGTACAGTGTTGGTTTGTGATGCCCATTCAATGTAAAATGCTTGCATATGCCTGCTAATCTACCAATTCTTCCTTAAGAAATGATAACTAATACAACATATATGCCTGTAATGCAGCTTATTTGTCTTAACATGCGTATTCCTTAAACTGGCTCACTAGTGTGCTTTCTTCCTTTACCAAATAGACATCCAAAACCTCTAAACAGGCTTATGTTTTATGAATGTAAATTTTATTTTTCTGATCTTTTGCTGTTCTTCCGCAATTTTTCTGAACTTTGGAAGCTGAATAAATTTTCAGATATTTTAACATGCCAAATTTGTTCCGGTTGAAAATCAATTCAAGTGCAATTTTCAGATGTGAACCTCAGATCTTCTACTGAATTATATGTGCGGGGAACAAAAGAAAAAGCTAATTATTATTCTGACATGCTTGGCAGGACATTTTTCCCAGGCTCATCTCACCTTCCTCTGGTTTGCGTTTTCACAGAACCCAGTCCGATGGTGAATCATATCATCTAGTTTGATGGAAATCGTGCTACCCATTTGCAAAATATACATGTTCATGGATTTCCTGTAGTCGAAGACCAATAGAGTCATATTTTATTCTTGCTCATAGCTTTCTGAACTGAAACATAGGGCCTGTTCGAAGTCTCTCCACTCCACGACTCAGCTCCCGGAGCGGGCGGAGTTCCAGTTGAAAACAACGGAGCGGAGAAACAGACGCTCCGCAGATTCTCGTATTTCTCGGAGTGGTGGATTGCCGAACAGGCACATAGTAAAATGGTAGAAGCAGGTAATGTAAGCCACCAGTTCATTGACTTTGTTGGTTTTGATGTGCTAACAGCAGGTCCAATATCACCATCTGATTATTCGAAACTACGAAACTATGTCAAGTGGTGCTCTTTGAACGGGCATTTCATAGTTTGATAACATGAAGGAACTGTCACTTGTTTTTATTTTATCAGTTGTAGCCTAGGCCACTTGCACATTTTTTATTGATTAGAGAGCTATCCAAAGTGGTTACTGTTTAATTTTTTTAGCGGGCCCAGCTCAGCTCAATTTAAGAAAAGATAAGTAGCTGGATCAGGGCTGTGTACATTGGATCATACCAATAGTCTTGTTGACCTGCTGCTTGGAGAGTTCTGCATCTCATTTTTCTTGTAATACGACACTAGCTTCAACCGGCCTCTCCAGCAACCTTGCATCCGCCATCGTTGCCATGCCGCTTCAGTAACTCTGATTCCAAGGTCCACCATCTGAGTGAGCTTCAGATCCTTCCATTGATGTTTTAACTTGTTGTTGCCCCCGCCCCTCTTTCTTTGACCTCTAGAAATACTTGTGCTGGAACAAAAGAACAAAGAAGACCTGCCCTTTGTGTTGTGTTTATTTTCCCTTTGCAGTTCACTAATTTATCTGTCATTTCCTATTTCTACAGGTTTTTCATCCGTTGCTGCTTCACCGTGTGTTTGCACCTCCAGAAGTTCCTTTGCTGTTTTAACTTGTTAGGTTCCCCCCTCTTTATCTTTTATTACTTCTAGAAATACTTCTGTGGCACAAAAGGAGAAAAAAAACTCTGCCCTTTGTGCTGTGTTTCTGTTCTCTTTGCTATTCACTAATTGATCTATTGTTTCCCACTTCTACAGGCTTTTCACCCATTGCTGCCTTGACCGCCAGTTTGCCCCTCCAGAAGCACTTCTGTCACCCTTCTTTTATTTATTTGGGTCATTCCATACTGAAAAAACAATAAGTCAAAAGCAAGAGGGGATAAAGTTTTTGCTCCTGTTTACCGTGATCTACCTGTTAATGTTCAGCCCATTTCCCCTGAATAAACGCTTCTTCATCTCCTCCTGCATCCAACTATCCAAGTAGCCACAACCCCACCCCCAAGAAAAAGGAAAGAGAGAAAAAAAATATCTGTCATTGGAGTTATGTTACCTGCTTGCCTGTTTATATCCTCCTAGCTTTCCCCCATTTTGTGTCTTTTGTCTTTACACTATACCCGATTCCGTGCATTCTCAGAAGTCAAGAAGCAGAAAAATACCCCCAAAAAATCGCAAATCCATGACAGGGGTTGCGCTGGTTGGTTTGCAATTGGCAGCATCTCCGATCCTGAAGAAGCTCCTCGCGGATGCTTCAAAATACCTTGGGGTTGACATGGCGAGCGAGCTCCATGAACTGGAGACCACCATCATGCCGCAGTTCGAGCTGATGATTGAAGCAGCTAACAAGGGCAATCACAGGGTCAAGTTGGACAAATGGGTCCAGGAGCTCAAAGAAGCCCTCTACAAAGCCGAAGACCTGCTGGACATGCATGAGTACGACCTCCTCGAGCGCAAAGCAAAGAGTGGGAGAGATTCCTCGCCACCCCGTGCCTCATCAACCAGCACTATTTTGAAGCCTCTGCGTGCTGCTTCTAACAGGTTATCTAATCTCCTCCCAAAGAACAAGAAGCTACTTCACCAGCTGAATGAACTGAAGGCCATTCTGGTGAAAGGCAGGGAGTTGCGTGAGCTTCTTTGCGTACCAGCTGGCAACAGTGCAGAGAGCCAAATTGTTCCTCAGGCCACGTCATTACCACCTCTGAAAGTAATAGGCCGTGACAAGGATCGCGATGATATAATAAACCTTCTTACTCAGCGGTTGTCGTTGAGGCTAATTCAGCTATATATGCGGGTTTGGCCATTGTCGGAGCAGGAGGTATGGGAAAATCCACCTTGGCACAACATGTTTACAATGACAAGAGGGTACAAGAACATTTTAATGTCAGGATGTGGGTTTGCATCTCACGCAAACTTGATGTCCATCGTCACACACGGGAGATTATCGAATCCGCAGCTAAGGGGGAGTGCCCACGTGTTGATAATCTGGATACTCTGCAGTGCCAATTAAGGGACATACTGCAAAAATCAGAGAAATTCTTGCTTGTGTTGGATGATGTTTGGTTTGATGATTCGAGTAGTCAGATGGAATGGGACCAACTGTTAGCTCCTCTAGTTTCTCAGCACAATGGAAGCAAAGTTTTGGTAACTTCTCGACGGGATACATTTCCTTCTGCTCTTAACTGTGAAAAGGTGCTCCGTTTGGAAAGCATGGAAGATACTCAGTTCTTGGCACTCTTCAAATACTATGCCTTCACCGGAGCACAAATCAGAGATCCTCCCTTGCTTGAAAGGCTAGAAGAGATTGCAGAGGAGATAGTTAAAAGGCTTGGACAGTCTCCTTTGGCTGCAAAAGTTGTTGGTTCCCAGTTGAAAGGGAAAATGAATGTTCCTGCCTGGAAAGATGCTCTAACTTTAAAAATTGAGAATTTAGGTGAGCCCAGAACAGCTCTGTTGTGGAGTTATCAGAAGTTAGATCCACGTCTGCAGAGGTGCTTTGTATATTGCAGCTTGTTTCCGCAAGGACACAAGTATAAAATTGATGAGTTGGTTCACTTGCTGATAGCGGAGGGGCTTGTTGATCCATGCAACCAGAACAGGAGAATGGTAGATGTTGGAAAGGATTACCTCAATGAGATGGTTTCTGGGTCTTTCCTGCAACCATTTTCTGATAGATTTGTGAAGACATACTACATTATGCATGATCTTGTTCATGATTTGGCAGAGTTGCTCTCTAAAGAAGATTGCTTCAGATTAGAAGATGATAAGGTGGCAGAAATACCATGCACCGTTCGTCATCTATCTGTTCGTGTTAAGAGTATGAAACAACATCAGCGCAGTATCTGCAAGCTACATCATTTGCGCACTGTTATCTGCATTGACCCACTTACAGATGATGTGAGTGATGTTTTCGATCAGGTACTGCAAAACTTGAAGAAGTTACGTGTACTCTATTTGTGCTTCTACAATAGTAACAAGCTACCTGAATCTGTTGGTGAGCTGAAGCACCTTCGGTATTTAAACCTCATTAGAACTTCCATTGCCGAATTGCCTGGATCATTATGTGCTCTTTACCACCTACAGTTACTTCTGTTAAACCATAAAGTTAAGAGTTTGCCTCACAAACTATGCAAATTAAGCAAGTTACGGCATCTTGAAGGGTATCAAGATCTGGGATACAGGATGTATGAAGTAGCTCTGCCTCAAATCCCTTATATAGGCAAGCTAACTTTGCTCCAGCATTTTAAAGAATTTTGTGTGCAAAAACAGAAGGGATGTGAGTTGCGGCAGCTCAGAGACATGAAAGAGCTTGGTGGCAGTTTAAGAGTCAGAAATCTCGAGAATGTCACTGGAAAGGGTGAAGCCTTAGAGTCGAAGCTATATCAGAAAAGTCATATTGGAAGCTTGAATCTTGTCTGGGGTTGCAATAATAGCATGAATGCAGATGATAGTTTACAGTTGGAGATTCTAGAAGGCTTGATGCCACCGCCTCAACTGAAAGGCCTGAAAATCAAGGGTTACAAATCTGACATGTATCCAAGTTGGCTACTTGAGGGTTTGCATTTTGAGAATTTGGAATCTTTTAAGCTCGTCAATTGCAGTGCGTTAGAAGGCCTGCCACTCAATACCGAGCTCTTCAGGCATTGCTCTGAACTGAAGCTCAAGAATATCTGGACTCTGAAAACATTATCTTATCTTCCAGCAGCCCTCACGCACTTAACAATTAGCAGTTGCCCACTGCTTATGTTTATTGCCAGTGATGAGCTAGAACAGCATGATCAGAGGAAGAACATCATGAGAACAGACTACTTGGCATCACAACTTGCTTCATTGTGGGAGGTGGATTCCAGATCGCATATTAATATCAAGAGAGCATTATCGTCAGAACATTCATCTCTGAAGCAAATGATGACATTAATGGATGCTGACATGTCACATCTTCAAATCATTGCAAATGCTGTAGAAAGAGAGAACGGTGAGGTAATGCTGAAAGATGATACCATCAACGCATGGATATGTTGCCACGAGCAGAGGCTGAGATTCATTTATGGAAGAAGCATCAGCTTGCCCTTGGTTCCACCATCTGGTCTTCGTCAACTTCATCTTTCTTCATGCAGTATGACAGATGGGGCATTAGCTGTTTGCCTTGACGGTCTCACGTCACTGAGACGTTTGTCCTTGATGGAGATCATGACTTTAACTACATTTCCATCACAAGTGGTTCTCCAACATTTGACAAAGCCCAACGACCTTTACATTTCATCCTGCTGGTGTCTCAGATCATTAGGGGGGTTACGAGCTGCTACCTCTCTTTCAGATATTCAATTGTTTGACTGCCCTTCTTTAGACTTGGCACATGGAGCAAATTTTTTGCCATTATCTCTTGGGAAGCTCCGTATACAGCGGTGCATGGTTACAACTAATTTCTTCAGTTGTGACTTGCCATTCCTGATGAATCTTTCCATGTTTGGGTGCAGAAGCTCTGCATCCTTGTCGATTGGTCACCTGACCTCCCTTGAATCACTATCACTAGGAGGTATCCCTGATCTGTGCTTTCTTGAAGCACTGTCTTCCCTGCAACTTCGCTATGTACATTTGACAGACGTCCCGAAGCTCGACGGGAAGTGCATTTCACAGTTCCGGGTACAAAAATCACTATATGTTAGCAGCCTTATGATGCTCAACCACATGCTCTCGGCTGAAGGTTTTACAGTTCCACCATTTCTGTCTCTTGAAGGATGCAAGGAGGCATCTGTTTCATTCGAAGAATCAACAGATTTCACATCTGTCAAGTGCCTCAGGTTACGTGATTGCGAAATGAGTTCCCTGCCAAGAAATCTGAAGTGCTTCTCCAACCTGACGAAACTCGAAATCCACATGTGTCCCAATATATCACCTTTACCAGATCTGCCATCCTCCCTCCAGCACATAGTCGTGTGGAATTCTGAACTCCTGCAGAAGAGCTGCAGAGCACCTGACGGGGAAGCTGGCCAAAGATTGAGCATATCCGCTGGAAGGAATTCACAGAATTTCCACACTTGCAACTATAAAGAGAAAAGGTACAATATTCCCCCAGTGCCTTTGCAAATATGAACTTTTTAAATATTTGTTTTTATCTTTCTCTTTCAAATACTTCATTTGTTCCAAAGTTCCATTCGTTTATTTATTTCATGCAGCAGGACCAACATCTTTCCCCTCCAATGATCTCGTCTCCACCCGCTGCCTGTCAGGGGTTGGAGTGCCTCAATCTCACTTGCACTTCAGCTCTCTCCATCGCCTTTGTCGATCGCTCCATCTGTCACTCTTCCTCTGAATGGGCCCACCACTAGTGTTGCGGCGCTTGTCTAAATTTGAATCTCTTCCACAATTGTTGTCGTTAATTTGTTATCCTGTGTCGGCGTGTTACTTTTGATTGGTGGTGCTTGTAACAGTTACCCCTTGTGTACTGAGATGCACTAGCATCCAATAGTTTCATGTACATTCAATAATCTCATCTAATAATTTTGGACCCTGATAAGTGTCGAACGTCAGGTACGAGCACATGGTAACTCCGAACATTTTTGAGGGCAAGTTTAGTTACGTGCGGATGATAACTTTAGTTCGCAAGCATGGCAACTTTCGCATTTCAGTTTATTTTTGACAGAAATTTGCCTGTGTATCACTGGAATTTGCCATCCTTATATGATTGAAATTGTCATCGAAAAACGTCAGGGCCGGAGTGCCACGCACCTGACGTGTGGCACTTACCATTTTGGTAATTTTGTGGAGGGCTAAGCTCCATAATTCCGTATTGTAGCTGAACTTTCTGCAGTTACTTTTGGAAAGGTAATTGGAGGACCCTTTGTCAAGACTGAGTGAATAGTTAAATGTGCTCACTGGGAAGTGAAGACATCGCTGTCGACTAGCAGTCCCGGTGAAAAGCTTTGCCAGAATGGTGGTCGCAGTGTGATTCAACGAAAGCACAACGGGGCGCCAACAGTTTGGGCTGGTTCGGACTGGAACTGAAACTGAAGCAAGACGAGGCACATTTTGTTGCTCAGAGACGTGTGACCTTTTCTTGAAGAATCTTGTTTTGGATACAATGGAGTACTTTGAAAATATGAACAGGAATAAAGCAATCGACAGGAATGGACAATCTCTGGAGAGAGGAGAAGGCAAGGTAGGATCATTTGGGACAGTAAACAATTACAGTGGCCAAGCCCTGGTGCACGGTTAGCTGAACAGAAGGGCCATAGGCCATCAAATCTTGATGCTGGTCCCTGCCGTACGTTCCTTCCATTCTGGCTACCACCTCGCCGTCCACGTCTGCGATGCCACCCTGTCTCGGATCCTCCACAAGTTGCCCCGGTGAATACCGAAAGGATTTCACCTGCAGAAGGCAGAAGCAGTGGAAAACAAATTCAACACTGTAAGTTGATAATCAGGTTGACAGGGAAAAGATGGCTATAACCTTGAGATATGTAACATGTGCCAAAGCCAAAAGATCAAGCCTTCGGACAGTCTTTCAGTAGGACTGCATCCATGTAGCTACCTGAGAACTGGATTGCAACCACACACAAATTACACCAATACTTATTCTTGGCCATCGCTTGCAGAGATAAGGCCTTGATCGTGGTCGTGGTGGAGAAACAGAAAGAGACTACCAGCTCCCAGTGCACCTCTGGATCAGATATTTTGCTCTCTTGTCTTGCTGTTTGGTGAGCTCTGGTTCTGATTTCTCTTGTATTACAACACTTCTCCAGTCCTCCTCGTTGGCAACCTTGCATTACCGTCGCCGCCGTGGTGGCTCCAGCAACGATTCTGTCCTTCACTCCTTCACCTCTGTAAGCATTCCAACCTTCTATGCTATTTAGTTTCCCCTGTACAGATAGTTCCGTCCGCACAAAAGAAACAAATTTGCTTGCAGGGCTCTGCTTTAATTTTTCTTTTCTTTTCTAACATACTGCAGTAGACTAATTTGTTTTGTTGTTCTCCGCTCCGACGGATATTTTCATCTAATTGATGTATCCCATTGTTTGCCTCATGAAGTCTTTCTAATTCCCTGCCATTTTGTCTATTTACACAGCAGCCAAGATCTTTGTGTTCGCAGTGCAAAAGCCATTTTCCAATCCCCAACGAGCAGTCCCCTGTGATTCCATGACTGGGGTGGCGCTGGCTGGCTTAAAGTTGGCTGCATCGCCAATCCTGAAGAGGCTCCTCGCTGATGCCTCAACGTTCCTTGGGGTGGACATGGCAAGTGAGCTCCATGAACTGGAGACCACAATTATGCCGCAGTTTGAGCTGATGGTTGAAGCAGCTAACAAAGGCAACCACAGGGTCAAGTTGGACAAATGGGTCCAAGAGCTCAAAGAAGCCTTCTACAAGGCTGAAGACCTGCTGGACATGCATGAGTATGACCTCCTTGAGCGCAGAGCAAAGACTGGGAGAGATTCCTCGCCACTGTGTGCCTCATCCATCAGCACTATTTTGAAGCCTCTGCGTGCTGCATCTAACAGGTTATCCAATGTTCACCCAAAGAACAAGAAGCTACTTTTCCAGCTGAATGAATTGAAGGCCATTCTAGCGAAAGGGAAGGGGTTCTCTGAGCTTCTTTGTTTACCAGGTGGTAACAGTGCAGAGAGGCCCATTATTCCTCAGGCCACATCATTACCACCTCTGAAAGTAATAGGTCGTGACAAGGATCGCGATGATATAATAAACCTTCTTACCGAGCCGGTTGCTGTTGAAGCTAATTCAGCTGTATATGCGGGTTTGGCCATTGTAGGAGCAGGAGGTATGGGAAAATCCACCTTGGCACAACATGTTTACAATGACAAGAGGGTACAAGAACATTTTGATGTCAGGATGTGGGTGTGCATCTCACGCAAACTTGATGTCCATCGTCATACACGGGAGATAATCGAATCCGCAGCTAAGAGGGAGTGCCCACGTCTTGATAATCTGGATACTCTCCACTGCCAATTAAGGGACATACTGCAGAAGTCAGAGAAATTCTTGCTTGTACTGGATGATGTTTGGTTTGATGATTCGAGTAGTCAGATGGAATGGGACCAACTGTTAGCTCCCCTGGTTTCTCAGCACAAGGGAAGCAAAGTTTTGGTAACTTCTCGACGGGATACATTTCCTTCCGCTCTTTACTGTGAAAAGGTGCTCCGTTTGGAAAGCATGGAAGATACTCAGTTCTTGGCACTCTTCAAATACTATGCCTTCACTGGAGCACAAATTGGAGACCCTCCGTTGCTTGAAAGGCTAGAAGCGATTGCAGAGGAGATAGCTAAAAGGCTTGGACAGTCTCCGTTGGCTGCAAAAGTTGTTGGTTCCCAGTTGAAAGGGAAAATGAATATCTCTGCCTGGAAAGATGCTCTGACTTTAAAGATTGACAACTTAAGTGAGCCTAGAATGGCTCTGTTGTGGAGTTATCAGAAGTTAGATCCACGTCTGCAGAGGTGCTTTGTATATTGTAGTTTGTTTCCAAAAGGGCACAGGTATAACACTGATGAGTTGATTCACCTGCTCATAGCGGAGGGGCTTGTTGATCCGTGCAACCAGAACAGGAAAATGGTAGATGTTGGAAAGGATTACCTCAATGAGATGGTTTCTGGGTCTTTCTTGCAACAATTTCTGAAAGATTTTTGGACACATACTACATTATGCATGATCTTCTTCATGATTTGGCAGAGTCGCTCTCTAAAGAAGACTGTTTCAGATTAGAAGATGATAAGGTGACAGAAATACCATGCACCGTCCGTCGTCTGTCTGTTCGTGTTGAGAGCATGAAACAACACCAGCACAGTATCTGCAAGCTACATCATTTGCGCACTGTTATCTGCATTGACCCACTTACAGATGATGTGAGTGATGTTTTCAGTCAGGTACTTCAAAACTTGAAGAAGTTACGTGTACTCTATTTGTGCTTCTACAATAGTAACAAGCTACCCAAATCTGTGGGTAAGCTGAAACACCTTCGGTATTTAAACCTCATTAAAACTTCCATTGCCGAATTGCCTGGATCATTATGTGCTCTTTACCACCTACAGTTACTTCTGTTGAACCATAAAGTTACGAGTTTGCCTCAGAAACTATGTAAATTAAGCAAGTTGCGGCATCTTGAAGGGTATCGTGATCTGGGATACAGGGTGTATGAAGTAGCTCTGCCTCAAATCCCTTATATAGGCAAGCTAACTTCGCTCCAGCATGTTGAAGATTTTTGTGTGCAAAAGCAGAAGGGGTATGAGTTGCGGCAGCTCAGAGACATGAAAGAGCTTGGTGGCAGTTTAAGAGTCAGAAATGTCGAGAATGTCACTGGAAAGAATGAAGCCTTAGAGTCGAAGCTATATCAGAAAAGTCATCTTGGAAGCTTGGCCCTTGTCTGGAGCTGCAATAATGGCATGAATGCAGATGACAGTTTACAGTTGGAGATTCTAGAAGGTTTGATGCCACCGCCTCAACTGAAAGGCCTCGAGATCGAGGGTTACAAATCTGCCACATATCCAAGTTGGTTACTTGAGGGTTCGTATTTTGAGAATTTGGAATCTTTTAAGCTTGCCGACTGCAGTGCCTTAGAAGGCCTGCCACTCAATACCGAGCTCTTCAGGCATTGCTCAAAACTAGAGCTCGAGAATGTCTCGACTCTGAAAACGTTATCGTGTCTTCCAGCAGCCCTCACATGCTTATCAATTAGCAGTTGCCCACTGCTTATATTTATTAGCAGTGATGAGCTAGAACAGCATGATCAGAGGGAAAACATCATGGGAACAGACTACTTGGCATCACAACTTGCTTCGATATGGAAGGTGGATTCTGTATTGGGAATTAAGGAAGTATTATCGTCTGAACATTCATCTCTGAAGCAAATGATGGCATTAATGGATGCTGACATGTCACATCTTCAAACCATTGCAAGTGCTCTAGAAAGAGAGAACGGCGAGGTAATGCTGAAAGATGATATAATTAAAGCATGGATATGTTGCCACGAGCAGAGGCTGAGATTCATTTATGGAAGAAGCATCAGCTTGCCGTTGGTTCCACCGTCAGGTCTTTGCCAACTTCATCTTTCTTCGTGCAGTGTTACAGATGGGGCATTAGCTGTTTGCCTTGGCGGCCTCACGTCACTGAGAAGTTTGTTCTTAGCACAGATCATGACTTTAACTACACTTCCGCAGCAAGTGGTCCTCCAACATTTGACAAAGCTGGACTTTTTGTTCATCAGATATTGCTGGTGCCTCAAGTCATTAGGAGGCTTACGAGCTGCTACCTCTCTTTCAGAAGTTAGATTGATTTCCTGCCCTTCTTTAGACTTGGCACATGGAGCAGGTTTATTGCCGTTGTCTCTTGAGGAGCTCTGTATATATGAGTGCATGGTTGCAGATAATTTCTTCAGTAGTGACTTGCCGCACCTGAAAAGTCTTAGCATGTATGGCTGCAGAAGCTCCACTTCCTTGTCTATCGGTCATCTGACTTCCCTTGTATCCTTATCAGTGGGAGGTTTCCCTGATCTGTGCTTTCTTGAAGGCTTGCCATTCTTGCAACTTCACCACGTACATTTGACAGATGTCCCGAAGCTCGTTGCGAACTGCATTTCACAGTTTCGGGTGCAGCAATCACTCTATGTTAGCAGCCTCGTGATGCTCAACCACATGCTCTGGGCTGAAGGTTTTACAGTTCCACCATTCCTATCTCTCGAAGGATTCAAGGAATCATCCGTTTCGTTTGAAGAATCTGCAAAATTCACATCCGTCAAGTGCCTTAGATTATGTGGGTGTGAAATGAGGTCCCTACCAGGAAATCTGAAGTGCTTCTCTAGTCTGAGGACACTCGATATCTATGACTGCCCCAACATATCATCTTTATCAGATCTGCCATCCTCCATCCAACATATATGTGTTTGGCGTTGTGAACGCTTGAACGAGAGCTGCCAAGCGCCTGACGGAGAAAGCTGGCCAAAGATTGCGCATATCCGCTGGAAGGATTTCAGATGAACTGTTGTTCGGATTCACAACTTACAAATAAATGGAAAGGTAAATGATCCACCGGCCTTTGCAAAAAGATAGTCTTTTTGATGTCTGCAAAAACAAAAGATAGCCTTTCGTAATAGTTATTATTTCATTTTTTATCTTTCATATGCTTCATTTATTTCAAAGTTGCATTTATTCTTTTGTTTCAAACAGTAGGCGCGAGATCTATCCCCTCTGGTGACCATGTCTCCACTGCGTGTCAAGAGTTGGAGTGCCTCAAGCTCACCCACCCTTCAACTCTCTCGGCATTGCCACTACTGCCGACCCCTCAGGATCCCTTCTACGTTGATTACTGAATGCATAATTCTTCCACTTTCTCCACCCCCTGGACTGAGAACACGTTTCTAAATTTGAATCTTGTTCTATAGTTATTGCCGTTGTGTTGTTATCCTGAAGTGTTGCTTCTGATTGGTGATGCTTGTACTAGCAGTTATCCCTTGTGTGCTGAGATGCACTTGGATGGTTGTAACAGTTATCTATCCCTTGTTAGCTGAGATTCACTTAGATATCCCATGTACTTCTGGAGGGCTAATTCCATATTGTAGATGAACTTCTGCAGTTAGTCTTGGATGAAGGTAATTGGAGGCCTCTTTGTCAAGACTGAGCGAATAGTTGAATATACACTTGCTTTGAAGATGAGAAACGTGAAGTCTGAAGAAGTTGCTAGCGACAACCAATTCAGACTCACAACTATAAAGAAAAAGGTAAAGTTTTCCCCAGTGCTTTTGTGAATATGAACTTTTGTAATATTTGTTTCATTTTTTTATCTTTCAAATGCTTCATTATTTTCAAAGTTTCATTCGTTCATTAATTTCATTCAGCAGGCCCAACATCTTTCCCCTCCAGTGACCTCGCCTTCACCTGCTGCCTGTCAAGTGGAGTGCAGTGCCTCAATCTCACTTGCACTTCAGCTCTCTCTGCCGCCTTGGACTATTGCTGCATGCTCGCTCTTCCTTCTGAACGGCTCCACCACCAGTGATGCAACACTTGTCTAAATTTGAGTATCTGTTCTACAGTTATTGTCGTTCATTTGTTATCCTGTCTTGGCGTGTTACTTTTGATTGGTGATGCTTGTAAAAGTTACCCCTTGTGAACTTGAGATGTACTAGCATTCAATAATTTCACGTATTACCTCCGTGTCTAGATAAATCTAAGACAAGCTTCTTGGGACAGAGGGCGTAGTAGTACTTCTGGAGGGTCGAGCTCCATAATTCCGTATTTTAACTGAACTTCTGCAGTTACTTTTGGATCAAGGTTATTGGCGGCCTCTTCGTCAGGACTGAGTGAATATAGTTAAATGCGCTTACTGGGAAGTGAAGACATCGCTGGCGACTAGCAGTCCCAGTGAAAAGCTTTGCCAGAATGGTGGTCGCAGTGTGATTCAACGAAAACACAACGGGGCGCCAACAGTTTGGGTTGGTTGGGGCTGGAACTGAAACTGAAGCAAGACGAGGCACACTGTGTTGCTCAGAGACGTGTGACCTTTTCTTGAGAGAATATTGTTCTGGATACAATAGAGTACTTTTTAAAATATGAACAAGAATAAAGCAATTGACACAAACAATCTCATTTGGGACGATATACAGTGGCCAAGCCCTGGTGCACGGTCAGCTGAACAGAAGGGCCATAGGCCATCAAATATTGATCCTGGTTCATGCCGTACGTTCCTTCTCCTCTGGCAACCACCTCGCCGTCCACGTCTACGATGCCGCCCCTTTTCGGATCCTCCACGAGCTGCCCCGGCGATAACCGAAAGGATTTCACCTGCAAAGTCAAACTAGTAAGAAAAAATTCTACTGATGAACCACTGTATGGAAGAAGGTTGGCACGGTGTTTGAACTGCTGTAAGTTGATTATCAGGTTGACAGGGAAAAAATGGCCGACCTTGAGGTACGTAACATGTGGCGATTTCACGTAGCTCCCATCGCTCATCTTCAGCAGCAGAGCCAAAAGATCAGCCTTCGGACAGTCTTTCAGTATCACCGCGTCCATGTAGCCATCTGAGAACTGCATCACAGCCGCAACCATGCATGTCGCACAAATTAAACCAGCACTTGGTTTTGCAGAAGCAAATGGAGCTTGATCAGATTAGCATTGGGAAACAAAGACAAAATATTACCTTGGCTTCAGGAGCTGCCATGGCGTTCTCGGCAGCCCATGGCACGTTGTAGACGCACACACCCACAAACGGGCCATCGATGGATCTCCAGTCTGAACCTTGAAACTCGGCCCTAGGACCTTGATAAGAGCACACCCGAGACTCGCCGTTTTGCTCCACGATGGGAGTCTCGGATTGCTTGACAGGATCTCCGTATGCCTCGTAGCCCGGGGCAGGCACGAAGTGGACACTTCCGCGGTATCGGCGCAAGTTCATTATGCGAACCAGAGCCTGGGATCAGTCAAAAAGAACTCGTTACAATGTGAGGCATCGGTTTGCCAAAGATTTCAAGTTATTACAAAGGAACCAAGATTATACGCACATAAAAGTCGAACCGCGCGCTCCCCATCCACCTGTATTTCTCGGACTCGATGTCAACATCCGCCACCAAACCTGGAATTTTTCTGAAAGAGTCAGATCAAGCATCCGCAGAAGCTCCATTGGAATTTGACAGACATTGTTGAGTTCATGGTTGCGTACCCCAGGTGGTTGACAGCACGCTGAAAACAATCTTCTCCCCTTGCGCTATAGTGCAAACATCCAAGGCCTGCTTGTGACCTGTGCAACGAGAGAGTTGTTGTTTCCATCAGATTTCTCTATTTGAAACTGCCGTGGAAACTTATATTATGTGCCTGAAAGCATACTATGACCTCTGATAATGGCAAATACGGCGTCTGAAACTGAGCACGTCTCGCTGGCAGCATGCAGAAGCGATTTGGCCATGCCGTTTCCTGTGCCTGCATAAATAACAAGCCAGCACACATGTTTGAGCACTTTCAGAAACTTTTGGTGCTACTAGTGTCTGACCAAAGATCGATTGTTATTCAGCCAAAAAAAAAGATCAGTTGTTTTTACCAGCTGGAACTACCCCAATTGGCATTTTTATTGCTTCCTCCCAGTCTGATCTTTGCAGAATCCCATTCACAAGCTACATGCCAGAAATGTCAGCGTGAGAAGAAAAAAAGTAGGAATCTTACAGCATGTACGACATTTCTATGTTTTCTTAGTAGATTTTTTTCTGCGAATGAGTATATTTGAAGGCACTAAAAACTGCTCGAGCTAAAAATTGCATCAGATGCTGTTAATATCTCTCTGTTTTTTTTTCGTTTATCGCCAGCCTTCCAGACAAGATGATCAAGTGAGATCCATCCATTACCACTATTATGTGAAGTCAACTCGCAGCTGCATATCGGATGCCAACCACTGGAGTCAACGCTGTGGATTCGACCCCTGTCATGCCGTGCCATGCCACAACCATGCAAACCTAAACATGGTATAGAATATTGCGTGTTACCAACCTCCACGAGGACGCCATCGCCGCTGACGCAGACGATCCCGTCGTATCTCGCAAGGTCCAGAGAGGACGCCACCTCCCGGGCATGCCCCCGGTACCGGGTCTCTGAAACAAATTAACAAAACCACGGACCAGACGGATCAAAATAACCGCAAGAGCCAAGAATGTAGGAGAAGAAGATCAATTCAAAAAACCATGGAGAACCTTACCTTGCATTGTGACTTCGACGCCGGCGGCTTCGAGCAGGGGCTTGATTTCTGCCTCGTAGATCTTGCTTGCCCGTCTTTTGCCGCCGTAGGGGTTGATGAGGACGAACAATCTCTTGGGCCGCCCTATTATCACATGTTCATCACAAAATATGAATCGTTTACGCAAATGGAGCATCGCATTATAAATAGAACCAGCTGATATAATCCCATAAAAAGTTACTAGTTGATAAAACAGAGGAGCAGCTCGTCACATCTACTCCTCCGTTCCTAAATATTTGTCTTTCTAGAGATTTTAAATGGTCACCACATACGGATGTCTATAGACATATTTTACAGTGTAGATTCACTCATTTTGCTCCGTATGTAGTCATCATTTGAAACCTCTAGAAAGACAACTATTTAGATTTAGGAACGGAGGGAGTAGATTGGAGAAGCAGTGTACATCGTCAGAGGAATCGAAAAATCCGAGACAGTTTGGGCTGGTCGCGTGGTGACCGGCACGACGGACGGAGGCACCAAAGGCACGTACCGAACGAGTCCAAGCAGCCCCGTAGCGTCCCGCCCCAGGCCGCGGCCGCGCCCTCGCCGTCGGCCATCTCGAACACGTACTCCCTCCTGCGCCTCTTCCCTCCAGCCTTGGCGCACGGCGGAGGTCTCGCCGCGTCGTCCGCCACGAAGGCCCTGACGACGACCTCCTTGCCGCTCGCCACGGCTCCGAGCACGTCGGCCTCCAGCGAGAGGCTCCTCTCCGCCGTGGCTCCGGCGCAGTGCCACCGGAGCTCGGGGCAGCCGCCTGTGGTGGTGGAGAGCGTCGCTTCGGCCGGCGTGCCGTTCACGCGGACCTTGGTCGTGGCGCCGCCGGTGGCTTGCCGGTCTTCCATGGCGGGGGGAGAGAGCTAGAAGAGCGTGAGATGCGAGATGGATTTTTTTTGGCGCCGAGTTGGGCCCGCGCGGCAGGGCGGAGGAGTTGGAGATAGCTTGGAGGGAGATATGGAGATGCGGATCGATCGACCGACCCGTCTACGTACGCGTGGGTTCCCGACTTGCGTGCTGCTCGCGGGCTCCAGTGATAGGCTTGTTGCCGAGTATTTTGGACAAGAAAGAAAATGTACGTTATCTTTTACTTCTTTTTTTCCTTTGGAAAAGAAAACGTACGTTGTCAATAGAGCGTTTTAAAACTTTTTTTTCAAGAAAACCTCCGATTTATTCATGATGCCATGATAGTACAAAGAACACAGAAATAACAAAAATTACATCCATATTTGTAAACCACCTAGCGACAACTACCAGCATTGGAGCGACCCGAAGGCGCGCCGCCGACCGCCGTAATCGTCCCTACCTCACTAGAGCCGAACCAAACTTGTTGCACCAGATGGGAAGATGTTATGCTAAGGTCCCACAGGACCAACGCATCAGAGTAGCAACCGTCGTCAATGAAGAGAAATATGGTAGATCAAAACGATCCAACCTATAGAGTATAGACACATGAACGAAGAAGAACAAAGACTGGATCCAAGCAAATCCACCGAAGACCAACACCAACCGAATACCGCGAGATCCACCGGAGACGTACCCCCACACGCCCTCCTACGACGCTAAAGGCATCACCAAAATGGGGGCTAGGCGGAGTGAACCTCATTTCATCTTTAGGGAGTTGCCACGGTTTTGTCTTCCTGAGCATGACACAAACCCTAAATGAACTCACAAAACACCTAAAAATGGAACAAGATCCCTCCCCCCGGCAATGGCTGAGGTCCACCACGCCTCGATGGCCCTAGGGCCTCCGGAGACGAGGCAGGCTGGAGCCGGCGGGAGGCAGAGGAACCCTAGCTCCGATGGTTAAGTTTCTTGTGATGGAACTAGCCCACTAGTGTTCAAAACTTAGACTTGGCATTGGTGCTCGCATTTTCTTGAATTTCAGACATTCCGACGAAGTTTGTTCAGTGGGAGGAGACGTCACCGTATACTACGAGGCACATGTGATGACTTTGTCAATCTCAAGATGTTGTGACGTCTCGGTATTTCAGAGGTGCTCATAGGGTAAGGTGTGCGTGTGTTCGCTCACAGGGGTTAGTCTACGTGCATGTATGTGAGCATCTACATCTCAAGTTCCCACAATTTTCCACGATTCTTCAGAGGTGCTCTTTATATGATCATGTATCTCAATTTTCCACGTTGAGAACTTCCCCTTTGCATCATACAAAGAGGGGTGTGGCTTGAAAGTTTTTTTTTAGGTTTTCGTGGTGATGGTTTAGGGAAGTTTCATCCATATTCGCTTGAATTGATCCTCGAGGGTAGGGTAGTGGTAGGATGTGCATAGAGCTTGGCCACAAATGGTATAGCCACCGCCAAAGCGATATTATCACCACTAGGGCTTCCTGATGCCAATCTTATCTCTACCGCATGATCAATCATCGTTTGAAGGTCGATGAATTGTTTATCTAATGCCTTATTTAAGTCCATATAGATATTATCTTCTCATCTTGTGATGAGGTATCCACAATTTAATCACTTAGCTATGTGGACTTAAGTGCCACTTCTTTCCCTTCTTTGGATGTCTCACTCTAGGGCGGTTCAGCCAAAAAATAGAGCACGATGCTCTAATATAAATTAAAAGGATCGAGATGGACATAAAGGGATAAATATGTACAACTGCAAATTTTAGTTACTTATTAGCAATTTTAGAAAAATGCGAAATATAAAGTGAGTCTAACAGTTGCTACGAAGATCAAGTGCTAGCACAATATGATAATAACAATATGGTGAGCAGAACAACACAACACGATAACAAGTGCAAGGTGAAGGGACCAAAGTAACCACAGGTAAGAGCTATGGTTAGGGATAATCAAAACCCCATAGACTGGGATGTATCCCGGTGTTCACTTCTTGGAGGGATGCTAGTCACCATTGGATGGGTGGGTGTTACCACGAAGGCACACTAACACTATTAAGGCTCACCCTATTCTTCTCGAGATATCACAATAGATATTCGGGATAAATCACAAATTCATTTCTCATCGGAGCACTCCTATCTTGTTGGAGTCTCCAATCTCCAAAAGTAACAGGATCAAGGGTGAAATGCTCAAGATTTACTCAAGTCACGTAATTCCGTCGTGATGTGGCCTCCAGTGCCAAAGTTCCGTCGCCATTGGAAGAAGTCAGACCAAATTTTAGAACTCCACCAGGTAAAGTCTTGATCCGTTCGGTCGCGATGAAACAAGCAAGTTTGGAGTTCAAAGCTGCTACGTGACATTGGGTCGTGAAAAGGGTGCACAATGCATGGTGTTCTTATTTTGGTCAAGTACTACTAGTACGTGGGAAATTCGAGCCTTAGGTAGTTTCTGAGTTAATTAACGGTGCCGGATAATTAAATTAGTTATTTTGTTAGTTGGGATAGGAGAAAGAGTCTGTGTCAGTTGTAGCTATCTAGGAAGTCGGTTTGTAAGCCTATATAGGGCCAGTTCTTTTGGGCGATTCTTCAGAATCGCCACCTTCCCAGCTTCTCCCATAATCGTCACTCTATTTTTTTTACAATCCTAGCTTATTAGACCTTAACTAGGTAGGTTGTAAAAAAAAAATGAAGTGGCGATTCTGGGAGAAGCTGGGGAGGGGGGTGATTCTGGGAGAAGCGCCCAAAAAAGCTGGGCCATAAAGGGCGGGCTACGGCGGTGTCTGAGGTTAGATTTTTTTTTTCATATTTGTTTTGACCGAGAGTTATACACACAAAACGTCCCAGGTCAGGGGACACCAAATATTGTCCCTGTTGTTGATCCGTGTGGATTTTGTTGTTGCTGCGCGTGGAGTTGATTCAATCTACTCAACGCTAGTTTCGATCTTACTATCTTGCATCTTTACTCGGTCGGAATTTCTTGTTGCTGCTCTTAGTACCGTGAAAGATCAGGTTAACGAACGACTCATCATTTAGTCGAGTTAATGACGAGTCCTTATCAGTTGGTATTCAAAACTAATGTTGTTCACGTACTGTGTTGAGCAAGATGTCAACCCCGGTCAACAAGGATAGCGAGGCTACTGCTGATTCTGAGGAAATTGTACGTCTAGTGTATGCGGATGATATTCCTCAAAGTATGTGGGATGGTTTTGACCACACGTGCAACTACGTCAAGCAATGTCATGACGCGCTCGAGGTGAAGCTTGGCAAAAGGATTGATGTTCTGATCGCCCGGTTCAACGATTTGGCGGACACCATCAATAGCCGACCACTAATTCTGCACCACCACATGCTACGCTGGTTGCTCCCCTGTGTTATGCACCAGTGGCTTGCGATGGACATGCCACCATGCATGATCACCGTTTGGCAGCACAACCACATGCTGGAGATGATGGCCTTGATGATGGTGTTGATCATGAGGCGGGGTACGCGCCATGACAACGACACTTTGAGCCCCGTCCTAAAGCTTCCGCTCGTGGTGGAGCGCATGACCGTGTGGGTCAAGCTGCGCGTGTTCCTTTGAATGATGGAATTGGGCGCATAAAAGTTTCAATTCCTTCATTCTTCGGCAAGTGCGAACCAGAAGTCTATTTGGAGTGGGAGATGCGTGTTAATCAAATTTTTGATGCCCATCATTATAACGAAGAGAAGAAAGTTCAACTTGCGGGAATTGAGTTCATCGGTTACGCACTAATTTGGTGGAATCAAATTTGCCGGTCGCGACATCGTCCGATGACTTGGCGAGGGATGAAAGAATTCATGAGGCAATGTTTTGTTCTTGAGCACTATAGAAGAGATATGTACAACAAGTTGCAATGGCTCTTTCAAGGTAATATGAGTGTTGATGAATATTACAAGGAGATGGAGTTGCTTATGATACGTACAGGGACAACGAAGGATCTGGAGGCAACCATGCCACGTTTCTTTAACGGGCTGAACATAGAGGTGCATAATCGTGTAGAAATGGTGGTTTATTACAACATGCAAGATCCTGTGCATCGAGCTGTCCATGCAGAGCAGCAAATTAAGCGACGTCAAGCTAATGTTCTTCACGACACCACTTCTAACTCATGGCGGCGTTCTCAACAAAAATTTGATGAAGTTGGCACTAGTTCTAAGATGGCATCGTCGAATCGATCCAATGGTTTTATGCACAAAGATGTTGATAGAAATATGCCCTAAAGGCAATAATAAAAATTATTATTATATTTTCTTAATCATGATAAAGGTTTATTATTCATGCTAGAATTGTATTGACCGAAAACTTAAATACATGTGTGGATACATAAACAAATACCGTGTCCCTAGTGAGCCTCTACTAGACTAGCTCGTTGATCAAAGATGGTTAAGGTTTCCTAATCATAGACATGAGTTGTCATTTAATAACGGGGTCACATCATTAGGAGAATGATGTGATGGACAAGACCCAACCGTTAGCATAGCATATGATCATTCAGTTTATTGCTACTGCTTTCTTAATGTCAAATACATGTTCCTTTGACCATGAGATCATGCAACTCCCGGATACCGGAGGAATACCTTGTGTGTTATTAAACGTCACAACGTAACATGGTGATCATAAAGATGCTCTACAAGTATCTCCAAAGGTGTTTGTTGAGTTGGCATGGATCGAGATTGGGATTTGTTACTCCGAGTATCAGAGAGGTATCTCTGGGCCCTCTCGGTAATACACATCATAATAAGCTTGCAAGCAAATGACTAAGGAGTTAGTTACGAGATGATGTATTACGGAACTAGTAAAGAGACTTGCCGGTAACGAGATTGAACTAGGTATAGAGATACCAGCGATCGAATCTCGGGCAGGTAACATACCGACAGACAAAGGGAATCAAGTATGTTGTCATTACGGTTCGACCGATAAAGATCTTCGTAGAATATGTAGGAACCAATATGGGCATCCAGGTTCCGCTATTGGTTATTGACCGGAGAGGTGTCTCGGTCATGTCTACATAGTTCTCGAACCCGTAGGGTCCGCACGCTTAACGTTCGTTAACGATATAGTGTTATATGAGTTATATGATTTGGTGACCGAATGTTGTTCGGAGTCCCGAATGAGATGACGGACATGACGAGGAGCTCCGGAATGGTCCGGAGGTAAATATTGATATATAGGACTATGATATTCGGACACCAGAAGAGTTTCGGAGTGCACCGGGTAGTCATCGGGTCACTGGAAGGGGTTCTGGACACCCACGGGAGGTCTATGGGCCTAATGGGCTAAGGGGAGAGACACACCAGCCCACAAGGGGGCTGGCGCGCCCCTCTCCCTGGCCGCCGGCCCTAGGGAAGGAAAGGGGGAGGGCTAGCCCCTCCTGCCTTCCCCTCCACATGGGAGAAAGGAAAGGGAGGGGGCGCCACCCTCCCCTGCCTTTCCTCGCGTGCCTAGAAAGGCAAGGGGGCGGCAAGGGGCAGGACCCCAAGTGGGATTCGACCCCACTTGGGGAGCCTCCTTGGATGCTCCTCCCTCCCCCCACCTATATATATGTGGGAGGGGGCGTCACACAAAACCACGACAATCTCTTAGCCGTGTGTAGCGCCCCTCTCCACAGTTTCGTCCTTCGATCATATTTTCGGAGTGCTTAGGCTAAGCCTTGCGTAGATGGCATCACCACCACCGTCACCACGCCGTCGTGCTGCCGGAGCTCATCCACTACTTCGCCTGTCTTGCTGGATCAAGAAGGCGAGGACGTCACCGAGCTGAATGTGTGTTGAACGTGGAGGTGTCGTATGATCGGTACTCAATCGGTTGGATCGCAAAGAAGTTCGACTACATCAACCGCGTTACTAAACGCTTTCGCTTACGGTCTACGAGGGTACTGATACGTCTCCATGGTATCTACTTTTCCAAACTCTTTTGCCCTTGTTTTGGACTCCAATTTGCATGATTTGAATGGAACAAACCCGGACTGACACTGTTTTCAGCAGAATTGCCATGGTGTTATTTTTGTGCAGAAATAAAAGTTCTCGAAATGACTTGAAACTTCACAGAGATTATTTTGGAATATAAAAAAATATTGGCGAAAGAATTAACCAGAGGGGACCCACCACCTCTCCACAAGGGTGGAGGGCGCGGCCACCCCCCTGGGGCGCGCCCTCCTGTCTTGTGGGTCCCACGAAGCTCCACCGACCTCAACTCCAACTCCATATAATCACGTTCGGGGAGAAAAAAATCAGAGAGAAGGATTCATCATGTTTTACGATACGGAGCCACCACCACCTCCCATTCTTCCTCGGGAGGGCAGATCTGGAGTCCTTTTGGGCTCCGAAGAGGGGAAATCGTCGCCGTCGTCATCATCAACCATCCTCCATCACCAATTTCATGATGCTCTCCGCCGTGCGTGAGTAATTCTGAAAGTGCTAGTTATCGACTAGAGGGGGGTGAATAGGCAATTTTTATGGAAGTCTTCAAAGGATGAGGTCTTTGAAGACAAACAGTCGATATGAGCCTATATGATATGCAGCGGAAGATAAACTACACTAGACAAGCCATAGTCAAGTAAGCAATACAGTGAAAGTACGAAGACTAACAACAGCTAGATAGTATGGATCAGAATGGAAGACGGTATGAAGCCAAACAGGTTATAGTCTTCAAGCAGTGAAGTCAATCAGATCAGACAAGCAAGCAATGACTTCACGAAGACAAACTGAAATGTAAGGAAGTAGGGGATAGAACCAGTTGCTTGGTGAAGACAAGGATTTGGTAGACCAGTTCCAGTTGCTGTGACAACTGTACATCTGGTTAGGGAGGTTGAGATTGAACTCAGAAGACTGTGTCTTCACCTTATTCCCCTTGAGCTAAGGACACCCAGTCCTCGCCCAACCACTCTGGTAAGTCTTCAAGATAGATTTCCAAACCTTCACAGACTTTGTTCACCGGCAATCCACAATGGCTCTTGGATGCTCAGAACGCGACGCCTAACCAGCTGGAGGATGCACAGTCCTCAAGTGTAACAAGTCTTCAGGTCACGCGGACAGAAAGACTTCAGTGATGCCTAACACTCTTTGGCTCTGGGTGTTTTGGGCTTTGTCCTCGAAAGGATCTCTCTCTCAAAGGCTTCGGAGGTGGGTTGCTCTCAAACGACAAAAGCCGTGCACTAACTCTGAGCAGCCACCAAATGGTGTAGGGGGTGGGCTATTTATAGCCTGGAGGCAACCCGACATGATATGTCTGAAATGACCCTGGGTCACTAAGGAACCGACACGTGTCCAACGGTCGGATTTCAAACACACGCGGCAGCTTGGCTTGGGCTACAAGCAAAGCTGACTCATCCAACTCTGGATAAGATTTGCTCTCATTGTCTTCGCTCGAAGACATAGGATTTTGGTTGAGCATCACATTAGTCATCTGACTTTGTTCACTTGGACCCCACTTAACAGTACGGTGGTTCCTATGACTCAATAAAGAAGAAAAGGAAACTACGAAACAACTATGTCTTCGCACTCCATATCGTCAAGTGAATGTCTTCAAAGGTCATTATCTTCGTCATGAATGTCTTCACGAACCACCATTGTCTTCATACATTTTTAGGGGTCATCTCTGGTAGGTAAACTGAATCAATGAGGGACTACTACATGTGTTATCCTGCAATTCTCACAAACACATTAGTCCCTCAACCAAGTTTGTCGTCAATACTCCAAAACCAACTAGGGGTGGCACTAGATGCACTTACAATCTCCCCCTTTTTGGTGATTGATGACAAACTGGTTGAAGTTTTCAACGGGGATAAAAGTATGTGAAAGTTAAAGATCACAGACATTGTCTTCATAGGTTGTAAAAGGCTCCCCCTGAAGATGTGCATATAAGTAGTTTGCTTTTGAATGCAAATGCACATGGCAGGTTTTACTTTGTGGAGATCCTCTTCAACACATGAAGACAATTCATCATGCATACATAAGAATAATGAAGATAATGAAATGCATATTGAGAAATGGGCGTCTGCAGAATGACTTTATGCGGAATTTATCATCGCATCACAAAGTAGCGGGAAAAGTAGCAGACGATCTTCAAGTTTAAGTGTTACAACTCAAGAGCCAGATAGTTTCAAAACGAGAGTTGTAAGAACTTAGCAGAAAAAATAGGCAACCACCCCGTATGAACCCGCTTGAAGACTATCAACTCATATGTTTCTCCCCCTTTTGTCAGTAAGGACCAAAAAGGTTTGAAGACATAGAGTGTCTAATCGCACTCAAGAGATGAAGATGTTGGAGCCGCTGGGTCGACGTTGTTGTTGGGCGGTGCAGAAGGGCCTGGTGCAGAGTCGTGGTGCAGTGAAGCCATTGCTGGAGAAATGGTGTCGTCCTCTTCATCTATGATTCTCGCAACAACAGTTGCAACCGAAGATGAATACTCAGAATCTTCAATGGAAGGAGTTGGATGCCATCTAGCATATTCTGGAGGCCTGGAGTCAAACTTGAACTGCTCGGTGAAGCCATCTTCACGAAGATCGTCTTCGGAGCAGAGTAATGTGAGGCTCTTCCAGGACGGCCGACAGGCTTCATGTGCAACGAATGAATTCTTGGTGGCCAGATTGTGTATGCGATTGACATCTACCAGAAGACTCTGCATTTGGTGCTTCAACCAGTCGTGATGCCTATCCTGCTTCTGATGAAGTGATACAAGAAGCTCTCGGTCGTTGAGAACACGAGGACGCTTCTGAGGCCTTTGAGCAATAGTACTGGTTGTGGCATCGGTGTTGGCACGATGGGGCAGACGGAAATGACTAGCAAGAGGATAATCAGAAGCAGAAGGATTTGGCACATGAATACCTTCAATGGGCTGAGTGAAGCTTTGATGTTCAGCATTGTGCAAATGGAGTGGCTTCTTGGCAGGCTCAGGGTAGATGGCTTCATAGGACATATCAACATCAGGCAAGAATACAACATGATTGCGCGCTGAAGGTTGATAGTTGACAGTTGAGTGAAGCTTGATCAAACGCATGACCCATGGTGCATAGAATTTGAGGCCAAATAGATCAATTCCAGAGGCAGCTAGCTGATGAATGAAGAAATCTTGAGCGTTGAACCTGATGCCACTGATGATGTAGAAGACCAATGTCTTCATGGCGCCTTCAAGTTTGGCATCAAAGAGTTGCCTTTGATAGGCCACAGAGTACGCCTTAGAATGTGATAGACTGTGCGGGGCAGGTACTCGAGGTCCTTGACGAAGAACTCCTTGGGATATTCAGCGTCATGGGGCAAAGGCTTCATCATACTTGGCATCTAGCTGATATTGGGTTCCGGCTTCTGAAAGATGCTCTGCAATTCATTTTGATGGAGCTGACAACCTGGTTCAAATAACTCACCAGGAGTGGGCGGGGAAGTAAGCTCGATGATGTCCTAAGCTTTGGCTTCATGATGGACGTCGCCTGTCATCCACTCAAGGATCCAAGCTTCGAATCCCTGTTGTAGCCTCTGATGTGAAGTGTGGCATAGAACTGCAGCAGAAGCTATTCATTCCAATGCTCCTTGTCAGTCACAAACTGAAGGAGCCCAACATCTCTGAAGCAATCAAGAGCCTCTTCATGGCATGGCAGTCCAGCAATGGCATCGCAATCAAGACGCTGATGAGGAAAAATCCTGTCTTGATTGTACAGAATGTAAGAATAATAGCTTCATTGCTGATGACTCCATAACCTATCTGAGGTGATCTTTGGCTTCTTGTAGGGGTTCTTGTCATTGTCAAAGAAAGTATTGTGCTCTCTGAAGCTTAACACATTGAAGGAGCCTTGGGTAGTTGCAGCACTTGGAAGCCTTAGCAATCTGGGCTTCGGCTTCTGTGTTTGAGGCCTTTGCTCCACATGATAATCACATTGTGGACCTGGAGCAGTGGGTGGAACCAGGATGGGCCATCTCACAGTGACAAGCTCACCACCACAGTTGTAAGCACGTTCCATAGTGCGAGGCACTGGTGGTGGAACGGCTACGTCAGAAGTGGTTGGTAGCACATTATCTTCAGGGGCAGCATTGACTTCAGGCTCCACATTGTCTTCAGCCATGACGTTGTCATTGGCTTCAGTGGTGATGGTGGTGGTAGCCACATTAGCTTCAACATCCATGGCTTCAAGAACAGGGGGTCAGGCAAAATCACATCTTCTTCTTCTTCTTGCACAACAGTTTCACTGGTAGGGGGAATGACTTCTCGTTCTTCTTCTTTTTCTTCATCAGCTGATGCAGCCGGAATGTCTTCAGCCGCTTTTGCTTCAGATTCATGAGCAGACTTGGAAGGGATGGCTTCAGGGAACACTTGCCGTGCTACTGAGTTGGTGTGTTGCACATCCTCTTCAGGAATGCTCAACATGGAGACCTGGGGCCTAGGGCCTCTGCGAAGCCTTCGAACAGAGGGCGAGGCCTTTGGTGAAGTAGTGGTCTGTTCCATGTCATCAATTGTTACTTCTGGGGTCTCAAGCACCGAAGAGGTGACATGAGCTGGTGGAGTGCGGGGAATCACTTCATGCAGGGGGAGTTCAGGTGTTGCTCTTCCCATAATTCATCTTGAGCAATTGGCGTCATGGGACAGTCAATGCTTATGAGTTCACTGCTCGTAGGAGCAGGCGATGATACCGATGTGGGCTCGAGTTGAGGAAGGACTTCATCATCTTCAACATGGTCTTCGTGACCCATGTCTTCAGCTGCGGTGGAGTCAGCAGCTGGAATATCTTCAGACACTGGAGCCTCTGTGGAAGCAGGCTCATGGACAACGAGACGACGCTTGCGATTGGTGGAGGCAGGAAGTGCGACAGAGATGGGTCCAACATTTAGTGGCTCTTAGGCAGCAGCATGCTCTTTGCATGAAGACTTTGAAGCCTTTGTCTTCAACTTCTTTTGAGAGGGAGCAGCATCAGAGGTGTCATGGTGCTTCCTCTTCCTGGCTTCAGCCTCAGCTTGCCTTGTCTTCTTCTTCTCTAAAGCTGCTGATGGGACCTTTGGCTTTGAGCCATTCATGTTGGCAGGGAAGACTATGCTTGGTCATTCCTGCCTTGGAGCTTTGGGTTCAGCTTCAACAGACTTCTTCTTTTTCTTGGCAGCAAGCTTGGGCTCAATGCCTGGACGCCCAAGTGTCTTTCGCTTCTCAGCCTCATTGTGAGCTTGGACGCACTTCTCAGCATAGTACTTCATGCGATCACGGGAACCTTTGGCTTCCTCATGCTTCTTGTTGAACTGGGCCTTGAGGTCATTCATCATTTGTTTGAAGTTTTGGACATCAACCACACTGAGCTTGGACATATGCTTCTTGAACTCTGCCTTCTCATAGTCAATCTTTTTTTCAGCTCAACTATCTTCTGAGTTATGGCAAGTTCCTTGGCAATGCAGCCCTGAAATGTGACACTTATGTCAACACGCAGCTGCAGATCATCAATGTTGATAGTGGGATATTCAAACCATTCATCAATGAAGTGATTGAGAATGTCCACATCAAATAGAGGCAAATCTTTGAAGATTTCAGCCTCCTGCTTGCTCTTGATGAGCATCTCCAGAGCATCATCTGCAAGATCTTCATCGCTTGACAGATCAATAGTATTTTCTTCATTGCGCAGAATGCTTGCTGGGTTGAGGTCATGCCCAGAAATCTTCTTGGGCTTCTTAGTCTTCTTGGAGACGCGGGATTGATCTTCAGACTGCACACTGGATTCAGGAGGTACATATTTCAATGGCTTCGCAATAGAAGCTTTTGGAGCAACAAAGGGCTTGGAAGCTTTTGTCTTCTTCTTCTTCTGCTGCTTTAGGGGCTCAGGAGCATTTTCACAATCCGCGTCATCAGCAGATTGATCAATTGTGGCCCTTTGTGCTACAATATGGGAGAGAAGACCATCGAAGCCATTGAAGGGGCCAATGACATTCGGATTGGCTTCTCGAGTGCCATCAGGCCTTGGAGCAGACGGACCAAGGTTGAAGTTTAGTCTGAATGCTTTCTTGTTCTTAGAAGCAGACTCCTTTGCAAACAAATAGTTTCGCTTGAACAGATCATCATCACGACACCATCGAAGAGATGATGGGTCGGCTGTTGGGAAACGTAGCATGCAATTAAAAAAAAATCCTACGCTCATGCAAGGTCTATCTAGGAGATGCATAGCAACGAGAGGGGGAGAGTGTGTCCATGTACCCTCGTAGACCGAAAGCGGAAGCGTTTGTTAACGCGGTTGATGTAGTCAAACTTCTTCTCGTTCCGACCGATCAAGTACCGAACGTACGGCACCTGAGTTCTACACACGTTCAACTCGATGACGTCCCTTGAACTCTTGATCCAGCAAAGTGTTGAGGGAGAGTTCCGTCAGCACGACGGCGTGGTGACGGCGATGGTGAAGTGATCCGCGTAGGGCTTCGCCTAAGCACTACGTGAATATGACCGGAGGCATAAACTATGGAGGGGGGCGCCGCACACGGCTAACAATGTTTGATGTGTGTTCTAGGCGCCCCCTCCCCACGTATATATAGGTGGGAGGGGGAGGGGAACAGCCCTAGGGCGCCCCAAGTAGGAGGAATCCTACTTGGGGGCCTAGTCCAATTCGCCCCCCTCCTTACCATGTTTTCCCGAGAGGGAAGGAAGGGGGAGAGAGGAGGGAAGGAAGGGGGAGGCAGAATTGCCTCCCCTTCCTTCTCTCTTCCCCCTTTCCCTTCCTCTACCTATTCGGCCCACAAGGGGGGGCGCAACAGCCCATGTTGGCTGCTGCGTTTCCCCTCTTGCCCCAATAGGCCCATATCTTTGTCGGGGGGGGGGGGGGGGGTGCCCGGAACCCCTTCCGGTGACTCGATATGTACCCGGTACCCCCGGAACACTTCTGGTGTCCGAATATCATCGTCCTATATATGAATCTTTACCTCTCGGCCATTTCGAGACTCCTCGCCATGTCCGTGATCTCATCCGGGACTCCAAACAACGTTCGGTCACCAAATCACATAACTCATATAATACAAATCGTCATCGAATGTTAAGCGTGCGGACCCTATGGGTTCGAGAACTATGTAGACATGACCAAGACTCCTCTCCGGTCAATAACCAATAGCGGAACCTGGATGCTCATATTGGTTCCCACATATTCTACGAAGATCTTCATCGGTCGAACCGTTATGACAACATACGTTATTCCCTTTGTCATCGGTATGTTACTTGCCCGAGATTCGATCGTCGGTATCTTCATACCTAGTTCAATCTCGTTACCGGCAACTCTCTTTACTCGTTCCGTAATACATCATCCCGCAACTAACTCATTAGTCACAATGCTTGCAAGGCTTATTATGATGTGCATTACCGAGAGGGCCCATAGATACCTCTCCGATACTCGGAGTGACAAATCCTAATCTCGATCTATGCCAACCCACAAACACCTTCGGAGAGACCCGTAGAGCATCTTTATAATCACCCAGTTACGTTGTGACATTTGATAGCACACAAGGTATCCCTTCGGTATCCAGGAGTTGCATAATCTCATAGTCGAAGGAATATGTATTTGACATGAAGAAAGCAATAGCAATAAAACGGAATGATCAACATGCTAAGCTAACGGATGGGTCTTGTCCATCACATCATTCTCCTAATGATGTGACCCCGTTCATCAAATGACAACACATGTCTATGGTTAGGAAACTTAACCATCTTTGATTAACGAGCTAGTCTAGTAGAGGCTTACTAGGGACACCGTGTTTTGTCTATGTATTCACACATGTATCAAGTTTCCGGTTAATACAATTCTAGCGTGAATAATAAACATTTATCATGATATAAGGAAATATAAAATAACAACTTTATTATTGCCTCTAGGGCATATTTCCTTCAGTCTCCCACTTGCACTAGAGTCAATAACCTAGTTCACATCGCCATGTGATTTAACATTAATAGTTCACATCGTTATGTGATTAGCACCCATAGTTCACATCGCCATGTGACCAACACCCAATGGGTTTACTAGAGTCAATAATCTAGTTCACATCACCATGTGATTAATACCCAAGAGTACTAAGGTGTGATCATGTTTTGCTTGTGAGAGAAGTTTAGTCAACGGGTCTGCCACATTCAGATCCGTATGTATTTTACAAATTTCTATGTCTACAATGCTCTGCACGGAGCTACTCTAGCTAATTGCTCCCACTTTCAATATGTATCCAGATTGAGACTCAGAGTCATCTGGATCAGTGTGAAAGCTTGCAACGACGTAACTCTTTACGATGAACTCTTTATCACCTCCATAACCGAGAAATATTTCCTTAGTCCTCTAAGGATAATTTTGACCGTTGTCTAGTGATCTACTCCTGGATCTATTGTACCCCCCTTGCCAAATTCATGGCAAGGTACACAACAGGTTTGTTACACATCATGGCATACTTTATAGAACCTATGGCTGAGGCATAGGGAATGACTTTCATTCTCTCTCTATCTTCTGCCGTGGTCGGGCTTTGAGTCTTACTCAACTTCACACCTTACAATACATACTAGAACTCCTTCTTTGACTGATCCATTTTGGACTCCTTCAAAATCTTGTCAAGGTATGTACTCATTTGAAAATCTTATCAAGCGTCTTGATCTATCTCTATAGATCTTGATGCCCAATATGTAAGCAGCTTCACCGAGGTCTTTCATTGAAAAACTTTTATTCAAGTATCCTTTTATGCTATCCAGAAATTCTATATCATTTCCAATCAACAATATGTCATCCATACATAATATTAGAAATGCTACAGAGCTCCTACTCACTTTCTTGTAAATACTGGCTTCTTCGAAAGTCTGTATAAAACCATATGCTTTGGTCACCTCGTCAAATCATATATTCCAACTCCGAGATGCTCCCACCAGTCCATAAATGGATCGCTGGAGCTTGCACACTTTGTTAGCACCTTTAGAATCGACAAAACCTTCTGGTTGTATCATATACAACTCTTCTTTAAGAAATCCATTAAGGAATGCAGTTTTGACGTCCATTTGCCCGATTTCATAATCATAAAATGCGGCAATTGCTAACATGATTCAGACAGACTTAAGCATCGCTACGAGTGAGAAAATCTCATCGTATTCAACACCTTGAACTTGTCAAAAACCTTTTGCAACAAGTCGAGCTTTGTAGATAGTAACACTACCATCAGTGTCCATCTTCCTCTTGAAGATCCATTTATTCTCAATGGCTTACCGATCATTGGGCAAGTCCACCAAAGTCCATAGTTTGTTCTCATACATGGATCCTATCTTAGATTTCATGGACTCAAGCCATTTATCGGAATCTGGGCCCATCATCGCTTCTTCATAGTTCGTAGGTTCGTCATGGTCTAGTAACATGACTTCCAGAAGAGGATTACCGTACCACTTAGGTGCGGAATGTGCTCTGGTTGACCTACGAGGTTTGATAGTAACTTGGTCTGAAGTTTCATGATCGTTATCATTAGCTTCCTCTCTAGTTGGTGTAGACATCACTGGAACTGATTTCTGTGATGAGCTATTTTCCAATTCGAGAGAAGGTACAATTACCTCATCAAGTTCTACTTTCCTCCCACTCATTTCTTTTGAGAGAAACTCCTTCTCTAGAAAGGATCCATTCTTAGCAACAATGATCTTGCCTTCGGATTTGTGATAGAAGGTGTACCCAACAGTTTCTTTTGGGTATCCTATGAAGGCGCACTTCTCCGATTTGGCTTCGAGCTTATCAGGCTGAAGCTTTTTCACATAAACATCGCAACCCCAAACTTTAAGAAATGACAGCTTAGGTTTTTTTGCCAAACCACAGCTCATATGGTGTCGTCTCAACGGATTTAGATGGTGCCCTATTTAAAGTGAATGTAGCTATCTCTAATGCATAACCCCAAAACGATAGTGGTAAATCGGTAAGAGACATCATTGATCGCACCATATCTAATAAAGTACGGTTACGACGTTCGGACACCCCATTACGCTGTGGTGTTCTAGGTGGCATGAGTTGTGAAGCTATTACACATTGTTTTAAATGAAGGCCAAACTCATAACTCAAATATTTGCCTCCGCGATCAGATCGTAGAAACTTCATTTTCTTGTTACGATGATTCTCCACTTCACTCTGAAATTCTTTGAACTTTTCAAATGTTTCAAAATTGTGTTACATCAAGTAGATATACCCATATCTGCTCAAATCATCTGTGAAGGTCAGAAAATAACGACACCCGCCGCGAGCCTCAACCTCATCGGACCACATACATCAGTATGTATTATTTCCAATAAGTCAGTGGCTCGCTCCATTGTTCTGGCGAACGGAGTCTTAGTCATCTTGCCCATGAGGCATGGTTCGCAAGTATCAAATGATTCATAATCAAGTGATTCCAAAAATCCATCTGCATGGAGTTTCTTCATGCGCTTTACACCAATATGACCTAAACGGCAGTGCCACAAGTATGTTGCACTATCATTATTAACTTTGCATCTTTTGGCATCAATATTATGAATATGTGTATCACTACGATCGAGATTCAATAAACCATTCACCTTGGGTGTATGACACAGAAGGTTTTATTCATGTAAACAGAACAACAATTATTCTCTGACTTAAATGAATAACCATATTGCAATAAACATGATCTAATCATATTCATGCTTAACACAAACACCAAATAACATTTATTTTAGGTTCAACACTAATCCCGAAGGTAGAGGGAGTGTGCGATGGTGATCCTATCAACCTTGGAATCACTTCCAACACACATGGTCACCTCACCCTTAACTAGTCTTTGTTCATTCTGCAACTCATGTTTCGAGTTATTAATCTTAGCAACTGAACCGGTATCAAATACCCAGGGGCTACTACGAACACTAGTAAGGTACACATCAATAATCTGTATATCAAATATACCATTGTTCACTTTGCCAACCTTCTTATCCGCCAAGTATTTGAGGTAGTTCCGCTTCCAGTGACCATTGCATTTGCAGTAGAAGCACTCAGTTTCAGGCTTAGGTCTAGCTTTGGGCTTCTTTATGGGAGTGGCAACTTGCTTGTCATTCTTCTTGAAGTTCCCTTTCTTTTGCTTTGCCCTTTTCTTGAAAATTAGTGGTCTTGTTAACCATCAACACTTGATGCTCTTTCTTGATTTCTACCTTCGCCGATTTCAGTATCGCGAAGAGCTTGGGAATTGTTTTCGTCATCCCTTGCATATTATAGTTCATCACGAAGTTCTAGTAGCTTGGTGATAGTGACTAGAGAACTCTGTCAGTCACTATCTCATCTGGAAGATTAACTCCCACTTGATTCAAGCGATCGTAGTACCCAGACATTCTGAGCACATGCTCACTAGCTGAGCTATTCTCCTCCATCTTGTAGGCAAAGTACTTATCATAGGTCTCATACCTCTCGACACGGGCATGAGTCTGAAATACCAATTTCAGCTCTTGGAACATCTCATATGCTCTGTGGCATTCAAAACATTTTTGAAGTCTCGGTTCTAAGCCTTAAAGCATGGCGCACTAAACTATCAAGTAGTCATCATATCGAGCTGGTCAAACGTTCATAATGTCTGCATCTGCTCCTGCAATCGGTATGTCACCTAGCGGTGCATCAAGGACATAATTATTTTGTGTAGCAATGAGGATAATCCTCAGATCACGGACCCAGTCTGCATCATTGCTAATAACATCTTTCAACTTATTTTTCTCTAGGAAGATATCAAAAATAGTGGAGCAACAATGCGAGCTATTGATCTACAACATAATTTGCAAATACTATCAGGACTAAGTACATGAGAAATTAAGTTCAATTAATCATATTACTTAAGAACTCCCACTTAGATAGACATCCCTCGAGTCATCTAAATGATCACGTGATCCAAATCAACTAAACCATGTCCGATGATCACGTGAGATGGAGTAGTCTTTAATGGTGAACATCTCTATGTTGATCATATCTACTATATGATTCACGTTTGACCTTTCGGTCTCCAGTGTTCCAAGGCCATGTCTGTACATGCTAGGCTCGTCAAGTTTAACCCGAGTATTCCAGATGTGCAAAACTGTCTTGCGCCCGTTGTATGTGAACGTAGAGCCTATCACACCCGATCATCACGTGGTGTCTCAGCACGACGAACTGTCGCAATGGTGCATACTCAGGGAGAACACTTATATCTTGATTTTTTAGTAAGGGGTCATCTTATAATGCTACCGCCGTACTAAGCAAAATAAGATGCATATAAAAGATAAACATCACATGCAATCAAAATATGTGACATGATATGGCCATCATCATCTTGTGCTTTTGATCTCCATCTCCAAAGCATCGTCATGATCTCCATCGTCACCGGCTCGACACCTTGATCTCCATCGTTGCGTCGTGGTCATCTTGCTAACTATTGCTTCTACAACTATTGCTAACGCATAGTGATAAAGTAAAGCAATTACATGGCGTTTGCATTTCATACAATAAAGCGAAAACCATAAGGCTCCTGCCAGTTGCCTATAACTTTTACAAAACATGATCATCTCATAAAATAACGTATATACATCCTGTCTTGACCATATCACATCACAACAAGACCTGCAAAAACAAGTTAGACGTCCTCTACTTTGTTGTTGCTAGTTTTACGTGGCTGCTACGGGCTTCTAGCAAGAACCGTTCTTACCTGCGCATCAAAACCACAACGGTGTTTCATCAAGTTTGATGCTTTAACCGTCAACAAGGACCGACCGTAGTCAAATTTGATTCAACTAAAGTTGGAGAAACAAACACCCGCCAGCCACCTTTATGCAAAACTAGATGCATGTTTGTGAGTGGAACCGGTCTCATGAACGTGGTCATGTAAGGTTGGTCCAGGCCGCTTCATCCAACAATACTGCCGAATCAAAATAAGTGTCGGCGTCCTAGGAACGGGGGTCCCTAGACTTGCCTGCCTGCGGCCCACGGCGTGGCTCCACCAGCGGCCCTGTACGACCCATCTTCACCAGCAAACACTCAAGACCCTCGCGAGGGGCCAAGCCTCACGAGGGGGACGACGCAAGACCCCCACGGGGGCGGCCTCACCAGGCTGGCACGAGGGGTGGAGAGATCAAGGCAAGGGGCACCTCGCGAGGTTTCTATGACGCAAGCCATGACGACCAAGGCCGGGCGGGCGTCAGGCGGGCGCCAGCGTGCGCAGAGTGCTTGTTTCCTCTTTGGTGCTAAAGAGGCAAGCGCATGCGAGGAGTCCTGAGGCATCAGGCAAAGGTTTCCATATCGGTGCAACAAGACCACGACCAGCAGGACGGCAGGACGGAGGTCACCGTGGAGCCCAAGACGGCGTCACCACCAGAGCCTTTGGCAGGCGAAGACCACCTTTAGTCAGGATAACTTGTACTAGTTGTCTCCCTTCAAATTGGCCGTTGTGGCATCCCTTCCCGCCAGCATTTGGGAAGAGGACCAGGGCCTCTATAAATAGGGCTAGCCACCACAGTAGGAGGCAACTGATCCAAGGCCATTCAGATCATCCTCATCCACACAAACTCACCAAGCACAAGAGCACCTCTCGTCAGGAGGTTGTTCTTCCCTTGTAACTATTCTTCCTCAGGCCCAAGAGGCAATCCACCACACCACACTGGAGTAGGGTATTACACCACATCGGTGGCCTGAACCAGTATAAATCTTGTGTCCCTTTGTTCTACGAGTTCGACGCGCTGAGCCTTGAGATCGCGGTGAGGGAGAGTGCAAGGGGGAGGAGAGATCTTCGTGCGCACCCTAGTGTTCGAACCTCAAGGGTTTTGCCGGAACCCGAAATCTGACATTTGGCGCGCCAGGTAGGGGTGCGCCGAAGCCTTCCTTCCATCGATCCACGCTCCGCCATCACCGCGCCTTGCCCCCATGGCTGGCGTTGCTGTACCGGCCACGATGACGGATGCCCATGGCGGGGCCAGGGGGCTTCGAGCCAAAACCCCCGCCTTGTGGCGGGTGCAGTGGCCACCCAAGTTCAAGCCAGAGATGCCGCCGCGCTACGACGGCGCGGCGGACCCATCGGCCTTCCTGCTGGTGTATGAAGAGGCCGTCCTGATGGCTGGGGGCGACGACAAGGTCATGGCCAACTAGCTTCCCATGGCCCTCACTGGTGCACCACGCGCCCGGCTGCTCAACCTCCCAGGATCTACGGTGGCATCTTGGGAGGAGCTGCGTAGCCTCTTCGCTGCGCGCTTCGCGGCACCGGCGCCCTCGCCATCGCGGCCCTCCTCGGCGGCTCGCAAGCGCCGCCCTCGAGCCGTCACACCAAGCCGTTCCTCCGACAGATCAGTGCCGCTTCCGCGCAGCAGGGAGCTCCCCCGGGTTGGGCGGCGCCCAAGGCCGACCTGACCTTCGACTCGGGGGATCACCCAATCACCACCGTCGGCTCGGGCGTGCTCCCAATGCTTTGCACGCCCACCATCTGCAGCGTAGCTGTCACCAAGACCCTCATCGACGGTGGCGTTGGCCTCAACATGCTCTCTATGGAGGCTTTTAGCCTCCTTCACATGCCGCTCGAGCGGCTCCGCCCTAGCAAGCCTTTCTCCGGGCTCAGCGGCGGCTCCACCAGCCCCATGGGGCAGATCCGTCTTCCCGTGACCTTCAGCACCCGCGACAACTATCGCACTGAGCTGATCGACTTTGACATCGCCCGTATTGGCCTTCCGTACAATGCCATCCTCGGGTACCCGGCTCTGGCTCAGTTTATGGCGGCAACCCACCCGGCCTACAACCTCATGAAGATGCCCGGGAGCAAGGACGTCCTCACCGTAGTCGGAGATACCAAGGAAGCTCTGGTAGCGCTTGAAGGAAATATGCCCTAGAGGCAATAATAAAGTATTATATATTTCCTTATATCATGATAAATGTTTATTATTCATGCTAGAATTGTATTAACCGGAAACATAATACATGTGTGAATACATAGACAAACAGAGTGTCACTAGTATGCCTCTACTTGACTAGCTCGTTAATCGAAGATGGTTATGTTTCCTAGCCATAGACATGAGTTGTCATTTGATTAACGGGATCACCTCATTAGGAGAATGACGTGATTGACATGACCCATTACGTTAGCTTAGCACCCGATCGTTTAGTATGTTGCTATTGCTTTCTTCATGACTTATACATGTTCCTATGACTATGAGATTATGCAACTCCCATTTACCGGAGGAACACTTTGTGTGCTAACAAACGTCACAACGTAAGTGGGTGATTATAAAGGTGCTCTACAGGTGTCTCCAAAGGTACTTGTTGGGTTGGCGTATTTCGAGATTAGGATTTGTCACTCCGATTGTCGGAGAGGTATCTCTGGGCCCACTCGGTAATGCACATCACTATAAGCCTTGCAAGCATTGTGACTAATGAGTTAGTTGCGGGATGATGTATTACGGAACGAGTAAAGAGACTTGCCGGTAACGAGATTGAACTAGGTATCGAGATACCGACGATCGAATCTCGGGCAAGTAACATACCGATGACAAAGGGAACAACATATGTTGTTATGCGGTCTGACCGATAAAGATCTTCGTAGAATATGTGGGAGCCAATATGGGCATCCAGGTCCCGCTATTGGTTATTGACCGGAGAGGTGTCTCGGTCATGTCTACATAGTTCTCGAACCCAAAGGGTCCGCACGCTTAAAGTTACGATGACAATTATATTATGAGTTTATGTGATTTGATGTACCGAAGGTTGTTCGGAGTTCCGGATGTGATCACGGACATGACGAGGAGTCTGGAAATGGTCGAGACGTAAAGATTGATATATTGGACGACTATATTCGGACACCGGAAGTGTTCCGGAGAAGTTTCGGATTAAACCGGAGTGCCGGAGGGTTACCGGAACCCCCCGGGGAAGTATTGGGCCTTGGTGGGCCTTGAGGGGAGAGAGAGGGCAGCAGCCAGGAGGTGGCGCGCCCCCTCCCAAGGGGAGTCCTAGTTGGACTAGGAGAGGGGGGCGCAGCCCCCTTTCCCTCTCCCTCTCCCTCTCTTTCCTTCCCTCCCCTTCTTTCCTAGTAGGACTAGGAAAGGGAGTCCTACTCCTACTAGGAGGAGGACTCCCCCTCTCTCCTTGGCGCGCCTAGGGAAGCCGGCCTCCCCCTTGCTCCTTTATATACGGGGGCAGGGGGGCACCTAAGAACACACTTTGATATACGATATTTTAGCCGTGTGCGGTGCCCCCCTCCACCATATTACACCTCGATAATACTGTCGCGGAGCTTAGGCGAAGCCCTGCGTCGGTGGAACATCATCATCGTCACCACGCCGTCGTGCTGACGAAACTCTCCCTCAACACTCGGCTGGATCGGAGTTCGAGGGACGTCATCGAGCTGAACGTGTGTAGAACTTGGAGGTGCCGTACGTTCGGTACTTGATCGGTCGGATCGTGAAGACGTACGACTACATCAACCGCGTTGTGATAACGCTTCCGCTGTCGGTCTACGAGGGTACGTGGACAACACTCTCCCCTCTCGTTGCTATGCATCACCATGATCTTGCGTGTGCGTAGGAATTTTTTGAAATTACTACGTTCCCCAACAGCGCTCAGGCTTGCCCTCAAAACTGCCGCGGCAGCACGACCGGCCGACGAGGTCACCTCCGGAGTCAAGGAGGGCGCAGCAGCTAAGAAGAAGCAGTTGTTCACTCAAGATCGGGCAGAAACCAAGCAGGTGCCGGTCGAGGAAGATGGGTCCTCTGGAGCCACCTTCACCATAGGTGCCAACCTCGACCCGGATAAAGAGGAGGAGTTGGTGAAGTTCTTGCACGCAAACAAGGAAGTATTCGCATGGGAACCCAAACAGCTGGTAGGGGTCCCAAGAGGGGTGATCGAGCATCACTTGAGGGTCTGCCCCAATGTGCGCCCTGTGAATCAGAAAGCGCGGCCACTGTCCACGGAGAAGCAGTCCTTCATCATCCAGGAAACCCGCAAGCTGGAGGCAGCAGGTGTCATTCGCGAGGTTCGGTACCCCGAGTGGCTGGCGAACCCCATCGTCGTGCCAAAGAAATGTGGGAAGGAACGCATGTGTGTCGACTACACGAACCTCAACAAGGCCTGTCCCCAAGATCCGTTCCCACTTCCACGCATCGACCAGATCGTTGACTCCACCGCCGAGTGTGACCTGCTATGTTTCCTGGATGCGTTCTCAGGCTATCATCAGATCAAGATGGCGGTAGAGGATGTGGACAAGATGGCCTTCCTAACCCCATGCGGGGTGTACTGCTACACTTGCATGCCGTTTGCGCTGCGCAACGCAGGCGCGACCTTCCAACGAGTGATGCACATCGCCCTGGATCAGCAGCTCGGGAGGAACGCTGAAGCCTACGTCGACGACATTGTGGTAAAGTCTCGGGAGGCGAGAACTTTGATTCAAGACCTGGAGGAGACCTTCGCGAGCCTCCGCCAGGTGGACTTGTGGCTCAACCCGGAGAAGTGCGTGTTTGGTGTCCCTTCCGGCAAGCTGCTGGGCTTCCTCGTGTCCCACAGGGGGATCGAGGCCAACCCGGAGAAGGTCAAGGCGATCGAAGACATGATCCCACCGCAAACCCTCAAGGAGATGCAGAAGCTTGCCGGCTGCATGACTTTGCTAGGGCGCTTCATCTCCAAGCTGGGAGAGCGCGCCCTACCATTCTTCAAGCTAATGAAGAAGAAGGGGCCATTTGAGTGGACCTCGGAGGCTGACCAAGTGTTCCAAGACCTCAAGAGATACCTGACCAGCCCTCCGGTGATGGTGGCGCCCTGCCCTCTCGAGCCCCTGGTGCTCTACCTTGCCGCCACTCCTTACTCTGCCAGCACAGCTCTGGTGGCGGTTCGGGAAGAGCGCCAGGCCAAGGATACGTCGTGCCGAGCTACGCCCCCAGCCGGGGCGATACAAGACCCGGAGGGCACCGCAAGGGCTGCAGCAACGTCAACGGATGACCAGGCCCAGCAAGACGGCGTCCTTGGCCTGCAGAGGCCCCAATGAGCGACCGGGCTCCAAGGGTTCCATCGCTTCCGGAGGCGCATCAACCTCCGACAGACGTAGGCCCCGTCGACGCGCCCGCCCACGTCGAGCACCCAATGTATTTTGTCAGCACGGTACCGCGGGATGCAAGGGCATGGTACCCCATCCCTCAGAAGCTCTTGCTCGCGCTCTTGGTGCCCTCGCATAAGCTACGACACTACTTTCAAGGTCATTCAATCAAGGTCGTCTCGGCCTACCCGCTGGAGAGGGTACTCAGGAGCCCCAACGCTGCTGGAAGGGTCGCCGAATGGAACATTGAGCTGCAGGAATTCCAGCTGGAGTTCAGCACAACCAGGGTCATCAAGGGAGCCGCGCTCGCCGATTTTGTGGTAGAATGGACGGATGCCCCGGGGCTTGAAGCAGGCGAGTACCGATCCCTATCGCCGGGAAGTGAAGCGCCCGACGGCCGGGTTATCTATTTTGATGGCGCGTTTGCACGCCAGGTTGCGGGGGCTGGAGCGGTGCTCATCTCGCCCACTCAGGACAAGCTCTACTACGCCGTGCAGCTCTGCTTCCAGCAAGGCGAGAAGGTCTCCAACAACATCGCGGAGTACGAAGGCCTCATAGCTGGCCTTAAGGCTGCAGTGGCCCTAGGGGTGAAGCGCCTCACCATCTGGGGTGACTCGCAGCTCCTCGTCAACTTCTCCAATAAGGTATACGAGCCAAGGGACGAGCACATGGGGGCATACCTCGCGGAGGTACGCAAAATGGAAAAGCAGTTCCTGGGTCTAGAATTGCAGCACGTGCCCCGTGGAACCAACAAGGAGGCCGACGACATCACCAAAAGAGCATCCAAGTGACTACCCCAAGAGCCTGGCGTCTTCGAGGAGCGGCTCTTCAAACCGTCGGCAGCACCTCTGCTCTCGAGGCTGGTGCCGCCTCGGGAGGAGCTCCCCCAACCACCTGCCTCGGGAGCCCCGGCCTGTGGCCCGACCTCGGGATCGCGCCTACTCTTGGCGCTCGAGCCACATGAGGGGTGCTGGACCAAGGAATTCAAGGAATACCCGACGCAAGGGATGCTGCTAGAGAAAGAGGAGGACGCAGAGCGCGTGGCCCGACAGGCCACGGCGTACTGCATCCAGGACGGTGAGTTATACAGGAAGCGGCCAAATGACGTTTCCTTGCGTTGTATCTCCAGGGAACAGGGGAACGAGTTGCTAGCTGACATACACGGCGGAGACTGCGGACACCACTCGTCGTCACAAACCCTCGTCGGCAAGGCATTCCGCAGCGGGTTCTACTGGCCTACGGCGCTCAACGACGTGACTGAGCTGGTGAAGTCTTACGAGGCCTGTCAATTCCACGCCAAGCAGATCCATCAGCCAGCTCAGGGCCTCCAGACCATCCCGCTCTCGTGGCCGTTTGCAGTCTGGAGGCTTGATATCTTAGGCCCGTTCCCTCGAGCGCCTGGGGGCTACCGCTACCTCTACGTCGCCATCGACAAGTTCACCAAATGGGTGGAGGTAGAAGCTGTCCGCACCATCCCGGCCGGATCTGCGGTCAAGTTCATCAAGGGTCTCGTGAGCCGGTTCGGGGTCCCTAATGGCATCATCACTGACAATGGCTCGCAGTTCACTAGCAATCTCTTCAAGACATATTGTGCTAACCTTGGAACGCAGATCTACTATGCTTCGGTGGCACACCCTAGGAGCAATGGTCAGGCCGAACGCGACAACGCGGAGGTCCTGAGAGGCCTCAAGACCAGGACCTTCAAGAAGAAGCTCGAGGCCTGCGGCAGGGGCTGGCACGATGAGCTCCAGTCTGTGCTATGGTCCATCCGCACCACCGCCACCAAGCCAACAGGCGAGACCCTGTTCTTCCTCGTCTATGGAGCAAAAGCGGTTCTCCCTCACGAGGTCAAGCATCACTCCGTGCGGGTCTTGGCGTTTGATGAGGCGCAATAGGACGCCATGCGGGGGATGGACCTCGTGCTGGGGGAGGAACACCGTCGTGAAGCCACGCTTCGGGTGGCAAGATACCAGCAGGCGCTGCGACGGTATCACTGTCGCAGCGTCCGCTCCAGGACGCTCGAGGTGGGTGACCTCGTCCTAAGGCGGGTGCTCTCCAGGGAAGGGCTGCATAAGCTTTCACCCATGTGGGAGGGCCCGTTTAGGGTCGCCCACGTCTCCAGGCCTGGCGCCGTGCGCCTGGAGACGCAGGACAGGGTCCCCATCTAGAACGCCTGGAACATCCAGCACCTCCGGAAGTTCTACCCATGAAGCAAGGCCCGGCGCCTGTGAAGCAAGGCCCAGTGCCTGTGAAGGTCTCCGCTCGTGACACTCTCACGTAATAATGAGTGGGGCTATACATGCCCCGGAGTCTCCGGAGTGCCGCCCTCGGGCCTCGGGGGCTCCCTCCCACGTCCTAGTGGCAGCACTTAGCTCTGTGCTGGTGAGAAGACTAGACTAGGTGCTGGACGCGGCTTTTCATTTGCTTTCCGTAGTTGGCTTACTCCTCTTTAATGAAAATTTGCTTTTTGGTGTTACTTGCCGGCTTGGTTCCATCGCCTTTTGCCTCTGTTTCTGCCTTCGGTTCCTTGTTTTGACCTGTACTCTCCCTCGCATGCCTCGCGAGGTGGCTGGACAGGTGCCTTCGTGAGTGTTTTTCCTATTCTTCGCGAGGCACCCTCGCTCAAGCTCGCAAGCTGGCGCACCTCTCTCAGTCCGTTCCCCTCAGGTACCGCGATGCGAAGCGCTAGGTCGTGGCCGGCCGCGCCTGCGACCAGGGTTCAGAAGGGCTCAGAAGAATCAGAGTTTTCTAATGAATTTTTGTAGTTCCTAGACGCCTCCCAGGCCAAGGAGGCCTCGCCAGGCACTGGGAAATGCGCGCCTCATGAGGCGGAAACTACTTCGAGAGCGCCAAGCTAAGTTATTTCTACGTGCCTACGTAAAACGCCGATGCTGCAACACGACACGGGAACGATAAACATAGCACATCAACTTGGAAATCATGGTTCATTGCACGCCCCTGTGGGGCCCCATACTTGTCTCTCTCTTAATGCAGGAAGAAAAGGAAGAACGAAACAAAAGTGGCGCGTACCCCCGCAGCAGTTCGCGAGGATGGGCCCATGGCGCTATCCTGGGCTCAGCCAGACCCCTCGTCACGCTTCACTGTGGCGCGGCGATGAGACGACCCGCTGCCACCCTCGAAGCGGGCGCAGCGGCTGGTCATAGCCGCTGCTGCTGGAGCTGTCGCCGGAAGAAGAGTCGCCGTAGCTGGACGAGCCATGGCCGGGGCCAAGGACAAGCCCGCCTTCACCCTCGTCGCGGCCGTCGCTGAGGCTGAGCACCTCACCATCGTCGTTGTCCTCAGGGCAGCACCCGACACGGCGACCATCTTCCCCGAACACCCTCACGTAGAGGGTCGCATTGCCATCGTACTTGGAGTGGAGGGTGCACCGCCGGCCCAGGCCGCGCGCGCGGGCAAACGTCTGCCAGCCGCGGGCCAGGGCTGCGTTGCCCGCGACGGAGACCTCGACCGCGACCCACGAAGCCTTGCTACAGCAGCCGTCCGCCTGCAGCCAGAGACCGCCTGGACCCGTGGCTGGCAGCTCGCCGGTAAAGAAGCACGGGAGCTGAAGCCAGGTGCCAGCCGGGTTCTCTGACCATACAATGAACTCCGGCAGCACCTCCGCCGAGTGGAAGCACGGCCGGGGAGGCCGCGCGACCATGGCGCGCCTCCCCTCATCGACGGGGCTGCCACGACCTGGGCGACTCCCACCGCGTGAAGAAGTGCCGCCGAGGCCGCGAGGGGCCACAGCAAGGGCCGCGGTGTGCTTGCGGGGACGGCCGCGTCCCCTCTTAGGCGGCGGTGAGCCGAGCCCTTCCTGGCGGGCCTTCCCCTTTTCTGCGGCCGAGAACCTCTTCGCAGGCGCCATGGGTGCTGCTACTAGCAATGAAGCAAGGGAGAAGAAGCGAGCGGAGCAGGAAGGGATGAGCGACGGGGACTCCGCCGCCTCCTCATTTATAGCGATGGAAGGCCAACCGGCGATCCCCATGATCACATGTAATGATGATTTTTCTCTGCATGCGGCAGGGACTCGTCAAGTCGGGCAGTTGCCGAGGCAGCGTGGGGAAGCGGAGACGCCCACGTCCCATCAATTGCCATGCGTCAAACGATGCCGCAGGCTGTTGGGGCCTGCGGCGCTTCGCACTTGCCCCTTGGCTTCGCCTCGAAGCCAAATCCGAGCGCGCCTTGGGCCCGGGGGCTACTGTCGGCGTCCTGGGAACGGGGGTCCCCAGACTTGCCTGCCTGCGGCCCACGGCGTGGCTCCACCAGCGGCCCTGTACAGCCCATCTTCACCAGCAAACACTCAAGACCCTCGCGAGGGGCCAAGCCTCGTGAGGGGGACGACGCAAGACCCCCTCGGGGGCGGCCTCACTAGGATGGCTCGCGAGGGGCGGAGATATCAAGGCAAGGGGCACCTCGGGAGGTTCATGTGATGCAAGCCATGACGACCAAGGTCGGGCGGGTGCCAGGTGGGCGCCAGCGCGCAGTGTCCTTGTTTCCTCTTTGGTGCTAAAGAGGCAAGCGTAGGCGAGGAGTCCCGAGGCATCAGGCAAAGGTTTCCATATCGGTGCAACGAGGCCAACACCAGCAGGATGGCAGGACGGAGGTCACCGTGGAGCCCAAGACGGCGTCACCACCAGAGCCTTTGGCAGGCTAAGACCACCTTTAGTCAGGATAACTTGTACTAGTTGTCTCCCTTCAAATTTGGCCATTGTGGTATCCCTTCCCGCCAGCATTTGGGAAGAGGACCAGGGCCTCTATAAATAGGGCTAGCCACCACAGTAGGAGGCAACTGATCCAAGGCCATTCAAATCATCCTCATCCACACAAACTCACCAAGCACAAGAGCACCTCTCCTCAGGAGGTTGTTCTTCCCTTGTAACTATTCTTCCTCAGGCCCAAGAGGCAATCCACCACACCACACTGGAGTAGAGTATTACACCACATCGGTGGCCGAACCAGTATAAATCTTGTGTCCCTTTGTTCTGCGAGTTCGACGCGCTGAGCCTTGAGATCGCGGTGAGGGAGAGTGCTAGGGGGAGGAGAGATCTTCGTGCGCACTCCAGTGTTCGAACCTCAAGGGTTTTGCCGGAACCCGGAATCCAACAGTAAGATGTTGGTGGTAAGCAGTATGACTATCACCGCCCACAACTCTTTGTGTTCTACTCGTGCATATCATCTACGCATAGACCTGGCTCTGATACCACTATTGGGAAACGTAGCATGCAATTTCAAAAAATTTCCTATGCTCATGCAAGATCTATCTAGGAGATGCATAGCAACAGAGGGGGAGAGTGTGTCCATGTACCCTCGTAGACCGAAAGCGGAAGCATTTGTTAACGTGGTTGATGTAGTCAAACTGCTTCTCGTTCCGACCGATCAAGTACCGAACGTACGGCACCTTCGAGTTCTACACACGTTCAGCTCGATGACGTCCCTCGAACTCTTGATCCAGCAAAGTATCGAGGGAGAATTCCGTCATCACGACTGCGTGGTGACGATGATGGTGAAGTGATCCGCGTAGGGCTTCGCCTAAGCACTACGTGAATATGACTGGAGGCGTAAACTGTGGAGGGGGGCAGCGCACACGGTAACAATGTTTGATGTGTGTTCTAGGCGCCCCCTCCCCACGTATATATAGGTGGGAGGGGGAGGGGAATAGCCCTAGGGCGCCCCAAGTAGGAGGAATCCTACTCGGGGGCCTAGTCCAATTCGCCCCCCTTACCATGTTTTTCGGAGAGGGAAGGAACGGGGAGAGAGGAGGGGAGGAAGGGGGAGGCCGAATTGCCTCCCCTTCCTTCTCTCTTCCACCTTTCCCTTCCTCTTCCTATTCGGCCAGCAAGGGGGCACATCAGCCCATGTTGGCTGCTGCATTTCCCCTCTTGGCCCAATAGGCCCATATCTTTGCCAGGGGGTGCCCGGAACCCCTTCCGATGACCCGATATGTACCCGGTACCCCCGGAACACTTCCGGTGTCTGAATATCATTATCCTATATATGAATCTTTACCTCTCGACCATTTTGAGACTCCTCGTCATGTAAGTGATCTCATCCGGGACTCCGAACAACATTCGGTCACCAAATCACATAACTCATATAATACAAATCGTCATCGAACGTTAAGCGTGCGGACCCTACGGGTTCGAGAACTATGTAGACATGACCGAGACTCCTCTCCGGTCAATAACCAATAGTGGAACCTGGATGCTCATATTGGTTCCCACATATTCTACGAAGATCTTTATCGGTCGAACCGTTATGACAACATATGTTATTCCCTTTGTCATCGGTATGTTACTTGCGTGAGATTCGATCGTCGGTATCTTCATACCTAGTTCAATGTCATTACTGGCAAGTCTCTTTACTTGTTCCGTAATACATCATCCCGCAACTAACTCATCAGTCACATTGCTTGCAAGGCTTATTATGATGTGCATTGCCGAGAGGGCCCAGAGATACCTCTCCGATACTCGGAGTGACAAATCCTAATCTTGATCTATGCCAACCCAACAAACACCTTCGGAGATACCTGTAGAGAATCTTTATAATCACCCAGTTACGTTGTGACGTTTGATAGCACACAAGGTATTCCTCCGGTTTCCGGGAGTTGCATAATCTCATAGTCGTAGGAATATGTATTTGACATGAAGAAAGCAATAGCAATAAAACTGAATGATCAACATGTTAAGCTACCGGATGGGTCTTGTCCATCACATCATTCTCCTAATGATGTGATCCCGTTCATCAAATGACAACATATGTCTATGGTTAGGAAATTTAACCATCTTTGATTGACGAGCTAGTCTAGTAGAGGCTTACTAGGGACACAGTGTTTTGTCTATGTATTCACACATGTATCAAGTTTTCAGTTAATACAATTCTAGCATGAATAATAAACATTTATCATGATATAATATAATATAAAATAACAACTTTATTATTGCCTCTAGGGCATATTTCCTTCACCGGCATCATCAGGCTGAGGTCCTCGGACCATGCAAGGATAGAAGCCTTTAGCAATGGCTTCAGGCTTCGTTTGAGGTTGAAGTTTCTTGTAGAGAATGTCGCCCCACGGGCTATTGATAGCATTTTTCTCCGCATCCTCAGGAGTTACGAAGTGATACTTGAAGCGTTGCTCTGCCCAATATCTTCTGATCCATTGGATTCAGGACTTGCGCTGATTATAAGTTTCTTCCGGATCAGACTTGTATAGTTCAAACAGATCTGTGGGCAGATCCAAAGCAGTATTGCCAAGGCATTGCCTGCCACCTTTCCTTGCAGATTTGTCAGTTGCCATTGTATTCAGACTGAAAGGCTTCAATACAGTGAATGGCAGTCGACTGGTCAGGCAAGAACTAGCTTCAAGAGATTCAATATGATGTTGTAAGAATTCTGCAAATGAATGCAGACTATGAGAACCAAGGGATTCTCCCACGGACATGTACCTGTGACAGCATTAGAGATGCGAGGGAAGGGGAAGAGGTCATACTCTCAGAAGATTTTGAAGATAAATCAGTTCAAAGACATTGACCTCATAGTGCAAAGACATTCACTTATTTGAAGTGAGTTGGTTCTAGATTTGTACGAATCCATGAATAAGTACAAGTGAGGAATCTAACTATTTGGGGATGCATAAGTAAATGAACTTTCAAGATATGAGATGCAGAAACAGAAAGAAGTAGATCTGGAAGTGTAAAAACCACTTTTGGTAGATGTTGACAGATTCAATGGATCAAACTGGTGGTAAAAATTGAGTTTATTTACCGCTCGATGAATTGCTAGACGAGGCGAAGAGGATGCCGAGCAGTCCAATCCCCCACGCCCTAACTTGGCGGTGGAAGACACCCACGGCGGCGGAGAGGACGAGGTCCGCGGCTGGCGTGAAGACGGTGTCGAAGAGGTCGCGGCAGCTAAGCGCTTCGTCTATGACATCGACAGAGGCTAGCGATGGCGCTAGGGTTTAAGCAAGACGGCGTGGTGGGAGAGGAGATAATGACCGTGCGGGTGGAGTATTTATAAGGTGAAGGGAGGCGCAGTGCAATTACGCAGGTGCCCCTGGCGGTTCGCATCTGGTGGACACGTGGCATGCATGCAACTTATTGAGAGTTGAGCCATGTTACCACGCGCGCCTGGTTTGTCGGGTGGTCATTCCGGCTTCTCCGGTTTTCAGGCAAAAGAGATAAGGCATTAAAAATAGTTTTAAATGTGTGCCTCTGTATCTTCAGATGACAAGGACACAGTGAAGATATTCGACACGTGTCAACAGAATGCATATGAAGAGACAGAAAGAATTTGAGGAGGAAGCATAGAAGGGGTTAGGGTCCGATCACATTCACTTAGTTCAGAAAATGACAAGTTTGAAGACATAGCTATAAGTGAATGTTGTAGAGGACATAACACATATATGTATATATATATATATATCAGAAAAGACCAAATCAACATTGTGAAGATAAACTTTGAAGTCAAATCAATGATGAAGACAAACCAAATATGAAGATAATGCAATCATGATGCCAAATGAAAATCTTCGAGAAAGTTTGGTGGTGGCGTTACCCACCGTATAGGAAGTATTAGACACGGCGCACAATTATCGTGGCGCTCCGAAGTCAAATTCTACATTAATTTATTCACACTTAGAGGGTAAGTCTTCATGAATTGAAGATATACGTTACTTCGTGTGTTGCACATCTAAGTCATCAACATGCATAAGCGTTAGGATGTGTGTCCATTCACAAGACATTTGAGGATTCTAAGATATTTAGCTCACATCACAGCTTGCAAAACTTTTTCTCATCCAAGGGCTTTGTGAAGATATCTCCAATTGCTCTGTAGTGTTGACGTGAATGATATCAATGTCTTCCTTCAACACATGATCCCTGAAAAAATGATGGCGGATTTGAATGTGCTTTGTCTTCGAGTGCTGAACTGGATTGTGAGCAATCTTGATGGCGATTTCATTGTCGCAGTAGAGTGGCACAAGCTTCATGTTGACGCCATACTCCTTGAGAGTTTGCTTCATCCAGAGAAGCTGAGCGCAGCAAGATCTAGCAGCAATGTATTCAGATTCAGAAGTGGAGAGTGACACATAGTTCTGCTTCTTTGAAGACCAACAGACAAGAGATCGTCCAAGAAAGTGAGATGTGGCTGATGTGGACTTGCGATCAACCTTATCACCAATATAATCAGCATATGAGAATCCAACTAGATCCAACTCTGAGCCCTTTGGATACCATAATCCTAGTGTTGGGGTGTGAGCCAAATATCGAAGAATTCGCTTCATTGCTAGGTGATGCAGTTCCTGGCGCCGCTTGGAATTGGGCACACATGCAAACGCTAAGCATTATATCAGGCCTAGATGCACATAAGTACAATAAAGAACCAATCATGGAGCGGTATACCTTTTGATCGAACTCTTTACCATTGTCGTCATGGCCCAATTGTCCTTTGGTTGGCATTGGCATCGTGTACCCTTTGTAGTCTTCCATTCCAAACTTCTTCAGGCAATCTTTGAGGTACTTCTCTTGTGATATGAAGATGCCATTTCTCTGCTGACGAATTTGAAGACCAAGGAAGAACTTCAGCTCACCCATCATGGATATCTGATATTGCTCTTGCATCATATGCCCAAACTCATCACTGTATCTCTTATCAGTGCAGCCGAAGATAATGTCATCCACATAGATTTGGCATACAAACAGTTCACCATCATATGTCTTCGTGAAGAGAGTGGGATCTAGAGAACCAGGTTTGAAGCCTTTGCTCTTCAGGAAGTCTTTGAGTGTGTCATACGAAGCGCGAGGTGCTTGTTTGAGGCCATACAGTGCCTTGTTGAGCTTGTATACCATGCCAGGACGCTTTGGGTCTTCAAAGACAGGTGGTTGTGCAACATACACTTCTTCTTCAATTTGCCATTGAGGAAGGCACTCTTTACATCCATTTGGTACAGAAGAATGTTGTTGTGGTTGGAATGTGCTAACAGTATGCGAATGGCTTCAAGCCTAGCCACAGGAGCAAAGGTTTCGTCGAAGTCAATTCCTTCCACTTGTGTATAACCTTGGGCAATGAGACGAGCCTTGTTTCTGACAACTTGACCATGTTCATCTTGTTTGTTGCCATAGATCCATTTGGTGCCAATGATGTTGTGCTTGCGAGGATCCGGACGCTTGACTAGCTCCCATACATTATTCAACTCAAATTGTTGAAGCTCTTCTTTCATAGCTTGAATCCATTTAGGTTCCATGAAGGCTTCATCAACTTTCTTGGGTTCAGATATAGAGACAAATGCAAAGTGCCCACAGAAGTTTGCTAGCTGTGTTGCTCTTGAACGAGTGAGTGGACCAGGTGCATTGATACTATCAATTATCTTCTCAATCTGGACTTCATTTGCAACTCGAGGATGTACTGGATGAAGAGTTTGCCCTTGCTGATCATTGTCTTCATCTTCAGCATTGGCTTCAGGCTGAGCATTGTCTTCATGCTGATTAGGTGCAGAAATGATGATTTCCTCTTCAGCCTATTCCTCGGTAGGTATGATTTCTCTAGTACCCATTAGCTTGATAGATTCACTTGGTGTAGCTTCATCTAGCACATTTGGCAGGTGCTCTCTTTGCAAGCCGTTAGTCTCATCGAACCGAACCGCACATCCACAGTTTCAACCACTTTATAGTGAAAGAGGTTGAAGACTCTGTAGGTGTGCAAATCCTTTCCGTAACCAAGCATAAAACCTTTATGTGCTTTTGGTGCAAATTTTGAAGTATGATGCAGATCCTTGATCCAGCACCTAACACCAAAGACTTTGAAATAGCTGACATTTGGCTTCTTACCAGTCAGAAGTTCATAGGATGTCTTCTTGAAGAACTTATGAAGATAAACTCTGTTGATGATGTGGCAAGCAGTGTCAATAGCTTCAGGCCAGAACTTTCTTGGAGTCTTGTACTCATCAAGCATCGTACGTACCATCTCAATGAGGGTTCTGTTCTTATGCTCCATGATGACATTCTGCTGAGGTGTGTATGGAGTAGAGAACTCATGCGTGATGCCCAATGTATCAAGATAAGTGCCGAGGCCGGTGTTCTTGAATTCTGTGCTGTTGTCACTTCTGATGTGCTTGATCTTGATGCCATAGTTGGTCATGGCACGATTGGCGAATCATCTGAAGACATCCTGCGCTTCAGTCTTGTAGAGAATTATATGTACCCATGTGTATCTTGAATAATCATCAACAATAATGAAGCCATAAAGTTGTGCAGTGGTAGTAAGGGTAGAGTAATGAGTAGGGCCAAATAGATCCATGTGTAGCAGCTCGAAGGGGCGTGATGTAGTCATGATTGTCTTCGAGGGATGCTTGGCCCTTGTCATCTTCCCGGCTTCACAAGCACCACATAGATGATCCTTCTTGAACTTGACACCCTTGATGCCAATGATATGCTTCTTCTTCACGAGAGTGTGCAAGTTTCTCATATCCGCATGTCCTAGCCTCCGATGCCAGAGCCAGCACTCTGAAGCTTTTGCTAGAAGACATATGGCAAGTTGTGGTCCTGCGGAGAAATCTACCATATACAGATCGTCTCTTCGGTACCCTTCGAAGACTAGAGATTTGTCAGATTCCATGAGCACAAGGCAACAATACTTTCCAAATATCACAATCATGTTCAGATCACAAAGCATTGAGTCAGACATTAAGTTGAATCCAAGGGATTCAACAAGCATCACTTTATCCATGTGCCGGCCCTTTGAGATTGCAACTCTACCTAGGCCCAGTACCTTGCTTTTACCAGTGTCAGCGAATGTGATGTGACTTTTGTCAGACGGACGTAGGGTTGAATCCAAGACTTCGATCACCAGTCATGTGGTTAGTGCATCCACTATACATAATCCACTCAGTAGCCTTCGGAGCCGTACCCTATAGCGTAGTTAGCGGGATAGGCTTCACCAAGAGTATTGTGAAGCATAAACATTTGTCGAACCAGCATACTCTCAAAATTAAGGTTCTTGTTGGGTAAAATAGGATGCTCGTCAAGAAACTCTGGGACAAAATAAATGGTAAGACCATTCGGGCATTTTATCTTGCGTCCCACAAGATGTTTTAGGTCCCCAGCATTGGCGTCAGAAGTCTTTGATTTCCGGCTGGAGACCTTTCCCTGCAAAAGAAAGTTAATTCTTCTTAACTACCCACATCTTTAGGGGTGGCTTAGAAGCAATGAGTCTAAGTGCAGCATTTGAGAACTTTGGCTTTGGAGCCCTAGCAAATAGCCTTGCAAGAGGTGAATAATACTCATAAGAATATGCAAAAAAGTTCTTTGTTTTATGAACATAGCGGTTTGAAGAAACATGCTCATATTCATGAGTCTGAGTATGGTTTCCCCGCAAAATATTGGCGTTAGGGTGACCTTGTGAGGTCCTTTGTCTGTATGAAGCCTTTGGAGCATATGATGCCTTTGGTCTGGGGTTTGTCTTTTTCGCAGGTGGTGTCATGATGACATTCACGGGAAGCTTCTCAAGACAACTTTTGGGTATCCAGATCTTCTTCAAAGGTGGTCCGTTCCTGCAGTTAGTACCAATAAACCCGGCAAACACTTCACCATTCTAATTCTTAAACAGCTTATAATTGGCGTCAAAGGAATCATCATTGATAATGGGGTTAGCACATGTGAATCCAGATAAGGTGGATGGGTCCACTAAAGGACCATTTGCAGCAACCCATGTGGTTTTGGGGTACTGCTCGGGCTTCCAGTAAGAATCATCAACATTTATTTTCCTCTAGAACCCAACACCCTCTTTCCTAGGGTTTCGGTTCAGAATCTATTTCTTGAGGACATCACATAGTGTTTGATGCCCTTTGAGGCTTTTGTACATGCCTGTTTCAAGCAATGTCTTCAACCTAGCATTCTCATCAGCAATAGTAGTGGTATCCTTAGTGGAGGGGTTAGTTACCACATCAGCAGTTGAAGATATTGCAATATTAGAAGCAGTGGAACATTCAGCAATAGAAATAGCATTGTCACACTAAAGACATTTTAAACATGATGGCACAAAGTCTTCCTGAGCGGAACTGATCTGTTGAGTGAGTAGTGAATCGTTCTCCTTTTGAACATCTTCATGAGATGCTCTCAGTTTCTCTATATCTTGCTTCCTTTGAAGATAATCGTAGTAAAGCTTCTCATGAGTAGCTGAGAGAGTTTCATGACGACTTTCAAGTTCCTCGTACTTAACACGAAGATTTTTAATGTCTTCGATTAAGGATTGTGTTCGATTCATTTCCTCGTCCAACAGGTCATCGCTTTTGTCTAGCAACTTTTGAATGTCTTCCATAGCAGTTTGTTGTTCAGTTGCAATTTTAGCAAGAGTCTTATAGCTAGGTTTGAATTCACACTCAGAGTCATCTTCACTGGATGTTTGGAAGTATGCATCACGTGAGTTTACCTTGGCACCTCGTGCCATGCAGCAGTAGGTCGGAGCAGAGTCGTCCTCATCATCGGCATCAGCATCGGTGACGTGACCATTGTCTTCAGTGTTGAAGATGGACTTGGCGACGAACGCCGAAGCTAGAGCTAGGCTTGCCACGTCTGAATCAGACTCCTCCTCAGACTCCACCTCCTCAAAAGCAGACTCCTCCTCAGAATCTATTTCCTTGCCAATAAACGCACGAGCCTTGCCGGATGAGCTCTTCTTGTGAGATGATGACTTTGATGAAGACTTTGAAGAGTTGTTCTTCTTCTTGTCGTCAGAATCATATTCCTTGCTCTTCTTCTTCTTCTTCTTTCTTAGATTCCTTGTCCCATTGTATACACTCAGAGATGTAGTGGCCTGGCTTCTTGCACTTGTGACATGTTCTCTTCTTGTAGTCACGAGAGGAAGCTTCATCATTTCTTGAGCTGGATCTTGAAGACTTTCCGAAGCGATTCTTCTTGGAGAACTTTTGGAACTTCTTCACAAGCATTGCTAGCTCTTTGCCAATGTCTTCAGGATCTTCAGAACTACAGTCAGATTCTTCTTTTCAGATGAGGAAACAGCCTTTGCCTTCAAGGCACGAGATCGGCCATAGTTGGGGCCATAGATGTCTCTTTTCTCAGATAGTTGGAACTCATGTGTGTTGAGCCTCTCAAGTATGTTCGATGGATCAAGATTTCTGAAGTTAGGACATTCTTGAATCATCAGGGCCAAGGTGTCAAATGAGCTGTCAAGTGATCTCAGGAGCTTCTTCATGATTTCATGCTTGGTGATCTCAGTGGCGCCAAGTGCGTGAAGCTCATTTGTGATATCAGTGAGGCGATTGAACGTGAGCTAGACATTCTCATTGTCGTTTCTCTTGAAGCGGTTGAAGAGGTTGCAAAGAACATCAATCCTTGAGTCTCTCTGGGTTGAGACGCCTTCATTGACCTTGGACAGCCAGTCCCAGACTAGCTTCACAGTTTCTAGTGCACTCACACGTCCATACTGTCCTTTGGTCAGATGACCACAGATGATGTTCTTGGCGGTTGAGTCCAATTGTGCAAACCTCTTGACATCAGCAGCGGTGACACCTTCACTGACCTTGGGAACGCCTGTCTTGATGACATACCAGAGGTCAATGTTAATGGCTTCAAGATGCATGTGCATCTTATTCTTCCAGTAGGGGTAATCAGTGCCATCGAAGACTGGGCACGCAACGGAGAATTTGATTATCCCTGCAGCCGACATAGCTAAAACTCCAGGTGGTTAAAGCGAATCACACAGAACAAGGGAGCACCTTGCCCTGATACCAATTGAAAGTGCTAGTTATCAACTAGAGGGGGGGGGGTGAATAGGCGATTTTTTATGGAAGTCTTCAAAGGATGAGGTCTTTGAAGACAAACAGCCGATATGAGCCTATATGATATGCAGCGGAAGATAAACTATACTAGACAAGCCATAGTCAAGTAAGCAATACAGTGAAAGTACGAAGACCAACAGCAGCTAGATAGTATGGATCAGAATGGAAGACGGTATGAAGCCAAACAGGTTATAGTCTTCAAGCAGTGAAGTCAATTAGATCAGACAAGCAAGCAATGACTTCACAAAGACAAACTAAAATGTAAGGAAGTAGGGGATAGAACCAGTTTCTTGGTGAAGAGAAGGATTTGGTAGACCAGTTCCAGTTGCTGTGGCAACTGTACGTCTGGTTAGGGAGGCTGAGATTGAACTCAGAAGACTGTGTCTTCACCTTATTCCCCTTGAGCTAAGGACACCCAGTCCTCGCCCAACCACTCTGGTAAGTCTTCAAGGTAGACTTCCAAACCTTCACAACTTCGTTCATCGGCAATACACAATGGCTCTTGGATGCTCAAAACGCGACGCCTAACCGGCTCGAGGATGCACAGTCCTCAAGTGTAACAAGTCTTCAGGTTATGCGGACAGAAAGACTTCAGTGATGCCTAACACTCTTTGGCTCTGGGTGTTTTGGGCTTTGTCCTTGCAAGGATCTCTCTCTCAAAGGCTTCGGAGGTGGGTTGCTCTCAAACGACAAAAGTCGTGCACTAACTTTGAGCAGCCACCAATTTATGGTGCAGGGGGTTGGGCTATTTATAGCCAGGAGGCAACCCAACATGATATGTCCAAATGACCCTGGGTCACTAAGGAACCGACACGTGTCCAATGGTCAGATTTCAAACACACGTGACAACTTGGTTTGGTCTACAAGCAAAGCTGACTCATCCAACTCTGGATAAGATTTGCTCTCATTTTCTTCACTCGAAGACATAGGATTTTGGTTGAGCAGCACTTCAGTCTTCTGACTTTGTTCACTTTGACCCCACTTAATAGTACGGTGGTTCCTATGACTCAAGAAAGAAGAAAATGAAACTACGGAAGAAACTATGTCTTCGCACTCCATAGTCTTCAGGTGAATGTCTACACACGTCATTATCTTCAACGTGAATATGTTCACGAACCACCATTGTCTTCAGTGTCTTCATACATTTTTAGGGGTCACCTCTGGTTGGTAAACCGAATCATTGAGGGACTACTACATGTGTTATCCTGCAATGCTCACAAAGACATTTGTTCCTCAACCACGTTTGTTGTCAACACTCCAAAACCAACTAGGGGTGGCACTAGATGCACTTACACAAGTAAATGTGGTTTCTCTTGGTCGGGTTGCGATACAGGTATTTGAGAGAAACCAGAATATCCATCAAGAAATAAAAAGTGGGTGTGCTTAGATAATCTTTCTAACATTTGATCAATAAAAGGAAAAGGGTAATGATCTTTCCTAGTGGCTTTGTTTAATTTTATGAAATCAATTACCATTCTAGAACCAATCACGGTTCTCTGTGGGATAAGTTCATTTTTATCATTAGGAACAACAGTAATGCCTCCTTTCTTAGGGACACAATGAACATGACTTACCCATCTACTATCGGCTATAGGATAAATTATAGGTTCTTACCACTTCTTTTATCTTAGGATTTAATCATCATTGATGATCAACAACCGGTTTAGCATTGGGTTCCATATTAATCTTGTGCCGACAAAGAGTGGGACTGATGCCCTTAAGATCATCAAGTGTATATCCAATAGCAGCACGGTGCTTCCTCAGAGTTTCTAACAATCTCTTTTCTTCATGCTCTGTAAGCTTAGCACTAATAATAATAGGATATATCTTCTTTTCGTCAAGATAAGCATATTTCAAAGTATCAGGTAATTGTTTCAATTCAAACACAGTATCACCCTTAGGTGGAGGAGGGCCTCCTAGAGTTTCAACAGGCAAATTGTGTTTAAGAATAGGTTGTTGATCAAAGAATATTTTGTCTATTTCATTTCTTTCATGTAAGTGCATATCATTTTCATGGTCTAGCAAATATTGTTCTAACGGATCAGTAGGGGGTACGACAATAGAAGCAAGACTAATTATTTCATCCTTACTAGGCAATTCTTTATCACGAGGTTGCTTACGAAACTTATAGAAATTAAACTCAGGAGACACCTCACCAAAATTAACACCGACGGTTTCTTTCTTGCAATCTATCTTAGCATTAAGCGTGTTCAAGAAAGGTCTACCAAATATAATGGTACAAAAATCATCTTGTGGAGAACGAAGAACTAGAAAACCAGTAGGATATTCTGTCTTCCCACACAAGACTTCAACATCTCTAACAATCCCAAGTGGTGTGATAGTGTCTCCATTAGCAAGTTTAATATAAAATCAATATCTTCTATTTCATCCGGTGCAATATCATTCATAATTTCTTGGTATAAAGTAAAAGGGATAGCACTGACACTAGCACCCATATCACATAAGCCATGATAACAATAATATCCTATTTTAACTGAGACAACAGGCATGCCAACAACAGGTTTATTTTTATCTTCAATATCGGGTTTGGCAATACTAGCAGCTTCATCACGGAAATAAATAACATGCCCATCAACATTATCAACCAAGAGATCTTTAACCATAGCAATACTAGGTTCTACTTTAATTTGTTCAGAGGGTCTAGGTGCTCTAATATTACTTTTGTTAACCTCGGTTGAAACCTTAGCATGTTCTGTTATCCTAACAGGGAAAGGTGGTCACTAAGGAACCGACACGTGTCCAACGGTCGGATTTCAAACACACGCGGCAGCTTGGCTTGGGCTACAAGCAAAGCTGACTCATCCAACTCTGGATAAGATTTGCTCTCATTGTCTTCGCTTGAAGACATAGGATTTTGGTTGAGCATCACATCAGTCATCTGACTTTGTTCACTTGGACCCCACTTAACAGTACGGTGGTTCCTATAACTCAATAAAGAAGAAAAGGAAACTACGAAACAACTATGTCTTCGCACTCCATAGTCTTCAAGTGAATGTCTTTGATGTCTACTGCACAACCTTCTTCTTGTAGACGTTGTTGGGCCTCCAAGTGCAGAGGTTTGTAGGACAGTAGCAAATTTCCCTCAAGTGGATGACCTAAGGTTTATCAATCCGTGGGAGGTGTAGGATGAAGATGGTCTCTCTCAAACAACCCTGCAACCAAATAACAAAGAGTCTCATGTGTCCCCAACACACCCAATAAACTGTATAGGTGCACTAGTTCGGCGAAGAGATGGTGATACAAGTGCAATATGGATGGTAGATATAGGTTTTTGTAATCTGAAAATATAAAAACAGCAAGGTAACTAATGATAAAAGTGAGCGTAAACGGTATTGCAATGCGTTGAAATAAGGCCTAAGGTTCATACTTTCACTAGTGCAAGTTCTTTCAACAATAATAACATAATTGGATCATATAACTATCCCTCAACATGCAACAAAGAGTCACTCCAAAGTCACTAATAGCGGAGAACAAACAAAGAGATTATGGTAGGGTACGAAACCACCTCAAAGTTATTCTTTCTGATCAATCTATTCAAGAGTCTGTAGTAAAATAACGCGAAGCTATTCTTTCCATTCAATCTATCATAGAGTTCGTACTAGAATAACACCTTAAGACACAAATCAACCAAAACCCTAAAGTCACCTAGATACTCCAATGTCACCTCAAGTATCTGTGGGTATGATTATACGATATGCATCACACAATCTCAGATTCATCTATTCAAACCAACACAAAGTACTTCAAAGAGTGCCCCAAAGTTTCTACCAGAGAGTCAAGACGAAAACGTGTGCCAACCCCTATGCATAGGTTCATGGGCGGAACCCGCAAGTTGATCACCAAAACATACATCAAGTGGATCACGTGATATCCCATTGTCACCACAGATAAGCACATGCAAGACATACATCAAGTGTTCTCAAATCCTTAAAGACTCAATCCGATAAGATAACTTCAAAGGGAAAACTCAATCCATTACAAGAGAGTAGAGGGGGAGAAACATCATAAGATCCAACTATAATAGCAAAGCTCGCGATACATCAAGATCGTGCCACATCAAGAACACGAGAGAGAGATCAAACACATAGCTACTGGTACATACCCTCAGCCCCGAGGGTGAACTACTCCCTTCTCGTCATGGAGAGCGCCGGGATGATGAAGATGGCCACCGGTGAGGGATTCCCCCTCCGGCAGGGTGCCGGAATAGGGTCCCGATTGGTTTTTGGTGGCTACAGAGGCTTTCTGCGGCGGAACTCCCGATCTATTATGTTGCCCGATGTTTTTAGGGTATATGAATATATATAGGCGAAAGAAGTCGGTCAGGGAAGCCACGAGGGGCCCACGAGGGTGGGGGCGCGCCCAGGGGGTGCAGGAGCGCCTCCCTGCCTCGTGGCCACCTCGTTGTTTCCCTCACGTACACTCCAAGTCTCCTGGATTGCTTCCGTTCCAAAAATAACTCTCTCGAAGGTTTCATTCCGTTTGATATTCCTTTTCTGCGAAACACTGAAATAGGCAAAAAACAGAAACTGGCACTGGGCTCTAGGTTAATAGGTTAGTCCCAAAAATCATATAAAAGTGCTTAGTAAAGCCCATTAAACATCCAAAAGAGATAATATAATAGCATGGAACAATCAAAAATTATAGATACGTTGGAGACGTATCAGCATCCCCAAGCTTAATTCCTGCTCGTCCTCGAGTAGGTAATTGATAAAAACAGATTTTTTGACGTGGAATGCTACCTAACATATTTATCAATGATATCTTCTTTATTGTGGTAAGAATATTCAGATCCATAAGATTCAAGACAAAAGTTTAATATTGACATGAAAACAATAATAGTTCAAGCATATTAACAAAGCAATCATGTCTTCTCAAAATAACATGGCCAAAGCAAGCTATCCCTACAAAATCATATAGTCTGGCTATGCTCTATCTTCATCACACAAAATATTTAAATCATGCACAACCCCGATGACAAGCCAAGCAATTGTTTCATACTTTTGATGTTCTCAAACTTTTTCGGTCTTCACGCAATATATGAGCGTGAGCCATGGACATAGCACTATAGGTGGAATAGAATGGTGGTTGTGGAGAAGACAAAAAGGAGAAGATAGTCCCACATCAACTAGGCGTATCAACGGGCTATGGAGATGCCCATCAATAGATATCAATGTGAGTGAGTAGGGATTGCCATGCAACGGATGCACTAGAGCTATAAGTGTATGAAATCTCAACAAAAGAAACTAAGTGGGTGTGCATCCAACTCGCTTGCTCACGAAGACCTAGGGCAATTTGAGGAAGCCCATCATTGAAATATACAAGCCAAGTTCTAGAATGAAAGATTCCCACTAGTAAATGAAAGTGACAACATAGGAGACTCTCTATCATGAAGATCATGGTGCTACTTTGAAGCACAAGTGTGGTAAAAGGATAGTAGCATTGTCCCTTCTCTCTTTTTCTCTCATTTTTTTGGGCCTTCTCTTTTTTTATGGCCTCTTTTTTTTGGGCTTCTTTGGCCTCTTTTATTTATTTTTTCGTCCGGAGTCTCATCCCGACTTGTGGGGGAATCATAGTCTCCATCATCCTTTCCTCACTGGGACAATGCTCTAATAATGAAGATCATCACACTTTTATTTACTTACAACTCAAGAATTACAACTCGATACTTAGAACAAAATATGACTCTATATGAATGCCTCCGGCGGTGTACCGGGATGTGCAATGACTCATGAGTGACATGTATGAAAGAATTATGAACGGTGGCTTTGCCACAAGTACGATGTCAACTACATGATCACGCAAAGCAATATGACAATGATGAAGAGTGTGATAGTAAACGAAACGGCGGTAAGTTGCATGGCAATATATCTCGGAATGGCTATGGAAATGCCATGATAGGTAGGTATGGTGGCTGTTTTGAGGAAGGTATATGGTGGGTGTATGATACCGGCGAAAGGTGCGCGGTATTAGAGAGGCTAGCAATGGTGGAAGGATGAGAGTGCGTATAATCCATGGACCCAACATTAGTCATAAAGAACTCACATACTTATTGCAAAAATCTATTAGTTATCGAAACGAAGTACTACGCGCATGCTCCTAGGGGGATTGATTGGTAGGAAAAGACCATCGCTCGTCCCCGACCGCCACTCATAAGGAAGACAATCAATAAATAAATCATGCTCCGACTTCATCACATAACGGTTCACCATACGTCCATGCTATGGGAATCACAAACTTTAACACAAGTATCTCTCAAATTCACAACTACTCAACTAGCATGACTCTAATATCACCATCTTCATATCTCAAAACAATCATAAGGAATCAAACTTCTCATAGTATTCAATGCACTTTATATGAAAGTTTTTATTATACCTATCTTGGATGCTCATCACATTAGGACTAGTTTTATAGCCAAAGCAAATTACCATGCTGTTTAGGACTCTCAAAATAATATAAGTGAAGCATGAGAGTTCATCTATTTCTTCAAAATAAAACCACCGTCGTGCTCTAAAAGATATAAGTGAAGCACTAGAGCAACCGACAAACTACTCCGAAAGATATAAGTGAAGATCAATGAGTAGCCGAATTATGCAACTATGTGAAGACTCTCTAACATTTAAGAATTTCAGATCTTGGTATTTTATTCAAACAGCAAGCAAAGCTAAAGAAAATAAAATGACGCTCCAAGCAAAACACATATCATGTGGTGAATAAAAATATAGCTCCAAGTAAAGTTACCGATGAACGAAGACGAAAGAGGGGATGCCTTCCGGGGCATCCCCAAGCTTAGGCTCTTGGTTGTCCTTGAATATTACCTTGGGGTTCCTTGGGCATCCCCAAGCTTAGGATCTTGCCACTCCTTATCCCATAGTCCATCGAATCCTTACCCAAAACTTGAAAACTTCACAACACAAAACTTAACAGAAGATCTCGTGAGCTCCGTTAGCGAAAGAAAACAAAACACCACTTCAAGGTACTGTAATGAACTCATTATTTATTTATATTGGTGTTAAACCTACTGTATTCCAAATTCTCTATGGTTTATAAACTATTTTACTAGCCATAGAGTCATCAAAATAAGCAAACAACACACGAAAAATATAATCTGTCAAAAACAGAACAGTCTGTAGTAATGTGTAACTAACGCAAACTTCTGGAACTCAGAAAAATCTACAAAAATAGGAAGACCTAGATAATTTTATTATTGATCTGCTGCAATTGGAATCAGTATTTTATCACGTTCGGGTGATTTTAAACAATTGTTTTCATGAACAGAAAGTTTCTGGAATTTTTAGCAAGATTAAATAATTATCATCCAAGAAGATCCTATAGGTCTTACTTGGCACAAACACTAATTAAAACATAAAAACACATCTAACCAAAGGCTAGATCAAATATTTATTCCTAAACAGAAGCAAAAAGCAAAAAAGACTAAAAATAAAATTGGGTTGCCTCCCAACAAGCGCTATCGTTTAACGCCCCTAGCTAGGCATGATGATTTCAACGATGCTCACATAAAAGATAAGAATTGAAACATAAAAAGAGCATCATGAAGAATATGACTAGAACATTTAAGTCTAACCCACTTCCTATGCATAGGGATTTTGTGAGCAAACAACTTATGGGAACAATAATCAACTAGCATAGGAAGGCAAAACAAGAATAACTTCAAGATTTTAAGCACATAGAGAGGAAACTTGATATTATTGCAATTCCTACAAGAATATATTCCTCCCTCATAATAATTTTCAGTAGCATCATGAATGAATTCAACAATATAACCATCACATAAAGTATTCTTTTCATGATCTACTTGCATAGAAATTTTGCTTCTCTCCACGTAAGCAAATTTATTCTCATCAATAGTAGTGGGAGCAAACTCAACAAAATAACTATCATGTGCTTGAAAATTAAGATCAAGATGACAAGTTTCATGGTTATCATTATTCTTTATAGCATACGTGTCATCACAATAATCATCATAGATAGGAGGCATGCTTTCATCATAATAAATTTGCTCATCAAAACTTGGGGGACTAAACATATCATCTTCATCAAGCATAGCATCCCCAAGCTTGTGGCTTTGCATATCATTAGCATCATGGGTATTCAAAGAATTCGTACTAAAACATTGCAATCATGCTCATCATTCACATATTTTATGCCAAGCACTCTATGTAATTCTTCTTCTAGTACTTGAACACAATTTTCCTTGCCATCATTTTCACGAAAGACATTAAAAAGATGAAGCATATGAGGCAACCTTAATTCCATTTTTTTGTAATTTTCTTTTATAAACTAAACTAGTGATAAAACAAGAAACAAAAAGATTCGATTGCAAGATCTAAAGATATACCTTCAAGCACTCACCACCCCGGCAACGGCGCCAGAAAAGAGCTTGATGTCTACTACACAACCTTCTTCTTGTAGACGTTGTTGGGCCTCCAAGTGCAGAGGTTTGTAGGACAGTAGCAAATTTCCCTCAAGTGGATGACCTAAGGTTTATCAATCCATGGGAGGTGTAGGATGAAGCTGGTCTCTCTCAAACAACCCTGCAACCAAATAACAAAGAGTCTCTTGTGTCCCCAACACACCCAATACAATGGTAAATTGTATAGGTGCACTAGTTCGGCGAAGAGATGGTGATACAAGTGCAATATGGATGGTAGATATAGGTTTTTGTAATCTGGAAATATAAAAACAGCAAGGTAACTAATGATAAAAGTGAGCGTAAACGGTATTGCAATGCGTTGAAACAAGGCCTAAGGTTCATACTTTCACTAGTGCAAGTTCTCTCAACAATAATAACATAATTGGATCATATAACTATCCCTCAACATGCAACAAAGAGTCACTCCAAAGTCACTAATAGCAGAGAACAAACAAAGAGATTATGGTAGGGTATGAAACCACCTCAAAGTTATTCTGTCTGATCAATCTATTCAAGAGTCCGTAGTAAAATAACACGAAGCTATTCTTTCCGTTCAATCTATGATAGAGTTCGTACTAGAATAACACCTTAAGACACAAATCAACCAAAACCCTAATGTCACCTAGATACTCCAATGTCACCTCAAGTATCCGTGGGTATGATTATACGATATGCATCACACAATCTCAGATTCATCTATTCAAACCAACACAAAGTACTTCAAAGAGTGCCCCAAAGTTTCTACCGGAGAGTCAAGACGAAAACGTGTGCCAACCCCTATGCATAGGTTCATGGGCGGAACCCGCAAGTTGATCACCAAAACATACATCAAGTGGATCACATGATATCCCATTGTCACCACAGATAAGCACATGCAAGACATACATCAAGTGTTCTCAAATCCTTAAAGACTCAATCCGATAAGATAACTTCAAAGGGAAAACTCAATCCATTACAAGAGAGTAGAGGGGGAGAAACATCATAAGATCCAACTATAATAGCAAAGCTCGCGATACATTAAGATCGTGCCACATCAAGAACACGAGAGAGAGATCAAACACATAGCTACTGGTACATACCCTCAGCCCCGAGGGTGAACTACTCCCTCCTCGTCATGGAGAGCGCCGGGATGATGAAGATGGCCACCGGTGAGGGATTCCCCCTCCGGCAGGGTGCCGGAACAGGGTCCTGATTGGTTTTTGGTGGCTACAGAGGCTTGCGGCGGCGGAACTCCCGATCTATTCTGTTCCCCGATGTTTTTAGGGTATATGGATATATATAGGCGAAAGAAGTCGGTCAGGGGAGCCATGAGGGGCCCACGAGGGTGGGGGGCGCGCCCAGGGGGGCAGGCGCGCTTCCCTGCCTCGTGGCCACCTCGTTGCTTCCCTGACGTACACTCCAAGTCTCTTGGATTGCTTCCATTCCAAAAATAACTCTCCCGAAGGTTTCATTCCGTTTGGACTCCGTTTGATATTCCTTTTCTGTGAAACACTGAAATAGAAAAAAAACAGAAACTGGCACTGGGCTCTAGGTTAATAGGTTAGTCCCAAAAATCATATAAAAGTGCTTAGTAAAGCCCATTAAACATCCAAAAGAGATAATATAATAGCATGGAACAATCAAAAATTATAGATACGTTGGAGACGTATCAGTCTTCACAGGTCATTATCTTCGTCGTGAATGTCTTCACGAACCAACATTGTCTTCATACATTTTTAGGGGTCATCTCTGGTAGGCAAACCGAATCAATGAGGGACTACTACCTGTGTTATCCTCAATTCTCACAAAGACATTAGTCCCTCAACCAAGTTTGTCATCAATACTCCAAAACCAACTAGGGGGGCACTAGATGCACTTACAAATTCCATCATAGGCTTGCTGGACGGTGATGGATGAGATTTACCGTGTAATCGAGTTAGTTTTGTTAGGGTTTGATCCCTAGTATCCACTATGTTCTAAGATTGATGTTGCTATGACTTTGCTATGCTTAATGCTTGTCACTAGGGCCCGAGTGCCATGATTTCAGATCTGAACCTATTATGTTTTCATAAATATATTTTTGTTCTTGATCCTATCTTGCAAGTTATAGTCACCTACTACATGTTATGATCCGACAACCCCGGAGTGACAATAGTCGGGACACTTCCCGGTGATGACCGTAGTTTGAGGAGTTCATGTATTCACTAAGTGCTAATGCTTTGGTCCGGTACTCTATTAAAAGGAGGCCTTAATATCCATTAGTTTCCAATAGGACCCCGCTACCACGGGTGGGTAGGACAAAAGATGTCATGCAAGTTCTTTTCCATAAGCACGTATGGCAATATTCGGAATACATGCCTACATTATATTGATGAATTGGAGCTAGTTCTATGTCACCCTATGTTATAACTGTTGCATGATGAATGCCATCTGACATAATTATCCATCATTAATCCATTGCATACGAGCTCATTTCATATTGATCTTTGCTAAGTTACTTCTCCGTTGCCACTGTTACGATTTCTACAAAACTGCTACTGTTACTTTTGCCACCGTTACTGTTACTTCCATACTACTTTGCTACTAAATACTTTGCTGCAGATATTAAGTCTTTCAGGTGTGGTTGAATTGACAACTCAGTTGCTAATACTTGAGAATATCTTTGGCTCCCCTTGTGTCGAATCAATAAATTTGGGTTGAATACTCTACCCTCGAAAATTGTTGCGATCCTCTATACTTGTGGGTTATCAAGACCTTTTTCTGGCGCCGTTGCTGGGGAGCATAGCTCCGTTCTCTGAGTCACTTGGGCTTTATATCTGTTGATCACTATGAGGAATTTGAAAGATCAAAGAACCAAGATTTTTCCCTCAACTATGAGGTGAGGTAAGGAACTGCCATCTAGCTCTGCACTTGATTCACCTTCTGCTTTGAGTAAACTTGCGACACCTACACATGCTATTGATTCCGATGTGTCACATGTTATTGATGATGCCACTTCTGCTATGCATGATGCTTATGATGAAACTACTTCTCTACTTGATAAAACTGTGCCACTTGGTGAATTTCTTGATGAACAACTTGCTAGGGTTAGAGAGAATGAAATTACCGAAACTGATGATATTATTGAAACTGAAGATTATGATTCTCCCCCTAGATATGAATTGCCTATTGTACATGAGGGTTATGTTATGGATGAGGAAACTACTAAAGACTTTCTTGCTGGTAATGATAGAGATGATCTTAAGAAATTGTTAGCTAAGCTGAAAGAAAAGTCTTTGAATGCTAGAATGCAATATGACCCTATGTTTGCTACTTCACCTATCTTTGTTACTGATAAGGATTATGAATTCTCTGTCGATCCTGAGTTAATTACTTTGGTTGTATCTGATCCTTTCTATGGTTATGAATCTGAAACAGTTGTGGCACATCTTACTAAATTGAATGATATAGCCACCCTATTTGCTCATGAGGAAAAAAATCACTATTACTATATTCTTAAGTTGTTTCCTTTCTCATTAAAGGGTGATGCTAAGTGCTACCTCTTGAGCATGCGTTGGTTTTCCCTTGAAGAGGAAAGGGTGATGCAGCAAAGTAGTGTAAGTATTTCCCTCAGTTTTTGAGAACCAAGGTATCAATCCAGTAGGAGAATACACGCAAATCCCTAGTACCTGCACAAACAATCAAGAACCTTGCAACCAATGCGATAAAGGGGTTGTCAATCCCTTCACGGCCACTTGCAAAAGTGAGATCTGATAAAGATAATAAGATAAATATTTTCGGTATTTTTGTTGTATAGATTGAAAAGTAAAGATTGCAAAAATAAACAACAACAGAAATAGCTAGTTGACAGGAGATTAATATGATGGAAGATAGACCCGGGGGCCATAGGTTTCACTAGTGGCTTCTCTCAAGATAGCAAATTCTTCGGTGGGTGAACAAATTACTGTCGAGCAATTGATAGAAAAGCGCATAGTTATGAGAATATCTAGGCATGATTATGTATATAGGCATCACGTCCGTGACAAGTAGACCGAAACGATTCTGCATCGTCTACTACTATTACTCCACACATCGACCGCTATCCAGCATGCATCTAGAGTATTAAGTTCATAAGAACAGAGTAACGCATTAAGCAAGATGACATGATGTAGAGGGATAAACTCAAGCAATATGATATAAACCCCATCTTTTTATCCTCGATGGCAACAATACAATACGTGCCTTGCTGCCCCTGCTGTCACTGGGAAAGGACACCGCAAGATTGAACCCAAAGCTAAGCACTTCTCCCATTGCAAGAAAGATCAATCTAGTAGGCCAAACCAAACTGATAATTCGAAGAGACTTGCAAAGATATTAAATCATGCATATAAAAATTCAGAGAAGAATCAAATATTGTTCATAGATAATCTTGATCATAAACCCACAATTAATCGGATCTCGACAAACACACCACAAAAAGAATTACATCGAATAGATCTCCAAGAAGATCAAGGAGAACTTTGTATTGAGATCCAAAGAGAGAGAAGAAGCTATCTAGCTAATAACTATGGACCCGAAGGTCTGTGGTAAACTACTCACACATCATCGGAGAGGCTATGGTGTTGATGTAGAAGCCCTCCGTGATCGATTCCCCCTCCGATGGAGCGCCGGAAAAGGGTCCAAGATGGGATCTCACGGGTACAGAAGGTTGCGGCGATGGAAATAGGGTTTCGTGGTGCTCCTGGATGTTTTCAGGGTAGTAAGAGTATATATAGGCGAAGGAAGTAGGTCGGTGGAGCTACGAGGGGCCCACGAGGGTGGGGGCGCGCCTACCCCCTGGGCGCGCCCTCCTACCTCGTAGCTTCCTTGACGTCCACTCCAAGTCTCCTGGATTGCGTTTGTTCCAAAAATGATCCTCGCGAAGGTTTCATTCCGTTTGGACTCCGTTTGATATTCCTTTTCTGCGAAACACTGAAATAGGGAAAAAAGAGCAATTTGCACTGGGCCTCCGGTTAGTAGGTTAGTCCCAAAAATAATATAAAAGTGCATAATAAAGCTCATTAAACATCCAAAACAGATAATATAATAGCATGGAACAATCAAAAATTATAGATACGTTGGAGATGTATCAAGCATCCCCAAGCTTAATTCCGGCTCGTCCTCGAGTAGGTAAGTGATAAAAACATAATTTTTGATGTGGAATGCTACCTAGAATAATTCTCACTGTAATTTTCTTTATTGTGGCATGAATGTTCAGATCCGAAAGATTCAAGACAAAAGTTTAATATTGACATAAAAATAATAATACTTCAAGCATACTAATAAAGCAATCCTGTCTTCTCAAAATAACATGGCCAAAGAAAGTTATCCCTACAAAATCATATAGTCTGGCTATGCTCTATCTTCATCACACAAAATATTTAAATCATGCACAACCCCGGTTTCGGCCGAGCAATTGTTTCATACTTTAGCATTCTCAAACTTTTTCAATTTTCACGCAATACATGAGCGTGACCCATGGACATAGCACTATAGGTGGAATAGAATGGTAGTTGTGGAGAAGACAAAAAGGAGGAAGATAGTCTCACATCAACTAGGCGTATCAACGGGTTATGGAGATGCCCATCAATAGATATAAATGTGAGTGAGTAGGGATTGCCATGCAACGGATGCACTAGAACTATAAGTGTATGAAAGCTCAAAAAAAGGAACTAAGTGGGTGTGCATCCAACTCGCTTGCTCATGAAGACCTAGGGCATTTTGAGGAAGCCCATCATTGGAATATACAAGCCAAGTTCTATAATGTAAAATTCCCACTAGTATATGAAAGTGACAACATAGGAGACTCTTTATCATGAAGATCATAGTGCTACTTTGAAGCACAAGTGTGGTAAAAGGATAGTAACATTGTCCCTTCTCACTTTTTCTCTTTTTTTTTGTTTGGGCCCTTTTCTCCTTTTTTTGGCCTCTTTTTTCCGTCCGGAGTCTCATCCCGACTTGTGGGGGAATCATAGTCTCCATCATCCTTTCCTCACTTGGGACAATGCTCTATTAATGATGATCATCACACTTCTATTTACTTACAACTCAAGAATTACAACTCAATACTTAGAACAAAATATGACTCTATGTGAATGCCTCCGGCGATGTACCGGGATATGCAATGAATCAAGAGTGACATGTATGAAAATCATGAATGGTGGCTTTGCCACAAATACGATGTCAACTACGTGATCGTGCAAGGCAATATGACAATGATGGAGCGTGTCATAATAAACGGAACGGTGGAAAGTTGCATGGCAATATATCTCGGAATGGCTATGGAAATGCCATAATAGGTAGGTATGGTGGCTGTTTTGAGGAAGGTATATAGTGGGTTTATGATACCGGCGAAAGGTGCGCGGTATTAGAGAGGCTAGCAATGGTGGAAGGGTGAGAGTGCGTATAATCCATGGACTCAACATTAGTCATAAAGAACTCACATACTTATTGCAAAATCTATAAGTCATCAAAGCAATGTACTACACGCATGCTCCTAGGGGAAGGGTAGTTAACCATCGCGCGATCCCGACCTCCACACATAAGGAAGGCAATCAATAAATAAATCATGCTCCAACTTCATCACACAACGGTTCACCATACGTGCATGCTACGGGAATCACAAACTTTAAACACAAGTATTTCTCAAATTCACAACTACTCAACTAGCATAACTCTAATATCACCATCTTCATATCTCAAAACAATCATAAAGAATCAAACTTCTCATAGTATTCAATGCACTTTATATGAAAGTTTTTATTATATCTATCTTGGATGCTCATCACATTAGGACTAATTTTTTTTAACCAAAGCAAATTACCGTGCTGTTCTAAAAGACTCTCAAAATAATATAAGTGAAGCATGCGGGATTAATAATTTCTACAAAATAAAACCACCATCGTGCTCTAAAAAGGTATAACTGAAGCACTAGAGCAAAATAATCTAGCTCAAAAGATATAAGTGAAGCACATAGAGTATTCTAATAAATTCCGATTCATGTGTGTCTCTACAAAAAGGTGTGTACAGCAAGGATGATCGTGGTAAACTAGAAAGCAAAGAATCAAATCATACAAGACACTCCAAGCAAAACACATATCATGTGGTGAATAAAAATATAGCCTCAAGTAAAGTTACCGATAGACGAAGACGAAAGAGGGGATGCCTTCCGGGGCATCCCCAAGCTTAGGCTTTTGGTTGTCCTTGAATTTTACCTTGGGGTGCCTTGGGCATCCCCAAGCTTAGGCTGTTGCCGCTCCTTGTTCCAAAATCCATCAAATCTTTACCCAAAATCTTGAAAACTTCACAACACAAAACATAACAGAAAATCTCATGAGCTCCGTTAGCGAAATAAAACAAACCACCACTTTGAGCTACTATAATGAACTCATTCTTTATTTATATTGGTGTTAAACCTACTGTATTCCAACTTCTCTATAGTTCATACCCCCGATACTAGCCATAGATTCATCAAAATAAGTAAACAACACACGAAAAATAGAATCTGTCAAAAACAGAACAGTCTGTAGCAATCTGTATCAAACGCATACTTCTGGAACTCCAAAAATTCTGAGAAATTAGGAAGTCCTAAGCAATTTGTTTATTAATCTTCTGCAAAAAGAATCAACTGAAAAGCACGTTCCTGTGATTTATGAAAACTAATCTCGTGTGCGCAAAAGTTTCTGTTTTTCAGCAAGATCAAATTAACAATCATCGTAGGTTATCCTAAATGTTCTACTTGTCTCAAACACTAATTAAAACTTAAAGCCACATCTAAACAAAGGCTAGATGAATTATTTATTACTAAACAGGAACAAAAAGCAAGGAACAAAAATAAAATTGTGTTGTCTCCCAACAAGCGCTATGGTTTAACGCCCCTAGCTAGGCATAAAAACAAGAATAGATCTAGGTATTATCATCTTTGGCATGCAATCCATATGTAGCTCTCATAATAGATTCATAAGGTAATTAAATTCTCTTTCTAGGAAAGTTCTCCATGCCTTTCCATAATGGAAATTGGAATCTAATATTTCCTTCTTTCATATCAATAATTGCACCAATCGTTCTAAGGAAAGGTCTACCAAGAATAATAGGACATGTAGGGTTGCAATCTATATCAAAAACAATAAAATCTACGGGCAAATAATTCCTATTTGCAACAATAAGAACATCATTAATCCTTCCCATAGGTTTCTTAATGGTGGAATCCGCAAGATGCAAATTTAAAGAACAATCATCAAATTCATGGAAACCTAACACATCACACAAAGTTTTTGGAATCGTGGAAACACTAGCACCCAAATCACATAAGGCATAGAATTCATGATTTTTTAATCTTAATTTTAATAGTAGGTTCCCACTCATCATAAAGTTTTCTAGGGATAGAAACTTCTAATTCAAGTTTTTCTTCATAGTATTGCATTAAAGCATCAACGATATGTTTGGTAAAAGCTTTATTTTTATCATAAGCATGAGGAGAATTTAACACAGATTGCAACAAGGAAATACAATCTATCAAAGAGAAATTATCATAATTAAATTTCATGAAATCCAAAATAGTGGGTTCATTGCTATGTAAAGTTTTGACCTCTTCAATCCCACTTTTACCAATTTTTGCATCAAGATCTAAAAACTTTGAATCATTGGGACACCTTTTAACTAAAGTTGACTCATCTCCAGTCCCATCTTTATCAAGATTCATATTAGAAAACAAGGATTTAATAGGATACACATCAATCACTTTTAGATCTTCATCATTATTATCATGAAAACTAGAAGAACACGCTTTCACAAAGCAATCTTTTTTAGCACGCATCCTAGCGGTTCTTTCCTTGCACTCATCAATGGAAATTCTCATGGCTTTGAGAGACTCATTGATATCATGCATAGGTGGAATAGATCTAAGTTTCAAAGAATCAACATCAAGAGAAATTATATCCATGTTCCTAGCAACCTCATCAATCTTAGGCAGTTTTTCTTCAAGCAAAGCATTGAAATTCTTTTGCGAAACCATAAATTCTTTAACACTAGTCTCAAAGTCAGAGGGCATCTTATTAAAATTTCCATAAGAGTTGTTGTAGGAATTACCATAATTATTAGAGGAATTACTAGGGAACGGCCAAGAATAGTTTCCTCTATATGCGTTATTACCAAAATTGTTCCTACCAACAAAATTCACATCCATATATTCATTATTATTCTCAATCAAAGTGGACAAAGGCATATCATTAGGATCAGAAGAAACACTCTTATGAGCAAACAATTTCATAAGTTCATCCATCTTTCCACTCAAAACATTAATCTCTTCAATCGCATGAACTTTTTTACTAGTGGATCTTTCGGTGTGCCATTGAGAATAATTAACCATAATATTATATAGGAGTTTAGTAGCTTCTCCTAAAGTGATTTCCATAAAAGTGCCTCCCGCGGCCGAATCTAAAAGATTTCTAGAAGCAAAATTCAATCCGGCATAAAGTTTTTGTATAATCATCCATAAATTCAAACCATGTGTAGGGCAATTACGTATCATTAATTTCATTCTCTCCCAAGCTTGTGCAACATGCTCATGATCAAGTTGCTTAAAATTCATAATATCATTTCTAAGAGAGATGATCTTAGCGGGAGGAAAATACTTAGAGATAAAAAGCATCTTTGCATTTATTCCATGAATCAACACCATTTTTAGGCAAAGAAGAAAACCAAGTTTTAGCACGATCTCTAAGCGAAAACGGAAATAGCTTCAATTTAACAATATCATTATCCACATCTCTCTTCTTTTGCATATCGCACAAATCAATGAAGTTGTTTAGATGAGTAGCGGCATCTTCACTAGGAAGGCCAGAGAATTGATCTTTCATGACAAGATTCAGCAAAGCAGCATTAATTTCACAAGATTCTGTATCGGTAATAGGAGCAATCAGAGTGCTAATAAAATCATTGTTGTTGGTATTGGAAAAGTCACACAATTTAGTATTGTCTTGAGCCATCATGACAAACAATCCAACACACAAGCACACAAGAAGCAAGCGAAAAGAGACGAACGGAAAAGGGCGAATAAAACGGCAAGGGTGAAGTGGGGGAGAGGAAAGCAAGTGGCAAATGGAAAATAATGTAATACGAGGGAGGAGAGTTTGTGATGGGTACTTGGTATGTCTTGACTTGTGCGTAGATCTCCCCAGCAACGGCGCCAGAAATCCTTCTTGCTACCTCTTGAGCATGCGCTGGTTTTCCCTTGAAGAGGAAAGGGTGATGCAGCAAAGTAGTGTAAGTATTTTCCTCAGTTTTTGAGAACCAAGGTATCAATCCAGTAGGAGACTACACGCAAATCCCTAGTACCTGCACAAACAATCAAGAACCTTGCAACCAACGCGATAAAGGGGTTGTCAATCCCTTCACGGCCACTTGCAAAAGTGAGATCTGATAAAGATAATAAGATAAATATTTTTGGTATTTTTGTTGTATAGATTGAAAAGTAAAGATTGCAAAAATAAATAGCAACAGAAATAGCTAGTTGACAGGAGATTAATATGATGGAAGATAGACCCGGGGGCCATAGGTTTCACTAGTGGCTTCTCTCAAGATAGCAAATTCTACGGTGGGTGAACAAATTACTGTCGAGCAATTGATAGAAAAGCGCATAGTTATGAGAATATCTAGGCATGATCATGTATAAAGGCATCACGTCCATGACAAGTAGACCGAAACGATTCTGCATTTACTACTATTACTCCATACATCGACCGCTATCCAGCATGCATCTAGAGTATTAAGTTCATAAGAACAGAGTAACGCATTAAGCAAGATGACATGATGTAGAGGGATAAACTCAAGCAATATGATATAAACCCCATCTTTTTATCCTCGATGGCAACAATACAATACGTGCCTTGCTGCCCCTGCTGTCACTGGGAAAGGACACCACAAGATTGAACCCAAAGCTAAGCACTTCTCCCATTGCAAGAAAGATCAATCTAGTAGGCCAAACCAAACTGATAATTCGAAGAGACTTGCAAAGATATTAAATCATACATATAAAAATTCAGAGAAGAATCAAATATTGTTCATAGATAATCTTGATCATAAACCCACAATTCATCGGATCTCGACAAACACACCACAAAAAGAATTACATCGAATAGATCTCCAAGAAGATCAAGGAGAACTTTGTATTGAGATCCAAAGTGAGAGAAGAAGCCATCTAGCTAATAACTATGGACCCGAAGGTCTGTGGTAAACTAGTCACACATCATCGAGAGGCTATGGTGTTGATGTAGAAGCCCTCCGTGATCGATTCCCCCTCCGGTGGAGCACCGAAAAGGCCCCAAGATGGGATCTCACGGGTACAGAAGGTTGCGGCGGTGGAAATAGGGTTTCGTGGTGCTCCTAGATGTTTTCAGGGTATAAGAGTATATATAGGCGAAGGAAGTAGGTCGATGGAGCTACGAGGGGCCCATGAGGGTGGGGGCGCCTACCCCCCCTGGGCGCGCTATCCTACCTCGTGGCTTCCTTGACGTCCACTCCAAGTCTCCTGGATTGCGTTTGTTCCAAAAAGGATCCTGGCGAAGGTTTCATTCCGTTTGGACTCCGTTTGATATTCCTTTTCTGCGAAACACTTAAATAGGCAAAAAGCAGCAATTTGTACTGGGCCTCAAGTTAGTAGGTTAGTCCCAAAAATAATATAAAAGTGCATAATAAAGCCCATTAAACATCCAAAACAGATAATATAATAGCATGGAACAATAAAAAATTATAGATACGTTGGAGACATATCACTATGTTATAGTTTAATCCTCTTGCTCCTGGTTGTGTGTGTAGTCCCCAGGATATGATTTATTACTTCTCTGAAAAATATTTCCCTGTTCATAAGAAACAAGCTGCTTTAAAGGAAATATTTAACATTGTGCAAATTGAAGAAGAGAGTCTCCCACGAGCTTGGGGGAGGCTTCTCCAATTACTTAATGCTTTGCCTGATCATTCTCTCAAGAAAAATGAAATACTTGATATCTTTTATAATGGATGAACCGATGCTTCCAGAGACCACCTGGATTGTGTTTTCAGGGAACGAATTGTTGAGCAAGCTGAATTGCTATTAAATAATATATTGAGTAAACATAATGATTGGACACTTCCTAAACCAACTCTAAAGAAAAGGGGTATTCTATTTCTCAGTCCTGAAGATATGCAAGAGGCAAAGAAATCTATGAAAGAAAAAGGTATTAAAGCTGAAGATGTTAAGAATCTACCACCTATTGAAGAAATACATGGTCTTGATAACCCGACACAGGTAGTAGAGGTAAACTCTCTCTATAGATTTGATGAAGGTGATATTCCTCATAATGAGTCTTCTAGTCAATGCTTGGATGAGTTCGATAATTTTATGGTTAAACAAGAAAATTCAATCCTTATGTTAGTAGACAATTGAAACGTAATGCTTACATGCTTGACCACTTGGTTGATTATATGAGTAGAACTGTTAATGATCTTAAGCTTATTAGTAAACATGCTTCCATGGTTACAACTCAAGTAGAACAAGTACTTAAGGCACATGATGATTTGCTTAATGAGTTGAATAATAAGAACAATGATAATGATGTTAGGGTTATGACTAGAGGTGGTAAAATGAATCAGGAACCTATGTATCCTGAAGGCCATACTAAGAGAGTTGAGCAAGATTCTCAGAGAATTAATACTGATGCACCTAGTCCTTCTAATAAAAAGAAAAAGAAAACTGATAGGACTTTGCATGCTTCTAGTGAACCTGTTATTGATAGACCTGAGAATCCCAATGATATTTCTATTTCTGATGCCGGGACACAATCTGGTGATGAACATGAACCTAGTGATAATGTTAATAATGATGTTCATGTTGATGTTCAACCTAGTAATGATAATGAAGTAGAGATTGAACCTGCTGTTGATCTTGATAACCCACAATCAAAGAATCAATGTTATGATAAGAGAGACTTCATTGCTAGGAAACATGGTAGAGAAAGAGAACCATGGGTTCAAAAACCCATGCCCTTTCCTCCTAAGCCATCCAAGAAAAAGGATGATGAGGATTTTGGGCGCTTTGCTGAAATGATTAGACCTATCTTTTTGCGTATGCGTTTGACTGATATGCTTAAAATGCCTCCTTATGCCAAGTATATGAAAGATATTGTTACTAATAAAAGAAAGATACCTGAAGCTGAAATATCTACCATGCTTGCTAATTATACTTTTAAGGGTGGGATACCAAAGAAACTTGGGGATCTAGGAGTACCAACTATACCATGCTCCATTAAAAGAAACTATGTTAAAACTGCTTTATGTGATCTTGGAGCTGGTGTTAGTGTTATGCATTTCTCTTTGTATCGTAGACTCGAATTGAATAAGTTGACACCTACTAAAATCTCTTTGCAAATGGCTGATAAATCAACTGCTATACCCATCGGTATCTGTGAGGATGTGCTTGTTGTGGTTGCAAACATTACTATCTTAACAGACTTTGTTATTGTTGATATTCCCGAGGACGACAGTATGTCGATTATCCTTGGTAGACCCTTTTTGAATATTGCAGGGCTGTTATTGATTGCAACAAAGGCAATGTTACTTTTCATGTTAATGGTAATGAGCATACAGTACACTTCCCGAAGAAACAACCTCAAGTTCATAGTATCAATTCTATTGGAAAAATTTCAACTATTACTATTGGAGGTTTTGAATTCCCTCTTCCTACTGCCAAAAAGAAATATGATATTCTTATTGTTGGGGACATGCATATCCCCGTTGAGGTAACGTAGTGTTATTTGGAAGAAGTTTGTTAATAAGACTTGATCAACCTTGTTAATGGATTGCTTTTGATGAGCATGAGATGGATGAATTTAGAAAGCACAGCTTTCTGTACCTACTTTTTACTTTCTGACATTTAGAATAAATAAAGCAAAAATAGTATTTTCTGTCTATTTTCTGAATTATCTGTGAAATAAAAAATGTCCCGAAAATAAAAGTTCTCCTAATGCCCTAAAAATTTAGTATGATTTTTTATAGAATACTTGAGAATTTCTAGCACTGAGAACACACCAGGGGGCTGCACCAGTGGACCACAAGGGTGGAGGGCGTGCCCTACCCCCTGGGCGCACCCCCTGTCTTGTGGGTCCCATGTGGGTCCCCTCCACTTATTCCAGCACCCATCCACTTCGTCTTCCTCCAGAAAAAATCATCCCGTAGCTCAAACCCGTGTTCTTGCTCATTTTGCTACCATTTTGGAACTCCTTGCTCAAAGCTCCATTCACAAAACTGCTTTGGGGGATTGTTCTTCGGTATGTGACTCCTCCAATGGTCCAATTAGTTTTTGTTCTAGTGCTTTATTTATTGCAAATTTTTGCTACTGTGGTGACCTTGTTCTTGAGCTTGCATGTCAAATTTATATGGTCCAAAGTAGTTTTGATGCATGATATAGCCTCTAGACACTTGTAGGAGTAGTTGCTACCAATTTTATTGAGTTTGGTTCACTTTTATTTTCAGTCACTAAAAATTTCAGAAATTTTCAAAGGAAGAAAATGATGAGGAGATTGTTGAGAGGCTCCTCGAGTCGGGGTTCAAAGGAAAAAGAAAATGAAGAAAAGGAGAAGCCCAAGTACAATCTTCCTCGCACCGCGGAGGTTCGGCCGTGTGAGATGCATTCTTGGAAGCGGCCAGAATTTATGAGGATTTCTATTATTTGGCTGAGAATGCAGGTATCACCGACTTCCTCCATGACTAGTGTGATCAGTACCTCCTACTCACTAATACTTCCATGCAAAATTTTCATTTTCATGCTAGGAGATCACCACCCATGGTAGATTTTTACCTATATGATGAGTATAAGGAAATGACGCTTTATGATTTTTGTGAGGTCTGCAAGTTACCTTTTGAGGGCAGCGTCGAGGAACCACGTCCTAGAGATGTGGAAGATTTTATTGATGCAGTTACCGTAGGGGAAAGGAGAAAGGTGTCGGAAGCGAGAGTGTCTAGTTTACATTTTTCCTGTTTTGCACTACTACTCCTTATTTGCAGGGAGATGTTTAATTGGTCGCGGGGATAGTGGAGGCCTTAGTGCTCCTGAGCTCGCCATTTTGCGCCATGCTTTACTTCGTGATAGAACTTTCAATTTAGGCGCTATGGTTGCTAAACGGTTGAGTTTAAACCGTACGAAGGTTCCTGTCTTTGGAGGTATCTATGCCTCCCGCCTAGCTAAACACTTTGAGATACCTATTAGGCACGATGAGAAGGAAGAGATGAGACTACCCACGATTTACCTAGACTATAACAGTATGGTAGCACATGATTTTATTTGCTATAATAAGGAAAAGAGACTCATTTATAACCTGGTATTTAGTGAAAAGACTTGTTAGATTATTACATTGCCTGCACCTTCTTTGTTTAATATTCATTCAGGCACGTACCTCATCATGCCCGAGGACATTTATGCGTACTGGGAGCGGACGCGATCCCCAGTTCACGAGCCAGAGCCATCACCTGATTCATATCAGGAGCCTGTTTATCAGTGGGAGCTGCAGGAGCTCGCTAACCAGTGGAACCCCCAGGATCCTCCTCAGTACCCAGGAGAGGGCTACTTTGATCCATGGGCATAGACCAACTTAGGCCAGAAGCCTAAGCTTGGGGGAGTACGTATTTCTCACCGACATTACATTCATGTTCACACACTCATTTCAGTTGTCGGTGTTCATACTTTTTCATTATACTATCCATGTTAGATTATTTCTTTTTCTAGCCTTCTTCTTGTGTGTTTGAAAAACTTTGAGAAAATTCAAAAAAAATAGTTGTAGCTTAGTTTACTCTCCATGCTTAGTTGTAGTATTAAAAGAAAATCCAAAAAAATTCCCGTTCTTATTTTGCTTGTTGGGAGCTTTCCCGTGTAAATAGTTTTTCTCGTTCTTGTTATTTTCTTCAGAAAAATAAAAACTCCAAAAACATTCCAATGTGTTTCTTTGAAATTCTTTTCTTTTCTTAGGGGGTCAAGAGAAGAAGACCACGATGAAAATGTTGGGTGGCTCTCATATGCACTATTGTTGATCTAACAAAGAGCCCATATTATCTTGTCTTCTCCTTTGAAATAAATGTTTGCAGATTCCGGCTTAGTCCGATGCACGTGCACTATTATTATTATCCACACCGTTCGGTCGTGCAAGTGAAAGGCAATAATGACGATATATGATGAAATGATTGAGATGAGGAGAGCTGGTATGAACTCGGCCTATCTTGTTCTTGTAAATATGATTAGTTCATCGTTCTTGATTCAGCCCGTTATGAATGAAATATGTTTGCAATGCCAATTAGAGATTATAATTACTCATGCCATGCTTAATTAGCTAGGAGCTTATAATGGTTTACATTGTGTGCCAACATGCAAATTAAAATGGTTGTGATGTAGTATGATAGGATGGTATCCTCCTTTGAATGATTCGAGTGACTTGACTTGGCACATGTTCATGCATGTTGTTGAAACAAAATCAACATAGCCTCCATGATATTTATGTTCATGGTGATTTATATCCTTCACATGCTTGCACTCAATGTTGGTTAATCTCAATGCATGTTTATGACTGTTGTCTCTCTCTAGTTGGTCGCTCCTCAATCTTTTGCTAGCCTTCACTTGTACTAAGCGGGAATACTGCTTGTGCATCCACTTCCATAAACCCAAAGTTGTTCCATATGATTCCACCATACCCTCATATATGCGGCATTTACCTGCCGTTCCAAGTAAATTTCATGTGCCAAACTCTAAACCTTCAAATGATAATCTTTTTTGTATGCCCGAATCGCTCATGTGGCGACTGGGGGCTTTTAGTATCTTCTATGCTAGGTGGGTTATTCTGACGATAAGTGGACTCTGCTCATCATTCATGAGAAAATGGCTGGTAACCGGGATGCCGAGCCCCATGCTCAAATCAAATCAAAATATAATTGCAAACAAAAATCCCCTAGGATTGTTGTTAGTTGGACGGTACCCGTTGTTTCGGACCAGCCGTGGAATGTGCTTGTTGGTGGTGGGGGAGTATAAACTTTACCATTCTGTTTGGAAACCGCCTATAATGTATCCAATATGGAGATACCGAGATCTCTTAGTTGTTATGTTGACAATGAAAGCATATTGCTCAAAATATTATTTATCCCTGTTTTAAAAAACTCGAGCTCTGGCACCTCTGCAAATCCCTGCTTCCCTCTGTGAAGGGCCTATCTATTTACTTTTATTGCTGAGTCATTATCCTCTTATAAAAAGCACCAGTTAGAGAGCACCACTATCATTTGTATGCATTGTTATTAGTGATATTGAGTATGACTGTGACTGGATCTCTTTTACCATGAATTACAATGTCTAGTCAGTTCTTGATCTTCAGGGGTGCTCTGCATTTATGTTTTGCGGTCTCAGAAAGGGCTAGCGATGTAACATCTTGTTATATCATATCATGATTGTTTTGAAAAAGTGTTGTCATCTGAGATTTATTATTATTGCTCGCTAGTAGATTATGCCATTGATATGAGTAAATGTGAGACCTAAATGTTATTGTGAATATGGTTAGTTCATAATCTTTGCTGAAAACTTGAATGCTGGTTTTACATATTTGCAACAACAAGATCAAATAGAGTTTGTAAACGTTTTTCTTTATCACTTTCAGTTTGTCAACTGAATTGCTTGAGGACAAGCAATGGGTTAAGCTTGGGGGAGTTGATACATCTCCATCGTATCTACTTTCCAAACTCTTTTGCCCTTGTTTTGGACTCCAATTTGCATGATTTGAATGGAACTAACCCGGACTAACGTTGTTTTCAGCAGAGTAGCCATGGTGTTATTTTTGTGCAGAAATAAAAGTTCTCGGAATGACCTGAAACTTCACGGAGATTATTTTTGGAATATATAAAAAATATTGGCGAAAGAATTAACCAGAGGGGACCCACCACCTGTCCACAAGGGTGGAGGGCGCGCCCATCCCCCTAGGGAGCGCCCTCCTGTCTTGTGGGTCCCATGAAGCTCCACCAACCTCAACTCCAACTCCATATATTCACGTTCGGGGAGGAAAAAAATTAGAGAGAAGGATTCATGGCGTTTTTCAATACGGAGCCGCCGCCACCTCCTGTTCTTCATCGGGAGGGCAGATCGTCGCCGTCGTCATCATCAACCATCCTCCATCACCAATTTCATGATGCTCACCGCCATGCATGAGTAATTCCATCATAGGCTTGTTGGACGGTGATGGGTTGGATGAGATTTACCATGTAATCGAGTTAGTTTTGTTAGGGTTTGATCCCTAGTATCCACTATGTTCTAATATTGATATTGCGATGACTTTGCTATGCTTAATGCTTGTCACTAGGGACCGAGTGCCATGATTTCGGATCTGAACCTATTATGTTTTCATAAATATATTTGTGTTCTTGATCCTATCTTGCAAGTTATAGTCACCTACTACGTGTCACTAGTACAGCGAGCTGCTAAACAGACGGTTTTTAACCCCTTTCCGTGACGGCCTTTGGAACCGTCGCCAAGTGAGTGTGGGCGATAGGGGGGTCCTTCCCACATGGCCCAGAAATCGTCGGGGATATGCCCTCCTGGCACACACGCTCGGCAAAATGAGGTCGCGTGCGACCGGCGAGCACTCAAATACAGAAATAAGTACAGTAGTGCTCAAAAAATACAATTTTACAAGCGAAATCATTTCCGGTCGTAAGTACATCCCACACAGTCAGCCAGCGCTAAACGTTTCCGTTCGTATATACATCCCACACAGTCGCTCCAAGAAAAACGTTTCTTTTCGCAAGTACATCACACACAATTTTCCCGGTTAAATCGTTTGTGATAGCGCTTCCATTACACACGGTATTAACAATTTTATCATTTGCGTTATTGAATTCATCACACACGGTGCCTAGAAGAAACTGTGTGTCAAGGGCTGTTCATCACACATAGTTTTTATGTGGTAAACGTTTGCGCCAGGTGGCCTAACGCAAACAGTTTTCAAGAGGATGTCGTGTGTGACTGTTCATTAATCTAACACGGTTTATTCCTAGAAACTGTGTGCGTTATTGAATGCATCACACACAGTTTTTTCTCAATAACCGTTTGCAATACAAAAACCCAATTAGCAGGCTAATTATCCGATTATTCATAATCCATTTACTAATCTAATTGACATTTCATATTAAGCACACAATATATTTCATTTTCATAATTGAAATACAACATCCTATAGCTTCAGCGCTCAGCTACCCCATTACACAACTACACCAGGACCAAGTTTCACATGCAACATCTATAACCTTTCGAAATTAGCATCATAGATGGTACATAGACACATGTATCTCATCTCGAAAACTGCTGAAGCAGAAGGCGAATATTGAGCCTTCATTGATGTTGAAGGTCTTTGTAACTTTAGGCCAGTGCCTGTGGATGATTGACCGTCCATCCTTCATCCTCTTCAGGAACACTTCAATATTGAACCGTGGGTGTTGTATGAATACCTTCCTCGCCTCCTGACCATACAGGTGGTTTGAGAGGTAATCATCAGTGAACTGCTTTGGAAAGGCCTGAAAACAAGGATGTGCATAAATATCTTCTCTATATTGGAAATGGGGCAAAGGAATAAAAAAGGCCAGGTATAATAGTTAGTACCATCCTGTAGTGAACTGATGTCTTCTTCATTGTGCAGACAAAGATATTGTTGTTTTTTGTCGCTAATTTCTTTATCCTAACAATCTTTCTGAGTTTCTTGACTTGACTGATATTCATGGACAACTCATTTCCCCATATGCAAAAAGGGTCGAACAGTGGGTTAAAACCTCTGACGGCGGGACCTACATGTGCAAGACCAAATTGTTAAAAACCTAAATATTAGAATGGTTCCTGCAATTGCACAATAATGTGCTATTAGACAACGAACCATGCACATGCTAACCTCGATTGTAAACCTCAGTGCTTCCCATTGTTTCCCTGCAACACATATAAGGTAGTTAGTCATCAGGTTAAGTAAGGGTTCACATGCTATCAGTAAAATATGTTGATGAAAAATAAGCACATTGCAGATTCATCAGATTAATTCAAGCCACATGGAAAATTCATTTATCCAAACCAAGCATGATTAAGAACTAGGAAATATAGCACTTGTATATGTTTCTCATGTATTAAGTGCAGCCAAATTCGATTTATTCCTCACATGGTCTATAATAACAGAATGCAGCCACAACAATTGAACATCGCATTGCAGAATTGAACCAAGCAGTTAACTAAACACCACAACAAATGAACCAAACGTTAACTGAGCACCACATTGCACAATATAACATACTCCTAATAGAAGATCAGACAGTTAACCAAACCAAGCATGCTTAACAACTTGGAAATATAGCAATTGTATTTGTTTCTCATGTATTTAGTACAGCCAAATTCGATTTATTCCTCACATGGTATACAATAATAGAATGCAGCCACAACAATTGAACATCGCATTGTAGAATTGAACCAAGCAGTTAACTAAACACCACAACAAATGAACCAAACATTAACTGAGCACCACATTGCATAATATAACATACTCGTAATAGAAGATCAGACAGTTAACCAAATCAAGCATGCTTAACAACTTGGAAATATTGCACCCTGAAGAATTGAACATAACATTTGTAGAATTGAACCAAGCAGTTAACTGAGCACCACATTGCACGACATATAGAACATATACACTATAGCAGAAGATTGCATGGTAAAAGTAGATAGCACAATTCACTAGAATTTGTTAAGGAAAGCCAGTAGCTAGCAAACGTTGGCCTCGAGAAAACGCCACGAACTGTCATTTAAAGCAGCCAACCGCATCGCGGCGCTGGCGCGCGAGGCGTCAACAATGGCCTCGACGGCGAGGTGCTCCTCCAAGATCTGGGGGGCGGCACGAATGGCAGCCATCGCGACCTCATCCGTGCGTGCAACCATGATTTGCTTCTACGCTGCCAAATGCTCCTTGAGGTCCTGGCTATACTGCGTGCACCATGGCTTAGGCCGACGCTTATTTGGTGGAGGGGTCGGTGATTTGGGTGGAACATGTCGCGCTCGCGCCGGTGGTCGGTGCATGTGGTATGTGGAATGAGGAGGAGGATGGGGGTCGAGTGTGGATTACCTGCCTGGATAGGCGAGGCCGAGCAGCGTGAAGGAGGGTCGCCGGCGAGGAGGCGGCGGCGCTGCAAGCAAGGAGTGAAGGTTTTAACTTGGAAAGGAAGGCGGAAACAGGGGAAATATGGCTTTTGGTAAGGGGGAGGGGCGGGGAGGTAGATATTTCCGCGGAAGCCGAAAATTTGGAATCGCTTCAGCCAAAAAACTGGCGCGCAAAGTGTCATCAGACACGGTCCCTTATTCAGAGCGGGCTGTGGACTGTAGCCCTCGCACCTCCTCACGGTACGGTGCTCCAAGATATTTTGTGCTGCATCTCACATGGTTGGTGATAATAAACTATGTGCGATCTACTTGATTTATTGTCTTGATTTGAATTACGTAATGGGGTCACACCTACAAAGGATGGTGTTTGAATTGTTAAAACTTTTATCTGCAGTGAACATGCAACTATAGGTGTGTCAGTCAAAAAATTGGAATTATTCAGGGTTCGTTTGGACGTTTTTATATATTAACTGGGTTTCCCAGGCATTTTATGCGCATAATTCAAATTTGAACTACATGCACATGTTCCAGTGCATATAAACTGGTTGAAAAATCAAATATGTGTCCTTGGTTGCATGCTTAGGTCCCATGCAAGAAATGGGAATCAATTTCAAACACATTGGCACCGTCACTCGGCCGCAAACATTGAGATACATGGCTTTTAAATTCTAGTAAATCCAAAACTCGTCTCAAATTCATGAAACTTGGCATGCTATCATGGAGCGGCATCAACAAGACGTGGTAAAAAATTTGTCCCATTCGGGGCAGGTTTGGGTATAAGCTTCTCACAAACCAGAGCTTCTCACAACAAGCGTGATGGTTTCGGTAGGGAACGTGCCACCTTTGGGGACGAAAAGATATCAGTTGCCTCTTATTGCTTTCAAAAATTTTCGAGTGTCAACATAGAACAACAGGAGTGTTATGTTCAATTTTGGAATTTTTTGGGGTTCATTTGGACATTTTTATACATTAACTGGGTTTCCCAGGCATTTTATGCGCATAATTCAAATTTGAACTACATGCACATGCTCCAGTGCATATAAACTGGTTGAAAAATCAAATATGTGTCCTTGGTTGCATGCTTAGGTCCCATGCAAGAAATGGGAATCAATTTCAAACACACTGCCACCGTCACTCGGCCGCAAACATTGAGATACATGGCTTTTAAATTCTAGTAAATCCAAAACTCGTCTCAAATTCATGAAACTTGGCATGCTATCATGGAGCGGCATCAACAAGACGTGGTAAAAAATTTGTCCCATTCGGGGCAGGTTTGGGTATAAGCTTCTCACAAACCAGAGCTTCTCACAACAAGCGTGATGGTTTCGGTAGGGAACGTGCCACCTTTGGGGACGAAACGATATCCGTTGCCTCTTATTGCTTTCAAAATTTTCCGAGTGTCAACATAGAACAACAGGAGTGTTATGTTCAATTTTGGAATTTTTTGGGGTTCATTTGGACATTTTTATACATTAACTGGGTTTCCCAAGCATTTTATGCGCATAATTCAAATTTGAACTACATGCACATGCTCCAGTGCATATAAACTGGTTGAAAAATCAAATATGTGTCCTTGGTTGCATGCTTAGGTCCCATGCAAGAAATGGGAATCAATTTCAAACACCCTGCCACCGTCACTTGGCTGCAAACATTGAGATACATGGCTTTTAAATACTAGTAAATCCAAAACTCATCTGAAATTCATGAAACTTGGCATGCTATCATGGAGCGGATCAACATGCCGTGGTAAAAAATTTGTCCCATTTGGGCACTACAAAAAAAAGACACATCCATGACATTTTGGGCCGAACGAAAATCTTTTCTGTCATACTTATGACACTTCTATGACAATAATTGTGACAAAACACGGTATCATCATAGATGTGGTGGGGTCCTACTTCTATGACAAAAAATCATGACATAAAATGGGCTTTTCGTCCTGGGCGGGCCGAAGACGCAGCTGCATGACATTCTTTGGGCCGTCCATGACGGAAAAACCATGGTAGAAGCGAGGGCGAGGAAAATATCGGGGTGTTCGCGGTTACGGTGGGTGGTCGGGGCCGAGTGATGCGCGTTTCTCTCGTACACGCACGCGCGTGGGTGCGAGGCGTTGGGCTCTAACTGAAGCCGAGTGAGGCGTTGGGCTCTAACTGAACCCGAGCAATTGCACTGCAGGCTACACGTTACTGAACCCGAGCGATCGATCGATGGCTGATAACTGAACCCGATCGAGCGATTCCTTCGCTACTGCTGCTAACTGAAGCCGATCGATGCTGCCTCTGGATGAACAGTGAGCGTTGCTGGGGGGGGTTGGATGAATAGTTCCCGGTGGGGGTGGATGAACAGGACCCCGTGGTGTTGCCTTTGATGAATAGTGAGCGTTGCTGGGGGGGTTTGGATGAACAGTTCCCGGTGGGGGTGGATGAACAGGACCCCGATCGTTCGAGCCAGTTGGAGCTGGATGAACAGGACCCCGTGGAGGGCAGGATGAAGAGGACCACCCCTTGGAGGGCAGGATGAACAGTAGACGGTGGAGGGCTGGATGAACAGTTGCCCGTGGAGGGGTGGTTGAACAGGAGCCCGTGGAAAGGGCTGGTTGAACAGTAGCCGGTGGAGTAGCGCACGGTGGAGGCTGGATGAACAGGTGCCCGTGGATGAACAGTCGCAGGTGGAGGCTGGAGGAGGTCGACGGTGGATGAATAGTAGCCCGTGGAGGCTGGAGGGGGTCGACGGTGGAGATGAACAGTATCCCGTGGAGTCCCGTTTTGCGGTACGCCACACCCCTCCCGATGAACAGGACCCCCGTTTTGACCGTAGTGCTCCAACGCAAGTCCGTTTCCTCCATTTTGCGGTACGCCACACCCCTCCCGATCAACAGGACACCGGTTTCGACCGTGGGAGGTCCGTTTCCTCCGTTTTGCGGTACGCCAGACCCCTCTCGATGAACAGGATCCCGTTTCGAACGTGGCCGGTCGAACACAAGGCCGTTTCCTCCGTTCTGCGGTACGCCAGGCCTCGTTTCCATCAGATGTTCCGTCCAAGCCCTCCCGATGAACTCGACGACCCATTCCATTCCGACCCAGCCGGTTGGCTCCCCATGAACACGACGACAACGCTGTTTCTCCGTTCCGACCCAGCCATGTACACGAGCCATGTCCATACGTATGCATGAGTAGGCGTTCGAGACCCTGCCCGTATGTACGTACGTGGCCGTATTTTCTTTCTTGCACATTGGCCGCTGTACATACGTGTACATGCTATGTGCACGCCTCTACTACGACACGTGCGCGCCTCTACATCGACCAGTATGTAGGTACACGTTCGCGACCAGAATGACAACGCTATGTACGCTTCGACCAGGTGGGTCCCGACTGTCAAGCACTTCCTTGCCTGCGAAGATGTAGCTGGTGGATCCCAGCAGTCAGGGGGGCGAATCGTTTTTTTCCCGGACGCACTTCCTTGCGTGCGAAGATGTAGCTGGTCGGTCCCAGCAGTCAGGGGGAAACATTTTTTTTCGCGAAATACGGTGGCCCGTCCGGTGGGTCCCCGCTGTCAGGTGGAGGAATAATTATTTTGCGCGTAATAAGGAGGCACTTCCTTGCTGCGGCCATGGACCCAGCTGTCAGCCTCTCCACGTACAGTCCATGTCCGATGGAAGCCGTTCCTTGACCACGTTGACCACGCCGCGCCGAGAGCACCAGGGCGGTGGACGACGGCGAGGCCTAGGAAGGGGACGACGCGGAGCCGGGGAAGACACGACAATGGATGCCCACGCGCAGAGGAGTACGAGGGTTCACTGGTTCGCTACGGTGTGAGGCTGCCGTCGCCGCAGAATAACAGGGGGTGTGGGTGAGTAGAGGGATGGCCTGGCCAGCGGTGGGAATAGTAGGGGGCGGTGAGGCCTCCGCGGCAGCACAGCCGGCCACGGGAGGTAGGAGCATGCAACACGACCGGCGCTGCTTTGGGCGGCTGGAGCAACAAGACCAGAGGTTGAAGAAGCACTACGGCCGTTGGATGGACATCGTACGGTCACTGGAGCTAGAATCGTTCATATTGACTAAGTTGACAAAGCACTCCGTCCCCATCAACTTAGTAGGCCCACAAGTCAGCCTCCCACCAAGGTGGGTCCCAACTAGCAGGGGGAGTATTCATTTTTTTTGTGCGTAATAAGGAGGCACCTCCCGTGGGTCCGAGCTGACAGCGGGGGGAACGTTTTTTTCGCGAAATACGTTGGCCCGTCCGGTGGGTCCCAGCAGTCAGGGGGGAAACGTTTTTCACCCAAATACGGTGGCCCGTCCGGTGGGTCCCTGCTGTCAGGTGGAGGAATAATTATTTTCCGCGTAATAAGGAGGCACTTCCTTGCGGCTGCCATGGACCCAGCTGTCAGCCTCTCCACGTACAGTACTCTTCCGATGGAAGTCGTTCCTTGACCACGTTGACCACGCCGCGCCGAGAGCACCAGGGCGGTGGACGACGGCGAGGCCTTGGAAGGGAATGACACAGAGGCAGGGAAGACTCGGCAGTTGTTTCCCACGCGGAGGGGAGTACGACTGTACGAGGGTTTACTGGTTCGTCTGCCGTCGCCGGAGAATAACAGCAGGTGTGGGTGAGTAGAGGGATGGCTAGGCCAGCGATGGGAGTACGGTGGGGCGGTGAGGCCTGCGCGGCAACACAGCCGGCCGCGGGGAGGAGGGAGCAGGCAGTCCCGCCCGCGCTTGTTTGAGCGGCTGGAGCAGGAAGAGCAGAGATTGAAGAAGCACGACGCCGTTGGATGGACATCCAACAGTCACTGCTTGTGCGTCAACCTTTTTTTAGGAAAGCCTCAAATCTGTGGAAAACAGCATACAGCCCATCTACCATTATTTCTAATAATTTACAGCCCATTTGCTAATTCTTAAGGTTTTTTTGGAGCCCATATTCTTTTTGTTAGGATTACAGCCCATATTGTGGCCACGGTTAAAAAATTATACGAAATTTTGCATATTTCGGTGCGGTCCGAACTGTTTTTAATCCCAAAATTTCGAGTCACATTCAAACTGATTTTAAAAATAAATGTATATCTATATAAAATCCAACAAATTGTCCACGCATAAAAATTAATGCAATTTAAAATCTCGAAATGAAAAAAAAGAAATTTGAAACTAATTGCCGGTTTGATGTGTTTTAAAAATGTACAGCCCATTTCTCATTACTGATAGGCCATTTTCTCGGCCAGCCGAATCAAGCTCTCCTCGTCTTGAAAGATTTGCAGCCCAACAGGCCTGACAAAGCGACTTACTTGGCAAATCACAAAAAGACTGGGCTGTGGCCGTGGACCCAGCTGTTAGCCTCTCCACGTATAGTACTCTTCCGATAGAAGTCGGTCATTAACCACATTGACCACGCCGCGCCGAGACCACCAAGGCGGTGGACGATGGCGAGGCCTAGGAAGGGGACGACGCGGAGCCGGGGAAGACGCGGCAGTGGATGCCCAGGCGGAGAGGAGTACGAGGGTTCACTGGTTCGGCTGCGGTGTGAGGCTGCCGTCGCCGCAGAATAACAGGGGGTGTGGGTGAGTAGAGGGATGCCCTGGCGAGCGGTGGGAGTAGTAGGGGGCGGTGAGGCCTCCGCGGCATCACAGACGGCCACGGGAGGCAGGAGCACGAGGCATGACCGGCGCTGGTTTGGGCGGCTGGAGCAAGAAGACCAGAGGTTGAAGAAGCACTACTGCCGTTGGATGAACATCGTACGGTAACTGGAGCTAGAATCGTTCATATTGACTAAGTTGACAAAGCCCTCCGTCCCCGTGAACTTGGTAGGCCCACAAGTCAGCCTCCCACGATGCTGGGTTCCAGCTGGCAGGGGGAGTATTCATTTTTTTGTGCGTAATAAGGAGGCACTTCCTTGCGTGCGAAGATAGCTGGTGGGTCCGACCTGTCAGCGGGGGGCACATTTTTTTCGCGAAATACAGAGACCCTTCCGGTGGGTCGCAGATGTCAGGTGGAGGTATCAAAGGCTTGAGAAGGCGTACAGAACAAGCTAGTGTACCAGAAAAGAGACATTACTGAGTTTTAGAAAAAAAGAGACGTGCTCCTGTAGCTGGTTCGAATCCAAACCTAGACTATGACTATATATGGTGCTATGCTACTCTGCAAGTAATGAAACTGACATATCCAACGTTCGCTTCTCCTCTTCTCTACTTACTCTGCCTAGCATCAGAAGCTCTGGCCGCAGCAACCATGTCCGCTGGCTGCTCGTCCACCTGCTCTTCAGCACGCAACAACCAGCGCCAAGTCGCCACCCGTACCATCGCCTGTGGGTCTCATCACACCCCCGCCGGCACGCGCACCGCAGCCGGTTGCTCATCGCAACCCGCTGCCGTTGGTGTGGTGCCACTGCTGCAAATCACGCAGTCATCCGTCGCGTCTCAACCACAATCCTTAACCCTGGCCGAGTCTTCTACAAATGCCCAAATCATGGGGTAATAATATGTTTAAGTGTTGTTCTGCTGCTTTCAGTTGCTGATTTTTTTAATAGTTTGGTTGATGATCTTCCAATTTGATTCGTGCAGAAAAGGGAAGATTCGTGTGATTTGTATTTCTGGGAAGTTGCTGATGTGGGGGAGTGCAACGACACTGATTATTTGGTTAGCTGAGGAATCCCAATACCAGCAGGTTGGGGTGTTGGACAAGTAACTGAAGGAACGGCAGAAGAGGAAGATGCAGAGCAGAAGGTTAAAGATGCAGTTCCTCTGATCATGGCCAAGCAATAGCTGCTGAACGGCCTTGACAGCAATGAGGAGATGAAAGAGCTTGTGAAGATAATGGGCAAAATCGATGTGCTCTGTAGGATGATTGTCTCTTTATTTGCAGTGTATGTAGCACTCGTGATGTATTCAGTGGTTATGACATGGGCACTTTGCTGAAACTATTAATGAATGAAACCTGTGTAGCAGGCTGGGCGTAGTGTTGTGAACATCTAATGATTTCTATTAACGGAAATCAGGGGGTATCCCCTTTTGCTCATAAATAAATAAATAGCAGAGGCCCTTTTGGTAATAAATAAATAAATTAGTAGAGGACCTGTCGGGTCAGCTTTGTTCTCATTCGAAGACGTCGAGCAAATTGCAGTCCAAAAGCAAACTATGTCATCAAATTCAAGTTTCACAGCCAAATATGAGTACAACTAAACAATAATGTCATCATGTTTTAGTCGTCATACAATCACCAAACACAAATCAGCATACATAACAAGTGATGTTCTCATAGGAAAATACTAAACAACATGTTCATCAGGTTTCAGTTGTCATAGCAAACACAATTTCACATAGTAGATAAAAAACGTCTTCTGACAGGCAAATACGACAAAAGCAATGTAATCATCATCCGCAGCAGCAGCGTCAACATCTTCGCCATGTGTATCAGCCTGAATCGTAACTCCCCATGGTGTCATCTTCTTCTTCGTCCTCAACGTCCTCGAACGTTGGCTTCTTCTTGATCAACTCTTGTATGTCCACAACACGATAGGCAATCTTTTCGCCGGCGTCATTGACGTGATGGTTCTCAAAGATATTAGGAACATCTGTGTTATCTTGTACATCAGGAGCAGTGTAAGCATCATCTTGTTGTGCAACTACATTAAACGAATTCCTCTACTCAAACCTTTGCACTACTCTCCAGTCATCGCTACGTGCAAATGTGTCTTCCAAGAAAAATATATGTGTTGCTTGATTTCCCAAAATAAAAGGCTCGTTGGTCTGGTACGCCGCCTTGACATTGATGGATTTGAAATAATCATCAGCTCTGGGTTTTGCGATCCTGGAAAACAGGTTATACCAACGACAGCACAATAGAACCACACACCGATGATCCTCGAAACTGGAGATATACTGCAACTGAACAATGTCTATTATGTTAGCATACATTTCAGTTGTCTCTTTGTCATATGTATCCGTGCTCATGATGGCACTGTTTTGCGTCTTCCTGCCTTCGTCACGTGCAAGGGTGTTGTAGCGCACATCTCCAACAATGCAAGATTCATAATGTCTTACCCGAGTATCAGGACCCATTGCTAGTGAGTAAAGGGCATCATCAACTGCCTGCCCATCCTCCCGCATCTTCTTAACCTATGGTTAGAAAATAGACAAGCTGATCATCTTATGTACTCAATATATTAAAAAAACTGACAGTGCAATTCAATAGCTTACATGGCTCTTGAACCATTTTGCAAATCCTGCCATATCCAGTTTGTCAATGTTTCTTGGATTTTGCGGCAGTAACTCCTTTTTGTAGATGCTGCACAACATAGTGATCGCGTCAAACATCTAAATATATAAGAATGTGTTGCAAGTTTAGTAGCTTACGATGTATAAGCTGCAGTAGTTAGCACTTACTTGATATAAGGTAGTATCTTAGGACAGTTATTCAACACATACCAAACCATTTTGTCCAAATCTTTAGGTTTGTCCTCTTGTCGACTCTTCCGTGTAACTCGAACAGAATAATCGAAAACATTGAGCCCGGGATTGTCTTCATCCACGTCTTTGCTAAGTTGATCAGCTATTTCAATGTATTTTGAGCAGAATGTCAACGCTTCTGTAGCAATGTAGGCCTCTGCAATGGAACCCTCGGGTCTAGCTCTGTTCCTAACATAGCCCTTGAAAGTGCCTAGCCGCCTTTCAATAGGGTACATCCAGCCATACTGTACTGGACCTCTAAGTAGTGCCTCATCAGGTAGATGAACAGCCAAATGCACCATCACATCAAAGAAGGCTGGAGGATATATCTTCTCAAGGTCGCACAGGGTAGTTGGTATCTTGTCTCTAAGATGCTCCAAAGCATCTATCCTGATATTTCTACTGCAGAGTTCCCTGAAGAATTGTCCCAACTCTGCAACTGCTCTGTATAAGTCAGGGTGGCCCAATCCTCTAAGGATAACAGGTAAAACCCTTTGAAGTACGACGTGGCAGTCATGAGTTTTCAACCCTTGTACCTTGTCTCCATCTGCACTCACTCTCCTTTCAGGGTTGGAAGCAAATCCATGTGGGAATCTCACACGTGACAGGACCTTGCAGAATTCTTTTCTTTTTACCTTGTCCAAGACGTACACAGCTGGTGCCATATCCTGTGGTTTACCTTCATCTTGCACCTGCAAATCCTTTCTGATACCCAGGTGTGTCAAATCAATCCTAGATTTTAAGGTATCTTTCGTCTTGCCTTCAATATTAAGAAGTTTGCCGATAATGCTGTCACATATATTTTTCTCGATGTGCATCACATCAAGATTATGCCGCAGATCCAAATCTTTCCAATACTCCAAGTCCCACAAAGTGGACCTGTGGGTAAACAATAACCTCTCTTCTGCCTTGCCACGCTTCCTTTTCCCGCTACCATTATCAGGATGGTTTCCTGGTGTAATATGCCTGACCTTCTCTAATTCCACTTGCGACTCATCGGCGGTGAGCCTCTTTGGCGCATCACGGTTTTCATGCTTTGCATTGAACACATGTCTTCAGTATTTTCTAGGATGCGGCTTGTCCTTGGCAAGGAAACGGCGGTGTCCAATGTAACAGATCTTGCTAAGTATTGCTTATGACAGCGGATTCCTGTCACAGCGAACACATGCATTGTAACCATGTGTCGTTCTCCCTGACATAGTGCCGAAAGCCTGATAATCATGGATGCACCAAATTATAACAGCACGCAGAAAGAAATCAGCTGGTGGGCTGCTATATAGGTCTCGAGTGAGAACACCCCTCCATAGCTGTTGAAGTTCCTCCACAAGAGGCTCCATGAACAAATCAAAATCCTTTCCAGGACTTTTTGGACCTGGGATGAGCAAGGCCATCATGTAGTTTGATTCTTTGGTGCAGACATTTGGAGGCATGTTGTAAGGGATAACAAGCACTGGCCACATGCTATATGTGGCACTCTGGTGGCCAAATGGGTTAAATCCATCTGAAGCTATGCCAAGTCTAATGTTTCTCGGGTCAGCAGCAAACGTTTCGTGCTTCTGATTGAAGCTTTTCCACTCACTACCATGAGATGGATGGCTCATTACAGTCTGATCTCTGAAATCCTGGTTCCTAGAATGCCACAGTACATCCTCTCTTGTTTCAGCATCATGAAACAACCTCTGCAATCTTGGTGTAATTGGAAAATGTCTCAGAACATTATGAGCAATCCTCTTCACAGCATCGCCATCTTTCCATCTTGATGATTTGCGTTTCGGGTATTCACTTAAGTTGGCACAATCCTTCCGGAACAGAACACAATTATTCTTACAAACATGGATCATATCATACCCAATTCCAACTACACGAAGGAAATTCTTCATTTTACTGTAGGTGTGTGGCCGCTCAGACGCATCTGGGAAAGCTTTGCGGAAAGCAGCCAACATCGCATTGAATGATTTGTTGGTCATCCGCTCAGATGTCTTAACCTGAAGAAAGGTGACCATAGCTGAGAATACTGACAGCTTATTTCATGGGGTGACAGCCACGTTGCATTGTTCCAACATGCGGGCCCACCGTTTTTCTTCTGCAGGTGAAAGTTCACAGAATGCACGAGCATTTCGTAGCATTGTTTCGATGTTGGTCAAACTCACTGGCTCCGCCACCACCTCCTCCTCCTCCTCTTCAACCTGAGCATCAGGCAGATCAAGATGGTGATCTGCTGCTTCCACGTAGTCAATAACATTGATGTTTACAGCTTCACCATGATGAACCCACCTAGTATATGTGACCGACATCCCATACAAGTGTAGATGATTTTGCACAGTTGACTGGGGTCTTGTAACTGAATTCATACAACTGCTACATGGGCAGAGCACATTTGATTTCGGACCACCGTACTCAGCTCTGATAAAGTTCATGAAGTTTTCAACCCCCTCGACATATGCAGTGGAGAGCAGAAGTTATCCAAGTCGTCTCCATCTGTTAGACATACAAATTAGTTCTTCTACTAGATATTACAGGAAAACATATATGCTTTTTTATGAAGTCCAGAAGAAAATACCTAGGTCGATGTCTAAAGCTATGGCAAGATATTTGGACGAGCAGATCTAAGTAACGAAATATATGTAAAGCTAATTCAGCAAACATATTTGAGTGCTAAATTATGGCAGGCTGTTTCAGCAGTCAATGAGGCCGAGGACACAACCATCAAACTATCGAAGGCCATCGCAGCAACAAAGATCGAGTATAAAACGGTGTAGAGCTATTTCGCCTAACAGATTGGCTACTAGACCATGGCAATCTACGTCACAATAAATATATGGCAGGATATTTTTGCAACTAATCGGCCTTGGCATGCCATCTCAGCTAAGCAGATTGAGTGCAGAACAGGGCAAGGAAGCTTCTTAAGCAGAGCATATTGACTGTAAAGTACTTCGGCAAACAGTGAGATTAACAGCGTCTATCAGCTAACATTCAGCGCTATACCGACATGCACGGGGCCTCAGTCTAGAATGCGCGTACCGTGGGAGAAGCTGGCCGTCGTGCGTCTCCACACGAACGTCGCCAGTGGTGGCGGCGCTGACCGCCGTGCGCCTCCACAAGAACGTTGCCAGCGGTGGTGGCGCGGCTAGAGGACGACAGTCTACGTGAGCGTACTGTGGGAGCGAGAGGATCGCCGTGCGTCCCCTCGATGAACCGCGGTGCCGACGTATCGGCGTGGCGGGGAGGGCGGCTTTTGCGGAGCGAATGGAGTGGAGGGGGATGGGGGGAGGGGGGTTTGGGGAATATTATTTGCTAGTTGGCCGAAGGGCAGTTGAATCTAGGAGTTGGGGGGAATTTTTGGGTGGGGGGGAGGATTTTCGTGCGGTGGCGGGGGGAGTTTGGCGCATGGTCGGTTTCTCCAAGTGCAGTCCCACGTGTCAGTGAAGAGGCAAGCCGAAGCATGTTCCGTTTGCGTGAGCCGTGTGCAGGACCGAACGTGTGTGGGGTGCAATGCGACCGCGACAGGGGTGCTGTGAGTGTACCCCCTTTTTTCCTTTTAAACTAGGTGCTTCGCCCCCTAAAAAAAAAACTTGTTGCTTCACGCGATCCATCGATACTACTACTAGTAATCCGGTAATCCCGACTAAAACGGCGCGGCCGGGTCTTTTCCCGCGCGATATGCTGGGAGGTTGGCTTAGTTGGGTTTTTTAGGACGAGTAATGCTACACCTACGTAGTCCCAGTTACGTAATTAACATAATGTGAAACATCTGAGCTGTTGATTGTAGATTGGGGGGAGGGAGGGGCCCACCACCATGAAAATCAGGGGAGGAGAGAGAGAGGCAATTTACGTTAACCCTTTCGTAGGTTCCCGTAGATGTAGAAAAATGTGAAATGCGTGAATGTGCATTTGCAGACAAGGCCTTCCCTCGTTCATCCTTTTCTCCCACAAGATCTTGATCTTCCGTGCAATGCACGGGCATCTTGCTAGTACTCCTACAATATACTATATTATTGTGAAATTTCATATACACCGGCCGAGATTAATGCAAACACGGTAGATTTTCATTACATTTCGAACTTTTATTGGACAGGAAAATAAAAGAAACCCGACCCTAAACCTATTCTACGGCGGCGACCGACGTCCTCCATCTGCGATCTCCATGTACGGGGGCGGGGTTCAAGACCCGTGAAGTGAAGGTGCGGTCTCCGGCGAGGAAAAGTAGAACACGGGAGACGGACCGGCCAGTTGGCACACCATGCCCTGCCTCCTCCCATGCCCTACTCATCCTCGGAGGAGTCCCCGACCTCGGCGGTGCCGGACGTTGGACGGCGGCAAGTAGGACGCGTGGCTGATGGTGCTCCCGTCATCGGCCGCCAGCGTGGCCACCGCTTGTGCAGCGACTTGAGCGAGGGCGGCGACCTCGAGCTCCATCCCCGAAGACAAGCTCTCATGTAGAGCGTTCGCGCTTGCGGTCATGGCGGATGTGGTGCCAGGTAGGAGGACGATGCGCTATGGTGTGGAGGTTAGCTGGGTGTTGCCGCTTTAAGTAGCGCATTCCGGTGAGGCCAAGCGTCCTGGTGCGTCATTAAGTCGCCGGAGTTGGTTCCTCGGGCACCGAGCCTCTTAACGACGGCCTACGGACGGACGGCATGAATGCGGGCAGCTGGCGCCGGCTGGGAACGCACCGCGCGACCGCGCGAGGGACGAGGGTTTTTGGTGTGCCAGGGTAGTCAGCTGCGGTCGTGGCAACGTTGGAGATGCCCTTTGCTCACATGCGATCGACGCATGTCATTGAAAAAGCAAGACGACCCGGCATGGTCTTAGGTCCTGAGGATGCAGTTGGCGGCGCTACACCACTCCGCGGATGCGTCCCGGCGCCCCGTGCATCCTCGACGAGCCGGGTGTTGGGGTGTGTTTGGATTGTGGCCAAAGTGCACCTTACCAAAATTTTGGTCATGACCCAAAGATTGGTCCTTGTTTGGATGGTTGCCATTTTTTTTGAGGTTTTGGTCATGACCCAAAAATGGATGGTTGCCATTTTTTTGGCATGCCAATGAACTCTAGCCAACTCTAGTTCATTTTTATTGCCGATGTCGGCCAAATCATGGGCAACCAAAATTTTGGCTACCCAATGCTTTGATGGCGCATACTTGGGCACAAACCAAACATACTAGCTGTTGGTCGTGCCAGAGCACTAACGCCACCCTCGGCACACTGAAACCTACCGTGTCTAGCGACGATGAGCGTGTCGCTCACCGCGGTCGCCGTGTCCAGAGGCGGTGCTGGAGCTGCGCCACGTTGTTGGCCCCCACGACTCACATGAACGGTTGCCGGTGGCGAGGAGGTCGTGGGCCAGCTCCTCCATTGGACTAGTTTGCGCTACACCGTCCCGACAGGTGTGCCCCACATGTCGGTTTCCCTGTTTTCCCGGCCATATTCGAGCATCAGTGCTCCGCGTTGTGCATTAGGCCTTTCACTATGTAGGCCAAACGAGACAACTTATTGTTTATTTGAGCCGATCAAGTATAATCATGTGGCGCTTGCTTATTTCTCATTCATCTCCAACCCTCTTCTCCATCGATCATGTCACCTTCCGGTCGAGTCCATCCTCCCGCATGCCTCATTTGAACATTCTGCCGAGTATCATTCGCATGTGGGCCTAGACCATGCTTGTATTTCCAATGTTTATTTGTAATTTGCCCGACATGCATACAAACAAACGGTTTGTTTGAAGTTTCACTTTGCCTCCACTACGTGTTGCTTCGCGTCTTAGTTTTGGCATCCCATTCCGTTCATGCATGCCCCGACACATGTTGACGAGATCGATTGATGTTCAGAGATCAATTGCGTGTCGTGCAAGGAGATAAAGGTTTGGTCTGTTTCTATGATAGAAATGACCCGGGGGGGTCTGTGTGGATCAGAGGGAGTATATTGTACGTTCATAAGCGAAATGAACGTATTGTACCCACCCTAGTCCTCTTTCAATCGATCTCCTGACCCTGAGATGAAATCGAGAGAGAACGGGTGGGGGCATGTGTGATACCTAAGGCGGATTCATAATTTTGAACCGGTGATCATAGCATCCGCAAATCATATATAAAGGGTATTCAATGTTCGTTTCGTTTTTGAACGTACAATATACTCCCTCCTATCCTTTCTAGTTTACATATAAGTTTTATGTCTAGTCAAAGTATCTCTACTTTGATAAAAAAAAAGTATCAACATTCAACAACGCCGAATCATATTGTTAGATTCGTACGTACTCCTAGATTTGTACTCGAGATGGTTTCCAATTTGTTTTCAACCACGTGAATGTGCTTGTTCTCGCGCATGCTCTTCCTACTAGGATTTCGCCACGTATAGCCAGTCCAATAGTAACTTTTTTTAAGCTCCCTGTCCAATAGTACTAGTGGAGTTCTGACAACATCTGTACTAGAGTATGCAGTGCTCATAGTTGTACTCCCTCCTTCCATTTATATAGGGCCTATGTGGAGGAGAGAGATGTGAAAAAGTAAGGGGAGTGAGCTCTCATGCAAGAGCCTAGCTATATACGCATTCCTAGTTAAATACGTACAATAAATATGAAGAAAGAGATGGAGAGGAGATGGAAAAAGTACTAATACAATAGCCAACCTTATAATTTTTTGTGGGAAATAGCCAACCTTATAGCCCACACTACTGTATGAGTGCATATAATAGATGATGGCTATAGATGACATGGCAGTTCCTTATAGCCATCGACTGGCTATATTATTAACCATGCTCTAATGCGTTTTTCAAAACCGCATTTGACTATTGACAAGATTAATAGTAGATGAGATGTATAATGTGAAAATTATATCATTGGAAGCTCCTTTCACATACGTATCCCTGCCTTACCCTCCCTTTCGGTCACTTACTGGCGGACCCCATGCTTGCTAGGCCCCGCATGTCAGTTACTCAATGGGTTCGGCCACGTCAGGGGATCCTCATTCGTAGTATACTCCCTCTGTTTTTATTTACTCCGCATAAAATGACGCAGGCGGGGGAGGGGGAAGGACGTCGGTTTGCTATCAACTGTGGTCCCACAAGCGAGCGAAAATGCAAGACGAAGCGCGTTCGATTCGGTGAGCGACGTGGAGGGTCCAGTGTGCCGGGCTGCAACGCGAAGGCGACAAGAGCGATGTACAGTCAAAACCGATTGGCCGGTCGTCACCGGAACCACTATTCACACCAGAACCTTCGCTGCTCGGCCTACGCAGCCATTGCCCTAAAACCACACCTAATCTCCAGCCCCTTCCCCCACCTTTTGATCCCCTAGCCCGCATCAAGCGTCCCCTAGTTCATCAGAAAGCCATGGTGCGCCGCAAGATCACGTACTACAAGATGCTGACGCCGGAGTGCCGCGCAGAAATCGCAGCGGCGGTCGGCGCCAGAGACCTCCGTTCCCAAGATCGCTTTGGGCGGGCCAATCCCCGAGTTCTCTGGAGCCAAGCTACGAGGAGGAGGAAGCCGATCCAATGTTCATGGCGGAGGTCGCGGCGCAGAAGGCCCCCGATGGGTATGAGACGATGGACGTCGACTTTGTGCCGGCGTCCGAGTCCCCCATGGTGCAGGCGGACCAGCGGTTCAACCTGGCGATACTAAAGGAGTACCGGGAGGCAGAGGCTCAACTCGACGTGGAGCGCGCGCATGCCGTTGCCATCGAGGCTCTCCTGCAGGCAGAACCGGATGTCGTGGATGTGAACCGGGCGGCGGAGGCTCAACTTGAGGCGGAGCGCGCGGATGCCGCTGCCATCGAGGCCCTCCTGCAGGCGGAACCGGACGTCCTGGACTTGAACCGGGCGGCAGAGGCTCAACTCGATGCGGATCACGCGGATGCCGCTCTCATCAAGGCCCTCCTGCACGTGGAACCGGACGTCCTGGACTTGAACCGGGCGGCGGAGGCTCGACTCGACGCGGAGCACGCGGATGCCGCTGCCATCGAGGCCCTCCTGCAGGCGGAACCGGACGTCCTCGACTTGAACCGGGCGATGCTCTCGTCTGTGCAGAGCGCCTGCACGCTCCACGTGAACGAGTAGCTGGAGGCCGAGGACAACCACGGTGCGGAGACACACGTCGGCAGCTACGGCTGGTTCGCGCTGGCAGCCAAAGACGACGAGGCCGTCTCGTTCCGTGAGCAGTGATAGTTTTTCTTTATGTTGTTGTTTTTATGGATCTTTTGCTGTGTAAAAACATATATTGTTATGCAAGTCACCTGACTTGGGTCAGTCTACCATTTCAGGCGGTTGGATGAATATCCTACGTCTCCTAACCCTTCTTCCTCACCTCTTCTTCTTCCCCAACAGACCACCGCACGGGCCTTACGGATACTCCCCAACATGCGGTTGGATAAACATACTCTATGAACGAAAATTATGTGTCAGCGGTAGGATGGCTGAGTTTGGTTTGTTCACATACGACAGCACGTGTCAGTGAGGGTGCATTCCCTTGGTTGGGTTTGCGGCGTGCAGGAGCGACTATGCATGTGAGGGTGCGGTGCGACCGCGGCGTGCAGGAACGATCGTGTGAGGGTGCGGTGCGACCGCGATAGCCATGCACAAGTGTACCTCCTTTTCATTTTGAAAACTTTAGGCAAGCTTGGCAAAAATGTGTGGCGAAGTATGGTAATGTAAGGCCTAGACCCAAACAGGATAAGTACGTAGTACTATGTACTAGGAGTACTAGTGTTAAAAAAGAAAGGAGGGGTTTTCCTTCGCGGGATTAATCGATACAAATCCTCGTTTCACGTGTCAATTAATGCGTATTTTTTTCTCCAAAGCCCAAAGAGCTAACCATCTCACTCCTCATCGCTTGATTAATGCAGCGCCATGTAAACCAACCTTCTCACTTCCGCATGCATGCAGGGGATATTAATGTCCTTGGTTGCTAGTACGAGGCAAACCACAACAGTGTTAGTGGCCTTTTGCAAATTGTAATTTTGATATACTGGCCTTGTGTACAAAAAAATGGAGGTAGTAACTATATTTGACTTCCTTCCCCATTGCGGTGACGTCGACGATCTCTCGAACGTTGTGGTTTGGCGAAGTGCGTTCGACGGAGAACACCATTGAGGGAGACCACGGTAAGTCATTCGCAAGTGCCGCCTACAAGCCGAGACAACGGCCTTATTTGCATCCAGGAAGCCCGTTGAACCAAAGGACGCGTAAATGTACTAGTACTACTCGTACACAATAGCGTCCTCTGTCCAACTTAGTGCGGTGAGATGGTTTCTCGAAGAAGACGATGGAGAAGTGGAGTCAGCGAAGAGTGAAATGATGTTTGCTTCGTCCATGCTTTGTGATTTGATGCCTCACTGCTTTCTGATTTGTGATAGAAGGGACAGGGGAGTAGACTATGTCCTCTATACTGTACATGCGTCCAAGCACAGGAGAAAGAGGAGAGACGTTGCATTTTTCTATTCCTTCAATCAATCAATCAATCAGGGAGCTTCGGTTCCATCCTTTTGGCTTTGGCAACACAGTCCACAATGGTTCCCACGATGCCAAAAGCTATTTTCACATTTGGCTACACATTGTGGATGCCCTTAACCGTACCACTTGGATTTGCTCCTGTGTGCTATCTATACAAATCTCAATTATATTGATCTAAAAAATTATAGAATCAAGATTAGTAAAATGGAGGTGATTTTGCCGCGCGGATGGCGGGGGAGGTTTCTTATTTTTAGAGGACGTTATCCTGGCGGTTTGCTAACATGCGGTCCCACGTGTCAGTGCTTAACCAAGCCGATCCGCTTCCGACATGAGGCAGAACAACGGCAGAAGCAACACGTGGTTAACTTGAAGAAGATGAGGGAGAAGCGGATTCAGCAACGAGTGAAATGATGGTTGCTTCGTCCCTCCAACTTCTTTTTTTAGCATTATTACTTCGTCCCTCCAACTTAACTGCGGGAAAGGTGCAGCTTTGTGATTTGACGTCTCATTCTCATTAATACGCCGGCGCCATGACTGGGTGCTTCACCCCGGTTGCTCTGCACTGTATTCCGGTATGGCACGTGGACCCTGTAGCTTGATGCCCCACATGTCGGCGAAAGGGACTAGAAGATTTATGAAAGCGAGCACTCCACTCTTACGACGAGGAGTACACGACACGACGGCCCAGTGAACTGTCACTTGTACTGTATATAGTACTATAGTTTTGCTGTTTCGCACGATCCATCAATACAAACCCGATTAAATAGGAAAGGGCGGGATTTTTCCCGCGCGGTATATGATACTGGCCATACATTTCAAAGGCAATTTTAATGTATGCAAACTGAATAATTAAGTAACAATATGATATCTAGTAAAACTAAAAACACATATGATTTATTGTGTTAGAGTGTAGTAGTAGTGCTGTATTGCATAGTTGTTAGATGTAACATGCGAGAACGTGTAGAGATGTAGTTTTGGAGGGCCTACAGAGAGAAAAGCGTAATACGTTCACCGAACTTCAGAATAAGCTGATTACGGTCACTATATACGTTTTGCGGTGATTATATGGTCACTTGCTCACGGTTCAGCATCGGATTGCACTTTGTTGACCGGCCAAATAGTCTGCGTGGCATCATGTTGACTAGTTAAATTGACCATGTTCCTTGTGGGTCCCACCTGTCAGTTCGCATAGGGAAAAGGTCAGATAAACACAAATTTACACAGGCGCGACAAGACTCCACCCCGTGCGCGGGAATCACCTGGTTGTGTATGTGTTTGTCAGGGCCTGATGTGTGCGCATGCGCGTGTAGGTTGAGCACTTGAGCGTGCGAGTGTGTGTTGGTTGTGTGGTGTACTAGTGTGTGCATGCATGCGTGCGTGTGTGCGTGTGAGTGTTGCGTGCGTGCGTGGGTCCATGTGTTCGTGTGAGTGTTGCATGCATGCAGTTCGTGTGCATGCGTGAGTGTGTGTATAATCACCACACCAGTTCCTGTGTGTTAAAACAGACGGCTCAGCATACCAATACAAGGCCACCTTGTCCGCTGTGCCCGTGGTCATGACTTCGAACCACCGTCCAATATATTTTTTGTCGTTTGTTTTCATTCTTACTAGCAAGATGCCCGTGCGTTGCACGTAACATCAAGATGCATTTGTATGACTAGTTTATCTTGTGAGAGAAAAGGATGAACAAGGGAAGGCCTTACTTGCAAATGTGGAGAGGTGTGTGGGTACATCTTAGGCAAAATTGTCATAGTTTCTTTCCTATCCGTCAGATATAAATCGAACGGCCTATATTGCAGGATGGCAGGCACACCATCATCACCAACTCTGTTTTTTATAAGAGTGTATTTTATCCCTACTCTTATAAAAAGCATAGTCGGTGATGATCGTGTGCCTGCCATCCTGCAATATAGGCCGTCCGATCTATATCTGACGGATAGGAAGGAAACTATGGCAATTTTGCAAAAAGATACCCACACCCCTCTCCACACTTGCAAATAAGGCCTTCCCTTGTTCATCCTTTTCCCCCACAAGATAAATTACTCATACAGATGCATCTTGATGTTCCGTGCAACGCATGGGCATCTTGCTAGTATTTTATAAGAGTGTAGATGTAGAGTAGATACAAGCCGACAGGTGGGCCCGATGGTAGTGAGATAATGTGATGCAACACTAGAGGTGCCACGTGGAGCGTTTAACTGGTCAACTAGTCGTGTCTTGAGCAAATACAGAGTTGTACGGTGACCCGTGACTGTATAATAACCACAAAACGTAAATGGTGACCATAATGAGTGGATTCTGAAGTCCAATGTACGTATCGTGCTTTCGCTTCAAATACAATGATCGTCACTGTATATATCGCGAGAGAAAGATGAAACATGCGTGAATGTGTTGGGGGCTTACTTTTAGAGGACCTGGAGATAGTTTGTGTGCGTACCTGAAAGGGGCGTAGAGGGGGGGGGGGGTATGCGATGGAGAGAGAGATGCTCTTCGTTTCTCTTTATTATGACTACCTTTATATATAGTATAAAAATATACAAATTCACAGTGCGGAATAAATATCATTGTGGGCACCATGCAATGCAAGCGTTCATACTCCTCCATATAACTTTGTAATGTTGTATATATGTAGAAATTCTAAAATATTTTTTTGGCCACACTTTATTCAAAAGGAATGTTGTATGCGAAATAAACGTGAAGAGAGGGCTTTTTAGATCAATGGGGTACGTGATGTAACATGTGCGAATGTGTAGTTGATGCATTTGGCAGGGCCTAGAGAGGTATGTGTGTGTATTACGTATTCGAGAGAGGCATGGATAGAGGGGCCGACAGGGGGGCGTGCGAGAGATAGCATGAGAAATGAGAGTGGTCTAGAGAGAGAGACGAATATGACGTCACAGCGAGAGATTCCCTTGAGTGTGTATATGCAAGGGGGGAGTGGATAGAGGCACCAGGAGAATATATTTTTTGTGTGTGGTGTCTGTGTTGGTATGTGTGGGTGTGAGAAGATAACGAGACATTGGGGTAGAGGGTGTGTCACCGCGTGAGGTCCGGTGGGTCGAGGTGAGGCCCTTCGTTCGGTTCCGTCCCGCACCACATTGGTCGGCCCGTGATGCATTTAGGGAGACCCATGGATGACTAGTCGTACAAGACAAAGATAGCATAATTGTGAAGGACTCTATGTCCACTGACAAAGCCGGCTAGGATTTGTAACCCTGGGTTCTCGGACTAAGGTAACCCCTTTATCTCTGATATTACTATTCATCCAACCTAACTTTAAGGGGCATCCTACAGAATGCTCTGCTAGAATCATACTCGTCGATTAGGAAGAGAGGTGTGAGACAATGCGTGAGAGACATGCCTAAAGATAATGTGCATACAGGAGACACGTAGGCGGGTCTATGTATATAGAAAGGGTCGATGGGGATTGTGCGTGTGTATGCTTGCGAGAGGAAGAGTGCTTGTGATAAAGGTTAGTGAAAACAGTCGTAAATGGTTACGAGAGGGAGGGAGGGTTATATCGAGAGCATGTGTGCGAGAAAGACACCTCGGGAGAGAGTGTGTGAGCATGTGTGGGAGACCACCGATGGAGAGTGAAACTACACGTACAAGACTGCTGTACACATTGATTAAAGATATAATTGTATCCAAATATTAGGATGGGATCATGATATTTGCAATTCGCGTAAGGAACGGTTATTGATCCATCAGACATCTTGATTCTATCGAATTTGAGCATGTCTATGTTATTATTCGACACAATTGATCCACATAGTTAGTATTTTGAACTCCAGACAATGCATCGCTTTAGCAATCGAATATAAACGTGAGTATAGTTCATGTTGTGTGTGTAAAGCACATTATACATACGAAAGTTACACAATGAACATTATAAATAGCTACCTATGAACTAGCATACATTTGAATTCAACTTAAGGTGGTTTAAAAAAATCGAATTCAACATGAAGTCCATTCAATTATTTGAATTTGATATCATGGGTTTTGTAAATCATACCTAAATTATGGGGGCACCAATCTTTGCTCTGATTTTATACATAATAGCATATGTAGTCGTGTACAAAATAGATTCTAATTTAGCTCCTCCATTCCAAAATAATCGTAGTTATAGGATTTTCAAGTGTCAAAATTTCAAAAAGAAGCGGATAATTTAATGAGGTTTTCAAACATACAAGGTCAAATTTAACGTTGTCTATTTAGGTTAATCCTCAAAGTTCAAGAGTACTCTAAACGTGAATGCTTGTGTTTCAAAATTTCGAAAGAAGCGCCAAAAGAGCCTCTACTCGCCCGAAACCGTGTGAGACCAATGTTTGGTAGTACAAGGAAATTACTTTTCTAATAACTCCGACCCGTGAAACCTACCGGCTCGACATCCAAAGGTCTAAACCGGGGTAGGTTTGTAGCTTCATCTAGACGCCACGCGACCGCCTCCGAAAAACATTCATACACAATGGCCGCCTAAGCACACATGCGCGCGGCCGAAATCGCTCCCGCCCACTATTTGGGACACCTGGGATTACCATCCTACCCCTGACCCGCAGTAGGTCCAAAATTTAAGAGGGGGCAAAGTTTGTACTTTCCCCAAATTTCAAACAAGCGCGTCCCATCTTCTGTTCAAAAAAGCCAAAAACAAGCGCGTCCCAGACCGAAACATGGTTCTCCCCCCTCCCCCCCCCCCCCTCGCCCACCCGTCCAATTCCCCATTCGTACTCAGTGGGCGCAAAAACTACCTCTCCACCAGCCGCGAAACCCCAGTGTCCTTCATCCGCCACCCCATTCCACCCATCAACCGCCGCCCTCCTCCATCACGCCGGAGCCGATATCCCGACGTCGTCATCCACCGCAACCTCAACCGCAACGCCCTCCACGGCTAGTAGTTGAAGCCGAGGCTGAGCCGTCCGAACCCGAGCCAGTTCAACCACGCTGTCCTACGCCTCACCGCTGCCGCTCCAACTTCGCCACCCTCCATCGCACCAGAGTTGTTCCTACTACGCCGTCCTTCACCGCCTCGGATCTGCTTCCCCTCCGCCGACATACGGCCACGGCAACACAGTCAACAATTTGGCCATGGGTTTGTCCAAGAATCCACGGTTCTCCAAAACATCGGTTCCCCGGGAGAAAAAAGAAGATCGCCGCGACATATGGAGGAGACCACATTGGCAACCGATAAGGGTACTCCTCTTCCCTTATTTGTGCAAATTGTACGTGTTTGCTTGCACGGTATTCATCCCACAGAAGACACTAGTTGACCGCTTCTTCTTGATACTAGATGTTCCTAGAAACTCGCGATGCACAAGGTTTCTCCTCATATACTATTTCACCTTAGCTAGAGGTCCGTCACCCCCCTGAATTTCAATTCCTGGTCAGTTGATTCCCAATTAACGGAAGCATTCCCCAGCATAACAGGCGCTAGTCCGCCTATTACGCCGGGGAAGCGGCGCCTCGGTGTTTATCTTAGGGGCGTGTGGGGCCTGGAGCTACTGGCGCCCGATCTAGAGGTCGGCCGGGATTAAAGGGATGGCCTGGGGGGCTGCCAAGCACGGCGGTGGTGTGAGGTCGAGGGGAGGGCGGGGTGGCGGAGGCAGGGGTCTAGGCCGGTGGTCGCTGGCGGTTCGAGAAAGATCGTCAACAGTGACTAGCGGGAGGTAGACGAAGGACATCTGCCCGTTCCTTATAGATCAGACGGTTCATTAAAAAAATCGACTGACCTATTTATTTTCAGTCGACTGTTGTCTTGACATGACCACATGTGGTGGTGTGCTGGAGGAGTACCTGCATTTCCTATGCTCATATATTAGAAAATCATACGGAGTAGAATCTAATTATGTTTGCCATGCAATGTTGTAGAGCTATCATATGGCTCCTGTCATTTATTTTTCAGCCTGCTATCTGCTACTTTTACAGTGCACTAGTTCTGCACACACTTCACCCATACTCTCACTATTGTGTTTTTATGCAAGGGTATTTCAGACCCTGCCTTGAAAGAAGCAGAAAAGATAAGAGAGAAGTCGCTCCAGTGTGGTACGCGGCTAAGCCAGACACGTTTCAAGACTATAAAGGGTGTAGTGTCAGCAGATGGAGACGGGGAATGTAGCTCTGGAGTTGATGATCTCGCTCGCCATGAACCACCATCCCAGGTGCTTGCTTTAACTTCATGGTGTCATATGTGGTTGCATGTTCCATATGGTGTCTAGCTTGTATTCGAAAGGCCGAAGTCGGTCTTTATTAAGATAAGGAAAGATATTTTTTACATGAACCACCATCCTGTGAGCACCAGAAGACAAATAGCTAGTCAGGGCACTGGCCGAGCCAGTGACAAGCCCAGCAAAGAGAGGCATCACCTGCAAGCCAACTAAAAAGCCGCGATGGTAGCGAAGAAGCCCGCCTCCCACCAGGCTCTCAGGTCCTAGATGATCATGCTTACCACTCCAGCCGGATGTCTAGCTTGTATTGCTTCCAATTTGGTGAAATTGCATCTGCTTAGCTTACACATTATACCTTTGAATATGACATGCCTTTATGTTTTTGGTACATACTAGTACATCTGTGTATTAACCATGTTCTTACATCAAACTAATGTTCTTGTGTATCCCTCATCAATCACTTATGATGAGGCAGCCAGGCAAGCAGAATACTCCTCATTTAAAGAATGCAGCGTCAGCCTCCCGACATGATTCTCAAGAAACAACAAGGCTAGATGAAGATAGTGAACGTAGCTCTGTAGTTGATTACCGCATTTCCCCTACACTAGCATAGCAGGTGCTTGCTCTAACTTGGCAGCGTGATATGTGGTTGCATGTTGCATATGGTGTCTAGATTGTAATTCTTCCAATCTGGTTAAACTACATGTGTTATTCCACTTAGCTTATACATTATACCTGTTAATGTGACATGCCTTCCTGTATTTAGTACATAGTACATCTGTCTATTAAGCATGTCCTCACATAAAACTATTGTTTTTTATATCCCACATAAATCAATATGACGAGACACCTTCAGTATATGCAGTGTGATATTAGTTGCATCTTTCATATGATTTATAGCATGCGCTACTTCTAATTTGTTGAAATGCCATTTATGATGGGACACTTTTAACTTGGCAGAGTCATATTGGTTGCATCTTTCATGTGGTGTCTAGCTTGCATTACTTCTTATTTGGTGAAATGGTTTCTGCTTAGTTTACACAAACAGTTGTGAATATGCCATGTCATCCTGTTTTTCGTATTATTCCATCCTGGAATCATGTGTTTGCCTTACATCAAAGTAGTGATTGTCAGTATCATGCACGAATGAGTTCTGAAGAGTGAATTTTATTGCTTTTTCTTGTCGGTTTTACTTGACAATTCAAAATCAATAAAGCGGAAGGAAGTTTGCAAGGCAGCGGATGAAGGTGCTCCTTCCAAATGGACGGCCTCTACATATTCTACTCCTCCATCCCCCCAAGATGATTTCAAGACAACACATGCATAGACACTCAACGTAGTTGTGTTGGTGATGAGCATGTCTCCCCTAGTGCACCATCACAGGTGCTCCCTCTAACTTGGCACTGTTATATGTGGTTGCATGTTATGTATGATGTCTAGCTTGTATTGCTTCTAATTTTGTTGAATTGCATCTGCTTACTTTACACATTATACTTGTGACTAAGACATGTGTTCCTGTTTCTAGAACATACAATATCTGTCTATCACACCATGTTCTTACATCAAAGTACATTTGTTCTGAAGAACTAAATTGTTATTCGTTTTTCTTGTCGGCTTGACTTAACATGGCACAAAGAAAGAGGAAGCAAGACAGAACGACAGGGAAAGGGAAGCGAAACAATCCTGCAGATTCTGCTGGTACTGATGGTGCAATAGAAGGTCAAAGTCCAGCGGAAAATTGTACCGACAGGGTATCCCATGCTACACGAGCTGCAGAACAAGCCAAACAGAAACAAATAGCTGCCACCAAACAAGCAGAGACAACCCTAGTTGTTGCAACACCTTCCACAGTACCACCAGCTGCACGATTTACTCATTCATCAACTCAGCTAGCAGCACGTTCCCAAGCTCCCTTGCCACCTGACACTACTTCCGAAGCACTCTTGACACAAGATGAGTTGGCAAGATCAGATGAACTTTGTGAGCTTCAACAGCAAGAAGGTAGTTGCTGGAGTCAAGTTACAGTTGCATGCTTCTTTATATGTAGTCTCACAGTTTGATGTACACTAACACTTCCTATGTTTGTTGTTGGACTAGCACCTAGGCGCAAGAGGAAACAAACATCAGGGATAATGCTCGATAGGTTAACTAAATCTAGAGGAGGAAGAATGGAGATCCGTTTTGAGGCAGGTTTAAAAAGGCCACGTGATGCTACAGAGTTAGCCAAGTTAGTATCATAGGCAGCGGTTGCTGTTAGGTGTCATGTACGTATCCTCCCAACATGGATTCAGTACAGGAATGACAAAGACGAAACCCAGTTCAACACCTTCCTCGACCATTTATCTGTAAGTATGGTTATGTATGGAAATTAGTAATATCGTCTTGCTCTGTCCAATACTTTCTAGGTTGCTGATAATGAGACTCCCATAATTTTCAACAGATGAGGTTCAAGTTGGATAGCCAAGATGATGCAACCAGACAAGCTTGCACCCATGTTTTCAAGTCTGCTCTGCGACAGTATCGGTATAACTTAAGGAAAACTCACTTTGAAGGCAAGGCTAACAGTGAACTTGCCCAAACATCTCCAGTGGAAAAAATATCTGATGAAGACTGGAGAGGCCTCGTTAAACACTGGTCCGATCCGAAGTATCAGGTACATTATATATATGTGATCACATCACATGTTGAAGTCCTAGTTACGCATGTGCCACACAAATCTATCTTCTTGTAGGTGAACTGTTCAAAGAACAAGGCCAACCGTACGAAAGTGAAATTCCAACAGACGACAGGATCTCATAGCTATATTGCACACTGCGAGGCTCTTGTAATTAGCTGTTGTTTCACTCTTTTCGCTGTACCATATTATCAGATCTATATTGACTTGTTCCAAATGCAGAGGAAAGCCCGCAAGGACCAAAAAGTACCTAAACCAAATGCTGTGGAAATCTTCAAGGACTGTCACACCAGTAAGAAGAAGGGCATGACTACACCAGTCAAAGCCGCTGTTGTAAGTCCTTAATCCTCATGCCTTTTAACTACTACTTACTCTGACTTGTGCCTTGAACTGCATGGTTTGCAGCCAATGTCTATTACTCTTTTCAATTTTATACACAATTGTCTTAGCGTATCATTGCACCTTACACGGTTTAAAAGATAGGAGTGATGTTCCTTTGATCTTGACCTGTAATCTAGTTCCGTGCTGGACTTGCCCACACAACGTTACAATTGCATGTTTGTCTGTTCTTAGTTGTTTTGCGATATGAATGATGTCGTACTATGCTTACCGTATTATAGACTTCGTCTCTTTATCCTTAGCCCTCAATACAATGTGAAGAAATAGACAATACATTAGCGATGGTACATGGTCATATGTTTGGAACCTGGTTTTATTATGTACTTTGCAATAAAATACAACTATTATTTTACATGGGTTCACTAGAATAAGTTCTGTATATAGACCAAAGCTATTTTGTTTGGTTTTGCTGCCTCCTTAATATCTTATGTTCTGGTACTACTAATGTAAAACCACAACTTTTCAGCGAGCTATGGAAAAAATGGTTGAACCGCCACCTTCTGAAGGTGGCGAGGCAACTATAACCGCAATGTCAGCTCTTGTTGCAGTGGTTCAGTACCTGTCCACTAACAGTGCCAAAAGCACGTTCTTGCGTAATACTGGGTTGGTCGTTAGGGCAATCTCGTCCAAACTGCCTCATGATCAAGATATGCAAGCTCAAAACAATGTTGTATCTGCGCTCCAGACACAAGTCCATTCCCTAACAGAGACCCTTTGTGAAACAAGGAGAGACATTGTTCGATGTTGTCAAGATACGCATGGTTTTGAAACCAGACGATCAGACATTTGCTATGTTGTTCAGGAGCCTAGGAGAACTGAAGGCCAAGGTTATGGTGCTCCATCAGACAATACAACATGAAAACGTAACAGTCAGGTCAAATGAACTGAGCTTCTGAACTTCTGGTGGTGCATTTATCCGCTAGACTGTTAACTTTTATGCCAACCTTCCTTTTGTTTTATAGTTGTAATTTGTTTTGGTGCGATACAAAATTTGTTCTTAACGTGCAGCCACCGGCTGAAGAAAACAGCAGGCCATTTTTGTATAGTGTAGGGTGTTCCCTATATTTGCACTAGTGGCGAACTTTGATGCCCACCGGCTGTAGTTTACATGGGCCTCCTACGGGCCGTAGAAACAGTGGGCCTTCTAAGGGCTGTAGAAACAATGGGCCTTCTACGTGGCGTAGAAACAATGGGCCTTATACGGGTCGTAGACACAATGGGCCTTCTATGGGTCGTATCATCAATGGGCCTTCTACAGGCTTATGATCGGTTGGCCAAACATGGGCCAATAACAGACCACATTATGGTCGTAAATGGGCTAGAGTTGAAATCGTCCGTTCATGGGCCGACCATAACGGGCCGTCGTTAATCAGCCGTATTTTGAGGACGCTATCAAAACGGCCCAACGTATTAACGGGCCACAAACGGACCGACTGTAACCACGGGCTGAATTTGGCCCACAAGCAGAAAATGACAGTAACGGGCCGTAAGTAAACGAATGTGGGAATGAGCCCAAGAATAAATGGGCCCCGAGAAGGCCAAAAGATAACATGGGCTGGAAACGGCCCAACTGAATAATGGGTCGTTAATGGGTATAAAGTGATACACTGTTCATTACGGGCCAGTTTCACCACGGGCCGTTAATGGGTATAAAGTGATACACTGTTCATTACGGGCCAGTTTTACCATGGGTCGTTAATGGGTCGAGAGTAATAAGGGCCTCATATGGGCCGAAAGACGTCATGGGCCATACATGGGCCGGAAGTTAAAACGGGCTGGAATTATATTGGATGGCCCAGATGACGCTACTGGACCTAATTCGGTTAGGCCGTAAACGGGCCCTAGGTTAGCGGGCTGTAAATGGGCTATATGCGAACAGGCCGTTAACAGGCTTGCCGTGGGCCGGCCCGCCACCTTTTGACCAAGTCAAATGGGCTGGCCTTTTCACAGGAATGGGCCTCTGTTGGGCCATGCCACGTGTCGATGTATCATAGGCGCTTTGTGTCCAATGAGTGGATGACATCTGTACCAACGGTGAGCTGACACGTGTTTCCTCCAGCCAATGATGATTTTACACGTGGAAAATCCCCATTGGTCGGGGCTGTTAACGGGTTATCGGATCCAAAACCGGACCCGATAGCTTAACGGCGTTCCGTTACGGTGGATGCCACGTGTCGGTCACCCTTGATGACAGCACTTCTGTGACGCATGATTTATCGTCATGGAAGTGGACACTTCCGTGATGATAATTTTGGTAATGTCATGGAACACTTCTACGACAGCACAGGTATGACTATCTTGATTCTGTCATAAAATTGTCATGGATGTACATGCATGACAAAAAATGCGACCTACTGTGACGAACACGTATCATCATGGAAGTGTATTATTTTGTATTGGGGGCAGGTTCGGGTATAAGCTTCTCACAAACCAGAGCTTCTCACAACAAGCGTGATGGTTTCGGTAGGGAACGTGCCACCTTTGGGGACGAAATGATATCCGTTGCCTCTTATTGCTTTCAAAATTTTCCGAGTGTCAACATAGAACAACAGGAGTGTTATGTTCAATTTTGGAATTTTTCGGGGTTCGTTTGGACATTTTTATACATTAACTGGGTTTCCCAGGCATTTTATGCGCATAATTCAAATTTGAACTACATGCACATGCTCCAGTGCATATAAACTGGTTGAAAAATCAAATATGTGTCCTTGGTTGCATGCTTAGGTCCCATGCAAGAAATGGGAATCAATTTCAAACACCCTGCCACCGTCACTCGGCCGCAAACATTGAGATACATGGCTTTTAAATACTAGTAAATCCAAAACTCGAGTGAAATTCATGAAACTTGGCATGCTATCATGGAGCGGATCAACATGTCGTGGTAAAAAATTTGTCCCATTTGGGGCAGGTTCGGGTAATAAGCTTCTCACAAACCAGAGCTTCTCACAACAAGCGTGATGGTTTCGGTAGGGAACGTGCCACCTTTGGGGACGAAACAATATCTGTTGCCTCTTATGGCTTTCAAAAAATTTTGAGTGTCAACATAGAACAACAGGAGTGTTGTGTTCAATTTTGGAATTTTTCAGGGTTCGTTTGGACATTTTTATACATTAACTGGGTTTTCCAGGCATTTCATGTGCATAATTCAAGTTTGAACTACATGCACAAGCTCTAGTGCATATACACTGGTTGAAAAATCAAATATGTGTCCTTCGGGGCATGCTTAGGTCCCATGCAAGAAATGGGATTCAATTTCAAACACCAGGGCATTGTTGATTGCCGGCAAAACATTAAGATACTTTGTTTTTAAATTCTATTAAATCCAAAACTCGTCTGAAATTCATCGCAAACGTTTTAGTTAGAACACCCGTATGCAAACTGACAGCTTCCCCACGAATCCATGGGAAAATGTGCCGAGCAGGATTTGTGCATCTCTTGATCGCAAACGTTTTACATAGAACACCCGTATGCAAAGTGAGAGCTATGGTCTTCCCCCTTAAGTCGAGGGAAAATCCGCAGCGCAGGATTTGTGCATCCCTTCAAAGCAAACGGTTGTTTTGGATGACCCGTGTGCAACCACGTACAAACAATTTGGTAAGATTTGCATCTGTCATATTGGGTATGTTGCCATTTGTCAAACTGGAAAGATTTACATTTGTTGACCTAGTAACGTTGCCATTTGTCAATCCTTGTAACACTGCGATTTGCCAAAATATGTAGCTAGAAATCACTAGCACTATCTAATTTTTGCAACTAAAATTCAGTAATTAAGCATAGATTTCATTCATAGATTAAGTAGTCGTTCTTAATTTATACAAACAGTTCAACTCGACAGCTGAACCGACCAAACTTCTCCCCAATTGTTGCCAACCATGTACTGAAATAGCTAGTTCAACTATATATACTAGCTAATTTTAAGTACGTTGTACAGTTCGACCACACATCTATAGTCAGATGAACTGAACAAAATAGCCCCTAAATAATACTACTACCACGGAGGGGCTTTGTGCTACTTTCGGCAGCCTCTCTTCTGCCGAGCGCGCTCAGTAAGAGGCAGAGGAGGAGGAGGAGCCTACCGACGAGCTGCACAAATGCAATAGGGTGCCTGCCGCTGCTGCATGTTCAGCGACGCTCGCCAGCTCGAACGCCCACTGCCGCTCCAGACGATCCCTCTCGAAGCGGTCGGACTGCTCGTAGATCTCCTGATTCCTCGCCTCTGCGTCAGCGTGTGCTGCGGCCACGGCTGCGGTAAGGCTCTTTGTTTGCTCGACGAGGCGCTCCTCCTCCTCCCGCAGGAACTCTATGTAGCGCGCAAGGTCGCTCACGCACGTGCGGGCCTCCACCTCCGCCTCCTGCCTTTGAGCCGCGGCGGCGGAGCGGGTGATAATCCCGGCGGCCGACGATGGGGTGGCGGCCACGGCGGCCACGACCACCACCTCCCGCCTTCGGGCCGCGGTGGCGGAGCGGGTGATGGCCATGGTGGCCGGCAGTGGGGTGGCGGCCACGACGGCCACCTCCGCCTTTGGGCCGCGGCGGCAGAGCGGGATATGGCCCTGGCTTTCGACGGTGGTGTGGCAGCAACGATGGCCGGCAATAGCTGCCGACGGGCAGCGGCGGCGGAGCGTGTGGTGGGTGTTCCGCACACACCCAACAGGGACGCCACACGCACTACACTACGCCGGGGACTGCGCCGCCGCCGTGGTGTAGCCTCCCAACTGGAGCTCTCCTCTAATGACGGCGGAGTGGGTGAGCGACGACGACGGACCGGTGCCATTGGCGATTGTGGGAGAAGCAGACGAGATAAGCTATAGGGAGGGAGGGGAAAATGCGACGCAGGACTCGCCGGCCATGAGGGTTTTTATAGTAGGCCGGTAAGCATTGGGATTTTGGGGGATTTCACCGAGTCGGGCGGGAAGCTTGCGCGGGAACGGGCTCACCGACGATTCATTGGCGTGACCGTTTGGACAAAAGAACGTCCCCGCGCGCTGCGCAAGCTTGCGCTGTAAGCCGTCTGCGGCAGCAGGATGACAAGACGTGCGAGAGGAGGACAAAAGGACACGTACACATACGGTTAATAAAAAAACGTTTCGATTTTATTACCTACTATACCCCCGTCCTGGTTTATAAGTAGGATTTAACTAATAAAATACGAATGCATGTCGCCAAAGATTATATCGTTGGAGTCGTATTTGAACATAGTTTCCAGCTATACAATTTTTGTAACATGCATTAACACTTTTTTGGTTAAATTTAAGGTTATATACCAGCAAGTGTTTGCCCGCAACACACACGGCTTATTCCATCCCAAACAGCTTGGATGGATCAACTGTATGCCACGTATCGCACACGCAACTCTAATCTGATTCGTGCTTGATGTCTCCGACATCGCTCGCACAGTTTGTCTTATTTGCCACGTATCACTATGCCGGCCTCTGCTCGCGTCCCTCGGCAAGCCCTGCTCGCCGTTAGGCACCGCGGCGCGCTCTGTAGCGTCCGTTGGTGCGCTCTGCTCGCGCCCATCGGCGCGCTCGGCTTGTGGACAGCTTTTCCTTGTGCGTTCAACTGCTATATGCATATTCTGTTACCCATAACAGAATATTATTCTGTTACCCCTCGGCCCTATATAGGCGTGACGCGCAGACCACCGTAGAATCCCCCCGACCCAGCCCGAACCCAACCCACCTTCTTCCGGCAGAGGCAGCCGTCGTGGGCGAGCGAGCGACGGCGGCAGCCAGAGCGAGGGAGCTCGCGGCGCCGTGACTGGCCCGCGATGGATCCGCCACCGCCATCCCCATCCTCGGTGATGGATCCAACGACGGGGCCGTGATCCCCGCCTCCTGCCTCCCTCCGTCGCCGGGTCTCCTTCACTGGGCCTGTGGTCCCCGCCTCCTGCCTCCCTCCGTCACCGGGGCTCCTTCACCGGGCCCGTGGTCCTCGCCTCCTGCCTCCCTCCGTCGCCGGGGCTCCTTCACCGGGCCCATGGTCCCAACCTCCTGCCTCCCTCCGTCGCCGGGACTCCTTCGCCGGGCCTGTGGTCCCCGCTAGCCTCCTGCCTCCCTTCGTCGCTGGGACTCCTTCGCCGGGATCATGGTCCCCGCCAGCCGCTGCCTCCCCAGACCTCGTCGCTGGATGTCCACCACAAGCAGCAGCACCGTTGTCTCCCCAAGCTCCTTGCCTGCATCAATGGCGCCGCCTCCCAAGAACATGCCAGTACGCTGCCCACGAGAGGAAGAAGAAGAAGTCAGATCCAAAAACATGCCAGTGGAGGTGATGTCTGCTTCCCACCCTAATTTTCCTCAAAAACTGAATCAGTTCATCAGCCCTGCTATGAAGAAGATTCAGATTAAAAAATGCACACACTATGCTTTGCCTACATGTTACACTATCAGATTCATCAGTACTACATGTGTGCTGCATCAGTGGCGCATGTTCCTACGATGCAGAACCTGATAGTACATTGCAAATGCTTGCATCAGTTCATTACACCCCTGCCACTTGATGCACAATGTGGATGTCGAGGTTATTGTTAGGACCTCTAATATGCTGGCTTCAGTTCAAGCCAAAAAACATAAACTTATGCATCAGTCCAAGTAGCTACTAGGCTTTATATAAGGTTCAGCTACCACTGCCAGTTGTATGATGTTATTTCTAATAGTACATGCCGTGTAGTTGCGTTAGTTCGAACTAGTGAAAGAATGTTGTTGAAAAATATACACTTGTTACACAGTAAGTTCAATGATACATAAACTAGGAGTACTTCTACTGTAGTTGCATAAGTTCTAGATGAACAAAAGAGAAGACATGCATCAGTTTTATATATATGCATATCCATACATCTCTGAAGTTCAATGTTCAATTTGCAAGCAGTGCACCAAATGTTTATGCATCAGTTATAAGGAAAGAAGATAAAAAACTTTCCATAACAGATGAGGTTCAATGTTCAGTTTACAAGCAGTGCAAAAAACAGTACATCAGTACATTAGTGTTGAACATGTATGTTCATCAGTTCGACTGAAAACTAAACCAGATACAAAATAGAGAACAAAGTTTAATAACGGCCAGCGATGCAAGTTCAACTTGTACATTGCCTTCAGTGCATGACATGTTACCCATAGCATGTATACGAGAAAAATGCAGAAAAGATTAATCCCAAAACTGTTGAATGTCATTGCAGAAGCATGCAAGGCGGCACACGCAGCGAGAGTTTGATGAGCCAAGCAGATATGGGGCACCGCTTGGTTGGGTAACACCAGAAATAGCACTTGGATACTTCAACAATACAGGCAGATTTCAAGCTACACCGGAATCATCAGAAGCACGGACAGGTTCTTCTATGCAGCAAACACCGATATCTGGGAATACAAGCTTTGCCACTGCTGGGTTGCAACAAAGCCAACAACTTCCCTAACAACAAATGTTTTCCTTCCCTAGCGCATGCAGAAAGGCAAGAACACACAGGCTTCCACCAGTCGCTCTGTCAACATCAATCATTTGTGCTGCAAAAGCGGTTGTGGCGGGAAGACCAGCCAAAGAGACAGAAATTTTGGCCACTCTAGCAGGGTCCAAAGTACAAGATATGAGCCATATAGACAGGAGCGACCTCACAACGAATCTGAGGGGAGACGGCCATACAATGAGAGATGGAGAGCTTCGTCAACATTGCTCCCTCCAAGAGATGCATTGCTGCATGTACCAAGGGTGAGACCACCCGCGCCCATACACCAGGATGAACAGCAAACACCGGAGGCAGCACAGAGCTATACACATGTAAGTATCCATTCAGAAAAAAAACATACAAGCATAGTCCATACCATGGTACTGTGACCACACCATCTAACATTTTCATAACTGCGTTTTTGTTTGCTCACTGTTGCGTGCAGCCACCTAACGTTGAAGCTTACGTTCTGCCAAGGCTAGAGATGCGCTTTGAAACTTTCAAAGAAGCAAAGGACTTCTACAACGTCTATGCAAAGCACGCGGGTTTTGCTGTCAGGGAAGGTTCCAACGTTGAGACCAGAGTCTACCTTTATTGCACGTGCCATGGAGTGTATGAATCGAAGGTGTCAGAAGCAAATAGATAGTGGAACAAGACGACAGCCAGGACTAACTACGGGGCTAAAATGAGGCTGAAGAGGGAAAAGGATGGAACACTTGTCGTAAAAGAGATAGTCTAGGAACACAACCACAGGCTACAGCTCACCCCCAAATGCTTGTCTTCTTGCACTCCCACAAAAACTTTGACAAAACAATCTTGGAGTACGTCAAGTACCTGCAGTTCCAAGGCATTGAACATGCGAAAATCATGAGCATACTTGGCGGTGATGACCCTTGTAGCTACTTCCTCGAAATGAATGTCAAAGACCTGATTAACCTGTAAGTACAAACTTGTTCTCCTCCCATAAACCCCCTTCGTCTATTTTCCTCTGTCAGTACAAACATATTATGCAACGCATGACCTGACGCCAGTTCAACATGCATTTTTGAATGACTGTTCACTTTTAATATGTAGCAAAGCAAAGAATTCAAGGATGGATGATGTGGACGATGTCCTAAAGACTGTCAACTTCTTTAGGGAGATGAAAGCCATAAACAGGGAATTCTTATGTGACATGCAACTTGATGAGTCCGACGGAGTTAAGAACATATTCTGGGCGAACGCAAGCTGCCGATGGGCATATCAGGACTTCGGTGATTGCGTAACGTTTAACAGCACATATAAGACCAACAAGTACCATATGCCACTTGGGGTGTTTATGGGTACTAAAAACCACTTACAGACTACATTCTTTGGTTTCGCCCTGATAAGAGATGAGGATGCAGATTCATTCAAATGGTTGTTCAAGACATTTTTAAGGTGCATGAGAGGGAAGGCTCGTACATGCATCCTCACAGGTACAACCGCCAAAACTACATGTAAAAATGTTGTGTCAGTTCTATTTTGTATATATGCATTACCATCTATTGACCACTCCACGTCTCTTTTCTCATTACCAGACTAGTGCCCGGCAATGGCTTTGGCGATCCCATATGCTTTCAAGAACACAATACACAAGTTGTGCCGCTGGCACATTATGAAGAAGTACAGGGAACACCTCACATACCTGTACAACCTGCACGAAGACTTTAAGGATGAATTCACATCAATCCTCAACTAGCCCCTCATGCCAACTGAGTTAGAGGCTGCCTGGAAAAGACTCATGGATAAGTACAACCTCCATGATGATGCCACGATGGTGGCCATGTGGAACGAGCGTGAGAGATGGATATCAACCTACTACAAGGAAATTTTCTGCGCCAAAATGACATCCACACAACGAAGTGAGAGCATGAACTATGTGCTCAAGAGGAACTTCGTAAGTGAGAGACAAAACCTCCACCGGTTTGTCAGCCAGGTAAACTCCTGCGTCCAAACCAGGAGGCGGACAGAGAACCAGGAGACAACGGGTAACCGGGTATAGCTCTATAACCTGTCTTGAGACAAAATAACATGCTTGCTAAAGTAAAACTTTATTAGTTAGACAAGTTTTTGCTGCGAGAAAACTAATAATTTGGTCATCACTCTTAGTTGGGCAGAAGGAACAAAACATGCTGATCTTCTATGGGTTTGACACCCAGATGGCGAAGCTTTACTCACGAGTTGTGTACAGCGAGATCAGAAAAAGATTAAAACTGAGCACACTCTTCACGGCGACAAAGACGGAAGAGCCCACAAAGTACCTCGTGCGCTGCACCAAGCCGCAAAAACTGTCTGCGTGGGCTCAGCACGCGTTCCAGGTGGTTGCAGACCCCGTGGGAGAAATATATGACTACGAGTGCAAGCTATGGGACCACACAGGTGAGCACTAAAAAAAGATGTTACATGTTGTACTACTTATTTTTGCAAAGTTTTTGTTCGAGTGGAATGACAACAAACATGCACCACTTCCAAAAAATACAGGTATTTTTTGCGTGCATGTCCTGTGCATGATGCAGACAATCAAGGCTGACAGCGTTCCAGAGAAATACATCCTCACGAGATACACCAAACGCCCGAACATCCAGCCAACATTCAACATAAATGACTTGAGGGCAGTAGCGTCAAACAAGGCCTCCCAATACTGCAATGAAAGCGCACTGCTGCAGCAGAACATGAGGGTGCACAGAAAAAGCTTGAGAAGCCAAGAGCAAATGACAAGGTCACGGATCGTCATGGACAAACTTGAACAAGAACTCGACGCCATGCATTCTGCTGAAAACGGAGGTGTCACGGACAATGCAGCCATTGAGCAGGATATTGCTACAATCTTATCCGAGATGAAGCATTTGGGAGCTATTGACCCATTCGACGACGAGGAAGATGAGCAACAGCAACCAGAGCTTACCCATGTGCACACTCAAGAGCAGCAACATGCTCACGTGCAAGATCATGAGCTTGATGGTGTTGTAAGCGAACGACATGACAATAGCACATACTACCAGCAGTAGTAGGAAAGGGTGATTAAACCACCCATATTCTCAAACACAAAGGGGAGGAAGAGTAAGACGCAAGCAGCGAAAGCAGCAAAAGCAGCAGCCAAAAAGCCGCCACGCCCCATCAGGCGCGTGGAATTTGGCCCGGACGGCAAACTTCTCGGGATAAGGGCATGCGGATTCTACAACGTCATGACCAACCATAATTACCGCACATGCCCACTCCGCACAGATGCCACTGTCAACAAGCAAACGCTGCAGAAGAAGATTGGAGTCGCCCAGGTTTCAACCAATGGAGATGACGCACGTAACAGCTACACTTGCCGCAAGTGTGGGGGAACTGACGGACATAATGCCCACACGTGCAAAGTGGGCAAGGAGGTCAGTGGCGCTGAACAGAAACAGGGCAAAGTCCGGAGTTCCAAAAAATCAAAAGAAGAGGATGAAGAAGAAGAGAGTGACGAGAATGATGACCCATCAGACGAAGACAATGAAGATGACAGTGTTGGGGACAAGGAAACTGAAACTGACGATGAAGCTGCCAAGGCTCGAGCAGGAAAGGGCACCGGCAAGGGACAACATTCGGGGCCAGTTAGGAGGAGCTCAAGACTGAAGAATCCATAGTGGTTATGCTGTTGCGTCAACTGAGAAAACATATCAGAAACACTGTCGTTACCAAAACTTATTTAGCTTTATCATCGATTTCTCGATCAGTACTATAGTTAAGATATAATTTGTGATTTGTGCCAGCTGGACAAGTGACATTATTATGTAAACCATTTGATAATCCTTTTGAATGCAGTCACAAATACATTTAAAAAAACTTATATGGATTTATGTAACGCCAACACTACTGTCGACCAGTAGCTCAGCAAAAATATGTTAAGGAAAAATTAAACTCTTATAGTACATCAGTACTGATAATTCACACTCGTCAGTACAGATGGCATAGTAACCAAACACACCAGTGAACACCTCAAGAAACATCGTTTAAAAACAAGCTATGTCTGCTTCTACCAGTCCTAGTTCAGAAAGACCATCAGTACATAAAAATAATTACCTCAAGCAAAATGCAAATGTAATACACATGTACTGATGAAAATCTAATTTATCTGTAAAAAATACTTTCAGAGATTATCTTGATATAAACAATCCTTTCAAAAAACAAAAATTGTTTTAAAACATATTAGCATGACACACATAGTCTGACTGGTATTTGGTAAGTTCAATTACACTTCAATCACCAGTCCAAGTACCCACAGTAGAGGAGTACAAACCTCCATCATCACCAACCCTGACACGTGCAAGTGGGATAAGCAGCTCTTAAGTACAGCTTGACAAGACGGATCAGTGCGACAGTAAAATGCCATCATCACCGACCCTGACACGAGCAAGTGGGATAAGCAGCTGGTAAGTACAGCTTGACAAGACTACTCTGTGCGACCAGATTAATACCTTGGAAAACAAATTGGCTTGGACGATTGGTTCTTCCAGGCCACCGCCCGCACCATCCACTGGGCGGTTGCCACAAGGGACTGCAAACGGCGACCCCACGCCACTACACCCACTACACCCACACCCCCGACGAACCGCCTCCCACACATCCCCATCGACGCACTGCAAAAAAAACCCCATTCTCTTCCATCTCTCCCTCATTCCCAGAAGCCACCATTGCCACTTCCATCTCCACTGCACGCAAACCACAAACTCCTCTCTCCCAAGCCCATAGTCGTCGGAGGAGGGCGATGGCGGAGGAACCGTCCGCCAAGCGTCATCATGGCGAGACATCGGACAAGACCAGCAACCTCGTCGATGAAGGAAATATGCCCTAGAGGCAATAATAAAGTATTATATATTTCCTTATATCATGATAAATGTTTATTATTCATGCTAGAATTGTATTAACCGGAAACATAATACATGTGTGAATACATAGACAAACAGAGTGTCACTAGTATGCCTCTACTTGACTAGCTCGTTAATCAAAGATGGTTATGTTTCCTAGCCATAGACATGAGTTGTCATTTGATTAACGGGATCACCTCATTAGGAGAATGACATGATTGACTTGACCCATTCCGTTAGCTTAGCACCCGATCGTTTAGTATGTTGCTATTGCTTTCTTCATGACTTATACATGTTCCTATGACTATGAGATTATGCAACTCCCGTTTACCGGAGGAACACTTTGTGTGCTACCAAACGTCACAACGTAACTGGGCGATTATAAAGGTGCTCTACAGGTGTCTCCAAAGGTACTTGTTGGGTTGGCGTATTTCGAGATTAGGATTTGTCACTCCGATTGTCGGAGAGGTATCTCTGGGCCCACTCGGTAATGCACATCACTATAAGCCTTGCAAGCATTGTGACTAATGAGTTAGTTGCGGGATGATGTATTACGGAACGAGTAAAGAGACTTGCCGGTAACGAGATTGAACTAGGTATTGAGATACCGACGATCGAATCTCGGGCAAGTAACATACCGATGACAAAGGGAACAACGTATGTTGTTATGCGGTCTGACCGATAAAGATCTTCGTAGAATATGTGGGAGCCAATATGGGCATCCAGGTCCCGCTATTGGTTATTGACCGGAGAGGTGTCTCGGTCATGTCTACATAGTTCTCGAACCCAAAGGGTCCGCACGCTTAAAGTTACGATGACAGTTATATTATGAGTTTATATGTTTTGATGTACCGTAGGTTGTTCGGAGTCCCGGATGTGATCACGGACATGACGAGGAGTCTCGAAATGGTCGAGACATAAAGATTGATATATTGGACGACTATATTCGGACACCGGAAGTGTTCCGGAGAAGTTTCGGATTAAACCGGAGTGCCGGAGGGTTACCGGAACCCCCCGGGGAAGTATTGGGCCTTAGTGGGCCTCGAGGGAAGAGAGAGGGCAGCAGCCAGGAGGTGGCGCGCCCCCTCCTAGGAGGAGTCCTAGTTGGACTAGGAGAGGGGGGCGCAGCCCCCTTTCCCTATCCCTCTCCCCCTCTTTCCTTCCCCCCTTCTTTTCCTAGTAGGACTAGGAAAGGGGAGTCCTACTCCTACTAGGAGGAGGACTCCCCCCCTCTCTTTGGCGCGCCAAGGGCAGCCGGCCTCCCCCTTGCTCCTTTATATACGGGGGCAGGGGCACCTCTCTACACACTTGATATACGATATTTTAGCCGTGTGCGGTGCCCCCCTCCACCATATTACACCTCGATAGTACCGTCGCGGAGCTTAGGCGAAGCCCTGCGTCGGTGGAACATCATCATCGTCACCACGCCGTCGTGCTGACGAAACTCTCCCTCAACACTCGGCTGGATCGGAGTTCGAGGGACGTCATCGAGCTGAACGTGTGTAGAACTTGGAGGTGCCGTACGTTCGGTACTTGATCGGTCGGATCGTGAAGACGTACGACTACATCAACCGCGTTGTGATAACGCTTCCGCTGTCGGTCTACGAGGGTACGTGGACAACACTCTCCCCTCTCGTTGCTATGCATCACCATGATCTTGCGTGTGCGTAGGGATTTTTTGAAATTACTACGTTCCCCAACAGTCGACGCTCACGTCCCCGGCGAGAAGCGCGAGTACACCACAACACTCACAGGTGTTGAGCTCCATGGCAAAGAGACGCTGGAGATCGTCTGCACCAGCGAACGAGACAAGGCCGACGAGATGATCTCCAGGCTCTAGATGAAGGCTGGCGGCAAGCTTTGTAAGATCGTCGGCATTGGTGTGAACTACACCAGCGAAGATGAACCTCCCCAGATGGCAGCAGTCCTGCAACTGTGCGTCGATGAGCTCTGCTTGGTGTACCACATCGCAGCGGCCACAAAATGGTGACCCATCCTACTCATTTGCCCTGTTTGGTTCATCTGTTTTATTAGTACTGTATCTTGAGAATTTCATCAGACTTGTTTCCCAACTAGATGTACTAGTGTGGTTTGTGAAAAGTGGATGCACTACTGCATTTTCTCAAGTAGATACACTATAAATGTATTTTTGAACCTGATGCACTGGATTACTATTTGGAAAATCTTGCGGAAGATTAATTTCTGAAGTTGATTGACTAGTGTAGTTTCTAAACTTGATCCAATAGTGTAGTTTATGTACTCGATGTATTAAAAAGATGTTTCTGAACTTGATGTAGTGAAGTATTTTCTGAATTTGATCTAATGTTATTTTCATAAGCAAAAAAACTAAGGACTTGGTGAAGCACTGGTTAGGTGTTATCCTATTCAACAAATCTAAACTAGTACTAAAGCAGCACATACAACATTAACTGAAACTATGTATAATCCAAAAAGAAAAATAACATGATGTACTTGAATTTAATTTCAGAACTTTGTTTACTAGTTTCTGAAGTACATTCATCCATTAATTATGCTATATAAGCATCTACTTCATGGATTCATCGCTTGTAAAACAATACAAAAATGAATAATTCAAACATCAAAGTAATGCTAATTTTCAAAATGTCTCTCCCCTTGCAGGCCCAAGCGCCTGAACGAGATACTGCAGCATGAGAGGTTGTTCACATTTGCCGGTTTTAGCATTGAAAGCGACAAAGAGAAGCTGAAGATGTCTGGTTTGGAGATCAACCCCAACAAGTTCATCGACATTCAACACCTATGGAGAGTTCCATACACCGGAAAAGAGTACGACTCCTTGACTGATGTTGCAACCAACGTCATCCACCCATTCTACAAAGGCATGAAGAAGAACATCGACACGCAGGAAGACCACAAACTATGGGGGATCAGCCCGCTGCCAAACAACCTCATCGAGTACACAGGAGTAGATGCGTACGCCGCGTACAAGTCATGGAACATGATCGACTACATCACAGATGGTTGGGAATTTGCAAAAGAGCGGGAGGCTGACAACTACTACGACTGCCCCTTTTGCCCCTTTTAGGGATGAAGATACATCAGAGCCTGCCTTCGTTTTCCTTCCGCTTGTGCTTGCCTTTTATCTTGTTGTTTCAAATTAGTAGTTTGCTCTTGTTGGGTTGAACCAGTATGATTATGTCGTGCTTTTCATGGTTGAATAAGTTTACTTATGTCATCAAGTACAATGTTTTGCTTATCTCATTATATAAGTTTGGTACCTTCGTATGTTGTTAATCCATCATTTCAAATTCAAAGTAGCTTCTGAATGGAACTTTGTGTCTACTCTAAAGTACTAGTTATGAAGCAACTAATCACACAACGTTGTTCCATGTGTAGTTTCGATTCAGTATTGTATAGAAAACATAACGTTGAAAACAATCAGCACAATTTGAGTTGCTTAACAACGCTTCAAAAGTTGAAGCGAAAATTCTTAGTACTTCATGTAGTGTTCTCATTCATATGTAGCTGCTAGAAAATTAACAATTACTACAAAAAAGAAAAAGTTAAGAAGCATCAGCACACACTTATGTTGGTCAAGCAGATTAAGAATGACAGTACTAGTACACTTGATCGGACAGTACATACTTACTACAATAAAAAGTACAAAGAAGCATCAATCCTTAACACCCCCAAAAAAATGTCAGACTAAGAACATAAGTGCTACTATGAATGGACTATCAGTACAACTTAGTCTACACGCAAGTACCATAGTACTGAAAATGACACCAGAAGACCCTTGAGAACAATCACAAAAACAAACACAAAAAAGAAGGCAAAAACTCAAATGAAAAATATTACACTTAAACAAAACTCACAAGAACTAGAACAAAAAGAATTAGTCCAAGTTATTGGTGGAGTCAAGTACTAGAAATTCAAACAAACAAAAAAGAAAATATTGACCGCCCAAGGACAGGCGCAGGCCCTGACGCTGCTAGATACTTGAACTAGAGCCCGTGGGCAAATCCCTAGTAATCCACACAACATAGGGCCAGCCAACCAGGGCCCACAGGTCATGATAGAGGGTGAGCGCCGTGTATAAGCGCTCAGGTAAGTATTCAGAGGAGTTCAACCGGTGAGCCTCGGCCGCGCTTATAAACAGGTATAGAGCCCCCGCGACTAGCGAGGTGGGACTAAACCCAGAGCGCACGCGCACGCCGCACTGCACAGCCACGCGGGCCATTTGGGCCAGAAAACGGCCCAATAGCCTCCATCGTCTACAAACACCCCACCAATAAGCCCAGTTAAACAAACCACAGGGCGGGGCAAAGAAATATAAACTACAAGAAAAATGTTCGAAACTGAAAATATATAAATTCAAATACTAGTTCGCAGGCAATAACTTTAAATATGAAAAATATAAATAAAAATAATTTTAGCTCTGCACCACGGATGATAAAAAAGGAAAAAGTATGATATAAAAACAATGAACCTCTAAAAAGAAGAGAACTTAATAGCCTATCTGTTAAATGTACATAATTTAAAAAACCGAATTAAATATTACTTTCAAGTTCAACTACTAAAATGCAACAAGTTCAAATAGATTTTCTTTGTCAAATATGCTAAATTTCTTATTTATATAAAATCTGACAAGTTCAACTACTAAAATGCAACAAGTTCAAATAGACAATGCTTGTCAATTATGCTAAATTTCTTATTTATATAAAATCTGACAAGTTCAACACTAAAATGCAACAAGTTCAAATAGATTTTCCTTGTCAATTATGCTAAATTTCTTATTTATATAAAATCTGACAAGTTCAACTACTAAAATGCAACAAGTTCAAATAGATTTTCTTTGTCAATTATGCTAAATTTCTTATTTATATAAAATCTGACAAGTTCAACTACTAAAATGCAACAAGTTCAAATAGACAATGTTTGTCAATTATGCTAAATTTCTTATTTATATAAACTCTCACAAGTTCAACTACTAAGATGCAACAAGTTCAAATAGATTTTCTTTGTCAATTATGCTAAATTTCTTATTTATATAAAATCTGACAAGTTCAACTACTAAAATGCAACAAGTTCAAATAGATTTTCTTTGTCAATTATGCTAAATTTCTTATTTATATAAAACCTGACAAGTTCAACTACTAAATTGCAACAAGTTCAAATAGATTTTATTTGTCAATTATGCTAAATTTCTTATTTATATAAAATCTGACAAGTTCAACTACTAAAATGCAACAAGTTCAAACAGACAATGTTTTTTCAGTTATGCTAAATTTCTTGTTTATATAAAATATGACAAGTTCAACTACTAAATGCAACAAGTTCAAATAGATTTTCTTTGTCAATTATGCTAAATTTCTTATTTATATAAAATCTGACAAGTCCAACTACTAAAGTGCAACAAGTTCAAATAGATTTTCTTTGTCAATTATGCTAAATTTCTTATTTATATAAAATCTGTCCACACCTCAACGAACGATTTGGTCGTAAATAATCTCAATTCCCCCCAACCCCCTCCCCCCTCAAAAAAACTCAGTTCAAACATACATATGACATCAGTACTAAAAAAGCAGGATCAGTCAGGCCACTCACGCCACTGTGACACCAAATTTCAAAACCGTACGTTGTATGAAATTACAATTCAGTTCAGACAGCACTAAACCATAAGTGCACTAAAATGAGAATACAAAAACTATAAAGGCCTAACTTAGGTTGGTACAGATGAAAATAAAATAAGTACCAGTTTTGAGCAACAACTCCCAAGGCACTGAAAAATGTTTTGAGATAAACTAGTGTATAAGACTTCAGTGGAAAAACAATACTTAACATCCACATAGAAAAACATCACAAAGCATACGTCACCAAAACAGTGCAAAGTGCCATCATCACCACCCAGGAGACGTGCAAGTGGGATAAGCAGATCATAAGTACAGCTTGACAAGACTATTCAGTGCGATAGTAAAACCCTTGGCTTGGACGGTTAGTTCTACCAGGCCACCACCCGTGCCACCCACTGGGTGGTTGCCACACGGGACTGCAAACAGCGACCCCCATGACCACTACACCCACGCCCCTGACGAACCGCCTCCCACGCATCCCCGTCGACGCACTGCAAAATACCCCATTGTCTTCCATCTCTGCCTCATTCACAGAACCACCATTGCCGCTTCCATCTCCACTACACACAAACCACAAACTTCTCTCTCCCAAGCCCACAGTCGCCGAAGGAAGGCGATGGCAGAGGAACCGTCCGCCAAGCGTCATCATGGCGAGACGTCGGACAAGAGCAGCAACCTCATCGACGTTCACGTCCCCGGCGAGAAGCGCGAGTACACGAGAACCCTCACAGGGGTTGAGCTCCATGGCAAGGAGACGCTGGAGATCGTCTGCACCAGCGAACCAGACAAGGCCGACAAGATGATGAGCAGGCTCAGGATGAAGGGCGGCGGCTTGTATCCGAGCTTCATCGGAGTTGATGTGGAGTACACCAGCAAAGATGAACCTCCACAAATGGCAGCAGTCCTGCAGTTGTGCGTCGAGGAACTCTGCTTGGTGTACGACATCGCAGCGGCCACAAAATGGTAACCCATACTACTGTTCATTCATCTGTTGTACTAGTAATACTCCCTAAAAACTTCATTAAACTTGTTTCCCAACTAGATGAACTACTATAGCATCTGAAACTGTGAAGTGGATTGTTTCACCAGATTAGCATCTGAAACTGATGCACTTGATTAGCATCTAAAAAATGTTTATATAATTCTGAACTTGATGCACCAAATTAATTTCTGAACTTGATGTACTACCATAGATTCTGATCTTGATGCACTAGTATGGTTTATAGAATTGATGTATTAAAAGATGTTTGGTGAAGTGGTATAGGTCCATATATTGATGCACATGTTGCTCAAATTAATTTCTGAACTTGATATAGAATTGATGCACAAAGATGTATCAAGCACTGGTATAGGTCTTTTATTCAACAAAAAAGAAAACTAAACTTGAATCAAGCAGCACATATATCATTGACTCTGGTAAAATGATTCTTCAATTTGGTGAAGCATTTGGTGAAGCACTGAAGATAGCAAAAAAGAAAAATAGCATGGTGTACTTGAATTTAATTTCAGGACTTTGTGTACTAGTTTCTGAACTACATTCATCCATGACTTATACTATATAAGGATCTACCTCATGGATTATCACTTGTAAAACCAAAAAGCAGAAGAATTAAATCTTCAAAAAAGAACACTAATCTTCAATATGTGTCTCCCCCCTTGCAGGCCCAAGCGCCTCAAACAGTTCCTGCAGGAGGAGAAATTGTACACATTTGTCGGTTTCAGCATTGGAGGTGACAAGCGGATGCTGAACAAGTCTGGTTTGGAGATCAACCCCAACAACTTCATCGACATGCAGTGCAAGTGGAAAGATCCAACCACCAACAAATACTATGACTCCTTGGCCGATGTTGCAGGCGGCGTCATCCACCCATTCTACAAAGGCATGAAGAAGAAGATGGAGAAGAAGGAAGACCACAAACTGTGGGGGAACAGCCCGCTGCCAGACAACCTCATTGAGTACGCATGAATAGATGCGTACGCCACGTACAAGTCATGGAAGACAATCGACAACATCATGACAGGTTGGGATATTTCAAAAGAGCGGGAGGCTGGCCCCTTCTACCACTGCAACTTCGCGGGATGAAGGTGCATGAAAGTCTGCCTTCGTGTTGCTCGCGCTTCTGCTTGTCCGTAATCTTGTTGTTTCAGATTTGTAGTTTGCTTTCGTTATGTTGAACCAGCTACCTTATGTTATGTGTGTCAGGGTTTGAACAAGTTTGCCTATGTCTATCAAGTACATCGTTTGCTTATGTCATTCAGCAAGTATGCTAGCTTCCGATTTTGTTGATCCATCATTTCAAGTTGAAGTAGATTGAAGTTGAAACTTGATGGCTGCCACGTAGCACTAGTAATGGAGCAACAAAATCACACATGGATATTTTCACAAAAAAAACAGTGGCAAACTAACTAAGGACAACAGCAAATAGTAGCCTTGGACGCTCAGTAAAGCTTAGACATGTACGGTAGTACTATCACACTAAAAATCAGTTTTTAGTTTCAGAAGAACACTAAAAAGACTAAGTTTTAGCCGAGGACAACATTCAGTACTAATAGCATCGTGCTAATAGTAATTAGAAATTTACTAAGTACTGCAACAGGAAAAGCAAAGAACCATCAGTACGTATTTCCTAGTCACTAGCATGCTAGGACTGAGAGTTCTGGTACACTTGAACACACGGTACATTCATTCTATAAAAATATAAAAAGGAACGGGAAGTTTAAGTTCGCATTCCATAAAACAGTGACACACTAAGAATAACAGTAATAGTACAACTGCAATCTCAGTACAACTTAGTCTATACGGCAAGTACTATGAGCATACCAAACATTGCCTTGAGAAGAACCACAGCCTAGAAAAAAGAAGGCCAAAACTAAATCAAAAAGATATCAGTTCGACCAAGGAGAAAAATCACAAGAAAGAAAACAGAAGCATCAGCCCACATTGACCAGTGAGGCACTAGTTTCAAACAACACAAAAAAATAAAATGATAAAAGTACTAGCACAATTGAAATCTCAGTACAACTTAGTTTATTCGCTAAGTGCTATGATGATACCAATTAATGCCTTGAGAAAGAAGGCCAAGACTCAACCAAATAGATTATAGTTCAACCAAGGACAAAAATTAACAAAAAACAACAACAGAAGCATCAACCCACATTGACTAGTGAACTAATTATGAACTTAATACGGCTATCCGTTAAATGTAGCTAATTTAAACAAGTGCTTTAACTTTTAATATGAAGTTCAACTACTAAAATTCAAGAAGTTCAAACCAAAATTTGGCTCTCAAATTTTTTCTAAATTTCTTATGCTTAAATAAAATCTGGCTAGAGATCACGTAGCAACTTGGTCGTAAATAATTTCAATACCAAAAAAAACTTCAATTCTAATACATTATATGAAATCAGTTCTACATAACAAAAGAAGCGTCACTCCACTCACGCTAGATCCACAAGTGCTATCGTGACACCAAATTTTAAAAGCCTTACGCTGAATGACATTACAATTCAGTACTAACAGAACTATACTATAAGTACAAGAAAAGAGGGTACATAAACTATAAAGGTCCAACCTAGGTTGGGACAGATGAAAATAAAATAAATCTCACTTTTCCAGCAACTCGTAATGAACTTGGAAAAAGGTGTTTTCAGTTCAACTAGTTTACAAGACTTCAGTACAAAAAGAGAACTTAACCAAAACGAATTCCCAATGAAACATACACAAGTGCAAAGGGTACTACAGTTTGAATACTTGGAAGACTTATTCCACCTGCCACTTACTGAGGAAGCTTCCATGGAATTTGAGCTGATGGAGGAGATTTGTGACACATTAAGAGGATCTGAATTTAGAGAGCACTTGGACTCATGGAGTTATATGTGGGGAAATAATACTTTTTCTGTGGCCAAAGCTTACAAAATTTTGATAGGAGTCAAAATTGTTCCAGCACAGTTCAACTGGATTTGGAAGAGTTCTTGCCAGCCAAAACACAAGGTCTTCTTTTGGAGACTTCTGCATGATAGGCTCAATACTAGGAATCTGCTTAGGAGGAAAAAATTCATCTTGACAACTACAATTGTGCTACTCTCAGCTGTCAGCAAGAAGAAACTCTGCAACACCTGTTTTGGACTTGTCCTTTTGCTCCTGCTTGTTGGGACACCCTATGCCCCAACAGACAAAGAAATCTAACATAATGGAAGCTCTTCCAGACTTAAGGGGTAATCTACAGCAACCTTTTTCTATGGAGATCATTATCATTGCATCATGGGCCATTTGGATCATCAGGAATGATAAGATATTCAAAAACATCCCCACCAGCATTGACAGATGGAAATTCATCTTCCTCTCAGAGCTCCACCTGCTCAAATTCAGAATTAAGGAGAAGTTTGCATCTTCATTCTTTTCTTGGTTGGACAGTCTTGTCCTGTAAATTAATGTAATTTTCTTTTTGGTCTAGTAGGCCTTGTTTTTTTGTTTCTTTAGGGCTTATCTCAAGCCTTGTATGTTTGTATACTCCTTGTTTTATTAATAATATAAAAATTGCAGTGGGGTTTTGCCCTACTGTGTATAGTCAAAAAAAATACACAAGTGAAAACAGCTATTCAACCACACTATCATCATGGAAAAAACATTGTTAAACATTGTGCCACACTTAAACACAACATAAAATATACCAGTTATTACATAGTACTTGACAAGACATCCAAACACTACAAACAAAGCCTACAATGCTTTCAAGAGTTATATCACACAACTATCGATTTCACTACACAAATGATGACCATTTCTTCTATGCACCAGGAGCCAAAGCCTGAACCTCCTTGGGAAGCTCCGTCACCAGAAGCTGGTTATTCCGGTTGAACACAACTCTATACAGATCCTCAGCGTTCCAATCAACAATACGAGGTTGCAAAGCAATAAAACAAATTATCAACAATCATGACACATAAAAAGAAGAATACACAATCAGCCAAACACAGAAAAGTGAAAAGCTCAACTAGAACCCACGTCATTATCTCGAATGTTCTCAACGATCTTTTCACCATCATAGGATCCCACATACTTCAGAGTATGATGGCCACATTCATTCGGGCCTTGAAGTGAAACCTTGACAAACATTGGTTTCTTTGCAAAAACCTCCCATTTGGGCTGCTTGCTCGCATTATACTGAGCATCACCATACACAGCCTTCATTACTTGGACCAATCTAGAAATATGTAAAAAAACACACATTCTCAGGTCTCAGAAAAAAGAAACAAAGATGCGGAAAAATTAATCCAGTACAAATAATAAATGTCACTCACAATCTTCTCGCAGTCTTTATGATAGGTGTTCTTTGAAGGACGATGGTTCTTCGGATAAGGTAAAGAGTCAAGGATGTCAATGCTACTTCGGTACCGATTCATGACATATAAGGAAAAGTGGTTCACTTTCTTATCCTTTGCTAAAATCATAGGCTTGAATAGAGGCATCATGATCTAAAAACAAATGACCAAAAAAGAGATGTTAAATATTCAAAATAAAAACCAGCATGACAACAAACAAATAAAACCAACAATCAGCTAGTAGATCTCACAAGGTCGGCACTGAGCAAGTCTTCATTATCTTTAACATAGCTCCTGAAATCTCTCGCTGCACTCTCCACATTAAACACTTTATTTTCATCACTGTAAAACGTACAGTCAAGCACAACCTGCAAAAAAGCCAAAAAAGAAATAGACTGGGGAAAAGGATCAACAAGCAAAGTATTATTAAAACTCGTAAAACAATAGGCAGTCTTGTTTAACAGAAACAAAGGATCTGATTGATTACTGTGATGAAATATGGACTCAGCAATACCCTTTTTCCAGATGCAAAATCAGCATTTCTCTTGGGATCTTTCTTCCAATCATCAATGAGGAAGTCCATTACATCACCCTCCATCATTTGCCCAGGTGCAAAAACTTTCCAGATGCGTTTCCCAGTGAAGCTAGTTACGCTTTCATCAGGCTGAGGTATCATTGAGAATGTATTCCTGTAGCACACACAAGAACAAAAAGCAGGGAAAGCAAGATAAGTCATTCATAGCAGTTCAAGTTGTACAGAAAGGAACAGTTCAGGTCATATTTATCTAGCAGTTACAAACAACAGAAGAAAAGAAGAGGAAACATAATGAGAGATACTCACTCAGCATACTTCTCACATGCTTCATCACTAAGCAACAGATTATACAACTTGCGAGCCTTGTCCAGATGGGGGAAATTATGAGGCTAAAGCTGCTGCATAGGGGAGCAAAACTTTATAGGAGCTCTGGGCGCACGCTTCGTGCTTACAACATTGCCAGAATCCAAAGCAGGATCCTTCCTAGCACCACTAGCTCTACGAGCCACTATTCCAGCAAGGGGAGATAAACCTTTGGCAGCAGCGCTCCTGGTGACTCTTCCCACGCCAGCAATCTTGTCAAATGCATCATCATCGCTGTCTATCAATTCCACAATGGGATTCTTGGGTGTAGTGGGGCTCTCTGCACAAGCAGCCGTAGAACCTTTCAGAGCTCCCAACCGCCCCTTCATAACACCAGATCTTGTCTTTTCGGGAGAACGCCCCTGGCTAAGATCAATAGCTACACGCTTGAGCTCCGAGAACTGGCTGCCAAAGATCATGTAGTCATGCTCACCAAGATCCAGCCACTCACCTGCAAAAAAAAAAAGAAAAGACCGCATCAAGGGTAAGTTCAAATACATAATTCATGACAGTACTAATCAAGAAGTACAAGCTGCAAAAAATTACAAAAGGCCATGCATACGTACAGGGTTCAATGACAAACAAACCCCGGAAGTCAACATCATCGCTAGTTGCGCAGGTATACAGCAAAGTCTTCCTAATGTCAAGAATGTCTTCGTGGCTGTAATCCAACATTTCAATCACACCATCCTCCCGGCAATGATAAGTCTTGCAGTTTTGTAGCATAAAGAAGCCACAATCATGCCTGTTAACAAAACAAAATACAAAAGGGTACATCACAAATCCGAAAAAAACAGGAACACCATCCTCCCAGTAACAAAAACAACTAACAAAAATCATTAAAAACGGATACTCACGTGTTTTCCTGCTGCGGCACCCACACAAACTCGCAAGATAAACCATCAATATGCACCGGCGAGAACGGTTTGGCCCTGTCTACGCTGGACTCCCTCCAAAGCATCTTTATGTTATCTGTCATATTCCTTTAAGAATCTAACTGCATCACCCCAGGTTTCATCACGGAGTGAATCAACACACTCGAAACGACGGAACCTCAAATTCAGAACAATCAAGCACCAATGCCCAGATTCTTCGCTAGGATTCATGGTAGCCGCAAATGACGGCGGATCAAAAGTAGGGAAAAGAAGCTGACAAAAAAATCGCAGAGGAAAAATGAATTTAACAAATCATAATGAAACAAAAAATTCAGCCTCCAAACAATTAAATAAAAGAGGGAAATTGAAATTCAGAAGTACAAACAAAAATCAGATAATCATAAGTTCTAATTGAGTAAGCAACCCACTATAAAAAATAAATGCTACTCAAGTTTATATCCACCGCCCAAACTTGCAACAAACATATCAGTTCAATTTCCTTGCGACAATAAGTGCAGCTTTAAAAAAAGAAGCACACATCATTCATAAGTACAGGGGTAAAAGCAGGCTACTCAAGTTCATACCCCCACTTCCCAAACTTGCAAGAAAACATGACAGTTCTAGTTCATGAGTACAAAAAGTTCAAGTTCACCTACTTGGTCAAAACCATCAGCCCCTGATCTCGTGAACCAATTTAGCACATTGGAATCAATATTTCCATCACGGATCTTGGTCTGTTGTACAAAAAGAACAACAACAGTTAGAAAATTACAAAAATAACTTATCATCCTATCTACAAAGCAAAATACTGACCGTCACCCATCTGGAAACTATCAACTTGTCAGTGTCTCGGTACTTCTGACGTAGAGAATATAAAACAACGTCACCACTGTCTGAGTTGAGCATGCCAGTCGGGACAAACGCTTTAGCAATAGAACCAACACTGGCATCACATTCTTTATTTTGAAACATCGGCTTGTCACTAAGAAAACACAAAAGATTACATGAATTAAAACTACTGCAATAACAACAATAGTCATGTGAGAGAAAGAAAAAGAGACGAAAATGATACGGGCAAAATCCCAAACTAACTGTTTCGGACGGTTCGTGCGCAACCTCGTAACAGTGAAATAAAACAAATCAACCTTAACAACATTAGCACCTTCTGCTTGCAGAAAAAGAAGAAAAATAATAAGTTCAAGCACTACAAGTGAACATGTCCAAAATGCCATAAATGAGAAGTACGCCTCATTTACAAGTCCTTACCTGCACTATCAGCGTTTGACGACGGGAGTTCCTGTGATGACACCAATATGCCTCCAGTTTCAGGGTTTGACGATGGGAGATCTTGTGAGGACACCAATATCGCTGCGCTTTCAGGGTCTGAAGAAAGAAAATCCTGGGATGACACGAGCGCCTCCTGCGTCAAGGGGCCAGAAGAAATCGACACAAGTAAATCATCATCCTCAGATGGCACCTCCTCCACGCTAGAGGCATCTTCCAATGCATCACCGTAATCAAGCCCTCCAGGCGGGAAATTCTCCGGCGGCAAATCTTCACAATCAGAAAGATTTTCATTCCCAGCAATACCAACACTAGACGATTTGGCATTAAGTATGCTGGCAGCACCAATATCCTCATCAACAACTTTGGTACCAACATCGCGCCCACTACTCAATGGAACACCACGAGCATCATCTCCACCACTAACGACAGCCTCACGCTCAACATCAGTCATCTGAAGAAATAAAAATTCAGAAAAAGTGAATAATATGAGCAAAACTAACAATAAAAACTAAGCCAGCAAGAGGTGCACAGAAAAACAAACCTTAGCAGCATTCACATCAACATCATCGATCTTGCTGCTGCTAACATTCAAAGGAACATCACCAATGGTCGAACAAGGCTCGTCGCCAACAATAGGACCCTGATTCATATGTAATGAAGCAAAAAACAGTGCTATTATTAGCAACAATAAACACAAGGAATTAAACAACAGTAACAAAAAGGTAAGTATCACCTGCAAACTCTTAACGGTGTGGGATAGAAAAATGAACAAGCAAGGCACATTGGTGCGCATGAAAATTCAACAAATATGTATAAACACAATAAAAATAACCTTGCACTTATCAGTAGATGGATCATTAACTCCACGGTCAACAGCAGCCTCAACATTATGACTGGTCTCCTGCATGAAAGAAAAATTTAATAAACAGATGAAGACGAGGAAGTTCAACTACAATACTGACAGCAGAACAACATAGTAAAAATTGCAAACACCGAGGACTGACTCACATTAACAACAGGGCGCTCCAAGCCAACATCATTCGTATGGTGATCAGAAACATTAGCCTCAGTACCATCACCAGCCCTGCTGTCGGTGGCAGCAGCCTCTTCCTGCACAATCTGCATGAAAGAAAATTTTAATAAACAGATGAAGACGAGGAAGTTCAACTACAATACTGACAGCAGAACAACATAGTAAAAATTGCAAACACCGAGGACTGACTCACATCAACAATAGGGCGCTCCAAGCCAACATCATTCGTATGGTGATCAGAAACATTAGCCTCAGTACCATCACCAGCCCTGCTGTCGGTGGCAGCAGCCTCATCCTGCGCAATCTGCCTGATAACAACATTTGCACTTTCTTCATATGGCTTGCAGCGAGAGTCTTGCATAGTTTTGAAACGCTTCATGTTGTTCAACAGACAAACCGAGCTCTGAACTAGATCAGCGGCACCGTCACGCATATCACCAATTAAAATTCTCTCCATCTCAATATAGTCCACTGCTTCCTCAGCGTTAAATTGATGACCTTCAGGAAGGATACCATTGATACAGCTCAGACGCTCAACTGTAGTTGGCACCTTTTGCAGCTGAGAACACACATTACTAAAAATATACTCAGCGCGCTCCAACACAGAAACAGCAACATCAATACCAAAACCCAGCCTCTGTGAAGTACTAGCATTACTAGGGCCAGGGGGAAGATAACCAGCACCCTCAACACCACGGCCACCTCTCAACTCATCGTGCATAGATGAAATCTTGGGAACCTGACACAACGGCATCTCCAGGACTGGCCGTTTGTACAATCGAAAAAAAACCTCCTCTTGAGTTTTCCACTAAAAACAAGGGAAAAAGAGTTAATTAGTCAATGCAACACACAGGAAAAAATAAACATCACATTAACAGATTTAAATCAACAACACTATCAATCATTAACTGTCGGTGCCAATTTTTTAGTATTTACCAACAGGCCAGTTGAACAAAGATATTCAGTTCAACCACACATGAAACAAAAGTGCTAAAAATCGTACCTAAACCTCACAAAGCTTAACAAATGACAAAATCTAAACAGGTAACTCTGCAGGACACATGTTCACTCCAGCAAAAATAGCTATACCTAAATATAAAAAGGTCTGCAAGACACGAAAGAAATAAAACTCACCGGAAGCTCCCCAAACACCCAAGTCTTTGGATCTGCGTTGCCTTTTTTATCAAATCTGCATCAACCAGATCAGAAAGCTTGACAGGATCCATGAAACATATGCAGGGGACTCGCATGTCAGGCTCCGCAGTCTTGCCATGGATAAGGCAATCAAGGTACATTAGTACAGGCCCTATAGCACAGCCTGTGATTGCCTTCCCCATGGTAACACCATCTTGGTACTTGACAACAGCCCTTTTAAGCTCATCAACCATAAGCTGACAATAATCCATATTAGCCATGTCCTCAATGACAAGACCCTCAAACATTGCTGCCTCTCTGGAAACACACGCGGCGGCACCAGGCAACACAACCTTCATAAACAAAATAATGAAGAACACTTTCAGAGCAAGGTCATCTTTGCTAGGATCCTTAACGAGCACCTTGAGCCTATTCCTCAAATCCTTTGTCTTGATATCTTTGTTCCTGCTAATATCAAGCTCCGATCTTAACTTCATCAGAGCGTCGTCATATCCGTCCTCTGGCGGCCTTGGTGCAGAACGACCACCACGAGGGAACCCAAATAATTGATGTATACAATCACTAGTGATGCGAAGCTTCTTATTAGCCTCACCCATGTCAAGAGTCATCGTATCAGGATCTATCCTCAGGTACAAAGCTCCCATCAGAGGGCGGGAAATGTTAGACTTCACCTTCCACTTGAAGATAGAACCAAAACCAGCTGCATGAACCCTAGCCACATGGCGACTCTCAAGCAATTTAGCACAAGCTTCAACCTCTCCCAACGAACATCGCACAGTTAAGTTCAATCGCCGTTGGTCACCTCCATCCAAAGCAACTTTTCCGGCATTGCCTCCCACCGGCTTGATCGGACTCATAACGCTAACAGACTGTAAATGAAAATAAAGAAGCCACAGCTTAAATAAATGAATATAGAAAACAAAACAAGCATATCAAGGCAAGTAGAAAAAATAAAAGATTGCACAAGTTCAACTCTTAAAACAACATCAGTACCACCCTCAATTGATGCAAACAATGACCAGCCTCGCCTGGCCAGCATACCAGCCCATACACAATTAAATCATTGCAAGTACAACTAGTTAGTCACATACAATACAAAACACGTACAACTACAAATTCATCTTCTGAATCAACTTCGATATCATCTTCTTCAGATACAGCATCTTTAGCTTCAACACGAGCACGCTTCTTCACACCTTTGTTCACCTTCGCAGGAGCAACTTTACGCTTCTTATTTTCTTTCAACAAAGAGCGCTCTGGAAGAGGAGACAAAGAAGGCTTCTTATTTGTCAAAACTCGTGGACTCCGACGAACAGGGGAGCCACCAAGTGTGCTTGGACCAATCTTCACAGCAACACTATCCCCATCAGCTTTGCTATAACCAGGTTGGGAACCAGCTTTCACACGTGGGCTATGCCTCTGTGTGCCATCAGCATTTCGATCTGACATCTTCCTCTTCAAAACAGCTTTCTTCTCCTTAACTTCATCATGAGTAAACACTTGCGTCAAACGAGTTTGCATCAGGTTTGTCTTCACACGCATGTCACTTCCATGAGATCCAACATCAATAGTTGAAAAGTCCGCGTCACCACCTTCATCACCTACACCTTTAGGAGCTTGAGCAACATCCCCATCACTTTGTTGCACACAAGCAGCCTTTTGACGCCATTCCAACTCCTTTCTCCTCTGGAAATCACACTTCTTCTTTCTTATCCTTTCATCCTCGAGCTGTAACTACATAGGAACATCCTCAGCCTAAGTAACAGGCTCAGTGCCATCAACACTCTGTGACTGAGTAACAGACAACTACAAGCTACCATCACCATTATCAACGTTAAGAGAATACATTCCATCATTAATATCTTAGACAACATCAGCAATGTCCTCACGAGCACGATGACTGTCATTAACTGCATAAACAAATAACATAAGCACGCACATATAAAATTAAAACATAATTAACATTGCAGAGACAAGATAAATAAAGCGCATAGCATCAGACACAAAGAAAAGGAACAACTGATGTAGCTAAGCATATTTATGTATTCAAGGCTGATAAAAAAAGAGCAAATATAAGGGAAACACCAGCAACATTCGCAAGTTCTTCTACAGGATTTGGTGTCTCAAAAATAACATTCACAAGATCTTGAAAGCGTTCTAATTTGTAAGAATCAGGAGGCACCGGCACTCCAACATCTGCAACAAAATCATAATTAGCAAAAAAAAGTACATGAACAAGCAATCAGTTCAACTATATGAACACTACAAGTGCACCCAATAAAACAATATCAACCCACCACTGGCACAACAAACTTCAGAATGACAACTCTTACAACATCATAGTAGTTCTTCACTGACTACTACAACCTATTCAAATGCCAGGACAACAGTTCAAACTACAGATGGTGATCAGTACTACAACCTGTCTGCAGGTCACATCAACCGCCAAAACTATACACACCACACATTCCAGGGCAAAATTAACAGCTATGAAAATACATACAACTTATAAAGTCGATACGACAACACCTATACAACCTAAAAACCAGATCTGTTAAAACATCATCCAAATTACAGGGAAAATCACCTGCATTCAACTTGTCCGGACTGGATGATGTACCCATTGAGATCTACAGACCTAAAATCTGCCGAACTAGATCTGCAAGACACATGAACAAAAATTAGGGCTCTGACCTATTTCAGAAATGAAGCACGCCATACAAAGCAAAACTATTACCAGCAAACACAAAATCCGCCACGGAATCCAGTATCACTGTCGCCAACCGCTCGTTCAAGAGCAAAGGAACCCTAGCGAATCCAGCCTGAGACAGCAAGAGAGCAATAGCTTAGAAATAGAGGGAAAAACTATACATAAGAGGACGCAAGGGAAGTCGATGGCAGATCAAAAGGAGCAAACAGAGCACCCAGACCTCCACCCCTGGGGTTCAACCCGCCGGTCGACGCTCCCGAGGTGAAAGAGGAGAAGCAACTTCTCTGCGAGAAGAGAAGAAGAGGGGAACAAAGAAGGAATCGATTTGGGGAGGGGAGCGGAGCGGAACGGGGGAGAGCGGAGGTTAAAAGGTGAGTGGGAGAAAACCGACGGCTAAAGCCCACAACCGTGGCGAAGCCCACTATCTCTGGGCAGTTACCAAAGATAATAGCAAAAATTAAATACAATAAAAAAATTAATATAGAGGGAGAAAACAAATGGCTAAAGTACAAATAATAACTCACAATAGTACAATAAAAATTGTCAAAAAAGTACAAATGAAATAATAATTCATAACGGTGCTGGTTTTTCCCCTAAAAAATTAAGATAAGATAATGGGGGCAAGTCATGTTACGGACTCGCCTCCGCATGCGACGCCGCGTCGTCGCCTGCTACGGCTCGTTCCTGGCTCGGCCTCGCCGGGATGGGGGAGGGGATCCCTCCCCCCTCCTCCCCCGGCTCGGCCTCGCGCTAACGCGGCAGTGCGCTCGTTTGACAGGCGCAGTGCGGTTATTCTGTTCCCCCCACACGCACCCACACACCCCTAAGATAGATAATGGGGGCAAGTCCATACAAGGAAGATGTGTCAGTACAGTTATGCCCCTCGGTGCGGTGCGGGGGCAAGTCATGTTACGGGCTCGCCTCCACATGTGACGCCGCGGCACGCCGCGGCGTCGCCTGCTATGGCTCGTTCCTGGCTCGGCCTCGCCGGGATGGGGGAGGGGGGTCCCGACCCCCCCAACCCCCCCCCCCGGCTCGGCCTCGTGCTAACGCGGCAGTGCGCTTGTTTGACACGCGCAGTGCGGTTATTCTGTTTCCCCCACACACGCACCCACACACCCCTAAGATAGATAATGGGGCAAGTCCATACAAGGAAGATGTGTCAGTACAACTATGCCCCTCGGTGCGGTGCGGGGGCAAGTCATGTTACGGACTCGCTTCCGCATGCGACGTCGCGGCACGCCGCGTCGTCGCCAGCTACGGCTCGTTCCTGGCTCGGCCTCGCCGGGATGGGGGAGGGGGTCCCGGCCCCCCTCCCCCCCGGCTCGGCCTCGCGCTAACGCGGCAGTGCGCTCGTTTGACAGGCGCAGTGCGGTTATTCTGTCCCCCCCCCACACGCACCCACACACCCCTAAGATAGATAATGGGGGCAAGTCCATACAAGGAAGATGTGTCAGTACAACTATGCCCCTCGGTGGGGTGCGGTGCGGTGCGGGGGCAAGTCATGTTACGGACTCGCCTCCGCATGCGACGCCGCGGCACGCCGCATTGTCGCGTGCTACGGCTCGTTCCTAGAACAAAACTCACAAGAACTAGAACAAAAAGTATCAGTCCAAGTTACTGGTGGAGTCAAGTACTAGATTCAAACAAAACAAAAAAATAAAAAATTGACCGCCCAAGGACAGGCGTAGGCCTTGACGATGCTAGATACTTGAACTCGAGCCCGTGGGCGAATCCCTAGTAATCCGCACAATGCAGGGCCTGTCGTCAAGGGCCCACAGGTCATGAGAGAGACCGAGCGCCGTGTATAAGCGCTCAGGTAAGTATTCAGAGGAGTTCGACCGGTGAGCCTCGGCTGCGCTTATAAACAGGTCTAGAGCCCCCTCGACTAGCGAGGTGGGACTAAACCCAGGGCGCACGTGCACGCCGCACTGCAAAGCCGCGCGGACGAGCTATCTGGGCCAAAAACAACGACTCAGGCGGATGGCCCAACACAGTAGTTCGCCCCATTACAAAATTCCAGCCGATCACACACGACAAAATAAAAAAACAAATGCAGATAATTTTAAAAAAACCTCACAAGAAATCAGTTCAAAACAAATAATGTAAAAAGTTCAAACACATGTTAATTGTAAGAAGTAAAAAAGTAAAAAAAATTGGAAAATTAAACGTTGAAGATTGTAATAAAAATTTCAGAAACAAATTTATAAAAAGTTCAACTACTACAACTCATAAAGTTCAAGTAAAAAAATAGTACTGTGCAGCAAAGATTAAATTCTTCTAATTTTAAAAAAATACTAGAACTATCATTATTCAAGTGTAAAAAGAAAAATTGTGCTCTAAAATTCATGTAAAAAGTAAGAAAAAATGCTATACAACAAACAAATTTGATTGGTAATTGACAACCTAAATAGTTCAGTACTATCGTTAACAGCATGTAAGTTCAGCAAACTCAAAACCCAAAAGGGGTCCTACAAACATCATCAGCGCATAGTTCCGTCTGCGAGCTATGTACATGAAAATATCCCAAGTCAAAACAAAGGATGCCCATCAGTTCAAATATAAATTGTTCCAGTTGAAATATAAAGAATATATAAAAAAATAGTTATACTTGAGCAAAACAATAGGAAAGCATTACATAAATTGTTCCAAACCATCTAATAATACCATAGAATTCAACCGTCTCACATGCAAATCTTTTAAAGAAAAAATACTGCAACATAATCAAACACACACAAATCTCACAACCGACGTCATTTGCCACATTTAAACCTACAGCACATAAATTCTGAACGTCAGTGAGTCATCTTCCCTGGAGAACATAACCATAACCACATCACCATCCTCAAATCCAGACTCTGCCACAAACTCCTTCCACCCAGTAGTTAGGTTGATGCAACCATCAAAGTCGATGTGGTAGGCAACTTCCATCAACTGATACCCGTTTTTGTCTGAAGTCTCCATCTTCAGTATCCCGGAACTAGGAGCAACAATCCTGATCCTGGGTGACATTTTCTGCAAATGGGCATGGGAGAAGAAAACAAAGTGAACACCTGACATAACTGAATTTTTACACAGATCTAGGAACGGTTGCATAACAAACTGAAAAAGGAAAAATCTGAACCAAAACAAAAACAACAAACTAACTAGTCATATGAACTGACTAAACTGAAGAAATATACATATCAATACACCTACAGTAAAAACATCTGACAAAAAACAGATCGATGATTATACAAAACTGGATAAAATACTATTAAGTAATGAACAAATACACACAGAAATCCCTACTGTTAAATTCTGACAAAACCAAATAAAAATTAGAGAAACTATTGATAAAACTAAACTACAGATTCAGTCCATGGGATTCAAAAAGAGACCTACAAAAAAGAAGAAAACAAAACAAATAGAAACACATACCCATGATTCCTTCAAGTCCCCAGCCGTTAGGCGACAAACATAGGGTGCCCGAAACCCATGGTTGTTGTACAGCAAACAAGAAAGTTGACCACGGCGCTGAGTCTGGGTGAGCTCCAAACCAGATTCGTACACAAAGTCGTCAGCTATGCGCGCCATCTTTGCCAGGCATCCGCATGAACAATCCTCCATGGAAAACACAGGAATAGGGAAGAAAACAACAGAGAGAAGAGGGAGGGAACCTAGATCTGATTCTGGAAGAAGGAAGAAAAAGGATGGGGAGACTGAGCCACACACCACACATAGATGGATAGAATTTATAGCCAGGGAGACTCGCAGATTATAAAAAAAAATAGGCAGGTGGGCAGCCAGCTGGTAGGAAATAATTATTATACAAGCCATGCAACATTTGACCGCAAATCAGTTCAACTTCAGATAAACAAGCAGTTGAAAAACTGCACATGACAAACATATGCAGATAAAACAACACATTCAGAGGTAGACAGTTGAATTCATTTAGTCATTCAAAAATCTGCTCCCTCACAACACAATCTTAAAAACATAATATTCAGTACTTCAGTCATAACGATCAAAGAAACGACGGCATTTGGCCCTGGTGGATGGATGTGGAGCCGTGGCTGCTCTCGCCCTAGCCCAACTGATGATCTGAACATGGTTCCTTCCCATGCCCTCTGGGAAAAGAAGCTCCAGTTCATTGGAGTTGCAAGTATCCATCACCTCGCGCGCAAGGCGTCTGCTGAACTCTGCCTCCAGTTCCTCCTCGGCAGCACGTCGTGCCATCTGCCTGCGCCTGCGCCTCCTCCTCCTCTGCTCCGCTGCTGTAGCCCTCACATCGATGGCTTCCCCCTCCTCCTCTGTGCTCCCAGCTCAGGATCCATCCCGCTTTACTTTGGTTGCAGCTGGTAGAATGAAAGTGACAGAGGGCTCGGGCTTTATACTCAAATTGCAGAGGTATCGGTAGGCAACCAGTAGAAAATACTTACTCCGATGTCAACGCACAGTAAGATAACTTTGACACGGAGCAGTCCAACTACACATACGGCAGCAATTCAAACAACACTGAAAAACACGCAACTTAATTACACAATTTGACCAGATTACAAGAAATCGCAGGCTACAGTCAGCCGCCATACACCACCTCCGCCAACGACAAAATAACATGGGAATCCGGGGTAGAAACAACTCAAAGAAGCAAAATTGACAACGCAAATCTTTTCATACAATCCTCATATCTCTCCCTGCAACGCCAATTCGAAAGTAAAACAACAGAAAAAGAAGAACACGTTTGCATGGCGTGCGTGGAAAATGACCAAGAACACCAAAACTTGTAATCAGAAATTACAGATGAAATTAATCTCCAAAAACTCAAACATACCGATAATTCTCACATCGAAAGCAACAAACCGGACATAAAAATGAGGCCTACGAACACCACGGTAAACACCAACGCCCAAAACATGTCCGCCACCAAATACCCACGCCGTCACCTCCGGTGACTTGAGATCGCAAAACACGACCAGGTGAGCGCGCGCACGTGCGGAACCCCTTACATGTCTCCTCTGGAAATGATTGGCCCGTAGCACCGCGCCGGAGAACGCCCAGAAGCTCCACGTTGCATCCCCTGTTTCCGCCCATCGTACACGCAGGAAGATAAGTTCAAGTAGAAAACCATGTCAGTCCAACCTGTAAACTATGTCAGTTCAAGTAGGGTAACAGAATATTATTCTGTTACGCGAAACAGAATAGCCCAGATGTGTGTATATATATATATATATGGTTGCTTGCCGTTGAGGCGACCGCGGAGTGCTCTGCTCGCGTCCCTCCGCGCGCGCTCTGCCAGTGGTTGGGCGTGCGCACGATCACGTCGGGGCCCCATATGCATGCGGTTGCGCCGCGCGCGTTGCCACGTGATGCAGTTACGTGCAGCATGATGGAGTTACGCACTGCAAATCAGAACTGCCATCAGGGCCTGCCGATATTCCTCGCCGTCCGGCTTCCCCTTTAATTCTCGCGGCCATTATAACCTTAGTCTCTTCAACCTTTCGATCGCGCCTCAGAACACAACAAGCACACCCACGACGACACATAGAGAGGGGATGTCCAGCGGCGCTCCAATGGAGTTCAGCGAGCATAGAGTTGAGACCCACGCGAGGGAGACGGATCTCTCGATGGTGTACACCATCGACCCGGCCGTGGTGGACGACTACATCAACAGCATTGAGCAGTTGCTTGCTCGAGACAAGTACACGGTGGTCGGCATCGACCTCCAGCACACCGTCGGTCGTCCCGGCATAGATCAAAAGGTTGCCATCGCCCAGTTGTGCATCCGCCATCATGTCCTCATCTACCATTACTGCATGGCCACAAAGCCTTGTGACCGTTTCAACAGGTTTGTCAACAGCACCGACTACAAGTTCGCCATGGTGGAAACCATGGACGATGTAAAAGCGCTCAGTGTTACGGGCTTGGCCTGCAAGAACCTTGTCGAAATCCATGACCACTACAGGGTCTGGGGCAGCACGAAGAAGGACTCCCTGGTCGAACTCGCCTCAGCCATCATCGACCCTACTACGAAAAGATGAAGCAGGATGCCCAGAGAACAAGCCCCCTATCCTGGCACAGGGCCTGGCTGCGACAACTGGATGAACCTCGCCTCAGGTTCGCAGCCAAGAGCATGTAAACATGCTACGAGATGCACATGCGGATCGTTGACATGAGGAAGTGCCTCGTTACCCAAATCGACGAGCCCGGATCGAGCCACGAGCAGAGCAAGCGTCATAAGAAGTAGATGATGATCAGATGATCGTTTATGCTAGTTAATCATGCATGTAATATATAGTTTACTTTATTGGTGTGTGGAAATGCCATGTGTGTAGTAGCCACCTATGTAATTATTCATGTAATAGTTTACTTTGGTGTGTGCAAATGCCATGGTTGTCGTAGCCACCTATGTAAGTGGATGTTTAATTTGGTTATGCAAGCATGTCCTTATAAGTGTGTATGTGTGTGTGTGTGTCTATATATATATATGTGTGTGTGTGTGTGTGTGTGTGTGTGTGTGTTGTTGTTCTGTATGCAATCCCATCGCACAACACACACGTCTTATTAGCAGCAACCGTCTGTGTTATTATCGGTCTTCACACACATTTCTGATTACAGACCTGTTTGCCGCGTATCACACACATCTTGTTAAGTTGAACCATTTCTGTTCTCATGTCTCAACGCAAACAGTTCATCCGAGTGAACCGCATGCCGTATATCGCACACACTTTGATCTGGCTGACCATTTCTTTTGTGTTGCCTAATCACAAACAGTTCATCCGAGTGAATCGTATGCTGTGTATCGCACACGCCTTCACCTAGCTGCCCGTTTCTTTTGTTCCTCCTCATCGCAAATAGTTAATTGAACTGAACCGTATGCCCTTCATCGCACACGCAATTAAAACCTGAACCTTGTTTGATGCATCCGTCATCGCAAACGTTTTATACATTTCTGATGGTTTTCATACACCACCGTTTGCGATTATGGCATCGCACATAGTTTCTCGAAGGGTCTCTGATCGTAGTGTCACGTTAGCAGCATCCTGCAGTAGTGTGTTATGATCTGGCAACCCTAGAGTGACAATGGTCGGGACACTTCCCGGTGATGACCGTAGTTTGAGGAGTTCATGTATTCACTAAGTGCTAATGCTTTGGTCTGGTACTCTATTAAAAGGAGACCTTAATATCCCTTAGTTTCCAATAGGACCCCGCTGCCACGGGAGGGTAGGACAAAAGATTTCATGCAAGTTCTTTTCCATAAGCACGTATGACTATATTCGGAATACATGCCTACATTATATTGATGAATTGGAGCTAGTTCTGTGTCACCCTATGTTATAACTGTTGCATGATGAGTGCCATCCGACATAATTATCCATCATTGATCCATTGCCTATGAGTTCGTTTCATATTGATCTTTGCTAAGTTACTTCTTCATTGCCACTGTTACGATTGCTAGAAAACTGCTATTGTTACTTTTGCCACCGTTACCGTTACTTCCATACTACTTTGCTACTAAATACTTTGCTGCAGATATTAAGTCTTTCAGGTGTGGTTGAATTGACAACTTAGCTGCTAATACTTGAGAATATTCTTTGGCTCCCCTTGCGTCGAATCAATAAATTTGGGTTGAATACTCTACCATCGAAAACTGTTGCCATCCCCTATACTTGTGGGTTATCAGGTACGTAGACATACTCTCCCCCCTCGTTGCTATGCATCTCCATGGATAGATCTTGCATGTGCGTAGAATTATTTTTGTTTTCCATGCAATGTTTCCCAACAGTGGTATCAGAGCCAGGTCTATCCATAGATGATATGCACGAGTAGAACACAAAGAGTTATGGGCGATGACAGGCATTCTGTTAACTGGGATATGAGAAAGAGTCTGTGTCAGTTGTATCTATCTAGGAAGTCGATTTGGTAAGCCTATATAAACGGCGGGCTACGGCGGTGTACGAGGTTAGGTTTTTTTTAGATTTGTTTTGATCGAGATTTATACACACAAAACGTCCCAGGTCAGGGGACACCAAATATTGTCTCTGTTGTTGATTCGTGTGGATTTTGTTGCTGCTGCGCGTGGAGTTAATTCAATCTACTCAACGCTAGTTTTGATCTTACGGTCTTGCATCTTTGCTCGATCAGAATTTCTTGTTGCTGCTCTTAGTACCATGAAAGACCATGTCAACGAACGACTCCTCATCTAGTCGAGTCTTTATCATGTGGTCAAAAAAGGGAGAAGGGGTGGATTTATCACTTGGTGAAATATCTCTCAAGAACTCTCACGAATCTCTCCGGGGTCTAGGATTTGGTGTAGGAGAAAATAAGAGGGAGCACCTAGGTGTTCTAGGGTTCATATGAGTGTGTTGGTCAACCCTCCACAAAGTGGCGAAGAGTATTTATGCCTCCCATGGGTACTAGTCGTTTTGGGCAGAAAAGTTACGCCTGGACAGTCTGGCCGCTGGGTATTGCAAAACAGCACCGAAGAAGCAAGTGCACGGAACAAGGGTTAGACAGTTAGGAAAAAATTGCATGTAACAGTTCAGGTGCCCGGATAGTCCAGGAGACGTTCGGCCATAAATATGAGCTCTCGGGTGCCTCTCCCGTCAGACAAACACCTGGATAGTTGCTCGGACAATCCGGCCATCGTCCAACCCAAACTTCCAACCTTCAGTCACCAATTTAGTTCTACTCGGTCAGTTCGGGCAAAATGTGCCCGGATAGTCCGGCCATGTGTGAACTTGTGTTTCTTGCAAGATATAATATGGGTTTAAGGGAAGCTTTTTAGCTTTGGGTTTTTCTTTGGTAGGGTAAATAAAGGTGCGATCTGGGCAAGTCATTTGCATGTCCACAATGATCTCCTCTTACTAGTGCGGGATCTCTAAAGTCAGGTACAAATAGAAACCGCATACTTTTCTCCATTGTGGCATATGACTTGAGATATGATCACTTTCTAGAGGTTTCGTGATCCACACATAACACATCCATGGGAATTAAACATGTAGGTGTTCTTAATGAACATATTAGTTCCCAATAGCTATGTTGTCAACAATATCAAAATAAGATCAATGGCATGACTGAGCTTTAAAGATCATCGAACAATGTGTGTTGTGTGGGGTTATGGAGATAATAAACCAACATGATGATCGTGCAAGGGCATTCTTGCTCCTAGATCACCCTGACCTTTTTCAGGTCGATCTTAGCTAGGGCCTTTATCCTCGTGGCCCTTGTCGATGTCAAAACCGGCCGATCTCGGGTAGGGGGTCCCGAACTGTGCGTCTGAGGATCTAAGGTAACAAGGGACAAAGGGGGCACGATGTTTACCCAGGTTCAGGACCTCTTAATGGAGGTAAAACCCTACGTCCTGCTTGATTGTCTTTGATGAGTATAGGGGTTACAAGAGTTGATCTACCTCGAGATCGTAATGGCTAAACCCTACCCGTCTAGCCTATGTGAATTCTGATAGCCTCTACGGACTAAACCCTCCGGTTTATATACACACGGGAGGGGCCTAGGGTTGTACAGAGTCAGTTTGTAGAGGAAGGAAATTACATATCCGGACATCAATCTTACCATCCACGCATAGGGGAGTCCTATCCGGACACGGGGGAAAGTTTTCCGCTTTATATCTTCACGACCCATCAGTCTGGCCCACACCAAATAGCCCGGACATCTGAGGACCCCTTAATCCAGGACTCCCTAAGTAGCCCCTGAACCAGTCTTCAATGACGATATGTTCGGCACACGGATTGTCTTCGGCATTGCGAGGCGGGTTCCTCCTCCTGAGTACTTCAAAGCAATCTTCAAAAGAACTATATACGGCTCTGTATAATTGTGGCAACCCTTGGTCACGAAGGTAAGATATCAAACAAAACAGTGTCATCCCACTGACCACTTTTTTCGGCAAAACGTCACGTCTGGCCTTTTAACATTTCAAACCATTTTTACACCTCCCGCTTCGCGTTTTGAGGCACAGTCTCCATTGACATGTCTTGTCAAAGCAGAGATCGTGTCCGCCCTTTACGAGATCCTCATCAATACGGTTTTGGGTAATCCAACCGTGACATTCGCACGAACCCTTGGGAACAGGCGAGTTTTAAGGCTTGAGGTGGGCGTTTGATATTCACTGCCTATATAAGAGGGTAAAGATTCCTATTTTTTCCCACGCCTTCTTCCTTCTCCTGCCTTCCCATCTTCAAGCTCCAGCGCTCAAACTTCAATCTTTCCCACCGCCACCAGCCTCCCCAGCCATGTCAGGATCTGGTTCAAAGGGCAAGTGGGAGGCCTCCTCTGTCACCGAGAAGGACGTCAAGGAGCTCCGAGGGGTGGGATATCTGTCCGTGGACATCGCGCACAGGCTCCCTGCCAAGGATCAAGTCATTTCCACTCCGGAGCCTGGCGAAAGGGTCGTATTCATCCCCCACTTCCTCCGTGGGCTAGGGTTTCCCCTCCATCCCTTCGCCCGGGGCCTTATGTTTTACTACGGGCTAGATTTCCATGATCTAGCCCCGAATTCTTTCCTCCACATCTCGGCGTTCATCGTCGTGTGTGAGGCTCTACTCCGCATCCCCCCACACTTCGGCTTATGTCTCAAAGTCTTCAACGTGAAGCCGAAGGTGGTCGATGGGCAGCACGCAGACTGCGGCGGGGCCATGGTGAGCAAACTTCCCAACGCCGTCTGGCCCAAAGGGGCTTTTGTGGAGACAGTCAAGGCGTGGCAGCAGGAATGGTTCTACATTACCGAACCCTGCGATGCCAAGTGGGCGACCGCACCTGGCTTCAGATCCGGACCCTCGACGAGACTCACCTCGTGGACCACCAAGGGTCTTGATTGGGGGTCCCAGCCAGAGGTGTTGATGCTGCAACAGCGTATCTCCAATGTGTGGGGCAAAAATACCGGACTCACGAACGTGATCCAGGTGATGCTCTTCCGTCGTGTCCTCCCCTGTCAACTCCGGGCCTCCCCTATGTGGGAGTTCAATCCGGATGAGCCCCGGACCTTGCAGCGCTTCTTCGGTACCATGCACAAAGATATGTGGAAGCAACTTTTCAAGGCCCAGAAAAGTTGGCCCATGGAGAGCGAAGACATCGGGCTCGATATCGAGAACCCGGCCTCAGTGGTAAGCGTGACCCTTCCGAAGGTTTATTTGATTAACACTTCAGATGTGATAAGAATTATATTTTCCCTTTTTCACACAGGGCTGGACGAGGAAGGCAGAGCAGATTGACTGCCCAGCGCCATTACCTGAGAATCCGGCCACTCCTCAACTGACGGAGATGCTGGTACCGGCGCCATATCAGGCACCGGAGAAGAAGGCCAAGAAGAAGGGCAAAGAAAACAAAGGCGGCCCTCGCCATAGAGGTCCCTCGGATGCCATGTCCGGGGAAACCGAAGCCCTCTCCTCCCACGAGGGGGATGAGGATGAAGAAGAGGAAGAAGCATAAAGCGACTCCCCTCGCAAGGGGAGGAAGAAGAAAAGGACGACCACCGAAGATCCGGAGGAGGAGGCGCCCAAGAGGGGGGAAATCGTCCTCCAGGACAGTTCGGACTCGGAGTCCGAACAAATCCGCAAGAAGCTACCTAGGGCGAAGCCCCTGGCCGCATCGTAAGTGTTCGGATTCTCATTGTTTATTTGTAACTAGATGACATCCCGCGCGTTGCTGCGGAACTTGTTATGTGTTTCTGATGCTATAGTAGGTATATGAATATTTGTGTAATTAGGGGTACATTTGATTTGCCAGATAGATTTAGGTGGTTGTGGGTATCCCCAACCCAAAGGAATAACCATTTTTCTATTTGGTTGAGAGGATATTAAGTGGTTATAGGTAGCCAACTTTGTAATTGGTTGAAAGGATAAAAGATGGATAATTTGTTGAGATTTATCTCTTCGCTATGAGATGGTGAGCTTACCACCCTTTGTAGATAAAATTACTGCTATGAACTACTCAGAATATTTTGCCACAGATTGTCATGCAACTGCTCCTTAACAATCGCTTCGAGAGTGCCAAAAATAGCTCAATTACATAGATTATACGAAGCTGTAGGATATAGTCACAGATGCCCACTGAACCCGTCGCACTCATTCAGAGTGGGATTGACAATCTGTTGATTCTTCATAAAGAATTAACGGAGAGAAAGTTAACAACAGAGAGGAGTGATAGAAACTTATGGAGAGAGAGACGAAATTAACAGGGAGAAAAATGTCTAGTCCACCGTCTCCTAGCTCCTGGTCGTGGCCTCACTTTCGGGCTCCAGTAATCAAAGGAGAAAAATCAGTACAATGCCCCTGCAATTAAAAAAGGGATTAATGGCCGGAGGAGTGGATGGATCATACACCGATGCACGTACCGTTCATCTAGTTCATGGGCTGGAAATGGAACCGAGTGCACTGCCACTGGAGCATGGCGTTGCTCCAGGGAACCCGTCCGCTCTGAGGAACCCCGTGTCGGCTGCCGCCCCGGGGTCCTCTCCCACACGTCGGCGTCCCTGCCCCGGCTCCGCGCCGTCTCCGCCAGCGGAGGCATGTCCACCACCACATCGCCGTCCACCACCCTTTCCACCCTGCTGGACCCAGCCAGCGCGCTGGCCACCACCAGCACCACCACAGCCAATGCGGCCAGCACGGAGATGCACGCGCGTCACCTCACCCCTACCCCGCTCCTGCACTCCTCCGAGTCGTTGAACGGGGCCAGCAGCGCGTAGGCGTACGGCAGCGTCGTCTCGCTGGGACTAACGGCCCAGAACTCCATTGACAACGATCTTCGAGAAAAATAATATGAATCGATTCTGGTGGATCGATCGACGGGTGGAAGGAATGGATAGGCATGGCTCGATCCCCGGCGAGCGTGATTTATAGTCGGCGACTCACCTGGATCCGGTGCTGCCGCCCTCCATCTCCTGCTGATGTGTGCCCACGCACCGTAGCCGCCGCAAGTCTCGATAGGGGAGGGAGGAAGGGCACACGCTATGTTTTCTGTGAGGTGAGGGAACCGTCCCCACCGCCCGATTCCCTCGGGACGCCGCAACATCTCGATCTACGGATGCTGTTGGGGAGACGCCGGGTTTGAAGCAGACTACAGAAGTTGCCGTTGTCATAGCACTACATAAGTACATCGAGGCGGGGGTGTAAAGGGAACTGTTTTGATTTCAAGACTTGAAGGCAAAGTCAGTCAGGGGCGGATCCAGCCCAGCGGGCCGCCCCGGGCCCCCTTTGTATACTGTAGCAATTTGCTACTGTACTGGGCTACAATATACAAAGGAGTTGGGCCTCATGCCCCGGGCCCAGGCCCCCCGGCCTGGGGCCTAGATCCGCCACTGAAGTCAGTGGAGACATATTGATTCACGGAAGATGAAGAGGGAGATGGAAACAATCATCAATGACTTTTGATCTATTTGTGTGGTGGAGTTGCAGGAGACGAAGAGAGAATTGAAGAGATGACGTGCGTTAGAGCAAAAGAGGATGAGTGGATGACGTGGACTCGCGGGAGAACAAAGGGTTAAAATTATTTGGGATCATATGTGACGTGGCGGCATGAGAGTGGTTGCTGATGTGGATAGCCTGCATGTCAAGAGAAATAAGATAGTGGGGATGAACTATTTAGGTATTATAGATGCGCCCCCTTCTGTTATGTAAGTTATTTTGCTATGCGTTCTTTAGCCCTCCATGCGAGCTTCCGAACACTCCATTATCCTAGGGGAGTTCTCTGCCACCTGACATGGCAGAGAGTGAGACGCCGCGACATGCCCCCTCGCCCCTCACCGCTGATGACACTGAGGTGTTATCCCAAAGGACCTCTCCTAGCCGCGGAGGGGCAGGCGTAGCTGTCGAGAAAGCGCCCGAGGGCAACACCTCGGTCGCCGAAGACATGGGGGAGGTCACCCCTATGGAAACTGATGGTGGGGACCGTCAACAGTCCGGGCCCCAACTAGACACTCCCCCAGAGACCAATGTGGCTCCGGGATTGAGCGAGCAGCCCCCTTCGAAGAGGGGGGAGCATCAGCTCCATCGGCGACCTCCACTAATCCGGAGGCGCCAAACACCCTAGCGGAGGCACTACAACGTGCTTCCATCGCGGAGGAGCACCGCACCGTGATGGGTGTGGTGGTAGAGAAGGTTCAGTCCGCCAAGAGCGGGCTGAACGAAGCTTTTACCGGCTTACTAGCAGGCTTCGAGGTATGCGACGTAATGCTCCAGCCGTTTTTGGAGTCTTGTACTCATCAAGCATCGTTCTTGCCATCTCAATAAGAGTCTGGTTCTTCCTCTCAACAACTCCATTTTGTTGAGGCATGTACGTGGTCGAGAACTCGTGTGAAATCCCTTCTTCGTCAAGAAAGATATCCACATTTGCGTTCTTGAACTCCGTTCCGTTGTCGCTGTGAACCTTCTTGATCTTCACTTCAAATTGATTTTGGGCCTTCCTAGCAAAGTTTTTGAAGATCTTTTGGACCTGCGATTTATCATCAAGAAAGAACACCCACGTAAATCTTGAAAAATCATCGACTATAACTAGACCAAATGAGTTTCCACCGAGACTTTTGTAGGCATTGGGACCAAAGAGATCCATATGAAGTAGCTCGAACGGTCTTCTCGTGGTCATGATGTTCTTCACGGGGTGGCTTCCTCCAACTTGTTTTCCTGCTTGACAAGCACTACAAAGTTTATCCTTGTCAAATATAACATCTTTTACTCCAAGGATATGATCACCTTTAATAAGCTTATCAAGATTTCGCATGCCCACATGACCTAACCTTCTATGCCACAACCAGCCTTTAGAGGATTTAGCAATTAAGCAAGTTCTAGGTTGAGCCTTCTTAGTGAAATCAACAATATATAGATCACCTCTACGTATACCGGTAAAGACCATTTTATGATTATCTCTACGAAACACTTGGCAATCTACTTCAGTAAACAGGACATTGAAGCCAAAGTCAGCGAGTCTAGATACGGAAAGTAAATTATAGCCAAGAGATTCAACGAGCATGACATTTTGTATGGAGCTATCATGTGAGATGGCCACCTTACCAAGGCCAACCACCTTACCCTTTGAGTTATCACCAAAGGTGACATACTTTCGAGGGCCGTCGTTTTCAGCAAGCTCACGAAACATATCCTTGTCTCCGGTCATGTGATCGGTACATCCACTATCAAGAACCCATTCCTTTCCTCCAGCCATGTAGCTGCGAAGATTAGCCATAAGACCAAAGTGTCTCATAGACTCATCGAGATCAAAGTCAATATCATCGTCCTCATCATAGTATCCATGTTCAACATCATCATATGATGGATCAATCCCTAGAGAGAGTGATTCATTAGATAAATGATCATCACAATAGTCATCTTTATGAAATCTAATGGCTTCGGAGATGATATTGCTAATGATTCCTACATCTCCTTTGGCACGCATGAGGTCACGAAGCTCAAATAGGCAATCATCAAACTTAGGATCACTAGTACTCATTTTATTCAAGGCAATTGACTTATGAAGAATTTCATCTAGATTTTGCAAGGAATAGTTTGGAAATATTTCCTCAAGAAATCTCCATATGGTGTAGGCACAATCAAGAGCAAGCAAGCTAGCAATCAAGTTTCTAGGTAATCCTCTAGTGATAAGATCCATGGTTCTAAGATTTCGGATCATGTCAATAGACTCATCAAGGGTAGGATGCAAGGGGTCAACAAGGCGAGCAAAAGGGGTGGTAATGTACTTGTTCAAGTGATATTCATTAAAATCTCAAGCATCTCATTTTTTCACTCATGAAAGAACTCTCCATCAAGTATAGGCACTCTATGTCTAAGACTCCCCACGTAGACTCATCCATCTTCCTCCAATGGTGATTAAACCAAAGCAATGGAGACCAATGCTCTGATACCAATTGAAAGGATTGAGAAGAGGTGTCTAGAGGGGGGGTGAATAGACTCTTAGCAAGAAAAGTGGCAGTTTTTAATTTCTCCAAGTTGAGGTGGAGTTTTAGCACATGATTAAACATTCACAATACATATCAAGCAAGCATGACAAGAGTATATGAGCAGCGGAAAGTAAAGCATGCAATTTGCAAGAATGTAAAGGGAAGGGATTGGAGTGTGCAAACGCAATGTAGACTCGGAGATTTTTTATCCGTGGTTCCGATAGGTGGTGCTATCATACATCCACGTTGATGGAGACTTCAACCCACGAAGGGTAACGGTTGCGCGAGTCCATGGAGGTCTCCACCCACAAAAGGTCCACGAAGAAGCAACCTTGTATATCCCACCATGGCCATCGCCCACGAAGGACTTGCCTCACTATAGGGTAGATCTTCATGAAGTAGGCGATCTCCTTGCCCATACAAACTCCTTGGTTCAACTCCACAATCTTGACGAAGGCTCCCAAGTGACACCTCACCAATCTAGGAGACACCACTCTCCAAAAGGTAATAGACGGTGTGTTGATGAACTCCTTGCTCTTGTGCTTCAAATGATAGTCTCCCCAACACTCAACTCTCTCTCTCACACACAGATATGGATTTGGTGGAAAGATGATTTGAGTGGAAAGCAACTTGGGGAAGTGTCGTGGAATTGTCACGGCAGATGTCCTCGTGCAAGGACTTAGTCGTGGAGCCATCGCAGCTAGGAAGCTTAAAGGGGTTAAATGGGACAAGGAACATGAGGGTTATACTGGTTCGGCCCCTTACGGTGAAGGTAAAATCCTACGTCCAGTTGAGGTGGTATTGATTAGGGTTTCGATCACCAAGAGCTAAACCGTCCTGCCTGGTTATCGATCTTGTCTTTCTTCTCCCTAAACCGCCGCCGGGTCGTCCCTTTATATAGAGAGGTTGACGCCTGGTGGCTCTCAGAGCCCCGGCCGGCTCATAACAGTGTCCGGCTCGGACTCTTAGCTATTCTTGCCTTACACTACAAGTTTCACCCTAACGGCGGTTAACACTACGGGCCTTAAGCCGCCTCCGGGTCTTAAGCCCATGATCCACCCGCCGTCTTCAAGTTTGGTGCTGGGCTTCGCATGATGACCATTATGAGTAACCCGGCCCCTCCTGAGCGGGTGACTCTAATGGTTATATCCTCAACATTAGGCCCTAGATTGATTTGAACCGGTTCATGTCAATCTTCAATCCCTTTGATAGAAAATCTTCCGGCTTATATTTGGGCGAAGGTTTTGACCCGCCGTGACGTCATCTTCTGGATTCCTTATAACCCGCCATGACGTCATCTTCCATTAAGTTCATTTTTTATTCCACCACATCCCAACGGATCTTATCCTTAATGGCTATCCCGAAAATCGAGGCGTTTTCGTGGCACGATAATCACGTCGTGGCCTCCTCGTTTCTCGCGCCCACTTACTGTCCGCTCCTTATAAATAAGCCCGGCCCATGAGCCTTCCTTCACTTGTCGCCTCCATCGTCTTCCTCCTCTCGCTACTGTACTACCGCTCGAGCTCCGCCGCCGCCGCCGCTCTCCTGGCCTTCGTCAACCTCGGCCGCTGCATCACCCTGACCTGTCCAGAGAAACGGCGGCGACCTCCGCAACTCCTCAGCACCGGTAAGTCCCTGCACCTCTCCACCGTAGATCCGCATTTAGGGTTCCGCTGTTCTTCCTCTGTTCTTCGCTGTTCTTCTCGAGTTCCTTGTAGTTCTTCCACTACAGTCATGTCTGATCCAAAAGTAGTACGGAGCTCCTGCGGTAGTTGTTGCGCATCCATTTTTATGCTAGTAGATCCCCTTTGTCTGCAATAAGATCTCGTTCTGAATCCATGAACTTCTTCTGTGTCAGTTCTAGGTCTAGAAATTTTTCTTTTTAGCCGACCGTTTGATCCAAAATAATTATTGCGATCTGTGAAACTTGCTTGCGCCACACTTAGTCAAAAATTGCATCTGTTTAGCTATGGCGGCTCACGTTTCCGGCTTAAAAGAGGCCACGCGCTGTAAAATTTCCGGCTCATTTATGATCAAGCTGTAGACAACTTGAATTACTCACGACGCCCACAGCGGCTTAGATAACCCGACGCAATTAGCCATATGTCATTAGGCCCCTTCATAAGCCGCCGTTTTGAGTGTTGAACTGTAAATTTCCTCCGGCTTATAATTGAACCGGACATTTCCTTTTGTCATAGGCTTTCGTTTTTCACAATGCCACCTAAGGCTCCCAAGGCACCCATCACGTGCAACTGGATGAGATCCAATGTTACTGATGACACTTTAGCCGATTTCGTGAAGACGGGTTACCTTCCCAAAAAGGAGTTCATGTCATATCGGGCTCCTGACCCGTCAGAGGAAAGACCTCAACCTAGAGATGGCGAGGTGGTGATATTTGCTGATCACATGAGCCAGGGCTTCGCACCGCCCGGCTCAAAATTCTTTAGAGAGGTTCTGAACTTCTTTGATCTGCGGCCGCAAGACATAGGACCCAATTCCGTGTCGAATATTTGCAACTTCCAAGTATTCTGCGAAGTCTATCTTGGAGAAGAGCCCAGCCTACTGCTTTTTAGGGAGTTGTTCTATCTGAATCGCCAGAATGAGTGTGCCAACGGGCCTAGCTTGGAACTTGGCGGAATCTCCATTCAACGACGGAGAGATTGCCTTTTTCCTTACGCTGAACCGCCAAGCCATCCAAAGGACTGGAACCAGACGTGGTTCTACTGCCAGGACACTTCTCCGGCTGACGAGAGCCCTCTGCCCGGCTTTCGTGCCCTGCGTCTGGAGCCAAATCACCCTCTGCCAGACAAACTATCTCAAGCTGAGCGTCAACCTCTGATCCCCACCATCAATAAGATCAAGGCTCTCCTGGGAAATGGCCTCAACGGCATTGATCTGGTCCGGGTCTGGATCTCTTGGCGGGTGATCCCCTTGAGCCGCCGCCCCGACTTAATGTGTGCTTACACGGGCCGGAAGGATGACCCTCTGCGGCACAGCTCCAACGATCTTCCTGAGGACGTCGTGGACGACATGACCAAGTCTCTCCTGAATGAGAGCTTAGCCGACTGTGGGAGGACCGGCTTAAACCCCTTCTGCCAAGCTAACCCAGCCCCGGCGGTAAGCCACTGACCTGAACACCTTGGTTTCCCTTTTAATAGTTTTCATCTGAACTTTAAGAAATCTTTGTTGTATTTTTCAGGCTAATGACAAGTTCTGGAAGGTCAAATATGACCATGAGGCGGCTAAAAAAGCCAGGAAGGCTAAGAAAGCCGCCAGGAGAGCCGCTCCCCGCAAGAAGGGAAGCAGGCCTACTGCCTCAGAGCTGCTTCAGCTGAGTGATAGCTCCGAGTCAGAGGTAACCCTTGATTCTTTAGGCTCTTCTTTTGTTTCTTATTTATTCCTATCCGCCTTATCGATACTGATTATCAGCAGGAGGACACCGGAGCGAGTAACCCGGTGACTGAAGAGGTAACTACACTTTCCTCCGACTCAGAGCCCTTGCCAAGGCTGAAAGTCCGAGGAGTAACCCGGAAAGTAAGATTTTCACATCCTTTAGCTTATCGAGATCCTCAATTTCTTTTAAAGCGACAGATTCATGAGAGTCGGCGGCACACCCGGACCAACAAAGATGCAGACCTCTCCTCCAGCTTACCTGAAGCATCAAGGAAGCGCCGGACCGAGGTTATCTCCAACTTATATCCTTTTCATCCTTTGGTAGGCGTTACTCGTCAACCACTCAATTCTTCTGATTCAAATTATCAGGAAACTTCACCTTCCTCTGGTGATTCTATGCAATCGAACCTGCCAGCTTTCAAGACCGCACCCGGGTAATGATGATGATCTTATGTTGTGCTTATCTTTACTCATGCTTTTGTACTAACCTTTTGTCCTTTCAGTGCTCAAGCAAAGCTCAGCAAGAGGGCGAAGAAAAACAAACCGGTCGAAGAGCCAGCCCTGACTGAACCGGAGGCCTCTGCTCATGAGCCGCCATCTACCTCAGCTCCTGAAGCCACCGCTCCAACTGACGATCCAGTCATAGAGGCTTCCACTAACCCGGAGGTCCCCAGCCCAGCTCAGCCGGCCGATGACCCGGACGTTGTAATCACCCGGACAGAGTTTGTCGAGCCGGGAAGACCCACTGCGCTGGCCAAATGCTCTGCCAAAGGAGAACTATTGGAGCACCGCAGGGCCAGGCTGGAGATCACTGACTATGTGAATTTGAGCATTGGAGACATTGTTTCGAGTTACATTGGTCAAGTGCACAACAGTCGGGACCTGGAGATTGACATGGTGAAGCAGATACAACAGAAATCTGAGGTACAACTCTCTTGCTTACTCCATAGTCATCCTTACCATGCTAGCCCCCAAGTCTATTACTTATGATAGAATATGTTGTAGACTTAACTTCCGGCTTACCTTCATTAACCAGCAATCAGAAATAGAATCTTTCAACATACATTAGCCCCCAAGTGCCAAGTGTCTTTGCTTGCAAAGTGCTTGGGACTTGAATGTTTCATAATAATTACTCAAACTGTAACCCGGAATTTGTACAGGCTGCCTGCAAAAAATTTGAAGCTGAAATCTCTGAGCTGAAGAACCGCCTGAAGACTCAGGAAACTGAGACCCGGAAGGCCAACGCCAAATTTGAGTTCAGTGTTGCTACGCAAGAAAAGCTCAAGAAGAAATTTGAGACAGAGAGGAAGACTTGGGCTGAAGAGAAAACCGCCTTGCTCAGCCGGGCCGAAAAAGCGGAGGCTGCTCTGACGGAGAAAACCGCCGAGCTCTCCGGCTTAAAGCGCCATGTGTCACAGATGGTCGCCGCAATCTTCGGTAAGTCATTCTGCAAGCCTTTAACCAGCTTACATTCTTTATGTCTCGTAAGTCCCACTACTGCCATCGGCTTACCTGACTTTGTTAAACAGGTCCCAGAAGCTCCAACCTTAACCAGAATATTCTGACCAAGCTGAAGGCCATGTACACCTTGGTGGAGCAACTCTATACCGGGTCACAACGTGCGTTAGCCGTTGTGGCTCTGTCCAACGAGGTTCCGACTCACCTGGAGGATGTACTCAGGCGGCTGGCCGTTCTTCCTCAGCGCTTCCAAGAGCTAAGACGGGCCTCTGCAAGAGCCGGAGCGATAGCTGCTTTGAGCCGGGCCAAGGCTTTTCTTCCGGAGCTAGACCCGGCCGACATCGCGCTTGGATACCCCAGCCTGAAGGAAGACGGCACCCCCTTCGACCAAAAGACTTTGCTACCTGTGTGAAGATCGTGCACCCGGTGGCCACCCTGATTGGGAATGACACCGACCTTACCAAGTACCAGCCGGGCTACGATGCGGAAAATCAGAGGATCCCTACTCCACGTTATGAAGCCATCAGCTTGATCCCGCCGACTCGTAAGCACACCTTTGCCCCAGAAGTTGACCTGGCCGGGTTAATTGATGACGAGGCTCAATTTGAGGCTTTGAGCGGCATTGATTGGAAATCATCAACCTTCCAGGTCATGGAATCAGCCGGAGGAGCGGAGAGGGATGAGCCGGAAGCTTCAACTCAACAAGCACCTTGACTTTTAGGCGGCTCATGGTTGCACCTTAAAACAATGCCTCACTTTTTGGACTCGGGGAGTCTTGTAATAGAGTAGGACAAACACTTAACTTTGTCGTGCCATCGTGCACGTGTTGAATGCTTAACTCCATTGAAGCTGCTTCTTCTTATTCCTCCGGGTTATAATCGATTAGTTATTTTCCTTAAGCTCGAATAGCTGTCTTTTAACCATCCTGCATAGAAAACAAGTCACAAGTATCTAGGCGGCTTACCGCACTGAGAATCATAGACCTTATATATATAACCCGGAATATGAACAAAAGCTACCAAAGACTGGCCCTCAATTATATCTTTGACGTAATCATATAGCATACTTACAAGCCTTCAAGTATACTTCCAGTTTATGTAACCCGAATAATGAGTTGAAGATCTCAACTCCGGTTTACCTTCATCAAGAATGCTTTACTATGTGTTATCAACGTTGTGAATCAAAATTAAGCCGGTGAAGAAAAAACCGCCCTTGCACACTGCTGATGTGACAAAAAGAACTTGTTGTAAGTCAGAAGATCAAAACTTAGGGGCTTCCGGTTCGAATACGACCAGAGAACCGTCCCAAAGGGGTTAAGCTAAGATTCGAATGCGATCATATAGCCCCCAGTGGCTTTGGCGATGCCGATCAAGAGGGTACCGACAGCTATGTTCTCTTTGGTTCGAATACGACCCATGTTTGAACAGGAAGCCCCCAAATGACCTTAAGAGTTGTTTAACGACGCTGATTCGAATACGATCCACGTCGGTTCCCAAAGGGGGTTGAGCTATTCAAATATGATCAAAGAAAAATCCCCAATGAGCTCAGAAATTTGCCAATCAAGTGGGTATCGACAGCTATGTTCTCTTTGGTTCGAATACGACCTATGTTTGAACAGGAAGCCCCCAAATGATCATATTGTTTACGGCTAGATTCGAATACGATCATAAGCCGGATCCACCTCCAAGTGACCATGTGATGTTGTAATGGAAATAACACGTTTACCTTTGGAGGAGAAAAGGACAGAGGTCCTGCTTTATTATTTATCATAATATATACATGGCTATAGAAATATGTACATTATGAGAGCCGGCGGCTCAAGTGTAATAAGGCCGAAGCTGAGCTATGTTCCACGGCCGACGGGTTTCTTCCTCCGACTTGCGTGAATCTTTGTGCTCCCGAACGTCGATAAGGTAGTATGACCCGTTTTGCAAGTTCTTACTGACCACAAAGGGCCCTTCCCAAGGCGGGGATATCTTGTGTGCATCTGTTTGATCTTGGATGAGCCGGAGCACCAGATCACCTTCCTGGAAGACCCGGGACTTAACCCGGCGGCTGTGATAACGGCGCAGGTCTTGTTGGTAAATCGCCGAGCGAGCTACTGCCACATCACGCTATTCGTCCAACAAGTCAAGAGCATCTTGGCGCGCCTGCTCATTATCCGCCTCCACATAAGCCGCCACTCGAGGTGAGTCATGACGGATGTCGCTAGGGAGGACTGCTTCCGCTCCATAAACCATGAAGAACGGCGTGTAACCCGTAGACCTGTTAGGAGTAGTATTGATGCTCCATAACACGGAGGGTAACTCCTCCACCCAACAACCCGGCGTCCATTGCAAAGGGACCAAAAGCCGGGGCTTGATGCCCTTCAAGATCTCTTGATTAGCTCTCTCAGCTTGACCATTGGATTGAGGGTGAGCCACTGATGAAACATCAAGTCGAATATGCACTCGTTGACAAAACTCCTCCATGGCGCCCTTAGACAGATTGGTACCATTGTCAGTTATAATGCTGTGTGGAAAGCCAAAGCGAAATATCACCCTTTTCATGAACTGAACCGCCGTGGCTGCGTCACACTTACTAACTGGCTCTGCTTCAACCCACTTTGTGAATTTGTCAACTGCCACCAAGAGGTGGGTCTTCTTATCCTTGGATCATTTAAAAGGCCCAACCATGTCAAGCCCCCCAGACCGCAAATGGCCAAGTGATTGGTATCATCCTCAGCTCTTGAGCCGGCACATGAGCCCGTCGCGAGAACCTCTGACAACCGTCACATTTACTGACCAAGTCCTCCGCATCAGCATGAGCCGTCAGCCAATAAAAACCATGACAAAAAGCCTTGGCCACAAGAGATTTTGAGCCGGCATGATGGCCACAATCCCCCTCGTGAATCTCACGCAAAATATCTTGGCCTTCATCAAGGGAAACACAACGCTGGAAAGTTCCAGTAACACTGCGGCGATGTAGCTCACCATTGATAATTATCATTGACTTAGACCGCCGGGTTATTTGTCTGGCCAAAGTTTCATCCTCAGGCAACTCTCCCCGGGTCATGTAAGCCAAGTATGGTACTGTCCAGTCTGGGGCGATGTGAAGAGCCGCCACCAACTGTGCCTCCGGGTCAGGGACAGCCAAGTCTTCCTCTGTAGGCAATTTAACAGAAGGGTTATGCAAGATGTCCAAGAAAGTACTAGGCGGCACCGGCTTTCGCTGAGAGCCCAGCCGGCTTAATGCATCAGCCGCCTCGTTCTTCCTGCGATCGATGTGCTCTACTTGGTAACCCTGAAAGTGTCCAGCAATGGCATCAACTTCACGGCGATAAGCCGCCATGAGAGGGTCCTTGGAATCCCACTTGCCTGATACTTGTTGAGCCACTAAATCTGAGTCGCCAAAGCACCTTACCCGGCTCAAGCTCATCTCCTTAGCCATCCGAAGACCGTGGAGCAAGGCCTCGTACTCAGCCGCATTGTTAGTGCAGGGAAACATCAACCGTAGCACATAACGAAACTTTTCACCTTTAGGGGAAGCCAACACAACTCCAGCCCCCGAGCCCTCCAATTGCCTAGACCCATCGAAGTGAATAGTCCAATATGTATTATCCGGCTTTTCTTCGGGCACCTGTAGCTCTATCCAATCGTTGATGAAATCCACCAAAGCTTGAGATTTAACAGCAGTGCGCGGTACGTATTTCAGACCATGAGGCCCAAGCTCTATAGCCCACTTAGCCACTCTTCCTATGGCTTCTCTGTTTTGGATGATATCTCCAAGGGGAGCAGAACTAACCACAGCGATAGGGTGACCCTGGAAATAATGCTTAAGCTTCCGGCTTGCCATGAACACCCCATAAACAAGCTTCTGCCAATGTGGATACTGCTGTTTGGACTCGATGAGCACTTCACTGACGTAGTAAACCGGCCGCTGAACCGGGTACTCCTTACCCTCTTCTTTGCGCTCCACCACCACAGCCACACTGACGGCTCGTGTGTTAGCAGCTACATACAGTAATAAGGGCTCCTTGTCAACCGGAGCAGCAAGGACCGGAAGCTCAGCCAGCTGTCTCTTCAAATCCTCAAAAGCAGCATTAGCAGCAGCATTCCAGATAAAGTCATCAGTTTTCTTCATCAACTGGTATAGTGGCATGGCCTTTTCACCCAAACGGCTTATAAACCGGCTCAAAGCAGCGATGCGGCCTGCCAGACGCTGGATGTCGTTTATACATGCCGGCTTAGTCAGAGAGGTGATTGCCTTGATTTTTTCCGGGTTAGCTTCAATGCCTCTGTTAGAAACCAGGAAACCCAAGAGCTTGCCTGCAGGGACACCAAAAACACATTTGGCCGGGTTAAGCATCATCTTGTAAACCCGGAGATTATCAAAGGTTTCTCTAAGGTCATCGACCAGGGTCTCCTTCTCCCTGGATTTAACCACGATGTCATCCACATAGGCATGAACATTGCGCCCAATCTGGTTATGAAGACAATTCTGCACACAACGCTGGTAAGTCGCCTGTGCACTCTTGAGTCAAAAAGGCATAGACACATAACAGAAGGCTCCAAAGGGAGTGATGAACGCCGTCTTCTCTTGGTCCTTAACTGCCATTTTAATCTGATGGTATCCAGAATAAGCATCCAAGAAACTTAAGCGCTCACAACCCGCCGTAGCATCCATGATATGATCAATACGGGGGAGAGCAAAAGGATCAGCCGGACACGCTTTGTTTAAGTCCGTGTAGTCCACACACATCCGCCAGGTGCCATTCTTCTTGAGCACGAGCACCGGGTTAGCTAACCATTCCGGATGAAAGACTTCGACAATAAACCCGGCCGCCAAGAGCCGGGCCACCTCCTCACCAATGGCTTTCCACCTTTCCTCATTAAACCGCCGAAGGAATTGCCTGACCGGCTTAAATTTCGGATCAATATTGAGAGTGTGCTCAGCGAGTTCTCTAGGTACACCTGGCATGTCAGAAGGTTTCCATGCAAAAATGTCCTTATTCTCACGGATGAACTCTATGAGCGCGCTTTCCTATTTTGGATCCAGATTGGCACTGACGCTAAACTGCTGAGATGAGTCACCTAGAACGAAATCAACAAGTTTAGTCTCATCAGCTGACTTAAATTTCATTGCCGGCTCATGTTCCGTGGTCGGCTTTTTCAGAGATGTCATATTTGTTGGGTCAACATTGTCCTTGTAAAACTTCAACTCCTCTGTTGCACAAACAGATTCTGCATAAGCCGCGTCACCTTCCTCACACTCCAAGGCTATCTTTCGGCTGCCATGAACCATAATGGTCCCATTGTGACCCGGCATCTTGAGCTGTAAATATACGTAACACGGCCGTGCCATGAACTTGGCGTAAGCCGGCCGCCCAAATATGGCATGATACGGACTTCTTATCTTGACCACCTCAAAGGTCAATTTTTCCGCCCTGTAGTTGTACTCATCTCCAAAGGCCACTTCCAGCTCGATCTTACCAACTGGATAAGCCGACTTACCAGGCACCACACCATGGAAAACAGTATTGGACTGGCTGAGGTTCTTATCAATCAACCCCATACGACGGAAGGTCTCATAATAAAGGATGTTGATGCTGCTGCCGCCATCCATGAGCACCTTAGTGAACTTATATCCTCCCACCTGAGGAGCCACCACCAGGGCCAGGTGACCCGGATTATCCACCCGGGGAGGGTGATCCTCCCTACTCCACACAATAGGCCGCTCAGACCATCTTAAATAGTGTGGAACCGCCGGCTCAACAGCATTCACAGCCCTCTTATGAAGCTTCTGATCTCGCTTACACAGACTGGTGGTAAACACATGATACTGTCCACCATTGAGCTGCTTTGGATTGGTCTAGTATCCCCCCTGTTGCTGTTGATGACCCTGGCCAGACTGCTGATTAAAACCCCCTTGAATATTCTGAGGATTGGAACTTGAGCCGCCGCCCGAGCCATTGTTGCCATTAAAGGCATTGGAACTCTTAAAGGCCTTCATGATTGCGCAATCTTTCCATAGATGAGTAGCTGGCTTCTCCCTAGAGCCATGCCTTGGACAAGGCTCATTCAACAACTGCTCAAGCGTTGGGCCTGAACCGCCGGCTCGGGGAGGTGGCCTCCCCTTACGTCGCTGGTTGTTACCCTGTGAGCTGGCATTGGCCACAAACTCCATGCTGCCATCAGCCTTACGCTTGTTACCTCCTTGGTTCATCGGGTTATGCTGAGGACCCTTGCCATTGCCGTTCTTCTTTCCCTTCCCTGTCCTTTCATCATCTGACACGGGGTCCTTGGTACTATCAGAGTCGGCGTACTTGACGAGAGCTGCCATCAGCGTACCCATATCATTGCAATCGCGCTTGAGCCGCCCGAGTTTCATCTTCAGGGGCAGGAAACGACAATTCTGCTCCAACATTAAGACTGCAGAGCCGGCATCCATCTTATCAGATGAATGTATTATCTCTTTGACCCGGCGAACCCAATGTGTCGTAGACTCACCCTCCTGCTGTTTGCAGTTAGTCAAATCCACAATTGACATAGACTGCCTACATGTATCTTTGAAGTTTTGGATGAACCGGGCTTTCAGCTCAGCCCAAGACCCGATAGAATTCGGTGGCAGCCCTTTCAACCAAGTGCGGGCAGTCCCATCTAACATCATGGTGAAGTACTTGGCCATCGCCGCTTCGCTGACCTCCAGCAATTCCATGGCCATCTCGTAACTCTCGATCCAGGCTCCGGGTTGTAAATCGGCCGTGTAATTAGGCACCTTCCTAGGCCCTTTGAAGTCCTTGGGTAGACATTCATTGCGGAGAGCCGGCACTAAACAAGGGACACCTCCAGTCCTCGTAGGGATACCCACGTCGACGGAAGCCGTCGGATAAGCCGGGGGTGGCTGGTAAGCCGTCAACTGAGGCACCTGCTCCGCCTCTTGCCGTGCTCTGTCTTGGTCCGCTGTGTGAAAGGCTCCGTTATGAGCCGGGCCGTGGCCAGGTGGCAAGTCATGGCGTCGGACATTACTTGAGCCGGTCGCTGAGACCATGTGTCTGCTATAACTCAGGCTCCGGCCTGGACGAGGGGTTGAATGGATCCTATCCCGGCTATAAGAGTACGCCTCTTGCTGCGCCAGAGCTGTCTAAAGGAGTTCTCTGACCCGGCGGGTTTCAACCGCCGTTGGAGAGTCACCATCAATTGGGAGAGCCGCCAGTCGCGCCGCCGCGGCGACCATGTTTTCCAACGGGTTGGCATAATGACCCGGTGGTATTGGCACGTACTGAGGCGGGGCAGGGTTCACCCGGGGAGGTCCCATCACTTGGGGCTGAATTGGCGTCCCAGCCCCGGGCACTATGATCTCCGGCGGGTTACTAGACCCTGCACCCGGCGTGTTGAAGAGGTTTCGAGGATCGTAAACCGGAGGGAGTCGAGATTGGGCCTTTTGATGCCTCCTTCTCATGACCTCATTGGACGCGTTCTGATCCATCGTGAGCCGGAAGGACTGTGCCTGAATCAACTGAGTCTGGGCGTCGAGAGCCGCCCTCTCTGCAGCCATCCTGATCCCCTCCGCCGCCAGATCCTCCTTGGCCTTTGCTAGATCCAACTTTAACTGTGCCACCTCCGCGTCGTGTTGAACTTGATCCGCCGGAGCCACCGTAGCGGTCAACAGGACCGTCATCTTGTCCGTGAGATCCATCAGCACCTGAGCCGGCGAAGGCACCGGGCTTCCTGACCCGGAGGCGGGGTTTTGAACAGGTTGCGCGCCGGCCATGAAGATTCCAACCCGGCTCGGCGGCTCAAAGGGGTCCGGAATGCTGTCGCCGTCGGAACAACCCCTGAGCCTGCCATCTTGAAGTTGATACAACGAGTTTGACTCATCCGTAGATGACTCGCCGTCAGAGCCGGCGGCCGTCTCATCACCAGATCCAGATCCTCCGGAGAGTCCTCCATGGATACATCCCACGAAAGCATGCTTCAAGGCAGGTGAAGCCCGGGCGGGTCGTGCACGCTAAGCCGTCTCGATGAGATCGGCGCAGAGATCCGGCTCAGGGCCCGGCTCATCAATCTTGCCAATGAAGACATGAATTCCGCCGAAGGGGACCCGGTACCCGTACTCAATTGAGCCGGCGTCGGGGCCCCAGTTTGCATCGTCGATGTAGAGCTTGCCGCGACGACTCTTGGTCATCCGGCCCACAGCGTATCCCTTGAGCCCTTCGAAGCTGCCCTTCAAGAACTCAAATCCACCGTGCGCTGGCCCCACGCTGGGTGCCAACTGTCGTGGAATTGTCACGGCAGATGTCCTCGTGCAAGGACTTAGTCGTGGATCCATCGCAGCTAGGAAGCTTAAAGGGGTTAAACGGGACAAGGAACACGAGGGTTATACTGATTCGGCCCCTTACGGTGAAGGTAAAAGCCTACGTCCAGTTGAGGTGGTATTGATTAGGGTTTCGATCACCAGGAGCTAAACCGTCCTGCCTGGTTATCGATCTTGTCTTTCTTCTCCCTAAACCGCCGCCGGGTCGTTCCTTTATATAGGGAGCTTGACGCCTGGCGGCTCTCAGAGCCCCGGCCGGCTCATAACAGTGTCCGGCTCGGACTCTTAGCTATTCTTGCCTTACACTACAAGTTTCACCCTAACGGCGGTTAACACTACGGGCCTTAAGCCGCCTCCGGGTCTTAAGCCCATGATCCACCCGCCGTCTTCAAGTTTGGTGCTGGGCTTCGCATGATGACCATTATGAGTAACCCGGCCCCTCCTGAGCGGGTGACTCTAATGGTTATATCCTCAACAGGAAGGCTAGAGATCAAGATTTATGTGGTTGGAATGGAATATCTTGGTCTCAACACATGAGTAGGTGGTTCTCTCTCAGAAAATGAATGCTGGAAGTGTAGGCATGTTCTGATGGCTTTTCCACGAATGAAGAGAGGGTGGAGGGGTATATATAGCCTCCACACAAAATCTAACTGTTATACACAATTTACCAAACTCGGTGGGACCGAATCAGAAAACTCGGTCAGACCGATTTAGTTCATAATGTGACCATTAGGCATTTCGGTGGGACCGATATGGTCAACTCGGTGGGACCAATGTGCTAGGGTTAGGGTAAAACCTCATCTCGGTTTGACCGATTACACAAACTCGGTAGGACCGATTTGGGTAATAAGCGAAACAGAGAGTTGGTCAAGCAAACTCGGTGGCACCGATTGCAAATCTCGGTATGACCGAAATTATTGCAATAGACAACAGAGAGTTTGCAAGCCCATCTCGGTGAGACCGAGATCCCATCGGTGAGACCGAATTGATTAGGGTTTTGGCAGTGGCTATGTCAAAAGAAACTCGGTGGCGCCGGATAGAAAGTTTCGGTGGGGCCGAGTTTGACTTTTTGGTTTGGGACATATGTGGATATGAGAAAGTGGTTGAGGGCTTTGGAGCATATCACTAAGCACTTTGAGCAAGCAAGCCATTAAGCAACACCTCATCCCCTTTTAATAGTATTGGCTTTCCTATGGACTCAATGTGATCTTGGATCACTAAAATAGAAAATGTAGAGTCCTGAGCTTTGAGTCAATCCTTTGTCCTTAGCATCTTGAAGGGGTTCCACATCCTCTTGTCCATGCCACTCCACTGTTGAACTTATCTGAAACATACTAGGTAGAAGTATCAGTCTAACAAGAAATATGTTGACATTAATTACCAAAATCACCAAGGGAGCACTTGTGCTTTCATACGCCTCTAAACGACCAGATGAAGCAGCTAGTGGAGCTACGTAGGATGGTCGACTTGGCCATGAAGGATCTAATAGTCCGATTATGGCCAGCCGAACCAATTCCTAGTAGCTACTTCGGTTTGGTGAGGCGACTCGTCGATGCGCTGCCCCGAATTGAAGTTGTGAAGTGTTCGGCGTGCATAGAGGGTGCTCGGATGGCCTTTGCCCGTGTCAAGATGCATTGGGCATATGCTACCGACGTGGCAACTGCATGCCCGCCCGAAGGCAAGGACCACCGCAAGCCGGAGAGATACTTTGAACATGTCCTAGAGGGTGCCCGAATAGTAGAGGGCCAATGCTCAAAGGATGTTATGTTTGAGTGAATGTATCAGGGCTGTTAAAACTTTGTTTTATGAACCAAGGCTTGTAATATATTTATGCCTTTATCTGGAATTATTTTCCTCCTATGCGGCCGTTTTAATTCTGAAAGTTTGCCAGCCGTCGGCTTCAGCCCCCACGTAGATGCTACGAGGGTGTTCGGCATAGCGCGTGATCACACTTGACCCAACGTCTTGGTCCATAAAGGAGGTGTCTGAGCAGCGAACTAGGCAATCAGACTATGCGGCTTTATTACTTTCAATTAGCCATAGAAGTTTAACAGTGGGGCTAAGTACTAGCCCCTGGTGCGTATGCGGCCGTCCGAACTAGGATGCCTTTATCGCATGACCGGGCGAAGACCAGCCCTTCACATAACACGGAGTAAATCACGAAAGATTTGTAGTAAGTCGCCGAATCGCTGACCAGCTCTCGCCATATCATGACAGTCAGTTATCGGCTTTCTCTACTGAGGTGTTTGACCGGATGAACCAGAAACACAATCGCAGTAGTTCTCTCTTTACTACCTTAGCCGAATTAGCGGAATGTAAGGTGGTAAACACAGGAGTCGGGCAACCCAACTATGGACCAAAGACATGATTCGGAGCTGATGCATATAATGTAATATTCGGGACGCCGAAGTATACCCTAGAGGTGTTCAGACTTTTGAAAATATACATTGGTGAATAAAGCCCCCGGCATTTAGGCCGGGCCAAAGCATATGTGGCAATCTGAAGCACAGAGGGAATACAAGTGGTAAAATAGACCAATACCGAATAGGGGTTGGCAATCAGTTGTTTCCTTTATACTTTGATTAATACGTCAAGACGTGCTATTACAGATAATGTCGTAAACATCAAGGCTATTTTACATGCCAAGAATTTGTACACAAGGGGAAGTTGTATACAAGGCCTAAAGAGAAGAGGTAGTCTTGAAGATCCCATTGATGCCCTACCGCACGTCTGCGCCGTTTCTCCTTGGTAAAAAATCCTTTGAGAGGAGCAGTCGACGGTCGTCTGTAAAAAAGGGGCTTGGAAAAGAGCCCTTGCACGACCGTAGGGTAGCTAGGTTTTAATGAACTTGAGAGAGAGAAAAGGGAAGGAAAAAAGGTTAAGGTCCAAGTAGGGTCAAGCCGCACTATAGACCTTGTCCGCAGTGTGCCTCTGTCGCTGCCCAGGGTATTTTAAGTGCGTAATTATGCACACGCGGTACAAATGTCGTGGTTTTATGGGGCGATCGGCGGAGGCGAAACTGCTAGTCCAGCTCTGGGTCTACCGAGCTGTCGTTATGTAGAGTAGGCCGGACTCGCTTAGCAGTGTCCGGGGTCTTGATGACCAATGAAGTGTTCGGCTTGATAAGGCCACTCTGTACCTCGGCTGCAAGGGCCGCGATATGCTCCTCAGTATGGAGGGAGCGCTCCATGTTTCCATTGACTGTGATAACGCCGCGCGGTCCAGGCATTTTAAGCTTTAAATGCGCATAGTGCGGGACTGCATTAAAGCGGGTGAAGGCAGTTCGTCCGAGCAGGGCGTGATAACCGCTGCGAAAGGGGACAATGTCGAAGATCAAGTCTTTGCTTCGAAAGTTATCTGGTGAACCGAAGACTACTTCCAATGTTAGTGAGCCCGTGCAGCGGGCCTCTACGCCGGGTATTACTCCTTTAAAGGTGGTGTTACTAGGCTTGATTCTTGAAGGGTCAATACCCATTTTACGGACAGTGTCTTGATAAATCAAGTTAAGACTGCTGCCGCCGTCCATAAGGACTCAAGTGAGATGGTATCCATCAATGATTGGGTCGAGTACCAGGGTCGCCGAACCTCTGTGGCGAATACTGGTTGGGTGGTCCCTGCGATCAAAGGTGATCGGACAGGCCGACCATGGGTTGAATTTTGGGGCGACAGGCTCTGCGGCGTGGACGTCCCTTAGTGCGCGCTTGCGCTCCCTCTTGGGGATATGTGTGACATATATCATGTTCACTGTTTTCACCTCAGGGGAAAATTTCTTCTGTCCCCTGTGTTCGGTGGGACGGGGCTCATCATCGTCCTCGCTTTGAGGCCCCTTCCCCTTGTGTTCGATAACTTACCGGCCTGTTTAAAAACCCAGCAGTTTCTGTTGGAATGGTTGGCAGGCTTGTTGGGGGTGCCATGAATCTGGCAAGGCCTGTCGAGTATTTTGTCCAAATTAGATGGGTCATCCCTATTTCCTTTGAATGGCTTCTTCCGCTGACCGGGTTTAGAGCCACTGAATCCAGCGTTGACCGTCGTATCTTCAGTTTCTTCATTGTTGTTCTGACGCTTGTTTTTGTTACGTCCTGGCCTTCCGTTGCCATCTCTGGCCTCAGAGGTGCCAGGGTCGCTGGTACTGTTGCTTCTACGAGCTAACCAGCTATCTTCTCTCGCACAGAAGCTGGTCATGAGTGCGGTAAGAGCTGCCATGGTTTTCGGCTTTTCCTGACCGAGGTGTCGGGCGAGCCATTCGTCACGGACGCTGTGTTTAAATGCCGCTAAGGCTTCGGCGTCCGGACAGTCGATGATTTGGTTCTTTTTAATTAAGAACCGAGTCCAGAGTTTACGGGCTGACTCTCCGGGTTGCTGGACTATGTGACTAAGGTCTGGAAGGCTATTCAACCAGTGTCGTGTTGGTCCCTTTAGCTTTAGAGGGAGGTATTTAATGGTGTGGAGATCGTCACCGCGAGCCATGTGAATATGGAGAAGAAAATCTTCAATCCATACAGCGGGATCTGTTATTCCATCGTATGCTTCAATGTTAACGGGTTTAAACCCTTCTGAAAATTGGTGCTGCATTACCTCGTCGGTAAAACACAGGGGGTGTGCAGCGCCCCTATATCTGGCAATGTCACGACGGAGTTCGGATGACATCCGTGGTCGGTGTTCGGCCCAAGTTTGGTTATGCTTATCACGCCAAGCTTGATGGTCATCGTCTCGTGTTGGAGCATGTCCCCGTGATCCGTAAATTGATCTAGTCTGGCCGGCTCTATTGTCCAGGTCCTATCGTAGGTCATAGGTATAGCCCGGAGCCGCTACCTCTTTGCCTCGACGGCGAGGTGGCGCAGGCTGGTGTTCGGCATAGGTAGCCGTTTTGTCCCGTCCACGTGGTGGTCGGTCTGGCTCATCAGCATGATTATATTTTGACGGTATTGGCTCAAGGGCTTCGTCATTGAATTGTGGTAGTAGCCTTCGTTTTGGATAGCTCTTTGCTAGACGCTCGAGGCCGTATTCTTCGGCAGCCAGGGCCTTGGTCCATCTGTCATTGAGCGTATCCTGTTCGGCTTGAAGCTGTTGTTGTTTCTTTTTCAGGCTCCTCGCGGTGGCGATGAGCTGCCACTTGAAGCGTTCTTGTTCGAGGGGCTCCTCTTGTACGATGAAATCCTCGTTACCGAGGCTAACATCCTCCTCGGAAACCGGTAAATAGTTACTATCCTCTGAATCTTCGCGATCGATAGGTTCGTCTGGGTTTGACTTGTCCTTCTTCCCACTCATCTTGCTCGAGAGCATGCTCGACGGGGCGGCCGGAGTCTTCGGCGTTGTCCGGGGTGTTATTGTCTCCAGTGCCAGTGTTACTGTCCTTTTCCCAACGCGATCGTGAGCGGCACCGCTAACGTCGGTGCATTGGTAGTGCTTCGACAGGCTTGTCCTCAGTCGGGTCTTGCATGCCGTCGTCGTCGTCCTTTTTGGGTGTATCCACCATATACACATCATATGTAGAGGTGGTCGTCCAACGCTCGGTGATAGGCGGGTTTTGGCCTGGGTCGGCTCCGACATCATCATCCATACCGTCGATGTCCTCGGAGGCATAGTCTAGCATGTCGGTTAAGTCCTCAACAGTGGCTACCAAGTGGGTGGTGGGTGGGACGCAAAATTCCCCACTCATAGCCCCTAGTTCGGGATGGGCGTAGTTCAGAGGTGATACTTACGTAATGACGAGCGATCGCATTAGGTCCAGAGCCTCGTTTAGGAGCGAAGGCTGGACGGGTGACCGAGGATCTGCGGAGCTGGGCATGGTGAACGCCGCCTGACAGTGCTCAATGAACGTAGGCCCCGAGAGTTTGGAGTTAGCATCCAGAGGTGAGTCCGGCTTCCCGATAACAGGGAGAGTCCTGCTTGATTCCAGTCTTGCCGGTAATATAGTCACTTCTGGGTCTCCGTCAGGGAGCTTCGTAGTAGGAGAGGGTCCGGCAAGGTTCATACTTCCGCCTTCGGACAGGGTGGTCCGCTCTGGATCTAAGGCCGGGGCGGGAACGATAGTTGATTCTTGAACGGATCCTGATGGTGGTTCTGACAGGTTTCCTTCTTGTAGATGAGGAACGGCGGTCGAGGCCGAGAACCCTTCAAAGATCAAATCTCCTCGGATATCGACGATGTAGTTCAGGCTTCCGAACCTGATCTGATGACCATGGGCGTAGCTATCAATCTGTTCGAGGTGACCAACTGAATTGGCATGCAGAGCGAAGCCGCCAAACACAACAAGTTGACCAGGGAGGAAAGTTTCCCCGGAAGCAGCATCGAACGAGCCATCGAACCTTCTGCCGACGACACAGTGGAACTCTCAATGAAAGCACCAATGTCGGTGTCAAAACCGGCCGATCTTGGGTAGGGGGTCCCGAACTGTGCGTCTGAGGATCGAAGGTGAAAAGGGACAAAGGGGACACAATGTTTACCTAGGTTTGGTCCCTCTTAATGGAGGTAAAACCCTACGTCCTGCTTGATTGTCTTTGATGAGTATAGGGGTTACAAGAGTTGATCTACCTCGAGATCGTAATGCTAAACCCTAGCTGTCTAGCCTATGTGAATTCTGATAGCCTCTACGGACTAAACCCTCCGGTTTATATACACACCGGAGGGGCCTAGGGTTGTATAGAGTCGGTTTGTAGAGGAAGGAAATTACATATCCGGACATCAATCTTACCATCCACGCATAGGGGAGTCCTACCCGGACACGTGGGAAAGTTTTCCGCTTTATATCTTCACGGCCCATCAGTCCGGCCCACACCAAATAGCCCGGACATCCGAGGACCCCTTAATCCAGGACTCCCCCAGCCCTCGCCTTCAACACGGTCTTTCAACCATGTCACCTAAGTTCTCTCCTCCCCTGGTACATCGTGTTGTGCAGCCCATGTACATCTTCCTCGCACTGGTCCGCGACAACAACCGCTAGTGTGTTTTGGTTCACCGCCGCAAGGCCCTCGGATCCTCCATCAGTTGGCTTCGGGCGGGCAATGTCCACAAAGGGAGCCCCGTAAACACCCACACCAACTTCTGGGTTGTCCTTGGTCGCCTTTGACATGCTCCCCCAAGGTTGCACCAGCTTCGCCATTGTATTAGTTCCTGCAATCGTCGTGGATCACCGATCTGGTGGTCGAGCATGGTCAGGTGGAATCAAGGTTTAAGATGCTCCTCTACACCAAACCTATGGCGCCTTAAGTAATCCAGAGTGTTCCATTCCTTGGATGAGATGTTAGGTTTTGTGCCTCCTTGAATTCTGGTCGTCGTGTAGATCTTTTCAATATGCTCCAAGCTGACACCAACGCGGGTGCAGAGCCCTAGCAAAGAAGGGTGTCGGGGGAAACGACACCTATGGGACCACGAGGATCCCTTCTACAGTTGGCCGGCGCGGGGCTGTGCAAAGAGCAGGTCTGGTGGTCAGTACGAGGGGGATTTTACCCAGGTTTGGGCCGCAAGGATGCGTAATACCCTAGTCCTGCTTTGGTGTATATTTGAGTGTTCTTGAGTTCTTGAACTAGCTGCGGTGCATGCCTAGCCCAAAGGTCCGAATCCTTCCTCGGTATGCCTCGGGCCTCCTTTTATAGGTTAAAGGGGTCACCACAGTGGCACATGATAACCCACAAGTATAGGGGATCAATTGTAGCCTCTTTCGATAAGTAAGAGTGTCGAACCCAATGAGGAGCTAAAGGTAGAACAAATATTCCCTCAAGTTCTATCGACCACCGATACAACTCTACGCACGCTTAACGTTCGCTTTACCTAGAACAAGTATGAAACTAGAAGTACTTTGTAGGTGTTTTGGATAGGTTTGCAAGAATATAAAGAGCACGTAAATAAAAACTAGGGGTTGTTTAGATAAAGACACAATAAAGTTAGTATAGCGAGTGTGGAAAAGTGGTGGTAGGAGTTGCGAAATTGTCCCTAAGCAATTGACTACGTTACTAGACCGATAGCAAGTTTTATGTGGGAGAGGTCACTGCTAGCATGTCATCCCTGACTTGGAATTCTATGCACTTATGATTGGAACTATTAGCAAGCATCCGCAACTACTAACGTTCATTAAGGTAAAACCCAACCATAGCATTAAGATATATTGGTCCCTCTTCAATCCCGTGTGCATCAATTTCTATGCTAGGTTGAAGCTTCTGTCACTCTTGCCCTCCAATACATAGTCCTATCAACATACAACTAACCCTATGGTGTGATCCACGCGCGCGCTCATATGATGGGCACCAAAGGACAGCAACATAACCACAAGCAAATTAAACCAATCATAGCAATTCACCAATTACCGATAGGACAATGAAAATCTACTCAGACATCATAGGATGGCAACACATCATTGGATAATAATATGAAGCATAAAACACCATGTTCAAGTAGAGGGTACATCGGGTTGCGGGAGAGTGGACCACTGTAGATAGATGGGAGAAGGTGATGAAGATTTTGGTGAAGATGACAGAGGTGTTGGTGTAGATTGCGGTGATGATGATGGCCCCGGCGGCACTCCGGCGCCATCGGAAGCGAGGGGGAGAGAGCCCCCCTCCTTCTCCTTCTCCTTGGCCATCTCCCTAGGTGGGAGAAGGGTTCTCCCTCTGGTCCTTGGTCTCCATGGCATGGGAGTGGCAAGAGCCCCTCCGAGATTGGATTTGTCTCTCTGTCTCTCTCTGTTTCTGCGTTCCCTGATTCTGGCCTTTCACCGTTTCTTATATTCCCGGAGATCCGTAACTCCGATTGGGCAGAAATTTGGACACGATTTTTATCCGGATATTGGCTTTCTTGCGGTGAAAGAAGGGCACCAACCGCCTTATGGGGTGGCCACGAGGGCCCAGGGCGCGCCCCTCACCCTCATGGGCCCCTCGGGCATCGTCTCGCGTTGATTCCACTTCCCAAAATTCACATATATTCCAAAAAAATCTCCGTCAGTTTTTATCCCATTTGGACTCCGTTTGATATGGATTTTCTGCGAAACAAAAAACATGCAACAAACAGGAACTGGCACTGGGCACTGGATCAATATGTTAGTCCCAAAAATAGTATAAAAATTTGCCAAAAGTATGTAAAAGTTGTAGAATATTGGCATGGAACAATCAAAAATTATAGATACGACGGAGATGTATCAGCATCCCCAAGCTTAATTCCTGCTCGTCCTCGAGTAGGTAAATGATAAAAATATAATTTTTGATGTGGAATGCTACCTAGCATAATCTTGATCATGTAACCTAATGATGGCATGAACATTAAGACACGAGTGATTCAAAGCAATAGTCTATCATTTGACATTAAGACAATAATACTTCAAGCATACTAATAAAGCAATCATGTCTTTTCAAAATAACATGGTCAAAGAAAGTTATCCCTACAAAATCATATGGTCTGGCTATGCTCCATCTTCACCACACAAAATATTCAAATCATGCACAAGCCCGATGACAAGCCAAGCAATTGTTTCATACTTTTGATGTTCTCAAACCTTTTCAACTTTCACGCAATACATGAGTGTGAGCCATGGATATAGCACTATAGGTGGAATAGAGTATGATGGTGGAGGTTGTGTGGAGAAGACAAAAAAGGAGAAAGTCTCACATTGACGCGACTAATCAACGGGCTAGGGAGATGCCCATCAATTGATGTCAATGCGAGGAGTAGGGATTGCCATGCAACAGATGCACTAGAGCTATAAGTGTATGAAAGCTCAAAAAGAAACTAAGTGGGTGCGCATCCAACTCGCTTGCTCACGAAGACCTAGGGCATTTTGAGGAAGCCCATCATTGGAATATACAAGCCAGGTTCTATAATGAAAAATTCCCACTAGTATATGAAAGTGACAAAATAAGAGACTCTCTATATGAAGAACATGGTGCTACTCTGAAGCACAAGTGTGGTAAAAGGATAGTAACATTGTCCCTTCTCTCTTTTCTCTCATTTTTTTATTTTTTTTAATTTTTTTGTGGGCTTCTTTGGCCTCTCTTTTTTATTTGGGCTTCTTTGGCCTCTCTTTTTTTAAGTCCGGAGTCTCATCCCGACTTGTGGGGGAATCATAGTCTCCATCATCCTTTCCTCACTGGGGCAATGCTCTAATAATGATGATAATCACACTTTTATTTACTTACAACTCAATATTACAACTCGATGTCTAGAACAAAGTATGACTCTATATGAATGCCTCCGGCGGTGTACCGGGATGTGCAATGATCTAGCATAGCAATGACATCAAAACGGACAAGACCTTAAAACATCATGCTAGCTATCTTACGATCATGCAAAGCAATATGACAATGATGCTCAAGTCATGTATATGATGATGATGGAAGTTGCATGGCAATATATCTCGGAATGGCTATGGAAATGCCATGATAGGTAGGTATGGTGGCTGTTTTGAGGAAGATATAAGGAGGCTTATGTGTGATAGAGAGTATCGTATCACGGGGTTTGGATGCACCAGCGAAGTTTGCACCAACTCTCGAGGTGAGAAAGGGCAATGCACGGTACCGAAGAGCCTACCAATGATGGAAGGGTGAGAGTGCGTATAATCCATGGACTCAACATTAGTCATAAAGAACTCACATACTTATTGCAAAAATCTATTAGCCATCAAAACAAAGTACTACGTGCATGCTCCTAGGGGGATAGATTGGTAGGAAAAGACCATCGCTCGTCCCCGACCGCCACTCATAAGGAAGACAATCAATAAATACCTCATGCTCCGACTTCGTTACATAACGTTTCACCATACGTGCATGCTACTGGAATCACAAACTTCAACACAAGTATTTCTACAATCCACAACTATCCACTAGCATGACTCTAATATCACCATCTTTATATCACAAAACTATTGCAAGGAATCAAACATATCATATTCAGTGATCTACAAGTTTTATGTAGGGTTTTATGACTAACCATGTGAATGACCAGTTCTTGTCATCTCTCTAAATAGATATAAGTGAAGCAAGAGAGTTTAATTCTTTATACAAAAGATATGCCCATGCTCTAACAAATATAAGTGAAGCAAAAGAGCATTCTACAAATGGCGATTTTCTATGTGAAGAGAAACAGGCAATCCAAACTTCAAATGATATAAGTGAAGCACATGAAGAATTCTATAAAGCCATACTCAAAAAATATAAGTGAAGTGCAATGAGCATTCTATAAACCAACCAAGGACTATCTCATACCAGCATGGTGCATTAAATGAAAGTGAAACTAAATGCAAAAGACGCTCCAAGATTTGCACATATCGCATGAACGAAACGAATCCGAAAACATACCGATACTTGTTGAAGAAAGATGGGATGCCTTACGGGTCATCCCCAAGCTTAGATGCTTGAGTCTCCTTGAATATTTACTTGGGGTGCCTTGGGCATCCCCAAGCTTGAGCTCTTGCCTCTCCTCCTTCTCCTCACATCGAGACATCCTCGATCTTCGAACACTTCATCCACACAAAACTCAACAGAAAGTTCGGTAAGATCCGTTAGTATAATAAAGAAAATCACTACTCTAAGTACTGTTGCAAACCAATTCGTATTTTTTTCATTTTATCTACTGTAATATAACTTTTACATGGCTTAATCCACTGATAGAAATTGATAGTTTCATCAAAACAAGCAAACTATGCATCAAAAACAGAATCTGTCTTAAACAGGACAGTCTATAGTGATCTGAACATTCACCATACTTCTAGTACTCCAAAAATTCTGCCAAAATTAGGGAAAAAAATTGTATAGAAAGACAGTGCAAAAAGTTTCAGAACTGTTTGACTTCCAGTAAAAAATGTAAAATCGCGCACTACAGCCGAAGTTTCTGTTTTGTACCGCACAAACCAACAAGCAATGTAAAAACATCCTAAAGGCAAACCTTGGCACATTATTTTTATTTTTAAACTTTATAAAAGCACACAACAGAAATAAATGACTCTCTAAAACTTCCGGGTTGTCTCCCTGGCAGCGCTTTCGTTAAAGCCATTAAGCTAGGCATATAGTGCTGAAGTAATGGATCCACCCGGATCCCAAGGTATATCAAAGCCAATTTTAATTAACAATGATTTGGCATTTAGTAGTGAGCACAAAGTAAAATATATCATACAACAACGAAGTCTAACTCTCTTCCTATGCATCGGCATGTCATAAAAGAACAATTCATGCACACATAGTAAAGGCCAATGCATAGTATAAACGGTTTCTTGCAATTTTATCTTGTTGGAAACATGGAGAGGCGGAGATGTAGTTCCTCTCTCATAATAATTGCAAGTAGGAGCAGCAAGCACATGCATATTATATTTATCAAAATCATCATGTGTAGTAGTAAAACACAACCCATCAATATAATCCTTAATAAGGGCAAACTTCTCCGATATAGTGTAGTCGGAAGAATTCAAAAAGATAATATGACTATCATGCGTGGGTGCAATAGCAACAATTTCATGTTTAACATAAGGAACTATAGCAAGTTCATCTCCATAAGCATAATTCATATTGGCATCTTGGCCACAAGCATAGCAAGCATCATCAAAAAGGGATATTTCAAAAGAATCAACGGGATCATAACAATCATCATAGCAATCATCCTTCGGTAATAATGAAGGGACATTAAACAATGTATGAGTTGGAGGGTTACTCTCATTAGAAGGTGGGCACGGGTAGCTAATCCGCTCTTCCTCCTTTTGTTCTTCGCTCTCCTCATCATCTTTTTCATCCAGTGAGCTCACAGTTTCATCAATTTCTTCTTCCATATACTCCTGCAAAATGTTAGTCTCTTCTTGGACAGAGGAGGAGTCCTCAAGAAATGGTTTAACATAGGCATGAGAAACATAATTATCATAACAATATTTAAGTATGGCAAAATATTCAGATTTGTAAAGAGTAGCATCATACGTTTCAATCAAAGAAGCAATTTCATAAGCACCCTTAAAAGCAACAAATTCTTCAATTTGTTGAACATCATAGTAATTATAAACACCCTTAGCATACGAAGATACGATTCCATTATCACTAAACTCACATTGGTAGGGAAGGTGTTTCTTAGGGTTTTCAGAACAACAAGTAACATCATATATTTCACATAAATTCCAAGCATAGCATTGCAAACCATGGATTTGATCCAGTAAAAGTTTCCCTTTTTGAGATAAGCGGTGTCGCACATAACAAGCATGCTCACCTAAAGATTTTCCCTCAACTAAGCTAGTTGGGGTTTCAGCACGAGCACAAAGGGATCGAAGATGATCCAAGTAAAAAGCTTCAGGAGTGTGATAGATTTTGAGTGGTTCTTCAACCATTGGTGTAGTAGGTACAACTAATTTTTTTGGTATTTCGTGTTCCATATCCATAACTAAAGATAGAAAACAAGAGAACAAAATAAAAACTACTTAGTGATAAAGCAAACAAGCACACACGAAAATATTCACCCCACGCTATAACTCCCCGGCAACAGCGCCAGAAAAAGGTCTTGATAACCCACAAGTATAGGGGATCAATTGTAGCCTCTTTCGATAAGTAAGAGTGTCAAATCCAATGAGGAGCTAAAGGTAGAACAAATATTCCCTCAAGTTCTATCGACCACCGATACAACTCTATGCATGCTTAACGTTCGCTTTACCTAGAACAAGTATGAAACTAGAAGTACTTTGTAGGTGTTTTTGGATAGGTTTGCAAGAATATAAAGAGCACGTAAATAAAAACTAGGGGTTGTTTAGATAAATACACGATAAAGTTAGTATAGCGAGTGTGGAAAAGTGGTGGTAGGAGTTGCAAAATTGTCCCTAAGCAATTGACTACGTTACTAGACCGATAGCAAGTTCTATGTGGGAGAGGCCACTGCTAGCATGTCATCCCTGACTTGGAATTCTATGCACTTATGATTGGAACTATTAGCAAGCATCCGCAACTACTAACGTTCATTAAGGTAAAACCCAACCATAGCATTAAGATATATTGGTCCCCCTTCAATCCCGTATGCATCAATTTCTATGCTAGGTTGAAGCTTCTGTCACTCTTGCCCTCCAATACATAGTCCTATGAAAATACAACTAACCCTATGGTGTGATCCACGCGCGCGCTCATATGATGGGCACCAAAGGACAGCAACATAACCACAAGCAAATTAAACCAATCATAGCAATTCACCAATTACCGATAGGACAATGAAAATCTACTCAGACATCATAGGATGGCAACACATCATTGGATAATAATATGAAGCATAAAACACCATGTTCAAGTAGAGGGTACAGCGGGTTGCGGGAGCGTGGACCGCTATAGATAGATGGGGGAAGTTGATGAAGATGTTGGTGAAGATGACGGAGGTGTTGGTGTAGATTGTGGTGATGATGATGGCCCCATCGGCACTCCGGCGCCACCGGAAGCGAGGGGGAGAGAGCCCCCCTCCTTCTCCTTCTTCCTTGGCCTTCTTCCTAGGTGGGAGAAGGGTTCTCCCTCTGGTCCTTTGTCTCCATGGCATGGGAGGGGCGAGAGCCCCTCCGAGATTGGATCTGTCTCTCTGTCTCTCTCTGTTTTTGCGTTCCCTGATTCTGGCCTTTCACCGTTTCTTATATTCCCAGAGATCCGTAACTCTGATTGGGCTGAAATTTGGACACGATTTTTATCCGGGTATTGGCTTTCTTGCGACGAAAGAAGGGCACCAACCGCCTTACGGGGTGGCCACGAGGGCCCAGGGCGCGCCCCTCACCCTCGTGGGCCCCTCGGGCATCGTCTCGCATTGATTCCACTTCCCAAAATTCACATATATTCCAAAAAAATTCTCCGTCAGTTTTTATCCTGTTTGGACTCCGTTTGATATGGATTTTCTGTGAAACAAAAACATGCAACAAACAGGAACTGGCACTGGGCACTGGATCAATAAGTTAGTCCCAAAAATAGTATAAAAAGTTGCCAAAAGTATGTAAAAGTTGTAGAATATTGGCATGGAACAATAAAAAATTATAGATACAATAGAGACGTATCAGCACACAGGAGGTGGAAAGTATATACAGTGTACAAGCTTATCGCCTGACATCACAGGACAAAACGCATTTAATGCGCTACTTAGGTGTCCTCTTGCTTTATCGGGGACGGCAACGAAGCCCGTCCCGTCCGTCGCTACCTCGCCTTGCTTCGACACGCGTCCTCGCCAACGAGGCATGCAAGGCCATGCAGGCTGGCAGGTTGCTGAGCTGGCGCGGTGGCAGGGTCTTCACAAAGATCTGCATGCCACCACGCAGGTGCTTGACTAGTTGGTCTAGAAGACATGCCCTGCCATGTGGGCACTTGCCTAGTTGGTGGGTCGGCCGCTGAGCTGGGTCAGCGACGGGGCGGGAAAGCCTTCCCGCGATCTTGCTGATATCCCCGGCAAGGGTCTTGCCGGGGCCTTGCGGGCGCCCTCGGCAAGGATCTTGCCGGTGCCTTGTGGGTATCTTCAGCAGGAGCCTTGCCGGGGCCTCGTGGGCGTCCTCGGCAAGGAGCCTCGCTGGTGCCTTCGGCAAGAGCCTTGCCGGGGCCTCGTGGGCATCCTTGGCAAGGAGCCTTGCCGGTGTCTTGTCTTCTGGTTCTCATCTAGGCCTCGCAGGCCTTTTGTCTTCACAAAGATCTGCAGGCCACCAAGCAGGCGCCTCCCGAGCCTTGGTCCCAATGTTGTCGATGGTGTCGGAACTCTCAGGTTCAAGGGTGGCGGCCTTGCTGGTGTTGGGTAAGTTGCCCCGGCAAGGCTCTCGTCGGGGCTACGTGGGCCGCCCCGGCAAGGCCCTTGCCGGGGGAAGCCCACCTTGTCGCTTTGCTCTTCGGGCCTCTGGCTTGGGTGCTTGCCTTGGCAGTCTCGCGTCTTTGCTTCCTCTGCCCCGCCAAGCATGGCCGCAGGCGCGGCTACGACTGCCCGTGCACAAGTAAAGGGGTACAGAAGGGCCCCTACTTTTGTACACCGACAGGAGCCCCTGGGCCTGGGCCACACATAAGCGCAGAGCATTGTTGGGCCAGGCCCAGAACGGTGCGCGGGCAGACGTGGCAGAGTTTTTACTGTCGTAACTCCTTCGCCAGTTGCGTTTACCCATGACCCGCATTGAATGCGCGACGTGGGGGGCGTGCGTGGAGCGGTTGCTGCCCGCTTGCATCACGTCATGGTAAATGGTAAACAGGCGGCCCGCGTCTTCCCCATAAAAAGGAAAAACTGCAGGGGCACTGCTCATTTACCCCCTGCGCCTTTTCCAATCTCGGAACTGTTGTTCCCCTCTTATTCCTCAAGCGCAATACCGAAGCTCTCGCCTCTGCTCGCCACCGCCGCGCCTCCATTGCCCTTGATCCCTCATCCCTTCTCAGCCGCCATGGAACCCAAGGCCAGCAAGGGCAAGGGAGCGGCCAAGGACGCCGGGGAGAAGGAGGCGCCGGAGAGCGAATTGGCGGCGCTTTGAATGCAGCGCGCCCTCTTCTCATCGACGGTCAATGCGCTCACCCTCAGGGACATGTTCAGGCCCCTGTGGGGAAGGGAGACGTCGGGGCACCCTGCTACGTGCATCATCCCCGCCGCCTTCGCCGAGGCCGGTCCAAACCGGTACCCCTTCTTCGTCGATTACTTCTCCTGTGGGCTCTGCCCTCCTTTCTCTGATTTCTTCAATGATATCATGCACACCTACTGCTTCCACCTTCTGGATTTCACGCTGAACGCCGTGGCGTGCATGGCCTTCTTCGCTCACCTTTGTGAGGGCTTCGCCGGAGTACTGCCCAACACGGTGCTCTTCCGTCACTACTTCACCCCTCGCATCCAACCAGGGGTGCCATTTCTGGCTGCATCACTTGGATTCCGAGGACCCAGAACAAGGGCACGTACCCGGAGGGCGCCCAGAAGGAGAGGTGGGAAGAGTGGCGGGGCCGGTGGTGCTGGAATGAAGAGATAGATCCGCAGGAGTTCTGCTGGGTCCGCCGGAGTCCGCCGGTCCGTCGCAAGGACTGGGGCGATCTCGACGCCAACGACAAGAAGCTCACGGTTGCCACCACCAGGATCCATCGCCTCACTTCAGCCGGGCTCACCCTTGAGATGATTGGGGATAACTTCATCCACCATTGGATCGCCCCACTGCACAACAAGGGGAGGCCGGCCTGGGACTTTAGGAACGCGGCGACGTCATGAGGCTCCGCCCAGGCCTGAAGCACAACTTCACGGTGCTGCAGCATGCCCATCTCTGCCAGAGGCTCTTTCAGCTCAAGGTGGACGAGGCTGGCGGGGTCGAGAGGACCGGCAAGGCCGAGAAGGCCGAGAAGGCCGGCAAGGCCGAGAAGACCGGCAAGGCCATCAAGGCCGTCAAGGCCGACGGATCTCTGTTTGGGTTGCCAACGGGAGTGGTCCCGTTGAGAAACAACTCTCGCCAGACCGCCATCATCGCCATGATGCCGGAATTCAACGTGCATGGCCTCGATCCGAGCTGGGCCGAGCCGGAAGCAGAGCGGGTGCAGGCCTTCTTCGACAACCTGTCAGAGAAGTACGTTCGTGACGAGCCACTGCTTGTCCATGACACCACCAAGGCGGAGCTGGAGTACATCGCCGCCAGGGCGGAGGAGGCAGCACTCGCCAAGGAGGCCGGCAGCATCGACACCATGGAGGACGAGGCCGACACGGCCGCAGAAGAGAAAGAGCTCGCCGAATGGGCGGGAGCCACCGGGGAAGCCAGTAGCGCCGGCGCCGGGGCTCCCCTTGTTGAAGACGTGGTCGAGGAATCGACCGAAGAGGAGACCGAGACGGAAGACTCAACGGCCTCGGGGAGGAAACGGGTCCTGCGGTGGGCTAGCTCCGGCGAGCCGGTCCGGCCCGGCAGGACCACGCAGCGGCAACTGGCCCAGGCGCAGCCCGTGCAACGGACGAGGGCTGCGGCAGCAAAGGAGGTAGCGGTTGCTGCCTCCTCTTCATCCAAGCGGCCCAGAACTCCATCCCCTTCTCCTCCCCTCGCGGATGCCGGCCTTGAGGCCGACTTTGATCTTGGGTCCTTTAGCCCGAAGAGCAAGAGGAGGCCAGCGGAGGAAGAGGTGGAGGACGAGTAAGTATTTTGCCTCTTATCATCTCCTGATCCTCCGCCCGCCTGTGCCATCTTTCTTTATCTTGACTCCATCTTCATAGGGATACGGAGACGCTGGCCCAGAGGGCGGCGAAGAGGGCCAAAGCTTCGATGGGCGACAAGCCCCCGGTGAGTGCTCAGCGCACGCCGGTGGTGGTGGAGATCAGCCTGGACAACAGCCCTCGACGCAGCTCCCGTCTCAGCCCCCAGCGTAAGTTTATTACCCACTCATCGGTGGGCGTTGGGGTACGAATCTTTGGTGCTGACCTTGTTGGGTTTGCAGGAGGAGAGCGGCAGCAGGAGGAGTCACTGAGGGCCACTCCCAACACGCCGTCCCCATCGACCACACCGCCCAGAGGGGCATCCCCAGCAAGGGCATCTACCGACGAGCCCACGCACATGGAGGAAGAGGAGGCGAGCTTGGGCGCTAGCGGCTCCGTCCCGGCCACGAACGTTGGCGGGGAGTGAACTTCTTCTCAGCTTGGCACAGGTAAGCGGCCTGCCTCCTGTCCCTGTTTTTCCTTCTTTCTTCTTTTTTTGCTTTAGTTCTAAACTTTGGTCTTGGCCTTGCTTCATTTTCCTTTCTGGTTTCTAGACCCTCCTTCGATGGATCAGGAGGATATCGACACCGTCATCGAGGAGATCGCCAGGGATGCCGAAGCCGAGGTCGCCAAGGTCGCGGCTGGGGAAGCCGCCAAGTCCGCCGCCGAGGAGGCCGCCAAGGGGCCTGCCGAGGGGGCTGCCAAGGATTCCGCCGAGGAGGAGGTGGCCAACGACCAACCTTCCTCCCCTGCAGCCCCCGCCCCGAGCAAGTACTTGAGGGTGGGCGACGACTTGTTCGTTCGCCTCCCAGGGATGGCGGGCAGCAAAGCGCCAGCCGAAGGGGAGGTGTTCGACGACGAGGCTCTCACCACCGCCGGGCTCCAGGTTGTTGACGAACCGAGCGTCGGCGATGACGACTCTCAGGAGGAGCAGCTTCTCCAAGCCATGGGCGCCAACTTCTAGAAGCTCTAGGTGCTCCACCGTGCCCGCCAAGACAAGGTGAAATCCAGAATGGCGGCGGTGGACAAGGCGGAGGCAGATTTTGAGGAGCGCGTCACTCAGACGCAAGCCTGGTTCGGCGAGGCCCGGGATGAACTAAGGGCTGCCCAGGGTGAGCTGGAGGAGTGCAAGCGAGACCTTGTCCTGAAGCAGGCCGACATCGAGAAGGCTCCGGAGGTGGCGAAGGAGCAGGCTGCCAAGGACGAGGCTGCCCGGCAGCAGCAGCAGGCCCTGCTAAATAGCTAGGAGGAAGACCTCGCTGCTCGTGAGCAGGCGCTTGCCGCCACGCTCCGTGGCAAGGACGAGGAAATCAAGAAGATCGTCGTGCAGCAGACCTAGGAGCTGGAGCAGAGGCATAAAGATGCACTCAATGCTCTGGCCCGGGACCATGCCGGCGAGGTGGAGAAGCTGGAGCTGGAGCGGGATGGGCTGAAGAAGGAGATCTCGGAGCTAACGAAGGAGAGGGACACGGCCAACCGCACTCTAGCAGATTCGCAGGTCGCCATCTCCGACAAGGCCAAGCTGCTCCGAGGCCAACAACTCCATCAATGACCTGAAGCAGAAACTGGACGGCTTGGAGAGGACGCTTTTAGAGGCCAAGGCCTGTGAGGAGACCCTGAACAAGGCCCTGGAGGACGAGAGGCGGCTGCGGAGCGATGATGCTACCGCCCACAAGGATCACGTGAACAGCGTAAACCTCTGGATCAGCCGCCTCGTCGACATTGCGGAGAGGCTCACCATGCAGCTGGCCGCCATGGGCATGCCGAACTTCAGGTACTCCCCGGAGGCGAACATAAGCCCTAATGCCAGGCTGACCTTGTTCTTCGAGGGCGTCCTCGAAGCCCTGGAGCAGCTCCTCTCCAACCGAGCAGTTTATCTGGCCAACGAGTTCCGGAGGCTCCGCCGGGGCGCCCTGACCAAGCTTCTCACCAAGGTGGCATTCTGGAACCCCAGCATCGACTTCACCGATGCACTGGAGAGCTTGCCGGAGGATGCGAACCTCGCGGCACTCGAGGAGCGTATCGAGCCCGTCATCAGCTGCGTCGATGGGGTCAAGAGGGTGGAGGGCCAGCGCCGAGACTAGGCACCCCATTTCTCATTGCCGCTGCGAGTTCATGACCAAGACAATTTTATCTTAAGTTAAAACCGCAGCAACCATTGATGTAATATAACTCTGCAGTACTCTGAAGTGATGCATGCTATCTTCCTGTCTGGTCATTCTTTGTATGTACATACCCTACGCTTAGTTGGATAGGTTTGCCGGCGCGTAAACCCAAACCGCGGCGCTTTGAGGACGGATCCTTAGCGGCCTGCCGGGCATGCTTGCTGCCGGGCAAGCCACCTTGCCATTCTTGGCGCAGCCGCTTGAACTGTTGAGCGGACTTGAAACAGAGCAAGGGCGTTGCCAATAGCAGAAGGGCTCCCTTGCGTGCAGGTTTTCCATACAAGGAACAAAACCTTTCGAGGAGAATAGCTCTATAAAAAGGAAATTGCTCAAGGTTTTTGCGTGACTTAGCTTTTTCCTCACCACGCGAATGGTTGCCGCAGCCGTAGACAACGCTGCTCGCTCGTCCCACCTTCCTTCTTGGAGCCATGGTGATGAAGAAGACTGCTACACTAACTACCAGACCAGATTTTCGCAACTGCGCCCCCTACCTGGCGCGCCAAAGATGTCGGGGGAAACGACACCTATGGGACCACGAGGATCCCTTCTACGGTTGGCGAGCGTGGGGCTGTGCAAAGAGCAGGCTTGGTGGTCAGTACGAGGGGGATTTTACCCAGGTTCGGGCCACAAGGATGCGTAATACCCTAGTCCTGCTTCGGTGTATATTTGAGTGTTCTTGAGTTCTTGAACTAGCTGCGGTGCATGCCTAGCCCAAAGGTCCGAATCCTTCCTCAATATGCCTCGGGCCTCCTTTTATAGGTCAAAGGGGTCGCCACAGTGGCACACAGGAGGTGGAAAATAGTGTACAAGCTTATCGCCTGACATCACAGGACAAAATGCATTTAATGCGCTACTTAGGTGTCCTCTTGCTTTATCGGGGATGGCAACGAAGCCCGTCCCGTCCGTCGCCACCTCGCCTTGCTTCGACGCGCGTCCTGGCCAACGGGGCATGCAAGGCCATGCAGGCTGGCAGGTTGCTGAGCTGGCGCGGTGGCAGGGTCTTCACGAAGATCTGCATGCTACCACGCAGGTGCTTGACTACTTGGTCTAGAAGCCACGCCCTGCCACGTGGGCACTTGCCTAGTTGGTGGGTCGGCCGCTGAGCTGGGTCGGCGACGGGGCGGCAAAGCCTTGCCGCGATCTGGCTGATATCCCCGGCAAGGGTCTTGCCGGGGCCTTGCGGGCGCCCTCGGTAAGGATCTTGCTGGGGCCTTGTGGGTATCTTCGGCGGGAGCCTTGCCGGGGCCTCGTGGGCGTCCTCGGCAAGGAGCCTCACTGGTGCCTTCGGCAAGAGCCTTGCCGGGGCCTCGTGGGCGTCCTCGGCAAGGAGCCTTGCTGGTGTCTTGTCTTCTGGTTCTCATCTAGGCCTCGCAGGCCTTTTGTCTTCACAAAGATCTGCAAGCCACCAAGCAGGCGCCTCCCGAGCCTTGGTCCCAATGTTGTCGATGGTGTCGGAACTCTCAGGTTCAAGGGTGGCGGCCTTGCTGGTGTTGGGTAAGTTGCCCCGGCAAGGCTCTTGCCGGGGCTACGTGGGCCGCCCTGGCAAGGCCCTTGCCGGGGGAAGCCCATCTTGTCGCTTTGATCTTCGCGCCTCTGGCTTGGGTGCTTGCCTTGGCAGTCTCGCGTCTTTGCTTCCTCTGCCCCGCCAAGCATGGCCGCAGGCGCGGCTACGACTGCCTGTGCACAAGTAAAGGGGTACAGAAGGGCCCCTACTTTTGTACACCGACAAAGGGGCGGACAAGGTTGCAACAGGTCCATACCACACCCAGGAGGGCATGGCAATATCACCAGGCAACAGTCGTGGCGGCGGCGGGGCATCGGGCGTCGCCCCTGGGTGGCCTAACCCTAGCATGACGAGCCTAACCCTAGCATGACGAAAAAACGCATATGATCTTTTCGATTGCCCTTGTTCAATTTGTTGAGACATGTATACTAGAGCCCTAACAAACAGGCCAAGCTTGGCAGCATGGGTTTACCAAAACCGCGGTAATCTAAATCGTCGGCACTTAAATGACTAGGCAATTATCACTGCCATGTTGATTTTTTTTTAAAGATACCTTTTTCTGAAAACACGATACTGGGAATAGTATGATTTACAAAACTGTGGTATTTGTAGATGGTAAACACATCGGAATTTCCCAAACCGTGGTTTAGAAAAAAAAACACGGGGCTAGGAGCAGAGAAGAGAAGTCAATCGGAAGAATCGTAAAAGCCTGGAGCTATCTTGGGAACTAAAAAAGAATCGGAATGGGAAGTATTTATTTCTTTCTTTAAATACTCTAAAAAAACAAGCTGCCAACCGCGGCCTTGGAGTTTTGAAAAGAAAAATACGACGATGAGTGTTTTCAACAGAAAATTGTGACAAGATGATAAACATGGGTATACGCCTTAACCTTTTCTTTATATTATAGTGCACATCGATTAATTTATGGTGAATAAACCCTAGAGGGTTGATATTATGTATTCTTTAGTTCTTTCATCAACTCAGATTTTGGAGCCCAAAATATCACAATCATGAAAGCAAACAGATTTTGACAAAAAGAAGCTTAATGTACATCATCAGTAGAGAGAATAGACAAAAAGGACACTACGGTAGAACAGGACATCTGATCTGAGCACATGCGTGACAAACATGTAGAGCAGGTATCCCTCGTCTGATTTCTTGAATGTTTTAATCTGATTCTCGAAATGAAAATTTGAAAAATAAAAAATAGTGCACATCGATTAATTTATGGTGAATAAACCCTAGAGGGTTGATATTATGTATTCTTTAGTTCTTTCATCAACTCAGATTTTGGAGCCCAAAATATCACAATCATGAAAGCAAACAGATTTTGACAAAAAGAAGCTTAATGTACATCATCAGTAGAGAGAATAGACAAAAAGGACACTACGGTAGAACACGACATCTGATCTGAGCACATGCGTGACAAACATGTAGAGCAGGTATCCCCCGTCTGATTTCTTGAATGTTTTAATCTGATTCTCGAAATGAAAATTTGAAAAATAAAAAATAGTGCACATCGATTAATTTATGGTGAATAAACCCTAGAGGGTTGATATTATGTATTCTTTAGTTCTTTTTTTTGCGCATAATGTATTCTTTAGTTCTTTCATCAACTCAGATTTTGGAGCCCAAAATATCACAATCATGAAAGCAAACAGATTTTGACAAAAAGAAGCTTAATGTACATCATCAGTAGAGAGAATAGACAAAAAGGACACTACGGTAGAACACGACATCTGATCTGAGCACATGCGTGACAAACATGTAAAGCAGGTACCCCCGTCTGATTTCTTGAATGTTTTAATCTGATTCTCGAAATGAAAATTTGAAAAATAAAAAATAAACCCTAGAGGGTTGATATTATGTATTCTTTAGTTCTTTTTTTTGCGCATAATGTATTCTTTAGTTCTTTCATCAACTCAGATTTTGGAGCCCAAAATATCACAATCATGAAAGCAAACAGATTTTGACAAAAAGAAGCTTAATGTACATCATCAGTAGAGAGAATAGACAAAAAGGACACTACGGTAGAACACGACATCTGATCTGAGCACATGCGTGACAAACATGTAAAGCAGGTACCCCCGGCTGATTTCTTGAATGTTTTAATCTGATTCTCGAAATGAAAATTTGAAAAATAAAAAATACGCCGTTGCCGGGGATCGAACCCGGGTCACCCGCGTGACAGGCGGGAATACTTACCACTATACTACAACGACTTTGTTGAATTTATTTCTATAGCTAGAAATAAAACCATAGGTCGACCACTGAACCTATCACACCGGCAAATTTTTTTTAGCACAGAAGCTGATATAAAGAGCATCAACAGAGGAGGCGATGCATTGAAAATCAAATAGATTACCAGCCACCAGGTCGGTGCTAATGTAAGCGTGAGAGTATTTACTGGCTCCCAGCTTGCACACATCAGGGGACTAAGATAAAGAGCCTTGTGAAGTTCTACCTCACACGACATCATCCTCCCGCCCTCTCCGGCTATAAAATCCCAACGGTGAAGCTTCCCCATCATGTAAACCATGTCCGTCTCCTCCACTCCCTGGTCACCGCTGCCTCCTCCTCATTCACTAGCCACCGGCTCCTAGTCACTTCATCGATGACAATGTTGTCGTGTCGGCCCGCAGGGTATTGGCTCGACAACGAGAGTATGCTTTCACAGTTGCCTCATCTCCCTGCGCTGCACTTCTTGTGGCTACCAGAACATTCTCCTCACGCCACGAGACATGGGACGACTGGTGTGGCGGCGGGCGTAGTGGACCTGTTGCCTCAGGCGCCATCGTCCAACGATAAGATTATATCATCGCCTTCGATGCCTCCCAACCTCCGCCCCGTCTCCTTTGAGACCGAGACCGAGACCTGGGACACAATCAGGGTCGTTATGGACCTCTCCGCCCGCAATGTGGAGCATCGCTGCCGCGAAGGACGCGCCTTCAGTAACGCTTAGGTCTTGTACAATGCAAGGTGCTTACGGAAGGTGTTTAGCAAAATAAACTAGGTTTTCCTTAAACGTCGGTGCTTATTTGTACTCCCTCCGTTACTAAATATAAGTCTTTTTAGAGATTCCACTATGAACTAGATACGGAGCAAAATGAGTGAACTACACTCTAAAATATGTCCAGATACATCTGTATGTAGTTTGTAGTGAAATCTCTAAAAAGACTTACATTTAGGAACGGAGGGAGTACATGCTAGACGCTTAATTAGGCGTCTTTCCTGTAGAAATAGACACCGGTGCTTCAGAAAAGACTTGGTTTATTTTTGTAAGCACCTTCCTAAGGATTTAGCATTGTACAAGGTCTTATGTCCTGCAAACGATGGCGGGGAGGAGGAGTGGCATATCACCCTCTCTTCGCTCGACGCTCTGAGGAGGAGTGGACGGTCATGCATAGCACGACCGTCGTTGGAGGCTCGATCTGCCGCTACACGACCACACCCGCTTCTACCTCGACGAGGACTAGATGACATTAGTCTTTGCATTGTATCTTGTGCCTGTTTTCTAAAAAGCACGCCCACCTTTGCATTCAGCCTGACTGCAACCATTATTGGATTATATCAACGGATTCATCGTAAGGTCTGCGAGAGAATTTGCACGATGCCTTTTTGGTTTGCTTGATGCTAGCTCTAATATACGCATTTTCTTAAAAAAACAACTCTAAGGGCATCTCCAACGACAATTTGTAATCCTACCGCATCCGTCCGCAAACATCGGGGACCAGTCCGCACACGTGAATGCGAGAGGCCGCCATCCAACTCTAGTCGTATACATTTTGACAGCATTTCAAACTAATCGGACAAAATTCGTTCAAACACGTCACGACGAATTTTCATTACATTTCGAACATCTAAAAAAAAGACCCGACCCTAAACCTATCTTACGGGGACGGCGCTCGACGTCCAAGCCCGTGTCGTCCTTCATTCACCGTCTTCACGACCACCGACGATAAGACCGATGAAGTGAAGGTGCGGTCTCCGGCAAGGAAGAGTAGAACACGGGAGACGGACCGGCCGACATGAGACACAAGGCAACACCACCTCACGTGGCCTACTCATTCCTCGGAGGACTCCGCGACCTGTCTGTAGTCGGTGGACGTGAGGTCCACAATGGGAATGGTGGCGCCGGTGCTGTCTTCGTCCTACCAGGCGGGCTGATGGTTCGTCGTCCGCATCTGACGTTGTTCTCCGCGATCGCCTACAAAAGCACCTCCGCGGAGGCCGCTTCATGGCGAGCGGCGGCTTGAGTGCGGACATGATCGTAGATGGCACCCTACTCCGCGACGAAGTTGGGGTCTGCCACGGCCTCCTTGCTCGCCCGCTCGCCGTTGATATGGCCCTTCGCCAATCGGTGCTGCTCCAGGAGGAACATGTTGTACCACTATTCCTCCTGCGCCTTTTGAAACACCGACGGAGGCGCCAGCGCAGGCTGCACCTCCGCCATGGCGGTGTTGTAGTGCGCATGCGCCTGCTCCATGATGAAGCCAGCGTGCACAGAAGGCGCGGGAGCCGGGGCGGTGTCGTTGGAGCTAGTCTCCATTGTGGTCTCATCCTCATCGTTGGAGACTTCGGGCGAGCTGGCCAGCAAGTCGGCCTTGATCCATCTGGCACGACGGCCAGGGCGGCTGTCGGCGTCCTGGAAACGGGGGTGCCCAGACTTGCCTGCCTGCGGCCCGTGGCGTGGCTTCATCAACGGCCCGGTACGGCCCAGCTTCAGCAGCAAGAACTCAAGACCCTCGCGAGGGGCCAAGCCTCGCGAGGCGGACGACATCAAGACCTCCCTAGGGGCGGCCTCGTCAGGCTGGCTCCCGAGGAGCGGAGATATCTATGCAGGGTGCACCTCGCGAGGTTCACGTGACGTGAGCCATGACGACCAAGGCCAGGCGGGTGCCAGTGGGCGCAATGTACCCGTTTCCTCTTTGGTGCTAAGGAGGCAAGCGCAGGCGCGGAGTCCCGAGGGATCAAGGAAAGGTTTCCATATCGGTGCAACAAGACCAAGACCGCCAGGACGGCAGGACGGAGGTCATCGCGGAGCCCACAACAGCGTCACCACCAGAGCCTTTGGCAGGCGAAGACTACTTTTGTCAAGATACCTTGTACTAGTTGTCTCCCTTCAAATTTGGTCGTTGTGGAATCCCTTCCCGCCTACATTTGGAAAGAGGACCAAGGCCACTATAAATAGGACCTAGCCACCACCGTAGCAAGGACGGATCAATTCCACCCGGACCACCTCACCAGCTGATCGAGCTCAAGAACACCTCACCTCCTGAGGATGTTCACCCACTGTATTAGTTCATCCTCGGCCCCTCGAGGCAATCCACCACAAAGCTGGACTAGGGTATTACACCGCAAGGTGGCCCGAACCAGGATAAATCTCGGTGTCCCTTGTTCTTTGGGTTCGTCAAGCTAGGCCGTGGGATCGTTGAGCGAGCAGGCTGGGGAAAGAGAGTCCTTCATGCGCACCCCAGAGTTCGAACCTCTCAAGGGTGTGCGGAACCCGTAATCCAACATTTGGCGCGCCAGGTAAGGGTGTGTCGAAGCTTCGCCTCTCCATCTGCTCCGCCTCCCGTCCGCTTTGTCTCTCCGTTCGGCTCTCATGGCAGGCACCGCACCTTCGGCTGGATCGACGGGCGCGCACGGAGGCGCCATGGGCCTCCGAGCCTTCACCCCTGCCTTACGACAAGTGCAGTGGTCACACCAGTTCAAGCCGGAGATGCCGCCTCGCTACGTTGGCACGGCGGACCCAGCGGCCTTCCTCCTGGCGTACGAGGAGGCCGTTCGGAAAGCCGGAGGTGACGACAAGGTCATGGCTAACTGGTTTCCAATGGCCCTCGCCGGCGTGCCGCGCGTCTGGCTGCTCAACCTGCCGGGATCTTCTATGGCCTCCTGGGAAGAGCTGTGCGATCTATTCGTCACGCGCTTCGAAGCACCGGCGCCCCTCGCCATTGCAACTCTCCTCGGCGGTTCGTAGGCGCCACCCTCCGATCGCCATGTCAAGTAGTTCTTCCGCCAAATGGGTGCCGCCTCCGTGTAATAGGGAGCTCCTCCGGGATGGGCGGCGCCTAAGGCCGACCTCACCTTCGACTCAGGGGACCATCCGGCGACCACCGCTGGCTCAGGCGCGCTCCCGATGCTCTGCACACCCACCATCTGCAACGTGGCGGTAACCAAGACCCTCATCGACGGCGGGGCTGGCCTCAACGTGCTCTCCGTGGAAGCTTTCGGCTTACTCCACATGCCACACGGCCGGCTCCACCCCACCAAGCCCTTCTCGGGGGTTTGCAGCGGTTCCACTAGCCCTCTGGGGCAGATCCGCCTCCCTGTCACCTTCGGCACCCGCGACAACTACCGCACCGAGCTTATCGACTTCGACATCGCCCGCATCGATCTCCCGTACAACGCCGTCCTCGGGTACCCGGCCCTGGCTCGGTTCATGGCGGCAACCCATCCTGCCTACAACCTCATGAAGATGCCGGGAAACAGCGGCGCCCTCACCGTGGCTGGAGACACCAAGGAGGCCCTGACGGCCCTCAAGCTCGCCTTCAGGGCCGCAGCAGCAGCACACCCAACTGACGAAACAGCACCTGGGGCCCAGGGGGCTGCGCCGGCAAAGAAGAAACAGTTGTTTTCTCAAGATCGGGCCAAGACAAAGCAGGTACCGGTCGACGAGGACGGGGCCTCAGGAGCCACCTTCACCATAGGTGCCGACCTCGCCCCGGACCAGGAGAAGGAATTGGTGAACTTCTTACGTAAGAATAAGGAGGTATTTGCCTGGGAGCCCAAGCAACTGGTTGGGATCCCAAGGGGGATAATCGAGCACCACCTGAAGGTGTGCCCTAACGTGCGCCCAGTGAAGCAGAAGGCGCGGCGACAGTCCACGGAGAAGCAGTCCTTCATCGTCCAGGAGACCCACAAGCTGCAAGAAGTAGGTGTCATCCACGAGGTATGGTACCCGGAGTGGCTGGCGAACCCGATCGTCGTGCCCAAGAAAGGCGGGAAGGAACACATGTGCGTCGACTTCACCAACCTCAACAAGGCCTGCCCTCAAGATCCGTTCCCGCTTCCACGCATCGACCAGATCGTCGACTCCACCGCCGAGTGCGACCTGCTATGATTCTTAGATGCCTTCTCGGGCTACCATCAGATCAAGATGGCGGTGCAGGGCGTTGAGAAGACGGCCTTCTTGACCCCGTGTGGGGTATACTGCTACACCTGCATGCCATTCGGGCTGCGCAACGCTGGGGCGACTTTCCAGCGACTGGTGTGTTGGAAATATGCCCTAGAGGCAATAATAAAATGGTTATTATTATATTTCCTTGTTCATGATAATTGTCTATTGTTCATGCTATAATTGTGTTATCCGGAAATCGTAATACATGTGTGAACACATAGACCATAACATGTCCCTAGTGAGCCTCTAGTTGACTAGCTCGTTGATCAATAGATGGTTACGGTTTCCTAACCATGCACATTGGATGTCATTGATAACGGGATCACATCATTAGGAGAATGATGTGATGGACAAGACCCAATCCTAAGCATAGCACTAGATCGTGTAGTTTGTTTGCTAAAGCTTTTCTAATGTCAAGTATCATTTCCTTAGACCATGAGATCGTGCAACTCCCGGATACCGTAGGAATGCTTTGGGTGTACTAAACGTCACAACGTAACTGGGTGGCTATAAAGATGCACTACAGGTATCTCCGAAAGTGTCTGTTGGGTTGGCATGGATCGAGACTGGGATTTGTCACTCCGTATGACGGAGAGGTATCTCTGGGCCCACTCGGTAGGACATCACCATAATGAGCTCAATGTCATCCAGGAGTTGTTCACAGGATGATGTGTTACGGGAACGAGTAAAGAGACTTGCCGTAACGAGATTGCACAAGGTATCGGTATACCGACGATCGAATCTCGGGCAAGTATCGTACCGATAGACAAAGGGAATTGTATACGGGATTGATTGAATCCTCGACATCGTGGTTCATCCGATGAGATTATCGTGGAGCATGTGGGAGCCAACATGGGTATCCAGATCCCGCTGTTGGTTATTGACCGGAGAGTTGTCTCGGTCATGTCTACGTGTCTCCCGAACCCGTAGGGTCTACACACTTAAGGTTCGGTGACGCTAGAGTTGTAGATGTTGGGAATCGTAGCATAATTTAAAATTCTCCTACGCTCACCAAGATGCATCTATGGAGTCTACTAGCAACGAGGGGAAAGGAGTGCATCTACATACCCTTGTAGATCGCGAGCGGAAGCGTTCCAATGAACGTGGATGACGGAGTCGTACTCGCCGTGATCCAAATCACCGATGACCGAGTGCCGAACGGACGGCACCTCCGCGTTCAACACACGTACGGTGCAGCGACGTCTCCTCCTTATTGATCCAGCAAGGGGGAAGGAGAGGTTGATGGAGATCCAGCAGCACGACGGCGTGGTGGTGGATGTAGCGGGTCTCCGGCAGGGCTTCGCCAAGCTTCTGCGAGAGAGAGAGAGAGGTGTTGCAGGGGAGGAGGGAGGCGCCCAAGGCTGTGTATTGCTGCCCTCCCTCCCCCCCTTTATATAGGCCCCCTTGGGAGGGGGGCCGGCCAAAACCCATCTAGGGTTGGGGGGCGGCGGCCAAGGGGTGGAAAGGGTTGCCTTGCCCCCCAAGCCAAGGGGGAAGTCCCCCACCCTAGGGTTCCCAACCCTAGGCGCATGGGGGGAGGCCCAAGGGGGGGCGCCCAGCCCACTAGGGGCTGGTTCCCTTCCCCTTTCACCCCATGGGGCCCTCCGGGATAGGTGGCCCCACCCGGTGGACCCCCGGGACCCTTCCGGTGGTCCCGGTACAATACCGGTAACCCCCGAAACTTTCCCGGTGGCCGAAACTTGACTTCCTATATATAATTCTTCACCTCCGGACCATTCCCGAACCTCTCGTGACGTCCGGGATATCATCCGGGACTCCCAACAACTTTCGGGTTTCCGCATACATATATCTCTACAACCCTAGCGTCACCGAACCTTAAGTGTGTAGACCCTACGGGTTCGGGAGACATGCAGACATGACCGAGACGCCTCTCCGGTCAATAACCAACAGCGGGATCTGGATACCCATGTTGGCTCCCACATGTTCCACGATGATCTCATCGGATGAACCACGGTGTCGAGGATTCAATCAATCCCGTATGCAATTCCCTTTGTCAAACGGTATGTTACTTGCCCGAGATTCGATCGTCGGTATCCCAATACCTTGTTCAATCTCGTTACCGGCAAGTCTCTTTACTCGTACCGCAATGCATGATCCCGTGACTAACGCCTTAGTCACATTGAGCTCATTATGATGATGCATTACCGAGTGGGCCCAGAGATACCTCTCCGTCACACGGAGTGACAAATCCCAGTCTCGATCCGTGCCAACCCAACAGACACTTTCGGAGATACCCGTAGTGCACCTTTATAGTCACCCAGTTACGTTGTGACGTTTGGCACACCCAAAGCACTCCTACGGTATCCGGGAGTTGCACGATCTCATGGTCTAAGGAAAAGATACTTGACATTGGAAAAGCTCTAGCAAACGAAACTACACGACCTTTTATGCTATGCTTAGGATTGGGTCTTGTCCATCACATCATTCTCCTAATGATGTGATCCCGTTATCAATGACATCCAATGTCCATAGTCAGGAAACCATGACTATCTGTTGATCAACGAGCTAGTCAACTAGAGGCTTACTAGGGACACGTTGTGGTCTATGTATTCACACATGTATTACGATTTCCGGACAATACAATTATAGCATGAACAATAGACGATTATCATGAACAAAGAAATATAATAATAACAATTTATTATTGCCTCTAGGGCATATTTCCAACAGTCTCCCACTTGCACTAGAGTCAATAATCTAGTTCACATCACCATGTGATTAACACTCACTGGTCACATCACCATGTGACCAACATCTAAAGAGTTTACTAGAGTCAACAATCTAGTTCACATCACTATGTGATTAACACTCAATGTGTTCTGGTTTGATCATGTTATGCTTGTGAGAGAGGTTATTAGTCAACGGGTCTGAACCTTTCAGAACCGTGTGCTTTACGAATATCTATGTCATCTTGTGGATGCTACCACGCGCTATTTGGAGCCATTTCAAATAATTGCTCTACTATACGAATCCGGTTTACTACTCAGAGTCAGCCGGATTAGTGTCAAAGTTCGCATCGACGTAACCCTTTACGACGAACTCCTTTCCACCTCCATAATCGAGAAAATTCCTTAATCCACTAGGTACTAAGGATAAGTTCGACCGCTGTCATGAGATCCTTTCCCGGATCACTATTGTACCCTCTTGACCAACTCATGGCAAGGCACACTACATGTGCGGTACACAGCATAGCATACTATAGAGCCTACGTCTAAAGCATAGGGGACGACCTTCGTCCTTTCTCTATCTTCTGCTGTGGTCAGGTCTTGAGTCTTACTCAATACTGACACCTTGTAACACAGCCAAGAACTCCTTTGCTGATCTATTTTGAACTCTTTCAAAATCATGTCAAGGTGTGCTGTCTTTTGAAAGTATCATCAGGCGTCTTGATCTATCTCTATGGATCTTGATGCCCAATATGTAAGCAGCTTTATCCAGGTCTTCCTTTGAAAAACTCCTTTCAAACAACCCTTTATGCTTTCCAGAAATTTTACATCATTTCGGATCAACAATATGTCATTCACATATACTTATCAGAAATGTTGTAGCGCTCCCACTCACTTTATTGTAAATACAAGTTTCTAACAAACTTTGTATAAACCCAAAAACTTTGATCACTCCATCAAAGTGTATATTCTGACTCCGAGATGCTTGCTCTAATCCATGGAAGGATCGCTGGAGCTAGCATACCTTTTAGCATCCTTAGGATCGACAAAACCTTTCTGATTGTATCACATACAACCTTTCCTTATGAAAACTGGTAAGGAAACTTGTTTTGACATCCATCTGCCAGATTTCATAAATGCAGCTAATGCTAACATGATTCCGACGGACCTAAGCATCGCTACGGATGAGAAAAACTCATCGTAGTCAACTCCTTGAGCTTGTGAAAATACTCTTTGCCACAAGTCGAGCTTCATAGACGGTAACATTACCGTCCATGTCTATCTTCTTCTTAAAGATCCATTTATCTCAATGGCTTGCCGATCATCGGGCAAGTTCACCAAAGTCCACGCTTTGTTCTGATACATGGATTCTATCTCGGATTTCATGGCCTCGAGCCATTCGTCGGAATATGGGCCCACCATCGCTTCTCCATAGCTCGTAGGTTCATTGTTGTCTAGCAACATGACTTCCAAGACAGGATCACGCATTACTCTGAAGTAGTGTGCATCCTCGTCGTCCTACGAGGTTTGGTAGTGACTTGATCCGAAGTTTCATGATCACTATCATAAGCTTCCACTTCAACTGGTATAGGTGCCACAGGAACAACTTCCTGTGCCCTGCTACACACTAGTTGAAGCGACGGTTCAATAACCTTATCAAGTCTCCACCATCCTCCCACTCAATTCTTTCGAGAGAAACTTTTCCTCGAGAAAGGACTCGTTTCTAGAAGCAATTACTTTTGCTTCCAGATCTAAAATAGGAGGTATACCCTACTGTTTTTGGGTATTCTATGAAGATGCATTTATCCGCTTTGGGTTCGAGCTTATCAGCCTGAAACTTTTTCACATAAGCATCGCAGCCCCAAACTTTTAAGAAGCGACAACTTAGGTTTCTCTAAACGGTGTCGTCTCAACGGAATTGAGTGGTGCCCCTTTTAAAGTGAATGCGGTCTCTAATGCCTAACCCATAAACGATAGTGGTAATTCGATAAGAAACATCATGGTATGCACCATATCCAATAGGGTGCAGTTATGATGTTCGGACACACCATCACACTATGGCGTTCCAGGCGGTATTAATTGTGAAACACTTTCCACAATGTCTCAATTGTGTGCCAAACTCGTCTCTCAGATACTCATCTCTATGATCATATCACAGACATTTTATCCTCTTGTCACGACGATCTTCAACTTCACTCTGAAATTACTTGAACCTTTCAATAATTCAGACTAGTGTTTCATCAAGTAAATACACTCAGCATCTACTCAAATCATCTGTGAAGTAAGAACATAACGATATCCACTGCATGCCTCAGCACTCATTGGACTGCGTACATCAAAATGTATTACTTCCAATAAGTTGCTCTCTTGTTCCATCTTACTGAAAACGAGGACTTTCAGTCATCTTGCCCATGTGGTATGTTTTGCATGTCTCAAGTGATTCAAAATCAAGTGAGTCCAAACGATCCATCTGCATGGAGTTTCTTCATGCATATATACCAATAGACATGGTTCGCATGTCTCAATCTGTTCAAAACGAGTGAGTCCAAAGATCCATCTATATGGAGCTTCTTCATGCGTTTTATACCAATATGACTCAAGTGGCAGTGCCACAAGTATGTGGTACTATCATTACTATCTTATATCTTTTGGCACGAACATGTGTATCATGGCGATCGAGATTCATTTCAGGTGCAAGACCATTGAAGGTATTATTCAAATAAACAGAGTAACCATTATTCTCCTTAAATGAATAACCGTATTGCGATAAACATAATCCAATCATGCTCAACGCAAACACCAAATCTCGATAGTAGAGGGAGCATGCGATGCTTCGATCACATCAACCTTGGAAACACTTCCAACACATATCGTCATCTCACCTTTAGCTAGTCTCCGTTTATTCCGCAGCTTTTATTTCGAGTTACTAACACTTAGCAACCGAACCGGTATCTAATACCCTGGTGCTGCTAGGAGTACTAGTAAAGTACACATTCATATAACGTATATCCAATATACTTCTGTCGACCTTGCCTGCCTTCTCATCTACCAAGTATCTAGGGTAGTACTGCTTCAGTGACCGTTCCTCTCATTATAGAAGCACTTAGTCTCGGGTTTGGGTTCAACCTTGGGATTCTTCACTAGAGCAGCAAACGACTTGCTGTTTCATGAAGTATCCCTTTTGCCCTTGCCCTTCTTAAACTAGTGGTTTTACTAACCATCAACAATTGATGCTCCTTCTTGATTTCTACTCTCGCGGTGTCAAACATCGCGAATAGCTCAAGGATCATCATAACTATCCTTGATATGTTATAGTCCATCACGAAGCTCTACTAGCTTGGTGGCAGTGACTATGGAGAACTATCACTATCTCATCTGGGAGATTAACTCCCACTTGATTCAAGCGATTGTGGCACTCAGACAATCTGAGCACATGCTCAAAGATTGAGCTTTTCTCCCTTAGTTTGCAGGCTTAAGAAACTTGTCAGAGGTCTCATACCTCTTGACGTGGGCACTAGTCTGAAATCCCAATTTTAGTCTTCGGAACATCTCACATGTTCTGCGACGTTTCAAAAACGTCTTTGGTGCCACAATTCTAAACCGCACTGAACTATCACGTAGTCATCAAAACGTGTATGTCAGATGTTTCGTAACATCTACAGACGACGCTGAGGTTCAGCACACCGAGCGGTGCATTAAGGACATAAGCCTTCTGTGCAGCAATGAGGACAATCCTCAGTTTACGGATCCAGTCCGCATAATTGCTACTACCAACTTTCAACTAAATTTTCTCTAGGAACATATCTTAACCAGTAGAACTAAAGCGCAAGCTATGACATAATTTGCAAATACCTTTTTGACTATGTTCATGATAATGAAGTTCATCTGATTATGAACTCCCACTCAGATAGACATCCCTCTAGTCATCTAAGTGATACATGATCCGAGTCAAACTAGGCCGTGTCCGATCATCACGTGAGACGGACTAGTCATCATCGGTGAACATCTCCATGTTGATCGTATCTTCTATACGACTCATGCTCGACCTTTCGGTCCTCCGTGTTCCGAGGCCATGTCTGTACATGCTAGGCTCGTCAAGTCAACCTAAGTGTATTCCGTGTGTTCCGAGGCCATGTCTGTACATGGTAGGCTCGTGAACACCCGTTGTATTCGAACGTTAGAATCTATCACACCCGATCATCACGTGGTGCTTCGAAACAACGAACCTTCGCAACGGTGCACAGTTAGGGTGAACACTTTCTTGAAATTATTATAAGGGATCATCTTACTTACTACCGTCGCTCTAAGCAAATAAGATGCAAAAACATGATAAACATCACATGCAATCAAATAGTGACATGATATGGCCAATATCATCATGCTCCTTTGATCTCCATCTTCGGGGCACCATTATCATCTTCGTCACCGGCATGACACCATGATCTCCATCATCATGATCTCCATCATTGTGTCTTCATGAAGTCGTCACGCCAACGATTACTTCTACTTGTATGGCTAACGCGCTTAGCAATAAAGTAAAGTAATTTACATGGCGTTATTCAATGACATGCAGGTCATACAAAAATAAAGACAACTCCTATGGCTCCTGCCAGTTGTCATACTCATCGACATGCAAGTCGTGATTCCTATTACAAGAATATGATCAATCTCATACATCACATATATCATTCATCACATCTTCTGGCCATATCACATCACATAGCACATGCTGCAAAAACAAGTTAGACGTCCTCTAATTGTTGTTGCAAGTTTTTACGTGGCTTGTATAGGTTTCTAGCAAGAACGTTTCTTACCTACGTAAAACCACAATGCGATTTGCCAATTTCTATTTACCCTTCATAAGGACCCTTTTTATCGAATCCGTTCCGACTAAAGTAGGAGAGACAGACACCCGCTAGCCACCTTATGCATCTAGTGCATGTCAGTCGGTGGAACCTGTCTCACGTAAGCGTACGTGTAAGGTCGGTCCGGGCCGCTTCATCCTACAATGCCACCGAAACAAGAAACGACTAGTAGCGGCAAGAAGAATTGGCAAACTCAACGCCCACAACTGCTTTGTGTTCTACTCGTGCATAGTAACTACGCATAGACCTGGCTCATGATGCCACTGTTGGGAATCGTAGCATAATTTAAAAATTTCCTACGCTCACCAAGATGCATCTATGGAGTCTACTAGCAACGAGGGGAAAGGAGTGCATCTACATACCCTTGTAGATCGCGAGCGGAAGCGTTCCAATGAACGTGGATGACGGAGTCGTACTCGCCGTGATCCAAATCACCGATGACCGAGTGCCGAACGGACGGCACCTCCGCGTTCAACACACGTACGGTGCAGCGACGTCTCCTCCTTCTTGATCCAGCAAGGGGGAAGGAGATGTTGATGGAGATCCAGCAGCACGACGGCGTGGTGGTGGATGTAGCGGGTCTCCGGCAGGGCTTCGCCAAGCTTCTGCGAGAGAGAGAGAGAGGTGTTGCAGGGGAGGAGGGAGGCGCCCAAGGCTGTGTATTGCTGCCCTCCCTCCCCCCCTTTATATAGGCCCCCTTGGGAGGGGGGCCGGCCAAAACCCATCTAGGGTTGGGGGGCGGCGGCCAAGGGGTGGAAAGGGTTGCCTTGCCCCCCAAGCCAAGGGGGAAGTCCCCCACCCTAGGGTTCCCAACCCTAGGCGCATGGGGGGAGGCCCAAGGGGGGCGCCCAGCCCACTAGGGGCTGGTTCCCTTCCACTTTCAGCCCATGGGGCCCTCCGGGATAGGTGGCCCCACCCGGTGGACCCCCGGGACCCTTCCGGTGGTCCCGGTACAATACCGGTAACCCCCGAAACTTTCCCGGTGGCCGAAACTTGACTTCCTATATATAATTCTTCACCTCCGGACCATTCCAGAATATCTCGTGACGTCCGGGATCTCATCCGGGACTCCGAACAACTTTCGGGTTTCCGCATACATATATCTCTACAACCCTAGCGTCACCGAACCTTAAGTGTGTAGACCCTACGGGTTCGGGAGACATGCAGACATGACCGAGACGCCTCTCCGGTCAATAACCAACAGCGGGATCTGGATACCCATGTTGGCTCCCACATGTTCCACGATGATCTCATCGGATGAACCACGGTGTCGAGGATTCAATCAATCCCGTATGCAATTCCCTTTGTCAAACGGTATGTTACTTGCCCGAGATTCGATCGTCGGTATCCCAATACCTTGTTCAATCTCGTTACCGGCAAGTCTCTTTACTCGTACCGCAATGCATGATCCCGTGACTAACGCCTTAGTCACATTGAGCTCATTATGATGATGCATTACCGAGTGGGCCCAGAGATACCTCTCCGTCACACGGAGTGACAAATCCCAGTCTCGATCCGTGCCAACCCAACAGACACTTTCGGAGATACCCGTAGTGCACCTTTATAGTCACCCAGTTACGTTGTGACGTTTGGCACACCCAAAGCACTCCTACGGTATCCGGGAGTTGCACGATCTCATGGTCTAAGGAAAAGATACTTGACATTGGAAAAGCTCTAGCAAACGAAACTACACGACCTTTTATGCTATGCTTAGGATTGGGTCTTGTCCATCACATCATTCTCCTAGTGATGTGATCCCGTTATCAATGACATCCAATGTCCATAGTCAGGAAACCATGACTATCTGTTGATCAACGAGCTAGTCAACTAGAGGCTTACTAGGGACACGTTGTGGTCTATGTATTCACACATGTATTACGATTTCCGGACAATACAATTATAGCATGAACAATAGACGATTATCATGAACAAAGAAATATAATAATAACAATTTATTATTGCCTCTAGGGCATATTTCCAACAGTAGAGATATTAGTATGCGGTTAACCGAAAGTTCTTCGGAGTCCCGGATGAGATCCCGGACGTCACGAGGAGTTCCGGAATGGTCCGGGGGTAAAGATTTATATATAGGAAGTCCAGTTTCGGCCACCGGGAGAGTTTCGGGGGTCACCGGTATTGTACCGGGACCACCGGAAGGGTCCCGGGGGGTCCATCGGGTGGGGCCACCTATCCCAGAGGGCCCCATGGGCTGAAGTGGCGTGGGAACCAGCCCCTGGTGGGCTGGTGCGCCCCACCCAAGGGCCCAAGGCGCCTAGGGTTGGAAACCCTAGGGGGCCGTTGCCCCCCAAGGGGGCATGCGCCCCCTGGTTGGAAACCCCAAGGGGGATGTTGCCCCCCGAGGGGCCGCCGCCCCCCTCTAGATGGGATCTCCAAGGGGGGCATGCGCCCCCCTAGCCCTTATATATAGTGGAGGGGAGGGAGGGCAGCCGCACCCTAAGCCCTGGCGCCTCCCTCCCCCTCCCGTGATACCTCTTCCTCCTCCAGTAGCGCTTGGCGAAGCCCTGCTGTAATCCCGCTGCTTCCACCACCACGCCATCGTGCTGCTAGATCTCCATCAACTTCTCCTTCCCTCTTGCTGGATCAAGAAGGAGGAGACGTCTCCGCTCCGTACGTGTGTTGAACGCGGAGGTGCCGTCCGTTCGGCGCTAGGATCATCGGTGATTTGGATCACGATGAGTACGACTCCATCAACCCCGTTCTCTTGAACGCTTCCGCTCGCGATCTTCAACGGTATGAAGATGCACTCTCCTCTCTCTCGTTGCTAGTTACTCCATAGATTGATCTTGGTGATGCGTAGAATTTTTTTAATTTCTGCTACGATTCCCAACAGTGGCATCATGAGCTAGGCCTATGCGTAGTTTCTATGCACGAGTAGAACACAAGTTGTTGTGGGCGTCGATTTTGTCAGTTTACTTGCCGTTACTAGTCTTATCTTGATTCGGCGGCATCGTGGGATGAAGCGGCCCGGACCGACCTTACATGTACGCTTACGTGAGACAGGTTCCACCGACTGACATGCACTAGTTGCATAAGGTGGCTAGCGGGTGTCTGTCTCTCCCACTTTAGTCGGATCGGATTCGATGAAAAGGGTCCTTGGGTAAATAGAAATTGGCATATCACGTTGTGGTTTTGGCGTAGGTAAGAAACATTCTTGCTAGAAACCTATAGCAGCCACGTAAAAAATTTGCAACAACAATTAGAGGACGTCTAACTTGTTTTTGCAGCAAGTGTCATGTGATGTGATATGGCCAGAAGGATGTGATGAATGATATATGTGATGTATGAGATTGATCATGTTCTTGTAATAGGAATTATGACTTGCATGTCGATGAGTATGACAACCGGCAGGAGCCATAGGAGTTGTCTTAATTTATTTATGACCTGCGTGTCAACTGGAACGTCATGTAATTACTTAACTTTATTGCTAACCCTTAGCTACAGTAGTAGAAGTAATAGTTGGCGAGACAACTTCATGAAGACACGATGATGGAGATCATGGTGTCATGCCGGTAACGATGATGATCATGGCGCCCCGAAGATGGAGATCAAAAGGAGCAAGATGATATTGGCCATATCATGTCACTATTTGATTGCATGTGATGTTTATCATGTTTTACATCTTATTTGCTTAGAACGACGGTAGCCTAAATAAGATGATCTCTCACTAAAATTTCAAGAATTGTGTTCCCCCTAACTATGCACCGTTGCTAAAGTCCGTTGTTCCGAAGCACCACGTGATGATCGGGTGTGATAGGTCCTAACGTTCGCACACAACGGGTGTAAGCCAGATTTACACACGTAATACACTTAGGTTGACTTGACGAGCCTAGCATGTACAGACATGGCCTCGGACCACGGAAGACCGAAAGGTCGAACATGAGTCATATAGAATATACGATCAACATGAAGATGTTCACCGATGATGACTAGTCTGTCTCACGTGATGATCGGACACGGCCTAGTTGACTCGGATCATGTATCACTTAGATGACTAGAGGGATGTCTGTCTGAGTGGAAGTTCATTAATAATTTGATTAGATGAACTTAATTATCATGAACTTAGTCTAAAATCTTTACAATATGTCTTGTAGATCAAATGGCCCACGCTAATGTCAACCTCAACTTCAACGCGTTCCTAGAGAAAACCAAGCTGAAAGACGATGGTAGCAACTATACGGACTGGGTCCGGAACTTGAGGATCATCCTCATAGCTGCCAAGAAAGCATATGTCCTTGAAGCACCGCTAGGTGAAGCACCCGTCCCAGCAAACCAAGACGTTATGAACGCTTGGCAAACACGTGTTGATGATTACTCCCTGGTTCAGTGCGGCATGCTTTACAACTTAGAACCGGGGCTCCAAAAGCGTTTCGAGCAGCACGGAGCATATGAGATGTTCCAAGAGCTGAAAATGGTTTTCCAAGCTCATGCCCGGGTCGAGAGATATGAAGTCTCCGACAAGTTATACAGTTGTAAGATGGAGGAGAATAGTTCCATCAGCGAACACATACTCAAAATGTCTGGGTTGCACAACCGCTTGTCTCAGCTGGGAGTTAATCTCCCGGATGACGCGGTCGTTGACAGAATCCTTCAGTCGCTCCCACCTAGCTACAAGAGCTTTGTGATGAACTTCAATATGCAGGGGATGGAAAAGACCATTCCTGAGGTATATTCAATGCTGAAATCAGCGGAGGTGGAGATCAAAAAGGAACATCAAGTGTTGATGGTGAATAAAACCACTAAGTTCAAGAAAGGCAAGGGTAAGAAGAACTTCAAGAAAGACGGCAAGGGAGTTGCCGCGCCCGGTAAGCAAGCTGCCGGGAAGAAGACAAAGAATGGACCCAAGCCTGAGACTGAGTGCTTTTATTGCAAGGGAAACAGTCACTTGAAGCGGAACTGCCCCAAGTACTTAGCGGATAAGAAGGCTGGCAATACCAAAGGTATATGTGATATACATGTTATTGATGTGTACCTAACAAGCGCTCGTAGTAGCTCCTGGGTATTTGATACCGTGCGGTTGCTCATATTTGTAACTCAAATGCGTCTTCATAGGATACCCTAAGGAAACCATTGGGTATACCTTCTACCTCAGATCCGAAGGCAAGATCTTCGTTGCCAAGAACGGGTCCTTTCTGGAGAAAGAGTTTCTCTCGAAAGAAGTAACTGGGAGGAAAGTGGAACTTGATGAGATGACCCCTCTCGAACCAGAAAGTAGCGCAGCACAAGAAAATGTTTCTGTGGTGCCTGCACCGACTAGAGAGGAAGTTAATGATGACGATCATGATCAAGTTACCACTAAACTTCGTAGGTCCACAAGGACATGTTCTGCACCAGAGTGGTACGGCAACCATGTCCTGGAAATCATGTTGTTGGACAACGGTGAACCTTCGAACTATGAAGAAGCAATGGCGGGCCCAAATTCCAACAAATGGCTTGAAGCCATGCAATCCGAGATAGGATCCATGTATGAAAACAAAGTATGGACTTTGACAGACTTGCCCGATGATCGGCGAGCGATAGGAAATAAATGGATCTGTAAGAAGAAGACGGACGCGGATGGAAATGTTACCATCTATAAAGCTCGACTCGTCGCTAAGGGTTATCGACAAGTTCAAGGAGTTGACTACGATGAGACCTTCTCACCCGTAGCGAAGCTGAAGTCCGTCCGAATCATGTTAGCAATTGCCGCATTCTACGATTATGAAATATGGCAAATGGACGTCAAAACGGCATTCCTTAACGGCTTCCTTAAGGAAGAATTTTATATGATGCAGCCGGAAGGTTTTGTCGATCCTAAGAATGCTGACAAGGTATGCAAGCTCCAGCTCTCAATCTATGGGCTGGTGCAGGCATCTCGAAGTTGGAACATTCGCTTTGATGAGATGATCAAAGCGTTTGGGTTTACACAGACTTATGGAGAAGCCTGTGTTTACAAGAAAGTGAGTGGGAGCTCTGTAGCATTTCTCATATTATATGTGGATGACATACTATTGATGGGAAATGATATAGAATTCTTGGAAAGCATAAAGGCCTACTTGAATAAGTGTTTTTCAATGAAGGACCTTGAAGAAGCTGCTTACATATTAGGCATCAAGATCTATAGAGATAGATCGAGACGCCTCATAGGTCTTTCACAAAGCACATACCTTGACAAGATATTGAAGAAGTTCAATATGAATCAGTCCAAGAAGGGGTTCTTTCCTGTATTGCAAGGTGTGAAATTGAGCACGGCTCAATGCCCGACCACGGCAGAAGATAGAGAAAAGATGAGTGTCGTCCCCTATGCCTCGGCCATAGGGTCTATTATGTATGCCATGCTGTGTACCAGACCTGATGTAAACCTTGCCGTAAGTTTGGTAGGAAGGTACCAAAGTAATCCCGGCATGGAACACTGGACAGCGGTCAAGAACATCCTGAAGTACCTGAAAAGGACTAAGGATATGTTTCTCGTTTATGGAGGTGATGAAGAGCTCGTCGTAAAGGGTTACGTCGATGCTAGCTTCAACACAGATCTGGATGACTATAAGTCACAAACCGGATACGTGTATATTTTGAATGGTGGGGAAGTTAGCTGGTGCAGTTGCAAGCAAAGCGTCGTGGCGGGATCTACATGTGAAGCGGAGTACATGGCAGCCTCGGAGGCAGCACATGAAGCAATCTGGATGAAGGAGTTCATTGCCGACCTAGGAGTTATTCCCAATGCATCGGGGCCGATGACTCTCTTCTGTGACAACACTGGAGCTATTGCCCTTGCCAAGGAGCCCAAGTTTCACAAGAAGACCAGACACATCAAGCGTCGCTTCAACTCCATTCGTGAAAATATTCAAAATGGAGACATAGATATTTGTAAAGTGCATACGGATTTGAATGTCGCAGATCCGTTGACTAAACCTCTTCCACGGGCGAAACATGATCAACACCAGAACTCTATGGGTGTACGATTCATCACAATGTAACTAGATTATTGACTCTAGTGCAAGTGGGAGACTGTTGGAAATATGCCCTAGAGGCAATAATAAAATGGTTATTATTATATTTCCTTGTTCATGATAATTGTCTATTGTTCATGCTATAATTGTGTTATCCGGAAATCGTAATACATGTGTGAACACATAAACCATAACATGTCCCTAGTGAGCCTCTAGTTGACTAGCTCGTTGATCAATAGATGGTTACAGTTTCCTGACCATGGACATTGAATGTCATTGATAATGGGATCACATCATTAGGAGAATGATGTGATGGACAAGACCCAATCCTAAGCATAGCACTAGATCGTGTAGTTCATTTGCTAAAGCTTTTCTAATGTCAAGTATTATTTCCTTAGACCATGAGATCGTGCAACTCCCGGATACCGTAGGAATGCTTTGGGTGTACCAAACGTCACAACGTAACTGGGTGGCTATAAAGGTGCACTACAGGTATCTCCGAAAGTGTCTGTTGGGTTGGCACGGATCGAGACTGAGATTTGTCACTCCGTATGACGGAGAGGTATCTCTGGGCCCACTCGGTAGGACATCATCATAATGAGCTCAATGTGATCAAGGAGTTGTTCACAAGATGATGTGTTACGGGAACGAGTAAAGAGATTTGTCGTAACAAGATTGAACAAGGTATCGGTATACCGACGATCGAATCTCGGGCAAGTATCGTACCGATAGACAAAGGGAATTGTATACGGGATTGATTGAATCCTCGACATCGTGGTTCATCCGATGAGATTATCGTGGAGCATGTGGGAGCCAACATGGGTATCCAGATCCCGCTGTTGGTTATTGACCGGAGAGTTGTCTCGGTCATGTCTACGTGTCTCCCGAACCCGTAGGGTCTACACACTTAAGGTTCGGTGACGCTAGAGTTGTAGAGATATTAGTATGCGGTTAACCGAAAGTTGTTCGGAGTCCCGGATGAGATCCCGGACGTCACGAGGAGTTCCGGAATGGTCCGGAGGTAAAGATTTATATATAGGAAGTCCAGTTTCGGCCACCGGGAGAGTTTCGGGGGTCACCGGTATTGTACTGGGACCACTAGAAGGGTCCCGGGTGGGGCCACCTATCCCGGAGGGCCCCATGGGCTGAAGTGGCGTGGGAACCAGACCCTGGTGGGCTGGTGCGCCCCACCCAAGGGCCCAAGGCGCCTAGGGTTGGAAACCCTAGGGGGCCGTTGCCCCCCGAGGGGGCATGCGCCCTCCTGGTTGGAAACCCTAAGGGGGGCCGTTGGCCCCCGAGGGGCCGCCGCCCCCCTCTAGATGGGATCTCCAAGGGGGGCATGCGCCCCCCTAGCCCCTATATATAGTGGAGGGGAGGGAGGGCAACCGCACCCTAAGCCCTGGCGCCTCCCTATCCCTCCCGTGACACCTCTTCCTCCTCCAGTAGCGCTTGGCGAAGCCCTGCTGGAATCCCGCTGCTTCCACCACCACGCCGTCGTGCTGCTGGATCTCCATCAACTTCTCCTTCCCCCTTGCTGGATCAAGAAGGAGGAGACGTCTCCGCTCCGTACGTGTGTTGAACGCGGAGGTGCCGTCCGTTCGGCGCTAGGATCATCGGTGATTTGGATCACGACGAGTACGACTCCATCAACCCCGTTCTCTTGAACGCTTCCGCTCGCGATCTTCAACGGTATGAAGATGCACTCTCCTCTCTCTCGTTGCTAGTTACTCCATAGATTGATCTTGGTGATGCGTAGAAATTTTTTAATTTCTGCTACGATTCCCAACATGATGCACATCGTCCTAGGCCAACAGCTCGGTAGGAACGCTGAGGCCTACGTCGACACATTGTGGTGAAATCTCGGGAGGCAAGGACCCTCATCCAGGATCTGGAGGAGACTTTCAACAGCCTACGCAAGGTGGACCTGCGGCTCAACCCAGAGAAGGTCAAAGCAATAGAAGGCATGAGCCCGCCGCAGACTCTCAAGGAAATGCAAAAGCTCACGGGTTGCGTGACTTCACCGGGGCGCTTCATTTCCAAGCTGGGGGAGCGCGACCTCCCGTTCTTCAAGCTGATGAAGAAGAAGGGCCCGTTCGAGTGGATTCCGGAAGCTGACGCGGCGTTTCAAGACCTCAAGAGATACCTCACCAGCCCACCGGTGATGGTGGCGCCCCGTCCTCTTGAGCCCCTAGTGCTCTACCTGGGTGCCACGCCTCACTCAACCAGCGCGACGCTGGTGGCTGTCTGGGAAGGGCGCCAGGCCAAGGTCCAGCCAAACGACACTACAGGGCCGGTCGGGACAATGCAACGCCAAGACGGTGCCTGATCAGGCTCCACAAGACGGCCCTCCTGAGGCTGCAGTTGCCCCAACAGGCGACCGAGCTCCTCGGGAGGTCTCGGACTCCACCAACACTTCCGCCCTCGTCAAGCACCCGGTGTACTTCGTCAGCACGGTACTGCATGACGCACGGGCTCGCTACCCCATGCCACAGAAGCTGCTGCTCGCGCTCCTCGTCGCCTCGCGCAAGCTGCGCCACTACTTCCAAGGCCACCCCATTAAGGTCGTTTCAGCTTACCCACTTGAGAGGGTGCTCCGGAGCCCCAACGCTGTAGGGAGGGTCGCCGAGTGGAACATCGAGCTGCACGCATTCCAGCTGGAGTTCAGTACCACCAGGCCAAGGCCACTATAAATAGGACCTAGCCACCACCGTAGCAGGGACGGATCAATTCCACCCGGACCACCTCACCAGCTCATCGAGCTCAAGAACACCTCACCTCCTGAGGCTGTTCACCCACTGTATTAGTTCATCCTCGGCCCCTCGAGGCAATCCACCACAAAGCTGGAGTAGGGTATTACACCGCAAGGTGACCCGAACCAGGATAAATCTCTGTGTCCCTTGTTCTTTGGGTTCGTCAAGCTAGGCCGTGGGATCGTTGAGCGAGCAGGCTGGGAAGAGAGAGTCCTTCGTGCGCACCCCAGAGTTCGAACATCTCAAGGGTCTGCGGAACCCGTAATCCGACAGCGGCCACGACGTGCTTCATCTCCGTGGAAAGGCTCTCCCATAGAGCTTCGCCGCCTGCAGTCATGGCGGATGCAGTGCAAGGGAGGAGGATGGGAAGGGGCATATGTTCTGGTGTGGAGTTAGCCGGGTGTGTCCGCCTTTATATAGCGGATTCCTATGAGGCGAGGCGTTTGGGTGCGTCAACGTGCGACGCCTGAGTGGGTTTCTCGATCGGCGAGCCTGCTTAATGGCGGCATACAGACGGGCAACGACATTGAACGAGCGTGGAGATATCCGTCCCGCCCCGCCCAGTCACACGTCTCCGGCATTGAACAGGCGTGACACCGGAGAGGCGTCGCGGGGGGGCGCGCCGCTTCAATGGCGGGGGTAGTGACCGCCCTGAGCCGTCTTCAATGTTGAGCAACGCACTCTACAACGGCATGAATGCGGACAACTGGCGTCAGGCGAGAACGCGCGCGGGCGAGCGATGAGGGGTTTTGGTGGGCTAGGGCGGTCAGCAGAGGGCGTACGATCAGTCCGGACTCCCGCAAATTTCTGCACGTTTATCTTTGGTTTGCGGGAGAAATCACGTTCATACCGTTCCGTGGACCGATATAGACACGTGTTGGATGCTTTTTGTAGTTGGGACGCACGCGGAAGGTTTGCGGATCGGGGTTGTATGCCTTAATATATGCCTCATCAGTTGCTTGATGCTAGCTCTGCTGCACTTCGTGAGAAAACATCAGTCGTGAGAGACGAGGGAACCGACGAAACGAAAATCGCCATCATGAACCGATTCCGGCCGTCTGTCACGAGTTGGCGCGGAGGGAGGCAGCCCCGTTCCCGCCCTCCCGGGGCAGCCGAAATTTTACGATGCAACCCGTCGCCCCGCCCGCCCACCAAAAGAAGAAAGAAACGTGCAGGGCGCGTGGGACTGACTACTGTAGCGCGGGCTGGGGGAGCGAAATTTCGAAATTCCCCGAAACTCTTGGCCGCTCTCTCTATCACCTGGTGGGGAATTCCCCTCCCCTCTCCGCGCCCCCGCCGCCCGCTCCCACTTCGGTTCCTTCCTACCCTCCGCCGTTTCACATCCCTCACCGCTCCCCCGCCTCGCCGCGACGCCACCCGCCCATACCTCCGCCCGGGCCCCCGCTCCCCGCCGTCGACGCCTGCCCGGGAGCGAGCGAGCGGACGGAGGATCCTTCCGCGGCGACCTCCGGCTTCAGGTGAGGACCCGTCGACACATCCCCTCCCCCGCCCCGAACCCCCGACGACCCCAGCACCACACCCCCTCCCTCCGAGCCGTCTCGTCCCCGCAGGCGGGGAATCCTGTATCCATCGCCCTACCGCACCCCTCGCCCTCTCCGGGCTTGCCGCGCCGGCGATTGTCTCGCCCGGCGGTGGCGGTGCGTGGATCGGGCCACGGCGCGTTGATCTAGGGTGGGCGACTGTGGCCGGTGAACGGCGAGCGGCGGCGGCCGAAGACCCAGCCTGCTCTCCCTCCCCCTCCCCACCAGTCTCTCTCTCTCTCTCTCTCCCTCTCCCTCGCCCTCTCTCTTCCTGCCTTCCATGCACTCTCGTTGATCTGCTCCCTGGCGCCCCGGAGCTCTCCTCGATCCGCCTCCTTCTCTCAGATCTGCTGCCGCGATAAACAGCAGGTGCGGCCGAATGTGCTGTGCTGTTAGCTAGCTGCTAGGAGATGCTAGGGCCTGCGCCGACGGAACCCAATGTGTCGTGCTAAATTGATCTTCTCAGTTGCAGCAGCTGGGAAATGCACAGCGTCTTCGCGCTTTGGTCATTCGTCTGCACTTTGCATATCTGTGGATAAACGTAAATTTTGGAGTAAAAGAGTACTGCTTTTTGTCTTGTGTAAGATAAGAGAATAAGAGAACAACCTCCGGTTATATCCTACGGTCAATGTTGTCCTGACGAATTTATGTAAAACAAGGAAAATTTACCTACAAAATGATGCCTGATTAAGCACTGACGAGTTTATGTAAAACAAGAAAAATTTACCTACAAAATGATGCCTGATTAATCACTGACCAGTGTGCATGATTAACCATGTTTAACCATCTGTTTAAAATGTGAGATATAACCAATATCAGGATTATACATATGGCAGGTAGATTAATCGTAAGTACCAATTGAGTAATTTCTCTTAGCAAACAAATCACTAGTACAGATTGAATAATGCCAATCGGAAGTCGAATAAAATTGCTCGAACATATGATTATTAGTATGATACCAAAATGAGGTTATGAATTATCATAACTTCAGGCTTCAGGTAACATATAATTGTCAGGAGTAGATGATGCCTAATATAAGAAATGAAAACATGTAACAGATAATTATCAGGAGTAATCTCACCACCTCACGGCAAAGAGGTCATCATAACAAAACAACCTATTCACCTCTCATGCTTCCAAGCAAACAAAAATCTGGGTCATCCTAACCACCTCTCATCCCTCCAACCACTCACCCAATAAAGAAGGATATCCCCAACCCTTCCCTCCTTGCCCTCGAACCAAATGCACCCTTAGTACCGGACATCTGGACATGAGGATGTGCCATCGACCACCTCTTCTGTGCTATAAATATTAATCCGGGGTGGAGAGTTGATTTTGGGAGACTGTTTCTGTGTCTTGACAATCAGATCCAGCCCCTCTGCGCCTGTTTGTAAAAATGCTACAAATATGTTGCCTTTTGATTGGGTTTACGATGTCTATGCCTACTTCATTATAAGTTTTGATATGTGGAAAATAATCACAATATCTATGTATTTGTCATTCTTGGATTGTAGGCTGAAGGAGTGAAAGGTAGGGTGGGCAAGGCAGAGTGAGGGATGCAGAGTTAAGAGTATTTGGATGCTGCAATGGCGCAGGCTGCTATTGAATCTGCTGTGAGTGGTGGCGCGTTGATTGGGAGACCGGCAGGGGTCCCGAGGATGAAGAGAAAGACTCCCTCGGAGCTGCGGGTAATGCTTTTGTTCCCCTGATTTATATCCCCAATCCATGATTATTCTGTTGTCATTGCAAATGCTAATTGGACTAAACACCCTGTGAAATGTGTGTGCCACCATGCATTGTGACCTGTGAAGCTGTACTAAACTACTAATCATGTGAATCAAGTATTAGCTCCAAATAAGCCCCAAACAAGCTCTTAATGCAGGGCCACATTGTAATCTAATAAGCGATATGTTGTTGCTTGATTGTATAGAGTCAAATGTGCAGCAAATCAACCACATTTTCAGTTTGTCACTTAAATGTGTTCTGGAGAAGTAGAGAACCATAGGCATGTCCTGCTGTAGCATGTTTCTCTGCCGTGCTATGTCTCCACATTATACATGAATGTCACAAATGTCGTAAATATCGCTCTACTTTAGCCCCTGTTCTAAGCATTGAAATTTATTCCAATGATTAATTTCTGCAGGGAGAACAATATAAGAGACACACTTCTGAAAAGATTGCTGATGATCAGTTATTTGCTTCTGCAGCATTTGATAGGTAAATCTGCTGTATTTATATATTGATGTTCTTATTGTGCTTGATCAAAAGTTTGACACCTATCTTGTGGGTTTAGGCCAAATAATGGGCTTCGGAATATGGAACAACAAAAAATACCCAAATATATCAACACTCGTGTTACAGAGGTGTTCCCAGTTAAAAAATCCAGAAATGCTGGAAAGGAAAACTGTAAGGTTAGACATCTGAGACATTATTCATTTTGATGGGCTTAATGATGCTCTTGCTCTGCAATTCTTTACAGTATCATAGTTTTGATATAAATCTTATATTATTGAAATTGTAAACAGGATGCTTTACTCAATAATGAGAAGGTTCCCAAATTTGCTGATACTGTAACTACTTCACATTCCGTGTCATCTTCATTCCTGCGGTAATTATTTGACTACAGTTGCTGCATCTTGTATTATACCATGTTTATTCTCTTATGTGCATTGTTGTATCACAATTCAGCGGTGACTCTGTTAAGTTGGACTCTTCTATTCCATCACTTGTGGAGGCAGCGAAACCAAGTTTCAGGAAAGCTGAGAAATACAGTGAAAATGCTCTACGGAGTGTATCCGACCTACACATTGGTGATGACAAGCAACCTGCCTCGAACAAATTTGATATGGTAAGGAGTATCTATCTAGTGCACTGCAGTATTTTATATATATATTATTGCATGCGCTAATCTTTCTTGTGCCTTCTGATAGGAAAAAGTGATGAAAGGGTTTGGAGCTCGTGATGCTTCTGGAGCTTCCAATGCCCCTAACGTACAAGTTGGTGATCTTCCTTTGAAGTCTTCAGAAGTGTGCCCTTCTAAGATAAAAATTCCAGGAAAAAGAGCTCCTTTGGATCTCACTTTAAAGACTGCTCTGCAGTTCGTTTCATCATCTTCTGTGAAGTGGTGGGTGTGCATTTGCTTCTCTCTTTCTTGTCTTCCAAACAATTTTCATGTAGAAATGCATTCTTCCCAAAGAAACCTCATCTGTCTCTTGGTTGAACCATTGACATATCCTAAATTGGCACTTGGAAAATTATATATGAAAATGGCTATGTGCCCACCTCAAAATTTGCACACTATTCAATTTCCTGTGCTCCTAGTGGAAATATGTCTAGTAGAACACTAGGAAAAATAATTCAAAATTACTTAAAAATGAAATTATATTGTCATTCTTATGTTTAGATCATCTGCCTCAAAGACCCAAGTGTCAAATACTCCTGCTAAGAACTCTTCCGTTTAACAGGTGTCACAATTTGAGTATTGCTGGGCCCATCACTCAGAGTTATCGTGGTGGGTCTCAAAATTCACGATGCGCAAGGCCTGGGAAGGAATTCTTGTTCTCAAGGGCACTGCAATCATGGGTATATCCACAGTCCCTGTTACCTGCTTCCATCATATCTGCTATGCTCTCATCAACTGCACGAGGAGGTAATCACTGGACTTGAATTATTCCTGTATTTAAAGAATAAACATCCCTGTAATTCCCGTGGATGTAAGTCCTTACATTTCCCCATTCTGGCATGTAGAAAATGAGTTCCTTCTCAAGAGGTATCAGGACTGGGAAGACTCGTTTCAGAATCTTTACTACATGCTCCGCAAGAATCAATTGAACATCTTTTATGGTATCTTACTCACTCCTCAAACCTCAACGATTCATTCAATATCTCGATAGGTCACTTATATGAAAAATCTAACTATTTTATTGTCCATGATGTCCTCATTGTACATGCACAAAATGGTATATCTTTGCTAAGAAATGCATTAGCTCATGACAGCTGATGCAAAATATGATTTATCTATGTTAAACAGTGAACATTTCTATCTAGTGAAAGATGCATTGCCCAGTATTACAATATGAATTTCTTCCTGCCTTAAACTTTGTTATTAAAATATGAATGAGAACTTTGAGCATGTAATGCCACATTTTGCTCAAGGTTGCCTTCATTTGCCCTGGAATATTTAATTTAGGTTCTAGACTATTACTTTATCTATTTTTTAGGAACTTATTACTTTATCTATGGTTAGTCTCCATCACCGTACTGAACACTGGTTTTGTTATCTAGTTTATACAGCACAATTTGTTGCTCTATTCATCCGTGGAAATTGTTTGGAGAAGCAGCCCTGTAATGCCTACTTGTCACAATCTACACGTGGCATACGGTCACTACTGCGAAAACATGTAAGCTCTCCATTCTGTTTCTTTCTCTACTTTGGTTTAATTTCCACATTAAAATAAATGCATATATGCCTGCAAGTTACTATGGCATATTTCCGTCATTGATCAATCATTATTTTCAGTACGAACTTGCTTGCAATTTGTGTGACACTTTAATCAAGTAGATAAGCTTGTTGGTTACCGAGACTACTCCTTGTGTATCTTTTTAACTTTTGAGAACGTATGGTGTTTTAGTGGTTCTACATTGGAATAAAACATTGTATTTTGTGATGTACTCCCTATGTTCCACAATGGAGCGCATATAGATTTTTTTCCAAAAGTCAAGCTTTGCAAACTTTCACCAACTTTGTAGGGAAAAAATATCAACATTTAGAATACAAAATACATATCATTAGATACATCATGAGACATATTTTCATATTGTATATGTTTGGTATTATAGATATTGATAATTTATAGGCACTACATTGTGGCATGGAGGGTGTAATAATTGTTTCTTCTGATCGGCCATTTTGCTGGAAGTAACATTGCTTTGGTAGTTCATGTCAATTATATACCCTTATGTGGTACCCTAATTATAGGAGTGAGATATAATATTGGTATGTTGGTCTCTAAGTCATCCAATTGCTTAAGATAATTAAAGCTTAGTTTCTTTTGAGCTCCGTACTTGTTCAAAATATTTTTTTTGTATTAGGATTATGATTGTAGGACTTTGTGAATGGATTGTCACAGGGTGTTCGCTTTTCTATGCCTCTTTGCAATGCTGAAGTGGAGCAGGTTACTGACGATGACCTGATGGAATTTTCAAAAATCCAAACACTCAATCTGGGCCAGGTACTGTTTGCTTCTTCAACCTTTCCCTTGTTTGCTAGCCAGGCTGCAGTTACTGACAGTTTGAGCATTATTTTTCTTGAACTTGCAGACACTTCATATAGATGCTTTATCTGAGGTGGACAACACTACAGAGTCACTCCTTTCGTTTACTGGCAATAAGAGCGTTCATGGCTTATATGATGTCTTGTTGAACTACAAGTAGGGTGCTTAGTCTCTAGTAGTTATTCTGTTCCTTTTGACCCGCCAGAATTTTATATTGTATAATCTAATTTTGTGATTTTTCAGGTCCTTTCTGAATTCATTATCCGCCACAGACGTCCCAGTGTTATATTCACCGGCGCCATTTCAAAATGGTTGCCTCCATATTCCAGAGGTCATTTCATTTCTGTAGACTCTATATTGTTTCCGCGATAGAATTTTATATGGGCTATATCTATGTGTAATTGCCTGACTTGAAAATCTGATATCCTGAATACATGCTTTTGCAGGTCATATGCAGGGAGATGAGGAAAGCTGATACTGGCCTGGCCTCCTCTATTGGTTTAGATGAAGAACCTGGATCAGCGTTCGCTCCTCCGCCAGGCAACATGTGTTACAGCATGGAAATAAAGGATGTGGTTATCCCACCGTGGGTTGCCTCCGGCATTTGTGCCGCGATGAGCTCAGACACGGATCACTTTGATTTAACGTAAGTATGATCTTCCCTGGCACCACCTGTTCAAGTCTTTTCCACATGCTAAAAAGGCATCGCTTTTGTTCTTCCAGAATCGGGACAGAGCCCTCCTCCATGGGCTTAAACGCCGCTTTCACCTCCATAGGCGCGAGCGGTCAGTCAAAGGCTCCTTCAGAGTCCTCTCCTGAAGGGTGCGAGGCCATTGGCATTCCCAGCGCCGTCTTGGTTCGCTCCTTGCACTCTGCCTCGCTCCGGCGCCTCAGTTACAACCACGGCGAATACCTCGCGCACACAACCGTGTGAGTTGCAACGCCTCGGAGCATAATGCAATGCAAGGCCGGTGCTTCCGTGCGACCACTTTCGTCATACCAGGATCCTGTGTATCCTCCACGCCTGGAAGCCCGGGATGTTCAGAGAGAAGCCGGAAGAGCCTTGTTTGATGCGTCATCCAACGCCTCAGCCTCTGCAGAGCACTCTAGGGAGTGGGTGTGTGGAGGGTTGTACCTTTTGATCCTGTGCTGTGTAGTTCACAGGACATGTACCCTTGACTGGTAACTTTAATGGAGTTTCTGGTTATGTAAAACGAAGGGAGAAAACAACAACAAAAGGACATTTCCTTTCTTATTACTTGGGTTATATTGAATGCTCCGTTTGAACAGTTTTGTGTTGGGCTGGAGTGGGGTGTTGGTTGTCGTTTCCTTCTCTTGTCGATTCTGGATGGTCGCTTGGTCAAGCTGCTACCGTGTGATCCTTACCAGAAGATTAGGTGTTCATTTGAATTGGTAGTGCTTAACCAAGAGGAAATGCAAACACAAATAATGTTACTATTTTCTCTTGCTTTTGGTGGGATTCTTTTTTTTTGAAAAGGAGGATAGCCCCCGGAAATCAAAGTTGTGGAGTTTTGAAGTTAACAAAGTCATCACTCACCTGTGCCGTCTGGTTCATAGGACATGCTACCCCCTCTTTTTTTTTAACATAGTACAGATGCAAACACTCATACATATGTCCGCAGTGGCTCTGTTTGCTTGCTGCGACATCTGCCTGGCCCTGGAAACTGTCCATCATATCGTGCTACGATGCTGGTATGCCAATGCTATCTGGGACAAGTTAATGCTGAACACCCTTGCTTGCAATTCTCCAGATATCCAGTCCTTCCTTCAAGCAAGCGGACAGCTACGCTTCAAAAAGCAATGGCATGTCACTTTCGTGGCATCCGCTGTTGCTCGTTGGCACGCCAGGAACGATCGTGTTTTTAACGGAAATTGCTGGTGTGAGCTTAAGATCAGATCCTATGCTGCCAACTTAATTGGGTTGTGGACCTCGAGAGCTCGTAAACCAGATGTTAAAATAGACATGCAAATGTGGGTTAGGATGCTTGAGGATTAGTTTCGTAGCACAGCCTAACTGATCCTTCTGCTGCTTCTTTCTTTCTTTCTTCTACCCCTTTTTCTGTCGGCCACTTGCGGCCATGCACCTTGGTGCATCTAGCAAGACCCTGTAATCTGCCTTCAGGCTTATGCCTGTTTTTGAAATATAAAGTTGGCCATGCGCCATCTTTCCTTTTCAAAAAAAAATACACATGTGTATGCATTTACCCCTATGAACGTATACACGCACACCCTACCCTTGTGAGCACTTTCGAGAGACTGAGCATATCGTCTTGAGATTTATGAAGTCACCGTAGGCACCTCGTCGTTGACGAGAACGTCTCCTCCCACTGAAAGTGTAATCGGTGTAAATCCTGAAATAAATCTAGAAATAATGCGAGCATCAGGACTTAATCCTGGAGGATTAGGGATACCACTGTCCCTCTAACCATTCAACTACAGGTAATTTTGTTCTAAAAAAGACACATGCAACTTTAATGGAGTTCTGTTTAATGAAACCGAAGGGAGAAAACAACAACAAAAGGGATATTTCCTTTCTTAATACCTGGGTTATACTGAACTAGATGGTACGGCCCGCTATAGCTGCATTTGGGATTAACATGCATGAAAAAGGTAACCATGCCTTCGAGATTGTAGCTCAAAGTTGTCTCTGGCGAGCTTGCTCGTTACATAAACATAAACTACACGACAACTGCAACAGTGATCGTGCTAGTTCTCCTTTTGGTTTTATGATGAAATTTGATAGCCAACATGTATGCATGTTTTGGGAAATATGTAACGTGGATAACCCCGTCTTTTGGTCTGTTTACATAGTAGTTCTCTCCTACTTGTGATAATACGATGGATAATGCTGTAGTTTTCAGTTTGTAGGAAATGAAAGCACATAGAACCTATATTCAGTTTGTAGTTTTCAAACTAACTATAGGCTAATTCAAAATATTTACCTTGCCTTTTGATAAAAACAAAATTGATCACATGACCTCAAAAGTAATTTGATGACATCATCACATAAGAATAGATGCGTACACATATCTGTACAAAATATTTCAACAACTGACTTAAATTTGTACAAATAAATCAGAGAAATTATCTCAGGAAGATATAGTCAGAACCCGAGCTATAAATTGGTCTCAGATACAAAACTCACAACATGATTGATTTTAAGTGTGACATCTGATCCCATAAAGATATAGTCAGGCATGAGCTCTACAAAATGATCTTAGAAGCAAGTATAAACTAAAATGAATAATGGCTTTAAATTTGTACAAGATAAAGTGGATAGATTATATTGGATACATATCTCAAACACTACAAAACATATATATGTGCCCAGAATTACTCACACACTATGTCAATGATAACAGGCAAGTCATGAGATTGAGAGGCATAATAATTACATTGTGTGATGATAAATTTGCCGCTGATTTAGACTTCCACAAGCAACAAACAATGTCCAAGAAGCCTAACAGTGCGTTAAATAGAACTTGAGAAAAACACCACCCAAAAAAGTCATTAAATTAGGATTAGGGGGGCAATGCCCCCCTCCCCCCTTTTCCCAATAGTTTTTTCTATTGAAGCAATTGTATCTTATAATCATTATTTGTATCTGTAATTACATCTAAAAGTGAAGAACTGCTATCATGCTTCATGCTCCGAGTACAAACGCGATGATGAAGATCAAAATGAGGATGCTAGCAAAAGTCACAGCCGTCATGGTAGTCGACTCCTATCTATAATATCTAAATAGTTCATCCCCACTATGCTATTTATCTTAACATGCATCTACTCCAAGTCAACAATGCAGCCACGTCATGCTCTATCTTCAATTCCATGCAGCCACGTCACTCCCAAATACTCAATAGTGCAGGTTTGGTCGCTGTGTCTTCCCTGCCACTACTAGGGAAAACCCTAATAGTAGCGCTTGTTTTATAGTTAGTAGTAGCGCTTGTACAAGCGCTACCAGTAAGGCGCTACAGCTAACTGGTAGTAGTAGCGTTGGTTTTCCAGCGCTACTGCTATACCTAGTTAGCAGTAGCGCTTGGTTATGAAAAGTGCCGCTGATAATAGTAAGTAGCAGTAGCGTTTCTTCTGAAAAGCGCTACTGTTAAATTTTCCTGTATTTTTTGAAATGCAGCTTATTGTTAATGTATTTGTATAGGTTTTATATACAGTACTGTCATCATATGATTTTATGACCATGATTAGTTATTATATATAGCAGTGGGTGAAATGAACGCGGATTAGATTGAAGTGAAGGCAACACGTGGTGCATGTCGAAAGTACTACTAATCCAAACTTGATCTAGTTTGGATTAGTAGTACTTTTGATGTGCACCACATGTTGCCTCCACTTGAACCTAATCCATATTTATTTCACCTGCTGATATATATAATAACTCATCATGCTCATATAACAATTTAGCATCATGCATCATCATAATAATAAGTAACTCATCTGGTATCATAATAACAAGTCGTACTCATCATCATCATACAACTTCTACTCTGATTTTATGACCATGATTAGTTATTATATATAGCAGTGGGTGAAATGAACGTGGATTAGATTGAAGTGGAGTCAACACGTGGTGCATGCCGAAAGTACTACTAATCCAAACTTGATATAGTTTGGATTAGTAGTACTTTCGATGTGCACCACATGTTGCCTCCACTTGAATCTAATCCATATTTATTTCACCTGCTGATATATATAATAACTCATCATGCTCATATAACAACTTAGCATCATGCATCATCATAATAATAAATAACTCATCTGGTATCATAATAACAAGTCGTACTCATCATCATCATACAACTTCTACTCGCTATCATAATAACAAGTCATACTCATCATCATCATAGTCATCTAACCAACGGTACTTAATTGTTCTTAGCACATGATCATGAGTATTAGCTACGACCTAACTACCCTCTCTAAGGTAAAATAGAATAAAACAAGATAGGCCCTGACTCTCCGTTATGGAGAATGGAGACTATCCTGTCTCCAATTCTTGCGCTTCGCACAATGTTGGTTCCAAGTAGCTCCCTACGATTGTCCATACATTTTTTCCATGCTTTGACTGTCACGTCTTCATCAATTTTAGAAATCCGGTATGAACAGTAGTGAAGCCTAGGCAGACCTGGCCGTAAGCTAATAACATCAAGGTTACCTTTCAGAAGTGTGACGCCCGGGTAATTGAGCTACAGTAACCCCCTCGTAATGATGCCACGTCACCCCAGTTACTATTGACAAATCTCGCGTTAGTTCAAAACGATTCGAATTCAAATTTGAATTAGAGGCAAACAACAAAAGTTTTCAAAATATTAAACTAAAATGTTCGGTGTGCAAATAAATGCTTAGGTATTTATGGTGAGGGAACCATGCTTTTATAAAAAACCTAAAACATAAAATGAATTAAAACAGAAAAGAGAAATAACTAAAAGAAAAGGAAAAGCAGAAGAGAGAGAGAGAGCAACCCCCTCCCTGGACCGAACCCACCTAGGCCGGCCCACCTAACCCACCCGAGCCAGCCCAGCCTCCCACGCTCCCCCGGTCGCCTTCCTATTCGAGCGACCGCGGGCGCGGTCGCCATCCAACCACCTCGCCGGCGACGCCCGACGAGAGGATAAGGCCTCCACCGCCCCGACGCCTCGGCCCCTCGCCTCCCAGTTGCCCTGCCTCCCCCACTCGCGCCAGTCCCTATCCCCTCGCACACTCGCTCCCCCCCTCCAAATCCGCCTCGCCGACGCGCCCTGCGCCGTCCGCCATTCTGACCGCGGCCACCGCTGTCCCCGTCCCTCTCCGACGAGTCCCCGAGCGCCGTCGTGCCCCGCGAAGTCTTCCTCGACCACCGGACCAAGCCAGGAGCCCCCACAACGAGCGCGGCGCTCTCTCCTTCCTCCTCTGCTCCGACAAACGCCGGCGTCGAATTCGGCCACCTCGCGCCTTCCCCGAGCCCGCGAACGCACAACTACAGGGCCCGGTGAGCCCCGCTCTCCTCTCCCTCTCTTGGCAGCCTCTGCCCCCGCCATAGCTGCTTCCCCCGTCGTGCTTGAGCTCGTCGCCGCGGTGGTGCTCGCCGCCGTGGCCACAGCTCGCGGAGCTCGCAGTCGACCACCCCCTCGTGCTCAGCACCTCCACCCGCACCCACTGCACGCGCCCGCTACTCCTCCCGCTCCCCTAGCGCCTTCCTCGACGGGGCAGTGCTCCGGCCGCCGCCGCGAGCTCGTCTCCGGCGAGCTCGTCGCCTCCCGCCTGCTGTCGACTGCGGCAATCAACTCACGCGAACGCCATCTGCCCGTAGAGCCGCTCCGCACGCCGAACCATGCCCCGCCTTGCCGTCCCCGTGGAGCACCCGAAAGTGCCGCCACCGCCGTCGTTGTAGCTCTCAGCTCCGGCCACCCCTCCCTACGAGACCCCCACGGGTGGATGCGGCTTCGTCCGCACGTTCGAACGCGGCTGGCCCCGTGCCAAACGGTGGCCTGTGCGCGGTTTCCGACCTGTGCCCGTACTCGCGCCGCCGCGAACGCGCTCGCCGGCGGCGGGTCACCGGCCCCCGCTGACCTGGACTGACTACTGGGGCCCGCCGTGCCACTGACCAGTGGGTCCAGTTGACCTGTTGACCGGGTCAACTACTGACTGGGCTGCCCAGTGAGACTAACGTGTGGGTCCCACCTCTTAATCCTCTAATTAAAACATTTTAATAATTAAAACTAATTAGTTTAGTTAATTAGACACTAACAGGTGGGCCCAGTAGTTTTACTAACTAAATTTAGATTAGTTTGAACTCTGTTTAACCCACTCTCTATGACAGGTGGGTCCCCCGTGTCAGTTTTGGCCAGTCAACTGGACTGTTGACTGCTGACGTCACTCATACGTCATGCTGACATCATATTCCTTTTCTGTTAATTTAAGTAATTCCAGAAAATGATTAAAACTTTAGAAAATCATATAAAATAATCCGTATCTCGGATGAAAATACTTTCTACATGAAAGTTGCTCAGAACGACGAGACAAATCCGGATACGCAGCCCGTTCGTTCACCACACATCCCTAGCATAGCAAACATGCAACTTCCCCCTCCGGTTCATCTGTTCGAAAACGCGAAACGCTGGGGATACTTTCCCGGATGTTTCCCCCCTTCGTCGGTATCACCTACTACCGCGTTAGGGCACATCTAGCACCGCGTATTGCCATGTTACGCTTTGTGATGCTTTGATTGCTTTGTTATTTATTGTGTTCCCCCTCCGTTACTTCTTTCCGGTAGACCCCGAGACTGCCGGCGACCCCAGTTCGACTACGGAGTTGACGACCCTTCCTTGCCAGAGCAACCAGGCAAGCCCCCCCCTTGATCACCAGATATCGCCTATTATTCTCTATACAGCTTGCATTAGAGTAGTGTAGCATGTTACTGCTTTCGGTTAATCCTATTCTGCTGCATAGCCTGTCATTGTTGCTACAGTTGTTACCCTTACCTGCTATCCTACTGCTTAGTATAGGATGCTAGTGTTCCATCAGTGGCCCTACACTCTTGTCCGTCTGCCATGCTATACTACTGGGCCGTGATCACTTCGGGAGGTGATCACAGGTATATACTATATACTTTATATACATGACACATGTGGTGACTAAAGTCGGGTCAGCTCGTTGAGTACCCGCAAGTGATTCTGATGAGGGGGCTGAAACGACAGGTGGCTCCATCCCGGTAGAGGTGGGCCTGGGTTCCTGACGGCCCCCGACTGTTACTTTGTGGCGGAGCGACAGGGCAGGTTCAGACCACCTAGGAGAGAGGTGGGCCTGGCCCTGGTCGGCGTTCGCGGATACTTAACACGCTTAACGAGATCTTGGTATTTGATCTGAGTCTGGCTATTTGGTTTATACGCACTAACCAACTACGCGGGAATAGTTATGGGCACTCGGCGTCGTGGTATCAGCCGAAGCTCTTTTTGACGTCAGCGACTGAGTGGCGCGCGCCGCATTGGACCGTAAGCTCGCGCTTGTATTAAGGGGGCTAGGTCTGCTTCCGGCCGCGTACGCAATGTGCAGGTGTGTAATGGGCGATGGGCCCAGACCCCTGCGCGCATAGGGTTTAGACCGGCGCGCTGACCTCTCTGTTGAGCCTAGGTGGGGCTGCGACATGTTGATCTTCCGAGGCCGGGCATGACCCAGGAAAGTGTGTCCGGCCAAATGGGATCGAGCGTGTTGGGAAATGTGGTGCACCCCTGCAGGGAAGTTTATCTATTCGAATAGCCGTGTCCCTCGGTAAAAGGACGACCCGGAGTTGTACCTTGACCTTATGACAACTAGAACCGGATACTTAATAAAACACACCCTTCCAAGTGCCAGATACAACTCGGTGATCGCTCTCTAACAGGGCGACGAGGAGGGGATCGCCGGGTAGGATTATGCTATGCGATGCTACTTGGTGAACTTACCATCTACTCTCTTCTACATGCTGCAAGATGGAGGTGGCCAGAAGCGTAGTCTTCGACAGGATTAGCTATCCCCCTCTTATTCTGGCATTCTGCAGTTCAGTCCACTGATATGGCCCTTTACACATATACCCATGCATATGTAGTGTAGCTCCTTGCTTGCGAGTACTTTGGATGAGTACTCACGGTTGCTTTTCTCCCTCTTTTCCCCCTTTCCCTTCTACCTGGTTGTCGCAACCAGATGCCGGAGCCCAGGAGCCAGACGCCACCGTCGACGACGACTCTTACTACACTGGAGGTGCCTACTACTACGTGCAGCCCACTGACGACGACCAGGAGTAGTTAGGAGGATCCCAGGCAGGAGGCCTGCGCCTCTTTCGATCTGTATCCCAGTTTGTGCTAGCCATCTTATGGCAACTTGTTTAACTTATGTCTGTACTCAGATATTGTTGCTTCCGCTGACTCGTCTATGATCGAGCACTTGTATTCGAGCCCTCGAGGCCCCTGGCTTGTATTATGATGCTTGTATGACTTATTTTTATTTTTAGAGTTGTGTTGTGATATCTTCCCGTGAGTCCCTGATCTTGATCGTACACGTTGCGTGTATGATTAGTGTACGGTCAAATCGGGGGCGTCACAAGAAGCATGAGATCAGGCACACAATCCTTCGGGATTTTCTGTTGAAAAACATAGTAATAACGTCGTAGTTAGCAATGTAGTTTAGCTTTAGAAGAAATTATGCAAAAGAGGCACAGATGTCGTAATAGTAAAATCTTACCATGCCATCTCCATAGATGTTACCATAGTTCAACACGTGCACTAGTGGCACGTATTGACCATAATGTACAGGAGTTTGATAATTAATATTGTAATTCTCAACATCAATAATAAACGAGTAAGATGATCTTTCTCTTGATAAGTTAATTTTGCGCCATCGGTGTAGTAGGTTCTGTCTACCATATTCTGTACATTTTTTGAAGAATGAAAATAAGCTATCAATGGAAATAAGCTGTCAACTATTTTGAAATCAACAATATAAATTACTTAATAACTATGTTTGAGAAACTCACATAGCGGTAGAACTGGAAGCGTATCAACAAGGACCCAAATGTCCATATTATCTTGGTGATGTTAGGATCACCAAGATCCAAGGTGACAAGCATACCCTTATGAAAATCATACATCTTGCAAAGTGCTTCCCAATTCGCGCAACCAAAATGGGATACGCTCTCAGAATTGTATAGATTTACAGCAAAATCAAAACCATGATGGGTCCTTAGGTGAACTATCTTTGTTTCCATACTTTCATGATCTTCAAAATTCATCCTCTCCAAGACATAGCATCTTGCATGGCATGGGATAAGCTAGTCGAATTGTAAAAGACGAAAATATTACACGTTGAAGAAGCAGAAGTCGTGCTTAATTACGAAAAAACACTGGTCGTCGTTGCGTACCGTTTCAACATCGAAGGTCTCCTGGAGCTTAATGCTGAAGCCCTGACCTTCTACTAGGTGAGGCCTGTCGCACAGACCCCGGTCCTCGCCGTACCAGTCGCACTCCGGGAGACTTTCGTCGTCCAACGACATTTCCTATGTTCATAATTCAAAGATTAAACTTCTAAAATTAAATATTTGTACTACAAAAACTAAATTAGATCATTATTATTCATCATGGGTTATCGGTCTGTCGGGATTCTCCTTCCTCTCTCATATATGGTGGACACTCCCTCACTGATTTTTCGACCATCGATGATGGTCGCTAGTCCTCCTTTCCCTAGTTCATAACAAAGGTCTAGCACAAGGAGAAGAAGGAGAAGCGACCCCCACGACAACAGTCGGCATTCTTCTTCTCTCATATATGGTGGAGACTCTCCCGCACTGATTTTTCGACCGTCGATGATGGTCGCTACTCTTCCTTCCCCTAGTGCATAACAAAGGTCTAACACAAGGAGAAGAAGGAGAAGCGACCCCCACGACAACAGTCGGCATTCTTCTTCTCTCATATATGGTGGAGACTCTCCCTCACTGATTTTTTGACTGTCATGTATGGAGCCCCGATAGACTTAAAGTCAACTCGAAATGTCGTTCAATTCTCTTTCTATCAAATCCGGGGCACCCGATATTTCCTACATATTCTAGCACAAGTCATGCTTAAAATCACGGAAAAATCCGGCATGACCTTTGCTAAAATAGGACATATCGACCGCTTGAAATTTGCCGGAACGGAAGTGAATCAACACTCCGGCAAAACATAGGCCACTGTGAGGTGTTTCTTGCAAACATAGGCCACTTGGGCAAGCACTAGTACTATGGAACACTACATATCACATGTCTAAATCTCCATCATATTCCATGAAAATTATCACACCTACTCATGTAGCTACTACTCCACTACAACTATCAAAACATCTACATCATCATCGACATGGGGATTTGGCTGGTCTCACCTTGAGGTCAGAGGTGGTCGGTGACGGGGACGACGGCGGGGATGATGCAGGGGCTCCTTGATTTCTGCAAAAAACAAAATATAAACAAAAACATTATTATCCTCATCTTAGGACTTAGTGAAACCCTATGTCTAAAACAAAATATAAACAAAAACCTACATTTACTAAAAAAAATCTAAAATTTTCCTATTCTATTCAAAAGACCTACGTTTACTTATTCATTTCAATTTCATATTTTATTCTATACAAATTTACTTATTCAAATTTTCTAAAAATTTCCTATTCTATTCAAAAGACCTACATTTACTTATTTTTTCAATTTCATATTTTATTCTATTCAAATTTACTTATTCAAATTTTCTAAAAATTTCCTATTCTATTCAAAAGACCTACATTTACTTTTTTTTCAATTTCATATTTTATTCTATTCAAATTTTCTAAAAATTTCCTATTCTATTCAAAAGACCTACATTTACTTATTCTTTTCAATTTCATATTTTATTCTATTCAAATTTTCAAAAAAATTCCTATTCTATTCAAAAGACCTACATTTACTTATTTTTTTCAATTTTATATTTTATTCTATTCAATTTTTCTGTTTTATTCTATTCTATTCAAATTTCTTATTTTATTTATAGAAAGGAGGAGGAGGAGGTGGGAGGAGGAGGAGGGAGGAGAGAGTAGGAGGAGGGAGGGGAGGAGGAGGGAGGAGGAGGAGGGAGAGAGGAGGGCCGCCGGAGAGGGAGGAGGAGGAGGAAGGAGGAGGGGCCTGCCGAAGGGGGGAGGAGGAGAGAGCAGGAGGAGGGGGCCGCTGGAGGAAGGAGGAGGAGGGGGCGCCGGAGGGAGGAGGAGGAGGAGGGGGAGGAGGAGGGATGGACCTTGGGGGCGATGGCGGCGACGACGCGCGGCGGAGTGAGAGTGAGAGTGTGAGGACACGCGCAGGCCGGTTGGATAAGGTGGCCTTAGTAGTAGCGCTGGTTGGGGAAAAGCACTACTACTAAGTAAATAGCAGTAGTGCTTTTTACGTATGTGCGCTACTAGTATACCTAGCCTGTCGGCAACGGTCTGGCACCCTTAGTAGTAGCGCTGGTTGGGGGAAAGCGCTACTACTAAGTACAATAGCAGTAACGCTTTTTACGTATGGGCGCTACTAGTATACCTAGCCTGTCGCCAACGGTCTGGCAATTATAGTAGTAGCAGGTTTTATAACTACAACACTACTGCTATGTGCATAGTAGCAGCGCTCTTTCTTCCCAAGCGCTACTGCTATTTAGTAGCAGCGCTGCCTTCTAAACAGCGCTACTAGTAAGCTCCTGTGTATAAGGTTTTTCCTAGTAGTGTGCCCGAATGTTCAATTCGTCTCTCTCTCTCAGTTGTAACGGAAGGTGAAACTTGAAGCCTACAATCGTTTGATTACCTCCACCCTTTAATGCTTGGCCACTGTCAAGGCAATTATTTAATGTCATCCATTACGAAGCATGTCTTCTCCTCTTCCCATCATCTTCCTTATTACACAACAATGGATCTAGCTACATGGTCCTCCGCATCTTGCAAAACCAAACTGAATTCCTCGCGTTGCAATGTATGCGATGGTCCCTTCCATCCTAGTTTGTGCATGACTAGCCCCCCCTCCCAGGAGGAGGGGGCCGCCGGAGGGAGGAGGAGGGAGGAGGAGGGGAAGGAGGAGTGAGGGACCTTGGGGGCGACGACAGCGACGGCGCGCGGCGGAGTGAGAGTGAGAGTGAGAGGGGGAGAGTGAGGACGTGCGCGGGCCGGTTGGATAAGGTGGCCTTAGTAGTAGTGCTGGTTGGGGGAAAGCACTACTACTAAGTACAATAGCAGTATCGCTTTTTACGTATGGGCACTACTAGTATACCTAGCCTGCCGGCAACGATCTGACACCCTTAGTAGTAGCGTTGGTTGGGGGAAAGCGCTACTACTAAGTACAATAGCATTAGCGCTTTTTACGTATGGGCGCTACTAGTATACCTAGGCCGCCGCCAACGGTCTGGCAATTATAGTAGTAGCGGTTTTTATAACTATAACGCTACTGCTATGTGCATAGTAGCAACGCTCTTTCTTCCCAAGTGCTACTGCTATTTAGTAGCAGCACTACCTTCTAAACAACGCTACTAGTAAGTGATATGTCTCCAACGTATCTATAATTTATGAAGTATTCATGCCGTTTTATTATCATTCTAGGATGTTTTACAATCATTTTATAGCAACTTTATATCATTTTTTGGGACTAACCTATTGACCCAGTGCCCAGTGCCAGTTGCTGTTTTTTGCTTGTTTTTTACATCGTAGGAAATCAATATCAAACGGAGTCCAAACACCGCGAAACTTTTTGGAGATTTTTTATGGACCAGAACACCCAGGATGGGCCAGAGCAGCACCTGCCTGGGCGCCCCGAGGCATGCCCAGGTGGGTTGTGCCCACCTCGGTGGCCTCCCGCACCCCCTCTTCACCCTATAAATTCACAAATATTCCAAAACCCTTCGAGGTTAACCTAGATCAGAAGTTTCGCCGCCGCAAGGCTCTGTAGCCACGAGAAACCAATCTAGGCCCGTTCCGGCACCCTGCAGGAGGGGGGAATCATCTCCGGTGGCCATCTTCATCATCCCGGCGGCCACCACGATGAAGAGGGAGTAGTCCACCCTCGGGGCTGAGGGTTTGTACCAGTAGCTATATGTTTAATATATATATCTCTCTCTCTCTCTCTCTCTCTCGTGTTCTTGAGATGTCATGATCTTGATGTATCGCGGGCTTTGTTAATATAGTCAGATCATATGGTGTTTTCCCCTCTCTATCTTGTTGTGATGAATTGAGTTTTCCCTTTGAGATTTCGTATTATCGGATTGAATACTTTTATGGATTTGAGAACACTTAATATATATCTTCCAATTGAATACTCGTGGTGCCAATGGGGTATCATATTGATTCACTTTATATATGTTTTGGCACTCAACTCGTGGATTCCCGAGGTGACATTGGGGTAATCTATGCATAGGGGTTGAAGCACGTTCTTGTCTTTGTTTCTCCGGTAGAAATCTTGGGGCACTCTTTGAAGTTCTTTGTGTTGGATTGAGTATTATGAATTTTTATTTGCTTTGGTGTTATTTTAGTACGAACTCTAGGATAGATCGAACGGAAAGAATAGCTTTATGTTATTTAAGTACGAACTCTTGAATAGATCGAACGGAAATAATAGCTTTGAGGTGGTTTCATACCCTACAAACAATTTATTCTTATGTTCTCCGCTAGATAGGAACTTTGGAGTGATTCTTCATCGCACTTTGAGGGGTGGTTATATGATTCAATTATATTAGCATTGTTGAGAGATTGCACTAGCGAAAGTACGGACCCTAGGCCTCATTTTCAAGCATTGCAATACCGTTTTTGTGCTCGTTTACTATTTGCTACCTTGCTGTTTTTATTTATTCAGATTATAAAAGTATATTTCTACCATCAATATTACACTTTTATCACCATCTCTTTGCCGAACTAGTGCACCTCTACAATTTGCCATTGTATTAGGTGTGTTGGGGACACAAGAGATTTCTTGTATTTGGTTGCAGGGTCGTTTGAGAGAGACTATCTTCATCCTACGCCTCCCACGGATTGATAAACCTTAGGTCATCCACTTGAGGTAAAAATGCTACTGTCCTACAAAACTTTGTGCTTGGAGGCCCAACACGTGTCTACAAGAATAAAGTTGCGTAGTAGACATTAGTAAGCTCCTGTGTATAAGGTTTTTTCCTAGTAGTGTGCCCGAATGTACAGTCCGTCTCTCTCTCTCTCAGTTGTAACGGAAGGTGAAACTTGAAGCTCACTATCGTTTAATTACCTCCACCCTTTAATGCTTGGCCACTGTCAAGGCAATTATGTAACGTCATCCATTACATATGTATATGGTGGAGTCTTTTCCCCTTCCATTCGAAGCATGTCTTCTCCTCTTCCCATCATCTCCCTTATTACACAACAATGGATCTAGCTACCTGGCCCTCCACATCTTGCAGAACCAAATTGAAATCCTCGTGTTGCAATGTATGCGATGGTCCCTTCCTGCCTGGTTTGTGCATGACTAGCCCCCCTAGGAGGAGGGGGCCGCCGGAGGGAGGAGGAGGGGGAGGAGGAGGAAGGGACCTTGGGGGCGACGGCGGCGGCGGCGCGCGGCGGAGTGAGAGTGTGAGGGGGAGAGTGAGGACGCGCGCGGGACGGTTGGATAAGGTGGCCTTAGTAGTAGTGCTGGTTGGGGGAAAGCGTTATTACTAAGTACAATAGAAGTAGCGCTTTTTACGTATGAGCGCTACTAGCATACCTAGCCTGCCGGCAACGGTCTGACACCCTTAGTAGTACCGCTGGTTGGGGGAAAGCGCTACGACTAAGTACAATAGCAGTAACACTTTTTACGTATGGGCGCTACTAGTATACCTAGCCTGCCGCCAACGGTCTGGCAATTATAGTAGTAGCGGGTTTTATAACTACATCGCTACTGCTATGTGCATAGTAGCAGCGCTCTTTCTTCCCAAGCGCTACTGCTATTTAGTAGCAGCGCTGCCTTGCGTTACTAGTAAGCTCTTGTGTATAAGGTTTTTCCTAGTAGTGTGCTTGAATGTTCTGTCCGTCTCTGTCTCTCAGTTGTAACAGAAGGTGAAACTTGAAGCCTACAATCGCTTGATTACCTCCACCCTTTAATGCTTGGCCACTGTCAAGGCAATTATTTAGCGTCATCCTTTACATGTGTATATGGTGTAGTCTTTTCCCCTTCCATTCGAAGCATGTCTTCTCCTCTTCCCATCATCTATACAAAACAATGGATCTAGCTACCTGGTCCTCCACATCTTGCAGAACCAAACTGAATTCCTCGCGTTGCAATGTATGCGATGGTCCCTTCCTGTCTAGTTTATGCATGACTAGCCACACCTCTCTCTCGCCCCTCGACCGTGTCCTTCTAAGGTACATCCACATTGTCGCCCGCCGAAGAATTAAGCTCCTATTCTAGATGAATAGCAAGTGTTTGAAGTACACCCTTTGAAGTAATTGTTTGGGAACGTAGTAATTTCAAAAAAATTCCTACGCACACGCAAGATCATGGTGATGCATAGCAACGAGAGGGGAGAGTGTTGTCCACGTATCCTCGTAGACCGAAAGCGGAAGCGTTAGAACAACGCGGTTGATGTAGTCGTACGTCTTCACGATCCGACCGATCCAAGTACCGAACGCACGGCACCTCCAAGTTCAGCACACGTTCAACTCAATGGCGTCCCACGAACTCCGATCCAGCAGAGCTTCGAGGGAGAGTTCCGTCAGCACGACGGAGTGATGACGGTGATGATGTTGCTACCGACGCAGGGCTTCACCTAAGCACCGCTACGATATTACCGAGGTGGATTATGGTGGAGGGGGGCACCGCACACGGCTAAGAGATCAATGATCAATTGTTGTGTCTCCAAGGGGTGCCTCCCTCCCCGTATATAAAGGAGTGGAGGAGGGGGAGGGGCCGGCCCCCTATGTCGCGCCCCATGAGGAGTCCTACTCCCACCTTCCAAGTAGGAGTAGGAGAGGAGAGGGAAGGGAGAGAGGAAGAGAAGGAAAGGGGGCGCCGCCCCCCTCCTTGTCCAATTCGGACTAGAGGGGGGGGGCGCGGCTGCCCTGGCCGCCCCTCCTCTTCTGCCACTAGGGCCCAATAGGCCCAATAAACTCCCCGGGGGGTTCCGGTAACCCCCGGTACTCCGGTATATGTCCGAAACCTCCCAAAACACTTCCGGTGTCCGAACATAGTCGTCCAATATATCGATCTTCACGTCTCGACCATTTTGAGACTCCTCGTCATGTCCGTTATCATATCCGGGACTCCGAACTACCTTCAGTACATCAAAACACAAAAACTCATAATTCCTATCGTCACCGAACTTTAAGCGTGCGGACCCTACGGGTTCGAGAACTATGTAGACATGACCGAGAGATGTCTCCGGTCAATAACCAATAGCGGTACCTGGATGCTCATATTGGCTCCCACATATTCTACAAAGATCTTTATCGGTCAAACCGCATAACAACATACGTTGTTCCCTTTGTCATCTGTATGTTACTTGCCCGATATTCGATTGTCGGTATCTCAGTACCTAGTTCAATCTCGTTTACCGGGAAGTCTCTTTACTCGTTCCGTAATACATCATCCTGCAACTAACTCATTAGTTACAATGCTTGCAAGGCTTATAGTGATGTGCATTACTGAGAGGGCCCAGAGATACCTCTCCGACAATCGGAGTGACAAATCCTAATCGATCTATGCCAACTCAACAAGTACCTTCGGAGACACCTGTAGAGCACCTTTATAATCACCCAGTTACATTGTGACGTTTGGTAGCACACAAAGTGTTCCTCCGGTATTCGGAAGTTGCATAATCTCATAGTCATGGGAACATGTCTAAGTCATGAAGAAAGCAATAGCAACAAACTAAACGATCAAGTGCTAAGATAACGGAATGGGTCTAGTCAATCACATCATTCTCTAATGATGTGATCCCATTTATCAAATGACAACTCATGTCTATGGTTAGGAAACATAACCATCTTTGATCAACGAGCTAATCAAGTAGAGGCATACTAGTGACACTCTGTTTGTCTATGTATTCACACATGTATTATGTTTCCGGTTAATACAATTCTAGCATGAATAATAAACATTTATCATGAAATAAGGAAATAAATAATAACTTTATTATTGCCTCTAGGGCATATTTCCTTCAGTCTCCCACTTGCACTAGAGTCAATAATCTAGATTACACAGTAATGATTCTAACACCCATGGAGCCTTGGTGCTGATCATGTTCTGCTCGTGAGAGAGGCTTAGTCAATGGGTCTGCAACATTCAGATCCGTACGTATCTTGCAATCTCTATGTCCCCACCCTGGACTTGATCGTGGATGGAATTTAAGCGTCTCTTGATGTGCTTGGTTCTCTTGTGAAATCTTGATTCCTTTGTCAAGGCAATTGCACCAGTATTGTCACAAAAGATTTTCATTGGACCCGATGCACTAGGTATGACACCTAGATCGGATATGAACTCCTTCATCCAGACTCCTTCATTTGCTGCTTCCGAAGCAGCTATGTACTCCGCTTCACACGTAGATCCCACCACGATGCTTTGTTTAGAACTGCTCCAACTGACAGCTCCACCGTTCAATATGAACACGTATCCGGTTTGCGATTTAGAATCGTCCGGATCAGTGTCAAAGCTTGCATCGACGTAACCATTTACGACGAGCTCTTTGTCACCTCCATAAACGAGAAACATATCCTTAGTCCTTTTTAGGTATTTCAGGATGTTCTTGACCACTGTCCAGTGATCCACTCCTGGATTACTTTGGTACCTCCCTGCTAAACTAATAGCAAGGCACACATCAGGTCTGGTACATAGCATTGCATACATGATAGAGCCTATGGCATAGGGAACATCTTTTATTTTCTCTCTATCTTATGCAGTGGTCGGGCATTGAGTCTTACTCAACTTCACACCTTGTAACATAGGTATGAACCCTTTCTTTGCCTCATCCATTTTGAACTTCTTCAAAACTTTGTCAAGGTATGTGCTTTGTGAAAGTCCAATTAAGCGTCTTGATCTATCTCTATAGATCTTGATGCCCAATATGTAAGCAGCTTCACCGAGGTCTTTCATTGAAAAACTCTTATTCAAGTATCCTTTTATGCTATCCAGAAATTCTTTATCATTTCCAATCAACAATATGTCATCCACATACAGTATTAGAAATGCTACAGAGCTCCCACTCACTTTCTTGTAAATATAGGCTTCTCCAAAAGTCTGTATAAAACCATACGTTTTGATCACACTATCAAAGCGTTTATTCCAACTCTGAGAGGCTTGCACCAGTCCATAAATGGATCGCTGGAGCTTGCACACTTTGTTAGCACCCTTTGGATCGATAAAACCTTCAGGTTGCATCATATACAACTCTTCTTCCAGAAATCCATTCAGGAATGCAGTCTTCACATCCATTTGCCAAATTTCATAATCATAAAATGCGGCAATTGCTAACATGATTCAGATGGACTTAAGCATCGCTACGGGTGAGAAGGTCTCATCGTAGTCAACTCCTTGAACTTGTCAAAAACCTTTTGCAACAAGTCGAGCTTTGTAGACAGTAATATTACCATCAACATCTGTCTTCTTCTTAAAGATCCATTTATTCTCGATGGCTTGCCGATCATCGGGCAAGTCAACCAAAGTCCATACTTTGTTCTCATACATGGATCCCATCTCAGATTTCATGGCCTCCAGCCATTTTGCGGAATCTGGGCTCATCATCGCTTCCTCATAGTTCGTAGGTTCGTCATGGTCTAGTAACATGACCTCCAGAACAGGATTACCGTACCACTATGGTGCGGATCTTACTCTGGTTGACCTACGAGGTTCGGTAGTAACTTGATCTGAAGTTTCGTGATCATCATCATTAGCTTCCTCACTAATTGGTGTAGGTGTCACAGGAACCAGTTTCTGTGATGAACTACTTTCCAATAAGGGAGCAGGTACAGTTACCTCATCAAGTTCTACTTTCCTCCCACTCACTTCTTTCGAGAGAAACTCCTTCTCTAGAAAGGATCCATTCTTAGCAACGAATGTCTTGCCTTCGGATCTGTGATAGAAGGTGTACCCAACAGTCTCTTTTGGGTATCCTATGAAGACACATTTCTCTGATTTGGGTTCGAGCTTATCAGGTTGAAGCTTTTTCACATACGCATCGCAGCCCTAAACTTTAAGAAATGACAACTTTGGTTTCTTGCCAAACCATAGTTCATAAGGAGTCGTCTCAACGGTTTTAGATGGTGCCCTATTTAATGTGAATGCAGCTATCTCTAGAGCATATCCCCAAAACGATAGCGGTAAATCAGTAAGAGACATCATAGATCGCACCATATCTAGTAAAGTATGATTACATCGTTCGGACACACCATTACGCTGTGGTGTTCCGGGTGGCGTGAGTTCCAAAACTATTCCGCATTGTTTTAAATGAAGACCAAACTCATAACTCAAATATTCTCCTCCACGATCAGATCGTAGAAACTTTATTTTCTTGTTACGATGATTTTCAACTTCACTCTGAAATTCTTTGAACTTTTCAAATGTTTCAGACTTATGTTTCATCAAGTAGATATACCCATATCTGCTCAAATCATTTGTGAAGGTGAGAAAATAATGATACCCACCGCGAGCCTCAACATTCATTGGACCACATACATCAGTATGTATGATCTCCAATAAATCTGTTGCTCGCTCCATAGTTCCGGAGAACGGCGTTTTAGTCATCTTGCCCATGAGGCATGGTTCGCAAGTACCAAGTGATTCATAATCAAGGGATTCCAAAAGTCCATCGGAATGCAGTTTCTTCATGCGCTTTACACCAATATGACCTAAACGGCAGTGCCACAAATAAGTTGCACCATCATTATCAACTCTGCATCTTTTGGCCTCAATAATATGAATATGTGTATCACTACTATCGAGATTCAAAAAGAATAGACCACTCTTTAAGGGTGCATGACCATAAAAGATATTACTCATATAAATAGAACAACCATTATTCTCTGATTTAAATGAATAACCGTCACGCATAAAACAAGATCCAGATATAATGTTCATGCTCAACGCTGGCACCAAATAACAATTATTTAGGTCTAAAACTAATCCCGAAGGTAGATGTAGAGGTAGCGTGCCGACTGCGATCACATCGACTTTGGAACCATTTCCCACGCGCATCGTCACCTCGCCCTTAGCCAATCTTTGCTTGATCCGTAGTCCCTGTTTCGAGTTGCAAATATTAGCAACAGAACTAGTATCAAATACCCAAGCACTACTGCGAGAATTAGTAAGGTACACATCAATAACATGTATATCACATATACATTTGTTCACCTTGCCATCCTTCTTATCCGCCAAATACTTGGGGCAGTTCCGCTTCCAGTGACCAGTCTGTTTGCAGTAGAAGCACTCAGTCTTAGGTTTAGGTCCAGACTTGGGTTTCTTCTCTTGAGCAGCAACTTGCTTGCTGTTCTTCTTGAAGTTCCCCTTCTTCTTCCCTTTACCCTTTTTCTTGAAACTGGTGGTCTTGTTGACCATCAACACTTGATGCTCCTTCTTGATTTCTACCTCCACAGCCTTTAGCATTGCGAAGAGCTCAGAAATCGTCTTATCCATCCCTTGCATTGTAGGAGATATGCCCTAGAGGCAATAATAAATGATATTATTTATCTCCGAGTTCATAATTATGTTTATGTTCCATGCTATAACTGCTATGGTTCTCGAGTCTGCAATAACCACGAGGCTCGGAGGAAGACTCATATGCACGTGTGGAATAATAAACGGTAAAATGTATTCCTAGTCTGGCCTCTAAGACTAGCTCAAGTGTTGCATGATGGTTATGTTTTCCTGATCATGGGCATGTCTATGTCAGCAACCTTGAGGGCATAATGTTAAGAGAACATTTGTGTTGAATCGACCCGGCATGATGTTATGCTATAAGATTCATTCGTCACAAGTTTATTGGTACATAACACAGAGATGGTTAACGTTTGCATGATTCCTTAGACCATGAGAGTATCGAGTTTCTTCATGCTTGCTTCATGAACTTTGGGGTTTGTTAAACGTCATCCGTAAATGGGTGGCTATTACGGCGGCTTACGGGTTCATGGAAAAGTGTGTCAAGTAACTTGATAGCTCAAGATTGGGATTTGCTCCTCCGACGATGGAGAGATATCTCTGGGCCCTCTCGGTGTTACGGTATCCATCATCGTCTGGCCAGACACTTTGTGATTTGATCACGGGGATGCCGGAACACGATAACGAGAAAAGAGAACAATACCGGTAACGAGGTAACTAGCATAGTGGACAAGTTGTTGATCCACGGGAATGCCAACATGTCTCACCTCGGGTATTTGTAACATATCGCGAAGCAACAGGAATAGCACACGACAACTGGAGGTTCACTCGAATATTTATTCGTGTGGGTATAGGGGTCAATATGGGTGTCCACGGCTCCGATGTTGATCATTGATCGGAAGGGGTTCCGGGTCATGTCTATACTTCACCGAACCTATAGGGTCACACACTTAAGGGTCATCTATCTGCTGAATACTAGACAGGGAGTCTGAGAGAAAATCACCGAAAAAGTTTCGGACAGCGGAATCGTACCGCAGAGAGAGGTCATCGGATAAGTTTCGATGATACCGAAAAGTTGTTTCGGGATACACCATTAAGTCAAATTGGTTTCGGCACATGCCTGATAATTCTTGGAGGATGCCAGAATCATTCTGGAAGCTTTTTGGAATTTTCTGAGATAAAAACCGGAAATGTTCTGGAGCTGCCGGAGCCACTTCATATGCGTTTCGCAGATGAAAATCACTAAAACCGGAATTGTTTCGGAACGCGTTGAAAATCATTTTAGTGGGTACTGGAAATGTTCTTAGCCCACATAAATATTTTCAGTTCGATCAGACGCTGAAAAATGTCGTCGTGAATAGTGAAAATCAGCTTTATGGTTACTTTATGGAAAGCCACCTTTTGGGGCTTTGCTCCAAAAGATCTTGGGGATGACATGGATGGATAGGAGCCATTTTTTGGGCCCCTCATGAGGGTGTGGCCGGCCACATGGGGTATCCCCCCTTGGGGACCCTCTTGTTCCTTGGTTTCACTCCTAGGTCCTTGTGGAAGGACTTCATTCATGTGCATTTTGGGTTTTTTGTGAAACTACCCTACCCCCTTGGGATTTCCTATAAATAGAGGTGGAGGGGCAGCCCTCCACACTCATCCCTTGCTCTCATACACATGCCATGCATTATCTGGCTTCTTCTCTCCCTCCCACGAAAAGAGTTTCGTAGGGCCGTAAGGCTGTCTGGGTTCCGGCAGGAACTAGTTCTGGACGGCGAAGCCCTGCCGGATAGATGACACCGTATGTGTGCAACTCTGTAGAGAGATCGTAGTTTCGGTCTTAGTTCGTGAGTGCCTCCCGAAGGGCTGTCCGCGTGACCGTCCGAGTTTCGAAGGTCCTCCCGAAGGGCTGTCCGAGTGACCGTTCGAGTTTCGAAGGTCCTCCCGAAGGGCTGTCCGCGACACCGTCCGGGGGGCTGTTCGACCGCCTCCTGGAGGGCTGTCTGAGGAGCAGATGAGGGTATACATCCTCGTGGTTGGGAGGTTGTAAATCCTAGCTGCGGGGATCTGCACCGCCGATCGTCATCGACTCTACTTCCCGCTGCGCTACGAGTCGGTAACGAAAAAGATCAAACCATGTATGCAGTCTCCATAGTGGTCCTGGGCTGGTGCGTAGGTCGGAAAATTTTTGTTTTCTGCTGCGTTCCCCTACAGTGGCATCAAGAGCCGTGCTATGCGTAGATGCAGGTTTCGATCTAGAATACATGGAGATGTATGGGTATTGCATAATATAATTAGGTAGTAGATGAGATCTATTGCTGAAAATTATTTATGCGGGTGACAGATGAAATCTGTTACCCGAGGTTCTTGTTGCTTCCCTAGAATTTGCGTTTGCTCAATCTCGAGACAGCATGGTGGAATTTGACAAAGTTCTGGCAATCCGTGATCCTGATTGATCATGGAAGTGCTATCAGTTCTTTGGGTTCTGCCGTAGTCAAAAGAAAGATGAAATTCGCAGATGAAAGGGCATTGCAGATATGATCTGCACGGGGGTCATGCGTATGACGAAGTTTAGTATGGGGCTCGAGATTTAATTATCCCGTGTTTCATACACCCCGAGATGTTAATCTAGCAACCTGAATAATCATACTTGATGATAAAACGTTGGTAGCTGCGGTTTAAGTCAAAACCTTAGAAGCCACGTAAAATAAAATTTTGCATAAACCTATTAGAGGCGTCTAACTTGGTTTTGCAGGATGTGCATGTGATGTGGTATAGCAGTGCTCATACTAATTCGATTATGTATGAGATGACTATATGATGTAATTTGGTTAACATGACCTGCGTGTCATGATTCGGCATGATGGCTGGAGCCATATGATTGCACTTTAATGACCTGCGTGTCAACCTTGTTGTAATGCATTATTTTGTTAGCTATACAGATAGCAATATTATCTGGTGCATCGACAAGGTGGTGGCAATCTTCGCGAAGGTGAACACCGACGCGAATGCCGAAGACGAAGAAATGAAATACTTCTCCGTCAGAAAGGGCTATACCATATCATGCTATTATGAATTGCCTGAGATGTTTATCCCTTATGATGCACCCTTCTTGATTGCGCGATACTCGCTTTTATTAGGGTGATCTCTCACTTAAAATATCAAGTAGTTAGTGTTCTCCCAAGTGTAGCACCGTCACGGCACCTATCTTTTCGGGGTGCGCCATGGATGCATGGGTACGAACGATTAGAGAAGTGTGAGGCGGGTGAGGTCAGACCTCGCAGCAAGATCACTTGGTTGTCTTGACGTTCATGGCAGGATCGTCCTGAGCTCGGAACACACGCATCGAAAGATGAGCAAGAGTCACATAGAGATGTGATCGGCAAGTTGGCCTACCGATTAAAATTCCCGTTATGAGATGATGATTCTATGGCGATGAATTGAAGTCTGGATTTTGTATCACTCAAAATTAATTGTGAGAGATATTGATTTGAGTGGGAGCGCACTATTGAATTAACATGTTTAATTCTCAGTGCAATTAATTATGAACACTGTCTAAGTGTTTCTTGCATAATAGTTGTAGAATAATGGCTCGCGTTTCCACCTTCCCTATTAAAATTGAATAACTGTTAAATATCTGGTTAAAACTTTACGATTGGTAACGTAATATGAGGATTGTCCTCAAAAGTGCCGAGAAGGACTTTGTCCTATCGCATGCTTTCCGTATCCTCCCGCTAAAGCTATGGATCATGTGACTCTCGTCCTTCAATCCAAAAGCTATAATTCCGTTTCAGTCAAGTGCAATATGTTTGCTTCCATGAAACCCAAACTTCGAAAGTTGGGATAGTTATATGATATTCATGGAACTGAAAATTATTTTCAGATACAAACAAAGCAATGTTTGTTTGCAAGTATTAGTAAAAGTGTTTACTATGCATTTGACTGTTGGGAAAGGGATCCAGAAGAACGCCTATCATATAATGAAAGGTGAATAAAACAACAACTTAAAGAGAAAGGAAGTGTCCAAAGGGTGTTAGTATGACTTACACGCCTAGGTAGTCCGGGGCTAACGCCACTCTTAAGTTGGGTGCTTCTTTTGCGAGTAGGAGAAATACTAAAAGTTAAACTGTTAGAAGTAAAAAGGCAGAAAGAAAGATGACTGGAATATCCAGCTCATGTATGAATGTCATACAAGTTTTTGTTGTATAGTAGGCTGGTCAAAGATATAGTTCTTGGGAATTCTGGTTAAACATGTTAATCACTAATTCTTGGGTATTGTGAGTTAATCACAAAGATACCCGCTCGATTGCATTCAATTGCGAATCACTGTAAGAGCTACTGTGGCCTAAAAAGACTAGCCAGAAATGAGGTTAAGGTATACACAGGGAACATAGTAAATGTTACTATACCTTCCATCGGTGTATTGCCATCTGTATTTATTTTCATAATTCATTTAGAGTTTTACAAACTCTATCCCATTGCATAAGATATCTTGCAAGAAGGTTGTTCATAAGAGAACTTTTTATGTTCGATGTTATGAATAACACAAGGGCCATACTTTCATTATGAATGAGATGTATGTTATGAATATTGATAATAATACAATACCTCTGGGTTTACTTTCATAATTCATTTTAGAGTTTCATACACTCTAGCCCATTGCACAATGTTTGTTGCAAAAGAGTTGTTCATAAAAACAACAATTGTTGTTAAGTATTATGAATAACATAAGGGCCATACTTCCATCATCGATGGGACGTATGTTATGAATATTGAGGGTAATATGATACATCCATAACACTGACGCTAAATGTCGCAAGACTAAAAGAATACCACACAAGTGTGGCACTACATTTGGTCACATTTGAGAAACCCGCATGGAAAATTCCATTATGATGGATTTTGAAGTCTTTTTGATTTTGAATCATCTGACACTTGCAACTTTCCTCCGAAAAGTGAAGTGACTAAAATACCGTTCACAGGCCATAAGGAACGAACAACAAACTTATTAGTGATCATACATTTGATGTGTGTAGTTCGATAAGTGTTGTTAGTGGTGGATTTATTTATCTGCAGAAATGACTCAAGTAGATATGTGGATATTTACTTGATGAGACGTAAGTCTGGATCTTTTGAAATCATTCAAAAGGTTCTCAAAAATAAAGTAGAAGTTATTGTAACAAGAAAATTATGCTTCTGCAATTTGATTGCACAAAGGAATATTTGAGTTACATGTTTAGCGAATGTCTGATGAGTTGTGAAAGGGGTTTCATAACTTGCACCTCCCGGAACACCACTGCAAGTGGAAAGTCCGTGGAGATGTAATCAAACCATTTATGACATGGTAAGGTCAAAGATGACATAAATAAATTTGCCATTATCCCTTTTAAAGTGATGCTTTAGAGACTGCGGCTTTTACACTGAAAAGAGCTACATCGGGTCTGTTGAAATGAAGCCATGGTATGGTACGCCCAACCATGTTGTATCTTTTCTTAACATTTGGAATATGGGGCTTGTGTAAAAGGTTACAAACCTATTCCAAATCAGACCAGTGCTACTTTGTAGGTTATACCAAAATGTTGGGTATTCCTCCCTCACTATACCGAGGCAAATAGTTTTGCCGTGAAACGGTGTGCTTTTAAAGAGAATGGTTCTTTCAAAAAGGTGAGTGGGAGAATAGTGCAACTCGACGAGATAAACAGTATCTACGTCATCAGATCAAAGGAAAGAGACCTTGGAAGTAATTCCAGAGTTTCCTACCGCGACTGATACGGAAGTCTCTACAATAAAATGTATGAACTTCGGTCGAACTTGCAGCTGAACCACGTAGGCAAGGCTCGTGCAAACCTCTCAGGTGCGCAAACGAGATATTGTTGTTAGACAACATTATACCTACGATACACAAGGAAGCATTGATGGGCCCTGACTCCGGAATTGGCTAAATGCCAATACAACCCGAGTTAGTTTCCATATAAGTGATTCAAGATTAAAACCTTGATACACCTTTCGGAAGACTTAGAGTCTAAAGAATATTTATGGAACTTAAAACTGATACGGATAAAATGTTTTATCCAAAAAGCTCGACTTGTTGAAATAACAAGTTCAAGAGTTGACTACGATGAGGTTGTTTTCATCGTAGAAATGCTTAAAGTCGGTTCGGGTTGAACTAGCAATTAATACATATTTCAATCATGAGATATGAAACATGGATGATAAAAGGATTTCCATCTGATGGAAATGAAAGCTAGGACTTGTATATGATACAGTCCAAAGTAATTTGTCGATCCAGAGGATGCTAGTAGGTATGCAAACTTCAGAGTTCCAGCAATGGACAGAAGAGAGCAAAATGGAGTTGGAATCTTCGGGTTTTGATGAAATGGTCAAAGGGGTTTTGACTTCATCAATGGGTAACGAAGATGCTTGTAATTCAAGAAAGTAAGTGGGAGCGTAATAATATTTCTAAAAACCTTATCTGCTTGGCACATTGGTAATTGGAAATAAATTTCTTGACACAAATTAGGACTTCATTTGAAAATAGTTTTTCGATGAAGTGCTTAGGCTAAATAGCCTCAATATTAGGCATGATGATCTATGGAGATAGATTTACCTAATGGGGCTAAGCAATGAATACATATTGACAAGATGCTAAAACCTTTTAGCATTTAAAACGCCAAGGAGTGATTCTTGCCAAAGTCACATGGAAGGAGTTTTTGCAAGACTCGGTGTCCCAAAACACTGATGAGTAAAATACATGATGCAGATTTCACACACTTTTGTGTTTGGATTAATCATGTATTCCATGGTATGTAAAACAACCAGATATGTCCGATACTCCCAAGGTGTTGCGAGTATGGATACTAAAGTGATCAAAGTACTGATCGTGGGGCAACAGTGAAAGATGTCATTGAGTACTAGAGTAAGTACTGATGATATGTTTTCTTGCAAGCGGAGATCATGAAGAGTTCGTTGTAAAATGTTACATCGATAGTCTTCATCTTTTCACCGTGCGATTTTCGATTTAAGTTAAGGGTTTTGTGTAACACACAATGTGGTGGCACAGTTAGTTGGAATTTGTTCAAACTAGTTACTGTGGCGAATTCTATAACAAGGGCTAAGTATGTTGACGCTTTAGAAGCGACAAAGAAGATGTTGAATCATATAGTTCATTCATGAACTTAGTATAGTTCCAAGATGGCTTTTGACAATGGGACACTACTGCAGGTAGTTGCTCCATAACTCAGTCTGAGGAATCCAGGTTCGACCTGTGATTCACATACATACAAAGCCAAGTCCACACAAAATATGATTTTTTGTGAAAACGTGAAAACGCGAGGACATGCAAAGATACACACGGAACTGAAGTCGTCAGATCCGTTGGACATCAGGCTATACCACAAGCGAAGCATATTTACACCGGTGTGCCACAGGTGTAAAGTGCATTAGCATTAACTAGATTATTGACTCTAGTGCAAGTGGGAGTCTGTAGGAGATATGCCCTAGAGGCAATAATAAATGATATTATTTATCTCCGAGTTCATAATTATGTTTATGTTCCATGCTATAACTGCTATGGTTCTCGAGTCTGCAATAACCACGAGGCTCGGAGGAAGACTCATATGCACGTGTGGAATAATAAACGGTAAAATGTATTCCTAGTCTGGCCTCTAAGACTAGCTCAAGTGTTGCATGATGGTTATGTTTTCCTGATCATGGGCATGTCTATGTCAGCAACCTTGAGGGCATAATGTTAAGAGAACATTTGTGTTGAATCGACCCGGCATGATGTTATGCTATAAGATTCATTCGTCACAAGTTTATTGGTACATAACACAGAGATGGTTAACGTTTGCATGATTCCTTAGACCATGAGAGTATCGAGTTTCTTCATGCTTGCTTCATGAACTTTGGGGTTTGTTAAACGTCATCCGTAAATGGGTGGCTATTACGGCGGCTTACGGGTTCATGGAAAAGTGTGTCAAGTAACTTGATAGCTCAAGATTGGGATTTGCTCCTCCGACGATGGAGAGATATCTCTGGGCCCTCTCGGTGTTACGGTATCCATCATCGTCTGGCCAGACACTTTGTGATTTGATCACGGGGATGCCGGAACACGATAACGAGAAAAGAGAACAATACCGGTAACGAGGTAACTAGCATAGTGGACAAGTTGTTGATCCACGGGAATGCCAACATGTCTCACCTCGGGTATTTGTAACATATCGCGAAGCAACAGGAATAGCACACGACAACTGGAGGTTCACTCGAATATTTATTCGTGTGGGTATAGGGGTCAATATGGGTGTCCACGGCTCCGATGTTGATCATTGATCGGAAGGGGTTCCGGGTCATGTCTATACTTCACCGAACCTATAGGGTCACACACTTAAGGGTCATCTATCTGCTGAATACTAGACAGGGAGTCTGAGAGAAAATCACCGAAAAAGTTTCGGACAGCGGAATCGTACCGCAGAGAGAGGTCATCGGATAAGTTTCGATGATACCGAAAAGTTGTTTTGGGATACACCATTAAGTCAAATTGGTTTCGGCACATGCCTGATAATTCTTGGAGGATGCCAGAATCATTCTGGAAGCTTTTTGGAATTTTCTGAGATAAAAACCGGAAATGTTCTGGAGCTGCCGGAGCCACTTCATATGCGTTTCGCAGATGAAAATCACTAAAACCGGAATTGTTTCGGAACGCGTTGAAAATCATTTTAGTGGGTACTGGAAATGTTCTTAGCCCACATAAATATTTTCAGTTCGATCAGACGCTGAAAAATGTCGTCGTGAATAGTGAAAATCAGCTTTATGGTTACTTTATGGAAAGCCACCTTTTGGGGCTTTGCTCCAAAAGATCTTGGGGATGACATGGATGGATAGGAGCCATTTTTTGGGCCCCTCATGAGGGTGTGGCCGGCCACATGGGGTATCCCCCCTTGGGGACCCTCTTGTTCCTTGGTTTCACTCCTAGGTCCTTGTGGAAGGACTTCATTCATGTGCATTTTGGGTTTTTTGTGAAACTACCCTACCCCCTTGGGATTTCCTATAAATAGAGGTGGAGGGGCAGCCCTCCACACTCATCCCTTGCTCTCATACACATGCCATGCATTATCTGGCTTCTTCTCTCCCTCCCACGAAAAGAGTTTCGTAGGGCCGTAAGGCTGTCTGGGTTCCGGCAGGAACTAGTTCTGGACGGCGAAGCCCTGCCGGATAGATGACACCGTATGTGTGCAACTCTGTAGAGAGATCGTAGTTTCGGTCTTAGTTCGTGAGTGCCTCCCGAAGGGCTGTCCGCGTGACCGTCCGAGTTTCGAAGGTCCTCCCGAAGGGCTGTCCGAGTGACCGTTCGAGTTTCGAAGGTCCTCCCGAAGGGCTGTCCGCGACACCGTCCGGGGGGCTGTTCGACCGCCTCCTGGAGGGCTGTCTGAGGAGCAGATGAGGGTATACATCCTCGCGGTTGGGAGGTTGTAAATCCTAGCTGCGGGGATCTGCACCGCCGATCGTCATCGACTCTACTTCCCGCTGCGCTACGAGTCGGTAACGAAAAAGATCAAACCATGTATGCAGTCTCCATAGTGGTCCTGGGCTGGTGCGTAGGTCGGAAATTTTTTGTTTTCTGCTGCGTTCCCCTACATGCATGTTATAGTTCATCATGAAGCTCTTGTAGCTTGGTGGCAGTGATTGAAGAATTCTGTCAATGACACTATCATCCGGAAGATTAACTCCCAGTTGAATCAAGTGATTGTTATACCCAGACATTCTGAGTATATGCTCACTGACATAACTATTCTCCTCCATCTTACAGCTGTAGAACTTATTGGAGACTTCATATCTCTCAATCCGGGCATTTGCTTGAAATATTAACTTCAACTCCTGGAACATCTCATATGCTCCATGACATTCAAAACGTCGTTGAAGTCCCGGTTCTAGGCCGTAAAGCATGGCACACTGAACTATCGAGTAGTCATCAGCTTTGCTTTGCCAGACGTTCATAACATCTGGTTCAGCTCCTGCAGCAGGTTTGGCACCTAGCGGTGCTTCCAGGACGTAATTCTTCTATGCAGCAATGAGGATAATCCTCAAGTTACAGACCCAGTCCGTGTAATTGCTACCATCATCTTTCAACTTTGCTTTCTCAAGGAACGCATTAAAATTCAACGGAACAACAACACATGCCATCTATCTACAACAACATAGACATGCAAAATACTATCAGGTACTAAGTTCATGATAAATTAAAGTTCAGTTAATCAAATTATTAAAGAACTCCCACTTAGATAGACATACCTCTAATCATCTAAGTGATCACGTGATCCATATCAACTAAACCATGTCCGATCATCACGTGAGATGGAGTAGTTTTCAATGGTGAACATCACTATGTTGATCATATCTACTATATGATTCACGCTCGACCTTTCGGTCTCAGTGTTCCGAGGCCATATCTGCATATGCTAGGCTCGTCAAGTTTAACCCGAGTATTCTGCATGTGCAAAACTGGCTTGCACCCGTTGTATGTGAACGTAGAGCTTATCACACCCGATCATCACGTGGTGTCTCGGCACGACGAACTTTCGCAACGGTGCATACTCAGGGAGAACACTTGTACCTTGAAATTTAGTGAGAGATCATCTTATAATGCTACCGTCGATCTAAGCAAAATAAGATGCATAAAGGATAAACATCACATGCAATCAATATAAGTGATATGATATGGCCATCATCATCTTGTGCCTGTGATCTCCATCTCCAAAGCACCGTCATGATCACCATCGTCACCGGCGGGACACCTTGATCTCCATCGTAGCATCATTGTCGTCTCGCCAACTATTTCTTCTACGACTATCACTACCGCTTAGTGATAAAGTAAAGCAATTATAGGGCGATTGCATTGCATACAATAAAGCGACAACCATATGGCTCCTGCCAGTTGCCGATAACTTTGTTACAAAACATGATCATCTCATACAATAAAATTTAGCATCATGTCCTGACCATATCACATCACAACATGCCCTGCAAAAACAAGTTAGACGTCCTCTATTTTGTTGTTGCAAGTTTCACGTGGCTGCTACGGGCTGAGTAAGAACCGTTCTTACCTACGCATCAAAACCACAACGATAGTTCGTCAAGTTAGTGCTGTTTTAACCTTCACAAGGACTGGGCGAAGCCACACTCGGTTCAACTAAAGTTGGAGAAACTGACACCCGCCAGCCACCTGTGTGAAAAGCACGTCGGTAGAACCAGTCTCACGTAAGCGTACGCGTAATGTCGGTCCGGGACGCTTCATCCAACAATACCGCCGAACCAAAGTGTGACATGTTGGTAAGCAGTATGACTTGTATTGCCCACAACTCACTTGTGTTCTACTCGTGCATATAACATCTACGCATAAACCTGGCTCTGATGCCACTGTTGGGGAACATAGTAATTTCAAAAAATTTCCTACGCACACGCAAGATCATGGTGATGCATAGCAACGAGAGGGGAGAGTGTTGTCCACGTACCCTTGTAGACCGAAAGCGGAAGCGTTAGAACAACGCGGTTGATGTAGTCGTACGTCTTCACGATCCGACCGATCCAAGTACCAAACGCACGACACCTTCGAGTTTAGCACTCGATGACGTCCCACGAACTTCGATCCAGCAGAGCTTCGAGGGAGAGTTCCGTCAGCACGACGGCGGGATGACGGTGATGATGTTGCTACCGACGCAGGGCTTCGCCTAAGCACCGCTACGATATTACCGAGGTGGATTATGGTGGAGGGGGGCACCGCACACGGCTAAGAGATCAATGATCAATTGTTGTGTCTCCAAGGGGTGCCTCCCTCCCTGTATATAAAGGAGTGGAGGAGGGGGAGGGGCCGACCCCCTATGGCGCGCCCCATGAGGAGTCCTACTCCCACCGGGAGTAGGACTCCCCCCTTCCAAGTAGGAGTAGGAGAGGAGAGGGAAGGGAGAGAGGAAGAGAAGGAAAGGGGGGCGCCGCCCCCCTCCTTGTCCAATTCGGACTAGAGGGGGAGGGGGCACGCGGCTGCCCTGGCCGCCCCTCCTCTTCTCCCACTAGGGCCCAATTGGCCCAATAAACTCCCCGGGGGGTTCCGGTAACCCCCCGGTACTCCGGTATATGTCCGAAACCTCCTGAAACACTTCCGGTGTTCGAACATAGTCGTCCAATATATCGATCTTTACGTCTCGACCATTTCGAGACTCCTCGTCATGTCCGTGATCATATCCAGGACTCTGAACTACCTTTGGTACATCAAAATACAAAAACTCATAATACCGATCGTCACCGAACTGTAAGCGTGCGGACCCTACGGGTTCGAGAACTATGTAGACATGACCGAGACATGTCTCCGGTCAATAACCAATAGCGGAACCTGGATGCTCATATTGGCTCCCACATATTCTACGAAGATCTTTATCGGTTAAACCGCATAACAACATGCGTTGTTCCCTTTGTCATCTGTATGTTACTTGCCCGAGATTCGATCGCCGGTATCTCAATACCTAGTTCAATATCGTTTACCGGCAAGTCTCTTTACTCGTTCCGTAATACATTATCTCGCAACTAACTCATTAGTTACAATGCTTGCAAGGCTTATAGTGATGTGCATTACCGAGAGGGCCTAGAGATACCTCTCCGACAATCGGAGTGACAAATCCTAATCTCGATCTATGCCAACTCAATAAGTACCTTCGGAGACACCTGTAGAGCACCTTTATAATCACCCAGTTATGTTGTGACATTTGGTAGCACACAAAGTGTTCCTCTGGTATTCGGGAGTTGCATAATCTCATAGTCATAGGAACATGTATAAGTCATGAAGAAAGCAATAGCAACAAACTAAACGATCAAGTGCTAAGTTAACGGAATGGGTCAAGTCAATCACATCATTATCTAATGATGTGATCCCGTTTATCAAATGACAACTCATGTCTATGGTTAGGAAACATAACCACCTTTGATCAACGAGCTAGTAAAGTAGAGGCATACTAGTGACACTCTGTTTGTCTATGTATTCACACATGTATTATGTTTCCGGTTTATACAATTCTAGGATGAATAATAAACATTTATCATGAAATAAGGAAATAAATAATAACTTTATTATTGCCTCTAGGGCATATTTCCTTCAGTAATGTATTCTCTATTTATCATATTCATTCATATAGGTTCTTGTACTTTTGCATCTTTAGAATTTATGTGAGATGTCCGCTTGATCAATTTCATTCGTATGTCAAGTATATCAAGATCTTCTGTTTATTGTTCAAAGAAGGAGTGGAATCTATGATTATACTGTATATCTGGCTTATGGATGACACATATTTTTGGCTATTCGAGGATAACTATGCATGGAATCATAAACAAATGTCTTCTGCGTGGCTTACATCCTGAGAGCGTCTTGAAACAAATAATTCCAGGTATATCAAACTGTTGGCCAAGGTTATCTCTTATGACCACAAATATATATCTTGGCGGTTTGAAAAAAAGTGACTAGATTTCATGCCCGGGGCATGGTGCAAACCGCTCATCCCACCGTTGGATTGACTGTACGAGTTTGCTTAGGCGGCGGACGAGGCTAATTGTACTTTACTCCTACAATGGTAGAGCAAAGGCGACGGCAGAACGTTGCTCTCCTGGTGTCCACAGAGCTTACGTTTCCATGGGGCATATGTGTGTCCTTCCATGCGTGTGCACACACCATCGACCAGTGGACGTGTACGTCTCCATGGAGATTGTGTTGCTGAAGAGGAGGTCATGCATGCACAAGTGTCCACGCCATGCACACACACGCGCGCTTCGGCGTATGTGAGGATCAATCTTCATCAACATATTCACCAGCACCATCTCATCTCAAACCCTAGTTCATCTCTCGTGTTCAATCTTTGTATCAAAACCTCAGATTGATACATGTGGGTGACTAGTAGTGTTGATTACATCTTGTAGTTGAAGCTAGTTGGTTTATTTGGTGGAAGATTATCACAGATCCATTATGCTATTTAATATTCCTATGATCTTGAACATGAATATTATTTGTAAGCAGTTGCTTTTGTTCTTGAGGACATGGGAGAAGTCTTGTCATTAGTAATCATGTGAATTTGGTATTCGTTCAATATTTTGATGATGTGTATGTTGGGATTCCCTTAGAGGTGTTATGTGAATGTCGACTACATGACACTTCACCATCTTTGTGCCTAAGGGAATTCATTGTGGAGTAGTTATTAGATGATGGGTTGCTAGAGTGACAGAAACTTAAACCCTAGTTTATGTGCTATTCCGTAAGGGGCTGATTTGAATCCATATGTTTAATGATGGCTAGATTTTATCTTAGTTCTTCTTTTGTAGTTGCAGATGCTTGCGAGAGGGGTTAATCATAAGTGGGAGGCTTGTTCAAGTAAGAACAGCACCCAAGCACCGGTGCACCCACATATCAAATTATCAAAGTAGCGAACGCGAATCGAACAAACATGATGAAAGTGACTAGATGAAATTCCCATGTGTCCTCAAGAACGTTATACTTATTATAAGACTGTTCTGGCCTGTCCTTTGCAACAAAAAGGATTGTGCAACCTTGCTGCACCTTTAATTTACCATTGCTACTATTCACTTGTTACAAATTATCTTGCTATCAAACTACTCGTTACCGATAATTTCAGTGCTTGCAGACATTACCTTACTGAAGCGAACGGGCCTGTAGCCTAGTGGTTGCAGCGACTTTAGTAGCACCCCAGGTCCTGGGTTCGACTTCCGGTGGGAGCGGATTTAAACAGGCCTGGGCAAAAATTTCTGGAATAAAAAGGACTGTGGGGCTGTTGCTCTACAGTAAATATTCAAAAAAAACATTACCTTACTGAAAACCGCTTGTTATTTTCTTCTGCTCCTCATTGGGTTTAACACTCTTACTTATGGAAAGGACTACAATTGATCCCCTATACTTGTGGGTCATCAACAAGCCCCAATCCGCTATATGACCAGAAGCTTGGGGGCTACATCATATGATGTTATTTTCAAAGGAGAAGTACATGTAAGTTCCGATTCACTGCAGGCAAATGACCTGGCACTTGGGGGCTACACTACTCAGTTCAAGATCTACAAATTTTCTAAAAAGTCCCAAGTCGCTGCAGGCATGTGACCCGACACTTGGGGGCTACAACGTTCAGTTGTTTAAACAGATCATAAGGTCCAAATTGAAGATCTGGCCCATCACATACTGATGAGCCGACCCTTGGGGGCTACACATATGAAATGCAAAACATTCAGTTTATGACTGGAGACTCAGATGAACAACCCGGATTTCTTAAAAGTTGCAACATTTATATTTAAGCAAGTCTTAAGCTATCACTACATTCTACTCTTAAGACTTGGGGGGCTACACTATTTGCAGCTATATATCTACAACATTCAAAACTAAGTTTAAGTCCCAGGTTGCCGCTGATACGTCTCCAACGTATCTATAATTTTTGATTGTTCCATGCTGTTTTATTATCAATCTTGGATGTTTTATAATCATTTTATATCATTTTTTGGTACTAACCTATTGACATAGTGCCAAGTGCCAGTTGTTGTTTTCTGCATGTTTTTTTACATCGAAAATCAATATCAGACGGAGTCCAAATGCCACGAAACTTTACGATGATTTTTTATGGACCAAAAGGAAGAAGTTGGGCCCTGGTTGCACCTGGGGGGAGTCCCGAGGAGGGGACAACCCACCAGGGCGTGCCAGGAGGCCCAGGCGTGCCCTGGTGGGTTATGCCCACCTCGGTTGCCCCCCGGACCGCCTCTTCGCTTTATAAATACCCCAATCTAGAAACCCTAAGCACGTCGACGAAATATTCATCCAGCCACCGCAGAGTCCAGAACCACCAGATCCAATCTAGACACCATCTCGGATGGGCTTCACCACCTCCATTGGTGCCTCTCAGTTGATGCGTGAGTAGTTCTTGGTAGACCTACGGTCCGTAGTTAGTAGCTAGATGGTTTCCTCTCTCTCGCTGAATTCTCAATTCAATGGTCTCTTGGAGATCCATATGATGTAACTCTTTTTGTGGTGTGTTTGTTGGGATCTGATGAACTTTGAGTTTATGATCAGTTATATCTTTTTATATCCATGAAAGTTATTTGAGTTTCTTTGATCTCTTATATGCATGATCTCTTATAGCCTCGTATTTCTTCTCCGATATTTGGGTTTTGTTTGGCCAACTTGATCTATTTATCTTGCAATGGGAAGAGGTGCCCGATAGTGGGTTCGATCTTACGGTGCTTGATCCCAGTGACAGAAAGGGAAACAACACGTATGTATCATTGCTACTAAGAATAAAACGATTGGATCTATCTCTACATAGATAGATCTTGTCTACATCATGTCATCGTTCTTATTACATTAATCCGTTTTTCCATGAACTTAATACACTAGATGCATGCTGGATAGCAGTCGATGTGTGGAGTAATAGTAGTAGATGCAGGCAGGAGTTGGTCTACTAATATTGGACGTGATGCCTATGTAATGATCATTGCCTAGATATCGTCATAATTATTTGGAGTTCTATCAATTGCCCAACAGTAATTTGTTTACCCACCGTTTGCTATATTTCTCGAGAGAAGCCACTAGTGAAACCTACGGCCACCGGGTCTTTGATACGTCTCCGTCATATCTACTTTTCCAAACACTTTTGCCCTTGTTTTGGACTCTAACTTGCATGATTTGAATGGAACTAACCCGGACTGACGCTGTTTTCAGCAGAATTGCCATGGTGTTATTTTTGTGCAGAAACAAAAGTTCTCGGAATGACCTGAAACTTCACGGAGATTATTTTTGGAAAATATAAAAAATACTGGCAAAAGAATCAAGGCCAGAGGGCCCACACCCTCTCCACGAGGGTGGGGGGGCCTGCCCCCTGGGCGCGCCCCCTGCCTCGTGGGCCCCCTGGAGCTCCACCGACCTCAACTCCAACTCCATATATTCACGTCCGGGGAGAAAAAAATCAGAGAGAAAGATTCATCACGTTTTATGATACGGAGCAGCCGCCAAGCCCTAAACTCTCTTGGGAGGGCTGATCTGGAGTCCGTTCGGGGCTCTGGAGAGGGGAATCCGTCGCCATCATCATCATCAACCATCCTCCATCACCAATTTCATGATGCTCACCGCCGTGTGTGAGTAATTCCATCGTAGGCTTGCTGGACGGTGATGGGTTGGATGGGATTTATCATGTAATTGAGTTAGTTTTGTTAGGGTTTGATCCCTAGTATCCACTATGTTCTGAGATTGATGTTGCTACGACTTTGCTATGCTTAATGCTTGTCACTAGGGCCCGAGTGCCATGATTTCAGATCTGAACCTATTATGTTTTCATGAATATATGTGAGTTCTTGATCCTATCTTGCAAGTCTATAGTCACCTACTATGTGTTATGATCCAGCAACCCCGAAGTGACAATAATCGGGACCACTCCCGGTGATGACCATAGTTTGAGGAGTTCATGTATTCACTATGTGTTAATGCTTTGGTCCGGTACTCTATTAAAAGGAGGCCTTAATATCCCTTAGTTTCCATTAGGACCCCGCTGCCACGGGAGGGTAGGACAAAAGATGTCATGCAAGTTCTTTTCCATAAGCACGTATGACTATATTCGGAATACATGCCTACATTACATTGATGAATTGGAGCTAGTTCTGTGTCACCCTATGTTATGATTGTTACATGATGAACCGCATCCGGCATAATTCTCCATCACCGATCCAATGCCTACGAGCTTTTCACATATTGTTCTCCGCTTATTTACTTTTCCGTTGCTACTGTTACAATCACTACAAAACCCAAAAATATTACTTTTGCTACTGTTACCGTTACTTCCATACTACTTTGCTACTAAATACTTTGCTGCAGATATTAAGTTATCCAGGTATGGTTGAATTGACAACTCAACTGCTAATACTTGAGAATATTCTTTGGCTCCCCTTGTGTCAAATCAATAAATTTGGGTTGAATACTCTACCCTCGAAAACTGTTGCGATCCCCTATACTTGTGGGTTATCAAGACTATTTTCTGGCGCCGTTGCCGGGGAGCATAGCTCTATTCTTTGAGTCACTTGGGATTTATATTTGTTGGTCACTATGAAGAACTTGAAAGACGAAAAAACAAAAATTTATCCCTCAACTACGAGGGGAGGTAAGGAACTACCATCTAGCTCTGCACTTGATTCACCTTCTGTTTTGAGTAAGCTTGCGACACCTAAACTTGCTTCTGCTATTAATTCTGATACGTCGCATGTTATTGATGATGCCACTTCTGCTATGCATGATTCTTATGATGAAACTACTTCTATGCTTGATACTACTGTGCCACTTGGTGAATTTCTTGATGAACAACTGGCTAGGGCTAGAGAGAATGAAATTATTGAAACCGATAATATTGATGAAAGTGATGATGAAGATTCTCCTCTAAATATGAATTGCCTGTTGTGCCTGAGGGCTATGTTATGGATGAAGAAACTGCTAGAGACTTTCTTGCTTGCAATGATAGAAGTGATCTTAAGAAATTATTAGCTAAGCTGAAACAAAAAACTTTGAATGCTAGAATGAAATATGATCCTGCTTATGCTACTTCACCTATCTTTGTTACTGATAAGGATTATGATTTTTCTGTTGATCCTGATATAATTACTTTGGTTGAATCTGATCCTTTTATGGCGATGAATCTGAAACTGTTGTGGCACATCTTACTAAATTAAATGATATAGCCACCCTGTTCACTAATGATGAGAAAACTCGCTACTATTATATCCTTAAAATATCCCCATTCTCATTAAAAGGTGATGCTAAGATATGATTTAATTCTCTTGATCCTTGTTGTGTGCGTAGTCCCCAGGATATGATTTATTATTTCTCTGCTAAATATTTCCCTGCTCATAAGAAACAAGCTGCTTTAAGGGAAATATATAATTTTGTGCAAATTGAAGAAGAGAGTCTCCCACAAGCTTGGGGGAGGTTTCTCCAATTACTTAATGCTTTGCCTGATCATCCTCTTAAGAAAAATGAAATACTTGATATCTTTTATAATGGACTAACCGATGCTTCCAGAGACCACCTGGATAGTTGTGCTGGTTCTGTTTTCAGGGAAAGGACACCAGATGAAGCTGAAATTCTATTGGATAATATGTTAACCAATGAAAATAATTGGACACTTCCTGAACCAACTCCTAAGCCAACTCCGAAGAAAAGGGGTGTTCTATTTCTCAGTCCTGAAGATATGCAAGAGGCAAAGAAATCTATGAAAGAAAAGGGTATTAAAGCTGAAGATGTTAAGAATCTACCTCCTATTGAAGAAATACATGGTCTTAATTTACCGCATGTTGAAGAAATATATGATCTTAATTCATCACCTATTGAAGAAACACATGGTCTTGATAACCCGACACAGGTAGTAAAGGTAAATTCTCTTTATAGATTTGATGAAGGTGATATTCCTCACTATAAGTCTGCTAGACAATGCTTAGATGAGTTCGATAATTTTATTGTCAAACAAGAAAACTTCAATGCTTATGTTGGTAGACAATTGAAACACAATTCCGATATGCTTGAACACTTGAGTGATTATATGTCTAGAGTTAAAGGTGAACTTAAACTCATTAGTAAACATGCTTCTATGGTTACCACTCAAGTAGAACAAGTGCTTAAAGCTCAGAATGATTTGCTCAATGAATTGAATAGTAAGGATAATGATTTTGTTGTTAGAGTGGCTACTAGAACTGGTAAAATGACTCAGGAACCTTTGTATCCTGAAGGCCATCCCAAGAGAATTGAGCAAGATTCTCAGAGAAATAATATTGATGCACCTAGTCCTTCTAAAAAGAAGAAAAAGAAAAATGATAGGACCTTGCATGCTTCTAGTGAACCTGTTGTAGACACACCTGAGAATCCCAATGATATTTCTATCTCTGATGCTGAAACACATTCTGGTAATGAACATGAACCTAGTGATAATATTAATGATGATGTTCATGTTGATGCTCAACCTAGCAATGATAATGATGTAGAAATTGAACTTGCTGTTGATCTTGATAACCCACAATCAAAGAATCAACGTTATGATAAGAGAGACTTTGTTGCTAGGAAGCACGGTAAAGAAAGAGAGCCATGGGTTCAGAAACCCATGATTTTTCCTCCCAAACCATCCAAGAAAAAGGATGATGAGGATTTTGAGCGCTTTGCTAAAATGATTAGACATATCTTTTTGTGTATGCGTTTGACTGATATGCTCAAAATGAATCCTTGTGCTAAGTACATGAAAGAAATTTTTACTAATAAAAGAAAGATACCGGAAGCTGAAATTTCCACCATGCTTGCTAATTATACTTTTAAGGGTGGAATACCAAAGAAGTTAGGAGATCCAGGAGTACCCACTATACCATGCTCCATTAAAAGAAATTATGTTAGAACCGCTTTATGTGATCTTGGAGCCGGTGTTAGTGTTATGCCCCTCTCTTTATATCGTAGACTTGATTTGAATAAGTTGACACCTACTGAAATATCTTTGCAAATGGCTAATAAATCAACTGCTATACCTGTCGGCATTTGTGAGGATGTGCCTGTTGTAGTTGCAAACGTTACTATTTTAACGGACTTTGTTATTCTTGATATTCCCGAGGACGATAGTATGTCTATTATTCTTGGAAGATCCTTTTTGAACACTGCAGGGGCTGTTATTGATTGCAACAAAGGCAATGTCACATTTCTTGTTAATGGCAATGAGCATACGGTACACTTTCCGAGGAAACAACCTCAAGTTCATAGTATACTCTATTGGAAAAATTCCATCGATTATTATTGGAGGTTTTGAATTTCCTCTTCCTACTGTCAAGAAGAAATATGATATTCTTATTATTGGGGACGTGCATATCCCCGTTGAGGTAACCTAGTGCTATTTGAAAATTCTCCGGTTTCATGCAATTCTGAATGAGTTTGTTAACAAGACTTGATCAACCTTGTTAGTGGTTTCCTTTTGATGAGCATGAGATGGATGAAGTTAGAAAGCACAACCTTTTGTACCCTCCTTTTACTTTCTGTTTTTAGTTGAAATAAAGTAAAAATAGTATTTTTCTGTCTGTTTTCTGAATTATCCGTGCAATATAAAAATACCCCAAAAATAAAAGTTCTCCAAATGCCCTGCCAATTTAATATGATTTTTTCTGAAATATTTGAGAATATTTGGCACTGAGAACACATCAGGGGGAGCTGGCACCTGGCCACGAGGGTCCAGGGCGCGCCCACCCCCCTGGGCGCACCCCCCTGCCTCGTGGGCCCACGTGCTCCCCTCCACTTATTCCTGCACCCACACACTTCTTCGTCCTCCCAAAAAAATCACCAACCAGCTCAAGCACGAGTTCTAGCTCATTTTGCTGCGATTTTCGATCTCCTTGCTCAAAGCACCTCTCACAAAACTGCTTTGGGGAATTGTTCCTTGGTATGTGACTCCTCCATTGGTCCAATTAGTTTTTGTTCTAGTGCTTTATTCATTGCAAATTCTTGCTGCCTAGGTGACCATGTTCTTGAGCTTGCATGTCAAATTTATATGATTTCAAGTAGTTCTAATGCATGATATAGGCTCTAGGCACTTGTAGGAGTAGTTGCTATCAATTTTGTTGAGCTTGGTTCACTTTTATTTGAAGTTACTAAAATTTTCAAAAAAAAATCAGAGGAAGAAATATGTTTAGGAAAATGTACCAAGGTGGTCCTTCAAGGAAGCAAGGACCCATGCTTGCAATGCGTGATGCTGACGATGAACCACCAAGGGACGCTCAAGTGCGGGCTTGTGAAGGGCCTTCAGAGGACTTCATGGATCGAGCAGGAATCAAGGAAGAATTTAACGCATATGTGCATAACGCTGATCTTGTGAGCTTCGAGGCAGATAAGTGCCGTCAGTACCACTATCTCACTAATTCCTCTGTGAGGAGGTTTGAATTTTTATCGTCACGCAATTCTCAAACTGTCCTGTTTGATCTTGATGAAAATTCTTATACTATGGACTTAGAGGATTTTAATACTGCCTGCAAACTTCCACAATGGGGTAGTCCTAGTGAACCTCGCAAATCTGAATTTAGAGATTTTCTTGCTGGTATAACTGTGGGGGAATCTAGAGACATAGCACAAGCTACCATAGGGAGCATTCATTTTCCTGCTATACATTATTTTGCTCTGTTCATAGGTAGGTGCATAAATGGTAAGGATGAAGCATGTCACATGTGTGTCCCCGACCTCAGTGTTCTCAGGAGTGCTGTATTAGGAGATAAACAATATAATTTGGGAGCCATTGTTGCACGTAGGTTGCATAATAATAGATTTAATGGAGATTTCTTTGGTGGAATTTATGCAACGCGTTTAGCTAATTTTCTTGGTGTAACCATACGTGAGGATGATATTGAGCTGCCCCCTGCTTATTTAGATTATGAGGCTATGGTTCGTCATCGTTTTGTTGAGAGGAACGATCAGTTCCTCCAGTACCGACTAATCTTTGACAGACGACGCACCTATCACGTCGCTCTCCCTGCTTCTACTTTCTTTGACTTTCAGGCGAAGGGGAGATATTTCATAACCAGGGAGGAGGCGAACGAGTACGAGAGGAGGGCTGAGATAGCTCACCTCCAAGCTGCAGCCCATGATGCAATAAATGCTGCATCTCAATACGACCCCAGCTATAACTTTGGATATCCGCCAGGCCAACCGTGGCAATAGACCAACTTAGGCCAAAATCCTAAGCTTGGGGGAGTACGTATTTCTCACCGACATTACATTCATGTTCACACACTCATTGCTAGATGTTGGTGCTCATACTCTTTCACTGTAATATCCATGCTAGTTTATTTTCCTTTTTATGCTTTCTTCTTGTGTGTTTGAAAAACCTTAAGAAAAACAAAAAAATAGTTGTAGCTTTTAGCTAGTTTACTTTTCTTGCTGTAGTAGTATTAATTAAAAGAAAACCCAAAAAGATTTCCCGTTCTTCTTTTTGCTTGTTGGGAGCTTTCCCGTGTAAATAGTTTTATTTCTTTTCTTTTCTTTGGGGGTCAATAGGAGAAGACCATAATAAAATTGTTGAAGTGGCTCTTATATGCATTATTGTTGATTTAACCAAGAGCCCATATTGCCTTGTCTTATCCTGTTTATTGAATGCTCGCAGATTCCAGCTTAGTCCAATGCACGTGCACTATTATTATTATTCACATCATTCGGTCGTGCAAGTGAAAGGCAATAATGACGATATATGATGGACTGATTGAGATAAGAAAAGCTGGTATGAACTCGACCTCTCTTGTTTTTGTAAATATGATTAGTTCATCGTTCCTGATTCAGCCTATTATGAATAAACATGTTTGCAATGACAATTAGATATTGTAGTTGCTTATGCCATGCTTAATTATCTAGGACCTTATAATGGTTTACCTTGCGTGCCAACATGCTATTAAAATGGTTGTGATGTGGTATGATGGGGTGGTATCCTCCTTTGAATGATTCAAGTGACTTAACTTGGCACATGTTCACACATGTAGTTGGAACAAATCAACATAGCCTTCACGATATTTATGTTCAAGGTGGATTATATCCTACTCATGCTTGCACTCAATGTTCATTAATTTTAATGCATGTTTATGACTGTTGTCGCTCTCTAGTTGGTCGCTTCCCAGTCTTTTTCTAGCATTCACTTGTACTAAGCGGGAATACTGCTTGTGCATCCAATCCCTTAAACCCCAAAGTTATGCCATATGAGTCCACCATACCTGTTGGAAATATGCCCTAGAGGCAATAATAAATTGGTCATTATTATATTTCCTTGTTCATGATAATCGTTTATTATCCATGCTAGAATTGTATTGATAGGAAACTCAGATACATGTGTGGATACATAGACAACACCATGTCCCTAGTAAGCCTCTAGTTGACTAGCTCGTTGATCAATAGATGGTTACGATTTCCTGACCATGGACATTGGATGTCGTTGATAACGGGATCACATCATTAGGAGAATGATGTGATGGACAAGACCCAATCCTAAGCCTAGCACAAGATCGTGTAGTTCGTTTGCTAAGAGCTTTTCTAATGTCAAGTATCATTTCCTTAGACCATGAGATTGTGCAACTTCCGGATACCGTAGGAATGCTTTGGGTGTACCAAACGTCACAACGTAACTGGGTGGCTATAAAGGTGCACTACAGGTATCTCCGAAAGTGTCTGTTGGGTTGGCACGAATCGAGACTGGGATTTGTCACTCCGTGTAAACGGAGAGGTATCTCTGGGCCCACTCGATAGGACATCATCATAATGTGCACAATGTGACCAAGGAGTTGATCACGGGATGATGTGAGTTACGGAACGAGTAAAGAGACTTGCCGGTAATGAGATTGAACAAGGTATCGGGATACCGACGATCGAATCTCGGGCAAGTAACATACCGATAGACAAAGGGAATTGAATACGGGATTGATTGAATCCCCGACATCGTGGTTCATCCGATGAGATCATCGTGGAACATGTGGGAGCCAACATGGGTATCCAGATCCCGCTGTTGGTTATTGGCCAGAGAACGTCTCGGTCATGTCTGCATGGTTCCCGAACCCGTAGGGTCTACACACTTAAGGTTCGATGATGCTAGGGTTATAGGGAATAGATATACGTGGTTACCGAATGTTGTTCGGAGTCCCGGATGAGATCCCGGACGTCACGAGGAGTTCCGGAATGGTCCGGAGGTAAAGATTTATATATGGGAAGTCCTGTTTTGGTCACCGGAAAAGTTTCGGGTGCTATCGGTAACGTACCGGGACCACCGGGAGGGTCCCGGGGGTCCACCAGGTGGGGCCACCGGCCCTAGAGGGCTGCATGGGCCAAGTGTGGGAGGGGACCAGCCCCAGGTGGGCTGGGGCACCCCCCCACAAGAGGCCTAGGGCGCAGGAAAGGGGGGAAGGGGGAAACCCTATGCTTAGATGGGCCTAAGGCCCATCTAGTGGGGCGCCCCCCTCTCTTCCCCCCTTGGCCGCCCCCCAAGCCCCATCTAGGGCTGGCTGCACCCCTTTGGGGGGGGAACCCTAGATGGGGGCGCAGCCCCTCCCCCTCCCCTATATATACTTGAGGTTTTGGGCTGCCATACACGTGAGACAATCTCCCTCATAGCGCAGCCCTACCCCTCTCCCTCCTCGTCTCCCGTAGTGCTTGGCGAAGCCCTGCTGGAGTGCCACAATCCTCCATCACCACCACGTCGTCGTGCTGCTGCTGGACGGAGTCTTCCCAACCTCTCCCTCTCTCCTTGCTGGATCAAGGCGTGGGAGACGTCACCGGGCTGCACGTGTGTTGAACGCGGAGGCGCCGTGGTTCGGCGCTTAGATTGGAACCAACCGCGATCTGAATCGCTACGAGTACGACTCCCTCATCCACGTTCTTGCAACGCTTCCGCATCGCGATCTACAAGGGTATGTAGATGCACTCCCCTTCCCCTCGTTGCTAGATTACTCCATAGATTGATCTTGGTGTTGCGTAGAAAATTTTGAATTTCCACTACGTTCCCCAACGATACCTTCCTATATGCGGTATCTACCTGCCGTTCCAAGTAAATTTGTATGTGCCAAACTCTAAACCTTCAAATGAAATTCTGTTTTATGCTCGAATAGCTCATGTATCAACTAGGGTTGTCCGTATCTTCCATGTTAGGCGGGTTATTCTCAAGAGGAGTGGACTCCGCTCCTCACTCACGAGAAAATGGCTGGTCACCGGGATGCCCAGTCCCATGCTTTATGCAAATCAAATCAAAATAATTGCAAACAAAACTCCCCCGGGACTGTTGTTAGTTGGAGGCACTCGTTGTTTCGAGCAAGCCATGGATTGATGCTTGTTGGTGGAGGGGGAGTATAAACTTTACCATTCTGTTTGGAAACCGCCTATAATGTGTGTAGCATGGAAGATATCGCCATCTCTCGCTTGTTATGTTGACAATGAAAGTATGCCGCTCAAAATATTATTTACCTCTATTTCAAAACCGAGCTCTGGCACCTCTACAAATCCCTGCTTCCCTCTGCGAAGGGCCTATCTATTTACTTTTATGTTGAGTCACCACCCTCTTATTAAAAAGCACCAGCTGGAGAGCACCGCTGTCATTTGCATCCATTACTATTAGTTTATATTGGGTATGACTATGACTGGATCTCTTTTACCATGAATTACAACGTTTAGTCAGTCCTTGATTTTTAAAGGTGCTCTGCATTTATGTTTTGCGGTCTCAGAAAGGGCTAGGGAGATACCATCTTGTTATATCATATCATGATTGTTTTGAGAAAATGTTGTCATCCGAGATTTATTATTATTGCTCGCTAGTTGATTATGCCATTGATATGAGTAAACATGAGACCTAAATGTTATTGTGAATATGGTTAGTTCATAATCTTTGCTGAAAACTTGAATGCTGGCTTTACATATTTACAACAACAAGAGCAAACAGAGTTTTTAAAAGTTTTTGTTTATCACTTTCAGTTTATCAACTGAATTGCTTGAGGACAAGCAAAGGTTTAAGCTTGGGGGAGTTGATACGTCTCCGTCGTATCTACTTTTCCAAACACTTTTGCCCTTGTTTTGGACTCTAACTTGCATGATTTGAATGGAACTAACCCGGACAGACGCTGTTTTCAGCAGAATTGCCATGGTGTTATTTTTTTGCAGAAACAAAAGTTCTCGGAATGACCTGAAACTTCACGGAGATTATTTTTGGAAAATATAAAAAATACTAGCAAAAGAATCAAGGCCAGGGGGCCCACACCCTCTCCACGAGGGTGGGGGGCGCGCCTGCCCTCCTGGGCGCGTCCCCCTGCCTCATGGGCCCCCTGGAGCTCCACCGACCTCAACTCCAACTCCATATATTCACGTTCGGGGAGAAAAAAATCAGAGAGAAAGATTCATCACGTTTTACGATACGGAGCCGCCGCCAAGCCCTAAACTCTCTCGGGAGGGCTGATCTGGAGTTCGTTCGGGGCTCCGGAGAGGGGAATTCATCGCCAATTTCATGATGCTCACCGCCGTGCGTGAGTAATTCCATCGTAGGCTTGCTGGACAGTGATGGGTTGGATGAGATTTATCATGTAATCGAGTTAGTTTTGTTAGGGTTTGACCCCTAGTATCCACTATGTTCTGAGATTGATGTTGCTATGACTTTGCTATGCTTAATGCTTGTCACTAGGGCCCGAGTGCCATGATTTCAGATCTGAACCTATTATGTTTTCATGAATATATGTGAGTTCTTGATCCTATCTTGCAAGTCTATAGTCACCTACTATGTGTTATGATCCGGCAACCCCGAAGTGACAATAATCGGGACCACTCCCGGTGATGACCGTAGTTTGAGGAGTTCATGTATTCACTATGTGTTAATGCTTTGGTCCGGTACTCTATTAAAAGGAGGCCTTAATATCCCTTAGTTTCCATTAGGACCCCGCTGCCACGGGAGGGTAGGACAAAAGATGTCATGCAAGTTCTTTTCCATAAGCACGTATGACTATATTCGGAATACATGCCTACATTACATTGATGAATTGGAGCTAGTTCTGTGTCACCCTATGTTATGATTGTTACATGATGAACCGCATCCGGCATAATTCTCCATCACCGATCCAATGCCTACGAGCTTTTCACATATTGTTCTCCGCTTATTTACTTTTCCGTTGCTACTGTTACAATCACTACAAAACTCAAAAATATTACTTGTGCTACTGTTACCGTTACTTCCATACTACTTTGCTACTAAATACTTTGCTGCAGATATTAAGTTATCCAGGTGTGGTTGAATTGACAACTCAACTGCTAATACTTGAGAATATTCTTTGGCTCCCCTTGTGTCGAATCAATAAATTTGGGTTGAATACTCTACCCTCGAAAACTGTTGCGATCCCCTATACTTGTGGGTTATCAGTCTTCTTTCTCATATATTTGCTTGCGATCTACTTTTCCTTTGCATTTTTATTCAGATCTATTAAACCAAAAATACAAAAATACTTTACTGCACTTTATTTTATTTGCGATCTATTATTTTAATCTATTACAAATTTCTGGCATCGTTACCCGAAAGGGATTGACAACTCCTTTAACACGTCGGGTTGCGAGGTGTTGTTATTTGTGTGCAGGTGCTGTTTACGTTGCGTTGCTTGGTTCTCCTACTGGTTCGATAACCTTGGTTTCATCACTGAGGGAAATACCTACCTTCGCTGTGCTTGGGGGCTACAGGTAATATGGAGATAAAAAATAGTGAGGGAGCAATCAGCCGCAAGCAAGACAACCCGACACCTGGGGGCAACACATTCAAGATATCATTTTTCTGCAAAGCACAAAGTCATCATGAACCGATAAACTCAGAGCTTGGGGGCTACAGGTAATATGGAGATAAAAAATAGAAGAACACCTTCAAGTTGTCAATTTTGAGCGAGACGGTTTTCATTTTCTTGGTGGAGGTTTGCAAAGTTCATCTCCTCCAAGTTATTCATATAAGGCCCAGAAGAATTGAAAGCCGACTCAACATCAGACGGATTTGTTTTTCCCAATAATTTTATCAAGCCGAAACACTGGAAGCCGACTCAAAATGCCAGATGAGTTATTTTTCCAATATTTTTCTGCGTGGAGCGTAAGCAATTTAATTCTGAAGCTGACATGTTGATATGACAAAGAGGCCTAGACTTTCCAGGAGTTGGTTCATTGAGTAAGCCGGTCATTTGAGCGAGTCGGTCCCTTAACATATTAATTTTTTTTATTTCAGGAGCTTAGCATGAATAAATTCAAGATAAACTAGGGGCTAATGTCGGGGGAGTTACCTGCAGCTAGATCCAACAACCCAAGGCATGACCCGCCAAATACCAGAAGGCCAAAACTGAGTTATCGTGGAAACAACTTGTGCCGGCTCACTGCGAGCTGGGTGTCTGCACGGAACCCGACAAGGGAAGTAAAACCCGGCAAGGGAAGCAAGACCCGGCGGAGGAAGCATGACCCGACGGTGGACAAACCCGACCTGGGTTGATTTGTGCGAAAGAGAATACAGGTGCCCTCACGGAATTAGAACGTGGCCCAACATGGGGGTGGCCCAACAGTCTGGTTTTGGACCGTTCAAATAAGACCCGGACTAATATCCTGCTTGTAATAGAAAAGAGACTAGTTGTAGTCCTACTAGGACTCTACATGCAAGCCACCCCAAGAGGGACAAATCAAGATAAACAGACAAGTTTTAGACAAGATCAAAGTAGAAGCTCTCGAGATAGAGGTAGCGAAAGAGCACCCTTGTAATCGAGATCATCATCATCATCAAATAGCAATCAAGCAGGATGTAGGCTTTTACCTCCACTGTGAGGGGCCGGACCTGGGTAAAATTTGAGTCTCTCGATTCCGACCAACCCCATTCAAGCTACCACCTAGTTGCGATGACCTCACAACTTAGTCCTTTCATGAGGACATCTGGCGTGACAAAACCACGAGATAGAGTGTTTGAGTGTCGAGGAGACTATCTTTTGAAGCGCAAGAGCAGGGAGTTCATCATCAACAACAACATCTATTACCTTTTGAAGAGTGGTGTCTCCTAAATTGGTAAGGTGTCACTTGGGAGCCTCCAAGCTCGTGGAGTTGAACGGAAGAGTTTGTAAGGGCAAGTAGATCACCTACTTCATGAAGATCTACCCCGAGCGAGGCTAGTCCTTTGTGGGAGTAAGACCGTGATGACATAGACAAGGTTTCTTTTTCATGGACCCTTCATGGGTGGAGCCCTTTGTGGGTTCATGCAATATGTCAGATAATACTTGGGCGTATAGGGTCTGCGATAACATACTTCAGGTGGAAGGATACCGATGATGTGGATGTTGTACCTATGATGGATGACGTTGGAAACCGTCCAACGGACGGCGAGGTGTGCCTACTGACTCCGACCACCGGTGAGTGCTTGCTTCCTGATGGTTTGTACATTCGACCAATTATGCAGTGCACATGCAATTTGTGCTTGTTCAGTAATGTTGCCTAGAACCATTTGAACTTTCAATTGTCCAGTCGTGTGTTGGAGCATTTGTCATCTTCCATATTTTAAGATGATTAAAAACTTAATGTTGACTTCTAAACCAAGAGGTTCATAATTTTGGAGCTTGAGTCATCTTCCATATTTTAACATGCTTAGAAACTTAATGTTGACTTCTAAACCAAAAGGCTTATATTTTGAGTATCTAAGTTATAGGTTTAATGAGAGCTTTTGGCATTGGTCATAGGCTTACTTAGTTAATCATTCTGCATGAATTGGATAAAGCGAACACATTCTCCTTCAGATTTCTTTTTTGTGTTCTTAGTTGCTTAAAGGGAGTGGGTGATGCTTAGCATTGGCCCCTGGTTGTCTTATCATTATCATTTTCAGTTTCAAACAAAGTAAAGATCTATATTTAGTTTGTTAAATGTAATGTACTTTTGACTAATTGCACGAACATTCCAAGTTTTCAACAGAGATAATGGTGTGTTACTAATTAGCTTTACATGCATGCTCACAACACAAAGTACCATTGAGATATTTCTTTATTCCTGTTGCAACGCACGATCATGTTTGCTAGTCACCCCTAACATGGAAATTCCGCTTTTTCCCCGCCTCACTCAAGTGAAACGGTTCCAAGAGCATTCCACCACCCACCACCGTCCCTTTCTTACCTGACCTCCAGAAGAAGTAAGCATCGGCGGTGAGGCGCCAACTGGGGGATGGGGATCTCTTGACGGCAGGATGTGGTTGAGGCATCGACATGTGGATCCGGGAGCAGATTGGCCCATCTATCAATGACCCAACTGCACCTTGCAACACGTTAGGGGAGTTGAGTCAATGATTCTGTTATTGGTGCATCAACTAACTTGCTGACCCTAGTGATGTCGCCGACTACTACAAATGGGAAAAAGTTGAGGAAGTATAGATTTGCAAGCCATATGAGACGTTTCAGTGGTCGAATATCACACCAACACAATGCTCGCCGCCACACCCATGGATGACGAGGTTCAGTATGTCGTGCACACACATTTTTCTTGTTACTATTAAAAAATAGCTACATATATATGATAGGGTTTTTCTAACTTATAAATCACGTGACATTATGGTGTCTGACCCATGTGTCCCACAAACAAATTGGTCCACCCAAAATTATATTTATAGGCAACTTATAAGTAGAGAATCTCGGTCCCAATATATAGGAAGATTTCACAGTAAATTTCTGTTTTTATTATACGAAGAGTTGCTACATCCTAGTAATATTTTAACGATTATGTCTAATAAGGTAAAAGAATATTGCGCTAACGAATGTTGCCTTAAAAGCGAAACATGAGATTTTTCCCAAGACCCAAAGCCAAGGCAATAGAGAAGAAAAATAATAACCCTAGGCGCTGTACAGCTGGGCCGCCGCAAGCTACGCCCCCTTCCCCTCCGCCCGTCTGAACCCTTGCCGAAAATATCTCCCCGCTGCTCGCCTGTACCCTCCCTGCCCTCTTTACCTCTTTCTTTCTTGTGTCCCAAGCCAAAGACCTCTCCACCAAACGCGAACATCGGGCCGTCCACGTACGTGGTTCGGCACCGCCGCGCCGTCCGATCGCAAGCCCCGCGGCGTGCGAACGTGCCAACTGCGACCGAGCAGAAAGGAAAGCAAGCGCGGCGCGAGCTGTACCGCGGCCCTCTCGCAGATCCGCACCCGTGGTATCCAGTATTTCAAACCGTGCCCCTGAGGCCCCCCCGCAACATTCGCCGCTGACCGTGTGAGGCGCGACTCATTTCCTGCGCGGAGGGCCGGGGCGCAAAATCGCCGGCCACGAACCATCGGTTGGTTACTTGGCTCCGCTGCTATAATTAGGCAAGCGAGAGAGGAGGCACGTCCCGTCTCGTCTCCCTCGTCCGCCGCCGCGTGTTCGGAAGCGAGCGAACCCCGCTCCCCTCCTCGCCTTGGTATCCCGCCCCCCACCGCACCGCCGCCCCGCTCCCACGCAGATCGACGCCCACGACGCAGCGCCAATGTCGACGGGGGGAGCTTCGCTGGTGCGCCGCGCCCTCGAGGCCGTGCGCCGGACGCCGCGCTGGCAGAAGAGGCTCGTCGTCCTCACCGTAGGGTGCGTGCGCCGTCTCCTCTCCCTCTCCCACCGCCTCCTCATGTTTTAATACATTGCTCGTGTTCGCTTGTTCGATCGATCCGTACGCGCGGCGCGTCGTCGCCGTGCATTGTGCGCGCTAGCTGTGCGGCCCGCCCTTTTGCTGGTTCGGCGAAATTTGCCACCTTTTGGTGCTTGCTGAGATTTTCTTAATCTGTAGTTCCGCGGAAAGGCTCCGAACCGCAGATTTAAGCGGGCTGATTGATTTGTCTAATTGACGAATTGCTCCGGTGATGACCAGCAACTTCGTTACTGCACTATAGATGATGTTTCGCTTTTGCCCTCGTCAGTTGATAATATTACTTGTAGATCCATCTATACTTTGTAGAGCCAGTAAATAAATGGATCTAATTGTCTGTCGCGTGCGTTGTGTTCGTGACGGATTAATTATGTCGTCACTTGCAAGATCCTTCCATTTCCGTCTCCTGCCTGGAATTTCAAGCTGGGTTCGTTAAGTCGTTCTTGGCATTCGGAAATTCTGTGATTTTCAAGTAGAAACCTACTACATCATCACAATATTTATTTAGTGCTGAAGATACTGAGGCCAACACACACAATATGCCTTGCATGGTGTATAAGGCGATCATGTCTTTACATTTGTTCGTAACAAGTGGAGTTGGGTATTAGCTATAACTATACAATCCTAACTACTGTTGCCCATGTGGATACAGTGAGGTAGCAGAATACTAAGATTTACCTGAAAACGTGATTTCAGTAATGTTGGAGTACAGTATGGTTAGTCTATTAATACTGCAGTAAAAATAAAGTAAGGTTTTAAACCAATTTGATGTTGTAGTGCTGTGTTGCACAATCTAGTTCGTCCGTCCATTTTTACCTGCAAACCAGGGTCACCACTGGAACCTATTACTCAAATAAGGGATATCTTTACCATAGTAAATTACTTCTTTTATAGTTATATAAGTTACTAATTGGTAAATGAACTAAAACTTTAGCTTATAAGCCACATAAATGTTAAAAGTAGCTCTTATTTGTTTATGAACATTATTTATATCAGAACCCTTGACACTTTATTTCTTCAACCTCATTGCAGAGCTGGCACTTTAAGCTATGCTTGCCAGGATAACCGTGTTCTTCAAATCAGTGATGGAACGGGGGGCAAGAAAAAAGTGGTTATACTTGGAACTGGTTGGGCAGGTGCAAGTTTCTTGAGAAATATCGACACTTCTTTGTATGATGTCCATGTGGTATCACCTCGCAACTATTTTATGTTCACTCCTCTGTTGCCGAGTGTGACATGTGGCACGGTTGAAGCACGCAGTATTGTGGAGCCAATTCGCAATATTGTGAGAAAGGTACTGTTTTGATAGTATAGCACATATGTGGGTCTTACTTATCTATTCTGCATCATTTTGTATCTTCCTAGTATGTTGTACCCTATAGGCAAGTAAAATCGCACCATTTTGACCAATACCATTGATATATCTGAAGAGTTAGTTACGGTAAATTTGTGTATTATTTTGCAGAGGGGTGGTGCATTCAGATTCTGGGAAGCAGAGTGCTACAAGATTGATCCAACAAGCAAGAAGGTCCACTGCAAATCAGGTGATGGGACCAATGCTGACGCCAATGGCGAGTTTGTTGTGGATTATGATTACCTTATTGTAACTGTTGGAGCGAAACCAAATACTTTCAACACCCCAGGAGTTGCTGAAAATTGCCATTTCCTGAAGGTCAGTACCTACCTGTGTTATCCGTCATTAGATAGATACAAAATTGCACTTCTATTTTTTGATTTATCCCAAACTAAACCTTGATCAAATAACTGTGCGTGCTGCTCTGTTTAACATACCTTTATTCATCAACTGAATGCAATACACTCCAGTTGACAATTTTTTCCCAAATCGTACTGACAAACTATGCCCTTGTCCCCTTTAGTAGGATAGCAGCTTGCATCTATTTGCTGTGTCCTTTCATCATCTTAACTGTGTTTTGTGTGCTGCTGTGCATTACTTGTGAGTGCGTACCCTCGAGCGCAAGTGTTTTATAGGTTACATTCTATCGCAAAGCAGCTATATATACATTTTGTACAATTTGTTGTAATTTGGTATATCTGTTATTGTGTAGGAAGTAGAAGATGCTCAAAAGATTAGGAAGAGTGTCATGAAATGTTTTGAAAGAGCTGCACTTCCTAATCTTACTGATGAAGAGCGGAAGAAGAACGTTCATTTTGTTGTTATTGGTGGTGGCCCAACAGGGGTAGAATTTGCTGCAGAGTTGCATGACTTTGTCAATGAGGACTTGGCAAAATTGTATCCTGATGTAAAGAAGTATGTGAATATTTCAGTAATTGAAGCTGGAGAGCATATCCTTACAATGTAAGACCCTTGAGACATCTTCAGTATTTTTCTGTAGCATTTGTAAAATATTCACTTTTGATTTTGTCATTTCTTTTATATTGAACCGAGTAGAAATTTCCTGGCAGCACTAGCACATATATTACAGATACCTTAGATCTGGTGATAATTTCTTTATTCATGTTTCATGCAGGTTTGACAAAAGAATCACCCATTTTGCCGAGGATAAGTTCAAGAGGACAGGCATAGATTTGAAGACAAATTTTAAGGTCGTGAAGGTGTCTGATAAGACGATAACCATGAGTAATCCTACAACTGGAGAGATTGCTGTTCCTTACGGCCTCGCTGTTTGGTCCACTGGAATTGGAACCCGTCCCATAATTATGGATTTCATGAAGCAAGTTGGTCAGGTATATCTCGGTCTGCATCCATAACAAATCATATTTCACTATTCACATTTAAGATGTTCAATACATTTTTTGTAGGGAAACAGGCGTGTGCTAGCAACTGATGAGTGGCTTAGGGTTCTTGGATGTGACAATGTATATGCACTTGGTGACTGTGCAACTATAAGTCAAAGAAAAGTGATGGTACGTGCATTGATCAATTTCGAAGTATCATTTTAGTTTGCCATGTCAGATATTTCAACATTTAAGTTGGAACTTGGAAGTTTTATATAGGAGTAACACTTTTAAGTTTGGAATACTTTCTGTTGGTATGATGCTTTAATCGACATGAGTATCCTTTCTTTCTCTCTTGAGGTGGAAAAGTTTAGCTTGTTAGCTGATAACCGTTCTTCTGTCCCCCTAAAGAAGAATGCTCTACATTTGTTTTAGCAAAAAAAATACCGTGCTATGCCAACTAGTATACATGTTTATACTTCATGATTTTCTGGCATCTCAGTGGTTTCTGACATCTGTGTTTGATTGTTATTCATTACAGGAAGATGTTGATTCAATCTTCCGGGTAGCAGACAAGGATAATTCTGGCACTTTGTCTGTAAAGAACATAAAAAATGTTCTTGGCGACATCTATCAAAGGTACCCGCAGGTGGAGTTGTATCTTAAAACCAACCAAATGAAGGGCTTCCATGACCTACTGAAAGACAAGGAGACAGAAGAACTGAACATTGAAGAATTCAAGAAAGCCCTTGCTCAAGTGGACTCGCAAGTCAAGATGCTCCCAGCAACAGCTCAGGTAATTCCTGTGTATGACTTAGGAACTCAATATTGCCTACCATGCAGAGTGGCAAATCAACTTCAGCGTTGATGATATGCTAAGCATGTAATAATGATTATTCCATGCATCAGGTTGCTGCACAAGAGGGAGCTTACCTGGCAGATTGCTTCAATAGGATGAATACTTGTGAAGAAAATCCTGAAGGCCCTCTGAGGATTAGGGGCGCAGGGCGTCATCGGTTCAAACCTTTCAGGTAATATATTGGACTGGTGAAAAGTAAACCTTGCATTTTTGCTGTGCAAGGTTAATAAAATGTAAATATGATTTATATTATCATCAAGTGCCAGTAAAGGTCTGTAGATATATGTTTGGCAGTTTAGCTATGTCACTGATCGTCCCAAATCAAAGAGTCATTGATTTGTTGTCATAGAAATAGAAGAGTTCCATTTTCATAGCTATAATTGATCATCCCAAATTGCGCATGTACAGGTACAGGCATCTCGGCCAATTTGCTCCGCTGGGTGGAGAGCAAACTGCTGCGCAGCTGCCTGGTGATTGGGTACATGTTGGCCACAGCACTCAATGGCTGTGGTATTCTGTCTATGCAAGGTAAGTCTCTGGCTCTCCAGTATGCTTTGTTCCTTCTCCGATTCAAGCACTGATTGGATGCTGGTTCTAATGGTCATTTGCTCTTTACCAAATACAGCAAACAATTCAGCTGGCGCACAAGGATGCTAGTTGTGACTGACTGGGGAAGGCGTTTCTTCTTTGGAAGGGACTCCAGCAGCCTATAAACTAAACTACGGATTGCGTAGTTCGTCTTGTTTTGCCATCTGAGGATCTGCTAGACTCTGATGCTACCTTCATCACACCGCACCATTCGTTTCGTTCCACAATTTTGAGAGCTCAGTTCGCTAATAGCTTAGCAAGGTTTTGTTCGCAAATTTTGTTCTACCAGATACGCTATTGGTTCGATATGCCGAACAACGGTTTATATCCTTTTTATGTCTTGTCTTAATACACCTGCATCGTTCAGGTGTCCCTAGTAGAGATGGTCAGAGGACGACTTATTTGCATCTCATTCATTACGAATATTTGCTCTTCTTTCATGAGAATACAGTCTGGATTCCTCTTTGTTAGAACGATACATTGTCATTGTGAAATGAAACTTAGGGCACGGCCGGTGAATAGGGAGCAATCGCCCTGGTTCTGCTTCGATTTGATGAAGTGATTCTCGCAGAGCATAATCAATCATCGGCTGATTCTTCTTGATCACAATACGACAACTAAATTAGCATTCTACTGATCAACTTCCTGTACGGATGAATGCATGCAGTTCTTTTTCGTGGAGTGTGCATGCTCGTGCTCAGTGCCGATGGAGGCAACTCTTCTCGCGTGGCCTCCTTGCTCGTCATGCCGCTGCAGTCGCGTACAGCCGCCGTTGCTGCGCAGCTGGCTGTGCCATCGCGTGTGCCCACGCCTCGCGCCACCGCGATCGACGCCGTCTCGGTGTGTCTGGATGCCAATTTGTTGATGGCATGTTCGCAGCATTCTTTGTGGTTGTGGAGGCCGCCGTCGAGAGGCATCTGCTCTTTCTTCCATGTCTTCGTTCCATGCCGGCGACGCCGTGCACGCTGAAAGTATCCCTGATCCCACTGATAACGAGTAGGCCCAAATAATGCTGTCGTTCTTGGGACGGCCTATCATTTTATCGTTTTGTGGCCTAATCTCTCGGTGGAGAAAAGTGCCGATAACGTGTTTAGATACAAAAGTAACGGACAGCGATCTCATTATTGAATGATACGTGCAACTATTTATACAACCCAAAAGGGCACGATCGAATAGGCAACATAGATTAGTATCTTATAAATGACCTTTAGTACAGTATTTATTGTGATATGATATTTCCCTTTTTCATTTAATTCTAGTCAAGGGTGCATACATGCGAAAGTACCTTTCTGCTCCCGAGCTCAAATGAGCTCGGTGAACAGTAATATCGAAAAAAATCATTTTTTTAAAAAATATTCCAATTTTTTTTGGAGAAACATTGACAAAAGTTCTAAGTGCGTGCAAAAAATCATCATGATATCATATTCATGTAAGGTGTGGCAAAAAAAAATCAGTGCTCCAAGATGCTTTTGAAAATAGCATTTTCAGAGTACCGATTTTGTTTTTTTTTTTGCCACGTTTTATAGGAATGTGATTTCATGACGAATTTTTGCAAGCACTTAAAACTTTTGTCAATGTTTCTTTAAAAAAATTGGAATTTTTTGAATTTTTTTCGATTTTGTTTTGATTTTACTGTTCACCCGAGCTTGTTTGAGCTCGAGTGCAGAAACTCTGCGTCCGCATACATGATACTACTAGGTACGATATGATATTCCCATTACGAGCACCAAAAGCAACGGGTGACGGCCGATGATTAGGTAGGGATTAAATTTTAATTAATTAATATAATTAATTCTCAACACTTCTGACCCTACACCACGTGACCTGCATGTTAATCATGATAACATACAAATAAGCGCTCAAATGATGATAACATACAACGAGCGCTCAAAGTGAAAAAAATTATTCAACAAATCATACACCAAAACGATTCTGGTAAAGGAGATACATTGCACAATAACTCGTAACCAAAGCCACCTAATTATTTCTACTCCGTATTTCTTTAAGGATGATGGAATATATAGAGTTCACCATCATTGATGTCTTATAATTTATACTTCTTCATGTATTCCCGGAATATGACTCGGTCAAAGATGGGCCTATTATCATCTGATAAAAGCTCCTTTATTGGTCCATATGGCCTATCAAGATCATCAGTGCTCAAAAAGCATGCGATTGAGATACGTGGTTGTACGGTTGGTCTGAGCAGAACTCGGTGCTCCACGCTCTTGAACTCCCCGTTTGTAATAATCTACACAATTGTGAAAAGAACGAATAAGAAATTTGATTTCAAACAATCCATTAGAGTGATCAATGAACATCGATGATCAATTTATTAAAAAATGTTATGTCAAATTTGTCTTGAAATTATTTAAAATAAAACTATTCTTTATAAAAAAATCTTAAAATTTAAAATTCTTTCAAAACCGTCCATAAATCATTAATAACAAATAAAAATCAATTTTGAAAAAGTAATATCAACAATAAGAATAAAAATATGCATGTGATTGGTCCAATATCAATTGGTAACATCATTTCATATAGTTTTTTCCCTATTTACTAATAGTTAAGAGTTTATGCACTATTTAAATATAATTTTAAAATTAAAGATTAGAACTTGAGATAATGAAAGATTTGGAAATATATTGTATTCAGTCTTATATCACTACTATTAGAAAGACAAAAACCCAAGTTTCACAAAAGAAGGTACTCAAAAAATATATAATTTATATATTAGCTTAAATTAGGATATAATTGTAGGCTAAGAATAAGAGTAAATTATTTTTAAATATAATTTATAGTAGAATATTGTAAGTAAAAATTATTCCGAACAGAGGGAGTAGAAGATAAGATAATTGACTTATGATCAGAAGTAAATAAACAATTAAATATGTTTTTCATATGAATTAATGTATGAATAAGCAATTTGGTTAGGTGAAAGTGTGACGGTACCTGCATCATGTCACCCATATTTGCCAGCAACGCACCCTTGACTGGAGGAACATCAATCCAAACATCTTGATGAAGAACTTGAAGGCCACCAACAGTGTCTTGGAGGAGCAAGGTCAGAAACCCAAGGTCGGTATGCTTGGTCCCACCCATGGTCAAATGTGGCTCTGGACATATCGGGAAATAATGACATGCCATTGACCTTGCGTTAAAGCATCTTGTGGTCGCTAGATAATCACTTCCAAGACCTAAAGCTTCTGATAATAACTCAGACAACTTCCTCATAACTCCATCGATGCCTTTCATGTACCTCCTCACTTCTTCTCTGTACACTTTCACAATGTTATAAAAAAGATCGCTTTATCTTTATTATAAACAAAAGCACCTTTCACTTTAGTTTAAAATAATTTTATAGATTGATCTCTATTATATTAGAAAGAAATTACATTTTTTTTCTCTAGAATGGAGTGATATATTAATACTAAAGTAACCAAATTTAAAGTCATTTACATCTTCATCAAAAATAGAAGTCAAAGAATCATCCCCAACAGGAAGACCAACTAGAATCATATCCGAAGATAAAAGTGACATGAGTCGAAGAGGTCCAAACTCTACTCATACGCGAATCATCATGACTGGTCTTATGCACAATCGTGTGAGCCCTCTTAAAATTTACTAAAAACAGATTAAAAACTCTTTAAATATAAATATTTTATTTATGAATAGAGCATAAAATCATAAATTAACCAAAAATATAGTTTTTGATAATGGCTGAACCAGAAAAATATTATTATTATATAGGCTAATGAGAAATAAAAAATCTGACCTCTTACACAAAGGATGATATGGTTAACCAAGTGCACTAATATTTCATATTTACTACTCCCTCCGTCCCATAATGTAAGACATTTTTTGACACTACGCTAGTGTCAAAAAATGTCTTACATTACGAGACGGAGGGAGTAACATTTAGTACAATTTTACTAGTTATATGTGCACCTGCATATATCAAAGACTAGTTATTCTATATTTTTAAAGGACAAGTTATTCTAATAGAAAACGCTTTTTGAAAATGCTGAACTTAGAATGAAATAGCTAACCAAGTTGATTAATGACTTGTAATTATGTTCTACCAAAAATAAATGAGGTTCACTTTCACGAACTATTTTTTTTATTTTTCTAGCATGGGAAAACTAATTTAAAAGTTAAAAAAATAGTGTGTTAACTTAAACATAACAGATCACCTGCAGATTTGTGGTATTGCTTCAAAGCTTGCAGGGTCTTCAAGAACCTTGCAAGACAAGGTATCTCTCCAGTCGGCCGGGGTCGTCACCTTGAAATCTCCATGAAAGCTGAAGAAGTTAACCTTCTGAGCAAAGTCACGCGAGTACCACTTTGCCTTCTCCTCCTGAGGAAGCTCATGGAAAGCTCGGATACCTCTCTGGACTCCCTCGATGACGCCAAGAGGAATCCCATGATCCACCAGCTGAAAGAATCCCCATGACCCGGCCGATTTCTTTATCTCCTCCACGATCTCCTTCCGGCTCTCTGAGCAATCAAACCCGCTGAGATCAATCACGGGGAATCGAAGGCTGCGAACCTTGTGAAGACGCTCGTCGTCTTCGGGGAGTGAGGAGCCGAGGAGGTTCTCTGGAGGGTGTATGAACATGGTGGGAAGCTTGGTGACGCCGGCGTCGACGAGCCCTTTGACGCCGGCTTTGCTTTGGTCGAAGGCTTTGATCTCCATCTCACGCTGGCTGTAATCCACAACTGGCGCCATGGTTAAATGTTTGAGCAAGAGCAAGTTTGCAGGTGCTCGCTGTGTTCTGCCCGTTTATATGTAGGTGGAATCGGGAGCAGGTTTTGAAGATACGTTGGTCTCATCGACGGCCTGTGCTACTGATCAAGCTTTGGTTTGCACGCCTTTTGGCAGCGGAGCACGCTCACGCGCTCGTGCAGTGCGAGGTAGCTATGCTTAGTTTGGCGCGAACTTAAACTTGTGCGAGCCGAGCTGGAGCGTTTGCCGTTTGATGTGTAGAAGAGGCATCGTAGCTGGTGGGACTCATCTCCAGAGAAGAGGAACTTGAGTTTCCAAACGCTCCGTTCCACTACAACGAGCCGGCCTTTGGTGGCTAGAGATACAACTGTTGTACACTGAATAGCATGATTTTTTTTGAAACCGAGGCAAGAGATTTGCCCCATTCATTAATTAAGAGAGAAAGAGTTCATAGTACATGACACCGGCTCCACAACACAGACCATCAGAGAAGAAACAACACCAACAACAAAGAAGGATTACTCTCGCGGCAATGATGATGCTCAACTGGTGCCATGGTTTGTTTAAGCAAGAACAAGTTTGCGGGTGCTCTAGCTGTTCTGCCCATTTATAGGTGGAACTAGAATAGGAAGCAGGTCTCACCGCAACACCGCCGGATTCCGCTGCTAATCAAACTTTGGTTTGCACGCCTTTTGGCTTTTGACAGTAGAGCACGCTCACGCGTACGTGCAGTGCGAGGTAGCTTGCTTAATTTGGCGCCAAATTAACTTGTGCGAGCCAAGCTGGAAGGCTTGCCATTTCACGTGTAGAAGAGGGCATCATAGCATAAGTTAAGTTGTTTCTATGGAAGGAACCTTTGTCAAATTTCAAATCTCTTGTTTGGAAGAAATAAAAAAGAGAAATTTCTATATAAGGATATCACGAATCTTGATGTAAATTGAATGGTCTAAATAGAGGGTACACTGGCATGGGGATACAAAAACTCCATACTGGTTATAGACTTTGAATAATTTTTCTTCATTCTGTTTGCAGGTCCACCTAGCATATGAAGAGATATGCATTGATAAATCTTAGGTCATCCACCTGAGAGAAATTTCCTGCTGTCCTACAAAATTTTGCGCTCCAACAGAGTCTATAAGAATAAAGTTGCATAGTAGACATCAATATCTACCACTAAGCATCGCCTCTGTGGAATCCTTGATGTTCTTCGTTTATCTTTTCAGTTGGTGATTTGTTGTTGTTATGTGCTTGGGCAAGGGAAGGAGCTCTTATACTAGTGGTCAAAAGTTGCAAAACACTGACCGCATGTTTTTTGATGTATCTTATATTTCGAAACAGATATGCTTTTTCTAATGCATGTACACATTGTATATAGTTACATAATTGGAATATTCATATGTACTCTAGATCTATGAAATTTCTCAATTATGGTTGTATTTGTCGCTCTCTCATCTCCCTCACTTCTTTCCAAAATAAATTTTGACTCGATTTTTGTTCGTCGCTCTATTAGGCTCCTTCTACACAATTATTACTACGATAAACTCAACGACCATACATACTTGGGATATTCATAATTCTTTCTTGATTTGTGTGACCCAAAATATATTGTATACATGAATATATAAATTTTCCAATTCACAATATCAGCTACGGTTTTAATAGTAAAATGGCATAAATGAATAAATATATATATATTTTGCAATCAATACGATGTAGTTATTCTTACATTCCCAAACCATATAGTGTTGCTTATATTACTGGTCAAAGGTTTAAACTTGGACTGTATGTTTATTTATATGCCTTATGAAATGGATGGGTATTTTTCTTACACATACACCGTATATACTTTCATGTGACCCTTCTATGACTATTTTCTGGAATTGTTTGAAGAATAATAAAAATTTAAAATTGTTGGCACTAAGATATTCACATATGTATTTTGTGTCTCACATAGATGTTCACATATTTATTTTGGATCTTGGTTGTATGCACCTATTCCCCACTCTCTTTGCTATGTACGAACACATAGAGTAATCTAACATGATCCGGGTTCATCATATTGGTCCCTCGCATCGCCTTCCCCAAGGAGACCGGCGGAGAAACCCTAGCCGCCACCCGTCACCACCTCCTTCATCCTCTTTCTCCCCTCGTAGTCCCTAGAGAAGGCCGTCCGGAAATCCCGTGCGCCACCAGTGAAGGGGATGGCGGGGCCTTGGCGCGGTTGGGAGGGCCAGTGCATGGAGGCGGATCGGATCGGCTGCTCATCCTCGTTCCTCGGGTGCTTCTCCTGGCGGCGCGGCGTGGAGGGCGGCTTCGGTAGGGGGCGTCGTCCGATACCGGAGCGGCGGCTCCGAGGACATGGCCGTGATGGCGTCCCCTCCGTCGGGGATGAGAGGTCTGGAGGCGGCTCCTTGTGGCGGTGCCTAGGAGCGGTGGATCACGAAGTCCCGAGCCCAGGTTCGTCGCAGGAGGTTCCCCCGTGTCGCACTCCAGGGCGTCACCGGGGGTGAAACCCTAGCGCCACCAAGTGTGGCGACCAGGGCGTCGCCTTGGGTGACGTCGGTGATTCCCCGTGGCGGCGAAGGTGCGTGGATTTGGGGGATCTTTGAAGGCATTATTTTTGAGAGCACGACTTTTCTCCAGGGCGAAAACCTAAGATCTAAGATTGGATGACGATTGTGCACTGTTTCCTTCCCGAAGGCGTTGTTTTAGGAGAATTTGGATTTCAGGTGTTGTTTTGGTGGTGGTTCGTGCTGCAGTTGCAAGGAATTGATCACTGTAGTGGGACCTTTTGTTTTTTTGTTCTTCTTTTTGTTTTTTGGCCGTGTGTATCTGTAATGTCTTTATGACATTTCGTTATAGCAGAGACTAGATGTAATGGTATCTTCGTGATATTAGTACATTTTCTTTGTCAAAGAGGTCCGAACACATCTATTTCTTTTAGTAGAGTGTTTGTTATATCAAAACATTGAAGCACTAAAGCCAGAAAGAGTCTCGAAACACACTTTCGTCCCGCTTTATATATAAAGCAACATCATAACAAAGTGCACGGCCAAGCGATATAAATGATGAGGAGCCTCTTTACAAAGCATATCCCTAATAATAAAGCAAATAGTGTTTCTGATCGTCCATCAGGAAAATTGTCCCCAAAGTTCGCACTAATTACCCACTATGCCATCGGTAAGTGAGAAAAACATTTCGCTGCGGCTGCATCCGCATTCGCCTTGTGTTTGGTTCATATAAAGTAACACTCTCATATATTGCAAGCATATGTGCCTACCCAGTTGGTTGGAGCTTTTGTCCTGCATGCTGTAGACCCAGGTTTGATCCCTGCTCCCTCTTCTTTTTGTTTCTTTTTTTGTGGCTGCACCACATGACCGCTGCTCGACCTAACATGCTTTTTCTCTTTGTTTAATTTCTTTTTTCATATTCAAATGTTTTAAAAATAATGATATCTGTCAAATCCTAACTTCAAATCTAACATGTTATATATGATTTGTTTCTTTTTTTGTGGCTGCACCACATGACCGCTGCTCGACCTAACATGCTTTTTCTCTTTGTTTAATTTCTTTTTTCATATTCAAATATTTTAAAAATAATGATATCTGTCAAATCCTAACTTCAAATCTAACATGTTATATATGAAATTTTTTCAGAAAAATGAGTAGATTTTAAATATGCTATAATTTTCCATGTTAATCATTTTTAAAATTATGTTTAGGATGCATCATAGTTTGATGATCTCACAAAAGCTATTACAAATGAAATATAATACTTCAAATGTTAGTCACCATAAAAATGATTCCATTTAAAAAATATTCTAACAAATTAGAAAAAAAAATACCTTCTCAAATTAAATATATATTCATGTTTTTCTGAACAACAAAAATAAAAATGATTGAAAGACTCTTTCATCGAAAAGAAATACTTAATGTAACTTTATTTCTGACATTTGCAAAAATTGAATTAAATAAGTGTTACATAATTACATTGAAGATTGTGATATGTTTTTTTCTTCCGTTGCAACGCACGAGCCCTTTTGCTAGTCAGAAGATAAACAAGAAACCAGAGCAAGCCTAACACCTAACACCTAGAGGAGGTTCAGCAAGCGAGAAATAGTCTGGACTGATTAATTTGATTAAATCATCAATGACATCAGCATGTGTATTATAGTCGGACTCTTCTTTTTATTCTGGGGTGATTGGACTTGTTTTTTTATTCGAGGGAAGCAAAGAGGGGTGTTCGGACTGTTCATAGGCAGCTGCAGTTTTTTTTTTTAGGGAAAGCCTTCATGACTAATTTTATTAACTTAAATCATATCATCTACTGTACTAACAAAGGAAAAAAACGGTAGGAGGTATTTTTTTTAGACATTGGGCGGCTGCAGTTAATAAGAATACAAAAAGTTGAACGGTTCTCTGATTGTTTTGGACTGATTTTTTTTAATGAAAAGGCATATGAGTTGGCCCAAACTATAAAAATATAAGATGTTGTACCTTCTCTCACTGTTTCGGACATGCTTTTTTCTAATATAAACAGGCATATGTGGTTTGTATGTAACGTGTTAAACATGTTTAGCAATATTTATACTCAAATGATAAGTGTCACATGAGTGGCACGAAGCAATTCTGATCTGATATTTTTTAAACTAAAGTTATCATAAAAAAAACTGAAACTTGCCATCGAAAAAAAATCATGCTTGGCAACTAAACTTGTCATTCTCGCGTCATTAAATTTGCCATAAAAAATGTTCAAAATTGCCATATATTCGTACCACACTTTTGGCACTTATCAAGATCTATTTATATGAAACGTATTTTTTTTAAGTTTCACCCATTAATACCTAAAACTAATGATCAAGATAATTTAATATAGGTGAACAAACATAATGACATGTTTGTCTTCTACTCCCTCCGTTTCAAAATATAAGCACTACTAGGAAAAGGGCTATAAATAGAATGGCCACTAATGGCGCACCAGATATGTGGTGCGCCATTGCTATGTAGCAGTGGCGCACCATGTGCTGGTGCACCATTAGTGTGAAATACACTAATGGCGCACCAGAACACGATGCGCCATTAGTAACAATTTTTTTTATTTTGCCAGACATACTAATGGCGCACCAGGACATAGTGCGCCATTACTAGTTGTAACTAGTAATGGCGCACCAGGAACATAGTGCGCCACTACAATATTTTTTTTATTCTTTTACTTTTTTGCAAAACTACTAATGGCGCACCTGGGGCAGTTGGTTGATACGTGGGACGCCGCAGAGAAAGAATATTTCCCTATGAGAGCCGCACTGCTCACGACGGTGCACGACTATCTCGGTTTCGGATATCTCGCGGGGCAGGTGGTTTCGGAGAGAAAGAATATTTCCCTCCCCCGCTCCACCGGCTGCCGCCGCCGACCCCCGGCCCGCACCCTCCCCCACTCCACCGTCGCCGACGACCCACCGCACCCTCCCCCGCTCCACCGGCCGTCGCCGACGACCCCCTGCACCCTCTCCCCCACACCCTCCCCGGCCCGCTCCACCGTCACAAATGAATGCAACTAAATTTGCAAAAAAAACAAATTTGATTATATTTTCAAATAACAAATTTGATGATATTTTTTAAAAAATCATTACTTTTTTTATAAAAAAATATTACTGTTATGATTTAAACAAGTTTGAACATATTTAAACACAAATAAATATCAAACAACATTTTAAATGCATAAAAACAAAAATTGGGGAGCCTGGAATCGAACCCAAGACCTCCTAGTGTATGTGCTGCGTGCTAACCAATCGGGCTAGTGGGCGTGTTCTGATGGAGATAGGGTTAGGTGAAATATAACCTGACCAGTCGGGCTAGTAAGTAAAACAAAATTCTAATGGCGCACCAGGGGGAGGTGCGCCATTAGAATCGACGTACTTATGGCGCACCAGGGGGAGGTGCGCCATTAGAATCGACGTACTTGTTCCCCTCGCACTGTGGCCTCCCTTCCTCCCTCGCCAGATCCCCCACTCGACCCCAACCGTACGCCGCCGCCCCCTTACTCCGCCCCCTCCGTCCGCCGCGCCTGCACGTCGTCCGCCGCTGTGGTCTTGCGCTGCCTCGACGCCGCCGCCCCGACCCCCGCCGGACTCCACCCCCGCCGCCCCCACCACTGCAGCTCCCTCGCGCCGCCGCCCCCGCGCCCGCCGCTCCTTCGCCGCCCCGCCCCAGCACGTACGTCCCCTCCCTCCCTTCCCCCATCCCCTAGCTTCTCCTCCTCCTCCTCTCACCACCCGTGCCTTCTTCTGCTCGGAAGGTCAAGAAGGCGGCCAAGGACGCCGACGACATCACGGGCTCCTTCCTCCGGATCGCCGCCCGCAGCCTCCTCGACGCCGGCGTCCTCTAGGTGATTCCTCCTCTCTCCTCCCCTCCTTCCCCCTAGGTTTCTCTCCCCGCCGGCGTCCTCTAGGTGATTCGAGGTGATGCCCCTCACCCCCAACATGTTGTACTGAATTTCTAGGAAAATATGTGATGATGCAGTGTGTGTCAGGTTCAAAACGGAAAGAGAAAAGAACATGGTTTCTTCAAGTACATGATAGTATTAGTTTTTATCTCAGTCCTTGTGGTGATGTTTTTGTGTTTGGGGTTAAACATATGGGGTACAAGTACAATGTGGCATCAACAATTTGCAAGGGGCACCAGAGACTCATCATTTGCCAAGAACAGATGTCAGTCATTAGCTTGGCATCATGTAAGAAAATGGCCATAATGTGCCCTGATAATGATGTATTTTGTCATAAAAATATATAGTGGACTGCCATGATAATGACATGGTCCTCGTTAGTTACATGTATAGGCTTAATTGAGCTGTGGAGTTCTTGTTACCTTGTCTGTCTGTCCTCGTTAGTTACATGTATCTCTCTGTTTGTGTTTCTGCGTAACAGGTTCGATCGCGGTTGGAGAAAAATTGAGGCGTTTGTTGGCTCCAAGACAGTGATACAGGTATCATCAAGTCTACTTCCATGTTGCTGCTAGTAGTAACCTGACAGCACAGCCATACTTAGACCTTCAGAAGGTCAATCTTCAGTTTACTTGACTTTTGAGCCTGCTAGTAGTAACTTGGCAGCCATTCAAGGATGTCTTGGTTGTTCACGAGGCCATCCAATTGTTGTTATGTGATGACCTGATTTCTTGTCTTCCAATGGCATTTGACATTGTGATGACCAACTCATTGATTTGTCATACCCATACTAAACAAAGGTTAGGTTCAGAGATAGTGCTGCATTGTTGAGTTTTACTCCTTTTGAAGTAGTAAATTTATTGACTGGTGTTTATCTTACCCTGTTCCATTGAGTAGTAAATCATTATTGGCTTGTATAGATGTCAGCATGCTCCCTTTCCACTCATTTTGGAGAACCTGTAGATGCCAACTCTTGATATGCATGCATGCATTCTTTGCTTGTTTATATTCATTCTTGTAAACTGAACATGCTCATCTATCTATATATGCATTGTATTTTTTTTCCTTTGGAAAGTAAAGTTTATTTCCTGGCTGGCTGGCATGATGGCTCATGGATACCTCAGCTGCAGCTGCAGCTGGAGCTCAATGGATGCAACCTTTGTATCTTCCTGTAGTATGGAGTATTAAATTGCCCCCTAGGGTATAAGGTTTCATTTGGATGTTCTCCCAGAACAAAATCATGACTTGTGACAATCTAAGGAAAAGGGGGATGGCAAAACCCCTAGAGTGTGTTCATTGCAAAGAGATACAAACTGTATATCATTTATTTTTTGAATGTATTGTAGCTAGTAAAATCTGTGAAGATGTTGAAATGCTTTTCTAGGTGCCAATCGTTAACTTTGAATCTATTGCTAAGTTGTGGCTTTGCAATAAAAGATACATTCACTTGAATGCAGTGTGATTTTTTCTTTTCCAAAGGAAAAGAAAATGTGGTGTATAACAAATGTATTATTTGGTGGAAATTGAGATATCATATTAATCATTGACAAATTGGCTTTGAACAAATAATCTTAAATCCATGCATACCTACACAATTCATCTATTTGCAATGTGATGTTGTAAGGGTACCAATTGGTCTCTTCTGCTGCTTATCAGAGATGGGGGGAAGCAGCCACCGCCGCTCTGCCTCACCGGAGTACGAGTTGGATGCTTTCGAGTTCTTCAGTGTCATACTTGGGACTTCAGTATCAGCCACGAGGCAGGTATATAAAACGAGAGATCTCCCCTTCACCCATCTCATTATGATAACTCTGTTGTTTGCTACATCACTCCTTGTCCCAAATTGCAGAGGCTGCCTGACACTTTTATGAACATGCTGGGTGAAGATCCGCCACATAATGTGAAGCTCCGACAGGCCGGCGGCGGGGTTCGCAGGCTGTGGGACGTGGAGTTGGTGATCGAGGAGGGCCACATGTACCTGTGCCGTGGCTGGGACAAGTTCTACAGTGCCTACGACCTGCGGACCGGGTACTTTCTTCTCTTCAGGTACGACGATGACGCCACAATGCTCATCGTGAAGGTTTTCAACACGACTATGTGTCGCATGCGCTACGCTGACGACGAAGATGCCAGTGCGTTCTGCCTCTTCTTATTCCTCTACATTTGGCTTTGTCTCACATCGATTGTTAACGGCCATTGTTGCATTTGGACAGGCAATGGGAGCAGCAGCAGCGACACTGGCTACAGCCAAAGCAGCAGCGATTCTGGCTTTAGCGAAAGCAGCAGCGATTCTGGCAGCAGCAAAGACAGCAAGAAGGATGATCCGGACTGGAGTGGGGGAGAAGAGGAGCAGAGTGGGGATGAGGAGCTGCAGGATGACGATGGGCATCAGGCTGAGGATGACCTAGCGCTGGTGGTGGTTGACCAAGGGCAAGAGATGGTGGTGGCTGACCATGGGCAAGAGATGGTGGTGGCTGAGGATGACCTAGCGATGGTCGTGCCCGTCCTGCCTGAAGGTGGCCTCGCGATGGTGGTGGTGCCTGACAATGACCACGCACCGGTGGTGGCGCCGGCGATCCCACAGCTGGGCGACATGACCACGCTAATTGTGGTAGAAGACTACATCCCACAGCTGCCTCCACCGCCTCGCCGCTCTTGGCGCATCAGGCTGAGGAAGGAGAATGAGAAGAACAATGAGAACTGAACTATGTGAAACTTTTGTAATATGGTGTTGGATGGATAACGGTGTGGGATGAACAATGTGAAACTTTTGTAATATGTAACGATGGAACTATGTGTTGGCTATGTATGTATATATGATGAAACTTGTGTGTTGGATATGATTGTTATATGGATGCTTGTTGTATATATATGTGTTGGATATCTCATATGTGAAATAGTGACCTGAGATTAAGAAAAAACGATTTAAAAAAAAATGTTACTAATGGCGCACTTCCATCTGGTGCGCCATTAGTATACCAGTTACTAATGGCGCACCTTTGGGATACTAATGGCGCACCCGTAGTATACCAGATACTAATGGCGCACCTGTGGTGCGCCATTACTAAAATATTCTAGTGGCGTGGTGCTAGTGGCGCACCAGTAGTGCGCCATTAGTAGGCAAAACTGGTGCGCCACTAGTAAGCCTTTTTCTAGTAGTGAAGTCTTTTAAGAGATTCCAATAAGGGACTACATACGGAGCAAAATGGGTGAATCTACATACTAAAATATGTCTATATACATCCGTATGTAGTCTCTTAGTGAAATCCCTAGAAAGACTTATATTTAGGAACGGAGGGAGTATTTTATTAATATGACAATAGAAGATATATGGATGGCAACAACTCATATTAATGCTCAATTAAAGTTTATTCATTTAAAAAGGTTTAGTTTAATAATAATACTAGTAGTTTAGGAGTAATATTAATGCTTAACTACTGTTTAATTTAATTCATTTAATTATTGTTTTAACCAGATTAGCGTTAGGGGTTATCTAACAATAGGGATTTACTAATAGGAAAGCACTAGGCATCAGACTACTGATGCCCATCGCTGCATCAGACAAGTACATCACCGTTGGATTAGGAAGCCTTGGCCGGTTGGATATGCCTTCAGAACGTGGTCTTATCTTTGGATAGCTTGCACGTAACAAGCGGATGTGATTCCATTTGTTTCCTAAAACGGCCCAGCGAAAATTACGTATCCCCCAAACTCATGCGTGCATAAATTTTGATTCTATTTATTCCTCCTTTTTATTTTAGTTTATTTTTGAGAAATCACTTTCAACTAAATTCTGATTTCCATGCATGCTAAAATCCAACGCATATTAAATTTGCTTCAATGTAGCATCTGTTTCCAAGGTAATGAAAATGTGCTTCTATCAGTTAAACAATTTGCATCAAACTAGAATATGTTCAGGTTTAACCAAAAGTTGTGTGTTGTCGAATAAAATTGTTTATCTTTCCATCACAGCTCGAACGGGGAATTTTCATGCTTCGGATGCATTCGAATTTTCAAAACGATGAAGTCGTGTTTTCATCAATATGAGGTTTTGCTTCTGGTGCAACTAAAATATGCTTTTGCTTTTGTGTAAAACTAAAATATGCATCGACTTAACAGAAAATGGTATCCAAAATAATTTTTTTATCTATCATATTTCGATTAAAGATTTGTTTCGATGAGAGAGATATATTTGTCCAATGTAACAAAATATTTGTTTCCAATCACAGTAAAAATTGTGCCCGTCAATTGTACAGAGTGCTTCCATTATGGCTGGATTTTTTTTCATATATATAGATATTTCTTTCATCCACGTGGCAAAGGCCCACTGTTTCCATCAAATGCTTCTCTCAGGCTACAAATTTGCTTCACTCTACTTGCCAATATGCTTCCTACATGCTTGATATACTGAAAAACAAATACTATACTACATGAAATCAATCCCTTTGTGTTCCAACTTCCAAGCAGGCACAAAGCTAATGACGCAGAACTATGAATCTCGTGGAGTGTATGCAAGCGCAAGATGGGTTGGGCATGCATCAGACCGTGGCTACTAACATCCATGATTCCCTGGACATATGTGAGAAGCAAAGAAGCCTTGCTGGCCATGTATATATCAGACCTCTGTACATAATAAGCATAAACAAGAGTCAAGGGAAGTATGCATGTTAGTATATGGATCAGATCTAAACAATGTATAACTAGCACCTTGACATGATGACTCACACCATGCAATGAAGTGGCACCTCCATCTGGTCAGCACCCGCCGCCAACCAGCGGCAGGGCACCCGTAGGTCAAAGCGAGTCCGCATCAAATGTGACTTGTATTACCGACGTCTACTAACTTGATGCGCTACTGATTATTTGTATGCCGGTGGCGTTGGCCACCAGCGCCACCAGCACCACCGATGATGCAACTATGAGTGACGTTTTGGCTTGACCCGGTAGTACGAGCTTATCACACGCGCCGTACTATTTTTTTTTGCAGGCAATGTAGAGAGCTTTATTCAAACGAAGGCATTCTCCCGACAATCAGCCAATAAGCTGGTCAGGAGGAAGCCGGGGTTGTCTTCGAGCCAGCTTTCTGTCACATTCAATGTGCAAGCACGCTTGGCACATAGATGCGCTGGAAAGTTTGCTGACTTATTACATGTTCGATTAAAAAAGAGAAAAATCACTAACAAGCTCTTCAATTTCAACTAAGATAGGAGCCATAATCAAACCAGAGTTGTGGCGAGTATTCGAGAGAAGAACCATCTCCAGGCGCCGGTAACTACATTTTTGAAAGGCCTCTACTGGGTTTTTCTACACTGGTGTCGAGGCGGGCCAGCTCATCTGCGAACACCTTGCTGAACGCAGGCATGCTCTCGGGCTCCAGCGACAGCACGAGCGCAAGGGCGCCGTCCTTGCCCGGCGCGTTCATCACGTACACGAAGCCGCTGTAGTACATGAGCGCCGGTCCCATGAACGCCGGCGCGCCCCACCCGAAGTCGGCGTCCGAGAGCGACATGCCCATCCAGCTGATGGCGCGGAGGTGCGCGCGCGAGATGCCCCTGCGGGGCAGGTTCATCGTGTCCACCCCTTCCAGGTAGTCCACCAGTGACCTCGCGTGGTCGTCGCTCTGGCTCGTCGCCGCGCGTACCAGCCTCGCGGCATGGACCAACGGGCTCGACACCACCTCCTCCACCGTGGCCGACACCGACGTGCGGATCACGGCGTTGCCGAAGTACCCCGCCGGGAGCGGCGGGTCCAGGCGCGCCCGCATGTCCACCATGGAGTAGAGCCACGTCTCGGCCGCCGGCGGGAGCGCGCGGGCGCGGCACGCGCACTGCCACACCAGGGCCACCACGGCGCGGAACGTGGAGGAGCCGAGGCACCGCGCCTTGAGCGCGCCCACCTGTCCCTTGGTCATCGTGATGATGGCGCTCGCGTACGTGGAGGCCGACACGGGGTCCACCGGCTCCGGCTCTGGCTTGTACTCTGGGTGGTCGTACAGCACCGCGCGCGACTGCGCCGGGCGCGCGGCGAGCAGCGTGTGGTCGAAGCACGGCGGCATGGTCGGCGCGCCTCCGCCGCGGGAGATGCTCGCCCAGGTCTCGAAGAAATGCGCGGCGCCGCGCGCGTCTACGATCGAGTGGTGCATCGCCTGGCCGAGCACCACACCTCCGCACCGTAGGCGCGTGATTTGCACGAACAGCAGGGCGCACGGCGGGTTCGGCGCCGGCGTCGGCGGCACGAGCAGGTCACGCATCTCGCCGCACGGCACGAACTCGTTCATCAGCTCCTCGAGCGCGTAGTGCTCAGAGCGGGCCGTCAGGAACGCCACGCCCTCGCCGGTGCAGTCCACCTGGATCCGGCCGCTGCCGTCGAGACCCAGGCGGCCGGCGAGCGGGTAGAACGCGACCAGCGCCCTTGCGAGACTGTCCTTCATGGCGTCGGCCGCGAAGAAGCTCGGGTCGCCGTTGGGGCGGAAGAAGTAGACCGTGGGGCTGTAGCCTCTCCTCCCGGCGAGGTCGAGGTTGGACAGCCAGATGCTGCCCCCCGGCGTCTTCCCGGCCGGGACGACCAGCTCAGACGAGAGCACCTCCACCATTGTCATTGCCAAGTGAGCTGAGCTAGCTTGCTAGTGTGTGTGCTAGTGCAAGTGACGTACTTTGGCAGTTGGCAGTCGGCGTGGTTGTTTGTACGAGCGTTCGGCCGGGTTTAAATAGTACTCCCATTAATTCCGAACGGACGTAGTAAGCAGGAAGGAGCCATGGAGGCCACGGCGTGCGTGGTTGGTGACATTTGTGATGAGTGGTAAAATCGACGGTCGCTCGATCGCGGCCGTGAAATCGATGACTGGTAAAGACGGCCGGTAAGGGAATGCAGATAGCTGGGTGCCCGAATGGATTCGATCAGTGGGTGGATCCGTGGATGGACATGATTGGGCGTGTGTCTCAGTCTCCATGGGTAAATTAAGAAGGAAGACGACGACTGGAGAGTACTACTAGTCCATACCGAATCCAAAAAATATCGGTTTTGCTAGTTATGTCTCAGTCGACGAGATTAGCTGTACGATTTCTTTTCCTCTAAAAAAAGTTGTATTCATCTTCAATCATAGTACAGCGAACACAAAAAATAATGAAAATTACATCTAGATTTATAGACCACCTAGCGACGACTACAAGCACTAAAACGAGCCAAAGGCGCGCTGCCGTCATCGCCCGTTCCTCGTCGGAGCCGGACACAAATTGTTGTAGTAGACAGTCGGAAAGTCGTCGTGCTAAGGCGCCATAGGACCAACGCACCAGAACAGCATCCGTCGTCGATGAAGAGAAGTTTAGATCGAAAGAATCCAAACTGAAGACACATGAACAAAGACGAGCAAAGACCGGATCCGAGCGGATCCACCAATGACAACCACCGACCGAATCCCGCGAGATCCGTCGGAGACACACCTCCACACGCCCTCCGACAATGCTAGACACACCATCGGGACGGGAAGAACCTTATTACATCTTCAAGAAGCCGCCGCCGTCTTGTCTTCTTGAACAGGACACAAACCCTACCAAAATTTGAAGAAGCACGTGAAAATGAAGCCCTCCCGCCCGCAAGGGCCGGGATCCGCGCACACATGGCCCTAAGGCCACAGGAGACATGGGAGATCGGCGGTGCCGCCGACGGGACGTAGAAATCCTAACCGCCTTTCCTTGGAGGAAAGACAAAGGGAGGAGAGACAAGTACTTGGGCGTGTTCCGCTGGTTCAAAAACGCAGTGGGCTTTTTCCCGGCAGTTTTTTTGGGCAATCCCAAACTTTATTAAAATTGAACAATGCACAGCGGGATGCAAACGGAATATAAGCCACATATAGCGACCCCGAGGAAGCGACATAGCAAATTTTGCAAGATTGTGCGCCTCCTGATTCAAAGCTCGACCTTTGAACATAAAGTCACAGCTAGAAAAACAGACTCCTCCTATTGATATTTTTCACAATAGCTATTTGTGGGGCCTTGAGGGAGTCCTGGACTAAGGGGTCTTCGGGCGTCCGGCCTGTTGGACATGGGCCGGACTGATGGGCTGTGAAGATACGAAGACCGAAAACTCTCACCCGTGTCTGGATGGGACTCTTCTTGGCATGGAAGGCAAGCTTGGCGATCAAATATGAAAATTCCTTTTCTCTCCAACCGACTTTGTATAACCATAGCCCCCTCCGGTGTCTATATAAACCGGAGGGCTTAGTCCGGATCGGCAGATAGACAATTATAGTCATACAGGCTAGACTTCCAGGGTTTTAGCCATTACGATCTCGTGGTAGATCAACTCTTGTAATACTCATATTCATCAAGATCAATCAAGCAGGAAGTAGGGTATTACCTCCATAGAGAGGGCCCAAACCTGGGTAAACATTGTGTCCCCTGCTCCTGTTACCATCGACCTTAGACGCACAGTTCGGGACCCCCTACTCGAGATCCGCCGGTTTTGACACCGACGTTGGTGCTTTCATTGAGAGTTCCACTGTGCCGTCCTTAAAAGGTTTGATGGCTCCTTCAATCGTCAACAACGATGCCGTCCAAGGGGAAACCTTCCTCCCCGGACAGATCTTCGTGTTCGGCGGCTTCGCACTGCGGGCCAACTCGCTTGGCCATTTGGAGCAGATCGACAGCTACGCCCCTGGCCATCAGGTCAGATTTGGGAGCCTGAACTACGTCGCGGATATCCGCGGAGACTTGATCTTCGACGGCTTTGAGACCACGGCAGCCGCTCCCTGTCCCTATGATGAACATGACTTAAATCTGTCATCGGACCATGCTCAGGAAATCGCACCTGTAACTACTCCGGCCGTAAACCCGGAGCAGATTGCGCCATCCGAGGACGGGAAGCTCAACCCCGCCACGGAAGTCGCAGGTTCCGCGGCGTTGGAGCCACACACAGACATAACCTCGGGTGATATCCGTCTTTCCGGAACCTCGGACTCGTTTCCGGCTAGAAGTTTCGAACCATGTGTGTCAGCGCACGACGAGCTGGATCAGTAATCGATCATCGAATTCAGCGCCGGGGACATCTTCCGGCACTCGCCTTTAGGCGACGCGCTGAACTCATTAAAAAATCTATCCTTAGCGGGGGACTCACAGCCGAACTATATCCGGTTCGAACTGGAGGCGGATGACGGGGAATTTCGCTTCCCACCCGCCACCCACTACATAGCCACTGTCAAGGACCTAACCGACATGCTCGATTACGGCTCCGAAGACATCGACGGTATGGACGACGATGCAGATGAGGAGCATGGCCAAAACCCGCCGTTTACCGGACGCTGGACGACCACTTCTCCGTATGACGTGTACATGGTGGATACACCTAAAAACCTAACAACGTCGACAAAGAAGATCCAGTCGAGGATAAACCCCCTGAGACACAGCCCAGACGCCGGCGTCAGCAGCGCCGCTCTAAGTCATGTCGTGCAAAAGAAAGCAATACCGGCACCGGAGAAAACAATACTCCGGACGATGCCGAAGACAATGAAGACCCTATCGGGGCAACCTCCGAACATGATGAATGGGAAGACAAGCACGTTAGCCCTGATGAACAGGCCATACACGAAGACTCAGAGAACAGTAATTATCTTCCGCTCTCCGAGGACGAGGAGAGCCTCGGCAACGAGGATTTCATCGTGCCTGAGGAACCTCTCAAGCAGGAGCGCTTTAAACGCCGGCTAATAGCCACTGAAAGGAGCCTGAAAAAGAAACAACAGCAGCTTCAAGCTGAACAAGACCTGCTCAACGATAGATGGACAGATATCCTAGCAGCCGAAGAATACGGCCTCAAGCGCCCAACCAAGGGTTACCCGAAGCGCAGATTGCTACCTCAGTTCGATGAGGACGCGGCTGAGCGACCACAACACGGCCGGGATAAAGCGGCAGCTCTAGCCGAACAGCAGCCTGCCTCACCCCAACGAAAAAACAGAGATAAAACAACTCGGGGTCATACATACGACTCTTGGCAGGACCAGGACAGTAGAGCAGGACACACCAGATCGATCTACGGATCGCGAGGACGTGCCTCGACACGCAACGTCGGCTACCTATTCGGACGTGACAAGTCTAGTCACGCCCGGGCCGAAGACCGCAGACGGACTCCATCTGAGCTACGTCGCGACGTGGCCCAATATAGAGGCGCCGCACACCCACTCTGCTTCACCGATGATGTAATGGAGTATGAATTCCCAGAAGGGTTTAAACCCGTGAATATCGAATCATACGATGGAACAACTGATCCCGCGGTGTGGATCGAGGATTTTCTTCTCCATATACATATGGCCCGCGGGGATGACCTCCACGCCATTAAATACCTCCCGTTAAAACTCAAAGGACCAGCTCGGTACTGGTTAAACAGTCTGCCGGAAAACTCTATTGGCAGCTGGGAGGACTTGGAAGACGCCTTCCGCGACAACTTCCAAGGTACATATGTCCGACCACCAGATGCCGATGACTTAAGTCACATTGTCCAGCAGCCCAGAGAGTCAGCCAGGAAGCTCTGGACTAGGTTCTTAGTTAAAAAGAACCAAAATCGTCGACTGTCCGGACACAGAAGCCCTAGCGGCCTTCAGTCACAGTGTCCGGGACGAGTGGCTCGCTCGCCACCTCGGTCAGGAAAAACCAAAATCCATGCCAGCCCTTACCGCCCTGATGACTCGCTTTTGCGCGGGAGAAGACAGCTGGCTCGCTCGTAGAAGCAACAGCGCCAGCGATCCGGGCACTTCCGAAGTTCGAGACGGCAATGAAAAACCACGACGCAATAAACACGAACGTGGTAATACTAATGAGGGAACGCACGACACATCGGTAAATGCCGGATTCAACGGCCCCAAGCCGGGTCAACGGAAAAAGCCATTTACGGCAAATAGAGACGGACCATCCAAATTAGACAAGATATTGGATAGGCCATGCTAGATTCACGGCCACCCCAATAAACCAGCTAATCACACCAACAGAAGCTGTTGGGTCTTCAAACAGGCCGGCAAGTTAAATGCCGAACACAAGGGGAAGAGGACGCCCGGTGACAACGATGACGAAGAGACTCGCCAACCAAACACCGGGGGTTAGAAGAAATTTCCCCCCGAAGTAAAAACATCGAACATGGTATACGCGACACACAACTCTAAAGGGGACCAGGAGAAGCACTCCCTCCGGACTGAGGTCATACTACGGCAACCTCAGCCGAAGTACAAAGCGGTCTTATTAAACCGCATACCTTGTCGGCCATTAAGACACCGGTCTCCATTCAACAGGATCGACCAATTTCGGAGCTGGACTAGCAGTTCGACTTCCGCCGTCCTCCTCATATATCTGCGAAATCGGTACCGTGCATACATAACTATGCACTTAAGATACCCTGGGCATCAGCGGAAGCAATATACGGACGAGCCTGCAAGTACTCCCATAAACCTCCTTTTTTTTCTAACTACTCTTTTCTTTTCATTATCCTTTACCACAGGTGGCTCAAAGGCGGGTCATCCCACGGACTCTATTGAAGTTCGGGTTCATATACTCACCCAAAGGCTATTCCCGTCAAGGAACCCCTTCACCGAGGACGGGCGGCGCAGACCTGCGACAGGAGGTCCAAAATAACTTTTTGTAGACCGCTCTCTCTATCTTGAGCCTGTAAGGTGCCTTTTTCCTCAGCCTTCGACCCTCGGCATGTCAAATAGCCGGGGTTGCGGCTTTGTCATCTATAAAATAACAATTGGCATATCACTCAGGTCCTAGTGAACATAAACCATATTCGGTATTCGTTTTTTCTAAAGAACCGAATTTCGCTCCTTTGATTGTTTCACACACACCTCGGCATAACCTGCCAGGGGCTCGGTATGGGAACAAATGAGTTGCCGACAAGTCCGAACAGCTTTATAGTGTACTTCGGCGTCGCGAGTTTGGCCTTATATCCATCAGCTCCGAACCATGTCTTGGGTCAATAGTTGGGTTGCCTGGCTCCTGTGCTTGCTACCTTACATTCCGCTCTATCGGCTAGGGTAGTAAAGGAAGAACTACTGCGATTGTGCTTCCGGTTCATCTAGTCAAGCACCTCAGTAGAGAAAGCCGAAAACTGACTGTCATGATGCGGCGAGTGCTGGTCAACCACTCGATGACTTATTGGAATCTTTCGCGATTCCCTCCGTATTATACGAAGGACCTTTTTCTTCAGGTCATATATGTAACACACAATATTGGAATAAGCGGTGTACATACCAGGGGCTATATCGTAGTCCCCCCATAAAACTCCTATGGCTAAGTGAAAGTGTTAACGCCCTATAGTCTGGTTGCCTAGTTCGCCGCATTGACATCTCCTTCATGGACCAAGACGATGGATTAAGAGTGATCAAATGCTTTTCCGAACACCCCTGTACTTCCTACGAGGGGGCTGAAGCCGACGACTGGAAAACTTTCAGATTATACAAAAATGGTCGCACAGGAGGAACCAAAGCTTTTAGGCAACACTAAAACGAAAATAGATTTATTATATTATAATATTTTCTTTTACAAATTTCCATACACTTCACTCGAATATCATGTTTTTCGAGCATTGACCCTCTATCAAGCGGGCACCCTCCAGGACATCCTCGAAATACTGCTCTGGTGCGTGATGGTCCTTGCCCTTGGGTGGACCCTTCGCTACAACATCAGTGGCCTTCATCTTCGCCCAGTATGTCTTGACACGGGCAAAGGCCATCCGTGCACCTTCAATGCATGCTGACCGCTTAACGACGTCGATACGCGGCACCGCATCTGCAAGTCGCCGTACCAAACCAAAATAACTATCCGGAATTGGCTCGTTTGGCCACAACCCAATCACGGCGTCCTTCATGGCAGAACCAGATAGTCTATGGAGCTCGGCCCATTGGGTCATCTGTTGTTCAGCAACAGTGGGTGTTTTGACGCACCGAACTGCAACCAGAAAAGCTTCTCCGTTGCACACCCTTCTTGCGCTTGGTAAAACTGCGCCGCATCAGAAGCACTCTTCGGCAGGTCCAATAACACGTCTGGAGAACTCCACACTTGATTAAGTGGAGCATAATTTGGATCGCCGAACTTAGTTTGCAATAAAAAGGGCTTACCAGCCGCGATTTCCCTAGCTTGTCGGATCTCCTCCCGGGCCGCTCTAGATTCGGACCGCGCTTCTTTCGCCTCTCGTAAGGCCTTGTTAAGATCAGCCATTTTGGCTTTATTATCCTTCTCGAGGATTGCACAGCGGCTAGCGGCATCCTTTAGCTCACGCGTCATCGTGGATATTTTCTCCTCGCATTGGCGCCGAGCAGCCTGTTCGGCCTTTAACTCGGCAGATGCCTTCTCGGCAGCCGCATTGTTAATCCGGGCCTGCTCTTTGGCCCGGGCCAGCTCAGCCCGAAGGAACTCGACCGCGGCAGCACCATCTGTGTTAATGCATATCTCAGTATACAATATTTTGCGTGATGCTTACATTACAAAGCACGCGCTTGTAAGGACTACCCCAAAAACATACCTTGCGACTCGTGAAGACGCTTGTTGATAAGCATAAGGTCATCTCCCGCCATATCAAGCTTCCGCTCCAGATTGGCAACTTCTGTAGTCCGGGCGGACGCCAGGGAAGTGACAACCTGCGTTTCAATTAATCATATTATTTCCTGGACATATCTTTTTTGATCCTCTGATCGCCTCCCTCGGGAAGCCAATCCGAGTCTCAAGGGCTACTACCTATACACAGGTGCAGTTTGTGAGTAAAGCACAATAAAAAAGATTACGTTACAAACCTCGAAGCCTCTTAGGAGGCTTTTCACGGATAGAACCCTTTCAACCACCGTACCCATCAAGGTACGATGTTCCTCTGAGATGAACGCCTTTTGTAGCATGTTCGTCAACACATTCGGCGCTTCGGGATCTCCGGAAGCTGCCGTAGGAGTACGGCCTCCCGTCGAAAGGATCCGTTTATTTGTCCCTGTGATTGTCTCCAGCCGTAGGTCGGACAGCTCGGGGCCTTTGTTGTCGGCCCCCGGACGCTGGGCTACCGAAGTATTACCTTTGGGTCGTGTCTTCGCCATCCCTTGCACCACTTGTTGATCAGGAGAGACCCTCTGTGACGACACCTCAAAGTCGTCCGCCCTACTGGGCGAGGAGACTGGTGGAGGCGTCTCGCTTTCCATCATCTCTGGGAGAAGGTCCCCCGAGGAAGAGGATTGTTGAAGACTGTTCACCGAGCTACAAAAAACATATATTCTAGATGTTACCTCGGTCACAAGAAAGGGACGGGATATGTTTAAAACACCCTTGTTCACTTACGACCTGCCTGAAGGCTTGTCCTCTTTGTGGGACTGCGGGATGACATCGCCCTCCAAGCCCGAGCCACCCGACTGGGGCACTTTGCCTCGCTTAGGAGCCCTTTCCTCCCACTCTTCAGAGGCAGCCCTTTTCTTACCATGGGCGATGAGACGTTAACTTCTTTTCACTTTTGTCTTCGGACGATGGAATTTTGAATCCCCCGGACACAATGTTCGATATACCTTTGGGATGGAAGCCGCCTTTGGTCCTCCCGCTTTCCGCCTTGTCCTCCTCCACAGGCATCTGGTATGGTGCCGGGGCCAGCATCCTTGTTAGTACGGGATCCGCTGAGTTTTCGGGGAGGGGGGCCGAACACCTAATTCGCTCTGCTTTCTTTATCCAGCCCCAGAGGAAGATAGTTTGCTCAGTTACGTATTACGGCGTACTTAAACTACAAAGTGTTCGGAAGTTGAGCGCTTACCGAGGTATCCGGATGGTTGCAGTCGAGGCCGAGGTCCTCGGTGGTGTCCGGCCACTGTTTTCGTTTCCCAAAAAACAACTTCCACATTCCTTTGTGCGTAGTGCCGAGGAAGTGTTGGAGGGTTCGTGGTCCTTCCGGATTAAACTACCACATGGGAGAGGCCTACGCTGACATGGCAGGGTTCGGTGCATTAGCATTACTTGAATCACGTTGACAAGATCGATGTTCTTCTCAAGGAGGGTTCGAATGCGGCTCTATAGAGTCTGCACTTCATCATCTGATCCCCAGTCCAGCCCTTTATTAATCCATGATGCAAGCTATAATGGAGGGCCAGAACGGAACGCAGGTATAGCTGCCCACTTGGTGCCGCGGGGTTCTGTGATGTAAAACCACTCCCGCTGCCATTGGTTGGAAGTTTCGGTGAAAGAGCCTTTTGGCCAGTGAGTATTGGTAAGCTTGCTCACTACAACACCGCCACACTCCGTTTGTTTCCCATTAATCACCTTCGGCGTCACACTAAAGGTCTTGAGCCATAAGCCGAAGTGTGGGGGAATTCGGAGGAAGGCCTCGCATGTAATGATAAACGCCGAGACGTGGAGAAAAGAATCTGGGGCTAGATCGTGAAAATATAGTCCATAATAAAACATGAGCCCCCGGACGAAGGGGTGAATAGCGAACCCTAGCCCTCGGAGGAAGTGAGAGATGAATACGACCCTCTCGCCGGATTTGGGAGTCAGAATAACCTGTCCTTGAGCAGGAAGCCTGTGGGGGATCTCCGCGGTCAGGTATCTGGCCGCCCGAAGCTTCGCAATATCCTCCTCTGTCACAGAGGAAGCCACCCATCGGCCCTGTGGGCTGGGTCCGGACATGATTGGGAAGCTCGGGGCAATGAAGTCAAACCTTGGGTGCTAGAACTCGAGGTTGGAAGGGCTGAGGAGAGGTTTGGCATAAAAAGAGACGGCCCTTGGCTCCTTTATAAAGGCAACGGGTATCGAACGCCTCCTCCTAAGCCTGAAAGCCTGCCTATTCCTAAGAAATCTTTCCAATGGAACGGTTGGGTTACCCACGCTCGTATTGATGAGAATCCCGCAATAAGGGGACACGATCTCTGCCTTGACAAGACATGCCAATAAAAACCGCGCCTCGAAACGTGGAACGGCAGGACAGGAAACGGTTCGAAATAATGACCAGACAAGCGTGATGTCACGTTACAAAAGTTGTCAGCAGATTGGACTCGTGAAATATTATACTCTCTATGGCTGTGTGTGTGGTACTTGTGTTGCAGATCCAGACACGTTTGTTGCGTCCGAAGACTATCTTGGAGTGTTCGGAAAGGGGAACCCGCCTTGCAATGCTGAAGACAATCTGCGCACCAGACACCTCGTCATTGAAGCCTGTTCAGTGGCTACTGAGGGAGTCCTGGACTAAGGGGTCCTCGGGCGTCCGACCTGTTGGACATAGGCCAGACTGATGGGCTGTGAAGATACGAAGACCGAAGACTCTCACCCGTGTCCGGATGGGACTCTCCTTGGCATGGAAGGAAAGCTTGGCGATCAAATATGAAGATTCCTTTTCTCTGTAACCGACTTTGTACAACCCTAGCCCCCTCCGGTGTCAATATAAACTGGAGGGCTTAGTCTGGATTGACAGATAGACAATTATAGTGATACAGGCTAGACTTCTAGGGTTTTAGCCATTAGGATCTCGTGGTAGATCAACTCTTTTAATACTCATATTCATCAAGATCAATCAAGCAGGAAGTAGGGTATTACCTCCATAGAGAGGGCCCGAACCTGGGTAAACATCGTGTCCCCTGTCTCCTGTTACCATCGACCTTAGACGCATAGTTCGGGACCCCCTACCCGAGATCCGCCGGTTTTGACACCGACAGGCCTCCCAACCCCTTTTGGTGTAGTCCACGATTGGTTTGCAATCGCAGACAATTACCAAACGATTCAAAGATAGATCAGCCGCAAATGCCAAGGCCTCGCAACATGCTATGGCCTCCAGAACCATTGGATTATTAACACCAGGTAGAACAACAGCTGAAGACCCGAGGTATTGACCATGTTCATCTCTGCAAACTGCAGCAGCAACTCTAGTAGTCCCATCAGGAGACAACCCACCGTCTACATGGATTTTAACATGGCTGATCGGAGGCGGCTCCCAAGCTCATTGCACATTGACCGCATGGGAGTGTCTCGCCGTATTGGTCAAACTTGCCATTGTGTTCAAGCCATCCAACTTAGAGATGTATTTTCTGATGAATATGTGAATTGACAACGGGCTTTGAAAAATTGACTCATGGATAGCTTTTCTACATGCACTCTAGGTTGCACGAAGAGTTACAACCATCTTCATAAAGTCCACATGCGATAATGAATCCATCATGTTTAAAAGCCAGTTTTTGGCATAGGGTTCATGACTCTCAATGATGTGGTTAGTTAACTCTTCATCACCTAGAGCGCAAACACACCTCGAAACCGTACAGTCAAGTAGTGAGTGCCTCCATGAATCAGTGGCTTTGCACAGCTAGCAAGAATCTGCATCACACATATTACGATGATGTCTCACATCCTCTAATGGCAACGAATGCCTTGCCAATCTCCAAAGAGAAGTCCTGATCTTGCCAGTTGTCCCAACAGGTAGAGTTTGCCTTCTGCCGCTAGGGGGAGGTGTCCATGCTTGGGCTGTGCCTTTCGGTCCTTTTCAGTTTTTTTCAGCATTTTATTTTCAGACAATGCTACAAGTACGAAAAGTAACGTGAGAGTTTTCCATAAAAGCTGATGTTGAGAATATTAATTGGGGCAGAATTAGCAGCTGGAGCTGCTACCTCTTGAGCTTATGTTTTTTCCCTTGAAGAGGAAAGGGTGATGCAGCAAAGTAGAGTAAGTATTTCCCTCAGCTTTTGAGAACCAAGGTATCAATCCAGTAGGAGACAACGCGCAAGCCACCGAATACCTGCACAAACAAACACCAGCTTGCACCCAACACGATAAAGGGGTTGTTAATCCCTTCATTGTTATTTGCGAAGTGGGATATGATAGAGATGGATAAACGGTAAAGTAATATTTTTGGTATTTTTGGTTTATGGAACGGAAAGTAAAAGATTGCAAAGAAAGTAAATAGGAAACTAAAATTGTTGATCGGAAACTTATATGATGGAAAGTAGACCCGGGGGCCATAGGTTTCACCACTAGTAGAAAAAGGGCCTAATGTGAAGCACATTAGTCCCCGTTTGTAACTAAACCGACACTAATGTGACCATTAGTGCCGGTTCCAACGGCTAGGCGGGCGGAGCTCATTAGTACCAGTTCGTGGCAAACCTTTAGTACCGGTTCATGCCACGAACCGGTACTAAAGAGGCTGTGGTAGGTTGTGGTCAGGCTGGGGCCCCACCAGCCCCTTTAGTACCGGTGTTTTTACTTGATTCTTTCTGCAGCGGTTTTTTAGTCCCACCTCGCTCCGCTAACAGGGTTTTTACGACCTTAAATATGTTACTTCTCAAACTGTCACAACCACTTGGTCTTCATTGAACTCTATGTGTAGAATTTGTGGCCACAATATGAGTCTTCTCCGGTTTCTAAACCGGTGAGGACTCATATTGACAATTCAGATTGTACACAAAAAGATAATTGATGGTCAACGTATTTTTGATGTATTTCTCTATAAAGAAATATAAGAGCATTTAGATCACTATTTTAGTAATCTAAATGCTCTTATATTTCTTTACAGAGGGGGTATATTTTTACATGTTTACACATAGCAGTAGCGCGTTTTGGCTGAATGGCGGTACTGATCAATGTATTTTTTATGTATATTTTTACATGTTTACACAATCTGTTTCAAAGTATCAGGGTTTCAGACGAAAACTCATCTGTTACAAAGGCATTTCATTTAGTACCGGTTCTAAGGCTGGGGACCCACGAGCACCTTTAGTACCAGTTCGTGGCATATGAACCGGTACTAGAGTTTTTTAGTTGATTCTTTCTGCAGCTGTTTTTTAGTCCCACCACGCCAAGTGAGAGGCACTCGCAGCGGTTTATAAGCCTTGAGTGCAGAGACGATGAAGGAGAGGCGCAATGCTCACCTGCACGTTGCTTAGCTTCAGGCCTTGAAATGGTGTAGACTGCACGGAGGTATGTGTAGTTTCTCAAGGCCTGAAGCTAAGCAACGTGCAGGTGAGCATTGCGACTCTCTTTTATTTTTAATAATTTATTACAACTCCAGACTTTTTTTTGCATTCAGTATGCACCATTCAAAGCCACGTCATCAACTTTCAACCCTTTCTAACATCATTTGCTATTTTTCATTCATTTACTGATTTGTTTTGAGAGCTAAATGGCCGTAAAATTGAAAAGCACTACAAAATGAACTCTGAAAAGGTTGAAACTTGGCATGGTATCATCATTTCACCCACATAGCATGTGCAAAAAAGTAGAGAGGGTTACATCAAAAACTGGATGCACTTCGTGTACAAACTGGACAATCTCTTTCGAAGTATCAGGGTTTCGGACGAAAACTCATCTGTTACACCGGCACTTCATTTTTTTAAACTTATTACAACTCCAGACTTTTTTGCGTTCAGTATGCACCATTCAAAGCCACGTCATCAACTTTCAACCTTTTTGACATCATTTGCTATTTTTCATTCATTTACTGATTTGTTTTGAGAGCTAAATGACCGTGAAATTGAAAAGCACTACAAAATGAACTCTGAAAAGGTTGAAACTTGGCATGGTATCATCATTTCACCCACATAGCATGTGCAAAAAAGTAGAGAGGGTTACGGCAAAAACTGGATGCACTTCGTGTACAAACTGGACAATCACTTTCGAAGTATGAGGGTTTCGGACGAAAACTCATCCGTTACACTCGCTCTTCATTTTTTCAAACTTATTACAACTCCAGACGTATTACCATTTTGAATATAATGATAAAACACACTAATATTAAACATAAAAAAAAGAATCACTGAAAAATCTATTTTTAAAGTTAAGTTATTCACAAACTAGTGATTCACACAAATTTCAAATAATTCAAATTTAAACTATTCAAATTTGAAAACTACTGGCACTAAAAGAAATTTTGTAATTTTTTGTACCTAAAGCAAAAATATTCACAAAGAAACTCTAAATACAACAAAAAACTACTCAGAAATAAATAAAAGAAAAAACTATATAAAAAAATATTTGCGCGCTGCCCAGTGGGCTTGCTCGGCCTTGGGCGTGGATATGCAGGCCCATAAGGCCCAGCAAGCTCGCAGGGCAGCGCAGCAAAGTTAGGCCCGGAAGCCTGCTTTATAGAGGAGCTCGAAGAAGCAGTCGCGACTGGGTTTATAAACCAGTGCGGCTGCCCTTCGCTCGGTGAGGTGGGACTAAACTTTGTGCACTGCAGGATGGGAGCGCGCCCCCTTTAGTACCGGGTCGTGGCTCCAACCGGTACTAAAGGGGGGGTCTTTAGTACCGGTTGGAGCCACCACCCGGTACTAAAGGCCTGCCCTTCCCGCCGCTCCGCCTGGCCAAAATTGACCTTTAGTACCAGTTGGTGGCTCCAACCGGTACTAAAGGCCACTGACGGTGTCCTGGACTAGGGGGTACTCACCACGTCGTCTCCCGACCAGCTGGATCGGGCCGAGGACCCCCATGGCGGTTCACTGATGGGCCACTTCGGGCAGCCCACGCCGCATACAAGGGAGATCCCACAAGACTTGGCGCCCAAGACGAGGACTCTCCTAAACCCTAGGCCTCTGGCGTGTTATGTAAACCAAGGCCAGGCTAGTCAATAGACAATCTCATATTCATGAGAACTATCTCGTGGCAGACACATGTACTCTGTACTACACCCCATATGAATACAATTAAAAGCAGCACGTAGGGTATTATCTCTTCGAGAGAGCCCGAAGCTGGGTAAAACCCTGTGTCCATTTTACCATCGCTCCAAGACGCCTATCTTAGGACCCCTACTACGAGATACGCCGGATATAGAACTGACAGCCACTCCTATATATACAACACTTACGAAAATTTCTTAGTTTCTTCTTCATCTTCGTTGCGCCCGTCCCCGTCGCCGCCCCTGTCGCGCGCGCCCGTCCCCGCCCTCGTCGCCGCGCGCGCCCGTCCCCGTCGTATGTCGATCGCGCGCGCGCAGGCGGCCCCCTGCGCCCGTACGTCGCTGCCCCGGCCCGTCCCCGTCGCCGCCCCCCGTCGCCTCGCATCGCCGGCCGTCGCCCCAATGTAAGATCGACCGCCCGCCGGTCCTGCCGCGCCATGGCCAGCGGCCTCACACACACAGTACACACACACACACACAAACAGAGACATATTTTTCTTAATGATTTTTTTTTGTTTTCTGTTTTTTAGTTTTTTATACTTTTAGTTTATATAAATGTTAGATTAATGTCAATTGTTAGATGATTATATATAGTTAGATGAATTAATTAGATAGAAATATATGTTAGATATTAATGTCAAGTGTTAGATGAATTAGCTAGATATTAATGTTAGATGAGTTAGTTTTTTATACTTTTAGTTATAGATGAATTAGATATATTAATGTTAGATGAATTAGATATATTAAATTTAGGTATATGAGATTTGATCATCTAATTAAAATTTTACTATATAGAACTAGCTACTTTATTTTTAGTAAGAAAATTAATAGAACTAGTTTATTTTTATTAAGTGCTTAGTTGAATTAGTTGAATTAATAGAACTAGTTGAATTAATAGAACTAGTTGAATTAATAGAACTAGTTGAATTAGTTGAATTAATAGAACTAATAAGTGTTTATCAATTAATGTTTCACCTATGAACATAGGAAATGTCGCCTGACAACGAAAACGATTTTATTATGTGCGAATACCGCGGAGACGAGCGCGGCGTGTGCGACAGAAATTTCCTAGTTGATGATAGGCGCTTCAGCATCAAGCTGGATGAGACCTTCGAAGTGGATACAACAAGTCACAATGACAAGTCTTTTTTCGTAATTAAGCATGATCTATGCTTCATTTGCTTCAACTTATAATTTTAAATTTTTACTATTCTACTAGCGTATCCCCTGCCATGCAAGAATTTTTATCTTGGATAAGATAGGTTTCAGTCCTAACAAAACTATGGAGGTAAAGAGAGTTTACTTGAAGACCGAGCATGGTTATACCTTCGACGTCAAATTATACAATGCAGACACCTACACCTAGTTTGAATGCAAAACTTGGCAAGCACTATGCAAGGCTTATGCATTTGAGCCGTGATATGGTTATCACCTTTGATATTCGTCCGGAAGATGATATTGAAGGTAATAGAGAAATTTAGGTCGATTTGCAGACGCCTCCAGTTCTACCATTATGTGAGTTTCTCAACCATATTTATGTCTTCGATATTATTTATTCAAAAATAGTTGACAACTAATTTCTATTGACAGCTTATTTCCATTCAAGCAAACATGTCCAGTGCTTGGTAGACAGGACCGTCCACTGTCCCGGGGCTGAACTAAACTGCGAGGAGATAAGTCATTATGTTTCAAGGCTTGAGGATCTTGATGCTGTCAAGAGAAATTATTTTCCTGAATTTGAAAATCTTAGTACGCAAAACGTGCGACCAATAGTGATCGTATTGAACTACGGTGACATCTATTTAGGAAAGATGGTAAGATTTTTACTATTTGTCCTTAGTGCATCTTTTGCCTACATTATTTTTCAAGCTAAACTTCATTGCTAAGTATGTTACTATATGATGTTCTTCAACAGGGACTCCCGATGACAGTTGTGCCTCAGTGGATCGGTACTAAAGGTCGCATGTCAATGGTTAGCTTACGGCCAAGACATCCTACATTGCACATGAGTGCATTCAGGATTTCTACAACCGAGGAATGCTTAATAGTGAAAGGCTGGAGCAAAATTGTGAACGATCGCAAAGAAGTACTAGGGGGCAGCAATCAGAAACACAACCCATGATTAGGAGACAGGTTCATCTGCATGCTCCAATATGATGAATCAGGAGAGTATACATGTTCTATGCTATTTTACCTGAGAGAGAGCAGCATGAGTGATTAGCTAGTTCATGCTCTTAGTACTTGTCCTCTCATGTCCGTGTTCTTCGTCCTGAACTTAATCTCAAAGTGATTTGCTTTTGTGGTCTTATGAACGCTTATAATCTCATGACCATGTTGAACTCGATGATATCTTTGCTTCTGGTACAAGTGAATGTTTCTTCTTTAAGCTAGTGTTGGTGGTGATTAGATAGCGGTAATGACTATGATGATTAAATAGTGGTAATGACGACTATGATGATTATTAGCTAGCTAGTACTATTGTTGGTGATGATATGATGCAAGAGTTTTTATATTAATATGATGATGATGATGATGATGAGTTATTATAATTTATGAAAGAAACCGCAGATTCGTTTCAACTAGATGGATCCTAGCTTAGTGATCAATTATATTCCATATCCATATTACTTGATCACTTAGGACGATCCATATCCACTTCAAACTAATCCGCGGAACTTTCACCTAGTGATTTAACAACTCATTATAATGTAAAAACAATCTCTAAATTAAATTGAAAACACAAAATTAAAGGAAAAATAAAAAATAAAACCAAAACCCCCCAAACCTTTAGTACCGGTTGGTGTTACCAACGGGTACTACAGGTCTCCCCACCCCCGGCCCTGGCTCGTGCCACGTGGTGGCACTTTCGTGGCGGTTCATGCTGAACCGGTACTAAAGGGGGAGGGGACCTTTAGTCCCAACCCTTTAGTGCCGGTTACAGAACCGGCACTAAAGGCCCTTACGAACCGGTGCTAAAGCCCGGTTCTGCACTAGTGCACTAGAGGCTTCTCTCAAGATAGAATTATTACGGTGGGTGAACAAATTACTGCCGAGCAATTGATAGAAAAGCGCAAAGTTATGACGATATCTAAGGCAATGATCATGAATATAGGCATCACGTCCGTGTCAAGTAGACCGAAACGATTCTGCATCTAGTACTATTACTCCACACATCGACCGACTCCTGCCTGCATCTAGAGTATTAAGTTCATAAGAACAGAGTAACACATTAAGTAAGATGACATGATGTAGCGGGAGTAACTCAGGCAATATGATGAAAACCCCATCTTGTTATCCTCGATGGCAACAATACAATACGTGTCGGTTCCCCTTCTTTCACTAGGATCGAGCACCGCAAGATTGAACGCAAAGCTAAGCACTTCTCCCATTGCAAGAAAAACCAATCTAGTTGGCCAAACCAAATCGATAGTTCGAAGAGGCTTGCAAAGATATCAAATCATGCATATAAGAATTCAAAGAAGATTCAAATAATATTCATAGATAGGCTGATCATAAATCCATAATTCATCGGATCTCGGCAAACACACCGCAAAAGAGTATTACATCGAATAGATCTCCAAGAACATTGAGGAGAACATGGTATTGAGAATCAAAGAGAGAGAAGAAGCCATCTAGCTACTAGCTATGGACCCGTAGGTTTGTGGTAACCTACTCACGCTTCATCAGAGAGGCATTGGTGTTGATGTAGAAGCCCTCCATGATCGAATCCCCCTCCGACAGGACGCCGGAAAAGGCCCCTAGATGGGATCTCACGGGTACAGAAGATTGCGGCAGTGGAAAAGTGGTTTCGTGGCTCCCCTGGAAGGTTTTGGGATATTTGAGAATATATAGGCGGAAGAAATAGGTCGGCGGAGTCACGAGGGGAACACAAGGGTGGGGGGCGTGCCCTACCCCCTAGGCGCGCCTCCCGACCTTGTGGCCGCCTCATGGCTTTCCTGACGCGCACTCCAAGCCCTCTGGATGTCTTCTGGTCCAAGAAAAATCACCGCGAAAGTTTCATTCTGTTTGGACTCCGTTTGGTATTCCTTTTCCGCGAAACTCTAATAGGTTAGTAGGTTAATATACGACGGAGATCTATGAGAAAAGAAACAAGGAAAAAACAGGAACTCGCACTGGGCTCTAGGTTAATAGGTTAGTCCCAAATATAAAATAACATATTAATGCATATAAAACATCCAAAACAGATAATATAATAGCATGGAACAATAAAAAATTATAGATACGTTGGAGAGGTATCAGGGGCCCACCCCCAGTGAAAATCAGGGGGGCCAAGAGGATTTGTTTGGAAGGTTACGTAGTTCTTCGTAGTTTATACATAGATGTAGCATTATTGTTTCTTTTCTCATAGATCTCTGTCGTATATATTTTGTATTTTTCTTTTCTTTTGTTGGACTTGTGTGCAAAAGGAAGCTCACTAGGGGCAGTGTGTCCACATGTACTTTTCCCTTCTATTTTTACTTCTTTCCCCTTTTTCTATTTTAGTGTATTTATTTATATTTTTTATTAAGCTATTTTACTTGCATTTTTTATTTTTTATTTCTTATTTTGGAAATATGGAACATCTTAAATTTTGAAGAACAGACATTTTTACATGCATGAAAGATTTTTACTCTCACTTGTTGATGTATTTTCTACATTGCTTTTTGTTTTATTTCTAGCCAATTCATTTTCATCATTTTTACTTTGTTTCATTCATGTATTACCAAAAAATATATTTTCACCATCTTTACATTCCCTGTTTTTCCTGCATCAGGTTGATAGAGAAGCAGTTAATTTTTTCATTTCTTTTCCACTAAAATAAATCTCATGTCTCTTACGCACAACTGCAATTTTTTGAGCCCACATGCAACTATACAAGGAGGTACAACGCGTGCATAGTTGTATGCATCCAAACCCACAGTGCAACTGCAAGGGGTACAACACGTCCGCAATTGTGATGAGGTGTGTGCGATGATGAAATCGGGAACACACATGATATGGGCATTTTATGATTTAACTTTTCTTTTTGCATTTTTTTCTTTCCCATCCACGTGGAATTCCAGATCCAATAATCTAGATTACACATTAATGATTCTAACAGCCATGGAGTCTTGGTGTTGATCATGTTTTGCTCGTGAGAGAGGCTTAGTCAACGGGTCTGCAACATTCAGATCCGTATGTATCTTGCAAATCTCTATGTCTCCCTCCTTGACTTGATCGCGGATGGAATTGAAGCGTCTCTTGATGTGCTTGGTTCTCTTGTGAAATCTGGATTCCTTTGCCAAGGAAATTGCTCCAGTATTGTCACAAAAGACTTTCATTGGACCCTATGCACTAGGTATGACACCTAGATCGGATATGAACTCCTTCATCCAGACTCCTTCATTTGCTGCTTCTGAAGCAGCTATGTACTCCGCTTCACACGTAGATCCCGCCACGACGCTTTGCTTAGAACTGCACCAACTGACAGCTCCACCATTCAATATAAACACGTATCCGGTTTGTGACTTAGAGTCATCCAGATCAGTGTCAAAGCTTGCATCGGCGTAACCATTTACGACGAGCTCTTTGTCACCTCCATAAAGGAGAAACATATCCTTAATCCTTTTCAGGTATTTCAGGATGTTCTTGACCGCTGTCCAGTGATCCACTCCTGGATTACTTTGGTACCTCCCTGCTAAACTAATAGCAAGGCACACATCAGGTCTGGTACATAGCATTGCATACATGATAGAACCTATGGCTGAAGCATAGGGAATGACTTTCATTTTCTCTCTATCTTCTGTATTGGTCGGGCATTGAGTCTGACTCAACTTCACACCTTGTAACACAGGCAAGAACCCTTTCTTTGCTTGATCCATTTTGAACTTCTTCAAAACTTTATCAAGGTATGTGCTTTGCGAAAGTCCAATTAAGCGTCTTGATGTATCTCTATAGATCTTGATGCCCAATATATAAGCAGCTTCACCGAGGTCTTTCATTGAAAAAATCTTGTTCAAGTATCCTTTTATGCTATCCAGAAATTATATATCATTTCCAATCAACAATATGTCATCCACATATAATATTAGAAATGCTACAGAGCTCCCACTCACTTTCTTGTAAATACAGGCTTCTCCGAAAGTCTGTATAAAACCATATGCTTTGATCACACTATCAAAATGTTTATTCCAACTCCGAGATGCTTGCACCAGTCCATAAATGGATCGCTGGAGCTTGCACACTTTGTTAGCATCCTTTGGATTGATAAAACCTTCAGGTTGCATCGTATACAACTCTTCTTCCAGAAATCCATTTAGGAATGCAGTCTTTACATCCATTTGCCAAATTTCATAATCATAAAATGCAGCAATTGCTAACATGATTCAGACGGACTTAAGCATCGCTACGGGTGAGAAAGTCTCATCGTAGTCAACTCCTTGAACTTGTCGAAAACCTTTCGCAACAAGTCGAGCTTTGTAGGCAGTAACATTACCGTCAGCGTCAGTCTTCTTCTTGAAGATCCATTTATTCTCGATGGCTTGCCGATCATCGGGCAAGTCAACCAAAGTCCATACTTTGTTCTCATACATGGATCCCATCTCAGATTTCATGGCCTCAAGCCATTTTGCGGAATCTGGGATCATCGTCGCTTCCTCATAGTTCGTAGGTTCGTCATGGTCAAGTAACATGACCTCCAGAACTGGATTACCGTACCACTCTGGTGCGGATCTTACTCTGGTTGACCTACGAGGTTCAGTAGTAACTTGATCTGAAGTTATATGATCATCATCATTAGCTTCCTCACTAATTGGTGTAGGAGTCACAGGAACTGATTTCTGTGATGAACTACTTTCCAATAAGGGAGCAGATACAGTTACCTCATCAAGTTCTACTTTCCTCCCACTCACTTCTTTCGAGAGAAACTCCTTCTCTAGAAAGGATCCATTCATAGCAACGAATGTCTTGCCTTCAGATCTGTGATAGAAGGTGTACCCAACAGTCTCCTTTGGGTATCCTATGAATACACATTTCTCCGATTTGGGTTCGAGCTTATCAGGTTGAAGTTTTTCACATAAGCATCGCAGCCCCAATCTTTAAGAAACGACAACTTGGGTTTCTTGCCAAACCACAGTTCATAAGGTGTCGTCTCAACGGATTTAGATGGTGCCCTGTTTAACGTGAATGCAGCCGTTTCTAAAGCATAACCCCAAAACGATAGCGGTAAATCAGTAAGAGACATCATAGATTGCACCAAATCTAATAAAGTGCGGTTACGACGTTCGGACACACCATTACGTTGTGGTGTTCCTGGTGGCGTGAGTTGCGAAACTATTCCGCATTGTTTCAAATGAAGACCAAAACTCGTAACTCAAATATTCTCCTCCACGATCAGATCGTAGAATCTTTATTTTCTTGTTACGATGATTTTCCACTTCACTCTGAAATTCTTTGAACTTTTCAAATGTTCCAGACTTATGTTTCATCAAGTAGATATACCCATATCTGCTCAAATCATCTATGAAGGTGAGAAAATAACGATACCCGCCGCGAGCCTCAATATTCATCGGACCACATACATCAGTATGCATGATTTCCAACAAATCTGTTGCTCACTCCATTGTTCCTGAGAACGGTGTTTTAGTCATTTTGCCCATGAGGCATGGTTCGCAAGTACCAAGTGATTCATAATCAAGTGATTCCAAAAGTCCACCAGAATGGAGTTTCTTCATGCGCTTTACACCAATATGACCCAAACGGCAGTGCCACAAATAAGTTGCACTATCATTATCAACTATGCATCTCTTGGCTTCAATATTATGAATATATATGTCACTACTATCGAGATTCGACAAAAATAGACCACTCTTGAAGGGTGCATGACCATAAAAGATATTACTCATATAAATAGAACAACCATTATTCTCAGATTTAAATGAATAACCGTCTCGCATCAAACAAGATCCAGATATAATGTTCATGCTCAACGCTGGCACCAAATAACAATTATTCAGGTCTAAAACTAATCCCGAAGGTAGATGTAGAGGTAGCGTGCCGACGGCGATCACATCGACTTTGGAACCATTTCCCACGCGCATCGTCACCTCGTCCTTAGCCAATCTTCGCTTAATCTGTGGTCCCTGTTTTGAGTTGCAAATATTAGCAACAGAACCAGTATCAAATACCCAGGCACTACTGCGAGCATCAGTAAGGTACACATCAATAACATGTATATCACATATACCTTTGTTCACCTTGCCATCCTTCTTATCCGCCATATACTTGGGGCAATTCTGCTTCCAGTGACCAGTCCCTTTGCAGTAGGAGCACTCAGTCTCAGGCTTAGGTCCAGACTTGGGCTTCTTCACTTGAGTAGCAACTTGCTTGCCGTTCTTCTTGAAGTTCCCCTTCTTCCCTTTACCCTTTTTCTTGAAACTGGTGGTCTTGTTGACCATCAACACTTGATGCTCTTTCTTGATTTCTACCTCCGCAGCCTTTAGCATTGCGAAGAGCTCGGGAATTGTCTTATCCATCCCTTGCATATTATAGTTCATCACGAAGCTCTTGTAGCTTGGTGGCAGTGATTGAAGAATTCTGTCAATGACACTATCATCAGGAAGATTAACTCCCAGTTGAATCAAGTGATTGTTATACCCAGACATTTTGAGTATATGCTCACTGACAGAACTATTCTCCTCCATTTTGCAGCTGTAGAACTTATTGGAGACTTCATATCTCTCAATCCGGGCATTTGCCTGAAATATTAACTTCAACTCCTGGAACATCTCATATGCTCCATGACGTTCAAAACGTCGTTGAAGTCCCGATTCTAAGCATGGCACACTGAACTATCGAGTAGTCATCAGCTTTGCTCTGCCAGACGTTCATAACATCTGCGTTGCTCCTGCAGCGGGTTTGGCACCTAGCAGTGCTTCCAGGACGTAATTCTTCTGTGCAGCAATGGGGATAATCCTCAAGTTACGGACCTAGTCTGTGTAGTTGCTACCATCATCTTTCAACTTAGCTTTCTCTAGGAACGCATTAAAATTCAACGGAACAACAGCACGGGCCATCTATCTACAACAACATAGACATGCAAAATACTATCAGGTACTAAGTTCATGATAAATTAAAGTTCAATTAATCATATTACTAAAGAACTCCCACTTAGATAGACATCCCTCTAATCATCTAAGTGATCACGTGATCCATATCAACTAAACCATCTCCGATCATCACATGAGATGGAGTAGTTTTCAATGGTGAACATCACTATGTTGATCATATCTACTATATGATTCACGCTCGACCTTTCGGTCTCAGTGTTCCAAGGCCATATCTGCATATGCTAGGCTCGTCAAGTTTAACCCGAGTATTCTGCGTGTGCAAAACTGGCTTGCACCCGTTGTATGTGAACATAGAGCTTATCACACCCGATCATCACGTGGTGTCTCGGCACGACGAACTTTCGCAATGGTGCATACTCAGGGAGAACACTTGTACCTTGAAATTTAGTGAGAGATCATCTTATAATGCTACCGCCGTACTAAGCAAAACAAGATGCATAAAGGATAAACATCACATGCAATCAATATAAGTGATATGATATGGCCATCATCTTGTGCCTTTGATCTCCATCCAAAGCACCGTCATGATCACCATCGTCACCGGCGCGACACCTTGATCTCCATCGTAGCATCGTTGTCGTCTCGCCAACTATTGCTTCTACGACTATCGCTACCGCTTAGTGATAAAGTAAAGCAATTACATGGCGATTGCATTTCATACAATAAAGCGACAACCATATGGCTCCTGCCAGTTGCCGATAACTTTGTTACAAAACATGATCATCTCATACAATAAAATTTAGCATCATGTCTTGACCATATCACATCACAACATGCCCTGCAAAAACAAGTTAGACGTCCTCTACTTTGTTGTTGCAAGTTTTACGTGGCTGCTACGGGCTGAGCAAGAACCGTTCTTACCTGCGCATCAAAACCACAACGATTTTTCGTCAAGTGTGTTGTTTTACCTTCAACAAGGACCGGGCGTAGCCACACTCGATTCAACTAAAGTTGGAGAAACTGACACCCGCCAGCCACCTGTGTGCGAAGCACGTCGGTAGAACCAGTCTCGCGTAAGAGTACGCGTAATGTCGGTCCGGGCCGCTTCATCCAACAATACTGCCGAATCAAAGTATGACATGCCGGTAAGTAGTATGACTATTATCGCCCACAACTCATTTGTGTTCTACTCGTGCATATAACATCTACGCATAGACCTGGCACGGATGCCACTGTTGGGGAACGCAGTAATTTCAAAAAAAAATCCTACGCACATGCAAGATCTATCATGGTGATGCATAGCAACGAGAGGGGAGAGTGTAGTCCATGTACCCTCGTAGACCGTAAGCGGAAGCGTTATGACAACGCGGTTGATGTAGTCGTACGTCTTCACGATCCGACCGATCCTAGTACCCAAAGTACGGCACCTCTGCGATCTGCGCACGTTCAGCTCGGTGATGTCCTACGAACTCTCGATCCAGCTGAGTGTTGAGGGAGAGCTTCGTCAGCACGACGGTGTGATGACGGTGATGATGAAGCTACCGGCGTAGGGCTTCGCCTAAGCACTACGACGATATGACCGAGGTGGATTATGGTGGAGGGGGGCACCGCACACGGCTAAGACAATGATCAACTTGTGTGTCTATGGGGTGCCCCCTCCCCCGTATATAAAGGAGTGGAGGAGGGGGAGGGTCGGCCCTCTCTATGGCGCGCCCTAGGGGAGTCCTACTCCCACCGGGAGTAGGATTCCCCCCTTCCAAGTAGGAGTAGGAGAGGAAGGAAGGAGGAGAGAGGGAGGAAGGAAAGGGGGGACGACCCCCCTCCCAATTCAGATTGGGCTTGGGAGGGGGGCGCCCCTCCTATGCCGCCTCCTCCTCTCTCCCACTAAGGCCCAATAAGGCCCATACACTCCCCGGGGGGTTCCGGTAACCTCCCGGTACTCCGGTAAATTCCCAAACTCACTCGGAACCATTTTGATGTCCAAACATAGCCATCCAATATATCTATCTTTATGTCTCGACCATTTCGAGACTCCTCGTCATGTTCGTGATCACATCCGGGACCCCGAACAACCTTCGGTACATCAAAACACATAAACTCATAATACCGATCGTCACAGAACGTTAAGCGTGCGGACCCTACGGGTTCGACAACTATGTAGACATGACCGAGACTCATCTCCGGTCAATAACCAATAGCGGAACCTGGATGCTCATATTGGTTCCTACATATTCTACGAAGATCTTTATCGGTCAAACCGCATAACAACATACGTTGTTCCCTTTGTCATCGGTATGTTACTTGCCCGAGATTCGATCGTCGGTATCTCAATACCTAGTTCAATCTCGTTACCAGCAAGTCTCTTTACTCATTCCGTAATGCATCACCCCGCAACTAACTCATTAGTCACATTGCTTGCAAGGCCTATAGTGATGTGCATTACCGAGAGGGCCCAGAGATACCTCTCCGACAATTGGAGTGACAAATCCTAATCTCGATCTATGCCAACTCAACAAACACCATCGGAGACACCTGTAGAGCACCTTTATAATCACCCAGTTACGTTGTGACGTTTGGTAGCACACTAAGTGTTCCTCCGGTATTCGGGAGTTGCATAATCTCATAGTCATAGGAACATGTATAAGTCATGAAGAAAGCAATAGCAAATAAACTAAACGATCAAGTGCTAGGCTAACGGAATGGGTCAAATCAATCACATCATTCTCCAATGATGTGATCCCGTTAATCAAATGACAACTCATGTCTATGGCTAGGAAACTTAACCATCTTTGATTCAACGAGCTAGTCAAGTAGAGGCATACTAGTACACTCTGTTTGACTATGTATTCACACATGTATTAAGTTTCCGGTTAATACAATTCTAGCATGAATAATAAACATTTATCATGATATAAGGAAATATAAATAACAACTTTATTATTGCCTCTAGGGCATATTTCCTTCATGTAAGACATATCACATGTAGGTAAAGGGAAGGGTTTGGATAAGGCAAACACAATGGGGACGCGAAGATTTTTAGCGTGGGTCCGATAGATGGTGCTATCGTACATCCACGTTGATGGAGACTTCAACCCACGAAGGGTAATGGCTGCGCATGAAGGGTCCACGAAGAAGCAACCTTGTCTATCCCACCATGACCATCGCCCATGAAGGACTTGCCTCACTCGGGTAGATCTTCACGAAGTAGGCGATGTCCCTGCTCTTACAAGCTTCTTGGTTCAACTCCACATCATGTCAGAGGCTCCCAAGCGACACCTAACCAATCTAGGAGACACCACTCTCCAAAAGGTAATAGACGGTGTGTTGATGATGAACTCCTTGCTCTTGTGCTTCAAATGATAGTCTCCCCGACACTCAACTTTTTGTCACAGATTTGGCTATGGTGGAAGAACGATTTGAGTGGAAATCAACTTGGGGAAGGCTAGAAATCAAGGTTATAATGGTAGGAATGTAAACTCTTGATCTCAACACATGAGTAGGTGGTTCTCTCTCAGAAAATGAATGGTGGAAGTGTAGGCACGTTCTAATGTCTCTCCTCAATGAGGAAGAAGGGTTGGAGGGGTATATATAGCCTCCACACAAAATCCAACCGTTACACACTTTTGACCCAACTCGGTGGCACTAATCAGAAATCTCGGTGGCACAGATCTGTGTAAAAATATGAACATTAGGAATCTTGGTGAGACCGACGGAAACAACTCAGAGGGACCGATGTGCAAGGGCAAACCTCGTCTTGGTGGCACCGATTGCATCATCTTGTTGGGACCAAAGTGAAGCAACAAGGCAACAGAGAGTTGGTCAGGCCACCTCGGTGGGACCGATATCAATTCTCGGTGGGACCGAAATAATTGCAACTAGCAACAGAGAGCTGGCAAGGCCATCTCGATGGGACCAAGATCCATATCGGTGGATCCAATTTGTTAGAGTTTTGGCAGTGGCTAAGTCCAGATGAACTCGGCGGCTCCGGATAGGAAATTTTGGTGGGGTCGAGTTGGAATGTAGGGTTTGGACATATTTGGATGGAGAAAGTGGTTGAGGATTTTGGAGCAATATCACTAAGCCCTTTGAGCAAAAAGATCATTAAGCAATACCTCATCCCCTTTTAATAGTATTGGATTTCCAACACTACAAAAAAAAAAGACACATCCGTGACATTTTGGGCCGAACGAATTTTTTTCTGTCATGCTTATGACACTTCTATGACGATAATTGTGACAAAACTCGGTATCATCATAGATGTGGTGGGCTCCTACTTGTATGACAAAAAATCATGACAGAAAATGGGCTTTTCATCCTAGGCGGGCTGGAGACGCAACTGCATGACATTCTTTGGGTCATCCATGACGAAAAATAGTGGTAGAAGCGAGGGAGAGGAAATATCGCGGAGTTCCCAGTTATGGTGGGTGATCGGGGCCGAGCGAAGCACTATGGTTTGCTCGTTTCTCGCATGTACGCGCGTGTGTGTGAGGAGTTGGTTAACTAAACCTGGAGCGATCGCACATTACTGAACCCGAGTGATCGATCCCTTGGCTGTTAACTGAACTCGAGCGATTCACTCGCTGCTGACTGAACCCGAGCAATTCCTTCGCTGCTGCTGCTAACTGAACCTGAGCAATCAATCACTGCTGCTGCTTACTGAAGCCGATCGAGCCCCCATGCGAGACGTAGCTAGCCAGTGTTGGGTTGCCTCTCGATGAACAGTGACCGTTGCTACCGTGCGCGCGGTACGTAGAACGAGTCGAGACGTGGTGAGTCGAGCCGGTTGGTTGGCTGTGGATGAACAGTTCCCGGTGGGGGTTGGATGAACAGGACCCCGTGGTAGTAGGCCGTTGCTGCTGGATGAACAGGACCCCCGAGGAGGCCGCCGCACCCCAGCCGGTTGGGGGTGGATGAACAGGACCCCGTGGAGGCTCTATGAATAGCAGCCGGTGGAGGCCAGATGAACAGTAGTTGTGGGTGAACAGTAGCCCGTGGAGGGTGGAGGAGGTCGACGGTGGATGAACAGTAGCCCATGGAGGCTGAAGTGAGGCAGTAGATGGTGGATGAACATGACCCCGTTTCGACCGTAGGCGCTCCAACACAAGTCCGTTTCCTCCGTTTTGTGGTACGCCACACCCCTCCCGATCAACAGGACCTCGTTTCGACCGTAGGCACTCGAACACAAGTCCGTTTCCTCCGTTTTGCGATACGCCAGACCCCTCCCGATGAACAGGATCCCGTTTTGACCGTGGCTGGTCGAACACAAGGTCGTTTCCTTCGTACTATGGTACGCCAGGCCCCGTTTCGGCTGTTCCGTCCAAGCCGGTTGGCTCCCGTTGAACAGGACGCATTCTGACCCAGTCGGTTGCCTCCCGATGAATAGGACGCTGTTTCTCCGTTCCGACCCAGCTGGTTCGCTGCCCGATGAACAGGACACCGTTGCTGCCGTCCGTTGCCTCTCCATGTACACAAGTCCTGGTCGTCCGCATAAATGCGCGAGTATGCGCTCGAGACCCCTCCCGTATGTACGTACGTGGCCGTATTTTTTGCCCTGTGGTTGTACGTACGTGTGCAGGACTTAGACGGGACTGCGTGAACTGCTATGTCGGGTGCTCTACAACGACACGTGCCGCTACTTACTTGGCCACGGTTCATACTTGTAGAGAGACCGATCGACTAGTATGTACGTACACGTTCGCGACCAGACAGACACCGCTACATACGCTTTGACCGGGTGGGTCCCAGCGATCAGGGAGGATAAGGACGCACTTCCTTGCGTGCGAAGATATAGCTGCCCGGTCCCAACTTTAAGGGGAAGGAATCATTTTTATTTTGCGAGTAATAAGGAGGCACTTCCTTGTGTTCGAAGATGTAGCTGGTGGATCCAGCTGTCAGCCTCACCGCCTAAAGTCCTCTTCCGATGGTTGTCCTTCATTGACCACGTTGACCACGCCGCGCCGAGAGCACCAGGGCGGTGGACGACGGCGAGGCCTGGGAAGGGAATGATGCGGAGCCGGGGAAGACGCGGCAGTGGATGCCCACGCGAAGGGGAGTACGTGGGTTGACTGCTTCGGCTGCGGTGTGAGGCTGCCGTCGCCCGAGAATAACAGGAGGTGTGGGTGAGTATAGAGGGATGGCATGGCCAGCGGTGGCAGCACAGCTGGACACGGGAGGCAGGAGTAGGTGGCACGGCTGGCGCTGGTTTGGGCGGCTGGAGCAAGAAGACCAGAGGTTGAAGAAGCACGACGACCATTGAATGGACATCGTACGATCACTGCAGCTAGAATCATTTATATTGACTAAGTTGACAAAGCCCTTGGTACACGTCAACTTAGTAGGCCCACAGGTTAGCCTCCGAAACGGTGCGCCCCAGATATCAGGGGGAGGAATCATTTTTTGGGCGGCTGAAGCAAGAATATCTGAGATTGAAGAAGAAGCACGACATCCATTGGATTGACATCCAACGGCCACAGCTGCTAGAACCGTGTGTTGACTATAAGTTGACAAAACCTTGCATACGCGTCAACTTAGTTTTTTTAGGGGACGCGTCAACTTAGTAGTCCCACAAGTGTGTGGCAGAGAACATATAGCCCATTTGCGATTTGTAAGAATGTACAACTCATTATTTAATTCTGATGGAATTTACTACAGCCCATTTACAGTTTGTTAAAAGTAAAGCCCATTTTCTACCTAGACAACGATTAATAATTTCAACCAACCGCTCAAAACAGAATTCAATAAAATTTCCCACATTTTGATGGGACCTGAAATATTTTTATCCCGAAATTTCTAGTCAGATTAAATATAATTTCAAAATAAATTTGTATTTCGTAAAAATCCAATGAAATATTATGCGTGCAACAAGTAATGAAATTAGAATTCCAAATTCCAAAAATAATATATTTTTAAACTAATTACGTGTTTGGTGCATTTTTTATAGTTACTCCCCAGTTTTTGTAATTACATCCCATTTATTATTTCTTAAAGCCCATTTTCTTGTTAAGCCTAATGCATTGCTCCTAAGAAAGATTTGCAGCCTAGCGGGGCGGAGAATAACAAGTTGACCCAGATATTGTGTACAACTGTCGGCCCAGTTGCATTGCTGATGTTGAAAAAAAGGCCTGTGTAGTACAGTACAACCTTACATGGCTACTTAGCCCACATTCAGCGACGCCGGAAAGGCCAAACAAGGCTTCTATACAACTTTTTGAAGTCACTGAGCTCAATAAATAACTTAAGAAAAAAGTTAGAGTATAGTGGAACCTAATTAAAAGCTGTCACGAGCAAAGAAATAATTCAACGGGTCCCACTTGTGTGTGTTGTGTTTGTGTGTGTGTGAGAGAGAGAGACCCATTGGTCGATGCTCGTAAATACATCTTTCAGCCATATGCATTGCTGATGCTCAGTAAAAACTTAGATAGTTGACACAATCATATAGAACATCATAGCACACTGAACTTGCATACAAAAATTTCTCGCAGGCGGCACAATCAGGGTGGAAGCAGTGGATCGCTACGGGTAGGGCTATGTTGAAACCAACGAACTCGTACATAACGGTACATCATCTTTATCAATGACGGGGAAATATCTTGAATGTTGTGCAAAGAAAACAGACAGACAACACAATATATAAGTTCTGCTAGAACATTAAGTTGACGTACAACCCATTCTAAAAAAGTTCAAGTACAAAAACAGAACAGATCACAATCAAATGTACTGGCACATCAGTGCTTCACACCCATAGCTCGGATTTAACTAGTATCTGTCAAGATTCAGATGTTACCTCAAATTAGAGCACATCCAGGCAGCCAGCCCTGCCTCTTCTCCCAAAGAAGTAGTGGCCTCCGCCGCGCAATGGAGTAGGCCCTGTGCCATCCATCGTTTCGAGCAACACGGGGAAAGTCTGACGTTGACTCCTGTAATGGACGTTGTCGACAGACCCGGGCACCAGTGGCGGCGGCAGGACTTTGATTGATGGATTGACCACTTCTTCGACATGCACGAACACTCGATACAGGTACATCCCTAACGTGGTCCGGGACGGCCTTGGTGGCGACGAATAGTACAACCCCGGTTCCTGCACCGGTATCTCAACACCAATCATCTTCGGTCTGGTGGACGGCTTCTTCATCCATGCCATAACCGTCAGAGCCCAGCTGTCTGGAGGAACAAAAATACTTACGAGCTCACCTCCAAGGTCATCGATAAGCTCATTCATGGACTCGCTGTTCCAAGCACATCGAGGCATGCCGTGGAAGGTAAGCTTTGTTAAGAACTCAAGTTCATAGGGCACCGAGCCCCATCCTGGGTGCCACCGATCAAAGCTCACCAGCGCGCCATTGCAGAACAAACGCCGGGAAGATTCAAACAAACGACTGCAGTCGAAAGTTGTTCGGAACCCAACGAAGAAATCAGCCGATGGCGGATAGACTTCGACGAGCAAGTCACTTATTTGGATGTCGTGCGCAATGCCAAGAGCTTTGACAAGGTCGTCCGGCGAGACGGGAGGCCGGTCATCGTTGATGGTTACCATCAGCACTTTGCTGGCAAACTGGTCGTCAAGCGCCACCATGCCACTGTTGAGCGACAACACGCAGCGCCCGAAGGCAGGACGGACCTCAGGATCTCCAGCTCGGAGATCCGCGTTGACCGGCGACATGATAGTGTACTTGAGTATAGGGAGTACAGGAGGGGGATTTGGGGGAACTGGAGTAGGAATCGAGATTCCAGAGGTGGGGGAGGGGTGGGAGATTGGGGATGAAAAGGTAGCCTGAATTTCGAACACGCGCCAATATGCTCTCGGCGCGCAAGCGCACGAAAACACCGGTGGCGCCCACATGTCGGCCTAAGAGTCCCTATTATTTCTTTTTTTGAGAGCCCGACCTTTTTTAGGATCTTTTGAGAGCCCGGCCTGAGAGTCATAATTGACCTGTTTGGCATTGCATTACTACTCGGTCCATATTCAACGACACCTCACTGGCCCAAACAAGTTTACATCATCGAAAAGACACTGAGCTCAAATTATAACTTGAAAAAAGGAGATATAATCTGAACACTGGAGAATGGTGATGCCCTCATTTAGCCCACCAGCAGTTCAAGAGAATAAACAGTTCGAAACAACGATATATACAACATTCAAACACTGACTAGTGACTACTACTGACATAAACAACAAGACATGATAGTTCATAAGAAGTCTTGCTACACCACCAAAACACACCCATCTGCAATGCTCAGACTCTCATGATCCAGGCGAGAATGACATTCTAAATAGAGGCAACTATTACATAATGAGAGTGACATAGACGAGGATGACCAAATGACAAGGAATATGCATAACAAAAGAGAGAACTACCCATCCAGAACAAGCAGCAAAGACAACAAGTCATTCAAAGAGGGATGATCCAACACCATCATAATTTGCAGCCCCGCTTCAGCCACCAGTGATCTGGAGACACCAGTACTCCACCCTTTCGATGCAACAGCCCAATTACCTCTCAACCTGAAGGCTTGAACCACATCATTGCCTGTCAGACTCGACGCATCCAAGGATCAAAGTTAATCTAGATGCCTTTGTCATTCTCACCTTCTTTTGGCTGTAGGCTGTATCGTTGACAATCAGGGGAGTTTGCTCCAGAACTCCTAGGGCTCGCGGTGTAGACATAGTTTTCCATAGCAAACAGAGCCTCTCTGCCATCAAGGTCCTTGCCAACAGTGATCTCCTGGTTAATCGGATAATTGAGTCCGAGAAACAGAGAGTGTGAAACAAGGCTGTTTACCCGCCTCCAACTCAAAAATCCTGAAGGCCCCAACAAGCTGGTATCCTGCTCATAGACGTAACAGCCACTGTCTGGATACTCACGTATTTCACAGTGCTTGTATACAGTGGGGTTTTTGCAATAACTTTTCCGGCTCATGTGTTTGAATGATCATCAGTCTTTTGCCGTCGTCTGATTGAGCGAGGAACCAGTTGTGCTTGCCTGTTTTTGGCAAAGGTGGTGTGATTACAAAGGGCAGTAACTGTAGGGACACTGCATCATATAAAAAAGGACAGGCATTGTTAATGTAAGATCAGCATTGTTCAGAGTATGAGTAGGGTAATGCAAGAAACAACATTGATATGTCCCTGTTGGAACTGGGAGGAAAATACAGGGAAATGTATACTGGTTTCGAAAATATAGAAGTGCCATGCATGGTTATACTCATGTTATCTCACAATCGATTCTTCACAGGAAACTACCATGTCATGCATGTTATGTAATCATGTTCTGTCCTCGCAAACAAATTCTTCAAGGAAACTAACAGACCATGTATTGTTATATACTCATGTTCTGTGGGAAAAATTTGTGTGAGGATATTATTCTAGCCATTGATTGCTGAAGGGCGAATATAGGTATGTACACATGGTAAGCATTACATGATTTCACTACTTCCAAATATAGAGTTCTCCATATGCACATTTACTTCCCTAATGTATGGTTAGATGAAACCAACAGTGTGATGCATGTTTGTACATCATGAAAATGAGGAAACTAACATGGCCATTGATACACACTCATATTTAGTAGTATATAGATTACTATAAAATAAGGAGAATATCCATATCTTCCTAACCATTTGATTATTCAGGGGTACAAATTGGCTGTAATGACATGGTCACAATCGCATGAATTAACTCATTCCAAATATAGCTGATTTACGGCGTCTCTAATACATTGCCATAGTTCTACTCAAATTCTGCTCAAACAGGGATATGCCAATCATCACAAAAATTTCAAACAGTGTCATGGCATCATCATTAACATCAGAGGGAAACAACTTACACGCGCCGTCCCAGCAATACGTGGTGCCATTTGCTTTGTTGATCGCGTAGATGATGCCATTGTGTTCAACAGCATCACAGAAGTGTGTATCAGCTTTGATGATCCACTGCGAGGTGAGCTGTCTCCAGCTAAAGAAGGCACCAGCGAAAAGATAGGCGAGTCCGCGGTCGAACAAGGCAATTAGCTTGAAGTCTGCGTAATTCGCATCTTGTGTGGGCACTTGGCAGATTACAATCTTCTGCAAAACAAGGTGCGTCCAACTGACTTCGTAATCTAGATGACTTGGACCGTGACGGTAAAACCCTATATAATCCAACATAGGAAGGATAATCTCATGGGAGGTGTGGAAGTTCACAAGCACCAACTTTTTCCGGTCTTGTCTGACGGCAGCCATCCAGTGGGAGCTCATGCCGACCTAGTACATACCTGCCAAGAAGTTTCAGGTGATGGTGATTGGATCGAAGTCGAGGGAAATGATGTATGGCGACCCACTACATACCTGCAAAGAAGTTTTGGCTAATGGAGGTCGGATTGAAGTCGAGGGGCATGCTGGATGCCTCTGTATCATGGTGAGCAAATCTTGCAAGACCAGATAGCAGCAAGCAAGGTGTCTTAAAAATCTTAGGCCTCGCTTCGACGATGGCCGTGTGCATGTCCCTCATGCAGCCAGCCGCATGGCACTCAACATATCCATACACGAACAACAGTGGTCGAGGATGTCACTGGGGAGATTGCTCCAATCGCGGCTCATATGGATGCTGCACGGTTCGCGTTCGGCCATGGTGGAGTTTAGAAGGTGGGGTCTTTGGGGGCTTGATTTACGGGGGAGAAGGCTCTCGGTGCTGGAGCGGCTAGCGAGGGAATAGTGGTACTAGGGGAGGCGAGCGAGGCGAAGGTACGCGGGGGCACAGTGAGATGATGAAGAGTGACCTCAGGATATCCGGTGAGATGGAGATGGAGATGGAGTGATGCTAGGGGAGAGGGAGATGAGGCGAGGCATGCTATACAACGGCGGTGACAGTGACTGCACAGTGCACATGGTGAGGCTGACTTTGGTAACCCGGACACGTCGCCTGGACTGGTGTCACCTTGGGTGCAGGGTCTTGTCACTTCACTGTGAGGATCAGATGAATAATATTTTGACCATCAAGTGTACCACGGTTGTACTACTGGTAGTAGTAGGAGTAGTACGAACATGAGTAGTACTCCTGTGCTAGCATGCCTCTGGGTTCACTTCATCCTCCAGGTATTATCCATATTGCGAGCAGAACCAAATTCTCGTGCATGCGGAAGCGCGAAGAAGGCTTTTTCTTTTTTGAGGATAACCGCATACTTATTCCTTAACTAGAGAATGTTGTGTCTCCCACGCACGCGCCAATATCCATTCGAACCAGCTACGACACATTTTTTATCCGTTTGCATAGGTCCCACCTGTCAGGAGGGGTGCAGAAATAAAAAGGAATCATAAAATGTCTCGCCACGGTGATTCGAAAGAGTGACCTCAACTAGCCATTGGCACATGTAGCGCTAGAAGGATGGGCACGTACACGGACAGGTACCACTCCTCAGTCTACCCGCATAGCCTTTTCGTTTAGTCTACCTAGTCGTCTAATCAACTGCTTGTAGGCCACTTCTCCCATTTACTTCTCCATCGGGAACCGATTTTCCTCAGCTTCTTCACCTCTCCTTCATCTTCATTTGCATCCAAACCACACTGCATTCACATTGTTTTAACATCTTCACATCCTCCTGGAGTAATTCCGAAGCCCCTTTAATTAAGCATCTTCTTCAGTTAGACTAGCCATCTAATCCTAATTCTCCAAACCATAGCCCTCCGGCCCAGCGGCAAATGGTGAAAGAGATCCAGATGCAGGTTTTTAGCGTCCAACATGTCCTCGTCGAAGGCTCATTGAGCGTAGTTTCCACAGTCACCGACCACCGAAGGGTTGTTCAGAAGTGGATCAACAATGTACCCAACTCCCTCCAAAAGGTGGAGATGAAGGTCATCGGTCTCGACGCAGAGTACATGGAGCGTGCTACTGGGAAGATCCAACGCGCCGCCGGCCTTCAGTTGTGCCTCGAAGATGATGTTTTGGTGTACCACATCATACACGCGCCCTCCATACTAGGTGAGCTTCACGATTTCTTGTGTTGGGAGTACATATACTTCTGTGGGACAACCATCACAGGGGACAAACAGAAGTTGGAGCTGTACAACCTTGATTTGAAAAGCATCGCTGACGTACAAACCAAAATAAAAATTCCTGTAGAAGATTGTTATAAACCGACACCATCCCTATTCGACATAGCAAATTTTGTGCTTGGAACAAATCTTCAGAAGGGTGACGAGACGCTGGCATTAAGGTCGTTTGGATGGGAGAATTATCCCTTGACCTACGAGTGGATAAAATATGCTGCCCTCGATGCCCGTGTGAGTTTCGAGATAGCTGCAAGGTCCAGAGAGCTTGTTGCGAAGCCGTCTCCCACATAAAATGAGAACAAGAAGAAGAAGAAGAAGAAGAAGCTGCACCAGCAGCAGGGCATTATGGATGGATGAACTATTTCCTCTGTTGTAAAAAATTTATTCCCTCTCTGTGTATATTGATATAGATGGACTATTTCGATGGTGTGCATGTCTTTGGAACAAGTAGTAGCGTGGGTCCGCTTGACTATAAGGAACTATTTATCTGCCTAGCTTTCTCTACTACTCCTTCCAGTGATCGGTATGCAATGCATGTGTCCGTAGACATGACAACTTGTCCATGGAAGTTCAACTACAACGACCATCGCATTTCATCCACTGCCACTCGCGATTCCCACGACGCCGCTCCAACCCATGGCACCACGTCCCCCGACGTGCGCCTCACCCCTCTCGGTCGCACCGCCGCTCTGCCTTTGTGTGCATGACATCTGGGCCACCTAAAATGCGGCGAGCATCAAGTTTCTACCACAGCCACATGCGATTCCCACGAGGCCGCTCGAACCCATGACACCACACGTCCCCCGACCTGCGGCTCACCCCTCTCGGCCCCACTGCCCCTCTGCCTTCGGGAGCATTACATGTGGACCAGCCACCTATCGGGTCCACATGTTATTGAGTCAAAGGCAGGTGTAGTAAGGCGTTGAAGCTCAGTACCGAGGGCCCCGAGAGGGAAATGTAACTCCTGCGCCAGGCCTTGTGGTGCTACCGCTGCACGAAGTCGTGCCAAACTCAAGAGTTGTTCTTACTATACATGCACACAACGATTTAATGGACATTGTAATCTCAACATGTGATGGGGAGCTCTAAATTTGAATTTGAAACTTATAAAACAAAAAAATTTCAAAACAAATAAACTGGAAGAGAGGGAGTATACCGTAGGATGTGTCCCGTATGAAACAAGTCCCCTGGTTTGTCACCGCGAAGATGCGGTTAGAAAGGAGCACAACATCTTTGTACTCGTACGGCAACAAATCGGCCGCAGATAGCATGGTCCACCTTTGACCGCCATGTGCAAGGTTTGTGAAAGAAATCGCGATGTCGAACACCTTGATGGAGTGTAATTTTGATCCACGGACGACCTTATGGGGGCTTCCATGATTGCTATCTTCTTCAATCTCACCGTGGTTCCATCGTACCAATTCAGGCGGTGGTCCGTTGCATGGCTGATCCCAATGTTGGACAAAGGTTCTACGGGAATGGTGTCACCATTGTAAATGTTGTGAAAATTGATGTTGGTACCCTCCCGTACATATGCAAGCCAATCTCCACTCGCACCGAGCCTAACCTGTGAAACAGTGGGCAGGGGGAGAATTAGGAAATGGACACGGAAGTAGTCTTTAGAATGCATTTACTACGTGATCAAACTCATCTTACCCGCTCATCGGACAAAATCTGAGTGCCCCTCAACGTCGGCATCTCAAGGGGCATCAACTTGCAACTATGGCCACTCCGCGCTGGAGAGACCCCCAAGGAAATCCACGTGCGTTGCACGGAACATCAAGATGCATTTGTATGAGTAGTTTATCTTGTGAGAGAAAAGGATGAACGAGGGAAGACCTTATTTGCAAATGTGGAAAGGGGTGTAGGTATCTTTCTGCAAAATTGCCATAGTTTTCTTCCTATCCGTCAGATATAAATCGGACGGCCTATATTGCAGGATGGCAGGCACACCATCATCACCAACTCTTTTTTTATAAGAGTAGTAGACTAGCAAGATGCTCATGCGTTGCACGGAACATCAAGATGCATTTGTATGAGTAGTTTATCTTGTGGGAGAAAAGGATGAACAAGGGAAGGCCTTATTTGCAAATGTGGTGAGGGGTGTGTGTATCTTTTTGCAAAATTGCCATAGTTTCCTTCCTATCCGTCAGATATAAATCGGACGGCCTATACTCCAGGATGGCAGGCACACCAACATCAACAACTTTGTTTTTTATAAGAGTAGAGTAGAGATAGAGATAGAGACTACTACTACCAATGTGCTGGCCCGTGCGTCGCAATGGATCCAAAGTAGTAGAATAATACTTGTTCACAGGCTTGAAATATAAACACTCTAGTTTTGATATACATAGATCAGTAAAAATAAATCATGCTTCGCTGAAAATATATTCCTTGGGCTGTTTTCATGAGGTGAGGGACGGTTGTGGCTGGTTTGAAGATAACAGGTTTAAAAAAAATTTGGAGATGTTTTTTTACATTTTGTAGCATGGCACGACATCCGGTGCACCTAAGCGTCTGAAAAAAATTGAGTTTGGGTCGGTCGGACACCCTGCGGCAAGATGCCCGTGTGGGCTTCTTCTATAACTAGCAAGATGCCCGTGCATTGCAGGGAACATCAAGATGCATTTTTTTTACAAAACACCTGTTGTGATTGACCCTTGCAGGAGTAATCCCATGTGTAAAAACTAATGATATCTCGAGAATTTTATCGGAAAAATGGTATCTTTGGAACAAGTTTTCTCTACTATTGCTCCTTGCAGTGAGCGGTATGCAATGCATGTGTCAGCAGACATGACAACTTGTCCATGGAAGTTGAACCACGGCGACCATCATGTTTCTTGTTTCTACCACTGCCACACCCACATGTGATTCCCACGACGCCGCTCCAACCCACGACACGACGTTCCCCAATGTGCGCCTCATCCCTCTCGGCCCCACCGCTCCTCTGCCTTTGTGTGCATGACATGCGGGCCAGCTGAACTGCGACGACCATCAACTTTCTACCATAGCCACACCCGATTGGAAGCGGTTTGCCTGCTCTACTCCTGTGCTCCGATCCGTACTCCCGCACCATCGAATTTTCATCCAGCGGCTGTGACGCATTTTGTCTCGGGCATCAAACCGCAACTGGAGTACTTCTTTACTACAGGTAGTACCTGCCGGTGTGGCCATCTACGCCTCATAAGGCCCCGACGCCCAGCTGTGGCACCCTCGTCACGGCCACGCCACCACCGGCCGGTTCATCTCGAACGAGTGAGTTGTGAACCACGCCACCACCATGAGAATGACATGTGGGCTAGCCGCATTTAAGGTCCACATGCCATTGACTCATAGGCCGGTGCACTAAGCCACTGAACCTCGGTCCCGTGGGCCCCGAGAGGGAAATCTAACTCCTGCGGCAGGCCTTGTGGTGCTCCCGCAGTACGAGCTCGTGCCAAACCTGGAATTTGTTTCTTACTACTACCAATGTGCCGGCCTGTGCATTGCAATGGATCCAAAGTACATCTATTTAGTGGAGTGCACTCTAAACACATTATCTATTTATTTTTCTCTAACCTTTCATAGCCATGCAACCAAGCCACATAAGCTTCATGGGTGCCCCCCACATCATATTATTCATACTACGTTGACTGAAAAAAAGATAAATCACCCAAAACAAGATCTTCCCGTTTTTTGTTCCTACGATGTTGTGCCGTGCACGTACCTAGTTGTATAGTGGTAGTAGTAGTTGTAGTACAAACTTAGTACTAGTAGGAGTAGTAGTACGGAATGCTCCTACTCTATCAACGAGCCCCATCTGACACCAAATTTCTTGGCTTCCATGCTACAGCTAGATCTTCCCCTCGTTTCTGTTCCAACCCGGCGGGCGGGGTGCGGTTTGCCAATAGTCGATTTGCTCAACGGCGGTCCCACATGAAAGTTAAAATGCTAGGCAACACGCCTTCCCTAGCTATGTGGCGTGCCGGACGGGCCGTGGAGTACTCCCGATTCCCGGGCGTGTGGGGGTGCGACGCGAACACGGCAGGCCTTTTCCTTTTACTAGCAATGTGCCCGTGCATTGCGACGGATCCAAAGTAGTAGAATAGTAGTACTTGTTCACAAACTTGAAAGAAATCACTATTGTTTTTATATACATATATACCACTAAAAATATATTACTTTTCACTCAAAATATATTTCTCAGGTTGTTTTGATGAGGTGAGGGAGGGATGTGGTTGCTTTCAAGATAATAAGGGGTTTTCTGCAAATTGGAGCAGAGAACTGGGCTATTATTGCAAAAATGCCACAACTTACCTCACAATCGTTAGATGCAGATCTAATGGTCAGAAACGACGGATGGCAGACACACCACCATCACCAACTGAGTCTTTTATAGGAGTAGGAGTAGAGAAACATGTATAAATTGTAACATTTGGTTCTACTCCTTAGCACGATCGATAGATAGAAATAACGATTGGAAATGCTAGGGCGGGGCTATTTCCGCCAGATAAGCAGGGTACATAGTAGCTAGGTTGGCGCATCGTCGGTTTGGTCACATGCGGTCCGACATGTTCTAGTGTTTCTAGCAAGATGCCCGTGCATTGCACGAAGTTGATGGAAAAGGTAAGCATAACTTATAAATTGACGGATGGAGTACTAGTTACAGTGATGCATATAATTAAGCAAAGGGATCGCACATGTTGGTATTGACTGGAACGAGAATGCAATAGCACAATAAGAATTAAGGCCACGATGATGCGATCGCAGTGGTGGTTACAGGAGGCAAGAAGAAAGATGCATCCATCAACGTACGACCTCCTCCTCCTCAACTTAATGCGCCGGGCCACCAACCGGCGGCTAAGGAGCGGCGGCTTTTGTGGCGAGGTCAAGGTGCTTCTCAACAAAGGCATCCAAGGCTTCCAGCAGGTTGAGGAAGGCCAACGTCGTAGCGTCCTCACTGGCCTTGCAGATACCTATGTACATGATTTTTTCGTACACGTGGATGTGTGGGTCGACAAATTCATGCAGGGCGAGCCGCCTCGCGGCGAGCGCGACCTCCAGGTGGACATTCTTCGTGGCATCGGCGGGCAGTCGCAGGGGCACCAGTGCTTGAAAGAGGTTCCGACCATGGACGACGATTAGGGTGGCAGGCAATGAGAAGCCCGGCCGCGCGAGCTGGAGGAGTACGGCGATGTCGTCTGCGAGCTTCTTGAGGATGGTGAACTTGTTGGTGGTGGCAACAATCATCTGATCCAACTGAGAGTCTTAGTTGGTGTCGACGGCGGCCATCCACCAGCCGGTCACCAACACCGTCTGGAGACGATCCTCGGTGCCATGCCGTAGGCCGGCGTCATGGACCATCTGGCATAGCCACTGGCCGCTCGCACGCATCACCGCCATGGGTCTGGAGTGAGCACTTTTGCGCTTAGTGTAGGTGCTTAGGCAAATGCTTAGGTGCGTACGATGTGGTAGATGCATTGGAATGGAGGGGTGCCTTTATATGAGTGCAAACTGCATTGCATTCACATCGTGCAGCCTCTTTTCCCGGTCCTCCTCCCATTACTTCCCTCATGCATTCACCATGCTAATTGAAGGAGGATGCATCATTAGCCATTCAATAGTTCGGGAACTGCTACCCCCTCCCTCGTCTGCATTAAATCCATATCGGGAACTGCGCCGCCTGCTGTCAAATCGAATAGTACTGCACCGCCCGCTGCATGCCCGGCTGAACACGCCTCCTCGCCTCCATCAAACGCCTCTGTTAAACCCACATGCAAACCGAGAAACCTACTCCGGCCACACGTCCGTTCATGAGCGGGCCGGAATTAAACGCAACGCCGGCCGAGCTCCTCCCGTCCGCTCTCAGTTTAAACGAGGCCAGACGCCGGCCAATCTCCTACCGTCTGCCCTCTATTTAAACGAGGCCAGACAGACAGCAGGCAAAAATTGCACCCCTCCGCCGCTCCCCCATCTCCTCCTTCACCATTTTCTCCTCTCTTCCGATGGCTTCTGAGGAGCCGTCTCCGGCATACTACCCGGCTGGGTGGCCCGGCGAGCCCTCCGGACACGGGTGAGGCCGCTCGGTGCTTCACCAACCTCGCTTGGCCCGACGGAGCCAGTTGCCGCCCCAAGCCTATGCGTGGTTCAGCAACTCGCCGCTCCAGTTCAGCTCGATGAGGAGTGGCGAGTTGCTCCATGCCAGCACGGCGGCGAGCACGCCGGTATGGGCGTCGTCGCTGCCGCGTCGTACCGCGCCACCAGTGTCTGTGGTGGCCGCGCCTCCCATGTCTGTGGGCGCGCCTCCTGTGCCTACGGCAGCGCCATGCAGGTAGAGACACAAGCCGGGTGCATGGAGAGCGACGAGTCGGTGGCCAGCTTCTCCGTGTCCGCCGCCATCATCGAGGAGAAGTAGAACACGGGAGGCCGCCGCCACTTGGGTCCCATGAAGGCCACCGCCGAGGCGACGACTGCGCATTCAGGTGGTTTCTTTGCTGCTTCGTCTCTTCCGAGGACCTTCGTCGACCCCTCAAGTGTCTACCGAATATGAGGAAGACAAAGGGATCCGCAGGCGGCCATTTAGATTAGGTACTCCCTCTCTGGCTGGCGGGAAATATTTGTTCTAAGAATGGATAAATTGGATGTATCTATAACTAAAATAAGTCTAGGACAAGTATTTCCGGACGGAGGGAGTATTAATTATACCAAGAGAGCCAGATTAACACCGCTTAGTTCATGTAAATGTAATGAAATCCATCATGTTTATATGAAGATCCGGCTTTTTTATACGAAATCCTTCATTCTTATATGAAATTAGTCCGTGTTTGCACGAATTTCATCTAGTTGGTTAGAGTTGTGAAAATGTATGCCGCTGGCGTTTGATGTCGTCCTCCGCAGAAGGAAGCGGGAGGAAATTTGCCGGCTGTCGTTGGAGATGCTCTTATGCTAGAAATAATAGTCACATCCAATCCATTTGAGTTAATTGCATGTATGATTCTCCCTCTATAAAAAGTTAATTGCATGTACAGTGTACACGTGACTTGCAAGGTGGCTACAACTTCATACAGAAAGTTAAAAAGAAACAAGTCCATCATTAATCTTGTATTTTAAGTACTCTGTGGGTTCCACTGTCAGTACAGTAGCGAAATAGGTATATATTAAATAAGTAATATATAATATAAAAATCTAAAGTTAAAGACAGAATTCGAACTCAGGTCATCGCGTTGCGAGCATCCGGCGCTAACCAGTGCAGCACAATTTTGTTGTGGACCATGCTGGAGATATATCTCCATGTCTACTCTTATACTCCCTCCGTTCCTAAATATTTGTCTTTTTTAAATTTCAAATGGATACCACATACGGATGTGTATGTAGACATATTTTAGAGTGTAGATTCACTCATTTTGCTCTGTAAGTAGTCACTTGTTGAAATCTCTAAAAAGATAAATATTTAGGAACAGAGGGAGTAGAAAACAGAGTTGGTGATGATGGTGTGCGTGCCATCCTGCAATATAGGCCGTTGGATTTATATCTAACGGATAGGAAGGAAACTATGACAATTTTGCAAAAAGATACCCACACCCCTCTCCACATTTGCAAATAAGGCCTTCCCTCATTCATCCTTTTCTCTCACAACATAAACTACTCATACAAATGCATCTTGATGTTCCGTGCAACGCACGGGCATCTAGCTAGTTTCTTTTAAAATAGTTACTGCGATAATTGGGTTGAAGTGATATATTTTATGTCTGCCCCGAATGATTTCAGATTCACTAGTAGTAACAAAGAAAAGGTTGCCTTGTTAATTAACAGAAAATAGGGTGAAAACTATCACATGAGGCCGGTAAAAACAAGGCACACTGGGTTCAACGTCATCTTCACTACAGCTGTGCACGCGTGAGAAGTCTACATATCGAGGGGGCTACGTAGAGAAAGACGTATCGAGTGTGTCTGAGCGAGGCAGAGAGAGACAATGTTTGAGAGAGAAACCAATTGACAGATTAAGATCAGATCGAGTTGTCACCCTTCTGCTGTCATTGTTGGGGTGGGGAGGGGGGAGGGAGAGAAAGACGTATCGAGAGTGTGCGCGGTAGGCACAGAGGCACAACTAGCGAGTGTGTGTGCGTATGTGTGTGTGTTTGAGAGAGAAGCAGTAGATAGATTACTATCAAGATCGAGGTGCCACCCTACTCCTTCGGTGTCGGGTAGTGTGTGTGTGTGTGTGTTTGAGAGAGAAGCCAATCGATAGATTAGTATCAAGATCGAGGTGTCACCCTACTCCTTCGGTGCCGGGAAGTGTGTGTGTGGGTGTGGGGGCGGAGGCAGTGACACTTAGATATCTCTACTCTTATAAAAAACAGAGTTGGTGATGACGGTGTGCCTGCCATCCTGCAATATAGGCCATCCGATTTATATCCGACAGATAGGAAGGAAACTATGGCAATTTTGCAAAAATATACCCACACCCCTCTCCACATTTGGAAATAAGGCCTTCCCTCATTCATCCTTTTCTCCCATAAGATAAACTACTCATGCAAATGCATCTTGATGTTCTGTGCAATGCATGGGCATCTTGCTAGTAGGGAGAAGGAGTTTTTGTGACACATATCTATATTAAGGGATAGGTAGATAGCATGTGTGCGAGGCATACTTAAAGCATCACAGAGATTAACAAACGGTGTGCATGCAAGTACCGGAAAAATGAAGCGAGAAACAATGTCTATGCGCGCAAACGCGCGCGCGCGCGTGTGTGTGTGTGAGAGAGAGAGAGAGAGCAAAATCTCAAAACAGAAGGTGCTCTGCTGGAATCCCATTGTATGTATTCATATGGTTCCGGAACTCAAGTTAACCTTAGGCATATGTGTGAGAGACATAATTATACTTTGAGACATTAGTGGTTGTGGGTGGGCGGAATTAAAGGGGTGGGCGTGTTCGACAGAGAGAGCGTGTGTGTTTCTATGTGAGAGACTTGTAGGACGGGGTAGAAAGATGAATTCTAACCTTGACGGAGGGAGAGAAATACACGAAGTGCGCGTGTGTGATTCCGATGCCCACGGGGAAATGAGATATGTATGCGTGTGAGAGAGATTGCACAATTCATTCACGTATCACTACCTAGCGATCGTGGACGTGCATCGCTTGAACATAAATCAATATGTACATCGCATCGTGGCCAAAGGTACAATATCGATTCAACGCTATAAAGATTGGACACTCACATATCACATTTTTTCTTTCTAAATAAACCTTTTCAATTGTGCATGCCAAAGTTACAGTGATGTTTCTTCAAACAACCAATGTAGCTATGATGTACATGCACCATTGTTAGTCTTGCATTCAAATTCATTAGTCTTGGATGATTTAAGGTTCTATTATGATGTAATATATGTAATATTCATATATGAATTCAACGGGTACGCAATCTATGAAATGGAGGCTATGTAATCATATGAGGTAACACTTTTAATTAGCGGACTACAATATCCATTTCTTTTGTGGGACTACAATATCCATTTCTTTTTGTGTGCCTCTACACTAACACGTCAATGCATTATGTTTAAAGTAAATAACCAATGGCACTAAATTATCTACTTACACGAGAAATACATAGGCTGAGCGTTTGATCCCTTTTTTGTGAACGCGCCTCTACACCCGTACGATTGGCCGCGCCCGTGTGAACGTCCAAGTTATCGGTTCATCATCCCGAGTTATTGTCTTTTTTCCGGGGTGGACTTCACACCAGTTATTAACTGCTGACGCCTGCCCCGTGTACACAGTCTCGCATGAACTTCCCGCTAGCACGGTCCAAAATTAGTTGAAACTAGATACGAACGATCCCGCGGGCGGCAAAATCTCCCGCCTCCTTCTAAAATTTCCTCCACCTAGTCTTTAGCATGCGAAATTCCCCTTTTGTCCTTGGTGCACGGAGAACAACAGTTACAATACCGCCCTCATCTACATAATAGGTCAGGGCTGCTTTGGTAACTTCCGGTTCCCCCCACCACACGGCAACCCCATTTCCTCTCCCCCTCCCGCAAAAATGACTAACTCCACAGCACCAGAGCATCTTACATCAAGCCATCCCTACTTCATCGGCCTTTCTACCCCTCCCCTCTCGAAACCCTAGACTGCTCATCCACCGGCGAGCCCATTCACTGCCAGCGGCGTCCACCTCTCCGGATCTGCTTCTGCGGCCGCATCTACCCCTCCTACCTCCCCTAGAAACAAGTAGACTGCTCATCCACCACTGTACCACAGCCCATTTAGTGTCGGCCTTGTCCATGGTGCCGGATCTGCTTCGCCGGTACTCTTGTCAACCGTAGCGCATCTGCAGCGGCTCCTTCGTACTCCCCACCGGAGACGCTTCGTCCACACCCCCCGAAGCCGCCCCACTGACGCCCCCGTCGACGGCCTCTGATCCTCTTCGCCGACACCTTCCTCAACCCTACCGGAGCCGCTTCGCCGACACCATCATCAACCCTATCGGAGTAGCTTCGCTACCATTCTCAACCCTAACGGGGCCGCTTTGCCAACTCACAAGTCCACGGCCTCAGATCCACATCGTCGCACCCTTGTCCAACCTACCAGAGCAGCTTCTGACGCCCCGTCCATGGCCGCAGATCTGCATCGTCGACACCATCCTGAACTGAACCACCGACGCCCTCGTCCACGGCCACAGATCCGCTTCGCCTACACTGTAGTCCACCCTACCGGAGCCGCTCCACAAACACCCTATTTCACGGTTCTAGATCTCCTTACCGGACCCCGACAGCTTGCGAAGTGTCCTCACCCTTGACGTTTCTAACCTGATTCCCACCATCTGGCAAGATGCCAAGCACCCGCCACGGCCTAGGTACTTGTCACCTTTAAACCCGTCGAGCATCACCTGCCCGATGTCCTTCAAATATACTAACAGGTCGCTGTTACATGTTATGCAGCTGGCAAAAACTACAAGGACGATGTTTCTTCTGGATCTAACAGCTTGGCCAACCAAGATCCTGGACTGAGGCATTGCTATGATCTTGTAAGTGTCTCTCTCTCTCTCTCTTGTATTGTTGTGTGCCTGCCAGCGTGCTTTGCTAGGATTTTCGACCAGTAATCCCTTTGTGCAGACAATGATTTCTACTACTCGCTGCTAAATTAGATATGTAGATTTCATACATGATACTACCTTGTACCTCCGTTGTCGGATCACGGGTTCCGGCAAAATCCTCGAGGTTCAAACACTGGGGTGCGCGCGAAGATCTCCTCCCTACCGATCCACGCCCTAGCTCTCTAAGATCTCGCGAACGAACTCGACGAACTCACAAGACAAAGACACAAGATTTATAACTGTTCGGGCCACCTTTGTGGTGTAATACCCTACTCCAGTGTGGTGGTGGTGGATTGCCTCTTGGGCTGATGATGAACAGTACAAGGGGAAGAACAACCTCCTCAGGTTGAGGTGTTCTTGTGCTTGGCGAACTTGTGTGGGTGAGATGCCTCTGAATGAGTTATCCCCTATGGTGGTGGCTAGCTCTACTTATATAGGTCCTGGTCCTCTCCCCAAATATTGAGCGGGAAGGGAGCCAACAACGGCCAATTTGAAAGGGGACAGCTAGTACAGCTTATCCTGACAAAAGTAGTCTTCGCCTGCAAAAGGCTCTGGTGGTGACGCCGTCTTGGGCTCCATGGTGACCTTTGTCTTGCCGTCCTGCTGGTCTTGGTCTCGTTGCACCGATATGGAAACCTTTGCTTGATGCCTCGGTACTCCACGTCTGCGCTTGCCGCCTTGGGTCTCAATCGTCATGGCTCACGCCATGAGGACCTCGCGAGGTTTGCCTTGCCTTGATCTCTCCGCCCCTCGTGAGCCTGCCTGGCGAGGCAGCTCCTGAGGAGGTCTTGCGTCGTCCGCCTCGCAAGGCTTGGCCCCTCGCAAGGTTCTTGGATGCCTTGTCGATGAAGATGGGCCGTACGGGCCTGCTAGCTCAGCCACGCCGTGGGCCGCAGGCAGGAAAGTCTGGGGAACCCTGTTCCCAGAACACCGTCAGTAGCCCCCGGGCCCAAGGCGCGCTCGGGTTTGGCTTCGAGGCGAAGCCAAAGGTCAAGCGCATAGCACCGCAGGCCCCAAAAGCCAGCGGCCTCGGTTGACGCATGGCGGTTGATTGGACGTGGGCATCTCCGCTTCCCCACGCTGCCTTGGCAACTGCCCGACTTGACAAGTCCCCGCGACATGCAAGGAAAACCATCATTACCTGTGATCATGGGGGGCGCTGGTTGGCCTTCTCCTGCTATAAATGAGGAAGGGGGCGGAGCCCCCGTCCCCCACTTCTTCCCATTCCGCTTGCTTCTTCCTCCTCTGCTCCACCACAGACTCCAATGGCGCCGTCGAAGAGGTTCTCCGCCGCGGGGAAATGAAAGGCCCCTCGCGAGGGGCCCGGCTCCCCGGCGCCCAAGCGGGAACGCGCCGTCCCCGCAAGCACACCACGACTCCCGCCGTGGCCCCCCGCTCCAGGGGTGGTGCCGCTACGCGTGGTGGGGGTCGCTCCGATCGCGGCAGCCCCGTCGATGAGGTGAGACGTGCCGTGGTTGCGCGGCCTCCCCGTCCACGCTTCCCCTCGGCAGAGGTGCTGCCGGAGTTCGTTGTCTGGTCGGAGGATCCGGCCGGCAACTGGCTTCAGCTTCCGCGCTTCTTTGTCGACGAGCTGTCGGCCTCTGGTCCAGGCGGGCTCTGGCTGCAGGTGGACGGCTGCTGCAGCAGGGCCTCCTGGGTCGCGAATGAAGTCTCCGCCGCGGGCAACATAGCTCTGGCCCGCGGTTGGCAGACGTTCGCCCGCGCGCGCGGCCTGGGCAGGCGGTGCACCCTCCATTTCAAGTATGACGGTGATGCGACCCTCTACGTGAGGGTGTTTGGGGAAGATGGTCGCCGCGCCGGGTGTTGCCCCGAGACGAACGACGGCGAGGAGGCGCTCGGTCTCGGCGATGGCCGCGACGAGGGCGAGCCCGTCGGCCGCGCCTCGTCCAGCTACGGTGACTCTTCTCTTGGCGAAAGCTCCAGCAGCGGCGGCTACGACCAGCCGCCACGCCGCGACGCTCGCTTCGAAGGTGGTAGAGGGTCATCTCGTTGCCGCGCCACCGTGAAGCGCGAGGAGGGATCCGGCTGAGCTTGGGACGTCGCTGGAGGCCTGCCCCCGTGGTTCGCTGCAAAGCCGCTTTTGTTTTGGTCCTCTTTTCTTTCCTGCATCAAAATGAAACCAGTATGGGCCCGGAGGGGCGTGTATCAAACTGTGATTCCTCAATCATTACGCTATGCTTGTTATTTCCGTGTTGTGTCGTTATTTTGTGCGGAGATAACTTAGCCTGGCGCGTTCGGGGCAGCCTCTTCTTCACGAGGCACTTGTTTCCTCATGCCCGTCTTGGCTTAGTGGTTGCTCAGGAGCTGCAAAAATTCGTTAGGAAGCTCGCTAGGAGACTTATCGCTCACCCGAGCCTTGACCCAGCGCTTCATATCGCGGTACCCGAGGGGCACGAATTAGGAGAGATGTGCCGGCTTGTGGGCTCGAGCGAGGGTGCCTCGCGAGAAAGCAGACCGAAGGCAGAGAGAAGGACCAACACAGGAGGAAGAAACCCTCGCGAAGGCACCTGCCTAGCCCCCTCGCGAGGTATGCGAGAGAGAGAACATAAGCGAACTAGATTCAGAAAAGGCGACAAAAGGCGACGGAACCAAATCATCAAGGAACACCAGAAGCAAACTTCGATTAAGAGAAGGCGAGCCAACTACGGAAAGCAAATGAAAAGCCGCGTCCGGCACCTAGTCTAGTATTCAAGTCTTCTCACCAGCGCGGAGCTAAGTGCTGCCACTAGGCGTGGGAGGGAGCCCCCGAGGCCCGAGGGCGGCACTCCCGAGACTCCGGGGCGTGTACAGCCCCTCTCATTATTACGTGAGAGTGTCACGAGCGGCGATTCTTCACAGGTACTGGGCCTTGCTTCATGGGTAGAACTTCCAGAGGTGCTGGATGTTCCAGGCATTCTAGACGGGCACCCCGTCCTGTGTCTCCAGGCGCGCGGCGCCAGGCCTGAAGATATGGACGACCCTGAACGGGCCCTCCCACATGGGTGAGAGCTTGTGCAACCCTTCCTTGGAGAGGACCCGCCTCAGGACGAGGTCGCCTGCCTCGAGCATCCTGGAGCGGATGTTGTGACAGTGGTATCGCCGTAGTGCCTGCTGGTACCTTGCCGCCCTCAGTGCAGCTTCGCGGCGACGTTCCTCCCCAAGTACGAGGTCCATCCCCCGCGTGGCGTCCTGCTGCGTTTCATCAAACGCCATTTCCCGTGCGGAGCGATGCTTGACCTCATGAGGGAGGACCGCTTCGGCTCCGTAGACAAGGAAGAACGGGGTCTCGCCCGTCGGCCTAGTGGCGGTGGTGCAGATGGACCACAACACGGACTGGAGCTCGTCATGCCAGCCCCTGCCGCAGGCCTCGAGCTTCTTCTTGAAGGTCCTGGCCTTGAGGCCTCTCAGGACCTCCGCGCTGGCGCGTTCAGCCTGGCCATTGCTCCTGGGGTGCGCCACCGAAGCGTAGCAGATCTGCGTTCCAAGGTTAGCACAGTATGTTTTGAAGAGGTTACTGGTGAACTGCGAGCCGTTGTCAGTGATGATGTGGTTGGGGACCCCGAAATGGCTCACGAGGCCCTTGATGAACTTAACCGCGGAACCAGCTGGGATGGTGCGGACGACTTCCACTTCCGCCCACTTGGTGAACTTGTCGATGGCGACGTGGAGGTAGAGGCAGCCCCCTGACACTCGAGGAATGGGCCCAAGATATCCAGCCCCCAGACCGCGAACGGCCATGTGAGCGATATAGTCTGGAGGCCCTGAGCTGGCTGATGGATCTGCTTGGCGTGGAACTGGCAAGCTTCGCAGGACTTCACCAGCTCAACTGCGTCATTGAGCACCGTGGGCTAGTAGAATCCACTGCGTAACACCTTGCCGACGAGAGTCCGTGACGACGAGTGGTGTCCGCAGTGCCCGCCATGTATGTCAATCCGTAACTCCTTCCCCTGGTCCCTGGAAATGCAACACAGCGAAACATCATTTGGTCGCTTCCTGTACAACTCACCGTCCTGGATGCAGTATGCCGTGGCTTGCCGGGCCACGCGCCCTGCGTCCTCTTCCTTCTCCGGTAGCGCCCCTTGCATCAGATATTCCTTGAATTCCTTGGTCCAACATCCCTCTTGGGGCTCGAGCGCCAAGAGCAAGCGAGCTCCTGAGGTTGGGCCACAAGCTGGGGCTCCCGTGGCAGGTGGTTGTGGGAGCTCCTCCCGAGGCCGTGCCGTGCTTGAAAGTGGTGGCGTCGCTAACGGCTTGAAGAGCCGCTCCTTGAAGACGCCAGGCTCTTGGGGCTGCCGCTTGGATGCCCTTCTGGCGATGTCGTCGGCTTCCTTGTTGGTGCCACGGGGCACATGCTGCACCTCCAGGCCTAGGAACTGCTTTTCCATCTTACGTACTTCTGCGAGGTACGCCTCCATGTGCTCGTCCTTTGGCTCATATACTTTGTTGGAGAAGTTAACTAGGAGCTGTGAGTCGCCCCTAACGGTGAGGCGCTTTTCCCCTAGAGCTGCCGCGGCCTTCAAGCCAGCTATGAGGCCTTTGTATTCTGCAATGTTGTTGGAAACCTTCTCGCCTTGCTGAAAACAGAGCTGCACAGCGTAGTAGAGCTTGTCCTGCGTGGGCGAGATGAGTACTGCTCCAGCCCCTGCACCCTGGTGCGTGAAGGCACCATCAAAATACATGACCCATCCGTCGGGTGCCTCACTTCCTGGCAAGGTGGACCGGTCCTCGCCCACTTCAAGTGCCGGGGCATCCATCCATTCCGCCACAAAATCAGCAAGCGCGGCTCCCTTGATGACCCTGGTAGTGCTGAACTCCAACTGGAACGCCTGCAGCTCGATGTTCCACTCAGCGACCCTTCCAGCGGAGTTGGGGCTCCTGAGCACCCTCTCCAATGGGTAGGCCGAGACAACCTTGATAGGGTGGCCCTGGAAGTAGTGCCGCAACTTGCGTGAGGCCACCAGGAGCGTGAGCAGGAGCTTCTGAGGCATGGGATATCGTGCCCTCGCGTCCCTCAACACCATGCTGACGAAATACACCGGGTGCTTGACGAGGACCGGCGTGTTGGTGAGGATCGCGTCTTGTGAAAGCCGGGGTGCCTCCTGAGGTGGTGGGACCTCTGGCGCCTAATCGCTTGCGGGAATCTCTACGGCGTCGTCCTGCCGAGCTTGGTCTTCTGTTGCTGCCGCTATGGCTCTTGCTGCGCCTTCCTGATCTTGCGTCATCTCGGCTGGCGGCGTAGCTTGGCGCGGCACGCTCTTGGCCTGGTGCTCCTCCCGAACCGCCACTAGCGCAGCGCTGGCGGAGTATGGGGTGGCTGCAAGATAAAGTACTAGAGGGTCGAGAGGTCATGGCGCCACCATCACCAGAGGGCTGGTCAGGTATCTCTTGAGGTCTTGGAAGATTCGGTCGGCCTCCGGAGTCCACTCGAACGGGCCCTTCTTCTTCATCAGCTTGAAGAAGGGTAAGGCGCACTCTCCCAGCTTGGAGATGAAGCGCCCCAATGTAGCCACCTAACCAGCCATCTTCTGCATTTCCTTGAGGGTCTGCGGTGGGCTCATGTCCTCAATGGCCTTGATCTTCTCCGGGTTCGCCTCGATCCCTCTGTGTGACACGAGGAATCCCAGCAGCTTGCCGGAAGGGACACCGAACACACACTTTTCCGGGTTAAGCCGCAAGTTCACCTGGCACAGGCTCTCCAAGGTCTCCTCCAGGTCTTGGATCAAGGTTCTCGCCTCCCGAGACTTCACCACAATGTCGTCGACGTAGGCCTTCATGTTTCTCCCGAGCTGCCGCCCTAAAGCGATGTGCATTAGCCGCTGAAAGGTCGCACCTGCGTTGTGCAGTCCGAAGGGCATACAGGTGTAGCAGTACACCCCACACAGGGTCAGGAAGGCTATCTTTTCTACATCTTCCACTGCCATCTTGATTTGGTGATACCCTGAGAACGCATCCAGGAAGCACAGTAGGTCGCACTCGGCGGTGGAGTCGACGATCTGGTCGATGCGTGGGAGAGGGAACGGATCTTGAGGGCACGCCTTGTTGAGGTTGGTGAAGTCGACGCACATTCGCTCCTTTCCGCCTTTCTTTGGCACCACGACGGGCTTCGCCAGCCATTCGGGGTACCTAACCTCACGAATGGCACCTGCCGCCTCCAACTTGCGGGTCTCTTGGATGATGAAGGCCTGCTTCTCCGTGGTCTGCCGCCTTGCTCGCTGCTTCACAGGGCGCACATTGGGGCATACCCTTAAGTGGTGCTGAATCACCTCTCTCGGGACCCCCACCAGCTGATTGGGCTCCCATGCGAATATACCCTTGTTCGTGCGTAAGAACTTCACCAATGCTTCCTCTTGGCTGGGGTTGAGGCCGGCACCTATGGTGAAGGTGGCTCCTGAGGAGCCGTCCTCGTCGACCGGCACCTGCTTGGTTTCTGCCTTGTCTTGGGGTGAACATCGGCTTCTTCTTGGTTGGCGCGGCCTCCTTGGCCTCGGGGGCACCGGCGCCGACGGGCTGCGCCGCCGCAGCGGTCTTGAAGGCAAGTTTGAGCGCCGTCACGGCCTCCTTGGTGTCCCCCTTGATGGTGAGGACACCTTTGCTTCCAGGCATCATCATGAGGTTGTAGGCTGGATGAGTCGCCGCCATGAACTGGGCCGGAGCTGGGTACCCGAGGATGGCATTGTACGGGAGGCCGATGCGGGCGATGTCGAAGTCGACCAGCTCGGTGCGGTAGTTGTCGCGCATGCCGAAGGTGACGGGAAGGCGGATCTGCCCCAGGGAGCAGGCAGTGCCGCCACCAACTCCTGAGAAAGGCTTGCTGAGGCTGAGCCGCTCGAGCGGCACGTGAAGAAGGCTGAAGGCTTCCACGGGGAGCAAGTCGAGGACAGCGCCGCTGTCGATAAGGTTCTTGGTGACGACCACATTGCAGATGGTGGGTGTGCAGAGCATCGGAAGCATGCCCGAGCCGGTGGTGGTGATGGGGTGGTCTTCTGAGCTGAAGGTGAGGTCGGCCTCAGGCGCAGCCCAACCCGGCGGAGCCCCCGAGCGCTTGGAAGCGGCACCAATCTGGCGGAGGAACGGCTTGATGTGGCGATCTGAAGGCGGCGCCTGTGAGCCGCCTAGCAGGGCCGCGACCGCGTGGTGCGCCGGTGCCACGTAGCGCGCAGTGAAGAGGTCGCGCAGCTCCCCCAAGACGCCACCGTGGATCCGGGAAGGTTGAGCAGCCAGGCACGCGGCTCGCCAGCGAGGGCCATGGGAAGCCAGTTGGCCATGACCTTGTCATCACCCTCGGCCTCGAGGACGGCCTCCTCGTATGCCAGCAGGAAAGCTGACGGGTCCGCTGCGCCGTCATAGCGCGGCGGCATCTCCGGCTTGAACTTGGGTGCCCACCGTCCCCGCCGCAGGGCGGGGGCCAGGGCTCGGAGCCCCCTGGCCCCATCGTCAACGCTGGCCATCAGAGTCGGTCGCAGGGCCCCTGCCATGTGGGCGAAGCGTGTGTTGGAAATATGTCCTAGAGGCAATAATAAATGGTTATTATTATATTTCTTTGTTCATGATAATAGTCTATTATTCATGCTATAATTGTATTGTCCGGAAATCGTAATACATGTGTGAATACATAGACCACAACGTGTCCCTAGTAAGCCTCTAATTGACTAGCTCGTTGATCAACAGATAGTCATGGTTTCCTGACTATGGACATTGGATGTCATTGATAACGGGATCACATCATTAGGAGAATGATGTGATGGACAAGACCCAATCCTAAGCATAGCATAAAAGATCGTGTAGTTTCGTTTGCTAGAGCTTTTCCAATGTCAAGTATCTTTTCCTTAGACCATGAGATCGTGCAACTCCCGGATACCGTAGGAGTGCTTTGGGTGTGCCAAACATCACAACGTAACTGGGTGACTATAAAGGTGCACTACGGGTATCTCCGAAAGTGTCTGTTGGGTTGGCACGGATCGAGACTGGGATTTGTCACTCCGTGTGACGGAGAGGTATCTCTGGGCCCACTCGGTAATGCATCATCATAATGAGCTCAATGTGACTAAGGCGTTAGTCACGGGATCATGCATTGCGGTACGAGTAAAGAGACTTGCCGGTAACGAGATTGAACAAGGTATTGGGATACCGACGATCGAATCTCGGGCAAGTAACATACCGATTGACAAAGGGAATTGCATACGGATTGATTGAATCCTCGACACCGTGGTTCATCCAATGAGATCATCGTGGAACATGTGGGAGCCAACATGGGTATCCAGATCCCGCTGTTGGTTATTGACCGGAGAGGCGTCTCGGTCATGTCTGCATGTCTCCCGAACCCGTAGGGTCTACACACTTAAGGTTCGGTGACGCTAGGGTTGTAGAGATATATGTATGCGGAAACCCGAAAGTTGTTCGGAGACCCGGATGAGATCCCGGACGTCACGAGAGGTTCCGGAATGGTCCGGAGGTGAAGAATTATATATAGGAAGTCCAGTTTCGGCCACCGGGAAAGTTTCGGGGGTTACCGGTATTGTACCGGGACCACCGGAAGGGTCCCGGGGGTCCACCGGGTGGGGCCACCTATCCCGGAGGGCCCCGTGGGCTGAAAGTGGAAGGGAACCAGCCCTTAGTGGGCTGGGGCGCCCCCCTTGGGCCTCCCCCCATGCGCCTAGGGTTGGGAACCCTAGGGGGAGCTTCCCCCTTGCCTTGGGGGGCAAGGCACCCCTTCCCCCCTTTGGCCGCCCCCCCTGGAGATCCCATCTCCCTGGGCCAGCGCCCCCCAGGGGGCCTATATAAAGGGGGGGAGGGAGGGCAGCAACCTACAGCCTTGGGCGCCTCCCTCCTCCCCTGCAACACCTCTCTCTCTCTCTCTCGCAGAAGCTCGGCGAAGCCCTGCCGGAGACCCGCTACATCCACCACCACGCCGTCGTGCTGCTGGATCTCCATCAACCTCTCCTTCCCCCTTGCTGGATCAAGAAGGAGGAGACGTCGTTGCACCGTACGTGTGTTGAACGCGGAGGTGCCGTCCGTTCGGCACTCGGTCATCGGTGATTTGGATCACGGCGAGTACGACTCCGTCATCCACGTTCATTGGAACGCTTCCGCTCGCGATCTACAAGGGTATGTAGATGCACTCCTTTCCCCTCGTTGCTAGTAGACTCCATAGATGCATCTTGGTGAGCGTAGGAAAATTTTAAAATTATGCTACGATTCCCAACAGTGGCACCATGAGCCAGGCCTATGCGTAGTTACTATGCACGAGTAGAACACAAAGCAGTTGTGGGCGTTGAGTTTGCCAATTCTTCTTGCCGCTACCAGTCTTTTCTTGTTTCGGCGGCATTGTAGGATGAAGCGGCCCGGACCGACCTTACACGTACGCTTACGTGAGACAGGTTCCACCGATTGACATGCACTAGTTGCATAAGGTGGCTAGCGGGTGTCTGTCTCTCCTACTTTAGTCGGAACGGATTCGATGAAAAGGGTCCTTATGAAGGGTAAATAGAAATTGGCAAATCACGTTGTGGTCATACGTAGGTAAGAAAACGTTCTTGCTAGAAACCTACAAACCACGTAAAAACTTGCAACAACAATTAGAGGACGTCTAACTTGTTTTTGCAGCAAGTGCTATGTGATGTGATATGGCCAGAAGATGTGATGAATGATATATGTGATGTATGAGAATGATCATATTCTTGTAATAGGAATCACGACTTGCATGTCGATGAGTATGACAACCGGCAGGAGCCATAGGAGTTGTCTTTATTATTTTGTATGACCTGCGTGTCATTGAATAACGCCATGTAAATTACTTTACTTTGTTGCTAAACGCGTTAGCCATAGAAGTAGAAGTAATCGTTGGCGTGACGACTTCATGAAGACACAATGATGGAGATCATGGTGTCATGCCGGTGACGAAGATGATCATGGTGCCCCGAAGATGGAGATCAAAGGAGCATAATGATATTGGCCATATCATGTCACTATTTGATTGCATGTGATGTTTATCATGTTTTTGCATCTTATTTGCTTAGAACGACGGTAGCAAGTAGGATGATCCCTTATAATAATTTCAAGAAAGTGTTCACCCTAACTGTGCACCGTTGCGAAGGTTCGTTGTTTCGAAGCACCACGTGATGATCGGGTGTGATAGATTCTAACGTTCGAATACAACGGGTGTTGACGAGCCTAGCATGTACAGACATGGCCTCGGAACACACGCAATACACTTAGGTTGACTTGACGAGCCTAGCATGTACAGACATGGCCTCGGAACACGGAGGACCGAAAGGTCGAGCATGAGTCGTATAGAAGATACGATCAACATGGAGATGTTCACCGATCTTGACTAGTCCGTCTCACGTGATGATCGGACACGGCCTAGTTAAACTCGGATCATGTTTCACTTAGATGACTAGAGGGATGTCTATCTGAGTGGGAGTTCATTAAATAATTTGATTAGATGAACTCAATTATCATGAACTTAGTCTAAAATCTTTACACTATGTCTTGTAGATCAAATGGCCAGCGTTGTCCTCAATTTCAACGCGTTCCTAGAGAAAACCAAGCTGAAAGATGATGGCAGCAACTATACGGACTGGGTCCGGAACCTGAGGCTCATCCTTATAGTAGCCAAGAAAGATTATGTCTTAGAAGCACCACTAGGTGATGCACCAATCCCACAGAACCAAGACGTTATGAACGCTTGGCAATCACGTGCTGATGATTACTCCCTCGTTCAGTGCGGCATGCTTTACAGCTTAGAGCCGGGTCTCCAAAAGCGTTTTGAGAAACATGGAGCATATGAGATGTTCGAGGAGCTGAAACTGGTTTTTCAAGCTCATGCCCGGGTCGAGAGATATGATGTCTCCGACAAGTTCTTCAGCTGTAAAATGGAGGAGAATAGTTCTGTTAGTGAGCACATACTCAGAATGTCTGGGTTGCACAACCGCTTGTCTCAGCTGGGAGTTAATCTCCCGGATGACGCGGTCATTGACAGAATCCTCCAGTCATTTCCACCAAGCTACAAGAGCTTTGTGATGAACTACAATATGCAGGGGATGGAAAAGACCATTCCCGAGGTATATTCAATGCTGAAATCAGCGGAAGGGGAGATCAGAAAAGAACATCAAGTGTTGATGGTGAATAAAACCACCAATTTCAAGAAGGGCAAGGGTAAGAAGAACTTCAAGAAGGACGGCAAGGGAGTTGCCGCGCCCGGTAAACCAGTTACTGGGAAGAAGTCAAAGAATGGACCCAAGCCCGGGACTGAGTGCTTTTATTGCAAGGGAAGTGGTCACTGGAAGCGGAACTGCCCCAAATACTTAGCGGACAAGAAGAAGGCCGGCAACACCAAAGGTATATGTGATATACATGTAATTGATGTGTACCTTACCAATACTCGTAGTAGCTCCTGGGTATTTGATACCGGGGCGGTTGCTCATATTTGTAACTCAAAGCAGGAACTACGGAATAAACGGAGATTGGCGAAGGACGAGGTGACGATGCGTGTCGGGAATGGTTCCAAGGTCGATGTGATCGCCGTCTGCACGCTGCCTCTGCATCTACCCACGGGATTAGTTTTAAACCTCAATAATTGTTATTTAGTGCCAGCTTTGAGCATGAACATTGTATCTGGATCTCGTTTAATTCGAGATGGCTACTCATTTAAATCCGAGAATAATGGTTGTTCTGTTTATTTGAGAGATATGTTTTATGGTCATGCCCCGCTGGTCAATGGTTTATTTTTGATGCATCTCGAACGTGATGTTACACATGTTCATAATGTGAATACCAAAAGATGTAAAGTTCATAACGATAGTCCCACATACTTGTGGCACTGCCGCCTTGGTCACATTGGTGTCAAGCGCATGAAGAAGCTCCATGCAGATGGACTTTTGGAGTCTCTTGATTACGAATCATTTGACACGTGCGAACCATGCCTCATGGGTAAGATGACCAAGACACCGTTCTCCGGAACAATGGAGCGAGCAACCAACTTATTGGAAATCATACATACCGATGTGTGCGGTCCAATGAGTGTTGAGGCTCGCGGAGGATATCGTTATGTTCTCACTCTCACTGATGATTTAAGTAGATATGGGTATGTCTACCTAATGAAACACAAGTTTGAAACCTTTGAAAAGTTCAAGGAATTTCAGAGTGAAGTCGAGAATCAACGTGACAGGAAAATAAAATTCTTATGATCAGATCGTGGTGGAGAATATTTAAGTCACGAATTTGGTACACACTTAAGGAAATGTGGAATAGTTTCACAACTCACACCGCCTGGAACACCTCAGAGAAACGGTGTGTCCGAACGTCGTAATCGCACTCTATTGGATATGGTGCGATCTATGATGTCTCTTACCGATTTACCGCTCTCATTTTGGGGCTATGCTTTAGAGACTGCCGCATTCACTTTAAATAGGGCTCCGTCGAAATCCGTTGAGACAACACCGTATGAATTATGGTTTGGGAAGAAACCTAAGCTGTCGTTTCTAAAAGTTTGGGGATGCGGTGCTTATGTCAAGAAACTTCAACCTGAAAAGCTCGAACCCAAGTCGGAAAAATGCATCTTCATAGGATACCCTAAGGAAACTATTGGGTATACCTTCTACCTCAGATCCGAAGGCAAGATCTTCGTTGCCAAGAACGGGTCCTTTCTGGAGAAGGAGTTTCTCTCGAAAGAATTGAGTGGGAGGAAAGTGGAACTTGATGAGGTGATAGTCACCCCCTCCGAACCGGAAAGTAGCGCAGCGCGGGAAAATGTTCCTGTGGTGCCTACACCGACTGGGGAGGAAGTTAATGATGATGATCATGAAGCTTCGGATCAAGTTACTGAACTTCGTAGGTCCACAAGGACACGTTCCGCACTAGAGTGGTACGGCAACCCTGTCCTGGAAATCATGTTGTTAGACAACGGTGAACCTTCGAACTATGAAGAAGCGATGGCGGGCCCGGATTCCGACAAATGGCTAGAAGCCATGAAATCCGAGATAGAATCCATGTATGAAAACAAAGTATGGACTTTGACTGACTTGCCCGAAGAGCGGCGAGCCATAGAAAACAAATGGATCTTTAAGAAGAAGACGGACGCAGATGGTAATGTGACCATCTACAAAGCTCGACTTATCGCTAAGGGTTATCGACAAGTTCAAGGGGTTGACTACGATGAGACTTTCTCACCCGTAGCGAAGCTGAAGTCCGTCCGAATCATGTTAGCAATTGCCGCATACTATGATTATGAGATATGGCAGATGGACGTCAAAACGGCATTCCTTAAGGAAGAGTTGTATATGATGCAGCCGGAAGGTTTTGTCGATCCTAAGAATGCTAACAAAGTATGCAAGCTCCAGCGCTCAATCTATGGGCTGGGGCAAGCATCTCGGAGTTGGAACATTCGCTTTGATGAGATGATCAAAGCGTTTGGGTTTACACAGACTTATGGAGAAGCCTGTGTTTACAAGAAAGTGAGTGGGAGCTCTGTAGCATTTCTCATAGTATATGTGGATGACATACTATTGATGGGAAATGATATAGAATTCTTGGAAAGTATAAAGGCCTATTTGAATAAGTGTTTTTCAATGAAGGACCTTGGAGAAGCTGCTTATATATTGGGCATCAAGATCTATAGAGATAGATCAAGACGCCTCATTGGTCTTTCACAGAGTACATACCTTGACAAGATATTGAAGAAGTTCAGTATGGATCAGTCCAAGAAGGGGTTCTTGCCTGTATTGCAAGGTGTGCAATTGAGCACGGCTCAATGCCCGACCACGGCAGAAGATATAGAAGAGATGAGTGTCATCCCCTATGCCTCGGCCATAGGGTCTATTATGTATGCCATGCTGTGTACCAGACCTTGTGTAAACCTTGCCGTAAGTTTGGTAGGAAGGTACCAAAGTAATCCCGGCAAGGAACACTGGACAGCGGTCAAGAATATCCTGAAGTACCTGAAGAGGACTAAGGATATGTTTCTCGTTTATGGAGGTGACGAAGAGCTCGTCGTAAAGGGTTACGTCGACGCTAGCTTCGACACAGATCTGGATGACTCGAAGTCACAGACCGGATACGTGTATATATTGAATGGAGGAGCAGTAAGCTGGTGCAGTTGCAAGCAAAGCGTCGTGGCGGGATCTACATGTGAAGCGGAGTACATGGCAGCCTCAGAGGCAGCGCAAGAAGCAATCTGGATGAAGGAGTTCATTACCGACTTAGGGGTGATTCCCAATGCGTCGGGCCTGATGACTCTCTTCTGTGACAACACTGGAGCTATTGCCATTGCGAAGGAGCCCAGGTTTCACAGGAAGACCAGGCATATCAAGCGTCGCTTCAACTCCATTCGTGAAAGTGTTCAAAATGGAGACATAGATATTTGTAAAGTACATACGGACCTGAATGTAGCAGATCCGTTGACTAAACCTCTCCCTAGAGCAAAACATGATCAACACCAGAACTCTATGGGTGTTCGATTCATCACAATGTAACTAGATTATTGACTCTAGTGCAAGTGGGAGACTGTTGGAAATATGCCCTAGACGCAATAATAAAATGGTTATTATTATATTTTCTTGTTCATGATAATTGTCTATTATTCATGCTATAATTGTGTTATCCGGAAATCGTAATACATGTGTGAATACATAGACCACAACGTGTCCCTAGTAAGCCTCTAGTTGACTAGCTCGTTGATCAACAGATAGTCATGGTTTCCTGACTATGGACATTGGATGTCATTGATAACGGGATCACATCATTAGGAGAATGATGTGATGGACAAGACCCAATCCTAAGCATAGCACAAAGATCATGTAGTTCGTTGGCTAGAGCTTTTCCAATGTCAAGTATCATTTCCTTAGACCATGAGATCGTGTAACTCCCGGATGCCGTAGGAGTGCTTTGGGTGTGCCAAACGTCACAACGTAATTGGGTGACTATAAAGGTACACTACAGGTATCTCTGAAAGTGTCTGTTGGGTTGACACGGATCGAGACTGGGATTTGTCACTCCGTATGACGGAGAGGTATCTCTGGGCCCACTCGGTAATGCATCATCATAATGAGCTCAAAGTGACCAAGTGGTTGGTCACGGGATCATGCATTACGGTACGAGTAAAGTGACTTGCCGGTAACGAGATTGAACAAGGTATTGGGATACCGACGATCGAATCTCGGGCAAGTAACATACCGATTGACAAAGGGAATTGCATACGGATTGATTGAATCCTCGACACCGTGGTTCATCCGATGAGATCATCGTGGAACATGTGGGAGCCAACATGGGTATCCAGATCCCGCTGTTGGTTATTGACCGGAGAGGCGTCTCGGTCATGTCTGCATGTCTCCCGAACCCGTAGGGTCTACACACTTAAGGTTCGGTGACGCTATGGTTGTAGAGATATATGTATGCGGAAACCCGAAAGTTGTTCGGAGTCCCGGATGAGATCCCGGACGTCACGAGAGGTTCCGGAATGGTCCGGAGGTGAAGAATTATATATAGGAAGTCCAGTTTCGGCCACCGGGAAAGTTTCGGGGGTTACCGGTATTGTACCGGGACCACCGGAAGGGTCCCGGGGGTCCACCGGGTGGGGCCACCTATCCCGGAGGGCCCCGTGGGCTGAAAGTGGAAGGGAACCAGCCCTTAGTGGGCTGGGGCGCCCCCCTTGGGCCTCCCCCCATGCGCCTAGGGTTGGGAACCCTAGGGGGAGCTTCCCCCTTGCCTTGGGGGGCAAGGCACCCCTTCCCCCCTTTGGCCGCCCCCCTGGAGATCCCATCTCCCTGGGCCAGCGCCCCCCGGGGGGCTATATAAAGGGGGGGGAGGGAGGGCAGCAACCTACAGCCTTGGGCGCCTCCCTCCTCCCCTGCAACACCTCTCTCTCTCTCTCTCGCAGAAGCTCGAGGAAGCCCTGCCGGAGACCCGCTACATCCACCACCACGCCGTCGTGCTGCTGTATCTCCATCAACCTCTCCTTCCCCCTTGCTGGATCAAGAAGGAGGAGACGTCGCTGCATCGTACGTGTGTTGAACGCGGAGGTGCCGTCCGTTCGGCACTCGGTCATCGGTGATTTGGATCACGGCGAGTACGACTCCGTCATCCACGTTCATTGGAACGCTTCCGCTCGCGATCTACAAGGGTATGTAGATGCACTCCTTTCCCCTCGTTGCTAGTAGACTCCATAGATGCATCTTGGTGAGCATAGGAAAATTTTAAAATTATGCTACGATTCCCAACAGCGCGATGGCGACGGAGCGCAGATCGACGGAAGAGAAGCTACATCGCACCCCTACCTGGCGCGCCAAATGTTGGATCATGGGTTCCGGCAAAACCCTCGAGGTTCGAACACTGGGGTGCGCGCGAAGATCTCCTCCCTACCGATCCACGCCCTAGCTCTCTAAAATCTCACGGACGAACTCGACGAACTCACAAGACAAAGACACAAGATTTATACTGGTTCGGGCCACCGTTGTGGTGTAATACCCTACTCCAGTGTGGTGGTGGTGGATTGCCTCTTGGGCTGATGATGAACAGTACAAGGGGAAGAACAGCCTCCTGAGGTTGAGGTGTTCTTGTGCTTGGCGAACTTGTGTGGGTGAGATGCCTCTGAATGAGTTATCCCCTACGGTGGTGGCTAGCTCTACTTATATAGGCCATGGTCCTCTCCCCAAATATTGAGCGGGAAGGGAGCCAACAACGGCCAATTTGAAAGGGGACAATTAGTACAGCTTATCCTGACAAAAGTAGTCTTCGCCTGCAAAAGGCTCTGGTGGTGACGCCGTCTTGGGCTCCATGGTGACCTCTGTCTTGCCGTCCTGCTGGTCTTGGTCTCGTTGCACCGATATGGAAACCTTTGCTTGATGCCTCGGTACTCCGCGCCTGCGCTTGCCCCCTTGGCACCAAAGAGGAAACAAGGACGCTGCGCGCTGGCGCCCGCCTGGTCTCGATCGTCATGGCTCACGTCACGAGGACCTCGCGAGGTTTGCTTGCCTTGATCTCTCCACCCCTCGTGAGCCTGCCTGGCGAGGCCGCTCCTGAGGAGGTCTTGCGTCGTCCGCCTCGCGAGGCTTGGCCCCTCGCGAGGGTTTTGGATGCCTTGTCGATGAAGATGGGCCGTACGGGCCTGTTAGCTCAGCCACGCCGTGGGCCGCAGGCAGGCAAGTCTGAGGACCCCCGTTCCCAGAACGCCGACATCCATTCCTAAATATAAGTCTTTCTAGAGATTCCACTATAGGCTACATACAGAGCAAAATGAGTGAATCTACACTCAAAAATGCATCTATATACATCTGTATGTGGTCCATACTGGAATCTCTACAAAGACATATATTTAGGAACAGAGGTAGTACATTACACAAAATCATAGGTGGCATGTAGGAATTCCAGTGCACTACATTAGGCTCCCTTAGAGTGCCTGCTAGTCCAGCACACAGAGTCATGGCTAGTTTATGCTACGCACACAATCGTTAATTGGTGGTTTAAATATGCGCAAGGGATATGCAATGTATTATCAAGTAGAGATGTCTGAAATTAGCCGTGTCAACTTGCAGATAGGGTTACACAATGAAAAAGTACAAGATGTATGTGGCAATTTCATGGAACATCGCAAAAAAAAAGAGGCAGCGGTGAGCCTATACATTGTGCTATGGTAGGTCACTCCCCTATTGCAATTATCGTGACATGTTATTTGTTTCTCAGTTCTATTGGCCAAGTTTCTTAGGGAAAATTATTATGAGTTATCCTAAGAAATAAGCACCTATGAATATAAGCTCCAGGTAATAAGCCAACAAGTTCTTTTCATTGCCTTCCTTTTCAGCTTATCTTTGGTATGATCAGTGAAAAGTCTAGATTGCATTATATTTTGTCATTTTGCTGTCCATATGAAAATTAATTTGACTTGCAAACATTACAAATTGAACCTAGTACAATAATTAATATGATAGGAAAACAGAACATCACTATTTATTCAAAATGCAAATACAAAGATACCATCTACTTGGCACAATTTACTTTGGTCAATGTCTTCCATAGAGATCCCATTGCCTAATTTAAACGAAAAACACATGACCCACATTTAAATTAAGAACAAGTATTTATTGAAATTCAATGGTCCAAGTGGCTGGTTATTATCATATAGCAGCACCACCTAAAAGCATCATATATCAGCAGCATTAGCTCATAGCAACTCATCATACAACAGCAGGTGCAGTAGCAGTGTGCAATCTATTATATTATTATTAAGACAAGAGACAAACAAGCCATCACGTTCGTCCACACAGATTAAATTATCTTAACCATTAATTTTAGATATCAAGGACTGAGATTAAAGATATAAACGTTACGTACAAACAAGTGAACATGTCACGTAAAAGATTATGTTTCAAGCATAACCGAAACGTGGACAAGAGAAGCGGCCGGAGTAGTAGTTTAGATTGGACGTGTGAAACAATTAAACGTGTCACATACCAATATTAAAGTATTTCCTTTAGGTTGACATGCATATAAATTAATTTTTTTAAATAGAAGGCAGAGTAATAGAGATAATAGGACTCCTACTTTGGTCCAGCACACATGCATTGGAAAATCATGGCTTATTATATGTTGCACAAGTATATGGATACTGATCGATTCTCCAAGAGGAAAATCTCCTGATCGACCGTGCATGTGTACTTGCCTTTCGGCTTAAGACAGCAACAAGCCAAGCCCCATCACCACCGCATGCTCCACGCGATCGCCGGAGCGCCGACGCCAAGCAAGTGGCATGAAGAGATAATGAAAAGCATCATGTACTTAGCGGCTCGCTCGATCGACGATCAGCTAGACTAGGACGGTGTGTGAGCGACAACGACGATCACGACGGCGACTGCGACGACAACAACAGAGGAATGTCAGTGAAATAGGAACGCAGCAGCATGGCCGAGTGGTCGCTGACTCGCGGTTGTGGCGGCACGATCAAGTCAACTCAAGGGATGAACACAATCAAGTGCATCGGCTGAGCACAACACTAGGCATGCATGCGTCTGCATGCAAACAGGTGCACTGGTCGATCTATCTCTTACCTACGCGCGTATACTAATTGATTCTTATTTTTTTGCAGGAACGCTAATTGATTATTCATGGTTACTAACTACAACATGGGAAAATACCATGTAGGATACAGATATATCATGCATGCACTGATATATATGGTTTTTCTGGTGGGATGCATTTATTTTGATTTTGTAGATGGAATATACATGACGTATATGTGTAAGATCACATGGCTGTGAAGTAACTTCGTATTTTGATACATAGATGGCCAATGTGCTGGCCTTTTTTGTCCACAGAATCCACTTGATCAAGAAAAAATTGTTGTATAGTGTTTGGATACAATTTTGAACATCTAATGGCTACGATCTCTTATAAAAAATCGATAAATGAGGCCAAGATCTCCTATAATAAAGATCTATCAAATGAATATCATCATATTTTGCTTTTATGTCATATTTTCTAGCATAATTTTCTTTTCTCTGATCAAACCACATTAAATAATCGGTATTGATAAGTGCCGAACATGCCACGTTCTAGGATCTCAGGCAGAACGACTTTTCTTCCCTTGGATCATTCGCACGAATCTTGGAGCAGAGGGGGTCAGCCACGTCACGCCTTTTCTCGTTCGGAAAAGGAGCAACTCATCCCGAACGGCTCATCCTAATCCCTTTTCCTATAACCTCCCCACCGCTTTCTCATTTCCTTTCGTTGACCTGTAGACGAGTGAGCAGATAACGCCGATGTGGTCGTGAGGTCGCCGACGACCACGACAGCGACTACCATCTCGGAGCAGAGGCCGCAGGCCGCAGGCCTTCGCCTCGCAGACCCATAGCGAGGCGGAGGCTGGCCGACGTCCGCTCGCTCTGCCGCCTCCCTTAGCGCCGACGCGGAGCACCAGGCCGCCGCGCTTTGGGTCCGCGCGCGCCAGCTCAAGGGGCCATTTTGGGCGGAGGCCGAGCGCCGGCTGCTTGCCCGCGCCGCCGCGGCGGGGGTCGAGACCGCCTCAATCTGTGCGGTACTCGCCGTCGCCGAGCTGCTCGTCCTCAATGCTCCGGGTCCGCGCCGCTGGCTCGATGTCCGTTTTTGGGTGGAGGACGAGCGTCGGCTACTCGCCCATGCCACCATGGTGGGAGTCGAGACTGCCTCCATCTGCACGCTCATCGTTGTTGCCGAGGTGCTCGTCCTCGCCGCCATCAGAGGCAACTGATGCGGGCTCCTCGGATCCGCTCGATGTCGCCGCCTCACCTCCGATGCAGGGCTGGTCGTCGTCATCTCCTCCGATGGTGGATGATGCGGGGCTGGCCGTCCTCGTCTCATACGACTGTGGGTGCTCGATGTCCCCTCTCTCCCCGTCGCCTCCGTTACTTTCTTGGCGAGGAAGAGAAGCAGCGACTGCGCTCTCGGTGAGCCCTTGCTCCGGCATGCCTTGGTTCTTCTATAAGAGCATCTTCAATAGATGGTCCAAATTTTGGCGGTTTAAAATTGGAGATGTAAAATTTGGACCGCCAAAAAGTGCATTTTGGAGCTCTGAAAAACGCTCAACTTCAACAGATGGTCCAAATTGATGGTCCAAAAGAGCAACTCCAATAGATGGTCCAAACCAAAGATGTAAAAATATGAAAACGGCCGCGCGGCTGCTGCCAGCCACTGTTCAGCCGCGGTTTTGCATTGAAATAGCAACAAAAATTTGAAATTAAAGTGCATCATCATCATAGTTTCAATCAAAAGTGCATCACCATCATAGTATCAAATCCGTCTACCAAAATAGCATCGTCTCAATCAAAGTTTTTTCGCCCTAGAAATTGAAATGCACATGAATATTACTCATGCGGGTCATCAACACCACCGGCGTTGTGAACCGTGGTACGATCATCATCTCCACCACCGTCTTTGTCGACGTTCTCAACAAGCGGTGAACTCTCGTTGCCGTGAGCACCACCGGAAGCATCTTCATTCCGTCCCATGTTGTCGCCATATCCACCTCCAATGCCACTCATGTTGCCGCCATAGCCACCTCCCAAGCCACCCATCATGTTGCCGCCAAAAGCACCTCCCATGCCGCCAAAGCCACCTCCCATGTTTGCGCCAAAGCCACCTCCCATGCCGCCAAAGCCACCTTCCATGTTGCCACCGAATCCACCTCCCATGTTTCCGCCAAATGCACCATTCATGGAAGCTCCAATCATGTTCATGTAACCATCCATGGCACCACCCATTGCACCTCCCATGCCTCATCCCATGCCTCCTCCCATGGCATCTCCCATGCCTCCTCCCATGGCACCACCCATGGCACCTCCCATGCCTCCTCCCATCATCATTTGCATCATGAGCATTTCATCGTGACAAAGTTCAACATATGCCTTTGCCTTGGCATCAAGAGTTGATGTGTCCATAAACATAAACTTGAGTGTCCTCCCCTCAACCATCTTCCTCTCGTCGGCCGCGGCCTTCTTCTCCTCTAGGTCCACCTTCCTCTCCTCGGCCGCGGCCAACCTCTCCTCAGCTGCCGCCCTCTTCTCCTCGGCCGCCTCCCTTCGCCGCTCGGCCTCACTCCTCTCCTCTATTTCCTTGAGCTTCAAGATTCTTTTCTCTTCGACATACTCTTTCCTTGCCATGACAATGGCATCAAATCCTTCCTTGAGATCATTGTCTCCAGCCTTGGTTCCCTTCGCTTTCTTCTTTCCATCGGGCCTATAAGATTTTGTCGCGGAGTGGGGAGTGGCGCTCGTATCCTCAATGGCGACATCTTCTTCATCCTCAAGCAACACACTCTTCTTCTTCGACGATTCAAAAGTCTCTCTAGTTTTCCACTTCTCCACATCCTTGAGCTCTTTGTGGCAATGATGAAAAGTGAAAGCTTTTCCTTTCCTTTTCTTCTTCTCGCCTTTCATGTTCCTCTCTCGAAACAATCCTTGTGCAATCATTTTCTACAATAAAACAAGCAACACATCATCATCAACATGTTGAACAAAGAGGAAATATTTGACAAAGCACGGACGAAGAGGAAATATTTACCAAATCACTATCACCGCAACCACTTGGGTTCATGCGAGCAACGTTTGACAAGCAACCGGCCCACTTTGAGCATTCGGCGTTGATGGTGGACCAATGTTGGCGTAGAGAGTCGCTCGAACGGAAGATACCACTTGTGTTGCGCTCATCGAAATACTCCTTGATGCATTTCCAATAGGTGTTCACCGTTTGGTCGCTTCCAACGCTTGCTTCTTGAGAGATTTTCTTCCAAGGGGTGCATATCAGCACATCCTCCGCGGTGGTATAATTTCCACTTCTTCCCTTGACAACAAAGCCCTCATCGTCCACATCAGGATTGTCATCATCATATTGGGTTTCATATTCTTGTGACTCATACATGTAATCATCATTTGCCACATTTGTTGCATGCATGAAAGCTTCGTCATCAATACTACAATTGGACGCACAAACAATCAAGAACACATAAAATTTGAAACAACAAACGAGAGCACAACCGGAAAATTTATACCTCTGCGACATTTCGTCGAACATGTTGGAGGCGGTGGCCGTCGGCATGGCCACATCTTCCTCCACGGCCGGCGGTGGCGGCGGGGGAGGTTGAGGAATGGATGTGTGGCTGCTGGAGGAGGCCGTCGGCCGAACCGTCTGCGAGTTGTCGCCCCGAGCCGCCGCGGCCGCCTTAGAGACCTTCATCGGCCGTGTACTATCGGTCGGGTTGCGGCTGCGGTTGGCCGGCCGTTTTACGTTGCCTCCTCGTCCCTTCACCGTCTTCGCCGCCGGCGCGGTGGCCACCGGCCGGGGCGGCGCCAATCCGGGCCGGTGGGCGGTGGGCGGCGGCATGGCAGCGGTTGCGGGCGAGATGGCAGCGGCGGAGGCCACGTGGGTCAGCCCACCAGCTGCGGCGGCGGCGGGGTCGTCGCCATCGGCCATGGCGGCGCCGGACGGCGGGGGGGGGGGGGGGGGGGGGGGGGCGGCCGGAGGGTCGCGGGCGGGCGGGCGGGAAAGGAAGTGAAGTGGTGGTTGGGCGTTCGCGGGCGGCGGCTGGTTCCTCGTGATGTAAAGTTGCACCGCGAGGTGTTGTATTTTACATCACGAGGAGGCCGCGGTCCCATTTTTTTTGCATATGGACCGTCTATTGTAGCAGCGTTTTTTGCCCCAGACGATCTAAAAGTTAGGTATTTTTACATTTGGACCATCTATTGGAGATGCTCTAAGAGTTGTAGCTAGCAGGAGGAGTAAGGGCTTTAGATGAGCAGCAGGAGTGACTGTTACATGCACGAGCTTTCACCGCTAAGATGATGCTTTCGTCCATATTCTAAATTCAGTAAACATTTGAAGGATACTCATAGAATTCAGTAAACCATCAAATTCAGTAAGCCAGTTGCAATACGAAAAATTAGGAGGTTACCATGACCTTATACAAGTTTATTTAGTACCATCATAGAATTCAAATAATTTTGCCATGCCGAAAGATTGTATCATGTACAAAGTTGCCATGCTGTTTTTTAGATAGTTAAAATCAGTCAAACATTTTTAGATATAATTTTCCCATGCTATTTTACAGGACATACAAACATTTTCAGCCTTGATATATAACTAAATATTTGTGTAGTAAGTTCAGTTCTGATTTGGAGCTATCACAACATTTTTTGTCACCAATAGTGTGTCTAGAGCAGGGGGTTAGGGGGTGTTCAACGCCTGGTGAACGAATCGTGCCTTTTCTTGCATGGTTAGTTTTGTGTCTCTAGGATGGCAATTTTAAGGTGTGTCATTTTGTGGCTGATCGTGTGCTGCTGAGCGTGGTGTTGGTAGGTCGATGTTCCACGTCGTTGATCGTCTTTGTGGTGGTGGCGTTGCTGGCAACGCTGCCGCCAACGACGAGCAGATCGATGTGAGTCTAATTTTCCCTCTGTCATCACCTTTTAGGAAGTTGGGCAAAACTGCCATGGTTTTCCGTCGAATGTTACCATGTCTCCCATTTTGTTTGCCATGGCAAAATTGCCATGTTTTTAGTTTAAAAATATCTTGTACATTTTTTGTTTGTTATTTTACCATATCTCAACATGGCCCATGTATCATCCTTTTACATGTCTCCGCACGCGTCCTCGCGCGCCTCCGCAAGGAATAGGGTGGGCTCCAACACCGTAGGCGGCAGATAGAGGAGAACGACAACAGTGTTGACAAGAAGGGGAGTGTGCGGTGCAGATTTGCGAGGGAGCGTGCGGTGGCCGCGAGCAAGAGGAGCATCGAGAACAGTGGCAACAAGCAGGGGAAGGTCGTCGCCTCGAAGATCCCTAAGTCGCCAAATGTCTTCATCCATGTCCCGGCGAGGCTGAGAGGGTACATTTTTTGGTCCTCTCACTCCTATCGTTTTGCTATGTACATTTCATCCAGTTTCCCCTCTATCTACATGACATTTTCAACAAAGTTGGCAAAATTGCCATGGTTTCACTCCAAAATGTTGTCATGTTTTTTCATTTCTGACATGTATCCCATTTTTTCTGCCATGGCAAAATTGACAAGTCTTGGGGGGTAAAACCAACTAATACAGTCTTGTTATTATATTTTTGCCATGTCTCGAGATGTGCCATGGTTCAATTTTTTAACATGTCTCCCAATTTTTGCCATGGCAAATCCTTTATTTGCTGATTTGCAACTTAACAATTCTTTGTTCTCATGGCATTTTTTGCCATGATCTTTTGCAATGCTAACTTTTTGTGCATACATGTGTGTGCGTACGACAATAGCTAAACCAAATGAATCAAAATGGGGTTGGCAAATAGTGTCATTCGTAGCTTCGTTTGCATCATACAAGTGTATGGACCATGGCAAATTCAGTTACATGCAGCATGGAAAATATCAAATCATAGATCATACCAAATTCACTTTTTATGGAACCATGGCAATTTTATGAAGCACGCTAAAATTTTCTTCCTTGGACCTTGGCAAAATCAGTTTACATACCATGGCAAATTCACTTCAACAAGCATAGCAAATTCACTTTCATCCACCATGGCAAATTCACAAATTTTAATTAATTGCCATGACAAATTTAACTTAATTGCCATGGCAATTTAACTTTTACACACATGGCAATTTAACCTTTTATTTTGCCATCCCAAACTCACCTTTTCATTTTTGCCATGGCAAATTTAACTTAATTGCCATGGCAAATTCAGATGATGTGGTTCATGTTTATATCGGCATGGCAAAATTAACTTAATATCCATGGAAAATTTGCTTTCACACACATGGCCATTTTACCTTTTATTTTGCCATCCCAAATTCACCTTTTAATTTTTCCATGGAAAAGTCAACTTAATTGCCATGCCAAATTCATAGGATGTAATTCATGTTTATTTTGCCATGGCAAATTTAACTTAATTGCCATGGAAAATTCACTTTTACACACATGGAATTTTATATCAATGTAGTTCATGTTTATTTTGCCATGGCAAATTTACGTTACACACATGGAAAATTTACCTTTTATTTTGCCATCCCAAATTCACTTTTAACTTAATTGCCTTGGAAAATTTAACTTAATTTCCATGGAAAATTTAACTTAGTTGCCATGGCAAATCCAGATGATGTGGTTCATGTTTATATTGGCATGGCAAATTTAACTTAATTACCATGGCAAATTTACTTTCACACACATGGCCATTTTACCTTTTATTTTGCCATCCCAAATTCACCTTTTAATTTTTGTATGGAAAATTCAACTTAATTGCCATGCCAAATTCATAGGATCTAATTCATGTTTATTTTGCCATGGCAAATTTAACTTTGACATGGCAAATTCACTTTTACACACATGGAATTTTGCATCATGTAGTTCTTGTTTATTTTGCCATGGCAAATTAAACTTAATTGTCATGGCAAATTTACTTTTACACGCATGGAAAATTTACCTTTTATTTTGCCATCCCAAATTCACTTTTGACTTAATTGCCATGGCAAATTTAACTTAATTTCCATGACAAACTTAGTTTCACATACATGGCAAATTCAATTTGATTACTAATGGCAATTTTACTTTTCATTTGCCTTGGCAAATTTACTTTTCATGAAATTTCATATACATAATATGGCAATGTTTTGTGAAAGTGAATGGACTACTCACACGAATATCCAATTCTAAGCGCGGGCTCATCTGCACCCGGTTAAGAAATAAATCATAAAAAATTTAAAAAATCCAAACTTTTTGTACATGGTAGATAATTTGGTGCGTGAGGTGCGCTCCAAATTTCAGAGCATTTCGACATTTGAGTAGCTCTCAGTAAAAAAGACAAATTGGGTCAAAACAATATATGAACAGTACACTATTTAACAAACCTCAAATTTGTATTTTGCCGAGAGCTACTTAGAATTCCAAATGATTTGAAATTTGGACCGGACATCACGCACCAAATTATCTACCATGCCAAAAAAATTGGAATTCTTTGAATTTTTCTAGTATTTGTTTTGATTTTTTTTATTCAGCGCAGGTGCAGATGCTCCTGGGAGCCAAAACGCCTCACTCCTACTCACATGGCAATTTGTATAGATTTTCGTTCTCGCCAGCAAATTTACTTTTAACTTTTTCCATGGCAAATTTAACTTAATTGCCATGGCAAACTTAGTTTCACATACATGGCAAATTCACTTTTATTACTAATATCAAATTTACTTTTCACCGCCATAGAAAATTGATTTTTTATGTATCATGGCAAATCATTTATTCTGTTTTTGTTAGGTTTTCCTCCTTTTCTTTTCTTTTCTTTTTTCCTATTGTTTCTTGTTTTTGGTCTTGTTTTAGTGAAACAGAAGGCAACTCATAACATCAAGGCAAATTTTTTCACCCTCAAATGTCATGAAGTGTTTGAACATCATGGCGACTCATGATTTTTTTAACCGTTTCTTTATAAATATATGGTAGTTTTATAAGTAAGAGTGTATTACTTGCAAATGATCAGGAATATATTATTAGTAAGAGTGCACTCTTCTTTTTTCTCTTTTTTGGAGGGGTGTGAATGGTGTTTTTAAGGAGCTTCATTGGATGGTAGTTGCCCTAGCACAGTTTTTGAAGCTTGTCAATTGAAAACGCAAATACTCACTTTGAATAAGTGGTAGTTTTCGCACTTAGAAGCATGTAAACTATTTTTGCTTGTAACAGTTTGTGGCTTTTTTATGGACGCCAAATTATATGTATATTTGTATTTTTCGAATCCACATTTAGGCTGTTGTTTTATTTGAAAAAGGATGGCAACTTTCTCTGTATGTTCAATTAAAAAGTTAGCCTGGTGCTTTTGCGTGAGATAGCTGGGCCTTTTTTTTTGCCTTTGGCCCACTTGTTTTAGTCTGAGCGTTCCTTTTCTTAGCGATCGTGCAGGTGTTCGGGCTGGAGCGTGTTTCCCCCGAACGCTTTTGTTCGGTGGCTCGATCACCCCTTACCGAACGACTCGTTCGTCCTGGGAGTGTCGCAGACCGAATGGTCGGTAGATATCGGCGTCCATAATTGGCCTACTTTTTTGGAAGGTGACTCGCGCACTCCTACACGATTCAGACGTTTGTTTTTTCTTTCTGTTGGGTTGCCTAGAATGTAAATATTATATTCTAAACTGTCACGTTTTCATGGCATTGATCTTCCAAATTTGCCATGTATAAGTACACTATATGTGCACCTACATTAGGAAGCTTTATCTCCTTCTCTACAAAAAGAAGTCCATGTCCATGAAAAGACATAGGTGCATCCGTGCATGTAAGGAAATAGTGTACGGGAAGAACACGTCCATCCCTTCTTCACAAAACGGTACACGCACATCTAATCACCCATGCATGCATATACTCCCTCCGTCCGGAAATACTTGTCGGAGGAATGGATGATCTAGCTGTATTTTAGTTTTAGATGCATATATTTTTACCCATTTCTGCGATAAGTATTTCCGGACGAAGGGAGTATCAGGATCAGTCTTCAAGAACATGATGCGATGGCTGGATGCTCGGCAGATCAAAAGCACGACACAGGCGCCCAAACGCCCGTGACACCAATCGCATCTAAGGCACGGCACAACGACGCGTCCAGTACCTGCACATGACACTCGAACACCTATGTACTGATCGGCAGTTTGGCACCGGCCGCTAGCAGCAAGAGAGTTGACGTCAACCTTGGTTCTTTTGTTGACGACTAGCATTGAATGTGAGGCCACCTACACGATTTTTAAGATTTCATGGCATTTACTTTTTCTTTCTTCATATTCGTCTAGCGACGCATCCACATCCATGGGGCCACCCGATTGAAGGAATGCACGACAATCCATAGTCCTGCTTCTTCGAAGAACCTGTTTTCACGTGAATAAATTGTTCTGCTTTCAATTTGATTTCATATAAATCCTTTACAAAACAATTAAAAATATAGCATATATAAATTTGAGTAAACTAATATACCATGGGAGGACAAACATGAAATATGAAATTCAAATAGTGACAGCATATCCAGTCAACCATCTCAATTCAGGAACATATGAGCATAGAAATTTTCTTGATTGCCGAATAGGTATTTCAGTTACATATATATTATTGGGTTTCTAACTGTTCATACAATTCATGCTACTATTTGGAAAAGTCTGATAAACACTTAGAAACAAAAAAACAGTGAGAGTTGTATCCATGTATTTAGCAACTATGGAGTTGTAGAATCTACAAAAGTATCAACCGTTCAACACTGAGATAAAAACCACCATATCAGACGGTGCAAACATGAATGAGATGATAGAATTATCAAATACTTTTGCAAATTATAGCCTTTAGTTCGGTATCGAAGATCTGTACAAGAATGGTCAGAGAAATTGCAACAATGCTCAGGTACACAATAGGCATGCATATGTTTTCAAAGTGATCAATCCCTCTCACTAAAATATTGTTAATCTCCAAATTTGCAAATGTCAGTGGATTAGATTAAGCCAATATGATAGTATAAGAAGGACGATCAGTACTAACCTGCGAATATAAGATGGAAGTTCTAAAGCAGAGTAAGTGTATTCCCACGCATCATCTCTTAAATGAACAGTAAAGACTATCTTTCCCATCAAAATTAATGTTAGTTGAATTTAGAGTGAACTTTCGTGGGGTGATAAAACCCGAAAAGTAAAATAATGGGTCAAAGTTTTCTTATCATTTAAGTGAAGATGTAATTAAGAGTCAAACTGTCTATTCTGATATACTTGAAAACATTATGGTTTGTGCATATATTTAGCTAGCACCACAAGAATATATAAATATTTTTATTTACCTTCATCTAGGAACTTCGTAGGTACAGTAGAAATTTTAACTTATTATTTCAGAAAAGTGAGATATCTTCATACTAACGTGCATGAGATACTGATCTTTTGGCCCTTGGAGGAAGAGACCGTACCAAAAATAATGGATGAAGATTAAAAGTACTCATTGACAGTTGAAAGCTTCTAGAGAAGGATAATATTGAAGTAGCTTACTGGATCAAGGAATAAAAACACACCTGGGAACTAAGAGTAATTTTTGTCGTTACAAAAAATACATTTACATGTACCTAACATAGTGGACAGGACTTTGAAACAGGATAATATTTCTATTATTAAAAAGCAAACAAATGAAACAAACAATAACAAAAATAATGTCAATTATAAATCAAGCCGCGCAAATGCGCGGGTCACCCCGCTAGTTGTAAAATATTTCAGCTAACACGTTATTTGGAGAGGCACGGCCGTCACATCACACGTGATTGCGTGTTCCAGATGTTTTCAGCCGCTCGTTCTATTCACAAAGATAGCCACACACTCACTCAATCATATTAGCAAGGTTGGAGTCTCTTGGAAAGGTTGTAACATGAAAAGGAAATAAACTAGATAGATTTTTGAGCTTGTGAGTTGCTTCATGGCTGAAGAGCACAAAAACAAGTTTCTGACAAGCTTACAGACAGTGCATAAAGTACAAGCTGGAAATCCAAACTGGAAAGCACGCAACAACACCTATTTCTGTCAGCCGGATAACCGTTTTCAGCATTCACGGGTCAATGGATCCGGCAAATCCATGATTGGACACTGGTTTGTCTAGATGTGTACTTTTAAATCCAAGTTCATATGCCTACAATACCCTGACAATATAAGACAAGCATGTCTAGAAGCCTTGTTGCCCCATTGAAGCACCTCTTCTTGATGTTCCTAAAATCCTTCAGTGATGTCTGGGGGGGAGTGAAACTTAAGCCTCATGGTCTCTAACTCCTTTGCGTTCAGAATAAAGAATGTTGCAAATTCAATGTTTTTCTTGCAGTGTACATATTTTTGAGCGTTACTGTCTTCAGACGAATGCCATGCTATTTGAGAAACACCCGGTGCTTGTGGCGCCACTTATTTGTTACACCTTCCTCACGACATACTCCTCCCTGAAAATGCATGAAGAGTGAGAATACTCGAATACTACAAGGGGAGAGAGAGGCTTCCAATATAGTACACTATGCATTGTATGTGCTTTCAATGTGTCTGGAAATCATTACCTTGATAAACAGGTTCTCTAGGCTTGGAAAGCATCGCATCAAGGCAACAACCTGTAGCGACCAGACCTCAAATAGTCTGTGCTGCTATGCACCAGTGTCATCCCTGGATCAGTAATGCTGACACGCACAGTACAAATGGAGGATTTATAACAGAGTAGCAATCACACACTTATTACATCGAATATCTCCAAAGAGAATAAGTATGATAAATATGGCTTAAGGCCATCTAAAACGATAACAGCGGAAGACTTGAAAGATAAGTGAGTCCATCAACTCCAACGGCATCACTGAGTATAAGACCACGACCTAAGGCACCTTACTCGTCGTCTGAAAAGTCTGCAACATGAAACGTTGCAGCCCGAAAACGGGTCAGCACATGGAATATGCTGGCAAAGTAACACATAGAGAATAATGAACATAATAATGCTATACTACATGCATATATGGCTGGTGGAAAGCTCTATGGTTACAGTTTTGCGAAAAGCCAATTTTTCCCTACTGCAAAGGAATAAGTTTTATTTAACTATCATGGTGGTTGTTAAACATTGAGATGGTTGACAGCATCTCAATCCCAATTAAGTACCATCATTAACCCAACAAAATTAATTAAAGTAACATGGTGATGGGATTCACATGATAATCCAGGTACTAGATACTCAAGTTGTCCATAACCGGGGACACGGCTAACCATGATTAATTTGTACACTCTGCAGATGTTTGTGCACTTTTCCCCACAAGACTCGATCGCCTCCGCTTGATTCTCGCACTACATGATGTTTGAGAAACGGATGACCGAGACACAGTCTTTCAGATACAATCACTCTTTACTCCGGATGGACAGTTACACCTACTTTCCCCTACATCTGCTAGCCCACCTCTTCAAGAGATCATGTAACCTACTTAACTATGCTAGAGCCCATAATAGCTTGTGGCTGCACACGGAAGTTTCTAGCATGAATAATCTTATGATCCCTTTGAGCCTGGGTGGCGGTCCTTATACAAACAGACAACACTGGGTTCTCCAGGTGCCTCAATCCACCCAGATGTGAGTTTTAGTTGCCACCTTAAGTAAACCATTATTAACAATCTCACATCTGTCATGAATATCTCTCAAACCCAATCCACATCTACGAGCATAGCATGGCAATAATAGCAAACGTAGAAGTAACTCCCAAGGGTTTGATAAATAAAACAGGAAATAGGTACTACCTCAACTACTTCCCAATACCCACAATTTAATTAGATCCTAATCATGCAATGTTTGTGGATTGATCTAATGCAATAAAAACTGGGTATGGAAAGGTATGATCAAAGTGTTACTTGCCTTGCTGATGATCCGCGAAACCTAGTGATTCGAAGTAACAAGCGGCGCACTCCGGGTACTCTATCGCAAACAAACAAGCAAACAATAAGTACTCATCTAATGCACCGGTAAAACTCGAATGAAAGATCCAACCGGAAAGTTCAACTTAAGAACTCCGGTTTGCAAAAAGAATCAACTCGAACAAAGCAACGAAAGTCAAACGGCGAAAGAAACAAGCTTCGTTTACTAATCTGGATCTAGGTCAAATTTTACAGTAGCAAAAACTTTTTTGAGTAGGTTAAACGGAAAGAGAATTTCGAGACGAAACTCTAGGCGCTTGAATCGCCTGATTCCGATAAACGGGCGAAAAGTTAAACGAAAACGAAGATCTGATCTGAAATCGAGATCTGGAATAAACGCGGAAAAATCGACGAAAAAGAAAAACTGACGAACGGTTAAAGAACGGACGTTCGTTAACAGTGAAAGTCCGACGAACACGTTCGTTAAAACGAACGGGTCGGTGAACGTTCACTAAGTAATAAAACCGAAGAAAATAAACCGATCTAGGGTTTTTTTTAAAACGAACGGTTTTTTTCCAGAAAACCGGCAAACGGCGGCGGCGGCTCGGTACCTCGTCGGGACGGGGCTCCGGCGGGGTCGGCGGGCTCCGGCGGGGTTCGGCGAGGGGCGGCGGGGTGTAGCGGGGCTTGGGGCGGCGACGGGGTGGCGAGGGGCGGCGAACGGCGGCGGCGAACGGCGAACGGGGCGGCGGCTCCTCGGGCTCCGGCGGCGGCGGCGGGTGGGGGTCGAGGCGGGGCTCGGGGTGAGGGGAGGGGCGGCGGCGGGGGTATATATGAGAAGGGGGGCTGCTTGGAGGAGGGGGCAAGGCGGCGGGGCTCCGGCGTGTCCGAGCCGGACACGGGCGCGGCGGCGCTCGTGCGCGCGAGGGAGACGGCGCGGCTGGGCCGGCCGCTCGGCTGGGCCTCGACCCGGTCGGGCGCGGTTGGTTTTTTTTAAACATTCCGCCAAAAAAAATCACAGAAAAATAAATAAAAATCCAAAAAAGATAAAACAAATTTTCCCCATCTAGTTAAAATAATTAGAACAGGGTGAACATTTTTTTGACACAAAAATGCAGTTTTGAAAACGTGCAATTTTTTTAATGCAACTAAAATTGCAAATAAAATCCAATATATGGTTTTATTATTTTTCCTCCAATATTTCAATTGTTTTGGAGAAGTCATATTTTCTCCTCTCATTTATTTTTTTATGTGAAATATTTTTTCGGAGAGAAAATAATTAAAACCAAAATCCTTGTTTTATTATTTGATAAAATCAAATATGATAAAATCAAATATGATAAATCAGGAAAATCCCCAACTCTCTCCGATGGTCCTTGAGTTGCTTAGGATTTATCGAGGATTTGCCAAAATGCAATAAAATATGCTATGCAATGATGATCTATGTATAACATTCCAAATTGAAAATTTGGGATGTTACACAACCTTGTTCAGATTTAATGACATGTGGATAAGCAGGGTCTTGATTGATTGAACCGCCATTGATAGGCTGACTACAAACAAAGCCTGCATCGAGCACATATCATAAAATTAGCTGGATAAAGGATGCATGACATGAAACTTGGGCACTGGAACGAATACAACTCAAGAGTATAGTGCAAAAGGTGAGTACCTCGATAACTGTAGAGGCAAAAGCAATCTTGGATTCAGGAAATCCTTCGTAAAAATTGCCCAGACACTCATGTTGAGGTGCAGAGAAGACAGTTATATGCAAGTGCCGGCCTGAATATCGTGAATCAATCGTTTAAGTGAAGGCGCGTCCTCAACAACGAGTTCACCATTCTCACAAAGGATACAGATGACTTCAACTTTGGCTGAGTTTATTCTGATGCAGTGGTCCAGGTTATTGCAAACAAGCAGGAGCCACTCGAGGGCAGGGCAACCATGGTTGATTATGCTTTACAGTGAGACGTCTAATATATCAACTTCCAAAAATGAAAGCCTCTTAAGCAGTGGAAGTTTAAACGATCGTGCATACTTATCAGGTATCTGGCAAAGAGAAAATGTGATGGTGTGCAGTGAGGAGGAAAACAGCAGCGTGGAAGTCGGTGGTGAGGGCGCGGACGAAGAGATTTCGTGTGGTAGTGTGATGGTTTTTCCCACAAAATGTGGGAACATGTAGTAGAACTCGAGAACCTGGAGATTCTTTAGTCTGGGGGATCGAAGCCAGGCGTCGACTATAGAGGGTCTGCAGTGGAGGTAGCACGCCGGAATGCAGAGGCGATGAACTGCGCCCTCATGGCCAGACAGCATGGCCTCCGGAAGGCTCAAACCAACAACGTCAGGTTGAAAACTGCATCGAGTTCCAAAATATCTAATGCGAATGACATCCTTGGTGGGGAGCATGGAGACTACGTCGATATGAACTATTTCTAGGGGCTTAAAAAGATGAGCGTCAGGGATCTCACTGCAGTCGAGATTCAGAGGAGCGGTGCACCATTAAGGACACCACCGATGTGCGAGGATTTGAGTGCGAATGCCCTCCTTAGTGGACAGACGGGAGATGATCTCATCGAGGACACCGTCCGGGAGGTCGCTGATGCGGTCCGGGCAAGACTCCTCCTTGTGCTTCTCCGAACCATTGAGCGGACCCGCGCTGCTTCCGGCCGCTACCGCCATACCCCCAGAGGAGGGCGTCGTCGGTGGCGCGAGCCTTGCCTTCTTGTTGCTCGGGGCACCTGGCCGGATCTCCATCTCCGTCTCCATTGCTGGGTTCGTGCCGCTTACGAGCAGTGCTCTATGCGGTGTGGATCTGGACAGACGGTTAGGTCTTCACTGCACGCGGATCCAAGTTTGAGGAGGGAAGGGGAGGGGAGGGGACGGCGACCAGTTGGACGACAACTATAAATTATCTTTTTTCTTCCCTGTTGCGGAAGAAAACAAAGCACAGCCTTTTAGATACGGAACACACTGTCCTACATGTATCGGATGCATGCAAGTCGATCAGAAAGACAAGAGCACGACTCTGCTTTACATCGCCCTTCTCTGTATTGTAAGCAGTCACGGCTTGAATCGTGTCTCCCTGAATTCACGAATTTTCTGCTGCCACAAGTGCTCCATGAGCAGTGCCATTGAGAATAAACAAACCAGACGCACGGTCCTGCCTCTGTGATCCAATTTTTTTCCGTGAAAATCATGTTTACTTTGTGAGGCAGGGCTCTGAAGCTAGCCTGGGCAAGGTTTTAAATAAAGCACATGCACGGTGCTTCCATGACAAGCACGTCTCAATTTCCAGTAACAACATTGTAATGAATCTATAGGACGCACAGAAAACCTAACCATCTTTACGACCACTCGCGTCTGCTCTCCTCCTCACTTATATTTAACTCACTTGGATCCGCCCCATAGTGAAGACCTAGCTGTCTTTCCAGATCCACGCCACATATAGCGGTGCTCGCAGGCGGCGTGAACCCAGCAATGGAGACGGAGATGGAGGTCCACTCCGGTGCCCCGAGCACCAAGAGGGCGAGGCTCGGGCCACCGACGACGGCCTCCTCTGGTGGTTTAGCGATAGCGGCTGGAAGCGGCGGCGGGCCGCACACTGATTCCGAGGATCGGGAAGAGGAGTTTGGTCCAGGCTGCATCAGCGACCTCCCGGACGCCGTACTCGGTGAGGTCAACTCCCGTCTCTCCACTAAGGAGGGCATCCGCACTCAAATCCTCGCACGTCAGTGGCGCCCTCTATGGCGCGCCGCTCCTCTAAATCTGGACTGTCATGAGATCCCTGTCACACGTCTTTTTAACCCTCTAGATCAAGTAGATTTCGAGTTGATCACCGCCACACCGGAGGAACTCATCCGCATAACATACACTGGATTTTTTTAGAGGACAACATGTCGGTGAAGATGATTCGTACCCTCCAGAGGCCATCCTCTCCGGCCATGAGAGCACAGTTCACCGCCTCTGCATACCGACGTTGTACCTCCAGTGCAGACCCTCAACTGTCGACGCCTGGCTTGAATCCACTAGATTGAACAATCTCCAGGTGCTTGAGTTTTACTACATGTTCCCACCATTTTTGAGACAACATGACATAGTACCATTCTCATGCCCTTCGCTTATGCCATCACCACCAGCATTCAACCCTCAGATTTCCTCCTCTCTCCAAAAAGTCACCTTTGCTCTTTGCAAGTTACTATACAATTATGTACGAGTGCTTAAACTACCACTGCTCAAGAGACTCTCGCTTGTGTATGTTGATATATCAGACGTCTCATTACAAAGCATCATCCACTCTAGTTCTCCTGCACTTGAGTCTCTGTTGCTTGTTTGGACAGTGAAGAACCATTGCATCAGAATAAACTCTCCTAACCTTATAAGCATTGGTATTTGTGGTTACTATGGGAAAGTTGTTATAGAGGATGCCTCCTCACTTGAACCGTTACTTTGTGATGATCATAGCAAGAACTTGCGGATAGTTATCACCTCTGCACCTAAACTGGAGGTCATGGGCAAATCATCTCATATTTTTGATGAATCCAGCAACGCAGATCACCGGATACTTATTCAGGTACTGACTTTCAACAATACTTTCACCTACATTCGTTCGGAGAAATAAGTTACATGTAATCCAACCTTTATTCTACTAATATTATGTTTTATTCTACATGAAGTGTTTGCCGACAATCAGCACATCCACAACGGTTCATTCTATCAAGACGTTGTTTATCAGCATGGATTATGATCTGCACGCAGTCTTTGCCTTGGTGCACCGCTTTCGAAGCTTGGAAAACTTGTATATCGAGGTGATGCTTCTCACACAAATTGTAAACACATACCATGCATGGTGTAGAACTCCATTCATCTAAAAAAGCATCACTTACATTTGCATGTAATGGACAAAGTTGTATATAGTCATGGACCAGTATTAGACACATCTGTGTCTAGACAAAACTAGAAAAGCTTTTATCACAATGGAGGTTATAGAATTATTCCTTCACTTGATCTCTCAACAGAATCACTCTTTATGGACCTTATGCATTTTAAATCTTCATGTTTATTTAGGGAGGAGCCTCTAATGAAGAAATTCTTACGAACGACTGTTCTTGTAAGCACCATCACGACGTTCGTTTGAAGTCACTAACGCTAGAAAGCTATGTACAATGCGAGAAAAGCATTCAATTTGCGACATTCTTTATTCTCAACGCAGCGTAGCTGGAGAGTATCAGGATTAAGTTTCTTCTTCAAGAAGACTTCGCGGAACAATTCTACAAACAACAACAAGAGGTGCTTCAGTGGGACAAAAAGGCTTCTAAACATGATTGCCTTAGGTTGTCGCCAAGTTGCAACCACAAGAACTTGGATCTAAGGCACGCACACGTTGAGCACCTAGATTTAAAGGATCCATTCACTTGTAAGTGCTGAAAACAGTGCTGGAGTGAGATGTTGCTGCCACTTTCCAGTTTGGGTTTTACGTAGGTGTGGTGAAACAATGCCCGTACCTTTTGCTCAATCTGTAACCTTGCCAACAACATTGTCATTGGGCCGCACACCCATGAAGGAGCTCGCAACTGCTAAAATCAAACTATTTTGTCTGCCTTTATCTCGTTGCAACAACATTTTATACCCTGTGCAGTAAGCAAAAACATTGTTACTCTCCGCCGAGTGATCCCGCTGAGGATAGCGTCCGGGAGATCACTGATGCGGTCCGGGACGGGATTCTTGTTCATCATATGCCAGCAGCAGCTCATAGCAATTCATCATATAGCAGCAGCAGGAGCAACTCATAGAAATTCATCATATAGCAGCAGCAGGAGCAGCTCATAGCAATTCATCATATAGCACCAGCAGGAGCAGCTTATAGCAACTCATCATATAGCAATAGCAGCTCATAGCAATTCATCATATAGCAGCAGCAGCTCATAGCAATTCATCATATAGCAACAGCAGGAGCAGCTCATAGCAATGCATCATATAGCAGCAGTAGAAGCAGCTCATAGCAATTCATCGTATAGTGGATCAGAATGAAAATTTGGCAAAAAATCAGAGGAGATCCTCACCTTGTTGGATGAGCTCATCCTTCAACAGCACCTCAAGGCCACGGCCTGGGAGGAGGGGAGGGGGAATAAGGTGCCTTCTGCCGCAGTGTGGCATCGGCCGTAGTTGTGCGGCGCCCGCCGGAGTAGTGCGTTGGACGGACCACAGTGGAGCAGCTGCTGGAGACCATGAGAATGAGGGGTGGCGCCGGAGGGAGGAGCAGCCGGGGAGATTTGGCCCTACCCGCCGGCCATGTAGCCAAGCTGGACAGAGCATCATCGAGGACCAGGCCAGATGGGACCAGTGGCGACGGCTCGCTGGAGGAACCCTAGCGCTGCAGGCAGGGGATCGAGGTAGAGGGAAAGGGGAGAGGAGATGCAAGCGGGCAGGGCAATGAACGCTTGCGTGTTAGTTTTTACTTGAGGGTCAGGTGTGACGCGGGCGTAAGCAGTTGCATTTTGAGTGTAATATAGGCAAACAATAGAGTCATTTCACTATTCCTCTTCCCTTCAATTTTTAGTGAGCTTCTACCCGAAACACGCCCCTCCAAAGCGAAATAAGTTAAGCCCAAGCCCATAACTCAAAAATGACTTCTTTACATCTTTTATGGCTTATTTTAACAATAAGCTCTAAAAAGGAGGAATAGAACTGGCCCTTAACCTGCAATTCAATTGTGCGTGCAATGATGAATCACTCCTGCCTACTATAGTGTACATTTAGGCATCATCATACATGGCATAACCTAATACATGTGTATTCCATTGTAGAATCTGGAATATGCAATGTTTATGTTAGTTCATACATTGCACATGATGTTTAAATCCCCTTAAATCTGGCCAGTCAAGTGATGGTCTTTAAGCCTCCTTCTTTGCTTCTTTTCTTGATATGTAAGATTTGCTCACACATCTGTTCAATTGCTTGTTTGCATCAGCCAGCCATACTAGGACTGTTTGCTTTGATTACTTGTTGTTCTTGACCTAACACTCTAACAGAGCTTGTCAACGATTTAAACACTAACGGCTACTGCAGGGGGGGGCTTGTCTAACTCATATGTGACATAAAGGTTTGGCTGTACACTAAAGTAGGCTCTCCAAGAGTACCTGGAGATCCAGTTCGAAGGTATGCCTAGTTTTTACATAGTGCACACATAGAGAATGCTCATTTCATTGTGTGCAAGTGCAAGAGATGTGGCATGTTTCATTATGTGGTGTTGTTTTGTTATAATCTCATCCTTTTGTGTGGTTCACAGACTAGAAAGTATGCATATTTATCTTCCATGGAGACGAGTAACTAGTTTGTGTCACCTTGCAGAGGGGGTGCGATGAAGATAAGATTGAGCATTTACAAGTACAAGATGTTAGGAAGGAGCCTTGCAAGAGAAGTAGGAGCAGCGCTGAGCCTGTTCAACCAGTTAAGGTAAGTCACTGTATCCAACTCAACAATTCAATTCCTTGTTTGTTTCGGGCATAGTTAATTTGCTCTTTTCAATTGCTTTATTTGTCCTCAGTTAATGAGATGCCCAAACAATGATGTCTGATGTTGGGTACTTGTATAACTATTAGTTGACATAATTAAAGGCCTTACCATTTAATTACTCTAGCGAAGTGTGCCTGAAGTTTTGAAGTCTATTAACCAACTATTACTGCATGAGGCTCACAATCTAGTTTATACTAGGCTAATGATTGCATAGTTTTGCTTGCTGTAGTAGCTAGGTTTGTATGAATCCCTCTGCTGTTCATTATGCTCCCTAAGACTTTAGTTGAGCTACAGAATGGCCAACTGCTTTCTTACTTATACGCAACGTGCTGTCTAAATTTGTAACTTGTCTGTGTTTTGGATTTGGCCCCAACATCATGCTCCTCTGGTGAGCTAAGAGAGATTTCTGTATGCGGGCTGCACAGACTACCATTTTTATAATTTTTAAAATATCACCTGCTTATGCTTCATGACGTGTAACATTATTGCTAGTCCTATTTTGCCATGTACAAATTAGTCTGTCTTGCTCGCTTCGCTGTTGTAACTATATATTTGCCCTAGTCATGTGTACTTACATAAATATTTCAGGATGAAGTGACATCAACAGAAAGATCTGCGAGCAGTGCGGCATGGCCGTTACCAAATGATTATGGATTGGAATTGGAATGTTGTGATGTTCTCGAGCATCAACTAGAGGTGGCAAGACAACGTGTACATGATTCTCAACGTATAATCAACAAGTTGAGACTGGACTTGCAGGTATTAGATGTAGGAGTCAAAAAAATGAAACAAGACACTGAGGTAACCACGAAGGAATTGGAGATTTTGCATACTGAAATTTGTGCTATCTGAATCCGGCCAATCCTATTTTCTGAAGAGATTATAGTTCAAATGGTAAGTTCTGTTGATGTGTGTCCATGATGTATGAGCTTTATTTGTCCAGTGTATGTAATTTGCTGTTTGTCTACGCTTTATTATCACTAGTGCCGAACTATAATGCCCAGTGGGTATATTCGACTGTAATTTCTTTATTGTATAGTGTAGGATTCTTCTACGTTTCTATGCCTTAGTCTTTTTATTGTATAGTCTCAATGAAAGCACCATTGTTGTTGTCAAAACTGGCAGATCTTGGGTAGGGGTCCCAATCTGTGTGTCATGGATCGATGCAGGGCGTCGGCGTGACGCGGTGAAGGCGTGGCAAAGCTTGAATTCACAGGCCGGTCTGAGTTCCGGATGCGGCATTCACCGAACTGTATACGAAAACTGACTGAACCACCACGCGACCATCATTAATACGGCCACCATTTGATAGACCTGTGTACAGATGATGAAACAAACCAGAGTAATAATTCCTTGGAAAATTAACCCAAGCAAGAAAGAATACTAGGATTAATAGCACCTGGTTTATCTGTTGTAGCAATCTGAAGAAAGGTTACTCCCAAAATTGGGACTCGATCCGCACACCCATTGCCTGATGGGCGATAAAGCGACGGCATGGTGATGCTGGCAAAGGTGGGCTCGCCGAGGCAAAGCCCCCGGTCCAGCTAACGTGACGAAGCTGGTCGGCTGGTGACGCCAAAGTCACCGGAGTATGTTGATGAAGAAATAGCAAAGTCCCCGGTCTAGCCGAGATGACGGAGCGGGTCAGTAAGGAGGCGTTGCAGCTGCCATGTCAGCCGAGGTGTTGAAGCAGTTCGGCGTGATGGACATCAACTTGAAAAGCAACAGTGCGGCCATGCTGACGCTGGTCATAACTTGTGAAGCGGTCAATGCCGGATTGATGAAGTGACCGAGCGGCGATGTCGGCACGCCTGACCCGTGCAATCCGTGGGGCGATGGTGTTGGTGATAATTTATCCTTCGCGATGCCGAACTCTTGTTCAGCTTGCCGAGCTGATGATCCGATAAGGTTAGGCTCGGCTCGATGAAGCGACGATCTATCTAGCGCAGGTCGGCAGACGTGGAGCAATGTTACCGGACTAGTTTGACACCAGCGCGATGGTGAAGAGTGCCTCAGAGAAGGCTTAAATTTTTATGGGCACGTGTTAAGAACAACACACAATACCCTAGAAGAAAATTCCTTTAAGAAGGTCGTCGAATATCACGTTCATAAAGAAACATGAATTCTGGTCGGAGCCGTATTCGCGCAGAAAACAGATCCGAAAAGTGATGCACTAATCGGAAGGTTCCGGGAGTTTGGACGGTCGGATCGAGCTGAAATTTTGAGGGGTGGTAGATATGGGAATTCCGCAGCCGATCAACGGTTGGATCTTGCAAAGGTCGTCCGAGCTAGGTGCTGGAGACCACGCCCTAAACTCGTCCAGATTCCCGTCCAGATTTGATAGGGCTCCGGTATATCGTAGATTGCCGGAGATTCCTCCATCGGAACTTGACGAAATTTTTCATGGTTGTTGTAGACTTAATTCCGCACTATTCCACCAAAGGAATCATCAAAAACGATGCTCGAGGAGGTGGTGGCAGCGGATACAAGTTCGCTGTTCGGAAAAATAGTGCGGTCGCCCGAGGGCAATGTTGATGTTGAGCCCCCGAGCTCCTAGGATGATTTCTCCATGATCATGATAGGGATCGGAGTTGATGTTGATGGAGGCCCGCGTGCGAATATGATGATCGGAGGCAGGGCACAGTCCTTGGTCAAGCCAAGGTGACCAGTCGAGCCGGTGATGAAGATGCCGATGTCGAAGTCGATCTGCAGACGAGCCATTGACCCTTTGCCGATCACACAGTGCAACTCTCAATGAAAGCACCATTGTCGGTGTCAAAACCGGCAGATCTCGGGTAGGGGGTCCCAAGCTGTGTGTCATGGATCGATGGGTAACAGGAGACAGGGGACACGATGTTTACCCAGGTTCGGGCCCTCACTATCGAGGTAATACCCTACTTCCTGCTTGATTGATCTTGATGAATATATGGTACAAGAGTTGATCTACCTCGAGATCATATGTTGTGGTCTAAGACCTAAGGGTATGATGAGTAATGTCATAATGATTTATCGACTAGCCTAGCCTTGGCTTATATAACATACCGGAGGCCTAGAATAACAAGAGTCCCAGTCGAATACGCCGGTGGAGAGGAGTCCTTGTCTTGATCACCAAGTCTTGTGGAATCTTCCTCATGTATGTCATTGGATGTCCGAACTGGCCCATGAGTAAACGGCCATGGGGGTCCTCGGCCCAATCCAACTGATCGGGAGACGACGTGATGAGTACCCCCTAATCCAGGACACCGTCAAAGGCGATAGTATGGAGTAGGATAATTCTTGAATATGCTATATCGTTGAAACGAGGGCCAACACGCCCAAACATTTCCTAGACGCCATACAAACGAACAAACATGTGTAGTCAAAGCGGGCCTTAATTGGGCTGGTCAAAATAATATTAAGTGGATCCCAAATGATGTGGCCCACCATAACAACGGCTCTTAGCAGGTCCTTAGCAGGGCAAAAGCTTGATAGGGTCGTATAAATGGAAATGGCCCGTGGGCCTCTAGCAGGCCGAAATACATGTCAATTTTGTCTCGGCCCTTTTACTTTACGGGACAGTAAGAGGCTGAAAGTGTTATGGGCCAGAGGAGGCCCAATTTGCAAACCAGGCTTTTAACAGGCCGAAAGTCGCGTTGGGCTGAAATGATGCCCTACGGTACGTGGGCCCCTAATGGACCCAATGTCAAAGGCCCAACTGTTGTCCGGGCCGTTAATAGGCCGAGAGACAAAATGGGCTAGGAGTTGTCCCATTTACCGAATGGGCCGAGGACAGGCCTAAAGTCACAGCGGGCTAGAATTGGCCCAACTGCAGAATGGGCCGAGAAAAGGCCGAAAGACATTCTTGGCCGTTAACGGGCTGGAACTGGCGATGGGTTGCTAACAGGCCGAAAGAAGCTCGGGCCGTAATTAGGCCCAAAGACGTAGCGAGCCGTTAACGTGCTTAAACTGACGATGGGCTGGAAATTGTGAAATCTAGAATGGGCCTTTGATGGGCCGATTCTGTGTAACTTGTATGGGCCATGCTTGTAAATGGGCCTGACTCAAGTAGGCCGCTAATGGGCCGGCTCGCTTATTTTGACAGGCCCGACCTTTTAACCTGAATGGGCCACTGTTGGGCCGAGACACATTTCGACGTATCATAGGCGCGTTCCGTCCATTCGCTGGATGACAACTGTCCGAACGCAGGGCTGACACGTGGATCTGCCGGCCAATGAGAATTTTACACGTGGAAAATCCCCATTGGTCCGCGCTGTTAACGGGTTATCGAATCCAAACCGGAACCCGATAGCTTAACGGCGACTCGTTATGGTGGATTCCATGTGTCAGTCACCCTTGACGAAAGCACTTCTATGACGCGTGATTTATCGTCATGGAAGTGGACACTTCCGTGATGATAATTTTGGTAATGTCATGGAACACTTCTACGACAACACAAGTATGACTATCTTGATTCTGTCATAAAATCGTCATGGATGTACATGCATGACAGAAAACATGACCTACTGTGACAAACACATATCATCACAAAAGTGTATTTTTTGTAGTGCAATGGACTCAATGTGATCTTGGATCACTTAATGAAAAATGTAGAGTCTTGATCATTTTGAGGGGTCCACAATCACTAATCCTTGCCATGCCAATCGTTGAATATCCTAAAATATTTAACTTGAATGGACATTAGTTCAGTGAGATATATGTTGTTATGAATTACCAAAACCACCCATGGATTAGTTGCACTTTCAATCTCCCCCTTTTGGGTGATTGATGACAACATATAGATCAAAGCTTCGACAAATGATAAAATGAATGAAATACATCGTCGCTTTGAGAAGTATGTGATAAGCAGGACCCCCCTAAATTTGTGCATTATTAACAATTTGTGTTTGAATGCAAATGCACAATCGATTAGGATTAAGGGTCACCCTTCCATGTCACATACAACTTGGTGGAGCGCACAGAATGATATGAATGGAATAGTAAGCATGCATCACCAAAAACATAAGTGAATGATCATACACAAATAATGATAAGGATAAGCATTAAGCATCACATGAAGCATAGTATGATCAATCACACTTAACCAAAGTATCTCATGCGCATAACGATCAAAGTAGCACATGTCAAACAAAAATAATAGGAGAAACTCTCAAGAAAAACAACGAGCAAAAGCGAGACACTCTCTCTCAAAGTCTAACAAGCAAAATAATAGTAGTAGAACCTTCTCATGATCAAGTAGCAAGCTATTCACATGTTAAAGCATAGACCATAAACTTTCTTGAAAACTAACAAACTATGTTCTCAGTCATCAAACAATTACAATTCATCTTATTTTCAGGACGGGTCTATGTAAGAGCTTTGATTTAGCAAATTCCACATACTCAACTATCATATAGTCTTCCATGATTGCTACCACTCAAAGCATATTTTTAGAACAAATAGGATCCATCGAACACAAAGAAAGATTGGGGCTTAGTGTTTCGCCTCCCAACTTATTTATCATATATATAATTGTCAACAATAATATTTCATGATCAAATACATTTGAATGGCCATGTATGCTTAGATCTTTCCCCATCACATGATGCTTGCCAACTAAAGAGTAGGTTGGAATGAGAAGGAGTACTACTGACTCTTGCATAACAGTAAAAGATAGGCCCTTCGCAGAGGGAAGCAGGGATTTGCAGAGGTGCTAGAGCTCGAAGCTTTTAAAACAGAGATGAAAATAACTTTGAGAGGCATGCTTTCATTGTCAATGTAACGATCGATAGTTCTCACTATCTTCCATGCTAGAAACATTATAGGAGGTTCCCAGATAGAATGGTAAAGTTTTTACTCCCTCTCCACCAACAATCAAACTCCATGGCTGATCCAAAACAACGGGTGTCGTCCATAGCAACAAAAGTCCTGGGGGAGTTTTGTTTAATTATTTGAAATTTTGTTTTTGATCTTTTGATCATAGGACTGGGCATCCCAATTACCAACCACTCTCTCGTGAATGATAAGTGAATAAACGCTAATCGTGAGAATAACCCATCTAGCATGGAAGATACTGACAGCCCCTAGTCGCTACATGAGCGATTCAGGCATACAAAACAGATTATTATTTGAAGGTTTAGAGTTTGGCACATGCAAATTTACTTGGAACGGCAGGTAAATACCACATATAGGTAGATATGGTCGACACTCATGGAGGAAACTTGGTTCAAGGATTTTGGACGCACAAGCAGTATTCCCGTTTAGTATAGAAATTTTGGCTAGCAAAAGAACCTAAATAGCAAGCACCACATGTTGGAGGATCCATAACAATATAACTTCTATACAAATATATCCAAACATAACTCATTATATTGTCTTCCTTGTCCAACTTCAACTAATTTGATCAAGTTTGAAAATAATTAATGGGGCTCACAATCATAGAAGATGTCCAACATAGTATATTTATATGAGAAATCTCGCTTCCTTCAATATTCTTTCATGAATTGTTAAAGTGACCAATACTATGTTTGCTAACTTTCAATAAATCTACCACCTCTACTTCTTATATGTGAAGTCATTACTCCACATGGTATAAGCATATGAAACATATATAATTTCAGATTTATGATATTCAATTCATTCAACCATTTACTCATAGGATATAAGTGAAACACGTGAGTAAATGACAAACTACTCCAAAAAAAGATATAAGTGAAGATGAATGAGTAGTAGAATAATTAAATAGCTATGTGAAGATTCTCTCTCATAAAGAAATTTTTTCTCTTAATTACTTTATTCAAACATCAAGCAAAAAAAATGACATTCTAAGGATAACATGTATCATGTGAAGAAGCAAAAACTTAGGCTCAACCAAAACTGACCGATCATTGTTGAAGAAGAAAGGTGGGATACCAACCGGGGCATCCCCAAGCTTAGATGCTTGAGACTTCTTGAAATATTAACTAGGGATGCCTTGGGCATCCCCAAGCTTGAGATCTTGTGTCTCCTTAATTCCTCTCATATCACAGTTTCCCTTATTCTTAAAAACTTCATCCACACAAAACTCAACAAGAACTCGTGAGATAAGTTAGTATAAATCCATGCAAAACCTTATATTTCTCTACTGTAGAAAATTACTAAAATTGTAATTTGATATTGCATACTAATTGCCTCTGCATATTTAATACTCCTATCCTCAAATAGAATCATTAAACAAGCAAACGTATGCAAACAATGCAAACATAACAGCAATCTGTCTAAACAGGACAGTCTGTAAAGAATGCAAGAGGAATCAAACTTTCCTAACTCTAAAAATTCTGAAAAATTAACACACTGTAGACAATTTTTGTTACTCATTGTGTAAAAAGTTAAAGATTTTATCACATTCTGACTTCCCAGAAGAATTCAAACAATGATAGAAACTTTCTCTTTTCAAAACAACAACATATAGACTTGCAAAATAAGCACGGTAAAGGCTATACTTGACATTTTTATTGAAATAAAAGATGCAAAACATTATTCTAAATAACAAAAATAAAATCTAAAAAAAGGATATTACGCTCCAAAAAACAAATATCATGTGACGAATAAAAGTATAGCTCGAAGTAAGGTTACCGATAATGTTGAAGACGAAAGAAGGGATGCTTTCCGGGGCATCCCCAAGCTTAGTTGCTTGGGTATTCCTTGAATATTACCTTGGGGTGCCTTGGGCATCCACAATATTAGGGTCTTGCCACTCCTTATTCTCCTCATATCGATATCTCTCCCAAAACTTGAAAACTTCAATCACATAAAACTTAACAGAACTTCGTGAGATGCGTTAGTACAATAAAGCAAATCATTCACTTGGGTACTGTCAAAGACAAGATTCACAATTGTTCTCACACAATTCCTACTGTAACTTATCATTTCCACAATTTATATCACTTAATATAAGCTGGAAACACAAAAACATGCAAACTATGCATTGAAAATAGAATCTGCGAAAAACAGAACAGTCTGTAATGATCTGAACAACCGCCATGCTTCTGCAACTTCAAAAATTCTAAAAAATTAGGAAAACGTAGGGAATTTGTGTATAAATCATGTGTAAAAAATTCAGATCAAAAGCACGTTCCAGTGAAGTTTCAAAATTCCTGGACTGAGAGCAAAAGTTTCTGTTTTTACTCAGAATCAAGTCAACTATCATCCACAATATACCAGAGACTTTACTTGGCACTTTATTGAAGCAAAAGCTCTAAACACATGATTACTACAGTAGCTTAATCATGTGAACACACAAAAACAGTAGGGGTAAATGTAGGGTTGTCTCCCAACAAACACTTTTCTTTAATGCCTTTCTAGCTAGGCATAATGATTTCAATGATGCTCACATAAAAGATTAGAATTGAAACATAATGGGAGAATCATGAAGCATATGACTAGCCCATTTAAGTATAACCCACTTCCTATGCCTAGGGATTTTGGAGCAAACAATTTATGAGAACAAGAATCAACTAGCATAGGAAGGCAAAACAAGCAAAACTTCAAGATTTTCAACATAAAGAGAGGAAACTTGATATTATTGCAATACCTACAAGAATATGTTCCTCTCTGATAATAATTTTCAGTAGCATCATGAATGAATTCAACAATATAACTATCACATAAAACATTCTTCTCATGATTCATAAGCATCGAAATTTTTGTACTCTCCACATAAGCAAATTTATTCTCATTCATAGTAGTGGGAGCTACCTCAACAAAATATCCATCATGTGACACTTGATTGGCATAATCCAATTGAAAATTAAAATCACGATGACAAGATTCATGGTTATCATAATTCTTTATAGCATACATGTCATCACAATAATCATCATTGATAGCAACTTTGTTGTCAAAATCAATTGAAGCCTCTTCCAAGATAGTGTATTCATCACTAAATAAAGCCATGAACTCTCCAAATCCACTTTTATCATAATTGTAAAAAGATTAGACACCCTCCAAAATAGTGGGATCATTACTTACTAAAGTTGACACTCTTCCAAACCCACTTTCATCAATATAATCATCATAAATAGGAGGCATGCTATCATCAAAATAAATTTTCTCATCAAAACTTGGGGGACTAAAAATGTCATCTTCATCAAACATAGCATCCCCAAGCTTGTAGCTTTGCATATCATTAGCATCATGGATATTCAAAGAATTCACACTAACAACATTGCAATCATGCTCATCATTCAAAGATTTAGTGCCAAACATTTTATTGACTTCTTCTTCTAACACTTGAGCACAATTTTCCTTGCCATCATCCTCACAAAAGACATAAAAAAGATGAAGCATATGAGGCAACCTCAACTCCATTTTTTGTAGTTTTCTTTTATAGACTAAACTAGTTATAAAATAAGAAATAAAAGATTCAATTGCAAGATCTAAAGATATACCTTCAAGCACTCACCTCCCCGGCAACGACGCCAAAAAAGAGCTTGATGTCTACTACGCAACCTTCTTCTTGTAGACTCGTGTTGGGCCTCCAAGCGCAGAGTTTTGTAGGACAGTAGCAAATTTCCCTCAAGTGGATGACCTAAGGTTTATCAATCCGTGGGAGGCGTAGGATGAAGATGGTCTCTCTCAAACAACCCTGCAACCAAATAACAAAGAGTCTCTTATGTCCCCAACACACCCAATACAATGGTAAATTGTATAGATGCACTAGTTCGGCGAAGAGATGGTGATACATGTGTAATATGGATGGTAGATATAGGTTTTTGTAATCTGAAAATATAAAAACAGAAAGGTAACCAGTAACAAAAGTGAGCAAAAACGGTATTGCAATGCTTGGAAACAAGGCCTAGGGTTCATAGTTTCACTAGTGCAAAGTCTCTCAACAATGATAACATAATTAGATCATATGGCAATCCCTCAACGTGCGACAAAAGTCACTCCAAAGTTCCTATTGCGGAGAACATAAGATGAAATTGCTTGTAGGGTACGAAACCACCTCAAAGTTATTTTTTCCGATCAATCCATTGAGCTATCCCTATAAGTGTCACAAATATCCCTAGAGTTCGTAGTAAAATAACACCATATGATACACATCAATCAACCCTAATGTCACCTAGATACTCCAATGTCACCACAAGTATCTGTGGGTGAATTATACGATATGCATCAAACAACTTCAGATTCATAATATTCAATCCAACACAAAGAACTTCAAAGTGTGCCCCAAGATTTCTACCGGGGAAACAAGGACGAAAACGTGCATCACCCCCTATGCATAGATTACCCTAATGTCACCTCAGGAAACGCAAGTTGAGTGCCAAAACATATATCAAGTGAATCAGTGGAACACCCCATTGTCACCACGGGTATCCCACGCAAGACATACATCAAGTGTTCTCAAATCCATAGAAGTATTCAATCCGATAATAGTGAAACCTCAAAGGTAAAACTCAATTCATCACAAGAAGGTAGAGGGGGAGAAACACCATATGATCCAACTATAATGACAAAGCTCGCGGTACATCAAGATTGTGCCAAATCAAGAACACAAGAGAGAGAGAGAGATGAAACACATAGCTACTGGTACATACCCTCAGCCCCGAGGGTGAACTACTCCCTCCTCATCATGGAGACCGCCGGGATGATGTAGATGGCCACCGGTGATGGTTTCCTCCTCCGCCAGGGTGCCGGAACAAGCTCCCGATTGGTTTTTTGTGGCTACAGAGGCTTGTGGTGGCGGAACTCCCGATTAGGTTTCCTTCTGGGGGTTTCCTGATTTATAGGAATTTTTGGCATCGGTCTCACATCACGGGGGGGTCCACGAGGCAGCGACGAGACAGGTGGGCGCGCCCTCCACCCTTGCCATCACCTTGGGACTCTTATGTCCCAACTCCGGTGCTTCGGGGGTCTCTTTTGGTCCATAAAAAATCACAGTAAATTTTCAGCCCATTCCGAGAACTTTTATTTCTGCACAAAAAAACGACACCACAGTAGTTCTGCTGAAAACAGGGTCAGTCCGGGTTAGTTCTAATCAAATCATACCAAAATCATATAAAATTATTGTAAACATGGCATGAATACTTCATAAATTATAGATACATTGGAGATGTATCAGCATCTCCAAGCTTAATTCCTGCTCGTCCTCGAGTAGGTAAATGATAAAAGAAATAATTTATGAAGTGTGAATGGTAGCAAGCGCACAAGTTTGATCAATGATAGTTTCAACCTTTTCTAGCATCATTACATATCATAACAGTAGCTCATCTCATAAAACTTCTCATGATCAAGTAGCAAGCTATTCACATGTTAAAGCATAGACCATAAACTTTCTTGAAAACTAACAAACTATGTTCCCAGTCATCAAACAATTACAATTCATCTTATTTTCAGGATGAGTCTATGTAAGAGATTTGAGTTAGCAAATTCCACATACTCAACTATCATATAGTCTTCCATGATTGCTACCACTCAAAGCATATTTTTAGAACAAATAGGATCCATCGAACACATAGAAAGATAGGAGCTTAGAGTTTCGCCTCCCAACTTATTTATCATATAGATAATTGTCAACAATAATAATTCATGATCAAATACATTTGAATGGCCATATATGCTTAGATATTTCCCCATCACATGATGCTTGCCAACTAAAGAGTAGGTTGGAATGAGAAGGAGTACAACTGACTCTTGCATAAAAGTAAAAGATAGGCCCTTCGCAGAGGGAAGCAGGGATTTGCAGAGGTGCTAGAGCTCGAAGCTTTTAAAACAGAGATGAAAATAGGCATGCTTTCATTGTCAACGTAACGACCGAGAGTTCTCACTATCTTCCATGCTAGACACATTATAGGCAGTTCCCAAACAGAATGGTAAAGTTTTTACTCCCTCTCCACCAACAATCACACTCCACGGCAGATTCGAAACAACGGTTAGCGTCCATAGCAACAACAGTCCTGGGGGAGTTTTGTTAAATTATTTGAAATTTTGCTTTTGATCTTTTGAACATAGGACTGGGCATCCCAATTACCAACCACTTTCTCATGAATGTTAAGTGAATAAACACTCATTGTGAGAATAACCCACCTAGCATGGAAGATACTGACAGCCCCTAGTCGCTACATGAGCGATTCGGGCATACAAAACAGATTATTATTTGAAGGTTTAGAGTTTGGCACATGCAAATTTACTTGGAACGATAGGTAAATACCACATATAGGTAGATATGGTGGGCACTCATGGAGGAAACTTGGTTCAAGGATTTTGGACGCACAAGCAGTATTCCCACTCAGTACAGAAATTTTGGCTAGCAAAAGATCCTAAATAGCAAGCACCACATGTTGGAGGATCCATAACAATATAACTTCTATACAAATATATCCAAACATAACTCATTATATTGTCTTCCTTGTCCAACTTCAACTAATTTGATCAAGTTTGAAAATAATTAATGGGGCTCACAATCATAGAAGATGTCCAACATAGTATATTTATATGAGAAATCTCGCTTCCTTCAATATTCTTTCATGAATTGTTAAAGTGACCAATACTATGTTTGCTAACTTTCAATAAATCTACCACCTCTACTTCTTATATGTGAAGTCATTACTCCACATGGTATAAGCATATCAAACATATATAATTTCAGATTTATGATATTCAATTCATTCAACCATTTACTCATAGGATATAAGTGAAACACGTGAGTAAATGACAAACTACTCCAAAAAAAGATATAAGTGAAGATCAATGAGTAGTAGAATAATTAAATAGCTATGTGAAGATTCTCTCTCATAAAGAAATTTTTTCTCTTAAGTACTTTATTCAAACATCAAGCAAAACAAAATAAAATGACATTCTAACTTTCAATAAATTTACCACCTTTACTTCTTATATGTGAAGTCATTACTCCCCATGGTATAAGCATATGAAACATATATAATTTCATATTTATGATATTCAATTCATTCAACCATTTACTCATAGGATATAAGTGAAACACGTGAGTAAATTAATCAAATATCAAGCAAAACAAAATAAAATGACATTCTAAGGATAGGACATATCATGTGAAGAAGCAAAAACTTAGGCTCAACCAAAACTGACCGATCATTGTTGAAGAAGAAAGGTGGGATGCCAACCGGGGAATGCCCAAGCTTAGATGCTTGAGACTTCTTGAAATATTAACTAGGGATGCCTTGGGCATCCCCAATCTTGATATCATGTGTCTCCTTAATTCCTCTCATGTCACGGTTTCCCTTATTCTTAAAAACTTCATCCACACAAAACTCAACAAGAACTCGTGAGATAAGTTAGTATAAATCAATGCAAAACCATATAATTTTCTACTGTAGCAAATTACTAAAATTATAATTTGACATTTCATACTAATTTCCTCTGCATATTTAATACTCCTATCCTCAAATAGAATCATTAAAGAAGCAAACATATGCAAACAATGCAAACATAACAACAATCTGTCTAAACAGGACATTGTGTAAAGAATGCAAGAGGAATCATACTTTCCTAACTCTAATTTTTTTTCAAAAATTACCACACTATATAGAATTTGTTGTTTCTCATTGTGTAAAAATTTAAAGATTTTATCACATTCTGACTTCCCAAAAGAATTCATACAATGATAGAAAACTTACTGTTTTCAAAACAACAACATATAGACTTACAAAATAAGCATGGTAAAGGCTATACTTGACATTTCTATTGAAATAAAATATGCAAAACATTATTCCAAATAACAGCAAGCAAATCTAAACAATAGAAAATGACTCTCCAAGAAAAACACATATCATGTGACGAATAAAAATATAGCTCCAAGTAAGGTTACCGATAATGTTGAAGACGAAAGAAGGGATGCCTTCCGGGCATCCCCAAGCTTAGTTGTTGGTTATTCCTTGAATATTACCTTGGGGTGCGTTGGGCACCCGCACCCCCAAGCTTAGGGTCTTGGCACTCCTTATTCTCCTCATATCGATATCTCACCCAAAACTTGAAAACTTCAATCATATCAAACTTAACGGAACTTCATTAGATGTGTTAGTATAATAAAGCAAATCATTCACTTGGGTACTGTCAAAGACAAGATTCATAATTGTTCTCACACAATGCCTACTGTAACTTATCATTTTCACAATTGATATCACTTAATATAAGCTATGGAAACACAAAAACCTTCAAACTATGCTTTGAAAATAGAATTTGTCAAAAACAGAACAATCTGTAATGATCTGAACAACCACCATACTTCTGCAACTTTGAAAATTCTGAAAAATTAGGAAAACGTAAGGAATTTGTATATCAATCATGTGTAAAAGATTCAGATCAAAAGCACGTTCCAGTGAATTTTCAAAATTCCTGGACTGAGAGCAAAAGTTTCTGTTTTTGCACAAAATCAAGTCAACTATCATCCACACTATCCCAAAGACTTTACTTGGCACTTTATTGAAGCAAAAGCTATAAAACATGATTACTATAGTAGCTTAATCATGTGAACACACAAAAACAGTAGGGGTAAATGTTTGGTTGTCTCCCAACAAGCATGTTTTTTTAATGCCTTTCTAGCTAGGCATAATTGTTTCAATGATGCTCACATAAAAGATAAGAATTGAAACATAATGGGAGCATCATGAAGCATATGACTAGCCCATTTAAGTCCAACCCACATCCTATGACTAGGGATTTTGTGAGCAAACAATTTATGAGAACAAGAATCAACTAGCATAGGAAGGCAAAACAAGCAAAACTTCAAGATTTTCAACATAAAGAGAGGAAACTTGATATTATTGCAATACCTACAAGAATATGTTCCTCTCTGATAATAATTTTCAGTAGCATCATGAATGAATTCAACAATATAACTATCACATAAAACATTCTTCTCATGATTCATAAGCATCGAAATTTTTGTACTCTCCACATAAGCAAATTTATTCTCATTCATAGTAGTGGGAGCTACCTCAACAAAATATCCATCATGTGACACTTGATTGGCATAATCCAATTGAAAATTAAAATCACGATGACAAGATTCATGGTTATCATAATTCTTTATAGCATACATGTCATCACAATAATCATCATTGATAGCAACTTTGTTGTCAAAATCAATTGAAGCCTCTTCCAAGATAGTGTATTCATCACTAAATAAAGCCATGAACTCTCCAAATCCACTTTTATCATAATTGTAAAAAGATTTGACACCCTCCAAAATAGTGGGATCATTACTTACTAAAGCTGACACTCTTCCAAACCCACTTTCATCAATATAATCATCATAAATAGGAGGCATGCTATCATCAAAATAAATTTGCTCATCAAAACTTGGGGGGACTAAAAATATCATCTTCATCAAACATAGCATCCCCAAGCTTGTAGATTTGCATATCAATGATTCACACTAACAACATTGCAATCATGCCCATCATTCAAAGATTTAGTTTCACACATTTTATTGACTTCTTCTTCTAACACTTGAGCACAATTTTATAGAACCTGGCTTGTATATTCCAATGATGGGCTTCCTCAAATTGCCCTAGGTCTTCGTGAGCAAGCATGTTGCATGCACACCCAGTTAGTTTCTTTTTTGAGTTTTCATAAACTTATAGCTCTAGTGCATCCGTTGCATGGCAATCCCTACTCACTCACATTGATATCTATTGATGGGCATCTTCATAGCCCGTTGATACACCTAGTTGATGTGAGACTATCTCCTTCTTTTTGTATTCTCCACAACCACCGTCTATTCCACCTATAGTGCTATGTTCATCGCTCATGCTCATGTATTGCGTGAAAGTGGAAAAAGTTTGAGAACATCAAAAGTATGAAACAATTGCTTGGCTTATCATCGGGGTTGTGCATGATTTAAATATTTTTTGTGATGAAGATGGGGTATAGCCAGACTATATGATTTTGTAGGGATAAACTTTCTTTGGCCATGTTATTTTGAGAAGATATAATTGCCTTGTTAGTATGCTTGAAGTATTATTGTTTTTAAGTCAATATTAAACTTTTGTTTTGAATCATACAGATATGAACATTCATGCCACAATAAAAGAAATTACATGGATAAATATGTTAGGTAGCATTCCACATCAAAAATTCTGTTTTTATCATTTACCTACTCGAGGACGAGCAGGAATTAAGCTTGGGGATGCTTGATACGTCTCCAACGTATCTATAATTTTTGATTGTTCCATGCTATTATATTATCTATTTTGGATGTTTTATATGCATTAATATGCTATTCTATATTATTTTTGTGACTAACCTATTTACCTAGAGCCCAGTGTCACTTCCTATGTTTTTCCTTGTTTTAGAGTTTCGCAGAAAAGGAATACCAAACGAGTCCAAACGGAATAAAACTTTCGCGATGGTTTTTCTTGGACCAGAAGACATCCAGAGGACTTGGAGTGCAAGTTAGAGAAGCCACGAGGCGGCCACAAGGACGGAGGCGCGCCCAGGGGGGTAAGGCGCGCCCCCACCCTTGTGGGCCCTTCGTGACTCCACCGACCTAGTTTCTTTGCCTATGTATTCTCATATATCCTAAAACTAACAGAGAGCCACGAAAACACTTTTCCACTGCCGCAACCTTCTGTACCCGTGAGATCCCTTCCGATGAAGCGCGAGTAGTTTACCACAGACCTACGGGTCCATAGCTAGTAGCTAGATGGCTTCTTCTCTCTCTTTGATTCTCAATACCATGTTCTCCTTGATGTTCTTGGAGATCTATTTGATGTAATACTTTTTTGCGTTGTGTTTTCCGAGATTCGATGAATTGTGGATTTATGATCAGCTTATCTATGAATATTATTTGAATCTCCTCTGAATTCTTATATGCATGATTTTATATCTTTGCAAGTCTCTTCGAACTATCGATTTGGTTTGGCCAACAAGATTGGTTTTTCTTGCAATGGGAGAAGTGCTTAGCTTTGGGTTTAATCTTGCCGTGTCCTTTCCCAATGACAGTAGGGGTAGCAAGGCACGTATTGTATTGTTGCCATAGAGGATAAAAAGATGGGGTTTTCATCATATTGCTTGAGTTAATTCTTCTACATCATGTCATCATACTTAATGCGTTACTCTGTTCTTCATGAACTTAAAACTCTAGATGCAGGCAGGAGTCGGTCGATGTGTGGAGTAATAGTAGTAGATGCAGGCAGGAGTCGGTCTACTTGACACGGACGTGATGCCTATATTCATGATCATTTACTTAGATATTGTCATAACTTTGCTCTTTTCTATCAATGGCTCGGCAGTAATTTGTTCACCCACCGTAATATTTTTTATCTTGAGAGAAGCCTCTAGTGAAACCTATGGCCCCCGGGTCTATTTTCCATCATATAAGTTTCCAATCTACAATTTTAGTTTCCGATTTACTTCCTTTGCAATCTTTTACTTTCCGATCTAAGCCAAAAATACCAAAAATATTTACTTTACCGTTTATCTATCTCTATTAGATCTCACTTTGCAAGTAACCGTGAAGGGATTGACAACCCCTTTATTACATTGGGTGCAAGTTGTTTGATTGTTTGTGCAGGTATTCAGTGACTTGTGCGTTATCTCCTACTGGATTGATACCTTGGTTCTCAAACTGAGGGAAACACATACTCTACTTTGCTGCATCACCCTTTCCTCTTCAAGGGAAAAACCAACACAAGCTCAAGAAGTAGCAGAGGGCACACGAGGTGGCCACAAGGACGGGGGCCACGCCCAGGGGGAGTAGGGCGCGCCCTCCACCCTTGTGGTGGCCTCGTGTCACTTTCAGACCACTTTTAATTTTCCTAATTTTTTAAATATTCTAAAACAGAGAAAAAATGCTATTAGGACAGTTTTGGAGTAGGTTTACTTACCGTACCACCTACCTATTCCATTTCGGAGTCTGAAATGTTCTGGAAAGTGTCCCTTATTTACTCCTCCGGTGTTACAGTGTCAATTATATTGGTCTCAACATTTATGGGAGTACCTGAGATATAATGTTTGATTCTTTGACCGTTTACCACCTTAGGGTTTGTGCCTTCGGCGTTGTTGATCTTTATGGCACCGGAACGATAGACCTCCTCGATAATGTAAGGACCTTCCCATTTAGAGAGAAGCTTTCCTTCAAAAAATCTTAAACGAGAGTTGTATAGCAAAACATGATCACCTACATTAAACTCACGCTTTTGTCTCCTCTTGTCATGCCATCTTTTAACCTTTTCTTTAAACAACTTGGCATTCTCATAGGCTAGGGTTCTCCATTCATAAAGCGAGCTTATGTCAAATAACCTCTTCTCACCGGCAAGTTTGAAATCATAATTGAGCTCTTTAATAGCCCAATATGCCTTATGTTCTAATTCAAGAGGTAAGTTACATGCTTTTCCATAAACCATTTTATACAGAGACATACCCATAGGGTTCTTATAAGCAGTTCTATAAGCCCATAATGCATCATCAAGTTTCTTAGACCATTTCTTTTTAGATCTATTAACAGTCTTTTGCAAAATCAATTTAATCTCTCTATTGCTCAATTCTACTTGACCACTAGACTGAGGATGATAAGGAGATGCAATTCTATGATTAACATTATACTTAGCAAGCATTTTACGGAAAGCACCATGAATAAAATGTGAACCACCATCAGTCATTAAATATCTAGGGACTCCAAACCTCGGAAAAATAACTTCTTTAAGCATCTTAATAGAAGTGTTATGATCTGCACTACTAGTTGGAATAGCTTCTACCCACTTAGTAACGTAATCAACAACAACTAGAATATGTGTATACCCGTTAGAGGAAGGAAAAGGTCCCATATAATCAAAGCCCCAAAAATCAAATGGTTCAATAACAAGTGAATAATTCATAGGAATTTCTTGACGTCTACTAATATTACCAATTCTTTGGCATTCATCACAAGACAAGACAAACTTACGAGCATCCTTGAAGAGAGTAGGCCAATAAAAACCGGATTGCAATACCTTATGTGCAGTTCTATCTCCAGCATGGTGTCGTCCGTAAGACTCAAAGTGGCACTTGCGTAGGATCTATCCCTGTTCATGCTCAGGCACACAACGTCTAATAACACCATCTACTCCTTCTTTATAAAGGTGTGGGTCATCCCAAAAGTAATGTCTTAAATCATAGAAAAACTTTTTCTTTTGCTGGTATGTGAAACTAGGTGGTATAAATTTAGCAACAATGTAATTAGCATAATCAGCATACCATGGGGTATTACGAGAAGCATTTATGAAAGCTAATTGCTCATTAGGAAAGCTATCATCAATAGGAAGTGGGTCATGAAGAACATTTTCTAACCTAGACAAGTTGTCTGCAATGGGGTTCTCAGCCCCCTTTCTATCAATAATATGCAAATCAAATTCTTGTAGCAAGAGAACCCATCTAATAAGTCTAGGTTTAGCATCTTTCTTTTCTATAATATATTTAATAGCAGCATGATCAGTGTGAACAGTTACTTTGGAATCAACAATATAGGATCTAAACTTATCACAAGCAAATACAACTGCTAAAAATTCCTTTTCAGTAGTAGCATAATTTCTCTGGGCACTGTCTAGAGTTTTACTAGCATAATGAATAACATTTAATTTCTTATCAACTCTTTGTCGTAGAACAGCACCAACAACATAATCACTAGCATCGCACATAATTTCAAAGGGTAAATTCCAATCAGGTGGCTGAACAATAGCTGCGGAAATCAAGGCTTTCTTAAGTATTTAAAATGCTTCTACACAATCATAATAAAAAACAAAAGGAACATCTTTTCGCAAGAGATTAGTGAGAGGCCTAGAAATTTTAGAGAAGTCTTTAATAAACTGTCGGAGAAATGACACCATGGGATCCCGTGGATCCCTTCTACGGTTTGGCAGGGAAGAGCAGTGCACAGAGAGAAGATCTAGCGATCAACATAAGAGATTTTTACCCAGGTTCGGGCCGCTGAGAAGCGTAAAACCCCAGTCCTGCTTGTAGTGTATTTAGTGTTCTTGAGCTCCGGCTAGCTGCTACGTATGCAAACTGGGCAGGAAAGTCCAAAAGTCCCCTCCTGTATCGCTTTGGGCCTCCTTTTATAGCAAAGGGGCGATCACAGTGGCGTACAGGCACACAGGAGGTGTAAAGTGCTACAGTGCACGTGCTTATCACTGACGTCTTAGGACAAACGCATTAAATGTGCTGGCGACGTGACCCTAACTTTATCGGGGAAGGAAATAGAGCCCGCCCGTCCGTCGCCACCTCACCCTGTCTTGACACACATCCAGGATGATGAGGCATGCAATGCCAAGCTGTCTGGCTAGCCGCTGTGCTGGAGCGGTGGTAGGATCTTCACGAAGATCTGCATGTCGCCACGCAGGCGCTTGCCAGGCTGGCAGGTTAGTTGCTGCGCTGAAGTAGTGGTAGGGTGGCGAAACCTTGCCGCGGCCTCGTAAACGTCCCTGGCAAGAATCTTGCCGGGGCCTTTGCCTTTTGGTATTCACAAAGATCTGTATGCCACCAGTCTTCACAAAGAACTGCATGCCACCACGCAGGCGCCCCTGGGTCTTGGTCTTGACATTGTCGATGGTGTCAGAGCTCTCAACCTCAAGGGTGGTGGTCTTGTTAGTGCTTCGCAAGCCATCCTGGCAAGGATCTTACCGGGGCCTCGCCAAACCACCCCGGCAAGGAACTTGCCGGGGGCTCAACTTGTCGTCTATTCTCTGATTACTGGCTTGGATGCCGTCTAGGTCGTCTCGTATTTGCTCCCAGCTGTCCCTGGCAGGCCTTGCCTCGGGTATGGCTGCAACTGCCCGTGCACAAGTACGGGGTACTAAAGGGCCCGAACTTTAGTGCACCGACAGGAGCCCCCGGGCCTGGGCCACACGCGAGTGCGAGGCGTCGTTGGGCCAGGCCCAAACAGTGCACGGGCACTCGTGGCAGGATTTAACTGTTGTAATCATTTCTTCTGTTGTGCTTCCCCATGATCCGTATTGAGTGCGCGACGTGGGGTGCGTGCGCGGAACGGTCGCAGCAGCAGCACGCCTGTGGAAACGCCTTCACATCGAACAGTAAAGAGGCAGCCCCGCGCCCTCCCCATAAAAAGAGGAATCCGCAGAGGTGCCACTCATTTACCCCTTGCCCATTCCAATCTAGGAATTGCTGTCGTCTTCCTCCTCGAGCCCGAAGCAGAGTCTCCTCATCCATCCGCCGCCCCTACGCTCCCACCATCTTTGCCCCCCTCCCCACTTCTCTCCAGTCTATCATGGCGCCTAAAGTGAGCAGGAGCAAGGAGGCGCTGAAGGCTGGCGAGGGGAAAGAGGTGCCGGAGAACGGGTTGGTGAAGATGCGGAGGGAGAACGTCGTCTTTGCTCCGACGCTCGATGCGCGCGGTCTAAGGGATCGGTACCAGTGTATGTGGGGGAGAGCGACGACGGGGCACCCTGCTACCCGCGTCATCCCAGCTTCTTGCGTCGAGCCCACCCTAGATAAATTCCCTTTCTTCGCTGATTACTTCTACTACGGGCTCTGCCCCCCATTTTCCGATTTCCTTAACGACATCATGTACACATTCGGCTTCCATATCTTGGTTTTACGCCGAATGCTATGGCATGTATGTCCACCTTCGCCCACCTGTGTGGGAACTTTACCGAGGTGGTCCCCAATACGACCCTCTTCCGCCAACACTTCGTTCCCCGCGTCTAGCCAGGAGGGGCCCTTTCTGGCTGCATCACCTGGATCCCAAGGGCCTTGACCAAGAAGACGTACCCAGACGGGGCCCACAAGGATAAGTGGGATGAATGGCGGGGAAAGTGGTGCTGGATCATGGAGGAAGATCCGCAGCCGTTCTGTATGCCCCGGCAAGCGAAGCTGTCCGCGGTGGCTGGGGTGACCTCGAGCCTGAAGACGGGAGGCTCACAGTTGCGACCACCAGAATCCATCGCCTCAAGGCTGGCAGGCTCACAATCGAGATGGTTGGTGTCGACCTCCTCCGCCGCCGCATCGCCCCTCTGCAGAACAAGGGGAGACTAGCTTGGGAATACCGGAACGCGGCAGATATCATGAGTCTGCGCCCTGGCCTGAACAACAATCTGACGGTCATGCAGCACGTGGCTCTTTGCCAAAAGTTGTTCCACCTCAAGGCCGACAGGCCGCTCAGGTTGCCGGCGGGCGTGATCCCCTTGTGCTACAACTCTGCCCTGATCTCCATCATCGCCATGATGCCGGTGTTTTACGCCCATGGCCTTGATCAGACCTGGGCCGAGCCAACTAAAGAGCGGGCACAAGAGTTCTTCGACAACTTGTGAGAGAGGGCCATCAGGGAAGAAACGAACCTCATCCGCCCCACCACCGACGAAGAGGTGGCGTATATTGCCAGCAAGGCGGAAGAGGCAGCCCTTGTCGAGGAGGCCGGCAGTGTTGGCTTCGTGGAAGACGAGGCCGATGTAGAGGTGGACTTTGCCGAGCGGGGGAGCCTGCCAAAGAGCACAGTGGCGCAGCTGCTGGCCGGGGGCTCACTTGTCGAAGAGACAGCCGAAGAAACAGCTGAAGAGACAGCTGAAGTGGAGCCCCCAGCCCCAAAGAAGAAACGTGTCCTTCGGCGGACCATCTCCGGTGAGCTAGTCCGTCAAGGAGGCAGCCGGCAAGGGGGCGCAGCGGCAAGAGGTCCAGCCACAACATGTGCGCCAGACGAGGCACACGGCCGCGGCAGCAAAAGAAGCACCAGCCGCCGCCTCCGCCACGGCCAAGCGGCCTAGGTCTCCATCTCCACCCGCTCGCACGGACACCATAGCAGAGGCTGACTTTGAGCTCTCCTCTTTTAGCCCGGGGAGGGAAAAGAGGCCAGAAGAAGAAGACAAGTAAGTGTCTTGCCGCTTTCTTCATCTCCTGAGTCCCTGTTTTGCTATCTTATCTTATTTGATCTTGTTTTGGCCTGTCCCCCCAGAGACACGGAAACATTGGCTCAGAGGATGGCGAAGAAGGCCAAGACCTCGATGGGCGACGAGCCCCTGGCAGGCACCTCGGGTGCGCGGGACACGATCACGATCAGCCCGGATTCCAGCCCACGACAAAACACCCAACCCAGCCCCCAGCATGAGCCCGTTACTCATTTCCCGCTAGCAAGCGTCGGGGTGTGTATCTTTACTGCTAACCTTGCCGGGTTTGCGGGAGAAGAACAGCAACAGGAGGAGCCGCTGAGGGCCACCCCCGACATGCCGCCTCCGTCAACCACACCACCCAGGGAGGGATCCTCGGCAAGGGCTTCCACCAACGAGCACACGCACGTGGAGGAAGAGCCGGTGAGCACAGGTGCCGACAGCTCCATACCGGCAATGAATGTTGCCAGGGAGGGGTCGCCTTCCCGGCGCTCGTCACAGGTATGCCACTTGCTTTCAGGCACTCGCCATTCTTGCTGTATGATTTTCCTTTCTTCTCTTTCTGCTTTGAGCTTCATCCTTATTTTCATCTTGTTTCTCCCCCTTGGCTTTCAGATCTCCCCTTGAGGGACCAGACGGACGTCGAAGCCATCATCGTGGAGACTGCCAAGGATACTGCCGCCAAGGTCACTGCTGACGAGGCTGCCAAGGACGCGCATGAAGAGGCCACCAAGGGGTCTGTCGGGGAGGCCGGCAAGGAGACCGGCGACCGAACCGACGACATTCCTGTCACGGGAGCGCCTAGCGCTGCATCGGCCCCGGAGCCCCCAGTTGCTAGGGGGATGGTGGTCGAGGACCAACCGTCAACATCCGAAGCCCCTCTTCAAGCAGATATCTGAAGGTTGGTGATAATCTGTTCGTCAGCATCCCGGGGACGGCAAGCACCGGAGCGCCAGCCGAGGAGGAGGCTTTCGACGAAGAAGTCATTGCCGCTGCCGGGCTCAAGGTTGTCGATGAGCCGAGCGCCAGCAGCAGCGGATCCAAAGAAGACCAGCTCCTCCAAGCCATGAGCGACAACCTCCAGAAGCTCCAGGCGCTCCACCGCACCCGAAAGGAGAAACTAGACTCCAGGGCCGCAGTTGTCGACGCAGTAGAGGCAGACCTCCAGAGGCGTGTCGAGCAGATGTAGGTCTGGTTCAACAAGGCCTGGCAAGAACTGAGGACTAGCCGGGAGCAACTGGGCCAACGTTGGGACGAGCTTCTTTTGAAGCAGTCTGACGTTGAGAAGGCACATGAGGAGGCTGCTCAACAGGCCGCCAAGGACGATGCCCAACTAAGGGAACGCCGCATCCTGCTCGACGCTCATGAAGAGGACCTTGCCGCTCACGAGGAGGCACTCGCCTCCAAGCTCCACGGCAAGGACGAAGAAGTTGAAAAGCTCGTCGCGCAACAGACCCAAGGGCTGGAGCAGGAGCACAAGAAAGCGCTTGACGGTCTGGTGTTGGACCATGCCGGCAAGCTGAAGGAAGCCATCGATGCCGTTGAAGCTGCAGAGGCCGCCAAGAACGAGCTCACCGGGAAGGTGGAGAAGCTGGAGGCGGATCTGGAGAAGCACGGTAAGGAGATCTCGACGCTCAAAAGCGACAGAGAGAAAAACATGTATAACTTGGCAGAGTTGCAAACCACCATCTCCGACAAGACCCAACAGCTCTCCTCCGCCAACAGCTCCATTGCCGATCTAAAACTGAAGCTGACCACTCTGGAGGAGTCCCTTGAGGGCAGCAGGGCTCGTGAGAAGACCCTGGCTAAGGACCTCCAGGAGGAGAAGCAACTTCTTGAGAGTGTTGCTGCCACCTACAACGATTATGTGAAAGGCGTGGGGATCTGGACTGAGCGCCTCATCAACGTCGCGGAGAGGCTCACCACATAGCTGTCCATCATGGGCCTGTCAAATTTTAGGTTTTCCCATGAGGAGAGGGTGACTCCGAGCGCCAGACTGACCATGTTCTTTGAGGCCCTCCTCGATGCCCTGAAGCTGCTCCACTCCAGCCGCGCAACCCAGCTAGCCAATGAATCCCGCAAGCTTTGCAGGGCCGTCCTTCTCAAGGTGCTCACCAAGGTGGCGTACTGGAACCCCGGCCTCGACCTCACCAACGTGCTTGAGAGCTTGCCAGAGGATGCGGACCGCAAGGCGCTTGAAGAGCTCATCGCGCCTATCGTCGATGTGGTGGACCAAGTCAAGAGGGTGGAAGGACAGTGCGGGGACTAGCCGCTTCGCTTCTCCTTGCCGCCACGAACTCGTACCCAAGACACTTTATCTTAAGTTACAACTGCGGCAACCATTGATGTAATATAACTTGTTGTGCTTTGGATGAACGCATGCTAGCTTTCTCGTATGATTTCTCTCTGTATTGTATATGCTCTATGCTTTATTGGAAAAAACTTGTCGGTGCACGCACCCTTGCTGCGAGCACTTTGACGAACGAATCCTTAGCAGCCTGCTGGGGGTGTCGCTGCCGGCTAGACGCCTTGCCACTCTTAGCGCAACCACTTGAACTATTGAGCGGACTCGAAAAAGAGCAAGGGCACAACCAATTATGACAAGGTTCCTCTGCCTACAGGTTTTCCATACAAGAACCGAAACCGTTCAAGAAAGATAACCTCATTTTTAAAAGAAATTCACTCAAGTTTTCACAACTTAGCTTTTCGCTGTTGTACTCTTTCCCGCAAGATGCCACTTAGAACATCGCCTGTTGGCGTCCATACTCCATACCATCATCGCCCCCGGCAAATTTGTATGCGAGGGAACCTTCTATCCTTTGAGAAAAAGAAAGAAGAGAAAACAAGAATATGGAACCTTGGCGGTTCATCAGTGCTTGTTGGAAACAATCATAGTACAGTATCCTGGACAGGCATGCATATAAATAAACATGGAAATCAACAAGAACTGTACATACTTAAAGTTTTTAAATTGCGCATAGGGTCTGCGCTTGGCTCTGTACATAGGGTTATATGCCTTGCCGACAAGGCTAGTACAGAAGGGGGTTGCCGGGGGACCCGGCAACCGCGCCTTAGGGGTAAAACTCGCGAAGATGTTCGATGTTCCAGGAGTTTCTCACTGGAATGCCATCTTCGATCTCCAGGCGGACTGCGCCGGGCCTGGTGACTCGTATTACCCGATAAGGGCCTTCCCACTTTGGCATAAACTTGTTGGAATTCTTGGTCGATTGAACGCGCCAAAGAAAAGGTCGCCTTCCTCAAGGGTTCAAGTGTGAACCTTGCAGCTATGGTAGCGGCGCAAGGCTTGCTGGTAGCGCACAGCTCGCACAGCAGCCTGAAGACGATCTTCCTCAAGGAGCGTGGCATCATCTTGCTGCAACTGCTCTTTCTCAAGCTCATCGTAAGCGAGCACACGAGGTGACCCGTATATGAGTTCCGTGGGGAGAACTTCTTCTGCCCTTTATACCAGGGAGAAGGGTGTCTGGCCGGTGGCTCGATTTGGTGTTGTCCTGATTGACCAAAGAATCGCCGGCAACTCATCAATCCAGCGTCTTCCTCACTTGTGTAGCCTATCAAAAGTTCTTGTCTTGAGACCCCGCAACACCTCAGCATTTGCCCTTTCCGCCTGGCCGTTGCTTCTTGGATGAACAACAGAAGCAAAACAGATTTTGCTACCAAGGTCTTGTATATACTACATGAAGGTGCGGCTCGTGACTGTGTGCCGTTGTCAGTGATGACTCTGTTTGGCACACCAAAACAGCAAACTAGTCCTTTGAAGAACTTGACGGCTGATTGTGTTGTCACCTTTCTCACTGCTTCCACTTCCGGCCACTTTGTGAACTTGTCGATTGTGACGTACAAGTACTCAAAGCCCACGATAGCACGGGGAAAAGGGCCCAGTATGTCGAGCCCCTAGACCGAAAATGGCCAGGAAAGAGGGATCGTTTGAAGAGCTTGAGTCGGCTGATGGAGTTTCTTTGAATGGAACTGGCACGCTTCACACTTGGTTAGTAGTGCAGTTCCATCCTGGAGAGCAGTGGGCCAAAACAAACCTTGCCGAAATTCCTTGCCGGCAAGAGCCCTTGATCCTATGTGAGAGCCACATATGCCTCCATGTATCTCTGCCAACAGCTCTAGTCCGTCCTCCTGAGGAATGCACTTCAATTTCACGCCATTTGATCTTTTTCTGTACATGACATCATCCACAAACTAGTACATGTTAGACCGGCGGGCTACTTTCTCCGCTTCTTCCTGTTCCTCTGGGAGTTCCCCTGTTTGGAGGAACTGAATGAGTTGTGCCCATGCTGGAGCCTGAGGCTCGATGGCAAGGACTAAAGGCATGTCTTCTGCCATGGGAGCAGTTGTCTCGACGGCAAGGACTTGAGGCCCTGCCGGAGCCTGTCGCCCCGGCGTCCCTGGCACCTTCCTTGCGGGCGGCTCCTGGGAGCTCAGCGGGAAAGTACTTGCTGGGGCTCAACTTTCTTCACTTATTCTGTCCTGCCGATGGTTCGACGGACGGCTGAGTTAGTTGGAGCACAAAAGTCCCCAGTTGAACAGGTAACTTGAGGGCAGCACGCTTCGACAGGTCGTCAGCAATGATGTTCTCTGCTCGAGGAACATACCCTGCTTGCAGACCGTCGAAACGCTCCTCCAATTTCCTCACTTCATCCATGTAAGCTTCCATCAGCGGGCTTTGATAATCTTTATTAACTTGTTTGACAACAAGCTGCGAATCACATCTGACGATGAGCTTCATAATTCCAAGGTCCGCCACGATCCTGAGACCGGCAAGCAGTCCCTCATACTCCATAGTGTTGTTTGTTGACATCTCCCGGGGAAAGTGCATCTGTACTACGTACTTGAGGTGCTCCCCAGTGGGTGCGACAAGTAGCACACAAGTACCGGTGCCTTGCAGTGAGAAGGCCCCATCAAAGTACATAATCCAGTCACGGCTTGTTTCCTTGCCGGGGAGAGTGGTCTCTTGAATTTCCTCGTCAGGCGTTGAGGTCCATTCCGCAATGAACTCCGCCAAGGCTCTACTCTGAATTGTTGAAGTGCTTTCAAACTTGAGACCAAAGATTGACAGTTCCAATGCCCACTCCACAATCCTTCCAGTTGCATCTGGGTTGTGCAAGATCCGTTGCAACGGGAAGCGAGTGATGACGGTGATCTCATGTGCCTGAAAATAGTGGCGCAGCTTCCTCGAGGCCATAAGGAGGCCAAAGAGCAACTTCTGCACACCAGAGTATCTTGATCTAGCCCCCTACAAGAGAGAACTGACAAAATAGACCGGGTGCTGCACCATCTTCTTCTTCTTCTGTATCACTTGACTTTCTTGCGCAGGTCCCGCCTTGTCGGCACCAGACTCTGCTGGGGAAGGCCCCAACTCGTCATCTGACGGCCTTGCCGCTACCGCTGTTTCTCCATCTACTTCTCTCTGCGCCACTAGCGCAGCACTGACCACTTGATTCGTTGCTGCTAGATATAGCAGCAACGGCTCTTGTGGCTTAGGCGCAACCAGTGTTGGCGTAGAGGAGAGGTATCTCTTCAAATCTTGCAGCACTACCTCCGCTTCCGGAGTCTATTTCATTGGACCTGCCTTTTTGAAGATCTTAAAAAAGGGCAGGGCACGCTCAGCAGATTTGGAGATGAACCTGCTCAAAGCAGCAACACATCCAACAAGTCGACGTACATCCTTCACTCGTCTTGGTGCTTTAATTTGCTCAATTGCCTCGATCTTGTCGGGGTTCGCCTCGATCCCACGCTGAGACACAAAGAACCGGAGAAGCTTGCCAGATGGGACGCCAAACACACACTTCTCAGGATTGAGCTTGAGATTGATCTTGCGCAAATTTGCAAATGTTTCTTCTAAATCTTGCACAAGTGTTGCCTTGTCCTTGGTTTGGACCACTATGTCATCCATATAAGCTTCCATATTTCTATGCAGTTGGGGCTCAAAACCGATCTGGACTGCTCTGGCAAACATCGAACCAGCGCTTTTCAACCCGAAAGGCATTTGTATAAAACAATACGTACCACATGGGGTGATAAACGCAGTTTTCTCTTCATCTTCCTTCGTCATGAAGATTTGGTGGTATCCGGAGTAGGCGTCAAGAAATGACAGCAAGTCGCAGCCGGTAGTGGAGTCCACGATCTGGTCGATGCGCGGCAAGGGGAAAGGATCCTATGGAGAGGCTTTATTGATATTTGTATAATCAATGCACAACCTCCATTTTCCATTCGCTTTGCGCACCACCACCGGCTTGGCCAACCATGTTGGGTGGAGCACTCCTCTGACCAAGCCTGCCGCTTCCAGCTTCCTAATCTCTTCAATGATAAACTCTTGCCGCTCCAAAGCTTGCTTCCCGACCTTCTGCTTAACGGGCCACGCATGAGGACAGACAACAAGATGGTGCTCAATCACCTCCCTGGGAACGCCGGGGATGTCAGATGCTTGCCATGCAAACACATCGACATTCGCCCGCAGGAAGGCGATGACCGCGCTTTCCTATTTGCTGTCGAGGGTGGAGCTTATAGTGAAAGCTCCGCCCGTGCCGTCCTCCTTGACGGGCACCTTCTTAGTTTCTGGTGGTGCTGCCTTAGATTTCTTGCTCTTGCCGGTGGAGCTCTCTGGCACTTCCTCGATAGGAACGCAGCACTCCGAGGAGGCGGCTTGCCAGAGTGGGTGCAAGAAGTCTTGCCGGTGCAAGGGGTCTTACCGATCTTCTTGCCCTCGGGAGCTCCAGTGGCAGGAGCAAGTGCCTTGGCAGCAGGTGCAGATGAGCGCGTCTTTCTTGTCGGAGCCGACAATGATGATGCTCATCGGGCAGGGCATCTTCAGTGTGTTGTAGGCGTAGTGTGATGCCGCCATAAACTTGGCCAGTGCTGGACGACCAAGGATCCCGTTATACGGCAACGGGATCTTGGCGACATCGAAAATGATCTTCTATGTCCTGTAGTTCAGCTCACCACCAAACGTGACTGGTAGTGTGATCTTACCCTTGGGCTGGCTTCTCCCCGGATTGATCCCTTGAAACGTGCCCGTCTCTTCGAGATCTCCATCAGGAATTTTCAACCTCTTGATCACTTTGGGCGAGATCAAGTTCAAACCGGCCCCACCGTCAACTAGCATTTTTGTCACCTTGAGGTTGTGAATTGTTGGTGAAACCAACAATGGCAAGCACCCGACCGCGGTTGTGCGATCAGGGTGATCCTCGGCATAAAAAATGATAGGCGTGTTGGACCATTTTAGTTGCTTCTGGGCATCGATCAACGGCTCTGTCGCATTAATCTCGTGCGCCCACTGTTTAAGTTGGCGGCGAGAAGAATGTAATGAGGCGCCACAATCAATGCACATAGCCTCTGTAGCTTTTTGAAACTCATGCTCGCTGGACTCGTCATCCTGTTCATGATCATCATGTCCTTCATTCTTATCGCGGCCTTGAGCAGGCCTCTCTGGTTGCTTCTCCTTGCCGCGGCGACCCCCTCGGCAACCATGCTTCTTGCCGGACCCCTCAGCACCATGCTGGCCCTTCTCCTTGTCTCACCTTTCATACTCAGCTTTCTGCCTTTCCACAAGCTGCTCAACTTGCCGGCAGTTCTGGAAGTCATGGCCCTTGGTGCGATGGATCTTGCAATATTGCTTCTCGGTGCCCTTTGGCTTGTCGGCAGCCGCCAAGGCCTGGCAGGCGGTGCACCCGGCAACCACCTTGGCGGGGTCGTCAACCTTGGCCTTCTTGGTGGTGCCGGGGTTGCTGGATTCCTCGACGGCAAGCACGATTTTTCCCTTCCGCTTCCTGTTGCGCCGTCGGCCCTTCTTTGTCGGGGCGACGACGTCTTCGTCTTCGGAGTCACTTCCCGCGTCGGCATCTTCACCATGGTACTTCCTTCCTTCTTCAGCACGAGCACATCTGTCGGCCAAAACATAAAGCTCGACAACATCCCTAACCTTGTTCATTGCCAGCTCTTCACGCATCTTGCGGTTGCGCACATTCTAGTGAAACGCACTGATGACAGCAACAGGATAAACATCTGGGATGTTGTACTGCACACGGCTGAATCTCTGTATGTACTTGCACAAGGATTCGCCGTCCTTCTGGGGGATGAGATGTAAATCACTCGCCTGGCCAGGAGCTTGGTCGCCTCTGGTAAAGGCGCCAACAAACTCGTGGCACAGATCCGACAAAAAGGAGATGGAATCTACTGGCAGGTGCATCAACCACGACCTGACGGTGGGCTTGAGCACCAACGGGAAGTAGTTGGCGAGCACCTTGCCGTCTCGAGCCATGACAGCTTGCATCGCGATGGTGTAAACACTCAGGAACTCGGACGGATGATTCTTGCCGTCGTATTTCTCTCGGACCTCTGGTTTGAACGTGCGGGAAGTGGGCCACTGTAACACCCCAAAAATTTGACCTTGTTTTACTAAGTAAAATTTTGCCAGGAAATTAAATTTTTATTTTTCTGGATTTCTCCTTTGATTTCAGAACCCCTCTTCTCTTTAATATTGTGGGTTTTTACCTTTAGTGGAAACTCTTCAAAAGTATTATTGGGCTTGTATGCCCTCTTTATAAAAACAATTCTTTATCAGTGGATTTATTTGCATAATTGTTTTTCATGAGCTTGATTCTTTTAAAATGATCTTTCATAAATTTGGAGCCCCTTTTTCACTGCAACCTTTTGATAAATACATTTAAAATTTTCACCAAAATTTGGGGAGGTCATGTGAGGCTTCCACATCACTTTTATGCAAAAATATCTTTGGGTTATTGGAGATTTTGAGCTCTACATCAATTTTTTTCAAATCTAGTGCAGTAGGTATTTTTGCACTACAACCTATTTAAATATTCTTCTAAAAATTCTTCCAAGGGTTTGGAGATGTCAGTAGATGCTCATAGTGCAACTTCATGCAAAAACCCAGTGTTGTTCTATGAAAGATTTGAGTGAATCATCTTCATTTCCATTCTGGTCCAGTTTGGTGATTTGTACTGCAACCCCATTTTATTTTGCTCTAGTACCCATGAGCTTTTTCCTACTTATAGTCCTCCCTACCAAACACTTAAGTCCAGGAGATTGGACCCATTAGAGTATGTTTAGTGCATGCAATGATAGCCTTTAGTTTCTGCCCAAAACTGGTTTTCTCAAAAGCTTGCACTAACAAGTTTCTGTTTTTGCCAAGGTCACCTTACCACCTCCTTGAGCTCCTAAAGAGACTAGGATCTGGAGATTTTGGCCACCCCAAGAGTTGCCTAGATGCCCATGGCATTCTGTCGAACACCCTGTGTGCAGGAACAGTTTTGGCATGTCTTCTAGTTTGCACTATGGACTTGAGCCCCTGACCCATCCAGCATGTCCACTAACCTCCTAGCTATTCCCTAACCCTGGCCTGTTGACTACCCGCATCACCCAAGCTCTCTAGAGCGCGCTGGCTTTTCGTCGAACACCTCGTGTGCATGCTCTGGGCACGGCCAGAGCGCGCGTTTTACACGTGCGTGTGCACGGGTCACCGCGTTGCACCCCTGGCCCTTGCTCGCCTGTAGAGCCGCGCCATGCACTCGCCCACTCACCAGAAACCTCCAAGCCTCCCTGGCGCCCGACAGCGCCGCCGTCAGAGCTCCCTTGGCGGCACGCCGGCGTCGGCAGCGGGCTCTGCCGTGGACGGCGCCGCCCAAACCACCCGCGCGCGCCAGCTGCCCCCTGTGAACAGCCCGAGCTCATCCACATGCTCGTCGGCACGCGCTCGTCGCCGCCATGACGCCCTGCAGCTACAGAATGGCGACTCGCCGTCGTTCTTATCCACCACCGCGGAGCCGGCCCCGTCGCGCCTATATAAGGAGGCCCCGAGCTCCTCCGAGCACTCAGGCAACCCCAGGACACCCCCATAGTACTCCCGCAGCCAGCAATCGATGGAGAAGGGCTTCCTTCCTAGTCTCCGGCCAGTTCGGCCGCCGCCGAGCTCCGGTGCCGTGCGTCGCAACCGGATCCTCCCCCGCCTATCCAATGCCACCAAACGTCTCCCCACAGTCTTGCGGAGCTGCCTAGCGCCTCAGCCTCGACCAAGGACCACCATAGCCCGAAGCCCTCTTTGCTCCCGAACCACCGTCCACCGCGGAGCTCGCCGCCGGTGACATCCTCCGTCCCCACCTGCCCAACGACCACTGGGAGGACCGCCCAGGTCTGGCGGGTCCATCCCTGCCCTCAGGTGCCCTCGAAGAGCCGCCGTTCGTCGACGGCGATCGCCGGAGGCCCGCCACCGTTCGGGCAGAGAGAGAGGAGGGAGGGAAGACCAGTCAAACCTGACCAGTGGGCCCCCTGGACCCACTATCAGCGACCCGCGTGCCCATCCACTCTGGTTAAGTGATGGCGCAAAATCCCGAGTACGTCTCCTCTGCTTCGAAAGCGTATTCTCCCCGAAGCGTTTTCTTTTTCTGATTTTATTAAAAACAGAACTTTGACTGATCTTTGACTGGCTATATCTTTTAAAATAAAACTCCAAATGAGTTGATTCTTTTTCCTACCTCCCTCAAATTTCATCTAGTTTATTTTAAGATTTATTTAAAAAATATTTGGGACAACTTTTTGTACTGTTTTTGAAATGTGTGTTATTTGAATATTTCTCAAAATAGGATTTTGGAGAAAAGGCAACCTTCAAAAAAATGCACCCCCACATGCATACACTTGAAGGCAAGCATTCTGAACCCTGGCATAATATTTTTGGATGTTGTTGATACGGTTACAACATCACCTTGACTTGGAGCATACGCTATTTTATGCGACGGTAAGATCATACGCATGAGTGCATAATGGAGATTTCTTTCTGTTATAAATGGATATGCTGGTGATAGTGATCATCCCCGTAAGCTTCTCATGCATGCCGGAAGGAAGTCGGGAAAGTCGCGGTCTTGGGTAGATGTGAGCTTGTCCCTAATTCCTCGTTGAGACGAGTATGTCCGGTATGGCATGGTGGGGCTTGATGAGTGTTAAGCTTATTTGTTATTGGAAATATTTTGTTATGCTAATCATGCAGGGAACACTTGAACCTCCTGAGTCGGCCTTAGATCGAGTCTTGTCCAGTAACCCCCACACTTGCTTCGTACTACCACTTGTCCCTGCCATAGGTAGGGTACGGTTCAGTAAGTTGTCAACCCCTTTCTAGCACACACCGTACAGAGAGGCCGTGATGAGGGTCCCATGGCCATGGATTAAAGCCAGTCATCCGGTCCGGGGGCATGGGTGTTTTGGTTGTAGCCGAAGGGGTAGCTCCCCTAGTTTGCGCGCGGTATAAATTTTGTGATCCCATGCTACGTCGAGGTTGTAGCCTCCCCACTTAGAGTTTCGCTTGACGGGTGTCGTGGGTGATTCCAGACACCGGTAAGTTAAGCTGGTGTGTGCAGGTCAGGCGTGTTTTCAATTAAAAGACCGTAGACGGAATTAGTCCCGATGGACTAAAGAAATCCGTTACCCGTGGGTAAAGAGTACACCCTCTGCAGAGATTATACATCTATTCGAATAGCCGTGTCCATGGTTAAGGACTACAGTCTGGGATGGGTCAAGTGTCGGTCTTAGTGTCGGTCTTCGGAGGAAAAACTGCTAAACCAGAACATTGATTATGAACTGTGAATTATGATCATTATTATTGTGAACTAACCATTTACTTTATTTGAACTATTGAGTATCCCTGGGACGGTTCTACCTCCTGGATATTCACTGCGATTATCCATTATAAGCCCTTTATGTGGTGTCGCTTAGACGCCCGACTGTGGCATGCTTGTTATTTCTTTTATTTATAAGCCCTTTATGTGGTGTCGCTTAGACGCCCGACTGTGGCATGCTTGTTATTTCTTTTATTTATAAGCCCTTTATGTGGTGTCGCTTAGACGCCCGACTGTGGCATGCTTGTTATTCCTTTTATTTATGAGCCCTTTATGTGGTGTCGCATAGACGCCCGACTGTGGCATGTTTGTTATTTCTTTTATTTATAAGCCCTTTATGTGGTGTCGCTCAGACGCCCGACTGCGGCATTGTTAATTTATTTGCACCCTTTTCGAGGAGTCATTTCAGACACTCGATCACTACACTCTATTTCTATATTGCATATTCATATTTTACCCGCATGCGTACATCATGTATTTCGTATATTTCGTGACAGACGTTATGGTCATAGAATATTTTCGGAGCATGATTACCCCTTGTTATATTATACCCGTGTTCTAAATGTTTGCGAGTACATTCAAACGTACTCACTGGCTTGTCCCTGGCTATTGTCTTGGCCAGATTTCTTGCGTGGAGAAGAGCGTTACGATGACAGCCCCGGAACCCATGTAAAGGTGATAGCAGCCTCGCGAAGATAGGAGTTATCCTGGTCAGCTGTTCTTGTGGGAAATGGAGTCCCATAGACGCAGATGAACCTCAAACCGCTTCCGCCATCAACCACTAGAAACCAAGTGTTGTACTCATAGGCCACAATGGTCTTGTACTACATATTTTGTACCTTGCTTGGAATTCTTGTATCAAGTTGGTGCCTCATCAGCTAACAGTAATCCTGGGGCTGGTGAGCACAAGGGCCATTTTCTAGAGAATTAATATCCCGAAAATCCGGTCCTGACAGCCACTAGAATCGGCATAGCTCACGGGTGAAAGCGGGACAGCCCACCTTGTAAGGTAAGTCACCAGAATCCCTCGGCGCAGGCCTGTCTATAGTGGGCCCTGCATGCCTATCAGATTGATGGCGCGCTTCCCGCCGCCGCTCGATGGTAGTTCGAGCGTCTTCTCTGACCCGTTCCCGAAGAACTTGACGTTGGTCGCGATGAGCTCGTGGATCAGAGGACGCGGTGTAGCCGTCATCACGGACAACGACCCGCCGAGCTGGCGACCATTGCTATCGTGGTGGACGGGAGTGCACCGTGGTTGCAGCACCTCCGACCCTTTCGCCGTCGGCATGCGCCGGTTCGATGGACCGACGCCGCGAAGGACCTGCCTCCTGGTGCCCATCTTTATTGGCGTGGCCAATAAGGCTCTGGATAGAAGTCCTCCACTCTTCTTGATTCTCTATAGCAGGAGGAAAATCAAGGAGTAGCTGCACTCGTGCCAACACTTCTGCTTGTGTAGGTGGCAGCGACAAGCGCGAGGAACGTGAGGTGCTCTGACTTCTAACTGCGTTAGAAGGAGCTCCATCGTGGTTCTACGGCCGTGCGCCATTTCCACCAGTATTGGCATGCATGCCGGCCCTGCGCATCTCGGGAATGATGCTGAGGGCTCTTTCTGCGGTGACGCTCGGGGTCACCAACGTCGCGGCGCTGCTCGTCGCGCACGACTTGGGAAGACCGCATCACGTGCGCCGGCGGGGGCGTCTTGGAGGTCGCCTTCCCACCCTTGGAGGTCACAGCGCCGCCCATAGGCAGCACGGCTTCGTCCTTGGATCCGGCGGTGCACAGGTGAGGGAGTCCTGGATTAAGGGGTCCTCAGGCGTCCGGGCTATGTGACGTGGGCCGGACTGATGGGCCGCGAAGATACAAGACAGAAGACTTCCTCCCATGTCCAGATGGGAGTCTCCTTTGCGTGGAAGGCAAGCTTGGCGTTCGGATATGAAGATTCCCTCCTCTGTAAACCGACTCTGTACAACCCTAGGCCCCTCCGGTGTCTATATAAACCGGAGGGTTTAGTCTGTAGGGGCGATCATAATCATACAGGCTAGACATCTAGGGTTTAGCCATTACGATCTTGAGGTAGATCAACTCTTGTAAACCCCTTATTCATCCAAGATAATCAAGCAGGAAGTAGGGTATTACCTCCATCAAGAGGGCCCGAACCTGGGTAAAATATCGTGTCCCTGTCTCCTGTTACCTTCGATCCTCAGACACACAGTTCGGGACCCCCTATCCGAGATCTGCCGGTTTTGACACCGACATTGGTGCTTTCATTGAGAGTTCCGTTGTGTCGTCGTTAGAAGGTTCGATGGCTCCGTTAGTCATCTACAACAATGCTGTCCCGAGGGAGGACTTTCTCCCCGACCAGATCTTTGTGTTCGGCGGCTTCGCACTGCGGCCAACTTGATTGGCCATCTAGAGCAGATGGACAGCTACGCCCCAGGTCACCAAATTAGTTTTGGAAATCTGGATTATGTCGCTGATATCTGTGGAGACTTGATCTTCCAAGGGTTTGCGACCCCAACCTCCGCTCTGGCCTTAGATCTGGAGCGCATCACCAGGTCTGAAGACGGGATTCTCGAGCCCGCTGGACTCTCTGCGGCTATTGAGCCTAGTATGGGAGAGCCGGAGGAAGTAGTGTCACTGGCAATCTTCATGAAGCCGGAATCTTCCCCGAACACTGGCTCCGAACCCTTGGAGTAAGCATCGTGTGAGCTTGGCCAAGGAGTTGCCTTCCCGCCGTACTCCACGGACTCTCCTCCCCCTGGCCAAACCTCGCCTTTAAGCGAGGCTCTGGACTTAATGCGATCCCTCATCATTACAGAGGGGCAACGTCCGAACTGCGCCCAGCCCGGACTAGGGGCTGAGAGCGGGGAATTTTACGTCCCACCCACCACCCACTTCATAGCCACTGTCGAGGACTTAACCAACATGCACGATTACGGTTCCGAAGACATCGACGACATGGACGACGATGCCGGAGAAGAGCATGCCCAAAACCCGCCGTTTACCGGATGCTGGACGGCCACCTCTTCGTATGACATGTACATGGTGGATACACGCAAAGAGGGTAACGGCGATAACGAGAAAAACCCAGTTGAGGATAAACCTCCTGAGATACAACCAAAGCACCGACATCAGCGGCGCCGCTCTAAATCACGCCGTGGAAAAGACAGCAATATCGGCACCGAAGACAGCAATACTCCGGACGACGCCGAAGACCAAGAAGACCCCGTCGAGCCAACCTCCGAACAGGACGATCGGGAAGATGGGAAAATTAGCTCTGATGAAGAGGCTATAAACGAAGACTCAGAGGATAGTAATTATCTTCCACTCTCCGAGGATGAGGTGAGCCTCGGCGACGAAGACTTTATCGTGCCTGAGGAACCCCTCGAACAGGAGCGCTTTAAGCGCCGGCTAATAGCCACTGCAAGCAGCCTGAAAAAGAAGCAGCGGCAACTTCAAGCTGATCAAGACCTGCTCAGCGACAGGTGGACTAATGTCCTGGCAGCCGAGGAATACGGCCTCGGGCGCCCAACCAAGAGTTACCCGAAGCGTAAGCTGCTACCTCAATTCGACGACAAGGTGCTGGAGCCCGTACCATCAGCGTGTAACGCGGCCGACCGACCACCACGTGGCCATGACAAAACGGCAACTCAAGCTGAACACCAGCCCATACTAACTCGCCGTAAAAGTAGAGACACAACAGCTCAGAGATATACGTATGACCTACGGCAGGACTTGGAAAATAGAGCAGGTCAGACCAGATCGATCTACGGATCGCGGGGGCATGCCCTGGTGCGCGAGGACGGCTCTCCAGCTGGGCGTGAGCAGCATAACCACGTCCGGGCCGAAAACCGCAGATGGACTCCATCCGAGCTGCATCGTGACTTGGCCCGATATAGAGGCGCCGCACACCCCCTCTGCTTCACAGTCGAAGAAATGGAGCATGAATTCCCGGAAGGGTTTAAACCCGTGAATATCGAATCATATGATGGAACAACAGACCCCGCAATATGGATTGAGGACTTTCTTCTCCATATTCATATGGCCCGTAGTGATGATCTTCATGCCATCAAATACCTCCTGCTAAAGCTCAAGGGACCAGCTCGACACTGGTTAAACAGCCTGCCAGAAAACTCCATTAGCAGCTGGGAGGACTTGGAAGACGCCTTCCGCGACAACTTCCAGGGTACATACGTCTGACCTCCGGATGCCGATGACTTAAGTCACGTAGTTCAACAGCTCGGAGAGTCGGCCAGGAAATTCTGGACTAGGTTCCTAATTAAAAAGAACCAGATTATCGACTGTCCGGATGCCGAAGCCCTAGCGGCCTTTAAGCACAGCATTCGCGACGAATGGCTCGCCCGACACCTTGGTCAAGAAAATCCAAGGTCCATGGCAGCCCTCATGGCACTTATGACCCGCTTTTGCGCGGGCGAAGATAGTTGGCTAGCCCGTAGCAGCAACAGTGCAAGCAAACCTGGCACCTCTGAAGCCAGAAATAGCAACAACAAGCCCCGACACAACAGGCACAAGCGTCGAAGCAATGGTGACAATACCGATGACACGGCGCAACGCCGGATTCAGTGGCTCGAAGTCCAGTCAGCGGAAGAAGCCATTTAAAAGAAGCAATCCGGGCTCATCCAGCTTGGACCGAATACTCGATCGACCATGTCAGATCCACGGCACCCCCGATAAACCCACCAATCATACCAACAAAAGCTGTTGGGTCTTTAAACAGGTCGGTAAGTTAAATACCGAGAATAAGGAGAAGGGGTCGCCAAGTGAGGACGATGACGAGGAGCCCCATCCACCAAACACAGGGGGACAGAAGAAATCCCCCTCCCCAAGTCAAAACGGTGAACATGATATACGCTACTCATATCCCCAAGAGGGAGCGCGAACGCGCGCTCAGGGACGTCTATGCGATAGAGCCAGTCGCCCCAAAATTCAATCCATGGTCATCCTACCCGATCACTTTCGATCGCAGGGACCATCCGACCAGTATCCGTCACGGCGGCTCAGCCGCACTGGTCCTCGACCCAATCATTAATGGATTCCACCTCACGCGAGTCCTCATGGACGGGGGCAGCAGCCTTAACCTGCTCTATCAGGACACAGTCCGTAAGATGGGCATCGATCCGGCAAGGATCAAGCCGACAAAAACTACCTTTAAAGGAGTAATACCAGGTGTAGAGGCCCGTTGCACGGGCTCAATCACATTGGAAGTTGCCTTCGGATCTCCGGACAACTTCCGAAGCGAAGACTTGATCTTTGACATCGTCCCCTTTCGCAGTGGCTATCACGCACAGCTCGGACGAACTGCATTTGCTCGCTTCAATGCGGTGCCACACTATGCCTATCTCAAACTTAAGATGCCCGGACCACGCGGTGTCATAACAGTCAACGGAAACATGGACTCCCTCCATACCGAGGAGCACAACGCGGCCCTCGCAGCAGAGATATAGGGCGGCCTTATCAAGCAGAACATCAAATCGACGGCCAAGCCCCCGGACACTATTAAACGAGTCCGGACTACTCCGCAAAATGACAGTCCAGCTTGTCAGGAGTTTTACTAGCAATTCGGCCTCCGTCTCAGCCCCGATCAAATTGCGGCGTATGTACCGCGTGTACATAACTACGCACTAAAAATACCATGGGCATAACTCGATCACGGTGAGGGAGTCCTGGACTAAGGGGTCCTCGGGCGTCCGGCCTGTTAACCATGGGCCGGACTGATGGGCTGTGAAGACATGAAGGCCGAAGACTATACCCGTGTCCGGACTGGACTCTACTTGGCGTAGAAGGCAAGCTTGGCGACCGACTATGAAGATTCCCTTTGATGTAACTGACTCCATGTAACCCTAGATCTCTCCGGTGTTTATATAAACCGGAGAACGTAGTCCGGATAGATATATTCCTTACCATATTCACATAGGCTAGACTTCTAGGGTTTAGCCATTACGATCTCGTGGTAGATCAACTCTTGTAACACCCATATTCATCAAGATCAATCAAGCAGGAAGTAGGGTATTACCTCCATAGAGAGGGCCCGAACCTGGGTAAACATCGTGTCCCCCGTCTCCTGTTACCATCGATCCTAGACGCACAGTTCGGGAGCCCCTACCCGAGATCCACCGGTTTTGACACCGACATTGGTGCTTTCATTGAGAGTTCCACTGTGTCGTCGGCAAAAGGGCTCGATGGCCCCTTTGATCATCAGTAATGACGTTGTCCAGGGAGAAACCTTCCTCCCTGGACAAATCTTCGTATTTGGCGGCTTTGTACTGCGGGCCAACTCGCTCGGCCGCCTGGAGCAGACCGACAGCTACGCCCCTAGCCATCAGGTCAGATTCGGAAGCTTGAACTACGTCGCGGACATCCGCGGAGACTTGATCTTCGACGGATTCGAGACCGTGGCCACCGCTCCCCTTCGCCCCGATGAGCATGGCCTAAACCTTTCATCGGGCCCCATCCAGGAGAAAGTTCCTGCAACAACTCTGGCCTTAGATCTGGAGCAGATCGAGTCATCCTAAGATGGGAAGCTCAACCCTATCACGGAGGCTGCTGATCCCGCGGCGTTGGAGCCGCATACAAATTTTACTTCATGTGGTATCTGTATCAACGGGACCCCGGACTCGCCTTCGGCGACGAGTTCCGAACCCTGCGAGTCCGCGGATACCGGACTCGATCGGTTATCGATCTTCAAGTTCAGCGCCGCAAACGTCTTCCAACACTCGCCCATGGGCGATGTGCTAAACTCACTAAAAACCTATCCCTGGCAGGCGACTCGCGGCCGAACTATGTTCGGTTCGAACTTACGGCGGATGATGGAGAATTTTGCTTCCCACCCGCCACCCACTTCATAGCCATTGTCGAAGACCCACCCAACACGCTTGACCCCCACTCCGAAAACATCGACGATATGGACAACGATGAAGGGCAAGGCCAGAGCTTACTATCCGCTAGAGGCGGGACGGCCACCTCCTGGTATGACGTGTGTATGGTAGACACACCCAACGACGATCTCGACGATGACAAGGAGGATCCAGTTGAGGATAAAACTCCTGGTATACAGTCCGAACACCGGCGCCCCCGGCGCCGCTCTCAGTCACGTCACTCAAGAGAAAACAACACTAGCGCGAGAGAAGACAACACTCCGGACAATGAAGACCCTGTCGAGGTAGAATCCGAACAGGAGGAACAGGAAAGCGGGCAAGACAACCCTCATGAACATGCCATATATGGAGACTCGGAGGATAGCAATTATCTCCCACTCTCCGAGGAAGAGGAGATCCTCGGCAACGAGGATTTTATCGTGCCTAAGGAACCTCTCGAGCAGGAGCGCTTTAAACGCCGGCTTATAGCCACTGCATGGAGCCTAAGGAAGAAGCAGCTGCAGCTTCAAGCAAGCCAAGATTTACTCAATGATAGATGGACCGAGGTCTTGGCCGCCGAAGAATACGGCCTTAGCGGCCCAGACAAAAGCCACCCCAAGATTAGGTGGCTCCCTCAATACGATGGCAGGGCGTTGGAGCCCACACCACCATCGAATAGTGCGGTGGGCTGACCACAGTTCGGTCTGGACAAAGCAGCTGCCCAAGCAGAGCACCATACCTACCCATCCGGTCGTCCAAGCAAGAATAAAGCAGCTCGGGGGAACACTCGCGACACCCAACAAGACCTGGAGGGTAGAACAGGACACACAAAATCAACACCCAGATCGCGGGGACATACCCCGACCAGTGACGACGGTTATCTATTCAGACACAACAGACCCGACCATGCCCGGTCCGAAAACCGTAAGCGGAGTCCGCCGGAGGTGCTTCACAGCGTGGCCCAACATAGAAGAGCCGCACACCCTCTCTGCTTCACTGACGAGGTAATGGAGCATGAATTCCCAGACGGGTTTTAACCCATTAACATCGAATCATATGATGGAACAACGGATCCCGCGGTATGGATTGAGGATTACCTCCTCCATATTCACATGGCTCGCGGAGACGACCTTCATGCCATTAAATACCTACCTCTCAAGCTCAAAGGGCCAGCTCGGTACTGGCTAAATAGTTTGCCAGAAAATTCTATTGGCAATTGGGAAGATTTGGAAGACGCCTTTCGGGACAACTTCCAAGGAACATATGTCCGGCCACCAGATGCCGATGACTTGAGTCACATTGTCCAGGAGCCCGGCGAGTCAGCCAGGCAGCTCTGGACTAGGTTCTTAGTCAAAATGAACCAAATTGTCGACTGTCCGGACGCGGAAGCCCTTGCGGCCTTCAAACATAGCGTCCAGGACGAATGGCTAACGCATCACCTCGGCCAGGAAGGACCTAAATCCATGACAGCCCTTACCGCTCTAATGACTCGCTTTTGCGCGAGAGAAGACAACTGGCTCGCTCGTAAAAGCAAGAACGCCAGCGACCCGGGCACTTCCGAAATCCGAGACGGCAACGGCAAGCCACGACGAACTGAACACAACCGTCGCAATAATAATGAAAGATTATGCGACACAGCGGTCAATGCCGGATTTCACAATCCGAAACCCGGTCAACGGAAGAAGCCATTAAAGGCAAACCAGGATGGACCATCCACCCTTGATAGGATATTGGACCGACCTTGTTAGATTCACGGTCACCCTGATAAGCCGGCCAATCATACCAACAGAAACTATTGGGTCTTCAAGCAGGCAGGCAAGCTTAACGCCGAGCACAAGGGGAGGAGTCCACCAGGCGATAAAGATGACGGAGCGGCTCGCCAATTGTCGTGGTTTTGTCACGACAGATGTCCTAAGGAAAGGACATAGTCGTGGAGCCATTGCGCGGGTTAGCTTAAAGGGGTTAAAGCGGACAAGGGACGCAGAGAGTTTATACTGGTTCGGCCCCTTGCGGTGAAGGTAAAAGCCTAATCCAGTTGTTGTGGAATTCCTAGGGTTTTGATGACCAGGGAGCGAATACGCTTTGCCTTAGTCTCGAGTTGTTGTCTGTTCTCCTGAACCGCCGCCGGGTCATCCCCTTATATACACGGGTTGATGCCTGTCGGTTTACAGAATCCCGAGGCCGGCTCATAAACGTGTTCGGCTTGGTATCTGCTCTTTCTATCTTACAACACAAGTTTACATACCCACACCGGTTTATGTCTACAGGCCTTGAACCGGCTTTGGGCCCCGGGCCTTCATAAAGCGTCACCGTCTTGTCTTCATGGGCTTCAGATATAGTGAACCACTATGGGGTTAACCCGGCCTCTCCTGGCCGGTTTACGCCCAGTGGTAATATCCCCAACATTAGGCCCCAGATTGATTTGAACTAGTTCATGTCAATCCTCAATACTTAAGAAAATTTCTTCTTCAGCACCTTCACATAGTCTTGTAAACCGCCGTGACGTCGCCTTCCAGGACCATGATAAATCGCCATGACGTCATCTATTATTAAAAACTGTGTATAACCCACCTTCATTAATGGGCCTCCGACAATCGAGGCAACAGAGCGGTCACATATCCCATTTTTTCGGGCTCCTCGATTCTCGCGCCTACCTTTTATCCATTCACTTTATAAATAAGGCCGAGGGGTCCCTTTCACCTTTCCCCCTCGTGCCTCTTCGCATCATCTTCTTCCTCGCGCCGACCGTCCTTCAAGCTCTGCCGCCGCCGTCGTCCTTCGCCTCTGCCTCAACGACGGCCGCTGCATCAACCTGACTGTACCAGAGAAACGTGACGATCCTCCGCTGCTTCCTCAGCACCAGTAAGTTCCTTCTTTCCTCACTCCAGATCCACCATTAGGGTTCGGTGTTCTTCATAGTTCTTCAAAGTTCTTGAAACTGTTCTTCCTTGTTCCTCTTCAGTAATACCAAAGGCTAGTTAGATCTGATTTCTCCAGCGCCCTTGTAGTTTAAACTCCTTTTTCCTTTGTTAGGGAATAAAACTCATCTGAACTTGCTGAACTCTTCAAACGCTTGAACTAGGTCAGAATATATTTTGATTTTCCAACGCACGGTAGATCTGAAATTACCATGTATCGCCGTGAAACTTGTTTTTCCTTCACTTACGCACCTTTAGACATATATCTTCAATACCAGATTAGGCGGGTTAACCTCATAGAAAAATGATGACCCAGTAGATACCATTAGTCCCCTATTGAACTGCAAATGCATTCGTCATTGTACTGCTTTATAGTTGTTCACTGTGTATCTTAAACCGGCAATAATCATGTTTCAGCTTCTCATTGCAATGGCCAAGCAAGTCTATGAATGCAACTGGGTTCCTTCCCGGGTCACGGAAGATCAGTTAAATAGATGCGTCACAACGGGCGCTTTGGCCAAGAAAGATGTCATCCACTGGAGGGCCCCTGGCCCGGCAAATCCTCCTACACCCAAGGACGGAGAGGTAGTCGTTTTTGTTGACCATCTGGGCCGAGGCTTTAGCCCTCCCGGTTCTAAATTCTTCCGAGATGTGCTGGCTAGTTTTCAAATCCGCCCTCAGGACATCAGTCCAAATTCTGTAACCAACATCTGCCACTTCCAAGTCTTCTGTGAAGCTTATCTGCAAGAGGAACCTACAGTTGAACTATTTAGGGATTTCTTTCACTTAAACCGTCGCACAGAGTTCACGGATGGACCCAATACTGAATTGGGCGGAATGTCGGTTCAGAAAAGGAAGGAAGTCACTTTCCCTCATCCCAAGCTCCATAGTCACCCCAAAGAGTGGAACCAAAACTGGTTTTATTGCAAGGATACATATCCAACTGATGAAAACCCCCTGCCGGGTTACCGCCCTGAACGCCTTAGCAACATGCATCCTTTTCCTCAGAGGTTAACAGCAAAGGAAAGGGCCATCTATGCCCCACAGCCATTGAAGCTTAGAGCCTTTATGGCAAACGGTTTAACATGTGTTGATTTTGCTCGTTGCTGGATCGGCTAGAGCATCCTACCCTTAAGCCGGCGCCCCGGCTTGATGTGTGAGTACACAGGGAGTTTGACCGACCCTCAATGGCACATTAATATTCAAGTGACAAAGGCTGAAATTACTGAGGCTGTCAAGAAAATGTTGAATGAACCGGAGGCCGTCTGCAGCCAAACCGGACTAAGTCCTTTCTGTACCTTCAACAAACCGCCATCTGTAAGAATTATATAACCTCCTTATCATAAGTTACTTCTTTCAAAATATTCTCTGAAAGTTTGCCTGATTTTGACAGGGTGATGATCCATTCTGGAATAAAAAACCACAAGATAAACCAGCAAAACCGCAAGACAAACCGGCCAAGCCAGTTCACCCAAAGACCAAGGTTATTAAAAAACCTGCCAAGAAAAGGACCACTGCATCCTCCGAGCCAAATGCTGATGACGATGTGGGTAACTCGGAATCAGAGGTAGAACTTGACTCTCTTGGTTCATTTTTCGTACACCTCATTGACAATGATTATTATCAGGACGACGCTGAAGGCAGTCACGCTGATGATGTAGAGGTAATCATTCTTTCCTCCGATTCAGATCCTCTACCAACATCAAAAATCTGTCGAGCAAACCGGAAAGTAAAATTTTCTCACCCCCTTGCTTACTTGGACCCAAACTTTCTTTTGAAGACGCAGCAGCACGAGGCTCGCCGCACAACCCGGCACAGCGGCCAGGTAGTTACCTCCGCCGGTTTACCGAACACTCCGGTTCGGAAACGCCGATCAGAGGTCTGTTATCCCCTTGACACTTCATGCCCCAAAGCGGGTTGTTTCCGCCAGCCTCTTAACCCGTCTGATTCAAATTATCAGGGTACTTCCCACTCATCTTCTGGCGAGTCGTCGGCCACAAAGCTTCCACCCCTCAAAACAGTTCTTGGGTGAGCTATACACTTTTTTTTATCCTTGATATGTTATTTTTATATACTGTACTGATCCTCATGTTTATTTTTCTTAGCGCCAAGCCCAGACCCAGCAAGAAGGCTCGGTTGAATAAACCGGCTGATGATAACGTGGCTGTTGAACCGGAAAAGACTCCAGATCCTGAAGAGACCGATGCTGACGCCATGCTTAATGACCCACCGCCTCAAGACCATGACTTCTTTGCTGAATAGGTGGAAGTTGACACCACAAGCCGTGCTGACCAGCCAAACAGCCCTATTTGAAATGATGACAAACCGGTCAGTCCAGTTAAAGATACTGACAAACCGCCAACTCCAGTAAAGGCTGCTGATGACAAAGATGATGATATTCTGATTACTGGCACTAGCCACACCACTCCTGGCAATCCTGTCGCTTTGTCAAAGCATATTGCCAAGAACGAGCTCTCTGCTATCGGCAAAGGCAAATGGAATGCCGATTTATCAAACTACACCCATCTCAATGTTCAAGACATTCACTCTGGCTTCTTGAACCGTCTGTATACCAGCCGTGACTATGAAGCTGGTTTGGTAAACTTGTTGAAGGAGCGATATGAGGTAACTACATAACTGTTTCTCTCTTACGTCCAATTGCAACTTATCAACTCCAGTAGCCCCCAAGTGACGGTTTATGATACCAGTGTGAACCGGGACTTAGTAATAACTTTATGTTTGCAAAACTGCATCTTTTTTCACTGGTGTAGCCCCCAAGGGCTGGTTTAACTTTATAAAGATGAACTGGGACTTTTAAAAGATTGCCCAGATCAGAACTTGGAGCAAACATGCATTAGCCCCCAAGTGCCAAGAGTAATACTTGTATTATGCTTGGTACTTTGTAGAAATTTCCGAGAACAAGCAAATATGCATTAGCCCCCAAGTATCAAGTGCATAACTTGTTATGTGCTTGGTACTTCAATCATGTAGCATCAACTCATTATACTTCTATCTGTTATAGGCTGAACTGAGCAAAAAGGAAGCTCAAACCGCTGATCTGCAAGAGAACATCAAATCCCAGCAAGCTGAAACCTCCAAGGCAAAGGATGAACTGACTAGCGCTTTAGCCGCTATGGAAAAGCTAAAGGAGGATTTCAACAAAGAGCGTGCGGATTGGAACACGGAAAAATCGGCTTTGCAGAAAAGAGCCGAGGACGCAGAAGCAGCTCTTAAACCGGTGGTAGATGAATTGACTGGCGTAAAGCGGCAGATACATGCCATGACTGCTGCTGTGTTTGGTAAGCATCCTTGCTTTATACTTTCAACATATCTTCCCATGTGTTGCCGGTTTACTGACATTTTGTAATGATGCAGGAACTCGCATTACTCATCTGGGCTCTGATGTACAGAAGAAACTGAAGGCCGCCTACACGCTGATAGAGCAATTGTATACCGGTGCGCAACGAATCATCTGCACCGCTTCTCACAATAAGCCGCCCCCGACGTTAATCAAGGATACCTTAGCCAGGCTATCTATGTTGCCTGCCCGGGTAGAAGAGCTAAAGAGATCTGCTGCAAGGGCTGGCACTTTGACTGCACTAACCCGGGCAAAAGCATGGCTGCCTGGTCTTGATCCGGCAGACGTCATTAAAGGCTACCCAAGCTTAAAAGAAGACGGATCAGAATTTTGCACTGATGATCTCCGCGCCATAAACCGGGAAGTTCGTTTACTGGCTTGTCAACTTGCTGAAGAAGCTGATCTGTCATTTTACCAGGCGAGTTATGACACCAGTAACAAACGGGTTGCTGCATCGACTCCTGAGGCTCAAAACATGATCCCTCCAATCCGTAAGCACACTTATGCCCCTGATATTGAACCGCCCACCCTTATAAGCGACGAAGAGGTGTTCCAAGCGTTAACTGGGATCGACTGGACAACTATTGACTTCCAGCCACTGGGTAGAGACGAAGAGGATGAACCGGTGCAAGATGATCCGCAGCCGTCAGGTCAAGCTAGTGACCAATCATAATCCGAAGGCCGGTTTAACCTTCCACGTGTTGCAACACGTATTTGAGAAAACAATTATCCTTTTGGGCACTGAGACGCCTTGTAATAGGCTAGTTAAAAACACTTGGTTTGTTATGCCTTCGTGCATATTTATCTGCAACTGATGCTTGCTAATCCGCCATGCTTAAGATATGATGTTCATAATTCATAGCAATTTACTCAAGCTATCCCTGTAGATAAAAAGCTTAAAGCGCCCTGGTAATTTACCACCGGGCGGGTCATAATGCCCAAATATATATATATATATATATATATATATATATATATATATATATATATATATATATATATATATATCCACGGTTTATAGCCAAAGTTATAAAAATATAACCAAATATGGAAATATGTGATACCTGTGACCTTGAGTCATAATGTTGGCTGACCAACTTTGTAGTGAGGGTAACAACCCTAATCCGGAGCATCAGTAACTCCTGTTATATGATGCCGGTTTACAATAAAACCGTTCCGTGTTGTGATAAACACTGGTTTATTCAATACTGGTGACTTTTAGTCGAAACCAGACCGGGCTGATAGTCTCTGGATTATAACTTGATCATGTACTAACAACATGGAGTTGACAGCCTAACCGGGTTGATGAACACCGGTTTAAAAACATCACAAATATTGTCAAAAGAGAGAAAAACTTAGCAAAAAGCAAATAAAAACCCTTGTAGTCGAGGGTTTTCATGGGCTGCCACGCCCCAAATTCGAGGCTTTTCATGGGCTGCCAGGCCACTGAGTTAAACCATTTTTGCAAAGCCTTTTAAGATGGTCCTCAATCCTTAACCAAACATCATTTTAACTTGACAAGTTCAGGGACTTATTAGAGTAACTTGTCATAGTTCGATGGGTCATACCATGTTTACCTGGGCGGAGTGACTTACTTAAAGAGGCAGGTTAACCCGGGGTTTTAGGTGTATACACCAGGCTTCCAACCCATGGCTTGATAGCCTATTACAAGTGTAGATTCTTTGTTCATTTTGACAGCAAAGAATCCCCAAGTAACATTTTGAGCTGTGCTCAGTGGGTGCCCATGTTTGAGTTGTTGTTTTATAACACTCTCTTTGGCCCCGGATTGATTTGGCATTGAGCCGATCAAGAGGTGTGACTATGGTTCAGATACGACCAAGCCCCCAAGTGATGTTGTGGCATTGCACCGATCAAGAGGTGTAGCTATGGTTCGGATACGACCAAGCCCCCAAGTGATATTGTATAAAGCTTTGATAAGCTGAATCAAGGGGTAAACCGGACGCCGCGTTATAAACAGAAACCACACATGATGTAAGAAAAACAACAGATACCCTACTTTAGCTGAGGTTCTGGTTTATTATATTGATCATAATATATACATTGTCATAATATGTACATAAGCAGAGCCTATGGCTCAAGTATAGTAGGGCCGAAGATGAGCAATATTCCATGGCCGGTTGGTCTCCTCCTCCGATTTACGTGAGTCTTTGCGCTCTCGAACATCGATTAGGTAGTATGACCCGTTGTGCAGATTCTTGCTGACCACAAAGGGTCCTTCCCAAGGGGGGGATAGCTTGTGCATATCCGTCTGATCCTGGATGAGTCGAAGCACCAAATCGCCTTCTTGAAATGTTCTGGTTCTAACCCGGCGGCTGTGCAGATCTTGTTGATAAATCGCCGAACGGGCTGCTGCCATTTCACGCTCCTCATCTAACAGGTCAAGAGCTTCCTGCCGTGCCTTCTCATTGTCAGCTTCGACATATGCCGCTACACGGGGTGAGTCATGACAGATGTCACTAGGAAGAACCGCTTCCGCTCCATAAACCATGAAGAACGTTGTGTACCCTGTCGATCTGTTGGGTGTGGTATTGATGCTCCATAACACAGAAGGTAACTCCTCAACCCAACAACCTGACGTCCGTTGCAAAGGAACCATAAGGTGGGGTTTGATGCCTCTCAAGATCTCTTGATTGGCCCTCTCCGCTTGACCATTGGACTGTGGGGTGAGCCACTGATGATACGTCAAGCCGGATGTGCTCACGTTGGCAGAACTCCTTCATGGCACCCTTTGATAGATTGGTACCATTGTCTGTTATAATGCTGTGTGGAAAGCCAAACCGGAAGATCACCTTTTTGATGAATTGAACCGCCGTAGCTGCATCACACTTACTGACTGGATCTGCCTCCACCCACTTCGTGAACTTATCAACCGCCACCAAAAGGTGGGTCTTCTTGTCCTTGGATCTCTTGAATGGCCCAACCATATCCAGCCCCCAAGTTGCAAACGGCCAAGTGATTGGAATCATCCTCAATTCTTGAGCCGGTACATGAGCACGTCGTGAGAATTTTTGACATCCATCACACCTTTTGACCAAGTCCTCGGCATTAGCATGAGCTGTTAACCAATAAACACCGTGACGAAACGCCTTGGCCACCAGAGACTTTGAACCGGCGTGGTGACCACAATCTCCTTCGTGGATCTCACGCAAAATTTCACGGCCTTCTTCAGGAGACACACAACGTTGAAATGCCCCTGTCACACTGCAACGATGCAATTCTCCATTGATAATAGTCATGGACTTGGACTGCCGGATTATCTGCCTGGCCAAAGTTTCATCCTCTGGTAACTCGCCCCGGTTCATATACGCCAAATATGGAACCGTCCAATCCGGAATAACATGAAGAGCCACCACCAACTGAGCTTCCGGATCAGGAATAGCCAAATCCTATTCACCAGGGAGCTTGACGGACGGATTATGCAACACATCCAGGAAAACATTAGGTGGAACCGGTTTACGTTGGGAACCCAAGCGGCTTAAAGCGTCTGCCGCTTCATTCTTCCGCCGGTCCACATGATCCACGTGATAACCTTTGAAGTGACCTAGAACAATATCCACCTCACGACGATATGCCGCCATGAGTGGGTCCTTGGAGTCCCAAGTGCCGGACACTTGTTGAGCCACCAGGTCCGAGTCACCGAAGCACTTAACTCGGCTTAGGTTCATCTCCTTAGCCATCCGAAGACCATGGAGTAAGGCCTCATATTCAGCTGCATTGTTAGTGCAAGGGAACATTAAACGGAGAACATAACAAAACTTATCACCTCGTGGGGAAGTTAATACGACTCCAGGCCCCGAGCCCTCCAATTGCTTGGACCCATCAAAATGAATAGTCCAATAAGTATGATCCGACTTCTCTTCTGGCGCTTGTAATTCTGTCCAATCATTGATGAAATCCACAAGTGCCTGAGATTTGATCGCCGTTCGGGGTATGTATTTCAACCCGTGAGGCCCGAGCTCAATAGCCCACTTAGCAATCCGGACAGTTGCTTCCCTGTTCTGGATTATATCCCCCAAAGGAGCAGAGCTGACCACCGTGATGGGATGACCTTGGAAATATTGCTTAAGCTTCCGGCTTGCCATGAAAACTCCATACACCAACTTCTGCCAATGCGGGTACCTATGCTTGGACTCAATAAGTACCTCACTGATATAGTAAACCGGCCGTTGAACCGGATATTCCTTTCCGGCCTCCTTGCGCTCCACTACAATAGCCACGCTAACAGCCCGGGCGTTAGCTGCCACATATAGCAACAATGGCTCTTTGTCAACCGGAGCAGCGAGAACCGGCGGATTAGCCAGCTGCCGCTTTAAGTCCTCAAATGCTTCATTAGCGGCATCACTCCAGACGAAGTTATCCGTTTTCTTCAGCATCTGTTACAAAGGGATGGCCTTCTCGCCAAGGCGACTGATAAACCGGCTCAACGCGGCAATCCGGCCTGCCAGGCGTTGAACATCATTGATACACTTCGGTTTGGCCAAAGAAGTGATGGCTTCTATCTTTTTCGGATTAGCTTCAATGCCCCTGTTAGACACCAAAAAGCCCAAGAGCTTGCCTGCCGGTACACCAAAAACACACTTGGCCGGGTTCAGAATCATTTTATAAACCCACAGGTTATCAAAGGTCTCTTTCAAGTCATCTATCAATGTCTCCTTCTATCTAGATTTTACCACAATATCATCCACATAAGCATGAACATTGCGGCTGATCTGATCATGAAGACAATTCTGCACACACCGCTGATAAGTCGCCTGGGCACACTTGAGCCCAAAGGGCATAGACACATAACAGAAGGCTCCAAAAGGAGTTATGAAGGCTGTCTTCTCCTGGTCCTTAATTGCCATTTTGATCTGATGATAACCAGAATATGCATCCAGAAAGCTCAAACGCTCGTAACCCGCCGTAGCATCAATGATTTGATCAATACGCGGGAGAGCAAAATCTGCTGGGCAAGCCTTGTTTAGATCTGTATAGTCCACACACATACGCCAAGTGCTATTCTTCTTAAGTACTAGCACCGGATTAGCCAACCACTCAGGATGAAACACCTCGACGATAAACCCAGCCGCCAAGAGTCTGGCAACTTCTTCTCCAATAGCCTTGCGTCTTTCTTCATTGAACCGGCGGAGAAATTGCTTGAATGGTTTATACTTGGGATCAACATCGAGAGTGTGCTCAGCAAGTTCTCTCGGTGCACCTAGCATGTCAGAAGGCTCCCATGCAAAGATGTCCCGATTCTCACGGATGAACTCGATGAGCACGCTTTCCTATTTTAGATCCAAGTTAGCGCTGATGCTAAACTGCTTGGATGAATCGCCAGGAACGAAATCAACAAGCTTAGTCTCATCAGCCGATTTAAACTTCAAAGCCGGTTCATGCTTTGTAGTCGGCTTTTTCAAAGAAGTCATATATGCCGGATCAACATTGTCCTTGTAGAACTTCAACTCTTCTGTTGCACAAACCGACTCAGCATATGCCGCATCACCTTCTTCACACTCCAAAGCGATCTTGCGGCTCCCATGCACTGTTATAGTTCTCTTGTGACCCGGCATCTTGAGCTGCAGATAAACATAACAAGGTTGTGCCATAAACTTAGCATAAGCTGGACGTCCAAACAGGGCATGATACAGGCTTTTGATTTTCACCACTTCGAAGGTCAATATTTCTGATCTCGAATCATGCTCATCTCCGAAAGCCACCTCCGGAGCTATTTTACCAACAGGATATGCTGATTTACCAGGCACCACACCATGGAACACCGTATTGGACGGTTTAAGATTTTTATCTGTTAACCCCATGCAATAGAAAGTTCCGTAATAAAGGATGTTGATACTACTCCCCCCATCCATGAGTACCTTAGTGAACTTATAACCTCCCACCTGAGGCGCCACCACCAATGCCAGATGACCCGGATTGTCAATCCAGGGTGGATGATCCTCTCTACTCCACACGATCAGCTGCTCAGACCAGCGCAAGTAACGGGGCACCGCCGGTTCAACGGAGTTTACTGCCCTCTTATGAAGCTTCTGATCGCGCTTGCACAAGCTGGTGGTGAAGACATGATACTGCCCACTATTCAACTGCTTTGGGTTGCTCTGATAACCCGACAGCTGCTGTTGCTGCTGATTGCCCTGGTGATTATAACCACCTTGGTTGCCTTGATTGCCTTGATTGTTATGTCCACCCTGATTACCGTGGAAGCCTGAACCAGAATTGCCTCCACCATAACCCGACCCATGAGATCCGGGGCCTGAACCGCCACCCGGTCCATGATCATACCGAAAGATATCAGAATTTTTGAAGTCCTGCATGATATAACAATCCTTCCAGAGGTGCGTGGACGGTTTCTCCTTCGTTCCGTGTTTTGGGCAAGGCTGGTTCAACAGATAAGACAGGCGGTCTGGGTTAGGACTTGGCCCTCCACCACGCTGGGGCGGCTTACCCTTACGCCGCTGACCCTTGTCCTGCGCATTGGTGTTAGCCACAAAATCCAGGCTGGCATCCGCTTTACGCTTACCATTACTTCAATGACCCGCCGGGTTATGCTGCTGCCCCTTGGTATTGCCGCTCTTCTTTCCCTTCCCTGTCTTGTCATCGTCGGACTCGGGATCCTTGGTACTATCAGAGTCGGCATACTTCACCAGACCAGCCATGAGAGTCCCCATGTCATTGCAGTGACGCTTGAGCCGTCCCAATTTCAACTTCAGTGGTGTAAACCGGCAATTGCCTTCTAACGTCAAAAATGCTGTATCAGCGTTGATGCGGTCTGATGAATGCAAGATTTGTGAAACCCGACGCACCCAATGGGTTGTTGATTCTCCTTCCTCTTGTACACAGGCATCCAAGTCCACAATCGACATAGGCTGCTTGCACATGTCTTTGAAATTTTGAATAAACCGGGCCCTCAGCTCGGCCCATGACCCAATGGAGTTAGCCGGCAAGTTTTTCAACCAAGTGCGAGCCGTTCCTTCGAACATCATGGTAAAGTATTTAGCACACGCCGCATCGTCCACATCCAGCATCTCCATTGCCATCTCATAACTTTTGACCCATGTCTCGGGGGATAAATCGGCGGTGTAATTCGGCACTTTGCGCGGGCCTTTGAAATCCTTGGGCAGGCGCACGTTGCGCAGCGCTGGGATGAGACACGGTACTCCCAAAGAGCTGGAAGTAACTCCTGGTTCCACCGATGTGGTTGGACGAACCGGAGTAAGTTGACGGGCCTCGTGCTGTGCTACTAACTCGGCCTCTCGACGAGCTCGAGCGCGATCCACCACATCCTGAGCATCACTCCACCACCCGTCGGGTTATGGCCACGGGGCGGATCATGGTTTCGCGCGTTGCTTGACACAGCCGGTTCATCCATACGCTTGCTGTAGCTCCGGCTTGGGCGGGGAGTAGAATGGATCCTCTCGCGACTATATGAATAAGCCTCCTGCTGAACCAAAGCTGTCTAAAGAAGCTCCCTAACCCGTCGTGTCTCTACTGCCACCGGAGACTCGCCTTCGATCGGGATGGCCGCCAGCCGTGAAGCGGCCGCGACAATGTTGTCCATTGGGTTAGAGTAATGACCCGGTGGTGTTGGGACATGTTGTGTCACAACGTTGTTCTGGTGAGGCGGATCCACCAAACGTGGCTGAACCGGCGCCCCCGCTCCAGGTGCCTCCGCCCAGTTTACCATCGGCGGATTACTAGTCCCTGCTCCTGGGGTATTAAAGAGGTTCCTAGCTTCATAAACCAGCGGTAGGCGAGATCGGTACCTCCTCTTCAGGACATCGTTCGACGCACTCTGATCCAGCATAAGCCGGTAAGCCCGTGCATCCAATGCGGCCCGTTCCGCAGCCATCCTGGTATCCTCAGCTGCCAAGTCGTCTTTGGCCTGGGTGATCTGATCTTTCACCTTCGCTATTTCCGCATTATGTGCATCCTGATCCGCCGGGTTAGCCTCCGCCATCAGCGTTGCCAAAGCTCAAATAAATCAGATAGAACCTGAGCCGGCGGTCGCACAGGGCCTCCTGCCCCGGTCGCTGCCGCTGCTATTGATCCAGAAATCATCGCCGCTGTGGTCGAAGAGTGGAGCGCTGGTTGTGTACCGGCCATGAAGATCGCAACCCGGTTCGGCAGATCAAAGGGGTCCGGAATACTGTCGCCAATGGAAGAACCCCCAATCCGGCCATCTTGCATTTGATACAACGACTCGGTCTCTCCGGTCGATGACTCGTCGCCGGAATAAACGACGGTTTCACCACCAGATTCCGATGTAACCTCAGATTCCCCTCCCAGGATGACTCCCACGAAGGCACGCTTCATGACAGGCTTAACCCGGGCAGATCTCGCACGCTGAGCCGTTTCGATGAGGTCGGTGCAGATGTCTGGCTCAGGGCCCGGTTTGCCGATCTTGCCAATGAAAACGTGTATGCCACCGAAGGGGACCCGGTACCCGTACTCGATTGAGCCGGCCTCGGGGACCCAGCCTGCATCGTCGATGTAGAGCTTGCCACGATGACTCTTGGTCATCCGGCCCACAGCGTAGCCCTTGAGTCCTTCGAAGCTGCCCTCTAAGAACTCGAAACCATTGTGCGATAGCCCCACGGTGGGCGCCAACTGTCGTGGTTTTGTCACGGCAGATGTCCTAAGGAAAGGACTTAGTCGTGGAGCCATCGCGCGGGTTAGCTTAAAGGGGTTAAAGCGGACAAGGGACGCAGAGAGTTTATACTGGTTCGGCCCCTTGCGGTGAAGGTAAAAGCCTAATCCAGTTGTTGTGGAATTGCTAGGGTTTCGATGACCAGGGAGCTAATACGCTTTGCCTGAGTCTCGAGTTGTTGTCTGTTCTCCTAAACCGCCGCTGGGTCGTCCCCTTATATACACGGGTTGACGCCCGTCGGTTTACAGAATCCCGAGGCCGGCTCATAAACGTGTCCGGCTCGGTATCTGCTCTTTCTATCTTACAACACAAGTTTACATACCCACACCGGTTTATGTCTACAGGCCTTGAACCAGCTTTGGGCCCTGGGCCTTCATAAAGCGTGACCGTCTTGTCTTCATGGGCTTCAGATATAGTGAACCACTATGGGGTTAACCCGGCCTCTCCTGGCCGGTTTACGCCCAGTGGTAATATCCCCAAAACCAGCCGAACACCAGGGGCCAGAAACAGTTTCCCTCCGAAGTTCGACCACTCCCGAAACGGAAATAGCAGTTCGGCTTCCGCCACCCACCCACTATACTGGCAAGATCTACACCACGCGTACATCACTACGCGCTCAAAATACCATGGGCATCGGCGGAAGCACAATACGGACAACCCTGCAAGCATTCCCGTAACGTTTTTTATCTGTTTTCCTTACTTTTCTTTATCATCTCTTAAAAACAGGCGACCATCAGGACAGCATCTACATCGGACTCTATTGGAGTTCGGATCCGTACACTCACCTAAGGGGCCACTTCCGTTAAGGATTCCCCTCCCCGAGGACGGGCAGCGCAGACGTGCGACGGGAGGTCCAAAATAAGTTTTTGTAGACCGCACTCGTTATTTTGAGCCTGTACTATGCCTTTTTCCTCCGTTCCCAACTCCAAGCATGTCAAATAGCCGGGTTGTGATTTTTTACTTTTTATATATATTTATCATTGGCATATTGCTCTACTCCCAGTAAACTTCATCCGAACTGATCTTCCATGCTCTTTCTACAATGAGTCCGGCCGTAACGGCTGCCTTACAAGATGCACCTCGGCATAACTTCCCAGGGGCCCGGTATGGGAACAAATGAGTCGCCAGTAAAAGCCCGAACAGCTCTATAGCGTACTTCGGCGTCGCAAGTTTGGCCTTATATGCATCAGCTCCGAATCATTGTCTTTGGTCAATAGTTGGGTTGCCCGGCTCCTGTGCTTGCTACCCTATGTTCCGCTCTATCGGCTAGGGTAGTAAAGGGAGAACTACTGCGATTGTGCCCTGGCCTAAACCGGATGAGCACCTCAGTAGAGAAAGCCGAAAACTGACTGTCATGATGCGGCGACAGCTGGTCAACCACTTGACGATTTATTCAAATCTTTAGCGATTCTCCGTTTCACATGAAGGATCCTTTTTAGATCAAAATATGTAAGGCACGATATTACAATACGCCATATACATACCAGGGGCTATGTCGTAGCCTCACGATAAAACTCCTATGGCTAAGTGAAAGTGTTAACACCCTATAGGCCGATTGCCTGGTTCGCCGCATTATCACCTCCTTTATGGACCAAGACGTTGGATAAAGAGTGATTAAATGCTTTTCTAAACACCCCCGTACTTCCTACGAGGGGGCTGAAGCCGACGACTGGAAAACTTTCAGATTATACTAAAACGGCCGCATAGGAGGAATTCAAGCTTTTGAGCAAAATATAAAAATAGATTAACCATAAAGTTGTCTGTTACAACCATTATACACATCACTCGAACATTATGTCTTTCGAGCATTGACCCTCTATCAAGCGGGCGGCCTCTAAGACGTCTTCAAAATAGTACTCTGGCTCATAATGGTCCTTGCCCTTGGGTGGACTCCTCGCCGCAACATCGATGGCCTTCATCTTTCCCCAAAATGTTTTAACTTGGGCAAAGGCCATCCGTGCACCCTCAATGCACGCCGACCGCTTCACAGCGTCGATATGTGGCACCACGTCAACAAGCCGCCGCACCAGGCCAAAATAACTACTCAGAATAGGCTCACTTGGCCACAACCGGATTATGATGTTCTTCATGGTGTCGCCGAATATCCTATGAAGCTCGGCCCACTGGGACATATGTTCATTCAGCAACAGAGGGCGCTTTGACGCGCCGAATTGTGACCAGAAAAGCTCCTCCGTTGCATACCCCTCTTGTGCGTGGTAAAACTGCGCCGCATCGGAAGAACTCTTCGGTAGGTCCAAAAATTTGTCCAGAGAACTCCATACTTGGTTAAGCTGAGCATAGTTCGGATCGCCGAACTTAGTCTGTAGCAAAAAGAGCTTGCCAGCCGCAATCTCCCCAGCTTGCCGAATCTCCTCACGGACCGCTCTAGATTCAGACCGCGCTTCTCTCGCCTGTCGTAAGGCCTTGTCAAGTTCAGCCGTTTTGGCTTCATTTTCCTTCTCAAGAAGTTTACAACGGCTAGCCGCATTCTCTAATTCGTGCGCAATGTTGGACATCTTCTCCTTGTCTTGGCGCCGTGCAGCTTGTTCGGCTTTCAACTCAGCCGATGCCTTTTCGGCAGCCGCATTACTAAACCGGGCCTGCTCCTTGGCCCGGGCTAGCTCCGCCCGAAGGGTCTCCACGCCGGCAGCACCATCTGCATTCATGCACATTTCATATAAAACTCTTTTTAGAGTCAGGCTCAAAATACAAGCACATTGGTGTAAGTAATGCTCGAAATATATACCTTGCGAGTCGTCAAGACGCCTGTTGATCAATGCAATGTCATCCTCCGCAATATCCAGCTTTCGCTGCAGTTCGGCCACCTCTGTATTTCGGGTAGCTGCAGGAGGGGAGGCAGCCTGTATTCATTGTTAAATCAAGGTTAGTACGTGAGCATATATTTTCGATCCTCCGATCGCTTCCTTTGGAAGGCAATCCGAGTCTCAGGGGCTACTGCATATACAACAGGCGCATTCTGTCAATAAAATTCCATTGACAAATTACATCACAAACCTCAAAACCCCTTAGAAGGCTCGTAAAGGCCTCGTTCAACCCGCTTTTCATGGATAAAACCTTTTCTACCACCGTAACCATTAAGGCACGATGCTCCTCCGAAACGGACGCTTATCGTAGCATGTCCGTCAGCGTTTCTGGCGCTCCTGGGTCTCCGGAAACCGCCGTCGGAGTACGGCGTTCCTTTGAAGGAATCCGCCCACTCGCCCCCAGAATCGTCTCCGGCTGTAAACCGGATAGTTCGGGCCGTCATGCTTGATTCCCGAACCCTGAGTGACAGAGGCACCACCTTCGGGTAATGCCTTCTTCGTTTCGTGCACTACTTGTCGGTCGGGAGGAGCCCCCCAGGACGATACCTCAAAATCATCCATCCTATTGGGCGAGGAGGCTGGAGAGGGCGTGTCACTCTCCATCATCTCTGGAAGAAGGTCTCCATAGGAGGAAGACGATTGAGAAACACCAGGCGTTAACCTGCAAGGACGTACATATGTCGGAGGATTACTTCAGTAATAAGAAAGGAATGAGGTATGATTAAAGTACCCTGCTGCACTTACGGTTTGGCCAGAGGTTCATCCTCATCATAAAGCTCTACATCAACATCGCTTGCCCGGCCCAAGCCGCCCGACGATGGCGTTTTCCCTTTCTTGGAAGGTCTCCCCTCCTGACCTTCAGAAGCGGCCCTCTTCTTGCCATGGAGGGCTTCCCCTGCACCTTTGACCTCAGACAAGAGGGTTTTGGTTTCCTCGAGCACAACGTCTAATTTATCCTTGGGGCGGAGGCCACCTTCGGCCTCCCTGTTCTCGCCCTCCTCCGCAGACACCTGGTACGGTGTCGGAGGCAGCATCCTCGTTAGCAGGGTGTTCGCAGAGTCTTCGGGAAGGGGTGCCGGACACCAGATCAACACCGCTTTCTTTATCCAGTCCTGTGTAGGGACGGATTGTTCAATATCTTGTCAAGCGATACTCGAATGGAGGGTATGCGGAGATTGAATACTTACCGAAGTGTCCGGATGATTGCAGTCGAGGCCAACATCTTCGGTGGTGTCCAGCCACTCCTCTCGCTCCCCGAAATATAATTTCCACATTCCTTCGTGCGTAGTGCCGAAGAAGTGATGAAGAGTCCGCCGCCCTTCTGGGTTAAACTCCCACATACGGAGAGACCGCCGCTGACATGGCAGGGTTCGGTGGACTAGCATTACTTGGACAACGTTCACAAGATCGATGCCCTTCTCGGTAAGGCTTCGGATGCGACTTTGCAGAGTCTGCACTTCATTGATGGATCCCCAGTTCAATCCCTTATTGATCGATGAAGCAAGCTGAACTGGAGGGCCGGGTCGGCACGCAGGTATAGCTGCCCACCTGGAGCCACGCGGCTCGTTGATATAAAACCACCCCTGATGCCATAGGTCGGAGGACTCGGCGAAAGATCCTTCAAACCAAACCGCGCTGGCAAGCTTGCCTATTACGACGCTGCCGCACTCTGCCTGCTCCTCCTCTGTCACTCGCGGCCTCACGTCAAAAGTCTTGAGCCACAAACCAAAGTGTGGAGGAGTCTGGAGGAAGGCCTCACACGTGATGATAAATGTTGAGATGAGAAGAACAGAGTTCGGGGCCAGATCGTGAAAATCTAGCCCATAGTAAAACATGAGCCCCCAGACGAAGGGGTTAAGTGCGGACCCTAACCCGTGGAGGAAGTGGGACACAAATACTACCCTCTCACCAGATTTGGGGGTGGGAATAACCTGCCCCTTTGCGGGAAGCCGATGAAGGATTTCTGGGGTCAGATACCTCGCCACGCGGAGCTTCGCAATATCCTCCTCCGTGACAGAAGAAGCCACCCACTGGCCTGAACGGCTGGACCCGGACATGATTGGGGCTGGTGGCGATTGGAACCCGAGGGCTAGAACTCGAGGTGGCTAGGGTTGAGGAAGAAGCAAGCACAGAAGAAAAAGACCAGTTTGGATCCCTATATAAAGACCCGGAATATTGAGTGTCTCCTCCCGGGTCTCGAAACTTACCTATCCTCAAAGAGTTGTACCCAGGGGGCGGTTGGGTTACCCACGCCTGCATTATTGAAAATCCCGTAAATAAGGGAACACGATCTCTGCCTCGACAAGACGTGCCAGTAAAACCGCGTCCCGAGACATGGGGCGACGTGCTAGCCAACTGTTGGAAATAATAGCCGGGCAGGCATGATGTGATGTCATAAACAGTTATCAGCAAGTTGGACTCGTGGAATATTGTATTCTCTGCAGTTATATGCACAGGTCCGGACATACTTACTACATCCGATGACTATTCTGGAGCTCGGAAGGAGGGAACCCGCCTTGCAATGCCGAAGACAATCTACGCGCCGGACTCCTCGTCATTGAAGCCAGGTTCAGGGGATACTGAGGGAGTCCTGGACTAAGGGGTGCTCGGGTGTCCGGCCTGTTAGCCATGGGCCGGACTGATGGGCTGTGAAGACATGAAGGCCGAAGACTATACCCGTGTCTGGACTGGACTCTACTTGGCCTAGAAGGCAAGCTTGGCGACCGACTATGAAGATTCCCTTTGATGTAACTGACTCCATGTAACCCTAGATCTCTCCGGTGTCTATATAAACCGGAGAACATAGTCCGGATAGATATATTCCTTACCATATTCACATAGGCTAGACTTCTAGGGTTTAGCCATTACGATCTCGTGGTAGATCAACTCTTGTAACACCCATATTCATCAAGATCAATCAAGCAGGAAGTAGGGTATTACCTCCATAGAGAGGGCCCGAACCTGGGTAAACATCGTGTCCCCTGTCTCATGTTACCATCGATCCTAGACACATAGTTCGGGACCCCCTACCCGAGATCCGCCGGTTTTGACACCGACACACAGTCCACAATACAACCCGACCTCATCTGGACACTCACACTTTCCCCTTCCTTTCCATCCTTTTCAGGTTTCTTTTCCACGGGTCCCTCACGAAGGCCTGATCGTCGATCCTTTCGAAGGATCACATACCAAGGAGGAAAGCAGCATAGACGTGTGGTAGAATATCAAGATGATCATCTTCACGATCACTTTACCTGTTTTCAGGACCCACACGCAGCTTCCCCTTAGTCTTGGCATGTTAAATAGCCCTGTTGCTTATCGCATTATTTGTACAAATACGCTTTGACGTATAAATCAGACAATAATGGAAACAGTTTCCGGCCCAATATATGTGGCACTGGTTTACTCCTTCATTATATTTCACTGTTTTTATCGATTGCACCCGTCCCCTTTGGTACGACTTAACTCGCCAGGGGCCCCATTGTGCTCCATACATTTACAACAAGTCCGAACACTTTTTACAGTATAATTCGGTGCCCCGAATATAGCATTATATGCATCAATTCCGAATCATGTCTTTGGTCAATAGTTGGGTTGTCCGGCTCCTGTGCTTGCTACCTTACGTTCCGTCTTATCGGCTAGGGTAGTAAAGGGAGAACTACTGCGATTGTGTTTCTGGTTTATCCGAATAAACACCTCAGTACAGAAAGCCAAAAACTGACTGTCATGATGCGGCGAGAGCTGGTCAGCTATTCGGTGGCTAAACATAAATCTCTTGCGATTTTTCCGGCATTATGCGACGGATCGGCCTCCACCCGATCAGGTGTCTACAGCGCCCTAGTCCGGATAAACAAATACTAACTAGGGGCTGCACCTACACTCCTATTGTCAAACTCCTATGGCTAAGTGAGGGTGATAAAGCCACATAGTGCGATTGCCTGGTTTACTGCACTAAACACCTCCTTCAAGGACCAAACTCTTGGGTCAAGTGTGTTTAGGTTCCAACCCGAACACCCCCGTACTACCTACGTGGGGGCTGAAGCCGACGACTGGCCAACTCTCAGATTTAATAAACGGCCGCACGGGAGGGAATATTTTCACACAACAACAAGCAATATATTACATATAGGCTTTGTTCCATAATACAGGACTGGATAACATTAATACATTCATTCAAATATAATGTCCTTCGCACACTGGCCCTCTACAATGCGGGATCCTTCCAGGACATCATCAAAATACCGCTCGGACGTGCGGTGCTCTTTGCCCGCAGGCGGTCCCTCGATCGCGAGCTTGACTGCGTTCATCTTTGCCCACTAGACCTTCACACGGGCGAAGGCCATCCGCGACCATCGATGCAGACCGACCGCTTTATGGCATCAAGCCGGGGGCAGGCATTGACCAGCCGCTTCACGAGCCCGAAGTGGCTGCTAGGCATGGCTTCGGCTGGCCATAGACAGATTATCAAATCCTTCATGGCCAATCCGGCCACCCTATGCAGTTCAGTCAGTTGTTTCAGCTGATCGCTGAGGGGCACCGGATGCTCTGGCGCAAGGTATTGCGATCAGAACAGCTTCTTTGTTGAGCTCCCCTCGTCGGCTCAGAAGAACTCCGCAGCATCAGCAACACTACGAGGCAGATCCGCAAACGCTCCTGGAGAACTCTAAATCCGGGTCAGTAAGAGGTACCTTTTCTTCTCAAACTTGCTCTGCATAATAAAGGCCTTACCCGCCAGAATTTTCTTGGCCTCTTGGATTTTCTGGAGGATGCCTTGGACTTCAACCCGGGCCTCCTGTGCGCTTTGGCGGGCCTTAGCAAGTTCGGACTCTTGCTCCGCAATCTTGCGCTCCAAGGACTCGCATTTCTCTACGGCGTCCTTGAGCTCCTGCTGAACCTCCCCGACCCTTGACTTGTGTTTTTTTGCGGGCGGCTCATTCCTTCTCCGTTTTCTTCTAGGCCTCGGTCAGCGCATTCTTGAGGGACTCCACCTCGGCCGCAGCTCCTATGAAATATCATGATAACATGATCAACACAAACAATTCATATCATTTTAGATCTGAATAGGGCATTGCATACCTTGCTTGTCCTCTAGTTGTTTTTTGACACGGCCGAGCTCTTCATCGGCCTGCTCCAGCCTCTGCTTCAGTTTGGAGACTTTGGCAGAATGGGAGGTCGCAGTCAGCATCGACGCCTGCTTATTCACATAGACACATATGTTTAGTCTCCTGCGAAAATTATTCGATCCTCTGCCCGGCCTTTCTTTTCGAACACCGGACAGAGTCTCAGGGGCTACTGTCTATACTACGGCATTCTTTTTGCATAATTCTGTCACATACCTCAAAGCCTATTAGAAGGCTGACGCAGGCTTCGGTCAGCCCGCTCTTAGCAGACTGAACCCTCTCAACCACCGTACCCATAAGGATACAGTGTTCTTCCACAATGGAAGCACCTTGAAGCGCTTCTAGTAAAGTATCCGGTGCCTTTGGGTGGACTAAGGTCACCGGCGGAATAGGTGCACCTCCTTCTTTCAAAGAAGGCTGCTTACCTGATTCCGGAGCCGTATGGGCCTCCGGAATAGTATTCAGCTGGGGGCCGAATTGGGTATGGCCCCTACACTACTAGAGAAAACCTTACTAGTGGCGCTGGTTTTTTACATAGCAGTAGCGCGGGCACCCGCGCTACTGCTAGGGTGCTACAGCTAATATTTAGCAGTAGCGCGTTTCTAAACAAGCGATGTAGCTAAAATACTTAGTTGTAGCGCCTCTTTCTCTACCAACGCTACTACTATCATCACATAGTAGTAGCGCCCTATTTTCTCCCCATGCTACAACTAGGTAAATAGAAATTAAAAATAAAAAAGGAGTCAGATGCAATATTCATGGAAATCAAGACAAGTCCAGTGCAAATAAACTAAGTTCGCAGAACCATCTCACAAGCATTAACGACAATACCACATTTAATATAACCACACAATCTCACAAACTCATATATAGTAGTCAACAATGCATGGATAGATCATAGTTGATAAGTCTACTAGGCAGTCATACTAGGATATATATGGTTCAGCAGCCACACGCATGCATGGATAGATCTCACAAGCATATGTAGTTCTAGATGATATCGATGACGACCATCATCCTCAAGCCTGGGCGGTGGGTGTTCCTGATAGTAATTAGGATTGCCTATCCAACATGAAGATTCTTGCCGACGAGGAAGCTCTTCCACCCAACCGAGTTGAAGTGTGTGCGACCGTCCGTGTCCACGCCATACGCACAAGTGGTGACGGAGCCCCTCGCGGTAAGGCATATTCCAGCAGAGCCTTCTTCATCAGGCTTGATACCACAACTCTCAGATAGGCTCTTTGGCAATTTCTGAATAAGAAAAACATATCAATTAATAAGTAGCCTTGCACATTCTACACTATCAAAAGACAGTACTACATTTCTACACTAAGTATAACAATAAAGCATATATATCATCCGATTCACTAAGCATATAAGATTCACTAAGCATATATATCATCGGATTCACTAAGCATATAGATCATTGGATTTACTAAGCATATAAGATTCACTAAGCATATAAGATTCACTAAGCATTTAAGATTCACTAAGCATATAAGATTCACTAAGCATATATATCATTGGACTCTACACTAAGTATAACAATAAAGCATATCATCGAATTACTACAGTAAATGCAACATACCATGATATGCCGATCAACCATGGTACTTGTCAGGCGGGTCATGAATGGCACCCCGACGAAGTCAGCACGTGGCGGAATGATGTCCCATAGATTGCACACCTCCTCCTCGCTCAACCTCATTCTTTGAGCAACGATGGCTTCACCAAGTGGGTCGTCATCATCCTCATCATCCTCATCATCTTCTGCTTTGTTGACATAAATCACAGCCAACTTGGGTCTTTCTGCTCTGAAGGAGAAGCTGATCAACTCACCACCGGTGATACGCATGTGGGCGATGAAACAGACACATCCATCTCCTCCCACCTGCGTCATATTTCGTCCTTTCTCGACCTCCATAGTGTAGGGCCCCCCAGGAGCCTCAAAAGTCACAGAGTCTCCGGTCAGCTTGTTGAATTCTGACCTCACATTGCATGGGATGATCTGTGTGCAAAAAGCAAAATGATATATACACGATGCATTAATGCCAATAACACTAAAAACAAAATAGTGGTTACTAGTTTCATATAATTTATTACCACCGCATGAAGAAAACTCAACTGGTAGTAGATGCCGAACAGCGTGCCAGTTGCAAGGCTGCTGACGCACCTTGACTTGCACCGTCGGCTTGGTGGTGGTGGTGGTGGTGGCGTCATTTCCCTAAAATTGGCTAGAATTTGACAGATTTTGAATAATATACAAAGGAAAATAGGAAACATCAGGTTCACACCATAGAGAATACACAACAGGTTCACATGGCAAACAAAATGACAACTAAATTGTAGTTAAGTTCAGACAGTCATAACCTAATAGAGATCATGTAACCCAAACAGTGCCTAATAATAAGATAAATGGCATATTGCCATTATTGCGCAAGCAGACAAGCAAAAGTAGTTCAAAAATAGCCAAATTCTGGCCAAATTTTTGACCATGGAGCCTCGAGCCTCTGTGAATTCAAATTACATATAACATTTGTACATGAACATGTACATCTAAACTTTTCTTTTTTCTTTTTTCACATTTGCAAAACCATTTTGAGCGTGTAAGAGCAAATGCTCCCTAGAGCCGAATTGGATATCTGGTGGCTACCTATAAAAGGGGCAATGCAAGTGTCCATGCTCACTCAACTAACAACCCAAGTAATTACAATTAATTAAGAATCAAAGTACCAACCCCTGAATCATGAAAGGCCAGCACACTACAAGTGCTCACTTGACTTAATAGCCCATAAAAGCATATACGAACAACACTTCAAGTGTGCAAGCCAAATCCTAAGATCTAGTAACATATAAGATGATATGTGATACTAATTAATAGTTGAATCTAGAGATGCATATGTGATACTAATCCTATTAATCCATATGTGATACTAATTAACAGTAGGATAGTGGGTCAGCAAGGGGAGTGGGGAGGCGGCCGGCGACAGAGGGGGCGGCGAGAGGGGGGAGGAGCGCCACATAGGGGCGGCGAGAGGGGGCAGGAGCGTTGCTTAGGGGAGGACGAGCGTTACCTGCGGTGGCGGTGGCACGCATGGTGGCTGGGGTGCTGCCGCGGCAGCGCTGTCGGCTCGGGTGAGGCGGGGAACCCTAACCGCGGAGGCGTCGTCGGGCGGAGGGAGAGGATCGATGTGAGAGCGAGAGGGGTGTGGGGGGGTTCTTTTTGCTTTTTGTGTAGTAGTAGCGCTGCGTACGTGCCGGCGCTACTGCTAAGCCCACTAGCTGTAGCGCCTGTTCAAAGCAAATGCTACAGCTAAGTGGGCTACCATTTTTGCCCTGCGGCCCACGTAACAGCAGCGCGGCCCAAGCTAACAAACGCTCTATTATTAAGTAGCAATAGCGCGTTCTTTACCAGGCGCCACTGGTACATACTAGTAGCATGGGGTATATAACCCACGCCACGCTAAATGTCAACCTATAAGCATTTTCCTAGTAGTGCTATCGCCAGTTACCAGGGGGGTCTGTTCCCCCATGTGTCCGACGGCCGGGGTATCACCCTCTGGCGCCACTTGGACGGCCTCCTGTACCTCTCCCTGGCCTGGGAGGGTCCTTCGGGACAACACTTCGGCGTCGTCTGTAGTCTTGGGGGACGAGGCCGGCGGAGGCGATTCGCTGTCCATCACATTTGGATCCAGCGAATTCCCCAAAGATGAGGATCGCTAGGGGTGGGCGTGAGCCGGACTGCAACACATGATTCAACATGTTAAAACCACGAAGTAAAGGAGCTGGATATATTGTGCATAAGTGCCTTTGAGTACTTACGATTCGGCCAGGGGCTTCTTCCCGGGACGCCATTCAGAGCTACTATCGGTGTCCAATGCGGAATTATCCGCAAGGGAGACCTTCCCTTTCTTGGACGCCTCCACCTCTGCCTCCAGATCCGTGGAGGCCGCCCTTTTATTCCTTCCCCCTCGGGGGGAGAATTGCTTTCTTCCTCCTCCTCGTCGTTCTCGGCGGGGGAGGAGTGGGTTTCGACGTCTTCGGACATTGCGTCCGAAGTGCCTTTACGGGGCAGGCCGCTTCTTGCCTCTTGGCCCTTCTTCTTGGACTTCTTCTCCGGCGCCTTGTAGGGCGCCGGAACCAGCATCTTCGTCAGAAGTGGGATAGCTGGGTTTTCAGGCAGTGGAGCCGGACAGTCGATCCGCTCCACCTTCTTTATCCAGCCCTGAAAAGACAAATGGAGAAGCTTGGACATCTTCCTTGAATGCACGGGTAGAGGATACACCTCGAAATATGAAGAACGTACCGGACTAGCTGGATGAGTCAGGTCATAGCCGCGGTCCTCGGTCGTCTTCGGCCACGACTGGTTGGCCTTGGAAAGCACCTTCCAGATACCTTCGTGCGTGGCGCCGAAGAATTGTTGCAGGGTCTGGTGCTTGGCCGGATCGAACTCCCACAGATGGCAAGTCCAGCTTTGGCAAGGAAGGATCCGGCGAAAAAGAATCACCTAGATCACATTGACGAGCTTGATGTTCTTGTCCACCATGCTCTTAATGCGCGTCTGCAGCGCTAACACCTTGTCCGATGACGCCCAGTCTAGGCCCTTGTTTAGCCAGGAGGTAAGCCGCATTGGGGGCCCGGACTTGAATTTGGGAGCCGCGGACCAGGTGGTGTCGCGGGGCTCTGTGATGTAGAACCACTACTGTTGCTACCCTTTGACGGTCTCCACAAAGGTGTCTGTGGGCCATGTGACGTTGGACGGATTGCTCACCATGGCGCCTCCGCACTCTGCATGTTGACCATCCACCACTTTCGGCTTCACATTGAAGATCTTTAGCCATAATCCGAAGTGGGGTGGGGTGCGGAGGAAGGCCTCGCACACGACAATGAATGCTGAGGAAAGAATTTGGGGCTAGATCGTGGAAATCTAGCCCGTAGTAGAACATGAGTCCGCGGACGAAGGGGTGGATAGGAAATCCTAACCCGCGGATGAAGTGGGGGATGAATACCACCCTCTCGTTGGGCTCCGAGGTGGGGACGATCTGCCCCTTGGCCGGAAGCCGGTGGGTGATTTCCTGGGCCAAGTACCCCGTGTCCCGGAGCTCCGTGATGTTCTCCTCCGTGACCGAGGAGGCCATCCACTTGCCCTGCGCTCCAGGTCCGGACATGGTCGGAGTGCTTTTTGGGGGCGGAAAGCATGGAAGCTTGGGTGCTGGAGCTCGAGAGCGGATGGGCAAAGAGGAAGAAGGCGTGTGTGAAAGAGTGGGTCCTTATCCTCTTATAAAGGCAGCGAATATCAAGCGCCTCCCCACTCGCCTTAAAACTCGCCTATTCCCCAAGGGTCGTGCGGACGACGCAGTTGGATTACCCACACCCGCATTGATGGGAATCCCTTGATAAGGGGACACGATCTCTGCTTCGACAAGACGTGCCAATGAAAACCGCATCTCGAAACGTGGAGCAGGAGGCTAAAAAAACGGTTTGAAATAATAACCGGGCAGGGACGTAACGTCTCGCTGCAAAAGTTGTCAGTAGGTGGGACTTGTTAAATATTATAATCTTTGCGGCTGTGTGTGGTGCCTGTCCTACAGAGCAGGACACGTTTTCTGTGTCAAAGGACTACTTTGAAGTATTCGGAGGAGGAACCCGCCTTGCAATGCCGAAGACAATCTGCGCGCCGGACACATCGTCATTGAAGCCTGGATTAAGGGGCTCCTCGGGCGTCCGGGCTATGTGACGTGGGCCGGACTAATGGGCCGCGAAGATACAAGACAGAAGACTTCCTCCCGTGTCCAGATGGGACTCTCCTTTGCATGGAAGGCAAGCTAGGCATTCGGATGTGAAGATTCCCTCCTCTGTAAACTGACTCTGTACAACCCTAGGCCCCTCCGGTGTCTATATAAACCAGAGGGTTTACTCTGTAGGGGCGATCATAATCATACAGGCTAGACATCTAGGGTTTAGCCATTATGATCTCGAGGTAGATCAACTCTTGTAAGCCCCTTATTCATCCAAGATAATCAAGCAAGAATTAGGGTATTACCTCCATCAAGAGGGCCCGAACCTGGGTAAAACATCGTGTCCCTATCTCCTGTTACCTTCGATCCTCAAACGCACAGTTCGGGACCCCCTACCTGAGATCTGCCGGTTTTGACACCGACAGCGGGTCGTCATCGCGGCCGCGAACGATACCGCTCTCCAGGCTCTGGTCGCCAGAACGTTGTGGATGCTCGTGATGTCCACCTCCGCCGCTGTCCGCGTCTACCCCGTCGCCTGTCCATGTCAGTACGGGCAGATCGACCGCAAAAGAACCGATCGCCGTGATCACCTTCTTCTTGGGAGACATGGTGATCAAGAAACTGACGCGCTAACTGCTAGATCAAGTTTGCACAACCTATACCCCCTACCTGGCGCGCCAAAGATGTCAGGGAAATGACACCTATGGGATCCCGTGGATCCCTTCTACGGTTTGACAGGGAAGAGGAGTGCACAAAGAGCAGATCTAGCGATCAACACGAGGGATTTTTACCTAGGTTCGGGCCGCTGAGAAGCGTAAAATCCTAGTCCTGCTTGTAGTGTATTTAGTGTTCTTGAGCTTCGGCTAGCTGCTACGCATGCAAACTGGGCCGGAAAGTCCAAAAGTCCCCTCCCGTATCGCCTTGGGCCTCCTTTTATAGAAAAGGGACGACCACAGTGGTGTACAGGCACACATGAGGTGTAAAGTGCTACAGTGCATGTGCTTATCACTGACGTCTTAGGACTAATGCATTAAATGCGCTGGTTACGTGCCCCTAACTTTATCGGGGATGGAAATAGAGCCTGTCCCGTCCGTCACCGCCTCACCCCGTCTTGACACGCATCCAGGATGACGAGGCATGCAATGACAAGCTGACTGGCTAGCCGCTGCGCTGGAGCGGTGGTAGGATCTTCATGAAGATCTGCATGCCGCCACGCAGGTGCTTGCCAGGCTTGCAGGTTAGTTGCTGCGCTGGAGTAGTGGTAGGGTAGCGAAACCTTGCCGTGTGCGAGCCTTGCCACGACCTCGCAAACGTGCCCGGCAAGAATCTTGCCGGGGCCTTTGCCTTCTGGTCTTCACAAAGATCGTATGCCACCAGTCTTCACAAAGATCTGCATGCCACCACGCAGGCGCCCCTGGGTCTTGGTGTTGACATTGTCGATGGTGTCAAAGCTCTCAACCTCAAGGGTGGTGGTCTTGTCAGTGCTTCGCAAGCCGTCCCGACAAGGATCTTGCCGGGGCCTCGCAAACCACCCCGGCAAGGATCTTGCCGGGGGCTCAGCTTGTCGTATGTTCTCTGATTACTGGCTTGGATGCCGTCTTGGTCGTCTCGTATTTTCTCCCAGTTGTCCCTGGCAGGCCTTGCCGCAGGTATGGCTGCAACTGCCCGTGCACAAGTACGGGGTACTAAAGGGCCCGAACATTAGTGCACCGACATAAACCTCCTATAGAAAACCAGCATGACAAAGGAAACTTCTTATACCTTTGATATCTTGAGGACACGACATATTTTCAATAGCATCTACTTTAGCTTTACGACTTCAATACCTATTCCACAAATTTTATGGCCCAAGACAATTCCTTCATTAGCCATAAAGTGGCACTTCTCCCAATTCAAGACAAGACTAGTTTCTTCACATCTCTACAAAACTCAATCAAGGTTGCTTAAGCAATCATCAAAAGAAGTTTCGTAAACGGAGAAGTCATCCATGAAAACCTCAACAATCTTTTCACAAAAATCAGAGAATATAGCAGTCATACATCTTTGAAAGGTAGCAGATGCATTGCATAAACCAAAAGGCATATGTCTATAAGAAAGGGTACCGAAAGGGCAAGTAAAAGGGTCTTCTCCTGATCATATTTTGATACAGGTATTTAGAGAAACTAGAATAACCATCTAGAAAGAAGAAATGTGTGTATTTGGATAATCTTTCTAGCATTTGATCAATAAAAGGTAGAGGGTAATGATCTTTTCTATAGCTTTATTCAATTTGCGAAAATCAATTACCATTCTATAACCTGTAACAATTCTTTGTGGAATCAATTCATTCCTATCATTAGGAACAACAGTAACACCTCCCTTGTTAGGGACACAATGAACATGGCTTACCTATTTACTATCAGCAATAGGATAAATTATACCTGCCTCTAGAAGCTTTAGTATTTCATTTCTTACCGCTTCATTCATTTTAGGATTTAACCGTCATTGGTGATCAACAACTGGTTTAGCATCCTGCTCCAATTTAGTTTGTGCTGACATAGAGTGGGCCTAATGCCCTTAAGATCATCAAGAGTATATCCAATAGTGGCACGGTGCTTCTTTATAGTTTTTAATAATTTCTTTTCTTCATGCTCTAAAAGGTTAGCACTAATAATAACAGGATATATCTTCTTTTCATCGAGATAAGCATATTTCAAAGTATCAGGTAATTGTTTAAGCTCATACACGGGATCACCCTTGGGTGGAGGAGGATCCCCAAGTATTTCTATAGGCAAATTGTGTTTCAAAATAGGACCCTGATTAAAGAATATTTCATCTATTTCCCTTCTTTCATTCATAAACATATCATTTTCATGGTCTAGCAAATATTGTTCTAAAGGATCAGTAGGAGGCACGGCAATAGAAGCAAGACCAATAATTTCATCCTTACTAGGCAATTCTTTATCATGGGGTTGTCTACAAAATTTAGAGAAATTAAAATCATGAGATATATCCCCTAAACCAACAGTAACAATATCTTTCCCGCAGTCTACCTTTGCATTAACGGTATTCAAGAAAGGTCTACCAAATATAATGGGACAAAAATTATCTTGTGGGGAAGCAAGAACAAGAAAATAAGTAGTGTATCTAATTTTCCCACACAAGACTTCAACATCTCTAATAATCCCAATTGGTGATATAGTATATCTATTAGCAAGCTTAATAGTAACGTCAATATCTTCTATCTCAGCAGGTGCAATATCATTCATATCCTTCTTCATAAAAGAACAAGTACAAGAAGTATCGAGCATGGATCGATCATTATGAGAAAGCCGAGCATAAAAATTTTGAATAATAATTTCTCTTGAGAGCTCATGATTGGGGCATGAATATAACATTTACTTAAGCCTCCCCCAAGCTTGAGCGATATTTTCTCCTTCACGAGGCCAAAAATTATATATATAATTCTGATCACGATGAACCAGATGCATAGGATAAAACTTCTGATGAAATTCCAATTTCAATCGGTTGTAGTTCCATGATCCAATATCATCCAATAGCCTATACCATGTCAATGCATTTCCCATCAAAGATAAAGGGAAGACCTTCTTATTAACAACATCCTCGGGCATACCTGCAAGCTTAAATAATCCACAAACTTCATCCACATAGATTAGGTGCATATCAGGATGTAATGTTCCATCTCCTGCATAAGGATTAGCTAGCAGTTTCTCTATCATACCTGAAGGAATTTCATAATAAATATTTTCAGTAGGTGCAGTAGTTTGAGGAGCAACTCTTTGCTCTTCCAGCCGGGGTGAAGATACCCCGAACAAGCCCTTCAAAGGATTACTTTCCATAGTAACGAGTGGCAGTAAATTTCCGCACACTATATAAATGTTTCCTTACCAAAGGCGTTTCACTCCCCGGCAACGGCGCCAGAAAAGAGTCTTGATGACCCACAAGTATAGGGGATCTATCATAGTCCTTTCGATAAGTAAGAGTGTCGAACCCAACGAGGAGCAGAAGGAAATGACAAACGGTTTTCAGCAAGGTATTCTCTGCAAGCACTAAAATTATTGGTAACAGATAGTTGTATGATGAGATAATTCATAACGGGTAGCAAGTAACAAAAGTAAACAAGGTGCAGCAAGGTGGCCCAATGCTTTTTGTAGCAAAGGACAGGCCTGGACGAACTCTTATATAAAACAAAGCGCTCCCGAGGACACATGGGAATTGTTGTCAAGTTAGTTTTCATCATGCTCATATGATTCGCGTTCTTTACTTTGATAATTTGATATGTTGGTGGACCGGTTCTTGGGTGCTGCCCTGAAAAGTCTCTTGTGTCCCCAACACACCAAATACAATGGTAATTTGTATAGGTGCACTAGTTCGTCGAAGAGATGGTGATACAAGTGTAATATGGATAGTAGATATTGGTTTTTTGTAATAAGAACAATAAAAAACAGCTAGAAGTTGATAAAACGGAGCACAAACGGTAATGCAATGCTTGAAAATGAGGCCTAGGGTCCGTAATTTCACTAGGGCAATCTCCCAACAATGCTAATATAATTGGATAACATAACCATCCCGCAAAGTGCGATGAAGAATCACTCCAAAGTTCCTATCTAGTGGAGCACATAAGAAGAAATTGTTTGTAGGGTACGAAACCACCTCGAAGCTATTCTTTCCGATCGATCTATCCAAGAGTTCGTACTAAAATAACACCAAATAATTTCAGATTAATAATACTCAATCCAACACAAAGAACCTCAAAGAGTGCCCCAAGATTCCTACCGGAGAAACAAACACAAGAAAGTGCATCAACCCCTATGTGTAGATTACCCCAATGTCACCTCGGGAATCCGCGAGTTGACTGCCAAAACACATATCAAGTGAATCAATATGATACCCCATTGTCACCACGAGTATTCATATGCAAGACATATATCAAGTGATCTCAAATCCATAAAAGTATTCAATCCGACAAAATGAAATCTCAAAGGGAAAACTCAATTCATCACAAGAAGATAGAGAGGGGAAAACACTATATGATCCGACTATATTAACAAAGACCGCAATACATCAAGATCGTGACATCTCAAGAACACGAGAGAGAGAGAGAGACTAAACACATAGCTACTGGTACAAACCCTCAACCCCGAGGGTGGACTACTCCCTCCTCATCGTGGTGGCCGCCGGGATGATGAATATGGCCACCGGTGATGATTCCCCCCTCTGGCATGGCGCCGGAACGGGGTCTAGATTGGTTTCTCGTGGATACAGAGCCTTGCAGCAGCGGAACTTCTGATCTAGATTAACCCCAAGGGTTTTCAAAATATTTGGAAATTTATAGGGTAAAGAGGGGGTGCGGGAGGCCACCGAGGTGGGCACAACCCACCTAGGCGTGCCTAGGCCTCCAGGTGCACCCTGGTGGGTTGTGCCCCCCTTGGGGCACCCCCCAGGTGCTGCTCTGGCCCATTGGATGTCTTCTGGTCCATAAAAATCCACAAAAAGTTTCGCGGTGTTTGGACTCCGTTTGATATTGATTTCCTACGATGTAAAAAACAAGCAAAAAACAGCAACTGGCACTGGGCATTGGGTCAATAGGTTAGTCCAAAAAAATGATATAAAGTTGCTATAAAATGATTGTAAAACTTCCAAGAATGATAATATAACAACATGAATACTTCATAAATTATAGATACGTTGGAGACGTATGATGTCTACTACGCAACCTTCTTCTTGTAGACGTTGTTGGGCCTCCAAGTGTAGAGGTTTGTAGGACAGTAGCAAATTTCCCTCAAGTGGATGACCTAAGGTTTATCAATCCGTGGGAGGCGTAGGTTGAAGATGGTCTCTCTCAAGCAACCCTGCAACCAACTGACAAAGAGTCTCTTGTGTCCCCAACACACCCAATACAATGGTAAATTGTATAGGTGCACTAGTTCGGCGAAGAGATGGTGATACAAGTGCAATATGGATGGTAGATATAGGTTTTTGTAATCTAAAAAATATAAAAGCAGCAAGGTAACTAATGATAAAAGTGAGCGTAAACGATATTGCAATGCTAGGAAACAAGGCCTAGGGTTGATACTTTCACTAGTGCAAGTTCTCTCAACAATAATAACATAATTGTATCATATAACTATCCCTCAACATGCAACAAAGAGTCACTCCAAAGTCACTAATAGTGGAGAACAAACGAAGAAATTATTGTAGGGTACGAAAGCACCTCAAATTTATTCTTTCTGATCGATCTATTCAACAGTCCGTAGTAAAATAACACGAAGCTATTCTTTCCATTCGATCTATCATAGAGTTCGTACTAGAATAACACCTTAAGACATAAATCAACCAAAACCCTAATGTCACCTAGATACTCCAATGTCACCTCAAGTATCCGTGGGTATGATTATACGATATGCATCACACAATCTCAGATTCATCTATTCAACCAACACAAAGAACTTCAAAGAGTGCCCCAAAGTTTGTACCGGAGAGTCAAGACGAAAACGTGTGCCAACCCCTATGCATAAGTTCACAAGCGGAACCCGCAAGTTGATCACCAAAACATACATCAAGTGGATCACGTGATATCCCATTGTCACCACAGATAAGCACATGCAAGACATACATCAAGTGTTCTCAAATCCTTAAAGACTCAATCTAATAAGATAACTTCAAAGGGAAAAATCAATCCATTACAAGAGAGTAGAGGGGGAGAAACATCATAAGATCCAACTATAATAGCAAAGCTCGCGATACATCAAGATCGTGCCGAGTCAAGAACACGAGAGAGAGAGAGAGATCAAACACATAGCTACTGGGACATACCCTCAGCACCGAGGGTGAACTACTCCCTCCTCGTCATGGAGATCACCGGGATGATGAAGATGGCCACCGGTGTGGCCCCCCCTCCAGCAGGGTGCCGGAACAGGGTCCCGATTGGTTTTTGGTGGCTACAGAGGCTTGCGGCGGCGGAACTCCCGATCTGTTCTGTTCCCCAATGTTTTTAGGATATATGGACATATATAGGCGAAAGAAGTCGGTCAGGGGAGCCACGAGGGGCCCACGAGGGTGGGGGGCACGCCCAGGGGGGTAGGGCGCACCTCCCTACCTTGTGGCCTCCTTGAAGCTTCCCTGACTTCTACTCCAAGTCTCCTGGATTGCTTCCGTTCCAAAAATAACTCTCTCGAAGGTTTCATTCCGTTTGGACTGCGTTTGATATTCCTTTTCTTCGAAACACTGAAATAGGCAAGAAAACTGCAATTTGGGCTGGGCCTCGGGTTAATAGGTTAGTCCCAAAATAATATAAAAGTGTATAATAAAGCCCATAAACATCCAAAACAGGTAATATAATAGCATGGAACAATCAAAAATTATAGATACGCTGGAGACGTGTCAGCATCCCCAAGCTTAATTCCTGCTCGTCCTCGAGTAGGTAAATGAGAAAAATAGAATTTTTGATGTGGAATGCTACCTAACATATTTATCCATGTAATTCTCTTTATTGTGGCAAGAATATTCAGATCCATAAGATTCAAGACAAAAGTTTAATATTGACATAAAAATAATAATACTTCAAGCATACTAACAAAGTAATCATGTCTTCTCAAAATAACATGGCCAAAGAAAGCTATCCCTACAAAATCATATAGTCTGGCTATGCTCTATCTTCATCACAAAAAATATTTAAATCATGCACAACCCCGATGACAAGCCAAGCAATTGTTTCATACTTTTGATGTTCTGAAACTTTTTCAATCTTCACGCAATACATGAGCGCGAGCCATGGACATAGCACTATAGGTGGAATAGAACAGTGGTTGTGGAGAAGATAAAAAGGAGAAGATAGTCTCACACCAACTAGGCGTATCAACGGGCTATGGAGGTGCCCATCAATAGATATCAATGTGAGTGAGTAGGGATTGCCATGCAGCGGATGCACTAGAGCTATAAGTATATGAAAGCTCAACAAAAGAAACTAAGTGGGTGTGCATCCAACTCGCTTGCTCACGAAGACCTAGGGCATTTTGAGGAAGCCCATCATTGGAATATACAAGCCAAGTTCTATAATGTAAAATTCCCACTAGTATATGAAAGTGACAACATAGGAGACTCTCTATCATGAAGATCATGGTGCTACTTTGAAGCACAAGTGTGGTAAAAGGATAGTAGCATTGTCCCTTCTCTCTTTTTCTCTCATTTTTTTATTTGGGCCTTTTCTCTTTTTTTATGGCCTCTTTTTTCCCTTTTTTTATTTTTTTCGTCCGCAGTATCATCCCGACTTGTGGGGGAATCATAGTCTCCATCATCCTTTCCTCACTGGGACAATGCTCTAATAATGATGATCATCACACTTTTATTTACTTACAACTCAAGAATTACAACTCGATACTTAGAACAAAATATGACTCTATATGAATACCTCTGGCGGTGTACCGGGATGTGCAATGACTCATGAGTGACATGTATGAAAGAATTATGAACGGTGGCTTTGCCACAAATACAATGTCAACTGCATGATCATACAAAGCAATATGACAATGATGGAGTATGTCATAATAAACAGAACGGTGGAAAGTTGCATGGCAATATATCTCGGAATGGCTATGGAAATGCCATAATAGGTAGGTATGGCGGCTGTTTTGAGGAAGGTATATGGTGGGTGTATGATACTGGCGAAAAGTGTGTGGTATTAGGGAGGCTAGCAATGGTGGAAGGATGAGAGTGCATATAATCCATGGACTCAACATTAGTCATAAAGAACTCACATACTTATTGCAAAAATCTATTAGTTATCGAAACGAAGTACTATGCGCATGCTCCTAGGGGGATAGATTGGTAGGAAAAGACCATCGCTCGTCCCCGACCGCCACTCATAAGGAAGACAATCAATAAATAAATCATGCTCCGACTTCATCACATAACGGTTCACCATACGTGCATGGTACGGGAATCACAAACTTTAACACAAGTATCTCTCAAATTCACAAATACTCAACTAGCATGACTCTAATATCACCATCTTCATATCTCAAAACAATCATAAAGAATAAAACTTCTCATAGTATTCAATGCACTCTATATGGAAGTTTTTATTATACCCATCTTGGATGCCTATCATATTAGGACTAATTTCATAACCAAAGCAAATTACCATTCTGTTTAGGACTCTCAAAATAATATAAGTGAAGCATGAGATTTCATCTATTTCTTCAAAATAAATCCACCGCCGTGCTCTAAAAGGTATAAGTGAAGCACTTAGAGCAAATGACAAACTACTCTGAAAGATATAAGTGAAGATCAATGAGTAGTTAAATATTTATTTAGCTATGTGAAGACTCTCCCATTTAATAATTTCATATCTTGATATTAAAACAGAAAGCAAAACAAGATAAAATGACATTCTAAGAATAGCAAACATCATGTGAAGAAGCAAAAACTTAGGATCAACCGATACTAACTGATAGTTGTTGAAGAAGGAAGGTGGGATGCCAACCGGGGCATCCCCAAGATTAGACGCTTGAGACTTCTTGAAATATTATCTTGGGATGCCTTGGGAATCCCCAAGCTTGAGCTTTTGTGTCTCCTTAATTCCTCTCATATCACGGTCTCCCTAAATCTCAAAAGCTTCATCCACACAAAACTCAACAAGGACTCGCGAGATAAGTTAGTATAAACCAATGCAAAAACCTTATCATACTCTACTGTAGCAAATCACTAAAATTATTATTCAACATTGCATACTAAATTCCTCTGCATATTTAATAGCCCTATCCTCAAATAGAATCATTAAACAAGCAAACATATGCAAACAATGCAAACATAACAGCAATCTGCCTAAACAGGAAAGTCTGTAAAGAATGCAGCAAGATCCATACTTCCCTAGCTCAAAAAATTATGAAAGAAAATTCCCACTGTAGTAAATTTATCAGAGCTTATTATGCAAAATGTTTCAACATTTTATCACATTCTGACTTTTCTAGGGAATTTTTGCAACAGCGGTAAACTTTCTGTTTTCAAACAGCAACATGTAGACTTGTAAAATAGGCATAGTAAAGGCTATCAATGCCACTTTTATTGAAATAAAAGATGCAAAACATTGTTATAAATAACAGCAAGCAAATCCTAACAAAATAAATTGATGCTCCAAGCAAAACACATATCATGTGGTGAATAAAAATATAGGTCCAAGTAAAGTTACCGATGAACGAAGATGAAAGAGGGGATGCCTTCCGGGGCATCCCCAAGCTTAGGCTCTTGGTTGTCCTTGAATATCACCTTGGGGTGCCTTGGGCATCCCCAAGATTAGGCTCTTGCCACTCCTTATTCCATAGTCCAGCGAATCTTTACCCAAAACTTGAAAACTTCACAACACAAAACTCAGCAGAAAACTCGTAAGCTCCGTTAGTATAAGAAAATAAATCACCACTTTTGGTACTTTTGTGAACTCATTCTAAATTCATATTGGTGTAATATCTACTGTATTCCAACTTCTCTATGGTTCATACCCTCTGATACTACTCATAGATTCACCAAAATAAGCAAACAACACATAGAAAACAAAATCTGTCAAAAACATAACAGTCTGTAGTAATCTGCATCAAACGCAAACTTCTGGAACTCCGAAATATCTGCCAAAATAGGACGACCTAGATAATTTGATTATTGATCTACTGCAATTGGAATCAGTATTTTATCACTTTCTGGTGATTTTTAACAATTGTTTTCGTGAGCAGAAAGTTTCTGTCTTTTTCAGAAAGATCAAATAATTATCATCCAAGAAGATCCTACAGGTCTTACTTGGCACAAACACTAATTAAAACATAAAACCACATCTAACCAGAGGCTAGATGATTTATTTATTACTAAACAGGAACAAAAAGCAAGGAAGAAATATAAAATTGGGTTGCCTCCCAACAAGCGCTTACGTTTAACGCCCCTAGCTAGGCATGATGATTTCAACGATGCTCACATAAAAGATAAGAATTGAAACATAAAGAGAGCATCATGAAGAATATGACTAGCACATTTAATTCTAACCCGCTTCCTATGCATAGGGATTTTGTGAGCAAACAACTTATGGGAACAAGAATCAACTTGCATAGGAAGGTAAAACAAGCATAACTTCAAGATTTTATGCACATAGAGAGGAAACTTGATATTATTACAATATGTAGAAGCATATGATCCTCTCTCATAATAATTTTCAGTAGCATCATGAATGAATTCAACCATATAACCAGCACATAAAGCATCTTTTTTCATGATCTACTTGCATAGAAATTTTACTACTCTCCGCATAAGCAAATTTACTCTCATCAATAGTAGTGGGAGCAAACTCAACAAAATAACTATCATGTGAAGCATAATCCAATTGAAAATTAAAATCATGATGACAAGTTTCATGGTTATCTTTATTCTTTATAGCATACGTGTCATCACAATAATCATCATAACTAGGAGGCATGCTTTCATCATAATAAATTTGCTCATAAAAACTTGGGGGACTAAATATATCATATTCATCAAACATAGCATCCCCAAGCTTGTGGCTTTGCATATCATTAGCATCATGGGTATTCAAAGAATTCATACTAACAACATTGCAATCATGCTCATCATTCACATATTTTATGCCAAGCATTCTATGTAATTCCTCTTCTAGTACTTGAGCACAATTTTCCTTCCCATCATTTTCACGAAAGACATTAAAAGACGAAGCATATGAGGCACCCTTAATTCCATTTTTTTGTAGTTTTATTTTATAAACTAAACTAGTGATAAAACAAGAAACTAAAAGATTCGATTGCAAGATCTAAAGATATACCTTCAAGCACTCACCTCCCCGGCAACGGCGCCAGAAAAGATCTTGATGTCTACTACGCAACCTTCTTCTTGTAGACGTTGTTTGGCCTCCAAGTGCAGAGGTTTGTAGGACAGTAGCAAATTTCCCTCAAGTGGATGACCTAAGGTTTATCAATCCGTGGGAGGCGTAGGTTGAAGATGGTCTCTCTCAAGCAACCCTGCAACCAAATAACAAAGAGTCTCTTGTGTCCCCAACACACCCAATACAATGGTAAATTGTATAGGTGCACTAGTTCGGCGAAGAGATGGTGATACAAGTGCAATATGGATAGTAGATATAGGTTTTTGTAATCTGAAAATATAAAAACAGCAAGGTAACTAATGATAAAAGTGAGCGTAAACGGTATTGCAATGCTAGGAAACAAGGCCTAGGGTTCATACTTTCACTAGTGCAAGTTCTCTCAACAATAATAACATAACTGTATCATATAACTATCCCTCAACATGCAACAAAGAGTCACTCCAAAGTCACTAATAGTGGAGAACAAACGAAGAGATTATTGTAGGGTACGAAAGCACCTCAAAGTTATTCTTTCTGATCGATCTATTCAAGAGTCCGTAGTAAAATAACACGAAGCTATTCTTTCTGTTCGATCTATCATACAGTTCGTACTAGAATAACACCTTAAGACACAAATCAACCAAAACCCTAATGTCACCTAGATACTCCAATGTCACCTCAAGTATCCGTGGGTATGATTATACGATATGCATCACACAATCTCAGATTCATCTATTCAACCAACACAAAGAACTTCAAAGAGTGCCCCAAAGTTTCTACTGGAGAGTCAAGACGAAAACGTGTGCCAACCCCTATGCATAAGTTCACGAGCGGAACCCGCAAGTTGATCACCAAAACATACATCAAGTGGATCACGTGATATCCCATTGTCACCACAGATAAGCACATGCAAGACATACATCAAGTGTTCTCAAATCCTTCAAGACTCAATCCGATAAGATAACTTCAAAGGGAAAACTCAATCCATTACAAGAGAGTAGAGGGGGAGAAACATCATAAGATCCAACTATAATAGCAAAGCTCGCGATACATCAAGATCGTGTCGAGTCAAGAACACGAGAGAGAGAGAGAGAGAGAGATCAAACACATAGCTACTGGTACATACCCTCAGCCCCATGGGTGAACTACTCCCTCCTTGTCATGGAGATCGTCGGGATGATGAAGATGGCCACCGATGAGGGCCCCCCACTCCGGTAGGGTGCCGGAATAGGGTCCCGATTGGTTTTTGGTTGCTACAGAGGCTTCTGGCGGCGGAACTCCCGATCTATTCTGTTCCCCGATGTTTTTAGGGTATATGGACATATATAGGCGAAAGAAGTCGGTCAGGGGAGCCACGAGGGGCCCACGAGGGTGGGGGCGCGCCCAGGGGGTAGGGCGCACCTCCCTGCCTCGTGGCCTCCTGAAGCTTCCCTACCGTCTACTCCAAGTCTCCTGGGTTGCTTCCGTTCCAAAAATAACTCTCCCGAAGGTTTCATTCCGTTTGGACTCCATTTGATATTCCTTTTCTTCGAAACACTGAAATAGGCAAGAAAACGGCAATTTGGGCTGGGCCTCCAGTTAATAGGTTAGTCCCAAAAATAATATAAAAGTGTATAATAAAGCCCATAAACATCCAAAACGGGTAATATAATAGCATGGAAGAATAAAAAATTATAGATACATTGGAGACATATCAACGTATCAGCATCCCCAAGCTTAATTCCTACTCTCCTCGAGTAGGTAAATGATAAAAGAAATAATTTATGAAGTGTGAATGCTAGCAAAGTGCACAAGTTTGATCAATGACAATTTCAATCACTTTTCCTAGCATAATAATAGCAATTCTTTCTTATAAAACTTCTCATGTTAAAGTAGCAACCAATTCACATGTTACGGTTCAAACAATGAATTCTCTTGAAACTAAACAACCTATGTTCCCAGTCACCAAGTAATTGTAATTCAACTTATTCAACAGAGTCTAAGTTAGAGCTCCACATACTCGATCATCATATAGTCTTGTATGATTTCTAACACTCACCGCATACACATGAGCAAAATGTTTCAACCAGACACATAGAAAGATAGGGGCTTATAATTTCGCCTCCCAACGTATTCACCTCAAGGGTGATGTCAACAATAATAACTCATGCTACCCATATTCAACTGGACATATGTGCCTACATCTTTCCTCACCACATGTTGCTTTCCAAAGGAGAAAAATAAAAAGGAATAGAGAGAAAAACTTTGAATCTTGCATAAAAGTAAATACATAAAAGTAAAAGATAGGCCCTTCGCAGAGGGAAGCAGAGGTTGCCATGCACTTATTTGTTTGTATGCTCAACCCCTTAGTGCAAAAGAATGTCACGTTATATTGCCCCTTGTGATAGCAACCTTTATTATGCAGTCTATCGCTTTTATTCTTTGCTATGACAAGTTTGTACAACGCTCAATTTTCTCTTACACTAAATGATCTAACACTTTTAGAAACAATTTTTATTGCCTTTTTGCACCGATGACAACTTACTTGAGGGATCTTGCTCAATCCCTAGGTAGGTATGGTGGACTCTTGAAAATAAGATTTGGGTTTAAGGCTTTTTGGATGCACAAGTAATATCTCTACTTGGTGCAGAATTTTTGGCTAGCAAAGATTGGGGGCAAGTACCATGTCACATCCCTAGCCTTGATACACACTTGGACTAGCTTGGTTGTTGCATCATGTCTAAATTTATTTGAAACTTTAAATGGGGGTGATCAAACCCTAGCCTTTGAAATCCAAATAGGTCCAGCTTAAAAGGAATGCATTCAATGAACCCAAAATGCTTCCATCAATGTTTGATCATTTTGGGAAGGCTTTGGGTCCAAACGAAAAATAGTGAACATTTTTGTGGAATATTTTGGGCATTGAATTTAAATCATTATTATATTTGAATTTGGAAATATACTCATAATATGTAAAGTCTATATCTCCAAATAATCTGAAACATTTTACGTGCATTTGGATAATCCCATTGTGCAATATAAAAATATTCAGAGAATGTTGTCACTGTTTTCAATTTGTTTGGAGTTTAAAACAATGGCAAAATGAATAAATAAAAACAGAACAGTAATAAAACAGAGCAGAGAAAACTTACCTGGCACTTTTGGCCCAACACTGTGCACCCTGGCCCACCACCGCTGCCAGTCATCTACCTCCTCTTGCCAGAAGGCAGAGGAGAAGCGGAGCACGCCCACGCGCGAGTGCGCCACGCCGGCAGTAGCCTGCCTGCCTCCCCAGCTCTCTAGTCGCGCCACGGGGCTACCGCAAACCCCTCCGCCTCTTCCCCTCTCTCTCTGGTTCCTCCCTCTCTCCCTAGTGTTCACGCGCGCAGCCACCGAGCGCCTCACAGCTCGCCGACGAGCACCACCATGGCCACCGGCCTCCACACGCCTTTCCGACGCGCCAATAATCTCCAGCGTCAACCTCTACGCCGTATCCGCCAAGCCACGCGAGCGGAAGCGCCCTACAGCGTCGTCCCCGACCTCATCTTCAACCTCTGGCCGCTGGCAACCTCACCGTGGATTCACGAGCTCCAGACCCTCCCCGGCCTCGCCGTTGCCTCTGCTGGATTCGCCGTGAGCCCATGCCCCTTTCCCCTCTTCCCCCGCGCTCGTCCGCGTCCTCTAACCACCGTGGCCATCGGAGCCAATAGCTCCTCGCCGCCGGCCATGTCGCCACCGCAACTACGGCCGTGCAAGCACGCGTCCGAGCTCACCACTGAACTCACTCCACTCCCACGAGTCGAACACGACCATCCACGGCTCCTCCCGCGCCCCGCATCGCCCACACCGCTGTTAGCCGTGCTCCGGCCGCCGCTGTCGCCTTTGCCGTCGCTGCTGTAGTCCGTCCCAGCACCGCCCACGGCCACCACACGATGCGCCTCATCGCGCCGCAGCCATAGAGCCATACCCCACCCCCTCTCGTCGCCGGAATGAGCGACACCGCCGCTCTGGTTCGTCGCCGTCGGCTAAACGCCGGCGAGCTGACGTGGCAGTCTCATTAGCTGCTAATGACCACTCTAAACACCCCCTTGAGCCACTACCACGTGGGCCCCTGAGCCTAATTAGCTTAGTCTAATTTTTCTGTTAGATTAGTGCTAATGTCGTGGACCCCACATGTCAGCTCTGACCTTGTCCTAGTCAGCGTTGACCGGGCCCACCTGTCATCCACCCAAACCAGCCCTAAGACACTGATGTGTGGGTCCCAGCCGTCAGGTTTGACCTGGACTGGCGTTGTTGACCTGCTGACATCATGCAGTCGGCATGCTGACGCAGTAATGCATTTTCTTGTTGCATTGCATTGATTGTGTTCTTTCTCTGTTGCCGGTGTTTGTTCCCCCTCAGTAGACGTATGTTCCGATGATGAGTTCGATGACACCGATGAAGAGCTATAATATCTTCAGAAGTGTCAGGCAAGCAAAACCCCCATGTTCATTCCAATACAATCCCACTCTCTCGCTCCTGCTCTCATTTATTGCATTAGGACAACAACGATTCAACTGTTACATGTTGCGGTAGTTGAACCCCTTTCCTCTGCATGACCTGTCATTGCCATAGTAAATAGATGAAACCCACTAGCATGAGTAGGATTTGTTTGAACCTTGATGTGCCTAGTCATTCATGCTTGTTGTCATGCCTGCTACTGCTTAGAGTTGAGTCAGGTCCAATTCATCGGGGATGAATTGGAATGGTGATGAACATGTCCTACCGTGTGTGAGCCAAGTGTGTGAACACGATTTGGTAAAGGTAGCGGTGAGAGGCCATGTAGGAGTACATGGTAGGTTGTCTCATTGAAACCATCCTCAGGAACTGAGTTCTGTGTTTGTGATCCATGAACAACTACTACCACACATTGGGTTCCGGTAACTCGGCCCCTTTCGGCTTATTAATCAACCTGATCTCTGTCCAGGAGTTGCAACTAGTTTCTAGTGTTTGTAGGTAGTGCTAGTAGTCTACCAAGTGGCACCCGGTACAGGTGGGCTTGGGACAGACTAGGTGCAGTGGCACGGTGTACCAAGCGTCGCCTGTTTGGTGGGCTTGGAAACCCTACTCACATCATTTGGGGCCGTGAGCGACACCCCGGCCGGATCTCCTTTCGGATGGAACCCGAATAGGTGATAAACCTAGACTAGAGACTTGCGTGGTTAGTCAGGTCTTGGCCGACACCCTCGCCAGGCTTCCGCTTGAAGGTTGCCGAGTTACATGATGTGTACATGGCCGTAAGTGGCGAGAGCATGTGTGAAGAAGTACACCCCTCCAGGGTTATAAATGATCTATTCGAATAGCCGCGTCCACGGTAAAGGACCTTTGGGTCGCCTATACAGTTCATAGACAAGTGAAAGTGGATACTCTAAAATGCGCAAGATAAGCGTGAGTCCTTGATAACCCACAAGTATAGGGGATCGCAACAATTTTCGAGGGCAGAGTATTCAACCCAAATTTATTGATTCGAAACAAGGGGAGCCAAAGAATATTCTCAAGTATTAGCAGTTGAGTTGTCAATTCAACCACACCTGGATAACTTAATATCTGCAGCAAAGTATTTAGTAGCAAAGTAGTATGGAAGTAACGGTAACGGTGGCAAAAGTAACAGTAGCAGTTTTGTAGTAATTGTGACAGTGACAACGGAAAAGTAACTAAGCAAACATCAATATGTGGAAAGCTCGTAGGCATTGGATGAGTGATCGATAATTATGTCGGATGCGGTTCTTCATGCAACAGTTATAACATAGGGTGACACAGAACTAGCTCCAGTTCATCAATGTAATGTAGGCATGTATTCCGAATATAGTCATACGTGCTTATGGAAAAGAACTTGCATGATATCTTTTGTCCTACCCTCCCGTGGCAGCGGGGTCCTATTGGAAACTAAGGAATATTAAGGCCTCCTTTTAATAGAGTACCAGACAAAAGCATTAACACTTAGTGAATACATGAACTCCTCAAACTACGGTCATCACCGGGAGTGGTCCCGATTATTGTCACTTCAGAGTTACCGGATCATAACACATAGTAGGTGACTATTGACTTGAAAGATATGATCAAGAACTCACATATATTCATGAAACCATAATAGGTTCAGATCTGAAATCATGGCACTCGGACCCTAGTGACAAGCATTAAGCATAGCAAAGTCATAGCAACATCAATCTCAGAACATAATGGATACTAGGGATCAAACCCTAACAAAACTAACTCGATTACATGATAAATCTCATCCAACCCATCACCGTCCAGCAAGCCTACGATGGAATTACTCACGCACGGTGGTGAGCATCATGAAATTGGTGATGGAGGAAGGTTGATGATGACGACGGCGACGGATCCCCCTCTCCGGAGCCCCGAATGGACTCCAGATCAGCCCTCCCAAGAGAGATTAGGGCTTGGCGGTGGCTCCATATCGTAAAACGCGATGAATCCTTCTCTCTGAATTTTTTCTCCCCGAACGTGAATATATAGAGTTGGAGTTGAGGTCGGTGGAGCACCAGGGGGGCCACGAGGCAGGGGGCGCGCCCCCACCCTCGTGGACAGGGTGTGGGCCCCCTGGTCTTGATTCTTTCGCCAGTATTTTTTATAAATTCCAAAAATATTCTCCATGAAGTTTTAGGTCATTCCGAGAACTTTTATTTCTGCACAAAAATAACATCATGGCAATTCTGCTGAAAACAGCGTCAGTCCGGGTTAGTTCCATTCAAATCATGCAAGTTAGAGTCCAAAACAAGGGCAAAAGTGTTTGGAAAACTAGATACGTTGGAGACGTATCAACTCCCCCAAGCTTAAACCTTTGCTTGTCCTCAAGCAATTTAGTTGACAAACTGAAAGTGATAAATAAAAACTTTTACAAACTATCTTTGCTCTTGTTGTAAATATGTAAAGCCAGCATTCAAGTTTTCACCAAAGATTATGAACTAACCATATTCACAATAACACTTAGGTCTCATGTTTACTCATATCAATGGCATAATCAACTAGCGAGCAATAATAATAAATCTCGGATGACAACACTTTCTCAAAACAATCATAATATCATATAATAAGATGGTGTCTCGGTAGCCCATTCTGAGACCGCAAAACATAAATGCAAAGCACCTTTGAAGATCAAGGACTGACTAAACATTGTAATTCATGGTAAAAGAGATCCAGCCATAGTCATACTCAATATAAATTAATAATAATGGATGCAAATGACAGCGGTGCTCTCCAACTGGTGCTTTTTAACAAGAACAGGATGACTCAACATAAAAGTAAATAGATAGGCCCTTCGCAGAGGGAAGCAGGGATTTGTAGAGGTGCCAGAGCTCGAGTTTCGGAAATAGAGATAAATAATATTTTGAGCGGCATACTTTCATTGTCAACATAACAACTGAGAGATCTCGATATCTTCCATGCTACACACATTATAGGCGGTTCCCAAGCAGAATGGTAAAGTTTATACTCCCCCGCCACCAACAAGCATCAATCCATGGCTTGCCCGAAACAACGGGTGCCTCCAACTAACAACAGTCCTGTGGGAGTTTTGTTTGCAATTATTTTGATTTGATTTGAGCATGGGACTGGGCATCCCGGTGACCAGCCATTTTCTCGTGAATGAGGAGCGGAGTCCACTGCTCTTGAGAATAACCCGCCTAGCATGTAAGATACAGACAGCCCTAGTTGATACATGAGCTAGTCGAGCATACAAAACAAAATTTTATTTGAAGGTTTAGAGTTTGGCACATACAAATTTACTTGGAATGGCAGGTAGATACCGCATATAGGAAGGTACGGTGGACTCATATGGAATAACTTTGGGGTTTATGGAAGTGGATGCACAAGCAGTATTCCCGCTTAGTACAAGTGAAGGCTAGAAAAAGACTGGGAAGCGACCAACTAGAGAGCGACAACAGTCATGAACATGCATTAAAATTAATCATCACCGAGTGCAAGCATGAGTAGGATATAATTCACCATGAACATAAATATCGTGGAGGCTATGTTGATTTTGTTTCAACTACATGCGTGAACATGTGCCAAGTCAAGCCACTCGAATCGTTCAAAGGAGGATACCACTCTATCATACCACATCACAACCATTTTAATAGCATGTTGGCACGCAAGGTAAACCATTATAAACTCCTAGCTAATTAAGCATGGCATGAGTAACTATAATCTCTAATTGTCATTGCAAACATGTTTCATTCATAATAGGCTGAATCAGGAATGATGAACTAATCATATTTACAAAAAAACAACAGAGGTCGAGTTCATACCAGCTTTTCTCATCTCAATCAGTCCATCATATATCGTCATTATTGCCTTTCACTTGCACGACCGAATGGTGTGGATAATAATAATAGTGAAACGTGCATTGGACTAAGCTGGAATCTGCAAGCATTTAATACAAGGGAGAATACAAAGTAATATGGGCTCTTTGTTGAATTAACAATAATGCATATAAGAGCTACTTCAACGTTTTCATTATGGTCTTCTCCTCTCGACCCCAAAGAAAACAAAAGAAGTAAAACTATTTACACGGGAAAGCTCCCAACAAGCGAAAAGAAGAACGAGAAATCTTTTTGGGTTTTCTTTTAATTATTACTACTACAGGCATGGAAAGTAATCTAGCTAAAAAGCTATAACAAATTTTTTGGTTTTCTTAAGGTTTTCAAACACACAAGAAGTAAGCGAGAAAAAGAAAATAAACTAGCATGGATAGTACAATGAAAAAGTATGAGCACCGACAACTAGAATGAGTGTGTGATCATGAATGTAACGTCGGTGAGAAATACGTACTCCCCCAAGCTTAGGCTTTTGGCCTAAGTTGGTCTATGCCCATGGATCGAAGCTGCTCTCTCCGGGGTACTGAGGAGTGTCCTCTGGGTGTCACTGCTTGGCGATCTCCTCCGGGTCCCACTGATAAACTGACTGCCGATAAGGGTCAAGTGGCGGCTCGGGCTCAGGCTCTGGAGCAGGCGTCACGCTCAAGTACGCGTGAATGGCCTCCGGCAAAATGAGGTACGTGCCTGGAAATATGTTAAACAAAGAGGGCGCAGGCAAGGTAATAAACTCAGAATAATTTTTATCAAATATCAAATTGTACTAAGTAGTTTCTCCTTATTTTTCACAATAAATCATGTGCTACCATACTCTTATAATCTAGAAAAACAGGAGGCAGCAATTTTTCTTCTTTCTCATAATGCCAAATAGGTACATTAAAGTATGCAACAAGGCGCAAAGCAAAGATACCTCCAAGAATGGGGCCATTTATACGGTTTAGACTCAACCGCTTAGCAACCATAGCGCCTAAACTGAAGGTTCTATCACGGAGTAAAGCATGGCGCAAGATGGCGAGGTCAGGGGCACTGAGCTCCCACTGTTCCCGCGACCAATTAAACATCTACTAGCAAATATTGCAAAGTAACGTAGAACAGGAAAATGTATGCTAGTGATTCTTGCATCGGAGACCTTCCTCGTTTCCCCTACAGCAATTTCATTAATAAATCCCTCTACATCATTACGGTGTGGTTTCTCTATGTTGCCCTCAAAAGGTATCTTGCATACCCGACAAAAATCATACAATGACATCTCCTTAAGCTCATCATATACATAAAAATCCACCGAGGGTGCTGATCTCCTAGCATGGAAATGAAAATTTTGCACAAAAATATTAGTGAGGAGGAGATACTGTTCGCGCTGATCACGGAGGAAGTCGGTGAGGCCTGCATTCTCAGCCAAATAATAAAAATCATCATGAATCCCGGCTGCTCTCAAAACTCATCACAAGGCCATTCACACGGACGAACTTCCGCGGTGCGAGGAAGATTATATTTGGGCTTCTTTTCCTCCTCACTTTGCTTATCCTTCGAGCTTCAGCTCGAAGAGCCTCTCAACAATCTCTTCATCATTTTCTTTCTCTGAAAATTTCTGAAATTTTTAGTAACTCAAAATAAAAGTGAACTAAACTCAACAGAGTGGATAGCAACTACTCCCACAAGTGCCTAGAGACTATATCATGCATTAGAACTACTTGGGACCAAATAAATTTGACATGCAAGCTCAAGAACAGGGTCACCTTAGCAGGAAAAATTTGCAATGAATAAAGCACTAGAACAAAAACTAATTGGACCATTGGAGGAGTCACATACCGAAGAACAATCCCCCAAAGCAGTTTTGTGAATGGAGCTTTGAGCAAGGAGATCGAAAATCGCAGCAAGATGAGCTAGAACACGGGTTTGAGCTAGGTGGGGATTTTTTTCTGAAGGAAGAAGAAGTGTGTGGTTGCTGGAATAAGTGGAGAGGGGCCACATGGGGCCCACGAGGCTGGAGGCGCGCCCTGGACCCTCATGGCTAGGTGATGGCTCCCTCTGGTGTGTTCTCAGTGCCAGATATTCTTAAATATTCTAGAAAAAATCATGTTTCAATTTCAGGGCATTTGTAGAACTTTTATTTTCGAGGTACTTTTTGTTGCAAGGAAATTTAGAAAACAGATAGAAAATACTATTTTTGCTTTATTTAATCTAAATAACAGAAAGTAAAAACAGGGTACAGAGAGTTGTGCTTTCTAGCTTCATCCATCTAATGCTCATCAAAAGGAATCCACTAACAAGGTTGATCAAGTCTTGTTAACAGACTCATTGCGAATAACATGAAACCGGAGAATTTTCGAATAACACTAGGTTACCTCAACGGGGATATGCACGTCCCCAATAATAAGAATATCATATTTCTTCTTGACAGTAGGAAGAGGAAATTCAAAACCTCCAATAGTAATTGTTGAAAATTTTCCAATAGAATTTATACTGTGGACTTGAGGTTGTTTCCTCAGAAAGTGTACCGTATGCTCATTACCATTAACATGAAAAATGACATTGCCTTTGTTGCAATCAATAACAACCCCTGCAGTATTCAAAAAGGGTCTACCAAGAATAATCGACATACTATCATCCTCGGGAATATTAAGAATAACAAAGTCCGTTAAGATAGTAACGTTTGCAACCACAACAGGCACATCCTCACAAATACCGACAGGTATAGCAGTTGATATATCGGCCATTTGCAGAGATATTTCTGTAGGTGTCAACTTATTCAAATCAAGTTTATTACGATATAAAGAGAGATGCATAACGCTAACACCGGCTCCAAGATCACATAAAGCAATTTTAACATAGTTTGTTTTAATGGAGCATGGTATAGTTGGTACTCTGGGATCTCCTAGTTTCTTAGGTATTCCACCTTTAAAAGTATAATTGGCAAGCAAGGTGGAAATTTCAGCTTCCGGTATCTTTCTTTTATTTGTAACAATATCTTTCATATACTTAGCATAAGGATTCATTGTAAGAATATCAGTCAAACGCATACGCAAAAAGATAGGTCTAATCATTTCAGCAAAGCGCTCAAAATCCTCATCATCCTTTTTCTTAGATGGTTTAGGAGGAAAAGGCATGGGTTTCTGAACCCATGGTTCTGTTTCTTTACCGTGCTTCCCAGCAACGAAATCTCTCTTATCATAACGCTGATTCTTTGATTGTGGGTTATCAAGATCAGCAGCAGGTTCAATCTCTACATCATTGTCATTGCTAGGTTGAGCATCAACATGAACATCATTATTAACGTTATCACTAGGTTCGTGTTCATTACCAAATTGTGTTTCAGCATCAGAATAGAAATATCATTGGGATTCTAAGGTGTGTCAACAACAGGTTCACTAGAAGCATGCAAAGTCCTATCATTTTTTTTTCTTCCTCTTAGAAGGACTAGGTGCATCAACAATAGTTCTCTAAGAATCTTGCTCAATTCTCTTAGGGTGGACCTCAGGATACAAAGGTTCCTGAGTCATTTTACCCACTCTAGTCATAACTCTAACAGCAGTGTCATTTTTCTTATTATTTAATTCATTGAGCAAATCATTTTGAGCTTTAAGCACTTGTTCTACCTGAGTGGTAACCATAGAAGCATGTTTACTAATGAGTTTAAGTTCACCTTTAACTCTAGACATATAATCACTCAAGTGTTCAATCATATAAGCATTTCGTTTCAATTGTCTACCAACATAAGCATTGAAGTTTTCTTGTTTAACAATAAAATTATCAAACTCATCTAAGCATTGGCTAGCAGACTTATAACGAGGAATATCACCTTCATCAAATCTATAGAGAGAATTTACCTTTACTACCTGTGTCGGGTTATCAAGACCATGTATTTCTTCAATAGGTGGTAAATTCTTAACATCTTCACCTTTAATACCTTTTTCTTTCATAGATTTCTTTGCCTCTTGCATATCTTCAGGACTGAGAAATAGAATACCCCTTTTCTTCGGAGTGGCTTAGGAGTTGGTTCAGGAAGTGTCCAATTATTTTCATTAGTCAACATATTATTCAATAACAATTCAGCTTGATCAACAGTTCTTTCCCTGAAAACACAACCAGCACAACTATCCAGGTGGTCTCTGGAAGCATCGGTTAGTCCATTATAAAGGATATCAAGTATTTCATTTTTCTTGAGAGGATGATCAGGCAAAGCATTAAGTAATTGGAGAAGCCTCCCCCAAGCTTGTGGGAGACTCTCTTCTTCAATTTGCACAAAATTATATATTTCCCTTAAGGCAGCTTGTTTCTTATGAGCGCACAACCAGGATCAAGAGAATTAAACCATGTCTTAGCATCACCCTTTAATGAGAACGGAAATACCTTAAGGATATAGTGGTAGCAAAGGTTTTCCTCATGAGTGAATAGGGTGGCTATATCATTTAATTTAGTAAGATGCGCCACAACAGTTTTAGATTCATAGCCATAAAAAGGATCAGATTCAACCAAAGTAATTATCTCAGGATCGACAGAGAAATCATAATCCTTATCGGAAATACAGATAGGTGAAGTAGCAAAAGCAGGGTCATATTTCATTCTAGCATTCAAGGATTTTTCTTTCAGCTTAGCTAATAATTTCTTAAGATCATATCTATCATTGCAAGCAAGAAAGTCTCTAGCAGTTTCTTCATCCATAACATAACCCTCAGGCACAACAGGCAATTCATATCTAGGGGGAGAATCTTCATCATCACTTTCATCAATATTATCAGTTTCAATAATTTCATTCTCTCTAGCCTTAGCAAGTTGTTCATCAAGAAATTCACCCAGTGGCATAGTATTATCAAGCATAGAAGTAGTTTCATCATAAGTATCATGCATAGCAGAAGTGGCATATCAATAACATGCGACATATCAGAATTAATAGCAGAAGTAGGTTTAGGTGTCGCAAGTTTACTCAAAACAGAAGGTGAATCAAGTGCAGAGCTAGATGGCAGTTCCTTACCTCCCCTTGTAGTTGAGGGATAAATCTTGGTTTTCTCGTCTTTCAAGTTCCTCATAGTGACCAGCAGGTATAAATCCCCAGTGACTCAAAGAATAGAGCTATGCTCCCCGGCAACGGCGCTAGAAAATAGTCTTGATAACCCACAAGTATAGGGGATCACAACAGTTATCGAGGGTAGAGTATTCAACCCAAATTTATTGATTTGACACAAGGGGAGCCAAAGAATATTCTCAAGTATTAGCAGTTGAGTTGTCAATTCAACCACACCTGGATAACTTAATATCTGCAGCAAAGTATTTAGTAGCAAAGTAGTATGGAAGTAACGGTAACGGTGGCAGAAGTAACAGTAGCAGTTTTGTAGTAATTGTAACAGTGACAACGGAAAAGTAACTAAGCAAAGATCAATATGTGGAAAGCTCGTAAGCATTGGATCAGTGATGGATAATTATGTCGGATGCGATTCTTCATGCAACAGTTATAACATAGGGTGACACAGAACTAGCTCCAGTTCTTCAATATAATGTAGGCATGTATTCCGAATATAGTCATACGTGCTTATGGAAAAGAACTTGCATGACATCTTTTGTCCTACCCTCCCGTGGCAGCGGGGTCCTATTGGAAACTAAGGGATATTAAGGCCTCCTTTTAATAGAGTACTGGACCAAAGCATTAACACTTAGTGAATACATGAACTCCTCAAACTATGGTCATCACCGGGAGTGGTCCCGATTATTGTCACTTCGGGGTTACCGGATCATAACACATAGTAGGTGACTATTGACTTGCAAGATAGGATCAAGAACTCACATATATTCATGAAAACATAATAGGTTCAGATCTGAAATCATGGCACTCGGGCCCTAATGACAAGCATTAAGCATAGCAAAGTCATAGCAACATCAATCTCAGAACATAATGGATACTAGGGATCAAACCCTAACAAAACTAACTCGATTACATGATAAATCTCATCCAACCCATCACCATCCAGCAAGCCTACAATGCAATTACTCACGCACAGCAGTGAGCATCATGAAATTGGTGATGGAGGAAGGTTGATGATGACGACGGCGATGGATTGCCCTCTCTGAAGCCCCGAACGGACTCCAGATCAGCCCTCCCGAGAGAGATTAGGGCTTGGTGGCGGCTCCCTATCGTAAAACGCGATGAATCCTTCTCTCTGATTTTTTTTCTCCCCGAACGTGAATATATAGAGTTGGAGTTGAGGTCGGTGGAGCACTAGGGGGGCCACGAGGCAGGGGGGCGCGCCCAGGGGGGCAGGCGCGCCCCCACCCTCGTGGACAGGGTGTGGGGCCCCTGGTCTTGATTATTTCACTAGTGTTTTTATAAATTCCAAAAACATTCTCCGTGAAGTTTCAGGTCATTCCGAGAACTTTTATTTCTGCACAAAAATAACGTCATGGCAATTCTGCTGAAAACAGGTTCAGTCCGGGTTAGTTCCATTCAAATCATGCAAGTTAGAGTCCAAAACAAGGGCAAAAGTGTTTGGAAAACTAGATACGTTGGAGACGTATCAACTCCCCCAAGCTTACACCTTTGCTTGTCCTCAACCAATTCAGTTGACAAACTAAAAGTGATAAATAAAAACTTTTACAAACTCTGTTTGCTCTTGTTGTAAATATGTAAAGCCAGCATTCAAGTTTTCACCAAAGATTATGAACTAACCATATTCACAATAACACTTAGGTCTCATGTTTACTCGTATCAATGGCATAATCAACTAGCAAGCAATAATAATAAATCTCGGGTGACAACACTTTCTCAAAACAATCATAATATGATATAATAAGATGGTATCTCGCTAGCCCTTTCTGAGATCGCAAAACATAAATGCAGAGCACCTCTGAAGATCAAGGACTGACTAAACATTGTAATTCATGGTAAAAGAGATCCAATCATAGTCATACTCAATATAAATTAATAGTAATGGATGCAAATGACAGCGGTGCTCTCCAATTGGTGCTTTTTAACAAGAAGAGGATGACTCAACATAAAAGTAAATAGATAGACCCTTCGCAGAGGGAAGCAGGGATTTGTAGAGGTGCCAGAGCTCGAGTTTTGGAAATAGAGATAAATAATATTTTGAGCAGCATACTTTCATTGTCAACATAACAACTGAGAGATCTTGATATCTTCCATGCTACACACATTATAGGTGGTTCCCAAGTAGAATGGTAAAGTTTGTACTCCCCCGCCACCAACAAGCATCAATCCATGGCTTGCCCGAAACAATGGGTGCCTCCAACTAACAACAGTCCTGGGGGAGTTTTGTTTGCAATTATTTTGATTTGACTTGAGCATGGGACTGGGCATCCCGGTGACCAGCCATTTTCTCGTGAATGAGGAGCGGAGTCCACTGCTCTTGAGAATAACCCGCCTAGCATGGAAGATACAGACAGCCCTAGTTGATACATGAGCTATTCAAGCATACAAAACAGAATTTTATTTGAAGGTTTAGAGTTTGGCACATACAAATTTACTTGGAATGGCAGGTAGATACCGCATATAGGAAGGTACGGTGGACTCATATGGAATAACTTTGGGGTTTATGGAAGTGGATGCACAAGCAGTATTCCCACTTAGTACAAGTGAAGGCTAGAAAAAGACTGGGCAGAGACCAACTAGAGAGCGACAACAGTCATGAACAAGCATTAAAATTAATCAACACTGAGTGCAAGCATGAGTAGGATATAATTCACCATGAACATAAATATCGTGGAGGCTATGTTGATTTTGTTTCAACTACATGCGTGAACATGTGCCAAGTCAAGCCACTCGAATCGTTCAAAGGAGGATACCACCCTATCATACCACGTCACAACCATTTTAATAGTATGTTGGCACGCAAGGTAAACCATTATAAACTCCTAGCTAATTAAGCATGGCATGAGTAACTATAATCTCTAATTGTCATTGCAAACATGTTTCATTCATAATAGGCTGAATCAGGAACGATGAACTAATCATATTTACAAAAAAACAAGAGAGGTCGAGTTCATACCAGCTTTTCTCATCTCAATCAGTCCATCATATATTGTCATTATTGCCTTTCACTTGCACGACCGAACGGTGTGGATAATAATAATAGTGAAACGTGCATTGGACTAAGCTGGAATCTGCAAGCATTTAATACAAGGGAGAATACAAAGTAATATGGGCTCTTTGTTGAATCAACAATAATGCATATAAGAGCTACTTCAACATTTTCATTATGGTCTTCTCCTCTCGACCCCAAAGAAAAGAAAAGAAATAAAACTATTTACACGGGAAAGCTCCCAACAAGCGAAAAGAAGAACGAGAAATCTTTTGGGTTTTCTTTTAATTATTACTACTACAGGCATGGAAAGTAAACTAGCTAAAAAGCTATAACAAATTTTTTGGTTTTCTTAAGGTTTTTCAAACACACAAGAAGTAAGCGAGAAAAAGAAAATAGAATAGCATGGATAGTACAATGAAAAAGTATGAGCACCGACAACTAGAATGAGTGTGTGATCATGAATGTAACGTCGGTGAGAAATACGTACTTCCCCAAGCTTAGGCTTTTGGCCTAAGTTGGTCTATGCCCATGGATCGAAGCTGCTCTCTCCGGGGTACTGAGGAGTGTCCTCTGGGTGCCACTGCTTGGCGATCTCCTCCGGGTCCCACTGATAAACTGACTGCCGATAAGGGTCAAGTGGTGGCTCAGGCTCTGGCTCTGGAGCAGGCGCCGCGCTCAAGTATGCTTGAATGGCCTTCGGCAAAATGAGGTACGTGCCTGAAAATATGTTAAACAAAGAGGGCGCGGGCAAGGTAATAAACTCACAATAATTTTTATAAAATATCAAATTGTATTTAAGTAGTTTCTCCTTATTTTTCACAATAAAATCATGTGCTACCATACTCTTATAATCTAGAAAAACAGGATGCAGCAACTTTTCATCTTTCTCATAATGCCTAATAGGTACATTAAAGTATGCAGCAAGGCGCGAAGCAAAGATTCCTCCAAGAATGGGGCCCTTTGTACGGTTTAGACTCGACCGCTTAGCAACCATCGCGCCTAAACTGAAGGTTCTATCACGGAGTAAAGCATGGCGCAAGATGGCGAGGTCAGGGGCACTGAGGCCCCCACTGTTCCCGCGACCAATTAAACATCTACGAGCAAATATTGCAAAGTAACGTAGAACAGGAAAATGTATGCTAGTGATTCTTGCATCGGAGACCTTCCTCGTTTCCCCTACAGCAATTTCATTAATAAATCCCTCTACATCATTACGGTGTGGTTCCTCTATGCTTCCCTCAAAAGGTATCTTGCATACCCGACAAAAATCATACAATGACATCTCCTTAAGCTCATCATATACATAAAAATCCACCGAGGGTGGTGATATCCTAGCATGGAAATGAAAATTTTGCACAAAAATATTAGTGAGGAGGAGATACTGTTCGCGCTGATCACGGAGGAAGTCGGTGAGGCCTGCATTCTCAGCCAAATAATAAAAATCATCATGAATCCCGGCTGCTCTCAAGAACTCATCACAAGGCCATTCGTACGGACGAACTTCCACGGTGCGAGGAAGATTATATTTGGGCTTCTTGTCCTCCTCACTTTGCTTATCCTTCGAGCTTCGGCTCTAAGAGCCTCTCCACAATCTCTTCATCATTTTCTTTCTCTGGAAATTTCTGAAATTTTTAGTAACTCAAAATAAAAGTGAACTAAACTCAACAAAGTTGATAGCAACTACTCCCACAAGTGCCTAGAGAATATCATGCATTAGAACTACTTGGGACCAAATAAATTTGACATGCAAGCTCAAGAATAGGGTCACCTTAGCAGCAAAATTTTGCAATGAATAAAGCACTAGAACAAAAACTAATTGGACCATTGGAGGAGTCACATACCGAAGAACAATCCCCCAAAGCAGTTTTGTGAATGGAGCTTTGCGCAAGGAGATCAAAAATCGCAGCAAGATGAGCTAGAACACGGGTTTGAGCTAGGTGGGGATTTTTTTCCTGAAGGAAGAAGAAGTGTGTGGTTGCTGGAATAAGTGGAGAGGGGCGAGATGGGGCCCACGAGGCAGGGGGCGCGCCCTGGACCGTCGTGGCCAGGTGATGGCTCCCTCTGGTGTGTTCTCAGTGCGAGATATTCTTAAATATTCTAGAAAAAATCATGTTTCAATTTCAGGGCATTTGTAGAACTTTTATTTTTGGGGTATTTTTTTATTGCAAGGATAATTTAGAAAACAGATAGAAAATACTATTTTTGCTTTATTTAATCTAAATAACAGAAAGTAAAAAAAGGGTACAGAGAGTTGTGCTTTCTAGCTTCATCCATCTCATGCTCATCAAAAGGAATCCACTAACAAGGTTGATCAAGTCTTGTTAACAGACTCATTCCGAATAACATGAAACCGGAGAATTTTCGAATAACACTAGGTTACCTCAATGGGGATATGCACGTCCCCAATAATAAGAATATCATATTTCTTCTTGATAGTAGGAAGAGGAAATTCGAAACCTCCAATAGTAATCGTTGAAAATTTTCCAATAGAATTTATACTATGGACTTGAGGTTGTTTCCTCGGAAAGTGTATCGTATGCTCATTAGCATTAACATGAAAAGTGACATTGCCTTTGTTGCAATCAATAACAGCCCCTGCAGTATTCAAAAAGGGTCTACCAAGAATAATCGACATACTATCGTCCTCGGGAATATCAAGAATAACAAAGTCCGTTAAGATAGTAACGTTTGCAACCACAACAGGCACATCCTCACAAATACCGATAGGTATAGCAGTTGATTTATCGGCCATTTGCAGAGATATTTCAGTAGGTGTCAACTTATTCAAATCAAGTCTACGATATAAAGAGAGAGCCATAACACTAACACCGGCTCCAAGATCACATAAAGCAGTTTTAACATAGTTTGTTTTAATGGAGGATGGTATAGTTGGTACTCTGGGATTGATACGTCTCCAACGTATCAATAATTTTTTATTGTGCCATGCTATATTATATTATGTTTTGGATATTTAATGGGCTTTATTATACACTTTTATATTATTTTTGGGACTAACCTATTAACCGGAGGCCCAGCCCAAATTGTTGTGTTTTGCCTATTTCAGTGTTTCGCAGAAAAAGAATATCAAACGGAGTCCAAATGGAATGAAACCTTCGGGGACGTGATTTTCAGAACAAACGTTATCCAGAGGACTTGGAGTCTACGTAAAGCAATCAACGTGGAGAGCACGAGGCAGGGGGCGCGCCTACCCTCCCCCCAGGCGCGCCCTCCACCCTCGTGGGGCCCACGTTGCTCCACCGACGTACTTCTTCCTCCTATATATACCTACGTACCCCGAAACCATCATAGGCATCCACGAAAACCTAGTTCCACCGCCGCAAGCTTCTGTACCTGTGAGATCCCATATTGGGGCCTTTTCCGGTGTCCTGCCGGAGGGGGCATTTATCATGGAGGGCTTCTACATCAACACCATAGCCTCTCCGATGATGTGTGAGTAGTTTACCTCAGCCCTTCGGGTCCATAGTTATGTGCTAGATGGCTTCTTCTCTCTCTTTGGATCTCAATACAAAGTTCTCCTTGATTCTCTTGGAGATCTGTTTGATGTAATCTTCTTTTGCGGTGTGTTTGTCGAGACCGATGAATTGTGGGTTTATGATCAAGATTATCTATGAACAATATTTGAATCTTGTCTGAATTCTTTTATGTATGATTGGTTATCTTTGCAAGTCTCTTCGAATTATCAGTTTGGTTTGGCCTACTAGATTGATCTTTCTTGCAATGGGAGAAGTGCTTAGCTTTGGGTTCAATCTTGCGGTGTCCTTTCCCAGTGACAGTAGGGGCAGCAAGGCACGCATTGTATTGTTGCCATCGAGGATAACAAGATGGGGTTTATATCATATTGCATGAGTTTATCCCTCTACATCATGTCTACTTGCTTAAAGCGTTACTCCGTTCTTATGAACTTAATACTCTAGATGCATGCTGGATAGCGGTCGATGTGTGGAGTAATAGTAGTAGATGCAGAATCGTTTCGGTCTACTTGTTACGGATGTGATGCCTATATACATGATCATACCTAGATATTCTCATAACTATGCTCAATTCTATCAATTGCTCGACAGTAATTTGTTCAGCTACCGTAATACTTATGCTCTTGAGAGAAGCCACTAGTGAAACCTATGGCCCCCGGGTCTATTCTCCATCATATTAATCTTCCAACACTTAGCTATTTTTATTGTCGTTTATTTTACTTTGCATGTTTATCATAAAAATACCAAAACTATTATCTTATCATATCTATCAGATCTCACTCTCGTAAGTGACCGTGAAGGGGTTGACAACCCCTTTTTAGCGTTGGTTGCGAGGTTCTTATTTGTTTGTGTAGGTGTGCGGAACTTGTGCGTGATCTCCTACTGGATTGATACCTTGGTTCTCAAAAACTGAGGGAAATACTTACGCTACTTTACTGCATCACCCTTTCCTCTTCAAGGGAAAACCAACGCAGTGCTCAAGAGGTAGCAAGAAGGATTTCTGGCGCCGTTGCCGGGGAGATTCAAGCCAAGTCAAGGCAAGTCAAGACATACCAAGTACCCATCACAAACTCTTATCCCTCGCATTATATTATTTGCCATTTGCCTCTTGTTTTCCTCTCCCCCACTTCACCCTTGCCGTTTTATTCGCCCTCTTTTCCGTTCGCCTCTTTTTTGCTTGCTCCTTGTTTGCTCGTGTGTTGGATTGCTTGCTTGTCACGATGGCTCAAGATAATACTAAATTGTGTGACTTTACCAATACCAACAACAATGATTTTCTTAGCACTCCGATTGTTCCTCTTACCGATGCTGAATCTTGTGAAATTAATGCTGCTTTTTTGAATCTTGTCATGAAAGATCAATTCGCCGGCCTTCCTAGTGAAGATGTCGCTACCCATCTGAATAGCTTCATTGACTTGTGTGATATGCAAAAGAAGAAAGATGTGGACAATGATATTGTTAAATTGAAGCTATTTCCTTTTTTGCTTAGAGATCGTGCTAAAGTTTGGTTTTCGTCTTTGCCTAAAAATAGTATTGATTCATGGAATAAGTGCAAAGATGCTTTTATCTCTAAGTATTTTCCTCCCGCTAAAATCATCTCTCTTAGGAACGATATCATGAATTTTAAGCAACTTGATCATGAAGATGTTGCACAAGCTTGGGAGAGGATGAAATTAATGATACGTAATTGCCCCACACATGGTTTGAATCTTTGGATGATTATACAAAAAATTTATGCCGGATTGAATTTTGCTTCTAGAAACCTTTTATATTCGGCCGCGGGAGGCACTTTTATGGAAATCACTTTAGGAGAGGCTACTAAACTCCTAGATAATATTATGGTTAATTATTCTCAATGGCACACCGAAAGATCTACTAATAAAAAAGTGCATGCGATAGAAGAAATTAATGTGTTGAGTGGAAAGATGGATGAACTCATGAAATTATTTGCTACTAAAAGTGTTTCTTCTGATCCTAATGATATGCCTTTGTCCGCTTTGATTGAAAATAATAATGAATCTATGGATGTGAACTTTGTTGGTAGAAATAATTTTGGTAACAATGCGTATAGAGGAAACTATAATCCTAGGCCGTTCCCTAGTAATTCCTCTAATAATTATGGTAATTCCTACAACAATTCTTATGGAAATTTTAATAAGATGCCCTCTGAATTTGAGACTAGTGTTAAGGAGTTTATGAATTCACAAAAGAATTTCAATGCTTTGCTTGAAGAAAAATTGCTTAAAGTTGATAAATTGGCTAGGAACAGTGATAGAATTTCTCTTGATGTTGATTCTTTGAAACTTAGATCTATTCCACCTAAGCATGATATCAATGAGTCTCTCAAGGCCATGAGAATTTCCATTGATGAGTGCAAAGAAAGAACCGCTAGGATGCATGCTAAGAAAGATTGCTTTGTGAAAGCGTGTTCTTCTAATTTTTATGAGAATAAAGATGAAGATATAAAAGTTATTGATGTGTCTCCTATTAAATCTTTGTTTTGCAATATGAATCTTGATAATGATGGGACTGAATATGAGTTACCTTTACCTAGAAGGCGTCCCAAAAATTCGGAGTTTTTAGATCTTGATGATAAAGTTGGTAAAAGTGGGATTGAAGAAGTTAAAACTTTAGATATTAATGAACCCACTATTTTGGATTTCAAGGAATTTAATTATGATAATTGCTCTTTGATAGATTGTATTTCCTTGTTGCAATCCGTGCTAAATTCTCCGCATGCTTATAGTCAAAATAAAGCTTTTACTAAACATATCGTTGATGCTTTGATGCAATCTTATGAAGAAAAACTTGAGTTGGAAGTTTCTATCCCTAGAAAACTTTATGATCAGTGGGAACCTACTATTAAAATTAAAATTAAAAATCATGAATGCTATGCTTTGTGTGATTTGGGTGCTAGTGTTTCCACGATTCCAAAAACTTTGTGCGATTTGTTAGGTTTCCGCGAATTTGATGATTGCTCTTTAAACTTGCACCTTGCGGATTCCACTATTAAGAAACCTATGGGAAGAATTAATGATGTTCTTATTGTTGCAAATAGGAACTATGTGCCCGTAGATTTTACTGTTCTTGATATAGATTGCAATCCTTCATGTCCTATTATTCTTGGTAGACCTTTTCTTAGAACGATTGGTGCAATTATTGATATGAAGGAAGGGAATATTAGATTCCAATTTCCGTGAAGGAAAGGCATGGAACACTTCCATAGAAATAAAATAAAATTACCTTATGAATCTATTATGAGAGCCACTTATGGATTGCCTACCAAAGATTGCAATACCTAGATCTATCCTTGCTTTTATGCCTAGCTAGGGGCATTAAACGATAGCGCTTGTTGGGAGGCAACCCAATTTTATTTTTAGTTATTTGCTTTATTGCTTCTGTTTAGGAATAAATCTTTGATCTAGCCTCTGGTTGGATTTGTTTTTGTGTTTTAATTAGTGTTTGTGCCAAGTTAAACCTATAGGATCTTCTTGGATAATAGTTATTTGATCATGCTGAAAATTCCAGAAACTTTCTGTTCACGAAAACAATTGTTAAAAATCACCAGAACGTGATAAAATATTGGTTCCAATTGCAGTAAATCAATAGACAAATTCTCTAGGTCTTCCTATTTTGGCAGAATGTTTGAGTTCCAGAAGTTTGCGTTAGTTACAGATTACTACAGACTGTTCTGTTTTTGACAGATTCTGTTTTCGTGTGTTGTTTGCTTATTTTGATGAATATATGGCTAGTAAAATAATTATAAACCATAGATAAGCTGCAATACAGTAGGTTTAACACCAATATAAATAAAGAATGAGTTCAATACAGTACCTTGAAGTGGTGTTTTGTTTTCTTTCGCTAACGGAGCTCACGAGATTTTCTGTTGAGTTTTGTGTTGTGAAGTTTTCAAGTTTTGGGTAAAAGATTTGATGGATTATGGAACAAGGAGTGGCAAGAGCCTACGCTTGGGGATGCCCATGGCACCCCAAGATAATCTAAGGACACCAAAAAGCCAAAGCTTGGGGATGCCCCGGAAGGCATCCCCTCTTTTGTCTTCGTCCATCGGTAACTTTACTTGGAGTTATATTTTTATTCACCACATGATATGTGTTTTGCTTGGAGCGCCTTGTATGATTTGAGTCTTTTCTTGTTAGTTTGCCACAATCATCCTTGCTGTACACACCTTTTGAGAGAGACACACATGATTCGGAATTTATTAGAATGCTCTATGTGCTTCACTTATATCTTTTGAGCTATATAGTGTTTGCTCTAGTGCTTCACTTATATCTTTTAGAGCACGGTGGTGGATTTGTTTTATAGAAACAATTGTTCTCTCATGCTTCACTTATATTATTTTGAGAGTCCTACAAAACAGAATGGTAATTTGCTTTAATTATGATAGGCATCCAAGATTAGTAAAACAATTCTTATGAGTGTGATGATACTATGAGAAGTTTGATGCTTGATAATTGTTTTGAGATATGAAGATGGTGATATTAGAGTCATGCTAGTTGAGTAGTTGTAAATTTGAGAAATACTTGTGTTAAAGTTTGTGATTCCCGTAGCATGCACGTATGGTGAACCGTTATGTGATGAAGTCGGAGCATGATTTATTTATTGATTGTCTTCCTTATGAGTGGCGGTCGGGGACAAGCGATGGTCTTTTCCTACCAATCTACCCCCCTAGGAGCATGCGCGTAATACTTTGCTTCGATAACTTGTAGATTTTTGCAACAAGTATATGAGTTCTTTATGACTAATGTTGAGTCCATGGATTATACGCACTCTCATCCTTCCACCATTGCTAGCCTCTCCAATACCGCGCACTTTTCGCCGGTATCATACACCCACCATATACCTTCCTCAAAACAGCCACCATACCTACCTATCATGGCATTTCCATAGCCATTCCGAGATATATTGCCATGCAACTTACCACCGTTCCGTCTACTATGACATGCTTCATCATTGTCATATTGCTTTGCATGATCATGTAGTTGACATCGTATTTGTGGCAAAGCCACCGTTCATAATTCTTTCATACATGTCACTCTTGATTCATTGCATATCCCGGTACACCGCCGGAGGCATCCACATAGAGTCCTATTTTGTTCTAAGTTTTGAGTTGTAATTCTTGAGTTGTAAAGAAAATAAAAGTGTGATGATCATCATTATTAGAGCATTGTCCCAAGTGAGGAAAGGATGATGGAGACTATGATTCCCCCATAAGTCGGGATGAGACTCCGGACTAAATAAAAGAAAGGGAAGGCCATAAAAAAGAGAAAAGGCCAAACAAAATAACAGAAAAAGAGAGAAGGGACAATGCTACTATCCTTTTACCACACTTGTGCTTCAAAGTGGCACCATGATCTTCATGATAGAGAGTCTCCTATGTTATCACTTTTCATATACTAGTGGGAATTTTTCATTATAGAACTTGGCTTGTATATTCTAATGATGGGCTTCCTCAAAATGCCCTAGGTCTTCGTGAGCAAGCGAGTTGGATGCACACCCACTTAGTTTCTTTTGTTGAGCTTTCATATACTTATAGCTCTAGTGCATCTGTTGCATGGCAATCCCTACTCACTCACATTGATATCTATTAATGGGCATCTCCATAGCCCGTTGATATGCCTAGTTGATGTGTGACTATCTTCTCCCTTTTTGTCTTATACACAACCACCATTCTATTCCACATATAGTGCTATGTCCATGGCTCACACTCATGTATTGCATGAAGATTGAAAAGTTTGAGAACACCAAAAGTATGAAACAATTGCTTGGCTTGTCATCGGGGTTGTGCATGATTAAATACTTTGTGTGATGAAGATAGAGCATAGCCAGACTATATGATTTTGTAGGGATAACTTTCTTTGGCCATGTTATTTTGAGAAGACATAATTGCTTAGTTAGTATGCTTGAAGTATTATTATTTTTATGTCAATGTTAAACTTTTGTCTTGAATCTTTCGGATCTGAACATTCATACCACAATTAAGAGAATTACATTGCAAATTATGCTAAGAAGCATTCCACATCAAAAATTCTGTTTTTATCATTTACCTACTCGAGGACGAGCAGGAATTAAGCTTGGGGATGCTTGATACGTCTCCAACGTATCTATAATTTTTTATTGTTCCATGCTATATTATATTCTGTTTTGGTTGTTTAATGGGCTTTATTATACACTTTTATATTATTTTTGGGACTAACCTATTAACCGGAGGCCCAGCCCCAATTTTTGTTTTTTTGCCTATTTCGGTGTTTCGAAGAAAAAGAATATCAAACGGAGTCCAAACGGAATGAAACCTTTGGGAACGTGATTTTCGAAACAAACATGATCTAGAGGACTTGGAGTCTACGTAAAGCAATCAACATGGAGAGCAAAAGGCAGGGGGGCGCACCTACCCCCCCCCCCCCAGGCGCGCCCTCCACCCTCATGGGGCCCACGTTGCTCCACCGACGTACTTCTTCCTCCTATATATACCTACGTACCCCCAAACCATCAGAGGCATCCACAAAAACCTAGTTCCACCGGCGCAACCTTCTGTACCCGTGAGATCCCATCTTGGGGCCTTTTCCGGCGTCCTGCCGGAGGGGGCATTGATCACGGAGGGCTTCTACATCAACACCATAGCCTCTCCGATGATGTGTGAGTAGTTTACCTCAGACCTTCGGGTCCATAGTTATTAGCTAGATGGCTTCTTCTCTCTCTTTGTATCTCAATAGAAAGTTCTCCTCGATTCTCTTGGAGATCTATTTGATGTAATCTTCTTTTGCGGTGTGTTTGTCGAGACCGATGAATTGTGGGTTTATGATCAAGATTATCTATGAACAATATTTGAATCTTGTCTGAATTCTTTTATGTATGATTGGTTATCTTTGCAAGTCTCTTCGAATTATCAGTTTGGTTTGGCCTACTAGATTGATCTTCCTTGCAATGGGCGAAGTGCTTAGCTTTGGGTTCAATCTTGCGGTGTCCTTTCCCAGTGACAGCAAGGCACATATTGTATTGTTGCCATCGAGGATAACAAGATGGGGTTTATATCATATTGCATGAGTTTATCCCTCTACATCATGTCATCTTGCTTAAAGCGTTACTCCGTTCTTATGAACTTAATACTCTAGATGCATGCTGGATAGCGGTCGATGTGTGGAGTAATAGTAGTAGATGCAGAATCGTTTCTGTCTACTTGTTATGGATGTGATGCCTATATACATGATCATACCTAGATATTCTCATAACTATGCTCAATTCTATCAATTGCTCGACATTAATTTGTTCACCTACCGTAATACTTATGCTCTTGAGAAAAGCCACTAGTGAAACCTATGGCCCCGGGGTCTATTCTCCATCATATTAATCTTCCAACACTTAGCTATTTTTATTGTCGTTTATTTTACTTTGCATCTTTATCATAAAAATATCAAAAATATTATCTTATCATATCTATCAGATCTCACTCTCGTAAGTGACCGGGAAGGGATTGACAACCCCTTTTTCGTATTGGTTGTGAGGTTCTTATTTGTTTGTGTAGGTGCACGGGACTTGTGCGTGATCTCCTACTGGATTGACACCTTGGTTCTCAAAAACTGATGGAAATACTTACGCTACTTTACTGCATCACCCTTTCCTCTTCAAGGGAAAATCAACGCAGTGCTCAAGAGGTAGCAGGGATCTCCTAGTTTCTTAGGTATTCCACCTTTAAAAGTATAATTGGCAAGCATGGTGGAAATTTCAGCTTCCAGTATCTTTCTTTTATTTGTAACAATATCTTTCATATACTTAGCATAAGGATTCATTTTAAGCATATCAGTCAAACGCATACGCAAAAAGGTAGGTCTAATCATTTCAGCAAAGCGCTCAAAATCCTCATCATCCTTTTTCTTAGATGGTTTAGGAGGAAAAGGCATGGGTTTCTGAACCCATGGTTCTCTTTCTTTGCCATGCTTCCTAACAATGAAATATCTCTTATCATAATGTTGATTCTTTGATTGTGGGTTATCAAGATCAACAGCAGGGTCAATCTCTACATCATTGTCATTGCTAGGTTGAGCATCAACATGCACATCATCATTAACATTATCACTAGGTTCGTGTTCTTTACCAGATTGTGTTTCAGCATCAGAAATAGAAATACCATTGGGATTCTCAGGTGTGTCAACAACAGGTTCACTAGAAGCATGCAAAGTCCTATCATTTTTCTTTTTCTTCCTCTTAGAAGGACTAGGTGCATCAACAATAGTTCTCTGAGAATCTTTCTCAATTCTCTTAGGGTGGCCCTCAGGATATAAAGGTTCCTGAGTCATTTTACCCCCTCTAGTCATAACTCTAACAACATTATCATTTTTCTTAATATTTAATTCATTGAGCAAATCATTTTGAGCTTTAAGCACTTGTTCTACCTGAGTGGTAAGCATAGAAGCATGTTTACTAATGAGTTTAAGTTCACCTTTAACTCTAGACATATAATCACTCAAGTGTTCAATCATATAAGCATTTCGTTTCAATTGTCTACCAACATAAGCATTGAAGTTTTCTTGTTTAACAATAAAATTATCAAACTCATCTAAGCATTGGGTAGCAGACTTATAACGAGGAATATCACCTTCATCAAATCTATAGAGAGAATTTACCTTTACTACCTGTGTCGGGTTATCAAGACCATGTATTTCTTCAATAGGTGGTAAATTCTTAACATCTTCACCTTTAATACCTTTTTCTTTCATAGATTTCTTTGCCTCTTGCATATCTTCAGGACTGAGAAATAGAATACCCCTTTTCTTCGGAGTTGGCTTAGGACTTGGTTCAGGAAGTGTCCAATTATTTTCATTAGTCAACATATTAACCAATAATAATTCAGCTTGATCAACAGTTATTTCCCTGAAAACACAACCAGCACAATTATCCAGGTGGTCTCTGGAAGCATCGGTTAGTCCATTATAAAAGATATCAATTATTTCATTTTTCTTGAGAGGATGCTCAGGCAAAGCATTAAGTAATTGGAGAAGCCTCCCCAAGCTTGTGGGAGACTCTCTTCTTCAATTTGCACAAAATTATATATTTCCCTTAAGGCAGCTTGTTTCTTATGAGCGGGGAAATATTTAGCAGAGAAGTAATAAATCATATACTAGGGACTACGCACACAACCAGGATCAAGAGAATTAAACCATGTCTTAGCATCACCCTTTAATGAGAACGGAAATAACTTAAGGATATACTAGTAGCGAATTTTTTCCTCGGGAGTGAATAGGGTGGCTATATCATTTAATTTAGTAAGATGTGCCACAACAGTTTCAGATTCATAGCCATAAAAAGGATCAGATTCAACCAAAGTAATTATCTCAGGATCGACAGAGAAATCATAATCCTTATCGGAAATACAGATAGGTGAAGTAGCAAAAGCAGGGTCATATTTCATTCTAGCATTCAAAGATTTTTCTTTCAGCTTAGCTAATAATTTCTTAAGATCATATCTATCATTGCAAGCAAGAAAGTCTCTAGCAGTTTCTTCATCCATAACATAACCCTCACGCACAACAGGCAATTCATATCTAGGGGGAGAATCTTCATCATCACTTTCATCAATATTATCAGTTTCAATAATTTCATTCTCTCTAGCCTTAGCAAGTTGTTCATCAAGAAATTCACCCAGTGGCACAGTATTATGAAGCATAGAAGTAGTTTCATCATAAGTATCATGCATAGCAGAAGTGGCATCATCAATAACATGCGACATATCAGAATTAATAGCGGAAGCAGGTTTAGGTGTCGCAAGTTTATTCAAAACAGAAGGTGAATCAAGTGCAGAGCTAGATGGCAGTTGCTTACCTCCCCTCGTAGTTGAGGGATAAATCTTGGTTTTCTCGTCTTTCAAGTTCCTCATAGTGACCAGCAGGTAATCCCAAGTGACTTAAAGAATAGAGCTAAGCTCCCCGGCAACGGCGCCAGAAAATAGTCTTGATAACCCACAAGTATAGGGGATCACAACAGTTTTCGAGGGTAGAGTATTCAACCCAAATTTATTGATTCGACACAAGGGGAGCCAAAGAATATTCTCAAGTATTAGCAGTTGAGTTGTCAATTCAACCACACCTGGATAACTTAATATCTGCAGCAAAGTATTTAGTAGCAAAGTAGTATGGAAGTAACGGTAACGGTGGCAAAAGTAACAGAAGCAGTTTTGTAGTAATTGTAACAGTGACAATGAAAAAGTAACTAAGCAAAGATCAATATGTGAAACGCTCGTAGGCATTAGATCAGTGATGGATAATTATGTCGGATGCGATTCTTCATGCAACAGTTATAACATAGGGTGACACAGAACTAGCTCCAGTTCATCAATGTAATGTAGGCATGTATTCCGAATATAGTCATACGTGCATATGGAAAAGAACTTGCATGACACCTTTTGTCCTACCCTCCCGTGGCAGCGGTGTCCTATTGGAAACTAAGGGATATTAAGGCCTCCTTTTAATAGAGTACCGGACCAAAGCATTAACACTTAGTGAATACATGAACTCCTCAAACTACGGTCATCACCGGGAGTGGTCCCGATAATTGTCACTTCGGGGTTACCGGATCATAACACATAGTAGGTGACTATTGACTTGCAAGATAGGATCAAGAACTCACATATATTCATGAAAACATAATAGGTTCAGATCTGAAATCATGGCACTCGGGCCCTAGTGACAAGCATTAAGCATAGCAAAGTCATAGCAAAATCAATCTCATAACATAATGGATACTAGGGATCAAACCCTAACAAAACTAACTCGATTACATGATAAATCTCATCCAACCCATCACCGTCCAGCAAGACTACGATGGAATTACTCACGCACGGCAGTGAGCATCATGAAATTGGTGATGGAGGAAGGTTGATGATGATGACGGCGACGGATTCCCCTCTCCGGAGCCCCGAACGGACTCTAGATCAGCCCTCCTGAGAGAGATTAGGGCTTGGCGCCGGCTCCTTATCATAAAACGCGATGAATCCTTCTCTCTGATTTGTTCTCCCCGAACGTGAATATATAGAGTTGGAGTTGAGGTCGGTGGAGCACCAGGTGGCCCACGAGGCAGGGGGCACGCCCCCACCCTCGTGGACAGGGTGTGGGCCCCCTGGTATTGATTCTTTCGCCGGTATTTTTTATAAGTACCAATAATATTCTCCGTGGAGTTTCAGGTCATTCCGAGAACTTTTATTTCTGCACAAAAATAACATCATGGCAATTCTGCTGAAAACAGGGTCAGTCCGGGTTAGTTCCATTCAAATCATGCAAGTTAGAGTCCAAAACAAGGGCAAAAGTGTTTGGAAAAGTAGATACGTTGGAGACGTATCAGTGCTATGGATGGCCTTCTCGTAGGGAGACGGGAGTGGATCCATAGTGGTGTATTGATATGGTGAATATGTGGACTCGTGTGCGCCACCTCAAAAGAGTTACCAACAGTCGTAGTACATGATAGCCACTGAGTCAAAGTTGGCTTGCTGCAGTCAAACTCCACAACCCCTTTGTTGATACTGATGCATATGTAGTTAGTTCTGATGTAAGTCTTGCTGGGTACATTTGTACTCAAGTTTGCTTAATCTATGTTTTTGCAGAGAGACTTCAGTCTCACTAGTAGTTTCGCGTGGACTTCGACATTTAGCTTGTTACCTCAGCTACGATCTTGTACCCTTTGGAGGGTCTTGTAGATAGATAGGCTTACTAGCCTTCTCTCTTTTCAGATGTCTGTACTCAGACATGTTTATGCTTCCGCATGTGCTTGTTGCTTGTATGACTTGAATGACGGGTCATCAGACCCATGTTTGTAATATCTAGCTCCTCAGAGCCTAATGAATAAAATACTTTGAGTCGTAGAGTTTTGTTGTGATGCCATGTTGTATTTGCACATATCGAGCATATTGTGTGTATGTTATTGAAATGCTTGGTATGTGTGGGATCCGACAACCTAGTTGTTTATTCTTGGTAGCCTCTCTTACCGGGGAATGTCTCCTAGTGCTTCCACTGAGCCATGGTAGCTTGCTACTGCTCCGGAACACTTAGGCTGGCCAGCATGTGTCCTTCTTCGTTCCTATGTCTATCCCTACGGGGAAATGTCACGCGGTGTCTACCGAAGTCCTGTCAGCTTGCTACAGCCCGGGTTCACTCACTGATGACCGACACGTTCGTTGCTGGGTCATGTATGCCTGTCCCTGTAAGTTAGTGACACTTTGGGTTCACGACTAGTCATGTCGGCCCGGGTTCTCCATCATATGGATGCTAGCGACACTATCATATACGTGAGCCAAAAGGCGCAAACGGTCCCGGTCCAGGTAAGGTGGCACCTGTGGGGATACTGTGCGTGAGGCCACAAAGTGATATGATGTGCTACATGCTAGATCGGTGTGACTTAGGATCAGGGTCCTGACAGCTTTGGTATCAGAGCTTGACTGCCTGTAGGATTACCAAGCCAAACTGGTCGAAGTCGAGTCTAGAAATGCTTTAGTTATATAAGGGAATTGATTGTGGAAGGGAACGTAAGGCTCTTTTTACTCCTTTACCCTATGTCCTTCTGATCTGAGTCATCCTCTTCTCTCCTACGGGGTTAAGGAACTAGGCTTTCCCCTCCTTCTATCAGGATCACGTGTTACTAATCCGTAGACTTATAGGAATGATGGATTCGAGTCTCAGTTCAGTTCCTAGTACTTCCGTGTGTTAACAGTTGGTCTCAGAACCTTGATATTGTGATGTTGAGTGGCTATGCTATCATTTTGCAGGATGTTTCAAACCTTTTTGAGCATTTACATCCGTTATGACGTCCGAGTCATCCCAGGTTTCTAAATAGTCTGATGCATTTGCAAATCCTTTCTTTCCGTTTCCGATGTCCTTTGGGCTAGATTAAGCACACTAAACGGTCTGTTGAGGTACTCCATTGCCTTGACATATATGTTGGAGCTAGTATTATGACCCTAGGCATCCTAAAGAACCACCCACTAATCTAGCAATGCTTTATATCCCCAGTGTGATAATTCTGGCCACCATTCTCGAAAGCATCCCGTGATGTTACTTAGTTAGTAGGCATCCCATTTCTGGGTTCTTGAACTCGATATTCACCCTACTCATTCATGTTGATAGTGTTTGCTAGTTCCTTTAGGATATTAGATACTTTCGTGATAGTCCTCGAGGTTCGTGGTGTATCGTTCTTCCAAAACCATGAATCGATATGGCAAAAGTTCTTGAACCAAAAGATTACAACAAGAGTGCTCTTGACGAGTTCTCGATTCTATATTGTGACTCTACCAGTTCCACCTTTCTGCATGGGTTATCTGGAAGAAATATGTTGAACTTGTTTGACATACTAAATCTATGCATCCGCAACTCAGAAAACCATATGTTCCTTTGAGTTGTCTCTCTTTAGTTGTATTCTGGCCTCTGTCTATCAATTGATAGTCAAGAGTGGTAGTGCATTCCTCTTACCGATGCCTATTATTCTTGTGGTCCGTCAAGCCATTCTATTCCGGAATTACTAGAAGAAACAAACTCCAGCACCTCATCCATTTCTTGGACTGGTCAAAGTAGTTGTATTCCGCAGATCAAAATGCCAATCCAGCTTTTGTTTTGTTCTACCTCGGAGTATTACCCTCTTTATGTCAGGATTGTCATCAGAATTGCACCAACTCATGAATTCTTGTTGCAGTGATACTTTTCCCCCATCATTATTCATTCATCGGTCCCGTGTTGTCGCAACCGGAATGCCGACAAGTGAGCTATGATGTGTGAATTCAATACTCCTAGCAACCCCATTGCTTGATAGTTAAAGGACTATATTCTCATCCTTAGCGTGTTGGTTATTGAATCACCACACTACGATTGATCGTGCTACCTAGTCCTTACTTCTGGTGCACTCCTCGATCAATGAGTTAGGATTGTGTCAATCCCTCGATCTTTTGATCATATCATCTTGCCCTAAAAAGCAAGATTGTTCTCGAGCTTAGTAACATATTGGTGGTTCGTTATTTTCCGAATATCTTCTCGGAAGTATTACCAGGTTGTCACTTGACCGCTATGTTGAGTTCGTGATCAAGTTGGTTTTTCCATAAACCACCCCTTCTCCAAGGATCTATGTTGGATATCCCTGAACTAGTTGGATAAGCTAAACAACAACTTGGAGAGTTGGAAGATAAAAGCTTGCCTAGCTTAGTTCATTTCAAGGGATATAGTTGGGTGTGTTGAAGAAAGATGATATCTTCACCGATTGGTCCCTGTGATCAGTTGTTGGACCCATTCTCTTATCAAAACTTTGATTTGAGTGTGGGCCATCGTCAAATCAAATCAGAACCAACGATGTTCTTAATGTTATCTTACTCATGGTTGATCCCTCGAGCATACACCATTACATCTTTTGGTCTGACCAATGCTATCACCTTGTTCACATAGTCGTGGAATTCCACTTTATGGAAATCTCGATAAATTGTTGTTGAGCCCATCGACAACATCCTTATCATCTCCATGATTTTGTTGGACATCAAGCTAGTGTTGGAAACTTGTGTAAGCATTTCTTCGTGTTTCGTTCATGAAGCATATGTTTGGATGAAAGAAGTGGCTATCTCTGATTCACGTGCATTTGGTGAAAGTTGCCGCCGTGAATCCGAGAAAGTTAGTTTTGCTTCCTCTGGAATCATACCAAGTCGGTCATGTACATGTGTGAAGTATTTTGTGGTTTGGAGACTTGCAACCTTCATTCTATATGTATGCCTAGCACACAAAGCCACTGATTGATTTGTTCAAGGATAAGAAGTTCAAATGCTATTCCCGAAGGGCCCAGATGAACATGCACAAGGCTTCGTTATTTCAATGATGGTTCCCAATCTGAACTTGGTAGTGTTTTATTATAAGACTCTGTCGGTGTGCAAAAGTAGGGGCTCTCCTTTTTACCCCTTTACTTGTGCACGGGCAGTCAGAGCCACGCCCACGGCCACACCAAGTAGGGCTGAGGAGCTAAGCCAGAGGCCCGAGGCAATCCAAGCAACGCCAAGACCAGAGACACAAAGAGCAGGAGGGCGAGGTGGACTCCCCCGGCAAGACCCTTGCCGGGACGGCCCCCGCGGCCCCGGCAAGAGCCTTGCCGAGGCAACTTGCCCGATGCCAGCGGAGCGCGCCACCCTTGAGCCCAGGGGTTCCAACGTCATCAACCATATTGGAACCAAGGCTCGGGAGGCACCTCCGTGGTGGCATGCAGATCTTTGTGAAGATCATGAACACTCAAGATCAGATGAAGACCAGAAGACGACGATCCTCGGCGGGATTCTAGCCAAGGAAATCCACGAGACCCCCGGCAAGATCCTTGCCGGGGACGGCCACGATGCCGCGGCAAGACCCTTGCCGGGGCCTCGGCAAGGCCCTTGCCGAAGACGCCTGCGAGGCAACAACCAGGCCCGCGTCTACCAAGACTCCACCACCGTTCCCATACAGCTGTCAGCCCAACCAGCTGGGCAGACACCTGCATGGCAGCGTGCAGCTTCCAGGCCAGCCCAGCAAGCACCTGCGTGGTGGCATGCAGATCTTCGTGAAGACCCTACCACCACGCCATCTCAGCAGCCTACCACCCTACATGGCGTTGCACGCGTCGTTGGCCTAGACGCGCGTCGGAGTGAGGCGGAGCGGCAATGGACGGGACGGGCTTCGTTCCCATCCCCGATAAAGCTGCGGGACACCTAAGGGGCGCATTTAATGCGTCTTGTCCGGTAATGACAAGCGATAAGCTTGCGCACTGTACACCTTTCCATCTCCTGTGTGCCACTGTGGCAACCCCTTTTGTCTATAAAAGGAGGCCCAAGGCGTCCAGGAGAAGGATTCGGATCTTTTGGGCAACACACGCACCGTAGCTAGCTCAAGAACTCAAGAACACTCAAATACATACACCAAAGCAGGACTAGGGTATTACGCATCTTCGCGGCCCAAACCTGGGTAAACGATCCTTGTGCTGACCGCGAGATCCGCTCTTTGCACAACCCCGCGCCCGCCAACCGTAGAAGGGATCCCAGTGATTCCATAGGTGTCGTTTCCCCGACAGACTCGATGAGCGTGAAGAAGCAAAAAACTTAGGCTCAACCGATACTAACCGATAATTGTTGATGAAGAAAGGTGGGTGCCTACTGGGGCATCCCCAAGCTTAGATGCTTGGACTTCTTTAAATATTATCTTGGGATGCCTTGGGCATCCCCAAGCTTGAGATTTTGTGTCTCCTTAATTCCTTTTATATCACAGTTTCCCTAAATCTTAAAAACTTCATCCACACAAAACTCAACAAGAACTCGTGAGATAAATTAGTATAAACCAATGCAGAAACCATATCATTCTCTACTATAGCAAATCAATTATTATTCAACATTGCATACTAAATGCCTCTTCATATTTAATACTTCTATCTTCAAATAGAATCATTAAACAAGCAAACATATGTAAACAATGCAAACATAACAGCAATCTGCCAAAACAGTACAGTCTGTAAAGAATGCAAGAGTATCAATACTTCTTTAACTCCAAAAATTATGAAAATTTACCACACTGTAGAAAATTTATCAGATCTTATTTTGCAAAAATTTCAACATTTTAGCACATTCTCACTTTTCTAGGGAATTTTTGCAACAGCAATAAACTTTCTGTTTTGAAACAGCAACATGTAGACTTGCAAAATAAGCATGGTAAAGGCTATCCTTGACATTTTTATTGAAAAGAAAGATGCAAAACATTATTATAAATAACAGCAAGCAAATACTAACAAAAGAAAATGACGCTCCAAGAAAAACACATATCATGTGATGAATAAAAATATAGCTCCAAGTGAGGTTACCGATAATGTTGGAGACGAAAGAGGGGATTGCCTTCCGGGGCATCCCCAAGCTTAGTTGCTTGGATATTCTTGAATATTACCTTGGGGTGCCTTGGGCATCCCCAAGCTTAGGGTCTTGTCACTTCTTATTCTCCTCATATCGATATCTCACCCAAAACTTGAAAACTTCAATCACACAAAACTTAACGGAACTTCGTGAGATAGGTTAGTATGACAAAGAGCAAAACCACTCACTTTTGGTACTGCCAAATACAAGATTCATAATTGTTTAACACAATGCCTACTGTACCATATCATTTCCACAATTTATATTGAGCAATATAAGCCATAGAAACTAGAATGCAAGCAAACTATGCATTGAAAATAGAATCTGTCAAAAACAGAACAGTCTGTAGTAATCTGTACTCCAACCATATTTCTGCTACTCCAAAAATTCTGAAAAATTAGGAAAATGTAGACAATTTGTATATCTATCACTTGTAAAAAATTCAGAATTTTTCCATGTTCCAGTAAAATATAAGAATTTCTGCACTTGACGCAAAAGTTTCTGTTTTTGCACAGAATCAAGTCAACTACCATCCACACTATCCCAAAGGCTTTACTTGGCACTTTATTGAAACAAAACCTATAAAACATGATTACTACAGTAGCTTAATCATGTGAACACACAAAAACAGTAGGGTTAAATGTTGAGTTGTCTCCCAACAAGCGCTTTTCTTTAAAGCCTTTTAGCTAGGCATGATGAGTTCAATGATGCTCGCATAAAAGATAAGAATTGAAACATAAAGAGAGCATCATGCATCATAAGTTCCTCTATCATAATAGTTTTCAGTAGCATCATGAATAGATTCATCCATATAAACATTACATAAAGCATTCTTTCCATGATCCACAAGCATAGAAAATTTATTACTCTCCACATAAGCAATTTTATTCTCATTCACAATAGTGGGAGTATCGTATGAAACTTGAATACTAAAAATTGTTCCCACATTAAGAGAGTAATGTTCAGTAAAAGGATATTCAAAATTATGACAATAATTATCACTACTTTTTATAACATAAGTATCAGCATAATAATCATCATAAGTAGGAGGCATGCGATCATCATAGCAAATTTGATCATTCAAAGTAAGGGGGCTAAAAAGATCATCTCCATTAAGCATAGCATCCCCAAGCTCGTGACAAACATTAATTTCAAAAAATAAATTCTCAAACATGTCATTTTCATCAAACATAGCATCCCCAAGCTTGTGGCTTAGCATATCATAAGCATAATCACTCTCATCATTAATAGTATGAATAGCACCAACGATATAACAATTGTTATCATCATAATTTCCCAAGTTGGTGCCAAAAAGATTTACAAGATTATAAGAAGTATCATTATCTTCCCAATAATAATCATCACAACAAGAAATAGGCATAACAAAATCATCATCAATAGTGCTCTCGGACATTGTGCCATAAGACATAGAAGCAATATCATCATCAAGTGCATCATCTTCCACAATTATTTTTGATTCATTTTCATGAGGCACCACAATAATAGAAGCAACATTATTTAGGAGGGATACCTTTTTACCTCTATTCTTTCTTCTTTTCTTCTTCTTTACCACACCATGTGGGGGTTTAATTAAATTTTTCAACCTTCTTATTGATGAGATTGGTTGAATAGGGAGCTCCTCCTCGTCACCTATTTCATCATGAGAGACAATAGGAGGGAAAGTGGAAATCTTTACCCTTTCATTAGTATTCCTTTTATATTCTATTGATTTTCCCATCTTTCTATAGTTGGCAATATAAGCATTCTCATTGTAATTTACCATGCAAAACGTATAGATATTTTTTAGATTAGTTTTAGTGTCGTCCGTGAGAACGGAAACTTCAAACCAACTATTTTTATGCGTCAATTCTTCACTCCCCAAAAATAGACAAAGCTCATTATAAAGTTCAAGGGTGATCAAATCATTGCAATATTTGGCCATGATACGGTCATGAAAAAGTTTGCTTTGGAAATTAAGATGACCATCCTTATTGCAAAGTTCACAAGTAATATGACAAAGAGAACATAATTTTGTAGCAAATTCATCTATCTCTTTGAGCAAAAAATTGGTTCTATCATGTTTATGCTTCTTACAAAATCTATCTTCCCTATAAGTCAAGTCTTCAGAAACTCTATGCACTCCACCAAAATTGACATGCTTATAAGAAACACTTTTGTCATGACTTGTGCAAATATCATTAGCATTTTGGATATTCAAGAATTCATACTAACAACATTACAATCATGCTCATCATTCAAACATTTTGTGCCAAACATTTTATTGACTTCTTCTTCTAACAATTGAGCACAATTTTCCGATCCATCATTTTCAAGAAAGATATTATAAAGAGGATCAATAATATGATGCAACCTCAATTCAATTTTTTATGTAGTTCTCTTTTATAAACCAAACTAGTGATAAAACAAGAAACTAAAAGATTCAATTGCAAGATCTAAAGATATACCTTCATGCACTCACCTCCCCGGCAACGGCGCCAGAAAAGAGCTTGATGTCTACTACGCAACTTTATTCTTGTAGACACGTGTTGGGCCTCCAAGCGCAGAGTTTTGTAGGACAGTAGCAATTTCCCTCAAGTGGATGACCTAAGGTTTATCAATCCGTAGGAGGCGTAGGATGAAGATAGTCTCTCTCAAATAACCCTGCAACCAAATACTAAAAAGTCTCTTGTGTCCCCAACACACCAAATACAATGGTAATTTGTATAGGTGCACTAGTTCGTCGAAGAGATGATGATACAAGTGTAATATGGATAGTAGATATTGGTTTTTGTAATAAGAACAATAAAAAACAGCATGGTAGCAATTGATAAAACGGAGCACAAACGGTATTGCAATGCTTGAAAATGAGGCCTAGGGTCCGTAATTTCACTAGTGCAGTCTCCCAACAATGCTAATATAATTGGATCACATAACCATCCCTCAAACTACGATGAAGAATCACTCCAAAGTTCCTATCTAGCGGAGAACATAAGAAGAAATTGTTTGTAGGGTACGAAACCACCTCGAAGTTATTCTTTCTGATCGATCTATCCAAGAGTTCGTACTAAAATAACACCAAATAATTTCAGATTCATAATACTCAATCCAACACAAAGAACCACAAAGAGTGCCCCAAGATTTCTACCAGAGAAACAAAGACAAGAACGTGCATCGACCCCTATGCGTAGATTACCCCAATGTCACCTCGAGAATCTGTGAGTTGAGTGCCAAAACACATATCAACTGAATCAATATGATACTCAATTGTCACCACGAGTATTCATATGCAAGACATATATCAAGTGCTCTCAAATCCATAAAAGTATTCAATCCGATAAAACGAAATCTCAAAGGGAAAACTCAGTTAATCACAACAAGATAGAGAGGGGAAAACACCATATGATCCGACTATATTAATAAAGCCCGCGATACATCAAGATCGTGACATATCAAGAACATGAGAGAGAGAGAGATTAAACACATAGCTACTGGTACAAATCCTCAGCCTTGAGTGTGGACTACTCCCTCCTCATTGTGGTGGCCGTCGGGATGATTAAGATGGCCACCGGTGATGATTCCCCTCTCCAGCAGGGTGCGGGAACGGGGTCTAGATTGGTTTCTTGTGGATACAGAGCCTTGCGGCGGCGAAACTTCTGGTCTAGGTTAACCTCGAGGTTTTTTGGAATATTTGGGAATTTATAGGGTAAAGAGGGGTTGCGGGAGGCCATCGAGGTGGGCACAACCCATCTAGGCGCGCCTGGGCCCTCAGACGCGCCCTGGTGGGTTGTGCCCCCTCGGGGCACCCCCCCCCCCCCAGGTGCTGCTCTGGCCCATTGGATGTCTTCGGGTCCATAAAAAATCCATAAAAAGTTTCGCGGTGTTTGGACTCCATTTGATATTGATTTCCTGCGATGTAAAAAACAAGAAAAAAACATCAACTGGCACTGGGCATTAGGTTAATAGGTAGTCCCAAAAAATGTATAAAGTTGCTATAAAATGATTGTAAAACATACAAGAATGATAATATAACAGCATGAATACTTCATAAATTATAGATACGTTGGAGGCGTATCATGCCCTTCCTTGGACAAGCCTCCCACTTATGATTAACCCCTCTCGCAAGCATCCGCAACTACGAAAGAAGAATTAAGATAAATCTAACCATAGCATGAAACATATGGATCCAAATCAGCCCCTTACGAAGCAACGCATAAACTAGGGTTTAAGCTTTTGTCACTCTAGCAACCCATCATCTACTTATTACTTCCCAGTGCCTTTCCCTAGGCCCAAATCATGGTGAAGTGTCATGTAGTCGACGTTCACATAACACCACTAGAGGAAAGACAACATACATCTCATCAAAATATCGAACGAATACCAAATTCACATGATTATTATAACAAGACTTCTCGCATGTCCTCAGGAACAAACGTAACTACTCACAAAGCATATTCATGATCAAAATCAAAGGAGTACTAATTATCATTAAGGATCTGAAAATATAATCTTCCACCAGATAAACCAACTAGCATCAACTACAAGGAGTAATCAACACTACTAGCAACCCACAGGTACCAATCTGAGGTTTTGAGACAAAGATCGAATACAAGAGATGAACTAGGGTTTGAGAGGAGATGGTGCTGGTGAAGATGTTGATGGAGATGGACCCCCTCTCGATGAGAGGATCATTGGTGATGACGATGGTGATGATTTCCCCCTCCCGGAGGGATGTTTCCCTGGAAGAACAGCTCCGCCGGAGCCCTAGATTGGTTCTGCCCAGGTTCTGCCTCGAGAAGGCGGCGCTTCGTCCCGGAAGCTTCCTTATGATTTTTTCCAGGTCAAAACACACCATATAGCAGAAGGTGGGCATCGGGGGCCAGCTAGGGAACCCACAAGGATGGGGGCGCGCCTAGGGGGGTAGGGCGCGCCCTCCACCCTTGTGGCTGGCAGTTGGCCCCCCTCTGGTGCTTTCTTCGCCCAATATTTTTTATATATTCCAAAAATATTCTCCGTGAAGTTTCAAGACTTTTGGAGTTGTGCAGAATAGGTCTATAATATTTGCTCCTTTTCCAGTCTAGAATTCCAGCTGCCGGCATTCTCCCTCTCCATGTAAAGCTTATAAAATAAGAGAGAAAAGGCATAAGTATTGTGATATAATGTGTAATAACACACCCAATACAATGGTAAATTGTATATGTGCACTAGTTCGGCGAAGAGATCGTGATACAAGTGTAATATGGATAGTAGATATAGGTTTTCATAATCTAAAACGGCAAGGTAACTAGTAACAAAAGTGAGCAAAAATTGTATTGCAATGCTTGAAAACAAGGCCTAGGGTTCATACTTTCACTACTGCAAGATCTCCCAACAATGAAACCATAATTGGATCATATAACAATCCCTCAACATGCAACAAAGAATCACTCCAAAGTTTCTATCGGAGAACGTAGGACGAAAACATGCATCAACCCCTATCCATAGATTACGCAATGTCACCTCGAGAACCCGCGAGTTGAGTGCCAAAACATACATCAAGTGAAGCAATATAATACCCCCATTGTCACCACGGGTATCCATATGGAAGACATACATCAAGTGTTCTTGTCGGATTCGGGGCTCCGCTGACCCAAGATAGATACAAACTCTGGGGTGCGTGCGAAGAACTCAACCTCCCCAGTCTGCCAACTCGTCGATCCCACGGCCTAGCTCGATGAACGGAATAATAATGGGACAAGGCAGTTTACCCAGGTTCGGGCCACCTTGCGGTGTAATACCCTACTCCTACTTTGTGTGGGTTGGCCTCGAGGTGGGCTGAGGATGAACTGGTACAGTGGAAGAACAACCTCAGGAGGTGTGTTCTTGGATTAGTGTGAGCTGGTGAGGGTGTGGATCGTCTGAATCATCCTCTCCTCCTCTGGTGGAGGCTAGGCTATACTTATAGTGGCCTTGGTCCTCTTCCCCCAAAACGAAGGTGGGAAGGGATCCCACAACGGACAAATTCGAAGGGAGACAATTAGTACAGCTTATCCTGATGAAAGGTGGTCTGCGCCTGCAAAGCTTCTCGTCGTGATGCTGTGGTGGGCTCGATGATGACCTCCGTTCTGCCGTCCTGGTGGTCTTGGTCTTGTTGCATGGAAATGGAAACCTTTGGCTGATTCCTCGGGACTCCGCGCCTGCGCTTGCCACTTTAGCACCAAAGAGGAAACCTGCTGTACTGCGCCCGCTAGCGCCTGCCTGGCCTTGGTCATCATGGCTTGCGTCATCCGAACCTCACGAGGTGAGGGCTCGCATGGAAATCTCCGCTCGTCATGAGCCAGCCTAAAGAGGCCACTCCTTCTGGAGGTCTTGGCATTGTCCGCCTCGCGAGGCTCTTGTGTTGTTGGTGCTGAAGATGGGCCATACCAGGTCGCCAATCGAGCCACGCCGTGGGCCATAGGCAGGCAAGTTTGGGTACCCCCGTTCCTAGAACGCTGACGACAGCCCCCGGGCCCAAGGCGCGCTCGGACTTGGCTTCGAGGCAAAGCCAAAGGGCAAGGGCGAAGCGCCCCGGGCCCCAACCGCCTGCCGACCCGGCCGACGCATGGCGCTTGATGGGACGTGGGCGTCTCCGCTTCCCCACGCTGCCTCGGCAACCGTTCGACTTGACGGCTGCCTGTTGCGAGTGCGGCTCAGCCACCATTGCCCGCTGCGCCTGTCCTCCGCTTCTTCCTTTCCTGTGAGCTCGCTTCTCCCCTCCCAAATTCTGCACCGGCACTAATCCACCTCCGCCGCCATGGCTCCGAGGCCGAAGAAGAGGGGAAAGACTCGCGCGCCCGCTGAATCCCCTCCGAGCTTTGAGCCCGCGCTTGGCCGGTCGTCGGTGATCAATCAGGAGGGATTGGACAAGGTTTGGCCGAACCTTGCCGCTGATTCCAACGAGTGGAAGGCGACGGTGGTCTAGCCTACCTCGCAGGCCCAGATTGATATGACGGCCACTAAGATCCCCATCCACCTTCACGCCCTCCTGGCCGGCTTGGTCCCCCTTTCTCTGATTTCTTCAACGCCATGCTCTCGCATTACCAGATCCACGCGCTGCATCTGGACCCCGGGTCCATTATGCTCCTTGCCGCTTTTGCCTTCCTGTGCGAGGCCATTGTGGGCGTCGCCCCATCTGTCGCCTTGTTCTGCCATTTCTTTTCGCTTCATCTGGTCGACAGCAGACAATGCTTGGGATGCATGTCATTCCAGGCGGTGGCGGCTCCGGCTGGCTCCGGCATTGACTTCACGCTTCGTCCGGATGCGACGGGATTCCGGGAGCAGTGGGTGTATGTGGACGCCGCCACGTACAGCCCCCTTCTCCAGCTTTCGCGGGTGCTGGCGGAGCCGAGCTCCGGCTCGGGACACGCGAAGCTCGTTTCCCATCGGCTCGCCCGCGTCTGGTCCAGGTTGGCCGAGCTGAAGAAGGTGCGGGTGACGGCGCCGATGACGGTGAGGGAGTTCGTCCGGCGGCGCATCGCCCCACTTCAGCGCCACTCTCGCCCAATGCGGGACTTTGCCGGCTTCAAAGACCCGATGAGGCTTTAGGTGCCCTCGCTTCCCTCCAAGACACTGTAGACGGTGCTCCAACTCCTGATGGGCGACCCGGCACCTGCCGCGCTCCCAGCAGACAAGTGCCTCATGTATTAATGCTCGAACGAGGAGGCATTCGCGAAGCATATGCCTTGCTTCGACATGTGGGGGATGCACCCAACGGGCCTTGAGGGGCCTCGTGAGAATCCCATCTTTGTGGGGGCCGTGCTTACCGATCCTGTGGCGTGCGCCCTTGATGTGGCTGCAGGTGGTGGACGCCATCGGGTACTCCCGGGGCGACCACTGGGGAGCAGATGCCGTCAGGCGCTCCTAGGATAGCCGCTCCTGAAGTCCCAGCGAGTGCTCCTGAGGCGATCGCTGGTGAGCTCGTGCGGCCCGGTGCTCCTGAGGCGGCTGCCCCTGAAGCTCTCGCAAGTGCTCCCAATGTGGCGGCTGGTGAGCAGGTGCGACCCGGTGCTCCTGAGGCGGCTGCCCGTGAAGCTCCGGCCGGCGCTCCTGAGGTGGCGGTACGCAGCCCAGTCGCAAAGGGCCATGCTCCTATCCTCGGCTCGCTTCATCTGAACGTTGAAGCACTCCGCAAGAGGAAAGGGCTCTGGAGCTGCAGTGGTGACGCCCCCGCCCCCTGAAACAGAGGAAGTACATAGCCATAGACAAGTAAGTGCCTTATCTTTGTGGTTCTCCGCGTGTTGCGGCCTTTCCTGACCCTGGCTCCTCAGGATCCCTTCGGCTGCGGCGGCGAAACCTCCTGGGGAGCGACCTCCGGAGGCCCTTGGTCTGCTCTCGATCTCAGGCCCCTTACGACAAACATCCGCGCGAGGCACGGGAACATCCCGCGAGGCGGGGGTGCCGCTGGAGGGCCATGAGCCTGTGTTCCCAGGACCCTTCCTTCGTGACTACCTCTGGGCGCAGGGGGCGTCCCAAGGGCTCCTCCGTTGATGCCTGTTGGTAGTTGGGCTGCCACAGCATCGGCGTCATCCTCAAGCGGTGAGGCCGAGATGCGTAGTGCCTTCACCAAGGCCTGGGGATCGGTTGGAGGGGCGTCGGCGTCCAGCGCCCTGCCGAAGGAGAGCGAGTCGCCCCGCGCCTCCACGGCAGCCCCTGGTGAGGAGGAGGGGCCCGGCCGCACGCTGGAGCTCGCGCGCGGGCGCAACGCCATCCACCATGATCTTTTCCAGGAGGCAATGAGCGCGCTGGGTCGGCTTGGTGGAGAGCTTGTTGATGTCGATGCCCGCCTTGAGGCGGAGGGCCTCCGCTTGGCGCACGAGTGGCACCAGCTAAAGGTCCCCATCAACCTCGGGCATCTGCAGCATGAGCGCGCCCGCGCAGACGCCGCGGTATCCCTCACAGCTTCTCGCGAGGCTTGCGCCCACGCTCTGGAGGAAGCCAGAGCCGCCGACTGCCGTCGTGAGGCGGCCGAGGAGCGGGAGAGGGAGCTTCGAGCTTCAAACGCCGCCCTTGAGCGGCAGGTCCAGGTGCGCAGGGCCGCCCTGCGGCACCGCCAAGCAAGGCCCCCTCCGATGAGAAGGAGGACTAGGCACATGAGGACGAGCTGGCGCTTGAGGTCTTGGAGCACAACCTGGAGCTCGAGCGGCTGGAGGCGAGGGAGCGCCAAGCAGTCACAGCTGAGGACGCCGTTGCCGCTCGGGAGGCCAGGATCCATCAAGAGGTTGACCAAAAGGTGGCGAAGAAGCACGCGGCTCTTGTTGACGAGCATCGCCGGGAGTTGGGGCTCCAGGAAACCCGCTTCGAACTGCAACAAGCCAAGCTACAGGGCAGGACCGACGCCCTCCAGGCGAAATTGGCCGCGGCGGACCAGCGCGAGATAGCCGCCAAGGAGGCCCTGGCGTTCACCCAAGCCGACTTGTCCTCACTCCAACAGCAGGTCGCTGAAGTCATGTCTCTTGCAGAGAAGGCCAGGAACGAAGGAAGCCGTCGTCGGTCGATGCAGCGCGAGCGTTCCTCAATGCTTGAGGACCTCAGGGTCAGGGCCAACCGGGCCTTAGACACCATTTGCGAAGAGAGCGTCTTCCGCCCACACGAGGATGATGACGCCGGCTACCTCCGCTTCTTCACTCAGATCGTGACCCGTCCGGAGGACCGGGCTGCGAGAGGTCGCCAGCTTGTTGAGGAGAGAAGCCGGGGTCTTCTTGGGCGTGCGTTTTCACGCGTCTTCAGCCACCTTTTCAGCCTTGACCCCCACTTTGACTTCGACGCTGCGATAGCCCCTGTGCCCGGGTCATCCAGGGCGATCTGGCGAATTGGGTCGACGGCCATGTGGACGACCTGGTCGCGGAGTTCGCCCCTGAAGATAGCGCGGTCGTGCTTGCAGCCGAGGGAGGTAGCGCGGATGGTGATGATGAGGACGACGCCGGCGGCAGCGCATCTGGCTAGGGCTGCATTTCCCTTCCTGTTCTGACATGTATGTCAAAAAATTTGGGTACGGCCCTACGGGGCGTGTAAACACTTTTGGAGAGGGGCGGGCCCTTGTAATGTATAAAATGATGATATGCTTTTGAGATAGATTCTGGTACGTGGTGTTGTGAACCAGGAGGCTCCTGACCAAAGTAACTGTCACGACTTATCTTGGGTGCTGTTGGCCTTGAGCGGGTTTTGGTGCTATGGAAGCACTCCTCTCCTGAGGGGGACCTCCGGGGGCGCGCGAGGGTTTAAGCCTCCGGGGAGCCTGCTGGCCCGCCCAAGAGGGCCTCGTGAGGAGCCGATTGCCAGATTACGGCAAGGTGTCCACGCGGTGATTCTGTGGCGGTTGCATTCCTGACCCCGAGGCCGAGCGTGCCCGACGTACACATACCACGCCCAGCTCCCGCTCACGGGGCGCTCGCAGGGGGGTACCAGGCATGAACCTTACTCTTAGACACAAACCAACAGGCAAGAAATCACCACAAACTAAGAAAAATTCACCCCGTTTTTCCTTTGATAAGCACATGAAACTCCAAATCTCATTCCAAAAGATGGCAAATTGGGTTACAGAAAGAGGGCGAAAACAAACAGCCGTGTCCGGCACCTAACTAGTCTTCTCACCAGCGCGGAGCTAAGTGCTTCCACTGGGCGTGGGCATAGTCATTGGGGGACAGTGTCGATGGCCAGCGCGCAGCATGGTGCTTCCACTTGGACGTGGGTGGGAGCCCTCGTGAGGCCCGAGGGCGGAACTCAGGAGACTCCGAGGCGTGTACAGCCCCAACTCATTATTACATGAGAGTGTCAAGAGCGGAGATCCTCACGGGCTTCCCCGGCGCCTGCCGAGGGCCCCGCCCTGCGCCTCCCCTGACCACCGTTGGGGTATACGGAAACCAGGACGAGACCAAGGAGAAGGGGGACGCTAGCGGTGCCCCAACGATCGCAGGCCCCAACCGCCGAGGGGAAGGGCTCGCTGCCACCTTCCCCGACGGGGGGCCTACCTTCGTGTGGCGTGTGGCGCCGTCGTGGCGGCACCTTGCTCCATGCAGCGTGGGGAGGCCCTGGCACTGGGCTCCCCCATGCAGCTCCCAGTGCATCGCGTCCGCCTGCAGCGGGGCCATCATCCTGAGGTCCACGGCTACTGTCGTGGCATGGTTCACCTATGGTCCATGGTTAGCGTAATCGTGCCCCTGAGATATTGGCTGTACCCGATGGCTGTTGTCGCTGAAGGCGTCGGTGAAGTTCCTGGGCGGCTCGCAAAGAGCCTCGGCCTCGCGCGGCCTTGATGCCCAGGCAGGCGAGGGAAACGGGCAGGGGCTTCTTTTTGGCGCGTACAGCAAGTCCGTCAGCGGAGGCACAGGGGTGCCCGAAGCTGCCATCCCTGAGTCGTCGCCTGGCCGTCCCGCGTCGTTGCTTGCCCGGCTTGGCGCTAGGTCACGACGTCCATAGGGTGGCATCCCGGCGCGGCCCCATGAGGGGCCGCCTGGCCTCGCCACGCCCGGAGGTAATGTATCCTGGGTAGGATGAGCGGCGTCACGGGCCAGGTTGGTGCCGCGAGGTCCCCCGGGTCCCCCGAGGAAGGGCCTGCGGGCGTGGCGGGGGCCGGCGCATGCCCCCGGTAGCGCTTGTGATGTAGGCAAGGTGCAGAAAGGTGTTGCGCCCCTACAGGTGGCATCGAGCAGCTCGGCGACCCGCTCGAGCAGGGCGTCATGGCCGCCTTCCACCAGCATGCATCGCAGCAGCTCCCGTGCCACGATGAGCACGGCTCGCATGTTCGCCTGCTCTCAGCAAGTGTGTAGCGCCATTGCCGCGGCATAGCTCGAAGATCGCGTGGTAGCGCGGTTGCGGCGCAGCGCCGGAGCAGGCGGTGGTGGTCCATGCCGCCCATGACCGACGATGCTGGACGGCGTGCGGGCTGCGAGGAGCGCAGAGTGGAGGTCTTCTTGGGCGAAAGACGCTGCCCGGGCAGTCCCAGCGGCCCAGTGCTCAGCGTGAGCTCGAGGAGTGTCGTCCATGAGCACGGCGGAGTGGTGGCGAATCCGCCAGAGGAAGAGAGGCTCCGACGCACCCCTACCTGGCGGGCCAAATGTCGGATTCGGGGCTCCGCTGACCCAAGATAGATTCGAACTCTCGGGTGCGTGCGAAGAAGTCAACCTCCCTAGTCTGCCAACTCGTCGACCCCACGGCCTAGCTCGATGAAGGGAAGAAGAACGGGACAAGGCAGTTTACCCAGGTTTGGGCCACCTTGCGGTGTAATACCCTACTCCTGCTTTGTGTGGATTGGCCTCGAGGTGGGCTGAGGATGAACTGGTAAAATGGAAGAACAACCTCAGGAGGTGTGTTCTTGGGTTTGTGTGAGCTGGTAAGGGTGTGGATCGTCTGAATCATCCTCTCCTCCTCTGGTGGAGGCTAGGCTATACTTATAGTGGCATTGGTCCTCTTCCCCCAAAACGAAGGCGGGAAGGGATCCCACAACGGCCAAATTCAAAGGGAGACAACTAGTACATCTTATCCTGGCGAAAGGTGGTCCGCGCCTGCAAAGCTTCTAGTCGTGACCGTCCTGGCGGTCTTGGTCTTCTTGCATGGAAATGGAAACCTTTGGCTGATTCCTTGGGACTCTGCGCCTGCGCTTGCCTCTTTAGCACCAAAGAGGAAACCTGTTGTACTGCGCCCGCTGGCGTCCACCTGGTCTTGGTCGTAATGGCTTGCCTCATCCGAACCTCACGAGGTGAGGGCTCGCATGGAAATCTCCGCTCCTCAGGATCCAGCCTAAAGAGGCCACTCCTTCTGGAGGTCTTGGCGTCGTCCGCCTCGTGAGGCTTGGCCCCTCGCGGGGGTCTTGTGTTGTTGGTGCAGAAGATGGGCCGTACCAGGCTGCCGATTGAGCCACGTCGTGGGCTACACGCAGGTAAGTCTGGGTACCCCTGTTCCCAGAACGCCAATAGTTCTCAAATCCAATATTCAATCCAACATAACGAAACCTCAAAGAGCTAGACTCAATTCATCACAAGAAGGTAGAGAGGGAATAACACCACAAGATCCAAATATATTAACATAGCTCACGGTACTTCAAGATCGTGCCAAATCAACAACACGAGAGAGAGAGAGATCAAACACATAGCTACTAGTACATACCCTCAGCCCCGAGGGTGAATGATACGTATCCAACATATCTATAATTTTTTATTGTTCCATGCTATTATATATTCTGTTTTGGACATTTAATGGGCTTTATTATACACTTTTATATTATTTTTGGGCCTAACCTATTAACCGGAGGCCCAGCCCAGATTGCTGTTTTTTGCCTATTTCAGTGTTTCGCAGAAAAGGAATACCAAACGGAGTCCAAATGGAATGAAACCTTCAGGAACGTGATTTTCGAAACAAACGTGATCCAGAGGACTTGGAGTGGACGTCAAGCAATCAACAAAGAGGCCACGAGGCAGGGGGCGCGCCTACCCCCTGGGCGCGCCCTCCACCCTCGTGGGCCCCTCGTAGCTCCACCGACCTACTTCTTCCTCCTATATATACCTACGTACCCTGAAAACATCAGATACGGAAGAAAACCCCTATTTCCACCGCCGCAACCTTCTGTACCCGTGAGATCCCATCTTGGGGCCTTTCCCGGCGCTCCGCCGGAGGGGGCATCGATCACGGAGGGCTTCGACATCAACACCATAGCCTCTCCGATGATGTGTGAGTAGTTTACCTCAGACCTTCGGGTCCATAGTTATTAGCTAGATGGCTTCTTCTCTCTATTTGGATCTCAATACAAAGTTCTCCTCGATTCTCTTGGAGATCTATTCGATGTAATCTTCTTTTGCAGTGTGTTTGTCGAGATCCGATGAATTGTGGGTTTATGATCAAGATTATCTATGAACAATATTTGAATCTTCTCTGAATTCTTTTATGTATGATTGGTTATCTTTGCAAGTCTCTTCGAATTATCAGTTTGGTTTGGCCTACTAGATTGATCTTTCTTGCAATGGGAGATGTGCTTAGCTTTGGGTTCAATATTGCGGTGCTCGATCCCAGTGCAGAAGGGGAAACAACACGTATTTTATTGTTGCCATCGAGGATAAAAAGATGGGGTTTATATCATATTGCATGAGTTTATCCCTCTACATCATGTCATCTTGCTTAAAGCGTTACTCCGTTCTTATGAACTTAATACTCTAGATGCATGTTGGACAGCGGTCGATGTGTGGAGTAAGAGTAATAGATGCAGGCAGGAGTCGGTCTACTTGTCACGGACGTGATGCCTATATACATGATCATACCTAGATATTCTCATAACTATGCTCGATTCTATCAATTGCTCGACAGTAATTTGTTTACCCACCGTAATACTTATGCTCTTGAGAGAAGCCACTAGTGAAACCTATGGCCCCCGGGTCTATTTTCCATCATATTAATCTCCCGTCAGCAAGTTATTTCTATTACCGTTTATTTTGCTTTCTTTACTTTTAGTCTTTATCATAAAAATACCAAAAAAATATTTTATCATCTCTATCAGATCTCAGTTTTGCAAGTGGCCGTGAAGGGATTGACAACCCCTTTATCGCGTTGGTTGCAAGGTTCTTATTTGTTTGTGTAGGTGCGTGGGACTTGAGCGTGGTCTCCTACTGGATTGATACCTTGGTTCTCAAAAACTGAGGGAAATACTTACGCTACTTTACTGCATCACCCTTTCCTCTTCAAGGGAAAACCAACGCAGTGCTCAAGAGGTAGCAAGAAGGATTTCTGGCGCCGTTGCCGGGGAGTCTACGCACAAGTCAAGACATACCAAGTACCCATCACAAACTCTTTTCCCTCGCATTACATTATTTGCCATTTGCCTCTCGTTTTCCTCTCCCCCACTTCACCCTTGCCGTTTTATTCGCTTTCTTTTTCGTTTCCCTTTTTCTCGCCAGACCTATTGTTTGCTTGTGTTACCATGTTCCTTATATTTGCTTGCATCTTTGCTTGCTAAAAATCTATTGATATGGATCCACTCAAAGTGTTCTACTTGGATCATCTTCGATCCTTATGCGCTCGTGCTGAAACCCCAACTAGCCTAGTTGATGGTAAATCTTTAGATGAGCATGCCCATTTTGTGCGTCACCATTTGTCTGAAAAGGGGAGACTCTTATGGGATCAAATAAACAGATTGATGTGTTATGCTTGGAATCTTTGTGAAATTTATGATTTTACTTGTTGCTCTGAAAACCTTAAGAAACACCTTCCCTACCAATGTGAGTTTAGAGATAATGGAATCGTATCTTCATATGCTAAGGGTGTTTATAATTACTATGATGTTCAACAAATTGAAGAATTTGTTGCTTTTAAGGGTGCTTATGAAATTGCTTCTTTGATTGAAACATATGATGCTACTCTTTACAAATCTGAAAAATTTGCCATACTTAAATATTGTTATGATAATTATGCTTCTAATGCCTATGTTAAACCATATATTGAGGACTCCTCCGCTGTCCAAGAAGAGGCTAATATTTTGCAGGAGTCTATGGAGGAAGAAAATAATGATATACATGAATCTATAGATAATTATGATTCCGATGATTTGATTGAAATATCCCTTGATGAACATGATGCTTGCTATTCTTGTGGCAATGATGCCAATATTTATAAAAATGAATTTGCTATAGTTCCATATGTTAAACATGAGATCATTGCTATTGCACCCATACTTGATAATTCCTTCGATGAAAAGCATGATTGCAATGATTTTACTATAAATTCTCTTGATGTCAATTGTGCTAATAATATGCAAAACCCTAAGCTTGGGGATGCTAGTTTTGCTATGTCTAATACTTGTTGCAATGATCATGATTGGGGTGATTCTTTTTATGATATTGAAAATTTATTTAAGCCCCATTATGAATATGAGATTGATAATAGTGTTTGCAATAATATTGAAAGTGGGTTGGAAGAGGTCATGACTTTATTTTATGATAATCCCACTATTTCGGAAGAGTGTCAACTTTGCATGCATGTGGATCATGTAGAGAAAATTTTATGTGATAGCTATATTGTTGAATTTGCTTTTGATCCTACATGTAATTATTATGAGAGAGGAAAATATGGTTGTAGGAATTTTCATGTTACTAAATTACCTCTCCTCATGTTGAGATTGCTATCGTCTCTTTCTTCTTCCTTGCATATGCTAATTTTTGCTTGCTATGATAATTTGTTTGCTTATAAAATGCCTATGCATAGGAAGTATGTTATACTTAGATGTGTTTGTCACGTGTTTTATCATGCTCTCTTCGTGCTTCAATTCTTGTCTTTCACGTGAGCATCATTAAAATTATCAATGCCTAGGTAGGGGCGTTAAACGATAGCGCTTGTTGGGAGGCAACCCAATTTTATTTTAGTTTTTTGCTTTTTGCTCCTGTTTAGTAATAAATCTTTGATCTAGCCTCTGGTTAGATGTTTTATTATGTTTTAACTAGTGTTCGTGCCAAGTGAAACCTATAGGATCTTCTTGGATGATAATTATTTGATCTTGCTGAAAATTCCAGAGACTTTCTGGTCACGAAAACAATTGTTTAAAATCACCAGAACGTGATAAAATACTGATTCCAATTGCAGTAGATCAATAAACAAATTATCTAGGTCGTACAATTTTGGTAGATTTTTCTGAGTTCCAGAAGTTTGCGTTAGATACAGATTACTACAGACTGTTCTGTTTTTGACAGATTCTGTTTTTCGCCTATTGTTTGCTTATTTTGATGAATATATGGCTAGTAAAAGAGTTTATAAACCATAGAGAAGTTGGAATACAGTAGGTTTAACACCAATATAAATAAATAATGAGTTCATTACAGTACCTTGAAGTGGTGTTTTGTTTTCTTTCGCTAACAGAGCTCACGAGATTTTTTGTTAAGTTTCGTGTTGTGAAGTTTTCAAGTTTTGGCTAAAGATTTGATGGATTATGGAACAAGGATTGGCAAGAGCCTAAGCTTGGGGATGCCCAAGGCACCCCAAGGTAAAATTCAAGGACAACCAAAAGCCTAAGCTTGGGGATGCCCGGCAAGGCATCCCCTCTTTCGTCTTCGTCCATCGGTAACTTTACTTGGAGCTATATTTTTATTCACCACATGATATGTGTTTTGCTTGGAGTGTCTTGTATGATTTGAGTCTTTTCTTTTTAGTTTACCACAATCATCCTTGCTTTACACACCTTTTGAGAGAGACACACATGATTCGGAATTTGTTAGAATACTCTATGTGTTTCACTTATGTCTTTTGAGCTATATAGTTTTTGCTCTAGTGCTTCACTTATATCTTTTAGAGCACGGTGGTGGCTTTATTTTATAGAAATTATTGTTCTCTCATGCTTCACTTATATTATTTTGAGAGCCCTACAAAACAGCATGGTAATTTGCTTAAATTGTGAAATTAGTCCTAGTATGATAGGCATCCAAGATTAGTAAAAACTTTCTTATAAGTGCGTTGAATACTAGAAGTAGTTTGATACTTGATAATTGTTTTGAGATATGAAGATGGTGATATTAGAGTCATGCTAATTGAGTAGTTGTGAATTTGAGAAATACTTGTGTTAAAGTTTGGGATTCACGTAGCATGCACGTATGGTGAACCGTTATGTGATGAAGTCGGAGCATGATTTATTTATTGATTGTCTTCCTTATGAGTGGCGATCGGGGACGAGCGATGGTCTTTTCCTACCAATCTATCCCCCCAGGAGCATGCGCGTAGTACTTCGTTTCGATAACTAATAGATTTTTGCAAAAAGTATGTGAGTTCTTTATGACTAATGTTGAGTCCATGGATTATACGCACTCTCTCCCTTCCACCATTGCTAGCCTCTCTAGTATCGCGCAACTTTTGCCGGTACCATACACCCACCATTACCTTCCTCAAAACAGCCACCATACCTACCTATCATGGCATTTCCATAGCCATTCCGAGATATATTGCCATGCAACTTACCACCGTTCCGTTTATTATGACACGCTTCATCATTGTCATATTGCTTTGCATGATCATGTAGTTGACATCATATTTGTGGCAAAGCCACCTTTATAATTCTTTCATACATGTCACTCTTGATTCATTGCATATCCCGGTACACCGCCGGAGGCATTCACATAGAGTCATATTTTTGTTCTAAGTATTGAGTTTTAATTCTTGAGTTGTAAGTAAATAAAATTGTGACGATCATCATTATTAGAGCATTGTCCCAGTGAGGAAAGGATGATGGGGACTATGATTCCCCCACAAGTCGGGATGAGACTCCGGACGAAAAAAGGCCATAAAAAAAAGAGAAAAGGCCCAAATAAAAAAATGAGAGAAAAAGAGAGAAGGGACAATGTTACTATCCTTTTACCACACTTGTGCTTCAAAGTAGCACCATGATCTTCATGATAGAGAGTCTCCTATGTTGTCACTTTCATATACTAGTGAGAGTTTTACATTATAGAACTTGGCTTGTATATTCCAATGATGGGCTTCCTCAAAATACCCTAGGTCTTCGTGAGCAAGCGAGTTGGATGCACACCCACTTAGTTTCTTTTGTTAAGCTTTCATACACTTATAGCACTAGTGCATCCGTTGCATGGCAATCCCTACTCACTCACATTGATATCTATTGATGGGCATCTCCATAGCCCATTGATACGCCTAGTTGATGTGAGACTATCTTGTTCTTTTTTTGTCTTCTCCACAACCACCATTCTATTGCACATATAGTGCTATGTCCATGGCTCACGCTCATGTATTGCGTTAAGATTGAAAAAGTTTGAGAACATCAAAAGTATGAAACAATTGCTTGGCTTGTCATTGGGGTTGTGCATGATTAAATACTTTGTGTGACGAAGATAGAGCATAGCCAGCTATACGATTTTGTAGGGATAACTTTCTTTGGCCATGTTATTTTGAGAAGACATGATTGCTTTGTTAGTATGCTTGAAGTATTATTATTTTTATGTCAATATTAAACTTTTATCTTGAATCTTTCGGATCTGAATATTCATGCCACAATTAAGAGAATTACATTGAAAATTATGCTAAGTAGCATTCCACATCAAAAATTCTATTTTTATCATTTTCCTACTCGAGGACGAGCAGGAATTAAGCTTGGGGATGCTTGATACGTCTCCAACGTATCTATAATTTTTGATTGTTCCATGCTATTATATATTCTGTTTTGGACGTTTAATGGGCTTTATTATACACTTTTATATTATTTTTGGGACTAACCTATTAACCGGAGGCCCAGCCCAGATTGCTGTTTTTTTGCCTATTTCAGTGTTTCGCAGAAAAGGAATACCAAACGGAGTCCAAACGGAATGAAACCTTTGGGAATGTGATTTTCGGAACAAACGTGATCCAGAGGACTTGGAGTGGATGTCAAGAATCAACAAGGAGGCCACGAGGCAGGGGGCGTGCCTACCCACCTGGGAACGCCCTCCACCCTCGTGGGCCCCTCGTAGCTCCACCGACCTACTTCTTCCTCCTATATATAACTACGTACCCCGAAAACATCAGATACGGATGGCTTCTACATCAATACCATAGCCTCTCCGATGATGTGTGAGTAGTTTACCTCAGACCTTCGGGTCCATAGTTATTAGCTAGATGGCTTCTTCTCTCTGTTTGGATCTCAATACAAAGTTCTCCTCGATTCTCTTGGAGATCTATTCGATGTAATCTTCTTTTGCAGTGTGTTTGTCGAGATCCGATGAATTGTGGGTTTATGATCAAGATTATCTATGAACAATATTTGAATCTCCTATGAATTCTTTTATGTATGATTGGTTATCTTTGCAAGTCTCTTCGAATTATCAGTTTGGTTTGGCCTACTAGATTGATCTTTCTTGCAATGGGAGAAGTGCTTAGCTTTGGGTTCAATCTTGCGGTGCTCGATCCCAGTGACAGAAGGGGAAACGACACGTATTGTATTGTTGCCATCGAGGATAAAAAGATGGGGTTTATATCATATTGCATGAGTTTACCCCTCTACATCATGTCATCTTGCTTAAAGTGTTACTCCGTTCTTATGAACTTAATACTCTAGATGCATGCTGGATAGCGGTCGATGTGTGGAGTAATAGTAGTAGATGCAGGCAGGAGTCGGTCTACGTGTCACGGACGTGATGCCTATATACATGATCATACCTAGATATTCTCATAACTATGCTCGATTCTATCAATTGCTCGAGAGTAATTTGTTTACCCACCGTAATACTTATGCTCTTGAGAGAAGCCACTAGTGAAACCTATGGCCCCCGGGTCTATTTTCCATCATATTAATCTCCCGTCAACAAGTTATTTCTATTAACATTTATTTTGCTTTCTTTACTTTTAGTCTTTATCATAAAAATACCAAAAAAATATTTTATCATCTCTATCAGATCTCAGTTTTGCAAGTGGCCGTGAAGGGATTGACAACCCCTTTATCGCGTTGGTTGCAAGGTTCTTATTTGTTTGTGTAGGTGCGTGGGACTTGAGCGTGGTCTCCTACTGGATTGATACCTTGGTTCTCAAAAACTGAGGGAAATACTTACGCTACTTTACTGCATCACCCTTTCCTCTTCAAGGGAAAACCAACGCAGTGCTCAAGAGGTAGCAGTGAACTACTCCCTCCTCATCATAGTGGGCGCCGGAATGATGCAGATGGCCTTTGGTGATGATTTCCCTCTCTGGCAGGGTGCCGGAACGGGGTCCCAATTGGTTTTTCGTGGATACAGAGGCTTGCGGCGGTAGAACTTCTCATCTAGGGTTCTTTTCGGGGGTTTTGGTACTTATAGGAATTTTTGGCGTCGGTCTCACTTCAAGGGGGTGCCCGAGGGGCCCACAATCTCGGAGGGTGCACCCCCCAGGCTTGTGGCTCCTTCGTCCACTTCCTGGCCCAGCTCTAGTGGTTCGGGGGTCTCTTGTGGTCCATAAAAAATCATCGTAAATTTTCAACCTATTCCGAGAACTTTTATTTCTGCACAAAAAATGACACCAAAGTAGTTCTACTGAAAACATGGTTATTTCTAATCAAATAATACCAAAACCATATAAAATTGTTGTAAACATGGCATGAATACTTCATAAATTATAGATATGTTGGAGATGTATCAACTGCTGCGGGTGGGATCACCAACGAGACTCCCTTTTCTGAGCGCGTAACTTTCCAGAAGAGTGTTGAGTATGGGCAAGACCAAAACATGTGGTAGATAGTCTCTTCTCCGTTGCATGCCACACAAAAGACCACAACCTTGATCCTCCTCTGATGAATCTCATCACCTATAGCAAGTCCATTGCGCCAAAGCCTCAATACATGAACTTTAGCTTTGTCCGGCACACTAGTATCCCAAAGGGCTAGCCAGTGAACTCCCTACTCTTGGTGTAATTCCACGCCATATAATCTACCATGCCCAGTTCCCCTATAGCAATTTGCAATATATCTCTCATCGTCACGGGTAAATATTTGTAGCACCTTAGTTCTACCCTAGCTACCCCGTGTGCATTTATGAGGTCGCTCACACATATAATGCCCGGGATATGCACCTCGCTCAATGGCTTGAGGTTGCCATTGAGTGGGATCCAATTATTGTGATGGATATTAGTATGAGATACATCCCCTGTCCTGCATATAGGGCCAACAAGAAGAAGATCCCTCCCAAGTAAAATAATTTTGAAAGTACAGGAACCTCCATTTGGATAGGTAGCTGACATAATCGAACCCTCTTTAAAATATCTCGCCTTTAGGCAAGTGCGCACAAGGAGTTTGACACTTGTAGAATTCTATATGTCTGCTTAGCAAGGAAGGCTTGGTTAAAAGCTTCTACTCACAATAATTTGACCAAGTTTGGTAGGATGTAACATCAATTATGCAAGAGTAGATTAACAACCCTCACAACATTTAACCCTTTTCAAGTTGGGACTTGCCATCAATGGTCGGTCATATTTTGAGTTGATCGGCGACGACCAATATGGTATCATCGTCGAGCGTAGCATCTCAGAGAACTTTGTGCTTGCTGCGGACCTCTGCAGGCCTTCCACTGTCGCAAGTGCCCGGTGATTGTTCAAAGCCCGTGGGGGGGGCTTCTTCCCATGATCCGGAATGTTTATCCCCAAAACGTGCGACACGTATATTACTTGGGATTTCTCTGTTGTCCAGCCTTTTTACCATTGGAAGGTGGGCAATGAAAAAAATGTTGCCTTTTGGCATGATACTTGGGTTGATGAATGCTCACTTAAAACTAAGTTTTGGAATTTTTTTGGTGATTTGTCAACAGCAAGACTCTTCGGTTGCTCACGTTTGAAATAGTTCCAAGTTGATTTTACCTTTCAGAAGATGTGTGGGTGCTCAACTCTTCTCTAAATGACATGATTTACTCACCACTGCGAGAACAGTTATTTTGACAGATGAAAAAAATTCTCCCATTGGTTCCTTGAGTCTTCTGGCTTCTTTTCTGACAAATCATTTTATTTTTTATTTTATTTTGAACCGGGCATTACCCCTTTCCATTACCGCGATAACGGAAATACAACCATGTCCAGGGAATGAAACGGGAAAGAGGGAAGCGAGTTCAAGCATCACCGGGAAACCCACCATGAGCACTCGCCATTGAGATTACTCATTATGGGGTGAAAACCTGATGACACTATAAATCCAAGATAAAAGAGCAAAGGGCTGTCTAAAGCCAGACCACTAGAAACACTGCTCATACCAGAGCAACATGCAACAAACATCCTCACGCGGGAGGAATCTACCCAAAAGATCGAAGCGTTCAAGTAGTAAAGCCTTCTCCATCAGCAGGCCCCCTCATCTTGGTATGCACTAGCGTAGATCCTCACCAGGCGAGATGTGTTCTCCTTCAGTATGATCCCACCAGCTCTCAGGTTCGCCGCATCCTCCTGCTTCATCATACCTGCCTAGTAACATAGAAGAGCACATGCAGAGAAGATGCATTCAAAAGGAGATTTGAGGGGAATATGTTCAAAAGTAACTCTGTTATGACAGGTCCATATTGCCCAACAGATAGCCGCAATGCCGGATGTATAAAAGACCTCTCCACGGGGGGAAACTAGCACCACACATACACCTGCCAAAAATTGTCAGGGCATAGTCCGGTGCCAAACATGCACCCCACAACTCTCCATGTCACCCTAGCAATGGGACACGTAAAAAAGAAATGCTCAGACGTCTCCTCTCCCCACAAAAGGAGCATTTAGGCTCTCCTTTCCACCCATGGTGCTTCATCACATCCCTGGTCAGCACCGCATCCTGTGACAGATGCCACATGAAAATCTGAATTTTCAAAAGAATACGAGCTTTCCAAATCCACTGATAGTTACAACCTGAGATGTTCCTTTCTAGGTAGGAGTACATTGATTTGGTTTTAAAATAGGGTCTAGCGCCCAAATCCCACTTAATACTATCACTCTCCATGGAGACACAGGCTTTTTGGACAACTGAGACCATTTCTCGCCATTGTTCATTGAGCTCAAAGTTCAATCTCCTTCGAAAGAAGGATACATGATCAGCCTCCAGACACTCTTTTGCAACACAGTTGGGATAGTTGCAAATGGCAAACAGCCGTGGGAATTGTTCAGCAAATGGTGCTTGGTCACCGACAGGATCTGTCCATAACCTGGCTATGTCGCCAGATTGAATGACCACCCTCCTGCCAGCCATATATAAGTTTTTCACTTCCATAATGGCCTTCCAGCAAGGAGAATCATTAATTTGCCCTTTGATAGAAGCTACTGTTTCCCTTCCGAAGTACTTAGCCTTGACAATATCTTGCCAGAGACCTATTTTCATCTCAAGCTTCCACCACCATTTAGCAAGAAGGCATAGATTCTGCATGTGAAGGTCTTTAACCCCCAAGCCCCCTTTTTCCTTGGATCTATAGATCCTGGACCATCTAACCAAATAGTATCGTTTCCTGTTCTTAGTAACTTGCCAAAAGAATCTCCTTCTATGCTTATCCGGTCTCTCTATGATAGTCTTGGATAGCAGGAACATGAACATGTAGTAATAAGCAATAAGCAATGCTGGAAATGTTAGCATTCAGCAGGGTCAGTCTACCCCCCGAGGAAGCATTACTCCCAAGCCCAGACTCGCATCTCTTAATATATTTAGCCTCCAAGAAATCACAGTCCACCCCTCTCAAGGAGGAGTAGCTAACAGGAACTCCGAGATATTTCATCGGAAAATGCCCAATTTGACATCAGAAAATTTGAGCATATTCTTTCAGGATATTATCATCTCCTCCAACACATAAAATTTCACTTTTCTGGAACTTTAATTTTCAATCCAGACATGAGTTCAAACATATAAAGTAATAGCTTCACGTTGAGGGCTTTTTCAGGATTATGCTCCACGCATAACACTGTATCATCTGCATATTGCAGTATGACCACTCCATTTTCCACATGGTTAATTTTATTGGATGGTTAATTTTGGAAGGGCGATCCATCCTGTGAAAGATAACATTTGCAAAATAGAACTCATCCCAATATATTCATCTTTTCTTGTGGCTAATCTTTAATAACAAGAACCTGTCACAAGATAATCTTGCTAAAAGGCACCATGTGGCAGACACAATTTGTGTGTTTTGTAATGAGGTGGAAAGGAAAGTGTTAAACATCTTTTCTCTGATTACACTGTGGCCGTTAATACTTAACAAATAATTGCTGAAATGGTTGATATCCCACTTCCTTTCTCATTTGGTGATTTAGCTATCCATTGTAAGAAGAAGAATAAAGATACTGCTATGAGTATGATTGTACATGCTACCTTTGTGGAGCTTATGGTTGCTTCGAAATGAATTTGTGTTTCAGGGTAGCACTTGGAGAAGTCTGAAATGCGTCCTAAGCATGGTGAGCTCCTTTGTACTACAAGTGGAAGGTACTATACACCGACGCTCAAGCTGCTCCGCTTCTCAAATGCTTACGGGCTCCTCGATCATCGTCAAGGAGAGCTCCTTAGGATTGCTTGGAGGTGAACCTTGTACGGGGTGATCTACAAGTTGTTTTCAGTTGTGAAGCTCTGTGCTAGCTAGCTGATTCTGTTCTCCATCTGTTTATCTTCACATGTGCTGATCATAGTCCATCTTTTTTTTGCAGAATTTTATTTTTGAAGACTATGGTTGTAATAATTTTCATTGCACATACTTTGGCTGCGATCGAGTATAACGATGTTTTGTCTCGCTGTTTGCCTCTTGATAAAAATTGGGGCCGGGGAAACCCATTTCTTTCCAAAAAGAAAAAAACTGGGCACCCCGTAAATTAAGAAGAATTCGATGCTTTTTTTAAGAAAAAAAATGGAGGCTAACGCGTTGACTCTTTACTGAATATAAGCAATCTCATCAGCCTGGAAAAAGAAAAAAAAACACGTCATTCTGGGAATACGGGGGTTGCATTTATTTTCTTCCTTATTATTTCCGTGCGTTTTCCGAGAGCTCGCGAAATACTTCCAGCCAGTCCCTGGGGAATTGACATTTGTCAAATGTGTGAAATAGCATCAGCATTTTCCTTTCTTCCTTTGAAACCTCGGCTGGATTTCAGCCCAAACAGTCGGTTCTTGCATTTTGCGCGACGCTCTGACAAGGCAATGGAGTCTGCCATTCTTAGAGGAGCAGGTCGTCCTGGTTGGGCTTGGGCGAGGTGAGCAGCGCGGTGTAGAGCCGCAGCTTCTCCTCCCCGAGCGAGGAGCACCTGGACAGCGGCCGGCGGGGCCGGATGAAGGAGAGCGAGGTGAGCGTCTTGCGGTGCCTGTAGCGGCGCCACGCCAGCTGCACGGCCACTGCGGCCCAGGTGCGCCACCCGTGCGAGTAGTAGCGCGCGCTCCGCCGCACCTTCTCGTTGGCGAAGGTGTAGCGGAAGTGCTGCGTCACGTACTTGACGTCCGCCGCCTCCAGCCCGAACGCCTCCGTGCTCTCCAGCGTCACCAGCGTCGACGACGCCGCCGGCAGCCGCTCCCGGAACGGCCGCCGCAGGCACCACGACAGCAGCTCGTCCCCGCTGAAGTTCCCCGGCCCCAGCATGCAGCAGCTCGTCCCGCCGTTCCGCAGCACCTGGCTGCTCTGCAGGTGCCCCCGCACTATGAACAGCATCCTCTGCACCGGATCACCTTCCCTCACGATCTGTCATATGTTAAAGAAACAGATTGTGATTTGCACCATTGATTTCTACAATCTGTAGTACTAAGAGGAAAGATGAATCAAGTAGATTTTTGTACGTACCACTTCTCCTTTGGGGAAGACGAGGGACTTGACCCGGTCGCAGATGTTCTCGAGCACCAGGTCGTCCATGTGGTGGAAGAGCGGCACCTGGCGGACGAGGTCGAGGCAGAGGTGGTACTTGATGTCCCGGCGGAGGCCCTCGGGGAGGTCGCGCACGATGCGGCACTCGTCCACGCCGCGCGTCGCCGCCCACCGCTGCCGCTCGTGCTGCCGCACCCGGTGCCGGAAGCTCTGCGGCAGGTTCTTGCGCTTCATCCACCACTCCACGCTCCGCAGCCGCGTGTGCATCGCCTGCTTCTTGGACGTCGTCGCGTTCAGGAACACCTTGATGTTCCCGATGAGCATGGTGACCAGGATCAGGCCGCCGGTGATGGTGATGATGTTGAACACTATCTCCGACCACTCCGTCGTGCTCGCCAGATTCCCAAAAGTGCTGATCATGAAAAACAGGCACAGACACAACGATCAGCAACTAAGCTAATAAAATGTCGGGATAAAATCGATCGATCACCTGAGTGTCATGAGGCCCCAGAAGATGGGGAGGAGTATCTTCTCGAGCCGGCTGGGGTTGGCCACGAGCATGACGGTCCACTTGTAAGCGCCGTACTGGTAGTTGTCGCCGCTGTCGAGGCACGTCGCCCTGGCGCTGGCGTTGCGGCCCCAGGCGAGCCTGTCCGCGCCCACGCCGCCCCCTAGCCTGCTGGTGCCGCCGTAGTAGAGCGGCTCCGCGCACGCCAGCGCGCCAGCCGCGCACCCGCCGACGCGCCCGGCGCAGTACTGCTCCCTCAGGCACTTGGTCGCCCGCTGCGCCCCCAGCAAGTACCAGCACGCGCCCACCGCCTGCAACAAGCCAAGCGTCCTTTGCTGCCTCAGCAATGAAGCTCGCGTGCCAGCCAGAAGGCCATGTGCGCGCGCGCGCGTGGCAGGGCAGAGCGGTCACCACGCACGCGACGTACTACGTACGACGAAGCTGATGAAAGGACCGGTGAGGGTGGGGTGGCGGACGGGACGTACGTGGGCGGCGACGAAGTAGGCCATGAGGTTGAGCGCGATGCCCCACCAGATGGTGCCGAAGATGTAGCCGGCGACGTTCTGCATCCGGCGGAGGAAGCGGACCGAGTGGTAGATCTTGGGCAGGTACTCGAAGAGGAACGCCACCATGAGCACCGTCATCACCGACGTCGTCGACCCGGCCCGTATCATCGCCGGTATGCCCACCCACATCACCACCTGCGTTGCGCACGACGCCCATACATACACACATACATCTTGCATCACGTATTCATTCACATAGCTTATCTGAGCCAGCAACTGCACTGCTAGATTTTTTTTTAGGAATACGTACAATGATAAGCAGTTTGTTGTGCATGAGCAAAGAAAGCAAGGTGAGGGAAATATCGGGCAGGCAGCCACAGCTCACAGGTAGCGCCGCACGTATCGGTGGGACCTTTGCTGGCTGCTGCGACCATTCATTGTGCAACCAACTTTGAATCTGCATTGAATGCGTCGTTGGCTCAAACATGGTAGTAATCCGACGGCTCGGCAACGGCCCCAAGTGGCTAATCCGACAAGTACGCATCATGCCTTGGCATTACGTTAGAGCACGGAGCACCATCACCATGTACTACGACATTCTACCACAAAGTACTGCACATGTAAAAATGAAAAAAAAAACATGGAAGCTACGGCACTGCAGGTCTGCAGCACGTTGCTGGGCGCAGAGCGTCGCTGCCTCGCAGACCAGTCCATCCATCGCCGTGCGTGGTCCGAGATGGGAACCGCGGATCACATCCACCATTGCCAGGAGCAGGATGCGGTGGCGACATGCACTGCCACTGCATCATACGACGGCATGACAGGAAGTCATTGCTACAGGCCTACAACCTCAAAGACTCCAAATTCCTCATTCTCCGGATGTTTTGGACATGCGTTCGTTCGTTGTAATAATCCGGCACTATGGGCCATTGCGAGGTTGTTTGGATGTGAAAGATGCTTCGTCGTACCAATCAAACAAACAGTTACTAAAAACAATGAGCTGAGCTGACAGAACGCATGGGCGCACCTGCATCACCGGAAGAATGACGAACACGTCCAAGAGGAGCCCCCCTTTCTTGGACCTCGGCAGCCGAGCCGGCGCCGCGCCGCCGCCGACGCGCTGAGCCTCCTCGTCAGCGTCGTCGTCCTCCTCCTTCTCCTCCTTGGCCGGCGCCCAAGCCGTCCGGAGCCGCAGCAGCAGGTTCCAGGCGTGCAGGGCGTCCACCATGCACCGGAGCGTGGTGACCGCGGCGGCGAACCAGCCGTCGAGGAAGACGCACATGAGCGGGCCGCTGACGGACACGGCGTACAGGAAGAGCGGGTCGACCATGAGCCCCGCCGCGCACGCCAGCAGGTACGCCCGGTCCCACTCCCGCGCCCACCTCGCCCGCGGCCCGATCGCCGCCAGCCGCCGCCTGCGCTTGCCGCCCGGGCTCGGGGGCGTCCTCTTCTCGCGCTCGTCCCCCGGCCTATGCAGGCCGCCGTGAGGGGACGCGGCGGACGAGGAAGAAGGCGAGGACGACGAGGAGCGCGACGCCGAGAGGTCGGTCGGCATGATCGATCGATACGATAGTGGCGCCACTCCGTCCGTGCACAGGCAGTGGCACAGCTGATAGCTATGGAGCTGATCGAGTGGCGAGGACGACAGCACCCGGGAGGCCCCGTGACGAGATGGACGGATATATACCTAGCTAGCAGCCTAGCACGATACGATATATAGCTAGCTATGGCGCCAATACGATACGTATACGTTGCTCTCACCGGGCACGCACGCGCGCGCTTGTCTGCTTGCGATCCGCGACCGGTGTGATTTTGCGTCGGCATGTACGTAGACGATGTGGAAACGGCGGGGGAACTTAGACGATGAGGACAGCGGCGGGCGTACGTACGTATGTACCCCGAGCGAGCAAGCGGTGGTGGCGAGCTTGTAGCGTGCTGGGACAGTGCAGAGGCCAGCAAGGTGGCCACATAGCAGCGATTCAGCGGTCTCCTCCATGTGTCAATTAATCATGCTGGTCTTCATTAACGTTGGCCCGTCGATCGGCAGGCAGGGTCAGGGTGGTCCTGTACGTGCGGCTGCCAGCCACGCTTTGCCAATTAAAACATGCTACCGCCAAATTAATCACCGGAGCATCTCGTTCAGGTGGCTGTTTCTTCAGCTTGTCACCGTGAGTAGGCATCTACTATCCCCATCTGTAAGCAAATCAAGCAAATGATGTGTAATCTCCTTGGCTCAATAATACCCAAATTTATACTCCCTACGTTTCTAAATATAAATCTTTTAGAAGATTTGAATATGGAGACGTATTTTAGAAGGTACTCTATATGGAGATATAGATTCACTCATTTTACTCCGTATGTAGTCAATATTCAAATCTCTAAAAGACTTATATTTAGGAATGAAGGAAGTACAATACTGCGCACATGAAAGATGCCCCGGTGTAATAGGTTTTCTTAACCGGGACCCCTTTCCACTAAAGCATAACGAAAATACAAAGCCGATCCAAAATTGTTCAGGAGACGGAAAAGGGAGAAAGTGAGTTCATCGCACCACTGAAAAACCCACTGTAGATGCTCGCATTTGAAACATTTACCATGCGGTGAAAACCCTGTGACACCAAAACTAACCTATCAAGTTTAAAGGCAAGACATGACCAGCAAGAGCTTACTCAGGAGCAAAGTTCAAGAGGAGCATAGCTCAACAACCAGACGTAAAAACTAAGAGAGGTGGTCATCAACTAAGAAACCAACGGCACCAGCGACAGTTGCATCATTCTTCATCGTCATGAGCCGTTGCACGGATCCTCATCATGTTCTTCGTGTTGTCCTTCAATAGCATTGCTCCTCGCTCAGGCGCAGTCTTGTCCTTGATCTTCAGAAGTCCTGCCCAAGAGATCAGGTTCACACAAGTTGCAAAAATAACATCAAAGGGGGTGCTTGGATGTTTAAACTCGAAGGTTGAACGGTTATGACTGTTCCAAATAGCCCAACAAACAGTTGCAAGACCAGCAATATAACACGGGTCGCCATCAGACAGAAAAATATAGCACCAAGAATAGAACTGCCATATATTGTTGGGACATAAGTCAATACCAAGCACTAAACCAACCGTACGCCAATCAACTCTAGTAACCAGGCACAGAAAGAAGAGATGTTGTGAAGTTTCTCTACTATTATATAAGGAACATCTGGGGTTGGCAGCCCACTCTTTACGTTTCATGACATCTCGGGTGAGAATGGCATCTTGAAATAATTGCCACAAAAAGACTTGAATCCTTAAGAGTGTTTTTGCTTTCCAAATCCATCTGTAATCACAACTAGCCGAATCTTTCTCCAAATACTCATACATAGATTTGGTCACACAATGACGTTTAGTGCCAACTGGCCACTCAACATAGCCATATTCACTAGTTAGACTGAGCTTAGCAAGCATCTCTCTAACTTCTCCCCATTGTCGGAGTAAATTAGCATTCAGCCTATGTCTAAAAAGGACATTAACGGACTTAGCCTGATATTGAGCAATAGAAGCATCAGGGAAAATGCAAATACTGAAAAGGATAGGAAACTTATCACACAAAGGGGCATTATCCACTATACGATCCTTCCAAAGTCTAGCAATTCTTCCAAACTTAATAATCACCTTTCAACCAGTCATATTGAAGTCCTTGACTTTCATTACGTCTTTCCAAACCGAAGAACCATTAAATTTCTCTTTCACAGTGGCCACATAACATATTTCATGGTATTTAGCATGTATAATGTCTCACCACAACCGTTTGCCATTGTTAAGTTTCCACCACCACTCGACAAGCAGGCTGATATTTTGCTTTCCTAAGATCTTTAACCCCCCGTCCTCCTTTATGTTTGGAACTACATACTCGGGACCACTTGACCATATGATACCTCTTTTTGCTTCTTTCCCCACACCAAAAGAATTTTCTTCTGTGTTTATCAAGCTTATCAATATTTTTTTCCACAATAGAAACATTGACATATAGTAGTACGCAATCCTAGATAAAGAGGACTTCGCAAGAATCAACCTCTCCCTGATAACCCAGAAGTATAGAGGATCCTTTGTAGCCTTTTTTGATAAATAAGAGTGTCGAACCCAACGAGAAGCTAAAGATAGAATTTATATTCTCTCAAGTTCTATCGACCACCGATACAACTCTACGCACATTTAACGTTCGCTTTACCTAGAACAAGAATCAAACTAGAAGTACTTTGCGGAAATAACACTATGAATAAATTGCAAGATAATAAATTTAGTAGTGTAATAGAAAGCTTTTTGTAATATAAGAGAAAGATTTGTCCCTAGGCAATCGATAACTAGACTGGTAATCATTTTTGCAATTTTATATGAGGGAGAGCATGAGCTAACATACTTTCCGTACTTGAATCATATGCACTTAGGATTGAAACTCCAGCAAGCATCCTCCACTACCAAAGATCATTAAGGTAAAACCCAACCATAGTATTAAGTATCAAGTCCTCTTTATCCCATACGCAACAACCCCCTTACTTGGGCGTAACCTACTGTCACTCTAGCTACCACCATAAGCGAATCATGAACGTATTGCAACACCCTACAGCGGGAATCCCTCAAGCTTGCACGACACGGAGGGCACCATAGGACAACACCAAAATAAAATATACAACTCAAACCAATCATGATCATCAATCAACCATAGGACAAAACAGATCTACTCAAACATCATAGGATAACCACATATCATTGGATAATAATATATATGGGCTAAGAGGGGAAACGCACCAGCCACCAGGGGCTGGTGCGGCCCCCATATGGGCTGAACCAAGGGGAGAAGGAAAGAGGGGAAGGGGAAGGAAATGGGGGATTCGGCCTCCCCCTTCCCTTTCTCCCCTCCTCCTCTTTCCTTCCCCCTCCGGCAAATATGGCAGGGGGCACCGGCCAAGGGGAGACCCCAAGTAGGATTCGGCCTACTTGGGCGCCTCTTGGCTGCCTCCCCTCCCCTCCCACCTGTTGGGGAACGTAGTAATTTCAAAAATTTCGTACGCACACGCAAGATCATGGTGATGCATAGCAACGAGAGGGGAGAGTGTCGTCCACGTACCCTCGTAGACCGTAAGCGGAAGGCGTTATGACAACGCGGTTGATGTAGTCGTATGTCTTCACGATCCGACCGATCCAAGTACCGAACGCACGACACCTCCGAGTTCAGCACACGTTCAGCTCGGTGACATCCCACGAACTCACGATCCAGCAGAGCGTCGAGGGAGAGTTCCGTCAGCACGACGGCGTGATGACGGTGATGATGATGCTACCGACACAGGGCTTCTCCTAAGCACCGCTACGATATGACCGAGGTGGATTATGGTGGAGGGGGGCACCGCACACGGCTAAAAGATCAACTGATCAACTTGTGTGTCCATGGGGTGCCCCTTCCCCCGTATATAAAGGAGTGGAGGAGGGGAGGGGCCGGCCCTCTCTATGGTGCGCCCTAGGGAAGTCCTACTCCCACCGGGAGTAGGATTCCCCCCTTTCCCTAGTTGGAGTAGGAGAGGAAGGGAAGGAGGAATAGGAGAGAAGGAAAGCCCCCCCCCCCCCAAACCTATTCCAATTCGGCCTCCTGCCCAAGGGGGGCGCACCAGCCCCTTGTGGGCTGGTGTGCTTCCTTCTTATGGCCCATAAGGCCCATAACTTCTCCCGGGGGGTTCCGGCAACCTCCCGGTACTTCGGAAAAATGCCCGAACCACTCGGAACCTTTTCGATGTCCGAATATAGCCATCCAATATATCGATCTTTACGTCTTGACCGTTTCGAGACTCCTCGTCATGTCCGTGGTCTCATCCGGGACTGCAAACAACCTTCGGTACACCAAATCACATAAACTCATAATACCTATCGTCACCAAACGTTAAGCGTGCAGACCCTACGGGTTCGAGAACTATGTAGACATGACCCAGACACGTCTCCGGTCAATAACCAATAGCGGAACCTGGATGCTCATATTGGCTCTTACATATTCTACGAAGATCTTTATCGGTCAAACCGCATAACAACATACGTTGTTCCATTTGTCATCGGTATGTTACTTGCCCGAGATTCGATCGTCGGTATCTCAATACCTAGTTCAATCTCGTTATCGGCAAGTCTCTTTACTCGTTTCGTAATGCATCATCCCGCAACTAACTCATTAGTCACATTGCTTGCAAGGCTTATAGTGATGTGCATTACCGAGAGGCCCCAGAGATACCTCTCCGACAATCGGAGTGACAAATCCTAATCTCGATCTATGCCAACCCAACAAACACCTTTGGAGACACCTGTAGAGCATCTTTATAATCACCCAGTTACGTTGTGACGTTTGATAGCACACAAGGTGTTCCTTCGGTATTCGGGAGTTGCATAATCTCGTAGTCATAGGAACATGTATAAGTCATCAAGAAAGCAATAACAACATACTAAACGATCAAGTGCTAAGCTAACGGAATGGGTCAAGTCAATCACATCATTCTCTAATGATGTGATCCCGTTAATCAAATGACAACTCATGTCTATGGCTAGGAAACTTAACCATCTTTGATTCAACGAGCTAGTCAAGTACAGGCATACTAGTGACACTCTGTTTGTCTATGTATTCACACATGTACTAAGTTTCCGGTTAATACAATTATAGCATGAATAATAAACATTTATCATGAAATAAGGAAATAAATAATAACTTTATTATTGCCTCTAGGGCATATTTCCTTCAGTCTCCCACTTGCACTAGAGTCAATAATCTAGTTCACATCGCCATGTGATTTAACACCAATAGTTCACATCACCATGTGATTAACACCCATAGTTCACATCGCCATGTGATCAACACTCAAAGGGTTTACTAGAGTCAGTAATCTTAGTTCACATCGCCATGTGATTAACACCCAAAGAGTGCTAAGGTGTGATCATGTTTTGCTTGTGAGAGAAGTTTAGTCAACGGGTCTGCCATATTCAGATCCGTATGTATTTTGCAAATTTCTATGTCAACAATGCTCTGCACAGAGCTACTCTAGCTAATTGCTCCCACTTTCAATATGTATCCAGATTGAGACTTAGAGTCATCCAGATCGGTGTCAAAACTTGCATCAACGTAACCCTTTACAACGAACCTTTTGTCACCTCCATAATCGAGAAACATATCCTTATTCCACTAAGGATAATTTTGACCACTGTCCAGTGATCTACTCCTAGATCACTATTGTACTCCCTTGCCAAACTTAGTGTAGGGTATACAATAGGTCTGGTACACAGCATGGCATACTTTATAGAACCTATGGCTGAGGCATAGGGAATGACTTTCATTCTCTCTCTATCTTCTGTCGTGGTCGGGCTTTGAGTCTTACTCAACTTCACACCTTGCAACACAGGCAAGAACTCCTTCTTTGACTGTTCCATTTTGAACTACTTCAAAATCTTGTCAAGGTATGTACTCATTGAAAAAACTTATCAAGCGTCTTGATCTGTCTCTATAGATCTTGATGCTCAGTATGTAAGCATCTTCACCGAGGTCTTTCTTTGAAAAACTCCTTTCAAATACTTCTTTATGCTTTCCAGAAAATTCTACATTATTTCCGATCAACAATATGTCATTCACATATACTTATCAGAAATGCTGTAGTGCTCCCACTCACTTTCTTGTAAATATAGGCTTCATCGCAAGTCTGTATAAAACTATATGCTTTGATCAACTCATCAAAGCATATATTCCAACTCTGAGATGCTTGCACCCGTCCATAGATGGATCACTGGAGCTTGCACATTTTGTTAGCACCTTTAGGATCGACAAAACCTTCTGGTTGCATCATATACAACTCTTCTTTAAGAAGTCCATTAAGGAATGTAGTTTTGACATCCATTTGCCAGATTTCATAAAATGTGGCAATTTGCTAACATGATTCGGACAGACTTAAGCATCGCTACGAGTGAGAAAATCTCATCGTAGTCAACACCTTGAACTTTGTAAAAAAACCTTTTTCAACAAGTCTAGCTTTGTAGATAGTAACACTACTATCAGCGTCCGTCTTCCTCTTGAAGATCCATTTATTTTCTATGGCTTGCCGATCATTGAGCAAGTCAACCAAAGTCCACACTTTGTTCTCATACATGGATCCCATCTCAGATTTCATGGCCTCAAGCCATTTCGCGGAATCTGGGCTCATCATCGCTTCCTCATAGTTCGTAGGTTCGTCATGGTCAAGTAACATGACCTCCAGAACAGGATTACCATACCACTCTCGTGCAGATCTCAGTCTGGTTGACCTATGAGGTTCGGTAGTAACTTGATCTGAAGTTACATGATCATCATCATTAGCTTCCTCACTAATTGGTGTAGGAGTCACAAGAACAGATTTCTGTGATGAACTACTTTCCAATAAGTGAGTAGGTACAGTTACCTCATCAAGTTCTACTTCCCTCCCAATCACTTCTTTCGAGAGAAACTCCTTCTCTAGAAAGGATCCATTCTTAGCAACAAATGTCTTGCCCTCGGATCTGTGATAGAAGGTGTACCCAACTGTCTCCTTTGGGTATCCTATGAAGACACATTTCGTCGATTTGGGTTTGAGCTTATCAGGATGAAACTTTTTCACATAAGCATCGCAACCTCAAACTTTAAGAAACAACAGCTTAGGTTTCTTGCCAAACCATAGTTAATACGGTGTCGTCTCAACGGATTTAGATGGTGCCCTATTTAATGTGAATATAGTTGTCTCTAATGCATAACCCCAAAAATGATAGTGGTAAATCGGTAAGAGACATCATATATTGCACTATATCCAATAAAGTACGGTTATGACGTTCGGACACACCATTACGCTGTGGTGTTCCGGGTGGCGTGAGTTGCGAAACTATTCCGCATTCTTTCAAATGAAGACCAAACTCGTAACTCAAATATTCTCCTCCACGATCAGATCGTAGAAACTTTATTTTCTTGTTATGATGATTTTCCACTTCACTCTGAAATTCTTTGAACTTTTCAAATATTTCAGATTTATGTTTCATCAAGTAGATATACCATATCTGCTCAAATCATCTGTGAAGGTCAAAAAATAACGATACCCGCCGCGAGCCTCAACACTCATCGGACTGCATACATCAATATGTATTATTTCCAACAAGTCTGTTGCTCGCTCCATTGTTCCGGAGAACGGAGTCTTAGTCATCTTGCCCATGAGGCATGGTTCGCAAGCATCAACTGATTCATAATCAAGTGATTTCAAAAGCTCATCAGCATGGATTTTCTTCATGCGCTTTACACCAATATGACCTAAACGGCAGTGCCACAAATAAGTTGCACTATCATTATTAACTTTGCATCTTTTGGCTTCAATATTATGAATATGTGTACCACTACGATCGAGATTCAATAAACCATTCACCTTGGGTGTATGACCATTGAAGGTTTTATTCATGTAAACAGAACAACAATTATTCTATGACTTTAAATGAATAACCGTATTGCAATAAACATGATCAAATCATATTCATGCTTAACGCAAACACCAAAGAACATTTATTTAGGTTCAACACTAATCCCGAAAGTATAGGGAGTGTGCGATGATGATCATATCAATCTTGGAACCACTTCCAACACACATCGTCACTTCACCCTTAACTAGTCTCTGTTCATTCTGCAACTCCCGTTTCGAGTTACTAATCTTAGCAACTGAACTAGTATCAAATACTGAGGGGTTGCTATAAACACTAGTAAAGTACACATCAATAACATGTATATCAAATATACCTTTGTTCACTTTGCCATCCTTCTTATCCGCCAAATACTTGGGGAAGTTCTGCTTCCAGTGACCAGTCCCTTTGCAGTAGAAGCACTTAGTCTCAGGCTTAGGTCCAGACTTGGGCTTCTTCACTTGAGCAGCAACTTGCTTGCCGTTCTTCTTGAAGTTCCCCTTCTTCCCATTGCCCTTTTCTTGAAACTAGTGGTCTTGTCAACCATCAGCACTTGCTGCTTTTCTTGATTTCTATTTTCGTCGATTTCAGCATCACGAAGAGCTTGGGAATCATTCCCGTTATCCCTTGCATATTATAGTTCATCATGAAGTTCTAGTAACTTGGTGATAGTGACTAGAGAACTCTGTCAATCACTATCTTATCTGGAAGATTAACTCCCACTTGATTCAAGTGATTGTAGTACTCAGACATTCTGAGCACATGCTCATGATAATCCCCAAGTGCAGGGAATCATCGTAGCAATTTCCAAAGGTGGAAGTGATAAGTATGGAGTGTCGAACCGAAAAAGAGCTAAAGATAAGATCAATATTCTCACAAGCCCTATCTGCCGCTGATACGACTCTACGTGCACCGAACGTTTGCTTCCAACTAGAAACGAGAAATAAAACTACGTTGTGGGTATGAAGTGGATAACTTTGCATGATATCGGAGAGCTAAAATATAAAAGTAGGTGCTGTTATCATAAAGTTAGAATATATTACTAAATATTATAAATAGCGAGTGTGGAATAATGGTGGATCGGTGTGCGGAATTGTCCTAGGCAATTATTAACAAGACCGGTATTCGTCATTGCAATTTCATATGAGGGAGAGGCATAAGCTAACATACTTTCTCTACTCGGATCAAATGCACTTATGATTGGAACTCTAGCAAGCATCCGCAACTACTAAAGATCATTAAGGTAAAACCCAACCATAGCATTAAAGCATCAAGTCCTCTTTATTCCCATACGCAACAACCCCCTTACTCGGGTTTGTGTTTCAGTCACTCACCAACCCACTATAAGCGAATCATGAACGTATTGCAACACCCTACAGCGGGAATCCCTCACGCTTGCGCGACATGGAGGGCACCATAGGACAGCACCAAAATAAAACGTACTACTCGTACCAATCTAGATCATCAATCAACCCAAAGACAAAGGATATCTACTCAAAACATCATAGGATGGCAACACATCATTGGATCATAATATGTGGCATAAAGCACCATGTTCAAGTAGGGATTACAGCGGGGTGCGGGAGAGTGGACCGCGTAAAAGAGATGAGGATGGTGATGATGGTGGTGATGTTGATGAAGACGATCACCGCGGCGATGATTCCCCTCTCGATGGCACTCCGGTGCCACCAAGAGAGAGGAGGAGAGGTTCTCCCCCTTGTGATTCCTCCTCCATGGCCTCCCCCCTAGATGGGGAAAGGTTCTCCCTCTGGTCCTTGGCCTTCATGGCGATGATGGTCTCTCCGGGATACTCCTCCATGGCCACCGGTGATGATGGCCCCCTCCGGCAGGGTGCCGGAGAGGGCCTAGATTGATTTCTCGTGGCTACAGAGGCTTGCGGGCGGCGGGACTTCTGATCTGGGTTAATTTTCAGAGGTTTCTGTATTTATATGAATTTTTGGCGTCGGTCTCACGTCAAGGAGGTGCCCGAGGCGTCCACGAGGCAGGCCCACGCGCCTGGGGGGGGGGGGGTGTGGGCGCGCCCCCCACCCTCGTGGACGCCCCGGGACTCTCCTGGCCCAACTCTTTTACTCCGGGGTCTTCTTTTGGTCCATAAAAAATCGTAAAAAATTGGCACGTCAATTGGACTCCGTTTGATATTCCTTTTCTGTAAAACTCAAAAACAAGGAAAAAAACAGAAACTGGCACTGGGCACTAGGTTAATAGGTTAGTCCCAAAAATCATATAAAATAGCATATAAATGCATATAAAACATCCAAGGTTGATAATATAATAGCATGAATACTTCATAAATTATAGATACGTTGGAGACGTATCAGCATCCCCAAGCTTAATTCCTGCTCGTCCTCGAGTAGGTAAATGATAAAAGAAATAATTTATGAAGTGTGAATGCTAGCAAGTGCATAAGTTTCATCAATGATAGTTCCAATCACCTTTTCTAGCATCATTATGTATCATAACAGTAGCTCATCTTCATAAAACTTTTCATGATCAAGTAACAAGCTATTCACATGTTAAAGTATAGATCATAAACTTTCTTGAAACTAACAAACTATATTCTCAGTTATCAAACAATTGCAATTCATCTTATTTTCAGGAAGGGTCTATGTCAGAGCTTTGATTTAGCAAACTCCACATACTCAACTATCATTTAATCTTTCACAATTGCTAACACTCACGTGATATTTATGGGTTCAAAGTTTTAATCAGACACAGAGAAAGATAGGGGCTTATAGATTCGCCTCCCAACCTTTTACCTCAAGGGTAATGTCAAAAATAATAGTTCATGATAACTTACATCCAATTGGATATATATATCAGGATCTTTCCAACACAATGTGCTTGCTAAAGGACAAAATGTAAAAAGGAAAGGTGAAGATCACCATGACTCTTGCATAAGGTAGAAGATAAAAGTAAAAGATAGGCCCTTCGCAGAGGGAAGCAGAGGTTGTCATGCGCTTTTATGGTTGGATGCACAAAATCTTAATGCGAAAGAATGTCACTTTATATTGCCACTTGTGATATGGACCTTTATTATGCAGTCCGTCGCTTTTATTTCTTCTACATCACAAGATCGTATAAAGCTTATTTTCTCCACATTAATAGATCATACATATTTAGAGGGCAATTTTTATTGCATGCACCGATGACAACTTACTTGAAGGATCTTACTCAATCCATAGGTAGGTATGGTGGACTCTCATGGCAAAACTGGTTTAAGGAATGTTTGGAAGCACAAGTAGTATCTCTACTTGGTACAAAGAATTTGGCTAGCATGAGGGGGAAAAGCAAGCTCAACATGTTGGATGATCCAAGACAATATACTTTATTTCGGATATAAGAAAACATAACCCATTACGTTGTCTTCCTTGTCCAACATCAACCTTTTAGCATGTCATATTTTAATGAGTGCTCACAATTACAAAAGATGTCCAAGATAGTATATTTATATGTGAAATCTCTCTTCCTTCAATATTCTTTCATGAATTGTTCAAGTGACCAATTCTACGTTTGCTAACTTTCAATAAGTTTACTATCTATACTTATTCTATGTGAAGTCATTACTCCCCATGGTATAAGCATATGAAACATATATAAATTCAGATTTATGATATTCAATTATTCAACCATTTGCTCATAGGATATACGTGAAGCACGTGAGTAAATGACAAACTACTCCAAAAGATAATAGTGAAGGACACTGAGTAGTCAAATAATTAACTAGCCATTGGAGGATTCTTTTTTATTTAATAATTCAGATCCAATGATTTTATCCAAACAGCAAGTAAAATTGAAAATACGCTCCAAGCAAAACACATATCATGTGACGAATAAAAATATAGCTCCGAGTAAGGTATACCGATAGTTTTGAAGACGAAAGAGGGGATGCCTTCCGGGGCATCCCCAAGCTTAGGCGCTTGAGTCTTCCTTGAATATTACCTTGGGGTGCCTTGGGCATCCCCAAGCTTAGGGTCTTTCCACTCCTTGTTCTCCTCATATCGATATCTCACCCAAAGCTTGAAAACTTCAATCACACAAAACTTAACAAAACTTTGTGAGATAGGTTAGTATGATAAAGGGTAAACCATTCACTTTGGTACTGTCAAAGACAAGGTTCATAATTGTTCTCACACAATGCCTACTGTACCATATAATTTCTACAATTTATATTGAGAAATATAATCCATAGAAACTAGAAAACAAGCAAACTATGCAATGAAAACAGAATCTGTCAGAAACAGAATAGTCTGTAATGATCTGAACAGCAACCATACTTTTGCTACTCCAAAAATTATGAAATAAATTGGTGGACGTGAGGAATTTATCTATTAATCTTCTTCAAAAAGAATCAACTCAAAATCACTCTTCTGTAAAAAAAGACAGCTAATCTTGTGAGCGCAAAGTTTCTGTTTTTTACAGCAAGATCATATTAACTTTCACCCAAGTCTTCCCAAAGGTCTTACTTGGCACTTTATTGAAACAAAAGCTATAAAACATGATTACTACAGTAGCTTAATCATGTGAACACACAAAAACGGTAAGGATAAATATTGGGTTGTCTCCCAACAAGCGCTTTTCTCTAATGCCTTTTAGCTAGGCATGATGATTTCAATGATGCACACATAAAAGATAAGAGTTGAAACATAAAGAGAGCATCATGAAGAATATGACTAGCACAATTGGTTATAACAAAATTCCTATGCCTAGGGATTTTTTGAACACATAATTTATAGGAACAAGAATCAACTAGCATAGGAAGGCAAAACAAGTATAACTTCAAAACTTTAAGCACATAGAGAGGAAACTTGATATTATTGCAACTCCTACAAGCATATATTCCTCCCTCATAATAATTTTCAGTAGCATCATGAATGAATTCAATAATATAATCATCACATAAAGCATTCTTTTCATGATCTACAAGCATAGAAATTTTTGTACTCTCCACATAAGCAAAATTCTTCTCATTCGGAATAGCGGGATCACTAGTTCCTAAAGCTGACACTCTTCCAAACCCTCTTTAGATGATAGTATTATTCATACTCCAAAAGATATGAGTGAAGTTCATGGAGCATCCTACAATTAATATAGGCTAACCAATATCCAAGCTCAAAATTTATAAGTGAAGCACACGAAGCATTCTATAAAACCATACTCAAAAGATTTAAGTGAAGCACAAAGAGCAATTCTATAAGATCATACTTAAAAGATACAAGTGAAGCACATGAATTATTCTATAAATTGATGAAGGGACATCTCATACTTGCATGGTTCTTAAATAAAAAGAAAAACACAAAGGACACAAATCATGTGAACAAAACAAAAACCGAAGTATACCGATATTTGTTGAAGAAGAAAGATGGGATGCCAACCGGGGCATCCCCAAGCTTAGATGCTTGAGTAACCTTTGAAATATTTACTTGGGGTGCCTTGGGCATCCCCAATATTGAGCTCTTGCCTCTCTTTATTCTTCTCATATTGATAGCTCCTCGATCTTTGAACACTTCATCCACACAAAACTTTAACAAAAACTTTGTGAGATCCGTTAGTATAATAAAGCAAATCACTACCTTTAGGTACTGTTGCAAACTTATTCTTTATTTATATTGGTGTTAAACCTACTTTATTCCAACTTCTCTATGGTTCATACCCCCCGATACTAGCCATAGATTCATCAAAATAAGCAAACAACACGCGAAAAACAGAATCTGTCAAAAACAGGACAGTCTGTAGTAATCTGGAAGTTTAGTAAACTTCTGTAACTCCAAAAATTATGAAATAAATTTTAAAATTTGAAAAATTTGTACAGAAGAATGTGCAAAAAGTTTCAGACCCATTTGAACTTCCAGTAAAAAATGTAAAATCACGCGCTACAGCCAAAGCTTCTGTTTTTGTTCTGCACATAGTAAACAAGCAATCTAATCATACTAAAACCAAGGCTTGGCACATTATTTTTATAATAAAATGGATATATACAATGGGGTAATTATTTACAGAGAAACTTCCATGAAAAATTCTACATTGTTTCCGTGAGCATGAACACAAGTGCTCAAGGTCGACCCTCACTTCTTCAATGCATAACTTTCCAATCACTTCTCCTTTTGAAAAACTTTTTAGGCATGAGAGGCAAGTAATTTTTTTTGTATTTTAATTCTTAAAAAAAAATTGTATGTTTCACCCACAACTAAACAGAAACAAAAAAGGAAAAACAAAATCTACTTAGTGAAGAAAGCAAACAAGCACACACGAGAATATCAACCCCATGCTATTGCTCCCTGGCAACGGCGCCAGAAAAGAGCTTGATAATCCCCAAGTGCAGGGAATCATCGTAGCAATTTCCAAAGGTGGAAGTGATAAGTATGGAGTGTCGAACCCACAAGGAGCTAAAGGTAAGATCAATATTCTCTCAAGCCCTATCTGCCACTGATACGACTCTACATGCACCGAACGTTTGCTTCCAACTAGAAACGAGAAATAAAACTACGCTATGGGTATGAAGTGGATAACTTTGCATGATATCGGAGAGCTAAAATATAAAAGTAGGTGCCGTTATCATAAAGTTAGAATATATTACTAAATATTATAAATAGCGAGTCTGGAATAATGGTGGATCGGTGTGCGGAATTGTCCTAGGCAATTATTGACAAGACTGGTAGTCGTCATTGCAATTTCATATGAGGGAGAGGCATAAGCTAACATACTTTCTCTACTTGGATCATATGCACTTATGATTGGAACTCTAGCAAGCATCCGCAACTACTAAAGATCACTAAGGTAAAACCCAACCATAGCATTAAAGCATCAAGTCCTCTTTATTCCCATACGCAACAACCCCCTTACTCGGGTTTGTGTTTCAGTCACTCACCAACCCACTATAAGCGAATCATGAACGTATTGCAACACCCTACAGTGGGAATCCCTCACGCTTGCGCGACACGGAGGGCACCATAGGACAGCACCAAAATAAAACATACAACTCGTACCAATCTAGATCATCAATCAACCCAAAGAAAAAGGATATCTACTCAAAACATCATAGGATGGCAACACATCATTGGATCATAATATGTGGCATAAAGCACCATGTTCAAGTAGGGATTACAGCGGGGTGCGGGAGAGTGGACCGCGTAAAAGAGATGAGGATGGTGATGATGGTGGTGATGTTGATGAAGACGATCACCGCGGCGATGATTCCCCTCTCGATGGCACTCCGGTGCCACCAAGAGAGAGGAGGAGAGGTTCTCCCCCTTGTGATTCCTCCTCCATGGCCTCCCCCCTAGATGGGGAAAGGTTCTACCTCTGGTCCTTGGCCTTCATGGCGATGATGGTCTCTCCGGGATACTCCTCCATGGCCACCGGTGATGATGGCCCCCTCCGGCAGGGTGCCGGAGAGGGCCTAGATTGATTTCTCGTGGCTACAGAGGCTTGCGGGCGGCGGGACTTCTGATCTGGGTTAATTTTCAGAGGTTTCTGTATTTATATGAATTTTTGGCGTCGGTCTCACGTCAAGGAGGTGCCCGAGGCGTCCACGAGGCAGGCCCACGCGCCTGGGGGGGGTGGGGGGGGGGGGGGGTGGGCGCGCCCCCCACCCTCGTGGACGCCCCGGGACTCTCCTGGCCCAACTCTTTTACTCCGGGGTCTTCTTTTGGTCCATCAAAAATCGTCAAAAATTGGCACGTCAATTGGACTCCGTTTGATATTCCTTTTCTGTAAAACTCAAAAACAAGGAAAAAACAGAAACTGGCACTGGGCACTAGGTTAATAGGTTAGTCCCAAAAATCATATAAATAAGCATATAAATGCATATAAAACATCCAAGGTTGATAATATAATAGCATGAATACTTCATAAATTAAAGATACGTTGGAGACGTATCAGCTCACTAGTTGAGCAATTCTCCTCCATCTTGTAGGCAAAGTGCTTGTCAAAGGTCTCATACCTTTCGACATGGGCATGAGTCTGAAATACTAATTTCAACTCTTGGAACATCTCATATGCTCCGTGGCGTTCAAAACGTCTTTGAAGCCCCGATTCTAAGCCGTAAAGCATGGTGCACTAAACTATCAAGTAGTCATCATATCGAGCTTGCCAAACGTTCATAACATCTGCATCTGCTCCTGCAATCGGTCTGTCACCTAGCGGTGCATCAAGGACATAATTCTTCTATGCAGCAATGAGGATAATCCTCAGATCACGGATCCAATCCGCATCATTGCTACTAACATCTTTCAACTTAGTTTTCTCTAGGAACATATCAAAAATAAAACAGGGGAGCTAAACGCAAGCTATTGATCTACAAAATAGATATGCTAATACTACCAGGACTAAGTTCATGATAAATTTAAACTTCAATTAATCATATTACTTAAGAACTCCCACTTAGATAGACATCCCTCTAGTCATCTAAATGATCACATGATCCAAATCAACTAAGCCTTGTCCGATCATCACGTGAGATGGAGTAGTTTTCAATGGTGAACATCACTATGTTGATCATATCTACTATATGATTCACGCTCGACCTTTCAGTCTCCAGTGTTCCAAGGCCATATCTGCATATGCTAGGCTCGTCAAGTTTAACCCAAGTATTCTGCGTGTGCAAAACTGGCTTGCACCCGTTGTATGTGAATGTAGAGCTTATCACACCCGATCATCACGTGGTGTCTCGGCACGAAGAACTGTGGCAACGGTGCATACTCAGGGAGAACACTTATACCTTGAAATTTAGTAAGGGATCATCTTATAAAGCTACCGTCGAACTAAGCAAAATAAGATGTATAAAAGATAAACATCACATGCAATCAAAATATGTGACATGATATGGCCATCATCATTTTGTGCTTTTGATCTCCATCTCCAAAGTACTGTCATGATCTTCATTGTTACTGGCATGACACCATGATCTCCATCATCTTGATCTTTTATCAACGTGTCGTCACATGGTCGCCTCACCAGCTATTGCTTTTGCAACTATTGCTATTGCATAGCGATAAAGTAAAGCAATTACATGGCACTTGCATCTTATGCAATAAAGAGACAACCATAAGGCTCCTGCCAGTTGCCGATAACTTTAATAAAACATGATCATCTTATACAACAATTTATATCCCATCACGTCTTGACCATATCACATCACAACATGCCCTGCAAAAACAAGTTAGACGTCCTCTACTTTGTTGTTGCAAGTTTTACGTGGCTGCTACGGGCTTAGCAAGAACCATTCTTACCTACGCATCAAAACCACAATGATATTTCGTCAAGTATGTGCTGTTTTAACCTTCAACAAGGACCGGGCGTAGCCATACTTGATTCAACTAAAGTTGGAGAAACTGACACCTGCCAGCCACCTGTGTGCGAAGCACGTCGGTAGAACCAGTCTCGCGTAAGCGTACGCGTAATGTCGGTTCGGGCCGCTTCATCCAACAATACCGCCGAATCAAAGTATGACATGTTGGTAAGCAGTATGACTATTATCGCCCGCAACTCACTTGTGTTCTACTCGTGCATATAACATCTACGCATAAACCTGGCTCGGATGCCACTGTTGGGGAACGTAGTAATTTCAACAATTTTCTACGCACACGCAAGATCATGGTGATGCATAGCAACGAGAGGGGAGAGTATTGTCCACGTACCCTCGTAGACCGTAAGAGGCGGCGTTATGACAACGCGGTTGATGTACTCGCACGTCTTCACGATCCGACCGATCCAAGTACCGAATGCACGACACCTCCGAGTTCAGGACACGTTCAGCTCGGTGACGTCCCACGAACTCACGATCCAGCAGAGCATCGAGGGAGAGTTCCGTTAGCACGACGGTGTGATGATGGTGATGATGATGCTACCAACGGAGGGCTGCACCTAAGCACCGCTACGATATGACCGAGGTGGATTATGGTGGAGGGGGGCACCGCACACGGCTAAAAGATCAACTGATCAACTTGTGTGTCCATGGGGTGCCCCCTCCCCCGTATATAAAGGAGTGAAGGAGGGGAGGGGCCGGACCTCTCTATGGAACGCCCTAGGGGAGTCCTACTCCCACCGGGAGTAGGATTCCCCCTTTCCCTAGTTGGAGTAGGAGAGGAACGGAAGGAGGAATAGGAGAGAAGGAAAGGGGGGCGCCCCCCAAACCTATTCCAATTCGGCCTCCTGCCCAAGGGGGGCGCACCAGCCCCTTGTGGGCTGGTGTGCTTCCTTCTTATGGCCCATAAGGCCCATAACGTCTCCCGGGGGGTTCCGGTAACCTCCCGGTACTCCGAAAAAATGCCCGAACCACTCAGAACATTTCCGATGTCCGAATATAGCCATCCAATACATCGATCTTTACGTCTCGACCATTTAGAGACTCCTCGTCATGTCCGTGATCTCATCTGGGACTCCGAACAACCTTCGGTATATCAAATCACATAAAGTCATAATACCGATCGTCACCAAACATTAAGCGTGCGGACCCTACGGGTTCGAGAACTATGTAGACATAACCGAGACACGTCTCCGGTCAATAACCAAGAGCGGAACCTGGATGCTCATATTGGCTCCAACATATTCTACGAAGATCTTTATCGGTCAAACCGCATAACAACATACGTTGTTCCCTTTGTCATCAGTGTGTTACTTGCCCGAGATTCGATCGTCGGTATCTCAATACCTAGTTCAATCTCGTTACTGGCAAGTCTCTTTACTCGTTCCGTAATGCATCATCCCGCAACTAACTCATTAGTCACTGATAACCCACAAGTATAGGGGATCGCAATAGTTTTCGAGGGTAGAGTATTCAACCCAAATTTATTGATTCGACACAAGGGGAGCCAAAGAATATTCTCAAGTATTAGCAGTTGAGTTGTCAATTCAACCACACCTGGATAACTTAATATCTGCAGCAAAGTATTTAGTAGCAAAGTAGTATGGAAGTAATGGTAACGGTAGCAAAAGTAATATTTTTGGGTTTTGTACTGATTGTAAGAGTAGCAACGGAAAAGTAAATAAGCAAAGAACAATATGTGAAAAGCTCATAGGCATTGGATCGGTGATGGAGAATTATGCTGGATGCGGTTCATCATGTAACAGTCATAACATAGGGTGACACAGAACTAGCTCCAATTCATCAATATAATGTAGGCATGTATTCCGAATATATTCATACGTGCTTATGGAAAAGAACTTGCATGACATCTTTTGTCCTACCCTCCCGTGGCAGCGGGGTCCTAATGGAAACTAAGGGATATTAAGGCCTCCTTTTAATAGAGTACCGGACCAAAGCATTAACACATAGTGAATACATGAACTCCTCAAACTATGGTCATCACCGGGAGTGGTCCCGATTATTGTCACTTCGGGGTTGCCGGATCATAACACATAGTAGGTGACTATAGACTTGCAAGATAGGATCAATAACTCACATATATTCATGAAAACATAATAGGTTCAGATCTGAAATCATGGCACTCGGGCCCTAGTGACAAGAATTAAGCATAGCAAAGTCATAGCAACATCAATCTCAGAACATAGTGGATACTAGGGATCAAACCCTAACAAAACTAACTCGATTACATGATAAATCTCATCCAACCCATCACCGTCTAGCCAGCCTACGATGGAATTACTCACGCACGGCGGTGAGCATCATGAAATTGGTGATGGAGGATGGTTGATGATGACGACGGCGACGGATTCCCCTCTCCGGAGCCCCGAACGGACTCCAGATCAGCCCTCTCGAGAGAGTTTAGGGCTTGGCGGCGGCTCCATATCGTAAAACGCGATGAATCTTTCTCTCTGATTTTTTTCTCCCCGAACACGAATATATGGAGTTGGAGTTGAGGTCGGTGGAGCTCCAGGGGGACACGAGGCAGGGGGCGCGCCCAGGGGGGCAGGCGTGCCCCACACCCTCGTGGAAAGGGTGTGGGCCCCCTGGCGTTGATTCTTTCGCCAGTATTTTTTATTATTTCCAAAAATAATCTCCGTGGAGTTTCAGGTCATTCCGAGAACTTTTGTTTCTACACATAAATAACACCATGGCAATTCTGCTGAAAACAGCGTCAGTCCGGGTTAGTTCCATTCAAATCATGCAAGTTAGAGTCCAAAACAAGGGAAAAAGTGTTTGGAAAAGTAGATACGACGGAGACGTATCAACTCCCCCAAGCTTAAACCTTTGCTTGTCCTCAAGCAATTTAGTTGACAATCTGAAAGTGATAAAGAAAAACTTTGACGAACTCTGTTTGCTCTTGTTGTTGTAAGTATGTAAAGCCAGCATTCAAGTTTTCAGCAAAGATTATGATTAACCATATTCACAATAACTCTTAGGTCTCATGTTTACTCATGTCAATGGCATAATCAACTAGCGAGCAATAATAATAAATCTCGGGTGACAACACTTTCTCAAAACAATCATAATATGATATAACAAGATGGTATCTCGCTAGCCCTTTCTGAGACCGCAAAACATAAATGCAGAGCACCTTTAAAGATCAAGGACTGACTAAACATTGTAATTCATGGTAAAAGAGATCCAATCATAGTCATACCCAATATAAATTAACAGTAATGAATGCAAATGACAGTGGTGCTCTCCAGCTGGTGCTTTTTAATAAGAGGGTGATGACTCAACATAAAAGTAAATAGATAGGCCCTTCGCAGAGGGAAGCAGGGATTTGTAGAGGTGCCAGAGCTCGATTTTAAAATAGAGATAAATAATATTTTGAGCGGCATACTTTCATTGTCAACATAACAACCGAGAGATGGCGATATCTTCCATTCTACACACATTATAGGAGGTTCCCAAACAGAATGGTAAAGTTTATACTCCTCCTCCACCAACAAGCATCAATCCATGGCTTGCTCGAAACAACGAATGCCTCCAACTAGCAACAGCCCCGGGGGAGTTTTGTTTGCAATTATTTTGATTTGATTTGCATAAAGCATGGGACTGGGCATCCCGGTGACCAGCCATTTTCTCGTGAGTGAGGAGCGGAGTCCACTCCTCTTGAGAATAACCCGCCTAACATGGAAGATACAGACAGCCCTAGTTGATACATGAGCTATTCGAGCATACAAAACAGAATTTCATTTGAAGGTTTGGAGTTTGGCACATACAAATTTACTTGGAACGGCAGGTAGATACCGCATATAGGAAGGTATAGTGGACTCATATGGAATAACTTTGGAGTTTAAGGGGTTGGATGCACAAGCAGTATTCCCGCTTAGTACAAGTGAAGGCCAGCAAAAGACTGGAAAGCGACCAACTAGAGAGCGACAACAGTCATGAACATGCATTAAATTAATAAACATTGAGTGCAAGCATGAGTGGGATATAATCCACCATGAACATAAATATCATGAAGGCTATGGTGATTTTTTTCCAACTACATGTGTGAACATGTGGCAAGTCAAGTCACTCGAATCGTTCAAAGGAGGATACCACCCCATCATACCACATCACAACCATTTTAATAGCATGTTGGCACGCAAGGTAAACCATTATAAGCTCCTAGCTAATTAAGCATGGCATAAGCAACTATAATCTCTAATTGTCATTGCAAACATGTTTATTCATAATAGGCTGAATCAGGAACGATGAACTGATCATATTTACAAAAACAAGAGAGATCGAGTTCATACCAGCTTCTCTCATCTCAGTCAGTCCATCATATATCGTCATAATTGCCTTTCACTTGCACGACCGAATGATGTGAATAATAATAATAGTGCACGTGCATTGGACTAAGCTGGAATCTGCGAGCATTCAATAAATAGGAGAAGACGAGGCTATATGGGCTCTTGGTTAAATCAACAATAATGCATATAAGAGCCACTTCAACAATTTAATCATGGTCTTCTCCTATCGACCCCCAAAGAAAAGAAAAGAAATAAAACTATTTACATGGGAAAGCTCCCAACAAGCAAAAGAAGAACGAGAAATCTTTTTGGGTTTTCTTTTAATTACTACTACAACATGAAAAGTAAACTAGCTTAAAGCTACAACTAATTTTTTTGGTTTTCTTAAGGTTTATCAAACACACAAGAGGAAAGCAAGAAAAAGAAAATAGACTAGCATGGATATTACAGTGAAAGAGTATGAGCACCGACATCTAGCAATGAGTGTGTGAACATAAATGTAATGTCGGTGAGAAATACGTACTCCCCCAAGCTTAGGATTTTGGCCTAAGTTGGTTAATTGCCACGGCTGGCCTGGCGGATATCCAAAGTTATATTTGGGGTCGTACTGAGATGCAGCAGTCATTGCGTCGTGGGCTGCAGCTTGGAGGCGAGCTATCTCAGCCCTCCTCTTATACTCTTCCGCCTCCTCTCTGGTTATAAAATATCTCCCTTTTGTCTGAAAGTCAAAGAACGTAGAAGCAGGGAGAGCGACGTGATAGGTGCGTCGTCTGTCAAAGATTAGTCGGTACTGGAGGAACTAATCGTTCCTCTCAACAAAACGATGACGAACCATAGCCTCATAATCTAAATAAGCAGGAGGCAACTCAATATCATCCTCACATATGGTTACACCAAGAAAATTAGCTAAACGGGTTGCATAAATTCCACCAAAGAAATCTCCATTAAATCTATTATTATGCAACCTACGTGCAACAATGGCTCCCAAATTATAATGTTTATCTCCTAACACAGCACTCTTGAGAACACTGAGGTCAGGGACACAAATGTGACATGCTTCATCCTTACCATTTATGCACCTACCTATGAAGAGTGCAAAATAATGTATAGCAGGAAAATGTATGCTCCCTATGGTAGCTTGTGCTATGTCTCTAGATTCACCCACAGTTATACTAGCAAGAAAATCTCTAAACTCAGATTTGCGACGCTCACTAGTACTACCCCATTGTGGAAGTTTGCAAGCAGTGGTAAAATCCTCTAAGTCCATAGTATAGGAATTTTCATAAAGATCAAACAGGACAGTTTGAGAATTGCGTGAATATGAAAATTCAAACCTCCTCACAAAGGAACTAGTGAGATAGTGGTACTGACGGAACTTTTCTGCCTCAAAGCTCACAAGATCAGCGTTACGCAAATATGCGTTAAATTGTTCCTTAATTCCTGCTTGATCCATGAAGTCCTCTGAAGGCCAGTCACAAGCCCGCACTGGAGCGTCCCTTGGTGGTTCATCATCAACATCGCGCATTGCATGCCTGGGTCCTTGCTTCCTTGAAGGACCACCTTGGTACATTTTCCTAAACATATTTCTGCCTCTGAAAAATTTCTGAAATTTTTGTAACTTCAAATAAAAGTGAACCAAGCTCAACATAATTGATAGCAACTACTCCTACAAGTGCCTAGAGCCTATATCATGCATTAGAACTACTTGGAACCATATAAATTTGACATGCAAGCTCAAGAACATGGTCACCTAGGCAGCACAAATTTGCAATGAATAAAGCACTAGAGCAAAAACTAATAGGACCAATGGAGGAGTCACATACCAAGGAACAATCCCCCAAAGAAGTTTTGTGAGAGGTGCTTTTAGCAAGGAGATTGAAAATCGCAGCAAAATGAGCTAGAACTCGTGCTTGAGCTGGATGGTGATTTTTTGGGAGGAAGAAGAAATGTGTGGGTGCAGGAATAAGTAGAGGGGAGCCACCGTGGGCCCACGAGGCAGGGGGCGCGCCCAGGGGGTGGGCGCGCCCTGGACCCTCGTGCCCAGGTGCTTGCTCCCCCTGCTGTGTTCTTAGTGCCAAATATTCTCAAATATTCTAGAAAAAATCATATTAAATTGGCAGGGCGTTTGGAGAACTTTTATTTTCGGGGTATTTTTATATTGCACGGATAATTCAGAAAACAGACAGAAAAAACTATTTTTACTTTATTTCAACTAAATAACAGAAAGTAGAGAGAGAGTACAGAAGGTTGTGCTTTCTAACTTCATCCATCTCATGCTCATCAAAAGGAATCCACTAACAAGGTTGATCAAGTCTTGTTAACAAACTCATTCCGAATGACATGGAACCGGAGAAATTTCGAATAACACTATGTTACCTGAACGGGGATATGCACATCCCCTATAATAAGAATATCATATTTCTTCTTGACAGTAGGAAGAGGAAATTCAAAACCTCCAATAATAATTGATGGAATTTTTCCAATAGAATTTATACTGTGGACTTGAGGTTGTTTCCTCGGAAAGTGCACCGTATGCTCATTACCATTAACATGAAAAGTGACATTGCCTTTGTTGCAATCAATAACAGCCCCTGCAGTATTCAAAAGGGGTCTTCCAAGAATAATAGACATACTATCGTCCTCGGGAATATCAAGAATAACAAAGTCCGTTAAAATAGTAACGTTTGCGACCACAACAGGCACATCCTCACAAATACCGACAGGTATAGCAGTTGATTTATCAGCCATTTGCAAAGATATTTCAGTAGGTGTTAACTTATTCAAGTCAAGTCTACGATATAAAGAGAGAGGCATAACACTAACACCGGCTCCAAGATCACATAAAGCAGTTTTAACATAATTTCTTTTAATGGAGCATGGTATAGTAGGTACTCCTGGATCTCCAAGTTTCTTTGGTATTCCACCCTTAAAAGTATAATTAGCAAGCATGGTGGAAATTTCAGCTTCCGGTATCTTTCTTTTATTTGTAACAATTTATTTCATGTACTTAGCATAAGGATTCATTTTGAGCAGATCAGTTAATCGCATACGCAAAAAGATAGGTCTAATCATTTCAGCAAAGCACTCAGAATCCTCATCATCCTTTGTATTGGATGGTTTGGGAGGAAAAGGCATGGGTTTCTGAACCCATGGTTCTCTTTCTTTACCGTGCTTCCTAGCAACAAAGTCTCTCTTATCATAACGTTGATTCTTTGATTGTGGGTTATCAAGATCAATAGCAGGTTCAATTTCTACATCATTATCATTGCTAGGTTGAGCATCAACATGAACATCTTCATTAACATTATCACTAGGTTCATGTTCATTACCAGATTGTGTTTCAGCATCAGAAATAGAAATATCATTAGGATTCTCAGGTATTTCAGCAACAGGTTCACTAGAAGCATGCAAAGTCCTATCAATTTTCTTTTTCTTCTTTTTAGAAGGACTAGGTGCATCTAAATTATTTCTCTGAGAATCCTGCTCAATTCTCTTAGGATGGCCTTCAGGATACAGAGGTTCCTGAGTCATTTTACCAGTTCTAGTAGCCACTCTAATAGCATAATCATTATTCTTACTATTCAATTCATTGAGCAAATCATTCTGAGCTTTAAGTACTTGTTCTACTTGAGTGGTAACCATAGAAGCATGTTTACTAATGAGTTTAAGTTCACCTTTAACTCTAGACATATAATCACCCAAGTGTTCAAGCATATTTGAATTGTATTTCAATTGTCTACTAACATAAGCATTGAAGTTCTCTTGTTTAACAATAAAATTATCAAACTCATCCAAGCATTGTCTAGCAGACTTATAGTGAGGAATATCACCTTCATCAAATCTATAGAGAGAATTTACCTTTACTACCTGTGTCGGGTTATCAAGACCATGAGTTTCTTCAATAGGTAATGGATTAGTATCATATATTTCTTCAACAGGAGGTAAATTCTTAACATCTTCAGCTTTAATACCCTTTTCTTTCATAGATTTCTTTGCCTCTTGCATATCTTCAGGACTGAGAAATAGAACACCCCTCTTCTTCGGAGTTGGTTTAGGAATAGGCTCAGGAGTTGGCTCAGGAAGTGTCCAATTATTTTCATTGGTCAACATATTATTCAATAGAATTTCAGCTTCATCCAGTGTTCTTTCCCTGAAAACAGAACCATCACAACTATCCAGGTGGTCTCTGGAAGCATCGGTTAGTCCATTATAAAAGATATCAAGTATTTCATTTTTCTTGAGAGGATGATCAGGCAAAGCATTAAGTAATTGGAGAAGCCTCCCCCAAGCTTGTGGGAGACTCTCTTCTTCAATTTGCACAAAATTATATATTTCCCTTAAAGCAGCTTGTTTCTTATGAGCGGGGAAATATTCAACAGAGAAGTAATAAATCATATCCTGGGGACTACGCACATAACCAGGATCAAGAGAATTAAACCATATCTTAGCATCACCCTTTAATGAGAACGGAAATATTTTAAGGATATAAAAGTAGTGAGTTCTCTCATCATTAGTGAATAGGGTGGCTATATCATTTAATTTAGTAAGATGTGCCACAACAGTTTCAGATTCATAGCCATAAAAAGGATTAGATTCAACCAAAGTAATTATATCAGGATCAACAGAGAATTCATAATCCTTATCAGTAACAAAGATAGGTGAAGTAGCATAAGCAGGATCATATTTCATTCTAGCATTTAGAGCTTTTTGTTTCAGCTTAGCTAATAATTTCTTAAGATCACTCCTATCATTGCAAGCAAGAAAGTCTCTAGCAGTTTCTTCATCCGTAACATAGCCCTCAGGCACAACAGGCAATTCATATTTATTGGGAGAGTCCTCATCATCACTTTCATCAATATTATCAGTTTCAATAATTTCATTCTCTCTAGCCCTAGCAAGTTGTTCATCAAGAAATTCACCAAGTGGCACACTAGTATCAAGCATAGAAGTAGTTTCATCATAAGTATCATGCATAGCAGAAGTGGCATCATCAATAACATGCGACATATCAGAATTAATAGCAGAAGCAGGTTTAGGTGTCGCAAGCTTACTCCAAACAGAAGGTGAATCAAGTGCAGAGCTAGATGGCAGTTCCTTACCTCCCCTCGTAGTTGAGGGATAAATTTTAGTTTTCGCGTCTTTCAAGTTCTTCAAGTGACCAGCAGATATAAATCCCAAGTGACTCAAAGAATAGAGCTATGCTCCCCGGCAACGGCGCCAGAAAATAGTCTTGATAACCCACAAGTATAGGGGATCGCAACAATTTTCGAGGGGTAGAGTATTCAACCCAAATTTATTGATTCGACACAAGGGGAGCCAAAGAATATTCTCAAGTATTAGCAGTTGAGTTGTCAATTCAACCACACCTGGATAACTTAATATTTGCAGCAAATTATTTAGTAGCAAAGTAGTATGGAAGTAACGGTAACGGTAGCAAAAGTAATATTTTGGGGTTTTGTAGTGATTGTAACAGTAGCAACGGAAAAGTAAATAAGCAAAGAACAATATGTGAAAAGCTCGTAGGCATTGGATTGGTGATGGTGAATTATGCCGGATGCGGTTCATCATGTAACAGTCATAACATAGGGTGACACAGAACTAGCTCCAATTCATCAATATAATATAGGCATGTATTCCGAATATAGTCATACATGCTTATGGAAAAGAACTTGCATGACATCTTTTGTCCTACCCTCCCGTGGCAGCGGGGTCCTAATGGAAACTAAGGGATATTAAGGCCTCCTTTTAATAGAGTACCGGACCAAAGCATTAACACATAGTGAATACATGAACTCCTCAAACTATGGTCATCACCGGGAGTGGTCCCGATTATTGTCACTTCGGGGTTGCCGGATCATAACACATAGTAGGTGACTATAGACTTGCAAGATAGGATCAAGAACTCAATATATTCATGAAAACATAATATGTTCAGATCTAAAATCATGGCACTCGGGCCCTAGTGACAAGCATTAAGCATAGCAAAGTCATAGCAACATCAATCTCAGAACATAGTGGATACTAGGGATCAAACCCTAACAAAACTAACTCGCTTACATGATAAATCTCATCCAACCCATCACCGTCCAGCAAGCCTATGATGGAATTACTCACGCACGCTGGTGAGCATCATGAAATTGGTGATGGAGGATGGTTGATGATGACGACGGTGACGGATTCCCCTCTCCGGAGCCCCGAACGGACTCCAGATCAGCCCTCCCGAGAGAGTTTAGGGCTTGGCGGCGGCTCCGTATCGTAAAACTTGATGAATCTTTCTCTCTGATTTTTTCTCCCCGAACACGAATATATGGAGCTGGAGTTGAGGTCGGTGGAGCTCCAGGGGGCCCACGAGGCAGGGGGCGCGCCCAGGGGGGCAGGGGCGCCCCCACCCTCGTGGAAAGGGTGTGGGGCCCCTGGCCTTGATTCTTTCGCCAGTATTTTTTTATTATTTCCAAAAATAATCTCCGTGGAGTTTCAGGTAATTCCGAGAAGTTTTGTTTCTGCACATAAATAACACCATGGCAATTCTGCTGAAAACAGCGTCAGTCCAGGTTAGTTCCATTCAAATCATGCAAGTTAGAGTCCAAAACAAGGGCAAAAGTGTTTGGAAAAGTAGATACGACGGAGACGTATCAGTCACATTGCTTGCAAGGCTTATAGTGATGTGCATTACCGAGAGGGCCCAAAGATACCTCTCCGACAATCGGAGTGACAAATCCTAATCTTGATCTATGCCAACCCAACAAACACCTTCGGAGACACCTGTAGAGCATCTTTATAATCACCCAATTACGTTGTGACGTTTGATAGCACACAAGGTGTTCCTCCGGTATTTGGGAGTTGCATAATCTCAGTCATAGGAACATGTATAAGTCATGAAGAAAGCAATAGCAACATACTAAACGATCAAGTGCTAAGCTAAGGGAATGGGTCAAGTCAATCACATCATTCTCTAATGATGTGATCCCGTTAATCAAATGACAACTCATGTCTATGGCTAGGAAGCTTAACCATCTTTGATTCAACGAGCTAGTCAAGTAGAGGCATACTAGTGACACTATGTTTGTCTATGTATTCACACATGTACTAAGTTTCTGGTTAATACAATTCTAGCATGAATAATAAACATTTATCATGAAATAAGGAAATAAATAATAACTTTATTATTGCCTTTAGGGCATATTTCCTTCACCACCTATATATATATATATATGTGGGGGGCGCCCCAGCACACCCCAGACAATTGCCTACCCGTGTGCGGCGCCCCCTCCACCGTTTACACCCTCGGTCATATTTTCGTAGTGCTTAGGTGAAGTCCTGCAAGGATCACTTCACCATCATCATCACCACACCATCGTGCTCACGGAACTCATCTACTACCTCGACGTCTTGCTGGATCAAGAAGGCGAGGGACATCACCGAGCTGAACATGTCCAGAACTCAGAGGTGCCGTGCGTTCGGTACTTGATCGGTCGGAGCTAGAAGAAGTTCAACTACATCAACCGCATTGTCAAACGCTTCCACTTATGGTCTACGAGGGTACGTAGACACACTCTCCCCCTCATTGCTATGCATCTCCATGGATAGATCATTGCATGTGCGTAGATTTTTTTTTGTTTTCCATGCAACGTTTCCCAACAATTGGGTGTGTTGGGGACACAAGAGACTCTTTGTTGTTTGGTTGCAGGGTTGTTTGAGAGAAACCATCTTCATCCTACGCCTCCCATGGATTGATAAACCTTAGGTCATCCACTTGAGGGAAATTTGCTACTGTCCTACAAAACTCTGCGCTTGGAGGCCCAACACGAGTCTACAAGAAGAAGGTTACGTAGTAGACATCACATACCTTTTTGCCTGTGCCTACCCTCTTTGATTTTCATAGCAAAGGAATGTATTATGTTTTTGAGAACGAGGCCCGTGCGCACAACACTGAGGTCGTGGCTGCTCAGCAAGCCGAGGAGTCTGCAGCAAGAGCCTCCGTGAGCTACCACTCTGACTATTATGCAGGCCGCGGGTGGTGATTACCAAGCTAGGCCAAAAGCCTAAGCTTGGGGGAGTACGTATTTCCACCGACATTACATTCATGTTCACACGTTTCACTCCAATTGTCGGTGTTCACACTTTTTCATTGTATTATCCATGCTAGATTTATTTTCTAGCTTTCTTCTTGTGTGTTTGAAAAACTTTGAGAAAACCCAAAAATATTTCTCGCTTCTTTTTTTTATAGTTTAAATTAGTTGTAATGTTAAAGGAAAACCCAAAAATATTCCGTTGTTCTTCTTTTGCTTGTTGGGAGCTTTCCCGTGTAAATGGTTTTTCTCGCTTTTGTTTTTCCTTTTCTTTATTTAGCTTTCTTCAAGAAAAACTAAAAACTCCAAATATATTTCAGTGTGTTTCTTTGGATTTTTTTTCTTTCTATCGAGTCATACCAAGGAGAAGACCACGATGAAAATGTTGAGTGGCTCTCATATGCATTACTGTTGATCTAATGAAGAGTCCATATTACTTTGTCTTCTCCTTTTTGATTGAAATATTTGCAGATTCCAGCTTAGTCCACGACACTCTTGCACTATTATAATTTTTCATATCATTCGGTCGTCCAAGTGAAAGTCAATACTAATAATATTTGATGAACTGGTTGTGGCAGAGAGAAACGGGTATGAACTCAACTTGTTCTGTTTGTGTAAATATGTTTAACCTAGTATCCATGAATCAGCCTATTATGATCAAACATGTTTGCAATGACAATTAGAGATTATAGTTTCTCATGCCATGCTTAAGTAGTTAGGAGTGGATAATGATTTATCTTTGATGCCAACATGCATTAAAATGATTGTGATGTGGTATGATGATATGGTATCCTCCTCTGAATGTTTCAGGTGGCTTGACTTGGCACATATTCATGCATGTAGTTGAACCAAAACCAACATAGCCTCTATGATATTCATGTTCATTGTGTTCATATCCTAATCATGCTAGTATCCTATGTTACTTATGCATAATGCATGTGCATGACCGTTTTCGCTCTCTAGCTGGCCGCTTCTCAACCTATTTGCTAGCCTTCGCCTGTACTAAGCGGGACTACTGCCTGTGCATCAAAATCCTAAAACCCAAGTTATTCCAGATGAGTCCATCATATATCTACCTATATGTGGTATTACCCAGCTGTTCTAAGTAAATTTGCATGTGCCACCTCTAAAAACTTCAAATAAACATCTTTTTTTGTGTGTGTGCACTATTCATAGAGCGACAGGAGGTAGTCGGTATCTTCCATGCTAAGCGGGTTATTCTCATGATGAGTGTTTATTTTCCCGTCCTTGCACGTGAGGGGTGGTAATAGGGATTCCCAGTCCCGAAATCAAAATTGCAAATAATTAAACAAAAATCCCCCAGGAATGATGTTGGTATGGACGGTACCCATGGATCGGCTCGCCGTGGAGTGTGTTTGTTGGTGGAGGGGGAGTAAACATTTACTTTTATCGGTTGGGAACCGCCACTAATGTGTTTAGCATGGAAGATATCGATAACTAATGGTCGCGAAGTAAATAGGAAGGGTGCATTTCTCAAAATTTCATTTATCTCTATTTTAAAAATTCGAGCTCTCGCACCCCTGCAAATCACTGCTTCCCTCTGTGAAGGGACTGTCTATTTAATTTAATGTTGTGTCATCACCTTCTCAAATAAGCGCCAGATCTGAGAGCACTATTGTCATCCTCATGCATTGTGTATAGCTAATGTTGGATGCATCTTGACTGGATCTTTTCTACCATGAATTACAATGTTTAGTCGCTGCTTGAACTTTGGAGGTGCTCTGCATTTATGTTTCGCGGTCTCAGAAAGGGCTAGCGAAGTACCACTGTTGTCATATTATATCATGATTGTTTTGACAAAGTGTTGTCATTTTAGATATATTATTATTGCTCGCTAGTTTCTTTATGCCATTGATATGAGTTAATATAATTACTAAGAGTTATTGTTGACATGGTTAGTTATAATCTTTGCTGAAAACCTGGGTGCTACTTAAGCTTATTTATCTAAACAAGAACAAAAGAGTTCGTAAAAGTTTTTCTTTTTCACATTCAGTTTATCAACTGAATTGCTTGAGGACAAGCAAAGGTTTAAGTTTGGGGGAGATACGTCTTCGGCGTATCTACTTTTCCTAACGCTTTTGCTCTTGTTTTGGACTCTACTTGTCTCCGGCGTATTTCAAAAATTTCCTACGATCACGCAAGATCTATCTAGGAGAAGCATAGCAATGAGCGGGGAGAGTGTGTCCACGTACCCTTGTAGACCGAAAGCGGAAGCGTTTAGTAACACGGTTGATGTAGTCGAACATCTTCGTGATTCAACCGATCAAGTATCGAACGCATGGCACCTCCACGATCTGCACACTTTCAGCTCGGTGACGTCCCTCGAACTCTTGATCCAGTTGAGGCCGAGGGAGAGTTCTGTCAGCACGACGGCGTGGTGACGGTGATGATGAAGTTACTGGCGCAGGGCTTCGCCTAAGCACTGATACGTCTCTGTTGTATCTATAATTTTTGATTGTTCCATGCCAATATTATACAACTTTCATATACTTTTGGCAACTTTTTATACTATTTTTGGGACTAACATATTGATCCAGTGCCCAGTGCCAGTTCCTGTTTGTTGCATGTTTTATGTTTCGCAGAAACCCCATATCAAACGGAATCCAAACGGGATAAAAACGGACGTAGAATATTTTTGGAATATTTGGAGAATATGGGAGGAAGAATCAACGCGAGACGGTGCCCGAGGTGGCCACGAGGTAGGGGGCACGCCTACCCCCTAGGCGCGCCCCTAACCCTCGTGGGCCACCCGTAAGGCGGTTGATGCCCTTCTTCGCCCGCAAGAAAGCTAATTTTTAGAAAAAAAATCACGACGAAGATTTTAGTCCAATCGGAGTTACGGATATCTATATGTATGCGAAACGGTGAAAGGGCAGCCAGGGAGAACGCAGAAACAGAGAGAGACAGAGAGACAGATCCAATCTCGGAGGGGCTCTCGCCCCTCCCATGCCATGGAGGCCAAGGACTAGAGGGGAAACCCTTCTCCCATCTAGGGAGGAGGTCAAGGAAGAAGAAGAAGGAGGGGGTTCTCTCCCCCTCGCTTTCGGTGGCGCCGGAGTGCCATCGGGGGCCATCATCATCACCGCAATCTTCACCAACAACTTCACCGCCATCATCACCAACTCTTCCCCCCTCTATGCAGCGCTGTAACCCCTCTTTTACCCGCTGTAATCTGTACTTAAACATGGTGCTCAACGCTATATATTATTTCCCAATGATGTATGGCTATCCTATGATGTTTGAGTAGATCCGTTTTGTCCTATGGGTTAATTGATGATCGTGATTGGTTTGAGTTGCATGTTTTATTATTGGTGCTGTCCTATGGTGCTCTCCATGTCACGCAAGCGTGAGAGATCCCCGTTGTAGGGTTTGCAATATGTTCATGATTTGCTTATGGTGGGTGGCGTGAGTGACAGAAGCACAGACCCGAGTAAGTAGGTTGTTTGCGTATGGGATAAAGAGGACTTGTTACTTTAATGCTATGGTTGGGTTTTACCTTAATGATCTTTAGTAGTTGCGGATGCTTGCTAGAGTTCCAATCATAAGTGCACATGATCCAAGTAGAGAAAGTATGTTAGCTTATGCCTCTCCCTCAAATAAAATTGCAATAATGATTACCGGTCTAGTTATCGATTGCCTAGGGACAAATAACTTTCTCGTGACAAATAGCTCTCTACTAAAACTAATTTAGTTGTGTCTTTATCTAAACAGCCCCTACCTTTTATTTACTCGCTCTTTATTATCTTGCAAACCTATCAAAAAACACCTACAAAGTACTTCTAATTTCATACTTGTTCTAGGTAAAGCGAACGTAAGCGTGCGTAAAGTTGTATCGGTGGTCGATAGAACTTGAGGGAATATTTGTTCTACCTTTAGCTCCTCGTTGGCTTCGACACTCTTACTTATCAAAAGAGGCTACAATTGGTCCCCTATACTTGTGGGTTATCAAGACCTTTTTCTGGCGCCGTTGCCGGGGAGTCATAGCGTGGGGTGAATATTCTCGTGTGTGCTTGTTTGGTTTATCACTAAGTAATTTTTATTTGTTATTCTTAGTTATTCTTTATCTTTAGTTATGGATATGGAACACGAAATACCAAAAAAATTAGGTGTACTTGCTACTCATGGAGATGAGGAACCTCCTAAAACCCTCGATGATCATTATGTGAAAAATATTATGTACCACTTTGATAATCCTGAGAAAACCTCATTCAATTACATAATGGGAGACACGTTGGACCAACGTGAATACTTTAGGGATTATCGCTTGACTCAAAAAGGGAAACTATTTTGGGATCAAATTTATATGTTGAAGTGGTACGCTAGGCAACTATGCTTGAGATATGATTATACTTGTTGCTCTAGGATGAAGGCTCCACACCTTCCCTTTTAATGCAAATAATAAAACCTTAGCTTCTTATGCTAATGGTATATATGATTACTATGATGTGGAACAAATAGAAGAATTTGTTGCTTTAAGGGTGCTTATGAAATTGAATCTTTGTTTGAAAAGTATGAAGCTTTTGATGATGATGTTTATAGGCCTGAAAATTTTGCTATATTGAAATATTGCTATGAGAATTATGAATACAATTCCTATATTGATGCATTTAGTGAGAAAGTCTCCGCTGTCCAAGAAGAGACTAATATTTTGCAGGAGTCTATGGAAGAAGAAATTGATGAAACTGTGAGCTCATTGGATGAAAAAGATGAGGAGGAGAGCGAAGAACAAAAGGAGGAAGAGCGGATTGGCTACCCGTGCCCACCTTCTAATGAGAGTAACCCTTCAACTCATACATTGTTTAATTTCCCTTCGTGCTTACCGAAGGATGAATGCTATGATGATCGCTATGATCCCTTGAATTCGTTTGAAATGTCCCTTTTTGATGAACTTGATGCTTGCTATGCTTGTGGCCATGCCGATATGAATGATACTTATGGAGATGAACTTGCTATAGTTCCTTATGTTAAACATGAAATTGTTTCTATTGCACCCACACATGATAGTCCTATTATCTTTTTGAATTCTCCCGACTACACTATATCGGAGAAGTTTGCCCTTATTAAGGATTATATTGATGGGTTGCCTTTTACCGTTGCACATGATGATTTTGATGAATACAATATGCATGTGCTTGCTGCTCCTACTTGCAATTATTATGAGAGAGGAACTATATCTCCACCTCTCTATGTTTCCAACATGATAAAATTGCAAGAAACTGTTTATACTATGCATTGGCCTTTACTATGTGTGCATGAATTGTTCTTTTATGACATGCCGATGCATAGGAAGAGAGTTAGACTTCGTCATTGATTGATATATGTTGCTTTGTGCTCACTACTAAATGCTAAATCATTGTTAATTAAAATTGGCTTTGATATACCTTGGGATCCGGGTGGATCCATTACTTGAGCACTATATGCCTAGCTTAATGGCTTTAAAGAATGCGCTGCCAGGGAGACAACCCGGAAGTTTTAGAGACTCATTTATTTCTGTTGAGTGCTTCCATATAGTTTAAAAACAACAAAAATAAAGAGGGGAACCCAAAACTTTTTCAAAAAGAAAAGCGAAAGTGAGAAAGACAAGCATTGTTGAAGTGGGAGCTAGCCTTGAACTTTGTTCATGCTCATGGAAACTTTGTGAATCTTAATTACAGAAACTTTTCAACAAAAATAATTATCCCCTTGTAAAATTCCATTGTATTATAAAAATAATGTGCCAAGGTTTGCCTTTAGGATGTTTACAATGCTTGTTGGTTTGTACGGTGCAGGACAGAAACTTTGGCTGTACTGCGCGATTTGTAATTTTTTACTGGAACGTCAAACGGTTCTGATTCTTTTTGAAATGTCTTTCTATAATTTTTTTTTATTTTTTCTAATTTTTGCAGAATTTTTCAAGTGTCAGAAGTATGGTGAATGTTCATATTATTACAGACTGTTCTATTTTAGACAGATTCTGTTTTTGATGCATAGTTTGCTTGTTTTGATGAAACTATCGATTTATATCAGTGGATTAAGCCATAAAAAAGTTATACTACAGTAGACAAAATGCCAAAACAAAATATGAATTGGTTTGCAACAGTACTTAGAGTAGTGATTTGCTTTATTATACTAACGGATCTTACCGAGTTTTCTGTTGAAGTTTTGTGTGGGTGAAGTGTTCGAAGATCGAGGATGTTTCGATATGAGGATAAGGAGGAGAGGCAAGAGATCAAGCTTGGGGATGCCCAAGGCACCCCAAGTAAATATTCAAGGAGACTCAAGCGTCTAAGCTTGGGGATGCCCCGGAAGGCATCCCCTCTTTCTTCAACAAGTAACGGTATGTTTTCGGATTCGTTTCATTCATGTGATATGTGCAAATCTTGGAGCGTCTTTTGCTTTAGTTTTCATTTTTCTTTTATGCACCATGCTGGTATGAGATAGTCCTTGGTTGATTTATAGAATGCTCTTTGCACTTCACTTATATTCTTTGAGTATGGCTTTATAGAATGCTTCATGTGCTTCGCTTATATCATTTGAAGTTTGGATTGCCTGTTTCTCTTTACATAGAAAACAGCCATTTGTAGAAGGCTCTTTTGCTTCACTTATATTTGTTAGAGCGTGGGCATATCTTTTGTAGAAAGAATTAAACTCTCTTGCTTCACTTATATCTATTTAAAGAGATGACAGGAATTGGTCATTCACATGGTTAGTCATAAAATCCTACATAAAACTTGTAGATCACTGAATATGATATGTTTGATTCCTTGCAATAGTTTTGCGATATAAAGATGGTGATATTAGAGTCATGCTAGTGGGTAGTTGTGGATTGTAGAAATACTTGTGTTGAGGTTTGTGATTCCCATAGCATGCACGTATGGTGAACCGTTATGTAACGAAGTCGGAGCATGAGGTATTTATTGATTGTCTTCCTTAGGAGTGGCGGTCGGGGACGAGCGATGGTCTTTTCCTACCAATCTACCCCCCTAGGGGCATGCGTAGTAGTACTTTGCTTCGAGGGCTAATAAACTTTTGCAATAAGTATATGATTTCGTTATGACTAATGTCAGTCCATGGATTATACGCACTCTCACCCTTCCATCATTGCTAGCCTCTTCGGTACCGTGCATTGCCCTTTCTCACCTCGAGAGTTGGTGCAAACTTCGTCAGTGCATCGAAATCCCGTGATATGGTACGCTCTATCACACATAAACCTCCTTATATCTTCCTCAAAACAACAACCATACCTACCTATCATGGCATTTCCATAGCCATTCCGAGATATATTGTCATGCAACTTCCATCATCATCATATACATGACTTCAGCATTTATTGTCATATTGCTTTGCATGATCGTAAGATAGCTAGCATGATGTTTTCATGGCTTGTCCGTTTTTTGATCTCATTGCTACGCTAGATCATTGCACATCCCGGTACACCACCGGAGGCATTCATATAGAGTCATATCTTTGTTCTAGATATCGAGTTGTAATATTGAGTTGTAAGTAAATAAAAGTGTGATGATCATCATTGTTAGAGCATTGCCCCTGTGAGGAAAGGATGATGGAGACTATGGTTCCCCCACAAGTTGGGATGAGACTCCGGACGAAAAAAATAAAAAAAGAGAAAGGCCAAAAAAAAGAGAAGGCCCAAAAAATGAGAGAAAAAGAGAGAAGGGGCAATGTTACTATCCTTTTACCACACTTGTGCTTCCAAGTAGCACCATGTTCTTCATATAGAGAGTCTCTTGAGTTATCACTTTCATATACTAGTGGGAATTTTCATTATAGAACTTGGCTTGTATATTCCAACGATGGGCTTCCTCAAATGCCCTAGGTCTTTATGAGCAAGCAAGTTGGATGCACACCCACTTAGTTTCAGTTTGACCTTTCATATACTTATAGCTCTAGTGCATCCATTGCATGGCAATCCCTACTCCTCACATTGACATCAATTGATGGGCATCTCCATAGCCCATTGATTAGCGGCGTCGATGTGAGACTTTCTCTTTTTTTGTCTTCTCCACATAACCCCCATCATCATATTCTATTCCACCCATAGTGCTATATCCATGGCTTGCGCTCATGTATTGCGCGAGGGTTGAAAAAGCTGAAGCGCGGTAGAAAGTATGAACCAATTGCTCGGCTTGTCATCGGGGTTGTGCATGATGTGAATATTTTGTGTGGTGAAGATGGAGCATAGCCAGACTATATGATTTTGTAGGGATAACTTTCTTTGGCCTTGTTATTTTGAAAAGACATGATTGCTTTATTAGTAGGCTTGAAGTATTATTGTTTTTATGTCAAATGATAGACTATTGCTTTGAATCACTCGTATCTTAATATTCATGCCATGATTAGATACATGATCAAGATTATGCTAGGTAGCATTCCACATCAAAAATTATCTTTTTATCATTTAGCTACTCGAGGACGAGCAGGAATTAAGCTTGGGGATGTTGATACGTCTCCATCGTATCTATAATTTTTTATTGTTCCATGCCAATATTATACAACTTTCATATACTTTTGGCAACTTTTTATACTATTTTTGGGACTAACATATTGATCCAGTGCCCAGTGCCAGTTCCTGTTTGTTGCATGTTTTATGTTTCGCAGAAACCCCATATCAAACGGAATCCAGACGGGATAAAAACGGACAGAGAATATTTTTGGAATATTTGGAGAATATGGGAGGAAGAATCAATGCGAGACGGTGCCCGAGGTGGCCACGAGGCAGGGGGCGCGCCCCTGACCCTCGTGGGCCACCCGTAAGGCGGTTGATGCCCTTCTTCGGCCGCAAGAAAGCTAATTTTTAGAAAAAAAATCACAGCGAAGATTTCAGTCCAATCGGAGTTACGGATCTCTATATATATATATGAAACGGTGAAAGGGCAGCCAGGGAGAACGCAGAAACAGAGAGAGACAGAGAGACAGATCCAATCTCGGAGGGGCTCTCGCCCCTCCCATGCCATGGAGGCCAAGGACCAGAGGGGAAACCCTTCTCCCATCTAGGGAGGAGGTCAAGGAAGAAGAAGAAGGAGGGGTGCTCTCTCCCCCTCGCTTCCGGTGGCGCCGGAGTGCCACCGGGGGCCATCATCATCACCGCAATCTTCACCAACAACTTCACCGCCATCATCACCAACTCTTCCCCCCTCTATGCAGCAGTGTAACCCCTTTTTTACCCGCTGTAATCTCTACTTAAACATGGTGCTCAACGCTATATATTATTTCCCAATGATGTATGGCTATCCTATGATGTTTGAGTAGATCCGTTTTGTCCTATGGGTTAATTGATGATCGTGATTGGTTTGAGTTGCATGTTTTATAATTGGTGCTGTCCTATGGTGCTCTCCGTGTCGCGCAAGCGTGAGGGATCCCCGCTGTAGGGTTTGCAATATGTTCATGATTTGCTTATGGTGGGTGGCGTGAGTGACAGAAGCACAGACCCGAGTAAGTAGGTTGTTTGCGTATAGGATAAAGAGGACTTGATACTTTAATGCTATGGTTGGGTTTTACCTTAATGATCTTTAGTAGTTGCGGATGCTTGCTAGAGTTCTAATCATAAGTGCATATGATCCAAGTAGAGAAAGTATGTTAGCTTATGCCTCTCCCTCAAATAAAATTGCAATAATGATTACCGGTCTAGTTATCGATTGCCTAGGGACAAATAACTTTCTCGTGACAAACAGCTCTCTACTAAAACTAATTTAGTTGTGTCTTTATCTAAACAGCCCCTACCTTTTATTTACTCGCTCTTTATTATCTTGCAAACCTATCCAAAAACACCTACAAAGTACTTCTAGTTTCATAATTGTTCTAGGTAAAGCGAACGTCAAGCGTGCGTAAAGTTGTATCGGTGGTCGATAGAACTTGAGGGAATATTTGTTCTACCTTTAGCTCCTCGTTGGGTTCGACACTCTTACTTATCGAAAGAGGCTAGAATTGGTCCCCTATACTTGTGGGTTATCAAGCACTACGACAATATGACCGAGGTGTGTAACTATGGAGGGGGCACCGCACACGGCTAAAATATTAACTTGTGTGTTCTAGGGTGCCCCCCTCCCCACGTATATAAAGGAGGGAGGGAGGAGGAGGCCGGCCAAGGGTGGCGCGCCCAAGGGGGGAGTCCTACTCCAAGTAGGATTCACCCCCCTTTCCTATTCCCACAAGGAGAAGGGGGAGGAGGAGGAGAAGAGAAGGAAAGGGGGGCCGCCCCCCAACCCTAGTCCAATTCGGTTTGGGCTAGGGGGGGCGCGCCACTCCTTGGCCTGCCTCCTCTCTTCCACCACTAGGCCCATGAGGCCCAATAACTTCCCGGGGGGGGGGGGGGTCCGGTAACCCTCGGTACCGAAACTCATCCAAAACGACCGGAACCATTCCGGTGTCCGAATGTAACCTTCCAATATATGCATCTTTATGTCTCGACCATTTCAAGACTTCTCACCACGTCCGTGATGTCATCCGGGACTCTGAACAACCTTCAGTCATCAAATCACATAAACTCATAATACAAATCATCATCGAACGTTAAGCGTGCGGACCCTACGGGTTCGAGAACTATGTAGACATGACCGAGACACATCTCCGGTCAATAACCAATAGCGGAACCTGTATGCTCAAATTGGCTCCCACATATTCTACCAAGATCTTTATCGGTCAAACCGCATAACAACATACGTTGTTCCCTTTGTCATCAGTATGTTACTTGCCCGAGATTCGATCGTCGGTATCATCATACCTAGTTCAATATCGTTACCGGCATGTCTCTCTACTCGTTCCATAATGCATCATCACGCAACTAACTCATTAGTCACATTGCTTGCAAGGCTTATAGTGATGTGCATTACCGAGAGGGCCTAGAGATACCTCTTCGATACACAGAGTGACAAATCCTAATCTCGATCTATGCCAACTCAACAAACACCGTCGGAGACACCTGTAGAGCATTTTTATAATCACCCAGTTACGTTGTGACGTTTGATAGCACACAAGGTGTTCCTATGGTATTCGGGAGTTGCATAATCTCATAGTCAGAGGAACATGTATAAGTCATGATGAAAGCAATAGCAATAAAACTAAACGATCATTTATGCTAAGCTAATGGATGGGTGTTGTGTAGGATCGAAAGTATGTCTAGAGGGGTGTGATTAGACTACTTGACCAAATAAAAATCTAGCCTTTTCCCAATTTTAAGTCTTGGCAGATTTTAGCAACTTAGAGCAAGTCAAGCAATCAACCTACACATGCAAGTCTAAGAGTATAGCAGCGGAATGTAAAACATTGCACATGAAGGTAAAGGGAGGAGTTTGGAGGGAGAAAACGCAATGCAGACACGGAGATTTTTGGCGTGGTTCCGATAGGTGGTGCTATCGTACATCCACGTTGATGGAGACTTCAACCCACGAAGGGTAACGGTTGCGCGAGTCCACGGAGGGCTCCACCCACGAAGGGTCCACGAAGAAGCAACCTTGTCTATCCCACCATGGCCATCGTCCACGAAGGACTTGCCTCACTATGGTAGATCTTCACGAAGTAGGCGATCTACTCGCCCGTACAATCTCCTTGGTTCAACTCCACAATCTTGACGGAGGCTCCCAAGTGACACCTAACCAATCTAGGAGACACCACTCTCCAAAAGGTAATAGATGGTGTGTTGATGATGAACTCCTCGCTCTTCTGCTTCAAATGATAGTATCCCCAATACTCAACTCTCTCTCACAGATTTGGATTTGGTGGAAAGATGATTTGAGTGGAAAGCAACTTGGAGAAGGCTAGAGATCAACATTTATGTGGTTGGAATGGAATATCTTGACCTCAACACATGAGTAGGTGGTTCTCTCTCAGAAAATGTATGCTAGAAGTGTAGGCATGTTCTGATGGCTCTCTCCATGAATGAAGAGTGGGTGGAGGGGTATATATAGCCTCCACACAAAATCTAACCGTTACATACAATTCACTAAACTCCGTGGGACCGAATCATAAAACTCGGTCAGACTGATTCAGTTCAAAATGTGAACGTTAGGCTTTTTGATGGGACCGACATGTCAACTCAGTGGGACCGATTTCATTAGGGTTAGGGCATAACATAATCTCGGTGAGACCGATTACACAAACTCGGTGAGACTGACTTTGGTAATAAGCTAACCAGAGAGTTAGTCAGGCAAACTCGGTGGGACCGATTCGCTTATCTCGGTGAGACCGAAATGTTACGAAGGGGAAACAGAGAGTTTGCATTGCGAACTCGGTGGGACCAATCGCTCATCTCGGTTGGACCGAAACGTTACGAAGGGAAACAAAGAGTTTGCAATCCCATCTCGGTGAGACCGAAGTGACTAGGGTTGGTGGCAGTGGCTATGTCAAGTGAACTCGGTGGCGCCAGATAGACTGTTTCGGTGGGGCCGAGTTTGACTTTTGGTTTGGGACATATGTTGATATGAGAAAGTGGTTGAGGGTTTTTGGAGCATATCACTAAGCATTTTGAGCCAGCAACCCATTAAGCAACATCTCATCCCCTTTTAATAGTATTGGCTTTTCCTATGGACTCAATGTGATCTTGGATCACTAAAAGTAAAATATAGAGTCTTGAGCTTGAGCCAATATGTGTCCTTAGCATTTTGAGGGGTCCACAATTCTAATACATGCCATGCCAGTCATTCAACTTTCCTGAAATATTTATCTTGAAATAGCATTAGCTCAATGAGCTATATGTTGTTAATAATTACCAAAACCACCCAGGGATAGTTGCACTTTCATCTTGTCCATCACATCATTCTCTAATGATGTAATCACGTTCATCAAATGACAACACATGTCTATGGTCAAGAAACATAACCATCTTTGATTAACGAGCTAGTCAAGTAGAGGCATACTAGGGACACTCTGTTTTGTCTATGTATTCACACATGTACTAAGTTTCCGGTTAATACAATTCTAGCATGAATAATAAACATTTATGATGATATAAGGAAATATAAATAACAACTTTATTATTGCCTCTAGGGCATATTTCCTTCAGTCTCCCACTTGCACTAGAGTCAATAATCTAGTTCACATCGCCATGTGATTTAACACCAATAGTTCACATCACCATGTGATTAGTTCACATCGCCATGTGACTAATACCCAAAGGGTTTTACTAGAGTCAATAATCTAGTTCACATTGCTATGTGATTAACACCCAAAGAGTACTAAGGTGTGATCATGTTTTGCTTGTGAGAGAAGCTTAGTCAATGGGTCTGTCACATTCAGAGCCGTATGTACTTTGCAAATTTTCTATGTCTACAATGCTCTGCATGGAGCTACTCTAGATAATTACTCCCACTTTCAATATGTATCCAGATTGAGACTCAGAGTCATCTGGATCGGTGTAAAAGCTTGCATCAGCGTAACTCTTTACGACGGACTCTTTATCACCTCCATAAACGAGAAATATCTCCTTAGTCTTCTAAGGATAATTTTGACCACTGTCAAGTGATCCACTCCTGGATCAATATCGTACCCCCTTGCCAAATTCATGGCAAGGTACACAATAGGTTTGGTAGACAGCATAGCATACTTTATAGAACCTATGGCTGAGGCATAGGGAATGACTTCCATTCTCTTTCTATTTTCTGCCGTGGTCGTGTTTTGAGTCTTGCTCAACTTTACACCTTGCAATACAGGAAAGAACTCCTTCTTTGACTATTTGCTACCTCTTGAGCACTGCGTTGGTTTTCCCTTGAAGAGGAAAGGGTGATGCAGCAAAGTATCGTAAGTATTTCCCTCAGTTTTTGAGAACCAAGGTATCAATCCAGTAGGAGGCCACACTCAAGCCCCTCGCACCTACACAAACAAATAAGAACCTTGCAACCAACGCGATAAAGGGGTTGTCAATCCCTTCATGGCCACTTGCAAAAGTGAGATCTGATAGAGATGATAAGATAATATTTTTGGTATTTTTATGATAAAGATATAAAGTAAAGATTGCAAAATAAAAGGCACCAGAAATAGCTTGTTGACGGGAGATTAATATGATGGAGAATAGACCCGGGGGCCATAGGTTTCACTAGTGGCTTCTCTCAAGATAGCATAAGTATTACGGTGGGTGAACAAATTACTGTCGAGCAATTGACAGAATTGAGCATAGTTATGAGAATATCTAGGTATGATCATGTATATAGGCATCACGTCCGTGACAAGTAGACCGACTCCTGCCCGCATCTACTACTATTACTCCACACATCGACCGCTATCCAGCATGCGTCTAGAGTATTAAGTTCATAAGAACGGAGTAACGCTTTAAGCAAGATGACATGATGTAGAGGGATAAACTCATGCAATATGATATAAACCCCATCTTTTTATCCTCGATGGCAACAATACAATACATGTCGTTTCCCCTACTGTCACTGGGATCGAGCACCGCAAGATTGAACCCAAAGCAAAGCACTTCTCCCATTGCAAGAAAGATCAATCTAGTAGGCCAAACCAAACTGATAATTCGAAGAGACTTGCAAAGATAACCAATCATACATAAAAGAATTCAGAGAAGATTCAAATATTGTTCATAGATAATCTTGATCATAAACCCACAATCCATCGGATCTCGACAAACACACCACAAAAGAAGATTACATCGAATAGATCTCCAAGAGAAACGAGGAGAACTTTGTATTGAGATCCAAAGAGAGAGAAGAAGCCATCTAGCTAATAACTATGGACCCGTAGGTCTGAGGTAAACTGCTCACACATCATCGAAGAGGCTATGGTGTTGATGTAGAAGCCCACCGTGATTAATGCCCCCTCCGCCGGAGTGCCGGAAAAGGCCCCAAGATGGGATCTCACGGGTAGAGAAGGTTGCGGCGGTGGAAATAGGGTTTTTGCTCCTATGCTGATGGTTTGGGGGTACATAGGTATATATAGGAGGAAGAAGTAGGTCGGTGGAGCCACGAGGGGGCCCACGAGGGTGGAGGGCGCGCCCAGGGGGGTAGGCGCGCCCCCTGCCTTGTGGCTTCCTCGTTGGTTGCTTGACGTCCACTCCAATTCCTCTCGATCACGTTTGTTCCGAAAATCACGTTCCCGAAGGTTTCATTCCGTTTGGACTCCGTTTGATATTCTTTTTCTGCGAAACACTGAAATAGGCAAAAAACAGCAATTTGGGTTGGGCCTCCGATTAATAGGTTAGTCCCAAAAATAATATAAAAGTGTATAATAAAGCCCATTAAACATCCAAAACAGAATATATAATAGCATGGAACAATCAAAAATTATAGATACGTTGGAGACGTATCAAGCATCCCCAAGCTTAATTCCTGCTCGTCCTCGAGTAAGTAAATGATAAAAACAGAATTTTTGATGTGGAATGCTACCTAGCATATTTCTCAATGTAATTTTCTTTATTGTGGCATGAATGTTCAGATCCGAAAGATTCAAGATAAAAATTTAATATTGACATAAAAATAATAATACTTCAAGCTACTAATCAAGCAATTATGTCATCTCAAAATAACATAGCCAAAGAAATCTCATCCCTACAAAATCATATAGTTTGGCCATGCTTCATTTTCGTCACACAAGATGCTCTCATCTTGCACAACCCCGATGACAAGCTAAGCAATTGTTTCATATTTTAGTAATCTCAAACTTTTTCAACTTTCACGCAATACATGAGCGTGAGCCATGGATATAGCACTATGGATGGAATAGAAGATGATAATGAGGGTTATGTGGAGAAGACAAAAAAGGAGAAAGTCTCGCATTGACGCGGATAATCAACGGGCTAGGGAGATGCCCATCAATTGATCTCAATGCACGGAGTAGGGATTGCCATGCAACGGATGCACTAGAGCTATAAATGTATGAAAGCTCAACAAAAGAAACTAAGTGGGTGTGCATCCAACTTGCTTGCTCATGAAGACCTAGGGAATTTGAGGAAGCCCATTGTTGGAATATACAAGCCAAGTTCTATAATGAAAAATTCCCACTAGTATATGAAAGTGACAAAACAAGAGACTCTCTATCATAAAGATCATGGTGCTACTTTGAAGCACAAGTGTGGAAAAAGGATAGTAGCATTGTCCCTTTTTATTTCTCCCATTTTTTTTCTTTTTTCTTTTTTTGGGCCTTCCTTTTTTTATTTGGCCTTTTTTTGGACAATGCTCTATTAATGATGATCATCACACTTCTATTTATTTACAAATCAATGATTACAACTCGATACTAGAATAAAATTTGACTCTATATGAATGCCTCCGGCGGTGTACCGGGATGGGCAATTAATCAAGAGTGACATGTATGAAATAATATGCATGGTGGCTTTGCCACAAATATGATGTCAACTACATGATCATGCAAAGCAATATGACAATGATGAAGCGTGTCATAATAAACGGAACGGTGGAAAGTTGCATGTCAATATATCTCGGAATGGCTATGGAAATGCCATAACAGGTAGGTATGGTGGCTGTTTTGAGGAAGATATAAGGAGGTTTATGTGTGATAGAGCGTATCGTATCACGGGGTTTGGATGCACCGGCGAAGTTTGCACCAACTCTCAAGGTGAGAAAGGGCAATGCACGGTACCGAAGAGGCTAGCAATGATGGAAGGTTGAGAGTGCGTATAATCCATGGACTCAACATTAGTCATAAAGAACTCACATACTTATTGCAAAAATCTACAAGTCATCAAAAACCAAGCACTACGCGCATGCTCCTAGGGGGATAGATTGGTAGGAAAAGACCATCGCTCGTCCCCGACCACCACTCATAAGGATGACAATCAAAGAACACCTCATGTTTGAAATTTGTTACACAACGTTTACCATACGTGCATGCTACGGGACTTGCAAACTTCAACACAAGTATTTCTCAATTTCACAATTACTCAACTAGCACAACTTTAATATCACTATCTCCATATCTCAAAACAATCATCAAGTGTCAAACTTCTCCTAGTATTCAATGCACTTATATGGAAGTTTTTATTATGCTCATCTTGGATACCTATCATATTAGGAGTAATTTCACAATTAAAGAAAATTACCATGCTGTTTAAGACTCCCAAAATAATATAAGTGAAGCATGAGAGATCAATAATTTCTATAAAATAAAACCACCGCCGTGCTCTAAAAGATATAAGTGAAGCACTAGATCAAAAACTATATAGCTCAAAAGATATAAGTGAAGCACATAGTGTATTCTAATAAATTCCGAATCATGTGTGTCTCTCTCAAAAGGTGTGTACAGCAAGGATGATTGTGGTAAACTAAAAAGGAAAGACTCAAATCATACAAGACGCTCGAAGCAAAACACATATGATGTGGTGAATAAAAATATAGCTCCAAGTAAAGTTACCGATAGACGAAGACGAAAGAGGGGATGCCTTCCGGGGCATCCCCAAGCTTAGGATTTTGGTTGTCCTTGAATTTTACCTTGGGGTGCCTTGGGCATCCCCAAGCTTAGGCTCTTGCCAATCCTTGGTCCATAATCCATCAAATCTTTACCCAAAACTTGAAAACTTCACAACACAAAACTTAACAGAAAATCTCGTAAGCTCCGTTAGCGAAAGAAAACAAAACACCACTTCAAGTTACTGTAATGAACTCATTATTTATTTATATTGGTGTTAAACCTACTGTATTCCAACTTCTCTATGGTTCATAAACTCTTTTACTAGCCATAGATTCATCAAAATAAGCAAACAACACACGAAAAACAGAATCTGTCAAAAACAGAACAGTCTGTAGTAATCTGTAACTAACACAAACTTATGGAACTCCAAAAATTCTACCAAAATAGGACGACCTAGATAATTTGTTTATTGATATACTGCAATTGGAATCAGTATTTTATCACGTTCTGGTGATTTTTAACAATTATTTTCGTGAACAGAAAGTTTCTGGAATTTTCAGCAAGATCAAATAACTATCATCCAAGAAGATCCTATAGGTTTAACTTGGCACAAACACTAATTAAAACGCAAAAACACATCTAACCAGTGATCAACGATTTATTCCTAAACAGAACCAAAAAGCAAGAAATTAAAATAAAATTGGGTTGCCTCCCAACAAGCGCTATCGTTTAACACCCCTAGCTAGGCATAAAGGCAAGGATAGATCTATGTATTGTCACCTTTGGCATGCAATCCATAAGTAGCTCTCGTAACAGATTAATAAGGTAATTTAATATTGTTTCTAGGGAAGTGTTCCATGCCTTTCCTTAACAGAAATTGGAATCTAATATTCCCTCCCTTCATATCAATAATTGCACCAATTGTTCTAAGGAAAGGTCTACCAAGAATAATAGGACATGAAGGATTGCAAACTATATCAAGAACAATAAAATCTACGGGCACATAATTCCTATTTTCAACAATAAGAACATCATTAATTCTTCCCATAGGTTTCTTGATAGTGGAATCCGCAAGATGCAAGTTTAAAGAACAATCATCAAATTCACGGAAACCTAGCAAATCACGCAAAGTTTTTGGGATCGTGGAAACACTAGCACCCAAATCACACAAAGCATAGCATTCATGATCTTTAACTTTAATTTTTATTGTAGTTCCCATTCATCATAAAGTTTTCTAGGGATAGAAACTTCCGACTCAAGTTTTTCTTCATAAGATTGCATCAAAGCATCAACGATATGTTTAGTAAAGGCTTTATTTTGACTATAAGCATGAGGAGAATTTAGGACGGATTACAAAAAGGAAATACAATCTATCACAGAGCAATTATCATAATTAAATTCCTTGAAATCCAAGATGGTGGGTTCATTGCTATCTAAAGTTTTAACCTCTTCAATCCCACTTTTAGCAATTTTTGCATCAAGATCTAAAAACTCCGAATTTTTAGGATGCCTTCTAACTAAAGTTGACTCACTTCCAATCCCATCATTATCAAGATTCATATTGCAAAAAAAAGATTTAATAGGGGACACATGAATAACTTTTATATCTTCATCTTTATTCTCATAAAAACTAGAAGAACACGCCTTCACAAAGCAATCTTTTTTAGCACGCATCCTAGCGGTTCTTTCCTTGCACTCATCAATGGAAATTCTCATGGCTTTGAGAGACTCATTGATATCATGCTTAGGTGGAATAGATCTAATTTTCAAAGAATCAACGTCAAGAGAAATTATATCCACATTACTAGCCAATTCATCAACTTTAAGCAATTTTTCTTCAAGCAAAGTATTGAATTTTTTTGTGAATTCATAAACTCTTTAACACTAGTCTCAAAATCAGAGGGCAACTTATTAAATTTTCCATAAGAATTGCTGTAGGAATTACCATAATTATTAGAGGGAATTACTAGGGAACGACCTAGGATTAAAGTTTCCTCTATACGCGTTGTTACCAAAATTATTGCTACCAACAAAATTCACATCCATAGATTCATTGTTATTCTCAATCAAAGTAGATAGAGGCATATCATTGGGATCAGAAGCAACACTCTTATTAGCAAACAATTTCATAAGTTCATCCATCTTTCCACTCAAAACATTAATTTCTTCAATCGCATGAACCTTTTTATTGGTAGATCTTTCAGTGTGCCATTGAGAATAATTAACCATAATATTATCTAGGAGTTTAGTAGCTTCTCCTGAAGTGATTTCCTTAAAAGTGCCTCCCGCGGCCGAATCTAAAAGATTTCTAGAAGCAAAATTCAATCCGGCATAATTTTTTTGTATAATCATCCACAAATTCAAACCATGAGTAGGGCAATTACGTATCATTAATTTCATCCTCTCCCAAGCTTGTGCAACATGTTCATGATCAAGTTGCTTAAAGTTCATAATATCATTTCTAAGAGAGATGATCTTAGCGAGAGGAAAACACTTAGAGATAAAAGCATCTTTGCACTTATTCCAAGAATCAATACTATTTTTAGGCAAAGATGAAAACCAAGTTTTAGCATGATCTCTAAGCGAAAAGGGAAATGGCTTCAATTTGACAATATCATTGTCCACATCTTTATTCTTTTGCATATCGCACAAATCAACAAAGCTATTTAGATGAGTAGCGGCATCTTCACTAGGAAGGCCAGCGAATTGATCTTTCATGACAAGATTCAACAAAGCAGCATTAATTTCACAAGATTCAGCTTCGGTAAGAGGAGCAATCGGAGTGCTAAGAAAATCATTGTTGTTGGTATTGGTAAAGTCACACAATTTAGTATTGTCTTGAGCCATTGTGACAAGCAAGCAATCCAACACACGAGCAAACAAGAAGCAAGCGGAAAAGAGGCAAACGGAAAAGAGAGGGCGAATAAAACGGCAAGGGTGAAGTGGGGGAGAGGAAAACGAGAGGCAAATGGCAAATAATGTAATGCGAGGGATAAGAGTTTGTGATGGGTACTTGGTATGTCTTGACTTGTGCGTAGATTCCCCGGCAACGGCGCCAGAAATCCTTCTTGCTACCTCTTGAGCACTGCGTTGGTTTTCCCTTGAAGAGGAAAGGGTGATGCAGCAAAGTAGCGTAAGTATTTCCCTCAGTTTTTGAGAACCAAGGTATCAATCCAGTAGGAGGCCACGCTCAAGTCCCTCGCACCTACACAAACAAATAAGAACCTTGCAACCAACGCGATAAAGGGGTTGTCAATCCCTTCACGACCACTTGCAAAAGTGAGATCTGATAGATATGATAAGATAATATTTTTGGTATTTTTATGATAAAGATAAAAAGTAAAGAATGCAAAATAAACGGTGCCAGAAATAGCTTGTTGACGGGAGATTAATATGATGGAGAATAGACCCGGGGGCCATAGGTTTCACTAGTGGCTTCTCTCAAGATAGCATAAGTATTACGGTGGGTGAACAAATTACTGTCGAGCAATTGATAGAATTGAGCATAGTTATGAGAATATCTAGGTATGATCATGTATATAGGCATCACGTCCGTGACAAGTAGACCGACTCCTGCCTGCATCTACTACTATTACTCCACACATCGACCGCTATCCAGCATGCATCTAGAGTATTAAGTTCATAAGAACGGAGTAACGCTTTAAGCAAGATGACATGATGTAGAGGGATAAACTCATGCAATATGATATAAACCCCATCTTTTTATCCTCGATGGCAACAACACAATACGTGTCGTTTCCCCTACTGTCACTGGGATCGAGCACCGCAAGATTGAACCCAAAGCTAAACACTTCTCCCATTGCAAGAAAGATCAATCTAGTAGGCCAAACCAAACTTATAATTCGAAGAGACTTGCAAAGATAACCAATCATACATAAAAGAATTCAGATAAGATTCAAATATTGTTCATAGATAATCTTGATCATAAACCCACAATTCATCGGATCTCGACAAACACACCGCAAAAGAAGATTACATCGAATAGATCTCCAAGAGAAACGAGAAGAACTTTGTATTGAGATCCAAAGAGAGAGAAGAAGCCATCTAGCTAATAACTATGGACCCGAAGGTCTGAGGTAAACTACTCACACATCATCGGAGAGGCTATGGTGTTGATGTAGAAGCCCTCCGTGATCAATGCCCCCTCCGGCGGAGCGCCGGAAAAGGCCCCAAGATGGGATCTCACGGGTACGGAAGGTTGCAGCGGGGGAAATAGGGTTTTGGCTCCTCTGCTGATGGTTTGGGGGTACGTAGGTATATATAGGAGGAAGAAGTAGGTCGGTGGAGCCACGAGGGGCCCACGAGGGTGGAGGGCGCGCCCACCTGCCTAGTGGCTTCCTCGTTGGTTGCTTGACGTCCACTCCAAGTCCTCTGGATCACGTTTGTTCCAAAAATCACGTTCCCGAAGGTTTCATTCCGTTTGGACTCCGTTTGATATTCTTTTTCTACAAAACACTGAAATAGGCAAAAAACAACAATTTGGGCTGGGCCTCCGGTTAATAGGTTAGTCCCAAAAATAATATAAAAGTGTATAATAAAGCCCATTAAACATCCAAAACAGAATATATAATAGCATGGAACAATAAAAAATTATAGATACGTTGGAGACATATCACTATTCCATTTTGAACTACTTCAAAAATCTTGTCAAGGTATGTACTCATTGAAAAATCTTATCAAGTGTCTTTATCTATCTCTATAGATCTTGATGCCCAATATGTAAGCAACTTCACCAAGGTCATTCTTTGAAAAACTCCTTTCAAACACTCCTTTATGCTTTCGAGAAAATTCTACATCATTTCGTATCAACAATATGTCATTCACATATACTTATCAGAAAGGTTGTAGTGCTCCCACTCACTTTCTTGTAAATACAGGCTTCACCGCAAGTCTGTATAAAACTATATGCTTTGATCAACTTATCAAAGCGTATATTCCAACTCTGAGATGCTTGCACCAGTCCATAGATGGATCGCTGGAGCTTGCACATTTTGTTAGCACCTTTAGGATTGACAAAACCTTCTGGTTGTATCATATACAACTCTTCTTTAAGATATCCATTAAGGAATGCAGTTTTGATATCCATTTGCCAGATTTCATAAAATGTGGCAATTGCTAACATGATTCGGACAGACTTAAGCATCGCTACGAGTGAGAAAATCTCATTGTAGTCAACACCTTGAACTTGTCAAAAATCTTTTTCCGACAAGTCCAGCTTTGTAGATACTAACACTACTATCAGCGTCTGTCTTCATCTTGAAGATCCATTTATTCTCTATGGCTTGCCGATCATAGGGCAAGTCAACAAAAGTCCACACTTCGTTCTCATACATGGATCCCATCTCAGATTTCATGGCCTCAAGCCATTTCGCGGAATCTGGGCTCATCATCGCTTCCTCATAGTTCGTAGGTTTGTCATGGTCAAGTAACATGATCTCCAGAACAGGATTACCGTACCACTCTGGTGTGGACCTTACTCTGGTTGACCTACGAGGTTCAGTAGTAACTTGATCCGAAGTTTTATGATCATCATCATTAACTTCCTCACTAATTGATGTAGGCATCACTGGAACTGATTTCTGTGATGAACTACTTTCCAATTTGGGAGAAGGTACAATTACCTCATCATTTTACTTTCCTCCCGCTAACTTCTTTCGAGAGAAAACTCCTTCTCTAGAAAGGATCCATTCTTAGTAACGAATATCTTGCCTTCAGATCTGTGATAGAAGGTGTACCCAATAGTTTCCTTTGGGTATCCTATGAAGACGCATTTCTCCGACTTGGGTTCAAAATTATCAATTTGAAACCTTTTCACATAAGCATCGCAACCTCAAACTTTAAGAAGCGACAGCTTTGGTTTCTTTCCAAACCATAGTTTATACGGTGTCGTTTCAACGGATTTAGATGGTGCCCTATTTAACGTGAATGCAGCTGTCTCTAATGCATAATCCCAAAACGATAGTGGTAAATCGGTAAGAGACATCATGGATCGCACCATATCTAAAAAAGTACGATTGTGACGTTCGGACACACCATTACGTTGTGGTGTTCCAGGTGGCGTGAGTTGTGAAACTATTCCACATTGTTTCAAATGAAGAACAACCTCATAACTCAAATATTCACCTCCACGATCAGATCGTAGAAACTATATTTTCTTGTTACGATGATTTTCCACTTCACTCTGAAATTCTTTGAACTTTTCAAATGTTTCAGACTTATGTTTCATCAAGTAGATATACCCATATCTGCTGAAATCATTTGTGAAGGTCAGAAAATAACGATACCCGCCGCGAGCCTCAACACTCATCGGACTGCATACATCAGTATGTATTATTTCCAATAAGTCAGTTCCTCGCTCCATTGTTCCGGAGAACAGAGTCTTAGTCATATTGCCGATGAGGCATGGTTCGCAAGCATCAAGTGATTCATAATCAAGTGATTCCAAAAGTCCACCAGCATGGAGTTTTTTCATGCGCCTTACACTAATATGACCTAAACGGCAGTGCCACATATAAGTTGCACTATCATTATTAACTTTGCATCTTTTGGCTTCAATATTATGAATATGTGTATCACTACGACCGAGATTCAATAAACCATTTATATTGAGTGTATGACCACAGAAGGTTTTATTCATGTGAATAGAACAACAATTATTCTTTGACTTGAATGAATAACCGTATTGCAATAAACATGATCCGATCATATTCATGCTCAACACGAACACCAAATAACATTTATTTTAGGTTCAACGCTAATCCCGAAGGTAAAGGGAATGTGCGATGGTGATCTCATCAACCTTGGAATCACTTCCAACTCACATCATCACCTTGCCCTTAACTAGTCTCTGTTTATTTTGCAACTCCCGTTTCGAGTTACTACTCTTAGCAACTAAACCAGTATCAAATACTGAGGGGTTGCTATAAACACTAGTAAAGTACACATCAATAACATGTATATCGAATATACCTTTGTTCACTTTGTCATCCTTCTTATCCGCCAAGTATCTAGGGCAGGTCCACTTCCAGTGACCATTTCCTTTGCAGCAGAAGCACTCAGTTTCACGCTTAGGTCTAGATTTGGGCTTCTTCATGGGAGTGGCAACTTGCTTGCCATTCTTCTTGAAGTTCCCTTTCTTTCCCTTGCCCTTTTACTTGAAACTAGTGGTCTTGTCAACCATCAACACTTGATGCTTTTCTTGATTTCTACCTTCACTGATTTCAGCATCGCGAAGAGCTTGGGAATCGTTTTCGTCACCCCTTACATATTATAGTTCATCACAAAGTTCTAGTAACTTGGTGATAGTGACTATTATGAATATGTGTACCACTACGATCGAGATTCAATAAACCATTCACCTTGGGTGTATGACCATTGAAGGTTTTATTCATGTAAACAGAACAACAATTATTCTATGACTTTAAATGAATAACCGTATTGCAATAAACATGATCAAATCATATTCATGCTTAACGCAAACACCAAAGAACATTTATTTAGGTTCAACACTAATCTCGAAAGTATAGGGAGTGTGCGATGATGATCATATCAATCTTGGAACCACTTCCAACACACATCGTCACTTCACCCTTAACTAGTCTCTGTTCATTCTGCAACTCCCGTTTCGAGTTACTAATCTTAGCAACTGAACTAGTATCAAATACTGAGGGGTTGCTATAAACACTAGTAAAGTACACATCAATAACATGTATATAAAATATACCTTTGTTCACTTTGCCATCCTTCTTATCCGCCAAATACTTGGGGCAGTTCTGCTTCCAGTGACCAGTCCCTTTGCAGTAGAAGCACTTAGTCTCAGGCTTAGGTCCAGACTTGGGCTTCTTCACTTGAGCAGCAACTTGCTTGCCGTTCTTCTTGAAGTTCCCCTTCTTCCCTTTGCCCTTTTCTTGAAACTAGTGGTCTTGTCAACCATCAACACTTGCTGCTTTTCTTGATTTCTATTTTCGTCGATTTCAGCATCACGAAGAGCTTGGGAATCATTCCCGTTATCCCTTGCATATTATAGTTCATCATGAAGTTCTAGTAACTTGGTGATAGTGACTAGAGAACTCTGTCAATCACTATCTTATCTGGAATATTAACTCCCACTTGATTCAAGCGATTATAGTACTCAGACATTCTGAGCACATTCTCACTGGTTGAGCTATTCTCCTCCATCTTGTAGGCAAAATACTTGTCAGAGGTCTCATACCTCTCGACTCGGGCATGAGTCTGAAATACAAATTTCAGCTCTTGGAACATCTTATATGCTCCGTGGCGTTCAAAACGTTTTTGAAGTCCCGGTTCTATGCCGTAAAGCATGGTCCACTAAACTATCAAGTAGCCATCATACCGGGCTTTGCCAAACATTCATAACGTTTGCATCTGCTCCTGCAATAGGTCCGTCACCTAGCGGTGCATCAAGGGTATAATTCTTCTGTGCAGCAATGAGGATAATCCTCAGATCACAGACCTAGTCCGTATCATTGCTACTATCTTTCAACTTATTTTTCTCTAGGAACATATCAAAAATAAACGGGGAGCTACATCACGAGCTATTGATCTACAACATAGATATGCTAATACTATCAGGACTAAGTTCATGATAAATTAAAGTTCAATTAATCATATTACTAAAGAACTCCCACTTACATAGACATCCCTCTAGTCATCTAAATGATCACGTGATCCATATCAACTAAACCATGTCCGATCATCACATGAGATGGAGTAGTTTTCAATGGTGAACATCACTATGTTGATCATATCTACTATATGATTAATGCTCGACCTTTCGGTCTCAGTGTTCCGAAGCCATATCTGCATATGCTAGGCTCGTCAAGTTTTCCCCGAGTATTCTGCGTGTGCAAAACTGGCTTGCACCCGTTGTATGTGAACGTAGAGCTTATCACACCCGATCATCACGTGGTGTCTCGGCATGACGAACTGTAGCAATGGTGCATACTCAGGGAGAACACTTATACGTTGAAATTTAGTGAGAGATCATCTTATAATGCTACCACCGTACTAAGCAAAATAAGATGCATAAAAGATAAACATCACATGCAATCAAATAAGTGATATGATATGGCCATCGTCATCTTATGCCTTTGATCTCCATCTCCAAAGCACCGTCATGATCACCATCATCACCGGCTTGACATCTTGATCTCCATTGAAGCATCGTTGTCATCTCGCCAACTATTGCTTCTACAACTATCGCTGCCGCTTAGTGATAAAATAAAGCAATTACATGGCGATTGCATTTCATACAATAAAGCGACAACCATATGGCTCCTGCCAGTTGTCGATAACTGTTAGAAAACATGATCATCTCATACAACAATTTATATATCATCACGTCTTGACCATATCACATCATAGCAAGCCCTGCAAAAACAAGTTAGGCGTCCTCTACTTTGTTGTTGCAAGTTTTACGTGGCTGCTACGGGCTTCTAGCAAGAACCGTTCTTACCTACGCATCAAAACCACAACGATTTTTTGTCAAGTGTGCTGTTTTAACCTTCAACAAGGACCGGGCATAGTCAAACTCGATTCAACTAAAGCTGGAGAAACACACACCTACTAGCCACCTGCGTGCGAAGCACGTCGGTAGAACCAGTCTCATGAACGCGGTCATGTAATGTCGGTCTGGGCCACTTCATCCAATAATACTGCCGAATCAAAGTAAGACATGCTGGTAAGCAGTATGACTATTATCGCCCACAACTCATTGTGTTCTACTCGTGCATATAACATCTACGCATAGACCTGGCTCGGATGCCACTATTGGGGAACGTAGTATTTCAAAAATGTCCTACGATCACGCAAGATCTATCTAGGAGAAGTATAGCAACGAGCGGGGAGAGTGTGTCCATGTACCCTCGTAGACCGAAAGTGGAAGCGTTTAGTAACGCGGTTGATGTAGTCGAACGTCTTCGCGATCCAACCGATCAAGTACCGAACGCATGGCACCTCCGCGATCTGCACACGTTCAGCTCGGTACATCCCTCGAACTCTTGATCCAGTTGAGGCCGAGGGAGAGTTCCGTCAGCACGACGGTGTGGTGACAGTGATGATGAAGTTACCGGCGCAGGGCTTCGCCTAAGCACTACGACGATATGACCAAGGTGTGTAACTGTGGAGGGGGCCACCGCACACGGCTAAAATATTAACTTGTGTGTTCTAGGGTGCCCCCTCCCCACGTATATAAAGGAGGGAGGGAGGAGGAGGCCGACCAAGGGTGGCGCGCCCAGGAGGAGTCCTACTCCAAGTAGGATTCGGCCCCCTTTCCTATTCCTACAAGGAGAAGGCGGGAAGGAGGAGGAGAAGGAAGGAAAGGGGGGCCGCCCCCCAACCCTAGTCCAATTCAGTTTGGGCTAGGGGGGCGCGCGCCACTCCTTGGCCTGCCTCCTCTCTTCTGCCACTAGGCCCATAAGGCCCAATAACTTCCCGGGGGGGTTCCGGTAACCCCTGGTACTCCGAAACTCATCCGAAACGACCCGAACCATTCCGGTGTCCAAATGTAACCTTCCAATATATGAATCTTTATGTCTCGACAATTTTGAGACTCCTCGTCACGTCCGTGATCTCATCCTGGACTGCGAAAAACCTTCGGTCATCAAATCACATAAACTCAAAATACAAATCGTCATCGAACGTTAAGCGTGCGGACCCTACGGGTTCGAAAACTATATAGACATGACCGAGACACATCTACGGTCAATAACCAATAGCGGAACCTGGATGCTCATATTGGCTCCCACATATTCTACAAAGATCTTTATCGATCAAACCGCATAACAACATACGTTGTTCCCTTTGTCATCGGTATGTTACTTGCCCGAGATTCGATCGCCGGTATCATCATACCTAGTTCAATCTCATTACCAGCATGCTCTTTACTCGTTCCATAATGCATCATCCCACAACTAACTCATTAGTCACATTGTTTGCAAGGCTTATAGTGATGTGCATTACGGAGAGGGCCCAGAGATACCTCTTCGATACACGGAGTGACAAATCCTAATCTCGATCTATGCCAACTCAACAAACACCACCGGAGACACCTGTAGAGCATCTTTATAATCACCCAGTTATGTTGTGACGTTTGATAGCACACAAGGTGTTCCTCCGGTATTCGGGAGTTGCATAGTCTCATAGTCAGAGGAACATGTATAAGTCATGGTGAAAGCAATAGCAATAAAACTAAACGATCATTTATGCTAAGCTAACGGATGGGTCTTGTCCATCACATCATTCTCTAATGATGTGATCCCGTTCATCAAATGGCAACACATGTCTACGGTCAGGAAACATAACCATCTTTGATTAACGAGCTAGTCAAGTAGAGGCATACTAGGGACATTTTTTTTGTCTATGTATTCACACATGTACTAAGTTTCCGGTGAATACAATTCTAGCATGAATAATAAAAATTTATCATGATATAAGGAAATATAAATAACAACTTTATTATTGCCTCTAGGGCATATTTCCTTCACCATGGTGTTGTTTTTGTGCAGAAATAAAAGTTCTCGGAATAGAATGAAACTTTTTGGAGATTTTTAATGGAATAAAAGAAAAATACTGGAGCCAAGAACCACCGAAGGGGGGCCCCTTGGTGAGCACAACCCACCAGGGCGCCCACCCTCCAACCGCGCCCAGGTGGGTTGTGCCCACCTGGTGGCCCCGCTGACCCTATCTCCGACGCTATAAGATCCAATTTTCGAAGAGAAAAATCAGGGAGAAAGAATTATCGCGTTTCATGAGACGTAGCCGACGCCGCCTCATCTTCTTCATCGAGAGGCCAGATCTGGAGCCCATTTGAGGCTTCGAAGAGGGGAATCTTCGATCTTCATCATCACCAACCCTTCTCCATCGCCAATTCCATGATGCTCCCCACCGGGAGTGAGTAATTCCTTCGTAGGCTCGCTGGTCGGTGAGGAGTTGGATGAGATTCATCATGTAATTGAGTTAGTTTTGTTAGGGCTTGATCCCTAGTATCCATTATGTTCTGAGATTGATGTTGTTTATGACTTTGCCATGCTTAATGCTTGTCACTTTGGGCCCGGGTGCCATGATTTCAGATCTGAACCATTTATGTTATCACCATTATATCTATGTTCTAGATTCGATCTTGCAAGTCATATTCACCTATTACGTGTTATGATCCGTAAACCCCGGTGTGACAGTAATCAGGATACTTTTCGGTGATGACCGTTGTTTGAGGAGTTCATGTATTCACTATGTGTTAATGCTTTGTTCCGGTTCTCTATTCAAAGGAGGCCTTAATATCTAGTTTCCTTATGGACCCCGCTGCCACGGGAGGGTAGGACAAAAATGTCATGCAAGTTCTTTCCATAAGCACGTATGAACATTTACGGAATACATGCCTACATTATATTTATGAACTAGAGCTAGTGATGTATCACCCTAGGTTATGACTGTTATATGATGAATATCATCCAACGAATTCACCGATCCAATGCCTACGAGTTTTTCAAATATTGTTTCTACTAAGTTACTATTGCTATTGCTGCTATCACAACTGCTACAAAATCATTGCTATCGCTGTTATCATTATTGCTACTATTACCACTACTATCAAAACTATCATATTACTATGCTACTGATCATATTGCTGCAGATAATTAATCTCCAGGTGTGGTTTAATTAATAACGCAGCTGCTAATACGTGCAAATATTCTTTGGCTCCCCTTGTGTCGAATCTATAAATTTGGTTTGAATACTCTACGTACCCTCGAAAACTATCGCAATCCCCTATACTTGTGGGTTATCAATATTTCGCGACACAAAAAACATGCAACAAACAGGAAGTGGCACTGGGCACTGGAACAATATGCTAGTCCCAAAAATAATATAAAATGTTGCCAAAAGTATATAAAAGTTGTAGAATAATTTTTTATTGTTCCATGCTATTATATATTCTGTTTTGGATGTTTAATGGGCTTATTTATACACTTTTATATTATTTTTGGGACTAACCTATTAACCGGAGGCCCAGCCCAAATTGCTATTTTTTTTGCCTATTTCAGAGTTTCGCACAAAAAGAATATCAAACGGAGTCCAAACGGAATGAAACCTTCGGGAACGTGATTTTTGGAACAAACGTGATCCAAAGGACTTGGAGTCTACGTAAAGCAATCAACGAGGAGAGCACGAGGTAGGGGGGCGCGCCCACCTCCCCCAGGCGCGCCCTCCACCCTCGTGGGGCCCATGTTGCTCCACCGACTTACTTCTTCCTCCTATATATACCTACGTACCCCCAAACCATCAGGGGCATCCACGAAAACCTAACTCGACCGCCGCAACCTTCTGTACCTGTGAGATCCCATCTTGGGGCCTTTTCCGGCGTCCTGTCGGAGGGGGCATTAATCACGAAGGTCTTCTACATCAGCACCATAGCCTCTCCGATGATGTGTGAGTAGTTTACCTCAGACCTTCGGGTCCATAGTTATTAGCTAGATGGCTTCTTCTCTCTCTTTGGATCTCAATACAAAGTTCTCCTCGATTCTCTTGGAGATCTATTTGATGTAATCTTCACTTAGCTATTTCTATTTCCGTTTATTTTACTTTGCATCTTTATCATAAAAATACCAAAAATATTATCTTATCATATCTATCAGATCTCACTCTCGTAAGTGACCGTGAAGGGATTGACAACCCCTTTATCGCGTTGGTTGCGAGGTTCTTATTTGTTTGTGTAGGTGCCAGGGACTTGTGTGTGGCCTCCTACTGGATTGATACCTTGGTTCTCAAAAACGGAGGGAAATACTTACGCTACTTTGCTGCATCACTCTTTCCTCTTCAAGGGAAAACCAACGCAGTGCTCAAGAGAGAGCAAGAAGGATTTCTGGCGCCGTTGCCGGGGAGTCTACGCAAAAGTCAACATACCAAGTACCCATCACAAACTCTTATCCCTCGCATTACATTATTTGCCATTTGCCTCTCATTTTCCTCTCCCCCACTTCACCCTTGCCGTTTTATTCGCCCTTCCTCCGTTCAATCTTGTGTTACCATGTGCCTTCTTTTTGCTTGCATCTTCGCTTGCTAAGAGTTTATGGATCCTCATCCACTTGCTAATCTCTTTAAGAGATCCAATTATGATGAACCTATTGCTAGTGAGTTGAGTGCACTAGATTATCTTTATGAGGTTTTGCTTGAAATTCGTGAATCTGAAAATTGTGATGAAGTACTTTATGAAGCGATTCACGATAGATCTTTGAAGAAAAAGCATGATTGCAATGATTTTATTATAAATTCTATTGATGTAAATTATGCTAATAATATGCAAAACCCTAAGCTTGGGGATGCTAGTTTTGCTATGTCCTCTACTTGTGGCAATGATCATGATTGGGGTGATTCTTCTTACGATCTTGAAAATTTACTTACTCCCCATGATGAATATGAGATTGATAATAATGTTTGCAATAATATTGAAAGTGGGTTTGGAAGAGTGTCAACTTTAGATCCCACATATTTGGAAAATGTTCAATCTTATGAAATTTTTGATAAAAGTGGGTTCGGAGAGGTCATGACTTTAGTTAATGTTGATCCCACTATTTTGGAAGAGTGTCAACTTCGCATGCATGTGGATCGTGTTGAAAATATTTTATGTGATAGCTATTTTGTTAAATTTGCTTATGATCACACATGTAATTATTATGAGAGAGGAAAATATGGTTGTAGAAATTTTCATGTTGCTAAATTACCTCCCGTTATGTTGAGATTGCTATTGTTTCTTTCCTCTTCCTTGCGTATGCTAGTTTTTGCTAGCCTTGATAATTTGTTTGCCTATAAGATGCCTATGCATAGGAAGTATGTTATACTTAGATGTGTTTGTCATGTGTTTTATGATGCTCTCTTTGTGCTTCAATTCTTGTCTTTCTTGTGAGCCTCATTGAAATCTCAATGCCTAGCTAAAAAGGCTTTAAAGAAAAGCGCTTGTTGGGAGGCAACCCGATTTTATTTTTAGTATTTTTTGCTTTTTGCTTCTGTTTAGGAATAAATCTTTGATCTAGCCTCTGGTTAGATTTGTTTTTATGTTTTAATTAGTGTTTGTGCCAGGTTAAACCTATAGGATCTTCTTGGATGATAGTTATTTGATCTTGCTGAAAATTCCAGAAACTTTCTGTTCACGAAAACAATTGTTAAAAATCACCAGAGCGTGATAAAATACTGATTCCAATTGCATAAGATCATTAAACAAATTTTCTAGGTTGTCCTATTTTGCTAGAATTGTCGGAGTTCCAGAAGTTTGTGTTAGTTACAGATTACTACAGACTGTTCTGTTCTTGACAGATTCTGTTTTTCGTGTGTTGTTTGCTTATTTTGATGAATCTATGGCTAGTAAATTAGTTTATAAACCATAGAGAAGTTGGAATACAGTAGGTTTAACACCAATATAAATAAAGAATGAGTTCAATACAGTACCTTGAAGTGGTGTTTTGTTTTCTTTCGCTAACGGAGCTCACGAGATTTTCTGTTAAGTTTTGTGTTGTGAAGTTTTCAAGTTTTGGGTAAAGATTTGATGGAGTATGGAACAAGGAGTGGCAAGAGCCTAAGCTTGGGGATTCCCATGGCACCCCAAGATAATCTAAGAACACCAAAAATCCAAAGCTTGGGGATGCCCCGGAAGGCATCCCCTCTTTCGTCCTCATCCATCGGTAAATTTACTTGGAGCTACATTTTTATTCACCACATGATACGTGTTTTGCTTGGAGCGTCTTGTTTGATTTGAGTCTTTATTTGTTAGTTTTCCATAATCATCCTTGCTGTACACACCTTTTGAGAGAGACACACATGATTCGGAATTTATTAGAATACTCTATGTGCTTCACTTATATCCTTTGAGCTATATAGTTTTGCTCTAGTGCTTTACTTATATCTTTTAGAGCACGGCGGTGGTTATAGTTTATAGAAATTATTGAACTCTCATGCTTCACTTATATTATTTTGAGAGTCTTAAACAGCATGGTAATTTGCTTTAATCATGAAATTAATCTTCCATATTGAGTTCATCAAATATCATGAGAAGTTAGATACTTGATAAGTGTTTTGAGATATAAAGGTGGTAATATTAGAGTGTGCTAGTTGAGTAATTGTGAAATTGAGAAATACTTGTGTTAAAGTTGGCAAGTCCCGTAGCATGCACGTATGGTAAAAGTTGTGTAACAATTTTGACACATAGGTGTTCTTTTATTGCTTTCCTTATGAGTGGCGGTCGGGGACGAGCGATGGTGTTTTCCTACCAATCTATCCCTCTAGGGGCATGCGTGGTGGTACTTTGCTTTGAGGGCTAATAAACTTTTGCAATAAGTATATGAGTTCTTTATGACTAATGTGAGTCCATGGATTATACGCACTCTCAACCTTCCACAATTTTCTAGCCTCTACGGTACCGCGCATTGCCCTTTCTCACATTGAGAGTTGGTGCAAACTTCGTCGGTGCATCCAAACCCCGTGATATGATACGCTCTATCACACATAAGCCTCCTTATATGTTTCTCAAAACAACCACCATACCTACCTATTATGGCGTTTCCATAGCCATTCCGAGATATATTGCCATGCAACTTTCCACCGCTCCGTTTATCATGACATGTTTCGTCGTTGTCATATTGCTTTGCATGATCATGTAGTTCACATCATATTTTCTGGCAAAGCCACTATTCATAATTTTTTCATACATGTCACTCTTGATTCATCGCATATCCCGGTACACCGCCGGAGGCATTCACATAGAGTCATATCTTGTTCTAAGTATTGAGTTGTAAGTAATAAAAGTGTGATGACCATCATTATTAGAGCATTGTCCCATGTGAGGAAAGGATGATGGAGACTATGATTCCCCCACAAGTCGGGATGAGACTCCGGACTAAAAAAGGAGGCCAAAGAAGAAAAAAAGGAGAAGGCCCAATAAAAAAATGAGAGAAAAAGAGAGAAGGGACAATGTTACTATCCTTTTCCACACTTGTGCTTCAAAGTAGCACCGTGATCTTCATGATAGAGAGCCTCCTATGTTGTCACTTTCATATACTAGTGGGAATTTTTCATTATAGAACTTGGCTTGTATATTCCAATGATGGGCTTCCTCAAAATTCCCTAGGTCTTCGTGAGCAAGCAAGTTGGATGCACACCCACTTAGTTTCTTTTGTTGAGCTTTCATATATTTATAGCTCTAGTGCATCCGTTGCATGGCAATCCCTACTCCTCTCATTGGCATCAATTGATGGGCATCTCCATAGCCTATTGATTAGCCGCGTCGATGTGAGACTTTCTACCTTTTTTGTCTTCTCTCATAACCCCCATCATTATACTTTACTCCACCCATAGTGCTATATCCATGGCTTGCGCTCATGTATTGTGTAAGAGTTGAAAAGGCTAAAGCGCGTTAAAAGTATGAACCAATTGCTCGGCTTGTCATCGGGGTTATGCATGATGAGAACGTTTGTGTGACAATATTGAAACATAGCCTAACTATATGATTTTGTAGGGATAAGCTTTCTTTGGCTATGTTATTTTGATAAGACATAATTGCTTGGTTAGCATGTTCGAAGTAATATTGTTTTTATGTCAACATTAAACTTTTATCTTGAATCTTTCGAACCTAGATATTCATGCCACAATAAAAGATTTACATTAAGAAGTATGCCAAGAAGCATTCCACGTCAAAAATTCTGTTTTTATCATTTACCTACTCGAGGACGAGCAGGAATTAAGCTTGGGGATGCTTGATACGTCTCCAACGTATCTATAAATTTTTATTGTTCCATGCTATTATATATTCTGTTTTGGATGTTTAATGGGCTTATTTATACACTTTTATATTATTTTTGGGACTAACCTATTAACCGGAGGCCTAGCCCAAATTGCTGTTTTTTTGCCTATTTCAGAGTTTCGCAGAAAAAGAATATCAAACGGAGTCCAAACGGAATGAAACCTTCGGGAACGTGATTTTTGGAACAAACATGATCCAGAGGACTTGGAGTCTACGTAAAGCAATCAACGAGGAGAGCACGAGGTAGGGGGCGCGCCCACCTCCCCCAGGCGCACCCTCCACCCTCGTGGGGCCCACGTTGCTCCACCGACGTACTTCTTCCTCCTATATATACCTACGTACCCCCAAACCATCAGGGGCATCCACGAAAACCTAACTCGACCGCCGCAACCTTCTGTACCCGTGAGATCCCATCTTGGGGCCTTTTCCGGCGTCCTGCCGGAGGGGGCATTGATCACGGAGGGCTTCTACATCAACACCATAGCCTCTCTGATGATGTGTGAGTAGTTTACCTCATACCTTCGAGTCCATAGTTATTAGCTAGATGGCTTCTTCTCTCTCTTTGGATCTGAATACAAAGTTCTCCTCGATTCTCTTGCAGATCTATTCAATGTAATCTTCTTTTGCGGTGTGTCTGTTGAGACCGATGAATTGTGGGTTTATGATCAAGATTATCTATGAACAATATTTGAATCTTCTCTGAATTCTTTTATGTATGATTGGTTATCTTTGCAAGTCTCTTCGAATTATCAGTTTGGTTTGGCCTACTAGATTGATCTTTCTTGCAATGGGAGAAGTGCTTAGCTTTGGGTTCAATCTTGCGGTGTCCTTTCCCAGTGACAGCAGGGGCAGCAAGGCACGTATTGTATTGTTGCCATTGAGGATAACAAGATGGGGTTTATATCATATTGCATGAGTTTATCCCTCTACATCATGTCATCTTACTTAAAGCATTACTCTGTTCTTTTGAACTTAATACTCTAGATGCATGCTGGATAGCAGTCGATGTGTGGAGTAATAGTAGTAGATGCAGGCAGGAGTCGGTCTACTTGTCACGGACGTGATGCCTATATACATGATCATACCTAGATATTCTCATAACTATGCTCAATTCTATCAATTTCTCAACCGTAATTTGTTCACCCACCGTAATACTTATGCTATCTTGAGAGAAGCCACTAGTGAAACCTATGGCCCCCGGGTCTATTTTCCATCATATTAATCTTCCAACACTTAGCTATTTCTATTGCCGTTTATTTTACTTTGCATCTTTATCATAAAAATACCAAAAATATTATCTTATCATATCTATCAGATCTCACTCTCGTAAGTGACCGTGAAGGGATTGACAACCCCTTTATCGTGTTGGTTGCGAGGTTCTTATTTGTTTGTGTAGGTGCGAGGGACTTGTGCGTGGCCTCCTACTGGATTGATACCTTGGTTCTCAAAAACTGAGGGAAATACTTACGCTACTTTGCTGCATCACCCTTTCCTCTTCAAGGGAAAACCAACGCAGTGCTCAAGAGAGAGCAATTGGCTCGAAACAATAAAAAATTATAGATATGACAGAGACGTATCACCCCCCCCCCCCGGAGGAGGCAGCATTACCAACCTAGGATTCACATCTATTGAGATAATGAATAACAACAAATTCCCAAGCAATGTTTCTTAGAGTGGTATAGCTAAGAGGAACCCCCCAAGTATTTCATGGGGAAATGACCAATTTTGCAAACAAAAAGTGCTGCATACTGACTTAAGGATATTTTCATCACCACCTACACAAAGGATCTCACTATCTTGAAGATTGATTTTCAACCTCGACATGAGTGCAAACATATAAATCGGGAGCTTTAGGTTAATTGCTTTATCAAAGTCGTGCTTGATACAAAGAACAGTATCATCAGCATACTCTAGTATGTCAACTCCATTTTCTAACAAGTCGGGAGCCAGTCCAGTCAAAATGTTGTTTTTTAGCATTCATGACCATTTTGGTCAGGCACTCGACATCTAGGTTAAAGAGAAAGAGGGATAAGGGGTCACCCTGTCGGGCGCCTTTGTGGCTTTGAAAATAGTGAATAGTAGTGTTATTAATCTTCACACTAATTATTCCATTATGTAGGATTTTTTATCCAGCCACACCAAGTGGGCCCCAAACCTCTCAACTCATGGAACTCCAACACGAAGTCCCGGTTGACCTCGCCGTACACTGTCTCGAAATCTAGTTTCAACACAATCCCCTTCTGGCATGGGTGTGATGGAGGATCTCATGCAAGGAGATAATTTTGTCCATAATACTTCTTTTCAATAAACGGATTTTGATGTGGGCCGATCGGTTGACCAGCTTATTAGCAAAAACGTCCACCCTATTATCTAAAACCTTGGTAATAAATTTATAGGGGCACTGAAGAAGACAGATAGGGCAAAACTCTTGAATTTTCTTTGCTCCATTATGTTTCGGGGTCAACATAATGATCCCATACTTCAGCCTCTCCACATAGAGAAAAGATATTCATAATTTCAGGCTTAACTATCTTGCAACAACATTGCTAGAATTCCGCTAGAGTGTATCCGACCCAGAGGCTCTATTGTTGTCCATACCAAACAAAACTTCTTTGATTTCTTTTTCAGAAAAAGGGTGTGGTTAGGAACCCATTGTCCTCAAGATATAATTTCCCATGAGCATCCCAAGTATTAGGAGACAAATGGAATAATTTATGAGGGGCATGACCAAAAAACTCTTTATAGTAATTAGTTGCATGTTGGAGGAGATTTTCAGTCCCTTCTATGACAACATCATCACAAGTAAAAGAGTGGATAGTGTTTTTTCTTTTCTTGCCATTGGCTATTCTGTGGGAATAACAGGTGTTTTGATCTCCTTAAAGTAGCTAGCATTCATGGGATTGTTGTAGCCAAAAGAGTTCTTCATCAGTAAGATATTCATTGATATCCACCTAGATGGTAGTCCTTTTATCCAACAAATCAGGATCTAAAGGACAATTTTCCTCCAAACTTTCAAGAACAAACATTTCTTCTTTGATTTCACCTTTTCTTTTCCTAGCATTGTCAAACTTGTTAAATCCCCATCCTTTGAAATACTTTTTAAACCTCTTTAGCTTAATATTTAAAGTATCAATGGGGTTAGTAGACTTAACATGTTTCCTCCAGATTTTCCCCACAAAAGGAAGAAAATCCTCATTTTTTAACCATCTCATTTCCATCCGAATTCTCTAGCAGCAACATGCTTGTCAGGTTCAGAAGTCAGAAGGAGAGGGTTATTGTCTGAGACATCTATGACTAGTTTCCTGACCGAAACTAAAGGGAACATATCCTCCCATTCATTGCTCGTTAAAATATGCTGTCCAACTTCTCCAAAGTTGGGTGGGCTAGATTATTAGACCAAGTGTATTGACCACCTTTAATGTAGATTTATCTAAAGCTCATCGAATTAATAATGCAATTTAATTTTTCCACAGATTGGGAGGTTTTCATCTTTGTTTCACCACTATGCCTAAGTATATTAAAATCCCCTCCTGCAATGTAGGGTACACACATGTGGCTACAGAAATGGGCTAGCTTAGTGAGAAATTATTCTTTATTCTCTTCATGAGCAGCCCCGTAAATAGTGAGGAGACCCCAAATAGTTTGTAATTTGATATGAAAAATAAAAATCTACAAGATATACTTGCCAGTAAACCATGAAAAAACCACCAACTTTCTTCTTTAATGGCACACATAATACCACCAGATTACCAATGGAGGATACCTAATTCCATTCAAAAACATCATAAGTGTCAAACTTTCTAATACAACTAGCAGCGAAAATTTTCTTCATGGTTTCCTGAAGGCATAAGAAATCAAGGGAATGGTCCTTTATTAAGTTATATAAGGAGGTAGCCATTCCTTTCTTACCTGATCCTATGCAATTCCATAATATAGCATTCATTTGATAACAGAGTATTTTTGCACCTCCTGGTTTTTCTGCTAGGAAGCCGAGCACCATTACAGGTTTCTTAGGGGGTTCCACATCACATTCTTGACTTCTAGTTATAGGCCTAGATAGTCACATTAACCTTTTTATTGTTTTTTCTTAAATCTAACAATAGTAAAATTATCATCATCCAAATTATTTTCATCCCCTAATTCATATCTATAGGTGTTTCCTTACCCTTTTCATTAGTAAGAAACAAAGTGGCATTATTTCAATCATTGATGTCTGCTAGACCAGAATTATAGCTATTCTAGATTTCTCAAGTTCTCTGAGAATATCAATACCAGTAAAATCACTATCTGGAAGTTGCACCCCCATTTTAACAATCTTGAGCAACAAACCAGTATTGGAGAGTACTTCAAGGGAATTAGAGTAACCGGTGGTACCTTCAAGATTCCTCTTCTTGACTATGGCCACAACCTTGTCATCCATTCTCTCTAGGTTGTTCTGCATGGTCCTGACACTGAATCTTAAATTGTCCTCAGCTAACACACATCACATTTGCGCTCTGCAAAAAATCCCTGTCATATTCAACGTGCACGACGTGTTGAAAATATGCCCTAGAGGCAATAATAAAAGTATTATTTATTTCCAAGGTTATGATTAATGTTTATATTCTATATTATAACTGTTGTTGCTCATGAGTCTGCAAAAACTAATAGGCTCAGAGGAAAACTCATATGCACGTGTTGACTTATAAATGGTAAAATAGATTCCTAGTCTTGCCTCAAGGACTAGCATCTGGTTCTGTTTTTCTGATCATAGGCATGAGTTAAGTGTAACGATGATGCCGACAACATTGAGGGCACGACGTTAGAAGAAAATTTGTGCTAAACTAACCCAATTTATATGTTATTCTAGGAGATGATTTCGGCGCAGGTCAATAATCCATAACACAAGAAGTTCACATACGCTCAATTCCTTAGACCATGAGACTATAAGTCACTTCATATTGGATGATGCGCTTTGGGGTTGTTCTAACATCAATCGTAATAGGGTGATCATAACGACAACTTACAGGTTCATCGGAAGCGTATGCCAAGGAACTAGATAGCTCAAGACTGGGATTTGCTCCTCCGGCGATGAAGAGATATTCTTTGGGCCCTCTCAGTGTGATGGCATCCATCATCGTCTAGCTAGACACAACATGACATGCTCACAGGGATGCCAAAACATGAGAACAAGAAAAGAGAACAAACACGGTAATGAGGAGACTATCATGGTGATCATGTGTTTGACCCGTGGGATGCCGATATATCTTACATCGCGTTTTGTACAGTATTGTGAAGCAAAAGGAATATCATAGGGTAACTACAGGTTCCCTAGATAATCATTCATGTGAGTATATGGGTCAATATGGATGTCCACAGTTTCACTATTGATCATTGAATGAAAGGTGTTTCGATCATGGCCATATTCACCGAATCTGCAGGGTCACACGCTTAAGGTCTAGGGTTTTGGATAGGTCCAGGGTGCCGGACTACCCCAAAGCTCCCCCGATTTGGGGCCAACTTCTGGGTTTTTGAAAGTTCGTAAAGGTCTAAGCTAATTTGATGATCCACTTTAAAGGCTTAAAAGTGCCCTTACAACTTCATTCAGACATTTGCGGGCGTTTGATAATCCACGTGAAAGATGCCAAGCTTGATATGGATTTTCTGCCACGTATTTTTCAAGGAAATTGAAAAAAAAATCTTAAACACGAATTAATATTTAATGTTACTCCCTCCAATCCATACTCCCTCCGTTTTTATTTACTCAGCGTATTAGGTTTGACCAAAGTCAAACTTCATAAGGTTTGACCAGGTTTATAAAAAAATATAAACATTTAGAATAGAAAATCTATATGATGTGAAAGTGTATTCAATAATGAATCTAATGGTATTGATTTATTATTGTATATGTGCTCCTTCCTTGAATTGTTTTTTTACGCTTGCTCCTTCCTTTTTTTTGGGTAACTTTCTTGCTCCTTCCTCGAGTAGAAGGGTTTAAATTTTTTGAGAAGTCTCGCATCTATTTATTGGATAATGTTCAAAGGTACAAGCTAGTCTGCGGGAAGACCCAGCCATAAGTGACAACCTATAGCTAAATTACATGCGGATTTTGCGAGATTGTGTGCTTCAAAGTTAAAGTTCCTACGCTCATGAACAAAAGTACAAGACTGAAATAAACTCGATCGCTCAACTATTTCTGCTATGATTGCTCTGTTTCTTCCTTCAGCTCGTTGATTGATGTCGTTGATAACCCCCAAGCAGTCTGATGCAACATATATAAGTTCCAGGTTCAAATCCTCAGCCAGGGAAAGAGCTTCTCTAACAGCAAATGTCTCTAGCATGGTCGGGTCGCTCAAATGAAATAATACCGCTGAAGCTCCCAAGTACATGACCGATTCATCTTGATATATGACAGCAGCTGCACCCGCTGATCGTTGGTTGCTACTGCACCGTCCACGTTTAATTTTGACGAATTTGCAGGAGGCAGATGGCGTGTCAAAACCGGCGGATCTCGGGTAGGGGGTCCCGACTTGTGCGTCTAAGGCGGATGGTAACAGGAGGCGGGGGACACAATGTTTACCCAGGTTCGGGCCCTCTCGATGGAGGTAATACCCTACTTCGATCTTGATGTTATGAGTATTACAAGAGTTGATCTACCACGAGATCATAGAGGCTAAACCCTAGAAGCTAGCCTATGATTATGATTGTCCCTCCTACGGACTAAACCCTCCGGTTTATATAGACACCGGAGGGGGCTAGGGTTACACAGAGTCGGTTACAAGGGAGGAGATCTACATATCCTAATTGCCAAGCTTGCCTTCCATGCCAAGGAGAGTCCCATCCAGACACGGGATGAAGTCTTCAATCTTGTATCTTCATAGTCCAACAGTTTGGCCAAAGCATATAGTCCGGCTTTCCGAGGACCCCCTAATCCAGGACTCCCTCAGTAGCCCCTGAACCAGGCTTCAATGACGATGAGTCCGGCGCGCAGATTGTCTTCGGCATTGCAAGGCGGGTTCTTCTTCTGAATACTCCATAGAAGATTTTGAACACGAGGATCGTGTCCGGCTCTGTAAAATAAATTCCACATACCACCGTAGAGAGTATAATATTGCCACAAATCTAATCTGCTGACAACTTTTCATAACGTGACATGACGCCATGGTCCTGTCATTACGAACCGTTTTCTCGAGCCTGCCACTACACGTGTTGCGAGGCAGTTTTATTGGCACGTCTTGTCGAAGCAGAGATCGTGTTCCCCTTATCACGGGATTCTTATCAATACAGGTATGGGTAACCCAATCGTGCCTGCTGGTATGACTCCTCGATTTTAGGCAAGTTCCAAACGGCCACGCGGAGGGCACTTGATATTCACCCCTTCTATAAAGGGGCCAAGGCCTGTCCTTCTCTTCTCGCGCTCGATCCTTCCCTTCCCCCACCTTGAATTCCAACACCCAAGGCTCAGGCTAAGCGCTTTCAGACCTTCAATCATGTCCGGATCCAACCTTCAAGGCCGGTGGATGACAGAGGAGGACATCAAGAAGCTAAGAGAAGCCAGGTATCCGACCGCCGAAATCTCGCACAGGCTGCCTGCTCAAGGGCAGGTCATCCCCACTCCCGAACCCAACGAGAGTGTCGTATTTGTTTCCCACTTCCTCCAGGGCTAGGCTTTAGTCTTGATCCCTTTGTTAGAAGGCTTATGTTCTATTACGGGCTCGATTTTCATGATGATCTGGCTCCGGATTCCATCCTTCACATCTCGTCGTTCATCGTCGTGTGTGAGGCCTTCCTCCGCATCACCCCACACTTTCGGCTTATGGCTCAAGACCTTCAATGTGAAGCCGAAGATGATCAATGGGCGACACGCAGAATGCGGAGGTGCCATAATAAGCAAAGGCGCCGATGCTCCGTGGCCAAAGGGTTCCTTCCCGGGGATGTCCAACTTATGGCAGTGGGAGTGGTTTTACATCACGGCTCCCCGAAGTACTAAGTGGACAGCTGCCCCCGCCTTCCGTTCGCCCCCCCCCCCCGCCACAACTGGCGTCATGGGTCAGCAAGGGGCTGGACTGGGGGGCGGTTAATGACGTGCCGACACTGCAGAGTCGCATCCAAGATCTCCTCAAGAGAGATGTCAGCCTTGTCAAGGTAATGCAAGTCATGCTAGTTCGTCGGGTCCTGTCATGCCAACGTCGTCCTCTCCATATGTGGGAGTTCAACCCAGAAGGACCGCGAACTATTCAGCAATTCTTCGGCGTAACGCTCAAAGGGATGTATGGATTATTCTTCGGATCACGAATAAAGTGTCCGGACACCACCGAGGATGCGGGTCTAAACTGCAATCGTCCAGATACCCATGTAAGTAATTCTACGACCGAACACGCTGTCTTTTTATTTATCACGACATCATTCTGAAAAGTCGCTCTTTGACCAGGACTGGATAAAAAAGGCGAAGATGATCAGGTGTTCGGCCCCCCTTCCCGAAGGCTCACCAGATCCTGTACTAGCCGGGATGCTTGAGCTCGCACCTTATCAAGCGCCATCAGGGGAAGATAAAGGGAGGAATAAAGAAGCCGCAAGCAGACCTCACGCATTACTCATCCAAACCGGGGGAATTAGTGTCTCCACAAAGGAGGACAATCGGAGAGAAGAATTTGAAATTCCCTCTCCCCAAGGAAGGAAAAGGACCGCCCCTGAAGACTTGGGAACAAAGGTTTCCAAACGAGGGAAGAAACCTTCGTCGGGGGGCCCCGCCCCGGAGGGCATCCTTACCGCACAGTGCCCGCAAGGGGATCAGCCCTCCACCGAGCTGTAAGTGAACAAGAGTAATTTATAGTAAATATATCCTGCTTCATCTCCGAGGACAATAACCGAGACGTATGTCTTACAGTTAAGACTGTAGCCCTTCTCGACAGAGTTCGTCTTCGGGGGATCTTCTTCCGGAGATGATGGAGAGCGAAACGCCTCCCCGTGCCTCCCCACCTCATGGGGCGGATGACCCTGAGGTGTCCTCGCGGAGGATTTCTCCTGATCCACCAAGGCCAGAAGGTAACCCTTCGGCCACCCGAAGTCCGGAGTATTCGGCTCCTAAGGAGAGCAACATAAAGAGTCCGGGACTGTCCGGTGCACGACCGGACGCACTGACGAGTCTTCTGGAGCAAGCGGCTATCTCAGAGGTGCATCGTACTTTAATGGGTACGGTGGTTGAGAGGATTTCATCCGCCAAAAGTGGATTGCATGAAGCTTTTATGAGCCTGCTAAGAGGCGTTGAGGTACGCAAAGTAATATGTATATTTTTTTACGGTACCGCACACGCTAGGTGTGCCCTATGCAGATAGTAGCCCCTGAGACTCTGGTTGCTGTCCAAAGGCGGCAAACAGAGGGTCATAGTCCCAGGTAATGATCATGCTGCTTTCGTGTGTGCAAGCGGCTGAGGGTCCGGTGGCTGGCCGGACTACTGAGTTTGCCAAACTGAGGAGGCAGCTTGACGCGGCAGATGTCGACATCACGCTTGTGAACAAGCGGCTTGACGAGGCACAAGGTATGTATTTTCAAGTGGTCAACGGATATTAAGAGGAGCATGATGCTAGTATCTATAATATGATGTGACTGCAGATGGAGCTGCCGCCGTGGAGACCCTTCGGGCGGAGCTTGCCCGAGCCAAGGAACAAGCCAGGAGAAGCGATGCGGCCGCCCTAAAGGCGGCCGAAGAGTTAAAAGCCGAACAGGCTGCTCATCGCCAGAGCGAAGATAAAATAGCCAAGATGGTTGTTGAGCTGAAGGATGCCGCCGACCGGTATGAGCTTCTTGAAAAGGAAAGCCAGGCGAAAGCGGCGGACCTGAAGAAAGCCATGGTAGCAGCCAAGGAAGCCCGCTCTAAAATCAGAGCGGCGAAGGAGGAGCTTCGTCAAGCCGGAGATATCACGGCTGGGAAGCCCTTTTTGTTGCGGTCGAAGTTTGGAGATCCGAAGTATGCCTCTCTGGATCAGTTATGGAGTGCTACAGACGCGTATTCGGACTTGGCAACGAGTGCTGCTGATGCGACTGAGTTTTTCAAGGATCAAAAAGATCACGAAGTGGAAAAGTTGTTCTGGTCACAGTTCAGTGCTCCAACGCGTTCGCTGCTGTTAAATGAACAAATGGCCGAGTGGGCTGAGCTCCATAGATTGTCCGGACTTGCCATGAGGTATGTCGTGGATCATCTTTGGCCGGAAGGACCGAGGCCCAATAGTTATTTTGGATTAGTGCAATGATTCCTTGGTGTTGTGCCGCATATTGACGCTATAAAGAGGTCGGCGTGCATAGAGGGTGCACGGATGGCTCTTGCCCGTGTTAAGACATACTGGGCAGGGATGGAGGCCACCGCTATTGCAACCCAGGATCCGGCCGTACGCCAGGTCTCGGTCGAGCACTATTTTGAAGAAGTCCTAGAAGGTGCTCGTTTAATAGAGGCTTAGTGCTCGAAGAGTATCATGTTTGAGTGACATGTATCCCAATTGTAAGAACAATGCTATTTGGATTATAAAGGCTGTGTTTATACTTTTGCCTGAAAGTATTATGATGCCTCCTGTGCGGCCGTTTATGTATGTATATAACCTGAAAGTTTGCAGTCGTCAGCTTCAGCCCCCACGCATATAATGCGGCGGTGTTCGGAAAAGCGCGTATTCACACTTGATCCAACGTCTTGGTCCATTAAGGAGGTGAGAGCGCGGCGAACAAGGCAATCGGACTATATTGCTTTAACACTTTCACTTAGCCATAGGAGTTTGATAGTGGGGCTACTATATAGCCCCTGGTACTTCCGCGCTTATCCGAATACGGTGCGCGTACATACATGATCGGGAAACCGGTCCTTCGTTAATGTGGAGGAATCACAAAGATTCTGCTGAGTCATTGAGTGGTTGACCAGTCTTGCACTTTATCATGACAGTCAGTTTTCGGCTTTCTCTACTGAGGTGCTCATCCAGATGAACCAGGGCACAATCGCAGTAGTTCTCCCGGTGCCACCTTAGCGGATAGAGCGGAACGTAAGGTAGCAAAACACGGGAGCCGGGCAAACCCAACTATTGACCCAAGACATGATTCGGAGCTGATGCATATAAGGCCAAACTCGCGACGCCGAACACTCCCTAAGGTATTCGGACTTTACAACATATGCTGGGCTAAGTAACGCCCTCGATAATAAACCCTGAATTTCCAGGTACGTGCATTAGTCTGACGTGACGAAATATCAATAACGCCATCATCCCTCCCGGTTGTGTTGAGTATCCGGAGGGCATGAAGCAACAAGAGACAGTAAAAAAGGTTTACGCAGGGTCTTAATCTAAAAAGAAACCTTTGAACGGGGCCCTGCTGCATGTCTGCGCCTGTGTCTTCGTTGTGCCGTATCCTGGAAGGGTGTAGCACGATGATCATCTGCAAAAGAGAAAAACCCAGGTGAAAGTCTTTGTCGGGTGGTAGGTGCGACATATGCCAACGGGTGGCTTATCATTGTGGGAGCCAGTAAGACATAGCCGGTGCCTGGAAACGGGATAAGGCGAAGACATGCACGCCGGCGGATCTTACCCAGGTTCGGGGCTCTCCGTGGAGATAAAACCCCTAGTCCTGCTCTACGGGGTCTTTGCATGATCACTAGATCAGTACAAGTAGCTACAAGTGCTCCTTGAGCTGTTTGGCTAGAGGAAGAGAAGGGCAAGGCTAGCTCTCCTTTTCTCTCTATGTGGTGTGTCAAACTCTATGAGATCAACCCTTTGCATGGGTGCCCCGGGGGGTTTATATAGGCCTAGCACCAGGGGTACAATGGTAATCCGGCTGGGCGCGGGTCCCAGCCGTCAGTGTCTATGCTCGCCGGCTCCTCCGCCGGCCATTGGGGCCCGCCGACTGGTGCGTCCTGCCGGCTGCTAGCCTCTTGGCCGACAGGCCGGCCCCACCGCTTGGGGGCTTTGTCGGCGGCTGGTTACTGTTGCCTCACCTCTGATGATGAGGGCTTGGTTAAGGTAAGCGTGGCTACAGTGCCGCCGCCTTGTGGGCTCTCACTGTAGCCTTACCTCGTCTTGTCTCCTTAATGAGGCACATGTTTCGAGGGAGGGAGCTAGCCGGCTATTGGGAGCCGGCCACGCCCCTGGCCGACTAGGGGAGGCCGGGCCGCCCTCGAGTGTCTCTCTGGCTAAAGGGGCCCGCCGCCCGCGGGCCGTACTGACGCCTATCGTGGGTGACATCGAGGCCAACATGGCTACAGTGTCGCGCCGGACGGGGGATGGCTGGCCCGTACGGCGCCCTGTGGCCATGCCTGCTTCGGGATTCGGGGGTAGTGGGCTATATTGGGCCACGCCCTGTCTTATCACCGTTATGTGGATGCAGTCTTTGTGGGTGCAGTGTTGGCCGGCTTCTGGGAGTCGGCTTTCTTCATGGCCGGCTTCTGGGAGTCGGTCCTCTTGGGGCCGGCTTCCTGGAGTCGGCCATCTCGTAGCTTTCTTGGGGAAGGTTTCTGAGGCCGGGTCACCTTGTGGTAGTCTGCCCTGGGGATAGCCGGCCGGGGGAAGGCGGCCCTATGCTTCGTATGCTTGAAGGCTCGAATGGCCTGATAATTTTTCAAAGAGCCAGGGGGAGTTGGTTAGGCTACCCGTGGCCATTTACTCCGACAGTAGTCCCCGAAGCTGGTTGGGCTTCGAGGCTGAGAGGAGGTCGAGAAGCTCGGTCAGCTTCTTATCTTGACGAGCCAGCAGTTGGGAGCCGGCTTCGGTTGGGCGCGCTGTCCTGGCAAAATTTTGAAAGTCGGAAGGCGGGAGTCAATTGGCGCGTGCGCCGGGCCGCGGGCCGGCCGCTCACCGCCTGCGAACCACCTGGCATCCTCCAGCTGAAAAGAGCCTGCCAACCCACGCGCGTGACAGGACGTCACCGCAGGCCGAGGGCCCACCAGTCCTACGCCTAGGCCCAGGCGCGGATCCTCTGTGGCCCAGAGCTGTCCGCACGTCTTCGGGCGGCAGTTTCCGCACGCTGTTAGGGCGTAATAATCGCGGGTCGTGGGGGAGTGGGCGCAGTTAATCCCACGTTCCTCCCCACGCCTCGCCTCCTCAGCTTCGCCGCATGAGGCTATAAGTAGGGGGAGGGGGGAAGCGGCAAACGCTCGCACACTCCTCCTTTCTCCGCCATCTTCTTCCTTCTGCTTTCCCTCACAGCAGCGCCTCGCCGCCGTGTCGTCCCACCAATCTTCACTCCGCCCCGCAGCTTTGCCACCGCAGGGCCGTGCTTTCTCCGTCGCCGCACTCTTCCTTGCTAGCTTCTCGCCACCATGCAGTACGGCGGGGACTGGGACGGTCCCTCGTCCATATGGACCACATCGAGTTCCTCCGCGAGACGCGGCGGTTGCCCGGCAAGGACCAGGTGCGGGTCCGTCTCGCGCCGGAGAAGGAGATCACACCGGCGCCGGAGGAAGGCGAGCGGGTAGTCTTCCGCTCGCACTTCCTGCGCGGCCTCGGCTTGCCGGCGAGCGCTTTCTTCCGCTCCTTCCTCGACTTCTATCAACTCTAGCCGCACCACCTCACTCCGAACACGGTGGTGCTGATGTCCGCCTTCGTCACCCTGTGCAAAGGCTTTCTTGGCGTTCTCCCCACCCTCGAGCTCTGGGGGGAGTTCTTCCAATCTAAGCTCGGCACCCGCATGCAGGGCGTGCCGGCCAGAGCGGCGCCTTCATCGCGATGCGGAGGCCGGTGGCCGACAACCCCTTCCCCGTCATCACGCTGATCCAGTCGGTGAAGCTCTGGCAGAAGTCATATTTCTACGTGAAGAACGTCGCCCCGCAAGGCGACTACGTCAACTTGCCGGCTTACGTAGCCGGCCCGCCGGCTGGGAGGCGGCCCAAGTGGTCCTATCGGGCCGTGACGCTGTCGCAGGCTGGAGCCGCGGCCGTCGCCCGACTTCGGGTGATGATCCAGTCGGAGGGCCTGACTGGGTCCGACTTGCTGGCCGCCTTCGTCGCGCGCCGGGTGCTTCCGCTTCAAAGCTGCCCTCACCTGATCTGTCAGATGAGCGGCCAACTCGATCCGAGTCGGATGTGCACCAAGGATATGTCGCACGATGAGGTGGCCCATATGGTGAATTATCTTGCGAACTGCAAGCTCTCCGCAGAGTGGCGGTTTGGCAAGGAGCCATACTCCCGTGCACATCCTCCGCCTACGGTATGTTCTCTTTACCCTTTCTTCTCTTAGTTTTGTCGCCGAGTTTTTCTTGGCCGACTCTGACCAGTCGGCACGTCTCGGCAGAGCACTCTCCTCCGACCTGCAGCCGAATCGGGGGCGGAGCGCCGATTTCTCCCCGACCGGGCGGAGCATGACCTGGAGGACCACGACTTGGGGGCGGCCACCATGGACGAGAACACCGAGGCGGGTGGCGGCGAAGTCAGCGGCGAAGCAGGCGGCTCCGGGCTTGGAGTCAGCTTCGACGATTGGCCGGATGACGACGAGGCGGAAATCGTCCCATGCCGCCAGCCGGCGTCCGGCCACGGCACGGGTTCCTCCGCCGCGCCGCCTGCTCGGGGCGGCGGGCAGAAGCGCCGGGCCGCGTCGGGCTTGTTCGTTAGTCGGCCGAAGAAGCCCAAGGGCGGGGCAGCAGGGACCAGGCGGGATGAGGCGGCCGCGAAGGCGGCCCGCTTCCGCAAGGTGGTGAAGCAGCCGCAGACGGTGTCGGCGTAAGTGTATATTCCTTTGTACATTCTTTCTTATTTTCTTGATGATTTCTGAATCCTTGTCCTTTCTCAAAAATCAGGGCTCCGCTTTCTCTTGAGCGGGTTGCTGCCGCCTCCGTCGTTGGATCGCCGAGAGGATCCGGGAACACCCGCCGCGTGGACCCCCACGCCGAGCTTCAGGGGCGACGGAGCGAAACGCGCGGGAGGAGCGGGAGGCGGAGGAGTTGAGGGCGGCTGCCGCCAAGGCGGCACAGGAGGTGGAGGAGTCGGCGAAGGCGCGTGCCGACGCGGCGGCCAAGGCACAAGCGGAGGCTGCGGCCGCGGCGACAGCGGAGGGGGCCTTGCTCGTCACCCCTCTGCGTGTCGCGGCGCCCGAGGTCCCGGAGCCCCCGCCGGAGGAAGCCGGCGGGGACCAGCCGGGTTGGAGAGGGAGGACGACGTCGTCGTCCCGGAGAGGGAGGTGGCACCGGCCTCGCCGACTGAGGCGGCTCAAGGCAGCCGGCCTAACGTGCCGCCTGCGCAATCGGCTGGGGGCGAGCCGGCCGCGAGGACGGACCTGGTGGTCCAGTCGCCATCGCGCCAGCGCGCGGGGAAGGCCGCTTCGGACCCGCAGAAGGCCGCGGGCTCCGGCTCGTTGGCCTGGGACGTGGAGGCGGCCAGCGCCAGCTCGGGGTGGACGCCGGGTGGAGGGACGGCCGTGGTGAACGTGGCGGTGCAGGAAGTCCGGAACCGGCTTCAGTCCCAGGCTGCGGCGCTGAGGAAATATAATGACGAGTTCCTTGCGATGCAAGCGGCCATTCGGGTTAGTCTTCCCGTTTTTGCTTTTTTATCTTGGTTTCTTCCGTGGGGGCGCGTCAGCGCACCCACTGGGTGTAGTCCTCGAGTTCCGAGTCGGCTGCTGAGCAGGCGGCTTGTAACTTCTTAGCGGGCTTTGTTCACTATCTGGTTCTCATTCGCTTCTCTGTCTGTCTTGCAGGACTACCACAACCTCCGCGCGGCTGCCTTCAACTCCCAGCCTCGGGAGCTGACCCAGAAGAATGTTTATCTATCTGAGAGCCGGGGTAAGTACTTCATCTTTTTTCTCATGTGGAGGCGCGTCAGCACACCCATTGGGTGTAGTCCCCGAGATTCGGGCCGACTGCTGAGCAGTCGGGTCGGATCTTCCTTGACGACTTCTTCCTTATTGCTTCTTTCTTTTCTGCCATGCCTGCAGCGGCCAACGCCAAACTAAGGGAGCAGCTGGGTGGGACTCAGGCCGCCCTCCGTGCTAAGGAGGCCGAGTTTGACGCCTTGGCCTAGGAGCGTGACCGCCTGGCCAAGAGGCTGGCCGACCAGGAGGAAAGCCACAAGGCGGCCCTGAAGGCGGTGCAGGACAGCGAGGCCGCCCTTCAAGCTGAATATGAGACGGAGGCGGCAAGCTGGGCCGAGGCGAGGCAGTCGTTGATCAACGGCTTCGGCCAGATCGAAGACTTGGTTGACGGTAGGCCGCCCTCTTCTTCGTCCCTTGCTTGTCGCTTGCCGTTTGGTTCATTTTCGGACTTGGTGTTTTTCTCTTCTTTCTCTTTCTTTCTTGCGCAGAGTACTTCCCTGGCTACTCTACTGCCGCCAACCAGGTCGTTGAGGCCCACCGCGAGGCACAAAGGCAGGCTGGCGCCGAGATCGCTCCGAACGCTCGCCGGTCGCTGGAGGAACATCTCTTGGCGATTCAAGGCCGCCTCCAGCCGACTCACCGCATGCTCCGCCGGCTTCAGCGTGTTGGGGCGCAGGTGTTGGCCGCTCTCTGGCCTGGTGAGGTGATTCCCCGCACCCCCAGTCGGACTGCCGACTGGCTGGAGGTGGCGGCTGGCCGCTTCGAGGCCTGGAAGGCTTCTGCGGCTCAGTCCGGCGCCAGGCGGGCGCTGGAGTTCGTCAAGGCCTGGTATCCCGAGCTGAGTCTGGACCAGCTGGCCACCTGGCGGCAGGAGGCCGACACGGAGTTGGAGCCGGCGCGGCCGGCTATCATCCAGCGAGCCTCGGCGATCACCGACTACACCGACACCAGCGCCTTCGCTCCTGAGGTGGATGACAACGGCGTTGCCCAGCCGGAGGAGTGGTTTGGGCTGAACCCGGCAGACGGTGAGGACTCGGCGGAGGAGATCGACTCCAGCGACGAGGGCGAGGAGGAGGAGGAGGAGGAGGGTGAAGACGCCGCGCCAGATGGTGGAGCGGCCGGTCAGCCTCAGCTTGACCGTGCGTCCAGCAACAAGGCACGCGCAGGCGCACCGCCTGCAGCCGACGATGATCAAGCCGAGACCCGCCAGCCGGCCACTCCTCCAGCCGGCGCCGCCGTCTCCACCGACTAGCCCGGCTCCCCTACTGCGCCCTTAGTCTAGTCTGTTGCCTCTACTTTCCTGATTTACCACTCTTGGAACAGTATTTTGTTAAGTTTGCACAATTCCACCCACTGGGGGTGTATTCGAACTATATTGACTGCCGGCCTGTTGGGCGCCTTATGTGTAAATATAATTATGCATGCGTTTGGCTTTCCCTTGTTCTTTGCTTTTCATCCTTCGGCTGTTTCCTTTGCCGCCCTCCCTTGGTTGTCGCCTTCCCAGCCGGACAGCTGCTCTGCAGTCTGTGGCTGGAGAAGTGCTTGGCCTTTTGGGAGGGCAAGTACTCTAGCTTTTGTTGGATTATAGCGAAGTGACTGGGAGGCCGGCCAGCCGGCTGTTTTGGCAGCCAGTAGGCGTGGTTGGAGGCCGGCTTGTGTTATATAAGTTCGTTAGTCCTTAGCCGTTTTTCATGTGGGCATCCTTTCTGCCTTTGGCTCTTGCCATTCGGACAGTCGGTTCTTCGAGCTGCGACTTTCAACAAGGGAGGGCTCGGGTGCCGGCACACTACTTGTCTGACTTCAGGTAGAACTTTTAATATTACTTAAGGCGGCCAGTCCCCGGGCCGACTAGTCGAACCCGGTGCCAGACAGAAAATCAAATGTAATAATACATTCATGAATATGACACTCGTCATTCATAGATAAAGGAGGGCAGTCCCCGAGTGCGCCTCGGGGGGCCCGTTTGTCTCGTACTTAATACAAAAAAAGGTAGCATGATACATACTGCTTTCAATTGTAAAATCTTCTCAAGAGGTTGGCGTTCCATGGTCGTTCCGACTCCTTGCCGGAATCATCCCTCTTGCATGCTCTTGGCTTCTGTGCGTCGATCAGGTAGTAGGAGTCGTTGCCTAGCGCCTTGCTGACGACGAAAGGGCCTTTCCAAGGGGCCGAGAGCTTGTGCTGGCCGGCTGTTCGCTGGATCAGCCAGAGCACAAGGTCGCCCTCTTAGAAGGATCTTGGCTTGACCTTCCGGTTGTGGTAACGGCGCAAACCCTGCTGGTAGATGGCGGACCGGCTGAGTGCTAACAGCCGGCCTTCTTCCAGTAGGTCGACGCCATCTTCTCGTGCTTCCTTGGCCTCCGCCTCCGTGTACATGGTGACCCGAGGCGAGTCGAACTCGATGTCAGTTGGGATGACGGCCTCGGCACCGTATACAAGGAAGAACGGAGTGAAGCCGGTTGACTTGTTTGGGGTAGTACGCAGACTCCAGAGGACAGCCGGCAGCTCATCGAGCCAGCAGCCGGCCGAACGCTCCAGTGGTACGACCAGTCGGGGCTTGATGCCGGAGAGGATGAGGCCGTTTGCTCGCTCGACCTGGCCGTTTGACTGCGGGTGGGCAACGGACGCTAAGTCCAGTCGGATGCCCTGTGTCGCGCAGAAACGTGCCAGTGCTCCCTTGGCAAAGTTTGTGCCGTTGTCGGTGATGATGCTGTGTGACATGCCATACCGAGTAGTGATGTCGGCGATGAATGTCACGGCAGTCGGCCCGTTCAGCTTCTTGATCGGCTTCGCTTCGATCCACTTGGTAAATTTGTCCACGGCGACAAGCAGATGTGTCATGCCGCCGCGGGCTGTCTTGAATGGGCCCACCATGTCCAGCCCCCAGACGGCAAAGGGCCAGGTGAGGGGGATGGTCTTGAGTGCAAAAGCCGGCAGGTGTTGCTTGGAACTGAAGACTTGGCATCCTTTGCAGCATTTGACTATTTCTTTGGCATCTTCCAAAGCAGTCGGCCGGAAGAAACCATGGCGGAAAGCTTTGGCCACAAGTGATCTTGAGGCTGCGTGGTGGCCGCATTCGCCTTGGTGGATATCCTTGAGGATTGCTACGCCCTTCTCTGGCTCGACGCAGCACTGGAAGACTCCAGTGACGCTACGCTTGACAAGTTCTCTGTTTATTATTGCATATGCTCCGGCTCGGCGTTGCACTAGTCTTGCCGAGATCTCATCAGTCGGCAGCTCTCTGTTGACTAGGAAGTTGAGGATGGGCTGGGCCCATGATGGAGCTGTGACTTCTTCTACTGTCAGTACGGCCACTGTGACCCGGGTGGGCGGGTTGGGTTGTGGAGAGTTGGAGTCGGCCACCGCTTCTTGTGCCGCTGCAGTCCCCGGGCTGGGTTCTGAAGTCCCTGAGCCGGGTGCGACTACGGCAGTCCCCGGGCCGCTTGTCGAAGTCCCCGAGCCGCCTGCTGGGTTCCTCCAGTCAGATCCGGCTGCATCAGGGGCGGGCGGTACGAAGATAGAGTCCGACTCTGGAGACGGCTTGATAGACGGTTTGAGGAGGCGCTGGAGAGAGACACCGGTTGGTATAGCCTGTCGGCTGGAGCCGATCCGTGCCAGGGCATCTGCATGATTGTTGTCGGCCCGTGGCACGTGGAGGAACTCGCACCCTTCAAAGTAGCCACTGATCTGCTAGACGAGGAATCGATAGCTCGCCATGTTTGCATCCTTGGCGTCCCAGTCGCCAGATGACTGCTGGACCACCAAGTTTGAGTCGCCATAGCACAGGATCCGGCGTAAGTCGAGCTCTTTGGCTAGCCGGAGCCCGTGTATGAGCGCCTCGTACTCAGCCACGTTGTTGGAGGCGGCAAAGTGGATTTGCAGCGTGTATCTGAGCTTGTCGCCTTTGGGAGAGGTGAGGACGATGCCGGCTCCCAAGCCGGTGCGCATCTTGGACCCATCGAAGTGCATCCGCCAATGAGTGGAGTCGGGAGCCAGCGTGTAGCGACCAGACCTCAAATGGCATGTGCTGCTGTGCACCAGTGTCATCCCTGGATCAGTAATGCTGACATGCACAGTACAAATGGAGGATTTATAACAGAGTAGCAATCACACACTTATTACATCGAATATCTCCGAAGAGATTAAGTATGATAGACATGGCTTAAGGCCATCTAATAACGATAACAGCGGAAGACTTGGAAGATAAGTGAGTCCATCACTCCAGCGGCATCACTGAGTATAAGACCACGACCTAAGGCACCTTACTCGTCGTCTGAAAAGTCTGCAACATGAAACGTTGCAGCCCGAAAACGGGTCAGCACATAGAATATGCTGGCAAAGTAACACATAGAGAGCAATGAACAATAATAATGCTATACTATATGCATATATGGCTGGTGGAAAGCTCTATGGTTACAGTTTTGCGAAAAGCCAATTTTATCCTACTTCAAAGGAATAAATTTTATTTAACTATCATGGTGGTTGTGAAACATTGAGAAGGTACCTCCAACTCAATCCCAATTAAGTGTCATCATTAACCCAACAAAATTAATTAAAAGTAACATGGTGATGAGATTCAAATGATAATCCAAGTACTAGATACTCAAGTTGTCCATAACCGGGGACACGGCTAACCATGATTAGTTTGTACACTCTGCAGAGGTTTGCGCACTTTTCCCCACAAGACTCGATCGCCTCCGCTTGATTCTCGCACTGCATGATGTTTGAGAAACGGATGACCGAGACACAGTCTTTCAGGAACAATCACTCTTTACTCTGGGTGGACCGGTACACCTACTTTCCCCTACATCTGCTAGCCCACCTCTTCAAGAGATCTCGTAACCTACTCAACTATGCTAGAGCCCATAATAGCTTGTGGCTGCACACGGAAGTTTCTAGCATGAATAATCTTATGATCCCTTTGAGCCTGGGTGGCGGACCTTATACATACAGACAACACTGGGTTCTCCAGGTGCCTCAATCCACCCAGATGTGAGTTTTAGTTGCCACCTTAAGTTGATCCATTAATAAACACCTCACATCTGTCGTGAATATCACTCAAACCCAGATCCACGTCTACGAGCATAGCATGGCAATAATAAAAGCAACGTAGAAGTAACTCCCAAGGGTTTGATAGATAAAACAGGTAATAGGTACTACCTCAACTACTTCCCAAAACCCACAATTTAATTAGATCCTAATCATGCAAGTGTTTGAGGAAAATAGATCTAATGCAATAAAAACTGGGTATGAACGGGGTATGATCAAAGTGTTACTTGCCTTGCTGATGATCCGCAAAACCTAACGAGTCGAAGTAACAAGCGGCACACTCCGGGTACTCTATCGCAAACAAACAAGCATACAATCAGTACTCATCTAATGCACAGGTAAAACTCAAATGAAAGATCCAACCAGAACGTTCAACTTAAGAACTCCGGTTTGCAAAAAGAATCAACTCGAAAGAAGCAACGAAAGTCAAACGGCGAAAGAAAGAAACTTCGTTGGCTAATCTGGATCTAGGTCAAATTTTACTGTAGCAAAAACTTGTTCGAGTAGGTTAAACGGAAAGAGAATTTCGAGACGAAACTCTAGGCGCTTGAATCGCCTGATTCCGATAAACGAGCGAGAAGTTAAACAGAATCGAAGATTCGATCAGAAATCGAATCTGAGAAAATCGCAGAAAAAATCCGACAAAAAAGAAAAACGGACGAACGGTTAAATAACGAACGTTCGTTAACAGAGAAAAACCGACGAACGCGTTCGTTAAAACGGACGGTTCGGTGAACGCTCGCAAAATAATAAAACCGAAAAAAAAACCGATCTAGGGGTTTTTTTTAAAGAAAACCGGCAACGGCGAAGTGCGGCTACCTCGGTGACTGGCTCCGGCGAGGCTCCGGCGACGGGGCTGCGGGGCTCGGGCGGCTCGGGGGCGAGGGGCGGGGCTCCGGCGGCGGCTCCGGCGAGCGGCGGCGGCGGCGCGGATCCCGTGCGGGCGGCGGCGGGCAAGGCGAGTGCGGCGGTGGCGGCTTGCGGTGAGGGAGAGGGGGGGCGGCGGCGGTATAAATAGGGGGGGTGGAGGTGACTTGGGGGAGGGTGTGGCCGGCGGGAGCCGGACTCGGCCATGGCGGCGGCGGCGTCTCGTGCGCGAGGAGGAGAGGGGCGCGGGGTGGGCCGGCGGTATGGCTGGGCTGCGGCCCGGTCGGGCGCGCGCAGTTTTTTTTAAATAAGTTCCGCGGAAAACAATTCGTACAAAAATAAATAAAAATCAGAAAAATATGAAATAAATTTTCCCCGTCTAGTTAGAAAATCTAGAATAGGGTGAACATTTTTTTAAATCAAAATAAATATTTTTAAAACATGCAATATTTTTAATGCAATAAAAATTGCAAATAAATTCCAAATAATGATTTTAACATTTTTCCTCCAGTATTTCAATTGTTTTGGAGAAGTCATGTTTTCTCCTCTCGTTTATTTTTAGAATGAAATATTTTTCCGGAGAGAAAATAATTAAAACCAAAATCCTCGTCTTATTATTTGATGAAAATCAAATATGAAAATTCGAGAAAATCCCCAACTCTCTCCGAGGGTCCTTGAGTTGCTTAGGATTTATCGAGGATTTGTCAAAATGCAATAAAACATGATATGCAATGATGATCTATGTATAACATACCAAATTGAAAATTTGGGATGTTACAAACCTACCCCCCTTAAGATGAATCTCGCCCTCGAGATTCTGGTTGGCTAGAAAACAGGTGGGAGTGGTCTTTCCGTAGATCTTCCTCTCGCTCCCAGGTGGCTTCATCTTCTGTGTGGTGACTCCACTGAACTTTGCAAAACTTGATAACCTTGCTGCGGGTAACTCGGCTGGCATACTCGAGAATCTTAACTGGCTTTTCCTCATAAGTCAAATCACTTTCCAACTGTATCGCTTCCAGTGGCACAGTATCTCTCAGTGGTATCTCTGCCATCTCTGCGTGGCACTTCTTCAACTGCGAAACGTGAAATACATCATGTACTCCAGACAATCCTTCGGGCAATTCCAACTTGTAGGCAACTTCTCCCATACGTTCCAACACTCTGTATGGTCCGATAAAACGGGGCGCTAACTTTCCTTTAACTCCAAAGCGCTTCACTCCTCGAAGGGGTGATACTCGAAGATACACTCTGTCTCCGACTTCGTGAACGGTCTCCTTTCGTTTAGAATCAGCATAACTCTTCTGCCTGGACTGGGCTACCTTGAGCCTATCGCGAATCAACCTCACTTTCTGTTCAGACTCCTTAATCAAATCTGGTCCAAACAACTGACGGTCTCCAACTTCGTCCCATAACAACGGTGTTCTACACCTTCTTCCGTACAAAGCTTCGAAAGGGGCCATCTTCAAACTGGTTTGATAACTGTTGTTATACGAAAACTCCGCATATGGCAAATTGTCGTCCCAGCTGGATCCATAATCTAGTGCACATGCTCTCAACATGTCCTCCAAAATCTGGTTGACTCTTTCGGTCTGTCCATCTGTCTGTGGGTGGAAAGCTGTACTAAATTCCAGCCTGGTTCCCAATGTTTCATGTAACTGCTTCCAAAACTTTGAGGTAAATTGGGTTCCTCTGTCTGATACAATGGTCCTCAGAACTCCATGCAAACATACGATCCTGGTCATGTATATCTTTGCCAACTTAGCATTGGTGTAAGTGGTCTTCACTGGAATGAAATGAGCCACTTTCGTCAAACGGTCGACTACAAACCATATCGAGTCATAGCCTGAACGAGTCCTGGGTAATCCTGTGATAAAGTCCATGCCTATTTTATCCCACTTCCATTCGGGTATCGGCAATGGTTGCAGCAATCCTGCTGGCTTCTGATGCTCTGCCTTCACTCTCTGACATACATCACAAACTGCTACATACTCCGCAATATCCTTCTTCATTCCGGTCCACCAGAAAGTATTCTTCAAATCCAAATACATCTTGGTATTCCCTGGGTGAATCGAGTACGGTGAATCATGGGCTTCTTGCAAAATCAACTTCCTGATCTCCGGATCATTTGGCACATATACGCGGTCCTCGAACCATAAGGTATCGTGCTCATCCTCACGAAATCCCTTGGCTTTTCCTTTGCTCATCTTCTCCTTTATCTCTTCAATCTCCTTGTTTGTCTTCTGAGCGTCTCTGATCCTTTCCATCAAGGTAGACTGAATCTCCAATGTCGCTAAATAGCCTCTAGGGACTATCTCCAAACATAGCTCGCGAAGGTCCTCGGCTAACTCCTGAGGTAACTCTCCTGTCATGAGGGTGTTGATATGACTCTTGCGGCTCAACCCGTCTGCTACTACGTTAGCCTTTCCAGGGTGATAATGCAATCTCATATCATAATCTTTAATGAGCTCCAACCATCTCCTCTGTCTGAGATTTAACTCCTTCTGCGTGAAAATATACTTCAAACTCTTGTGATCCGTGTACACCTCACAATGGTTTCCGATGAGAAAATGTCTCCATGTTTTCAATGCATGCACCACGGCTGCTAATTCCAAATCATGCGTAGCATAATTCTTCTCATGGGGTTTAAGTTGTCGTGAAGCATACGACACAACTCTTCCTTCCTGCATAAGCACTGCTCCAAGTCCTCGACGAGAAGCGTCGCAATAAACTTCATAATCCTTGCGTTGATCTGGCAGAATCAACACTGGTGAGGTAACCAATCGTTTCTTCAGCTCTTGGAAACTAGCTTCACATTCCTCAGTCCAATTGAATTTGGTGTCCTTCTTCAATAGCTCAGTCATGGGCTTAGCAATTTTTGAGAAATTTTCGATAAATCTCCGATAGTATCCTGCAAGTCCAAGGAAACTCCGGATTTCTCCAACTGTCGTGGGTGATTCCCAACTTGTCACTGTGTCAACCTTGGTAGGGTCTACTGCTATTCCTTCTCCAGAAATAACATGTCCAAGGAATCCAACTTCCTTCAACCAAAACTCACATTTGCTGAACTTGGCATATAATTGATGTTCTCTGAGCTTCTCAAGTACCAATCGTAAATGCTCCTCATGCTCTTCTTCATCCTTGGAAAAGATTAAAATATCATCAATGAACACCACGACGAACTTATCCAAAAACTCCATAAACACTTTGTTCATCAGGTTCATGAAATAGGCAGGTGCGTTAGTCAGACCAAATGACATAACGGTATACTCATACAATCCATATCTGGTGGTAAATGCCGTCTTGGGTATATCCTGCTCTCGAATCTTTAACTGATGGTACCCTGATCGTAGATCGATCTTGGAAAATACTTTAGCTCCTTGTAAGCGGTCAAACAAATCATTGATCATCGTTAGTGGGTACTTGTTTTTGATGGTCACTTCATTCAAACCTCGGTAATCAACAACCATCCTCAGTGATCCATCTTTCTTCTCCACTAGAAGTACTGGTGATCCCCAAGGTGACAAACTTGGGCGAATATAGCCTTTATCCAGTAACTCCTTGATCTGCTTCTTAATTTCTTCCAAATCCTTTGCGGGCATCCTGTACGGTCTCTTAGATATTGGCCCTGTGCCTGGCAAAAGTTCAATCAAAAACTCAATGTCTCTATCTGGCGGCATGCCTGGCAACTCTTCTGGAAATACATCTGGAAAATCCTTCACCACTGGTACTTCCTCCTGTACAACTCCTGATAATGAATTCACTTGAGTCCTCTTCGGCATATGCCGGGATACATACTTGATCCTTTTTCCTTCCGGGGTGGTAAGAAAAATCGTCTTGCTGGCACAATCGATGTTTCCTCCATACAACGATAGCCAATCCATTCCCAGAATCACATCCAAACCTTGCGATTCCAAAACAATGAGGTCTGAGGGGAAAACATGCCTACCAATGGCCAATGGTATCTGAAAACATCCTTGGGTGGCCATATACTCTGCTCCTGGCGAGGTTACTAACATAGGGGTTTTGAGAACTTGGGTGGACATCTTAAACTTATTTACGAATCCCCTTGATAGGTATGAATGCGATGCACCAGTATCAAAAAGAACGGTTGCAGTGAGTGACTTAACCAAAAACTTACCTATTACTGCATCAGGCTGAGCTTCAACCTCCTCCACGCTCACGTGGTTCACATGTCCTTTGTTGAACGGGTTCGGCTTCTTCCCAGAGCTTCCATTGCCATTTCCATTTTGGGCTTCGGGACAATCAGTTGCATAATGTCCCGTCTTCTGGCACTTGAAACAAGTAATGTGACTTAGATCTCTCTTGGTTGGGGTAGATGGGTTGGTGCGGTTCTGTCCGTTTCCTCCTCCATTCCCATTACCATTCTTGGAGCCATTTTGGTTGTGCGAACTACCTCCTCCATGGGTATGCTGAAACTGTCCTCCCGGCTTCGGGGTAAATCGTGGCTTCTGCTGGGCTCCAGAATTGTACTTCCCTTGTGCATACTTCCTCTTACGGTTTTCAATCTGCTGTTGCTTCCCTTCAATCATGAGAGCTCTATCTACCAGCTCCTGGTAGTTGTTGAAGGTTGCTACCATCAACTGCATACTCAGTTCATCATTCAGTCCTTCCAAAAATTTCTCCTGCTTGGCAGCATCTGTAGCAACGTCATCTGGTGCATAACGTGCTAACTTACTGAAATCCTCCACATACTGGCCTACGGTGCATCCTCCTTGGCGTAGGTTACGAAACTCACGCTTCTTCATAGCCATAGCTCCTGCTGAAACATGAGCTGTACGGAAAGCTTGCTGAAACTGGTCCCATGTGACAGTGTCAATAGGGTGCGTGGCTATATAATTCTCCCACCATGATGCTGCGGGTCCATCAAGCTGATGTGCGGCAAAACGCACTCTTTCCGCATCTGTGCATCCTGCAGTGGTCAACTCCCTTCCAACTTTGCGGAGCCAATCATCTGCTACAATCGGCTCGGTGCTACTGGAAAACACCGGCGGGTTTAGCCTTAAGAAACGGGCTAAGTGATCAACAGGTGGTGGTGGCGGTGGGTTGTTGTTGTTGTTGTTGCCTTGGTTCTGCACTAACACTTGCATCAGGGCATTCTATTGCTGAATCAACTGGGTGATCTCTGGCGGGAAAACAAATCCGGTGTCGCGTCTCGGAGGCATCTGATAGGTTTTAGAAAAGATGAGAGTTAAGAATAGAATGAGGTCTAGAGAGAAAACACTACCCATATGCTCATGAGACAAATTCAATCCATATCACTCAATCAATTCAAACAAGGCAAAACAATCGATCTAACTAGCGTTACAAAGTGCTTGAACTATACTATTAAATGGGGGAAAACTACTACTGATATGGTGGTCTACTAGAAATTCTGATCCGTTGAAGACTCCATGATGTCTGCTCCAGCTTCATCAACCCAGTCGTCTTCACTTGGTTCCGAGTCGGTGTCGTCGATGATGATGTAGTTATCCGGACAAGTGCATTCGTCGACTTCTGCTTTTGGCACTGGATTTCCCACGAATGCTCCAATCTTCTTCTCCAGGTCGTCAATCTTCCCTACTAGTGCGTTGATTTCCTCCAAATAATCTTCGCGTGTAGCCTTGAGTTCTTCTTGGAGCTCCTTGATCTTCGTTAATGCCTTCTTCAGTTCTTCCTTGTCCGTGCACATCTGGTTCTCCTGGCGACGAATATGTTGGTTCTGCTCCTGGATGAAAGCTGCAATTGATCCATCCTTCTTGGTCTTAATCATCTCCCATTGCGCGTCTCGACGTCCACAAATCTGATAAATTGTATCCTTAAGCTCCTGGTGGTAGACTTCTCCAATGCGTCCCATGGCGATATGTGCGGCCATGCTCTTCCCTAAACTCCAAGTTGGTGCTTCGAAAACCAATCTCATGGGTTCAGTAATTGGCACAAAAGTCCTTCCTGGAATGATAACTTGAATCTTCCAGCTCTCCTCTTCAGGTAATGTGGCGTTGTAGGTTCCGGTGATGCTTGGTATTCCTATGTTCAAGTACTTGGTGACTTCCTTCAAGTGTCGACCAAACGGCATGTCTTCATCTGGTTGCATGAACTTGCTCCTTGCATTCGCCATTCCTAAAAGAGTAGAAAGTGGAGAGGGGTCAGAAATGAGAAGAGAGAAGCTTTCTAGGGCTTAAGCTTAGTGGTCGTGTCCTACAGTCAGCGTGTGCTCTGATACCAACTTTGTAGCGACCAGACCTCAAATGGCCTGTGCTGCTGTGCACCAGTGTCATCCCTGGATCAGTAATGCTGACACGCACAATACAAATGGAGGATTTATAACAGAGTAGCAATCACACACTTATTACATCGAATATCTCCGAAGAGATTAAGTATGATAGACATGGCTTAAGGCCATCTAATAACGATAACAGCGGAAGACTTGGAAGATAAGTGAGTCCATCACTCCAGCGGCATCACTGAGTATAAGACCACGACCTAAGGCACCTTACTCGTCGTCTGAAAAGTCTGCAACATGAAACGTTGCAGCCCGAAAACGGGTCAGCACATAGAATATGCTGGCAAAGTAACACATAGAGAGCAATGAACAATAATAATGCTATACTATATGCATATATGGCTGGTGGAAAGCTCTATGGTTACAGTTTTGCGAAAAGCCAATTTTATCCTACTTCAAAGGAATAAATTTTATTTAACTATCATGGTGGTTGTGAAACATTGAGAAGGTACCTCCAACTCAATCCCAATTAAGTGTCATCATTAACCCAACAAAATTAATTAAAAGTAACATGGTGATGAGATTCAAATGATAATCCAAGTACTAGATACTCAAGTTGTCCATAACCGGGGACACGGCTAACCATGATTAGTTTGTACACTCTGCAGAGGTTTGTGCACTTTTCCCCACAAGACTCGATCGCCTCCGCTTGATTCTCGCACTGCATGATGTTTGAGAAACGGATGACCGAGACACAGTCTTTCAGGAACAATCACTCTTTACTCTGGGTGGACCGGTACACCTACTTTCCCCTACATCTGCTAGCCCACCTCTTGAAGAGATCAAAACCTACTCAACTATGCTAGAGCCCATAATAGCTTGTGGCTGCACACGGAAGTTTCTAGCATGAATAATCTTATGATCCCTTTGAGCCTGGGTGGCGGACCTTATACATACAGACAACACTGGGTTCTCCAGGTGCCTCAATCCACCCAGATGTGAGTTTTAGTTGCCACCTTAAGTTGATCCATTAATAAACACCTCACATCTGTCGTGAATATCACTCAAACCCAGATCCACGTCTACGAGCATAGCATGGCAATAATAAAAGCAACGTAGAAGTAACTCCCAAGGGTTTGATAGATAAAACAGGTAATAGGTACTACCTCAACTACTTCCCAAAACCCACAATTTAATTAGATCCTAATCATGCAAGTGTTTGAGGAAAATAGATCTAATGCAATAAAAACTGGGTATGAACGGGGTATGATCAAAGTGTTACTTGCCTTGCTGATGATCCGCAAAACCTAACGAGTCGAAGTAACAAGCGGCACACTCCGGGTACTCTATCGCAAACAAACAAGCATACAATCAGTACTCATCTAATGCATAGGTAAAACTCGAATGAAAGATCCAACCAGAACGTTCAACTTAAGAACTCCGGTTTGCAAAAAGAATCAACTCGAAAGAAGCAACGAAAGTCAAACGGCGAAAGAAAGAAACTTCGTTTGCTAATCTGGATCTAGGTCAAATTTTACTGTAGCAAAAACTTGTTTGAGTAGGTTAAACGGAAAGAGAATTTCGAGGCGAAACTCTAGGCGCTTGAATCGCCTGATTCCGATAAACGAGCGAGAAGTTAAACAGAATCGAAGATTCGATCAGAAATCGAATCTGAGAAAATCGCAGAAAAAATCCGACGAAAAAGAAAAACGGACGAACGGTTAAATAACGGACGTTCGTTAACAGAGAAAAACCGACGAACGTGTTCGTTAAAACGAACGGTTCGGTGAACGCTCGCAAAATAATAAAACCGAAAAAAACCGATCTAGGGTTTTTTTTAAGAAAACCGGCAACGGCGAAGTGCGGCTACCTCGGGGACGGGCTCCGGCAAGGCTCCGGCGACGGGGCTGCGGGGCTCGGGCGGCTCGGGGGCAAGGGGCGGGGCTCCGGCAAGCGGCGGCGGCGGCGGCGCGGATCCCGTGCAGGCGGCGGCGGGCGAGGCGAGTGCGGCGGCGGCGGCTTGCGGTGAGGGAGAGGGGGGGCGGCGGCGGTATAAATAGGGGGGTGGAGGTGACTTGGGGGAGGGGGTGGCCGGCGGGAGCCGTGCGGGAGCCGGACTCGGCCATGGCGGCAGCGGCGTCTCGTGCGCGAGGAGGAGAGGGGCGCGGGGTGGGCCGGCGGTATGGCTGGGCTGCGGCACGGTCGGGCGCGCGCAGTTTGTTTTTTTTTAAATAAGTTCCGCGGAAAACAATTCGTAGAAAAATAAATAAAAATCAAAAAAATATGAAATAAATTTTCCCCGTCTAGTTAGAAAATCTAGAATAGGGTGAACATTTTTTAAATCAAAATAAATATTTTGAACACATGCAATATTTTTAATGCAATAAAAATTGCAAATAAAATCCAAATAAATTCCAAATAATGATTTTAACATTTTTCCTCCAGTATTTCAATTGTTTTGGAGAAGTCATGTTTTCTCCTCTCGTTTATTTTTAGAATGAAATATTTTTCCGGAGAGAAAATAATTAAAACCAAAATCCTCGTCTTATTATTTGATGAAAATCAAATATGAAAATTCGAGAAAATCCCCAACTCTCTCCGAGGGTCCTTGAGTTGCTTAGGATTTATCGAGGATTTGTCAAAATGCAATAAAACATGATATGCAATGATGATCTATGTATAACATACCAAATTGAAAATTTGGGATGTTACACGGCGGTAGGTACTGGGTCTCAGCCCAGTTGACGAGGAAGTCGGCCAATGCTTGGGACTTGATGGCGGTGCGGGGCTGATAGAAGATTGTGTAAGGAGCCAGCGCAATGGCCCACTTAGCCACCCGGCCGGATGCATCCCGGCTGCCTATGATCTCGGCAAGCGGGGCGGTGCATACGACCGTGATGGGATGCTCTTGAAAGTAGGGCTTCAGCTTCTTGGCGGCGAAGTACACTCCATAGCACATCTTCTCGTAGTGCGGGTAGTTTTGCTTTGAGGTGGACAGTACTTCGCTTAAATAATATACCGGCCTCTGGACTAACTGGGCTCGGCCTTCTTCTGGGCGCTAGACCACGATGATTGTACTGACCACTCGGCTAGTCGCGGCTATGTAGAGGAGCATGGGCTCCTTCTCAGTCGGCGCCGCCAGGACAGGTGGAGTGGTCAGCATCTTCTTCAACTCATGGAAGGCTTGGTCTGCTTGGTCGTTCCACTCGAAGTGAGTGGATTTCTTCATGAGTCGGTACAGGGGGAGAGCCTTCTCTCCTAGCCGGTGAACTTCTACATGTCTCGCAACTTGGTGGGAATCTCCATTCTCTCAATGGCCTTGATCTTCACAGGGTTGCACTCAATGCCGCGTTCGGAGACCAGAAAGCCTAGAAGCTTGCTGGCTGGTACTCCGAACACACATTTCTCGTGGTTGAGCTTGATCTGGAATCCGCGCAAGTTGGCAAATGTTTCTTTGAGGTCTTCCAGCAGGGTACCGTGCTTCTCCGTCTTCACCACAATATCGTCTACGTAGACGTGGGCATTTCTGCCGAGTTGCTTGAGGAGGCATTTCTGCATGCAACGCTGAAAAGTGGCACCGGCATTCCTCAGGCCGAATGTCATAGTCAGGTTACAGAAAGCTCCGAAGGGTGTGATGAAGGCGGTCTTCAGGCGGTCAGCTGGGTCCAACTTGATCTGGTGGTATCCTGAGTAGGCGTCCAAGAAACTCAACAGCTCGCATCCGGATGTGGAGTCTATCACTTGATCAATCCGTGGCAGGGCAAACAGATCTTTGGGGCAGGCTTTGTTCAGGCTAGTGTAGTCTATACACATACGCCATTTGTTGTTCTTCTTCAACACCAAGACTGGGTTGGCAAGCCACTCTGGGAAAAACACTTCCATAATAAAGCTGGCGGCAAGGAGCCGGGCTATCTCTTCTCCTACGATTCTTCCCTTCTCCTCGGACAGTTGGCGGAGAGGCTGCTTGACTGGCTTCGCGTCCGCTCGGACGTGTAACTTGTGCTCGGCGAAATCCTTCGGAACACCCGGCATGTCCTTTGGGGACCATGCAAAGATGTCTCGATTCTCACGGAGGAAGTCGACGAGCTCGCCTTCCTATTTACTGTCCAGGTTTGCCCCAATGACAGCAAACCTCTCCGGGTTCTCCGGGTCCAGAGGTATCTTCTTCGTCTCCTTGGCCGGCTGGAAGGAGCCCTGCGCATCATATTCCTTGGGGTTGGGGGACAGGGCCGGCTGCTTGCCGGCCATGGCCACAACTCGCTCCAGCATCTTCTTCTCTTCTGCCACCACGAGGGACTCGGCCAGCCAGCTGCTGGCTGCAGCGCACTCGATGGACTTCTTGTAGTCGTCGGCTACTGTGATGATCCCCTTTGAGTTCGGCATCTTCATCTTCAGGTAGGCGTAGTGGGGCACAGCCATGAACTTGGCCAGGGCAGGTCGGCCTAGCAAGGCGTGGTAAGGGCTTTCCAGATCCACTACCTCGAACCAGATTGCTTCTCGGCGAAAGTGATCCTTGTCTCCGAAGAGAACATCCATCTTGATCTTGCCGATTAGGGAACAGGATAGGCCGGGTACAATGCCATGGAACACGGTCCGGCTTGGCATGAGCTGCTTCGCCTTGAGGTTCAACTTCCCCATGGTGTCGCGGTACAGTATGTTGATACTGCTTCCGCCATCAATCAGTACGCGGGAGAATCGAGCAGCTCGCCTCTCCCTTGCGAGGGTGACATCCAACACCAATGCGTAGGAGCCAGGGGATGGCATCACCTCTGGGTGATCGGCCCGGCTCCAGCTGATAGGCCTTTCGGACCAATGCATGAACTCGGGGTTGCTGGAGGCAACTGCGTTGACCTCTTGGTGCTGTCGGCGCCGGCTGCGCTTGTCTTGAACCTGGCTCGTGAAGACGACGTAGGCGGCGTGCTCATCTGGGAACTCATCTTGAATGGCTCCGACTGCTGGTCGAGCGGCCGGCTGCTGGGGGGCTGGAGGCGGCGGGCCGGGAGGCGGAGGCGGCACCAGCCCCTCGCCCTTGGAGATCCGTGTGAGCTAGTGGCACTTCCGGGTCGTGTGGTTGGACGGCTTCGCGCCGCCGTGGAACTTGCAGGGGGCATTGAGAGTCTGCTCGTAGGAGAAGGTTGGCTGCCAAGCCGGCCTGCCACCCTTCTTCTTAGGAGCGGGCCGCTCTTCGGGGTGCTCGTCTTCGACAGTGGCCACCTGCCGACTGGTGGAAGGCGGCATAGGGGCCTTGCGCTTGTGGCCGTTCTGATAGGGGCGCCGATTGGAGTCGCCAGCCGGCGTCTTGGGAGCTGGAGCGAGCACCTTACCAGAGGCGGCCACTCGGAGCTCGGTCTTCATCGAGGAGTCGGCCGTGGCGTACTTGTCTGCAATGACCAGCAGCTCATCGAGGGTAGCCGGCTCGTCGCAGAGGAGTCGGTGCTTGAGGAGGGTGCCCTCTCGGCACCCGGCGGTGAAGTATTCGATGGCTTGAACCTCGTGTACCCCCTCGCAGGAGTTGCGGAGCTCGGCCCACCGCATGAGGTAGTCGCGAGTCGATTCGCTGGACCCTTGGACGCACAAGGAGAGCTGGCGGGGCTTGGGAGGCCGCTTGTACGTGCTGGTGAAGTTGCGGACGAAGACTTCCGTGAAGTCCAGCCAGCTGTCGACGTTGTAGGGCTTGAGGCTGTTTAGCCAGGTGCGTGCCGTGCCTTGGAGCATGAGAGGGACGTACTTCACGGCTACGCGCCTGTTGCCGTTCGCTATGCTGACAGCGGTAGAGTAATCGATGAGCCAATCTTCCGGCTTCACCGAGCCGTTGTACTTGGGCGTGTCTCTGGGGAGCGAGAACCCTTTGGGGAAGGGCTCGTCGCGGATGCGGGGGCCAAAGCATGGCGGGCCGACATCGTCTTCTTCTTCTAGCGCCAGGGACCGTGCTAGGCGGTCGATCCGGTGGCAGGCGCCATTCTCGCCGACTCCTTCGCGGTGACCTAGTCGGCCACCGAGAGTCGGATGCGTGATAGGCGGCGGGGTGGGATATCTCTCCCCACGAGGCGGGGGAGGAGGCGGATTGCCTTGGCGCTCCACCGCTCGAGGGCGGCCTTCTGCGTCGCGCTCGATGGTGATTCGAGTCCGGTTGCGGCTGGCAGCCGGCTCCTTGTCTTTCCTTGCGCGGGCGCCGCTCGCAGTCGGCGACCGGGATGTCGCGGTGTGTTCTCAGCGTGGGGGAGGACTCTCAGTGCGGGCGCCGGCTTCGTGCCGTTCTGCGGCCGCGCCGATCAGCTGCTGGATGCGCCTTGTCATGTAGGGGAGCTCATCAGCCGCCAGCCCGTTCAGCTCTTCTGCGGCTGCCTGAGCGGCTCGTAGATTCTCAAGCGGCGTGGCATAGACGGGGCGGTTTGCCCCCAGCATGCTGGCGATGGCCGCGCCGCGCTTCTTGACGAGGCCGGCTCGGCTCGGCCCGCCACGAGGCGGCGTACCAAAGGCGGCGCAGTCGACTTCGCGCTGGTGAGCCTCGGTGAGGCGTCTCATGGAGGCTATCTTCTGGCCCTCCGCGATGAGGGCGAGGCGGCGTGCCTCCAGGGTCTCGGCGTCGGCGTCGGCCGGGATGGGGACGGACAAGTCATACATCACCGCTTGTAGGGCGTCGTGGGCGTTCTCGCCCGAGTCGGCGGCGTGGCTGATGACCAGCACCTCAGTGACAGCGCTGCTGCCACTGTCAGCTCGAGGGAGAGGGTCGTCGAAGACTGCCACGTCGGAGGGGTAGGCGTCGAGCGATGCCGTGTCGGAGTCGACAAGCATCGGTTCGGTGGAGCCGACCGACTCCAAGTCCACAGCAAGCTCGCTGGAGACGTGAAGCTGGTGGAGGAGGCTGACGAGGCGGCTCTCGGGGTAGTTCGTGCCCGCGTCGGACGCGGGCTCGTCGGAGATGCGAGTCTCGCCAAGAAGATCGGCCAGGCAGCTCGCCGCGCAGGCGTCGTCGACGCCTTGCAGCGTGTCGGGGCAAGCGCCATCGGGCGTAGCAGGCTGGCTACGCTCACGGGGGAGGAAAAGGGTTCCCGTCCAGAACAGGTCTCCGGACGACGGTGCACCTGGCCCCACGGTGGGCGCCAAATGTCGGGTGGTAGGTGCGACATATGCCAACGGGTGGCTTATCATTGTGGGAGCCAGTAAGACATCGCCGGTGCCTGGAAACGGGATAAGGCGAAGACATGCACGCCGGCGGATCTTACCCAGGTTCGGGGCTCTCCGTGGAGATAACACCCCTAGTCCTGCTCTGTTGGGTCTCCGCATGATCACCAGATCAGTACAAGTAGCTACAAGTGCTCCTTGAGCTGTTTGGCTAGAGGAAGAAGAAGGGCAAGGCTAGCTCTCCTTTTCTCTCTATGTGGTGTGTCAAACTCTATGAGATCAACCCTTTTCATGGGTGCCCCGGGGGGTTTATATAGGCCTACCCCCCAGGGGTACAATGGTAATCCGGCTGGGCACGGGTCCCAGCCGTCAGTGTCTATGCTCACCGGCTCCTCCGCCGGCCATTGGGGCCCGCTGACTGGTGCGTCCTGCCGGCTGCTAGCCTCCTGGCCGACAGGCCGGCCCCACCGCTTGGGGGCTTTGTCGGCGGCTGGTTACTGTTGCCTCGCCTCTGATGACGAGGGCTTGGTTAAGGTAAGCGTGGCTACAGTGCCGCCGCCTTGCGAGCTCTCACTGTAGCCTTACCTCGTCTTGTCTCCTTAATGAGGCACATGTTTCGAGGAAGGGAGGTAGCCGGCTATTGGGAGCCGGCCACGCCCCTGGCCGACTAGGGGAGGCCGGGCCGCCCTCGAGTGTCTCTCTGGCTAAAGGGGCCCGCCGCCCGCGGGCCGTACTGATGCCTGTCGTGGGTGACATCGAGGCCGGCATGGCTACAGTGCCGCGCCGGACGGGGGATGGCTAGCCCGTACGGCGCCCTGTGGCCATGCCTGCTTCGGGATTCAGGGGTAGTGGGTTGTACTGCGGCCACGCCCCGTCTTATCACCGTTATGTGGATACAGTCTTTGTGTGTGCAGTCTTGGCCGGCTTCTGGGAGTCGGCTTTCTTCATGGCCGGCTTCTGGGAGTCGGTCCTCTTGGGGCTGGCTTCCTGGAGTCGGCCATCTTGTAGCTTTCTTGGGGAAGGTTTCTGAGGCCGGGTCACCTTCTGGTAGTCGGCCCTGGGGATAGCCGGCCGGGGGAAGACGGCCCTATGCTTCGTATGCTTGAAGGCTCGAATGGCCTGATAATTTTTCAAAGAGCCAGGGGGAGTTGGTTAGGCTCCCCGTGGCCATTTACTTCAACAGTCTTCGTGCGAAAAAATTGGTTATTCTTAATAAACCGTTAAAATTCAACCTAAATAAGGTCAAGCCGAACTGTAGTTCTTTTTACATGCGGGAAGCCCCTAGCGCCACCTGTGGGGGTATATCAATCGACCCAATCTCAGGTTTATCTGAGCTGTTACAGCCAGTGGTGCACCGGACTCGTCTAGCCGTGTCCGCGGTCTTGACGACCGATCATTTATTCTGGTTGAAGAGGCCGTTCAGTGTTCGGCTGCTAACGCCCCCACACATTCTTTCGCACGTAAGGAACGCTATGTATTTCCGCTAATTATGATGATGCCACATGGACCGGGCATCTTAAGCTTAAGATAAGTGTAATGCGGTACTGCGTTAAAACGAGCGAAGGCCGTTCTTCCGAGTAGTGCTTGATAGCTGCTTCGGAATGGAGCGATGTCGAAGGTTAACTTTTCACTTCGGAAGTTGTCGGGAGAACCGAATACAACCTCTAGTACTAGAGAGCCCGTATAGCGGGCCTCTGGGCCTGATATTACTCCTTTAAAGGTAGTATTGCTTTGGTTAATTCTTGCCGGGTCTATCCCCATTTTGCGGACTGTGTCCTGATATATCAGATTAAGACTACTGCCGCCGTCCATAAGGACTCGGGTGAGATGGTATCCATCAATTATTGGGTCTAGCACCAAGGCGGCCGATCCTCCGTGCCAGATACTAGTCGGGTGATCCCTGCGATCGAAAGTGATCGGGCAGACTGACCAAGGGCTGAACTTGGGGGCGACGGGCTCCATGGCGCATACGTCTCGGAGTGCACATTTGCTCCTCCTCTTCGTTACGTGAATCATGTTCACTATTTTGACCTCTAGTGGGAATTTTTTTCTGTCCCCCAGTGTTTTGCTGGCGAGGTTCACCCTCATCTTCACTTGGTGTCTCCCTCCCCGTGTGTTCGGCGTTTAGCTTGCCGGCCTGCTTGAAGACCCAGCATTCTCTGTTGGTTTGATTTGCAGGTTTGTCGAAGGTGCCATGAATCTGACATAATCTGTCTAGAATCTTGTTTAGGGTGGACGGTCCATCTCTGCTGCCTTTGAGTGGCTTTTTCCGTTGACCGGGTCGAGAGCCCCTGAATTCGGCGTTTACCGCCGTGTTGTCTGGGCTGTCTTCATTGTTTCGACGCTTACTTTTATTGCGTCGTGGTTTTCCATTGCCATCCCTAACTTCGGATGTGCCTGGGTTGCTGGTGCCGCCACGGGCCAGCCAACTATCTTCGCCCGCGCAAAAGCGGGTCATAAGACTTGTTAGGGATGCCCTTGTCCTCGGTTTTTCCTAGCCGAGGTGTCTGGCGAGCCATTCGTCCCGGACACTATGTTTGCAAGCCGCTAAGGCTTCGGCGTCCGGGCAGTCGACAATTTGATTCTTCTTAGTGAGGAACCAGTTCCAAAGCTTTCGGGCTGACTCTCCGGGCTGTTGAATTATATGACTTAAATCGTCTGCATCCGGAGGTCGGACATAGGTCCCTTGAAAATTAGCCCTGAAACCATCCTCAACCTCCTCCCAACTTCCAATTGAGTTTTCAGGGAGGCTCTTTAGCCAGTGCCGAGCTGGTCCCTTCAACTTGAGGGGCAAGTATTTGATGGCGTGGAGATCATCTTCGCGAGCCATGTGGATATGAAGGATAAAGTCCTCAATCCAGACCACAGGGTCTGTCGTTCCATCGTATGCCTCTATGTTCACGGGTTTGAATCCCTCTGGAAATTCGTAATCCAGCACCTCATCGGTGAAGCATAGGGGGTGCACGACACCCCTGTATTTGGATGTGTCATGGCATTCTGACGGTTGTAGTGTTCGGTTTTGCTTCTGTGCTGGAGCTCGCTTCCTAGATCCGTAGATGGACCTGGTCATACCGGATTTTTTGTGCAAGTCCTCACGTAGATCGTGTGCTGACTTATGCGCGACATCTTTAGCCGCCCTATCGCGGCCACGGGCTGGTCGATCCGGCTGATCGGCCATTTTATTTTTCGGCTGTATAGGCTCTATAGCCTCGTCATCGAATTCAGGCAGCAGCTTGCGCTTTGGATAGCTTTTTGTGCGGTGACTACCACCGTACTTTTATTCAGTGTCGAGCACTTTGTTCCATCTACTGTTGAGTGTATTTTGCGCGGCCTTAAGCCTTTGCTTCTGCTTCTTTAGACTCCTCGCGGTGGCAATAAGCCTTCTATGGAGGTTCTCTTGCTCCAAGTGCCTTTCCGGGATGATGTGTGCATCGTCGTCCGGACTGTTCTCCTCTCCGGAGACAGGTTGATTAGCTTTACCCTCGGCATCGCCGTGATCGGACGGCGGCTCCGTACTATGTCCGCCGTCCGCTGGTTCATCCTGCTCTATCATTGGATCCATGTGGTCGCCGTTTCCTTTGGAGTCGACCGGGGTATTATTTTTTCCTGCGCTGTTGTCGCTGTTTTTGCCGAGGCGGGATTTGGAGTGGCGTCTACGTCGTCGCTTTGGTTGCTTCTCGAGGGAACTATCCTTCGCTGCATCCTTCCGTTCCTCGTCATTGTTTTCTTTGGGTGTATCCACCATATATATATCGTGTGATGAAGTGGCTGTCCAGCGCCCTGTGGGCGGTGGTTCCTGTTCCTCTCCTGCATCGTCGTCCATACTGTCGATGTCTTCGGAGTCGAAATCGAGCATGTCGGTTAAGTCCTCGACAGTGGCTATTAAGTGGGTGGTGGGTAGGGAACGAATTTCGTCGTCCGCTTCCCACCCGAGCCGGACATGGTTCGGCCAAGGGCCTCCTGACAAGGAGAGAGACCTTAGTGAATTTAGCACATCGCCCAGGAGCGAGTGCTGAAAGATATCCGCGGAGGAAAACTCCATGATCGGCGCCTAATCAGATTCGATAGGCACGGACGCAGGCAGTTTGGAGCCTGTGGCCGGGGACGAATCCAAGGATCCGGCAACACAGGTCTCGTAGGAGGTGAAGTCAGTATTCGGCTCTATCGCCACTGAGTGTGCGGCCTCCGTGGCGGGGTCCATCCACCCGTCCTCGGACGGCGTACTCTGCTCCGGATTTAGGGCCGGAGTAGCCATAGGTGTGATCTCCCGAACACCGTCCGACGACAGAGCTAAGTCATGCTCGTCGTGACTGTGCGGCGCACCTGACGTAGGCTCGAATCCGTCAAAGATCAAGTCGCCGCAGATGTCGGCAGTATAGTTTAAGTTTCCAAACCTGACCTGACGGCCAGGGGCGTAGCTCTCGATCTGCTCTAGATGGCCAAGCGAGTTGGCCCGCAGTATGAAGCTGCCGAATACGAAGATCTGTCCAGGGAGAAAAACCTCACCCTGGATCGTATCGTAGTTGATGATCGAAGGAGCCATCAAGCCTTATGGTGACGGCACAGTGGAACTCTCAATGAAAGCACCAATGTCGGTGTCAAAACCGGCGGATCTCGGGTAGGGGGTCCCGAACTGTGCGTCTAAGGCGGATGGTAACAGGAGGTGGCGGACACAATGTTTACCCAGGTTCGGGCCCTCCCGATGGAGGTAATACCCTACTTCCTGCTTGATTGATCTTGATGATATGAGTATTACAAGAGTTGATCTACCACGAGATGGTAGGGGCTAAACCCTAGAAGCTAGCCTATGCTTATGATTGTCCCTCCTACGGACTAAACCCTCCGGTTTATATAGACACCGGAGGGGGCTAGGGTTACACAGAGTCGGTTACAAGGGAGGAGATCTACATATCCGAATTGCCAAGCTTGCCTTCCACTCCAAGGAGAGTCCCATCCAGACACGGGACGAAGTCTTCAATCTTGTATCTTCATAGTCCAACAGTCCGGCCAAAGCATATAGTCCGGCTGTCCGAGGACCCCCTAATCCAGGACTCCCTCAGCAGAAGCCACCTCCCAGGTTCCACCGAACCCACTCGAGTATTGGACTGTTGTTTTTTTGTTGAAGTTGTACTGACCGCGAGGTCATGTAAGAGTTGATGAATGCATCCACTAGTACGCGTCGGTGCTATACAAACGGTTGTTAACCCCTTTCCGCGACGACATTTGGAACCGTCGCCAAGTGAGTGTGGGCGATAGGGGGGTCCTTCCCACACGACCCAAAAATCATCGGGGATAGGCCCTCCTGGGACACCAAATGAGCTCGTGTGCGATCGGGCGAGGCATCGAAACCCAATCATTTCCGTAGGTATGTACATCCCACACGGTGAATCCCAGAAAAACATTTCCGTAGGTATGTACATCCCACACGGTGAATCCCAGAAAAATATTTCTGTAGGTATGTATATCACACACAGTCAATCCAAGGAATATGTTTCCGTTCTTATGTACATCCCACACAGTCAATCCAGGAAAAATGTTTCCGTTCATATGTGTATCACACACAGTCAATCCAAGGAATACGTTTCCGTTCTTATGTACATCCCACACAGTCAATGCAGGGAAAACGTTTCCGTTCGTATGTACATCCCACACAGTTTTATGTGTAGGCTCGTGTGTGAAAGGTGTACCTATCACACACGCTCCGCCTTGGTTAACTGTTTGCTTTTATCAACTACATCACACACGATTTGGTGAAGAAAACTGTGTGGCATTGGGCTATCCATCACAAGCACTTTTACTGCTAGAACCGTTTGCAAAGTTCCATGACACATTTAGCAGGTTTATTAGTTTACAATTAATAATTCCAGTATTACGCAAATTCACATTTCATATCCAACAGTTGTTTGCCAATTTCATATCAGGCACATAAATATATTATAACATCACAGTACGATAGCTACATGAAAACAACACAATACAACATATAACTAGTTCAACTTCATAAGAACAATATTAGAACAATATATTCATTTCCCTAATCGAGGTCATCCAGGCTCGTCTTTTCCACCTCTACTTTCAGTTCAGTAAGAACATGTTTTGCACGGGCCAACTGGGAAAGTGCCTCCTCCTTCGCCAACACCATCTTAGTAAAGTCTGATCTCAAAAAATCTGAGCTCATTCTCCACCTTCAACTTTTTTATCCCGCATCTTCAAATATTCTTCAGCATTGACAACAGTTTCTATAAGCCTACGTCTGTTCTCTTCCTCATACATGCTTAAGAGCTTCGCTAGGCACATCTTCAAAGACTGTGGCCACTCTTGATCAACCCACTCCAAGTAAGAACACTTCCGTTCATCCTATAATATTTAAAACTAGATCAGTAACAATTGTAGGGGAAATGGGTTTATAGCAACATAGAAAATCACCAATGCTTATTTTGAAAAACTGAAGAAACATGTTAATTATGACATATCTTCTCAAAAAAGATCGATGTGCAAATGAATTAATTGCTACTGAGACAACAAGAAAATTCTGGAACATTAGAAGCTATAATTAACTACAACAACGCTACAAGTTCTTACTCATGTACAATAAATAACAAATTGAACATTTTATGAGGAAGGTAAATATAACTGCAACAGCATAGCGACAGTGTTTGGATGATAGAAAATTGATACTAACAGGTGTGTACATGCACAAATTTAGTAACATAGAACTAATAGCACTAAGGCCTTCCACTATGTATGCCAAAACTGGGGTAAAGACAACTGTTGCTACATCTCGCACCGGTGCCCTGCACCGGCGAGCCGATGCAGCGGAAAAAAAATCAGGGACCCGGACTCCGGAGCACGTAGTTGCTCCGATGCCCAGATCCTTCGTGCCATAAAGATTTAGTATTTTACTGCTTGGCTGCTAGGATGTGTGGACCAAAGTTGGCTGCACAAACTGCTGAAGCGGTGCCAAATAATTTTATAATGGCACCGCCTGATGAGATGGCAACAATTTAAGATACTAGGTACAAACTGTGACACTGTCTTAGGATGCGTTTGGTTGAAGGTGTGGTATGAATGGGTTGGGACCGTGACAGTGTCTGAATCACATCTAACAAATGATTTGTAACAACGAAAGAGGGTCTAACCTTCTCTGCACATGCTAGAAACTTCCTCTCACTGTCCACAGATTCAAACGCAACTAGCTTCACGCATGGAGATTGATGGCGACAACGAGCAGATAGATCTTCAGCCACCCCGCTCCATTCGTTGGCACTGATGGTCCTAGGGAGCTACAAGAGGAAGAAATGACTCAAATTGACCACCGGGTAAAAATCCTTCATTCCAAGTCATAGCCCGAGAGAGAGAGAAGAGAGGCATACCCGGGTGGTGAAGGAGTCGTCGCCAGAGGAGGAACCGCTGGAGAGGTCTTTGAAGAAGACCATGGCGACCCCGGCGGTAGGATGCGAGACGGCGAGAGCGAGGAAGCGGCTATAGCTTAGGAAGGAAGGAAGGAAGGAGGAAACAGGGGAAATGTGACTTGTGGCCGGTCGGGGAGAAAAGGGGGTGGGGAAGGGGGGAGGGGGCGGGGGTAGATATTTTGGCGGTAGGCCAAAATTTTGGAAATGTGGAGGGAAACTTTGCGCGCGGTGCCGCCAGACCATTCACTTTGAATGATTGTGTGCATCGCAAACGATTCTTCTGCATTACGTGAATGGGATGAGTTTGATAATTCAAATTTTGGTGGAAATTTCCCCGGGTACGTCATTGCATAATTTAACATCGCTTGCTAATTTGGGCACACAAAAGAGCGTACAGCACACAGACCACACTTACTGAATCGAGCAATTTTAGTAATTAAACAGAGCCAATTGACCTAAACATTGCTCTAACAAAAGACCAGCATTAAAAACAAAGCCTAAGTACGCATAATTTTAACAAATCCACCACCACGCTGGCCTATGCATCGCCGGTGTGAGATGAGACGTCGATGACTTGTCCTGGCGACATGCCGCCGTTGGTGGACTCCGCGTCCCCCCTGCTGAAGTCGACCGCGTCCTCGTCCTCGGCACCGCCCTCAAGGTTGTAGTACTCGTAGTAGTGGTTGCGCCAGAGCTCGCGTTGGTACTCCATCGCCGATTCCTTGATGGACAGACTCTTCTCTACCTCGACCTCGGCCACGCGCAACTCCTCCTCCCAACGCTCCTCGACCTCCACCGCCTCCTGCATCTCCAGCTCCCGCTTGGCGACCTCATGAGGAAGCAGGTGCTCCATGGCCACCGCCGCCTTTTTGGACGTGGGTTGCATGCTGGAGTCCGAGGTGGCCTGGAATATCTTGACGTGTGCATCATCGACCTTGGCGTGGATGGCCTCAACCCGGGCCAGGGCGACATCGGCGGCACGGACGGTAGCTCGAGCGCTCTCAGCGTTTGCAGCCGCCGTCGCAGCAGCTGCTGCTGCCGTCTCGGCTGCTGCAGCTGCCCTGTCAGCTGCCGCAGACGCCCTCTCGGTGGAAGCAGCCGCACTCAATGCGGATGCAGCGGCACTCTCCGCATAGGCGGCCGCGCTCTCGGCGCAGGCGGCGGCGCTCAGGGGGGAGGGGGACGCGGCCACCGTACGGGCCTTCACGAAGCGTTTCCACGGCGTCATCTTTGCAAGAAGGGGGTGCAGGAATGGGGATCGAGATTCGTGGATTCAGGCGTTGCCGGCACTGGAGCAGACGAGTCGGCGAAGCTTAAGGAGGGAGACTTAAATAGACCCAGATATTTTCATCGCAAACGGTTCCTAGAAAACAACTGTGTGTGATGTTGTAGATATTTTTTATTAGCTGTGAAAGACGAATTTGGAGTAAAGTGGCAACGGATGGTGTTTTAAATGTACGAGAAATTTTGTAGTACTAATACAACTGTCATGTCAAATTTTGGAAAATTTCAGGGGTCATTTGACCTTTTAAGACATTTAAGTGATTTTCTAGCCATTTAATGACCATAATTGAAATTTGAACTACATGTACATGCAACAGCTAACCATAACGGTTTGAAAACTCATACTTTGTGTATTTGTGTGCGATTTAATTCCATGTGCAGTAAATTGGAACGAATTTTCAAACATATAGGTCTAACAGCTATGACACAATTAAGCATGGAGTGACATGGAATTTTAATTCCAAAAAATATAGAAAATATCAAAAACACATGAAACCTTGGTTGATGTAATGTCATGCCACCAAGATGATGTGGTAAAAACTTGGCATGTTTGACGAAAGTTTGGACACATGCTACCTCTTGAGCACTGCGTTGGTTTTCCCTTGAAGAGGAAAGGGTGATGCAGCAAAGTAGCGTAAGTATTTCCCTCAGTTTTGAGAACCAAGGTATCAATCCAGTAGGAGGCTACGCGCGAGTCCCTCGCACCTACAAAAACAAATAAATCCTCGCAACCAACGCGATAAGGGGTTGTCAATCCCTACACGGTCACTTACGAGAGTGAGATCTGATAGATATGATAAGATAATATTTTTGATATTTTTATGATAAAGATGCAAAGTAAAATAAAAGCAACGGAAATAACTAAGTGTTGGAAGATTAATATGATGGAAGATAGACCCGGGGGCCATAGGTTTCACTAGTGGCTTCTCGCAAGAGCATAAGTATTTTACGGTGGGTGAACAAATTACTGTTGAGCAATTGACAGAATTGAGCATATTTATGAGAATATCTAGGTATGATCATGTATATAGGCATCACGTCCGAGACAAGTAGACCGACTCCTGCCTGCATCTACTACTATTACTCCACACATCGACCGCTATCCAGCATGCATCTAGAGTATTAAGTTATAACAGAGTAACGCCTTAAGCAAGATGACATGATGTAGAGGGATAAATTCATGCAATATGATAAAAAAAACATCTTGTTATTCTCGATGGCAACAATACAATATGTGCCTTGCTGCCCCTACTGTCACCGGGAAAGGACACCGCAAGATTGAACCCAAAACTAAGCACTTCTCCCATTGCAAGAAAGATCAATCTAGTAGGCCAAACCAAACTGATAATTCGAAGAGACTTGCAAAGATAACCAATCATACATAAAAGAATTCAGAAGATTCAAATATTGTGCATAGATAAACTTGATCATAAACCCACAATTCATCGGTCTCAACAAACACACCGCAAAAGAAGATTACATCGAATAGATCTCCACGAGAGAGGGGGAGAACATTGTATTGAGATGCAAAAGGAGAGAAGAAGCCATCTAGCTAATAACTATGGACCCGAAGGTCTGAGGTAAACCACTCACACTTCATCGGAGAGGCTATGGTGTTGATGTAGAAACCCTCCGTGATCGATGCCTCTTCCGGCGGAGCTCCGGAACAGGCCCCAAGATGGGATCTCGTGGGTACAGAAGGGTGCGGCGGTGGAATTAGGTTTTTGGCTCCGTATCTGATCGTTTGGGGGTACGTAGGTATATATAGGAGGAAGGAGTACGTCGATGGAGCAACATGGGGCCCACGAGGGTGGAGGGCGCGCCTGGGGGGTATGCGCACCCCCCTACCTCGTGGCTTCCTGGAAGCTTCCTTGACGTAGGGTCCAAGTCTCCTAGATCATGTTCGTTCCGAAAATCACGTTCCCGAAGGTTTCATTCCGTTTGGACTCCGTTTGATATTCTTTTTCTGCGAAACTCTGAAATAGGCAAAAAACAGCAATTCTGGGCTGGCCTCCGGTTAATAGGTTAGTCCCAAAAATAATATAAACGTGTATAATAAAGCCCAATAATGTCCAAAACAAAAGATAATAAGGCATGGAGCAATCAAAAATTATAGATACGTTGGAGACGTATCAAGCATCCCCAAGCTTAATTCCTGCTCGTCCTCGAGTAGGTAAATGATAAAAACAGAATTTTTGATGTGGAATGCTACTTGGCATAATTTCAACGTAATTCTTCTTAATTGTGGTATGAATATTCAGATCCGAAAGATTCAAGATAAAAGTTCAATATTGACATAAAAATAATAATACTTCAAGCATACTAACTAAGCAATTGTGTCCTCTCAAAATAACATGGCCAAAGAAAGTTTATCCCTACAAAATCATATAGTTTGGTCATGTTCCATTTTTGTCACATAAGAATGCTCTCATCATGCACAACCCCGAGGACAAGCCAAGCAATTGTTTCATACTTTAGTAATCTCAAACTTTATAAACCTTCACGCAATACATGAGCGTGAGCCATGGATATAGCACTATGGGTGGAATAGAGTATAATGATGGGGGTTATGTGGAGAAGACAAAAAAGGAGAAAGTCTCACATCAACGAGGCTAATCAATGAGCTATGGAGATGCCCATCGATTGATGTTAATGCAAGGAGTCGGGATCTCCATGCAACGGATGCACTAGAGCAATAAATATATGAAAGCTCAACAAAAGAAACTAAGTGAGTGTGCATCCAACTCGCTTGCTCACGAAGACCTAGGGCATTTTGAGGAAGCCCATCATTGGAATATACAAGCCAAGTTCAATAATGAAAAATTCCCACTAGTATATGAAAGTGATATCATAAGAGACTCTCTATCATGAAGATCATGGTGCTACTTTGAAGCACAAGTGTGGAAAAAGGATAGTAGCATTGTCCCTTTTTATTTCTCTTTTTTGGGCCTTCTTTTTTTTGGCCTTTCTTTTTTTTTGGGGACAATGCTCTATAAAATGATGATCATCACACTTCTATTTATTTACAACTCAATGCTTACAACTCGATACTAGAACAAGGTATGACTCTATATGAATGCCTCCGGCGGTGTACCGGGATATGCAATGAACCAAGAGTGACATGTATGAAAGAATTATGAACGGTGGCTTTGCCACAAATACTATGTCAACTACATGATCATGCAAAGCAATATGACAATGATGAACGTGTCATGATAAACGGGATGGTGGAAAGTTGCATGGCAATATATCTCGGAATGGCTATGGAAATGCCATAATAGGTAGGTATGGTGGCTGTTTTGAGGAAGATATAAGGAGGTTTATGTGTGAAAGAGCGTATCATATCACGGGGTTTGGATGCACCGGCGAAGTTTGCACCAACTCTCAATGTGAGAAAGGGCAATGCACGGTATCGAAGAGGCTAGCAATGATGGAAAGGTGAGAGTACGTATAATCCATGGACTCAACATTAGTCATAAAGAACTCACATACTTATTGCAAAAATCTACAAGTCATCAAAAACCAAGCACTATGCGCATGCTCCTAGGGGAATAGATTGGTAGGAAAAGACCATCGCTCGTCCCCGACCACCACTCATAAGGAGGACAATCAAAGAACACCTCATGTTTCAAATTTGTTACACAACGTTTACCATACGTGCATGCTACGGGACTTGCAAACTTCAACACAAGTATTTCTCAAATTCGCAACTACTCAACTAGCACAACTTTAATATAACTACATCCATGTCTCAAAACAATCATCAAGCATCAAACTTCTCTTAGTATTCAACACACTCATAAGAAAGTTTTTACTATTCTTGAATACCTAGCATATTAGATTATTTAAGCAAATTACCATGCTATTTAAGACTCTCAAAATAATCTAAGTGAAGCATGAGAGATCAAAAGTTTCTATAAAACAAATCCACCACCATGCTCTAAAAGATATAAGTGAAGTACTAGAGCAAAAACTATATAACTCAAAAGATATAAGTGAAGCACATAGAGTATTCTAATAATTTCCGAATCATGTGTGTCTCTCTCAAAAGGTGTGTACAGCAAGGATGTTGTGGTAAACTAAAAATCAAAGACTCAAATCATACAAGACGCTCCAAGCAAAACACATATCATGTGGTGAATAAAAATATAGCTCCAAGTAAAGTTACCGATGGAAGTAGACGAAAGAGGGGATGCCTTCCGGGGTATCCCCAAGCTTTGGCTTTTTGGTGTCCTTAGATTATCTTGGGGGTGCCATGGGCATCCCCAAGCTTAGGCTCTTGCCACTCCTTGTTCCATAATCCATCAAATCTTTCACCAAAAACTTGAAAACTTCACAACACAGAACTTAACAGAAAATCTCGTGAGCTCCGTTAGCGAAAGAAAACAAAAGACCACTTCAAGGTACTGTAATGAACTCATTCTTTATTTATATTGGTGTTAAAACTACTGTATTCCAACTTCTCTATGGTTTATAAACTATTTTATTAGCCATAGATTCATCAAAATAAGCAAACAACACACGAAAAACAGAATCTGTCAAAAAAAGAAACAGTCTGTAGTAATCTGTAACTAAGGCAAACTTCTGGAACTCCAAAAAATCAGAAAAAATAGGAAGACCTAGACAATTTGTTTATTGATCAGCAGCAATTGGAATCAATATTTTATCACGTTCTGGTGATTTTTAACAATTATTTTCGTGAACAGAAAGTTTCTCGAATTTTCAGGAAGATCAAATAACTATCATCCAAGAAGATCCTATAGGTTTAACTTGGCACAAACACTAATTAAAACATAAAAACACATCTAACCAGAGGCTAGATCAAAAATTTATTGAATAACAGCAAGGAAAAATATTGGGTTGTCTCCCAACAAGCGCTTTTCTTTAAAGCCTTTTAGCTAGGCATTGATAATTTTAATGATGTTCACATGAAAGACAAGAATTGAAGCACAAAGAGAGCATCATAAAACACGTGACAAACACATCTAAGTCTAACATACTTACTATGCATAGGCATCTTATAGAAAAACAAATTATCATTGCAAGCAAAAACTAGTATATGCAAGGAAGCGGAAAAGAACAATAGCAATCTCAACATAACGAGAGGTAATTTAGTAACATGAAAATTTCTATAACCATATTTTCCTCTCTCATAATAATTACATGTAGGATCATAAGAAAATTCAACAATATAGCTATCACATAACATATTCTCAACACGATCCACATGCATGCGAAGTTGACACTCTTCCAAAATAGTGGGATTATCATTAACTAAAGTCATGATTTCTCCAAGCCCACTTTTATCAAAAAAATCATAAGATTGAATATTATCCAAATATGTGGGATCTAAAGTTGACACTCTTCCAAACCCACTTTCAATATTATTGCAAACACTATTATCAATCTTATATTCATCATGGGGCTTAAATAAATTTTCAAGATCATAAGAAGAATCTCCCCAATCATGATTATTGCAACAGGTAGTGGACATAGCAAAACTAGCATCCCCAAGCTTAGGGTTTTGCATATTATTAGCATAATTTACATCAATAGAATTTATGATAAAATCATTGCAGTCATGCTTTTTATTCAAAGATCTATCGTGAATCACTTCATAAAGCACTTCATCACAATTTTCAGATTCACGGATTTCAAGCAAAACCTTATAAAGATAATCTAGTGCATCCAAATCACTAAGAATTGGTTCATCATAATTGGATCTCTTAAAAAGATTGGCAAGCGGATGAGGATCCATAGATATTAGCTTCTCTATTTAGGAATAAATACTCAACTATTTCAACCAAACGAGCAAACGAGCCAAGTATGACATCAAGGCAAACGAAAAGACAAACGGAAAAAGGGCGAATAAAACGGCAAAGGTGAAGTGGGGGAGAGGAAAACGAGAGGCAAATGGCAAATAATGTAATGCGGGAGATAAGGGTTTGTGATGGGTACTTGGTATGTTGACTTTTGCGAAGACCTCCCCGGCAACGGCGCCAGAAATGGCTCGTTGTCGGGAGTCCAAATCTTGACTTGACTTCGCATAAGCCTCCCCGGCAACGGCGCCAGAAATCCTTCTTGCTACCTCTTGAGCACTGCGTTGGTTTTCCCTTGAAGAGGAAAGGGTGATGCAGCAAAGTAGCGTAAGTATTTCCCTCAGTATTGAGAACCAAGGTATCAATCCAGTAGGAGGCTATGCGCGAGTCCCTCGCACCTACAAAAACAAATAAATCCTCGCAACCAACGCGATAAGGGGTTGTCAATCCCTACACGGTCACTTACAAGAGTGAGATCTGATAGATATGATAAGATAATATTTTTGATATTTTTATGATAAAGATGCAAAGTAAAATAAAAGCAACGGAAATAACTAAGTGTTGGAAGATTAATATGATGGAAGATAGACCCGGGGGCCATAGGTTTCACTAGTGGCTTCTCTCAAGAGCATAAGTATTTTACGGTGGGTGAACAAATTACTGTTGAGCAATTGACAGAATTGAGCATAGTTATGAGAATATCTAGGAATGATCATGTATATAGGCATCACGTCCGAGACAAGTAGACCGACTCCTGCCTGCATCTACTACTATTACTCCACACAGCGACCGCTATCCAGCATGCATCTAGAGTATTAAGTTCATAAGAACAGAGTAACGCCTTAAGCAAGATGACATGATGTAGAGGGATAAATTCATGCAATATGATAAAAAAACCATCTTGTTATCCTTGATGGCAACAATACAATACGTGCCTTGCTGCCCCTACTGTCACTGGGAAAGGACACCGCAAGATTGAACCCAAAGCTAAGCACTTCTCCCATTGCAAGAAAGATCAATCTAGTAGGCCAAACCAAACTGATAATTCGAAAAGACTTGCAAAAATAACCAATCATACATAAAATAATTCAGAGAAGATTCAAATATTGTTCATAGATAAACTTGATCATAAATGCACAATTCATGGGTCTCAACAAACACACCGCAAAAGAAGATTACATCGAATAGATCTCCACGAGAGAGGGGGAGAACATTGTATTGAGATCCAAAAAGAGGGAAGAAGCCATCTAGCTAATAACTATGGAGCCGAAGGTCTGAGGTAAACTACTCACACTTCATCGGAGAGGCTATGGTGTTGATGTAGAAGCCCTCCGTGATCGATGCCTCTTCCGGCGGAGATCCGGAACAGGCCCCAAGATGGGATCTCGTGGGTACAGAAGGGTGCGGCGGTGGAATTAGGTTTTTGGCTCCGTATCTGATCATTTGGGGGTACGTAGGTATATATAGGAGGAAGGAGTACGTCGGTGGAGCAACCTGGGGCCCACGAGGGTGGAGGGCGCGCCTGGGGGGTAGGCGCGCCCCCCAACCTCGTGTCTTCCTGGAAGCTTCCTTGACGTAGGGTCCAAGTCTCCTGGATCATGTTCGTTCCGAAAATCACGTTCCCGAAGGTTTCATTCCGTTTGGACTCCGTTTGATATTCTTTTTCTGCGAAACTCTGAAATAGGCAAAAAACAGCAATTCTGGGCTGGGCCTCCGATTAATAGGTTAGTCCCAAAAATAATATAAAAGTGTATAATAAAGCCCAATAATGTCCAAAACAGAAGATAATAAAGCATGGAGCAATCAAAAATTATAGATACGTTGGAGACGTATCAACACACACCCCTCACAAACCGGAGCAACTCACTAGAGGGCTCGTGGTTCCGAGACGGAACAATGCATGTTTGATGACGAACGGGAGATAGCTTCCTCTTACGGCCTTCAATTTTTTTCTATGTTTAACATGCACTACTACTACTGTAATATGAAATTTTGGAAAATTCTAGGGGTCATTTGACATTCTAAAGATATTTAAGTGATTTTCTAGCCATTTAATGGCCGTAATTCAAATTTGAACTACATCTACATGCAACGGCTAACCATAACGGTTTGAAAAATCATATTTGTGTACTTGTGTGCAAGTTAATTCCATGTGCAGTAAATTAGAAGGAATTTTCAAACATATTTGTCTCACGACATGGACACATGCATATGTATGCATGGAGTGACATGGCATTTTAATTCCAAAAAATTTAAAAAATATCAAAAACACGTGAAACCTTGGTTGATGTAATGTCATGCCACCAAGATGATGTGGTAAAAAAAATTGGCATGTTTGACGAAAGTTTGGACACACACCCCTCACAAACCGGAGCAACTCACTAGAAGGCTCGTGGTTCCGAGAGGGAACAATGCATGTTTGATGACAAACGGGAGATAGCTTTCTTTTACGGCCTTCAATTTTCTCTACGTCTAACGTGCACTACTCAATTGTAATGTGAAATTTTGGAAAATTTTAGGGGCATTTAACCTTTTAAAGATATTTAAGTGATTTTCTAGCCATTTAATGACCGTAATTCAAATTTGAACTACATCTACATGTAACGCTGAACCATAACGGTTTGAAAAATCATATTTGTGTACTTGTGTGCGAGTTAATTCCATGTGCAATAAATTAGAAGGAATTTTCAAACATATTTGTCTCATGACATGGACACATGCATATGTATGCATGGAGTGACATGGCATTTTAATTCCAAAAAATTTAAAAAATATCAGAAACACGTGAAACCTTTGTTGATGTAATGTCATGCCACCAAGATGATGTGGTAAAAAAATTGGCATGTGTGACAAAAGTTTGGACACACACCCCTCACAAACCGGAGCAACTCACTAGAAGGCTCGTGGTTCCGAGAGGGAACAATGCATGTTTGATGACGAACAGGAGATAGCTTCCTCTTACGGCCTTCAAAATTTATTCTACGTTTAACATGCACTACTACAACTGTACTGTGAAATTTTGGAAAATTCTAGCGGTCATTTGACCTTTTAAAGACACTTAAGTGATTTTCTAGCCATTTAATGACCGTAATTCAAATTTGAACTGCATCTACATGCAACGCCTAACCATAACGGTTTGAAAAATCATGTTTGTGTACTTATGTGCGAGTTAATTCCATGTGCAGTAGATTAGAAGGAATTTTCAAACATATTGGTCTCACGACATGGGCACATGCATGGAGTGCCATGGCATTTTAATTCCAAAAAAGGAAAAAATGATAAGAAGAACATGAAACCTTGCTTGATTTAATGTCATGCCACCAAGATGATGTGGTAAAAAATTGGCTTGTTTGACAAAAGTTTGGACACACACCCCTCACAAACCGGAGTAACTCACTAGAAGGTTCGTGGTTTCGAGAGGGAAGAATGCATGTTTGATGACAAATGGGAGATAGCTTCCTATTACGGCCTTCAAATTTTTTTCTACGTTCAACATGCACTAATACAACTGTCATGTGAAAATTTAGAAAATTTCAGTGGTCATTTGACCTTTTAAAGACATTTAAGAGATTTTCTAGCCATTTAATGACCGTAATTCAAATTTGAACTACATCTACATGCAACGCTTAACCATAACGGTTTGAAAAATCATATTTTTGTGTACTTGTGTGAGAGTTAAAAAATCATCAGACGATGTAAATATCTGGTGTTCAAAAAAGAAAATGTAAAGATCTGGCAAGACAACCGGTCCCCACACAATTGGCACTCTATCTCGCGGATCTAGGTTTGGTAGGTGAGTGGCGGGGATCATTAATCAAACACGGTTCTGTATTGGAAACCGTCAGCTATTATGTTCACACACGGATTTTGCTATGGGTATCGTGTGTAATTCAAACTACAGTACTCGTAAATTCCGGCGACCGGCATGTGTATTGTCCCCGTCGATCTAGATTTCGGCCGCCAATAAATACTACATTGCTCAAGTCGTCCCGCCAGCATTCTCATCTACATCCTCCCCTCGCTCGCCCTCTCTCTCTCTCAAATACAATTTTTGTTTGTGGAAGTCGCTGCCGCCGGCTGAGAAAGCCAGGCAAGTGGCGTTCAAGAAGGAGATGGCGGAGGAGGAAGCCAGGTACCAGGCGACCTGTGAAGCCCGTGATGCGGCCTGGAAAAAGGAGGCAGCGGAGCTTTGGGGGCGGGCGCGTCGTCGTGCCGAGGAGGTCTACGAAGACGGGTACTAAGCGAGGAAGGTCAGAGGCACTGGACACCTCGTCGCTGCGTGAGCGTGCCACCGACGAGGAGCTCCGGTAGGCGCCCAACGAAATGGCAAGATTGTTAGCGCACATCCGCCAGCAAGACGTAGATCGGTACATCAAGCGCTGCGAGGCGGAGGAGGCGGAGTACTACATCCGCACTGGGAAGACGCCGCGCACCAGGGAGCTGCTGGCGAGGGGCTGCCGGAATACTGACCCCAGGAGGGATTATTAGTTTTAGTATTGTTCGTTTTCAATTTTATGCATTGTACCTAGTAGTTAAGTATCATCACATATATGTGGTGATATTATTTATATATATATATATATATATATTCTGTGATGAACTAATGAATAATTAATATATATATATATATATATATTATGAATTCCATTTTTCTATCTGTTTTTGTACACTAATTTGAATCTAGGTGTTATCATCCACATATACAGAATGAAAAGCATATATACACACATTGAAACAGAACATATAAGAACGGAAAACAGAGTACACGCATTGAAAAACAGAGGAATAAATAGAGTAATACTATGATTGATGTGAATACATAGCTATCCACGTCGAAATGACTCAACAAAATAAAACGCAATGAGACCATGACCAGCAGCCCTTGCCTACGGTAGCTCTTGGTTGTGCCTGAACTCGTGCAGGCGTTCGTTCAAGCGGTCGACACGCTCGCGGTACATCTGGAGCGCGATCTCGGGCTCCAAGTTGGCTATTTCATCGGAGATCACCAGCTCGAGGATGTGACGGCCATGTTCCTCTACTGCGCTGGGCCAAGGAGGCGATCGAGCCTACGGACCAGCGTGTTGGCATCCAGCGGGCCGCGGACAAGGCAAACGGCGGCATCCATGCAAACGGCGCGGCGGGCGTCCGGTGCAAGTACGGCGCGGCCGGCCTCTGGCGCAAGTACGGTGCTGAGGGCCTCTGCCCACTCCTGGCGAGGAATGGGGGTACTGACGGGACGTGTACCCAGCTGCGACGCCGTGTCGACAGTAGGCAAGCGCCGATGGATCCGCTCTTGCTGTGCGGCGCGCCGCGCCTCTTGCTCTGCGGCGCTCCAACGGTCTTGCCACGCGGCGAGCTGCAGCCTATCGACGCGGACGCGCCTAGCTTGCTCTGCGGCGCGCCATCGATCACGTTGTGCGATGAGCTGCAGCCTGTCTGCACTGACATACCTATCTTGATCCGCGGCGCTCAAGCGCCATGCGTGGAAGGTCTGCTCAACCCTGGCGATGACGCGCATCACGGCGTCGTCCATCGCGTTGCCGGGAGCGCCTCGGCCTCGACGGGCCGTGGCGCCTGCTCATTTTCCTCGTTGACGAGGCTGATGGCAGAGGCTGCGCTTTGGTGGGTTGGCGTGATTGGAAAAGGTGGATGTGCTACAGGTTGCGCTTGTCGTCTCCGTGCATCGCTCGCCGCCTAGGTTTATGCACAATATCGCTGGGTGGCGGGAAACAGGTGAGGAAATGGCGGGAAACGGTGGCGTGTTTATAAAACGCCATCAATTAATGGAAATTTAGCATAGAAGGAACATCGAGCTAGCACAAGAAGTAGATGATGATCAAATGAACACGGACCACACTAGGGAACCCGTCGGTGATGAATTCGTCAATCGCAAACTGTTGAACACTAGCAAGCGTTTTCCCACAACACACACGGCTTATTCCATCACAAACAGGTCGGATGGATCAACTGTATGCCACGTATCGCACATTGTCAAAAAGTAATGTGGTAGACCTTCTTTAACATGTGTTAAAAAAACAAGGACCTCGAGGTTAAATTAACTCATGGGATGGATCATCCAGGTCAAAGGTAATTTAATTTGACCAGGATGACCCATCCCATCAGTTAATTTAACATCAAGACAACTTCCCATCCAATCACCCATCTAATGGCTGCTCCAGCCTGAGCACGCTTAACTTAAGAGTTCTCTTAGATGAGCTACTGGTGGAACAGCTAGTCCTTGCTGATATAGAATGCCTCTTCGCATCCTTATGGCCAATAGATGTTGTGTAGACAGAGCATATCACATACGTCTTATTAGAAGCAATTGTCTCTGTTATTATCGGTCTTCGCACACATTTCTCATTACAGACCTGTTTGCCGCGTATCACACACATCTTGATATATTGAACCGTTTATGTTCTCTTGTCTCAACGCAAACAGTTCATCCGAGTGAACCGCATGCCGTATATCGCACATACCTTGATCTGGCTGACCATTTCTTTTGTGTTGCCTAATCACAAACAGTTCATCCGAGTGAACCATAAGCCGTATATCGCACACGCCTTCATCTGGCTGCCCGTTTCTTTTGTTCTGCCACATCACAAACAGTTAATTGTACTGAACCATATGCCCAGTATCGCACACGCAACTAAAATCTGAACCATGTTTGATGCATCCTCCATCGCAAACATTTTGCACCTTTTTTGATGGTTTTTTTACACCACCGTTTGTGATTAATACATCACACACAGTTTCGGCGAAGGGTCTCTGATCGTAGTGTCGCGTTAGCAGCAACCTGCAGTTGTGATCTATTTGCTGTGGGCTTTGAAAAATAGACTCATGTATTGCCTTCCTTCGCGCATACCAGATGGACCAAAGAGTGACAACTAGCCTTGTGAACTGGTCGTCGCTGAGATTTTCATGAAGCTAAAACAACCAGTTTTTTGCAAACGGCTCATGATTTTCAGTAATGCTCTCCACTAAATCCTCGTCTGACAATGCCCACACGCATCTGGCCATAGTGCATCCCATGAATGCATGGCGCCATGAATCTTCACCACCACATAGTGCACACGCATCGGCTGGGGACATGTTTCTCTTCTTAAGAACATCAGTGGTCGGCAATGAGTGTCTTTGCTAACCTCCAAAGGAAAACCTTGACCTTGGCTGGCACTATGATATTCCATAGAGTAGACCATGCCTTCTCCTTCCTGGCATTATTTGATGAAGCACCTTGGCTTTCGAGCCAGTTCTCACGACCAGTTTTCATTTGCACAAAAAATTGTATGCCGAGCTCACCGAAAACCTCCCGTTCTTGTCCAGAAACCAGGACAAAAAATCCTCAATATTTCTTGTACACACTTGAATTCAAAGGATCTCATCAGCGTCGATATGCAGAAATAAACTCCTAATGAGTTCTTCATTCCATGTTCCCATAGCTGGTTGTAAGAGGTCATCTACCCTCTGTGGTGGGTCCGCTACAAGAGACAGGATCGGTCTCCTCGATGATTGCTTTGGAATCCAGTTATCGAGCCAGATATTAGTGGTTTGGCCATTGCCAATTCTCTTGATAACACCTTGTTTTAATAGATCCCTCCCATCAAGTATCGCTCGCCACACCTGCGATGGTTGGGGTCCCAGTTCCGCTATGAATATGGTACCATTAGGGAAATACACCGCCTTTAGAATTCTAGCACTCAAAGGATTAGGCTCTTGCAGAATTCTCCATGTCTGTCTCGCAAGAAGTGCCAGGTTAAAGATCTCAAGGTCTCAAAACCCCATTCCACCCAAGTATTTGGGTTTAGTCATGACCTCCCAAGAAACCCAGGGCGGCTTGCTCCGGCCTTCTTTACAGCCCCACCAAAATTTCCTAATTATTGAGTTCAAATGTTCACAAAGGCCTCTGGGCAGTTTGAAATAGGACATCGAGTACACCGGTATTACCTGGGCCACTGCTTTGATAAGGACATCTTTGCCTCTAGCTGAGAGCAATTTGTCCATCCATCCTTTAACTTTCTCCCAAACTCGGTCACTCAGATATTTGAAAGTTCCCCTTTTGGACTATCCCACCTCGTGGGCATACCCAAATATTTATCTGACAAAGACTCATTAGGGACATGCAAGTGTCCTTTCACTGCAGCACGAACAATATGAGGACACCCCTTGCTAAAAAATATCGAAGATTTGTCTCTATTAATTCTCTGACCTTAGGCCAAGCAATAGGTATCTAGTAGGTTTGAAACTTCCTCTACTGCATTAACACTCGCCCTGAAAAACAGCAGACTATCATCCGTGAATAAAAGGTGATTCACTACCGGAGCTGATGGGGGCACCTTAATTCCACTAAGCTGGGATGACTGAATCTGTGATTTTAAGAGGTACAAAAGGCCCTCCGCCGCAATCAAGAAGAGATATGGAGAGATAGGATCTCCCTGTCGTATACCTCGTGTGGGTTTAAACTCTTCCAGTTTAGTGCCATTAAAGAGAACTGAGAAAGATACTGAGCTCACCAAATGCATAACAGTGGTGATCCAGGGATGAGCAAAACCCAGCTTCTCCATAATGGTCTTCAGATAACTCCACTCGACCCTGTCGTAAGCCTTCATCATGTCGAGTTTCAATGAGGCATAACTATTATTCTTTGACCTGCTCTTCTTCATAAAATGCAGGCACTCGTAAGTTGATATAATATTATCTGTGGTTAGCCTTCCTGGGACAAAAGCCGACTGCTCCTCATATATGATCTCGGGAAGAATCTGCTTCAGGCGATTTGCTAGAACCTTCGACGCAATCTTATAAAACACATTACATAAACTGATTGGTCGAAATTGAGTAAGGAGTGTAGGATTGGTCACCTTAGGAATCAGCACAATAATGGTGTTGTTGATGCATGCTGCACTATCCTCTCCCCGCACAATCCCTAGCACCCCCTTTGTTACTGTATGGCCGCAAACATCCCAATGATGTTGGAAAAAATGCGTCGGGAAACCGTCGGGCCCTGGGGCTTTTGTGGGAAACATTTGAAATAACGCCCTCTTGACTTCATCATCGCTATACGGAGCCATGAGCGTCACGTTCATCTCACTCTTGACTTTGGTCGGGACATGTTGAAGCACATCAGACACCCCCTGGACCCCTTCAGATGTATATAGAGTTTTGTAAAAATCCAGTGCTAGCGCCTGCATCTCAGTCAGATCCTCTGTCATCTGGCCATCGGGTCGTTGCAAAGCTTTTATTAGATTCCTTTTCCTCCGCATAGACGCCCTGATATGGAAGAACCGAGTATTCTTGTCCCCCTCCGATAGCCACTCCACCCTCGAACATTGGCGCCACATCAATTCTTCTCGTAAATATAGCTTTATAAGCTTGTCATTAATCTTTATTTCGGCATGAGTAGGAGCCATGCGCAAGGGGTCCCTTTGTAGATTGTCAAGCTCTCTTTTAAGCCTTTTTATTTCACCCCTCACACTTTCAAAAGTAGACGTGCTCCAATCACCTAGGTTTGAAGCTAAATCAGCCAACTTCTTGCGAATTTTCACAATGGTAGGATTCTCGCTGTCTATATTCCATGCCGATCGCACCGCCCTTTTAATATCTGCGTGCGTGTCCCACATCACTTCATACTGAAACTGCTTCTCCCGCCTCTGGTTGTCCGCTGGAACAAGCCTCAAAAGGATGGGAGAGTGATCAGATGTGGCTGCTGTAAGATGCTCTAGCGCGGCCAACGGGAACTGGGCACACCATTCTGCCGACCCAAGCGCCCTCGAGTAGAAGGGTGGTGCAGGTTGGCGGGCAACCTCCTTTTGCCATTTTAGGCCAGCCCTAGCACGGGCCGGGACGCCCACTATATTTTTTTCTTTTATTCTGTTTCAGTTTTTTCTTCTTAAAATAATTTGAGATTTCAACGGAACTTCAAATATATCATTAACTTTTGAAAAATTGTTAAAAAAATCCAAAATTCTTCGTGCACTGGAAAAATGTTCGTGATTTTGAAAATATGTTCACATATTCAGATAAATGTCATGATTTTTGGGTTTTCTTTTCCTGAAATAAAAAATGTTCATGAATTTGAAAAAAAATGTTCGCTTATTCGAAAAAACAATCATGAATTGAGAAACAATGTTCATGAATTTTTGAAACTGTAAACAAAAATAAAAAGTGTTCATGAATTACAACAAAAGTTCATCGATTCAAAACATGTTCACTGATTTTAAAAACATTCATGCATTTCAGAAAATGTTCATCAAAACAAAAAAATGTTTCACAAATTTCACAAATTGTTTCCAAATTTCAAAAAAAATTGCCGATTCGAAAAATGTTCATGAATTTTAAAAAATGTTCACGATCTAAAAAAAGATCGCAAATTTGTAAAATTTGTTCATGAGTTACAAAAATGTCCACAAACTGCAAAGATGTTCGCAAAAAATAAAAATAAGGAGAAAAGGAAAGAAAAGAAATAAAAAGGAAAAGGGAAAAATAAAAAGGGAAAGGAAACGTAAAATAAAAATGAAAAGGAAAAATTAATAAGAAAGAAAAAGGAAGGAAAAACGATGGGAAATAAACACTAAAATGGGCAGGCCCAAACTTCAAACACAAAAATGAATGGATAATATTTATATGATATGGATGCTTTAATTTATTTATTTTAGATTTCTATTTTATAAATTGCTACGGATGCATAAGTTTGAGAGGATATGTGTGAATACTATTGAAGATGAGAGGATATTCTAGAAATGTGTAAGAACTCAACTACAGAACAAGGACGGCCAGTGAAAATACCTCAGCTTCTTGTTGCTCTAGAATTCAAGTTCAATTTCACGGAGAATGACGTACCATTATACTTTATGTTTTGCCGAGCCCTGCTGTGGTCTCTGGTTTGATAGTTGTACTTGCTAAAAATCGACTCCAAGCAGCATCCCAGTCTTGATATTTGCCCTTTTGGGAGACGATTTGGGATAAGCAAGTCAACCATGTCCTAAAGAAGTAGTAGCAGTGGATGCTTATAAAGGAAGACACAAGCATAAGAGAAAAGTTCTATGGAGCGGGCAAATCCATATATTGGAAGGTGTAGGTCACTCACTCGTGTAAACAAAACGAAAATAGCTCATTTGCAATGCCACTGTCCAAACCGACCACATGATTTAGATCACGGCCTTTTCACACAAAACCTCCGATATATCATAAAAAAGGTTTTACAGTATGGGAATTGGTCTGAATAGTCCCTCCAATTTGAAGTGATCAAGTTGCCATTGGTACCAGCAGCATGGAATTGGTACTACCACCTGCTCTGGCTATAGCTGAGCTCTCCAGTTCTTCTCCATGGGTGATCAATGGACGCCGGAGGCCATTCAAGTATGCTAGCTTCCTATTAGAGAACTACAGGAGCTTTGTCTGGCCATGAATGGATGCATCTGCTGAGGAGATATGGTGCTTTGGAAGGTCATCAGTCTACAAAATACGGGTTGCTTTATGTTTCTAAATTATCCTCACATAAGTTGACATGTCAAATGCATTGCTGAGTGCTGACCTTTGTTGGAGGACATGGCAGCTTCGCTAACAAGGTCACGGAAGTTTTGTAAGACAAGAGGAGGATGTCAAAATGGGTTTGGAGGCGAGATTGAGCTGGGGCAAGGCACGTTCCAGAGAGCACATCTTTACACATGAGGTGAAAAACGAGCATACGTTTTTTGTCACCACTCGAGTGATTGCAATAGATGTATATTTTTTTCTATGAAAAGTGTCATTTCGTGGCAACGCAAACACTCAAACAGTCTCAGTAATAACAAAGAAAAGAAAGTTCTACGTGCGCAAAGCTTGTATAGTCAATAATTTTACGGAATGCATTGTTTACATTGAACAACCTAGAGGTGAAACGAAAGGCTTACTTCTTTGTGCCAAAACTGCCACAAATTTAATTTCTCACAGATTCACTCGTGGAGGTCCATTTCTTCTAGAGAAAACACAAAGCTTGTACCCCCAATGCATTGACGATAGGAAATAATAAATTTACAAGGCTAAAAGTAGTATAACATTACAACTGAACTGAAAGTAGGAGTAAATCATGGTTACTCCAGTCTATATCGAGGCACTGGTCCTCCTAACTTGAAGGGTATCGCTAGCATCTCCCTTGGACTGAAAAATTCCTTTACATGTCCGTTCCATCCACACCTCTCGCGGAAGAATTCCTCTTGGTGGCCCTCCTTCCCACACCCAAGCTCCACATCGCTTGGATGCAAAATCTTGGATTCATCTGGACACAATGTGCAACTGCTTCTAAAGGGGCAAAACGGTTTTTCTGGAGAGGGAGGCGCGGGGGCGGGGGGTCAGCTAGGATCAACCGGGTTGTGTAACATGAACATTAATATTACCACACATATCTGCGTACCTAAGATGGTGCATGTTTCGATGATTATTGTGCTGGAACACCGGACATAGCGTAGCTCGGCGAAGAAGCTCTGCTCGTCGCCGTCATCCTTTAGGCAGGCCAAGAAGTTGAGGTGGTACCAGAGATCTTCCCTGAAGCCAACACAGGCTGCCTTCGCCTCGGTGGTGGGCTGATCAGGGCACCGGAACTCAGCACCCTGCACACATAGACACACACACACATATTATTACAAGCATAACCAAGTAAAACAGGACATGTATGCGCTGCAAGAATCGAGATGGATGAAACACTAGCCGGAATTGTACCGGGTGGCTGGAGTTGTAATGTCGGAGGGCCCAGCGCGCGAGATTGCGAATGTGGTAGGCGTCGAATTCTCTGTCATCAAACAGAAAAATCAGGGATCGTTTCATTGATTCAACACAACCAATCAAAGCAAAGAAGTAAAATTTGCATACTCTGGTGTGCGCGGGCCGGGGCGACCCATGTTCTTCAGTCGACGCATGTTGAAGGGAGTGGCATCCAATCCAGCTGCAACTGCCCACTCTCTTGGGATTGCACGCCCGTCGTTACCCGGGAAAGAGAACCAGCCCCCCATGGTGGAGTCGGTTGATCCACCTGCTGCCTTCCTGTGCGTCGTCGGTCGGTGCCGAGATCAATGTAAAAAATAGTGTGGCCCTTCTCCAAATGCTATATCGGTTATAGCATCCTATATTCAAAATAGCGTTGTGAAAAAAAATATGACAAATATATCCCAGAAATTAAGGAGTTCAACATCTAAAATTTGTAGTTACAAGGAGATCAGTCTATTGCTCTAAGCACTGGTTAAACTACAGGAAAAACAGGGGAAACAGGACACGTACACTCAATGGTTAAATTACATGCAATGGTTAAACTAGGGCATGACCTGCAATGGTTAAACTACATCAAAATTTGTAGTTGTACCATGCAATAAACTAAAGGAAACAAACTTGCATCCAAAAAGGGAAGGAAACTAAAGGAAAAGCTACTAGAATGATATTGCATAAACAATCTTGCATAAACCTCCTTAGCTAGTATTATGTTCGGATGGCATGATGCTCCAAAGCAGAGAAGGAAACAAACTTGCATAAAGCACCAAACCATGTTCTACTTCAATCAAGAGAAGGAAACAGACTTCCATAAGGTGAGATATTACAGTAGATTATCCATGGCAGGAGCTCTATTTTGCAGTAAATTGTCTATAGGGAGGTTAAAACGCCGAAATAGCATGCTATTTTTATCGTTGTCAAGATCGATCGCCTAACCAATGGGATCTGTAGATATACATATAGAGAGAGGTACTTCCTAATCGATCGGCAACTCCTAATCGAACTCCTAATCGGATGATTGTTTCTCCTAGTGAGACGGATTGATTTAACAACAAGGGGAACTGATGATGGGAGTACCTCGAAAGGAGGGAGACGGTAGCAGGACAGCCCTGGCGCGATGTTCTGGGAGTCGACGAAGAAGGGGAACGGCGATGGCGGCGGCGGCGGCGACGCGCGTCCCCAGAGTTGGTGGGTGGGAGGAGATTGAGGGGCGGCGGCGGCGGCGACGCTAAGGTACGGCACGGCGGGATCCGCCAGGGGTGGAAGGGGAAGAGTAAACAAAGGGAGAAGACGTGGGGAAATACGAAGGAGAACCTGCTCACGCCACCCCCTAAATCTCACCATTCAAGGTTCATCCAAAGCCGTCAGTAAAATTACGACAACCAACCCGTATATCATTAGTATTTCGCATTTAAGTTGGTTCTGCTCACGTCAGCATTAAATGATGAATCCTGCGCTTATCTGAAATCTCCTGCCAACCCACCACGCATATATAGTTAATGCCTCAATCAACCTCTCCTGATTAATAGCCAGATTAACTACTGAACAGCCAGATTAATAACACATATCATATGCAAATGTTGATTTGTCGGCTTGTTTTTCTCTAATTGAGGATCAGACGACTAATTAATCCAAAATACTTTCACTTTGGTTTCTAAACCGGATTTTTAAGCCAAAACTAATTAATCACTTCATTTTTCTCGAATTAAGGACCATACGCCTAATTACATCTGAAATACTTTCACTTCATCTTTTGAACCAAAACATTTTTGAGCCTAAATACATGCACCAATTAAGCGCCTCCTTTTTGCTCTAATTAAGGATCGGACGACTAATACATCTGAAGTACTTCGACTTTTTTTGGAACCGGAACATTTTTTAGCCGAAATACTTGCACTGGTTAATCGCCTCATCTTTATCTAATTAAGAAATAGGTGACTAATACATTCGAAATGCGTTTACTTTGCTTTTTGAACCAAAACATTTTTTAGCCCAAACACCTGCACTAATTAATCATCTCATTTTTGGTGTAATTAAGGTTCAGACGGCTAACACATCCGAAACTTTCACTTTGCTTTTGAAATGAAATGTTTTTGGGCCGGAATACTTACACTAATTAATCACCTCATTTGTTATAGTCATGTGTTGTGTTTTCTTTCTTTAATTGAGCAGCAAGAAAAGTGTCGTCTCACACACACAGTTCTTCTCGTAGTAAAAAAAGCACGTCAGCGCATTTATAGAAGCATTGAAGAACCTGGCCAACTCTCATTACTACGCACAACCAAACTCCTGATCTAACCTGCACTAGAACGTCATCTCCACAGACAGCAAGGCCGTATACACGGCGTATTAGCCATCAAAGTTCCTTTACTGATTTTATAAATGAAATTCGACTACCTTAACCACACATCTTAAAGACATCCTGCACCGTCAAGATACAAGGGGCGCGCGCCGCCCAGAGCCAAAAGTGCGCTTCCAGACGTGCTGCTAGGATGACTCTCCTGATGATAAGATATATATTTTGTTATTTTACTAGGAAAAGCACCCCCTTGGTAGTACAATTCTTTAGCGTAGGGATTGCATAATAAAGATCAAAGATGATAATTAATTTATTAGTGTGCGGATATAATAGTTTACAGGTCTTTTTCTAAAAGCAACTCTAGCAGATCCTTATACTCAGGAACCGTAAACGTGGCATAAGAACTGCGAAAGCCGAGATTTGAGGGGCCATTTCTGCTGCGGCCGAACAGACACCGTATTTGAAACCGTAAATTTCAAAAGAAAGCATTCACGGGTGAAATTGAAGAACAGTCCATTCAACATAGTTAGATCATGGCTACATAGGTCGATCGTCGCTACATTTAGGGCCTCTTTGATTTGTAGGATTTTGAAAACGTAGGAACATGAAAAATATAGGATTGGAATGGCATGCCCACTTGAATCCTATAGGATTAGCAATGAGTGTTTGATGGCACATGAAAAACAAAGGAATTGTAAAAAGAGGTTGGAGTGGATGTTAGATTTCCTATGAAATGTAATATAAAAGATTTCATGAGAAAAATTCCTATGGGATTCAATCCTATGAATCAAAGGACCAACATAGAAAAAAAATCCTAAGGATTTCAATCCTTCAGAAATCCTATAAAATTCCTTTGAATCAAAGGAGCCCTTATACTACAATGTGATACTGCCGTACTCTAACTAGGCAAAATTAGAGCTCACCGGAGCACTTTGGGTGTGGCGGCGACCCTGCGACGGCGGTAGCGCTCACTTGTCATCGTCGGAGTTGGAGGAGAAAAGACCGACGTATTTCTTGTCCTGCTCCTCCTGCTCGCGACGCCATGCGGCCTGCTTCTCGTGGAAATCACGGCCGGCGGCGAGCGCCTGCTCGAAGAAGAGGCCGCTGAGCTCATCGTCCCGCCGGTGACGCGCGCCCTCCTCCTGTTGCTCGCACACAATGCGCTCAGTGAGCGCCGCCTCGAAAGCGTGCACGTCGGGCCCAACGAAGTAGTCCTCTGGCCCGATGACGCCGCGGCCGCGCGGGCGCTCCTCCTGCGGCTCGACCTTGCCGGCGGGAAGGTCGCATGGCTCCCTCTCCCTCTTCACCGGAAGCAACCCCGACCCGGAAGAGCTCCCCGCGCCGGAGCGCCACGCATGGCGGAAGTCGTACTCCTCCGTCTCGCGGCGGCAGAGGGACTCCGACACTAGGAGCCCCGCACTTCGTGTGCCACTTAGCTGTATGCTTGCGCGCCACGTCGGAGGTGATGCAACGCCTGCAATCCGGGTCTTCTCCGCCGCCACGCCAACCGGAGTTCCACATCCTCGCAAATTGGGGGGCGGGGCATGGCTGATTTCTCAACGGCGACAACAAATTGGAGAGGGGATAGGGTGAGTCACGGCGGCGAGGGATAGGGTTTCGGCCCGTATCCTCACGCGAAACCCGTAGATATACCGCGTGGGGGCGGTTTGCGGGCCACTGTAAAAAAAATTACGGGCCGAGCGACTATACAGGCTCTGGCCCGGCCCAAAAAATTGGCCAAACCAGCATAGTCGCTGGAATTTTTCAGTTCTCGCGAGTATAGGGGGTCTGCTAGAGTTGCTCTAAGCCTACATAATTTTGAGAGATGTTACGCCTACATAAATTTAATTATGGATTTAACGTAACTAGCCAAGTGAAAAAGATAGCATCAAAGAATCAAGGGAGGAAGAGCCCCACCCCATGAAATTCTGCATGGGTGCTAATACGTCTCCAATGTATCTATTATTTATGAAGTATTCATGTCATATTTACAACAATTTTATATGGTTTTGGTATGATTTGAATGGAACTAACACAGACTGATGTTGTTTTCGGCAGAACTACCGTGTGTTGTTTTTTGTGCAAAAATAAAAATTCTCGGAATTGGCAAAACTTTTTGAAAATTTTTTTGGAAGAAAAGATAAATAATGGAGCAAAGAACCACCAAAGGGGGGGCCTGTTGCCTACAAGACACCAGTGCCCCCTGGCACGCCCTGGTGGGTGGTGGGCCCCCCGATGCCCATCTTCGCGTGATTCCAACGCTGAAAAATCCTATATATTTAGAAACCCCCGAAAGTTAACCTAGATCAGATATTCCGCCACTGCAAGCCTTAGTAGCCACGAAAAACCAATCTGGACCCTGTTCCGGCACCCTTCCGGTGGGGAAATCATCATCAGAGGCCATATTCATCATCCCAGCGGCCACCATGATGAGGAGGGAGTAGTCCACCCTCGTGACTGATGGTTTGTACCAGTAGCTATGTGTTTAATTTCTCTCTCTCTCGTGTTCATGATTTGGCACAATCTTGATGTACCGTGAGATTTGTTAATATAGTTGAATCATATGATGTTTCTTCCTCTCTATCTTTGTGAGATGAATTGAATTTTCCCTTTGAGATTTTGTTATTATCGGATTGAATAGTTTTACGAATTTGAGAGCACTTGATGTATGTCTTGCTATGAATACCCGTGGTGACAATGGGGTATCATCTTGATTCACTTGATGTGTGTTTGGCACTCAACTCGCGGATTCCCGAGATGACATTGGAGTAATCTATGCATAGGGGTTGATGCACATTCTCGTCTTTGTTTCTCCGGTAGAAATCTTGGGGCACTCTTTGAAGTTCTTTGTGTTGGATTGAGTATCATGAATCTGAAATTGTTTGATGCATATCATATAATCAACTCACGGATACTCGTGGTGACATTGGAGTATCTAGGTGACATTAGAGTTGGTTGATGTGTATCATATGGTGTTATTTTAGTACGAACTCTTGGATAGATCGATCGGAAAAGTTAACTTTGAGGTGGCTTTGTACCCTACAAACTATTTCGTCTTATGTTCTCCGCTAGATAGAAACTTTGGAGTGATTCTTCATCGCACGCTGATGGATGGTTATATGATCTAATTATATTAGCATTGTTGAGAGATTGCACTAGCGAAAGTACAGACCCTATGCCTCATTTTCAAGCATTGCAATACCATTTGCGCTCACTTTTGTTACTTGCTACCTTGATGTTTTTTATTGTTACTATTACAAAAATTAATATCTACTATCATTACTACACTTGTATCACCATCTCTTTGCCGAACTAGTGCGCCTGTACAATTTACCATTGTATTTGGTGTGTTGGGGACACAAGAGACTCTTTGTTATTTGGTTGCAGGGTTGTTTGAGAGAGACCATTTTCATCCTACGCCTCCCATGGATTGATAAACCTTAGGTCATCCGCTTGAGGGAAAATTGCTACTGTCCTACAAAACTCTGCGCTTGGAGGCCCAACACGAGTCTACAAGAATAAAGTTGCGTACTAGACATCAGGGGCGGGGTGGGTGGGGGTGGGAGGGAGCATCTGCAACAGGCCGGAGGACCAGTCCGCAGACACTGATACCAGGGGCCGCTATTTAATGTTGCCCTCATACATTCGAACAATAGTTTGAGGTAGCGGGAAGGGATCTTTTGGGCAGGTCTTGTTGACGTCCTTGAAATTGATGCAATGCGCCATGATTCGTCCTTCTTTGGTACCTTGACCGGGTTGGGCACCCATTCGGGGTGCTAGATTTCGTGGATGAATCCAGACTCTAATAGCTTGGATCTGCTCTTCGCCATTGCTTGTCTTTTTGGTTCTGAGAACCGGTGGAGCACTTGTATAACAGGCTTTAATTCCCCCGATTATATTGAGGCTCTGCTCTGCGATGTTTTGGTATTCCTCGCATGTCTGAAGGATGCTTCATGAAGATATTCCAATTTTCCTGAAGGAAAGTGCATAGTGCTTCATTAAATGATGGTTCAGCCGTGCTCCGATGGAGGCCGTTTCAGAAGGGTCCTCGGGATGCACTTGAAATTTAACTATCTCATCGGCTGATTTAAATGACGTAGACTTACACCTCTTGTCGAGGATGATGGCGTCCCTGTCCATGGTTGCGCTTCGTGTTGTCAATTCTTCGGCTATGAGGGCCTTGGCCTTTGCCTCTAAGGCGAGTGCGGTTATTTTGTTCTCGGCTTTAAGAGATCTATGTACGTTGCTGGCCACCATGATCACTCTATTTGGTCCCACATCTTTAGCTTCATGTATGCATAGTGGGGGATGGCGTGAAACCTAGCGAACGCGTCTCGTCCGATTAAAGCATGATAACCACTTTGGAAGGGTCCGATGTTGAACATTAATTCCTCGGCTCGATAGTTCTCGGGTGTTCTGAACACCACATCGAGTGTGACCCTACTGTTGCACCATGCCTCCTTTCCTGGAATGATTCCCTTGAAGGTATGCGTGATTTATTGAACTGTATCTTTTGTAAAGTGTCCTCACAAATGAGGTTCAAACTATTGTCGCCGTCCATCAGAACTTTGGTTAGTCTATAGCCGTCAACAATGGGGTCGACGACTAGGCAGTGACTCCTCGTCTGGGGTTGGATGTGGGCTGATCATCCTGTCCGAAGGTGATCGGGGTGTCCAGTCATCTGCTGTCCGAGGTGGCCACGTGGCTAACGTGGTTGATCTCTTCGGGAGCTATTTTTCGTTGGTTCCTTGATGGGTGAGTCTCACGGATCATTAGGATCCCGTCCTCGTCGGGCGATTGCTCCTGCCAGTTTGGTAATTTTTCTCGGCCTTCCTGGGTTCCGAGGTTGTCTAGGAGGTTTATCCCTCCTTCCGCCACCTCCCTGATGACCCAACATGCTCGAAGCATGTGGGTTGGTTTTGTGTTCAACGAGACCGAATGTATGGCGCAGGGTTCATCCAAGATCACGTCCAGCGCTGATTTGGGTCCTTTCTCCGGTTGTTTCTTTTTCTATGCAGGCTCATCGACTCGCTTGTCAGTTCTAGAGCGTTTTGGGCACCGGTTGAGATGCGTGCATTTATCACCAGAGTCCGATAGATCCCCGGATCAAATCCCTTTGTTCCTTCTCTGCTAGTCGGGTGCACTCCATGATGCAATATCTTGATACAATGTCTAATATCTCAGGGAAGGTTCTAACACGTCTCCGTGTCAAGACGTTGGAGATGCCTTCATCGTGGCAACTGAAGCAGAATGCTGCTAGATCCTCCACGTCACATCAATCTGGGAACTTATTCTACATACAAAGAAGAATCTCATCCAAAACTGTCGAACTGTCTCTTTGGGTTTTTGTTTGAAATAATCCAAATCCCAGACATCGGTTGGCCCTGAATTATCAGGGCGATACGCGATGTGGGTAGTGGGTGCGAGAGAAAATTTGATTCCAGACTGATCTGACGTCAGTCTCCCAAGGAAATCCTGACAGGGCCCTCGGGAATGACCATGCGATAACCTTAACCGAGTCGTTTTGATGAGAGTTCGGATATGAGTTCCGAGCTTGGTCCGACCAGTTGTGGTCGTGATTTAATGTACATAGAACCCATTTTTGGATGGCGACCGCCTGAGGATCCTCAGCTAGATCTGAAGATCCCACGAGGGGTTCAATCACCAGGTCTGATTCATCAGGCTTCAAGTCCCGACGATGGGCAGGAGTACCAAAGTGCTCCTGATCCTCGGTTGAACCAAGGGTTTGAGTTTCCAACATGAGGGGCACGCCATTATGGATCTAACTGTTAAATGATGCTTCCATCGCTCCTTTGCAACCACACGGCGGGACCTGTATGGGCCACCAAAATGTCAGTGCTAAAACTGGCGGATCTCAAGTAGGGGGTCCCGAGCTGGTGATCTTGGCTTGATGGTAACAGGAAGTAAAGGGGACACCGTTTTTACCTAGGTTCGGGCCCTCTCGAAGAGGTAAAATCCTATGTCCTTCTTGTATTGTATTGATTATGGAAGTGGTACAAAGTACAGGGATCTACCTCGAGATCGTATGAATGTGTTCTATCTAAAAAAACTTGCCTCTACGGACTAAATCCCCAGGCTTATATAGGACACCATGGGTATTTAGGGTTACAAGTATGTTGGCTACAACTAGGTATAGCATGTCGATCATTTGCATACGCCTTGAAGTGGACGCCAAGTATTCGGAGGATTCCATCTTGAGTACGCCGAGGGTCACAGCTCATGCGGCCCATCTTTCAGTTGTTGGTGGGTCCTCGGGCCGACCCATGAATGGCGAGCTGACATGTTGTGCATCCCCTAATCCAGGACACCGTCAAACATGATCAATACCTCCGTAGTAATTTTATTATGTATCTTTTATATAATGTGCTAAGTAATGCCTTTATGAGGTTGCAATTGCGAGTTTGTTAAGTTCTGTGCAGAAATAACAACTTTTGCCTTCAGTGGCTGAATTTTCATTCTTACTGGAGCGTGATAATTTCTTGAAAATTTTACACAGCAATGTCTTATAAGTTCTCTATTACTTCGTAAATTTCCAAAAGTTTCAGAGTTGTAGAAGTATGTGTTATAGTTAGAGTACTATAGACTATTATGGTTTTGAATATTGTTGTTAATTTTTTTTGAAAGGGGAATATATTAATACCACGGAGATACCAATTACACCCAACCTCTGCACCAACAAGATGTCACAAAGACATCCAGGATGCACAACCAAAGGAGAAAAATAAAAGAAAGGAAAAAAAGATCCCACCACAACGACCGACTCCTCTCAACACCAACACACATACCACCACCTAATACAACACCCGAAAAACATAAAAGGTCTCCAAAAGCAACGCCTCCAAGAAGGGGACAATGCACAAGCGTCGTCCTTGCCCAGTCCAAAACCTTAGGTTTTCACCCTGGAGAAAGTTCACGCTCTCAAAACAATTCCTTCAGATAGGCAATCGCCAGACACAACCAATGAAGGTCAGACCTTAGTTTTTCACCCTGAAACTCACGACTCGGTACTCGAGGAGTACCACCAAAAATGAAATCCGCCAGTGTTGCTGCCCCCACTTATCATTGCCGCTCCCGAGACTTATCGAACACCTGGCTAACTCCATCGCCACCAAGGCTCCGTCCGTCTAGCTGATCCTCCGATCCCGACCACCATGACCTTCTCCATCGTTGTCTCCACCATGGAAATTGAGAAGCCGACATGTCCCAAGGTGTCATCAACCAATAGAGCTTTGCGCCACGTCCTCAGAACCTCATAGGCTGGTATGGATGTGCACGATCGGATTCTATCCTATCCAGATAACCTGGGGAAGATCTCCAGCAGCAGTTCCGGAACATGTCGATGACTAGATCAAGGAGGACCGGTCTTGCAAGACATTCCCTTGAAGCGAAAAGAGCACGAGGACCACCGCCATAAGCATCACAGTAGCAGACCCCCACGCTGCCCAGATCCAGCCGGCACCACCATGGTGTCTAGAAGCATGCAAGAGTACACCTGCCCGCAGACTTGTACGGGCCAAGATCCGAACCAGCAAGGCTGCAGGACGTGCGCCGACCACGCCGCAACACCACGCGGTCACGAACGACCAACTCGCTGCCGACCAGGAGCAGCCGCACCGGCGAACGAGGAAGATGCTGTCAGGATCCCACGGAGCTGCCCAGATCTGAGCTGTCGCCGCGAGATGCCCTACCACCGCCGTCATAGGACTCCGTGTGAGCTTTGTCGATGGTCCCCTCAGGCAGCGGCAAGATGAGGGGAAGGAGAGGTGGCCTCGGGAGTCACCGGCGGTGGTGTTTCCCCCATGTCGCCAGATGGGGCGACGCGGTAGTTTTGTTATCTGTTTGTTCTCAAATTCTATGATTATATTGGGGGATATAAAATGCGAAAATAATAGTATATAGTAGCTAGTGTTTGAAAATAATTTTTCAACTTGTCTTGAAAATACATGATCATGTGATTTACATTTACGTGTACTAACCTCGTTGATGAGTTCTGTTGAGTTTTGCGTGAATGAAAATTTTAAAATCAATGTGAGACATCGGTATGAGATGAACAAGGAGAGGCAAGAACCTAAGCTTGGGGATGCCCAAGGCATGCCAATGTAATATCTAAGGATAGTCAAGCGTCTCAGCTTGGGGATACCCTAGAAGACATTCCTTCTTTCCTCTTCAAAAACTATCAGTATGTCTCGGTTGGATCGAAATTTTTGTGCGTTCACATATTATGTGCTTTGCTTGGAGCGTCATTTGCTTTTCCTTTGTTTTCTAGTCTTTAAAATCATCATATTCTGGTTGCACATGTATGAGAGAGACACACATTGGTCATAATTGTAGAATTGGACTTTATGTTTCACTTATATCTTTGGAGTTGAAGCTCTTATAGAATTGGTCTTGCACTTCACTTATACATGTGAGAGCATGGTGGAATAAACATGCTTTATAGAAAAGATTAGGTCTCTCTTGCTCCACTTAAATCTTTTTGGAGAGTTGAATAATAAATGGTAATTTGCATGAATTGTATGTTGGTCCTAAAAATAATAGGTATTCATCGGTGGTATAATAAAAACTTGCATGAACTTGTAGATCAATGAACTTGATAATTGGGTTACTTGCAATAATTTTGAGATAAGTAATGGATGTGTCGATGAAAGGACTTTAGTAGAGTAGTGGGAAGGTGTCATAAGGTCATACACATCAATACTTGTCATCATCGACGTGAAACTGATTCTAAGAGGTCTAAGTTGAAGAATGTTGTAAGTAACCACTCACGTAGAATGGCCGGGAGGCGCAATGGGCCTCGGCTCGCCAAACTCTTCTCCTAGGACTAATCGGTCTCATGGTTAAGAATTAGTGAGATGTTTTGGGTTATGATTTAACGTCTTCAATGCATTTCTGACGGAAATATGCCCTAGAGTCAATAATAAAGTTGTTATTTATATTTCCTTATATCATGATAAATGTTTATTATTCATGCTAGAATTGTATTAACCGGAAACTTAGTACATGTGTGAATACATAAACAAACAGAGTGTCCTAGTATGCCTCTACTTGACTAGCTCGTTAATCAAAGATGGTTATCTTTCCTAGCCATAGACATGTGTTGTCATTTGATGAAGGGGATCACATCATTAGAGAATGATGTGATGGACAAGACACATCCGTTAGCTTAGCATAATGATCGTTTAGTTTTTCTGCTATTGCTTTCTTAATGACTTATACATGTTCCTCAGACTACGAGATTATGCAACTCCCGAATACCGGAGGAACACCTTGTGTGCTATCAAACGTCACAACGTAACTGGGTGATTATAAAGATGCTCTACAGGTGTCTCCGATGGTGTCTCTTGAGTTGGCATAGATCGAGATTAGGATTTCTCACTCCGTGTATCGGAGAGGTATCTCTGGGCCCTCTCGGTAATGCACATCACTATGAGCCTTGCAAGCAACGTGACTAATGAGTTAGTGATACGTCTCCAACGTATCTATAATTTTTGATTGTTCCATGCTATATTATATTATGTTTTGGATGTTAATGGGCTTTATTTTACACTTTTATATTATTTTTGGTACTAACCTATTAACCGGAGGCCCAGCCCAAATTGTTGTTTTTTGCCTATTTCAGTGTTTCGCAGAAAAGGAATATCAAACGGAGTCCAAATGGAATGAAACCTTCAGGAACGTGATTTTTGGAACAAACATGATCCAGAGGACTTGGACCCTACGTCAAGAAAGCAACCAGGAGGGCACGAGGTAGGGGGGTGCGCCTACCCCCTGGGCGCGCCCTCCACCCTCGTGGGGCCCATGTTGCTCCACCGACGTACTTCTTCCTCCTATATATACCTACGTACCCACAAACCAACAAAAGCATCCACGAAAACCTAATTCCACCGCCGCAACCTTCTGTACCCGTGAGATCCCATCTTGGGGCCTTTTCCGGCGTCCTGCCGGAGGGGGCATTGATCACGGAGGGCTTCTACATCAACACCATAGCCTCTCCGATGATGTGTGAGTAGTTTACCTCAGACCTTCGGGTCCATAGTTATTGGCTAGATGGCTTCTTCTCTCTCTTTGGATCTCAATACAAAGTTCTCCACGATTCTCGTGGAGATCTATTCGATGTAATCTTCTTTTGCGGTGTGTTTGTTGAGACCGATGAATTGTGGGTTTATGATCAAGTTTATCTATGAACAATATTTGAATCTTCTCTGAATTATTTTATGTATGATTGGTTATCTTTGCAAGTCTCTTTGAATTATCAATTTGGTTTGGCCTACTAGATCGATCTTTCTTGCAATGGGAGAAGTGCTTAGCTTTGGGTTCAATCTTGCGGTGTCCTTTCCCAGTGACAGTAGGGGCAGCAAGGCACGTATTGTATTGTTGCCATTGAGGATAACAAGATGGGGTTTATTTCATGTTGCATGAGTTTATCCCTCTACATCATGTCATCATACTTAAAGCATTACTCTGTTCTTATGAACTTAATACTCTAGATGCATGCTGGATAGCGGTCGATGTGTGGAGTAATAGTAGTATATGCAGGCAGGAGTCGGTCTACTTGTCTCGGACGTGATGCCTATATACATAATCATACTTAGATATTCTGATAACTATGCTCAATTCTATCAATTGCTCAACAGTAATTTGTTCACCCACCGTAATACTTATGCTCTCGAGAGAAGCCACTAGTGAAACCTATGGCCCCGGGGTCTATTTTCCATCATATTAATCTTCCAACACTTAGCTATTTTTATTGCCTTTTATTTTACTTTGCATCTTTATTATAAAAATACCAAAAATATTATCTTATCATATCTATCAGATCTCACTTTCGTAAGTGACCGTGAAGGGATTGACAACCCCTTTATTGCGTTGGTTGTGAGGTTTTTATTTGTTTGTGTAGGTGCGAGGGACTCGTGTGTGGCCTCCTACTGGATTGATACCTTGGTTGTCAAAAACTGAGGAAAATACTTACGTTGCTTTACTGCATCACCCTTTCCTCTTCAAGGGAAAACCAACGCAGTGCTCAAGAGGTAGCAAGAAGGATTTCTGGCGCCGTTGCCGGGGAGTCTACGCAAAAGTCAACATACCAACTACCCATCACAAACTCTTATCTCCCGCATTACATTATTTGCCATTTGCCTCTCGTTTTCCTCTCCCCTACTTCACCCTTGCCGTTTTATTCGCCCTTTTCATTCGCCTTCTTCCCGTATGTATCTTTGTTTGTGTTTCCTTGTGCCTTCTATTTGCTTGCATCTTTGCTTGCTAAAAATCTATTGATATGGCCACTTAAAGTGTTCTACTTGGATCATCTTCGATCCTTATGCGCTCGTGCTGAAACCCCAACTAGCCTAGTTGATGGGAAATCTTTAGATGAGCATGCTCATTTTGTGCGTCACCGTTTGTCTGAAAAAGGGAGACTCTTATGGAATCAAATAAACAAATTGATGTGTTATGCTTGGAATCTTTGTGAAATTTATGATTTTACTTGTTGCTCTGAAAACATTAAGAAACACCTTCCCTACCAATGTGAGTTTAGTGATAATGGAATCGTATCTTCTTATGCTAGGGGTGTTTATAATTACTATGATGTTCAACAAATTGAAGAATTTGTTGCTTTTAAGGGTGCTTATGAAATTGCTTCTTTGATTGAAACGTATGGTGCTACTCTTTACAAATCTGAAAATTTTGCCATACTTAAATATTGTTATGATAATTATGCTTCCAATGCCTATGTTAAACCATATATTGAGGACTCCTCCGCTGTCCAAGAAGAAGCTAATATTTCGCAGGAATCTATGGAGGAAGAAAATAATGATATGCATGAATCTATAGGTAATTATGATTCCGATGATTTGATTAAAATATCCCTTGATGAACATGATGCTTGCTATTCTTGTGGCCATGATGCCAATATTTATGAAGATGAATTTGCTATAGTTCCTTTTGTTAAACATGAGATCGTTGCTATTGCACCCATACTTGATAGTTCCTTCGATGAAAAGTATGATTGCAATGATGTTATTATAAATTCTATTAATGTCAATTGTGTTAATGACATGCAAAACCCTAAGCTTGGGGATGCTAGTTTTGCTATGTCTACTACTTGTTGCAATGATCATGATTGGGGTGATTCTTCTTATGATCTTGAAAATTTATTTAAGCCCCATGATGAGTATGAGATTGATAATAGTGTTTGCAATATTATTGAAAGTGGGTTTGGGAGAGTGTCAACTTTAGATCCCACATATTTGGAGAATGTTCAATCTTATGAAATTTTTGATAAAAGTGGGTTTGGAGAGGTCATGACTTTAGCTAATGTTAATCCCACTATTTTGGAAGAGTGTCAACTTTGCATACATGTGGATCGTGTTAAGCATATGTTTTGTGATAGATATATTGTTGAATTTGCTTATGATCCTACATGTAATTATTATGAGAGAGGAAAATATGGTTGTAGAAATTTTCGTGTTACTAAATTACCTCTCGTTATGTTGAGATTGCTATTGTTTCTTTCCGCTTCCTTGCATATGCTAGTTTTTGCTTGCCTTGATAATTTGTTTGCCTAGAAGATGCCTATGCATAGGAAGTATGTTATACTTACATGTGTTTGTCACGTGTTTTATGATGCTCTCTTTGTGCCTCAATTCTTGTCTTTCTTGTGAGCATCATTGAAATCTCAATGCCTAGCTAGGGGCGTTAAACGATAGCGCTTGTTGAGAGGCAACCCAATTTTATTTTTAGTTTTTTGCTTTTTGCTTCTGTTTAGGAATAAATCTTTGATATAGCCTCTGGTTAGGTTTGTTTTTATGTTTTAATTAGTGTTTGTGCCAAGTTAAACCTATAGGATCTTCTTGGATGATAGTTATCTGATCTTGCTGAAAATTCCAGAAACTTTCTGTTCACGAAAACAATTGTTAAAAATCACCAGAACGTGATAAAATATTGATTCCAATTGCTTCTGATCAATAAACAAATTGTCTAGGTCGTCCTATTTTGTCTGAAATTTTGGAGTTCCAGAAGTTTGCGTTAGTTATAGATTACTACAGACTGTTCTGTTTTTGACAGATTCTGTTTTTCGTGTGTTGTTTGCTTATTTTGATGAATCTATGGCTAGTAAAATAGTTTATAAACCATAGAGAAGTTGGAATACAGTAGGTTTAACACCCATATAAATAAAGAATGAGTTCATTACAGTACCTTGAAGTGGTGTTTTGTTTTCTTTCGCTAACGGAGCTCACGAGATTTTCTGTTAAGTTTTGTGTTGTGAAGTTTTCAAGTTTTGGGTAAAAGATTTGATGGATTATGGAACAAGGAGTGGCAAGATCCTAAGATTGGGGATGCCCATGGCAACCCAAGATAATCTAAGGACACCAAAAAGCCAAAGCTTGGGGATGCCCCGGAAGGCATCCCCTCTTTCGTCTACTTCCATCGATAACTTTACTTGGAGCTATATTTTTATTCACCACATGATATGTGTTTTGCTTGGAGCGTCTTGTATTATTTGAGTATTTATTTGTCAGTTTTACACAATCATCCTTGTTGTACACACCTTTTGAGAGAGAGACACATGATTCGAAATTTATTAGAATACTCTATGTGCTTCACTTATATCTTTTGAGCTATATAGTTTTTGCTCTAGTGCTTCACTTATACCTTTTAGAGCACGGTGGTGGATTTGTTTTATAGAAACTATTGTTCTCTCATGCTTCACTTATATTATTTTGAGAGTCCTACAAAACAGCATGGTAATTGAGAAATTAGTCCTAAAGTAATAGGCATCCAAGAGTAGTAAAAATTATCTTATGAGTGTGTTGAATACTATGAGAAGTTTGATGCTTGATAATTCTTTTGAGATATAAATATGGTGATATTAGAGTCATGCTAGTTGAGTAGTTGTGGATTTAAGGAATACTTGTGTTAAAGTTTGTGATTCCCGTAGCATGCACGTATGGTGAACCGTTATGTGATGAAGTCGGAGCATGATTTATTTATTGATTGTCTTCCTTATGAGTGGTGGTCGGGGACGAGCGATGGTCTTTTCCTACCAATCTATCCCCCTAGGAGCATGCGCGTAATACTTTGCTTTGATAACTTGTAGATTTTTGCAATAAATATATGAGTTCTTTATGACTAATGTTGAGTCCATGGATTATACGCACTTCCTTCCTTCCACTATTGCTAGCCTCTCTATGACCGCGCACTTTTCGCCGGTATCATACACCCACCATATACCTTCCTCAAAACAGCCACCATACCTACCTATCATGGCATTTCCATAGCCATTCCGAGAAATATTGCCATGCAACTTACCACCGTTCCGTTTACTATGACACGCTCCATCACTGTCATATTGCTTCGCATGATCATGTAGTTGACATCGTATTTGTGGCAAAGCCGCCGTTCATAATTCTTTCATACATGTCGCTCTTGATTCATTGCATATCCCGATACACCGCCGGAGGCATTCACATAGAGTCATATTTTGTTCTAAGTATTGAGTTGTAATTGCTGAGTTGTAAGTAAATAAAAGTGTGATGATCATCATTTTTAGAGCATTGTCCCAAGTGAGGAAAGGATGATGGATACTATGATTCCCCCACAAGTCGGGATGAGACTCCGGACGAAAAAAAAGGAAAAAAAAGAGGCCATAAAAAAAGGAGAAAAGGCCCAAATAAAAAAATGAGAGAAAAAGAGAGAAGGGACAATGTTACTATCCTTTTACCACACTTGTGCTTCAAAGTAGCACCATGATCTTCATGATAGAGAGTCTCTTATGATATCACTTTCATATACTAGTGGGAATTTTTCATTATTGAACTTGGCTTGTATATTCCAATGATGGGCTTCCTCAAAATGCCCTAGGTCTTCGTGAGCAAGCGAGTTGGATGCACACTCACTTAGTTTCTTTTGTTGAGCTTTCATATACTTATAGCTCTAGTGCATCCGTTGCATGGCAATCCCTACTCACTCACATTGATATCTATTAATGGGCATCTCCATACCCCGTTGATACGCCTAGTTGATGTGCGACTATCTTCTCCTTTTTTGTCTTCTCCACAACCACCATTCTATTCCACATATAGTGCTATATCCATGGCTCACGCTCATATAATGCGTGAAGATTGAAAAAGTTTGAGAACACCAAAAGTATGAAACAATTGCTTGGCTTGTCATCGGGGTTGTGCATGATTTAAATACTTTGTGTGGCGAAGATAGAGCATAGCCAGACTATATGATTTTGTAGGGATAACTTTCTTTGGCCATGTTATTTTGAGAAGACATGATTGCTTAGTTAGTATGCTTGAAGTATTATTATTTTTATGTCAATATTAAAATTTTGTCTTGAATCTTTCAGATCTGAATATTCATACCACAATTAAGAGAATTACATCGAAAATTATGCCAAGTAGCATTCCACATCAAAAATTCTGGTTTTATCATTTACCTACTCGAGGACGAGCGGCAATTAAGCTTGGGGATGCTTGATATGCCTCAACGTATCTATAATTTTTTATTGTTCCATGCTATATTATATTCTGTTTTGGATGTTAATGGGCTTTATTTTACACTTTTATATTATTTTTGGGACTAACCTATTAACCGGAGGCCCAGCCCAAATTGCTGTTTTTTTGCCTATTTTAGTGTTTCGTAGAAAAGGAATATCAAACGGAGTCCAAACGGAATGAAACCTTCGGGAACGTGATTTTTGGAACAAACGTGATCCAGAGGACTTGGACCCTACGTCAAGAAAGCAACCAGGAGGGCACGAGGTAGGGGGGCGCGCCCTCCACCCTCGTGGGGCCCATGTTGCTCCACCGACGTACTTCTTCCTCCTATATATACCTACGTACCCCCAAACCAACAGAAGCATCCACGAAAACCTAATTCCACCGCCGCAACCTTCTGTACCCGTGAGATCCCATCTTGGGGCCTTTTCCGGCGTCCTGCCGGAGGGGGCATTGATCACGGAGGGCTTCTACATCAACACCATAGCCTCTCTGATGATGTGTGAGTAGTTTACCTCAGACCTTCGGGTCCATAGTTATTAGCTAGATGGCTTCTTCTCTCTCTTTGGATCTCAATACAAAGTTCTCCACGATTCTCGTGGAGATCTATTCGATGTAATCTTCTTTTGCGGTGTGTTTGTTGAGACCCATGAATTGTGCGTTTATGATCAAGTTTATCTATGAACAATATTTGAATCTTCTCTGAATTATTTTATGTATGATTGGTTATTTTTGCAAGTCTCTTCGAATTATCAGTTTGGTTTGGCCTACTAGATTGATCTTTCTTGCACTGGGAGAAGTGCTTAGCTTTGGGTTCAATCTTGCGGTGTCCTTTCCCAGTGACAGTAGGGGCAACAAGGCACGTATTGTATTGTTGCCATTGAGGATAACAAGATGGGGTTTATTTCATATTGCATGAGTTTATCCCTCTACATCATGTCATCGTACTTAAAGAATTACTCTGTTCTTATGAACTTAATACTCTAGATGCATGCTGGATAGCGGTCGATATGTGGAGTAATAGTAGTAGATGCAGGCAGGAGTCGGTCTACTTGTCTCGGACGTGATGCGTATATACATAATCATACTTAGATATTCTGATAACTATGCTCAATTCTATCAATTGCTCAACAGTAATTTGTTCACCCACCGTAATACTTATGCTCTCGAGAGAAGCCACTAGTGAAACCGATGGCCCCCGGGTCTTTTTTCCATCATATTAATCTTCCAACACTTAGCTATTTTTATTGTCTTTTATTTTACTTTGCATCTTTATTATAAAAATACCAAAAATAGTATCTTATCATATCTATCAGATCTCACTTTCGTAAGTGACCGTGAAGGGATTGACAACCCCTTTATTGTGTTGGTTGCGAGGTTTTTATTTGTTTGTGTAGGTGCGAGGGACTCGTGCGTGGCCTCCTACTGGATTGATACCTTGGTTCTCAAAAACCGAGGGAAATACTTACGCTACTTTACTGCATCACCCTTTCCTCTTCAAGAGAAAACCAACGCAGTGCTCAAGAGGTAGCAGTTAGTCACGGAATGATTCATTACGTAACGAGTAAAGAGACTTGCCGGTGACGAGATTGAACTAGGTATGATGATACCAACGATCGAATCTCGGGCAAGTAACATACGATGACAAAGGGAACAACTTATGTTGTTGTGAGGTTTGACCAATAAAGATCTTCGTAGAATATGTAGGAGCCAATATGAGCATCCAGGTTCCGCTATTGGTTATTAACCGGAGGTGTGACTCGGTCATGTCTACATAGTTCTCGAACCCATAGGGTCCGAACGCTTAACGTCGATGATGATTTGTATTATGAGTTATGTGATTTGATGACCGAAGTTTGTTCGGAGTCCTGGATGAGATCACGGACATGACGAGTCTCGAAATGGTCGAGAGGTAAAGATTCATATATTGGAAGGTTACATTCGGACACCGGAATGGTTCGGGTCGTCTCGGATAAGTTTTGGAGTACCGGGGGTTAACGGACCCCCCCTCCCCGCGGAGTTAATGGGCCTTCATGGGCCCTAGTGGAGAGAGGAGGCGGCGGCCAGGTGGAGGTGTGTGACCCCCAAGCCCAAACCGAATTGGACTAGGGTTGGGGGGGGGGCGGGGCGGCCCCTCTTTCCTTCTTCTCCTCCACCTCTTTCCCCTTCCCCCCTTCTCCGAAAAGGAAAGGAGGGGGCCGAATCCTACTTGGACTGGGAGTCCAAGTAGGACTCCCCCCTTGGCGCGCCCCCCTTGAGCCGGCCACCTCTCCTCCCCCCTTTATATACGTGGGAGGGGGGCACCCCAAAGGCACACCAAGTCTTCTCTTAGCCATGTGCGGTGCCCCCCTCCAGAGTTATACACCTCGGTCATATCGTCGTAGTGCTTAGGTGAAGCCCTGCGCCGGTAACTTCATCATCACCGTCACCACGCCGTCGTGCTGAGGGAACTCTCCCTCGGCCTCAACTGGATCAAGAGCTCGAGGGACGTCATCGAGCTGAACGTGTGCTGAACACGGAGGTGTCGTACGTTCGGTGCTAGGATCGGTTGAATCGCGAAGACGTTCGACTACATCAACCGCGTTACTAAACGCTTCGGCTTTCGGTCTACGAGGGTACATGGACACACTCTCCCCGCTCGTTGTTATGCATCTCCTAGATAGATCTTGCATGATCATAGGTAATTTTTTTGAATTACTGCGTTCCCCAACAGTGGCATCCGAGTCAGGTCTATGCGTAGATGTTATATGCACGAGTAGAACACAATGAGTTGTGGGCGATAATAGTCATACTTCTTACCGGCAACGTCTTACTTTGATTCGACGCTATTGTTGGATGAAGCGGCCCGGACCGACATACATGATCGCGTTCATGAGACTGGTTCTACCGATGTGCTTCGCACACAGGTGGCTAGCGGGTGTCTGTTTCTCCAACTTTAGTTGAATCGAGTTTGACTACGCCCGGTCCTTGTTGACGGTTAAAACAACACACTTGACGAAAAATCATTGTGGTTTTGATGTGTAGGTAAGAACGGTTCTTGCTAGAAGCCCGTAGCAGCCACATAAAAGCTTGCAACAACAAAGTAGAGGACGTCTAACTTGTTTTTGCAGGGCATGTTGTGATGTGATATGGTCAAGACGTGATGAGATATAAATTGTTGTATGAGATGATCATGTTTTGTAACAATTATCGGCAACCGGTAGGAGCCTAATGGTTGTCGCTTTATTGTATGAAATGCAATCGCCATGTAATTGCTTTACTTTATCACTAAGCGGTAGCGATATTCGTAGAAGCAATAGTTGGTGAGACGAGAACGATGCTATGATGGAGATCAAGGTGTCAAGCCGGTGACGATGGTGATCATGACGGTGCTTTGGAGATGGAGATCAAAGGCACGAGATGATGATGGCCATATCATATCACTTATTTTGATTGCATGTGATGTTTATCCTTTATGCATCTTATTTTGCTTAGTATGGTGGTAGCATTATAAGATGATCCCTCACTAAATTTCAGGTTACAAGTGTTCTCCCTGAGTATGCACCGTTGCTACAGTCCGTCGTGCCGAGACACCACGTGATGATCGGGTGTGATAAGCTCTAAGTTCACATACAACGGGTGCAAGCCAATTTTGCACACGCAGAATACTCGGGTTAAACTTGACGAGCCTAGCATATGCAGATAGGCCTCGGAACACTGAGACCGAAAGGTCGAGCGTGAGTCATATAGTAGATATGATCAACATAGTGATGTTCACCATTGAAAACTACTTCATCTCATGTGATGATCAGACATGGTTTAGTTGATATGGATCACGTGATCATTTAGATGACTAGAGGGATGTCTATCTAAGTGGGAGTTCTTAAGTAATATGATTAATTGAACTTTAATTTATCATGAACTTAGTACCTGATAGTATTTTGCATGTCTATGTTGTTGTAGATCACTGGCCCGTGCTACCGTTCCCTTGAATTTTAATGCGTTCCTAGAGAAAGCAAAGTTGGAAGATGATGGTAGCAACTGAAGGAAATATGCCCTAGAGGCAATAATAAAGTTGTTATTTATATTTCCTTATATCATGATAAATGTTTATTATTCATGCTAGAATTGTATTAACCGGAAACTTAGTACATGTGTGAATACATAGACAAACAGAGTGTCACTAGTATGCCTCTACTTGACTAGCTCGTTGAATCAAAGATGGTTAAGTTTCCTAGCCATAGACATGAGTTGTCATTCGATTAACGGGATCACATCATTAGAGAATGATGTGATTGACTTGACCCATTCCGTTAGCTTAGCACTTGATCATTTAGTATATTGCTATTGCTTTCTTCATGACTTATACATGTTCCTATGACTATGAGATTATGCAACTCCCGAATACCGGAGGAACACTTTGTGTGCTACCAAACGTCACAACGTAACTGGGTGATTATAAAGGTGCTCTACAGGTGTCTCCGATGGTACTTGTTGAGTTGGCATAGATCGAGATTAGGATTTGTCACTCCGATTGTCAGAGAGGTATCTCTAGGCCCTCTCGGTAATGCACATCACTATAAGCCTTGCAAGCAATGTGACTAATGAGTTAGTTGCGGCATGATGCATTACGGAATGAGTAAAGAGACTTGCCGGTAACGAGATTGAACTAGGTATTGAGATACCGACGATCGAATCTCGGGCAAGTAACATACCGATGACAAAGGGAACAACATATGTTGTTATGCGGTTTGACCGATAAAGATCTTCCTAGAATATGTGGGAGCCAATATGAACATCCAGGTTCCGCTATTGGTTATTGACTGGAGACGTGTCTCGGTCATGTCTACATAGTTCTCGAACCCGTAGGGTCCGCACGCTTAACGTTCGGTGACGATCGGTATTATGAGTTTATGTGTTTTGATGTACCGAAGATAGTTTGGAGTCCCGGATGTGATCACGGACATGACGAGGAGTCTCGAAATGGCCGAGACATAAAGATTGATATATTGGATGACTATATTCGGACACCGGAAGTGTTTCGGGTGGTTTCGGGTAAAACCAGAGTGCTGGAGGGGTTACCGCCCCCCCCCCCCCCCGGGAGAACTAATGGGCCACATGGGCCTTAGTGGAGAGAGAGAGGGCCGGCTAGGATAGGCCACACGCCCCCTCCCGCTCTGGTCCGAATTGGACTAGGGAAGGGGGGCGGCGCCCCCCTTTCCTTCTCCCTCTCCTCCTTCCTTTCCCCCTCCTAGCAGGAGTAGGAAAGGGGAGTCCTACTCCTACTAGGAGGAGGACTCCTCCTCTCCTGGCGCGCCGCAAGGGCCGGCCGGCCTCCCCCTTGCTCCTTTATATACGGGGGCAGGGGGCACCCTAGAACACACAAGTTGAACATTGATCTCTTAGCCGTGTGCGGTGCGCCCCTCCACCATAATCCACCTCGGTCATATCATCATAGTGCTTAGGCGAAGCCCTGCGCCGGTAGCTTCATCATCACCGTCATCACGCCGTCATGCTGACGAAGCTATCCCTCGACACTCTGCTGGATCGTGCGTTCGTAGGACGTCACCGAGCCGAACGTGTGCAGATCACGGAGGTGCCGTACTTTCAGTGCTAGGATTGGTCGATCGTGAAGACGTACGACTACATCAACCGCGTTGTCATAACGCTTCCGCTTACGGTCTACGAGGGTACGTGGACTACACTCTTCCCTCTCGTTGCTATGCATCACCATGATCTTGCATGTGCGTAGGAATTTTTTTGAAATTACTACGTTCCCCAACAGCAACTACACGGACTGGGTCCGTAACTCGAGGATTATCCTCATTGCTTGCACAGAAGAATTACGTCCTGGAAGCACTGCTAGGTGCAAGACCCGCTACAGGAGCAACTCCGGACGTTATGAACGTCTGGCAGAGCAAAGCTAATGACTACTCGATAGCTCAGTGTGCCATGCTTTATGGCTTAGAATCGGGACTTCAACGACGTTTTGAACATCATGGAGCATATGAGATGTTCCAGGAGTTGAAGTTAATATTTCAAGCAAATGCCCGAATTGAGAGATATGAAGTCTCCAATAAGTTCTACAGTTGCAAGATGAAGGAGAATAGTTCTGTCGGTGAACATATACTCGGAATGTCTGGGTACCACAACCACTTGACTTAACTGGGAGTTAATCTTCCTGATGATAGTGTCATTGACAGAGTTCTTCAATCGCTGCCATCAAGCTACAAAAGCTTCGTGATGAACTATAATATGAAAGGGATGGATAAGACAATTCCCGAGCTCTTCGCAATGCTAAAGGCTGCGGAGGTAGAAATCAAGAAGGAGCATCAAGTGTTGATGGTTAACAAGACCACTAGTTTCAAGAAGAAAGACAAAGGGAAGAAAGGAAACTTCAAGAAGAACGGCAAGCAAGTTGTTGCTCAAGTGAAGAAGACCAAGTCTGGACCTAAGCCTGAGACCGAGTGCTTCTACTGCAAAGAGACTGCTCACTGGAAGCGGAACTGCCCCAAGTATTTGGCGGATAAGAAGGATGGCAAAGTAAAAGGTATATTTGATATACATGTTATTGATGTGTACCTTGCTAATGCTCGTAGTAGCGCCTGGGTATTTGATATTGGTTCTGTTGCTCATATTTGCAACTCGAAACAGGGGCTACGGATTAAACGAAGAAGATTGGCTAAGGACGAGGTGACGATGCACGTGGGAAATGGTTCCAAAGTCGATATGATCACGGTCGGCACGCTACCTCTACATCTACCGTCGGGATTAATTTTAGACCTGAATAATTATTATTTGGTGCCCGCGTTAAGCATGAACATTATATCGATGCGAGACGATTATTCATTTAAATCATAGAATAATGGTTGTTCTATTTATATGAGTAATATCTTTTATGGTCATGCACCCTTGATGAGTGGTCTATTTTTGTTGAATCTCGATAGTAGTGATACACATCCTATATACCTAAGAGATTGATCCCCACCATAGGTATTTATCTCAACATGCAGCATGTCCAACTCAGCAACCTGCCACATCAGCAACTCCTAACGTGCATATAACATCGAACCTTTTATTACAGGCATACAGAACGGACCGAAACGATGTTGTGTTACCATCCCTCATCAGTTTCCAGCCATAAATCTTGGGAGGAGCCTTAAACCACGACGCTTTGATTACCAATCGTCAACCGTTTCAGCCTTAAACCACGGACTCATTGCTTTCCCCTGTTTATTAAGCAGGACGCGGAGTGCCGATCTCCGAGTCAGAGCGCTCCTCCGGCAGGTCCGCCGGTATGGCTAGCCTCCGCAGCTCTCCGTTGATCTATCGGGCTACGTTCCCGTTGCTGGTGTGTCAGTATGTGCCCTGCATCGTCGAGACAGCGACCGCGGTGCGCTGGTCGTCCCCTCCATCTTTGTCTCTGTTCTGGCAAAGGTAGCTCCGTCGCCGATGGGCAAGTTGGTTCCGCTCAGTGCCCTCCAAACGGACCGGTTGCTGGGGAGATTGGAGTCCGGAGCTTGCTTTATTTTCCTCCCCTCTAATCTTCACCACGGCAAGTTCCAATCATGTCTGTAGCAACACCTCTAATCATCTCTCTCTTCATCCGCTCCAGCAAATCCCGTTCCTCTACTTCCCTGCATAAGTAAATGATGCGGTTGGTTTTCCCTTTAAGCAGCCAGTTCCCATGTAGCCGCAGCCTCCCCCATGGCATGCTGCTATGGCCGCTAGACAAGACACATCTATAGCCATCGCCGGGTACCAGTTTCAATCCCCTCTCTGCAGTAGTACAGTTGCAGATCACCTCCTCATGTAGTAACGGCGGCCCTGACCCTTGGATGGGTATGGCTTACTTTCTTTCGTGTAACTTTGCAGGCATATACTGAATCGGTAGAACTCTCACTAAGCACATCGCCATGTTGATAGCTCAGGTACACTCATCTCAAAGCATGTGCATGTATTATTTTCTTCAGAGAAAAACCTTTCATTAGTTTCCCAAGTACTAGCTTTTTGTCCGTAAATTTGTATTTCGTCAATCTGAATATGGATCATGCCTTTCTCACCACACTCATTCATGGAATCAGTTTACTAGCCACATGATTTACCAATAGATGTCTTTAACAATATGATATTTAAGGCCTCTTGATTCTTACAAAATAGGACATTTGGACACACTATGTCAGTTTTTATCTCTTAATATTAATATAAAATTATCTATAATAAAGTCCTGCTACAACGTGTAACAGGTTTTCCTGGTCCCTTGATTCCCAAACTTCCTCTGCTATGTTTGCTTCTATACTATATCATGTGCTTGGTAAAGGGCAGCCCCAGTGCACGTAGCTCCCGCTTGCGCAGGGTCCGGGGAAGAGTCCGACCACTTTGGGTCTATTGTACGCAACCTTTCCCTACATTTCTTGGTATGCAGATTATTTTTGCAGTACCATCCTCGAGTATATTCAGAAACGAGTCAGTGTTGTATTATGAGACACACCTACTACTCCTATGTGTTATTGATTTTTCCCAAACTTACTATATCAACACAGACAATATTAGCTAGATTGACTGTCTAAGCCACTTCCTTACAACGGTATTAAGGTTCTTTGGCATGCAAAACAAAACAGAAGGTACAATTATTCCATTGGTTGATCACAGGTTTGTAATAAATATTTTTATCGAACAAAATAGATGTCCCAGAAATTTATTCACAGGGTCATGCTGTTCGACGGGGTTGTAGACGTCTACATGGACCACGCCAGAAATCATCACCATGTATTCTAATCCCTTGACCAACCATAGTTACTTCTGCTGAAAAGTGAGAACCGCCGCAGGTATATATGCAACTTAACTGAGGTTAGTTAGTTTCATGAGGCCACTTAAAATCTTCAGTCCCGCTGTATGATATCTATCGATTTTCTACAACCTCATTTGATCATCGTGTTCTTGTTATCAATCAGACAACATCCTCTCAATGTTGACGTCAGACAAAGAATCCTCATCCAAATTTGACCTTTATCCATAACTGGCAGGTAATTTTTGTTCCCTTCTTGGTACCTTGCAGGTTTAGGTACTATTTTGAAACAAATGGCATTTAGAGATCCTTCTTTCAGGGACTATCTTTGAACCCTTAGACCCTGTGACGCCCGGATATTTAAGCTACAGTGAACCTCTGCTAATGATGCCACGTCACCTCGATTACTGTTGCTAATCTCGCATTAGTTCGAAACCGGTTCGAATACAAATTCAAAATTAAGCAAACAATAAACTTTTCAAATATTAAAACTAAAATGTTCGGAGTGAGCCAAATAATGCATAGGTAATTATGGCGGAGAAACCACACTTTTATAAAATGTTTAAATGCTCAAAGGGGAATGAAACAACATCATACCAATTTAATAAATGCCTTTTGTTAATTATAAAATATTAAAATATTTTATTTAGGTTTTAAACTTTAGTAACAGAGGTATAATTAGTAATACTGATTTTGGTACAACTTTTATGTTTTATAAAACTTAAATAAGATGGGACTAAATATAAAACAGTAAAGGGAAAAATAAAGAAAAATGAAAAGAACAAAAACAGAAAACTAAACTAACAAACAAATAAAAAGGCAAAGGCTGCCTCCCTTTCCCCACTGGGCCTCTTGGCCCAGTCGGCTCCGTCGACCAAGCCGGCCCAACCGGCCACCCCTCACTCCCCTTATCCCCACCCCGACCGGAACCCTAGCTACACCCCCACTCCCCCGAACCGCTCGTCTCCACTCCCCCCTCACTCCCCCGATCCCCCTGGATCGGGATCGATCCCGTCGCCGCTCACCACCCTGCCGCCCTCATCGCTGGTGGCTAGGTCGCCACCCGGTTCTCGTCCTCCTCCTCACCGGACCGTCCTGAGCCCGGAGCCGCTCCCGACCCCATTGCCTGCCGCCGCCGCCCGGAGCGCCTCCGCCTCGGCCACCCGTCGTCGACGCACGCCGCCCCACCGCTGCACCACCGCCTCGACCCCTTCGCCGTCGTCCTCGTCCTCCTCCCCACGCCCCGCTGCCATTGCCCTGCACCGTACCTGAGCGCCCCATCCATCCTTCCCCGTCTCCCTGCTCGTGCGCGCTCGCCGCGTCACCGCGCTCGCGCTCGTCGTGGTTACTGCGCCCCGCAGACCCCGCGCGTCCCCTTCCTGCCCCTGCTGCTTGGCTGCTGGTGCGGCACCAGTCCACAGCCGCCGCCCCCTCGCCGTTCCCGCTTCGCTCCGCCTACGGCCACCTCCGCCATCCGCCCGCCCGCTCGTGCCCCGACCTCCCTATGTTGCCTGCGTCCCCTGGCCGCGCCTACGCGCTGCGCCATCCGCTCCACCTCGCACCGCGCTGCAGCCGCACGAGCATCCCCTGCCCTCCGCCCCTGCTCCGCTGCGGCTTGCTGCCGCCGCGCGCACCGCTACGACGTTGCCCGACGCTCCTCCAGGCCCCTCTCGCTGGCCGCGGCTCCGTCGCACCATCCCTGCCGGCGACCACCCGCCCCGAGGCCGCCACCCGCCGCGGGCATGGCCTCGCCGTCCCTGCGGGCGAGCGCCCTCTCGGCCTCCGCTCCACCCTGCCCGGTGAGCCCAAACACCCACTACACCCACGCCCGTTAACCCACGGTGGCTTCTGGGCCACTGACTCCTAGGGCCCAGCCCCAGAACGTTAAAAAAAGATTTTTAAAATAATAATAATAATTAATTAATTAATTAACTAAATTAATTGACTTAGTTAATTGTGTTTAATTAACCTAATTAATTTGTTTAGGTTAAACTAATTAACTAGGTTAATTAGCTAACAGTCTATGACAACCGGGACCCACATGTTTGTTGACCAAGTCAACCGCACTTTTGACTAATGACCTCAGCATTGCATCATGTTGACATCAGCAGACACTATTCTGGATAATGTTAGAATTAATTAGATGGATAAATCTAGAAAATTGATTAAATCTTTTAAAATTAATATAAAATAAACCGTAGCTCGGATGGAAAAACTTTGTACATGAAAGTTGCTCAGAACGACGAGACGAATCCGAATATGCAGCCCGTTCGTCCACCACACATCCCTAGCATAGCGAACACGCAACTTTCCTCCTCCGGTTCATCTGTTCAAAAACGCGAACACCGGGGATACTTTCCCGGATGTTTCCCCCTTCCCCGGTATCACCTCCTACTGCGCTAGGGCACACCTGGCACCGTTACTTGTCATGTCATGCAGCGATATGCATCTGTTTGCATTGTATTCATTGTTTCTTCCCCATCTTCTCTCCGATAGACTACGAGACTGACGCCGCTGCTGGTGCCCCGATCGACTACGTTGTTGATGACTCCTCCTTGCAAGAGCAACCAGGCAAGCCCCCCTTGATCACCAGATATCGCCTATTCCTTCTCTCTACTGCTTGCATTAGAGTAGTGTAGCATGTTACTGCTTTCAGTTAATCCTATTCTGCTGCATAGCCTGTCATTGTTGCTACAATTGTTACCCTTACCTGCAATCCTAAATGCATAGTATAGGATGCTAGTATTCCATTAGTGGCCCTACATTCTTGTCCGTCTGCCATGCTATACTATCGGGCCGTGATCACTCCGGAGGTGATCACGGGTATATACTTACATACATATTATATGATACATGTGGTGACTAAAGTCGGGTCGGCTCGTAGAGTACCCGCAAGTGATTCCGATCTGGGGGCTGAAAGAACAGGTGGCTCCATCCAGGTAGTGGTGGGCCTGAGTTCCCGACGGCCCCCGACTGTTACTTTGTGGCGGAGCGTCAGGGCAAGTTGAGACCACCTAGGAGAGAGGTGGGCCTGGCCCAGGTCGGCGTCTGCGGTTACATCAATTAACACGCTTAACGAGATCTTGGTATTTCATCTGAGTCTGGCCACTGGCCTATACGCACTAACCAACTACGCGGGAACAGTTATGGGCACTCGACGTCGTGGTATCAGCCGAAGCCTTCTTGACGTCAGCGACTTAGCGGCGCGCGCCGGATTGGACCGTAAGCCTGCGCTTGTATTAAGGGGGGCTAGGTCTGCTTCCGGCTGCGTTCGCAACGTGCAGGTGTGCAATGGGCGATGGGCCCAAACCCCTGCGCCATAGGATTTAGACCGGCGTGCTGACCTCTCTGTTGTGCCTAGGTAGGGCTGCGACGTGTTGATCTTCCGAGGCCGGGCATGACCCAGGAAAGTGTGTCCGACCAAAGGGGATCGAGCGTGTTGGGTAATGTGGTGCACCCCTGCAGGGAAGTTTATCTATTCGAATAGCCGTGATCCTCGGTAACAGGACGACCCGGAGTTGTTCCTTGACCTTATGACAACTAGAACTGGATACTGAATAAAACACACCCTTCCAAGTGCCAGATATGACCCGGTGATCGCTCTCACACAGGGCAACGAGGGGATGATCGCCGGGTAGGATTATGCTATGCGATGATACTTGGTGAACTTACCATCTACTCTCTTCTACATGCTGCAAGATGGAGGCTGCCAGAAGCGTAGTCTTCGACAGGACTAGCTATCCCCCTCTTATTCTGGCATTCTGCAGTTCAGTCCACCGATATTGCCCCTTTACACAGATACCCATGCATATGTAGTGTAGATCCTTGCTTGCGAGTACTTTGGATGAGTACTCACGGTTGCTTTTCTCCCTCTTTTCCCCCTTTGCATTATTCTCGGTTGTCGCAACCAGATGCTAGAGTCCAGGAGCTAGAGATTTCGAGGATGATTCTACGTGGAGTTCGGCTTCGAGGAGTAGTTAGGAGGTCCCAGGCAGGAGGCCTTGCCTTTTCGATCATTGCTAATTTTGTGCTAGCCTTCTTAAGGCAAACTTGTTTAACTTATGTCTGTACTCAGATATTATTGCTTCCGCTGACTCTTGTGTTTTCGAGCTGATGTATTCGAGCCCTCGAGGCCCCTGGCTTGTAATACAAAGCTTGTATTATTTTAATTTGTGTCTAGAGTTGTGTTGTGATATCTTCCCGTGAGTCCCTGATCTTGATCGTACATGTTTGCGTGTATGATTAGTGTACGGTCAAATCGGGGGCATCACAAGTTGGTATCAGAGCCGACTACCTGTAGGAATCCCCCTTCCAAACTCCTTGGCTGAAGTTGAGTCTAGTCATTGCAAAACTTTTACTAACATGGCTGTGTGACTTACGGGCCCACGTCGCCATTTGGGTGGTATTAGGATCTTTTATTCCTCGTCTATACTCTGGGACTCTGATATCTCTACTATTCGGGTTAAATGAATTTGATAACTCTAACATTAGGATCCCGTGACCGCATCCACCCGGAGAGCCCCTTATTGCAGAGGATCGCCTGCTGCATCAGAAGATTCCGAAGATACTCTCTGATGTTCTCTCGAGACTCTGTGTCCGTCGCTTTTGCAATCCCCTACCACCGATACATCCATATCGATAATTACTTACACATGTCCTTCTTACTTTCATTCCCAGCTGCTCTTCTTATTACAAGATGCATCGAATTATTCTTCGACTATTAAGAATCTCTTGAGCCACTGCCTTACAGATCTTTGCCGCATGAATACCCCTACGGATAATTCTTTGCACTTATCGAGTATCCGCTCATTCCCAGTTGTTCATGTGTTTCGCAAAAGACTTCGAAATACCATTCGATCTTCCGAAAATCCCGAGCAGCCTTTTGCTCTTGAAATTCTTGATTGCTTGCATTATGGTTGATCCCATAAGTCTCGTAATGTTATTGGCATCCCTTGTCTTTATCATTTAAGCCCGTTAATTCAATATGTTGAGGATGCTTGCAATCCTCAATCAGATCCTAGAATTCATCCTTCGGGCTCAGACGTCATTTTAAACATGGGCTGGATCTCGACCAATCAAATTGCCATCGATTGTACCCCTAAGCCTACTCAACTTATCCATCCTTGATCAGAGCATTTGCTCCTGATCCCTTGATTTGAAAATCATAATTCCTTTACATTTGAGCTTTGAATTAGTCAGTTGTTTCTATAATCCAATGCCCTTGCATTGTTTCTTCCTCTGATTGTGTGTCGATGCTCACATCAGCTCCGTTATGGACCATCAGATCCTTTGTCGAATTATCATCCAAAAGTGTCCTTCGCATACGAAAACCTTGAGAAGTTCTTTTCCCTGATACATAATACCATTAGTAAATCCTATTCTCTGATTTGTCCAACCATGCTCTGCTTTCGAGCTGGTGATATTTACTATTGAAGCTTGTGGTATATGTTTCCACGATACCCCGATGGGTTGAACCTATGCCTTCCTTAATATGTGTGAACTTGAAAGTTTTCACGAGTCATACTCTTCTGGTATTTTGCCAGATAAAATTTCAACACTACAACTTCTTCAAAAATGAGAAGTGAATGAAAGGTTATGCATTGGAGAAGTGGGAGTCGACCTTGAACTTTGTGTTCATGCCCATGGACACGATGTAGATCGTATCATTAAAGCTTCTCTTCAATTAAATATTCCCTTGGTATAAGTTCATCTTATATCTGGGATCTGGCCTTTTGCTACCGTGGTTCTGACCATATTTTCTTCTTGATTCCATTTCTCAGACAAGTTAGAGTACTTGTCTTCTACAGATCAATACGCCTGCCGAACCTCTATTTTGATCTGCCTTCTTGTATTACCCCCATGGTATCTCGAGCATATATCTTATGAATTTCTGATGAAGTAGTACCTTCCCTGTCATAGTGACTCCACAAGTTCTGGGTTGTTGTCAACCGAGTACATCGATAAGTGAATCGATTCCGCGCTCCGATACGATAACTTTAAGTAATTTTCGTTGCTTATGAGTTTAATAATCCTTCAAGTCATTCCTAGCCTGATTGGCTATATCCTTATCGTGCTAAATTTTAACTGTGCTATCTGGTCCTTCTTCACGGAGCACAATTTTCGATGACGAGTTAACCCTACGTCAATCTTACTCGTCATATCATTTCGCCTTGAACAACAAGCTTCATTTCGAGTATGTGCCCTATCCTTGATTCCAATAACCTTTCGCTTCATCATTTCTTTGACTTGATGTCATCGCCGATCGATTACACCTGCATGAAATCTCTCGACAGTTATGTCGTGATCATCATTAGCATTCTGAGATCTTCTATGATATCAATTGAATTCATGATGAGAAATACCATTCTTGCCCTCGATGATTTGTATTATCATCGACCCCTTTATTGCCTTCCCACCAACACAAACTTGTTAGTGTTTGGTGTTATACCTTGAGTTCCTTGCTATCCAGCAATTGTTCTTCTTTACCTTGGAACATTACCATCTCTTATGTCATCAATGTTGTTAGAATTTCACCACCTCTTAAGAATTCATGATACAGTGATGCTTCTCGCCATCACCATTCTTTTCTTGGTCCCCGTGTTGAGTGAACTCTGTTGTGCGAATTTAGTATCTCTAGCAATCCTATTGCTTCAGAGTTATTGGACAATAATTCCAATTTAGTGTGGGTTGCTCAATCGCCAGTCCGACGTTGGTCGTGCAACCCAGCCCATATTGCGGGTGCACCTTTCAACTAATGTTTAATTGTGTATGTTTTCCTCCAGCATACAACATTATATCATTTGATCTAACAAATGTTATCTCCTTGATAACTATGGAAACCCATCTTTTGAAAATCTCGATAAATTGTCGTTGAGTCCATCAGCCACATCCTCTTCCTCTCCTTGGTTAATGATGAACTCTTATTTCGGAACTTGCTTCCATAAGTTCATTTCCCGAGAATCTTGCAATGTCATCTTGTCAATTTGTGTCGCACCCTTTTCTTCTCAGGCATCCCGAGTCTGCGATATCCTGACACCAATCAGATCTGAATCTCGGTCAGATATGATGGTTGGAACATATTTCCAAGAGTTATAACATTGGTCTTTATATGACCCGGTAAGATGATGTCATGCCTAGCACACCTGGCCGGAGGACCTATTGTTATAGTTTCCTTTTTAGCAAGCTTAGCGATTCTTCCATGAGGAAATCGTAAGACTAATTTTATAATTTGCTCCTGATGGATCCTTTGTGTATCCAAAGTCTGACCTTTGCTTGAAAACCATGTCAATTCTATCTTGAAGCATGTCTGTGGTACTCCGATCTTCAAAATGAACAGTTGAAGCAATGCTAAATTCTCTTTATCAAATATCCAAACACTGTTGTATGGGTAATGTCATGAAATTCCTCTCCCCTTACCTAAACGGTTTCTACTTTCTATCCTGTCGTGGATATCATGCTTTGCTTGTCCTTGGGAAGGATCTACCCCTGAAAGCACATTTTCCTTCCATTGTTTTGTTCAATCTGATAATCACATTTTCCTTTCCATTGTTTTGTTTAACCTTTCTTGTGAATTATATGATCTAAGCAGTGATAATTCACTGCTTATGAAAACACCTCGGTGTACAACCCTGTCAGTAAGACCCTGTTGCTCTTGTTGGTAGCATTCCGGTAGCCACCGATGGACGAGAACTTTGCCTATTGTTCTGCCTCATTCAACAAGCAGGAGAATGGTTCTCTTCGTCCCTCGCCCTTGGTACCGATGTTGTTGCCGACATAACTGACAAGCTACCCTCTAACATGCCTGATACGTCTCCAAAGTATCTATAATTTTTGATTGTTCCATGCTATTATATATTCTGTTTTGGATGTTTAATGGGCTTTATTATACACTTTCATATTATTTTTGGGACCTATTAACCCAAGGCCCAGTGCAAATTGCTGTTTTTTTTGCCTATTTCAGTGTTTCGCAGAAAAGGAATATCAAACGGAGTCCAAACAGAATGAAACCTTCAGGAGAGTTATTTTTGGAACAAACGTGATCCAGAGGACTTGGAGTGGACGTCAAGAAACATACGAGGAGGCCACGAGGCAGGGGCGCGCCTACCCCCCTGGGCGTGCCCTCCACCCTTGCGGGCCCCTCGTGGCTCCACCGACCTACTTCTTCCTCCTATATATACCTACGTACCCCGAAACCATCGAGGAGCACCACGAAAACCTAATTCCACCGCCGCAACCTTCTATACCCGTGAGATCTCATCTTGGGGCCTTTTCCGGCGTCCTGCCGGAGGGGGCATCGATCACGGAGGGCTTCTACATCAACACCATAGCCTCTCCGATGATGTGTGAGTAGTTTACCACAGACCTTCGGGTCCATAGTTATTAGCTAGATGGCTTCTTCTCTCTCTTTGGATCTCAATACAAAGTTCTCCTCGATCTTCTTGGAGATCTATTTGATGTAACTCTTTTTGCGGTGTGTTTGTCGAGATCCGATGAATTGTGGGTTTATGATCAAGATTATCTATGAACAATATTTGAATCTTCTCTGAATTCTTTTATGTATGATTGGTTATCTTTGCAAGTCTCTTCGAATTATCAATTTGGTTTGGCCTACTAGATTGATCTTTCTTGCAATGGGAGAAGTGCTTAGCTTTGGGTTCAATCATGCGGTGCTCGATCCCAGTGACAGTAAGGGAAACGACACGTATTGTATTGTTGCCATCGTGGATAAAAAGATGGGGTTTATATCATATTTCATGAGTTTATCCGTCTACATCATGTCATCTTACCTAATGTGTTACTCTGTTCTTATGAACTTAATACTCTAGATGCATGCTGGATAGTGGTCGATGTGTGGAGTAATAGTAGTAGATGCAGGCAGGAGTCGGTCTACTTGTCGCGGACATGATGCCTATATACATGATCATGCCTAGATATTCTCATAATTATGCACTTTTCTATCAATTGCTCGACGGTAATTTGTTCACCTATCGTAATACTTATGCTATCTTGAGAGAAGCCACTAGTGAAACCTATGACCCCCGGGTCTATTCTCCATCATATTAATCTTCCGTCAACAAGCTATTTCTATCGTCGTTTATTTGCTTTCTTTACTTTTAGTCTTTATCATAAAAATACCAAAAATATTATCTTACCATCTCTATCAGATCTCACTTTTGCAAGTGGTCGTGAAGGGATTGACTAGCAGCAGCGCGGGTTTTAGAACTATCAATAGCGCGGGCAGGTGCGCTACTGGTACGGCGCTACAGCTAAAGGTTAGCAGTAGCGTTGGTTAACCCGCGTTACTGCTACACCGACTTAGTAGTAGCGCTTTCCCCACGAGGCGCTAATGGTAATTACTAGTAGCGCTTCTCCCAGACTGCGCTACTACTATGATTCCGTATTTTATTTCATGTTGTATTCATACACCTCTATACAAGTTTTCATACAGCAGCAATTTAGAGATTGTTTTTACATCATAATGAGTTATTACATCGTTGGGTGAAAGAACCGTGGACTAGTTTCAAGTGGATGGACTAGTTTCAAGTGGATGGACATCCACTTGAAACTAATCCGCGATTCTTTCACGCAGTGATATAATAAATATCATCATCATCATAATATCATTAACAACTTATCATCATAATACATCATTGTCATATAACACCTCATGATCATCGTTTTCATCGATGAGACATCACATAGCAAGTTGGTCACTAGTCATAATCACGACTACTCCTCATCATCAACTCTAACACATTGTACCACATAATAAACATATTATACCTCATAGGACCTACTACATTCTCTTAGGACCTACTATATTCTCTAAGGTAAAATAGCAAAAAACAAGATAGCCCCTAGCTCTCCATTATGGAGAATGCAGATTATCCTGTCTCTAATTCTTGCCTTTCGCTTAATGTTGCTTCCAAGAACCTCCTTACGAATGTCCAAACATTTTTTCCACTCTTTGATTAGCATGTGTTCACCGGTTCCAGAAATCTGATATGCATAGGTGAGATCCGTAGGATGACCTGGCTGTATGTTCAGAACTTCAAGGCGACCATTGTAATACATCAGATGAGGCACACAATCCATCGGGATTTTCTGTTGAAAAACATAGTAATAACTTCGTAGTTAGCAATGATGTACTAGTTTTAGAAGTATGCAAAAGATGCACGGATGTCGTAATAGTAAAAAATCTTACCAGGTATCTCCGTAGAAGTTATCGTGGTTCAACACGTGCACTAGTGGCATGTATTCACCATAATTTGGAGGAGTTCGATAATAGGTATTGTAATTCTCAAAGAAAGTACAAAATGCGATCAGATGATTTTTCTCCTTATAAGTTAATTCGGAGCCATCGGTGTAGTGGGTTTTGTCTACCATCTTCCGCACATTCTTTGAAGAATGAAAATAAGCTGTCAACTATTTTGAAATAAACAATATAAATTAGTTAATAACTATGTTTGAGAAACTCACATAGCGGTAGAATTGGAAGCGTATCAACAAGGACCCAAATGTCCATATTGTTTTGCTCGATGTCAGGATCACCAAGATCCATGGTGACAATCATACCCTCATAAAAACCATACATTTTGCAAAGTGCTTCCCAATTTTGGCAACCAAAATGGGTTACGCTCTGAGAATTGTACAGATTTACTTCAAAATCCATATCATGATGGGTCCTTAGGTGTATTTTTTTTGTTACAAAATTTTCATGGTCTTCAAAACCCATCCTCTCCAAGACATAGCGTCTTGCATGGGATGGGATAAGCTAGTCGAATTGTAAAAGATGAAAATTAGACATTGAAATAGTTGAAGTCGTGCTTAATTACGAAAAAAACACTTGTCATCGTTGCGTACCGTTTCAACGTCGAAGGTCTCCTCGAGCTTAATGCTGAAGCGCAGATCATCATCCAGGTGAGGGCACCTGTCGCACAGACCTCGATCGTCGTGGCACCAGCTGCACTCCCCCGAGAGACTTTCGTCATCCGAGTACGACATTTTCTATGTTCATAATTCAAAGATTAAACTTGTACAATTAAATATATGTACTAAAAAACCTAAATTAGATCTTTATTTTTCGAGAAAATCCAGGCCACTCGATATTTCCTACATATTCTAGCACAAGTCATGCCAGAATTCACGGAAAAATCTGACATGACCTTTGCTAAAAAAGGACATATCGAGCACCTGAAATTTGCCGGAACGGAAATTAATCAACACTCCGGCAAAACATAGGCCACTCGGAGGTGTAATCTGAACATGACCGGCCACTTGGGCAACCACATATCCTATTTGAGCAACACATGATATACATGTTTTTATCTACATCATATATATCTTATAGGACTCATATTGACATGGAGATTTGGCTGGTCTCACCTCGAGGTCGGAGGGGGTCGGTGACGGGGACGACGGCGGGGATGATGGAGGGGCTCCTTGATTTCTGCAAAAGCAAAAACCTTATAAGTTATCACTAATACATCCCGAATAATTGCTTAAAATAAAAAAATAACAACAAATATGACATGTTCAACTAGTTCTATTAATTCAACTAGTTCTTACTAAATATAAACTTACTATAAATAGAAAAAAAAACTAGTTCTTTCTAAAAATAAAGTAGTTCAACTAGTTATATTAATATTTTTTTACTAAAAATACATTAGTTCTATTAATTCAACTAGTTCAACTAAATAAATTTACTTACTAATTATGTTAAACACTTACTAAATAAACTAGTTCTATTAAGCACTTACTATAAATAAACTAGTTTTATTAAGCACTTGCTAAAAATTCTACTACCCTAGTTCTACCCTAAATTTTCTTACTTCTATTTTATTCAAAACACCTAAAATAGTCAAAAAAAATATTCTATTAAAAAACCTACATTCTACAATGTCTACATTCTAAAATCTACATTTAAATTACCTACAATTTGCAAGAACAGAGACAAGGGAGGGAGGGAGGAGAGAGGAGGGGGAGGGGGCGTCCGGAGGAGGAGGGGGAGGGGCCGGCCGGAGGAGGAGGAGGGAGGGGCGGTGGGAGGAGGGCTGCCGGCGGAGGAGGGAGGAGGGGGCGGCCGGAGGAGGAGGGAGAAGGGCGCGGTGGGAGGAGGAGGGAGGAGGGCGTGGTGGGAGGAGGGAGGGAGGGAAGGAGGGAGTACCTCGATGGAGGACGGACAGCGGCGGCGGACGACGGGTATCGGCGCGGGCGAGAGTGACTGAGATGGAGAGTGAGTGAGAGAGGGTCGGCCGCGTGGGGTGGATAAGGTAGGGTTAGTAGTAGCGCGTGTGCGAGAAAAGCGCTACAGCTAAGGAGAATAGCAGTAGCGCTGGGCGAGGATACCCGTTACTGCTAAGTTGGGCTAGCCATGTGCGCCCAATTCAAACATAGCAGCAGCGCTTTTTGCCAGTACGCCCTACTGCTAAAGTTATAGCAGTAGTGCCGTTTATTTACGCGCACTGCTACTAAGTAGCAGTAGCGCATGATTTTGTCCAGCGCTACTGCTAATATGTTGTGTATAAGGTTTTCCCTAGTAGTGTTGCACCTTGCGGATTCCACCATTAAGAAACCTATGAGAATAATTAATGATGTTCTTATTGTTGCAAATAGGAATTATGTGCCCGTAGATTTCATCGTTCTTGATATAGATTGCAATCCTTCATGTCCTATTATTCTTGGTAGACCTTTCCTTAGAACGATTGGTGCAATTATTGATATGAAGGAAGGAAATATTAGATTCCAATTTTCGTTAAGGAAAGGCATGGAACACTTTCCTAGAAAGAAAATAAAATTACCTTATGAATCTATCATGAGAGCCACTTATGGATTGCATCCCAAAGATGGCAATACCTAGATATATCCTTGCCTTTATGCCTAGCTAGGGGCGTTAAACGATAGCGCTTGTTGGGAGGCAACCCAATTTTATTTTAGTTTTTTGCTTTTTGGTTCTGTTTAGGAATAAATAATCCATATAGCTTCTTTTTATATGTGGTTTTGTGTTTTAATTAGTGTTTGTGCCAAGTAGAACCTTTGGGAAGACTTGGGGAAAGTCTTTGCGATCTTGCTGTAAAAAACAGAAACTTTAGCGCTCACGAGATTAGCTACAACTTTTTACTGGAAAGTGATATTTAGTTGATTCTTTTTGCAGATGATTAATAGATAAATTACTCACGTCCAGCAATTTATTTTAGAATTTTTGGAGTTCTAGAAGTTTTCTTTAGTTACAGATTACTACAGACTATTCTGTTTTTGACAGATTCTGTTTTTCGTGTGTTGTTTGCTTATTTTGATGAATCTATGGCTAGTAATGAAGCTTATGAACCATAGAGAAGTTGGATTACAGTAGGTTTAACATCAATATAAATAAAGAATGAGTTCATTACAACACCTTGAAGTGGTGTTTTCTTTTCTTTCGCTAACGGAGCTCACGAGATTTTCTGTTAAGTTTTGTGTTGTGAAGTTTTCAAGTTTTGGGTAAAGATTTGATGGATTATGGAACAAGGAGTGGCAAGAGCCTAAGATTGGGGATGACCAAGGCACCCCAAGTTAAAATCTAAGGACACCAAAAAGGCTAAGCTTGGGGATGCCCCGGAAGGAATCCCCTCTTTTGTCTTCGTCCATCGGTAACTTTACTTGGAGCTATATTTTTGTTCACCACATGATATGTGTTTTGCTTGGAGCGTCTTGTATGATTTGAGTATTTGATTTTTAGTTCTCCACAATCATCCTTGTTGTACACACCTTTTGAGAGAGACACACGTTATTCGGAATTTATTAGAATACTCTATGTGCTTCACTTATATCTTTTGAGTTAAACAATTTTGCTCTAGTGCTTCACTTATATCTTTTAGAGCACGGTGGTGGTTATATTTTATAGAGATTATTGATCTCTCATGCTTCACTTATATCATTTTGAGAGTCCTTTAGAACAGCATGGTAGTTTACAAAGTGCATTGAATAGTAAGAGAAGTTTGATACTTGATAATTGTTTTGAGATATAAAGGTGGTAATATTAGAGGTGTGCTAGTTGAGCAATTATGAAATTGAGAAATACTTGTGTTGAAGTTTGCAAGTCCCATAGCATGCACGTATGGTAAACGTTATGTGACCAATTTGAAACATGAGGTGTTCTTTGATTGCTTTCCTTATGAGTGGCGGTCGGGGATGAGCGATGGTCTTTTCCTACCAATCTATCCCTCTAGGAGCATGCGCGTGCTTGGTTTCGATGACTTGTAGATTTTTGCAATAAGTATGTGAGTTCTTTATGACTAATGTTGAGTCCATGGATTATACACACTCTCACCCTTCCATCATTGCTAGCCTCTTCGGTACCGTGCATTGTCCTTTCTCACCTTGAGAGTTGGTGCAAATTTCGCCGGTGCATCCCAACCCCGTGATATGATACGCTCTATCACACATAAACCTCCTTATATCTTCCTCAAAACATCCACCATACCTACCTATTATGGCATTTCCATAGCCATTCCGAGATATATTGCCATGCAACTTTCCACCGTTCCTTTTATTATGACACACATCATCATTGTCATATTGCTTTGCATGATCATGTAGTTGATATCGTAATTGTGGCAAAGCCACCTTTATAATTCTTTCATACATGTCACTCTTGATTCATTGCATATCCCGGTACACCACCGGAGGCATTCACATAGAGTCATCTTTTGTTCTAAGTATTGAGTTGTAAGTAAATAAAAGTGTGATGATCATCATTATTAGAGCATTGTCCCAAGTGAGGAAAGGATGATGGAGACTATGATTCCCCCACAAGTCGGGATGACACTCTGGACAAAGAAAAAAAAGAGAAAGAAAAGAGGCCAAAAAAAGAAATAAAGAGAAAAAGGCCCAAATAAAAAAAATGAGAGAAAAGGAGAGAAGGGACAATGTTACTATCCTTTTTCCACACTTGTGCTTCAAGTAGCACCATGATCTTCATGATAGAGAGTCTCCTATTTTGTCACTTTCATATACTAGTGGGAATTTTACATTATAGAACTTGGCTTGTATATTCCAATGATGGGCTTCCTCAAAATGCCCTTGGTCTTCGTGAGCAAGCGAGTTGGATGCACACCCACTTAGTTTATTTTGTTGAGCTTTCATACATTTATAGCTCTAGTGCATCCGTTGCATGGCAATCCCTACTCCTTGCATTGACATCAATTGATGGGCATCTCCATATCCCGTTGATTAGCAGCGTCAATGTGAGACTTTCTCCTTTTTTGTCTTCTCACACAACCTCAATCATTATATTCTATTCCACCCATAGTGCTAAGTCCATGGCTCGCGCTCATATATTGTGTAAAAGTTGAAAGAGTTTGAAAAGGCTAAGTATGAAATAATTGCTTGGCTTGTCATCGGGGTTGTGCATGATGAGAGCATTTTGTGTGAAGAAAATGAAGCATAGCCAAACTATATGATTTTGTAGGGATAAGCTTTCTTTGGCTATGTTATTTTGATAAGACATAATTGCTTGGTTAGCATGCTTAAAGTATTATTATTTTTATGTCAATATTAAACTTTTATCTTGAATCTTTCGGATCTGAACATTCATGCCACATTAAAGAAAATTGCATTGAGAAATATGCTAGGAAGCATTCCACATCAAAAATTCTGTTTTTATCATTTACCTACTCGAGGACGAGCAGGAATTAAGCTTGGGGATGCTTGATAGGTCTCCAACGTATCTATAATTTTTTATTGTTTCATGCTATTATATATTCTGTTTGGATGTTTAATGGGCTTTATTATACACTTTCATATTATTTTTGGGACTAACCTATTAACCCAAGGCCCAGTGCAAATTGTTGTTTTTTTGCCTATTTCAGTGTTTCGCAGAAAAGGAATATCAAACGGAGTCCAAACGGAATGAAACCTTCGGGAGAGTTATTTTTGGAACAAACGTGATCCAGAGGACTTGGAGTGGACGTTAAGAAACATACGAGGAGGCCACGAGGCAGGGGGCGCGCCTACCCCCTGGGCACGCCCTCCACCCTCGTGGGCCCCTCGTGGCTCCACCGACCTACTTCTTCCTCCTATATATACCTACGTACCCCGAAACCATCGAAGAGCACCACGAAAACCTAATTCCACCGCCGCAACCTTCTGTACCCGTGAGATCCCATCTTGGGGCCTTTTCCGGCGTCGTGCCGGAGGGGGCATCGATCATGGAGGGCTTCTACATCAACACCATAGCCTCTCTGATGATGTGTGAGTAGTTTACCACAGACCTTCGGGTCCATAGTTATTAGCTAGATGACTTCTTCTCTCTCTTTGGATCTCAATACAAAGTTCTCCTTGATCTTCTTGGAGATCTATTTGATTTAACTCTTTTTGCGGTGTGTTTGTCGAGATCCGATGAATTGTGGGTTTATGATCAAGATTATCTATGAACAATATTTGCATCTTCTCTGAATTCTTTTATGTATGATTGGTTATCTTTGCAAGTCTCTTCGAATTATCAGTTTGGTTTGGCCTACTAGATTGATCTTTCTTGCAATGGGAGAAGTGCTTAGCTTTGGGTTCAATCATGCGGTGCTCGATCCCAGTGACAGTAGGGGAAACGACACGTATTGTATTGTTGCCATCAAGGATAAAAAGATGGGGTTTATATCATATTTCATGAGTTTATCCGTCTACATCATGTCATCTTAGCTAATGTGTTACTCTGTTCTTATGAACTTAATACTCTAGATGCATGCTGGATAGTGGTCGATGTGTGGAGTAATAGTAGTAGATGCAGGCAGGAGTCGGTCTACTTATCGCGGACGTGATGCCTATATACATAATCATGCCTAGATATTCTCATAATTATGCACTTTTCTATCAATTGCTCGACGGTAATTTGTTCACCCACCGTAATACTTATGCTATCTTGAGAGAAGCCACTAGTGAAACCTATGGCCCCCGGGTCTATTCTCCATCATATTAATCTTCCGTCAACAAGCTATTTCTATCGCCGTTTATTTGCTTTCTTTACTTTTAGTCTTTATCATAAAAATACCAAAAATATTATCTTATCATCTCTATCAGATCTCACTTTTGCAAGTGGTCGTGAAGGGATTGACAACCCCTTTATCGCGTTGGTTGCAAGGTTCTTATTTGTTAGTGTAGGTATGAGGGACTTGCGTGTGGCCTCCTACTGGATTGATACCTTGGTTCTCAAAAACTAAGGGAAATACTTACGCTACTTTGCTGCATCACCCTTTCCTCTTCAAGGGAAAACCAACACAGTGCTCAAGAGGTAGCAATGCCTTGCTTACATGATCGTTCAAGATGTCACTGCCTTCCGACTTTTTAACCCACATGGTGGGCCCATAACCCACAGTTCCACAAGATTGAAACCTGACTCTCTGTAGACCCCCTCTTCCCAAGGTTGTTACTCACGCGTGGCCTCGTAAGTAATTCACGAGCCACCTTCCGAGAGATCATCAATTCTGGTATCAGACACATTACTTATTCCCATCGCTTTGAACCCTTTCACACTCTGTTACAGGCAATGAACGATTGCCTATCGGCTTGAAATTTCTTATTGCACCTTCTTACCTTGCTCTCGATGACTTTCTCGAATTTCAACTCGAGAGATGCCTCTATACCTCGTTCACTGAGATAGCCCCCAGGTACCTAACATGTGTTGAGCTCCGTCCTTCCCAAGTCTCCCCCCTTATCTTTTCCATAAGTACGATGGAGATCCTGAAGAAAGGATGTCGGCTTCATCATGATGAACTAAAGCGGAGAAATGAATACACCAATGAAAGGGATTAACTTCTTCGAGAAGATACGTTAGAATATCGTAACCAGACCTTTGCCCCTTACTCTACCTGTTGTAGTGGAGGAGAATTGTGACGCTCGGATATTTAAGCTACAGTGAACCTCTGCTAATGATGCCACGTCACCTCGATTACTGTTGCTAATCTCGCGTTAGTTCGAAACCGGCCGCGGGCATGGCCTCGCCGTCCCTGCGGGCGAGCGCCCTCTCAGCCTCCGCTCCACCCTGCCCCGTGAGCCCAAACACCCGCTGCACCCATGCCCGTTAACCCACGGTGGCTTCTGGGCCACTGACTCCTAGGGCCGAGCCCGAGAACGTTAAAAAAGAATTTTAAAATAAATTATTAATTAATTAACTAATTAACTAAATTAATTGTGTTTAATTATCCTAATTAGTCTGTTTAGGTTAAACTAATTAACTAGGTTAATTAGCTAATAGTCTATGACAAACGGGACCCACATGTTTGTTGACCAAGTCAACCGCACTGTTGACTGATGACCTCAGCATTGCATCATGTTGACATCAGTAGACACTATTCTAGATAATGTTAGAATTAATTAGATGGATAAATCTAGAAAATTGATTAAATCTTTTAAAATTAATATAAAATAAACCGTAGCTCGGATGGAAAAACTTTGTACATGAAAGTTGCTCAGAACGACGAGACGGATCCGAATACGCAGCCCGTTCGTCCGCCACACATCCCTAGCATAACGAACTCGCAACTTTCCCCCTCCGGTTCATCTGTCCGAAAACGCGAAACACCGGGGATACTTTCCCGGATGTTTCCCCCGTTTCTCGGTATCACCTCCTAACGCGCTAGGGCACACGTGGCACCGTTACTTGTCATGTCATGCAGCGATATGCATCTGTTTGCATTGTATTCATTGTTTCTTCCCCCTCTTCTCTTCGGTAGACTACGAGACTGACGCCGCTGCTGGTGCCCCGATCGACTACGTTGTTGACGACTCCTCCTTGCCAGAGCAACCAGGCAAGCCCCCCCCCTTAATCACCAGATATCGCCTATTCCTTCTCTCTACTGCTTGCATTAGAGTAGTGTAGCATGCTACTGCTTTCAGTTAAACCTATTCTGCTGCATAGCCTGTCATTGTTGTTACAGTTGTTACCCTTACCTGCAATCCTATATGCTTAGTATAGGATGCTAGTATTCCATCAGTGGCCCTACATTCTTGTCCGTCTGCCATGCTATACTATCGGGCCATGATCACTCGGGAGGTGATCATGGGTATATACTTACATACATATTATATGATACATGTGGTGACTAAAGTCGGGTCGGCTTGTAGAATACCCGCAAGTGATTCCGATCTGGGGGCTGAAAGGACAGGTGGCTCCATCCAGGTAGTGGTGGGCCTGAGTTCCCGACGGCCCCCGACTGTTACTTTGTGGCGGAGCGACAGGGCAGGTTGAGACCACCTAGGAGAGAGGTGGGCCTGGCCCTGGTCGGCGTCTGCGGTTACATCAATTAACACGCTTAACGAGATCTTGGTATTTGATCTGAGTCTGGCCACTGGCCTATATGCACTAACCAACTACGCGGGAACAGTTATGGGCACTCGATGTCATGGTATCAGCCGAAGCCTTCTTGACGTCAGCGACTTAGCGGCGCGCGCCGGATTGGACCGTAAGCCTGCGCTTGTATTAAGGGGGCTAGGTCTGCTTCCGGCCGCGTTCGCAACGTGCAGGTGTGCAATGGGCGATGGGCCCAGACCCCTGCGCCATAGGATTTAGACCGGCGTGCTGACCTCTCTGTTGTGCCTAGGTAGGGCTGCGACGTGTTGATCTTCCGAGCCGGGCATGACCCAGGAAAGTGTGTCCGGCCAATGGGGATCGAGCGTGTTGGGTAATGTGGTGCACCCCTGCAGGGAAGTTTATCTATTCGAATAGCCGTGATCCTCGGTAACAGGACGACCCGGAGTTGTACCTTGACCTTATGACAACTAGAAGTGGATAATAAATAAAACACACCCTTCCAAGTGCCAGATATAACCCGGTGATCGCTCTCACACAGGGCGACGAGGGGAGGATCGCCGGGTAGGATTATGCTATGCGATGATACTTGGTGAACTTGCCATCTACTCTCTTCTACATGCTGCAAGATGGAGGCTGCCAGAAGCGTAGTCTTCGACAGGACTAGCTATCCCCATCTTATTCTGGCATTCTGCAGTTCAGTCCATCGATATTGCTCCTTTACACAGATACCCATGCATATGTAGTGTAGATCCTTGCTTGCGGGTACTTTGGATGAGTACTCACGGTTGCTTTCTCCCTCTTTTCCCCCTTTGCATTCTTCTCGGTTGTCGCAACCAGATGCTGGAGTCCAGGAGCTAGAGATTCCGAGGATGATTCTACGTGGAGTTCGGCTTCGAGGAGTGGTTAGGAGGTCCCAGGTAGGAGGCCTTGCCTTTTCGATCGTTGCTACTTTTGTGCGAGCCTTCTTAAGGCAAACTTGTTTAACTTATGTCTGTACTCAGATATTATTGCTTCCCCTGACTCTTGTGTTTTTGAGCTGATGTATTCGAGCCCTCGAGGCCCCTGGCTTGTAATATATAGCTTGTATTATTTTAATTTGTGTCTAGAGTTGTGTTGTGATATCTTCCGTGAGTCCTTGATCCTGATCGTACATGTTTGCGTGTATGATTAGTGTACGATCAAATCGGGGGCGTCACAGACCCGAGGGCACTCAGCATTCTTGAAGACATTTTGGAGTTTATTTTGGTATGAAGATCGTGTTCGCAGAGATCACTTAGGATCCAAGTTAGAATTTGTGTTGTAGAGGAGGAAGAATGTTGCTGCCACCATTTAGATTTGACAATATGTTCTTGAAAGATGTTGGCAGCCATTCATTTTTTTACCACTACCTATGTACACTAATATAAGACATTTTTGTAGTTCAATTTGTACAGGAAAGACATCTTACATTAGTGTACAAAGGGAGTACTATTTTCTTAGCATGTATAAAACTGAGTAATAGTTTACCAGGGTTTGAAAGAAGAAATTATATTTATGTTCCCTTAAAAAATCGTCTTATTTTGTTGTACTTTATTATGCCTTCTGCTGCTGATAGTCGTCGTTTCTTTGCACATACCTGTACTTATGCAACACACCTACCATCTCCGTTTCTTTGTCGCAATCATGGCCACACATGTGGGCTCTTTAGAAAATTTCAACTACATTCTGACTTCACAAGTGGTACACTTATCTGTACATAATACTGCAACATTGTTGTGGTATTGTAATATTAATGCTGTCTTCTGTAGGAAAATATACTATGTCGATCTATCATCTAATATCTTTTATTTTGCGATGGATTACTACAAGTTCTTCCTATACCAAGGGCTACTATATTGAATGGTTTATATCCTGATGTTGTTCGTTTTATATGGCATTTTGACAATTTCAGAAGCAGTCGGTGCTAGAACTGGTCTAGCTATTGGGGCATATTGCAGGTTGTTTTTTCGAACATCTTATATATTTCAGCAACTGTAATTAACTTTTTTAAATCATCATGCTCATGTGTTCATGACCTGCTAATGGTAATGTAGTTCATAATGCTGGGAATACTTAGAGAGTGCCTTCTTTCAACAGATAATGAATGCACTACATTGTAGTTTAGTATCGCTAAGAACATTGTTCATGCTAGCAACAATGACTACACATTTCATTGCATGTAAGTCAAATCCATCATTAATTGATTCCCATTGTTATATTTGCGACATGGGTGTTACTCAGAAATTTTTCTACAAAGTCCCGCAGCAACACGCGAGGTGTCATCTAGTATTCATAATATTGAAGCCAAAAGTTGCAAGGTTAATAATGATAGTACAACTTATTTGTCGCACTGCCGTTTAGGTCATATTGGTGTAAAGCGCATGAAGAAACTCCATGCTGATGGGCTTTTGGAATCACTTGATTATGAATCACTTGATGCTTGCGAACCATGCCTCATGGGCAAGATGACTAAGACTTCGTTCTCCGGAACAATGAAGCGAGCAACTGACTTGTCGGAAATAATAGATACTGATGTATGCAGTCTGATGAGTGTTGAGGCTCACGGCGGTATCGTTATTTTCTGACCTTCACAGATGATTTGAGCAGATATGGGTATATCTACTTGATGAAACATAAATCTGAAACATTTGAAAAGTTCAAAGAATTCCAGAGTGAAGTGGAAAATCATCGTAACAAGAAAATAAAGTTTTTGCGATCTGATCGTGGAGGTGAATATTTGAGTTATGAGTTTGGTCTTCATTGGAAACAATGTGGAATAGTTTCGCAACTCACGCCACCTGGAACACCACAGCGTAATGGTGTGTCTGAACATCGTAATCGTACTTTATTAGATATGGTGCGATCTATGATGTCTCTTACTGATTTATCGCTATCGTTTTGGGGTTATGCTTTAGAGACGGCTGCATTCACGTTAAATAGGGCACCATCTAAATCCATTGAGACGACACCATATGAACTGTGGTTTGGCAAGAAACCCAAGTTGTCGTTTCTTAAAGTTTGGGGCTGCGATGCTTATGTGAAAAAGCTTCAACCTGATAAGCTCGAACCCAAATCGGAGAAATGTGTCTTCATAGGATACCCAAAGGAAACTGTTGGGTACACCTTCTATTGCAGATCCGAAGGCAAGATATTCGTTGCTAAGAATGGATCCTTTCTAGACAAGGAGTTTCTCTCAAAGAAGTGAGTGGGAGGAAAGTAGAACTTGATGAGGTAACTGTACCTGCTCCCAAATTGGAAAGTAGTACATCACAGAAATCAGTTCCAGTGATTCCTACACCAATCAGTGAGGAAGCTAATGATGATGATCATGAAACTTCAGATCAACTTACTACTGAACCTCGTAGGTCAACCAGAGTAAAATCCGCACCAGAGCGGTACGGTAATCCTATTCTGGAAGTCATGTTACTTGACCATGACGAACCTACGAACTATGAGGAAGCGATGATGAGCCCAGATTCCGCAAAATGACTTGAGGCCATGAAATCTAAGATGGGATCCATGTATGTGAACAAAGTATGGACTTTGGTCGACTTGCCCGATGATCGGCAAGCCATAGAAAATAAATGGATCTTCAAGAAGAAGACTGACGCTGGCGGTAATGTTACTGTCAACAAAGCTCGACTTGTTGCAAAAGGTTTTCTACAAGTTCAAGGAGTTGACTACGATGAGACTTTCTCACCCGTAGTGATGCTTAAGTCTGTCTGAATCATGTTAGCAATTGCCGCATTTTATGATTATGAAATTTGGCAAATGGATGTCAAAACTGCATTCCTTAATGGATATCTTAAAGAAGAGTTGTATATGATGCAACCAGAAGGTGTTGTCGATCCAAAAGGTGCTAACAAAGTGTGCAAGCTCCAGCGATCCATTTATCGACAGGTGCAAGCCTCTCGGAGTTGGAATATACGCTTTGATAGTGTGATCAAGGCATATGGTTTTATACAACCTTTTGGAGAAGCCTGTATTTACAAGAAAGTGAGTGGGAGCTCTGTAGCATTTCTAATATTATATGTGGATGACATATTGTTGATTGGAAATAATACAGAATTTCTGGATAGCATAAAAGGATACTTGAATAAGAATTTTTCAATGAAGGGCCTCGGTGAAGATGCTTATATATTGGGCATCAAGATCTATAGAGATAGATCAAGATGCTTAATTGGACTTTCACAAAGCACATACCTTGATAAAGTTTTGAAGAAGTTCAAAATGGATCATTCAAAGAAAGGGTTCTTGCCTGTGTTACAAGGTGTGAAGTTGAGTCAGACTCAATGCCCAATCACTACAGAAGATAGAGAGAAAATGAAAGTCATTCCCTATGCCTCAGCCATAGGTTCTATCATGTATGCAATCCTGTGTACTAGACCTGATGTGTGCCTTGCTATTAGTTTAGCAGGGAGGTACCAAAGTAATCCAGGAGTGGATCACTGGACAACGGTCAAGAACATCCTGAAATACCTGAAAGGGACTAAGGATATGTTTCTCGTTTATGGAGGTGACAAAGAGCTCGTCGTAAACGGTTACGTCGATGCAAGCTTTGACACTGATCCGGATGACTCTAAGTCAGAAACCGGATACGTATTTATATTGAATGGTGGAGCTGTCAGTTGGTGCAGTTCTAAGCAGAGCGTCGTGGCGGGATCTACGTGTGAAGTGGAGTACATAGCTGCTTCGGAAGTAGCAAATGAAGGAGTCTGGATGAAGGAGTTCATATCCGATCTAGGTGTAATACCTAGTGCATCGGGTCCAATGAAAATCTTTTGTGACAATACTGGTGCAATTGCCTTGGCAAAGGAATCCAGATTTCACAAGAGCACCAAGCACATCAAGAGACGCTTCAATTCCAGCCGCGATCAAGTCAAGGAGCGAGACATAGAGATTTGCAAGATACATACGAATCTGAATGTTGCAGACCCGTTGACTAAGCCTCTCTCACGAGCAAAACATGATCAGCACCAAGACTCCATGGGTGTTAGAATCATTACTATGTAATCTAGATTATTGACTCTAGTGCAAGTGGGAGACTGAAGGAAATATACCCTAGAGGCAATAATAAAGTTGTTATTTATATTTCCTTATATGATGATAAATGTTTATTATTCATGCTAGAATTGTATTAACCGGAAACTTAGTACATGTGTGAATACATAGACAATCAGAGTGTCCCTAGTATGCCTCTACTTGACTAGCTCGTTAATCAAACATGGTTATGTTTACTAGCCATAGACATGTGTTGTCATTTGATGAACGGGGTCACATCATTAGAGAATGATGTGATGGACAATACCCACCCGTTAGCTTAGCATAATGATCGTTTAGTTTTTCTGCTATTGCTTTCTTCATGACTTATACATGTTCCTGAGACTATGAGATTATGCAACTCCCGAATACCAGAGGAACACCTTGTGTGCTATCAAACGTCACAACGTAACTGGGTGATTATAAAGATGCTCTACAGGTGTCTCTGATGGTGTTTGTTGAGTTGGCATAGATCGAGATTAGGATTTGTCACTCCGTGTATCGGAGAGGTATCTCTGGGCCCTCTCGATAATGCACATCACTATGAGCCTTGCAAGCAATGTGACTAATGAGTTAGTCACGGGATGATTCATTACGGAACGAGTAAAGAGACTTGTCGATGACGAGATTGAACTAGGTATGATGATACCGACGATCGAATCTCGGGCAAGTAACATACCAATGACAAAGGGAACAACGTATGTTGTTGTGCGGTTTGACCGATAAAGATCTTTGTAGAATATGTAGGAGCCAATATGAGCAGCCAGGTTCCGCTATTGGTTATTGACCGGAGATGTGTCTCGGTCATGTCTACATAGTTGTCGAACCCGTAGGGTCCGCACGCTTAACGTTCGATGATGATTTGTATTATGAGTTATGTGATTTGATGACCGAAGTTTGTTCGGAGTCCCGGATGAGACCACAGACATGACGAGGAGTCTCTAAATGGTCGAGAGGTAAAGATTCATATATTGGAAGGTTACATTCGGACACCAGAATGGTTCGGGTCGTCTCAGATAAGTTTCGGAGTACCGGTGGTTACCGGAACCCCCCCCCCAGGGAGTTAATGGGCCTTCATGGGTCCTAGTGGAGAGAGGCGGCGGCGGCCAGGTGGAGGTGCGCGCCCCCAAGCCCAAACCGAACTGGACTAGGGTTGGGGGGGGGAGGGGGCGGCCCCCTTTCCTTCTTCTCATCCACCTCTTTCCCCTCCCCCCCTTCTTCGGAAAGGAAAGGAGGGGGACGAATCCTACTTGGACCGGGAGTCCAAGTAGGACTCCCCCCCTTGGCGCGCCCCCTTGGGTCGGCCACCTCTCCTCCCCCCTTTATATACGTGGGAGGGGGGCACCCCAAAGGCACACCAAGTCTTCTCTTAGCCGTGTGCGGTGCCCCCCTCCAGAGTTATACACCTCGGTCATATCGTCGTAGTGCTTAGGCAAAGCCCTGCGCCGGTAACTTCATCATCACCGTCACCACGCCGTCGTGCTGGCGGAACTCTCCCTCCGCCTCAACTGGATCAAGAGCTTGAGGGACGTCATCGAGCTGAACGTAAGCTGAACACGGAGGTGCCGTACGTTCGGTGCTAGGATCGGTTGAATCGCGAAGACGTTCGACTACATCAATCGCGTTACTAAACGCTTCCGCTTTCGGTCTACGAGGGTATGTGGACACACTCTCCGCGCTCGTTGCTATGCATCTCCTAGATAGATCTTGCGTGATCGTAGGTAAATTTTTTGAAATATTGCGTTCCCCAACGACTTCCACCTATACAAATATTTTCTAGCCTCTTTGGTACCGTGCATTGCCCACTCTTGCATCGAGACATGGTGCATAGTTCACTGGTGCATCCAAATCACGTGGGATGACTTCCTTTTCATTGCACATCCTGGTCACATTAATAGTAGCCATCATATTTATTTGAGTTGTAAGTAAATAAAATGTGATGTCATTTAGATTGTGCCCCTACCCGTGAGAAAAAGAGAGGCCAAAAGCGCCCCAAAAAAAGAAAGAGGCCAAAAAGATCCCCCCAAAAAATGAAAGAAAAAGAGAAAGGGGCGCACTACTATCCTTTATACACACTTGTGCTTCAAAGTAGCACCATGCCTTTCATATATGGAATTTTCATATGCTTCATGATTATGCTAGTGGGAATTTTACCTGATAGAACTTGGCATGTATGTTCCAAGGACGAGCTTCCCAAAATGCTTGAGGTCTTCATGAGCAAGCAAGTTGGATGCAGACCCAGTAGTTTTATTTGGAGAGCTTTCATATACTCACTCTGGTGCATCTGTTGCATGGATACTCCTACTCCTCTCACTAATATCGATTTTAAGGCTTCCCTATTGCCTAATGATCAACTCCTTTAGTGTGATACTTTCCTAGTTTTCGTTTTCTTATAAAAAACCCCATCATCATTTTACTTTGCCATCTAAGTGCGAAGACCGAGGCTTGTGACCTGGGCACTAAGCCAAGTGCTAAGTAGTTGAAAATAGATCGTCATGGATTCGGTTAATTGACCGAAGCTATAGGATTGCCTATGATAAGATGTTTTGGATATGATAAAGCCTTGAGCCATTGGGGACATGAATAGTAGAACCCTTGCATAATATTTTTTTGGGGGCGGGGGGGGGGGGGGGGGTGTGTGTGAAGAATAGGGTCAAATAGACCCTGAAACATTAGGGCTTGCCTCCGATCTACTCAAAATTCAACCTCTATGTTCTCTAGTCTACCGATTACAATGCGAAATGTCTGAGTCAACGAGTTGTTGCGAGTGTTACAACCATACATGTCGTCTACCTTCGCCGACACCGCCACAATCACCCCCCAAATCGCACATGCTTCGTTTGCCCTCTCCCTCTCTGCAAGTGAGCGCAACGGGATCTGGTGGAGAGCCAATCGAGTTGGTGGAAGCACCCTAGATGGGGCCCTTATGTAGTGGCGCATCAATCGCTGACGAGCACCCAGGGCGGGGCCCTCATGCAGCGCTGCCTGAATCGCTGGTGAGCACACCGGATAGGGCCCTCATGCAGCACCTGGCGATAGCAGCGCCGTGTGAATCATTGCCGACTTCCCAGCGCCGCACAATCGGGCACGTTCCGACGGTCGACGTCGAATCAATTTCTCTTAAATTTTGAGCATGGATTTTTGTTGCTTTTTGGTGAGGGCTCCTGGATTGCTATTCGTGGACGAAATTTTTCAAGAAGCTAAAACTTTTGATTTTATTTGATGATAAAAAAAATCACAATTTTTTGAATTTATTATGCATCTTTTTTCTGAATTTACTGATCACACGGGTGCACCTGCACCCAGGAGCAGCTACACCTTTCTCTCCCCTTAAATATTGGACCTCGCGCTCTCCGCTCCAAGAGCCCTCGCCTGAACCCCAAGAAACCAAGAACCCATTCTCAACCTCCCTCCTCTGTCCACCGCGTCCACCGCCTCCGTCTCTCCCGACACCAGCCACCACAGCTGACCGATGGTCCAGTTCCACGACGGGCAAGAGATGCGGCTCCGCAGCCACGTGCACGCGGTGTCGCCCCACCCCGGAGAGGGCGGCGAGGGCGCCACGCCCGGATCGAGCGGCGTGCCTCCGGTGCGCATCTACCACGGCGACGGGCCCCTCTGAATCACGTCCAGGACCTCGACCGCGCCGCCCGCAGAGCACCGCGTGCGGCTGCGGAGCCGCACGCACGCGGCATCCCCCCACCCCCGCGAGGGCGCCACCCTCAGCGCGCGCGGCGCACCTCCGAACGGCCCGTTGCCTGCGGACATCTACCAGGGCAACCCCATGTGCGCCAGCGCTTCCGACGGCCGCTACCTTGCCGCTGCGCCCGCGGAGGGGCACGGCTACGACGAGCCACCGCAGGCGGCAACGGTGGACAACAACAGCATGCCGGTGAGTTGGCCATGCCCCCCTCTTCCGTTCTTTGTAGCAGTTGTCGGGCAATTTGGGGTGCGGTTCTTGCTCGCCGCAGTTTCTTGTCGGTCCCTCGTCACCCCGATTGCAATCTTTTCTTGCGAATTCTGCGCTTGGTTCTTGGGTGTTTAATTTTCATTCGCGTGTCCTCCGTCGGCTATAAATTTGGCCGGACCCGCAATCATGTTCTTGATAAGTTAGCTCTGTTTCTTTGCATCCGCGTGTGCTCTGTTTTTGGTTCAAGTTAGATCTTTGGGTCTCCTAAACATAACTATCTTCTTTGGAACTAAACTGCAGAGAACCGATGAGTACAGGCTCCGGCGCCGGCGGGCAGGCGACGACGGCAGGTTCAGCTTCCGATGTGGGATGTACGAGTGGGTACTGGAGGGCCCACACATCCGGGAGCCAAGCACTAGCAGCGACATTCCAGGTGAGAGCCTCTTGGCCCACCAGGCTTGTGGCAACAGTTTGCTGAAAGTAGTATCCGAGTCTGACAAGAAACTAGTTTTTGGTTTTCTTTCGATACTGTGACAAATTGAGTCTTTTGCCTAATCTGTTTAGAATGATGCATATTACTCTTATGTGTAAATCCTCTGTTGGAAAACGTGTGAACTGGTGCTGAACTGCTGTCTAGCATTGTATACATTGTTCCTAGGTACAATTGTTACAAAAACACTTAGGTAATTGTTACAAAAACTGCCTACAACAGAAGGTGGAAGTGGCCGGCTCAAACTAAAGTACAGTATGCAAGACTTTTGTAGAACTTGCACATAAGAATAGCATTGCAGCTGGTTTCATACTAGCTAGTGTCCCTGATTCAGACAAAGTGTCCTATATATGTGCTGTTATAGATTTAGATAGTTTGCCTAATCTCTGTTGAGAATGATGCATATTATGCGTAAATTTGTTGAAAAACGTGTGAAGGGGGTGCTGAACTGAACTAAACTGCAGATACTGAAATCACATTCCTAACGTACGTACTATGCATGTGTATTTCTGATCTGCAGCCGACGCAGAGCTTGGAGCAGCTGCAGACATCTTCGTGGCCGTGCCTAGGGGGTTGGATGGCGTCCCGCCGTTGCTGGTTCGCACAAGGTTTCTCTTCCGTTGGAGTCACTGGGTTCAGTCCATGCGTTTCTGGTGTGCGACGACGCTGGGCGTTGGTGGCGACCCACGTCAGTTTCTCCCGGCGGCGTGGTCGTGGGAGCACATTGCTCGTCCGGCGGTGGAGCAGGAGTACAACGGGCGCGGGGAGCCCGAGGGGTCGTGCGCCCTGTGCTCCGTTGCGATGTGCATTCACGCACAGTATCGGCTACACTTCGAGCGCCGGCACGGCGCGGGCTCCTTCCCTTACCAGGTCAGCGACATTGGGTATCTGAAGAAGGCATGCGAGAGAGCGGGGATCTGGAAGCGGTGGAGGGGAGGCACTTCGCCTCACGACGTGCTCGGCGTCATGGATCGGCGAGGCATCGGCTTGCGCACAGAAACGGCCGGTGGACGGCGGGGGCCTCTTATTCGACACAGGAGCAGCGATCAGTTCAGCCCGCTGGATCACGAAGTCCAAGATATGGCCATGCTCATGCGGCTCGGCGGCACCATGATCGGCGCGCTATACATCGACGCGAGCTTTTACGCCGCCACCAGCCCGGAGTCGGTCTACACAGGTGATCCGACGACACTGGCAGCACCCAACCACGCCACCTTGTGTGTTGGATACGAGGTGACGGCGCAAGGGAAGCTCGACATTCAGGTCCTGGATAACGCGAGGAACGGGGATCTCCTGTGGGCGCGCTACGAAGCTTTCGACAGATTTACCGTCATCGGCGTCGAGCTTGAGAACGATGGCAGCATCGAGGGTGGTGGCAGGATACGAGGTATACTGAGACGTATCATCAGCACAGTCCGCCGTCTCGTCAGAAGCTTCTTCTTCTGGCTCTGAGACTCAGTTACAGGCAGATATGAAAGCTGAATAAAACTGTTGCTTATTGATGATTTGGTGCGGCATACAAGAGTATATAAGAGGGTACAAACCGACTTAGTGTAGGGTACAAAACTGACTTGGACTAGAAGTCGTATACCATAATGACTACTCTAACATCCCCCCGCAGTATTAACGGCAGGCTCGACGACGTTGAGACTGAAACAGATATCTTGAAACGGCTTAGTAGGCAGTGCCTTGGTGAAAATGTCAGCAAACTGAGCCGTAGAGGGAACATGAAGCACCCGAACCTGACCAAGAGCAACCTTTTCACGAACAAAATGAATATCAATCTCAATATGCTTTGTGCGTCGGTGTTGAACTGGATTGCTGGTCATGTAGACTGCTGATATGTTGTCACGGTAGACAATAGTGGCCTGCTCAATAGGCCTGTGTAGCTCGGAGAGTAACTGCCGAATCCAGATTGTATCTGCAACGGCATGTGCCACAGCGCGATACTCAGCCTCGGCCGACGAACGTGAGACTGTAACCTGTCTTTTCGAAGACCAAGAAAACAAATTGTTACCAAGAAAAACACAAAAACCGAAAGTGGACCTTCGAGTGTCAGGACAACCAGCCCAGTCTGCATCAGAGTATGCGGTAAGCGAATTTGGAGAAGAATTATTGAGCTGGAGACCATGATTGAGAGTTCCTTTTAAATACCGAAGAATGCGTTTAACATGATTATAGTGAGGAGCCCGGGGATCACGCATATAGAGACATGCTTGTTGAACAGCAAAAGAGATTTCAGGACGAGTAATGGTGAGATATTGGAGAGCACCTGTTAGGCTACGATAGAGAGTAGGATCGGAAAAGGGTTCACCGCTAGCCGAAAGTTTAAAACTAGTATCGACAGGAGTGCGAGATGATTGACAGTCAAGCATACCAGCGCGATTAAGAAGATCAAGAATATACTGGCGTTGGGAAAGAAAAAGGCTGGAGCAATCGCGAACAACAGCAATGCCTAAGAAATGATGAAGGAGTCCTAGGTCAGTCATAGAAAATTCAGATCTAAGAAGAGAGACAATATGATCTAAGAACTTTTGAGAGGAGGCGGTAAGAATGATATCATCTACATAGAGAAGTAAATAGGCAGTGTCAGAAGTTTGATGATACACAAAAAGAGAGGTGTCGGAGAGAGATGGAGTGAAGCCTATTGTTTGAATGAAGGAGGAGAAGCGTTGAAACCAAGCTCGTGTGGCCTGTTTAAGACCGTAGAGAGATTTCTGAAGAAGACATACATGAGTTGGAAAGGATGGATTTTCAAAACCCAGAGGTTGCTGGCAGTAGACAGTTTCTTGAAGGGAACCATGGAGGAAAGCATTTTTAACATCAAGTTGGTGAATGGGCCATGAAGAGGAGACAGCAACACTCAGAACGGTGCGAATGGTGCTAGGTTTAACAACAGGAGAGAAGGTTTCTTCGTAATCAATTCCTTGTTGCTGAGAAAAGCCACGACAAACCCACCTGGCTTTATATCGTGAGAGGCTCCCATCGGAGTGGAACTTTTGGCGAAAAATCCATTTGCCAGAAACAATATTTGTATTGGGAGGACAAGGAACAAGTTGCCAGGTGTTGTTTTGAAGTAAAGCATTATATTCTTCTTGCATGGCAGCGGCCCAATTGGGATCAAGTAGAGCAGTTTTGTAATTCTTTGGAAGAGAAGTGAGAGATACGGAGGTATGAAGGTTTAGGCGGTCTTGGGGTTGATGAAATCCTGATTTGGCCCTAGTACGCATGCGATGATCATTAATCGGGGCTGCTGTAGGAATAGCACGAGGGGGTAAGATGGGTACTGGTGAGTCCGGCGCAGCGAAAGAGTCAGACGAAGGAGTAGGGCTGGGTGGTGCAGTGGGAGCAGGGCTGGGTGGTGGAGTGGGAGTAGGGGCCGGGGGTGTTGGGGAGGGAGCAGGGGCCGGGGGTGTTGGGGACGTCTCGGGTGGGATGAGTGTATGGTTGGGATTGGCTATGGTGGGTGTTAATGGTGGTGGTGATAAGTTGTGTTCGGCAGGTAGGGGAGTATATAGTTGGAAAGGACGGGGAGAGGGGGTGTTTGCGGAGCTAGGGGTGTTGGATGGTGTAGTAGTGCGTTGTGAGAAAGGAAAAATGTGCTCAGCAAACGTGACATGGCGAGAGACATGAACGTGTCCGGTGTGAAGGTCGAGACAACGATAGCCTTTGTGCTCGTCAGAGAAGCCGAGAAAAGCACATGGGATAGAGCGTGGTGACAATTTATTTGCAGAAATGGCGTAGGCATTGGAAAAACAGAGACAACCGAAAACACGAACCGCGGAGTAGTCGGGGTGGGAAAGAAAGAGGGAATAATAGGGAGTAGTGTTGGGTTTAGTTTTAGAAGGTCGAATATTTAGAAGGAAGGTGGCCATGTGTAGGGCTTCAGCCCAAAACTTGGGAGGCATAGATGATTGAATGAGGAGAGTGCGAACTATATCATTGAGGGTGCGAAGAGAGCGTTCTGCTTTACCATTTTGAGGGGATGTGTAGGGACATGAGAATCTAAGCAGGATGCCATGTTGTAAGAAGAAAGTATGATTTTTAATGTTATCAAACTCGCGACCATTGTCACATTGGATAAAGCGAATTGGGAGGAAGAAGTGAACAGACACATAGCGTTGAAAATTAAGGAAAATAGAATGGACCTCGGATTTGTTGCGTAGAGGAAAAGTCCAGACAAAGTGGGTGAAATCATCTAGGATAACAAGGTAGTATTTAAAACCCGAAACACTTGCAATGGGAGAGGTCCATAAATCACAATGTATTAATTCAAAGGGATAAGTGCTACAAGAACTAGAGGAACTAAAGGGAAGACGCACATGTTTGCCTAATTGACAAGACTCGCAAAACACAGAATTATGAGAGTCCCTATTACATGGTATGGTAAATTCACAAAGCATAGAAGCTAAGACGGCGGGGTTGGGATGGCCCAAGCGACGATGCCAGAGATCGACGGAGGCCAGCATGGATGTTGGAGGGGTGGCGGCAGGAACTCCATTAAGAGAACAAAGATCACCGGAGCTATTGAAGTGAGCGATCTCGGCCTTGGTCAGGTAATCCTTCACAGATAAACCAAAAGGGTCAAATTCAGCCGAAACTAGATTGTCGCAAGTAAATTGGCGAACAGGGATAAGATTTTTAATGAGGGCGGGTGCAAGTAGAACATCGCGAAGTAAAAGAGGTTTGGTGGAAGAGGGAAGTTGAGCCTGACCAACACAATATATAGGAATAGACGATCCATCTCCAAGGATAATGGAAGGGAAAGGAGATTTAGTGCAAGAAGATAACCAATTACGAGATGCAGACATATGACTAGAGGCCCCTGAATCAAAGATCCAATCCGTACCTGAGTTTCCTTGTGCAGCAAAGTTATTCATGGCCTGGAGAAAGGCAGCTTGATCCCAGCTCGGCGTCGCATGTGAGGGTGGCGTCGGAAGCAGTGCCGGCGGATACGATGGTGAAGGCAGTAGGGCCGGCTGGGGAGTGTAGTAGGCATTGGCCGGCTGGGGTGGGGGTGGCGTCAGGAGCAGGGCCGGCTGAGGTGTGTAGTAGGCGCCGCCGTCGCTGGTGTAATGACCATAAGGAGCATACGTCGGGGCGGCGTGATAGGCATTGGCCGGCTGTCAGGGGTTGAGAACCCCGGGAGCACCAGTAGGCGGCCGAAGGCCGGGTTGCCAGGCACCTGAGTATGCCGGCGGAGCACCGAGGGTGGACGGAGCGGACCAGGGCATGGGCCATGCTTGAACAAGCCCCGTCCAAGGATCATGAGGAGGCCGCCATGCAACCGCAGATGGAGCACTGGTGGGTGGTGCAGGACTCGGTGCTGGTGATGTCGTAGGCGGAACCGAACGAGTCGACGGCGGCCTGTAGATAGGGTTTTTGCCGCGGTAGTTCGGACTAGGACACCAGCCTGGGGGCGGTTCAACAGATGACGATGCGGACGGCCCGGCGGCAGGAGCCGGCCTGGAAGGCGGCGCTGGTGTAGACGACAGAGGAGGACGAGCCGCAGCATGAAAGACCTTGGGGCGAGAGTCCTTGCGAGCTTGTGTTTCCGCCGCGAGTTGTAGCAAGGAACGAACTTCAGCGAAGGTAGGAGGGGGCCGTATCATCGGTATGAACGAGGCTTGCTTGTCAAAGTCTTCGCTGAGGCCGACGACGACGATATTGATTAGCTGTGAGTCGCTAACTGTATCGCCGAGTTCGCGGAGCTCATCACCAATGGTCTTAACGCGCTGGCAGAACAGGTTCACCGGGGCGTCTCCTTGCACCATATTGCGAAGCTCGGTGTGGAGAGCGTTTTTCCGAGCGTCGGTACTGCTTTGGAAGAGCTGACGGAGGGAGTGCCAGATGTTGGCAGCGGTGGCGCCGTCGTGATCGAGCATGTTGAAGATCTCGGTGGTGATGCGGGTGTAGAACCACTGGACGATCGCGAGATCGTCTTTCAACCATTGCGGATCGTCGGGGCGGGGAAGACAGTTGGCGGCGACATGCGAGCGCAGGTTGCAGCGGCCGAGGTGGAGATCGAAGAGATGTCTCCAATGGTAGTAGTTGTGGGCGGCGAGATCAAGAACTATGGGGATGTAGGGGCTGACGTCGGAGATTGTGTCAGCAAGAGATATTGGTGCGGCGAGGATGGGTGCAGGGTAGTTTTGTGGAGCTATGGTGAGGGCCGAGAGAGAAGCGTCCGCGGCGTTGGCAGCCTTGGCGATCAGTGCGGCCCGGCGCTCAAAGTAGCCGGGCGGCGGCGGCGGCGGTGGCGTTGGCGGAGAGGCAATGGGAGAGGTCCATAAATCACAATGTATTAATTCAAAGGGATAAGTGCTACAAGAACTAGAGGAACTAAAGGGAAGACGCACATGTTTGCCTAATTGACAAGACTCGCAAAACACAGAATTATGAGAGTCCCTATTACATGGTATGGTAAATTCACTAAGCATAGAAGCTAAGACGGCGGGGTTGGGATGGCCCAGGCGACGATGCCAGAGATCGACGGAGGCCAGCATGGATGTTGGAGGGGTGGCGGCTGGAACTCCATTAAGAGAATAAAGATCACCGGAGCTATTAAAGCGAGCGATCTCGGCCTTGGTCAGGTAATCCTTCACAGATAAACCAAAAGGGTCAAATTCAGCCGAAACTAGATTGTCGCAAGTAAATTGGCGAACAGAGATAAGATTTTTAATGAGGGCGGGTGCAACTAGAACATCGCGAAGTAAAAGAGGTTTGGTGGAAGAGGGAAGTTGAGCCTGACCAACACAATATATAGGAATAGATGATCCATCTCCAAGGATAATGGAAGGGAAAGGAGATTTAGTGCAAGAAGATAACCAATTACTAGATGCAGACATATGACTAGAGGCCCCTGAATCAAAGATCCAATCCGTACCTGAGTTTCCTTGTGCAGCAAAGTTATTCATGGCCTGGAGAAAGGCAGCTTGATCCCAGCTCGGTGTCGCAGGTGAGGGTGGCGTCGGAAGCAGTGCTGGCGGATACGATGGTGAAGGCAGTAGGGCCGGCTGGGGAATGTAGTAGGCATTAGCCGGCTGTGGTGGGGGTAGCGTCGGGAGCAGGGCCGGCTGAGGTGTGTAGTAGGCGCTGCCGTCGGTGGTGTAATGACCATAAGGAGCATACGTCGGGGCGGCGTGATAGGCATTGGCCGGCTGTCGGGGGTTGAGAACCCCGGGAGCACCAGTAGGCGGCCGAAGGCCGGGTTGCTAGGCACCTGAGTATGCCGGTGGAGCACCGAGGGTGGACGGAGCGGACCAGGGCATGGGCCATGCTTGAACAAGCCCCGTCCAAGGATCATGAGGAGGCCGCCATGCAACCGCAGATGGAGCACTGGTGGGTGGTGCAGGATTCGGTGCTGGTGATGTCGTAGGCGGAACCGAACGAGTCGACGGCGGCCTGTAGATAGGGTTTTTGCCGCGGTAGTTCGGGCTAGGACGCCAGCCTGGGGGCGGTTCAACAGATGACGATGCGGACGGCCCGGCGGCAGGAGCCGGCATGGAAGGCGGCGCTGGTGTAGACGACAGAGGAGGACGAGCCGCAGCATGAAAGACCTTGGGGCGAGAGTCCTTGCGAGCTTGTGTTTCCGCGGCGAGTTGTAGCAAGGAACGAACTTCAGCGAAGGTAGGAGGGGGCCGTATCATCGGTATGAACGAGGCTTGCTTGTCAAAGTCTTCGCTGAGGCCGACGACGACGATATTGATTAGCTGTGAGTCGCTAACTGTATCGCCGAGTTCGCGGAGCTCATCACCAATGGTCTTAACGCGCTGGCAGAACAGGTACACCGGGGCGTCTCCTTGCACCATATTGCGAAGCTCGGTGTGGAGTGCGTTTTTCCGAGCGTCGGTGTTGCTTTGGAAGAGTTGACGGAGGGAGTGCCAGATGTTGGCAGCGGTGGCGCCGTCATGATCGAGCATGTTGAAGATCTCGGTGGTGATGCGGGTGTAGAACCACTGGACAATCGCGAGATCGTCTTTCAACCATTGTGGATCGTCGGGGCGGGGAAGACAGTTGGCGGCGACATGCGAGCGCAGGTTGCAGCGGCCGAGGTGGAGATCGAAGAGATGTCTCCAATGGTAGTAGTTGTGGGCGGCGAGATCAAGAACTATGGGGATGTAGGGGCTGACGTCGGAGATTGTGTCAGCAAGAGATATTGGTGCGGCGAGGATGGGTGCAGGGTAGTTTTGTGGAGCTATGGTGAGGGCCGAGAGAGAAGTGGCCGCGACGTTGGCAGCCTTGGCGATGAGTGCGGCCCGGTGCTCGAAGTTGCGGAGCCGTACCCTAGCATAATGACTACTCTAACATCACTCGGCTACTTTGAGCGCCGGGCTGGCTCCTCAGGAGCTTGTTCGTTTGGATCTGAATTTTTGTAGATATACTCTAGCTGTACCTAGGCTGAGCACTTTATTACTACTGCATACTAGTACATGCACAAACAGTATGGCAGCGTATATGTCCTATTATGTCTGTCTGTAACTGAACAATTCTTCTCTCTCTGAATGCAAACTCAATTCAAAATCCCCTGCCAGCTGCTTCAAGTCTTTCTATTTTGGATGTGTCTAGAACTCAGTCGACTGAGATTTAATGAAGTCTCAGTCGAGTGACGTCAGCGTGTTTTTTTTGCTACAAGCGGCACGGCTAGATGCTACAAACGGCGACGAAAAATGTTGCGATGGTATTACAAGCAACAACAACAAATACTACAACCGTTCTAACTAAAATGCTACAACCGTCAATGAAGGATGTTGCAACCGGTGAGATGACGTGCTACAACCGAGGAGGGATGGCATGCTTCAACCAACAAAATGAATGTTGCAACCGGTATGAAAAAATGTTGCAAACGGTCAAAAAAATGTTGCATGGTCGACTGAGACTTGGTTAAATCTCAATCGACTGATTTTTAGCAGGCCCGTTCTATTTTTGTTGCATCTAAGAAGTATCAATTCATCCTTGTAGGTTAACATATATCTCAAAAAATAAAAAAAATCTGTATATATGTACACCGAGTGTGGTGGCATTTATTGGTGGTCATAACAGATGTTATAAAGATTATCACGCTCCAACTTTTAGAAAAAGGTACGTAAATAAGTTCTTCGCTTGACAAGGCCACTCCAGGAGCACAAGTTCCCATGGGAGCGTGTCATTTGTCCCCCACTGTGTGACCTTGCAAACACCATAAACTGTAAGAACGCAAAATAGATAAAGTAACAAACACTCTGCAATGCAATGAATCCGGGTAATTATACGGAGATTACACTACGACAAGCTGCACAATTACTACTAAATTATCTGAATGAGCAAATTCAGTTGACTGAACCCTGTTATTGCCTTATTAATTAGTGCTTATTGATACACTATTTGCATCGCATTTCTCAAGGACAACGGTATCATTTTTCATACAGTTCTTTATTTGCCTGTCAAGAAATGTAACATCCTATTTCCCTTAGGGTTCTACGTTCTGCTCATTGTTTATATCCAACGAGCAGACCAGTCAAAGATTCATTTCATGACTACTGTATATAGTACTACAAGGCAAAAGGACAACATTATACAGTGGGAGAAAATCCATTCACAAGCTTCTGGTAATATCATGAGCAGCATGTTTTAAGGCATGAAATATGTGATGACTTCAGTGTATGGCCTAAAATTACAATCTAGAAACTCAACAAAGCAGCAGTAATGTCATTGGTCATAATCGGTCAATAGAATATGGTATAGTTACAAAATACAATGACAGTATGGCTAACCAAACTTTTCGACCTCATTTTTCAGACAAACAAGATGCCAGAAGAATGGAGACGGGGTATATTAGTACCAATCTTGAAGAACAAGGGGATGTTCAGAGTTGTACTAATTACCGTGGAATTAACCTGACGAGCCATACAATGAAGCTATGAGAGAGAGAGTCATTGAGCACCACTTAAGAAGAATGACAAGTGTGACCAAAAATCAGTTTGGTTTCATGCCTGTTAGGTCAACCATGGAAGCCATTTTTTTGGTACAACTTATGGAGAGATACAGGGAGCAAAAGAAGGATTTGCATATGATGTTCATTGACTTGGAGAAGGCCTATGATAAGATACCGCATAATGTCATGTGGTGGGCCCTGGAGAAACACAAAGTCCCAGCAAAGTACATTACCCTGTACGGTAATGTTGTGACAAGTGTTCGGACAAGTGATGTCGACACTGATGACTTCCGGATTAAGATAGGGCTGCATCAGGGGTCAGTTTTGAGCTATTATCTTTTTGCCTTGGTGATGGATGAGGTCACAACGAATAAACAAGGAGATATCCCATGGTGTATGCTCTTTGCGGATGATGTGGTCCTAGGTGACGTTAGTCGGATGGGGGTCAATAGGAAGTTAGAGTTATGGAGACAAACCTTGGAATCGAAAGGTTTTAGGCTTAGTAGAACTAAAACCGATTATATGAGGTGTGGTTTCAGTACTACTAGGCGCGAGGAGGAGGAGGTTAGTCTTGATGGGCAGGTGGTGCCTTAGAAGGACACCTTTCAATATTTGAGGTCAATGCTGCAGAAGGATGGGGGTATTGATGAAGATGTGAACCATCACATCAAAGCCGGATGGACGAAGTCGCGCCAAGCTTATGGCATTCTCTGTGACAAGAGAGTGCCACAAAAGCTAAAAGGCAAGTTCTACAGGACGGCGGTTCGACCCGCAATGTTGTCTGGTGCTGAGTGTTAGCGACTAAAAGACGGCATGTTCAACAGTTAGGTGTGGCGGAGATGCGCTTGTTGAGATGGATGTGTGGCCACATGAGGAAGGATCGAGTCCGGAATGATGATGTATGAGATAGAGTTGGGGTAGCACCAATTGAAGAGAAGCTTGTCCAACATCGTCTGATATGGTTTCGGCATATTCAGCGCAGGCCTCTAGAAGCTCCAGTGCATAGCGGACGGCTAAAGCGTGCGGATAATATCAAGAAAGGTCGGGGGTAGGCCGATTTTGACATGGGAGGAGTCCATAAAAAGAGATTCGAAGGATTGAAGTATCATCAAAGAACTAGCTATAGACAGGGGGCGTGGAAGTTTGCTATCCATGTGCCAGAACCATGAGTTGGGCACGAGATCTTATGGGTTTCACCTTTAGCCTACCCTAACTTGTTTGGGACTAAATGCTATGTTGTTGTTGTACAAAATACAATTAATGATATCTTTAACGTAATTAAATATTTCAAAAGTAGTTATTCCTAACATGGTAATATTAACATTGTCATTCGCATGATGAGCTCATGCTTATCATGGAGCTTTTCATATACAAAATCAGTGACCAAGCATAGTCACTAAATAAAATATTGAATACCATGCAAACAATTGGTCTGCTATCTTTTGTTATGCTATATATGATGATAAATTCAGTGATATCAACCCATACTCAATAAGCCACCCAAACCCTTTTCTTAAACAGAACAATAACCTAAACCTACTAGCAATATTGTGGCCTTACCAATTCCATGCGAAATATGAAGTCACCTAAATTGTGCATCCAGGCAAGTGTCAGGATTAAACACAAAAATCTCTACACAAATGTGTATAAAACATACCTGGGTCTTTGGATCAACTGCGTCAACTTGCAGCAGGTCAAGGCACTAGTTTTTTCAAGGAGAGGGGGGCTAATTACAGTGTAAGCTTACGGTTAACAACAATTGATTGATAATTTGGTGGCTGGTAGTACACTAGTACACGACTGGAAAATCCTCTGGACAATTTTGTTACTTTGCCGCATTCAAGTATCTTATCTCAAAAGAATGACACGGGTGAATTCTTCAGCAACTGGAAGACCACCCCCACCCCCTGCCCCCATTGCAGTTGCTTAAACAAAGGTTTTGCTTAAATTAAGATTGCATGAGTTTGCTACAACAGTTAGCCCCCACAGTCTTAATTTTCCAGCATGCTATCACTTTTATCTGACCAACAACCTATCATGTTAGTTTTCCTTGGTAAGCCTGCGAAGAAAAAAGAGTAGAAAGTTTTTTCCATCTGTTATTGGCATTAGCTTAGCAGTTGGCAGATCTCCTTCTAGATCAACTATAATAATAACAAAGAGATAAGGGCATTGCATGGAAAGAATTGATGAATCGTGCATTGTTGCACCAATCTACTGGGGCCATTTAAAGATGGATCACTGGTGGTTCCATGCTGCTAACCCTTAATCCAAACGGCTCAGTTCACAAAGAAACGATCAAAAAAGTCACCTAGCCAATTCGTCGAACACTTGCGCTGCGGTGGTGGTGCACCGGTCGACCGGTGTCGTTCTGACCAAATAGGCCGGCGGTGACGAGAGGGAATGACCTGCAGCGGTGCAATGAACGTGTGATGTGGCAGCCGACAAAAAAGAAGAAGAAAAGAAGCAACGATGAATCAACAACAATGCGACGGCGGCTCACCTAATTCCGGTGACAGGGAGCGGGGCCGGGGGGGGGGGGTCACCAGGAGTTTTGCTAGCGAAAGTGCATGGGCGACCCGAGGGAGAGGCGCGGCTTTTCCTCAGCTGCCACACGTTGGAGTAAATTTAGGGAAGAGTGTTAGAGTAGTCATTATGGTATACGACTTCTAGTCCAAGTCAGTTTTGTACCCCTACCCCAAGTCGGTTTGTACCCTCTTATATACTCTTGTATGCCGCACCAAATCAATAATAAGCAACAGTTTTATCCAGCTTTCATGGTATCAGATACCGGTCCCAGGGTTTAGGGTATGGCTCCGCCAACGCCACCGCCGCCGCCGCCGCCCGGCTACTTCGAGCGCCGGGCCGCACTCATCGCCAAGGCTGCCAACGCCGTGGCCGCTTCTCTCTCGGCCCTCACCATAGCTCCACAAAACTACCCTGCACCCATCCTCGCCGCACCAATATCTCTTGCTGACACAATCTCCGTCAGCCCCTACATCCCCATAGTTCTTGATCTCGCCGCCCACAACTACTACCATTGGAGACATCTCTTCGATCTCCACCTCGGCCGCTGCAACCTGCGCTCGCATGTCGCCGCCAACTGTCTTCCCCGCCCCGACGATCCGCAATGGTTGAAAGACGATCTCGCGATCGTCCAGTGGTTCTACACCCGCATCACCACCGAGATCTTCAACATGCTCGATCACGACGGCGCCACCGCTGCCAACATCTGGCACTCCCTCCGTCAGCTCTTCCAAAGCAGTACCGACGCTCGGAAAAACGCTCTCCACACCGAGCTTCGCAATATGGTGCAAGGAGACGCCCCGGTGAACCTGTTCTGCCAGCGCGTTAAGACCATTGGTGATGAGCTCCGCGAACTCGGCGATACAGTTAGCGACTCACAGCTAATCAATATCGTCGTCGTCGGCCTCAGCGAAGACTTTGACAAGCAAGCCTCGTTCATACCGATGATACGGCCCCCTCCTACCTTCACTGAAGTTCGTTCCTTGCTACAACTCGCGGCGGAAACACAAGCTTGCAAGGACTCTCGCCCCAAGGTCTTTCATGCTGCGGCTCGTCCTCCTCTGTCGTCTACACCAGCGCCGCCTTCCAGGCCGGCTCCTGCCGCCGGGCCGTCCGCATCGTCATCTGTTGAACCGCCCCCAGGCTGGCGTCCTAGTCCGAACTACCGCGGCAAAAACCCTATCTACAAGCCACCGTCGACTCGTTCGGTTCCGCCTACGCCATCACCAGCACCGAGTCCTGCACCACCCACCAGTGCTCCATCTACGGTTGCATGGCGGCGTCCTCATGATCCTTGGACGGGGCTTGTTCAAGCATGGCCCATGCCCTGGTCCGCTCCGTCCACCCTCGGTGCTCCGCCGGCATACTCAGGTGCCTGGCAACCCGGCCTTCGGCCGCCTACTGGTGCTCCCGGGGTTCTCAACCCCCGACAGCCGGCCAATGCCTATCACGCCGCCCCGACGTATGCTCCTTATGGTCATTACACCACCGACGGCGGCGCCTACTACACACCTCAGCCGGTCCTGCTCCCGACGCCACCCCCACCACAGCCGGCCAATGCCTACTACACTCCCCAGCCGGCCCTACTGCCTTCACCATCGTATCCGCCGGCACTGCTTCCGACGCCACCCTCACCTGCGACGCCGAGCTGGGATCAAGCTGCCTTTCTCCAGGCCATGAATAACTTTGCTGCACAAGGAAACTCAGGTACAGATTGGATCTTTGATTCAGGGGCCTCTAGTCATATGTCAGCATCTAGTAATTGGTTATCTTCTTGCACTAAATCTCCTTTCCCTTCCATTATCCTTGGAGATGGATCATCTATTCCTATATATTGTGTTGGTCAGGCTCATCCCTCTTCCACCAAACCTCTTTTACTTCGCGATGTTCTAGTTGCACCCGCCCTCATTAAAAATCTTATCTCTGTTCGCCAATTTACTTGCGACAATCTAGTTTCGGCTGAATTTGACCCTTTTGGTTTATCCGTGAAGGATTACCTGACCAAGGCCGAGATCGCTCGCTTCAATAGCTCCAGTGATCTTTATTCTCTTAATGGAGTTCCTGCCGCCACCCCTCCAACATCCATGCTGGCCTCCGTCGATCTCTGGCATCGTCGCTTAGGCCATCCCAACCCCGTCGTCTTAGCTTCTATGCTTAGTGAATTTACCATACCATGTAATAGGGACTCTCATAATTCTGTGTTTTGTGAGTCTTGTCAATTAGGCAAACATGTGCGTCTTCCCTTTAGTTCCTCTAGTTCTTGTAGCACTTATCCCTTTGAATTAATACATTGTGATTTATGGACCTCTCCCATTGCAAGTGTTTTGGGTTTTAAATACTACCTTGTTATCCTAGATGATTTCACCCACTTTGTCTGGACTTTTCCTCTACGCAACAAATCCGAGGTCCATTCTCTTTTCCTTAATTTTCAACGCTATGTGTCTGTTCACTTCTTCCTCCCAATTCGCTTTATCCAATGTGACAATGGTCGCGAGTTTGATAATATTAAAAATCGTACTTTCTTCTTACAACATGGCATCCTGCTTAGGTTCTCATGTCCCTACACCTCCCCTCAAAATGGTAAAGCATAACGCTCTCTTCACACCCTCAATGATATAGTTCGCACTCTCCTCATTCAATCATCTATGCCTCCCAAGTTTTGGGCTGAAGCCCTACACATGGCCACCTTCCTTCTAAATATTCGACCTTCTAAAACTAAACCCAACACTACTCCCTATTATTCCCTCTTTCTTTCCCACCCCGACTACTCCGCAGTTCGTGTTTTCGGCTATCTCTGTTTTCCCAATGCCTACGCCACTTCTGCAAATAAATTGTCACCACGCTCTATCCCATGTGCTTTTCTCAGCTTCTCTGACGAGCACAAAGGCTATCGCTGTCTCGACCTTCACACCGGACACGTTCATGTCTCTCGTCATGTCACGTTTGCTGAACACATTTTTCCTTTCTCACAACGCACTACTACACCATCCAACACCCCTAGCTCCGCAAACACCCCCTCTCCCCGTCCTTTCCAACTATATACTCCCCTACCTGCCGAACACAACTTATCACCACCACCATTAACACCCACCATAGCCAATCCCAACCATACACTCACCCCACCCGAGACGTCTCCAACACCCCCGGCCCCTGCTTCCTCCCCAACACCCCCGGCCCCTACTCCCATTCCACCACCCAGCCCTGCTCCCACTCCACCACCCAGCCCTACTCCTTCGTCTGACTCTTCCGCTGCGCCAGACTCACCAGTACCCACCTTACCCCCTCGTGCTATTCCTACAGCAGCCCCGATTAATGATCATCGCATGCGTACTAGGGCCAAATCAGGATTTCATCAACCCCAAGACCGCCTAAACCTTCATACCTCCGTATCTCTCACTTCTCTTCCAAAGAATTACAAAACTGCTCTACTTGATCCCAATTGGGCCGCTGCCATGCAAGAAGAATATAATGCTTTACTTCTAAACAACACCTCCCAGTACAAATATTGTTTCTGGCAAATGGATTTTTCGCCAAAAGTTCCACTCCGATGGGAGCCTCTCACGATATAAAGCCAGGTGGGTTTGTCGTGGCTTTTCTCAGCAACAAGGAATTGATTACGAAGAAACCTTCTCTCCTGTTGTTAAACCTAGCACCATTCGCACCGTTCTTAGTGTTGCTGTCTCCTCTTCATGGCCCATTCACCAACTTGATGTTAAAAATGCTTTCCTCCATGGTTCTCTTCAAGAAACTGTCTACTGCCAGCAACCTCTGGGTTTTGAAAATCCATCCTTTCCAACTCATGTATGTCTTCTTCAGAAATCTCTCTACGGTCTTAAACAGGCCCCACGAGCTTGGTTTCAACGCTTCTCCTCCTTCATTCAAACAATAGGCTTCACTCCATCTCTCTCCGACACCTCTCTTTTTGTGTATCATCAAACTTCTGACACTGCCTATTTACTTCTCTATGTAGATGATATCATTCTTACCGCCTCCTCTCAAAAGTTCTTAGATCATATTGTCTCCCTTCTTAGATCTGCCTAGTTACTCTCCGAGCTACACAGGCCTATTGAGCAGGCCACTATTGTCTACTGTGACAACATATCAGCAGTCTACATGACCAGCAATCCAGTTCAACACCGACGCACAAAGCATATTGAGATTGATATTCATTTTGTTCGTGAAAAGGTTGCTCTTGGTCAGGTTCGGGTGCTTCATGTTCCCTCTACGGCTCAGTTTGCTGACATTTTCACCAAGGCACTACCTACTAAGCCGTTTCAAGATATCTGTTTCAGTCTCAACGTCGTCGAGCCTGCCGTTGATACTGCGGGGGGATGTTAGAGTAGTCATTATGGTATACGACTTCTAGTCCAAGTCAGTTTTGTACCCCTACCCCAAGTCGGTTTGTACCCTCTTATATACTCTTGTATGCCGCACCAAATCAATAATAAGCAACAGTTTTATTCAGCTTTCAAAGAGGAGTAAAATTTTACTCACTTACGACGGATAAGGGATCGGCTAGGTGCCGGTTAGAGGAGTAAAACTGAAACTTTTTACTCCTCCAAGAGGTTATAAGGGATCGGTTAAAAATGCAGGAGGCATCAGCATCGCTCGCTAACTCTCCTTCCCCTCGCATAATGGACTTTGGACCAGCGCGCCGGGATTCCACCACGTGCCAATTTGTGTTAACGCGAGCGCTATTGCTTGCTTTAAGCGAGATGATTTTTTCGAAAAATAGAGTAAAAATTGTTGCGCACGCGAGTGCTATTGCTCGCTTTAAGCGAGACGATTTTTTCCGGAAAAATAGAGTAAAAATTGTTGCGCGCGCGAGGAATTGATCCTGGGATCTTATGTTTCTTTGACACGCGCTAGCCACTACGCCAGCTTCGGCTTCGGGTTAAATGAGTAGGGTGCAACATACTAGAAGGAAAATGAGCTCGTTTACACACATGTTCATTCTTTTTTTTCCTGTTTTTACTGCTTCTTTCTTTTTCATTTTTCTACTCCATTTTTTTGGTTTTCTGTTCTCTTCTCTATTTTTTCTTTGGTTTTCTTTTTCTTCTCCATTTTTATTTTTATTTTTTCTTATGTTTGTTTTCGTTTTTATTCTACATTTTTGTATATGTCAAAACATTTTTTGAATAAGTGATCAACATTTTTTGTATACACGTTCAACATTGTCCAAACGCTTATTCAATATTTTTCAAATATTTTTTCAACATTTTAATACTTATTCAACATTTATCAAATACTCGTTCAACATTTTTGAATACTTATTCAACATTTTTTAGATACTTGTTCAACAATTTTGTTAATACTTATTGAACATTTTCAAATACTTGTTCAATATTTTTCAAATACTCATACAACAAATTTTAATAGTTATTTGACATTTTTCAAATACTTGTTAAACATTTTTAATACTTATTTAAAATTTTCAAATACTTGTTCAACATATCATATACTTGTGCAACATTTTTTAATACTTATTCAACATTTTTCATATACTTTTTCAACATTTTGCAAATGTGTTCTTGAAGAGTGTTTTGTGTATAGATATGTAGAATATTTTAGAGTATAAAGAAAAGTACAAAAATAAAGCAAATAACAAGAACAAAAAACTGAAAGAAAAACGAAAAAGGGGGCCCATCTGGGCTCCCCTGACTCAAGACGTCGCCCTGTGATCGCTTAAAGCGAGACATACGGGCGACCCTGTGTTAACCAGCCAGAGATTAATATTTTTGTCTATAAATTTTATTAAAGTTTATACAATTTAACTTTGACCAAAACTAATATACGGAGTAGATAAAAACGAAGGGAGTATTTAACAATCGTTGATTCAGTACAACTTTGTACGACAGTTAATCAAGATTGGAGGGAGTAGCATTTGGAGAACTGAATTGATTTGTCCGTCTACAGTAAAATAAGAGCGAGGAGCTAGCCGAAAAGCCCACTCTGTGTGCTAGTGGTAAATTTGTTTTCCCACTTTGTCCACACCTCACAGCTGGACACAGCACTCTCCATTTCTCCTGTTCCGCACCAATCGGCAGCCAACACGAGGCCAGAGCCACCCCAAAACCCTCGCAGCAAACTCAGCGAGGATCCCCACCCCTACCTAAGCCCTAGACCCCTCACCGGCGACCATGCCCGCCGCCGCCGCCGCCGCGTCCGGGACGGCCGTGGCTTCCTACACCGACTACATCCCCGACTCCGTCAAGAGCTTCGTCTCCGACCTCTACCGCTCCATCCGCGGCGGCGACGTGGTCGGGACCGACAAGCTGTACGAGGGCGACTTCCGCCGCCTCTCCGCCCGCGTCTACCGCGACAAGCCCTGGCCGCCCGCCAAGGCCGTCGCGTCCTACTGCGACGACGACCACGTCTTCCTCCTCCTCTACAGCGAGCTCACGTCCCGCCACGCCCACGCGCGCCTCCCAGGCCTCACCCTCACGCACGGCGCCGACTCCTGGGACACCTACTGCTCCCTCTTCACCGTCGTCCTCCAGAACGTCCTCACCATGCAGCTGCCCAACCAGTGGCTCTGGGACATGGTCGATGGGTTCGTGTCCCAGTTCCAGAGATTCTGCGAGTACCGCACCAAACTCGAGGACAAGACCGAGGAGGAGATCAGCCTACTCAAGCGGTTCGACCAGGTCCGCGCTTACTTATGTCCATTCAGTTTTGGGCTTAGAATGAATTGAGATTCGTGCATGGTAAATAAATGGCGTCCTTTGGCGAATTTCAGTTTCTCATGGCAGTATAGTTTACTGAATGGTAGGTTCGTTCTTCTCGATGTTTCAGTTAGATTGTGATATTCAGGATGCTGTGGATCTGGTTCGTGCTTACAACCGGAAATCAATGCCAGTCCCAATTTTATTCAGGAGTTATATTTGAGGTGTCAGATGTGGCTTGTGCTGTGGCAGTTTACTGCATTGCATTGTATCCCGGTATTATTCGTGAGTTATGTATGTGGTGGCAGAGGTGGTTTTTGCTTGTTAAGGGTAGTCCCTAGTTCAGTGGATAGTACATACTACTTTGATTACTTATGTGGCGCCTGCAGTCCTGCACATTGTTTGTTCAATTGTACTCTCAGTTGGTTAAGCTAGTTTTCATGAGTTATTCATAAGTGTGTTCTGCACAGGTGGTTCTTGCTTGATCTTGAGTTGTGACTCGTGAGGGGATTCCTTACAATATGTCTATCAGTTATACTTGGGTTGGGTGTTTCTAAGGTTATTGTTGGTTAGTCTAGCTTGAATTTTGATGGGTTTTTTTGGTGGTAGTGTTTCCTAACTAATAGTCTTCTTTGCAGGCATGGAGTGTGTATGGGGTTTTTAATTACTTGAAGGCACTGGTGGAGAATTCGATGATCAGAGAGATCCTGGAGAGGGAGGAGGGGCTTGAGCAGTTCACGATGATGAACGGGTATGAGCACAAGCAGGGTGGGAGCAATGTGTTGAAGATGCTGGGGTACTACAGCATGATTGGGCTGCTGAGGGTGCATTGCCTGATAGGGGATTACCATACTGGGCTGAGGTGCTTGTTGCCTATAGATATTGGCCAGCAGGGTGTCTACACCACTGTAACTGGGAGCTACATTTCCACTATCTACTACTATGGTTTTGCCAACTTCATGATGCGCAGGTGTGTAATACACTAGCTTGAGCATTTTCACCATATATATTTATATTGCATTCTACTAAGACCGAAGTGCACTTATTTTTTATTATGGATATGATAATTGTAGCCCCTCCACTTTGTACAAATAATGACTGGTTGTGTTGTTTCCCCACATGTTACAATTCCATAGACGGTCCTATTGTTGTGTACTTTAAGCTTGGAGTGAGTTAGCAAAAATGTATAATTGTAGTTTAACATCATGTTGTCTTATGGGTAAAGCTTTTGCTGCAATTTTTCTTTTTGTGCCTACCGTGTTTACGCTAGTCTATGGTAATTGATTGCCAGTAAATTATTCTTGTTTCCCATGCTTAACTCAAAGTGCTTGATTTTCGTGGGTTTCTGATGAGTGATATTATTACCTGATAAAGTATTCGTGTTTTCTGTGCTTACTCCAAAGTGCTTGGCTATCATGTTCTTCTAATGAGTGTTATCACGCAATCAATAATTTGGAGCATGCTTTTCAGTTGTACAAAGATGAGAATATGTTGCTATGTGACGTGCAAGTGGCACATGCTATTAGTTGCACTTCAGCATCTTGATATTGTCCAAGCTGGAACTGCTTTTAACTGATTCACCATGTTTCTGGGCTGATCTAGGTATGCTGACGTGATACATCAATTCAACAAAATTCTGCTGTATATCCTGAAGTATAAGCAATACGATGAGAAGTCTCCGCAGTATGACTTTCTACTGAAGAAGAATGAGCAGATGTATGCACTATTGGCAATCTGCCTCTCATTGTGCCCACAGAACAATCTAATAGCTGAAGATGTTAGCACTGAGCTGAAGGGGAAGTATGGTACCGAAATGGAAAAGATGCTTAGAGGTGATGGTCAGGCACATTATGATGAACTCTTTTCCCTTGCCTGCCCCAAGTTCATTGCTGCATGGCCTCCAGTTTTAAAAGAGCCATTCACAAACTACAACCAGGTATTATCTAAAGCTAATATAGCACAGGTATTCTTCTTTTGTATATATATTTTGTTGTATCCCAGATTGGGTTAGGTACCAAGGCGTTTCTAGGCTGGGAACATAGAGTGTATCTTTGCTTGTTTATCATCTCCAGGAAGCTGCTAGTTCCATTTTTACTGCATCAGTATATGTTTGCACAACCTTTGTCATTGAAAGGCCAAAGTGATCAGCTGGAACCCCACAACTTTTGACACTGGCGCCGATAGCATACCGGGTAAAATAAGTATTAAGAAGCATCGAGGGCCTTGAGTTGCCATGGGCAATAATTCCATCAATAGTCCAGTTTGGTACAGTTTGAATGGGATAAGTTAAAGGAAATAGTAACTCCATAAGCTCCTGTCTTCCACGGCATGAGCTGTATTGGCCTAGTACCACACCGTGAAGTAACAAAAAAAAAAAGGAACAACATGATTTAGTAACAGAAGTTTCTATGTAACTACCAGGGATTAGAAAAACGAATATAAACCTAGTAAAAATTCTCAGCTGTATTAATCAGTTCACAGTTATATACGTACTTATGGAAATAAATAGAAACATAAATTGGGCACATATATTGATGAAGTTACACTATTGTAGCCTGTGAACATCTGTTATGAACTTTTTTGTACAACGGAATGTTTTATGTTAATGTATATGTACTGATTCGACCTTAGTACTAAATTCTGACCAGGCAGTTTTTCAGTTTCAACACTATTTTCTGGTTTCTGGCATGGCATGTACTCGTGGCTTATGAAATTATAGAGAAGTTGCTTCAATTGTATTTCTTTGGCTAAGTGGTTTATGGAATTATAGAGAAGTTGCTTTCTTTGGCTTAGTTTGCAATTTCACTTCTGTTAACAAAACAAGCTCTAAATTGCTTACTGTCCAGGATGTATATCGTCTTCAGTTGAAGCTGTTTCTTGATGAAGTGAAGCAACAGCTATTTCTTGGGGATATCAGAAGCTTTCTAAAAGTGTTTTCAGTGATAACGATTGGCAGACTTGCGCAGCACATGAGATTGGATGAGAACGCTCTAAGGTCTGTATAGTTATTTATTTTTTATGTTTTACTGATTATGTTAAGAGTTTTTAGGGATTCTAACTTGTATATGGACAGGGCAATCCTTCTGGCGTACACCCGCAAAACTCATGCCGTTGACAATTACGGAAAGATCACATCCAGTGCAGACTTTGACTTCTATATTGATGAGGTAGCACAATTGTTGTGTACAATCTTTGACCTTTTTCTGCCTTCTGATGGACTACCTGTATTCCTTTTTGTTTGTGCATTCACATCAATTGAGGTAGCACAATTGTTGTGCACAATCTTTGACCTTTTTCTGCCTTCTGATGGACTACCTGTATTCCTTTTTGTTTGTGCATTCACAGACAGAGTCTTTTGTTTAATATTTTTATCAACCTGCTTGGAGAAAAGGAATGTTTATTTTGCTATCTTCGGAAGTATCATCTCCATGCTTGATCTTGATCTGTTAAATTTCTTAAGTTTTATGCTTTTAGATTCAGTATATAGGCTTGAAATTGAGCGTATTTTGCATTTAAGCATAAGAATTGTATGATCTTAAACCGAACAATTAGTGCAAAATTGTGTGCATGCCTAAATTGTGTGCACTCTGGCTGTGTCCGTTTTTTTCGGAACCTTTGTTTTGTCTGCTGTTGAAATGATCGTTGCAACGCAAGCATGATTCATCAGTATATTATTACCGCACGTGACTGACTACTCCATGTGATTTGTTAAATTCATTTGGTTAATGCAGGAAACAATTCACGCTACTGAATCCAAGTCAAGCAAGCACCACCATGATTACTTTTTGACGCATATTTCGAAGGTACCCTAAGATCTGTAACCTTTTTTTCCTCTGTCGATAGTCTACACTGTGTTTCCTTGGACACTTCCTATGTTCCTTGTGTTTGGTGCTTAGCTCTAGAATAGTTGTCTTAGTGATATCCATAGCCTAACTATCTTTATCATCATCTCCAACAGCTTGAGGAAGTGATGGGCGAGCTGAGTGAAGTACAGCTAGCTGAGCCTGCAATTTCCCCGGGTGAAGAAGCTTGCATGTTTCCTTCTTACGACGGGGCGCACTGGCACTGCTGATGGTTAATGCAAAAGATTTTGTTGCCGTATTGAGCGATCCTTTTTGTCTCCTGTGAACGAAATCCTCGCCAACTAGAAGGTTACGACTGCATTAACGACGCTAACCCTTTCAGCCATGTATCGGAATGGCAAGTTCTGCTCATGAACACTGTTTCTGGGCTGTATAATCGACACACCCAAATGGTTATGATGATGTCAGTGTGTCCGTGTCACAACTGTCACGTTTGAATGGCTGTGATGTTGATCGAAAGACATCTAAGTGGTGGTGATGTGTAAATCTGAAGAATGGTTCCAGTGTCTGGTTTATATGGCGTTGTCGCCTATGGATGTGGTGTGGTTTTTTCTATTCCACTGATATTTTTCCTTTGGACTCCCTGTTCTAGCGTGTACCGGCCAGACGCAAATGTGCATCAGTGTCGAATACGAGAAGAGGAATAGGGCAGGTAGATCTGCCTTGGATCTCTTGATCGTTCTATCGTATCCTTGGATCTCTTGATCGTTCTATCGTATCCTTGGATCTCTTGATCGTTCTATCGTATCAGTTGGCTCCAGTTACTGCTTACTAGAATTTTTTTGAGGGTATAGTCTGCTTCTTTTTATCTTGTCCAGCCGTCGGCCATCGTTTTTGCGCGCGCTAGTTTGGTGCGTGTGAATCACACCGTGTGATGAGTCCTTTTCTAAAAAAAAAACACCGTGTGATGAGTGATGACTCTGATCTCAGTTTACATCTCATCATGTTGCACGAGTAAGTTCGATAGCGGTACGGGGACTGTTCTAGTTTTCCATTTGGTCTCATACCCACATATTCTTCTCAGTATAAGAGCATCTTCAGTAGCCGCACTGAAAAATCAGTGTTTTTTGCGCGCGCTACCGCTCCGGGCGCTTCAGTGGAGGCGCAAAAACCGTACGCGTGGCATATCTAGTTCAGCGCGCGGGCCGAAACGCCATCGCGCGCCGCTTATTTGTTGCGCCCGCTCCCGCGCGCTTGACTCTCGAGCGCTCGCTCGCAACTCCACCTACCCCATCCAGCCGCGGCGACGCCACCGCCCGCGCCACCTCATTTATTCCGGCGACCGTTCCGGCGCTTCCCCGGCCTATCCCTGCGTCGCGGCGGCTTCCTCCGTCTCCCTCTAGTCATTGCCGCCCGTCGCGCGCGGCAGTCCTCCGACGAACAGTGCCCGGCCGCTCACTGCCGCTCGACGCCCGCAAGGTGTTCGACAAAACACCCGCAAGGTATGTATTGCTCAAACTTCACAGTTTTTTCATGAATTTGATGCATATTGATTGTAGTTTTTATAGCCTAGTTTATATTGAATATTGTAGATGAGTTCGTCGTATGATTCTTCCGAAGAAGAATTTGATATGGGAGAGGAGGAGGATATTGCAATGATCCTAGCTATGCACATCAATAAAAAACCGAAGCACGGTGGTTCGGTTTTGGGTCGGCAGAAAATTTGCAGGGATAGGATCGATGCCCACAACAGATTGATGAGGCACTATTTTGTGAAGAATCCCACATACCCGGAGTCGTACTTTCGTCGCCGGTTTAGGATGAGCACGGAGTTGTTCAGGCGCATTGCAGAGAAACTAGCGAGCCATGACCGGTTTTTTCAGCAAATGAGGAATGCCGCCGGAGAGCTCGGGCATAGCACCTTTTAGAAGGTGACAACCGCTTTGTGTATGTCGGCATACGGTATCCCGGCTGATCTAGTAGATGATCACTTGGCAATGGGTGAGAGCCAAGCCATCATGTGTGTCAAGCGCTTCGCACTCAGAATTGTGCAAGTGTTTGGCCAGGAGTATTTGAGATCTCCCAATGCTGAAGACGCTGCAAGGCTATTGGAGATGAACAAAGCTCGCGGCTTCCCAGATATGCTTGGCTCAATAGATTGCATGCATTGGAGTTGAAAGAATTGTCCAAAGGCATGGCATGGGCAATTCCATGGCCAAAAAAAGGGTTCCACTATAATCCTTGAAGCGGTGCCCGATCAAGAGACTTGGATTTGGCATGCTTTTTTTTGGAGTGCCTGGATCTTTGAATGACATCAACGTTGTCAACCGGTCACCACTGATGAATAAGATTGCAAATGATGAACTGCCACCGGTGCAGTTTGTAGCAAAATAGCCGTACATACAACTATGGCTACTATCTTGCGGATGACATCTACCCAAAGTGACAAACATTTGTGAAGCCGTTGAAAAAACCGGAAGGTAAGAAATATCTTGATTTCCACAATGCTCAGGCGCCGGCTAGAAAAGATGTGGAGAGAGTTTTTGGGATTTTGCAAGCCCAATTTGCTATTGTGAGAGGACCGGCTAAATTTTGGGATCAAAAGATACTTTGGTACATCATGCACGCTTGTGTGATCATGCACAACATGATTATCGAGAATGAGCATATGGCCGAGATGTAGACTACTCTCAGTATGAGCTCTTCGGACATCTCATGCGAGTGCGGCGGAGGGCTGAAAGGGTGACCCGTTTTGTTGCCTCCTATCACGACATTCGACGTCCCGCAGCGCATGATGATTTTCAGAAGGATCTCATTAAGGAGTGGTGGGCTTGAAATGGCCGACAAAGAGCATGATGATTTGTGCGTTTGATGTTGTATTGTTGAACTATTTGTTGTATTATTGAACTATTTGTTGTATTGAACGATAAACTATTTGTTCGAGTTGTAATAGCGAAATTGAATTATTTATTATTGTTGATTTATGTTGTTTGTGTTTGATCTTTTTGCTTGTGTTTGGAGCGCATATGTTATTTGTGCGAGAGTCGAGCGCGCTGTATTTTTGCGCGCTGCTGGAGCTACGCGCGAGCTGCATTTTACCACGGCTGCTGGAGCCAGCGCTGCCCGCCGCGCCAAACCAGGCGATGACGCGCTGCACAGTACTCTCTCCGTTCCAAAATATAGTGCTTCCTCTATTTTCGTACTTTAACTTTGACCATAAATTTAACCAACGAGACCGATTGCGATGGGAGCAAAAATTCTAGCAGTGAATTCGTATTCAAAAAAAGTTTTCAATTATATAATTATTTCTCCTGCCGCAGTCGGTCTCGTTGGTTAAATTTAAAGTCAAAGTTGGACCTCGAAAAACGCGGGCGCATTGTATTTTGAAATGGATGGAGTGGTTTTTTAGCATGCCGCGCGTTGGGCGGCTGTTGAAGATGCTCTAAGGCCTTCCACTATGTAGACCAAAAGCGGTGCTAAATTTGCTTTTTGGGTATTTGGCACCGATGCCCTTGCCCAAGCGATGCCAAACAAAAATTTCTGGGCACCGGAGCATCTACTTGCTCCGATGCCAAATCCTTCCATGCAATAAAGTAAACCATGTCAGCCCATGCAACAGCCAGGAAGGGACGCTGGCAGTGGGGTGGCCAAGGCTGATTTATACTAGTTTATATGAGTTGGCCTGAGTTTCAATCGATGCCAGATTCTTCAACATTGTGTGATCCGTGCTAAATTATTTTCATCTGATATCTATGTGGATGTGGCGTACTTTTCAGAGTTTTGGCACCTGATACATAGTGGAAGGTCTAAATGCAAGTAAGAGTACGCCGCCCAAAGCATCACTCGAGGACATCGCAGTTTACGCAAGACGGCAAGAAGAGCAGCCAAGGTTTCAGGCTCAACCTCGTCTTCCATAACCAAATACTTGTGCCTTCGTAGCCTCGCAGATGGAAGCCTGCCAAACTCGCTCCATCGCCTGACATTTGCTGGCCACGGTGTCAATTAGTTCAGCGGCCAGCCACCATCGGGCTTATTTTTTTTAGTTTTCGAAGGAAAACCATCGTGCTTACATGGGCCACGGACCCTGAGGCCTGTAGAGGCTTGACGTGACCTCGGCCCGATGCGAGCCGTACGTGCTACTGTGCTCAGGTTTACTTTAGTCCCATACCGCTAGAGCTGAACGGTCTCTCCCTGCTTAAAGGAACCTGCGCTGATGGTCGTATTGCCTCCTCGGAGGCACCTGCCTGACCCTAACCCAGTTTGTCTGTCTTTACCATACCATAGGACTTGCAACCTGGAGTCGGTGCACGGAATGGGCACACTAGCACAAACTATTTGGAAATTTGATTGTGGATTGGATTGGAATGCTGATATGTTAGTGCGACATGCACTATAAGCTTTTTGTTTTTTGGACCCTATTTTACCAAAATAAGTTACTTCTTTTTTACAAAAACAAGGGAAAATGATATCACTCTGTTCCGAAATATAAAATATTCTACTCTTTTTTAATTGAATTGAATGTTTATACACATTTTCGTGTGTTTGTTCATTCATTTTGGTTCGTAAATTCAAAACATTTTAATTCGAAACAAAGTAGTACTTAGGGCATCTTCAACGCTGGCCCATTTTAGTGTGTTTGTTCATTCATTTTAGTCCGTAAGTCCAAAACATCTTAATTCGAAACAAAGTAGTACTTAGGGCATCTTCAACGCTGACTCGCAAACTAGACACCACATTCGTCCGCGAGCAGGGGGACCAATCCGTGGACATGGATGCGAGAGCCCGCCATCCAATGCTAGCCGCGTACATTTCAAGCCGGGTTTGAACAAACCGGACGAAATTCATCAAACACGACCGATTTTCATTGAAGTTCAGACATAATTTTACATAAAAAGGTTGATATTTCGACCATTTACTAAAAACTAAAAACAATAATGCTAAACCCCGTACGGGACAACCACCTCGTACGTGTGGCTGCCCTGCCCTGCCGCACCATCATCGACGTCTGTGCCGTCGTCGCCGTCCCTCCAGCGGTGGAAGGGCGTCGGATGGCCACAACAACCTTGTCTGGTGGTTGCCCGCCTCTCGCAGAGGAGCCGCTGCACCACCTCCTGCATTTTCGTGTGTTTGTTCATTCATTTTAGTCCGTAAGTCCAAAACATTTTAATTCAAAACAAAGTAGTACTTAGAGCATCTTCAACGCTGGCCCATTTTAGTGTGTTTGTTCATTCATTTTAGTCCGTAAGTCCAAAACATCTTAATTCGAAACAAAGTAGTACTTAGGACATCTTCAACGCTGACTCGCAAACTAGACACCACATCCGTCCGCGAGCAGGGGGACCAATCCGTGGACATGGATGCAAAAGCCCGCCATCCAATGCTAGCCGCATACATTTCAAGCCGGGTTTGAACAAACCGGACGAAATTCATCAAACACGACCGATTTTCATTGAAGTTCAGACATAATTTTACATAAAAAGGTTGATATTTCGACCATTTACTAAAAACTAAAAACAATAATGCTAAACCCCGTACGGGACAACCACCTCGTACGTGTGGCTGCCCTGCCCTGCCGCACCATCATCAACGTCCGTGCCGTCGTCGCCGTCCCTCCAGCGGTGGAAGGGCGTCGGATGGCCACAACAACCTTGTCTGGTGGTTGCCCGCCTCTCGCAGAGGAGCCGCTGCACCACCTCCTGCACGGTGCAGAGGGCCGCTGTGGCAAATGTAGACGACGTCCGCGGAGCTCTGATGGCGGCCTTGCCCCTGCAGGGGTTGGCGGAAGAGACGCTAAGCGACCACTCCTCGCCGATCTTGACGAGCTTGCCGTCAAGGTGGTGGTGGCCCCTGGCGGCCGTCTTCGCGGTGGTGACAGAGCGGTCGAGGGCCCACGCGGAGGCGAGGTCCGGGTCATTGCGGACCCACTCCAGCGCCGCTTCGGACTTGGCGAACGTGTTGCAGTGGACGGCGTTGCACCATTCATATTGTGCATGTTGCCTCACCGAGAGCTCCTCCTCAGACCTGACAACCCTCAAGCCCGAGGGACCGCCACAACCGCCGCCTCTGAGGTAGTGGAGGCTGCGTCTCCGCACCTTCGTCATCGCGGGCGGCAACTCCTCCTTGACGGGGCGGCGACACGGGCCCATCAATGCGGGCGTGCCGAATGTGTGGCAGCGGTGGTGCGGGCTCCTCCTTGACGCGCCGTTTGATATGGATGGCGCGGTTGTGGGGAAGGTGTCGGTGTCAAAACCGGCGGATCTCGGGTAGGGGGTCCCGAACTGTGCGTCTAGGATCGATGGTAACAGGAGACGGGGGACACGATGTTTACCCAGGTTCGGGCCCTCTCTATGGAGGTAATACCCTACTTCCTGCTTGATTGATCTTGATGAATATGAGTGTTACAAGAGTTGATCTACCACGAGATCGCAATGGCTAAACCCTAGAAGTCTAGCCTATGAGTATAGGGTAATGAATCTGTCCTATCCGGACTATGCTCTCCGGTTTATATAGACACCGGAGAGATCTAGGGTTACATGAGGTCGGTTACATAAGAGGGAATCTTCATAATCAATCGCCTAGCTTGCCTTCCACGCCAAGTAGAGTCCAATCCGGATACGGGTATAGTCTTCGGTCTTCGTGTCTGCACAGCCCATCAGTCCGGCCCAATGAGTAACAGGCCGGACGCCCGATGACCCCTTAGTCCAGGACTCCCTCAGTAGCCCTTGAACCTGGCTTCAATGACGAGGAGTCCGGCGCGCAGATTGTCTTCGACATTGCAAGGCGGGTTCCCCTTCTTCCGAACTCCAAGATAGTCTTCGGATGCGATGATTGTATCCGAACCTGCAACGCATTCCGCACACAACCGCAGAGAGAATATAATATTTGCACGAGTCTAATCTGCTTACAGTTTTTATGACGCTACGCCTGTCCGGTTCTAATCTTGAACTGTTTTCATCTGCCACCCCACGTTGCGAGATGCAGTTGCTATTGGTACGTCTTGTCGAAGCAGAGATCGTGTCCCCTTATTGCGGGATTCTCATCAATGCGGGTATGGGTAACCCAACCGCGCCACTTGCACATCCATTGGGAATAGGCGAATCTTAAGGCGAGTGAGGAGGCGTTTAATGTTTGCTGCCTTTATAAGAGGATAAGGATCCCCTCTTCCTCTTCTCATGCTTTCTCTCCATCTCCGCCTTCCCGATCTCGAGCTCCAGCGCCCAAGTTCCAATCTCCTTTCCACCCCAGCAACCATGTCCGGATCCGGCGGTCAGGGCAAGTGGATAGTCTCCTCCGTCACGGAGGAGGACATTACTGAGCTCCGGGCGGCCGGATACTTGGCGAAGGGAATCGCCCACCGCTTGCCGGCCGAGGGACAAATCGTTCCCACGCCGGAGCCCAACGAGAGGGTAGTATTCCTCCCTCATTTCTTCCGCGGGCTGGGGTTCCCAATCCATTCCTTCGTCCGCGGTCTGATGTATTATTACGGGGTGGATTTCCATGATCTGTCCCCAAACTCCTTCCTCAACATCTCGACGTTCATCGTCATGTGCGAGGCCTTCCTCCGCATCCACCCCCACTTTGGACTATGGCTCAAAGTCTTCAACGTGAAGCCGAAGGTGGTAGACGGCCAGCACGCGAAGTGCGGAGGAGCCATGGTGAGCAAGCTGCCCAACATCTCCTGGCCGAAAGGTATTTTTATGGAGATAGTGAAGGAGTGGTAGAGACAATGGTTCTATATCACAGAACCCCGCGACACCTCCTGGGCCGCGGCTGCCGAATTCCGCTCTGGCGCTCCTATGCGGCTCACCTCTTGGGTTGAGAAGAGTCCCGATTGGGGTTCGTCCAACGAGGTAATAGCGCTGCAGACGCGCGTTCAAAGCATGATAGCCAAGAACGTCAAGCTTGTAGATGTAATCCAGGTGATGTTAGTTCGCCGAATTCTCCCGTGCCAACGCCGAAGCTGCCCCTTGTGGGAGTTCAATCCGAAGAAGCACCTGTTGGAAATTGTAGCATAATTTAAAATTTTCCTACGCTCACCAAGATGCATCTATGGAGTCTACTAGAAACGAGGGGAAAGGAGTGCATCTACATACCCTTGTAGATCGCGAGCGGAAGTGTTCCAATGAACGTGGATGACGGAGTCGTACTCGCCGTGATCCAAATCACCGATGACCGAGTGCCGAACGGACGGCACCTCCACGTTCAACACACGTACGGTGCAGCGACGTCTCCTCCTTCTTGATCCAGCAAGGGGGAAGGAGAGGTTGATGGAGATCCAGCAGCACGACGGCGTGGTGGTGGATGTAGCGGATCTCGGCAGGGCTTTGCCAAGCTTCTGCGAGAGAGAGAGGTGTTGCAGGGGAGGAAGGAGGCGCCCAAGGCTGTGTGTTGCTGCCCTCCCTCCCCCCCTTTATATAGGCCCCCTGGGGGGGGGCGCCGGCCTAGGGAGATGGGATCTCCAAGGGGGGGCGGCGGCCAAAGGGGGGAAGGGGTGCCTTGCCCCCCAAGGCAAGGGGGAAGCTCCCCCTAGGGTTCCCAACCCTAGGCGCATGGGGGAAGGCCCAAGGGGGGCGCCCCAGCCCACTAAGGGCTGGTTCCCTTCCACTTTCAGCCCACGGGGCCCTCCGGGATAGGTGGCCCCACCCGGTGGACCCCCGGGACCCTTCCGGTGGTCCCGGTACAATACCGGTAACCCCCGAAACTTTCCCGGTGGCCGAAACTGGACTTCCTATATATAATTCTTCACCTCCGGACCATTCCGGAACCTCTCGTGACGTCCGGGATCTCATCTGGGACTCCGAACAACTTTCGGGTTTCCGCATACATATATCTCTACAACCCTAGCGTCACCGAACCTTAAGTGTGTAGACCCTACGGGTTCGGGAGACATGCAGACATGACTGAGACGCCTCTCCGGTCAATAACCAACAGCGGGATCTGGATACCCATGTTGGCTCCCACATGTTTCACGATGATCTCATCGGATGAACCACGGTGTCGAGGATTCAATCAATCCGTATGCAATTCCCTTTGTCAATCGGTATGTTACTTGCCCGAGATTCGATCGTCGGTATCCCAATACCTTGTTCAATCTCGTTACCGGCAAGTCTCTTTACTCGTACCGCAATGCATGATCCCGTGACTAACGCCTTAGTCACATTGAGCTCATTATGATGATGCATTACCGAGTGGGCCCAGAGATACCTCTCCGTCACACGGAGTGACAAATCCCAGTCTCGATCCATGCCAACCCAACAGACACTTTCGGAGATACCCGTAGTGCACCTTTATAGTCACCCAGTTATGTTGTGACGTTTGGCACACCCAAAGCACTCCTATGGTATCCGGGAGTTGCACGATCTCATGGTCTAAGGAAAAGATACTTGACATTGGAAAAGCTCTAGCAAACGAAACTACACGATCTTTTATGCTATGCTTAGGATTGGGTCTTGTCCATCACATCATTCTCCTAATGATGTGATCCCGTTATCAATGACATCCAATGTCCATAGTTAGGAAACCATGACTATCTGTTGATCAACGAGCTAGTCAACTAGAGGCTTACTAGGGACACGCTGTGGTCTATGTATTCACACATGTATTACGATTTCCGGACAATACAATTATAGCATGAATAATAGAATTACCATGAACAAAGAAATATAATAATAACCATTTATTATTGCCTCTAGGGCATATTTCCAACAATCTCCCACTTGCACTAGAGTCAATAATCTAGTTACATTGTGATGAATCGAACACCCATTGCGTCCTGGTGTTGATCATGTTTTGCCCTAGGGAGAGGTTTAGTCAACGGATCTGCTACATTCAGGTCCGTATGTACTTTACAAATATCTATGTCTCCATTTTGAACACTTTCACGAATGGAGTTAAAGCGACACTTGATATGCCTGGTCTTCCTGTGAAACCTGGGCTCCTTCTCAAGGGCAATAGCTCCAGTGTTGTCACAGAAGAGAGTCATCGGGCCCGACGCATTGGGAATCACCCCTAGGTCGGTAATGAACTCCTTCATCCAGACTGCTTCCTGTGCTGCCTCCGAGGCTGCCATGTACTCCGCTTCACATGTAGATCCCGCCACGATGCTTTGCTTGCAACTGCACCAGCTTACTGCTCCTCCATTCAATATATACACGTATCCGGTCTGTGACTTCGAGTCATCCAGATCTGTGTCGAAGCTAGCGTCGACGTAACCCTTTACGACGAGCTCTTCGTCACCTCCATAAACGAGAAACATATCCTTACTCCTCTTCAGATACTTCAGGATATTCTTGACCGCTGTCCAGTGTTCCATGCTGGGATTACTTTGGTACCTTCCTACCAAACTTACGGCAAGGTTTACATCAGGTCTGGTACACAGCATGGCATACATAATAGACCCTATGGCCGAGGCATAGGGGATGACACTCATCTTTTCTCTATCTTCTGCCGTGGTCGGGCATTGAGCCGTGCTCAACTGCACACCTTGCAATACAGGCAAGAACCCCTTCTTGGACTGATCCATATTGAACTTCTTCAATATCTTGTCAAGGTATGTACTCTGTGAAAGACCAATGAGGCGTCTTGATCTATCTCTATAGATCTTGATGCCTAATATATAAGCAGCTTCTCCAAGGTCCTTCATTGAAAAACACTTATTCAAATAGGCCTTTATACTCTCCAAGAATTCTATATCATTTTCCATCAACAGTATGTCATCCACATATAATATGAGAAATGCTACAGAGCTCCCACTCACTTTCTTGTAAACACAGGCTTCTCCATAAGTCTGTGTAAACCCAAACGCTTTGATCATCTCATCAAAGCGAATGTTCCAACTCCGAGATGCTTGCACCAGCCCATAGATTGAGCGCTGGAGCTTGCATACTTTGTTAGCATTCTTAGGATCGACAAAACCTTCCGGCTGCATCATATACAACTCTTCCTTAAGGAAGCCGTTAAGGAATGCCGTTTTGACGTCCATCTGCCATATCTCATAATCATAGTATGCGGCAATTGCTAACATGATTCGGACGGACTTCAGCTTCGCTACGGGTGAGAAAGTCTCATCGTAGTCAACCCCTTGAACTTGTCGATAACCCTTAGCGACAAGTCGAGCTTTGTAGATGGTCACATTACCATCTGCGTCCGTCTTCTTCTTAAAGATCCATTTGTTTTCTATGGCTCGCCGATCATCGGGCAAGTCAGTCAAAGTCCATACTTCGTTTTCATACATGGATCCTATCTCGGATTTCATGGCTTCTAGCCATTTGTCGGAATCCGGGCCCGCCATCGCTTCTTCATAGTTCGAAGGTTCACCGTTGTCTAACAACATGATTTCCAGGACAGGGTTGCCGTACCACTCTGGTGCGGAACGTGTCCTTGTGGACCTACGAAGTTCAGTAGTAACTTGATCCGAAGCTTCATGATCATCATCATTAACTTCCTCCCCAGTCGGTGTAGGCACCACAGGAACATTTTCCCGTGCTGCGCTACTTTACGGTTCGGAAGGGGTGACTATCACCTCATCAAGTTCCACTTTCCTCCCACTCAATTCTTTCGAGAGAAACTCCTTCTCTAGAAAGGACCCGTTCTTGGCAACGAAGATCTTGCCCTCGGATCTGAGGTAGAAGGTATACCCAATAGTTTCCTTAGGGTATCCTATGAAGACGCATTTTTCCGATTTGGGTTCGAGCTTTTCAGGTTGAAGTTTCTTGACATAAGCATCGCATCCCCAAACTTTTAGAAACGACAGCTTAGGTTTCTTCCCAAACCATAATTCATACGGTGTCGTCTCAACGGATTTCGACGGAGCCCTATTTAAAGTGAATGCGGCAGTCTCTAAAGCATAGCCCCAAAATGAGAGCGGTAAATCGGTAAGAGACATCATAGATCGCACCATATCCAATAGAGTGCGATTACGACGTTCGGACACACCGTTTCTCTGAGGTGTTCCAGGCAGCGTGAGTTGTGAAACTATTCCACATTTCCCTAAGTGTGTACCAAATTCGTGACTTAAATATTCTCCACCACGATCTGATCGTAAGAATTTTGTTTTTCTGTCACGTTGATTCTCAACTTCACTCTGAAATTCCTTGAACCTTTCAAAGGTTTCAGACTTGTGTTTCATTAGGTAGACATACCCATATCTACTTAAATCATCAGTGAGAGTGAGAACATAACGATATCCTCCGCGAGCCTCAACACTCATTGGACCACACACATCGGTATGTATGATTTCCAATAAGTTGGTTGCTCGCTCCATTGTTCCGGAGAATGGAGTCTTGGTCATCTTACCCATGAGGCATGGTTCGCACATGTCAAATGATTCGTAATCAAGAGACTCCAAAAGTCCATCTGCATGGAGCTTCTTCATGCGCTTGACACCAATGTGACCAAGGCGGCAGTGCCACAAGTATGTGGGACTATCGTTATCAACTTTACATCTTTTGGTATTCACACTATGAACATGTGTAACATCACGTTCGAGATTCATCAAAAATAAACCATTGACCAGCGGGGCATGACCATAAAACATATCTCTCAAATAAATAGAACAACCATTATTCTCGGATTTAAATGAGTAGCCATCTCGAATTAAACGAGATCCAGATACAATGTTCATGCTCAAAGCTGGCACTAAATAACAATTATTGAGGTTTAAAACTAATCCCGTGGGTAGATGCAGAGGTAGCGTGCCGACGGCGATCACATCGACCTTGGAACCATTCCCGACACGCATCGTCACCTCGTCCTTCGCCAGTCTCCGTTTATTCCGTAGTTCCTGTTTTGAGTTACAAATATGAGCAACCGCACCGGTATCAAATACCCAGGAGCTACTATGAGTACTGGTAAGGTACACATCAATTACATGTATATCACATATACCTTTGTTGTTGCCGGCCTTCTTGTCCGCTAAGTATTTGGGGCAGTTCCGCTTCCAGTGACCACTTCCCTTGCAATAAAAGCACTCAGTCTCGGGCTTGGGTCCATTCTTTGACTTCTTCCCGGTAACTGGTTTACCGGGCGCGGCAACTCCCTTGCCGTCCTTCTTGAAGTTCTTCTTACCCTTGCCCTTCTTGAACTTAGTGGTTTTATTCACCATCAACACTTGATGTTTTTTTCTGATCTCCCCTTCCGCTGATTTCAGCATTGAATATACCTCGAGAATGGTCTTTTCCATCCCCTGCATATTGTAGTTCATCACAAAGCTCTTGTAGCTTGGTGGAAGCGACTGGAGGATTCTGTCAATGACCGCGTCATCCGGGAGATTAACTCCCAGCTGAGACAAGCGGTTGTGCAACCCAGACATTCTGAGTATGTGCTCACTAACAGAACTGTTCTCCTCCATTTTACAGCTGAAGAACTTGTCGGAGACATCATATCTCTCGACCCGGGCATGAGCTTGAAAAACTAATTTCAGCTCCTCGAACATCTCATATGCTCCATGTTTCTCAAAACGCTTTTGGAGACCCGGTTCTAGGCTGTAAAGCATGCCGCACTGAACGAGGGAGTAATCATCAGCACGTGATTGCCAAGCGTTCATAACGTCTTGGTTCTCTGGGATTGGTGCTTCACCTAGCGGTGCTTCTAAGACATAATCTTTCTTGGCTACTATGAGGATGAGCCTCAGGTTCCGGACCCAGTCCGTATAGTTGCTGCCATCATCTTTCAGCTTGGTTTTCTCTAGGAACGCGTTGAAATTGAGGGCAACGTTGGCCATTTGATCTACAATACATAGTGTAAAGATTTTAGACTAAGTTCATGATAATTGAGTTCATCTAATCAAATTATTTAACGAACTCCCACTCAGATAGACATCCCTCTAGTCATCTAAGTGATACATGATCCGACTTTAACTAGGCCGTGTCCGATCATCACGTGAGACGGACTAGTCAAGATCGGTGAACATCTCCATGTTGATCGTATCTTCTATACGACTCATGCTCGACCTTTCGGTCCTCCGTGTTCCGAGGCCATGTCTGTACATGCTAGGCTCGTCAAGTCAACCTAAGTGTATTGCGTGTGTTCCGAGGCCATGTCTGTACATGCTAGGCTCGTCAACACCCGTTGTATTCGAACGTTAGAATCTATCACACCCGATCATCACGTGGTGCTTCGAAACAACGAACCTTCGCAACAGTGCACAGTTAGGGCGAACACTTTCTTGAAATTAATATAAGGGATCATCTTACTTACTATCGTCGTTCTAAGCAAATAAGATGCAAAAACATGATAAACATCACATGCAATCAAATAGTGACATGATATGGCCAATATCATCATGCTCCTTTGATCTCCATCTTCGGGGCACCATGATCATCTTCGTCACCGGCATGACACCATGATCTCCATCATCATGATCTCCATCATTGTGTCTTCATGAAGTCGTCACGCCAACGATTACTTCTACTTGTATGGCTAACGCGTTTAGCAACAAAGTAAAGTAAATTACATGGCGTTATTCAATGACACACAGGTCATGCAAAATAATAAAGACAACTCCTATGGCTCCTGCCGGTTGTCATACTCATCAACATGCAAGTCGTGATTCCTATTACAAGAATATGATCAATCTCATACATCACATATATCATTCATCACATCTTCTGGCCATATCACATCACATAGCACTTGCTGCAGAAACAAGTTAGACGTCCTCTAATTGTTGTTGCAAGTTTTTACGTGGTTTGTAGGTTTCTAGCAAGAACGTTTTCTTACCTACGTATGACCACAACGTGATTTGCCAATTTCTATTTACCCTTCATAAGGACCCTTTTCATCGAATCCGTTCCGACTAAAGTAGGAGAGACAGACACCCGCTAGCCACCTTATGCAACTAGTGCATGTCAGTCGGTGGAACGTGTCTCACGTAAGCGTACGTGTAAGGTCGGTCCGGGCCGCTTCATCCTACAATGCCGCCAAAACAAGAAACGACTAGTAGCGGCAAGAAGAATTGGCAAACTCAACGCCCACAACTGCTTTGTGTTCTACTCGTGCATAGTAACTACGCATAGGCCTGGCTCATGATGCCACTGTTGGAAATCGTAGCATAATTTAAAATTTTCCTACGCTCACCAAGATGCATCTATGGAGTCTACTAGCAACGAGGGGAAAGGAGTGCATCTACATACCCTTGTAGATCGCGAGCAGAAGCGTTCCAATGAACGTGGATGACGGAGTCGTACTCGCCGTGATCCAAATCACCGATGACCGAGTGCCGAATGGACGGCACCTCCACGTTCAACACACGTACGGTGCAGCGACGTCTCCTCCTTCTTGATCCAGCAAGGGGGAAGGAGAGGTTGATGGAGATCCAGCAGCACGACGGCGTGGTGGTGGATGTAGCGGGTCTCGGCAGGGCTTTGCCAAGCTTCTGCGAGAGAGAGAGAGGTGTTGCAGGGGAGGAAGGAGGCGCCCAAGGCTGTGTGTTGCTGCCCTCCCTCCCCCCCTTTATATAGGCCCCTGGGGGGGGGGGGGCGCCGGCCCAGGGAGATGGGATCTCCAAGGGGGGGCGGCGGCCAAAGGGGGGAAGGGGTGCCTTGCCCCCCAAGGCAAGGGGGAAGCTCCCCCTAGGGTTCCCAACCCTAGGCGCATGGGGGAAGGCCCAAGGGGGGCGCCCCAGCCCACTAAGGGCTGGTTCCCTTCCACTTTCAGCCCACGGGGCCCTCCGGGATAGGTGGCCCCACCCGGTGGACCCCCGGGACCCTTCCGGTGGTCCCGGTACAATACCGGTAACCCCCGAAACTTTCCCGGTGGCCGAAACTGGACTTCCTATATATAATTCTTCACCTCCGGACCATTCCGGAACCTCTCGTGACGTCCGGGATCTCATCCGGGACTCCGAACAACTTTCGGGTTTCTGCATACATATATCTCTACAACCCTAGCGTCACTGAACCTTAAGTGTGTAGACCCTACGGGTTCGGGAGATATGCAGACATGACCGAGACGCCTCTCCGGTCAATAACCAACAGCGGGATCTGGATACCCATGTTGGCTCCCACATGTTCCACGATGATCTCATCGGATGAACCACGGTGTCGAGGATTCAATCAATCCGTATGCAATTCCCTTTGTCAATCGGTATGTTACTTGCCCGAGATTCGATCGTCGGTATCCCAATACCTTGTTCAATCTCGTTACCGGCAAGTCTCTTTACTCGTACCGCAATGCATGATCCCGTGACTAACGCCTTAGTCACATTGAGCTCATTATGATGATGCATTACCGAGTGGGCCCAGAGATACCTCTCCGTCACACGGAGTGACAAATCCCAGTCTCGATCCGTGCCAACCCAACAGACACTTTCGGAGATACCCGTAGTGCACCTTTATAGTCACCCATTTATGTTGTGACGTTTGGCACACCCAAAGCACTCCTACGGTATCCGGGAGTTGCACGATCTCATAGTCTAAGGAAAAGATACTTGACATTGGAAAAGCTCTAGCAAACAAAACTACACGATCTTTTATGCTATGCTTAGGATTGGGTCTTGTCCATCACATCATTCTCCTAATGATGTGATCCCGTTATCAATGACATCCAATGTCCATAGTCAGGAAACCATGACTATCTGTTGATCAACGAGCTAGTCAACTAGAGGCTTACTAGGGACACGTTGTGGTCTATGTATTCACACATGTATTACGATTTCCGGACAATACAATTATAGCATGAATAATAGACAATTACCATGAACAAAGAAATATAATAATAACCATTTATTATTGCCTCTAGGGCATATTTCCAACAGCACCATACCTTGGTGAGGCTCTTCGAGACTACTCACGAGGACGCGTGGAAGTTGCTCTTTAAGGGCAACGAGAAACCGCCGGCCGCGGATTCAGATCACGGACACGACGCTAGTCATCCTGCCAGTGAGGTATGTCTCTTTTAATGTATTCCCTGCCTGTTTGTTGCTAGGGCGACGCCTGAGCTTTTATTATCGCTCTTTCAGGACTGGACGGAGAGGGCAAAGCGGATCCAGTGTCTGGCTCCGTTACCTGAAGAACCAGTCATCCCGCGCCTAGCGAAGATGCTGGTGCCGACGCTGTATAAGGCGCTGGAGAAGAAGGCCAAGAAGAAGGCAAAGGGGGCCAAGAGCGGCCTCCGTCGTAAGGGTACTTCGGACGTGGCGTCTGAGGACGACGAAACTCATTCCTCTGTCCCTGAGGGCAATGACGGGGAAGAGGAGGAGGAGGAGGAAGAAAATAATCCTCCTCCCGAGGAGAGGAAGAAGAAGAAGAGGGCGGCTCCGGTGCATCTGGAGGCGGAGGCGCCCAAAAAGGAGAAGGGCGTTCCTGCGGTCAACACCGCGTGGGACATTGACAGCAGTCCGGAACGACGCCCCCGCACTAAGCCCCTGGCCGCGTCGTAAGTGACATGGCTTATTTATGCGCACATCCAGCCCTTTCTCTCCATTATCTTGATGTGGTTAACCGTACCATTGCAGTCCGACCCGCGACCTGATCCAGCGATCCTCGTCTGGAAGTTCGTTGGCCCCGTCGGAGATGGTGAGTCAGTCGCCACCGCCCGCTTATTCCCCCGGGGCCGGGTACGACACCGAAGTGCTGTCTCGGAGGGCCGATCCGAACCGTGGAGGAACCCAGGACGCTGTCCGGGAGGCGCCACGAGGCGAAGCCTCCACTGCCGAACATATGGAGGGGACGATCCCCATGGAGACTGGCGAAGAGGGCCGCATTCAGCTTGGCCCTCAGCCGAATACGATTCCGGAGGCCCATATGGCTCCGGAGTCGGGCGGGCAGCCCCCTTTGAAGGAGGGGGGGTGCACCACTTCCGCCGGGGGTCCCTGTCCATCCAGGGGTGCCAGATAACCTGATGGAGGCGCTAAGGCGCCTCTGTTATGGAAGAGCATCGTGTCCTTATGGGCACGGTGATCGAGAAGGTTCAGTCTGCTAAGAGTGGACTGAACGAAGCCTGCGGCAACCTGTTGACAGGTTTCGAGGTAAGTGACATAGAAAGAGAAAACGCCCATGTAGTCCGTAGCCCCTGGGACACTGTCCGGTGTTCGGCGACAAGAACCGGGCAGAGGATCAATCTTTTATTGTAGGAGACTAACGTGATATGTATGCATAAGCAGGCGTCGCTGTTGGCCGCAACCTCGCATGCTGCCGAAGTTTCTGAACTGAAGCAGAGGCTGGAGCGGACCGAGAACGAGCTCGGCGAGGTTACAATGCGGCTTCAGGAGAAACAAGGTAGGTAACCTCTTGCTATGTGTTCGGAAAAAACAAGCATTGCATACTGACTGTAATGTCGAAATATGTGCAGGAGCCGCGACCGAGGTGGAGGCCCTGAAAAAGGCTCTGGCCGAAGCCGAGGAGAAGGCCGTCGAGCAGCAAGCCGCTCGAAAAAAGCTCGAGGCCCGAGTCAAGGAGGTCCAACAGGGGCTCCAAGACGCGGTGAAAAAATGTGAGATCTTGGAGAATGATGCGTCGGCTCAAAAGGCCGAACTCTCCAAGGCTCGTCAGAGCGCGGAGACCGCACGGAATGAGGCCCTCCAGGGGTTCCTCCTTGACCCGCCGAAGTGGGGCGCCGACTCCTGCTTCACGCGGTAGCGCGGCGCAGACGGTGGCTCCTCATTGACACGCGCCGGCGTTGGTGGCGCCGGGCCCATCTGACGGAACAATCTCTCCGTTTGATCTCCATCTGACGGACGAATTCTTCGTCCGTCACAGTAGCCTCCGCGAGGAGGCGGTGTCGCTACTGGGGCATCTAGTCGTCCTCGTCGTTAGAGGAGATAACGATCTCCTCCTTACCGGAGGAGTCGGCTGCTGTGGATGCCGAGGGGCCCGGAGAGTGAGGGCGCCGGCGCCAAGATCCGCCTCGTGAAGAATTGCCACCGCCTCCAACTGTCGGCACGGAGAACCATGACTTCGGCATCAACACTGGAGTTGGAGAGGCTCTGATAGGAGGGAGGGCTCGGAGAGGACGAAGTGCAGATGTGCATCACCGGTGGACGGCTTAAATAGCCGTGGCAAGCCGATGCGAAGGGTCGGTCAGCCCGCTTCAATACGGCGCAGCGGCCGGATTTAATTCTCGGGATGCAGCGTCCGCATAGAAGCGTGACGCCTAAGAGGCCGCGTCCGTCAGTGTCGCCCTCATGTCTGGTCACATCACGCGGCATCAATGCCTGCCGCTCCATGCTTTGGGCCGACATGAATGCGGTGCCTCATGTGGTGCGAGTGTTCGACGAAAAACCCGGGAGAGGCGTGTGAGATTTTTGGGTGCGCCACGGTCGTTAGAAGCGGGCACGGCAGCGGTCCGGGTGCCTGCAAAGCCCCCCTCCCCCTGTTTGTCTCAGGTTTACGGAAAAAAGTGCGTCCGGACCGATCGACGGATCGATGCAGCCCCGTCTTGGATGGCAAAACTTATTTGAACGGTTACAGGCGGTTTAAAGGTCCGCGATGGAGATGCCACTCCCTCCATTTCTATATATAAGCCCTTTTAGAGATTTCAATACGGACTACGTACGAATGTATATAGACATATTTAGAATGTTGATTCACTCATTTTTGTATCTATATTGAAATCTTTAAAAGGTCTTATATTTATTTAGGAACGGAGGGAGTATATAGTATTTCCGTATCAAATGGTGAACTGAAGCCGACATTACCCAACAAGGTCTGGCAGGAAAAAAAGGTCGGCAAACTTTGGCTGGTGCGTGGAGAGCGAGCACCTCCTTATTCGTACTACATACAACTATGTGTGTTTTTTCTTTTTGAGGCAATACAACTATGTGTGTTAAGCAGCAGACGCGTCGAGGCAGACCCACTGGCCAAGAAAGATCTTTTCGCAGTTGATGTTGGGGTTGAAGCCCAGGAAATCCTCCTGGGCCAGACCGGCACCGTCCGCGATGGAGGAGCAGGTGTCGCCCGTCTGCACCGCGTTCACCTTGTTGCACGCCAGCGCCGGCACCGCCTTCGCCGCATACCCTGCGAAATGCATGCACATTTGGCCACTGCTACACATGCAGATCAACTGGAGGATGCTGATCGGTTGACATGACGTACCTCGGCTAACGCTGTGGCGCTGCACCTGCACGGTGATCCTGCCGTCGGCGAGGGTGACCGCCACGAGCAGGGACGCGATCAGGAGAGCGGCGACTCCGTGGTTGGCCATTGCAGCTGCAGATGCTGTCGACGCGAAGGAAGGTTTGAACTTTAGTTATTAGGCTCTGCTTGCGGTGGTGATGATGGGGAGAGGTTTAGTCCTCTCCTTTTTATAGCGTGGGCATGATGAGAGAGGCAAAGTCGATAAGATGCATGCAACAAAAAGAAACATGCCCGGGGCCTTGGAAACTGCGTCCAGAGCGTCGATAGTATGGACATGTCGTTGAGGCCATTTGTAAGCCGGCCAATGGTTGGTTTTGTGATTTGGTCATCCATGACCAAGTGAACACAGAGAAAACGGTTTATGATTCCTATGCAACTAGATTGGCATGCTTATACGGCGTGATCAACTATTTGTTTTGTTATACTAGTGTGAGTACAACCGTTTGGAACGATTTTGGCTGAGGATTTTATCATCGTCGCTCCACGTTTGATACAAGTACATATCTAACGGCTCATTCGTTTTACAATATTCTCAAATCATAGGAATAGGAAAAGTAAATGATTGAAATGTCATGTTCACTTCAATTAGGAATTTTTCATCAGGTCTCACCTAATACTAAGAATCCTCAGGAATTCATTCTTCTTAAATAGGAATCCTTAGGAATTAGGTCAATATGGACATAGTCCTTAGGAATCTATCACTTCTCTTCCTATGAAACGAACGCTCAACATAGGAAAAAAAATCCTGTAGAAATACTCCAAAATTCCTCCAAACCGATAAGCTCTCGGTATCTCGAGACTAAGAGGCTTTGATGTTTGTGCTCTGCATTCAAGAATGTCCTAAGAGGACCTTCAAAATGAAAGTAAGTTGCCTAGAACCGTCACATGTGGCTAGGGTAACAAATTGCCACCGTTTTTGCCAAAATTCACACAAAACCACTATCTGTGCAGCAAGTGAGTAAAAAAAACGCACCGCTCCGGAGATGACTAACAACAAACCTGACCGATCGGGCCCACCTGTCGAGTCCACGAGGTGAGGGAAAATGGGAGCGAGGAGGCGGACATTAGCAGCGAAGTTTAAGATGGGCGCGCCCGGCGCATTTCATTCCCGCCCACTCCCCAACTGTTTAAAGCTCCCGCCGCCGCCGACCCGTCGAGTTAGCACCACCGTGGACGCCATGGTTTCGTGGGACGATCTCGCCAGCTTGTTCGGTGACGACTCCATGAGCAGCAAGGTTGGCCTCTCTCCTCCCTCCTCTCCCCCCTCCTAGGGTTAAGGTTTGGCGGAAAAGGGGGGTTTTATCCAGATCTCGCTTGATGGCGATTTGTTTCTGTTTTAGCTACCTGCGCACATCTACTATAAAGAATAGGGCTGACTTGCTAAAGATTTGCCTGCTAGGTGATTGCACTGATCTCCTTGCGAGAAGCTTGTGGCCTGACAGTGGCATGAAGTTTCTGGCTTGCGCGGAGAAGGTTAGTGCCAAATTACTAGAATGAGATATTAATAAGTAATTAGTTATATGTGACATTAGACAATATAGTGGTTGTAAGATTAGGAAACGTAGTATTTTTATCTCCTGTGACATTCTGAATTGTATTGCTATGTGAACGAAACCATTTTTTGATTTAATAATAACTATCATTTTAGTTATTTGGGATGTGAATGCGACAATTTTTGTGTAACTTATTTAGTTATAACTGTAGTAGTGAAAATATAGTGCTCTGTTACAATTTGATATAATTTATTTAGTTATGATAGTAGTAATGTAATGTTAACTGGGCAATTTGTTATAACAGTACTAACAATAGTAAAGATGGAATTTATTTAGATATAAAATAATGGTTTTAATTATAAAACTAGCAATAGTACTATCGAATGGCTTAAGTGTAATTTGGTTAAAGATCATAGATCTTGGTTTTAGTTATAAACTTTGTTTGCATAAAACCAATATTTTCCCATACGTTGAAGTCTAATTTGCTTCTTTTTAAATTTTGATAGGAAGAACTTAAGTGTAGCTTTCTCCAATCGGTTGATCCTGAGTGGCCAGAGTCTCTGAAGATGAGCCTACCTATGATATGGTGAATGTATGAGCAGGAGAACAGATAGAGAGAGGCTCCAAGGAAACCTAGTTAATGCTTAAAAAACATCAAGATACTGGGAGGCCAGGAAAATATGAGGAATGAGCCGAGATTTTTCAAATGTCACTTTGCCAATGTAGTGGTTGAGGAGGAGCAAGCAATGACCCAGTTAGCCAATGCACAGTTGGCTTCGGGTGACATGAAGGCAGAGCTGGAGAAGAAGAACCTGGTGACGGTGTCCTGGACTAGGTGGGGTGCTAACCACGTCAGTCTACTAGTCATGGGTCGGGTTGAGGATCCCCAGACAACCGAAGAATGGGCCATGCATGTTTGCCATGACCCACCGTGTACTCAAGATGCAATCCTCTGAAGACTTGGCGCACACTTCAAGACACATTTTAATCATTGTCATGTTTATCCCTAGATGTAACCGACCTACATGTAATCCTAGGTACCCCCAGTTTCTATATAAGCCAAGGAGTTTAGTGAAGGAAATATGCCCTAGAGGCAATAATAAAGTTATTATTTATTTCCTTATTTCATGATAAATGTTTATTATTCATGCTAGAATTGTATTAACCGGAAACATAATACATGTGTGAATACATAGACAAACAGAGTGTCACTAGTATGCCTCTACTTGACTAGCTCGTTAATCGAAGATGGTTGAGTTTCCTAGCCATGGACATGAGTTGTCATTTGATTAACGGGATCACATCATTAGGAGAATGATGTGATTGACTTGACCCATTCAGTTAGCTTAGCACTTGATCGTTTAGTATGTTGGTATTGCTTTCTTCATGACTTATACATGTTCCTATGACTATGAGATTATGCAACTCCCATTTACCGGAGGAACACTTTGTGTGCTACCAAACGTCACAACGTAACTGGGTGATTATAAAGGTGCTCTACAGGTGTCTCCGAAGGTACTTGTTGGGTTGGCGTATTTCGAGATTAGGATTTGTCACTCCGATTGTCGGAGAGGTATCTCTGAGCCCACTCGGCAATGCACATCACTTAAGCCTTGCAAGCATTGCAACTAATGAGTTAGTTGCGGGATGATGTATTACGGAATGAGTAAAGAGACTTGCCGGTAACGAGATTGAACTAGGTATTGAGATACCGACGATCGAATCTCGGGCAAGTAACATACCGATGACAAAGGGAACAACGTATATTGTTATGCGGTTCGACCGATAAAGATCTTTGTAGAATATGTAGGAGCCAATATGGGCATCCAGGTTCCGCTATTGGTTATTGACCAGAGAAGTGTCTCGGTCATGTCTACATAGTTCTCGAACCCGTAGGGTCCGCACGCTTAACGTTCGTTGACGATATAGTATTTATGAGTTATGTATGTTGGTAACCGAATGTTGTTCGGAGTTCCGGATAAGATCATGGACATGACGAGGAACTCCGGAATGGTCCAGAGATAAAGTTTGATATAAGGGATAATAGTGTTTGGTCTCCAGAAGGGTTCCGAAATTCACCGGAAGGGGTTCCGGATGTTTCCCGAAATGTTTGGGTACGAGAACACTTTATTTGGGCCAAAGAGGAAAGCCCACAAGGTTTTTGGAAAGCGCAAAAGGAAGTTTTGCGGAGTCCAGGGGCCAGACGCCAGGGTCCCTGGCGTCTGGGTCCAGACGCCGGGAACCCTGGCGTCTGGCCCTGGAGTCCGAGAAGGACTATTGCCTTTCGGGTGAAACCGACTTTGTGGAGGCTTTTACTCCAAGTTTCGACCCCAAGGCTCAACATATAAATAGAGGGGTAGGGCTAGCACCCAAGACACATCAAGAAACACCAAGCCGTGTGCCGGTAACCCTGTCCCCTCTAGTTTATCCTCCATCATAGTTTCTGTAGTGCTTGTCGAAGCCCTACGGAAATTGTTCTTCACCAACACCGTCACCACGCCGTCGTGCTGCCGGAACTCACCTACTACTTCGCCCGTCTTGCTGGATCAAGAAGGCGAGGACGTCATCGAGCTGAACGTGTGCAGAACTCGGAGGTGTCGTGCTTTCGGTACTTGGATCGGTCGGATCGTGAAGACGTACGACTACATCAACCGCGTTGATATAACGCTTCCGCGAACGGTCTACGAGGGTACGTAGACAACACTCTCCCCTCTCGTTGCTATGCATCACCATGATCCTGCGTGTGCGTAGGAAATTTGTTGAAATTACTACGTTCCCCAACAGTGGCATCCGAGCCTGGTTTTATGCGTTGATGTTATATGCACGAGTAGAACACAAGCGAGTTGTGGGCGATACAAGTCATACTGCTTACCAGCATGTCACACTTTGGTTCGGCGGTATTGTTGGATGAAGCGGCCCGGACCGACATTTTACGCTTGCGCGAGACTGGTTCTACCGACGTGCTTTGCACACAGGTGGCTGGCGGGTGTCAGTTTCTCCAACTTTAGTTGAACCGAGTGTGGCTATGCCCGGTCCTTGAAAAGGTTAAAACAACACTAACTTGACGAACTATCGTTGTGGTTTTGATGCGTAGGTAAGAACGGTTCTTGCTCTGCCCGTAGCAGCCACGTAAAACTTGCAACAACAAAGTGGAGGACGTCTAACTTGTTTTTGCAGGGCATGTTGTGATGTGATATGGTCAAGGCATGATGCTATATTTTATTGTATGAGATGATCATGTTTTGTAACCGAGTTATCGGCAACTGGCAGGAGCCATATGGTTGTCACTTTATTGTATGCAATGCAATCGCCCTGTAATTGCTTTACTTTATCACTAAGCGGAGCAATAGTCGTAGAAGCAATAGTTGGCGAGACGACAACGATGCTACGATGGAGATCAAGGTGTCGCGCCGGTGACGATGGTGATCATGACGGTGCTTCGGAGATGGAGATCACAAGCACAAGATGATGATGGCCATATCATATCACTTATATTGATTGCATGTGATGTTTATCCTTTATGCATCTTATTTTGCTTAGATCGACGGTAGCATTATAAGATAATATCTCACTAAATTTCAAGGTATAAGTGTTCTCCCTGAGTATGCACCGTTGCCAAAGTTCGTCGTGCCCAGACACCACGTGATGATCGGGTGTGATAAGCTCTACGTTCATCTACAACGGGTGCAAACCAGTTTTGCACACGCAGAATACTCAGGTTAAACTTGACGAGCCTAGCATATGCAGATATGGCCTCGGAACACTAAGACCGAAAGGTCGAGCGTGAATCATATAGTAGATATGATGAACATAGTGATGTTCACCATTGAAAACTACTCCATCTCACGTGATGATCGGACATGGTTTAGTTGATTTGGATCACGTGATCACTTAGATGATTAGAGGGATGTCTATCTAAGTGGGAGTTCTTAAGTATGATTAATTGAACTTTAATTTATCATGAACTTAGTCCTGATAGTATTTGCATAACTATGTTGTAGATCAATAGCTCGCGCTGTTGCTCCCTGTTTATATTTTGATATGTTCCTAGAGAAAACTAAGTTGAAAAATGTTAGTAGCAATGATGTGGACTTGGTCCGTGATCTGAGGATTAACCTCATTGCTGCACAGAAGTATTATGTCCTTGATGCACCGCTAGGTAACAGAACTATTGCAGGAGCAAATGCAGACGTTATGAACGTTTGGCAAAGCTCGGTATGATGACTACTTGATAGTTTATGTGCACCATGTTTTATGGCTTAGAACCGAGACTTCAAAAATGTTTTGAACACCACGGAGCATATAAGATGTTCCAAGAGTTGAAATTGGTATTTCATACTCATGCCCGTGTCGAGAGGTATGAGACCTCTAACAGTACTTTGCCTACAAGATGGAGGATAATAGCTCAACCAGTGAGCATGTGCTCAAATTGTCTGGGTACTACAATTGCTTGAATCAAGTGGGAGTTAATCTTCCAGATAAGATAGTAATTGACAGAATTCTCTAGTCGCTATCACCAAGTTACTAGAACTTCGTGATGAACTATAATATGCAAGGGATGACGAAAGTAATTCCCGAGCTCTTCGCGATGCTGAAATCAACGAAGGTAGAAATCAAGAAAGAGCATCAAGTGTTGATGGTTAACAAGACCACTAGTTTCAAGTAAAGGGACAAAGGGAAGAAAAGGGAACTTCAAGAAGAACGGCAGGCAAGTTGCCGCTCAAGTGAAAAAGCCCAAGTCTGGACCTAAGCCTGAAACTGAGTGCTTCTACTGCAAAGGGACTGGTCACTGGAAGCGGAACTGCCCCAAGTATTTGGTAGATAAGAAGGATGGCAAAGTGAACAAAGCTATATTTGATATACATGTTATTGATGTGTACTTTACTAGTGTTTATAGCAACCCCTCGGTATTTGATACTGGTTCAGTTGCTAAGAGTAGTAACTCAAAACGGGAGTTGCAGAATGAACAGAGACTAGTTAAGGGTGAAGTGACGATGTGTATTGGAAGTGGTTCCAAGATTGATATGATCATCATCGCACACTCCCTATACTTTCGGGATTAGTGTTGAACCTAAAATAAATGTTATTTAGTGTTTGCGTTGAGCATGAATATGATTGGATCATGTTTATTGCAATACGGTTATTCATGTAAGCTAGAGAATAATTGTTGTTCTGTTTGCATGAATAAAACCTTCTATGGTCATACACCCAATGAAAATGGTTTGTTGGATCTCGATCGCGGTGATACACATTTTCATAATATTGAAGCCAAAAGATGCAGAGTTGATAATGATAGTGCAACTTATTTGTGGCACTGCCGTTTGGGTCATATTGGTGTAAAGCGCATGAAGAAACTCCATACCGATGGACTTTTGGAATCACTTGATTATGAATCACTTGGTACTTGCGAACCATGCCTCATGGGAAAGATGACTAAAACGCCGTTCTCCGGAACTATGGAGCGAGCAACTGATTTATTGGAGATCATACATACTGATGTATGTGGTCCAATGAATGTTGAGGCTCGCGGCGGGTATCGTTATTTTCTCACCTTCACAGATGATTTAAGCAGATATGGGTATATCTACTTAATGAAACATAAGTCTGAAACATTTGAAAAGTTTGAAAAAATTCAGAGTGAAGTTGAAAATCATCGTAACAAGAAAATAGAGTTTCTACGATCTGATCGTGGAGGAGAATATTTGAGTTACGAGTTTGGTCTACATTTGAAACAATGCGGAATAGTTTCGCAACTCACGCCACCCGGAACACCACAGCATAATGGTGTGTCTGAATGTCGTAATCGTACTTTACTAGATATGGTACGATCTATGATGTCTCTTATTGATCTACCACTATCATTTTGGGGTTATGCATTAGAGACAGCTACATTCACGTTAAATAGGGCACCATCTAAATCCGTTGAGACGACACCATATGAACTATGGTTTGGCAAGAAACCTAAGCTGTCGTTTCTTAAATTTTGAGGTTGCAATGCTTATGTGAAAAAGTTTCAACCTGATAAGCTCAAACCCAAATCGGAGAAGTGCGTCTTCATAGGATACCCAAAAGAAAATGTTGGGTACACCTTCTATCACAGATCCGAAGGCAAGATATTCGTTGCTGAGAATGGATCCTTTCTAGAGAAGGAGTTTCTCACGAAAGAAGTGAGTGGGAGGGAAGTAGAACTTGATGAGGTAACTGTACCTGCTCCCTTATTGGAAAGTAGTTCATCACAGAAACCGGTTCCTGTGACACCTACACCAATTAGTGAGGAAGCTAATGATGATGATCATGAAACTTCAGATCAAGTTACTACCGAACCTCGTAGGTCAACCAGAGTGAGATCCGCACAAGAGTGGTACGGTAATCCCGTTCTGGAGGTCATTTTACTTGACCATGACGAACCTATGAACTATGAGAAAGCGACGATGAGCCCAGATTCCACAAAATGGCTTCAGGCCATGAAATCTGAGATGGGATCCATGTATGAGAACAAAGTATGGACTTTGATTGACTTGCCCGATGATCGGCGAGCCATTAAGATTAAATGGATCTTCAAGAGGAAGACGGACGTTGATAGTAGTGTTACTATCTACAAAGCTAGAATTGTCGCAAAAGGATTTCGACAAGTTCAAGGTGTTGACTATGATGAGAGTTTCTCACTCGTATCTATGCTTAAGTCTGTCCGAATCATGTTAGCAATTGCCGCATTTTATGAAATCTGGCAAATGGATAAAAAAAACTGCATTCCTTAATGGATTTCTTAAAAGAGAGTTGTATATTATGCAACCAGAAGGTTTTGTCGATCCTAAAGGTGCGAACAAAATGTGCAAGCTCCAACGATCCATCTATGGACTGGTGCAAGCATCTCGGAGTTGGAATATACGCTTTGATGAGTTGATCAAAGCATATAGTTTTATACAGACTTGCGGTGAAGCCTGTATTTACAAGAAAGTGAGTGGGAGCACTACAACATTTCTGATAAGTATATGTGAATGACATATTGATGATCGGAAATAATGTAGAATTTTTCTGGAAAGTATAAAGGAGTATTTGAAAAGGAGTTTTTAAAGAAAGACCTCGGTGAAGCTGCTTACATATTGAGCATCAAGATCTATAGAGATAGATCAAGACGCTTGATAAGTTTTTCAATGAGTACATACCTTGACAAGATTTTGAAGTAGTTCAAAATGGAACAGTCAAAGAAAGGGTTCTTGCCTGTGTTACAAGGTGTGAAGTTGAGTCAGACTCAATGCCCGACCACTGTAGAAGATAGAGAGAAAATGAAAGTCATTCCCTATGCCTCAGCCATAGGTTCTATCATGTATGAGATGCTGTGTACCAGACCTGATGTGTGCCTTGCTATAAGTTTTGCAGGGAGGTACCAAAGTAATCTAGGAGTGGATCACTGGACAACGGTCAAGAACATCCTGAAATACCTGAAAAGGACTAAGGATATGTTTCTCGTTTAGGGAGGTGACAAAGAGCTTGTCGTAAATGGTTACGTCGATGCTAGCTTTGAAGGAAATATGCCCTAGAGGCAATAATAAAGTTGTTATTTATATTTCCTTATATCATGATAAATGTTTATTATTTATGATAGAATTGTATTAACCGGAAACTTAGTACATTGTGAATACATAGACAAACAGAGTGTCCCTAGTATACCTCTACTAGACTAGCTCGTTAATCAAAGATGGTTAAGTTTCCTGACCACAGACATGTGTTGTCATTTGATGAACGGGATCACATCATTAGAGAATGATGTGATGGACAAGACCCATCCGTTAGCTTAGCATAATGATTGTTTTGTTTTATTGCTATTGCTTTCTTCTTCACTTATACATGTTCCTCTGACTATGAGATTATGCAACTCCCGAATACCGGAGGAACACCTTGTGTGCTATCAAACGTCACAACATAACTGGGTGATTATAAATATGCTCTACATGTGTCTCCGATGTTGTTTGTTGAGTTGGCAAAGATCGAGATTAGGATTTGTCACTCCGAGTATCGGAGTGGTATCTCTGGGCCCTCTCGGTAATGCACATCACTATAAGCCTTGCAAGCAATGTGACTAATGAGTTAGTTGTGGGATGATACATTACGGTACGAGTAAAGAGACTTGCCGGTAACGAGATTGAACTAGGTATGATGATACCGATGATCGAATCTCGGGCAAGTAACATACCGATGACAAAGGGAACAACGTATGTTGTTATGCGTTTTGACCGATAAAGATCTACGTAGAATATGTAGGAGCCAATATGAGCATCCAGGTTCCTCTATTGGTTATTGACTGGAGATGTGTCTCGGTCATGTCTACATAGTTCTCGAACCCGTAGGGTCCGCACGCTTAACGTTCGATGATGATTTGTATTATCAGTTATGCGATTTGATGACCGAAGTTTGTTCGGAGCCCCGGATGAGATCACGAACATGAGGAGGAGTCTCGAAATGGTTGAGAGGTAAAGATTCATATATTGGAAGGTTACATTCGGACACCGGAATGGTTCAGGTTGTTTCGGATAAGTTTCGGAGTTCCGGGGGTTACCGGAATCCCCCTGTAAGTGCATCTAGTGCCCCTTGGTGATTTTGGTGTATTGAAGACTTATAGGTTATGGGACTAATGCGTTTGTGAGTGTACACAGGTCTATAAGTCTATGAGGAGTTTGATATTTACAGACAAAGTCGACCCCTAAAAATGAATGTCTTCAACTGAAGACTTTGGATTTCTGAAGACTTTGAAAGTGAAGAAATTGGTGTGACCGTGAAGGCTCTATATTCATGCGAGGAATATGAAGCGTGAAGACTTTTTTTTGTAGTTTCTTCTTTCTCTTTATTGATTCATAGGAAACACCGTACTGTTAAAGGGGGTCGAGGTAAAACTAAGGAAAAGTTTCCAAGTGATGCTCATCTCAAAATCCTACACATACCAATCCTTTCGAGTGAAGCCATTGGAAATCTCATGCAGTTCAGTCAATTTCTTCGGTGACAGAGACGAAGTTCTTCTGGTCTTTGAGGAATTTGTTCTGACTAAGGAGTTAGGAATTCGCCAGTGCGGATTGCCTACAAGTGAGGATCATGATAGCCCCGAGGAATTTGATAGTCAAATTTCTGACCGTTGTTGTGGTATGCGCCAGCTGTCCCAAAATATATACCCACCTAACGGTCATATCATTGAAGGGCATTTATGTCTTATCATGTTGGGCTACTCCCTAGGCTATAAATAGCTGCCCCCTACAATCACTAGCCGGTTGGCTGCTCTGAGAGAAACTGACACTTGTCATTGAGAGCATCCCATCCTCCGAGGACTTTGAGCGAAAATCATCAAGTGAGGAAAACCCAAACCCAAACACCTACAAACCCAAAGTGATTGAGCATCATGGAAGAACTTGTTCCTATGTGGATCCGACGCTTGTTAATTTTGAAGACTGTGCATCTTCGAGACGGTTAGGCTTCATGGTCTAGAGCATCCAAGAGGAAATTGTGGATCGCCGAGTGACCGAGTTTGTGAAGGTTTGGAAGTCACCTGAAGACTTACCACGAGTGATTGGGCGAGGTCTGTGTGACCTTAGCTCAAGGAGAATACGGTGAGGACTGTGTGTCCGGGACTGTGTGTCCTCAAGTTTAAATACCTAGCCGCTCCAACCAGACGTACAACTGTCACAACAGTTGGAACTGGTCTACCAAATCACTGTCTTCACCAAGCCTACTGGTTCCATTTCCTCAACCCTTCCATTTCCTCATTACCGTGTTGTGTGCTTGTTCATATCTGTTTGAAGACTTTGACTAAAGACTTTCTCAATTTCCTCAGTCCAATTTCTTCAGTTTGTTTGTCTTCATCCTGTTTATCCTGTGCTTACGCTTTCTGTACTCTGTGTTTGTTTTCATTTCATCATGATGTCTATGCTTATGTTATGTTATGACTGCATCTGAGTACTTATTCCGCTGCAAGTAGTTCTTCGCTAAGGAATTTCCTCACCCTGAAATTCCTCAGTGAAGAATTCATAAAAATCGCCTATTCACCCCCCTCTAGTCGAGTTAACGCACTTTCAATTGGTATCAGAGCAAGGTACTCCCTTGTTCTGTGTGATTGTGGTTTAACCGCCTGGAGTTTTAGTTATGTCGACCGCAGGTATGATCAAGGTCTCTGCTGGGTGTCCTACATTTGATGGGACGGACTACCCCTACTGGAAGAATAAGATGCGAATGCATCTTGAGGCAATTGATAACGATCTCTCATATGTTGTGGAGAATGGTGTCCCCTCTGTCACTCCTACCATCAACACTGCTGACGTGAAGAGATTCAAGCAACTCGAATCTCAAGTGAAGAACATCATATGTGGTCATCTGAGCAAAGGGCGGTATGGCAGAGTGAGTGCTTTGGAGACTGCTAAGCTTATCTAGACTAGGCTGTCCAAGGTCAATGAAGGAGTCTCAACACAGCGTGACTCTCGAGTTGATGTTCTTCGCAATCTCTTCAACTGCTTCAAAAGACTCGACAATGAAAATGTTCAGCAAACCTTCGATTGCCTCACTGACATCTCAAATGAGCTTCAAGCACTTGGTGCCACTGACATCACCGACCATGAGGTGGTGAAGAAATTGCTGAGATCGCTTGATTCCTCATTTGACACTCTGGCACTGATGATACAAGAATATGGAGATTACAAGTCTGTTGATCCCGCTGATATCCTCGAGAGGCTAAACACTCATGAGTTCCAGCTTGCTGAAAAGAGAGATCTCTATGGACCGAGCTATGTGTAAGTGCATCTAGTGCCCCTTAGTGATTTTGGTGTATTGAAGACTTACAGGTTAAGGGACTAATGCGTTTGTGAGTGTACACAGGTCTATAAGTCTATGAGGAGTTTGATATTTACAGACAAAGTCGACCCCTAAAAATGAATGTCTTCAACTGAAGACTTTGGATTTCTGAAGACTTTCTGAAGACTTTGAAAGTGAAGAAATTGGTGTGACCGTGAAGATCTATATTCATGCGAGGAATATGAAGCGTGATGACTTTGTTTTCGTAGTTTCGTCTTTCTCTTTATTGAGTCATAGGAAACACCGTACTGTTAAAGGGGGTCGAGGAAAAACTAAGGAAAAGTTTCCAAGTGATGCTCATCTCAAAATCCTACACCTACCAATCCTTTCGAGTGAAGCCATTGGAAATCTCATGCAGTTCAGTCAATTTCTTCAGTGATAGAGACGAAGTTCTTCTGGTCTTTGAGGTTCTGACTGAGGAGATAGGAATTCGCCAGTGCGGATTGCCTACAAGTGAGGATCATGATAGCCCTGAGGAATTTGATAGTCAAATTTCCGACCGTTGCTGTGCTATGCGCCAGCTGTCCCAAAATATCTACCCACCTAACGGTCATATCATTGAAGGGCATTTATGTCTTATCATGTCGGGTTGCTCCCTAGGCTATAAATAGCCGCCCCCTACAACCACTAGCTGGTTGGCTGCTCCGAGAGAAACTGACACTTGTCATTGAGAGCATCCCATCCTCCGAGGACTTTGAGCGAAAATCATCAAGTGAGGAAAACCCAAACCCAAACACCTACAAACCCAAAGTGATTGAGCATCACTGAAGAAATTGTTCATGTGTGGATCTGACGCTTGTTACCTTTGAAGACTGTGCATCTTCCAGACGGTTAGGCGTCATGGTCTAGAGCATCCAAGAGGAAATTGTGGATCGCCGAGTGACCGAGTTTGTGCAGGTTTGGAAGTCACCTGAAGACTTACCACGAGTGATTGGTCGAGGTCTGTGTGACCTTAGCTCAAGGAGAATACGGTGAGGACTGTGTGTCCGGGACCGTGTTTCCTCAAGTTTAAATACCTAGCCGCTCCAACCAGACGTACAACTGTCACAACAGTTGGAACTGGTCTACCAAATCACTGTCTTCACCAAGCCTACTGGTTCCATTTCCTCAACCCTTCCATTTCCTCATTACTGTGTTGTGTGCTTGTTCATATCTGTTTGAAGACTTTGACTGAAGACTTTCTCAATTTCCTCAGTCCAATTTCTTCAGTCTGTTTGTCTTCATCCTGTTTATCCCGTGCTTACGCTTTCTGTACTCTGTGTTTGTTTTCATTTCATCATGATGTCTATGCTTATGTTATGTTATGACTGCATCTGAGTACTTATTCCGCTGCAAGTAGTTCTTCGCTAAGGAATCTCCTCACCCTGAAATTCCTCAGTGAAGAATTCATAAAAATAGCCTATTCACCCCCTCTAGTCGAGTTAACGCACTTTCAATTGGTATCAGAGCAAGGTACTCCCTTGTTCTGTGTGATTTTGGTTTGACCGCCTGGAGTTTTAGTTATGTCGACCGCAGGAATGAAGACTGTGTCATGCCCCATCTTTGACGGTCATGATTATCCCAAGTGGAAGGCCATGATGAAGAAGCGACTCATGGTGATGAACAGCGAGCTGTGGACCGTCACTGAGATTGGTCTTACCGATCTGTGCAAGATGGCGGAGGCTGATGACATTCGCAAGTACACTCTTCTCAACCTCATAGCGAAGGACATCATCTGCTCATGTCTGTCTCAAAATCAGTTCAGGAACATTATGCATCTCAGCCATGCGAAGCTCATCTGGGACCGACTCTATGAGGTCTATGAAGGCCATAGAATTGATCATGATCCCTGGTTTGAGTATTCCATGGTATCGCATAAGGCTATGACTTTCGAGTCAGAATCATCATCCTCTGCACCATGCCTTATGATACGTCTCCAACGTATCTATAATTTTTGATTGTTCCATGCTATTATATTATCTGTTTTGGATGATTAATGGGCTTTAATATGCTCTTTTATATTATTTTTGGGACTAACCTATCAACCGGAGGCCCAGTGCCAGTTTCTGTTTTTTTGCCTATTTCAGTGTTTTGCAGAAAAGGAATACCAAACGGAATCCAAATGGAATGAAACCTTCGTGATGATCTTTCTTGGAACAAACACAATCCAGAAGACTTGGAGTTGAAGTCTGGAACTCCGCGAGGTGGCCACGAGGCAGGAGGGCGCGCCCAAGGGGGGTAGGCGCGCCCCCACCCTTGTGGGCCCCACGGGGCTCCACCAGCCTATTTCTTTCGCCTATATATACTCTTATACCCTAAAACCATCAGGGGGAGCCACAAAACCACTTTTCCACCGCCGCAACCTTCTGTACCTGTGAGATCTCATCTTGGGGCCTTTTCCGGCGATCTGCCGAAGGGGGAATCGATCACGGAGGGCTTCTACATCAACACCATAGCCTCTCCGATGAAGCATGAGTAGTTTACCACAGACTTTCGGGTCCATAGTTATTAGCTAGATGGCTTCTTCTCTCTCTTTGGTTCTCAATACAAAGTTCTCCTCGATGTTCTTGGAGATCTATTCCATGTGATACTCTTTTGCGGTGTGTTTGCCGAGATCCGATGAATTGTGGATTTATGAACTTAATTATCTATGAATATTATTTGGTTCTTCTCTGAATTCTTATATGCATGATTTGATATCTTTGCAAGTCTCTTCAAATTATCGGTTTAGTTTGGCCTACTAGATTGATCTTTCTTGCAATGGGAGAAGTGCTTAGCTTTGGGTTCAACCTTGCGGTGTCCTTTCCCAATGACAGCAGGGGCAGCAAGGCACGTATTGAATTGTTGCCATCGAGGATAAAAAATGTGGTTTATACCATATTGCTTGAGTTTATCCCTCTACATCATGTCATCTTGCTTAATGTGTTACTCCGTTCTTATGAACTTAATACTCTAGATGCATGCTGGATAGCAGTCGATGTGTGGAGTAATAATAGTAGATGCAGAATCGTTTCGGTCTACTTGACACAGACGTGATGTGTGACGCCCGGGTAATTGAGCTACAGTAACCCCCCTCGTAATGATGCCACGTCACCCTAGTTACTGTTGATAAATCTCGCGTAAGTTCAAAACGATTCGAATTCAAATTTGAATTAGAGGCAAACAACAAAAGTTTTCAAATTATTAAACTAAAATGTTCGGAGTGTGCAAATAAATGCTTAGGTATTTATGGTGAGGGAACCATGCTTTTATAAAAAACTAAATACATAAAATGAATTAAAACAGAAAAGAGAAATAAATAAAAGAAAAGGAAACACAAAACAGAAAACAAAACGATAAAAGAAGAGAACCCCCCTCCCCACTGGGCCAGTCGGCCCAACTGCTAGCCAGGCCGGTCCCAAACCGGCCAATCCACCCGCACGGCCCAGCCGGCGCCCCACTCCCCTCCTCCATATCCCTACTCCGGGGGGAAACCCTAACCCGTAACCCCCACTCTCTCTCGCACGACCCCCCCACTCTCTCCCGATTCCTCCCGCGCCGCCACCACGACGCACACACACACACACACACACACACACACACACACACACACACACACACACACACACACACACACACGCCGACGCACGGAGGAGGGACGCTCCTGTTCGATCCCCTCCTCCCGCACGCCCACGCCCGATGCAAGCCGCCGCCGGTGCCGCCCCTCCCGGACTCCTCCGCGCCCCTCCTCTTCCTCGGGCGGCTCCCGCCTGAAGCCGTGGCCTCGCCTCGTCACCGACACGATGCCGTCACCCGTCGTCGCCACCACCACGTCGCCGGAACGCTTCCTCTCCGGATCTCCTCCCCACCGCGTGTCGTCCCCATCCCCCTCCTCGACAACCGCTGCCTTGACCCTACGGCCCACGGTGAGGCTCCGACCTTATCTCCTCCCTCTCCCCCATCGACGACCGCACCGGAGCTCTGCTCCCCCTCGTGCTCCGGTCACCCCCACTGCTACCGCTTGCCCTGTTAGATGCGCACGAGCGCCAGCGCTTGAACGCCCTCTTCAGCGCACCAATCCATCGCCGGACGGCATGTCCCGACCCTCTCCGCCCGCTCACCGCCGACCCCTGCCGCTGCTCCCTGCTGCCGTCGCCGTGCCCAGCCACCACTGCCACAGCCCCGCGGCGCGGTTCCCCCTGTAGCTCACCGCCAACCCGCTGCTGCTGCTACGCTCATCGCGCTCGCCGCACTTCTGGAGCCCTTGTGCCGGCGCACCCGCGCCCAATCTCCGGCCGCCACGGCCGACCGTCCCGCCCGCTCGCGCACCGGCCATCCTCGGTTGCGTGCACCCGCCCGGCGCTCCTCCCGAACCCCCCCTCGCTGGCTGCCGCTCCGCCGCGCCCTGCCAGTGGCTCTGGCCGCCGGCGCCGGTGTGCGTCGTGCGTGCCCAGCGCCCTCTCGGTCTCGTGCCCGTTCGGGTGCTCACGCCACTGCCCGCTAGTGTCCGCCCCGCTAGGCCCCGATGGGCCACTCCCAGGGGGCCCCACGCCCCTTTTGATTAAAACGAAAATGGAAATTAAAAAATAATAATAAAATAAATGAAGAATAATTTAATTAGTTAATTAATTAACTTAATTAATTTTGATTAATTAAACTAAACAAATAATTAAACTAATTAATCATGATTAGTTAGTCTAGTCAATGACGAACGGGACCCACATGTCAGTTTGACCAGTCCACACCCCTGTTGACTGCTGACGTCATGCTGACGTCAGCATGCCCTATTCTGGATAATGTTGAATTAAATTAATTAAATAAATTCTAAAATTGATTTAAAACTTTAGAAAATCATATAAAATAATATGTAACTCGGATGAAAATACTTTCTACATGAAAGTTGCTCAGAACGACGAGACGAATCCGGATTCGCAGCCCGTTCGTCCGCCACACATGCCTAACATATCAAACTCGCAACTTTCCCCCTCCGGTTCATCTATCCGAAAACGCGAAACACCGGGGATACTTTCCCGGATGTTTCCCCCCTTCGCCGGTATCACCTCTTACCGCGTTAGGGCACACCTGACACCGCTGTTTGCTTTGTCATGCATCATTATGCATCTATTTGCATTGTATTCATTGTTTCTCCCCCCTCTTCTCTCCGGTAGACTACGAGACTGACGCCGCTGCTGGTGCCCCGACCGACTACGCTGTTGACGACCCCTCCTTCTTGCCAGAGCAACCAGGCAAGCCCCCCCCTTGATCACCAGATATCGCCTATTCTTCTCTATACTCTTGCATTAGAGTAGTGTAGCATGTTACTGCTTTCCGTTAATCCTATTCTGCTGCATAGCCTGTTTTGCCACTACTGTTGTTACCTTTACCTGCAATCCTTCATGCTTAGTATAGGATGCTAGTTTTCCATCAGTGGCCCTACATTCTTTTCCGTCTGCTGTGCTATACTATCGGGCTGTGATCACTTGGGAGGTGATCACGGGTTTATACTATATACTTTATACATTATACATGTGGTGACTAAAGTCGGGTCGGCTCGTGGAGCACCCGCGATTGATTCACAGATTGGGGGCTGAAAGGACCTTTGTTCCCACGGCCCTCTGGGTGGATCTTTGTGGCGGAGCGACAGGGTAGGTTGAGACCGCCTAGGTGAGAGATGGGCCTATCCCTGGTCGGTGTCCGTGGTTACATCAATTAACAAGCTTAACAAGATCTTGGTATTTGATCTGAGTCTGGTCATTTGGTCTATACGCACTAACCAACTACGCGGGAACAGTTATGGGCACTCGACGTCGTGGTATCAGCCGAAGCCTTCGTGATGTCAGCGACTGAGCGGCGCGCGCCAGATTGGACCGCGTAACGTGACTTCCTTTCTAATGGAGGTTGCTAGGTCTGCTTCCGGCTGCCCACGCAACGTGCAGGTGTGCAATGGGCCCAGACCCCTGCGCGCTTAGGATTAGACCGGCGTGCTGACCTCTCTGTTGTTCCTAGGTAGGGCTGCGACGTGTTGATCTTCCGCGGCCGGGCATGACCCAGAAAAGTGTGTCCGGCCAAATTGGATCGAGCGTGTTGGGTTATGTGGTGCACCCCTGCAGGGAAGTTTATCTATTCGAATAGCCGTGTCCCTCGGTAAAAGGACGACTCGGAGTTGTACCTTGACCTTATGACAACTAGAACCGGGTACTTAATAAAACACACCCTTCCAAGTGCCAGATATAACCCGGTGATCGCCCTCTAACAAGGCGACGAGGAGCGGATCGCCGGGTAGGATTATGCTATGCGATGCTACTTGGTGAACTTACCATCTACTCTCTTCTACATGCTGCAAGATGGAGGCCGCCAGAAGCGTAGTCTTCGACAGGACTAGCTATCCCCCTCTTATTCTGGCATTCTGCAGTTCAGTCCACCGATATTGCCCCTTTTCACAGATACCCATGCATATGTACTGTAGATCCTTGCTTGCGAGTACTTTGGATGAGTACTCACGGTTGCTTTTCTACCTCTTTTCCCCCTTTCCATTCTACCTGGTTGTCGCAACCAGATGCTGGAGCCCAGGAGCTAGATGCCACCGTAGACGACGACCAGGAGTAGTTAGGAGGATCCCAGGCAGGAGGCCTGCGCCTCTTTCGATCTGTATCCCAGTTTGTGCTAGCCATCTTATGGAAACTTGTTTAACTTATGTCTGTACTCAGATATTGTTGCTTCCGCTGACTTGTCTATGATCGAGCACTTGTATTAGAGCCCTCGAGGCCCCTGGCTTGTATTATGATGCTTGTATGACTTATTTATGTTCTAGAGTTGTGTTGTGATATCTTCCCGTGAGTCCCTGATCTTGATCGTACACGTTTGCGTGCATGATTAGTGTACGATTGAATCGGGGGCGTCACAAGTTGGTATCAAAGCCGACTGCCTGTAGGAATCCCCTTCCACACTCCTTGGCCGAAGTCGAGTCTAGACATTGCAAAACTTTTTACTAACATGGCTGTGTGTCTTACGGGCCCACGTCGCCATTGGGTGGTACTAGGATCTTTTACTCCTCGACCTTTACTCTGGGACTCTGAACTCTCTCCTATTCGGGTTAAATGAATTTTGCTAAATCTAACATTAGGATCTCGTTATCACTTTCACCCGGAGAGCCCCTTATTACTGATGATCGTCTGCTGCACATGAAGACCCTGAAGACACTCTCCGCTGTTAACCCGAGAACTTGTGTTCATCGCTTTTGCAATCCCTTCCATCGATAAACTCCTATGGATAACCACGTATACTCGCCGTTCATACAATGTTTCCCAGTTGATCTTGTTATTACAAGATACCCCGAAATTCTCTCTGTTGTTACGAGAATCCTTTGAGCTTACTGCCTTACTGTTCTTTGTCACCTGAATACCCCTACGGATAATTCTCGCACTTACCGAGTATCCGCTCATCCCCAGTTGATTCAAGTATTTCACAAAAGTGTTCAAAATACCATTCGATCTTCCGAAAATCCTTAGGAGCCTTTTTGCTCTTGAAATTCTTGCTTACTTGCATTATGATTAATCTTAAGTCTCGTAATCTTATTGGCATCTCTTGTCATTATCATTTTGAGTCCGTTGATTCAATTTGTTGCGAATGCTCGCAATCCTCAATCAGATCATAGAATTCATCCTTCCGGCTCAGACGTCCTTTGAAACGTGAGCTGGTTCTTGCCAATCGAATTGTCGTCGATTGTGCCCCTATGTCTATTGTACTTATCCATCCTTGATCAGAGCGTCTGTTTCTGATCCTTCGCTTTGTAAATCATAATTCCTTTGCAATTGAGCTCTAAGTTACTTAGTTGTTTCTATAATCCAAGGTCTTTGCATTGATTCTTCCTCTGGTTGTGTGCCGATACTCACATCAGATCCTTTATGGACCATCAGAACCTTGTTGGATTTTATCCGACAACGTCCTTCATATTCAATCACTTTGGAAGTTCTTTCCTTGATACATAATGCCTTTGGTAAATCCTATTCCTTGATTTGGCCAACCATGCTCTGCTTTCGAGCTGGTGATATTTACTATTGAAGCTTGTGGTATATGTTTCCACGATGCCCCGATGGGTTGAACCTATGCCTTCCATAATATGTGTGAACTCGAAAGTTTTCATGAGTCATACTCTTCTTGTATTTTGCCAGATAAAATTTTCAACACTGCAACTTCATCAAACGCGAGAAGTGAATGAAAGGTTATGCATTGAAGAAGTGGGAGTCGACCTTGAACTTTGCGTTCATGCCCACGGACACGACGTAGATCTTATCGTGGAAGCTTCTCGCAAAATAGTTACCCCCTTGTTATAAGTGCTTGTATATGTGGTTTGATCATTTACAAATGTGGTTCTGACCATATTGTTCCCCTTTGAATCAATTTCTCAGACAAGTTAAAACCACTTGTCCTCTACAGATCAATGCACCAGTCCAACCTTTACTTTGATCTTTCGTCGAGTATTACACCCTGGTATCTCGAGATTATCACGGAACTGCATAACTTCTTATGAGTTCTCCATCAAGTACTATATTCTCACTGATTCCAATTTTTCACGGGCTCTGAGTCATTAAACACTCAAGAAACACCGATAACCGAATCGAGTCCGCATCGCGATTAAACAACTGTTAGTAGTCTTCTTTGCTTAGGAGTTTAATACTCCATCATGTCATTCCTAGCCTGATCGCTACATCATTATCGTGCTAAATTTAACTATGCTACCTAGTTCTTCTTCTCGGAGCACAAAATTCGACGATGAGCTAATCTTATGACGATCTTTCTCGTCATATCATTCTCCTTGAACAGCAAAATTGATTTCAAGTTTGTGTCGTACCCATGGTTCCAATAACCCTTTGCTTCATCATTCCTTTGACTTGATGTCATCGCCGACCGATTACATCTTCATGAAACCTCTTGACAAACGTGTCGTGATCATAATCAACATTCTGAGCGTTTCCAGGATATCAATCGAATTCATGATGGGAGATATCATCCTTGCCCCCACGATGATTGTGTTAACATCGACAACATTCTTGCATTTCCGCAACACAAAACTGGTTCACGGTTTGTGTTGTACCTTGAGTTCCTTGCTATCCAGCATTTGTTCTTTACCTTGGAGTATTACCATCTTTTATGTCAAGAATGTTGTGAGAATTTCACCACCTCTTAAGAATTCTTGATAAAGTGATGCTTCTCGACATCACCATTCTTCTTGGTCCCCGTGTTGTTTCTAACCGGAAAATCGACAATTGAACTATGATGTGCGACTTCAAAACTTCTAGCAACCCTATTGCTTTGAAGTTAATGGTCGGTATTTCATTCTTAGACCATTGGTTATCGAATCACCATTCTAACATTGATCATTCTACCTAAGCCCATATTTTGGGTGCACCTTTCAACCAATGTTTAATTGTGTATGTTTTCCTCGAGCATACCTCATTATATCATTTGATCTGACAAATGTTATCTCCTTGGTCACATAAGTGTGGAAATCCCTCTTATTGGAAATCTCGAGGAATTGTCGCTGAGTCCATCAGCCACCCCCTCATCCTCTCCTTGGTTTAATGATGAACTCTTGTTTCGGAACTCGCTTCGATCGTTCATTTCCCGAGAATCTTACAATGTCTTCTCGACAATTTGTGTTGCACCTCTCTTCTCAGGCATCCCGAGTCTGCGGTATCCTGACGCCAATCAGATCTGGATCTCGGTCAGATATGATGGTTGGGAAATATTTCCAAGAGTTATAACATTGGTCTTCACATGACCCGGTAAGGTGATGTCATGCCCGGTACACCTGGGCGGAGGACCTATCGTTATAGTTTCCTTTTCTGCAAGGTTGTCCATTCTTTCATGAGGAAATCGTAAGGCTTATTCTAAAATGGACCCTTTGTTTATCCAAGTCCGACCTTTGCTTGAAGACCATATCAATGCTATATCGAAGCATGTCTGTGGTACTCCGATCTTCAATAAAAACATTTGAAGCACAATGCTAAATTTTCGTTATCAATTATTCAAACACCGTTGTTTGGGTAATGTCATGAACTTCCTCTTCCCTAACCTAAATGGTTCTCTTCTAACCATTGTCCTTGGGAAGGATATACCCCTGAAATATGTGTTTAAACACATTTTCCTTTCCATTGTTCTGTTTAATCTGGTAATCATATTTTCCTTTCCATTGGTTGGTTTAACGGTGTACAACTCTGTCAGTAAGACCCTATTACTATTGTTGGTGACATTCCGGTAACCACCGATGGACGAGAACTTTGCCTATTGGTCCGCCTCGTTTCAACGAGCAAGAAAATGGTTCTCTTCGTCCCTCGCCCTTGGTACCGAGGATGTTGCTGACATATAACTGACAGGCTACCCTCTGACATGCCTTGTTATCATGATCGTGCAAGATGTCACCGCCCTTCCTACTTTAACCACATGGTGGGCCCATAACCCACAGTTCCACAGGATCAAAACCTGACTCTCCTGTGCACCCCCTGTTCCCAAATTTATCCACCGCGTGTGGCCTCGTATGTAATTCACGGACCACCGTCCTACTGATCTATACTGGCATCAGACATAATACTTATTCCGATTGCTTTGAACCCCTTTCACACTCTGTTTCAGGCATCGAACGATTGCCTGCCGCTTGAAACTTCTCATGACACCTTCTTGCCTTGCTCTCGATATTTTCTAAAGGTTTTTAATTCGAGAGTTACTTCCCCCACCTTCCCTGATGTTATCAACAAGTTAGTCAACCTTGCAGAGGTCTGTTCTCCCAGCCCCTTTATTCTTTCGTAAGTACGATGGAGTTCCCAAAGAAAGGATGCCAACTTCATCATGAGAACTTGAAGCAGAGAAATGAAGACATCAAGGTTATGGATCGGCCTCTTCGAGAAGAGCAACCAAGACCGAGAACACTCGCTAGAAATTCGTAACCAGAACCTTCTCCCTCTAGTCCGCCTCTTAAATCTCGGGACGAGATTTCTTGTAGTGGAGGAGAATTGTGACGCCCGGGTAATTGAGCTACAGTAACCCCCCTCGTAATGATGCCACGTCACCCCAGTTACTGTTGACAAATCTCGCATTAGTTCAAAACGATTCGAATTCAAATTTGAATTAGAGGCAAACAACAAAAGTTTTCAAAATATTAAACTAAAATGTTCGGAGTGTGCAAATAAATGCTTAGGTATTTATGGTGAGGACACCATGCTTTTATAAAAACCTAAATACATAAAATGAATTAAAACAGAAAAGAGAAATAAATAAAAGAAAAGGAAATACAAAACAGAAAACAAAACGATAAAAGAAGAGAACCCCCCTCCTCACTGGGCCACTCGGCCCAGCTGCTAGCCAGGCCGGCCCCAAACCGGCCAACCCACCCGCACGGCCCAGCCGGCGCCCCACTCCCCTCCTCCATATCCCTACTCCGGGGGAAACCCTAACCCGTAACCCCCACTCTCTCTCGCAAGACCCCCCCACTCTCTCCCAATTCCTCCCGCGCCGCCACCACGACGCACACACACACAAACGCCGACGCACGGAGGAGGGACACTCCTGCTCGATCCCCTCCTCCCGCACACCCACGCCCGATGCAAGCCGCCGCCGGTGCCGCCCCTCCCGGACTCCTCCGCGCCCCTCCTCTTCCTCGTGCGGCTCCCGCCTGAAGCCGTGGCCTCGCCTCGTCGCCGACACGATGCCATCGCCGTCGTCGCCACCACCATGTCGCCGGAACGCTTCCTCTCCGGATCTCCTCCCCACCGCGTGTCGTCCCCATCCCCCTTCTCGACAACCGCTGCCTTGACCCTACGGCCCGCGGTGAGGCTCTGACCTTATCTCCTCCCTCTCCCCCATCGACGACCGCACCGGAGCTCTGCTCCCCCTCGTGCTCCGGCCACCCCCACTGCTACCGCTTGCCCTGTTAGATGCGCACGAGCGCCAGCGCTTGAACGCCCTCTTCAGCGCGCCAATCCATCACCGGACGGCGAGTCCCGACCCCATCCGCCTACTCACCGCCGACCCCTGCCGCTGCTCCCTGCTGCCGTCGCCGTGCCCAGCCACCACTGCCACAGCCCCGCGGCGCGGTTCCCCTTGTAGCTCACCGCCAACACGCTGCTGCTGCAGCACTCGTCGCACTCGCCGCACTTCTGGCGCCCTCGTGCCGGCGCACCCGCGCCCCATCTCCGGCCGCCACGGCCGACCGTCCCGCCCGCTCGCGCCCCGGCCATCCTCGGTTGCGTGCACCCGCCCGGCGCTCCTCCCGAGCCCCCCTCGCTGGCTGCCGCTCCGCCGCGCCCTGCCAGTGGCTCTGGCCGCCGGCACTGGTGTGCGTCGTGCGTGCCCAGCGCCCTCTCGGTCTCATGCCCGTTCGGGCGCTCACGCCACTGCCCGCTAGTGTCCGCCCCGCTAGGCCCCGATGGGCCACTCCTACGGGGCCCCACGCCCCTTTTGATTAAAACGAAAATGGAAATTAAAAAAAATAATATAATAAATGAATAATAATTTAATTAGTTAATTAATTAACTTAATTAATTTTGATTAATTAAAGTAAACAAATAATTAAACTAATTAATCATGATTAGTTAGTCTAGTCAATGACGAACGGGACCCACACGTCAGTTTGACCAGTCCACACCCTTGTTGACTGCTGACGTCATGCTGACGTTAGCATGCCCTATTCTGGATAATGTTGAATTAAATTAATTAAATAAATTCTAAAAATGATTTAAAACTTTAGAAAATCATATAAAATAATCCGTAACTCGGATGAAAATACTTTCTACATGAAAGTTGCTCAAAACGACGAGACGAATCCGGATATGCAGCCCGTTCGTCCGCCACATATCCCTAACATATCGAACTCGCAACTTTCCCCCTCCGGTTCATCTATCCAAAAACGTGAAACACTGGGGATACTTTTCCGGATGTTTGCTCCCTTCGCCGGTATCACCTCGTACCGCGTTAGGGCACACCTAACACCGCTGTTTGCTTTGTCATGCATCGTTATGCATCTGTTTCCATTGTATTCATTGTTTCTCCCCCTCTTCTCTCCGGTAGACTACGAGACCGACGCCGCTGCTGGTGCCCCGACCGACTACGCTGTTGACGACCCCTCCTTCTTGCCAGAGCAACCCGGGAAGCCCCCCCCTTGATCACCAGATATCGCCTATTCTTCTCTATACTCTTGCATTAGAGTAGTGCAGCATGTTACTGCTTTCCGTTAATCCTATTCTGCTGCATAGCCAGTCTTTGCCACTACTGTTGTTACCTTTACTTGCAATCCTACATGCTTAGTATAGGATGCTAGTTTTCCATCAGTGGCCCTACATTCTTGTCCGTCTGCTGTGCTATACTATCGGGCTGTGATCACTTGGGAGGTGATCACGGGTTTATACTAGATACTTTATACATTATACATGTGGTGACTAAAGTCGGGTGGCTCATGGAGCACCCGCGAGTGATTCACGGATTGGGGGCTGAAAGGACCTTTGTTCCGACGGCCCTCTGGGTGGATCTTTATGGCGGAGCGACAGGGCAGGTTGAGAGCGCCTAGGTCAGAGCTGGGCCTGCCCCTGGTCGGTGTCCGTGGTTACATCAATTAATACGCTTAACGAGATCTTGGTATTAGATCTGAGTCTGGGCATTTGGTCTATACGCACTAACCAACTACATGGGAACAGTTATGGGCACTCGACGTCGTGGTATCAGCAGAAGCCTTCGTGACATCAGCGACTGAGCGGCGCGCGCCAGATTAGACCGTGTAACGTGACTTCCTTTGTAATGGAGGTTGCTAGGTCTGCTTCGGGCCGCCCACGCAACGTGCAGGTGTGCAATGGGCGATGGGCCCAGACCCCTGCGCGCTTAGGATTAGACCGGCGTGCTGATCTCTCTGTTGTGCCTAGGTAGGGCTGCGACGTGTTGATCTTCCGCGACCGGGCATGACCCAGAAAAGTGTGTCCGGCCAAATGGGATCGAACATGTTGGGTTATGTGGTGCACCCCTGCAGGGAAGTTTATCTATTCGAATAGTCGTGTCCCTCGGTAAAAGGACGACCCGGAGTTGTACATTGACCTTATGACAACTAGAACCGGATACTTAATAAAACACACCCTTCCAAGTGCCAGATATAACCCGGTTATCGCCCTCTAACAGGGCGACGAGGAGGGGATCGTCGGGTAGGATTATGCTATGCGATGCTACTTGGTGAACTTACCATCTACTCTCTTCTACATGCTGCAAGATGGAGGCTGCCAGAAGCGTAGTCTTCGACAGGACTAGCTATCCCCCTCTTATTCTGGCATTCTGCGGTTCAGTCCACCGATATTGCCCCTTTTCACAGATACCCATGCATATGTATTGTAGATCCTTGCTTGCGAGTACTTTGGATGAGTACTCACAGTTGCTTTTCTCCCTCTTTTCCCCCTTCCATTCTACCTGGTTGTCGCAACCAGATGCTGGAGCCCAGGAGCCAGATGCCACCGTAGACGATGACTCCTACTACACCGGAGGTGCCTACTACTACGTGCAGCCCGCTGACGACGACCAGGAGTAGTTAGGAGGATCCCAGGCAGGAGGCATGCGCCTCTTTCGATCTGTGTCCCAGTTTGTGCTAGCCATCTTATGGCAACTTGTTTAACTTATGTCTGTACTTAGATATTGTTGCTTCCGCTGACTCGTCTATGATCGAGCAATTGTATTAGAGCCCTCGAGGCCCCTGGCTTGTATTATGATGCTTGTATGACTTATTTATGTTTTAGAGTGGTGTTGTGATATCTTCCCGTGAGTCCCTGATCTTGATCGTACACGTTTGTGTGCATGATTAGTGTACGATTGAATCGGGGGCGTCACATGATGCCTATATTCATGATCATTGCCTTAGATATCATCATAACTATGCGCTTTTCTATCAATTGCTCGGCAGTAATTTATTCACCCATCGTAATACATGCTATCTTGAGAGAAGCCACTAGTGAAACCTATGGCCCCCGGGTCTCTTTCTTGTTATATTGCATCCCTTTTATTTACATTGCATCTTGTTTACTATTTTGCAATCTTTACTTTCCAATCTATACAACAAAAATACCAAAAATATTTATCTTATTATCTTTATCATATCTCACTTTTGCGAGTGGCCGTGAAGGGATTGACAACCCCTTTATCGCGTTGGTTGCAAGGTTCTTGATTGTTTGTGCAGGTACTAGGTGACTTGCGTGTTGTCTCCTACTGGATTGATACCTTGGTTCTCAAAAACTGAGGGAAATACTTACGCTACTTTGCTGCGTCACCCTTTCCTCTTCAAGGGAAAACCAACGCATGCTCAAGAGGTAGCAAGAAGGATTCACTTATATCTTTTTAGAGCAGGGTGGTGGTTTTATTTTATAGAAATTATTGATCTCTCATGCTTCACTTATATTATTTTGAGAGTCTTTTAGAACAACATGGTAATTTTCTTTGATTATAAAACTAGTCCTAATATGATGGGCATCCAAGATGGGTATAATAAAAACTTTCATATAAAGTGCATTGAATACTATGAGAAGTTCGATTCTTTATGATTGTTTTGAGATATGAATATGGTGATATTAGAGTCATGCTAGTAGAGTAGTTGTGAATTTGAGAGATACTTGTGTTAAAGTTTGTGATTCCCGTAGCATGCACGTATGTATGTGATGAAGTCAGAGCATGATTTATTTTTTGATTGTCTTCCTTATGAGTGGCGGTCGGGGACGAGCGATGGTCTTTTCCTACCAATCTATCCCCCTAGGAGCATGCGCATAGTACTTCATTTCAATAACTAATAGATTTTTGCAATAAGTATGTGAGTTCTTTATGACTAATGTTGAGTCCATGGATTATACGCACTCTCACCCTTCCACCAATGCTAGCCTCTCTAATACCGCGCAACTTTCGCCGGTATCATACACCCACCATATACCTTCCTCAAAACAGCCTCCATACCTACCTATTATGGCATTTCCATAGCCATTCCGAGATATATTGCCATGCAACTTTCCAGCATTCCGTTTATTATGACATGCTCCATCATTGTCATATTGCTTTGCATGATCATGTAGTTGACATCGTATTTGTGGCAAAGCCACCTTCATAATTCTTTCATACATATCACTCTTGATTCATTGCACATCCCGGTACACCGCTGGAGGCATTCACATAGAGTCATATTTTGTTCTAAGTATTGAGTTGTAATTCTTGAGTTGTAAGTAAATAAAAGTGTGATGATCATCATTAGTAGAGCATTGTCCCAGCGAGGAAAGGATGATGGCGACTATGATTCCCCTACAAGTCGGGATGAGACTCCAGAACAAAAAAAAGAGGCCATAAAAAAGAGAAAAGGCCCAAATAAAAAAATGAAAAATGAGAGAAAAAGAGAGAAGGGACAATGCTACTATCCTTTTACCACACTTGTGCTTCAAAGTAGCACCATGATCTTCATGATAGAGAGTCTCCTATGTTGTCACTTTCATATAGTAGTGGGAATTTTTCATTAGAACTTGGCTTGTATATTCCAATGATGGGCTTCCTCAAATTGCCCTAGCTCTTCGTGAGCAAGCGAGTTGGATGCACACCCACTTAGTTTCGTTTGTTGAGCTTTCATACACTTATTGCTCTAGTGCATCCATTGCATGGCAATCCCTACTCACTCACATTGATATCTATTGATGGGCATCTCCATAGCTCGTTGATACGCCTAGTTGATGTGAGACTATCTTCTCCTTTTTGTCTTCTCCACAACCACCATTCTATCCCACCTATAGTGCTATGTCCATGGCTCACGCTCATGTATTGCCTGAAGATTGAAAAAGTTTGAGAACATCAAAAGTATGAAACAATTGCTTGGCTTGTCATCGGGGTTCTGCATGATTTAAATCTTTTGTGTGATGAACGTAAAGCATAGCCAGACTATATGATTTTGTAGGGATAACTTTCTTTGGCCATGTTATTTTGAGAAGACATTATTGCTTTATTAGTATACTTGAAGTATTATTGTTTTTATGTCAATATTAAACTTTTATTCTAAATCTTATGGATCTGAACATTCATGCGACAGTAAAGAGAATTACATTAATAAATATGCTAGGTAGCATTCCACATCAAAAATTCTATTTTTATCATTTACCTACTCGAGGACGAGCAGGAATTAAGCTTGGGGATGCTTGATACGTCTCCAACGTATCTATAATTCTTTATTGTTCCATGCTATTATATTATCTGTTTTGGATGATTAATGGGGTTTAATATGCTCTTTTATATTATTTTTGGGACTAACCTATTAACCGGAGGCCCAGTGCAAGTTTCTGTTTTTTTGCCTATTTCAGTATTTTGCAGAAAAGGAATACCAAACGGAATCCAAACGGAATGAAACCTTCATGATGATCTTTCTTGGAACAAACGCAATCCAGAAGACTTGGAGTTGAAGTCTGGAACTCCGTGAGGCGGCCACGAGGCAGGAGGGCGCGCCAGGGGGTAGGCACGCCGCCCACCCTCATGGGCCCCACGGAGCTCCACCGACCTATTTCTTTCGCCTATACATACTCTTATACCCTAAAACCATCAGGGGGAGCCACGACACAACTTTTCCACCGCCGCAACCTTCTGTACCCGTGAGATCCCATCTTGGGGCCTTTTCCGGTGATCTGCCGGAGGGGGAATCGGTCATGGAGGGCTTCTACATCAACACCATAGCCTCTCCGATGAAGCGTGAGTAGTTTACCACAAACCTTCGGGTCCATATTTACTAGCTAGATGGCTTCTTCTCTCTCTTTGGTTCTCAATACAAAGTTCTCCTCGATGTTCTTTGGGATCTATTCTATGTAATACTCTTTTGCGGTGTGTTTGCCGAGATCCGATGAATTGTGGATTTATGAACTTGATTATCTATGAATATCATTTGGTTCTTCTCTGAATTCTTATATGCATGATTTGATATCTTTGCAAGTCTCTTCGAATTATCGGTTTAGTTTGGCCTACTAGATTGATCTTTCTTGCAATGGGAGAAGTGCTTAGCTTTGGGTTCAATCTTGCGGTGTCCTTTCCCAGTGACAGCAGGGGCAGCAAGGCACGTATTGAATTGTTGCCATCGAGGATAAAAAGATGGGGTATATATCATATTGCTTGAGTTTATCCCTCTACATCATGTCATCTTGCTTAATGCGTTACTCCGTTCTTGAACTTAATACTCTAGATGCATGCTGGATAGCGGTCGATGTGAGGAGTAATAGTAGTAGATGCAGAATCGTTTCGGTCTACTTGACACGGACGTGATGCCTATATTCATGATCATTGCCTTAGATATCATCATAACTATGCGCTTTTCTATCAATTGCTCGGTAGTAATTTGTTCACCCGCCGTAATACATGCTATCTTGAGAGAAGCCACTAGTGAAACCTATGGCCCCGGGGTCTCTTTCTTATTATATTGCATCTCTTTTATTTACATCGCATCTCGTTTACTATTTTGCAATCTTATTTACTTTCCAATCTATACAACAAAAATACCAACAATATTTATCTTATTATCTTTATCAGATCTCACTTTTGCGAGTGGCCGTGAAGGGATTGACAAGCCCTTTATCGCGTTGGTTGCAAGGTTATTGATTGTTTGTGCAGGTACTAGGTGACTTGCGTGTTTTCTCCTACTGGATTGATACCTTGGTTCTCAAAAACTGAGGGAAATACTTACGCTACTTTGCTGCATCACCCTTTCCTCTTCAAGGGAAAACCAACGCATGCTCAAGAGGTAGCACCTTATGGCAAAAAGTGCCAAGGTAACTGAATGCTACCTGTCTGAGACTAGTGATGATGAATCTGGCGATGAATTTGGACCCATCTACACCAAACTTGCTTCCCTTGCCACTAAACAACAAAGAGCTTTGGAAAAAGTTCAAAATATGCTTAATGAGAGCGATGATATGTTGGGTGAAGAAATGGATCGCACCAAAACTTTGACTAAAAATCTTGAGAGACTTCAGTCCAAGTTTGATAATCTTCAAAGTCATCAGAACACTCTCTTATCTGATCATGAGAAGATTTCTTACGAATTTCTTCAAAGAAAGCAAGATCTTGAAAAGCTAAGGGTGAGTTATGAAGATCTTCAGAAGGAGCATGATTCATTACTTGCTCAACAAATCAGCGCTGCTCAGGAATAATTTATTCCTCCATGTTTGAAGTGCATTGAACGTGAATCTGCTAATTCTTCACCTGAATGTTCAAATGCTTCTACTGCTACAAATTCTTCACATGTCTCTGCTATCACTAATTCCTCACCTGAGGATATTGCTAGTATCACTCACAATACAGGGCTGAAGGAATTGTATATGACAGGCCTGTACAAAAGCCTCAAAGGGCATCAGGCTCTTTGTGATGTGCTTAAAAAGCAGATCCTCAATAGGAACCCTAGGAAAGAGGGTATTGCCTTTGAGAGGAAACTCAATGCTGATGGAACATACTGGAAGCCTGAGCAGTACCCCAAAACCTCATGGGTTGCTGCAAAGGGACCTCCAGTAGATCCATCTACTCTATCTGTCTTTACATGTGAATCTACTCATTCTTCTGATGAGTCATTTGACTCCAACTATAAGTTGTTCAAAAATCAGAATGGTGAAGTATTTGCTAGATATGATGGCACTAACTGCAGGAACGGTTCCCCTATGAAGAAAATCTGGGTTCCCAAAAAGTGCCTTGGAAGTCTTCAGGTGAATGTCATCATGACACCACCTGTGAAGAACAGGAACCCCAGATCCAATCCTTCATATGGACCAAATTCTTCATACGGATCCAAGTCCTCATACGGACAAATTCCTCACGTGGATCAAATTCCTCAAAAGGATCAAAATCCTCATATGAACATCATTGTGCTAACACTTCTATTTCGCAGGGAAGATCTAAGGGCTATGAATATGAGTATTATTCTTCTAACCATTATGTTCATAAGTCCTCGAAGAATTTCTCTGCTTATTCATATGCTTACCCTAACTCCTCTTATGTGAAATGAAGTGGACTGGCTTCTATGCCAGCTTTCTCTTATGGAGCTCGCAGAATGATGAACTCTTTGCCACCCCTTCAGATGTGGTGGTGAAGAAAAAGAACTAATCTCTTATGCAGGGTCAGGTCTCCAGACGTACTTAAACGTCTGAAGAATTTGCTGGAGACCTGAATATGCTTGAAAGGACGCAAGCTAATCATGAAGAAATGAACTTTCATTTCTCACGTCCTCATACTGTTCTATCTGTTCAATTTCTTGATGAAATTGATCTGATGAAATTGATGTCATATTCTTCACTGATGAAGTATATGAGTTCGTAAGTTGCATTAATTCATCTGCAGGATGATCAACCCAAAGCCACTGAGTGGGTCCTCGATAGTGGATGTACAAACCACATGACTGGTGACAAGAATCTATTGATGGATGCTCCCTTATCTCCATCGCATCTGAAGCATATCACCTACGCTGACAAAGGAAAAAAGCAAGGTATTGGGTCTAGGTAAGGTTGCGATCTCAAAGGATCGACACATGGACAAAGTCATGCTTGTCGAGTCCTTAGGATTCAAGCTCATGTCAGTCTCAATGCTTTGTGATCTTGATATGGTTGTTTTCTTTGGCAAGTATTGTTGTGTTGTGATCATGGAAGCTGACCATTCCAAAGTCTACGAAGGCTTTAGGAGAGGAGATCTGTATATTGTTGATTTCTCTACAGGACCACAACCAGCTATATGTCTACTTGCAAAAGCTTCAGAATGCTGGCTATGGCATCGATGACTTGGTCATTCTGGCATGAGAAACTTGCACACGCTCGCGAAGAAGAAGCATGTCATTGGCATTGAGAATGTCAAATTCCTCAAGGATCACTTGTGCGGAGCCTGTGAAGCTGGAAAGATGACCAAGGCCAAGCATCCAGCGAAGACTATCATGACTACCACTCGACCATTTGAATTGCTTCACATGGATCTCTTTGGTCATAACCATTACTCTGCATTCACCAATGAAGCATCTCCATATGGCTTTGTTATTGTTGATGATTACTCTCGTTACACATGGGTCCATATCGTCACTTACAAACGTGAAGTGCAGGAAGTCTTCAAACGATTTTCCTCGAGGCCTTCAACCAACTTTGGTGTGAAGATCAAGCACATCAGAAGTGACAATGGAACTGAGTTCAAGAATACTGGTCTTGATGACTATCTTGATGAACTTGCTATTACTAATGAGTTATCTGCTCCTTATACTCCTCAGCAGAATGGCATCGTGGAGCGCAAGAACAAGACTCTTGTTGAGATGGCTTGCACTATGCTTGATGAATACAAGACACCCCGTCATTTCAGGATTGAGGCAATTGATACTGCGTGCCACATCATCAACAGGGTATATCTTCACAAATTCTTTAAGAAGACTGCATATGAACTCCTCACTGACAAGAAACCCAATGTGAGTTATTTCAAAGTCTTCGGTGCTAAATGTTGGATTAGAGATCCTCATCACAATTCTAAATTTGCACCGAAAGCACATGAAGGTTTTATGCTTGGTTACGGAAAGGACTCGCACACCTACAGAGTCTTCAACACCGTTCACCACAAGGTTGTTGAAACTGTAGATGTGCGGTTCGATGAAACTAATGGCTCGCAAAGAGAGCACCTACCTCCTGTGCTAGATGAACAGTCTCCTCAGGAAACCATCAAGTTCAAGGCTACTGAGGATGTCATTCCTACCGAAGAATCTGGTGAAGAAGTTATTCCAGACCATGAAGAACATCATGCTGGTGCACCTGAAGAAAATGGCTCTGAAGGAAATGCTGATCCAATTCCTCGTCGCCAACCCGCTCATCCTCGAGTTGCAAATGAAATGCAGATTGAGAAAATCATCAGCGACATCAACGCACCAGGTCCTCTCACACGCTCAAAAGCTTCACAGTTGTCTAACTTTTGTGGGCACTTTGCTTTCGTCTCTATCACAGAGCCCACTAAGGTAGATGAAGCATTTCTGGAGCCTGGGTGGATTCAAGCTATGCAAGAGGAATTACATCAGTTCGAGCTCAACAACGGCTGGGAACTTGTCAAGCGACCAGATCCTCGCAAGCACAATATCATCGGCACAAAGTAGATCTACCACAACAAGCAAGATGAAAATGACCTTGTGGTGAGGAATAAGGCACGGCTTGTAGCTCAAGGCTACACACAGGTTGAAGGAATTGATTTCGATGAAACTTTTGCACCTGTTGCTAGACTTGAGGCTATTCGCATATTACTTGCTTATGCTAACCATCATGACATCATCTTATATCAAATGGATGTGAAAAGTGCATTCCTCAATGGTAAGCTTGAGGAAGAAGTATATGTTGCTCAACCCCCAGGTTTTGAAGATCCAAAGCATCCTGACCAAGTCTACAGACTCAATAAGGCCCTCTATGGCCTCAAGCAGGCCCCTCGGGCGTGGTATGATACTTTGAAGGAATTCCTCATGAAGAAAGGCTTCAAACCCGGTTCACTTGACCCAACTCTTTTCACTAAATCTTATGATGGTGAATTGTTTGTGTGCCAAATATATGTTGATGATATCATCTTTGGCTGTACTGACCAATGTTACACTGACGAATTTGGTTATATGATGAGGGAGGAATATGAAATGTCTATGGTGGGAGAATTGAAATTCTTCTTAGGTCTTCAAATTCGTCAACAACGCAATGGCATATTCATATCTCAGGAGAAATACCTCAAAGATGTACTAAGGAAATTCGGCATGCAAGAGTGCAAAGGCGTCAAAATCCCTATGCCCACAAATGGCCATCTATGCACTGATGAAAACGGTACTGACTTCAATCAAAAGGTATACCGCTCCATGATTGGTTCTTTATTGTATTTATGTGCATCTAGGCCGGATATTATGCTTAGTGTTTGCATGTGTGCCCGCTTTCAAGCTACACCGAAGGAATGACACCATAAGGCTGTGAAGCATATTCTTCGGTATCTAGCTCACACCCCAACACTTGGATTATGGTATCCCAAGGGCTCGGCTTTTGATCTCATTGGATATTCAGACTCTGACTATGCTGGTGATCGTGTGGACCGCAAGTCAACATCAGGCACATGCCATTTCCTCGGACGATCCTTAGTCTGTTGGTCCTCGAAGAAACAGAACTGCATATCATTGTCTACTGCTGAAGCTGAGTACATTGCTGCTGGTTCGTGTTGTGCTCAATTGCTATGGATGAAGCAAACCCTCAAGGACTACGGCATCAACATGAAGAATGTGCCACTCTACTGTGACAATGAGAGTGCCATCAAGATTGCTCATAACCAAGTTCAGCACTCGAAGACAAAGCACATTCAGATTCGTCATCATTTTCTTCGTGACCATGTGTTGAAGGGAGACATCTCTATCGAGCACGTGAAGACTGAAGAACAGCTAGCTGATATCTTCACAAAGCCCTTGGATGAGAAGAGATTTAGCAAGTTGCGGTGTGAGCTAAATATCTTAGAATCTTCGAATGTCCTTTGAAAAGGACACACATCCTAACACTTATGCTAAATTGATGACTTAGATGTGCAACACACGAAGTAACTTTTCTCTTCAATCAATGAAGACTAACAATCTAAGTGTGCAGAAATCAATGAAGAATTTGATTCTTAGAGCCCTACGACAATTGTATGTGGCGTCTGAAATCAGCATTCTTATACGGTGGGTCAAGCCACCAACAAAAGTTGAAAATCGTCAATTTGAGTTTTTCTTCATTTATGAAATTCCTCAGTTGTTCAATTTCTTCAACTTTGCAATGTCTTCGCTGTTTCCGTCATTTTTCTTCATTGGCTATATATATATGAGTTTATGTCCTCTACAGCATTCACTTATTGCTATTTCTTCAAGTTGCTTTTTCTGCTAAGTGAATGTAATCGGACCCTCCCCCCTCTATGCTAAACTCAACCCAGTCTGTTAACAAATTCTTCATGTGCGTTCTATTTGAAACCCGTTCAAAATCTTCACTGTGTCCTTGTCAGCTGAAGAATTTGCGAATGAAACATTAAAACTCTTATCTAAATTTTCGGCTTTTGCCGCTCAAATCATTCCACATTCCACGATATGATTATCTATTCACCCATGATCTCACACGATCTCCACCTCACAGTACGTGGGTGACACATGTCGCACAAATGAGAAGGGTCAGGGGCACGTTCGTCCATTTTCCTCGGGTGAGCGGTTTTTCACCTCGACTATAAATACCCCTCACCCTCCTCAGACTGTTTTTACTCCGCTCGACCTCACTCCCTCGCTCGAGCTCTCAAAACCTAGCACCGCCGCTACTTCCATCGTCGCTGGTGAGGAAGAGCTTCGCTGCCTCGACCTCGTCGCCGTCGTACTCACGTCGGCCACAGATTTCTTCACTCCGCCGCCGCCGTAGCTGTCTTCCTCTGCCAAGTTAGGGCGTGGAAGATCTGAACTGACAAGCTTCAAATATACTATTCACAGTTCGTCGTGTTCTTTCTCAAGGGTAATTAAAAGTCATTTTTACTGCCCTTGTTGATTCCTTTGATTTCTACAAATCTTCAAAAGGTGTTTATTCTTCAATCTTCACACTCTAAACACCTTACACAAACATCTGTTCTTGATCTGTTTCCCTAAGCAACATTTTTCTTCAAGATTCCTCAATTGTGTGGATTTCCAATCTATACAACTCTGGAACCTAAGTCAAAGAACGCTTAGTGAAATTCCTCAAGACACATCTGGTCAAATTCCTCAAACTTGTTCTTTTTGCAAAAGCTTCTGAGAACGCATATGACCTCTCCAAATTCTTCGCACCTATACTCTGTTCACAGGTACACATGTCCGCTGCTGAATCACTAAGTTCTCATCAACTTAAATCATTTGCAGCATTCCTCGAAGAAAAGTTACATACCTCATCAGAGAACTCAATTGTTCAGAATCCTCGGCTGAAGAAAATGGCTGATGGCAAGAAACCTTAGAAGGGAGGGAAGAAGTTGGAAGTTAACAATGCTTTTGAGATACCTGAAGACATCTATGCAGGGTACTGCACTCCTCCTCATGAGACAAAGAATGAGCGTAAAGTGCGCATTCAGAGGATAGAGAGGAGATGTGCCAGAGAATGGAGGGAATATCACTATGTCACTCCCAAGTACATGAAGAAATTTGATGTACACCCTCCATGCCCAAGACCTCCATTGGCACCAGACCAAGTAGCTGATCCCTCTAGCATCAGAAGAGGTGAGGAATTTCCTACTGAATGGGCCAAGCGTCAAGCGAAATTGGCCAAAGTGGCCAAAGAGGCAGTGAAGAAATTTAATGAGGATTCTGCTACTGCTGCTGAGGCTTCTGCTAGCAACCCCAAAAAGTCTATGCAAAAGAAGCTAGCTCGCAAGCCCAGTTCTTCACCAATGCCCTCACGGCCCAGCTCATCAATGCCCTCACGGCCAATTCCTCAAGATGCTCCAGTTCCTCAAGTTGCAAAACCCTCTGCTCCTCCGGCAGAGTCCTCAGCACATGTGCATCTCGCCTCGTGTCAAAGGACCACAGGCAAATCAATTGCCTCGGGAGCCTCTACAAGTTCTTCAGCTCCTCCGAATTCCTCAACAGGCCCTACCTTGCTGAAGACCAAGGCCACTGCTGGACGAGGCTCTAGACCAAGTCCTCACAAGAAGCAGGTTGCCTTTCAAGTACCGTCTGATGAAGACGAAGCTGATGATTAGGAACTTGCCGAAATCATCAGAGATAGACAGCAAAGGCCGCTAGAGCCAAAGGAAGTGAAGTTCCTCTCCTACTGGATCCAAAGTTGATCCTTGAGTACATTGATCTCTGGCACAAAGACCCCAACACTCCTATGCCCGACTTCAAGCTGACTCCTGGCCAAAGTCACATGCTGACCGCCTTCATTGGCGAGGAAAAATGGAAGTTTGAGAAGGACAAATAGCTGAAGAAAGCTCAATACAAAAGGGAGCGCTTTCTAAAGAAGAATGTTGTCAAAATGACAACTGATGAACTTGTGGTTGTTCAATCTAAAATCAAAAACCTCGGTGATGAATTTGACACGTACCGTGCTGATTGGCTAGGAGCCATGGTCAGATTCGTCAAGTTGGTTGAAGGATTCACCACCAATGTTGCAGCCCAACGCAACTTGAATCTCCTCAGGCTGAAGCATCTGCTCAGCCGACTGAAGGACATGCCAGCACCGCTGATGAAAATCAGGCTTCTGATGAAAATGAGAGTACCAGGGCTGATGCATCTATTCTAGCCGCTGATGAAATTGCCAGGGCAACCACTAGTGTTGCGCCTCAAGAACAAGCCAGGCCAGCTAAGGCATCAACCGCCGAGCCTGAAGAAACTGAACAAACCAGGCCAACTGCATCAGTTGTGCCTGAGGAAAATGAACCAATTTCCTTTGCTCCTCCTGCACCAACACCAAGTCCAGTTCTTCCTTCCGCATCAAAAGCGAAGAAAATCAAAGCTGCGGAGCGAGCAGCAGTAAAGAAGAGGAAAGCATCTGCTTCATCAATGTCTTCAGCAGCGAAGAAGATGAAGATATTGACAAGCTCTTTTGTGAATCCCATTGATGTTGTTCCTATCTCCAGTATGTCATCGAAGGAACTCGTTCCTTTTGGAGAAGAATATGTGATCCAAAGCGGGTCTGATGAAGATGTTCCTTCTGCTGCTTCTTCAGAGTAGTTGGATAAAGAAATTGAAGTGGATGATATCCCTTCAACTCCAGTTGTTTCATCGCAAGTGCCTCAGTTCACAGCTGAAGAGGCAGACGTTAAAGAATTAAGTGAAGAAGATGAAGACGTGGACATTGGGAGCACCACGCCTGTGATGAATGATGACTTTTGGGAAAGTCAGCACCCCAACTCTCCTTTGTTCACGCCATTGCAACAAATTCCTCAATCCCCAGTGCACACTGAAGTTCAAATGGGCTCTGACGAACCTCACACCACTCCTTCCATTCCTGAAGAAATTCCAGCCATTAGTGCTGATGAAAATGCTGATGAAGAAAAGAAGACCCAGGCTGCAACTGAAGCAGAAACTGAAATTCCTCATCCTGTGGTGCCGGAGAATGTGATTCCTGAGCCTCTAATGACTTTGACTGATACTCCTCAGCCCAAGCCGAAGAATCCCTTCTAAGAAGCAAAACTTCAAGGCTGATGACTTCTTCCACGAGCATGTATTCTTCACAGACTACAATCCCTATGACTCTGCTCACCTACGAAGGAAGCGTTTCTGGACCGCAAGCCAAGCCAACTTCTATTCTTCACTGCTTTTTGATAAGGACAAAGTCTTCGACCATGAGCATATTCCTCATGTGGACATGGAATCCCTGCCTTGCTTCACACCAGTTCTCAGCGTTCTTCACGATGCTGGATTGCTCAACTTCTGCACCGATATCTGTGATTGGAATGAAGAGCTAATTATTCAGTTCTATGCGACGCTGCACATCACAGGAAATGCTAAAGATGTGAACTCTTGGGTGTTGGACTGGATGACAGAAAACACTCACTTCAAAGCACCGGCCTCTGAATTGCTTCATGCCCTGCCTGTCAGTCCTCCCCTTGAAGGTGCTCGTTGTATATATCATGAACCTGAACTCATTGATCACTATATGCAAGTGTTGATGAAGCCACTGAAGCTCGATCAAGCCCCACGGACCAAATTCCTCGTGAAGGAATTGCTATATGTGCCACGGACTGTCTATCGCATTCTGACCAAGACATTGAGTCCAATCAAGGGCCACGACTCGAATGAAGAAGAGGTCGTTGGCATCATGCAGAATCTATTGTTCAACATCATTCATGGTGTTCCTGTCAGCTACCATGATTTCTTCATGAGGACTCTAGCCAATGTTGAATTGTCCCCTTTTGAATTGAAGCCTTACGCTCCCTGGATTATGAGATTCCTCAGATCAAGGTCTTCAATCAATTACAAGGCTGACACACTCAACCATGGCAGCTACTTGTCCCCCATTGAAGTCCTCAAGCGGACATTTTCCTCAGCTGATGAAAAGGGCAAGGCTACTGCTGTTATTGATGAAGGCATTCATCCATTGCATGGTCAGTTCCGCACAGCTGCATCTTACTCCACCAATGATGACTCTGTCGCCAATGCCTCAAAGCAAAATCCTCAAGGCACAGCTCCAAGGGTGATGACTGATCGTGAGCTTCTCCTCGGTCTTCACTAGAAGGTCGATCGCAACCACAGATGAGTTAAGCGTCAGTTTGGTTCAATTCTTCACAACATGACTGCTACGCACAATTCAGTGAAGAAGAACCACTACTACCTCCATGAAGTATTCAATCGCACCTGGGCTGTTCTGTCTCATCTTTATGGTCAAGAAGATCTGAAGCAGATGGGCTTCAAGCAGGACTTTGACTGGTCTCAGCCACCGTCGAAGAAATTTAAGAAAGTCAAAGTTCCTTCTTTGGTAGCCAGCTCATATTCTTCATCTCACGAGACTGGTGAGCATGAAGATTTGGATGACACTGTGGCAGGCCCTACTTCAACAACCGACCCCAGCAACGCTGGCGCTCCTCCATCGTCTTCGTGATATTCTTCAGGGGCGTTAGTTCTCATTTTTCGTCCCTTTTGGTCATTCGATGACAACGGGGGGGGGGATTTGAGTTAGTCTTCAAGCGGGCCTCTATATGGGCGTTTTTTTTCTAAGTTACAACTCTCGTTCTTCTGAAGACTTTATTAGATCGAGTTGTAAACTTAAACCCGATGGTGGTCTGATACTTTTGCTATGTTCTTCTGCATGCTATTTCCTCATATATGTTAATGCACGCATGCTGAATTATATCAATCACCATATTTCATTATCCATTTCAAATTCTTCATATCATATGTTAAATGCGTGTATGAATTACAAGATATAGGGGGAGATCTCCATGATTCTACTCTTCAAATGTGCATTGCTTCAAAAGCAAATTCCTCACTATGCACATCTTCAGGGGGAGTTCTTCTATATCTTGCAATAAAATTCCTCAATATCAGTATTTACACTTCATATGTTTATCCCCGTTGAAAACTTAACCTATATTGTCATCAATCACCAAAAAGGGGGAGATTGTAAGTGCATCTAGTGCCCCTTAGTGATTTTGGTGTATTGAAGACTTATAGGTTAACGGACTAATGTGTTTGTGAGTGTACATAGGTCTATAAGTCTATGAGGAGTTTGACATTTACAGAGAAAGTCGACCCCTAAAAATGAATGTCTTCAACTGAAGACTTCGGATTTCTGAAGACTTTCTGAAGACTTTGAAAGTGAAGAAATTGGCGTGACCGTGAAGACTCTATATTCATGCGAGGAATATGAAGCGTGAAGACTTTGTTTTCGTAGTTTCGTCTTTCTCTTTATTGAGTCATAGGAAACACCGTACTGTTAAAGGGGGTCGAGGAAAAACTAAGGAAAAGTTTCCAAGTGATGCTCATCTCAAAATCCTACACCTACCAATTCTTTCGAGTGAAGCCATTGGAACATGCAGTTCAGTCAATTTCTTCAGTGACAGAGACGAAGTTCTTCCGGTCTCTGAGGAATTTGTTCTGACTGAGGAGTTAGGAATTCGCCAGTGCGGATTGCCTACAAGTGAGGATCATGATAGCCCTGAGGAATTTGATAGTCAAATTTCCGACCGTTGCTGTGCTATGCGCCAGCTGTCCCAAAATATCTACCCACCTAACGGTCATATCATTGTAGGGCATTTATGTCTTATCATGTCGGGCTGCTCCCTAGGCTATAAATAGCCGCCCCCTACAACCACTAGCTGGTGGCTGCTCCGAGAGAAACTAACACTTGTCATTGAGAGCATCCCATCCTCCGAGGACTTTGAGTGAAAATCATGAAGTGAGGAAAACCCAAACCCAAACACCTGCAAAGCCAAAGTGGTTGAGCATCACTGAAGAAATTATTCCTGTGTGGATCCGACGCTTGTTACCTTTGAAGACTGTGCATCTTCCAGACGGTTAGGCATCATGGTCTAGAGCATCCAAGAGGAAATTGTGGATCGCCGAGTGACCGAGTTTGTGAAGGTTTGGAAGTCACCTGAAGACTTACCATGAGTGATTGGGCAAGGTCTGTGTGACCTTAGCTCAAGGAGAATACGGTGAGGACTGTGTGTCCGGGACTGTGTGTCCTCACGTTTAAATACCTAGCCGCTCCAACCAGACGTACAACTGTCACAGCAGTTGGAACTGGTCTACCAAATCACTGTCTTCACCAAGCCTACTGGTTCCATTTCCTCAACCCTTCCATTTCCTCATTACTGTTGTTGTGTGCTTGTTCATATCTGTTTGAAGACTTTGACTGAAGACTTTCTCAATTTCCTCAGTCCAATTTCTTCAGTCTGTTTGTCATCATCCTGTTTATCTTGTGCTTACGCTTTCTGTACTCTGTGTTTGTTTTCATTTCATCATGATATCTATGCTTATGTTATGTTATGACTGCATCTGAGTACCTATTCTGCTGCAAGTAGTTCTTCGCTAAGGAATTTCCTCACCCTGAAATTCCTCAGTGAAGAATTCATAAAAATCGCCTATTCACCCCCCTCTAGTAGACTTAACGCACTTTCACCCCCCGGGAGGTTAATGGGCCACCATGGGCCTTAGTGGAGAAGAGAGAGGGCCGGCCAGGAGGTGGCGCCCCCCCCCCTTGCCAATCCAAATTGGACAAGGGGTGGGGGCGGCGCCCCCTCTTTCCCTCTCCTACACCTCCTCTCTTTCCCCCTTTGCTACTCTGGAAAAGGAAAAAAGGAGAGGGAATCCTACTAGGACTAGGGAGTCCTAGCACATGACTCCCCACACCTGGCGCACCTCCTCCCTGGCCGCCGGCCTCCCCCCTCCTTTATATACGTGGGAGGGGGCACCCCAAAGACACACCAAGTCTTTTCTTTGCCGTGTGCGGTGCCCCCCCCTCCTGAGTTACACACCTCGGTCATATCGTCGTAGTGCTTAGGGCGAAGCCCTGCGCCTGTAACTTCATCATCACCGTCCCCACGCCATCGTACTGACGGAACTCTCCCTCGTCCTCACTGGATCAAGAGCTCGAGGGACGTCCTCGATCTGAACGTGTGCTGAACGCGGAGGTGTCGTACGTTCGATGCTTGGATCGCAAAGACGTTCGACTACATCAACCGCGTTATTAAACGTTTCCGCTTTCGGTCTACGAGGGTACGTGGACACACTCTCCCCTCTTGTTGCTATGCATCACCTAGATAGATCTTGCGTGATCGTAGGAATTTTTTTGAAATACTACGTTGCCCAACAGTGGCATCCGAGCCAGGTCTGTGCGTATATGTTATATGCACGAGTAGAACACAAAGAGTTGTGGGCGATAATAGTCATACTGCTTACCAGCAACGTCTTACTTTGATTCGGCGGTATTGTTGGATGAAGCGGCCTGGACCGACATTACATGACCGTGTTCATGAGACTGGTTCTACCGACATGCTTCGCACACAGGTGGCTGGCGGGTGTCTGTTTCTCCAACTTTAGTTGAATCGAGTTTGACTACGCCCGGTCCTTGTTGAAGGTTAAAATAGCACACTTGACGAAAAATCGTTGTGGTTTTGATGCGTAGGTTAGAACAGTTCTTGCTAGAAGCCCGTAGCAGCCACGTAAAACTAGCAACAACAAAGTAGAGGACGTCTAACTTGTTTTTGCAGGGCATGTTGTGATGTGATATGGTCAAGACGTGATGATATATAAATTGTTGTATGAGATGATTATGTTTTGTAACAGTTATCGGCAACTGGAAGGAGCCTTATGGTTGTCGCTTTATTGTATGAAATGCAATCGCCATGTAATTGCTTTACTTTATCACTAAGCGGTAGCGATACTTGTAGAAGCAATAGTTGGCGAGACGACAACGATGCAACGATGGAGATCAAGGTGTCAAGCAGGTGACGATGGAGATCATAACGGTGCTTTGGAGATGGAGATCAAAGGCACAAGATGATGATGGCCATATCATGTCACATATTTTGATTGCATGTGATGTTTATCTTTTATGCATCTTATTTTGCTTAGTACGGTTGTAGCATTATAAGATGATCACTCACTAAATTTCAAGGTATAAGTGTTCTCCCTGAGTATGCACAGTTGCTACAATTCGTCGTGCCGAGACACCACGTGATGATCGAGTGTGATAAGCTCTACGTTCACATACAATGGGTGCAAGCCAGTTTTGCACACGCAGAATACTCGAGTTAAACTTGACGAGCCTAGCATATGCAGATCTGGCCTCGGAACACTAAGACCGAAAGGTCGAACGTGAATCATATAGTAGATATGATCAACATAGTGATGTTCACCATTAAAAACTACTCCATCTCACATGATGATCGGACATGGTTTAGTTGATTTGGATCACGTGATCATTTAGATGACTAGAGAGATGTCTATCTAAGTGGGAGTTCTTAAGTAATATGATTAATTGAACTTTAATTTATCATGAACTTAGTACCTGATAGTATTTTGCATGTCTATGTTGTTGTAGATCAATGGCCCGTGCTACCGTTCTCTTGAATTTTAATGCGTTCCTAGAGAAAGCTAAGTTGAAAGATGATGGTAGCAACTACACGGACTGGGTCTGTAACTTGAGGATTATCCTCATTGCTGCATAGAAGAATTACGTCCTAGAAGCACCGCTAGGTGCAAGACCCGCTTATCAGGTTGAAGCTTTTTCACATAAGCATAACAGCCCCAAACTTTAAGAAACGACAACTTCGGTTTCTTGCCAAACCACAGTTCATATGGTGTCATCTCAACGGATTTAGATGGTGCCCTATTTAACGTAAATGTTGCCGTCTCTAAAGCATAACCCCAAAACGATAGCGGTAAATCAGTAAGAGACATCATAGATCGTACCATATCCAATAAAGTACAGTTATGATGTTCGGACACACCATTACGCTATGGTGTTCCAGGTGGCGTGAGTTGCGGAACTATTCCGCGTTGTTTCAAATGAAGACCAAACTCATAACTCAAATATTCACCTCCACGATCAGATCGTAGAAACTTTATTTTCTTGTTACGAGGATTTTCCACTTCACTCTGAAATTCTTTGAACTTTTCAAATATTTCGGACTTATGTTTCATCAAGTAGATATACCCATATCTGCTGAAATAATCTATGAAGGTCAGAAAATAACGATACCCGCCGCGAGCCTCAACACTCATCGGACCGCATACATTAGTATGTCTTATTTCCAACAAGTCTATTGCTCGCTCCATTGTTCCGGCGAATGGAGTCTTATTCATCTTGCCCATGAGGCATGGTTCACAAGCATCAAGTGATTCATAATCAAGTGATTCCAAAAGCCCATCAGCATGGAGTTTCTTCATGCGCTTTACACCAATATGACCTAAACGGCAGTGCCACAAATAAGTTGCACTATCATTATTAACATTGCATCTTTTGGCTTCAATATATGAACGTGTGTATCGCTACAATCGAGATTCAACAACAATAGACCACTCACCAAGGGTGCATTACCATAAAAGATATTACTCATATAAATAGAACAACCATTATTCTCTGATTTAAATGAATAACCGTCTCGAATCAAACAAGATCCAGATATAATGTTCATGCTTAACGCTGGCACCAAATAACAATTATTCAGGTCTAAAACTAGTCCCGACGGTAGATGTAGAGGTAGCGTGCCGACGGCGATCACATCGACTTTGGAACCATTTCCCACGCGCATCGTCACCTCGTCCTTAGCCAATCTTTGTTTAATCCGTAGCCCCTGTTTTGAGTTGCAAATATGAGCAATGGAACCAGTATCAAATGCCCAGGCACTAGTACGAGCATTAGTAAGGTACACATCAATAACATGTATATCAAAAATACCTTTCACTTTGTCATCCTTCTTATCCACCAAATACTTGGGGCATTCCCGCTTTCAGTGACAAGTCCCTTTGCAGTACAAGCACTCAGTCTCAGGCTTTGGTCCAGACTTGGGCTTCTTCACTTGAGCAGCAACTTGCTTGCTGTTCTTCTTGAAGTTCCCCTTCTTCCCTTTGCCCTTTTTCTTGAAACTAGTGGTCTTGTTAACCATCAACACTTGATGCTCCTTCTTGATTTCTACCTCCGCAACTTTCAGCATCGCAAAGAGCTCGGGAATTTTCTTATCCATCCCTTGCATATTGTAGTTCATCACGAAGCTTTTGTAGCTTGGTGACACTATCATCAGGAAGATTAACTCCCAGTTGAGCCAAGTGGTTGTGGTACCCAGACATTCTGAGTATATGTTCACTGACAAAACTATTCTCCTCCATCTTGCAGCCGTACGCACACCCCAGACAATTGTTAGCCGTGTGCGGTGCCCCCCTCCACCGTTTACACCCCGGTCATATTTTTGTAGTGCTTAGGCAAAGCCCAGCGGATATCACTTCACCATCACCGTCACCACGCCGTCGTGCTGACGGAACTCATCTACTACCTCGACGTCTTGCTGGATCAAGAAGGCGAGGGACGTCACCGGACTGAATGTGTGCAAAACGCGGAGGTGCTGTGCGTTCGGTACTTGATCGGTTGAAGCGCGAAGAAGTTTGACTACATCAACCGCGTTGTGAAACGCTTCCGCTTACAGTCTATGAGGGTACGCAGACACACTCTCCGTTGCTATGCATTTCGATGGACAGATCATTGCGTGTGCGTAGAAATTTTTTGTTTTCCATGCAACGATTCCCAACAACTCCCTCCCGCCCGAAAATACTTGTCATCAAAATGGATTAAAAGGGGTGTATCTAGAGCTAATATACGTCTAGATACATCCCCTTTTATTCATTTTGATGGCAAGTATTTCCGGACGGAGGGAGTACAACAGAAGCAGGTCGTAGGGTTTTACCTCTTCGAGAGGGCCCGGACCTGGGTAAAAAATCGTGTCCATCATTGTCCTGTTACCATCAAGTTAAGATCACCAACTCGAGACCCCCTACTCGAGATCCGCCGAATTCAACCCCGACGCCTGGCTGACAATTCAGCCACTAGAATACACCAGGTGCCCAAAACAAAGGCAGAGAAAGAGAGGTGGGACAAGTTGAAGGAAGAGAAAAGGAAGCTATAGTTTATGATTGCATGTATGCTTAGAGAGAAGGAGGCCACCAAGGGGAATATCAAGAAGCTTAAGGGGATCTGTGATGAATTTGAGGGATGCTTTGTTGTTCTACCGTTAAATAATATGTTGTTCTGATGAGGAGCGAACCTCGAGACGAGGGTCGTTCCTTTGTTGGCCCGATCTTTCACGGCACAAACCTCCATCGCAGCAAGAACAAGTCGCGGGTTTACGAAGATATTCACAAATCCCACGGAAACAGCACGCCAACCCCTTAATTCGGAGGAATAACATGGACGAACTGTATAGGCTCAGCTTGTAATTCCCTATGCGTAGCGTCGCAGGAACTCACACGCCAGTAGAGATTTTGGGCAAGAATTCTCTAAACTCGATAATGGCCGACGGCCGGAACACACATGATATCTAATTCATCTCAAAATAACCTAACCTTGTACATGGGCGCACCTTGGCTTTTATATCAGCCGGTCCATCTAAAGAAACTTGAGAAACAAGGAAAATCCTATCTCTACTCTCACGGCTAAAGATTAAACAAAACAACTCCAAGACTTGTCTAAAGATAACTATAGGACTCTTAAGAAATTTGCCTTTTACATCTCGGCTGCTTTTATTTTCTAGATAAAATATTACACGATATAGGTGCACCATCTTCACAAAATCAGCTGCTGATGGACCCCATCCGCAGGCTCGTAACGAGAGCACGTCGTGTGGTGAAAGACCCCTGGACTTGGAACGATCTGGTGGGCGAACTCTGCCGAAATTATACTCCATCTTTGTTCTCCGTCTGCTCAACACGCCTCCTTGCTGTTGATGCACACGCACGCTGCATGCATCTAGCAATCCACCATGGGCAAGAGAATCCCGATGTGGTAATCTTGTGTCTGCATGCAATTCAAAAGGACCCAAGCAGTCACGTGCATGTATGATTGCATGCAATTCTTTTCCTGGTACTAATTCTATTTTATTTTTCTCTTGATAATATTCTTTCATCTGAATAGAATCTATCTCACATACTGTAACTTCATCTCTAGCATTAGATATGGCCGTATCATGTTCTAATGTTTAATGAATTTGTAGCACTTGTGCTGTGCTATTTCGGCTGTTGGAACACATGATCACTAACCTGTCGTTTTTTGGACCCGTCTGTGGTAAGCATCCAGCCGAGCCCCAAAGCCATATCACCAATGCGTCTCGGGTGGCCGATCAATGCTAATGCACATCACTGACACATGTTCATGGAAGGGGTCAGTGCTATTCTGATATGCAGTAGTGGTTCACATGAACAATCTTAAACAGTTCACAACAATTCAAACCAAGTCATCCAACAGGACACACGTTTTATCCCAAAAGTTTCAAACGTTTCCATACATGATTTCTCAGTAGTTTTCACCGGCTGTGAAATATTCCACCATTCTTAAACCTTTGACAGCTCTCGTGTCCCTGTTGCAGTTGTTCTTTTAGGCATAGCTTCTACGATCCGCAACATTTGCTCCTAGTCACGCCAAAAAAAAAACATTTGCTCTTAGTTTCAAAATTTGCTACTCCCTCCGATCCATATTAATTGTCATTGATTTAGTACAACTATCTTTTGGGAGTCTGCATGATTCATGTTCTTATATTGCTACTAGCTGGTAATCCAGCATTTTAATTTATTTTGCTCTTGAACTTTGTCTGACACTATCATGGTCCCAGGTTGGGCGTCGTTCGAAAACAAAAATAAATAGTGATGGAGGTGCACGGAAGATCGACTAGCCTCCTTTATTCATAAGTAGCAGGAACCAACGATGCGTAAGCAGATCATCCACTGCTCAAGGGCATCGGTTGATGCTGGGGGTCAAAATACAAGTGGTTAAGCAGCAGATGCGTCAAGGCAGACCCACTGGCCAAGGAAGATCTTGACGCAGTTGATATTGGGGTTGAAGCCGAGGAAATCCTCCTGGGCCAGGCCAGCGCCCTCCGCGATGGAGGAGCAGGTGTCGCCCGACTGAACCGCGTTCACCTTGTTGCAGGTCAGTGCCGGCACCGCCTTCGCCGCATAGCCTGCAAAATGCACAGACACGCACGCGTCCAAAGGGTCAGAGCCATGCGTGCAGCACGGCATGCGGCCGTGCGTGTGCATGGGTGGACAAGCCGGTTGACATGGGCGTACCTCCGTTAACGCTATCGCGCTGCAGCTGCACGGTGATCCTGGCGTGAGCGAGGGTGACCGCCGCTACGAGAAGGGACGCGATCAGGAGAGCGGCGACTCCGTGGTTCTTCGCCATTGCAGATGCAGATGCTGCCGGCGCGAAGGAAGTACAAACTGTATTAGGCTCTGCTTTGCGGTGGTGATGAGAGAGGCTTGCTCTTGCCTTTTTATAACGAGATGGGAGAGGTCACCATCAAGCAGTCACCGCCAGACCGAGCCCCTGGCCCGGATGGCTTCTCCGGTGTCTTTTACAGGCAGTGTTGGCGCACCATAAAAGCTGATCTCATGCGAGCTCTGCAGCAATTCCACGATCTCAATGGCGGCCACAGTTTCAAAGATCTTAATGCTGCAATGGTGGTGCTCATCCCAAAGGCTCCGGATCCAACTGACATGGGTCATTTCCGAACTCCTTTGCAAAGCTCGTCGCCAAGATCCTATCCCTGCGCCTCGCCCCAAAGCTTGGCAGTCTGATCTCTCCAGCGCAAAGTGCCTTCCTGAAGACTAGATGCATCCATGATAGTTTTCTGTTCGTCAAAAATGCCACACGCAGCCTGCACCGTAGAAAGAAGCCTGCACTGCTCTTCAAGATGGATATTGCAAAGAAGTTCGATTCAATCTCATGGGAGTATCTACTTGAGCTACTTCAGAAGCTAGGTTTTTCTGCCCGATGGCATGATTGGATCGCTCTGCTGCTGCGATCATCCTCCTCTGTAGTCCTTCTAAATGGTGTCGAGGGCGAGCTGATAGACCACCACAGAGGGCTACGTCAAGGCGACCCGCTCTCCCCCTTCCTCTTCATCCTTGCCATCGACACGTTACAGCGGATTCTAGACCGTGCTGCTGCCCTGGGATACCTGGCGCCACTTCCTGGGCGCGACTTCAAGCTGCGCGTTAGCCTCTATGCGGACGATGCAATCATCTTCTCCAACCCATGCAACGAGGAGGTATCCTGCCTGCTAACTATCCTGGAGAAATTTGGGGAGGCCACGGGTCTGCGCGTAAACCCTTCAAAATCCACAGTCACGCCTATCCAATGCCACTCTTTGGACCTAGATGGCATTCTGCAAGGTTTCCCCGGCCGGCGAACAGGTTTCCCGATCACATATTTAGGTCTGCCAATCTCCTTAGGAAGACTGAAGAAGGTGCACCTCCAGTTCATCTTTGATCGCATCAAGGCTAAGCTAGCAGGATGGAAGGGGAGACTAATGAACAGCGCGGGCCGGCGAGCGCTTGTCTGCTCTGTGCTTTTAGCCATTCCTGTCTTCGCGCTCACTGCAATCAAAGCCTCGGCTGGAGTCTTGAAGGATATTGCCAAGATATGCAGGCGTTTCCTTTGGGCTCAGGAAGAGAAGTTGTCCGGCGGTAAATGCAAAGTCAACTGGGAGACGGTCTGCTCCCCGATCGATCTTGGCGGATTAGGAGTTCTAGATAGTGCAAAATTCGCAAGGGCACTGCGGCTGCGATGGCTATGGCTATCGTGGGATGAGGTTGCCCGGCCATGGACTGGTTTTCCCTTGCCGTGTGATGACCAGGATCGCGAGCTCTTTGCTGCTCCAACAAGCGTCTCTATTGGCAATGGCGAGCGCGCACTCTTTTGGGAATCCACCTGGCTGGGACCGCTGCCGCCAAAGGCGATTGCACCCTCTCTCTTTGCCCGATGTAGGTGCAAGAATCGCACCGTCAAGGACGCGGTGCAAGGACAAAAATGGATTCAAGACATCCGCCGCCCACCCTTCTCGGACGCCAACATCTTTGAATTCAGGAGGTTATGGAATATGATCAACGACGCCCAGGTCTCCCTGCAGCCAGATGTGCCAGACAACATCACCTGGAAGACAACCCACTCTGGCACATATACAGCGCAACAGCCGCTTACAAGCTCCAGTTCGCGGGTCGGATAGGATCAGATTTCGCAACCATGTTCTGGAAGGCCTGGGCTCCTCCATGCTGCAAATTCTTCACCTGGCTGTTGATGCTCGATAGGCTGTGGTGCGCTGATAGGCTGCAAAGGCGCGGGTGGCTAAATGACTACTTCTGCCCGCTGTGTGTTCGGAACCTTGAATCATCTGTGCACCTGCTATGGCAATGTCCGGTGGCACGGACGATCTGGGCTGCCGCGGCAGGATGGCACGGCTGCGCTGCTCTTGCTCCAAGCACCTGGCCAGAGGGTGACAGATCAGAGATATACTGGGCACACATCATCGACAACACCCAGGCAGAGCATCGCAAAAGAATCAGGTCGCTCACCATGCTCATCACATGGGAACTATGGCTGGAGCGGAACCGTAGGGTTTTCCACAAGAAGATCGCCGCGCCCTGGGCCGTCATCCAAGTAGTGCGGGGATCCCTGGAGGCATGGAGATTGGCGGGAGCGAAATGTTTGCAGCACCTTTTCGGGAACCCAACGTGAGAGATCACTCAAGCGTGGCCTAGGGGCCCTGCCTTTTTTCCTTCTCTTTCTTTTTCTCCTTAAACCGCGGCAGCGCCCTTGTAAATATTGCTTCCTACCCTCATAATATAATGGCTAGCAATTGCTGGCGGCTTCAAAAAAAAAGAGATGGGAGAGGTAAGCAAAGTTGATAAGATGCATGCAACAAAAAGATACATACCCGGGGCCTTGGAAACTGCGTCCAGAGCGTGGATAGTAGTATGGACATCGCGTTGAGGCCAAGCCGGCCAGTGGTCTGGTGATTTGGTCATCCATGAGACCATGACCAAGTGAACAGAGGAAGGGTTTATGATTTCTATGAAACCAGATTGGCATGTTTATACAGCACGATCAATTATTTGTTCGGTTTTACTGGTTGGCAACTGAAATTTTTTCAAGCGCCAGTCACCTTCTTCGCACAGCCCTGACGCTAGTGGCGATTCTACTAGGAGTGACTTTATAAGCAAGTCCTCAAAATAAATGCTATTATTACTTGGTCAGCTAAACATATCGCTTGATAATTATACTGAGGTGCTTTTACATGCAACCATTTCAATGCATTTAGCTCTAAAATTGTGTTTAGTCCATACCAAATTCGAAATTTGCATATGAAAATTTTCCGGAATTGTTGTTTGTTGTTTTCGGTCTCATTTAAACTTGCCTAGACAGGTAGTTTGCTCATGCTTCACCTTTTGCCATGTTTACCAACATTAGTATTGTCGAGTGCATAAACGGGAGCGAACTAAATATTTAAATGTGGAGTTTCGTCAATATGCAACCCGTTGCATATTGAGCTTCACTTAATGTGCCTCGGATGTTGCAAAAAAAGGGTTGTGCTCGACGGACATGCCTCGTCGCATCGTCGGCCGCTTCACTTCTTCTACGTCAACAAGATCCCGAGCACGCGCGGTCTTGAAGCAGTCGGTAGCCACCTTCCCCTCATTTCCATGCAAAAACAACGACATGGCCCTGGACTTCAGCATCAGCAGGTCGGCGGGCTCCAGAGGCGAGCAGTGCGCCATTCCTTTGTTTCGGCGGCTGCAACTAACATATCATATGACGACAAGATGTGAGAGACAAACAAGGGAGAAAGACGGACGAGAGAGAGTGGAAGAGAAACAAAGGATAAGGTAGGAGACGTGTGAGACGAGATATTTCTTGAAATAATGGAAGTGGTGTGTGGGTCCACGGGTGACGCGTGCCACACAACCGAGGCGGTGACGCTGGCCGTTTTCAGTGCCACGTTATTTGCAACGAGGCTCGTGTTGCCATTGCAACATGGGCCCCCGGCTGAGCTCCCACATGAGACACACGTCACGGCGCGAGGCGCGGACAACACGGTGGAAAATTAGTCGAGTGGACAATAGCATTTCCAAGTAAATATTTGACGTATATAGGTCTGAGGGAAGGGTTAGTTGAGCTTAATTCGTCAAATGATTTTTTTTAGAATTTAAAGGATTTTAGGAAAAGGGCAAGAAATGCTCTTAGGGCATCTACATCCGGGCTCCCAAAGCCCCCTATATGCCCGAGCGGGCGATCCGGTCACTGAATGGTCAAAAAGCCCGATCCAGACGAACGCCTGATACGTCTTCAACGTATCTATAATTTTTTATTGTTCCATGCTATATTATATTTTGTTTTGGACATTAATGGGCTTTATTATACACTTTTATATTATTTTTGGGACTAACCAATTAACCGGAGGCCCAGCCCAGAATTGCTGTTTTTTGCCTATTTCAGAGTTTCACAGAAAAAGAATATCAAACGGAGTCCAAACGGAATGAAACCTTCGGGAACGTGATTTTCGGAACAAACGTGATCCAGAGGACTTGGACCCTACGTTAAGACATCAACCAGGAAGGCACGAGGTAGGGGGCGCGCCTACCCCCCTGGGCGCGCCCTCCACCCTCGTGGGCCCCACATTGCTCCACCGACATACTTCTTCCTCCTATATATACCTACGTACCCCTAAACTACCAGATACGGAGCCAAAAACCTAATTCCACCGCCGCAACCTTCTGTACCTGTGAGATCCCATCTTGGGGACTTTTCCGGAGCTCCGCCGGAGGGGGCATCTATCACGGATGGCTTCTACATCAACACCATAGTCTCTCCGATGATGTGTGAGGAGTTTACCTCAGACCTTCGGGTCCATAGTTATTAGCTAGATGGCTTCTTCTCTCTTTTTGGATCTCAATACAATGTTCTCCCCCTCTCTTGTGGAGATCTATTCGATGTAATCTTCTTTTGCGGTGTGTTTGTTGAGACCGATGAATTGTGGGTTTATGATCAAGTTTATCAATGAACAATATTTGAATCTTCTCTGAATTCTTTTATGTATGATTGGTTATCTTTGCAAGTCTCTTCGAATTATCAGTTTGGTTTGGCCTACTAGATTGATCTTTCTTGCAATGGGAGAAGTGCTTAGCTTTGGGTTCAATCTTGCGGTGTCCTTTCCCAGTGACAGTAGGGGCAGCAAGGCACGTATTGTATTGTTGCCATCGAGGATAACAAGATGGGGTTTATTCATATTGCATGAGTTTATCCTTCTACATCATGTCATCTTACTTAAAGCGTTACTCTGTTCTTTTGAACTTAATACTCTAGATGCATGCTGGATAGCGGTCGATGTGTGGAGTAATAGTAGTAGATGCAGGCAGGAGTCGGTCTACTTGTCGCGGACGTGATGCCTATATACATGATCATACCTAGATATTCTCATAACTATGCTCAATTCTGTCAATTGCTCAACAGTAATTTGTTTACCCACCGTAATACTTATGCTCTCGAGAGAAGCCACAAGTGAAACCTATGCCCCCCGGGTCTATTTTCCATCATATTTAATCTCCCGTCAACAAGCTATTTCTGGCGCCATTTTTATTTTGCTTTCTTTACTTTGCATCTTTATCATAAAAATACCAAAAATATTATCTCATCATATCTATCAGATCTCACTCTCGTAAGTGACCCTGAAGGGATTGACAACCCCTTTATTACGTTGGTTGCGAGGATTTATTTGTTTGTGTAGGTGCGAGGGACTCGTGTGTGGCCTCCTACTGGATTGATACCTTGGTTCTCAAAAACTGAGGGAAATACTTACGCTGCTTTACTGCATCACCCTTTCCTCTTCAAGGGAAAACCAACGCAGTGCTCAAGAGGTAGCAACGCCTCACACCGGCCCTATACGTACGGGCTGAATAACACCCCTCATATTCAGCCCAAATCCGGGGCGGGTATGGGGAGGCTCGGACGCGTCTGCCATGTCAGACCAGACAGGCCAGACCCACCGCAAATTGGACCAAAATGACCTTATCCACCAAACCCACGTCCCCAACCGCCGCCACGAATGTTGCCTTGGCCTTGTCTGTGGGGCTCCCGTCCTTGGCTCCGACCTGCAAGCCGGAGAACGTCACCTGGAGGGATCAGCGAAGGAGGCAGCGCGAGAGGGAAGGGCGTCGTAGGGAGTTCCGGTTGTGGACCTCGAGGAGGACCTCTGTCGCGCCTAGCCCTAGAAACCCCGTCCATCCAGCCGCCGACAAGGAAGGCGTCGTCCAGCCAGTGGCGGAGCTGGTACCAGGCGAACCGGGGCAGTTGCCCGGGCTCCTAGCCCAGCAACACTTGATAGTGACTAATAAACCACGTCATAATTAGAAGAGTTTGGCGTTATTTGCCCGGGCAAAAAGTTTCTAGGTGGCTGAGCCTTGCACCGTAGTCCAAACGTAGAGGCCTAGGCCCATTTAATTAATACATTTACGGAGTACGTTGTAGGCCTAGCCTAATGCTCATGGCTCTACGCCCGCACGTCTGCGCGTAAAGTCTTAGGAAAATCGCCAGGGGCTAGCGAAACCCTTGACGCCTTCTCGCCTCCTGCTCCTCCCGCCGCGATCGACCGCGACGGTTCAGTTCGTTCAACAGCAGTGGCAGATCACCAGGCAATCCATGGAAGGACGACAATCCACAGCGCCTCCTCCTAGAAGTTTGTGGCTTGTCTTCCAAATTCTAATTAGGAGAGGAATTAAGGTGAGTTTAGGGCTTAGTCTTGTGCAGCTGCAGGCACACGCATGAGTAATTTGGCGATTCTAATTTCGGCATGTAATTTGCAGCGACATGTGTAATCAAAGATTATATCACCCCCAGCAGGTTGATTGAAGGAATATCGATCTCCACTTGGCATAGGTATTGTCACTTTTGTTGTCGACACATCTAACCTGACCATTGTTAGTTAGTTCATTCAATCATTCCAAATCATCCAACTTCAATCTTTTGTTATTAATTTCATATATGAGGAGGTTTTTGGTTCCTAGAGCAAGTATTGAGAATGCAAGTGATGTGCAGCCGGAATCAGAACAAGACCCTCCTATTCATGTTGCTAACAATAGTGAGTTTAATCCCGATGAAATTCAATCTGATCCCGCACTGAGAAAACAAATTGCTGAATATGCACCACAAATTGAAGACCAACTTAGGAGGGCATAAATATTAAAGGGTCGAACCAAACCAGTATTAGAATTTCTCACAGATTATACAAGATCCGCTTGACTTCTTCTCTAGAGTTTGTAAGGTATCTCATAGCACAAGGTTTGTCATTCTGTGGCCATGATGAATCTACTACTTCATTGAACAAGGGAAACTTTCTAGAGATGATAGATTGGTTAAAGGATAGCAATGAAGAAGTAAGAGATGCTTTTGATCGTGGTGGAGAAAACTGCAAGATGACTTCCGGTGAAATACAAAAGGACCTTGCAAGGTGTTGTGCAGAAGAAGTCACCGAAGTGATTATGGGGGAGCTTGGTGATAAAAAGTTCTCTGTTCTTATTGATGAGTCATGCGGTATATCGGTGAAAGAACAAATGGCAGTAATGTTGAGGTTAGTAACTATCTTTTATTTTTTGGGTTCTTTATTTACTTCAATTCTTCGTTCATCCATGATTTATCTATTCATTTTAATTTTTTGTAGGTATGTGATACGTCTCCAACGTATCTATAATTTTTGATTGCTCCATGCTATATTATCTTCTGTTTTGGAAATTGTTGGGCTTTATTATACACTTTTATATTATTTTTGGGACTAACCTATTAACCAGAGGCCCAGCCCAGAATTGCTGTTTTTTGCCTATTTCAGAGTTTCGCAGAAAAAGAATATCAAACGGAGTCCAAACGGAATGAAACCTTCGTGAACGTGATTTTCGGAACGAACGTGATCCAGAGGACTTGGACCCTACGTCAAGAAAGCTACCAGGAAGCCACGAGGTAGGGGGCGCGCCTACCCCCCTAGGCACGCCCTCCACCCTCGTGGGCCCCACGTTGCTCCACCGACGTACTCCTTCCTCCTATATATACCTACGTACCCCCAAACTACCAGATACGGAGCCAAAAACCTAATTCCACCGCCGCAACCTTCTGTACCCATGAGATCCCATCTTGGGGCCTGTTCCGGAGCTCCGCCGGAGGGGGCATCGATCACGGAGGGCTTCAACATCAACACCATAGCCTCTCCGATGAAGTGTGAGTAGTTTACCTCAGACCTTCGGGTCCATAGTTATTAGCTAGATGGCTTCCTCTCTCTTTTGGATCTCAATACAATGTTCTCCCCCTCTCTTGTGGAGATCTATTCGATGTAATCTTCTTTTGCGGTGTGTTTGTTGAGACCGATGAATTGTGGGTTTATGATCAAGTTTATCTATGAACAATATTTGAATCTTCTGAATTCTCTTATGTATGATTGGTTATCTTTGCAAGTCTTCGAATTATCAGTTTGGTTTGGCCTACTAGATTGATCTTTCTTGCAATGGGAGAAGTGCTTAGCTTTGAGTTCAATCTTGCGGTGTCCTTTCCCAGTGACAATAGGGGCAGCAAGGCACGTATTGTATTGTTGCCATCGAGGATAACAAGATGGGGTTTATATCATATTGCATGAGTTTATCCCTCTACATCATGTCATCTTGCTTAAAGCATTACTCTGTTCTTATGAACTTAATACTCTAGATGCATGTTGGATAGCGGTCGATGTGTGGAGTAATAGTAGTAGATGCAGGCAGGAGTCGGCCTACTTGTCTCGGACGTGATGCCTATATACATGATCATGCCTAGATATTCTCATAACTATGCTCAATTCTGTCAATTGCTCAACAGTAATTTGTTCACCCACCGTAAATACTTATGCTCTCGAGAGAAGCCACTAGTGAAACCTATGGCCCCCGGGTCTATTTTCCATCATATTAATCTTCCAATACTTAGCTATTTCCGTTGCCTTTTATTTTGCTTTTATTTTACTTTGCATCTTTATCACAAAAATACCAAAAATATTATCTTGTCATATCTATCAGATCTCACTCTCGTAAGTGACCGTGTAGGGATTGACAACCCCTTATCGCGTTGGTTGTGAGGATTTATTTGTTTGTGTAGGTGCGAGGGACTCGTGTGTAGCCTCCTACTGGATTGATACCTTGGTTCTCAAAAACTGAGGGAAATACTTACGCTACTTTGTTGCATCACCCTTTCCTCTTCAAGGGAAAACCAACGCAGTGCTCAAGAGGTAGCAAGAAGGATTTCTGGCGCCGTTGCCGGGGAGGTCTATGCAAAAGTCAACATACCAAGTACCCATCACAAACCCTTATCTCCCGTATTACATTATTTGCCATTTGCCTCTCGTTTTCCTCTCCCCCACTTCACCTTTGCCGTTTTATTCGCCCTCTCTTTTCCGTTCGTCTTCTTCTTTCCCTTTTGCCCCTCGCTCTTTCTGCCGTTATGTCTGAAATTGGGGAAATTATTGTTAATATGGACAGTAATAATATCATGGAAAATCCTGATGCTCCTGCTGAAGAACCCCCTACCTTGCATACAAAAAAATTCGAATTGGTAGTGGTAATATTATTGGGAAAGGGGTTATTCAAGATTTCTTTACTTGTGCCGGTGCTTTGCCTTCTATGGGCAGTTCCATTCTTCATAGAACTAGTAGTCTTGCTGACGCTATTGCCATGCTTATAGTTGAACTTGAAAGGCAATTTATGCACTTGCACCCTTGCATACAAAGGATTTTCCTAGAATTTTCTAATATAGAGCATTCTTCTGTTAAGCGTGCCGCTACTATGTTTTTGGCTCATGAGTTCAGATTTATAATAAAAGAGGCCAAGGAAATCTTTGCGCATTATAGGGTGGACGCTGGCCGTCCTCCCATAGAGGCTATCCTCTTTGATCAAGAAGAAATAATGCGTTTTCAATCTCTAGACTATGTTGCTTTCAATGAAAACCTTAGAAAAAAGGTTCCTACCAATGTTCTAGTTGATAGAATTTCTGAACTTAATGATGATTTGGCTATTCAAAATAATGAGCTAGGATATTCTCTCGAGTATAAGCTCACAAAGTTCTGTCAAAAGAATGCTTATAATGACGAATTGGTTGTGCAATATGAAGGGCCGAAGGAGGAACCTATACCTCCTAAAATTGATCTTGGGGACTTTTGTCCCATTAAATTTAGCCCTTTTGATTACTTTTGCTTGCCTGAAAGGAAACTTGCTGCTGAACGTAGAGAATATGAAATGAGTTTTAATGATCTATCCTATTACTATGGCACTACCTAGATCTATCCTTGCTATTATGCCTAGCTAGGGGCGTTAAACGATAGCGCTTGTTGGGAGGCAACCCAATTTTATTTTTAGTTTTTTGCTTTTTGCTTCTGTTTAGGAATAAATATTTGTTCTAGCCTCTGGTTAGATGTGTTTTATGTTTTAATTAGAGTTTGTGCCAAGTTCAACCTATAGGATCTTCTTGGATGATAGTTATTTGATCTTGCAGAAAATTCCAGAAACTTCCTGTTCACGAAAATAATTGTTAAAAATCACCACAACGTGATAAAATATTTATTCCAATTTCTGCTGATCAATAAACAAATTGTCTAGGTCGTCCTATTTTGGCTGATTTTTTGGAGTTCCGGAAGTTTGCGTTAGTTACAGATTACTACAGACTGTTCTGTTTTTGACAGATTCTGTTTTTCGTGTGTTGTTTGCTTATTTTGATGAATCTATGGCTAGTAAAATAGTTTATAAACCATAGATGGAATAAGTAGGTTTAACTAAAATATAACTAAATAATGAGTTCATTACAGTACCTTGAAGTGGTCTTTTGTTTTCTTTCGCTAACGGAGCTCACGAGATTTTCTGCTGAGTTTTGTGTTGTGAAGTTTTCAAGTTTTGGGTGAAAGATTTGATGGATTATGGAACAATGAGTGGCAAGAGCCTAAGCATGGGGATGCCCATGGCACCCCCAAGATAATGTAAGGACACCTAAAGCCAAAGTGTAACGCCCACGATGCGGCTATATCTCCCACGTGTCGAGGCACGACTTAGAGGCATAACCGCATTGTGGTTTTGTCGCAAGAAGGGTCATCTTCACACAATCCCATGTAATGAACAAGAATGGGATAAAGAGTTGGCTTACAATCGCCACTTCACACAATACATAAATATAATTCATACATCATCCAAAATACACACATAGACCGACTACGGTCAAGATCCAAATGAAAATAAGATAACCCCAAATGCTAGATCCCCGATCGTCCCAACTGGGCTCCACTACTGATCATCAGGAAAAGACACATAGTAACGACTACGTTCCTCATCGAACTCCCACTTGAGGTCGATCCCATCATCTGCACTGGCATCGTCGGCACCTGCAACTGTTTTGGTAGAATCTGTGAGTCACGAGGACTCAGCAATCTCACACCCGCGAGATCAAGACTATTTAAGCTTATAGGAAAGGGTGGTGTTATGAGGTGGAGCTGCAGCAGGCACTAAGCATATATGGTGGCTAACATACGCAAGTGAGAGCGAGAAGAGAAGCAACGGAACGGTCGTCATCTAGTAATGACCAAGAAGTGATCCTGAACTCCTACTTACGTCATTCATAACTCAAACCGTATTCACTTCCCGGACTCCGCTGAGAAGAGACCATCACGGCTACACACACTGTTGATGTATTTTAACTGGGTCAACTGACAAGTTCTCTACAACCGGACATTAACAAATTCCCATCTGCCTCATAACCGCGGGCACGGCTTTCGAAAGATAATACCCTGCAGGGGTGTCCCTGAAGAAAATATGCCCTAGAGGCAATAATAAAGTATTATATATTTCCTTATATCATGATAAATGTTTATTATTCATGCTAGAATTGTATTAACCGGAAACATAATACATGTGTGAATACATAGACAAACAGAGTGTCACTAGTATGCCTCTACTTGACTAGCTCGTTAATCAAAGATGGTTATGTTTCCTTGCCATAGACATGAGTTGTCATTTGATTAACGGGATCACCTCATTAGGAGAATGACGTGATTGACATGACCCATTACATTAGCTTAGCACCCGATCGTTTAGTATGTTGCTATTGCTTTCTTCATGACTTATACATGTTCCTATGACTATGAGATTATGCAACTCCCGTTTACCGGAGGAACACTTTGTGTGCTACCAAACGTCACAACGTAAATGGGTGATTATAAAGGTGCTCTACAGGTGTCTCCAAAGGTACTTGTTGGGTTGGCGTATTTCGAGATTAGGATTTGTCACTCCAATTGTCGGAGAGGTATCTCTAGGCCCACTCGGTAATGCACATCACTATAAGCCTTGCAAGCATTGTGACTAATGAGTTAGTTGCGGGATGATGTGTTACAGAACGAGTAAAGAGACTTTCCGGTAACGAGATTGAACTAGGTATCGAGATACCGACGATCAAATCTCGAGCAAATAACATACCGGTGACAAAGGGAACAACGTATGTTGTTATGCGGTCTGACCGATAAATCTTCGTAGAATATGTGGGAGCCAATATGGGCATCCAGGTCCCGCTATTGGTTATTGACCGGAGACGTGTTTCGGTCATGTCTACATAGTTCTCGAACCCGTAGGGTCCGCACGCTTAACGTTACGATGACAGTTTTATTGAGTTTTGATGTACCGAAGGAGTTCCGAGTCCCGGATGAGATCGGGGATATGACGAGGAGTCTCGAAATGGTCGAGACGTAAAGATCGATATATTGGACGACTATATTCGGACTTCGGAAAGGTTCCGAGTGATTCGGGTATTTTTCGGAGTACCGGAGAGTTACGGGAATACGTATTGGGCCTTATTGGGCCATACGGGAAAGAAGAAAAAGGGCCTCAAGGGTGGCCGCACCCCTCCCCTTGGTCTGGTCCGAATTGGACTAGGGAAGGGGGCGCCCCCTTCCTTCCTTCTCTTTTTCCCTTCCTCTTTTCCTATTCCATATGGGAGGTGGAATCCTACTAGGACTAGGGAGTCCTAGTAGGACTCCACACTTGGTGCGCCCCCTCCTAGGGCCAGCCTCCTCCTCCCTTGCTCCTTTATATACGGGGGCAGGGGGGCACTCCAGAGACACAACAATTGATCCTTGAGATCTCTTAGCCGTGTGCGGTGCCCCCTCCACCATATTACACCTCGATAATACCGTTGCGGAGCTTAGGCGAAGCCCTGCGTCGGTGGAACATCATCATCGTCACCACGCCGTCGTGCTGACGAAACTCTCCCTCAACACTCGGCTGGATCGGAGTTCGAGGGACGTCATCGAGCTGAACGTGTGTAGAACTCGGAGGTGCCGTACGTTCGGTACTTGATCGGTCGGATCGTGAAGACGTACGACTACATCAACCGCGTTGTGATAACGCTTCCGCTGTCGGTCTACGAGGGTACGTGGACAACACTCTCCCCTCTCGTTGCTATGCATCACCATGATCTTGCGTGTGCGTAGGAATTTTTTTGAAATTACTACGTTCCCCAACAGTGGCATCTGAGCCTTGTTTTATTCGTTGATGCTATGCACGAGTAGAACACAAGTGAGTTGTGGGCGATATAAGTCATACTGCTTACCAGCATGTCATACTTTGGTTCAGCGGTATTGTGAGATGAAGCGGCCCGGACCGACATTACGCGTACGCTTACGCGAGACTGGTTTCACCGTTGCGAGCAATCGTTGCTTAAAGGTGACTGGCGGGTGTCTGTCTCTCTCACTTTAGTTGAACCGAGTGTGGCTACGCCCGGTCCTTGCGAAGGTTAAAACAGCACCAACTTGACAAACTATCGTTGTGGTTTTTGATGCGTAGGTAAGAACGGTTCTTGCTAAGCCCGTAGCAGCCACGTAAAACTTGCAACAACAAAGTAGAGGACGTCTAACTTGTTTTTGCAGGGCATGTTGTGATGTGGTATGGTCAAGACATGACGTGATATAATTTGTTGTATGAGATGATCATGTTTTGTAACCGAGTTATCGGCAACTGGCAGGAGCCATATGGTTGTTGTTTTATTGTATGCAATGCAATCACCATGTAATGCTTTACTTTATCACTAAGCGGTAGCGATAGTCGTAGAAGCATAAGATTGACGAGACGACAACGATGCTACGATGGAGATCAAGGTGTCGCGCCGGTGACGATGGTGATCATGACGGTGCTTCGGAGATGGAGATCACAAGCACGGTGCTTCGGAGATGGAGATCACAAGCACAAGATGATGATGGCCATATCATATCACTTATATTGATTGCATGTGATATTAATCCTTTATGCATCTTATCTTGCTTTGTTTGACGGTAGCATTATAAGATGATCCTTCACTAAATTATCAAAGTATAAGTGTTCTCCCTGAGTATGCACCGTTGCGAAAGTTCTTCGTGCTGAGACACCACGTGATGATCGGGTGTGATAGGCTCTACGTTCAAATACAACAGGTGCAAAACAGTTGCACACGCGGAATACTCAGGTTAAACTTGACGAGCCTAGCATATAACAGATATGGCCTCGGAACACGGAGACCGAAAGGTCGAGCATGAATCATATAGTAGATATGATCAACATAGTGATGTTCACCATTGAAACTACTCCATCTCACGTGATGATCGGACATAGTTTAGTTGATATGGATCACGTGATCACTTAGAGGATTAGAGGGATGTCTATCTAAGTGGGAGTTCTTAAGTAATATGATTAATTGAACTTTAATTTATCATGAACTTAGTCCTGATAGTATTTTGCAAATTATGTTGTAGATCAATAGCTCGCGTTGTTGCTTCCCTGTTTTATTTTTGATATGTTCCTAGAGAAAATTATGTTGAAAGATGTTAGTAGCAAAGATGCGGATTGGATCCGTGATCTGAGGATTATCCTCATTGCTGCACAGAAAAATTATGTCCTTGATGCACCGCTAGGTGACAGACCTATTGCAGGAGCAGATGCAGACGTTATGAACGTTTGGCTAGCTCAATATGATGACTACTTGATAGTTTAGTGCACCATGCTTAACGGCTTAGAATCGGGACTTCAAAGACGTTTTGAACGTCATGGACCATATGAGATGTTCCAGGAGCTGAAGTTAATATTTCAAGCAAATACCCGAGTTGAGAGATATGAAATCTCCAACAAGTTCTATAGCTAAAAAATGGAGGAGAATCGCTCAACTAGTGAGCATGTGCTCAGATTGTCTGGGTACTACAATCGCTTGAATCAAGTGGGAGTTTATCTTCCAGATAAAATCGTGATTGACAGAATTCTCTAGTCACCATCACCAAGTTAGTAGAACTTCGTGATGAACTATAGTATGCAAGGGATGACGAAAGTAATTCCCGAGCTCTTCGTGATGCTGAAATCGACGAAGGTAGAAATCAAGAAAAATATCAAGTGTTGATGGTTGACGAGACCACTAGTTTCAAGAAAAGGGCAAAGGGAAGAAGGGGAACTTCAAGAAGAACGGCAAGCAAGTTGCTGCTCAAGTGAAGAAGCCTAAGTCTGGTCCTAAGCCTGAGACTAAGTGCTTCTACTGCAAAGGGACTGGTCACTGGAAGCGGAACTACCCCAACTATTTGGTGGATAAGAAGGATGGCAAAGTGAACAAAGGTATATTGGATATACATGTTATTGATGTGTACTTTACTAGTGTTTATAGCAACCCCTCGGTATTTGATACTGGTTCAGTTGCTAAAGAGTAGTAACTCGAAACGGGAGTTGCAGAATAAACAGAGACTAGTAAAAGGCGAGGTGATGATGTGTGTTGGAAGTAGTTCCAAGATTGATATGATCATCATCGCACACTCCCTATACTTTCGGGATTAGTGTTGAAACTAAATAAGTGTTATTTGGTGTTTGCGTTGAGCATGAATATGATTTGATCATGTTTGTTGCAATACGGTTATTCATTTAAATTAGAGAATAACTGTTGTTCTGTTTACATGAATAAAACCTTCTATGGTCATACACCCAATAAAATGGTTTGTTGGATCTCGATCTGTAACGTCCGGATAATCATGCTACAGTAATCCCACGCTAATCATGCCACGTCACTTTGGTTACTGTTGCTAACCTCGCAATGATTCGAAAACGTTTCAAAATTTAAATTCAAAATAAGTCAAATAATTAAAGTTTTCAGAAGTGCAAACAAAAATGCTCGGGCGGTGCCGAATATTACAAAAATAATTATAGTAAAGAAAACACAAATTTATAAAATTCTTAAGTGCTGAAAAATTAAATAAAACAGAAAAGGAAAATAAACAAAAGAAATAAAAACAGAAAACAAGCAGATACAAAAAAAAGGGAACCCCCCCCCCCCGCTGGGCCCTTTGGCCCAGCTGGCCATCCACGCGGGCCCCCAGCCGCCCGAATGGGCCGGCCCACCCCGCGCCCCCCACTCCCCTTATCCACTCCACCGACACCCCGTCGTCCCCCCTCCCCCGCACGATCCCCCCTCCTCCCTCTCCCTCCCTCGATCCAGATCGGGCTCCGACCCCGGTGCCCCGCTGCCCACCTCACCGTCGGCGTTCCCCTAGCGTCGCTCGTCGTATCCGGCGCCGCCTCGACCCCGTCGCTCGCCTCCCCGTCCTCACCCCTCATCGTGGATCCGGGCACGACCTCGACGCCACCACGCACCGCCGTCGCCGAGCGCCGTTCGCCGGAGCCGTCAACCGTCGTCGCCGTCATCCTCATCTCCCCCCCGAGCAGCTTCACCAAGCCTCACCGCCCCTCGCCCCTACAACGCTGGTGAGGCCACCGGCCTCCTCTCCCCTCTATCTCTGTCACCGGCTCCGTCCACCCGCGCACTCATGGCCGCGGCCTCGTGCAGCGCACGCGCGCGCCCTCGCCGTCCCGCACGCGCGCGCCACCTGCTAGCTCCCGCCGCCTCCTGGCCGTGTGGCCTCGCCTCGACCACCTGCTGCCTGCCTGCACGCCGCCCGCTCCATCCACCCCTCGCCGCTGGCATGTGTGCCCCCACGCGCCCGTCCCCTGCTGTGATGCCTTGCCGCTGGCGCCGAGGTTTCCCCCAGTGCTGGTCTGCTGCGGAGGCTGAGGATGCGGGCCTAGCCGCTGCCCCCCCCCCCCCCCCGCGCCCGCCGAGGCCTACGGCCACTTCCGCCCGCACTGGTCACGCCCATGGCGCCCCACCTACGCCTGGCCGCTCCTCCTATGCCTTCCCGTCTCAGGCACCACGGCCTCGCCCCGCCGCGCCGGGCGACGGCCACCGCCGGCGCCCCCTGTTGCCCTGTTCGGGTGCACAGGCGCCCACGCCCGCCCCGTTACCCGTTAGCCCGCACCCGCTATGGCCTATGGGCCTTTGACAGGCGGGGCCCAGCCCCAGAACGAATTTAAAAATAATAATAATAATAAAATAAATAATAATAATAATAAATTAACTAATTAATAAATAAAGAAAGAAAGGAAAAATAAAGTTATAAAAATAATAATAATAAAATTTAGTTAATTAACTTAATTAATCTATTTAATTAAATAATTAAAACTAATTATTCAATTAATAAAAACTAACTACTGTTTAGTTAACCTGAGACTATGACGAACGGGACCCACGCGTCTGATGACCCCATCAACAGATGGTTGACTGATGACATCATGCTGACCTCACGCTGACGTCATAATTAATTTTCTAATTGAATTAATTCTATTAATTCTAGAAATAAATCAAATCTTTATAAATTAATATAAAATAATCCGTAGCTCGGATGAAAAAACTTTGTACATGAAAGTTGCTCAGAACGACTAGACGAATCCGGTTACGTAGCCCGCTCGTCCGCCACGCATCCCTAGCATAACGAATACGCAACTTTTCCCCTCCGATTCATCTGCCCGAAAACGCGAAACACCGGGGATACTTTCCCGGATGTTTCCCCCCTTCGTCGGTATCACCTCCTACCACGTTAGGGCATACCTAGCACCGCGTTTTGCCTCCTTATGTTTTGAGATGCTTTGTTTGCTCCGTATTTACTGTTTCTTCCCCCTCTCCTTCTCCGGTAGACTGCGAGACCGACGCTGCTGCTACCCAGTTCGACTACGGAGTTGACGATCCCTCCTTCTTGTCTGAGCAACCAGGCAAGCCCCCCCTTGATCACCAGATATCGCCTATTCTTCTCTATACTGCTTGCATTAGAGTAGTGTAGCATGTTATTGCTTTCCGTTAATCCTATCCTGATTCATAGCCTGTCATTCTTGCTACAGTTGTTACCCTTACCTGCTATCCTACTGCTTAGTATAGGATGCTAGTGTTCCATCAGTGGCCCTACACTCTTGTCCGTCTGCCATGCTATACTACTGGGCCGTGATCACTTTGGGAGGTGATCACGGGTATATACTATATACATTATATACATGACACATGTGGTGACTAAAGTCGGGTCGGCTCGAGGAGTACCCGCAAGTGATTCTGATGAGGGGGCTGAAAGGACAGGTGGCTCCACCCCGGTAGAGGTGGGCCTGAGTTCCTGACGGCCCCCGACTGTTACATTATGGCGGAGCGACAGGGCAGGTTGAGACCGCCTAGGTGAGAGGTGGGCCTGGCCCTGGTCGGCGTTCGCGGATACTTAACACGCTTAACGAGATCTTGGTATTTGATCTGAGTCTGGCCATTTGGTCTATACGCACTAGCCATCTACGCGGGAGTAGTTATGGGTATCCCGGCGTCGTGGTATCAGCCGAAGCCTTCGTGACGTCAGCGACTGAGCGGCGCGCGCCGGATTGGACTGGAACGCCACTAGGCTAGGTCTGCTTCCGGCCGCGTACGCAACGTGCAGGTGTGCATAGGGCGATGGGCCCAGACCCCTGCGCGCATACCGGCGTGCTGACCTCTCTGTTGTGCTTAGGTGGGGCTGCGACGCGTTGATCTTACGAGGCCGGGCATGACCCAGAAAAGTGTGTCCGGCCAAATGGGATCGAGCGTGTTGGGTTATGTGGTGCACCCCTACAGGGAAGTTTATCTATTCGAATAGCCGTGTCCCTCGGTAAAAGGACGACCCGGAGTTGTACCTTGACCTTATGACAACTAGAACTGGATACTGAATAAAATACACCCTTCCAAGTGCCAGATACAACCCGGTGATCGCTCTCTAATAGGGCGACGAGGAGGGGATCGCCGGGTAGGATTATGCTATGCGATGCTACTTGGAGGACTTCAATCTACTCTCTTCTACATGCTGCAAGATGGAGATGTCCAGAAGCGTAGTCTTCGACAGGACTAGCTATCCCCCTTTTATTCTGGCATTCTGCAGTTCAGTCCACTGATATGCCCCTTTACACATATACCCATGCATATGTAGTGTAGCTCCTTGCTTGCGAGTACTTTGGATGAGTACTCACGGTTGCTTTTCTCCCTCTTTTCCCTTTTTCTATACCGGATTGTCGCAACCAGATGCTGGAGTCCAGGAGCTAGAGATCCCCAGGACGATGCTACATGGAGTTCGGCTTCGAGGAGTAGTTAGGAGGGTCCCAGGCAGGAGGCCTTGCCTTTTCGATCGTTGCTACTTTTGTGCTAGCCTTCTTAAGGCAAACCTGTTTAACTTATGTCTGTACTCAGATATTGTTGCTTCCGCTGACTCGTCTATGATCGAGCACTTGTATTCGAGCCCTCGAGGCCCCTGGCTTGTATTATAATGCTTGTATGACTTATTTATGTTTTGGAGTTGTGTTGTGATATCTTCCCGTGAGTCCCTGATCTTGATCATACACATTTGCGTGCATGATTAGTGTATGGTCAAATCGGGGGCGTCACAAGTTGGTATCAGAGCCGACTGCCTGTAGGAATCCCCCTTTCCACACTCCTTGGCCGAAGTCGAGTCTAGACATTACAAAACTTTTACTAACATGGCTGTGTGTCTTACGGGCCCACGTCGCCATTGGGTGGTATTAGGATCTTTTACTCCCTGCCTATACTCTGGGACTCTGATCTCTCTTCTACTCGGGTTAAATGATTTTACTAAATCTAACATTAGGATCTCGTTATCACTTTCACCCGGAGAGCCCCTTATTTACTGATGATCGTCTGCTGCACGTGAAGACCCTGAAGATACTCTCTGCTGATAACCCGAGGACTTGTGTTCATCGCTTTTGCAATTCCCTTTCATCGATAAACTCCTATGGATAACCACGTATACTCGCCACTCATACAATGTTTCCCAGTTGATCTTGTTATTACAAGATACCCCGAAATTCTCTTTGCTGCTCCGAGAATCTTTTGAGCTTACTGCCTTGCTGTTCTTTGCCACATGAATACCACTACGGATAATTTCTAGCACTTACCGAGTATCCGGTCATCCCCAGTTGATTCAAGTATTCCACAATAGTCTTCAAAATACTATTCGATCTTTCGAAAATCCTCAGGAGCCTATTGCTCTTGAAATCCTTGTTTGCTTGCTTTATGGTTAATCCCATAAGTTTCGTAATCTTATTGGCATCTCTTGTCATTATCATTTTGAGTCCGTTGATTCAATTTGTTGCGAATGCTCGCAATCCTCAATCATATCCTAGAATTCATTCTTCCGACTCAGACGACATTTTAAACGTGAGCTGGATCTCGACCTATCAAATTGCCATCGATTGTACCCCTAAGCCTACTCAACTTATCCATCCTTGATCAGAGCGTTGCTTCTGACCCCATGATTTGGAAATCATAACTCTTTTGCATTTGAACTTTAGTTAGTCAGTTGTTTCTTTAATCAGATCTCCTTGCATTCTTTCTTCCTCTGGTTGAGTACTGATGCTCACATCAGATCCCTTGTGGACCACCAGACCCTTTTGTCGGATTTTATCCGACAATGTCCTCCATATTAAATAAGCTTGTGAGCTTTTCCTCGGATACATGATGCCTTTGGTAAATTGTATCCTCTGCTTTGTCGACCATGCTCTACTTCTAAGCTTGTGTTATTTACTCCTGAAGTTTGTAGTATATCTTTCTTCGATGCCCCGATGGGTTGAACCTATGCCTTCCTTAATCTGTATGAACCCGAAAGATTTCGCGGGACATACTTATCTGGTATTGCACCAGGTAAAACTTTCGAAAACTAATGTCATTATCAAAATACGAGAGGCGAATGGAAGGTTATGCATTGAAGAAGTGGGAGTCGACCTTGAACCTTTGTGTTCATGCCCATGGACACGATGTAGATCCTATCATGGAAGCTTCTTATAATAATAGCTATTTCCCTGGTATAATATCATCTGGTATCGGTGAATTGATCCTTGGCAATCGTGGTTCCGACCATGTTTCTCCTTGATTCCGTTTCTCGTGCAAGTTTGAGCATTTGTCTTCTGCAAAGCAATACCCTAGTCCAACCTCTACCTTGATCTGTCGTCGAGTATTACCCCCTGGTATCTCGAGATTATCATGGAACTGCATAACTTCTTACGAGTTCTTCATCAAGTGCTACATTCTCACTGATTCCAATTTTTCACGGGCTCTGAGTTATTAATCACGCAAAGACACCGATAACTGAACCGAGTCCGCACTACGGTTCAACAACTCTTAGTAATCTTCTTTAAGTACGAGTTTGTACCCGATCACGCCATTCCTGGCATGTTTGGCTATATCATTATCTTGATGATTTTAACTGTGCTACCTGGTCCTTATTCCCGGAGCACCACTTTCGACGATGAGCTAAGCTTACGTCGATTTTCCTCGTCACATCGTTTCACCTCGAACAACAAACTTGACCCCGAGTTTGTGTAGTATCTGTGGCTCCAATAATCTTTTGTTGCATCAGTCCTTTTGCTTGATGCAGTCACTGATCAATTGCTTCTTCATGGATCCCCTCAACAACAAAATGTCGTGATTTTCATCAACATTTTGACTCCTTCCAGGATATCAATGGAATTCTTGATGATAAGTGCCATCCTCGTTCCTTGGTAATTTGAGTTACCATCGACAACATGCTTACATTCCTTTCATCACAAACTTGATCATGTTATGGAGCTCCTTGCTAACCAGCTTATGTTATGTTCTACCTTGGAGTATTACCATCTTTTATGTCAAGTATGTCGTAAGAATCTCACCACCTCGTATGACATCTTGGTACAGTGATACTTCTCCCCATCACCATTCTTTCTTGGTCCCCGTGTTGTTTCTAAAAGGAATACCGACTAATGGTCAGTGATGTGTAAATTCTAAACTTCTAGCAAACCTATTGCTTTGAAGTTATTGGTCTATAGTTTCATTCTACGTCTATGGCTTAATGAATCATCATTCGGACATTGATTGTGCTACCTAGCCCATATTTCGGGTGCACATTTCAACCAATGTTTAACTGTGTATGTTTTCCTCGAGCATACATCATTAAGTCATTCGATCTAGCTAATGTTATCTCCTTGTTCACATAGTGGTGGAAATCCATCTTTTGGAAATCTCAATGGGTTGTCACTGAGTCAAGCAGTCACCTCCTCACCTCTCCTTGATTTAATTATGAACCCTTGTTCGGAACTCGCTTCCATAGTTCATCTCCCGAGAATCTTCGATGTCGTTTCGACAATTTGTGTTGCACCTTTTCTTCTCAGGCCTCCTAAGTCTGAGTTATCCTGACACCAATCAAATCTGAATCTCGGTCAGATATGATGGTTGGAACATATTTCCAAGAGTTATAACATTGGCCTATTTATGACCCGGTAAGGTGATGATACCCAGCACACCTGGCGGGAGGCCCTATTGTTATAAGTTTTTCCTTTTAGCAAGGTTAGCTGTTCTTCCATGAGGAAATTGTAAGACTTATTCTATAAGTTGTTCCTGATGGATCCTTTTTGTTTCCAAAGTCTGATCTTCCCCTGTTGACCATGTCAATGCTATCTCGAAGCATGTCTATGGTACTCCGATTTTCAACAGGAACATTTGAAGCCCAATGCTAAATGTTTCCTGCTCAATTATCCAAACACCGTTGTATGGGTAATGTCATGAAATTTCTCTCCCCTACCTAAAGAGTTTTCTACATTATATCCTGTCATGAATATCATGCTCAGCTTGTCCTTGGGAAGGATATAACCTTGAAGGATGTGTTTAAACACATTTTCCTTTCCATTCTTCTGTTTAATCTGATAATCATATTTTCCTTTCCATTGTGTGGTTTAACCTTTCTGGTGAACTATATGATCTAAGCAGTAATATTCTCCTGCTTATGTAAACACCTCGATGTACAACTCTGTCAGTAAGACCCTGTTATTATTGTTGGTGACATTTCGGTAACCACCGATGGACGAGAACTTTGCCTAATGGTCCGCCTCGTTTCAACGAGCAGGAAAATGGTTCTCTTCGTCCCTCGCCCTTGGTACCGACGATGTTGCTGACATATAACTGACAGGCTACCCTCTGCCATGCCTTGCTATCATGATCGTGCAAGATGTCACCGCCCTTCCTACTTTAACCACATGGTGGGCCCATAACCCACAGTTCCACGGGATCGAAACCTGACTCTCTTGTACACCCCCTGTTCCCAAGGTTATTCCTCACGCTTGGCTTCGTATGTAATTCACGTGCCCCCTTTCGTGAGATCATCAATTTTGGTATCAGACACAATACTTATTCCCGTTGCTCAGAACCCTTCAGGCATCAAACGATTGCCTACCCGCTCGAAACTTCCCCACGATCCTCATTACCTTGCTCTCGATGATTTTCTTCAATTTCCACTCGAGAGTTGTCTCTATGCCACGTTCACTGGGATAGTCCCCAGGTACCTATCTTGTGTTGAGCTCCGTCCTTCCCGAGTCTTTCCCCCTACTACACCCTTTAAATCTCGGGACGAGATTTCTTGTAGTGGAGGAGATTTGTAATGCCCGGATAATCATGCTACAGTAATCCCACGCTAATCATGCCACGTCACTTTGGTTACTGTTGCTAACCTCGCAATGATTCGAAAACGTTTCAAAATTTAAATTCAAAATAAGTCAAATAATTAAAGTTTTCAGAACTGGAAACAAAAATGCTCGGGCGGTGCCGAATATTACAAAAATAATTATAGTAAAGAAAACACAAATTTATAAAATTCTTAAGTGCTGAAAAATTAAATAAAACAGAAAAGGAAAATAAACAAAAGAAATAAAAACAGAAAACAAGTAGATACAAAAAAAGGGAACCCCCCCCCCCCCCCCCGCTGGGCCCTTTGGCCCAGCTGGCCATCCACGCGGGCCCCCAGCCGCCCGAATGGGCCGGCCCACCCCGCGCCCCCCACTCCCCTTATCCACTCCACCGACACCCCGTCGTCCCCCCCCCCCCCCGCACGATCCCCCCTCCTCCCTCTCCCTCCCTCGATCCAGATCGGGCTCCGACCCCGGTGCCCCGCTGCCCACCTCACCGTCGGCGTTCCCCTAGCGCCGCTCGTCGTATCCGGCGCCGCCTCGACCCCGTCGCTCGCCTCCCCGTCCTCACCCCTCATCGTGGATCCGGGCACGACCTCGACGCCACCACGCACCGCCGTCGCCGAACGCCGTTAGCCGGAGCCGTCAACCGTCGCCGCCGTCATCCTCATCTCCCCCCCGAGCAGCTTCACCAAGCCTCACCGCCCCTCGCCCCTACAACGCTGGTGAGGCCACCGGCCTCCTCTCCCCTCTATCTCTGTCACCGGCTCCGTCCACCCGCGCACTCATGGCCGCGGCCTCGTCCAGTGCACGCGCGCGCCCTCGCCGTCCCGCACGCGCGCTCCACCTGCTAGCTCCCGCCGCCTCCTGGCCGCGTGGCCTCGCCTCGACCACCTGCTGCCTGCCTGCACGCCGCCCGCTCCATCCACCCCTCGCCGCGGCCTCGTCCCCTCGCCGCTGGCATGTGTGCCCCCACGCGCCCGTCCCCTGCTGCGACGCCTTGCCGCTGGCGCCGAGGTTTCCCCCAGTGCTGGTCTGCTGCGGAGGCTGAGGATGCGGGCCTAGCCCCTGCCGCCCCCCCTCCCGCGCCCGCCGAGGCCTACGGCCACTTCCGCCCACACTGGTCACGCCCATGGCGCCCCACCTACGCCTGGCCGCTCCTCCTATGCCTTCCCGTCTCAGGCACCACGGCCTCGCCCCGCCGCGTCGGGCGATGGCCACCGCCGGCGCCCCCTGTTGCCCTGTTCGGGTGCACAGGCGCCCACGCCCGCCCCGTTACCCGTTAGCCCGCACCCGCCATGGCCTATGGGCCTTTGACAGGCGGGGCCCAGCCCCAGAACGAATTTAAAAAAAATAAAAAAAATAATAAATAATAATAATAATAATAAATTAACTAATAAATAAAGAAAGGAAAAATAAAGTTATAAAAATAATAATAATAAAATTTAGTTAATTAACTTAATTAATCTGTTTAATTAAATAATTAAAACTAATTATTCAATTAATAAAAACTAACTACTGTTTAGTTAACCTGAGACTATGACGAACGGGACCCACGCGTCTGATGACCCCATCAACAGATGGTTGACTGATGACATCATGCTGACCTCACGCTGACGTCACAATTAATTTTCTAATTGAATTAATTCTAGAAATAATTTAAATCTTTATAAATTAATATAAAATAATCCGTAGCTCGGATGAAAAAACTTTGTACATGAAAGTTGCTCAGAACGACTAGACGAATCCGGTTACGCAGCCCGCTCGTCCGCCACGCATCCCTAGCATAATGAATACGCAACTTTTCCCCTCCGATTAATCTGCCCGAAAACGCGAAACACCGGGGATACTTTCCCGGATGTTTCCCCCCTTCGCCGGTATCACCTCCTACCACGTTAGGGCATACCTAGCACCGCGTTTTGCCTCCTTATGTTTTGAGATGCTTTGTTTGCTCCGTATTTACTGTTTCTTCCCCCTCTCCTTCTCCGGTAGACTGCGAGACCGACGCTGCTGCTACCCAGTTCGACTACGGAGTTGACGATCCCTCCTTCTTGTCTGAGCAACCAGGCAAGCCCCCCCCCCTTGATCACCAGATATTGCCTATTCTTCTCTATACTGCTTGCATTAGAGTAGTGTAGCATGTTATTGCTTTCCGTTAATCCTATCCTGATGCATAGCCTATCATTCTTGCTACAGTTGTTACCCTTACCTGCTATCCTACTGCTTAGTATAGGATGCTAGTGTTCCATCAGTGGCCCTACACTCTTGTCCGTCTGCCATGCTATACTACTGGGCCGTGATCACTTTGGGAGGTGATCACGGGTATATACTATATACATTATATACATGACACATGTGGTGACTAAAATCGGGTCGGCTCGAGGAGTACCCGCAAGTGATTCTGATGAGGGGGCTGAAAGGACAGGTGGCTCCACCCCGGTAGAGGTGGGCCTGGGTTCCTGACGGCCCCCGACTGTTACATTATGGCGGAGCGACAGGGCAGGTTGAGACCGCCTAGGTGAGAGGTGGGCCTGGCCCTGGTCGGCGTTCGCGGATACTTAACACGCTTAACGAGATCTTGGTATTTGATCTGAGTCTGGCCATTTGGTCTATACGCACTAGCCATCTACGCGGGAGTAGTTATGGGTATCCCGGCGTCGTGGTATCAGCCGAAGCCTTCGTGACGTCAGCGACTGAGCGGCGCGCGCCGGATTGGACTGGAACGCCACTAGGCTAGGTCTGCTTCCGGCCGCGTACGCAACGTGCAGGTGTGCATAGGGCGATGGGCCTAGACCCCTGCGCGCATACCGGCGTGCTGACCTCTCTGTTGTGCTTAGGTGGGGCTGCGACGCGTTGATCTTACGAGGCCGGGCATGACCCAGAAAAGTGTGTCCGGCCAAATGGGATCGAGCGTGTTGGGTTATGTGGTGCACCCCTACAGGGAAGTTTATCTATTCGAATAGCCGTGTCCCTCGGTAAAAGGACGACCCGGAGTTGTACCTTGACCTTATGACAACTAGAACTGGATACTGAATAAAATACACCCTTCCAAGTGCCAGATACAACCCGGTGATCGCTCTCTAACAGGGCGACGAGGAGGGGATCGCCGGGTAGGATTATGCTATGCGATGCTACTTGGAGGACTTCAATCTACTCTCTTCTACATGCTGCAAGATGGAGATGTCCAGAAGCGTAGTCTTCGACAGGACTAGCTATCCCCCTTTTATTCTGGCATTCTGCAGTTCAGTCCACTGATATGCCCCTTTACACATATACCCATGCATATGTAGTGTAGCTCCTTGCTTGCGAGTACTTTGGATGAGTACTCACGGTTGCTTTTCTCCCTCTTTTCCCTTTTTCTATACCGGATTGTCGCAACCAGATGCTGGAGTCCAGGAGCTAGAGATCCCGAGGATGATGCTACATGGAGTTCGGCTTCGAGGAGTAGTTAGGAGGGTCCCAGGCAGGAGGCCTTGCCTTTTCGATCGTTGCTACTTTTGTGCTAGCCTTCTTAAGGCAAACCTGTTTAACTTATGTCTGTACTCAGATATTGTTGCTTCCGCTGACTCGTCTATGATCGAGCACTTGTATTCGAGCCCTCGAGGCCCCTGGCTTGTATTATAATGCTTGTATGACTTATTTATGTTTTAGAGTTGTGTTGTGATATCTTCCCGTGAGTCCCTGATCTTGATCGTACACATTTGCGTGCATGATTAGTGTACGGTCAAATCGGGGGCGTCACACGATCGTAGTGATACACATATTCATAATAATGAAGCCAAAAGATGCAAAGTTAATAATGATAGTGCAACTTATTTGTGACAGTGCCGTTTAGGTCATATTGGTGTAAAGCGCATGAAGAAACTCCATACTAATGGGATTTTGGAATCACTTGATTATGAATCACTTGATGCTTGCGAACCGTGCCTCATGGGCAAGATGAAAACAACGCCGTTCTCCGGAACTATGGAGAGAGCAACCGATTTGTTGGAAATCATACATACAGATGTATGTGGTCCGATGAATATTGAGGCTCGTAGCAGGTATCATTATTTTCTGACCTTCACAGATGATTTGAGCAGATATGGGTATATCTACTTAATGAAACAGAAGTCTGAAACATTTGAAAAGTTCATATAATTTCAGAGTGAAGCGGAAAATCATCGTAACAAGAAAATAAAGTTTCTACGATCTGATCGTGGAGAAGAGTATTTGAGTTACGAGTTTGGCCTTCAGTTAAAACAATGTGAAATAGTTTCACTACTCACGCCACCTGGAACACCACGGTGTAATAGTGTGTCTTAACGTCGTAACCGTACTTTATTAGATATGGTGCGATATATGATGTATCTTACCGATCTACCACTATCGTTTTGGGGTTATGCATTAGAGACAGCTGCATTCACGTTAAATAGGGCACCATCAAAATCCGTTGAGACGACGCCTTATGAACTGAGGTTTAGCAAGAAACCAAAGTTGTCGTTTCTTAAAATTTGGGGTTGCGATGCTTATGTGAAAAAGTTTCATCCTGATAAGATCAAACCCAAATCGGAGAAATGTGTCTTCATAGGATACCCAAAGGAGACAGTTGGGTACACCTTCTATCACAGATCCGAAGGCAAGACATTTGTTGCTTAGTATGGATCCTTTCTAGAGAAGGAATTTCTCTCGAAAGAAGTGAGTGGGAGGAAAGTAGAACTTGATGAGGTAATTGTACCTGCTCCCTTATTGGAAAGTAGTTCATCACAGAAATCTGTTCCTGTGACTCCTACACCAATTAGTGTGGAAGTTAATGATGATGATCATGTAACTTCAGATCAAGTTACTACCAAACCTCGTAGGTAAAGCAGAGTGAGATCCACACCAGAGTGGTACGGTAATCCTGTTCTGGAGGTCATGTTATTTCACCATGACGAACCTACGAACTATGAGGAAGCGATGATGAGCCCAGATTCCGGGAAATGGCTTGAGGCCATGAAATCTGAGATGAGATCCATGTATGAAGAACAAAGTATGGACTTTGGTTGACTTGCCCGATGATCGGCGAGCCATTGAGATTAAATGGATCTTCAAGAGGAAGACAGACGCTGATAGTAATGTTACTATCTACAAAGCTAGAATTGTCGCAAAAGGTTTTCGACAAGTTCAAGGTGTTGACTACGATGAGAGTTTCTCACTCGTATCTATGCTTAAGTCTGTCTGAATCATGTTAGCAATTGCTGCATTTTATGAAATATGGCAAATGGATAAACAAAACTGCATTCCTTAATGGATTTATTAAAGAAGAGTTGTATATGATGCAACCAGGAGGTTTTGTCAATCCTAAAAGTGCTAACAAAATATGCAAGTTCCAGCGATACATCTATGGACTGGTGCAAGCATCTCGGAGTTGGAATATACGCTTTGATAAGTTGATCAAAGGATATAGTTTTATATAGACTTGCGGTGAAGCCTGTATTTACAAGAAAGTGAGTGGGAGCACTACAACATTTCTGATAAGTATATGTGAATGACATATTGTTGATCGGAAATAATGTAGAATTATTCTGCAAAGCATAAAGGAGTGTTTGAAAGGAGTTTTTCAAAGAAAGACCTCGGTGAAGCTACTTACATATTGAGCATCAAGATCTATAGAGATAGATCAAGACGCTTGATAAGTTTTTTCAATGAGTACATACCTTAACAAGATTTTGAAGTAGTTCAAAATAGAACAGTCAAAGAAAGAGTTCTTGCCTGTGTTACAAGGTGTGAAATTGAGTAAGACTCAAAGCCCGACCACGGCAGAAGATAGAAAGAGAATGAAAGTCATTCCCTATGCCTTGGCCATAGGTTCTATAAAGTATGCCATGCTGTGTACCAGATCTATTGTATACCCTACACTGATTTTGGCAAGGGAGTACAATAGTGATCTAGGAGTAGATCACTGGACAGCGGTCAAAATTATCCTTAGTGGAATAAGGATATGTTTCTCGATTATGGAAGTGACAAAAGGTTCGTCGTAAAGAGTTACGTCGATGCAAGTTTTGACACTAAATCTAGATGACCCTAAGTCTCGGTCTAGATACATACTGAAAGTGGGAGCAATTAGCTAGAGTAGCTCCGAGCAGAGCATTGTAGACATAGAAATTTGCAAAATACTTACGGATCTGAATGTGACAGACCCGTTGACTAAAATTATCTCACAATCAAAACATGATCACACCTTAGTACTCTTTGGGTGTTAATCACATAGCGATGTGAACTAGATTATTGACTCTAGTAAACCCTTTGAGTGTTGGTCACATAGAGATGTGAACTATGGGTGTTAATCACATGGTGATGTGAATTATTGATGTTAAATCACATGGCGATGTGAACTAGATTATTGACTCTAGTGCAAGTGGGAGACTGAAGGAAATATGCCCTAGAGGCAATAATAAAGTATTATATATTTCCTTATATCATGATAAATGTTTATTATTCATGCTAGAATTGTATTAACCGGAAACATAATACATGTGTGAATACATAGACAAACAGAGTGTCACTAGTATTGCCATACCTACCTATTATGGCATTTCCATAGCCATTTCGAGATATATTGCCATGCAACTTTCCACCGTTCCGTTTATCATGACACGTTCATCATTGTCATATTGCTTTGCATGATCATGTAGTTGACATCGTATTTGTGGCAAAGCCACCATTCATAATTCTTTCATACATGTCACTCTTGGTTCATTGCATATCCCGGTACACCGCCGGAGGCATTCATATAGAGTCATACTTTGTTCTAGTATCGAGTTGTAAATTAATAGAAGTGTGATGATCATCATTTTCTAGAGCATTGTCCCAAGTGAGGAATTAAAAAAAGAGAAAGGCCAAAAAAAGAGAAGGCCCAAAAAAAGAGAGAAAAAGAGAGAAGGGACAATGTTACTATCCTTTTACCACACTTGTGCTTCAAAGTAGCACCATGATCTTCATAATAGATATTCTCTTGTTTTGTCACTTTCATATACTAGTGGGAATTTTTCATTATAGAACTTGGCTTGTATATTCCAACAATGGGCCTCCTCAAGTGCCCTAGGTCTTCGTGAGCAAGCAAGTTGGATGCACACCCACTTAGTTTCTTTTGTTGAGATTTCATATATTTATAGCTCTAGTGCATCCGTTGCATGGCAATCCCTACTCCTTGCATTAACATCAATCAATGGGCATCTCCATAGCTCATTGATTAGCCTCGTTGATGTAAGACTTTCTCCTTTTTTGTCTTCTCCACATAACCCCCATCATCATATTCTATTCCACCCATAGTGCTATATCCATGGCTCACGCTCATGTATTGCGTGAAGGTTGAAAAAATTTGAGATTACTAAAGTATGAAACAATTGCTTGGCTTGTCATCGGGGTTCTGCATGATGAGAGCATTCTTGTGTGACGAAAATGGAGCATGACTAAACTATATGATTTTGTAGGGATGAAGTTTCTTTGGCCATGTTATTTTGAGAGGACATGTTATTTTGTAGGGATGAACTTTCTTTGGCCATGTTATTTTGAACCTCCTATATTGCTTAGTTAGTATGCTTGAAGTATTATTATTTTTATGTCAATATTGAAATTTTATCTTGAATCCTTCGGATCTGAATATTCATACCACAATTAAGAAGAATTACATTGAAATTATGCCAAGTAGCATTCCGCATCAAAAATTCTGTTTTTATCATTTACCTACTCGAGGACGAGCATGAATTAAGCTTGGGGATGCTTGATACGTCTCCAACGTATCTATAATTTTTGATTGCTCCATGCTATATTATCTTCTATTTTGGACATTATTGGGCTTTATTATACACTTTTATATTATTTTTAGGACTAATCTATTAATCGGGAACGTGATTTTCGGAACGAACGAGATCCAGAGGACTTGGACCCTACGTCAAGAAAGCTACCAGGAAGCCACGAGGTAGGGGCACGCCTACCCCCTGGGCGCGCCCTCCACCCTCATGGGTCCCACGTTGCTCCACCGACGTACTCCTTCCTCCTATATACACCTACGTACCCCCAAACTACCAGATACGGAGCCAAAAACCTAATTCCACCGCCGCAACCTTTTGTACCCGTGAGATCCCATCTTGGGGCCTGTTCCGGAGCTCCGCCGGAGGGGGCATCGATCACGGAGGGCTTCTACATCAACACCATAGCCTCTCCGATGAAGTGTGAGTAGTTTACCTAAGACCTTTGGGTCCATAGTTATTAGCTAGATGGCTTCCTCTCTCTTTTTGGATCTTAATAAAATGTTCTCCCCCTCTCTTGTGGAGATCTATTCGATGTAATCTTCTTTTGCGGTGTGTTTGTTGAGACCGATGAATTGTGGGTTTATGATCAAGATTGACAGTAGGGGCAGCAAGGCACGTATTGTATTGTTGCCATCGAGGATATCAAGATGGGGTTTATATCATATTGCATGAGTTTATCCCTCTACATCATGTCATATTGCTTAAAGCATTACTCTGTTCTTATGAACTTAATACTCTAGATGCATGTTGGATAGCGGTCGATGTGTGGAGTAATAGTAGTAGATGCAGGCGGGAGACGGTCTACTTGTCTCGGACGTGATGCCTATATACATGATCATGCCTAGATATTCTCATAACTATGCTCAATTCTGTCAATTGCTCAACAATAATTTGTTCACCCACCGTAAATACTTATGCTCTCGAGAGAAGCCACTAGTGAAACCTATGGCCCCCGGTTCTATTTTCCATCATATTAATCTTCCAATGCTTAGCTATTTCCGTTGCCTTTTATTTTGCTTTTATTTTACTTTGCATCTTTATCACAAAAATACCAAAAATATTATCTTATCATATCTATCAGATCTCACTCTCGTAAGTGACCGTGTAGGGATTGACAACCCCTTATCGCGTTGGTTGCGAGGATTTATTTGTTTGTGTAGGTGCGAGGGACTCGTGTGTAGCCTCCTACTGGATTGATACCTTGGTTCTCAAAAACTGAGGGAAATACTTACGCTACTTTGCTGCATCACCCTTTCCTCTTCAAGGGAAAACCAACGCAGTGCTCAAGAGGTAGCAGTATGTGAATGAAGGGAAGGTTGTGGAATGATTTCTATGTCTGCACCACATCAAAGATACTACATCCGAGTCACTGAAGTTAGCTCTTGTAAAGCTTCTTGATCATTACAAATTATCAATTTCAAGGCTACGAGGGCAAGGATATGAGGTGCTTCAAACATGAGAGGTGAATTTAACGGTTTGCAAAGAAAAATTCTCGACGAAAACCCTCATGCTTTCTACGTCCATTGCTTTGCCCATAGATTACAGTTGGTTGTGGTCGCTGTTGCTAGTTCTTCTTGCTCATATATTCATGATTTTTTTGAGTACATATCATTGATTGTGACCACAACAACTTCATCTTGCAAGAAGATGGGAGTGTTGGTGGAAGAATCTCACAATGATATTTTGGAAAGGCTTGAGAGGGGTGAGATATCTACATGAAGAGGCTTGAATCAACAGACTAGTCTTGCTAGACCTGGAGATACTAGATGGGGTTCACATCATAAAACTTTGCTTCGCTTGGACCAAATGTGGGCCTCTGTAATAAAAGTTCTTAGCACGGTTGATGCAAATGGGCGTAATCCGAGCCATGCTGCGGGTTGCATAGAAAAAATGGAGTGCTTCAAATTTGCTCTCGTTTTGAAGTTTATGCTAAAGTTGTTTGGTATAACAAATGAGCTCTCACAACTTTTGCAAAGAAGGGATACAAATATTGTGCTTGCCTTGGAATTAATTCATGATGTTAAACTCCGGTTGCCTACCATGAGAGATAGTGGTTGGGAGAGTATTTTTGATGAGGTCAAACAATTCTGCAATTCCAAAGGTATTCCAGTGCCAAATATGGATGATGAATACCAGTTCGAGGTCGCTCGAGGCTAGAGGGAAGGACTATCACTAATCTTCATTATTATCGGGCTGAGATTTTCTATGTCGTTATTAACAAAATATGTGTTGAGATGAATCATCGCTTCAGTGACTCAAACCAAGAGGTAATTGCATGTTTCTTGTGTCTTGATCCCAAGAATTCTTTCTCCAAGTTTGATGTACAGAAGCTTTCTCGGCTTGCTGAAATATATAGTGCCGATTTCTCAAATAGTGATCGTACAATATTGAGGGACCAACTTGAGACTTTTGTTCTTCATTTGAGAAATCATGCTGCATTTTCTACTTGCAAAGATGTTGAAAGTTTAGCTACAAAAATGGTTGAAACAGAGAAACATTTGGTCTTTCCATTGGTTTACAAGCTCATTGAGTTAGCTTTGCTACTGCCGGTGTCCACGGCATCTGTTGAGAGAGCTTTCTCGGCAATGAAAAATATCAAGTCTAAACTGCGCAGCACGATCAATGATGGTTGGTTTAGTCACTTGATGATATGCTACACTGAACGTGAAATATTTAAATCACTCGATGATGAAGTTATCACTCGAAGGTTTCAGGCCATGAAGGCTCGAAAAGGGATTTTACCGAGGCATCATTAGTTGGTATGTTTCATTTCCCATGTGAATACGCTTTTACAACTCCACTATAGACTACTAATTCTTACATTTTCCAATTGCAGGGTTTCTTTTTGGGTGCTTGATCGGACATTTGGATATCAAGTATTTTTTGCGAGTACTATCATTTATTGAGATATTAGTTGTCGTATTTAATTTTAGTTTTTATTAAAATTATGTGTATGAACAATACAATATCGATTGTTTGACTTTGAAACTATTCCGAATTTATCAGTCTCCAGTTTAGTGCCTTATAGTTGTATAATTCGTATCCAATTATTCGGTTGCACTTAGCCGGTTCTTTTAGACAGTTTGTAGTCCGCCGTGGCTCCTAATTTTTCCTGGCTCCGCCACTATGGACAACCATATACGGATGCATATAGACATATTTTAGAGTATAGATTCACTCAGTTTGCTCCGTATGTAGTCAATTGTTGAAATCTCTAGAAAGACCTATATTTAGGAATGAAGGGAGTACTTTTTTGCAACTGTTTTTTTTCAAGCGCCAGTGTCCTTCTTCACACTCACACAGCCCTCTAGGAACTCTTTTTTTTTTTAGAATTGCCCTCTAGGAACTCTAGCAGGCTTAAGTCAGCCCCACAAAAATGCCATTACTAACTGAGGCCCGCTTCGGTACAAACTCCCATCCCCCTCTAAACGTATAAAGGGTAATATAGAACTTTGACAAATTATAGCCACTTTCTATGTATGATGGGTCGTCCGCCGGAATGTATACGTCGTAGGTTTGGGGAGAAGCGTCAAATAGGAGGCCGCACGACCCAAGCTGGCCCATTGTTGCACGCGAAAACAAAGAAAAGTTCACCAAAAATGAATGGCAGCGTGAGGAATCAAACAATGTAACTATCGCTCGTCGCTAGCTACATGAGCTGATAAGATTCAGTGTCGAACTAGGAAACATGTACTACAAGAATTACCCTCAACGACCTGTTTACTATAGCGAATTGGTCTTTTCCCACTATTTCTTTTTCTTATTCCTGTTTTTTGTTTCTTTTTCATTTTTTGTTTTTCCTTTTCCACTTCTTCTTCAAAAAATGCTCGCGCATTTAAAATTTTGTTTAAAATTTAAAAAATGTTCGCCTTTTCAAATTTTCTTCATAAAATACAAATATTTACATAGCCAAAAATTCAAAAAACATGTTTGTATCTTTCAAAATTGCTCGAAATGTCAAACACAAACATTTTTATAAAAAAGAGCAAAAAGATCGAACACAAACACTTTTTGAATTTTTTCAACTGTTTTTTTTAAACACTAACAAATGTGCAATTTCAAAACAAAACTGAAAAATAAGAACCAAAAAAATTAAACCATTTTTAAATTTCCCCGAATTGTTTTTGTATTTGTGTAGAAAAAATTGAAAACTAGAACGTTTCTGAAATTCCAAACAAATTTCGAAAGCACAAAGATTATTTGAAACTCCCCAAAAAAATTCAAATTTGTAGATTTTTTTAAAAGGTACATCTTTTGAATAGTGAATAAATTTTGAAAATAGAGACATTTTTAAAACGTTGTACAAAATTTGCAAAAGCGGACATTTTTTGGATTTGTGAACAATCGTCGAATTCTGAACAGAGTTTGACAACTCGAACATTTTTTTCGAATTTACGAACATATTTCAGGCAACATTTGTGTCCGGGTAGGCCAGAAAGGCTCCGTTTGAGAGCACGTTATTTCTCTACATCCGTCAAATGACCCTAATTTTTTCATTGGCTTGTATGACCAATTCAAGGCATCATATCAAGTTGTTTTGGTTTTCGACATTTTGCATTTTCTAGAGTATTCTCGGTCAAAAAAGGTTAATAAATGTCCGGACGTGTCGCAACTTGCAAACAGTCTCGGAAATCGTTCAAACCTGTCATGGATGCCTACCATGGGGGCATGCCCACTTGCTTGCAAAAGTTAGGGCCATTTAAAAAACGGTGTCGAAAGTCGTTCAAACCAGGAATGGATGTCTAAAATGGAGAGTGTTCCAGTCTTGAGATTGCAAAAGTTGAGATCAGTCCTGAGACTCCAGAAAAAATACCATGGTCAACGGAGAGTGTTCGGGTACGCGAACATTCTCCGTTGCACAGGGGCCATCATGTCAAGTTGTTTGAATTTTTGAAAAGTTTTGCATTTTCTAAAGTCTTCTCGATGAAAAGGGGTAGATAAATAGTCGGACGTGTCGCAAAGTACAAACAGTGTCCGGAGTCATTCAAACCTGGCATGGATGCCTCATATATCCGTGCTAGGCTGCTACAAGAAGTTAGAGTCATTTATCCATGGTCCCAAAAAACAATTAAGAGGAGTGTGACAGACTAGGCCAAACCGGTGCATCCATGAGGATTTAGTTTTTTTTTCTAATTTTGAATGCTTTTGTTACTACAATTTCTGTCATTATCAATCAACATGAACATTTTCTTATGGCCTTAAAGCAGCCGATAGCCACCTTACCCCCTCTCCTTGTGGCAGCAGCATCGTGGCTCTGGACTTGCAGCATTGGTAGGTTGGCGGGCTGTAATGGCGTACGTCGTTCCTTTGTTGTTGTGGCAGTTAGCATATCATATCAGTGATAAGATGTGAGAGAGAGAGGAGGAAGAAAGACGAGAAAAGGTCAGTAACATGTGAGATGAGATATTTCTAAAAATAATGGAAATGGTGTGTGGGTCCATGAATGACGCATGATACACAACCGAGGCGGTCGAGGTCGACGCTGACAGTTTCCAACACCTCATCCTTTGCAACAAGGCCCATATTGCGGCCATGTTGCAATACCGGATGAGTTTTCACAAAGACAGATGTTTCATGTGCGAGACGGCAGATAACACAAGAAAATTAATCGGTTGAATTTCCGTTATATATTTGAGAGATTATATGTTCGAGGGAAGGGTTAGCTGAGCTTAATTCTTCAAACGATTTTGTTTTAGAAATTAAAGGATTTTTTGAGGATAAATTAAAGGATTTTAGGAAAAGGGCCGGAGATGGTCTTAGACCACCGGTGCACGACTTGTGAGTTCGAGGACTGAGTCACCAACAACCATAGACAAAATCGGATCGAGCCAACGGGTGAGGCGTGAGCATGAGGGCCAACTTCACCGCCCGACCTCATCCTGTTCGTCCTGGTCCGTTTGGGGTAAAACAGATAAACGGACAAATCAGACGGCACAGCGCGCGGGCGCAAATGGATTTTTGTTCGTTTTCTATCCGCTTTCGACCCATCCCCAACTTTTGGGGTGAAACGGACAGCATGCGGACGCGCGGGCCGTCTGCGCGTGTCCTTCTCTGGCCCGCCCGTCGGTGGCATAGGGGCGTCTTTTTCTATCCGGCCCCTCCCTTCCTCCGGCCGCACACCCTCCATTCTTCTTCACTCTTCCCCACTCTTTCCTCAACGCCGCCGCCGCTGCCATTGTAGCTGTGCAGCTCGGACGCGCGCTCGCCCAGCCCCTTCCCCTCGGCGCCCGCGAGCTACCCAACCACGGCCACCTGATTTGCGCACCCGCCGGCCGGATTTGGGGCGGATCCGGTCGGTCTTGAGCTCGCCCGGCTGTGGGAGGCCGCGCCGCGCCATGGACTGGCCGGGCACCGGGCCGGAAGGCCCTGGCAGGGCCGCAAGGCCACATGCAGGCAGTGGCTCCTCCTCTAGCCGCTCGGATCTACACCGTCGGTGGTCCACCGGCAGATACACGAATGGCGGGCGACCGGGCTCGGTGCTAGCCCAAAAGCTCGTCGGCGCCCGTTGCCGCTCATTAAGTGCGACCACTGCCCACAGAAGGTCGTGCGCCGCGTGTCTACAACGCCGGAACATCCCGGATGGGTGTTCATTAAGTGCTTAAACGATGGGGTATGTGCTCTTTTTAGCTTCGGGTTATGCTCTAGATTTGACTAGTTGTGCTCACTTCAAATTTTGTTATGTAGAATGGATGCAAGTTTTGGTATTGAGAAGAAGAGTACATCGATATATTGATAGAGCGCAATTTAGTAGATGCTCGTGCACTTTTAGCTAGCATAGAGGCTGTAGATGAGACAAGTGCACTTGTTGCTAGATTAGAGGCTAGACACGAGACTAGATGCGAGGAAGCAACCTCTACTTATTTAGGCTCGATGAAGAAGAAAGAAACACGCAAGATGGAGACGGCTCCTCCATAGATCAACAATGAATGCATCGAGAAGGCACTAATCTAACTTACAGGAGCAGTTATGAAAGTTGGACATCTTCTAAAATGTATTCTTGTAGTTCTTGTTTTTTACTTACTTGTCTAGTTAAAATTTGGTGATGTATTCCCATGTATCAAAAAATGGATGAAGAAAAAAGTTAAGGGCTTGCAAAGAAAATGATATGCGGACAGGATGCGATATGCGTCTGTGCTTGGACTCACGGTCACCGCATCCCAGAAACTGTCCGAACACGACCCATTGCCCTACCTAAACGAATAAAATCCGGACAAAGCGGACGTCTCGCGCGGTGGTGGAGTTGGCCTCAGTCAACGGGTGAGGTACGCAGATTTACCGCTCCAATCGTATCAGACGGCAGGCTCATCTCATCCGGTCCCGCCCAATCTCCCTCCCACCCCGAACTCCGATCGAGGCGATGCCCCCCACACCACACGTCCGCGACCGCGACGCCGCGACGCTACCGCCACCGCCACCGCCACCACCACCACCACCACCCGGCCATGGCCACGCTGCTCCCCTCGTTTCCGCACGCCCTCTCCAAGCCCCGCCACCTCCACCACCACTCTCGCGTCGCCGCCGCCTCCGCCAGGCCCGAGGCCCCGAGCCCCGCCTCCGCGGCCCCCGCCAGCTCCCGCCTCCGCCGCCTCATCGCGCGCGACGACCTCGCCGAGGCCGCGCGCCTCGTCGAGACCTCCACCTCCCGCGGCGAGGCGCCCGACGTCTACCTCTGCACCAAGCTCATCCGCAACCTCTGCCGCCGCGGCCGCACCTCCGACGCCGCGCGCGTCCTCCGCACCGCCGAGGCCTCCGGCGCCCCGGTCGACGTCTTCGCCTACAACACCCTCGTCGCGGGATACTGCCGCTACGGCCGCCTCGACGCCGCGCGCCGCCTCATCGCCGAAATGCCCGTCCCGCCCGACGCCTACACCTACACGCCCATCATCCGGGGCCTCTGCGACCGCGGCAGGATCGGCGACGCGCTCGCCCTGCTCGACGATATGCTCCAGCGCGGCTGCCAGCCCAGCGTCGTCACCTACACCGTCCTCCTCGAGGCCGTCTGCAAGAGCAGCGGCTTCGGGGAGGCCATGAACGTCCTCGACGAGATGCGCGCCAAGGGCTGCACGCCCAACATTGTCACCTACAATGTCATCATCAACGGCATGTGTAGGGAGGGTCGCGTCGACGATGCCAGGGAGATCCTGAACCGGCTGTCGTCCTATGGGTTCCAGCCCGACATCGTCAGTTACACCACCGTGCTCAAGGGCCTGTGTGCCGCTAGGCGGTGGGACGACGTCAAGGTGCTCTTTGCTGAGATGGTGGAGAAGAACTGCGTGCCCAATGAGGTTACCTTTGACATGCTAGTCAGATTCTTCTGTCGCGGGGGTATGGTGGAGAGGGCAATCGAAGTTCTTCAGCAAATGTCACAGCATGGATGCACACCCAACACTACCTTGTGCAACATTGTCATAAACGCTATGTGTAAACAAGGTCGTGTGGATGATGCCTATAACTTCTTGGACAACATGGGCATATATGGGTGCAATCCTGATACCATTAGCTATACTACTGTGCTAAGGGGCTTGTGTCGCTCCGGACGATGGGAGCATGCCAAGGAGCTATTGCCCGAGATGGTCCGAAAGAACTGTCCCCCAAATGAGGTTACATTCAATACATTCATATGTATCTTGTGCCAGAAAGGATTGATTGAGCCAGCTATCAAGCTTATTGAACTGATGCCAGAGTATGGATGTTCAGTGGGTATTGTCACATACAACGCTCTTGTCCATGGCTTCTGTGTGCAAGGGCGTGTTGATAGTGCTCTTGAGTTGTTTAACAATCTTCCATGTGAGCCCAACACCATTACATACACTACGTTGTTGACAGGCTTGTGCCATACCGAGCAGCTGGATGCTGCTGCAGAGCTCTTGGCTGAGATGATTCAGAAGGATTGCCCTCTAAATGCAGTGACTTTCAATGTACTTGTGAGTTTCTTCTGTCAAAAAGGGTTTGTCGAGGAAGCAATCGAACTTGTGTATCAAATGATGGAGCATGGCTGCACCCCTAACCTGATCACATTTAATACTTTACTTGATGGGATTACCAAGGATTGCAACTCAGAAGAAGCGCTGGAGCTATTGCATGGTTTGGTCAGTAAGGGAGTATCCCTAGATACGATAACCTACTCTTCAGTCGTTGATGTCCTCTCAAGAGAAGATAGAACTGAAGAAGCCATTCAGATGTTTCATGCCGTGCAAGATATGGGGATGAGACCAAAAGCTGGGATGTATAACAAGATACTGTTCTCCCTCTGTAAAAGATGTGAAACAGATCAGGCTATTGATTTTTTTGCTTATATGGTGTCTAACGGTTGCATGCCTAACGAGCCGACCTACATTATACTCATTGAAGGCCTTGCCCATGAGGGTCTGTTGAAGGAGGCACGATATGTACTGAGTGAGTTGTACGCGAAAGGAGTTCTAAGCAAGAGTTTACTTGAAGACCAGCACTAAGGTTGTGCTTCACACTGCATATGCCTTATTATCGAAGAGTGAGAAAGAAATGTGCATATGCCTTGAGTCATGAGGTTTTGGTGCTTATTAAATTCTGTTGAGTCTCCATGGGCCTCATTTACAGCAAGTTGGAATCGGGTGGCACGCTTTACGTGTGTGCTTCAAGCTACAGTGATCCATAAAGATGGGATAGGTGAGCAGTACAAACACAGAAATTATGAGGATGTAACTTTCTTCCAGGTGTCTTAGTTTTGACTTTCAACCGCGGGATTGCAGACAGAAATATATTATGTTCTTGAAACTTTCTCTTTCCTAGTTCACTAGATGTGTTACCTTATTTTCCCTCGTTATATATTTGAGCTACCTTTCAAAAATAAGAACCCAACATATTTTGTGCTTAATTAGTTGTACACCTTCAAATTACCCTGTTAGCATGTACTCCCTCTGTAGAGAAATATAAGAGCGTTTAGATCACTACTTTAGTGATCTAAATGCTCTTATATTTCTTTACGGAGGGAGTAGGTTTATTTTAGATATCAAAACTTTCCATTTTACACTATCATATGCTTTGTTACTCCAAATATTTTATATTCGAGTAGTCTTCGGTTGTAGAAATCTCACTAACAGAAGTTATCTTCTTCAGGTCTTTGAAGTGTGAAGACCAAGGAAATCAAAAGGACGGTCTGGAGGATAACACAAGCAAATAAGATAAAAGCATGTTCATACTTATAACGGCCGAATAAAAGATACAGGCCAATAAAGTTTCTTAGAAACAATTCTCAGTTTCAGCAGTTTGAGACTAAATTGTTGAATTATTTGACTATACTTCTCCGTGTTTATAAACATTTTGGTTTGTCTTCCATGAGCAATGGTATGTGCACAGTTGCTTTCCTTCCAGGGCCTTGTTAACTATGCTTTTCTTGTACATTCTGAATATCTATTTTTATCTAGTTTTAGTTATGGACTAAGTGGTCCTCGATGAATCATGTTTCTGCCTAGGTTTCCCTGACTGAATATTCACATGTCAAGAGTACTGCAAGTGAGGAAAATATAATGTCAGCTGGATCTATTTTTAATCTATAAACAGGCTATCTACGGATACCAATTTCATCATCAAGAATTGCATATTGGTAAGCACGTTAGCTCTTTTCACTGGATGTATGTTTACAGCATCTCATTTGATCCTTTGAGATTAGAAATTCAGAATCTATCACGTGCTTTATCCTCAGGTTTGGTGTTAGGTTCTCATGTTGTTTTCTACATCTGCAGGGCATGACGTGAGATACCATTTACAGGTTGGCTGTTGTTCGAACACCTATACCCTTCGTTGTCTGCAGCAAAGGGCAAAGGTTCAGAGTGAGCCTCATGTTCTTTTTTGGGCTACAAAGTTGGAACTGCAGTTCGATGGCTCATAAGTCATATGATGGTTCATCACTTACCAGTTATACCTATACTGCTCTAGTGTCTACGGTGACATGAGTGCATTGCAGGGCTAAACTAAAAACTACCGTGTATATCCTACAAGATTTGGTTCAGTTTGTTGCATATTGATTGGTTCTAATTCATCTGTTCAAAGCATCATATGTAAGTTCACTGGCCTCTGTTTTAAAATTAGTTCCGCAAAACCATTTAAATGAAGGAAAAACAAGATGCAAGCAAGCTGGTAATAGGAAATCAGGATAGACTTACATCACATTACATTTTGCTGAGCTTCTATCTCGTGGTTTATAGGATTATTATGTAGCTTGTCTGCAACGGTTCAGAGCTGGGCAATGACAAAAAGTATTTCTAATCAGTAGCCTGCACATAAACAAGCAACTCTTCCATGTGAATATGTGATCATCTGGCATCTTTGGATTCAAGACCTGTACAGAATTCTGTAGTAGTTCTATTAAGAAGATATTTTCTCCAAATGAATGATACCACCAAAATTCCCATGGACTGTTCTTTTCACAAACCCAATCCTTTATTAGGAATCATGGCAAGAGGTTAGATTTCATGCTTTGTGTTTTCTCTCTTCGGATTCATGTATAGATTCCGAAAGGCCATGTAGGGTAAATATTGTAGGATTCAGGGAGCCATGACATCCTTTTTTTATATAATCAGGAGCCATGACATCCTTTTTTATATAATCAGGAGCCAGGACACCCTAATCCTACATTTTAGTTTAGAATCGAATGCGATGATCAAACTTGTTAATGGCGTGACAAATTACGGTTTATATAAGGTTAAATACCTTTATGGGTTATGACTGTTGTTTCTTAGTTTATGTGTTGCCACCTTACTAGAGACTGCAGAGGAGCGGAGAAATTGGGTCGGTTAGTGCTTATGATGACTGCCAGTAAGTAAAAACCCACTGCACCATACGCCACAACAACTTTGCCATACACAAACAGCCTTGCCAGCAAAAGGATCTTACAGGGGCAACGTCCACTGCTCGACAAAATCAGTGCAACGATCTATCTCCTACGCAGGACAAACTGTACAGGGCCCAGTTAGAGATTCAAGCTTCTACTGTTTTTTTCACATCATTCATGTACCGGAACGACAAGGCGGCCCCGAAGTTCCTCCGCTCCTCTGTGAAGTCATCGTCCGAGTCATCGCTGGAGCTGGAATCTGTGCAGGTTGTTGACATAGGGGAGTCGTTGATGCCTTTGGCTATACAGTCCTTGGTTGCGAGCATCTTGACCTGCCCAGCGTGGGATATCTCCACGACAACCTTGCCGTCATCCTCCTGTGGAAGAGGCTGCTTCCAGGGCTCACCGTCGATTCTCATGTAGGCATGGTCAGTTGCACCCCGGTGAAATTTGAATCGGACACGATGGGCCTGGGAAGGAATGGGATTTCAGTATCCATCAAGTAGTTTAATTTAAACTGAACACGTAAACACTCGACTGATGACAAGTCCATAGCTTTACATTTTAGGACCGAGGTATATATAAAAGAAGTATTTTTTTTATTTACCTGAGCAAGACGAGTGCCGTGGCCTTTCGGAGATAACAATACAAGGCCATGCCAAGCATCTTTGAAACCCACAATCTCCAGAAGGCCATCATCCACAAGTGGAGGCAGTACCAAGTCTCTCTGCAATAGTATAATTTAAGATTTTAGGTATTATTAAGAGAGAGATGTTTAAAGTGCAATAGCAGCACAAATTGTTGGTATACTAGGAATGATGTTAACATCATGTCTTATACTTACTTTTCTTTGCTTCCTCTTACTTGGTGTTCCCCAGGGATTCAGTCCACCAGAAAAGCTGGGTAAATTGAGACAGACAATGGACCGGATACTGCATTTGCATAAAAACTTGTTCAGAACATTACGAAGTAGTCCCATATTTTGAAGAAGAATTCTGACATCATATCGTTAAGAGCAATCAACTCATCCATTTCCAAATATTTGGCGCTGCTTTTGACTTTTGCGCAATCTTTCAAGTTAAACGTTGACACCTGTTTTGTATTAATGCATTTATGGAATGTCATGGAAGTGAATGGTAAAACAACATTTAAAAAAAATGTATTTTAACATAATCAAAGTAAATACTTGGGAAAATACGATTAGTCAAAGTTTTCTAGGTTTGACTGTTCAAAACAAGGCGAGTATTTAGAAACGTGGTAATAAATTAGGGAAGATTCTACAAGAGATATAAGTAGAATTCAAGTATGATGTGTCAACCTTGTTAGTGAAATCCTCCAGCCTATTAAGGTTGATAGCATTTTTATGCATAGGCAATGCATGTTTCTAGCAATATATATTGCTAAAAAATAGACTAAGAACATATAAAATGTAAATGTTTCCGTTCTTTTCTTGGGAAATACTTCAAAGAACAAATATATGGATTGAGCATAGCCAAATCACGACCCAGAAAACTTGTAATCAAGAAGCAATTAATGAGGTTGATTAGTAATTAACTATGCCCTAGGTGTGTGGTTAAGTGGAACATCCAAGTACATTGTGAGCTGTTGACGAGAGATTTTATGGTTTAGATCAAGAGTATCCGCAACTTTTGCAAGAAGCATAGACAAGTGGCCTCGTTTATGTTGCACCTTTTTTTGACAGAAACAGTTGTGCTATAACTGAAACTTCAAAGTTCCATCCATGATCAAAGATGAGAACATACTCTCCTAAACACTGACATGGGCACACAATTTCAATACCGAAAAAGGGAAGCACATTAGAATTACCTCTGTGGAATTTCCAAGGTTTCCCATTTTCCAGATTTCTTCATTATCTTTACCTTTGCAAGGTGAGCAATATTCCTGTTATCCATTGGAAGGCATCCAAGAATGATGTGAGCCGAATGCAATGTCATTAAGAAACCTTGACTATTAGCCAAATGGAATATTAATAAGAAACCTTGACTATTTGTTCAAATGTAGAAGTATTGAGTTTGTGACGAACATTTAAAAAAAATCCTATACCCTAGTTAGTGCCAAACAAGTAATTACCGTGACATTGGATGGCTTAAAGAGGCACAGAACCATCCTTGTGTGCATGCCAGCTTCAAATACTGTTTCTGCACAACAGATCCAAAAGAGGTTGGATTCAAGAGAGAAACTAAAAGCAAGCAATGAATGCATAAATAAAATGAAAGAAATTGCACAGATGCTTAGTTGACCTGATTAGACAACTGATTCTTGAATTTCTCTGGGTGCAATTTCCTCTGAGAATGAAATGCATAAGACACTTGTGCATCCATTCCTGTGACAGTATGAAAGTTTCTTTCAGCTTTCGGCAATCTTCTAAAAAAAGAACGATCCTCCTCATCGATTTCCTTTAAAGAAACCGGTACAGAACAAGATTCTTACAGGAATTAAGCAAATAAGAAAGGCAAAAGCAGTTCAATTTGATGCTACTTATTATGCAAAAAGCAGCCAAAAGCATGATCCCTCAAGGGTCTACAGAAAACAGCAAGTAAACATAAGCCTTTGGCTATTTAGCTAAACAAACTTTTGTTCTTCTCTTTCTGCTCAATTTCGTAAAAGAACAAGAATCAATTAAAAAATCAATCACCAACATATAAAATACACTTAGAAAAAGAAAACTCACCCATACTGAAATAATTCCAAAACCCTCCACGATATGTGTAAGAATATTCCTGGAACAAATTAAAAAAAATAAGGTTATGCACATACTATGGGACTCACATGATTTATAAGGTTCATTTTCTCTTCTTCAATAGTTGACATTCCCAATTCTATTTACGGATGGGGAAACATATAGAGCAAGTAAACTGAGGTTTTTTAACATCCGCAAAAGAAACATTGTAACTAAGTCACATCTATGGATTTAAAATGTATAGATTATTTTGAAAACCTACCGACTATTATAGAAAAGTATCAGATCGCAAGCAAGAAGTTGTACTTTCAGCAGGAACGCTCTGGTCATCTTTGTTAGATAGCAACTATTTCAGATATTTGTCTAAACTATCACGCCCACACAACAAATATGTATAATGAAGGTTATGATGGTGTTTTTTTCCGAAAATACATAACAGCCTACCAGAAAACAAACTCATTTGAAAAGAAGAACACAACAACTAAGTTAACACAAAAATATGAATAGGTGAGTTATACATAAAACTAATCCACATAAACAGTAGTTACCATATCTTCTGGATCTGTCTTTGGCACACGGTGAAATGCATGCAGAGAATGCGGCAAATCAGAAGGAGCAATTGGATCGCAAGGAGAACGTTTTGGGCATTTCATTCTCATGACAGTATGCCAGCTGAAACAGTGTAGTAATAACAATGTTAGATAACATCCAGATGAAGATCACATACAGAAGTATCGTGAAAACTGTAGAAAAGAAACCGACCTATCAATGTTTATCTCTCTTGCTTCTTTTACCAACTTTAGGAAGGATATGACAGACTCACGATCTGTGCCAGGATTTCTCTTGCCCTGCAAATCAATTTCGCGCTACTATTGAATTGACAGCACATCATTTAAAGTATTGTACCGTATAGCAACTAACACATATAGATGACATCACAAAATGCAAGTTAACGAGGAGTGCCTTAATGCCCACCAGAAGAAAGATTGTTTATCTAAGTTGAAAATGGAAAATGCCACGGATCTATGGCACTAACATCAACTACTTAAGTTGAAGATGACAACACACTTTTTTTTTACCAAAGATGGTAAATTTCGTTTACGCACAGCAAGTATAACACGCTGCGGTAGTATAAGAAGATCTATCAGGAACAAGATTGTTTCAGTTAACTACTTCCGATGTACATACCCATCCAAAAGAATATGGCAGGTTATTTCCAGTTCCCAGGGGAACTGTAGCAACGGGAGGTGGATGAACTAGCTTGAGATCAGATACAACTCCAAGCAACCAACCGGCTGTTCCATCGCCTCCAGCAACCTAATTAAATTTCCATGATAATAATATGTAAGTTCAGCCTGTTCAAACAACGAACACGAAAATATGATGGTCAAAACATTAGCAGGATATTTGGAGAGCAATGTCTATCTGCACTCACTATTAGCCTCAACCTCCTATGGATTTCAGAAGCAAGAGTATCCCCATCACGCTTGAGCCTTTCCACGTTGTTGTAGAGTTTGTGTAAGACTTTGTCTGGAGTTTCATCAAGTAGATCAAACACCTGCAATTCAGAAATTTAGAACTTGCCCAAAATCAATATATTTATCTCTGGCGGTAAAAATGCATGGGTACTGTAATAATGAATAAGTACATCTTGTAAACTTGAAAATATGTACCTGAGCATGATTGAGAAGCTTGCGGTATGTGATAAGTAAATTATGTCCAAGTTGGCCACCACTTCGGGTGTTGATGAAAACAATCACTGGACAGCTGGGTATGTGAGAAACTTGCTCCACCGAGGACTCTGGCATGAAAATATAGGTCGGAATGTAGAATTCTTTCAGCATGTTATTTTTCTCGAAACTGTTCTCCATTTGAGCTTGCTACCTGCAATGTTAATGCATCATCATTACAAGGGTATATAGGACCACGCATCATTTGCATGGCAATGTAATAACTAGCCCCCTGCCCCACTTGTGGTTGTGCGGGTCAAATTTTATAAGTAACTTTCAGATTTAAATTGGGCATATATTTTGCTGAAACAGCCGCTGCACTGCGTTCATTTGCTCGGCACAACTAAAAATGAACTTTAAATATCACGGGTGCACTTCTGTCTTGGTAAGGTCATGCACGCACACCCATTGTATTCAAATAAATGGTTTGAAGGTGATAATTTCATATAACTACTGTATGATGACAGAGATTCGGCAAAACTTGTGTAGTTTCAGCTGGTTGGATGTCGCTTATATCAGGTAAGCACTTCAATTTCGATATGATAAGGACATGGCCGTTCCAGTGAAGGAGATAGACGAGGGGTCACTGTCATCCTTGGAACGAATCATTGCAGTGTTCATTACGTATCAATTAATGTCACCGTACAATTGACGATCTGGAATAATCGAAGCAAACGAGCCATCAATGGTCCCAAATCATCATTCGTATACTGCCTAAATGGAAAACTGTAAAACTGACGCAAGTTTCACGCGGCGATTTGAAGTTACAAAACAGAGTGGTGCTAAATATTAGTAGTAAATTTGGACAGTAAAAACAAATCAAAGATCTCGATACGTTGAAAAACTGTGAAGATCCATAGTTAAAGCAGTATAACCCATGATTCAATCCCTATCGTGTCAGCAAACAAAGAAACCTATAAACTGAAGGGATGTATAATTTGCCTGAACCGTCTCAAAACTGGGATTTGTGTGTGTTATCAGTGTCATGCAAATGTAATTGGGGGGGGGGGGGGGGGGGGGGGGGGGGGGGCGGGGCGGTGAGCCCCTTATAATTCGAAAGGGGAAAAGGAACAAAACTGGAAGCACGGAGGACACGTTGGAGCTGCAAATCGAATTCAGTGACGTATCATGGACAGAAGAAACAAGAAACGCTGGTTGTTAGCAAGGGAAAAAAATAGCGTGCTACGACAAAATAGCGCAACCCTCCTTAAAATCCGCTATAGCGATGGTGCACTAATTTCATTTAGCAAGACATTGCTCATGCTAATTAAATCAGTGGATACGGAAATACTACGTAATAACCAAGCAACAGAACGCATGCAGATGAAGGAATAGCGCTGCATTCCGATTCTGGTACTAATAACAAGGCATTAAAAGACCCTTTCGAAAAAAAGAGAGGCGCGTTTACCCGGCCGAATCCTGGGAACCCCGAAATTCCCGCTTGGTATCATACCAGGAAAGCAAACCGAGCAAGCAAATTCCACATGAACACAACGACGCAAGATCAATTAATAACCGGAGGAGCCTCTATCACTCTGTCTCTCACCTGCGCGAAGAAGGCGAATCGCTTGAAGGAGTTGCAGTGGACGGCACCAAAAGAAAGAAGGGATGTGCTGGGCGTGGCGGTGTGGAATGAACGTCGGATGCCACCAGGAGCGTCGGCCGGAGGAGGAATATATGATTCCTCCCCTCCCCTGCCCTCGCCTCCCCTGCCCTCCCAGCAGCGAGGAGGAGGAGCGGCGGTGCGGCGAGCTCCCGAGGAGGGAGGGTGGAAGGAAGGGGGGGAATTGATTTGGTTGAAATTGGGATTCCGCGGGGGGCTGGGCGCGTGTTATAAAGCGGCACGAGAGGGGCCCCGACGCGTGGCTTCTATTTACGGGACCCCCGCCGCGGGCGGGTCCAGCCAAAGGGGTGGGGTGGGGCCAAATCAAAGGGAAGCTAGTCGGTAGCTCCCGGCCTCATCAGGCAGGCTCAGTCCCACGGTCACGGTGACACAACACAACACGCTCGGTCGCCTCTACGCGTGTTGCAGTTCCATGCGTGCCTGCCTGCCTGGCCCAATGGGAGTTGGTTTGGTACTTTCGTCGGGGGCGGGGGTGGGTGATTCGTGGATGGAATCTCTCTTTCTCTTTCTCTTTCTCTGCCTGCCCATCTCATCTTATCTGGTGGATTTGTTTGTTTGAGCTCTGATGGTGGTGCCCATGGCGTCTTCCCGGGGAAGCCGTGGCCGGAGCTGGAAGGGATCCCGTTCCCGTTCCGTGTGGGGGGAGGAAAGGGAATCCCGCTCCCGTCCAGCGGCGGGCAGCGGTCTCGCGCGGCCGCTCCGATTCTTGAGGGGAGGGGCTGCGGTCCGGCACGGGCACGCGCGGCCGTGTGCACGCTCCCTGGGTCCTCGTGCTTTTCCTCTGCGAGCGGCCGGCGGCGGCGGCGTGGTGGGTGCGTCGTTGATCGGGCCGGCCAGGTCAGAGCAGCGGGGCAATGTCGCATGCCTCGCCCAGGGCATCAGAATCTTGGCATGGCAGCCTAGCAGGTCTTTGCCGGCAGCTCCAGCTCCGCCACCACGTGATCAGTCAGGATCCTATCTATATTCTCTCCACATACGCCGCCGGTAGCTCCATTCCACCACGTGACCAGGGTGAGGTGAGGTGAGGGTCCTGTATTCAGCCCGCTGGCTGCTGCGTGCGGGTCTGTGGTTGACGTTCAACATTCTTGCCCATCCGGGCGTATGGTGGGTATTCTTCGACGTCTCAACATTCCAAGGGTGCGCTCTCGGTTTCCCTCCAAAAAAAGCTAGCCCGCGCGCACCGCACCAAACTTGCATGCTCAAAACCCGGTCCAGATTCGAGAAGCTTCCGTGTCCTGCTAAGTCGAAATGACGAATATCAGACCTGTAAAAGATGAGCATTAGGAAACTGTCACCGCGCAGGCTGCTATCCATCTTATTGTGAAATGAAATCGCAAGGGAGAAAGGAGCAGCTCGGAGCAGCGCATCGGTCCGGAAAAGAAACCTCAGGGAACATGCAGCGACGACGTGACGACGCTTGGGTCCAGGAAGAAAGGACCTGAGCGCCGACGAGCGACCGACCGACGTCTAATCGCGGGGGCGAACTTTGGGCGCTTTCGACGTCGGGCAGTTGCATCGGCGCATCACACCACACCACCGGACAGAGATCACACTGCAACTACTCAAACACCATCCAACGGATAGCAGCCATCCAAAGTACAAGCACCCCACACTTGATGCACGGTCCATCCAGAGCACAGCCGAAACAAAAATCAGTTTTTCAAAGTCATTAGGAAATACAAATACTACTGCAGCATTTTTCAGTCAATTAACACTACGAACAGTTAGTTAAGAATACAAAAAAGCTTTTTTTTCAGCCTGTTTGCGTTATACAAATAGCATTGTGTACTGAATACAAGTGATCAGCATTTTTCAGTCAACTAGGGCATATCCAATATGGACTCTTAAATCGCCCGCATCCGTCCTGACAACACAATTCAAACTTGTTTTGCCATCCAACACAGTACCACATCCATCCGTCGACTGGTCACACCGCAACACCTGTCTACAGTGCATGTCTACAGGAACCGAAGAACAACGCATCTCTACGATGCATGTCTACAATACTTTCTCTTTACAGTAGAAGATCTGGGCTGTTTGCCGGCAACTACGGCTCAGGCTCCACAGATCAGCACATTTCTAACCGATCCCTTATCCGGTCGTAAGGGAGTAAATTTGAGTTTTTTATCCTCTAAACCGCACCTAGCCGATCCCTTATAACACTTACGGCCGCCTTTCATGGAAAGCTTGCTACGCGCTGAAGTGGCAGAATGAGAGAGCAATGTGAGCCGAAGTTCACGCAAAGTGAAAAGTTCAGCGCCAATCAACTGGCTCCCCCTCCGCGCGTAGATGTTTTCCGTGGGCAGGCCGTCCGTAAGTGTAGCATCGTTGGTAAAATATTTACTCTGTCCCTATTCATCTCCTTATATTTACTCCGGCTCACGGTGGCTGAGTAAAAGTTTGCCCCGCCGCCGGCACGTCCCTCGCCCCCTCTCCTCCCGATGGCCGGACACGGTGGCCGCCGGTCCCCTCCGTCGATCCGCAGCGCGGATCCGCGCTGCCACGTCTGCAGCTGCTTCCTCGAGCCACCGCCGCTCGGGCGATCCACCCGTCGCTGCGCCCCTCCTCCGATTTGAGGATTTGCCGGATCTCCCTCTGCCGCGGCGACCGACGAAGACCTTCCTCGGCATCCAACAACGGTCGTGGACATGGGTGGCGGAAATCACCGACCGCGAGACCCACAAGCGGAAATGGGTCGGCTCGTTCCACACGGCCGAGCTCGCGGCCATGGAATACGACCGGTGGCAGGTACAGTTCCACTCCCGCGAGGTGAGGCTCAACTTCCCCTTTGACATGGCTTCTGTCCACCTCGTCCCGCCAGAGCGGGGGTGGTGAGCACTCGGATGGAGTGGGAGGACCGGGAGGCGAGGAAGCGCCTCGAGACCGAGGCCGCCGCCGAGGCCTACATGGATAAGCTCCGTCGGCAGTACCCGGAGCTCGTGGAGGCGGAGCGGGCGATATTCGCCGTCATTGACGGTGAAGTTATCGTCATCTCCAACGACGAGGGCGGCGAGGAGGACATCGACGTTGAGGACTGGCGGAGCATCTTCCCCAACGATGACGGCACCGGCCCGGACCCAGCTCACACCGAGGTGGCCTCACCTGAAAGGACTGGCTCGACCTCCACCGCGGCTGAATTTAGTTTAAATTTAGTTCTAGTCTAATTTATGTTTAATGTTCGGTTGCGAGGACTTTATATGTTCAACTTTATGTTTAAATGCATCAACTTTCGGCTAAATTCGGTGCAAATTTAGGTTTTTCTTTGCGGATTGTGCAAATTTAGTTTTACTTCGCTAATTTTAAGGGATCAGCTAGTTCCGACGAAATTTTAGTGGCTTTTAGAGCAACTCCAATGGGGCGACCCATTTCGTCCGCCGCCGTCCATTTGGGTCGGCGCGGACACAAAAGGCGGCCCAACGCGCCGACCCAAACGGACGCGCGTTCGCTTGGCGTCCGCATGCTGACCCATTCCCGGTCCATTTTTGAGTCGGATTTGCATCGGCGCGGACACGAGACGGACGTGCGCGCGCCTACTCCTCCCCCCGGGCCCGCCGGTCGGTGGCAGGCACCACCATTTCCCCCCCGGTTTCCCCAAAACCCTCCCGCCCCCGCACGCGCTCCCGCCCCACACCCGCCATGGACGACGAACTCGACCTTGACGCCGCCGCCGGCCTCGCCTCCCTCGCCTCGTCCGGCATGACGACTGCCCCCTGCGGCATAGGCAAGCCTCGTGCCCCGCGCAAGACCACCGTCGCGCCCAAGCCAAAGAAGGCGCTGACGCCCGAACAACGGGCAAGGGGGTCGGCCAAGAGGAAGGGCCGGAGGCACGCCACGTGAAGGAAATATGTCCTAGAGGCAATAATAAAGTTGTTATTTATATTTCCTTATATCATGATAGACGTTTATTATTCATGCTAGAATTGTATTAACCGGAAACTTAGTACATGTGTGAATACATAGACAAACAGAGTGTCCCTAGTATGCCTCTACTAGACTAGCTCGTTAATCAAAGATGGTTAATTTTCCTAGCCATAGACATGAGTTGTCATTTGATGAACGGGATCACATCATTAGAGAATGATGTGATGGACAAGACCCATCCGTTAGCTTAGCTCTATGATCGTTTAGTTTATTGCTATTGCTTTCTTCATGACTTATACATGTTTCTATGACTATGAGATTATGCAACTCCTGAATATCGGAGGAACACTTAGTGTGCTATCAAACGTCACAACGTAACTGGGTGATTATAAAGATGCTCTACAGGTGTCTCCGATGGTGTTTGTTGAGTTGGCATAGATCGAGATTAGGATTTGTCACTCCGATTGTCGGAGAGGTATCTCTGGGCCCTCTCGGTAATGCACATCACTATAAGCCTTGCAAGCAATGTGACTAATGAGTTAGTTGTGGGATGATGCACTATGGAACGAGTAAAGAGACTTGCCGGTAACAAGATTGAACTAGGTATGATGATACCGACGATCGAATCTCGGGCAAGTAACATACCGATGACAAAGGGAACAACGTATGTTGTTATGCGGTTTGACCGATAACGATCTTCATAGAATATGTAGGAGCCAATATGAGCATCCAGGTTCCGCTCTTGGTTATTGACCGGAGATGTGTCCCGGTCATGTCTACATAGTTCACGAACCCGTAGGGTCCGCACGCTTAACGTTCGATGACGATTCGTATTATGCGTTTATGTGATTTGATGTACCGAAGGTTGTTCGGAGTCCCGGATGTGATCACGAACATGACGAGGAGTCTCGAAATGGTCGAGACATAAAGATTGATATATTGGACCATGTTATTCGGACATCGGAAGTGTTCAGGATAGTTTCGGATAAAACTGGAGTGCGGGAGGCTTACCGGAACCCCCCGGGAAGTTAGTGGGCCACCATGGGCCTTAGAGGAGAGAGGGCCGGCCAGGAGGTGGCGCGCGCCCCCCTCCTTCCTTCTCTCCCCTTCCTCCTTCCTTCCCCTCCTTGTTGGACTAGGAAAGGGGGAACCTACTCCTAGTAGGAGTAGGATTCCCCCCCTTGGGCGCGCCCCTTGTGGCCGGCCGGCCCCCTCCTACCCTCCTTTATATAGGGGGGAGGGGGCACCCCATAGACACACAAGTTGATCTCTTAGCCATGTGCGGTGCCCCCCTCCACAGTTTTCAACCTCGGTCATATTGTCGTAGTGCTTAGGCGAAGCCCTGCGTCGGTAACTTCATCATCACTATCACCACGCCGTCGTGCTGAGGAAACTCTCCCTCGGTCTCAGCTGGATCTAGAGTTAGAGGGACGTCACCAAGCTGAACGTGTGCAGATCACGAAGGTATGCGTAGATGTTATATGCATGAGTAGAACACAAAGAGTTGTGGGCGATAATAGTCATACTGCTTACCAGCATGTCATACTTTGATTCAACGGTATTGTTGGATGAAGCAGCCCAGACCGACATTACATGACCGCGTTCATGAGACTGGTTCTACCGCCGTGCTTTGCACACAGGTGGCTAGTGGGTGTCTGTTTCTCTAGCTTTAGTTGAATCAAGTGTGACTACGCCCGGTCCTTGTTGAAGGTTAAAACAGCACACTTGACGAAAAATCATTCTGGTTTTGATGCGTAGGTAAGAACGGTTCTTGCTAAGCCCGTAGTAGCCACGTAAAATTTGCAACAACAAAGTAGATGACGTCTAACTTGTTTTTGCAGGGCTTGCTGTGGTGTGATATGGTCAAGACGTGATGATATATAAATTGTTGTATGAGATGATCATGTTTTGTAACAGTTATCGGCAACTGGCATGAGCCAAATGGTTGTCTCTTTATTGTATGAAATGCAATCGCCATGTAATTGCTTTACTTTATTACTAAGCGGTAGCGATAGTCGTAGAAGCAATAGTTGGCGAGACGACAACGATGCTTCGATGGAGATCAAGGTGTCAAGCCGGTGACGATGGTGATCATGAAGGTGCTTTGGAGATGGAGATCAAAGGCACAAGATGATGATGGCCATATCATATCACTTATATTGATTGCATTTGATGTTTATCCTTTATGCATCTTATTTTGCTTAGTACGGCGGTAGCATTATAAGATGATCTCTCACTAAATTTTAAGGTATAAGTGTTCTTCCTGAGTATGCACCGTTGCTACAGTTCGTCGTGCCGAGACACCACGTGATGATCGGGTGTGATAAGCTCTACGTTCACATACAACGGGTGCAAGCCAGTTTTGCACACGCAGAATACTCGGGTTAAACTTGACGAGCCTAGCATATGCAGATATGGCCTCGAAACACTGAGATCGAAAGGTCGAGCGTGAATCATATAGTAGATATGATCAACATAGTGATGTTCACCATTGAAAACTACTCCATCTTGTTGGGGAACGTAGTAATTTCAAAAAAATTCCTACGCACACGCAAGATCATGGTGATGCATAGCAACGAGAGGGGAGAGTGTTGTCCACGTACCCTCGTAGACCGAAAGCGGAAGCGTTATCACAACGCGGTTGATGTAGTCGTACGTCTTCACGATCCGACCGATCAAGTACCGAACGCACGGCACCTTCGAGTTCTACACACGTTCAGCTCGATGACGTCCCTCGAACTCCGATCCAGCCGAGTGTTGAGGGAGAGTTTCGTCAGCACGACGGCGTGGTGACGATGATGATGTTCCACCGACGCAGGGCTTCGCCTAAGCTCCGCAACGGTATTATCGAGGTGTAATATGGTGGAGGGGGGCACCGCACACGGCTAAGAGATCTCAAGGATCAATTGTTGTGTCTCTGGGGTGCCCCCCTGCCCCCGTATATAAAGGAGCAAGGGAGGAGGAGGCCGGCCCTAGGAGGGGGCGCACCAAGTGTGGAGTCCTACTAGGACTCCCTAGTCCTAGTAGGATTCCACCTCCCATATGGAATAGGAAAAGAGGAAGGGAAAAAGAGAAGGAAGGAAGGGGGCGCCCCCCTTCCCTAGTCCAATTCGGACCAGACCAAGGGGAGGGGTGCGGCCACCCTTGAGGCCCTTTTTCTTCTTTCCCGTATGGCCCAATAAGGCCCAATACGTATTCCCGTAACTCTCCGGTACTCCGAAAAATACCCGAATCACTCGAAACCTTTCCAAAGTCCGAATATAGTCGTCCAATATATCGATCTTTACGTCTCGACCATTTTGAGACTCCTCGTCATGTCCCCGATCTCATACGCGACTCCGAACTCCTTCGGTACATCAACATACATAAACTCATAATAAAACTGTCATCGTAACTTTAAGCGTGCGGACCCTACGGGTTCGAGAACTATGTAGACATGACCGAGACACGTCTCCGGTCAATAACCAATAGCGGGACCTGGATGCCCATATTGGCTCCCACATATTCTACGAAGATCTTTATCGGTCAGACCGCATAACAACATACGTTGTTCCCTTTGTCATCAGTATGTTACTTGCCCGAGATTCGATCGTCGGTATCTCGATACCTAGTTCAATCTCGTTACCGGCAAGTCTCTTTACTCGTTCCGTAACACATCATCCTGCAACTAACTTATTAGTCACAATGCTTGCAAGGCTTATAGTGATGTGCATTACTGAGTGGGCCTAGAGATACCTCTCCGACAATCGGAGTGACAAATCCTAATCTCAAAATACGCCAACCCAACAAGTACCTTTGGAGACACCTGTAGAGCACCTTTATAATCACCCATTTACGTTGTGACGTTTGGTAGCACACAAAGTGTTCCTCCGGTAAACGGGAGTTGCATAATCTCATAGTCAGAGGAACATGTATAAGTCATGAAGAAAGCAATAGCAACATACTAAACGATCGAGTGCTAAGCTAACGGAATGGGTCAAGTCAATCACGTCATTCTCCTAATGAGGTGATCTCGTTAATCAAATGACAACTTATGTCTATGGCTAGGAAACATAACCATCTTTGATTAACGAGCTAGTCAAGTAGAGGCATACTAGTGACACTCTGTTTGTCTATGTATTCACACATGTATTATGTTTCCGGTTAATACAATTCTAGCATGAATAATAAACATTTATCATGATATAAGGAAATAAATAATACTTTATTATTGCCTCTAGGGCATATTTCCTTCAGTCTCCCACTTGCACTAGAGTCAATAATCTAGTTCACATCGCCATGTGATTTAACATCAATAATTCACATCACCATGTGATTAACACCCATAGTTCACATCTCTATGTGACCAACACTCAAAGGGTTTACTAGAGTCAATAATCTAGTTCACATCGCTTATGTGATTAACACCCAAAGAGTACTAAGGTGTGATCATGTTTTGATTATGAGATAATTTTAGTCAACGGGTCTGTCACATTCAGATCCGTAAGTATTTTGCAAATTTCTATGTCTACAATGCTCTGCACGGAGCTACTCTAGCTAATTGCTCACACTTTCAATATATATCTAGACCGAGACTTAGAGTCATCTATATTTAGTGTCAAAACTTGCATCGACGTAACCCTTTACGACGAACCTTTTGTCACTTCCATAATCGAGAAACGTATCCTTATTCCACTAAGGATAATTTTGACCGCTGTCCAGTGATCTACTCCTAGATCACTATTGTACTCCCTTGCCAAAATTAGTGTAGGGTATACAATAGATCTGGTACACAGCATGGCATACTTTATAGAACCTATGGCCAAGGCATAGGGAATGACTTTCATTCTCTTTCTATCTTCTGCCGTGGTCGGGCTTTGAGTCTTACTCAATTTCACACCTTGTAACACAGGCAAGAACTCTTTCTTTGACTGTTCTATTTTGAACTACTTCAAAATCTTGTTAAGGTATGTACTCATTGAAAAAACTTATCAAGCATCTTGATCTATCTCTATAGATCTTGATGCTCAATATGTAAGCTGCTTCACCGAGGTCTTTCTTTGAAAAACTTCTTTCAAACGCTCCTTTATGCTTTGCAGAATAATTCTACATTATTTCCGATCAACAATATGTCATTCACATATACTTATCAGAAATGCTGTAGTGCTCCCACTCACTTTCTTGTAAATACAGGCTTCACCGCAAGTCTGTATAACACTATATTCTTTGATCAACTTATCAAAGTGTATATTCCAACTCCGAGATGCTTGCACCAGTCCATAGATGGATCGCTGGAGCTTGCATATTTTGTTAGCACCTTTAGGATTGACAAAACCTTCTGGCTGTATCATATACAACTCTTCTTTAATAAATCCATCAAGGAATGCAGTTTTGTTTATCCCTTTGCCAGATTTCATAAAATGCGGCAATTGCTAACATGATTCGGACAGACTTAAGCATAGATACGAGTGAGAAACTCTCATCGTAGTCAACACTTTGAACTTGTCGAAAACCTTTTTTCGACAATTCTAGCTTTGTAGATAGTAACACTACTATCAGCGTCCGTCTTCCTCTTAAAAATCCATTTATTCTCAATTGCTTGCCGATCATCGGGCAAGTCAACCAAAGTCCACACTTTGTTCTCATACATGGATCTCATCTCAGATTTCATGGCCTCAAGCCATTTTGCGGAATCTGGGCTCACCATCGCTTCTTCATAGTTCGTAGGTTCGTCATGGTCTAGTAACATAACCTCCAGAACAGGATTACCGTACCACTCTGGTGCGGATCTTACTCTGGTTTACCTACGAGGTTTGGTAGTAACTTGATCTGAAGTTACATGATCATCATCATTAACTTCCTCACTAATTGGTGTAGAAGTCACAGGAACAGATTTCTGTGATCCAATAAGGGAGCAGGTACAGTTACCTCATCAAGTTCTACTTTCCTCCCACTCATATCTTTCGAGAGAAACTCCTTCTCTAGAAAGGATCCATACTTAGCAACAAATGTCTTGCCTTCGGATCTGTGATAGAAGGTGTACCCAACTGTCTCCTTTGGGTATCCTATGAAGACACATTTCTCCGATTTGGGTTTGAGCTTATCAGGATGAATTTTTTTCACATAAGCATCGCAACCCCAAAATTTTAAGAAACGACAACTTTGGTTTCTTGCCAAACCACAGTTCATAAGGCGTCGTCTCAACGGATTTTGATGGTGCCCTATTTAACGTGAATGTAGCTGTCTCTAATGCATAACCCCAAAACGATAGTGGTAAATTGGTAAGAGACATCATAGATTGCACTATATCCAATAAAGTACGGTTATGACGTTCGGACACACCATTACACTGTGGTGTTCCAGGTGGCGTGAGTAGTGAAACTATTTCACATTGTTTTAACTGAAGGCCAAACTCGTAACTCAAATATTTTACCTCTGCGATCATATCGTAGAAACTTTTATTTTCTTGTTACGATGATTCTCCACTTCACTATGAAATTCTTTGAACTTTTCAAATGTTTCAGACTTTGTGTTTCATCAAGTAGATATACCCATATCTGCTCAAATCATCTGTGAAGGTCAGAAAATAATGATACCTGCTACGAGCCTCAATATTCATCGAACCACATACATCTGTATGTATGATTTCCAACAAATCTGTTGCTCTCTCCATAGTTCCGGAGAACGGCGTTTTAGTCATCTTGCCCATGAGGCACGGTTCGCAAGCATCAAGTGATTCATAATCAAGTGATTCCAAAATCCCATCAGTATGGAGTTTCTTCATGCGCTTTACACCAATATGACCTAAACGGCAGTACCACAAATAAGTTGCACTATCATTATTAACTTTGCATCTTTTGGCTTCAATATTATGAATATGTGTATCACTACGATCGAGATCCAACAAACCATTTTTCGTTGGTGTGTATGACCATAAAGGTTTTATTCATGTAAATAGAACAACAATTGTTCTCTAACTTAAATGAATAACCGTATTGCAATAAACATGATCAAATCATATTCATGCTCAACGCAAACACCAAATAACACTTATTTAGTTTCAACACTAATCCCGAAAGTACCGGGAGTGTGCGATGATGATCATATCAATCTTGGAACTACTTCCAACACACATCGTCACCTCGCCTTTTACTAGTCTCTGTTTATTCTGCAACTCCCGTTTTCGAGTTACTACTCTTTAACAACTGAACCAGTATCAATTACCGAGGGGTTGCTATAAACACTAGTAAAGTACACATCAATAATCTGTATATCAAATATACCTTTGTTCACTTTTACTAGTCTCTGTTTATTCTGCAACTCCCGTTTCGAGTTACTACTCTTAGCAACTGAACCAGTATCAATTACCGAGGGGTTGCTATAAACACTAGTAAAGTACACATCTATAATCTGTATATCAAATATACCTTTGTTCACTTTGCCATCCTTCTTATCCACCAAATAGTTGGGGTAGTTCTGCTTCCAGTGACCAGTCCCTTTTGCAGTAGAAGCACTTAGTCTCAGGCTTAGGTACAGACTTGGGCTTCTTCACTTGAGTAGCAACTTGCTTGCCATTCTTTTTGAAGTTCCCCTTCTTCCCTTTGCCCTTTTCTTGGAACTAGGTTGTCTTGTTAACCATCAACACTTGATGTTTTTCTTGATTTCTACCTTCGTCGATTTCAGCATCACGAAGAGCTCGGGAATTATTTTCGTCATCCCTTGCATACTATAGTTCATCACGAAGTTCTACTAACTTGGTGATGGTGACTAGAGAATTCTGTCAATCACTATTTTATCTGGAAGATTAACTCCCACTTGATTCAAGCGATTGTAGTACCCAGACAATCTGAGCACATGCTCACTAGTTGAGCGATTCTCCTCCATCTTTTAGCTATAGAACTTGTTGGAGACTTCATATCTCTCAACTCGGGTATTTGCTTGAAATATTAACTTCTACTCCTGGAACATCTTATATGGTCCATGACGTTCAAAACGTCTTTGAAGTCCCGATTCTAAGCCGTTAAGCATGGTGCACTAAACTATCAAGTAGTCATCATATTGAGCTAGCCAAACGTTCATAACGTCTGCATCTGCTCCTGCAATAGGTCTGTCACCTAGCGGTGCATCAAGGACATAATTCTTCTGTGCAGCAATGAGGATAATCCTCAGATCACGGATCCAATCCGCATCTTTGCTACTAACATCTTTCAACATAATTTTCTCTAGGAACATATCAAAAATAAACACAGGGAAGCAAAAACGCGAGCTATTGATCTACAACATAATTTGCAAAAATACTATCAGGACTAAGTTCATGATAAATTTAAGTTCAATTAATCATATTATTTAAGAACTCCCACTTAGATAGACATCTCTCTAATCATCTAAGTGATTACGTGATCCAAAGCAACTAAACCATGTCCGATTAACACGTGAGATGGAGTAGTTTCAATGGTGAACATCACTATGTTGATCATATCTACTATATGATTCACGCTCGACCTTTCGGTCTCTGTGTTCCGAGGCCATATCTGTATATGCTAGGCTCGTCAAGTTTAACCTGAGTATTCCGCGTGTGCAACTGTTTTGCACCCGTTGTATTTGAACGTAGAGCCTATCACACTCGATTAACACGTGGTGTCTCAGCACGAAGAACTTTTGCAACGGTGCATACTCATGGAGAACACTTTTATCTTGAAATTTTAGTGAGAGATCATCTTATAATGCTACCGTCAATTAAAGCAAGATAAGATGCATAAAGGATTAACATCACATGCAATCAATATAAGTGATATGATATGGCCATCATCATCTTGTGCTTGTGATCTCCATCTCCGAAGCACCGTGCTTGTGATCTCCATCTCCGAAGCACCGTCATGATCACCATCGTCACCGGCGCGACACCTTGATCTCCATCGTAGCATCGTTGTCGTCTCGCCAACTTATTGCTTTTACGACTATCACTACCGCTTAGTGATAAAGTAAAACTATTACATGGCGATTGCATCTCATACAATAAAGCGACAACCATATGGCTCCTGCCAGTTGCCGATAACTCGGTTACAAAACATGATCATCTCATACAACACATTATATCACATCATGTCTTGACCATATCACATCACAACATGCCCTGCAAAAACAAGTTAGACGTCCTCTACTTTGTTGTTGCAAGTTTTACGTGGCTGCTACGGGCTTAGCAAGAACCGTTCTTACCTACGCATCAAAACCACAACGATAGTTTGTCAAGTTGGTGCTGTTTTAACCTTCGCAAGGACCGGGCGTAGCCACACTCGGTTCAACTAAAGTGAGAGAGACAGACACCCGCCGGTCACCTTTAAGCAACGAGTGCTTGCAACGGTGAAACCAGTCTCGCGTAAGCGTACGCGTAATGTCGGTCCGGGCCGCTTCATCTCACAATACCGCTGAACCAAAGTATGACATGCTGGTAAGCAGTATGACTTATATCGCCCACAACTCACTTGTGTTCTACTCGTGCATAGCATCAACGCATAAAACCAGGCTCGGATGCCACTGTTGGGGAACGTAGTAATTTCAAAAAAATTCCTACGCACACGCAAGATCATGGTGATGCATAGCAACGAGAGGGGAGAGTGTTGTCCACGTACCCTCGTAGACCGAAAGCGGAAGCGTGATCACAACGCGGTTGATGTAGTCGTACGTCTTCACGATCCGACCGATCAAGTACCGAACGCACGGCACCTCCGAGTTCTACACACGTTCAGCTCGATGACGTCCCTCGAACTCCGATCCAGCCGAGTGTTGAGGGAGAGTTTCGTCAGCACGACGGCGTGGTGACGATGATGATGTTCCACCGACGCAGGGCTTCGCCTAAGCTCCGCAACGGTATTATCGAGGTGTAATATGGTGGAGGGGGGCACCGCACACGGCTAAGAGATCTCAAGGATCAATTGTTGTGTCTCTGGGGTGCCCCCCTGCCCCCGTATATAAAGGAGCAAGGGAGGAGGAGGCCGGCCCTAGGAGGGGGCGCACCAAGTGTGGAGTCCTACTAGGACTCCCTAGTCCTAGTAGGATTCCACCTCCCATATGGAATAGGAAAAGAGGAAGGGAAAAAGAGAAGGAAGGAAGGGGGCGCCCCCCTTCCCTAGTCCAATTCGGACCAGACCAAGGGGAGGGGTGCGGCCACCCTTGAGGCCCTTTTTCTTCTTTCCCGTATGGCCCAATAAGGCCCAATACGTATTCCCGTAACTCTCCGGTACTCCGAGAAATACCCGAATCACTCGGAACCTTTCCGAAGTCCGAATATAGTCGTCCAATATATCAATCTTTACGTCTCGACCATTTCGAGACTCCTCGTCATGTCCCCGATCTCATCCGGGACTCTGAACTCCTTCGGTACATCAACATACATAAACTCATAATAAAACTGTCATCGTAACTTTAAGCGTGCGGACCCTACGGGTTCGAGAACTATGTAGACATGACCGAGACACGTCTCCGGTCAATAACCAATAGCGGGACCTGGATGCCCATATTGGCTCCCACATATTCTACGAAGATCTTTATCGGTCAGACTGCATAACAACATACGTTGTTCCCTTTGTCATCAGTATGTTACTTGCCCGAGATTCGATCGTCGGTATCTCGATACCTAGTTCAATCTCGTTACCGGCAAGTCTCTTAACTCGTTCCGTAACACATCATCCCGCAACTAACTTATTAGTCACAATGCTTGCAAGGCTTATAGTGATGTGCATTACCGAGTGGGCCTAGAGATACCTCTCCGACAATCGGAGTGACAAATCCTAATCTCGAAATATGCCAACCCAACAAGTACCTTTGGAGACACCTGTAGAGCACCTTTATAATCACCCATTTACGTTGTGACGTTTGGTAGCACACAAAGTGTTCCTCCGGTAAACGGGAGTTGCATAATCTCATAGTCAGAGGAACATGTATAAGTCATGAAGAAAGCAATAGCAACATACTAAACGATCGGGTGCTAAGCTAATGGAATGGGTCAAGTCAATCACGTCATTCTCCTAATGAGGTGATCTCGTTAATCAAATGACAACTTATGTCTATGGCTAGGAAACATAACCATCTTTGATTAATGAGCTAGTCAAGTAGAGGCATACTAGTGACACTCTGTTTGTCTATGTATTCACACATGTATTATGTTTCCGGTTAATACAATTCTAGCATGAATAATAAACATTTATCATGATATAAGGAAATAAATAATACTTTATTATTGCCTCTAGGGCATATTTCCTTCACATCTCACGTGATGATCGGACATGGTTTAGTTGATATGGATCACGTGATCACTTAGATGATTAGAGGGATGTCTATCTAAGTGGGAGTTCTTAAGTAATATGATTAATTGAACTTTAATTTATCATGAACTTAGTACCTGATAGTATTTTGCATGCTATGTTGTTGTAGATAAATGGCCCGTGCTACTATTTCGTTGAATTTTAATGCGTTCCTAGATAAAGCTAAGTTGAAAGATGATGGTAGCAACTACACGGACTGGGTCCGTAACTTGAGGATTATCCTCATTGCTGCACAGAAGAATTACGTCCTAGAAGCACCACTGAGTGCCAAACCCGCTGCAGGAGCAACGCCGGACATTATGAACGCCTGGCAGAGCAAAGCTGATGACTACTCGATAGTTCAGTGTGCCATGCTTTACGGCTTAGAACCGAGACTTCAGCGATGTTTTGAACATCATGGAGCATATGAGATGTTCCAGGAGTTGAAGTTAATATTTCAAGCAAATGCCCGGATTGAGAGATATGAAGTCTCCGATAAGTTCTACAGCTGCAAAATGGAGGAGAATAGTTCTGTCAGCGAGCATATACTCAGAATGTCTGGGTACCACAATCACTTGACTTGGCTGGGAGTTAATCTTCCGGTTGGTAGTGTCATTGACAGAGTTCTTCAATCACTGCCACCAAGCTACAAAAGCTTCATGATGAACTATAATATGCAAGAGATGGATAAGACAATTCCTGAGCTCTTCGTGATGCTAAAGGCTGCGGAGGTAGAAATCAAGAAGGAGCATCAAGTGTTGATGGTCAACAAGACCACTAGTTACAAGAAGAAGGGCAAAGGGAAGAAGGGGAACTTCAAGAAGAATGGCAAGCAAGTTGCTAGTCAAGTGAAGAAGCCCAAGTCTGGACCTAAGCCTGAGACTGAGTGCTTCTACTTCAAAGGGACTGGTCACTGGAAGCGGCACTGCCCCAAGTATTTGGCGGATAAGAAGGATGGCAAAGTGAAAGGTATATTTGATATACATGTTATTGATGTGTACCTTACTAATGCTCGTAGTAGCGCCTGGGTATTTGATACTGGGTCTGTTTCTCTTATTTGCAACCCGAAACAGGGGCTACGGATTAAGCGAAGATTGGCTAAGGACGAGGTGACAATGCGCGTGGGAAATGGTTCCAAATTCGATGTGATCGCCGTCGGCACGCTACCTCTACATCTACCTTTGGGATTAGTTTTAGACCTGAATAATTGTTATTTGGTGCCAGCGTTAAGGATGAACATTATATCTGGATCTTGTATGATGCGAGATGGTTATTCATTTAAATCAGAGAATAATGGTTGTTCTATTTATATGAGTAATATCTTTTATGGTCATGCACCCTTGATGAGTGGTCTATTTTTGTTAAATCCCGATAGTAGTGATACACATATTCATAGTATTGAAGCCAAAAGATATAAGTTTAATAATGATAGTGCAACTTATTTGTGGCACTGCCGTTTAGGTCATATTGGTGTAAAGCGCATGAAGAAACTCCATGCTGATGGGCTTTTGGTATCACTTGATTATGAATCACTTGATGCTTGTGAACCATGCCTCATGGGCAATATGACTAAGACTCTGTTCTCCGGAACAATGGAGCGAGCAACAGACTTGTTGGAAATAATACATACTGATGTATGCGGTCCGATGAGTGTTGATGCTCGCGGCGGGTATCGTTAGTTTGTGACCTTCACAGATGATTTGAGTAGATATGGGTATATCTACTTGATGAAACATAAGTCTGAAACATTTGAAAAGTTCAAAGAATTTCAAAGTAAAGTGGAAAATCATCGTAACAAAAAAAATAAAATTTCTACGATTTGATCGTGGAGGAGAATATTTGAGTTACAAGTTTGGTCTTCATTTGAAACATTGCGGAATAGTTTCACAACTCACGCCACCTGGAACACCACAGCGTAATGGTGTGTCCGAACGTCGTAACCGCACTTTGTTAGATATGGTGCGATCTGTGATGTCTCATACTGATTTACCGCTATCATTTTGGGGTTATGCTTTAGAGACGGCTGCGTTCACGTTAAATAGGGCACCATCTAAATCCGTTGAGACGACACCATATGAACTGTGGTTTGGCAAGAAACCCAAGTTGTCATTTCTTAAAGTTTGGGACTGCGGTGCTTATGTGAAAAAGCTTTAACCTGATAAGCTCGAACCCAAATCGGACAAATGTGTCTTCATAGGATACCCAAAGGAGACTGTTGGGTACACCTTCTATCACAGAAGGCAAGATATTCGTTGCTAAGAATGGATCCTTTCTAGAGAAGGAGTTTCTCTCGAAAGAAGTGAGTGGGAGGAAAGTAGAACTTGATGAGGTAATTGTTGGGGATATGACTATTGGGTATAACCCGCCCAGGCGGGGCCGGGTTATACCGATGGCGGTTCATCAAGAAAAGGCCCGTGAAGATGTTGAAGATGGCGGTTCAGGAAGCAGGCTTACTAAGGACCCAAAGCCCAAAGGCGGCTTGAGGCCCATAGATATAAACCGCCATATGTGTATTACTTGTATTGTAAGGCAAGCGTAGTTAGTCACCGAGATGGACACGTTGTGTATGAGCCGGCCGGGACTCCGTGAGCCGCGGGGCGTCAACCTGTGTATATAAAGGGACGACCTGGTGGTGGCTTGGGGCAGGAAACAAGAGATCGAAAGCTAGGTCAAGCGTATTCGCTCCCCGGTAATCAAAACCCAAGCAATACCACCTCAAACTGGATTAGGCCTTTACCTTCACGGCAAGGGGCCGAACCAGTATAAACTCCCTGTGTCCTTTGTCCCGTTTAACCCCTTTAAGCTAACCAAGTTGCGATGGCTCCACGAGTAAGTCCTTTTGCTAGGACATCTGCCGTGACAATTCCACGACAGTTGGCGCCTGATACGTCTCCAACGTATCTATAATTTTTAATTGCTCCATGCTATATTATCTTCTGTTTTGGACATTATTGGGCTTTATTATTCACTTTTATATTATTTTTGGGACTAACCTATTAACCAGAGGCCCAGCCCAAAATTGCTGTTTTTTGCCTATTTCAGAGTTTCGCAGAAAAAAAAATATCAAATGGAGCCAAAAACCTAATTCCACCGCCGCAACCTTCTGTACCCACGAGATCCCATCTTGGGGCCTGTTCCGGAGCTCCGCCAGAAGGGGCATCGATCACGGAGGGCTTCTACATCAACACCATAGCCTCTCCGATGAAGTGTGAGTAGTTTACCTCAGACCTTCGGGTCCATAGTTATTAGCTAGATGGCTTCTTCTCTCTTTTTGGATCTCAATACAATGTTCTCCCCCTCTCTCGTGGAGATCTATTCGATGTAATCTTCTTTTGCGGTGTGTTTGCTAAGACCGATGAATTGTGGGTTTATGATCAAGTTTATCTATGAACAATATTTGAATCTTCTGAATTCTTTTATGTATGATTGGTTATCTTTGCAAGTCTCTTCGAATTATCAGTTTGGTTTGGCCTACTAGATTGATCTTTCTTGCAACGGGGGAAGTGCTTAACTTTGGGTTCAATCTTGCGGTGTCCTTTTCCAGTGACAGTAGGGGCAGCAAGGCACGTATTGTATTGTTGCCATCGAGGATAACAAGATGGGGTTTATATCATATTGCATGAGTTTATCCCTCTACATCATGTCATCTTGCTTAAAGCGTTACTCTGTTCTTATGAACTTAATACTCTAGATGCATGCTGGATAGCGGTCGATGTGTGGAGTAATAGTAGTAGATGCAGGCAGGAGTCGGTCTACTTGTCTCGGACGTGATGCCTATATACATGATCATGCCTAGATATTCTCATAACTATGCTCAATTTTGTCAATTGCTCAACAGTAATTTGTTCACCCACCGTAAATACTTATGCTCTCGAGAGAAGCCACTAGTGAAACCTATGGCCCCCGGGTCTATTTTCCATCATATTAATCTTCCAGCACTTAGTTATTTCCGTTGCTTTTATTTTACTTTGCATCTCTATCACAAAAATACCAAAAATATTATCTTATCATATCTATCAGATCTCACTCTCGTAAGTGACCGTGTAGGGATTGACAACCCCTTATCGCGTTGGTTGCGAGCATTTATTTGTTTGTGTAGGTGCGAGGGACTCGCGTGTAGCCTCCTACTGGATTGATACCTTGGTTCTCAAAAACTGAGGGAAATACTTCCGCTACTTTGCTGCATCACCGTTTCCTCTTCAAGGGAAAACCAACACAGTGCTCAAGAGGTAGCAAGAAGGATTTCTGGCGCCGTTGCCGGGGAGGTCTACGCAAAAGTCAACATACCAAGTACCCATCACAAACCCTTATCTCCCGCATTACATTATTTGCCATTTGCCTCTCGTTTTCCTCTCCCCCACTTCACCCTTGTCGTTTTATTCGCCCTCTCTTTTCCGTTTGCCTCTTTTTGCCCGTCTCTTGTTTGCTCGTGTGTTGGATTGCTTGTTTGTCACGATGGCTCAAGATAATACCAAATTATGTGACTTTACCAATACCAACAATAATGATTTCCTTAGCACTCCGATTGCTTCTCTTACCGATACTGAATCTTGTGAAATCAATGCTGCTTTGTTGAATCTTGTCATGAAAGATCAATTCGCCGGCCTTCCTAGGGAAGATGCCGCTACTCATCTAAATAGCTTCGTTGATTTGTGTGATATGCAAAAGGAGAAAGATGTTGACAATGATATTGTTAAATTGAAGCTATTTCCTTTTTCGCTTAGAGATCGTGCTAAAGCTTGGTTTTCGTCTTTGCCTAAAAATAGTATTGATTCTTGGAATAAGTGCAAAGATGCTTTTATCTCTAAGTATTTTCCTTCCGCTAAGATTATCTCTCTTAGAAACGATATTATGAATTTTAAGCAACTTGATCATGAACATGTTGCACAAGCTTGGGAGAGGATGAAATTAATGATACGTAATTGCCCTACGCATGGTTTAAATTTGTGGATGATTATACAAAAATTTTATGCCGGATTGAATTTTGCTTCTAGAAATCTTTTACATTCGGCCGCGGGAGGCACTTTTATGGAAATCACTTTAGGAGAAGCTACTAAACTCCTAGATAATATTATGGTTAATTATTCTCAATGGCACACTGAAAGATCTACTAATAAAAAAGTGCATGCGATAGAAGAAATTAATGTTTTGAGTGGAAAGATGGATGAACTTATGAAATTATTTGCTAGTAAGAGTGTTTCTTCTGATCCTAATAATATGCCTTTGTCTACTTTGATTGAGAATAATAATGAATCTATGGATGTGAATTTTGTTGGTAGGAATAATTTTGGTAACAATGCGTATAGAGGAAACTTTAATCCTAGGCCTTATCCTAGCAATTCCTCTAATAATTATGGTAATTCCTACAACAATTCTTATGGAAAATTTAATAAGATGCCCTCTGAATTTGAGACTAGTGTTAAGGAATTTATGAATTCGCAAAAGAATTTCAATGCTTTGCTTGAAGAAAAATTGCTTAAAGTTGATGAATTGGCTAGGAACGTTGATAGAATTTCTCTTGATGTTGATTCTTTGAAACTGAGATCTATTCCTCCTAAGCATGATATCAATGAGTCTCTCAAAGCCATGAGAATTTCCATTGATGAGTGCAAAGAAAGAACCGCTAGGATGCGTGCTAAGAAAGATTGCTTTATGAAAGCGTGTTCTTCAAATTTCTATGAAAATAAAGATGAAGATCTAAAAGTAATTGATGTGTCCCCTATTAAATCTTTGTTTTGTAATATGAATCTTGATAATGATGGGACTGAATATGATCCACCTTTACCTAGAAGGCGTTCCAAAAATTTAGAGTTTTTAGATCTTGATGCTAAAATTGATAAAAGTGGGATTGAAGAGATCAAAACATTAGATATTAATAAACCCACTATTTTGGATTTCATGTAATTTAATTTTGATAATTGCTCTTTAATAGATTGTATTTCCTTGTTGCAATCCGTGCTAAATTCTCCTCATGCTTATAGTCAAAATAAAGCCTTTACCAAACATATCGTTGATGCTTTGATGCAATCTTATGAAGAAAAACTTGAGTTGGAAGTTTCTATCCCTAGTAAACTTTATGATGAGTGGGAACCTACTATTAAAATTAAAATTAAAGATCATGAATGCTATGCTTTGTGTGATTTGGGTGCTAGTGTTTCCACGATTCCAAAAACTTTGTGCCATTTGTTAGGTTTCCGTGATTTTGATGATTGCTCTTTAAACTTGCACCTTGCGGATTCCACCATTAAGAAACCTATGTGAAGGATTAATGATGTTCTTATTGTTGCAAATAGGAACTATGTGCCCGTAGATTTTATTGTTCTTGATATAGATTGCAATCCTTCATGACCTATTATTCTTGGTAGACCTTTCCTTAGAACGATTGGTGCAATTATTGATATGAAGGAAGGGAATATTAGATTCCAATTTCCATTAAAGAAAGGCATGGAACACTTCCCTAGAAAAAAAATTACCTTATGAATCTATTATGAGAGCCACTTATGGATTGCCTGCCAAAGATGGCAATACCTAGATCTATCCTTGCTATTATGCCTAGCTAGGGGCGTTAAACGATAGCGCTTGTTGGGAGGCAACCCAATTTTATTTTTAGTTTTTGCTTTTTTGCTTCTGTTTAGGAATAAATATTTGTTCTAGCCTCTGGTTAGATGTGTTTTTATGTTTTAATTAGTGTTTGTGCCAAGTTAAACCTATAGGATCTTCTTGGATGATAGTTATTTGACCTTGCTGAAAATTGCAGAAACTTTCTGTTCACAAAAATAATTGTTAAAAATCACCAGAACGTGATAAAATATTGCTTCCAATTGCTGCTGATCAATAAACAAATTGTCTAGGTCGTCCTATTTTTGCTGAGTTTTTGGAGTTCCAGAAGTTTGCGTTAGTTACAGATTACTATAGACTCTTCTGTTTTTGACAGATTCTGTTTTTTGTGTGTTCTTTGCTTATTTTGATGAATCTATGGCTAGTAAAATAGTTTATAAACCATAGAGAAGTTGGAATACAGTAGGTTTAACACGAATATAAATAAAGAATGAGTTCATTACAGTACCTTGAAGTGGTCTTTTGTTTTCTTTCGCTAACGAAGCTCACGAGATTTTTTGCTAAGTTTTGTGTTGTGAAGTTTTCAAGTTTTGGGTGAAAGATTTGATGGATTATGGAACAAGGAGTGGCAAGAGCATAAGCTTGGGGATGCCCATGGCACCCCCAAGATAATCTAAGGACACCTAAAAGCCAAAGCTTGGGGATGCCCCGGAAGGCATCCCCTCTTTCGTCTACTTCCATCGGTAACTTTACTTGGAGCTATATTTTTATTCACCACATGATATGTGTTTTGCTTGGAGCGTCTTGTATGATTTGAGTCTTTGATTTTTAGTTTACCACAATCATCCTTGCTGTACACACCTTTTGAGAGAGACACACATGATTCGGAAATTATTAGAATACTCTATGTGATTCACTTATATCTTTTGAGTTTTATAGTTTTTGCTCTAGTGCTTCACTTATATCTTTTAGAGCACGGTGGTGATTTTGTTTTATAGAAACTATTGTTCTCTCATGCTTCACTTAGATTATTTTGAGAGTCCTACAAAACAGCATGGTAGTTTGCTTTAACAATAATAGGCATACAAGATTAGTAAAAGAAAAATTCTTATGAGTTTGTTGAATACTATGAGAAGTTTGATGCTTGATAATTGTTTTGAGATATGAAGATGGTGATATTAGAGTCATGCTAGTTGAGTAGTTTTGAATTTGAGAAATACTTGTGTTAAAGTTTGTGATTCTCGTAGCATGCATGTTTGGTGGACCGTTATGTGATGAAGTCGGAGCATGATTTATTTATTGATTGTCTTCCTTATGAGTGGCGGTCGGGGACCAGCGATGGTCTTTTCTTACCAATCTATCCCCCTAGGAGCATGCGTGTAATACTTTGCTTTGATAACTTGTAGATTTTTGCAATAATTATATGAGTTCTTTATGACTAATGTTGAGTCCATGGATTATACACACCCTTCTTCCTTCCACCATTGCTAGCCTCTCTAATACCGCTCACTTTTTGCCGGTATCATACACCCACCATATACCTTCCTCAAAACATCCACCATACCTACCTATCATGGCATTTCCATAGCCATTCCGAGATATATTGCCATGCAACATACCACCGTTTCGTTTATTATGACACGCTTCATCATTGTCATATTGCTTTGCATGATCATGTAGTCGACATTGTATTTGTGGGAACGCCACCGTTCATAATTCTTTCATACATGTCACTCTTGATCCATTGCATATCCCGGTACACCGCCGAAGGCATTCATATAGAGTCATATTTTGTTCTAAGTATCGAGTTGTAATTGTTGAGTTGTAAGAAAATAAAAGTGTGATGATCATTATTTTTAGAGCATTGTCCCAAGTGAGGAAAGGATGATGGAGACTATGATTCCCCCACAAGTCGGGATGAGACTCTGGACGAAAAAAGAAAAAGAAAAAAAGAAAAGAGGCCATAAAAAAGAGAGAAAAAAGGCCCAAATAAAAAATGAGAGAAAAAGAGAGAAGGGACAATGTTACTATCCTTTTACCACACTTGTGCTTCAAAGTAGCACCATGATCTTCATGATAGAGAGTCTCCTATGATATCACTTTCATATACTAGTGGGAATTTTTCATTATAGAACTTGGCTTGTATATTCCAATGATGGGCTTCCTCAAAATGCCCTAGGTCTTCGTGAGCAAGCGAGTTGGATGCACACCCACTTAGTTTCTTTTGTTGAGATTTCATATACTTATAGCTCTAGTGCATCCGTTGCATGGCAATCCCTACTCACTCACATTGATATCTATTGATGGGCATCTCCATAGCCCGTTGATACGCCTAGTTGATGTGAGACTATCTTCTCCTTTTTGTCTTCTCCACAACCACCATTCTATTCCACATATAGTGCTATGTCCATGGCTCATGCTCATGTATTGCGTGAAGATTGAAAAAGTTTGAGAACGTCAAAAGTATGAAACAATTGCTTGGCTTGTCATCGGGGTTGTGCATGATTTAAATATTTTGTGTGGTGAAGATAGAGCATAGCTAGACTATATGATTTTGTAGGGATAACTTTCTTTGGCCATGTTATTTTGAGAAGACATAATTGCTTAGTTAGTATGCTTGAAGTATTATTATTTTTATGTCAATATAGAACTTTTGTCTTGAATCTTTCGTGTCTGAATATTCTTTCGTGTCTGAATATTCATACCACAATTAATAAGAATTACATTGAAATTATGACAAGTAGCATTCCGCATCAAAAATTCTGTTTTTATCATTTACCTACTTGAGGACGAGCAGGAATTAAGCTTGGGGATGCTTGATATGTCTCCAACGTATCTATAATTTTTGATTGCTCCATGCTATATTATCTTCTGTTTTGGACATTATTGGGCTTTATTATTCACTTTTATATTATTTTTGGGACTAACCTATTAACCGGAGGCCCAGCCCAGAATTGCTGTTTTTTTGCCTATTTCAGAGTTTCACAGAAAAAGAATATCAAATGGAGCCAAAAACCTAATTCCACCGCCGCAACCTTCTGTACCCACGAGATCCCATCTTGGGGCCTATTCCGGAGTTCCGCCGGAAGGGGCATCGATCACGGAGGGCTTCTACATCAACACCATAGCCTCTCCGATGAAGTGTGAGTGGTTTACCTCAGACCTTCGGGTCCATAGTTATTAGCTAGATGGCTTCTTCTCTCTTTTTGGATCTCAATACAATGTTCTCCCCCTCTCTCGTGGAGATCTATTCAATGTAATTTTCTTTTGCGGTGTGTTTGTTGAGACCGATGAATTGTGGGTTTATGATCAAGTTTATCTATGAACAATATTTGAATCTTCTGAATTCTTTTATGTATGATTGGTTATCTTTGCAAGTCTCTTCGAATTATCAGTTTGGTTTGGCCTACTAGATTGATCTTTCTTGCAATGGGAGAAGTGCTTAGCTTTGGGTTCAATCTTGCGGTGTCCTTTCCCAGTGACAGTAGGGGCAGCAAGGCACGTATTGTATTGTTGCCATCGAGGATAACAAGATGGGTTTTATATCATATTGCATGAGTTTATCCCTCTACATCATGTCATCTTGCTTAAAGCGTTACTCTGTTCTTATGAACTTAATACTCTAGATGCATGCTGGATAGCGGTCGATGTGTGGAGTCATAGTAGTAGATGCAGGCAGGAGTCGGTCTACTTGTCTCGGACGTGATGCCTATATACATGATCATGCCTAGATATTCTCATAACTATGCTCAATTCTGTCAATTGCTCAACAATAATTTGTTCACCCACCGTAAATACTTATGCTCTCGAGAGAAGCCACTAGTGAAACCTATGGCCCCGGGGTCTATTTTCCATCATATTAATCTTTCAACACTTAGTTATTTCCTTGCTTTTATTTTACTTTGCATCTCTATCACAAAAACACCAAAAATATTATCTTGTCATATCTATCAGATCTCACTCTCGTAAGTGACCGTGTAGGGATTGGCAACCCCTTATCGCGTTGGTTGCGAGGATTTATTTGTTTGTGTAGGTGCGAGGGACTCGCGCGTAGCCTCCTACTGGATTGATACCTTGGTTCTAAAAAATTGAGGGAAATACTTACACTACTTTGCTGCATCACCCTTTCCTCTTCAAGGGAAAACCAACGCAGTGCTCAAGAGGTAGCAGCGCCCACCATGGGGCCAGCACACGGTGGTTTCGAGTTCTTACAGGGCAGCTTCGAAGGGATCAAGGGATACGCTGTGGGCCGGATGACCAAGAGTCGTCGCGGCAAACTCTACATCGACGATGCAGGCTGGGGCCCCGAAGCTAGCTCAATTGAGTACGGGTACCGGGTCCCCTTCGACGGAATCCACATCTTCATCGGCAAGATCGGCGAACCGGGCCCTGAGCCGGACATCTGCACCGACATCATCGAGACGGCTCAGCGTGCACGACCGCCCGGGTTCAACCCGCCGTGAAGCGCGCCTTCGTTGGATTTATCCATGTGGCAGAATTTGAAGGATCTGTGTGTGGCGGTGAGACGGCCATCTACTCCGACGGTGAATCATCCACATGCGAGACTAACTCAATGTATCAGCTGCAAGACGGCCGGCTTGGGGGCTGTTCCAATGGCGATAGTATTCCGGACCCCTATGAGCCGCCGAACCGGGTTGCGACTTTCATGGCCGGTACACAGCCAAGGCAAAATTCTACGACTGCAGCAGCAATGATTTCTGGGTCAGCAACGGCAATGGCGGCCAGGGCAGGAGGCCCTGTGCGCCTGCCAACTCAGGTCTTGTCCGACTTGTTGGACGCTCTGACAACATTGTTAACAGAAGAGGTTAACCCGACAAATCAAGCTCAGCATAACACAGAAGTTGCAAAGCTGCAAGATGAGATAGCTCAAGCCAAGGAAGATCTGGAGGCTGAGAACGCTAGGATGACTGCGGAGCAGGCTGCTCTGGATGTTCAGGCACAACGAATTTAGGTAGAGTCCTTCCAGCTCACGTTGGATCAGAACGCTTCAAATGAAGTCATGAGGAGGAGGCACCGGAGTCGTCTGCCTCCGGTTTATGAGGCGAGGAACCTCTTCAACACACTTGGCGCAGGGACCAGCGACCCGCCAGTGGTAAACCGGATGGTTGAGGCACCTGGGGGCGGAGTGCCAGTTCAGCCATGCACAACAGATCCGCCCCGTCTGAATAATACCCCACCACAGTATGTGCCGACGCCACCGGGTCATTATTCTAACCCTTTGGATAATATGATCGCTGCGGTGACATGATTGGCGGCTCTCCCAGTCGATGGCGAGTCTCCAGCTGCAATTGAAACACGGAGGGCTAGAGAGCTTCTTCAGACAACACTGGTACAGCAGGAGGCTTATTCTTACAATTGTGAGAGGATTCACTGAACCCTCGCCTGAGCCAGAGTTATAGCAGACACATTGACTCGCCAGCCGTTTCAAGCAGTGACAGGCACCGTAACCAGTCTCGTGGACATGACCCGGCGCGTGATGGTGCTCAGGATTTGGTGGATCAGGGCAGAGCATGTCGGGAGGCTGAGCTGGCGGCTCAGCAAGTGCCTCATCAGCATTCTCCAGTTTACCCGGCCGATTCGGTGGAGGCAGGCATGATCTCTAGAACCTTGGGTGTGCCGTGTTTAGTACCGGCTTTGTGTAATGAGCGTTTACCCAAGGATTTCAAGGGTCCTCGTAAGGTGCCTAATTACACAGCTGACTTACCCCATGAAGCGTGGGTTGAGAGTTATGAGATGGCCATGGAACTTCTGGATGTTAGCGACGCTGCGGGTGCTAAATATTTCACTGTGCTGTTAAATGGGACGGCCCGTACTTGGTTAAAAGGGCTGCCTGCCAACTCCATTGGATCATGGGCCGAGTTAAAAGCCCGGTTCATCCAAAATTTTAAATATACGTGCAAGAAGCCTATGTCAATTATGGATTTGGACGCCTGTGTCCAAGAAGAGGGCGAGTCAACAACCCATTGGGTGCGCCGGGTCTCGGCTATCCTACACTCATCGGATCGCATCAATGCCGGCTCAGCAGTCTTAATGTTAGAGAAGAATTGTCGTTTTATGCCCCTTAAACAGAAGCTAGGGCGGCTCAAGCGCCACTACAACGACATGGGGGAGCTGATGGCGGCTCTGGTTAAGTATGCCGACTCGGATAGTACCAAGGACCCCGAGTCTGATGATGAAAAGCCGGGAAAGGGAAAGAAGAGTGGCAACATCAAAGGGCAGCATCATAACCCGGCGAGTCAGGGGGCAATGGTAAGCGCAAGGCTGATAATAATTCAGATTTTCTGGCTAATACCAACACAAAGAATAATGGTCAACGTCGTAAGGGAAGGCCACCTCCTCAGACTAGAGGATCAAGTTTCAATCTTGAGCAGGTGCTGAATCAACCCTGCCCGAAGCATGGTACACGGGAAAGGCCGTCCACTCACCTCTGGAAGGACTGCTTCATTATGAGAGAATACAAAAATTCCGATCTTTTCCAGAACAATCATGGTCCGGGCGGCAGCTCAGGTTCCGGCTCTCATGGTACGGGTTACGGTGGTGGCGGTTCTAATTCCGGTTTCCAGGGCCAAGGTAATCAAGGCAATCAAGGTGGTTTTCATCAACAACCTAGTCAGGGGAATCAGCAGCAGCAATCTGGTTATCAAAGTAATCCGAAGCAGCTGAATAGTGGGCAGTACCACGTCTTCACCACGAGTTTATGCAAGCAGGATCAGAAGCTCCATAAAAGGGCTGTGAACGCCATTGAGCCGGCGGTTCCCCGTTACTTGTGATGGTCCGAGCAGCCCATTGTGTGGAGTCGTGAGGATCACCCGCCCCGGGTTGATAATCTGGGTCACTTGGCGCTGGTGGTGGCACCTCAGGTTGGGGACACAAATTCACTAAGGTGCTCATGGATGGAGGCAGCAACATCAATATCCTTTACTATGAAACTTTCCGTTGCATGGGATTGACTGACAAAAATCTTAAGCCGTCAAACACTGTTTTTCACGGTGTGGTGCCTGGTAAGTCGGCATATCTGGTTGGTAAAATATCTCTGGAGGTTGCTTTTGGAGATGAGTATGATTCCAGATCTGAGACGTTGACCTTTGAAGTGGTTAAAATCAAGAGCCCTTATCATGCTCTGTTTGGGCGGCCGGCTTATGCTAAGTTCATGGCAAGGCCTTGTTATGTTTATTTGAAACTGAAGATGCCGGGTCACAAGGGCACTATAACAGTGCATGGGAGTAGCAAGATAGCCTTGTAGTGTGAAGAAGGCGATGCTGCTTATGCCGAGTCTATTTGTGCGACAGAGGAGTTGAAGTTTTACAAGGATAATGTTGACCCGGCGAATATGACATCTTTGAAGAAGCCAACCACAGAGCATGACCCTTTATTGAAATTTAAGTCGGCAGACGACACCAAGCTAGTTGACTTGGTCCCTGGCGACTCATCCAAGCAGTTCAGTATCAGTGCTAATTTGGAGCCGAAATAGGAAAGCGCGCTCATCGGGTTCATCCGTGAGAACCGGGACATCTTTGGATGGAAGCCTTCAGACATGCCAGGTGTACCGAGGGAACTCGCTGAGCACACTCTCAATATTGAGCCAAAGTTTAAACCGGTCAAATAATTCCTTCGCCGTTTCAATGAGAACGCGCAATGCCATCGGTGAGGAGGTAGCCCGGCTCTTGGCGGTCGGGTTCATTGTTGAAGTTTTTCATCCTGAGTGGTTGGCTAACCCGGTGCTGGTGCTTAAGAAAAACGACACCTGGCGCATGTGTGTGGATTATACGGACTTAAACAAAGCTTGTCCGACTGATCCCTTTTCTCTCCCCCGTATTGATCAAATTATTGATGCTACGGCGGGTTGTGAGCGTCTGAGTTTTTTGGATGCTTGTTCTGGTTATCATCAGATCAAGATGGCAGTTAAGGACCAGGAGAAGACAAGCCTTTATCACTCCCTTTGGAGCCTTCTGTTATGTGTCTATGCCTTTTGGGCTCAAGAGTGCCAGGCGACTTACCAGCGGTGTGTGCAGAATTGTCTTCATGATCAGATTGGGCGCAATTTTCATACCTATGTGGATGATATTGTGGTGAAATCCAGGAAGAAGGAAACCTTGATAGATGATTTAAAGGAAACCTTTGGCAATCTCCGGATTTATAAGATGATGCTTAACCCGACCAAGTGCATTTTTGGTGTGCCAGCAGGCAAGCTCTTGGGATTTCTGGTTTCAGAACGGGGTATTGAAGCTAACCCGGAGAAGATAAAGGCTATCACCTCTCTGGCTAAGCCGGCGTGTATCAATGATGTTCAGTGTTTGGCGGGTCGTATTGCGGCCTTAAGCCGGTTCATAAGCCGGTTGGGCGAGAAGGCTATCCCTCTGTACCAGATGATGAAGAAGACATATCACTTTGTCTGGAGTGATGCTGCTGATCAGGCATTTGAGGCCTTGAAGAAACAATTGGCTGAGCCGCCGGTTCTTGCTGCTCCCATTGATAAGGAGCCTTTGTTATTATATGTGGCTGCCAATAGCAGAGCTGTCAGTGTAGCCATTGTGGTGGAAAGGAAGGAGTCCGGGAAGGAGCATCCGGTTCAACGGCCGGTTTACTACATCGGTGAGGTGCTTATTGAGTCCAAGCAGAGGTATCCACGTTGGCAAAAGCCGATATATGGGGTTTTCATGGCTAGTCAAAAGCTCAAACAATATTTTTTGGGTCATCCTATCACTTTAGGGGATATTATTCAAAACAGAGAAGCCACAGGTTGGGTAGCCAAGTGGGCCATTGAGCTTGGACCTCATGGTTTGAAATATATGCCTCGAACAGCCATTAAGTCTCAAGCGCTTGTGGATTTCATAAACGATTGGACAGAGCTTCAGATGCCTGAGGAGAAGCCGGATAACACTTACTGGACTATTCACTTTGATGGATCTAGGCAGCTGGAGGGCTCGGGGGCTAGAGTTGTCTTAACTTCCCCATGAGGTGATAAATTTTCTTATGTTCTCCGGTTGATGTTCCCTTGTACTAACAATGCAGCTGAGTACGAGGCCTTGCTCCACGGTCTTCGGATGGCTAAGGAGATGAACTTGAGCCAGGTGAGGTGTTTCGGCGACTCAGATCTGGTAGCTCAGCAAGTTTCTGGCACTTGGGACTCTAAGGATCCACTCATGACGGCTTATCGTCGAGAGGTTCATGCTATCGCAGGTCACTTCAAGGGTTATCAAGTTGAACATGTTGATCGCAGGAAAAATGAGGCGGCTGATGCTTTAATCCAGTTAGGGTCTTAGCGTAAGCTGGTGCCACCTAACACTTTCCTGGATATTCTGCATACCCCTTCTGTCAAATTGCCTACAGAAGAGGATCTTGCTATTCCTGACCCAGAAGCACAATTGGTGGCGGCTCTTCATGCTATTCCTGACTGGACGATTACATATTTGGCTTATATGAGCGGGGCGAGTTACCTGAGGATGAAACTTTGGCGAGGCAGATAACCCGGCGGTTGTCGGGTGGTTGGTGCGACATATGCCAACGGATGGCTTATCAGTGTGGGTGCCAATAAGACGTCGCCGGTGCCTGGAAACGGGATGAGGCGAAGACATGCACGCCGGCGGATCTTACCCAGGTTCGGGGCTCTCCGAGGAGATAACACCCCTAGTCCTGCTCTGCGGGGTCTCCGCATGATCACTAGATCGGTGAAAGTAGCTACAATCGCTCCTAGAGCTGTTGGGTTCAAGGGAGAAGAAGAACAAGGCTAGCTCTCTCTTCTCTCTATCTGTGGTGTGTGTGCTATGCTTCGAAGCCAACCCTTTGCATGGGTGCTCCGGGGGGTTTATATAGGCCTACCCCCCGGGGGTACAATGGTAATCCGACTGGGCGCTGGTCCCAGCCGTCAGTGTCTACGCTCGCCGGCTTCTCCGCCGGCTGCCGGCTTCTTGGTCGACAGGCCGGCCCCACCGCCTAGGGTCTTGTCGGCTGCTGCTTACTGTAGCCTCGCCTCTGATGACGAGGGATTTGTCGAGGTAAGCGTGGCTACAGTGGGCCGCCTCGGGGGCTCTCACTGTAGCCTTACCTCGTCTTGTCTCCTTAATGGGGCTCCTGCTTCGAGGAAGGGAGTAGCCGGCTTCTGGGGGCCGGCTACGCCCTTGGCCGACTGGGAAAGGCCGGGCCGCCTTCACGCCTCTCTCTGGCTGAAGGGGCCCGCCGCCTGTGGGCCGTACGGGAGTCTGTCGTGGATGACGTTGAGGCTAGCATGGCTACAGTGCCGAGCCGCACGGGAGACGGCCGTCCCGTACGGCCTCCTGTAGCCATGCCCGCCTCGGGCTTCGGGGGTAGTGGGCCGCACTGTGGCCACACCCCGTCTTGTCACCGTTATGTGGGAGTAGCTTTGGTGGTTGTGGTCTCGGCCGGCTTCTTGGAGTCGGTGCTCTTGGAGGCCGGCTCCTTGGAGTCGGCCACCCCGTGGTTGTTTTGGGGAGGGAGGTTGCTTGAGGCCGGGCCGCCTTCCGTGAGTCGGCTTCAGAGGTAGCCGGCCAGGGAAGGGGGTCCAATGCTTGGAGTGTTGGGAGGCCCAAAGGCCTGATAATTTTTCTGAAGAACCAGGGGTAGTCGGAATGGCTACCCATGGCCATTTACTCCGACAGTAGTCCCCGAAGCTGATTGGGCTTCGAGGTTGAGTAGGAGTTGAGAAGCTCGATCAGCTTCCCTTCTTAGCAAGCCGGCAGCAGGGAGCCGGCCTTGGTCAGGCGCGCCGCCTGAGTCGAAATCTTCCGGAGTCGGAGGGCGGGAGCCCGCTAGTGCGTGCACCGGGCCGCGGGCCGGGCACTGGCCGTCTGCGAACCACGTGGCCCTTCTTGGCCGGAAAGCCTGCCAGCCCACGCACGTGACGGGACGTCGCCGCAGGGAGGGGGCCCGCCACGTCCACGCCCTGGCCCAGGCGCGGATTGTCTACATCCCGAAACCGCCCGCACGTCCCGTGCGGCAGTTTCGGCTCGCATTTATGCGCAATAATCGCGAGGCGTGGGGGGAGTGGGTGCAGTTAATCCCACGACTCCCCCCACGTTCGGCTTCCCCGGTCCTGCCTTGCGAAGCTATAAGTAGGGGGAGGTGGAAGGCGGCAGGCCCTCGCACGCTCCTCCTACCTCCACCATCTTCTTCGCTCTCCCGTTCTTGCGACGGCGCCTCGCCGCCGCGCTCTTCCACTACGCATTCCTCCGCCGCCGCGCTTGTTTTTGCCATGCCTCCCGCTACGGAGCAGCATGGCGGGAATTGGGATGGCTCCAACGTCCACGACGACCACGTCGAGTTTCTCCGCAACACGCGGCGGCTGCCCGACGCGGACAAGGTGGAGGTCCGCCTCGCGCCGGCGAAGGAAATCACGCCGGAGCCGCAGGAGGGCGAGCGGGTGGTCTTCCGCTCGCACTTCTTGCGCGGCATCGGCCTTCCAGTGAGCGCCTTCTTCCGCTCCTGGCTCGAATTCTATCTGCTCCAGCCGCACCACCTCACCCCGAATGCGGTGGTGCTGCTGTCGGCCTTCGTCACCCTGTGCGAGGGCTACCTTGGCGTCCTCCCCACTCTCGAGCTCTGGGGGGAGTTCTTCCAGTCCAAGCTGGGCACGCGCATGCAGGGCGTGCCGGCTCAGACTGGCGCCTTCATCGCGTCGCGGAGGTCGGTCGCCGACAACCCCTTCCCCGTCATCCCGCTAATCCAATCGGTGAAGAAGTGGCAGAAGTCGTACTTCTATGTGCGGAACATCGCCCCACGGGGCGACTACATCAACCTGCTGGCTTACGTAGCCGGCCCACCGGCGGGCAGGCGGCCCCAGTGGTCCTTCCGGGCTGTGACTCTGACGCCGGCCGGGTCCGCAGCCGTCGCCCGAGTGCGAGTGATGACCCAGTCGGAGGGCTTGACGGGGGCTGACCTTCTGGCCGCCTTCGTCACGCGCCGGGTTCTTCCGCTCCAGAGACGTCCTCATCTGATCTGTCAGATGAGCGGCTAGCTCGATCCGAGCCGGATGTGCACCAAGGACATGCCGCACGAGGAGGTCGCCTATATGGTGAACTACCTTGCGAATTGCAAGCTCTCCGAAGAGTGGCAATTCGGCAAGGAGCCATACAGTCGAGTCAATCCACCGCCCACGGTATGCTCTCCCTGTGTCTTCTTTTTCTCTCAACTTCGTTGCCGAGTTCCTCTTGGCCGACTCTAACTTAGTCGGCTTGTTCTTTGACAGAGTCCTCTTCTTCGGCCGGCCGGCGGGTCAGACACGGAGTGTCGATTCGTCCCCGACCGGACGGAACACGATCTGGAGGACCCCGACCGGGTGGCGGCCAAGCCGGCGGCGAAGCAGGCGGCTCCGGGCTCGGAGTCACCTTCGACGACTGGCCAGACGACGACGAAGCCGAGGTCGTCCCGCGCCGCCAGCCGGCTTCTGGGCGTGGCGCGGGCTCCTCCGCTGCACCGCCTGCTCGGGGCGGAGGGCAGAAGCGTCGCGCCGCCCAGGGTCTGTTTGGCAGTCGGACGAAAAAACCCAGGGGCGGGGCGGCCGCCACCAGGCGGGAAGAGGCGGCCGCGAAGGCGGCTCGCTTCCGCAAGGCGGTGAAGCAACCGCAGACCGTGTCGGCGTAAGTCCGAATTTTTCTTTGTGTACTCTCTTTCTTTCTTTTCTTTGGTGGTTCCTGAAACCTTGTCTTTTTTATTCAAATGATCAGAGCTCCGTTGTCGCTTGAGCGGGCGGCTGCCGGCTCCGTCGTCGAGTCGCCAAGGGGGTCTGGGAGTACCACTCGCCGCATGGACCCCCGTGCCGATCTTCAGGAGGCGACAGAACGGAACACGCGGGAGGCGCGGGCGGAACGGGAGGCGCGAGAGGCGGAGGCACGGAAGGCGGCGGCCGCTCAGGCGGCGCGGGAGGAGGAGGCGGCGAAGGTGCTCGCCGACGCTGCTGCCAGGGCCCAAGCGGAGGCTGCAGCCGCAGAAGCAGCAGGGGAGGTCTTGATGGTCACCCCTCTGCGCGTTGCGGCGCCGGGTTCCATGGAGCCCTCGCCAGAAGGAGCCAGCCGCGACCAGCCAGGGCCGAGAAGAGACGATGACGTCATCATCCTGGAGAGGGCGCCGGTGCCGACCCCGCCGACCGGGGCGGCTCAAGACGGCCGGCCAGATCAGCCGCCTACACAGTCGGCGGGGGGCGAGCCGGCTGTGAGGACTGAGATGGCGGTCCGGACGCCGCCGAGCCGACGCGCGGGGAAGGCCGCGTCGGAGCCACAGAAGGCCGCGTCGGAGCCACAGCCGGCCGTGGGCTCCAGCTCGTCGGCCCAGGATGCGGAGGCGGCTAGCGCAACCTCAGGGTGGACGCCAGGCGGAGGGACGGCCGTGATGAACGTGGCTGTGCAGGATGTCCGGACCCGTCTCCAGGGCCAAGCCGTGGTGCTGCGGCAGTTCACCGATGAGTTTCTCGCGACACGGGCGGCCATCCGGGTTAGTCCTCCCATCTAGCTTCTCTTGATCTTGATTTCTTCCGTGGGGGCGCGTCAGCGCACCCACTGGGTGTAGTCCCCGAGTTCCGAGTCGGCTGCTGAGCAGGCGGCTTGGAACTCCTTGGAGGATTTGCCTTTGCTATTCTTGTTCTTACTCCGATCTTCTGTCTATTTTGCAGGACTACCACAATCTTCGTGCGGCCGCCTTCAACTCCCAGGCTCGGGAGCTGACCCAGAAGACCGCCGACCTTACTGAGAGCCGAGGTACGTGCTTGGTTCTTTCTGTCATGTGGGGGCGCGTCAGCACACCCACTAGGTGTAGTCCCCGAGATTCGGGCCGACTGCTGAGCAGTCGGGTCGGATCTTCCTTGACAACTTCTTCTTACTGTTCTTTCTTCTTCTGCCGTCTCTGCAGCGGCCAACGCCAGTCTGAGGGCACAGCTGGGGGAGTCCCAGACTGCCCTTCGTGCCAAGGACGCCGAGATCGCCGCCTTGGTGCAGGAGCACGACCGCTTGGCCAAGAAGTTGGCCGACCAGGAGGAAGGCCACAGGGCGGCCCTGAAGGCTGCGCAGGACCGCGAAGCCACTCTCCAGGCCGAGTTCGAGACGGAGGCGGCTGGCTGGGCTGAGGCCAGGCAGACTCTGATCTCTGGCTACGGCCAGATCGAAGATCTGGTTGACGGTAAGCTGCCTACCTCTCCGTCCTTTCTTGCCATCTGCCACTTTGGCTTGTTTTCTGATTTTGGTGTTCTTTTCTTCCTTTCTTCTTCTTTCTTGCGCAGAGTATTTCCCTGGCTATTCTACTGCCGCCAACCAGACCATCGAGGCCCGTCGCCAAGCGCGAAGGCAGGCTGGCTTTGAAATCTCGCCAACCGCCGGCCGCTCGCTGGAGGAACAGCTTCTGGTGATCCAGGCTCGTATCCAGCTGGCTCACCGACTGCTCCGCCGGCTTGAGCGAGCTGGGGCGCAGGTTTTGGCCGCCCTCTGGCCCGGCCAAGTGGTTCCTCGCACCCCCAGTCGGACTGCCGACTGGCTGGAGGTGGCAGTCGGCCGCTTCAAAGCTTGGAAGGCCTCGGCGGCTCGCTCTGGTGCCAAGCGGGCGCTGGAGTTCGTCAAGGCCTGGTATCCCGGCCTGAGCCTGGACCAGCTGTCTACCTGGCGGCAGCAAGCCGACACGGAGCTGGAGCCGGCACGGCCGGCCATCATCCGGCGGGCTTCGGCAATCGCCGACTACACCGACACCAGCGTCTTCTCCCCCGAAGTGGACGACAACGGTGTCGCCCAGCCGGAGGAGTGGTTCGGTCTGAACCCGGCGGACGGCGAAGACTCGGCGGAGGAGATCGACTCCAGCGACGAGGGTGAAGAAGAGGAGGAGGAGGATGGTGAAGACGCCGAGCCAGCTGGTGGAGCCGCCGGCCAGCCTCAGCCTGACCGCACCTCCAGCACCACGTCGCGCGAGTGCGTCGCCTGCCGTGGGTGGTGATCAAGCCGAGACCCGCTAGGCGGCCACTCCTTCAGCCAGCGAGGCCGCCTTCACCGACCAGCTCGGCCTCCGCATCGCGCCTTAGTCTGCTTTCTTTTGTTTTCCTGTCTAGTTACTTTTGGAACAAAGTTTGGTTAAGTCTGCACAATTCCACCCACTGGGTGTATTCGAACTTATGTCTGTTGCCAACCTGTTGGGGGCTTTATGTGTATATATAACTTATGCATGCATTTGGCCTTTCCTTGTGCTTTGCTTTTTATCCTTCCGCTGTTTCCTTTGCCGCCCCCCCTTGGATGCCGCCTCCCCAGTCCAACAGTTACTCGGCAATCTGAAGCTGGAAGAGTGCTTGGCCGATGGGGGGGGGCAGTACTTTAGCTTTACTGGACTAAAGCTAAGTTTTTTTAGGAAGCCGGCCAGCCGGCTGTTTTTGACAGCCGGCAGGCATGTTTGGAGGCCGTCTCTTTGCTATATAGGTTCGTTGCTCCTTAGCCATTTTTCGTGTGGGCGTCCTTTCTGCCTTGCCTCTTGCTAGTCGGACAGTCGGTTCCTCGAGCTGCGACTTTCAACAAGAGGGGACTCGGGCGCCGGCACGCTACTTTTCTGACTTTAGGTAGAACTTTCAATATAGCTCAAGACGGCCAGTCCCCGGGCCGACTAGTCGAGCCCGGTGCCAGACAAGAATTCAAATGTAATAATACATTCATGGATATGACGCTTGTCATTCATAGATAAACAAAGGCAGTCCCCGAGTACTGTTCAGGGGGCCTGTTGGTTTGTACTTAATACAAAAAGGGGAGCGTGATACATACTGCTTTTTAGCTGTAAAATCGTCTTAGGAGGTTTGCGTTCCATGGTCGCTCCGACTCCTTGCCGGAGTCGTCTCTCTTGCGTGCTCTTGGTTTTTGCGCGTCGATCAAGTAGTAGGAGTCGTTGCCGAGTGCCTTGCTGACGACGAAGGGACCTTCCCATGGGGCCGAGAGCTTGTGCTGGCCGGCTGTTCGCTGGATCAGCCGGAGCACAAGGTCGCCCTCTTGGAAGGATCTTGGCTTGACCTTGCGGTTGTAGTAGCGACGCAGCCCTTGCTGGTAGATGGCGGACCGGCTGAGTGCTAACAGCCGGCCTTCTTCCAGTAGGTCGACGCCGTCTTCTCGTGCTTCCTTGGCCTCCTCCTCCGTGTACATGGTGATCCGAGGCGAGTCGAACTCGATGTCTGTTGGGATGACGGCCTCGGCACCGTACACAAGGAAGAATGGAGTGAAGCCGGTTGACTTGTTGGGTGTAGTGCGCAGACTCCAAAGGACAGCCGGCAGCTCATCGAGCCAGCAGCCGGCCGATCGTTCCAGTGGTACAACCAGTCGGGGCTTGATGCCGGAGAGGATGAGTCCATTTGCTTGCTCGACCTGGCCGTTTGACTGCGGGTGGGCAACGGACGCTAAGTCCAGTCGGATGCCCTGCGTCGCGCAGAAACGTGCCAGTGCTCCTTTGGCGAAGTTCGTGCCGTTGTCGGTGATGATGCTGTGCGGCACGCCGTACCGAGTAGTGATGTCGGTGATGAATGTCACGGCAGTCGGCCCGTTCAGCTTCTTAATCGGCTTTGCTTCGATCCACTTTGTGAACTTGTCCACAGCGACCAGTAGATGTGTCAAGCCGCCGCGGGCTGTCTTGAAAGGGCCCACCATGTCCAGTCCCCAGACGGCAAAAGGCCAGGTGAGGGGAATGGTCTTGAGTGCAGAAGCCGGCAGGTGTTGCTTGGAGCTAAAAACTTGGCATCCTTTGTAGCTCTTGACTATTTCTTTAGCATCCTCCAAGGCAGTCGGCCAGAAGAAACCATGGCGGAAAGCCTTGGCCACAAGTGATCTTGAGGCTGCGTGGTGGCCGCATTCGCCTTGGTGGATGTCTTTGAGGATTGCCACTCCTTTTTCTGGCTCGACGCAACGCTGGAAGACTCCAATGACGCTGCGCTTCACAAGCTCTCTGTTGATTATTGTGTATGCTGCGGCTCGTCATTGCACTAGTCTTGCTGAGATCTCATCAGCCGGCAGCTCTCTGCTGGCTAGGAACTTGAGGATGGGCTGGGCCCATGACGGAGCTGTGACTTCTTCTTCTGTTAATGTGGCCACCATGACTCGGGTGGGTGGGTTGGGTGGCGTTGAATTGGAGTCGGCCATCGCTTCCTGTGTCGTTGCAGTCCCCGGGCCGACTGCTGCAGTCCCCGGGCCGGGTGCAACTATGGCAGTCCTCGGGCCAGTTGTCGAAGTCCCCGTGCCGCCTGCGGGATTTCTCCAGTCGGATCCGGCTGTATCTGGCGCAGGCGGTACGAAGATGGAATCCGACTCTGGAGACGGCTTGATGGACGACTTGAGGAGGCGCTGGAGGGAGACGCCAGTCGGTATGGCTTGTCAGGTGGAGCCGATCCGTGCTAGGGCATCTGCTTGGTCGTTGTCGGCCCTTGGCACGTGAAGGAACTCGCACCCTTCGAAGTATCCGCTTATCTGCTGGACGAGGAAACGATAGCTCGCCATGTTCGCGTCCTTGGCATCCCAGTCGCCAGACGATTGCTGGACCACCAAGTCTGAGTCGCCGTCGCACAGGATCCGGCGTATGCCGAGTTCTTTGGCTAGCCGGAGCCCATGTACGAGCGCCTCGTACTCGGCCACGTTGTTGGAGGCGGCGAAGTGGATCTGCAGTGTGTACTTGAGCTTGTCGCCTTTGGGAGAGGTGAGGACAATGCCGGCTCCCAAGCCGGTGCGCATCTTGGACCCGTCAAAGTGCATCCGCCAATGGGTAGAGTCGGGAGCCGGCGGTAGGTACTGGGTTTCGGCCCAGTCGACGAGGAAGTCGGCCAATGCTTGCGACTTGATGGCGGTGCGGGGTTGATAGAAGATTGTGCAGGGTGCCAACGCAATGGCCCATTTGGCCACCCGGCCGGATGCATCCCGGCTGCCTATGATCTCGGCGAGCGGAGCAGTGCACACGACCGTGATGGGGTGCTCTTGGAAGTAGGGCTTCAGTTTCTTGGCAGCGAAGTACACCCCATAGCACATCTTCTGGTAGTGCGGGTAGTTTTGCTTAGAGCTGGATAGCACTTCACTGAGATAGTACACCGGCCTCTGGACTAGCTGGGCTCGGCCTTCCTCCGGGCGCTGGACCACAACAACAGTGCTGATGACTCGGCTAGTCGCGGCGATGTAGAGGAGCATGGGCTCCTTTTCAGTCGGCGCAGCCAGGACAGGCGGAGTGGTCAGCATTTTCTTCAACTCATGGAAGGCTTGGTCGGCTTGATCATTCCACTCGAAGTGAGTGGACTTCTTCATGAGTCGGTACAGGGGGAGAGCCTTCTCGCCTAGTTGGCTGATAAAACGATTCAGGGAGGCTAAACAGCCAGTGAACTTCTGCACATCTCGCAGCTTGGTGGGAATCTCCATCCTCTCGATGGCCTTGATCTTGACGGGGTTGCATTCGATGCCGCGCTCGGAGACCAGGAAGCCCAACAGCTGGCCGGCTGGCACTCCGAACACGCACTTCTCAGGATTGAGCTTGATTTGGAATCGGCGCAAGTTGGCAAATGTTTCTTTCAGGTCTTCCAGCAAGGTACCGCGCTTCTCTGTCTTCACCACAGTGTCGTCTACATAGACGTGGGCATTTCTGCCGAGTTGTTTCAAGAGGCATTTCTGCATGCAACGCTGCAAAGTGGCACCGGCATTTCTCAAGCCGAATGTCATTGTCAGGTAGCAGAAAGCTCCAAAGGGTGTGATGAAGGCAGTCTTCAGGCGGTCAGCCGGGTCCAACTTGATCTGACGATACCCTGAGTATGCATCCAAAAAACTTAACAGCTCGCATCCGGCTGTGGAGTCTATTACTTGGTCAATCCGCGGCAGAGCAAACGGATCCTTTGGGCAAGCCTTGTTCAAACTGGTGTAGTCTATACACATATGCTACTTGTTATTCTTCTTCAGAACCAGAACTGGGTTGGCAAGCCATTCTGGAAAGAACACTTCCATGATAAAGCCAGCGGCAAGGAGCCGGGCTATCTCTTCTCCCACGATTCTTCGCTTCTCTTCTGACAGTCGGCGGAGGGGCTGCTTGGCCGGCTTCGCATCAGCTCGGACATGTAATTTGTGCTCGGCGAAATCCTTCGGGGCACCCGGCATGTCCTTTGGTGACCATGCAAAGATGTCTCGATTCTCACGGAGGAAGTCGACGAGCTCGCCTTCCTATTTGCTGTCCAAGTTCGCTCCAATGACAGCGAACCTCTCCGGGTTCTCCGGGTCCAGAGGTATCTTCTTTGTCTCTTTAGCAGGCTGGAAGGAGCCCTGCACATCACCATCTTTGGGGTTGGGGGACAGGGCCGGCTGCTTGCCGGCCATGGCCACAACCCGTTCCAACATCTTCTTCTCTTCTACCACCACGAGGGACTCGGCCAGCCGGCTACTGGCCATGGCGCACTCGATGGACTTCTTGTAGTCGCCGGCTACCGTGATGATCCCCTTCGAGCTCGGCATCTTCATCTTTAGGTAGGCGTAGTGGGGCACAGCCATGAACTTGGCCAAAGCAGGTCGGCCAAGCAGTGCATGATAGGGGCTCTCCAAATCCACTACCTCGAACCATATTGCTTCCCGGCGGAAGTGATCTTTGTCTCCGAAGAGAACATCCATTTTGATCTTGCCGATTGGAGAGCAAGACAGGCCGGGGATGATACCATGGAAGACAGTGCGGCTCGGCATGAGCTGCTTTGCTTTGATGTTCAGCTTCTCCATGGTATCGCGGTATAGTATGTTGATACTGCTTCCGCCGTCTATCAGGACGCGGGAAAATCTGGCTGCTCGCCTCTCCGTCGCGAGGGTGACGTCCAAGACCATTGCATAGGAGCCAGGCGAAGGCATCACCTCTGGGTGGTCAGCCTGGCTCCAGCTGATCGGCTTCTCTGACCAGTGCATGAACTCGGGGGTGCTGGAGGCGACTGCATTCACTTCTTGATGATGTCGGCGTCGGCTGCGCTTGTCGTCGGCTTGACTGGTGAAGACGACATAGGCGGCATGCTCTTCGGGGAATTCGTCTTGGATGGCGCCGACTGCCGGCCGAGCCGCCGGCTGTTGGGGGGCTGGAGGCGGCAGGCCGGGAGGCGGAGGCGGCAGCATCCCCTCGCCCTTGGTGATGCGGGTGAGCCAATGGCATTTCCGGGTTGTGTGGTTGGACGGCTTCGCGCCGCTGTGGAATTTGCAAGGGGCATCAAGAGCCTGCTCGTAGGAGAAAGCCGGCTGCCAGGGCGGCCGGCCACCCTTCTTCTTGGGAGCGGGCCGTTCTTCGGGCTGCTCATCTTCAACGGTGGCCACCTGCCGACTGGAGGAAGTCGGCATGGGGCCCTTGCGCTTGTGGTCGTTCTGGTAGGGGCGCCGATTAGGGTCGCCAGCCGGCGTCCTGGGAGTCGGAGCAATCACCTTCCCCAAGGCGTCTACTCGCAGCTCGGTCTTCATTGAGGAGTCGGCTGTGGCGTACTTGTCAGCGATGACCAGTAACTCGTCGAGGGTAGCCGGCTCGTCGCAGAGGAGTCGGTGCTTGAGGAGGGTGCCCTCTCGGCACCCGGCGGTGAAGTACTCGATGGCCTGAACCTCATGCACCCCCTCGCAGGAGTTGCGGAGCTCGGCCCACCGCGTGAGGTAGTCGCGGGTCGACTCGCTGGGCCCTTGGACGCAGAGGGAGAGCTGGCGAGGCTTGGGAGGCCGCTTGTAGGTGCTAGTGAAGTTGCGGACGAAGACTTCTGTGAAGTCCAGCCAACTGTTGATGCTGTAGGGCTTGAGGCTGTTGAGCCATGTGCGCGCTGTGCCCTGCAGCATGAGGGGGACGTACTTCACGGCGACGCGTCGATTGCCGTTGGCTATGCTGACGGCTGTGGAGTAGTCGATGAGCCAATCTTCCGGCTTCACTGAGCCGTTATACTTGGGCGTGTCTCTAGGGAGCGAGAACCCTTTGGGGAAGGGCTCGTCGCGGATGCGGGGGCCAAAGCATGGCGGGCCGACATCGTCTTCTTCTTCTAACGCCAAGGATCGAGCAAGGCGGTCGATCCTATGGCGGGCGTCGTTCTCGCTGACTCCTTCTCGGCGGCCGAGTCGGTCGCCAAGAGTCGGCTGTGTGATAGGCGGCGGAGTGAGGCGTCTTTCTCTTCGAGGCGGAGGAGGGGGCAGATTTCCTTGGTGCTCTACTGCTCGAGGGCGGCCCTCCGCATCGCGCTCGATGGTGATGCGAGTCCGGCTGCGGCTAGCAGCCAGCTCCTTGTCGGGACCCCGATTCTAAGTCACACCGATCTAGCATGTAACACCTCATATCACTTTGCAGCCTCAAGCACGGTATTCCCACGGGTGTCGCCTTACCATGGCCCGGGACCGTTTGCGCCTTTTGGCTCACGTATATGACAATGTCGCTAGCATCCATATGACAGAGAACCCGGGCCGACATGGCTAGTCGTGAACCCAAAGCGGCACTAACGTATGGGGACAGGCATACATGAATCAACATCGAGCGTGTCGGTCAGTAGCGTGTGAATCCGGGCTGTAGCACTGGGCTAACAGGACTCCGGGAACCCGGGCTGTAGCAGGCTAGGCAGGACTCCGAATGTCACCGCGTGACATTTCCCCGAAGGGACAGACACAGGAACGAAATGAAACACATGCCGGCCAGTCAAGTGTCCAGAGCAGTAGTGCTGGGCTAGCAGGACTCTGGTGAACCGGGCTGTAGCGGACTACTATGGCTCGAGGAGGCACTAGACTACATTTCCCCATAAGAGAGGCTGCCAAGGATAAACAACTAGATTGTCGGATCCCACACATAGCAATACACGTTACACGTACGCATAACATGCAAGTATGTGCTGTACAACATGGCATCACAACATAACGCAAACTCATATAGATAAAAGGCCCAGAAGAGCCACATAGCATTAAGTACAAACAGGGGTCACATGACCCATCATTCAGAGCATACAAGCAATGGAAGCATTACATGTCTGAGTACAGACAACTACAAAGAAAAAGGCTGAGAAGCCTGACTATCTACAAGACCCTCCCAAGGGTACAAGATCGTAGCTGAGGTACAAGCTACTCGTCGAAGTCCAAGCGGAGCTACTAGTAAGACTGAAGTCTCCGCTGCAAAAACATAAACAAAGCAACATGAGTACGAAGGTACTCAGCAAGACTTACATCAGATCCTATCTTACATGCATTTGTATCAAGAAGGTAGTGTGGGGTTTAGTTGCAGCAAGCCAGCTTTGACTCAGTGGCTATCCTGTTCTACGACTACGAGAAACTTCTTTGAGGTAAGAAGGCGCACACGAGTCCACTAATCACCACCTCAATACACCACTATGGATTCAGTCCCGTCTCACCACGAGAAGCCTTCCATAGCACTCACACTTATCTTGAGCATTTTAGAGTATCCACTTCAAGTTGTCTATGTACCACGTAAGCATCCAAGAAGTCCATAACCGAGGACACGGCTATTCGAATAGATTATGATAACCCTGCAGGGGCGTACTGCTTCACACACGCTCTCGCCACTTACCGCCATGTACACGTCATGTACCTCGGCAACCTTCAAGCGGAAGCCTGGCGAGGGTGTCGGCCACGACCTGACTAACCTCACAAAGCTCTAGTCCAGGTTTATCGCCTATTCGTGTTCCATCCGCAAGGAGATCCGGCCGGGGTGTCGCTCACGGCCCCAAACGATGTGCGCAGGGTTCCCAAGCCCACCTCGCCGGATGGATCTACGCTTGGTACACCGTGCCACTTGTGCCTAGTCTGTCCCAAGCCCACCTGGCCGGGTGCCACTTGGTAGACTACTAACACTACCTACAAACACCAGAAACTAATTGCAACTCCTGGACAGAGATCAAGTTGGTTAATAAGTCGAGAGGGGTCGAGTTACCGGAACCCAATGTGTGGTAGTAGCTAGTCATTGGACAACATACACAGAACTCGGTGCTTAAGGACGGTTCCAGTGAGACAACCCACCATGTACTCCTACATGGCCTCTCACCGCTACCTTTACCAAATCGTGTTCACTCACTTAACTCTCAGCACCAGAACATATCGTAACACTCCAATTCATTCCCAATGAATCAGACCTGACACAACTCTAAGCAATAGCAGGCAAGGCATGGTAGGAACACAACATGGCTCAAACAACTCCTACACATGCTAGTGGGTTTCAACTATTTACTGTGGCAATGACAGGTCATGCAGAGGAATGGGTTCAACTACCGCAGCATAAAGTAGCAGTTGAATCGTTGTTGTCCTAATGCAGTAAAAGAGAGCAGGAGCGAGAGAGTAGGATTGTATCGGAATGAAGAAAGGGGGTTTGCTTGCCTGGTAGATCAACGGGGTGGCACTGCTCCTCAGACAGGTACTCTGGAACACTCTCCGGAGCAGGACCTATCGAGAAGGAACGGTGTCGACAATCAAAACACAATCATATGCAACAATATGATTCATGAATATGGCATGAAGATGTGATGCTGTTTGTGCTAATGCATCTAGCATTCATTTGGGTGAAATCCATTTGAACCAAAGATTCAAATGCATCTCCAAAGTAAGCTCTTATATATGCCATTTATATGTTTTCACCTATGCAGTAGCTATAAGTTGGTTGGTCATGCATGAAACTAGTACAGATGGATAGATTGCATTTTTCTGATAATTTTTCATATATAAATTATTTAAATCTGAGTTACGGTTGAATTTGTATGATTTTCAGAAGTTTATATCATTTTCTGGAATTTCCTGATTTATTTTAAATCCAGAAAGTCCGTTACTGCGTCAGCATGACGTCATCGCTGCATCAGTAGGTCAACGGCTGGCCAGGGTCAAATCTGACCGGCGGAGCCCACTGGTCAGTGAGAGGGGTTAACCCCACGTTGACTCACCTTTGACCTGCTGTGGGGCCCGCTGTCAGCGGCTGTAGGGCGGCTAATTAGTGGGGTTTAGCCACTAATGGCCGTGCCACGTCAGCGGGTTACGCCGGCGATGACCCGACGCGGTGGCGATCGCCGGCCGACCGTTTCCGGCCACGGCTGGACGTGCGGGTAGGTGCGTTGGACAGCCCGTGGTCCGGGGCATCCAGCGGTGGTCGTGGGGTCGTCGGGGACGACGTGTAGCGGCGACGGCGGTGAGCGTATGCGGCGGCAGAGCTCGGTGGGGTGCGGGCGCTGCGCTGGGACTCGCTTTCGAGCCGGCTGGGCTACACAACGGTGTCAGGGGCTCTGTGGAGCATGCCCGTTGCACGAAGGCAGCGAACGAAGCACGGTGAGCGCGCGCGCTGCGGCAATGGCGGAGCCGAGCTTCGGCTCATGCGGGCAGGGGAGCTAGAGGGCAGGGGAGAGCAGGAGAGTAAGGAGTGAGGCCAGGGGGGAGCTGGGCGCTTCTGGCGAGGCCAGGTCGAAGAGGGGAGAGGGCAGGCAGGCAGCTGCCGTGGCGTGCATGCGCGCGGCGTGCGGCGACCACGCGCCCTGTCCCTCTGGCGCGAGGAGGGGGACGACTGGCGCTGGCCAGTCAGCTGGGCCGGCCTGCTGGGCCAGGCCAGGCCGCACAGTGCCAGGCCGCAGGTAAGCTCCCTTTTTCCTAGTTCTTTTTCTTTTCTAATTTTCTGACATTTGTTTGGTTTAATAAAAATACTAAACCATTTTATTTTCTTCTGACAATTTTTGCAGGGACCTAAGGGATTATTCCAAAGCCCCTCACGAGAATTCAGAATTTTTGGACATATATAAAATATATAACATATATATATATATCCAATGCAAATAATTACTGCATTAATTCCAAATGGCCAAGATAAATATTTATGAGCTCCTAAAAATATTGGTTTGATTTTTATCTCTGTCCAATATTTTCAGAGAGCAACATGAACATTTTCTTGGACCCTTTTGGAGCAATTTTTATCTGGGTCATTTCCAGAAATGATTCTGAGGGTTTCACAGATCCCCACTTCAAATTTAAATGGAATTTAAACATGATGCACACATGACTAGCTAGTCTAGGTCATACCAGAGCTAGGGATGTGACAACTCGCCCCCACTTGAAAGAATCTCGTCCCGAGATTCAGGGGTCGATGGAAAGAAGGTGGGGTACTCCATTCGAAGACGATCTTCTCGCTCCCAAGTAGCTTCTCTCTCAGCATGATGAGACCACTGAACCTTGAGAAACTTGATGTTCTGACGTCGGGTGACACGCTCTGCTTGATCAAGAATGCGAATAGGGTACTCTCGATATGTGAGGTTATCTTGGAGATCAAGCGTTTCATGGTCCACTCCGCGGATGGGATCCGAGAAGCAACGCCTGAGTTGAGAGACGTGGAAGACATCATGGACTCGAGAAAGATGTGGGGGTAGTTCCAACTGGTAGGCAACCTCTCCTCGTTTAGCGAGAATGCGAAAAGGACCAATGTAACGAGGAGCCAACTTGCCCTTGATACCGAAACGATGGGTACCCTTTAGAGGGGTAACCCGAAGGTAAGCCTTGTCGCCAACTTCGTAAGCCACTTCCTTATGACGACGGTCATACTGGCTCTTTTGACGAGACTGGGCTATTTTCAAATTCTCACGAATGATGCGAACTTGCTCTTCTGCTTCCTGGATCATGTCCGGTCCAAAGAATTGTCTTTCACCGGTTTCTGACCAGTTCAAAGGTGTTCGACATCTTCGTCCATACAGAATCTCGAAAGGAGCTTTCTTAAGACTGGATTGATAGCTATTGTTATAAGCAAACTCGGCAAAAGGTAGGCATTTCTCCCAATCCATACCGAATGAGATAACGCAAGCTCTAAGCATGTCTTCGAGAATTTGGTTGACCCTTTCCACCTGACCACTTGATTGAGGGTGGAAAGCGGTACTGAAGGAAAGATGGGTGCCCATGGCAGTTTCGAAACTCTCCCAGAAATGAGAAGTGAAGAGACTACCATGGTCTGAATTGATCTCTAGTGGAACACCATGAAGTGACACTATTCAAGAAATATATAAGTCAGCGAGCTGACTAGTAGTGATACTCTCTCGAACAGGTAGGAAGTGAGCCACTTTGGAAAGACGATCAATGACTACGAAGATAGCGTTATTCCCTTTCTTGGTCCTGGGAAAGCCGGTGATGAAGTCCATACCAACTTTATCCCATTTCCACTCAGGAATGGCTAAAGGTTGAAGGGTGCCAGCAGGCCTTTGATGCTCTGCCTTAACGCGACGACAAACGTCACAATTAGCTATGAACTCAGCAATTTCTCTCTTCATCCTAGTCCACCAGAACCTCTGGCGTAGGTCCTGATACATCTTAGTACTACCGGGATGAATCGTGAGAGGGGATTCATGCGCCTCCTTAATGATCAATTGCCGAAGATGTTGCTTCTTGGGAACCACCAGACGGTTCTCGAAGAGAACAACACCTTGATCATCTATAGAGAAACTACCAGCAATACCCTTGGCAATGTTTCTCTTAATCCGGGTAATCCCCGTATCATGCTTCTGGGCTTCTATGATATGATCCACAAGAGTAGGCTTCGCCACCAAGGTAGAAAAGAATCCTTGAGGAGCAATGTGAAGGTTAAGCTTACAGAATTCCTCATGGAGAAGTGGTTGGCCCTGCTGCAACATAAGATTGTTGCAATAGGACTTACGACTTAGCGCATCAGCCATGACATTGCCCTTGCCTGGGGTGTAGGTAATCCCTAAGTTGTAATCTGAGATCAACTCCAACCAACGTCTTTGCCTAAGGTTCAAATCTGGTTGGGTGAAAATATACTTGAGACTCTGGTGATCGGTGTAAATCTCGCAACGTTTACCGAGAAGGTAATGTCGCCATGTCTTAAGTGCATAGACTACGGCTGCAAGCTCTAGATCATGTGTAGGATAGTTCTCCTCATGTGGATGCAACTGTCGAGATGCATAGGCAATCACATGACGATCCTGCATAAGGATGCAGCCTAGTCCCTGTCGTGAGGCGTCGCAGTAGATAACAAAGTCTTTAGTGAAATCCGGTGGCACAAGTATGGGAGTAGAAGTCAGGCGTCTTTTCAGTTCCTGAAAACTGTATTCACACTGTGGGGACCACTCAAACTTTTTATCTTTCTTGAGAAGTTCCGTGAGGGGTTTGGCTACTTTGGAGAAGTTTTCAACGAAGCGGCGACAATAACTGGCTAGACCAAGGAAACTCCTAACTTGTTTAACTGTTTCAGGTGGAGTACAATCAAGAACGGCCTGAACTCTCTCAGGATTGACAGCAATGCCCTTACCAGAGATCACGTGGCCTAGGTAGGTCACTTCTGGCAACCAGAATTCGCACTTGGAGAACTTGGCATAAAGGCGGTGCTCTCTGAGTTTTTCTGACACAAGTCTAAGATGTTCGGCATGCTCTTCCTTGTTCTTCGAGTAGATAAGGATATCATCGAGGTAAACCACGACGAACTTGTCTAAGTACTCCATGAAGATCGAGTTCATCAAGCGGGAGAAGGTAGCTGGAGCATTGGTTAGACCAAAGGACATGACGGTGTACTCGTACTGGCCATAACGAGTGACAAAAGCCGTCTTAGGAATGTCCCCGTTTCTAATCTTGATTTGGTGGTAGCCTAATCTCAAATCCATCTTGGAAAAGACCAAGGATCCAGTGAGCTGATCATAGAGGTCGTTGATCCTGGGGAGCGGATACTTGTTCTTTATCATGACCAAATTAACGGGACGATAATCTACAACCATCCGGTCCGTACCATCCTTCTTCTTGACGAAGAGGACGGGGCAAGCCCAGGGAGAAGAACTAGGACGGATGAAACCCTTTTGCAAGGATTCATCGAGTTGTTTCTTAAGCTCGGCTAGCTCTAAGGGTGCCATCTTGTAAGGTCTCCTAGAGATTGGGGCGGTTCCTGGGATAAGATCTATGACAAACTCTACATCCCTGTCAGGTGGAATACCCGGCAGTTCCTCTGGAAAAACATCCGGAAAGTCACGGACTACCGGGATATCTTCAAGGTCTGGAAGAGGACTGGCATTAAGAGAATAGAGTTGACGCTTTGCAACTCTGGTGGAGACAGTGACTAACTTGCCAGATGGGTGTGTGAGCTGAACAGACCGGGTGTAACAATCAATCTTGGCATAATGAGCTTTCATCCAGTCCATACCCAAGATGATGTTAATATCTGAAGACTTGAGGGCTATGAGTGATGCAAGGAATACAAGTCTGTCAACAAGGATTTCGTTACCATGGCTTACACTAGAGGTTTGCCATTTGGATCCAGGAGTTTGAATGAGTAGTGGGGAGGGCATATCACAAAATGATATGTCGTGCAAGCGGGCATAACTTTCGGAAATGAAGGAATGAGACGCCCCAGTATCAAATAGAACCGAAGCTGGATGACAGTTTACAAGGAGTGTACCAAGAACGACATCTGGATCATCCTGAGCATCTTTACCTGAGACGTGATGCACACGTCCACATTCAGTGGGAGCTGACTTGGTACTGATCATCTTGCGTGATGGCTTACCACGACCAACAGACTTCTCGGGCTGGGGTGGAGCAACACGGGTCTGAGTGCAAATACGGGCGGTGTGGCCTGGCTCTCCGCACTTGTAACAAATCTTGGAGGTTGGACGTGGACCCGCGTTGGTAGGCGGTCCACCAATAGGCCTGGGTGGAGCATACGGCTGAACTGGGGGAGGCGCCACATAAGATGGTCTCGGTGTTTAACCGGGTGGAAGAGCAGAGTTCGGAACCCAAATCCGGCGCTTCTGAGAACTAGAACCGGAGGAAGAAACCAAATCACGGGTGTGCTTACGAGACTCCTCGTAGGTGAGCTAAGCTGTCTCCGCATTAATGGCCTTGTTCACAAGAGCCTGGAATGTATTGCAATGGTGCAGGTGGAGATCTTGACGCAACTTGGGGTTGAGACCCTTCCGGAACCTAGCCTGCTTCTTAGCGTCCGTGGACACTTCTTCTATAGCATAACGGGCGAGGTTCTCAAACTCTCTACTGTAAGCATCAACAGCCATCTTACCCTGGGTAAAACTACAGAACTCTTCTCTCTTGCGGTCAATGAGAGCCTGAGGAATGTGATGTTCGCGAAAAGCCTCAGTGAAATCTCTCCAGGTCGGTATCTGGCCAGCTGGAAGCATAGCCTCATAGTTCTGCCACCAAAGACTAGCAGGACCTTCCAGGTGATATGCAGCACAAGTGACCTTGTCACCTTCAGCTACGTTCGCAGAACGCAGCTTGTGTGTGATACTACGGAGCCAGTCATCTGCATCGAGTGGCTCAATGGAATGATGGAAGGTAGGTGGTTTCAGACCAATGAAATCATAGATGGTCGCTGACTCTTTGCACTGGGGTGCGGTGTTCTCCTCGATACGTGCTAACAAGCGGTTAGACTCATGCTTGTTCCTCTCCATCTCTAACATAAACTCTGCCAACGAAGGCTGGTCGGGAGGATCCTCCTCATCCCTACCACCTCCGTGGTTCAGGCAACGAGCAACAGAACTTCGGTTAACTGATGACATCCTGAGAAGCGGAACCAAGGACGAGGTCAACAACAACTATAGGATGCAACATGTAGCATAAGAAAACTTAGTATCTCTCAAACTCCTAGGACAAATCCGGCAGCATAACGGCAGTAAAATGCTCAAAATGAGACATTCTGCAAAGGACGGGGTAGCACCATACTCAACATCGTCACTCAAGGTTCTGAGATATTACTAAACAGGCTACACTGGAGGTACTCGAACTGGGATATGACTCTGATCAACCAATTCTAAGAGACTACGGAGTAGTAACACGTGATCCTGATAGACGGAAGAGAAAGCCTAATTCCTTAACCCCGTAGGAAAGATAGGATGACTCAGATCAGAAGGGCATGAGGTAAAGGAGTAAAAAGAGCCTTACGTTCCCTTCCACAATCAATTCCCTTACATAACTAAAGAATTTCTAAACTCAACTTCGACCAGGTTGGCTTGGAAATCCTACAGGCAGTCAGGCTCTGGTACCAAAGCTGTCGGGACCCCGATTCTAAGTCACACCGATCTAGCATGTAACACCTCATATCACTTCGCAGCCTCACGCACGGTATTCCCACGGGTGTCGCCTTACCATGGCCCGGGACCGTTTGCGCCTTTTGGCTCACGTATATGACAATGTCGCTAGCATCCATATGACAGAGAACCCGGGCCGACATGGCTAGTCGTGAACCCAAAGCGGCACTAACGTATGGGGACAGGCATACATGAATCAACATCGAGCGTGTCGGTCAGGAGCGTGTGAATCCGAGCTGTAGCACTGGGCTAACAGGACTCCGGGAACCCGGGCTGTAGCAGGCTAGGCAGGACTCCGGATGTCACCGCGTGACATTTCCCCGAAGGGACAGACACAGGAACGAAATGAAACACATGCCGGCCAGTCAAGTGTCCAGAGCAGTAGTGCTGGGCTAGCAGGACTCTGGTGAACCGGGCTGTAGCGGACTACTATGGTCAAGGAGGCACTAGACTACATTTCCCCATAAGAGAGGCTGCCAAGGATAAACAACTAGATTGTCGGATCCCACACATAGCAATACACGTTACACGTACGCATAACATGCAAGTATGTGCTGTACAACATGGCATCACAACATAACACAAACTCATATAGATAAAAGGCCCAGAAGAGCCACATAGCATTAAGTACAAACAGGGGTCACATGACCCATCATTCAGAGCATACAAGCAACGGAAGCATTACATGTCTGAGTACAGACAACTACAAAGAAAAAGGCTGAGAAGCCTGACTATCTACAAGACCCTCCCAAGGGTACAAGATCGTAGCTGAGGTACAAGCTACTCGTCGAAGTCCAAGCGGAGCTACTAGTAAGACTGAAGTCTCCGCTGCAAAAACATAAACAAAGCAACATGAGTACGAAGGTACTCAGCAAGACTTACATCAGATCCTATCTTACATGCATTTGTATCAAGAAGGTAGTGTGGGGTTTAGTTGCAGCAAGCCAGCTTTGACTCAGTGGCTATCCTGTTCTACGACTACGAGAAACTTCTTTGAGGTAAGAAGGCGCACACGAGTCCACTAATCACCACCTCAATACACCACTATGGATTCAGTCCCGTCTCACCACGAGAAGCCTTCCATAGCACTCACACTTATCTTGAGCATTTTAGAGTATCCACTTCAAGTTGTCTATGTACCACGTAAGCATCCAAGAAGTCCATAACCGAGGACACGGCTATTCGAATAGATTATGATAACCCTGCAGGGGCGTACTGCTTCACACACGCTCTCGCCACTTACCGCCATGTACACGTCATGTACCTCGGCAACCTTCAAGCGGAAGCCTGGCGAGGGTGTCGGCCACGACCTGACTAACCTCACAAAGCTCTAGTCCAGGTTTATCGCCTATTCGTGTTCCATCCGCAAGGAGATCCGGCCGGGGTGTCGCTCACGGCCCCAAACGATGTGCGCAGGGTTCCCAAGCCCACCTCGCCGGATGGATCTACGCTTGGTACACCGTGCCACTTGTGCCTAGTCTGTCCCAAGCCCACCTGGCCGGGTGCCACTTGGTAGACTACTAACACTACCTACAAACACCAGAAACTAATTGCAACTCCTGGACAGAGATCAAGTTGGTTAATAAGTCGAGAGGGGTCGAGTTACCGGGACCCAATGTGTGGTAGTAGCTAGTCATTGGACAACATACACAGAACTCAGTGCTTAAGGACGGTTCCAGTGAGACAACCCACCATGTACTCCTACATGGCCTCTCATCGCTACCTTTACCAAATCATGTTCACTCACTTAACTCTCAGCACCAGAACATGTCGTAACACTCCAATTCATTCCCAATGAATCAGACCTGACACAACTCTAAGCAATAGCAGGCAAGGCATGGTAGGAACACAACATGGCTCAAACAACTCCTACACATGCTAGTGGGTTTCAACTATTTACTGTGGCAATGACAGGTCATGCAGAGGAATGGGTTCAACTACCGCAGCATAAAGTAGCAGTTGAATCGTTGTTGTCCTAATGCAGTAAAAGAGAGCAGGAGCGAGAGAGTAGGATTGTATCGGAATGAACAAAGGAGGTTTGCTTGCCTGGTAGATCAACGGGGTGGCACTGCTCCTCAGACAGGTACTGTGGAACACTCTCCGGAGCAGGACCTATCAAGAAGGAACGGTGTCGACAATCAAAACACAATCATATGCAACAATATGATGCATGAATATGGCATGAAGATGTGATGCTGTTTGTGCTAATGCATCTAGCATTCATTTGGGTGAAGTCCATTTGAACCAAAGATTCAAATGCATCTCCAAAGTAAGCTCTTATATATGCCATTTATATGTTTTCACCTATGCAGTAGCTATAAGTTGGTTGGTCATGCATGAAACTAATACAGATGGATAGATTGCATTTTTCTGATAATTTTTCATATATAAATTATTTAAATCTGAGTTACGGTTGAATTTGTATGATTTTCAGAAGTTTATATCATTTTCTGGAATTTCCTGATTTATTTTAAATCCAGAAAGTCCGTTACTGCGTCAGCATGACGTCATCGCTGCATCAGCAGGTCAACGGCTGGCCAGGGTCAAATCTGACCGGCGGAGCCCACTGGTCAGTGAGACAGGGGTTAACCCCACGTTGACTCACCTTTGACCTGCTGTGGGGCCCGCTGTCAGCGGCTGTAGGGCGGCTAATTAGTGGGGTTTAGCCACTAATGGCCGTGCCACGTCAGCGGGTTACGCCGGCGATGACCCGACGCGGTGGCGATCGCCGGCCGACCGTTTCCGGCCACGGCTGGACGTGCGGGTAGGTGCGTTGGACAGCCCGTGGTCCGGGGCATCCAGCGGTGGTCGTGGGGTCGTCGGGGACGACGTGTAGCGGCGACGGCGGTGAGCGTATGCGGCGGCAGAGCTCGGTGGGGTGCGGGCGCTGCGCTGGGACTCGCTTTCGAGCCGGCTGGGCTACACAACGGTGTCAGGGGCTCTGTGGAGCATGCCCGTTGCACGAAGGCAGCGAACGAAGCACGGTGAGCGCGCGCGCTGCGGCAATGGCGGAGCCGAGCTTCGGCTCATGCGGGCAGGGGAGCTAGAGGGCAGGGGAGAGCAGGAGAGTAGGGAGTGAGGCCAGGGGGAGCTGGGCGCTTCTGGCGAGGCCAGGTCGAAGAGGGGAGAGGGCAGGCAGGCAGCTGCCGTGGCGTGCATGCGCGCGGCGTGCGGCGACCACGCGCCCTGTCCCTCTGGCGCGAGGAGGGGGACGACTGGCGCTGGCCAGTCAGCTGGGCCGGCCTGCTGGGCCAGGCCAGGCCTCACAGTGCCAGGCCGTAGGTAAGCTCCCTTTTTCCTAGTTCTTTTTCTTTTCTAATTTTCTGACATTTGTTTGGTTTAATAAAAATACTAAACCATTTTATCTTCTTCTGACAATTTTTGCAGGGACCTAAGGGATTATTCCAAAGCCCCTCACAAGAATTCAGAATTTTTGGACATATATAAAATATATAACATATATATATCCAATGCAAATAATTACTGCATTAATTCCAAATGGCCAAGATAAATATTTATGAGCTCCTAAAAATATTGGTTTGATTTTTATCTCTGTCCAATATTTTCAGAGAGCAACATGAACATTTTCTTGGACCCTTTTGGAGCAATTTTTATCTGGGTCATTTCCAGAAATGATTCTGAGGGTTTCACAGATCCCCACTTCAAATTTAAATGGAATTTAAACATGATGCACACATGACTAGCTAGTCTAGGTCATACCAGAGCTAGGGATGTGACACTCCTTGTCTTTCTTTTGGCGTGCGCCGCTCGCAGTCGGCGAGCGGGACGTCGCGGCGTGCTCCCGGCGTGGGGGATGGCTATCAGCACGGGCGCCGGCTTCGTGCCGTTCTGCAGCCGCGTCGATCAGCTGCTGGATCCGTCTTGTCATGTAGGGGAGCTCGTCGGCTCCCAGCCCATTGAGCTCTTCTGCGGCCGCCTGGGCGGCTCGCAAATCCTTGAGCGGGGTGGCGTAGACGGGGCGATCTGCCCCCAGCATGCTGGCGACGGCCGCGCCGCGCTTCTGGACGAAGCTGGCTCGGCTCGGGCCGCTAGGCGGCGGCGTACCGAAGGCGGCGCGGTCGACTTCGCGCTGGTGAGCCTCGGTGAGGCGTCTCATGGAGGCTATTTTCTGGCCCTCCGTGATGAGAGCGAGGCGGCGTGCCTCCGAGGTCTCGGCGTCGGCATCGGCCGGGATGGGGACGGAGAGGTCGTGCATCGCCGCTTGCAGAGCGTCGTGGGCGTTCTCGCCCGAGTTGGCGACGTGGCGGATGACCAGCACTTCGGTGACAGCGCTGCTGCCGCTGTCGGCTCGTGGGAGGGGGTCGTCGAAGACCACCACGTCGGAGAGGTAAGCGTCAAGCGATGCGGTGTCGGAGTCGACAAGCATCGGGTCGGTGGAGCCGACCGACTCCACATCTGCAGCAAGCTCGCTGGAGACGTGAAGCTGGTCGAGGAGGCTGACGAGGCAGCTCTCAGGGTAGTCCGTGCCTGCGTCGGACGCAGGCTCGTCGGAGATGTGAGTCTCGCCGAGCAGATCGGCGAGGCGGCTTGCTGCGCAGGCGTCGTCGACGCCTTGCAGCGCGTCGAGGCAAACGCCATCGGGTGCAGCAGGCTGGCTGCGCTCGCGGGGGAGGAAGAGGGTTCCCGTCCAGAACAGGTCTCCAGACGACGGTGCACCTGGCCCCACGGTGGGCGCCAAATGTCGGGTGGTTGGTGCGACATATGCCAACGGATGGCTTATCAGTGTGGATGCCAATAAGACGTCGCCGGTGCCTGGAAACGGGATGAGGCGAAGACATGCACGCCGGCGGATCTTACCCAGGTTCGGGGCTCTCCGAGGAGATAACACCCCTAGTCCTACTCTGCGGGGTCTCCGCATGATCACTAGATCGGTGAAAGTAGCTACAATCGCTCCTAGAGCTGTTGGGTTCAAGGGAGAAGAAGAACAAGGCTAGCTCTCTCTTCTCTCTATCTGTGGTGTGTGTGCTATGCTTCGAAGCCAACCCTTTGCATGGGTGCTCCGGGGGGTTTATATAGGCCTACCCCCTGGGGTACAATGGTAATCCGACTGGGCGCTGGTCCCAGCCGTTAGTGTCTACGCTCGCCGGCTTCTCCGCCGGCTGTTGGGTCCCGCCGACTGGTGGGTCCCGCCGGCTGCCGGCTTCTTGGTCGACAGGCCGGCCCCACCGCCTAGGGTCTTGTCGGCGGCTGCTTACTGTAGCCTCACCTCTGATGACGAGGGCTTTGTCGAGGTAAGCGTGGCTACAGTGGGCCGCCTCGGGGGCTCTCACTGTAGCCTTACCTCGTCTTGTCTCCTTAATGGGGCTCCTGCTTCGAGGAAGGGAGTAGCCGGCTTCTGGGGGCCGGCTACGCCCTTGGCCGACTGGGAAAGGCCGGGCCGCCTTCACGCCTCTCTCTGGCTGAAGGGGCCCGCCGCCTGTGGGCCGTACGGGAGTCTGTCGTGGATGACGTTGAGGCTAGCATGGCTACAGTGCCGAGCCGCACGGGAGACGGCCGTCCCGTACGGCCTCCTGTAGCCATGCCCGCCTCGGGCTTCGGGGGTAGTGGGCCGCACTGTGGCCACACCCCGTCTTGTCACCATTATGTGGGAGTAGCTTTGGTGGTTGTGGTCTCGGCCGGCTTCTTGGAGTCGGTGCTCTTGGAGGCCGGCTCCTTGGAGTCGGCCACCCCGTGGTTGTTTTGGGGAGGGAGGTCGCTTGAGGCCGGGCCGCCTTCCGTGAGTCGGCTTCAGAGGTAGCCGGCCAGGGAAGGGGGTCCAATGCTTGGAGTGTTGGGAGGCCCAAAGGCCTGATAATTTTTCTGAAGAACCAGGGGTAGTCGGAATGGCTACCCGTGGCCATTTACTCCGACAGCGGTCTAAGTCAATGACTATTGTCAATGGAGAGTTGCATCATCGCAGTGTCACATGGGCGTTTCAACGTTGTGTTTCTCCTGAAGAAGGTTGTGAGATTTTACGAGAGATTCACGAAGGAGATTGTGGTCATCATGCCGGTTCTAAGTCTCTCATAGCCAAGGCTTTCCGTCATGGGTTTTATTGGCTGATGGCTCATGCTGATGCTGAAGATCTAGTCAGTAAATGTGATGGTTGCCAGAAGTTTTCACGATGAGCTCATGTGCCGGCTCAAGAATTGAGGATGATTCTGATTGCTTGGCCATTTGCAGTCTGGGGGCTTGATATGATAGGGCCTTTCAAGAGATCCAAAGATAAAAGACTCACCTTTTGGTGGCGGTTGACAAGTTTACAAAATGGGTTGAAGCGGAGCCGGTTAGCAAGTGTGACGCGGCGACGGCGGTTCAATTTATCAAAAAGGTGATTTTCCGTTTTGGCTTTCCCCATAGTATTATAACTGATAATGGCACTAATTTATCCAAGGGTGCTATGAAAGAATTTTGTCAACGTGAGCATATCCGACTTGATGTATCATTAGTGGCTCACCCCCAGTCTAATGGTTAAGCTGAGAGGGCCAATCAAGAGATCCTGAGAGGCATCAAGCCTCAGCTTATGGTTCCTTTGCAGAGGACACCAGGTTGTTGGGTGGAGGAGTTACCCTCAGTATTATGGAGTATCAATACTACCCCCAACAGATCTATGGGTTACACGCCTTTCTTCATGGTTTATGGAGCAGAGGCGGTTCTCCCTAGTGACATCCGTCATGATTCGCCCCGTGTGCTTATGTTGAAGCCGATAATGAGAAAGCACGTCAGGACGCACTTGACCTGTTGGATGAGGAGCGTGACCTTGCGGCGGCTCGCTCGGCGATTTACCAGCAAGATCTGCGCCGTTATCACAACCGTCGGGTTAAAACCAGAACCTTTCAAGAAGGCGACTTGGTGCTCCGGCTTATCCATGATCAAACGGATATGCACAAGCTATCCCCACCTTGGGAAGGGCCCTTTGTGGTCAGCAAGAATCTAAACAATGGATCATACTACCTTATCGATGTTTGAGACCACAAGGACTCACCCACATCGGAGGAGGAGACCCGCCGGTCGTGGAATATTGCTCATCTTCGCCCTTATTACACCTGAGCCACCGGCTCTTGTGATGTACATATCTTGACAATGTATATATTATGATGAATATAATAAAGCCGGCATCCCTGATAAAGCAGGGCCTCTGTCGTTTCATTTCTGATAATAATGAGTCTGTATGGACACTTCATATGGTCACTTGGGGGCTTCCTGCTCATTGAGCATAGCTATACTACCCTTTGATCAGGCTTACAGGCTAGGCTGTAAACATCACTTGGGGACTTCCTGTTCAAACATAGGTGTATTCACCAAAGAGAACATAGCGTCACTACCCTCTTAACTGGCTTGGAACACCAGGTGTATCCACCAAAGTTTCCAGGTTATCTTGTTCAAACATAGGTGTATTCACCAAAGAGGACATAACCTTTTCTGGCGTGGAATGCCAGGTGTATTCACCAAAACTTTCCAGGTTATCTTGTTCAAACATAGGTGTATTCACCAAAGAGGACATAACCTTTTTCCGGCTTGGAAGCCAGGTGTATTCACCTAAAAACCCGGGCTATCCTGCCTTTTTAAGTCTGCCACTCCGCCCAGGTAATCCTGGAATGACCCGCCGTACTTTTGACAGTCAATCTTATGCAAGACCCTGCACTTGTCAAAGTTAAAACGATGATTGGTCATCTGAGGCCCGGCTTATAAGGTTTAAAAGGTTTTAACTCAGCGGCCGTGCGGCCCATGAAAGCACTTGAGATTTAGGCTTGGCGGCCTATGAAAGCCTTGTTTTTTTCCTGATTTGTTATTTTTATTTGAACATTTTTTGGGGTTCATCTTTATACCATATTGACATATGGTTTCAAACAATTCAGGCCATGTAGCCTCACTCTGTATGGCTCATATTTGAGTATATCAGTGGTTTCCAATAACACGGCCTGGCTTTGGACTTTAAGTCGCCAGCATATGATGATATTAAATCCTTGGAAGCGTTGTGCTCCGAGTTTTGGGATATTACCCCTTGCTGCATCCGGCGTTGTAAGCCGGCAGTATATGACAAACAGGGCATTATGTGCTCAAATCTTTTGGGTTGTCACCCTTACTGCACTGGTATGGTAAGCCGGCAGTGTGGCCAAATATCATAGGTATGATATTTTTGTTCTATATGGTAATAGTTAAACCAGCCCTGGTTATGGACTTTTATAGTCACCACCAGGTTTATGTTGGACATTATGACCCGCCTGGCGGTAAACCGCCAGAGCTATTTTGTGATCTGTTTTTTATGCAGAACAAAGAAATATAATCCGCCCTACATAATTGTATCATATGCATAAGTGGCTTGTCTTCAACTGGCGGATCAACAGTGTTATGTAACACAAAACGTGCATGATGGTACGGCAGATTAGAGTTCAACTCAACTATTACATGGCTCAGCGAGCCCAAATGTTTAAGTGTTTTTTTTCAGAAGATTAAATATATGAACCGCCCAGCAGATCAACTGTGACGCCCCCGATTTGACCGTACACTAATCATGCATGCAAATGTGTACGATCAAGATCAGGGACTCACGGGAAGATATCACAACACAACTCTACAACATAAATAAGTCATACAAGCATCATAATACAAGCCAGGGGCCTCGAGGGCTCGAATACAATTGCTCGATCATAGACGAGTCAGCGGAAGCAACAATATCTGATTACAGACATAAGTTAAACAAGTTTGCCTTAAGAAGGCTAGCACAAAAGTAGCAACGATCGAAAAGGCAAGGCCTCCTGCCTGGGACCTCCTAACTACTCCTCGAAGCCGAAATCCATGTAGAATCATCCTCGGGATCTCTAGCTCCTGGACTCCAGCATCTGGTTGCGACAATCAGGTATAGAAAGGGGAAAAGAGGGAGAATAGCAACCGTGAGTACTCATCCAAAGTACTCACAAGCAAGGAGCTACACTACATATGCATGTGTATATGTGTAAAGGGCCATAACAGTGGACTGAACTACAGAATGCCAGAATAAGAGGGGGATAGCTAATCCTGTCGAAGACTACGCTTCTGGCAGCCTCCATCTTGCAGCATGTAGAAGAGAGTAGATTGAAGTCCTCCAAGTAGCATCGCATAGCATAATCCTACCCGGCGATCCCCTCCTCGTCGCCCTATTAGAGAGCGATCACCGGGTTGTATCTGGCACTTGGAAGGGTGTATTTTATTCAGTATCCAGTTCTAGTTGTCATAAGGTCAAGGTACAACTCCGGGTCGTCCTTTTACCGAGGGACACGGCTATTCGAATAGATAAACTTCCCTGCAGGGGTGCACCACATAACCCAACATGCTCGATCCCATTTGGCCGGACACACTTTTCTGGGTCATGCCCGGCCTCGTAAGATCAACACGTCGCAGCCCCACCTAGGCTCAACAGAGAGGTCAGCCCGCCGGTCTAAACCTATGCGCGCAGGGGTCTGGGCCCATCGCCCTATGCACACCTACACGTTGCGTACGCGGCCGGAAGCAGACCTAGCCCCCTTAATACAAGCGCGAGCTTACGGTCCAATGCGGCGCGCGCCACTCAGTCGCTGACGTCAAAAGAGCTTCGGCTGATACCACGACGTCGGGATACCCATAACTACTCCCGCGTAGATGGTTAGTGCGTATAGACCAAATGGCCAGACTCAGATCAAATACCAAGATCTCGTTAAGCATGTCAAGTATCTGCGAACGCCGACCAGGGCCAGGCCCACCTCTCTCCTAGGTGGTCTCAACCTGCCCTGTCGCTTCGCCATAAAGTAACAGTCGGGGGCCGTCAGGAACCCAGGCCCACCTCTGTAACATCCCAAATTTTCAATTTGGAATGTTATACATAGATCATCATTTGCATATCATGTTTTATTGCATTTTGACAAATCCTCGATAAATCCTAAGCAACTCAAGGACCCTCGGAGAGAGTTGGGGACTTTCTCGAATTTTCTTATTTGATTTTTCAAACGAGGATTGGGATTTTAATTATTTTTCTCTCCGGAAAAATATTTCATTTCAATAAACGAGAGGAGAAAATATGACTTCTCCAAAACAATTGAAATACTGGAGGAAAAAGGTTAAAATCATTATTTGAAATTATTTGGATTTTATTTGCAAATTTTATTGCATTTAAAAAATATGCATGTTTTCAAAATATTTATTTTTGAGTTTAAAAAGTTCACCCTATTCTAGATTTTCTAACTAGACGGGGAAAATTTATTTCATATTTTTCTGATTTTTATTTATGTTTCTACACAATATTTTCCGTGGAACTTATTTAAAAAAAAATTACGCGCCCGCGCCGACTGGGCCGAGCCCAGCCGACAGCCCGCCCGCGGCCTCTCCTCCTCCCGGACGGAGCCGCGCCGCCCGAGTCCGGCCGCCGCACGCCACCGCCGGCCGACCCCTTCCCCAAGTCGCCGCCGCCCCCTCCCCTCTTTATATACCCCTCTCTCTTTTCTCCTCACCCGAGCCGCCGCCGCCGCCGCCCGCATCCCGCCGCCGCCGCCCGCCGTTTGCCTCGCCGCCCGCCGCCGGGAGCGCCTGTGCCCGGAGCCCCTCGCCGCCGGAGCCCTCCCCGAGCCCCGCACCCCGCCGCCCGAGCCCCGCCCGCCGGAGCCTCGCCGGAGCCCCGACGAGGTACTGCTGCCGCCGGCCGTTTTGCTATTGACCGGTTTTCTGTAAAAAAAACCTTAAAAAAAACCTAGATCGGTTTTTTTCGGTTTTCTTATTTCACGAGCGTTCACCGAACTGTTCGTTTTAACGAACGCGTTCGTCGGTTTTTCTCTGTTAACGAACGTCCGTTATTTAACCGTTCGTCCGTTTTTCTTTTCGTCGGATTTTTCTCGGATTCGATTTCTGATCGAATTTTCGAATCTGTTTAACTTCTCGCTCGTTTATCGGAATCAGGCGATTCAAGCGCCTAGAGTTTCGTCTCGAAATTCTCTTTCCGTTTAACCTACTCAAACAAGTTTTTGCTACACTAAAATTTGACCTAGATCCAGATTAGCAAACGAAGTTTCTTTCTTTCGCCGTTTGATTTTCGTTGCTTCTTTCGAGTTGATTCTTTTTGCAAACCGGAGTTCTTAAGTTGAACTTTCTGGTTGGATCTTTCATTCGAGTTTTACCTATGCATTAGTTGAGTACTGATTGTATGCTTGTTTGTTTGCGATAGAGTACCCGGAGTGTGCCGCTTGTTACTTCGACTCGCTAGGTTTTGCGGATCATCAGCAAGACAAGTAACACTTTGATCATACCCCCGTTCATACCCAGTTTTATTGCATTAGATCTGTTTTCCTCAAACACATTGCATGATTAGGATCTAATTAAACTGTGGGTATTGGGAAGTAGTTGAGGTAGTACCTATTACCTGTTTTATTTATCAAACCCTTGGGAGATTCTTCTACGTTGCTATTATATTGCCATGCTATGCTCGTAGACGTGGATTGGGTTTGAGAGACATTCATGACAGATGTGAGATTGATAATAATGGTTCAAACTTAAGGTGGCAACTAAAACTCACATCTGGGTGGATTGAGGCACCTGGAGAACCCAGTGTTGTCTGTTTGTATAAGGTCCGCCACCCAGGCTCAAAGGGATCATAAGATTATTCATGCTAGAAACTTCCGTGTGTAGCCGCAAGCTATTATGGGCTCTAGCATAGCTGAGTAGGTTACAGGATCTCTCGAAGAGGTGGACTAGCAGATGTAGGGGAAAGTAGGTGTACCGGTCCATCCAGAGTAGAGAGTGATTGTTTCTGAAAGACTGTGTCTCGGTCATCCGTTTCTCAAACATCATGCAGTGCGAGATTCAAGCAGAGGCGATCGAGTCTTGTGGGGAAAAGTGCACAAACCTCTGCAGAGTGTACAAACTGATCATGATTAGCCGTGTCCCCGATTATGGACAACTTGAGTATCTAGTATCTGGATTATCATTTGAATCTCATCACCGTGATACTTTTAATTAATTTTGCTGGGTTAATGATGATACTTAATTGGGATTGAGTTGGAGGTACCTTCTCAATGTTTCAACCACCATGATAGTTAAATAAAATTTATTCCTTTGCAGTAGGATAAAATTGGCTTTTCGCAAAACTGTAACCATAGAGCCTTTCCACCAGCCATATATGCATATAGTATAGCATTATTATTGTTCATTGCTCTCTATGTGTTACATTGCCAGCATATTCTATGTGCTGACCCGTTTCGGGCTGCAACGTTTCATGTTGCAGACTTTTCAGACGACGAGTAAGGTGCCTTAGGTCGTGGTCTTATACTCAGTGATGCCGCTGGAGTTGATGGACTCACTTATCTTCCAAGTCTTCCGCTGTTATCGTTATTAGATGGCCTTAAGCCATGTTTATTCTTAATCTCTTCGGAGATATTCGATGTAATAAGTGTGTGATTGCTACTCTGTTATAAATCCTCCATTTGTACTGTGCGTGTCAGCATTACTGATCCAGGGATGACACTGGTGCACAGCAGCACAAGCCATTTGAGGTCTGGTCGCTACAACCTCTACCGGGGTGGAGCCACCTGTCCTTTCAGCCCCCTCATCAGAATCACTTGCGGGTACTCCTCGAGCCGACCCGACTTTAGTCACCACATGTGTCATGTATATAAAGTATATAGTATATACCCGTGATCACCTCCCGAAGCGATCACGGCCCAGTAGTATAGCATGGCAGACGGACAAGGGTGTAGGGCCACTGATGGAACACTAGCATCCTATACTAAGCAGTAGGATAGCAGGTAAAGGTAACAACAGTAGTAGCAAGGACAGGCTATGCATCAGGATAGGATTAACGCAAAGCAGTAACATGCTACACTACTCTAATGCAAGCAGTATAGAGAAGAATAGGCGATATCTGGTGATCAAGGGGGGGCTTGCCTGGTTGCTCTGGCAAGTAGGAGGGGTCGTCAACTCCGTAGTCGAACTGGGCAGCAGCAGTGTCGGTCTCGTAGTCTACCGGAGAGAAGAGGGGGAAGAAACAGTAAATACAATGCAAACATAAACATGACGATGCGTGACATGACAATGAGCAGTGCGAGGTGTGTCCTAACGCGACACTAGGTGGTACCGGCGAAGGGGGGGAACATCCGGGAAAGTATTCCCGATGTTTTGCGTTTTCGGACAGATGGACCGGAGGGGGAAAGTTGCGAGTTCGATAGGTTGGGGAGGTGTGGTGGACGAACGGACTGCGTATCCGGGTTCGTCTCGTCGTTCTGAGCAACTTTCATGTAGAAAGTATTTTAATCCGAGTTACGGATTAAAAGATATGATTTTCTAAAGATTTTAATAATTTCTGGAATTTAATTAATTATTTAATTCAATTTGAAATTTGGATTTATGACATCAGCATGATGTCATGCTGACGTCAGCAGTCAACGTTGACCGTTGACCTGGTCAACCTGACAGGTGGGTCCCACCTGTCAGGGCTTGTTACCTAATTAACTACTGTTTAGTTAAATTAATTATCTAATTAGATTAATTTAAACAGGATAAATTAACTTAATTAATTTAGTTAATTAATTAATTAATTAAATTTATTTTTATTATTTGTTTTATTTATATATTTATTATTTAATAATTAATTTATTATTTTTATTATTATTATATTATTTATTAATTTAATCATTTTATTATTTTTTTATTATTTTTTATATATAAACGTTCTGGGCCGGGCCCCACATGTCAATGGCCCTAGGAGCCTAACGGGCGAATGGGTTACGGGCATGGGGGCGCAGGGGCGCTGGCGAAACGGGGCGGAGCCCTAGGGTGCGGGCGTAACCCGCCGAGGTGACGCAGCGGAGCCGGGCGCGGGCGCCAGCGGCCAGGGGCCGCACGAGCGCCGGCCGGAATAGGGCGATGGGGCGGAGGGGACCGGAGCCGTGGGCGCGCGTGCGCAGGCGGGCGGGGCGGACGGGCGAGGTGCTGTGGCCGCACGTGCAGGCGGCGACGGGCGCAGCGGGACGGCGGGGGCAGTGACGGGGGGGGGGGGGGGGGGGGAGGCCACGGCCGAGTGAGCTCCAGGCGCGGGTGCGGGCTCGCGTGTGGCCGTGCGTCGCAACGACGGTGCGGGGCGCCGAGCGCGCGGTGAGGGCGGCACGCACGCACAGAGGAGGAGAGGGAGGAGGGAGGTGGCGGCTCACAGGGGAGCGGGAGGGGCATGGCAGTGGGCTCGGGGACGATCCGTGGGGAGGAGGACGGCGACGACGTGCGGCGGGGCGACGAGATCCGGCGGCGGGGTGGACGTAGGCGATGGCATCCGGTGCGGTCGCCCCGGTCGGCATGGCTCGAGGAGGCCGGCGGGGAAGAGAAGATGGGGCGGCGCCGGCGATGCTGGCGAGTGGCGCCGGGGCGGTCCGGCGAAGACGGGTTCAATCCCGGCGGCGTCGGGGCAAGGTGACGGAGGCGTTCAAGCCCGATCCCGATTGGATCGGGGGAGAGGGAGAAGTGGGGTGTCGGTGCCTAGGGTTCGGTGGGGAGTGGAGGGTTAAGGGAGTGAGGGGCCCAGATGGGCCAGTGGGCTGGCCGGCTGGGCCGTTTGGCCCAGTTGGCCTGGGGTTTTCCCCTGATTTATTTATTTCGTCTGCTTTTCTTTTCTTATTTTTCTTTCTACAAGTTTATATTACTTTAGTTTTATAAAACATAGAAGTTGCACCTAAATTAGTATTACTAATTATACCTCGGTCACAAAAAGGTTTAACCCCCAAATAAAATAGTTTAGTATTTTATAAAATACAAAAGGCATTTATCTAGTTGTTTTAGCTACTACTTAAATCATTTTAGAGCATTCAAACATTTTATAAAAGTGTGGTTTCTTCACCTTAATTACCTATGCATTATTTGTCACCGTTTGTACTCTTTAGTTTTGACATTTGAAAACCTTACTAGTTTGACTTTATTTTAAATTTGAATTCTGAATCGGTTTTGAACTATCGAGAGTTTATCAACAGTAAGCGAGGTGACGTGGCATCGTTAACGTGGGATTACTGTAGCCTGATTATCCGGGCGTCACAATTCTCCTCCACTACAAGAAATCTCGTCCCGAGATTTAGGAGCGGTTATAAGGGGGTAGGGATCTGGTTACGAAATTCTAACGATTCTTCTCGGTCATAGTTGCCCTTCTCGAAGAGGTCGACCCACTACATTGATGTCTTCAGTCCTCTGCTTCAGGTCATCATGATGAAGTTTGTCGTCCTTCCTTCAGGATCTTCACCGTACTTACGAAAGGGTGAGAAGGGAAAACCCTATAAGGACGGATTCTAACAAGATCGAGCATCAAGCGGTTATCCCAGGGGGAGAAGCATAAGTATCTCTCGAATTGAAACCTAAGAAGATGTCGAGAGCAAAGTAAGAAGGTACCATGAGAAGTTTCAAACCGATAGGCAAGCGTTCGATGCCTATCAGAAGGTGAAAGGGGTTCAGAGCAACGAGAATAAGTATTGCGTCTGATACCCGAATAGATCACTAGGAAGGTGGCCCGCGAATTAAATACGGAGCCAAGTGCGAGGAATAACCATTAGAAACAGGGTTGTATAGTAGAGTCAGGTTTCGATCCTGTGGAACTGTGGGTTATGGGCCCACCATGTGGGTTTTTTATTAGGAGCAGTGACATCTTGCACGGTCATGATAGCAAGGCATGTCAGAGATTAACCTGTCAGTTATATGTCAGCAACATCGTCGGTACCAAGGGCGAGGGACGAAGAGAACCATTTTCCTGCTCATTGAAACGAGGCGGACCATTAGGCAAAGTTCTCGTCCATCGGTGGTTACCGAAATGTCACCAGCAATAATAACAGTGTCTTACTGACAGAGTTGTACACCGAGGTGTTTACATAAGCAGGAGAATATTACTTCTTAGATCATATAGATCACCAGAAAGGTTAAACCAAACAATGGAAAGGAAAATATGATTATCAGATTAAACGGAATAATGGAAAGGAAAATGTGTTTAAACACATATTTCAAGGGTATATCCTTCCCAAGGACAAGCAGAGCATGATATCCATGACATGACATAATGTAGAAAAATCTTTAGGTACGGGAGAGAATTTTCATGACATTACCCATACAGCGGTGTTTGGATAATTGAGCAAGAAACATTTAGTATTGGGCTTCAAATGTTCTTGTTGAAAATTGGAGTACCATAGACATGCTTTGAGATAGCATTGACATGGTCAACAGGTGAAGATCAGAATTTGGAAACAAAAAGGATCCATCAGGAACAACTTATAGAATAAGTCTTACAATTTCCCCATGGAAGAATAGCTAACCTTGCTAAAAAGGAAAACTTATAACACTAGGTCCTGCGGCCAGGTGTGTTAGGCATGACGTCACTTTACCGGGTCATAAATAGACCAATGTTACAACTCTTGGAAATATGTTCCAACCATCATATCTGACCGAGATTCAGATCTGATTGGTGTCAGGATACCTCAGACTCAGGATGTCTGAGAAGAAAAGTGCAACACAAATTGATGGGATGACATAGTAAGATTCTCGGGAAATGAACTATGAAAGCAAGTTCCGAAACAAAAGTTCATCATTAAACCAAGGAGAGGGTTAGGAGGTGGCTGATGGACTCAGCGACATTCCATTGAGAGTTCCAAAAGATGGATTTCCACAACTATGTGAACAAGGAGATAACATTAGCTAGATCGAATGACTTAATGATGTATGCTCGAGGAAAACATACACAGTTAAACATTGGTTGAAATGTGCACTCGAAATGTGGGCTAGGTAGCACGATCAATGTTCGAATGATGATTCATTAAGCCATAGACGTAGAATGAAACTATAGACCAATAACTTCAAAGCAATAGGGTTGCTAGAAGTTTAGAATTTACACGTCACAGACCATTTGTCGGTATTTCGTTTAGAAACAACACGGGGACCAAGAAAGAATGGTGATGGTGAGAAGTATCACTGTACCAAGAATTCTTAAGAGGTGGAGTAATGCTCACGACATTCTTGACATCGAAGATGGTAATACTCCACGGTTGAACATAACATAGGTTGGATAGCAGGGAAATCAAGACACAACACAAAATATGAACAAGTTTGTGTTGAGGGGAGGCAAGAATGTTGTCGATGATAACACAATTCATCGAGGGGCAAGGATGGTATTTCTCATCCTGAATTTCGACACACAACTTGGAAGAATTCAAATTGTTGACAATGATCACGACAAATTTGTCGAGAGGTTTTCAAGAAGATGTAATTGATCGACGATGACATCAAGTCAAAGGAATGATGAAGCGAAAATTTATTGGAACCAGGGGTACGACACAAACTTGAAATCAAGCTTGTTGTTCAAGGCGAACTAATATGATGAGGAAGATCGATGTAAGCTTAGCTCATTGTCAAAAATTGTGCTTCAGGAAGAAGGACCATGTAGCACAGTTATAATTTAGCATGATAATGATATAGCCGATAAGGCTAGGAATGACTTGAAGGTTTATTAAACTCGCAAGCAACAAGAATTACTTAGAGTTATTGAATCGGAGTGCGGAATCGATTCACTTGTCGGTGTTCTTGAGTGACTAATAACTCAGAGCCCGTGGAAAATTGGAATCAGTGAGAATGTAGCACTTGATGAAGAACTCATAAGAAGTTATGCAGTTCCATGATAATCTCGAGATACCAGGGGGTAATACTCGACGACAGATCAAGGTAGAGGTTGGACTAGGGTATTGTTCTACAGAAGACAATTGCTCAAACTTGCACGAGAAACGGAATCAAGGAGAAACATGGTCGGAACCACGTCCACGGATACCAGATGAACTTATTACAAGGGGGTAATTATTATAAGAGAAGCTTCCATGATAGGATCTACATCATGTCCATGGGCATGAACACAAAGGTTCAAGGTCGACTCCCACTTCTTCAATGCATAACCTTCCATTCGCCTCTCGTATTTCTATAATGACATTAGTTGTCGAAAGTTTTACCTGGTGCAATACCAGATAAGTATGTCCCGCGAAATCTTTCGGGTTCACACAGATTAAGGAAGGCATAGGTTCAACCCATCGGGGCATCGTAGAAAGATATACTACAAACTTCAGGAGTAAATAACACAAGCTCAAAAGTAGAGCATGGTTGACAAAGCAGAGAATACAATTTACCAAAGGTATTATGTAGCCGAGGAAAAGCTCACCAGCTTATTTAATATGGAGGACATTGTCGGATAAAATCCGACAAAAGGGTCTGGTGGTCCACAAGGGATCTGATGTGAGCATCAGTACTCAACCAGAGGAAGAAGAATGCAAGGAGATCAGACTATAGAAACAACTGACTAACTCACAAGCTCAAATGCAAAGGAATTATGAATTCCAAGACAAGGGATCAGAAGCAATGCTCTGATTAGGGATGGATAAGTTGAATAGCCTTAGGGGTACAATCGACGACGGTTTGATTGGTCGAGATCCAGCTCATGTTAAAGATGTCTGAGCCGGAAGGATGAATTCTAGGATCTGATTGAGGAATGCGAGCATTCGCAACATATTGAATCAATGGACTCAAAAAGATAATGACAAAGGGTGCCAATAAGATTTCGAGACTTATGGGATTAATCGTAATGCTAGTAAGCAAGAATTTCAAGAGCAACAGGCTGCTGAGGATTTTCGGAAGATCGAATGGTATTTCAAAGACTTTGTGAAATACATGAATCATTTGGGGATGAGCGGATACTCGATAAGTGCGAGAAATTATTCGTAGGGGTATTCAGGTGACAAAGAACAACAAGGCAGTAAGCTCAAAGGATTTTCGGAACAACAGAGAGAATTTCGGGGTATCTTGTAATAACAAGATCAACTGGGAAACATTGTATGAGTGGCGAGTATACGTGGTTATCCATAGGAGTTTATCGATGAAAGGGAATTGCAAAGGCAGAGGGCACAAGGGTCTCGGGAATGATCGAAGAGTATCTTCAACATCTTCTGGTGCAGTTGGCGACCATCTGTGAAAAAGGGCTCTCCGGGAGAAAGTATTTACGAGAACCTACAGTTAGTCCTTTTAGCAAAATTCACTTAACCCGAATAGGAGAGAGATCAGAGTCCCAGAGTATAGGCAAGGAGTAAAAGATCCTAATACCACCCAATGGCGACGTGGGCCCGTAAGACACACAGCCATGTTAGTAAAAGTTTTTGCAATGTCTAGACTCGACTTCGGCCAAAGAGTTGGAAAGGGGGGTTCCTACAGGCAGTTGGCTCTGATACCAACTTGTGACGCCCCCGATTTGACCGTACACTAATCATGCACGCAAATGTGTACGATCAAGATCAGGGACTCACGGGAAGATATCACAACACAACTCTACAACATAAATAAGTCATACAAGCATCATAATACAAGCCAGGGGCCTCGAGGGCTCGAATACAATTGCTCGATCATAGACGAGTCAGCGGAAGCAACAATATCTGATTACAGACATAAGTTCAACAAGTTTCCCTTAAGAAGGCTAGCACAAAAGTAGCAACGATCGAAAAGGCAAGGCCTCCTGCCTGGGACCTCCTAACTACTCCTCGAAGCCGAACTCCATGTAGAATCATCCTCGGGATCTCTAGCTCCTGGACTCCAGCACCTGGTTGCGACAATCAGGTATAGAAAGGGGAAAAGAGGGAGAAAAGCAACCGTGAGTACTCATCCAAAGTACTCGCAAGCAAGGAGCTACACTACATATGCATGTGTATATGTGTAAAGGGCCATAACAGTGGACTGAACTGCAGAATGCCAGAATAAGAGGGGGATAGCTAATCCTGTCGAAGACTACGCTTCTGGCAGCCTCCATCTTGCAGCATGTAGAAGAGAGTAGATTGAAGTCCTCCAAGTAGCATCGCATAGCATAATCCTACCCGGCGATCCCCTCCTCGTCGCCCTGTTAGAGAGCGATCACCGGGTTGTATCTGGCACTTGGAAGGGTGTATTTTATTCAGTATCCAGTTCTAGTTGTCATAAGGTCAAGGTACAACTCCGGGTCGTCCTTTTACCGAGGGACACGGCTATTCGAATAGATAAACTTCCCTGCAGGGGTGCACCACATAACCCAACACGCTCGATCCCATTTGGTCGGACACACTTTTCTGGGTCATGCCCGGCCTCGTAAGATCAACACGTCGTAGCCCCACCTAGGCTCAACAGAGAGGTCAGCACGCCGGTCTAAACCTATGCGCGCAGGGGTCTGGGCCCATCGCCCTATGCACACCTGCACGTTGCGTACGCGGCCGGAAGTAGACCTAGCCCCCTTAATACAAGCGCGAGCTTACGGTCCAATGCGGCGCGCGCCACTCAGTCGCTGACGTCAAAAGAGCTTTGGCTGATACCACGACATCGGGATACCCATAACTACTCCCGCGTAGATGGTTAGTGCGTATAGACCAAATGGCCAGACTCAGATCAAATACCAAGATCTCGTTAAGCGTGTTAAGTATCTGCGAACGCCGACCAGGGCCAGGCCCACCTCTCTCCTAGGTGGTCTCAACCTGCCCTGTCGCTTCGCCATAAAGTAACAGTCGGGGGCCGTCAGGAACCTAGGCCCACCTCTACCGGGGTGGAACCACCTGTCCTTTCAGCCCCCTCATCAGAATCACTTGCGGGTACTCCTCGAGCCGACCCGACTTTAGTCACCACATGTGTCATGTATATAAAGTATATAGTATATACCCGTGATCACCTCCCGAAGCGATCACGGCCCAGTAGTATAGCATGGCAGACGGACAAGAGTGTAGGGCCACTGATGGAACACTAGCATCCTATACTAAGCAGTAGGATAGCAGGTAAAGGTAACAACAGTAGTAGCAAGGACAGGCTATGCATCAGGATAGGATTAACGGAAAGCAGTAACATGCTACACTACTCTAATGCAAGCAGTATAGAGAAGAATAGGCGATATCTGGTGATCAAGGGGGGCTTGACTGGTTGCTCTGGCAAGTAGGAGGGGTCGTCAACTCCGTAGTCGAACTGGGCAGCAGCAGTGTCGGTTTCGTAGTCTACCGGAGAGAAGAGGGGGAAGAAACAGTAAATACAATGCAAACATAAACATGACGATGCGTGACATGACAATGAGCAGTGCGAGGTGTGTCCTAACGCGACAGTAGGTGGTACCGGCGAAGGGGGGAACATCCGGGAAAGTATTCCCGATGTTTTGCGTTTTCGGACAGATGGACCGAAGGGGGAAAGTTGCGAGTTCGATAGGTTGGGGAGGTGTGGTGGACGAACGGACTGCGTATCCGGATTCGTCTCGTCGTTCTGAGCAACTTTCATGTAGAAAGTATTTTAATCCGAGTTACGGATTAAAAGATATGATTTTCTAAAGATTTTAATAATTTCTGGAATTTAATTAATTATTTAATTCAATTCGAAATTTGGATTTATGACATCAGCATGATGTCATGCTGACGTCAGCAGTCAACGTTGACCGTTGACCTGGTCAACCTGACAGGTGGGTCCCACCTGTTAGGGGCTGTTACCTAATTAACTAATGTTTAGTTAAATTAATTACCTAATTAGATTAATTTAAACATGATTAATTAACTTAATTAATTTAGTTAGTTAATTAATTAATTAATTAAATTTATTTTTATTATTTGTTTTATTTATATATTTAATAATTAATTTATTATTTTTATTATTATTATATTATTATATTATTTATTTTTTAATCATTTTATTATTATTATTATTATTATTTATAAAAAAACGTTCTGGGCCGGGCCCCACATGTCAATGGCCCTAGGAGCCTAACGGGCGAACGGGTTACGGGCATGGGGGCGCAGGGCGCTGGCGAAACGGGGCGGAGCCCCAGGGTGCGGGCGTAACCCGCCGAGGTGACGCAGCAGAGCCGGGCGCGGGCGCCAGCGGCTAGGGGCCGCACGAGCGCCGGCCGGAACAGGGCGATGGGGCGGAAGGGACCGGAGCCGTGGGCGCGCGTGCGCAGGCGGGCGGGGCGGACGGGCGAGGTGCTGTGGCCGCACGTGCAGGCGGCGACGGGCGCAGCGGGACGGCGGGGGCAGTGACGGGGGGGGTGGGGAGGCCACGGCCGAGTGAGCTCCAGGCGCGGGTGCGGGCTCGCGTGTGGCCGTGCGTCGCAACGACGGAGCGGGGCGCCGAGCGCGCGGTGAGGGCGGCACGCACGCACAAAGGTGGAGAGGGAGGAGGGAGGTGGCGGCTCACAGGGGAGCGGGAGGGGCATGGCAGTGGGCTCGGGGACGATCCGTGGGGAGGAGGACGGCGACGACGTGCGGCGGGGCGACGAGATTCGGCGGCGGGGTGGACGTAGGCGATGGCGTCCGGTGCGGTCGCCCCGGTCGGCGTGGCTCGAGGAGGCCGGCGGGGAAGAGAAGATGGGGCGCCGCCGGCGATGCTGGCGAGTGGCGCCGGGGCGGTCCGGCGAAGACGGGTTCAATCCCGGCGGCGTCGGGACAAGGTGACGGAGGCGTTCAAGCCCGATCCCGATTGGATTGGGGGAGAGGGAGAGTGGGGGCGCGAGGGGGGGGGGAAGTGGGGTGTCGGTGCCTAGGGTTCGGTGGGGAGTGGAGGGTTAAGGGAGTGAGGGGCCCAGATGGGCCAGTGGGCTGGCCGGCTGGGCCGTTTGGCCCAGTTGGCCTGGGGGTTTTCCCCTGATTTATTTATTTTGTGTTCTTTTCTTTTCTTATTTTTCTTTCTACAAGTTTATATTACTTTAGTTTTATAAAACATAAAAGTTGCACCTAAATTAGTATTACTAATTATACCTCGGTCACAAAAAGGTTTAACCCCCAAATAAAATAGTTAGTATTTTATAAAATACAAAAGGCATTTATCTAGTTGTTTTAGCTACTGCTTAAATCATTTTAGAGCATTCAAACATTTTATAAAAGTGTGGTTTCTTCACCTTAATTACCTATGCATTATTTGTCACCGTTTGTACTCTTTAGTTTTGACATTTGAAAACCTTACTAGTTTGACTTTATTTTAAATTTGAATTCTGAATCGGTTTTGAACTATCGAGAGTTTATCAACAGTAAGCGAGGTGACGTGGCATCGTTAACGTGGGATTACTGTAGCCTGATTATCCGGGCGTCACATCAACCTTCTTGTCCTTGACGACTTGAAGCTTCTGGATCATCCTTCGCCGGTTCTTTGTCCTCCTCCGTTGTCTGGAAGTTTGGTGATGACCAATCAATGCCGCACAAGGCTTGGAATTCAGCTTCATCATCCATAAGTTCGGACGGATCAACTTCAGGGGCGAAAGTATGCTTACGGATTGGGGGATCAGATCCATCACTTTATAAGACGGTGTGGGCATCTTCTGATTTTCCATATCATAAGAGGACTTATATTTTGAAAGATCCGTTTCATCAGCAATCAGACTGGCCAGGGGACGTATTTCCTTCATGCAGGCAGCAAAGTCTTCCTTGTCAAAGGGAGTGCCATCTTCTTTCAAGATTGGATACCCAGTAGCTAGCTCGGCCGGGTCTAGTTCTGCTTACCATGCCTTAGCCCGGCTTAAGGCCATCACGGCACCGGCTCTTGCAGATGACCGCTTTATCTCTTCAATCCTAGCAGGCAGAACAAAAAGTTTTTTCAAGACATCACTCAACAGAGTGGGTGCTTGATTAGTTGGAGAAATCGTGGCCAGCGTGCACTGAGTTCCAGTATATAGCCGTTCAACGAGCGTATATATGGCTTTGAGCTTCACAAGCATCTCTTGACCAAGATTGCTGCTCCTAGGACCTGTGTAATAATTGCGGATTGATCAAAAGATAGCTTATGACATGAAAGATAAGACTCGCTTATGATGCTAGCAATGCTACTTACCAAGATAGCATAAATCATCTGGGGTATGTGGTGTTTTAAACCGGTAAGCTCAGTGGTTATTTCTTGAAGGGAAGCTTCAGCTTTTTCAGCCCGCTGTATCAGAGCAGTCCTCTCTTCAGCCCAGGCAGTTCTTTCAGTATCAACACTGGTCTTTAGGTTTTCTGTTTCAGCCAAACTAAAATTGAATTTTGACTCAGCCTTCCGGGTCTCAGATTCTTGATGCTCCAGCTGGGTTTTCGCATCAGCCAATTGCGATTGAAGTTGCGCAGTGGCATCCTGTACATGCACAGATTTGCAATCATATTCATATTCGGGTTACAGGAATAAAGTCGCAAGCCTTTTGCAAGCAACAACACTTGGCACTTGGGGGCTAATGCGTACATAAAAATTCTTCATATAACGATAAATATGAATAAGTCCTAAGCACTTTGCAAGCAAGAGAACTTGGCACTTGGGGGCTAATGCATATTACTCGCGTTTTCATTACTACTTTATGATGACCCGTCTGTGCCGCAAATGACCACGGCCGGCTCATGGGGGCTACACAAGTAAGTTTTGATTCATAAACAATGATGAACAGTACCGGTTCATTCATGCTGATTAAACCGGCCCGGGGGCTACGGATGCAATGTTGATCGTTAAAGATCCGGTTTAACTCTGATGGCGAAAGCCGGCTTTTGAATGATTCTACCAAAGATGCTTTTATACTCATGGCTATTCTAAGTCTACAGCATATTCTATTCTATTATACACAGTAGACTTGGGGGCCGACAGGATATGCATAATTTATCAAGCCGGAGTTCATACCTCATACTTCTGATGCATCTGTTTCACCATGTCAATTTCAAGATCGCGGCTGGTATGCACTTGGTTGAGATAACCAGAGAGTACTTCATTAACGTTTAGTTGAGAATAATTGGCAATGTCAAATCTCACTTTCTGCCTTTCAATAAACTCCTCTTTGGCGGACTGCTTGGCCAAGATAGTAGGTTTTCCCGGCTCTTGAAAGCCGGTGCCGGTGATCGTAACATCTTCAGTATGTGTTTCTGACAGTTTAAGTGGGCTTGATGATTCAGTATTCAAAGGATTGACGTTTGTGTGATCACTGGAGAGATCAGGAATTTCCGGCGAAACATCATAGACAGGCTTTTCTGGTGGTCCGAGTTTGTCACCTTTTTTCGTGCTGTTGTTGCTTCAAAAGAAAGTGAGGATCCAAATGATCTAAGGGGCGTGAAAAGCTTACTTTCCGGGTTACTCGTCGAATTTTCTGTCTTGGCAAAGGCACTGAGTTGGAGGAAATAATAGTTACCTCTTCTTTAACCGCTTGGCTGGCCCCCCGTGTCATCCTGATAATAATTAGTGCCAATAAGATAATTGAAAAAGGATCCAAGGGAGTCCAGGGCTACCTCCGACTCAGTACTGTCGTCCAATTCAAACATCTTAGAAGCATTTGATTTCTTCTTATTTTTCTTGGCGGCTTTCTTGACGGCTTTTGCTTTGGCCCTGGCTTTCTTGGCAGCCTCATTGTCATACTCCTTCTACCAAAAAGCGGAGTTAGCATGTGAAAGTCATTAAATTTGAGTTAATAGAACATTTGAATGATAAGGTAAAATAAATAAGTTGGAGACTTGATACGTCTCTGTCGTATCTATAATTTTCGATTGTTCCATGCCAATATTATACAACTTTCATATACTTTTTGGCTTTATACTATTTTTGGGACTAACATATTGATCCAGTGCCCAGTGCCAGTTCCTGTTTGTTGCATGTTTTATGTTTCGCATAAACCCCATATCAAACGGAATCCAAACGGGATAAAAACGGACTGAGAATATTTTGGAATATTTGGAGAATATGGGAAGAGGAATCAACGCGAGACGGTGCCCGAGGGGGGCACGAGGCAGGGGGCGCGCCTGCCCCCCTGGGCGCCCCCTGTAAGGCGGTTGCTGCTCTTCTTTGGCCGCAAGAAAGCTAATTTTCAGAAAAAAATCTCGGCGAAGGTTTCAATCCAATCGGAGTTACGGATCTCCATATATATACGAAACGGTGAAAGGGCAGAATATCAGAACGCAGAAACAGAGAGAGACAGGGAGAGAGATCCAATCTTGGAGGGGCTCTCGCCCCTCCCATGCCATGGAGGCCAAGGACCAGAGGGGAAACCCTTCTCCCATCTAGGGAGGAGGTCAAGGAAGAAGAAGAAGAAGGGGCCCCCTCTCCCCTTCTCTTCCGGTGGCGCCGGAACGCTGCCGTGGCCACCATCATCATCACCGCGATCTTCACCAACACCTCCGCCATCTTCACCAACATCTCCATCACCTTCCCCCCTCTATCTACAGCGGTCTACTCTCCCGCAACCTGCTGTACCCTCTACTTGAACATGTTGCTTTATGCTTCATATTATTATCCAATGATGTGTTGCCATCCTATGATGTCTGAGTAGATTTTCGTTGTCCTATCGGTGATTGGTGAATTGCTATGATTGGTTTAATTTTCTTGTGGTTATGTTGCTGTCCTTTGGTGCCCATCATATGAGCGCGCGCATCGATCACACCATAGGGTTAGTTGTATGTTGATAGGACTATGTATTGGAGGGCAAGAGTGACAGAAGCTTCAACCTAGCATAGAAATTGATGCATACGGGATTGAAGGGGGACCATTATAACTTAATGCTATGGTTGGGTTTTACCTTAATGAACGTTAGTAGTTGCGGATGCTTGCTAATAGTTCCAATCATAAGTGCATAGAATTCCAAGTCAGGGATGACAAGCTAGCAGTGGCCTCTCCCACATAAAACTTGCTATCGGTCTAGTAAAGTAGTCAATTGCTTAGGGACAATTTCACAACTCCTACCACCACTTTTCCACACTCACTATATTTACTTTATTTTTTCTTTACCTAAACAGCCCCTACTTTTTATTTACACGCTCTTTATATTCTTGCAAACCTATCCAACAACACCTACAAAGTACTTCTAGTTTCATACTTGTTCTAGGTAAAGCGAACATCAAGCGTGCGTAGAGTTGTATCGGTGGTCGATAGAACTTGAGGGAATATTTGTTCTACCTTTAGGTCCTCGTTGGGTTCGACACTCTTACATATCGAAAGAGGCTACAATTGACCCCTATACTTGTGGGTTATCAAGACCTTTTTCTGGCGCGTTGCCGGGGAGCAATAGCGTGGGGTGAATATTCTCGTGTGTGCTTGTTTGCTTTATCACTAAGTAATTTTTATTTGCTGTTCTTAGTTGTTCTCTATCTTTAGTTATGGATATGGAACACGAAATACCAAAAAAATTAGGTGTACTTGCTACTCATGGAGATGGGGAACCTCCTAAAATCCTCGATGATCATTATGTGAAAAATATTATGTACCACTTTGGTAATCCTGAGAAAACCTCATTCAATTATGTAATGGGAGACACGTTGGACCAACGTGAATACTTTAGGGATTATCGCTTGACTCAAAAAGGGAAACTATTATGGGATCAAATTTATATGTTGAAGTGGTATGCTCGGCAAGTATGCTTGAGATATGATTATACTTGTTGCTCTAGGATGAAGGCTCCACACCTTCCCTTTTCATGCAAATTTAATGATAATAAAAGCTTAGCTTCTTATGCTAATGGTATATATGATTACTATGATGTGGAACTAATAGAAGAATTCGTTGCTTTTATGGGCGCTTATGAAATTGAATCTATGTTCAAAGAGTTTGAAAATCTTTATGATGCTGTTTATAGACCTGAAAATTTAGCTATCCTTAAATATTGCTATGCCAATTATGAATTCAATTCCGATATTGATGCATTTATTGAGAAAGTCTCCGCTGTCCAAGAAGAGACTAATATTTTGCAGGAATCTATGGAAGAAGAAATTGATGAAACTATGAGCTCATTGGATGAAAAAGATGAGGAGGAGAGCGAAGAACAAAAGGAGGAAGAGCAGATTAGCTACCCGTGCCCACCTTCTAATGAGAGTAACTCTTCAACTCATACATTGTTTAAATTCCCTTCGTGCTTACCGAAGGATGATTGCTATGATGATTGTTATGATCCTGTTGATTCTCTTGAAATATCCCTTTTTGATGAACTTGATGCTTGCTATGCTTGTGGCCAAGATGCCAATATGAATTATGCTTATGGAGATGAACTGGCTATAGTTCCTTATGTTAAACATGAAATTGTTGCTATTGCACCCACGCATGATAGTCCTATTATCTTTTTGAATTCTCCCGACTACACTATATCAGTGAAGTTTGCTTTTATTAAGGATTATATTGATGGGTTGCCTTTTACCGTTGCACATGATGATTTTGATGAATATAATATGCATGTTCTTGCAGCTCCTACTTGCAATTATTATGAGAGAGGAACCACATCTCCGCCTCTCCATGTTTCCAACACGAAAAAATGTTTATACTATGCATTGGCCTTTACTATGTGTGCATGAATCGTTCTTTTATGACATGCCGATGCATAGGAAGAGAGTTAGACTTCGTCATTGCTTGATATATGTTGCTTTATTCTCACTACTAAATGCCAAATCATTGCTAATTAAAATTGGCTTTGATATACCTTGGGATCCGGGTGGATTCACTACTTGAGCACTATATGGCTAGCTTAATGGCTTTAAAGAAAGCGCTGCTAGGGAGACAACCCGGAAGTTTTAGAGAGTCATTTATTTCTGTTGAGTGCTTTCATATAGTTTAAAAACAAAAATAAAATAAAGAGGGGAACCTAAAACTTTTTCAAAAAGAAAAGCGAAAGTGAGAAAGACGAGCATTGTTAAAGTGGGAGCTAGCCTTGAACTTTGTTCATGCTCACGGACACTTTGTGAATCTTGATTACAGAAACTTTTCAACAAAAATAATTATCCCCTTGTACAATTCCATTGTATTATAAAAATAATGTGCCAAGGTTTGCCTTTAGGATGATTACAATGCTTGTTGGTTTGTACGGTGCAGGATAGAAACTTTGGCTGTAGTGCTCGATTTTACATTTTTTACTGGAACGTCAAATGGTTCTGATTCTTTTTGCACTATCCAACAACACCTACAAAGTACTTCTAGTTTCATACTTGTTCTAGGTAAAGCGAACGTCAAGCGTGCGTAGAGTTGTATCGGTGGTCGATAGAAGTTGAGGGAATATTTGTTCTACCTTTAGCTCCTCGTTGGATTCGACACTCTTACTTATCGAAAGAGGCTACAATTGATCCCCTATACTTGTGGGTTATCAAGACTCACGGCTGGCGGCGGGTTAAGTGTGCAGAAAGGGTTCAGTCCCACCTTGCTGCAGCTTTCTTGGCTCTCATTAAGAAGGGTTTTTGTCATCTCATTGATTGCTTTATCATTTAAGCGCGTGGAGCAGTAGCGCAGTGGGTCTTTTGCATCACCCGTATAAGTACACATTAAGCCGGAACGGCGGCTCAAGGGTATGATTCTCCAAGAAACCCAGCACCGAACCAAGTCAATACCAGTTAACCCATTCCCCAGCAGGGCCTTGACCTTTGAAATAGTAGGTGCAAGCTTTGCACGTTAGCTGTGGTAAGCCATTTGGGAAGATGATGTTTGGGGTTGAGTCATTGTAGCGACCCGACCTCAGATGGTCAAGTCTCTGTGTTTCAGTGTCATCCCTGGATCGGTAATGCTGACACACACAGTACTCGAAGGATTTATAGCAGAGTAGCAATCACACACTTATTACATCGAATGTCTCAAAAGAGAACTTATTACAATAAATATGGCGAGTAGCATTAACTCTAACCATATTTATTGTAATAAGTTCTCTTTTGAGACATTCGATGTAATAAGTGTGTGATTGCTACTCTGCTATAAATCCTTCGAGTACTGTGTGTGTTAGCATTACCGATCTAGGGATGACACTGAAACACAGTGACTTGACCATCTGTTGTCGGGTCGCTACAAGATGGTATCAGAGCACACGTCGAGCTTTGTAGACAGTAACATTACTGTTAGCGTCAGTCTTCTTTTTGAAGATCCATTTATTCTCTATGGCTTGCCGATCATCGGGCAAGTCAACCAAAGTCCACACTTTGTTCTCATACATGGATCCCATCTCAGATTTCATGGCCTCAAGCCATTTCACGGAATCCGGGCTCATCATCGCTTCCTCATAGTTCATAGGTTCATCATGATCAAGTAACATGACTTCCAGAACAGGATTACCGTACCACTCTGGTGCGGATCTTACTCTGGTTGACCTACGAGGTTCGGTAGTAACTTGATCAGAAGTTTCATGATCATCATTAGCTTCCTCACTAGTTGGTGTAGGAATCACTGGAACTGATTACTGTGATGAACTACTTTCCAATAAGGGAGCAGGTATAATTACCTCATCAAGTTCTACTTTCCTCCCACTCACTTCTTTCGAGAGAAACTCCTTCTTTAGAAAGGATCCATTCTTAGCAACGAATATCTTGCCTTCGAATATGTGATAGAAGGTGTACCCAACAGTCTCCTTTGGGTATCCTATGAAGACACATTTCTCCGATTTGGGTTCGAGCTTATCAGGTTGAAGCTTTTTCACATAAGCATCGCAACCCCAAACTTTAAGAAACGACAACTTGGGTTTCTTGCCAAACCACAGTTCATATGGTATCGTCTCAACGGATTTAGATGGTGCCCTATTCAACGTGAATGCAGCCGTCTCTAAAGCATAACCCCAAAATGACAGTGGTAAATCGGTGAGAGACATCATAGATCGCACCATGTCTAATAAAGTGTGGTTACGACGTTCGGACACACCATTACGCTGTGGTGTTCCAGGTGGCGTGAGTTGCGAAACTATTCAGCACTGTTTCAAATGAAGACCAAACTTGTAACTCAAATATTCTCCTCCACGATCAGATCGTAGAAATTTTATTTTCTTGTTACGATGATTTTCCACTTCACTCTGAAATTCATTAAACTTTTAAAATGTTTCAGACTTATGTTTCATGAAGTAGATATACCCATATCTGCTCAAATCATCTCTGAAGGTCACAAAATAATGATACCCGCCGCAAGCATCAACACTCATCGGACCGCATACATCAGTATGTATTATTTCCAACAAGTCTGTTGCTCGCTCCATTGTTTCGGAGAACGGAGTATTAGTCATCTTGCCCACGAGGCATGGTTCGTAAGCATCAAGTGATTCCAAAAGCCCATCAGCATTGACTTTCTTCATGCATTTTACACCAATATGAAGTAAACGGCAGTGCCACAAATAAGTTGCACTATCATTATTAAACTTATATCTTTTGGCTTCAATACTATGAATATGTGTATCACTACTATCGATATTTAACAAAAATAGACCACTCATCAAGGGTGCATGACCATAAAAGATATTACTCAAATAAATAGAACAACCATTATTCTCTGATTTAAATGAATAATCATGTCGCATCAAACAAGATCCAGATATAATGTTCATGCTTAACACTGGCACCAAATAACAATTATTCAGGCCTAAAACTAATCCCGAAGGTAGATGTAGAGGTAGCGTGCCGACGGCGACCACATCGACTTTGGAACCATTTCCGACGCGCATCGTCACCTCGTCCTTAGCCAATCTTCGCTTAATCCGTAGCCCCTGTTTCGAGTTGCAAATACGAGCAACAGAGCCAGTATCAAATACCCAAGCGCTACTCCGAGCATTAGGAAGGTACACATCAATAACATGTATATCAAATATACCTTTCACTTTGCCATCCTTCTTATCCGCCATATACTTGGGGCAGTTCCACTTCCTGTGACCAGTCCCTTTGCAGTAGAAGCACTCAGTCTCAGGCTTAGGTCCAAACTTGGGCTTCTTCACTTGAGAAGTAACTTGGTTGCTGTTCTTCTTGAAGTTCCCCTTCTTCCCTTTGCCCTTCTTCTTGAAACTAGTGGTCTTGTTGACCATCAACACTTGATGCTCCTTCTTGATTTCTACCTCCGCAGCCTTTAGCATCGCGAAGAGCTCGAGAATTGTCTTATCCATCCCTTGCGTATTATAGTTCATCACGAAGCTTTTGTAGCTTGGTGGCAGTGATTGAAGAACTCTGTCAATGACACTATCAACCGGAAGATTAACTCCCAGCTGAGTCAAGTGATTGTGGTACCCAGACATTCTGAGTATATGCTCACTGACAGAACTATTCTCCTCCATTCTGCAGCTGTAGAACTTATTGGAGACTTCATATCTCTCAATCCGGCATTTGCTTGAAATATTAACTTCAACTCCTGGAACATCTCATATGCTCCATGACGTTCAAAACGCCATTGAAGTCCCTGTTCTAAGCCGTAAAGCATGGCACACTGAACTATCGAGTAGTCATCAGTTTTGCTTTGCCAGGCGTTCATAACGTCCGGCGTTGCTCCTGCAGTGGGTTTGGCACTTGGCGGTGCTTCCAGGACGTAATTCTTCTGTGCAGCAATGAGGATAATCCTCAAGTTACGGACCCAGTCCGTGTAGTTGATACCATCATCTTTCAACTTAGCTTTCTCTAGGAACACATTAAAATTCAACGGAATAGTAGCATGGGCCATTTATCTACAACAACATAGACATGCAAAATACTATCAGGTACTAAGTTCATGATAAATTAAAGTTCAATTAATCATATTACTTAAGAACTCCCACTTAGATAGACATCCCTCTAATCATCTAAGTGATCACGTGATCCATATCAACTAAACCATGTCCGATCATCACGTGAGATGGAGTAGTTTTCAATGGTGAACATCACTATGTTGATCATATCTACTATATGATTCACGCTCGACCTTTCGGTCTAAGTGTTCCGACGCCATATCTGCATATGCTAGGCTCAGCAAGTTTAACCCGAGTATTCTGCGCGTGCAAAACTGGCTTGCACCCGTTGTATGTGAACGTAGAGCTTATCACACCCGATCATCGCGTGGTGTCTCGGCACGACGAACTGTAGCAATGGTGCATACTCAGGAAGAACACTTATACCTTGAAATTTAGTGAGAGATCATCTTATAATGCTACCACCGTAGTAAGCAAAATAAGATGCAGAAAGGATAAACATCACATGCAATCAATATAAGTGATATGATATGGCCATCATCATCTTGTGCCTTTGATCTCCATCTCCAAAGCACCGTCATGATCACCATCGTCACCGGCTTGACACCTTGATCTCCATAGAAGCATCATTGTCGTCTCGCCAACTATTGCTTCTACGACTATCGCTACCGCCTAGTGATAAAGTAAAGCATTACATGGCGATTGCATTTCATACAATAAAGCGACAACCATATGGCTCCCGCCAGTTGCCGATAACTGCTACAAAACATGATCATCTCATACAACAATTTATATATCATCATGTCTTGACCATATCACATCACAGCAAGCCCTGGAAAAACAAGTTGGACGCCCTCTACTTTGTTGTTGCAAATTTTACATGGCTGCTATGGGCTTAGCAAGAACCGTACTTACCTACGCATCAAAACCACAATGATTTTTCGTCAAGTGTGCTATTTTAACCTTCAACAAGGACCGGGCATAGTCACACTCGATTCAACTAAAGCTGGAGAAACAGACACCCACTAGCCACATGTGTGCAAAGCACGGCGGTAGAACCAGTCTCATGAACGCGGTCATGTAATGTCGGTCTGGGCCGCTTCATCCAACAATACCGCCGAATCAAAGTATGACATGCTGGTAAGCAGTATGACTATTATCGCCCACAACTCTTTGTGTTCTACTCGTGCATATAACATCTACACATAGACCTGGCTCGGATGCCACTGTTGGGGAATGTAGTATTTCAAAAAAAATTCCTGCGATCACGCAAGATCTATCTAGGAGAAGCATAGCAACAAGCGGGGAGAGTGTGTCCACGTACCCTCGTAGACTGAAAGCGGAAGCATTTACACTACAAAAAAAGACACATCCGTGACATTTTGGGCCGAACGAATTTTTTTCCTGTCATACTTATGACACTTCTATGACGATAATTGTGACAAAACCCGGTATCATCATAGATGTGGTGGGGTCCTACTTCTATGACAAAAAATCATGATAGAAAATGGGCTTTTCGTCCTGGGCGGGCCGGAGATGTAGCTGCATGACATTCTTTGGGCCGTCTATGACGGAAAAAACCATGGTAGAAGTGAGGGCGAGGAGAATATCGGGGGATTTCCCGGTTACGGTGGGTGGTCGGGGCCGAGCGATGCGTGTTTCTCTCGTACGTACGCGCGTGTGTGGGAGGCGTTGGGCTCTAACTCAACCCGAGCGATTGCACTAGCTACATTACTGAACCCGAGCGATCGATCCCTTGCTGTTAACTGAACCCGAGTGATTCCTTCGCTACTGCTGCTAACTGAAGCCAATCGAACACTACTGCCTCCTTCCCTTGATGAATAGTGAGTGTTGTTGAGTGCTACCTCTTGAGCATGCGTTGGTTTTACCTTGAAGAGGAAAGGGTGATGCAGCAAAGTAGCGTAAGTATTTCCCTCAGTTTTTGAGAACCAAGGTATCAATCTAGTAGGAGACTACTCGCAAGTCACCTAGTACCTGCACAAACAATCAAGAACCTTGCAACCAACACGACAAAGGGGTTGTCAATCCCTTCATGGCCACTCGCAAAAGTGAGATCTGATAAAGATAATAAGATAAATATTTTTGGTATTTTTGTTGTATAGATTGGAAAATAAAGATTGCAAAATAAATAGTAAACTAGAATTATAGATCGGAAACTTATATGATGTAAAGTAGACCCGGGGTCCATAGGTTTCACTAGTGGATTCTCTCATGATAGCATGTATTACGGTGGGTGAACAAATTACTGCCGAGCAATTGATAGAAAAGTGCATAGTTATGATGATATCTAAGGCAATGATCATGAATATAGGCATCACGTCCGTGTCAAGTAGACCGAAACGATTCTGCATCTACTACTATTACTCCACACATCAACCGCTATCCAGCATGCATCTAGAGTATTAAGTTCATAAGAACGGAGTAACGCATTAAGCAAGATGACATGATGTAGAGGGATAAACTCAAGCAATATGATATAAACCCCATCTTTTTATCCTCGATGGCAACAATACAATACGTGCCTTCCTGCCCCTGCTGTCACTGGGAAGACACCGCAAGATTGAACCCAAAGCTAAGCACTTCTCCCATTGCAAGAAAGATCAATCTAGTAGGCCAAAGTAAACCGATGATTCGAAGAGACTTGCAAAGATATCAAATCATGCATATAAGAATTCAGAGAAGAACCAAATAATATTCATAGATAATCAAGTTCATAAACCCATAATTCATCGGATCTCGGCAAACACACCGCAAAAGAGTATTACATCGAATAGATCTCCAAGAACATCGAGGAGAACTTTGTATTGAGAACCAAAGAGAGAGAAGAAGCCATCTAGCTAATAACTATGGACCCGAAGGTCTCTGGTAAACTACTCACACATCATCGCAGAGGCTATGGTGTTGATGTAGAAGCCCTCCGTGATCGAATCCCCCTCCGGCAGATCGCCGGAAAAGGCCCCAAGATGGGATCTCACGGGTACAGAAGGTTGCAGCACTGGAAAGTGGTTTCGTGGCTCCCCCTGGATGTTTTCAGGGTATAAGAGTATATATAGGCGACAGAAGTAGGTCGGCGGAGCTACGAGGGGCCCAGGAGGGTGGGGGCGCGCCTACCCCCTGGGTCCGCCCTCCAGCCTCGTGGCCGCCTCGTTGCGTCTCTGACTTCCACTCCAAGTCTCCTGGATTGCATTTGTTCCAAGAAAGATCCTCACAAGGTTTCGTTCCGTTTCGTTTGATATTCCTTTTCTGTGAAACACTGAAATAGGCAAAAACAGCGACTAGCACTGGGCCTCCGGTTAATAGGTTAGTCCCAAAAATAATATAAAAGAGCATATTAAAGCCCATTAAACATCCAAAACAGATAATATAATAGCATGGAACGATCGAAAATTATAGATACGTTGGAGATGTATCATTGAGGGGGTTTGGATGAACAGTTCCCGGTGGGGGGTTGTATGAACAAGACCCCGTGGTAGTAGAGGTCGTTGCTGCTGGATGAACAGTACCCCAATCGATCGAGCCGGTGGATGAAAAGGACCCCGTGGAGGGCTGGATGAAGAGGACCCTGTGGAGGGTTGGTTGAATAGTAGCCGGTGGAGGGCTGGAAGAACAGTAGCCCGTGGAGGGGTGGTTGAACAGGACCCCGTGGAGAGGGCTGGTTGAACAGTAGCTGGTGGAGGAGCGCGCGGTGGAGGCTAGATGAACAGGAGCCCGTGGATGAACAGTCGCAGGTGGAGGCTGGAGGAGGTCGACGGTGGATGGACAGTAGCCCGTGGAGGCTGGAGGAGGTCGACGGTGGAGATGAACAGTATCTCGTGGAGTCCGTTTTGCGGTACGCCACACCTCTCCCGATGAACAGGACCCCCGTTTCGACCGTAGCGCTCCAACACAAGTCCGTTTCCTCCATTTTGCGGTATGCCACACCGCTCCCGATCAACAGGACCCCGTTTCCGCCGTAGGAGGTCCGTTTCCTCCGTTTTGCGGTACGCCAGACCCCTCCCGATGAACAGGATCCCGTTTCAACCGTGGCTGGTCGAACACAAGGCCGTTTCCTCCGTCTGCTGTACGCCAGGCCTCGTTTCCATCGGCTGTTCCGTCCAAGACGGTTGGCTCCCGATGAACACAACGACGCATTCTGTTCCGACCCAGTCGGTTGCCTCCCCATGAACACGACGACGGCGCAGCTTCTCTGTTCCGACCCAGCCATGTACACGAGCCCTGGCCGTACGTATGCGCAAGTAGGCATTCGAGACACCGCCCGTATGTACGTACGTGGCCGTATTTACTTTCTTGCACCCTGGCCATTGTATGTACGTGTACATGCTACGTGCGCGCCTCTACTACGACATGTGCACGCCTCTACTACGACACGTGCCCTTCCTTACACGGCCACGGTTCATCGCTGCAGCTTGTAGACAGACCGATCGTATGTACGTACACGTTCGCCACCAGAATGACAACACTACGTACGCTTCGACCAGGTGGGTCCCGACTGTTAGGCACTTCCTTGCGTGCTAAGATGTAGCTGGTGGGTCCCAGTAGTCAGGGGGCGAATCATTTTTTTGCCCGTAATATGGACGCACTTCCTTGCGTGCAAAGATGTAGCTGGTGGGTCCTAGCAGTCAGGGAAACGTTTTTTTGTAAAATACGGTGGCCCGTCCGGTGGGTCCCTGCTGTCAGGTGGAGGAATCATTATATTCCGCGTAATAAGGAGGCACTTCCTTGCTGCGGCCGTGGACCCAACTGTCAGCCTCTCCACGTACAGTACTCTTCCGATGGAAGTCGTTCGTTGACCACATTGACCACGCCGCACCGAGAGCACCAAGGCGGTGGACGATGGCGAGGCCTAGGAAGGGAACGACGCGGAGCCGGGGAAGACGCGGCAGTGGATGCCCACGCGGAGAGGAGTACGAAGGTTCACTGGTTCGGTTGCGGTGTGAGGCTGCCGTCGCCGCAGGGCCTGGCCAGCGATGGGAGTAGTAGGGGGCTGTGAGGCCTCCGCGGCAGCACAGCCGGCCACGGGAGGCAGGAGCAGGCGACACGACTGGCGCTGCTTTGGGCGGCTAGAGCAAGAAGACCAGAGGTTGAAGAAGCACGACGGCCGTTGGATGGACATCATACGGTCACTGCAGCTAGAATCATTTATATTGACTAAGTTGACAAAGCCCTTGGTACGCGTCAACTTAGTAGGCCCACAGGTCAGCCTCCGAAACGGTGCGCCCTAGATGTCAGGGGGAGGAATCATTTTTTGGGTGGGTGAAGCTAGAATATCAGAGATTGAAGAAGAAGCACGACATCCGTTGGATGGACATCCAACGACCACTGTTGCTAGAACCATGTGTTGACTATAAGTTGATAAAGCCTTGCATACGCGTCAACTTATTTTTTTAGGGGACGCGTCAACTTAGTAGGCCCACAAGTGTGTGGCACAGAACTTATAGCCCATTTGAGATTTGTAAGAATGTACAACCCATTTTTGAATTCTAATGGAATTTACTACAGCCCGTTTACAGTTTGTTAAAAGTACGGCCCATTTTCTAGTTAGGACAACGATTAATAATTTCAACCAACCGTTCAAAACAGAATTCAATAAAATTTCTCACATTTTGATGGGACCCGAAATATTTTTATGCCTAAATTTCTAGTCAGAATAAATACAATTCCAATATAAATTTGTGTTACGTAAAATCCAACGAAACATTGCGCATGCAACAATTAATGAAATTAAAATTTTCAAAATCCAAAAATAATATTTTATAAACTAATTACGTGTTTGATGCATTTTTTTATAGTTACAACCCTATTTTATAATTACAGCACATTTATTATTTCTTAAAGCCCATTTTCTTGTTAAGCCTAATGCATCCCTCCTAGGAAAGATTTGCAGCTCAGCGGGGCGGAGAATAACAAGTTGACCTTGCCTGGGTATTCCTCAAAAAAAAGTATAGCTGGGCTAGCCATTTTCAGCTTGAAAAAAATTAATATCTAGGCTGGATATCTGACCTGGGCTAGACGGGCCACAGCCCGCCCAATTAATACCCTGCTCTCCTCTAAACAACAACGAAAACATCGCTCTTGTCTAAAAAAACGAAAACATCGCTCAAGAAAAACTCTGCAGTGCTCACACCTCAAAAACACAAATACTGCTCGAGCTGCTTGGTCCCAGCCGTCGGCCGCTCCTTGTGCAATTATCTCATTTATTGACTACATAGGTTGACAATGGTGTGGGACCGTGATGTCAGGAAACCAGGAGGAAGCAAAAAAATTACAGTTGTAGTATATAATAAGGAGGCACTTGCGGACTTGCGGCTATGGCCCTGGTGGGTCCCCACTGTCATCCTCTCCAAGTAAAGTCATCTCCTCATTCCTCATGTCTGTTGACCATGTTGACAACGCGAGACGGCGGCGCCACGACAAGCGCAAACTCGAAGGACGACAAAGATGGCCTCGCGGGCCCTACGGATGGTCCGATACAGCGCCCGCTGCTCATTCGGGAAGCCAGGATCATAGAGCCACATGTCCGCGATGACATTGTCGTTCGCTTGTTCACCGGTGCTCATTGACGAGACGGAGGTTGCAGCACAGGTCCTTCTGTGCTGGTAGCTCTTCCGCCATTAGGGCGTCGAAGTGCAGCCGCACCTGCTCTATGGTGAACACGGCATGAACTGGCTTGGACAGTGGCGCCGGCTCCTGGTCGGAAGCTATGTCCATTGTCTGATTGTCGTCGCTCAGCTCGGCGAGCTCGCTGGCGAGCCAGCATGTCCGGCTGCTGGACGGACCCGCTGCCAAGCACGAGTCTGACTGCCCTGGCCCACCCAGACCGCCTCCCTCGCCCGCGCGCGCTTTCCACCCGAAACGGTTAACGCTGCCTGCCCAGCTTCCCGGTGCAGGCGATTGCTCCGCTTTCAAACGACACAAGTGTCGTCCGTCCGTCCGTCTGCCGCCCACATTAATGATATGTGGTTGCCGAGGTGGCTACTCCGGCGCCACACGTCCGTCCCTCCGCCGCCCACCATTGCTATATAAACTGCTGCGCCGGTCATAATCGTAGTCATCCGCCTCCGTTCCCTTTCTCCTGTCCACACCACTACTGCCCACCATGGCTTCCTCGCGCTCCAGCGCTCTTCGGGACGGGCGGACGACGGACCACAAGGAGATGGCAGCCATTGCTGCCGACTACCTGGCCGGCAGGCACCCGGAGGACGACAACGTCCCAATGGAGAACATGGTAGTCGACGATCCGGTGCCAACCCCCTCCTCCGCGCCATCCTTGCCGGTGCATTGCACCATGACCATTGGCGAGGCCCGTGCCCAATACATGGACACGGTGAGGCAGAAGCGTGAGGAGCAGTTTTGGGAGGCGCAGGCCGACGCCGCCTACAACCACCATCTCCTCCAGGAGCACCTGCAAGCAAAGGAGCAGATCGCTGCGGAGTGGGCGGAGCAGGAGGCGCTACTCGACTCGTACCACTCCGCCCATGAGGGCTGCCTCGAGCGCTGGCGATACTGCATGCAGGTGGCGGAGGCTGCGGCCGCCTACAAAGAGGGCGATGAAGCGGGCGAGGCGCTGTTTGGCGAGACCGAGGATGAGGCAGAGGACAATGCCGGCTCCGACGAGTACCCGCTCCGCTGGCGTCGACGAGGCCGTGCTCCGCCGAGGCCCCGTGGCGCCAACAACGAGGTAGAGGACACCGCCGGCTCCGCCGAGGCCCCACCCCGCTGGCACCGAGGCGGAGGCCCTACTCCACCGAGACCCCGCACCGCCAAAAACGAGGCAGAGGACAATGCCGGCTCCGGGGAGTCCCCGCTCCGCTGGCGTTGATGAGGCCCTGCTCCGCCGAGGCCCTGCGGCGCCAACAACAAGGCAGAGGACACCGCCGGCTCCGCCGAGGCCCCGCCCCGCCGGCACCGAGGCGAAGGCCCTATTTCGCCGAGACCCCGCCTCACCAACAATGAGGCAGAGGACATCGCCGGCTCAGCCGAGGCCCCACCCTGCCGGCAATGAGGGGGAGGATTTCCCCCACTCCGCTGAGGCCCCGCCCCGCCGGCAACGAGACAGAGATTATCGCCGGCTCCGTCGAGGCCCCGCCCCGCTGCCAACGAGGCCGTGCCACACAGAAAATGAGGAAGAGTAGAAGACGGTAGGTCACCGCCGCTCGGGTCCAAGTACGTCCACCGCTGCTACCCTCCGGTTGAAGCCAAGCTAGGTGGGTTGACCATTGACGGCCGATTAGCTTCTTGGCGGAGACGTGGAGTCGGAAAGCTATGTTGGAGAAGGACGCTGCTTCTACTTGTGCAGTTGGCTCACTGACACGTGGGCCTAACAAGCATCTGGGCCACATGTCAGTTACGCAATTACACCTGCAGTTAAGTCACTAAAGCTCAGTCCGCTAGAGAAGAAGCTTCTGTTCGGCTCAGCCGGACACAGGTGGGTAGCTTCGGTTAATTAATTATACCTCCAGCGCACCCCTTTTTAGTTGAAGAATGTATGAAATGTAATGAAATCCGGCATGTTTATATGAAATCCGACTTAGCATGAATGAATTTAGTTTGATTAGTTCGAATTCTTGTATCACTGGCATTGGATGAACATGCAAACAAAACGTACTAGGATTATTCCCAGGGTGATCACCTCGTTTGCAGCAGTTTCACATGTACTCCCACCGGTCCTTTTTAGTCTGCATACAAGTTTTGTCTACAGTCAAAGTATCTCTACTTTGACCGGAGTACAAAGAGTTTGAGCAGCTTTATAGCATTCCTGCACATTGCAATCAAACACACATGCCTCGCAATTCATAGAGAACATTCAAAACAATCGATGATTATGCATCTCAGCGATTCACATGTCAGAGCCAATATTTACTTCACAACTAAAGAATAAAGAAAAATAGATCGACGCTGCTGATAGCAAAGGGCGTCCCATTCGAAAATATCAAACGCATGTCTTCTTGCTAACATCAATGAGCAAAATTTGACAAGGTTGTCCCATTCCAAAATGTCAAATGCTTGTTGTTTTTGTGCATCAATGAGCAAACTTTGACAAGGTTTTCCCATTCCAAAATATCAAATGCCTACGATTGTGGAATGGGCAGGGTTTGCCATCAGTGCGGACATTGACATGGCACCTCGTGCTAAATAAACCAGCTGTTCTTTTTGTGCAGTTCCACCAAAATCAACCAAATTCGCGCGTAGCTTGTATGATTTCGCCCTTATATGTTGCAACGCCTTGAACATATCGGCACCTCCTTTCTTGTGGTGGAAATGAATGATTCGATGTATTCATAAACATTTTGTGCAGTTCCCATTGAAATCAAGCTGAGCACCTTTGTTTTCACAAATACAAAAAAGTGATTAGGATAAAGCAAACTGTACTATGAATTGACAGTTTAAACAGGCACCTACATGGTCCATGTAGAGCACACTTTAAAAAAAATGGAACTCACCGAAAAGAATCCTAGAACAACGTTGTACTTGCGCATCACAGCAAAAAGATGGAGATATGTCAGCCCTTCTGAGCTGAAGTTAGTTTGGTCTTTTGGGGAGTAATGTAACCATCCTTCAACTGCTCCTTCTGATGAGAAGATAGACATGGCTTCTTCATCCTGGCATAATCGGAACTAGTCACTTCACGTACTCTATATTCTTCTTCAGAGGAAGATGATCCTGTTGTGCAAAGACAAGAGGACAACTAAATGCTAGCATCTCTGTTTGCTCGGAAAAAAGGAAAGGAAATATTTAAAACAGCACAGATGAAGCACTTCTCAAGGACAATACCACTTTCTCATGACAATATCTAAACAGTAGCACAACACCAATAGAGATGACAAAACTCAATCATTTGGATGAAATCCGTGGGCGAGTACCAACCTTTGTCAGGAGGCTTATTGTGTAGAGCATACAGATAAAGCGCTTCTCTGGAACCATCTGTTGTTATCTACTGTGGTTGCCATGCTTACTATATACTCCTCGATTAGTTTAATGTTTCCAACATCTTCTTGTGCAGTTCCACTAAAATATATGGTATCTTCAAAGAAGATCCCTGTTTGCACAAGTAGAGATAATTACATATTACATTAAGAGTGGCATCCACTCAGTGGTAAAACAATTGCTCGTTCCAGCCATAGCAATAAATTAAGATGCAAAACTATATCATTACTTGTGTCATCACAGTTCCAGTGCTTCATTACAACACCGTGAGTTGATTTTTTTTTCTTCCGCTTGTTTTTCCCCTTCGTCACTTGGTTCAATAACAGAAAATCTTTGCCTTTAATGGAAGATTTGGCATGTTAATTAGGGAGCACAAGTATAGCACTAAACAATGACATTAATTTTCTGATGAAAGTGGCAAAATACAGGCCAACCGTTGTGAAATATCCTTATCTTACCTCAATGGGATATTACGGTGCACATACAAATTGGAAGTCTTGTCAAGCAACATTACCGTACAAGTAGCACAACATATGAAAGCACACTGCACAATCATGTGAAAGAAAGCTAGTACTGACCTCTCATGACGCGGAATTCAAACAACTCACAAGAAGAAGATCTGAACCAAATTTTCCAACACGGATAGGAAGTAAGATCTCCTCTTGTGCAGTTCCACTAAGATCAAGCAATCAAGCAACAATGTCGGTGTGACATTTTGGTTGAACTGCACAAAACACTCTTAAAACAAAAGTGTTTTGTGAAGTGCAACAAAAGGTCACAATAGCAACAAGGTGAAGTAGATAACCCTGTTTACACAGAGGTGCAAAGGAAACAACTAGTGGTCAATAACGGTGGATGACACAGAAGCCAACAAAAAGAAGCATCTAACTTATCTAAATGGGAAAGAAAGCAAGACAGTAGCATTTCTCGAACGGTGGCATTTATTAATATTAACAGAAAGATTATATAAACAATAAAACTCGTTAAACGTGTAATTTGCTTTTAACTATGGCATTGCATCAATTTTCCAGCGGCATTATTAGAGGGTGTCTGTTTACAGGGACTTTTTGGTGTAGGGACTAAAAAAAGTCCGTGTCAGTCCCATCTAAACCAAACAGGAGGGACTTTTATGGACTAAAAGTGGGCATTTGGGACTAAAGAAAGAAGACCCCGAGGGAGGGTCTTTTGGGGACTTTTTCCAATAGTTGCCCCTGCCCCGCATCGCACCTTATCTCTATTAGTTCATTACTAGGGGTAACATGGTCTTTTAGCATGTTATTTAAGAACCTCTAATCCATGTTTAGTCCCTGGAACCAAGCAGGTAGGGACTAAGGACTTTTTAACCAAACAGGGCCTTACATTAACAACAGCTAAAGAGTTGCACGGGACAGTGGACGCACCAGCACCATGTGCATCTACTGATGTATGAAGAGGTGATGCACAATCTGTTGCAACAAAGAACAAACAACCAAGGAGAATATTTGTGTTGGTCCTAGTTTTGTTATCTTTAGACTCCTTTCCCTATGTGAGCGCAGCAAATCTAGTCATGATCAAACTCTATAGCCTTGTCCCCCGAAACAAAAAGATCAGTTTGTTACAGATGTGCGTACTGCGTTTGTCATTGTTTTCCCTTTTCGACCAACGTAGGTGCTGGATAGCCAGTCTGTACTAGTACTTTCCCCCCTTCCTTTCCTCTTTGAACCACGTCCTAGATTCATGCTATACAACTTTCCCCACTATGTTCCCCCATTCCTTTCCTCTTTGAACCACGTCTTAGATTCATGCTATACAACTTTCCCCACTACTTTCCCCCATTCCTTTCCTCTTTGAACCACGTCCTAGATTCATGCTATACAACTTTCCCCACTACTTTCCCCCATTCCTTTCCTCTTTGAACCACGTCCTAGATTCATGCTATACAACTTTCCCCACTACTTTCCTGTTTGATCCAACACCTAGATTCGAGTGCAGAAGCAGAAAAAACCCACATGCAGCTAGAGCAATGCATGTGGAATAAGTAAATTATACCTTAAGGTTCTTGGGGTGTGGTTCGGTGGGCGACCGGAGGCTGTTCGGCCCACACTACATATGGCGGCGAGGAAGAAGGGGTCGGAGGCCCTCCCCCGCCGCCGCTGGGTGAAAGAGAACAACTGCACCGGTGGTGGATTCCCTCCCTCACCGACGGCGACAACGTTAAGCCTCCTTCCCTTCCCGGCGGACGGATCCTGCCGGCTCTATGACCAGCAGTGAGGGGAGAGAGAAAGGCCAACGAAGTCTTGTTTAGATCTGGAGAGGGTGAGAGAGTATGAAGCGAGCAACTACAAGCGTTGAGGCTCCAACGTGTATATATATACTGGAGAGAGAGTGTGAAGAGTGCAAACCCTAGAAAACAAGCGATGAGGCTGCAGCGTATACGTGATGAGGTGATTATACGGTCACTACGAGCTCGTATAACTCCGTATCCATCCATTTTGACCAGTCAAAGAATCCTCCTGGCACCACCCCAGATCACTTCTCTCTCTGTCATGCGGGGCCTACCTGTCATTGGGTGGAAGAAAGAAGTCGAACAAAAACAAAATTATGCTCAAGTGTAGTTATCCAACCCGAGACCTCAAGTTTGATGAGCAAACAGGCTAACCAGCTACACCACCCTCCCGTTATGTTCAACGAGAGGAAAATAACCTTTTATACATTCCTGCATTCGTTTAACAAGCATGCCGTGTGTTTTTTGCGTGCGAGACATTGGGATTTAAATCATAATCGTGTCATGTGGCTTTGGTGGTAAGGTCTTTTGGGATTTAAAGCAGTGTTGGTAGTAAAGAAATAATGTAGCCTTAGTCACCTTACCTCTAGCGTAGTACGTTGAGTCCCACCAGTCAGAGGGTGAAACAAACAAATTAATAAGAAAAATTAAACGCGCCAGCGGTGTATCTTACCTCACACATCTCGCTACTGCTCATGAACACTGTCCAATTGATCCCTCTGTTCACTCGCGTACTATTTTAAGTGAATCCTTATTATAACATGCACACAATTTTGGGCACTTGTATTCGACCTAAGTCAGTGTGCCACCGTATCTCGTACTACTCCCTCCATCTAGGTGTAATAAGTCACGTTAAAGGTGCAGCGGGACCAAGGTGCAAGCAGATTGGAGGAGAAGGAGAAACTTGACCGGTCCTTCCTCCAATCAAAGCCCTGATTTCTGTCTCTAAACGCAACAATTAATCCCAAAAACTAAGAGATGACATTTTAGCTACCATGCAGGGCCATGTATTAACTCGCATGCAAGCCCACTTTGATTTCTTGACTGATCAACGCGTAGTTGCGCTCCATGCATTGGGTTTCCGGGGGAGATAACAAGGGAGAGTAAGGAGCGTTTGGTTACATTGCTTAGGCTGGTCATAGTGGTGAGTAACTTGGACTAGTAACATGCACAATGTTCCTATTCTATGAACCTGTGTGTGTGGGTGTGCGTGTGTGTTTAACAGCATGTTTGTGTTAGAGAGAGCGACACATCGACCTACTCCTACAGAGAGATGGTGTGTAGTGTACGATTTAGCCGCGAGAGTCGGTGCATCCTCTTCCGGGCGTCCGGTCGGGACAGGCGGACCGCTGCCACACTCTCTCCTAACCAGCCTGGCCCACCCAAAGCCCCTCCATCGCCCGCGCGCGCTTCTCGCCCGAAACGGTTAGCGCCACTCCAAAGAATCGGTGCCACATTCATGCCCGGGTAGAGCGGACGCGACCTCTCACCAGCCCCTGCGTTGAAGAGAGAAGTGGATTCAAGAGTGATGGTTGCTTCGTCCGTCCAACTTATTGCTTGGTCTATGTAATTTAATGGCTCATTGGTCATTATTACTCAGGTGGTAGGACTGCTGGATGTCCCACACTTTCGGCGAAAGGAGGTACTACTAGATTACAATTTTCTCCATTCTTACAGCGAAGGAGTGTGAGAGCAGTGAAAACACGCAGGCTCAGTGATTACATGGCCCACCTCACATTATCACCATATTTTCTAGACACCGTGCGACACCTGACTCTTTACATAGTACTACTAGTATAGTACGTACTGTAATTTATCAGCGAGATAAATTTGTACAATGATATGAAGCTTCCAGCCTCTGTTTCATGTATCTTGCGTCCAAGGTTGCCCATTGCAACATTTCATCAAATACAGAGGAGACTAACATGCATGCTATTGCATCTCAATGATTGATAGATCATAGCCAATATGTACTCCCTCCGTTCCAAAATAAGTGTCTCAACTTTATGCAAACTTTAGTACAAAGTTGTACTACTACTAAAGTTGATACTTATTTTGGAACATAGATAGCTAAAGAAAAAATGATCCATGCAGTCCCTAGCCCTTGAACCGTAAACCCTAACCAGGCTTTAATTTGCTGGCAACGTTGGAGCTTCCGAAGAAATGAAGTTTGCAACCCTTTGACCATCTGATCATTTTGTGCAGTTTCACCAAAATCGAGATGAGCATCCCTGTGGCAAAGAAATTGAAGAAGCGTGATTAAAATAAGATTATTGGGGCTAGTTGATGAGACATAAACTCATCACAAATACAGTACGTAGAAGCCAGTAGAGGTATGTGCGGGGCAAAGAAGTAGAGAATATCCACATGGAGTGATGTGGGCAGCTGGAGTAGTGGTGCAAGCCGGCTGTAAAGGGAGTTGTACCTAAGGGATGTCGGGACGTAGCTCAACCTAGAGGAGGGCAGTGGGAGGTGGCAACTGCCCACGTCGCGGCAGTGAGCAAGGGACGAAGGCAACCTCACCGGCTTTGTGAGAGAGAACGGCGGGGACCCTGGATCGGGACGTGCTGACAGTGGGTTTTCGCTGTCGGCGACGGCGACCGCATCTACACTAAGCATCCGCCACATCCGCCGAGATGTTAGAGTTGTGGCCACAGTCGTTTTGTGCGAGAGAGTGTGAAGAGAGCAACCCCATCAAGCAACCGGGTAGGCTCGTCCTGCCTATGTATATAGTGGAGCGGTTTCCTTTTTTCTCCATATGAACCTATTTATATTGCATACGTGCCACTGAAGAAAAAAAACTTTATTTATAAATGACGCGGCACCTACTACTCGTTCTCCTATAAACCTTGCGCTTGGCATCTCCAAAATATTAACCTTGCGATTGGCTCTTCGCCTCTTCGGGAAGTCGAGCAATAATAGTACTGCAGTAAATATCGTTCTGGCTATATGAGACTGAATGAATTGTTGCACGTCCACCACGTGGGCGAGGGTCGAGGGGCGAGGGAGAGCATACTATTACGTCTGTTTCAATATGGACTACATACGGAGCAAAATGAGTGAATCTACACTCTAAAATACGTCTATATACATCAGTGTTTGGAGTATGTACTAGTAGTTCATATTGAAATCTAAGGACATATATTCCAAACAATATGATAATCTCTCTAACCAAGGTAGGGACAAGGAGTAAACGGAGGGAGTAGTAAAATTTTCTCCTCGTCCTGCGAGCCACCGCGCGCGTGGGCGAGGGAGCGGGCGTAAGGCGTAGTACTACTACCTCTGTCCTGGTTTATAGGTCACCTTTGTAGTTCGTGCCAAATTTTTACCAAATATTTAGCTAACAAAATGTTAATGCATGTCAACAAAAATTATATCGTTGGATTTGTATTTCAACATAGTTTTAATGATATAATTTTTGGTAACATGCACGAACATTTTGTTAGTTCAATCTATAGTCAAAATTTGACACAATATACAATGGGGACCAATAAACCAATATACAATGAGTAGTAGTAAGCAAGCTTCACCTTGTCCTGCGAGCCACCGCGCCCGTGGGCGGGGGAGACGGCGTAGTAAGAAAGCTTCTCCTCGTTCTGCGAGTTGATGGGACACATCAAAAGTAATACGTACAGAGCATCTCGAGTGTATAGAACCTTGCCTCTAAGGTAGGCCCCACATGGTTTGCCTCTTTTTAACATAACGCGTTAAGTCGCAATTTGTTTGTCCACCCGTGGTAGATGATCCTCCATCAAGTGGACAACCAATACACGTGTCAAATTACCACGTGGGCTGCCTTTTCGTACAGAAATGAGCTCCACCGTGTACCCGCGCGGGTGTGGTTGGGAAAGAGACGGGAGTACGTGCGCCGTGCGTGCACCTCTTCTCTTCGTGCACGTCCCACACCTACGTGGGTGTGTGTGAGAGATACAAACCTAGAAAGATGGCGTGTGCGTTCGTGAGTGTTTTTAGTTTTGGGGGTGATTTCGTGAATGTATCTGTGGGAATATGTTTCGATGACATCTCAAACAAAATTTTGCATGCGATGTGTGTGAAATAGAGGCCTATCCATATCATATATAGAGGGGGCGATCCACGAGAAGAGAGGGAGGGGTCATATATCTCGATAGAGTCGAAGAGAGGATCAAGTGGGTGGGTGCGAGATCGATGAAGAGAGCCATCGAAATTGTGTGTGTGCAAGTCAAAGATATAGGGCGACTGGCCTACCGGAACGTCAGAGGGCACAGGGCAAGTTTGTGTGTGGCAGGGAGACATGACTAGAGCACTCGATGTATTGGTGTGTGGGGGGGGGAGGGGGGAGGCAGAGGCCTAACTAGAGAGGTAGAACGACTCGTATATGTGTTGAGAAGGAGAGACCTAGCTATGTGTTGAGGGAGAGCGGTCGACATCCATACATAACTGAAGGATGGGAAATAGGTTGGGACAGAGAGAGAGAGAGAGAGAGGAGAGAGAGAGGGAGAGGGGTAGAGTGCTGGAGGGGTGATGGAGTTGCTTCTCGAAGATGGTGGGAGAGACCTACTAGACAAAATGAGGGTAGAACTGCAATATTATCAATAAGAGTGGCGATGTGTTTCTGTGTGTGCCTGTGCGTGATAGATCTGTCGAGACACATGCGTGGATGATGAAGGGGAACCATGTGTTTGGTAAGCAAACCTAACTAGATCAGTAGATCAATTGTTGTTTGTCGGAGGAAGGGAGAGACATAACTAATGAGGTAGATCGATCGACGCGTGGGAAAAAACGAGTTATAAGGACCTAGCTAGCTATATGTATAGCGGGAGATCGGTCGGTGTACATCCATTTGTTAGAGGCAAATAAGGCCCAGCGAGACGGATAGACAGAGAGAATGGAGCTACAGGAGGTGGTGCGAGAGGCTGAGCTACTAGCTAGATAGGGGGAGGAGTGTGCGGTTGTGAAATTGATGAAAAGAGGGGCGAGAGTTTACACATGTGTGGGACCGTATGAGAGACACGAGGCATGGACACAGAAAGGAGGAGAAGGAAGGCGCGTGTGTATGTTGTAGGCAGACATCGCTGGAGAGGTTTATCAATCAGTGTGTGTCGGAAAGAAGTTGTGGAGACTGTGGGAGAACAACCTAAAGAAAAAAAATGAATGTGCGCGATGGATAGAATGCTGAGGGAGGGGGAGGGCGAGGAGGGCGTGTGCGTGCACGAGAGAAAGTTAGTGCTAGCTACAAAGGTTAGAGGATTGTGTGGGTGTAAGAGACTAACAAAGATCATAATTTGATATGAAAGTGGATTCATATATTTGAATAGGAGATCATAGTGTTATAAACATATATGCATGCATGAATATAGCGGTGATACGCGTGCTGTGGTTTTGCACATGTTATACCGTAATGTGATAATGCATGGCGTTTGTAACTCACAGCTAAATGTCGAACAATCTAAACCATACTATACATTGAACTATCTCACATTTTATTTGAATTTGTGATAATGTGTGGCATTTGCAGCTTACAACTAAATATCGAACAATCTAAACAATACTATATATCGACCAATCTCACATTTTATTTGAATTTGTGGTCATGTGTGGTGTTTGCAACTCACATCGAAATACTTAGGCGTAGGGGGCGGGGCACCATACATTATGTGATAAACACATTATACATATGAGACATGGTTTAGATTATGAAGATCTAGCTAGAGCTTGAAATGTACTGTGATTTGAAAACAACATAAAGTGGATTCAAAAAATCGAGTTCGAGTTCATATAGTACAAATAGTTCATATCTAACTCGAGAGTAATCATGTGGTGTGCCATGAAGATAATACACAAACGATGGTTTAACTTGATACTAATGATGATTGTAGATCTTATTAAAATAGAGAAACGAATTCAAATGGTTTGACTTCACAACAATCATTATTGTAGATCTTATTCAAATAGAGAAACGAATTCAAATTTAGCTTATATTGAAGCGGTAGTCACTGGTGCGTGTCGGTCCTAAACAAACGGTTTTTTACCCCTTTCCGCAACGGCATTTGGAACTGTCGCCAAGTTAGTGTGGGCGATAGGGGGGTCCTTCCCACACGACCCAGAAACCGTTGGGGAGATGCCCTCGTGGCACACATGCTCGGCAAAATGAGGTCGTGTGCGACAGGCGAGCACTCAAGTACGGAAATACGTACTATAGAGCTAAAAAAATACAATTATACGGCGAAATTGTTTCCGGTCGCAAGTACATCCCACACAGTCAGTCCCTGCTAAACGTTTTCGTTCGTATGCACATCCCACACAGTCGCTCCAAGGAAAACATTTCCGTTCACAGGTACATCACACACAATTTTTCCCGTTAAATCGTTTGCGTTATTGAATGTAGCACACACGGTCCGTAGAACAAACTGTGTGGCAAAGGCTGTCCATGACACACAGTTTTTATGTGGTAAACGTTTGCACAAGGTGGCCTAACGCAAACAGTTTTCAAGAGAAAGTCGTGTGTGATTGTTCATTGATCCAACACGGTTTATTCCTAAAAACTGTGTGCGTTGCCTGAGGTCATCGCCCACGGTATTTTTTCACCAACCGTTTGCAATATCAAAACCCAATTAGTAGGCTAATTCACCATTAGCAGGCTAATTGCCCTATTATTAATAATCCATTTATTAATCTAATTGACATTCATATTAAGCACACAATATATTTCATTTCCATATTAAGGAAGCAGAATTTCATAATTGAAATACATCAGAGTACAACATGATATAGTTTCAGCACTCAGCTACCCCATTACACAACTTCACCAGCAGCAAGTTCCATATCCAACATGTAGAACCTTTTGAAATTAGCATCATAGACGGTATATAGACAGATGCATCTCATTTGGAAACTGCTGAAGCAAAAGGCGAATATTGAGCCTTCATTCATGTTGAAGGTCTTTGCAACTTTAGTCCAGTGCCTGTGGATGATTGACCATCTGTCCTTCGAACTCTTCAGGAACACTTCAATATTGAACCGTGGGTGTTGTATGAAAACCTTCCTCACCTCCTGATCATAGAGGTGGTTTGAGAGGTAATCATCAGTGAACTGCTTTGGAAAGGCCTGAAAACAAGGATGTGCATAAATATCTTTATATTGGAAATGGGGCAAAGGAATAAAAAAAGTCAAGGTATAATACTTAGTACCATCTTGTAGTGAACTGATGTCTTCTTCATTGTGCAGACAAAGATCTTGTTGTTTTTTGTCGCTAATTTCTTTATCCTAACAATCTTTCTGAGTTTCTTGATTTTATTGATATTCATGGATAAATCATTTCCCCATATGCAAAAAGGTTCGAACAGTGGGTCAAAACCTTTGACAGCAGGACCTACATGTGCAAGACCAAATTGTTAAAAACCAAAATATTAGAATGGTTCCTGCAATTGCACAATAATGTGGTATTAGACAATGGACCATACACGTGCTAACCTCGATTGTAAACCTCAGTGCTTCCCATTGTTTCCCTGCAACACATATAAGGTAGTTAGTCATCAGGTTAAGTAAGGGTTCGCATGCTATCAGTAAAATATGTTGATGGAAAATAAGCACATTGCAGATTCATCAGATTAATTAAAGCCACACGGAAAACCCATTTACCCAAACCAAGCATGATTATGAACTAGGAAATATAGCACTTGTATATGTTTCACATGTATTAAGTGCAGCCAAATTCGATTTATTCCTCACATGCACAACAATACAAAATTATACCCACGACAATTGGACATCGCATTGCAGAATTGAACCAAGCAGTTAACTAAACACCACAACAAATGAACCAAATATTAACTGAGCACCACATTGCACAATATAACATTGAACCAAGCAGTTAACTAAACACCACAACAAATGAACGAAACATTAACTGAGCACCACATTGCACAATAAAACATACTCCTAATAGAAGATTAGAGAGTTAACCAAACAGTTAACTACAGCCAATTGTAGCAATTATATTTTTTTCTCATGTATTAGTACAACCAAATTCAATTTATTCCTCACATGGTATACAATAACAGAATGCACCCACAATTTTGTAAAAATTTCGATTTATTTCTCACATGGAAGACAATACAAAATTGCAGCCGGAAGAATTGAACCAAATAGTTAACTGAAGACGACAACTAATTAACAAAACAGTTAATAAGTGAGCACCACATTGCACGACACTAGAGCAACAGATTGCATGGTGAAATTAGATGGCACAATTCACTAGATTTTGTGAAGGAAAGGCAGGAGTAGCACACGCAATGAGTAAACCGAGCATGCTTAACCGGCGTAGCTAGAAATTGGCAAGGTGCTCCTCCAAGATCTGGGGGTCGGCACGAATGGCAGCCATCGCGACCTCATCCGTGCTGCGGCCGCGATTTGCTTCTCCGCTGCCAAATGCTCCTTGAGGTCCTGGCTATACTGCGTGCACCATGGCTTAGGCCGGCGCTTATTTGGTGGAGGGGTCGGTGATTTGGGTGGAAGGTGTCGCGCTCGTGCCGGCGGTCGAGGCATGTGGGATGTGGAAGGAGGAGGAGGGTGGGGGTCGGGTGTGGATTACCTGCCTGGATAGAGGAGGCCGAGCAGCATGAAGGAGGGTCGCGGGCGAGGAGGCGGCGACGCTGCAAGAAAGGATTGAAGGTTTCAACTTGGAAAGGAAGGCGGAAAGAGGGGAAATGTGGCTTTTGGTAAGGGGGAGGGGGCGGGGAGGTAGATATTTCCGCGGAAGCCAAAAATTTGGAATCGCTTCAGCAAAAAAACTGGCGCGCAAAGTGTCATCAGTCACGGTCCCTTATTCAGAACTGTGTACGATATGTGGACATCACAAACGATTCAGATAACTTAACCCGTGTGTGATGAGTTTGAACATCGAAAGTTTTGGTACGAATTTCCATGGTTACAGTGGTCATCCACGTCATTGCATAATTTGGGTACACAAAGGAGACTACAGCACACCCACACTTCTTCATCGAGCAAGTTCAGCAATTAAACAGAGCTAGCTGACCTAAACATTACTCTAACAAATTAAAGACCGGCGCTCTTAATTAAACAAAACATAGAGTACTACTACGGCTGGTGCTCGTCGATCTCCGCCGCCGCCTCCATGTCCAGCTCGCGACCGACGGTCTCCTGGGGAAGGGGCTCCATGGCATCCATCGCACCATACTCGGCAAGCATCTCGCCATCCGCGTCCGCTATCTCTTTGGAAAAGGCCGCCATGAGCTGGGCGTGGGCGGACGCGATCTGGGCTTTGACGGGCTCCGTCATCGCAAGGTATGCGGCGGAGGAACGGATGGCTGCTCGAACGCTCTCGGCGATTGCCAGCTCTTCGGCCGTGGGTTGCCGACCATTGTCGGAGAAGCTTCGTTCGATTTGTGCGGTGACCGCCTGGAGCTGGGCGTGGGCGGCCTCGACATGGTCGTGGGCGGCCTCCATCAGGGCTAAGGCCGCCGCTGCGGAACGGACCGCTGCTGTGCCGCTCTTGCCAGTTGCTATCCCCGAGGCAGATGTTGCTGCCACCACCTGAGAAGCAACAGCAGCCATTTTGGCTGCCTTTGCCACCCGGTCGCAAATTGCGGCCGCGCTCATGCACCTTGTTAGCACGCGCATGGCGGCTGTGGCCGCGCTCTCGCCGGAGTGGGCCACCAAAGTTACCCTCACGACGCGGGTCCACGTGCCCATCTTTCACCGGCGACGATTGAACAGTGAAATGATATTTGGGGAGCGAGCTAGTGTGCTTGAGACGCAGGCTGTGGACTGTAGCCGACGCACCTTCTCGCGTAAGCCATAGGCGTACTATACACCGACGGTGCTCCAAGATATTTTGTACTACATCTCACACGGTTGCTGATAATAAACTGTGTGCGATCTACTTGATTTTTCATCTTGATTTGAATTACATAATGGGGTCACAGCGGCAATGGACGGTGTTTGAATTGCTAGACCTTTTAACTGGAGTGAACATGCAACTATATGTGTGTCGTAAAAGAACTGGAATTATTCAGGGTTCGTTTGAACATATTATACATTAAATTGGTTTTCTAGCCATTTCAGGTGAACAATTCAAATTTGAACTACATGCAGATGCTCCAGTGCATATAAATTGGTTGACAAATCAAATATGTGTCCTTGGGTGCATGCTTAGGTCCCATGCAAGAAATGGGAATGAATTTCAAACACCAGGGCACCGTTGATTGCCGGCAAAACATTGAGATGCCTGGTTTTTAAATTCTAGTAAATCCAAAACTCGTCTAAAATTCATGAAACTTGGCATGCTATCATGGAGCGGCATCAACATGCCGTGGTACAAATTTTGTCCCATTTGGGGCAGGTTTGGGTATATGCTTCTCACAAACCGAAGCTTCTCACAACAAGCATGATGGTTTTGGTAGGGAACGTCCCACCTTTGGGGACGAAACGATATCCATTGCCTCCTATTGCTTTCAAATTTCTTTCTCGTGTCGACATAGAACAACAGGAGTGTTGTGTGATTTTTTGTGATTTTTCAGGGGTTCGTTTGGACATTTTTATGCATTGACTGAGTTTTCAATGCATTTTATGTGCATAATTCAAATTTGAACTACATGCACATGCTCCAGTGCATATAAATTGGTTGAAAAATCAAATCTGTGTCCTTTGGTGCATGCTTAGGTCCCATGCAAGAAATGGGAATGAATTTCAAACACCGGGACACCGTTGATTGCCGGCAAAACATTGAGATGCCTGGTTTTTAAATTCTAGTAAATCCAAAACTCGTCTGAAATACATGAAACTTGGCATGCTATCATGAAGCGGCATCAACATGTCGTGGTACAAATTTTGTCCCATTTGGGGCAGGTTTGGGTATATGCTTCTCACAAACCGGAACTTCTCACAACAAGCATGATGGTTTTCGGTAGGGAACGTCCCACCTTTGTGGACGAAATGATATCCATTGCCTCTTATTGCTTCCAATTTTTTTTCTCGTGTCAACATAGAACAACAGGAGTGTTGTGTGATTTTTTGTAATTTTTGGGGTTCGTTTGGACATTTTTATGCATTAACTGGGTTTTCAATGCATTTTATGTGCATAATTCAAATTTGAACTACATCCAGATGCTCCAGTGCATATAAATTGGTTGAAAAATCAAATCTGTGTCCTTGGGTGCATGCTTATGTTCCATGCAAGAAATGGGAATGAATTTCAAACACCGGGGCACCGTTGATTGCCGGCAAAACATTGAGATGTCTGGTTTTTAAATTCTAGTAAATCCAAAACTCGTCTGAAATTGATGAAACTTGGCATGCTATCATGGAGCAGCATCAACATGTCATGGTACAAATTTTGTCCCATTTGGGGCAGGTTTGGGTATATGCTTCTCACAAACCGAAGCTTCTCACAACAAGCATGATGGTTTTCGGTAGGGAACGTCCCACCTTTGTGGACGAAACGATATCCATTGCCTCTTATTGCTTTCAAAAAAAAATTCTCGTGTCAACATAGAACAACAGGAGTGTTGTGTGAATTTTTCTGATTTTTCAGGGTTCGTTTGGACATTATTATGCATTACTGAGTTTTCAATGCATTTATGTGCATAATTCAAATTTGAACTACATGCCCATGCTCCAGTGCATATAAATTGGTTGAAAAATCAAATATGTGTCCTTGGGTGCATGCTTAGGTCCCATGCAAGAAATGGGATTGAATTTCAAACACCAGGGCACCGTTGATTGCCAGCAAAACATTGAGATGCCTGGTTTTTAAATTCTATTAAATCCAAAATTCTGTTAACCATTGACGTGACACCACGTGTCTTGGTTTTAATGGCTGTAGGAGGTGCCGTGCGGACAGCTGCTTGACCTTGACTGAACGGGAGGCGTGCGAGCGCCGTCCGGTGCGCAGGCTGACCGAGAGGTGTGCAAGCTGTCCTTGAGTGTGCAGGCTCACCGAGAAGTGTGCGAGCTGTACGCTGCGCAGGCTCACTCGGAAGCGAGCCCTTTGACTTCCATGGCCGCCCGCCTTTCTCGCATCCTCTCCATTAATGGCGCCCAAGCCGCAGTTTAATTCGCTTTTTAACTATAAAACACTCATCGCAAACGTTTTAGCTAGAACACCCGTATGTAAACCGACAGCTTCCCCAGGAAGCCAAGAGAAAATGTGCCGAGCAGGATTTCTGCAGCTCTTGATCGCAAATGTTTTAGATAGAACGGCCGTATGCAAAGTGAGAGCAGCGCAGGATTTGTGCACCCCTTCAACGCAAACGGTTGTTTGGATGACCCGTGTGGAACCACGTACAAACAATTTGGTAAGATTTGTCAATCCTTGTAACACTGCGATTTGTCAAAATATGAAGCTAAAAATCACTAGCAGTATCTAATTTTTGCAACTAAAATTCAGTAATTAAGCATAGATTTCATTGATAGATTAAGCAGTCATTCTTAATTTATACAAACAGTTCAACTCGACAGCTGAACCGACCAAACTTTTCCCCAATTGTTGCCAACCACGTACTGAAATAGCTAGTTCAATTATATATACTAGCTAATTTAAAGTACGTTGTACAGTTTCACCACATCTATAGTCAGATGAACTAAACAAAATAGCCCCTAAATACTACTACTGCGAAGGGGCTTTGTACTACTTCCGGCTGCCTCTCCTCTGCCGAGCGCACTCAGTAAGAGGCGGCGGAGGAGGAGCCTACCGACGAGCTGGGCAACCGCAATGTGGTGCCTGCCTCTAATGCAGCTTCAGCGACGCTCGCCTCGAACGCCCTCTGCCGGTCCAGACGACCCCACTCGAAGTGATGGTTCTCCTCGTAGATCTCCTGATTCCCCGCCTCTGAGGTGGCGTGTGCCGCTGCCACTGCGGCGGTAAGGCTCTTTGCATGCTCGACGAGGCGCTCCTCCTCCTCCCGCAGGAACTCGGTGTAGCCCGCAAGGTTGCTGCCGCACGTGCGGGTATCCACCTCCGCCTCCCGCCTTCTGGCGGCGGTGGCGGAGTGGGTGATGACCACGGCAGTCGATGGTGGGCTGGCGGCCACGGCGGCCGACGACGGGGTGGCAGCCACGACCACCACCTCCTGCCTTCGGGCCGCGGTGGCAGAGCACGTGATGGCCACAGTGGTCGGCAGTGGGGTGAAGGCCACGACGACCATCTCTCGCCTTCGGGCCGCGGCGGAGGAGCGGGCGATGGCCCTGGCTTTCGACGGTAGTGTGGTGGCAACAGCGGCCGGCAACAGCTGCCGACGGGCACTGGCGGCGGAGCGTGTGGTGGGTGTTCCGCGCACACCCAACAGGGACGCCATGCGCACTACACTACGCCGGGGACTACGCCGCCGCCGCGGTGTAGCCTCCCAGCTGGAGCTGTCCTCTGATGACGGCGGAGTGGCTGAGGGACGACGACGGACCGGTGCTGTCGGTGTCAAAACCGAAGGATCTCGGGTAGGGGGGCCCGAACTGTGCATCTAAGGCGGATGGTAACAGGAGGCGGGGGACACAATGTTTACCCAGGTTCGGGCCCTCTCAATGGAGGTAATACCCTACTTCCTGCTTGATTGATCTTGATGATATGAGTATTACAAGAGTTGATCTACCACGAGATCGTAGAGGCTAAACCCTAGAAGCTAGCCTATGATTATGATTGTTGTTGTCCTACGGACTAAACCCTCCGGTTTATATAGACACCAAAGGGGGCTAGGGTTACACAGAGTCGGTTACAAGGGAGGAGATCTACATATCCGAATTGCCAAGCTTGCCTTCCACGCAAAGGAGAGTCCCACCCGGACACGGGACGAAGTCTTCAATCTTGTATCTTCATAGTCCAACAGTCCGGCCAAAGTATATAGTCTGGCAGTCTGAGGACCCCCTAATCCAGGACTCCCTCAGTAGCCCCTGAACCAGGCTTCAATGACGATGAGTCCGGCGTGCAGATTGTCTTCGGCATTGCAAGGCGGGTTCTTCCTCCGAATACTCCATAGAAGATTTTGAACACAAGGATCGTGTCCGGCTCTGAAAAACAAATTCCACATACCACCGTAGAGAGTATAATATTTCCACAAATCTAATCTGCTGACAACTTTTCATAGCATGACGTCCTGCCGTGGTCCGGTCATTACGAACTATTTTTCCCAGACTGCCACTGCACGTGTTGCGAGGCGGTTTTATTGGCACGTCTTGTCGAAGCAGAGATCGTGTCCCCTTAATCACGGGATTCTCATCAATACGGGTGTGGGTAACCCAACCGCGCCATTAATCACGGTGCTTGGGGAATAAGCGAGTTTACCAGGCAAGTGGGGAGGCGCTGCTACCTTTATAAGGGGATAAGAACTCTCTTTCGCACCCATGCTTTCTTCTTCCCGATCCATTCCCCTTTGCTCAAGCTCCAGTGCCCGAGCATTCATCTTCTCCGCCCACAAAGGCCTTCCGAAAATGTCTGGATCCGGAGCAAGAGGCAAGTGGATGGCCTCTACCGTCCGGGAGAAGGATATCAAAAAGCTTCGGGAGGCCGGGTACCTGGCCAAGAAAATCAGCCACCATCTCCCGACGGCGGGACAGATCGTCCCTACTCCGGAACCCCACGAGAGGGTTGTATTCCTCCCTAATTTTGTCCGCGGGCTAGGGTTTCCCCTCCACCCGTTCGTTCGCGGCATCATGTATTATTACGGGATCGATTTTCATGATCTATCCCCCAATTCCTTCCTCAACATCTCGACATTCATCGTCGTGTGTGAGGCTTTTCTCGGCATCTGGCCACACTTCGGCTTATGGCTGAAGATCTTTAATGTGAAGCCCAAGGTAGTGAGCGGCGAGCACGCCGAGTGCGGGGGCGCTATGGTGAGCAGGATGCCCAACGTCACATGGCCGACAGGTACTTTTAATGATTCCATCAAAGAGTGGCAACAGTAGTGGTTTTACATCATTGAGCCGCGCGGCACCGAATGGGCCGCCGCTCCCGAGTTCCGATCCGGAGCCCCTCTGCGGCTTACGTCCTGGCTTAAGAAGGGCCTGAACTGGTCTTCGTCCGACGAACTGTCGGTGCTCCAGACGCGCATTAAGGATATGGAAGACAAGAACATCGAACTTGTCAATGTAGTCCAGGTGATGTTAGTTCATCGGATCCTGCCTTGTCAACACCGGACTTGCAATCTATGGGAATTCTATCCGGCCAAGCACCAGACCCTGCGAGAGCTCTTTGGCTCCTCGCACAAAGACATTTGGAAGGTGCTTTTCAAGTCCGGCAAATCATGGCCAGACTCGGCTGAGGATCGCGGGTACCAACTGTCCCGCCCTGCAAGCTCGGTAAGTTATTATACGTTTTATCCGCATAAACCAAGGGAAATGCTTAGTGTGTTTTCCTCAACTCCCCTAGGGCTGGACGAAGAAGGCGGAGTGGATCCACTGTTCGGCCCCGCTGCCCGAAGGACCGACCGACCCACTTCTGACGAAGATGCTGGTCCCGATGTCGTACAAGGCGCCGAAGAAGAAGGCCGGGAAGGAGGCCAAAAAGACCTGAGGTGGCCTTCGTCGCCGCGGCATTTCAGACACAATATCCGAAGGTTCCAACGTCCGTTCTGCCTCCGAAGAGGACGACGAGGAGGAGGAAGACGAATTCCCAGTGGGAGGAAGAAAGAAGAGGGCGGCCTCCATACACTTGGAGGCCAAGTCGCCTAAAAGGGGAAAAAGCTCCTCTTCCGGAAGAGTCCACTGCCGCCGCCGACAACAGCCCGGCGTGGGATCCCAGGGCCCAGCCGCTGGTGAACTCGTGAGTATAAAATCTGAACACATTTACGCGTCCAGTCTCGTCATGGCGTAATATTTTGACCTGAGCCATATTTTTGTAGTCTGGCGAGGTCTCGCACCGAACAATCCTCATCAGAGGATTTGCTGAGCTCGGATGCTATGGAGAGCGGGACGCCCCCGAAGGCCCCTTCCCCGAAACTGTGGATAACACCGAGGTTTCATCCCAGAAGGAACCCGACCAAGGAGGGGAGGAAGAGATCGTGAAAGCGGCGCCTGGAGGTCAAACTTCAGGGGCCGGAGACATGGGGGAGAAGATTCCCATGGGAGTCGTTGGCGGGAGCCATCTTGAATTCGGCTCCCAGCCGGACGCAATTCCGGAGATGAATACGGCTCCAGAATCAAGCAGGCGGCCTCCCTCGGCTGGAGGGGGCGTGCTTGTTCCACCGGCAATCTCTGTCCAACCAGAGGTGCTGGATGCTTTGTTGGCGGCGCTGAAGAGCGCCTCCATCGTCGATGAACACCGTGCCTTTATGGGTGCGATGATTGAGAAGATTCAGTCTGCTGAGAGTGGACTGAATGAAGCCTGCATCAGCCTTATAAGAGGCTTTGAGGTATGTTTTATGAGGTTTCGAAGAATGTCATAGTATGGATAGTAGCCCCTGATACACTGTTCGGTGAAAGAAAGAACTGGACAGAGGATCAAATTTTATGTTCGCAGGAAGACTCATTTGGTGACATCTATCTCTCTTTTATAAGCAGGCGTCTACAGCGGCTGCTGCCTCTCATACTGCGGAGGTCTCCGGACTGAATCAAAGTCTGCAGCGGACCAAAGAAGAACTTGGCCAGTTGAAAAGGCAGTTGGAAGATAAGCAAGGTATGCGCAAGCCTTGTTCGCATTTTGTGCGAACGAATTTCCAGTATGATAAAATATGTTCCATGATTTTCTCTGGGGACGATGACCGAAGTCGAGGCTCTTAAGAAGGCTGTGGCCGAGGCCGAGGAAAAGGTAGCCGCAAAGCAAGCTCTTCGTGAGAAGCACGTGGCCAGGGTTATTAAAGCTGAGCAGAAGGTTCAAGAGGCCGTTAAGAAATGCGAGACCTTGGAGCAGAGTTTAACAGAGAAAGAATCCGAACTCACCAGGGCTCATCAGGCCACGCGCGATGCCCAGGGGGAAACCCAAGGCGCCCTGCAGGAGATCCAAGTGGCGAGGAAGATCGCAGTGGGTATGGTTCTTTTCCATTTAAATCAAATATCTGAGGAGAAAATCATGTTTCTAATTTTGAGTTCGGATTTCTCCAGGGGTGTTTACGGAACTGCCCCGCAGCATATCAGATGCCGCCCAATTCTACCGAGCCGAAGAAAGGAACACTGCGGATAAACTCTTCTGGTCGCAGTATCTGGCACCGAATTATCCGGTGCCTTTCGTCGACCAACTGAAACAGCTGATCGAACTGCATAGGGCGGCCGAACTAGCCATGAAGGATTTGATTATCCGGCTATGGCCTGCCGAGCCGATTCCAAGCAGCTACTTCGGGCTCGTGAAGCGGCTTGTGAGTGCCTGCCCTCGACTTGACATCATCAAGCGGTCGGTCTGTATAGAGGGTGCGTGAATGGCCTTCGCCCGCGCAAAGGTGCACTGGGGGAAGATGGATGCTGAAAAGTTGATGACCGAGGGACCGCCAGAGGGGAAGGAGCACCGCAAGCCCGAATTATATTATGAAAGTGTCCTGAAAGGATCCTGCCTTGCGGCAGAGTAATGCACCAAGGACATTATATTTCCATGAATACAATCATGTTGTCCTTTGTAATGTTGAACAAGGTCATTTCAATTATTTATTGCATGTTATATAAAAGTTTATCCTCCCGCGCGGCCGTTTTATATATTAATCCTGAGAGTTGGCCAGTCGTTGGCTTCTGCCCCCATGTAGGAAGTACGGGGTTGTTCAGGATAAACCTGATAACTCTTTATCCCAGTTTTGGGTCCTTTGAAGGAGGTGTTCAGCACAACGAACCAGGCAATCGGACTATAGGGCTTTATCACTCTCACTTAACCATAGGAGCTTTAGGAAAGGAAGGTAGGCGCAGCCCCTGGTGTTCGGAAGACCGCACGAGGGGCTCTTATAAGCACCTGATCGGAAGAAAAACCGATCCATCGCACGCTGCATTGGTTATGGCATTATGCGGGAGAAACCCTTAAAGATTTTACAACCTCTCGAACAGCTGACCAGCTCTCGCCGTATCATGACAGTCAGTTTTCGGCTTTCTCTACTGAGGTGCTCGTCCGGAAGAACCGGGACACAATCGCAGTAGTTCTCCTTGTGACGCCTTACCCAATATAGCGGAACGTAAGGCAGAAAACATGGGAGCCGGGCAAACCCAACATTTGACCTAAGACATGATTCGAAGCTGATGCATATAATGCTATAAGTTCGTTGTGCCGAACTTCCATGAAGGTGTTCGGACTTTATTGCCGTATTATAGGTAAAACGAAGCCCCTGGCATATTTAAGGCATATCACGGTGTACGGATGCCACTTGAAAAAAGAATTTCAATAAGAAATATTAGCAGATAAGCGTCGTATAAATCCACATATTGTATTTGAATAGTACGTCGATGCGTATGAGTACAGGTAATGTGATAAAAAAGAAATATGACTGTGGAACCTGCTGAGACCAGGGGGGAAGAAGCTGTGTGTGGATCCGGAGTATAGTCGGATGGTCATCGCGGGGAATATCTAAGGATTCCATTGCACGCTCGAGCTGCTTCCATATCGCCAGTCCTGGTCTGTGCAAAGTTGAACCTGCAAGGAAAATGTAAGAAATGCTTGTGTGCCGCAGAGCGGTTGAGCTGCGGTATGTGGCCTGTCCTGGCCTTCGCCGGGGTGTTTTTAATTGAGCTCTGGATGAGCCTTTTTATTCTGCTGCGAGGCAGCTCGGAGTCCTTTGGCGGTGTCCGGGAGCCTGGTCGTCGACTCGAGGTTCGATTGAAAGGTGCCACTCGTTGCTTCTGCTGTTAAAGCAGCGGTATACTCTTTGGTACCAAGGGAAAGTTCGGCCTTGCCATTAACCGTGATGACGCCGCGCGGACCGGGCATCTTGAGCTTATGGTAGGCATAATGTGGTAACGCGTTGAATCAAGCGAACGCGGTTCGTCCGACCAGTGCCTGATAATCACTGCGAAAGGGGACGATGTCGAAGATTAACTCTTCGGCACGGTAATTGTCTGGTGATCCGAAAACTACCTTAAGGGCGATGGAGCCTGTACAGCTAGCCTCCACACCTGGTATAATACCTCTGAAGGTGGTTTTAGTGGGTTTGATCACCGAATGATCGATGCCCATCTTGCGCACTGTGGCCTGGTAAAGCAGGTTTAGACTGCTGCCTCCGTCCATAAGGACTCGTGTGAGGTGGAACCCGTCAATTATTGGGTCGAGGACTAGTGCGGCTGGATTGCCCTGATTGGTGTTAACCGGACAATCCGTGCGGTTGAAGGTGATCGGCCTGAGTTTATATTGTGGGACGACTGGTTCCGTTAAGTCGATATCCCTAAGGGTGCGCATCCGGCCCGGGTTTGGAGTGTGGGTGCCGTTTACCACGTTCACCGTTTGGATTTGCGGGGGAAATTTCTTTTGCCCTCCTGTACTCGGTGGTCTGGGCTCCTCGTCGCCATCATCGCTTTGAGACCCCTTATCTTTGTTTTTGGCGCCTGACCTGCCGGCTTGTTTGAAGACCCAGCATTCTCTGTTGGTATGATTGGCTGGTGTTCCCGGGGTGCCATGAATTTTGCATGGGCGGTCGAGTATGCGGTCCAGACTGGACGGACTCGAATTGTCATTTTTGAGTGGCCCCTTCCGCTGACTGGACTTAGAGCCACTAAATCCGGCATTGACTGTCGTATCTTCGGCGTTTTCACCATGTTTGTGGCGCTTGTGTTTGTTGCGTCGGGGTTTGCCGTTGCTATCTCTGGCCTCTGATGTGCCAGGGTTGCTTGCTGTGTTGTTGCTACGGCTATCTTCGCCCGCGCCAAAGCGGGTCATGAGTGTCGTGAGGGCTGCCATGGGTTTTGGCTTCTCTTGGCCGAGATGTCGGGCGAGCCACTCGTCGCGGATGTTATGTTTAAAGGCAGCTAGGGCTTCGTCATCCGGACAGTCGACAATTTGGTTCTTTTTAGTTAGGAACCGAGTCCAGAATTTCCTGGCTGACTCTCCGGGCTGTTGTGTTATGTGACTTAAATCGTCAGCATCCGGTGGCCGCACATAAGTGCCCTGGAAGTTGTCCAGGAATGCGTCTGCCAGGTTCTCCCAACTTCCGATGGAGTTTGCCGGCAAGCTATTCAGCCAATGCCGAGCCGACCCTTTAAGTTTTAGCGGGAGATACTTGATGGCGTGTAGATCATCCCCGCGGGCCATGTGAATGTGGAGGAAGAAATCCTCTATCCATACCGCAGGGTCTGTAGTGTCGTCATATGATTCAATGTTCACGGGTTTAAACCCTTCTGGGAATTCATGATCCATTACTTCATCAGTGAAGCCTAGGGGGTGTGCGGCGCCTCTGTGCCGGGCTATATCACGACGCAGTTCATACGAGTCTTGTCTGCTGTGTTCGGCCCGGCCGGATTTGCTTTTAGTATATCCGGCGTGACGGTTGTCGTCACATGTTGAGGCGCGCCCCCGTGATCCGTAGATCGATCTTGCGTGTCCAGCTTTGTTTTCCAATACGTCTCGCAGGTCCTGCGTATTACCCCGGGCCTTAGTATTTTTGTTTAACTCGCGACGGGGTGCGGGCTGGACTTCGGCCTGATATGCCGCTTTATCTCGGCCAGGAGGTGGCCGGTCGGCCGCATCATACGCTGGAAGCGTAGGCTTTAATGGTTCCTCCTCGAGTTGGGGTAGCAACCTGCGCTTTGGGTAACTTTTGTTTGGGCGCTCGAGTTCGTATTCCTCGGCCGCCAGGACCTCAGTCCATCTATCCGCTAGCAAATCTTGGTCAGCTTGAAGCTGCTGTTGCTTTTTCTTCAGGCTATTTGCTGTGGCTATAAGCCGACGCTTGAAGCGCTCCTGCTCGACAGGATCCTCAGGCACGATAAATTCTTCATCGCCGAGGCTCACCTCTTCTTCAGAGAGGGACATGTAAGTGTCATCTTCTGATTCTCCATCTGTCGCCTGTTTCTTAGGGCTAGCTTGCCCATCCTCCTGCTCGAAGCTTGGATGGAGGGGTTTTTCTTTGTCTTCAGCACTATCCGCAGCTTTATTGTCTCTTGTGCCGGTATTGCTGCTTTTGCTATGGCGGGGCTTAGAGCGGCACCGATGATGTCGGTGCTTAGATTGCTTCTCGAGGGGATTATCCTCCGTTGCCTTATTGGCATCGCTTTCTTTCGGGGTGTCCACCATGTATATATCATATGATGAGGTGGCAGTCCAGCGCCCTGTGGGCGGTGGTTCCTGTTCTTCTCCTGCATCATCGTCCATACCGTCGATGTCTTCGGAGCCGAAATCGAGCATGTCGGATAAGTCGTCGACAGTGGCTATTAAGTGGGTGGTGGGTGGGGAACGAATTTCTTCGTCGTCCGCTTCCCACTCAAGCCGGACACAGTTCGGCCAAGGGCCTCCTGACAAGGAGAGAGACCTTAATGAATTTAACACATCGCCCAGAGGCGAGTGCTAAAAGATATCCGCGGAGGAAAACTCCATGATCGGTGCCCAATCAGATTCGATAGGCACTGACGCAGGCGGTTCGGAGCCCGTGGCCGGGGACGAATCCAAGAGTCCGGCAACACATGTCTCGTAGGAGGTGAATTCAGTATTCAGCTCTATCACCACTGAGTGTGCGGCCTCCGTGGCGGGGTCCATCCACCCATCCTCGGACGGCGCAATCTGCTCCGGATTGAGGGTCGGAGTAGCCACAAGTGTGATCTCCCGAACACCGTCCGACGGCAGAGCTAAGTCATGCTCGTCGTGACTGTGCGGCGCACCTGACATGGGCTCGAATCGGTCAAAGATCAAGTCTCCGCGGATGTCGGCACTATAGTTTAAGCTTCCAAACCTGACCTGACGGCCGGGGGCGTAGCTCTCGATCTGCTCTAGATGGCCAAGCGAGTTGGCCCGCAGTACGAAGCCGCCGAATACGAAGATCTGTCCGGGGAGAAAAACCTCACCCTGGATCGCATCGTTGCCGATGATCGAAGGATCCATCAAGCCTTATGGTGACGGTGCAGTGGAACTCTCAATGAAAGCACCAATGTCGGTGTCAAAACCGGTGGATCTCGGGTAGGGGGTCCCGAACTGTGCGTCTAAGGCGGATGGTAACAGGAGGCGGGGCACACAATGTTTACTCAGGTTCGGGCCCTCTCAATGGAGGTAATACCCTACTTCCTGCTTGATTGACCTTGATGATATGAGTATTACAAGAGCTGATCTACCACGAGATCGTAGAGGCTAAACCCTAGAAGCTAGCCTATGATTATGATTGTTGTTGTCCTACGGACTAAACCCTTCGGTTTATATAGACACCGGAGGGGGCTAGGCTTACACAGAGTCGGTTACAAGGGAGGAGATCTACATATCCGAATTGCCAAGCTTGCCTTCCACGCAAAGGAGAGTCCGACCCGGACACGGGACGAAGTCTTCAATCTTGTATCTTCATAGTCCAACAGTCCGGCCAAAGTATATAGTCTGGCAGTCCGAGGACCCCCTAATCCAGGACTCCCTCAGGTGCCATTGGCGAATGTGGGAGAAGCAGACGAGATAAGCTACAGGGATGGAGGGGAAATGCGACGCAGGACTCGCCGGCCATGAGGGTTTTTATAGCTAGCCGGTAAGCATTGGGATTTTGGGGGATTTCACCGAGTCGGACGGGAAGCTTGCGCGGGAACCTACGAGGTTGCGTGGGAACGGGCTCACGGACGATTCATTGGCGCCACCGTTTGGCAAAAAGAACGCCCCCACGCGCTGCGCAAGCTTGTGCTGTAAGCCGTCTGCGGCAGCGGGGTGACAAGACGTGCGAGAGAAGGGCGGAAGGCCACGTATACATACGGTTAATAAAAAAACGTTTGTGATTTAATTACCTACTATACCACCGTCCTGGTTTATAAGTATGATTTAACTAATAAAATACGAATGCATGTCGCCAAAGATTATATAGTTTGATTTGTATTTGAACATAGTTTCCAATTATATAATTTTTAAAACATGCATTAACATTTTGTTGGTTAAATTTGAGGGCAAAGTATGGTACGGAATATAAAGGAGACTACAGACTAGACGGAGGTGGTACCACACGGCCGCTCTCTATGCAGGGACGCAACTGTCGGCCGGCTTGTAGGCGACCATTTGCTGCGTGTTCAACTGCTCCATGTGTGTGGTTGCTTGCGGTTCAGGCAGCCGCGACGCGCTCTGCTCGCGTCCCGTCACGCGCGCTCTGCTCTCGCATCCCTCCGGCTGCTCTGCCCTCGTCCCTCCACGCGCGCTGCCAGTGTTTTGGGCCCGTGCACGATGACGCACATTCGTGTGCAAGCGGTTGCGCCGGGCGCGGCGCCACGATGTAGATACCCGCTGCAAAAACTGCCATGTGGACGCGCCGAGAATCCACGCCGCCCGGCCCCCTTTTATTCCCGCGGCCATTTACCTTCATTTCTCGTCTCACACGTCACAATAAGCACACCCACGAGGACACATACAGAGAGGACATCCAGCGGTTCCAATGGCGCTCCCCGTGGCTCCAATGACGCTCCCAGCGGCTGACGACGACAACTGCGGGAAGTTCACCACGCATCACGTAGTGGACACCCACGTGAGGGGGAAGGCCCTCTCGGTGGTGTACACGAACGATCCAGTCTCGGTGGAGAGCTCCATCCAAACTATGGAGCAGTTCCTTGCCGAGGACAAGTACTGAGTGGTTGGCTTCGACCTCGAGTACACCATCGGTCGTGCCAGGCATGATCAGAAGGTTGTCGTCGCCCAGTTGTGCGTGCGACATGACGTCCTCGTCTACCACTTCCACCTTGCCACAAGACTTTGCGAGCGTTTCTCCAGGTTTATCAAGAGCTCCGACTATAGTTTCGCTAGGGTGGACACCACCAACGATCTAAAAGCGCTCAAGGCTTCGGACTTGAAATGCCCGAATCTTGTCAACATCCAGCACCACTACAAGGTCTGGGGCACCGACAAAAGCAAACTGAACTCCCTGGTTGACCTCGCCTCGGCCATCATCGACCCCTACTACGCGAAGATGAAGCAAGAGAGCAATAAGGACAAGGACGCCTGGCACAGTGTGTGGCATAAGAGACTGGATGAACAACATGTCAAGTACGCGGTCATGGACGCGTACACAAGATACGAGATGTACAGGCGGATCGTTGACATGAGGAACTGTCTTCTTCCTAACCCAGACGAGGGATCGAGCCACATAGCAGTGGCGGGAGCGTCACAAGAAGTAGATGACTAGACGATCGTTTCTCCTACTTTAGAATGCATGCAATTGTTTATTGAGGTGTGTGCGAATGATCTGTATAGTCACTTATGTAATTGGATGTTTATTTCAGTTATATATATACATGTTATTCTACTGTAGACAGAGCAATTCACACGGCTTATTAGCAGCAATCGTCTGTGTTATTATTGGTCTTCACACACATTTCAGATTACGGACCTGTTTGCCGCGTATCACACACATCTTGTTCAGTTGAACCGTTTCCATTGTGTTGCCTAATCACACACAGTTCATCCCAGTGAACCGTATGCTGTATATCGCACACGCCTTCATCTGGCTGCCCGTTTCTTTTGTGCCTCCTCATCACAAACAGTTCATTGAGCTGAATCGTATGCCCTGCATCGCACATGCAACTAAATTCTGAACCGTGTTTGATGCATATGTCATCGCAAACGTTTTGCACCTTTTTTGACGGTTTTATACACCACCGTTTGCGATTATGGCATCGCACACAGTTTTGTCGAAGGGTCTCTGATTCGACTGTCGCATTTGGACCATCCTTCAGTAGTGAGTATATATGTTTGGAATGCTCTAAAACGTTCATGCATTATACACGTAGCAGAATATTTTAATTGAACATAACATGAATTCAAAGTTTTGAATGACATTTGTAGTGCGAATTGATTTGGTATAGTACACGGGACTAGACTCTCTTGTGTGCCGTGAATTGATTTCTTTTTGTTTTCGTCGACGGAAGTGCGAATTGATTTGGTACAGTACACGTTAGGCTTGTCCGGGAATTTCAACCCGCGCCTTGTTTTCCCAAAATATTTAAGATATATCTTTTACTCGTTGTCCTCCGACAACTCCCTCCATCTCAACCCGCGCCTTGCTATTCCAAAATTACAACACGCGTGAAAACTCCCACCTCCTGTGAAATCCCGACACACGTAATGCCCGTGATACTCCTGAATCGAAAGAACCGCCTAGCTCAAATCGGTGGGGTTACTTTCATAGCTTACCCCATATTTCGGACAAGCGCGCCCCTAAGACATGGTTCCCCACTCCCATCCCATCCGCCCACCCATTCGTACACCGAGGCCGCGAAAACCCGCGAAGCCCCACACCCTCCTCCGTCCGCCACCCAGCCGGAGCTTCTTCCCCGACGACATCGTCCACAGCTAATTGGGTAGTTGTGAATTTGAGAGATACTTGTGTTAAAGTTTGTGATTCCCTAGCATGCACATATGGTGAACTGTTATGTGATGAAGTCGGAGCATGATTTATTTATTGATTGTCTTCCTTATGAGTGGCGGTCGGGGACGAGCGATGGTCTTTTCCTACCAATCTATCCCCCTAGGAGCATGCGTGTAATACTTTGCTTTGATAACTTGTAGATTTTTGCAATAAGTATGTGAGTTCTTTATGACTAATGTTGAGTCCATGGATTATACGCACTCTCACCCTTCCACCATTGCTAGCCTCTCTAATACCGTGCACCTTTCGCCGGTATCATACACCCACCATATAACTTCCTCAAAACAGCCACCATACCTACCTATCATGACATTTCCATAGCCATTCCGAGATATATTGCCATGCAACTTTCCACCGTTCCGTTTATTATGACACGCTCCATCATTCTCACATTGCTTTGCATGATCATGTAGTTGACATCGTATTTTTGGCAAAGCCACCATTCATAATTCTTTCATATATGTCACTCATGAGTCATTGCACATCCCGGTACACCGCCGAAGGCATACGTATAGAGTCATATTTTGTTCTAAGTATCGAGTTGTAATTCTTGAGTTGTAAGTAAATAAAAGTGTGATGATCATCATTATTAGAGCATTGTCCCAGTGAGGAAAGTATGATGGAGACTATGATTTCCCCACAAGTCGGGATGAGACTCCGGACTAAAATAGAGGCCATAAAAAGGCCCAAATAAAAAAATAAAAAAAATCAGAAAAAAAGAGAGAAGGGGCAATGCTACTATCCTTTTACCACACTTGTGCTTCAAAGTAGCACCATGATCTTCATGATAGAGAATCTCCTATGTTGTCGCTTTCATATACTAGTGGGAATTTTTCATTATAGAACTTGGCTTGTATATTCCAATGATGGGCTTCCTCAAAATGCCCTAGGTCTTCGTGATCAAGCGAGTGGGATGCACACCCATTTAGTTTCTTTTGTTGAGCTTTCATACACTTATAGCTCTAGTGCATCCGTTGCATGGCAATCCCTACTCACTCACATTGATATCTATTGATGGGCATCTCCATAGCCCGTTGATACGCCTAGTTGATGTGAGACTATCTTCTCCCTTTTTGTCTTATCCACAACCACCATTCTATTCCACCTATAGTGCTATGTCCATGGCTCACGCTCATGTATTGCGTGAAGATTGAAAAAGTTTGAGAACATCAAAAGTATGAAACAATTGCTTGGCTTGTCATCGGGGTTGTGCATGATTTAAATGCTTTGTGTGGTGAAGATAGAGCATAGCCAGACTATATGATTTTGTAGGGATAACTTTCTTTGGCCATGTTATTTTGAGAAGACATGATTGCTTAGTTAGTATGCTTGAAGTATTATTGTTTTCATGTCAATATTAAACTTTTGTCTTGAATCTAATGGATCTGAATATTCTTGCCACAATAAAGAAAATTACATTGAGAAATATGTTAGGTAGCATTCCACATCAAAAATTCTGTTTTTATCATTTACCTACTCGAGGAAGAGCAGGAATTAAGCTTGGGGATGCCGATACGTCTCCAACGTATCTATAATTTTTGATTGTTCCATGCTATTATATTATCCATCTTGGATGTTTTATGGGCTTTACTATGCACTTTTATATTATTTTTGGGACTAACCTATTGACCCAGAGCCCGGTGCCAGTTCCTGTTTTTTCCCTTGTTTCAGTGTTTCGAAGAAAAGGAATATCAAACGGAGTCGAAACGGAATGAAACCTTCTGGAGAAGTTATTTTTGGAAGGAAAGCTACCCGATAGACTTGGAGTGCACGTCAGGAAAGAAACGAGGGAGCCACGAGGTAGGGGTGCGCCCACCCCCTAGGGCGCGCCCTCCACCCTCGTGGGCCCCTCATGGCTCCCCTGACGTACTTCTTCCTCCTATATATACCCATATACCCTAAAAACTTCGGGGAACAGAATAGATCGGGAGTTCCGCCGCCGCAGGCCTCTATAGCCACCAAAAACCTCTCGGGAGCCCGTTCCGGCACCCTGCCGGAGGGGGGATCCCTCACCGGTGGCCATCTTCATCATCCCGGCGCTCTCCATGACGAGGAGGGAGTAGTTCACCCTCGGGGCTGAGGGTAGGTACCAGTAGCTATGTGTTTGATCTCTCTCTCGTGTTCTTGATTTGGCACGATCTTGATGTATCGCGAGCTGTGCTATTATAGTTGGATCTTACGTTGCTTCTCCCCCTCTACTCTCTTGTAATGGATTGAGTTTTCCCTTTGAAGTAATCTTATCGGATTGAGTCTTTAATGATTTGAGAACACTTGATGTATGTCTTGTCGTGTGTATCTGTGGTGACAATGGGATATCACGTGATTCACTTGATGTATGTTTTGGTGATCAACTTGCGGGTTCCGCCCATGAACTTATGCATAGGGGTTGGCACACGTTTTCGTCTTGATTCTCCGGTGTACTCTTTGAGGTTCTATGTGTTGGTTGAATAGATGAATCTGAGATTGTGTGATGCATATCGTATAATCATACCCACGGATACTTGAGGTGACATTGGAGTATCTAGGTGACATTAGGGTTTTGGTTGATTTGTGTCTTAAGGTGTTATTCTAGTACGAACTCTAGGGCTGTTTGTGACACTTATAGGAATAGCCCAACGGATTGATTGGAAAGAATAACTCTGAGGTGGTTTCGTACCCTACCATAATCTCTTCGTTTGTTCTCCGCTATTAGTGACTTTGGAGTGACTCTTTGTTGCATGTTGAGGGATAGTTATATGATCCAATTATGTTATTATTGTTGAGAGAACTTGCACTAGTGAAAGTATGAACCCTAGGCCTTGTTTCCTAGCATTGCAATACCATTTACGCTCACTTTTATCATTAGTTACCTTGCTGTTTTTATATTTTCATATTACAAAAACCTATATCTACCATCCATATTGCACTTGTATCACCATCTCTTCGCCGAACTAGTGCACCTATACAATTTACCATTGTATTGGGTGTGTTGGGGACACAAGAGACTCTTTGTTATTTGGTTGCAGGGTTGCTTGAGAGAGTCCATCTTCATCCTACGCCTCCCACGGATTGATAAACCTTAGGTCATCCACTTAAGGGAAATTTGCTACTGTCCTACAAACCTCTGCACTTGGAGGCCCAACAACGTCTACAAGAACAAGGTTGCATAGTAGACATCACCGGCGCTCGGTCCCGAGCCGACACGGAGCGACTCCATCCACGGCGGCGTTGCCGGCCACTTCCTCCACGGCGTCGCTCGCTCGGCGGCGACATCCACATCAGTAGGAGTTGCTGCTGCCTTAGCTCACACTCGCGTTGCTGCTCTGCTCTTGCTCTCGGTCCCCTGCTTGGTCTGCTCTTACTATTGCTCTTGCTCTTGCTCGCGCTGCTGCTCTCGCTCTTGCTCTTGCTTGCGATGCTGCTCCGATTTAGCTACACTTCTGTCGACTGAATCGACTTTCGGGTCAGTCAAATTTCAGGGGGTGGGGGGCTCGCCGAAGTTAAGGAAGAACCAGCCGCAGCGGGGAGGGGGGGCTCGCCGGAGAGGTATCCGACTATCTATCTTAGGGTTCAGGGTGGGGCCGGTGGTCGCTGGCAGTGGTGAGGCGGTGGCGTGGGGATCGCCGGAGAAAAAGCTCGGCACGGGGGGGCTAGAGGGTTGGTCAGGGCGACGGTGGACCGGCGGTGGGGAGTGGTTTCGGGGCGGGAGGGGCGGCGCACCGCCGGCCGCGGGCGGCGGGGGCGGCTGTTTGGCCAGCGGTGGCTTGCGGCTCAGGGGGTGGAGGTTGAAGATGAACTGCAGGCCCTTGATTTTGTATCCAACGGCTGGAAAATCGACTAACCAGAGATGAAAAAGTCAGTCGGCTGACATGTAGCCTCACCTGATGCTGCTACACGACCAGCTGCCCCGGCTCTCGCACGCGTTGCTGCTACTGCTACTACTTCTTTTCTGCTACTAGTGCGTTCAGTTTCGACAGCAAAATTCAGTTTCGACAGTTAAATTTAGTTTCGACAGTTAAATTCAGTTTCGACAGTTAAGTTCAGAGATGAGCGGCTAATGTATTTTACATCTAGCAGTTTTTGGTTATGTATTTTACGTCATCTATTGGATATGCTATTAGAATTCCACTCAGGTTAACCTTGTCTCTCCTGTCCTGCTTCAGCCTCAGCATCGTACAACTCACTGGAGCTGCTCCAACGACGAAACCCTCCATCACAGCGGAGCAGTACCCCGGGCTCCATCTCAAGATGCCTAAGATCTTCTTCCCCTCCTCCGACAGCCAAGTCAGCCGGATCATCCTCACCGACCAACCCAATCACACTGAGATCGACATGGCTTCGACAAAGAGGTTGTACACTTGTTGCATCTCTTTTTACTCTACGTGTTATATATATTGTCCACTGAGCACACGCAGTAACGTGAAATACGATTAGTTTCTCCTACTATATGACAAGCAGTGAGGTACGAGGCAACTTAGCTATCCATGATGGACTCTCTTGAACGCCATCATTATTTATCTCTACGCATTTGAGCTGTGCATTTGTCGATGGGCATGGGAGTTGAGCTAGTAGGGCAGTGGCCTGGGTCCAAAGTAGTAGAAGTAGCACAAAAACATTTTTGAGTGTAGGATTTTCCTTGCTCAAGCCTGCCTGCTATAATCGCCATTGCTTGAAAGGAAAAGTGAAGGAAAAACATAGGAATTGGAAAGTTTCCTATGGTACTACTATTCATGCATTTGGTTCAAAGGAATGGAGCAAAGGAAAACTGTAGGATTTGTTCCTTTAGTGTCCCCTTGAAAGAAAAACCGTAGGAATTTTAATATCCACTTGTCCTCCTTTTCAAATTCCTATTCATGTATCACAAAACTAAGAGATAGTAGCATAATAGCATTATAACTGTACATTTTCTCGTGGTTTGAGTTAATCTCACCATGCTTCTTTGCATCCTGTGATCTTCCAATTCTTGTGAACCAAACACCCAGATTGGCAGAAATCCTGTGTTTTTAAATTCTCTGTTTTGCCCGTGCATTCCTATCCTATTACTGTGTATTTCCTATCCTTGCATTGTTAGAATCCTCCAATTCAAACGAGCCCTTACAAAATTACTTCTCTTACAGATAGTTGTCAAAGAAAACCTTGTGTGGTTTGTCCCGCTCCTGCTGCGCCGTCGTCAACCCAGCTCAGCTGCTCCAACGACAAAAGGGTCCAGCACAGCAGGGATCCGGCCTCCAGACTGTCTTTCGCCGCCTCAAATCTTCTTCCCCGCCGCTGGCTGTTGGAATTTGCTAGTGGGCTTTTGGCCCAAAGCCCAACTAAAATTCTGAAATTCTCTTGGCCCATTCATGCACACACGTGAGTGGACTGAGTGAGGCTAAAGTTTAGTCCCACCTCATAAGTTGAGAGAGAGTTGCACCTCTTTATAAGGTGAGCCCTTCTACCACTTGTATGAGCATGAGAAGAGGAGACCTACACGCGCGCTCCTCCTCCTCGCTCGCCTCGCCACGCCTCGTCATGACGCGCCGCGGGTTGCGGGATTGAGCCGAGCCGAGGACAGAGCTATGCATGTTGTCTATATTTTTGCTGCTCGGGACAATTAATGAGTCATTAATTAATAATTAACGGACGCGTTAATTACTGAACCGTTTCCGATTCTTTTGGATCGTGATGATTCGGACGTGGGGTTTACTCCCACGACCTACCCGGCCTGCACTATATAGTCAGGCAGACGTCTACCTTAGCCGCCGCCGCTTCATATGGTTTCTCACCACCATTCCAGATCATTGCGCCGCCAAGCAAGTCTTCTCCATCCCTCCTTTCGGCGTGCACCGGGAGAAGGGACAGCAGGCCTCCGGAACCCCGCCTCTCGTGATCCTGTACGGGAGAAGGGCGATCATGTTTTTGGGGAGCGCACTCGCGCGACTGCTAGCAGCGACGACTTCGCGAACGACGACTTCTTCCCCGACCTCGGCAACCTCATCCTCGACGACATGGGCAACAACGTCAACGCCGGCGGTGCTGCTCCCGCTGCACCGTATGTGATTCTATCCTTCCTGTTCGAGATCATGGTAGAATTCATGTTTCTAGTATGTGCCCTAGATGTGATCTGTTCATCTTCTATGCTAGTTCGCATGATTAGTTCAATCTCTGCTACTGTAGTCATGATTTATCTTCTGTTTATTCGGATTAAATGTCGTAGTAAGTTGCTCATATTTCCAACAATCAAAAAACCTGATTATAGGCAATTTACTCCGAGTGGTTTTGCTGCGCATCTGAAGCCGCCTGCCTTTAAGGGGGCGCAATATAAGAGGTGGCGCACGAGAGCAGTCTACTGGTTTCAGACCAAGGGCTGCTATGACGCCACCAAGGGCAAGCGTGAGGACGATCTTAATCCAGCACAGCTGGAAGCTTTTGAGAAGATCGATACTCTCTTTAAAGGTGCTCTTCTGAGTGTTCTGGATGATTCCATTGTGGATTCGTATATGTCGTTTGACAACGGCAAGGACATGTGGGCTGCGCTCGAGGCCAAGTTTGGTGCCTCGGACGCCGGCAGCGAGTCGTACGTCATGGAGCAATTCTATGACTACAAGATGACTGATGAGCGCTCTGTTGTACAGCAGGCTCATGAGATACAGTCGCTCGCAAAAGAACTTGAGTACTTCAAGTGTGTGTTGTCGGAGGCATCATTGCCAAGCTTCCACCTTCGTGGAACAATTTTGCTACTTCCCTGAAACACAAGAGACAGGAGTTTTCCATTGCGGATCTCATTGGTACTCTTGATGTTGAAGAGAAGGCGAGAGCAAAGGACACACGTGCTCGAGTTGCTGAGGGAGCTTCTAGTGCCCACATGGTACAGAAGAAGAACTTCCAGCCCAACAAGTTCAAAAACAACAAGAACAAAACTCAGGGCAAAGGCAAGTTTGATACAAAGAACAAGCCATCACATTCTACCAACTTCAAGAAGAATTCTCATAAGAAGGGGAATGGACTTTGCCATGTCTGCGGTGATCCTAATCACTGGGCTCCAAACTGTCCTGACCGCTTTGAGGAGCGCGAACATGAGAAGAGCGGCAAGTCCGCTAATGTTGTCATCGGTGATACTGATATGAAGGAATCAGGGTACGGTATTTTTCCTACCATCCTTTCAGTATTTCAATCCCCTGATTAGTTAATTGACACCAGTGCCAATGTACATGTTTGTGCTGACGCCTCCATGTTTTCTTCTTACCAGGCCATAGGGACTTCTCCCGTGCTGATGGGGAACGGGTCACATACCATCGTTCGAGGTGTTGGTACGGTCGATCTGAAGTTTACTTCGGGGAAGACCGTGCATCTGAAGAACGTTCATCATGTGTCGTCCATCAATAAAAATCTCGTTAGCAGTTCTCGTTTATGTAGAGATGGTTTTAAGTTGGTTTTCAAATCCAATAAAGTTGTAATTTCTAAGTATGGACAATTTGTTGGAAAAGGCTATGAGATCGGAGGCTTGTTCCGCCTGTCTTTGTCAGATATTTGCACTAAACTTATTAATAATGTTTGCCACAATAATGAGTCTGATATTTGGCATTCACGACTTTGTCACATTAACTTTGGTTGCATGACGCGGCTAGCCAATATGAATTTAATTCCGAAAATCTCTACTGTCAAAGGCTCTAAGTGCCAAGTATGTGTGCAAGCTAAGCAACCTCGCAAGTCCCATAAGACTGCAGAGGCAAGAGACTTGGCGCCACTAGAGCTTATACATTCTAATCTTTGTGAGATGAATGGCGTGTTGACAAAAGGTGGAAAGAGATACTTCATGATGTTGATTGATGACTCCACTAGATATTGTTATGTGTATCTTCTGAAATCAAAAGATGAGGCTTTAACTTTCTTCAAAAACTATAAAGCCGAGGCAGAGAACCAACTTGATCGGAAAATTAAACGGCTTAGTTCCGATCGTGGTGGAGAGTATTTTTCCAATGAATTTGATCTGTTTTGTGCGGAACATGGTATAATCCATGAGAGGACGCCTCCCTACTCACCTCAGTCAAATGGGGTAGCCAAAAGAAAGAACCGAACTCTAACTGATATGGTTAACACCATGTTAGACACATCGGGTCTTTCCAAGGAATGGTGGGGGAGGCGCTAATGACTGCGTGTCATGTCCTAAACCGAGTTCCCACAAAGCATAAGACCATGACTCCATTTGAGGAATGGGAAAGGAAAAGATTGAAACTCTCTTACCTACGTACTTGGGGTTGTTTGGCGAAAGTCAATATACCAATTCCCAAGAAGCGCAAGCTTGGACCAAAAACCATGGATTGTGTTGTTCCGGGCTATGCTTTTCATAGCGTTGGCTATAGATTTTTGATAATAAAATCTGAGGTATTCGACATGCATGTTGGTACGATTATGGAGTCGAATGATGCGACTTTCTTTGAGGACATATTTCCTATGAAGGATATGTCGAGTTCATCAAACCAGGAGATACCTACTCCATCTAGTGAGGAATTCGCTGTAATTCCTGAACCCACCATTGCGGTGGAACTCGTTGAGAATCCTATTGAGGCTGACTATGGAACTCCTGTGAGGAGTAAGAGACAGAGGACTGCAAAGTCCTTTGGTGATGATTTCATTGTGTACCTTGTGGATGACACGCCCAGGACTATTCAGAAGCCTATGCATCTCCTGATGCTGACTACTGGAAGGAAGTTGTTCGTAGCGAGATGGATTCCATCTTAGCTAACGGAACCTGGGATATCACTGGCCGTCCTTATGGGTGCAAACCTGTAGGATGTAAGTGGGTGTTCAAGAAGAAGCTTAGACCTGATGGTATGATTGAAAAGTACAAGGCACGGCTTGTGGCCAAGGATTATACCCAGAAAGAAGGTGAAGACTTCTTTGATACTTACTCACACGTGGCTAGACTGACCACAATTCGGGTGCTACTATCATGGGCTGCCTCACACGGTCTTCTCGTTCATCAAATGGACATTAAGACGGCTTTCCTCAATGGAGAGTTGAAGGAGGAAATTTACATGGATCAGCCAGATGGTTTTGTAGTACCTGGTCAGGAAGGAAAGGTGTGCAAGTTATTAAAGTCTTTATATGGCCTTAAACAAGCTCCTAAGGAGTGGCATGAGAAGTTCGAAAGAACGTTAACTGCTGCCGGCTTTGTAGTAAACGATGGTGACAAGTGTGTGTACTATCGCCATGGTGGGGGCAAAGGAGTTATTCTTTGTCTGTATGTCGACGACATATTGTTCTTTGCAACCAAACTTGATTTAATCAAGGAGGTTAAGGATTTCTTATCTCGCTGTTTTGAGACGAAGGGTCTAGGAGTAGCTGATGTTATCTTAAACATCAAGCTGTTGAGAGATGAGAATGGTGGGATCACACTACTTCAGTCTCACTATGTGGAAAAGATCTTGAGTCGTTTTGGGTATAGCGATCGCACGCCTTCTCCAACTCCATATGACGCTAGTGTGTTGCTTCGAAAGAATTGACGGATTACTTGGCGAGTGCCACGAGGCCTGAAATCTCTTTTGCTGTGAGCAAGCTGAGTCGGTTTGTTTCAAAACCGGGAGATGATCATTGGCATGCGCTTGAGAGAGTTATGCGCTATTTGAAAGGCACCGCGAGCTATGGGATTCACTACACCGGGTATCCAAGGGTACTGGAGGGTTATAGTGACTCAAACTGGATATCTGATGCTGATGAGATTAAGGCCACAAGTGGTTATGTTTTCACACTTGGTGGTGGCGCTGTTTCTTGGAAGTCTTGCAAGCAGACCATCTTAACGAGGTCAACTATGGAAGCAGAACTCACAGCATTAGACACTGCCACTGTTGAAGCAGAATGGCTTCGTGAGCTCTTGATGGAATTACCTATGGTTGAAAAACCAATACCCCCTATCCTGATGAACTGTGATAATCAAACTGTGATCGTCAAGATAAACAGTTCTAAGGACAATATGAAGTCCTCAAGGCTTGTGAAGAGGAGACTAAAATCTGTCAGAAAATTGAGGAACTCCGGAGTTATTACGTTGGATTATATCCAAACGTCGAAAAATTTGGCAGATCCCTTCACAAAGGGTCTATCACGTAATGTGGTAGATAATGCATCGATGGAGATGGGTCTGAGACCCACCGCATGAGTTGTCCATCGTGGTAACCCACTCTATGCACTACAAAAAAAGACACATCCGTGACATTTTGGGCCGAACGAAAAAAATTCTGTCATACATATGACACTTCTATGACGATAATTCTGACAAAACCCGGTATCATCATAGATGTGGTGGGCTCCTACTTCTATGACAAAAAATCATGACAGAAAATGGGCTTTTCGTCCTGGGCGGGCCGGAGCAGCTGCATGACATTCTTTGGGCCGTCCATGACGGAAAAAACCGTGGTAGAAGCGAGGGGGTGGAAAATTTTCGGGAGTTCCCAGTTACGGTGGGAGGTCGGGGGCCGAGCGATGCGCGTTTCTCTTATACACGTACGCGCGTGTGTGCGAGGCGTTGGCTCTAACTGAACCCGAGCGAGGCGTTGGGCTCTAACTGAACCCGACCGATTGCACTGCAGGCTACGCGTTACTGAACCCGAGCGATCGATCGATGGCTGTTAACTAAACCCGATCAAGCGATTCCTTCGCTACTGCTGCTAACTGAAGCCGATCGATTGGATGAACAGTGAGCGTTGCGGGGGGGGGGGGGTTGGATGAACAGTGAGCGGTGGCGTTGCCTCTGGATGAACAGGACCCCGTGGTGTGGTGGAGGGCTGGATGAACAGTAGACGGTGGAGGGGTGGTTGAACAGGACCCGATGGTGTGGAGGGCTGGATGAACAGTAGACGGTGGAGGGGTGCCCGTGGAGGGGTGGTTGAACAGTAGCCGGCGGAGTAGCGCGCGGTGGAGGCTGGATGAACAGGAGCCCGTGGAGGCTGGAGGAGGTCGACGGTAGCCCGTGGAGGCTGGAGGAGGTCGACGGTGGAGATGAACAGTATCCCGTGGAGTCCCGTTTTACGGTACGCCACACCCCTCCCGATGAACAGGACCCCCGTTTCGACCGTAAGAGGTCTGTTTCGTCCGTTTTGCGGTACGCCACACCCCTCCCGATCAACAGGACCCCCGTTTCGACCGTAGGAGGTCCGTTTCGTCCGTTTTGCGGTACGCCACACCCCTCCCGATCAACAGGACCCCCGTTTCGACCGTAGGAGGTCCGTTTCCTCCGTTTTGCGGTACGCCAGACCCCTCCCGATCAACAGGACCTCGTTCCGAACGTAGGAGGTCTGTTTCCTCCGTTGTGCGGTACGCCAGGCCTCGTTTCCATCGCCTGTTCCGTCCAAGCCCTCCCGTTGAACACGACCACGCATTCCGTTCTGACCCAGCCGGTTGGCTCCCACGCGTTCCGTTGCCTCTCGATGAACACGACGCATTCCGTTGCCTCCCCATGAACACGACGCATTCCGTTGCCTCCCCATGAACACGAGACGACGTTGTTTCTCCGTTCTGATCCAGCCATGTACACGAGCCCTGGCCGTACGTATGCGCGAGTAGGCGTTCGAGACCCCGCCCGTATGTACACATACATGGCTGTATTTTCTTTCTTGCACCCTGGCCGCTGTACGTACGTGTACATGCTACGTGCGTGCCTCTACTACGACACGTACGCGCCTCTACTACGACACGTGCGCGCCTCTACATCCACCAGTATATATGTACGTACACGTTCGCGACCAGAATGACAACGCTACGTACGCTTCGACCAGGTGGGTCCCGACTGTCAGGCACTTCCTTGCCTGCGAAGATGTAGCTGGTGGGTCCCAGCAGTCAGGGGGGCGAATCGTTTTTTTTGTTGCCCGGACGCACTTCCTTGCGTGCGAAGATGTAGCTGGTGGGTCCCAGCAGTCAGGGGGAAACGTTTTTTTCGTGAAATACAGTGGCCCGTCCGGTGGGTCCCAGCTGTCAGGTGGAGGAATCATTATTTTCCGCGTAATAAGGAGGCACTTCCTTGCTGCAGCCGTGGACCTAGCTGTCAGCCTCTCCACGTACAGTCCACGTCCGATGGAAGTCGTTCCTTGACCATGTTGACCACGCCGCGCCGAGAGCACCAGGGCGCTGGACGACGGCGAGGCCTAGGAAGGGGACGATGGGGAGCCGGGGAAGACGCGGCAGTGGAAGCCCGCGCGGAGAGGAGTACGAGGGTTCACTGGTTCGGCTACGGTGTGAGGCTGCCGTCGCCGCAACGCCTGGCCAGCGGTGGGAATAGTAGGGGCGGTGAGGCCTCCGCGGCAGCACAGCCGGCCACGGGAGGCAGGAGCATGCGGCACGACCGGCGCTGCTTTGGGCGGCTGGAGCAAGAAGACCAGAGGTTGAAGAAGCACTACGGCCGTTGGATGGACATCGTACGGTCACTGGAGCTAGAATCGTTCATATTGACTAAAGTTGACAAAGGCCCCAATCCCAGTCAACTTAGTAGGCCCACAAGTCAGTCTCCCACCATGGTGGGTCCCAGCTAGCAGGGGGAGTATTCATTTTTTTGTGCGCAATAAGGAGGCACTTCCGGTGGGTCCGAGCTGACAGCGGGGGGAACATTTTTTTCGCGAAATACGCTGGCCCGTCCGGTGGGTCCCAGCAGTCAGGGGGGGAATGTTTTTTCGCGAAATAAGGTGGCCCGTCTGGTGGGTCCCTGCTGTCAGGTGGAGGAATAATTATTTTGCGCTTAATAAGGAGGCACTTCCTTGCAGCCGCCTGGACCCAGCTGTCAGCCTCTCCACATACAGTACTCTTCCGATGGAAGTCGGTCGTTGACCACGCCGCGCCGAGAGCACCAGGGCGGTGGTCTGGACGACGGCGAGGCCTAGGAAGGGGACGACGCGGAGCCGGGGAAGACGCAGCAGTGGAAGCCCGCGCGGAGAGGAGTACGAGGGTTCACTGGTTCGGCTGCGGTGTGAGGCTGCCGTCGCCGCAGAATAACAGGGGGTGTGGGTGAGTAGAGGGATGGCCTGGCCAGCGGTGGGAGTAGTACGGGGCGGTGAGGCCTCCGCGGCATCACAGCTGGCCACGGGAGGCAGGAGCACGTGACATGACCGGCGCTGCTTTGGGCGGCTAGAGCAAGAAGACTTGAGGTTGAAGAAGCACTACGGCCGTTGGATGGACATCGTACGATCACTGCAGCCAGAATCGTTTATATTGACTAAGTTGACAAAGCCCTTGGTACGCGTCAACTTAGTAGGCCCACAGCTCGGATTTGGCAGAGAACATATAGCCCATTTGTGATTTGTAAGAATGTACAACCCACTTTTTAATTCTAATGGAATTTACTACAGCCCATTTACAGTTTGTTAAAAGTACAGCCCAACTTCTAGCTAGGACAACGATTAATAATTTCAAACAACCACTCAAAACAGAATTCAAAAAAAATTCCCACATTTTGATGGGATCCGAAATATTTTTATCCGAAATTTCTAGTCAGGTTAAATATAATTTCAAAATAAGGTTGTATTACGTTAAAATCCAACGAAATATTGCACGCGCAACAAGTAATGAAATTAAAATTTTCAAATTCCAAAAATAATATATTTTTCAAACTAATTACGTGTTTGGTGCATAGTAACAGTCCAGTTATTATAATTACATCCCATTTATTATTTCTTAAAGTCCATTTTCTTGTTAAGCCTAATGCATACCTCCTAGGAAAGTTTGCAGCCCAGCGGGGCGGAGAATAACAAGTTGACCCGGATATTGTGTACAACTGTCGGCCCAGTTGCGTTGTTGATGTTGAAAAAAAAGGCCTGTGTAGTACAATACAACTAACATGGTTACTCAGCCCACTTTCAGCGACGCCGAAAAGGCCCAAACAAGGCTTATGTACAACTTTTTGAAGTCACTGAGCTCAATTAATAACTTAAGAAAAAAGTTAGATTACAGTGGAACCTAATTAAAAGCTGTCACGAGCAAATAAATAATTCAACGGGTCCCACTTGTGCGTGTGCGTGTGTGTGTGTGTGTGTGTGAGAGAGAGAGAGAGAGAGACCCATCGGTCGATGCTCGTAAATACATCTTTCAGCCATATGCATTGCTGATGCTCAGTAAAAACTTATATAGTTGACACAATCATATAGAACATCATAGCACACTGAACTTGCATACAAAAATTTCACGCAGGCGGCACAATCAGGATGGAACCAGTGGATCGCTACGGGAAGGGCTATGTTGAAACCAACGAAGTCGTACATAACGGTTCATCGTCTTTATCAATGACGGGGAAATATCTTGAATGTTGTGCAAAGAAAACAGACAGACAACACAATAAGTTCTGCTAGCACATTAAGTTGACGTACATCCCTTTCTAAAAAAAGTTCAGGTACAAAATTAGAACATGTCACATCAAATGTACTGGCATATCAGTGCTTCACATCCATAGCTCGGATTTAACTAGTATCTGACAAGATTCAGTTGTTACCTCAAATTAAATCACATCCAGGCAGCCAGCCCTGCCTCTTCTCCCAAAGAAGCAGTGGCCTCCACCGCGCGATGGAGTAGGCCCTGTGCCATCCATCGTTCCGAGCAACACGGGGAAAGTCTGACGTTGACTCCTGTAATGGACGTCGTCGACGGACCCTGGCACCAGCGGCGGCGGCAGGACTTCGATTGATGGATTGACCACTTCTTCGACATGCACGAACACTCGATACAGGTACATCCCTAACGTGGTCTGCGGCGGCCTTGGTGACGACAAATAGTACAACCCCGGTTCCTGCACCAGTATCTCAACACCAATCACCTTCAGTATGGTGGACGGCTTCTTCATCCATGCCATAACCGTTAGAGCCCAGCTGTCTGGAGGAACAAACATACTTACGAGCTCACCTCCAAGGTCGTTGATAAGCTCGTTCATGGACTCGCTGTTCCAAGCACGTCGAGGCATGCCGTGGAAGGTAAGCTTTGTTAAAAACTCAAGCTCAGAGGGCACCGAGCCCCATCCTGGTTGCCACCGATCAAAGCTCACCAGCGCGCCATCCTAGAACAAACGCCGGGAAGATTCAAACACACGACTGCAGTCGAAAGTTGTTCGGAACCTGACGAAGAAATCAGCCGGTGGCGGATAGACTTCGACGAGCAAGTCACTTATTTGGATGCCATGCGCAATGCCAAGAGCTTTGACAAGGTCGTCCGGCGAGACGGGAGGCTGGTCGCCATTGATGGTTACCATCAGCACTTTGCCGGCAAACTGGTCATCAAGCGCCGCCATGCCACTGTTGAGCAACAGCACGCAGCGACCGAAGGCAGGACGGACCTCAGGATCTCCGGCTCGGAGATCCGCGTTGACTGGCGACATGATAGTGCTCTTGAGTACAGGGAGTACAGGAGGGGGATTTGGGGGAACTGGAGTAGGAATCGAGATTCCAGAGGTGGGGGAGGGGCGGGAGACTGGGGATGAAAAGGTAGCATGAATTTCGAGCACGCGCCAATATGCTCTCGGCGCGCAAGCGCACGAAAACACCGGTGGCTCCCACATGTCGGCCTAAGAGTCCTTATTCTTTCTTTTTTGGAGAGTCCGGCCTTTTTTCAGGATCTTTTGAGAGCCCGGCCTGAGAGTCATAATTGACCTGTTTGGCATTGCGTTACTACTCGGCCCATATTCAACGACACCTCACTGGCCCAAACAAGTGTACATCATCGAAAAGACATTGAGCTCAAATTATATAACTTGAAAAAAGGAGATATACTCTGAACACTAGAGAATGGTGATGCCCTCATTTAGCCCACCAGTAGTTCGAGACAATAAACAGTTCGAAACAACGGTATATACAACATTCAAACACTGACTAGTGACTACTACTGACATAAACAGCAAGACATGATAGTTCATAAGAAGTCTTGCTACACCACCAAAATGCACCCATCTGCAGCGCTCAGACTCTCGTGATCCAGACGAGAATGACATTCTAAACAGAAGCAACTATTACATAGTAAGAGTGACATAGACGAGGATGACCAAATGACAAGGAATATGCATAACAAAAGAAAGAACTACCCATCCAGAACCAGCAGCAAAGACAATAAAGTCATTCGAAGAGATGATCCAACACCATCATAATTTGTAGCCCCGCTTCAACGACCAGTGATCCGGAGACACCAGTACTCCACCCTTTCGATGCAACAGCCCAATTACCTATCAACATGAAGGCTTGAACCACATCACTGCCTGTCGTAATTGAGACATCCAAGGATTAAAGTTAATCCGGATGCCTTTTTCATTCTCACCTTCTTTTGGCTGCAGGTTGTATCGTTGACAATCAGGGGAGTTTGCTCCCGAACTCCTAGGGCTCGCCGTGTAGACACAGTTTTCCATAGCAAACAGAGCCTCCCTGCCATCAAGGTCCTTGCCAACGGTGATCTCCTGGTTAATCGGATAATTGAGTCCGAGAAACAGAGAGTGTGAACCAATGATGTTTACCCGCCTCCAACTAAAAAATCCTAAAGGCCCCAACAAGCTGGTATCTTGCTCATAGACGTAACAGCCACTGTCCGGATACTCACGTATTACACGGTGCTTGTATATAGTGGGGTTTTTGCAATATAACTTTTCCGGCTCATGTGTCCGAATGATCATCAGTCTTTTGCCGTCGTCTGATCGAGCGAGGAACCAGTTGTGCTTCCCTGTTTTTGGCAAAGGTGGTGTGATTACAAAGGGCAGTAACTGTAGGGACACTGCATCATATCAAAAAGGACAGGCATTGTTAATGTAAGATCAGCATTGTTCAGAGTATGAGTAGGATAATGCAAGAAACAGCATTGATATGTCCCTGTTGGAACTGGGAGGAAAATACAGGGAAATGTATGCTGGGTTCGAAAATATAGAAGTGCCATGCATGGTTATACTCATGTTATCTCGCAATCGATTCTTCACAGGAAACTACCATGTCATGCATGTTATGTACTCTCTCCGTTCCCAAATATTTGTCTTTCTAGGCATTTCAAATAGACACAACATATGGATGTATGTAGACATATCTTAGAGTGTAGATTCACCCATTTTGCTCCGTATGTAGTCACTTGTTAAAATCTCTAGAAAGACAAATATTTGGGAACGGAGGGAGTAATCATGTTCTGTCCTCACAAATAAATTCTTCAAGGTAACTAACAGACCATGCATTGTTATATACTCGTGTTCTGTGGGCAAAAATTTTGTGAGGATATTATTCTAGCCATTGATTGCTGAAGGGCGAATATAGGTATGTACACATGGTAAGCATTGCAGGATTTCACTACTTCCAAATATAGAGTTCTCCATATGCACATTTACTTCCCTAATGTATGGTTAGATGAAACCAACAGTGTGGTGCATGTTTCTACATCATGAAAATGAGGAAACTAACATGGCCATTGATACACACTCATATTTAGTAGTAGTATATAGATTACTGTAAAATAAGGATAATATCCATATATTCCTAACCGTTTGATTATTCAGGGTACAAATTGGCTATAATGACATGGTCACAATCGCATGAATTAACTCATTCCAAATATAGTTGATTTACGGCGTCTCTAATACATTGCCATAGTTCTACTCAAATTCTGCTCAAACAGGGATATGCCAATCATCACAAAAAGTTCAAACAGTGTCATGGCGTCATCATTAACATGAGATGGAAACAACTTACACGCGCCGTCCCAGCAATATGTGGTGCCATCTGCTTTGTCGATCGCGTAGATGATGCCATTGTGTTCAATAGCATCACATAAGTGTGTATCAGCTTTGACGATGATCCACTGCGAGCCGAGTTGTCTCCAGCTAAAGAAGGCACTGGCGTAAAGATAGGCGAGTCCACGGTCGAACAAGGCAATTAGCTTGAAGTCTGCGTAATTCGCATGTCGTGTGGGCACTTGGCAGCTTAAAATCTTCTGCAAAACAAGGCCCGTCCAACTGACGTAGTAATCTAGATGACTTGGACCACAATGGTAATACTCTATATAATCCAACGGAGGAAGGATAATCTCATGGGAGGTCTGGAAGTTCACGAGCACCAACTTTTTACCGTCTTCTCTGAAGGCAGCCATCCAGTGGGAGTTCATGCCGACCCAGTACATACCTGCCAAGAAGTTTCGGGCGATGGTGATCGGATCGATGTCGAGGGAAATGATGTACGGCGACCCACTACATACATGCAAAGAAGTTTCGGCTAATGGAGATCGGATTGAAGTCGAGGGGCATCATGCACGCCTCCGTATCATGGTGAGCCAATCTCGCAAGACCAGATAGCAGCAAGCAGGGTGTCTTGAAAAGCTTAGGCCTCGCTTCGATGATGGCCGTGTGCATGTCCCTCGAGCATGCAGCCAGCCGCAGGGCGCTCAACATATCCATACACGAACAACAGAGGTCGAGGATGTCACTGGGGAGATTGCTCCAATCGCGGCTCATATGGATGCTGCGTGGTTCGCGTTCGGCCATGGTGGAGTTTGGAAGGGGGCTTGATTTACGGGGGAGAAGGATGTCGGTGCTGGAGCGGCTAGCGAGGGAATAGTGGTACTGGGGGAGGCGAGTGAGGCCACGGTACACGGGGGCATAGTGAGATGGAGACGGAGAAGGAGAAGGAGATGGAGATGGAGTGGTGCTATGGGAGCGGAGAGGGAGACGAGGCGAGGCGCCAATGTGCTGTACAGCGGCGGTGACAGACTGCACAGTGCACAGGGTGAGGCTGACTTTGGTAACCCGAACACGCCGCCTGGACTAGTGTCAGGCGCAGGGTGTTGTCACTTCACTGTGAGGACCAGATGAATAGTATTTTGACCATCAAGTGTACTCCCTCCGTCTAGGTGAGTAAGTCATCTTAGGTTGTGCGCCGTGACTAAGGAGGAGGGGAAAACGAGAGACCTTAATGTTTATTTGCTAATTAATAGCATTGCATGCAATGAACTAACCACTGCATGTTGTGTTTGGTAGTCTCAAGTCATTAAAAGCTTGCACACCCCTCATCTCTTATTGGTTGATATGTCAAGAAACAAGAAACGAGATAGAAATTAATGCACCGCGCCTAAGTGTTTTGGGATTATTTGGTTTCCGTAAGATGACTTACACACCTAGACGGAGGGAGTACCACAGTTGTACTACTACTACTAGTAGTAGTAGTAGGAACATGAGTACTCCAGTATTGTATAGTGGAAATAGGTCTCCCGTGCTAGCATGCCTGTTCACTTCATCATTCAGGTATCATCCATATTGCGAGCAGAACCAAATTCTCGTGCATGCCCAATCAATGCCCTACCGCGATGCATGCAGTGGTCGTTCTGGTGCATCAAGGACGGCATGCAGATCGTTCCACACTTGAGAAGAGGGAAAATGGAAAGGTAGAACGTGGCAGCAGAGGAAGAGAACGCTGGCTAACGAGGCTGGGAGGGGATCGAGCAGGAAGTTAATGCTCCACGCCTAAAGGTTTTGGGAAAACCTGATTTTCATAAGGTGACTTATACTCACCTAAACGAAGGGAGTATTCCTTAACCAGAGAATGTTGTGTCTCCCACTCACGCGCTCAAAAAAAAACTACGACACATTTTTTTTATCTGTTTGCATAGGTCCCACCTATCAGGAAGGATGGGCACGTACACGAACAGGTACGACTCATCAGTCTACCCGCATAGCCTTTTCGTTTAGTCTACCTAGCCGTCTAATCAACTGCCTGCACGCCACTTCTCCCATTTACTTCTCCATCGGGAACCGATTCTCCTCGGCTTCTTCACCTCCCCTTCGTCTTCATTTGCATCCAAACCCCACTGCGTTCACATTGTTTTAACCTCTTTAAATAATCATCTACTACTTCAGTTAGACTAGCCATCTAATCCTAATTCTCCAAACCATAGCCCTCCGTTCCAGCGGTTCCAAATGGCGAAAGAGATCGAGATGCAGGTTTTTAGCGTCCAACATGTCCTCGTCGAAGGCTCGATGCGCATAGTTGCCACCGTCACCATCCACCCAAGGGTTGTTCGGGAGTGGATCACCAATGTATCCAACTCCCTCGAAAAGGTAGAGACAAGGGTCATCGGTCTCGACGCAGAGTACACGGAGCGTGCCCCTGGGAAGATCCAGCGCGCCGCCGTCCTTCAGCTGTGCCTCGAAGATGATGTTTTGGTGTACCACATCATACACTCGCCCTCCATACCAGGTGAGCTTCACGATTTCTTGTCTCGGGAGGACGTATACTTCTGTGGGACAGCCATTGAAGGGGACAAACATAAGCTGGAGCCGTACAACCTTGATTTGAAAAGCATCGCTGACCTACAAACCATAATCAAAATTCCTGTGGAAGATTGTGATAAACAGACACCATCCCTATTCGACGTAGCAAATTTTGTGCTCGGTACAAATCTTCAGAAGGGTGATGAGACGGTGGCATTAAGGTCGTCTGGATGGGAGAATTATCCCTTGACGTACGAGCGGATAGAATATGCTGCCCTCGATGCCCGTGTGAGTTTCGAGATAGCTGCAAGGTCCAAAGAGCTTGTTGCGAAGCCGTCTCCCACAGAGAATGAGAACAAGAAGAAGAAGAAGAAGAAGAAGAAGAAGAAGAAAAGGCTGCACCAGCAGGAGGGCATTATGGATGGATGAACTATTTCATCTCTTGTAAAAAAATTATTCCCTCTCGGTGTATATTGATATAGATGGACTATTTCGATGGTGTGCATGTCTTTGGAACAGAGTAGTAGCGTGGGTTCGCTTGACTATAAGGAACTATTTATCCGCATATATAGCTTTCTCTGCTACTCCTTCCAGTGATCGGTATGCAGTGCATGTGTCCGTAGACATGACAGCTTGTCCATGGAAGTTCAACTACGGCGACCATCACATTTCATCTCGCGATTCCCACGACGCCTCTCCAACCCACGGCACCACGCCCCCCGACGTGCGCCTCACCCCTCTCGGCCGCACCGCCCCTCTGCCTTTGTGTGCATGACATGTGGGCCACCTAAAATGCGGCGAGCATCAAGTTTCTACCATAGCCACCCACGATTCCCACGACGCCGCTCGAACCCATGAAACCACACGTCCCCCGACCTGCGGCTCACCCCTCTTGGCCCCACTGCCCCTCTGCCTACGGGAGCATTACATGTGGACCAGTCACCTATCGGGTCCACATGTTATTGACTCAAAGGTAGGTGTAGTGAGGCGCTGAAGCTCAGTCCCGACGGCCCTGAGAGGGAAATGTAACTCCTGCACCAGGGCTTGTGGTGCTCCCGCAGCACGAACTCGTGCCAAACTCGAGATTTGTTTCTTTACTATACATGCACGCAACGATTTAATGGACATTGTAATCTCAACATGTGATGGGAGCTCTAAATTTGAATTTGAAACTTATAAAATGAAAAGATTCAAAACAAATAAACTGGGAGAGAGGGAGTATATCGTAGGATGTGTCCCATACAAAATAAGTCCCCTGGTTTGTCACCGCGAAGATGCGGTTAGAAAGGAGCACAGCGTCTTCCTACTCGTACGGCAACAAATCAGCCGCAGTCAGCATGGTCCGCCTTTGACCGCCATGTGCAAGGTTCGTGCTATCTTATTCAATCTCACTGTGGTTCCATCGTACCAATTCATGCGGTGGCCCATTGCATGGCTGATCCCAATGTTGGACAAAGGTTCTACGGGAACGGTGTCACCGTTGTAAATGTTGTGCAAATTGATGTTGGTACCCTCCCATACATATGCAAGCCAATCTCCACTCGCACCAAGCCTAACCTGTGAAACAGTGGGCAGGGGGAGAATTAGGAAATGGACACGGAAGTAGTCTTTAGAATGCATTTACTACGTGATCAAACTCATCTTACCTGCTCATCGGAGGAAATCCGAGTGCCCCTCAACGTCGGCATCTCAAAGGGCATCAACTTGCAACTACGGCCACGCCGCGCTGGAGAGACCCCCAAGGAAACATCCTCGTGCGTTCCACGGAGCATCAAGATGCATTTGTATGAGTAGTTTATCTTGTGAGAGAAAAGGATGAATGAGGGAAGGCCTCTAGAGATAGAGATGGACACTACTACTACCAATGTGCTGGCCCGTGCGTTGCAATGGATCCAAAGTAGTAGAATAATACTTGTTCGCGTACTTGAAATATAAACACTCTAGTTTTGATATACATGTGTCAGCAGACATGACAGCTTGTCCATGGAAGTTGAACCACGGCGACCATCACGTTTCTTGTTTCTACCATTGCCACACCCACACGCGATTCCCACGACGCCGCTCCAACCCATGGCACGACATCCCCCGACGTGGACATGGATCCTCTGACGTGGCTATCACTGCCTTGCCCTGCCTTTCCTTCGCTGACAGGTGGGACCCACGCTTATGGGTCCCACATGTCAGTGACAGAATGGTAGGATTGTTCGCGGCAGGGGATTCTCATCCCCCCGACGTGCCCCTCATCCCTCTCGGCCCCACCGCTCCTCTGCCTTTGTGTGCATGACATGCGGGCCAGCTGAACTGCGGGGACCATCAACTTTCTACCACAGACACACCCGATTAGACGCGGTTTGCCTGCTCCGCTGCTGTGCTCCGATCCGTACTCCCGCACCATCGAATTTTCATCCAGCGGCTGTGACACATTTCGTCCCGGGCATCAATCCTCAGTTGGAGTACTTACGTACTATAGGTGGTACCCGCCGGTGTGGCCATCTACGCCTCGTAACGCCCCGATGCCCAGCTGTGGCACCCTCGCCACGGCCACGCCACCACCGGCCGGTTCATCTTGAACGAGTGAGGCGCGAACCACGCCACCACCATGAGAATGACATGTGGGCCAGCCGCATTTAAGGTCCGCATGTCATTGACTCATAGGCCGGGCACTAAGCCACTGAAGTTCCATCCCGTGGGCCCCGAGAGGGAAATGTAACTCCTGCAGCAGGCCTTGTGGTGCTCCCGCAGTACGAGCTCGTGCCAAAACTGGAATTTGTTTCTTACTACTACCAACTAGTACTAGTAAGGTACACGTGCATTGCACGCATGAGATTCTGGTGGTTTGTGCATTATGCTTCTACATGTGGAGCTTTCTGGATTCTAACATGTGGCAAAATCTGGTGGAATGTAAGGTTAGGCAAGTTTGATTAACTTAGGTGAGTGTTTGGTTCAAGCCACACCTTAGGCAAGCCACACTAAGGCCCCACATGACATACACACAAAAAAGTGGCAAGATTCCCTTAGTCTTGCCAACTTGTGGCTCTCATTTTGAAGAACTAATAACTTTGCCTAAGCTTAGTTGTGGCAAAGTTAGTCATGAATTAAGTTCAACCATGGAGTCTTCTAGATTATACATGTGGCAGAATCTGGTGGATGATATCCAACGGCCAGTGGTGCTCGGATTTGCCATCTTTGTACCGTCGGATTGGCTTCATCCAACGACCAACTTTCAAAGTTTTTCACACACTATATAGGGGGTATAGATATAGATGTGCCGGTCCGGTGCGATGGATCCAAAGTATATCTATTTAGTGGAGTGCACTCTAAACACATTATCTATTTATTTTTCTCTAACCTTCCGTAGCCATGCAACCAAGCCACATAAGCTTCATGGGTGCCCCCCACATCATATTATTCATACTATGTTGATTGAAAAAAAGATAAATCACCCAAAACAAGATCTTCCCGTTTTGTGTTCCTACGATGTTGTGCCGTGCACGTACCTACTAGTTGTATAGTGGTAGTACTAGTAATATAGTATTAGGAGTACAAACTTGGTACTAGTAGGAGTAGTAATAGTACGGAATGCTCCTACTCTATCAACGAGCCCCGTCTGACACCAAATTTCTTGGCTTCCGTGCTACAGCTAGATCTTCCCCTCGTTTCTGTTTTCCAACCCGGCGTCGTGCGGGGTGTCGGTTTGCTCAGCAGTGGTCCCACATGAAAGTGAAAATGCTAGGAAACACGCCTTCCCTAAGCTATGTGTCATGCCGGACGGGCCGTGTTGTACTCCCGATTCCCGGGTGTGTGGGGGTGCGACGCGAACGCGGCAGGCCTTTTCCTTTTACCAGCAATGTGCCCGTGCGTTGCGACGGATCCAAAGTAGTAGAATAGTAGTATTTGTTCACAAACTTGAAAGAAATCACTATTGTTTTGATATAATCCTAATATATTACTCCCTCCGTACCTAAATATTTGTCTTTTTTGAGATTTCAAATGGACTATCACATACAGATTATATAGACATATTCTATTGTTTCTAGCAAGATGCCCGCGCGTTGCACGAAGTTGATGGAAAAGGTAAGCACAACTTATAAATTGACGGATGGAGTACTAGTTACAGTGATGCATATAATTAAGCAAAGGGATCGCACATGTCGGTATTGACTGGAACGAGAATGCAACAGCACAATAAGAATTAAGGCCACGATGATGCGATCGCAGTGGTGGTTACAGAAGGCAAGAAGAAAGATGGATCCACGAACGTACGACCTCCTCCTCCTCAACTTAGTGCACCGGGCCATCGAACGGCGGCTAAGGAGCGGCGGCTTTTGTGGTGAGGTCGAGGTGCTTCTCAGCAAAGGCATCCAAGGCTTCCAGCCGGTTGAGGAAGGCCAATGTCGTAGCGTCCTCACTGGCCTTGTAGATACCTATGTACACGATTTGCTCGTACACGTGGATGTGTAGGTCGACGAATTCTTGCAGGGTGAGGCGCCTCGCGGCGAGCGTGACCTCCAGGTGGACATTCTTCATGGCGTCGGCGGGCAGTCGCAGGGCCACCAGTGCTTGAAAGAGGTTCCGGCCATGGAGGCCGATTAGGGTGGCAGGCAATGAGGAGCCCGGGCGCGCGGGCTAGAGGAGTGCGGCGATGTCGTCCGCGAGCTTCTTGAGGACGGTGAACTTGTTGCTGGTGGCAATGATCATCTGGTCCAACTGAGAGTCGTAGTTGGCGTCGACGGCGGCCATCCACCAACCGGTCTCCAACACCGTCTGGAGACGATCCTCGGCGCCATGCCGCAGGCCGGCGTCGTGGACCATCTGGCGCAGCCGCTGGCCGCTCACGCGCATCGCCGCCATGGGTCTGGAGTGAGCTCTTTTGCGCTTAGTGTAGGTGCTTAGGCAAATGCTTAGGTGCGTACGATGTGGTAGATGCATTGGAATGGAGGGGCGCCTTTATATGAGGGCAATGAGGGCAAACTGTGTTGCATTCACATCATGCAGCCTCTTTTCCCGGACCTCCTCCCATTACTTCCCTCATGCATTAATTGAAGGAGGATGCATTGGCCGTTCAACATATCGGGAACCGCTACTCCCTCCCTCGTCTGCATTAAAGCCGTATCGGGAACTGCGCCGCCCGCTGTCAAATCGAATACTCCCTCCGTCTAGGTGAGTATTAAGTCATCTTACGAAAACCAAATAGTAAACACATAGGCGTGGTGCATTAACTCTCACGCTGTTTCTTATTTTTTGACATAAATAGAGGAATCAACCAAGAAGAGATGTGGGGCTTGTATGCTTTTAATGACTTGAGACTATCAAACATGACATGCAGTGGTCAGTTCGTTGCACAAGAACAAATACAACCCACGTCAGCACACACGCATCTTATATAGCATCACATCCAATGGCTATAAAAGATGAATGAAACCAAATTATATCTCATCTAGATGAGTTCTAGCAAAACTGTATTAATAATACTTAGTACTCCTGCGCCATGTATCATATATTAGTATCATGTAGTACTTTATTTATTGCCATGTATGACACATAGTACTCAACTCTCTCTCTTTCTTCATTTAATTATATGACACCTCATCAAAATTGCTAAGGCTAGTACCATTACAACCAGCCTTAGCAAATACTAAACATTAAGTTCTCTCATTTTCCTCTCCACCTTGGTCACCTAGACGGAGGGAGTATACTGCGCGGGCTTTTCCTGCGCGGTAGGCGGGGCAGTTTCGCCTAGTCGGTTCGACAGAGACGCGAGAAGACGAGGGAGTAGGCTGATGCAAACGTAGGGCTGTGTGATTTGATAGCGAGTTACTGCTGGACAGGTGGGGCCCCGTGATTTGACTTGCCATTATCATTTTAACTGCGGCGCTACGACCGGCGTGAGTCTCCCGATTCCTGACCACCTCCATACAGGTGCCGCTGCCAATGCTCCACCATGTAGTAGAGGCTGGCTCTTGCATGAGAGCCCACTTCTCCACTTTTTCCTTGCCTCTCTTTCCTCCACATATGCAAAAATGCCATGTAAAGCGCACTATTGTACTTACTTGCTCCTACAGGTGCTTAAGCTTGCCACATAGGCATAAAGTCTGATGTGGCAAGTTAATCAAGAAGAGAGAGACTAGTTTGGTGACCCAAGGAAGAAACGGTGCTAAGCGCGTGTACCTAGGTGAAAAGACAATTTTGAGTCTATAGCTAATTAAATGAAGCAAACTTAGCAACACCATTTCATTGGAAGAGGTCACTCCTTGGCAAATGCAATAAATACTAGTACTCCCTGTGTCCCATAATATAAGAACGTTTTTGGCACTACACTAGTGTCAAAAACGTTCTTATATTATGGGACGGAGGGAGTATGAAGAAAGAGATAGAGAGAAGTAAAAAAAATACACTTATAGCCAACCTTATAGCCAAAACCTTGTTGTAGTATGAGTGACTAAGTGATGACTATGTATGACATGCCAACATCAGATAGCCTAACACACCGTGTTAAATCTCCAAGGGCACGACCGCACGAGCGACGCGACGGTCGTGGTAGGCGCGACCACGATACGGGCTGTTGGCAGCCCTTGGATCTGAGATCAAACGGTCGCATGCTAAGTTGCTGAAAATTTGCAGAATAACCCTCCAGGATAGGATATTCACCCATAGGTCTAGAATCACGCCATGCAACCGTTCGATCTCAGATCCAAGGGCTCTCGGAAGCCTATATCATGGGAGAATGGAAAGCCACTACCCTGCCATTCGCACGCTGGCAGTTCGCTCCTACTCGTCCCCGCACGTCCTTCAATACGACGGCGGTTCGCTCCTAGTCGTCTCGTCCATTCACATTACGGCAGTTCCACTAATCCTAACCCTCCTCCCAAATCCATGGCATCCCAAATCTCCCCGATCGGCGGTGAGTACAAGGTTAGAACCATCACCGGCGATGAGTTCGAATCATCTACACCCGTTCTTCCGCGACGATGAAAGGATGCCTTTCTCGCTTCAGACGCATGTTCGAAGACTCAGATGTTGAGTGGGTCGCTGGGCTAGATGTTGAGTACACCATAGTCCTGGGACGAGAGAAGGATCTAAAGGACGAAGAGAGGAAGAAGCCCGCCGTGATCCAGGTTTGCGTGCATGACTTATGCTTGGTCTACCACATATGCCATGCCGACGTTGAGTGCCAGGATTTTAAGGACTTCCTTGAGAGCAACCTAGTCAAATTCGTTACTGTAGACTTTGGTAACGACAAAGAAGTCCTGCGTCGGATAGGCCTCGTTGTAGGAAACACCTTCGACCTCCAGAAGAATCGGCTGGTGTCCTCTCGTCAGCCTTCAATGCTGACCCTGGCAGGAGCCATGGTTCATCCTTCGTACGGTAAACTGGAGAAACCTCCATACACGTTTCATCGTCATGCATGGCAGCGGAATGTACTAGATATAGACCACATCCACTACGCTGCAATGGATGGCTACCTTTGCTTCAATATCTACAAGGGTTGGATGAAGAGCAACAGCCAAGTGTGCGGTTCAAGCAAAGAAGTATCGGACAAGAGGAAGAGGGACAAGGACGAAGTCGAGGACGTGGACGAGGACTCCGAGTAAGGTGGCAGTGTCGTTGCTCATGGTGGTTCTAATGCAGTGTCTACCGGAATAGTTGCAAAGTTTAATTTCAGGTGTGCTTAATTTAATTTGAGGGGTGTGTTGTGCTGAGCCCCCAGCAGAACTATGTTCTGTTTCTTCTTGTTACTTTAACTCTTCAGTACGTACATACTAGTATTTCTTACATTTCATCTTTTAGTTGGTATAGTACTACCACTCGTTCCTTCACATTATATACGTACAATATATATGGCCAACATCATATAGCCAGCAGTTTAGTTGTCAAAGAATTTCAGGGTGCTTAGTTTTGTCAAAGAATTCCAGGGTGCTTAGTTTTATTTGAGGGGTGGGTTGTGCACTTGTGCTGGACACCATTATTGTGACAAGCCTTTTTAATAGTACTATATGCATAATTTGGCAACGAGCGCTCTCTATATGTACCACCTTTTTTTAATTTCAAGTTTTGCTCCATGGCGCAATCCATCGATACTACTACTGTACAAAAGTGGAGTATATACATTTTTTAAAAGGCTAGAGGGCGGGGCAGTCTAGCTCGGTCGGTTTCACGAGAGGCGAGGGCCTATGTGATTTGACGGCTCATTACTGCTGTCAAATCGAATAGTATTGCGCTGCCCGCTGCAAGCCCAGCACCTCCATTAAACCCCTCCGTTAAACCCGCATGTAAACCGAGAATCCTACTCCTGCCACATGTCCGTTCATGAGCGGGCCGGAATTAAACGCAACACCCGCCGAGCTCCTCCCATCCGCCCTCAGTTTAAACGAGGCCAGACGTCGGCCAAGCTCCTACCGTCCGCCCTCTATTTACACGAGGCTAGACAGACAGCGGGCAAGAATCGCACCCCTCCGCCGCTCCCCCATCTCCTCCTTCACCATTTTCTCCACTCTTCCGATGGCTTCCGATGAGCCGTTCTCCGGCATATTACCCGGCTGGGTGGCCCGCCGAGCCCTCCGGATACGGGCGAGGCCGCTCGGTGCTTCACCAACCTCGCTTGGCCCGACGGAGCCAGTTGCCGCCCCAAGCAGGCGCGTGGTTCAGCAACTCGCCGCTCCAGTTCAGCTCGATGAGGAGTGGCGAGTTGCTCCACGCCGGCACGGCGGCTAGCACGCCAGTACGGGCGCCGTCGCTGCCGCGTCGTACCGCGCCACCAGTGTCTGTGGTGGCCGCGCCTCCCGTGTCTGTGGGCGCGCCTCCCGTGCCTGCGGTAGCACCATGCAGGCAGAGACAGAAGCCGGGTGCGTGGAGAGCGACGAGTCGGTGGCCAGCTTCTCCGTGTCCGCCGCCATCATCGAGGAGAAGTAGAACACGGGAGGCCGCCGCCACTTGGGACCCATGAAGGCCACCGCCGAGGCGACGATCGCGGATTCAGGTGGTTTCTTTGCTGCTTCGTCTCTTCCGAGGACCTTCGTCGACCCCGCAAGTGTCTGATGGACATGAGGAAGACAAAGGGATCCGTGGGTGGCCATTTAGAACTAAAATAAGTCTAGATACATCCATTTCTAGGACAAGTATTTCCGGACGGAGGGAGTATTAATTATACAAGAGAGCCGGATTGGCACCTCTTAGTTCATTTAAATGTAATGAAATCCATCATGTTTATATGAAGATCCGGCTTTTTTATACGAAATCCTTCATGCTTATATGAAATCAGTCCGTGTTTGCACGAATTTCATCTGGTTGGTTAGAGTTGTAAAAATGTATGTCGCTGGCGTTTGATGTCGTCCTCTGCTTAAGGAAGGGGGAGGAAATTTGCCGGCAGCCGTTGGAGATGCTCTTTATGCTGGAAATAATAGAGTGACATCCAATCCATTTGAGTTAATTGCACGTATGATTGTCCCTCTATAAAAAGTTAATTGCATGTACAGTGTACACGTGACTTGCAGGGTGGCTACAGCTTCGTACAGAAAGTTAAAAAGAAACAAGTCCATCCTTAATCTTGTATTCTAAGTACTCTGTGGGTTCCACTGTCAGTACAGTAGCGAAAGAAGTATATATTAAATAAGTAGAGTAATATATAATATAAAAATATAAAGTTAAAAGACAGAATTCAAACTCATGTCATCGTGTTGCGAGCATCCGGCGCTAACCAGCCCAGCACATTTTTGTTGTAGACCATGCTGGAGATATATCTCCATGTCTACTCTTATATACTCCATTCGTTCCTAAATATTTGTCTTTTTTAGATTTCAAATGGACTACCACATACAGATGTGTATGTAGACATATTTTAGAGTGTAGATTCACTCATTTTGCTCTGTATGTCTTTTCAGGAAGGGGTCAGATTTGTCCTTGATTTATTTATGAGGTATCCAGATGGCACTGCACCGCCAAGAAAAGAGGGTAACATCAAAATTATGGACTACTTTTTTGAGTATGTTGGTAAGGTCCGGTCATAGTCACTTGTTGAAATCTCTAAAAAGACAAATACTCCCTCCGTCCGGAAATACTTGCCATCAAAATGGATAAAAGGAAATGTATCTAGACGTATTTTAGTTTTAGATACATCTCTTTTTATCCATTTTGATGACAAGTATTTTCGGACGGAGGGAGTAGAAAACAGAGTTGGTGATGATGGTGTGCGTGCCATCCTGCAATATAGGCCGTCGGATTTATATCTAACGGATAGGAAAGAAACTATGGCAATTTTGCAAAAATATACCCACACGTCTCTCCACGTTCGCAAATAAGGCCTTCCCTCGTTCAACCTTTTCTCTCACAAGATAAACTACTCATACAAATGCATCTTGATGTTCCGTGCAACGCATGGGCAGCTAGCTAATTTCTTTTAAAATAGTTGCTGCGTTAATTGGGTTGAAGTGATATATTTTATGTCTGCCCCGAATGATTTCAGATTCACTAGTAGTAACAAAGAAAAGGTTGCCTTGTTAATTAACAGAAAACAGGGTGAAAACTATCACATGAGGCCGGTAAAAACAAGGCACACTGGGTTCAGCGTCAACTACAGATGTGCGCGCGCGAGAAGTCTACATATCGAGGGGGCTACCGAGCGAGGCACCGAGACACAATGTTTGAGAGAGAAACCAATTGACAGATTATGATCAGATCGAGTTGTCACCCTTCTGCTGTCATTGTTGGGGGGGAGAGAAAGATGTATCGAGAGTGTGCGCGGTAGGCACAGAGGCACAACTAGCGTGTGTGTGTGTGTGTGTGTGTGTGTGTGTTTGAAAGAGGAGTACATAGATTATTATCAAGATTGATGTGCCACCCTACTCCTTCGGTGCCGGGTAGTGTGTGTGTGTGTATGTTTGAGAGAGAAGCCAGTCGATAGATTAGTATCAAGATCGAGGTGTCACCCTACTCCTTCGGTGTTGGGAAGTGTGGGTGTGGGGGGGGCAGTGACACTCACATATCTCTACTCTTATAAAAAACAGAGTTGGTGATGATGGTGTTCCTGCCATCCTGCAATATAGGCCATCCGATTTATATCCGACGGACAGGAAGGAAACTATGGCAATTTTGCAAAAGATACCCACACCCCTCTCCGCATTTGCAAATAAGGCATTCCCTCGTTCATCCTTTTCTCCCACAAGATAAACTTCTCATACAAATGCATCTTGATGTTCCGTGCAACGCATGGGCATCTTGCTAGTAGGGAGAAGGAGTTTGTGTGACACATATCTAGCTATATTAAGGGATAGGTAGATAGCATATGTGTGAGAGACATTATTATACTTTGAGACATTAGTGGCTGCGGGTGGGCGGAATTAAAGGGGTGGGCGTGTTAGACATAGAGAGCGTGTGTGTTTCTGTGTGAGAGACTTGTAGGACGGGGTAGAAAGACGAATTTAACCCTGACGGAGGGAGAGAAATACACGAAGTGCGCGTGTGTGATTCCGATGCCCACAGGGAAATGAGATATGTATGCATGTGAGAGAGATTGCACAATTCATTCACGTATCACTATCTAGCGATCGTGGACGTGCATCGCTTGAACATAAGTCAATATCTACTTCGTATCGTGGCCAAAGGTACAATATCGATTCAACGCTATAAAGATTGGACACTCACATATCACATTTTTTCTATTTAAATAAACCTTTTCAGTTGTGCATGCCAAAGTTACAGTGATGTTTCTTCAAACAACCAATGTAGCTATCATGTATATGCACCATTGTTACTCTTGCATTCAAATTCATTAGTCTTGGATGATTTAAGTTTCTATTTTGAAGTAATATATGTAATATTCATATATGAATTCAACGGGTACGCAATTTATGAAATGGAGGCTATTTAATCATATGAGGTAACACTTTTAAGTAGCTGACTACAATATCCATTTCTTTTTGTGCGCCTCTACACTAACACGTCAATGCATTATGTTTAAAGTAAATAACCAATGGCACTAAATTATCTATTTACACGAGAAATACATAGGCTGAGCGTTTGATCCCTTTTTTGTGAACGCGCCACTACACCCGTACGATTGGTCGCGCCCGTGTGAACGTCCAAGTTATCGGCGCATCATCCCGAGTTATTGTCTTTTTTCTAGGGTAGACTTCACACCAGTTATTAACTGCTGACGCGTGCCCCATGTACACAGTCTAGCATGACCTTCCCGCTAGCACGGTCCAAAATTAGTTAAAACTGGATACGAACGATCCCGCGGGTGGCAAAATCTCCCGCCTCCTTCTAAAATTTCCGCCACCTTAGTCTTTAGCATGCGAAATCCCCCTTTTGTCCTTGGTGCACGGAGACCAACAGTTACAATACCGCCCTCATCTACATGATAGTCGGGGCTGCTTTGGTAACTTCTGGTTCCCCCACTACACGGCACCCCCATTTCCTCTCCCCCTCCCGCAAAAACGACTAACTCCACATCACCAGAGCATCTTACATCACGCCGTCCGTACTTCATCGCCCTTTCTCGCCTCCCCTCTCGAAACCCTAGACTGTTCATCCACCGGCGTACCATAGCCCATTCACTGCCAGCGGCGTCCACCTCGCCGGATCTGCTTCTGCGGCCGCATCTACCCCTCCCACCTCCCCTAGAAACAAGTAGACTGCTCATCCACCACTGTACCACATCCCATTCAGTGCCGGCCTTGTCCACGGCGCCGGATCTGCTTCGCCGGTACTCTCGTCAACCGCCGCGCATTTGCAACGGCTCATTCGTACTCCCCACCGGAGACGCTTCGTCCACACCCCCCGGGGCCGCCCCACCGACGCCCCCGTCGACGGCCTCTGATCCTCTTTGCCGACACCTTCCTCAACCCTACCGGAGCCGCTTCGCCGACACCTTCCTCAACCCTACCGGAGCCGCTTCGCCGACACCATCATCAACCCTACCGGAGTAGCTTCGCCTATACCATTCTCAACCCTACCGGGGCTGCTTTGCCAACTCACAAGTCCACGGCCTCAGATCCGCTTCCTCGCACCCTCATCCAACCTACCGGAGCAGCTTCTGATGCCCCGTCCACGGCCACAGATCCGCATCGTCGACACCACCCTTAACCCAACCACCGGAGCAGCTTATGACGCCCCGTCCACGGCCGCAGATCCGCATCGTCGACACCATCCTTAACCCAACCACCGGAGCAGCTTCTGACGCCCCGTCCACGGCCGCAGATCCGCATCGTCGACACCATCCTTAACCCAACCACCGGAGCAGCTTCTGACGCCCCGTCCACGGCCGCAGATCCGCGTCGTCGACACCATCCTTAACCCAACCACCAGAGCAGCTTCACCTACGCCCTCGTCCACGGCCACAGATCTGCTTCGCCCACACCGTAGTCCACCCTACCGGAGCCGCTCCACAAACACCCTACTCGACGGTTCTAGATCTCCTTACCGGACCCCGACAGCCAGCGCAGCATCATCACCCTCGACGTTTCTAACCTGATTCCCACCATATGGAGAGATGCCAAGCACCCGCCATGGCCTAGGTACTTGTCACCTTTAAACCCGTCCAGCATCACCTGCCCGATGTACTTCAAATATACTAACCGGTCGCTGTTACCTGTTATGCAGCTGGCGAAAACTACAAGGACGATGTTTCTTCTGGATCTAACAGCTTGGCCAACCAAGATCCTGGACTAAGGCATTGCTATGATCTTGTAAGCGCGTCTCTATCTCTCTTGTATTGTTCTGTGCCTGCTTGCGTGCTTTGCTAGGATTTTCGACCAGTAATCCCTTTGTGCAGACAATGATTTCTACTACTGGCTGCTAAATTAGATATGTAGATGTCATACATGATACTACCTCGTACCTCCGTTCCTAAATATAAGTCTTTCTAGAGATTCCACTATAGGCTACATACGGAGCAAAATGAGTGAATCTACACTCGAAAATGCATCTATATACATCTGTATGTGGTCCATACTGGAATCTCTACAAAGACATATATTTAGGAACAAGGGCAGTACATTACACAAAATCGTAGGTGGCATGTAGGAATTCCAGTGCACTACATTAGGCTCCCTTAGAGTGCCTGCTAGTCCAGCATACAGAGTCATGGCTAGTTTATGGTACGCACACAATTGTTAATTGGTGGTTTAAATATGCGCAAGGGATATGCAATGTAGTATCATGTAGAGATGTCTGAAATTAGCTGTGTCAAATTGCAGATAGGGTTACACAATGAAAAAGTACAATATGTATGTGGCAATTTCATGGAACATCGCAAAAAAAGGAGAGGCAGCGGTGAACCTATACAGTGTGCTATGGTACGTCACTCCTCCATTGCAATCATCGTGACATGTTATTTGTATGCCAGTTCTATTAGCCAAGTTTCTTAGGGACAATTATTACGAGTTATCCTAAGAAAATAAGCACCTGTGAATATAAGCTCCATGTAATAAGCCAACCAGTTCTTTTCATTGCGTTTTCAGCTTATCTTTGGTATGATCAGTGGAAAGTCTAGATTGCATTATATTTTTTTCATTTTGCTGCCCATATGGAAATTAATTTGACTTGCAAACATCACAAATTGAACCCAGTGCAGTAATTAATATGATAGGAAAACAGACCATCACTATTTGCTCAAAATGCAAATACAAAGATACCATCTACTTGGCACAATCTACTTTGGTCAATGTTTTCCATAGAGATCCCATTGCCTAATTTAAACGAAGAATGCATGACCCACATTTAAATGAAGAACAATTATTTATTGAAATTCGATGGTTTAAGTGGCTGGTTATTATCGTATAGCAGCACCACCTGAAAGCATCATATAGCAGCAGCTGCTGCTGCTCATAGCAACTCATCATACAGCAGCAGCAGTCTGCAATTCATCATATACCAGCAGCAGCTCATAGCAATTCATCATATAGCAGCAGCAGGAGCAGCTCATAGCAATTCATCATATAGCAGCAGCAGGAGCAGCTTGTAGCAACTCATCATATAGCAGCAGCAGCTCATAGCAATTCATCATATAGCAGCAGCAGCAGCTCATAGCAACTCATCATACAGCAGCAGCAGCAGCTCATAGCAATTCATCATATAGCAGCAGCAGGAGCAGCTCATAGCAATACATCATATAGCAGCAGCAAAAGCAGCTCATAGCAATTCATCGTATAGTGGATCAGAATGAAAATTTGGCAAAAAATCAGAGGAGATCCTCACCTTGTTGGATGAGCTCATCCTTCAACAGCACCTCAAGGCCATGGCCTGGGAGGAGGGGAGGGGGAATAAGGTGCCTTCTGCCGCAGTGTGGCATCAGCCGTAGTTGTGCAGCGCCCGCCGGAGTAGTGCGTTGGATGAACCACAGTGGAGCAGCTGCTGGAGACCATGATAATGAGGTGCGGCGCCAGAGGGAGGAGCAGCCAGGGAGATTTGCCCCTACCCGCCGGCCATGTAGCCTAGCTGGACATAGCATCGTCGAGGACCAGGCCATATGGGACCAGTGGCGGCGGCTCGCTGGAGGAACCCTAGTGCTGCAGGTAGGGGATCGAGGTAGAGGGAAAGGGGAGAGGAGATGCAAGCGGGCAGGGCAATGAATGCTTGCGTGTTTGTTTTTACTTGAGGGTCAGGTGTGACACGGGCGTCATCAGTTGCATTTTGAGTGTAATATAGGCAGACAACAGAGTCATTTCACTATTCCCCTTCCCTTCAATTTTTAGTGAGGTTCTACCCGAAACACCCCCTTCAAAGCGAAATTAGTTAAGCCCAAGCCCATAACTCAAAAATGACTTCTTTACATCTTTTATGGCTTATTTTGACAATATGCCCTGAAAAGGCGGAATCGAACTGGCCCTTAACCTGCAATTCAATTGTGCGTGCAATGATGAATCACTCCTGCCTGCTATCTGTACATTTAGGCATCATCATACATGGCATAACCTAATACATGTGCATTCCATTGTAGAATCTGGAATATGCAATGTTTATGTTAGTTCATACGTTGCACATGATGTTTAAATGCCCCTTAAATCTGGTCAGTCAAGTGATGGTCTTTAAGCCTCCTTCTTTGCTTCTTTTCTTGATATGTAAGATTTGCTCACACATCTATTCAATTTCTTGTTTGCATCAGCGAGCCATACTAGGACTGTTTGCTTTGATTACTTGCTGTTCTTGACCTAACACTCTAACAGAGCTTGTCAATGATTTAAACACTAAGGGCTGCTGTAGTGGGGCCTTGTCTAACTCATAGGTGACATAAAGGTTTGGCTGTACACTACAGTAGGCTCTCCAAGAGTACCTGGAGATCCAGTTCGAAGGTATGTCTAGTTTTTACATAGTGCAGACGTAGTAAATGCTCATTTCATTGTGTGCAAGTGCAAGAGATGCGGCATGTTTCATTATGTGGTGTTGTTTTGTTATAATCTCATCCTTTTATGTTCACAGACTGGAAAGTATGCATATTTATCTTCCAAGGAGACGAGTAACTAGTTTGTGTCACCTTGCAGAGGGGTGCAATGAAGATAAGATTGAGGATTTCCAAGTACAAGATGTTAGGAAGGAGCCTTGCAAGAGAAGTAGGAGCTGCGCTGAGCCTCTTCAACCTGCTAACGTAAGTCACTGTATGCAACTCAACAGTTCAATTCCTTGTTTGTTTCAGGCATAGTTAATTTTCTCTTTTCAATTGCTTTATTTGTCCTCAGTTAATGAGATGCCCAAATAATCATGCCTGATGTTCGGCACTTGTATCACTATTAGTTGACATAATTGAAGGCCTTACCATTTAATTACTCTGCCGAAGTGTGCCTGAAGCTTTGAAGTCTATTAACCAACTATTATTGCATGAGGCTCACAATCTAGTTTATACTACGCTAATGATTGCATAGTTTTGCCTGTTGTAGTATGTTTGTATGAACCCCTCTGTTGTTCATTATGCTCCCTAAGACTTTAATTGAGGCACAGAATGGCCAACTGCTTCCTTACTTATACGCAAGGTGCTGTCTAAATTTGTAACTTGTCTGTGTTTTCGATTGGGCCCCAACATCATGCTCCTCTGGTGAGCTAAGAGGGATTTCTGTATGCAGGCTGCACAGACTATCTTTTTTATAATTTTTAAAATATCACCTGCTTATGCTTCATGACATGTAACATTTTTTTTAAAGTGACGTGTAACATTATTGTTAGTCCTGTTTTGCCATGTAGTACAAAATAGTGTCTTGTTCGCTTCACTGTTGTAACTATATTTTTGCCCTAGTCATGTGTACTTACAGAAACATTTCAGGATGAAGTGACATCAACACAAAGATCTGCGAGCAGTGCGGCATGGCCGTTACCGAATGATTATGGATTGGAATTGGAATGTGCTGATGTTCTCAAGCATCAACTAGAGGTGGCAAGACAACGTGTACATGATTGTCAATGTATAATCAACAAGTTGAGACTGGACATGCAGGTATTAGATGCAGGAGTCAAAAAATGAAACAAGACACTGAGGTAACCATGAAGGAATTGGAGATTTTGCAGACTGAAATTTGTGCTATCTGAATCCGGCCAATCCTATTTTCTGAAGAGATTATAGTTCAAATGGAGTTAAGTTGATGCGCGCCCATGATGTATGAGCTGTATTTGCCCAGTGTATGTAATTTGTTGTTTGTGTATGCTTTATTATCACCTGTGCCGAACCATAATGCCCAGTGGGTATAATCGGCTGTAATTTCTTTATTGTATAGTGTAGGATTATTCTACCTTTCTATGCCTTGATCTCTTTGTTGTATAGTGTATGCTTTTTAGAGGTGATAGTATTGAGTAGGATAATTCTTTGAATATGCTATATCGTCAAATGGGGGCCAATTCGCCCGACCATGGCCCTTCACGGGCCATCGGATCCATGGGCCTTCTACGTCTCGTAGGATCCATGGGCCTTCTACGTCTCGTAGGATCCATGAGCCTTCTACGTCTCGTAGGATCCATGGGCCTTGTACGTCTCGTAGGATCCATGGGCCTTCTACGTCTCGTAGGATCCATGGGCCTTCTACGTCTTGTAGGATCCATGGGCCGCCGACTCATTTATGGGTCTTGTGCGGGCCTTTAATGGGCCGTAGACGGACCTTTAATGGAAATCGTACGTTTTATGGGCTGACCATAACGGGCCGTTAATAGGCCGTATTTGGTGATGCTATGAAAATGGTCCAACAGACTAACGGTCCACAAACGGGCCGACTATAACGACGGGCTGAATTTGGCCCACAAGCAGAAAATGACAGTAACGGGCCGTAAGTAACCGAATGCTGCAAATGAGCCCAAGAATAAATGGGCCCTCAGAAGGCCGAAAGTTAACTTGGGCTAGAAACGGCCCAACGGAATAACGGGCCGTTAATGGGTATAAAGTGATACACTGTTCATTACGGGCCAGTTTCACCACGGGCCGTTCATGGGTGTAAAGTAATACATTGTTCATTACGGGCCAGTTTCAGCACGGGCCGCTAATGGGCCAAGAGTTACAAAGGGCCTCATATGGGCCGAAAGACGTCATGGGCTATACATGGGCCAGAAGTGAAAACGGGTTGGAATCATATTGGATGGCCCAGATGACGCTACTGGGCCTAATTCGGATAGGGCATAACGGGCCTTGGGTTAGCGGGCTGTAAATGGGCTATATGCGAATAGGCCGTTAACAGGCTTTCCATGGGCCGGCCCGCCAGCTTTTGACCAAGTCAAACGGGCCGGCCTTTTCACAGGAATGGGTCACTGTTGGGCCGTGCCACGTGTCAACGTATCATAGGCGCCTTCTGTCCAGTGAGTGGATGACATCTGTCCCAACGATGAGCCGACACGTGTTTCCTCTAGCCAATGATGATTTTACACGTGGAAAATCCCCATTGGTCGGGGCGGTTAACGGGTTATCGGATCCAAAACCCGACCCGATAGCTTAACGGCGTTTCGTTACGGTGGATGCCATGTGTCGGTCACCCTTGACGAAAGCACTTCTGTGACGCGCGATTTATCGTCATGGAAGTGGACACTTCCGTGATGATAATTTTGGTAATGTCATGGAACACTTCTACGACAGCACAGGTATGACTATCTTGATTCTGTCATAAATTTGTCATGGATGTACATGCATGACAAAAAACGCGACCTACTGTGACAAACACGTATCATCACGGAAGTGTATTTTTTTTGTAGTGATGTGATCAGAGATCCCGTGAAGTAGAACTGGGAGACAAGCTGTTGGTCAGCTGGGAGGAGAGTATCCCTATATTAACTATCCCAGTCCGTGAAGATGCAATACTCTCCTGATCTGCATGGCTGGTTGATACTTATCTTAATGTGTTCCAAGTGGCTTATTCGGGTAAGCAGAGATGTTGTCCTGCAGAAGATCTTCTGAGGAACACACCTATATGAATTTGACTGTTAACGTCGCAGTCTGTGAGAATTGGGTGTTCTCTAATAAATTCATGAAAAGGCCCTGGAGTACGACGTATATGCTCCACCCGCGGGGAAGCCTTGCGGCAACCCAGTATCGGTCAAGAATTTGTGTGAAACTAGTCTCGCAGAAAACTTGTAGTTCAAGGCATAGTCCACTATTCAAGTTGTGATCTAGTGTAGCATACATCTCTAAGTGGAAGTTCAACTTCACAGTCTCCACTAAGCACCGGTATATAAACAATGTTTTGGAACCAAATGGTGAGATGTGCCAATGAGACTTTGTGGGGGATTGTTGGAATTTGCTAGTGGGCTTTTGGCCCAAAGCCCAACTAAAATTCTGAAATTCTCTTGGCCCATTCATGCACACATGTGAGTGGAGTGAGTGAGGCTAAATTTTAGTCCCACCTCATAAGTTGAGAGAGAGTTGCACCTCTTTATAAGGTGAGCTCTTCTACCACTTGTATGAGCATGAGAAGAGGAGACCTACACGCGCGCTCCTCCTCCTCGCTCGCCTCGCCACGCCTCGTCACGACGCGCCGCGGGTTGCGGGATTCAGCCGAGCCGAGGACAGAGCTATGCGCGTTGTCTATATTTTTGCTGCTTGGGAAAATTAATGAGTCATTAATTAATAATTAACGGATGCATTAATTACTAAACCATTTCCGATTCTTTTGGATCGTGATGACTCGGACATGGGGTTTACTCCCACGACCTACCCGGCCCGCATTATATAGTCAGGCAGACGTCTACCCTAGCCGCGGCCGCTTCGTATGGTTTCTGATACGTCTCCAACGTATCTACTTTTCCAAACACTTTTGCCCTTGTTTTGGACTCTAACTTGCATGATTTGAATGGAACTAACCTGGACTGACGCTGTTTTCAGCAGAATTGCCATGGTGTTATTTTTGTGCAGAAACAAAAGTTCTCGGAATGACCTGAAACTTCACAGAGATTATTTTTGGCAACAATAAAAAATACTGGCGAAAGAATCAAGGCCAGTGGGCCCACACCCTATCCACGAGGGTGGGAGGCATGCCTGCCCCCTGGGCGCGCTCCCTGCCTCGTGGGCCCCCTGGAGCTCCACCGACCTCAACTCCAACTCTATATATTCACGTTCGGGGAGAAAAAAAATCAGAGAGAAGGATTCATTGCGTTTTACGATACGGAGCCGCCGCCAAGCCCTAATCTCTCTCTCGAGGGCTGATCTGGAGTCCGTTCGGGGCTCCGGAGAGGGGAATCCGTCGCCATCGTCATCATCAACCATCCTCCATCACCAATTTCATGATGCTCACCGCCGTGCGTGAGTAATTCCATCGTAGGCTTGCTGGACGGTGATGGGTTGGATGAGATTTATCATGTAATCGAGTTAGTTTTGTTAGGGTTTGATCCCTAGTATCCACTGTGTTCTGAGATTGATGTTGCTATGACTTTGCTATGCTTAATGCTTGTCACTAGGGCCCGAGTGCCATGATTTCAGATCTGAACCTATTATGTTTTCATGAATATATGTGAGTTCTTGATCCTATATTGCAAGTCTGTAGTCACCTACTATGTGTTATGATCCGGCAACCCCGAAGTGACAATAATCGGGACCACTCCCGGTGATGAGTGTAGTTTGAGGAGTTCATGTATTCACTATGTGTTAATGCTTTGGTCCGGTACTCTATTAAAAGGAGGCCTTAATATCCCTTAGTTTCCATTAGGACCCCGCTGCCACGGGAGGGTAGGACAAAATATGTCATGCAAGTTCTTTCCATAAGCACGTATGACTATATTCGGAATACATGCCTACATTACATTGATGAATTGGAGCTAGTTCTGTGTCACCCTATATTATAATTGTTGCATGAATAATTGCATCCGGAATAATTCTCCATCACCGATCCAATGCCTACTGATACGTCTCCATCATATCTACTTTTCCAAACACTTTTGCCCTTGTTTTGGACTCTAACTTGCATGATTTGAATGAAACTAACCCGGACTGACGCTGTTTCCAGCAGACTTTCTATGGTGTTATTTATGTGCAGAAACAAAAATTCTCGGAATGACCTGAAACTCCACAGAACATATTTTTGGAAAATATTAAAAATACTGGAAGAAGAATCCACGTCAGGGGGCCCACACCCTGTCCACGAGGGTGGAGGCGCGCCTGCCCCCCGGGAGCGCCCCCCTGCCTCGTGGGCCGCCTGACGCTCCACCGACCTCAACTCCAACTCCATATATTCACTTTCGGGGAGAAAAATCAGAGAGAAGGATTCATCGCGTTTTATGATACGGAGCTGCCGCCAAGCCCTAAAACCTCTCGGGAGGGCTGATCTGGAGTCCGTTCGGGGCTCCAGAGAGGGGAATCCGTCGCCGTCGTCATAATCAACCATCCTCCATCACCAATTTCATGATGCTCACCGCCGTGCATGAGTAATTCCATCGTAGGCTTGTTGGACGGTGATGGGTTGGATGAGATCTATCATGTAATCGAGTTAGTTTTGTTAGGGTTTGATCCCTAGTATCCACTATGTTCTGAGATTGATGTTGCTATGACTTTGCTATGCTTAATGCTTGTCACTAGGGCCCGAGTGCCATGATTTCAGATCTGAACCTATTATGTTTTCATGAATATATGTGAGTTCTTGATCCTATCTTGCAAGTCTATAGTCACCTACTATGTGTTATGATCCGGCAACCCCGAAGTGACAATAATCGGGACCACTCCCGGTGATGACCATAGTTTGAGGAGTTCATGTATTCACTATGTGTTAATGCTTTGGTCCGGTACTCTATTAAAAGGAGGCCTTAATATCCCTTAGTTTCCGCTAGGACCCCGCTGCCACGGGAGGGCAGGACAAAAGATGTCATGCAAGTTCTTTTCCATAAGCACGTATGACTATATTCGGAATACATGCCTACATTACATTGATGAATTGGAGCTAGTTCTGTGTCACCCTATGTTATGATTGTTACATGATGAACCGCATCCGGCATAATTCTCCATCACCGATCCAATGCCTACGAGCTTTTCACATATTGTTCTTCGCTTATTTACTTTTCCGTTGCTATTGTTACAATCACTACAAAACCCAAAAATTATTTTTGCTACCGTTACCGTTACTTCCATATTACTTTGCTACTAAATACTTTGCTGCAGATACTAAGTTATCCAGGTGTGGTTGAATTGACAACTCAACTGCTAATACTTGATAATATTCTTTGGCTCCCCTTGTGTCGAATCAATAAATTTGGGTTGAATACTCTGCCCTCGAAAACTGTTGCGATCCCCTATACTTGTGGGTTATCGCCTACGAGCTTTTCACATATTGTTCTTCGCTTATTTACTTTTCCTTTGCCACTATTACAATAATTACAAAACCCAAAAATATTACTTTTGCTACCGTTATCACTACTATCATACTACTTTGCTACTAAATATTTTGCTGCAGATATTAAGTTATCCAGGTGTGGTTGAATTGACAACTCAACTGCTAATACTTGAGAATATTCTTTGGCTCCCCTTGTGTCGAATCAATAAATTTGGGTTGAATACTCTGCCCTCGAAAACTGTTGTGATCCCCTATACTTGTGGGTTATCAGTTTCTCACCACCGTTCCAGATCATTGCGCCGCCAAGCAAGTCTTCTCCATCCCTCCTTTCGGCGTGCACCGGGAGAAGGGACAACAGGCCTCCGGAACCCCGCCTCTCGTGATCCTGTATGGGAGAGGGGAGATCAGGTTTTTCGGGAGCACACTCACACGACTGCTGGCAGCGACGACTTCACGAACGGCGACTTCTTCCCTGACCTCGGCAACCTCATCCTCGACGACATGGGAGACAATGTCAACGCCGGCGGTGCTGCTCCCGCTGCATCGTATGTGATTCTATCCTTCCTGTTCGAGATCATGGTAGAATTCATGTTTCTAGTATGTGCCCTAGATGTGACTTGTTCATCTGCTATGCTAGTTCGCGTGATTAGTTCAATCTCTGCTACTTTAGTCATGATTTATCTTCTGTTTATTCGGATTAAATCTCGTAGTAATTTGCTCATATTTCCAACACTGGCAGCCATGACAACTGCATTACCATCATCAACCGAGCAGATGACCTCGAGGACTACACGGGTCCGCAAGAGAGTTCGCACTCTTTCATGTCTGTTTACGTTATGCATCGCTTAATATTACATGCTACTTTATCATCCTGTTCACCGATTAGACTCTGAGTCAGCTCCAAACTAATGGTCCAACTTGAGTTTTTAAATGGTTGTGGGGTACATATCGGGGCCGCAATCAATAGTATCTATCTACTATCTGGTTAATATCTGGTGTCTACTATGAGTTTCATGTTGGGTGGGAAACAAACAATAAAGAAGCCATTATCTGTATTTTCTAACTGATGCCATTATCTGCTTGCTATCATTGGTCTTGGGTCTATCCACAGGTTGCTACCATCACTCTGGATTTCTGCATGCACTCCTTACATAATCTCACTATGTTTTATTCCTATGCATGTCAGTTATTGTACACAATGGAACTGAACATGTAGAGCAAAAGAGATGAGCCTTGCGTGGCAATAAAATTTCATGCAGACGTCGCTCCATGGTAGGCGCAAAGACAGCCCCCCTCCACCCATTTCGGATTGTAATCGAGAGGAAGATATCTGTTCTTTGGGGGATTCAGAAGGAGAAGACCACTCGTATTTACCCCCTGAGGTCTTCGCTCTAACTTGACATGCTGATGTTGGTTATATCATGCATATGGTGCCTTGCATTGCTTACTTTATACATCAAATATGTCATCTGCTTAGCTTAGACATGCTTTGTGTGAATGCCATCCGTTTAGTTTATTCATCGTTTATGTGAATTATACAATGCCATCTTGTTTAGCCAGGCATCATATATGTGAAGTTTGCAATGCCATCCTGCTTATCCAGTCATCTTATATGTGAATTATATCAGGCCATCCTTTTTTCCGTTACGTGTTACATTTGTAAACAGTGTTAGTACATTCAACTACTCTTTGTGTGCATCAGCCATTTGACACGGTGATGGAAAATTCTGGAGTGAAAACAAGGTCTTCAGAGCAGACTATGCTATCTGACGAAGCGCATATCTCGCTGGTTACGGATAGCTCCTCAGAGGAGGATTCAGGGACAGATGACCAGTCCTATTCCCCCCCCCCAAGGTGTATGCTCTAACTTGGCAGGGTTATGTTGCTCATATCATGCGTATGGTGTCTTGCATTGCTATGTCATTTGATTAGTTTAGACATGCTTTGTGTGAATGCAACTGTTTAGTGTCTAATTACCATATATGTGAATTATGCATTGCCATCTTGTTGCAAGACATTATATATGTGAATTATGCAATGCTATATTGTTGCAAAGGCATTATATATGTGAATTATCCAATGCCATGCTGCTTAGCCGATCATCATGTATGTGAATTATATCATGCTATCTTTTTTTGTATTACATGTTCCATTTGTCGACAACATTTGTATATTCAACTACTCTTCCTGTGCATCAGCCATTTGAAGCGGTGATGGAAGTATCTGGAGTGAAAACAAGGTATTCAGAGCAGACAATGCTACCTGCTGAAGCAGACATCTTGCTGGTTACAGAGAGCTCCTCAGAGGAGGATTCAGAGACTGATGACCAGTCCTATTTCCCCCCTGAGGTCTATGCTCAAACTTCGCAGGGTTATATTACCCATGTCATGCATGTTGTCTTGCATTGCTTAATTTTTACATCAAATATGGATTGCCATCTGCTTACTTGCTTACTATATAAATCATATATTTGAATTATATCATGCCATCATGTTTACATACATAGCATCTATCTGAATTATGGCATGGCAACCCATTTAATAAAGACATCATATAGTTATATCATCTCATCCTGTTTAGTGTTTACAGTCATCATATTTTGAATTATGTCGTTCTATCCATGAATTATATCATGCTATCATGCTTCCATAGGCGGCATGTATGTGAAATATGGCATGCCAACCTATTTAATAAACACATTATATAGTCATATCTTGTCATCCTGTTTACGTAGTCATCATATTTTGAACTATGTCTTTCCATCTTTTTTAGTTAGCCATCATAATTTGAAATTGTGTCATGCTATCCTGTTTAGTTAGCCATCATATATGTGAAATTGTGTCATGCTATCCTGTTTGGTTGGACAACATAAATGTGAATTATTTCATGCCCTCTTTTATTCCCCACTATCCATTGCACCTGTCTTATCATACAATGTATGTACATTCAATTACTTTTCTTGTTTATCAGCCATTTGAATTGGAGAAGGTGATGGCAGTATCTAAGGGAGTAATAACACGGTCTTCAGAAAAGATAGTGCTACCAATTGATGCAGATAGAACCATGGTTGTACTTGCCCAAGAATCAGCCCCACCACACATAACCCAGACTCTCGCAGATTGTACCCCTACCCAGTTGGACAGAGAACCAGCTACACCCCTTCTAACCCCAACCCCAGCAGATAGTAACCCAGTTCCAGTTGACACAGCACCGTCTCCACCACAGAGCACCAAAACACGATCAGTTAGTAAGGGAACTGCAGTGCCCAAAGCACGAGGACCACCACTCCGAATCCCAACTCAACACTTAAAGGAGAAGAAGAATTGTTCTCAGGTCAGGTTCTGTAGCTATGGTTCATACTCCTTTGCTCTTGCATCACTGTATTTACTCATACCAACTATTTTCAAATTTGAAGGATGGAATTGAAACTCCAATCGTGCAACAGGTATGTTTTAAACCTATTTCTTTAACTAGTTTGCTATTGTAACTTGCTCTATGTTGATTTCAGTTTCAATTGAATAAACAAATATGTTCTCATGTCATGCACATTACAAGTGTTGTTATTGCTCTATAGTTTCCCACACTTATATTCTGTCTATTCTGCTTTGTCTTGAACAAATATTATTTGAACTGTGTCTCTCTTGATTTGGTAACAAAAACTAGAATGATATAGACCATAAAGTGACCATGGTACATAGATATATGTTTGTTTCATGCTGTTATCCTGTCCACTTTACTACTGAACTGATTTACCAAAATGAGTTTCATATACAACATGGTAAACCTGTGATGTGTCTGCTTGTTTCCCTTTTAGAATGCGGACAAAATATTGGAGAACAGTACCCCGTTATGCAATGGTAAAGGAAGTAATGCAGATAAGGTTCAAGATAGTGAGACATCCCTGTTGGTCTCCAAGAAAGCTGATAAAAACTATCTTGACGACAGTGAGAGAACCCAAAAGTCCTGTCTTGATGTAGTGTTCGAGTTACTGGCCACTACTGCTGGCACAAGCTCTTCGAACTCGCTGCCTGAATCAGTTCGTCTTCTTGAGTCTCAACTTCAAGTTGAAAGACATCGATCAGATGTGCTGCGACAGGAAGCTGAAGGACTGAGGAAGTCCCTGTAGAATTCAGATGCATACTTTCTGGTGCAACAGCAAGCGCTGGAGGATTTAAGCGTCAAACAAGAGAAAGTTAATAAGCTTGCTAAGCATCTTGCCAGCATTATGGGTACCCAGGATATTGTTTCTTGAGATCTTCTGAAGTGGTTTCAGTTCTGGACTTGTTTTACTGCGGCGTTTATTTGCACTAGTCGCCAACTTTCACAACTACTGTATATGATATGCTGCTATATTTGCACTGGTGGCAAACTTTGATGCCCAGTGGATGTAATATGTGTAATAGCCGTGATAGCCTAGCGTAAGTTGCTTGCTTATTTATTTCCTTGTTGTCTTGCTTATTTGTTTGCTTGTAGTCAGTGCAGTTCTTTTTCCGCGGTTTGGCCGCAATAACCTATTTTTTAAAATTAGGCCACAATAACCATGGGCTACATATTTACTGTAGTTACCATGGGCCTCCTACGGGCCGTAGAAACAATGGGCCTTGCAAGGGCCGTAGAAACAATGGACCTTCTACGGGCCATAGCATCAATGCGCCTTCTACGGGCCATAGCATCAATGGGCCTTCTACGGGCCGTATGATCGATCGGCCAAACATGGGCCAATAACAGACTGCATTATGGGCCGTAAACGGGCTAGATTTGGAATCGTCCGTTCATGGTCGGGCCGTCGTTAATCGGCCGTATTTGATGACGCTATGAAAACGGCCCAACGGATTAACGGGCCGATTGTTACCACGGGCTGAATTTGGCCCACAAGCAAAAAAGGCCAGTAACGGGCCGTAAGTAACCGAATGCTGGAAATAAGCCCAAGAATAAATGGGCCCTGAGAATGACGAAAGATAACATGGGTTGGAAACGGCCCAATGAAATAATGGGCCGTTAGTGGGTATGAAGCGATACACTGTTCATTACGGGCCAGATTCACTACGGGCCGTTAATGGGCCAAGAGTTACAAATGGCCTTGTATGGGCTGAAAGACATCATGGGCCATACATGGGCCGGAAGTTACAACGGGCTGGAATCATATTGGATGGCCCAGATGAAGCTACTAGGCTTAATTCCGATAGGCCGTAACGGGTCATGAGTTAGCGGACCGTAAATGGGCTATATAGGAACAGGCTTTCCATGGGCCGGCCCGTTACCTTTTAACCAAGTCAAACGGTCCGGCCTTTTCATCGGAATGGGCCTTTGTTGGGCCGTGCCATGTGTCGCCCAATCATAGGCGCCTCTTGTCCAATGAATGGATGACATCTGTCCCAACGGTGAGCGAACACGTGTTTCCTCCGGCCAATGACAATTTTACACGTGGAAAATCCTCATTGGTCCGGGCTGTTAACGGGTTATCAGATCCAAAACTAGACACGATAGCTTAACGGCGACCCATTACGGTGGATGCCACGTGTCGGTCACCCTTGACGAAAGCACTTCCATGACGCGGCATTTATCGTCATGGAAGTGAACACTTCTGTGATGATAATTTTGGTAATGTCATGGAACACTTCTACGACAGCACAGGTATGACTATCTTGATTCTGTCATAAAATCATCAAGGATGTACATGCATGACAGAAAACGTGACCTACTGTGACAAACACGTATCATCACGGAAGTGTATTTTTTTGTAGTGTTAGTAACGCGGTTGATGTAGTCGAACGTCTTCGCGATCCAACCGATCAAGTACCAAACGCACGGAACCTCCGTGATCTGCACACGTTTAGCTCGGTGACGTCCCTCGAACTCTAGATCTAGCTAAGGCCGAGGGAGAGTTTCGTCAGCACGACGGCGTGGTGACCGTGATGATGAAGTTACCGACGCAGGGCTTCGCCTAAGCACTACGACAATATGACCGAGGTGGAAAATTGTGGAGGGGGGCACCGCACACGGCTAAGAGATCAACTTGTGTGTCTATGGGGTGCCCCCCTCCCCCGTATATAAAGGAGGGGAGGAGGGGGCCGGCCGGCCACAAGGGGCACTCCCGGGGGGAATCCTACTCCTATAAGGAGTAGGTTCCTCCCTTTCCTAGTCCAACAAGGAGGGGAAGGAAGGAGGAAGGGGAGAGAAGGAAGGAGAGGGGCGCCACCCCCACCCCTTGTCCAATTCAGACTGGGGGGCGTGCACCACCACCTGGCCGGCCCTCTCTCCTCTAAGGCCCATGGTGGCCCACTAACTTCCGGGGGGGTCCGGTAACCCTCCGGCACTCCGGTTTTATCCAAAACTATCCTGAACACTTCCGGTGTCCGAATAACATGGTCCAATATATCAATCTTTATGTCTCGACCATTTCGAGACTCCTTGTCATGTCCGTGATCACATCTGGGACTCCGAACAACCTTTGGTACATCAAATCACATAAACTCATAATATGAATCGTCATCGAACGTCAAGCGTGCGGACCCTACGGGTTCGAGAACTATGTAGACATGACCGAGACACATCTCCGGTCAATAACCAATAGCGGAACCTGGATGCTCACATTGGCTCCTACATATTCTACGAAGATCTTTATCAGTCAAACCGCATAACAACATACGTTGTTCCCTTTGTCATCGGTATGTTACTTGCCCGAGATTCGATCGTCGGTATCATCATACCTAGTTCAATCTCGTTACCGGCAAGTCTCTTTACTCGTTCCGTCGTGCATCATCCTGCAACTAGCTCATTAGTCACATTGCTTGCAAGGCTTATAGTGATGTGCATTACCGAGTGGGCCCAGAGATACCTCTCTGACAATCGGAGTGACAAATCCTAATCTTGATCTATGCCAACTCAACAAACACCATCGGAGACACCTGTAGAGCATCTTTATAATCACCCAGTTACGTTGTGACGTTTGATAGCACACTAAGTGTTCCTCCGGTATTCGGGAGTTGCATAATCTCATAGTCATAGGAACGTGTATAAGTCATGAGGAAAGCAATAGCAGTAAACTAAACAATCATAGAGCTAAGCTAACGGATGGGTCTTGTCCATCACATCATTCTCTAATGATGTGATCCCGTTCATCAAATGACAACTCATGTCTATGGCTAGGAAACTTAACCATCTTTGATTAACGAGCTAGTCTAGTAGAGGTATACTAGGGACACTCTGTTTGTCTATGTATTCACACATGTACTAAGTTTCCGGTTAATACAATTCTAGCATGAATAATAAACATCTATCATGATATAAGGAAATATAAATAACAACTTTATTATTGCCTCTAGGGCATATTTCCTTCAATATATTGGGCATCAAGATCTATAGAGATAGATCAAGACGCTTGATTGGACTTTCACAAAGCAAATACCTTGATAAAGTTTTGAAGAAGTTCAAAATGGATCAAGCAAAGAAAGGGTTCTTGCATGTGTTACAAGGTGTGAAGTTGAGTAAGACTCAATGCCCGACCACTGCAGAAGATAGAGAGAAAATGAAAGTCATTCCCTATGCTTCAGCCATAGGTTCTATCATGTATGCAAGGCTGTGTACCAGACCTGATGTGTGCCTTGCTATTAGTTTAGCAGGGAGGTACCAAAGTAATCCAGGAGTGGATCACTGGACAGCGGTCAAGAACATCCTGAAATACCTGAAAAGGACTAAGGATATGTTTCTCATTTATGGAGGTGACAAAGAGCTCGTAGTAAACGGTTACGTCGATGCAAGCTTTGACACTGATCCGGATGACTCTAAGTCACAAACTGGATACGTATTTATATTGAATGGAGGAGCTGTAAGTTGGTGCAGTTCCAAGCAGAGCGTCGTGGCGGGATCTACGTGTGAAGCGGGGTACATAGCTGCTTCGGAAGCAGCAAATGAAGGAGTCTGGATGAAGGAGTTCATATCCGATCTAGGTGTCATACCTAGTGCATCGGGTCTAATGAAAATCTTTTGTGACAATACGGGTGCAATTGCCTTGGCAAAGGAATCCAGATTTCACAAGAGAACCAAGCACATCAAGAGACGCTTCAATTCCATCCGCGATCAAGTCAAGGAGGGAGACATAGAGATATGCAAGATACATACGGATCTGAATGTTGCAGACCCTTTGACTAAGCCTCTCTCACGAGCAAAACATGATCAGCACCAAGACTCCATGGGTGTTAGAATCATTACTATGTAATCTAGATTATTGACTCTAGTGCAAGTGGGAGGCTGAAGGAAATATGCCCTAGAGGCAATAATAAAGTTGTTATTTATATTTCCTTATATCATGATAGATGTTTATTATTCATGCTAGAATTGAATTAACCGGAAACTTAGTACATGTGTGAATACATAGACAAACAGAGTGTCCCTAGTATGCCTCTACTAGACTAGCTCGTTAATCAAAGATGGTTAATTTTCCTAGCCATAGACATGAGTTGTCATTTGATGAACGGGATCACATCATTAGAGAATGATGTGATGGACAAGACCCATCCGTTAGCTTAGATCTATGATCGTTTAGTTTATCGCTATTGCTTTCTTCATGACTTATACATGTTCCTATGACTATGAGATTATGCAACTCCCGAATACCGGAGGAACACTTAGTGTGCTATTAAACGTCACAACGTAACTGGGTAATTATAAAGATGCTCTACAGGTGTCTCCGATGGTGTTTGTTGAGTTGGCATAGATCGAGATTAGGATTTGTCACTCCGATTGTCGGAGAGGTATCTCTGGGCCCTCTCGGTAATGCACATCACTATAAGCCTTGCAAGCAATGTGACTAATGAGTTAGTTCTGGGATGATGCACTACGGAACGAGTAAAGAGACTTGCCAGTAACGAGATTGAACTAGGTATGATGATACCGACGATCGAATCTCGGGCAAGTAACTTACCGATGACAAAGGGAACAACGTATGTTGTTATGCGGTTTGACCGATAAAGATCTTCGTAGAATATGTAGGAGCCAATATGAGCATCCAGGTTCCGCTATTGGTTATTGACCGGAGATGTGTCTCGGTCATGTCTGCATAGTTCTCGAACACGTAGGGTCTGCATGCTTATCGTTCGATGACGATTCGTATTATGAGTTTATGTGATTTGATGTACCGAAGGTTGTTTGGAGTCCCGGATGTGATCACGAACATGACGAGGAGTCTTGAAATGGTCGAGACATAAAGATTGATATATTGGACCATGTTATTCGGACACCGGAAGTGTTCGGGATAGTTTCGGATAAAACCGGAGTGCCGGAGGGTTACCGGACCCCCCCCCCCGGAAGTTAGTGGGCCACCATGGGCCTTAGAGGAGAAAGGGCCGGCCAGGAGCTGGTGCGCCCCCCCCCCCCCCCCCGTCCGAATTGGACAAGGGGTGGGAGCGGCGCCCCCCTCCTTCCTTCTCTCCCCTTCCTCCTTCCTTCCCCTCCTTGTTGGACTAGGAAAGGGAGGAACCTACTCCTAGTAGGAGTAGGATTCCTCCTCCCTTGGGCGCGCCCCTTGTGGCCGGCCGGCCCCCTCCTCCCCTCCTTTATATACGGGGGAGGGGGCACCCCATAGACACACAAGTTGATCTCTTAGCCGTGTGCGATGCCCCCCTCCACAGTTTTCCACCTCGGTCATATTGTCGTAGTGCTTAGGCGAAGCACTGCGTCGGTAACTTCATCATCACCGTCACCACGCCGTGCTGACGAAACTCTCCCTCAGTCTCAGCTGGATCTAGAGCTCGAGGGACGTCACCGAGCTGAATGTGTGCAGATCGCGGAGGTGCCGTGCGTTCGGTACTTGATCGGTTGGATCGTGAAGACGTTCGACTACATCAACCGCGTTACTAAACGCTTCCGCTTTCGGTCTACGAGTGTACGTGGACACACTCTCCCCGCTCGTTGCTATGCTTCTCCTAGATAGATCTTGCTTGATCGTAGGAATTTTTTTGAAATACTATGTTCCCCAACACCGCGGACGCGAGGGATGAAGCCGTCGCGGCTGCCGCCTTCGCCGCCGCCGCGCAGCAGGAGGTCACCAGCGCCCGCGTCGCGGCGGCAACGAGGGAGGAGCTCTATATGCTAGGATTAAACCCTAGCCAGCACGGCCTCGTCAACGCCGCCGCGGCCAGCACCGGCTCATCCGCGTTCCCTCGGACGGTGTTGCCCGACTCGCCCCGCGCGTCGGCTTGCATCCCGATGCCCGGCTTCCACGTGTACCCGCAGGCCTCCCGCCTCTCCGGGGAGTGCTTTCCCGACGCGAGCGGGTGGCGCCTTCCACGCCCGCGCGCGCGCCCATCGACCTCAACGCCACACCGGTGGCCGGTGGCTCGTCATCGGGAGGCGCGAGGAAACGCGCGAGGCAGATGCCAGCCGACGTGCTACCGGATGCCCGCAACCTGTTCGAGGGAATGCCGGCCGCCGGCGACGAGGACAAATGCAGAACCTCATCTTCGAGGGCGGTGCGCCGACTGTTGGCTACGATCCGGACGAGACACAAAGCCAGGACGGCCGCGGAGCATTCACACCGGCCGCTGGCTATGATCATGATCAGGCGGCTTTCATGCGTGATCAGGTCGGCATGGACCTGGACGGCTTCCCACTTGACCACGAGTTTCCGGACGACTACGGGCAAGAGGAAGAGGACGAGTGCGACATCGAAGTGGAGCCTTTGTTCGAGGACGAGCTCGCCAACAAAGCCGCCGGGCCGAAGCCGAAGCACAAGAGCAAGCGGACAAAGGCATACACGGCGGCCGAGGACAAGCTTCTTTGCGAGTGTTGGTGAGACATTGGACAAGACCCCAAGACCGGCGCTGAACAAAAGCATTCAACTTTTTGGATTCGTGTCCACCGGGAGTTTCATGAGCACAGGAAGTTTCCGCCTTACCAAATTGTGAGCACGCGCGGGTGTGTGTCCATTTCAAAGCGTTGGAGGGTGATCCAACAAAAGTGCAACAAGTTTTGTGCCACCCTTGAGAGCGTCAAGGCCCGCCCCGTGAGCAGCATCGGCATGCAAGACATGGTATGCTAGCAAGCCACCCTCTTTTGTGTCATCTAGTTTATGCTTGCATGTTCATTTTCCTACCATTTGCCCACATGCTTGCATGAAAACGTTTGTACGCATTTCAAGTTTTGGAGGCATTCAAGGTCCAACACAATGGCAAGTGCTTCAACCTCTCCCATTGCTTTAGGGTCATCAAAGACGAGGAGAAGTTCAAGGCGCAATATGCCGCCCTCAAGTCGCGTGGTGGGAAGCAAGCCGTGGAGGAGGTTGGGGACGGCGAGCCGGCACGGCCGCAGGGGAAGACCAACTCCAAGAAGGAGGACAAGCGGGATGCGGCATCGAACGCCTTGATCGCAAGCGTGGAGGGCATGATGAACAAGAAGGACTCAAGGGAGGAGGAGCGCCAACGTTTCAAAGAAGAGCAAATGAACGCGTTCATGGAGATCAGAAGGAGGAGGCTTGAGATGGACGCGGAGAAGCAAGCCAAGATGCTTGAGAAGGAGGCGGAGAAGCAAGCCAAGATGCTTGAGAAGGAGGTGGAGAAGCAAGCCAAGATGCTAGAGATCGAGGCCGCCAACGCCAAGACCAAGGCGAAAGAAGTGGCTCTCGCGAGCATGATGACCTGGGTGAAGATCATGAAGGTGGATCTCAACACCGTGTCGCCAAGAAAGAGGCCGTGGTTCGAGAAGATGTAGGCCGACATGCTAAGTTCACCGACGAGTGATCTCGTGGCTGCGAGCGCCTTCCTTTTTTGTATGCCGACTTGTGTGCTAGCATGACTACGGGGCCACGATGGCGTGGTCAAACTCCATCGCGCCGACCCAAATACAAATCTGGGCGGACGACCAATTCAAACGGACAAAAAGCGGACAAATGCACCGTCCATTTGGATCGGCCTTTAGAGTTGCTCTTAGGGGTCTGTTAGAAATGTCCTCAGAATCCTATCTATATTCTCTCCTCATACGTCGCACCACGTGACCATGGTCACCCCTATATTCAGCCCTGGCTGCTGCGTGCGTGTGTGTGGTCAACGTTCAACATCCTTGCCCATGGGGATGTATGGAGTATGGTAGGTATTCCTCGACGTCCCAACATTCCAAGTGTGCGCTCTCGGTTTCCCTCGACAAAGCCCGTGCGTTGTGTACCGTACCAAAACTTGCACACTGAAAACGCGGTCGAGATTCGAGAAAGCTCCCGTCCGTGTCCTGCTAGGACGAAATGACGAGCAACAAACTTTTTTTTCCGAAAACTGTTGATTTATTCATCTTCAATCATGCCAGTACAACGAACATTAAAAATAATAATGGACCGTTCGGATGAATGTTGGAGCAGGAAGAGTGGATCCGCATCCGGTTTGGAAGGTCCTTTGGGGCAGGACAGTGCCCCCTAAGGTAAATGTGTTTAACTGGAGAGTGCTACATGGGATTGTACCATGCTATTGTACGCTGTCAGATCGGCATCTATCTACTCCGGTGATTTGTCCAGTATGTGGCAATGAGCCTGAGGATCTGCGCCATATGATGTTTACGTGCGAAAGAGCCAAGGCCGTGTGGAAGGAGCTGGGGCTGGAAACATCGATCGCGAATGCAGCAGCCCATGAGCGGTCAGGTTCGGTAATCCTGGAGAAACTTCTTTGCTCTGAGCTACCAGGAGAGGTAAAACTACCAATTGATAATGGTGTGGAAACAGTTATGGTGACTGGATGGTATTTATGGTGGGATCGCCGGAAGATCAGTCACCAGGAGAATGTTGGTAGCCCCGTTCGTTCAGCTACGAGCATTCATGGTATCGTGGCAAACTCACTGGCTGCCAAGGCAAAGGAACCTACGAAACAGATTAGATGGGTGAGACCAGCTAAAGAGGTGATTAAACTCAATGTTGACGCGAGCTACCATGTGGATGAGGGCGCGGGAGCAACTGGAGCTGTCTTACGAGATAGCTCAGGAGCGTTTATTGCTGCTTCTTGTTCCTTTCGACAGTTTGCCATGGATGTTCCCTCTATGGAAGCGTTAGCACTTTTGGAAGGACTGCGATTGGCAGAGCATTTGGGTATTTATGCACTGGTTGTGGAGTCCGACTCACAGAAGATAGTACAAGCTATGAAGGATCCTTCGGAGTACCGTGTTTCGGCTGCGGTGTTGACGGATGATTGCCGACAGGTGTTGAATTCCTTCGGCAGGACGACGATTGTTCACTGTGCTAGGGAGAGTAATGGGGTAGCGCATTGGCTAGCCAGGACTAGTTATAGAAGGAAGTTAAATGAGGTCTGGCAAGAGCATCCCCCTGATTTCTTAATTCCCTCCCTTGTAACTGATATGATTATTATGTAATAAAGGTCGCCGAAGTTCAAAAAAAATTAGAAATAATAAAAATTACATTCAGATTCATAGACCACCAAGCGATGACTACAAGCACTGAAACGAGCCGAAGGCGGCCCGCCGTCATCGCCCCTCACTCGCCGGAGCCGGGCACAATTTGTTATAGTAAACAGTTGAAAAGTCGTCGTGCTAAGATCTCATAGGACCAACACCCAAGAACAGGAACCGCCACCGATGAAGAGAATTTTAGGTCAGAAAGATCCAACCTGAAGACACATGAACAAAGACCGGATCCGAGCAGATCCACCAAAGACAACCACCTATCAAATCTCGCGAGATCCGCCGGAAACACACCTCCACACGCCCTCCAGTGATGCTAGACACACCATTGGGACGGGGGCTAGGCGGAGAACCTTATTCCATCTTCAAAAACCGCCGCCGTCTCCTCTTCTTGAGCAGGACACAGACCCTAACAAAACTTGAAAAAGCACCTAAAAACGGAGCCCTCCCGCCGGCAAGGGCCGGGATCCACCGCGCACCCATGACCCTAAGGCCGCAGAAGACGTGGAAGATCGGCGGCGCCGCCAACAAGCAACAAACTTGTAAGGTGAGCGTCAGGAAACTGTCTTGTCGATTTTATTGTGAGAAATGAAATCGCATGGGAGAAAGGAGCAGCAGAGCATGGATGCAGCTACAGTGACTTCATGAAGTCAAGTCTCACTGTAACTTAGCCCCCCTACAGCCATCCATTAAAGATCCTACGAACCGAATCGATCCATATTTCGAATGATTTTTTTTAAATAGTAAATGTTTGATTTAGTATTCTCAGGAACATGCAACGGCAAATTTGACAAAATTGACCTGTGGACGAAATCAAATCACGGAATGAACTGTCCGTGAAACTATTTCACGCGGTTGACCTTTTTGTGTGACGCCCGACACGAAGGCGTCACACTACACTATGCAACGCCTCACAGATAGGCGCTACACGCCTGGCCAGCGTTGCACCCCAGACTGCCTAAAAATTGCTAAGTCATTGTGCAGAGCCTAAGAGCTAGGCGCTGCACTGTATAGTGTGACGCCTAGCTCTCAGACGCTGCACTAGTGGTTGCACTACAAAATGAAGCAACCACTAGTGCAACGCCTAGAAGTTAGGCGCTACACTGTATAGTATGGCGCCTAGCTCTCAGGCGCTGCACACTGACTTAGTAATTTTCGGATCACACGGGTGCGACGCTGGCCAGACGTGTAGCGCCTAGTGTAGTGTGGCGCCTTCGTGTCGGGCGTCACACAAAAAGGTCAACCGCGTGAAATAGTTTCATGGGCGTTCGTAGGTCAAATTTGTCAATTTTGCCACATGCAACGACGACGTGACGACGCTTCGGCCCAGCCGCCCAGGGAAAGGACCTGAGCGCCGACGAGCGACCGACCGACGTCTAATCCTGGGTGCAAACTTTGGGCGCTTTCGACGTCGGACAGTTGCATCGGCGCATCACACCACCACGGAATTCTGATCCCGGGAGGGTGCGCTCGTGTCGCATCGCATCGCAAGCAAGACGGGATTCCCTGCCCGCCTCGACGGGAACGTCTCCGCCCTTTTGCCCCCGTGCTGACCTGGGTGCATGAGGCTTTATATCTTTCGGAATGTCCAAAGCATCCGCCATGTTAGCTGCAAATCGGTGCCGAAAGCTCACGCCGTGCCGACAGTGGTGGCGCCATCGCCCATCGCCGTATCGCCTTCCGGCCCCGCTCCGGACCCCCGGTGCGCGTCCACCCCCAACAGCAGCCACGTCCGTGCGGCGGTTGGCGTTCAAAGCAGGGGAGATTTTCTCCTGCACACGGCACGGATGCGACCCAAGCCCAACTAACTCGCTCCATCTGCCCCAGTTTTTTGGAGGTGTCCGCTTTGAGTTTTCTCCTTGGTTGGTACTGTGCTGCCTGAAAGTTGCTTTACTGTCTAGAAACTTTTGTTGCGTCCAAAAAGTGCTCAAGAAAGTGCAGTGCAGGGCTTTCTATGTTGCAAAGTACTACTAGTATTAATAAACTGCATCAGGAAGACATTAGCTGAAATGCATCTTCCTGACAGAACAGGGTTAAAAGAAACAGATGGCGCCGGACCCAGAGCAGCAAGCTGGTTAAACAGTATCAGAACACTTCCTATCCCACTGCTTCCACCATCCATTTGTTAATTACACGAGCTAAATAAATTTTACTTGTGAGAAGAACTCAAGGGAGCTAGGTCGCACAGGCTCTTCCTACCCAGTTGTTAAACTTTACAGGAGCAGAATAAAATTTACTTGAAGAAATAATTAAAGGGACGATGACAGGTTCTTCATCCGGCTGCTGTCGATCTTTGCAGGACCAAGATAAAATTTACTTGGGGAGATAACTCAAGGGACGATGACAGGTTGTTCATTCAGCTCTTGTTGATCTTCACAGGAGCAAGATAAAATTTACTTGGGGAGGGGAGATAACTCTCAAGAGACAGGGATGGGTTCTTCGGGTTCTACAATCTTTGCACCACAGGAATACCTCCTTTTCATCATTATAGCTCTGCTTCTGTACAGTGTTGGACTGGAGATCTTGACCATCCTTCTCCTTGGAGTCTTCGAAGCACTCGGTCTTCTCTTAGGCGTCGAGTTTCCAGCATGCCTGCCGTTCTTCACGGGCGTCCAGTTTCCAGCATGCCCGCAGTTCTTCACGGGCGTCTTGTCAGAGCACGCTTCGTCTCCACAGAGATGGCCGAAGTGACCACGAGGATTCACGTAACAGTATGATGAGCTGACAATCCCTACGACCGTTGACGGGCGCACTGTTTGCATAAAATCCTCTAACTCTGTGAAACAAGCATGGTCGGTGTATGGCAGAGTGTAGGAATCCTTCTCAAATAGCTTTGGTGGTGACGAGGGATCATAGTTCATCTCTATTGTGCCCACTGCGCCCCGCCCTCGCCCTTTGCATCTGGTAGACTTTGCTGGTCCTTTGCCACTCAACTTGCTCTTTCCCTCGCTGTTTCTCCATAGCCAAGTGTTGCCTGAAGGCATGATTCCTATAGTTGGACATACTGTGTTCAAAGCTTCAAGACTCTCGATGCTCAGGCCGTATCTTGGAACAGCCCGGACCCTCGTCAAGCTGGTCTGGGTGGTGAAGATCTCTCGATTGTCATCAATGCCTAGAAGGTGCATTGTCAGTAGGCGCTGGGGCCAGACCCAAATCTGACAAGGAAAGTGAGAAAAGAATATTTTAGCCTTCAGAAGATCAGTGTGTAGTGTATATAAAGCTAATACAATAGCAGCGTGTGTATCAAAGTTCTGACGGCTACACAGAATTTTAGACTAGATGACTGAGCAGGGGTGAGAACTTAACACCAATACTGAAGCATGTTTATGTTGAATAAAAGAATGGAAATAGGAAATTAAGAAACATATCAGATTATGTCAAGGAAAGGAGGCTTAGCACCTTCGTTTGTAGTGCTCTGGCTATATAAAGCAAGAGGTCTTCTTTGCCAAGAGTGTCAATGCCAAGAATAACTTCATGATCAGGATGAGCACGAATAAGGTCAACTATCTGCACCCAACACTAAGAAAATATTAGTATAGAACATCCAACATAGCATGATGGACAATTTAATGGTCACATATACGCAGAAACTTATGTGTAGGCAACTTACTTACAAGTTGGGAATGGCATCTTATTGCAGGTAAATTAATTAGCGCTAGAACTCTAGACTATATCAGAGCATCCACCACATTAGTAAAATAGGATGTGGGGCAGCTAATGCTGAACATGAGGAAGTACAACAGCTGTCCAACCAAATCCATGCCCGGTTAGTCTCTGGCCCCTTCAAGATGCAGCTATAGAAAACAATATGCCACTGGTTTTCACCTTTGACAGACACTTGGCTTGAGTGGCATCAACAGGCTATACCAAATTTCTTACTGAAATTCTACGAGCTCCATGTGAAATGCCAAAAGTATTGATGTATAAGTAGCATACTGTGTATATGAACTAGGTTGTAACTGACAGTCGCAATTGACACCAAAGGATGGACACCGAAAATTGCATATAAAAGTGCATCTGCCCATTCTGGAGACTTCGCTGCTAGAATGGGGTCAGGCCTCCAAGGCATTCTAAGAATTGTTTTCCTTAGGGATCCACAACACAACGTATAATCTTCCTAGTAATTTAAATCGTCACAGAAGGTAAGTGCACTTCTCTGAAGAAAATTTCAGACTAGCATGGACTACGGTTGGCTGAAGTGACAACGTTGCATACACGGGGCAGGAATTGGCACAGTGGACCGAAGCAAATCTGACCTGCTGAGCGACGACGCGGCGCGGGGGGAAGTTGAGCGACGGGTGGCAGTAGGTGTTGTCCAAGTAGAGCACGTCGACGGTGTCCCCGGCGAGCGCGTCGAGGAGCGCCTTCTTCGCGGTCCGCGCCTTGTCGCACCCCAACTCCCACCGGAAATCCCCGGTGTAGAGCTTGCACCCGAGGTCGCCGCGGAAGAGGAACATGAGCGAGCCTGCACACACGGCGCGCGGCCACGGATCGATCAGCGGGCTTACCGAGCGGCGGCGAGCGCATTAGGATTGAGGAGGGTTTGGGGAGGGGAGGCGTACCGGGGCAGTGGATGGCGGGGAGGGCGGTGACGTGGAGGGAGACGGTGCGCCCGGAGATCGGGGAGGTGAGGGTGAGCGAGGCGGATGCTCCGGCGGCGATGGGGCGGAGGAGGGAGGCGTCGACCCCCGGGAAGCGGGTGGGGAGGAGGCGCGCCGTTACGGGGGAGCAGTAGAGCGGGCCGTGGCGCCAGCCGCACGCCGCGCCGAGGCCCCGGGTGTGGTCCTGGTGGAGGTGCGTGAGGAAGTAGGCCTGGCTGCCGCCACTGAACTTGTCCACGGACACCAGCCCCTCGTCCATGGCCGCCGCTGAACTTGCCGCCAGTGCGCCGCCGCCTCCCCCTCCGCGGATTTTTGGGGGGTGTTTTCGCCTTTGTGAGGAAGAGGGAAGGGGAGGGACGAGGCGAAGAGGCGCGCCAAAATGAAAACGCTAACCGCGCGCGGTAATCGTCGCAAAGAAGCATGTCAACATTTTCGAAACCACCATCGGACAGGTTCCAGATTTTATATTAGTCATTTTTCAATTTCATCAACAATAAACGTTAGTATTCACTTGTGTAATATTGTACTAGGATATTAGATTTTTTTTAGGGAGGGATGTTGGTATTAGATTAGTCATTTTTTGTCTTCCTTTTTCCTCCGTGTCTACTCCTTGCGCTCGATCATTTCACAACGTAAACGCTAAGTCCTTTTACAATAAGATGCTTAGAAAAATAAATCAGTTTTTAAGTATTGATAATTGATACTTATTTGTAGAGGATACCCCCTCCTATAGAAATGAAAGAAATCCTTATTTAACACTATATTAAATTTTGTTTCCTTATTTGACACTGAAAACATTTTTTTTCCCTAAGTAACACTGCTTCTAAATTTTATGCCCTTTATAACACTTCCGTTCATTTTTCATTCGAACGGTGTTAAATTACATGTAAAAAGACATTTTTACCCTCGGGTGCATGGTGCCTGTACTTCCATAATACTTTCTTGAGGACGTTCCTGGCCGATGCTATTGACCACAACAACACGCGTAGATAGACAAAAACTCTCTTGGTGACATGATCAATTAGCACGCCGGGCTGGACATACAAACGATGCTTACGTAGGAAGCTGGCTTCGTGTTTGCCAAGCGGCTTGATCGATTCTAGCTGAACTAGTTAGCACTTGAAGCTATGCTTTCACTACACACGTACACGTCGGGATGCAGATAAATTGATGGCGGCTCGTGCATCAACAGCTACGGTGGAGCTCGTCGTGGTAGCGGCTCTCGTGTGGCCCGTGGCGTGGTGCGCAGCAGGCGACCGCCGGAGCTGTGGCACGGTCGGGCGCGCGGGGCCGGCTACGGCGGCTGGCTGCTCTACACGACGGCCAACGGAGCGATGGCGCGGCACGGTGACAGGGCACGACCTGGTGGTAGCAACGCAGGCTGTTTCACCATTCCAATACCGTTTCTCGGAGGAGGATCCAGTTCCACATGCCACATGAGGGGTTTGACAATGAAAACGTGTCTTTTTGCTTTTCAATATTAGCATCTACTCCCTCTGTTTTCAAATATAATTCTTTTAAAGATTTCAATACAAACTACATACGGATGTATATAAACATATTTTAAAGTGTAGATTCACTCATTTTGCTCCGTATGTAGGTCTGTATTGAAATCTCTAAAAAAACTTATATTCATGAACGGAGGGAGTATCAAATTTCTGTCACATGCCACACAAGGGGTAAAAGGGTCTTTTTAGGTGACATTTAACATCGTTAAAGCTTTAAATGGACGGAAGTGTTATAAAGGACATAAAATCTAGACTTAGGGTTAGATAAGGAAGAAAAATATTTTCAATGTCAAATAGGGAAAGAAAATTTAAGCCAGTGTTAAATAAGGAATTGTCTCGTAGAAATAAGCATCGGTGCTTAAGAAAAACTCAATTTATTCTTTAAGAAACATCTAGCATTATACAAAGCCTAACAACATGTAGCATGCGGTAAATGCCAGAAAGAAGCATACCAACATTGCATTTATTTGGACACAAACATGTACATACAGAAATCTAGACAGCACATGTAAACATGCACCCGTTACCCAAGTAAGTATCCAAAGCAGAAAAGTAGGGAAGAATACAACAGGTACACATACATGGGGAAGCCTGGCCTTACAAAACAAGAGAGGTTCATAAAAATACAGCTCATGCACACAGTAAATAGTTCAATCTACTTGCAGTCGACAACATAAAACATCACACGACACAAAGACCCCCGCCACTTGAGAGCCCGGCCCTAAAGCCTGCCGGCAAAGCAAGTCCATGATATGCGCACGCTCATGTGGTGGATGCTGGATACATGATATGCGCACGCTCATGCGGTGGATGCTGGATACAGAGTTGCTTCACTCAGATACGCAGGGATCGCCTAGGTACACAAGCCTCATGGTTTCCTTGCGCTCCGGTTGGATGCCATTGCCTCAGTTCTCTGCAGTGAAGTAACAGCGAGTTGCAAGCCAACTTAGCGATCAAGTCAAAGCATGAATCTCAAATGAAACAGCATCTGACATATCAGGCAGCAACTGAAATAAATAGGTGCGCTTGCATACAAGGGAGTTCAGAGCTCTTGAATATGAGAACATATTCAAAGGCACCATTGTAAACTACTGCGACAAGGAAATCGAGTAAGCTTGGTTTGTTCCAGTAGATAATTGTACATAACATATGAATAACAGGCTAATGTTCACAAGGACCAGAGCATCTGAAACCATTACCCTCCCAAGTACTCCCTCCGTTCGAAATTACTTGTCGCGGAAATGGATGTATCTAGACGTATTTTAGTTCTACATACATCCATTTTCGAGACAAGTAATTCCGAACGGAGGGAGTATGTTGCCAACACTCTGAACTTGTGAAGACCTTAGGCAGATTCTAGCTCAAATTTACTAGTACTACTTAGCACATCCTACAACTCCTGCTGTTTATAGGGAGAATTTACTTACATAGGGCCTAATTGGTTTACTAAACTTGGCCCTTGGGGTAAGAAACCCGAAGGCATTTTTTTAGGTTGAGAAAAGGCCCTGAACACGGCTCCACCCACGACAGCAGGGACGCAGATCCTCTAACTTACGTGACCTAACTTTGTGTGGCTGACATGTGGGCCAGCTCAGCGCCATTGGTGACCCTGACAAGCATGGGGAACAATATACAGCGAGGGGTCGCACTGCATGAAGAACCTGGGTTTGAGCCCTTGTCAGTAGCCCCACTCCTCTGGAGGTCGCACTGCAGCGCTAATCGCACGTTCTCTGTTGGTTTACTAAACTAGCATATAACATACAAACAACAGACCAATATTCACAAAGACCAGTCATCTTCGGAATGTGAAACCTTTACCCTCCCAAGTATGTTGGAAACACTCTGAACTTCTGAAGACCTAGCACATCCTACAAATTTTGCTGATTGTAGGAAGAATTCTGATAGCCTTACTGGTTTACTAGACTAGATTTTTTTGCTGCAACCAAGTATGGCATGCTAGATGCTACACACCCATAGCTGATGTCACAGCTTGTCCCACTTGCCAGCCCATAATGACAAGTGGAAATTTTTGGCAACTGCTGCAAACTGTAATTACCAAAAAAGTGTGGTCCTGAACTAATGAGATCCCTGGTACCCCTGGTACCATGTCATCTGTTCCAGCATACATAGAAAAATGACAGGTGTATAAAGGCTATGAACTGGATACATGGCTAATAAGGGTTCCCAAGACATGAGGTATGACGGTATTCAACTACAATGACCCAATCAAAAATCTGCTGATGATAAGTGTAGTGTGAAGCAAAAAAAAAAACAGTAATTAGAGAAAATTGATATGCAAGGGGAAAGTGAAATGAGATATGCATGGGTAAAAGTAACAGATGACCCAAAGGCAATCAAAGAAAGGGTGATCCTATCCATTTGTGACATAAGGGAAAAGGAGAGGAAACTGCACACATACCCCCATCATTGCACCTTATAAAGGTGTATAGCTTATCAATATTGCTTTACAACATGTAAGTCATGCATGCGAATTTCTTGATGATTTTCCTTGTTTGCCTTCATTTATATTCCATTTACAAGTAACACAATCACTAACTATTCATTCTTCTTTGTCCAAAGTATCAAAGCAAGGATATATATAGCATGACCATTTTCTCTTGTCCTTCTCTTGACTGTATGAACTTCTTAATTCCACTCAAAGCTATGCATTATACTTTGAAATGGGTCGAGTACTACGAAATAAATAACTCAGCTAAACATGGCAACGGAAGTGGAAACAATTAGCGCAGGAGAAATTCTAGAGATACATGGGAAAAATACCCTTCAGAATTTCAAAAGCATGAGTTGATTCTAACTATCGTGGTCCTACAAGAAATCTTATATGAAAAACGCATTCCACAAAGCTGATAAGCTGACAACAAAATTTTAATATGAGGCGGATTAAAGCTTTCAAAAGAGATATTAATGTTACACCATTTTTGCATTACTTTAATTAAATTGTAAAGTATCTTCGTGTTAACCATGGACAAACAATATAGGAAGCTACAAATGTCCCAAGATGTGATTCTCCTTGAATTAAGTACTCCCTCCGTCCCAAAATAAGTATCGGTGATTTAGTACAAAGTTGTACTAAATCAACGACACTTATTTTGGGACGGAGGGAGTATCAATTTAGGTAACTAACAAAATATAGCCCCTCTTCTGAATTTAGCACAAATAAGAAAGTATAGAATATAATGTCACCATGCTTGCTGTATAACTATTATATTATTTAAAGAAAAATAGCTTCCATAGAAACTCCCCTATTAAATAGGAGAAATGCAACTAATTCCATATATAACTCTCTTTTTAATCAGGTAGTAGAACTATTACGGTTGCATAAGAGATACGACTCTTGATTACATATACATCGATAATTGTTTCAATTCAGCTACGTGGTAGAAACATATAACCAGCGGACAAGATGATCCATAAAAGGAAGTGTCTCATATAAAAATATAACTATCGGCATTACCACTTTTTTAATTGCATCCTTGTTTTCCTTAATAGCCAGCAGATTGCTGTAAATGCACTATTTATCTCATGTGCTAACTCTAGACAACTAGAGATGCCAATTTGAGGTAGTAGTTCTTCATTACCCTAATGTTTCTTCACCAAGTAAAACATCAAGAAATACTCTCCTTGTACAATTACTTACACAAGCATAACAACCAGTGACTGATAACAACTGAAATGTACTGCCTCTGTGTCAAAAACACACGCCGTTTGGACGTTGACACGGTCTCTAACATTGACATTTTGACCATCAATTTCTTTGAAAATGTGTTGTTTTAAATGATAGTTCGATCTAGTACCATCAATTTGATGTTGCCAATTTCAGTAATTATTTCAACATTGATTGTTAACCTAAAGTTTTTTACTAGCCCAGATCCTAAATAACATGTATTTTGACAAGGAGGTAGAAAGAAACAACTACAGATGGCATCAACAACAACGGATGCAGTGTGCAGAAGCAGAGAATTTGATTCATTTTCATTTATCTCTTGACAGCTCAAGAATTTGATTCACAGTTCAACATTTTTGAATTTGATTCACAGTTCAAAATTTTTGTATACCTATGTGCCTTTATCAAATCTCAATACAGTTTATTTTTCATCCACAATTTTAAGCGCACCGGGAAACCTTTCATGAGAAGAGAATATCACAGTATTACCATTTCCTCCAACAGTCCAGTCCATAGCAGTATTATGCAAGTTAAAATTATGCCATCAAACTTGTCAGCGCCATTACAAATTCCAACAAAAGACCAACAGTTTTAATCGCCGAGTGACTGAAACATCTTAGTACTGAACTAGTTACCAAGGAGTGTCTATACTAGTTTTGTTGCATACCATACACTAGTGTAGCAAATCACTTCATCCAGCACCTCATGAATAAATAATCAATCAGCACAAAACAATAATAAATCATGGAGTTCAGGAAAGCAGGAGGGCAAACCTTTGTGTGCGTCAGGCGCATCATGATACACGGGCTCATCCTCAGGCACGGTGTGCAGCTCATCTGTTGCTGCTGCTGCCTCCCCGGGGATACCTGCAGCGTCATCTGGGTAGCGAACAACCACAACCGGGCAGACACAGTGATGCACACAGTAATCACTAACACTCCCGAGCCTCCCCTTGCCGCCCTTGCGCGAGGCCCCGAATCCGCGGCTTCCCATGATCATGGCGGACAGGCCAAGGCGCTCGGCCTCGAGGCAGAGGCGCTCCTTCATGTCGTGGTCCTTGACGACGTGGATCTTAAAGGGGATCTGCGCGGCGACGAGCGGCTGCGCCAGGTCCTGCGACTTGGTGGAGGTGAAGGCGTCGAAGTCCTCCTCCCGCTTCTTCTGCAGCTCCTCCGCGGAGGAGGCGGCGTGGGGCTCGGAGCCCTCGGCGGCGGCGGCGACGGCGGCGTCGTCCGCGTCGTCGTCGGAGACGGAGACGGGGATGGAGCCCCAGTCGGCACCGTAGAGGACGGAGGTGGGGCGCACGTGGAGGAGCACGACGGCGTCGCCGGGCCGCAGGTAGTTCTGCACGGCCCACCGCACGGCGAAGGCGGACTCGTCGGAGAGGTCGACGGCGATGGCGATGCGGCGGTGGGAGGAGGCGTCCTTGCCGGCGAGCGAGGAGAAGAAGTAGCGCGGGGAGGAGGGCTGGATCGTCGCCGCCTGCCCCGCCGCGAGCCGCACCGGCGGCAGCGCCGGGGCCGGCGCGTCGCCGCCGGCCAACGGGGAGGAGGAGTTGGCCGCCATGGGGAGCTAGCTGGCTAGGGTTTTTGCGCTGACCCTTCTCGCCGGGCTCTCTCGGGTTTATTCCGGAATTTCTCGGTGGTGGATTTGATCCGGGGTGAGGTGGGGTGATGCTGATTGGGGGTTTTGGTTTTGAAATGGATGAATCGAGAGAGTGGGCTGGAAGGAAGGAAGGGAATGGTCGTGTTGCGCCTTGTGCTTGCAACTGAGCTGTGTGATTGGGGGAGGGGGACTGGATTTGCCTTGCCTTGTCGTACACGCAGCGCTGCCCGATGTTGTCGCTTTTTGTTCCGCTTTTCTTTAATCTTTCTCGAGCTTCTCCTAATCTTTCACTTTTTATTACTCAGAGCAACTCCAACGGCCGACCCAAACAGAAAAAAAAACGTACGTCCACATATGCTCAACCAAATCATTTTGCAGTTGCACGTGAGTTTCCCAATCACGCATGTCTTCATGAAATTGAGTGAACTGCTCAAATGTTGCCGCTATTCCATGCTCAGGCACAACATTCTCACCCTGAAACTAAAAGCCTTGATCGTACAGACGTTCCGGACGCTTGTCTTCTACGATCATATTGTGCATGATCACACAAGCAGTCATTACCTCCCATAGTTTCTGCATGCTCCAAGTATTAGCAGGATAACGAACGATGCCCCATCGAGATTGCAAAACACCAAAGGCACGCTCGACATCCTTTCTAGCACTCTCTTGCTCTTGGGCAAATCTTTTCCTTTTCTCTCCAACAGGGTTGGGTATTGTCTTTACAATAGTGGTCCACTGAGGATAGATACCGTCACCCAAATAGTACCCTTTGCCGTAGTTGTGGCCGTTGACAGTAAAGTTCACCGGTGGGCTGTTGCCTTCGGCAAGCCTAGCAAACACCGGCGAGCGCTGAAGCACGTTGATATCATTGTGTGATCCAGCCATGCCAAAGAAAGAGTGCCAGATCCAGAGATCTTGAGGCGCCACAACCTCTAGTATGACAGTGCAAGCCCTGACATGTCCCTTATACTGCCCTTGCCAAGCAGAAGGGCGGTTCTTCCACTCCCAGTGCATGCAGTCTATGCTGCCAAGCATCCCCAGGAAGCCCCTACTAGCATTCATCGCCAACAAACGGGATGTATCTGCAGCTGTCGGCTCTCTCAAGTATTCAGGGCCAAACACAGCAATCACAACCTTGCAGAACTTATACAGGGACTCTAGGCATGTAGACTCGCTCATACGGACGTACTCGTCAATGAGATCACCGGGCACTCCGTATGCAAGAATTCGGATGGCGGCAGTGCATTTCTGATAAGAGGAGAAACCAATCTTGCCGACGGCATCCTCTTTGCACTCGAAGTAGTCATCATAGCCGACCACTCCCTCTCTAATACGGTTGAAAACATGCCTACTCATACGAAACCGGCGGCGAAATTTGTGATGTTTGAACAACGGGTTTGTTGTATCAAAGTAGTCCTTCCAGAGAAGGAAATGCCCACTCTCTCGGTTATGATTCAACGCCGGAAGGTGGCCAGGAATGGAGCCACGGAACAACGGCCGCTGGTTGTTGAGGTGGTGATGGGCCAACACGGCAGCCAATATCTCCTCCTCGTCGTCGGACGACGTCGGAGTCGCAAATGAAATTGTGGAAAAAGAACTCGTCGGCGGAGTCCATTTTTGTACCTTGGCAAACTATCGAACAACTTGCGGGCGTCGAAGAAGGAGACGGCCGGCGAGGGGAGACGCGGCGCGCACAGACCAGCTAGCTGCCCTGCCGGCGTCCGACGAGTGTGACGGCGTCCGACGAGCGTGTCGGTCGTATGTGGCGGGGGCGGCGAGGCGTCTTCTTGGTCGCGGGCGTCGGTGCGGTGGGGGAAGCGGCGGCGGGAACCAGTTTGCTCCCCGGCGGCAAAACGGCGGTGGCGGGCGACTGGGGGCAGGGCGGCGTTGCTGGGCGGATGTGGAGGCGGCGGCAGCTAGAAGAATCGCCACAAAAATGGGCGGCGGCGTCGGTGACGGAGGAGGCGGGGGCGAGGGTTGCTCGTTGGCCGGGGGGAGGGAGGCCAATGTGCCACAGACCAGCGGGCCCGGGGACAGGAGTAGGCGACCGCGCGCGCGTCCGTCGCGTGTCCGCGCCGACGCAAATCAGGCTCAAAATTGGGCCGGGAATGGGTCGCCCGCGGACGAAAAACGGACGCGCGTCCGTTTGGGTCGACGCGTTGGGCCGCCGTTTCTGTCTGCGCCAACCCAAACGGACGGCCGCGGACGAAATGGGTCGCCCCATTGGAGTTGCTCTAAGTAATTAACACGGTACGATCGCTGGATGGACAAGATGCAGGCATAGGCACCCTACCTCTATAAGCCTATATATAAGCATCCCTGAGATACACCTCATTTTTTTAAAAGACGAAAGACCCCGGCCTCTGCATGCAGCCACTTTAGAGCAACTCCAACGGGTCAACCCAAATGGACGGCGCATTTGTCCGTTTGGATCGGCCGCCCGCTCGGCGTTCGTCCTTTTTTAGATTTGGATCGGTAGTGCGCCCAACGCGCCGACCCATTTCATGTCCGCATTCAACTCTTTTTTTAAAAAGGCCCGCGGCCGATCATGCCAGCGGCCATGTCTCGTGCCGGCACCATGCTAGCGCCGGCATACAATGCCGGCTTCAGAAAATATCACCACAGTTCATGTTGGCGCACTCGCCAGCCGGCCGGCACACATGCCAGCACACAAAAAAAGGGTGGGACTTGAGTTCGACCACGCCGTGGTCATGCCGGCACACCTGCCGGCATACAAAAAGATGGCGCTCGCTGCCATAAATCACTCATCATCGAACTTGAGCATGTCGACCTGCATCTTCTCGGACCACGGCCTCTTCCTTGGCGACACGGTATTGAGATCCACCTTCATGATCTCCACCCCGGTCATCATGCTCACGAGAGCCACTTCTTTCGCCTTGGTCTTGGCGTTGGCGGCCTCGATCTCTAGCATCTTGGCTTGCTTCTCCGCCTCTAGCTCGAACATCTTGGCTTGCTTGTCAGCGTCCAGCTCAAGCCTCCTCCTTTGGATCTCCATGAAAGCATCCATTTGCTCCGCTTTAAAACGCCGGCGCTCCTCCTCCCTTGAGTCCTTCTTATTCATCATGTCGTCCACGCTTGCGATCAAGGTGTTGGTGGCCGCATCTCGCTTGTCCTCCTTCTTGGAGTTGGTCTTCCCCCGCGGCCGTGCCGGCTCGCCCTCCCCAACATCCTCCACGGCTTTCTTCCCCCACGCGACTTGAGTGCGGCATATTGTGCCTTGAACTTCTCCTCGTCCTTGATGACCCGATAGCAATGGGAGAGGTTGAAGCACTTGCCATTGTGTTGAAACTTGAATGCCTCCAAAGCTTGAAATGCCTACAAAATGTTTCCATGCAAGCATATGGGCAAGTGATATGCAAATGAACACGCAAAGGATGAACTTGATGACACAAAAGAGGGCGGCTTGCTAGCATACCATGTATTGCATGCCGATGTCGCTCACGGGGCGGGCCTTACGCTCTCAAGAGTAGCGCAAAACTTGTTGCACTCTTGTTGGATCACCCTCCACCGCTTGGAAATGCAGACTCACCCGCGCGTGCTCACAAATTGGTAAGGCGGAAACTTCTTGCGCTCATGAAATTGTGACGCCCGGATAATTAAGCTACAATAATCCTCTGCTAATGATGCCACGTCACACTTTACTGTTGCTAATCCTCGCTTCATTCAATTCTTAATTCAAATTCAAATTCAAATTTAAGTCCAAAATTCAAAGTTCACAAACATGGAAACTAAAATGTTGATCATGTGACAAATATTCACTTCTTATTTTTGGTGGTGAACCAACATTTTGTAAAGTGTTTTAGTGCGCTGACATAAAATAAAACAGAAAAAGAAAACAGAAAAGGTTAAAGTAAAAATGTGAGAAAGAAAGAAAGAAAGAAAGAGCCCCCCCCCCAATTGGGCCTCGGCCCACCAGGCTACCAGGCCGCCAGGCCGGCCCAACCGCGCCCTCTACTAACCTCCCCTGGGTGCCCGAAACCCTAGCGACACCCCACTCCCCCCCTCACGCGATCCCCTCTCCCCACGATCTCCCCCACGCCTCTTCCCCCCTCCCGATCTGGATCGGGGCTCTACCCCGACTGCCCCCGTCGCCGCGTCGGCCACGACGCCGTCGCCGGACCTCCTCCCCGTCGCCGCCCGTCGCTCGTTGGACGCCTCGCCTTCCTCCCCGAAGACCGCCACTCCCCCCTGGCGCCGCCCCGGCTTGGCCGCTCGCGGTCGCCGGACCCCAGCGCCTTCGCCACCTCGTCGGCGTCGCCTCCTCGCCTCTCCATCGCCGGCCACCCCGAGCTTCCCCGAGCCCGCTGCCCTGTGCCCTACGTTCCCCTCGTGAGCGCCCCCCTTTTTCCCTTTTCCCCGTCACCGGATCCGGCCCGCGCTCGCGCCTCCCCGCTAGCCCAGCTAGGCCCCGCGCCGTCCCGCTCAGGCCATGGCCTCACCTCCCCGCGCGTTGTGCTTGCCGGCCGCATCCTGGCCGTGCCCGTCGTTGCTAGCCGGCGCTGTCCACACGCGCGACGCCGCGCCCGGCGCTGCTCACTGCTTCACGCGTCACCGCCTGCTGCAGCTCCGCCCGCGCCTGCCCACCTCCTCCTCTCAGCGCCGCCACCGCCCTCACGCGCAGGCTCCGCCCCACTGCCCCGCGGCGACACTCGGGGCCGCCAGCGGCCACGCCCGCGAGCCCTGTCGGGCTGCGCCCGCCCCGTAGCACGCGCCCGTTAGCCCGATTGGCCACATGGGCCTATGACAGTGGGCCTACCCCTGAGAACGAAAATAAAAAAAAGGGGTTTAAAAAAAGATAATAATAAATAAAAATATTAATTAATCTAGTTAATTAAACCTAATTAACCTGCTAATAAATCTAACTATTGTCAATTAGATAACAGCCTATGACATGCGGGACCCACCCATTTAGTTGACTGGTCAACGGTCAACTTTGACCGCTTGCATCATGCTGACGTCATGATGACATCATAAATGCCTTTTGATTTAATTAATTCTGCTAATCCTAATAATGATTTAAATCTTTTAAAATTCATATAAAATAAACCGTAGCTCGGATGAAAATACTTTGTACATGAAAGTTGCTCAGAACGACGAGACGAATCCAGATACGCAGCCCGCTCGTCCGCCACGCGTCCCTAGCATAGTGAACCTGCAACTTTTCCCCTCCGACTCATCTGTCCGAAAACGCGAAACACCGGGGATATTTTCCCGGATGTTTCCCCCTTCGCCGGTATCACTTACTACCACGTTAGGGCTTACCTAGCACCCCGTATTGCCTCGTTATGTTTTGTGATGCTTTGTTTGCTCCGTATTTACTGTTTCTTTCCCCCTCTTCTTCTCCGGTAGACCCGGAGACCGGCGCTGATGCCACCGAGTACGACTACGTCACCGACGTCCCTTCTCCCTGTACAACAGAGCTTCCAGGCAAGCCCCCCCCCTTGATCACCAGATATCGCCTACTCTTCTCTATACTGCTTGCATTAGAAGAGTGTAGCATGTTATTGCTTTCGATAAATCCTATTCTGTTGCATAGCCTGTCATTGTTGCTACAGTTGTTACCCTTACCTGCTATCCTACTGCTTACTATAGGATGCTAGTGTTCCATCAGTGGCCCTACACTCTTGTCCGTCTGCCATGCTATACTACTGGGCCGTGATCACTTCGGGAGGTGATCACGGGTATATACTATATACTTTATATACATGACACATGTGGTGACTAAAGTCGGGTCGGCTCGTTGGGTACCCGCAAGTGATTCTGGTGAGGGGGCTGAAAGGACAGGTGGCTCCATCCCGGTAGAGGTGGGCCTGGGTTCCTGACGGCCCCCGACTGTTACTTTATGGCGGAGCGACAAGGCAGGTTGAGACCACCCAGGAGAGAGGTGGGCCTGGCCCTGGTCGGCGTTCGCGCTTACTTCAAATAACACGCTTAATGAGTTCTGGGTATTTGATCTGAGTCTGGCCATTTGGTCTATATGCACTAACCATCTACGCGGGAGTAGTTATGGGTATCCCGGCATCGTGGTATCAGCCGAAGCCTTCGTGACGTCAGCGACTGAGTGGCGTGCGCCGCATTGGACCGTAAGCTCGCGCTTGTATTAAGGGGGCTAGGTCTGCTTCCGGCCGCGTACGCAACGTGCAGGTGTGCAATGGGCGATGGGCCCAGACCCCTGCGCGCATAGGGTTTAGACCGGCGTGCTGACCTCTCTGTTGTGCCTAGGTAGGGCTGCGACGTGTTGATCTTACGAGTCCGGGCATGACCCAGAAAAGTGTGTCTGGCCAAATGGGATCAAGCGTGTTGGGTTATGTGGTGCACCCCTGCAGGGAAGTTTATCTATTCGAATAGCCATGTCCCTCGGTAAAAGGACGACCCGGAGTTGTACCTTGACCTTATGACAACTAGAACCGGATACTTAATAAAATACACCCTTCCAAGTGCCAGATACAACCCGGTGATCGCTCTCTAACAGGGCGACGAGGAGGGGATCGCCGGGTAGGATTATGCTATACGATGCTACTTGGAGGACTTCAATCTACTCTCTTCTACATGCTGCAAGATGGAGGCTGCCAGAAGCGTAGTCTTCGACAGGATTAGCTCTCCCCCTCTTATTCTGGCATTCTGCAGTTCAGTCCACCGATATGACCCTTTACACATATACCCATGCATATGTAGTGTAGCTCCTTGCTTGCGAGTACTTTGGATGAGTACTCACGGTTGCTTTTCTCCCTCTTTTCCCCTTTCTATACCGGATTGTTGCAACCAGATGCTGGAGTCCAGGAGCTAGAGATCCCGAGGATGATTCTACATGGAGTTCGGCTTCGAGGAGTAGTTAGGAGGTCCCAGGCAGGAGGCCTTGCCTTTTCGATCGTTGCTACTTTTGTGCTAGCCATCTTATGGCAACTTGTTTAACTTATGTCTGTACTCAGATATTGTTGCTTCCGCTGACTCGTCTATGATCGAGCACTTGTATTCGAGCCCTCGAGGCCCCTGGCTTGTATTATGATGCTTGTATGACTTATTTATGTTTTAGGGTTGTGTTGTGATATCTTCCCGTGAGTCCCTGATCTTGATCGTACACGTTTGCGTGCATGATTAGTGTACGGTCAAATCGGGGGCGTCACAGAAACTCTCGGTGAACACGAATCCAAAAGGTTGAATGCTTTTGCTCGGCGCCCGTCTTGGGGTCTTGTCCAATGTCTCGCCAACACTCGCAAAGAAGCTTGTCCTCGGCCGCCGTGTACGCCTTCGTGCGCTTGCTCTTGCGCTTCGGATTAGGACCGGCGGCTTGGTTGGCGAGCTCGTCCTCGAACAAAGGCTCCACTTCGATGTCGCACTCGTCCTCTTCCTCTAGCTCGTAGTCGTCCGGGAACTCGTGGTCGAGGGGGAAGCCGTCCAGGTCGATGCCGACCTAATCACGCATGAAGGCCGCCTGATCGGGATCATAGCCAGCGGCCGGCGTGAACGCCCCGTGGCCGCCCTGGCTTTGTGTCTCGTCGGGATCGTAGCCAGCGGCCGGCACACCGCCCTCGAAGATGAGGTTCTGCATGTAGTCCTCGTCGACGGCGGACGGTATTTCCTCGAACAGGTCGCGGGCGCCTAGGAGCACGGCGGCCGGCGTCTGCCGCGCGCGTTTCCTCGAGCCGCCGGATGACGAGTCACCGGCCACCGGGGTGGCTTTGAGGTCGATGGGTGCGGGCGCGGGCGTGGAAGGCGCGACCACGGTCACGTCGGGTGAGCACTCCCTAGAGAGGCGGGAGGCCTGCGGGTAGACGTGGAAGTCGGGGATCGGGTTGCAAGCCGACGCGCGGGGCGAGTCGGGCAAAACCATCCGAGGAAACGCCGACGAGCCGGTGCTGGCCGCGGCGACAGCGGCTTGGACGAGGCCGTGTTGGCTAGGGTTTAACCCTAGCATGTAGAGCGCCTCCCTCGTTGCCGCCGCGACGCGGGCGTTGGTGACCTCCTGCTGCGCGGCGGCGACGACGGCGGCCTGCGCGGCGGCCTCATCCCTCGCGTCCGCGGCGTGCCTCCGGCCCTTCCTCTTGGCCGACTCCCTTGCCCGCTGTTCGGGCGTCAGTGCCTTCTTTGGCTTGGTCGCGGCGACGGTCTTGCGCGGGGTACGAGGCTTGCCTTTCCCGGAGGGGCGACGACGCCGGCCGAGGCGAGGGAGGCGAGGCCGGCGGCGGCGCCGAGGTCGATGGCGTCGTCCATGGCTGGTTGGGGTGGGAGCGCGCGCTGACAGGAGTGTTTTTGGGAAAAAGGGGGGAATGGTGGTGGCTGCCACCGACCGGTGGGCCCGGGGAGAGTAGGCGCGCGCGCGTCCATCTCGTGTCTGCGCCGACGCAAATCCTGCTCAAAATTGGGCCGGGAATGGGTCGCCATGCGGACACGCGTCTGTTTGGGTCGGCGCATTGGGCCGCCTTTTCTGTCCGCGCCGACCCAAACGGACGGCGGCGGACGAAATGGGTCGCTCCATTGGAGTTGCTCTTCTTAATTATTCATAAGATCTTATAAAGTAATACATCAGTACGTCTTAAGCCATCATCTTGACAACATCCGCCGCTACTTGTATCCTTGATGAATGGGTGCCTATAGTCCGAACCGAATACCAAACAGACTTCGCACCATATCCTAACATCTAAAACCAAAGGCCCCAACCAAGCCACAATGCTGGGTCTGGGGCACACATCGGTCCGGCGCACTCACCTAGCCATGCCTAGCTTTCGTTGACGCCACCACGACGCCACCATCCCGCGCTCGTCCATCGTCACACGCCCACCGCCGAGACCCAGCCACTCCATGCCACCAAGACTCGCCGTTGTCAACGTGCTAGATGCCACGCCGCTCCTCCTTCGTGAGCACCACCTATTGCCACTGGTCCCAACCCCTTTGCCTTCAGTTCTTCTAACCGAGCACCCGAACGCCCCAGACGGCGCCTCCAAGAAGGGCACGACACACGCAGTGCCGCCGCCCAATCCGAGGAGATTTTGGGTCTTCACCCGGGCATGAGGTCGGGGTGGAGGGCAGGGCCTCGATGGCGCCTGCAAGGAGGAGAACGACGACCTTGGTCGTCGCCACCGTTGGGATAAGCGAGTCATCCAGAGTTTCCTCCGGTCCGATGTCACCTCTACCAGCCCCGCGAACGCACCGAGGCCGACGACCGGGATCGCAAGCCACCAAGTGCAGCGGGAGAGAGCCTGTAGCGAGGAGATCCACCGGCAACTCACCGCCCATGCGGTCAAGGCGCCGTCCATCCACCACCCGCGAGCGCCGCCAGCCAAGGGCGTCGTTGCCATGCCTACCAGGGCCGCCGCCCGAGGTCCAGATTCCTCCGTGATGACTGGAGCGACGAGATCCGCCGCCGCGCGGCCCACGCCGTCGTCCAAGCCTGCCGCCGCCAGGAGCTACCGTAAGACACACACCCAATGGATCTGGGCGCCCGTGCACCGCCGCAAGCCTGCCGCCGTTGGGAGGGCCGCACCCCACGGATCTGGGCGCCCGCGCCGTCCGCGGATCTGGGGGGAGGGAGGAGAGGCCCTCCGCCGCTGCCATCGCACGCACGGGCTTTGCCCGGCGCCGACCACCGGCAGTGGCGGAGGGGAAGGTGAGCGCTGGGGGAGGACTAGGCGGCGGCGGCTGAGACCTCCCGTGTCACCCGCGAGGGAGGCGGCGCGAGAGGCAGTCCACGACGAAGTCCAAAACCCTGAGATACACTCATATTCAACGGAAACGTCTCTTTTCACTCAAAGAATAGCGTTGGAAAGCAATTAGTGACCATCCGAGCAATGTTTCATAGTTAATGGAAACGTCTCTTCCCACGAAACAAACAACAATGAAAAGACTAAAAATAAATTCAGGAAAATGCCACCGCGAGGGACCATCTTCGCTAATCCTCCACCTATTGTGCAGGTAGTATTTGACTAATCCTTGCAAAACCGTTTGCTCATTTTCCAAAGCAGCTGGAAAGCTACTATCAGAATCTAGAAAGATCGCAACTGGTAGTATTATTTGCTTATTTCGTAGTACAAGTGGACTATACTAGCAGATTACAGCTTCTTACAAAAGAAAAGGATTTTTGACAGATTATTATGTGCATGATAATCATCGCAGAGTTAGTGGGGTGCCAGTCCGATCGAGTATACGCTGGTTTTGGTCCAGGAGCGCAGAACGCACTGACCGTTTCCCCTCCGTCTATTCTGGTTGCTGCCAGTTCATGAACCTACCTACATCCATTCCGTGTACGCGTTCGCTGAACGGGATAGCACTGGATGGGGCCGTTGACTGCCACCTCTCCGCACAAGGTAGCTACCGGGGCCTCGATCTGGAACGTCACATCAGCGTCGGTTGCCCGCCGTTTGTTGTGTTGCGCGAGCTGTGCGCTTTACCAAAGCCCACGCGGACGGTTTTTGGTGCCTGCTGGCTTCTCCGGTCGTCCTCTTGGTTCCGGGCAGCTTCCTGCAAGGTTCAGCCCTTTTTGTTCATAAAACACTAGAAATGAAAAACTTGTATATGATGCGATGTCATGTATCTCAAATCGTATGACAAATCCTGTGAATTAGAAATAGAAAGAAAAGACCTTTGGTTCACACCTTTGGTCGAGGTGGGCAGGGCGAGGCGACTAAACGGCGGGACGGCGCGGTGGTGGGGTGAGGCAGCCATTGCGAGTAGGTTAGATGGGTGTGGCGGCGGGGAGGCAAGCCTCCTCTGGCGGTGGCGTGGGTCGTTGTTGCGGCCGCAGCTCGCCAACGGGTGTGGAAGTTCAACAGTTGCCTTCGCCAGTTTTAGGGGAAAACTTAAGAAGACCTTTTTCCGTAGATAGAGGGGAGGTTGGGATCCCCTAAAAAATTCGTGTTTATGAGATCTGTTGGAGGAGTAATTGCCCAGCTCCCCTTATACCAGGTTTTTTCATACGGGGAAGATGACTTGTTTGAGATGCTCTAACTAATGCAAATGTTTGAGCACTCTATGTATGATGTGATCAAGTGATACGTCCCAATGTATCTATAATTTATAAAGTATTCATGCTATATTTGTTGGGAATCGTTGCATGAAAAACAAAAAAAAATTCTACGCACATGCAATCATCTATCCATGGAGATGCATAGCAATGAGAGGGGGAGGGTGTGTCTACGTACCCTCGTAGACCGTAAGCGGAAGCATTTCACAACGCGGTTGATGTAGTCGAACTTTCTTCGCGCTCCAACCGATCTAGTGCCGAACGCACGGCACCTCCGCGTTCTGCACATGTTCAGCTCGGTGACGTCCTCCGCCTTCTTGATCTAGCAAGATGGCGAGGTAGTAGATGAGTTCCGGCAGCACGACGGCGTGGTGATGGTGATGGTGAAGTGATCTCCGCAGGGCTTTGCCTAAGCACTACGGAAATATGATCGGGGGTGTAAACGGTGGAGGGGGCGCCGCAGATGGCTAGGTAATTGTCTGTTGTGTGCTAGGCGCCCCCTCCCACACATATATAGGTGGGAGGGAGGGAGGAGCAGCCAAAGGAGGCAGGTAGGAGGAATCCTACTTGGGGTCTGATACGTCGGAGGAATCCTACTTGGGGTCTGATACGTCTCCAACATATCTATAATTTTTTATCGTTCCATGCTATTATATTATCTGTTTTGGATGTTTTATATGCATTTAAATGCTATTTTATATGATTTTTGGGATTAACCTATTAACCTAGAGCCCATTGCCAGTTTCTGTTTTTTCCTTGTTTTTGAGTTTCGCAGAAAAGGAATATCAAACGGAGACCAATTGACCTGAAAATTTACGGAGAATATTTTTGGAAAATATAGAAAATACTAGAACGAAAAGTTACCGGAGAGGAGTCCCGGGGCCACCACAAGGGTGGAGGGCGCCACCCCCACCCCCTAGGGCGCGCCCCCATCCTTGTCGTCGCCTCGTGGGCCCCCCTGACTTGTTCCCGACGCCAACACCTCTTATAAATCCCAAAAACTCTAGAACAGAACCTAGATCGGGAGTTCCGCCGCCGCAAGCCTCTGTAGCCACGAAAAACCAATCGGGAGCCCGTTTTGGCACTCTATCGGAGGGGGAAACCATCACAGGTGGCCTTCTTCATCATCCCGACACTCTCCATGACGAGGAGGGAGTAGTTCACCCTCGGGGCTGAGGGTATTGAAGAAAATATGCCCTAGAGGCAATAATAAAGTTGTTATTTTATATTTCCTTATATCATGATAAATGTTTATTATTCATGCTAGAATTGTATTAACCGGGAACTTGATACATGTGTGGATACATAGACAAAACACTGTGTCCCTAGTAGCCTCTACTAGACTAGCTCGTTAATCAAAGATGATTAAGTTTCCTAACCATAGACATGAGTTGTCATTTGATGAACGAGACACATCATTAGGAGAATGATGTGATGGACAAGACCCATCCTTAGCTTAGCATATTGATCGTTCAGCTTTATTGCTATTGCTTGCTTCATGTCATATATATATTCCTTTGACTATGAGATTATGCAACTCCCGAATACCGGAGGAATACCTTGTGTGATATCAAACGTCACAACGTAACTGGGTGATTATAAAGATGCTCTAAAGGTATCTCCGAAGGTGTTTGTTGGGTTGGCATAGATCGAGACTAGGATTTGTCACTCCGAGTATCAGAGAGGTATCTCTGGGCCCTCTCGGTAATGCACATCATAATAAGCCTTGCAAGCAATGTGACTAATGAGTTAGTTGCGGGATGATGTATTACGGAACGAGTAAAGAGACTTGCTGGTAACGAGATTGAACTAGGTATGAAGATACCGACGATCGAATCTCGGGCAAGTAGCATACCGATGGACAAAGGGAATAACGTATGTTGTCATTACGGTACGACTGATAAAGATCTTCGTAGAATATGTAGGAACCAATATGAGCATCCAGGTTCCGCTATTGGTTATTGACCGGAGAGGTGTCTCAGTCATGTCTACATAGTTCTCGAACCCGTAGGGTCCGCACGCTTAATGTTCGATGACGATTTTGTATTATATGAGTTATGTGATTTGGTGACCGAATGTTGTTCGAAGTCCCGGATGAGATCACGGACATGACGAGGAGTCTCGAAATGGCCGAGAGATAAAGATTCATATATAGGACGATAGTATTCGGACACCGGAAGTGTTCCGGGGATACCGGGTACGTATCGGGTCACCGAAAGGGGTTCCGGGCATCCCCTGGCAAACTATATGGGCCTAATGGGCCAAGAGGGGAAACGCAGCAACCAGCAGGGGCTGCTGCGCCCCCCCATATGGGCCGCACCTAAGGGACAGGAAAGGGGAGAAGAGAGAAGGAAGGGGAGGGATTCGGCCTCCCCCTTCCTTCCCTCCTCCCTCCTCTTTCCTTCCCCCTCCGGTGGATATGGTAAGGGGGGAGGCCGAATTGGGAGGCGCCCAAGTAGGAGTCCTCCTACTTGGGGCGCCCCCTGGCTGCCTCTCCTCCCCTCCAACCTATATATATATATATATATATATATATATATATATATATAGGGAAAATCCATCCTATCACCCGGTGGTAGTTACCCCACATGTCTCATATACTACCATGTGGTACTATATATACTATTCTATTATTTTAAATATGTTCATATACTATATCTAAGATATTTCAAAGCAAGTTACATGAAAAAATTGCATATGAGCCCATAGTTTTTGTTATATTTGTGAAATACGTACATATTTGTACATAAAAAAGAGCATACTCAAAAAATGGTACATACTACCTAAAACTTAGTATATATGCTAGCTAATCATTGTTATATACTACATACTACACGTACATACTCTCGGTTTCGACAGATACTACATACAACATACAAAACGCAAGTGGTGGTAACTACCACTGCTTGTAGGAAACATTTGTCCTATATATATATATGTGTGGGGGGGGGCACCGCTAGAACACACAACAACATCTGCTAGCCGTGTACGGTGCCTCCCTCCACAGATTACACCCTCGGTCATATCTCCGTAGCGCTTAGGCGAAGCCCTGTGTGGATCACTTTACCATCGCCGTCACCATGCCGTCGTGCTGACGAAACTCTCCCTCGACACTTTGCTGGATCAAGAGTTTGAGGGACATTATCGAGCTGAATGTGTGCAGAACTCGGAGGTGCCGTACGTTCGGTGCTTGATCGATCGGAATGAGAAGAAGTTCGACTACATCAATTGCGTTGTCAAACGCTTCCGCTTTCGGTCTACGAGGGTACGTAGACACACTCTCCCCCTCTCGTTGCTATACATCTCCTAGATAGATCTTGCGTGAGCGTAGGAATTTTTTTGAAATTGCATGCTACGTTCCCCAACAGTGGCATCCGAGCCAGGTCTATGCGTAGATGATATGCACGAGTAGAACACAAAGAGTTGTGGGCAGTGATCGTCATACTGCTTACCACCAATGTCTTATTTTGATTCGGCGGTATTGTTGGATGAAGCGGCCCGGACCAACCTTACATGACCACGTTCATGAGACCAGTTCCACTGACAGACATGCAACTAGTTTTGCATAAAGGTGGCTGGCGGGTGTCTGTTTCTTCAACTTTAGTTGAATCGAATTTGAATGCGGCCGGTCCTTGTTGAAGGTTAAAACAGCAAACTTGATAAATCACCATTGTGGGTTTGATGCGTAGGTAACAACGATTCTTGCTAGAAGCCCGTAGCAGCCACGTAGAACTTGCAACAACAAAGTAGAGGACGTCTAACTTGTTTTTGCAGGGCATGTTTGATACGTCTCCAACGTATCTACTTTTCCTAACGCTTTTCCTCTTGTTTTGGACTCTAATTTGCATGATTTAAATGAAACTAACCCCAGACTGACGATGTTTTCAGCAGAACTGCCATGGTGTTGTTTTTGTGCAGAAATAAAAGTTCTCGGAATGGAACGAAACTTTGTGAGGATTTTTTATAGGATAAATAAGAATTTCTGGAGCCAAGACCTACCGGAGAGGGGCCCCTGGATGGGCACAACCCACCAGGGCGCGCCCCCTCTCCTGGAGCGCCCAGGTGGGTTGTCCCCACCTGGTGGCCCCGCAGACCCTGAAGCCGACGCTATAAAATCCTATTTTTCCAGAAAAATCGGGGAGAAAGAATTATCGCGATCCACGAGACAGAGCCGCCGTCACCTCCTGTTCCTCATCGGGAGGCCAGATTTGGAGTCCGTTTGGGGCTCCGGAGAGGGGGATCTTCATTCTTTGTCATCACCAACCCTTCTCCATCGCCAATTCCATGATGCTCCCCACCGGGAGTGAGTAATTCCTTCGTAGGCTCACTGGTCGGTGAGGAGTTGGATGAGATTCATCATGTAATCGAGTTAGTTTTGTTAGGGCTTGATCCCTAGTATCCACAATGTTCTAAGGTTGATGTTCCTATGACTCTGTCATGCTTAATGCTTGTCACTTTGGGCCTGGGTTCCATGAACTCAGATCTGAACCGTTTATGTTATCATCATTATATCTATGTTCTAGATCCGATCTTGCAAGTTATAGTCACCTACTACGTGTTATGATCCAGTAACCCCGGAGTGACAGAAACCGGGACTTCTTCCGGTGATGACCGTAGTTTGAGGAGTTCATGTATTCACTATGTGTTAATGCTTTGTTCCGGTTCTCTATTAAAAGGAGGCCTTAATATCCCTTAGTTTCTAATATGGACCCCGCTGCCACGGGAGGGTAGGACAGAAGATGTCATGCAAGTTCTTTCCATAAGCACGTATGACTATTTACGGAATACATGCCTACATTATATCGACGAACTGGAGCTAGTGCCGCATCGCCCTAGGTTATAACTGTCTCATGATGAATATCATCCAACAAGTCACCGATCCAATGCCTATGAATTTATCCTATATTGTTCTTGCTAAGTTACTACTGCTATCGTCACTGTTAGACTTGCTACAAAATTACTGCTATCACAGTTACCATTACCATTGCTACTGTTACTATTATCAAAACTATCAAACTACTTTGCTACTGATCACTTTGCTGCAGATAATTAATCTCTAGGTGTGGTTGACTTGACAACTCAGTTGCTAATACCTTCAAATATTCTTTGGCTCCCCTTGTGTCGAATCTATAAATTTGGGTTGAATACTCTACCCTCGAAAACTGTTGCGATCCCCTATACTTGTGGGTTATGAAGACCTTTTTCTGGCGCTGTTGCCGGGGAGCATAGCTATATTTGTTGAGTCACTTGGGATTATTATCAATTTATCACTATGAAGAATCTAAAGGATCCTAAGACTAAGATATTTCCCTCAAGGACGAGGGGAGGTAAGGAACTGCCATCCAGTTCTGCTTTAGATTCACCTTCTGTTATGAGTAAACTTGCAACACCACCACATGCTATTAATTCTGATATGTTGCAAGTTAATGATGATGCTACTTCTGCTATGGATAATGCTTATGATGATGCTAGTACCTTGCTTGATAATGATGATGTGCCACTTGGTGATTTTCTTGATGCACAAATTGCTAGAGTAATACAACATGATGTTGTTGAATCTAATGATGAGCTTGAAACTGAATCTCCTGAAACACCTGCTAGAGCTAGCCTTCCTAGATATGAATTGCCTAAGGTACCGGAAGGTTATGTTATGAATGAGGAGACAACTAGAGATATTCTTGCTTGTAAGGATAGTGATGATCTCGAGAAATTAGTATGCAAGTATAAAGAAAAATCTCTGAATGCTAGAATGAAATGTGATCCTAAGTTTGCTGCTTCACCTATCTTTGGTTGAATCTTATCCTTTCCATGGTTATGAAACTGAAACTGTTGTGACACATCTTACTAAGTTGAATGATATAGCCACCCTTTTTACTCATGTTGAGAAGACTCGTTATTACTTTATTCTCAAATTATTTCTGTTCTCATTAAAGGGTGATGCTAATTCTTGGTACAATACTCTTGCTCCTGGTTGTGTGCATAGTCCCCAGGATATGATTTATTACTTCTCTGAAAAATATTTCCCTGCTCATAAGAAACAAGCTGCCTTGTAGGAATTATTTAACTTTGTGCAAACTAAAGAAGAGAGTCTCCCACAAGCTTGGGGGAGGCTTTGCCAGTTACTTAATGCTTTGCCTGATCATCCTCTTAAGAAAAATGAAATACTTGATATCTTCTATAATGGACTAACCGATGCTTCTAGGGACATCCTAGATAGTTGTGCTGGTTGTGTTTTCAGGGAATGAACTGTTGGACAAGCTGAAGAATTATTGAATAACATATTGCAAAATTATGATGATTGGACTATTCCTGAACCACCGCCTAAACCCACTCTGAAGAAGAGGGGTATATTATATCTCAGTCCTGAAGATATGCAAGAGGCAAAGAAATCTATGAAGGAAAAAGGTATTAAAGCTGAAGATGTTAAAAATTTACCTCCTATTGAAGAAATACATGGGCTTGATACGCCACAACCACTGCCTAAGGTGGTAGAGGTAAATTCTCTAATGAAGTTCAATGATAATGATAATCCTCACAATATGCATCCTAGCCAATGCCTTTATGAGTTTGAAAACTACATAAGAAAACAAGATCACTTCAATGCAAATGTTATGAAACAATTGAAATATAATTCTGACATGATTCCTCGCTTGAGTGACTTGTTATTTAGAATCTCAAATCATGTTAGAGGTGTTGGAAAGCATGCTTCTATGGTTCAAACTCAGTTAGAACAAGTTGCTAAATCTCAAAGAGAATTACTTGATGAAATGAATAATAATATGCATGACTTTGATGTTAGAGTTGCAACTAGAGGAGGTAAAATGACTCAGGAACCACTTTATCCTGAGGGACACCCAAAAAGAATTGAACAAGATTCACAAAGAGTAAACACTGATGCATCTAGTTCTTCTAGAAAGAAAAAGAAAAATGATAGGACTTTGCATGCTTCTAGTGAACCTGAAATAGAAAAACCTCCTGATAATGATAATGATACTTCTATCTCTGATGCTGAAACTCAATCTGGTAATGAACACTCACCTAGTGATAATGAAAAGGATAATGATGAGGTTCATGAAGACTCTCAACCAAATGAAAAAGAATCAGATAATGGTTGAGATAGAACCACCTGTTGATCTTGATAACCCACAACCTAAGAATAAAAGGTATGATACAAGAGATTTCATTGCTAGAAACATGGTAAAGAAAGAGAACCGTGGGTTAAAAAACCTATGCCTTTTCTACCTAAGTCAACTAAAAAGAAAGATGATGAAGAATTCGAACACTTTGCTGAAATGTTGAGGCCAGTCTTTTTGCGTACTCGCTTGACTGATATCTTGAAAATGCCTCCTTATGCAAAGTATATGAAAGACATAATCACAAATAAGAGAAAAATACCGGAAGCTGAAATCTCCACTATGCTTGCTAATTACACTTTTGAAGACGGAGTACCTAAAAAACTTGGAGATCCGGGAATACCAACTATACCTTGCTCTATCAAAAAGAATTATGTGAAAACTGCTTTGTGTGATTTAGGAGCTGGTGTTAGTGTTATGCCTTTCTCTTTATATAAAAGACTTGACTTAAATAAGCTCACACCTACTGAAATATCTTTACAAATGGCTGACAAATCAACTGCTATACCTATCGGTATCTGTGAGGATGTGCCCGTTGTTGTTGCTAATGTTACTATCTTGACTGACTTTGTTATACTTGAGATGCCCGAGGACTACAACATGTCGATTATCCTCGGTAGAACCTTCTTGAACACTGCAGGGGCTGTTACTGATTGCAATAAAAGAAAGGTCACTTTTCATATCAATGGTAATGAGCATAGGGTGCACTTTCCAAAGAAACAATTTTAAGTGAATGGTATTAATGTTATTGAAAAATCTCCGACAATCACTATTGACGTTTTCAAATACCTCTACCTACTGCCAAAAAGAAATATGAAATGCTTATTATTGGGGACATTCATATCCCCATTGAGGTAACTTAGTGATTTACGAAAGTTCTTCGGTTTCATGCTAATCGAAAGTGGTTGTTAATAAGACCCGATCAACCTTATTAATGAATCATTTTTGAGCGGTATGAAGTTGATGAAATTAGTAAGCACTACCTTTTGTCCTTACTTTTTATTCTCTGTTTTTATTAGTTAAATAAATAAAATGCCATGTCTTGTCTGTTTTCTGAATTTTCCATGCAATAAAAAAGACCAAAAAATAGAAGTTCTCAGAATGCCCTGAAAATTTAATACGATTTTTTTTCTGAATATTTCAGAATTTCTTGTGCAAATAATATCAAAGGGAGGTGCACCAGATGGGCACAACCCACCTGGGCGCGCCAGGACCCCCAGGCGCGCCCTGGTGGGTTGTGGTCCCCACGTGGGCCCCCTCACTTATCTCTTCATCCCACATCGTCACTTACCTCTAGAAAAAAATCTCCATTGCTCTGTCTCCCGTGTTCTTGCTCTCAAACCCGTGGATTTCGATCTCTTTGCTCGAAGCTCCATTTCCGAAACTGTTTCGGAGGATTGTTGCTTGGTATGTGACTCCACCGTTTGTCCAATTAGTTTTTGTTTTAGTGGTTTATATTTGGAATAATTAGCTACTCTTGGTGCTGCTGTAGATGAGCTTACATGTTGAATTCTTAGAGTTCCAAGTAGTTTGAATGCTTGCTGTAGCCTCTATGTATCCCTATGAGTAGTTGCTATCAATTTTATAAAGTTTTGTTGACAAATTTTTACACCCAAAAATTTCCACAAAATTGTACGCGGACATGATGAACCTATTTGGAAGGAGCTCTTCGAGGAGGCGATCCTCGGGGGCATCTTCTAGTGACAGTTCTGCCCGCCGGTCTTATGTTGAACCAAGTGAAAGTTCCACACGAGATTCCGCCACCAAAACATGCTTATGGCCTTGCGATGATTATATGGTGCGTGTGGGCATTAAGGAGGAATTTGAGCAATATGTTCATAATGTCGGTCTCGGTCCCTACCTTTCAGATAAGTGCGAACAACGCCACCTTCTCACTGAATCTTTTGTCAAAGGTAAATTCTTTCCCCGTGAGTCTAGGGTGTCGTTCATGCTTTATGATAGTCCATTTACCATCTCACTAGAGAATTTTGCTTACCACTACAAACTTTCATTTTTGGGTTCCCTTGATGAACCAACAAAGGCTGAGTTCGAAACATTCTTGACTAGTCTTTGTTACAGTGAAAGGAGGGGAGTGACACAAGGTAGAATAAAGAGCATTCATTTTCCCGCAATTCAGTACTTTGCATTATTTAATGGGAAATGTATAGTAGGCAAGCAAGACCGCATTACACTCCGTGCTCCAGACTTGAGCCTCATTCGCACTGCTCTCACTGGTGAAGGGAATTATAACCTTGGAGCGATTGTTGCAGGCAGACTTCAGCACAACGCTAACAGTGGCTGGTTCTATGGTGGAATTTATGCCACGCGTTTAGCACGAGGGCTGGGGGTTTCACCCTTGCCCTTTGATCCTATCCTACCCACGCAGTATTTAGATTTTGGCACCTTAAAAGATCATAAGATTCTCAAAGGAAAGGTTGATAACTTCACCTATAGTCTTTTGTTTAACCAAAAATCTGTTGTGCACACATATTTGCCTGCGCCTGCTCTTTTTGACCATCACAACAAGGGAAGATATTTTGTTCTTGAGAGCGAGGCCTGAGCTCACAACACAACAGTGGAGGCAGCACGGCAAGCCGAGGCATCCGCACCGAGAGCCTCCGTGAGCTACCACGTCGACTACTACCCTCCAGACTACTGATTGATTACCAAGTTAGGCCAAAAGCCTAAGCTTGGGGGAGTACGTGTTCTCACCGGCATTACATTCATGTCCACTTATTTTGATTTGTCGGTGTTCACACTTTTTCATTGTATCATCCATGCTTAGATTCATTTTCTTGCTTTCTTCTTGTGTGTTTGAAAAACTTTTAAAAACCAAAAAAAATTAGTTGTATACTTTCTATGCATGCTTAGTAGTAATGTTAACAAGAAAAACCCAAAACGATTTCCTTGTTCTTCTTTTGCTTGTTGGGAGCTTTCCCGTGTAAATAGTTTTTCTCGTTTTTGCTTTTCCCTTTTATTTCCTTGTTCAAGAAAACCAAAAACTCCAAAAATGTTTCAGTGTGTTTCTCTGAATTTCTTTTCTTTTTATTCGAGTTGTACCGAGGAGAAGACCACGATGAAAATGTTGAGTGGCTCTCATATGAATAATTGTTGAACTAGTAAAGAGCACATTTTACCTTGTCTTCTCCTTTTGAATAAAATGTTTGCAGATTCCAGCTTAGTCCACGGCACTCTTGCACTGTTATTATTTTCATATCGTTCGGCCGTGCAAGTGAAAGGCAATAATGATGATATTTGATGAACTGGCCGTGGCAGAGAGAAACTGGTATGAACTCGACTTGTTCTGTTTGTGTAAACATGTTTAACCTAGTATCCATGATCCAGCCCATTATGATTAAACATGTTTGCAATGACAATTAGAGATTATAGTTTCTCATGCCATGCATAAGTAGCTGGGAGTGGATAATGATTTATCTTGGATATCAACATTGCGTTAAAATGATTGTGATGTAGTATGATGATATGGTATCCTCCTCTGAATGTTCAAGTGGCTTGACTTGGCACATGTTCATGCATGTAGTTGAATCAAAACCAACATAGCCTCTATGACATTTATGTTCATGGTGTTCATATCCTACTCATGCTAGTATCCAATGTTACTTATGCATAATGGATGTTTATGACCGTTGTTGCTCTCTAGCTGGCCGCTTCTCAATCTTATTGCTAGCCTTCGCCTGTACTAAGTGGGAATTCTGCTTGTACATCAAAAACCTTGAACCCAAAAGTTATTCCAGATGAGTCCACCATACCTACCTATATGCGGTATTACCCTGCCGTCCTAAGTAAATTTGCATGTGCCACCTCTAAAAACTTCTAAATAAATTTCCTTTTTGTGTGCCTGGATCGTTCATGGAATGACAGGAGGTGGTCGGTATCTTCCATGCTAAGCAGATTATTCTTAGGTCGAGTGTTTATTCACTCGCCATGCACGAGAAAAGGGCGGTAATAGGGATGCGCAGTCCCAAACTGCAAACTGAAAAAGAGTTAATCTCTTAAATAATCAAACAAAAACTCCCAATGGAGTCAAAACCTTTACTTTTATCGCTTGGGAACCGCCACTAGTGTGCTTAGCATGGAAGATATTGATAACTGATGGTCGTGAAGTAAATGAGAAGGGTGCATGTCCCAAAATATCATTTACCTCTATTTTAAAAACTTGAGCTCTGGCACCTGTGCAAATCACTGCTTCCCCCTGCGAAGAGACTATCAATTTACTTTTATGTTGTGTCATCACCTTATAAAACAAGCGCTAGAACCTGAGAGCACGACTTTCATGACTTATGCATTGTGTGTAGCTAATGTTGGGTGCATCATGACTGGATCTTTTCTACCATGAATTACAATGTTTAGTCGCTGCTTGAACTTTGGAGGTGCTCTGCGTTTATGTTTTGCGGTCTTAGAAAGGGCTAGCGATATACCACTATTGTCATATTATATCATGGTTGTTTTGAGAACGTGTTGCCGTTTGAGATATCTTATTATTGCTCGCTAGCTGATTATGTCATTGATATGAGTTAATATAATCTTTAAGAGTTATTGTCGGCATGGTTAGTTATAATGTTGGCTGAAAACCTGGGTGCTGTTTAAGCTTATTTATGCAAACAAGATCAAAAGAGTTCGTAAAAGTTTTTCTTTTTCACTTTCAATTTATCAACTGAATTGTTTGAGGACAAGCATAGGTTTAAACTTGGGGGAGTTGATACGTCTCCAACGTATCTACTTTTCCTAATGCTTTTCCTCTTGTTTTGGACTCTAATTTGCATGATTTGAATGAAACTAACCCCGGACTGACGCTGTTTTCAGCAGAACTACCATGGTGTTGTTTTTTTGCAGAAATAAAAGTTCTCGGAATGGAACGAAAATTTGCGAGGATTTTTTATAGGATAAATAAGAATTTTTGGAGCCAAGACCTACCGAAGAGGGGCCCCTGGGTGGGCACAACCCACCAGGGTGCGCCCCCTCTCCTGGCGCGCCCAGGTGGGTTGTTCCCACCCGGTGGCCCTGCAGACCCTGAAACCGACGCTATAAAATCCTATTTTTCCAAAAAAAATCAAGGAGAAAGGATTATCGCGATCCACGAGACGGAGCCGCCGTCACCTCCCGTTCTTCATCGGGAGGCCAGATCTGGAGTCCGTTTGGGGCTCCGGAGAGGGGGATCTTCGTTCTTCGTCATCACCGACCCTTCTCCATTGCCAATTCCATGATGCTCCCCATCGGGAGTGAGTAATTCCTTCGTAGGCTCGCTGGTCGGTGAGGAGTTGGATGATATTCATCATGTAATCGAGTTAGTTTTGTTAGGGCTTGATCCCTAGTATCCACTATGTTCTAAGATTGATGTTGCTATGACTTTGCCATGCTTAATGCTTGTCACTTTGGGCCCGGGTGCCATGAACTCAGATCTGAACCGTTTATGTTATCATCATTATATCTATGTTTTAGATTCGATCTTGCAAGTTATAGTCACCTACTACGTGTTATTATCCGGTAACCCCGGAGTGACAGAAATCGGGACATCTTTCGGTGATGATCGTAGTTTGAGGAGTTCATGTATTCACTATGTGTTAATGCTTTGTTCCGGTTCTCTATTAAAATGAGGCCTTAATATCCCTTAGTTTCCAATATGGACCCCGCTGCCACGGGAGGGTAGGACAAAAGATGTCATGCAAGTTCTTTCCATAAGCACGTATGACTATTTACGGAATACATGCCTACATTATATCGACGAACTGGAGCTAGTCCCGCATCGCCCTAGGTTATAACTGTCTCGTGATGAATATCATCCAACAAGTCACTGATCCAATGCCTACGAATTTATCCTATATTGTCCTTGCTAAGTTACTACTGCTATCGTCACTGTTACACTTGCTACAAAATTACTGCTATCACTGTCGTGGAAACGTCACGGCAGATGTCCTAGTGTGAGGACTTAGTCTTGGATCCATCGCACTAGGTTAGCTTAAAGGGGTTAAATGGGACAAAGGACACAGGAGTTTATACTGGTTTGGCCCCTTGCGGTGAAGGTAAAGGCCTAATCCAGTTTGAGGTGGTATTGTTTATGCTTCGATTACCAGGGAGCGAAGATGCTTGACCTAGCTTTCGATCTGTTCTCTCTTGCCCTAAACTGCCGGCGGGTCGTCCCTTTATATACACAGGCTGACGCCCTGCGACTTACAGAGTCCCGGCCGGCTCATAAATGTGTCCGACCCGGTGACTAATTACACTTGCCTTACAATACAAGTCATGCATATATGGCGGTTTACACCTATGGGCTTTAAGCCGCCTTTGGGCCTTGGGCTCGTCATAAGTCATCCTCATGAACCGCCATCTTCGATTCCTTCATGGGCTTCGTGAGAATTAACCCGCCATTGGTATAACCCGGCCCCTCCTGGGCGGGTCATACTTAATAGTTATATCCCCAATATTAGGCCCCAGATTGATTTGAACTTGTTCATGTCAATCTTCAACACTTAGAAAAAAAATCCTTCTTCACCTGTTCTCACAAGATATTGCAACCCGCCATGACGTCATCTCCTGAAATTACGGAAAATCGCCATGACGTCATCTGCCATAATTTCGCACGATGCCCAGGATATCTAATAGATCCTTATCTTTAATAACTATCCCGAAAATTGAGGCGTTGGACTGGCTAGATAATCATTCTTTGGCCTCCTCGTTTCTCGCGCTCGCTTATTGACCCTTTCCTTATAAGTAGGGCCTGGTAGCCCTTTCCATTTCTCCCCTTCTTCTTCTCATCTTCAACCTCTCCCTTCGCAACATATCTGCACACCGGAGCACCGCCGCCACCGAACTCGTCAGCTTCCTCGACTCCGGCCACTGCATCGACCTGAACGGTACCAGAGAAAACCGCGGCGCCCCTCCAATGCTTGGTAGATCCAGTAAGTGCCTCTCCTTTCTCTGTTGTAGATCTTCATTAGGGTTTCTCGAAGTTCTTCAGAGTTCATCCTTGTTCTTCGCTGTAGCCTGTAACTTCGATCCAAACTTAGCACTTCGCCTGCACGGCGGCAATCGTGACACTTATTTTTGTTATTAGATCACCCCCTTTGCGTGAGAAAAGACCAATCTGAACATATGAACTGCTCAAGCACTGTAATTTAGGTCAAAAATATTTTCCATTATCCAAAGTATCGCAGATCCGAAATCCTAACACCAATCTGTGAAACCTGTTTGCTTCAACACTTAGCAGAATTTGCTCTTGTCAGATCTTTAATTTCATTGCTGTCATGGCGGCTTACATCACTGGTGGATAATTATCCATATATCATTAGGCCCCATTTAAGCCACCACTCTACATACATACTATACGTTTTACTTACGGCTTAATGAATCAACTTAAACCGGCAAAAAAAAATCTTCCTTTTAGGCTTCTTTCTTCACCATGCCGCCAAAGACAGTCACTTCATGTAATTGTGTTCCTTCCATTGTCACTGAGAATATGCTCAAAGACTTTGTCAAAATTGGGTATCTGCCCACAAAAGATGTCATGCGTTATCGCGCCCCCAATCCAGATGAAGAAAAACCTCAGCCAAAGGATGATGAAGTCATTGTTTTTACTGATCACATGAATCGGGGCTTCTCACCGCCTGTGAAGTGTACCTTCAAGAGGAGCCTAGTGTTGACCTCTTTAGAGTATACTTTTATTTGAACCGGCAAAATGAGTTCATGAACGGTCCCAGCTTGGAACTTGGTGGAATCTCAATTCAACGAAGAAGAGATGCCATCTTCCCATATGCTTGCTTGCCGAGTCACCCGAAAGATCGGAACCAGACATGGTTTTACTGCAAAGATACCTCTTCGGCTGATGAGAGTCCACTGCCGGGTTATCGTGTCCAGCGTCTTGACCCAAAGCATCGTCTTCCTGAAAAGCTTACCACTGCTGAACGTGCAAAGCTTGCTCCTACCATTGCAAAGGTCAAGGCTCTGCTCGGAAATGGGTTAACCGACATTGACTTGGTTCGGTGCTGGGTTTCTTGGCGAATCATACCCTTGAGCCGCCGGCTCGGCTTAATGTGTACTTACAGGGGCGGCATAAAGGATCCACTGCGCCACAGCTCCGTGCATTTAACTGACGAAGCCATCAATGAGATGACAAAGTCCCTTCTAAATGAAGATCCGGAAGACTGTAGCAAAGTGGGTCTGAACCCTTTCTGCAAACTTAACCCACCACCGGATGTGAGTCTTCAACTTATTTACCTTTACCTCATCATTTAAATACTTCATTTAACTCAATTTTGATGACTTTCACAGGCTGACTCTGATTTTTGGAAAAAGAAATATGACCATGAAGCTGCCAAAAAGGCCAGGGCTGCCAAGAAAGCCGCCAAGAAAACTAAGAAGAAATCAAGTGCTTCGGATATGTTTGAGCTGAATGACAACTCTGAGTTGGAGGTAGCCCTTGACTCCCTTGGCTCCTTTTTCAACCATCTTATTGACATTGATTATTATCAGGATGACACGGGGGCCAGCCGAGCAGTTGAAGAAGAGGTAACTATTATTTCCTCCGGCTCAGCACCTTTGCCAGGACAAAAAATTCGACGAGTAACCCGGAAGTAAGATTTTCACACCTCTTAGCTCATTTGGATCCTCACTTTCTTTTGAAGCAACAGCAGCACGAGCAACGGCGACAGACTCGGGCCAGCGGAGGTGAAGAATTATCCTCCGGCTTACCGAATACTCCAGCTCCGCGGAAGTGCCGAAACGAGGTATTTCCAAATTTAAACTCTTTTTACCCACTAGCGGGTCTCATTCGCCAACCACTTAATTATTCCGATTCAAACTACCAGGAGGCTTCTCTCTCTTCCTCCGGCGACTCATCACAGACCCAGTTGCCGGCTTTCAAAACTGCCCCTGGGTAACAACAATTACTTTTTATTCTCTACCTCCTGATGCTCTTATAATTGTACTGACTTGTCATAACTCGTGCAGTGGACAAGCAAAGCCTAGTAAGAAGGCAAAGGTGACCAAGCCAGCGGAAGATCCTAAAGTTGTTGAACCAGAGCAGCAAGTTCTAGCATCAAACGCTTCTGAAAAACAACCAGAAGAACCTGCCCATGATGTTCCGCCGGAAATTCCTGATCTCTCCCATGACCACACAGATGTCAATCCGTTGAATACCGAATCATCAAGCCCACTTAGACCGTTAGAAGACCATAGTGAAGATGTGATGATCACTGGCACCGGCTTTAAAGAACCGGGAAATCCAACCGTCTTGGCTAAGCACTCCGCCAAACAAGAGGTCATTGAAAGGCGGAAAGTGAGGTTTGATGTCGCCCACTATTCTCAATTGAGTGGCAGCGGAGTACTCTCTGGCTACCTCAACCAAGTACACACCAGCCGTAATCTTGAAATTGACATGGTGAAGCAGATGCATCAAAAATATGAGGTATGAATTCCTGCTTAAATGAATTATGTACATCCTGCAAGCCCCCAAGTCTACTGGGTATGATAGGATTGAATAGGCTGTAGACTTTAGAATAATCATGAGCATCTTTGATAGAATCCTTCCAAAGCCGGCTTTCACCATTCAAGTTAAACCGAACATTGCATCCGTAGTCCCCAAGGGCCGGTTTAATCAGCATGAATGAGCCGGTCCTGTTCACCATTGTTTATAAAGGAGGGCTTAGATGTAAGCCTCCATGAACCGGCCGTGATTGTTTACAGCACAACCGGGTTATCATAAAGTAGTAAGGAGACGCAAGCAATATGCATTAGCCCCCAAGTGCCAAGTATTCTTGCATGCAAAGTGCTTGGGACTTATTTATATAAACCGTTGTATGAAGAATGTTTCAGCAGGCATTAGCCCCCAAGTGCCAAGTACTCTTGCTTGCAAAGTGCTTGGGAAAAAGCGGAGGCGGCTCTTCAAGAGGTGACCACGGAGCTCACCCGTTTAAAACACCGTGTATCCCAGATGGTTTCTGCTATCTTTGGTGAGTCGCCTTGCTAACCATCAAAAGTGAATCTTTTCTTTGATGATATAAACCGCCTCTAACCAATCTATGACTATTACTCAGGTCCCAGGAGCAGCAATCTTAACCAAGATATGCTTGTGAAGCTCAAGGCTGTTTACACACTTGTTGAACAACTATATACTGGAGCTCAGCATGCACTGGCCACAATTTCTCCGACTAATCAAGCACCTACTCTCTTGATAGATGTCTTGAAAAAACTTTCAGTGCTGCCTGCTAGGATGGACCAGATGAAGCGGTCATCTGCAAGAGCTGGTGCCGTGACAACTTTGAGCAGGGCCAAGGCATGGTTACCAGAGCTAGACCCATCTGAGGTAGCTACTAGATATCCAGGCTTGAAAGAAGACGACACTTCATTTGATCAAAAGGACTTCGCTGCCTATGTGAAAGAAATATGTCCTCTGGCTAGTCTGATTGCAAATGAAACGGATCTGTCAAAATACCACCCAACTTACAACATGGAGAATCAGAAGATGCCCATGCTGGCTTATAAAGTGATGGATCTAATCCCTCCAATCCATAAGCATACTTTCGCCCCTGAAGTTGACCCGTCCGAACTTATAGATGATGAAGCTGAATTTCAAGCCTTGTGTGGCATCGATTGGTCATCACCAAACTTTCAAACGGCGGAGGAGGACGAAGAACCGGAGAAGGATGATCCAGAAGCCTCAAGTCAGCAAGGCGAAAAAGAGTGATCCATCAGGCGGGCTATGTATGTGATCCTTTGAAAAACACTCGATCTTTATTGGCTCGCTGAGTCATGTAATAGGCTAGTGAAACTTTGATCTATCGTGTCATCGTGCGCGTTTTTGTTTGACGCAACATTGTTTGACCCACCATTTGAAAAGCTACCATTTGATGCTTATGATGACAGCGATGTATGCATATGAGATTTAATCATTACTCTGCACATAAGTAAACACAAGTGCCTTGGTGGTTTATCGCAGGGCGGGTCATAATACCTCATATAAAACCACTGGCAACGAAAAATAGTGTATAACCAAGGTCGGTTTAATCATAATTAAATATAATCAAGAATATCATACTTGTGATATGTGATTTAAACTGCCTGCTTATCATACCAATGCAGTAAGGGTGATAACCCAAAAGTTAGGAGACGATACTTCCAAGTGTGTAATATCACCATATCCTGGCGACTTATTTTCAAAGGCCAGGCCGGGTTATCAGAAACCACGGATATACTCAAAAATGCGTTGTTATAATTGAGGCTACATGGCCTGAATCATTGTTAAATCATATGTGAAGATAAACCAAAAAAATGTTCAAAAAACGAATCAAAGCAAGAAAAAATGAAGCTTTCATGGTGTATGAGCCGGACCAAGAGGGATATTTACAACTATGCTTAAAATATGAGCAGGAAGCCCCCAAGTGGTTTGCGGTCATAAGTGTGGCTTTGAGCCGATCAAGAGGGATATTCACAGCTATGATTCGAATACGATCAGGAAGCCCCCAAGTGACCATAAGGGTGGCATTGCGCCGATCAAGAGGGATATTCACAGCTATGATTCGAATACGATCAGGAAGCCCCCAAGTGACCATAAGGGTGGCATTGCACCGATCAAGAGGGATATTCACAGCTATGATTCGAATACGATCATGAAGCCCCCAAGTGACCATAAGAATGAAAAAAGACTCGTTACCCTTTGGAAATGAAACGACAGAGGCCCTGCTTTATCAGGGATGCCAACTTTATTATAATCATCATAATATATACATTGTCAAGATATGTACATTGTAAGAGCCAGTGGCTCAAGTGTAGTAAGACCGAAGATGAGCAATGTTCCACGGCCGGCGGGTCTCCTCCTCCGACTTACGTGAATCCTTGTGGTCTCGAATGTCGATAAGGTAGTACGATCCGTTGTTCAGATCTTTGCTAACCACAAAAGGTCCTTCCCAAGGTGGGGATAACTTATGCATATCAGTTTGATCCTGGATAAGCCGGAGCACCAGGTCGCCTTCTTGAAAAGTTCTGGTTTTAACCCAGCGGCTGTCATAACGGCGCAGATCTTGCTGGTAAATCGCTGAACGAGCCACTGCAAGGTCATGCTCCTCATCCAATAAGTCAAGTGCATCCTGACGTGCTCTTTCATTATCAGCTTCGACATAAGCTGCCACACGAGGCGAGTCATGATGGATGTCACTAGGGAGAACCGCCTCTGCTCCGTAAACCATGAAGAAAGGCGTGTAACTCATAGATCTGTTGGGGCTAGTATTGATACTCCATAACACGGAAGGTAACTCTTCCACCCAACAACCCGGCGTCCTTTGTAATGGAACCATAAGCCGGGGCTTGATGCCTCTCAGGATCTCTTGATTGGCTCTCTCGGCTTGACCATTAGACTGAGGGTGAGCCACTGATGATACATCAAGCCAGATATGCTCACGTTGACAAAACTCTTTCATAGCACCCTTGGATAGATTAGTGCCCTTATCAGTTATGATACTGTGGGAAAGCCAAAACAAAAAAAATCACCTTTTTAATGAATTGAACCGCCGTCGCTGCATCACATTTACTGACCGGCTCTGCCTCAACCCACTTTGTAAATTTGTCAACTGCCACTAGGAGGTGTGTATTTTTATCCTTGGACCTTTTGAAAGGCCCAACCATATCGAGCCCCCAGACTGCAAACGGCCAAGTAATTGGAATCATCCTTAATTCTTGAGTTGACACATGAGCTCGTCAGGAGAATTTCTGACAACCATCACATTTACTGACCAGATCCTCAGCATCAGCGTGAGCCGTCAGCCAATAAAACCCATGACGAAAAGCCTTAGACACAAGAGATTTAGACCCGACATGATGGCCACAATCACCTTCATGAATTTCGCACAGAATCTCACAACCCTCCTCTGGAGAAACACAACGTTGAAACACTCCTGTGACACTGCGATGATGCAACTCTCCATGAACAATAGTCATTGACCTAGACCGCCGGGTTATCTGCCTGGCCAAAGTTTCATTCTCAGGTAACTCGCCCCAGGTCATATAAGCCAAATATGGAACTGTCCAATCAGGAATCGCATGAAGAGCTGCCACCAATTGTGCTTCCGAGTCAGCAATAGCCAGATCTTCCTCTGTAGGCAATTTAACAGAAGGGTTATGCAGAATATCTAGGAAAGTGTTAGGTGGCACCGGCTTATGCTGAGACCCTAACTGGCTTAAAGCATCAGCCGCCTCATTTTTTCTGCGGTCAACATGTTCAACTTGATAACCCTTAAAGTGACCCGCAATAGCATCAACCTCTCAATAATAAGCCGCCATGAGTGGATCCTTGGAATCCCAAGTGCCAAAAACTTGCTGAGCCACCAGATCTGAGTCGCCGAAACACCTCACCTGGCTCAAGCTCATCTCCTTAGCCATCCGAAGACCCTGGAGCAAGGCCTCACACTCAGCTGCGTTGTTAGTACAAGGGAACATCAGCCGGAGAACATAAGAAAATTTGTCACCTCGTGGGGAAGTTAATACAACTCCAGCCCCCGAGCCTTCCAACTGCCTGGACCCATCAAAGTGAATAGTCCAATACATGTTATCTGGCTTCTCCTCCAGCATCTGTAACTCTGTCCAATCATTGATAAAATCCACAAGTGCTTGAGACTTGATGGCTGTACGAGGCACATACTTTAAACCATGAGGCCCAAGCTCAATGGCCCACTTGGCTACCCGACCTATGGCTTCTCTGTTTTGAATGATATCCCCTAAGGGGGCAGAAGTAACCACAGTGATAGGATGACCCAGAAAATACTGCTTAAGCTTCCGGCTAGCCAAAAAAACACCATACACATGCTTCTGCCAACGTGGATACCTCTGCTTGGACTCAATAAGGATTTCACTGATGTAGTAAACCGGTCGTTGAACCAGATATTCCTTGCCTGTCTCCTTCCTTTCCACCACAATGGCTACACTGACAGCTCGACTGTTGGCAGCCACATATAATAGCAAAGGCTCCTTATCAATAGGAGCAGCCAGAATGGGCGGTTCAGCCAACAGATTCTTCAAGTTCTCAAATGCTTGATTAGCAGCATCACTCCAGACAAAGTGATCTGTTTTCTTCATCATTTGGTACAATGGTATGGCCTTCTCACCCAACCGGCTTATGAACCGGCTTAAGGCCGCAATACGACCTGCCAGACGTTGAACATCATTGACACATGCCGGCTTGGCCAAGGAAGTAATGGCTTTGATGTTCTCTGGGTTAGCCTCGATGCCTCTGTTAGAAACCAGAAAACCCAAAAGCTTACCAACTGGTGCACCAAAAACACACTTGGCTGGGTTAAGCATCATCTTATAAACCCGGAGATTATCAAAGGTCTCCTTCAAATCATCAATCGGGGTTTCCTTGTCTCTGGATTTCACCACAATGTCATCCACATAAGCATGAACATTACGCCCGATTTGATTATGAAGGCAATTTTGCACACACCATTGATAAGTCGCCTGGGCACTCTTGAGCCCAAAGGGCATGGACACATAGCAGAAGGCCCCAAACGGAATAATGAAAGCTGTCTTCTCCTGGTCCTTAACTGCCATTTTGATCTGATGATAACCAGAATAAGCATCCAAAAAGCTCAAATGCTCACAACCCGCCGTAGCATCAATGATTTGATCAATACGAGGGAGGGCGAAGGGATCAGCCGGACAAGCGTTATTTAAATCCGTGTAATCCACACACACATACGCCAAGTGCCGTTCTTCTTAAGTACTAGCACCTGGTTAGCCAACCATTCAGGATGAAAAACTTCAACGATGAACCCAGCCGCCAAGAGCCGGGCCACTTCTTCACCAATGGCTTTACGCCTTTTTTTGTTAAAATGACGAAGAAACTGCTTGACCGGCTTAAACTTCAGATCAATATTAAGAGTGTACTCAGCGAGTTCCTCGCTACACCTAGCATGTCAGAAGGTTTCCATGCAAAGATATCCCGGTTCTCATGGATGAACTCGATGAGCGCGCTTTCCTATTTTGGATCCAGATTAGCACTGATGCTGAACTGCTTGGATGAATCGCAAGGAACGAAATCAACTAGCTTGGTGTCATCCGCCGATTTAAACTTCAAGATCGGATCATGTTCCGTAGTTGGCTTCTTTAAAGATGTCATATCTGCCGGGTCAACATTATCTTTATAAAACTTCAATTCCTCTGTTGCACAGACAGACTCAGCATACGCAACGTCACCTTCTTCACACTCCAAAGCTATCTTCCGGCTTCCATGCACTGTGATAGTCCCCTTGTGACCCGACATTTTGAGTTGCGAATAAACATAACAAGGCCGGGCCATGAACTTGGCATAAGCCGGCCGTCCAAACAGAGCGTGATACAGACTCTGAATCTTGACCACTTCAAAGGTCAGCGTCTCAGCCCGGGAGTCATGGTCATCTCCAAGGCCACTTCCAAATCGATCTTGCCCACTGGATAGGCCGACTTACCGGGCACCACTCCATGGAAAACAGTATTGGACGGCTTAAGATTTTTGTCAGTTAATCCCATATGACGAAAAGTATCATAATAAAGGATATTGATACTACTGCCTCCATCCATGAGAACCTTGGTGAACTTGTACCCTCCAACCTAAGGTGCCACCACCAAAGCCAATTGACCCGGATTATCAACCCAGGGCGGGTGATCCTCACGACTCCACACAATGGGCTGCTCGGACCGTCGCAAGTAACGGGGAACCGCCGGCTCAACGGCGTTTACAGCTCTTTTACGGAGCTTATGGTCTCGCTTGCATAAACTCATGGTAAAGACGTGGTACTGCCCACTATTCAACTACTTCGGGTTACTCTGATACCCAGATTGCTGTTGCTGATTTCCTTGACCAGACTATTGATGATAACCATTCTGATTGCCTTGATTGCCTAGGTGACCCTGGAAACCAGAATTAGAACCGCCACCACCGTAACCCGAACCATGAGAGCTGGAACCTGAGCCACCGCCCGGCCCATGGTTGTCCTGGAACAAATTTGAATTTTTGAACTCTCTCATAATTTGGCAATCTTTCCAAAGGTGACTGGACGGCCTTTCCCGTGAACCATGCTTTGGGCAAGGCTAATTCATCATCTGCTCAAGATTGAGACCCCACCCTCCTTCTCGAGGAGGTGGCCTCCCTTACGACGCTGACCATTATTCTGCATATTGGTATTAGCCACAAAATCTGAGCTATTATCGGCCTTGCGCTTACCATTGCCCCATGACTCGCCGGATTATGATGCTGGCTCTTGGTGTTGCCACTCTTCTTTCCCTTCCCTGTCTTTTCATCATCAGACTCGGGGTCCTTGGTACTATCAGAGTCGGCATATTTAATCAGCGTTGCCATCAGCTCCCCCATGTCATTGCAGTGGCGCTTGAGTCGCCCTAGCTTCTGTTTAAGAGGCAATAAATGACAATTCTTCTCTAACATTAAGATGCTGAGCCGGCATTGATGTTATCCGATGAGTGCAAGATAGCTTTGACCCGGCGCACCCAATGGGTCGTTGACTCGTCCTCTTCTTGGGCGCATGCATCCAAATCTACAATCGACATGGGCTGCTTGCACGTATCCTTAAAATTATGGATAAACCGGGCTTTTAACTCGGCCCACAACCCGATGGAGTTGGCAAGCAGTCCTTTTAACCAAGTACGAGCCATCCCATCCAGCATCATGGTGAAGTATTTGGCACATGCGGCATCGCTAACCTCCAGCAGCTCCATGGCCATCTCGTAACTCTCAATCCATGCCTCAGGGGGTAAGTCGGCTGTGTAGTTGGGCACCTTACGAGGTCCTTTGAAATCCTTGGGCAGACGCTCATTATGCAGAGCCGGCACTAAACATGGTACACCCGTGCTTCTAGAGGTCACTCCTGCCTCCACCGAAGTTGTCGGATAAATCAGAGATGGTTGATGAGCCGCGTATTGAGCCGCCAGCTCCGCCTCTCGACGTGCTCTATCCTGATCCATCAGGGCCTGGGTATTACGGGGCGGGTCATGTCCCCGGGGCGGGTTACGACGCTGCTCACTGCTTGACACCGTCGGGGAAGCCATGTGTCTGCTATAACTCCGGCTTGGGCGAGGGGTGGAATGGATCCTCTCACGACTGTAAGAATAAGCCTCCTGCTGCACCAATGCTGTCTGAAGAAGCTCTCTGGCCCTCCGTGTTTCAACCGCAGCTGGAGACTCGCCTTCAACAGGGAGAGCCGCCAATCGCGATGCCGCAGCGATCATGTTATCCAACGGGTTAGAATAATGACCCGGTGGTGTCGGCACATGTTGTGGTGGTATATTATTCTGATGGGGCGGATCCGTCGTGCGTGGTTGAGCCGGCGCTCCAGCCCCAGGCGGCTACTGCCCGGTGTACCCCTGGCGGGTCATTGGTCCCTGCACCAGGTGTGTTGAAGAGGTTACTTGCCTCGTAAACCGGAGGCAGAGGACTTCGGTGCCTTCTCCTCAAGATTTCGCTTGAAGCGTTCTGATCCAATGAGAGCCGGAAGGAATCAACCTGGATTCATTGCGCCTGAGCATCCAAGGCAGCTCGTTCCGCAGCCATCCTTGCGTCCTCTGCTGCCAGATCCTCCTTGGCTTGTGCTATCTCGTCATGCAACTTTGCAACCTCCGCGTTGTGCGGATCTTGATTCGCCGGGTTAACGTTCGCTGCTAACATGGTTGTCAGACTTTCCAGTAAGTCGGTCAAGACCTGAGCCGGCGGGCGCACAGGACCTCCTGCCCTGGCTGCCGTCGCCGCTGCTGACCCGGAAATCATCGCCGTTGCAGTTGTAGAGTTCTGCGCTTGCTGTATATCGACCATAAAAATTGCGACCCTATTCGGCGGCTCATAGGGGTCCGGAATACTGTCGCCATCGGAATAGCCCCCAAGCTGGCCGTCTTGCAGCTGATACATTGAATTAGTCTCGCCTGTGGACGATTCACCATCAGAGTAGATGGCCGTCTCACCGCTAGACATGGATCCTTCCTCAAATTCCGCCCCATGGATGTATCCAACGAAGGCGCGCTTCACGGCGGGTTGAACTCGGGTGGGTCATGCACGCTGTGCCGTCTCGATGATGTCGGTGCAGGTGTCCGGCTCAGGGCCCGGTTTTCGATCTTGCCGATGAAGACGTGAATTCCACTGAAGGGGACCCGGTCCCCGTACTCGATTGAGCCGGCCTCGGAGCCCCAGCCTGCATCATCGATGTAGAGCTTGCCACGACGACTCTTGGTCATCCGGCCCACAGTGTATCCTTTGATCCCTTCAAAGTTGCCCTGTAAGAACTCGAAACCACGGTGCGCTGGCCCCACGATGGGTGCCAATTATCGTGGAAACGTCACGGCAGATGTCCTAGCGTGAAGACTTAGTCATGGAGCCATCGCACTAGGTTAGCTTAAAGGGGTTAAAAGGGACAAAGGACACGGGAGTTTATACTGGTTCGGCCCCTTGCGGTGAAGGTAAAGGCCTAATCCAGTTTGAGGTGGTATTATTTATGCTTCGATTACCAGGGAGCGAATACGCTTGACCTAGCTTTCGATCTGTTCTCTCTTGCCCTAAACCGCCACCGGGTCGTCCCTTTATATACACAGGTTGACGCCCTGCGACTTACAGGGTCCCGGCCGGCTCATAAACATGTCCGGCCCGGTGACTAATTGCACTTGCCTTACAATACAAGTCATGCATATATGGCGGTTTACACCTATGGGCTTTAAGCCGCCTTTGGGTAGTCCTGGCCATCTCAGGCCCGGCCCTGTCGGCCCACCCAGGCCCGGCCCTAAAATCCAGGGCCTAGGCCCGATGGGATTGCCCATGGGCCGGGCTTGGGCCTGAGTTTTGAGCCCACCAGCAGGGCCTGGACGGGCTTGGGCTTTGCATATTGGCATTTTAAGGAAGAGGCCCGACCCACGGCCCTAAGCCCTAAGGGCTTTTCAGGGCTTTTTACCAGATGGGCCGGGCTTGGGCTTGAAAAGTAGGCCCGATGGTAGGGCCTGGGACGGCCTGGGCCTCAGTTTTTTGCCGTGGGCTTTTTCAGGCCCGGCCCAAGCCCGGCCCGGCCCATGGCCAGATATACCTTTGGGCCTTGGGCTCTTCATAAGTCATCCTCATGAACCACCATCTTCGATTCCTTCATGGGCTTCGTGAGAATTAACCCGCCATTGGTATAACCCGGCCCCTCCTGGGTGGGTCATACTTAATAGTTATATCCCCAACAATCACTGTTACCGTTACCGTTGCTACTGTTACTATTATCAAAACTATCAAACTACTTTGCTACTGATCACTTTGCTGCAGATAATTAATCTCCAGGTGTGGTTGACTTGAAAACTCAGCTGCTTATACCTTCAAATATTCTTTGGCTCCCCTTGTGTCGAATCTATAAATTTGGGTTAAATACTCTACCCTCGAAAACTGTTGCGATCCCCTATACTTGTGGGTTATCAATGTTATGATGTGATATGGTCAAGACATGATGTGATATACGTTATTGTATGAGACGATCATGTTTTGTAAATTTTATTATCGACAACTGGCAGGAGCCTTATGGTTGTCGCTTTATTGTATGAAATGCAAACGCCATGTAATTGCTTTACTGTATCACTATGCATTAGCGATAGTTGTAGAAGCAATAGTTGGCGAGATGACCACGACACTACGATGGAGATCAAGGTGTCAAGCCGGTGACAATGGAGATCATGACGGTGCTTTGGAGATGGAGATCAAAGGCACAAGATGATGATGGTCATATCATGTGACATATTTTGATTGCATGTGATGTTTATCTTTTATGCATCTTATTTTGCTTAGTACGGCGGTAGCATTATAAGATGATCCCTTACTAAAATTTCAGGGTATAAGTGTTCTCCCTGAGTATGCACCATTGCGACAGTTCGTCGTGTTGAGACACCACGTGATGATCGGGTGTGATAAGCTCTACGTTCACATACAACGGGTGCAAGACAGTTTTGCACATGCGGAATACTCGGGTTAAACTTGACGAGCCTAGCATGTACAGACATGGCCTCGGAACACTGAAGACCGAAAGGTCGAACGTGAATCATATAGTAGATATGGTCAACATAGAGATGTTCACCCTTGAAGACTACTCCATCTCACGTGATGATCGAACATGGTTTAATTGATTTGGATCACGTAATCGTTTAGATGACTCGAGGGATGTCTATCTAAGTGGGAGTTCTTAAGTAATATGATTAATTGAACTTAATTTATCATGAACTTAGTCCTGATAGTTTATGCATATCTATGCTGTAGATCAATGACCCGTGCTACCGTTCCCTTGAATTTTAATGCATTCCTAGAGAAAGCTAAGTTGAAAGATGATGGTAGCAACTACACAGACTGGGTCCGTAACTTGAGGAGTATCCTCATTGCTGCACAGAAGAGTTATGTCGTTGATGCACCGCTAGGTGAAAGGCCTGCTACAGGAGCGGATGCTGATGTTGTGAACGTCTGGCAAGCTCGATCTGATGACTACTCGATAGTTCAATGTGCCATGCTTTACGGCTTAGAATCAGGACTTCAAAGACGTTTTGAACGTCATGTACCATATGCGATGTTCTAGGAGTTGAAGTTAATATTTCAAGCAAATGCCCGAGTTGAGAGATGTGAAGTCTCCAACAAGTTCTATAGCTGCAAGATGGAGGAGAACAGTTCTGTCAGTGAACACATACTCAGAATGTCTGGGTATCATAACCACTTGACTTAGCTGGGACTTAATATTCCAGATGATAGTGTTATTGACAGAGTTCTTCAATCACTGCCACCAAGCTACAAAGGCTTCGTGATGAACTATAATATGCAATTGATGGATAAGACAATTCCCGAGCTCTTCGCTATGCTCAAAGCTGCGGAGGTAGAAATCAAGAAGGAGCACCAAGTGTTGATGGTTAACAAGACCACTAGTTTCAAGAAAAAGGGAAAAGGAAAGAAGGGGCACCTCAAAAAAATGGCAAGCAAGTTGCGACTCCCGGGAAGAATCCCAAGTCTAGACCTAAGCCTGAAACTGAGTGCTTCTACTACAAAGGGAATGGTCACTGGAAGCGGAACTACCCCAAATACTTGGCGGGTGAGAAGGATGGCAAAGTGAACAAAGGTATATTTGATATACGTGTTATTGATGTTTGCTTTACTAGTGTTCATAGTAACCCCAGGGTATTTAATACCGGTTCAGTTGCTAAGATTAGTAACTCGAAACAAGAGTTGCAAAATGAACAGAGACTAGTTAAGGGCGAGGTGACAATGTGTGTTGGAAGTGACTCCAAGGTTGATAAGATCACCATCGCACACTCCCTCTACCTTCGGGATTAGTGTTGGACCTAAATAAATGTTATTTGGTGTTTGCTTTGAGCATGAATATGATTAGATCATGTTTATTGTGATACGGTTATTCATTTAAGTCACAGAATAATTGTTGTTCTGTTTACATGAATAAAACCTTCTATGGTCATACACCCAATGTAAATGGTTTATTGAATCTCGATCGTAGTGATACACATATTCATAATATTGATGCCAAAAGATGCAAAGTTGATAATGATAGTGCAACATATTTGTGGCACTGCCGTTTAGGTCATATTGGTGTAAAGCGCATGAAGAAACTCCATACGGATGGATTTTTGGAGTCACTTGATTATGAACCATTTGATACTTGCGAACCATGCCTCATGGGCAAGATGATTAAAACTCCATTCTCCGGAACAATGGAGCGAGCCAATGACTTATTGGAAATAATACATACCGATGTATGTGGTCCAATGAGTATTGAGGCACACAGCTGCTATCGTTATTTTCTGACCTTCACAGATGATTTGAGCAGATATGGGTATATCTACTTAATGAAACACAAGTTTGAAACATTTTGGAAAGTTCAAAGAAGTTCAGAGTGAAGTGGAGAATCATTGAAACAAGAAAATAAAGTTTCTACGATCTGATCGCAGAGGTGAATATTTGAGTTACGAGTTTGGCCTTCATTTAAAACAATGTGGAATAGTTTTTCACTACTCACGCCACCTGGAACACCACAAGGTAATTGTGTGTCCGAACGTCGTAACCGTACTTTATTAGATATGGTGCGATCTATGATGTCTCTTACCGATTTACCACTATCGTTTCGGGTTATGCATTAGAGACAACTGCATTCACGTTAAATAGTGCACCGTCTAAATCCGTTGAGACGACACCGTATGAATTATGGTTTGGCAAGAAACCTAAGTTGTCGTTTCTTAAAGTTTGGGGTTGCGACACTTATGTCAAAAGGCTTCAGCTTGATAAGCTCGAACCCAAATCGGAGAAGTGCGTCTTCATAGGATACCCTAAGGAAACAATTGGGTACACCTTCTACCACAGATCCAAAGGCAAGATCTTTGTTGCCAAGAATGGGTCCTTTTTAGAGAAGGAGTTTTCTCTCAAAAGAAGTGAATGGGAGGAAAGTAAAACTTGATGAGGTAATTGTACCTTCTCTCGAATTGGAAAGTAGCTCATCACAGAAAACCGTTCCCATGATGCCTACACCAACTAGAGAGGAAGCTAATGATAATGGTCATGAAACTTCAGATCAAGTTACTACCGAACCTCGTAGGTCAACCAGAGCATGTTCCACACCAGAGTGGTATGATAATCCTATTTTGGAGGTCATGTTACTAGACCATGACGAACCTACGAACTATGAAGAATCTATGATGAGCCCAGATTCCAATGAATGGCTTGAGGCCATGAAATCTGAGATAGGATCCATGTGTGAGAAAAAAGTGTGGACTTTGGTGGACTTGCCCAATGATTGGCAATCCATTGAGAATAAATGGATCTTAAGGAGGAAGACGGACGCTGATGGTAGTGTTACTATCTACAAAGCTCGAATTGTCGCAAAAGGTTTTCGACAAGTTCAAAGGTGTTGACTAAAATGAGAATTTCTCACTCGTATCGATGCTTAAAGTCTGTCCGAATCATGTTAGCAATTGCCGCATCTTATGAAATTTGGCAAATGGATATCAAAACTGCATTCCTTAATGGATTTATTAAAGAAGAGTTGTATATGATGCAAGCAGAAGGTTTTATCAATCCTAAAGGTGCTAACTGAAAGGATCGATATAGTTGACTAGAGGGGGGGGGTGAATAGGCAACTAACAATTTTTAGCTTTTCTTTACCAAATTAAACTTTGCATCAAAATAGGTTGTCTAGATATGCAACTAAGTGAGCAACGTATATGATGCAATGACAACAAGCACGCAAGAAATTAAGAGATATAACACGAGTAAACTTGCTAAAGTAAAGGGACGAGATAACCAAGAGTGGAGCCGGTGAAGACGAGGATGTGTTACCGAAGTTCCTTCCTTTTGAGGGGAAGTACGTCTCCGTTGGAGCGGTGTGGAGGCACAATGCTCCCCAAGAAGCCACTAGGGCCACCGTATTCTCCTCACACCCTCACACAATGCGAGATGCCGTGATTCCACTATTGGTGCCCTTGAAGGCGGCGACCGGACCTTTACAAACAAGGTTGGGGCAATCTCCACAACTTAATTGGAGGCTCCCAACGACACCACAAAGCTTCACCACAATGGACTATGGCTCCGCGGTGACCTCAACCGTCTAGGGTGCTCAAACACCCAAGAGTAACAAGATCCGCTAGGGATAAGTGGGGGGAATCAAATTTCTCTTGGTGGAAGTGTAGATCGGGGCCTTCTCAACCAATCCCGAGCAAATCAACAAGTTTGATTGGCTAGGGAGAGAGATCGGGCGAAAATGGAGCTTGGAGCAACAATGGAGCTTTTGGGGGAAGAGGTAAGTCAACTTTGGGGAAGAAGACCCCCTTTTATAGTGGGGGGAACAATCCAACCGTTACCCCCCACTTCAGCCCCGCAGAGAGCGGTACTACCACTTGGCCAGCGGTACTACCGCTTGCCCTATAAGCGGTACTACCGCTCCCCCTCGCGGTACTGCCGCTGGGCCCAGAGCGGTACTACCGTGATGGTCAGGGCGGTACTACCGCATACGAGCGGTACTACGGCCCCCACTGCCGCGGCTAGTACCGTAAAACCCGACACGAAAAAAGACCCCTCAAATCGAGGCGGTACTAGCACGAGACCGCAGCGGTACTACGGCTGGGGGCTACCAGCGGTACTACCGCTCTAGAGCGGTACTACCGCTTATAGCACCCAAGCGGTACTACCGCTCCGGCCCGCGGTACTACCGCTGGGACCAGAGAGGGCACACTGATAAGGGGAACGAGCCCATCATAGAAGCGGAAAGGCTCGGAGGGGGGCAAAGGAAGTGTATGTGATGATTCCGCCCTAGCCTTTCCAAAGCGGACCCCCTCTTGATAGTACGGTGATCCCTATGAAACTAGTCCACCAAACTAATTCGAAAGGACTACACCGTCTTCGCTTCAAGCTCCGAGGGGAGGGAATCATCTCGTGCCAAAAGGATGAATCTCTGAAAACACTCAATGCACACGATTAGTCCGCAAAAGCATTGTCATCAATCAGCAAAACATCTTAGGGATAAATGTGCCCTTACAATCTCCCCCTTTTTGGTGGATTGATGACAATACGGGATTTGCACAAACGGGAAAAGACAAAGGACACAAGCAAACCCCAAATCTCTAAAATATAGACGGGCTCCCCCTAGATGTGTGCCATCAAGATAAGTGCTTTGGATTGCACTACACACATACTAGGATCAACACTCCCCCTGTATTTTAGAGACCAACAACCTAAGCGAGATACAAGAGAGCAGGATATATAACATAATAAGCATGCAACTCATGAGATACCAAATGACTAGAGACAAAGATAAAGATATGATAAGGATAGGGTAGCATATGTCTCACACCATATGACTGGAACTAAGGTCTCACTGAACACAAAACCAAACAAAGCACAAGGTAGCAAACACAACGAAAGCACAAAGACAAAGACACACTCGCAACACAACGACGCAAATCCCTAAACTCTCTCCCCTTTGGCATCGAGACACCAAAAGGGGCAAAGAGCTAACCTACGGCTCCAGGTGAGAGCATGCCGAGGATCTCAAACATCAGGACTCTGCGTGATCATCTGCACCGCCGTCCTCGCCCGGAAACTGCTCGGCATCTGAATCGGTCCACAGACAGTGCTGCTGGATCCACTCCTCCTCCTCAGTGATCTGACCCTCAGAACCGCTGGTGACTGTCGCACCCAACTGACGCATAAGCTCCTTGTGACGTCCCCTTGCCTTCTTCTCAGCCACATGAGTCATGTACTGACCGTGAGACTCCATGCATAACAACTTCTTCATCTTGTGTTTGAGCTTCTTTGCCCAAGAGGGCTCTGCCACAGAAGGCTCTGTCCCAGAAGGCACATAATCCTCATCGTCATCATCGGCATCAGCCTCGCCCTCGGTCTCCATGGCAGCAACAGAAGATGGAACTCCAGATCTAGGAATGCCCCAATTATCCTTCTTCCGCAGACGCTTGATCTCATGAGAAACCAACTCTCCAGTTTCCAGCTGCTCCTTAGGATAGGTACGTCTCCAGGCCTTCTCAATGAGCAACATAATGAATGGACCATAAATCGGGCACTTGCGCTCAGAAATAGCAGCAAGAAGTTCAGACCACATAACATGAGAGATGTCCAGGGACTCGCTAGTGTTTGCTTCCTTCTCACGCTGGCAGAAGAGAAGCATGTCCACGAGATAAGAGTGTACCATGTCCAGATTCCCGATACGAGGGAAGAGAGTCTCGCGGAAGATACGGTGAAGGATGTCCAGATAGGCAGACAACTCATAGGTTTCCTTCCTGGTCTTAGGGTTGACCTTCCAAGTACAGTAGGGCCAGAGGGCTTGCTTGTGAGTGGAGGTAACATTTTGGTGATGACGAAAACCGACTGGAGTCTCGAGCCCTTGATCTTCCACCTCAAGCAACCCCATGAAGTCCTGCCACTTGACAACTAGCAACTTCCCATTAGTCATCCAAGTCAGAGTCCTGTCTTCATCAGTTCCTAGGTGGATAGTGGCAAAGAACTGAGCCAGCAAATCTGCATCAAAGTCCTTGTTGAACTGCATGATCCTGAGAATATTCAACTGAGAGCACATCTGAAGGGCATCACCAAAGTACTCAGGGTCCTTCTCCATAGCATCCGTGTTGATGGAATGAACATTGACAAAGAGGTTCTTCTTAGCCTTGATCACATCAAAGTAGGTGGCATACTGAAACCGGTTCCAGAACGGGCGATTGACAAGGTTGGGTTCTTGGTCTTCCTCATATGGGTTGCGGCGACGCCTGTCCCAGAATTCCTTGCTAGTCATCTCAGTCACCTTCTTGCCACTTGGCTTCGGCCGGTTGGCAATCTTCTTCTTGAGAGGAGGATTAGCACTTGAGGAAGCACCCACTGGCGGCGGTGGAGCACTGGAAGAACCACCTGCAGTCTCAGATGAGCGGTACCGCTTTGACGTTGAACGCCCGGGGTTAACACGGCGGACTTGCTGCTCAGGATGTTCATCACCTGGAACCAAACACACGGACACACGAAACAACCAGAAGGAACGATCAAAACCAAATAAACACAACAAATATGGATCAACATGTGGTAGGAAACGATGGAACTGGGCATCCGGCGATAGTACCGTGCCTGCACAGCGGCAGTACCGCACCAGCGGTAGTACCGTGCCTCCACAGCGGCAGTACTGCTCCAGCGGTAGTACCGCGCCAGATGGGCGATAATACCGCCCGAGACGGGGCACGGAGGATCCCTACTGCTGTGGTCAGATCAGGCACTACCGGGGATGCCAAATTCAAAAATAAACCTACCAAACATCAATCCAAAGAGTCTAGTTGCCTTCTCCAACCTACTCAAGCCTAGATTTGGCCAAAAATCTAGAGATGCAACCACTATTGCCCCTAAAACGCGAGATCTGAAAACTAGACAAGAAGAGAAGAGGAACGGGGGCAATACCGGCATCCATGGCAAGAGGACGAGGTGGGGATCGACTCCACCGAAGGAAATGGAAAGGAACGGTCCGGAGACGGAGGGCCGCCGGAGCCCTCCCGCGGCAAGATGGCGCTGGAGAGAGAGGAAGAGGAACCAAGGGACGAAGCAAATGGGTATGGGGGGAGGAAACCACCCCTGCCCACGACTTAACCCCCTGGCCCCGCCCCTCGGCGGTAGTACCGTGGTGATGGGCGGTAGTACCGCTTAGCCACATAAGAGGTAGTACCGCTCTGTATAGCGGCAGTACCGCTCCAGCGGTAGTACCACGCCTTCACAACGGTAGTACCGCCCAGCGCAACTCAAAACAAGACTCAACACCTATGGCACAAAACGAAAGATGGGAAACGACGGCAAGAAGAGCAACAAGAGCACCAGCAAGAGAACAAGAACCACACGCCTCTACATGAGAGGGCGGTGGCCGAGGCCACCTATGTTTGAGTCAATTGGTATGGCACCGCGAAGAATTATCCTTGGGCCCATGACCAAAACTCGTCTTTGAAGCACAAGTACCATCAAAAATGGCTAATGTGAAAGAGTGAGATTAGTTTATGCATTATGGGGGGAGGAAGAGTTCATTGTGAGAACAACACCCCCCCTAAGTCCATGCCTACACCTAGACAAGAATGCATGATGAATGTGAGGGATGTGCAAAGGTTCAAACCACATTGCTCGAATCAATGATATTTAGCTCATGCCTTAACTCGCGAAATCATGCTTCATCCAATGGCTTCGTGAAAATATCTGCAAGGTTATCATGAGTGTTGACATAGTTGAGCTCGATCTCCCCTCGCCTAATATGATCCCGGATGAAGTGATACCGAATCTCAATATGCTTTGTCTTGAAGTGTTGCACCGGGTTGAGAGAAATCTTGATGGCACTTTCATTGTCACACCAAAGAGGCACTTTGTCACAAATGACACCATAATCCTTTAAAGTTTGCCTCATCCATAAGAGTTGTGCACAACAACTCCCGGCTGCCACATACCCCGCTTCGGTGGACGAGAGAGACACACAACTTTGCTTTTTAGAAGACCAACTTACCAAAGAGCAACCAAGAAATTGGCACCCTCCGGAAGTGGACTTCCTATCCACTTTGTCTCCCGCCCAATCGGAGTCCGAATAACCTACAATCTTGAAGTTTGCTCCTCTTGGGTACCATAAGCCAAAGTTTGGGGTATGAGCCAAATATCGAAAGATTCGCTTGACCGCCACAAAGTGGCTTTCCTTAGGTGCGGCTTGAAACCGTGCACAAATTCCCACACTCAACATGATATCCGGTCTAGATGCACAAAGGTAAAGCAAGGATCCAATCATGGAGCGATATACCTTTTGATCCACCGCTTTACCATTGGGATCAATGTCAAGTTGGCACTTGGTGGGCATTGGAGTGGAAGCCGGCTTGACATCACTTAGCTTGAATCTCTTTAGCATGTCTTGAGTGTATTTGGCTTGGTTGATGAAGGTTCCTTCTCTTCTTTGTTTGATTTCGAATCCGAGAAAGAACTTCAACTCTCCCATCATAGACATCTTGAACTTTGAGGTCATGAGAGCGGCAAATTCTTCATTGAAGGCTTTGTTAGGGGAACCAAAAATAATATCATCAACATATAGTTGGCACACAAACAACTCCCCTTTGACCTTCTTACTAAAAAGAGTGGGGTCGATTTTCCCGATTTCAAATCCACGATCTTGTAACAACTCCGTAAGATGCCCATACCACGCACGTGGGGCTTGTTTAAGGCCATAGAGCGCCTTGTGGAGTTGATACACATGATCGGGGAAATAGGGATCTTCGAACCCGGGGGGTTGTTTGACATACACCAACTCATTTGTGGGACCATTAAGAAAAGCACTCTTCACATCCATTTGTTGCAACGTGAAATTATGATGATAAGCATAAGCAATCAACAAACAAATAGATTCAAGGCGAGCGACGGGGGCAAAGGTTTCACCGTAGTCGATACCCTCGACTTGGGAGTAGCCTTGTGCCAGCAAACGAGCCTTGTTGCGAACAATGATCCCATGAGCATCTTGCTTGTTCTTGAATATCCACTTGGTTCCCGGTTGGCCTTGGCACTAATTTCCACACTTGGTTATGTTCAAAGTTGTTGAGTTCTTCATGCATGGCATTGAGCCAATCCGGGTCCTCGAGCGCTTCATAAACCTTTTGGGGTTCGACACAAGAAACAAACGCATGATGTTCACAATAGTTTGCTAATTGTCTACGAGTGCTTACCCCTTTCTTAGGCTTCCAATCACATTCTCCATGAGATGACCTTTGGTGGTGAGCTTGGAAGCGATCTTAGCGGCACGACGCTCCAATTCCTCCTCGGAAGTGAAACGAGGAGGGGTTACTTGATCATCTTGAGCGTCGTCTTGAGCTTGTTCTTGATCTTGAACTTGCTCGAGGGGGAGAACTTGACCTTGGGCATCATTTGGTGGATCACCACCATCTTGAGGTTGATCTTGCCCTTGATCTTGTTCATGAGGTTGAGGGCCTTCACTTTGTTCTTCGGAAGCGTGTGGGTCTTGGGTTGGTGATGGCTCCACTTGAGTGGAGCATTGTCCTTCTCCTTCGGCCACAAGGGGTTCCTCAATGGGTAGGATATAACCAACACCCATTCTTCTTATGGCTTGGGGAGGAATTTCATCACCTACATCACAAGTACCACTTTGCTCCACTTGGGAGCCGTTATTCTCATCAAACTCCACGTTACACGTCTCCTCAATAAGTCCCATGGACTTATTGAGAACACGGTAAGCATGGGAGTTTGTAGCATAACCAACAAATATGCCCTCATGAGCTCTAGTCTCAAATTTAGACAAACAAACACCTTTCTTGAGAATGAAACACTTACACCCGAACACCCGAAAGTACTTGAGGTCGGGCTTGTTACCGGTGAGTATCTCATATGGAGTCTTGTTCAAGCCTTTGCGGAGATAGAGCCGATTTGAAGCATGACACGCGGTGTTGATGGCTTCGGCCCAAAAGTTGTATGGAGACTTGAACTCCGCCATCATGGTCCTTGCCGCATCCATCAACGTCCGGTTCTTCCTCTCCGCAACACCATTTTGTTGAGGGGTGTAAGGTGCAGAATATTGATGCTTGATCCCCTCATCACTAAGAAACTCATCCAAGGTGTAGTTCTTGAACTCGGTGCCGTTGTCACTTCTTATTGTCAAGATCTTTGCATTGTGTTGACGTTGGGCTTCATTTGCAAAGTCAATGATGGTTTGTTGGGTCTCACTCTTCCTCTTGAAGAAATACACCCAAGTGTATCTTGAATAGTCATCCACAATTACCAAGCAATACTTTCTACCCCCAAGACTATCAAAGGATGGAGGCCCAAAGAGATCCAAATGAAGGAGCTCCAAAGGCCTCTTCGAGTAAATGAGAGTCGTGGGAGGGTGAGCCTTCTCATGAAGCTTTCTTCGATACAAGCACTGCAAGCACGATCTTTAGCAAAACTAACGTTCGTTAGTCCACGGACATGGTCCCCCTTGAGAAGACTTTGCAAAGATCTCATATTGACATGGGCTAAACGGCGATGCCAAAGCCATCCCATGTCAACTTTAGCCATTAGGCATGTCGCGGTCTTAGTGGGTCGCTCCGAAAAGTTAATCACATAGAGAACGTTCTCGACATGCCCAACAAAGGCTACTTTAAGAGTCTTGCTCCACAAGAGGGCCACGGTATCAATATCAAAGAAAGTGGCAAAGCCCATGGTAGCAAGTTGACGAACGGAAAGTAAATTGTATGCAAGGGACTCAACTAGCATGACCTTCTCGATCGTGAGATCATGAGAAATGACAACTTTGCCAAGTCCCAATACCTTAGAAGACGAGGCATCACCCCACTCGACATTGGTGGGCATAGATGGAATCTTGTGCACGTCCACCACCAAGTCCTTGCTTCCGGTCATATGATTTGTAGCTCCACTATCGAGCAACCATGATCCCCCACCGGAAGCAAACACCTACAAGAGATCAATGCTTGTTTTTAGGTACCCATTTTGTAATGGGTCCTTTGATGTTAGTAACAAGGGTCTTAGGAACCCAAATGGACCATTCAATATACTCATGAGGAGAACCAACAAATTTGGCATAAACATGCCCATCACTTGCACGGCATAACACATAAGAAGGATTAAAGTCGCCGGCTTTGTTGGATGGGGTGGTATTGCCCTTCTTGACACCGTCACCCTTCGCATTGTTCTTCTTCTCCTTGGAAGTGCCCTCTCCCTCCTTCACAAAAGTTTGCTTGAGAGGAGGAGGTCGTTTGGTCTTGTCATTCTTCTTCTTGTTCTTGGGCTTGGGTGCGAACCCAATCCCCTCCTTGGCCACAACTTCCTTTTGGTTTCTCAAAAGGTCGTTGAGGTTCTTCTCACCTTGTATGCATGACACAAGGCCTTTCTCAAGTTGCTCCTTCAACTTAGCATTCTCCTCAACAAGATGCACATGCTCACAACAAGGGTTAGTAGCATTTGCATTATCAATTAACACCATATGAGGAAAGGTAGCTTTCTCCTTAGTTAGCTTTACTTGGAGTTGATCATGAGACTCCTTGAGGCTAGCATGAACGCCCTTCAAGACTTTGTGAGCCTTGTCGAGAATGTCAAACTCCTCTTTAAGTCTAGCAAGATCAACCCCATGTTTTGCCTTCTCGGAGTTTAGCACACGAGACACAACAAGAGCATGATCAAGATCTTTCTTTAACTTAGCATGAGCATCGTTGTATGACTCCTCAAGAGCCAAACGAAGACCACGCTCTTCGTCAAGAGCATTGGAAAGATCCGAAATTTCATCGGCATAGTCACGACTATGCCCCTCCATCTTAGAGATGGTATCTTCGTGAGCCTCGATCATGTCATTGGCTTCACCAAGTTGTTCCAAGAGAGCAACGAAGTGCTTCTTGGATTTACCCTTGAGTTTACCATAAAGGTCTCAAACTCATTTTCCTCCACATTTGTCCCCTCATGTTCATCAATGCTATCCGTCGAAGAAGGATGATTAATGATGGTAGTTTTGATGTTGGAGGTTACCTTATTGGTGGCTTTAGCCATGAGGCACTTGGCGGTGATGTTCTCATTGGGTGAGTCGAAGAGAGACATCCGTGGAGTCTTCGCAATGGCAACGGAGGCCACGGCAACCGACTCACCATCTTCATCATCGTCATCATCCTCGTTGTACTCTTCTTGTACCACTAATGCCTTGGGAGGAGTCTTCTTGGTGAAGTTGCTCTTGTTGGGGAACGACTTGGCCTTGTCCTTTCTAATGAGCTTGCCACCATTGTCTTCCCTCTTCTCGTAAGGGCACTCCGCAAAAAAGTGGCTCACATTGCCACAATTGAAGCAAGTTCTCACTCGTTGCTTACCCTTTGCGCCACTTGAATTGCTCTTGTTGAAGTTTGGCCTTGTGTTCTTCTTGCTCCAAAATTGCCTTGAAGCAAGAGCCATGTGTTCATGATAGGCATACTTCGTATCTTCGAGGTTGCCCTCCTCTTCTTCCTCTTCATCCTCTTCCTCCATACTAACCTTGGCCTTTAGAGCAAGGTTGGGCTTCTTTACTCTTTAAGAGCGAAGAACCGCATTGTCGGCGGTCTTGTCCAAGATGCTCATAGCAACAAACTCATCCAACACTTCACTTGATGACAAGGTGTGGAAGTCCGGCCTTTGACGAATTATGGAGGACATGGCATTGTGGTAGGGCATCATTGCCTTGAGGAATTTGCGCTTGATCCAATTGTCATCCGTGTCCTTACTTCCATGATCTCGGAGAGAGACCGCGAGTTTGGTTACTCTCCAAAAAAGCTCACGAGGTTCTTCATCTTCTTTCATTGCAAACTTGTCGGCTTCATCTTGCACCACTTCATAGTTGGAGCGTTGAATGCTTGCGCTTCCCCGATAGACAGAAACAACTTGGAGCCAAGCATCTTTGGCCACGGTGTAAGGCCGGAGATGAGGAAGATCTTCGGGTGGGATTGCTTCTTGGATGATGAAGAGAGCATTCTCATTGAATTGATGACCCACAACTTCTCTAGGAGTGAAGTTACTTTGGTCATGCGGATAGAAACCTTCTTCAATGATTCTCCAAAGGTTAGTGTTCACATGATTTAAATGACGCTTAAAACGATAGACCCAAGAATCAAAATCTACATTCTTCTCAATCTTAGGAGCCGGGCCGGCATGATTCAAATGAGTGGAAGGGAGCGATCCACCATAGATAGGTGGAGGTTCCACATGGGCAAAGATGCCGGTGCCCTTTTTACCACTAGAAGAAGGAGCTTTCTCGCTAGTAGCTTCCCCTTTGTCGGAGGTAGCATCCGTCGCCTTGTTGGCGGGATCACCCACTTTCAACGGTGCAGTGGAAAGCTTAAGCCCTTCTAAGTATTTATTAAACATGCTTTCGACCTCGGTAGTCATGGAGGTTTTCAATGTGTCCAACGCCACATTTAATTCCTCATGAGAGACCGCGGTTCCCCCATCTCCCGTAGACGAGACCGGATTCACACCGGAGTGCTCCTCCACACCGTCTACGACGTCAACCATACTCTTCGGACGGTAAAGTCCTTAAAAAGAGACGAGGCTATGGTACCAATTGAAAGGATCGATATAGTTGACTAGAGGGGGTGAATAGGCAACTAACAATTTTTAGCTTTTCTTTACCAAATCAAACTTTGTATCAAAATAGGTTGTCTAGATATGCAACTAAGTGAGCAACCTATATGATGCAATGACAACAAGCACGCAAGCAATTAAGAGATATAACACGAGTAAACTTGCAAAAGTAAAGGGACGAGATAACCAAGAGTGGAGCCGGTGAAGACGAGGATGTGTTATCGAAGTTCCTTCCTTTTGAGGGGAAGTACGTCTCCGTTGGAGCGGTGTGGAGGCACAATGCTCCCCAAGAAGCCACTAGGGCCACCGTATTCTCCTCACGCCCTCACACAATGCGAGATGCCGTGATTCCACTATTGGTGCCCTTGAAGGCGGCGACCGGACCTTTACAAACAAGGTTGGGGCAATCTCCACAACTTAATTGGAGGCTCCCAATGACACCACAAAGCTTCACCACAATGGACTATGGCTCCGCGGTGACCTCAACCGTTTAGGGTGCTCAAACACCCAAGAGTAACAATATCCGCTAGGGATAAGTGGGGGGAATCAAATTTCTCTTGGTGGAAGTGTAGATCGGGGCCTTCTCAACCAATCCCGAGCAAATCAACAAGTTTGATTGGCTAGGGAGAGAGATCGGGCGAAAATGGAGCTTGGAGCAACAATGGAGCTTTTGGGGGAAGAGGTAAGTCAACTTTGGGGAAGAAGACCCCCTTTTATAGTGGGGGAACAATCCAACCGTTACCCCCCACTTCAGCCCCGCAGAGAGCGGTAGTACCGCTTGGCCAGCGGTACTACCACTTGCCCTATAAGCGGTAGTACCGCTCCCCCTCGCGGTACTGCCGCTGGGCCCAGAGCGGTACTACCGCGGTGGTCAGGGCGGTACTACCGCATACGAGCGGTACTACGGCCCCCACTGCCGCGGCTATTACCGTAAAACCCGACACGAAAAAAGACCCCTCGAATTGAGGCGGTACTAGCACGAGACCGCAGCGGTACTACGGCTGGGGGCTACCAGCGGTACTACCGCTCTAGAGCGGTACTACCGCTTATAGCACCCAAGCGGTACTACCGCTCCGGCCCGCGGTACTACCGCTGGGACCAGAGAGGGCACACTGATAAGGGGAACGAGCCCATCATAGAAGCGGAAAGGCTCGGAGGGGGCCAAAGGAAGTGTACGTGATGATTCCGCCCTAGCCTTTCCAAAGCGGACCCCCTCTTGATAGTACGGTGATCCCTATGAAACTAGTCCACCAAACTAATTCGAAAGGACTACACCGTCTTTGCTTCAAGCTCCGAGGGGAGGGAATCGTCTCGTGCCAAAAGGATGAATCTCTGAAAACACTCAATGCACACGATTAATCCGCAAAAGCATTGTCATCAATCACCAAAACATCTTAGGGATAAATATGCCCTTACACTAACAAAATGTGCAAGCTCCAGCGATCCATCTATGGACTGGTGCAAGCATCTCGGAGTTGGAATATACGCTTTGATGAGTTAATCAAATCATATAGTTTTATACAGACTTGCGGTGACACCTGTATTTACAAGAAAGTGAGTGGGAGCACTACAGCCTTTTTGATAAGTATATGTGAATGACATATTGTTGATCGGAAATGATGTAGAATTTTCTGGAAAGCATAAAGGAGTGTTTGAAAGGAGTTTTTCAAAGAAAGACCTCGGTGAAGCTGCTTACATATTGGGCATCAAGATCTATAGAGATAGATCAATATGCTTGATAAGATTTTTCAATGAGTACTTACCTGGACAAGATTTTGAAGTAGTTCAAAATGGAACAGTCAAAGAAGGAGTTCTTGCCTGTGTTGCAAGGTGTGAAGTTGAGTAAGACTCAAAAAACCCGACCACGGCAGAAAATAGAAATAGAGTGAAAGTCAGTCCCTATGCCTCAGCCATATCTTCTATAAAGTATGCCATGCTGTGTACCAGACCTATTGTGTACCTTACCATGAGTTTGGAAAGGGGGGTACAATAGTGATCCAGGAGTAGATCACTGGACAACGGTCAAAATTATCCTTAGGTACCTAAAGAGGACTAAGGAAATGTTTCTCGGTTATGGAGGTGACAAAGAGTTCGTCGTAAAGGGTTACGTTGATGCAAGCTTTGACACTAATCCGGATGACTCTGAGTCTCAATCTGGATACATATTGAAAGTGGGAGCAATTAGCTAGAGTAGCTCCGTGCAGAGCATTGTAGACATAGAAATTTGCAAAATACATACAGATCTGAATGTGGCAGACCCGTTGACTAAACTTCTCTCACAAGCAAAACATGATCACACCTTAGTACTCTTTGGGTGTTAATCACATAGCGATGTGAACTAGATTATTGACTCTAGTAAACCCTTTGGGCGTTGGTCACATGGCGATGTGAACTATGGGTGTTAAGCACATGGTGATGTGAACTATTGGTGTTAATCACATGGCGATTTGAACTAGATTATTGACTCTAGTGCAAGTGGGAGACTGAAGGAAATATGCCCTAGAGGCAATAATAAAGTCGTTATTTTATATTTCCTTATATCATGATAAATGTTTATTATTCATGCTAGAATTGTATTAACCGGAAACTTGATACATGTGTGGATACATAGACAAAACACTGTGTCCCTAGTAAGCCTCTACTACACTAGCTCGTTAATCAAAGATGGTTAAGTTTCCTAACCATAGACATGAGTTTTCATTTGATGAACGGGATCACATCATTAGGAGAATGATGTGATGGACAAGACCCATCCGTTAGCTTAGCATATTGATCATTCAGTTTTATTGCTATTGCTTTCTTCATGTCATACACATATTCCTTTGACTATGAGATTATGCAACTCCCGAATACCGGAGGAATACCTTGTGTGCTATCAAACGTCACAATGTAACTGTGTGATTATAAAGATGCTCTACAGGTATCTCCGAAGGTGTTTGTTGGGTTGGCATAGATCGAGATTAGGATTTGTCACTCCGAGTATCGGAGAGGTATCTCTGGGCATAATAAGCCTAGCAAGCAATGTGACTAATGAGTTATTTGCGGGATGATGTATTGCGGAACAAGTAAAGAGACTTCCCGGTAATGAGATTGAACTAGGTATGAAGATACCGACGATCGAATCTCGGGCAAGTAACATACTGATGGATAAAGGGAATAACGTATGTTGTCATTACGGTACGACCGATAAAGATCTTCGTAGAATATGTAGGAACCAATATGAGTATCCAGGTTCCGCTATTGGTTATTGACCGGAGAGGTGTTTCGGTCATGTCTACATAGTTCTCGAACCCGTAGGGTCCGCACGCTTAAGGTTCGATGACGATTTTGTATTATATGAGTATGTGATTTGGTGACCGAATGTTGTTCGGAGTCTCAGATGAGATCATGGACATGACGAGGAGTCTCGAAATGGTCGAGAGATAAAGATTCATATATATGACGATAGTATTCCGACACCAGAAGTGTTCCGGGGGTACCAGGTACGTATCGGGTCACCAGAAGGGGTTTCGGGCATCTCCCAGCAATCTATATGGGCCTAGTGGGCCAAGAGGGGAAGCGTAGCAGCCAGCAGGGGCTGTTGCGCCCCCCATATGGGCCGCACCTGAGGGAAAGGAATGGGGAGAAGAGAGAAGGAAGGGGAGGGATTCGGCCTCCCCCTTCCTTCCCTCCTCCCTCCTCTTTCCTTCCCCCTCCGGTGGATATGGTAAGGGGGGAAGCCGAATTGGGAGGTGCCCAAGTAGGATTCCTCCTACTTGGGGCGCCCCCTTGGCTGCCTCTCCTCCCCTCCAACCTATATATATATATATATATATATATATATGTGTGTGTGTGTGGGGGGGGGGGGGGCACCGCTAGAACACACAACAACATCTGTTAGCCGTGTGCGGCGCCTCCCTCCATAGTTTACACCCTCGACCATATCTCCATAGTGCTTAGGCGAAGCCCTGCATGGATCACTTCACCATCACCGTCAGCACGCCGTCGTGCTGACGGAACTCTCCCTCGACCCTTTGCTGGATCAATAGTTCGAGGGATGCCATCGCACTACAAAAAAAATACACTTCCGTGATGATACGTGTTTGTCACAGTAGGTCACGTTTTCTGTCATGCATGTACATCCATGACGATTTTATGACAGAATCAAGATAGTCATACCTGTGCTGTCGTAGAAGTGTTCCATGACATTACCAAAATTATCATCACGGAAGTGTCCACTTTCATGACGATAAATCGCGCGTCATAGAAGTGCTTTCGTCAAGGGTGATCAACACGTGGCATCCACCGTAACGGGTCGTCGTTAAGCTATCGGGTTTCGGTTTGGATCCGATAACCAGTTAACAGCCCGGACCAATGGCGATTTTCCATGTGTAAAATTATCAATGGCCAGAGGAACCACGTGTCGGCTCACCGTTGGGACAGATGTCATCCACTCATTGGACCGAAGGCGCCTATGATACGTCGACACGTGGCACTGCCAAACAGAGGCCCATTCCAGTGAAAAGGTCAGCCCATTTGACTTGGCCAAAAGGTAGCGGGCCGGCCCACGGAAAGCGTGTTAACGGCCTATTCGCATATAGCCCATATACAGCCCGCTAACTCACGGCCCGCATGGCCTACCGGAATTTGGCCCAGTAGCGTCATCTGGGCCGTCCAATATGATTCCAGGCCATTGTAACTTCCGGCCCATGTATGGCCCATGACGTCTTTCAGCCCATAGGAGGCCCTTTGTAACTCTGGGCCCATTAAAGGCCCGAGATGAAACTGGCCCATGATGAATAGTGTATCACTTTATACCCATTAACGGCCCATTATTTCGTCGGCCGTTTCCAGCCCGTGTTAACTTTCGGCCTTCTAAGGGCCCATTCTTGGGCTCATTTCTAGAATTCGGTTAGTTACGGTCCGTTACTGGCTTGTTCCGTTTGTGGGCCAAATTCAGCACGTGGTTACAGTCGGCCAGTTTGTGGCCCATTAACCCGTTGGGCTGTTTTCATAGCGTCATCAAATACGACCAATTAGTGGCCCGTTATGGTCCATGAATAGTACGACCCATGTTTGCCGAATTGATTATACGGCCCGTAGAAGGCCACTAGTAGAAAACAGGGCTTAGGTCACAGGGCAGTTTTCACATTAGCCCCGGTTCAGTCACGAACCGGGACTAATGTGAGCATTGGTCCCGGTTCGTGAGCCCAGGGGGCCGGCCGGGGCCTCGTGGGCATTGGTCCCGGTTCGTATGGACCCTTTGGTCCCGGTTGGTGGTACAAACCGGGACCAATGGGCCACGCTCCTGGCCCACCACCCTTTAGTCCCGGTTCATACCACAAACCGGGACTAAAGGGCTGGTCCTAGTTGCGGCCAGTGTTTAGTCCCACCTCGCCAACCGAAGGGCGCTCACACCAGTTTATAAGCCCCTCCCTCTATGCCTTGTTGAGCTTCTATTAAAGTGAAAATAGATGCCCTTATACAGGAAATTTGACTTAAATTCATAGTAAATTTCATAGAAATTTAGTATGAATTTAGGTTGAATTTTCTCTATAAGTGCATCTATGTTCATTTCTTATATTTATAAAATAAATAAACCTTAATAAAATAAATAAAACTAAATAAACCTTAATAAAATAAAATAAAATAAACTATAGTAACTACAATAGATAAACCTTAATTAATTAAGTAAAAATAGCAGCAAGTAAAATAAATAAAAATAGCAGCAGTAAAATAAATAAAAATAAAATAATTAAAGTAAAAGACATAAGTAATTAGAAATAAAATAAATAAATTTTTTGTTGTAAGTAGAAAGAAAACCTTTTCAGAGTTCATTTGAAATGCTTTTCAATTTTAGGGTCTTATAGCTCAAAATAATTAGTAAATGCATGAAAAATAACAAAAGAAGTGAGAAAGGATTGACAAATGATGATGTGGCTTTGAATGGTGCATTTTGAACACACAAAAAGTCAGGAGTTCAAATAAGTTTTAAAAAATGAAATCCCTTTGTAACAGACGAGTTTCCGGATGAAACCGTGATACTTTGAAAGAGATTGTCCGTTTTGTACACGAAGTGCATCCAGTTTTTGCCGTAACCCTCTCAACTTTCTTGCACATGCTATGAGGATGAAATGATGATATCATGCCAACTTTCAACCTTTTCAGAGTTCATTTGAAATGCTTTTCAATTTTAGGATCTTATAGCTCAAAATAATTAGTAAATGCATGAGAAATAACAAATGAAGTCAGAAAGGATTGAAAAATGATGATGTGGCTTTGAATGGTGCATTTTGAACACACAAAAAGTCAGGAGTTCAAATAAGGTTTAAAAAATGAAATCCCTTTGTAACACACGACTTTCCGGATGAAATCCTGATACTTTGAAAGAGATTGTCCGTTTTGTACACGAAGTGCATCCAGTTTTTGCCGTAACCCTCTCAACTTTCTTGCACATGCTATGTGGATGAAATGATGATATCATGCCAACTTTCAACCTTTTCAGAGTTCATTTGAAATGCTTTTCAATTTTAGGGTCTTATAGCTCAAAATAATTAGTAAATGCATGAAAAATAACAAATGAAGTCAGAAGGATTGAAAAATGATGATGTGGCTTTGAATGGTGCATTTTGAACACACAAAAAGTCAGGAGTTCAAATAAGGTTTAAAAAATGAAATCCCTTTGTAACACACGAGTTTCCGTATGAAATCCTGATACTTTGAAAGAGATTGTCCGTTTTGTACACGAAGTGCATCCAGTTTTTGCCGTAACCCTCTCAACTTTCTTGCACATGCTATGTGGATGAAATTATGATATCATGCCAACTTTCAACCTTTTCAGAGTTCATTTGAAATGCTTTTCAATTTTAGGGTCTTATAGCTCAAAATAATTATTAAATGCATGAGAAATAACAAATGAAGTCAGAAAGGATTGAAAAATGATGATGTGGCTTTGAATGGTGCATTTTGAACACACAAAAAGTCAGGAGTTCAAATAAGGTTTAAAAAATGAAATCCCTTTGTAACAGACGAGTTTCCGGATGAAATCCTGATACTTTGAAAGAGATTGTCCGTTTTGTACACGAAGTGCATCCAGTTTTTGCCGTAACCCTCTCAACTTTCTTGCACATGCTATGTGGATGAAATGATGATACCATGCCAACTTTCAACCTTTTCAGCGTTCATTTGAAATGCTTTTCAATTTTAGGGTCTTATAGCTCAAAATAATTAGTAAATGCATGAAAAATAACAAATGAAGTTAGAAAGGATTGAAAAATGATGATGTGGCTTTGAATGGTGCATTTTGAACACACAAAAAGTCAGGAGTTCAAATAAGGTTTAAAAAATGAAATCCCTTTGTAACACACGAGTTTCCGTATGAAATCCTGATACTTTGAAAGAGATTGTCCGTTTTGTACACGAAGTGCATCCAGTTTTTGCCGTAACCGTCTCAACTTTCTTGCACATGCTATGTGGATGAAATGATGATATCATGCCAACTTTCAACCTTTTCAGAGTTCATTTGAAATGCTTTTCAATTTTAGTGTCTTATAGCTCAAAATAATTAGTAAATGCATGAGAAATAACAAATGAAGTCAGAAAGGATTGAAAAATGATGATGTGGCTTTGAATGGTACATTTTGAAGACACAAAAAGTCAGGAGTTTAAATAAGTTTTAAAAAATGAAATCCCTTTGTAACACACGAGTTTCCGTATGAAATCCTGATACTTTGAAAGAGATTGTCCGTTTTGTACACGAAGTGCATCCTGTTTTTGCCGTAACCGTCTCAACTTTCTTGCACATGCTATGTGGATGAAATGATGATATCACGCCAACTTTCAACCTTTTCAGAGTTCATTTGAAATGCTTTTCAATTTTAGGGTCTTATAGCTCAAAATAATTAGTAAATGCATGAGAAATAACAAATGAAGTCAGAAAGGATTGAAAAATGATGATGTGGCTTTGAATGGTGCATTTTGAAGACACAAAAAGTCAGGAGTTCAAATAAGTTTTAAAAAATGAAATCCCTTTGTAACACACGAGTTTCCGTATGAAATCCTGATACTTTGAAAGAGATTGTCCGTTTTGTACACGAAGTGCATCCAGTTTTTGCCGTAACCCTCTCAACTTTCTTGCACATGCTATGTGGATGAAATGATGATACCATGCCAACTTTCAACCTTTTCAGAGTTCATTTGAAATGCTTTTCAATTTTAGGGTCTTATAGCTCAAAATAATTAGTAAATGCATGAGAAATAACAAATGAAGTCAGAAAGGATTGAAAAATGATGATGTGGCTTTGAATGGTGCATTTTGAAGACACAAAAAGTAGGAGTTCAAATAAGGTTTAAAAAATGAAATCCCTTTGTAACAGACGAGTTTCCGGATGAAATCCTGATACTTTGATAGAGATTGTCCGTTTTGTACACGAAGTGCATCCAGTTTTTGCCGTAACCCTCTCAACTTTCTTGCACATGCTATGTGGATGAAATGATGAAATCATGCCAACTTTCAACCTTTTCAGAGTTCATTTGAAATGCTTTTCAATTTTAGGGTCTTATAGCTCAAAATAATTAGTAAATGCACGAAAAATAACAAATGAAGTCAGAAAGGATTGAAAAATGATGATGTGGCTTTGAATGATGCATTTTGAACACACAAAAAGTCAGGAGTTCAAATAAGGTTTAAAAAATGAAATCCCTTTGTAACACACGAGTTTCCGTATGAAATCCTGATACTTTGAAAGAGATTGTCCGTTTTGTACACGAAGTGCATCCAGTTTTTGCCGTAACCCTCTCAACTTTCTTGCACATGCTATGTGGATGAAATGATGATATCATGCCAACTTTCAACCTTTTCAGAGTTCATTTGAAATGCTTTTCAATTTTAGGGTCTTATAGCTCAAAATAATTAGTAAATGCATGAGAAATAACAAATGAAGTCAGAAAGGATTGAAAAATGATGATGTGGCTTTGAATGGTGCATTTTGAACACACAAAAAGTCAGGAGTTCAAATAAGGTTTAAAAAATGAAATCCCTTTGTAACAGACGAGTTTCCGGATGAAATCCTGATACTTTGATAGAGATTGTCCGTTTTGTACACGAAGTGCATCCAGTTTTTGCCGTAACCCTCTCAACTTTCTTGCACATGCTATGTGGATGAAATGATGATATCATGCCAACTTTCAACCTTTTCATAGTTCATTTGAAATGCTTTTCAATTTTAGGGTCTTATAGCTCAAAATAATTAGTAAATGCATGAAAAATAACAAATGAAGTCACAAAGGATTGAAAAATGATGATGTGGCTTTGAATGGTGCATTTTGAACACACAAAAAGTCAGGAGTTCAAATAAGGTTTAAAAATTGAAATCCCTTTGTAACACACGAGTTTCCGTATGAAATCCTGATACTTTGAAAGAGATTGTCCGTTTTGTACACGAAGTGCATCCAGTTTTTGCCGTAACCCTCTCAACTTTCTTGCACATGCTATGTGGATGAAATGATGATATCATGCCAACTTTCAACCTTTTCAGAGTTCATTTGAAATGCTTTTCAATTTTAGGGTCTTATAGCTCAAAATAATTAGTAAATGCATGAAAAATAACAAATGAAGTCAGAAAGGATTGAAAAATGATGATGTGGCTTTGAATGGTGCATTTTGAACACACAAAAAGTCAGGAGTTCAAATAAGTTTTAAAAAATGAAATCCCTTTGTAACACACGAGTTTCCGTATGAAATCCTGATACTTTGAAAGAGATTGTCCGTTTTGTACACGAAGTGCATCCAGTTTTTGCCGTAACGGTCTCAACTTTCTTGCACATGCTATGTGGATGAAATGATGATATCATGCCAACTTTCAACCTTTTCAGAGTTCATTTGAAATGCTTTTCAATTTTAGGGTCTTATAGCTCAAAATAATTAGTAAATGCATGAGAAATAAAAAATGAAGTCAGAAAGGATTGACAAATGATGATGTGGCTTTGAATGGTGCATTTTGAACACACAAAAAGTCAGGAGTTCAAATAAGGTTTAAAAAATGAAATCCCTTTGTAACACACGACTTTCCGTATGAAATCCTGATACTTTGAAAGAGATTGTCCGTTTTGTACACGAAGTGCATCCAGTTTTTGCCGTAACCCTCTCAACATTCTTGCACATGCTATGTGGATGAAATGATGATATCATGCCAACTTTCAACCTTTTCAGAATTCATTTGAAATGCTTTTCAATTTTAGGGTCTTATAGCTCAAAATAATTAGTAAATGCATGAGAAATAACAAATGAAGTCAGAAAGGATTGAAAAATGATGATGTGGCTTTGAATGGTGCATTTTGAACACACAAAAAGTCAGGAGTTCAAATAAGGTTTAAAAAATGAAATCCCTTTGTAACAGACGAGTTTCCGGATGAAATCCTAATACTTTGAAAGAGATTGTCCGTTTTGTTCACGAAGTGCATCCAGTTTTTGCCGTAACCCTCTCAACTTTCTTGCACATGCTATGTGGATGAAATGATGATATCATGCCAACTTTCAACCTTTTCAGAGTTCATTTGAAATGCTTTTCAATTTTAGGGTCTTATAGCTCAAAATAATTAGTAAATGCATGAGAAATAACAAATGAAGTCAGAAAGGATTGAAAAATGATGATGTGGCTTTGAATGGTGCATTTTGAACACACAAAAAGTCAGGAGTTCAAATAAGGTTTAAAAAATGAAATCCCTTTGTAACAGACGAGTTTCCGGATGAAATCCTGATACTTTGAAGGAGATTGTCCGTTTTGTACACGAAGTGCATCCAGTTTTTGCCGTAACCCTCTCAACTTTCTTGCACATGCTATGTGGATGAAATGATGATATCATGCCAACTTTCAACCTTTTCAGAGTTCATTTGAAATGCTTTTCAATTTTAGGGTCTTATAGCTCAAAATAATTAGTAAATGCATGAAAAATAACAAATGAAGTCAGAAAGGATTGAAAAATGATGATGTGGCTTTGAATGGTGCATTTTGAACACACAAAAAGTCAGGAGTTCAAATAAGGTTTAAAAAATGAAATCCCTTTGTAACACACGAGTTTCCGTATGAAATCCTGATACTTTGAAAGAGATTTTCCGTTTTGTACACGAAGTGCATCCTGTTTTTGCCGTAACGGTCTCAACTTTCTTGCACATGCTATGTGGATGAAATGATGATATCATGCCAACTTTGAACCTTTTCAGAGTTCATTTGAAATGCTTTTCAATTTTAGGGTCTTATAGCTCAAAATAATTAGTAAATGCATGAGAAATAACAAATGAAGTCAGAAAGGATTGAAAAATGATGATGTGGCTTTGAATGGTGCATTTTGAACACACAAAAAGTCAGGAGTTCAAATAAGGTTTAAAAAATGAAATCCCTTTGTAACAGACGAGTTTCCGGATGAAATCCTGATACTTTGAAGGAGATTGTCCGTTTTGTACACGAAGTGCATCCAGTTTTTGCCGTAACCCTCTCAACTTTCTTGCACATGCTATGTGGATGAAATGATGATATCATGCCAACTTTCAACCTTTTCAGAGTTCATTTGAAATGCTTTTCAATTTTAGGGTCTTATAGCTCAAAATAATTAGTAAATGCATGAAAAATAACAAATGAAGTCAGAAAGGATTGAAAAATGATGATGTGGCTTTGAATGGTGCATTTTGAACACACAAAAAGTCAGGAGTTCAAATAAGGTTTAAAAAATGAAATCCCTTTGTAACACACGAGTTTCCGTATGAAATCCTGATACTTTGAAAGAGATTGTCCGTTTTGTACACGAAGTGCATCCTGTTTTTGCCGTAACGGTCTCAACTTTCTTGCACATGCTTTGTGGATGAAATGATGATATCATGCCAACTTTCAACCTTTTCAGAGTTCATTTGAAATGCTTTTCAATTTTAGGGTCTTATAGCTCAAAATAATTAGTAAATGCATGAGAAATAACAAATGAAGTCAGAAAGGATTGAAAAATGATGATGTGGCTTTGAATGGTGCATTTTGAAGACACAAAAAGTCAGGAGTTCAAATAAGGTTTAAAAAATGAAATCCCTTTGTAACACACGAGTTTCCGTATGAAATCCTGATACTTTGAAAGAGATTGTCCGTTTTGTACACGAAGTGCATCCTGTTTTTGCCGTAACGGTCTCAACTTTCTTGCACATGCTATGTGGATGAAATGATGATACCATGCCAACTTTCAACCTTTTCAGCGTTCATTTGAAATGCTTTTCAATTTTAGGGTCTTATAGCTCAAAATAATTAGTAAATGCATGAAAAATAACAAATGAAGTTAGAAAGGATTGAAAAATGATGATGTGGCTTTGAATGGTGCATTTTGAACACACAAAAAGTCAGGAGTTCAAATAAGGTTTAAAAAATGAAATCCCTTTGTAACACACGAGTTTCCGTATGAAATCCTGATACTTTGAAAGAGATTGTCCGTTTTGTACACGAAGTGCATCCAGTTTTTGCCGTAACCGTCTCAACTTTCTTGCACATGCTATGTGGATGAAATGATGATATCATGCCAACTTTCAACCTTTTCAGAGTTCATTTGAAATGCTTTTCAATTTTAGTGTCTTATAGCTCAAAATAATTAGTAAATGCATGAGAAATAACAAATGAAGTCAGAAAGGATTGAAAAATGATGATGTGGCTTTGAATGGTACATTTTGAAGACACAAAAAGTCAGGAGTTTAAATAAGTTTTAAAAAATGAAATCCCTTTGTAACACACGAGTTTCCGTATGAAATCCTGATACTTTGAAAGAGATTGTCCGTTTTGTACACGAAGTGCATCCTGTTTTTGCCGTAACCGTCTCAACTTTCTTGCACATGCTATGTGGATGAAATGATGATATCACGCCAACTTTCAACCTTTTCAGAGTTCATTTGAAATGCTTTTCAATTTTAGGGTCTTATAGCTCAAAATAATTAGTAAATGCATGAGAAATAACAAATGAAGTCAGAAAGGATTGAAAAATGATGATGTGGCTTTGAATGGTGCATTTTGAAGACACAAAAAGTCAGGAGTTCAAATAAGTTTTAAAAAATGAAATCCCTTTGTAACACACGAGTTTCCGTATGAAATCCTGATACTTTGAAAGAGATTGTCCGTTTTGTACACGAAGTGCATCCAGTTTTTGCCGTAACCCTCTCAACTTTCTTGCACATGCTATGTGGATGAAATGATGATACCATGCCAACTTTCAACCTTTTCAGAGTTCATTTGAAATGCTTTTCAATTTTAGGGTCTTATAGCTCAAAATAATTAGTAAATGCATGAGAAATAACAAATGAAGTCAGAAAGGATTGAAAAATGATGATGTGGCTTTGAATGGTGCATTTTGAAGACACAAAAAGCAGGAGTTCAAATAAGGTTTAAAAAATGAAATCCCTTTGTAACAGACGAGTTTCCGGATGAAATCCTGATACTTTGATAGAGATTGTCCGTTTTGTACACGAAGTGCATCCAGTTTTTGCCGTAACCCTCTCAACTTTCTTGCACATGCTATGTGGATGAAATGATGAAATCATGCCAACTTTCAACCTTTTCAGAGTTCATTTGAAATGCTTTTCAATTTTAGGGTCTTATAGCTCAAAATAATTAGTAAATGCACGAAAAATAACAAATGAAGTCAGAAAGGATTGAAAAATGATGATGTGGCTTTGAATGATGCATTTTGAACACACAAAAAGTCAGGAGTTCAAATAAGGTTTAAAAAATGAAATCCCTTTGTAACACACGAGTTTCCGTATGAAATCCTGATACTTTGAAAGAGATTGTCCGTTTTGTACACGAAGTGCATCCAGTTTTTGCCGTAACCCTCTCAACTTTCTTGCACATGCTATGTGGATGAAATGATGATATCATGCCAACTTTCAACCTTTTCAGAGTTCATTTGAAATGCTTTTCAATTTTAGGGTCTTATAGCTCAAAATAATTAGTAAATGCATGAGAAATAACAAATGAAGTCAGAAAGGATTGAAAAATGATGATGTGGCTTTGAATGGTGCATTTTGAACACACAAAAAGTCAGGAGTTCAAATAAGGTTTAAAAAATGAAATCCCTTTGTAACAGACGAGTTTCCGGATGAAATCCTGATACTTTGATAGAGATTGTCCGTTTTGTACACGAAGTGCATCCAGTTTTTGCTGTAACCCTCTCAACTTTCTTGCACATGCTATGTGGATGAAATGATGATATCATGCCAACTTTCAACCTTTTCATAGTTCATTTGAAATGCTTTTCAATTTTAGGGTCTTATAGCTCAAAATAATTAGTAAATGCATGAGAAATAACAAATGAAGTCAGAAAGGATTGAAAAATGATGATGTGGCTTTGAATGGTGCATTTTGAACACACAAAAAGTCAGGAGTTCAAATAAGGTTTAAAAAATGAAATCCCTTTGTAACAGACGAGTTTCCGGATGAAATCCTGATACTTTGATAGAGATTGTCCGTTTTGTACACGAAGTGCATCCAGTTTTTGCCGTAACCCTCTCAACTTTCTTGCACATGCTATGTGGATGAAATGATGATATCATGCCAACTTTCAACCTTTTCATAGTTCATTTGAAATGCTTTTCAATTTTAGGGTCTTATAGCTCAAAATAATTAGTAAATGCATGAAAAATAACAAATGAAGTCACAAAGGATTGAAAAATGATGATGTGGCTTTGAATGGTGCATTTTGAACACACAAAAAGTCAGGAGTTCAAATAAGGTTTAAAAAATGAAATCCCTTTGTAACACACGAGTTTCCGTATGAAATCCTGATACTTTGAAAGAGATTGTCCGTTTTGTACACGAAGTGCATCCAGTTTTTGCCGTAACCCTCTCAACTTTCTTGCACATGCTATGTGGATGAAATGATGATATCATGCCAACTTTCAACCTTTTCAGAGTTCATTTGAAATGCTTTTCAATTTTAGGGTCTTATAGCTCAAAATAATTAGTAAATGCATGAAAAATAACAAATGAAGTCAGAAAGGATTGAAAAATGATGATGTGGCTTTGAATGGTGCATTTTGAACACACAAAAAGTCAGGAGTTCAAATAAGTTTTAAAAAATGAAATCCCTTTGTAACACACGAGTTTCCGTATGAAATCCTGATACTTTGAAAGAGATTGTCCGTTTTGTACACGAAGTGCATCCAGTTTTTGCCGTAACGGTCTCAACTTTCTTGCACATGCTATGTGGATGAAATGATGATATCATGCCAACTTTCAACCTTTTCAGAGTTCATTTGAAATGCTTTTCAATTTTAGGGTCTTATAGCTCAAAATAATTAGTAAATGCATGAGAAATAAAAAATGAAGTCAGAAAGGATTGACAAATGATGATGTGGCTTTGAATGGTGCATTTTGAACACACAAAAAGTCAGGAGTTCAAATAAGGTTTAAAAAATGAAATCCCTTTGTAACACACGACTTTCCGTATGAAATCCTGATACTTTGAAAGAGATTGTCCGTTTTGTACACGAAGTGCATCCAGTTTTTGCCGTAACCCTCTCAACATTCTTGCACATGCTATGTGGATGAAATGATGATATCATGCCAACTTTCAACCTTTTCAGAATTCATTTGAAATGCTTTTCAATTTTAGGGTCTTATAGCTCAAAATAATTAGTAAATGCATGAGAAATAACAAATGAAGTCAGAAAGGATTGAAAAATGATGATGTGGCTTTGAATGGTGCATTTTGAACACACAAAAAGTCAGGAGTTCAAATAAGGTTTAAAAAATGAAATCCCTTTGTAACAGACGAGTTTCCGGATGAAATCCTGATACTTTGAAGGAGATTGTCCGTTTTGTACACGAAGTGCATCCAGTTTTTGCCGTAACCCTCTCAACTTTCTTGCACATGCTATGTGGATGAAATGATGATATCATGCCAACTTTCAACCTTTTCAGAGTTCATTTGAAATGCTTTTCAATTTTAGGGTCTTATAGCTCAAAATAATTAGTAAATGCATGAAAAATAACAAATGAAGTCAGAAAGGATTGAAAAATGATGATGTGGCTTTGAATGGTGCATTTTGAACACACAAAAAGTCAGGAGTTCAAATAAGGTTTAAAAAATGAAATCCCTTTGTAACACACGAGTTTCCGTATGAAATCCTGATACTTTGAAAGAGATTGTCCGTTTTGTACACGAAGTGCATCCTGTTTTTGCCGTAACGGTCTCAACTTTCTTGCACATGCTATGTGGATGAAATGATGATATCATGCCAACTTTGAACCTTTTCAGAGTTCATTTGAAATGCTTTTCAATTTTAGGGTCTTATAGCTCAAAATAATTAGTAAATGCATGAGAAATAACAAATGAAGTCAGAAAGGATTGAAAAATGATGATGTGGCTTTGAATGGTGCATTTTGAACACACAAAAAGTCAGGAGTTCAAATAAGGTTTAAAAAATGAAATCCCTTTGTAACAGACGAGTTTCCGGATGAAATCCTGATACTTTGAAGGAGATTGTCCGTTTTGTACACGAAGTGCATCCAGTTTTTGCCGTAACCCTCTCAACTTTCTTGCACATGCTATGTGGATGAAATGATGATATCATGCCAACTTTCAACCTTTTCAGAGTTCATTTGAAATGCTTTTCAATTTTAGGGTCTTATAGCTCAAAATAATTAGTAAATGCATGAAAAATAACAAATGAAGTCAGAAAGGATTGAAAAATGATGATGTGGCTTTGAATGGTGCATTTTGAACACACAAAAAGTCAGGAGTTCAAATAAGGTTTAAAAAATGAAATCCCTTTGTAACACACGAGTTTCCGTATGAAATCCTGATACTTTGAAAGAGATTGTCCGTTTTGTACACGAAGTGCATCCTGTTTTTGCCGTAACGGTCTCAACTTTCTTGCACATGCTTTGTGGATGAAATGATGATATCATGCCAACTTTCAACCTTTTCAGAGTTCATTTGAAATGCTTTTCAATTTTAGGGTCTTATAGCTCAAAATAATTAGTAAATGCATGAGAAATAACAAATGAAGTCAGAAAGGATTGAAAAATGATGATGTGGCTTTGAATGGTGCATTTTGAAGACACAAAAAGTCAGGAGTTCAAATAAGGTTTAAAAAATGAAATCCCTTTGTAACACACGAGTTTCCGTATGAAATCCTGATACTTTGAAAGAGATTGTCCGTTTTGTACACGAAGTGCATCCTGTTTTTGCCGTAACGGTCTCAACTTTCTTGCACATGCTATGTGGATGAAATGATGATATCATGCCAACTTTCAACCTTTTCAGAGTTCATTTGAAATGCTTTTCAATTTTAGGGTCTTATAGCTCAAAATAATTAGTAAATGCATGAAAAATAACAAATGAAGTCAGAAAGGATTGAAAAATGATGATGTGGCTTTGAATGGTGCATTTTGAAGACACAAAAAGTCAGGAGTTCAAATAAGTTTTAAAAAATGAAATCCCTTTGTAACACACGAGTTTCCGTATGAAATCCTGATACTTTGAAAGAGATTGTCCGTTTTGTACACGAAGTGCATCCAGTTTTTGCCGTAACCCTCTCAACTTTCTTGCACATGCTATGTGGATGAAATGATGATATCATGCCAACTTTCAACCTTTTCAGAGTTCATTTGAAATGCTTTTCAATTTTAGGGTCTTATAGCTCAAAATAATTAGTAAATGCATGAAAAATAACAAATGAAGTCAGAAAGGATTGAAAAATGATGATGTGGCTTTGAATGGTGCATTTTGAACACACAAAAAGTCAGGAGTTCAAATAAGTTTTAAAAAATGAAATCCCTTTGTAACACACGAGTTTCCGTATGAAATCCTGATACTTTGAAAGAGATTGTCCGTTTTGTACACGAAGTGCATCCAGTTTTTGCCGTAACGGTCTCAACTTTCTTGCACATGCTATGTGGATGAAATGATGATATCATGCCAACTTTCAACCTTTTCAGAGTTCATTTGAAATGCTTTTCAATTTTAGGGTCTTATAGCTCAAAATAATTAGTAAATGCATGAGAAATAACAAATGAAGTCAGAAAGGATTGAAAAATGATGATGTGGCTTTGAATGGTGCATTTTGAAGACACAAAAAGTCAGGAGTTCAAATAAGGTTTAAAAAATGAAATCCCTTTGTAACAGACGAGTTTCCGGATGAAATCCTGATACTTTGATAGAGATTGTCCGTTTTGTACACGAAGTGCATCCAGTTTTTGCCGTAACCCTCTCAACTTTCTTGCACATGCTATGTGGATGAAATGATGAAATCATGCCAACTTTCAACCTTTTCAGAGTTCATTTGAAATGCTTTTCAATTTTAGGGTCTTATAGCTCAAAATAATTAGTAAATGCACGAAAAATAACAAATGAAGTCAGAAAGGATTGAAAAATGATGATGTGGCTTTGAATGATGCATTTTGAACACACAAAAAGTCAGGAGTTCAAATAAGGTTTAAAAAATGAAATCCCTTTGTAACACACGAGTTTCCGTATGAAATCCTGATACTTTGAAAGAGATTGTCCGTTTTGTACACGAAGTGCATCCAGTTTTTGCCGTAACCCTCTCAACTTTCTTGCACATGCTATGTGGATGAAATGATGATATCATGCCAACTTTCAACCTTTTCAGAGTTCATTTGAAATGCTTTTCAATTTTAGGGTCTTATAGCTCAAAATAATTAGTAAATGCATGAGAAATAACAAATGAAGTCAGAAAGGATTGAAAAATGATGATGTGGCTTTGAATGGTGCATTTTGAACACACAAAAAGTCAGGAGTTCAAATAAGGTTTAAAAAATGAAATCCCTTTGTAACAGACGAGTTTCCGGATGAAATCCTGATACTTTGATAGAGATTGTCCGTTTTGTACACGAAGTGCATCCAGTTTTTGCCGTAACCCTCTCAACTTTCTTGCACATGCTATGTGGATGAAATGATGATATCATGCCAACTTTCAACCTTTTCATAGTTCATTTGAAATGCTTTTCAATTTTAGGGTCTTATAGCTCAAAATAATTAGTAAATGCATGAAAAATAACAAATGAAGTCACAAAGGATTGAAAAATGATGATGTGGCTTTGAATGGTGCATTTTGAACACACAAAAAGTCAGGAGTTCAAATAAGGTTTAAAAAATGAAATCCCTTTGTAACACACGAGTTTCCGTATGAAATCCTGATACTTTGAAAGAGATTGTCCGTTTTGTACACGAAGTGCATCCAGTTTTTGCCGTAACCCTCTCAACTTTCTTGCACATGCTATGTGGATGAAATGATGATATCATGCCAACTTTCAACCTTTTCAGAGTTCATTTGAAATGCTTTTCAATTTTAGGGTCTTATAGCTCAAAATAATTAGTAAATGCATGAGAAATAACAAATGAAGTCAGAAAGGATTGAAAAATGATGATGTGGCTTTGAATGGTGCATTTTGAACACACAAAAAGTCAGGAGTTCAAATAAGGTTTAAAAAATGAAATCCCTTTGTAACAGACGAGTTTCCGGATGAAATCCTGATACTTTGATAGAGATTGTCCGTTTTGTACACGAAGTGCATCCAGTTTTTGCCGTAACCCTCTCAACTTTCTTGCACATGCTATGTGGATGAAATGATGATATCATGCCAACTTTCAACCTTTTCAGAGTTCATTTGAAATGCTTTTCAATTTTAGGGTCTTATAGCTCAAAATAATTAGTAAATGCATGAAAAATAACAAATGAAGTCAGAAAGGATTGACAAATGATGATGTGGCTTTGAATGGTGCATTTTGAACACACAAAAAGTCAGGAGTTCAAATAAGTTTTAAAAAATGAAATCCCTTTGTAACACACGAGTTTCCGTATGAAATCCTGATACTTTGAAAGAGATTGTCCGTTTTGTACACGAAGTGCATCCAGTTTTTGCCGTAACCGTCTCAACTTTCTTGCACATGCTATGTGGATGAAATGATGATATCATGCCAACTTTCAACCTTTTCAGAGTTCATTTGAAATGCTTTTCAATTTTAGGGTCTTATAGCTCAAAATAATTAGTAAATGCATGAAAAATAAAAAATGAAGTCAGAAAGGATTGACAAATGATGATGTGGCTTTGAATGGTGCATTTTGAACACACAAAAAGTCAGGAGTTCAAATAAGGTTTAAAAAATGAAATCCCTTTGTAACACACGAGTTTCCGTATGAAATCCTGATACTTTGAAAGAGATTGTCCGTTTTGTACACGAAGTGCATCCAGTTTTTGCCGTAACCCTCTCAACATTCTTGCACATGCTATGTGGATGAAATGATGATATCATGCCAACTTTCAACCTTTTCAGAGTTCATTTGAAATGCTTTTCAATTTTAGGGTCTTATAGCTCAAAATAATTAGTAAATGCATTAGAAATAACAAATGAAGTCAGAAAGGATTGAAAAATGATGATGTGGCTTTGAATGGTGCATTTTGAACACACAAAAAGTCAGGAGTTCAAATAAGGTTTAAAAAATGAAATCCCTTTGTAACAGACGAGTTTCCAGATGAAATCCTAATACTTTGAAAGAGATTGTCCGTTTTGTTCACGAAGTGCATCCAGTTTTTGCCGTAACCCTCTCAACTTTCTTGCACATGCTATGTGGATGAAATGATGATATCATGCCAACTTTCAACCTTTTCAGAGTTCATTTGAAATGCTTTTCAATTTTAGGGTCTTATAGCTCAAAATAATTAGTAAATGCATGAGAAATAACAAATGAAGTCAGAAAGGATTGAAAAATGATGATGTGGCTTTGAATGGTGCATTTTGAACACACAAAAAGTCAGTAGTTCAAATAAGGTTTAAAAAATGAAATCCCTTTGTAACAGACGAGTTTCCGGATGAAATCCTGATACTTTGAAGGAGATTGTCCGTTTTGTACACGAAGTGCATCCAGTTTTTGCCGTAACCCTCTCAACTTTCTTGCACAAGCTATGTGGATGAAATGATGATATCATGCCAACTTTCAACCTTTTCAGAATTCATTTGAAATGCTTTTCAATTTTAGGGTCTTATAGCTCAAAATAATTAGTAAATGCATGAGAAATAACAAATGAAGTCAGAAAGGATTGAAAAATGATGATGTGGCTTTGAATGGTGCATTTTGAACACACAAAAAGTCAGGAGTTCAAATAAGGTTTAAAAAATGAAATCCCTTTGTAACAGACGAGTTTCCGGATGAAATCCTAATACTTTGAAAGAGATTGTCCGTTTTGTTCACGAAGTGCATCCAGTTTTTGCCGTAACCCTCTCAACTTTCTTGCACATGCTATGTGGATGAAATGATGATATCATGCCAACTTTCAACCTTTTCAGAGTTCATTTGAAATGCTTTTCAATTTTAGGGTCTTATAGCTCAAAATAATTAGTAAATGCATGAGAAATAACAAATGAAGTCAGAAAGGATTGAAAAATGATGATGTGGCTTTGAATGGTGCATTTTGAACACACAAAAAGTCAGGAGTTCAAATAAGGTTTAAAAAATGAAATCCCTTTGTAACAGACGAGTTTCCGGATGAAATCCTGATACTTTGAAGGAGATTGTCCGTTTTGTACACGAAGTGCATCCAGTTTTTGCCGTAACCCTCTCAACTTTCTTGCACATGCTATGTGGATGAAATGATGATATCATGCCAACTTTCAACCTTTTCAGAGTTCATTTGAAATGCTTTTCAATTTTAGGGTCTTATAGCTCAAAATAATTAGTAAATGCATGAAAAATAACAAATGAAGTCAGAAAGGATTGAACAATGATGATGTGGCTTTGAATGGTGCATTTTGAACACACAAAAAGTCAGGAGTTCAAATAAGGTTTAAAAAATGAAATCCCTTTGTAACACACGAGTTTCCGTATGAAATCCTGATACTTTGAAAGAGATTGTCCGTTTTGTACACGAAGTGCATCCTGTTTTTGCCGTAACGGTCTCAACTTTCTTGCACATGCTATGTGGATGAAATGATGATATCATGCCAACTTTGAACCTTTTCAGAGTTCATTTGAAATGCTTTTCAATTTTAGGGTCTTATAGCTCAAAATAATTAGTAAATGCATGAGAAATAACAAATGAAGTCAGAAAGGATTGAAAAATGATGATGTGGCTTTGAATGGTGCATTCTGAACAAACAAAAAGTCAGGAGTTCAAATAAGGTTTAAAAAATGAAATCCCTTTGTAACACACGAGTTTCCGTATGAAATCCTGATACTTTGAAAGAGATTGTCCGTTTTGTACACGAAGTACTTCCTGTTTTTGCCGTAACCGTCTCAACTTTCTTGCACATGCTATGTGGATAAAATGATGATATCATGCCAACTTTCAACCTTTTCAGAGTTCATTTGAAATGCTTTTCAATTTTAGGGTCTTATAGCTCAAAATAATTAGTAAATGCATGAGAAATAACAAATGAAGTCAGAAAGGATTGAAAAATGATGATGTGGCTTTGAATGGTGCATTTTGAAGACACAAAAAGTCAGGAGTTCAAATAAGTTTTAAAAAATGAAATCCCTTTGTAACACACGAGTTTCCGTATGAAATCCTGATACTTTGAAAGAGATTGTCCGTTTTGTACACGAAGTGCATCCTGTTTTTGCCGTAACGGTCTCAACTTTCTTGCAGATGCTATGTGGATGAAATGATGATATCATGCCAACTTTCAACCTTTTCAGAGTTCATTTGAAATGCTTTTCAATTTTAGGGTCTTATAGCTCAAAATAATTAGTAAATGCATGAGAAATAACAAATGAAGTCAGAAAGGATTGAAAAATGATGATGTGGCTTTGAATGGTGCATTTTGAACACACAAAAAGTCAGGAGTTCAAATAAGGTTTAAAAAATGAAATCCCTTTGTAACAGACGAGTTTCCGGATGAAATCCTGATACTTTGAAGGAGATTGTCCGTTTTGTACACGAAGTGCATCCAGTTTTTGCCGTAACCCTCTCAACTTTCTTGCACATGCTATGTGGATGAAATGATGATATCATGCCAACTTTCAACCTTTTCAGAGTTCATTTGAAATGCTTTTCAATTTTAGGGTCTTATAGCTCAAAATAATTAGTAAATGCATGAAAAATAACAAATGAAGTCAGAAAGGATTGAAAAATGATGATGTGGCTTTGAATGGTGCATTTTGAACACACAAAAAGTCAGGAGTTCAAATAAGGTTTAAAAAATGAAATCCCTTTGTAACACACGAGTTTCCGTATGAAATCCTGATACTTTGAAAGAGATTGTCCGTTTTGTACACGAAGTGCATCCTGTTTTTGCCGTAACGGTCTCAACTTTCTTGCACATGCTATGTGGATGAAATGATGATATCATGCCAACTTTCAACCTTTTCAGAGTTCATTTGAAATGCTTTTCAATTTTAGGGTCTTATAGCTCAAAATAATTAGTAAATGCATGAGAAATAACAAATGAAGTCAGAAAGGATTGAAAAATGATGATGTGGCTTTGAATGGTGCATTTTGAAGACACAAAAAGTCAGGAGTTCAAATAAGGTTTAAAAAATGAAATCCCTTTGTAACACACGAGTTTCCGTATGAAATCCTGATACTTTGAAAGAGATTGTCCGTTTTGTACACGAAGTGCATCCTGTTTTTGCCGTAACGGTCTCAACTTTCTTGCACATGCTATGTGGATGAAATGATGATATCATGCCAACTTTCAACCTTTTCAGAGTTCATTTGAAATGCTTTTCAATTTTAGGGTCTTATAGCTCAAAATAATTAGTAAATGCATGAAAAATAACAAATGAAGTCAGAAAGGATTGAAAAATGATGATGTGGCTTTGAATGGTGCATTTTGAAGACACAAAAAGTCAGGAGTTCAAATAAGTTTTAAAAAATGAAATCCCTTTGTAACACACGAGTTTCCGTATGAAATCCTGATACTTTGAAAGAGATTGTCCGTTTTGTACACGAAGTGCATCCAGTTTTTGCCGTAACCCTCTCAACTTTCTTGCACATGCTATGTGGATGAAATGATGATATCATGCCAACTTTCAACCTTTTCAGAGTTCATTTGAAATGCTTTTCAATTTTAGGGTCTTATAGCTCAAAATAATTAGTAAATGCATGAGAAATAACAAATGAAGTCAGAAAGGATTGAAAAATGATGATGTGGCTTTGAATGGTGCATTTTGAAGACACAAAAAGTCAGGAGTTCAAATAAGGTTTAAAAAATGAAATCCCTTTGTAAGAGACGAGTTTCCGGATGAAATCCTGATACTTTGATAGAGATTGTCCGTTTTGTACACGAAGTGCATCCAGTTTTTGCCGTAACCCTCTCAACTTTCTTGCACATGCTATGTGGATGAAATGATGAAATCATGCCAACTTTCAACCTTTTCAGAGTTCATTTGAAATGCTTTTCAATTTTAGGGTCTTATAGCTCAAAATAATTAGTAAATGCACGAAAAATAACAAATGAAGTCAGAAAGGATTGAAAAATGATGATGTGGCTTTGAATGATGCATTTTGAACACACAAAAAGTCAGGAGTTCAAATAAGGTTTAAAAAATGAAATCCCTTTGTAACACACGAGTTTCCGTATGAAATCCTGATACTTTGAAAGAGATTGTCCGTTTTGTACACGAAGTGCATCCAGTTTTTGCCGTAACCCTCTCAACTTTCTTGCACATGCTATGTGGATGAAATGATGATATCATGCCAACTTTCAACCTTTTCAGAGTTCATTTGAAATGCTTTTCAATTTTAGGGTCTTATAGCTCAAAATAATTAGTAAATGCATGAGAAATAACAAATGAAGTCAGAAAGGATTGAAAAATGATGATGTGGCTTTGAATGGTGCATTTTGAAGACACAAAAAGTCAGGAGTTCAAATAAGGTTTAAAAAATGAAATCCCTTTGTAACAGACGAGTTTCCGGATGAAATCCTGATACTTTGATAGAGATTGTCCGTTTTGTACACGAAGTGCATCCAGTTTTTGCCGTAACCCTCTCAACTTTCTTGCACATGCTATGTGGATGAAATGATGAAATCATGCCAACTTTCAACCTTTTCAGAGTTCATTTGAAATGCTTTTCAATTTTAGGGTCTTATAGCTCAAAATAATTAGTAAATGCACGAAAAATAACAAATGAAGTCAGAAAGGATTGAAAAATGATGATGTGGCTTTGAATGATGCATTTTGAACACACAAAAAGTCAGGAGTTCAAATAAGGTTTAAAAAATGAAATCCCTTTGTAACACACGAGTTTCCGTATGAAATCCTGATACTTTGAAAGAGATTGTCCGTTTTGTACACGAAGTGCATCCAGTTTTTGCCGTAACCCTCTCAACTTTCTTGCACATGCTATGTGGATGAAATGATGATATCATGCCAACTTTCAACCTTTTCAGAGTTCATTTGAAATGCTTTTCAATTTTAGGGTCTTATAGCTCAAAATAATTAGTAAATGCATGAGAAATAACAAATGAAGTCAGAAAGGATTGAAAAATGATGATGTGGCTTTGAATGGTGCATTTTGAACACACAAAAAGTCAGGAGTTCAAATAAGTTTTAAAAAATGAAATCCCTTTGTAACAGACGAGTTTCCGGATGAAATCCTGATACTTTGATAGAGATTGTCCGTTTTGTACACGAAGTGCATCCAGTTTTTGCCGTAACCCTCTCAACTTTCTTGCACATGCTATGTGGATGAAATGATGATATCATGCCAACTTTCAACCTTTTCAGAGTTCATTTGAAATGCTTTTCAATTTTAGGGTCTTATAGCTCAAAATAATTAGTAAATGCACGAAAAATAACAAATGAAGTCAGAAAGGATTGAAAAATGATGATGTGGCTTTGAATGGTGCATTTTGAACACACAAAAAGTCAGGAGTTCAAATAAGGTTTAAAAATGAAATCCCTTTGTAACACACGAGTTTCCGTATGAAATCCTGATACTTTGAAAGAGATTGTCCGTTTTGTACACGAAGTGCATCCAGTTTTTGCCGTAACCCTCTCAACTTTCTTGCACATGCTATGTGGATGAAATGATGATATCATGCCAACTTTCAACCTTTTCAGAGTTCATTTGAAATGCTTTTCAATTTTAGGGTCTTATAGCTCAAAATAATTAGTAAATGCATGAGAAATAACAAATGAAGTCAGAAAGGATTGAAAAATGATGATGTGGCTTTGAATGGTGCATTTTGAACACACAAAAAGTCAGGAGTTCAAATAAGGTTTAAAAAATGAAATCCCTTTGTAACAGACGAGTTTCCGGATGAAATCCTGATACTTTGATAGAGATTGTCCGTTTTGTACACGAAGTGCATCCAGTTTTTGCCGTAACCCTCTCAACTTTCTTGCACATGCTATGTGGATGAAATGATGAAATCATGCCAACTTTCAACCTTTTCAGAGTTCATTTGAAATGCTTTTCAATTTTAGGGTCTTATAGCTCAAAATAATTAGTAAATGCACGAAAAATAACAAATGAAGTCAGAAAGGATTGAAAAATGATGATGTGGCTTTGAATGATGCATTTTGAACACACAAAAAGTCAGGAGTTCAAATAAGGTTTAAAAAATGAAATCCCTTTGTAACACACGAGTTTCCGTATGAAATCCTGATACTTTGAAAGAGATTGTCCGTTTTGTACACGAAGTGCATCCAGTTTTTGCCGTAACCCTCTCAACTTTCTTGCACATGCTATGTGGATGAAATGATGATATCATGCCAACTTTCAACCTTTTCAGAGTTCATTTGAAATGCTTTTCAATTTTAGGGTCTTATAGCTCAAAATAATTAGTAAATGCATGAGAAATAACAAATGAAGTCAGAAAGGATTGAAAAATGATGATGTGGCTTTGAATGGTGCATTTTGAACACACAAAAAGTCAGGAGTTCAAATAAGGTTTAAAAATGAAATCCCTTTGTAACACACGAGTTTCCGTATGAAATCCTGATACTTTGAAAGAGATTGTCCGTTTTGTACACGAAGTGCATCCAGTTTTTGCCGTAACCCTCTCAACATTCTTGCACATGCTATGTGGATGAAATGATGATATCATGCCAACTTTCAACCTTTTCAGAGTTCATTTGAAATGCTTTTCAATTTTAGGGTCTTATAGCTCACAATAATTAGTAAATGCATGAGAAATAACAAATGAAGTCAGAAAGGATTGAAAAATGATGATGTGGCTTTGAATGGTGCATTTTGAACACACAAAAAGTCAGGAGTTCAAATAAGGTTTAAAAAATGAAATCCCTTTGTAACAGACGAGTTTCCAGATGAAATCCTAATACTTTGAAAGAGATTGTCCGTTTTGTTCACGAAGTGCATCCAGTTTTTGCCGTAACCCTCTCAACTTTCTTGCACATGCTATGTGGATGAAATGATGATATCATGCCAACTTTCAACCTTTTCAGAGTTCATTTGAAATGCTTTTCAATTTTAGGGTCTTATAGCTCAAAATAATTAGTAAATGCATGAGAAATAACAAATGAAGTCAGAAAGGATTGAAAAATGATGATGTGGCTTTGAATGGTGCATTTTGAACACACAAAAAGTCAGGAGTTCAAATAAGGTTTAAAAAATGAAATCCCTTTGTAACAGACGAGTTTCCGGATGAAATCCTGATACTTTGAAGGAGATTGTCCGTTTTGTACACGAAGTGCATCCAGTTTTTGCCGTAACCCTCTCAACTTTCTTGCACATGCTATGTGGATGAAATGATGATATCATGCCAACTTTCAACCTTTCAGAGTTCATTTGAAATGCTTTTCAATTTTAGGGTCTTATAGCTCAAAATAATTAGTAAATGCATGAAAAATAACAAATGAAGTCAGAAAGGATTGAAAAATGATGATGTGGCTTTGAATGGTGCATTTTGAACACACAAAAAGTCAGGAGTTCAAATAAGGTTTAAAAAATGAAATCCCTTTGTAACACACGAGTTTCCGTATGAAATCCTGATACTTTGAAAGAGATTGTCCGTTTTGTACACGAAGTGCATCCTGTTTTTGCCGTAACGGTCTCAACTTTCTTGCACATGCTATGTGGATGAAATGATGATATCATGCCAACTTTCAACCTTTTCAGAGTTCATTTGAAATGCTTTTCAATTTTAGGGTCTTATAGCTCAAAATAATTAGTAAATGCATGAGAAATAACAAATGAAGTCAGAAAGGATTGAAAAATGATGATGTGGCTTTGAATGGTGCATTTTGAACACAAAAAAAGTCAGGAGTTCAAATAAGGTTTAAAAAATGAAATCCCTTTGTAACACACGAGTTTCCGTATGAAATCCTGATACTTTGAAAGAGATTGTCCGTTTTGTACACGAAGTACTTCCTGTTTTTGCCGTAACCGTCTCAACTTTCTTGCACATGCTATGTGGATAAAATGATGATATCATGCCAACTTTCAACCTTTTCAGAGTTCATTTGAAATGCTTTTCAATTTTAGGGTCTTATAGCTCAAAATAATTAGTAAATGCATGAGAAATAACAAATGAAGTAAGAAAGGATTGAAAAATGATGATGTGGCTTTGAATGGTGCATTTTGAAGACACAAAAAGTCAGGAGTTCAAATAAGTTTTAAAAAATGAAATCCCTTTGTAACACACGAGTTTCCGGATGAAATCCTGATACTTTGAAAGAGATTGTCCGTTTTGTACACGAAGTGCATCCTGTTTTTGCCGTAACGGTCTCAACTTTCTTGCAGATGCTATGTGGATGAAATGATGATATCATGCCAACTTTCAACCTTTTCAGAGTTCATTTGAAATGCTTTTCAATTTTAGGGTCTTATAGCTCAAAATAATTAGTAAATGCATGAAAAATAACAAATGAAGTCAGAAAGGATTGAAAAATGATGATGTGGCTTTGAATGGTGCATTTTGAACACACAAAAAGTCAGGAGTTCAAATAAGGTTTAAAAAATGAAATCCCTTTGTAACACACGAGTTTCCGTATGAAATCCTGATACTTTGAAAGAGATTGTCCGTTTTGTACACGAAGTGCATCCTGTTTTTGCCGTAACGGTCTCAACTTTCTTGCACATGCTATGTGGATGAAATGATGATATCATGCCAACTTTCAACCTTTTCAGAGTTCATTTGAAATGCTTTTCAATTTTAGGGTCTTATAGCTCAAAATAATTAGTAAATGCATGAGAAATAACAAATGAAGTCAGAAAGGATTGAAAAATGATGATGTGGCTTTGAATGGTGCATTTTGAACACAAAAAAAGTCAGGAGTTCAAATAAGGTTTAAAAAATGAAATCCCTTTGTAACACACGAGTTTCCGTATGAAATCCTGATACTTTGAAAGAGATTGTCCGTTTTGTACACGAAGTACTTCCTGTTTTTGCCGTAACCGTCTCAACTTTCTTGCACATGCTATGTGGATAAAATGATGATATCATGCCAACTTTCAACCTTTTCAGAGTTCATTTGAAATGCTTTTCAATTTTAGGGTCTTATAGCTCAAAATAATTAGTAAATGCATGAGAAATAACAAATGAAGTAAGAAAGGATTGAAAAATGATGATGTGGCTTTGAATGGTGCATTTTGAAGACACAAAAAGTCAGGAGTTCAAATAAGTTTTAAAAAATGAAATCCCTTTGTAACACACGAGTTTCCGGATGAAATCCTGATACTTTGAAAGAGATTGTCCGTTTTGTACACGAAGTGCATCCTGTTTTTGCCGTAACGGTCTCAACTTTCTTGCAGATGCTATGTGGATGAAATGATGATATCATGCCAACTTTCAACCTTTTCAGAGTTCATTTGAAATGCTTTTCAATTTTAGGGTCTTATAGCTCAAAATAATTAGTAAATGCACGAAAAATAACAAATGAAGTCAGAAAGGATTGAAAAATGATGATGTGGCTTTGAATGGTGCATTTTGAACACACAAAAAGTCAGGAGTTCAAATAAGGTTTAAAAATGAAATCCCTTTGTAACACACGAGTTTCCGTATGAAATCCTGATACTTTGAAAGAGATTGTCCGTTTTGTACACGAAGTGCATCCAGTTTTTGCCGTAACCCTCTCAACTTTCTTGCACATGCTATGTGGATGAAATGATGATATCATGCCAACTTTCAACCTTTTCAGAGTTCATTTGAAATGCTTTTCAATTTTAGGGTCTTATAGCTCAAAATAATTAGTAAATGCATGAGAAATAACAAATGAAGTCAGAAAGGATTGAAAAATGATGATGTGGCTTTGAATGGTTCATTTTGAACACACAAAAAGTCAGGAGTTCAAATAAGGTTTAAAAAATGAAATCCCTTTGTAACAGACGAGTTTCCGGATGAAATCCTGATACTTTGATAGAGATTGTCCGTTTTGTACACGAAGTGCATCCAGTTTTTGCCGTAACCCTCTCAACTTTCTTGCACATGCTATGTGGATGAAATGATGAAATCATGCCAACTTTCAACCTTTTCAGAGTTCATTTGAAATGCTTTTCAATTTTAGGGTCTTATAGCTCAAAATAATTAGTAAATGCACGAAAAATAACAAATGAAGTCAGAAAGGATTGAAAAATGATGATGTGGCTTTGAATGATGCATTTTGAACACACAAAAAGTCAGGAGTTCAAATAAGGTTTAAAAAATGAAATCCCTTTGTAACACACGAGTTTCCGTATGAAATCCTGATACTTTGAAAGAGATTGTCCGTTTTGTACACGAAGTGCATCCAGTTTTTGCCGTAACCCTCTCAACTTTCTTGCACATGCTATGTGGATGAAATGATGATATCATGCCAACTTTCAACCTTTTCAGAGTTCATTTGAAATGCTTTTCAATTTTAGGGTCTTATAGCTCAAAATAATTAGTAAATGCATGAGAAATAACAAATGAAGTCAGAAAGGATTGAAAAATGATGATGTGGCTTTGAATGGTGCATTTTGAACACACAAAAAGTCAGGAGTTCAAATAAGGTTTAAAAATGAAATCCCTTTGTAACACACGAGTTTCCGTATGAAATCCTGATACTTTGAAAGAGATTGTCCGTTTTGTACACGAAGTGCATCCAGTTTTTGCCGTAACCCTCTCAACTTTCTTGCACATGCTATGTGGATGAAATGATGATATCATGCCAACTTTCAACCTTTTCAGAGTTCATTTGAAATGCTTTTCAATTTTAGGGTCTTATAGCTCAAAATAATTAGTAAATGCATGAGAAATAACAAATGAAGTCAGAAAGGATTGAAAAATGATGATGTGGCTTTGAATGGTTCATTTTGAACACACAAAAAGTCAGGAGTTCAAATAAGGTTTAAAAAATGAAATCCCTTTGTAACAGACGAGTTTCCGGATGAAATCCTGATACTTTGATAGAGATTGTCCGTTTTGTACACGAAGTGCATCCAGTTTTTGCCGTAACCCTCTCAACTTTCTTGCACATGCTATGTGGATGAAATGATGAAATCATGCCAACTTTCAACCTTTTCAGAGTTCATTTGAAATGCTTTTCAATTTTAGGGTCTTATAGCTCAAAATAATTAGTAAATGCACGAAAAATAACAAATGAAGTCAGAAAGGATTGAAAAATGATGATGTGGCTTTGAATGATGCATTTTGAACACACAAAAAGTCAGGAGTTCAAATAAGGTTTAAAAAATGAAATCCCTTTGTAACACACGAGTTTCCGTATGAAATCCTGATACTTTGAAAGAGATTGTCCGTTTTGTACACGAAGTGCATCCAGTTTTTGCCGTAACCCTCTCAACTTTCTTGCACATGCTATGTGGATGAAATGATGATATCATGCCAACTTTCAACCTTTTCAGAGTTCATTTGAAATGCTTTTCAATTTTAGGGTCTTATAGCTCAAAATAATTAGTAAATGCATGAGAAATAACAAATGAAGTCAGAAAGGATTGAAAAATGATGATGTGGCTTTGAATGGTGCATTTTGAACACACAAAAAGTCAGGAGTTCAAATAAGGTTTAAAAATGAAATCCCTTTGTAACACACGAGTTTCCGTATGAAATCCTGATACTTTGAAAGAGATTGTCCGTTTTGTACACGAAGTGCATCCAGTTTTTGCCGTAACCCTCTCAACTTTCTTGCACATGCTATGTGGATGAAATGATGATATCATGCCAACTTTCAACCTTTTCAGAGTTCATTTGAAATGCTTTTCAATTTTAGGGTCTTATAGCTCAAAATAATTAGTAAATGCATGAGAAATAACAAATGAAGTCAGAAAGGATTGAAAAATGATGATGTGGCTTTGAATGGTTCATTTTGAACACACAAAAAGTCAGGAGTTCAAATAAGGTTTAAAAAATGAAATCCCTTTGTAACAGACGAGTTTCCGGATGAAATCCTGATACTTTGATAGAGATTGTCCGTTTTGTACACGAAGTGCATCCAGTTTTTGCCGTAACCCTCTCAACTTTCTTGCACATGCTATGTGGATGAAATGATGAAATCATGCCAACTTTCAACCTTTTCAGAGTTCATTTGAAATGCTTTTCAATTTTAGGGTCTTATAGCTCAAAATAATTAGTAAATGCACGAAAAATAACAAATGAAGTCAGAAAGGATTGAAAAATGATGATGTGGCTTTGAATGATGCATTTTGAACACACAAAAAGTCAGGAGTTCAAATAAGGTTTAAAAAATGAAATCCCTTTGTAACACACGAGTTTCCGTATGAAATCCTGATACTTTGAAAGAGATTGTCCGTTTTGTACACGAAGTGCATCCAGTTTTTGCCGTAACCCTCTCAACTTTCTTGCACATGCTATGTGGATGAAATGATGATATCATGCCAACTTTCAACCTTTTCAGAGTTCATTTGAAATGCTTTTCAATTTTAGGGTCTTATAGCTCAAAATAATTAGTAAATGCATGAGAAATAACAAATGAAGTCAGAAAGGATTGAAAAATGATGATGTGGCTTTGAATGGTGCATTTTGAACACACAAAAAGTCAGGAGTTCAAATAAGGTTTAAAAAATGAAATCCCTTTGTAACAGACGAGTTTCCGGATGAAATCCTGATACTTTGATAGAGATTGTCCGTTTTGTACACGAAGTGCATCCAGTTTTTGCCGTAACCCTCTCAACTTTCTTGCACATGCTATGTGGATGAAATGATGATATCATGCCAACTTTCAACCTTTTCATAGTTCATTTGAAATGCTTTTCAATTTTAGGGTCTTATAGCTCAAAATAATTAGTAAATGCATGAAAAATAACAAATGAAGTCACAAAGGATTGAAAAATGATGATGTGGCTTTGAATGGTGCATTTTGAACACACAAAAAGTCAGGAGTTCAAATAAGGTTTAAAAAATGAAATCCCTTTGTAACACACGAGTTTCCGTATGAAATCCTGATACTTTGAAAGAGATTGTCCGTTTTGTACACGAAGTGCATCCAGTTTTTGCCGTAACCCTCTCAACTTTCTTGCACATGCTATGTGGATGAAATGATGATATCATGCCAACTTTCAACCTTTTCAGAGTTCATTTGAAATGCTTTTCAATTTTAGGGTCTTATAGCTCAAAATAATTAGTAAATGCATGAGAAATAACAAATGAAGTCAGAAAGGATTGAAAAATGATGATGTGGCTTTGAATGGTGCATTTTGAACACACAAAAAGTCAGGAGTTCAAATAAGGTTTAAAAAATGAAATCCCTTTGTAACAGACGAGTTTCCTGATGAAATCCTGATACTTTGAAGGAGATTGTCCGTTTTGTACACGAAGTGCATCCAGTTTTTGCCGTAACCCTCTCAACTTTCTTGCACATGCTATGTGGATGAAATGATGATATCATGCCAACTTTCAACCTTTTCAGAGTTCATTTGAAATGCTTTTCAATTTTAGGGTCTTATAGCTCAAAATAATTAGTAAATGCATGAAAAATAACAAATGAAGTCAGAAAGGATTGAAAAATGATGATGTGGCTTTGAATGGTGCATTTTGAACACACAAAAAGTCAGGAGTTCAAATAAGGTTTAAAAAATGAAATCCCTTTGTAACACACGAGTTTCCGTATGAAATCCTGATACTTTGAAAGAGATTGTCCGTTTTGTACACGAAGTGCATCCTGTTTTTGCCGTAACGGTCTCAACTTTCTTGCACATGCTATGTGGATGAAATGATGATATCATGCCAACTTTCAACCTTTTCAGAGTTCATTTGAAATGCTTTTCAATTTTAGGGTCTTATAGCTCAAAATAATTAGTAAATGCATGAGAAATAACAAATGAAGTCAGAAAGGATTGAAAAATGATGATGTGGCTTTGAATGGTGCATTTTGAACACAAAAAAAGTCAGGAGTTCAAATAAGGTTTAAAAAATGAAATCCCTTTGTAACACACGAGTTTCCGTATGAAATCCTGATACTTTGAAAGAGATTGTCCGTTTTGTACACGAAGTACTTCCTGTTTTTGCCGTAACCGTCTCAACTTTCTTGCACATGCTATGTGGATAAAATGATGATATCATGCCAACTTTCAACCTTTTCAGAGTTCATTTGAAATGCTTTTCAATTTTAGGGTCTTATAGCTCAAAATAATTAGTAAATGCATGAGAAATAACAAATGAAGTAAGAAAGGATTGAAAAATGATGATGTGGCTTTGAATGGTGCATTTTGAAGACACAAAAAGTCAGGAGTTCAAATAAGTTTAAAAAAATGAAATCCCTTTGTAACACACGAGTTTCCGGATGAAATCCTGATACTTTGAAAGAGATTGTCCGTTTTGTACACGAAGTGCATCCTGTTTTTGCCGTAACGGTCTCAACTTTCTTGCAGATGCTATGTGGATGAAATGATGATATCATGCCAACTTTCAACCTTTTCAGAGTTCATTTGAAATGCTTTTCAATTTTAGGGTCTTATAGCTCAAAATAATTAGTAAATGCACGAAAAATAACAAATGAAGTCAGAAAGGATTGAAAAATGATGATGTGGCTTTGAATGGTGCATTTTGAACACACAAAAAGTCAGGAGTTCAAATAAGGTTTAAAAATGAAATCCCTTTGTAACACACGAGTTTCCGTATGAAATCCTGATACTTTGAAAGAGATTGTCCGTTTTGTACACGAAGTGCATCCAGTTTTTGCCGTAACCCTCTCAACTTTCTTGCACATGCTATGTGGATGAAATGATGATATCATGCCAACTTTCAACCTTTTCAGAGTTCATTTGAAATGCTTTTCAATTTTAGGGTCTTATAGCTCAAAATAATTAGTAAATGCATGAGAAATAACAAATGAAGTCAGAAAGGATTGAAAAATGATGATGTGGCTTTGAATGGTGCATTTTGAACACACAAAAAGTCAGGAGTTCAAATAAGGTTTAAAAAATGAAATCCCTTTGTAACAGACGAGTTTCCGGATGAAATCCTGATACTTTGATAGAGATTGTCCGTTTTGTACACGAAGTGCATCCAGTTTTTGCCGTAACCCTCTCAACTTTCTTGCACATGCTATGTGGATGAAATGATGAAATCATGCCAACTTTCAACCTTTTCAGAGTTCATTTGAAATGCTTTTCAATTTTAGGGTCTTATAGCTCAAAATAATTAGTAAATGCACGAAAAATAACAAATGAAGTCAGAAAGGATTGAAAAATGATGATGTGGCTTTGAATGATGCATTTTGAACACACAAAAAGTCAGGAGTTCAAATAAGGTTTAAAAAATGAAATCCCTTTGTAACACACGAGTTTCCGTATGAAATCCTGATACTTTGAAAGAGATTGTCCGTTTTGTACACGAAGTGCATCCTGTTTTTGCCGTAACCCTCTCAACTTTCTTGCACATGCTATGTGGATGAAATGATGATATCATGCCAACTTTCAACCTTTTCAGAGTTCATTTGAAATGCTTTTCAATTTTAGGGTCTTATAGCTCAAAATAATTAGTAAATGCATGAGAAATAACAAATGAAGTCAGAAAGGATTGAAAAATGATGATGTGGCTTTGAATGGTGCATTTTGAACACACAAAAAGTCAGGAGTTCAAATAAGGTTTAAAAAATGAAATCCCTTTGTAACAGACGAGTTTCCGGATGAAATCCTGATACTTTGAAGGAGATTGTCCGTTTTGTACACGAAGTGCATCCAGTTTTTGCCGTAACCCTCTCAACTTTCTTGCACATGCTATGTGGATGAAATGATGATATCATGCCAACTTTCAACCTTTTCAGAGTTCATTTGAAATGCTTTTCAATTTTAGGGTCTTATAGCTCAAAATAATTAGTAAATGCATGAAAAATAACAAATGAAGTCAGAAAGGATTGAAAAATGATGATGTGGCTTTGAATGGTGCATTTTGAACACACAAAAAGTCAGGAGTTCAAATAAGGTTTAAAAAATGAAATCCCTTTGTAACACACGAGTTTCCGTATGAAATCCTGATACTTTGAAAGAGATTGTCCGTTTTGTACACGAAGTGCATCCTGTTTTTGCCGTAACGGTCTCAACTTTCTTGCACATGCTATGTGGATGAAATGATGATATCATGCCAACTTTCAACCTTTTCAGAGTTCATTTGAAATGCTTTTCAATTTTAGGGTCTTATAGCTCAAAATAATTAGTAAATGCATGAGAAATAACAAATGAAGTCAGAAAGGATTGAAAAATGATGATGTGGCTTTGAATGGTGCATTTTGAACACAAAAAAAGTCAGGAGTTCAAATAAGGTTTAAAAAATGAAATCCCTTTGTAACACACGAGTTTCCGTATGAAATCCTGATACTTTGAAAGAGATTGTCCGTTTTGTACACGAAGTACTTCCTGTTTTTGCCGTAACCGTCTCAACTTTCTTGCACATGCTATGTGGATAAAATGATGATATCATGCCAACTTTCAACCTTTTCAGAGTTCATTTGAAATGCTTTTCAATTTTAGGGTCTTATAGCTCAAAATAATTAGTAAATGCATGAGAAATAACAAATGAAGTAAGAAAGGATTGAAAAATGATGATGTGGCTTTGAATGGTGCATTTTGAAGACACAAAAAGTCAGGAGTTCAAATAAGTTTAAAAAAATGAAATCCCTTTGTAACACACGAGTTTCCGGATGAAATCCTGATACTTTGAAAGAGATTGTCCGTTTTGTACACGAAGTGCATCCTGTTTTTGCCGTAACGGTCTCAACTTTCTTGCAGATGCTATGTGGATGAAATGATGATATCATGCCAACTTTCAACCTTTTCAGAGTTCATTTGAAATGCTTTTCAATTTTAGGGTCTTATAGCTCAAAATAATTAGTAAATGCACGAAAAATAACAAATGAAGTCAGAAAGGATTGAAAAATGATGATGTGGCTTTGAATGGTGCATTTTGAACACACAAAAAGTCAGGAGTTCAAATAAGGTTTAAAAATGAAATCCCTTTGTAACACACGAGTTTCCGTATGAAATCCTGATACTTTGAAAGAGATTGTCCGTTTTGTACACGAAGTGCATCCAGTTTTTGCCGTAACCCTCTCAACTTTCTTGCACATGCTATGTGGATGAAATGATGATATCATGCCAACTTTCAACCTTTTCAGAGTTCATTTGAAATGCTTTTCAATTTTAGGGTCTTATAGCTCAAAATAATTAGTAAATGCATGAGAAATAACAAATGAAGTCAGAAAGGATTGAAAAATGATGATGTGGCTTTGAATGGTGCATTTTGAACACACAAAAAGTCAGGAGTTCAAATAAGGTTTAAAAAATGAAATCCCTTTGTAACAGACGAGTTTCCGGATGAAATCCTGATACTTTGATAGAGATTGTCCGTTTTGTAGACGAAGTGCATCCAGTTTTTGCCGTAACCCTCTCAACTTTCTTGCACATGCTATGTGGATGAAATGATGAAATCATGCCAACTTTCAACCTTTTCAGAGTTCATTTGAAATGCTTTTCAATTTTAGGGTCTTATAGCTCAAAATAATTAGTAAATGCACGAAAAATAACAAATGAAGTCAGAAAGGATTGAAAAATGATGATGTGGCTTTGAATGATGCATTTTGAACACACAAAAAGTCAGGAGTTCAAATAAGGTTTAAAAAATGAAATCCCTTTGTAACACACGAGTTTCCGTATGAAATCCTGATACTTTGAAAGAGATTGTCCGTTTTGTACACGAAGTGCATCCTGTTTTTGCCGTAACCCTCTCAACTTTCTTGCACATGCTATGTGGATGAAATGATGATATCATGCCAACTTTCAACCTTTTCAGAGTTCATTTGAAATGCTTTTCAATTTTAGGGTCTTATAGCTCAAAATAATTAGTAAATGCATGAGAAATAACAAATGAAGTCAGAAAGGATTGAAAAATGATGATGTGGCTTTGAATGGTGCATTTTGAACACACAAAAAGTCAGGAGTTCAAATAAGGTTTAAAAAATGAAATCCCTTTGTAACACACGAGTTTCCGTATGAAATCCTGATACTTTGAAAGAGATTGTCCGTTTTGTACACGAAGTGCATCCTGTTTTTGCCGTAACGGTCTCAACTTTCTTGCACATGCTATGTGGATGAAATGATGATATCATGCCAACTTTCAACCTTTTCAGAGTTCATTTGAAATGCTTTTCAATTTTAGGGTCTTATAGCTCAAAATAATTAGTAAATGCATGAAAAATAACAAATGAAGTCAGAAAGGATTGACAAATGATGATGTGGCTTTGAATGGTGCATTTTGAACACACAAAAAGTCAGGAGTTCAAATAAGGTTTAAAAAATGAAATCCCTTTGTAACACACGAGTTTCCGTATAAAATCCTGATACTTTGAAAGAGATTGTCCGTTTTGTACACGAAGTGCATCCAGTTTTTGCCGTAACCCTCTCAACTTTCTTGCACATGCTATGTGGATGAAATGATGATATCATGCCAACTTTCAACCTTTTCAGAGTTCATTTGAAATGCTTTTCAATTTTAGGGTCTTATAGCTCAAAATAATTACTAAATGCATGAGAAATAACAAATGAAGTCAGAAAGGATTGAAAAATGATGATGTGGCTTTGAATGGTGCATTTTGAACACACAAAAAGTCAGGAGTTCAAATAAGGTTTAAAAAATGAAATCCCTTTGTAACAGACGAGTTTCCGGATGAAATCCTGATACTTTGAAAGAGATTGTCCGTTTTGTTCACGAAGTGCATCCAGTTTTTGCCGTAACCCTCTCAACTTTCTTGCACATGCTATGTGGATGAAATGATGATATCATGCCAACTTTCAACCTTTTCAGAGTTCATTTGAAATGCTTTTCAATTTTAGGGTCTTATAGCTCAAAATAATTAGTAAATGCATGAGAAATAACAAATGAAGTCAGAAAGGATTGAAAAATGATGATGTGGCTTTGAATGGTGCATTTTGAACACACAAAAAGTCAGGAGTTCAAATAAGGTTTAAAAAATGAAATCCCTTTGTAACAGACGAGTTTCCGGATGAAATCCTGATACTTTGAAGGAGATTGTCCGTTTTGTACACGAAGTGCATCCAGTTTTTGCCGTAACCCTCTCAACTTTCTTGCACATGCTATGTGGATGAAATGATGATATCATGCCAACTTTCAACCTTTTCAGAGTTCATTTGAAATGCTTTTCAATTTTAGGGTCTTATAGCTCAAAATAATTAGTAAATGCATGAAAAATAACAAATGAAGTCAGAAAGGATTGAAAAATGATGATGTGGCTTTGAATGGTGCATTTTGAACACACAAAAAGTCAGGAGTTCAAATAAGGTTAAAAAAATGAAATCCCTTTGTAACACACGAGTTTCCGTATGAAATCCTGATACTTTGAAAGAGATTGTCCGTTTTGTACACGAAGTGCATCCAGTTTTTGCCGTAACCCTCTCAACTTTCTTGCACATGCTATGTGGATGAAATGATGATATCATGCCAACTTTCAACCTTTTCAGAGTTCATTTGAAATGCTTTTCAATTTTAGGGTCTTATAGCTCAAAATAATTACTAAATGCATGACAAATAACAAATGAAGTCAGAAAGGATTGAAAAATGATGATGTGGCTTTGAATGGTGCATTTTGAACACACAAAAAGTCAGGAGTTCAAATAAGGTTTAAAAAATGAAATCCCTTTGTAACAGACGAGTTTCCGGATGAAATCCTGATACTTTGAAAGAGATTGTCCGTTTTGTTCACGAAGTGCATCCAGTTTTTTGCCGTAACCCTCTCAACTTTCTTGCACATGCTATGTGGATGAAATGATGATATCATGCCAACTTTCAACCTTTTCAGAGTTCATTTGAAATGCTTTTCAATTTAGGGTCTTATAGCTCAAAATAATTAGTAAATGCATGAGAAATAACAAATGAAGTCAGAAAGGATTGAAAAATGATGATGTGGCTTTGAATGGTGCATTTTGAAGACACAAAAAGTCAGGAGTTCAAATAAGTTTTAAAAAATGAAATCCCTTTGTAACACACGAGTTTCCGTATGAAATCCTGATACTTTGAAAGAGATTGTCCGTTTTGTACACGAAGTGCATCAGTTTTTGCCGTAACCCTCTCAACTTTCTTGCACATGCTATGTGGATGAAATGATGATATCATGCCAACTTTCAACCTTTTCAGAGTTCATTTGAAATGCTTTTCAATTTTAGGGTCTTATAGCTCAAAATAATTAGTAAATGCATGAGAAATAACAAATGAAGTCAGAAAGGATTGAAAAATGATGATGTGGCTTTGAATGGTGCATTTTGAAGACACAAAAAGTCAGGAGTTCAAATAAGTTTTAAAAAATGAAATCCCTTTGTAACACGAGTTTCCGTATGAAATCCTGATACTTTGAAAGAGATTGTCCGTTTTGTACACGAAGTGCATCCAGTTTTTGCCGTAACCCTCTCAACTTTCTTGCACATGCTATGTGGATGAAATGATGATATCATGCCAACTTTCAACCTTTTCAGAGTTCATTTGAAATGCTTTTCAATTTTAGGGTCTTATAGCTCAAAATAATTAGTAAATGCATGAGAAATAACAAATGAAGTCAGAAAGGATTGAAAAATGATGATGTGGATTTGAATGGTGCATTTTGAACACACAAAAAGTCAGGAGTTCAAATAAGGTTTAAAAAATGAAATCCCTTTGTAACAGACGAGTTTCCGGATGAAATCCTGATACTTTGATAGAGATTGTCCGTTTTGTACACGAAGTGCATCCAGTTTTTTGCCGTAACCCTCTCAACTTTCTTGCACATGCTATGTGGATGAAATGATGAAATCATGCCAACTTTCAACCTTTTCAGAGTTCATTGGAAATGCTTTTCAATTTTAGGGTCTTACAGCTCAAAATAATTAGTAAATGCACGAAAAATAACAAATGAAGTCAGAAAGGATTGAAAAATGATGATGTGGCTTTGAATGATGCATTTTGAACACACAAAAAGTCAGGAGTTCAAATAAGGTTTAAAAAATGAAATCCCTTTGTAACACACGAGTTTCCGTATGAAATCCTGATACTTTGAAAGAGATTGTCCGTTTTGTACACGAAGTGCATCCAGTTTTTGCCGTAACCCTCTCAACTTTCTTGCACATGCTATGTGGATGAAATGATGATATCATGCCAACTTTCAACCTTTTCAGAGTTCATTTGAAATGCTTTTCAATTTTAGGGTCTTATAGCTCAAAATAATTAGTAAATGCATGAGAAATAACAAATGAAGTCAGAAAGGATTGAAAAAATGATGATGTGGCTTTGAATGGTGCATTTTGAACACACAAAAAGTCAGGAGTTCAAATAAGGTTTAAAAAATGAAATCCCTTTGTAACAGACGAGTTTCCGGATGAAATCCTGATACTTTGATAGAGATTGTCCGTTTTGTACACGAAGTGCATCCAGTTTTTTGCCGTAACCCTCTCAACTTTCTTTGCACATGCTATGTGGATGAAATGATGATATCATGCCAACTTTCAACCTTTTCAGAGTTCATTTGAAATGCTTTTCAATTTTAGGGTCTTATAGCTCAAAATAATTAGTAAATGCATGAAAAATAACAAATGAAGTCACAAAGGATTGAAAAATGATGATGTGGCTTTGAATGGTGCATTTTGAACACACAAAAAGTCAGGAGTTCAAATAAGGTTTAAAAAATGAAATCCCTTTGTAACACACGAGTTTCCGTATGAAATCCTGATACTTTGAAAGAGATTGTCCGTTTTTGTACACGAAGTGCATCCAGTTTTTGCCGTAACCCTCTCAACTTTCTTGCACATGCTATGTGGATGAAATGATGATATCATGCCAACTTTCAACCTTTTCAGAGTTCATTTGAAATGCTTTTCAATTTTAGGGTCTTATAGCTCAAAATAATTAGCAAATGCATGAGAAATAACAAATGAAGTCAGAAAGGATTGAAAAATGATGATGTGGCTTTGAATGATGCATTTTGAACACACAAAAGTCAGGAGTTCAAATAAGGTTTAAAAATTGAAATCCCTTTGTAACACACGAGTTTCCGTATGAAATCCTGATACTTTGAAAGAGATTGTCCGTTTTGTACACGAAGTGCATCCAGTTTTTGCCGTAACCCTCTCAACTTTCTTGCACATGCTATGTGGATGAAATGATGATATCATGCCAACTTTCAACCTTTTCAGAGTTCATTTGAAATGCTTTTCAATTTTAGGGTCTTATAGCTCAAAATAATTAGTAAATGCATGAGAAATAACAAATGAAGTCAGAAAGGATTGAAAAATGATGATGTGGCTTTGAATGGTGCATTTTGAAGACACAAAAAGTCAGGAGTTCAAATAAGTTTTTAAAAAATGAAATCCCTTTGTAACACACGAGTTTCCGTATGAAATCCTGATACTTTGAAAGAGATTGTCCGTTTTGTACACGAAGTGTATCCAGTTTTTGCCGTAACCCTCTCAACTTTCTTGCACATGCTATGTGGATGAAATGATGATATCATGCCAACTTTCAACCTTTTCAGAGTTCATTTGAAATGCTTTTCAATTTTAGGGTCTTATAGCTCAAAATAATTAGTAAATGCATGAGAAATAACAAATGAAGTCAGAAAGGATTGAAAAATGATGATGTGGCTTTGAATGGTTGCATTTTGAACACACAAAAAGTCAGGAGTTCAAATAAGGTTTAAAAAATGAAATCCCTTTGTAACAGACGAGTTTCCGGATGAAATCCTGATACTTTGATAGAGATTGTCCGTTTTGTACACGAAGTGCATCCAGTTTTTGCCGTAACCCTCTCAACTTTCTTGCACATGCTATGTGGATGAAATGATGAAATCATGCCAACTTTCAACCTTTTTCAGAGTTCATTTGAAATGCTTTTCAATTTTAGGGTCTTACAGCTCAAAATAATTAGTAAATGCACGAAAAATAACAAATGAAGTCAGAAAGGATTGAAAAATGATGATGTGGCTTTGAATGATGCATTTTTGAACACACAAAAAGTCAGGAGTTCAAATAAGGTTTAAAAAATGAAATCCCTTTGTAACACACGAGTTTCCGTATGAAATCCTGATACTTTGAAAGAGATTGTCCGTTTTGTACACGAAGTGCATCCAGTTTTTGCCGTAACCCTCTCAACTTTCTTGCACATGCTATGTGGATGAAATGATGATATCATGCCAACTTTCAACCTTTTCAGAGTTCATTTGAAATGCTTTTCAATTTTAGGGTCTTATAGCTCAAAATAATTAGTAAATGCATGAGAAATAACAAATGAAGTCAGAAAGGATTGAAAAATGATGATGTGGCTTTGAATGGTGCATTTTGAACACACAAAAAGTCAGGAGTTCAAATAAGGTTTAAAAAATGAAATCCCTTTGTAACAGACGAGTTTCCGGATGAAATCCTGATACTTTGATAGAGATTGTCCGTTTTGTACACGAAGTGCATCCAGTTTTTGCCGTAACCCTCTCAACTTTCTTGCACATGCTATGTGGATGAAATGATGAAATCATGCCAACTTTCAACCTTTTCAGTGTTCATTGGAAATGCTTTTCAATTTTAGGGTCTTACAGCTCAAAATAATTAGTAAATGCACGAAAAATAACAAATGAAGTCAGAAAGGATTGAAAAAATGATGATGTGGCTTTGAATGATGCATTTTGAACACACAAAAAGTCAGGAGTTCAAATAAGGTTTAAAAAATGAAATCCCTTTGTAACACACGAGTTTCCGTATGAAATCCTGATACTTTGAAAGAGATTGTCCGTTTTGTACACGAAGTGCATCCAGTTTTTGCCGTAACCCTCTCAACTTTCTTGCACATGCTATGTGGATGAAATGATGATATCATGCCAACTTTCAACCTTTTCAGAGTTCATTTGAAATGCTTTTCAATTTTAGGGTCTTACAGGCTCAAAAATAATTAGTAAATGCATGAGAAATAACAAATGAAGTCAGAAAGGATTGAAAAATGATGATGTGGCTTTGAATGGTGCATTTTGAACACACAAAAAGTCAGGAGTTCAAATAAGGTTTAAAAAATGAAATCCCTTTGTAACAGACGAGTTTCCGGATGAAATCCTGATACTTTGATAGAGATTGTCCGTTTTGTACACGAAGTGCATCCAGTTTTTGCCGTAACCCTCTCAACTTTCTTGCACATGCTATGTGGATGAAATGATGATATCATGCCAACTTTCAACCTTTTCAGAGTTCATTTGAAATGCTTTTCAATTTTAGGGTCTTATAGCTCAAAATAATTAGTAAATGCATGAAAAATAACAAATGAAGTCACAAAGGATTGAAAAATGATGATGTGGCTTTGAATGGTGCATTTTGAACACACAAAAAGTCAGGAGTTCAAATAAGGTTTAAAAAATGAAATCCCTTTGTAACACACGAGTTTCCGTATGAAATCCTGATACTTTGAAAGAGATTGTCCGTTTTGTACACGAAGTGCATCCAGTTTTTGCCGTAACCCTCTCAACTTTCTTGCACATGCTATGTGGATGAAATGATGATATCATGCCAACTTTCAACCTTTTCAGAGTTCATTTGAAATGCTTTTCAATTTTAGGGTCTTATAGCTCAAAATAATTAGCAAATGCATGAGAAATAACAAATGAAGTCAGAAAGGATTGAAAAATGATGATGTGGCTTTGAATGGTGCATTTTGAACACACAAAAAGTCAGGAGTTCAATTAAGGTTTAAAAATTGAAATCCCTTTGTAACACACGAGTTTCCGTATGAAATCCTGATACTTTGAAAGAGATTGTCCGTTTTGTACACGAAGTGCATCCAGTTTTTGCCGTAACCCTCTCAACTTTCTTGCACATGCTATGTGGATGAAATGATGATATCATGCCAACTTTCAACCTTTTCAGAGTTCATTTGAAATGCTTTTCAATTTTAGGGTCTTATAGCTCAAAATAATTAGTAAATGCATGAGAAATAACAAATGAAGTCAGAAAAGGATTGAAAAATGATGATGTGGCTTTGAATGGTGCATTTTGAAGACACAAAAAGTCAGGAGTTCAAATAAGTTTTTAAAAAATGAAATCCCTTTGTAACACACGAGTTTCCGTATGAAATCCTGATACTTTGAAAGAGATTGTCCGTTTTGTACACGAAGTGTATCCAGTTTTTTGCCGTAACCCTCTCAACTTTCTTGCACATGCTATGTGGATGAAATGATGATATCATGCCAACTTTCAACCTTTTCAGAGTTCATTTGAAATGCTTTTCAATTTTAGGGTCTTATAGCTCAAAATAATTAGTAAATGCATGAGAAATAACAAATGAAGTCAGAAAGGATTGAAAAATGATGATGTGGCTTTGAATGGTGCATTTTGAACACACAAAAAGTCAGGAGTTCAAATAAGGTTTAAAAAATGAAATCCCTTTGTAACAGACGAGTTTCCGGATGAAATCCTGATACTTTGATAGAGATTGTCCGTTTTTGTACACGAAGTGCATCCAGTTTTTTGCCGTAACCCGTCTCAACTTTCTTGCACATGCTATGTGGATGAAATGATGAAATCATGCCAACTTTCAACCTTTTCAGAGTTCATTTGAAATGCTTTTCAATTTTAGGGTCTTACAGCTCAAAATAATTAGTAAATGCACGAAAAATAACAAATGAAGTCAGAAAGGATTGAAAAATGATGATGTGGCTTTGAATGATGCATTTTGAACACACAAAAAGTCAGGAGTTCAAATAAGGTTTAAAAAATGAAATCCCTTTGTAACACACGAGTTTCCGTATGAAATCCTGATACTTTGAAAGAGATTGTCCGTTTTGTACACGAAGTGCATCCAGTTTTTGCCGTAACCCTCTCAACTTTCTTGCACATGCTATGTGGATGAAATGATGATATCATGCCAACTTTCAACCTTTTCAGAGTTCATTTGAAATGCTTTTCAATTTTAGGGTCTTATAGCTCAAAATAATTAGTAAATGCATGAGAAATAACAAATGAAGTCAGAAAGGATTGAAAAATGATGATGTGGCTTTGAATGGTGCATTTTGAACACACAAAAAGTCAGGAGTTCAAATAAGGTTTAAAAAATGAAATCCCTTTGTAACAGACGAGTTTCCGGATGAAATCCTGATACTTTGATAGAGATTGTCCGTTTTGTACACGAAGTGCATCCAGTTTTTGCCGTAACCCTCTCAACTTTCTTGCACATGCTATGTGGATGAAATGATGATATCATGCCAACTTTCAACCTTTTCAGAGTTCATTTGAAATGCTTTTCAATTTTAGGGTCTTATAGCTCAAAATAATTAGTAAATGCATGAAAAATAACAAATGAAGTCTCAAAGGATTGAAAAATGATGATGTGGCTTTGAATGGTGCATTTTGAACACACAAAAAGTCAGGAGTTCAAATAAGGTTTAAAAAATGAAATCCCTTTGTAACACACGAGTTTCCGTATGAAATCCTGATACTTTGAAAGAGATTGTCCGTTTTGTACACGAAGTGCATCCAGTTTTTTGCCGTAACCCTCTCAACTTTCTTGCACATGCTATGTGGATGAAATGATGATATCATGCCAACTTTCAACCTTTTCAGAGTTCATTTGAAATGCTTTTTCAATTTTAGGGTCTTATAGCTCAAAATAATTAGTAAATGCATGAGAAATAACAAATGAAGTCAGAAAGGATTGAAAAATGATGATGTGGCTTTGAATGGTGCATTTTGAACACACAAAAAGTCAGGAGTTCAAATAAGGTTTAAAAATTGAAATCCCTTTGTAACACACGAGTTTCCGTATGAAATCCTGATACTTTGAAAGAGATTGTCCGTTTTCGTACACGAAGTGCATCCAGTTTTTGCCGTAACCCTCTCAACTTTCTTGCACATGCTATGTGGATGAAATGATGATATCATGCCAACTTTCAACCTTTTCAGAGTTCATTTGAAATGCTTTTCAATTTTAGGGTCTTATAGCTCAAAATAATTAGTAAATGCATGAGAAATAACAAATGAAGTCAGAAAGGATTGAAAAATGATGATGTGGCTTTGAATGGTGCATTTTTGAACACACAAAAAGTCAGGAGTTCAAATAAGGTTTAAAAAATGAAATCCCTTTGTAACACACGAGTTTCCGTATGAAATCCTGATACTTTGAAAGAGATTGTCCGTTTTGTACACGAAGTGCATCCAGTTTTTGCCGTAACCCTCTCAACTTTCTTGCACATGCTATGTGGATGAAATGATGATATCATGCCAACTTTCAACCTTTTCAGAGTTCATTTGAAATGCTTTTCAATTTTAGGGGTCTTATAGCTCAAAATAATTAGTAAATGCATGAAAAATAACAAATGAAGTAAGAAAGGATTGAAAAATGATGATGTGGCTTTGAATGGTGCATTTTGAACACACAAAAAGTCAGGAGTTCAAATAAGGTTTAAAAAAATGAAATCCCTTTGTAACACACGAGTTTCCGTATGAAATCCTGATACTTTGAAAGAGATTGTCCGTTTTGTACACGAAGTGCATCCAGTTTTTGCCGTAACCGTCTCAACTTTCTTGCACATGCTATGTGGATGAAATGATGATATCATGCCAACTTTCAACCTTTTCAGAGTTCATTTGAAATGCTTTTCAATTTTAGGGTCTTATAGCTCAAAATAATTAGTAAATGCATGAAAAATAACAAATGAAGTCAGAAAGGATTGACAAATGATGATGTGGCTTTGAATGGTGCATTTTGAACACACAAAAGTCAGGAGTTCAAATAAGGTTTAAAAAATGAAATCCCTTTGTAACACACGAGTTTCCGTATGAAATCCTGATACTTTGAAAGAGATTGTCCGTTTTGTACACGAAGTGCATCCAGTTTTTGCCGTAACCCTCTCAACTTTCTTGCACATGCTATGTGGATGAAATGATGATATCATGCCAACTTTCAACCTTTTCAGAGTTCATTTGAAATGCTTTTCAATTTTAGGGTCTTATAGCTCAAAATAATTACTAAATGCATGAGAAATAACAAATGAAGTCAGAAAGGATTGAAAAATGATGATGTGCCTATGAATGGTGCATTTTGAACACACAAAAAAGTCAGGAGTTCAAATAAGGTTTAAAAAATGAAATCCCTTTGTAACAGACGAGTTTCCGGATGAAATCCTGACACTTTGAAAGAGATTGTCCGTTTTGTTCACGAAGTGCATCCAGTTTTTGCCGTAACCCTCTCAACTTTCTTGCACATGCTATGTGGATGAAATGATGATATCATGCCAACTTTCAACCTTTTCAGAGTTCATTTGAAATGCTTTTCAATTTTAGGGTCTTATAGCTCAAAATAATTAGTAAATGCATGAGAAATAACAAATGAAGTCAGAAAGGATTGAAAAATGATGATGTGGCTTTGAATGGTGCATTTTGAACACACAAAAAGTTAGGAGTTCAAATAAGGTTTAAAAAATGAAATCCCTTTGTAACAGACGAGTTTCCGGATGAAATCCTGATACTTTGAAAGAGATTGTCCGTTTTGTACACGAAGTGCATCCAGTTTTTGCCGTAACCCTCTCAACTTTCTTGCACATGCTATGTGGATGAAATGATGATATCATGCCAACTTTCAACCTTTTCAGAGTTCATTTGAAATGCTTTTCAATTTTAGGGTCTTATAGCTCAAAATAATTAGTAAATGCATGAAAAATAACAAATGAAGTCAGAAAGGATTGAAAAATGATGATGTGGCTTTGAATGGTGCATTTTGAACACACAAAAAGTCAGGAGTTCAAATAAGGTTTAAAAATGAAATCCCTTTGTAACACACGAGTTTCCGTATGAAATCCTGATACTTTGAAAGGGATTGTCCGTTTTGTACACGAAGTGCATCCAGTTTTTGCCGTAACGGTCTCAACTTTCTTGCACATGCTATGTGGATGAAATGATGACATCATGCCAACTTTCAACCTTTTCAGAGTTCATTTGAAATGCTTTTCAATTTTAGGGTCTTATAGCTCAAAATAATTAGTAAATGCATGAGAAATAACAAATGAAGTCAGAAAGGATTGAAAAATGATGATGTGGCTTTGAATGGTGCATTTTGAACACACAAAAAGTCAGGAGTTCAAATAAGGTTTAAAAAATAAAATCCCTTTGTAACACACGAGTTTCCGTATGAAATCCTGATACTTTGAAAGAGATTGTCCGTTTTGTACACGAAGTGCATCCTGTTTTTGCCGTAACCGTCTCAACTTTCTTGCACATGCTATGTGGATAAAATGATGATATCATGCCAACTTTCAACCTTTTCAGAGTTCATTTGAAATGCTTTTCAATTTTAGGGTCTTATAGCTCAAAATAATTAGTAAATGCATGAGAAGTAACAAATGAAGTCAGAAAGGATTGAAAAATGATGATGTGGCTTTGAATGGTGCATTTTGAAGACACAAAAAGTCAGGAGTTCAAATAAGTTTTTAAAAAATGAAATCCCTTTGTAACACACGAGTTTCCGTATGAAATCCTGATACTTTGAAAGAGATTGTCCGTTTTGTACACGAAGTGCATCCAGTTTTTGCCGTAACCCTCTCAACTTTCTTGCACATGCTATGTGGATGAAATGATGATATCATGCCAACTTTCAACCTTTTCAGAGTTCATTTGAAATGCTTTTCAATTTTAGGGTCTTATAGCTCAAAATAATTAGTAAATGCATGAGAAATAACAAATGAAGTCAGAAAGGATTGAAAAATGATGATGTGATGTGGCTTTGAATGGTGCATTTTGAACACACAAAAAGTCAGGAGTTCAAATAAGGTTTAAAAAATGAAATCCCTTTGTAACAGACGAGTTTCCGGATGAAATCCTGATACTTTGATAGAGATTGTCCGTTTTGTACACGAAGTGCATCCAGTTTTTGCCGTAACCCTCTCAACTTTCTTGCACATCCTATGTGGATGAAATGATGATATCATGCCAACTTTCAACCTTTTCAGAGTTCATTTGAAATGCTTTTCAATTTTAGGGTCTTATAGCTCAAAATAATTAGTAAATGCATGAAAAATAACAAATGAAGTCAGAAAGGATTGAAAAATGATGATGTGGCTTTGAATGGTGCATTTTGAACACACAAAAAGTCAGGAGTTCAAATAAGGTTTAAAAAATGAAATCCCTTTGTAACACACGAGTTTCCGTATGAAATCCTAATACTTTGAAAGAGATTGTCCGTTTTGTACACGAAGTGCATCCAGTTTTTGCCGTAACCCTGTCAACTTTCTTGCACATGCTATGTGGATGAAATGATGATATCATGCCAACTGTCAACCTTTTCAGAGTTCATTTGAAATGCTTTTCAATTTTAAGGTCTTATAGCTCAAAATAATTAGTAAATGCATGAGAAATAACAGATGAAGTCAGAAAGGATTGAAAAATGATGATGTGGCTTTGAATGGTGCATTTTGAACACACAAAAAGTCAGGAGTTCAAATAAGTTTTAAAAAAATGAAATCCCTTTGTAACAGACGAGTTTCCGTATGAAATCCTGATATTTTGATAGAGATTGTCCGTTTTGTACACGAAGTGCATCCAGTTTTTGCCGTAACCCTCTCAACTTTCTTGCACATGCTATGTGGATGAAATGATGATATCATGCCAACTTTCAACCTTTTCAGAGTTCATTTGAAATGCTTTTCAATTTTAGGGTCTTATAGCTCAAAATAATTAGTAAATGCATGAAAAATAACAAATGAAGTCAGAAAGGATTGAAAAATGATGATGTGGCTTTGAATGGTGCATTTTGAACACACAAAAAGTCAGGAGTTCAAATAAGGTTTAAAAAATGAAATACCTTTGTAAGAGACGAGTTTCCGAATGAAATCCTGATACTTTGAAAGAGATTGTCCGTTTTGTACACGAAGTGCATCCAGTTTTTGCCGTAACCCTCTCAACTTTCTTGAACATGCTATGTGGATGAAATGATGATATCATGCCAACTTTGAACCTTTTTAGAGTTCATTTGAAATGCTTTTCAATTTTAGGGTCTTATAGCTCAAAATAATTAGTAAATGCATGAAAAATAACAAATGAAGTCAGAAAGGATTGACAAATGATGATGTGGCTTTGAATGGTGCATTTTGAACACACAAAAAGTCAGGAGTTCAAATAATGTTTGAAAAATGAAATCCCTTTGTAACACATGAGTTTCTGTATGAAATCCTGATACTTTGAAAGAGATTGTCCGTTTTGTACACGAAGTGCATCCAGTTTTTGCCGTAACCCTCTCAACTTTCTTGCACATGCTATGTGGATGAAATGATGATATCATGCCAACTTTCAACCTTTTCAGAGTTCATTTGAAATGCTTTTCAATTTTAGGGTCTTATAGCTCAAAATAATTAGTAAATGCATGAGAAATAACAAATGAAGTCAGAAAGGATTGAAAAATGATGATGTGGCTTTGAATGGTGCATTTTGAACACACAAAAAGTCAGGAGTTCAAATAAGGTTTAAAAAATGAAATCCCTTTGTAACAGACGAGTTTCCGGATGAAATCCTGATACTTTGATAGAGATTGTCCGTTTTGTACACGAAGTGCATCCAGTTTTTGCCGTAACCCTCTCAACTTTCTTGCACATCCTATGTGGATGAAATGATGATATCATGCCAACTTTCAACCTTTTCAGAGTTCATTTGAAATGCTTTTCAATTTTAGGGTCTTATAGCTCAAAATAATTAGTAAATGCATGAAAAATAACAAATGAAGTCAGAAAGGATTGAAAAATGATGATGTGGCTTTGAATGGTGCATTTTGAACACACAAAAAGTCAGGAGTTCAAATAAGGTTTAAAAATGAAATCCCTTTGTAACACACGAGTTTCCGTATGAAATCCTGATACTTTGAAAGAGATTGTCCGTTTTGTACACGAAGTGCATCCAGTTTTTGCCGTAACCCTCTCAACTTTCTTGCACATGCTATGTGGATGAAATGATGATATCATGCCAACTTTCAACCTTTTCAGAGTTCATTTGAAATGCTTTTCAATTTTAGGGTCTTATAGCTCAAAATAATTAGTAAATGCATGAGAAATAACAAATGAAGTCAGAAAGGATTGAAAAATGATGATGTGGCTTTGAATGGTGCATTTTGAACACACAAAAAGTCAGGAGTTCAAATAAGTTTTAAAAAATGAAATCCCTTTGTAACAGACGAGTTTCCGTATGAAATCCTGATACTTTGAAAGAGATTGTCCGTTTCGTACACGAAGTGCATCCAGTTTTTTGCCGTAACCCTCTCAACTTTCTTGCACATGCTATGTGGATGAAATGATGATATCATGCCAACTTTCAACCTTTTCAGAGTTCATTTGAAATGCTTTTCAATTTTAGGGTCTTATAGCTCAAAATAATTAGTAAATGCATGAGAAATAACAAATGAAGTCAGAAAGGATTGAAAAATGATGATGTGGCTTTGAATGGTGCATTTTGAACACACAAAAAGTCAGGAGTTCAAATAAGGTTTAAAAAATGAAATCCCTTTGTAACAGACGAGTTTCCGGATGAAATCCTGATACTTTGATAGAGATTGTCCGTTTTGTACACGAAGTGCATCCAGTTTTTGCCGTAACCCTCTCAACTTTCTTGCACATCCTATGTGGATGAAATGATGATATCATGCCAACTTTCAACCTTTTCAGAGTTCATTTGAAATGCTTTTCAATTTTAGGGTCTTATAGCTCAAAATAATTAGTAAATGCATGAAAAATAACAAATGAAGTCAGAAAGGATTGAAAAATGATGATGTGGCTTTGAATGGTGCATTTTGAACACACAAAAAGTCAGGAGTTCAAATAAGGTTTAAAAAATGAAATCCCTTTGTAACACACGAGTTTCCGTATGAAATCCTAATACTTTGAAAGAGATTGTCCGTTTTGTACACGAAGTGCATCCAGTTTTTGCCGTAACCCTCTCAACTTTCTTGCACATGCTATGTGGATGAAATGATGATATCATGCCAACTTTCAACCTTTTCAGAGTTCATTTGAAATGCTTTTCAATTTTAGGGTCTTATAGCTCAAAATAATTAGTAAATGCATGAGAAATAACAAATGAAGTCAGAAAGGATTGAAAAATGATGATGTGGCTTTGAATGGTGCATTTTGAACACACAAAAAGTCAGGAGTTCAAATAAGTTTTAAAAAATGAAATCCCTTTGTAACAGACGAGTTTCCGTATGAAATCCTGATATTTTGATAGAGATTGTCCGTTTTGTACACGAAGTGCATCCAGTTTTTGCCGTAACCCTCTCAACTTTCTTGCACATGCTATGTGGATGAAATGATGATATCATGCCAACTTTCAACCTTTTCAGAGTTCATTTGAAATGCTTTTCAATTTTAGGGTCTTATAGCTCAAAATAATTAGTAAATGCATGAAAAATAACAAATGAAGTCAGAAAGGATTGAAAAATGATGATGTGGCTTTGAATGGTGCATTTTGAACACACAAAAAGTCAGGAGTTCAAATAAGGTTTAAAAAATGAAATACCTTTGTAAGAGACGAGTTTCCGAATGAAATCCTGATACTTTGAAAGAGATTGTCCGTTTTGTACACGAAGTGCATCCAGTTTTTGCCGTAACCCTCTCAACTTTCTTGAACATGCTATGTGGATGAAATGATGATATCATGCCAACTTTGAACCTTTTCAGAGTTCATTTGAAATGCTTTTCAATTTTAGGGTCTTATAGCTCAAAATAATTAGTAAATGCATGAAAAATAACAAATGAAGTCAGAAAGGATTGACAAATGATGATGTGGCTTTGAATGGTGCATTTTGAACACACAAAAAGTCAGGAGTTCAAATAATGTTTAAAAAATGAAATCCCTTTGTAACACATGAGTTTCTGTATGAAATCCTGATACTTTGAAAGAGATTGTCCGTTTTGTACACGAAGTGCATCCAGTTTTTGCCGTAACCCTCTCAACTTTCTTGCACATGCTATGTGGATGAAATGATGATATCATGCCAACTTTCAACCTTTTCAGAGTTCATTTGAAATGCTTTTCAATTTTAGGGTCTTATAGCTCAAAATAATTAGTAAATGCATGAGAAATAACAAATGAAGTCAGAAAGGATTGAAAAATGATGATGTGGCTTTGAATGGTGCATTTTGAACACACAAAAAGTCAGGAGTTCAAATAAGTTTTAAAAAATGAAATCCCTTTGTAACAGACGAGTTTCCGTATGAAATCCTGATACTTTGATAGAGATTGTCCGTTTTGTACACGAAGTGCATCCAGTTTTTGCCGTAACCCTCTCAACTTTCTTGCACATGCTATGTGGATGAAATGATGATATCATGCCAACTTTCAACCTTTTCAGAGTTCATTTGAAATGCTTTTCAATTTTAGGGTCTTATAGCTCAAAATAATTAGTAAATGCATGAAAAATAACAAATGAAGTCAGAAAGGATTGAAAAATGATGATGTGGCTTTGAATGGTGCATTTTGAACACACAAAAAGTCAGGAGTTCAAATAAAGTTTAAAAAATGAAATCCCTTTGTAACACACGAGTTTCCGTATGAAATCCTAATACTTTGAAAGAGATTGTCCGTTTTGTACACGAAGTGCATCCAGTTTTTGCCGTAACCCTCTCAACTTTCTTGCACATGCTATGTGGATGAAATGATGATATCATGCCAACTTTCAACCTTTTCAGAGTTCATTTGAAATGCTTTTCAATTTTAGGGTCTTATAGCTCAAAATAATTAGTAAATGCATGAGAAATAACAAATGAAGTCAGAAAGGATTGAAAAATGATGATGTGGCTTTGAATGGTGCATTTTGAACACACAAAAAGTCAGGAGTTCAAATAAGTTTTAAAAAATGAAATCCCTTTGTAACAGACGAGTTTCCGTATGAAATCCTGATACTTTGAAAGAGATTGTCCGTTTTGTACACGAAGTGCATCCAGTTTTTGCCGTAACCCTCTCAACTTTCTTGCACATGCTATGTGGATGAAATGATGATATCATGCCAACTTTCAACCTTTTCAGAGTTCATTTGAAATGCTTTTCAATTTTAGGGTCTTATAGCTCAAAATAATTAGTAAATGCATGAGAAATAACAAATGAAGTCAGAAAGGATTGAAAAATGATGATGTGGCTTTGAATGGTGCATTTTGAACACACAAAAAGTCAGGAGTTCAAATAAGGTTTAAAAAATGAAATCCCTTTGTAACAGACGAGTTTCCGGATGAAATCCTGATACTTTGATAGAGATTGTCCGTTTTGTACACGAAGTGCATCCAGTTTTTGCCGTAACCCTCTCAACTTTCTTGCACATCCTATGTGGATGAAATGATGATATCATGCCAACTTTCAACCTTTTCAGAGTTCATTTGAAATGCTTTTCAATTTTAGGGTCTTATAGCTCAAAATAATTAGTAAATGCATGAAAAATAACAAATGAAGTCAGAAAGGATTGAAAAATGATGATGTGGCTTTGAATGGTGCATTTTGAACACACAAAAAGTCAGGAGTTCAAATAAGGTTTAAAAAATGAAATCCCTTTGTAACACACGAGTTTCCGTATGAAATCCTAATACTTTGAAAGAGATTGTCCGTTTTGTACACGAAGTGCATCCAGTTTTTGCCGTAACCCTCTCAACTTTCTTGCACATGCTATGTGGATGAAATGATGATATCATGCCAACTTTCAACCTTTTCAGAGTTCATTTGAAATGCTTTTCAATTTTAGGGTCTTATAGCTCAAAATAATTAGTAAATGCATGAGAAATAACAAATGAAGTCAGAAAGGATTGAAAAATGATGATGTGGCTTTGAATGGTGCATTTTGAACACACAAAAAGTCTGGAGTTCAAATAAGTTTTAAAAAATGAAATCCCTTTGTAACAGACGAGTTTCCGTATGAAATCCTGATATTTTGATAGAGATTGTCCGTTTTGTACACGAAGTGCATCCAGTTTTTGCCGTAACCCTCTCAACTTTCTTGCACATGCTATGTGGATGAAATGATGATATCATGCCAACTTTCAACCTTTTCAGAGTTCATTTGAAATGCTTTTCAATTTTAGGGTCTTATAGCTCAAAATAATTAGTAAATGCATGAAAAATAACAAATGAAGTCAGAAAGGATTGAAAAATGATGATGTGGCTTTGAATGGTGCATTTTGAACACACAAAAAGTCAGGAGTTCAAATAAGGTTTAAAAAATGAAATACCTTTGTAAGAGACGAGTTTCCGAATGAAATCCTGATACTTTGAAAGAGATTGTCCGTTTTGTACACGAAGTGCATCCAGTTTTTGCCGTAACCCTCTCAACTTTCTTGAACATGCTATGTGGATGAAATGATGATATCATGCCAACTTTGAACCTTTTCAGAGTTCATTTGAAATGCTTTTCAATTTTAGGGTCTTATAGCTCAAAATAATTAGTAAATGCATGAAAAATAACAAATGAAGTCAGAAAGGATTGACAAATGATGATGTGGCTTTGAATGGTGCATTTTGAACACACAAAAAGTCAGGAGTTCAAATAATGTTTAAAAAATGAAATCCCTTTGTAACACATGAGTTTCTGTATGAAATCCTGATACTTTGAAAGAGATTGTCCGTTTTGTACACGAAGTGCATCCAGTTTTTGCCGTAACCCTCTTAACTTTCTTGCACATGCTATGTGGATGAAATAATGATATCATGCCAACTTTCAACCTTTTCAGAGTTCATTTGAAATGCTTTTCAATTTTAGGGTCTTATAGCTCAAAATAATTAGTAAATGCATGAGAAATAACAAATGAAGTCAGAAAGGATTGAAAAATGATGATGTGGCTTTGAATGGTGCATTTTGAACACACAAAAAGTCAGGAGTTCAAATAAGGTTTAAAAAATGAAATCCCTTTGTAACAGACGAGTTTCCGGATGAAATCCTGATACTTTGATAGAGATTGTCCGTTTTGTACACGAAGTGCATCCAGTTTTTGCCGTAACCCTCTCAACTTTCTTGCACATCCTATGTGGATGAAATGATGATATCATGCCAACTTTCAACCTTTTCAGAGTTCATTTGAAATGCTTTTCAATTTTAGGGTCTTATAGCTCAAAATAATTAGTAAATGCATGAAAAATAACAAATGAAGTCAGAAAGGATTGAAAAATGATGATGTGGCTTTGAATGGTGCATTTTGAACACACAAAAAGTCAGGAGTTCAAATAAGGTTTAAAAAATGAAATCCCTTTGTAACACACGAGTTTCCGTATGAAATCCTAATACTTTGAAAGAGATTGTCCGTTTTGTACACGAAGTGCATCCAGTTTTTGCCGTAACCCTCTCAACTTTCTTGCACATGCTATGTGGATGAAATGATGATATCATGCCAACTTTCAACCTTTTCAGAGTTCATTTGAAATGCTTTTCAATTTTAGGGTCTTATAGCTCAAAATAATTAGTAAATGCATGAGAAATAACAAATGAAGTCAGAAAGGATTGAAAAATGATGATGTGGCTTTGAATGGTGCATTTTGAACACACAAAAAGTCAGGAGTTCAAATAAGTTTTAAAAAATGAAATCCCTTTGTAACAGACGAGTTTCCGTATGAAATCCTGATACTTTGAAAGAGATTGTCCGTTTTGTACACGAAGTGCATCCAGTTTTTGCCGTAACCCTCTCAACTTTCTTGCACATGCTATGTGGATGAAATGATGATATCATGCCAACTTTCAACCTTTTCAGAGTTCATTTGAAATGCTTTTCAATTTTAGGGTCTTATAGCTCAAAATAATTAGTAAATGCATGAGAAATAACAAATGAAGTCAGAAAGGATTGAAAAATGATGATGTGGCTTTGAATGGTGCATTTTGAACACACAAAAAGTCAGGAGTTCAAATAAGGTTTAAAAAATGAAATCCCTTTGTAACAGACGAGTTTCCGGATGAAATCCTGATACTTTGATAGAGATTGTCCGTTTTGTACACGAAGTGCATCCAGTTTTTGCCGTAACCCTCTCAACTTTCTTGCACATCCTATGTGGATGAAATGATGATATCATGCCAACTTTCAACCTTTTCAGAGTTCATTTGAAATGCTTTTCAATTTTAGGGTCTTATAGCTCAAAATAATTAGTAAATGCATGAAAAATAACAAATGAAGTCAGAAAGGATTGAAAAATGATGATGTGGCTTTGAATGGTGCATTTTGAACACACAAAAAGTCAGGAGTTCAAATAAGGTTTAAAAAATGAAATCCCTTTGTAACACACGAGTTTCCGTATGAAATCCTAATACTTTGAAAGAGATTGTCCGTTTTGTACACGAAGTGCATCCAGTTTTTGCCGTAACCCTCTCAACTTTCTTGCACATGCTATGTGGATGAAATGATGATATCATGCCAACTTTCAACCTTTTCAGAGTTCATTTGAAATGCTTTTCAATTTTAGGGTCTTATAGCTCAAAATAATTAGTAAATGCATGAAAAATAACAAATGAAGTCAGAAAGGATTGACAAATGATGATGTGGCTTTGAATGGTGCATTTTGAACACACAAAAAGTCAGGAGTTCAAATAATGTTTAAAAAATGAAATCCCTTTGTAACACATGAGTTTCTGTATGAAATCCTGATACTTTGAAAGAGATTGTCCGTTTTGTACACGAAGTGCATCCAGTTTTTGCCGTAACCCTCTTAACTTTCTTGCACATGCTATGTGGATGAAATAATGATATCATGCCAACTTTCAACCTTTTCAGAGTTCATTTGAAATGCTTTTCAATTTTAGGGTCTTATAGCTCAAAATAATTAGTAAATGCATGAGAAATAACAAATGAAGTCAGAAAGGATTGAAAAATGATGATGTGGCTTTGAATGGTGCATTTTGAACACACAAAAAGTCAGGAGTTCAAATAAGGTTTAAAAAATGAAATCCCTTTGTAACAGACGAGTTTCCGGATGAAATCCTGATACTTTGATAGAGATTGTCCGTTTTGTACACGAAGTGCATCCAGTTTTTGCCGTAACCCTCTCAACTTTCTTGCACATCCTATGTGGATGAAATGATGATATCATGCCAACTTTCAACCTTTTCAGAGTTCATTTGAAATGCTTTTCAATTTTAGGGTCTTATAGCTCAAAATAATTAGTAAATGCATGAAAAATAACAAATGAAGTCAGAAAGGATTGAAAAATGATGATGTGGCTTTGAATGGTGCATTTTGAACACACAAAAAGTCAGGAGTTCAAATAAGGTTTAAAAAATGAAATCCCTTTGTAACACACGAGTTTCCGTATGAAATCCTAATACTTTGAAAGAGATTGTCCGTTTTGTACACGAAGTGCATCCAGTTTTTGCCGTAACCCTCTCAACTTTCTTGCACATGCTATGTGGATGAAATGATGATATCATGCCAACTTTCAACCTTTTCAGAGTTCATTTGAAATGCTTTTCAATTTTAGGGTCTTATAGCTCAAAATAATTAGTAAATGCATGAGAAATAACAAATGAAGTCAGAAAGGATTGAAAAATGATGATGTGGCTTTGAATGGTGCATTTTGAACACACAAAAAGTCAGGAGTTCAAATAAGTTTTAAAAAATGAAATCCCTTTGTAACAGACGAGTTTCCGTATGAAATCCTGATACTTTGAAAGAGATTGTCCGTTTTGTACACGAAGTGCATCCAGTTTTTGCCGTAACCCTCTCAACTTTCTTGCACATGCTATGTGGATGAAATGATGATATCATGCCAACTTTCAACCTTTTCAGAGTTCATTTGAAATGCTTTTCAATTTTAGGGTCTTATAGCTCAAAATAATTAGTAAATGCATGAGAAATAACAAATGAAGTCAGAAAGGATTGAAAAATGATGATGTGGCTTTGAATGGTGCATTTTGAACACACAAAAAGTCAGGAGTTCAAATAAGGTTTAAAAAATGAAATCCCTTTGTAACAGACGAGTTTCCGGATGAAATCCTGATACTTTGATAGAGATTGTCCGTTTTGTACACGAAGTGCATCCAGTTTTTGCCGTAACCCTCTCAACTTTCTTGCACATGCTATGTGGATGAAATGATGATATCATGCCAACTTTCAACCTTTTCAGAGTTCATTTGAAATGCTTTTCAATTTTAGGGTCTTATAGCTCAAAATAATTAGTAAATGCATGAAAAATAACAAATGAAGTCAGAAAGGATTGAAAAATGATGATGTGGCTTTGAATGGTGCATTTTGAACACACAAAAAGTCAGGAGTTCAAATAAGGTTTAAAAAATGAAATCCCTTTGTAACACACGAGTTTCCGTATGAAATCCTAATACTTTGAAAGAGATTGTCCGTTTTGTACACGAAGTGCATCCAGTTTTTGCCGTAACCCTCTCAACTTTCTTGCACATGCTATGTGGATGAAATGATGATATCATGCCAACTTTCAACCTTTTCAGAGTTCATTTGAAATGCTTTTCAATTTTAGGGTCTTATAGCTCAAAATAATTAGTAAATGCATGAGAAATAACAAATGAAGTCAGAAAGGATTGAAAAATGATGATGTGGCTTTGAATGGTGCATTTTGAACACACAAAAAGTCAGGAGTTCAAATAAGTTTTAAAAAATGAAATCCCTTTGTAACAGACGAGTTTCCGTATGAAATCCTGATACTTTGATAGAGATTGTCCGTTTTGTACACGAAGTGCATCCAGTTTTTGCCGTAACCCTCTCAACTTTCTTGCACATGCTATGTGGATGAAATGATGATATCATGCCAACTTTCAACCTTTTCAGAGTTCATTTGAAATGCTTTTCAATTTTAGGGTCTTATAGCTCAAAATAATTAGTAAATGCATGAAAAATAACAAATGAAGTCAGAAAGGATTGAAAAATGATGATGTGGCTTTGAATGGTGCATTTTGAACACACAAAAAGTCAGGAGTTCAAATAAGGTTTAAAAAATGAAATACCTTTGTAAGAGACGAGTTTCCGAATGAAATCCTGATACTTTGAAAGAGATTGTCCGTTTTGTACACGAAGTGCATCCAGTTTTTGCCGTAACCCTCTCAACTTTCTTGAACATGCTATGTGGATGAAATGATGATATCATGCCAACTTTCAACCTTTTCAGAGTTCATTTGAAATGCTTTTCAATTTTAGGGTCTTATAGCTCAAAATAATTAGTAAATGCATGAAAAATAACAAATGAAGTCAGAAAGGATTGACAAATGATGATGTGGCTTTGAATGGTGCATTTTGAACACACAAAAAGTCAGGAGTTCAAATAATGTTTAAAAAATGAAATCCCTTTGTAACACATGAGTTTCCGTATGAAATCCTGATACTTTGAAAGAGATTGTCCGTTTTGTACACGAAGTGCATCCAGTTTTTGCCGTAACCCTCTCAACTTTCTTGCACATGCTATGTGGATGAAATGATGATATCATGCCAACTTTCAACCTTTTCAGAGTTCATTTGAAATGCTTTTCAATTTTAGGGTCTTATAGCTCAAAATAATTAGTAAATGCATGAGAAATAACAAATGAAGTCAGAAAGGATTGAAAAATGATGATGTGGCTTTGAATGGTGCATTTTGAACACACAAAAAGTCAGGAGTTCAAATAAGTTTTAAAAAATGAAATCCCTTTGTAACAGACGAGTTTCCGTATGAAATCCTGATACTTTGATAGAGATTGTCCGTTTTGTACACGAAGTGCATCCAGTTTTTGCCGTAATCCTCTCAACTTTCTTGCACATGCTATGTGGATGAAATGATGATATCATGCCAACTTTCAACCTTTTCAGAGTTCATTTGAAATGCTTTTCAATTTTAGGGTCTTATAGCTCAAAATAATTAGTAAATGCATGAAAAATAACAAATGAAGTCAGAAAGGATTGAAAAATGATGATGTGGCTTTGAATGGTGCATTTTGAACACACAAAAAGTCAGGAGTTCAAATAAGGTTTAAAAAATGAAATCCCTTTGTAACACACGAGTTTCCGTATGAAATCCTAATACTTTGAAAGAGATTGTCCGTTTTGTACACGAAGTGCATCCAGTTTTTGCCGTAACCCTCTCAACTTTCTTGCACATGCTATGTGGATGAAATGATGATATCATGCCAACTTTCAACCTTTTCAGAGTTCATTTGAAATGCTTTTCAATTTTAGGGTCTTATAGCTCAAAATAATTAGTAAATGCATGAGAAATAACAAATGAAGTCAGAAAGGATTGAAAAATGATGATGTGGCTTTGAATGGTGCATTTTGAACACACAAAAAGTCAGGAGTTCAAATAAGTTTTAAAAAATGAAATCCCTTTGTAACAGACGAGTTTCCGTATGAAATCCTGATACTTTGATAGAGATTGTCCGTTTTGTACACGAAGTGCATCCAGTTTTTGCCGTAACCCTCTCAACTTTCTTGCACATGCTATGTGGATGAAATGATGATATCATGCCAACTTTCAACCTTTTCAGAGTTCATTTGAAATGCTTTTCAATTTTAGGGTCTTATAGCTCAAAATAATTAGTAAATGCATGAAAAATAACAAATGAAGTCAGAAAGGATTGAAAAATGATGATGTGGCTTTGAATGGTGCATTTTGAACACACAAAAAGTCAGGAGTTCAAATAAGGTTTAAAAAATGAAATACCTTTGTAAGAGACGAGTTTCCGAATGAAATCCTGATACTTTGAAAGAGATTGTCCGTTTTGTACACGAAGTGCATCCAGTTTTTGCCGTAACCCTCTCAACTTTCTTGCACATGCTATGTGGATGAAATGATGATATCATGCCAACTTTCAACCTTTTCAGAGTTCATTTGAAATGCTTTTCAATTTTAGGGTCTTATAGCTCAAAATAATTAGTAAATGCATGAAAAATAACAAATGAAGTCAGAAAGGATTGAAAAATGATGATGTGGCTTTGAATGGTGCATTTTGAACACACAAAAAGTCAGGAGTTCAAATAAGGTTTAAAAAATGAAATACCTTTGTAAGAGACGAGTTTCCGAATGAAATCCTGATACTTTGAAAGAGATTGTCCGTTTTGTACACGAAGTGCATCCAGTTTTTGCCGTAACCCTCTCAACTTTCTTGAACATGCTATGTGGATGAAATGATGATATCATGCCAACTTTCAACCTTTTCAGAGTTCATTTGAAATGCTTTTCAATTTTAGGGTCTTATAGCTCAAAATAATTAGTAAATGCATGAAAAATAACAAATGAAGTCAGAAAGGATTGACAAATGATGATGTGGCTTTGAATGGTGCATTTTGAACACACAAAAAGTCAGGAGTTCAAATAATGTTTAAAAAATGAAATCCCTTTGTAACACATGAGTTTCCGTATGAAATCCTGATACTTTGAAAGAGATTGTCCGTTTTGTACACGAAGTGCATCCAGTTTTTGCCGTAACCCTCTCAACTTTCTTGCACATGCTATGTGGATGAAATGATGATATCATGCCAACTTTCAACCTTTTCAGAGTTCATTTGAAATGCTTTTCAATTTTAGGGTCTTATAGCTCAAAATAATTAGTAAATGCATGAGAAATAACAAATGAAGTCAGAAAGGATTGAAAAATGATGATGTGGCTTTGAATGGTGCATTTTGAACACACAAAAAGTCAGGAGTTCAAATAAGTTTTAAAAAATGAAATCCCTTTGTAACAGACGAGTTTCCGTATGAAATCCTGATACTTTGATAGAGATTGTCCGTTTTGTACACGAAGTGCATCCAGTTTTTGCCGTAACCCTCTCAACTTTCTTGAACATGCTATGTGGATGAAATGATGATATCATGCCAACTTTCAACCTTTTCAGAGTTCATTTGAAATGCTTTTCAATTTTAGGGTCTTATAGCTCAAAATAATTAGTAAATGCATGAAAAATAACAAATGAAGTCAGAAAGGATTGACAAATGATGATGTGGCTTTGAATGGTGCATTTTGAACACACAAAAAGTCAGGAGTTCAAATAATGTTTAAAAAATGAAATCCCTTTGTAACACATGAGTTTCCGTATGAAATCCTGATACTTTGAAAGAGATTGTCCGTTTTGTACACGAAGTGCATCCAGTTTTTGCCGTAACCCTCTCAACTTTCTTGCACATGCTATGTGGATGAAATGATGATATCATGCCAACTTTCAACCTTTTCAGAGTTCATTTGAAATGCTTTTCAATTTTAGGGTCTTATAGCTGAAAATAATTAGTAAATGCATGAGAAATAACAAATGAAGTGAGAAAGGATTGAAAAATGATGATGTGGCTTTGAATGGTGCATTTTGAACACACAAAAAGTCAGGAGTTCAAATAAGGTTTAAAAAATGAAATCCCTTTGTAACAGACGAGTTTCCGGATGAAATCCTGATACTTTGAAAGAGATTGTCCGTTTTGTACACGAAGTGCATCCAGTTTTTGCCGTAACCCTCTCAACTTTCTTGCACATGCTATGTGGATGAAATGATGATATCATGCCAACTTTCAACCTTTTCAGAGTTCATTTGAAATGCTTTTTAATTTTAGGGTCTTATAGTTCAAAATAATTAGTAAATGCATGAAAAATAACAAATGAAGTCAGAAAGGATTGAAAAATGATGATGTGGCTTTGAATGGTGCATTTTGAACACACAAAAAGTCAGGAGTACAAATTAGGTTTAAAAAATGAAATCCCTTTGTAACACACGAGTTTTCAGATGAAATTTAAACTATTCAAATTTGGAAACTAATGGATCAACAGAAAGTTTATAATTATTCTGAGCTAAAAGCAAAAAGAATAAAAAAATAAAGCAAAAATCAAAAGAAAATAAATAATTCAAAAAACAAAAAAATACTGGAAAAAATAAAAAATGCCGCCTAATGGGCCACACAGCGTGCATACGACTAGAAACCCATGTGCACATGGGCCAGGATGCACGCCCGCAGGCCCAATAGGCCCAACATGGCAATGACAAAGGTAGGCATGTATAATGCCTGCATATTAGAGAGGAGCTCAGCACCTGAGCTGCAGCGCAGCTTATAAACAGGTGCTGAGCTCTCTCAGCTAGCGAGGTGGGACTAAACTTCCCACCGCACCGCGCCAGCACATTAGTCCCGGTTGGTGGCTCCAACCGGAACCAATGCTCCCCTTTGGTCCCGGTTGGTGCCACCAACCGGGACCAAAGCCCTCTGCTTCCCGCCCTTTGCGCTGGTGAAAAGAGGCCTTTAGTCCCGGTTGGTGGCACCAACCGGGACCAAAGGGTGGGTATTGGTTCCGGTTGGAGCCACCAACCGGGACCAAAGCCTTTGCTATATAAGTAGCACTTTGAAAATTTTCTGATTTCCATCGCCAGTGTCCCCCCGCCCGACGATGCCGTGAGCTCGATCTACGCCGCCAAGCTGCCCCGTCGTCGTCGCCGTCGCCCGTGCCCCCGAGCCCACGCCATCGCCCGTCGCCGTCGTCCTCCGCCCCCCCGCCGCGCGCCCCCGAGCCGTCGCCCCGTATACGTCACCGTCGCCGCCCTCCGCCCCCGGCCCGCCGCGGTCGCCGTCGCCCTCCGCCACCCTGTGAGTGCCGCCCCGATCCCCTCCTCCTCCTCCCTGTAATGGCCGCCGCCGCTGCCGCCGCGCCCCCTAGCTATAGTACTGTACGTAGTTTAATTTAGATTTGTAATTTAGTTGTATTAATTTGGATGTGTAGTTAGATGTGTAGTTAATTTAGTTGTTGTAATTTAGATGTATTAATTTAGATGTGTAGTTTAGATTTTTCATATTTAGAAGTCATTTATGTATGTTCATATTTAGAAGAAAAAGAAGGAGAGAAAAAGGAAAATAAGAAGAGGAAGAAGGAGAAGAAGAAGAAGAATAAGAAGAAGAGGAGAGGAAGTAGAGGAGAAATAAATAAGAAGATGAAAAAGAAGAAAAAAAAGAGTAGAAGAAGAAGAAATAGAGGAGAAGAAGAAGAAATAGAATAATATATTATTCTATTTTTTCTTCTTCTCCTCTATTCCTTCTTCTTCTCCTCTTTTTTTCTTTTTTTTCTTCGATCTCCTCCTCTATTCCTTTCTTCTTCTCCTCTTTTTTTTTCGTCTTCTTCCTCTTCTTATTTTTTATCGGGTATGTCGTTGTCGATATATGTACCCCCTCCCCGATAACTTTTAGTAAGTACTACTTAGAAAGTGTTTAATAGAATTAGTTAGAAAAATAATAGAACTAGTTAAACTAGCTAGTTTATTTGTAGTAAGTACTACTTTATTCTATTTATAGTAAGGAAATTAATAGAACTAGTTTGTTTTTTTAGTTAAAGCAATTATTCCCGCATCGACGTCGGCGATGCCTATCCCGCATCCTCGTCGTCGACTCGGCGGAGGAGGCCGGCTTGATCAGAGGGGCCATGTCCGGGACTGGGCTCCGCCGGGCTGGTTTTGGGAGGTGCTACCTTCCGGTGGGCGTAGGTTGGTGAGGAACCAGCCCGTCGTTGACCCGATCCTTGTTTGGTGGCGCTCGCGTGGGCCAGTGACAGTGCCGAGGCTTCCGGACACCGCGGAGGTGGTACGTCACCGTGTCAGCGAGGAGGACCAGCACGTCCGTCGCTACATGGTTGCGTTGGAGGGCAGGTTCGACAATACCTGGCAGGTTCTTCAGGGATCTCACTGGAGCTATGATCCTGTGATGGTTCCGTCCCTTTGGGTGTCCACCGCCCGCGCCGATACCCGTCGGGCGCTACTGTTCTAGCTGTACTAGCGATGCTATATGTATGATAGTATTCGAGGTTATTAGTGATAATATTCGGCGATGTACGGACGCATGGAGATGATGTAGTTTTGCTTATAATTGAATGCATCCTAATTTGAATACTACTTTATTTTGTGATTTGATTTTGCTTATTGAATGCTCAAAGTGGAAAACTACTCCGATCCTACTTTGAATGCTAAAATTGGAGAGCACTATGATTAGTTGATAGCTTATAGGGTTTTTGTTTTCGCAGAAATCTAGGAGCCCCCCCGGCCCCTCCATCATCCCCGCCGTCGTCCCCGTCACCGCCCCCTCCGACATCGAGGTGAGACCAGCCAAATCCTCTTTTAGAAAGATAATTAAACGATATTTCGGGTTGACTGTAAGTCTGTCGAGTCTCCACCATATATGAGAGGACGAAGAATCCTGACTGTTGTCGTGGGGGTAGCTTCTCCTTCGTTCCCGTGTGCTAGACAATTTGGTGTAATGCACTCGAGAACGAAAGGAGGAGCTACCATCACCGACGGTCGCAAATGTCAGAGAGGAATCAGTGAGGGAGAGTTCCACCATATATATATGAGAGGACGAAGAATCCCGACTGTTGTCGTGGGGGTCGCTTCTCCTTTGTTCCCGTGTGCTAGCTAGACATTTTGATGTAATGCACACGGGGACAAAGGGAGGAGCGGCCATCACCAACGGTCGAATGTATACACCACGTGAGCTGAGAGTTTTCAAGAAAAGACTCGACAAACCGATAGTCAACCCGTGATGAATAATAATGATCTAACTTAGGTTTTTTAGTACATATATTTAATTGTAGATGTTTAATATTTGAATTATATATGAACATAGGAAATATCATACTCGGACGATGAAAGTCTCCCGGGGGAGTGCGACTGGTGCCACGACGACCGAGGTCAGTGCGACAGGCCTCACCTGGACGAAGATCGGCGCTTCAGTATTAAGCTGGAGGAGACGTTCGATGTTGAAACGGTACGCAACGTCGACAAGTGTTATTTTTTCGTAATTAAGCACGACTTCAACTATTTCAACATGTACTTTTCATCTTTTACAATTCGGCTAGCTTATCCCATGCCATGCAAGACGCTACATCTTGGAGAGGATGGGTTTTGAAGACCATGAAAGTATGGAAACAAAGAAAATTCACCTAAGGACCCATCATGATATAGATTTTGAAGTAAAGCTGTATAATTCTGAGAGCGTAACCCATTTTGGTTGCAAAAATTGGGAAGCATTTTGCAAGATGTATGGTTTTGATGAGGGTATGCTTGTCACCATGGATCTTGGTGATCCTGACATCGAGCAAGACAATATGGACATTTGGGTCCTTGTTGATACGCCTCCAATTCTACCGCTATGTGAGTTTCTCAAACATAGTTATTAGCTAATTTATATTGTTCATTTCAAAATAGTTGACAACTTATTTTCATTGACAGCTTATTTTGATTGTTCAAACAATGTGCGGAACATGGTAGACAGAACCTACTACACCGATGGCTCTGAGTTAACTTATAAGGAGAAAACTCATCTGGTCGGATTTTGTACTGATATTGAGAATTACAATATCTACAATCAAACTCCTCATCATTATGGTCCTCCATACGTGCCACTAGTGCACGTGTTGAACTACGGTAACTACTATGGAGATACCCTGGTAAGATTTCTTACTATTACGACATCCGTGCATATTTTGCATAGTTCTAAAACTAGTGCATTATCATTGCTAACTATGAAGTTATTACTATGTTTTTCAACAGATAATCCCAGAGGATTGTGTGCCTCATTTGATGTATCAGAATGGTAGGCTTGATGTTTTGAATATACAACCAGGTCATCCTACGAATCTCAACTGTCCATACCGGATTTCTAAAAGAAGTGGAGACATGCAAATCAAAGAATGGAAAAAATGTATGGACAGTCGCAAGGAGCTTCTTGGAAGCAAAAGGAAGCGAGGCGCAAGAATTGGAGACAGGATGATCTCCATTCTCCATAATGGAGAGTCAGGGTCTATATTGTTTTATGCTATTTTACCTTAAAGAGGGTATTTCGGTCCTACCTAATACTGATGATCATGTGCTAAGAACAATTAAGTAGGGTTGGTTCGATGACTGTGAGGATGATGATCGTATGACTTGTTATTAATAACGAGTAGAAGTTGTATGATGATGATTAGTAGGACTTGTTATTATATATGATGATGCATGATGCGTGCATGAAGAGTTATTATATATCAGCGGGTGAAATGAACATGGATTGGATTGAAGTGAAGGCAACATGCATGTGGTGCGTGTCGAAAGTAGTACAATCCAAACTTGATCAAGTCCGGATTAGTATTACTTTCGACATGCACCACATGTTGCCTTCACTTCAATCTAAGCCATGTTTAGGCATAGCAGTACGTAGCGTTGGTAAACCAAGCACGGAGATATAAGAGAGGACACTTCTCTCTAATAGCTACCTAATAACAACCTAAATTAACCCCCCAAAACCCCCAAACCCCCCCCCTTAAAAAAAACAGAAACCTCAGCTCCTGCCAGGTGCTGACGCGTGGATGCCTATTGGTCCCGGTTGGTGGCACCAACCGGGACCAAAGGCCCTCCTGCCTGGGCTCCCCGCACCGGCCACGTGGACGGCCTTTAGTCCCGGTTCGTGTAAGAACCGGGACTAAAGGGCTAGGGCATTAGTAACGACCCTTTAGTCCCGGTTCCTGAACCGGGACTAAAGGCCCTTATGAACCGGGGTAAAAGCCCCTTTTCCTACTAGTGGGCCCCTGGATCCTACGGCCCATAGAAGGCCCATGGATCATAAGGCCCGTAGAAGGCCCATGGATCCTATGGCCCGTAGGAGGCCCATGGTTACAACAGTCCGTGTGTTGCCATGGTTATTGTGGCCTAGTTACAAAAAATAGGTTATTGTGGCCACTAGAAAAACGCGGAAAAAGAACTGCAGTGACTACAAGCAAACAACTAAACAAGACAATAAGGAAATAAATAAGCAAGCAACTAATGCTAGGCTATTACGGCTATTACACATATTACGTCCACTGGGCATCAAAGTTCGCCACCAGTGCAAATATAGGGAACAAAGCAGCATATTACATACATTGGCCGTCTAAATTGGACACCAGTGCAAATAAACGCGGCAACAAAACAAGTCCATAACTGAAACAACTTCAGAAGAGCTCAAGAAATGTTATCCTGGGTATCCACCATGCTGGCAATAAGCTTAGCAAGCTTATTAGCTTTGTCCTGTTTGGCGCTAAAATCCTCCAACGCTTGCTGCTGCACCAGAAAGTATGCATCTGAATGCTCCAGGGACTTCCCCAGTCCTTCCGCTTCTTGTTGCAGCATAGTTGATCGATGTCTTTCAGCTTGTAGTTGAGACTCAAGAAACCGAACTGATTCAAACAGTGAGTTTGAATAGCTTGTGCCAGTGGTAGTGGCCAGTAACTCGAACACTAAACCAAGACAGGACTTTGGGGTTGTCTCACTGTCTTCAAGATAGTTTTCCTTAGATGTTTTATCAGCTTTGTTGGAAACCAACAAGGATGTCTCACTATCCTGAACCTTATCTGCATTACTTCCTTTACCATTGCTTAATAAGGCACTCTTCCCCAATATTTTGTCAGCATTCTAAAAGAAGAAACAAGCAGACACATAACAGGTTTAGCATGTACTAGTATATGAAACTCATTTCGGTGAACCAGTTCATTAGTAAGGTGGACAAGATTAAACTACCAAGTCTTCTATTGCCAAGCAGTACATTATAAAAGCATCAAACAAACATATATCTATGTCCTATGGTCACTGCATTGTCTTGCCAAATCAAAATAGAGACACGGAAGGCTTGGAAGATAAAGTGAGTCCATCAACTCCAACGGCATCACTGAGTGAAAGACCACGACCTAAGGCTCCTTACTCGTCGTCTGAAAAGTCTGCAACATGATACGTTGCAGCCCGAAAATGGGTCAGCAGATGGAATATGCTGGCAATGTAACACAAAAGAGTAATGAATAGAATAATGCTATCACTACATGCATATTTGGCTGGTGGAGGCTGTACGGTTAATATGTTTTGCGAAAAGCCAATTTTTCCCTACAACAAAGGAATAAATTTTATTTAACTATCATGGTGGTTGTTAAACATTAAGAATGGTAAACCCCATCTCAATCCCAATTAAAAAATAATTAATAACCCAATCAAGTTTTATAATTAAGAGTGATGAGATCCACATGATAATCCAAGAACTAGATACTCAAAACGTCCATAACCGGGAACACAGCTAACCATGATTAGATTGTACACTCTGCAAAGGTTTGTGCACTTTTCCCCACAAGACTCGATCTCCTCCGTTGAATTTCTCGCACTACATGATGTTTGAGAAACGGATGACTAAGACATAGTCTTTCAGAAGAGGTCCCCTTAACCGATAGATAGGCCGGTACACCTACAATCCCCTACATCTGCTAGCCCATCATGGAAAGGTTTGCCACAACTTACTCAACTATGCCAGAGCCCATAATGGCATGTGGCTGCACACGGAAGTTTCTAGCATGAATATGAAGGAAATATGCCCTAGAGGCAATAATAAAGTATTATTTATTTCCTTATATCATGATAAATGTTTATTATTCATGCTAGAATTGTATTAACCGGAAACATAATACATGTGTGAATACATAGACAAACAGAGTGTCACTAGTATGCCTCTACTTGACTAGCTCGTTAATCAAAGATGGTTATGTTTCCTAGCCATAGACATGAGTTGTCATTTGATTAACGGGATCACCTCATTAGGAGAATGACGTGATTGACTTGACCCATTCCGTTAGCTTAGCACTCGATCGTTTAGTATGTTGCTATTGCTTTCTTCATGACTTATACATGTTCCTATGACTATGAGATTATGCAACTCCCGTTTACCAGAGGAACACTTTGTGTGCTACCAAACGTCACAACGTAACTGGGTGATTATAAAGGTGCTCTACAGGTGTCTCCAAAGGTACTTGTTGGGCTGGCGTATTTCGAGATTAGGATTTGTCACTCCGATTGTCGGAGAGGTATCTCTGGGCCCACTCGGTAATGCACATCACTATAAGCCTTGCAAGCATTGTGACTAATGAGTTAGTTGCGGGATGATGTATTACAGAACAAGTAAAGAGACTTACCGGTAACGAGATTGAACTAGGTATCGAGATACCGACGATCGAATATCGGGCAAGTAACATACCGATGACAAAGGGAACAACGTATGTTGTTATGCGGTCTGACCGATAAAGATCTTCGTAGAATATGTGGGAACCAATATGGGCATCCAGGTTCCGCTATTGGTTATTGACCGGAGAGGTGTCTCGGTCATGTCTACATAGTTCTCGAACCCGTAGGGTCCGCACGCTTAAAGTTACGATGACAGTTATATTATGAGTTTATAAGTTTTGATGTACCGAAGGTTGTTCGGAGTCCCGGATGTGATCACGGACATGACGAGGAGTCTCGAAATGGTCGAGACATAAATATTGATATATTGGAAGCCTATGTTTGGACATCGGAAGTGTTCCGGGTGAAATCGGGATTTTTCCGGAGTACCGGGAGGTTACCGAAACCCCCCGGTAACTTAATGGGCCTTAGTGGGCCTAGGTGGAAGAGAGGAGAGGAGGCTAGGGCAGGGCCGCGCCCCCTTCCCCCCAGTCCGAATAGGACAAGGAGAGGGGGGGGGGGGTGGCGCCCCCCCTTCCTTCCTCCCCTCCACCTCTTCCCCTCTTCCACTCCTAGTCCAACAAGGAAAGGGGGGAGTCCTACTCCCGGTAGGAGTAGGACTCCTCCTGGCGCGCCACACCTCCTAGGCCGGTGGCCTCCCCCTTGCTCCTTTATATACGGGGGCAGGGGGCACCTCTAGACACACAATTGATATACGATATTTTAGCCGTGTGCGGTGCCCCCCTCCACCATATTACACCTCGATAATATCGTAGCGGAGCTTAGGCGAAGCCCTACGTCGGTAGAACATCATCATCGTCACCACGCCGTCGTGCTGATGAAACTCTCCCTCAACACTCGGCTGGATCGGAGTTCGAGGGACGTCATCGAGCTGAACGTGTGCTGAACTCGGAGGTGCCGTGCGTTCGGTACTTGATCGGTCGGATCGTGAAGACATACGACTACATCAACCACGTTGTGTTAACGCTTCCTCTTTCGGTCTACGAGGGTACGTGCACAACACTCTCCCCTCTCGTTGCTATGCATCACCATGATCTTGCGTGTGCGTAGGAATTTTTTTTGAAATTACTACGTTCCCCAACAGTGGCATCCGAGCCTGGTTTTATGCGTTGATGCTATGCACGAGTAGAACACAAGTGAGTTGTGGGCGATATAAGTCATACTGCTTACCAGCATGTCATACTTTGGTTCGGCGGTATTGTGAGATGAAGCGGCCCGGACCGACATTACGCGTACGCTTACGCGAGACTGGTTTCACCGTTGCGAGCACTCGTTGCTTAAAGGTGACTGGCGGGTGTCTGTCTCTCTCACTTTAGTTGAACCGAGTGTGGCTACGCCCGGTCCTTGCGAAGGTTAAAACAGCACCAACTTGACAAACTATCGTTGTGGTTTTGATGCGTAGGTAAGAACGGTTCTTGCTAAGCCCGTAACAGCCACGTAAAACTTGCAACAACAAAGTAGAGGACGTCTAACTTGTTTTTGCAGGGCATGTTGTGATGTGATATGGTCAAGACATGATGCTATATTTTATTGTATGAGATGATCATGTTTTGTAACCGAGTTATCGGCAACTGGCAGGAGCCATATGGTTGTCGCTTTATTGTATGCAATGCAATCGCCATGTAATTGTTTTACTTTACCACTAAGCGGTAGCGATAGTCGTAAAAGCAATAAGTTGGCGAGAGGACAACGATACTACGATGGAGATCAAGGTGTCGCGCCGGTGACGATGGTGATCATGACGGTGCTTTGGAGATGGAGATCACAAGCACAAGATGATGATGGCCATATCATATCACTTATATTGATTGCATGTGATGTTAATCTTTTATGCATCTTATCTTGCTTTGATTGACGGTAGCATTATAAGATGATCTCTCACTAAAATTTCAAGATAAAAGTGTTCTCCCTGAGTATGCACCGTTGCGAAAGTTCTTCGTGCTGAGACACCACGTGATGATCGGGTGTGATAGGCTCTACGTTCAAATACAACGGGTGCAAAACAGTTGCACACGCGGAATACCCAGGTTAAACTTGACGAGCCTAGCATATGCAGATATGGCCTCGGAACACGGAGACCGAAAGGTCGAGCGTGAATCATATAGTAGATATGATCAACATAGTGATGTTCACCATTGAAACTACTCCATCTCACGTGATGATCGGACATGGTTTAGTTGATTTGGATCACGTAATCACTTAGATGATTAGAGGGATGTCTATCTAAGTGGGAGTTCTTAAGTAATATGATTAATTGAACTTGAATTTATCATGAACTTAGTACCTGATAGTATCTTGCTTGTCTATGTTAATTGTAGATAAATGGCCCGTGCTATTGTTCCGTTGAATTTTAATGCGTTCCTTGAGAAAGCAAAGTTGAAAGATGATGGTAGCAATTACACGGACTGGGTCCGTAACTTGAGGATTATCCTCATTGCTGCACAGAAGAATTACGTCCTGGAAGCACCGCTAGGTGCCAGGCCTCCTGCAAGAGCAACACCAGAAGTTATGAACGTCTGGCAGAGCAAAGCTGATGACTACTCGATAGTTCAGTGTGCCATGCTTTACGGCTTAGAACCGGGTCTTCAACGACGTTTTGAACGTCATGGAGCATATGAGATGTTCCAGGAGTTGAAGTTAATATTTCAAGCAAATGCCCGGATTGAGAGATATGAAGTCTCCAATAAGTTCTACAGCTGCAAGATGGAAGAGAATAGTTCTGTCAGTGAGCATATACTCAAAATGTCTGGGTATAATAATCACTTGATTCAACTGGGAGTTAATCTTCAGGATGATAGCGTCATTGACAGAATTCTTCAATCAGTACCACCAAGCTACAAGAGCTTCGTGATGAACTATAATATGCAAGGGATGAATAAGACAATTCCCGAGCTCTTCGCAATGCTAAAGGCAGCGGAGGTAGAAATCAAAAAGGAGCATCAAGTGTTGATGGTCAGTAAGACCACTAGTTTCAAGAAAAAGGGCAAAGGGAAGAAGAAGGGGAACTTCAAGAAGAACAGCAAGCAAGTTGTTGTTCAGGAGAAGAAACCCAAGTCTGGACCTAAGCCTGAAACTGAGTGCTTCTACTGCAAGCAGACTGGTCACTGGAAGCGGAACTGCCCCAAGTATTTGGCAGATAAGAAGGATGGCAAGGTTAACAAAGGTATATGTGATATACATGTTATTGATGTGTACCTTACTAATGCTCGTAGTAGCACCTGGGTATTTGATACTGGTTCTGTTGCTAATATTTGCAACTCGAAACAGGGGCTACGGATTAAGCGAAGATTGGCTAAGGACGAGGTGACGATGCGCGTGGGAAATGGTTCCAAAGTCGATGTGATCGCCGTCGACACGCTACCTCTACATCTACCTTCGGGATTAGCTTTAGACCTAAATAATTGTTATTTGGTGCCAGCGTTGAGCAGGAACATTATATCTGGATCTTGTTTGATGCGAGACTGTTATTCATTTAAATCAGAGAATAATGGTTGTTCTATTTATATGAATAATATCTTTATGGTCATGCACCCTTGAAGAGTGGTCTATTTTTAATGAATCTCGATAGTAGTGACACACATATTCATAATGTCGAAGCCAAAAGATGCAGAGTTGATAATGACAGTGCAACTTATCTGTGGCACTGCCATTTAGGTCATATCGGTGTAAAGCGCATGAAGAAACTCCATACTGATGGACTTTTGGAATCACTTGATTATGAATCACTTGGTACTTGCGAACCGTGCCTCATGGGCAAGATGACTAGAACACCGTTCTCCGGAACTATGGAGAGAGCAACAGATTTATTGGAAATCATACATACAGATGTATGTGGTCCGATGAATATTGAGGCTCGTGGCGGATATCGTTATTTTCTCACCTTCACAGATTATTTGAGCAGATATGGGTATATCTACTTAATGAAACATAAGTCTGAAACATTTGAAAAGTTCAAAGAATTTCAGAGTGAAGTTGAAAATCATCGTAACAAGAAAATAAAATTTCTACGATCTGATCATGGAGGAGAATATTTGAGTTATGAGTTTGGTCTTCATTTGAAACAATGCGGAATAGTTTCGCAACTCACGCCACCCGGAACACCACAACGTAATGGTGTGTCCGAACGTCGTAATCGTACTTTACTAGATATGGTGCGATCTATGATGTCTCTTACTGATTTACCGCTATCATTTTGGGGTTATGCTTTAGAGACGGCTGCATTCACTCTAAATAGGGCACCATCAAAATCCGTTGAAACGACACCTTATGAACTATGGTTTGGCAAGAAACCAAAGTTGTCGTATCTTAAAGTTTGGGGTTGCGATGCTTATGTGAAGAAACTTCAACCTGATAAGCTCGAACCTAAATCGGAGAAATGTGTCTTCATAGGATACCCAAAGGAGACTATTGGGTATACCTTCTATCACAGATCCGAAGGCAAGACATTCGTTGCTAAGAATGGATCCTTTCTAGAGAAGGAGTTTCTCTCGAAAGAAGTGAGCAGGAGGGAAGTAGAACTTGATGAGGTAACTGTACCTGCTCCCTTATTGGAAAGTAGATCATCACAGAAACCAGTTTCTGCGACACCTACGCCAATTAGTGGGGAAGTTAATGATAGTGATCATGAAACTTCAGATCAAGTTATTACTGAACCTCGTAGGTCAACCAGATTAAGATCCGCACCAGAGTGGTACGGTAATCCTGTTCTGGAGGTTATGTTACTAGACCATGACGAACCTACGAACTATGAAGAAGCGATGGTGAGCCCAGATTCCGCAAAATGGCTTGAGGCCATGAAATCCGAGATGGGATCCATGTATGAGAACAAAGTATGGACTTTGGTTGACTTGCCCGATGGTCGGCAAGCCATTGAAAATAAATGGATCTTCAAGAAGAAGACTGACGCTAATGGTAATGTTACTGTCTATAAAGCTCGACTTGTTGCGAAAGGTTTTCGACAAGTTCAAGGGATTGACTACGATGAGACCTTCTCACCCGTAGCGATGCTTAAGTCTGTCCGAATCATGTTAGCAATTGCCGCATTTTATGATTATGAAATTTGGCAAATGGATGTAAAAACTGCATTCCTGAATGGATTTCTGGAAGAAGAGTTGTATATGATGCAACCGGAAGGTTTTATCGATCCAAAGGGAGCTAACAAAGTGTGCAAGCTCCAGTGATACATTTGTGGACTGGTGCAAGCCTCTCGGAGTTGGAATAAATGCTTTGATAGTGTGGTCAAAGCATTTGGTTTTATACAGACTTTTGGAGAAGCCTGTATTTACAAGAAAGTGAGTGGGAGCTCAGTAGCATTTCTGATATTATATGTGGATGACATATTGCTGATTGGAAATGATATAGAATTTTTGGATAGCATAAAGGGATACTTGAATAAGAGTTTTTCAATGAAAGACCTCGGTGAAGCTGCATATATATTAGGCATTAAGATCTATAGAGATAGATCAAGACGCTTAATTGGACTTTCACAAAGCACATACCTTGACAAAGTTTTGAAGAAGTTCAAAATGGATCAAGCAAAGAAAGGGTTCTTGCCTGTACTACAAGGTGTGAGATTGAGTAAGACTCAATGCCCGACCACTGTAGAAGATAGAGAGAAGATGAAAGATGTTCCCTATGCTTCAGCCATAGGCTCTATCATGTATGCTATGCTGTGTACCAGACCTGATGTGTGCCTTGCTATAAGTTTAGCAGGGAGGTACCAAAGTAATCCAGGAGTGGATCACTGGACAGCGGTCAAGAACATCCTGAAATACCTGAAAAGGACTAAGGATATGTTTCTCGTTTATGGAGGTGACAAAGAGCTCATCGTAAATGGTTACGTTGATGCAAGCTTTGACACTGATCCGGACGATTCTAAATCACAAACCGGATACGTATTTACATTGAACAGTGGAGCTGTCAGTTGGTGCAGTTCTAAGCAAAGTGTCGTGGCGGGATCTACGTGTGAAGCGGAGTACATAGCTGCTTCGGAAGCAGCAAATGAAGGAGTTCATATCCGATCTAGGTGTCATACCTAGTGCATCGGGACCAATGAAAATCTTTTGTGACAATACTGGTGCAATTGCCTTAGCAAAGCAATCTAGATTTCACAAGAGAACCAAGCACATCAAAAGACGCTTCAATTCCATCCGGGATTTAGTCCAGGTGGGAGACATAGAAATTTGCAAGATACATACGGATCTGAATGTTCCAGACCCATTGACTAAGCCTCTTCCACGAGCAAAACATGATCAACACCAAGACTCCATGGGTGTAAGGATCATTACTGTGTAATCTAGATTATTGACTCTAGAGCAAGTGGGAGACTGAAGGAAATATGCCCTAGAGGCAATAATAAAGTATTTTTTATTTCCTTATATCATGATAAATGTTTATTATTCATGCTAGAATTGTATTAACCGGAAACATAATACATGTGTGAATACATAGACAAACAGAGTGTCACTAGTATGCCTCTACTTGACTAGCTTGTTAATCAAAGATGGTTATGTTTCCTAGCCATAGACATGAGTTGTCATTTGATTAACGGGATCACCTCATTAGGAGAATGACGTGATTGACTTGACCCATTCCGTTAGCTTAGCACTCGATCGTTTAGTATGTTGCTATTGCTTTCTTCATGACTTATACATGTTCCTATGACTATGAGATTATGCAACTCCCGTTTACCGGAGGAACACTTTGTGTGCTACCAAACGTCACAACGTAAATGGGTGATTATAAAGGTGCTCTACAGGTGTCTCCAAAGGTACTTGTTGGGTTGGCGTATTTCGAGATTAGGATTTGTCACTCCGATTGTCGGAGAGGTATCTCTAGGCCCACTCGGTAATGCACATCACTATAAGCCTTGCAAGCATTGTGAATAATGATTTAGTTGCGGGATGATGTATTACAGAACGAGTAAAGAGACTTACCGGTAACGAGATTGAACTAGGTATCGAGATACCGACGATCGAATCTCGGGCAAGTAACATACTGATGACAAAGGGAACAACGTATGTTGTTATGCGGTCTGACAGATAAAGATCTTCGTAGAATATGTGGGAACCAATATGGGCATCCAGGTTCCGCTATTGGTTATTGACCGTAGAGGTGTCTCGGTCATGTCTACATAGTTCTCGAACCCGTAGGGTCCGCACGCTTAAAGTTACGATGACAGTTATATTATGAGTTTATAAGTTTTGATGTACCGAAGGTTGTTCGGAGTCCCGGATGTGATCACGGACATGACGAGGAGTCTCGAAATGGTCGAGACATAAAGATTGATATATTGGAAGCCTATGTTTGGACATCGGAAGTGTTCCGGGTGAAATCGGGATTTTTCCGGAGTACCGGGAGGTTACCGAAACCCCCCGGTAACTTAATGGGCCTTAGCGGGCCTAGGTGGAAGAGAGGAGAGGAGGCTAGGGCAGGGCCGCGCCCCCTTCCCCCCCAGTCTGAATAGGACAAGGAGAGGGGGGTGCGGCGCCCCCTTCCTTCCTCCCCTCCACCTCTTCCCCTCTTCCACTCCTAGTCCAACAAGGAAAGGGGGGGAGTCCTACTCCCGGTAGGAGTAGGACTCCTCCTGGCGCGCCACACCTCCTAGGCCGGCGGCCTCCCCCTTGCTCCTTTATATACGGGGGCAGGGGGGCACCTCTAGACACACAATTGATATACGATATTTTAGCCGTGTGCGGTGCCCCCCTCCACCATATTACACCTCGATAATATCGTAGCGGAGCTTAGGCGAAGCCCTGCGTCGGTAGAACATCATCATCGTCACCACGCCGTCGTGCTGCGAAACTCTCCCTCAACACTCGGCTGGATCGGAGTTCGAGGGACGTCATCGAGCTGAACGTGTGCTGAACTCGGAGGTGCCGTGCGTTCGGTACTTGATTAGTCGGATCGGGAAGACGTACGACTACATCAACCGCGTTGTGTTAACGCTTCCGCTTTCGGTCTACGAGGGTACGTGGACAACACTCTCCCCTCTCATTGCTATGCATCACGATGATCTTGCGTGTGCGTAGGATTTTTTTTTTGAAATTAGTACGTTCCCCAACAGAATAATCTTATGATCCCTTTGAGCCTGGGTGGCAGTCCATAGGAGAATCACACGGTACCCTGGGATTTCCAAAAATACATGCAATCACTGGATTCCCCAGGTGCCTCAATCCACCCAGATGTGTATTAAAGTTGCCACCTTAAGTTGAACCATTAATTAACAATCTGACATCTGTCATGGATACACTCAAACCCAATCCACGTCTACGAGCATAGCATAGCAATATAAGCAACGTAGAAGTAACTCCCAAAGGTTTGATAATAAACAGGTGAATAGGTACTACCTCATCTACTTCCCAAAACCCACAATTTAATTCAGATCCTAACCATGCAATTGTTTGAGCATTGATCTAATGCAATAAAACTGGGTAGTAAAGAGGTATGATCAAAATTTTACTTTCCTTGCTGATGATCCGCGAAACCTAGAGACTCGTAGTAGCACGCTTCACACTCCGGGTACTCTATCACAAACAAACAAGCATACAATAAGCAATCAAGCAAGGGCACGGGTAAAACTCAAATAAGAGATCTAACCAGAAAGTTCAACTTAAGAACTCCTGTTTGCAAAAAGAATTAAATCAAACGAAGCAACAAAACTCAAACGGCGAAAGAAACAAGCTTCGCTTACTAATCTGGACTAAAGTCAAATTTTACTGTAGCAAAATCTTGTTTAAGTTGGCTAAACAGAAAGAGGGTTTCGAGACGAAACTCTAGGCGCTTGAATCGCCTGTTTCCGATAAACGAGCGAAAAGTTATACTAAAACGAAAATCAGATCAGAAATCGCGATCGAAGATAATCGCGGAAAAATCCAAGAAACAGAAAAACTGACGAATAGGCTAACGAACGAACGGTCACTGTCTGTGGCTAACGAGTGAACACCGTTCTTTAAAACGAACGTACGGACGAACGTCCGCTAAATAAATAAACCGAAAAAAATAAAACCGATCTATTCTAAAAAAAGAAAACTAGGGTTTTCTAAAAAAACTGAATCAGTTTTAAAATAAAACCGAACGACGTTGACGGTAGTGTATACCTTCGGAAAGGCTCCGGCGAGGCGGGGAGGCTCCGGTGGGGTTCGGCTGCAGCGGCGGGGCGACGACGAGGCGCGGCGGCGGCGGAGGGCGGCGGCTGCGGCGACTTGGGGCCCCGAGCTCGGCTTATAAAGGGGGGGAGCGAAGGCGGCTTGGGCGAGGGGGCACGGTGGCGGCGAGGCGTGTCCGGCTCGGACTCGCCCGGCGATGTCGGCGGCGGCGCGGGTTTGGGACGGCCGGCTCGGCTGGGCTTCGGCCTAGTCGGGCGCTGACTTTTTTTAAACGTTTCGCCAAAAATAAATCCTAGAAATATAAATAAAAATCTAAAAATGCCAAAACAAATTTTCACCGTCTAAATAAAATATTTAGAACAAGATGAACATTTTCTTGGCCCTAAAATGCAATTTTGAAAACTTGCAATTTTTCTAATTCAAATAAAATTGCAATAAAATCCAAATAAAATATTTATTTGTTTTTTTTAATATTTTTCCTCTAATATTTCATCTATTTTGGAGAATTCATTTTATCTCCTATCATATATTTTTATTTTTTTGAAATATTAGGAAGGGAAAATAATCAAAACCAAATGATCCTCCTTTCAAAATTTGAGAAAACTCAAATATGAAAATAACGAAATCCCCAACTCTCTCCGTGGGTCCTTGAGTTGCGTAGAATTTCTAGGATCAAGCCAAAATGCAATAAAATATGATATGCAATGATGATCTAATATATAACATTCCAAATTGAAAATTTGGGATGTTACAAACCTACCCCCCTTAAGATGAATCTCGCCCTCGAGATTCGGGTTGGCTAGAAAATAGGTGAGAGTGATCCTTCCGTAGGTCTTCCTCTCGTTTCCAGGTGGCTTCATCTTCAGTATGGTGACTCCACTGAACTTTGCAGAACTTGATTACTTTGTTGCGTGTGACACGGCTGGCAAAATCAAGAATCTTTACTGGCTTCTCCTCGTAGGTCAAATCGCTATCCAACTGTATCGCTTCCAGCAGTACTGTATCTCTCAGAGGAATATCAGCCATCTTTGCGTGGCACTTCTTCAACTCAGAAACGTGGAACACATCATGAACTCCTGACAATCCTTCGGACAATTCCAACTTGTAAGCAACTTCTCCCATACGTTCCAAAACTCTGTATGGTCCCAAAAAACGTGGCGCTAACTTTCCCTTAACTCCAAAGCGCTTCACTCCTCGAAGTGGGGATACCCGAAGATACACCCTGTCTCCGACTTCGTAAATTGTCTCCTTGCATTTAGAATCCGCATAACTCTTCTGCCTGGACTGGGCTACCTTGAGTCTATCGTGAATCAGCTTAACCTTCTCTTCAGACTCTTTAATCAAATCTGGTCGAAACAACTGTCGGTCTCCAACTTCGTCCCACAACAACGGTGTTCTGCACCTCCTTCCGTACAAGGCTTCGAAAGGGGCCATCTTCAAACTGGCTTGATAACTATTGTTATAAGAGAACTTTGCATAAGGCAAATTATCATCCCAACTAGATCCATAGTCTAGCGCACAAGCTCTCAACATGTCCTCCAGAATCTGATTTACTCTCTCAGTCTGTCCATCTGTCTGCGGGTGAAAAGCTGTACTGAACTCTAGCCTGGTTCCCAAAGTTTCATGCAACTGATTCCAAAACTTTGAAGTAAACTGGGTTCCTCTATCTGATACAATGGTCCTCGAAACTCCATGCAGACATACGATCCTTGTCATGTATATCTTTGCCAACTTAGCATTGGTGTAAGTGGTCTTTACTGGGATGAAATGAGCTACTTTCGTCAAACGATCGACTACAACCAATATCGAGTCATAGTCTGAACGAGTCCTGGGTAATCCCATGATAAAATCCATGCCTAGCTTATCCCACTTCCATTCGGGTATCGGCAATGGTTGTAGCAATCCGGTTGGCTTCTGATGTTCTGCCTTCACTATCTGACATACATCACAAACTGCTACATACTCCGCAATATCCTTCTTCATTCCAGTCCACCAGAAACTGTCCTTCAAATCCAGATACATCTTGGTATTTCCTGGGTGAATCGAATATGGCGAATCATGGGCCTCTTGCAGAATCAACTTCCTGATCTCCTGATCATTGGGCACATATACGCGGTCCTCAAACCATAAGGTATCGTGCTCATCCTCATGAAATCCTTTAGCCTTTCCTTTGCTCATTCTTTCCTTTATCTCGGCAATCTCCTTGTCCGTCTTCTAAGCTTCTCTGATCTTATCCATCAAAGTAGACTGAATTTCCAATGCTGCTACATAACCTCTTGGAACTATTTCCAAACATAGCTCGCGAAGATCCTCTGCTAACTCCTTGGGTAACTCTCCGGTCATGAGTGTATTGACATGACTTTTGCGGCTCAATGCATCGGCTACTACGTTAGCCTTCCCAGGATGATAATGTAATCTCATATCATAATCCTTAATGAGCTCCAACCATCTCCTCTGCCTGAGATTCAACTCCTTCTGCGTGAAGATATACTTCAAACTCTTGTGATCCGTGTATACCTCACAGTGGTTTCCGATGAGAAAATGTCTCCATGTCTTCAACGCATGCACTACGGCTGCTAACTCCAAATCATGCGTTTAACTCATGGGGTTTAAGCTGTCGTGAGGCATATGAAACAACTCTTCCCTCCTGCATAAGTACGGCTCCATGTCCTCGACGTGAAGCATCACAATATACTTCATAATCTTTGCGTTGATCTGGCAGAATAAACACTGGTGATGTAACCAAGCGTCTCTTCAACTCCTGAAAACTGGCCTCACATTCCTCAGTACATTTGAATTTGGTGTCCTTCTTCAACAACTCCGTCATCGGTTTTGCAATCTTTGAGAAATTCTCAATGAACCTCCGGTAGTATCCTGCGAGTCCAAGAAAACTCTGGATCTCTCCAACTGACGTGGGTGACTCCCAGTTTATCACAGTGACAACCTTGGTGGGGTCTACTGCTATTCCTTCTCTGGATATAACATGTCCAAGAAATCCAACTTCCTTCAGCCAAAATTCACATTTGCTGAACATGGCGTATAGCTGATGTTCTCTGAGCTTCGCAAGTACCAATCGCAAATGCTCCTTATGTTCTTCTTCATTCTTTGAGTAGACCAATATGTCATCAATGAACACCACAACGAACTTATCCAAAAACTCCATAAACACCTTGTTCATCATGTTCATAAAATAAGCAGGTGCGTTAGTCAGACCAAATGACATAACGGTATACTCATACAGCCCGTACCTCGTTGTAAAAGCTGTCTTAGGTATGTCCTGCTCTCGAATCTTCAACTGGTGATACCCTGATCGCAAATTGATTTTGGAAAACACTTTAGCTCCTTGCAGCTGGTCAAACAAATCATTGATCATCGGCAGTGGGTACTTATTCTTGATCTTCACCTCATTCAGTCCTCGATAATCAACAACCATCCTTAACGATCCATCCTTCTTCTCCACTAGAAGTACTAGTGATCCCCAAGGTGACGAACTTGGGCGGATAAAACCTTTATCCAGTAACTCCTTAATCTGCTTCTTAATTTCCTCCAAATCCTTTGCGGGCATTTTGTACGGTCTCTTAGATATTGGCCCTATGCCTGGCAAAAGCTCAATCAAAAACTCAATGTCTCTATCCGATGGCATGCCTGGCAACTCTTCTGGAAATACATCCAGAAAATCCTTCACCACTGGTACTTCCTCCTGTACAACTCCTGATAAGGAATTTACTTGAGTCCTATTTGGTACATGCCGGGATACATACTTGATCCTTCTTCCTTCTGGGGTGGTCAGGAAAATCGTCTTACTAGCGCAATCAATGTTCCCTCCATACATCGATAGCCAATCCATACCCAGTATCACATCCAAACCTTGCGACTCCAATATTATCAGATCTGAGGGAAAAACATGCCTACCTATGGTCAATGGCATCTGAAAACATCCATGGCTTGCCATATACTCTGCTCCGGGTGAGGTTACTAGCATGGGTGTCTTAAGAAATCTAGTGGGCAACTTATACTTATCCACAAATCCCCTTGATATGTATGAATGTGATGCACCAGTATAAAAAAGAACGACTACAGTAAATGACTTAACCAAAAACTTACCTATTACTGCATCTGGCTGTGCTTCAACCTCCTCCACGTTAATGTGGTTCACTTGTCCCCTATTGAAAGGGTTGGGCTGCTTCCCAGAGCTTCCATTGCCATTTCCATTCTTGGCTTCAGGACATTCATTGGCGTAATGTCCGGTCTTCTGGCACTTGTAGCAAGTAACGTGGCTCAGATCTTTCTTGGCGGGTGTTGCCGGGTTGGAACGGTTCTGTCCGCTGCTTCCTCCATTACCATTACCGTTCTTGGAGCCACTATGGTTGTGCGAACTTCCTCCATTATGAGTGTGGCCTCCATGGTTATGAAAAAGTCCTCCCGAGTTCGGGGTGTAACGGGGTCTCTGCTGGGCTCCAGAATTATACTTCCCTTGTCCATACTTCCTCTTACGGCTGTCAATCTGCTGCTGCTTCCCTTCAAGCATGAGAGCTCTATCCACCAACTCCTGATAGTTATTGAAATTTGCCACCATCAACTGCATGCTCAGCTCATCATTCAGTCCTTCCAGAAACTTCTCCTTCTTAGCTGCATCTGTAGCGACGTCATCTGGGGCATAACGTGCTAGCTTACTAAATTTATCCACATACTGGCCAACAGTGCGTCCTCCTTGGCGTAAGTTGCAAAACTCACGCTTCTTCATGGCCATAGCTCCTGCTGATACATGGACAATACGGAAAGCCTGCTGGAACTGGTCCCATGTCACAGTGTCAATAGGGTAAGTGACTATGAAATTCTCCCACCAAGATGCTGCGGGTCCATCAAGCTGATGTGCGGCAAAACGCACTCTCTCCGCATCTGTGCATCCTGCAGTAGTCAACTCCCTCTCAATCTTGCAGAGCAAATCATCTGCCACAATCGGCTCGGTGCTACTGGAGAACACCAGCGGATTCAGCCTAAGAAAATGGGCTAAATGATCAATTGGTGGTGGTGGGGGTGGGTTGTTGTTGTTGTTGTTGTTCCCCTGGTTCTGATTCTGGACTAGTATCTGCATCAAGGCATTCTGCTGCTGGATCGACTGAGTGAGCTCCGGTGGGAAAGCAAATCCATTGTCGCGTCTCGGAGGCATCTGCTGGGTTTAGAAAAGATGAGAAAACAGAATAGAATGAGGTCTAGGGGGAAAATACTACCCATATGCACATGAGACAAAACACAAACATATCACTCAATCAATCAATCAAGGGCATACAATCGGTCTAGAACTATCGTTACAAAAGTGCTTGGACTATACTATATACATGGTGGAATACTACTACTGATTTGGTGGTCTACTAGAAAAATTGCTCGGTCGAAGACTCCATGATATCTGCTCCAGCTTCATCAACATAGTCATCATCGCTATCGTCAGGGTCCGAGTCAGTGTCGTCGATGATGATGTAGTTCTCCGGGCAAGTGGAATCGTCATCTTCTCCTCCTGGCGCGGGGTCTCCCATGAAAACTCTGATCTTCTTTATCAGGTCATCATTCTTCTCGACTAGTACGACAATTTCCTCCATATAATCTTCGCGTGTAGCCTTGAGTTCTTCTTCCAGCTCCGTGATCCTTGTCATCGCTTTCTTCAAATCTGTCATGCCTGCGCACATCTGGTTCTCCTGGCGTCGAATGTGCTGGTTTAACTCCTGGATGAAAGAGGCAATCGATCTATCCTTCCTGGTGCTGATCATTTCCCATTGCTCATCTCGGCGCCCACAAATCTGGTAGATAGTGTCCTTGAGATCATTGTGGTAAACTTCTCCAATGCGTCCCATGGTAATGTGAGCTGCCATACTCTTTCCTAGGCTCCAGGTTGGTGCATCAAAGGAAAACTCTACGGGCTCAGTGCCTGGCGTGAACGTCCTTCCTGGAACTTGAACTTGAATTGTCTAGCGCACCTCTTCTGGTAAAGTGGCATTGTAAGTCCCGGTGAAGCTTGGTATTCCAATGTTCAGGTACCTAGTAACTTCCTTCAAATGGCGTCCAAAAGGTGTGTCTTCATCCGGTTGCGTGAACTTGATCCTGGCATCCGCCATCCTAAAGAGTAGAAAATGGAGAGGAGTCAGAAATGAGAAGAGAGTAGTGATCTAGGGCTTTAGCTTAGTGGTCGTGTCCTACAGTCAGCGTGTGCTCTGATACCATCTTTGTAGCGACAAGACCTCAAACAGTCTGATCTCTGTGCATAAGTGTCATCCCTGGATCGGTAATGCTGACACACACAGTACTTGAAGGATTTATAACAGAGTAGCAATCACACACTTATTACAACAAATGTCTCAAAAGAGAACTTGTTACAACAAATATGGCTTAAGGCCATCTAATACTATAACAACGGAAGGCTTGGAAGACAAAGTGAGTCCATCAACTCCAACGGCATCACTGAGTGAAAGACCACGACCTAAGGCTCCTTACTCGTCGTCTGAAAAGTCTGCAACATGATACGTTGCAGCCCGAAAACGGGTCAGCACATGGAATATGCTGGCAATGTAACACAAAAGAGTAATGAACAGAATAATGCTATCACTACATGCATATTTGGCTGGTGGAGGCTGTACGGTTAATATGTTTTGCGAAAAGCCAATTTTTCCCTACAACAAAGGAATAAATTTTATTTAACTATCATGGTGGTTGTTAAACATTGAGAATGGTAAACCCCATCTCAATCCCAATTAAAAAATAATTAATAACCCAATCAAGTTTTATAATTAAGAGTGATGAGATCCACATGATAATCCAAGAACTCGATACTCAAAACGTCCATAACCGGGGACACGGCTAACCATGATTAGATTGTACACTCTGCAAAGGTTTGTGCACTTTTCCGCACAAGACTCGATCTCCTCCGTTGAATTTCTCGCACTACATGATGTTTGAGAAACGGATGACCGAGACACAATCTTTCCGAAGAGGTCCCCTTAACCGATAGATAGGCCGGTACACCTACAATCCCCTACATCTGCTAGCCCATCATGGAAAGGTTTCCCACAACTTACTCAACTATGCCAGAGCCCATAATGGCATGTGGCTGCACACGGAAGTTTCTAGCATGAATAATCTTATGATCCCTTTGAGCCTGGGTGGCAGTCCATAGGAGAATCACACGGTACCCCGGGATTTCAAAAAATACAGGCAATCACTGGATTCCCCAGGTGCCTCAATCCACCCAGATTTGTATTAAAGTTGCCACCTTAAGTTGAACCATTAATTAACAATCTGACATCTGTCATGGATACACTCAAACCCAATCCACGTCTACGAGCATAGCATAGCAATATAAGCAACGTAGAAGTAACTCCCAAAGGTTTGATAATAAACAGGTGAATAGGTACTACGTCATCTACTTCCCAAAACCCACAATTTAATTCAGATCCTAACCATGCAATTGTTTGAGGATTGATCTAATGCAATAAAACTGGGTAGTAAAGAGGTATGATCAAAATGTTACTTGCCTTGCTGATGATCCGCGAAACCTAGAGACTCATAGTAGCACGCTTCACACTCTGGGTACTCTATCGCAAACAAACAAGCATACAATAAGCAATCAAGCAAGGGCACGAGTAAAACTCGAATAAGAGATCTAACCAGAAAGTTCAACTTAAGAACTCCGGTTTGCAAAAAGAATCAAATCAAACGAAGCAACAAAACTCAAACGGCGAAAGAAACAAGCTTCGCTTACTAATCTGGACTAAAGTCAAATTTTACAGTAGCAAAATCTTGTTTAAGTTGGTTAAACAGAAAGAGGGTTTCAAGATGAAACTCTAGGCACTTGAATCGCCTGATTCTGATAAACGAGCGAAAAGTTATACTAAAATGAAAATCGTATCAGAAATCGCGATCAAAGATAATCGCGGAAAAATCCGAGAAAAAGAAAAACTGACGAACAGACTAACGAACGAACGTTCGCTGTCTTTGGCTAACGAGTGAACACCGTTCGTTAAAACGAACGTACGGATGAACGTCCGCTAAATAAATAAACCGAAAAAATAAAATGAAACCGATCTATTCTAAAAAAAATATGAAAACTAGGGTTTTCTAAAAAAAACCGAATCGGTTTTAAAATAAAACCGTACGACAGCGACGGCGGCGTGTACCTCCGGCGAGGCTCCGGTGAGGCGGGGCGTCTCCGGTGGGGTGCGGATGCGGCGGCGGGGCTCCGGGGTGGCGGCGAGGCGCTGCGGCGCGGCGGCGGCTTGCGGGCGGCGGGGCTCCAGCAGTCGGCGGTGGAGGGCGGCGACTGCGGCGACTTGGGGTCCCGAGGGGGCCCCGAGCTCGGCTTATAAGGCGGGGGGGGGGGGGGGGGGGGCGGAGGTTGGGCGAGGGGGCAGGGCGGTGGCGAGGTGTGTCCGGCTCGGACTCGCCCGACGATGTCGGCCGCGGCGCGGGGTTGGGCCGGCCGGCTCGGCTGGGCTTCGGCCCAGTCGGGCGCTGATTTTTTTAAATAACGTTCCGTCGAAAATAAATCCTAGCAAAATAAATAAAAATCTAAAAATTCCAAAACAAATTTTCACCATCTAAATAAAATATTTAGAACAAGATGAACATTTTATTGGCCCTAAAATGCAATTTTGAAAACGTGTGATTTTTCTAATTCAAATAAAATTGCAATAAAATCCAAATAAAATATTTTTTGGTTTTTAAATATTTTTCCTCTAATATTTCATCTATTTTGGAGAAGTCATTTTATCTCCTCTCATATATTTTTATTTTTTGAAATATTAGGAAGGGAAAATAATCAAAACCAAATGATCCTCCTTTCAAAATTTGAGAAAACTCAAATATGAAAATAACGAAATCCCCAACTCTCTCCGTGGGTCCTTGAGTTGCGTAGAATTTCTAGGATCAAGCCAAAATGCAATAAAATATGATATGCAATGATGATCTAATGTATAACATTTCAAATTGAAAATTTGGGATGTTACATTGTGCCATTGGAGTTTCGATTTGATCCTTCAATTTAAAAATAAGTTTGTATGAGTAAATAGAGTGATACAAGAGCAAAGCACTATGCACGATAGCAATGGATCTTAAATGACAATAGTTGTTATTCAGGTTTAAGCACTTGTTCTACATGAACAGAGTACAGTAAGACGCAAGCATATACTACTTAAAAATAAAAAATGAGCTCATAGACCTTACCACATTCTTGGTTCGGGACCAGTACAGAACAAGGCGTTCACAGTCATCTTCCAGTAAATGTGTCTCAGGAGAACGTAAGGGAATTTGATGAGTTTCTTTGCCAGTGAAGTACGTTTTCTTCAGGTAATTCTGATACTGCCACCAAGCATTCTTGAAGATAGCAGAGGTATTAGCACAGGTTACCTCATCCCGAGTTTCCAAATCGATCCTTCTCTATAGAGAAAAATGGGAAAATTTGATGTATTATAACCATCACGGAGGTAGAATATATGGGACAAATCAAAGTAATTGCCATGAATAACATTACTTACACATAACTCTTGGACAAACACCTGCAACTGGTAAGCTTTCAAAAAAAACACCTGCAACTGGCATTTTCCTTCATCTTCAGTATAATATTTCCATGATGGGAAGATACACACATAGGATTTAACAACATCAAATGCGATAGATTGTAAACTACCAATGGCTGGTTGTGCTTCCTCCACAGGAATAGGAGTACTAACTGGTGGAGTTGGGGTTCGCCATGGTAGTACTGGTGCTTTGGGCAATGGAGCTGCCTTATTAACTGCTCTTGTTTGGGAGCTATGTGGTGGAGATGGTGCTGTGTCAACAGGAACTGGGTTACTTTCTGCTGGGGTTGGGATTAGATTGAGTGAAGTTGGTTCTTTGTCCATTGCGGTAGGGGTACAATCTGCGAGAGTCTGGGTTACATGTGGTAGGGCTGGTTCTCGTGCATGTACAACCGGGGTGCTATCTCCACCAAGAGGTAGCACTGTTTTTATTTGAAGACCATGTTTTTACTCCGCTAGATACTGCCATCACCCGCTCCAATTCAAATGGCTGATAAATAGGAAACATAGTTGAATGTACAAACATTGTATGAGAGACAGATTCAATAGATAGTGTGAAAAAAAGAGGGCATGAAATAGTTGACATGTATATTGTTTAACTAAGATGGATAGCATGACATAATTTCACATATATGATGTGTATCTAAACTGGATAGCATAGCATGACATAATTCAAAGATATGACGACTAACTAAACAGGATGGCATGAGATAATTATATGATGTCTTTAGTAAACAGGTTCGCATGACATAATTCACATACATGTTATCTAAGTAATCAGGATCGCATGATTTAATTCACATATGTGAATTATATGCTAAGCAGAGGGCATTCACATATATGATGTCTGAACTAAGAACATGGTGTTGAATATCGTGTATGTGATGTCTAAACTATGCAATGCAAGACACCATATGCATGATATGAGTAGTATAACCATGCCAAGTTAGAGCATACACCTCAGTGGGGGAATAGGACTGGTCATCTGTCTCTGAATCCATCACTGAGGAGCTATCGGGACCCAGGAAGAGATCTGCTTCGACAGGTAGCACTGTCTGCTCTGAAGACCTTGTTTTCACTCCAGATTTTTCCATCACCCACTAAAATGGCTGATTCACAGGAAGAGTAGTTTAATGTATAAACATTATCGACAAATGGAAATGTAATGAAGAAAAGGATGGGCAAGATATCATTCAAATATATGATGCCTGGTTAAACAGGATGGCATTGCATATTTCACATGCATTATGGCTGGCTAAAAGAGATGAGACTGCATAATTCCCATATATGATATAGAAACTAAACAGATGGCATTATAGAACATGTCTAAACTAAGCATATGACATATATGATGTCGAAAGTAGGCACTGCAAGGCAACATATGCATGATATGACTAACATCATCATGCCAAGTTAGAGCAAACACCTTGCGGAGTAAATAGGAGTGGTCCGCTGCGTCTGAATCCGCCTCGGAACAGATATCTTCCTCTGGATTACAATCTGGAGAGGGGGGGGGAGGGTTTGCCATTGAACCCACCATGGAGCGATGTCTGCATGACATTGTATTGCCGCGCAAAACTCTTCTCTTTTTCTCTACATGTTCAGCATGACTGTGTACAATATCTGACATGCATACGAAAAAAATATAGTGAGATTATGTAAGGAGAGCATGCAGAAATCTAGAGTGATGGTAAAAACAAATGGATGGATCCAAAAATAATGATAGCAGGCTGATGATAGCTTTAATTTAATAAAAAGACAGATGATGATTGCTTTACTATTTGTCTCCCACCCAAGATGAACAACATAGGCATACCCTAGGTGAACCAGATAATAGACAGAGATACTATTCATTGCTGCCTCGATATGTGCCCCACAACAAATTTTAAAAATCAAATTTGAACATTAATTTGGACCTGACTTGGAGTCTAAGAGGTGAACAGGATGATAATGTAGCAGGTAATATTAAGCAATGCATAACATAAGCAGAAACAAAAGAGTGTGACCTCTCTTATGGAACCGTGTACTCCTCAGGTTCATCTGCTGAGTCGATGATGGTGATGCCGTTGCGGTGGGTGCCGGCGGCAGGGAAGGAGATCTGAGGTGGAGAAAGACGGTCAGGAGTCGTGATGTCTGGTTTGGTGGATGCTTTTGTCTCCTCATGGCACCCGCAGGGTTCGGGTGCGGGTAATGCTTGCCCAAACCCTCACCCGTCCCATTTTTTTCTGCCCAAACCCATACCCGTACCCGCACCCCGGGTATCATATCTTTCCCATACCTGTACCCGGCCGGGTGTGGGTAACACCCGCGGGTAACCCATACCCGTCTGGGTCACCTTTCAAATAAAATTTTGCCATGTACTTTCAGCAATCAGTATGTACATACCACATTTCAGCATATATATTACAGCATCTGAACACACACACACACACAGATATATATATATATATATATATATATATATATTCCAGCATTTCAGCACATAAACATGTGAAGTTTCAGCACTTGAACAATAGTTTCAGAATTTCAGCACATATGTCAAGTTTCAGCACTTGGAAATATTTCAGCACACGCATAGTCATTTCAACCACAAAGTTTGACACACAAATAAGTTCGAAGACCGCAAATAGGTTCAACACACAAATGATAAATAGGTTCAACACACAAATAAGTTCAACATCTCAACACACAAATAGGTTCAACATCTGACATCTCCAACATGAAACCGAACAGTCCAAACCAACTTGACTTGCTTTCATCTTCTCTCCACTTCATGAGCCTTGACTAGCCTTGACATCTCAACGCATCAATTCCTAGTGTGGGACATATAAATTGCAAGACATGAGAACTTGAGATTAATGAGTACAAGCTATGTCTGGTTTGCAATTCTTATGTACTACTAAGATAACAAGAATAGAAGATAACATGAATACAAGATATCTTTGATGTGCAATTCTAAAGTAGTAATAAGATACATCATAACAAGAATACAAGATATGTTTGATTTGAATAAGTACTACCAAGTACTAACCTGCATCCCTTCTTGAATGTCTTGAAGACAAGTCCAGAAGCTAGTTTCTATTGTGTGAGCATCTACAAAAGTAGATAAACGTCAACAACATTTCAGCAAGAGAAAATATTAATGAAGTACACTATTTTGTCACCTTTGTACTTGTTTCGAAGCCAATCTTGAGAGCACATTAAAACCTCCACCATATAAGGTGTAAGTCGGCTTCTATGGTCATTGAGCTTTCTGCCACTTATACTAAAGGCCGACTCTGAAGCAATTGTTGTGACGGGAAAAGCAAATATGTCTCTTGCTACTTTCCTTAAGGTCGGATACCTTGTTCCAGCCACCTTCCACCAATCCAGCACATTGAAATTTTCAACGTAAGGCACTAAACCATCAGTCAAGTACTGCTCTATTTCACCTTGAAGTCTAGCTGTTGCAGGCATTTGCTGAGCTACAATGTTCTGAAATACACTCATGATTGCAGGAGTTTTCATTGTGGTCATCATAGATTCATCATCTGGTGTACATGCCTCATTTTCCACTTCATACTCCTCCAATAATGAATGCAAACTAGCAACTATGTCATCAACTTTTCCAATGCATTCATAAGAAGATGGCTCAATTCCATGGAGCATGGCAAAGCAAGCTACCAACATTTGCTTCTTGTATCGAGGGTCAAGAAGGGTAGCTATAGCCATTAGAGCTTGAATGTCACTCCAATACTTATCAAATTTTTCAGTCTTGCTTTTTGTCATTTTTGGATAATCTCATTGCTAGAAGTTTCCCACTGCCTCATTTTCATTTTAATTTCACATATATTAGGGAAGTAAACATTGGCAGTCACATAATCGGTTCCAGAAAAGAGCTCGGTTATTTCATAGAACAATCTGAGTCTCCCTACAACTTCTTTAGCAAAAGCCCAATCTTCAGCACTAGGAAGCCACTCATATTGCTTATCCTTTTCTTTTGCATGTTCAAACACAAGTCTATAAGGTAAATCAATATGAAGCATTATGAAAGTAGAGTTCCACCTAGTCTTGCAATCAAGTTTCAACCCCCTTGTTATTTTAACTTTCTTATACTTAGCCATTTCCTCAAACTGTTCCACCCTTTTTGGTGAGGCAGTCCAATATGCCACACTTTCATGGATGTTTTCTATAGCTGATTTCATGACATCTAAGCCATCCTTCACTATCAAATTCACAATATGTGCAAAACAGCGCATCTGAAGTAGAGTACCTTCACAAAGAAGCTTATTTTTTTCCTATCTTGCCCACAATCTCCTCAACTGCCTTGATGTTGACGTTGCAATTATCAATTGTCACGGTCAAGAGCTTCTCATCAAGATTCCATTCCACCAATGACTCATGAAGCATCCGAGCTATAGCAGCCACATTATGTGGTGCAGGAACATAAATAAACCTACAATATGCACACATACACATCAGTTTGAGAGTTGGCAAAAGCTGAAAATAGGCACAACACAATATTTAATGCTTTCACTACAATATACCTCATGAGAATGTTCCTTAGCCTCCATGACTCATCAATGGAATGGGCTGTGATAGCCATATATCCCTTCTTTTAGCTGTCAGAGGTCCACATACCAGTGGTGATATCAACCCTTGATTGGATCATACTCATGTACTCGATGGCCTTCTTCCTTTCCATTTTGTATCTTCCCACAATATCACCTCTACAAAACAAAAGAAAATAGATACATTCATGTTACTCCCTCCATTCCCTTATACAAGGCCACAAACTCAAATTACAGGTACCTAGGTAAAAATTTAATGACTACTTTGCAAGCCAACTTTTCTTCTTGTTAACTGGGATCATTAATACGTCTGCATGCATGCAAGGAAGAAATGAGAAGGAAGTAGCACAGTGTCATTATGACTACATGCATGCAAGTATTAAATAAGTTGCTAGTACGAGAAAACGTCATTAAATTTTGCCTCGGTTACTGTTAGTGGCCTTGTATAGATGCAAAATGTATTTTTCATAGTGGCCTTGTATAAGGGAATGGAGGGAGTATTTAGTAATGGCAAAGAAGAAACATGAAAAATTAAAAAGAAGGAAATAAATACATAGCATATTTACCGGATAGTATTTCTTGTATGAAGCTTGAATAACGGCTGAAGGGCAGCAACAAATCTCCTAAAACCAACATGGTCTACCATAGATAATGGATAATCATGCAACATCAACATGTTGCCAAGCTCAACTCTAGCATAATATTGATCAAAAGTATAGCTCTCCATGCTCACTTTCCCATCCTCTTCCGCACTCACCTTCAATGAGGATTGACTCAAAATTTTACCTCCCTTGGTCTTCAACTTCTTAAGAGTGCAAATATCAAGATGCAAACGAAGATGCTTAGTTCCATTTTTCGATCCCGCGGTAAGTACCTTGTGACACCAATTACACTTGGCCTTCCATTCACCATTGATCCTCATCTTCTTCATTTCCAACCAAACCTTAGATGTGAGCTTGCGCTTAGAAGGTAGCACCTCGACCTCTTCCACATCATCCTCTTCTTCATCATCTGAAACAATAACATGATCTCCATCTTCATCCATTGGTGTTGTTGTGTGGCTCATGTCATGCATGGACTCATCTACTTGGCCATTGTTTGTATCACTGCACAACAAAAATAGGCATCCAAACACAAGTATGATACACATTAGTTAAATTAAAAAATCAGAAGTGTATAACAACAAGCATTAACAACAAGCATTCACTAGATGGCAGATCATTAACAACTTTCTTATTTCTTCTTGTTTGTATTCACTAGATGGCAAGCATTAACAGCAAGCATTCAAAAATAGATGGCAAGAATTCATTAATATTATTTCTTCTTGTATTCATTTGGAGGCGGATCATTAACAACTTCCTTCTTTCTTCTTGTTTGTAGGCAAGCATTAATAGAAGCCATTCAAAAATATTCCTTTCTTTTCAATTCATTAACAGATCGGTAAATGTAATGAACACATTCAATCATTCAACAACAAATCAATTAACTATTCAACATACTCAAGCATGCATTAACAGTTCAGCTAAATCTAATGAACACATTCAATCATTCAACAACAGATCTAATCAACACATTAAAAAAAGGTGAAACTCTTCACCGAATTGGATGCTTTCCTGCCCTTCTCGCCGCCGTCGCAGGTGTAGCACCACCACGGCCACAACCACGGCCACGCCCCACATTGCAACCGGGAACAATGGAGCTGCACCCAGGAACCTGCCCCGTTGATGGTGGCTGAAGATGCACGGGCTTGGAGCTAGGAGAAGGCGTCTGCGCATGAGACCCACTGCCGGTGCCTTCTTCAAATTCATCCCCGTCCACCGGAGTTGCATCCACGCTGGAGTGAAGCACCTCCTCGGCATCCTCCTGGTCGAGGGCCATGGCAGCTGGAGGTGCCAGGATGTGGAGGGAGATGGCGGCAGGAGGTGCTGCAGGTCTTGTGTGGAGGTCGCGTCGAGGACATGAGGTAGAGGGAGGATAGGAGGAGAGGAGGGAGGTGGCCGGTCGCTGCAGGCAGCGGCGGCGGCCGGTGGCGGCGACCTGTGGCTCCTCCTCTCTAGGGTTTGTGGCGAGAGAGACAGAGGGGGGGGGGGGTTTCTGGAGTGACGGCGCGGGGTGGGTTGGGGTCTCGGGGAGGGATTTGGGATCGAGGGGGAGTGGACTGCTGGGCCTGGGCGCTGGGCCACTGGCTACCGCCTCGGCTGGGTTCAGTTAGGGTTTTGATGTTTTTAGTGACTGACATTTAGGGCCTACCTGTCATAATGAATAAGCATATGGGTACGCGGATATGCGGATATGGGTATTGCCGTCCCATACCCGTACCCGGCTTACCCGATGGATATAGTTTTTGTCCCATTTATAAACCCATGGGTAATTTTTCTTCCCAAAGCCTTACCCTAATAGGGTTTTTACCCACCGGGTTCGCGGGTAGCGTGTACCCATTGCCATCTGGACTTCTATCGATGGAGTTGCTCAGGTGAGGTGGACGACATCACGGCAGGAGGAGGACAAACCACACAAAGTTTTCTTCGACACGTACCTGTAACTGAAGTAATTCTGTAAGGGCTTCTTTGGCTTGCAGGATTCTAAAAATGCAGGGATAGGAAAAACACCAGAATAGGATAGGAATGCACGTGGGAAACAGAGCATTTGTAAACACAGGATTTCTGTCAACTTGGGTGTTTGGTTCAGAGGAATTGGAAGAGCAGAGGAATGCAAAGAAACATGGCCAAATTAAAGTGAAACCATATGAAAGCGTGTACAGTTAGAATGTTATTCTGCCACTAATTCACTTGGTCTTGTTTTCATGCATAGGATTTTGAAAAGTAGGTCTAGGTGGATGTTTTTCTCCATTCCGTTCAACAAAATGCATGAATAATTGAATAGTAGAGTGCCATAGGAAAATTTCCTATTGCTATGTTTTTCCTTCAGTTTTTCCTTTGAACCAAAATAGCCCTAATGGACCGACATGAATGTAGAGTAATAAGTGATGCGACAAGTGCACAACCTCTGCCGTAGCCGTGTCGACCTCGGCATCATTAGGTTGGTCGCTGAAGAAGTTGAGGCAGAGGTGGCTATCAGAGGTGTGGAGGAAGATCTGAGGAATCTGTAGGCGGCGTCCAGGGCACTGCTCTGTTGTGATGGATGCTTCCGTCGTTGGTGTAGCTCCGGCGAGCCGTAAGACGTCGAGGCTGAAGCAGTACAAGATAGACATCGTTAATCTCAAGTGGGATTCTAATAGCATCTCCAATAGATGATGTAAAATACATTACCAAAAGGTGATAGATGTAAAATTTACATCACCAAAAAACACCCGACTACAACTTTTGACTCTAGATTTAACTGTTGAAACTGAAATTTACTGTGGAATCTGAATGTTACTGTCGGAACTGAATGCACTGGTAGCACAGAGGCACTTCACATCTAGTTTAGGCCGCTCGAGCACTAGTAGTAAGAAACAATGATCTAAATCAGCAGGCGATCAACGGGGAACACCACTACAAAAAAATACACTTCCGTGATGATACGTGTTTGTCACAGTAGGTCACGTTTTTTGTCATGCATGTACATTCATGACGATTTTATGACAGAATCAAGATAGTCATACCTGTGCTGTCGTAGAAGTGTTCCATGACATTACCAAAATTATCATCACAGAAGTGTCCAGTTCCTTGACGATAAATCACGCGTCATAGAAGTGCTTTCATCAAGGGTGACTGACACGTGGCATCCACCGTAATGGGTAGCCGTTAAGCTATCGGGTCCGGTTTTGGATCCGATAACCCGTTAACAGCCTGGACCAATGGCGATTTTCACGTGTAAAATTCTCATTGGCTGAAGGAAACACGTGTTAGCTCGTCATTGGGTCAGATAGGCGCCTATGATATGTCAACACGTGCGTCGGCCCACCACTGGCCCATTTAGCTTACAAAGGTCGGCCCTTTTGACTTGGTCAAAAGTTAGTTGGCGGGCCCATGAAAAGCCTGTTAACGGTCCGTTCACAAATAGCCCATTTTATGGCCCGATAACTCACGACCCACTAGGGCCTCCCCGAAATCGGCCCAACAGCGTCATGTGGGCCGTCGAATATAACACCAACCCATTTCACTTTCGGCCCATGTATAGCCCACAACGTCTTTCGGCCCATATGAGGCCTTTCATATCTTTAGGCCCTTTAGTGGCCCACGGTGACTCTAGCCCATAATGAACATTAAATTTCTTTGTACCCATTAACGACCCATGATTCACATGGGCCGTTTCCAGCCCGTGTTAGCTTTCGGCCTACTGACGGCCCATACGTTCTTGGGATCCTTTCCGGCCCTCAATTACTTCCGGCCTGTTACCGGCCTATTCCCCTAATGGGCCAAATTCAGCCCGTGGCTAGAATCGGCCCGTTTGTGGCCTGTTAACCCGTTGCGCCGTTTCCAGCCCATCCTATATTCTGGCCCATTAACGACCGATTATGGCTATGACAGAATTAAGCCTTTGCCGTCTTCCAGCCTGTTAACGACCCGTTACCGTGCTAGCCCGATACCAATTACGCCCGCGGCCCATGTGGACCCATTTATCCGACGGCCCGAGGCCCACCGATTCTACGGCCCGTTGGAGGCCCATTTATCTGACGGCCCGTAGGAGGCCCATGGATCCTACCGCCTGTAGCACGGTCAAGGTTACCACGGTCCGTATATGGCCCAATGGTTGTTGTGGCCACTAACAAACTAGGGAAGCAGAAGACTAGGAAATAAATAAGCCCAAAACTAACGCTAGGCTATTAAGGCGATTGCACAGATTACATCCATTGGGCATCAAAGTTTGCCACTAGTGCAAATATAGGGAACACCCTACACTATACAAAAATGGCTTGCTGTTTTCTTCAGCCGGTGGCTGCACGTTAAGAACAAATTTTGTATCGCAACAAAACAAATTACAACCATAAAACAAAAGGAAGGTTGGCATAAAAGTTAACAGTCTAGTAGATAAATGCACCACCAGAAGTTAAGAAGCTCAGTTCATTTGACCTGACTGTTATGTTTTCATGTTGTATTGTCCGATGGAGCACCATAACCTTCACCTTCATTTCTCCTAGGCTCCTAAACAACATAGCAAATGTCTGATAGTATGGTTTCAAAACCATGCATATCTTGACGACATCGAACAATGGCTGTCCTTGTTTCACAAAGGGTCTCTGTTAGGGAATGGACTTGTGTCTGGAGCACAAATATAACATTGTTTTGAGCTTGCATATCTTGATCATGAGGCAGTTTGGACGAGATTGCCTTAACAACCAACCCAGTATTACGCAGGAACGTGCTTTTGGTACTATTAGTGGACAGGTACTGACCCACTGCAGCAAGAGGTGACATTGCAGTTATAGTTACCTCGTCACCTTCAGAAGGTGGTGGTTCCACCATTTTTTCCATAGCTTGCTGAAAAGTTGAGTTTTTACATTATTAGTACCAGAAGAGAAGATATTAAGGAGGCAGCAAAACCAAACAAAATAGCTTCGGTCTATATACAGAACTTATTTTGGTGAACCCATGTAAAATATTAGTTGTATTTTACTGCAAAGTACATAATAAAACTAGGTTCCAAACATACGACGATGTACCATGGCTAATGTATTGTCTATTTCTTCACATTGTATTGACAGCTAAGGATAAAGACACAAAGTTTATAATACGGTAAGCATAGTATGACATCATTCATATCACAAAACAAGTGAGAACAGACAAACAGGCAATTGTAACATTGTGTGGGCAAGTCCAGCACGGAACTAGATTACAGATCAAGATCAAAGGAACATCACTCCTCTCTTTTAAACCTTGTAAGGTGCAATGATATGCTAAGACAATTGTGTATAAAATTGACAAGAGTAATAGACATTGGCTGCAAACCATGCAGTTCAATGCACAAGTCAGAGTAAGTAGTAGTTAAAAGGCATGAGGATTAAGGACTTACAACAGTGGCTTTGACTGGTGTAGTCATGCCCTTCGTCTTGCTGGTGTGACAATCCTTGAAGATCTCCACAACATTTGGTTCAGGTACTTTTTGGTCCTTGCGGGCTTTCCCCTGCATTTGGAACAAGTCAATATAGATCTGATAATATGGTACAACGAAAAGAGCGAAACAACAGCTAATTACAAGAGCCTCACAGTGTGCATTATAGCTACGAGATCCTGTCGTCTGTTGGAATTTCACTTTCGTACGGTTGGCCTTATTCTTTGAATAGTTCACCTACAAGAAGATTGATTTGTGAGGCACATGCGTAAATAGGAGTTCAACATGTGATCTGATCACATACATATAACATACCTGATACTTTGGATCAGACTAGTGTTTAATGAGTCCTCTCCAGTCTTCATCCGATATATTTTCCACTAAAGATGTTTGGGCACATGCGTAAATTATGGGAGTCTCATTATCAGCAACCTAGAAAGTATGGGACAGAGCAAGACGATATTACTAGTTTCCATACATAACCATACTTACAGATAAATGGTCAAGGAAGGTGTTGAACTAGGTTTCGTCTTTGTCATTCCTGTACTGAATCCATGTTGGGAGGATACGTACATGACACCTAACGGCAACCGCTACCTCTGATACTAACTTGGCTGACTCTGTAGCATCACGTGGCCTTTTTAAACCTGCCTCAAAACGGATCTCCATTCTTCCTCCTCTAGATTTAGTTAACCTATCGAGCATTATCCCTGATGTTTGTTTCCTGTTGCGCCTAGGTGCTAGTCCAACAACGAACATAGGAAATGTTAGTGTACATCAAACTGTGAGACTACATATAAAGAAGCATGCAACTGTAACTTGACTCCAGCAACTACCTTCTTGCTGTTGAAGCTCACAAAGTTCATCTGATCTTACCAACTCGTCTTGTGTCAAGAGTGCTTCGGAAGTAGTGTCAGGTGGCAAGGGAGCTTGGGAACGTGCTGCTAGCTGAGTTGCCGAACAGTAACTTGTGCAGCTGGTGGTACTGTGGAAGGTGTTGCAACAACTAGGGCTGTCCATGCTTGTTTGGTGGCAGCTATTGGTTTCTGTTTGGCTTGTTCTGCATCTCGTGTAACACGGGATACCCCGTTTGTACAATTTTCTGCTGGACTTTGACCTTCTATTGCACCATCAGTACCAGCAGAATCTGCATGATTATTCCGCTTCCATTTCTGTGTGTCCTTAGTACTAACACCATCCCCTATTATTCTGTGTTCCTTCCTCTTTCTCTGTGCCATGTTAAGTCAAGCCAACAAGAAAAAGGAATAACAATTTAGTTCTTCAGAACAAATTGATGCGTGATACAGACGAACTGAACTTTGATGTTAGACAACCACATGATAGGAGGATGTAATATGTACGAAAAACAGGACGTCATAAGATAATCAAAACTATGATGTGTAAACTAAGCAGAAGACATTTCACTAAATTAGAAGCAATGCAATGGAAGGTAGATACCATATGAAAGATGCTACAAATATCGCTCTGCCAAGTTAACAATGTCTCGTCATAACTGGCGTTTAAACAAATGTGAAGCAGTACAAGAAATAAATCATATGCAAGATGCAAACAACATCACACTACTAAGTTAAAGGTCTCTCGTCATTAGTGCCATTGCGTATTCACAGTATTGCATATTCACAGCTTATGATGTGTAAACTAAGCAGAAGGCATTTCAACAAATTAGAAGCAATGAAAGCTAGAAACCATATGAAAGATGCAACGAATATCACTTTACCAAGTTAAAACTGTCTCGTCATAAGTGCCATTTCAACAAATTAGAAGTAGTACAAGCTAGAAAAGAATGCGAGATGTAAGGTAAACACATGATACCAGGATGGAATATGTATGAAAAATAGGACGGCATGGCATATTCACAACTGTTTGTGTAAACTAAGCAGAAGCCATTTCAACAAATAAGAAGCAATGCAAGCTAGACACCGTATGCAACATGCAAGACAATATCACACTGCCAAGCTAGAGAAAGCACCTGGGATGCCGGTTTTGCCGGAAGACCGCCATTAGTCCCTGCTTATTTTTTCCTTCCTCTTTCTTAGTTGTATTGCCTTGTCAAGTCAAACCCATAAGAAAAATGAATAAATATTCGCTTTTCAGAACTCATTGACACAGGATGCTAACGAGCACTACTTTAATGTAAGGCGACCGCATGATAGGACGATTGAATGTGTAAGAAAAAAGGACAACATTGCATATTCACAGCTATGATGTGTAAACTAAGCAGAAGGCATTTCAACAAATTAGAAGCAATGAAAGCTAGACACCATATGAAAGATGCGACGAATATCACTCTACCAAGTTAAAATTGTCTCGTCATAAGTTCCATTTCAACAAATTAGAAGTAGTACAAGCTAGAAAAGAATGCGAGATGTAACCTATATCACACTCCCAAGTCAAACATGTCTTATGATAAGTGATTGTTGCAGGTTACACAACAGTAGTACTTTGATGTAAGAACATGGTGTGATAGACATATATTGTATGTTCTACAAACAGGAACACGTGTCTTATTCACAAGTATAATGTGTAAAGTAAGCAGATGGAATTCAACAAAATTAGAAGCAATACAAGCTATACATCATACATAACATGCAACCACATATAACAGTGCCAAGTTAGAGGGAGCACTTGTGATGGTTGAGAGTGCAATCATACCCTTACATCATGTTTTGATGTTGATGACAATATACATGTAGGGGACTAACTATGTTTGTCAAGTAAATCTCAGGTGTTAGTCCCCGGTTAATCAAAGTGTGTGGATCAAGAGCATACAAGTGATTTTACTCAAGGATGAAGTATCAAAATTGATTACATGTTTGTTTTCTTGAGTATAGGATCCTGCACTATTAAGAGGGGATCGATAGGGTTAGTTAAAGACTTGCTCTTGCCACAAACCTCCTTCCCAAAAATGTTTTAGTTCCTCCTTTACTCTCTCTGGCATGTTCTGTCTCTGACCTGCCGGATGTTCGGGCCTCACGCCGGATATCCGGCCTGCTCGCCGGATATCCGGACCTAGCCATCCAGAGAGCACGTTGTGCTGGTGCTGTTTGCCGGATGTCCGGGCTCTCCTTGCACCCCAGATTTCCAGGCTTACTTACCGGACGTCCGGCTTGTGCTATCTAGAGGGCGTTTTAATTTGATGAACTTGCCGGTTGTCCGGCCATGTGCCGGATGTCCGGGGTTTCCTGATATGCCGGATGTCCGGCCCCTCTGTTTATATCTCTGCTTCTGCTCTGTTCTTCAAGTGGCTCGCCAGGCCGGATGTCCAGCCCTATGCCCGGATGTCCGGCCTGCCCATTCACTTGCACTACAATGGCCACATTTGTGCTCACACTATATATAGCCCTCCTCCCCCACGGGAGAGGGTTGACCATTCGCTTTGAAAAAACCCTAGAACACATTTCACTCTCCCCCTCACTCTTCCACACCAAATCTTAGATCCCCAAGGGATTTGAGAGAATTTGAGAGAAGTTGTCCGACCAAGTGATAGATCCACTCCTTCTCCTTCTTTGCACCAAAGGAATTCGTTATTTGAGCAAGTCTTGAGCTTTTCCTCATCGTTCTTGTTACTCTTGGAGGTTGGAGACTCCTAGGCGGTAGGAGTCTTTCGGAGAGGAATTGATCATTGTGATTACCCCCGGAAAAGTTTGTGAGGGTTTGGAGACCACCCCAAGGTCTACCACTAGTGGTTGAGAAATTCCTTCGTGGTGTTGTCTCAAAGGGAGAATAGGGTGAGCCTTCGTGGCATTGGTGTGCCTTCGTGGTAACATCCAGCTCTTTAATGGTGATGTAGCTTCCCTCCAAGGAAGTGAACATCGACATACATCCTCGTCTCCCGGAGTTGCGGTTATCCCTAACCCTAACTCTCTACTTGTGAGTACTTGTCTCTTAGCACTTACTTATATCATATTGTGCTTGCTTTCTCACCTAGTTGTGTTACTTATTTACCTTGCTTAGCTCCTAGCATTATACTTGCAATTGTGAGGCTCACTTTCATATTCCGCATTGTTGCCTAAAATTGCTAAGTAACAATTAAAATTTGTAATTGTACCTATTCACCCCCCCTTTAGGTCCATCTCGATCCTTTCAATTGGTATCAGAGCCACGTGCTCTATTCTTGTGGCTTAACCACCCTAGAGCGAGATGAACCCCGATGGGACTCCCCTTGTTGCAGATCCGAAGAGTACGGGTGCAGCTTCCACGGAAGCCAAGTCCTTCACTTCAGAGGATCTGGAACGAGCTCTTACTAAGAAAAAGGAGGAGCATGATGCTTCTCTTGAGGCCTTCGTCCAAATGAGGATAGCCACACTAACCACGATGCTTGCACCACTTTCTGGTGGTGCGGCCTTGAGGCCAGCTGTGTCTACTCCTTCACTTGTCCAACAACCTGCTAGTAATGAACACTCCAGTGTTCCTTGGCTTTATGCAAGACCTCAAATAGAGAAACCTAAGTATAACCCTCAAGGCAAACCTACTTTACTTGATGACACTACCGATTTTGCTTTATGGAGAGTGGCTATGCTGGATCATCTTCGATATGGAAATGATGAGATGTTGGAGATCATGGAGTATGGCTACCAAGCTGTTGACCCGAAGAATCTTACTCCAGGAGAGGTATATGACAAGAATCTCAACGACGCAGCAACCATGTGCATAAGGAGAGGTATGACTGACAAGCAAAGGAGACCATACATACATATCACAAGTGCCAAGGAATTATGGGATAGCATTGTGAGGACCAAGACAGGTACCTCCACTCTTCGGCTTGCTCAATAGAAATCGCCAAGGGTCAATTGCAAAACTTTTGTATGGAGAAAGGTGAATCTCCCAAGAAACTACTTGAGTGTCTCATGACTCTCACCGCCGACATCGAGTCATGTGAATGTGAAAAGACTCAAGATGGATTCAACTTGACTAAGCAATTTCTCATGGATAAGTTGCTTCATGCTCTTGCTCCGTATCATCACCAAATGGTGTGGGACATAAGACAACACCATGGATTCAAGGAAATAACTCCGGATGACATCATATCCACCTTCCAACTATTTGAAGAGTCAAAGGCAAATGCTACAAAACATCTTGCCATGCATGTTACCTCAACATCAAAAATTAATGTTGCATTGAAGGCCAAGCATGTATGTGAAGAAGAGCAAAGTGAAGAAGAAGAAGATGATGAGGATGAAGACGGTGATGAGATCGACTCCGATGAGAGCCCTTCATATGAAGACATTGCCCTCTTTATCAAGAAGTTTAGCGCGGGAAAGTTCAAGGGAAGATTCCAGAAGAAGAAAGTGAGAAAGTGTTACAACTGTGAAGAAAGCAACCACTTCTCCAATGATTGCCCCTATGAGAAGAGAGAAGATAACCATGGTTTCCCAAGACCTTTCCCAAGAAGAAGTTGCCAAACCCCTTGAACTCAAAGCTCAAGAAGAGAGATGGGAAAGCAATGGTTGCTCATGAAGAATCCGATCCGGATGATGTAGAGTGGTGTTGCCGGAGTTGCTCAAGATTCTCAAAAAACTTTGAGGCTAGTTGTCATGACCGGTTTTCCAATAAAATATTTATTGAGAAACCAATCCCTTTTACGGACCAGTAGAGAAGAATACCTTCTCACGGGTAGACAATTTCTTGATCACAGAAGAAAAATACCAGGAGTACTGAATATAATACAAGGTTGAGCGGAGACTGCTCAACAATTTATTACAAACACGCCAATAATACATAAAGGCAGATAGGGTGGCTTAACTACTAACTCACGATAAAAACGGTGGTGGAAAAAAAATCACAGCGAAGTGGGTGACATGATTCCTGAATCTAACAGCTCTTCGAGCGTCGGAGTGAGGCTCGAGGAGACTTATTGCGGGGTGGCGGAAGCGTATATCATACAAGAGACCAAAATCCAGGATCGCACGGGTTTGACTGGGATTCCTCTAGGCGTCGGACTCACTATCAAACTCTTCATCCATGAGATCGCCCTCGTCAATATCTGGCCAAATCAACAAGCCAGGTGAGTACTATGAAAGTACTCACAAGATAGTTCGGACATAAGATATAACAAATGCAAACATGATGCATATGAACAGATTAACAAGCGCACTCAGACATTGAGGTAATAATGCATGGGAAATAAAAGAGAAGTCGGGCGGTAGTCCTCCCGAAATCCCAAAGTAATACTGAGGGCCAAACGAGTGTCTGAGTGACTCCTCGAGAGGAAACAAAAGAAATAACAGTGCCGCAGTCGGGTGTCAAGGCGACGCCACATAAAGGGCTTATAATAGAATATAAATAACAGTGCATGCCACAGTTGGACGTCTGAGCGACATCACATAAAGGGCTTATAATAGAATATAAATAACAGTGCATGCCACAGTCGGACGTCTGAGCGACATCACACAAAGGGCTTATATCAAAAGTAAATAACAAGAGTGCCACAGTCGGACGACTAAGCGACATCACATAAAGGGCTTATATCAAAAGTAGATAACAAGGGTGCCACAGTCGGACGTCTAAGCGACATCACATAAAGGGCTTATATTGCACAACTTAATATTCCAGTAGCTTATGAACTTAATCATTTCAATGGCATAGTCAGGTATGAAATAAACAACAGGGTTAGTCCATCCACGGAATAACATTCAACCAATTTACCACTCAAACTTGTTCACCGGGGAAAATACCACGAGAATTTGACATAGATATGGATACACTGGTCACGGTCCTTGACCATGGATACGATGACTCGGAAGGATTTGACTCTGCAGAGTTTGTACTTTAACCACAGCCAACGGATTTCAGTAGTCACGGGGACTAGTTCCGTTTACGGTGTTTTGGAGGAAACACATCTAACCAGTACACACCCATTCAACATTCCGAAGCCAGGAATCACCCTCGGCAATGTTCAAGAAAAACCTTGAGACGGGGAGGCTACAACCTCATGTAGCATGGGATCAAATTTATATACGCGCGCTCTAAGGGGTGCCCCCCTCTCGGTCCCAACCGGAAACACCCATGCCCCCTGACCGGATGACTGGCTTTAATCCAGGGCCATGGAACCCTCATCCCGGCCCCTCTATTTGGTGTGTACACGGAAAGAGGTTAACAACTTACTAAACCGTATTCTTTGCAGAAAACATGTGGTAGCATGAAAGGGAAAGGACGGTAACGTGACTCAGTCCACGATAACGTCGGAGTTTAACGGATGTCGTAAGGCTGGCATGCTACAATAATACCTCCTTACTGCCTTTCATGTCACCACATGACTAGGCCATCCCTCATCAGAGATCACAGTAACTTCGGAACACACGGATAGTTGCCTCACATGCAACGAGATACTCACCGATGCTCATATGCCATGCACAACCATTCAAGCAAACATGCAAAACACCTATCATATCAAAGGTTCAAACATGCTTGCCTGGTTCGGAGAAGTTGGAGTCTAGCTCGGCGAAGTTCGCGGCTCCGTCACCTCTTCCGGAACCTACGGCATAGCAAAAACGTATACTAACGTGAAAATCATCGTGTGCATAAAAGTTGTCCCAATTTTTTTCCAAATAAATACTATAAAAAACTAGACAAAAATATAAGACTGACAGAAAAAGAATCAATCAAAAATCATCTTTTATTAAAAAGTTATAAGGGTTTTAGTCCAGGGACTAATCTGTGATGAAACAGAAAATAACCAGGGACTTAACTGAGAAAACAGAAAACGGTTCGGAAAGAAACGCGCCAGCCCAAAGAGAAAACGTATTCTGCCCGAAGGCGCCAACAGAAAACGGTTCGAGGGGAAAAGAAAGAGAGGCTGACGTGGGGGTCCCACATGTCAGGTTTAAATCCTCCCCGGTGCCCGAAGGCTGCGGTGGTCGCCGGCGTTGAACCACGGCGAGACAGGGAGATCGGAGGGTACCAAGAGGTTCAGCGTGTTCTTCCGCGTCGGTGGGTGGTGGACTTGGTCGTCGGAGAGCACCACGTCGACGGAGACACTTTCTCCGGCGGACGGTGGCTCGGGCGATGGTGGAGAACTCCGGTGGGTGCTGCAAACTCCAAATCGCAGCGCGGGTTAGAAGGGCGGATGCACTAGAGGGCTACTGGCAAGAGCAAAGGGGTAGGGGTGCACGCACGGGAGCGAATCGAGCTGGGTCCCGTGGCGGGTCGAAGCGGCCGGAGTTGAGGAAGAAGGCTCCCCCGGGGCTCTTCCAGTGGCTTGGCGGGGTATTGGAGGTGTGCAGAGGTGGTGTGGGTTCGAGTTGGAGCTCGGGGCCTCTATTTATAGGCGATCCGAGGGGGTGGCGGTGAACGGAATCGCTCCGGCGAGCAATTACGGCGAGGCAGTGGTTGGGCAGTGGGTTTAGGTGGCCAGGCAGCATCAGGGAGGTTCACTGGTGCCGTTCCCCCGCTAATCTTGGTCGGGCTTGGCGTAATGGCGCTGGTCCTCGACGGGGCGGCCGTACGGGCACGGCGGCGGCAGAGAGCGTGCTCCGTGCCTAGCAGTTCACGACGAGGGTGGCAGCGCGCACGGGGGAGTGGAAGGCCACGCGGCGGCCTCCGGTGGCTTGGGCGGCGCTGGACGGCGCCGTCTACACGGCGCCTCTCTGTGGCGGCCGCAAAGCCGCCGCTGCCGTCGCTCACGGGGTGGCGCACCTCCTCCTGCTCGTCGCCGACGCCCGCAAGCTTCTAGGTGGTCATGCGGCGCAGAGGACAAGAAGGAAGGGATGGGGAGCAAGGCGCCACCGCGGCACTGGCGAGATCGACGTCGGGCTCTGAAGAAAACGACAGTGTTCCTGAAACTGTAACTCTAAACTTACTGAACATGATAGCAACAGTGTCCAGCAGGTGTTCGACGAAATGATTTGGCATGAAGAAATTTTTTTCTGTAGCTGGGACTTGGTGAGGTGACCTCTCAATGCACCCAGAGGCTGCCTGAATTTTCTCAGATTTTTAGGAGAAGAATTCAAATGAATTTCATCAAATTTGGCAAAAGAGGTCCAAACTTGCAGCAAGAATAATTTGAAATATTTGAACTGGAGACCAGTGGATCTTCATGGATCCTGGTTGAGGGCTCAAAGGACTAGCTAGGGTATTGGTTTGGAGACAAAACTCAAAGCAGAAAGGGTAGCTCCTTTGTAAATCTCCAAGAGCTAGAATAGAAGGCAGAAATAATTTTTGATAATAATTAAATGGAAACAAATACATGGAGGGGTTCAACTTGCTGGATTTGAAGCATATCATGATCCAAAGATGGGGAAAGGCTTATGGGAGGGGATTTCCACTTAGGTCATGGCAAGAGGGATTTTTGAAAGTGGAAAGGATCATTCCAAATGCCATAGGGCTATATAAAAGAATTTTCAAAAGAAATTTTCCCAAGTGAAAAGCATTTGGTTTTGAGTCCACACAAGAAGGAAAAACCTCCAAGACCAAAATCAAGTCTTGGGTGAATCCAAAACAAAACACTTGTCATAAAAGAAAATATTTTGAGAGGGACAGTTCTTTAGAAGAAAAAAAATTTTAAATCACCTCCCTCAAATCAAATAAAAGTCTGAAAAAGCCAAATAAAATTTTGGGTGTCACAACACCTACCCCCTTAGGAAAAATCTCGTCCTCGATATTTCAGCTGATCCTCAAATAGATATGGATACTCTGCCTGGAGAAAATCTTCTCTTTCCCATGTAGCTTCATCCTCGGTGTGGTTGCTCCACTGAACCCTGAAATTTTTTGTTGTTTTCTGACGGGTCCTCCTTTCGGACTCTTCCAATATCTTTACTGGCCGTTCTCTATAGGTGAGGTCTGGTTGCACATCAATGCTCTCATGAGATACATGCTTCTCCGGGTTACTTACACATTTTCTCAATTGTGAGACGTGGAACACGTCATGGACGTCTGACAGCTCCTTGGGTAGGTCCAGTTTGTAGGCCACTGTGCCTCTTCGTGCAACTATACAGAATGGTCCAATAAATCTCGGGGCTATCTTCCCCTTAATTTTGAACCGTTGCAGGCCCCTCATAGGAGACACTCGGAGGTATACGTAATCACCGGGTTCAAAGCTGACCTCACGATGCTTTTGATCGTAGTAGCTCTTCTGTCGGCTTTGGGTTGTCTTGAGTCTGTCCCTGATCTGCTTAACTTTCGCCTCGGCCTCCTTGAGCATGTCTAGGCCGAAGATACGACTGTCACCTGTCTCTGACCAATTTAGTGGGGCACGACACCTCCGTCCGTACAATGCTTCAAAGGGTGCCATTTGTAAGCTAGCTTGGTAACTGTTGTTGTAAGCAAACTCGGCATACGACAAACTTTCTTCCCAACTAGATCCATAGGTGAGCACACAGGCTCTCAGCATGTCCTCTAGGATTTGGTTCACGCGTTCCGTTTGTCCATCAGTCTGAGGGTGGTACGCTGTACTGAAAGCTAGTTGCGTGCCCAGAGCTTGTTGCAGGTGATCCCAAAATTTAGAGACAAATTGAGTGCCTTGGTCGGATATTATAGTCTTTGGGACTCCATGCAAACAAACTATACGGGAGAGATAAAGCTTGGCTAGCCTTTGAGTGGAGTAGGTCGTCTTCACGGGAATGAAATGTGCTACCTTGGTTAGCCTATCTGTGATGACCCATATGGCATCATTTCCGCGTTGCGATCGAGGTAGTCCGACGATGAAGTCCATTCCAATTTCATCCCATTTCCACTCAGGTATCCTGTTTGGCTGGAGTAGCCCTGCTGGCTTTTGATGCTCGGCTTTAATGCGCTGACATGAATCGCAACAAGCAATGAATGCGGCTATATCCCTTTTCATACCGTGCCACCAAAATCTTTCCTGAATGTCTTTGTACATTTTGGTTCCTCCAGGGTGGATCGAGTATGGCGCGGTGTGGCTTTCGGTTAGGATTTGTTGCTTGAGTTCCTCAATGTTTGGTACGCAAAGTCTGTCCCCGTACCATAATATTCCTTCATTGTCTGTGACGAACTCTGAAGCTTTGCCAAGGTTCATTTTCTTCTTTATACCCTCGATGCTGGGATGTCCCTGCTGAGCCTTCTTAATTTGTTCCACTAGGGTGGGTTGTATCTCCAGATTTGATACGGTGCCCTCAGAGACTAACACCATGTTGAGTCTAGCGAACTCCTGTTGAAACTCAGGCCTCAAGTTTTGTGGACTGTCGTTGTCTGGGCTGGGGTTCCGACTAAGGGCATCTGCCACTACATTTGCTTTCCCTGGATGGTAGTGAATGCCGACATCATAGTGCTTGACCAATTCCAACCAGCGTCGTTGGCGTAAATTTAGCTCTGGTTGTGTGAAAATATATTTAAGGCTCTTATGGTCCGTATATATTTCACAACGATTTCCCAACAGAAAGTGCGTCCACTCCTTGAGTGCATGGATGACCGCTGCTAGCTCCAAGTCATGAGTCGGATAATTTTCCTCATGCTTCCGTAGTTGCCTGGAAGCATACGCGACAACTTTGCCATCCTGCATCAGTACACATCCGAGGCCTTTCCGAGATGCGTCACAATACACTTCAAAACTCTTGTGTATGTCTGGCACAGTTAAGACCGGTGCGGTTGTTAGTTTCTTCTTGAGTTCTTGGAAGCTTTTCTCGCATGCTTCCGTCCATACAAATTTCTTGTCTTTCTTGAGCAACTGTGTCATTGGTTTTGCCACAGTGGAGAATCCTTCAATAAATCTTCTGTAGTATCCGGCCATTCCCAGGAAACTCCGCACATCTGTCACGTTGGCTGGTGGTTTCCAGTCAAGTATGGCTTTGACCTTTTCTGGGTCTACGGCCACGCCTTCTTGGTTTAATATATGGCCTAGGAAACCAACTTGCCTTAGCCAAAATTCACACTTGCTAAATTTGGCGTACAATTTATGTTTCCTTAATTCTCCCAAAACAATTCTGAGATGCTCAGCATGCTCTTCTGGTGTCCTTGAGTATACCAAAATATCATCAATGAATACCACAACAAATTTGTCCATGAATTTCATAAACACTTTGTTCATGAGGTGGATGAAATATGCGGGGGCGTTCGTTAGTCCAAACGGCATTACTGTGAACTCATATAATCCGTATCTGGAGGTGAATGCTGTCTTAGGGATATCTTCTGTCCGTACTTTTAATTGATGATATCCCGATCTCAAATCAATTTTTGAGAACACCTTGGCTTGAGCGAGCTGGTCAAACAAATCATTTATCCGTGGCATCGGATATTTGTTTTTGATGGTGACCATATTGAGAGCTCGATAGTCTATACACAATCTCAGTGTTCCATCCTTTTTCTTGGCGAATAATACTGGCGAACCCCAAGGTGAGGAGCTGGCTCGAATAAATCCTTTGTCCAGTAATTCCTTTATCTGCTTCTTCAATTCTACCAATTCTGAGGGTGCCATTCTATATGGTTTCTTATAGATGGGAGTGGTGCCAAGTGCTAGCTCAATGCTGAACTCTATCTCTCGGTCTGGTGGCATGCCTGGTAGTTCTTCAGGAAATACGTCAGGAAACTCGCACACCTGGAACTTTTCTCAGTTCTGAAATGTCCACTTTGTTCAATTTTGGTTGCCGTGAACATGGTCTCTCTTGAGCGGTAACTTTTATTGTCTTGCCGTGATGGTGAGTGAGAATCACGGTCCGATTGAAACAGTCAATAAATCCCTTGTTGGTGGTCAACCAGTCCATCCCTAAGATGACATCCAGTCCTTTATTTTCCAACACGATGAGATTAGCCGGAAACTTTAGTCCTTCAAATTCAATAATCACTCCTTGGCAGTAACTCTGAGTGATCTGCTTATTTCCGGGGGATTTGATGATCATAGATTTTTCCAAGGGAAGTATCGGAAAACCATGTTGTAAAACAAAACTCTTCGAAATGAACGAGTGAGAAGCTCCAGAATCAAACAAAACCGTGGCAGGTACTGTGTTGACAGGGAACGTACCGAGCACGATGTCTGGGGCATTCTGCGCTTCTTCTCTGGTCACATGGTTCAGGTGACCCTGCCTGTGGTTGTTGTTGGGATTGAAATTGTTGCGCTTGGGGGCTGGATTGTTCCCACCATTGTTCGGTTTGGGGGCTGAGTTCCTTGGTTTTGGGCACTGTTTGGCGTAGTGCCCTTCTTCACCACAAGCATAGAAAGTGACCCCTAGACGGTATGTGAAGTCCTTGTCCCGAGAATGAAACTGTCTGGTTGGCCTTAGATCAGTAGTCGTGGATTTTCTTGCCTCAACCTTCTGAACATTAGTCTTGCTTCAGTTGTTGCGAGCAAGAGTCGTCTTGTCCCTCTTTCGCTTACGAATATCTTCCAGACTGCGACGCGCATTCTCCAAGGTAATGGCCTTGTCCACCAGAGTTTTAAAATCCGGGAAAGTGTGTACGACCAGTTGGCATTTTAGTGCCGGTGCTAGGCCGTCCAAAAACTTTTCCATCCTTTTGTTCTCAGTCATATGCTCATCGTAGGCATAACGAGATAGCTGGGTAAACTGACCGTTGTATTCTATCACTGACATGCCTCTTTGCTTGAGGTCATCAAATTATCTCTTCTTGATTTTTATGATGCTCCTGGGGATGTGTGCCCCACGAAAGCCTTCCTTAAACTCTTCCCAGGTGATGTTGTGTTCACTGGGATGCATGTGTAGGAAGTTTTCCCACCATGCTGCAGCTGCTCCAGTGAGGTAGTGAGGTGCATAAAGCACCTTCTCATGATCTGAACACTGAGCAATAATCAGCTTTCTCTCGATGTCACGAAGCCAATCATCGGCTTCAAGTGGCCTATCAGTGTGAGCAAACATTGAAGGGCGTGTCTTCTGTAATTCAAACAACTTGGAGTGTGGTTGGTATGGCTCACGGTGATTTCCCATATTGATGACGTGATTCATCATCTCTTGGTGCTGTTGCTGGCTTTGTTCGAAGAGACGACATACTTGAGATAAGGCTGCTTCGCTGTCCTGTTGACTAGACTGTCCCTGAGTGAAGTTGTTGCTTGTGTGTGTCCCATAAACTTCTTCTGGTTGATTGGGCATGGAACGAGTCCACGGACGAGACATTTTCCACTCTGGGGTATTATTTTGCAAAACTCATGAGAAGAACTATGTGGCACAAGGAAAATCTTGCAAAGGCAAAAATTTAAAAGACCTCAAGATTTTTCAAGAAGACACAAACGATTTCGCGCGGAGAAAGACTGCTTAGCACATATCTTACACGCGAAACGCAAACATACGATACATCACTCAGAATGTGCGTACACATTCCTGACATGTTATTTAGACTAGCACACTCCTCCAGAATGCAGCGTACACAACTACTACAACCTAACGTACAGATAAAACATATCATACACGCAGACACAACGCGCGGCTACTCGGCGCTCTCAGTCGGAGATGGTGACGATGTCCTTCCCCTTGCCGGGGGTAAGACCCAGCGGTGCAGGAGACTCAACCTCCACCTCCTCCCTTGTAGGCTCCAGGCACGTAACACTGCGCTGAGGTGATGGCGCGGGTCCAACAGGCGACAGTGCGGGTGCGGCAAGCGGTGCAGCCCTGACTGGAGTAGGAGCGATGACTCGGTCGAACTCCTCAGTGGTAGGCAGACAGCGAGCAGTGGCCAAAATGGCCGGTGCATATGATGCTGAGGACGAGACGAAAGTCAGTGGCGGTGCCATGTGGAGAAGCTCCTTCCTGCTGGCAGGACCGCCCCGAACTAAGTCCATGCGGGCAGCCACAAGATCGTCCACGAGGTTGTCGAAAGATTCCTCCAGAGCCTTGAGGTACTCAACAACCATCTCGATTGCTTCATCTCGCTCTCCCCTATGGCAGGCGAATGCATAGTGACAAGTATATGGCACATGGCATGGGAGGTAGCGGTAGCGACGAGTCTTCATCATAGGAAGAATGTCCTCCCTTGAATTGCACCACAGCCTGGTGCATAGACACGTCGTCGCTGAGCTTATGCTGGTAAAGCGTGAACTCCGGACGAGTCGCTGGCCCGATCGCGAGCTTGGTGATGGAGACGAGGAGTTTGACAAACCCCTCGGGCACGTTAGTGAACACCCGAGTCTCGCAGCCGTTGCCAGCCATCTACAAAAGTAGGCCAAAATTCTGAGTAGTCAAGTCATAAATTTATGATGACTAACAGAAAATAGCTACATTTGCAAAATGCTGAAAAAGCACTAGAGACGCTAATAACCGATTAGCGATCGCACCTAGTGGCTTCCTACAGTCAGCCTGGCTCTGATACCAAGCTTTTCACGACCGGTTTTCCAATAAAATATTTATTGAGAAACCAATCCCTTTTACGGACCAGTAGAGAAGAATTCCTTCTCACGAGTAGCCAATTTCTTGATCACAGAAGAAAAATACCAGGAGTACTGAATATAATACAAGGTTGAGCGGAGACTGCTCAACAATTTATTACAAACACGCCAATAATACATAAAGGCGGATAGGGTGGCTTAACTACTAACTCACGATAAAAACGGTGGTGGAAAAAAAATCACAGCGAAGTGGGTGACATGATTCCTGAATCTAACAGCTCTTCGAGCGTCGGAGTGAGGCTCGAGGAGACTTATTGCGGGGTGGCGGAAGCGTATATCATACAAGAGACCAAAATCCAGGATCGCACGGGACTGACTGGGATTCCTCTAGGCGTCGGACTCACTATCAAACTCTTCATCCATGAGATCGCCCTCGTCAATATCTGGCCAAATCAACAAGCCAGGTGAGTACGATGAAAGTACTCACAAGACAGTTCGGACATAAGATATAACAAATGCAAACATGATGCATATGAACAGATTAACAAGCGCACTCAGACATTGAGGTAATAATGCATGGGAAATAAAAGAGAAGTCGGGCGGTAGTCCTTCCGAAATCCCAAAGTAATACTGAGGGCCAAACGAGTGTCTGAGTGACTCCTCAAGAGGAAACAAAAGAAATAACAGTGCTGCAGTCGGGTGTCAAGGCGACGCCACATAAAGGGCTTATAATAGAATATAAATAACAGTGCATGCCACAGTTGGACGTCTGAGCGACATCACATAAAGGGCTTATAATAGAATATAAATAACAGTGCATGCCACAGTCGGACGTCTGAGTGACATCACATAAAGGGCTTATATCAAAAGTAAATAACAAGAGTGCCATAGTCGGACGTCTAAGCGACATCACATAAAGGGCTTATATCAAAAGTAGATAACAAGGGTGCCACAGTCGGACGTCTAAGCGACATCACATAAAGGGCTTATATTGCACAACTTAATATTCCAGTAGCTTATGAACTTAATCATTTCAATGGCATAGTCAGGTATGAAATAAACAACAGGGTTAGTCCATCCACGGAATAACGTTCAACCAATTTACCACTCAAACTTGTTCACCGGGGAAAATACCACGAGAATTTGACATAGATATGGATACACTGGTCACGGTCCTTGACCATGGATACGTTGACTCGGAAGGATTTGACTCTACAGAGTTTGTACTTTAACCACAGCCAACGGATTTCAGTAGTCACGGGGACTAGTTCCGTTTACGGTGTTTTGGAGGAAACACATCTAACTGGTACACACCCATTCAACGTTCCGAAGCCAGGAATCACCCTCGGCAATGTTCAAGAAAAACCTTGAGACGGGGAGGCTACAACCTCGCGTAGCATGGGATCAAATTTATATACGCGCGCTCTAAGGGGTGCCCCCCTCTCGGTCCCAACCGGAAACACCCATGCCCCCTGACCGGATGACTGGCTTTAATCCAGGGCCATGGAACCCTCATCCCGGCCCCTCTATTTGGTGTGTACACGGAAAGCGGTTAACAACTTACTAAACCGTATTCTTTGCAGAAAACATGTGGTAGCACGAAAGGGAAAGGACGGTAACGTGACTCAGTCCACGATAACGTCGGAGTTTAACGGATGTCGTAAGGCTGGCATGCTATAACAATACCACCTTACTGCCTTTCATGTCACCACATGACTAGGCCATCCCTCATCAGAGATCACAGTAACTTCGGAACACACGGATAGTTGCCTCACATGCAACGAGATACTCACCGATGCTCATATGCCATGCACAACCATTCAAGCAAACATGCAAAACACCTATCATATCAAAGGTTCAAACATGCTTGCCTGGTTCGGAGAAGTCGGAGTCTAGCTCGGCGAAGTTCGCGGCTCCGTCACCTCTTCCGGAACCTACGGTATAGCGAAAACGTATACTAACGTGAAAATCATCGCGTGCATAAAAGTTGTCCCAAATTTTTTCCAAATAAATACTATAAAAAACTAGACAAAAATATAAGACTGACAGAAAAAGAATCAATCAAAAATCATCTTTTATTAAAAAGTTATAAGGGTTTTAGTCCAGGGACTAATCTATGATGAAACAGAAAAGAACCAGGGACTTAACTGACAAAACAGAAAACAGTTCGGAAAGAAACGCGCCAGCCCAAAGAGAAAACGTATTCTGCCCGAAGGCGCCAACAGAAAATGGTTCGAGAGGAAAAGAAAGAGAGGCTGACGTGGGGGTCCCACATGTCAGGTTTAAATCCTCGCCGGCGCCCGAAGGCTGCGGTGGTCGCCGGCGTTGAACCACGGCGAGATAGGGAGATCGGAGGTACCAAGAGGTTCAGCGTGTTCTTCCGCGTCGGTGGGTGGTGGACTTGGTCGTCGGAGAGCACCACGTCGACGGCGACACTTTCTCCGGCGGACGGTGGCTCGGGCGATGGTGGAGAACTCCAGTGGGTGCTGCAAACTCCAAATTGCAGCGCGGGTTAGAAGGGTGGATGCACTAGAGGGCTACTGGCAAGAGCAGAGGGGTAGGGGTGCACGCACGGGAGCGAATCGAGCTGGGTCCCGTGGCGGGTCGAGGCGGCCGGAGTTGAGGAAGAATGCTCCCCCGGGGCTCTTCTAGTGGCTTGGCGGGGTATTGGAGGTGTGCAGAGGTGGTGTGGGTTCGAGTTGGAGCTCGGGGTCTCTATTTATAGGCGATCCGAGGGGGTGGCGGTGAACGGAATCGCTCCGGCAAGCAATTACGGCGAGGCAGTGGTTGGGCAGTGGGTTTAGGTGGCCAGGCAGCATCAGGGAGGTTCACTGGTGCCGTTCCCCCGCTAATCTTGGTCGGGCTTGGCGTAATGGCGCTGGTACTCGACGGGGCGGCCGTACGGGCACGGCGGTGGTAGAGAGCGCGCTCCGCGCCTAACAGTTCATGACGAGGGTGGCAGCGCGCACGGGGGAGTGGAAGGCCACGCGGCGGCCTCCGGTGGCTTGGGCGGCGCTGGACGGCGCCGTCTACGCTGTGCCTCTCTGTGGCGGCCGCAAAGCCGCCGCTGCCGTCGCTCACGGGGTGGGGCACCTCCTCCTGCTCGTCGCCGACGCCCGCAAGCTTCCAGGTGGTCGTGCGGCGCAGAGGACAAGAAGGAAGGGATGGGGAGCAAGGCGCCACCGCGACACTGGCGAGATCGACGTCGGGCTCTGAAGAAAACGACAGTGTTCCTGAAACTGTAACTCTGAACTTACTGAACATGATAGCAACATTGTCCAGCAGGTGTTCGACGAAATGATTTGGCATGAAGAATTTTTTTTTCTGTAGCTGGGACTTGGTGAGGTGACCTCTCAATGCACCCAGAGGCTGCCTGAATTTTCTCAGATTTTAGGAGAAGAATTCAAATGAATTTCATCAAATTTGGCAAAAGGGGTCCAAACTTGCAGCAAGAATAATTTGAAATATTTGAACTGGAGACCAGTGGATCTTCATGGATCCTGGTTGAGGGCTCAAAGGACTAGCTAGTGGAATTGGTTTGGAGTCAAAACTCAAAGCAGAAAGGGTAGCTCCTTTGTAAATCTCTAAGAGCTAGAATAGAAGGCAGAAATAATTTTTGATAAGAATTAAATGGAAACAAATACATGGAGAGGTTCAACTTGCTGGATTTGAAGCATATCATGATCCAAAGATGGGGAAAGGCTTATGGGAGGGGATTTCCACTTAGGTCATGGCAAGAGGGATTTTTGAAAGTGGAAAGGATCATTCCAAATGCCATAGGGCTATATAAAAGAATTTTCAAAAGAAATTTTCCCAAGTGAAAAGCATTTGGTTTTGAGTCCACACAAGAAGGAAAAACCTCCAAGACCAAAATCAAGTCTTGGGTGAATCCAAAACAAAACACTTGTCATAAAAGAAAATATTTTGAGAGGGACAGTTCTTTAGAAGAAGAAAAAAATTTAAATCACCTCCCTCAAATCAAATAAAAGTCTGAAAAAGCCAAATAAAATTTTGGGTGTCACACTAGTCAACAAGAGTGGTGATGTTGTCACCTACAACTACATGAAAGACTACAAGGGCAACACTCACAAGTGTTTAATGGCCAAGGCCGTGGTAGAAGACGGAGAGGACCAAAACTCTCCTGACAAGGTCAAGGTAACCCCACGATCAAATCCTCCTCTTTTCACTCCTTCTACTCCTAGGGATGAGTATCTTGATGCGGAGGATACTTATGAGGATGATGATATAGATGATCCCATGCTTGCTAAACTAAATAAGTTCATGTGCTCCCTCAAAGGAAAGAAGCTCACTATGTTTCGTATGCTTATGGAGAACGTGAGTAAGCACACCATCACCATTAAGGAACTCAAAACCCTCGTCACCGAGGAAAAGGAAAAATATGAAATCCTTGAGCGGAAAGTCCAATATGAGGAAGCAAGAAATGATGAACTATGCTTGAAAATTGGTGCAAACATTGATGTTCATGCTAAAGATCTTGCCTCCTTGAAAAAGGCTAAGGACTCTTGCGAAGAGTTGATGAATGATAAAAGTAAGCTTGTGAAGTCTCATGCTTCTCTCTCTAAGGATTGTGAGCTCCTATCTGTGTCTCTCAAGACTAAGGAAGAAGAGCTCACCCTTCTTACAAAGAGTTTTGAGACGCTCAAGCTTACTTATCTTGAAACTCTAGCCAAGGCTTACTCTTCTCCTATTATCAATGTTGATGCTTGTACTACTAACTCTAGTAGTGATCTAGCATCTATTCTTGAGGAGAATCGCTTTCTCAAGGCTCAAATCAAGAAAGGTCTCATGACATGTGCTCAAGGACAAAAGAACCTCAATGAGGTATTGAGCCAACACAATGAGGTGTTTTCCAAAGAGGGGCTTGGGTTTGACCCAAGCACAAGCAAGAAGAAGACGTCTACTCAAAAGGGCTCCACCCCTCTAAAAGAAACTTTTGTGCGGGAAGGGCACAAGGAGAAAGGTAAGGTTGCTAGTGGGAAGGCCACAAGGGGCATGCTCACTCTCAACAAGCCAAAAGAGTTCATGCCTTCATCCTATGTACTTCGTAAGACTAAGGATGGAGAAGTTTATGCGAAATTCATTGGTCCTCGAAATGCATTCCGATTCTATGCTATTTGGGTCCCTAAGACCCTTGTGACTAACTTGAGAGGTCCCATTGCAAAATGGGTGCCTCTAACCAAGTCATAATTTTGTGTAGGTTGCTTTCTCTGGTGGAGTAAAATGGGTGATCGATAGTGGATGTACCAATCATATGACCGGAGATAGCAAATTGCTCTATAATTTCATGGAAGCTATTCAACCATTTATGAGCATTATGTTTGGTGGAGGATCAAAAGGACAGGTACTCGGGTTGGGCAAGGTGGCTATCACAAATGACATGTCTCTTGCAAATGTCATGCCTATCCAATCCCTTAAATACCATTTGCTTTCCGTTCGCCAATTGGCTTCTGTTGGTTATGATACACTCTTTGGACTAACAGATGTGAAAGTCTTTAAGAGAGATACTCTCGAAGTGGCCTTTGTTGGAGAGTTGGATGCCAACCTTTACACGGTTGATTTCTCGAAAGAGAGCACATTCCATGCAACTTGTCTAATGGCCAAGGCCGACAAGGGGTGGCTATGGCATCGCCGGCTAGCCCATGCCGTCATGAGAAATCTTCAAGATCTCTTAAAGGGTAATCACATCCTTGGACTAACCAATGTCTCTTTTGAGAAAGATCGTGTGTGTAGTGCATGCATAGCCGGGAAGCAACATCAATCAAAGCACCCACCCAAGTATATCGTGTCCACTTCAAGGCCTTTGGAGCTCCTTCATGTGGATCTCTTTGGGCCTCCTTCATGTGATAGTTTTGGTGGGAAAAAGTATGGGCTTGTCATTGTGGATGATTACTCAAGATATACATGGGTCTTCTTCCTCAAGTCCAAGGACGAGACGAAGATCACCTTCATTGATTTTGCCAAGCAAGCACAACGCAAGTTTGACAAAGAAATCTTGGCAATAAGAAGTGATAATGGCTCTGAGTTCAAGAACTACACCTTGGAAGAATTTCTTAGTGATGAAGGGATTGAGCATCAATATTTAGCTCCATACGCTCCTCAACAAAATGGTGTAGCCGAAAGGAAGAACCGCACACTTGTGGAGATGGCAAGGTCCATGTTGGATGAATACAAGTCGCCACCTAGTTTTTGGGCCGAGGCTGTCAACACCGCATGCCATGCATCAAACCGACTCTTCCTCCGCAACATATTGGAAAAGACTCCATATGAGCTCCTAGCTGGGAACAAGCCGAATGTCAAGTACTTTCGTGTATTTGGGTGCAAATGTTTCATCGTCAACAAAAGAGAACGGTTAGGAAAATTTCAATCCAAAACCATTGAGGGCATATTTGTTGGCTATGGATCAAACTCTCACGCCTATAGAGTCTACAACAAATCCAATGGATGTGTTGTAGAAACTTGTGACATGGTGTTTGATTAATTTAATGGCTCCCATGGGGAGCAAGTTTATCTAAGTGATGTAGGTGAAGAAGATTCCTCTCAAGATATTTTGACCATGGGTGTTGGTGCACTTCTTCCAATGGAACAAGAACCTCATGATGATGAAGAAGAAGATGGAATCTTCACACATCATCAAACTACTTCAACACCTATACCACCTCAAGCTCCTATTGCTCAACCAATGCCCTTAGTCCAAGTACAAGAAGATGATCAAGTTCCTCTTCACGATAACCTTCAAGAACAAGATCATCATCAAGGGCAAGAACAAGAAAGTGCAATCATTGATAATGAACCTCAACAAATGCAATATGAAGAAGAAGCTCTTCCACCACACATCAATGATCCATATGTTGAGGATGTGGATGATGGACATGAAGTTGAACCTCACGAAACCTTAACCTCCATCATGCCTCGAGTGGCCGGTCGTGTTGATGTTGACAAAATTCTCACTGGCATATCGGAAGGTAGAGTCACTCGTAAACATTTGACAAACTTTTGTGCCCACTTCTCGTTTGTGTCTAGTGTTGAGCCTCTCAAGGTACAAGAGGCATTGATGGACAACAATTGGCTCGTTGCTATGCAAGAAGAGTTGAACAGTTTTGAACGCAACCAAGTGTGGTCTTTAGTCGAGAGACCAACTACGGAGCACAATGTCATTGGAACAAAATGGATTTTCAAGAACAAGCAAGATGAGAATGGTGTAATCATCCATAACAAGGCAAGGTTAGTGGCACAAGGGTACTCACAATTTGAAGGTTTGGACTTTGGTGAGACCTTTTGCCCCTATAGCCCGTCTTGAATCCATTCGCATCTTACTTTCTTATGTTGCTTTCAATGGTTTTACATTACATCAAATGGATGTGAAGAGTGCTTTCCTTAACGGTCCTCTACAAGAAGAAGTATATGTGTCACAACCACCTGGGTTCATTGATCCCGATCAGAAAGACTATGTGTATAAACTTCATAAGGCTTTGTATGTCCTCAAACAAGCACCTCGTGCTTGGTATGATCATCTTAAGAAGTTTTTACTCGATGATGGTTTTGTGAGAGGGGTGATCGATCCCACTCTTTTTACTAAGAGGGACAAGGGTGATTTGATCTTATGCCAAATCTATGTAGATGATATAATTTTTGGTTCTCCTAACATTAATTTGTGCAAGAAGTTTGCGGCTTCCATGATCAAGAATTTTGAAATGTCACTCAATGCAGATTTGAAGTTCTTTCTCGGATTTCAAATTCAACAATTTCAAGAAGGAATTTTCTTGTCTCAAGCAAAATACCTCAAGGATATCCTAGAGAAGTTTGGCATGTTTGATGCTAGTCCATGTAAGACACCCATGCCAACCAAAATTGTACTCACTGAAGACACAAACGATATCCCTTTCGACCCATCTAAATACCGCTCTATGATTGGTTCATTGCTTTATCTTTGTGCATCTAGACCAGACATCATGTTCAGTGTATGCATGTGTGCTAGATTTCAAGCTTCCCCTAGGGAAAGTCATCATAAGGCGGTTAAGAATATTTTTAGATACCTTGTTCACACCCCAAAGTTGGGTCTATGGTACCCCAAGGATGCTAAGTTTGATGTCATTGGGTACACGGATGCGGATTGGGCTGGAGACAAAGTGGATCGTAAGTCCACCTCCGGGGCATGTCAATTTGTTGGATGCTCCTTGGTAAGTTGGTCCTCGAAGAAAAAAAATTGTGTTGCCCTCTCCACCGCCGAAGCTGAATACATTGCAACAGCCAGTTGTGCAACTCAATTACTATGGATGAGGCAAACTTTGAAGGATTACGGTATCACCTATAGAAACGTGCCTCTTCTATGTGATAATGAAAGTGCCATCAATATTGCCGAGAATCCCAAAGATCATACCCGCACCAAGCACATTGATATTAGGTATCATTTCTTGAGAGATCATGTGGAAAAGGTGACTTTGATATTGCTCATGTTGGCACAGATATGCAACTTGCAGACATTTTCACCAAGCCATTGGATGAAACAAGGTTTTGTCAACTTAGGCGTGAACTTGGTATCTTGTAGCTTGACAACATTATGTGAAATCTAATACCCATGCATGCATTTTCATAATGTCTTGTCTTGATGTAGGCATATTTTTAGGGGGAGACACTCAATTCATGAGTACTCTCATAATGCATAAATAGAACAAACACTCTCAAAGCTATCATGGTTTTTTTCCTTGAATGGCGCTTTAAAATGATGGAGTTGTGACTATGTACCCAAAAGTCGCAATCTTTGCGGTACTATGTCCCATATGCTCAAACATGGTGACTTCGGTCACCGCTTGTGGATATTGTTGGATTATTATTGCACATCATAGTATGGCCATCGATAAATCAAGTTCTTATTCCTACGTACTCTAAATCTCCTTGGCGGAGTCTATATCGATATATTTTAGTTGGCCTCCCCGTACAAAATCTTCTCCTGCTTGGGCTCTCTGCCCAGGTGCCGGACATCCGGCTCCTCAGCTGGACATCCGGGCCCTGGCAAGTTGTTACTACTAAACTCTCCATCGAGCAACACCAGTGGCCGGACATACGGACCTTAGCCGGACATCTGGGCCCTGGTTATTGCTCCCTGACTTCTATTCGCCGGATATTCGGGCTTGCACCCCGGATGTCCGGCCCATCGGCCTGGGTTTTTTGCTCTCTAACCTCCGCACGCCGGATATCCGGGCTTGGATGCCGGATATCTGGGCCGTCGCCCGCAGCCACACATAACGGGGGAGGGCTTGGGATTTGGGGGCAGTTCCCCATTCTCTCCCTTTGCTTTCCCCATCTATCCTGGACGCCGCCGCCGCCGGGCTGTGCTTCGGCGCTACCCCGACCTTCTCCTACGTCCTCCGGCCCCGATCTCCTGCCCACGGCTTCTTCTCCTCCCGATCTACGTTTTCATCCAATCCATTCCTTGGGTTGTGGTGTGAATCACTCGGGAGGGACCAGTGTCATGTGGGATCCACCGCCGGAGTTCCTCATGGTGCGTACTAAGAACTACGGCCCCGATCCTTCTTCCCGGGGTATGGATGCTATCTCTCTTGCATTGTTCTCTTGATGTGACCAAACCATCTTAGGGCTTCATTATATCTCATGTCTATCTTGGTGTATATATCTCTCGAGAGATTTGATGTCACTTGCCTAGCCTAAAAATACTCTCTATGTACTTGGTTAAACAACTTAATCATGGGTATGTCAATATTTTGATCTACCACTTGGACTTGTCCTATGGTGATGGTCGAAAATATTCATCCCACTATTTAATTTGCTTTATCCTTGTTCATACTTTTTGACTCCTTCTCATTGGGACCTTATCATTATGCATTTCAGTCGATTGCCGGCAAGGTTCCACTGATTCTGATGATCATGCTCGACCTAAGAAGAAGAAGACCACCACTGAGAAGAAGCGTCGGGCACCATCCCCATCGTCGGCCTCTGATCCGGATGATGAGGACTATGTTGTGGAGGAAGAGGATGAAATTGCGCCAAGACATTCTGTTGGGCAGTTCAAGCCTGGCACTAGGAGGGCCTCTGTGCCCCAAGTCTGTGGTGCTGCAATGCTCGTGGTCCATGGTCGTCGTATCTCTATGGAGCTGCCTTTCAGCGGGGACCAACCCACACACGACTTCACCACCGTGGGGGCCGGTCCATATCTTGAGTTCCGACGGGATACCAACCCATATGAGATGGTGCCTGATGCCGAGGATCCTCGTTTCCATACTCGCATGCAACAAGATCTTTACTCGAGTTTTGTCCATGGTCGTGGCCTTGCCCCTCATAAATACCTGAATCTTCAGTTCATGTGTGATCATCCTGCCATGTTCCCTGATGACACGGTCAAGATAATTGATGATATGAATCTAGGTCAAGCAATGACCTTCAAGTGTGATTGGAATGAAGCCGCCATCCTTCAATTCTATGCCACCTGCTTCTTTGGGCCAGACTATACTCTCACATGGAGGACTGACAACACTGTGCTGAGCATCACCTATGACCTTTTTTTTTTCCAGATTTTGGGCTTCTCTGGTGTTGGTCATCACATCCACAGTATGGATCCTCGCTGTAGGCCCAAAGGGATTGATGCTTGCATGGCTCTTCTTAAGCCCATATCAGAGCTCACTCTAGAGGAACACGAATATCCACCAAATGAGTCATCCATTTTCCGATCTCCCTACTACATTCTCTACCAGTGTGTGCTTCGCACTCTCTATCCTAAGAAGGGAGATCGCTCAAGGGCTCGCAACTACTGCATTGATTTGATGGTACGTATGCATGATGCACCTACTGAGCCTCTTGACACCGCCCACTATATTTGGCATGAGATCCGTCTCTCCAGCTTTATTCAGACGCGGTAATTGCCACATGCTCCATTCATTCAGGCGATTATTGATCACACTGCTCCATTTGAGGTTGCTAAGACCATTGTGCATTCCATTTGGAAGCCTCCTGTTGATATGCGCATGGCCGCTCCTGGACCGGCTGCTGCACCTCGACCACCTAGGAAGTCTGCTGGTGTGTCTCAGCCCACGGGTTCCTCCGTGCCTTGTTCCTCGACTTCTCCTCGTGGTCATCTTGCCTCGTTCTTAGGCAAGGCTCAGTCTGCTATCATGAAGGCAATCACTTTCAACTGTCAGCAGAATCATGATGTTCAGAAGCGCCTCATCATCTCCAAGAATCAGCTCAAGCAGTGACTTCGTGACCATGGGAGTCCTGTGAGTGATGACAATCCGGTTCCCGCAGCTCCGTCCTCTTCCACCTTCGGTTTCCCGTCTCTTGACGAGTACGCTGAGTTCTTTGATGGTGATGATGACATCCGCCAGGAGTGACAGAGTCCGTCTAGTTCTTCGCCCCTTTTTTACTTGTTGCTGTCAAAGGGGGAGAAGTAGTATCTTAGTATGGTCATGCTATGTGTTGGCTATTTGTGTTAGCTATTATTCAAACTTGTTATGTTGCTACCTATGATACTTGATTGTTCGAGACTATGTTATTATCCTTGTGGCTATGAAATGTTTTTAGTCTATGTGTTATGGTGGTTTCATATGTGCATGTCAAACAAGAACATAAACATATTTTGTATTTTGCTCTCATGATTGTCAATGCTAAATCTATTTATTGCATCTATGATACTACATGTATGATTGTCATCAACAAACAAAAAGGGGGAGATTGAAAGTGCAATCATACCCTTACATCATGTTTTGATGTTGATGACAATATACATATGGGGGACTAACTATGTTTGTCAAGTAAATCTCAGGTGTTAGTCCCCTGTTAAACAAAGTGTGTGGATCAAGAGCATACGAAGTGATTTTACTCAAGGATGAAGTATCCAAATTGATTACATATTTGTTTTCTTGAGTATAGGATCCCGCACTATTAAGACGGGATCGATATGGTTAGTTAAAGACTTGCTCTTGCCACAAACCTCCTTCCCAAAAATGTTTTAGTTCCTCCTTTACTCTCTCTGGCATGTTCTGTCTCTGAGCTGCCGGATGTCCGGGCTTCACCCCGGATGTCCGGGCCTCATGCCGGATATCCGGCCTACTTGCCGAATATCCGGACCTAGCCATCCAGAGAGCACGTTGTGCTGGTGCTGTTTGCCGGATGTCCGGCCCTCTATGCCGGATGTCCGAGCTCTCCATGCACCCCAGATTTCCGGGCGTACTTACCGGACGTCCCGCTTGTGCTATCCAAAGGGCGTTTTAATTTGATGAACTTGCCGGATGTCCAGCCATGTGCGGATGTCTGGGGTTTCCTGATATGCCGGATGTCCGGGCTTGGCCCCCGGATGTCCGGCCCCTCTGTTTATATCTCTGCTTCTGCTCTGTTCTTCAAGTGGCTCGCCAGGCCGGATGTCCGGCCCCCTTGCCCGGATGTCCGGCCTGCCCGTTCAGTTGCACTACAACGGCCACATTTGTGCTCACACTATATATAGCCCTCCTCCCCCACGGGAGAGGGTTGACCATTCACTTTGAACAAACCCTGGAACACATTTCACTCTCTCTCTCACTCTTCCACACCACATCTTAGATCCCCAAGGGATTTGAGTGCATTTGAGAGAAGTTGTCCGACCAAGTGATAGATCCACTCCTTCTCCTTCTTTGCACCAAAGGAATTCGTGATTTGAGCGAGTCTTGAGCTTTTACCCATCGTTCTTGTTACTCTTGGAGGTTAGAGACTCCTAGGCGGTAGGAGTCTTTCGGAGAGGAATCAATCATTGTGATTACCCCCGGAAAAGTTTGTGAGGGCTTGAAGACCACCCCAAGGTCTACCACTAGTGGTTGTGAAACGCCTTCGTGGTTTTGTCTCGAAGGGAAAATAGGGTGAGCCTTCGTGGCGTTGGTGTGCCTTCGTGGTAACATCCACCTCTCTAACGGTGACGTAGCTTCCCTCCAAGGAAGTGAACGTCAGCATACATCCTCGTCTCCCGGAGTTGAGGTTATCCCTAACCCTAACTCTCTACTTGTGATTACTTGTCTCTTAGCGCTTACTTATATCATATTGTGCTTGCTTTCTCACCTAGTTGTGTTACTTATTTATCTTGCTTAGCTCCTAGCATTATACTTGCAATTGTTAGGCTCACTTTTATATTCCGCATTATTGCCTAAAATTGCTAAGTAACAATTAAAATTTGTAATTGTACCTATTCACCCCCCCTCTAGGTCCATCTCGATCCTTTCAATGCACTGGGGAGACGTGCTCATCATCAACACAGCTACGTTGAGTGTCTATGCATGTGTTGTCTTGCAAATCATCTTGGTTGGGTGGAGGAGTAGAATCTGTAGAGGCCCTCCGTTTGGAAGGAGCACCTTTATCCGCTGCCTTGCTAATTTTCTTCCGCTTTATTGATTTTGAATTGTCAAGTAAAACCGGCAAGAAAAAGTAATAAAATTAACTCTTTAGAACTCATTCGTGCATGCTACTGACAATCACTACTTTGATGTAAGGCAAACACATGATACTAGGATGGAACATGTACGAAAAACAGGACGACATGGCATATTCACAACTGTTTGTTTAAACTAAGCAAAAGCCATTTCAACAAATAAGAAGCAATGCAAGCTAGACACCACATGAAAGATGCAACCAATATGACTCTGCCAAGTTAGAAGCGTCCCATCATAAATGGCGTTTCAACAAATTAGAAGCAGCGCATGCTATAAATCATATGAAAGATGCAACTAATATCGCACTGCATATACTAAAGGTGTCTCGTCATATTGATTGACGCGGGATACAAAAAAAAGCTTTATGTAAGGACATGCTTAATAGACAGATGTACTATGTACTAAAAACAGGAAGGTATGTCACATTAACAGGTATAATGTATAAACTAAGCAGAATAGCACATGCAATTTAACCAGATTGGAAGAATTACAATCTAGACACCATATGCAACATGCAACCACATATCACGCTGCCAAGTTAGAGCAAGCACCTGTGATGCTGGTGTAGGGGAAATGCGGTATCAACTACAGTTATGCTCACTATCTTCATCTAGCCTTGCTGTTTCCTGAGAATCATGTGGGGAGGCTTATGCTGCATTCTTTAAATGAGGATCTTTTCTCACAGTAGTCCACTGGCCTGACTGCCTCGTCATAAGTTATTGATGAGGGATACACAAGAACATTAGTTTGATGTAAGAATATGGTTAATAGACAGATGCACTAGTATGTACCAAAAACAGGAAGTCATGTCATATTCAAAGGTATAATGTGTAAGCTAAGCAGATGCAATTTAACCAAATTGGAAGCAATAGAAGCTAGACATCCGGCTGGAGTGGTGAGCATGATCATCTAGGACATGAGAGCCTGGTGGGAGGCGGGCTGCTTCGCCACCATCGTGGCTTTTTAGTTGGCTTTCCAAGTGATGCATGTCTGTGCTGGGCTTGTCACTGGCTCGGCTAGTGCCCTGACTAGCTATTTGTCTTCTGGTGCTCCCAGGATGGTGGTTCATGTAAAAAATATCTTTCCATATCTTAATAAAGACCGACTTCGGCCTTTCGAATACAAGCTAGACACCATATGCAACATGCAACCACATATGACACCACGAAGTTAAAGTAAGCACCTGGGATGGTGGTTCATGGCGAGCGAGATCATCAACTCCAGAGCTACGTTTACCGTCTCCATCTACTCACACTGCACCCTTTATAGCGCTGAAACGTGTCTTGCCTAAGCCTGAAGCAAGATGGAGCTGCTTCTCTCTTTTATTTCATGCTTCTATCAACCGGGTGGCAGAGTATGAAATACCCATCCATAAAAAACAATATTGAGAGTATATATGGGTGAAGTGTGTGCAGAACTAGTGCACTATAAAAGTAGCAGATAGCAGGTGGCTGAAAAATAAATGATAGGAGACATATGATAGCTCTAGAACATTGCATGTCAAACAAAATTAGATTCTACTCTGTATGATTTTGTAATATATGAGCACAGGGATGGCTGGGAAATGCAGGTACTCCTCCAGCACACCACCACATGTGGTCCTATCAAAATAACAGTCGACTGAAAATAAATAGGTTAGTCAATTTTTTATGAACCGTCCGATCTATAAGGAGCAGGCAGATGGCCTTCGTCTACCTTCCGGCAGTCACTGTTGACGATCTTTCTCGAATCGCAAGAGACCACCAGCCCAGACCCCTGCCTCCGTTGCCCCGCCCTCCCCTCGACCTCACACCACCGCCGTGCTTGGCAGCGCCCCCGGCCATCCCTTTAATCCCGGCCGACCTCCAGATCAGGTGCAAGCAGTTCCTAGGCCCCACACACCCCTAAGATAAACATCGAGGCGCTGCTTCCCCGGCGTAATAGGCGGACTAGCGCCTGTTACGCCGGGGAATGCTTCCTTTAACTGGAAATCAACTGACCCGGAATTGAAATCCAGGGGGGCGACGGACCTCTAGCTAAGGTGAAATAGTATATGAGGAGAGTCCTTGTGCATTGTGAGTTACTAGGAACATCTAGTATCAAGAAGAAGTGGTCAACTAGTGTCTTCTGTGGGATGAATACCATGCAAGCAGACACGTAAGATTTGCATGAATAAGGGAAGAAGAGTACCATTTCCGGTTGCCAGTGCTGGGTCCTCCGGATGTCGCGGCGATTTTCTTGGTTTTACCTGGGGAACCGATGTTTTGGAGGAGGGTTAGGGCTTGGACGAACCCTTGGCCAAATTGTTGACTGTGTTGCGGTGGCCGTCTGTCGGCGGAGGGGAAGCACATCCGAGGCGGCGAAGGACGGTGTAGCGGGAACAACTCCAGTGCGGTGCAGGGTGGCAAAGTTGGAGCCGCTGCGGTGAGGCGCAGGATGGCGTGGTTGAACTAGCTCGGGTACGGACAGCTCGGCCTCGGCTTCAACTACTAGTAGTGGAGGGTGTTGCGGTTGCGGTTGCGGTGCACGACGACGTTAGGGTATCGACTCCGACGTGATGGAGGAGGGGCGGTTGATGGGTGGGATGGGGTGGCGGACGGAGGATGCCGGGGTTTCGCGGCTGGTGGAGAGGTAGTTTTGGCGCCCACAGAGTATGAATGGGGAATCATATGGGGGGGGGCAGGGGCGGGGGGAGCTAAGGGAGAACTATGTTTCGGTCTGGGACGCGCTTGTTTTTGGTTTTTTTTCAACTTATGGGATGCGCTTGTTTGAAATTTGGGGAAAGTACAAACTTTGCCCCCTCTTAAATATTGGATCTACCGTGAGTCGGGGGTAGGATGGTAATCCCAGGTGTCCCAAATAGTGGGCGGGAACGATTTCGGCCGCGCGCATGTGTGCTTAGGCGGCCATTGTGTATGAATGTTTTTCGGAGGCAGTTGCGCGGCGTCTAGATGAAGCTACAAACCTACCCCGGTTTAAACCTTTGGACGTCGGGCCGGTAGGTTTCACGGGTCGGAGTTAGAAAAGTAATTTCCTTCTACCAGACATTGGTCTCACGCGGTTTCGGGCGAGTAGTGGCTCTTTTGGCGCTTCGTTCGAAATTTTGAAACAGAAGCATTCACGTTTAGAGTACTCTTGAAGTTTAAGGATTGACCTAAATAGACAACGTTAAATTTGACCTTGTATGTTTGAAAACCTCATTAAATTATGCGCTTCTTTTTGAAATTTTGACACTTGAAAATCCTATAACTACGATTATTTTGGAATGGATGAGGTAAATTTGAATCTATTTCGTACACGACTATATATGTTATCATGTACACAAGCAGAGCAAAGATTGGTGCCCCCATAATTTAGGTATGATTTACAAATGCCATGATATCAAATTCAAATAATTGAATGGACTTCGTGTTGAATTCAAATTTTTTAAACCACCTTAAGTTGAATTCAAATGTATGCTAGTTCATAGCTAGCTATTTATAATGTTCATTGTGTAACTTTTATATGTATAATGTGCTTTACACACACAACATGAACTATACTCATGTTTATATTCGATTGCTAAAGTGATGCATTGTCTGGAGTTCAAAATACTAATTATGTGGATCAATTATGTCGAATAATAACATAGACATGCTCAAATTCGATAGAATATAGATGTCTGATGGATCAATGACCGTTCCTTACACGAATTGCGAAAATCATGATCCCATCCTAATATTTGGATACAATTTATATTTTTAATCAATGTGTACATCAGTCTTTTACGTGTAGCTTCTCTCTCCATCGGTGGTCTCTCACACATGCTCACACACTCTCTCCCGAGGTGTCTTTCTCGCGAGCATGCTCTCGATATAACCCTCCCTCCCTCTCGTAACCATTTTACGACTGTTTTCACTAACCTTTATCACAAGCACTCTTCCTCTCACAAGCCTACACACGCACAATCCCCATCGACCCTTTCTATATACATAGACCTGCCTACGTGTCTCCTGTATATCTTTAGGCCTATCGCTCATGCATTGTCTCCACCTCTCTTCCTTATCGACGAGTATGATTCTAGCAGAGCATTCTGTAGGATGCCCCTTAAAGTTAGGTTCGATAAATAGTAATATCAGAGATAAGGGGTTACCTTGGTCCGAGGACCTAGGGTTACAAATCCTAGCTGGCTTTTTCAATGGACACAGAGTCCTTCACGACTCTGCTATCGTTGTCTTGTACGACTAGTCCTCCATGGGTCTCCCTAGATGCTTCATGGGCCGACCAAATGTGGCGCAAGACGGAACCGAACCAAGGCCTCACCTCGGCCCATCGGACCTCACGCGGTGACACCCTCTGCTCCCATGGTCTCGTTATCTTCTCACACCCACACATACCAACACAGACACCACACAAAAAAAATTCTCCTCATGCCTCTATCCCCTCCCCCCCCCTTGCATATACACACTCAAGGGCATCTCTCGCCGTGACATCATATTCGTCTCTCTCTCTCTAGACCTCTCTCATTTCTCGTGCTATCTCTCCCACGCCCCCAGCCCCGCCGGCCCCTCTATCTATGCCTGTCTCGAATACGTAATACACACACATACCTCTCTAGGCCCTGCCAAATACATCAACTACACATTCACACATGTTACATCACGTACCCCATTGATCTAAAAAGCCCTCTCTTCACGTTTATTTCGCATACAACATTCCTTTTGAATAAAGTGTGGCCAAAAAATTATTTTAGAATTTCTACATATATACAACATTACAAAGTTATATGGAGGAGTATGAACATTAATTTGCATTGCATGGTGCCCATAATGATATTTATTCCGCACTGTGAATTTTTATATTTTCATATTATATATAAAGTTAGTCATAATAAAGAGAAACGAAGAGCATCTCTCTCTCCATCGCATACACCCCCTCTACGCCCCTTTCACGTAGACACACAAATTATCTCTAGGTCTTCTAAAAGTACGCCCCCGCACATTCATGCATGTTTCATCTTTCTCTCGCGATATATACAGTGACGATCATTGTATTTGAAGCGAAAGCACGATACGTACATTGGACTTCAGAATCCACTCATTACGGTCACCATTTACGTTTGTGGTTATTATACAGTCACGGGCTCACCGTACAGCTCTATATTTGCTCAAGACACGACTAGTTGACCAGTTAAACGCTCCACGTGGCACCTCTAGTGCTGGATCACATTATCTCACTACCATTGGACCCACCTGTCGGCATGTATCTACTTTACACTGTTATAAAAAACAGAGTTGGTGATGATGGTGTGCCTACCATCCTGTAATATAGGCCGTCCGATTTATATCTGACGGATAGGAAGGAAACTATGGCAATTTTGCAAAAAGGTACCCACACACCTCTCCACATTTGCAAATAAGGCCTTCCCTCGTTCATCCTTTTCTCTTACAAGATAAATTACTCATACAAATTCATCTTGATGTTACGTGCAATGCACGGGCATCTTGCTAGTAAGAATGAAAACAAACAATAAAAAAATATTGGACGGCGGTTCGAAGTCATGACCGCGGGCACAGCGTACAAGGTGGCCTTGTATTGGTATGTTGAGCCATCTGTTTTAACACACAGAAGCTGGTGTGGTGATTATACACACACGCACGCATGCAGACGAACTGCTGTGGTGATTATACACACGCACCAATCTATAATTCCCGCGGTTAAGTTGGAGGGACGAAGTAATAATGCTAAAAAAAGAAGTTGGAGGGACGAAGCAACCATCATTTCACTCGTTGCTGAATCCGCTTCTCCCTCATCTTCTTCAAGTTAACCACGTGTTGCTTCTGTCGTTGTTCTGCCTCATGTGGGACGCGGATTGGCTTGGTAAAGCACTGACACGTGGGACCGCATGTTAGCAAACCGCCAGGCAACGTCCTCTAAAAATAAGAAACCTCCCCCGCCATCCGTGCGGCAAAATCACCTCCTTTTTACTAATCTTGATACTATAATATTTTAGATCAATATAATTGAGATTTGTATAGATAGCACACAGGAGCAAAACCAAGTGGTACGGTTAAGGGCATCCACAATGTGTAGCCAAATGTGGAAATAGCTTTTGGCATCGATGGGAACCATTATGGACGGTGCTGCCAAAGCCAAAAAGATGGAACCAAAGCTCCCTAATTGATTGATTGAAGGAATAGAAAAATGCAACGTCTCTCCTCTTTCTGCCATGCTTGGACGCATGTGCAGTATAGAGCATAGAGTCTACTCCCCTCTCCCTTCTATCACAAATCACAAAGCAGTGAGGCGTTAAATCACAAAGCACGGACGAAGTAACCATCTTTTCACTCTTCGCTAACTCCACTTCTCCATCGTATTCTTCGAGAAACCACCTCACCGCACTAAGCTGGACGGACGATGCTATTGTGTAGTAGTAGTACATTTACGCGTTCTTTGGTTCAACGGACTTCCTGGATGCAAATAAGGCGGTTGTCTCGGCTTGCAGGCGGCACTTGCGAATGACTTACTGTGTGACACGTCCATTTTGCATCATGTTTTCTTATTGTTATTTATAATGTTTTTATCCGTAATAATGCTTTTTGGAGTAATTCTAATGCCTTTTTTCTCATAATTTGCAAGGTACACACCAAGGGGGAGAATTCCGGCAGCTGGAAATCTGGACCTGGAAAAGCTACGTCAGGCCACCTATTCTGCACAACTCCAAACAAGCTGAAACTTCATGGATATTTTTTATGGAATATTTTAGAATTATTGGAGAAAATAACTACCAAAGGCGGCCCACCAGGTGGGCACAACCCACCTGGGCGTGCCAGGGAGCCCAGGCACGCCATGGTGGGTTGTGCTCCCCAGGCCCACCTCCGGTGCCCATCTTCTGGTATATAAGTCATTTTGACCTAGAAAAAAAATAAGAGGAGGACTTTCGGGACAAAGCACCGCCGTCTCGAGGCGGAACTTGGGCAGGAGCACTTTTGCCCTCCGGCGGAGCGATTCAGCCGGGGGAACTTCCCTCCCGGAGGGGGAAATCATCGTCATCATCATCACCAACAACTCTACCATCTTGGAGAGGGAAATCTCCATCAACATCTTCAACAGCACCATCTCATCTCAAACCCTAGTTCATCTCTTGTGTTCAATCTTGTTACCAGAACTATAGATTGGTGCTTGTTGGTGACTAGTAGTGTTGATTACATCTTGTAGTTGATTACTATATGGTTTATTTGGTGGAAGATTATATGTTCAGATCCATTATGCTATTTAACACCCCTCTAATCATGACCATGTTTATCATTTGTGAGTAATTACTTTTGTTCTTGAGGTCACGGGAGAAATCATGTTGCAAGTAATCATGTGAACTTGATATGTGTTCGATATTTTGATAGTATGTATGTTGTGACTCCCTTAGTGGTGTCATGTGAACGTCGACTACATGACACTTCACCATATTTGGGCCTAAGGGAATGCATTGTCGAGTAGCAATTAGATGATGGGTTGCGAGAGTGACAAAAGCTTAAACCCCAGTTTATGCACTATTCCGTAATAGACCGATTGGATCCAAAAGTTTAATGCTATGGTTAGAATTTATTCATAATACTTTTCTCGTAGTTGCGGATGCTTGCGGGAGGGTTAATCATAAGTAGGAGGTTTGTTCAAGTAAGAACAGCACCTAAGCACCGGTCCACCCACATATCAAATTATCAAAGTAGCGGACATAAATCGAACCAACATGTTGAAAGTGACTAGATGAAATTCCCGTGTACCCTCAAGAACACTTTGCTTATCATAAGCGGCCGTTTTGGCCTGTCCTTTTCCTCAAAAGGATTGGGCCACCTTGCTGCACTTTTGTTACTACTATCTTACTTGCTCATTACAAATTATCTTGCTATCAAACTACTCCACTACTTACAATTTCAGCACTTGCAGACATTACCTTACTGAAAACTACTTGTCATTTCCTTCTGCTCCTCGTTGGGTTAGAGACTCTTACTTATCGAAAAGAGCTACAATTGATCCCCTATACTTGTGGGTCATCACCGTGGTCTCCCTCAATGGTGTTCTCCGTCGAACACACTTCGCCGAACCACAACGTTCGAGATATCGTTGACGTCACTGCAATGGGGAAGGAAGTCAAATAGTTACTACCTCCTTTTTTTTGTACACAAGGCCAGTATATCAAAATTACAAATTGCAGAAGGCCACTAACACTAATCGAGGCAAAATTGATGGGGTTTGCCTCATACTAGGACATTAATATACCCTTGCATGCATGCGGAAGTGAGAAGGTTGGTTTGCATGGCGCCGCATTAATCAAACGATGAGGAGTGAGATGGTTAGCTCTTTGGGCGTTGGAGAAAAAAATATGCATTAATTGACACATCAAACGAGGATTTGTATCGATCAATCCTGCGAAGGAAAACCCCGCCTTTCTTTTTTAACATAAGTAGTACTCCTACGTACGTACTTGTATCCTGTTTGGGTCTAGGCCTTGCATTGCCATACTTCGCCACACATTTTTGCCAAGCTTGACTAAAGTTTTCAAAATGAAAAGGAGGTACACTTGCGCATGGCTGTCGCGGTTGCACCACACCCTCACACAGTCGCTCCTGCATGCCGTGGTCGCACTGCACCCTCACACAGTCGCCCCTGCACGCCGCAAACCGAACCAAGGGAACACACCCTCAGTGACACGTGCTACCGCATGTGATCAAACCAAACTCAGCCATCGTACCGCTGACACATAATTTTCGTTCATACATTATGTTTATCCAACCGCATGTTGGGGAAGATCCGTACGGCCCGTGCGGTGGTCATTTGGGGAAGAAGAAGAGGTGAGGAAGAAGGGTTAGGAGACGTAGGATATTCATCCAATCGCCTGAAATGGTCGACTGACCCAAATGATGAAAGTCAGGCGACTTGCATAAATATATGTTTTTACACAACAAAAGATCCCTAAAAACAACAACATAAAGAAAAACTATCACTGCTCGTGGAACGAGACGACCTCGTCGTCTTTGGCTACCAGTGCGAACCAGCCGTAGCTGCCGACGTGTGTCTCCGCACCGTGGTTGTCCTCGGCCTCCATCTACTCGTTCACGCGGAGCGTGCAGGCGCTCTGCACGGACAAGAGCACCGCCCGATTCAAGTCCAGGACATCCGTTCCGCCTACAGGAGGGCCTCGATGGCAGCGACATCCGCGCGCTCCGCATCGAGTTGAGCCTCCGCAGCCCGATTCAAGTCCAGGACGTCCGGTTCTGCCTGTAGGAGGGCCTCGATGGCAGCGGCATCCGCGCTCTTCACGTCAAGTTGAGCCTCCGCCGCCCAGCTCACCACCACGACATCCGGTTCTGCCTGCAGGAGAGCCTTGATGGCAGCGGCATGCGCGCGCTCCGCATCGAGTTGAGCCTCTGCCTCCTGGTCCTCCTTTAGTATCGCCAGGTTGAACCGCTGGTCTGCCTGCACCATGGGGGACCTGGACGCTGGCACGAAGTCGACATCCATCATCTCATATGCATCAGGGGCCTTCTGCGCCGCGACCTCCGCCATGAACATTGGACCGGCTTCCTCCTCCTCGGAGCTTGGCTCCAGAGAACTCGGAGATTGGCCCGCCGCAAAGCGAGCTTGGGAACGGAGGTCTGTGGCACCGACCGCCGCCGCAATTTCTGCGTGGCACTCCGGCGTCAGCATCTTGTAGTACGTGATCTTGCGGCGCACCGTGGCTTTCCGGCGAACTAGGGGACACTTGATTCAGGCTAGGGGATCGAAAGGTGGGGGAATGGGCTAGAGAGGAGGTGTGGTTATTGGGCTGTGGCTGGCGTAGGCCGAGCAGCGAAGGTTCTGGTGTGAATAGTGGTTCCGGTGACGACCGGCCAATCGGTTTTGACTGTACATCGCTCTTGTCGTGTTCGCATTGCACCCCGGCATGCTGGACCCTCCACGTTGCTCACCGAATGGAACGCGCTTCGTCTTGCATTTTCGCTCGCTTGTGGTACCGCAGTTGAGAGCAAACCAACGTCCCTCCCCCTCCCCCGCCCGCGTCATTTATACTACTACTCCCTCCGTTTTATGCGGAGTAAATAAAAAAAGAGGGAGTATACTACGGATGAGGATCCCCTAACGTGGCCGAACCCATTGAGTAACTGACATGCGGGACCTAGCAATCATGGGGCTCGCCAGTCAGCTACCGAAAGGGAGGTTAAGGCGGGGATACCTACGTCAGAGGATCCACTTCCACTACTACTCCCTCCTTCCATCTATACAGGGCCTAATGCGTTTTTCAAGGCTAACTTTGACCAAATGTTAGAGTAATAATATATGACATGCAACTTACACAAAACATACGATCGAATTCGTATGTGAAAGGAGCTTCCAAAGATATAATTTTCACATTATACATCTGATGTACTATTTATCTTGTCAATAGTCAAAGGCGGTTTTGAAAAACGCATTAGAGCATGGTTAATAATGTAGCCGGCTGTTGGCTATAAAGAGAGGCCACCTCACCTAGAGCCATCATAAAAAATACCCATATAAGTAATAGGTTGGCTCTTAGAATGGCTATTAGGTTGGCTCTAAGCATTTAATATTTGCATGAGCAAGGTATATGAATGGAAGAGAGTTGCATGCATACTATTTTTTCTTGATCTATGTGTTATAGCCGGGCTGCAGAATAAGAGCCCGCTGTCGGTGTCAAAACCGGCGGATCTCGGGTAGGGGGTCTGGAACTGTGCATCCAGGATCGATGGTAACAGGAGACGGGGGACACAATGTTTACCCAGGTTCGGGCCCTCTATATGGAGGTAATACCCTACTTCCTGCTTGATTGATCTTGATGAATATGAGTGTTACAAGAGTTGATCTACCACGAGATCGTAATGGCTAAACCCTAGAAGTCTAGCTTGTATGACTATGGTAATGAGTATTCGGTCCTATAGACCTAACCCTCCGGTTTATATAGACACCGGAGGGATCTAGGGTTACACAAAGTCGGTTACAGGGAAAGGAATCTTCATGTTTGATCGCCAAGCTTGCCTTCCACGCAAAGGAGAGTCCCATCCGGACACATTGAGAGTCTTCGGTCTTCATATCTTCACAGCCCATAAGTCCGGCCCATGGCTAACAGGCCGGACGCCCGAGGACCCCGTAATCCAGGACTCCCTCAGTAGCCCCCAAACCAGGCTACAATGACGAGGTGTCCGACGCGCAGATTGTCTTCGGCATTGCAAGGCGGGTTCCTCCTCCGATGACTTCAAACTGATGTATCCGGCCTTCCATTTAATGTCGTACCCCTCGGCTTCTGTGCGCCAACAGCTTTAGCTTCCACGTGTCGAGCAAATGCGAGAGGTCAGAGTATTTTTGCATATAACACCCTAGTCACGAAAAAGAGCGTCTATTTAAAGAGATTGGACCCCAGATCCATTTGACACCACGCGGAAAAAATCCTCAGAGACTGCCAGAAAAGACCATCCCAACATGGCGATCGCACCCCGCTCTTCCTCCCGTCCCTGCAGCCCAGAAAAAGGCGAGTGGGAGAGGTGCTCCGTATCCCATGGTCAGCTGGTGAAGTTGCAAACACAGGGATTTCTTCCCCCCGCAGATCTAGTCCATGTTCGAGCAGGATTGACCGTCTTCAATGGCGGGGCTCTGGCTGAAGATTTCCCCAATCCATCCGGGGGGGAACGAGTGTTCTTTGTCCCTTATCTGCCAAGAGGTGTCGGATTTCCAATTCATCCATTCCTCCGCGGGCTTCTGGAGTATTATGGCCTCCAACTGCACAACTTTACTCCGGCCTCCATCCTGCATATTGCGGGCTATGTTGCCCTTTGCAAGCTATTCCTGGGTTGTGAGGCCCATTTTGAATTGTGGAGAAAGTTATTCTGTCTCGTCCCGCGCAACCACGAGGGATCAATATTTGAAATGGGCGGAGCCGAAATATGGCGCATCGCCGAGACCGGATACCTATCCAGCACACCAAAGAAGACATCCGAAGATTGGCTGTCCGGATGGTTCTATATGGAGGACGTCGCACTTCCAGACCCAGTTCAAAGGGGTCTCCCCGAGTTCGCAAGAGTTCCTTTGAAGAAACGCCACAGCTGGCGCCCCCGGAGTCTTGAGGAAGACGATAGCGCGGAAGTTCGTCAACTCATGGGCAAAATAAAGACGCTCGCCCAGTCCGAATTATCAATAGCGGAGGTAATGGCGACTTCAATAGTGTGGGGGGTTCAGCCACTCCAATATCGAGGGCTCCCCATGTGGCACTACAATGGGGAAGATGACGCCTCCCGCTGCGGCAGGAAGGGTCCGGACACCTCCGCCGCTCTAGGCAAAATATTGGCCGAACTGTACAAAGGGGAGGAGGAGGAGTTCCTTCATATCAAGCGCAAAGATGGATATTCCATGTACAATCGACCTAGATGGGTAAGTCTTAACCCCTCTGCTCTGTTCTGCTTACTCCCCTCCTCAAGTCATCCTTTAATGAATTTGTAACCCGCCTGTTTATTATAGCACTGGCGAAAGGTCTCCGAGGGGCTTTACAGCCCCGCCCCCAGCCAGAGGACCACAACCGGGACCTTGACCCTGGATTCGAGGAGGATCCGGATATATTCGTGACGCTCGTGGACGGGGCGCTTTACCAAGCGAGCTACGATGGCACGGAAGTGGACATCATCGCCGACTACCCTGGTCATCTTCCCGCCTCCCATGTAAGTAATCATGAGACATTTTCCCCGAAGGGGTTTCCTCGTTCCGCCTCACCCACCGCACTGTCTCATGCTCCAAAGGGGAGGCATTCGATGTGCCACGTTACCCCAGGAGCGATGCCGAAGAGAGTGGCTCCTACACTGGGCAAGCCTTCAAAGAGGAAGGCAAACGAAGACACGGTCGGGCCCTCATCAAAGAGGTATGGGTTTGTAAATATGTCTTTAGCAGTTGCATCCAACTGAGACTTGCGTGTTCCTCCTGTATCAAGAAAAGAGTTCACCGAACTGTGTCCAGGGATCTGGCCGGATATACTCCCGACGGCCGGGATCCGGCCCTAGCCGAAGAGACAAAGGCCGATATGGGAGTGGCACCGGACTGTCCTTCGGCTAAGGACTCAGAAGATATGTCTGTCACCAACTCGGAAGTGGAGAGTGAAGGAAATATGCCCTAGAGGCAATAATAAAGTTATTATTTATTTCCTTATATCATGATAAATGTTTATTATTCATGCTAGAATTGTATTAACCGGAAAAATAATACATGTGTGAATACATAGACAAACAGAGTGTCACTACTATGCCTCTACTTGACTAGCTCGTTGATCAAAGATGGTTATGTTTCCTAGCCATAGACATGAGTTGTCATTTGATTAACGGGATCACATCATTAGAAGAATGATGTGATTGACTTGACCCATTCCGTTAGCTTAGTACTCGATCGTTTAGTATGTTGCTATTGCTTTCTTCATGACTTATACATGTTCTTATGACTATGAGATTATGCAACTCCCGTTTACCGGAGGAACACTTTGTGTGCTACCAAATGTCACAACGTAACTGGGTGATTATAAAGGTGCTCTACAGGTGTCTCCGAAGGTACTTGTTGGGTTGGCGTATTTTCAGATTAGGATTTGTCACTCTGATTGTCGGAGAGGTATCTCTGGGCCCTCTCGGTAATGCACATCACTTAAGCCTTACAAGCATTGCAACTAATGAGTTTGTTGCGGGATGATGTATTACGGAACGAGCAAAGAGACTTGCTGGTAACGAGATTGAACTAGGTATTGAGATACCGACGATCGAATCTCGGGCAAGTAACATACCGATGACAAAGGGAACAACGTATGTTGTTATGCGGTCTGACCGATAAAGATCTTCGTAGAATATGTGGGAGCCAATATGAGCATCAAGTTCCGCTATTGGTTATTGACCGGAGATGTGTCTCGGTCATGTCTACATAGTTCTCGAACCCGTAGGGTCCGCACGCTTAAAGTTTCGATGATAGTTATATTATGAGTTTATATGTTTTGATGTACCGAAGGTTGTTCAGAGTCCCGGATGTGATCACGGACATGACGAGGAGTCTCAAAATGGTCGAGACATGAAGATTGATATATTGGAAGCCTATGTTTGGATATCGGAAGTGTTCCGGGTGAAATCGGAATTTTACAGGAGTACCGGGAGGTTACCGAAACCCCCCGGGGGCTTAATGGGCCATAGTGGGCCTTAGTGGAAAAGAGGAGAGGCGTCCAGGGCAGGACCGCGCGCCCCTCCCCCCTAGTCCAAATAGGACAAGGAGAGGGGGGCGGCGCCCCCCTTTCCTTCCTCTCTCCCTCCTCTTTCCTCCTCCACTCCTAGTCCAACAAGGAAAAGGGAGGGAGTCCTACTCCCGATAGGAGTAGGACTCCTCCTGGCGTGCCCCTCCTGGCCGGCCGCACCTCTCCCCCTTGCTCCTTTATATACGGGGGCAAGGGGGCACCCTAGACACAATTGATCGTTTGATCTTTTAGCCATGTGCGGTGCCCCCCTCCACCATAGTCCACCTCGATAATACTGTAGCGGTGCTTAGGCGAAGCCCTGCGTCGGTAGAACATCATCATCGTCACCACACCGTCGTGCTGACGAAACTCTCCCTCAACACTTGGCTGGATCGGAGTTCGAGGGACATTATCGGGCTGAACGTGTGCTGAACTCGGAGGTGCCGTGCGTTCGTCGGATCGTGAAAACGTACGACTACATCAACCGCGTTGTGCTAACGCTTCCGCTTTCGGTCTACGATGGTACGTGGACAACACTCTTCCCTCTCGTTGCTATGCATCACCATGATCTTGCGTGTGCGTGGGATTTTTTTGAAATTACTACGTTCCCCAACAGTGGCATCCGAGCCAGGTTTTATGCGTTGATGTTATATGCACGAGTAGAACACAAGTGAGTTGTGGGCGATATAAGTCATACTGCTTACCAGCATGTCATACTTTAGTTCGGCGGTATTGTTGGATGAAGCGGCCCGGACCGACATTACGCATACGCTTACGCGAGACTGGTTCTTCCGACGTGCTTTGCACAGAGGTGGCTGGAGGGTGTCAGTTTCTCCAACTTTAGTTGAACCGAGTGTGGCTACGCCCGGTCCTTGCGAAGGTTAAAACAACACCAACTTGACAAACTATCGTTGTGGTTTTGATGCGTAGGTGAGAACGGTTCTTGCTAAGCCCGTAGCAGCCACGTAAAACTTGCAACAACAAAGTAGAGGACGTCTAACTTGTTTTTGCAGGGCATGTTGTGATGTGATATGGTCAAGACATGATGCTAAATTTTATTGTATGAGATGATCATGTTTTGTAACCGAGTTATCGGCAACTGGCAGGAGCCATATGGTTGTCGCTTTATTGTATGCAATGCAATCGCCCTGTAATGCTTTACTTTATCACTAAGCGGTAGCGATAGTCGTAGAAGCATAAGATTGGCGAGACGACAACGATGCTACAATGGAGATCAAGGTGTCGCGCCAGTGACAATGGTGATCATGATGGTGCTTAGGAGATGGAGATCACAAGCACAAGATGATGATGGCCATATCATATCACTTATATTGATTTTATGTGATGTTTATCTTTTATGCATCTTATCTTGCTTTGATTGACGGTAGCATTATAAGATGACCCCTCACTAAATTATCAAAGTATAAGTGTTCTCCCTGAGTATGCACCGTTGCGAAAGTTCTTTGTGCTAAGACACCACGTGATGATCAGGTGTGATAGGCTCTATGTTCAAATACAACGGGTGCAAAACAGTTGCACACGCGGAATACGTAGGTTAAGCTTGACGAGTCTAGCATATAACAGATATGGCCTCGGAACACGGAGACCGAAAGGTCGAGCGTGAATCATATAGTGGATATGATCAACATAGTGATGTTCACCATTGAAACTACTCCATCTCACGTGATGACCGGACATGGTTTAGTTGATATGGATCACGTGATCACTTAGAGGATTAGAGGGATGTCTATCTAAGTGGGAGTTCTTAAGTAATATGATTAATTGAACTTAAATTTATCATGAACTTAGTACCTGATAGTATCTTGCTGGTCTATGTTGATTGTAGATAGATGGCCCGTGCTGTTGCTCCGTTAAATTTTAATGCGTTCCTTGAGAAAGCAAAGTTGAAAGATGATGGTAGCAATTAAACAGACTGGGTCCGTAACTTGAGGATTATCCTCATTGCTGCACTGAAGAATTACATCCTGGAAGCACCGCTGGGTGCCAGACCTGCTGCAGGAGCAACACCAGATGTTATGAACGTCTAGCAGAGCAAAGCTGATGACTACTCGATAGTTCAGTGTGCCATGCTTTACGGCTTAGAACCGGGACTTCAACGATGTTTTGAATCTCATGGAGCATATGAGATGTTCCAGGAGTTGAAGTTAATATTTCAAGCAAATGCCCGGATTGAGAGATATGAAGTCTCCAATAAGTTCTACAGCTGCAAGATGGAAGAGAATAGTTCTGTCAGTGAGCATATACTCAAAATGTCTGGGTATAATAATCACTTGATTCAACTGGGAGTTAATCTTCCGGATGATAGCGTCATTGACAGAATTCTCCAATCACTGCCACCAAGCTACAAGAGCTTTGTGATGAACTATAACATGCAAGGGATGGATAAGACGATTCCCGAGCTCTTCGCAATGCTAAAGGCTGCGGAGGTAGAAATCAAAAAGGAGCATCAAGTGTTGATGGTCAATAAGACCACCAGTTTCAAGAAAAAGGGCAAAGGGAAGAAGAAGGGGAACTTCAAGAGGAACAACAAGCAAGTTGCTATTCAGGAGAAGAAACCCAAGTCCGGACCTAAGCCTGAGACTGAGTGCTTCTACTGCAAGCAGACTGGTCACTGGAAGCGGAACTGCCCCAAGTATTTGGCAGATAAGAAGGATGGCAAGGTGAACAAAGGTATATGTGATATACATGTTATTGATGTGTACCTTACTAATGCTCGCAGTAGCACCTGGGTATTTGATACTGGTTCTGTTGCTAATATTTGCAACTCGAAGCAGGGGCTATGGATTAAGCGAAGATTGGATAAAGACGAGGTGACGATGCGCGTGGGAAATGGTTCCAAAGTCGATGTGATCGCGGTCAGCACGCTACCTCTACATCTACCTTCGGGATTAGTTTTAGACCTAAATAATTGTTATTTGGTGCCATCGTTAAGCATGAACATTATATCTGGATCTTGTTTGATGCGAGACGGTTATTCATTTAAATCAGAGAATAATGGTTGTTCTCTTTATATGAGTAATATCTTTTATGGTCATGCACCCTTGAAGAGTGGTCTATTTTTGTTGGATCTCGATAGTGGTGATACACATATTCATAGTATTGAAGCCAAAAGATGCAGAGTTGATAATGATAGTGCAACTTATTTGTGGCACTGCCGTTTAGGTTATATCAGTGTAAAGCGCATGAAGAAACTCCATACTGATGGACTTTTGGAACCACTTGATTGTGAATCACTTGGTACTTGCGAACCGTGCCTCATGGGCAAGATGACTAAAACGCCGTTCTCCGGAACTATGGAGAGAGCAACAGATTTGTTTGAAATCATTCATACAGATGTATGTGGTCCGATGAATGTTGAGGCTCGTGGCGGATATCGTTATTTTCTCACCTTCACAGATGATTTAAGCAGATATGGGTATATCTACTTAATGAAACATAAGTCTGAAACATTTGAAAAAGTTCAAAGATTTTCAGAGTGAAGTTGAAAATTGTCGTAACAAGAAAATAAAGTTTCTATGATCTGATCGTGGAGGAGAATATTTGAGTTATGAGTTTGGTCTTCATTTGAAATAATGCGGAATAGTTTCGCAACTCACGCCACCCGGAACACCACAGCGTAATGGTGTGATCGTACTTTACTAGATATGGTGCGATCTATGATGTCTCTTACTGATTTACCGCTATCGTTTTGGGGTTATGCTTTAGAGACGGCCGCATTCACGTTAAATAGGGCACCATCAAAATCCGTTGAGACGATGCCTTATGAACTGTGGTTTGGCAAGAAACCAAAGTTGTCGTTTCTTAAAGTTTGGGGCTGCGATGCTTTTGTGGAAAAGCTTCAACCTGATAAGCTCGAACCCAAATCGGAGAAATGTGTCTTCATAGGATACCCAAAGGAGACTGTTGGGTACACCTTCTATCACAAATCCGAAGGCAAGACTTTTGTTGCTAAATTCAGAATTTTTCTGGAGAAGGAGTTTCTCTCGAAAGAAGTGAGTGGGAGGAAAGTAGAACTTGATGACGTAATTGTACCTGCTCCCTTATTGGAAAGTAGTTCATCGCAGAAACCAGTTTCTGCGACGCCTATACCAATTAGTGAGGAAGTTAATGATGATGATCATGGAACTTCAGATCAAGTTATTACTGAACCTCGTAGGTCAACCAGAGTAAGATCCGCACCAGAGTGGTACGGTAATCCTGTTCTGGAGGTTATGTTACTAGACCATGACGAACCTACGAACTATGAAGAAGCGATGGTGAGCCCAGATTCCGCAAAATGGCTTGAAGCCATGAAATCTGAGATGGGATCCATGTATGAGAACAAAGTGTGGACTTTGGTTGACTTGCCCGATGATCGGCAAGCAATTGAGAATAAATGGATCTTCAAGAAGAAGACTGACACTGACGGTAATGTTACTGTCTATAAAGCTCGACTTGTTGCAAAAGGTTTTCGACAAGTTCAAGGGATTGACTACGATGAGACCTTCTCACCCGTAGCGATGCTTAAGTCTGTCCGAATCATGTTAGCAATTGCCGCATTTTATGATTATGAAATTTGGCAAATGGATGTCAAAACTGCATTCCTGAATGGATTTCTGGAAGAAGAGTTGTATATGATGCAACCAGAAGGTTTTTTCGATCCAAAGGGAGCTAACAAAGTGTGCAAGCTCCAGCGATCCATTTATGGACTGGTGCAAGCCTCTCGGAGTTGGAATAAACGCTTTGATAGTGTGATCAAAGCATTTGGTTTTGTACAGACTTTTGGAGAAGCCTGTATTTACAAGAAAGTGAGTGGGAGCTCTGCAGCATTTCTGATATTATATGTGGATGACATATTGCTGATTGGAAATGATATATAATTTCTGGATAGCATAAAGGGATACTTGAATAAGAGTTTTTCAATGAAAGACCTCGGTGAAGCTGCGTATATATTGGGCATCAAGATCTATAGAGATAGATCAAGACGCTTAATTGGACTTTCACAAAGCACATACCTTGACAAAGTTTTGAAGCAGTTCAAAATGGATCAAGCAAAGAAAGGGTTCTTGCCTGTGTTACAAGGTGTGAAGTTGAGTAAGACTCAATACCCGACCACTGCAGAAGATAGAGAGAAGATGAAAAATGTTCCCTATGCTTCAGCCATAGGCTCTATCATGTATGCAATGCTGTGTACCAGACCTGATGTGTGCCTTGCTATAAGTCTAGCAGGGAGGTACCAAAGTAATCCAGGAGTGGATCACTGGACAGCGGTCAAGAACATCCTGAAATACCTGAAAAGGACTAAGGATATGTTTCTCGTTTATGGAGGTGACAAAGAGCTCATGGTAAATGGTTACGTTGATGCAAGCTTTGACACTGATCCGGATGATTCTAATCGCAAACCGGATACATGTTTACATTGAACGGTGGAGCTGTCAGTTATTGCAGTTCTAAACAAAGCGTCGTGGCGGGATCTACGTGTGAAGCGGAATACATAGCTGCTTCGGAAGTAGCAAATGAAGGAGTCTGGATGAAGGAGTTCATATCCGATCTAGGTTTCATACCTAGTGCATCAGGTCCAATGAAAATCTTTTGTGACAATACTGGTGCAATTGCCTTGGCGAAGGAATCCAGATTTCACAAGAGAACCAAGCACATCAAGAGACGCTTCAATTCCATCCGGGATTTAGTCCAGGTGGGAGACATAGAAATTTGCAAGGTACATACGGATCTGAATGTTGCAGACCCGTTGACTAAGCCTCTTCCACGAGCAAAACATGATCAACACCAAGGCTCCATGGGTGTTAGAATCATTACTGTGTAATCTAGATTATTGACTCTAGTGCAAGTGGGAGACTGAAGGAAATATGCCCTAGAGGCAATAATAAAGTTATTATTTATTTCCCTATATCATGATAAATGTTTATTATTCATGCTAGAATTGTATTAACCGGAAACATAATACATGTGTGAATACATAGACAAACAGAGTGTCACTAGTATGCCTCTACTTGACTAGCTCGTTGATCAAAGATGGTTATGTTTCCTAGCCATAGACATGAGTTGTCATTTGATTAACGGGGTCACATCATTAGGAGAATGATGTGATTGACTTGACCCATTCCATTAGCTTAGCACTCGATCGTTTAGTATGTTGCTATTGCTTTCTTCATGACTTATACATGTTCCTATGACTATGAGATTATGCAACTCCCGTTTACCAGAGGAACACTTTGTGTGCTACCAAACATCACAACGTAACTGGGTGATTATAAAGGTGCTCTACAGGTGTCTCCGAAGGTACTTGTTGGGTGGGCGTATTTCGAGATTAGGATTTGTCACTCCGATTGTCGGAGAGGTGTCTCTGGGCCCTCTCAGTAATGCACATCACTTAAGCCTTGCAAGCATTGCAACTAATGAGTTTGTTGCGGGATGATGTATTACGGAACGAGTAAAGAGACTTGCCGGTAACGAGATTGAACTAGGTATTGAGATACCGACGATCGAATCTCGGGCAAGTAACATACCGATGACAAAGGGAACAACTTATGTTGTTATGCGGTCTGACCGATAAAGATCTTCATAGAATATGTGGGAGCCAATATGAGCATCCAGGTTCCGCTATTGGTTATTGACCGGAGACATGTCTCGGTCATGTCTACATAGTTCTCGAACCCGTAGGGTCCGCACGCTTAAAGTTTCGATGATAGTTATATTATGAGTTTATATGTTTTGATGTACCGAAGGTTGTTCAGAGTCCCGGATGTGATCATGGACATGACGAGGAGTCTCAAAATTGTCGAGACATGAAGATTGATATATTGGATGTCTATGTTTGGATATCGGAAGTGTTCCGGGTGAAATCAGAATTTTACCAGAGTACCGGGAGGTTACCGGAACCCCCCGGGGGCTTAATGGGCCATAGTGGGCCTTAGTGGAAGAGAGGAGAGGCGGCGAGGGCAGGGCCACGCCCCCTCCCCCTAGTCCGAATAGGACAAGGAGAGGGGAGCGGCACCCCCCCTTTCCTTCCTCTCTCCCTCCACTTTCCTCCTCCACTCCTAGTCCAACAAGGAAAAGGGAGGGAGTCCTACTCCCGGTAGGAGTAGGACTCCTCCTGGCGTGCCCCTCCTGGCCGGCCGCACCTCTCCCCCTTGCTCCTTTATATACGGGGGCGGGGGCACTCTAGACACACAACAATTGATCGTTTGATCTTTTAGCCGTGTGCGGTGCCCCCCTCCACCATAGTCCACCTCGATAATACTGTAGCGGTGCTTAGGCGAAGCCCTGCGTCGGTAGAACATCATCATCGTCACCACACCGTCGTGCCGACAAAACTCTCCCTCAACACTCGGCTGGATCGGAGTTCGAGGGACGTCATCGGGCTGAACGTATGCTGAACTCGGAGGTGTCGTGCGTTCGGTACTTGATCGGTCGGATCGTGAAGACGTACAACTACATCAACCGCGTTGTGCTAACGCTTCCGCTTTCGGTCTACGAGGGTACGTGGACAACACTCTTCCCCAACAGAGAGTGCCATGAATCATCGGCACCGAAGGACCGTTTTACGTGACCCCCGCTTCTCGGAAGAGGCGTTCAATGCCTTCAGCTCGGCTGATGCATGCATCCGAGCTGCTCGAAATGGGCTTGGCAGAGCCACAGAGCAACATTTAAAAGATGTGCAGGTAAATTTACTGTGTCCGGAATATGATAACCATATGAAGTCGCCCCCGAGACTTAAAGTAGTTGCTACAACTGATTTGAGGATCGTTGTATAACCAGGTTCTTACGGAGAAGAATGACCTACTAGCTCAAGACCTAGAAAGGTGTCGGACACAGCTAACTGCTGTTACTGCCGAACTGGAGAAATCCAAGAAGGCGTCACCTGGTAATATTCCCCTCCATCGAGAAAATATAATAATATGTCTGTAATGCTAACAGTATTGCATATACCATGACATAATTGTTAGAGGAATTGAAGGAAGCACTGGAAGTCGTGCAAGCGAATGAACAAGAAGCCAAAAGGCTACATGCTGCGGGCGAACGTGTGCTGAAACAGGTCATTGATGAGAAAAATCAACTCCAGGATTCCAAGACCCATCTGGGCGAAGAGCTGAAGGATGTGCGGGCCTAGCTAGCCGACTCCGTGAAGGAAAATAAGAGGCTGCGAGGCGGAATATTTAGTATGTGTTCAAACTTACCACCGTGTAATTCGGCGTGGAAAGGAACTGACAGAACTATGTCTGTAGGTATGCCGACTGGCCGTCCCGAGGAGGAGATGTCCGGATCTTCGGGCGATCTACTACAAGAGCTGTCGCAAATGCACGAGCAAGCGCGGCAGGCGATGCGAAGTGTTGCCAAGGCCTTATGGCCGTCCGACTCCCCTCCAGGAAGTATGGAAGAGCTTATACATCTATTTAAGGGAGCGCGGCGGCGTTTCCGGTTATGGAAAATATTAGCCTGCCGGAAAGGTGCAAGAGAAGATTGGGCCATGGTGAAAACACGGTATACCAAGCTTGATCCGAATCATATGGCCTGGGTCGGGCCTCTAGGGTCAGATGGGATGGAAATTCCCGTGAGTTTGGTGTATAACCAAGTAGAAGTAGCCGCCAAGTATTCCCAATAGGATTGCAAATTGGACAGCCTGCTGGACGCCATAGAACAGGAAGTTTTTGAGTCTTAAATGACTATGTACTTTCCTTGGCCTATGTAACTCTAGCTGAATTGTAAAATGCTTGTCATGGCAGACCTTTTCGCTTCGACCTCTGGACCCGAGGGTGCGGAGTGTTTCCGAATACCAGAGCGGCCGAGTAGACCGGGGTATGCGTGGAAACCAGGCGTAGGGGTCATAGTTGCTTGAACAGACAGGTATCCGTCTAGTTATGTTATATTACATTAAAATTGTAAGAAACATCTTCCAGAGAGAATAGTTTCGTTAAGGGTTCCTTTCCCTGGGTGTACATGCGTTAACGTGCATGTCCGAACTGTGATTGAAGAATCGCAGTATATATAACTTCTGGGGGTTCACGATGGAGTGAGTGCAAGAACATCTTTAGTTCACCGACCGAATATTCCCTTAAGAACGCTAGCTTTCGGCTTCACCCAGTTTGAGGTACACATCCGGATGACCCGGCAGTAACAATTGCAGAGGTGCTCCCTTTATGCCCTAGCCAAACTAACGGGAACGTAGGGCATAAGCACAGGAGCCAGGCATCCCAGCTTGGCCAAAACTTAAGTCATATCGATGCATATAATGGCGAAGAAAAGGTACGTATGGAAAGAAAAACGCATGTGTGATGAGCTTGATGCTCGAAAAATAACATTAATAAGATTCTGTTAAAGAAGCCCCCAAGTATGGTGGACGTACATATTTGAGTATGTATATGTCGCGGGTGTACGGTCGAGCCGCACGAAAAAGCTTGAAGGCTAAAAAAGGGAAAAAGCAAAAAGAGAGGAAAAATAATAGAAACAATGGGGAGAAGGAGACGAACAAAGAGTTCGGCGCTTAGGCGTAGAATCTTTGGAGTCTGGCCGCATTCCATGGGTTCGGCTCTAGGCGATTGTCTGACGCATCACGCAGGCGGTACACTCCTCCGGTGAGAACTTCGTCAATGATGAAGGGACCCTCCCACTTGGGCTTGAGTGTGTCCTTTTTCTTCTCCGGTAGGCGTAGAACCAGTTCGCCAACATTATAAGTCTTAGCCCGCACTTCTCTGCTTTGATACCTGCGAGCCTGTTGTTGATAAAATGCAGAATGGGCTTTTGCAACGTCGCGCTCCTCCTCCAGGGCGTCTAGGCTGTCCTGCCGATCAAGCTCGGCCTCTCTCTCTTCGTACATGCGTACCCGAGGTGAGTCATGAATAATGTCACAAGGTAGCACAGCCTCTGCGCCGTACACCATGAAAAAAGGTGTATATCCAGTAGTGCGGTTAGGCGTGGTCCGTAGCCCCCAGAGTACGGAGTCGAGCTCCTCAACCCAGTGCTTGTCTGATTCTTTCAAAGACCGCACTAGTCTGGGTTTAATGCCACTCATAATAAGACCGTTGTCCCTTTCGACTTGACCATTTGTTTGCGGGTGATAGACAGAGGCGTAATCGAGCTTAATGCCCAGATTAGCACACCAATTTTTCACCTGTCGGCTGTGAAGTTGGAGCCGCTATCGGTGATGATGCTGTGTGAAACACCATAATGGTGCACAACGCTGGATATGAATTCTATCACTGGCCCGGCTTCGGCCATTTTAACTGGTTTGGCCTCTATCCACTTAGTGAATTTATCCACCATAACCAGCATACACTTTTTCTTATGGCTTCCCCCTTTAAGGGGTCTGACCATATCGAGCCCCCAGACCGTGAAGGTCCAAGTGATGGGGATCATTTGTAGGGCGATGGGTGGCATATGGCTTTGGTTGGCGAAAAGCTGACATCCGACGCGACGTTGGACAAGGTCCTGTGCGTCTACTGGGGCCGTTGGCCAATAGAAACCTGTACGGAAGGCCTTGCTTACGAGGGCCTGAGCCGTGGCGTGGTGACCGCCAAGACCAGCATGAATTTTAGCCAAGAGCTGCCGCCCTTCTTCCTCAGAGATACATCTTTGAAGAACTCCGGTAGCGCTTTTCTTGTAGAGTTCTCCGTTGTGAACTTTGTAGGCTTTCGAACGCCGAACAATGCGGCGGGCCTCATTCTGGTCCTCAGGGAGTTCTCGCCTATTAAGGTAGGCCAAGAAGGGTTCGGTCCATGGGGCAATGACTGCCATGATGAGATGGGCCGATGGTGTTATTTCGGTGGCTGAGCCCCCGATGATGTCAGTGTGTTCGGGATTTGGGGATGTGGTCGGACCCGGACTGGTGTTGCCGCTCTCCCCTTGCCACACCACGGAAGGTTTAAAAAGCCTTTCCAGAAACATATTAGGTGGGACGGGGTCGCACTTGGCGCCGATGCGAGCAAGGACGTCCGCCGCTTGATTGCTTTCTCGAGCCACATGATGGAACTCAAGCCCCTCGAATCGAGCTGACATTTTGAGAACGACATTACGATAAGCTACCATCTTTGGATCTTTGGCGTCAAAGTCTCCATTTATTTGAGATATTGCGAGGTTTGAGTCCCCGCGCACTTCCAGGCGTTGTATGCCCATGGAGACGGCCATCCGAAGTCCATGTAATAAGGCCTCGTATTTGGCTGCGTTGTTGGAGTCTATATATAGTATTTGGAGTATGTACTGAACTACGTCTCCGGTGGGCGACGTTAACACGACACCCGCTCCTAACCCTGCCAGCATTTTGGAACCATCGAAATACATGACCCAGTTGGAATACGTGTCGTACTCTTTAGGGAGTTCGGCCTCTGTCCATTCGGCGACGAAGTCAGCCAATACTTGGGATTTAATGGCTCGACGCGGTTTGTATGTTATGTCAAATGGAAGTAGCTCAATGGCCCATTTGGCAATCCGGACCGTAGCATCGCGGTTGTTTATTATGTCGTTGAGTGGAACTTCGGAAGCCACCGTGATCGAACACTCCTGAAAGTACTGTCGTAGCTTCCGGGACGCCATGAAGACCGCGTATGCTATCTTTTGGTAATGAGGGTACCAAGATTTGCATGGTGTGAGGACAGTGGACATGTAGTATACTGGCTTCTGAAGCGGGAACTTGTGTCCGTCCTGTTCTCGCTCGACGAAGAGCACGGCGCTCACCACCTAGTGTGTTGCCGATATGTATAATAGCATGGGTTCGCCGATGTTTGGCGCGGCCAGGATTGGGTTGCTTGCCAAAAGGGCCTTTATTTGTTCCAGTCCGGCCGTTGCCGCGTCCGTCCACTCGAAGTGGTCTGTGCGTCGGAGGAGGCGGTAGAGTGGCAAGGCTTTTTCTCCCAATCTGGAGATAAAGCGGCTTAAAGCTGCCAGGCATCCCGCAAGCTTTTGGACCTGTTTAAGGTCTGTTGGCGTAGCCAATTGTGACAAAGCTTGGATTTTGGCTAGATTTGCCTCAATTCCTATATTGGAAACGATGAAGCCCAGTAATTTTCCGGCTGGGACACCGAAAACACATTTTTCCGGATTGAGCTTGATGTCATATGCACGGAGGTTGTCAAATGTGAGACATAGATCGTCTATTAGTGACTCGACGGGCCTAGTTTTGATGACGACGTCATCCACATATGCTTCAACTGTCTTGCCGATCTGTTTCTCCAAGCATGTTTGAATCATGCGTTGGTAAGTGGCGCCAGCGTTTTCAGCCCGAATGGCATAGTGTTGAAGCAGAAAGGCCCATATGGGGTAAGGAATGCCGTGGCGGCTTGATCGGACTCCTTCATTTTGATTTGATGGTATCCAGAATATGTGTCGAGGAAGAAGTGTGAGTCGTGTCCTGCGGTAGCATCAATGATCTGGTCGATGCGGGGGAGGGGGAAGGGATCCTTAGGGCAGGCCTTGTTGAGGTCTTTGAAATCGACGCACAGGCGCCACGATTTATCCTTCTTTGGCACCATCACCAGGTTTGCTAGCCAGTCCGGGTGTTTTATTTCTCTAATGAATCCGGCCTCGATTAGCTTGGCTAGCTCCTCCCCCATAGCTTGACATTTAGGTTCTGAAAAGCGCCCCAGTGTTTGCTTGACCGGTTTATATCCCTTCAATATATTGAGGCTGTGTTCTGCCAACTTGTGTGGGATTCCTGGCATATCAGAAGGATGTCAGGCGAATATATCCCAGTTTTCACGCAGGAACTCTCGTAGCGCGGCGTCAACCGTTGGGTCTAGTTGTGCTCCAGTGGATGTTGACTTCTTGGGGTCCGTTGGACGGACTTGGAATCTGACTATTTCTTCTGCCGGTTTGAAGGAGGTGGATTTGGGCCGTTTGTCTAGGATCACGTCGTCCCTATCCACCGTGGAGCGCAGTGCGGTTAATTCTTCGGCCGCGAGGGCCTCAGATAATGCCTCAAGGGCTAGGGATGCGGTTTTGTTTTCAACACAGAGTGCTATGTCCGGATCATTGGCGAGAGTGATTATGCCGTTGGGCCCGGGCATCTTAAGCTTCATGTACCCGTAATGAGGTATAGCTTGGAAGCGAGTAAATGCATCTCGCCCCAAGAGGGCGTGATATCCGCTGTTAAAAGGGGCCACTTGGAAGGTTATCTCTTCGGACCGATAATTCTCCGGCATGCCCAATACCACGTCAAGTGTGATTTTTCCCGCACACCATGCCTCCCGACTGGGAATGATTCCTCGGAAGGTCGTGCTGCTTTGCTCGATGCGGCTCCTGTCTATTTCCATTTTGTGGAGTGTATCCTCATAGATGAGGTTTAGTCCGCTACCGCCGTCCATGAGGACCTTGGTAAGCCGAAAGCCGTCCACGATTGGACTGAGGACCAAGGCGGCTGGTGCTCGAATTGTCCTGTATTTTGGTTCGTCACCGGCATTAAAAGTTATAGTCGTGTCGTTCCAAGGGTTTATTGCTGCGGTTTGGCAGACTTCGACGAGTTTGCATAGTGCCCTTTTGCGCCTATTGTTTGAAGCAAATGTCTCGAAGACCGTCAATACTTTGAGGTTGTAGTCTTCTGGGGGGTGTTGTTCTGGGGTATTCTTGGTGAGGATATCCTCGCCGCTCTTGGCCACTCGCCGGAGTATCCAACATGCTCTAAGGCTGTGGGTTGGCGTGTTATCCGGTGTTGTGTGTATTTTGCATGGCCCATCGAGCCATCCTTCCAGAACGGTTCCGCGCCCCATAATGGGCTTATATTTCTTTACTATTGGACCGGGCGTTCCACGAGGGTGTGCCCTTTTTGCCTGAACGAGGGGTTGAGTGGGGACCGATGATTTCCAGCAGGTCGCCTGAGTTTTCCAGGTGCTTTCCATTGCGCTGTACTTTTGTACGATAGTTGCCAAGTCAGCAAAGTGCAATATGCAATGACGATTGATGGCGCTAAGGATTCCTTCGTCCATGCAGTTGTTGCGGAACGCTGAGATCACATCCTTGTCGCGGCAATCTTTAATCTTGTCTTTGACAAGGAGGAATCTGGCCCAGAAGTGATGGACCATTTCCTGAGACTGCTGTTGTATGCTCATGAGAGAGCTTATGTTCGGGTGGGTGGGTGGATTTAAATCCGAACCCTGGCCCAACTTTGGATCCGGAGTATGAAGATCTTCCGGACATAACAGTTCGGCCTCCGAGGTATCAACTGATTTTTTAGGCTTGACATCCGAATCTATGTTTGGAGAACAAGACGTGTCTTTCTGTCGGTGGGTGTCCGGCTCTTCGAGATCGGAGATCCGAACATAGTTCATCCTCAACGTAGAGGAAGAGTTGTCTTGCTCCTCGACTACTGCTATCAAGTGGGTGATCAGCGGAGTTTTAATCTCTCTCTGGTCTGGTTTAAGCCCAATCCGGTCGTAGTCTGTACCGACTCCCAAGGCGGCGATGCGATCTAGGAGTTCGTTTAAAGACGATAATTCCGTCGGATCCATCCTTTTGGAGTATTCGGGATCAACGCGGAGGCGATTTTTGATGACTCGAGAGGTCATCGTCGGCTTAAGGGCCGAACAGGCGGTCATGACGAAGCCGCCCAGCCGGAGGGTTTGGCCTGGGGCCAGGGCTCCTCCGGAGGTGATTTTTTCCTTGACGACAAGGCGAGCCATCAACCCTTTTGGCGATGACACAATGGAACTCTCTATGAAAGCACCAATGTCGGTGTCAAAACCGACGGATCTCGGGTAGGGGGTCCCGAACTGTGCGTCTAGGATCGATGGTAACAGGAGACGAGGGACACAATGATTACCCAGGTTCGGGCCCTCTCTATGGAGGTAATACCCTACTTCCTGCTTGATTGATCTTGATGAATATGAGTGTTACAAGAGTTGATCTACCACGAGATCGTAATGGCTAAACCCTAGAAGTCTAGCTTCTATGACTATGGTAATGAGTATTCGGTCCTATAGACCTAACCCTCTGGTTTATATAGACACCGGAGGGATCTAGGGTTAAACAAAGTCGGTTACAGGGAAAGGAATCTTCATGTTTGATCGCCAAGCTTGCCTTCCAAGCAAAGGAGAGTCCCATCCGGACACATTGAGAGTCTTCGGTCTTCATATCTTCACAGACCATCAGTCCGGCCCATGGCTAACAAGCCAGACGCCCGAGGACCCCTTCATCCAGGACTCCCTCACCCGCTTCACTCTCTCTCCTCTCTTCTCACTCCTCCAAGTAGGATTTTAATGACATGGCAAGTCTTATAGCCTACTGACTAGGCCTTATTAGACTTGCTCTTAGGCCCTATGTAAATAGAAGGAGGGAGTACTATGAGCACTGGATACTCTACTACAGATGTTGTCAATACTCCACTAGTACTATTGGACAGGGAGCTTAAAAAAGGTTACTATTGGACTGTCTATACGTGGCGAAATCCTAGTAGGAAGAGCATGCGCAAGAACAAGCACATTCACGTGTTTGAAAACAAATTGGAAACCATCTCTGTTTGAATACAAATCTAGGAGTACGTACGAATCTAACAATATTGATTGGGCATTGTTGAATGTTGATACTTTTTTCTGTAAGTTTGATCAAAGTAGAGATACTTTGACTACACATAAAACTTATATGTAAACTAGAAAGGATTGGAGGGAGTATATTGTACGTTCAAATGCGAAACGAACATTGAATACGCTTTATATATGATTTGCGGATGCTATGATCACCGGTTCAAAATTTTGAATCCACCTTAGGTATCACACATGCACCCACTCGTTCTCTCTCGGTTTCATCTCGGGGTCCGAAGATCGATTGAAAGCGAACTAGGGTGGGTACAATACATTCGTTTCTATCTCCTTCCATGGCACGCAGTTGATCTCTCAACATCAATCGATCTCGTCAAGATGTGTCGGGGCATGAACCGAATGGGATGTCAAAACTAAGACAGGAAGCGACACGTAGTGGAGGCAAAGTGAAACTTTAAATGAACCGTTTGTTTGTATGCATGTCGGACAAATTACAGCATTGGAAATACAAGCATGGTCTAGGCCCACATGTGAATGATACTCAGCGGAATGTTCAAATGAGACGTGCGGGAGGATGGACTCGACCGGAGGGCGGCATGATCGATGGAGAAGAGGGTTGGAGAGGAATGAGAAATAAGCAACGCCACATGATTATACTTGAACGGCTCAAATAAACAATAAGTTGTCTCGTTTTCCCTTCCGTCTTGGTCACGGAGTAAGATACTCCCTCCGTTTTTATTTACTCTACATATTAGGTTTGACTGAATCTAATGGTATTGATTTGTTATTGTATATGTTATCATTTCTGTCTATAAACTTTGTCAAATTTACAAATTTTGACTTTGAGCAAAGCTAAAATGCGGAGTAAATAAAAACAGAGGGAGTACGCAGGGACTATTGTAGTTACTACTACCAAAACATGGTAAGTTGGACCCCTAAATGCGGGCACGGACTGGGCACACCTCAATTATTCCTTCAAACAGTCGGACACCTACATTAGCACACCATTCGACTACTTAATCAAGTGTTACGCTTCACTAGTTGAAAAGGAAAAGGGTGGTACCATACCCAAAACCACCACACTTGGGGCTAGGGTAACAACTTGGTACTGTACCACATTTGAACCAGGGCACAAAAACCACCTGTTCTGCGCCTAATGCGCAACATGGAGCACTGACGCTCGAATTTGGCCGGGAAAACAGGGGAACCGACATGTGGGGCACACCTGTCGGGAAGACGTGGCATAGACTAGTCCAATGGAGGAGCTGGCCCATGACCTCCTCGCCACTGGCAACCGTTCATGTGGGTCGTGGGGGCCAGCAATGTGGCGCAGCTCCCGCAACGCCTCTGGACACGACGACCGCGGTGAGCGACACGCTCATCGTCGCTGGACACGGTCGACTTCAGTGTGCCGAGGGTGGCGTTAGCGTTGTGGCACGACCAGCAGATCAACACCCAGCTCGTTGAGGATGCAAGGGGTGTCGGATCACGGGTTCCGACAAAACCCTTAAGGTTCGAACTCTGGGGCTTTCCCTCCTACCGATCCACGCCCTAGGGTTGCTAAGATCTCACGGACGAACTCGATGAACTCACAAAACAAAAGACACAAGATTTATATTGGTTCGGGCCACCGTTGTGGTGTAATACCCTACTCCAGTGTGGTGGTGGTGGATTGCCTCTTGGGCTGATGATGAACAGTACAAGGGGAAGAATAGCCTCCTGAGGCCGAGGTGTTCTTGTGCTTGGTGTGTGGCTAGGGTTGGCTAAAGATCAGATGCCTAAGGCTTCGTCCTCCCCTACTATGGTGGTTGGTGCTACTTATATAGGCCCTGGTCCTCTTCCCAAATATTGAGCGGGAAGGGAGCCAACAACGGCCAATTTGAAAGGGGACAACTAGTACAGCTTATCCTGACAAAAGCGGTCTTCGCCTGCAAAAGGCTCTGGTGGTGACGCCGCCTTGGGATCCATGGTGACCTCCGTCTTGCCGTCATGTTGGTCTTGGTCTCGTTGCACTGATATGGAAACCTTTGCTTGATTCCTCGGTACTTCGCAACTATGCTTGCCCCCTTAGCACCAAAGGGGAAACAAGGACACTGCGCGCGCTAGCGCCCGCCTGGTCTCGATCGTCACGGCTCACATTACGAGAACCTCGCGAGGTTTGCCCTGCCTTGATCTCTCCGCTCCTCGCGAGCCAACCTGGTGAGGCCACTCCTGAGAAGGTCTTGTGTCGTCCACCTCGCGAGGCTTGGCCCCTCGCGAGGGTCTTGAACGCCTGGTTGATGAAGATGGGCCGTACAGGCCTGCTAGCATAGCCACGCCGTGGGCCGCATGCAGGCAAGTCTGGGGACCCCCGTTCCCAGAATGCCCACAGGGGTGCGCTCGGGCTTGGCTTCGAGGCGAAGCCAAAGTTCAAGCGCGGAGCGCTGCGGGCCCCAAAAGCCTGCGGCCTTGGTCGACGTGTGGCGGTTGATTGGACATGGGCGTCTCCGCTTCCCCACACTGCCTCAGCAACTGCCCGATTTGACAGAAGCTGGCGCGGACAGCGCTTGCCTTCACTGCTCCCCTTCGCCTTGCTCCAGATCCCCTTTCTTGCGCCCTGCTTCCGAAATCCTCAAATCTGCTTCCATCTTCTTCTGCACCAGCGACTAATGGCGCCGCGCAAGGTCAAGCCTTCCACATCGCCGGCTTGGTACGAGCCGGCGCTCGACGTGCCCAATGTCTCGGAGAAGAGCCTCGCCGCCACGCGCTTGCTGACGGCGGGGGAGAGCAATGAGAGGGGGAAGACGAAGCTCCGGCTTGCCTCTGACGTGCCGGAGCCTGAGGGAAGCACCTTCTTCCCCTTCTTCACGAGCAGTATCGCTGCAGGGTAGGTTCCCCCCTTCTCCGACTTCTTCTATGAGGTCCTTGGCCACTACGGGTTGCAGGTGCTGCATCTTCATCCCAACTCCATCCTTCTCTTGTCCATCTTCGCCTACTATTGCGAGGCGTATCTGCGTGTGATGCCGTCCGTGGCTCTGCTGCGCCACTTCTTCTTCCTCCGCGTCACCGAGGGCCATATCTCCGGGTGCGCCAATTTCATTGCGGCCGGCAAGGCCAACTCGATCTCGAATACCGGGAAGAAGGCCGACAACCTCAGGGCCAATTGGGTCATGATGGGCGCCAAGTGCGTCCACCCGCGCTTGGCGCTGCCGACGGAGGCGGCCCAGTCCGACAAGGGGTGGTCCTGCGCGAAGCTCACTAATGAGCGGGCGTCGTCCGTGCTAGAGCAGATGAAGGTCGACCTGAAGCCGGGCAATGCGAAGGCGGCCAAAGTGACAGGGGCCATGCTCCTAAAGGAATTATTGATGTTGCGCATTGCTCCACTTCAGGCACATGCGCGCCCTTTGTGGAGGCTTGGAGATGAAGAGGACAAGATTCGCCTGAGCCCAAAGGCCCTGCCTGACAATGAGCTGACTGCAGTTTTGCGCTTCTTGGTCGGGGACAACCAAGAGTACCCACTGAGCGCCTTCGTTCCTTTGTTCCGCCGCTGTCGGCATTCTGGGAACGGGGGTCCCCAGACTTGCTTGGCTGCGGCCCACGGCGTGGCTAAGCTAGCGGGCCGTACGGCCCATCTTCATCGACAATGCATTCAAGACCTCCGCGAGGGGCCAAGCCTCGCGAGGCGGACAACACAAGACCTCCTCACGAGTGGCCGCGCTCGGTAGTCTCACGAGGAGCGGAGATATCAAGGCGGGGCAGACCTCGCGAGGCACTCGTGACGTGAGCCATGACGATCGACACCAGGCGGGCGCCAGCGCGCGCAGCATCCTTGTTTCCTCTTTGGTGTTAAGGAGGCAGTCGCAGGCGCGGAGTACCGAGGCATCAGGCAAAGGTTTCCATATCGGTGCAACGAGACTGAAGACCAACAGGACGGCAAGACGGAGGTCACCATGGAGCCCAAGAGGGCATCACCACCAGAGCCTTTTGCAGGCGAAGACCACTTTTGTCAGGATAGCTTGTACTAGTTGTCCCCTTCAAATTTGCCCGCCGTTGTTGGCTCCCTTCCCGCTCAATATTTGGGGAGAGGACCAGGGCCTATATAAGTAGAGCTAGCCACCACCGTAGGGGGCATCTTATGGGCAAGGGATTGAGAGCCATCTCACCCACACAAGTCCGCAGAGCACAAGAACACCTCAACCTCGGGAGGCTGTTCTTCCCCTTGTACTGTTCTTCATCAGCCAAGGAGGCAATGCACCACCACCACACTGGAGTAGGGTATTACACCACAACGGTGGCCCGAACTAGTATAAATCTCGTGTCTTTCTGTGTTGTGAGTTCATCGAGTTTGTCCGCGAGATCTTAGCGAGCTAGGGCGTGGATCGATATGAGGGAAAGAACTTCGCACGCACCCCAGAGTTCGAACCTTAAGGGTTTTGCTGGAACCCCACATCCGACATTTGGCGCGCCACGTAGGGGTGCGCCGTAGCTTCCCTTCCGTTGATCCGTCGCTCCGTTGTTGTAACACCCCGGATGTAACTTTCCATATTTGTAACTCCAACTCTTGCCATTTTTGGCTATGTGTTATGATATTCCCTCCGTGGTCGGGTTTTGCCTTTGGTTTTGCATTTTGTTCATGTCATGCAGTTCATATCATGTCATCATGTGCATTGCATTTGCATACGTGTTCGTCTCATGCATCCGAGCATTTTCCCCGTTGTCCGTTTTGCAATCCGGCGCTCCCATCTCCTCCGGTGCACCCCTCTTGTTTTCTTTCGTGAGCGGATGTCTAACGTTCTCGGAATGCACCGAGGCTTGTCAAGTGGCCCGAGTATACTACCGGTAGACCACCGGTCAAGTTTCGTTCCATTTGGAGGTCGTTCGGTACTCCAACGGTTAACCGGGTAACCGCAGATGCCTTCTGTGTGTTCCAGCAAAACCCCCCTCTCTAAACAGGCCAAAACCCACCAAACTCTCTTCCATGCTGTAGGTCGTTCGATCACGATCGTGTGGGCGAAAACCGCACCTCATTTGGACTCTCCTAGCTCCCTCTACCTATATAAATGCATCCCCTCCCGTATACAATCGCAGTCCAACCCTAACCCTATTCCTCCGCGCCGACGGACACGTCCGCCGTCGGCCGGACAAATCGCGCCGCCGCCCCTGGCCAATCAGCGCCTGCCACGTGGCGCCCGCCGCCGGCCGTACCGCGCCGGCCCGCCAGGCCCGCGAGCCCGAGCCGCCGGCGCCCGCATCCGCGCCCCGCGCCGCCGCCTCGCCTCCCTCCTCGCCGCGCCGCCGCCGTGCCCCGCCGCCTGCCTCGCCGCGCCGCCCCCGTGCAGCCGCGCACCACCGCGCCCGAGCCCCTAGCTCCTCTCCCCACCGCACCACCGCGCCGGCGCCGTCCTCCCCGGCACCTCCGACCCCGACGCCCTCTCCTCCGGCCTCCTCCCCGTCCGGCAGGAGCTCCGGCGAGCTCGGCCGATCTGGATCTGGTCCCGAGACCCCCCCGATTTTTCCTAAGTTATTTGCATTTGCACATTATATACCCCTGTTCATCATCGCATAACTCTCTGCATATAGCTCTGTTTCGCGCGTGTAATATACCGGAATGTTCGTCTCGTGATGCTCTACATTTTTTTCAATTGCACCATGTTCATTAGAGGCCATCTTGATGCTCAAATCTCTAGTGCAAGAGTGCTAGTTGCTGTTGTCTGCTGGTTCTTAGCAGAACTTGGAGATTTGTTATTTTTGTAGCATTTAATCTGTGCATCTTATGGGCATGAGCTCTACATGTGTTTTGTTGTATGCCATGCCATCTTTCCAAGGGTGTATGCCATGTATTTTTGTGATCTCTGTGGTGACTAGCACAAGCATGCAAACTAGGCCCCGTAATGTTTCTGATTTCAGGGACAGTGATTTCTCTAAGTCTGTCTGCTGTTATTTTGGTGCCATGTAAACTTGATGCTACAGAGAGATCCATGCATATTTTGGTGATGTTCATTAAGGATGTTTTGTATATATTGTTGTAAGTGATCCATTCCTGCCCTTTTTTGCAATTATGGAGTGCCCTAGCATGACTCAAGCTTGCTCTACTTTTGCTATAAAATATTTCTGGCAGATTGTTTACATGTTATTCAATTTTGCCAAGCTTGTTGTAGTTGTTTAATCCATGCTATGTATTTGATCTTGCCATGGATAGCTTCATAAACTTGCCATCGTACTGTAGGTATGCTTGTTTTGTCATGAATTGCCTTGTGGTGAGTGCATCAAGCTCACAAAGATGCCCTCATATTATTATTTCTGCCATGCTCTGTTTTCTGCTAAGTCTGAAACCTGATAACGAAACTTGCTATGTTTACATGGTTGCCATCATATCTTCTGGTCCTTTTTGGCTTATGGTCAGTAAGGTACTTTTGTCATATGCATTTAGTACAATACTTCCATGCCTTGTTTTGCCATGTCAAGTTCCTGTAGAATGTTGTTTTCATGCTCTGAACATTGCTACCTGATGCTATTTTCTGCCATGTCCAGTAATTTCACCAAGTCTGTGAACCTGTTATCTTTTGCACTTTTGCCATACTTGTTTGGGCTTGTTATGTTGTGATCTAGCCGTAGCTCAGTATTCATCTTTTGTCAATCATCTCCTGTAGATTACTGCCATATGCTTTATTGCTACGTTGGAGTGCTGTAGCATTGTTACTTGTTGCATTTTAAGTGCTATCATGCTGTTAATCGCAGATTCGTGTCATTCTTGTTTTGCTTGCCATTTGCAAACCGTGCATCCGTTTCTGGTGATCTTTATATCGATTTCGACCGAAATCATCTCATCTTTCCAGTGGCATGCTTGGTTTGCCCAGTTATTGCCTTGTTCATCATTTTCCTTCCGGAGCACGCATATGCATCGCATATCATATCTTGCATATCATACATGTTTTGCATCATGTTGCTTGTGCATTTCTCGTGATTGATTGTGGTTCCGTTGCTTGTGTTCTTGTCTTGGGTAGAGCCGGGAGACGAGTTCGTGAACGACGAACCTGTTGAGTACGCTTATGAGGATCAAGCTTTCGACAACTCTGAGAACCTTGCAGGCAAGATGACCACCCCTCGAAATCACTTCTATCTTTGCTTTGCTAGTTGTTCGTTCTATTGCCATGCTGCGCTACCTACCACTTGCTATATCATGCCTCCCATATTGCCATGTCATCCTCTAACCATCCTTTCCTAGCAAACCGTTGTTTGGCTAAGTTACCGCTTTTGCTCAGCCCTTCTTATAGCGTTGTTAGCTGCAGGTGAAGTTGAAGTTTGTTCCATGTGGAACTTGGATATGTTGGGATATCACAATATCTCTTATTTATATTAATGCACCTATATATATTTGGTAAAGGGTGGAAGGCTCGGCCTTATGCCTGGTGTTTTGTTCCACTCTTGCCGCCCTAGTTTTTGTCATACCGGTATTATGTTCCTTGAGTTTGCGTTCCTTACGCGGTTGGGTTATTTATGGGACCCCCTTGACAGTTCGCCTTGAATAAAACTCCTCCAGCAAGGCCCAACCCTGGTTTTACCATTTGCCACCTAAGCCTTTCCCCCGGGTTTTCGTGAGCCCGAGGGTCATCTTATTTTAACCCCCCCGGGCTAGTGCTCCTTCGAGTGTTGGTCCGAACTGAGTAGACTGCGGGGCCCCCTCGTGGAAACTCGAGGTCTGGTTTTACTCGTAGGATGTCTCATCCGGTGTGCCCTGAGAACGAGATATGTGCAGCTCCTATCGGGATTTGTTGGCGCATCGGGCGGCTTTGCTGGTCTTGTTTTACCATTGTCGAAATGTCTTGTAAACCGGGATTCTGAGACTGATCGGGTCTTTCCGGGAGAAGGTTTATCCTTCGTTGACCGTGAGAGCTTATGATGGGCTAAGTTGGGACACCCCTGCAGGGTAATATCTTTCGAAAGCCGTGCCCGCGGTTATGAGGCAGATGGGAATTTGTTAATGTCCGGTTGTAGAGAACTTGTCACTTGACCCATTTAAAAATACATCAACTGTGTGTGTAGCCGTGATGGTCTCTTCTCGGCGGAGTCCGGGAAGTGAACACGGTTTGAGTTATGAATGACGTAAGTAGGAGTTCAGGATCACTTCTTGGTCATTGCTAGATGACGACCGTTCCTTTGCTTCTCTTCTCGCTCTCTCTTGTGTATGTTAGCCACCATATATGCTTATTGCCTGCTGCAGCTCCACCTCATTACACCATCCTTTCCTATAAGCTTAAATAGTCTTGATCTCGTGGGTGTGAGATTGCTGAGTCCTCGTGACTCATAGATTCTACCAAAACAGTTGCAGGTGCCGACGATGCCAGTGCAGATGATGGGATCGACCTCAAGTGGGAGTTCGATGAGGAACGTGGTCGTTACTATGTGTCTTTTCCTGATGATCAGTAGTGGAGCCCAGTTGGGACGATCGGGGATCTAGCATTTGGGGTTATCTTATTTTCATTTGGATCTTGACCGTAGACGGTCTATGTGTGTATTTTGGATGATGTATGGATTATATTTATGTATTGTGTGAAGTGGCGATTGTAAGCCAACTCTTTATCCCATTCTTGTTCATTACATGGGATTGTGTGAAGATGACCCTTCTTGCGACAAAACCACAATGCGGTTATGCCTCTAAGTCGTGCCTCGACACGTGGGAGATATAGCCGCATCGTGGGCGTTATAGTTGTCTCCATGGCGGATACTCGCCGTGCTCGAGCTGAGCGCCGGGCTGCCCTCACCGTCCGCGTTGCTCAGACGGCTCCCATCGGTGGGCCACCTCGTCGTTCTCCGTCTCCTGCCGCCAACGCCGCCACCGGCCTGGAAGGGAACGAGCAGCAAGCATCGTCGCTGCACCCATCGATGCGGCAGGACGGCCGCACCGCCACTCCATCGCTGACCCCGGCCGGTTCTTCGTCCCACGCACGTCGCGCTCCCATGGACGCGCAGGCCGCGCTCCTCATGGCGAACGAGCTCCTGCGCTACGGCCCGGTCGACGACCTCTACGAGGACTGGCTCGACCGCGTCGCCGCGCTCGTCCGCGCCGCAGGGGGCTCCCCGGCGCCGTCTCACTCTTTGCCTCGTCCTCCGCCCGCCATGGGTGACGTGGCTCGTGGAGCGCCTCCACCACCTCTACCCCAAGACTGTGCCTTGGCGCCAAGGTGCGTGGCCCCACGGCGCGATCCACCACACCCGGCGCCCGCGCGCGAAGAGAGAAGTTGCCAAGAGATTCCTCGGCCGCGAGAAGCTGCACCTGCGCTCCCCGCGCCGCCTCGGCAAGAACGCGCGCTACCTGCGGTGGCGGCGCACGGACCTCATCAAGATCGAGCTCCGCCTCCGAGGCGGGCCCTGGCAACCACGGCCAGTTGCCGCGCCTTCACCCCCGAGCTGCGTAGTGTCTCCTGGACGGGCAAGTTCAAGCCGGATCGGCCTCCTCGCTACGACAGCACCGCCGACCCTGCGGAGTTCCTGCAGCTCTACGAGCTGAGCATCGAAGCGGCCAACGGCGACGAGAAAGTCATGGCGAACTGGTTTCCCATTGCTCTCAAGGATGGTGCCCTGTCCTGGCTCCTGAACCTGCCGCAAGGCTTGATCTCCTCCTGGGACGATATGCGCGACCGCTTCGTCGCCAACTTCCAGGGCACCCGCGACCGCCCGCCGGCCGCGGGCGACCTGCGCCGCATCAAGCAACAACCAGGAGAGACCCTCTAGAAGTACATCCAGTGCTTCAACAACACCCGCCTCAAGATCCCCAAGGTCACGGACGAGGCCATCATCTCCGCGTTCTCCGACGGTGTCCGTGACGTCAAGATGAAGGAAGAGCTCGCTATCGACGAGGAGTTGTGCACATCTCAGGAGCTGTTCAACCTGGCAACCAAGTGCACAAGAGCCGAGGAGGGCCGCCTCTCCCTCCTTGAGCTGCCAGCTACGGGCACAGAGGAGAAGAAGGCCAAGGCCAAGGACGTGAAGCGCAAGGAAGCAGCAGTGCTCGCAGCGGAGCCCGACACCAAGTGAGGCAGAGATCAGCCCGAGTCATCCAAGAACAGCCGGCCGTTCTGCGCCTTCCACAACCTGAACACCCACAACACCAGTGACTATCAAGAGCTCAGAGCCATTCGTGAAGGACACTACGGTTGATGCCCCGAACGCAGCGACCGGGGCTACGGCCGAGGAGGAGGACGCGGTGGCGGACGCTGGGACGACGGTGGCCTGCGCCAGGAGTGGCGCGACCGTCCTCGTGAGGACCGCTGGCAGGATCATCCTCGCGAGGGCGCCTGGAGAAACCAGCCTCGCGAGGACCACCCTCAGGGCAACGCCGGTCTTCCCCCGTTGCCAACATCGCCAAGAAGGAACGACGAACACCATCAAGACGAGGGGGCTGGGGGCTTCCAGGAACTGCCTGCTATCGCCTGTATCTTGGGCGGAGCCCAGGCCCTAGCCTCTCAGCACATCTTCAAGCAGTTTGCTCGTGAAGTGAATGCAGTCCTCCCCAAGCTTGAAGCCACACGCCCGCTCAGATGGTCCCAGTGCCCCATCACGTTCAGCTCGGCTGATCAGGTCAAGTGCGCGGCTACCGCTGGCGCCCTCCCGATGTTGTGCTCCCCAGTCATCAGTAATGTGCAAGTTACCAAGACCCTCATTGATGGCGGCGCATGGCTCAACGTCCTGTCCGTCGATACGTTCGACAACCTCCAAGTCCCATATGACCAGCTTCAGCCTACCAAGCCTTTCTCAGGAGTGACCGATGGTTCCACCACGCCGATAGGGCAGGTCCGCCTCCCTGTCACCTTCGGAGAATGCAAGAATTACCGCACCGAGCTAGTCGTCTTCGACGTCGCACACATCCGTCTGCCCTACAATGCCATCCTCGGGTATCCAGCCCTACCCAAGTTCATCGCCGTCACCCACCACGGCTACAACGTCCTCAAGATGCCAGGAAGCGGTGGAATCATCACGGTCCCATGCGAAGAGAGGGATGCGGTGTGCTCCCTCGAGCGCGCCTTCCAAGCTGCAGCAATCGACGACCCCGACAGCAAAAGTGAGGGCCCTCCAGAGGCCATCCCCAAGAAGAAGCAGCTGCGCCGTGCCAGACCTCAGGAGGGTGGCGCCGTGGCTGGAACCTCGTCAGGATCAGCGCCCACTCCAGGGGCGCCTCCCTCCATCACATAGGAAGGCGTGCCCAGCGCTCTCCTCGGGCAGGGCTCGGGGGCTCTCTTCTGGAAGGCCTCAGACCTTGCCAACATCACGAGGGAGGCGCTTGGGCACCACTTGGAGGCGTGCTTCGCGGTACGTTTCCCTCAGGAGAACACAGGGCAAGGAGCGCCCACCGCTCAGGAGTTCATCACCAAGACCACCCAGGAATTGCAAGACGCGAGGGCCATGCGCGGCGACCGCCCCTCACGAGGCGTAGCTCCCCATCCAGGCAAGGATGTCGGGCTGCATGTCTGCATCGACGTCGACATACCAGGGCTCAACAGGGCTGCTTCTCAGAAGCTATTCTGGCCTTCGCGCGCGGGACGCTGCGAGGGTCCACTGCAGAGCTACGTTTGCATGCCCTTTGGCATGCCGAGCGTGTCGTCAGCTTATCAATGCAACATGCGACGTATCCTGGCGGCTCAGGAGGCCAGGAACCACGCCGTCTGGGCGGAGACGGAGACGGTCCTCAGGGAACCACCTGAGGCCCCAGAGCCTCCCGAGGCTCAGGCCCTGGTGGCTCGTGAGGAGCTACCCCTCAGTTGCGCGCCTTCAGCTGCCTCAACTCTCCTTCGTCAACAGAACCAGGTGACATTTTCCAGGTTCGTTTAGCTGGGAGCGCCCCTCAGGCTGCATTATTCCCAGGCCGCGTGGGTCCGTCCCTGCGGCGTGTATCCTTTTTGTATGTCTTTAGCTTACCTTGCTGGGGGCGCCCCTCGGGCTGCATCATCCCCAAGCCGCTCGGGCTTGACCCAGTGGCATGTATCTTTCTGCGTTTACCCAAGCTGGTTTGCCTTCCATGCTTAATCTGCCCGATTGCAACCTGCCACGGGTCCACCCCTCTATCATGAAATTCGCTTGTGCGTTAAAAGGGGGGCTCCTGGGCATCGCGACTCAGGAGCTTTTACTGGCTCTCCAGCCCTCACCCTTGGCCTTGACCACGGCATCGCGACCTGGCATACCAGCGGCGGCTGAGCTCGCTCGAGGGCCGGGACCTGAGGACGTAGAGCGCTTGCACCTAACTATCTCGCAGGAACGCACAGCTATCAGAGACTCAAGACCAGGCGCAACCCGCCTTGAGGTAGGGCCTCGTGAGTCCCGCGCTGGCTCATGAGTGCCCAGATACATCTCGCAGCCCTGTCGTGCAAGCCACGTGTCAGGGCGGGGCTGTACACGCCCCGGGGGCTCCTCCCGGAGGGGGCCCCCCTCCCACGCACAAGTGGAAGCACCATGCTCCGCGCTGGCCGTCGACACTGCCGAGGAGCGGCTATGCCCGTGCACAAGCGGAAGCACTATGCTCCGCGCTGGTGATAAACAACTGAGGGCGGCTCCAAGGTCGTACCAACCTCAGGGAGCCCCAGTGCTCAGAGTCCGGCCTCACCACAACGCCTCCCCTCGGGAGAGCCGCGCGAGGGGCTGGACACGGGGGCTGCGCTCGGGTCACGCCCAAGCGTACGCCACCCAACCAGGTCTCCAGGGCCTGGGGGCTGCGCTCGGGTCACGCCCAAGCGCACGCTGCTCAAACAGGTCTCCCGGACCTGGTCGTCGCACGCCCCTCCCAAGGCCTCGGCGAGGGTAGGTATGGAAATTATTTGCACGTCAAGGGGGACTCCTGAGCATCGCGACTCAGGCGCCTAACTGGTCACGTAGCCCCTCACTCCTTGGTCCGTCCTGGTCTTCGGTCGGCCCAACGGCGGTTGAGGTATGCGCGGGGCCGGGCTCTGCCGATGTAGAACATTAATCTATCCTCGCGCACTCTTCTTGTAAGCTGTTTGCGCATCAACGTGGACTCCTGAGCATCGCGACTCAGGAGCCTAACTGGTCACGTAGCCCCTCACTCCTTGGTCCGCCCTAGTCTCCGGTCGGCCCAACGGCGGTTGAGGTATGCGCGGGGCCGGGCTCTGCCGACGCACAACACAAAGCGGATAGGAAGAAAATCACAAAATCTCGAAGCAAATATTACAAAACATATTGTCCTCACAATATCAAATGAAAGTTTAACGCCTCCACGAGGCCTGATGCATATTACAGGAACGAAATAGGAGAATAGCCGCAGGTCATCCCTGGACACCGCCATCGCCTGCAGAGGGTGCTCCTCCCCGGGTAACGACGTCTTCACCTGCACCACCAGTCACAGGATCGGCGGCATCGCCGGACAAGGGTGCGGAGGCAAAGCCGCGGAACTTCTTCAGCAGGGCCTCCACCTGACCTTGCACGGCTGCGGCGGCGGCTTCGATGTGATCATCAACCACAGGGTCCAGCAGCTCGTCAAGACAAGCGCTGGGGTCGCGAAGGAGCAGGTGGCTGAAGACACGAGTCAATGCAGCTGAAGACAGGACGCGAGCTTCTGCCTCTGCCATGGGACCGATACCATCCACAACTTCCTCAAGCGCCTTCTCCAAGAGAGGAAGCAGTAGGGCGGGGCCGTCCTCGTCGGTGGTCAGCGGCTTCTCCAAGCCGTGCTCGTAGAGCGTCTTCAGTGCCTCGCGAGACCTATCCTCGAGATCGGCAAAGGCCACGCGGTCTTCGGCCAGGACCCGCGCCTTGGCGTCAAGATCGGCCTCCCTCGCCTTCGCCTTCCGCTCCAGCTCTTCCAGCCGCTGCGCTCGGTGGCCTGCGTCTTCCCCAACTCCTCCAGCTCAGCATCACGGTTCTTGACGGCGTCCTCCCGGGCCCTCATCTCCTCCTCCTTCACCAGGCGGCCGCGTGCTTCTTCGGCATGCTTGTCGCGCAGGCTCTTCAACTCATCCTCCAGCTCTTGGCAGTGGTCGCGGGCGGACTTAGCGTCTTTCAGTGCCGCCTCATGATCAACTGCGGCATTGGCGGCGCTCTGCTTCTCCTTCTCGGAAGACGCCGTGGCCTGGCTCAGCATCGCGCGAACCGCCAAGTCGGAGTGAAGCCAGCTAGAGGCTAGCTCCAGGCGGCCGGCCACCAGGCGTGGGTCCGCACTCAGGAGATCTGCCTGCAGCTGGGTCATCTCCAAAAGAGCGCGCTCCAGAATAGCAGCAGAAGCGGAAGAACCTGGGAGTGGAGGTGCGGCAGTGGGAGGAGGCAACGTCGTCACCAAGGGCTGGGAGACTGCGGGTTCCAAAGCAGTTGGGACCTCTTCAACCGAGCTAGACGCCGGCACCTCAGGAGCCAGAGGGGCCATGCGGGCTGACTCCCTACCGCGATGCTCTTCTGGGCCTCGCGAGAGCGACCGGGTTGGGGAAGTGCGAGTGCTACTGCCTCCCTTCTCCACGGAAGGAGGCGCGCCCGCCGTATCCTCCTTCCTTTTCTTCGCCGGAGGCGTCGGCCTGGTCAACCAAGGGTGAACGTCAGGAAATAACAAGTACAACCGGGGACAAGACGAAGCTCAAGGCACTTACCGATCTGCCACGACGTATTCCACCTTCCGCTTGGGGAGCTTGAAACCCGAAAGTTTCGGAGCCTGGGAAGTAGGCGCGCGGATTCCGGGGGCAGAAGATGGCGCAGCAGGAGGGCTGGAGGCAGCCTCAGGCGGCGTCAAGACGGGGGCAGCATCCCGAGGGATCAGTGACGACCTACTCCTCGTCGGGGCGACGGGCAGTTCCCCCTCCTCCTGGCGGGCGTCAACCTCGGCGTCGTCAGGAAGGGCGCGGAGGATTTCAGCCTTGCTCAAGGGGGAGTTCTCCCCCATCTCTTCAAGGGTCGCCTCTGAGTCCCCCTCCTCTTCCTTCCCCCCGCCGGACTCATCGGAGGACACCTCCACCGGCTTCGGCGCTGCAGGGGCTCCTGCGGGCACCGGCGGCACTAGCCCGCGCGCGTCGATGGTTGGCCTGGAGGCGACAAATTCCTCCTAGTCCTTGCGATGGAACAGAGGGAAGAAGGCGCTCGGTGGGTACTCCTGGTTGTCCCCAACTATGAGGCGCAGAACAGCGGCCAGTTTGTCGCCCGGCAGGGCCCCTGGCCTCAGGCGGGTATTGTCCTCGTCATCCCCAAGCTTCCACAGGGGGCACGCGCACGCCTGAAGTGGAGCAACTCGCAGCATCAAGAACTCCCTTAGGAGTATGACCCCCGTCACCTTGGCCGCCTTCGCGTTGCCCGGCTTCAGGTCGGTCGTGATCTGCCCCAACACAGTCAACGCCCGCTCATCAGCGAGCTCTGCACGGGGCCACCCCTTGTTGAACTAGGGCGCCTCCGTTGGCAACACCAAACGCGGATGGGCGCACTTGGCGTCCATCATGACCCATTTGGCTCGGATGTTGTCGGCCCTCTTCCCGGTGCTCGAGATTGAGTTAGCCTTGCCAGATGCGACGAAATTGGCGGACCCGGAGATGTGTCCATCGCTGACGCGAAGGAAGAAGAAGTGGCGTAGAAGCGCCACGGATAGCGTCACGCCCAGGTACACCTCGCAGTAGTAGGCGAAGATGGATAGGAGGAGGATAGAGTTGGGATGGAGGTGCAACGCCTACAGCCCGTAGTGGTCGAGGACCTCATAAAAGAAATTGGAGAAGGGGGGAACCAACCCGACGACGATGTTGCTCGAGAAGAAGGGGAAGAAGGTGCTTCCCTCAGGCTCCGGCACGTCGGAGGCAAGCCAGAGCTCCGTCTCCCCCCACTCATTTCTCTCCCCCGCCGTCAGCAGACACGCGGATGCGTGGCTCTTCTCCGTGACAGTGGGTGCTTCAAGAGCTGGCTCATACCAAGCCGGTGCCGAGGAGGTCTTGACCTTGCGCGGCGCCATGGATCGCAGATGCGGAGCAAGATCGGAGCAGATCTGGGGGTATCGGTGGCGAGGAGCGAGAAAGGGGATCTGGAGCAAAGCGAGGAGTAAGCAATGAAGGCAAGCACTGTTTGCGCCAGCCTTTTGTCAAGTCGAGCAGTTGCCGAGGCAGCGTGGGGAAGCGGAGACGCCCACGTCCAATTAACCGCCACGCGTCAACCGAGGCCGGAGGCTTTTGGGGCCCGCAGCGCTCCGTACTTGACCTTTGGCTTCGCCTCGAAGCCAAGCCCGAGTGCACCTTGGGCCCGGGGGCTACTGTCGGCGTTCTGGGAACGGGGGTCCCCTGACTTGCCTGCCTGCGGCCCATGGCGTGGCTAAGCTAGCGGGCCGTACGGCCCATCTTCATCGACAAGGCGTTCAAGACCTTCGCGAGGGGCCAAGCCTTGCGAGGCGGATGACACAAGACATCCTCAGGAGCGGCCGCGCTCGGTAGGGTCACGAGGAGCGGAGATATCAAGGCGGGGCAAACCTCGCGAGGCACTCGTGACGTGAGCCATGACGATCGACGCCAGGCGGGCGCCAGCGTGCGCAGCGTCCTTGTTTCGTCTTTGGTGTTAAGGAGGCAGGCGCAGCCGCGGAGTACCGAGGCATCAGGCAAAGGTTTCCATATCGGTGCAACGAGACTGAAGACCAGCACAACGGCAAGACGGAGGTCACCATGGAGCCCAAGACGGCGTCACCACCAGAGCCTTTTGCAGGCGAAGACCACTTTTGTCAGGATAGCTTGTACTAGTTGTCCCCCTTCAAATTTGCCCGCTGTTGTTGGCTCCCTTCCCGCTCAATATTTGGGGAGAGGACCAGTGCCTATATAAGGAGAGCTAGCCACCACCGTAGGGGTCATCTGACGGGCAAGGGATTGAGAGCCATCTCACCCACACAAGTCCGCAGAGCACAAGAACACCTCAACCTCGGGAGGCTGTTCTTTTCCTTGTACTGTTCTTCATCAGCCCAAGAGGCAATCCACCACCACCACACTGGAGTAGGGTATTACACCACAACGGTGGCCCGAACCAGTATAAATCTCATGTCTTTCTGTGTTGTGAGTTCGTCGAGTTCATTCGCGAGATCTTAGCGAGCTAGGGCGTGGATCGATAGGAGGGAAAGAACTTCGCGCGCACCCCAGAGTTCAAACCTTAAGGGTTTTGCCGGAACCCCACATCCGACAGCCGCACGGACTGGGAGCAGGTCGTGGCCGCTTGGCCGACTTTTGACGCGCGCGGGCTGGTGCCGCCGGCGCCTTCCGGAGGCCCTGCGGTGCCGAAGCCAGTGGAGCTGTCTTCTGACGAGTCCCGTGGGGGGGAGAAGAGGAGTAGGACTCGAAGGCGACCCCCGAGGAGATGGGGAAAACTTCCCCCTTGAGCAAAGCTGACATCCTCCGCGCCCTTCTTGACGACGTCGAGGTCGATGCCCGCCAGGAGGAGGGAGAGCTGCCCTTCATCCCGACAAGGGGTAGGTCGTCACTGGTCTCTCGGGATGCTGCCTCTGCCTTGACGACGCCTGGAGCTGCCTCCGGCCCTTCTGCTGCGCCATCTTCTGCTCCCGGAGCCCGTACACCCACGCCTCAAGCTCCAAAGCTTTCGGTTTTCAGGCTCCCCAAGCGTAAGGTGGACTATGTCGCGGTGGATCAGTAAGTGCTTCGAGCTTCGTCTTGTTCCTGCTTGTACTTGCTATTTTCTGACGTTCACCCTTGGATGGTCAGGCCGACGCCTTCGGCGAAGAAAAGGAAAGAGGATACATCGGCTGCTCCCCTCCCTGCAGAGAAAGAAGACGACAGCACTCGTACCTCCCAAGCCCGGTCGCCCTCGCGAGGCCAAGAGGAACATCATCGGGAGGAGTCAGCCCCCGTGGCCCCGCTGGCTCCGGAAGTGCCGGTGCTTGGCTCGGCTGATGAAGGTTTGAACTCTAGGGTGCACGCAAGTTCTTTCCCTCCTATCGATCCACGCCCTAGCTCGCTAAGATCTCGCGGACGAACTCGACGAACTCACAACACAGAAAGACATGAGATTTATACTGGTTCGGGCCACCGTTGTGGTGTAATACCCTACTCCAGTGTGGTGGTGGTGGATTACCTCTTAGGCTGATGAAGAACAGTACAAGGAAAAGAACAGCATCCCGAGGTTGAGGTGTTCTTGTGCTCTGCGGACTTGTGTGGGTGAGATGGCTCTCAATCCCTTGCCCATCAGATGCCTCCTATGGTGGTGGCTAGCCCTACTTATATAGGCCCTGGTCCTCTCCCAAAATATTGAGCGGGAAGGGAGCCAACAACAGCGGGCAAATTTGAAAGGGGACAGCTAGTACAAGCTATCCTGACAAAAGTTTTCTTCGCCTGCAAAAGGCTCTGGTGGTGACGCCATCTTGGGATCCATGGTGACCTCCGTCTTGCCGTTCTATTGGTCTTGGTCTTGTTGCACCGATATGGAAACCTTTGCCTGATGCGTCGGTACTCCGTGCCTGCGCCTGCCTCCTTAGCACCAAAGAGGAAACAAGGATGCTGCGCGCGCTGGCGCCGCCTGGTGTTGATCGTCATGGCTCACGTCAAGAGAGCCTCGCGAGGCTTGCCCCGCCTTGATATCTCTGCTCCTCACGAGCCTGCCTGGCTAGGCCGGTCATGAGGAACTCTTGTGTCATCCGCCTCGCGAGGCTTGGCCCCTCGCGAAGGTTTTGAACGCCTTGTCGATGAAGATGGGCCGTACGGCCTGCTAGCTTAGCCACACCATGGGCCGCAGGCACGCAAGTCTGGGGACCCCCGTTCCCAGAACGTCGACAGTAGCCCCCGGGCCCAAGGTGCGCTCAGGCTTGGCTTCGAGGCGAAGCCAAAGGTCAAGGACGGAGCGCCGCGGGCCCCAAAAGCCTGGGGCCTCGGTTGACGCGTGGCAGTTGATTGGACGTGGGCGTCTCCGCTTCCCCCACGCTGCCTTAGAAACCGCCTGACTATGCGCCCCCCGCAACCTACACAGTTATTCCTCCATCGCCCGCGCCTTTCTTCCCCAATCTCTCCGCTTCCTCGAAGCTCTACTTCTCCTCTCCAATCTGACCCGCGCTTCTCCTGCTTCATCGCCATGGCGCCAAAACAGGCTGACAAGGGGAAGAAACCTCTGCCTTCGCCAAGTGCGCCTCCGTCCTTCGAGCCTGCGCTCGGTCGTCCCCGGGTGCTCAAGGACGAGGCTATGGACAAGGTCCGCCCCATGCTTGCTTCTAGTTTCAACGAGTGGGGAGAGACGGTGGCTTGGCCCGCGTCTCGTTCTCGCATTGCTCGGGCAGCCACTGAGGTCCCAATCTTCATAGATGCCCTTTGGGCTGGCCTGATTCCCCCCTTCTCCAGCTTCTTCAACGCGGTGCTCGAGCATTATTAGATCCACATGTTGCATCTCGACCCTCAATCTGTGACTCTTCTCGCCGTCTTCGTCTTTGTGTGCGAAGCCATGGTTGGCATCGCCCCTTCTGTGGCCCTCCTTCGCCATTTCTTCTCATTGCATCCGACTGACCCTCGACAGAGCTTGGGGTGTGTGAGCTTCCAGCCCATGGCCGTGACAGCGCGCGCGGGGATCGACTTTGAGCTTCCTCCATCCACGAGCGAGTTTCGGACATGATGGGTGTTTGTTGACGCCGGTGTGCTCAGCCCTCTGCTCCGTGTTCCACCAGGGCCTGCTGTTCCCAACTCCAGTTGAAGCCACCAGAGGCTCGCGAGCCCCCGTCTTGTTCCTGTCTGGCTCAGGCTGAGGAGGCTGAAGGACCGCGGTGTGACTGCACCTATGGTGGTGAAGGAGTTCGTCAAGCGCCGAGTCGCTCCGCTTCAGCACCATTCCCGCCCAATGTGGACCTTGCTCAGCAGCCAGGACCACATGAGGTGTCAGGAGGAGGGACTTCCTCTTACGACACGGCAAATGGTGCTTGTGGTCCTGAGGGTGCCCCTCTGCCGGACGACATGCCCAGGAAGAGTTGTCTGCTGTACCGCTGCGAGAATAAGGCCGAATTTGCCGCGAGCATGCCCTCCTTTGATGAGTGGGGGCTGCGCCCGATCGGCCTGGTGGGGCCCCGCGAGAACCCCGTCGACGTGGTCCCTTTCCTTGCCGCTGGTGCCAAGCTCGCCCCAAGTGAGGGTGTAGGAGGGCGAGCTCCGACGGAGGCCGGTGGCCCAAGCGCTGAGGAGCACATGCCGCGTGGTGATCCTGGAGCGTCGTCCTCGGGAGCTCACAGTCCCTCCCCTGGGGCGTCGGTTACTGAGGCGACGCAGCATGCGGTTCCTGAGATCAAAGCCCCGGAAGCCTCGGGAGGTCGTGGCGAGACGGCGTCCGACTGTTCACCGCAGCCGGGCACCCCTGAAGTTGTCCCTCCAAGCTCTTCTCCAGCCCCGCCTCGCACCGGCCGCCACATCCAGCGCTTCGGTCGGCTTTGCATGGACTTCGAGGAGCTCCGCAAGAGGAAAGGATCCCCGAGTGGCAACATCATCTTCGGGCCGTTGAAGCGGCGAAAGTACTTCGCTGTCGACGAGTCAGTACTGCACCTTGCGATTTCTTGATTGATGTTTTCCTTCCTGACGCTAGCTCTTCAGGACCCCTTCTGCCAGGGCCGGTGGGTCCCTCGTGAAGCAATCCCTGCCTTCCTCGGCTCCCCCATCGGCCTTGAGTACCCCGAGCTTGCACGTCGCGCCCGGAGCGGGGCCGGCCGCGGAGGTGCGTTCGCCTTCTTGGAGCCTCGAATCTGTGGCTTCGCTGCCCTTCCTGCACGGTCTGGCTTGGAGCCTGGCGGGCGTTCCCCGGTCTCCTCCTCTTGTCATGGACGGCGGCTGGTTGGGTTTGGCCTGCAGCTCTTCTTCAGGCGGTGGGCCCCGACCGGCCGGAGCTTCTCGCGAGGTCGGGCCGGTGCCTGGAGCGGCACCAGCCCTCAGCCCCCTGCCGAGAGGCGGTGCGCCACTTGATGTCCCGCCTGCAGCCCCCGAGGTGGAGGACGAGGTGGGCCGTGCGATCGAGTCTGAGCGCGGGCGAAGCGTCGTTCGCCATGAGCTCTTCCAGGAGGCGATGGGCGCGATGAGCCGACTTGGTGAAGAACTTGCGGGTGTCGATTCGCGCCTTGAGGCTGAAGGTCTTCGACTGGCGGAGGAGTGGCGTAAGCTGAGGGTGGCCGTCAACCTGGGCCGCTACCAGCATGATCTTGAAGCTGCGAAGGCTGAGGCGTCCTTCAAGATTTCATGTGAAGCTTGCTCCCGAGCCTTGGAGGAGGCTCGCGAGGCCGACCGCCCTCACGAGGCTGCGGAGGAGCGCGCGTGAGAGCTCTAGGCATGGAGCGCGTCCCTCGAGCGCCAGGTGGAGGCGCGCAGGGCCGCCCTTGCGTCGCTGAGGGGGACGCTCGCAGAAGAAGAGGAGGTCCAAAAGCGTGAGGAGGCGCTGGCTCTAGAAGCCGTGGAGCGCAGCCTTGAGCTCGAACGACTGGAGACGAGGGAGCGTCAAGTTGCTCAGGCAAAAGATGCCGTTAGGGCTCGCGAGGCCAAGGTCCAGGAGGAAGTCGATCGTCAGGTGGCCCGGGTTCACGTGGATCTTGAAGGTCGGTATGACTTGAAGCGGAAGCTCGCGGGAACGAAGGATGCGGGCAGGGCCGCGGCCCTCAGGCCCAGGCTCGCTGAAGCAGAGAGGTGCGTGGAGGCCTCGGCCATCGCCCTGGCCGCGGCGCAGGCGGACTTGGCCTTTGCCCGCGCCGAGCTGTTTTTGCTTCAGAAACAGGTTGATGACGCCGAGGCCGTCGCGCGGCAAAACAGGGAGGAAGTGCTGGAGAGGCGGACGCTGGAGCGCGTTCACGCTCCCATGCTTCAGGATCTTCGGAACAGGGCCAACACTGCCCTGGGCCATGACTGTGACGCGAACACCCCCCATCCTTAGGTGAATGACTACGCCAGTCACCTCTGCTTCTTCACCGATGTGGTGACCCGCCTGGAGGCCCGATCTGACGAAGCTCGCCGGCTTGTGGAAGAGAGGAGTCGCGGCCTGCTCGAGCGCGCTTTCTCCCGTGTCTTCAGCCATCTCCTGAACGCCAACCCCGACTTCGATTTCGACGCTGCCATCGCCCCCATAACCACGGTCGTTCGGGATGACCTGGCGTGGTGGGTAGAGGACAACATGGACGCGTTGGTCAGGGCCTTCACTTTAGATGGCGACGTAGTGGTGGTCGCCGCAGACGAAGGCGACGTGGTCGACGATGGGGACGCCGGCGCTGGTGATGGTGGTGACGGTGTCAACGACGGCGACAGCGACGCGAGCAGCGCGTCCGAAGACGACGCGGAGGATGCGGCGAGCGACATATCGGACTAATTCCTCGTTCCTGTATTGCTTCACCCTGTATGCAAAAGCTCGGGCGTGGCCCCAAAAGATTGTGAGAGGATTTTGAGAGCGGGAGCCCCTCATGTAAACAAACCTTGATTTCTACTCCTTTGTGCTGAACCGAGGGCGCGTTTTCGTTGGTCATGAGTCTGACGGCACGTTTTGCCGATGTGACTTTCCTTAGCTAGGGCAGGCGCTGAATCAGATTGTAAGGCCGAGAGCTGCCATGGGGCTCCTGAAGGGTCTGCTGACTCGCCCGAGTGGGCCTCGCGAGGTTCCTGCGTCGATCGGCGCGCGTGGCGCGTGGGCTGTGCCCAGCCCCGCTCGCGAGGGGCCCGCGAGGGGGAGGCGGCGAGCGTGAGCTCCAGAACAAGGCAAGAACCAGATGGCAAGAAATCGCTTGAACGAGAAAATTCACCCCCCGCGCGTAATGACAAAAACTCAACTTCAACTTAAATCCAAATCCAGAAAGCAAGGCTACAAAAGAAGAGATCCAAAGCAAATGGCCGCGTCCGGCGCCTAGTCTAGTCTTCTGGTCTTAGAGTCTTCTCACCAGCGCGGAGCTAAGTGCAGCCACTAGGCATGGGAGGGAGCCCCAGGGCCTGAGGCCGGCACCCCTGAGAATCCGGGGCGTGTATAGCCCCACTCATTATTACGTGAGAGTGTCACGGGCGGCAAGCTTCACAGGCACTTGGCCTTCTTCACAGGAAGTGGCCTTGCTTCATATCGCTAGATGAGGGCCCCGCCTTGCGCCACCCTCGACCACCTTTGAGCCGACCAGCAACCTGGACGACACAAAGGGGGGGAAGGGGACGCCAGCGGTGCCCCCGGCGACCACGGGTCCTCTGCCGGGGGAAGGCTCGCCGGCACCTCCCCGGCAGAGGGCCTACCTCCGGACGTTGCCTGGCTTCGTGCAATGTGGGGAGGGGCCTTGCTCCTGGCTCCCTCCGCGTGGCCCCCAGCGTGCTTCCCCCGGCGGAAGGGATACTGGTGTGCCGGGATCGTCGACCGACGTTGTGACCTGATTCACTTGCAGCCCATGGTTAGCGTAAGCCTGCCCCTGAGAGATTAGTGGTACCCTGAAGTTGTCGTTGCTGGCGCGATCGTCGCGGTTATTCGTTGGTTCCTGGAAGGCTTCAACTTCCAGCGTCCCTTCTTCCCAATCCTCTCCGAGGAATGAGCCAGGGTCCTCCTCCGGTGCGTACTCCTGGTCCATCATGCGGGGCACATAGGCTTCCGGGGTCGTCACCCCCAACACCTCGCCGTAGTGCCCCACACTCCATGTTGCCCGGCCCAGCGTGGCGTCCTGAGGATGGTAACGCGGCATCCCACTGGGACCGTGGGAGGCAACACTTGTACTCATGCTTGTTGCGGGCGGCATGGCGGCGGTGGAGCCCCCGGCGCCGCCGGCCGTGCTGGTATTGACGAAGCCCCCAGGCGCACCCGATGGCGCGTGGTTGCGGCGGGGCCCGCCGTGAGACCCCGTAGTGGCCTGAGAAGGAAGCTGATAGCAGAAGGGCGGCGCTCCCGATGCCGCCGCATCCAGCAGCTCGGCAACGTGCTCCAGCAGTGCATCCCGGCCACTCTCCATCAGCCGGCACCACGGCAGCTCTCGTGCCACCATGAGCGCTGCCCACATGTTTGCCTACTCCCGCCGTGAGTGCGGCGCCGCTGTTGCAGCGTGGCTTTGCCGCCCTTGTAGCGGCTCGTACTTGCCGTGGGGTGAGGGTAGACGACGCCTGGCCGTGCCGCCCGCGCCCCGCAGTGTTGGACGGCGTTCGCGCCGCCTGGAGCGCGGGGTCAAGGTCTTCATGGGCAGGTGACACCGCTCGGGCTAGCCAAGCTGCCCAGCGGTCGGAGTCTGGCCTTGGATTTCCGGACATCGGAGCGTGGAGCGTCGGTGGATTGGTCGGCGTGGAAGAGGCTCCGGGGCACCCCTACCTGGCGCGCCAAATGTCGGATGTGGGGTTCCGGCAAAACCCTTAAGGTTCGAACTCTGGGGTGCGCGCGTAGTTCTTTGCCTCCTATCGATCCACGCCCTAGCTTGCTAAGATCTCACGGACGAACTCGACGAACTCGCAACACAAAAAGACACGAGATTTATACTGGTTCGGTCCACCGTTGTGGTGTAATACCCTACTCCAGTATGGTGGTGGTGGATTGCCTCTTGGGCTGATGATGAACAGTACAAGGGGAAGAACAACCTCCTGAGGTTGAGGTGTTCTTCTGCTTGTCGAACTTGTGTGGAGAGGACTCGATCAGTTGCCGATCAGATGCCTCTTACGGTGGTGGCTAGCCCTACTTATATAGGCCCTGGTCGTCTCCCAAAATATTGAGCCGGAAGGGAGCCAACAACGGCAGGCAAATTTGAAAGGGGACAGCTAGTACAAGCTATCCTGACAAAAGTGGTCTTCGCCCGCAAAAGGCTCTGGTGGTGACACCGTCTTGGGCTCCATGGTGACCTCCGTCTTGCCGTTCTACTGGTCTTGGTCTTGTTGCACCGATATGGAAACCTTTGTCTGATGCCTCGGTACTCCGTGCCTGCGCCTGCCTCCTTAGCACCAAAGAGGAAACAAGGACGCTGCGCCCGCCTGGTCTTGATCGTCATGGCTCACGTCACAAGAGCCTCGCGAGGTTTGCCCCACCTTGATATCTCCGCTCCTCGCGAGCCTGCCTGGCTAGGCCGCTCACGAGGAAGTCTTGCGTCGTCCGCCTCGCGAAGCTTGGCCCCTCGCGAAGGTTTTGAACGCCTTGTCGATGAAGATGGGTCGTACGTCCTGCTAGCTTAGCCACGCCGTGGGCCGCAGGCAGGCAAATCTGGGGACCCCCGTTCCCAGAACGCCGACATATATAGCCTCCACACAAAATCTAACCGTTACACACAAATCACCAAACTCGGTGGGACCGATTCAAAGAACTCGGTCAGACCGATTTGGTTCATAATGTGACCGTTAGGCATTTCGGTGGGACTGACATGTCAACTCGGTGGGACCAATATCATTAGGGTTAGGGCATAACGTAATCTCGGTGAGACCGATTACACAAACTCGGTGAGACCGATTTTGGTAACAGACAAACAGAGAGTTGGTCAGGCAAACTCGGTGGAACCGATTTGCTCATCTCGATTGGACTGAAACGTTATGAAAAGGAAACGGAATGTTTGCATTGCAATCTCGGTGGGACCGGTCGCTCATCTCGGTTTGACCGAAACGTTACGAAGGGAAATAGAGAGTTTGCAATCCTATCTCGGTGCGGTGAGACCGAAAAGACTAGGGTTTCTAGCAGTGGCTATGTCAACTGAACTCGGTGGCTCCGGATGGAAAGAATCGGTGGGGCCGAGTTGGACTTTTGGTTTGGGACATATGTGGATATGAGAAAGTGGTTGAGGGCTTGGAGCATATCACTAAGCACATTGAGCAAGAACCTCATTAAGAAACACCTGATCCCTTCTTAATAGTATTGGCTTTTCCTATAGAGTCAATGTGATCTTGGATCACTAAAATAGAAAATGTAGAGTCTTGTGCTTTGAGCTTGAGCCAATCTTTTGTCCTTAGCATTTTGAAGGGTCCACTTTCTAATCCATGCCATGCCAATCATTAAGCTTTCCTGAAATATTTATCTTGGAATAGCATTAGCTCAATGAGCTATATGTTGTTAGGAATTACCAAAACCACCAAGGGATAGTTGCACTTTCAATCTCCCCCTTTTTTGTAATTGATGACAACATATAGATCAAAGCTTCGACAAGTGATAAATAAGATTGAAAAACATTGTCGCTTTGAGAAATATGTGATAAGCAAGAGCTCCCCCTAAATTTGTGCATTATTTAAAATTTTCTTTTGAATGCAAATGCACAATCGATTAGGATCATGGGTTACTCTTCCATGTCACATACATCTTGGTGGAGTGCTCAAAATGATAGAAATTAAAGCATGCACTCATCACCAAAACAAGTGAAAGATCATCTAGGGATATAAGAGATAATATCATCCAACAAGCATTAAGGGTAGCATATGATCAAACACATGATCAAACAAGTATCTCACAAGGACATAAAGTATCTCACACAAGCACACAATAAAGTTTCAACCAAAATAGCAAGAGAGAGAAAAAGCAACACACTCTCTCTCGAAGCCTATGATCTATACATTTTTCTCCCCCTTTGGCAACAAGTTACCAAAAAGTTCAAAAATGCATAGTGCTAAATGACTCCCAGGCTTGATCTTTGGTAGGAGGTGTTGAGATGACTCCAAGGACGAAAGCTTTAGATGAAGTAGCTGGAGCTGGTGGAGTAGCTGGAGCTGGTGGAACTGGAGCTGTAGCTGCTGGTGTTGATGCTGTAGCTCTAGTGTCTGTCGCTGGCACTGCAGCGGATCTCTGTCCCCTGGGCACTCTAGCAAAAGCATCTGTGGTAGTCTTGCCCTTCTTCTCCTCTTCTTCCTCCTGAAGTTGCTCAACTGCAGTTTGGATCTCTGTTACCTTGACATCAAGGTCATAGAATTTCTGCTCAATGATTCTCTCCAGACTCTCCTGGTTCTTAGTCAGGGTGGCCAAGCCCTTCTCAATCCTCAGGGTGGATTGGATCAGGTATCCAAGATGGTCTTGCTTGCTCTTCAAGAATACCAGAGATGCCTCTTCTACAGTTGGCATCTTTGCAGCTTTCTCAGCTTTAGCCTTCTCTCTCTTCTCATGTGCTTGAGATGAAGATGGTTCATTCTCATTCATCACCACTGTGTTGTCTTCAGATTCAGGGTAGATGGGCAGGTGCTCCTTATCCAAAATGTATTTGCCTGTGCCCATCTTTGAGTCGATGAGCTCCTGAATGTGTGGGGCATACCCACAACTTCTCTTCTGATCAGCTGATGTCCTCTTGATTGTTTCCACAATCAGGCTCATGACTTTGAATTTTTGAGGGATATCAAATATATGCAGCAAGTTGATGGCATGTCCTCTGATCATCTTGTGATCACCTGACTTGGGTAGCAGTGTGTGCCTTAAGATCTAGTTGATAGTTGGCAGACCAGACAATAGGCAGTGAACTGATCCAAACTTATGTGTATCCAAAGCAGCATCTGGGATCTCTTTGTACATGTTGGCCATTGTGTTGTGGTCTTTCTTCTTCTCTGCATAGATGTCCAAGTCATCCTCATGTTCCTCAGGAGCATTGATAAGCTTAGCCCATTCCTCAACTGTAGACTGGTACCTAGTACCCTCAGACATCCACACTATCCTTCCATCTGGATAGAAGTGGGCAGTGGAGTAAAACTGCATGATGAGCTCATCATTCCACTTGGTGAGCTTCTGGGCAACAAAAGTATCAACTCCACATGCCTTGAAGCTATCAAGCACACCAGGGAAGTGATCCTCATTCTCTTTGATGAACTCCCAGTCAACCCATCTCATGTGACACACAATGGGCTTCTTATCAAGCAGAACTGTCTCATAGAAGTCCTGTTGTTCCTTAGTGTGAAACCTGTAGTCCACAATAGTCCTTCTCCTGATAGCATATCGATCAGACTGTCTCCATAGTCTCAATCCTACATCCTTCATGATTTTCATGTTCTCTGCAATAGGGTGTGCATCAGTGCGGTCAGGGATCTTGGGCTGCAGCTTCCTCAATACAACAGAGTCATCATCTTCTTCTTCAGCAGCTTCAGGCACTGGGGCCTTGTTCTTCTCTTCAGCAGGGATGTTTCTAGTGCTTCTCTTGGGTTTAGGCTTTGGAGCTAGAGCAGCAGCCTTGGGAGCAGATTTGGGCTTAGATGGAGCAGCCCCTGATCTGATTGCATCTCCCATAAGCTTTTGAGCTTTGGGTGCTGGTGCAGCATTCTCTTCCTCTTCAGAATCTTTCCTCATTGAGGGCTTGCCAAGAACTCTAGCAGTAGTAGTTCTGGCCCTCTTCTTCTTATCCTCACCAGCTGCTTCTTCTTCAGATTCAATGGTGAACTTCATGGTTTCACCTGTGACAACTTTTCTTGGCTTAGACATAGGCAATATTCTTGCTGGACCTTTGTTTTTAGTCCAGGCTTTGTTGCAGCAGCTGTGCCATACTCTTTCTTCAACACCTTTTTCTTTGAAGTGGCTTCATCTTCAACAGCCACATAGTCTTCATCCTCAGAATCAGAAGTCCTCTCCTTCCTTGTCCTGGTAGCAGCCTTTGGCAGGTTGTTTGGTGTGCTCCTGCTGCCCTCATCATAGCTGCTAGCAGGATCAGAACCCTCACTCATCTGCACCTGCTGTTCAGACTTGTTCTGGCTGTCACGCTGGTCAGACATCTTGCAGGCAAGCAGTTAGCAGACCCTGTGAATAGATTATAGATGAGGTAGAGAAGATGAGCAAGTACACGAGTTTTGCAAAAAAGATGACTTAAAAATTTAGTTGTAGTTCTTCAAAGAAAGCATTTTGGAGCTACCGATTTGTAAACTCGGTGATATCGAAGCAGCTTTTGGAACCTAAACTAGTGAACTCGGTCAGACCGAATCACAGTTTGGTGGTACCGAGACTGCTAGGGTTTCACAAAGAATCGAACTCGGTCACAACGATTTGCAATTTTCGGTCAGACCGAAAACGCATGTGCTCTGGCCTAAGCCAAATCGGTGAGACCGATTTCTACAACTCAGTCGGTCCGAGATGAATTTGGCGGAGACCTAACCCTAAATTTTTCAAATCAAAACTAATCTACGGGACGTTTTCGCTGGACAGGATGATTTCAATCGTGGCAAGAATCATGGCAAAGCAATGTGCTAAGAATCAGAGTTAAGGATTAGAACAAAGATTAAGTTCGTACCCTAGTTCAGTGGCGAACTTGCTATGGCGGCAACGGCGGGGCAGATTGCCGTTCACGGCGGTGGAGACCAGTGGCGGGAGGTCGCTGGCGACGAGAGGACGATCCGGACACCCGAGGAGGCAGAGCAGGTTACGCGCGGGCGAGGAGGTTCGAATTTTTTTCCAAAATTTGGCCCGTCGGTATATATAACCTGACCCTGTCGGTGTGACCGAGTGGAACGACTCGGTGGCACCGAGATGCAATACTGCAAGCAGTTACTGCAACTCGGTGTGACCGAAAGGTTCTAACCGGTTGCACCGAGATTGAAAACCCTAGATCAACTTAGTGACTCGGTAGGACCGAAAGGGATGAATCGGTCAGACCGAGATGCACAAAGAGGTTTTGGAGGTTTAAGTCTATGACGAATCGGGAACTCTGAGTGCTCCTCACACAGAGTGGTTCGAATCTGAATTGATCAAACTTTGTGATGTAGCATGAATAGAGTTTGAGACGAGGAAAGCATAGCTAGCTAGAGGGAGTTCTTAGGCATTCTTGTCCATCTATTTGGCAAAAGAGAAAGAGCCAAACAATCAAAACAACAAATGGATGTCCTCGAATGAGTAAAATATGCATTCAACATGCTCACACAATTAAAATGGCAAATGAAATATGTCACAAAGCATGCACAAACACTCTAGCATCTATCAAGCAATTTGGCGATGACTACATCATCTATATATGAGTATTTTGACTTAGGAGTCAAATGAGAACATTTGATCATAGGTCATACTCATCGTTTAAGCACAAGTGGGGTTACCACTTTTACATAAAGCATTGTTGTGTTCACATCATTAGAGTTGCTTTAGCTCAATTGATTAGAGTAAAGCTCCCCCTAGATGTGATATCCCCCCTAAGAGGGATGAACTAACCTTGGGTTTTGTCGATGATGACTTCATGTAGGTGTTGAAGATGTAGATGCTCAATGTTGATGTAGATCATTCGGAGCAATCCTTTGGAGTGAGTAGCACTTTCAATACCTACACGGGTTAGTCCCACAAGGAACAAACAAGGATATCCATAGACATAGAGTGATGCATACACAAGATGATGTCCATGAAAGCATTAGGTTACCTTGTCCCTTGTCTTACCAACAAGAGGGTTTGTGACTCCTTGAACTTAGTGCAAGATATGGAAGTTGTTTGCACTTGTCCTTGCCAAAATGATAAGAGTGAGGTATGTTGGCGGAGTCACCCTCAAGAACTCTCTAGTTCTTCTGGATCCACACCATCTTGATGGGAATCCTTGGAGTTGTAGTTGTACTTGATGAAGTAGAACTTGATGTAGTCTTGGGAACCCACTTGACAAAGGCCTTAGGTGCTTCTTCAAATGCATCAATTTCCTCTTGAAGCTTGTCCTTGCCTTTTTGCTTGTGGTCTTGTGGTGGAAGATCATCTTGAGCTTGTGTCCCTTTGAAAGAAGTAGGATCATACTTCTCTTGTTGAGGAATAAACTTCGTCTTAGGGTATTGATCTTCTTCCCACTCAACTCCATTGGCATTGAACTTTCATTCAAAACCAACACATTGACTCTTCCGGTGTCTTCCTTGCTTGCGTACAATTTCCTCAAATTGCTTACTTCCGGCAAGGCTCTTGTAAACACCTTTCTCTATAATTCCCTTCAATAAGCTATTTTCTTACTCAAGTGTAACTTGGCTAAGAGAATCATTAGTAGAATCAAGAGACCTACTAGAAGCAACAACATTGGATTTAGCATGATTGTTGTTACTACTAGATGAAGCATCTTTCTTGTTCTTGTTGCTAGATTTAACTTGTGGCATGTAAGTAGACAAGAGTAAACGCTTGGCAATGTAAGAAGAACTTTTCTTGCGAAGATCATCATTGATTACCTTTAAAAACTCATGCTCTTGCTCAAGGTTGAGCTTTTCAAAGCGTAGCTTCTCATGAGTCTTTAAAAGTTCTCGATGATCTTCCAAGGTAGTTTCATGAGCTAACTTAAGAGTGTTTAGTTCTTTAGTTAGACGCTCAATCTCCTTCTTATCATCATCATTCGTTTTATCTTGTTTATCATGATTAATTGACGTTTCATCATACTCTTCATCACTAGAGTTGTCAACAAGTAAATCATCATCACCTAGCAAATCATCTTCATCACTATTGAAATCAACATACTCGGGATGTGTTACCTTTGGACCTTTGGCCATGAAGCATCTTCCAATTCCTTCATTTGGTGAGTCAAATATGTCATACGAGTTGGTTGACACAAGTGCTAGACCGGCAACACCTTCATCTTGAGTAGATTCAGAGTCGGAGTGATAACTTCTTTCGGAGTGATGGTCGGAGTCGGAGCCGGATACCCATTTACCAAAATGAGCTTGATGTCTTCTTTTTGTGTAGCTCCTTGATGACTTATCCTTCCTTTCCGAATCTTTGCTTCTCCGAGAGGATCTTCGTTCATAACGATCATCTCTACTCCTTCTTTCTCTTGGTGGTGATTCTTCTCTTCTACTTCTTCATTTTGGAGAACCTTCTCTTCTTTTGTAGGGGGGCGTATACTCATTGGAGTAGTGTCCGAGTCTTCCACAATTGTAGCAATTACGCTCACGACTAGAAGATCTTTTGTCATTGTAGGACCTTGACTTGGAACTTCTTTCTTTGCTTCTACTCTTGTAGAACTTGTTGAAGTTCTTTACCATTAGGCTCAATTCTTCATTGAAGGTTTGTTTCTCACTTGATGATGTGGGAGCACCACACGCGGCTTTGTAGGCACCACTTGACTTGTTGTGAAGCTCTTCCTTATCCTTTAGTGACATCTCATGAGCAACAATTCTTCCAATGACTTCCGTTGGCTTGAGATCTTTATAATTGGGCATCATTTGGATCAATGTGCACACGGTATCATATTTTCCATCCAAGGCTCTTAGGATCTTCTTGGTGATGAATTTGTCGGTCATCTCTTCACTTCCTAAGCCGGCAATCTCATTAGTGATGAGAGCAAGCCTAGAGTACATTTCAGCGACACCTTCACCATCCTTCATTTTGAACTTGTCAAGTTGACTTTGAAGCACATCCAATTTGGATTCCTTGACGGAGTCGGTACCTTCGTGCATATCGATCAAAGTATCCCAAATTTCCTTTGCATCCTCAAGACGGCTGATTTTGTTGAATTCTTCGGGGCACAATCCGTTGAAGAGAATATCACAAGCTTGAGCATTGTATTGTAGCATCTTCAATTCTTCCGCGGTAGCTTCATGGTTAGGTTCTTTCCCATCGAAGAATTCACCTTGCAAACCAATACACACAATAGCGCAAACGGCGGGGTTATGTCCAAGAATATTAATTTTCATCTTATGCTTCCAACTAGCAAAATTTGTACCATCAAAGTAAGGACCTCTATGGTGGTAATTTCCCTCGCTAGATGCCATACTCTCCTAGGTTGTGAAAACCAAGGCTATGACCACCAAAAGCTATGGAAATCAAAGCAAATGGAGACCAAAGCTCTGATACCACTTGTAGGATCGAAAGTATGTCTAGAGGGGGGTGATTAGACTACTTGACCAAATAAAAATCTAGCCTTTTCCCAAATTTAGTTCTTGGCAGATTTTAGCAACTTAGCACAAATCAAGCAATCAACCTACACATGCAATTCTAAGAGTATAGCAGCGGAAAGTAAAACAATTGCATATGAAGGTAAAGGGAGGAGTTTGAGGGAGCAAACGCAATGTTGAAACGGAGATTTTTTATCCGTGGTTCCGATAGGTGGTGCTATCGTACATCCACGTTGATGGAGACTTCAACCCACGAAGGGTAATGATTGCGCGAGTCCACGGAGGGCTCCACCCACGAAGGGTCCACGAAGAAGCAACCTTGTCTATCCCACCATGGCCATTGCCCACGAAGGACTTGCCTCACTAGGGTAGATCTTCACGAAGTAGGCAATCTCCTTGCCCTTACAAACTCCTTGGTTCAACTCCACAATCTTGACGGAGGCTCCCAAGTAACACCTAGCCAATCTAGGAGACACCACTCTCCAAGAAATAACAAATGGTGTGTTGATGATGAACTCCTTGCTCTTGTGCTTCAAATGATAGTCTCCCCAACACTCAACTCTCTCTCATAGGATTGGATTTGGTGGAAAGAAGATTTGAGTGGAAAGCAACTTGGGGAAGGCTAGAGATCAAGATTTATGTGGTTGGAATGGAATATCTTGACCTCAACACAAGTGTAGGTGGTTCTCTCTCAGAAATTATGTGTTGGAAGTATAGGCATGTTCTGATGGCTCTCTCCATGAATGAAGAGTGGGTGGAGGGGTATATATAGCCTCCACACAAAATCTAACCATTACACACAAATCACCAAACTCGGTGGGACCGATTCAAAGAACTCGGTCAGACCGATTTGGTTCGTAATGTGACCGTTAGGCATTTCGGTGGGACTGACATGTCAACTCGGTGGGACCGATATCATTAGGGTTAGGGCATAACGTAATCTCGGTGAGACCGATTACACAAACTCGGTGAGACCGATTTTGGTAACAGACAAACAGAGAGTTGGTCAGGCAAACTCGATGGGACCGATTCGCTCATCTCGGTTGGACCGAAACGTTACGAAAAGGAAACAGAGTGTTTGCATTGCAATCTCGGTGGGACCGATCGCTCATCTCGGTTTGACTGAAACATTGTGAAGGGAAACAGAGAATTTGCAATCCCATCTCGATGAGACCGAGATCCCTATCGGTGAGACCGAAAAGACTAGGGTTTCTGGCAGTGGCTATGTCAACTGAACTCGGTGGCTTCGGATAGAAAGAATCGGTGGGGCCGAGTTGGACTTTTGGTTTGGGACATATGTGGATATGATAAAGTGGTTGAGGGCTTGGAGCATATCACTAAGCACTTTGAGCAAGAACCTCATTAAGCAACACTTCATCCCTTCTTAATAGTATTGGCTTTTCCTATAGACTCAATGTGATATTGGATCACTAAAATAGAAAATGGAGAGTCTTGTGCTTTGAGCTTGAGCCAATCTTTTGTCCTTAGCATTTTGAAGGGTCCACTTTCTAATCCATGCCATGCCAATCATTAAGCTTTCCTGAAATATTTATCTTGGAATAGCATTAGCTCAATGAGCTATATGTTGTTAGGAATTACCAAAACCACCAAGGGATAGTTGCACTTTCAGTTGCGCCTGGTCTTGGTTCTTGTTCGCTGTGCTGGTCTTGTGAGGTGGTCAGACAACCTGCGCCGAACGAATCTCCTGAGGTTACCGCGTGAGAGGGTCAAGCACCAACGGCCCCAGGAGGTGACGTGAACGGGGCCGGCCAGCCGGACAGAGCTCAGCCGCTGGATTTATCAACGCTGCAGGGACGGGCCCGAGCACAGACGCCGTGCTTATCCAACCCATGCGGAGGATCCTGAAGAAACACGGCCGGTGCGCGGTTCCCATAGTGGGTGATGATCAAGCAGGTAATAATTATAGGTAGATTAATCATGGAAAGCATACTGGCTCGAGTAAGAGCAGGGAGGATACACGCCACTGGGTCAGGCCCGAGCGGCTTGGGGATGATGCAGCCCGAGAGGCGCCCCCAGCAAGGTAAGCTAAAGACATGAAGAAAAAGGGATACGTGCCACAGGGACGGACCCACGTGGCCTGAGAATTATGCAGCCCGAGGGGCGCTCCCAGCTAAATAAACTTGGAAAATGTCACCTGGTTCTGTTGATGAAGGGGTGTTGGGGCAGCTGAAGGTACGCGGCGAAGCGGTTGCTCCTCACGAGCCACCGGGGTCCTGAGCCTCGGGAGGCTCTGAAGGTCCAGGCGGTTCCTTGAGGACCTTCCCCATCTCTGTCAGGATGGCGCGGTGCCTGGCCTCCGCAAGTTGCGCTGGTAGACGAACGTCACGATCGGCAGGCCAAAAGGCATGCGAACGTAGCTGTGCGGTGGGCCCTCGCAACGGCCCACGCCCGAAGGCCAGAAGAGCTCCTGAGATGCGGCCCTGTTGAGCCCTGGGACGTCGATGCAGACGCGCAGCCCGACATCCTTGCCTGGATGGGGAGCTGCGCCTCGTGAGCGGCGGTCGCCGCGCATGCCCTTGTATCTTGCAGTTCCTGAGTGGTCTTGCTGATGAATTCCTGAGCAGTGGGCGCTCCTCGCCCTGTGTCCTCCTGAGGGAAACGTGCCGTGAAGCACGCCTCCAGGTGGTGCCCGAGCGCCTCCCTCGTGATGTTGGCGAGGTCTGAGGCCCTCCAGAAGAGAGCCCACGAGCCTTGCCCGAGAAGGGTGTCGGGCGCGCCTTCCTATGCGATGGAGGGAGGCGCCCCTGGCGCGGGCGCTGATCCTGATGAGGTTCCAGTCGCGACGCCACCCTCCTGAGGTCCTGCACGGCGCAGCTGCTTCTTCTTCTTGGGGATGGCCTCAGGAGGACCCTCGCTCTTGCTGTCGGGGTCGTCGATTGCTGCAGCTTGATAGGCACGCTCAAGGGAGCACACCACATCTCTTTCTTCACATGGGACCGTGATGATTCTGTCGCTTCCCGGCATCTTGAGGACATTGTAGCCGTGATGGGTCACCGCCATGAACTTGGCCAGGGATGGATACCCGGGGATGGCATTGTACGGCAGACGGATGTGCGCGATGTCGAAGTCGATGAGCTCGGTGCGGTAGTTCTTGCGTTCTCCAAAGGTGACAGGGAGGCGGACCTGCCCTATCGGCGTGGTGGAGCCGTCGGTCACTCCTGAGAAAGGCTTGGTAGGCTGAAGCTGATCATATGGCACTTGGAGGTTGTTGAACGTGTCGACAGACAGGACGTTGAGCCCTGCGCCGCCGTCAATGAGGGTCTTGGTCACTTGCACGTTGCTGATGACTGGGGAGCAAAGCATTGGGAGGGCGCTAGCAGTGGCCGCGCACTTGAGCTGATCCGCCGAACTGAAGGTGATGGCGCACTGGGACCACGTGAGCGGGCGTGTGGCCTCAAGCTTGGGGAGGACTGCATTCACTTCACGAGCAAACTGTTTGAAGATACGCTGCGAGGCTGGGGCTTGAGCTCCGCCTAATATGCAGGCGATAGCACGTGGCTCCTGGAAGCCCCCAGCCCCCTCGTCTTGATGGTGGTCGTCATTCCTTCTGGGTGGTGGCGGTAGTGGGGGAAGACCAGCGTTGCCCTGAGGACGATCCTCACGAGGCTGGTCCCTCCAGGCGCCCTCGCGAGGCTGATCCTGCCAGCGGTCCTCACGAGGCCGGTCGCGCCACTCCTGGCGCGGGCCACGGTCGTCCCAGCATCCGCCACCACGTCCTCCTCCCCGGCCGTAGCCCCGGTCGTTGCGCTCGGGGCATCGACCGGAGCGTCCTTCTCGGATGGCTCTGAGCTCTTGACAGTCGCTGGTGTTGTGGGTGTGCAGCTTGTGGAAGGCGCAGAACGGTCGGCTGCTCTTGGATGACTCAGGTTGATCTATGTCGCGCTTGGTGTCCGGCTCCGCCGCGAGCACGGCTGCTCCCTTGCGCTTCACGTCCTTGGCCTTGGCTTTCTTTTTCTCCATGTCCGTAGCCGGGAGCTCAAGGAGGGAGAGTAGCTCCTGAGATGTGCACAGCTCCTCGTGGATAGCGACCTCCTCCTTCATCTTGACGTCGCGGACGCCATCAGAGAACGAGGAGATGATAGCCTTGTCCGTCACCTTGGGGATCTTGAGACGAACTTTGTTGAAGCGCTGGATGTACTTCTGGAGGGTCTCTGCTGGTTGTTGCTTGACGCAACACAGGTCTCCCGCGGTCGGTGGGCGGTTGCAAGTGCCCTGGAAGTTGGCGACGAAGCGGTCGCGCATCTCGTACCAAGAGGAAATCGAGCCTGGAGGCAGGTTCAGGAGCCACGAACGGGCACCGTCTTTGAGCGCCATAGGGAACCAGTTCGCCATGACTTTCTCGTCGCCGTTGGCCGCCTCGATGCTCAGCTCGTAGAGCTGCAGGAACTCCGCGGGGTCGGGGGTGCCGTCGTAGCACGGAGGCAGATCTGGCTTGAATTTGCCTGGCCAGGCGACGCTACGCAGCTCGGGAGTGAAGGCGCGGCAGCTGGCCGTGGTGGCTGGGGCCCGTCTTGGAGGCGGAGCTTGGTCTTGATGCCCACGCGTCGCTTCGGCGAGCTGCGCGTGGCCCGACCGCGGCAGACGATCTTGGTGTGGCGATGGGAGGAGCGGCGGAGCGTTCCCTTGCGGTCGAGGGACTTCTTGACAGCTTCTTTCTTCACGCGCGGGCGCCGGACGCGGCGGGTCGCGTCATGGAGGTGCGAGCCTTGGCGCCAGGGAGCCGTCTTGGGGCAGATGTGGCGGAGGTGCTCCGTGAGCTACGTCGCCTGTAGCTGGCGGAGGGCGGGGCGGAGAGAGGGATGGCGCGGGTGAGCCCCCTGCGGCGCGGACAAGCTCGGCGATGCGGTCGAGCCAGTCCTCGTAGAGGTCGTCGACCGGGCGGTAGCACAGGAGCTCGTGCGCCATGAGGAGCGCGGCCCGTGCGTCCACGGGAGCGTGACGAGCATGAGACGATGAACCGGCTGGAGTCGGTGATGGGGTGGCGGTGCGGTCGTCCCGCCGCACCGAGGGGTGCAGCGAGGATGCTTGCTGCTCGTTCCCCACCGGGCCGGTAGCGGCGTTGGCGGCTGGCGACGGGGAATGACGAGGTGGCCCGCCGACGGGGGTCGTCTGAGCGACGCGGGTGGCGAGGGCAGCCCGGCACTCAGCACGAGCACGGCGAGCGTCCGCCATGGAGACGACGGAGCAACTGGACGCAGAGCGACGGAAAGGAAGCATCGGCGCACCCCTACCTGGCACGCCAAATGTCGGATCACGGGTTCCGGCAAAACCCTTAAGGTTTGAACTCTGGGGTGCGCGCGAAGTTCTTTCCCTCCTACCGATCCACGCCCTAGGGTTGCTAAGATCTTGCGGACGAACTCGACGAACTCACAACACAAAAGACACAAGATTTATACTGGTTCGGGCCACCGTTGTGGTGTAATACCCTACTCCAGTGTGGTGGTGGTGGATTGCCTCTTGGGCTAATGATGAACAGTACAAGGGGAAGAACAGCCTCCTGAGGCCGAGGTGTTCTTGTGCTCGGTGTGTGGCTAGGGTTGGCTAAAGATCAGATGCCTAAGGCTTCGTCCTCCCCTACTGTGGTGGTTGGTGCTACTTATATAGGCACTGGTCCTCTTCCCAAATATTGAGCGGAAGGGAGCCAACAACAGCCAATTTTAAAAGGGACAACTAGTACAGCTTATCCTGACAAAAGAGGTCTTCGCCTGCAAAAGGCTCTCGTGGTGACGCCGCCTTGGGCTCCATGGTGACCTCCGTCTTGCCGTCCTGCTGGTCTTGGTCTTGTTGCACTGGTATGGAAACCTTTGCTTGATGCCTCGGTACTCCGCGACTGTGCTTGCCCCCTTAGCACCAAAGGGGAAACAAGGACACTGCGCACGCTGGCGCCCGCCTGGTCCCGATCGTCACAGCTCACATCACAAGAACCTCGCGAGGCTTGCCCTGCCTGGATCTCTCTGCTCCTCACGAGCCAACCTGGTGAGACCGCTCCTGAGGAGGTCTTGTGTCGTCCGCCTCGCGAGGCTTGGCCCCTCGCGAGGGTCTCGAACGCCTAGTTGATGAAGATGGACTGTACAGGCCTGCTAGCATGGCCATGCCGTGGGCCGCAGGAAGGCAAGTCTGGGAACCCCCGTTCCCAGAATGCCGACACGGGGCGCCGAAGTGCGCGCGCGCCGCGACGCGTCCGCGGAGTGGTGTAGCGCGGCCAATTGCATCCCCAGGACCTGAGACCATGCCGGGTCGTCTTGCTTTTTCAATGACATGTGGGGATCACATGTGAGCAAAGGACATCTCCAACGTTGCCACGACAGCAGCAGACTACCCTGGCACACCAAAAACCATCGTCCCTCGCGCCGTTGCGCCGTGCGTTCCCAACCGGCGCCAGCTGCCCGCATTCATGCCGTTCGTCCGTATGCTGTCGTTAAGAGGCTCGGTGCCCGAGGAACCAACTCAGCCGACTTATTGACGCACCCGGACGCTTGGCCTCACCGGAATGCCCTACTTATAGTGGCAACGCCCAGCTAAACTCCACACCATAGCGCATCATCCTGCTACATGGCACCACATCCGCCATGACCGTGAGCGTGAAAGCTCTGCGGGAGAGCTTGTCTTCGGGGATGAAGCTCGAGGTCGCCGCCCTCGCTCAAGTCGCCGCTCACGACGCAATAGCGGCGTAGCCGGACGCGGATGCGACCGCACAAGCGTCGCCACGCTGGCAGCCGACGACGGGAGCACCGTCAGCCATGCGTCCTACTTGCCGCCGTCCAATATTCGGCACCGCCGAGGTCGGGGACTTCTCCGAGGATTAGTAGGGCATGGGAGGTGGCAGGGCATGGTGTGCCAACTGGCCGGTCCGTCTCCCGTGTTCTACTCTTTCTCGCTGGAGACCACACCTTCACTTCATGGGTCTTGAACCCCGCCCCCGTACATGGAGATCGCAAATGGAGGACGTCGGTCGCCGCCATAGAATAGGTTTAGGGTCGGGTTTCTTTTATTTTTCCGTCCTATAAAAGTTCGAAATGTAATGAAAAATTGTCATGTTTGCATTAATCTCATCCGGTGTATATGAACTTTCACAATAATAGTAAGATATATTGTAGGAGTATATGGAATGGTGATTCGTTTTTGTGTGTATAAACTTAGAAGGTTTGACCTGAGACAAAGCTAACATGCGAAGTAAATAAACACATAGGGTCTACATACACAATTTATCTTAGGCACTCCAATAGTACGTCCACTACACATTCATGCATTTCACATCTTTCCACATCTATGGGAACCTACGAAAGGGTTAACGTAAATTGCCTCTCTCTCCCCCCCCTGATTTTCATGGTGGTGGCCCCCTCCCCCCCCCCCCTCAATCTACAATCAACAGCTCACACGTTTCACATTACGTTAATTACGTAACTGGCATTACGTAGGTGTAGCATTACTCGTCCTAAAAAAACCAACTAAGCCAACCTCCCAGCATATCGCGCTGGAAAAGACCCAGCCGTGCCGTTTTAGTCGGGATTACCGGATTGCTAGTAGTAGTATCGATGGATCGCGCGAAGCCAAGTTTTTTTTGAGGGGGCGAAGCACCAAGTTTAGAAGGAAAAAAGGCGGTACACTCACAGCACCCCTGTCGCGATCACATTGCACCCCACACAAGGTCGGTCCTGCACACGGCTCATGCAAACGGAACGCGCTTTGGCTTGCCTCTTCACTAACACGTGGGATTGCACTTGGAGAAACCGACCATGTGCCAAACTCCTCCCGCCCACCGCGCGAACCCCCCCCCCCCCCAAATCCCAAATTCAACCGCCCTTCGGCCAACTAGCCAATAATATTCCCCAAACCCCCTCCCCCCCGCCCCCCTCCACTCCATTCGCTCCGCCAAAGCCGCCCTCCCTACCGCGCCGATACGTCGGCACCGCGGTTCATCGAGGGGACGCACGGCAATCCTCTCGCTCCCATAGTATGCTCTCGTAGACTGTCGTCCTCTAGCCGCGCCGCCACCGCTGGCAACGTTCTTGTGGAGACGCACGGCGGTCAGCTCCGCCACCGCTGGCGATGTTTGTGTGGAGACGCATGACGGTCAGCTTCTCCCACGGTACGCGCATTCTAGACTGAGGCCTCGTGCATGTCGGTGTAGCGCTGAATGTTAGCTGATAGACGTTGTTAATCTCACTGTTTGCCGAAGTAGTTTACACTCAATATGCTCTGCTTAAGAAGCTTCCTTGCCCTGTTCTGCACTCAATCTGCTTAGCTGAGATGGCATGCCAAGCCCGTTTACTTGCTAAAATATCCTGCCATATATTTCTTGTGACGTAGATTGCCATGGTCTAGTAGCCAACCAGTTAGGTGAAATAGCTCTACACCATTTTATACTCGATCTTTGTTGTCGAGATGGCCTTCGATAGTTTGATGGCTGTGTGCTCGGCCTCATTGACTACTGAAACAGCCTGCCATAATTTAGCACTCAAATCTGTTTGCTAAATTAGCTTTACATATATGTCGTTACTTAGATCCGCTTGTCCAAATATCTTGCCATAGCTTTAGACATCGACCTAGGTATTATTTTTCTGGACTTCATAAAAAAGCATATATGTTTTTCCTATAATATCTAGTAGAAGAAAAAATTTGTATGTCTAACGGATGGACATGACTTGGATAACTTCTGCTCGAAGATTCTCCGCTGCATATGTCGAGGGGGTTGAAAACTTCATGAACTTTATCAAAGCTGAGTACGGTGGTCCCAAATTAGATGTGCTCTGCCTGTGTAGCAGTTGTATGAATTCAGTTACAAGACCCCAGTCAACTATGCAAAATCATCTACACTTGTATGGGATGTCGGTCACATATACTAGGTGGGTTCATCATGGTGAAGTTGTGAACGTCAATGTTACTGACTATGTGGAAGCAGCAAATCACCATCTTGATCTGCTTGATGCTCAGGTGGAAGAGGAGGAGGAGGTGGTGGTGGCGGAGCCAGTGAGTTTGACCAACATTGAAACAATGCTACGAAATGCTCGTGCATTTCCTGAACTTTCACCTGCACAAGAAAAACGGTGGGCCCGCATGTTGGAACAATGCAACATGGTTGTCACCCCAGGAAATAAGCTGTCAGTATTCTCAGCTATGGTCACCTTTCGTTAGGTGAAGACATCTGAGCAGATGACCAACAAATCATTCGATGCGATGTTGGCTGCTTTCCGCAAATCTTTCCTAGATGCGTTTGAGCTGCCACACACCTACAGTAAAATGAAGAATTTCCTTCGTGCAGTTGGAATAGGATATGATATGATCCATGTTCGTAAGAATAATTGTATTCTGTTCTGGAAGGATTATGCCAACTTAAGTGAATGCCCAAAATGAAAATGATCAAGGTGGAAAGATGGCGATGTTGTGAAGAGGATTCCTCATAATGTTCTGAGACATTTTCCAATTATACCAAGATTGCAGAGGTTGTTTCATGATGTTGAAACAAGAGAGGATGTACTGTGGCATTCTAGGAACCAGGAGTACAGAGATCAGAATGTAATGAGCCATCCATCTCATGGTAGTGACTGGAAAAGCTTCAATCAGAAACATAAAAAGTTTGTTGCTGACCCGGGAAACATTAGACTTGGCTTAGCTTCAGATGGATTTAACCCATTTGGCCACCAAAGCGCCACATATAGCATGTGGCCAGTGCTTGTTATCCCTTACAACATGCCTCCAAATGTCTGCACCAAAGAATCAAACTACATGATGGCCTTGCTCATCCCAGGTCCAAAAAGTCTTGGAAAGGATTTTGATTTATTCATGGAGCCTCTTGTGGAGGAACTTCAACAACTATGGAGGGGTGTTCTCACTCGAGACCTATATAGCAGCCCACCAGCTGATTTCTTTTTGCGTGCTGTTATAATTTGGTGCATCCATGATTATCCGGCTTTGGGCACTATGTCAGGGCGAACGACACATGGTTACAATGTATGTGTTCTCTGTGATAGGAATCCGCTGTCATACGTAATACTTAGCAACATCTGTTACATTGGACACCGTCGTTTCCTTGCCAAGGACAAGCCGTGTCCTACAAAATACCGAAGATATGTGTTCAATGCAAAGCATGAAAATCGTGATGCGTCAAAGAAGCTCACCGCCGATGAGTTGTAAGTGGAATTAGAGAAGTTCAGGCATATTACACCATGAAACAATCCTAATAATGGTAGCGGGAAAAGGAAGCGTGGCAGGGCAGAAGAGTGATTATTGTTTACCCGCAGGTCCACTTTGTGGGACTTGGAGTATTGGAAAGATTTGGATATGTGGCATAATCTTGATGTGATGCACATCGAGAAAAATATATGTCACAACACTATCGGCACACTTCTTAATATTGAAGGCAAGACGAAAGATACCTTAAAATCTAGGATTGAGTTGACACACCTGGGTATCAAAAAGGATTTGCAGGTGCAAGATGAAGGTAAACCACGGGATATGGCACCAGCTGTGTATGTCTTGGACAAGGTAAAAAGAAAAGAATTCTGCGAGGTCCTGTCACATGTGAGATTACCACATGGATTTGCTTCCAACCCTGAAAGGAGAGTCAGTGCAGATGGAAACAAGGTACAAGGGTTGAAAACTCATGACTGCCACGTCCTACTTCAAAGGGTTTTTCCTTTTATCCTTAGAGGATTGGGCCACCCTGACTTATACAAAGCAGTTGCAGAGTTGGGACAATTCTTCAGGGAACTCTGCAGTAGAAATATCAGGATAGATGCTTTGAAGCGTCTTAGAGACAAGATACCAACTATCCTATGCGACCTTGAGAAGATATATCCTCCAGCCTTCTTTGATGTGTTGGTGCATTTGGCTATTCATCTACCCGATGAGGCACTACTTAGAGGTCCCGTACAGTATGGCTGGATGTACCCTATTGAAAGGCGGCTAGGCACTTTCAAGGGTTATGTTAGAAATAGAGCTAGACCCGAGGGTTCCATTGCATAGGCGTACATTGCTACAGAAGCGTTGACATTCTACTCAAAATACATTGAAACAGCTGATCAGCTTAGCAGAGAGGTGGGTGAAGACAATCCCGGGCTCAATGTTTTTGATTGTTCTGTTCGAGTTACAGGGAAGAGTCGACAAGACGACAAACCTAAAGATTTGGACAAAATGGTTTGGTATGTGTTGAATAACTGTCCTGAGATACTACCTTAATATCAAGTAAGTGCTAAGTACTATAGCTTATACATCATAATCTACTAAACTTGCAGCACATTCTTATATACTTAGATGTTTGACGTGATCACTATGTTGTGCATCATCTACAAAAAGGAGTTACTGCCGCAAAATCCAAGAAACATTGACAATTGGTTATGGCAGGATTTGCGAAATGGTTCAAGAGCCATGTAAGCTTTTGAATTGCATTGTCGGTTTTTTTAATATATTGAGTACATAAGATGATCATCTTGTCTATTTTCTAACCATAGATTAAGAAGATGCGGTAAGATGGGCAGGCAGTTGATGATGCCCTTTACGCACTAGCAATGGGTCCTGATACTCGGGTAAGACATTATGAATCTTGCGTTGTTGGAGATGTGCGCTACAACACCCTTGCATGCGACGAAGGCAGGAAGACACAAAACAGTGCCATCATGAGCACGGATACGTATGGTAGAGAGACAACTGAAATGTATGCTAACAAAATAGACATTGATCAGTTGCAGTATATCTCCAGTTTCGAGGTTCATCCGTGTGTGGTTCTGTTGTGCTGTCGTTGGTATAACCTGTTTTCTAGGATCGCAAAACCCAGAGATGATGATTATTTCAAATCCATCAATGTCAAGGTGGCGTACCAGACCAACGAGCCTTTTATTTTGGCAAATCAAGCAACACAGATATTTTTCTTGGAAGACACATTTGCACGTAGCGATGACTGGAGAGTATTGGAAAGGTTTGAGCAGAGGTATTCATTTAATGAAGTTACACAACAAGATGATGCTTACACTGCTCCTGATGTACAAGATTCCACAGATGTTCCTAATATCTTTGAGAACCATCACGTCAATGACGCTGGAGAAAAGATTGCCTGTCGGGCTGTGGACATACAAGAGTTGATCAAGAAGAAGCCAACGTTCGAGGACATTGAGGATGAAGAAGAAGATGACACTGTGGGGAATTATGATTCAGACTGATACACATGGCGAAGATGTTGACGCTGCTGCTGCGGATGATGATTAGATTGCTTTTGTCTTATTTGCCTGTCAGAAGACATTTTTTATCCACCATGTGAAATTGTGTTTTCTATGACAACTGAAACCTGATGAACTTGTTGTTTAGTAATTTGCTGTGACAACATCACTTATTATGTATGTTGTTGTGTTTTGTGATTGTATGACGACTAAAACATGATGACATTGTTGTTTAGTTGTACTCATATTTGGCTGTGAAACTTGAATTTGATGACATAGTTTGCTGTTGGACTGCAATTTGCTCGATGTCTTCGAATGGAAACAAAGCTGACCCAACAGGGCCTCTGCTAATTTATTTGTTTATTAGCAAAAGGGCCTCTGCTATTTATTTATTTATGAGCAAAAGCGGATACCCCCCGATTTTCGTTAATAGAAATCATTAGATGTTCACAACACGACACCTAGCCTGCTAAATAGGTTTCATTCATTACTAGTTTCAGGAAAGTGCTCATGTCATAGCCACTGAATACATCACGAGTGCTACATACACTGCAAATAAAGAGACAATCATCCTACAGAGCACATTGATTTTGCCCATTATCTTCAGAAGCTCTTTCATCTCCTCATTGTCGTCAAGGCCGTTCATCAGCTGTTGCTTGGCCATGATCAGAGGAACTGCATCTTTAACCTTCTGCTCTGCATCTTCCTCTTCTGTCGTTCCTTCAGTTACTTGTCCAACACCCCAACCTGCTAGTATTGGGATTCCTCGGCTAACCAAATAATCAGCGTAGTTGCATTCCCCCACATCAGCATCTTCCCAGAAATACAAATCACACGAATCTTCCCTTTTTTGCATGAATCAAATTGGAAGATCATCAACCAAACGATTAAAAAAAGCAGCAACCAAAAGCAGCAGAACAACACTTAAACATATTATTACCCCATGATTCGGGCATTTGTAGAAGACTCGGCCAGGGTTGAGGATTGTGGTTGAGACGTGACGGATGACTCTGCGTGATTTGCAGCAGTGGCACCACACCAACGGCAACGGGTTGTGATGAGCAACCGGCTGCGGTGCGTGTGCCGGCGGGGGTGTGATGAGATCCACAGGCGATGGTACGGGTGGCAACTTGGCGCATATCTCGTTGTTGCCTGCTGAAGAGCAGGTGGACGAGCAGCCAGCGGACATGGTTGCTGCGGCCAGAGCTTCTGATGCTAGGCAGAGTAAGTAGAGAATAGGAGAAGCGAACGTTGGATATGTCAGTTTCATTACTTGCAGAGTAGCATAGCACCATATATAGTCCTAGTCTAGGTTTGGATTCGAACCAGCTATAGGAGCGCGTCTCTCTTTTTTCTAAAACTCAGCAACGTCTCTTTACTGGTACACTAGCTTGTTTTGTACGCCTTCTCAAGTCTTTGATTTTCTTTCTTTTTTTTGTGAGGAAGGAAGGAGGACAAAATTGAGAGTTCCTGGGACTCGAACCCAAGACCTCTCGGCTGAAAACCAAGGGTGCTAGTCACTTATGTGGCGAACGTTCCCTGGGAGGAGGACGGCAGACAAACACATTTTCCTTGCAGTTTTAGTTGCGACGCAAGATCGAACGGTCACAGTTTCGAGAATGTTATTAGGAGAACGAGCCCAGTTTTTCTTTTCTTCCTATATATAAAAAAGTATGCTACTTGGTGTCGGCTTAGTCAACAAACGATTGTGCCAACCTTGACCGTTGGATTGACATTCAACGTCTGTCGTGTTTCTTCAGTCTCTTCTTCCTCCAGCCGCCAAAGCCAAACCAGCGCCGGCGGGACCCCCAGCTCTCGCTTCCCAAGGCTGGCTGTGCTGCCGCGCATGCATCATGGCCACATCGCATCCTAAAACTCTGCGCATCTTCCCTGGCTCCTGTTTGTTCCCGTCCGAGGCCTCACCATCATCCTCCGCCTTGGTTCGCTCGCCGCGGCGCTGCCCTCTAGTGTTGTCAACATGGTCAACAACCGAGAGGAATAAGGAGATGACTGTACATGGTGAAGATGACAGTAGGGACCCAACAACGCGCGCAGTAATTTTTTTTGGGACAAAGAAGGGTATCAACTGGGTTGTGCGGGAGCTGTGGCCCGTCTATCCTAGGCTTTTATTTCATATGTTTACCACATGACTAGCCTAGTTTGTTTTTTTTATTTCTGAAAATGGCTAGCCCAGCTATTTTGTTTCTTGCATAATAACCAACGTAGGCCTACTTGCTTTTCTACGCCCAGCTGGGCCGGAAATCTTTCAAGACGAGGAGGGATGCATTCGGGCTTGCCCAGAAAATGGGCTATAAGTAATAATAAATGGGCTGTAAAATGAAAAAATACAGCAAACATGCAATTAGTTCCTAAATACCTTTTTCTTTCGGATTTTGATATTTCAAATTTCATTGTTTTTTTGCGTGTAAAATTTCATTGGATTTAAATTAAGGTATGTTTAGTTTTTAAATTAATTTGAATCTGGCTAGAAATTTCGGGCTATATGCTGTTTGGGACAGATTTGGAGGCTGACTTGTGGGTCTACTAGGTTGACATGTACGAAAGGCTTTGTCAACTTAGTCCACAAATAATTCTAGCAGCAGTGATCATTGGATGTTAATCCAACGGCCGTGCTGCTTCTTTAATATTTGATCTTCTTGCTCCAGCCGCCCAAAGCAGCGCCGGTGGGACTGCCTGCTCCCGCCTCCCGTGACCGGCTGTGCTGCTGCACAGGCCGCACTGCCCCACCCTACTCCATCGCTGGCCAGGCCATTCCTCCGCGACGGCAGCCGAACCAGTAAACCCTCGTACTCCCCACTGCGTGGGCAACCACTTCTGAGTCTTCCCCGGCTCCGTGTCATTCCCTTCCTAGGCCTCGTCGTCGTCCACTGCCCTGGTGCTCTCAGTGCGGCGTGGTCAACGTGGTCAACGAACGACATCCATCAGAAGTGGACTGTACGTGGAGAGGCTGACAGCTGGGTCCACGGCCGCATGCAAGGCAATGCATCCTTATTACGGGCAAAATAATGATTCCTCCACCTGACAGCTGGGACCCACCGGAAGGGCCTCTGTATTTTGCGGAAAAAAACATTCCTCCCGCTGACAGGTCGGACCCACCAACTATATCTTCGCACGCAAGGAAGTGCCTCCTTATTACGCACAAAAAATGAATACTCTCCCTGCTAGCTGGGACCCACCATGTTTGGAGGCTGACTTGTGGGCCTACTGACGCGGACGGAGGGCTTTGTCAACTTAGTCAATATGAACGATTCTAGCTCCAGTGACCATACAATGCCCACCCAATGGCCGTAGTGCTTGTTCAACCTCTGGTCTTCTTGCTCCAGCCGCCCAAACCAGCGCCGGTTGTGCTGCCTGCTCCTGCCTCTCGTGGCCGGCTGTGCTGCCGCGGAGGCCTCACCGCCCCCTACTACTCCCGCCGCTGGCCAGGCCATCCCTCTACTCACCCACACCCCTTGTTATTCTGTGCCGATGGCAGCCTCACACCGCAGCCGAACCGGTGAACCCTCGTACTCCTCTCCGCGTGGGCATCCACTACCGCGTCTTCCCCGGCTCCGCGTTATCTCCGTCCTAGGCCTCGCCATCGTCCACCGCCTTGGTGCTCTCAGCGCGGCGTGGTTAATGTGGTCAAGGAACGACTTCCATCGGAAGAGTACTGTACATGGAGAGGCTGACAGCTGGGTCCACGGCCGCAGCAAGGAAGTGCCTCCTTATTATGCGCAAAATAATGATTCCTCCACCTGACAGCAGGGACCCACCGGATGGGCCACCGTATTTCACGAAAAAACTTTTCCCCCCTGACTGCTGGGACCCACCAGCTACATCTTCACACACAAGGAAGTGCCTCCTTATCCTCCCTGACAGTCGGGACCCACCTGGTCGAAGCGTATGTAGGGTTGTCATCTTGGTCGCGAACGTGTACGTACATACTGGTCAATCGGTCTGTCTGCAGGCTGTAGCGATGAACCGTGACCGAGTAAGGAAGGGCACGTGTTGTAGTAGAGGCGCGCACGTAGCATGTCACGCAGTCCCATTAAGATCGTGTACACGTACGTACAGCCAGGGTGCAAGAAAATAAATACGACCACATATGTACATACGGGCGGGGTCTCGAACGCCTACTCGCGCATACGTACGGCCAGGGTTCGTGTACATGGAGAGGCAGTGACGGCGTCCTATTCATCGGCAGCCAACCGGGTGGGTCGGAACGGAATGCGTCGTGTTCATTGGGAGCCAACTGGCTTGGATGGAATAGCCGATCGAAACGAGGCCTGGCGTACCGCAGAATGGAGAAAACGACCTTGTGTTCGACCGCCTACGGTCGAAACGGGATCCTGTTCACCGAGAGGGGTGTGGCGTACCGCAAAATGGAGGAAACAGACTTCTCTTCGACCTCCTATGGTCGAAACGGGGTCCTGTTGATCGGGAGGGGTGTGGCGTACCGCAAAACGGAGGAAATGGACTTGTGTTGGAGCGCTACGATCAAAATGGGGGTCCTGTTGATCGAGAGGGGTGTGGCGTACCGCAAAACAGGACTCCATGGGCTACTGCCATCTCCACCATCGACCTCCTCCAGCCTCCACGGGCTACTGTTCATCCACCGCCTACCTCCTCCAGCTACTATTCATCCACGGGCTCCTATTCATCCAGCCTCCACCGCTCCTCCACCGGCTACTGTTCAACCAGCCCGCTCCACGAGGTCCTATTCAACCACCCCTCCACGGGCTACTGTTCATCCAACCCTCCATCGGCTACTATTCAACCAGCCCTCCACGGGGTCCTGTTCATCCAGCACTCCACTGGGTCCTGTTCATCCACCCCCAACCGGCTCGATCGGGGTCCTGTTCATCTAGTGGCAACGGCCTCTACTACAATGAGGTCCTGTTCATCCAACCCCCCACCAGGAACTGTCCATCCAACCCCCCAACAACACTCACTGTTCATCAAGAGGCAGCAGGTTCGATCGGCTTCAGTTAGCAGCAGTAGCAAAGGAATCGCTCGATCGGGTTCAGTTAACAGCCAGATCGATCGATTGCTCGGGTTCAGTAATGCGTAGCCTGCACTGCAATCGCTCGGGTTCAGCAGGCGAACGCCTTGCTCGGGTTCAGTTAAAGCCCAACGCCTCGCACCCACGCGCGTACGTGTACAAGAGAAACGTGCATCGCTCAGCCCCTGACCACCCACCGTAACCGGGAACTCCCCGATATCTTCCTCGCCCTTGCTTCTACAACGGTTTTTTCCGTCATGGACGGCCCAAAGAATGTCATGCAGCTGCTTCTCTAGCCTGCCCAGGACGAAAAGCCCATTTTCTGTCATGATTTTTTATCATAGAAGTAGGATCCCACCACATCTATGATGATACCTGGTTTTGTCACAATTATCGTCATAGAAGTGTCATAAGCATGACAGAATTTTTTTTCGCTCGGCCCAAAATGTCACGGATGTGTCTTTTTTTTGTAGTGCACAGTAGCAGATAGCAGCCGGAGCAGCAGCACCTAGAGGAGCAGCGTGAACTAGAGCCAGAGCAGCAACTCGTGTAGCTGCAGCAGCCCATGTAGCAGCATCAACAGCGCGAGCGAGAGCAAGAGCAGAGCAGCAGCACGAGCGAGGGGGAGAGCAGAGCAGCAGCGGGAGCGAGCGAGCGAGAGCTAGAGCAGTAGCAGCATAACCGCAAGCGAGCGAGAGCGGGAGCAGCAGCAGATCCGGCTGGTATGGCCGCTGCCGCCGAAGGGGCCTCGCACTAGGGGAGAGCCGCCGTGGAGATGTCGCCCGCGGCACCGGCTTCGAGGTAGCCGCGCCATGGGGGTGCGGGATGGAGCACCGTCGGCGCCAGGAGGTCGAGTTAAGGAGAAGGTGTGATGCAATGAGTGTACAACCTCTTTGGTGGCGTCGAGTAGGCCTCGGCTTCGTCCGAGGAGTCGGTGAGGATGTTGTGGTTCCGGTGGAGTAGGTTAAGACAGCGCTGTGGGGATGGAGCAGCCGCGATAAACGAGGCGATCGTCGGAGCAGCTCCTTGGAGGTGGAGGACGGGGAGGTTGAACCGGCGGGATGATGAGATGGATGACGGATCCTCATCCGGGGAGGTGGATAAGGGACGTCGAGCTATTGCGGTGGATGACATCGTCGGGGAAGAGGCTCCGGCTGGGCAGCGGTGAGGTGGCGGACGGAGGAGGGTGGGGTTTCGCGGCTGGAGCAGAGAGGTTATGGCGGCCTGGGATTTCGAATGGTGAAAAGGAGGCGATGGGAGGGGGAACCATCACTTAGGGACGCGCTTGTCCAAAATGTAGGGTGTGTTACAAAAGTACCCCCACCGATTTGAACTAGTGGCCCTTTCGGCTCAGGGTTAGAAGGGGGATTTCGGGTGTCAGGATTTGGCAGCTGGAGGGACTTTTCGCGCACGTTGTAATTTCGGGATAGCAAGGCGCGGGTTGTGAAGGCGCGAGTTTTGGGAGCACGATATCTGAATTTTCGGGATATAACAAGGCGTGGGTTGAATTTTAGGGACAAGCCTAACGTGTAATATTGTATTTGTACGTACCAAATCAATTCGCACTTCCCTCAACGAAAAAAGGAAAAAAGTAAAACTATTCACACCACACAAAGAGAGATTCTTGTCCCATTTTACTATACAAATGTTATTCAAAGCTATGAATCCATGTTATGTACAATTAAATTTTTTCGCTAGCTGTATAATGCATGTAACCTACTCATACCAACATTTTAGTGCATTCCAAATGTCTATACTACCGCTGCAATTCGAACTAAATTTGAATTCGTTTCTCTATTTGAATAAGAATCTACAATCATGATTGTTTCCAACTTAAACAATCATTCGTGTATTACCTTAACAACACACCACATGATTACTATAGAGGTAGATATGAACTATGTGTACTATATGAACTCAAATTCAAAATTTTGAATACACTTGATGTTGATTCTAAATAATAGTACATTCAATGTACTAACTAGATATTCATAATCTAAACCATGTTCCATACGTACACCGTGTTTATCACACAAAGTATAGTGCCCCATCCCCTACATTATGACAAGTATTTAGCGCTCAGCTGCAAAAGCCACACATTATCCCAAATTATAATCAATGTTCTACATTATGATATCTTCTTCAAATATCCGAATCCACTTTTTTATAATGAATTATGATCTCTGTTCGTCTTTTACACCTTCACGATCCTCTTCTCTTTGTAGCTAGCTAGCACTAACTTTCCATCGTGCATGCACATGCCCGCCCCCCTCTCACCCTCCCTTAGCGTCCCCTCCATCGCACACATTCGTTATTTCTCTTTAGGTCATTCACCCACGGCGTGTGTAGGCCCCTCGGCTCCTTCTTTCCGGCACACACCGGTCGATATACCTCTCTAGCCAAGTGTGACTACCCAAACACACACTTCCCCTCTTCTCTTCTCACCGTCCATGCCCCCCTATGTCCAATACGGTTCCACGCAGGTGCACACTCCCGCCCCTCTTTTCATCGATCTCATACTCGCACACTCCTCCCCCCTCGACATAGTAGGCCTCTCGCACCACCTCCTAGCCGCACCCCTCTTCCCCTGTCCGTCTCTCCGGACCTTATTTGCTTCTAACATATGCATGCATGTATACGTACCGATCTCCCTACATATAGCTAGGTCGACTATAATTCTTTTTCCCCACGCACCGATCAACTTGCCACACAAGTTGTGTCTCTCCCTTTCTCGGACACACGATGATTGATCTTCCTATGTAGTTATGTCTGCTTACCACAACCATATTGTCCCCCCTAATCATCCTTGCATACCTCCTGACCCGTCTCTCACACGCACGTTCATAGACAGGTAGACATCCCCGGCCCTCTCTTATTGATATTGCACTCGTACCCTCCGTTTGTCTAGCAGGCCTCTCCCACCATTTGTGAGAAGCAACTCCACCACCAACCCTCCGACACTCTACCTTTGTCTTTCTCCCAACCTTATTCCTCTGCTACACATATGCTTGGATGCCGATCGATCTCCCTCAATACATTGCTAGGTCTCTCTCCTTCTCCACACATATACTAGTCGATCTACCTCTCTATAGTTAGGTCTCTGCCCCCTCCCCCCCCCACACACACACACCAATAGTCGACCGTTGTAGGTAGGCATCCATGCCATAGAGAAAAACTACACCTCTGCCCTCTCACATTATAGTGGGCCAGCCGCCCTGTATCTTTGACGTGGGCAAACACAAATTCGATGGCACTCTTTATCGATCGCACACCCACACACTTCATCCCTGTTTTCGATTCTATCAATATCTCACGTCGATAATCCCTCCACTCTCTTCTCGTGGATCGCTCCCTCTATATATGATATATCCATGACTCTGTTTCACACACATTGCATATGTTACATTTTTTTGTTTGAGATATCATCGACACATTGCCTCTGTTTCGCACAAACCATCTCTCTCACACCCACCCACGTACGTACCTGCACCTAAAGAAGAGGTGCACCCACGATGCACATACTCACGTCTCGTTCCCGGCCACACCCGCGCGGGTACACGGTGGAGTTCATTTCTGTACGAAAAGGCAGCTGATACATCTCCAAGGTATCTATAATTTATGAATTATTCATGCCATGTTTACTACTGTTTTATATGATTTTGGTATGATTTGATTAGAACTAACCCGGACTGACGCTGTTTTTAGCAAAACTACCGTGGTGTTGTTTTTGTGCAGAAATAAAAGTTCTCGGAATGCACTAAAAATCAACGGAGAATTTTTCTGGAAAATATAAAAAATAATGGAACAAAGAGTTACTGGAGGGGAGTCCCGTGGGCCCCACGAGGGTGGAGGGCGCGCCCACCCCCCTGGGGCGTGCCCCTGTGCCTCGTGGACTTCCCATGGGGCCCCCTGACTTGTTCTCGACGCCAACCTCTCCTATAAATGCCCAAACCTCCAGAAAATAACCTAGATCGGAAGTTCCGCCGCCGAAAGCCTCTGTAGCCATGAGAAATCAATCTAGGCCCTCTCAGGCACCCTGCCAGAGGGGGCCATCATCACCGGACGCCATGGAGGAGGATCCGGGATGGGCCATCATCGCCACGAAGGCTAAGATCCAGAGGGAGAATCTCTCCCCATCCAGGGGGGAGGACATGGAGGAGGAGGCACAAGGGGGAGAACCTCTCCTCCTCTCTCTCGGTGGCGCCGGAGTGCCATCGGGAGGGGAATCATCGCCGCGGTGATCGTCTTCATCAACATCACCATCATCATCAACATCCTCATCTCTTTTACGCGGTCCACTCTCCCGCACCCCGCTGTAATCCCTACTTGAACATGGTGCTTTATGCCACATATTATGATCCAGTGATGTGTTGCCATCCTATGATGTTTTGAGTAGATATCCTTTGTCTTTGGGTTGATTGATGATCTAGATTGGTATGAGTTGTATGTTTTATTTTGGTGCTGTCCTATTGTGCCCTCCGTGTCGCGCAAGCGTGAGGGATTCTTGCTGTAGGGTGTTGCAATACGTTCATGATTCACTTATAGTGGGTTGCTTGAGTGGCAGAAGCATAAACCCGAGTAAGGGGTTGTTGCGTACGGGATAAAGGGGACTTGATATGTTAATGCTATGGTTGGGTTTTACCTTAATGATCTTTAGTAGTTGCGGATGCTTGCTAGAGTTCCAATCATAAGTGCATATGATCCAAGAAGAGAAAGTATGTTAGCTTATGCCTCTCCCTCATATGAAATTGCAATGACGACTACCGGTCTTGTTAACAATTGCCTAGGATAATTCCGCACACCAACCCTTCATTATTCCACACTCGCTATTTATAATATTAAGTAATATATTCTAACTTTATGATAACAGCACCTACTTTTATATTTTAGCTCTCCGATGCCATGCAAAGTTATCCTCTTCATACCCACAACATAGTTTTCTTTCTCGTTTCTAGTTGGAAGCAAACGTTCGGTGTGCGTAGAGTCGTATCAGTGGCAGATAGGACTTGAGAGAATATTGATCTTACCTTTAGCTCCTTGTGGGTTCGACACTCCATACTTATCACTTCCACCTTTGGGAATTGCTACGATGATTCCCTGCACTTGGGGATTATCAGCAGCCCATGTGACAATTTGACGCGTGTAGCAGTTGTTTACTCGAAGGAGGGTCGTGTACCACGCGTAGATGGAACAAAGTTCGACTTGCCGCGTTAGTATTAAATAAAGTTATATTCCTCAATGGCGTGTATAGAATATAAAAAGATTGTCATCGGGAAAAAAGAAAAATCCGCTCCACTATATACAATGGAGCCTGCCTGCTGGGGTTTGTCTCTCGTCACACCATCTCACACAAGGCGGCGGTGGCCTCTCTCTCTCACCGTTGGTCACTGATCCGACCGCATCCCGCCCGTCGGTGAAAAGAGAGGATGTGCATCTTTCTCCGTTCGACGATGTTGAGGCAGCACGTCCCGATCTGCGGTACCAGCCGTTCTCTCTGACCAAGCTCCGGCGTGGTAGGGCCTTTGCCACTTGCTCGCTGTCGCAGTATGGGAAGATCCCGGCCACCGGCACCCTCCTAGTTACATCCCGACAACCCTCAGGGACAGCCCTTGCTCAACTGCCCATCTTCCCACATTGCTACATGTGGAAAATCCTGCATGTGGATCTTCTTTAGTTGTATGCTTAAAACGTATCTCGACCGGCGTACTTTCCATCTTGCAATCTTGTCCTCAAACCGTTTTTGATAAACCACCATGCTGCTATCTTTCCCTTATTGCATGGAATATGCTTCTTTTTGTCGGCGTATATGTCTTCAACTCGTGTTATTGGGCAGTAATTGTTTCCTTTCTACCTCCTTTTGCAAACAAGGCTATCCATTTCACCTCATTGCTATTGCGACCTTTTGGTGAACTACACAAATCACTTTTTTCTTAAGAGTGTTTTGTGCAGTTCCGCCAAAATGTCACACGGGCAACGTTTTTACATTTCTGTGGGACTGCAGAAAGGGAGATTGGTTTTGCTATCCTCCTCATCCAACTCCGTGCCTAATCTTCTCCAACAAGTAGTTAGTTCTAAAGAGAGATCGCAGAGGTGATCGGCTTCTATTTGTGTGTGTTATGTTTCATCATCTAGTTCCACTATTATCGTAATCACACTGACTGGATATCTTTGCAAACAGGGATGATCAGCTCGATTTTAGTGGAGCTGCACAAAATGATCGGATTGTGATGTCCTCCATACACCTCTTTTTTGGTTACAGAGCTGGATGAAACTAGCTGCCAACCAATGAACACTGTGCCCAGGAAATGGGGCCATGCCTACGAACAACATCGATCAATTATATATTTTTCTTTATTTTTACACCTTCTCACAACTTTGTCTTTAGTTGTGATGTGAATATTGGTGCTGATCTGTGAACCATTGAGATGCATTAGCAGCCATGGTAGTTTCATTTGTATTTGATGGAATGTTGCAACGAGACAATCTTGAGGCAAGAGGACACATGAATCCTAAGTTGAAACCTTTTTTCCTGCGGGAACCAAAGTTGAAACCTTCATAGCATCAGAGTACAATTTCATTATGCTGGAAAATTATGCGTACATATAAACAAATCCTGAAGGATTGATAGCAATGACAGAAACAATTCTTGTTTTGCCGACGTGTGGGACATCCTTCATCCGGCTCCCCCTGCCATGCAACAATATTGAGTGCACAACTGCAGGGAAAGATTCACCCCGGTCGTTGCGCCGCAGTAATAATGACTAGTGAGCAGTCAAATCACAGAGCCCCACCTTCGCCACAGTAAGTTGCTCGAATGAAGCAACCATCATTTCTCTCTTTGTTGAATCCGCTGGTACTCCAATATTCCCAGAGTAATAAGTTGCTCGGGCGAAGCAACCATCACTTCACCTTTCCCACAGTAAGTACAACTACCTCCTTTTTTATTCTAGAAACAACCTGATGCGAGTATTGGACGGTAGCAGCACAGCAACTGAATCAAAAATCAAAACCAACCAATGAACTACTACTAATGGTGAGCGTTTGCTAGTATCATGTACTCCGTCTGTCCATGTATATAGGGCTTAATGCATTTTCCGAGACTAACTTTGGCCCTGTTTGGATCCATGAGTTAGAGTTATTTTGAGCTAGTTGGGGCTCAAATAGGCCTAAAGTATCCAAACATGAGGGTTAAATTGGAGAAAGTTGCACCAAACCCACCAAAAAAATATCCCACCCAAGAGGTGCTAATTGGAGATAGTTCTCATTGGGCCCACTGAAAAATCACTTTTCTCTCTCTATCCCGCCAGGCAAGTGGTGCTAATTGGAGCTAGTTATCGTGGGGCCCACTGAAAAATCACTTTTCTCTCTCCATCAAGTGCATTTATTATCAATCTAACCCTGTCATCCAAACACCTCTTTGGCTAGAGTTAGTTCAGGGTTAGTCATGAGTTAGTCTAACCTCTAGCTAAGTTAGAGTATCCAAACAGGAGCAGTATAGGACATGCAACTTGCTCAAAGCATACCGTCAGATTCGTACGTGAAAGGATCTTTTTTTTGAAACAGAACGTGAAAGGATCTTCGAATGATATAATTTTCAAATTATATAAAATCTTATAAATAGTCAAAGGCAACCTCGAAGAATACATTAGGCCCTATATAAAATCTTATCAATAGTCAAAACCAAGTGTTACTACTACACCAAACAAGTTCAAAACGAGAAACTGGACCCACTCATGGCACGTCACGCCTGTCTCGTTTGGTCCGTCGGTCAATGCACTTCCTCTTCTTGGCATAACAATTTAGTACAGTAATTTTTTAGAATGCTCTTGGCATGTCGCTAACATTTGAAGAGTTAACCAACCTCAATAGACGGCAAAAACGCCAGCCCTTAGCACTTTGAGAGAGACGAGGAGCGAGAAGCGATACGGGCTGGTGGATTACTAGAGCTAGGTGTCGCACGGAGGCCAAGAAATACTGGTGATAGCGTGGGTTGGCCATGTATGATGCAACTACACTGGGCTGCCATGTTTCAGACTCTTTCGGTCTACTGTGGAGAAGATTGGGTAGATTTTATATCGTCGAATAAAAATATTAAAGAGTCCAGACGCTCCACCGCGAGGTTTCTTGCTCCTTCTCGGTCGTCGGAAAGCGTTCTTCTAAGTTATGCCGACACGTGGGACATCCAGCATCCAGGTCCACGTGTCATGCAAGAAAATGGAGTTAAGTATAGTAGGAGAGACTCACCAACGGTCACGAACGTAGGTGGAGTATGTGCATGAATCACCTGAAAAGAAGGAATACGAGCACAAAGAGAAGAGGTGCAGGCACCGACACAGGTACTCTTTGCCTCTTTCCCTAATACTCACGCGCGGGTACACGGTGAGCTAATTTCTGTACGAAGAGGCAGCTCACCAGATTATTTGGCGAGTGTAGTAGTTGTTCATGGGAGCCACGCGTGGAAGAATCAAAGTTCGATCATGACGCGGTGGAGCATTTTTTATAAATTAAGTTATTCTATTCGATGGCACGTACGCAATGTTATTTTCTCAATGGAACGTGAGTCGTGCACGCACTGAATGACGGAGCACGGGATGGTAGCCATGTACGCCTATGTGGTAGTCAATTATTTTGCCAGAGTCAGCTATCACACCCTTTCGATGCCACATCAATGTACCCACTAAAAACAAGTTAGACTTCTTCGGTTCAACCGCCTCCCTAGGTGTTTGGAGAGGAATTGGCCATCGCGAGGCGGTTCTATAGGTGGGCAGGTGGCAAAAAACAGGGGAAAATGCGCGAACTAGCTAGACGAGAGATTTGGTTGATTTTATATCGCTGAATAGTATAAAATATTAGGAGTGCAGATGCTCCACCGCGAGGTTCCTTGCTCCTTCTCGGCCGTCGGGAATCTATGTTCTTCCACTCTTTTTTTACGTGAGCTTTGTTCATCCTTTTGCCAACATGCGGGACATCTAGCATCAAGGTGCATGTGTCATGCAAGAAAATGGAGATAAGGAGTGCGTAAGTGAGTTGTGCACTTCGATGGCACCTAGTACTACGCAATATTTTTCTCCTCGATGGCACGTGAATAGTGCATGTACTCAATGATGGAGCACGGGATGGTAGCCATGGACATGGTCGACCCTTTTTGGAGAGAGTACTAAATAAATTTGATGTGTCCCATCAACTCGCAGAACCACGAGAAGCTTGCTTACTACGCCTTCTCCCTTTGCCATCGCCAACGCATGCGCGGTGGCTCGCAGCACGAGGAGAAACTTTTGCTTACAAGCGGTGGACGTGCAGCAGTTCATTTGGTGTCAGATTGCCAGAAGTAGTACTACTATAGTACCATCATTATTGTTCGACTTTCGGAAGAGGCGAAGAGCCAAGCGCAAGGTCACCTACTAACCTAGTATAGTATACTACAGCCAAAGCTGGTCCACCTTTTTAGGGCATGGTTAATTAATATAGGCGGCTCTTGCAGCGGCACATCATTTAGAGCAAGTACACTACTCTCTTCGTAGGAACTTAAAACACAGGAATAGGAAAATTATGAGGGGGTGTCTCCAACAGTGTTCCTCGGCTCGCACCTAGCATTACGATGGTCGAACTTGGTGTCATTCATCTGGTACACATGGCATCTCAAATCTGGACACAAGGTGACGTACATCGTCAAGGTCCATGTCAAGGGGGTCAGGGCAGACGTGACCTCTCACTGCGTCTGCCATTTGAAGCGGTGCGCCGGCCCAGGGCGCCACCCGCTGCACTCCCAGTTGTACCCGCCTCCTCGCCGCATTCAAAAACCTACATTTAAACCTGCGTGGAATGCAAGAAACCCACTCCGGCCACACACGTCCGTTCAGGAGCAGAACGCCGACCAAGCTCCTCCTTCCATCGTTTTGTCCACTCTTTCGGCGGCATCCGACGAGTAGGAAGACCAGTTCTCCGACATAAAAGCCGTCTGGGTGGCCCGCCGAGCCCGGCAGTTACGAGCGAGGCTGCTCGCTGCTCCACCTACCTCGCCTAGCCCGTCGAAGGCAGTTGCCGCACTAAGCCAGCGCGTGGTTCCACAGCTGGCTGCTCCAATACAGCTCGAGGAAGAGTGTCGACTTGCTCCACACCGGCTTGTCGGGGAGCACGGTGGCACGGGCATCGTCGCTGCCCTCGATGCCACCACGTCGTACAGCGCCTCCCATGTCCGCGACTGCGCCATCCGCCGTCGACGCGCACGTATCCGCGCCATGTAGGCAGAGAAAGAAGCCGCCACGGATGTCGACGAGGTGACGCGTCTACGCGGATGTCGATGAGGTGACGGCCAGCACGTCCCCGCCCGCCGCCATCATCGAGGAGAAGTAGAACACGGGAGGCTGCCGCCGATTGTATCCCATGAAGGCCACTGCCGAGGCGACGCTGGCGAATAGAGCCGGTGTCTTGCACGATTCTTCTTCAGCTGGATGCTGGAGGAGGACAAAGAGATCGGGCGGCGACCATTTAGATTAGGTATATTAATTCTACTAGGCTGGTTGTAGTGGGAGTATCATAAGTAGTATCATGCATGCCAACTAGTAGGCAAATTTGATGAGGTGGCGTAGAATTAAATGAAGAAAGAGAGGGTTGAGTATCATATTATGATACCGTATGGAATTAAGTTACTCCCGCTGTAGTCTTAGGCCTTGTTCGGTTCAACCTCCTCCCAAGGGGTTTGGAGAGGAATGGAGGGGAATTTGGCTTGTACATGACTTAATCCCCCACAATCCCTGCTAATCCCCGTTACAGCCCCTTGAACCTCACATGCCCTTAAGGTTAAAAATGACCGGGATTACAGAGGACAGGGTACAAACTTCAAGGATTTAAAGGTGAGGGTTTGTTTCCGACTAGCTCTGCAACCTCAAGGTTTATAAATCGGACTTCACTCTCCCCTCATGCACACGCCCGGGTACACTCACGGTGGAGCGCATTTGGACACAAAAAGGCAGGTAACATGACAATTTGAGACATCTAGTCGTCCACTTAATGTGGGGTCTGGGACCAAATGTCAGCCATACCAAGTGCGACCTGAATGCGGTAGCGCGGTTATTGATCGAGTATCTTTTTACTGGTACGTTAATGAAAAATATATGGCTGCGCGCGTATTCAATTTAAAATGATCGCGACGAAGGGAAAAACAATTACTACTCCACAGTCCACTTGGGGACTTGCTTGCTAGGGTTGTTATCTTCCTTTCACTCTCTCACCCTCTCCAGATCTAAACAAGACTGTGGTGTCCACTCTCTTTGTCTCTCTCTCTCTCTTCTCTCTGGTTGACACAGATCCAGCCGGATACCTTCTGCTGGTGGTCGCCGGTGGTGAGGGAGGAAGCCGATGCGCGCCGTCTTCTCTGACCTGGCGTCGGCGTGGGAGGTCCTCCTCACCCTTCCTCCCCGCCGTCGAGTTGGCAGATCCCGCCGCCTGCCTCGCCACATCCCGCCGACCAGAGGTATAACCTTTTTTAGAACTGGCCTTGTTCTAATGGCCCATCTCCCCACGTCGCTGCATCCCTTTTTTCCATCAAGTAAGGATTGCTCCCCACATAGCTACATCCTGCATGTGGATATTCTTCTAGTATTACAAAGCTCCCCATGTAGCTAGCTCCGTCGGCTTGTCAAACACTCGAACACCACCTAAATTTTTACTATTAGAGGAAAAAAGGTACTACAGATACTGGCTAATGAACCGATCTCTTGGTTGGAAAGGGAAATAAAGATGCTGGCCTGACCGGTCTCATGGTTGAAAAAGGACAGAAAGTGGGGGATGCTGGGTCGACAATGCAACCGAGAATGAGCACGTCTAGATTTCTTGTGGTCACATAGGAAAGGTCACTGACGAGAACAAAAAATGCACAAATCCAGACATGCTTTGCATGTTTGCCGCACTCGGCAACACCTCTGCATCAGCACTTTATGCCTCGGTGGATGTAAAACGTGCTTGTGCCTCCCCTGTCCGTATGCCCTTACTACTGCTGTTAATCTAACATCACAGGTAAAATGAAACAATGCCACTGTTAATGTGATGTCATTGTTAAGTAGTGCTACTATCAATCTATTGCCATTGATAAAATGAATAAATGCCACCACCGTTTTATGAAATGCTTGTGTGTTGCTTTATTTCTCATAAAGAGTGTTTTGGGCTGTTACACTAAACTCTGACACCGGTAACATAGCTGCATCTCCGTTGAACTGCACAAAATTTAATTGCACAGTGGTTGACACGACAATGTTTTTCTCCTTTCCGTATCACCCTTCGTTAGAACGATCGTTCCTGTTAACCGTGCATGTATGTACTGATCAAGTGCTACTCCCAATCTGTCATCACATAGTCATAATGCAATTGTTATGCATGTTAATGTAAGCCCCCGTTAATCTAGTGCTAGTGTTGATTTGATGTTATGGCACTTCTTAGTTAATGGCACTTTTTCATATTGTCACTGTAATGCCATTGATAACATATGAGATGCTGATGTTAATCATACGCCGCTGCAAAAAATGACACTGCTTAAATAACCCTGTTACATATTTGTGCAAACAAGGTTGTCTATCTCCATATGGTGTCTATTTGTGCAAACGGAAGCACAAACCTCAATTTTAGTGGAACCTGCTGTCAGCTGACCTCACGGTGCTCTAGGTATTCCTACATTCGTAACTAGGTAGAATGACTAACGTAAGATGAAATAAGCTTATTTGTACGCTGACTTGCTGTTTGCAGTGTGGAACGAGTCTGTCATGTGTGGAGGAGCAAACAAGCACTGCAGTCGTGCCGTCAACGCAAGATAAAAGGGACCGAGTCATTGATGGCCTGGCCGGCGATTAGGGGACGTGCAAACAGCGGTGCATTATTTTAGTGGAACTGCACAAAAAAGATATTGGGCTTAGTCGGACAAATTTTCTACAGCCATACAGAAGGAATTGCGCTCATCGATTGGATAGAATTTCCTCCGTGCCATCATAGGAGATCCCAAGGTGGAAATCAACTAACCACCTATAAAGTTATGCATAATCTTCCTCATGCATGTCAGTATACCCTTCGTCCAGATGATTGTGTTTTGTCATGCCGAGCTATTGATATGTGCTACTGTTTTGCGACACCGTTAAGTACATCGCTTTCCGATCTTTTACATTCAGGACAATGAAGATGATTTCGGTGGAACTGCACAAAATGGCCTGATGTTGAGTGATCTCTATTGTCTCCTCTTTTTGCTGCAATGTGTCAGCGTAAATTGCAAGATGAGCCATCAAGCTAGTTGTGGTGTTGCCAACATGCTCAAAGTGCACGCAACATTGAGCAGAAAGAAGCATGCCCAGGAAATTAATGTGTGCGTAGGGAGGCCCATATTTCTTAAAGAGGGGGCGATCCCATAAAAACCCTCCTTCCTCCTTGCTTCCACTTATACTGTAGCTCGCTGGACTCTCCCGCTTCCGTCGCCCCCCAATTCCCCCTGCTCCCCATCTTCCTCACTCGTACAGAAAACCCCCGCTCACCTTCTTCCTCACTCATACAGAAAAGGCCTGCTCCTCTTCTTCCACTCCTACAAAAAAACCCAGCCCTCCTTCTTCCCCACTCGCACTGCCACTAGGCTCATCTCTGGCTACTCTGCTCAAACCAGTGAGCTCGGCGCGACGCCCACAAGGGAAATGGAGTCGGCTGGCCCCAGCGCCAAGAAGATGAGGCTCCCGCCAGCGGCGACGCTGGTTGTAGATCCCGCACCCGGCAGCGCGGGGAGAAGCGGCGAGCCCCCCCCCCCCCACCCACCCGGATATGAGGAACCCGTAGAATCTCTGGTGGACCGCATCAGCGATCTCCCAGACGACATCCTTGGGGAGATCATCTCGCTTCTCCCCACCAAGGATTGCTGCCGCACACAAGTCCTCTCAACTCGGTGGCGCCCTCTATGGTGCACCGCGCCCCTCAATCTCGACCGTCGTCAGATATCTGTCCTTCCTGAATTTGATCTCCTTAGAGCCATTGTCTCCTCTCACCAGTAGGGCCCCATTCAACGCCTCTGCATCTCGACACGCTACCTATTGGCCATACCCTGCATGGTGGAGGCTTGGCTGACATCCCCTGAATTCAAAAAACTCCAGCAGTTTGAGTTCTACCATTACCACGAAAGTTTCATGCCACGAACCGAACACCAAGAATTTGTGCCCACACCACTATTGTCCATCTCGTGGTTTTCCTCCTCTCTCCACACCGCCACCTTCGCCCGGTGCCATCTACCAGATGATCTGGTACAAATGCTTTGACTCCCACTGCTAAAAAAACTTTCGCTTGTGGTGGTTTATCTGTCGGAGGACTCACTGCACAGCATCATCCACTCCAGTTGCCCTGCCCTAGAGCACTTGCTGATTGTTTTGGGAATAGAAATCCCTATCAGTTGTCTCCAAATAAAGTTGCCTCACCTTAAAAGCATTAGAATTTGTTTTGGAGGACAACAGCTCATCATCGAAGATGCCCCTTCACTTCAAAGGTTGCTCCTTGATGATTGTTATAAATCTTCGCAAATAACTGTCGTCTCTGCGCCCAAACTGGAGACCTTGGGTGTAATTAGTGATCCGTTTAATGATCACAGGAAGTTGGTGTTTGGCTCCTCACTTTTTCAGGTACCGTATATTATCATCTACACATTTGTAATCATAAGCTGCATTTTTCATTTGTGCGCATAAGTTTTATATCATCTTGGAGTACACATTGGTTACTAATATTATGTTATATGCTCAATGAAGAGTTCGTCCATGGATAACCTATCAATGCTGCTGGATTCTGTCAAGATCTTATATATCGGAATGTCTAGTTTTGATCTAAACATAATTACTGGCTTGCTGCGATGCATACGATCTCTAGAGAATTTATATATAAAGGTGATGATTTCATGCACATTGAAAGCCCGTATATATTGTACTAGAATTAACCGTTCAGCTATCGCTCTTTCGACATAATCTTTTTTCAGACCTTAACTGTTTTCAATCTTCATGTCTACTTAGGCACTGCTTACACATGGAGAAAAACATATAACCAATCGGTGGCATAATAAGCACGAGGACTTTCTTAGTTCTCATGACATTCGTTTGAGGACAATAACGATGGAAGGATATGCATCCAACCAGGCAAACAGAAGCTTTGTCACATTCTTCCTATTGAATGGGAGGTTACTATTGTCCATGAGGCTTAAGTTTTATAACAAGAGATTTCTCACGGACGGACACGTTGAAACAGCAAAAAAAGAAGTTTCAGGTGGACAAATGGTCTTCTAAACGTGCTCAGCTACTATTTACAACAAATTGTAGTCATCCTCCAACAATTTTTTTTGCACAGGATATTGATTTTATGGATCAGACCGATCCATTGTTTGTGACTGCGAAAAAGAGTGGTTGGGTTAGATGTTATTGCCATGTTCAATCTGGGTTTTGTCTAAATTTGATGAACAATTAATCCTTGGTCTTTTGTACCATTTGTAAGCTTGAGTTACATGTTGTTGCCCTCGTACTCCCCTCCGCCTGCCACTACACTGCTGCATCTTCCACGGCTCCTGTTCGTTCCTGTCCGAGACCTCGCCGTCGTTCTCTGCCTTGGTTCGCTCACTGTGCCCGCCGCCGTCTGGCGTTGTCAACATGGTTAACAACCGAGAGGAATCATGAGATGACTGTACGTGGAGGGGCTGACAGTAGGGACCCACCAGGGTCATTGCATTACGCAAGCAGGTGCCTTGTTATTACAAGCCAAAAAATACTTCCTCCTAATTGTTTGACAACTAGGTCCCACGCCATTGTCAATGTAGTCAATAAACGAGAAAATTACACAACAAGCGGACAACACCAGGGACCCAGCAGCTCGCCCAGTTATTTTTTAGTTTTAGAGACGGAGCTCAACTGCGCCCTGTGTGGGGGCTGTGGCCTGTTTAGCCCATGCTTACGCTTTTATTTAAGCACATGACCATCCCAGTTGATATCTTTTTCTTTCTGAAAATGGCTAGCCCAGTTCTTTTTTTGGAGAATACCCAACCGAGGCCTACTTGCTTTTCTCAGCCCTGCTGGGCTGCAAATCTTTCAAGACAAGGAGGGATGTAAGTAGTAAAAATGGGCTTCCCCAGAAAATGGGCTATAAGTTGTAAGAAATGGGTTGTAAATTTTTAAACCAAAGCCAACCGGCAATTACATTCAAATATCATTTTTTCTGGATTTCTCTACTCTTATAAAAAGCAGAGTTAGTGATGATGGTGTGCCTGCCATCCTGCAATATAGGTCGCCCGATCTATATCTAACGGATAGGAAGGAAACTATGACAATTTACCCACTCTCCTCTTCACATTTACAGATAAGGCGTTCCCTCGTTCATCCTTTTCTCCCACAAGATAAGCTACTCATACAAATGCATCTTGATGTTTCATGCAACGCACGGGCATCTTGCTAGTCAAGATTTTAAATTTCATTCATTTTTTTGTGGAGAATTGTTTTTGAATTTTATTTTGATATAATTTTTTAAATTTTATTTTTAATGTGACTCGAAGTTTCGTGATTAAAAGAGTTCGACCCCACCGAAATAAGCAAAATTTCATTGAATTTTTTAGCAGTGCCCAGGATATGTTCTATAATGCTAATAAAATGAATACGGGCTTCAAAATATCTTTAAGAATTAGCAAATGGGCTGTAAATTATTGAAAATAATTGCTAATGGGTTTTATGCTGTTTTCCACAGATTTGGAGGATGACTTTTGGGCCTACTAGGTTGACGATGACGTTGTCCTAAAAAATATTTTGACGCGTACGCAAGACTTTGTCAACTTAGTCAACACAGAGCACTGACTGTTGGATGTCCATCTAACGGCCGTCGTGCTTCTTCAATCTCTGATCTTCCTACTCTAGCCGCCCAAACCAGTGCCGGCGGGACTGCGTGCTCCCTCCTCCCGTGGCTGGCTGTGCTGCCGCCAGGCCATCCCTCTACCCACCCGCACATCCTGTTATTTCCCGGCGATGTCAGCCTCACCCCGCAGCCGACCAGTCAGCGCTCGTACTCCCCTAGCGTGGGCATCCGCTGTTATGGCTTCGCCGGCTCCGAGTCGTTCCCTTCCTGGGCCTCACCCTCGTACACCGCGTTTGTGCTCTCGGCGGGGCATGGTCAACATGGTCAACAAACAACAGCCATCGGAAGAGCGATGTAAGTGGAGAGGCTGACAGTAGGGACCCACACAAGCAAGTGCCTCCTTATTACGCGCAAAAAATGATTCCTCCACCTGACAGCTGGGACCCACCAGAAGGGCCTATGTATTTCGCCAAAAAATGTTCCTCCCGCTGACAGCTCGGACCCACCAGCTATATCTTCGCACGCAAGGAAGTGCCTCCTTATTACGCACAAAAAATGAATACTCCCCCTGCTAGCTGGGACCCACCATAGTAGGAGGCTAACTTGTGGGCCTACTAAGTTGACGCGGACGGAGGGCTTTGTCAACTTAGTCAATATGAACGATTCTAGCTCCAGTGACCGTACGATGTCCATCCAATGGCTGTAGTGCTTCTTCAACCTCTGGTCTTCTTGCTCCAGCCGCCCAAACCAGCGCTGGTCGTGCCGCCTGCTCCTGCCTTCCGTAGCCGGCTGTGCTATCGTGGAGGCCTCACCGCCCCCTACTACTCCTGTCACTGGCCAGGCCATCCCTCTACTCACCCACACCCCTTGTTATTCTGCAGCGATGGCAGCCTCACACCGCAGCCAAACTAGTGACCCTGGTACTCTTCTCCGCATGGGCATCCACTGCCGCGTCTTCCCCGGCTCCGCGTCGTCCCCTTCCTAGGCCTCGCCGTCGTCCACCGCCTTGGTGCTGTCGGCGTGGCGTGGCCAATGTGGTCAAGGAACGACTTCCATCGGAAGAGTACTGTACGTGGAGAGGCTGACAGCTGGGTCCACGGCCGCAACAAGGAAGTGCAACCTTATTACGCGTAAAATAATGATTCCTCCACCTAACAGCAGGGACCCACCGGACGGGCCACTGTACTTCGTGAAAAAATGTTTCCCCCCTGACTACTTGGACCCACCAGCTACATATGTGCGTCCATATTACGGGCAAAACATGATTCTCCCCCTCACAGCTGGGACCCACCAGCAATAACTTCGCACGCAAGGAAGTGCCTCCTTATCCTCCCTGACAGTCGGGACCCACCTAGTCGAAGCGTATGTAGCGTTGCCATTCTGGTCGCGAACGTGTACGTACATACTTGTCGATTGGTCTGTCTGCAGGCTGCAGCGATGAACCGTGGCCGATTAAGGAAGGGCACGTGTCATAGTAGAGGCGCGGACGTAGTATGTACACGTACGTACAGCCAGGGTGCAAGAAAATAAATATGGCCATGTACGTACATACGGGCGGGGCCTCGAACGCCTACTCGCACATACGTACGGCCAGGGCTCGTGTACGTGGCTGGGTCAGAATGGAGAAACTGTGTCGTCGTGTTCATTGGGAGGCAACTAAATGCGTCATGTTCATCGGGAGTCAACCGGCTTGGACGGAACAGCCGAAACAAGGCCCGGCGTACCGCAGAACGGAGGAAACGACCTAGTGTTCGACCGCCTACGGTCAAAACGGGATCCTGTTCACCGGGAGGGGTGTGGCGTACCACAAAACGGAGGAAACGGACTTCTCTTGGACCTCCTACAGTCGAAACGGGGTCCTGTTGATCAGGAGGGTGTGGCGTACCGCAAAACAGAGGAAACAGACTTGTGTTGGAGTGCTATGGTCGAAATGGGGGTCATGTTCATCGGGAAGGGTGTGGCGTACCGCAAAACGGGACTCCACGGGCTACTCTTCATCTCCACCGTCGACCTCCTCCAGCCTCCACCTGCGACTATTCATCCACGGCGTCTCCCTCCTGCCTCCACCAGCTACTGTTCATCCACGGGCTCCTGTTCATCCAGCCTCCACCGGCTACTGTTCAACCAGCCCTCTCCATGGGGTCCTATTCAACCACCCCTCCACGGGCTACTGTTCATCCAGCCCTCCACCGGTTACTGTTCAACCAGCCCTCCACGGGGTCCTGTTCATCCAGCCCTCCACGGGGTCCTGTTAATCCAACCCCAACCGGCTCGATCGGGGTCCTGTTCATCCAGCGGCAACGGCCTCTACTACCACGGGGTCTTGTTCATCCAACCACCACCGGGAACTGTTCATCCAACCCCCAACAACGCTCACTGTTCATCAAGAGGTAGCAGGTTCGATCGGCTGCAGTTAGCAGCAGTAGAGAAGGAATCGCTTGATCGGGTTCAGTTAACAGCCAGATCGATTGACCGCTCGGGTTCAATAACGTGTAGCCTAAAGTGCAATCGCTCGGGTTCAGTAGGCGAACGCCTCACTCAGGTTCAGTTAGAGCCCAACGCCTCGCACCCACACGCGTACATGTATGAGAGAAACGTGCATCGCTCGGCCCCGACCACCCACCGTAACCGAGAACTCCCCGATATTTTCCTTGCCCTCGCTTCTACCACGGTTTTTTCCGTCATGGACGGCCCAAAGAATGTCATGCAGCTGCGTCTCCGGCCCGCCCAGGACGAAAAACCCATTTTCTGTCATGATTTTTTGTCATAGAAGTGGGAGCCCACCACATCTATGATGATACCGGGTTTTGACACAATTATCGTCATACAAGTGTCATAAGCATGGCAGAATTTTTTTTCGTTCGGCCCAAAATGTCACGGATGTGTCCTTTTTTTTAGTTTTGAGCTGAACATGTGCAGAACTCAGAGGTGACGAACGTTCGGTGCTTGATCGGTCGGAACAAGAAGAAGTTCGACTACATCAATCGCGTTGTCAAACGCTTCCACTTTCGGTCTACGAGGGTACGTAGACACACTCTTCCCCTCTCGTTGCTATAAATCTCCTAGAGAGATCTTGCGTGAGCGTAGGAAATTTTTTGAAATTGCATGCTACGTTCCCCAATAGCTATATACCAGTAGCTTTGTGTTTGATCTCTCTCTCTCTCTCTCTCGTGTTCTTGATTTGGCACGATCTTGATGTACCGCGAGCTTTGCTACTATAGTCAAATCATATGGTGTTTCTCCCCCTCTATATTCTTGTGGTGGATTGAGTTTTCCCTTTGAGGTTTCACTATTATCGGATTGAATACTATTATGGATTTGAGAACACTTGATGTATGTCATGCGTGGGATACCCGTGGTGACAATGGGGTATTCTATTGATTCACTTGATGTATGTTTTGGCACTCAACTCACGGATTCCCGAGGTGACATTGGAGTAATCTATGCATAGGGGTTGATGCACGTTTTCGTCCTTGTTTCTCCGGTAGAAATCTTGGGGCACTCTTTGAGGTTCTTGATGTTGGATTGAATATTATGAATCTGAAGTAGTTTGATGTATATCGTATAATTGACCCACAGATATTTTTGGTGACATTGGAGTATCTAGGTGACATTAGGGTTGATTGATGTGTATCATATGGTGTTATTTTACTACGAACTCTAGGGCTGTTTGTGACACTTATAGGAATAGCTCAATGGATTGATCGGAAAGAATAACTTTGAGGTGATTTCGTACCCTACAAGCAATTTCATCTTATGTTCTCCGCGATAGGAACTTTGGAGTGACTTTTGTCGCACGTTGAGGGACTTCCATATGATCTAATTATGTTATCATTGTTGAGAGAACTTGCACTAGTAAAAGTATGAACCCTAGGCCTTGTTTCCAAGCATTGCAATACTATTTTCGCTCACTTTTGTTACTTGCTACCTTGCTGTTTTTATATTTTCAGATTACAAAAACCTATATCTACCATCCATATTGCACTTGTATCATCATCTCTTCGCTGAACTAGTGCACCTATTCAATTTACCATTGTATTTGGTGTGTTGGGGACACAAGAGACTCTTTGTTATTTGGTTGCAGGGTTGTTTGAGAGAGAACATCTTCATCCTACGCCTCCCATGGATTGATAAACCTTAGGTCATCCATATGAGGGAAATTTGCTACTGTCCTACAAAACTCTGCACCTAGAGGCCCAACAACGTCTACCAGGATAAAGTTACGTAGTAGACATCAAGCTCTTTTCTGGCGCCGTTGCCGGGGAGGCTCGGTAAGCGGCACTCACATCCCGTCAACTAAGCTCTTTTCTGGCGCCGTTGCCGGGGAGGTGAGTGCTTGAAGGTATATCTTTAGATCTTGCAATTTAATCTTTTAGTTTCTTGTTTTATCACTAGTTTAGTTTATAAAAGAAAACTACAAAAAAATGGAATTGAGGTAGTCTCATATGTGATGTCTACTACGCAACTTTATTATTGTAGACACGTGTTGGACCTCCAAGAGCGGAGTTTTGTAGGACAGTAGCAATTTTCCCTCAAGTGGATGACCTAAGGTTTATCAATCGGTGGGAAGTGTAGGATGAAGATGGTCTCTCTCAAGCAACCCTGCAACCAAATAATAAAAAGGCTCTTGTGTCCCCAACACACCAAATACAATGGTAATTTGTATAGGTGCACTATTTTGGCGAAGAGATGGTGATAAAAGTGTAATATTAATGGTAGAAATATATTTTTATAATCTGAATAAATAAAAACAGCAAGGTAGCAAATAGTAAACGGGCACAAAAACGGTATTGCAATGCTTGGAAATGAGGCCTAGGGTCCGTACTTTCGCTAGTGCAACCTCTCAACAATGCTAATATAATTGGATCATATAACCACCCCCCCCCCCAAGTGCGATGAAAAATCACTCCAAAGTTCCTATCTAGCGGAGAACATAAGAATAAATTGTTTGTAGGGTATAAAACCACCTCAAAGCTATTCTTTCCGTTCGATCTATTCGAGAGTTCGTACTAAAATAACACGAAGCTATTCTTTTTGTTCGATCTATCCTAGAGTTCGTACTAAAATAACACCAAAGCAAATTCATATTCATAATACTCAATGCAACACAAAGAACTTCAAAGAGTGCTGTAACATCCCAAATTTTTAATTTGGAATGTTATACATAGATCATCATTGCATAAGCATATTTTATTGCATTTTGGCAAATCCTCGATAAATCCTAAGCAACTCTAGGACCCTCGGAGAGAGTTGGGGATTCTCCCGATTTATCATATTTGATTTTCATCAAATAATAAAACGAGGATTTTGGTTTTAATTATTTTCTCTCTGGAAAAATATTTCACATTAAAATAAATGAGAGGAGAAAATATGACTTCTCCAAAACAATTGAAATATTGGAGGAAAAATATTAAAATCATATATTGGATTTTATTCGGATTTTATTTGCAATTTTAATTGCATTAAAAAAATTGCACGTTTTCAAAACTGCATTTTTGTGTCAAAAAAATGTTCACCTTGTTCTAATTATTTTAATTAGACGGGGAAAATTTGTTTTATCATTTTTGGATTTTTATTTATTTTTCTGCAATTTTTTTGTTTTCGGCGGAATGTATTTAAAAAAAACCCACCGCGCCCGACCGGGCCGAGGCCCAGCCGAGCCGGCCGGCCCAGCCCCGCGCCCGTCTCCCTCGCGCGCACGCCAGCGCCGCCGCCCGAGTCCGCCCCGAGCACGGCCGCCACCGCCGCCGCCTTGCCCCCTCCTACAAGCAGCCCCCCCTCTTATATACCCGCCGCCGCCCCCCCCCCCCTTCACCCCGAGCCCGCCCCAAGCCGAGCCCCGCCGGAGCCCGCAGCGCCGCCGCCCGAGCTCGCCGCCCGCTCGCCGTGCGCCGCCGCCCGAGCTCGCCGCCCGCTCGCCGTGCGCCGCCGCCCGAGCCCCGCCACCCCGCCGCCCTCGCCGACCCCCGCCGGAGCCCCAAGCCGCCCCGCCGGAGCCCGTCCCGACGAGGTACCGAGCCGCCGCCGCCGCTTGCCGGTTTTTCTAAAAAAGACGTTCGTTTTTTTTCTAAACCCTAGATCGGTTTATTTTTCTTCGGTTTTATTATTTAGTGAACGTTCACCGATCCGTTCATTTTAGTGAACGTGTTCGTCAGATTTTCGCTGTTAATGAACGTTCGTTCGTTTAACCGTTCGTGAGTTTTCTTTTCCGTCGGATTTTTACGCGATTTTCCAGATCCCGATTTCAAATCAGATCTTCGTTTTCGTTTAACTTTTCGCTCGTTTATCGGAATCAGGCGATAAGCGCCTAGAGTTTCGTCTCGAAATTCTCTTTCCGTTTAACCTACTCAAACAAGTTTTCGCTACTGTAAAATTTGACCTAGATCCAGATTAGTAAACGAAGCTTGTTTCTTTCGCCGTTTGACTTTCGTTGCTTCGTTCGAGTTGATTCTTTTTGCAAACCGGAGTTCTTAAGTTGAACTTTCTGGTTGGATCTTTCATTCGAGTTTTACCTGTGCATTAGATGAGTACTTATTGTTTGCTTGTTGTTTGCGATAGAGTACCCGGAGTGCGCCGCTTGTTACTTCGAATCTCTAGGTTTCGCGGATCATCAGCAAGGCAAGTAACACTTTGATCATACTTTTCCATACCCAGTTTTTATTGCATTAGATTAATCCTCAAACATTGCATGGTTAGGATCTAATTAAACTGTGGGTATTGGGATGTAGTTGAGGTAGTACCTATTACCTGTGTTATTTATCAAACCCTTAGGAGTTACTTCTACGTTTGCTATTATATTGCCATGCTATGCTCGTAGACGTGGATTGGGTTTGAGAGATATTCATGACAGATGTGAGATTGTTAATTAATGGTTTACTTAAGGTGGCAACTAAAACTCACATCTGGGTGGATTGAGGCACCTGGGGAACCCAGTGCTGCCTGTATTTTTGGATATCCCGGGGTACCCGTGTGATCATCCTATGGACCGCCACCTAGGCTCAAAGGGATCATAAGATTATTCATGCTAGAAACTTCTGTGTGCAGCCACAAGCTATTATGGGCTCTAGCATAGTTGAGTAGGTTACATGATCTCTTGAAGAGGTGGGCTAGCAGATGTAGGGGAAAGTAGGTGTAACTGTCCATCCGGAGTAAAGGGTGATTGTTTCTGAAAGACTGTGTCTCGGTCATCCGTTTCTCAAACATCATGCAGTGCGAGAATCAAGCGGAAGCGATCGAGTCTTGTGGGGAAAAGTGCACAAACCTCTGCAGAGTGTACAAACTAATCATGGTTAGCCGTGTCCCCGGTTATGGACAACTTGAGTATCTAGTACCTGGATTATCATGTGAATCTCATCACCATGTTACTTTAATTAATTTTGTTGGGTTAATGATGACACTTAATTGGGATTGAGTTGGAGGTACCTTCTCAATGTTTAACAACCACCATGATAGTTAAACATAACTTATTCCTTTGCAGTAGGGAAAATTTGGCTTTTCGCAAAACTGTACCGTAGAGCTTTCCACCAGCCATATATGCATGTAGTATAGCATTATTATGTTCATTATTCTCTATGAGTTATATTGCCAGCATATTCCATGTGCTGACCCGTTTTCGGGCTGCAACGTTTCATGTTGCAGACTTTTCAGACGACGAGTAAGGTGCCTTAGGTCGTGGTCTTATACTCAGTGATGCCGTTGGAGTTGATGGACTCACTTATCTTCCAAGTCTTCCGCTGTTATCGTATTTTAGATGGACCTAAGCCATATTTATCATACTTATTCTCTTTTGAGATATTTGATGTAATAAGTGTGTGATTGCTACTCTGTTATAAATCCTCCATTTGTACTGTGCGTGTCAGCATTACTGATCCAGGGATGACACTGGTGCACAGCAGCACAGACTATTTGAGGTCTGGTCGCTACAAAGGTGGTATCAGAGCACACGCTGACTGTAGGACACGACCACTAAGCTTAAGCCCTAGAACACTTCTCTCTTCTCGTTTCTGACCTCTCTCCACTTTCTACTCTTTTAGGAATGGCGGATGCAAGGAGCAAGTTCATGCAACCAGATGAAGACACGCCTTTTGGAAGACACTTGAAGGAAGTCACTAAGTACTTAAACATAGGAATACCAAGCATCACCAGAACCTACAACGCCACATTACCTGAAGAGGAAAGCTGGAAGATTCAAGTTCAAGTTCCAGGAAGGACGTTTGCACCAGTTACTGAGCCAATAAAATTGGTTTTTGAAGCACCAACCTGGAGTTTAGGGGAGAGCATGGCCGCCCACATCGCTATGGGACGCATTGGAGAAGTCTACCACAGGGAGCTTAAGGATACTATTTATCAGATTTGTGGACGCCGAGACGAGCAATGGGAGATGATCAAAACCAAGAAGGATGGATCAATTGCAGCTTTCATCCAGGAGCAAAACCAACACATTCGTCGCCAGGAGAACCAGATGTGCTCAGACAAGGAAGATCTGAAGAAGGCATTGACGAAAATCAAGGAGCTGGAGGAAGAACTCAAGGCTACACGCGAGGATTATTTGGAGGAAATCGTCGCACTAGTAGGGAAGAATGACGACCTGGAGAAGAAGATTGGAGTATTCATGGGAAATCCAGTGCCAAAAGCAGAAGATGATGAATGCGCTTGCCCGGATAACTACATCATCATCGACGACACCGACTCGGACCCCAGTGAAGATGACTTTGTTGATGAAGCTGGAGCAGATATCATGGAGTCTTCAACTGATCAAAATTTCTAGTAGACCACCATATCAGTAGTAGTTTCCCCCATTTAATAGTATAGTCCAAGCACTTTGTAACGCTAGTTAGATCGATTGTATGTCTTGTTTGAATTGATTGAGTGATATTGATTGTATTTGACTCATGAGCATATGGGTAGTGTTTTCCCTCTAGACCTCATTCTATTCTTAACTCTCATCTTTTCTAACCCATCAGATGCCTCCGAGACGCGACACCAGATTTGTTTTCCCACCCGAGATCACCCAGTTGATTCAGCAACAGAATGCCCTGATGCAAGTGTTGGTACAGAACCAAGGCAACAACAACAACAACAACAACCCACCACCACCACCTGTTGATCACTTAGCCCGTTTCTTGAGGCTAAACCCGCCGGTGTTTTCCAGCAGCACCGAGCCGATTGTTGCAGATGATTGGCTCCGCAAAGTCAGAAGGGAGTTGGCCACTGCAGGATGCACAGATGCGGAAAGAGTGCGTTTTGCCGCACATCAGCTTGATGGACCCGCAGCATCATGGTGGGAGAATTACACAGCCACACACCCTATTGACACTGTCACATGGGACCAATTTCAGCAAGCTTTCCGCACAGCTCATGTTTCAGCAGGAGCTATGGCTATGAAGAAGCGTGAGTTCCGCAACCTACGCCAAGGAGGACGCACCGTAGGCCAGTATGTGGAGGATTTCAGTAAGTTAGCACGTTATGCACCAGATGACGTTGCTACAGATGCAGCCAAGCAGGAGAAGTTTTTGGAAGGACTGAATGATGAACTGAGCATGCAGCTAATGGTAGCAACCTTCAACAACTACCAGGAGTTGGTAGATAGAGCTCTCATGATTGAAGGGAAGCAGCAGCAGATTGAAAACCGTAAGAGGAAGTATGGACAAGGGAAGTACAATTCTGGAGCTCAGCAGAAGCCACGTTTTGCCCCGAAACCGGGAGGACAGTTTCAGCATACCCATGGAGGAGGTAGTACGCACAACCATAATGGCTCCAAGAATGGTAATGGGAATGGAGGAAGCAACGGACAGAACCGTAATAACCCATCTACCCCAGCCAAGAGGGATCTAAGTCACGTTACTTGTTTCAAGTGCCAGACGACTGGACACTATGCAAATGATTGTCCTGAAGTCCAGAATGGTAATGGCAATGGAAGCTCTGGGAAGAAGCCGAACCCTTTCAATAAAGGACATGTGAACCACGTGAGCGTGGAAGAGGTTGAAGCACAGCCTGATGCAGTAATAGGTAAGTTTTTGGTTAAGTCATTTACTGCAATCGTTCTTTTTGATACTGGTGCATCGCATTCATACATATCAAGGGGATTTGTGGATAAGTTTAAGTTGCCCACCAAAGTTCTCAGAACACCTATGTTAGTAACCTCGCCAGGAGCAGAGTATATGGCAAGCCAAGGATGTTTTCAGATGCCATTGGTCATAGGTAGGCATGTTTTCCCCTGAGACCTAATAATTTTGGAGTCTCAAGGTTTGGATGTGATTTTGGGAATGGATTGGCTATCGATGTATGGAGGAAACATCGATTGCGCCAGTAAGTCGATTTTGCTTACCACCCCAGAAGGAAGAAGGATCAAGTATGTATCCCGGCATGTGCCAAAGAGGACTCAAGTGAATTCCTTATCAGGAGTTCTACAGGAGGAGGTACCAGTGGTGAAGGATTACCCGGATGTATTTCCAGAAGAGTTGCCAGGCATGCCACCAGATAGAGACATTGAGTTCTTGATTGAACTTTTGCCAGGCACAGGGCCAATATCTAAGAGACCGTACAGTGATGCCGTTGGAGTTGATGGACTCACTTATCTTCCAAGTCTTCCGCTGTTATCGTATTTAGATGGCCCTAAGCCATATTTATCATACTTATTCTCTTTTGGGATATTCGATGTAATAAGTGTGTGATTGCTACTCTGTTATAAATCCTCCATTTGTACTGTGCGTGTAAGCATTACTGATCCAGGGATGACACTGGTGCACAGCAGCACAGACTATTTACGGTCTGGTCGCTACAAGTGCCCCAAGATTTCTACCGGAGAAACAAAGACAAGAACGTGCATCAACCCCTATGCATAGATTACCCCAATATCACCTCGGGAATCCGCGAGTTGAGTGCCAAAACATATATCAAGTGAATCAATATGATACCCCATTGTCACCACAAGTATTCAATTGCAAGACATATATCAAGTGTTCTCAAATCCATAAAAGTATTGAATCTGATAACAACGAAATCTCAAAGGGAAAACTCAATTCATCACAACAAGATAGAGAGGGGAAAACACCATATGATCTGACTATATTAACAAAGCCCGCAATACATCAAGATCGTTCCATCTCAAGAACACGAGAGAGAGAGAGAGAGAGAGATTAAACACATAGCTACTGGTACAAACCCTCAGCCCCGAGGGTGGACTACTCCCTCCTCATCATGGTGACCGCCGGGATGATGAAGATGGCCACCAGAGATGATTCCCCCCTCCGGCAGGGTGCCGAAACAGGGTCTAGATTGGTTTTCAGTGGCTACAGAGGCCTGCAGCGGCGGAACTTCTGATCTAGGTTAACCCCGAGGGTTTTTGAAATATTTGGGAATTTATAGTGCAAAGAAGGGGTGCGGGAGGCCACCGAGGTGGCATAACCCACCTGGGCGCGCCTGGGCCCCCAGGCGCGCCCTGCTGGGTTGTGCCCCCCTCGGGGAACCCCCAGGTGCTGCTCTAGCCCATTGGTCGTCTTCTCGCCCATAAAAAATCCACAAAAAGTTTCGCGGTGTTTGGACTCCGTTTGATATTGATTTCCCGCGATGTAAAAAACAAGCAAAAAACAGCAACTGGCACTGGGCACTGGGTCAATAGGTTAGTCCCAAAAAATGATATAACATTGCTATAAAATGATTTTAAAACATCCAAGAATGATAATAAAATAGCATGAATACTTCATAAATTATAGATACGTTGGAGACGTATCAGCATCCCCAAGCTTAATTCCTACTCGTCCTCGAGTAGGTAAATGATAAAAGAAATAATTTATGAAGTGTGAATGCTAGCAAAGTGCACAAGTTTGATCAATGACAATTTCAATCACTTTTCCTAGCATCATAACAACAATTCTTTCTCATAAAATTTCTCATGTTAAGGTTCAAACAATGAGCTCTCTTGAAACTCAACAACCTATGTTCTTAGTCACCAAGCAATTGCAATTCAACTTATTCAACGGGGTTTAAGTAAGAGCTCCACATACTCAACCATCATATAATCTTCTATGATTTCTAACACTCACTGCATACACATGAGCAAAACGTTTTAACCGGACACATAGAAAGATAGGGGCTTATTGTTTTGCCTCCCAACATATTCACCTCAAGGGTGATGTCAATAATAATAACTCATGCTACTCATATCCAACTGGATATATGTGCCTAGATCTTTCCTCACGACATGATGCTTGCCAAAGGAGAAAAATAAAAAGGAATAGAGGGAAAAACTTTGAATCTTTGCATAAAAGTAAATACTAAAAAGTAAAAGATAGGCCCTTCGCAGAGGGAAGTAGAGGTTGCCATGCGCTTATTTGTTTGTATGCTCAACCCCTTAGTGCAAAAGAACGACACGTTGTATTGCCCCTTGTGATGGCAACCTTTATTATGCAGTCTGCCGCTTTTATTCTTCACCATCACAAGTTCGTACAACGCTCAATTTTCTCTTACACTAAATGATCTCACACTTTTAGAAGCAATTATTATTGCCTTATTGCATCGATGACAACTTACTTGAAGGTTCTTGCTCAATCCTTAGGTAGGTATGGTGGACTCTTGAAGATAAGATTTGGGTTTAAGAGTTTTTGGATGCACAAGTAGTATCTCTACTTGGTGCGGTATTTTTGGCTAGCAAAGATGGGGGGCAAGCACCACATGTTGAAGGATCTATGACAATATAACTTCTATGTGAATATGAACAAACATAAACCATTACGTTGTCTTCCTTGTCCAACGTCAACAATTTTGGCATATAATATTTTGATGGGGGCTCACAATCACAAAAGATTTCCATGATAGTGTTTTTGCATGTGAAAGTTCTCTTCCTTCTACTAATCATTCATGAATTGCTTGTATGACCAATATTGTGATTGTCAAGCCTCAAAAGATTTCACTTTCTAAACCCAATGTGAAGCTACCACTAGGCATGATATGATTTCAACTTCATGACATTCAATTTATTCAACAATTTACTCATAGGATATAAGTGAAGCACAAGAGTAAATGACAAGCTACTCCAAAAGATATAAATGAAGATCATGAGCATAATATTTCTTTCTCTCAAATTAATTTAAGTGAAGCAAGAGAGAATTTCTTCAAAAATACTGAAGCACACCATGCTCAAAAAGATATAAGTGAAGCACTAGAGCAATTCCATAGAAAAGATCTTCATTGACGGGATGTGAATGCCGCTTACCTAGCCTCCCGGGCAACTATTTGAGGACTCTATTTTATTTAAAACTTTCAGATCGATAGTTGTTGAAGAAGAAAGGTGGGATGCCTACCGGGGCATCCCCAAGCTTAGATGCTTGAGACTTCTTGAAATATTACCTTGGGGTGCCTTGGGAATCCCCAAACTTGAGATTTTGTGTCTCCTTAATTCCTCTCATATCACGCTTTTCCTAAATCTCAAAAGCTTCATCCACACAAAACTCAACAAGGACTCGTGAGATAAGTTAGTATAAACCAATGCAAAAACCTTATCATTCTCTACTTTAGCAAATCACTAAAATTATTATTCAACATTGCATACTAAATGCTTCTGCATATTTAATACTCCTATCCTCAAATAGAATTATTGAACAAGCAAACATATGCAAACAATGCAAACATAACAGCAATCTGCCAAAATAGTACAGTCTGTAAAGAATGCAAGAGTATCAATACTTATCTAACTCCAAAAGTTATGAAAATTTTCCACGCTGTAGAAAATTTATTAGAGCTCATTTTTCAAAAAAAATCAACATTTTATCACATTCTGACTTTTCTAGGGATTTTTTGCAACAGCGGTAAACTTTCTGTTTTCAAACAGGAACATGTAGACTTGCAAAATAAGCATGGCAAAGGCTATACTTGATATTTTTATTGAAAAGAAAGATTCAAGACATTATTATAAATAACAGCAATCAAATCCTAACAAAATAAATTTCGCTCCAAGCAAAACACATATCATGTGACAAATGAAATCATAGCTCCAAGTGAGATTACCGATAATGTTGAAGACGAAAGAGGGGATGCCTTCCGGGGCATCCCCAAGCTTAGTTGCTTGGATATTCCTTGAATATTACCTTGGGGTGCCTTGGGCATCCCCAAGCTTAGGGTCTTGTCACTCCTTATTCTCCTCATATCGACATCTCACCCAAAACTTGAAAACTTCAATCACACAAAACTTAACGGAACTTCGTGAGAGAGGTTAGTATGATAAAGAGCAAACCATTTCACTTTGGTACTGTGAAAGACAAGATTCATAATTGTTTCCACACAATGCCTATTGTAGCATATCATTTACACAAATTATATTGAGCAATATAAGCCATAGAAACTAGAAAACAAGCAAACTACGCATTGAAAAAAGAATCTGTCAAAAACAAAACAGTCTGTAATGATCTGAATAACTACCATACTTCTCCTACTCTAAAAATTATGAAAAAATTAGGACCAAGTGAGCAATTTGTATATTAAACTTATGCAAAAATAATCAACTCAAAAGCACTCTTCTGTTAAAAATGAGAATTATTTTTGTGAGCGCAAAAGTTTCTATTTTTCAGCAAGATCAAATCAACTATCACCCAACATGATCCCAAAGGCTTTACTTGGCACTTTATTGAAACAAAAGCAATAAAACATGATCAATACAGTAGCATAATCTTGTGAACACACAAAAACAGTAAGTAAAAGTGTTGAGTTGTCTCCCAACAAGCGCTTTTCTTTAATGCATTTTAGCTAGGCATGATGATTTCAATGATGCTCGCATAAAAGTAAAGAATTGAAACATCAAAAAGAGCATCATGAAGCATGTGACTAGCACATTTAAGCCTAACCCACTTCCTATGCATAGGGATTTTGTTAGCAAATAATTCATGGGAACAATAATCATCTAGCATAGGAAGGCAAAACAAACATAACTTCAAGATTTTCAACACATAGAGAGGAAACTTGATATTATTGCAATTCCTACAAGCATAAGTTCCTCCCTCATAATAATTTTCAGTGGCATCATGAATGAATTAAACAATATAACCATCACATAGGGAACTCTTTTCATGATGCATAATCATAGAAATTTTGTTACTCTCCACATAAGCAAATTTATTCTCGTGAATAGTGGTGGGAGCAAACTCAACAAAATAACTATCATGTGATTGAAAATTAAAATCATGATGACAAGTTTCATGGTTATCATTATTCTTTATGGCATACATGGCATCACCATAATCATCATAGATAGAAACTTTGTTGTCATAATCAATTGAAACCTCTTCCAAAATAGTGGATTCGTCACTAAATAAAGTCATGACCTCTCCAAATCCACTTTCATCATTGTGATAAGATTCAACACCCTCCAAAATAGTGGGATCATTACCTAGAGTTGACACTCTTCCAAACCCACTTTCATCAATATAATCATCATAAATAGGAGGCATGCAATCATTATAAAAAATTTGCACATCAAATCTTGGGGGACTAAAAATATCATCTTCATCAAATATAGCATCCCCAAGCTTATGGCTTTGCATATCACTGGCATCATGGATACTCAAATAATTCATACTAGAAACATTCTAATCATGCTCATCACTTATGCCAAACATTTTATAGCATTCTTATTCTAACAATTGAGCACAATTTTCCTTTTCATCATTTTCAACAAAGATATTATAAAGATGATCAATAATATGATGCAACCTCAATTCCATTTTTTATGTAGTTTTCTTTTATAAACCAAACTAGTGATAAAACAAGAAACTAAAAGATTCAATTGCAAGATCTAAAGATATACCTTCATGCACTCACTCCCCCCCCCCCCCCCGGCAATGGCGCCAGAAAAGAGCTTCGTTGACGGGATGTGAGTGCCGTTTACCTAACCTCCCCGGCAACGGCGCCAGAAAAGAGCTTGATGTCTACTATGCAACTTTATTGTTGTAGACACGTGTTGGGCCTCCAAGCGTAGAGTTTTGTAGGACAGTAGCAATTTTCCCTCAAGTGGATGACCTAAGGTTTATCCATCCGTGGGAGGTGTAGGATGAAGATGGTCTCTCTCAAACAACCCTGCAACCAAATAATAAAAAGTCTCTTGTGTCCCCAACACACCAAATACAATGGTAGTTTGTATTGGTGCACTAGTTCAGCGAAGAGATGGTGATAAAAGTGTAATATTGATGGTAGAAATATATTTTTATAATCTGAATAAATAAAAACAACAAGGTAGCAAATAGTAAATGGGCACAAAAACGGTATTGCAATGCTTGAAAATGAGGCCTAGGGTCCGTACTTTCGCTAGTGCAAACTCTCAACAATGCTAATATAATTGGATCATATAACCACCCCCCTCCCCCAAAGTGCAATGAAGAATCACTCCAAAGTTCCTATCTAGCGGAGAACATAAGAATAAATTGTTTGTAGGGTACGGAACCACCTCAAAGCTATTCTTTCCGTTCGATCTATTCAAGAGTTCGTACTAAAATAACACAAAGCTATTCTTTCCGTTCGATCTATCCTAGAGTTCGTACTAAAATAACATCAAAGAAAATTCATATTCATAATACTCAATCCAACAGAAAGAACTTCAAAGAGTGCCCTAGGATTTCTACCAGAGAAACAAAGACAAGAACGTGCATCAACCCCTATGCGTAGATTACCCCAATGTCACCTCGGGAATCCGCGAGTTGAGTGCCAAAACATATATCAAGTGAATCAATACGATACCCCATTGTCACCATGAGTATTCAATTGCAAGACATATATCAAGTGTTCTCAAATCCATAAAATTAATCTCAAAGGGAAAACTCAATTCATCACAACAAGATAGAGAGGGAAAAACACCATATGATCCGACTATATTAACAAAGCCCGCGATACATCAAGATCATGCCATCTCAAGAACACGAGAGACAGAGAGAGAGAGATTAAACACATAGCTACTGGTACAAACCCTCAGCCCCGAGGATGGACTACTTCCTCCTCATCGTGGTGGCCGCCGGGATGATGAAGATGGCTACCGGAGATGATTCCCCCCTCCGGCAGGGTGCCGGAACGGGGTCTAGATTGGTTTTCAGTGGCTACAGAGGCCTGTAGCGGCAGAACTTCTGATCTAGGTTAACCTCGAGGGTTTTTGGAATATTTGCGAATTTATAGTGCCAAGAAGGGGTGCGGGAGGCCACCAAGGTGGGCACAACCCACCTGGGCGCACCTGGGCCCCCAGGCGTGCCCTGGTGGGTTGTGCCCCCCTTGGGGCACCCCAGGTGCTGCTCTGGCCCATTGGTGGTCTTCTGGTCCATAAAAAATCCACAAAAAGTTTCGCGGTATTTGGACTCCGTTTGATATTGGTTTCCTGCAATGTAAAAAACAAGCAAAAAACAGCAACTGGCACTGGGCACTAGGTCAATAGGTTAGTCCCAAAAGATGATTCAAAGTTGCTATTAAATGATTGTCAAACATCCAAGAATGATAATAAAATAGCATGAATACCTCATAAATTATAGATACATTGGAGACTTATCAATATGCTTCATCTTTTTAATGTCTTTCATGAAAATAAGGATTCCGATAATTGTGCCAAAGTGTTAGAAGAAGAATGCATTAAAATGTTTGGCACTAAATCTTTGAATGATGAGTATGATTGCAATGTTGTTAGTGTGAATTCTTTGAATATCCATGATGCTAATGATATGCAAAGCCATAAGCTTGGGGATGCTATGTTTGATGAAGATGATATTTTTAGTCCCCCAAGTTTTGATGTGCAAATTTATTATTATGAAAGCATGCCTCCTATCTATGATGACTATTGTGATGACATGTATGCTATAAAGAATAATGATAACCATGAAACTTGTCATCTTGATTTTAATTTTCAATCCCATGATAGTTATTTTGTTGAGTTTGCTCCCACTATTATGAGGAGAAGAATTTTGCTTATGTGAAGAGCAGTAAAATTTCTATGCTTGTAGATCATGAACAGATTGATTTATGTGATGGTTATATTGTTGAATTCATTCATGATGCTACTGAAAATTATTATGAGGGAGGAATATATGCTTCTAGGAGTTGCAATAATATCAAGTTTCCTCTCTATGTGTTGAAAATCTTGAAGTTATGCTTGTTTTTACTTTCCTATGCAAGTTGATTCTTGTTCCAATAAATTGCTTGCTCACAAAATCCCTATGCATAGGAAGTGGGTTAGACTTAAGTGTGCTAGTAATATGCTTCATGATGCTCTCTTTGTGTTTCAATTCTTATCTTTTATATGAGCATCATTGAAATCATCATGCCTAGCTTAAAAGCCATTAAATAAAAGCGCTTGTTGGGAGGCAACCCAATACTTACCCCTACTGTTTTTGAGTGTTAACATGATTTGACTACTGTATTAATCATGTTTTATAGCTTTTGTTTCAATAAAGTGCCAAGTAAAGCCTTTGGGATAGTGTGGATGATAGTTGATTTGATTCTGTGAGAAAACAGAAACTTTTGCACCCAGTAACAGAATTGATCTGGTCTGCTGGAACGCAATAAATACTTGAATTTTTTACATTTTATTGATATACAAATTGTCCATGTTTTCCTAATTTTTCAGAATTTTAGGAGTAGCAGAAGTATGGTTGTTGTTCAGATCATTACAGACCGTTCTGTTTTTGACAGATTCTATTTTCAATGCATAGTTTGCTTGTTTTAGTGTTTCCATAGCTTATATTAGCTGATATAAATTGTGGAAATTATAGAGTACAGTAGGCATTATGTGGAAATAATTATGAATCTTGTCTTTGATAGTACCAAAGTGAATGATTTGTTTTACTATACTAACCCATCTCACGAAGTTCTGTTAAGTTTTGTGTGATTGAAGTTTTCTAGTTTTGGGTGAGATATCGATATGAGGAGAATAAGGAGTGGCAAGACCCTAAGCTTGGGGGTGCACAAGGCACCCCAAGGTAATATTCTAGGAAGATCCAAGCAACTGAGCTTGGGGATGCCCTGGATGGCATCCCCTCTTTCGTCTCCAACATTATCGGTAACCTCACTTGGAGCTATATTTTTATTCGTCACATGATATGAGTTTTGCTTAGAGCATCATTTTCTTTTGTTAGTATTTGCTTTCTATTATTTAGAGTAATGTTTTGTATATTTTAGTTCAATAAAAAGGTCAAGTGTAGCCTTTACCATGCTTATTTTACAAGTCTATATGTTGCTGTTTTGAAAACAGAAAGTTTTCTATCATTGTTTGAACTAGATAATACCCTGCGCGTTGCCACGGTAATTTTTGAATACATGAGTAGATTCATCCCAACAATTATGTTTTCAAGTGCAACACATACTATATTGTATTTTATCTTAAAAAAAGATAATATCATGCACTTTCCCAAAGGTGACATAATCGTAGCTACTGCTGAGGGGCACGAATTTTACGTTAGAGATAACAATAATTCAGCATGTACAATATGATTTCTCATATGGATTTGCATGAATTGTACATGTGCACCGATCATTAATTAAGGTAAATTGTGCCAAAAAAGTGCATCACTGTACATGAAATTTCGTATTTGTTAGGGATGGCAAAAGAATGGCGCTCTTCAGAGCATTACATAACTGATAAAAAAGAATGGACATAATATGCAAAATGTAAAACATAGGTAGCAAACTTTCTGTTCAGTTTCTGTAAGGAAGGGAAGTTGCTACTTGCATGGTTTAAAAAAGACAGTAAATAATATTGTTTGCAAATAGACTAATTTTTTTTATTTTGGGGGCATTCAAAGACATATTTATACAACGAACGAAGGGACAAATAGTCTGTTACAACTCAAAAATAATAATGGTTACCAATTCAGCAAGTAATCAGTTGAACTTACCTTATCTGTTACATACCTCCAAATTTCTGCAATAAAACACCAAGAAAATGACCCCCTGATATATACAGGGTCTGGATTTCAGACAGAGATAGACAAAAGGTCAGCCCAATAATAAATCAAATGAATGGCGGGACAACAATGAAAAGGTAAGTACGCATGCCTTCTTTTTGAGCTGCACGCATGTCATCTAGATGGACAAAGGGAGAAACAATTCGCAAGAGCACTCTTCACTTCAGGATAGAATTTACTTGCATGCAGGCACGTAGGTCTAAAGGCTCACAAAGATAGTATGCAAATGCTACCGTCAAAGGATACTGGAGTAGGAGGCGATGGGAGAACCTGCTTGTCGCTCGGCTCCGATCTCAAATGCTCCCAGCTTTGAATTCGCTCAACTTGCATGCGATCCGATCTCAGCCACGCACAGCTCGCCTCTTGCTCATCCGGATCACCGCCTTCTTCTCCTCCCACCGTCTCCACAGAAGCGGCAGCTCTCCGGCCTCAACATCGCTTGGCAGCATGGGCAACGGTAGCGCGGTGCCGATGTTCCTGTTGCAGCTCAGCCCCACACTGCGGCCCCGTGCTCTTCTTTGGCGACACTACGCTACTGCTCCTAGTGCATCTCTCAAGGGTACCAAACAAAGCAGAAGCGAAAGTCGACTCGTCACTACAAACTGTGAATGTGCAAAGGGGAAAAGACAACAACGCTGAGATACACGACTTTTGGATTGCAGAGGCAACCTTGTCTGTACGCTCCAATTTAATATATGGAAGATTACTAGGAGGGGAAGAGTGTTTTCTCATGTAGGACCTACTAGATTAAAATCAGTAGTGGGTTGTGTCTGGTAAAATCCATAACTAAAGGCTAAGTGGGGAGAGGAATAGTTGATGGATGTGTGGTCAACTGCTGCGCGGGATCCATTGGGAAGAACAGGGGCTCAACCGGTGGTTTATACAGCTGGATGCGGGATGAGCGGCTGCGGATGAGGGAAAAGACTGATTGGCTACTTTTGGAAATTGAATAGTGGCGTGGCACATCGCTGATGTGGACAGTGTGCATGCTGAGAGAACAGGGAAAAGTGGGGAGCAACTTCTTAAGAATGATAAATTCTTCTGGGAAGTCAGAATGTATAAAATCTTGAAATTTTTACACAATGAGTAACAACAAATTTTCTACATTGTGGTAATTTTTCAGAATTTTTGGTGTTAGAGAAGTATGATTACTGCATTCTTTACAGACTGTTCTGTTTAGGTAGATTGTTGTTATGTTTGCTTGTTTAATGATTCTATTTGAGGATAGGACTCTTAAATATGCAGAGGCATTTAGTATGCAATGTTAAATTATAATTCTAGTGTTTTTCTACGGCAGAGAATAATAAGGTTATGCATGGATTTATACTAACTTATCTCACGAGTTCTTGTTGAGTTTTGTGTGGATGAAGTTTTTAAGATTTAGGGAAACCGTGATATAAAAGGAATTAAGGAGACACAAAAGCTCAATCTTGGGGATGCCCAAGGCATCCCTAATTAATATTTCAAGAAGTCTCAAGCAGCTAAGCTTGGGGATGCCCCGGTTGGCATCCCACCTTTCTTCTCCAACAATGATCGGTCAGTTTGGTTGAACCTAGGTTTTTTGCTTCTTCACATGATATGGCTATCCTTGCAATGTCATTTTATTTTGTTTTTATTGTTGTTTGAATAATATCGCGAGATCTGAAATTTTTAAATGTTAGAAAGTCTTCACATAGTTACATAGTTATTCGGCTACTCATTGATCTTCACTTATATCTTTTGGAGTAGTTTGTCATTTGCTCTAGTGCTTCACTTATATCTTTTTAGAGCACGACTGTGGTTTTATTTTGAAGAAATTGATGAACTCTCATGCTTCACCTATATTATTTTGGGAGTCTTAAACGGCATGGTATTTTCTTAGGTTATGAATTTAGTCCTAATATGATGGGCATCCAAGAGGGATATAATAAAAGCTTTCATATAAAGTGCATTGAATACTATGAGAAGTTTAATTCCTTATGATTGTTTTGAGATATGAAGATGGTGATATTAGATTCATGCTAGTGAGTAGTTGTGAATTTGAGAAATACTTGTGTTGAGATTTGTGAGTCCCGTAGCATGCACGTATGGTGAACCGTTATGTAATGAAGTTGGAGCATGAGATACTTTTTTTATTGTCTTCCTTATGAGTGGCGATCGGGGACGAGCGATGGTCTTTTCCTACCAATCTATCCCGCTAGGAGCATGCACGTAGTACTTTGTTTCGATGACTAATAGATTTTTGCAATAAGTATGTGAGTTCTTTATGACTAATGTTGAGTCCATGGATTATACGCACTCTCACCCTTCCACCATTGCTAGCCTCTCTAGTACCGCGCAACTTTCGCTGGTACCATAAACTCACCATATACCTTCCTCAAAACAGCCACCATACCTACCTATTATGGCATTTCCATAGCCATTCCGAGATATATTGCCACGCAACTTTTCACCGTTCCGTTTATTATGACACACATCATCATTGTCATATTGCTTTGCATGATCATGTAGTTGACATCGTATTTGCGGCAAAGCCACCATTCATCATTTTTTATACATGTCGTTCTGGCACCCTACCGGAGGGGGGAATCATCTCCGGTGGCCATCTTCATCATCCCGGCGGCCATCACGATGAGGAGGAAGTAGTCCACCCTCGGGGCTGAGGGTTTGTACCAGTAGCTATGTGTTTAATCTCTCTCTCTCGTGTTCTTGAGATGGCATGATCTTGATGTATCGCGGGCTTTGTTAATAGAGTCGGATCATATGGTGTTTCCCCTCTCTATCTTGTTGTGATGAATTGAGTTTTCCCTTTGAGATTATTATGGATTTGAGAACACTTGATATATGTCTTGCAATTGAATACTCGTGGTGACAATGGGGTATTCTATTGATTCACTAGATGTATGTTTTGGCACTCAACTCGCAGATTCCCGATGTGACATTGGGGTAGTCTATGCATATGGGTTGATGCACGTTTTCATCCTTGTTTCTCCGGTAGAAATCTTGGGGCACTCTTTGAGGTTCTTTATGTTGGATTCAATATTATAAATCTGAAGTTGTTTGATGCATATCCTATAATTGACCCAGGGATACTTGTGGTGACATTGGAGTATCTAGGTGACATTAGGGTTGATTGATGTGTGTCATATGGTGTTATTTTACTACGAACTCTAGGGTTGTTTGTGAAACTTATAGGAATAGCTCAATGGATTGATCGGAAAGAATAACTTTGAGGTGGTTTCGTATCCTACAAGAAATTTCATCTTACGTTCTCCGCGATAGGAACTTTGGAGTGACTTTTGTCGCACGTTGAGGGATTTCCATATGATCTAATTATGTTATCATTGTTGAGAGAACTTGCACTAGTGAAAGTATGAATCCTAGGCCTTGTTTCCAAGCATTGCAATACCGTTTTCTCTCACTTTTGTTACTTGCTACCTTGCTGTTTTTATATTTTCAGATTACAAAAACCTATATCTACCATCCATTGCACTTGTATCATCATCTCTTCGCCAAACTAGTGCACCTATACAATTTACCATTGTATTGGGTGTGTTGGGGACACAAGATAGTCTTTGTTATTTGGTTGCAGGGTTGTTTGAGAGAGACCATCTTCATCCTACGCCTCCCACGGATTGATAAACCTTAGGTCATCCACTTGAGGGAAATTTGCTACTGTCCTACAAAACTCTGCATTTGAAGGCCCAACAACTTCTACCAGGATAAAGTTGTGTAGTAGACATCAGGGTCCCTCCCAAGCCGCGCCCCCCTTTTCCTTACTTGGAGTGCGGGGAAAGGCACGGGAGGGTGGCGCCCTCCCCCTTTCCTTTCTCCCATGAGAGGGAAAGGAAGGAGGGGCTAGCCCTCCCCCTTTTCCTTCACTAGGGCTGGCCCAACAAGGGAGGGGGCACACCAGCCCCTTTGTGGGCTGGTCTATCCCCTCCTTTGGCCCATAAGGCCCATAACTTGCCGGGGGGTGCCCGGAACCCCTTCCGGTGACCCGATTCCTTCCCGGTACATCCCGAAACACTTTCGGTGTCCAAATACCATCGTCCTATATATCAATCATTACCTCTCGACCATTTGTGACTCCTTGTAATGTCCGTGATCTCATCCGGGACTCCGAACAGCATTCAGTCACCAAAACATATAACTCATATAACACTATATCGTCAATGAATGTTAAGCGTGCGGACCCTACGGGTTCGAGAACTATGTAGACATGACCGAGACACTTCTTCAGTCAATAACCAATAGCAGAACCTGGATGCCCATATTGGCTCCTACATATTCTACGAAGATCTTTATCGGTCGAACCGTTATGACAACATACATAATTCCCTTTGTCCATCGGTATGTTACTTGCCCGAGATTCGATCGTCGATATCTTCATACCTATTTCAATATCGATACTGGCAAGTCTCTTTACTCGTTCTGTAATACATCACCTTATGACTAACTCCTTATTCATTTTCTTGCAAGCTTATGATGTGTATTACTGAGAGGGCCCAGAGATACCTCTCCGATACTTAGAGTGACAAATCCTAATCTCGATCTACGCCAACTCAACAAACACCTTTGTAGATACCTGTAGAGCATCTTTATGATCACCCAGTTACGTTGTGACATTTGATAGCACACAAGGCATTCCTCCAGTATCCGGGAGTTGCATAATCTCATAGTCGAAGGAATAAGTATTTGACATGAAGAAAGCAATAACAATAAACTGAACGATGAATATGCTAAGCTAACAGATGGGTCTTGTCCATCACATGATTCTCCTAATGATGTGATCGCGTTATCAAATGACAACACATGTCTATGGTTAGGAAACCTTAACCATCTTTAATCAATGAGCTAGTCTGGCTTACTAGGGACACGGTATTTGTTTATGTATTCACGCATGTATTTAAGTTTCTGATCAATACAATTCTAGCATGAATAATAAACCTTTATCCTGATTTAGGAAATATAATAATAACCATTTTATTATTGCCTCTAGGGCATATTTCCATCAGTCTCCCACTTGCACTAGAGTCAATAATCTAGTTCACACCACCATGTGATTTAACACCCATAGTTCACATCGCCATGTGACCAACACCCAAAGAGTTTACTAGAGTCAATAATCTACTTCACATCGCCATGTGATTAACACCCAAAGAGTACTAAGGTGTGATCATGTTTTTCTTGTGAGAGAGGTTTAGTTAACGGGTCTGTCACATTCAGATTCGTATGTATTTTGCAAATTTCTATGTCTACAATGCTCTGCATGGAGCTACTCTACCTAATTTCTCCCTGATACGTCTCCAACGTATCTACTTTTCCAAACACTTTTGCCCTTGTTTTGGACTTTAACTTGCATGATTTGAGTGGAACTAACCCGGACTGACGTTGTTTTCAACACAATTGCCATGGTGTTATTTTTGTGCAGAAATAAAAGTTCTCGGAATGACCTGAAAATCCAAGGAGACATGTTTTGGAATTAATAAAAAATATGGCGAAAGAATCAGCATCAGGGGGCCCACACCCTATCCACGAGGGTGCAGGGCGCGCCCCCTGCCTCGTGGGCCCCCTGGGACTCCACCGACCTCAACCCCGACTCCATATATTCACTTTCAGGGAGAGAAAAAATCAAAGAGAAGGATTGATCGCGTTTTACGATACGGAGCCACCGCCAAGCCCTAATCTTCCTCGGGAGGGCTGATCTGGAGTCTGTTCGGGGCTCCGGAGAGGGGAATCCGTTGCCATCATCATCATCAACCATCCTCCATGACCAATTTCATGATGCTCACCGCCGTGCGTGAGTAATCCCATTGTAGGCTTGCTGGACGGTGATGGGTTGGATGAGATTTACCATGTAATCGAGTTAGTTTTGTTAGGGTTTGATCCCTAGTATCCATTATGTTCTAAGATTGATGTTGCTATGACTTTGCTATGCTTAATGCTTGTCACTAGGGCCTGAGTGCCATGATTTCAGATTTGAACCTATTATGTTTTCATGAATATATGTGAGTTCTTGATCCTATCTTGCAAGTCAATAGTCACCTACTATGTGTTATGATCCGGCAACCCCGAAGTGAGAATAATCGGGACCACTCCCGGTGATGATCGTAGTTTGAGGAGTTCATGTATTCACTAAGTGTTAATGCTTTGGTCCGGTACTCTATTAAAAGGAGGCCTTAATATCCCTTAGTTTCCAATAGGACCCTGCTGCAACGGGAGGGTAGGACAAAAGATGTCATGCAAGTTCTTTTCCATAAGCACGTATGACTATATTTGGAATACATGCCTACATTACATTGATGAACTGGAGATAGCTCTGTGTCACGCTATGTTATAACTGAGGAATCGCATCCGACATAGTTATCCATCATTGATCCATTGCCTACGAGCTTTTCACATATTGATCTTTGCTTAGTTACTTTACTGTTGTCACTGTTACGATTACTACAAAAACTGCTACTGTTACTTTTGCCACCATTACCGTTACTTCCATACTACTTTGCTACTAAATACTTTGCTGCAGATATTAAGTCTTTCAGGTGTGGTTGAATTGACAACTCAACTGCTAATACTTGAGAATATTCTTTGGCTCCCCTTGTGTCGAATCAATAAATTTGGGTTGAATACTCTACCCTCGAGAACTGTTGCGATCCCCTATACTTGTGGGTTATCAAGACTATTTTCTGGCGCCGTTGCCCGGGAGCATAGCTTTATTCTTTGAGTCACTTGGGATTTATATCTGTAGATCACTATGAGGAACTTGAAAGATGAAACAACCAAGATTTTTCCCTGAACTACGAGGGGAAGTAAGGAATTGCCATCTAGCTTTGCACTTGATTCTCCTTCTGTTTTGAGTAAACTTGCGACACCTACTCCTACTATTAATTCTGATATGTCGCATGTTATTGATGATGTCACTTCTGCTATGCATGATGCTTATGATGAAACTACTTCTATGCTTGATAATACTGTGCCATTAGGTGAATTTCTTGATGAACAAGTTGCTAGGGTTAGAGAGAATGAAATTATTGAAATAGATAATATTGATGAAAGTGATGATGAACATTCTCCCCTAGATATGAATTGCCTGATGTGCCTCAGGGTTATGTTATGGATGAAGAAACTGCTAGAGACCTTTTTGCTTGCAAAGATAGGTATGATCTTAAGAAACTTTTAGCTAAGCTGAAAGAAAAGTCTTTGAATGCTAGAATGAAATATGACCCTGCTTTTGCTACTTCACCTATCTGTATTTCTGATAAGGATTATGATTTCTCTGTCGATCCTGAGTTAATTACTTTGGTTGAATCTGATCCTTTTTATGGCTATGAATCTGAAACCGTTGTGGCACATCTTACTAAATTAAATGATATAGCCACCCTATTCACTCATGAGGAAAAAATTCGTTACTACTATATCCTTAAGTTATTTCCGTTCTCATTAAAGGGGGATGCTAAAACATGGTTTAATTCTCTTGCTCCTGGTTGTGTGCGTAGTCCCCAGGATATGATTTATTACTTCTCTGCTAAATATTTCCCCGCTCATAAGAAACAAACTGCCTTAAGGGAAATATATAATTTTGTGCAAATTGAAGAAGAGAGTCTCCCACAAGCTTGGGAGAGGCTTCTCCGATTACTTAATGCTTTGCCTGATCATCCTCTTAAGAAAAATGAAATACTTGATATCTTTTATAATGGACTAACTGATGCTTCCAGAGACCACCTGGATAGTTGTGCTGGTTGTGTTTTCAGGGAAAGAACTATTGAGCAAGCTGAATTGCAATTGAATAATATATTTAGTAATGATAATGATTGGACACTTCCTGAACCAACTCCTAAGCCAACTCCGAAGAAAAGGGGTATTCTATTTCTCAGTACTGAAGATATGCAAGAGGCAAAGAAATCTATGAAAGAAAAGGGTATTAAAGCTGAAGATGTTAAGAATTTACCACCTATTGAAGAAATACATGGTCTTAATAACCCGACACAGGTAGTAGAGGTAAATTCTCTCTATAGATTTGTTGAAGGTGATATTCCTCGTAATAAGTCTGCTAGCCAATGCCTGGATGAGTTTGATAATTTTATTGTTAAACAAGAAAAATTCAATGCTTATGTTGGTAGACAATTGAAACGTAATGCGTATATGATTGAACACTTGAGCGATTATATGTCTAGAGTTAAAGGTGACCTTAAACTTATTAGTAAACATGCTTCTATGGTTACCACTCAGGTAGAACAAGTGCTTAAAGCGCAAGATGATTTGCTCAATGAATTAAATAATAAGAAAAATAATAATGTTGTTAGAGTTATGACTAGAGGGGGTAAAATGACGCAGGAACCTTTGTATCTTGAGGGCCACCCTAAGAGAGTTCAGCAAGATTCTCAGAGAACTAATGTTGATGCACCTAGTCCTTCTAAGAAGAAGAAAAAGAAAAATGATAGGACTTTGCATGCTTCTAGTGAACTTGTTATTGACACACCTGAGAATCCCAATGATATTTCTATTTCTGATGCTGAAACACAATCTGGTAATGAACATGAACCTAGTGATAATGTTAACGATGATGTTCATGTTCATGCTCAACCTAGCAATAATAATGTAGAGATTGAACCTGATGTTGATCTTGATAACCCACAATCAAAGAATCAACGTTATGATAAGAGAGACTTTGTTGCTAGGAAGCACGGTAAAGAAAGAGAACCATGGGTTCAGAAACCCATGCTTTTTCCTCCTAAACCATCCAAGAAAAAGGATGATGAGGATTTTGAGCGCTTTGCTGAAATGATTAGACCTATCTTTTTGCGTATGCGTTTGGCTGATATGCTTAAAATGAATCCTTATGCTAAGTACATGAAAGATATTGTTACAATAAAAGAAAGATACCAGAAGCTGAAATTTCCACCATGCTTGCTAATTATACTTTTAAAGGTGGAATAACAAAGAAACTAGGAGATCCAGGAGTACCAACTATACCATGCTCCATTAAAGGAAACTATGTTAAAACTGCTTTATGTGATCTTGGAGCCGGTGTTAGTGTTATGCCTCTCTCTTTATATCGCAAACTTGATTTGAATAAGTTGACACCTACTGAAATATCTTTGCAAATGGCCGATAAATCAACTGCTATACCTGTCGGTATTTGTGAGGGTGTGCCTGTTGTGGTTGCAAAGGTTACTATTTAACAGACTTTGTTATTCTTGATATTCCCGAGGACGATAGTATGTCGATTATCCTTGGTAGACCCTTTTTGAATACTGCAGGGGCTGTTATAGATTGCAACAAAGGCAATGTCACTTTTCATGTTAATGGTAATGAGCATACGGTACACTTTCCGAGGAAACAACCTCAAGTCCATAGTATCAATTCTATTGGAAAATTTTCAATCATTACTATTGGAGGTTTTGAATTCCCTCTTCCTACTGTCAAGAAGAAATATGATATTCTTATTGTTGGGTACATGCATATCCCCGTTGAGGTAACCTAGTGTTATTCGAAAATTCTCCGGTTTCGTGTTATTCAGAAAGAGTTTGTTAACAAGACTTGATCAACCTTGTTAGTGGATTCCTTTTGATGAGCACAAGATGGATGAAGTTAGAAAGCACAATTCTCTATACGCTCTTTTTACTTTCTATTATTTAGATTAAATAAAGCAAAAATAGTATTTTCTGTCTATTTTCTGAATTATCCTTGCAATAAAAATACCCCGAAAATAAAAGTTCTCCAAACGTCCTGAAAATGAAATATGATTTTTTGTAGAATATTTAAGAATTTCTGGCACTGAGAACACACCAGGGGGGCACCATTAGGCCACGAGGGTGCAGGGCGCGTCCACTCCCTGGGGCGCGCCCCTGCCTCGTGAGCCCATGTGGACCCCCTCCACTTATTCCAGCACCCACTCACTTCGTCTTCCTCCAGAAAAAATCCTCCCATAGCTCAAACCCGTGTTCTAGCTCATCTTGTTGCCATTTTCGATCTCTTTGCTCAAAGCTCCATTCACAAAACTGTTTCGGGGGATTGTTCTTCGGTATGTGGCTCCTCCAATGGTCCAATTAGTTTTCGTTCTAGTGCTTTATTTATTGCAAATTTTTGCTGCTAAGATGACCCTGTTCTTGAGCTTGCATGTCAAATTTATATGGTCCAAAGTAGTTCTAATGCATGATATAGCCTCTAGGCACTTGTGGGAGTAGTTGCTATCAATCTTGTTGAGTTTGGTTCACTTTTATTTTGCGTCACTAAAAATTTTAGAAATTTTTCAGAGAAAGAAAAAATGCATAGGAAAATGTACCAAGGTGGTTCCTCAAGGAAGCAAGGACCAAGGCTCGCGATACGTGAGTCGGGCGATGAACCACCGAGGGAAGCTCAAGTAAGGCCTTGTGAATGGCCGCTAGAAGAGTTTATGGTCCAGGCAGACATCAAGGGTGAATTTGATGCGTATGTTCATAATGCTGATCTTGAGGACTTCGTGTCAGATAAGTGCCTACAGTACCACTACCTAACTGATTCCTTTGTGAGGAGGTTTAAATTTACATCCTCGTGCAATTCTCACACTGTTTTATTTGATCTTTATGATAAATCATATACCATGGACCTAGAAGATTTTAATACAGCTTGTAAACTCCCGTAGTGGGGCAATGTTAGTGAACCTCGCAAATCTGAATATAAAGACTTTCTTGCTAGCATCACTGTGGGGGAATCTAGAGAAATCACACAAGCTACCATAGGGAGCATTCATTTCCCTTCCATACATTATTTTGCTCTCTTTATAGGAAGATGCATTAATGGTAAAGATGAGGCTTGCCACATGTGCGTTCCAGATCTTAGTGTCCTCAAGAGTGCGGTATTAGGTGATAAACAATATAACTTGGGGGCCATTGTTGCACGAAGGTTGCATCTTAACGGTACAAGTGGAGATTTGTTTGGTGGAATTTATGCAACTCGTGTAGCTAATTATCTTAATGTACCCATACATGAAAATGATATGGAGTTGCCTCCTGCTTATCTAGATTATAATGCTATGGTTCGCCATCAGTTTAGGAATGAACAGTTCCTCCAGTACCGACTAATCTTTGACAGACAACGCACTGTCCATGTTGCCCTCCCTGCTCCTACTTTCTTTAACTTTCAGGCAAAAAGGAGATATGTTATAACCAGGGAGGAGGCGAACGAGTATGAGAGGAGGACGGAAGCAGCTCGCCTCCAAGCTGCAGCTCTTGAGGCAGTAGCTGCTGCATCTCAGTACAACCCCAGCTATGACTTTGGATACCCGCCAGGCCAGCAGTGGCCATAGACCAACTTAGGCCAAAAGCCTAAGCTTGGGGGAGTACGTATTTCTCACCGGCATTACATTCATGTTCACACACTCATTCTAGTTGTCGGTGCTCATACTTTTTCATTGTACTATCCATGCTAGTTTATTTTCTTTTTGAAAGCACAAGTGCTCCCTGGGTGATTTTGCTAATTAATGTCAACAAATCTCTTGTTGGACTAATGCTTCTATCTAGTATGTTTCAGATGAGTTCAACAATGGAGTGGCATGGACTAGAGGATGTGGAACCCCTTCAATATGCTGAAGACAAAGGATTGGCTCAAGCTCAAAGCTCAAGACTCTACATTTCTATTGTAGTGGTCCAAGATCACATTGAGTCCATAGGAAAGCCAATACTATTAAGAGGGGATGAGGTGTTGCTTAATGGTTTGCTTGCTCAAAGTGCTTAGTGATATGCTCCAAAGCCCTCAACCACTTTCTCATATCCATATTTGTCCCAAACCTAAAACTCAAACTCGAACCCACTGATTCTTTCTATCCGGAGCCACCGAGTTCAGTTGACATAGCCATTGCCAGAAACCCTAATCAAATCGGTCTCACCGATAGGGATCTCGGTCTCACCGAGATAGGATTGCAAACTCTCTGTTGCCTATTGCAATAATTTCGGTCTCACCGAAATTGGCAATCGGTCGCACCGAGATTGCAATGCAAACTCTCTATCACCCCTTCGTAACATTTTGGTCTAACCGAGATGAGCGAATCGGTCCCACCGAGTTTGCCTGACCAACTCTCTGTTTGACTATTACCAAAATCGGTCCCACCGAGTTTGTGTAATCGGTCACACCGAGATTACGTTATGCCCTAACCCTAATGATATCGGTCCCACCGAGTTGACATGTCGGTCCCACCGAACCACCTAACGGTCACATTATGAACCAAATCGGTCTGACCGAGTTCTCTGAATCGGTCCCACCGAGTTTGGTGATTTGTGTGTAACGGTTAGATTTTGTGTGGAGGCTATATATACCCCTCCACCCACTCTTCATTCGTGGAGAGAGCCATCAGAACATGCCTACACTTTCAATACATATTTTCTGAGAGAGAACCACCTACACTTGTGTTGAGGTCAAGATATTCCATTCCAACCACATAAATCTTGATCTCTAGCCTTCCCCAAGTTGCTTTCCACTCAAATTTCTTTCCACCAAATCCAATCCTATGAGAGAGAGTTGAGTGTTGGGGAGACTATCATTTGAAGCACAAGAGCAAGGAGTTCATCATCAACACACCATTTGTTACTTCTTGGAGAGTGGTGTCTCCTAGATTGGCTAGGTGTCACTTGGGAGCCTCCGACAAGATTGTGGAGTTGAACCAAGGAGTTTGTAAGGTCAAGGAGATCACCTACTTCATGAAGATCTACCCTAGTGAGGCAAGTCCTTCGTGGGCGACGGCCATGGTGGGATAGACAAGGTTGCTTCTTCGTGGACCCTTCGTGGGTGGAGCCCTCCGTGGACTCGCGCAACCGTTACCCTTCGTGGGTTGAAGTCTCCATCATCGTGGATGTACGATAGCACCACCTATCGGAACCACGGATAAAAAAATCTCCGTGTCTCCCAATTGCGTTTGCACACTCCAATCCCTTCTCTTTACATTCTTGCAACTTGCATGCCTTACTTTCCGCTGCTCATATACTCTTGTATCCTTGCATGCTTGCTAGATATGTATTGTGAATGTTTAAACTTGTGCTAAAACTCCACATCAACTTAAGAGAAATTAAAAACTGCAACTTTTCTTGATTAGAGACTATTCACCCCCCCCCCCTCTAGACACCTCTTCTCGATCCTTTCAATTGGTATCAGAGCATTGGTCTCCATTGCCTTGGTTTAAACACCTTTGGAGGAAGATGGATGTGTCTACTTTGGGGAGTCTTAGACGTAGAGTGCCTATTCTTGATGGAGAATATTTTCATGAGTGAAAAAATGAAATGCTTGAGATATTCAATGAATATCACTTAAACAAGTACATTACTAGCCCTTGCGCACCTCATATTGATCCTTTGCATCCCACATCCGAAGAGGATCTTGACATGATTCGCAATCTTAGAACTATCAATCTTATCATAAGAGGTTTGCCCAAAAATTTGACTGCTAGCTTGCCTACTCTTGATTGTGCCTATAATATATAGAGGTTTCTTGAGGAACGATTTCCAAATTATTCCTTGAAAAATTTAGACGAAATTCTCCATAAGTCTATTGCCTTGAGTAAGATGAATTCTAGTGATCCTAGCTTTGGTGATTGTTTATTTGAGCTTACCAATCTCATGCGTGCCATAGGAGATGTTGGGATCATTAGCAATATCGTTTCCGAAGCTATTAGAATTCATAAAGATAACCATAGAAATGATCATTTATCTAATGAATTACCCTCTCTAGGAGTTGATCAATCACAAGATGATGTTGAACATGGATACTATGATGAGGATGATGATAGTGACTATGATCTTGATGATGCGATGAGACACTTTGGTCTTATGGCAAATCTTCGCGGCTACATGGCCAGAGGAAAGGAATGGGTCCTTGATAGTGGATGTACTGATCATATGACCGGAGATAAAGATATGTTCCATGAGCTTGCTGAAAATGATGGCCCTTGAAAGTATGTCACTTTTGGTGATAACTCAAAGGGTAAGGTGGTTGGCCTAGGTAAGGTGGCCATCTCACATGATAGCTCCATACAAAATGTCATGCTCGTTGAATCTCTTGGGTACAATTTACTTTCAGTATCTAGACTTGCTGATTTCGGTTTCAATGTCCTATTTACTGAGGTAGATTGCCAAGTGTTTTGTAGAGACAATCGTAAAATGGTCTTCACCGGTATACGTAGAGGTGATCTTTACATTGTTGATTTCACTAAAAAGGCTCAACCTAGAACTTGCTTAATTGCTAAATCTTCTAAAGGTTGGTTGTGGCATAGAAGACTAGGTCATGTGGGCATGCGAAATCTTGACAAGCTTATTAAAGGTGATCATATCCTTGGAGTAAAAGATGTCATATTTGACAAGGATAGACTTTGTAGTGCTTGTCAGGCAGGGAAACAGGTTGGAGGAAGTCACCGCGTGAAGAACATCATGACCACGAGAGGACCACTCGAGCTACTTCACATGGATCTCTTTGGTCCAAATGCCTACAAGAGTCTCGGTGGTAACTCAGTTGGTCTAGTCATAGTTGATGATTTTTCAAGATTTACGTGGGTGTTCTTTCTTGATGACAAATCACAGGTCCAAAAGATCTTCAAAAACTTCGCTAGGAAGGCCCAAAATCAATTTGATGTGAAGATCAAAAAGGTTCGGAGCGACAACGGAACGGAGTTCAAGAACGCAAATGTGGATACCTTTCTTGACGAAGAGGGGATTTCACACGAGTTCTCGGCTATGTACACACCTCAACAAAATGGAGTTGTTGATAGAAAGAACCGGACTCTTATTGAGATGGCAAGAACGATGCTTGATGAGTACAAGACTCCAAAACACTTTTGGGCGGAAGTGGTTGAGACAGCTTGTCATGCAACAAATCGCTTGTATCTTCACAAGCTACTCGGCAAGACGGCATACGAGCTCCTCACCGGTAACAAACCCCAAGTTGGATACTTTCGAGTATTTGGCTCAAAGTGCTACATTCTTGATAAGCATCGTCGTTCTAAATTTGCTCCTAAATCTCATGAAGGATTCCTACTTGGTTATGGCTCAAACTCTCACACTTACCATGTCTACAACAATTTCACCCGAAAGGTTGAAGAGATGGTAGATGTGAAGTTTGATGAATCTAACGGCTCACAAGTAGAGGAATTGCCAATTGATGTAGGAGACAAAGACCCTTCAGAAGCAATTCAAGACTTGTCTATTGGCAAGATTCGTCCAACGGAGGTGAAGGAGAGTACCTCGTTCATCCAAGTGGAAGCTTCTACCTCACGACAAGGTGAACCAAGAATTGATACGGAAGCATCCACAAGTGGGACACACCAAGACGAATAAAACGAGGAAATACACCAAGATGAACATCAACAACCTCCTTCTCCACCACGACAAGAGAATGACAACGTCAACAATGAAGAAGGCCAAGAAGAAGAACAAGATGAAGAAGATGTTCCACCCCGAGCCAAGCCAAAGCTCCCACGAGTTCGAGCAAGAATCGCTAAAGATCATCCCGTCGAGCAAATCTACAATGATATCCAAACCGGGAGAATCACTCGCTCTAAAACTCGTTTGGCTAATTTTTGTGAACATTACTCATTCATCTCTAGCATTGAACCTATGCAGGTGGAAGAAGCATTGGAAGATCCGGATTGGATAAACGATATGCATGAAGAGCTACACAACTTTGAGAGAAATCAAGTATGGACATTGGTCGAGAAGCCCGACAACAACCACAACATCATTGGTACCAAATGGGTGTTTCGCAACAAGCAAGATGAAGATGGTCAAGTCGTCCGCAACAAAGCACGCCTAGTCGCCCAAGGCTACACTCAAGTCGAAGGTATGGACTATGGTGAGACATATGCTCCCGTTGCTAGACTTGAGTCCATTCGCATCTTACTTGCTTATGCTAATCACCATGATATCACCTTGTACCAAATGGACATTAAAAGTGCTTTTCTAAATGGTGAAATTGAGGAGGAAGTTTATGTTAAGCAACCTCCCGGCTTTGTCAATCCTAAGAAACCTAATCATGTTTACAAACTTCACAAAGCCTTTTATGGTCTTAAACAAGCTCCTAGAGCATGGTATAAATGCTTGACCAAGTTCCTTATTGAAAAAGGCTTTGAAATTGGAAAAATTGATTCTACTCTTTTTACTAAAAGGGTTAATGGAGAACTATTTGTGTGCCAAATTTATGTTGATGATATTATATTTGGTTCAACTAACCCTCATTTTAGTGAGAAGTTTGGAAAGCTAATGTCGGAGAAGTTTGAGATGTCTATGATGAGTGAACTCAAATTCTTTCTCGGTTTGCAAATCAAGCAAACTAAGGAAGGTACCTTTGTTTCTCAAACAAAGTACACCAATGACTTATTCAAGAAGTTCAATATGCAAGAATGCAAAGGTATGTCTACACCCATGCCTACTAGTGGACATCTTGACTTGACTAAGGATGGTGAACCGGTTGATCAAAAGGTTTACCGCTCTATGATTGGTTCATTGTTATATCTATGTGCCTCTCGTCCTGATATTATGCTAAGTGTGTGCATGTGTGCACGATATCAAGCGGCCCCTAAAGAGTGTCATCTTAAGGCTGTGAAAAGGATAGTGAGATACTTAATACACACACCAAATTTTGGCATTTGGTATCCTAAGAGGTCTTCTTTCGATCTTGTTGGTTACTCCGATTCGGACTATGCCGGAGACAAGGTTGATAGAAAGTCTACTTCGGGTACATGTCAATTTCTTGGTAGATCTCTTGTGTCTTGGTCCTCCAAGAAACAAAACTCAGTATCCTTATCCACCGCTGAAGCGGAATACATTACTGTTGGATCATGTTGTGCTCAATTACTTTGGATGACCCAAACTCTTAAAGATTATGGGATATATGTGAAACATGTTCCATTGCTTTGAGACAATGAAAGTGCTATTAAGATTGCTCACAATCCCGTGCAACATTCTCGAACTAAGCATATTGAAGTTCTTCATCATTTCATTCGAGATCATGTTGCCAAAGGGGACATTAATCTTAAGCATGTTCGCACCGATAAGCAATTAGCGGATATATTTACCAAACCGCTTGATGAGAAAGTCTTTTGCTGTTTGAGAGGTGAATTGAACATCATTGATGCTTCAAACTTGGAGTAGGAACTCCATTTGGATACATTCAAGGCATGAGCCTTTGACTAATCCTTGATACTTCTTTCATGATGCTATCTATATGTCTTGGATATTTTTTGCACCCTTGCATGCTATCTAAACCTTGTAGGTGTTTGGATGAATCTAAATCCATGAGATTGCAACTCACTCACATCTTGAGAAATCTCTACATCATCAAGTCTCTACACAATGGTGGTTGAAGACAAGGAAACACAAAACTCTTCAAACATATGCTTTGACAAATTCTACATTAAGATTTATGATTGTCATTTTGGATACACAAGTGCTCTTCCTTGCAAAGCTAACCCATGTAGGAAGATGAACTCAAATTCCAAGTGGTGCTCCCAACTCTCGATGAGCTACATCAACCTTGAGCAACCCACACAAGTTCAACTACATGATCTAGATCAACACCATCACCCAAGGTATGTTATTCCATCTTAGAGAAGCTTTACTCCAAGACATGGGTCAAAGCAACTCAACAAGATGTGAATACATCAAGATGCTTAAACGAAAAATGGTAACCCCATTTTGAGCTTAAACGATGAGTATGACCAAAGATCAAGTGACCTCACTTGACTCTCATGTCAATATACTCTAACATAGGTGACCTTGTCACCGCCCAATTCTAGATGAAGTTCTCTTGTGTTTCCTCTTGCATTTGTCTCGTGCATATGTGTTTCCCCTTTGAAAAAAACTTCATCTAGATCTTTTCATTTCTTCTTGTTCTGCATTTTCTGCATCAAATTCATTGCAAAACTTTTAGCTAATTCCTTGCAAATCCTTGTGAGATCTTAAGTGCCTAGTGAGCTGAGGTGACAAGTGTTCTCTCTGTGATGGACTCGGTTACACCGGTTTGTTTTCTTCGGCCCAACCGAATTCTCTCGGTGCCACCGAAGCACACAACTCGGCGCTACCGATTTCACTACAGGAAAGACAACTTGCCGCTTATTCCTGCAGTCTTTTTGCTCCAGCTCCACTCAATGACTCTTGTCCTCTACCAGCATCATATTCAACTTGCTACTTTGCTTTGAGACTCAAGGACCAAACCCTTTTTTGAATACAAATCCAGAAGAGCCCTTCTTGGAAATTGATGTCAAAGGGGGAGAGAGAGATTACATCAAAGCTTAAGCTAAATCATTCCTATAGGGGGGAGAATACTCAGGGGGGAGTGTATGGACCCCAGATGCCTAGTGTTCAAGAGGAGAGAAGCCACATGTCTTTAAGAGGGGAAAGACATGTTATTTGATTGCTTGCATTAGCTCTATTTCTTTTCTTTTGCTCTGATTTTCTGTTCCCTATCTTCTCCCAATATCCCATGCAAGATTCAGGGGGAGCAAGACATCTAAGGGAAGGAAATCTCAGATTTTATTGCACATCTTTACTTTTGGGGACATGTCTATATCAACAGAGTACTCAGTACTCACTTTATACATGTCATCCAAGACTTGGTACTTTTGTGGTTCTTTTGTTAGCTCTGGCTAGTAGATGTATCTGTGTTATCTAACCTTGTTTACTCAAGTCCATTCCCTTCTAAGCCAACTCAAGACCACAAGGTAAGTATATGCATCACAGTCATGTGTATGAGGATCTCTTGCTGTTGTACATACTGTTTGCAAGAAGGACTCATGAGCATGAAGTTACATTTCCTATATTCAAATCAGCTGCTCTGATGCATATAGCCAAGATACATGTAACACATGGATTACTCTGTCATGCTTATGCATTCACATGCTCCTATCTTCCTTATTTACATGAGTGCATACATATAGGGGGAGCCTATGCATGTTACATGTCTTTCCAAAGCTTTACTTGGTGTTCTCTATATCTTTATCTAAAGCTTTGATGTATGTTGTCATCAATTACCAAAAAGGGGGAGATTGAAAGCACAAGTGCTCCCTGGGTGATTTTGGTAATTGATGTCAACATATCTCTTGTTGGACTAATGCTTCTATCTAGTATGTTTCAGATGAGTTCAACAATGGAGTGGCATGGACTAGAGGATGTGGAACCCCTTCAAGATGCTGAAGACAAAGGATTGGCTCAAGCTCAAAGCTCAGGACTCTACATTTCTATTTTAGTGGTCCAAGATCACATTGAGTCCATAGGAAAGTCAATACTATTAAGAGGGGATGAGGTGTTGCTTAATGGCTTGCTTGCTCAAAGTGCTTAGTGATATGCTCCAAAGCCCTCAACCACTTTCTCATATCCATATTTGTCCCAAACCTAAAAGTAAAACTTGGACCTACCGATTCTTTCTATCCGGAGCCACCGAGTTCAGTTGACATAGCCACTGCCAGAAACCCTAATCAAATCGGTCTCACCGATAGGGATCTCAGTCTCACCGAGATGGGATTGCAAACTCTCTGTTGCCTATTGCAATAATTTCGGTCACACAAAAATTTTCAATCGGTCGCACCGAGATTGCAATGCAAACTCTCTGTCACCCCTTTGTAACGTTTTGGTCTAACCGAGATGAGCGGTCCCACCGAGTTTGCCTGACCAACTCTCTGTTTGACTATTACCAAAATCGGTCCCACCGAGTTTGTGTAATCGGTCACACCGAGATTACGTTATGCCCTAACCCTAATGATATCGGTCCCATCGAGTTGACATGTCGGTCCCACCGAAACACCTAACGATCACATTATGAACCAAATCGGTCTGACCGAGTTCTCTGAATCGGTCCCGCCGAGTTTGGTGATTTGTGTGTAACGGTTAGATTTTGTGTGGAGGCTATATATACCCCTCCACCCACTCTTCATTCGTGGAGAGAGCCATCAGAACATGCCTACACTTCCAATACATATTTTCTAAGAGAGAACCACCTACACTTGTGTTGAGGTTAAGATATTCCATTCCAACCACATAAATCTTGATCTCTAGCCTTCCCCAAGTTGCTTTCCACTCAAATCTTCTTTCCACCAAATCCAATCCTATGAGAGAGAGTTGAGTGTTGGGGAGACTATCATTTGAAGCACAAGAGCAAGGAGTTCATCATCAACACACTATTTGTTACTTCTTGGAGAGTGGTGTCTCCTAGATTAGCTAGGTGTCACTTGGGAGCCTTCGACAAGATTGTGGAGTTGAACCAAGGAGTTTGTAAGGGCAAGGAGATCGCCTACTTCGTGAAGATCTACCCTTGTGAGGCAAGTCCTTCGTGGGCGACGGCCATGGTGGGATAGACAAGGTTGCTTCTTCATGGACCCTTCGTGGGTGGAGCCCTCCGTGGACTCGCGCAACCGTTACCCTTCGTGGGTTGAAGTCTCCATCAACGTGGATGTACGATAGCACCACCTATCAGAACCACGGATAAAAAAATCTCCTCTTCTCGATCCTTTCACTTTTCTAAGCCTTCTTCTTGTGTGTCTGAAAAACCTTAAGAAAAACAAAAGAAATTAGCTGTAGCCTTATGCTAGTTTACTTTCCATGCCTGTATTAGTAGTAATTAAAAGAAAATATAAAAAGATTTCTCGTTCTTCTTTTGCTTGTTGGGAGCTTTCCCGTGTAAATAGTTTTATCTCTTTTCTTTTCTTTGGGGGTCGAGAGGAGAAGACCATGATGAAAATGCTGAGTGGCTCTCATACGCATTATTGTTGATTTAACCAAGAGCCCATATTACCTTGTCTTATCCTTCGTATTAAATGCTCGCAGATTCCAGCTTAGTCCAATGCACATGCACTATTATTATTATCCACACCGTCCGGTCGTGCGAGTGAAAGGCAATAATGATGATATATGATGGACTGATTGAGATGAGAGAAGCTGGTATGAACTCGACCTATCTTGTTTTTGTAAATATGATTAGTTCATCGTTCCTGATTCGGTCTATTATGAATGAAACATGTTTGCAATGACAGTTAGAGATTATAGTTGCTCATGCCATGTTTAATTAGCTAGGAGTTTATAATGGTTTACCTTGCATGCCAACATGCTATTAAAATGGTTGTGATATGGTATAATAGGGTGGTATCCTCCTTTGAACGATTCAAGTGGCTTGACTTGGCACATGTTCACGCATGTAGTTGAAACAAAATCAACATAGCCTCCACGATATTTATGTTCATGGTGATTTATATCCTACTCATGCTTGCACTCATTGTTGATTAATCTTAATGCATGGTCATGACTGTTGTCGCTCTCTAGTTGGTAGCTTCCCGGTCTCTTTCTAGCCTTCACTTGTACTAAGCGGGAATACTGCTTGTGCATCCACTTCCATAAACCCCAAAGTTATTCCATATGAGTCCACCATACCTTTCTATATGCGGTATTTACCTGCCGTTCCAAGTAAATTTGTATGTGCCAAACTCTAAACCTTCAAATGAAATTCTGGTTTGTATGCTCGAATAGCTCATGTATCAACTAGGGATGTCTATATCTTCCATGCTAGGTGGGTTATTCTCACGATGAGTGGACTCCGCCCATCATTCACGAGAAAATGGCTGGTAACCGGGATGCCCAGTCCCATGCTCAAATCAAATCAAAATAATTGCAAACAAAACTCCCCCAGGATTGTTGTTAGTTGGAGGCACCCGTTGTCGGGCAAGCCATGGATTGATGCTTGTTGGTGGTGGGGGAGTATAAACTTTTACCATTCTGTTTGGGAACCACCTATAATGTGAGTAGCATGGAAGATATCGAGATCTCTTGGTTGTTATGTTGACAATGAAAGTATGCCACTCAAAATATTATTTATCTCTGTTTCAAAACTCGAGCTCTGGCACCTCTGCAAATCCCTGCTTCCCTCTGCGAAGGGCCTATCTATTTACTTTTATGTTGAGTCATCATCCTCTTATTAAAAAGCACCAGTTGGAGAGCACCGCTGTCATTTACATGCATTGCTATTAATTTATATTGAGTATGACTGTGACTGGATCTCCTTTACCATGAATTACAATGTCTAGTCAGTCCTTGATCTTCAAAGGTGCTCTGCATTTATGTTTTGCGGTCTCAAAAAGGGCTAGCGAGATACCATCTTGTTATATCATGTTATGATTGTTTTGAGAAAGTGTTGTCATCCGAGATTTATTATTATTGCTCGTTAGTTGATTATGCCATTGATATGAGTAAACATGAGACCTAAATGTTATTGTGAATATGGTTAGTTCATAATCTTTGCTGAAAACTTGAATGTTGGCTTTACATATTTGCAACAACAAGATCAAACAGAGTTTGTAAAAGTTTTTCTTTATCACGTTCAGTTTGTCAACTGAATTGCTTGAGGACAAGCAAAGGTTTAAGCTTGGGGGAGTTGATACGTCTCCAACGTATCTACTTTTCCAAACACTTTTGCCCTTGTTTTGGACTCTAACTTGCATGATTTGAATGGAACTAACCCGGACTGACGCTGTTTTCAGCAGAATTACCATGGTGTTATTTTTGTGCAAAAATAAAGTTCTCAGAATGACCTGAAAATCCAAGGAGACACATTTTGGAAATAATAAAAAATACTGGTGAAAGAATCAGCATCAGGGGGGCCACACCCTGTCCACAAGGGTGCTGCCCCACTGGGGCGCGCCCCCTGCCTCGTGGGCCCCCTGGGACTCCACCGACCTCAACCCCGACTCCATATATTCACTTTCGGGGAGAAAAAATCAGAGAGAAGGATTCATCGCGTTTTACGATACGGAGCCCACGCCAAGCCCTAATCTTCCTCGGGATGGCTGATCCGGAGTCTGTTCGGGGCTCCGGAGAGGGGAATCCGTTGCCATCGTCATCATCAACCATCCTCCATCACCAATTTCATGATGCTCACCGCCATGCGTGAGTAATCCCATCATAGGCTTGCTGGACGGTGATGGGTTGGATGAGATTTACCATGTAATCGAGTTAGTTTTGTTAGGGTTTGATCCCTAGTATCCATTATGTTCTAAGATTGATGTTGCTATGACATTGCTATGCTTAATGCTTGTCACTAGGGCCCGAGTGCCATGATTTCAGATCTAAACCTATTATGTTTTCATGAATATATGTGAGTTCTTGATCCTATCCTGCAAGTCAATAGTCACCTACTATGTGTTATGATCCGGCAACCCCAAAGTGACAATAATCGGGACCACTCCCGGTGATGACCGTAGTTTGAGGAGTTCATGTATTCACTAAGTGTTAATGCTTTGGTCCGGTACTCTATTAAAAGGAGGCCTTAATATCCCTTAGTTTCCAATAGGACCCTGCTGCCACGGGAGGGTAGGACAAAAGATGTCATGCAAGTTCTTTTCCATAAGCACGATGACTATATTCGGAATACATGCCTACATTACATTGATGAACTGGAGCTAGTTCTGTGTCACCCTATGTTATAACTGTTGCATGAGGAATCGCATCCGACATAATTATTCATCATTGATCCATTGCCTACGAGCTTTTCACATATTGATCTTTGCTTAGTTACTTTACCGTTGTCACTGTTACGATTACTACAAAAACTGCTACTGTTACTTTTGCCACCATTACCATTACTTCCATACTACTTTGCTACTAAATACTTTTGCTGTAGATATTAAGTCTTTCAGTTGTGGTTGAATTGACAATGCAACTGCTAATACTTGAGAATATTCTTTGGCTCCCCACGAAAATTTGGGTTGAATACTCTACCCTCGAAAACTGTTGCGATCCCCTATACTTGTGGGTTATCACTCCCGCTTTCAATATGTATCCAGATCGAGACTCAGAATCATCCAGATCGATGTCAAAGCTTGCATCGATGTAACTCTTTATGACGAACTCTTTATCACCTCCATAACCGAGAAACATTTCCTTAGTCCCCTTCTGGTACCTAAGGATAATTTTGGCCGCTGTCAAGTGATCTACTCCTGGATCACCATTGTACCCCCTTGCCAAACTCATGGCAAGGCACACAACAGGTCGGGTACATAGCATGGCGTACTTTATAGAACCTATGACTGAGGCATAGGGAATGACTTTCATTCTCTCTATATATTTTGCCGTGGTCGGGTTTTGAGTCTTACTCAACTTCACACCTTGTAACACAGGCAAGAACCCTTTCTTTTACTGATCCAATTTGAACTTCTTCAAAAAATTATTAAGGTATGTGCTTTGTGAAAGTCCTATGAAGCGTCTTGATCTATCTCTATAGATCTTGATGCCCAATATATAAGCAGCTTCACTGAGGTCTTTCATTGAAAAATTCTTATTCAAGTATCCTTTTATGCCATCCAAAAATGCTATATCATTTCCGATCAACAATATGTCATCCACATATAATATCAGAAATGCTACAGAGCTCCCACTCACTTTCTTGTAAATACATGCTTCACCATAAGTCTGTATAAAACCATATGCTTTGATCACCTCATCAAAGCATATATTCCAACTCCGAGATGCTTGCACCAGTCCATAGATGGATCGCTGGAGTTTGCACACTTTGTTAGCACCTTTAGGATCAACAAAACCTTCTGGTTGCATCATATACAATTCTTCTTTAAGAAATCCATTAAGGAATGCAGTTTTGACGTCCATTTGCCAGATTTCATAATCATAAAATGTGGCAATTTCTAACATGATTCGAACAGACTTAAGCATTGCTATGGGTGAGAAAGTCTCATCATAGTCAACTCCTTGAACTTGTCGAAAACCTTTCGCGACAAGTCGAGCTTTGTAGACGGTGATATTACCATCAGCGTCCGTCTTCCTCTTGAAGATCCATTCATTCTCAATGGCTTGCCGATCATCGGGCAAGTCCACCAAAGTCCACACTTTGTTCTCATACATGGATCCTATCTCAGATTTCATGGCCTCAAGCCATCTATCGGAATCTGGGCTTATCATAGCTTCTTCATAGTTCGTAGGTTCATCATTGTCTAATAACATGACTTCCAGGACCGGATGACTGTACCACTCTGGTGCGGAATGTGCTGTGTTCGACCTACGAGGTTCAGTAGTAAATTGATCTGAAGTTTCATGATCATCATCATTAGCTTCCTCTCTAGTTGGTGTAGGCATCACGGGAACATATTTCTCTGATGTGTGTCGGATCTTAGGTTCCGGCAAAACCCTTAAGGCTCAAACTCTGGGGTGCGCACGAAGATCTCCCCCTACCGATCCACGTCCTAGCTTTGCTAAGATCTCAAGGACTAACTCGACGAACTCGCAACACAAAGAACACAAGATTTATACTGGTTCGGGCCACCGTTGTGGTGTAATACCCTACTCCAGTGTGGTGGTGGTGGATTGCCTCTAGGGCTGAGGATGAACAGTTACAAGGGGAAGAACAGCCTCCTGAGGTTGAGGTGTTCTTGTGCTCTGTGTGTGGGTGAGGATTACTCAAGATGAGATGCCTCCTACTGTGGTGGCTAGTCCTATTTATAGAGGCCCTAGTCCTCTTCCCAAATATTGAGCGGGAAGGGATTCCACAATGGCCAGTTTGAAGGGAGACAACTAGTACAAGCTTATCCTGACAAAAGTAGTCTTCGCCTGCCAAAGGCTCTGGTGGTGATGCCGCCTTGGGCTCCATGGTGACCTCCGTCTTGCCGTCCTGCTGGTCTTGGTCTCATTGCACTGATATGGAAACCTTTGCTTGATGCCTCGGTACTCCGTGCCTGCGCTTGCTTCCTTAGCACCAAAGAGGAAACAAGGACACTGTGCGCGCTGGCGCCTGCCTGGTCTCGGTCGTCATGGCTCACGTCATGAGAACCTCGTGAGGTTTGCCTTGCCTTGATCTCTCCGCCCCTCGCGAGCCAACCTAGTGAGGCCGCTCCTGAAGAGGTCTTATGTCGTCCAACTCGCGAGGCTTGGCCCCTCGCGAGGGTCTTGAATGCTTGTTGGTGAAGATGGGCCGTACGGGCCCACTTGCAGAGCCACGCCGTGGGCCGCAGGCAGGCAAGTCTGGGGACCCCCGTTCCCAGAACGCCGACAGTAGCCCCCGGGCCCAAGGCGCGCTCGGGCTTGGCTTCAAGGCGAAGCCAAAGGTCAAGTGCGGAGCGCTGCGGGCCCCAACAGCCTGGGGCCTTGGTCGACGTGTAGCGGTTGATTGGATGTGGGCGTCTCCGCTTCCCCGCGTTGCCTCGGCAACTGCCCGACTTGACAAGTCCCTGCGACATGCAAGGGAAAACCATCATTACCTGTGTTCGTGGGGGGTCCTGGTTTGCCTTCTCTTGCTATAAATGGGGAGGGGGCCGAGCCCCCGTCGCCCATCTCTTCTCATTCCGCTTACTTCTTCTCCTCTGCTTCACCGCCGACACCAATGGCGCCGTCGAAGAGGTTCTCTGCCGCGGATAAGGGGAAGGCTCCTCGCGAGGGGCCCGGCTCCCCGGCGCCCAAGCATGGACGCGGCCATCCCCGCAAGCACACCGCGACCCCCGTCGCGGCCCCTCGCTCCCGCGGTGGCGCCGCTGCGCGTGGCAGGGGTCGTTCCAGTCGTGGCAGCCCTGTCGATGAAAGGAGACGTGCCATGGTTGCACGGCCTCCCTGGCCGCGCTTCCACTCGGCGGAGGTGCTGCCGGAGTTCGTCGTCTGGTCAGAGGACCCAACCGGCTACTGGCTTCAGCTCCCGCGCTTCTTTGCCGACGAGCTGCCAGCCTCCGGTCCAGGTGGGCTCTGGCTGCAGGCGGACGGTTGCTACAGCAGGGCTTCTTGGGTTGCAGTCGAGGTCTCTGTCGCGGGCAACATAGCTCTGGCCAGCGGTTGGCAGACGTTCGCCCGCGTGCGCGGCCTGGGCAGGCGGTGCACCCTCCATTTCAAGTACGACAGTGATGCGACCCTCTACGTGAGGGTGTTTGGGGAAGATGGTCGCCGCGCCGGGTGCTGCCCCTAGGTGAACGATGGCGAGGAGGTGCTCGGTCTTGGCGATGGTCGGGACGAGGAGGAGGGCGAACCCGCCCTTGGTGCCGGCCGCGTCTCGTCTAGCTACGGTGGCTCTTCCCCTGGCGACAGCTCCAGCAATGGTGGCTACGACCAGCTGTAATGCCGCCGCGCCCGCTTCGAAGGCAGCAGCAGGTCGTCTCGTCGCCGCGCCTCTGTGAAGCACGAGGAGGGGTCCAGCTGAGCTCAGGACGTCGCCCAAGAGCCCGTCCTCGTGAACCACTATAGGGGCAGGCGCCGCTTTTATCTTGTTCTTCCTTTCCTTCTGTATCAAAAAAGAAACCAGTATGGGCCCCGGAGGGGCGTGTATCGAACCACGATTCCTCAATCACTATGTTATGCTTATCGTTTCTGTGTTGTGCCGTTGTTTTGTGTAGAGACAACTTAGCTTGGCACGCTCGGGGTAGCCTCCTCTTCACGAGGCACTTGTTTCCTGGTGCCTATCAAGGCCTTCCTTGCCTCGGTGGGCGCTTAGGAACTGCAAAAAATTCGTTAGGATTAGGAAGCTCGCTAGGAGGCTTATCGTTCACCCAAGTCTTGACCCAGCGCTTCATATCACGGTACCCGAGGGGCACGGATCAGGAGAGATGCGCCAGCTTGTGGGCTCGAACGAGGGTGCCTCGCGAAAAAACAGAAGGAAAGCAGAGAAAAGGAAAAACGCTCGCGAGGGCACCTGCCTAGGCCCCTCGCGAGGAATGCGAGAGAGAGAACAGGTTAAACCGGAGTCGGAAATAGCGGCAAAAGGCGACGGAACCAAATCAGCAAGGAACACCAGAAGCAAATTTCAATTAAAAGGAGGCGAGCCAACTACGGAAAGCAAATGAAAAGCCGCGTCCGGCACCTAGTCTAGTCTTCAAGTCTTCTCACCAGCGCGGAGCTAAGTGTTGCCACTAAGACGTGGGAGGGATCCCCCGAGGCCCGAGGGCGACACTCCTGAGACTCCGGGGCATGTACAGCCCCACTCGTTATTACGTGAGAGTGTCATGGGCGGCGATCTTCACAGGCACTGGGCCTTCTTCACAGGCACTGGGCCTTTCTTCATGGGTAGAACTTCCAGAGGTGCTGGATGTTCCAGGCGTTCTGGATGGGTACCCCGTCCTGTGTCTCCAGGCGCGCGACGCCAGGCCTGGAGACAAGGACGACCTTGAACGGGCCCTCCCACATGGGTGAGAGCTTATGCAGCCCGTCCCTAGAGAGAACCCGCCTCAGGACGAGGTCACCCGCCTCAAGCGTCCTGGAGCGGATGTTGCGGCAGTGGTATCGCCACAGCGTCTGCTGATACCTTGCCGCCCGTAGTGCGGCTTCGCGGCGGCGTTCCTCCCCCAGCATGAGGTCCATCCCCCGCATGGTGTCCTGTTGCACTTCATCAAACGCCAGGACCCGTGCGGAGCGAAGCTTGACCTCGTGAGGGAGGACCGCTTCTACCCCGTAGACGAGGAAGAACGGGGTCTCGCCCGTTGGCTTGGTGGCGGTGGTGCGAATGGACCACAGCACGAACTGGGGCTCGTCGTACCAGCCCCTGCCGCAGGCCTCAAGCTTCTTCTTGAAGGTCCTGGTCTTGAGGCCCCTCAGGACCTCTGCGTTAGCGCGTTCGGCCTGACCATTGCTCCTGGGGTGAGCCACCGAAGCGTAGCAGATCTGCGTTCCAAGGTTAGCACTAGTGAACTGCGAGCCGTTATCAGTGATGATGCGGTTGGGGACCCCGAAACGGCTCACGAGACCCTTGATGAACTTGACCGCGGAGCCCGCTGGGATGGTGCGGACGGCTTCCACCTCCGCCCACTTGGTGAACTTGTCAATGGCGACGTAGAGGTAGCGGTAGCCCCCAGGCGCTCGAGGGAATGGGCCCAAGATATCCAGCCCCCAGACCGCGAACGGCCATGTGAGTGGGATGGTCTGGAGGCCCTGAGCCGGCTGATGGATCTGCTTGGCGTGGAACTGGCAGGCTTCACAGGACTTCACCAGCTCGGTTGCGTCGTTGAGCGCCGTGGGCCAGTAGAATCCGCTGCGGAATGCCTTGCCGACGAGTGTCCTTGATGACGAGTGGTGTCCGCAATCCCCAGCGTGTATGTCGGATAGCAACTCCTTCCCCTGATCCCTGGAGATGCAACGCAGTGAAACATCATTTGGTCGCTTCCTGTACAACTCACCGTCCCGAATGCAGTATGCTGTGGCTTGCCGGGCCACGCGCTCCGCGTCCTCCTCCTTCTTCAGCAGCGCCCCTTGCATCAGGTATTCCTTGAATTCCTTGGTCCAGCATCCCTCCTAGGGCTCGAGCGCCAAGAGTAGGCGCGCTCCCGAAGTCGGGCCACAGGCTGGGGCTCCTGCGGGAGCTCCTCCCGAGGCTGAGCTGTCCTTGACAGTGGTGGTGTCGCTGATGGCTTGAAGAGCCGCTCCTCGAAGACGCCAGGCTCTTGGGGCTGCCACTTGGATGCCCTCCTGGCGATGTCGTCAGCTTCCTTGTTGGTCCCGCGGGGCACGTGCTGCAACTCCAGGCCCAGGAACTGCTTCTCCATCTTGTGCACCTCCGTGAGGTATGCCTCCATGTGCTCGTCCTTCGGCTCGTATACCTTGTTGGAGAAGTTGACGAGGAGCTGCGAGTCGCCCCTAACGGTGAGGCGCTTCACCCCCAGAGCTGCCGCAGCTTTCAGACCAGCTATGAGGCCTTCGTATTCTGTGATGTTGTTGGAGACCTTCTCGCCCCGATGAAAGCAGAGCTGCACGGCATAATAGAGCTTGTCTTGGGTGGGCGAGATAAGTACTGCTCCAGCCCCCGCGCCCTGGTGCGCGAAGGCGCCATCGAAATACATGACCCATCCATCTGGCGCCTCACTTCCCGGCGAGGTGGACTGGTCCTCGCCTACTTCAAGCGTCGGGGCATCCGTCCATTCTGCCACGAAATCAGCGAGTGCGGCTCCCTTGATGACCCTGGTAGTGCTGAACTCCAACTGGAACGCCTGCAACTCGATGTTTCACTCAGCGACCCTTCCAGCAGAGTTGGGGCTCCTGACACTCTCTCCAATGGGTAGGCTGAGACGACCTTGATGGGGTGGCCCTGGAAGTAGTGCCGCAACTTGCACGAGGCCACCAAGAGCGCGAGCAAGAGCTTCTGAGGCATGGGATACCGTGCCCTTGCATCCCGCAACACCGTGCTGATGAAATACACCGGGTGCTCGACGAGAGTTGGTGCATTGGTGAGGCTCGTGTCCTGCGGGAGTCGGGGCGTCTCCTGAGGTAGTGGAGCTCCCGACGCTTGATCGCCGGTCGGGATCTTGGCGGCATCGTCCTGCCGAGCTTGGTCCTCTGTTGATGCTGCCACGGCTCTTGCGGCACCTTCATGATCTTGCGTCGTCTCGGCTGGTGGTGTAGCTTGGCGCGACGCGCCTTTGGCTTGGCGCTCCTCCCAAACCGCCACCAGAGCCGCGCTGGCAGAGTACGGGGTGGCGGCAAGATAAAGCACTAGGGGCTCGAGGGGCCGTGGTGCCACCATCACCGGAGAGCTGGTCAGGTATCTCTTGAGGTCTTGAAAAGCTCGGTCGGCCTCCGGGGTCCACTCGAAGGGGCCCTTCTTCTTCATCAGCTTGAAGAAGGGTAGGGCGCGCTCTCCCAGCTTGGAGATGAAGCGCCCCAACGCAGTCACCCAACCAGCCAGCTTCTGCATTTCCTTGAGGGTCTGCGGTGGGCTCATGTCTTCAATGGCCTTGACCTTTTCTGGGTTCGCCTCAATCCCTCTGTGGGACACGAGAAAACCCAGCAGCTTGCCGGAAGGGACACCAAACACGCACTTCTCCGGGTTAAGCCGCAAGTTCACCTGGCGCAGGCTCGCAAAAGTCTCCTCCAGATCTTGGATCAAGGTTCTGGCCTCCCCAGACTTCACCACTATGTCGTTGACGTAGGCCTCCGCGTTTCTCCCGAGCTGCTGCCCTAAGGCGATGTGCATCAACCGCTGAAAGGTTGCGCCCGCGTTACGCAGTCCGAAGGGCATGCAAGTGTAGCAGTACACCCCACACGGGGTCAGGAAGGCTGTCTTCTCTACATCCTCTACCGCCATCTTGATCTGGTGATACCCCGAGAACGCATCCAGGAAGCACAGCAGGTCGCACTCGGCGGTGGAGTCGACGATCTGGTCGATGCGTGGAAGTGGGAACGGATCTTGGGGACAGGCCTTGTTGAGGTTGGTGAAGTCGACGCACATTCGCTCCTTCCCCCTTTCTTCGGCACAACGACGGGGTTTGCCAGCCATTCGGGGTACCGAACCTCGCGAATGGCACCCGCCGCCTCTAACTTGCGGGTTTCTTGGACGATGGAGGCCTGCTTCTCCATGGACTACCGTCTCGCCCACTGCTTCACAGGGCGTACATTGGGGCACACCCTCAAGTGATGCTGAATCACCTCTCTCGGGACCCCCACCAGCTGCTTGGGTTCCCATGCGAATATCTCCTTGTTCGCGCGCAAGAACTTCACCAGTGCTTCCTCTTGGCTTGGGTCAAGGTCGGCACCTATGGTAAAGGTCGCTCCTGAGGACCTGTCCTCGTCGACCGGCACCTGCTTGGTTTCCGCCTTGTCTTGGGTGAATAGCTGCTTCTTCTTGGTTGGTGCGGCTCCCTTGGCCTCGGAGGTGCCCGCACCGGCGGGCTGTGCCGCCGCGGCAGTCTTGAGGGCGAGCTTGAGTGCCGCCAGGGCCTCCTTGGCGTCCCCCTTGATGGTGAGGACACCCTTGCTTCCAGGCATCTTCATGAGGTTGTAGGCCGGATGGGTCGCTGCCATGAACTGGGCCAGAGCTGGGTACCCAAGGATGGTGTTGTACGGGAGGCCGATGCGAAAGTCAACCAGCTCGGTGCGGTAGTTGTCGCGCGTGCCAAAGGTGACAGGGAGGCGAATCTGCCCCAGGGAGTGGGCGGCACCACCGTCAACTCCTGAGAAAGGCTTGCTGAGGCTGAGCCGCTCGAGCGGTACGTGAAGAAGGATGAAGGACTCCACGGAGAGCATGTTGAGGCCGGCGCCGTCGTCGATGAGGGTCTTGGCAACGGCCACGTTGCAAATAGTGGGCGTGCAAAGCATCGGGAGCATACCCGAGCTGGCGGTGGTGACAGGGTGGTCTTCCGAGTCGAAGGTGAGGTATGCCTTGGGCGCAGCCTAGCCTGGCGGAGGCCCCGAGCGCTTGGAAGCGGCGCCGATTTGGCGAAGGAATGGCTTGATGTGGCGATCTGAAGGCGGTGCTTGAGAGCCTCCTAGTAGGGCCGCGACCGCGTGGTGCGCCGGTGCCGCATAGCGCGCAGTGAAGAGGCCGCGCAGCTCCTCCCAAGATGCCACCGTGGATCCGGGAAGGTTGAGCAGCCAGGCGCACGGCGCGCCGGTGAGGGCCATGGGAAATCAGTTGGCCATGACCTTGTCGTCGCCCCCGGCCTCGAGGACGGCCTCCTCATATGTCATCAGGAAAGCTAACGGGTCCACCGCGCCGTCATAGCGTGGCGGCATCTCCGTCTTGAAATTGGGTGGCCACCGCACCTGCCGCAAGGCGGGGGTCAGGGCTCGGAGCCCCCTGGCCCCGTCGTCGGTGTCTGCCGTCGGCGCCGGGAGCGGGACGCCTGCCATGAGGGTGGAGCGCGATGGTGGCGGAGCGCAGATCGACGAGAGGGAAACTACGGCGCACCCCTACCTGGCGCGCCAAATGTCGGATCTCGGGTTCCGGCAAAACCCTTAAGGCTCGAACTCTGGGGTACGCACGAAGATCTCCCCCTACCGATCCATGTCCTAGCTTTGCTAAGATCTCAAGGACTAACTCGACGAACTCGCAACACAAAGAACACAAGATTTATACTGGTTCGAGCCACCGTTGTGGTGTAATACCCTACTCCAGTGTGGTGGTGGTGGATTGCCTCTAGGGCTGAGGATGAACAGTTACAAGGGGAAGAACAACCTCCTGAGGTTGAGGTGTTCTTGTGCTCTGTGTGTGGGTGAGGATTACTCAAGATGAGATGCCTCCTACTGTGGTGGCTAGTCCTATTTATAGAGGCCCTGGTCCTCTTCCCAAATATTGAGCGGGAAGGGATTCCACAACGGCCAGTTTGAAGGGTGACAACTAGTACAAGCTTATCCTGGCAAAAGTAGTCTTCGCCTGCCAAAGGCTCTGGTGGTGACGCCGCCTTGGGCTCCATGGTGACCTCCGTCTTGCCGTCCTTCTGGTCTTGGTCTCGTTGCACTAATATGGAAACCTTTGCTTGACGCCTCGGTACTCCGCGCATGCGCTTGCTTCCTTAGCACCAAAGAGGAAACAGGGACACTGTGTGCGCTGGCGCCCGCCTGGTCTCGGTCGTCATGGCTCACGTCACGAGAACCTCGCGAGGTTTGCCTTGCCTTGATCTCTCCGCCCCTCATGATCCAACCTGGTGAGGCCGCTCCCGAAGAGGTCTTGTGTCGTCCGCCTCACGAGGCTTGGCCCCTCGCGAGGGTCTTGAATGCTTGTTGGTGAAGATGGGACGTACGGGCCCACTTGCAGTGCCACGCCGTGGGCCGCAGGCAGGCAAGTCTGGGGACCCCCGTTTCCAGAACGCCGACAATGTGCTACTTTCCAATTCTAGAGAAGGTACATTTACCTCATCAAGTTCTACTTTCCTCCCACTCACTTCTTTTGAGAGAAACTCCTTCTCTAGAAAGGATCCATTCACAGCAACAAAGATCTTGCCTTCAGATCTGTGATAGAAGGTGTACCCAATTGATTCCTTCGGGTATCTTATGAAGACGCACTTCTCCGATTTGGGTTCGAGCTTATCAGGCTGAAGCCTTTTGACATAAGTGTCGCAACCCCAAACTTTAGGAAACGACAACTTAGGTTTCTTGCCAAACCATAGTTCATACGGTGTCGTCTCAACGGATTTAGATGGTGCCCTATTTAACGTGAATGCGGATGTCTCTAATGCATAATCCCAAAATGATAGTGGTAAATAGGTAAGAGACATCATAGAACGCACCATATCCAATAAAGTACAGTTACAACGTTCGGATACACCATTACGCTGTGGTGTTCCAGGTGGAATGAGTTGTGAAACAATTCCACATTGTTTTAAATGAAGGCTAAACTCGCAACTCAAACATTTGCCTCCGCGATCAGATCGTAGAAACTTAATTTTCTTGTTATGATGACTCTCCACTTCACTCTGAAATTCTTCGAACTTTTCAAATGTTTCAGACTTCTGTTAGATATACCCATACCTACTCAAATCATCTGTGAAGGTCAGAAAATAACGATACCTGCCACGTGCTTCAACACTCATCGAACCGCATACATTAGTATGTATTATTTCCAATAAGTCATTAGCTCGCTCCACTGTTCTGGAGAATGGAGTTTTAGTCATCTTGCCCATGAGGCATGGTTCGCAAGTATCAAATGGTTCATAATCAAGTGATTCCAAAAGTCCATCTGCATGGAGTTTCTTCATGCGCTTTACACCAATATGACCTAAATGGCAGTGCCACAAGTATGTTGCAGTATCATTATCAACTTTTCATCTTTTGGCATCAATATTATGAATATGTGTATCACTACGATCGAGATTCAATAAACCATTCACATTGGGTGTATGACCATAGAAGGTTTTATTCATGTAAACAGAGCAACGATTATTCTCTAACTTAAATGAATAAACGTATTGCAATAAACATGATCTAATCATATTCATGCTCAACACAAACACCAAATAACATTTATTTAGGTTCAACACTAATCCCGAAGGTAGAGGGAGTGTGCGATGGTGATCATATCAACCTTGGAATCATTTCCAACACACATTGTCACCTCGCTTTTAACTAGTCTCTGCAACTCCTGTTTTGAGTTACTAATCTTAGCAACTGAACTGGTATCAAATACCTAGGGGTTACTACGAACACTAGTAAAATACACATCAATAACATGTATATCAAATATACCTTTGTTCACTTTGCCATCCTTCTTATCCACCAAGTATTTGGGGCAGTTCCACTTCCAGTGACCATTTCCTTCGCAGTAGAAGCACTCAGTTTCAGGCTTGGGTCCAGCTTTGGGCTTCTTCACGGGAGTGCCAACTTGCTTGACATTCTTCTTGAAGTTTCCTTTTTCCCTCACCCTTTTTCTTGAAACTAGTGGTCTTGTTAACCATCAACATTTCATGCTCTTTCTTGATTTCTACCTTCGCCGATTTCAGCATCGCGAAGAGCTTGAGAATCATTTTTGTCATCCCTTGCATATTATAGTTCATCACGAAGTTCTAGTAGCTTGGTGATAGTGACTAGAGAACTCTGTCAAGCAATATCTTATCTGGAAGATTAACTCCCACTTGATTCAAGCGATTGTAGTACCCAGACATTCTGAGTACATGCTCACTGGCTGAGCTATTCTCCTCCATCTTGTAGGCAAAGTACTTGTCAGAGGTCTCATACCTCTTGATACGGACATGAATCTGAAATACCAATTTTCAGCTCTTGGAACATCTCATATGCTCCGTGGCGTTCAAAATGTTTTTGAAGTCCCGGTTCTAAGCCGTAAAGCATGGCGCACTAAATTATTAAGTAGTCATCATATCAAGCTTGCCAAATGTTCATAACGTCTGCATCTGCTCCTGCAATAGGTCTGTCACCTAGCGGTGCATAAAGGACATAATTCTTCTATGTAGCAATGGGGATAATCCTTAGATCACGGACCCAGTCCGCATCATTGCTATCATCTTTCAACTTAGTTTTCTCTAGGAACATATCAAAAATATAGGGGAGCTATATCGCGAGCTATTGATCTACAACATAGATATGCAAAACTATTATGACTAAGTTCATGATAAATTAAGTTAAATTAATCAAATTACTAATGAACTCCCACTTAAAACAACATCCCTCAAGTTGTCTAAGTGTTACATGATCCAAATCAACTAACCCATGTTCGATCATCACGTGAGATGGGGTAGTCATCAATGGTGAACATCTCTATGTTGATCATATCTACTGTATGACTCATGTTTGACCTTTCGGTCTCCAGTGTTCCGAGACCATGTCTGTACATGCTAGGCTCGTTAAGTTTAACCCAAGTACTCTGCATGTGTAAAACTGTCTTACACCCGTTGTATGTGAACGTAGAGTCTATCACACCCGATCATCACGTGGTGTCTCGAAACGACGAACTGTAGCAACGATGCATACTCAGGGAGAACACTTTTTATCTTGAAATTAAGTGAAGGGATCATCTTATAATGCTACCGCCGTTCTAAGCAAAATAAGATGCATAAAAGATAAACATCACATGCAATCAAAATATGTGACATGATATGGCCATCATCATCTTGTGCTTTTGATCTCCATCTCCAAAGCAACGTCATGTTCTCCATCGTCACTGGCTTGACACCTTGATCTCCATTGTAGCGTCATTGCGTCAAGGTCGTCACGCCAACTATTGCTTCTACAACTATTGCTAACGCATAGTGATAAAGTAAAGCAATTACATGGCGCTTGCACTTCATATAATAAAGAGATAACCCTAAGGCTCCTGCCGGTTGTCGATATTACAAAACATGATCATCTCATACATCAACATATATCACATCACAACATGCCCTGCAAAAACAAGTTAGATGTCCTCTACTTTGTTGTTGCAAGTTTTACATGGCTGCTACGGGCTTCGAGCAAGAACCGTTCTTACCTACACATAAAACCACAACGGTGATTCATCAAGTTTGTTGTTTTAACCTTCTTCAAGGACCGGCCGTAGTCAAATTCGATTCAACTAAAGTAGGAGAAACAGACACCCGCCAGCCACCTTATGCAAAACTAGTTGCATGTCAGTCGGTGGAACCGGTCTCATGTGCGTGGACATGTAATGTTGGTCCGGGCCTCTTCATCCCACAATACCGCCGAATCAAAATAAGACGTTGGTGGTAAGCGGCATGACTATCACCGCCCACAACTCTTTGTGTTCTACTCGTGCATATCATCTACGCATAGACCTGGCTCGGATGCCACTATTGGGAATCGTTGCATGGAAAACAAAAGAATTTCTACGCACACGCAATGATCTATCCATGGAGATGCATAGCAACGAGAGGGGGAGAGTGTGTCTACGTACCCTCGTAGACCGTAAGTGGAAGCGTTTCACAACGCGATTGATGTAGTCGAACTTTCTTCGCGCTCCAACCGATCTAGTACTGAACGCACAGCACCTCCGCGTTCTGCACACGTTCAGCTCGGTGACGTCCTCCGCCTTCTTGATCCAGCAAGATGGCGAGGTGGTAGATGAGTTCCGGCAGCATGACGATGTGGTGACGGTGACGGTGAAGTGATCTCCGCAGGGCTTCTCCTAAGCACTACGGAAATATTACCGGGGGTGTAAACGGTGGAGGGGCGCGCCGCACACGGCTAGGCAATTGTCTGTTGTGTGCTAGGCGGCCCCCTCCTACATATATATAGGTGGGAGGGAGGGAGGAGCAGCCAAAGGAGGCGCCAAGTAGTAGGAATCCTACTTGGGGTCCGTCCCAAGCCGCGCCCCCCTTTCCTTATTTGGAGTGCGGGGAAAGGCAGGGGAGGGTGCCCCCCTTTCCTTTCTCCCATGAGAGGGAAAGGCAGGAGGGGCTAGCCCTCCCCCTTTTCCTTCCCTAGGACTGGCCAAACAAGGGAGGGGCGCACAAGCCCCTTTGTGGGCTGGTATGTCCCCTCCTTTGGCCCATAAGGCCCATAACTTGCCGGGGGGTGCCCGGAACCCCTTCCGGTGACCCGATTCCTTCCCGGTACGTCCCGAAACACTTCCGGTGTCCAAATACCATCATCCTATATATCAATCTTTACCTCTCGACCATTTCGAGACTCCTCATCATGTTAGTAATCTCATCCGGGACTCTGAACAACATTCGGTCACCAAAACATATAACTCATATAACATTATATCGTCAACGAACGTTAAGCGTGCGGACCCTACGGGTTCGAGAACTATGTAGACATGACCGAGACACCTATGCGGTCAATAACCAATAGCGGAACCTGGATGCCCATATTGTCTCCTACATATTCTACGAAGATCTTTATCGGTCGAACCGTTTTGACAACATACGTAATTCCCTTTGTCCATCGGTATGATACTTTCCCGAGTTTGGATCATCGGTATCTTCATACCTATTTCAATATCGTTACCGACAAGTCTCTTTACTCGTTCCGTTATACTTCACCTTGTGACTAACTCCTTAGTCATTTGCTTGCAAGCTTATGATGTGTATTACTGAGAGGGCCCAGAGATACCTCTCCGATACTCGGAGTGACAAATCCTAATCTCGATCTACGCCAACTTAACAAACACCTTTGGAGATACCTGTAGAGCATCTTTATGATCACCTAGTTACCTTGTGACGTTTGATAGCACACAAGGTATTCCTCTGGTATCCGGGAGTTGCATAATCTCATAGTCGAAGGAATAAGTATTTGACATGAAGAAAGCAATATCAATAAACTGACCGATCAATATGCTAAGCTAACGGATGGGTCTTGTCCATCACATCGTTCTCCTAATAATGTGATCCCGTTATCAAATGACAACACATGTCTATGGTTAGGAAACCTTAACCATCTTTGATCAACGAGCTAGTCTAGTAGAGGCTTACTAGGGACACGGTATTTGTTTATGTATTCAGACATGTATTTAAGTTTTCGCTCAATATAATTCTAGTATGAATAATAAACCTTTATCATGATTTAGGAAATATAATAATAACCATTTTATTATTGCCTCTAGGGCATATTTCCATCAATATTTACATAACTTATTTATGTTTTTGGCACAATATTTATTTGGACTAACCTATCGAATGCTAGAGGCCAATTCCTGTTTTGTATTGTTTTGGGATTTTCAGGTAAAAAAATCATGGAGCCAGAATGAACATGATTTTTTTTGTGATTTTTTATGAAAAATATCAGATTTTTGGGCAAATAAAACATCATAAGGCGGTGCACGAGGGCTCCACACGGCCTCATGGCGCGACCAGGGCCGTGTGGGACACTCCCGTGGAGGCTCCTTAAATCAGTTGACGCCCTTCTTTCACCACAAGAAAACTAATTTTATAGAACAAAAGCTCTCTTAAAATTTCAGCCTGATCGGAGTTATGGATATTTAAGAAACAATGTTCGGCCAGAAAACAAAAGTGAAAATGCGAGACAGAAAAGAGAGATCCAATCTAGGGAGTGCTCCCCCTCTCCCTGGGGGGCAAGGAAGAAGAAGAAAGAGGGGGACCTTCCCCCTCACCTTTGGTGGCGCCGGGATGCTGTCGAGGACATCTCCATCGTCACCATCACCAACAAATGTATCTCCGTTCTCATGGTGACGTGCGAGTAGTTCATCCTTGGGGCTGAGGGTATGTATTAGTAGTTATGTGTTCGATCTCTCTCTCCCATGTCCTTTTAGGATCCCGATCTTGATTGTATCATGAGCTTTATTAATATAGTTGGATCTTATGATGTTCATCCCCCTTTATTATTTCTGTGGTGAATCGATTCTTGCTCTTTGAAATTTCTTTATGTTGGATAAAATACTTGGAATTTGAGATCACATGATGCATGTCTAACAATTAAATTGCAGATACACATGGTAACAGTGGGGTACTCTATGCATAAAGGTTGAATGATAGGTTGCCGCAATAGGATTTCTGGAATTATCCGTGGCACATTGAGGTTGTTCAATATATGATCAAGATTGCACACCTACGTGATTTCATCATACTTTCTTCAATAAAAATATAGACTTTGGAGTGGTTCTTTTGCTGCACTTTTTGAGGGCATATCATGTTGTTTAACTATGTTAATGATGTTGAGAGTTTGCCACTAGTGAAAGTATGAAACCTAGGTCTTGTTTTCAAGCATTGTGATATCGTTTTTATTCACTTGCTACGTTGGACATTCTCGGTGATGGATGCATGTGCTATCACATGATGACTTCGTCCAGGTACTTGTCACCCTTTGGGCGATCTGATATGCTCGCAGGCAAGCGCTCCACGAGCAGATATTCCAAAGTCCACATGCCACTCATAGCTTCATATTGAGATACATTAGAGAGTTGAATGATTGCAAACCAAAGAAGGCTACTGCGACAAGGCCGACTGTAGCAAGACAACCTTGTCCGTGGTGGATCTAACCGAAGCATGGTATAGCCAAGATTAGAGTGGACGACATGGTCTCGCGTGCGTCCAATGATGGAGCCTACATCGCTGTGTGTCGTGATTCTACCGGTACCTACTTGGGTGCTTCAGTGGTATGATGCTTGATACGTCTCCGACGTATTTATAATTTTTGCTTGTTCCATGTTGTTATATTATCATTCTTGAATGTTTTACAATCATTTTATAGCAACTTTATATCATTTTTTGGGACTAACCTATTGACATAGTGCCCAGTGCCAGTTGTTGTTTTTGCTTGTTTTTTACTTCACAGACAATCAATACCAAACGGAGTCCAAACGTAGCGAAACTTTTGTGGATTTTTTCTGGACCTGAAGACACCCGGTGGGCCAAAGAAGTACCAGAGGGGAGCTCTGAGGTGAGCAGAACCCACCAGGGCGCGCCTGGGGTTGTGCCCACCTCGGTGGCCTCCGGCACCGCCTCTTCGCCCTATAAATTCCCTTCCAAAAACCCCGAAGATAACCCTAGATCAGAACTTCCGCCGCCGCAAGCCTCTGTAGCCATGAATAACCAATCGAAAGCCCATTATGGTACCCTGTCGGAGGGGGAAATCATCACCGGTGGCCATCTTCATCATCCCGGCGGCCACCATGATGAGGAGGGAGTAGTCCACCCTCGGGGCTGAGGGTTTGTACCACTAGCTATGTGTTTAATCTCTCTCTCTCTCTCTCTCTCTCTCTCTCTCTCGTGTTCTTGAGATGTCACGATCTTGATGTATCGCGGGCTTTGTTAATATAGTCAGATCATATGGTGTTTTCCCCTCTGTATCTTGTTGTGATGAATTGAGTTTTCCCTTTGAGATTTCGTTTTACCGGATTGAATACTTTTATGGATTTGAGAGCACTTGATGTATGTCTTGCATATGAATACCCGTGGTGACAATGGGGTATTATATTGATTCACTTGATATGTGTTTTGGCACTCAACTCGTGGATTCCCGAGGTGACATTGGGGTAATCTATGCATAGGGGTTGATGCACGTTCTCGTCTTTTGTTTCTCCGGTAGAAATCCTGGGGCACTCTTTGAGGTTCTTTGTGTTGGATTGAGCATTATGAATATGAATTTGCTTTGGTGTTATTTTAGTATGAACTTTTGATAGATCGATCGGGAAAAATAACTTGTGTTATTTTAGTACGAACTCTTCATAGATCGATAGGAAAGAATAACTTGGTGTTATTTTAGTATGAACTCTTGGGTAGATCGATCCGGAAGAATAGCTACAAACAATTTTTTCTTATGTTCTCCGCTAGATAGGAACTTTGGAGTGATTCTTCATCGCACTTTGAGGGATGGTTATATGATCCAATTAGATTAGCATTGTTGAAAGATTGCACTAGCGAAAGTATGGTCCCTAGGCCTCATTTTCAAGCATTGCAATACCGTTTGTGCTCCATTTTATCAATTGCTACCTTGTTGTTTTTTATTGTTCCTATTACAAAAATCAATATCTACTATCATTACTACACTTGTATCACCATCTCTTCGCCGAAATAGTGCACCTATACAAATTACCATTGTATTTGGTGTGTTGGGGACACAAGAGACTTTTTTATAATTTGGTTGCAGGGTTGTTTGAGAGAGACCATCTTTATCATACGCCTCCCACGGATTGATAAACCTTAGGTTATCCACTTGAGGGAAAATTGCTACTGTCCTACAAAACTCTGCGCTTGGAGGCCCAACTGAAGGAAATATGCCCTAGAGGCAATAACAAAGTTATTATTTTATTTCCTTATATCATGATAAATGTTTATTATTCATGCTAGAATTGTATTAACCGGAAACTTGATACATGTCATACATAGACAAAACAAAGTGTCCCTAGTATGCCTCTACTAGACTAGCTCGTTAATCAAAGATGGTTAAGTTTCCTGACCATAGACATGTGTTGTCATTTGATGAATGGGGTCACATCATTACGAGAATGATGTGATGGACAAGACCCATCCGTTAGCTTAGCATAAATGATCGTTTAGTTTTATTGCTATTGCTTCCTTCATGACTTATACATGTTCCTCTGACTATGAGATTATGCAACTCCCGAATAACGAAGGAACACCTTGTGTGCTATCAAACATCACAACGTAACTGGGTGATTATAAAGATGCTCTACAGGTGTCTCCGAAGGTGTTTGTTGAGTTGGCATAGATCGAGATTAGGATTTGTCACTCCGGTTGTCGGAGAGGTATCTCTGGGCCCACTCGGTAATGCAATCGCAATAAGCCTTGCAAGCAATGTTACTAATGAGTTAGTTACGGGATGATGCATTACGGAATGAGTAAAGAGACTTACCGGTAATGAGATTGAACTAGGTATGATGATACCGGCGATCGAATCTCGGGCAAGTAACATACCGATGACAAAGGGAACAACGTATGTTGTTGTGCGGTTTGACCGATAAAGATCTTTGTAGAATATGTAGGAGGCAATATGAACATCCAGGTTTCACTATTGGTTATTGACCGGAGATGTTTCTCGGTCATGTCTACATAGTTCTCGAACCCGTAGGGTCCGCACGCTTAACGTTCGATGACGATTGGTATTATGAGTTTATGTGTTTTGATGTACCGAAGGTTTTTCAAAGTCCCGGATGAGATCATGGACATGGCGAGGAGTCTCAAAATGGTCAAGACATAAAGATTGGTATATTGGAAGGTTATATTCGGACACCGGAATGGTTCCGAAGTGTATCGGGTAATTTCTGGAGTACCGGGAGGTTACAGGAACCCCCCGGGAGATTAATGGGCCACAATGGGCCTTAGTGGAGAAGAGAGAGGGCCGGCCAGAGGTGGCGCCCCCCCCCTTTGCCCAGTCCGAATTGGACAAGGGGAAGGGGGCGCCCCCCTCCTTCCTTCTCTTCTCTCCTCTTTCCCTTCTTCTCCTTCTTGGACTAGGAAAGGGGGAAACCTACTCCTACTAGGAGTAGGAATCCTCCCCTTGGGCGCGCCCCTTGTGGCCGGCCCTCCTCCTCCTCCCCTCCTTTATATACGAGGGAAGGGGGCACCCCATAGAGACACAAGTTGATCTTTAGCCGAGTGCGGTGCCCCCTCCACAGTTTTCCACCTCGGTCATATTGTCGTAGTGCTTAGGCGAAGCCCTACGCCGGTAACTTCATCATCACCGTCACCACGCCGTCGTGCTGATGGAACTCTCCCTCGGCCTCAACTGCATCAAGAGTTAGAGGGACGTCACCGAGCTGAACGTGTGCAGATCGCGGAGGTGCCGTGCGTTCGGTACTTGGATCGGTTGGATCGCGAAGACGTTGGACTACATCAACCGCGTTACTAAACGCTTCCGCTTTCAGCCTACAAGGGTACGTGGACACACTCTCCCCGCTCGTTGCTATGCTTCTCCTAGATAGATCTTGTGTGATCGTAGGAATTTTTTTGAAATACTACGTTCCCCAACAGTGGCATCCGAGCCAGGTCTATGCGTAGATGTTATATGCACGAGTAGAACACAAAGAGTTGTGGGCGATAATAGTCATACTGCTTACCAGCGTGTCATACTTTGATTCGGCGGTATTGTTGGATGAAGCGGCCCAGACTGACATTACATGACCGCGTTCATGAGACTGGTTCTACCGCCGTGCTTCGCACACAGGTGGCTAGTGGTGTCTGTTTCTCCAACTTTAGTTGGATCGAGTGTGACTACGCCCGGTCCTTGTTGAAGGTTAAAATAACACACTTGACGAAAAATCATTGTGGTTTTGATACGTAGGTAAGAACGATTCTTGCTAAGCCCGTAGCAGCCACGTAAAACTTGCAACAATAAAGTAGAGGACGTCTAACTTGTTTTTGGAGGGCTTGCTGTTATGTGATATGGTCAAGACGTGATGATATATAAATTGTTGTATGAGATGATCATGTTTTGTAACAGTTATCGGCAACTAGCAGGAGCCATATGGTTGTCGCTTTATTGTATGAAATGCAATCGCCATGTAATTGCTTTACTTTATCACTAAGCGGTAGCGATACTCATAGAAGCAATAGTTGGCGAGACGACAACTATGCTTCGATGGAGATAAAGGTGTCAAGCCGGTGACGATGGTGATCATGACGGTGCTTTGGAGATGGAGATCAAAGGCACAAGATGATGATGGCCATATCATATCACTTATTTTGATTGCATGTGATGTTTATCCTTTATACATCTTATTTTGCTTAGTACAACGGTATCATTATAAGATGATCTCTCACTAAATTTCAAGGTATAAGTGTTCTCCCTGAGTATGCACCGTTGCGACAGTTCATCGTGCCGAGACACCACGTGATGATCAGGTGTGATAAGCTCTACGTTCACATACAATGGTGCAAGCCAGTTTTGCACACGCAGAATACTCGGGTTAAACTTGACGAGCCTAGCATATGCAGATATGGCCTCGGAACACTGAGACCGAAAGGTCGAGCGTGAATCATATAGTAGATATGATCAACATAGTGATGTTCACCATTGAAAACTACTCCATCTCACGTGATGATCGGACATGGTTTAGTTGATTTGGATCACGTGATCGAGGGATGTCTATCTAAGTGGGAGTTATTAAGTAATATGATTAATTGAACTTAAATTTATCATGAACTTAGTCCTGATAGTATTTTCATATCTATGTTGTAGATCAATTGCTCGCGTATAGCTTCCCTGTTTTATTTATGATATGTTCCTAGAGAAAACTAAGTTGATAGTTGATAGTAGCAATGATGTGGACTAGGTCAGTGATCTGAGGATTATCCTCATTGCTGCACAGAAGAATTATGCCCTTTATGCACCGCTAGATGATAGAACTATTGCAGGAGCAGATGCAGACGTTATGAACGTTTGACAAGCTCGGTATGATGACTACTTGATAGTTTAGTGCACCATGCTTTACGGCTTAGAACCGGGACTTCAAAAATGTTTTGAAATGTCACAGAGCATATGAGATGTTCCAAGAGCTGAAATTGGTATTTTAGACTCATGCCCGAGTCGAGAGGTATGAGACCTCTGACAAGTACTTTGCCTACAAGATGGAGGAGAATAGCTCATACAATGAGCATGTGCTTAGAATGTATGAGTACTACAATCGCTTGAATCAAGTGGGAGTTAATCTTCCAGATAAGATAGTGATTGACAGAGTTCTCTAGTCACTATCACCAAGTTACTGGAACTTCGTGATGAACTATAATATGCAAGGGATGACAGAAACGATTCCCCGAGCTCTTCGCGATGCTGAAATCGACGACGGTAGAAATCAAGAAAACCATCAAGTGTTGATGGTTGACAAGACCACTAGTTTCGAGTAAAAGGGCAAGGGAAAGAAAGGGAACTTCAATAAGAATGGCAAGTTGTCACTCCCATGAAGAAGCCCAAGGCTAGACCCAAGCCTGAAACTGAGTGCTTCTACTGCAAAGGAAATGGTCACTAGAAGTGGAATTACCCCAAATACTTGGCGGATAAGAAGGATGGCAAAGTGAACAAAGGTATATTTGATATACAGACTATTGATGTGCACTTTACTAGTGTTCATAGCAACCCCTCGGTATTTGATACTGGTTCAGTTACTAAGAGTAGTAACTCAAAACAGGAGTTGCAAAATAAACAAAGACTAGTTAAGGGCGAGGTGATGATGTGAGTTGGAAGTGATTCCAAGGTTGATAAGATCACCATCGCACACTCCCATTACCTTCGGGATTAATGTTGAACCTAAAATAAATGTTATTTGGTGTTTGAGCATGAATATGATTGGATCATGTTTATTGCAATACGGTTATTCATTTAAGTCAAAGAATGATTGTTGTTCTATTTACATGAATAAAACCTTCTATGGTCATACACTCAATATAAATGGTTTATTAAATCTCGATCATAGTGATACACATATTCATAATATTGAAGCCAAAAGATGCAAAGTTAATAATGATAGTGCAACTTATATGTGGCACTGCCGTTTAGGTCATATTGGTGTAAAGCACATCAAGAAACTCCATGCTGATGGACTTTTGGAATCACTTGATGCTTGCGAACCATGTCTCATGGGCAAGATGACTAAAACTCCATTCGCCAGAACAATGGAGCGAGCAACTGACTTATTGGAAATAATAGATACTGATGTATGCGGTCTGATGAGTGTTGAGGCTCGCGGCGGGTATCGTTATTTTCTGACCTTCACAGATGATTTGAGCAGATATGGGTATATCTACTTGATGAAACATAAGTTTGAAACATTTGAAAAGTTCAAAGAATTTCAGAGTGAAGTGGAAAATCATTGTAATAAGAAAACAAAAGTTTCTACGATCCGATCGTGGAGGTGAATATTTGAGTTATGAGTTTGGTCTTCATTTGAAACAATGTGGAATAGTTTCGCAACTCACGCCACCTGGAACACCACAGCGTAATGGTGTGTCCGAACATCGTAACCGTACTTTATTAGATATGGTGCGATCTATGATGTCTCTTACCGATTTACCACTATCGTTTTGGGATTATGCATTAGAGACAACTGCATTCACGTTAAATAGGGCACCATCTAAATCCGTTGAGACGACACCGTATGAACTGTGGTTTAGCAAGAAACCTAAGTTGTCGTTTCTTAAAGTTTGGGGCTGCGATGCTTATGTGAAAAAGCTTCAACCTGATAAGCTCGAACCCAAATTGGAGAAATGCGTCTTCATAGGATACCCAAAGGAAACTGTTGGGTACACCTTCTATCACAGATCCGAAAGTAAGATATTCGTTGCTAAGAATGGATCCTTTCTAGAGAAGGAGTTTCTCTCGAAAGAAGTGAGTGGGAGGAAAGTAGAACTTGATGAAGTAATTGTACCTTCTCCCAAATTGGAAAGTAGTTCATCACAGAAATCAGTTCCAGTGATGCCTACACCAATTAGTGAGGAAGTTAATGATGATGATCATGAAACTTCAGATCAAGTTCCTACCGAACCTCGTAGGTCAAACAGAATATGTTCCGCACCAGAGTGGTACGGTAATCCTATTCTGGGAGTCATGTTACTAAACCATGACGAAGCTGGCGAACTATGAGGAAGCGATGATGAGCCTAGATTCCGCGAAATGGTTTGAGGCCATGAAATCTGAGATGGGATCCATGTATGAGAACAAAGTATGGACTTTGATTGACTTGCCCGATGATCGGTGAGCCATTGAGAATAAATGGATCTTCAAGAGGAAGACGGACGCTGATAGTAGTATTACTATCTACAAAGCTCGAATTGTCGCAAAAGGTTTTTGACAAGTTCAAGATGTTGACTACGATGAGATTTTCTCACTCATATCGATGCTTAGAGTCTGTCCGAATCATGTTAGCAATTGCCACATTTTATGAAATCTGGCAAATGGATGTCAAAACTGTATTCCTTAATGATTTTATTTAAGAAGAGTTGTATATGATGCAACCAAAAGGTTTTATCAATCCTAAAGGTGCTAACAAAGTGTGCAAGATCTAGCGATCCATCTATGGACTGGTGCAAGCATCTCGGAGTTGGAATATACGCTTTGATGAGTTGATCAAAGCATATAGTTTTATATAGACTTGCAGTAAAGCCTGTATTTACAAGAAAGTGAGTGGGAGCAGTACAGCCTTTCTGATAAGTATATGTGAATGACATATTGTTGATCGGAAATGATGTAGAATTTTTTGGAAAGCATAAAGGAGTATTTGAAAGGAGTTTTTCAAAGAAAGACCTCAGAGAAGCTGCTTACATATTGGGCATCAAGATCTATAGAGATAGATCAAGACGCTTGATAAGTTTTTTCAATGAGTACATACCTTGACAAGATTTTGAAGTAGTTCAAAATGGAATAGTCAAAGAAGGAGTTCTTGCCTGTATTGCAAGGTGTAAAGTTGAGTAAGACTCAAAACCCGACCACGGCAGAAGATAGAGAGAGAATGAAAGTCATTCCCTATGCCTCAGCCATAGGTTCTATAAAGTATGCCATGTTGTGTACCAGACCTATTGTATACCCTGCCCTGAGTTTGTCAAGGGAGTACAATAGTGATCTAGGAGTAGATCACTGGACATTGGTCAAAAATTATCCTTAGTGGAATAAGGATATGTTTCTCGGTTATGGAGGTGATAAAGAGTTCGTCATAAAGAGCTACGTCGATGCAAGCTTTGACACCTATCTGGATGACTCTAAGTCTCGATCTAGATACATATTGAAAGTGGGAGCAATTAGCTAGAGTAGCTTCGTGCAGAGCATTGTAAACATAGAAATTTGCAAAATACATACGACTCTGAATGTGGCAGATCTGTTGACTAAATCTATCTCACAAGCAAAACATGATCACACCTTAAGTGCTCTTGGGTGTTAATCACATAGCGATGTGAACTAGATTATTGACTCTAGTAAACCCTTTGAGTGTTGGTCACATGGTGATGTAAACTATGGGTGTTAATCACATGGTGATGTGAACTATTGGTGTTAAATCACATGGTGATGTGAACTATTGGTGTTAAATCACATGGCGATGTGAACTAGATTATTGACTCTAGTGCAAGTGGGAGACTGAAGGAAATATGCCCTAGAGGCAATAATAAAGTTATTATTTTATTTCCTTATATCATGATAAATGTTTATTATTCATGTTAGAATTGTATTAACCGGAAACTTGATACATGTGTGAATACATAGACAAAACAAAGTGTCCCTAGTATGCCTCTACTAGACTAGCTCGTTAATCAAAGATGGTTAAGTTTCCTGACCATAGACATGTGTTGTTATTTGATGAACGGGGTCACATCATTAGGAGAATGATGTGATGGACAAGACCCATTCGTTAGCTTAGCATAAATTATCGTTTAGTTTTATTGCTATTGCTTTCTTCATGACTTATACATGTTCCTCTGACTATGAGATTATGCAACTCCCGAATACCAGAGGAGCACCTTGTATGCTATCAAACGTCACAACGTAACTGGGTGATTATAAAGATGCTCTACAGGTGTCTCCGAAGGTGTTTGTTGAGTTTGCATAGATCGAGATTAGGATTTGTCACTCCGATTGTCGGAGAGGTATCTCTGGGCCCTCTCGGTAATGCACATCACTATAAGCCTTGCAAGCAATGTTACTAATGAGTTAGTTACGGGGTGATGCATTACGGAACGAGTAAAGAGACTTGCCGGTAACGAGATTGAACTAGGTATGATGATACCGACGATCGAATCTCGCGCAAGTAACATATCGATGACAAAGGGAACAACGTATGTTGTTGTGCGGTTTGACCGATAAAGATCTTCATAGAATATGTAGGAGCCAATATGCGCATCCAGGTTTCGCTATTGGTTATTGATCGGAGATGTGTCTCGGTCATGTCTACATAGTTCTCGAACCCGTAGGGTCCGCACGCTTAACGTTCGATGACGATTGGTATTATGAGTTTATGTGTTTTGATGTACCGAAGGTTTTTCGGAGTCCCGGATGAGATCACGAACATGACGAGGAGTCTCGAAATGGTCGAGACATAAAGATTGATATATTGGAAGGTTATATTCGGACACCGAAATGGTTCCGAAGTGTATCGGGTAATTTCCGGAGTACCGGGAGGTTACCGGAACCCCCCGGGGGATTAATGGGCCACAATGGGCCTTAGTGGAGAAGAGAGAGGGCCGGCCAGAGGTGGCGCGTGCCCCCCCTTTGCCCAGTCCGAATTGGACAAGGGGAAGGGGGGCGCCCCCTCCTTCCTTCTCTTCTCTCCTCTTTCCCTTCTTCTCCTTCTTGGACTAGGAAAGGGGGAAACCTACTCCTACTAGGAGTAGGAATCCTCCCCTTGGGCGCGCCTCTTGTGGCCGGCCCTCCTCCTCTTCCTCCCCTCCTTTATATACGGGGGAAGGGGCACCCCATAGAGACACAAGTTGATCTTTAGCCGTGTGTGGTGCCCCCCTCCACAGTTTTCCACCTCGGTCATATTATCGTAGTGCTTAGGCGAAGCCCTGCGCCGGTAACTTCATCATCACCGTCACCATGCCATCGTGCTGACGGAACTCTCCCTCGGCCTCAACTAGATCAAGAGTTCGAGGAACGTCACAGAGCTGAACATGTGCAGATCGCGGAGGTGCCGTGCGTTCGGTACTTGGGTCGGTTGGATCGCGAAGATGTTCGACTACATCAACCGCGTTACTAAACGCTTTCGCTTTCGGTCTAGAAGGGTACGTGGACACACTCTCCCCGCTCGTTGCTATGCTTCTCCTAGATAGATCTTGCGTGATCGTAGGAATTTTTTTGAAATACTACGTTCCCCAACACCAACATGATTCTACAAGAATAAAGTTGCGTAGTAGATATGAATGCTCAGGTATCATAGACCCGACGACCCTGAAGGCGTTAGCGTGCCTAGAAGCTTTGGCCCTTTCCCTTGACCTCTCATTATCGCATGTGCAAATTGCATCAGATTGTTAGGTGGTGATCAAGGATATAAAGCAAGGTACAGGTGGGACGTATGGAGCAATTATCAAGGAAATTATAGACATTACATAGTTTTAGAGTTGCTCTTTCATCTTTGAAGGGCGAGACACCAATTTTGAGGCTCATAGCTAGCCTCGCTAGACATGCTTTTGGCGTGGGGATAGGTTGCCATTTGTGGCTTCTAAATCTTCCATATTTATCTTGTATTCCCATGAACATTACTGTGTAATCAATAAAGTGTGTTTAGACTCAAAATAAATAAATAAAATAAGCCAAAAGCCAAAACTAAAAGCCCCTATTTAAATGATTTTTTGACTTTTAAGCCAAAATGAATATGGCAATGCTATGTGTCGGCCGGTGGATCTTTTTAAAAGATCCGCCACCTCGACAGTCGTTTGATCCGGCGTTATCCAGCGGCACGGATATTTCCATAGCATCACAACAAAGGCATGGTTGCAGAATCCTTCTTTGCAACACACCATATGTTGCAGAAACATTTGCAACGAGGTTCTATTATAGAGTTTATTATTTTTTCGTTGCTATTTTTTTTTGTAACATGGGTGTTGTTGCGAAAAGACTTCTGCAACACAGATGATGTTGCAGAATTTTTTTTGTCTTAAATTTTTTGCAACATGGATGTTGTTGCAGAACGACTTCTGCAACACAGATGATGTTGCAACAAAGATGATGTTGTAGAATTTATTTTTCCGTCTTAATCTTTTTACAAAATGGTTATTGTTGCGAAAGAACTTCTGCAACACAGATGATGTTGCAGAAAATTGTTAAGGTGGCAGAGGCACGCGTCCCGTGCGAATTGAGTCGGATGGTGCCACGAATTAGATGTTTTGCAACACCTATTGTGTTGCACTAAGATGTACGCTGTGCACCATCAGATGGAACTTGGATCTGGCGGCTGGACGAGTGGCGGAACACTAGGCGTGATCGACCGGCTGATTCTAATCATTCCCCAAATGAAAAATTTGCAAAAGCTGAAGCATAGGGCTTGTTGTGATCTCCTCCCACTCCAAACTTCATCAATTTTCGGCCCGAAGCCCGCCCGAACGCTATAACTCCAGGAAGCTGAATTCACGAAGCGATCATGGGCTCTAGTTTATTTTTCTGGAGCGAGGGATTCCCAGCTCCACGTTTTTCTGAATCTTTGGCGGTACATGAGGCACTAGCAATTGCGGAGTATTTCTGGGTGCATTGGCAATTACTTTCAAATATATTCATAACTCTTTGGCGGTACGTGAGGTGCTAGCAATTGCGGAGGATTATATTTACAAAAAATTAATGTGGCGTCTGATTGCAAGAAGGTTATGGATTATATCAAGCGGGGATCATCGGCGGAGCATGCAGCTATTATACATGAAATCATAGGTCGTTCGCGTCTTTTTATCGCTTGTAACATTATCCATGAGTTTAGGAGCTCGAATTTCGAGGCTCACACTCTCGCTAGGCATGCTCTTTCACTTGGGCTCGGTCGCCATGTTTGGTTAGGACAACCCGAAAATTTGAATTTTATCCATGTAAAATGCCATAACAGTTTGAATAAGCCTGGCGAGAATGTCTAGAAAAACGTTTTTCTGAATCTGGAGTTCGAGTTTTTTACGGCTGTTATGCCACCGCCAAGAAAAACGCTTCGATCACGTCCTCGCTCGATCCCGCACGCACCCGCTCGCCCACATCTCCCCTTTCGCTCGTCTTCTCCTCTCAAACCCTAACAGCGCCATTCCCGCCGCCACGTCCGGCTGCCCCGTCGCCGGCCGGAACCCGTCCTCCGCCTACAGATCCGGCCATCCCAGGCTGATTCCCGCCGGATCCCATCCTCGGCGCCGCTAGCCGCGCGGGGTGCAAGGAGCTGCGACCCCATGCCTCGGAGGAGCTAGCCCTGACGCCATTGACCTGTGTGCAATTCGGCCCGGTATCTTCTGGTTTGGTGGAGTGCCTGGCCTGTTGGAGTCGCAAATACGGCCCATCTTACTTCTAGATCCAACCCAAAGCGCAGCGCCTTCGACCAGGCCGAGTTGGGACGGTCCACGACACACTCACGCATCTTCTCCATCGACGGCGCGCCGGCGGCGATGGCGGTGCGGAAGCTCATCCTCGGTCTCACAGCAGCAAGGCGAGCCAGTTCTCGGGCCTCTGTACTCCTCCGGGCTTCATCCCTCCTGGAAGCCTCCACTTCTGCCTCCCACGGCACCGCCGCCGCGACGAATGGATCGCCAAGGGCGCTGCTCTTCTCCTCTAGGGTCTTCTCGTCGACCCCTCCGGCTAAACAGTCCGCCGGAGATGTGCCCGCCCCATCCGCGGTGGACCACAAGTTTGTCTCTCCTTCTTTAAAGCTCCTTGTCGCGTTCCTATCTTCAGCATTTGCGTTTCTATAGTTTCTGCTAATTGTAGCATCACATCCAATTGATCGTGAAGTTCAAGCATGGTTGTTCATGAGGCGCTACTCCGTCCCCGAAATAGGACTAGTCAAATTGGCATATCTGTGATTGCCGGCGCATGATCTGATGTTTCTCTATGCTACCTTTTTTATGTTGTTGCCAACATGCTTATCTATCAAAACGCAGAGTTCGAATTATCAAACAACATATGAAGCTCATCCATTGAAGCGTGAAATCCGAACAGGACATGTTGTTCCATTCCAAATCTATTTACAATGCCGCCAAGTCGCCAACTCCACTGGGTTGATAAGTTAATTAATCAGCACACACCTTATAAATCCGTAGCGTGACCATGCTCCCCTCTAGCATTTGAGTAATTTTTTCGGCAAGGTGACGCCGGATGCTCGTTATGGATGTGACAGAGAAGTTATCTGTTACAACGATACACGAGGTATGAGCTATCACCGTCATGTTGAACGTCGGTCTGTATGTCCATATATTGACGGAGCCAGTGATCCGAGTGGAGGCGAAGCTGTGTGGGGGTGCCTCACATGGCCGTGTCTGTGAGCATGGGATTGAGGAAGGCATCCTTGTTCATGCTCGGCGGAGAGAACATAGCATCAAGCTTGACCATGCTGGCAATGTCATGGGCCATGTCCTTGTATGTGAGCGTCTTGATGACGAACTGACAGCGAACTGGAGGAGGCTGTGAGTCAATTAGGTGCTCAATATATGGGCAAACTATATGTGTATACGATAATGAAATAACCTTGGTCCTAAAATTTGTGTTGGACATGGGCACTGATTTCCATATCTGAGTTGGTTATATGCGTTACAGAATCTATGCCGAGAAACACGATTCATGTATGGCTAGCAAAGAGACCAAATCTAGTACATGATTCTATTCCGTTTCATGTATTGATCTGATTAAATCTTAACCATTATTTGTGACTTTTTGTTAGATTAAATCTTGACCCCATGTTAATTTCACAAAATCTCCAACGTAACATTTCTATTGCTTTAATAATATAATAGATAGATAGACTTGGGCCATGGAAAAATGAGGAGAACCATATATCTTATATCCAGGGAAGATTTTGTACAATAATTCTTGTGATTTTGTGCCATTGCCTTTCATTGCAGCGAGCCCCAAAACAGATTCTCAAGGGCTCAAACACTACGTATTTCGTCATTACGGTTGCATGGGCTTAGCTATAGTCAGTATTTATATTTTAGAAGCGATTGTAGTGGCTGAAGTAAATAAATGTGCATGAAATTAGTGTAGTATGAAAAGCTGTGCTAAAAAATGACTAGAGTTTAGAGCAGGAAATCCACTTCTCTTTGTGATTCATATTAGCATATAGTATATCATTTGTAATGCCACACTGTATAACTGGCTATCACATTTTTGTACATGAAACAGGTTGATAATGCCAGAGGATAAGTTCCATAAATTAGCAGATGATACAATACATGATTTGCTTGAAAAACTTGAGGTAATGGATTCCCTTGATAAGTTCTTGATATCTTAGTACTTCACAGGAAACTTCACCAATGAATACAAAAGTTCATCCTCTATTTGGCTAACACTTTTCTGTGTGCCTGTTTCAGGAATATGGTGATTCTCAGCAGATGGATGGCTTCGACATAGATTATGGGGTTAGTTATAATGAAATATCATGCACTCATGTTAGTTTCACTATTTTGAACTGTTTTTGTGCATTGGATCACTGATATTGTTTTCCCCATTTCGCTGAAATTTAAGAATCAAGTTCTAACATTGAGGCTAGGCGATTTGGGGACCTATGTTGTAAACAAGCAAACACCAAACAGACAAATCTGGCTATCTTCACCTGTGAGGTATGGTTGTCTTGTCTTATTTGCTGCTCATTTGATGTGTATACTACTTGAACTTAAGCATATTATTATCTTATTTGCCATGCTGTATAACTTTGAAGTTGTGCTTGCTATTATGTTACGCTGATACTTGTCTAGGACAGTTTACTGGCATCGGTACCTTTTCAGTTTAAGAAGAGTATATTTGCATTCTACAGCATTATTTTGATACTTATCCCATATGGGCTATGGCTTTGTGCTTTTCAGCATGGCTTTAAATTTTCCCCAACGCTTGATTTCCTTAAAAGATCCCACTCTTAAAAGATCCTGCTCAGATATCCAAGTGTTTGTTTAAATTGAACTGCCCATTACCCATAAGCTGTTCAACCTTGGTCTGTTACGTGTTGATTCTTATCTGAAAGGGGTGTCTATATCATGTCTGCAGTGGGCCTGCGAGGTTTGACTGGGATGCAGCAACAGACAGTTGGGTTTATAGGCGGACTGGAGTAAATCTCATGCGGCTTCTAGAGAAGGAGATCGGTGAGCTCTGTGGGACTCCAGTAGACCTTTCATAAAGGGATAGGAAAATGCCACATAGCTAAGTTTGAGGGGGCAGACAACATTTCTCGGCGAAGTAAACGAGATGACATCTTTTAGTATGTTGATTCTGTCAAGTAAACCAAAGGAGTTGTTGTACTGCACATTTTTGCACGAAATGCTCTAATGGGTTGCCTAATAAGTCGTCTGGCTTTCGCCGATGGCGGGACATAGGCCTGTGATACTTCATGTTATATAATCAACCGTTTGCGTGCTGTGATCTGTTTTTTATAAGCCTGCTGTCCAAAAATTGTGTGTTGGTATTTCAATAGCATGATCAGCCAGACTAGTACTATTATGTTTCAGTAGGGAGTGCACAAACAATGGATTGGATCTCTGTATCACTGGCAATCAGTATGTTCTATTGTATGCAAGTAACAAAAGTCAAGTTACATCAACATTCAAACATCCTATGCGACTCTTGCTCCATGAGCTCAGGGCTCAGCCTGACCATGAGAATGCAGAACTCGGTCTGATCCAGGGCGCTGTCCCCGTCCATGTCCCCCTCCCTCATCATCTCCTGGAGCTCGTCGTCCCGGAGCTCGCCGAGCCCCAGCCTAGCAGCGTTCCTCTTGAGGCTCTGGAAGGTGATCCTGCCGGCCCTGGGGTCCATGAGCAGCTGGAACCCCTTGCAGAGCTCCTGGATCAGCCCCTCTGCGCCGAGCTTCTTCGCCATCGACGGCAGGAAGTCGTCAAACTGCACCGAGGTGCTCCCCCTGTCGACGCCCATGCTGTGCCCGATCCTCGTCGACGGCGAAGAACAAAGGATCAAGAACACCCGGCCCAGCTTGCAACAGTGGTGAATGGAGAATGAGAGGAGAATGGTGGGTGGGTGCTTAAATAAGGGGGTGGTGACGGGGGAGGAAGGAGTCCATAGGTTCTGGGAAGGAAGCAGCCTCTCCATGGATGCCAACCAAAGTACAGGTAATTGCAGGCGTCGTGGCTGGCTTAGCTATGTCTAGGACGTTGCTGCGCCCGGCGGTTTTCGGTTGGTTTCTGCGAAGTAGCCAGCACGTCGTACGACGGAAGGAAGGAGGCTTGCTTCTCCGGTGCCGGATTGCTTGCAGGGGTCTCATGTGATGTGATGATGTGTGCCTCTTTTTCTTTATGAGTCATTAAGAAAATAGGCAGAGTCAGGTCAATGTGTCTGGCTGATCATATAACTAGTATAAACTGAGGTGATCTCGAGGAAGGTGGCGTATTTATTTCCGATTTGTGTAGCTGCTGGACGGCATTTTGACGTGGTCATCTTAAATGACTCGACTCGCAGGAAATTTCCGTTCAGTTGATATGTGTTCGAGTCCTACGCGCTAACGCCGTTGCTCGTCAGTTGTGATCACACTTGATGGTTTGCGATGAGGATTAAAGAGAATTTTGCAGGCCTAGTTTTCGGATTCCGGTGTGTTTTGATGCAGTACCGATACTATTCACCTGATTATTTCTTGGTGGAGCTATAGTAGGTGACAGGAAGCATCGTAGACATGGGAGGGCCTCTTCTTTTGGGAAGATAACTTGTAATTTGCCTACGTCCTCTCAACCGTTCTCGCTTTCCACACTACTGTAAGCGACGAGCCGACCCGACTGCATGTGAATTAATCAATAGATAGAAGAAAATGGGTTAAAAAAACATAGAGTCCTGAGACGACCGTGTTAGAGTAGTCATTATGGTATACGACTTCTAGTCCAAGTCAGTTTTGTACCTCTACCTCAAGTCAGTTTGTACCCTCTTATATACTCTTGTATGCCGCACCAAATCATCAATAAGCAAAAAATTTATTCAGCTTTCATGGTATCAGATACCGGTCCCGGGGTTTAGGGTATGGCTCCGCCAACGCCACCGCCGCCGCCGCCGCCCGGCTACTTCGAGCGCCGGGCCGCACTCGTCGCCAAGGCTGCCAACACCGCGGCCGCTTCTCTCTCGGCCCTCACCATAGCTCCACAAAACTACACTGCACCCATCCTCGCCGCACCAATATCTCTTGCTGACACAATCTCCGACGTCAGCCCCTACATCCCCATAGTTCTTGATCTCGCCGCCCACAACTACTACCATTGGAGACATCTCTTCGATCTCCACCTCGGCCGCTGCAACCTGCGCTCGCATGTCGCCGCCAACTGTCTTCCCCGCCCCGACGATCCGCAATGGTTGAAAGACGATCTCGCGATCGTCCAGTGGTTCTACACCCGCATCACCACCGAGATCTTCAACATGCTCGATCACGACGGCGCCACCGCTGCCAACATCTGGCACTCCCTCCGTCAGCTCTTCCAAAGCAACACCGACGCTCGGAAAAACGCTCTCCACACCGAGCTTCGCAATATGGTGCAAGGAGACGCCCCGGTGAACCTGTTCTGCCAGCGCGTTAAGACCATTGGTGATGAGCTCCGCGAACTCGGCGATACAGTTAGCGACTCACAGCTAATCAATATCGTCGTCGTCGGCCTCAGCGAAGACTTTGACAAGCAAGCCTCGTTCATACCGATGATACGACCCCCTCCTACCTTCGCTGAAGTTCGTTCCTTGCTACAACTCGCGGCGGAAACACAAGCTCGCAAGGACTCTCGCCCCAAGGTCTTTCATGCTGCGGCTTGTCCTTCTCTGTCGTCTACACCAGCGCCGCCTTCCATGCCAGCTCCTGCCGCCGGGCCGTCCGCATCGTCATCTGTTCAACCGCCCCCAGGCTGGCGTCCTAGTCCGAACTACCGCGGCAAAAACCCTATCTACAGGCCGCCGTCGACTCGTTCGGTTCCGCCTACGACATCACCAGCACCGAGTCCTGCACCACCCACCAGTGCTCCATCTACGGTTGCATGGCGGCCTCCTCATGATCCTTGGACGGGGCTTGTTCAAGCATGGCCCATGCCCTGGTCCGCTCCATCCACCCTCGGTGCTCCGCCGGCATACTCAGGTGCCTGGCAACCCGGCCTTCGGCCGCCTACTGGTGCTCCCGGGGTTCTCAACCCCCGACAGCCGGCCACTGCCTATCACGCCGCCCCGACGTATGCTCCTTATGGTCATTACACCACCGACGGCGGCGCCTACTACACACCTCAGCCGGCCCTGCTCCCGACGCCACCCCCACCACAGCCGGCCAATGCCTACTACACTCCCCAGCCGGCCCTACTGCCTTCACCATCGTATCCGCCGGCACTGCTTCCGACGCCACCCTCACCTGCGACGCCGAGCTGGGATCAAGCTGCCTTTCTCCAGGCCATGAATAACTTTGCTGCACAAGGAAACTCAGGTACGGATTGGATCTTTGATTCAGGGGCCTCTAGTCATATGTCTGCATCTAGTAATTGGTTATCTTCTTGCACTAAATCTCCTTTCCCTTCCATTATCCTTGGAGATGGATCATCTATTCCTATATATTGTGTTGGTCAGGCTCAACTTCCCTCTTCCACCAAACCTCTTTTACTTCGCGATGTTCTAGTTGCACCCGCCCTCATTAAAAATCTTATCTCTGTTCGCCAATTTACTTGCGACAATCTAGTTTCGGCTGAAGTTGACCCTTTTGGTTTATCTGTGAAAGATTACCTGACCAAGGCCGAGATCGCTCGCTTCAATAGCTCCGGTGATCTTTATTCTCTTAATGGAGTTCCTGCCGCCACCCCTCCAACATCCATGCTGGCCTCCGTCGATCTCTGGCATCGTCGCCTGGGCCATCCCAACCCCGCCGTCTTAGCTTCTATGTTTTGTGAATTTACCATACCATGTAATAGGGACTCTCATAATTCTGTGTTTTGCGAGTCTTGTCAATTAGGCAAACATGTGCGTCTTCCCTTTAGTTCCTCTAGTTCTTGTAGCACTTATCCCTTTAAATTAATACATTGTGATTTATGGACCTCTCCCATTGCAAGTGTTTCGGGTTTTAAATACTACCTTGTTATCCTAGATGATTTCACCCACTTTGTCTGGACTTTCCTCTACGCAACAAATCCGAGGTCCATTCTCTTTTCCTTAATTTTCAACGCTATGTGTCTGTTCACTTCTTCCTCCCAATTCGCTTTATCCAATGTGACAATGGTCGCGAGTTTGATAACATTAAAAATCGTACTTTCTTCTTACAACATGGCATCCTGCTTAGGTTCTCATGTCCCTACACCTCCCCTTAAAATGGTAAAGCAGAACGCTCTCTTCGCACCCTCAATGATATAGTTCGCACTCTCCTCATTCAATCATCTATGCCTCCCAAGTTTTGGGCTGAAGCCCTACACATGGCCACCTTCCTTCTAAATATTCGACCTTCTAAAACTAAACCCAACACTACTCCCTATTATTCCCTCTTTCTTTCCCACCCCGACTACTCCGCGGTTCGTGTTTTCGGCTGTCTCTGTTTTCCCAATGCCTACGCCACTTCTGCAAATAAATTGTCACCACGCTCTATCCCATGTGCTTTTCTCGGCTTCTCTGACGAGCACAAAGGCTATCGCTGTCTCGACCTTCACACCGGACACGTTCATGTCTCTCGTCATGTCACGTTTGCTGAGCACATTTTTCCTTTCTCACAACGCACTACTACACCATCCAACACCCCTAGCTCCGCAAACACCCCCTCTCCCCGTCCTTTCCAACTATATACTCCCCTACCTGCCGAACACAACTTATCACCACCACCATTAACACCCACCATAGCCAATCCCAACCATACAGTCACCCCACCCGAGACGTCCCCAACACCCCTGACCCCTGCTCCCTCCCCAACACCCAGCCCTGCTCCCAGTCCACCACCCAGCCCTACTCCTTCGTCCGACTCTTCTGCTGCGCCGGACTCACCAGTACCCACCTTACCCCCTCGTGCTATTCCTACAGCAGCCCCGATTAATGATCATCGCATGCGTACTAGGGCCAAATCAGGATTTCATCAACCCCAAGACCGCCTAAACCTTCATACCTCTGTATCTCTCACTTCTCTTCCAAAGAATTACAAAACTGCTCTACTTGATCCCAATTGGGCCGCTGCCATGCAAGAAGAATATAATGCTTTACTTCAAAACAACACCTGGCAACTTGTTCCTCGTCCTCCCAATACCAATATTGTTTCTGGCAAATGGATTTTTCGCCAAAAGTTCCACTCCGATGGGAGCCTCTCACGATATAAAGCCAGGTGGGTTTGTCGTGGCTTTTCTCAGCAACAAGGAATTGATTACGAAGAAACCTTCTCTCCTGTTGTTAAACCTAGCACCATTCGCACCGTTCTTAGTGTTGCTGTCTCCTCTTCATGGCCCATTCACCAACTTGATGTTAAAAATGCTTTCCTCCATGGTTCCCTTCAAGAAACTGTCTACTGGCAGCAACCTCTGGGTTTTGAAAATCCATCCTTTCCAACTCATGTATGTCTTCTTCAGAAATCTCTCTACGGTTTAAACATGCCCCACGAGCTTGGTTTCAACGCTTCTCCTCCTTCATTCAAACAATAGGCTTCACTCCATCTCTCTCCGACACCTCTCTTTTTGTGTATCATCAAACTTCTGACACTGCCTATTTACTTCTCTATGTAGATGATATCATTCTTACCGCCTCCTCTCAAAAGTTCTTAGATCATACTGTCTCTCTTCTTAGATCTGAATTTTCTATGACTGACCTAGGACTCCTTCATCATTTCTTACGCATTGCTGTTGTTCGAGATTCCACCAGCCTTTTTCTTTCCCAACGCCAGTATATTCTTGATCTTCTTAATCGTGCTGGTATGCTTGACTGTCAATCATCTCGCACTCCTGTCGATACTAGTTTTAAACTTTCGGCTACCGGTGAACCCTTTTCCGATCCTACTCTCTATCGTAGCCTAACAGGTGCTCTCCAATATCTCACCATTACTCGTCCTGAAATCTCTTTTGCTGTTCAACAAGCATGTCTCTATATGCATGATCCCCGGGTTCCTCACTATAATCATGTTAAACGCATTCTTCGGTATTTAAAAGGAACTCTCAATCATGGTCTCCACCTCAATAATTCTTCTCCAAACTCGCTTACCGCATACTCTGATGCAGACTGGGCTGGTTGTCCTGACACTCAAAGGTCCACTTCCGGTTTTTGTGTTTTTCTTGGTAACAATTTGATTTCTTGGTCTTCGAAAAGACAGGTTACAGTCTCACGTTCGTCGGCCGAGGCTGAGTATCGCGCTGTGGCACATGCCGTTGCAGATACAATCTGGATTCGGCAGTTACTCTCCGAGCTACACAGGCCTATTGAGCAGGCCACTATTGTCTACTGTGACAACATATCAGCAGTCTACATGACCAGCAATTCAGTTCAACACCGACGCACAAAGCATATTGAGATTGATATTCATTTTGTTCGTGAAAAGGTTGCTCTTGGTCAGGTTCGGGTGCTTCATGTTCCCTCTACGGCTCAGTTTGCTGACATTTTCACCAAGGCACTGCCTACTAAGCCGTTTCAAGATATCTGTTTCAGTCTCAACGTCGTCGAGCCTGCCGTTGATACTGCGGGGGGATGTTAGAGTAGTCATTATGGTATACGACTTCTAGTCCAAGTCAGTTTTGTACCCCTACCCCAAGTCGGTTTGTACCCTCTTATATACTCTTGTATGCCGCACCAAATCATCAATAAGCAACGATTTTATTCAGCTTTCAGACCGAAGCACGTACTGGAAGAATAGTACAGAGACACAAGAAGCATTCTCGAGGAATCTAGACTACTGTTATGTTAAGCCGAAGACAGAGATACAACAACGATCAACAGAACACAGCTAAATCTTCTCCAACCAGAAGCTTAAATCCTCCTTTAACTGATCCACGGCCTGGATGATATGATTGGAATAATGAAGTTGCTAAACAGACGACATAGACTGTCAACTTTCTTCCTCTTCTTCAGTCGCAAAAAAAAACTTTCTTCCTCTTCTGCCCTTGATAGGCATTCCTCCTCTCTAGCCACCACGAGCAGAGATCCAGATAGATGCCCGTATCATGGTAGCATTTAAGCCTCGGTAGCACCAGATACTCTTCCCAGATCCATCGGACAGCCGAAACCCGCTTCCAGTGACGATCATACCATCTGTCATTAATCCTTTGACAGTGTCGGTGCCTCGGTGGTTACCAGTGTCCGTCACTGGTAAAGCACACCGGTGATGGATTGTCACTCGTTACCTCTCCAGCCTCTTTTGCCTAGCTGTTATTTAGCTCACGGCTACAATGATGAAAGTACAAGTTTATTCTATGACATACACATACACATTCTCATTCATCAGGTTTTTTGTTGAATTTTTCATTCATCAGGTTCATTAGTTCACAACCAACATGCACAACAAAGTTACCAAATGCAAAGAGTTGCTTCCTTAAAGGAAAACATGTTGCCATTTTTACCATGCTACTTTCCTATTGCTTGCTACTCCCTCCGTCCCATAATATAAGAGTGTTTTTGACACTACACTAGTGTCAAAAACACTCTTATATTATGGGACGGAGGGAGTACTTAAACTGACCAATACTCGCAAAAAAAGAAAAACTGCCCAAACGGCTTATATTTAGGAATGGAGGTAGTACAAACTACTGCTTTAGAGATGCTGAGGTGCTAAGTATGTTGAGGGGTTTTGAGTTGTTTTATTTACCCATATGTACAGACCAAACGAAATCATTTCGGTCATTTAGGTCCGGTCTTCTGTTTTCCGATAACAATTTCAGGTGCTGTTTTGGCAAAACCTAAATAAATATAACCCGAGTGAACAATTTGTTTCGAATCCTACCTAGGGTCCAGCACATCACTGCAAAACCCGAGTGAACAATTCTACCCTTAGCACTTGTTCCATTTGTTCCATCTCACCAACCCCACATGAAGTTAGATTTACAAACTAGTCTTTGATCCCAGCAATCGCCTCTTTCAAGCTGACCCACACAAAGACAGCCAATGAGCGATGAAACATGATGTGGTCTTCATTTTTCGAAAACCCGACATAAGAAACAACTCTTGCTGCACGGTCCTTCACGTTCAGAAATCTGCTCCGCATATTTGTATTCAATCTTGAACCATTAATCACATGCATACCTTGATTTTCAAAAGGAAATTTTGCGTTCCACAAACTAGCACCAACAGAAGTTCAGTTGTGCCAGTGAATAATATCCCTAAAGCTCCGCTGACTGTACATTGATATTGTAGATTATTGTCCACTGCCCAACCCACTTTATCACATTCATCTCTCAGAACCACTGAACCCAAGGCTTCACCAAATCTGAACATGCGAGCATTCTTCCTAATCCATATTAACTTGGATCATTACTGCTAGCCAGGGTTGGAAAAAGCGTTATTAGGCGTACGCCTAGGCGCGCTGAAGCGCTCGGCGACAGCCCACCGCGTAGCCTTGGGCCTAATCGGTGCTCTAGGCGGGCCCATCGCTTAGGCGGATCCAGGCGTGCGCCTAAGCGCGATGAAGCGGAGAAAAGCGGCGAGGAGGCGGCGCAAGGCAGACCGGAGATGGAATCGGAGAGGTTACAAGCCTGGGCGGGAAGGTGGCGAGAAGATCGCGAGAGGATGGAGAAGATTGCGGGAAGTTTGCTGGCGGAGGAAAGGAGAGATTTGGCTAGACTTTGGATATATATATACACTGAAAAGGGTGGCGGCGGCTGGATCTATTCCGTCCTCGCTTCGTCCTTCGGCCGCCGAGACGAAGAGATTCACCTCATCCTCTCACCATGCAGCCATGACTTCTTCCTCCTCTCCATCCCTCTGCTCGAAGACAAGCTGAGATCCGGTCTTCTTCCCTGCTAGAGGTGAGCTACCAATTCGATTTTGTCTGTCCCTTCTCTTCTCGTGTATTCACTGTGCCTGTGTACTGCCTCTGCATCGTCCCCTGGATTGCTAGTTTGTTGCTACTTGCTGCCCTGTCCCTCGCATGGAATCACTTGATCTGCACTTTATGTATTGATATTGATTTATCTAGATTGTTAATTGGGTGTTGTTTGATCCATCCCTGGCGGATCTAGGATTGCAGCGCAGGGGTGCCACTCAATAAAAAAAAATTGTGCAGAGATCTCACAATTTAAATGTCATGTCAGCATCACGTAGTAGTACCATAATCGAGTCAACAAAAGAAATGGTAGTTAGTTTGTTCGATCTGCAACTGATTTATACATGCCTTGATGCTGTTGTGTCTGAATTTGCTCATGCATTTACAAGATGTAACAAATACAGTAAGAAGCAATTAGTATTTGGGCATAAACAATATAGTGGGAGACAGGAACTATGCTCAGGCTCAAGGTAAAAGCTGCTCCTGGCCTGGGTCAATGCCTTTGGTCTCGCCTAGTCACCGCAATCCGGCATGCCCGTGCTCGCCGGCAGCCAGCTCGGCAGCCTGCAGTGCTCCCTCTGCCTGACCTACGCCTACTGCCGCTGGCCGTTGCACCAAATGACCTGACCATCCTAGACTCTGAACCTATGAAATTTTCTTTACTGGTCACTTCTAATGGAATAAGACATGACTGAAAATAATAGTAACTTTGTGATGCAGTTGTACTCGACAGCTCATCCGACGAGGAGGTTAAAGTGGGCTGGTCATATCTAGCGCCTGAAGAAGCAAGGCAAGTATCCACTAGTCTGAAGGTAATCATTCTGTGCACTATTCATGTTAATGAAGTTCCTTTTATGATTGTCTCAGTTCATAGTTATATACATGGCATGATGCCAAGATGTGATACTGGACGTTACTAGTAGTCTAGTACTACTGTACTAGTATAGAAGTAGGATCATATTCTATTGCATGGTGCCAAAATGTGACAGTGACATAGCTGCTACTAGTACACTAGTCTAAAAGTAGGATCATATGCGTGTGAGTGTGGCTGCTAGTAGTAATCTTGAATGTAGAGATATGAGGTTATTTATATCACATGATACTTCAAATTAGTATATCAGAGGAGTTGTTCAGTTTGTATAAAAAGGAAATTGCTTCTGGATCGGTATTGAGCATTGCAAGACAAAATAAGTTTCGAATGCAACACATTTATGAGCTTATGCAAAAAAATATGTTCTTTTGGTTTCCTCCATGGTAGTTTTTGTATTATCGATTTACTTCACAACAGAAAGTTTCTTGGAAGTTTGTGCTATGATTTTCTCTTCTGTTGCCTGATGCCAAGATGCAACACCAGCCAGAACTAGTCCTAGTGTAAAAGTAGGATCATATGTATGTGGTTGCTGGTAATCTTTACTGTGGAGACTAGAGGTTCATTAATCAGAGGGTTGTTTAGTCGGTATAAAAACGGATTTGCTTCTGGATCTGTATCGAGCATTGCAGCCTTGCAGGACTAAATAAGTTCCCAATGCAATTATGCAACAAATTTATAAACTTGTAATGCAAAAAAATATGTTCTTTGGTTTCCCTCATTGTAGTTTTTGTATTTTCTATTTTAGTTTGTTTTGCTTGGAATCTCTCCATAGGCAGCTTCCTACCTATTTCATATTTGATCTGCATATACTATGAATTTATGATATTATAACTTATATTGCTTTGCTTCTGTCTTCTTCTGTAAAAATCATATACCTAATTAAGTGGGTAATGATTTATCTTCTACTGTATGTTTTTCGGATGTGGACACGCGCACACCCGTACAGACATACTATATTGCATTTTTTGCTTTGATTATTATCTTGATTTATGCCTACTTGTGGTCTCCACTTTGATAGATCTGGTCCATATTTTTTATCATTATCGATGTGAATTACTGAACTATTGCTGCTGTGTATTCGAGCATTTGTAGGATGTTGGAGACAAATATAACATCAATGTTGCTGGAAGAGAATGCCCGTAAGAGAAAGTCGGATGATGTGGGATGGGAGTATGGGAGTCTAGCCGATGTTTCCAACAAGGACAAAGTGAAGTGTTTGTTTTGTAACCATGTGATCATTGGAGGTGTTTATCGTCACAAGCAGCATGTGGCTCACGTTGGTAATTTTGTGGCTAAATGCAAGAAAAGCTCGCAGGAAGCTAAAGATAGGTGCAGGAAATCTCTTGAGAAGGCATCTAAGAAGAGGAGGGAAAAGACTTCTCGTGAGCTAGAGCTCAGAGAAGGCGTGAATATTTCTCGTGTTGGAGATGCTTAAGTTACTTGTATTGGAAGCGCCGAGCCACACAAGATAGGTCCCATTGACAGTGGACACATCCTATTGATCCTAAATTAACTCAAGTTGTGCGTCTGTGTGGAACTATCCCTGTTGTGACTTGAGAGAAGTCTTTCAAATAAGATTCTAGGAATAAAGTACTTGTGAACTTGAGCTCATAATTTATAATGCTATATGCCATATTGGGTCTTGCGTGATGTTTGCCTCAAGTATATTTGAATATTTTATGTTCCTATGTTACTGCTACTTCCCTTGAGTAGATCATTTTTAGTTATTCACGTTGTTGTGATGTACTCCCTCCATCCCATGATATATGATCTGAATATAAGATCTTATATCATGGGATGGAGGAAGTATCTTATTATCATTCAATTGTCCTAACCTACTGTAGTAGAAAATGCCTAAGGCCATGCCTAGACAAAAAATTGTCCTCCTAACCTGCTACCATACAAAACGCCTTGGCCCGCCTAGGCTACGCCTAGGCAGGCTAGGCGCTAGGCAGAGAGTCATCGCCCGCCTACCGCCTAGCGCTTTTTCCAACCTTGCTGCTAGCGCTTGTCCCAACAGAGAATAGTAGAATGTCTAATCAGTCTTATCAACTACTAGGAACCGAAGAGGAGGGAGTACTACGACATGGAATGCACTGATTCACTAAGACATAAATGTTCAGCATATCAACTTGTAGGACTGTAACCTGAAGAATCAGCCTCTGTTGAACTGTTAGGTGTGCTCTCACATGTCAATATGTCACCCTGCACACGAACGATGTCCAGTGCTGCTTTTGTGTTCATCTTGCTGCTCTGCTGGTGCTCCATGTAGTCCCTGTACCTGATTCCCCGGAACTTCATGCCCTGGGGGTCATTCTGTGCCAACTCCAGGACTGGCTCTACGACAGCATCTAGGCACGGCCCGACCAGGCTCACGAACGACATCCTCGTCTGCCCACCGTGGACCAGTGCGCGATGGAGCACGGCCTTGTACCTTCCATTGCTCACAATCTGCACCCACATACATAGGACATGCATGTGTATCATTAAGATAAAGTACAGGTACTAAGAGCTTCTGTTTTCATAACCATTTATTGTCAAGTTAAGAACACTGTAAATCATTCGTATACCTCCAACTGATCGCCAGTGAGAATGAACAGTGAGCCTGGAAGGGGCTTTGCGGTGACCCACTGGCCGTTGTGCATGACTTGGAGACCATCCACACCATTTTGGAAGAGCAGAGTGAGAAGGCCATGGTCAGAGTGGGCTGAAATTCCCATAACCCCATCCGAGCCAGCATATGGCGGGTAATTGTTCCCGACAAGGATCTGGAAGCAGGACTCAAGGTTTAGAACTTCAGAAATGCGGCCACGGTCAAGTCCCAGGCTCTCGGAGATCGCCTTCGCAAGCTCCAGCAACAGCTGCCTCGTTCGAGCAGAGTACTCCACAGCAATATCTCTAACAATGACTGTGTAGTCAATATAGCTTTTGCAACATCAAAACAATAATGTGAAAGTAAATATGGTGTTAATTAGCAGTTTGTGCTACCTCAGCTTTGCAGGCTTTGCAGGGCAGTGAAACTCTGGGTGAGCAATCATCTTCATATAGTCCCTCCGACATATGGCATCGTCAACGTCAGAGTAGAAGAGACCTGTTCCAATACGTATAGGATCCTTTGGGCCAGCAGCAATGTAATCTGCCTTCTCATCCCTCGGTAAGCTGTATAGTTCCTTACACGCCTCCATCACTTCTTCTTGGAGCGCCTCAGGCACCCCATGGTTAATCACCTTCACGCCAGATCAGAAAAATAAAAACAATTAATGGCGCCTCTAGCGAATTGTTTCCTTGTACTTATCCAGGTTTATTCCCCTTTGTATTTTGGGTCAATTTTTTACCGTAAATTTAACTAACAAAATATATGTTTTATGTAGCAAATACCGTTGGAATTTTCTTTCAAATATGAATTCATATAACTTATATTTTGCTAATCAAATACAGTATGTATATGGTAAAAAAAATTGAACAAGATATGAGCGGGAATAATAATCCCAGACGAAGGGAGCATGCAACATTGGGACATGAATCGAATATTCTGATGTTCATCGGTGGTAGTGCCGTACCATGAAGAAGCCCCAGTCTTCGCAGGCCTGGCCGAGCTCGCGTGTCGCCTGAGATCGTTGCTCGGCGTTGCCGTTGAGGAGGACGCCGAGGTCGATGACGGGGATGCCGTCCCCGCCGCATGCTCCAGCACAGTCGCCGTGACCCCCCTTTGGATGGTTAGGGCAATGGCGATGAGACGGCGTCGGCATCTTGTGTGGTGGGGAAAAGGGGAGGGTTCCAGAAGACCTGCCGCGAGGCACAGGTGGATGGCCGTGTTCCCTCCGTCCACGACAAAGACAGTCGTACACGACGCAACGGGGGAATCCGGCGACGAGGCGGAGAGGCCTGCTGCCGGAGGAGAGGACCACGCGCGAGGGTTCGCTGACGCCGCCGACCGCGGCGTGGAAGGCGATGAGCTCGACCACGGAGCCCCCCTTTGAGGGAGGAATAGAGGAGGCAGAAGCGAGCGGCGAGCTCGGCGAGAGGCGCAAACGGGCGGCAGGGTCGTCAGATCGGGGAGATTTTGAGGAACTGAGGAACAGAGGAAGTGAAGGGGAATTTTGCCAGGAGTTTTTTTTTTTTGGACGAGGGATTTTTCTTTTTTTAGGAACACCCCTACTCCCAAAAACGCTTTTATATTATGGGACGGAGGGAGTATAATTTTATTCATACGCATAATAATCACAGATATATTGACTTTGATCTAAAATTCAAGAAAATATAAAGTAACTCATGTGACTAAAAAATATAATGTATCTCTTGAAAACACCTTATTCATGGTATCAATGTTTGCTAGAAGAAATACTCCAAAGACTTCAATAAGGAAGCTGCAATTGGACTAGAGCAACGATGTTGTCACCTTTCCACACACACAAACATTACCAATAATAGTTTTTGAAAACGCCTTGAGTCGCCCATCTAGAAAGATAGGGAAGTCTTGATCGATGAACGTATTTGGGCCAAGGATAGTAGAGCAGTTATTTGGAATAGCTCCAAGTAGCACGTGGTAGCTGCATCTACAAGATGACATAGAGATTTGTAAAGCACACACGGATCTGAAAGGTTCAGACCCGTTGACTAGTAACCTCTCTCACAAGCGAGATATGAACAAACCCCATGGGTGTTGGATTCATTACAATCACATAGTGATGTGAACTAGATTATTGACTCTAGTGCAAGTGGGAGACTATTGGAAATATGCCCTAGAGGCAATAATAAAATGGTTATTATTGTATTTCCTTGTTCATGATAATTGTCTATTGTTCATGCTATAATTGTATTAACTGGAAACCATAATACATGTGTGAATACATAGACCACAACATGTCCCTAGTAAGCCTCTAGTTGACTAGCTCGTTGATCGATAGATGGTTATGGTTTCCTGACCATGGACATTGGATGTCATTGATAACGGGATCACATCATTAGGAGAATGATGTGATGGACAAGACCCAATCCTAAGCATAGCACAAGATCGTGTAGTTCGTTTGCTAAGAGCTTTTCTAATGTCAAGTATCGTTTCCTTAGACCATGAGATTGTGCGACTCCCGGATACCGTAGGAATGCTTTGGGTGTACCAAACGTCATAACGTAACAGGGTGGCTATAAAGGTGCACTACAGGTATCTCCGAAAGTGTCTGTTGGGTTGGCACGAATCGAGACTGGGATTTGTCACTCCGTATGACGGAGAGGTATCTCTGGGCCCACTCGGTAATGCATCATCATAATGAGCTCAATGTGACTAAGGAGTTAGCCACGGGATCATGTGTTCCGGAACGAGTAAAGAGACTTGCCGGTAACGAGATTGAACGAGGTATTGGGATACCGACGATCGAATCTCGGGCAAGTAACATACCGATAGACAAAGGGAATTGTATACGGGATTGATTGAATCCCCGACATTGTGGTTCATTCGATGAGATCATCGTGGAACATGTGGGAGCCAATATAGGTATCCAGATCCCGCTATTGGTTATTGGCCGGTGAGGTGTCTCGGTCATGTCTGCATGGTTCCCGAACCCGTAGGGTCTACACACTTAAGGTTCGGTGACGCTAGAGTTGTTATGGGAAATAGTATGTGGTTACCGAAGGTTGTTCGGAGTCCCGGATGAGATCCCGGACGTCACGAGGAGTTTCGGAATGGTCCGGAGGTAAAGATTTATATATGGAAAGTCATCATACGGTCACCGGAAGTGTTCGGGGGTATGCCGGTATTGTACCGGGGCCACCGAAGGGGTTCCGGAAGTCCACCGGGAGGGTCCACCTACCCCGGAGGGCCTTATGGGCTGTAGGTGGAAGGGAACCAGCCCCTAAGTGGGCTGGGCGCCAACCTTCCCCTAGGGCCCATGCGCCTAGGGTTGGAGGAAACCCTGGAGGGGGCGCCCCCCTTGACTTGGGGGGCAAGCCACCCTCCCTGGCCGCTGCCCCTCCCACCAGATGGGATCTAAGGGGCCGGGCCCCCTCCCCCTTGCCCCTATATATAGTGGAGGGGTGGGAGGGCAGCCGCACCCCTGGCCTGGCGCAGCCCTCTCCTCCTCCAACTCCTCCTCCTCCGTAGTGCTTAGCGAAGCTCTGCCGGAGAACCACGAGCTCCATTGCCACCTCGCCGTCGTGCTGCTAGAGTTCTCCCTCAACTTCTCCTCTCCCCTTGCTGGATCAAGGAGGAGACGTCCTCGGGCCGTACGTGTGTTGAACGCGGAGGCGCTGTCCGTTCGGCGCTAGATCAGATCTTCCGCGATTTGAATCGCTGCGAGTACGACTCCATCAACCGCGTTCTTGTAACGCTTCCGCTTAGCGATCTTCAAGGGTATGAAGATGCACTCCCTCTCTCTCGTTGCTAGCATCTCCTAGATTGATCTTGGTGACACGTAGGAAAATTTTGAATTATTGTTACGTTCCCCAACAGTGGCATCATGAGCTAGGTCTATGCGTAGATTCTATGCACGAGTAGAACACAAAGTAGTTGTGGGCGATGATTTGTTCAATTTGCTTGCCGTTACTAGTCTTATCTTGATTCGGCGGCATTGTGGGATGAAGCGGCCCGGACCGACCTTGCACGTACTCTTACGTGAGACAGGTTCCACCGACTGACATGCACTTGATGCATAAGGTGGCAAGCGGGTGTCTGTCTCTCCCACTTTAGTCGGATCGGATTCGATGAAGAGGGTCCTTATGAAGGGTAAATAGCAATTGGCATATCACCGTTGTGGCTTTTGCGTAGGTAAGAAACGTTCTTACTAGAAACCCATAGCATCCACGTAAAACATGCAACAACAATTAGAGGAGGTCTAACTTGTTTTTGCAGGGTATGCTATGTGATGTGATATGGCCAAAAGGATGTGATGGATTATATATGTGATGTATGAGATTGATCATGTTCTTGTAATAGGAATCACGACTTGCATGTCGATGAGTATGACAATCGGCAGGAGCCATAGGAGTTGTCTTAATTTATTGTATGACCTGCGTGTCAATGAAAACGCCATGTAATTACTTTACTTTATTGCTAACCATTAGCCATAGTAGTAGAAGTAATAGTTGGCGAGACAACTTCATGAATACACGATGATGGAGATCATGGTGTCATCCCGGTGACGAAGGTGATCATGCCGCGCCTCGAAGATGGAGATCAAAGGCGCAAGATGATATTGGCCATATCATGTCACTTTATGATTTGCATGTGATGTTTGTCATGTTTACATCTTATTTGCTTAGAACGACGGTAGCATAAATAAGATGATCCCTCACTAAAATTTCAAGAGACGTGTTCCCCCTAACCGTGCACCGTTGCGAAGGTTTGTTGTTTCGAAGCACCACGTGATGATCGGGTGTGATAGATTCTAACGTTCGCATACAACGGGTGTAAGCCAGATTTACACATGCGAAACACTTAGGTTGACTTGACGAGCCTAGCATGTACAGACATGGCCTCAGAACACAAGAGACCGAAAGGTCGAACATGAGTCGTATAGAAGATACGATCAACATGAAGATGTTCACCGATGATGACTAGTCCGTCTCACGTGATGATCGGACACGGTCTAGTTGACTCGGATCATGTATCACTTAGATGACTAGAGGGATGTCTATCTGAGTGGGAGTTCATTAAATAATTTGATTAGATGAACTTAATTATCATGAACATAGTCAAAAGGTCTTTGCAAATTATGTCGTAGCTTACGCTTTAGTTCTACTAAGATATAATCCTAGAGAAAGTTGAGTTGAAAGTTGATAGTAGCAATTATGCGGACTGGGTCCGTAAACTGAGGATTGTTCTCAATGCTGCGCAGAAGGCTTATGTCCTTAATGCACCGCTCGGTGTGCTAAACCTCGAGCGTCGTCTATGGATGTTGCGAACATCTGACATACACGTTTTGATGACTACGTGATAGTTCAGTGCGTAATGCTAACGGTTTAGAATTGAGGCGCCAAAGACGTTTTTGAAACGTCGCAGAACATATGAGATGTTCCAAAGACTGAAATTGGGATTTCAGACTAGTGCCCACGTCAAGAGGTATGAGACCTCTGACAAGTTTCTTAAGCCTGCAAACTAAGGGAGAAAAGCTCAATCGTTGAGCATGTGCTCAGATTGTCTGAGTACTACAATCGCTTGAATCGAGTGGGAGTTAATCTTCCAGATGAGATAGTGATGGTTCTCCATAGTCACTGCCACCAAGCTATTAGAGCTTCGTGATGAACTATAACATATCAGGGATAGACATGATGATCCTTGAGCAACTCGCGATGTTTGACACCGCGAAAGTAGAAATCAAGTAGGAGCATCAATTGTTGATGGTTAGTAAAACCACTAGTTTCAAAAAGGGCAAGGGAAAGAAGGGATACTTCATGAAACGGCAAATCAGTTGCTGCTCTAGTGAAGAAACCCAAGGTTGAACCCAAACCCGAGACTAAGTGCTTCTGTAATGAGGGGAACGGTCACTGAAGCAGAACTACCCTAGATACTTGGTAGATGAGAAGGCAGGCAAGGTCGACAGAAGTATATTGGATATACATTATATTAATGTGTACTTTACTAGTACTCCTAGTAGCACCAGGGTATTATATACCGGTTCGATTGCTAAGTGTTGGTAACTCGAAATAAAAGGCTACGGAATAAACGGAGACTAGCTAAAGGTGAGATGACGATATGTGTTGGAAGTGTTTCCAAGGTTGATGTGATCAAACATCGCACGCTCCCTCTACCATCGAGATTGGTGTTAAACCTAAATAATTGTTATTTGATGTTTGCGTTGAGCATAGACATGATTGGATTATGTTTATCGCAATACGGTAATTCATTTAAGGAGAATAATGGTTACTCTATTTATTTGAATAATACCTTCAATAGTCTTGCACCTAAAATGAATCTCGATCGTAGTGATACACATGTTCGTGCCAAAAGATATAAAATAGTAATGATAGTACCACATACTTGTGGCACTGCCATTTGAGTCATATTGGTATAGAACGCATGAAGAAGCTCCATGTAGATGGATCTTTGGACTCACTCGTTTTTGAAAAGATTGAGACATGCGAACCATGTCTATTGGTATATATGCATGAAGAAACTCCATGCAGATGGATCGTTTGGACTCACTTGATTTTGAATCACTTGAGACATGCAAATCATACCACATGGGCAAGATGACTGAAAGGCCTCGTTTTCAGTAAGATGGAACAAGAAAGCAACTTGTTGGAAGTAATACATTTTGATGTGTGCAGTCCAATGAGTGCTGAGGCATGCAGTGGATATCGTTATGTTCTTACTTCACATATGATTTGAGTAGATGCTGAGTGTATTTACTTGATGAAACACAAGTCTGAATTATTGAAAGGTTCAAGTAATTTCAGAGTGAAGTTGAAGATCGTCGTGACAAGAGGATAAAATGTCTGTGATATGATCATAGAGATGAATATCTGAGTTACGAGTTTCGCACACAATTAAGAAATTGTGGAAATTGTTTCACGACTAATACCGCCTGGAACACCATAGTGTGATGGTGTGTCCGAACATCATAACTGCACCCTATTGGATATGGTGCATACCATGATGTCTCTTATCAAATTACACTATCGTTTATGGGTTAGGCATTAGAGACAACCGCATTCACTTTAAATAGGGCACCACGCAATTCCATTGAGACGACACCGTATGAACTATGGTTTAGAGAAACCTAAGCTGTCGTTTCTTAAAAGTTTGGGGCCGCGACGCTTATGTGAAAAAGTTTCAGGCTGATAAGCTCGAACCCAAAGCGGATAAATGCATCTTCATAGAATACCCAAAACAGTTGGGTATACCTCCTATTTCAGATCTGGAAGCAAAAGTGATTGTTTCTAGTAACGGGTCCTTTCTCGAGGAAAAGTTTCTCTCGAAAGAATTGAGTGGGAGGATGGTGGAGACTTGATGAGGTTATTGAACCATGACTTCAACTAGTGTGTAGCAGGGCACAGGAAGTTGTTCCTGTGGCACCTACACCAATTGAAGTGAAAGCTTATGATAGTGATCATGAAACTTCGGATCAAGTCACTACCAAACCTCGTAGGACGACAAGGATGCATGCTACTTCAGAGTGGTACGTAATCCTGTCTTGGAAGTCATGTTGCTAGACAACAATGAACCTACGAGCTATGGAGAAGCGATGGTGGGCCCGGATTCCGACAAATGGCTCGAGGCCATAAAATCCGAGAGAGGATACATGTATAAAAACAAAGTGTAGACTTTGGAAGAACTACTTGATGGTCGTAAGGCTGTTGGGTGCAGATGGATTTTAAAAGGAAGACAGGCAATGATGGTAAGTGTCACCATTAAGAAAGCTCGACTTGTCGTTAAGATGTTTTCCGGCAAGTTCAAGGAGTTGACTGCGATGAGACTTTCTCACTCGTAGCGATGCTAAGAGTCTGTTGGAATTATATTAGCAGTTACTGCATTATTTATGAAATCTTGCAGATAGGATGTCAAAACATTGTTTCCTCGACGATTTTCTTGAGGAAAGGTTGTATGTGATACAACCAGAAGGTTTTGTCAATCCTGAAATATGTTAACAAGTATGCAAAGCTCCAGCAATCCTTCTAAGGATTGGAGTAAGCATCTCGGAGTTGGAATGTACGCTTTGATGAGATGATCAAAGATTTTGGGTTTATACAAGTTTATGAGAAACTTGTATTTCCAAAGAAGTGAGTGAGAGCACTATAGAATTTTTGATGAGTATATGTTGTTAACATATTGTTGATCAGAAATGATGTAGAATTTCTGGAAAGCATACAGGGTTATTTGAAAAGTGTTTTTCAATGGAAAACCTGGATTAAACTACTTGAACATTGAGCATCAAGATCTATAAGGATAGATCAAAAACGCTTAATAGTACTTTCAAATGAACACATACCGTGACAAGATTTTGAAGGAGTTCAAAATAGATCAGCAAAGAAGGAGTTCTTGGCTGTGTTACAAGGTGTGAGTATTGAGTAAGACTCAAGACCTGACCACGGCAGAAGAGAGAGCAAGGACGAAGGTCGTCCCCTATGCTTTAGACGTAGGCTCTACAGTATGCTATGCTGTGTACCGCACCTGAAGTGTGCCTTGTCATGAATTAGTCAAGGGGTACAAGAGTGATTCGGGAATGGATCACATGACAGCGGTCGAACTTATCCTTAGTATCTAGTGGACTAAGGAATTTTCTCGATTATGGAGGTGGAAAAGGAGTTCGTCGTAAAGGGTTACGTCGATGCAAACTTTGACACTAATCCGGATGATTCTGAGTAGTAAACCGGATTCGTATAGTAGAGCAGTTATTTGGAATAGCTCCAAGTAGCATGTGGTAGCTGCATCTATAAGATGACATAGAGATTTGTAAAGCACACACGGATCTGAAAGGTTCAGACCCGTTGACTAGTAACCTCTCTCACAAGCGAGATATGAACAAACCCCATGGGTGTTGGATTCATTACAATCACATAGTGATGTGAACTAGATTATTGACTCTAGTGCAAGTGGGAGACTATTGGAAATATGCCCTAGAGGCAATAATAAAATGGTTATTATTGTATTTCCTTGTTCATGATAATTGTCTATTGTTCATGCTATAATTGTATTAACTGGAAACCATAATACATGTGTGAATACATAGACCACAACATGTCCCTAGTAAGCCTCTAGTTGACTAGCTCGTTGATCGATAGATGGTTATGGTTTCCTGACCATGGACATTGGATGTCATTGATAACGGGATCACATCATTAGGAGAATGATGTGATGGACAAGACCCAATCCTAAGCATAGCACAAGATCGTGTAGTTTGTTTGCTAAGAGCTTTTCTAATGTCAAGTATCGTTTCCTTAGACCATGAGATTATGCGACTCCCGGATACCGTAGGAATGCTTTGGGTGTACCAAACGTCACAACGTAACTGGGTGGCTATAAAGGTGCACTACAAGTATCTCCGAAAGTGTCTGTTGGGTTGGCACGAATCGAGACTGGGATTTGTCACTCCGTATGACGGAGAGGTATCTCTGGGCCCACTCGGTAATGCATCATCATAATGAGCTCAATGTGACTAAGGAGTTAGCCACGGGATCATGTGTTACGGAACGAGTAAAGAGACTTGCCGGTAACGAGATTGAACGAGGTATTGGGATACCGACGATCGAATCTCGGGCAAGTAACATACCGATAGACAAAGGGAATTGTATACGGGATTGATTGAATCCCCGACATTGTGGTTCATCCGATGAGATCATCGTGGAACATGTGGGAGCCAATATGGGTATCCAGATCCTGCTATTGGTTATTGGCCGGAGAGGTGTCTCGGTCATGTCTGCATGGTTCCCGAACCCGTAGGGTCTACACACTTAAGGTTCGGTGACGCTAGAGTTGTTATGGGAAATAGTATGTGGTTACCGAAGGTTGTTCGGAGTCCCGGATGAGATCCCGGACGTCATGAGGAGTTCCGGAATGGTCTGGAGGTAAAGATTTATATATGGGAAGTCATCATACGGTCACCAGAAGTGTTCGGGGGTATGCCGGTATTGTACCGGGGCCACCGAAGGGGTTCCGGAGGTCCACCTGCCCCGGAGGGCCTTATGGGCTGTAGGTGGAAGGGAACCAGCCCCTAAGTGGGCTGGGCGCCAACCTTCCCCTAGGGCCCATGCGCCTAGGGTTGGAGGAAACCCTGGAGGGGGCGCCCCCTTGACTTGGGGGGCAAGCCACCCTCCCTGGCCGCCGCCCCTCCCACCAGATGGGATCTAAGGGGCCGGGCCCCCTCTCCCTTGCCCCTATATATAGTGGAGGGGTGGGAGGGCAGCCGCACCCCTGGCCTGGTGCAGCCCTCTCCTCCTCCAACTCCTCCTCCGTAGTGCTTAGCGAAGCTATGCCGGAGAACCACGAGCTCCATTGCCACCACGCCGTCGTGCTGCTGGAGTTCTCCCTCAACTTCTCCTCTCCCCTTGCTGGATCAAGAAGGAGGAGACGTCCCCGGGCTGTATGTGTGTTGAACGCGGAGGCGCCGTCCGTTCGACGCTAGATCGGATCTTCCGCGATTTGAATTGCTGCGAGTACGACTCCATCAACCGCGTTCTTGTAACGCTTCCGCTTAGCGATCTTCAAGGGTATGAAGATGCACTCCCTCTCTCTCGTTGCTAGCATCTCCTAGATTGATCTTGGTGACACGTAGGAAAATTTTGAATTATTGCTACGTTCCCCAACAATCATCAACATTGCCACCATATGGAGCGGAGAAAACATCTCCGGAACTGTAGCACGCATCGGCCGACGCAACCATTCTCCTCTTCAAGATTTCTCTCCTTATCATATCATGCCATGTTTTGGTGAGATCGTCCATGTCATTACGGTTTATTGACATGATCTTGTTCTCCCAACGCCCTTGAAGCGACCGAAATGTGCTAGGAGTCCTATTGGGATGCTTTGCCATAATGCAGAAGTATTGATCTTCGATCTTTGCCAATATCTCTTGGCGGTTTGAGAAGTTCCCGTGCATGCATCAAGAGACACCACACTCCATGCTTTGATCAAAGTTTGATCTTCCAAGACCATGTAGTTCTTCGATCTTATGCTTTTCTCTGTTTTTGTTTGCGATTGCTCATACACTTCCGCTTCGATTTCCTTCAATTCGTCCTCACAACCATGATCATCCACGCCGTCCTCCGTTTCATTGTAGTCGAATGCGGCGAACGGGGCTTGATCAATGTCAACCGCGTTCGTGTACAACAAGTTCACGAACTCGGTTGTTGCATTGTTTGAACCACCGCTATAGCGAACAATAACAAGTCACGAGCTATCGAGGATAATGGCGAAAAATGAAAGAAAATCGCCATGACCGAAGATGCATACCTTCCGGCCATTTCGTCGAACACCTCGCTTGCGAGTGGTGCGGCACCGTTGAACGGCATCGCCGGAGCACCTCCTTGCCGGGGGATGGAGTGAGACGATGAAGAAGGTGGCTTATTTGTAGCCGGGATCTTCCTCCGCTTTACGCCCGCGACCTTGCTGACCTTCTTCGCCGCCGGCCGGGATCGCGCTGCCGCGTTGGCGCCCGGAGCGCGGGCCATCGCGGCGGGGGCAGCCGGATTCCCGCCCTGCACGACCACGTTGCCCTGCCGCTTGCGGGTAGGCGCGGCGTTTGCTTGGGCGACGGCGGCGGGGCCAACATGGCCGGCGACGAGATCCGCCCGTGGGGAAGGAGCGTGCGCGACCTCGACGGTGACGGGGGACAGCATGGGGTCGTCCATGGCGGCGAGGGACGGCTGGGGAGGAAGCATCGGAGCGTGCGGAGGCGGGGCAATGGTGGCGGAGGGTGGGGGGAGCGGGAAAGGGCGCGCGGAAATGTCCCTCTCGCCAAATCCCGCTGCGGATAGGGGTTGAGCTCGAGTCGGCCTCCCAGCCCGTGAAGATAGAGGTTGAGGGAGAAGATTTGCCGCGCCGTGCAAAAATATTTGCGGGCCGGGGCGGGATGCGGGGTCTGATTGGGCATGTTTTCCCGCCCCGACCCGTAATTTGGCGGTTATTTTGCGGGCCGGGCGGGATGCGGGGTTTGCTAGAGTTGCTCTAAGGTACAAACGTTGTGAAAAGGGGCGTGCCGCATAAGCTTGTAGGCCTAGCTTTGAGGACCAGCCTTGTTTCGTGGCAGGGCGAAGGCCGACACAACTCTTTTATTTGCGTGTTGTGCCCGTACTGGATCAAAAATCCGTGCATGCGGGCCCGCCTTAAAAGCACGATCCTGGAGCGACAAATGCTCACCTCGTGGACGACGGGCTACGAGGAGAGGACCCATCAACATGAAGATAGTGCTTTGTTGGACCGGGCATGGCTAATCTCTTCATGTTGTTCCAACATGAAGTTTCCTTGTTTTCGATGCATACCATTCGCTACCAAATGAAAATATTTTTTGTGTTGTCTCCCTCAAGCAGGTTTTGTCACTGGCTATATTTGATACGATTTTGTTCCTTTTCATGTCGGAGACGAGCTAAGCGCTTATGCCATCATGCCATCATGCACAAGGCGTTCATCCGACAAAACCGCGGCCGCTGATGTTCTTTTGTCATGGATTAGTTGTCAATAATTTTCAACGGTTCTTGTTTTCCTTCATCTCCTAAGCGCTCATCGACATCATGGTTAAGGGTTAAGGTCTACATCGTCGTCATGTGACAAGACCGTGACCTCTAATTTGTTTTCCTTGTGACTGTCTTAGACGGCGTATCCTGGCTTGCCATTTTGCCACTGGGAAGTCCCATGTTGCTCCTCGACACAGCATTGGGGCACCATGTCCTTCCTCGTGAGGCAGCCTAACTCAAATTAGAAACATGTTTACCGGCCAAAACCTGTGTCCGGCGTCCGGCCCTGCCGCGTTTGTTCACCGGCTTTGACCTCGGAGTCGTTCCACAAACAAGCTAAGCCCGCAACACAGCCAGCTTTGGTGTTATCCTCCACATAAATACTACTTCCTCCGAAAATACTTGTCATCAAATGAATAAAATATGATGTATCTAGATACATCATATTTTATTCATTTTGATGACAAGTATTTTCAAATAGAGGGCACCCTTACGTTGCGGGCAGTCTCCAAGGTCTTGGCCTGCAGGTCGTCACCTTTTGACTTTCGAGTTTTGATGAGTTTGACACGCTATAAAAAGGCTCGAGGGTTAAGCTTCTCGTCACCACAGCACCACCAAAGCAGAGCCTAACAAGCACCATTCCGCTTACGCTTCCTTGGCGTCGATCGACAACATTTGCAATGGCGAAGAACCACGGTGCCGCCGGTCTCCTGATCGCGTCCCTTCTCGTCGCGGTCACCCTCGCCGACGCCAGGGTCGCCGTGCAGGTGCGCCGCGACCTGAACGAAGGTACGTGTCCATCGACTCCACCCAATCCATGGTACGGTAGCGCCTGTGTTCCACGAACCAGCGATAACTGTACCTACTGGAACCATATCGTGATCTGAACTGACTCCTGGAACGTACGTGCGTGCGTGCGATGGAGCTGCAGCAGATCACGTGGTGCCGGCGAGCGACGCGAAGGCGGCGGCGGCGCTGACGTGCAGCAAGGTGCAGGGGCTGAAGGCGGGCGAGACGTGCTTCTCCGTCGCGCTGCTCGGAGGACTGACCCTCGAGTCGTTCCTCGTCTTCAACCCCAACATCGACTGCGGCAAGACCTTCGTCGGCCAGTGGGTCTGCCTCCACGCTTCCACTGCTTGACAAGCTGCTGCACGTACGCACCCGTGCACCGACCACCGCTAGCGCTATGAATCGAGGCGCCGGGTGCTCTGCTGCTCGTACTTCCCTTGCAAAGTGTGCTTGCTGCTTGCTCCTTTTTGTTTGTCTGAGAGATGTTGCTTGGTGTTATCTGGTGTGAAGTAGCCCGTCGGTGTGTGTTTGTTGTACCAGCTGATCGTGCCTGATTATCAGTGTATTTCCCTTGCTTCTTTTCCTCAATTCGTCCGTGTGCTGCGGTAATGTGGGAGCCGGTCTCCAAATTACCATCGTTGCACCTAGGTTTTATCGTAACCGAACTGTTTGACTCATTAACGACTAGCTGCAAACAAGAAACTTGGCATAGCTGGGCAAAGAATTTAAACAGGAGGGTTATTCAAAAATTGCGGAAGCTTAGTTTGATCAAGCTGGCCGAGTATTTCAAACAAGCTATGGCACTTACTCCGTGAAACTACATTGAAGCTAATAACTGGGTGAAGATTACGCGCTTTGAATTTGAATAGGACTATGCTCCTTCTTTTTCATAAAATGGATTCTTTGGTTGTTGATTCTTAATCAAATAAATTATGTCGCAAGATCGAACCAAGAATTTCATTATATCCATTTCTTATACCTTCTATTCTATATGACACTACTTCATAAGAATAAACCCGGGGAGACTATAATAGAATCTGCCCTTTAGCTGAGCTCATAGGATCAGCCCAAAATATTTCTATTTAAACAATCTGAAAAGTTCTGGAATTATTTGACAACATAGCTATAATTATGTATACAACTCCAAAAAAAAACCCAGCTGAAAACTTGACCTACAGTTAGAGATTAAAAAATAACTGAAAGTGGATCTAACCCTCAAGGTGGATTTTGATAATTAATGTCAACATATCTCAAAGAACTAATGCTACTTCAAAGTATATTTCATAAAAAAATTTCTTAGGTACAACCGGAATGGAAGATGACCCCTAAGAATGCTTAAAAACAAGTGTTGAACAAGTCTATTCACAACCCCCCCCCCCCTCCCTCTAGATATACTTATCGATTCTACAATAAAAAAAATCAATTGTGAATAGTGTCAAATTTGGGTGAATGGTATTTGAAATTATTCACATTCGATTTTGTATTTTTTTTTTGTTTCTATAAGTGTAGCTTGAGTTAGGAGCTTTGAGATTGTACATCAAACATGGATGTATGCCTGCAAATATTTTTGAAACTTCTGAATACTATTTCTAATCACTCTGATCTCACCTACGACCAGCTCCTATACTGCCCCCCCCCCCCCCCCCCCGGAAATACTTATCGATCCTACAATTAAATTTTTTGATTGTGGATAGTGTCAAATTTGGGTGAATGGTATTTGAAATTATTCACATTCGATTTAGTGTTTTTTTATTTCCATACGTGTAACTTGATTTTTTTAGATGATTACCAATATGTGATTTTTGAGATGAAGTGTAACTTGAATTAGGAGCTTTAAGATTGTACGTCAAACATGAATGTATGTCTGCAAATATTTTCGGAATTTTCGAATACATAATATTTTTTTACTACCTGATCTCACCTATAACCAGATCCTATACTAGCCCCCCCACCCCCCAGACATACTTATCGATCCTACAATAAAAAAATCGATTGTTGATAGTGTCAAATTTGGGTGAATGGTACTTGAAATTATTCACTTCGCTTTTTGTTTTTTTTTCTGTTTCTATAAGTGTAGCTTGACTTAGGAGCTTGATGTATGTCTGCAAATATTTTTGGAATATTTCGAATGCATAATATATTTTTATCTCTCTGATCTCACCTACAACCAGATCCTATACTAGCCCCCCCCCCCCCCCCCCCCCCCCCGAAAAAGAAGAGGCAATCTAAAAATTGCTTGCTAATTTATCAGGGTCATCTTATTAATCTATTACCTACTAATAAAAGCGGTAATGATAACTCCCGAACGTTCGGGAGTTAAGCATGGCAACCCGAATAGGTTTAGATGGCAAGTTTAGTTTACGTGAGATTAGGGAAACATGGCAATTTTCTGACAAAAAAAGATGAAAAAGGACGAAGTTGCCATCCCCTATAGACTAAAGTTGTCATCCCCTATGAACTAAAGTTGCCATGTAAAAACGTTCGGGACGAAATGCTCAAAATCTGAACGTTCGGGAGTTATTGGATTCCAATAAAAGAGATGTGGTATTCTTGTTTTGGTCCGTCATGAAATTTTCAGAAACCCCCGACATTATAATCAACCTCCAGTCCGAAGGTAACATTTTTGTTACGCTGTGCATTTCGCACTTCCAGCTGCTGTAGGCCAGATGCTGGTTTTTGGTCCATTGTCGTTCGTGTGAGCCGCAGGCCCCCACGAATTAAGAGTCTATTGAGAGAGCGTACCGTTGCTCGGCATGAGCGTAAGATTCAACCAAACGGCCTTACACGGACGGATTCCCGGGACGCCGGTCTCTCCCATCGCGAGTACGCATAGCTGCACGATGCTAGACTCTGACACGACATGAAACGTGATGCGGTACTGCACGGGAGTCACAGGTAATGGCGATGAGTTGTTCGGCTGCACGCCGGCCTTGACCTTAGGCATGTTGTACCTAGATCACAAGTTGCCTTGACCACCGATCCTTTGTCCCGCCATCAATCTAAACTTGAACCCACGTACAACTAGCTACAACTTCTAATCACCTGGTACGACTCTTTCAATTCATTTTCTCCTTTTCCACCTTAAGCTCTTTTTTTACCGGAAGCTTCTCAATTGAAGATGGTATATCATAATTAGGTTTGATATAGAAACACCTCTGATATTAACGTCTTTCATGTGAAAATTAGGGACAAGTGCAAGCTAAAAGGATTCTAATATGAAAAACACCTCGGATTGTTTGCACACAATTGTCCACTGAGCCATGAGGTGGGTGATGAATGGGTGTGCGATATTATTTACAATATATGAAAAACACATCCGATTGTTTGCTAGTAATTCTAATGAATTATCTTTGAATTTAGGATCTAATAAAAAACCATACATTGTGCTCAACGGTGGTAAATATATATACACTGGTAGAAAAAAGGCCTTTAGTCCCGGTTCGCAAAGGCCTTTAGTCCCGGCTGTGCAACCGGGACTAAATATGCGCGACTAAAGACCCCCTTTAGTCGCGCCTCTTACGAACCGCGACTAAAGGCTTTAGTCCCGGTTCTCGTGGCTAACCGGGACTAAAGGCCTCCTCCGCAGGTTTAGGGTTTTCCCCCCTAAACCTGGTTTTTTTGCGAATTTTTTTTATTTTTTTTATTTTTAAATTTCTGAATTATTTTAACCTCTAATCTCTAATCACCACCCCTCATCACTGCTCAATTTATCCTCTAATCTCTAATCACCCCTCATCATTCCAAATCATCTAACTTTCCGGACGGTCACCCATCCTCTCACTACTCCAGCCTGAGCACGCTTAACTTCCGGGTTCTATTCTCCCTCGTTTCCAAGTCTGCACTTGTTGTTTTCCTGACAATAGTGGGATGTCAATTCTATTAACCCTCAGGAATTTAGCTTGAGCATGAAGTGACACATTTCACTGTTTGAGTTTGAAACTATTGTTTTAAAAAACAATAATTATTTAGTAACACTAATATTTCTGGAATAATTAGTTTGACCATTGTTTGACCACTGTTTGACCACAGTTTGACCAGATTTGACCAAAATTTAAAAAAAATTGAAATAATTATTTAGTAACACTAATATTCTAGAATAATTAGTTTGACCATTGTTTGACCACAGTTTGACCACAATTTGAATTTTTTGAATTTTTTTGCCTCTCCAGATCTTAAAAGCCCCGTATCTTATTTTCTGTTAGGTTTTTGAGGATTTTGAAAATGTTTAACGGGGTTCCCCCGGTTAAATTCGGATGTAACTTTTTGAGTAGATGATTTTTCATATAAAAACTTTTTCATCCGAGTTCGTATGCAAAAGTTATGCCCATTTTAAGAAATTCCAGAGAGATTTTGCAAATAAAGTCGAAATTCATATTTGTTAATTTTCCCAACAACTAGACCACATATCACATGAGAAACTTATTTTATTTTATTTTTTTTGACATTTCCATCATTTTCTTTTGGTTTTTCTAAAACTGAAAAGGCGGTCGGGGGGGGGGGGGGGGGGGGGTAGAGTTTGATGGGCCCTTTAGTACCGGTTGGTCTGGCCAACCGCGACTAAAGGACTAACCGTTAGTCCCGGTTGGTCTGGCCAACCGCGACTAAAGGACTTCGGGCCAGCCTGAGCCAACCGGGACTAAAGCCCCTCCCGTCCGCCAGCTGTCGACCGAGCGCGCTGGGCCCAGATAGTTGGTCGCGGGTCCCCTTCCGAACCGCGACTAAAGACCCCTTTGGTCGCGGTTCGATTATTTTGGGGACTAATGGGGGCGTATGGAAGCCTCTTTTTCTACTAGTGATAGGAGCTTATGTCCTCAAAAAGATACACCAGTTTCTTAAATTTGAAAAATATTTTTTTGTTGGGTCGTGTGCAATGAGAAGAGTAAGCACTATTTCGGTGAGGTTTTTTTTCTCAATTGTACTCCCTCTGCCCCAACATAAGTGTCTCAACTTTGTACTAACCTTAGTATAAAATTACACTAAGGTTAAGACACTTATTTTGAGACGGAGGGAGTAACAAGTAAGAATTGTCTACTGCATCTAACTAGTTCTGAGTTCGTGTCTCGGAGTGGGGAATAATTGGCCCCAAAAACTTCATGCTGTTACACATACGTGACGCACACACATATCAAAACGCAAGCTTAACCATTAATTAAATCAATTAAGTGTGAGTTATATTTCTCAGAAAATATATTGTTGGATTCATACATTTTTTGCGGGAGATTGTTGGATTCATATTGAAGCAAAGTTTTAAATGGTTTAACTTTTATGACATATAACACATATATTATTATTAATTTTTTAAATGCAATAAGTTTTAGCCGAGCATCAAAATTATAAATTGTTCATATAGATGTACTTCGTCTTGTCAAACTTTTTTAGAGACCCTTTTTTGATATGTGAAGCTTCTTGACGTCATTTCCCAGTGAATGTATGTACTTGTATGTTCACCTTTTTTCTATTTTTCCACTTGAGTTTTTTTTAGTGTAATAGGGTTCTTTATTCAGTCAAAATGTCCACTTGAGTTAAGCGAGCTGCGGTATTCGTTGGGCTGAATGGGCTTCATACGAACCAGCTGCAACAGAATTCCATAGCCCAACTCGAGCCCCTTCCCCTTTGGCTGGCACCGATTCCGCCATGGCCCATGAGGCAATGAGTGGTCACCGGCGGCGGCGGCGGCGGCTGCGAGGCGATTTCCGCTGCACTGCTTTTTATTGCTGTCATTTTACCTGGACGCGAAGCTCACTCACCCAACTCCGGAGCGTCGTCTTTGGTCTACAGTTCGAACCTGGTGCTCCATTTCTTCTGCAATTAAAATTGCTGTTAGAGATTCTTGGCTTATTATGTCTGGTTTTCCATAATTTTGTGTGTTGTGTGTGGTAGGGAAAGACGGATCGTGCAAAAATGGGGTCGATGGACGAGAAAGGAGCGAGATCACGACACCCCTCCCCTCCCCCCTCCAGTCCTCCACTCATTTTCTTCTGGAAGTGCTGTTATTCTTCTGGAGAAAATACTGTTTTTTTTTTTGCGGGGTGGAGTAAATACTGTTATTCTTCTGGAAGTGCTGTTAGACACGCTGTAGATCAGCACACAATATTTGAGCATGGTAATTGCTAACCACGCCCTTGTGATGCAGATTACAACAGTTTCACAATTGTGGAAAATGAATGAAGATTGCGATCTTTATTGCACAGGCGCAGCTGGTTCATTCGTCTTGTGGAAATATGTTGGGGGTTGATAAGTCAACAGTCAGTCCCCGGTCAAAACTCACTACTCAGGTGGAACCGTGGAAAGGATGTCCCTAATTATTTGTGGTCAGTGTGTAGTATGATTATTCTTCTACAGACATAAGAGTCACATCCCAGCATTGACTGCAGCCATCTTCCATGCTTTACTGGCAATTGGAAAATTGCTTTCATGGAATCTTCAAAGCTGGCAACCCTGTATGTTCATGGTCTGTGGAGCTATTTGCTGGACAAAAAGTTCATACCATCTTGCCACGATTACAACAAGTATCCTGCTTACCCTGCTCACCCCTTGATTCATTACTTCGAGAAACTCAGAGGTATTGAAATTGGAGATTTGCTTATGTTATGCCCATCCTTTTAATTATCTTTCTCTCCCTCTTTACTGTTTTCGTTTGCAATTTTCCCAGTTTATGCTTGGAGAAAGCCATGTTGGTGGAAATAAGCTACTTGAAGAAGTGCGCAGTTGTTCTGCTGATTCCATCTGTGTTAGCAATAAGATGTTTCTCAGCTACCACGCCAAGAGACACCATCGCGTTCAATGAATCCATTTCTGATGGGCAGAATCTTGTTTCCAGTAACAAGAAATTTGTGCTTGGATTCTTTAGCCCCGGAGCTTCAAGCCACCGATATATTGGTGTATGGTATAACAGTGTTCCAAGAGGAACGGCTGTATGGATTGCTAACAGGAATGATCCAGTACAGGATAAGTCGGGCGTACTTAAGTTTGATGAAGTCGGTAATCTGATAGTCAAAAATGGCACAGGCAGCTCGTTTATAGTTGCTTCTGAGATGGGAGTGAGGGACAGGGAGGCTGCAATACTGGACACTGGCAACTTTGTGCTAAGGAGCATGACCGACCGTTCAAAAATCATATGGGAGAGCTTTGCCTCTCCTACTGATACATGGCTTCCAGGAATGAATATTACACTTGGAAATTTGCTGAAATCATGGAAGAGCTATGATGACCCAGCAACAGGAGATTACACTTTTGGTTTTGGACCGAGCATAGCTAATGCGTCAGCATCACAATTCATTATTATGTGGAATCGGATTTCATTTTGGACAAGTGAATCCTGGAATGGTGACACGAATTCTCTCATTCCAGTACTGAAATCTATGGGTATCATCCCTGTTTCATTTCAGTGTGACAACCTTACATGCATGTACACTCCCAACCCTGCTGACATAATGACTAAGATTGTTTTGGATCAAAGTGGTTCACTGAACATAACACAGTTCAATTCGGAAGCCAAATTGTGGACATTGTTATGGAGACATCCAGATAGTTGTGATGTGTCTAATTTATGTGGAGTTAATGGTGTATGCAACAGCAGCGTATCCGTATCAACATCAGAATCCATTTGTAAGTGTCCAGAAGGATTTGCACCACAAGAACAATCAAATTCCAGGAAAGGGTGCACTAGAAAAACCCCACTGCAGTGTAATGGTGATAGATTTATTGATATGCTTAATATGACATTTCCTGACAACAGACAGAAGCTGTCAGTTGTGGAAAAAAGTGAATGTGAATTTGCCTGTATGGAAAATTGCTCTTGTACGGCATATGCTCATTCGCTCTCCGATGGTTGCAGCTTATGGCATGGCAATCTAACACACTTGCAGAATGGAGTTGAAACTCTTCATCTTCGTGTAGCTGCATCAGAATCACATGGTAAAGGACTAGTGCCACTGGGGAGACAGTATGTGAAGATAGGGTTAATTGCAAGAAAACAGAAACATTATTGATAGTATTATTGTGTCAAGTGACAAGCTCTGTTTTTTTGCAGGTCACAAAATGCTTTGGATAGCGTATGTACTTCCGCCAGTTGCATTCCTTGTCTTTTGTCTCATCTCTTTTATTTGGATTAGGAGATGGAAAAATAAAGGTAACCATTCTGAGTTGGAAAAATAATTTGTAGTTAAAGAAATGACATGCCTTGGTCTGATAGACACATGATAAGTCCCCTTTTGTGAATCAGGGAAAGGAAAACAGCATGATCACCCCCTCGTCATGGCTTCAGATGTAATGAAACTTTGGGAGAGCGAAGACACAGGCTCTCACTTTATGATGCTTTCTTTTTCACAGATAGAAAATGCCACAGACAACTTCTCAACTAAAAACAAGCTTGGAGAAGGAGGGTTTGGCCCTGTGTACAAGGTTAATTATGTTCTTTAGTTTTGTTCGTTAAAATGTTTGCTAATTGTGATAATTTCGTCTGAAGCATGTAGTCAGCATGTATAGCTTTGTCTGTAGCCAAGTAATGATAGTGAATGTTCTTATCTTAAATAAAAAACAGACTAATTGAAAGGGGAAAATGGAGCATATCTTTGTCCAGTCGTCCTGTAAGATGTTCATAGTTACAGCATCCTCCACTTGTTAGTCATGTGTGGCAAATACGTTGTGTTGTTCGATCAAGCAGTTCGGCAAATTCAATGTACATTAAACCATCAACTCAATATCATGGATAGTGGGAGCTGAATCTATTTTTGATATATGACTGTACTAATGTTTGACTGTTGAAAAATTGACACAATGCTCCAGGGAAACTTACCAAATGGACAAGATGTTGCTGTTAAGAGACTTGCAGCGAATTCAGGGCAAGGACTACCAGAGTTTAAGAATGAAATCTTATTAATAGCCAAGCTTCAACACAGCAATTTAGTTGGACTCTTAGGTTGCTGCATTGACGGGGAAGAAATGTTACTAATCTATGAGTATATGCCAAACAAAAGCTTGGATTTCTTCCTATTTGGTATGTTCACTTTGTATATAAATATCCCTACTTCATAGCTATATTTTCCTTCCATGCCTTGTTGAACCGATCAAGTCTTATTTTGCAAGAACAATCGAGAAGGGCTTTTTTAGTCTGGGCAATGCGTCTTAACATAATTGAAGGGATTGCACAAGGTCTTATTTATCTCCACAAGCATTCTCGGCTGAGAATTATTCACAGGGACCTGAAGCCAAGCAATATTCTGCTGGACACTGATATGAACCCTAAGATCTCGGACTTCGGAATGGCAAGAATATTTGATCCTAAAGGAGGACTAGCTAACACGAAAAGAGTCGTTGGAACATAGTAAGCACTTCTATTGGTATTTTACATGTAAAGTGGAAGAACCACTATACTGAGAAATGGGCATCGAATTTACTAGATTATTGTTCTTTCAGTGGCTACATGGCCCCCGAATATGCTATGGCAGGTATTTTCTCTGTCAAGTCCGATGTATTTAGCTACGGGGTACTGCTTCTGGAGATCATCAGTGGACTAAGAAATGCAGCAGCTCGTGGACATGGCAACTCCCTAAACCTCCTTGGTCACGTGGGTCAAAGTTCCAACAAGCTCAAACTGTTCTATAATTGTTGTACCTGATTTTTATTCTAATTTGATGCCTGCAACTGAACTTTGCAGGCATGGGAGCTGTGGAAAGAAGGCAGATGGCGCGAGCTCATTGATAAATCGTTGCACGATGCATGTCCTGAGAATATGGTGCTACGATGCATTCACGTCGGCCTGTTGTGCGTTCAGGAGAATGCTGCTGATCGGCCCTCCATGGCCGAAGTCATTTCTATGATTACTAACGAAAATGCCACCTTGCCGGCCGCAAAACAACCTGGTTTCGTATCCATGTTGCTTCCAACTGAAGCTGATGTCCCTGAAGGAAGCTGCTCTCTGAATGATTTGTCAATTACTCGCCTGGATGGTAGGTAGTACTACTATCGAGTATCCATTAGATAAAGAGTGTTACTGTTGCTTGTGAATATATGTTCAGACAACAGAGTATCATGTTATCACATGATATTAACTAGACTGTGACACGCGCTTTGCCACGTCGTTCTTCGGTTGTGAGTTAAGTCTCGTCTATTTATTTTCTACATGGTTTTATTATGGTTTGCTCACTTATTGTCCGTAATTGTTAGTTAATTATCTTACATAGTATTGTTGCTCATAGGTTAAATTGTTAGTTCAGTGGGTGATTCGTGCATGTTCACAGAATGAAATGCGTCGACCAATCAAGTTCGATGAGCTATTTGTCATCGGCCTCTTGCATGCATTGTAAAAGAAAGAGCCATCAATTTTTGGTATAAATTCAAATACTCCTTCTGTTCCATAATATAGTGCATATAATATTTTTTAAGTCAAAGTTTGTGATCTTTGACCCAGTTTATAGAGAAAACTATATATATCTATAATTCCAATATCTAAAGTATGAAAATACTTCTTATAATGAATCTAATGATATATGCTTGGCATTATAGATGTAAAAGTTTTTCTCAAAAAACTTGGTCAAAGTTTGTGTCGTTTGACTTCTTCAAAAATATATATGCACTACATTATGAAATGGCGAGAGTACTCAATTCGGCTCTAGGGAGCATTTGGTCATGTTTACCAATTATTTTTTGTGAATGACAAAAAATATTTAAAATGTCAAACATGCACATATTCATGTATAAAATACCAAAGTATTTCAATATGTGTAAAAAACAAGTTGGTCGACAAATTTTTGACATTTCTCGAATACTTAGTTTTGTTTTTTTCATTGACGAAAGACTATTGTTCCATCTCTCGTGAAAATTTGCACGCATTTTTGAACACTAACATGGACATGAAAAGAAAATTAACATTTTCTAATGTGGTTTGCTATTTGTTTTTAATTTACTATCATCAACAAATGCTCCCTAGAGCCAAAATGCCATTTCCGTCTCCAGTTCAGCTATACAGTAGGTTGTCCTTCCTTTAAGCATGTGATGTTGTGGGTAGCTAGCAGGAAAATGAGAATCACAGTGATGTTCTTATATACTGCATTTGTTTATTTTTACTACACGTATTAGATTTCTCTGAAGTCAAACTTTGTAAAGTCTGATCAAGTTTATATTTAGAAATATTTTCTGTGATAGATCTAATGATATTGATTTTGTATTGTGCATGTTAATATTTTCTGAAAACTTGATCAAACTTACACTGAGTTTGACTTAAGACAAAATGTATATACGAAGTAAAAAGAAATAAGAGTATGCTATACATATACTTTGCATTTGAGAGACACAACAACATATACTAATATTCATTCACACTTAAGCAATGGACACACATTGACAAATTGGCCAATAACGCTGCCCTCAGCCCCGAGCCACCAGAGGCAAGGAATTCAAGGGAGCTTAGTAACTAGAAAGATTGGACAACACTTTTGAAGCGATTCCAGGTACCTCTCAAGTGCTTGATCTCAAGATATTAGTTGTCATTGTTATCTTAAGAATGTATTTTGGGGGGGGGGGGGGGGGGGGGGGGGGCTGTGATTGGTATATTTTGACATATTCAGTCCTAGTTTAACAAAACTGCTCTATAAACTGCACCCAAAAACCACCTGCCCATTGCTTGTTGGTACTAGTATCTGGCTGAGTAGCTATTACTCCTCCATCGGAAAAAGGGGGAGAGAGAGCTGTCACTGCCTTATTGATTAGCATAGATCAAATCATATGGTCGAGCCTGGCAACTTTAGGGTGCGTTTGGTTGCAAGGGTGGCTACGGATGGGTTGGGATCGTCCAAAAAATATACGTGTTTGGTAATAAATCACTTGAATGGTTCGAGTAAAAAAAAGAAAATATGCCTCAAAGATGCTGAACCGTTTCACCCAGCCAAATTGGTCGAATCAAATGGCCACCCTTTACATGCATGACCATGTGAGCATGACTAGTGGTCCCGTACTAAATAATTAGCTCAGCTCTTATATTGAGCCAAACACATGAATTGAATGGTTCAGTCCCAAAAAAACTAAACGGCCCCAACCCATTCATACCACACATTCAACCAAACGCATCCTTAGAGGGTGCTTGGATACGTTTTAGTCTCATGACTAAAAGTAGTGGGACTAAAACTTGCTAGCCTCACCCATGCTTGAATCCAAGTACTAAAGAGACTAAAATCAAGTTTATGAGCATTTATTATCCTCCAAACTCTCCAATCCAGAACTCGCCCGTGTTAAAAGAGAGGAGTTAAATGAGGAGAGAGAGGACTAATCCACATTTTAGTAGGGGTACCCTGACTAGAAAATTTTAGTCTCAAGACTAGTTTTAGCCCCTCTTTAGTCAGGGGTGCTTGGAACTTTAGTCTCTTAAAGAGACTATTTTTAATCAGACTAAAATAAGTCCCTTGGATCCAAGCACCCTCTTAGTTGAAGAAATTGCATGTCAATTTGACCGTTCGCTGAAAAAACGCTCGAGAGAGTGTTCTCCTGCATGGTATGAAAAAGAAAATCATCGAGGATACGAGATCTAGAGTAACTGATACACCGGAGACTGAACTGCACTGACCGAACAGATCGAGACTGATAGACAACAATCCCATTCCTCCACTGTTATCTCTTTTTTTTTTCCCTACGATTTTCGTTCTTGTTTCTCCACTGTCACTGCGCTACCACCAACATGGAGCAAGACAGTTTTCAGAAAAAAGAAAAGTGAGCAACGTGAGTGTAAAATATTAGGCCCGGTCGAAATCACACGGCGGTCGAAGAATATTACAGTACAAAGCAGTTCCATAGGAATCACAGACGGGATTACCCCCGGGCCCGGCCTGTAAATGTTAGGAACGACATGTCCATACCGTTCTCAGCATAAGCAGTATCGCCCGTGCATTGGACGCCGTCTCCAAGGCCATGGCCGGAACCATGTCGTCACACTCTCCTATCGACTTTCGACTGTCGAGCTCTCGTTACGCTATAAAAAGGGCCGAGGACCAAGCTATCTCATCACCACCGAAGCAGAGCCTGACGAGCACCTACTATCCGCTTATACATCCTTCCTTCTCGTCGGCAGCATCTGCATCTGCAATGGCCAACCACGGAGCCGCCGCTCTCCTGATCGCGTCCCTGCTCGTGGCGGCGGTCGCCCTCGCCGACGCCAGGGTCACCGCGATGCAGCTGCAGCGCGGCAGCATTAACGGAGGTACGTCCACGTCAACCGATCAACATCGTCCATGACCTGGCCAAATGTGCTGGATTGTAACCCTTTGGACGTGTGCGTTTCGCAGTTTATGCGTTGACGAAGGCGGTGCCGGCGCTGACGTGCAACAAGGTGAGCGCGGTGCAGACGGGCGAGACCTGCTCCTCCCTCGCGGAGAGCGCCGGCCTGAGCCAGGAGGACTTCCTGGGCTTCAACCCCAACATCAACTGCGTCAGGATCTTCGTTGGCCAGTGGGTCTGCCTCGACGCATCCTCTGCCTAACACGCCGTTGGATCATGGATGTGCGTGCGCAGCATCGTTAAGTTGCTGCTACTTATTTATGAATAAAGGAGGCTAAGTCGTTCTGACGCTCTTCAGTGTGCCTCCGCCATTATTCGAGTTGAATTTGGAATTTGTACTTCCCTCGCAAAAGGATCGAGGTTGTAGTCCGTCACTCTGTCTTTGTGCCAACTTTGGCTTAAAAATTGGTTGAGTTGGTTTAAGCTTGATTACCAGTGTGTTGCGTTTACCTTGTGTGTCTCTTTCCTTGTTGTTGCTGATTGCCACTGAGTTAACTAGACAATACCCCGCGCGTTGCAGCGGGCAATGCAGCAATGATTTATAGAGATGAAAAAATAGAAATTGATCATGTGTGATATTTATTAGATTGACACATTTCAGCGTAGAAAAGTAAACAATGATCCATCTTCTCAATTCTAACTCATCAAGTCCTAGAGGAGCAATCTTGTATGCACAGGTCGAGAGGAGAAAGAAAACACTAAAGTAATTTATCAATGGAACCTCCATCATACCTAGCAGCTGACAAACAAAACCCTCTGTTTTGAACCTTTGTATTAGAAGAACGACAATGTCAGTCACACAATGGTACCAGTCGAGTATTAGATCGATCTCAAGTCATTCAAAATATTGGAATAATACTGCCACACAGCAACATACCTGAAAATGAACTGCGCCATGCCATATGTTGTGATTCTATAGAACAACCAAAGGAAAGCAATAAAAATGCAAATCAAAGGTATACTGAAATAACATATGTATGTGTGTGTGTGAGAGAGAGACGATTCTAGCTGTACATAGTAAATGGTAAGTTCTGTTTGTTTATTCTTTGAAGAAAAATAAATGAAACGAATGAAGACGAAATTTTCACCATGTAGCGCTTCCAATCAAAATCAACCAGATCAGAGAGATGAACATGATCCGTTCCAATCCTGATCTCGACGCATACTTGCCAGTTGTGCTTGACTTGGAGAGTATTTTAGGCGAGACAAACTGGCCAGACTTGTTGCCCTGGAGATGAAATGAGCTTTTCTCTTCTAAAAAAAAAGGCTTCCTACTGATCTAAGCTAAATTTTTTTAAATGATACATTTTTTTAATTAATTTTCATAAATATTACGCTGGGTAAATTTTTTTCAAAAATAATACACCGTCGGCCCGCTGCAGGCCGACTGGGCCTAGTCGGCCTACAGCTGGCCGACTGGCCCCTGTCGGCCCACTGTGGCCCGACTGGAGCTAATTGGCTCGCTGTGGGCTAATTGTTTTTGCAAAAAAAGTAGGCATAAAAATATATGTTTAAAAAAATGTTAATCATGTAATTAAAAAATGTTAAAGGTGTATAAAAAATGTTCCTGATGTATCCAAAAAATGTACAATATATATGCAAAAAAGTTGACTAAAAATATGTTTTAAAAAGTGTTAATCATGTATTTAAAAATTGTTAAATGTGTGTATAAAAAATGTTCCTTATCTATACAAAAAATATAGAATGTGTATGAAAAGAAGTTGACACCAAAAAAATATGTTTGAAAAAAATGTTAATCATGTATTTGAAAAAATGTTCCTTATCTATACAAAAAATATAGAATGTGTATGAAAAAAAGTTGACACCAAAAAATATGTTTGAAAAAAATGTTAATCATGTATTTGAAAAAATGTTCAACGAGTACACAAAAATGTTTCATGTATTGGAATGAAAGGTTAAATGTGTATAAAAAAATGTTTCAGCTCCGGATCCGGTATGGGAGCATCACGGACCTAAGTATGATTTGTTGCTCTTTTTGTATGGAACTGGAACATTTTTTTCAAACATATTTTTTTGGTGTCAACTTTTTTTCATACACATTCTATATTTTTTGAATAGATAAGAAACATTTTTTATACACACATTTAACAATTTTAAATACATGCTTAACACTTTTTAAAACATATTTTTGTAGTATGATTTGTTGCTCTTTTTGTATGGAACTGGAACATTTTTTTCAAACATATTTTTTTGGTGTCAACTTTTTTTCATACACATTCTATATTTTTTGAATAGATAAGAAGCATTTTTTATACACACATTTAACAATTTTAAATACATGCTTAACACTTTTTAAAACATATTTTTTATGTCAACTTTTTTGCATATATATTGTACATTTTTTGTATATATCAGGAACAAATTTTTATACACGTTTAACATTTTTTAATTACATGATTAACATTTTTTAAACATATATTTTTTATGTCTACTTTTTTGCAAAAACAATTAGCCCACAGCAAGCCAATTAGCTTCAATCGGCCCACAGTGGGCCGAGAGGACGCAATCAGCCCACAGTGGGCCGACAGGGGCCAGTCGGCCAGCTGTAGGCCGACTGGAATCCAATCGGCCTGCTGTGGGCCGACTAGGCGCCTGCAGCGGGCCGACGGTGTATTATTTTTGAATTTTTTTACCCAGCGTAATATTTATGAAAATTAATAAAAAAATGTATTATTAAAAAAAAAGCCTGATCCAAACCAATCTTAACTACAAAAATCTCAGATCCAAGGAGATACAACGGAAGGAGAGACCCCACCTTTGATTTAGGTGATGTTGGAGCAGAACGTCGATGGTGGCGTGTGTGATTGACCGGGAGCATGATGTGGGAGGAGGACACCGTCGGCTGACGGGATCTCTTGTGAACGCCGAGGCGCGGAGCTTGGGCAGGCGGAGCCATCGGGGCTTGATTCATCCGCAATGGGGCTTCGTTCAAGTGAGGAGATCACAGGGGCCTGGGACAGCAGTAGCGAGCAGGTCTCTGGAGGCGACGATGTTCGGCAGACAAGCAACGCCATCAGCACCACCATCTCTACTGAAGGTGAGGATCTTTCAATCTGGTAGTTCTGCAACGGCTGATGCGGTGGCAGCCGGCTATATATTTTAGAATTCAATCCAACAATAAGACGAAAGATAAGGAGGAGATCAAACGCTTTTCTAGGGGGAGGAGGAGCTGCGTAACGCTGTTCTGTTCCACTTAGGCTTCTTCAATTAAGAAGAGGAAACAACGGCGAATCGCTTTGGTGACCAGGGATGGCTGCATATACTAATGAAAAGTACCTACGGTGATGGCCCTTGAAGGCTTGGCCGACGGCGGCGAGGTATGGCGACAGAGAGTTAGAGGTAAAGGGAAGATGAGAAGAATCAATGCGTTTATTTGTAGGAGTCGGTGGAGATTTATTCTACCAGAGAGATGAAGGAACCTTCCCATCCTAATCAAAGTAGTTTCCTTGATCTTCTTATGTGTTAATTAATAATTAAGCTAGGAGTAGACGGTACATTTGCGATCCTATATTGATGCCTATCTGTAAAACCACTGCATGAGGTGTATTGATTGCCCTTTATTGGTCGTGCCAAGCGATGGAGGCTTGCATGCAGTGTCCAGTGAGACTTTTCTGTGTGCTAATTATATGCTGCATGCGGGTGGCTAACGAAGACTGTTATGCTTGATGATGTGGCAGATTTGGTGATGTGGGTAGTGTGCATGTTGAGAGAATTGATAGGAGTGGGGAGCAACTTCTTAAGAATGTAAGATGTAAGATTGGTGTGTCGATTTCCGTAAATTTGGTCCGTGTGTCGTGGTTGCAGTCTCCGAATTATCATGGTTGCACCTAAGAGCATCACTAGTCCTTTCCTCAGAATGTTATTATCATTCGGATCCAAATTAATTGACGCTTGAGTATAACTTCAGTACAAATTATATTAAAGAAGCGTCAATTAATATGGATTAGAGGGAGTTTGAGTTGAGTTTTGTACTTGTACTTTCCTGTATAAGTGCACACATCAGTTAGTTTACCCAAAAGCTCAAGCTGATGAGAAAACATGGGTTATGCATTTATACGTCAACGCCTCACAAAAGAATGAGATACTCCCTCTATCTCAGTTTACAAGGCTTGCACGTGTATCTAGGTCGTCAATTTAACTTATATAAAATAAATTGTTTAACATAAAAATTATATCATTAAAAAATAGAATATCTAAAGTATCTAATGATATTTTTTTTGTAATGTATACCTCTTATTTAGTTGGTCAAATTAACGACCTAGATACACGTGCAAGACTTGTAAACTGAGACGGAGAGAGTAACTGGATTTTCTCTCTTCCATAAATGATGCTTTTATTGACTCATAATGTCATGTCAAAGAAAACACACCCAACCTTTATTCGAACTGAGCCTAGCTCAGATAGTTAGGTTCTTTGTGCTATAACCAGCCCACTAGGGTTCAAATCCTAGACTTAGCACTGGTGCTCGCATTTTTCTTTATTTATTTCAGGCTTTCTGGTGATGTTCGTTCAGTGAAAGGAGATGTTCCCGTCGACTATAGAGGCGCATGTGATGACTTTGTTAATTTCAATATGATATGTCAGCTAAATCTATCAGAAAGGCACATGTGTTCATTCATAGAGATGAGTGTATATGTGCATGTATGAGCGTCCTGTGTTCAGAAAAAATAAGAAAAAAGAAATAATAAGAGAAGAACAACAAAACATCAACAACTACTACCGCCTTGACAAAACCCTGATTACGAGAAGCTTCTCCAACATCAGCACCATCTAGAACCTTAGTACGCCTGACGCATGCAAGGCACCCAACGCTAGGCTTTCCGCAGCCTCCCGCAGCCTGCCTGCCTTCTCTTCTTTGGCCTCAGGACCATGGAGGCGTGGTGGATCCTAGTTCTTACCGACGGGAGGGTTCCATGGTTAGGTTTTTTTAGTTTTGGTAGGGATTGTGTCCTGCATAGGAAGGTGAGGCGGCGATGGCTTCCTGAAGATGGAATGAGGTTCTCCCTGCAGCCCACCTGGCCCCGTACTGATGGTGCTTCTAGCGTCGCAGGAGGGTGTGTGAAGATTTGTCTCTGCCATATGTCAGGAAATTTGGCCGGGGTTTGTCGTCGGTGGATCCGGTCTTCGTTCATCTATTTTTCAGTGTCTACAGGTTGGATTCTTCTGATCTACGCCTCTCTTCACCGGTGGCCATTGCTATTCTGGTGCGCTGGTCTTTTAGGGCCTTAGCACGATGACTTTCCGACTGTTTACTATAACAAGGTTTGCCCAGCTCTGGTAATGGAGAGGCGATGGCGGTGACGCACCTTTGGCTCGCTCTAGTGCTTGTAACCGTTGCTTGATGGCTAACAATCATGATGTAATTTCTACTTCTGGTGTTCTTTGTACTTCCTTGAAAGTTGATAAATAGATTTGAAGTTTTTCCCAAAATAAAAACCGACTACAAGAAGCTTCTGCAACATCAAACGCCTTTGGTCATGGGAGATATAGCCTTCGCCGCAAAAGACTACTCGATCTACCCATTAGGGCATCTCCAATGGCAACCCGCAAATTTCCTTTCGAATTTTCCTCGAACCGGGGGTGAGGAGGGAGGGGACTAGTCTGCGGACATGAATGTGGGAGACAACCATCCAATTGTAGCCGCATACATTTGGCAATAGTTTGAACCAACCCTACAAAATTAGTGCAAACGTGGCGAATTTTCATATAAACACGGTGGATTTCATTTGAAAAGGGATAATTTGTACATAAAACCGGATGATCTTCTTAAACTAAAATCCTAAACTACCCTATACTTGATGGTGACCTCGTACGCCATGCCGGGCTGGCCGGCGGCTCCTCCTCCGTCATCGTCGCCCGCTCCATCGTTGGATTCGGAGTCGTCGGGCTTCGCTTGGCACAAGGTGGCGGCGTCGCGGTAGGGCTTCCTAGCAGCCACCTGAAGTTCGCGGATGATCCTCTCCGCTTCCTCCTGCGTTGTGCGTAGTGCGGCCGCGACCACCGACATGGTGGGTGGGGGAAAGGCCGGCGGGCCTTGGAGGAGGTGGCATTGGCGGCGGCGATCTCGCTCCTCTTCGTACTTTGCCATATCCTCGTCAAGGCGGCGGAGATGACGCTTGCTCATCTCCGCCATCGTCATGGAGCGATCCAGAGCCCAAGCGTACGCCAGCTCCAGGCCCACCGCGATGTGTGGCGGCGGGACGACGGAGTCAACGAACTCCGACCGGTGCGCTCGGGTTGCCCCTGTCATGCCGGCGCCACTTTCTGTCGTCGTACTCCCGAGCCATTATGGCGCTCTGGGACGACGAAGAGCTGCCGCTGCCACCGTCACTGAGATAGTGCCGAAGGCGACCGCGTGCTTTCGCGATCACATGGGGCACGGGGCGGCGGCAAGCGGCGCTCCGCCTTGACACGCCGGGGCGGAGAGTGGGGCTTCTCCTTCACACGCTGGGGCAGCGGCGAGAGGCGCTCCTCCTTCACACACATTGGCGGCAGCGAGATGCGCTCTTCCTTCATGGGGCGTCACACATTGGCGGCAGTGAGATGTGCTCTTCCTTCATGGGGCGTCACACATTGGCGGCAGTGAGATGTGCTCTTCCTTCATGGGGCGTCCGATTTGACCGCCACAGTTGCGCGATGGAGAGCGCACGGGGGATGCCGACTCTGTCATGAATGCGGCGCGGTAAGCGGCGCATGCATCGGAAGAAAAGCGCGGGAGGACAGGTGGGTTTTTTTTGGTGGGCTAGGGCGGTCAGAAGCAGGCGTGGGATTGGTCCGTCTCCCGCAAATCCCCCATGTTTATCTTCGATTTGCGGCAGAAAACGCATCGGGACCGCACCACATACCAATACAGGACCACGTTGGATGGCTTGCGCGGTCTGGACATGAGGTCGGCGTTGAAGATGCACTTATCAAGGCATGTACAATGGTGCTATCTTAGTACTGCAAAGTAGGATAAATGCTAAGATGGAGGAGAGAGAAACCATATTTGCCTTCTTTTAATTAAGAGATGATCTCTTAGCACAATTTCTCTCACTATATATATAAGGATATCTAGTTAGCAAAGATAAGACTATGATATTATTCATTGTACATGATTTTTATTGCCCTCTCCAGATTTGCGTGACCATTGTACATGCCCTGAGGGCCTTTCAGCAACCGAGGCCCATAGAGCCTCACTTACGCAAGGGCCTATAAAAGAAACCCATCCGCACGCCGGGCTACCCCACGCCGTCGCACTACGATAGAACCCTAGATTTTTCCAGGCTCTCTAATCCTGTCCCAGCGGTCCTCGGGCGGTCCTGTCGCCCGATCTGCTCAAGCCGCGCCGGAGTCCTCCACCGCTCAGGTACATGCATGCTCTTTATCCCTTTTACAGATCGTGTTTCGTTTTCTTCTTCTCTCAACTTTTTAACCGCGCCTGTGTTTCTTTCAGAACCGCCGCGCGATGGACGGCGATGGGCGGATTGTTCACCAGGTCATCAGCGCATGGCGCGTGGAGGATGGCGGGCAGAACCGCCTCACGGAGAACGGCGGGCCGATTGCCCCCCAGGTCATCAGCGCATGGCGCGTGGAGGATGGCGTGCAGAACCGCCTCACAGAGAACGGCAGACCGATTGTCCCCCAGCCCCAGGTCATCAGCGCATGGCGCGTGGAGGATGGCGGGCAGAGCCGCCTCACGGAGAACGGCAGACCGATTGTCCACCAGGTCATCAGCGCATGGCGTGTGAAAGATGGCTCTCAGAAAGGAGAGATGCTCAACAACTCGAAGTACAACTAGGAGATTTTTCTTCTCCTAAAATAGGGTTTAGTTGGTAGTTGCCGAATAAATAGAACTTCTCTGTTTACGGCGAACTCAAAAGGGTTATTATCTTCAGTTTCATGTACATCCGCAGCTAGGGCTTAGGGCTACCATAACAACGGACACATCCACAAGCCATCTGAATGGAGTCTCCTAGTTCTGATGATGAACACCAAACTGACGATCAAAAGTTATAGCTGCACTTTGTTTGTGTGCTTGTTTTTTAAGCACTAAAATTGGTCCTTAGTTTAATTTCCTTCATATATGGGGATCCCTCTCTTCTGGCTCGCGCTCCCCGGATCCAAAGGCCGGTCGGATTTGCTAGGTGAGGTTGTGCTGCTTTGCTGATCTACTACCGGTTGCGTTGGTGGTACGTGCTGCTTATCTAGATGCTGCCTACTCATCATATTGCCCAGAGTAACCATGATAATGCCTGGCTCCTCGCGGAGAAGCCACTTTGGTTCCTCCTGTGCCATGCGGAGGGCTGCCGCGACCAATGCCGACCCCGGCGGCGGTCTTGCCCTTGCCGGCAGCGACAGAGGTGTCGCTGAGCCACCACTCATCGATCTTGGCGAGCTCCTTGTCGAGGCGGCTATGACACCATGCGGCCGTCTCTGCAGTGGTTAGTGATTGATTGTAGGTCCATGCCTCTGCGAGGTCGGGATCCTCGTGGACGCAAGCCGGAGCTTCGTCGGACTTGGCGAACGCGGATCGGTGAGGGCCGCCCGCCACTCCGCCTCCCTGGCTACCCTCTCCTTAGTCGATGTGATGGCCTACGATGACGAGTAGCACCGGCAACCACCGAGGTAGTGGAGGATGCACCTGCCTTCCTTCGCGATCACCGGCGACAGCCCCTCCTTGACGACCTTGCCATGGTAGTTGAGGCACGACAGCGACGCTGGCCTGTCGGTCCGGGTGTAATGGCTGTGCAGAGGTGAGAGCGCCTTCTCCTTCACGCGACACCCGATTTGGATGTCGGCTTCGCCGGAGAGGCGACGCCGGATTCTACTTGACGCGACAGAATGGCGGCGAGTGTGGCTTCTCCTTCACGCTGCACCCGATTTGGACGTCAGCTTCGCCTTAACGCGGCGGAGAGGCGATGCCAGATCCTGCTTGACGCGGTAGAATGGTGGCAAGTGCGGCTCCTCTTTCACGTGTGTTGGAGGCGGCGAGGGCGGCGTTGGACCACGTTCCCGGAGCGACCGCTCTGTCAGCAGTTTGATGTGCCGCAAGAACTCTTCGTCCGTGGCCACGGCCTCCAAGAGGAGGCGTGACTACAAACTGATCACCTGAATGAGACCACAACATCGAGGTGTATCTTTTTTATGTAGATCTTATCTTAAATCGAAGCACTGTTGTGTAGATTGAAATACACTAAGAGGTGGAGGAGATTAAGAGTTGACACAAGGCATCAGGTGCAACCTCACTTCAACCATGTATCACACCTCCATCAGGTTGCATCGCTCGAGACACCCAAGTGCACTGTTTTGCATCGCTCAAGTCTGGCTTGGTAGAAACGGTCGAATCAAGAGTTTCTAATGGGCTTGACTGGAGGATGCTTTAATCATCGTGCATGCCAAGATTTTGACATAGCATACACATTCAAATGCATGATTTTTGCATTGTGTGGCTTGATTGGATCTCATGCAGGTTACCAAACACGTTCTTGACATACTGAACGCTTTGATACATAAGTGTATCTAATCCGACCGCAAAGGACGTCAAAGCGCTGCGGAAGGGCGTAGGCCGTAGGTAGCTGAGTTTTACTGTTCCGTGATAGAGCAAGACAGTTTTTCTCAAGAAAAAGCGAGAAACGTGAAGCTAAAAAATATTTGCTCGGTCAAAATCACACGGCTAAAAATATTACAAAGCAGTTCCATAGGAATCACAGATGAGATTACCCGGGCCCGGCTTGTAAATGTTAGGAACGACATGTCCATACCCTCAGCATAAGCAGTATCGCCCGTACATTGGAGCCGTCTCCAAGGCCATGACCGAAACCATGTCGTCACACTCTCCCTCCATCTTATCGACTTTCAAGCACCGAGTTCGTTAGTCGTTACGCTATAAAAAGGGCCAGGGCTGAGCTTCTCTCCACCACAACACCACCAAAGCAGAGCCTAAACAAGCACATATCCGCTTACGCTTATCCTTCCTTGGCGTCGGCATAGCATCTGCAATGGCCAACCACGGAGTCGCCGCTCTCCTGATCGCGTCCCTTCTCGTGGTGGCGGTCACCCTCGCCGACGCCAGGATCACCGTGAACGTGCAGCGCGACAGCGTTAACGGAGGTGCGTCCATGTCAGCCAATCAACATCATCCAGTTGATCTGCATGTGTAGCAGTGGCCAAATGTGCCTGTACGTTTCGCAGGTTATGCGGCGAACAAGAAGGCGGTGCCGGTGCTGACGTGCAACAAGGTGAGCGCGGTGCAACAGGGCGAGACCTGCTCCTCGCTTGCGGAGGACGCCGGGCTGACCCAGGAGGACTTCCTGGGCTTCAACCCCAACATCAACTGCGTCAGGATCTTCGTCGGCCAGTGGGTCTGCCTCGACGCATCCTCTGCCTAACACACGGTTCACTTGCATGGACTGCGCAGCATCGTTAGTTGCTGCTACTTACTCCCTCCGTCTCATAATATAAGAATGTTTTTTACATTAATATAGTATAAAAAAACGTTCTTATATTATGGGACGGAGGGAGTATGTATGAATAAAGGAGGCTAGTCCCTATCCGTACACCTCCACCACTACTCAAGTTAAGTTTGGTATTTGCACTTACCTCCTGCACTTCCCTCGCAAAAGGATCGAGGTTGTAGTCCGTCAGTCTGTCTTTGTACCAGCTTTGGGTTAAAAATTGGAGCCAGTTGGTCGTGCTTGATTACCAGTGCGTTTACATTGTGTGTCTCTTTCCTTGATTGTGCCTGATTACCAGTGCGTTACTTTGTGTCTCGCTTTCCGTAGTTTGGTCCGTGTGTCGCGTCTTTGGCATGGAGGAGGACACAATACGACCATTTCACTTCTTCACCTTCCCCAACAGGCAGAATGTCCTTCTCCTTGTTCTTTACCATCTTTAATAACTAGATGATACCCCGCACATTGTTACGGAAATACTTGTAACATATTTCAATGTGATTTGTTGCACGAAACATGAATATTTAAAGTGAAGTAATAATATAAAAAGCTAAAACTGAAAATACATATGATTTATGAAATATAAATAGCTTAAAAGAATGAAAATTCTTAGGCATATTTGCATGTTGAGATGAGTCTTTTTTCCATGTATGTTTACTGATGAAGTGGCATGCTTGTATGTTGGGAGACATATGATAGTGGGGTTGGGCCTTTTCTCATGCATGTTGTGGGATGATGTGACATGCTTGCATGTGGAGAGAAATAGTTAGTGGGGTTAACTATTTAGATATAGAAGATACTACTACTAGCAAAAGGGCCCGTGCATTGCAACGGAAGAAAAATAATAATTCATAATCTCCAATGGCTATGGTCACATTTTCCAACATCACCGACATACACTACCACTCTTAATTTCGTGAAATCATGAACATTCTTTTAAACTCGTCAACATATTTGAAATCATGAACAATTTCAAATTCATGAACACTTTTACAAAATTTTGAGCATTTCTAAAAATTAAGAACATATTCTGAATTCATAAAAAATTATACTACTTACAAACATTTTTTAAAATCATGAACATATTTTTAACAATTCTTTTGAATTGGAAACATTTCTAGACTGGACGCACATTGTTTTGGAAACTGGTGGAACAATTTTCAAATTCATGAACATTTTTTTGATTTAACGATTTTTTTAAATGCATGATCATCTTTTGAATTAGCAAACATGAATGAATAAACTATTTTGTAAGTCACGTACAGTTTTTAATACATGAACTATTTAGAAAATCATGAACATTTTTATGATTTCCCCAAACATTTGTCTACAAAATTTCAAACATTTTTCGAATAAGAAATTATTATTTTATAAAATCACGATCATTTTTTGAATCCACAAACATTTTATGATTTATTAAACATTTTATTTCAAATTTATATTTTTTTAATTTTAGGAATTTTTTGAATTCCCAAATTATTTAAATAGAAAAAATGAAAACAAAAAAGTAAAATAAAAAAATAAAATTTAGAAAACAGGTCGCTCGGACATGGCCCGGCCCAACGGGGCGCGCAACATCTTCTCCCAGCGTGCAGTGCGCAGTATAGGTGGTCCCTACTACATGGGCCCATCCAGGCGGGGGATTCCCCTGTGTGAAACATTTTTGTATCACTTGTAGATGGCATTGGCGGGTAATATTTGGCAACTTTGAAAGCAATTTCCGTGTCGTTGAATATTAGGTATAGATATGGGTAACCATTGTTAATTTGCGATTTTGCAAATTTTAACATATGCTACATATGAATAGAATTATGCATTGGTTATGGAATTTTCGTAAATTGGATATGTATATATATGGAATATGAAATAAGTTATTGCCTACTTTTAAATTCAAATCATGGAGTATTGTAAATTACACGGATTAAATTATTGAGAAACAAATCAGCTGTGAAGATCAATACGGTGCACATGCTTTGACAAACCAAAATGTCTTCGATCAACCTCTACCGGAAACACGTCTCGCACATCATAACATGAGCGCTGGAGCCCTACCCAAAGGTTTTGGCTTTCGGTTCGTGTTTTTTTTTCTGGCTCTGACCGAGACGGCTAAAATTCTCGGCTATTTAAAAAAAGGGAAAAACATGGGCGAAATAGTAAAACCAAAATTTTGAATTTGGAACAAAATTGGCTGACATTTGATTGAAATTTGAAATCAGGCAGGGAAAAGTTGGCGGTCCAACACAACCCGCAAGAGTACAAATATAATGTTTTGTCTAAGGCAATACCTTAATGGGAAGTAAGCGAGGTAAAAAAATTCAAATGAGGCCAAAAATATTTGGTTGAAAAAGATATACACCAAGCCCAGACCAAATGGCCGAAATTATTTTTCTTGGTCGAAATTCAAAACTATGCCTTTACCGCACACACGTTTTGCTCAGGACTAACGTGTGCGATGACCGGTGAACCATAAACAAAACTCAAATTTCTCTCTTGGCAAACGTGTCCGATCAGCCAATAACACACACATGCTTCTCTTGGTACAAACATGTGCAGACAACTAGAAAACGTGTGCGACAATGGTAGCACCGCACACATTTTACATTTCTAAAATGTATGTGATGTTTGACGTATCGCAAATGGCATGGTAGGGATAAATATTTGTGATATGCATCTTATAGCACACACTCTTATCATTAATGCGCATCACAAATATTGCACCATAGAAGAGCGGGTGCGATAGATATATCACCTCATACGATTTTAACGGATGGAGCGTTTGATGCATTTGATATATCGCAAATGCTTGCCGCAAGATGAAGGAAATATGCCCTATAGGCAATAATAAAGTTGTTATTTATATTTCCTTATATCATGATAAATGTTGATTATTCATGCTAGATTGTATTAACCGGAAACTTAGTACATGTGTGAATACATAGACAAAACAGAGTGTCCCTAGTATGCCTCTACTTGACTAGCTCGTTAATCAAAGATCGTTATGTTTCCTGACCATAGACATGTGTTGTCATTTGATGAACGGGATCACATCATTAAAGAATGATGTGATGGACAAGACCCATCCGTTAGCTTAGCATAATGATCTTTTAGTTTTATTGCTATTGCTTTCATCATGACTTATACATGTTCCTCTGACTATGAGATTATGCAACTCCCGAATACCGGAGGAACACCTTGTGTGCTATCAAACGTCACAACATAACTGGGTGATTATAAAGATGCTCTACAGATGTCTCCGAAGGTGTTTGTAGGGTTGGCATAGATCGAGATTAGGATTTGTCACTCCGTGTATCGGAGAGGATCTCTGGGCCCTCTCGGTAATGCACATCACTATAAGCCTTGCAAGCAATGTGACTAATGAGTTAGTCACGGGATGATGCATTACGGAACAAGTAAAGAGACTTTCCAGTAACGAGATTGAACTTGGTATGATGATATTGACGATCGAATCTCGGGCAAGTAACATACCGATGACAAAGGGAACAACGTATGTTGTTATGTGGTTTGACCGATAAAGATCTTCGTAGAATATGTAGGAGCCAATATGAGCATCTAGGTTCCGCTATTGGTTATTGACCGGAGATGTTTGTCTCAGCCATGTCTATATAGTTATCGAACCCGTAGGGTCCGCACGCTTAACGTTCGATGACGATTAGTATTATGAGTTATGTGATTTGATGACCGAAGGTTGTTCGGAGTCCCGGATGAGATCACGGACATGATGAGGAGTCTCAAAATGGTCGAGAAATAAAGATTCATATATTGGAAGGTTACATTCGGACACCGGAATGGTTCGGGTCGTTTCGGATGAGTTTCGGAGTACCGGGGGTTACCGGAACCCCCTCCCCCCTGGAAGTTATTGGGCCTCATGGGCCTAGTGGTGGAAGAGAGGAGGCCGGCCAGGGAGTGGCGCGCGCCCCCCTAGCCCAAACCGAATTGGACTAGGGTTGGGGCGGCGGCCCCCCTTTCCTTCCCTCCTTCTCCTACTAGGAATAGGAAAGAGGAGGGGAATCCTACTTGGACTGGGGAGTGCTAGTAGGATTCCCCACACCTGGCGCGCCCCCTAGGGCCGGCCACCTCTTCCCTCCCCTCCTTTATATACGTGGCCAAGGGGCACCCCATAGACACACAAGTTGATCTTTTAGCCGTGTGCGGTGCCCCCCTCCACAGTTACACACCTCGGTCATATCGTCGTAGTGCTTAGGCGAAGCCCTGCGCCTGTAACTTCATCATGACCGTCGCCACGCCGTCGTGCTAACGGAACGCTCCCTCGGCCTCAACTGGATCAAGAGTTTGAGGAACGTCACCGAGCTGAACGTGTACTGATCGCGGAGGTGCCGTACGTTCGATACTTGGATCGGTTGGATCGCGAAGACGTTCGACTACATCAACCGCGTTACTAAATGCTTCCGCTTTCGTTCTACGAGGGTACGTAGACACACTCTCCCCGCTCGTCGCTATGCTTCTCCTAGATAGATCTTGCGTGATCGTAGGCAAATTTTTGAAATACTACGTTCCCCAACAGTGGCATCAGAGCCAGGTCTATGCGTAGATGTTATATGCACGAGTAGAACACAAAGAGTTGTGGGCGATAATAGTCATACTTCTTACCAGCATGTCATACTTTGATTCGGCGGTATTGTTGGATGAAGCGGCCCAGACCGACATTACATGACCGCGTTCATGAGACTGGTTCTACCGCCGTGCTTTGCACACAGGTGGCTAGTGGGTGTCTGTTTCTCCAACTTTAGTTGAATCGAGTTTGACTACACCCGGTCCTTGTTGAAGGTCAAAACAACACACTTGATGAAAAATCGTTGTGGTTTTAATGCGTAGGTAAGAACGGTTCTTGCTATAAGCCCGTAGCAGCCACGTAAAACTTGCAACAATAAAGTAGAGGACGTCTAACTTGTTTTTGCAGGGCTTGCTGTGATGTGATATGGTCAAGACGTGATGATATATAAATTGTTGTATGAGATGATCATGTTTTGTAACAGTTATGGGCAACTGGCAGGAGCCATATGGTTGTCGCTTTATTGTATGAAATGCAATCCCCATGTAATTGCTTTACTTTATCACTAAGTGGTAGTGATAGTCGTAGAAGCAATAGTTGGCGAGACGACAACGATGCTTCGATGGAGATCAAGGTGTCAAGCCGGTGACGATGGTGATCGTGACGGTGCCTTGGAGATGGAGATCAAAGGCACAAGATGATGATGGCCATATCATATCACTTATTTGATTGCATGTGATGCTTATCTTTTATGCATCTTATTTTGCTTAGTACGACGGTAGCATTATAAGATGATCTCTCACTAAATTTCAAGGTACAAGTGTTCTCCCTGAGTATGCACCGTTGCTGTACTTCGTCATGCCGAGACACCACGTGATGATTGGGTGTGATAAGCTCTACGTTCACATACAACGGGTGCAAGCCAGTTTTGCACACGCAGAATACTCGGGTTAAACTTGACGAGCCTAGCATATGCAGATATGGCCTCGGAACACTGAGACCGAAAGGCCGAGCATGAATCATATAGTAGATATGATCAACATAGTGATGTGCACCATTGAAAACTACTCCATCTCACGTGATGATCGGACATGGTTTAGTTGATATGGATCACGTGATCACTTAGATGATTAGAGGGATGTCTATCTAAGTGGGAGTTCTTAAGTAATATGATTAATTGAACTTTAATTTATCATGAACTTAGTACCTGATAGTATTTTGCATGTCCATGTTGTTGTAGATAAATGGCCCGTGCTACTTTTCCTTTGAATTTTAATGCGTTCCTAGAGAAAGCTAAGTTGAAAGATGATGGTAGCAACTACACGGACTGGGTCCGTAACTTGAGGATTATCCTCATTGCTGCATAGAAGAATTACGTCCTGGAAGCACGACTAGGTGCAAGACCCGCTGCAGGAGCAACACCAGACGTTGTGAACGCCTGGCAGAGCAAAGCTGATGACTACTCTATAGTTCAGTGTGCCATGCTTTACGGCTTAGAACCGGCACTTCAACAATGTTTTGAACGTCATGGAGCATATGAGATGTTCCCGGAGTTGAAGTTAATATTTCAAGCAAATGCCCGGATTGAGAGATATGAAGTCTCCAATAAGTTCTACAGCTGCAAAATGGAGGAGAATAGTTCTGTCAGTGAACACACACTCAGAATGTCTGGGGTACCACAACCACTTGACTCAACTGGGAGTTAATCTTCCTGTTGATAGTGTCATTGACAGAGTTCTCCAATCACTGCCACCAAGCTACAAAAGCTTCATGATGAACTATAATATGCAAGGGATAGATAAGACAATTCCCGAGCTCTTCGCGATGCTAAAGGCCGCAGAGGTAGAAATCAAGAAGGAGCATCAAGTGTTGATGGTTAACAAGACTGTCGGATTTCGGGTTCCGGCAAAACCCTTGTGGTTCGAACACTGGGGTGCGCACGAAGACCTCTCCTCCCTCTAGCTCGCACGCATCATGATCTCACGGCCTAGCTCGACGAACCCAAAGAACAACGGGACACAAGATTTATACTGGTTCGGGCCACCGTTGTGGTGTAATATCCTACTCCAGTGTGGTGTGGTGGATTGCCTCTTGGGCTGAGGATGAACAGTACAAGGGAAGAACAGCCTCCTGAGGAGAGGTGTTCTTGTGCTTGGTGAGCTTGTGTGGGTGAGGATGGTCTAGTCCAAGATGAGTTGCCTCCTGTGGTGATGGCTAGTCCTATTTATAGAGGCCTTGGTCCTCTTCCCAAATATTGAGCGGGAAGGGATGCCACGACGGCCAGTTTGAAGGGGGACAACTAGTACAAGCTATCCTGACAAAAGGTGGTCTTCGCCTGCCAAAGGCTTTGGTGGTGACGCTGTCTTGGGCTCCACGGTGACCTTCGTCCTGCTGGTCTTGGTCTCGTTGCACCGATATGGAAACCTTTGCCTGATGCCTCGAGACTCCTCGCCTGCGCTTGCCTCTTTAGCACCAAAGAGGAAACGAGGACACTGTGCGCGCTGGCGCCCGCCTGGCGCCCATCTGGTCTTGGTCGTCATGGCTTACATCATAGGAACCTCGCGAGGTTCCCCTTGCCTTGATCTCTCCACCCCTCACGAGCCAGCCTGACGAGGCTGCCCTCGAGGAGGTCTTGCGTCGTCCACCTCGCGAGGCTTGGCCCCTCGCGAGGGTCTTGAGTGTTTGCTGGTGAAGATGGGCCATATAGGGCCGCTAGTGGAGCCACGCCGTGGGCTGCAGGCAGGCAAGTCTGAGGACCCCCGTTCCCAGAACGCTGACAGTAGCCCCCGGGCCCAAGGCGCGCTCATACTTGGCTTTGAGGCGAAGCCAAAGGGCAAGTGCGGAGCACCGCGGGCCCCAACAGCCTGCGGCCTTGGTTGACGCGTGGCGATTGATTGGACGTGGGCGTCTCTGCTTCCCCATGCTGCCTCGATAACTGCTAGACTGACAAAAGACTGGCGCGGGCAACGCTTGCCTTCATTGCTTCCTTTCGCCTTGCTCCAGATCCCATTTCTCGCTCCTTGCTTCTGAAATCTCCAGATCTGCTTCAATCCCCTTCCAAGCCACCGACCAATGGCGCCCCGAAAGGCCAAGGCTGCTGTGCCGCCTGCTTGGTACGATCCGGCTCTGGACGCGCCCAATGTATCGGAGAAGAACTTCGCCGCCACGCGCCTGCTGACGGCGGGGGAGAGCAACGAGAAGGGGAAGACCGAGCTTCGGGCCGGCTCCGCCAAGCCGGAGGCTCAGGGGAGCACCTTCTACCCCTTCTTCATGAGCAGTGTCATCGCGGGCATGGTTCCCCCTTCTCCGACTTCTTCTATGCCGTCCTCCGCCATTACAGGTTGTAGGCCCTTCATCTCCATCCCAACTCCATTCTTCTCTTGTCGATCTTCGCCTTCTACTGTGAGGCGTCTGTCGGGGTGATGCCGTCCGTGGCTCTGCTGCGCCACTTCTTCTTCCTCCGAATCAACGACGGTCACACCTCTGGGTGCGCCAACTTCGTCGCAGCCGGCAAGGCCAACGCGATCTCGAAGGCCAGAAAGAAGGCCGATGGCTTCAGGAGCAAGTGGGTCATGATGGATGCCAAGTGTGTCCATCCACGGTTGAGGCTGCCGACGGAGATGCCCCAGTCGGACGAGGGGTGGTCTCGCGCGAGGCTCACTGACGACCGGGCACAGTTGGTGCTGGGGAAGATGGCCGCCGACTTGAAGCCGGGCAACGCGAAGGCGGCGAAGCTGACGGGGGCCATGCTCCTGAGGGAGTTCCTAATGCTGCGCGTGGCTCCGCTCCAAGCGTGCTCGCGCCCCTTGTTGGACGCTTGAGGGCGCGGAAGACAAGCTCCGCTTGAGTCCGGCGGCCTTACCTGAAGAAGAGCTAGCCGTGGCCCTCCGCCTCCTGGTCGGAGATGATCAGGAGTACTTGCCGAGTGCCTTTGTTCCTTTGTTCCTTAGCGAGGACGGGGCGCATGTCGCGGCCGCCATGCCCACCTTTGACGGGCGCGGGCTGGTGCCGCCGGCGCCCCCTGGGGCCCCGGTGGCGACGACACCGGTGGACGTGTCTTATGGTGATTCCCACGGGGAGGGGGAAGAGGAAGAAGACGAGGAGCGCGACTCAGAGGCGACCCCCGAGGGGATGGGGGAGACCTCCCCCCTGCGCAAGGCCAACATCCTCTGCACCTTGCCTGACAATGATGACGAAGATGATGTCCTTCTGGAGAGGGAGGAGCCGCCTGTGGCCGGGGGCTCCTCGAGGCCCAAGGCCAGCCCCCAGAGGAGGCCACCGGCCGAGGTTCCGACGAGGGGCAGGTCGGTGCTGATCTCCCGAGATGATGCTTCCGCACCGACACCGCCTGGAGCTCCTTCCGGCCCATCTGCTGCCCCTTCTTATACTCCTGGAGCCCGCACGCCCGCGCCTCAGGCTGCGAGGCTCTCAGGCTTCAAGCTTAACAAGCGGAGGGACTACACCGAGGTGGACCAGTAAGTGTTCTCGCCCCGCCTTGTTCTTGCTTATGCTGTTGATCCTTGACGCCGCTCCGTTGTGCAATTAGGCCGACGCCCGCGGCGAAGAAGAGGAAGGAGGAAGCGGTGGTGCTGCTCGGACCAATCTGCCTGCCGCGGCTGCGTCTCCCTCCATGGAGAAGGGTAGCGACGGCGCTCACGCTTCTCCGGCTCGATCGTCCTCGCGAGGCCTGGGGGAGCATCCTCGGGAGGAATCAGCCCCCGTGGCCCCGCTGGCTCGGGAGGCTCCGGTGTCCGGCTCGGCTGCTGGGGTCCCCAAAGCTCAGGAGCCCCCAGTCTCCCAGGCTATGGTGACAATGTTGCCTCCTCCTCCTGCTGCTGCACCGCTGGTTCCAGATCCTTCCGCCTCCCCTGACGTCTTGGAGCGCGCTCTTTCTGAGATGACCCGGCTGCGAGAAGATCTTCAGGGCGCCGATCCCCACCTGGTAGCCGGGCGCTTGGAGCTGGTCTCCGGCTGGCTTCACTCAGACGTGTTCATTCGGGCGGTGCTGAGCCAGGCCGCGGCGACCTCCGAGAAGGACAAGCAGGCCGCCGCCCAAGCCGCGGCTGCTCGCGAGGTGGCGCTGAAGGATGTCGAGGCCGCCCAGGATCGCTACCGGGTGCTGGAGGCCGAACTGAAGACTCTGCGCAATGAGCGTGCGGAAGAAGCTCGTGGCCGCAAGGCGGAGGAGGAGAAGATGAAGGCCCGTGAGGACGCCGTCAGGGGTCGCGACACCGAGATGGAGCAGTTGGGGAAGGCGCAGGCCGCAGAGCGCGGCCGGCTGGAGAAGCTAAAGCAGGAGATGGAAGCCGAGAAAGCTGAGCTTGACGCCAAGGCGAAGGTCCTGGCTGAGGACCGCGAGGCCTTCCAGCTCCTCGAGGAGAGGTCCCACGTGGCGCTGCGGGCACTTTACGAGAAGGGCTTGGAGGAGCCGCTGGCTACCAACAACGAGGGCCCCGCCCAGCTGCTTCTTTATCTGGTCGAGGCGCTTGAAGAAGTCGTGAGCGGTATCGGCCCCATGGCAGAGGGAGAAGCCCGCGTTCTTTCCTCAGCCGCGTTGACGCGCGTCTTCAGCCACCTGCATCTTCGCGATCCTGCCGCCCGCCTCGACGAGCTGCTAGAGCTTGTGGACGACGAGCATTGCGCAGCCGCTGCCGTAGCCGTGAAGGGTCAGGTGGAGGCCCCGCTGGAGAAGTTCCGCGCCTTCGCTCCCATGCCCTCGACCGGCGGTGCTGTTGATCCTGCAACTCCGGCAGGCAGTGCAGGTGAAGGCGACACCACCAAGGAAGAAGCATCCCCTGCGGGCGACGGCGGTGTCCAGGGATGACAAAACGACTTGCCGGCGACTCCTTTCCTGTTTAACTCCTGCGACATGCACCATGCCTCGTGGAGGCGTTTAAACTTGCGTTTGGTATTTGGAGAACAATATGTCTTGTAATATTTGTTTGAGTTGCGATTTCCTTCCCATTTGCTTTTCGTTCTACGTCGACAGGGCCCGACCCCGCGCATACCTCAGCCGCCGTTGGGTCGTCCGGACCGCCAGGACGAGACCAAGGATTGAGGGGCTACGTGGCCAGTTAGGCTCCTGAGTCGCGATGCTCAGGAGTCCCCCTTGACGTGCAAACAACTTACGAAAAGGATATGCAGGAATAGGTCCAGTGTTCTACGTCGGCAGGGCCCGGCCCCGCGCATACCTCAACCGCCGTTGGGTCGTCCGGATCACCAGGACGAGACCTAGGAGTGAGGGGCTACGTGGCGAGTTAGGCTCCTGAGTCACGATGCTCAAGAGTCCCCCTTGATGCTCAAACGACCTTCATACCTTTTTCCTTGTCGCGGCTCCGCTCGGGAGGGCGCGCGACGACCAGGTCCGGGGGACCTGGCAGGGCGGCGTATGCTTGGGCGTGACCCAAGCGCAGCCCCCGTGCCTAGCCCCCTCGCGCGACTCTCCCAAGGGGAGGTGTTGCGATGAGGCCAGACACTGAGCTCAAGGGCTCCCTGAGGTTGATACGGCCAAGGGGCCGCCCTCAGTTGTTTATCACCAGCGCGGAGCATAGCGCTTCCCGCACTTGCACGGGCATAACCGCTCCTCGGTAGTGTCGACTGCCAGCGCGGAGCATGGTGCTTCCACTGGTGCGTGGGTGAGGGCTCCCTACTGCCGAGAGCCCCCGGGGCATGTCCAGCCCCGCCCTGACACGTGGCTTGCACGGCAGGGCTAGACGAGGTGTGTCTGGGCACTCGTGAGCCAGCGCGGGACTCACGAGGCCCTACCTCAAGGAGGGTTGTGCCTGGTCTTGGTTCTTGTTAACTGTGGCGGTCCTGCGAGATGGTTAGATGACCTGTGCCGAACGAATCTCCTGAGGTTATCGCATGAGAAGAAGCACCAACGGCCCCAGGAGGTGACGTGAACGGGACCGGCCCGCCAGACAGAGCTCAGCCATTGGATTTATCGACGCTGCAGGGACGGGCCCGAGCACAGACGCCGTGCCTAACCCTCTTATGCGAAGGATCCTGAAGAAAGACGATCGGCGCACGGCTCCCGTGGTGGGTGACAATCAAGCAGGTGATAACCATAGGTAAATTGCGCATGGAAAGCAAACTAGCTTAGGTAAATGCAAGAACGATACATGCCACTGGGTCAGACCCGAGCGGCTTGGGGATGATGCAACCCGAGGGGCGCCCGCAGCAGAGTAAGCTAAAGACATAAAAAGGGATACATGCCGCAGGGACGGACCCACGCGGCCTGGGAATGATGCAGCCCGAGGGGCGCTCCCAGCTAAATAAACTTGGAAAATGTCACCTGGTTCCGTTGCCGAAGGGGTGTTGAGGTAGCCGAAGATACGTGGCGAAGGGGTCGCTCCCCACGAGCCACCGGGGCCCTGAGCCTCGGGAGGCTCTGGGGGTCCAGGCGGTTCCTTGAGGACCGTCTCCATCTCCTCCAGGACTGCGTGATGCCTGGCCTCCTGAGCCACCAGGACGCTCCGCAGGTTGCGCTGATAGGAGGCCACCATGCTCGGCAGGCCGAACGGCATGCAAACATAGCTGTGAGGTGGGCCCTCGCAACGTCCCACGCGCGAAGGTCAGAAGAGCTCCTGAGATGCGGCCCTGTTGAGCCCTGGGATGTCGATGCAGACGCGCATCCCGCCATCCTCACCTGGATGGGGAGCTACGCCAGGTGGGCGGTGGTTGCCGTGCATGGCTCTTGCTTCTTGAAGCTCTTGGGTAGTCTGGGTGATGAACTCTTGAGCGCCAGGCGCTCCTCGCCTGGTGCCCTCCTGAGGGAAACGTGCCGCAAAGCACGCCTCCATGTGGTGCCCGAGCGCCTCCCTCGTGATGTTGGCTAGGTCTGAGGCCCTCCAGAAGAGAGCCCCCGAGCCCTGCCCAAGGAGGGTGCCGGGCGCGCCTTCCTTTGCGCGGGAGGGAGGCGCCCCATCTGAGGGCGCAGGTCTTGAGGTGGTGCTGCTGGTGACGCCGCTCTCCTGAGGCCCTGTACGGAGCAGGTGCTTCTTCTTCTTGGGGATGTCCTCAGGAGGGTGTAGGATTCCTTCGTTGTCGGGGTCTTCGATTGCTGCGGCCTGGAAGGCGCGCTCAAGGGAGCACACTGCATCCTTCTCCTCACAGGCGACTGTGCTGACACCACCAGTCCCTGGCATCTTGAGTACGTTGTAGCCATCGTGGGTCACTGCCATGAACTTGGCCAACGCTGGGTACCCGAGGATTGCGTTGTATGGCAGACGAATGTGGGCAACGTCGAAGTCGATGAGCTCGGTGTGGTAGTTGTCACGCCCACCGAAGGTGACAGGGAGGCGGACCTGCCCGATTGGGGTGGTGGAACCATCGGTCACTCCTGAGAAGGGATTGGTCGGTTGCAGCTGATCATAGGGTAGTTGAAGGCGATCGAACGTGTCGACGGACAGGACGTTAAGCCCCGCACCGCCATCGATGAGGGTCTTGGTGACTTGGACGTTGCTGATGACAAGCGAGCAGCGCATTGGGAGAGCATCGGCGGCAGCGGCGCACTTGAGCTGGTCCGCCGAGCTGAACGTGATGGCGTACTTGGACCACCTGAGCGTGCGTGTGGCCTCGAGCTTGGGAAGAGCCACGTTCACCTCGCGAGCAAACTGCTTGAAGATACGCTGAGAGCCCGAGACGCTGAGGCCTGAGCTCCGCCCAAGATGCACGCGATAGCGCGCGGTTCCTGGAAGCCCCCAGCTGCCTCGTCCTGATGGTGGTTGTTGTTCCTTCTGGGTGGTGGCGGCAGCGGAGGAAGACCAGCGTTGCCCTGAGGGCGGTCCTCGCGAGGCTGATCCCTCCAGGCTTCCTCACGAGGCTGATCCTGCCAGCGGTCCTCGCGAGGCCGGTCGCGCCACTCCTGGCGTGGGCCACGATCATCCCAGCGACCTCCGCCTCGTCCTCCTCCTCGGCCGTAGCCCCGGTCGTTGCGCTTGGGGCGTCGACCGAAGCGTCCATCTCGAATGGCCCTGAGCTCCTGACAGTCGTTGGGTGTTGTGGCTGTGTATGTTGTGGAAGGCGCAGAACGGTCGGCTACTCTTGGACAACTCGGGATGGTCTCGGCCGCGCTTCGTATCAGGCTCCGCCGCGAGTACGGCCACTCCTTTGCGCTTCACATCTTTGGCCTTGGCTTTCATCTGCTCTGGGTCGGTAGCAGGGAGCTCGAGGAGGGAAAGGCGCCCTTCCTCAGCTCTTGCGCACTTGGTTGCCAGGTTGAATAGCTCCAGAGCTGTGCATAGCTCCTCGTGGATGGCGAGCTCCTTCTTCATCTTGACGTCGCGGACGCCATCGGAAAACGCCGAAATGATGGCCTCGTCCGTCACCTTGGGGATCTTAAGACGAACGTTGTTGAAGCGCTGGATGTACTTCTGCAAGGTCTCTCCTGGCTGCTGCTTGATACGGCGCAGGTCACCCGCGGTCGGAGGGCGGTCGCGAGTGCCCTGGAAGTTGGCGATGAAGCGGTCGCGCACCTCATCCCAGGAGGAGATCGAGCCCGGGGGCATGTTCAGGAGCCATGAGCGGGCGCCGTCCTTGAGAGCCATGGGGAACCAGTTCGCCATGACCTTTTCGTCGCCGTTGGCCACCTCAATGCTCAACTCATAGAGCTGCAAGAACTCCATAGGGTCAGGGGTGCCGTCGTAGCGAGGGGGCAGATCCGGCTTGAACTTGCCCGGCCAGACAACGCCACGCAGCACAGGAGTGAAGGCGCGGCAGCCGGCCGTGGCCACCAGGGCCCGTCGTGGAGGCGGAGCTTGATCTTGGCGTCCCCGCGCCGCCACGGCAAGTGGCGCGTGGCCCTGCCGCGACAAGCGATCCTGACGTGGCGGTGCTGGGAGCGGTGGAGCGTTTTCCTGCTATCGGGGAACTTCCTGGCAGCTTCCTTCTTCCCGCGCGGGCGCCCGGCGCGGCGGGTCGTGCCGAGGGGCCGCGCGTCTTGGAGCCAGAGCACCGTCTTGGTGCAGAGGTGGCGGAGGTGCTCCGTGAGCTACGTCGCCCGAAGCTGGCGGAGGGCGAGGCAGCGAGAGGGTCGATGCGGGGGAGCCCCCAGCGGCGCTGACGAGCTCAGCGATGCGGTCCAACCAGTCCTTGTAGAGGTCATCGACCGGGCGGTAGCGCAGGAGCTCGCGTGCCATGGGCAGCGCGGCCTGCGCGTCCGTGGGAGCGTGACGAGCGTGAGACGATGAGCCGGCTAGGGTCAGCGACGGAGTGGCGGTGCAGCTATCCAGCCGCACGGAGGGGTGCAGAGAGGACGCTTGCTGCTCGTTTCCCGCCGGACCGGTGGCGGCATTGGCGGCGGGTGATGGAGAACGACGGGGAGGCCCCCCGACAGGGGCTGTCTGAGCGACACGTGTGGCGAGAGCATACCGGCGCTCAACGTGGGCCCGGCGAGTGTCAGCCATGAACTTGATGGAGTGGCGAAATGCGGATCGACGAGAGGAAAGCTTCAGCGCACCCATACCTGGCGCGCCAAATGTTGGATTTCGGGTTCCGGCAAAACCCTTGAGGTTTGAACACTGGGGTGCGCACGAAGATCTCTCCTCCCTCTAGCTCGCACGCATCATGATCTCACGGCCTATCTCGACGAACCCAAAGAACAAGGGGACACGATATTTATACTGGTTCGGGCCACCGTTGTGGTGTAATACCCTACTCCAGTGTGGTGTGGTGGATTGCCTCTTGGGCTGAGGATGAACAGTACAAGGGAAGAACAGCCTCCTGAGGAAGGTGTTCCTGTGCTTGGTGAGCTTGTGTGGGTGAGGATGGTCTAGTCCAAGATGAGTTGCCTCCTGTGGTGATGGCTAGTCCTATTTATAGAGGCCTTGGTCCTCTTCCCGAATATTGAGCGGGAAGGGAAGCCACAACGGCCAGCTTGAAGGGGGACAACTAGTACAAGCTATACTAACTAAAGGTGGTCTTCGCCTGCCAAAGGCTCTGGTGGTGATGTCGTCTTGGGCTCCATGGTGACCTCCGTCCTGCCATCCTGCTGGTCTTGGTCTTGCTGCACCGATATGGAAACCTTTGCCTGATGCCTCGGGACTCCTCGCCTGCGCTTGCCTCTTTAGCACCAAAGAGGAAACGAGGACACTGTGCACGCTGGCTCCCGCCTGGCGCCCGTCTGGTCTTGGTCGTCATGGCTTACGTCATAGGAACCTCGCGAGGTTCCCCTTTGTAACAGCCCCAAAATTGGGTTATCAATTTTTGTGCTGTTATTCCTTCCTGGCACTCATTTTCAAAAAAAATTCTCCTGAGTTTGCTGGATGACTCTGACTATTCTTGTCATTTTCAACCTTTCAAAATCTTGCTCATGTCTTTGTCAGTGGGCAAGACCTCAATTGCATCATCTCAAATTCTCTCAAACCCTAATTCCAAATTTTTGGAATTTGATTGTGGCCTTTGTGATTACAAAGGAGCCATCATTTTCTTTGATCTGTTGATCCTCCCAACTGTTCACCTGCATCTGGACCCCCATCACCACCATCATCTCAGCCTTGCGTGATGCCAGGCTAGTAGCCACCCGCTCCACCGCACCACGCGATTACTCCGCCGGTGCAAAGCGACGGAGAATCAAGCGTGGCGGAGGACCACCCAGTGCACCATCTTCTCCCGCATCTCGAGCCACCGCACCGAGCCGCACATTGTTCCGAGCTCGATCATTCCTGATGAGAATCAGCAGGAGGATCGATGAGCCGATCAGTGTGCCCAGCAGCGCTATGAGGAACAACCGTAGCGCCACCAAGAACACCTCCTCGCCGAAGGAGCTCGGTTTGATCTCGCCCAAACCGAAGAGGTAGTAGAGCGGCATTGTGTTTGTGCGTTGGAGGAGAGCCACATTGCCGTTTTTATAGCCCAACCCCGGTGTACGGTGAGCGAGGTCCAGGAGAACCGCTCGTCGCTCGATCACCGGCGTCCAGGAGGCGAATCCGCGAGCAGTGCCGACAAGGTGCTGGCCCGCGACGTGACTGCACGCTGCACCAGCGCCGTGCACGCCGCACACTACGACACTAGGGTCATCATCGCCCTAGGAGCTAGATGCGCACTGCGCCAAGCCGCACGCGGAGCAGCAGCATAGAAGAAGCAGCAAGCCAGAGGTAGAGAAGGAGGCTGCCAGTGGGCCCTGGACCCACGTGTCAGCAGGTGAAACCATTGTTCATTGGGTGCATCTAGCATTTTTCAGGAGTTTGATCTCGAATGCCCCTAGCCGTGGATATAACCAGGTTTACCTTATCTCTCTTTGGGTGTACCAATCGTCGATGCCCCCAACTTGTTTGAATTTAACCAAAGGGTTAAAAAAATTAACCCAGAGGTTTTTCCCCAGAGTTGTTATTCTTGCGTTTGTGCTGTAACCCTAGGAATCTCGAGGACGAGATTCTTTTTAAGGGGGGAAGGTTTGTAACAACCCCAAAATTGGGTTATCAATTTTGTGCTGTTATTCCTTCCTGGCACTCATTTTCAAAAAAAAACAATCTCCTGAGTTTGCTGGATGACTCTGACTATTCTTGTCATTTTCAACCTTTCAAAATCTTGCTCATGTCTTTGTCAGTGGGCAAGACCTCAATTGCATCATCTCAAACCCTAATTCCAAATTTTTGGAATTTGATTGTGGCCTTTGTGATTACAAAGGAGCCATCATTTTCTTTGATCTGTTGATCCTCCCAACTGTTCCCAGAGATCCTCCTATCTTTCTGAACCTTGGACATGCAAAAATATTGCTAAGTCCCATGCAATATTTTTGAATTGTGATTTATTCCTTTTCTTGCCTTTCTGAGGAATAAAATCCAAAGGCATAGCTAGCCATCTCCTAAATTCATGAGAATTGGTGGAGTTGATACTTATGCCTAATCCAAGCTCTGGCAAGTATATTGGCCATAATTAAATAAGGAAAATTGCCTTTTCCTATTTAATGCCAATATTGCATTTCTGCCATTTTCCAAAGGAACTACTATTTTTGTAGCAGAGAAACTTCCCACATAAATTGTGGAGCTTGTCCTTGCTATATATTCACTAGTTCCATCCTAATATCATGTTCCTCAGTTCAAAATTTTGGCACATGATCCAATGCAAGTTTCTGCCTTCCCTGAAATTTTGCAAAGGAAGTGCTTTATTCCTAATTCCAATGGAGCTGCAATTTGGCAGGGTGATTAACATGGATAAATAACCCATGGATGCCAATTATGAGCTCAGTCCATTCATCCTAGCTCCCTGTGCAATTTTTCAAAGTTTCTAACCAGAATATAACTTTGTGAAGGAAGTACCTTCATAGAGTTTCCAAATGGGGTGAAACTTTTCCATCCTCTCAAGTATCTCAAATCATTAGCCTCCACCTAAATTCGGTTCATTTCATTGAACTATGTGAGCACAGGAGCAATTCTTGGTTTCTGTCCAATTTTTCAGTTTGTGAAGCAAGTGCATTTTATCTTGCTCCATTATGGCTGAAAATATTCCCAGGCTTTCTCCTATCCATAGGATCCATCTACACCAAATTTTGGCTCAGTTCAATTAGTCATTTGCCCTGAGGATTTTTCTCAAGTTTCTGGGCAAAACTGATAGCTGTGAAGAAAGTACCATTTTGGCAAGTCCATTTGGTATGATATTTTTGCAGAATCTACCTATGATCAAATCATCAAGCTTTGCCAAGTTTTAGCTCAATCCATCACTCCTAGTGAGTGTTTCTTCATGATTTAGTTTCTGGGTCAGATTTAGCAGTTGTACAACAACTATGCTAAATACTTGACCAAATGACCTCATAATTTCCAGGACCGTAGTCCTTGCTACTGTAAGCATCCCAGACATTAATTTTACCTTTTACCCTCTCTAGTTTACTCTCTAGCGTGTGGCCAAGTTTGCAACAACAAACTTGTGGAGCTTGGTTTACTCATCTCAATTTGTCTCTGCCCTTTTCTTTACCATAGTAACACTCTATCTTCGAAGGACTACGCGGTAGACATGAGCTGGCATCAGTAAAAAACCCGGAGCGCGCCTTGTCCGTGGTGACCACGAGTGTAAGCAGCCCAAAACGGTGGTCTGGCCACTGTTCTCGTCGGCAGCGCTGCTCCGACCGGCTCTGGCCTCGCCATTAATGTCCTACAGCTCCCCCTCGACGTCTTCTTCCCCCTGGACCTCTGCCCCCCTTCATTTTCTTCTCCGACGAGCCGTGCCAACGACCGAACAGTGCGCTCCTGTGCACTGTCGCCTTCCTCCTCTGTTTTCTTCCTCCCTGAGCCTCCTTACCGCCGCTTCCCGTGAGCCTTGGATGCGCCTGCCGACACTGCACCGTCGCCGACGCACGGACACGTCGCCTACCGCGTGCCACCTCCTCCCCTCCTTCCCGAGCTCTCCCCGCGGCTATAAATAGCGCCCCCGAGCTCTCTCGCAGTCCACAATCCCTCCCCGAGCTCCCGAACCTCTCCTCGCCCCGTTGCCGCCATGACCGCCACGGAGCTCCACTCGAATCCGAGCCGTAGCTCTTCCCCCTCCCTCTCTGCGGTGTGCTAGACCCCCTCCAGACCCCGGTGAACATCTCCCTCCCCTCATCCCCTCGCCGGAGTAGCCGTGGTCGCCGCCCCCTCGTTCGGCCGCCGCCATCGATGCTCTCTGTCCCCGCCCGGCGCCGCATCCCTGCTCCTCCCCGATGCTGGTTTCTCCTCTGGACGGGTGCGGTGGGCCGCGCCGCGCTCGCCGATGGCCTCCCCTTGGCCGGAGTTGGCCAGAGCTGACGAGCCCATCGCCGGCCAGGCCCAGCCGCGCCTCTGTCTCGCCTCTCTCTGCTTCTGCCGGGCGCGAGAGGAAGAAGGAGATGGGAGGAGAGAGAAGCAGGTGCGGGACCCACCTGTCAGCGAGAGGAGGGCGTGGCCCCACTGGCCACGTCGGATAAGTGGACGCGCCCGACAACGAAGCCGTTTCCCCGCGATGAAGGCGTAATCCGGTGAAAACGTTTCCCAGGTTAGAAAGCGCATTCGTTTGTTTCTTTAGGTTAGAATCCGTTTTCACTTCTCTGAAGGCGTATTCTCAGAAATGCGCTTTCTCTTTCCAGCTCAGCAGGCCGAAGTGCTTATTTTGTGAACGTTCACTGCTTTAGTTGCTTTTCTGCCTAAAAAGTGAACGGCCACAACTTTGCGCTCATAACTCCGATTGAGGTGATTCCAACGCTCAATTTCTCTGTTCGTCGAACCCTTTTCGATGGGACCATTTTCTTGATGTTTTCACATTCTAAAAATGCCCATTTTGCCCTTGCTCTAATTCAGCCCCTTTGAGAGAGAACCGTTCTCCGGCAAATCTTTTCGCGATCATTTCACACTTCTTCCCGGAGTATTTGTCGACCCCCAGGCAAGCCAACCTCTTATCATGAGCCCCGAACTTGCATGTTGACTTTGCTTGCACCTCGTGTGTGCGTAGTTACAGTTGTTCCTTACCGTTTTCGTCTGCAGTTATTCTGTTATGATTATCATGCATGCTTATGTTTTCATGATATCTTCTGCCATGCTAATTAGAATGTTATTATCGATATTGCTTGAAATTTTAGGACTTATATTTGGATGATTATGTGGATGAAATGTGCCTTTGGATTCTTAGTGGCTATTATGATTGCTATGATGATTGTAATGCACCGTTGATATGCTAGTACTTGGTATTGTCATGTTCTTTATGCTATAGTTGTTCACTTGAGAAGTTCAGTATTTTATTAAAGCATTTGTATGATGCACGTTCATTGTTGCATCCATGTTCTTGATGATGGAGAAGCTAATAAATTGACTTAATCATAACAAACCTCCTCCGTCATCGATGGGATCGAGTCATAGTGCCACCAAATCGAACTTCTTCAGTGCAGCCACATTTTGCCTTTATGGGAAGGCCTTAATGCGATCTATTGTCGTGCCTCTCGCCGATGCCTGCAAAGAGGGAAGGTTATGGGCGCGCGCTACCCTGATCAGATAGGCGAACATAAGCCTTGTGTACCCGTTGTTGAGATTATGGTACCGTGTCCCCATGTGGGACAGTTTATGTTTTGGCCACGACGGTGGTCGTTGTGTCTTTGGTAGACACGGGGCCACCCAGGACTAGCCCAGTGGGGAGTGAGTCGGAGTGGCCGGGAGACTGTCATGGCAGTAGGTCAGTTTCGTCGGAATGCCGTTGGTCCACCCGAATGGGATGACGAGGCCATGGGTTCCGTGGTGTGGGTACAGTGCGCTACCTCTGCAGAGTGTTTATAAAGTCTATCGATAGCGACACAGTTCATAGTAGGTCACACTATCTGATCTTGGTCGAAATGGAGGATAAACCTGAAATAATTAAGTAAATGAATGTGGTAACAAGAATGTGGTGACTTGGACTATGAGATAGTCATGAGAAGTCACGGCGATGTTTTGATATGATCACGAGACGAGGTCTCGGTGAGTGTTGGAGACCAAGTATTGGTCATGGTTGTGATCGCCGAAAAGATCACCGTTTGAGACCAAGTGATGGTCATGGTTGTGATCGCCGGAAAGATCACTGTTTGGTTACAAGGCAACCTGTTGGTAAGAGAGTCCGAGGGACTCAGTGCACAAGTTTGGTTGCATTGAATGAGTAATATGTTTGCATTTAAAGAACAATGGTCGAACAGGAGATAGTTGCATAAAGTTAACATGCTATGTCTGCATTGGATATGATCGGTAGTTTATTTTCAGCATAGTTTCATGATGCCATGCCATGCTTTGATTTATATGTTAAATTATGCCATGATTGAGATGATATGCTATGTTTTGCTATTACCATGTTATAAGCGTGTTTTGATATGCCATGTTATTACCATGTTAGTAGATGCTATGGTGTTGTTCATGCTTAGTTGACCTATATCATGCCATGTTTAGTAATCGATATGAGATAGGTTGTTGCATGCGCTTGGTTCTTGCTTTGTCTTCTGCTTGTTTGGATGCTATGTATTTGGTTGTCTTGCAAGTACATTCAATGTACTGACCTGGCGTGTGATGCCAGTTTGTAGGTCGTGCCTGGATTGTTCGCTTGTTCCGTCGTGCTAGGCCGTAATCTTGCCAGTCCTGTGAGTTGTGGAGCCCAGCCAGAGTTGTTATGCTGTCAAACCAAGACTTCCGCCGCCATTTAAATAGACTTCCGCTGCCATTTAAATAGCCTTAGGGCTATGCCAGATGATTGTATTCATCAATGATGTACTCTTCTATACATGTATTTGATGAATATTCTTGTATCTGGAATGCTGTATCTTGGACCTGCCATGCGTCAGGTGTTATCCTGGGCTGACGTGCGAAGGCCCCCTGCTCCATGCGGATCGGGGTGCCACACCCTTGCCTTGATCTCTCCGCCCCTAGCAAGCCAGCCTGACGAGGCTGCCCCCGAGGAGGTCTTGCGTCGTCCGCCTCGCGAGGCTTGGCCCCTCGCGAGGGTCTTGAGTATTTGCTGGTGAAGATGGGCTGTATAGGGCCGCTAGTGGAGCCACGCCGTGGGCCGCAGGCAGGCAAGTCTGGGGACCCCCGTTCCCAGAACGCTGACAAAGACCACTAGTTTCAAGAAAAAGGGCAACGGGAAGAAGGGGAACTTCAAGAAGAACGGCAAGCAAGTTGTTGCACAAGTGAAGAAGCCCAAGTCTGGACCTAATTAAGCCTGAGACTGAGTGCTTCTACTACAAAGGGACTAGTCACTGGAAGCGGAACTGCCCCAAGTATTTGGCGGATAAGAAGGATGGCAAAGTGAAAGGTATATTTGATATACATGTTATTGATGTGTACCTTACCAATGCTCGTAGTAGCGCCTGGGTATTTGATACTGGTTCTGTTGCTCATATTTGCAACTCGAAACAGGGGCTACAGATTAAGGGAAGATTGGCTAAGGACGAGGTGACGATGCGCGTGGGAAATGGTTCCAAAGTCGATGTGATCGCCGTCGGCATGCTACCTCTACATCTACCTTCGGGATTAGTTTTAAACCTGAATAATTGTTATTTGGTGCCAGCGTTAAGCATGAACATTATATATGGATCTTGTTTGATGCGAGACGGTTATTCATTTAAATGAGAGAATAATGGTTGTTCTATTTATATGAGTAATATCTTTTATGGTCATGCACCCTTGATGAGTGGTCTATTTTGGTTGAATCTCGATAGTAGTGATACACATATTCATAGTATTGAAGCCAAAAGATATAAGTTTAATAATGATAGTGCAACTTATTTGTGGCACCGCTGTTTAGGTCATATTGGTGTAAAGCTCATGAAGAAACTCCATGCTGATGGGCTTTTGGAATCACTTGATTATGAATCACTTGATGCTTGCGAACCATGCCTCATGGGCAAGATGACTAAGACTCCGTTCTCCAGAACAATGGAGCGAGCAATTGACTTATTGGAAATAATACATACCGATGTATGTGGTCCGATGAGTGTTGAGGCTCGTGGCGGGTATCGTTATTTTCTGACCTTCAAGATGATTTGAGCAGATGTTGGTATATCTACTTGATGAAACATAAGTCTGAAACATTTGAAAAGTTCAAAGAATTTCAGAGTGAAGTGGAAAATCATCGTAACAAGAAAATAAAGTTTCTACGATCTGATCGTGGAGGTGAATATTTGAGTTACGAGTTTGGTCTTCATTTGAAACAATGCGGAATAGTTTCGCAACTCATGCCACCCAGAACACCACAGCGTAATGGTGTGTCCGAATGTCGTAACCGCACTTTATTAGATATGGTGCGATCTATGATGTCTCTTACTGATTTACCGCTATCGTTTTGGGGTTATGCTTTAGAGACGACTGTATTCACGTTAAATAGGGCACCATCTAAAAAAGTTGAGACGACACCATATGAACTGTGGTTTGGCAAGAAACCCAAGTTGTCGTTTCTTAAAGTTTGGGGCTGGCGATGCTTATGTGAAAAAGCTTCAACCTGATAAGCTCGAACCCAAATCGGAGAAATGTGTCTTCATAGGATACCCAAAGGAGACTGTTGGGTACACCTTCTATCACAGATCCGAAGGCAAGATATTCGTTGCTAAGAATGGATCCTTTCTAGAGAAGGAGTTTGTCTCGAAAGAAGTGAGTGGGAGGAAAGTAGAACTTGATGAGGTAATTGTACCTGCTCCCTTATTGGAAAGTAGTTCATCACAAAAATCATTTTCAGTGATTCCTACACCAATTAGTGAAGAAACTACTGATGATGATCATGAAACTTCTTATCAAGTTACTACCGAACCTCGTAGGTCAACCAGAGTAAGATCCGCACCAGAGTGGTACGGCAATCCTATTCTGGAGGTCATGTTACTTAACCATGACGAACCTACGAACTATGAGGAAGCGATGATGAGCCCAGATTCCACGAAATGGCTTGAGGCCATGAAATCTGAGATGGGTTCCATGTCTGAGAACAAAGTGTGGACTTTGGTTGACTTGCCCGATGATCGGCAAGCCATAGAGAAAATAAATGGATCTTCAAGAAGAAGACCGACGCTGACGGTAATGTTACTGTCTACAAAGCTCGACTTGTTGGAAAAGGTTTTCGACAAGTTCAAGGAGTTGACTACCGTGAGACTTTCTCACCCGTAGCGATGCTTAAGTCTGTCCGAATCATGTTAGCAATTGCCGCATTTTATGATTATGAAATTTGGCAAATGGACGTCAAAACTGCATTCCTGAATGGATTTCTAGAAGAAGAGTTGTATATGATGCAACCAGAAGGTTTTGTCGCTCCAAAGGGTGCTAACAAAGTGCGCAAGCTCCAGCGATCCATTTATGGACTGGTGCAAGCCTCTCAGAGTTGGAATAAACGTTTTGATAGTGTGATCAAAGCATATGGTTTTATACAGACTTTTGGAGAAGCCTGTATTTACAAGAAAGTGAGTGGGAGCTCTGTAGCATTTCTAATATTATATGTGGATGACATATTGTTGATATGTGGATGACATATTGTTGATTGGAAATGATATAGAATTTCTGGATAGCATAAAAGGATACTTGAATAAGAGTTTTTCTATGAAAGACCTCGGTGAAGCTGCTTACATATTGGGCATCAAGATCTATAGAGATAGATCAAGACGCTTAATTGGACTTTCACAAAGCACATACCTTGATAAGATTTTGAAGAAGTTCAAAATGAAATAGTCAAATAAGGAGTTCTTGCCTGTATTGCAAGGTGTAAAGTTGAGTAAGACTCAAAACACGACCACGACATAAAATAGAAAGAGAATGAAAGTCATTCCCTATGCCTCAGCCATAGGTTCTATAAAGTATACTATGCTGTGTACCAAACCTATTGTATATCTTGCCATGAGTTTGGCAAGGGGGTACGATATTGATCCAGGAGTGGATCACTTGACATCGGTCAAAATTATCCTTAGAAGACTAAGAAGATATTTCTCGGTTATGGAGGTGATAAACAGTTCGTCGTAAAGAGTTACACCGATGCAAGCTTTTACACCGATCCAGATGACTCTGAGTCTCAAGTTGGATACATATTGAAAGTGGGAGAAATTAGCTAGAGTAGCTCCATGCAGAGCATTGTAGACATAGAAAATTTGCAAAATACATACGGCTCTGAATGTGACAGACCCATTGACTAAGCTTCTCTCACAAGCAATACATGATCACACCTTAGTACTCTTTGGGTGTTAATCACATAGGGATGTGAACTAGATTATTGACTCTAGTAAAACCGTTTGGGTATTAGTCACATGGAAATGTGAACTAATCACATGGTGATGTGAACTATTGGTGTTAAATCACATGGCGATGTGAACTAGATTATTGACTCTAGTGCAAGTGGGAGACTGAAGGAAATATGCCCTAGAGGCAATAATAAAGTTGTTATTTATATTTACTTATATGATGATAAATGTTTATTATTCATACTAGAGTTTTATTAACCGGAAACTAAGTACATGTGTGAATACATAGACAAAACAGAGTGTCCCTAGTATGCCTCTACTTGACTAGCTCGTTAATCAAAGATGGTTATGTTCCTGACCATAGACATGTGTTGTCATTTGATGAACGTGATCACATCATTAGAGAATGATGTGATGGACAAGACCCATCCGTTAGCTTAGCATAATGATCGTTTAGTTTTATTGCTATTGCTTTCATCATGACTTATACATGTTCCTCTGACTATGAGATTATGCAACTCCCGAATACCGGAGGAATACCTTGTGTGCTATTAAACGTCACAACGTAAATGGGTGATTATAAAGATGCTCTACAGGTGTCTCCGATGGTGCTTCTTGAGTTGGCATAGGTCGAGATTAGGATTTGTCACTCCGTGTTTCGGAGAGGTATCTCTGGGCCCTCTCGGTAATGCACATCACTATAAGCCTTACAAGCAATGTGACTAATGAGTTAGTCACGGGATGATGCATTACGGAATGAGTAAAGAGACTTGCCAGTAATGAGATTGAACTAGGTATGATGATACTGACGATCGAATCTCGGGCAAGTAACATACCGATGACAAAGGGAACAACGTATGTTGTTATGCGGTTTGACCGATAAAGATGTTCGTAGAATATGTAGGAGCCAATATGAGCATCCAGGTTCCGCTATTGGTTATTGACCGGAGATGTGTCTCGGTCATGTCTACATAGTTCTCGAACCCGTACGGTCCGCACGCTTAACGTTCGATGACGATTTGTATTATGAGTTACGTAATTTGATGACCGACGGCTGTTCGGAGTCCCGGATGAGATCACGGACGTGACGAGGAGTCTCAAAATGGTCGAGACATAAAGATTCATATATTGGAAGGTTACATTCGGACACAGGAATGGTTCGGGTCGTTTTAGATGAGTTTCGGAGTACCGGGGGTTACCGGAGCCCCCCCGGGAAATTATTGGGCCTCATGGGCCTAGTGGTGGAAGAGAGGAGGCCGGCCAGGGAGTGGCGCGCGCTCCCTATCCCAAACCGAATTGGACTAGGGTTGGGGGGGGGGCGGCCCCCCTTTCCTTCTCTCCTCCTCCTTCCCTCCTTCTCCTACTAGGAATAGGAAAGAGGTGGGGAATCCTACTTGGACTGGGGAGTCCTAGTAAGATTCCCCACACCTGGCGTGCCCCCCTAGGGCCGGCCACCTCTTCCCTCCCCTCCTTTATATACGTGGCCAAGGGGCACCCCATAGACACACAAGTTGATCTTTTAGCCGTGTGCGGTGCCCCCCTCCACAGTTACACACCTCGGTCATATTGTCATAGTGCTTGGGCGAAGCCCTGCACCGGTAACTTCATCATCACCGTCGCCACGCCGTCGTGATGACGGAAATCTCCCTCGGCCTCAACAGGATCAAGAGTTCGAGGGACGTCACCGAGCTGAACGTGTGCTGATCGCGGAGGTGCCGTACATTCGGTACTTGGATCGGTTGGATCGCGAAGACGTTCGACTACATCAACCGCGTTACTAAATGCTTCCGCTTTCGGTCTACGAGGGTACGTAGACACACTCTCCCCGCTCGTTGCTATGCTTCTCCTAGATAGATCTTGCGTGATCGTAGGCAAATTTTTTGAAATACTACGTTCCCCAACACAAGATTCATGTGTGGGATAGGTTTAGGCATCGATACAGTTTGTTTTGCCTAAACGTCAGCACCATTGGGGCTTATTGATACGTCTCCAACGTATCTATAATTTTTGATTGCTCCATGCTATATTATCTACTGTTTTGGACATTATTGGGCTTTATTATTCACTTTTATATTATTTTTGGGACTAACCTATTAACCGGAGACCCAGCTCAGAATTGCTGTTTTTTGCCTATTTCAGAGTTTCGCAGAAAAAGAATATCAAACGGAGTCCAAACGGAATGAAACCTTCGGGAATGTGATTTTCAGGAAGAATATGATCCAGGAGACTTGGACCCTACGTCAAGAAATAAAGGAGGAGGCCACGAGGTAGGGGGCTCGCCTACCCCCCCAGGCGCGCCCTCCACCCTCGTGGGCCCCCTGTTGCTCCACCGACGTACTCCTTCCTCCTATATATACCTACGTACCCCCAAACGATCAGATACAGAGCCAAAAACCTAATTCCACCGCCGCAACCTTCTGTACCCACGAGATCCCATCTTGGGGCCTGTTCCGGAGCTCCGCCGGAGGGGGCATCGATCACGGAGGGCTTCTACATGAACACCATAGCCCCTCCGATGAAGTGTGAGTAGTTTACATCAGACCTTCGGGTCCATAGTTATTAGCTAGATGGCTTCTTCTCTCTTTTTTGATCGCAATAAAATGTTCTCCCCCTCTCTCGTGGAGATCTATTCGATGTAATCTTCTTTTGCGGTGTGTTTGTTGAGACCGATGAATTGTGGGTTTATGATCAAGTTTATCTATGAACAATATTTGAATCTTCGGAATTCTTTTATGTATGATTGGTTATCTTTGCAAGTATCTTCGAATTATCAGTTTGGTTTGGCCTACTAGATTGATCTTTCTTGCAATGGGAGAAGTGCTTAGCTTTGGGTTCAATCTTGCGGTGTCCTTTCCCAGTGACAGCAGGGGCAGCAAGGCACGTATTGTATTGTTGCCATCGAGGATAACAAGATGGGTTTTTTTATCATATTGCATGAATTTATCCCTCTACATCATGTCATCTTGCTTAAGGCGTTACTCTGTTCTTATGAACTTAATACTCTAGATGCATGCTGGATAGCGGTCGATGTGCGGAGTAATAGTAGTAGATGCAGGCAGGAGTCGGTCTAATTGTCTCGGACGTGATGCCTATATACATGATCATACCTAGATATTCTCATAACTATGCTCAATTCTGTCAATTGCTCAACAGTAATTTGTTCACCCACCGTAAAATACTTATGCTCTTGAGAGAAGCCACTAGTGAAACCTATGGCCCCCGGGTCTATCTTCATCATATTAATATTCCAACACTTAGTTATTTCCTTTGCTATTTCCTTTGCTTTTATTTTACTTTGTATCTTTATCACAAAAATACCAAAATATTATCCTATCATATCTATCAGATCTCACTCTCGTAAGTGACCGTGAAGGGATTGACAACCCCTTATCGCGTTGGTTGCGAGAATTTATTTGTTTTGTGTAGGTGCGAGGGACTCGCGCGTAGCCTCCTACTGGATTGATACCTTGGTTCTCAAAAACTAAGGGAAATACTTACGCTACTTTGCTGCATCACCCTTTCCTTTTCAAGGAAAAACCAACGCAGTGCTCAAGAGGTAGCAAGAAGGATTTCTGGTGCCGTTGTCGGGGAGGTCTACGCAAAAGTCAACATACCAAGTACCCATCACAATCCCTTATCTCCCGCATTACATTATTTGCCATTTGCCTCTCGTTTTCCTCTCCCCCACTTCACCCTTGCCGTTTTATTCGCCCTCTCTTTTCCGTTTGCCTCTTTTTCACTTGCTTTTTGTTTGCTAGTGTGTTGGATTGCTTGTTTGTCACGATGGCTCAAGATAATACCAAATTATGTGACTTTACCAATACCAACAATAATGATTTCCTTAGCACTCCGATTGCTCCTCTTACAAATACTGAATCTTGTGAAATCAATGCTGCTTTGTTGAATCTTGTCATGAAAGATCAATTCGCCGGCCTTCCTAGTGAAGATGCCGCTACTCATCTAAATAGCTTCGTTGATTTGTGTGATATGCAAAAGAAGAAAGATGTTGATAATGATATTGTTAAATTGAAGCTATTTCCTTTTTAGCTTAGAGATCGTGCTAAACTTGGTTTTCGTCTTTGCCTAAAAATAGTATTGATTCATGGAATAAGTGCAAAGATGCTTTTATCTCTAAGTATTTTTCTCCCGCTAAGATCATCTCTCTTAGAAACGATATTATGAATTTTAAGCAACTTGATCATGAACATGTTGCACAAGCTTGGGGGAGGATGAAATTAATGATACGTAATTGCCCTACTCATGGTTTGAATTTGTGGATGATTATACAAATTTTTTATGCCGGATTGAATTTTGCTTCTAGAAATCTTTTAGATTCGGCCGCGGGAGGCACTTTTATGGAAATCACTTTAGGAGAATCTACTAAACTCCTAGATAATATTATGGTTAATTATTCTCAATGGCACACTGAAAGATCTACTAATAAAAAAGTGCATGCGATAGAAGAAATTAATGTTTTGAGTGGAAAGATGGATGAACTTATGAAATTATTTGCTACTAAGAGTGTTTCTTCTGATCCTAATGATATGCCTTTGTCTACTTTGATTGAGAATAATAATGAATCTATGGATGTGAATTTTGATGGTAGGAATAATTTTGGTAATAGCGCGTATAGAGGAAACTTTAATCCTAGGCCTTATCCTAGCAATTCCTCTAATAATTATGGTAATTCCTACAACAACTCTTATGGAAACTTTAATAAGAGGCCCTCTGAATTTGAGACTAGTGTTAAAGAGTTTATGAATTCACAAAAGAATTTCAATGCTTTGCTTGAAGAAAAATTGCTTAAAGTTGATGAATTGGCTAGGAACGTTGATAGAATTTCTCTTGATGTTGATTCTTTAAAACTTAGATCTATTCCTCCTAAGCATGATATCAATGAGTCTCTCAAAGCCATGCGAATTTCCATTGATGAGTGCAAAGAAAGAACCGCTAGGATGCGTGCTAAGAAAGATTGCTTTATGAAAGCGTGTTCTTCTAATTTTTACGAAAATAAAGATGAAGATCTAAAAGTTATTGATGTGTCCCCTATTAAATCCTTGTTTTGCAATATGAATCTTGATAATGACGGGACTGAATATGATCCACCTTTACCTAGAAGGCGTTCCAAAAATTCGGAGTTTTTAGATCTTGATGCTAAATTTGATAAAAGTGGGATTGAAGAAATCAAAATGTTAGATGTTAATAAACCCACTATTTTGGATTTCAAGGAATTTAATTATGATAATTGCTCTTTGATAGATTGTATTTCCTTGTTGCAATCCGTGCTAAATTCTCCTCATGCTTATAGTCAAAATAAAGCTTTTACCAAACATATCGTTGATGCCTTAATGCAATCTTATGAAGAAAAGCTTGAGTTGGAAGTTTCTATCCCTAGAAAACTTTATGATGAGTGGGAACCTACTATTAAAATTAATATTAAGGATCATGAGTTCTATGCTTTATGTGATTTGGGTGCTAGTGTTTCCACTATTCCCAAAACTTTGTGCGATTTGCTAGATTTCCGTGATTTTGATGATTGCTCTCTAAACTTGCACCATGCGGATTCCATCATTAAGAAACCTATGGGAAGAATTAATGATGTTCTTATTGTTGCAAATAGGAACTATGTGCCCATAGATTTTATCGTTCTTGACATAGATTGCAATCCTTCATGTCCTATTATTCTTGGTAGACCTTTCCTTAGAACGATTGGTGCAATTATTGATATGAAGGAAGGGAATATTTGATTTCAATTTCCATTAAAGAAAGGCATGGAACACTTACCTAGGAAGAAAATAAAATTACCATATAAATCTATCATGAGAGCCACTTATGGATTGCCTACCAAAGATGGCAATACCTAGATCTATGCTTGCTTTTATGCCTAGCTAGGGGCGTTAAACGATAGCGCTTGTTGGGAGGCAACCCAATTTTATTTTTAGTTTTTTGCTTTTTGCTTCTGTTTAGGAATAAATCTTTGTTCTAGCCTCTGGTTAGATGTGTTTTTATGTTTTAATTAGTGTTTGTGCCAAGTTAAACCTATAGGATCTTCTTGGATGATAGCTATTTGATCTTGCAGAAATTTCCAGAAAGTTTCTGTTCACGAAAATAATTGTTAAAAATCACCAGAACGTGATAAAATACTGATTCCAATTGATTCTGATCAATAAACAAATTGTCTAGGTCTTCCTATTTTGGATGACTTTTTGGAGTTCCAGAAGTTTGCATTAGTTACAGATTACTACAGACTGTTCTGTTTTTGACAGATCCTGTTTTTCGTGTGTTGTTTGCTTATTTTGATGAATCTATGGCTAGTAAAATAGTTTATAAACCATAGAGAAGTTGGAATACAGTAGGTTTAACACCAATATAAATAAAGAATGAGTTCATTGCAGTACCTTGAAGTGGTCTTTTGTTTTCTTTCGCTAACGGAGCTCACGAGATTTTCTGTTGAGTTTTGTGTTGTGAAGTTTTCAAGTTTTGGGTGAAAGATTTGATGGATTATGGAACAAGGAGTGGCAAGAGCCTAAGCTTGGGGATGACCATGGCACCCCCAAGATAATCTAAGGACACCATAAAGCCAAAGCTTGGGGATGCCCCGGAAGGCATCCCCTCTTTCGTCTACTTCCATCGGTAACTTTACTTGGAGCTATATTTTTATTCACCACATGATATGTGTTTTGCTTGGAGCGTCTTGTATGATATGAGTCTTTGATTTTTAGTTTACCACAATCATCCTTGCTGTACACACCTTTTTAGAGAGCCATACATGATTTGGAATTTGTTAGAATACTCTATGTGCTTCGCTTATATCTTTTGAGTTATATAGTTTTGCTCTAGTACTTCACTTATATCTTTTAGAGCACGGTGGTGGATTTGTTTTATAGAAACTATTGATCTCTCATGCTTCACTTAGGTTATTTTGAGAGTCTTATATAGCATGGTAATTTGCTTAAATAATCCTAATATGCTTGGTATCCAAGATTAGTAAAAACTTTCTTATGAGTGTGTTGAATACTAAGAAAAGTTTGATGCTTGATAATTGTTTTGAGCTATAAAGATGGTGATATTAGAGACATGCTAGTTGAGTAGTTGTGAATTTGAGAAATACTTGTGTTAAAGTTTGTGATTCCCGTAGCATGCACGTATGGTGAACCGTTATGTGATGAAGTCGGAGCATAATTTATTTATTGATTGTCTTCCTTATGAGTGGCGGTCGGGGACGAGCGATGGTCTTTTCCTCCCAGTCCATCCCCCTAGGAGCATGCGCGTAATACTTTGCTTTGATAACTTGTAGATTTTTGCAATAAGTATATGAGTTATTTATGACTAATGTTGAGTCCATGGATTATACGCACCCTTCTTCCTCCCACCATTGCTAGCCTCTCTAATACCGCGCACCTTTCGCCGGTATCATACACCCACCATAAACCTTCCTCAAAACAGCCACCATACCTACCTATCATGGCATTTCCATAGCCATTCCGAGATATATTGCCATGCAACTTTCCACCGTTTCGTTTATTATGACACGCTCCATCATTGTCATATTGCTTTGCATGATCATGTAGTTGACATCGTATTTGTGGCAAAGCCACCGTTCATAATTCTTTCATACATGTCACTCTTGATTCATTGCATATCCCGGTACACCGCCGGAGGCATTCATATAGAGTCATATTTTGTTCTAAGTATCGAGTTGTAATTGTTGAGTTGTAAGAAAATAAAAGTGTGATGATCATCATTTTTAGAGCATTGTCCCAAGTGAGGAAAAGGATGATGGAGACTATGATTCCCCCACAAGTCGGGATGAGACTCCGGACGAAAAATAATAATAATAAAAAAGAGGCCATAAAAAAGGGGAAAGGCCCAAATAAAAAAATAATAAAAAATTGAGAGGAAAAGAGAGAAGGGACAATGTTACTATCCTTTTACCACACTTGTGCTTCAAAGTAGCACCATGATCTTCTGATAGAGAGTCTCTCATTTTATCACTTTCATATACTAGCGGGAATTTTTCATTATAGAACTTGGCTTGTATATTCCAATGATGGGCTTCCTCAAAATGCCCTAGGTCTTCGTGAGCAAGCGAGTTGGATGCACACCCACTTAGTTTCTTTTGTTGAGCTTTCATATACTTATAGCTCAAGTGCATCCGTTGCATGGCAATCCCTACTCACTCACATTGATATCTATTGATGGGCATCTCCATAGCCCGTTGATACGCCTAGTTGATGTGAGACTATCTTCTCCTTTTTCTCTTCTCCACAACCACCATTCTATTCCACATATAGTGCTATGTCCATGGCTCACGCTCATGTATTGCGTGAAGATTGAAAAAGTTTGAGAACGTCAAAAGTATGAAACAATTGCTTGGCTTGTCATCGGGGTTGTGCATGATTTAAATACTTTGTGTGGTGAAGATAGAGCATAGCCAGACTATATGATTTTGTAGGGATAACTTTCTTTGGCCATGTTATTTTGAGAAGACATAATTGCTTTGTTAGTATGCTTGAAGTATTATTATTTTTTATATCAATATTAAACTTTTGTCTTGAATCTTTTGGATCTGAATATTCATACCACAATTAAGAAGAATTACATTGAAATTATGCCAAGTAGCACTCCACATCAAAAATTCTGTTTTTATCATTTACCTACTCGAGGACGAGCAGGAATTAAGCTTGGGGATGCTTGATACGTCTCCAACGTATCTATAATTTTTTATTGCTCCATGCTATATTATCTATTGTTTTGGACATTATTGGGCTTTATTATTCACTTTTATATTATTTTTGGGACTAACCTATTAACCGGAGGCCCAGCCCAGAATTGCTGTTTTTTGCCTATTTTTTAGAGTTTCGCAGAAAAAGAATATCAAACGGGGTCCAAACGGAATGAAACCTTCGGGAACGTGATTTTCAGGAAGAATATGATCCAGGAGACTTGGAGCCTACGTCAAGAAATAAAGGAGGAGGCCACGAGGTAGGGGGCGCGCCTAACCCCCCCCCCCCCCCCCCCCAGGCGCGCCCTCCACCCTCGTGGGCCCCCTGTTGCTCCACCGACGTACTCCTTCCTCCTATATATACCTACATACCCCCAAACGATCAGATACGGAGCCAAAAACCTAATTCCACCGCCGCAACCTTCTGTACCCACGAGATCCCAACTTGGGGCCTGTTCCGGAGCTCCGCCGGAGGGTGCATCGATCACGGAGGGCTTCTACATCAACACCATAGCCCCTCCGATGAAGTGTGAGTAGTGTACCTCAGACCTTCGGGTCCATAGTTATTAGCTAGATGGCTTCTTCTCTCTTTTTGGATCTCAATACAATGTTCTCCCCGTCTCTCGTGGTGATCTATTCGATGTAATCTTCTTTTGCGGTGTGTTTGTTGAGACCGATGAATTGTGGGTTTATGATCAAGTTTATCTATGAACAATATTTGAATCTTCTGAATTCTTTTATGTATGATTGGTTATCTTTGCAAGTCTCTTCGAATTATCAGTTTGGTTTGGCCTACTAGATTGATCTTTCTTGCAATGGGAGAAGTGCTTAGCTTTGGGTTCAATCTTGCGGTGTCCTTTCCCAGTGACAGTAGGGCAGCAAGGCACGTATTGTATTGTTGCCATCGAGGATAACAAGATGGTTTTTTTATCATATTGCATGAATTTATCCCTCTACATTATGTCATCTTGCTTAAGGCGTTACTCTGTTCTTATGAACTTAATACTCTAGATGCATGCTGGATAGCGGTCGCTGTGTGGAGTAATAGTAGTAGATGCAGGCAGGAGTCGGTCTACTTGTCTCAGACGTGATGCCTATATACATGATCATACCTAGATATTCTCATAACTATGCTCAATTCTGTCAATTGCTCAACAGTAATTTGTTCACCCACCGTAAAATACTTATGCTCTTGAGAGAAGCCACTAGTGAAACCTATGGCCCCCGGGTCTATCTTCATCATATTAATCTTCCAACACTTAGTTATTTCCTTTGCTTTTATTTTACTTTGTATCTTTCTCACAAAAATACCAAAAATATTATCCTATCATATCTATCAGATCTCACTCTCGTAAGTGACCATGAAGGGATTGACAACCCCTTATCGCGTTGGTTGCGAGGATTTATTTGTTTTGTGTAGGTGCGAGGGACTCGCGCGTAGCCTCCTACTGGATTGATACCTTGGTTCTCAAAAACTGAGGGAAATACTTATGCTACTTTGCTGCATCACCCTTTCCTCTTCAAGGGAAAACCAACGCAGTGCTCAAGAGGTAGCACTTATCGCAGATGGTCAGCCCATATCGTGTGCGATGGGGCCCCTATCACACACCTTCGCAAGGTGAGGGTTCAAAACTGTGTCAGCAAAAGAGGATTTTAACCGTTTGCGTTGGACTAAGCTACACTGGTGGGATGGTACTACAATCTCTAAATTACCATCGTTGAACCTAAGTTTTCACCACCATTAATTTGTGGATGAGTCGGCTATACTGGCCTCATAGATACAATCTCTAGTCCCGACGTTGCCACACACGTAGAAAGGAGCATACTTACATTTCTCGAATCCAGAATCGTGCTATTAAATCCCTTGTTGTACACTCTAATGTCAAATTATGTGCGGTGAATACAACACACACATTACAAAAAAGCCAACCATATGCCCCAAAATGAAACGTATGTGTTAATGTGCACACAATTGAAATAAATGTATTGTTTGCGATGAAGAGAACCATCGCGCAGATTTCATTTAGGTGTTCATGTGCGAAGTGGAGCACATGGTTCAGTAAAACCCATCGTGTGTGATATACATAGTGTCGCACAAGACTGGATAAGCATAACCGCATGTACACATACCACCGTTGTTTTCCCCAACATGTTCTCCTCCTCGCCTTCCCACCACACATGAGGCGCCGATGGCCACACGTCGTGGCCAACCAGGGGCGATGCCTTCCTTTTCACATGCCCCCCCTTGTTCTCCCGCGCGATCGTCCTGCTGCGCTATCCCCTCTAACTGGGAGGCCAAACAACTGAATCCCCCGGCATTGCCAATCTACACCGCCCCTCATCATTGATGAGCAATTTCAGCAAGATATGCAAGCCACCATGGAGCACTCCTTCCAGTCGTACGAGCTATATGAGTTTGTTTGCACTGCCGATCATGAATGAGAGGAGCGCAAGGTCATCAGGGCTCTCGCGAGTCCCTGTCCAAGGATTCCCACCATCGGGGATGACCACAGAGTGCCCGTTAGAGCTTCACGTGAAGAGGTGCGAAGGACTTCCGTCCACGCGTCCATCAGCGGCCGCGACTGACAGCAGGCGAATATCCCCTCTCTGTGCCAGACGTCATCAGCTCCTATCGAGGGTGAGGCGTAAGTAGCACGTCACCATGGTGTGAGAGAACGTGCTATGCAACATAAAATTATTACTGTGCATGAGCAAGCCCAGGATCAGTGAAGTTATAGGTAACCATGATCATACAAACAACCAACACAGAGAAAGTAAAGTAGATTGTCAGTGAAGCACACCGATTCCCACAACTAGGTTATACCGTGGGGAGTCCGGTGCCTCTCCTAGTGCGCTCCCTACCTATATATATGTGGTGGGGCTAGGGGGTAGCCTGACCAGGAGGTGGAGTCCTCCTAGGACTCCCCTCTAGGGTTTGCTTTCCTCCAAAGGCATGGGGGTGGGGCTTGGCTGCATTAGGCCCCTAAGGTCTACCTTGACCCTCAAGCAAGTGTAAGGTTGGCCCATTGAGGACGCAACAAAATGCTCTAGAATCTTCTGGACCTTCCCTAAGCTTCCGTGATGTTCTAGAACATTCCTAAGCTTCAAAACCGATCTGGATATCACCGGAACACTCTGGGACCTCCTAAAACATTTTTTAGACCTTTTGAAACACTTTCAGAACCCTCCTCTCTCATTCTCCATTATCTCACATAATTATTAGTGGGAACTGGACAACCATAATACTGCCCATCTAACATTAAAGATCTTTATCAAGAGAGCCATGTGTTGCCACATATAATTCCCTTTGCCTCGCAATACATTACAGAATCTTAGGCGAGATTTTGACGATGTCCCCATGATCAACTCCTTCATCATCATACCTAGTTATCATCGTTACCAGTTTGTACTCTTTTCTCATTACCGTATTATGGTTCCCTATGACTAACTCCTTAGTCACAATACCTGGGAGACGATGTTGGACAATGTAATACCGAGTGGGTGTTGGGGAACGCAGTATTTCAAAAAAATTCCTATGATCACGCAAGATCTATCTAGGAGATGCATAGCAACGAGAGGGGAGAGTATTTCTACGTACCCTCGTAGACCGAAAGCGGAAGCATTTATCAACGCGGTTGATGTAGTCATACACCTTCACAATCCGTCCCGATCAAGTATCGAATGTAAGGCACCTCCGCGTTTAGCACACGTTCAGCTCGATGACGTCCTCGCCTTCTTGATCCAGCAAGAGGGGCGAAGTAGTAGATGAGTTCCGGCAGCACGACGGCATGGTGACGGTGTTGGTGAAGAACAATCTCCGCAGGGCTTCGCCTAAGCACTACGAAAACTATGACGGAGGATAAACTAGAGGGGACGGGGTTGCCGGCACACAGCTTGGTGTTTCTTGATGTGTCTTGGGTGCTATCCCTGCACCCTCTATTTATATGTTGAGCCTTGGGGTCGAAACTTGGAGTAAAAGCCTACACAAAGTCAGTTTCACCCAAAAGGCAAGAGCCCTTCTCGGACTCCAGGGCCAGACGCCAGGGTTCCCGGCGTCTGGACCCAGACGCTAGGGACCCTGGCGTCTGCCCCCTGGACTCCGCAAAACTTCCTTTTGCGCTTTCCAAAAACCTTGTGGGCTTTCCCCTTTGGCCCAAATAAAGTGTTCTAGTACCCAAACATTTCGGGAAACATCCGGAACCCCTTCCGATGAATTCCGGAACCCTTCCGGAGTCCAAACACTATTATCCCATATATCATTCTTTATCTCCGGACCATTCCGGAGTTCCTCGTCATGTCCGTGATCTCATCCGGGACTCCGGACAACATTCGATCACCAACATACATAACTCATATAATACTATATCGTCAACGGACATTAAGTGTGCGGACCCTACAGGTTCGAGAACTATGTAGACATGACCGAGACACCTCTCTGGTCAATAACCAATAGCGGAACCTGGATGCCCATATTGGCTCCTACATATTCTACGAAGATCTTTATCGGTCGAACCTTATGACAACATACGTAATTCCCTTTGTCCATCGGTATGTTACTTGCCCGAGATTCGATCGTCGGTATCTTCATACCTAGTTAAATCTTGTTACCGGCAAGTCTCTTTACTCGTTCCGTAATACATCATCCCGCAACTAACCCATTAGTCACATTGCTTGCAAGGCTTCTTATGATGTGTATTACCGAGAGGGCCCAGAGATACCTCTCCGATACTCGGAGTGACAAATTCTAATCTTGATCTATGCCAGCCCAAAAAACACCTTCGGAGACACCTGTAGAGCATCTTTATAGTCACCCAGTTACGTTGTGATGTTTGATAGCACACAAGGTGTTCCTCCGGTATTCGGGAGTTGCATAATCTCATAGTCAAAGGAATATGCATAAGTCATGAAGAAAGCAATAGCAATAAAACTTAACGATCATTGTGCTAAGCTAACGGATGGGTCTTGTCCATCACATCATTCTGTAATGATGTGATCCCGTTCACCAAACGACAACACATGTCTATGGTTAGGAAACTTAACCATCTTTGATTAACGAGCTAGTCAAGTAGAGGCATACTAGGGACACTCTGTTTTGTCTATGTATTCACACATGTACTAAGTTTCCAATTAATACAATTCTAGCATGAATAATAAACATTTATCATGATATAAGGAAATATAAATAACAACTTTATTATTGCCTCTAGGGCATATTTCCTTCAGTCTCCCACTTCCACTAGAGTCAATAATCTAGTTCACATCGCCAAGTGATTTATCATCAATAGTTCACATCTTTATGTGATTAACACCCATTGTTCACATCGCCATGTGACCAACACTCAAAATGTTTACTAGGGTCAATAATCTAGTTCACATTGCAATGTGATTAGCACTCAAGAGTAGTAAGGTATGATCATGTTTTGCGTGTGAGAGAAATTTTAGTCTATGGGTCTACAACATTCAGATCCGTATGTATTTTGCAAATTTCTATGTCTACAATACTCTGCACGGATCTACTCTAGCTAATTGCTCTCACTTTCAATATGTATCTAGATCGAGACTTAGAGTCATCTAAATCAGTGTCAAAACTTGCATCGACGTAACTCTTTACGACGAACTCTTTGTCACCTCCATAACCGAGAAATATTTCCTTAGTCCTCTTAGGTAACTAAGGATAACTTTGACCACTGTCCAGTGATCCACTCCTGGACACTATCGTACCCCCTTTCCAAACTCATGGCAAGGTACACAACACAGCATGGCATACTTTATAGAACCTATGGCTGAGGCATAGGGAATGACTTTCATTCTCTCTCTATCTTCCGCGTGGTCGGGTTTTGAGTCTTACTCAACTTCATACCTTACAACTCAGGCAAGAACTCCTTTTTGATTGATCCTATTTTGAACTCTTTCAAAATCTTATCAAGGTATGTACTCGTCGAAAGTCTTATCAAGCGTCTTGATCTATCTTTATAGATCTTGATGCCCAATATGTAAGTAGCTTTACCAAGGTCTTTCTTTGAAAAACTCCTTTCAAATACTCCTTATGCTTTCCAGAAAATTCTACATCATTTCCGATCAACAATATGTCATACACATATACTTATCAGAAAGGCTGTAGTGCTCCCACTCACTTTCTTGTAAATACAAACTTCACAGCAAGTCTGTATAAAACTATATGCTTTGATCAACTCATCAAAGCGTATATTCCAACTCTGAGATGCTTGCACCAGTCCATAAATGGATCGCTGGAGCTTGCACACTTTGTTAGCACCTTTAGGATTGAGAAAACCTTCTAGTTGCATCATATACAACTCTTCTTTAATAAATCCATTAAGGAATGCAGTTTTGACATCCATTTGCCAGATTTCATAAAATGCGGCAATTGCTAACATGATTCGGGCAGACTTAAGCATCGCTACGGGTGAGAAGGTCTCATCATAGTCAACTCCTTGAACTTGTCGAAAACCTTTCGCATACAAGTTGAGCTTTGTAGACAGTAACATTACCGCCAGCGTCAGTCTTCTTCTTGAAGATCCATTTATTCTCTATGGCTTGCCGATCATCGGGCAAGTCAACCAAAGTCCACACTTTGTTCCAATACATGGATCCTATCTCAGATTTCATGGCCTCAAGCCATTTCGCGGAATCTGGGCTCATCATCGCTTCCTCATAATTCGTAGGTTCGTCATGGTCTAGTAACATGACTTCCAGAACAGAATTACCGTACCACTTGGTGCGGAACGTACTCTGGTTGACCTACGAGGTTCGGTAGTAACTTGATCCAAAGTTTCATGATCATCATCATTAACTTCCTCACTAATTGGTGTAGGCATCACTGGAACTGATTTCTGTGATGAACTACTTTCCAATTCGGGAGAAGGTACAATTACCTCATCAAGTTCTACTTTCCTCCCACTCACTTCTTTCGAGAGAAAACTCCTTCTCTAGAAAGGATCCATTCTTAGCAACAGATATCTTGCCTTCGGATCTGTGATAGAAGGTGTACCCAACAGTTTCCTTTGGGTATCCTATGAAGACGCATTTCTCCGATTTGGGTTCGAGCTTATCAGGTTGAAACTTTTTCACATAAGCATCGCCACCCCAAACTTTAAGAAATGACAGCTTAGATTTCTTGCCAAACCATAGTTCATATGGTGTCGTCTCAACGGATTTAGATGGTGCCCTATTTAATGTGAATGCAACTGTCTCTAATGCATAACCCCAAAAATGATAGTGGTAAATCGGTAAGAGACATCATAGATCGCACCATATCTAATAAAGTACGGTTTTGAAGTTCGGACACACCATTACGCTGTGTTGTTCCAGGTGGCGTGAGTTGCGAAACTATTCCACATTGTTTCAAATGAAGACCAAACTCGTAACTCAAATATTCGTCTCCGCAATCAGATCGTAGAAACTTTTTTTTTCTTGTTACGATGATTTTCCACTTCACTCTGAAATTCTTTGAACTTTTCAAATGTTTTGGACTTATGTTTCATTAAGTAGATATACCTATATCTGCTCAAATCATCTGTGAAGGTTAGAAAATAATGATACCCGCCGCGAGCCTCAACACTCATCGGACCGCATACATCGGTATGTATTGTTTCCAATAAGTCAGTGGCTCGCTCCATTGTTCCAGAGAACGGAGTATTAGTCATCTTGCCCATGAGGCATGGTTCACAAGCATCAAGTGATTCATAATCAAGTGATTCCAAAAGCCCATCAGCATGGAGTTTCTTCATGCGCTTTACACCAATATGCCATAAACGATAGTGCCACAAATAAGTTGCACTATCATTATTAACTTTGCATCTTTTGGCTTCAATATGTGTATCACTATGATCGAGATTCAATAAACCATTCGTATAGAGTGTATGATCATAGAAGGTTTTATTCATGTAAATAGAACAACAATTATTCTTTGACTTAAATGAATAACCGTATTGCAATAAACATGATCCAATCATATTCATGCTCAACGCAAACACCAAAAAACATTTATTTTAGGTTCAACACTAATCCCGAAGGTAAAGGGAGTGTGCGATGGTGATCTTAGCAACCTTGGAATCACTTCCAACACACATCGTCACCTCGCCCTCAACTTGTCTCTGTTCATTTTGAACTCCTGTTTCAAGTTACTAATCGTAGCAATTGAACCAGTATCAAATACCCAGGGGCTACTATGAACACTAGTAAAGTACACATCAATAACATGTATATCATATATACTTTTGTTCACTTTGCCATCCTTCTAATCTGCCAAATATTTGGGGCAGTTCCGCTTCCAGTGACCATTTCCTTTGCAGTAGAAGCACTCAGTTTCAGGCTTGGGTCTAGCTTTGGGCTTCTTCATGGGAGTGGCAACTTGCTTGTCATTCTTCTTGAGGTTCCCTTTCTTTCCCTTGCCCTTTTACTTGAAAATAGTGGTCTTGTCAACCATCAACACATGTTGCTTTTCTTGATTTCTACCTTCGCCGATTTCAGCATCGTGAAGAGCTCGGGGAATCATTTTCGTCATCCCTTGCATATTATAGTTCATCACGAAGTTCCAGTAACTTGGTGATAGTGACTAGAGAACCGTGTCAATCAGTATCTGATATGGAAGATTAACTCCCACTTGATTCAAGCGATTGTAGTACTCATACATTCTGAGCACATGCTCACTGGTTGAGCTATGCTCCTCCATCTTGTAGGCAAAATACTTGTCAGAGGTCTCATACCTCTCGACTCGGGCATGAGTCTGAAATACCAATTTCAACTCTTGGAACATCTCATATGCTCTGTGGCATTTCAAAACATTTTGAAGTCCCGGTTTTAAGCCGTATAGCATGGTGCACTAAACTATCAAGTAGTCATCATACCGAGCTTGTCAAACGTTCATAACGTCTGCATCTGCTCCTGCAATAGTTCCGCCACCTAGCGGTGCATCAAGGACATAATTCTTCTGTGCAGCAATGAGGATAATCCTCAGATCACGGACCTAGTCCGCATCATTGCTACTATCATCTTTCAACTTAGTTTTCTCTAGGAACATATCATAAATAAAACGGGGGAGCTATACGCGAGCTATTGATCCACAACATAGATATGCAAATACTATCAGGACTAAGTTCATGATAAATTTAAGTTCAATTAATCATATTACTTAAGAACTCCCACTTAGATAGACATCCCTCGAGTCATCTAAATGATCACGTGATCCATACAACTAAACCATGTCCGATCATCATGTGAGATGGAGTAGTTTTCAATGGTGAACATCACTATGTTGACATATCTACTATATGATTCACGTTCGACCTTTCGGTCTCAGTGTTCCGAGGCCATATCTGCATATGCTAGGCTCGTCAAGTTTAACCCGAGTATTCAACGTGTGCAAAACTGGCTTGCACCCGTTGTATGTGAACGTAGAACTTATCACACCCGATCATCACGTGGTGTCTCGGCACGACGAACTGTAGCAATGGTGCATACTCAGGGAGAACACTTATACCTTGAAATTTAGTGAGGGATCATCTTATAATGCTACCGCCATACTAAGCAAAATAAGATGCATAAAGGGTAAACATCACATGCAATCAAAATATGTGACATGATATGGCCATCATCATCTTGTGCCTTTGATCTCCATCTCCAAAGCATCGTCATGATCTCCATCGTCACCGGCTTGACACCTTGATCTCCATCGTAGCGTCGTTGTCGTCTCGCCAACTATTGCTTCACCAACTATTGCTTCTACGACTATCGCTACCGCTTAGTGATAAAGTAAAGCAATTACATGGCGATTGCATTTCATACAATAAAGCGACAACCATAAGGCTCCTGCCAGTTGCCGATAACTTTTACAAAACATGATCATCTCATACAACAATTTACATCTCATCACGTCTTCAACATATCACGTCACAACATGCCCTACAAAAACAAGTTAGACGTCCTCTACTTTGTTGTTGCAAGTTTTACGTGGCTGCTACGGGCTTCTAGCAAGAACCGTTCTTATCTACGCATCAAAACCACAATGATTTTTCGTCAAGTGTGCTGTTTTAACCTTCAACAAGGACCGGCCATAGTCAAACTCAATTCAACTAAAGTTGAAGAAATAGACACCCGCTAGCCACCTGTGTGCAAAGCACGTCGGTAGAACCAGTCTCATGAACGCGGTCATGTAATGTCGGTCCGGTCCGCTTCATCCAACAATACCGCCGAATCAAAGTAAGACGTTGGTGGTAAGAAGTATGACTATTATCGCCCACAACTCATTCTGTTCTACTCGTGCATATAACATCTACGCATAGACCTGGCTCGGATGCCACTATTGGGGAACGCAGTATCTCAAAAACTTTCCTACGATCACGCAAGATCGATATAGGAGATGCATAGCAACGAGAGGGGAGAGTGTCTCTGCATACCCTCGTAGACCGAAAGCGGAAGTGTTTATCAACGCGGTTGATGTAGTCGTACACCTTCACGATCCGTCCCGATCAAGTACCGAACGCACGGCACCTCCGCGTTCAACACACGTTCAGCTCGATGACGTCCTTGCCTTCTTGATCTAGCAAGAGGGGCAAAGTAGTAGATGAGTTCCGGCAGCATGACGGCGTGCTGACGGTGTTGGTGAAGAACAATCTCCGCAGGGCTTCGCCTAAGCACTACGAAAACTATGACGGAGGATAAACTGGAGGCGACGGGGTTGCCGGCACATGGCTTGGTGTTTCTTGATGTGTCTTGGGTGCTAGCTCTGCCCCTCTATTTATATGTTGACCCTTGGGGGTCGAAACTTGGAGTAAAAGCCTACACAAAGTCGGTTTCACCCGAAAGGCAAGAGTAATTCTCGGACTCCAGGGCCAGACGCCAGGGTTCCCGGCATCTGGACCCAGATGCCAGGGACCCTGGCGTCTGGCCCCTGGACTCCGCAAAACTTCCTTTTGTGCTTTCCAAAAACCTTGTGGGCTTTCCCCTTTGGCCCAAATAAAGTGTTCTCGTACCCAAACATTCCGGGAAACATCCAGAACCCCTTCCGGTGAATTCCGGAACCCTTCCGGAGACCAAACACTATTATCCCATATATCAATCTTTATCTCCGGACCATTCCGGAGTTCCTCGTCATGTTCGTGATCTCATCCGGGTCTCCGAACAACATTCGGTCACCAACATACATAACTCATATAATACTATATCGTCAACGAACGTTAAGCGTGCGGACCCTACGGGTTCGAGAACTATGTGGACATGACCGAGACACCTTTCTGGTCAATAACCAATAGCGGAACCTGGATGCCCATATTGGCTCCTACATATTCTACGAAGATCTTTATCAGTCGAACCTTATGACAACATACATAATTCCCTTTGTCCATCGGTATGTTACTTGCCCGAGATTCGATCATCGGTATCTTCATACCTAGTTCAATCTCGTTACCGGCAAGTCTCTTTACTCGTTCCGTAATACATCATCCCGCAACTAACCCATTAGTCACATTGATTGCAAGGCTTCTTATGATGTGTATTACCGAGAGGGCCCAGAGATACCTCTCTGATACTCGGAGTGACAAATTCTAATCTTGATCTATGACAACCCAAAAAACACCTTCGGAGACACCTGTAGAGCATCTTTATAATCACCTAGTTACATTATGACGTTTGATAGCACACAAGGTGTTCCTCCGGTATTCGGGAGTTGCATAATCTCATAGTCAAAGGAATATGTATAAGTCATGCAGAAAGCAATAGCAATAAAACTTAACGATCATTATGCTAAGCTAACGGATGGGTCTTGTCCATCACATCGTTCTCTAATGATGTGATCCCGTTCATCAAATGACAACACATGTCTATGGTTAGGAACCTTAACCATCTTTGATTAACGAGCTAGTCAAGTAGAGGCATACTAGGGACACTCTGTTTTGTCTATGTATTCACACATGTACTAAGTTTCCGGTTAATACAATTCTAACATGAATAATAAACATTTATCATGATATATGGAAATATAAATAACAACTTTATTATTGCCTCTAGGGCATATTTCCTTCAGTGGGCATGGATTGTATTTCTCCATAGTAGGAGGGGCAAATCCTAGTCTTGACATATCTAGCCCCACAACATAATTTCTGGTATACCCATAAGTCACCTTTATAATTACTCAATTATGGATTAACATTTGGCAACCCCAAAGTAACCATCCGCAAATCGGTCTATGATATTATCATGGTCCAAGGACGTAAGTAAATGCTAACACATTATGAGAAAATATTGATAATATATTTACGACGTGATCTCACAGCATTTCATAAGTTGAGCCTATCCAACACCGTTGTTACCCTAACAACTCATTCTCGTTATCACCTGCATTCTTGTTACATTAACTATGCCCAATCACCAACAATACATGATCTAGTTCAGAGGCCTAACTAGGGATTTGTTTTGCGTTTATCTTTCTACACATGCAATTAGGTTTTCCTACAAATCTTCCATTCAAGAGCCAATGCAATTTTAGCACATAAATACAAACTTAATTGTGAACATGAAAATAGAATATTGAAAATTTTATTATTGCCTCTAGGGCATATTACCTACACTTTGTGCTCTAGCTCCTCCATTTGATGACAAGGAGGAAGACGCCTCTTAATTTAGTGAATAATCTTGTCTATATGTAATTTTATAATACTCCCTATGTGAACTAATATAAGACATTTTAGATCACTATTTAGTGATCTAAAACGTCTGGGAGTACTATGCAATGAATTCAGGAATGAACAAACTTTTGTTGGTGAATGAATCAATGTTGGAATCGCCAAATTTAAAATGTTTATCAGCACAAATTAATCTTTCAAGTTCTTTACATTTGCATAGAGAGGAAAGTACCTCCAATTGCATATGGTTTATAACAGACAATGGTGTGAGATGCATGGGATATTTGCCAAAATGCAGAATTTAAGAAGAAGAGGTCAAAATGCCAAATTAGAGGAGACTGAACCACTTTGGCGCTAGTGAACATGCCCCATCTTCTTCCCTCTTTTTCCCACCCGTTTAATGACGACGACGCCCACATGAACCCCAAGAACTTAAACCCACTGTTTCTAGCCATTAATGGCGCCTGCCGGGTGTAACATCTAACATGCCACCGTTCCTCCTTCACATCATTGGTTTCTCGCCTCTCCTTGTTGGTTTCCCCTATATAACCTGAGCAACAACACCCAAATCTGCCCATCCATTGTCTACCTATATAAAGCGTGGCCATAATCCCTCTCTCAGTCCAACCATGCCAACCCGCAACAGCGTCGCCTCCGTCATCAACCTCCTCGACGAGGAGCGAATGATGTTCCGCAGGTGGTACATGCCAGTGGCGCCCCTACCCCTGCCTCACATTTGCAGCGGCCGCCCACATTGATCCTTCGCATGACCATGCCCCTTGTCGATGCGACCGGCGTGCTATGCTAGTTCGCCTTGAGGCTCGAGCATGCCCTCGGTGTTGCTGGCCTTTATAGGACCAATAATGGCTAGATCATGAGTTTCACCATGAAGATCAATTCCGAGCAAATAAACAATGTCTTAAACAAGGAAATAGTGCAACAAAATGAGCACTGCCCGATACAACCAATTATGTCCAAACGTATAGTTTCCACCCATGAAGAATGAGAGCAGGTACCTGAGAAAGTAACCCCAATCGAAGTCCACCCGTGTTGCCTTCACCACTTGCTGACCCAACGAAGGCGATGCAGTATGTGCATGATCTTGACGTGAACAAAGCCACGCGACTTATAACATGCCCGCGCAAAAGCATCTTGCCCCGCTGAAATCTCAGATCAAGTGGCCACACAAGTGACACATATCAGTTGACAAGAGAGGAAGGTCACGGCTACCATCAAAATCTCATAGTGGGGATGCTTCGGCAACCTCACACCATCGTCGCATGTACAGTACAATGCATTTCGTAAATGATTATATTGTTGCAATAGAGTAAAATTATACCATGTTGTACATCTCTGATCTATTTCTCGCATTTTGTTTGTTTGTTAAATGACGCTTTTATTAACTAAAAATGTAGCATCAAACGGGGTACAATCATGATTAGCAACACATGTCCTTTGCATATCTAGGATGCACACGGTCAAAACATGAACTGCCTGACAAAAGAAAATAAAAATGCCGAGGCAATAGTAATAAAGTCCCAAGTAATTGACGTTATGCATATGTTGAGCGAGGTGGTGGTCCAGTCCAAAGATTATTTTGCCACCCATGTTGGGTATAAAGTACAAACCATCTTAGTCACCCTCTCCAAGTGCATACACATCTCTGTAATGCAAAAACTGCATTTTTACGATAGTCTGTATATAATGGTGCCGCCGCAGACTCACCCTTGTGTACAAAGTCTTCCCACGTCCACTTGTTCTCTTCCATACAAACTATGGATGACAGAGGGGATCGATCCCATGTGCATATATGCAACCCACAGGATTTATACTAACATAAACTGACCAGGACCGCGCCGAGGGTAAAAAAGTCAACCGGTGTTCGACAGTCAACTTCACAGCCTCGCAGGGTACGTGTAATTAGTTAGTGATCTTACTTAATTCATGGAACCAAAGTAAACTACCCGCATTACATGATACTGACGACGAGATGCCGTCACTCCTCTCTGAATTGAGTTATGAACACATGGTGCACTAGAAGATAATCGTCGTGGATCACATCAGTCCATTCAACAATCAGACGGTGAACAAAGTCAGACCTCCCCCCTCTTGCAGGGGACGCACGGGCCAGCAAGCCAGCACGTCAGAAGCTTGGGCACATAATATGAACGTAGCACCCACGCGTCGTACGTATCCCTGTCCGTATTAATTGGTACGACATTTCAAGTCACAAGCAAGCCCCATCCGCCTAACCCCATTTAGATGGAGAGCCGCGAGCAAAAATGTCGTGCAAACGACCGGTTAAACGTGGACCGTTTTAAGCTTCGAAAAAAGAAAACGTGGACCGTTTCCGTGCCCCGGCCGCCGTCCGTCCGTTGGCAGGTCACGACGCCCCTCCCCTTCGTGTGCGCCCCGGGAAAAAGCAGCCCATGTGCGCCGGCCCGATGGCCCGGAGCCCCGGATCCAAGTCCAGCCCCGCACCAACCGCCGAGCCCGACGGAGGATAGTTCGCTCGTTGAGGCGCTCCTGTACGTGCCCGCCGGTTTGGTGGAGACGGAGACTGCGGACTGCTCCTACCAGCTCGCGTGAAGACCAGCTGTCTGTTCCCGAATCGGGCAGCCAACGTTGACCCCGGCGCCATGCCAGTTGCTCTCTTTTGCTGGTCAGTAAACGAGAGGAACGGAACGGATATCAAATCGTCAAGTGGTCTCGGCCTCTCACTTGCCATGCTCCAAAGAGCGCGCGCGCGCTCGGCTCCTCGCTTCCACGACCGATTCATCTCACGCTGATCGGATCCCGAGGGATTATTGGTGCGGCACGCGACCCGCTTGCTTTACTTACTAATCATCCCCGCACGATCGGCCACCACCGTGCGGTGCGGTGCGGTGCAGTGCAGTGCGGGTCGGCGTCGGCGCGAGCTCGCAAGGCCATGCTCTGAGAGGGAGAGAGCATGAGGACGACACGTGCGCCGATGATCCGGCTCCTCCTCCTCCTCCTCCTCGTCGCGGCCGCCTGCTGCTTCTCCTCCGGCTCCGTCGCCGCCACCGACAGCATCGGCCTGGCCGAGTCCATCATCGGCAACCAGACGCTCGTCTCGGCGGGCGGGATCTTCGAGCTCGGCTTCTTCAGCCCGCCCGGCGGCCGGACGTACCTCGGCATTCGGTACGCGGGCATCGCGGACCGGACCGTCGTGTGGGTCGCCAACCGCAACGACCCGCTCGTCAGCACCCCCGGCGCCCTCCGGCTCGCCCCCGACGGCCGGCTCCTCATCCTCGACCGCCAGAACAGCACCGTCTGGTCCTCCCCGGCGCCCACCAGGCGGATCACCGCGGGCGCCGTCGCCCGGCTCGGCGACGACGGCAACTTCCTCCTCAGTTCCGACGGCAGCGGGTCGCCCCAGAGCGTGGCGTGGCAGAGCTTCGACTACCCGACGGACACGCTGCTCCCCGGCATGAAGCTCGGGGTGGACTTCAAGCGGCGCCTCACCAGGAACCTCACGTCGTGGAACACCCCGACCGACCCCTCGCCGGGGCAGTACACGTTCAAGCTCGTCCCCGGCGGGCTCCCGGAGTTCTTCCTCTTCCAGGGCCCCAAGAAGATCTACGCCAGCGGGCCGTTCAACGGCGCCGGGCTCACCGGCGTGCCCAACCTCATGTCCAAGGATTTCATCTTCAAGGTCGTCAACAGCGCCGACGAGACGTACTACAGCTACGCCATCACCAACCCGCAGCTGCGGTCGCGGTTCCTCATGGACGGCACGGCGGGGGTGGTGCAGCGCTACGTCTGGACCAACGGCCAGTGGAGCAGCTTCTGGTACTACCCGACGGACCCCTGCGACACCTACGGCAAGTGCGGGGCGTTCGGGTACTGCGACACCACCCAGGCCCCGCTCTGCGCCTGCCTGCCGGGCTTCCAGCCGCGGTCGACGGAGCAGTGGAACCTCCGGGACGGGACCGGCGGGTGCGTCAGGACGACCAACCTGAGCTGCGGCGCCGCGGACGGGTTCTGGCCGGTGAGCCGGATGAAGCTGCCGGAGGCGACCAACGCGACGGTGCACGCCGACATGACGCTGGACCAGTGCCGGCAGGCGTGCCTGGCCGACTGCAGCTGCAGGGCCTACTCCGCCGCGAACGTCAGCGGCGGGATCAACCGCGGGTGCGTCATCTGGGGCGTCGATCTGATGGACATGCGGCAGTATCCGGCCGTCGTGCAGGACGTGTTCATCCGGCTCGCGCAGTCTGAGGTCGATGCCTTGATTGCCGCAGGTTCGACCTCTCATCATCTTCTCAAGCTTTCAACATACTGAGCACATTTTACTTACATTTCAGTTGAATTTAGCTCTATGATTGCATCACTGTCAAACTCTCATTTTCTTACATCTAACTCAATTTGGGACAATTTGGCTTACTGGAGTTAGAAATGTGGCCATGTATGTTAGCTAGAAATAAGAAACCTCCACTTCGCCATTGCGGGTCCATTCAGAGGATCGAGCATCACATCACGTCACTAGAAAGTTTGCTGGCCGGTCTAGTTGCATATGCGTCCAAACACCCCTGTCAACAGTGTCGAGGTCGTCCAACATCAATGTGTTCTGTTTCGTCTCCATCTATAACCATCTGATAGCTATCAAACCGTGTTCTCTTGCACGGCGATTTCGCTTGGTCGACAATCTGGACGGCCGTGCACGTGGACGAACTGGCACCACTTTCCTCACCTATTCGGTATTCAATTTGAATCCAGCTCTTCTGTTAGGTCGTCAGAGTTTGGCCAGTCGATGAAACAGTCGCAATGGACATTTGTTATTCCGTGAGACTCGTACTAGTCCAAGCTTATCATCCGTCGGTCATTGGGTAGAATTGCAATACCCACTGTTCCTTTTATATTCTACCGACGGCACCAAACTCGCTGGATTACTTACACTTAGTTAAAAAGATAGTCGTTGGATTAGGCGCCGTGCAACCCGCACAAGAAACGCCACTTAACACTGAAATGTGCATCACCACACAACCTGAAAGTGACATGGCTACAGAAAATGTCGCGCGGATATGGGAAAAGTTCATAATTCACACAATAGCCAGTGCTAGACCGGTTCACCTGACTGACGCTCACCGCTGCTTTGAATTTTCAGCTCGCCGCCAGCGCCCAAACAGGAAGCTGCTGATCGCAGGCGTCGCCGCTGCTTCCGGGGTGCTTCTTCTGGGAGCCATTTTGGGCTGCTGCTGTTTCTGGAGGAAGAAACGTCATGCCAAAACGGCACCGAGTAGCCATAGCGATGTGCTTCCGCTGAGGCACAGAAAACACCCCGCGGCGAGCCCGGCACGGAACCAACGGCTGGAGGAGAATAGGATGGGTTCCGAGAAAGATCTTGACCTCCCGTTCTTCGACCTGGAAGCGATTCTGACTGCAACGGATGACTTCGACCCAGATAGTAAGATCGGGCAAGGTGGATTTGGTTCCGTCTATATGGTACGTATATATATGAATCAATTAACGTTACATAAGCTTGTTATTTTTACTGTTGTGGATTTTAATTTAATGGGTCTGCATTGCAATGAGCAGGGAAAACTTGAGGATGGACAAGAAGTAGCAGTAAAGAGGTTATCGAAGAAATCAGTACAGGGTGTTGGGGAATTCAAGAACGAGGTGAAACTGATAGCAAAGCTTCAGCATAGGAACCTTGTGAAGCTGCTCGGCTGCTGCATCGACGACGACGAGAGAATGCTTGTCTACGAGTTCATGCCCAACAACAGCCTAGACACGTTTATATTTGGTCAGTTCGTTTTCTTTGCAGAAACAACTTCTAACTTCTTGTGCTGGGATTACATGTGCAATGTGCTTACCACGGTCGATATATTTTTGCCGCAGATGAAGAAAAGCGCAAGTCACTAGTATGGAAGAACCGTTTTGAGATCATCATGGGGATTGCGCGGGGTCTGCTTTATCTCCATGAAGACTCCAGGGTCAGGATCATCCACAGGGATATGAAGGCAAGCAATGTGCTATTAGACAGAAATATGATCCCCAAGATCTCCGACTTCGGCATCGCGAGAATGTTTGGAGGTGATCAGACAACTGAATATACCATGAAGGTCATTGGGACATAGTGAGTACTATACTATCTTTCGATTAATGCTTACATACCTTTCAAAATGGGCCTTCATGCTGACTAGTGAGATGGTGGTTATCAGCGGCTACATGTCTCCGGAATATGCAATGGACGGCGTCTTCTCTATGAAGTCCGATATCTATAGCTTCGGTGTCTTGGTGATAGAGATCATCACTGGCAAGAGGAATCGAGGCTTTTACCATGATGAGCTTGATCTCAACCTCCTTGGTTATGTAAGTACGAGCATTATTAATTGTCAAAAGTAATCGATCTTTGATTGTTTCTGTTACTAATATGCAATCATATTGGTCATTTTTTAGGCGTGGATGTTGTGGAAAGAAGGTCGGGGTGTGGAGCTACTGGATGAAGCAATGGGCGGCACCTTTGACTACGATGTGGTGCTCAGATGCATACAGGTCGCTCTCCTGTGTGTTCAAGTGCATCCTAGGAGCAGGCCACTGATGTCCTCAGTTGTCATGTTGCTGAGCAGTGAGAACGCAACAATGCCAGAGCCAAACGAACCTGGAGTAAACATTGGGAAGATCACGTCTGACACTGAATCGTCTCAAACACAGACAGGAATCAGCTTAACAGAAACTGCAGTGGATGCTAGGTAGTTAAGGGTAGAAATTCTTGTTGCTTTCTTGCTCTAAAGGAATAGTTTGTACATCATAGGCATTTATATTTGGGTCTGTCTAGGACACATCTAGATGTGACATAGTTATGTCACATCTAATCTCATGTCCACTATGTTTGTGGTCTACTTTTTTTGTCCCAATTTTTTTTTATTCCTTGTTGCTGTCTTATTTGGGGGAGGTTAGATGTGACATCCTTAAAAAACATCTAGATGTGAATTAGACAAATTGTTTATATTTTACCTAGTGTCACCATCTCTTGGAATGTTAACTATGACATGCAAAGTTTAGTTACCCATCAAGAGGTACATCATTACATAATAAACATGTTTTTCAAATAGGCACATGGAGCGTCGGGCTTTAAATTAACAAAGCCAACAGAAGCCAAAGGTACCACAACTGTTAAGTTCTTACAAACCAAGCAAGAAAATTAAAATGCATGGATACATCTCGCGACTCCACGAGAGCGCTATCAAAACCACTGGACGACCATCTCCAACTCAAGCGTTCCTATGATGTGCAGGTGCTTGATCTTGAGAAGGATATCCGTCGCGGCCTCACACTCCTTCTACGTACGTCCCTAGAGCGCCACTGCAAAAAACAAAAAATAAACGATGTAATTAGCAGGATGGGATGTAATTGTCCGCTCAATGCCTAGTTTATTCCAAGTAGTCCAAAGTGCCCAAGTTAAAGCACTAAACATGAGTATATAGCAACAAACTACCACATTACATTACAGGCTAGGTCAACAAAAAACTACTACTTTTCTTGATTCCAAAAAACCCCAGTGACTCAATGGTTATTGTTTTAATCCAGATTATGACATGAAGGGCTCGCTCGTCAGCTCCACATGGCAAAAAAAGTCAACACCGTTATGTAGACAGTTAGTTGACCGTTGTGACTGGGTGGGGCCCACATGTCATCTTCTACTCTTCCCTTTTCTCTTCAAGATCCCGTCGGGCAGCCCCACCCCCGCCCCCGCCGCCTGAGCACCGCGCCGGCGAGCAGCCCCACCCCTACTGAGGGAGTCCTGGACTAAGGGGTCCTCGGGCGTCCGGTCTGTTAGCCATGGCCGGACTGATGGGCTGTGAAGATATGAAGACCGAAGACTGCACCCGTGTCCGGATAGGACTCTCCTTGGCTTGGAAGGCAAGCTTGGCGACCAAATATGTAGATTCTTTTCCTTTGTAACCGACCTTGTGTAACCCTAGATCCTCCCGGTGTCTATATAAACCGGAGGACTTAGTCCGGAAGGGGGAGACTCATTACCATAGTCACACAGACTAGACTTCTAGGGTTTAGCCATTACGATCTCGTGGTAGATCAACTCTTATAATACTCATATTCATCAAGATCAATCAAGCAGGAAGTACGGTATTACCTCCATAGAGAGGGCCCGAACCTGGGTAAACATCGTGTCCCCTGTCTCCTGTTACCATCGATCTTAGACGCATAGTTCGGGACCCCCTACCCGAGATCCGCCGGTTTTGACACCGACATTTGTAGTTTCATTGAGAGTTCCACTGTGCCGTCCTCAAAAGGCTTGATGGCCTCTTCAATCGTCAACAACGATGCTGTCCAAGGGGAAACCTTCCTCCTCGGACAGATCTTCGTGTTCGGCGGCTTCGTACTGCAGGCCAACTCGCTTGGCCGCCTGGAGCAGATCGACAGCTACGCCCCTGGCCATCTGGTCAGATTTGGGAGCTTGAATTACGTCGCGGACATCCGTGGAGATTTGATCTTCACCAGATTCGAGACCGCGGCAACCGCTCCTGGTCACCCCGATGAACATGACCTAAATCTTTCATCGGGCCGCATCCAGGAGATTGCTCCTGTAACTGCTCTGGCCGTAGATCCGGAGCATATTGCGCCGTCCGAAGATGGGAGGCTCAACCGCACCGCGGAGGCCGTAGATTCCACGGCGTTGGAGCCGAACACAGACCTAAAGTCACACGGCGCCTTTGTCACCGGAACTCCGGACTCGTCTCTGGTCATAAATTCTGAGCAATGTGCATCCACGGACGCCAAGCTGGATCGCTTATCGATCTTCGAGTTTAGCGCCGCAGACATCTTCCAGCATTCGCCCTTGGGCGATGTGCTAAATTCGTTAAGAAACTTGTCCTTGGCGGGGGACTCACAGCCGAATTGTGTCCGGTTCGAACTGGAGGCTGATGATGAAGGAGAATTTCGCTCCCCACCCACCACCCACTTCATAGCCACCGTCGAGGACTTAACCGACGAGCTTGACTATGACTCCGAAGACATCGACGGTATGGACGACGATGCCGGAGACGAGGAGGCTCAAAACCCGCCGTTCACTGGACGATGGACGGCCACTTCTGTTGGGGAACGTAGTAATTTAAAAAAAATCTACGCACACGCAAGATCATGGTGATGCATAGCAACGAGAGGGGAGAGTGTTGTCCATGTACCCTCGTAGACCGAAAGCGGAAGCGTTAGCACAACGCGGTTGATGTAGTCGTACGTCTTCACGATCCGACCGATCCAAGTACCGAACGTACGGCACCTCCTAGTTCAGCACACGTTCAGCTCCATGACGTCCCTCGAACTCCGATCCAGCCGAGCTTTGAGGGAGAGTTCCGTCAGCATGACGGCGTGGTGACGATGATGATGTTCTACCGACGCAGGGCTTCGCCTAAGCACCGCTACGATATTATCGAGGTGGATTATGGTGGAGGGGGGCACCGCACACGGCTAAGAGATCAAGAGATCAATTGTTGTGTCTTTGGGGTGCCCCACTGCCCCCGTATATAAAGGAGCAAGGGGGGAGGCGGCCGGCCTAGGAGGAGGGCGCGCCAAGGGGGGAGTCCTACTCCCACCGGGAGTAGGACTCCTTCTTTCCTGGTTGGAGTAGGAGAAGGGAAGGGGGAAGGAGAAGGAAGGAAGGGGGCGGCCCCCCTCCCTAGTCCAATTCGGACTAGTCCATGGGGAGGGGTGCGTCCACCCTTTGGGGCCTTTCTCTCCTTTCCCGTATGGCCCATTAAGGCCCAATACGAATTCCCGTAACTCTCCGGTACTCCAAAAAATACCCGAATCACTCGGAACCTTTCCGATGTCCGAATATAGTCGTCCAATATATCGATCTTTACGTCTCAACCATTTCGAGACTCCTCGTCATGTCGCTGATCTCATTCGGGACTCCGAACTCCTTCGGTACATCAAAACACATAAACTCATAATATAACCGTCATCTAACTTTAAGCGTGCGGACCCTACGGGTTCGCGAACTATGTAGACATGACCGAGACACGTCTCCGGTTAATAACCAATAGCGGAACCTGGATGCTCATATTGGCTCCCACATATTCTATGAAGATCTTTATCGGTCAAACCGCATAACAACATACGTTGTTCCCTTTGTCATCGGTATGTTACTTGCCCGAGATTCGATCGTCGGTATCTCAATACCTAGTTCAATCTCGTTACCGGTAAGTCTCTTTACTCGTTCCGTAATACATCATCCCGCAACTCATTAGTTGCATTGCTTGCAAGGCTTTAAGTGATGTGAATTACCAAGTGGGCCCAGAGATACCTTTCCGACAATCGGAGTGACAAAGCCTAATCTCGAAATACGCCAACCCAACAAGTACCTTCGGAGACACCTGTAGAGCACCTTTATAATCACCCAGTTACGTTGTGACGTTTGGTAGCACACAAAGTGTTTCTCCGGTAAACGGGAGTTGCATAATCTCATAGTCATAGAAACATGTATAAGTCATGAAGAAAGCATTAGCAACATACTAAACGATCGTGTGCTAAGCTAACGGAATGGGTCAAGTCAATCACATCATTCTCCTAATGATGTGATCTCGTTAATCAAATGACAACTCATGTCAATGGCTAGGAAACATAACCATCTTTGATCAACGAGCTAGTCAAGTAGAGGCATACTAGTGACACTCTGTTTGTCTATGTATTCACACATGTATCATGTTTCCGGTTAATACAATTCTAGCATGAATAATAAACATTTATCATGATATAAGGAAATAAATAATAACTTTATTATTGCCTCTAGGGCATATTTCCTTCAGTCTCCCACTTGCACTAGAGTCAATAACAGTTCACATCGCCATGTGATTTAACATCAATAGTTCACATCTTTATGTGGTTAACACCCATAGTTCACATCGATATGTGACCAACACCCAAAGGGTTACTAGAGTCAGTAATCTAGTTCACATCGCTATGTGATTAATACCCAAAGAGTACTAAGGTGTGATCATGTTTTGCTTGTGAGATAATTTTAGTCAACGGGTCTGTCACATTCAGATCCGTAAGTATTTTGCAAATTCTATGTCTACAATGCTCTGCACAGAGCTACTCTAGCTAATAGCTCCCACTTTCAATATGTATCCAGATTGAGACTTAGAGTCATCTGGATCAGTGTCAAAAACTTGCATCGACGTAACCCTTTACGACGAACCTTTTTTCACCTCCATAATCGAGAAACATATCCTTATTCCACTAAGGATAATTTTGACCGCTGTCCAGTGATCTACTCCTAGATCACTATTGTACTCCCTTGCCAAACTCAGTGGTAGGGTATACAATAGATCTGGTACACAGCATGGCATACTTTGTAGAACCTATGGCATAGGGAATGACTTTCATTCTCTTTCTATCTTCTGCCGTGGTCGGGCTTTGAGTCTTACTCAATTTCACACCTTGTAACATAGGCGAGAACTCTTTCTTTGACTGTTCCATTTTGAACTACTTCAAAATCTTGTTAAGGTATGTACTCATTGAAAAAACTTATCAAGCGTCTTGATCTATCTCTATAGATCTTGATGCTCAATATGTTAGCAGCTTCACCGAGGTCTTTCTTTGAAAAACTCCTTTCAAACACTCCTTTATGCTTTGCAGAATAATTTTACATTATTTCTGATCAACAATATGTCATTCACATATACTTATCAGAAATGTTGTAGTGCTCCCACTCACTTTCTTGTAAATACAGGCTTTACCGCAAGTCTGTATAAAACTATATCCTTTGATCAACTTATCAAAGCGTATATTCCAACTCCGAGATGCTTGCACCAGTCCATAGATGGATCGCTGGAGCTTGCATATTTTTTTAGCACCTTTAGGATTGACAAAACCTTCTGGTTGCATCATATACGACTCTTCTTTAATAAATCAATTCAGGAATGCAGTTTTGTTTATCCATTTGACAGATTTCATAAAATGCGGCAATTGCTAACATGATTCGGACAGACTTAAGCATAGATACGAGTGAGAAACTCTCATCGTAGTCAACACCTTGAACTTGTCGAAAACCTTTTTGCGACAATTCTAGCTTTGTAGATAGTAACACTACTATCAGCGTCCGTCTTCCTCTTGAAGATCCATTTAATCTCAATGGCTCGCCGATCATTGGGCAAGTCAATCAAAGTTCATAGTTTGTTCTCATACATGGATCTCATCTCAGATTTCATGGCCTCAAGCCATTTCGCGGAATCTGGGCTCATCATCGCTTCCTCATAGTTCGTAGGTTCGTCATGGTCAAGTAACATGACCTCCAGAACAGGATTACCGTACCACTCTGGTGTGGATCTCACTCTGGTTTACCTACGAGGTTCGGTAGTAACTTGATCTGAAGTTACATGATCATCATCATTAGCTTCCTCACTAATTGGTGTAGGAGTCACAGGAACAAATGTCTGTGATGAACTACTTTCCAATAAAGGAGCAGGTACAGTTACCTGATCAAGTTCTACTTTCCTCCCACTCACTTCTTTCAAGAGAAACTCCTTCTCTAGAAAGGATCCATTCTCAGCAATGAATATCTTGCCTTCGGATCTGTGATAGAAGGTGTACCCAATTGTCTCCTTTGGGTATCCTATGAAGATACATTTCTCCGATTTGGGTTTGAGCTTATCAGGATGAAACTTTTTCTTATAAGCATCGCAACCCCAAACTTTAAGAAACGACAACTTTGGTTTCTTGCCAAACCACAGTTCATACGGTGTCGTCTCAAACGGATTTAGATGGTGCCCTTTTTTTACGTGAATGCAGCTGTCTCTAATGCATAACCGCAAAACTATAGTGGTAAATCGGTAAGAAACATCATAGATTGTACTATATCCAATAAAGTACGGTTATGACGTTCGGACACACCATTATGCTGTGGTGTTCCAGGTGGCACGAATTTGTGAAACTATTCCACATTGTTTTAATTGAAGACCAAACTCGTAACTCAAATATTTGTCTCCGCGATCAGATCGTAGAAACCTTATTTTCTTGTCACGATGATTTTCCACTTCACTCTGAAATTCTTTGAACTTTTCAAATGTTTCAGACTTATGTTTCATCAAGTAGATATACCCATATCTACTCAAATCATCTGTGAAGGTCAGAAAATAACGATGCCCGCCGCGAGCCTCAACACTCATCGGACCGCATACATCAGTATGTATTATTTCCAATAAGTCAGTTGCTCTCTCCATTGTTCCGGAGAACGGAGTCTTAGTCATCTTGCCCATAAGGCATGGTTCGCAAGCATCAGGTGATTCATAATCAAGTGATTCCAAAAGCCCGTCAGCATGGAGTTTCTTCATGCGCTTTACACCAATATGACCTAAACGGCAGTGCCACAAATAAGTTGCACTATCATTATTAACTTTGCATCTTTTGGCTTCAATATTATGAATATGTGTATCACTATGATCGAGATCCAACGAACCATTTTCATTGGGTGTGTAACCATATAAGGTTTTATTCATGTAAACAGAACAACAATTATTCTCTAACTTAAATGAATAACCGTATTGCAATAAACATGATCAAATCATATTCATGCTCAATGCAAACACCAAATAACACTTATTTAGGTTCGGCACTAATCCCAAAAGTATAGGGAGTGTGCGATGATGATCATATCAATCTTGGAACCACTTCCAATACACATCGTCACTTCATCCTTAACTAGTTTCTGTTCATTATGCAACTCCCGTTTCGAGTTACTACTCTTTAGCAACTGAACCAGTATCAAATACCGAGGGGTTTGCTACGAACACTAGTAAAATACACATCAATAATCTGTATATCAAATATACCTTTGTTCACTTTGCCATCCTTCTTATCCACCAAATACTTGGGGCAGTTCCGCTTCCAGTGACCAATCTCTTTGCAGTAGAAGCACTTAGTCTCAGGCTTAGGTCCAGACTTGGGCTTCTTCACTTGAGCAGCAATTTGCTTGCCGTTCTTCTTGAAGTTCCCCTTCTATCCCTTTGCCCTTTTCTTGAAACTAGTGGTCTTGTTAACCATCAACACTTGATGCTCTTTCTTGATTTCTACCTTCGTCGATTTCAGCATCGCGAAGAGCTCGGGAATTACTTTCGTCATCCCTTGCATACTATAGTTCATCACGAAGTTCTACTAACTTGGTGATGGTGACTAGAGAATTCTGTCAATCACTATTTTATCAAGAAGATTAACTCCCACTTGATTCAAGCGATTGTAGTACCCAGAAAATCTGAGCACATGCTCACTGCTTGAGCTATTCTCCTCCATCTTTTAGCTATAGAACTTGTTGGAGACTTCATATCTCTCAACTCGGGTATTTGCTTGAAATATTAACTTCAACTCCTGGAACATCTCATATGGTCCATGACGTTCAAAACGTCTTTGAAGTCCCGATTCTAAGCCGTTAAGCATGGTGCACTAAACTATCAAGTACTCATCATATTGAGCTAGCCAAACGTTCATAACGTCTGCATCTGCTCCTGCAATAGGTCTGTCACCTAGCGGTGCATCAAGGACATAATTCTTCTGTGCAGCAATGAGGATAATCCTCAGATCACGGATCCAATCCGCATCATTGCTACTAACATCTTTCAACATAATTTTTCTCTAGGAACATATCAAAATAAACGTAGGGAAGCAACAACGCGAGCTATTGATCTACAACATAATTTGCAAAATACTATCAGGACTAAGTTCATGATAAATTTAAGTTCAATTAATCATATTACTTAAGAACTCCCACTTAGATAGACATCCCTCTAATCCTCTAAGTGATCACGTGATCCATATCAACTAAACCATGTCCGATCATCACGTGAGATGGAGTAGTTTCAACGGTGAACATCACTATGTTGATCATATCTACTATATGATTCACGCTCGACCTTTCGGTCTCCGTGTTCCGAGGCCATATCTGTTATATGCTAGGCTCGTCAAGCTTAACCTAAGTATTCCGCGTGTGCAACTGTTTTGCACCCGTTGTATTTGAACGTAGAGCCTATCACACCCGATCATCACGTGGTGTCTCAGCACGAAGAACTTTCGCAACGGTGCATACTCAGGGAGAACACTTATACCTTGAAATTTAGTGAGGGATCATCTTATAATGCTACCGTCAATCAAAGCAAGATAAGATGCATAAAAGATAAACATCACATGCAATCAATATAAGTGATATGATATGGCCATCATCATCTTGTGCTTGTGATCTCCATCTCCAAAGCACCGTCATGATCACCATCGTCACCGGCGCGACACCTTGATCTCCATCGTAGCATCGTTGTCGTCTCGCCAATCTTATGCTTCTACGACTATCGCTACCACTTAGTGATAAAGTAAAGCATTACAGGGCGATTGCATTGCATACAATAAAGCGACAACCATATGGCTCCTGCCAGTTGCCAATAACTCGGTTACAAAACAAGATCATCTCATACAATAAATTTAGCATCATGCTTTGACCATATCACATCACAACATGCCCTACAAAAACAAGGTAGACGTCCCCTACTTTGTTGTTGCAAGTTTTACGTGGCTGCAACAGGCTTAGCAAGAACCGTTCTTACCTACGCATCAAAACCACAACGATAGTTTCTCAAGTTGGTGTTGTTTTAACCTTCGCAAGGACCGGGCGTAGCCACACTCGGTTCAACTAAAGTTGGAGAAACTGACACCCGCCAGCCACCTATGTGCAAAGCACGTCGGTAGAACCAGTCTCGCGTAAGCGTACGCGTAATGTCGGTCCGGACTGCTTCATCCAACAATACCGCCGAACCAAAGTATGACATGCTGGTAAGCAGTATGACTTATATCGCCCACAACTCACTTGTGTTCTACTCGTGCATATGACATCTACACATAAAACCTGGCTCGGATGCCACTGTTGGGGAATGTAGTAATTTCAAAAAATTTCTACGCACACGCAAGATCATGGTGATGCACAGCAACGAGAGGGGAGAGTGTTGTCCACGTACCCTCGTAGACCGAAAGCGGAAGCGTTAGCACAACGCGGTTGATGTAGTCATACGTCTTGACGATCCGACCGATCCAAGTACCGAACGTACGGCACCTCCGAGTTCAGCACACGTTCAGCTCGATGACGTCCCTCGAACTCCGATCCAGCCGAGCTTTGAGGGAGAGTTCCGTCAGCACGACGGCGTGGTGACGATGATGATGTTCTACCGACGCAGGGCTTCGCCTAAGCACCGCTACGATATTATCGAGGTGGATTATGGTGGAGGGGGGCACCGCACACGGCTAAGAGATCAAGAGATCAATTGTTGTGTCTTTGGGGTGCCCCACTGCCCCCGTATATAAAGGAGCAAGGGGGGAGGCGGCCGACCTAGGAGGAGGGCGCGCCAAGGGGGGAGTCCTACTCCCACTGGGAGTAGGACTCCTCCTTTCCTTGTTGGAGTAGGAGAAGGGAAGGGAGAAGGAGAAGGAAGGAAGGGGACGCCCCCTCCCTGGTCCAATTCGGACTAGTCCATGGGGAGGGGTGCGGCCACCCTTTGGGGCCTTTCTCTCCTTTCCCGTATGGCCCATTAAGGCCCAATACGAATTCCCATAACTCTCCGGTACTCCAAAAAATACCCGAATCACTCGGAACCTTTCCGATGTCCGAATATAGTCGTCCAATATATCAATCTTTACGTCTCGACCATTTCGAGACTCCTCGTCATGTCCCTGATCTCATCCGGGACTCCGAACTCCTTCGGTACATCAAAACACATAAACTCATAATATAACCATCATCTAACTTTAAGCGTGCGGACCCTACGGGTTCGAGAACTATGTAGACATGACCGAGACACGTCTTCGGTCAATAACCAATAGTGGAACCTGGATGCTCATATTGGCTCCCACATATTATACGAAGATCTTTATCGATCAAACCGCATAAGAACATACGTTGTTCCCTTTGTCATCGGTATGTTACTTGCCCGAGATTCGATCGTTGGTATCTCAATACCTAGTTCAATCTCGTTACCGGTAAGTCTCTTTACTCGTTCCGTAATACATCATCCCGCAACTAACTCATTAGTTGCATTGCTTGCAATGCTTTAAGTGATGTGCATTACCAAGTGGGCCCAGAGATACCTCTCCTACAATCGGAGTGACAAATCCTAATCTCGAAATACGCCAACCCAACAAGTACCTTCGGAGACACCTGTAGAGCACCTTTATAATCACCCAGTTACGTTGTGACGTTTGGTAGCACACAAAGTGTTCCTCCGGTAAACGGGAGTTGCATAATCTCATAGTCATAGGAACATGTATAAGTCATGAAGAAAGCATTAACAACATACTAAACGATCGTGTGCTAAGCTAACGGAATGGGTCAAGTCAATCAAATCATTCTCCTAATGATGTGATCCCGTTAATCAAATGACAACTCATGTCAATGGCTAGGAAACATAACCATCTTTGATCAACGAGCTAGTCAAGTAGAGGCATACTAGTGACACTCTGTTTGTCTATGTATTCACACATGTATCATGTTTCCGGTTAATACAATTCTAGCATGAATAATAAAAATTTATCATGATATAAGGAAATAAATAATAACTTTATTATTGCCTCTAGGGCATATTTCCTTCAACTTCCTCATACGACGTCTACATGGTAGATACGCCAAAAAATAACAGCGGCGATGACAAGGAAAACCCAACAAAGGAGGACCCTCCTAAAACACAGCCAAAGCGCTGGCGTCAGCGGCGCCGCTCAAAATCCCGTTGCGGCAGGGATAGCAACACTGACATAGGAGACGACAACACTTCGGATGGTGCCGAAGACACAGAAGAACCCAATGATCAAACAGCCGAACAAGACAATCGGGAATCAGGGCATGCCAGCCCTGACGAACAGGCCATAGAAGAAGACTCGGAGGACGGTAGTCACCGTCCGCCCTCCGAGGAGGAGGTGAGCCTAGGCAACGAAGACTTCATCATGCCTGAGGAGCCCTTGGAGAAGGAGCACTTTAAGCTTCAGCTAATAGCCACTACAAGGAGCCTGAAAAAGAAGCATCAGCAGCTTCAAGCTGATCAAGACCTGCTCAATGACAGATGGACCGATGTCCTGGCAGCCGAGGAATACGGCCTTAAACGCCCAGCCAAAAGCTACCCGAAGCGCAGATTACTACCTCAGTTCGATGATGAGGCGCCAGATCCCACACTAGCATCACGCAACGCGGCTGATCGGCCACCACGCGGTTGGGATAAAACTGCAACCCGAGCCGAAAACCAGACTGTCCCACTCCGCCGTAAAGGCAGGGATAAGTTAGCTCGGGGCCATACATATGACCTCCGCCAAGAACTGGATAGTAGAGCGGAACACACAAGATCGATCTATGGATCGCGATGACGTGACTTAAGGCGCGGGGACAGTTATCTATTTGGGCGTGACAAACCTATTCACGCCCGAGCCGAATGCCGCAGACGGACTCCATCAGAGCTACGTCGCGATGCGGCCCGATATAGAGGCGCCGCACACCCTCTTTGCTTGACTGACGAAGTAATGGATCATGAATTCTCAGAAGGGTTCAAACCCGTAAACATCGAATCCTATGATGGAACAACCGATCCCGCGGTATGGATAGAGGATTTTATTCTCCATATCCACATGGCCCGCGGGGATGATCTTCGCGCCATCAAATACCTCCCACTAAAACTCAAAGGGCCAGCTCGGCACTGGCTAAACAGTCTACCTGAAAATTCCATTGGTAGCTGGGAGGACCTGGAAGAGGCTTTCCTCAACAACTTCCAAGGTACATATGTTCGGCCGCCAGACGCCGACGACTTAAGTCACATAGTTCAACAGCCCGGGGAGTCAGCCAGGAAGTTCTGGACTAGGTTCCTAACTAAAAAGAACCAGATCGTCGACTGTCCAGATGCCGAAGCCATAGCGGCCTTTAAACATAGCATCCGCGACGAATGGCTCGCCTGCCACCTCGGCCAAGAAAAGCCAAAATCTATGGCAGCCCTCACGGCACTTATGACCCGCTTTTGCGCCGGCGAGGATAGTTGGTTGGCTCGCAGCAAAAACACAGCCAGCGAGGCATGCCCCTCCAAGGCTAAGAACAACAACGGAAAGCTCCGACGTAACAGACACAAACGCCGAAGCAATGGCGATAATACCGACGACACTACAGTCAACGCCGGATTCAGTGGCTCCAAGTCCAACCAGCGGAAGAAACCATACAAGAGGAATAACCAGGGACCATCCAGTCTGGACCGCATACTCGATCGCCCGTGCCAGATACATGGGACCCCAGAAAATCCAGCCAATCATACCAACAGAGACTGTTGGGTTTTTAAACAGGCCGGCAAATTAAACGCCGAGAATAGGGAAAAGGGCTCACAAAGCGAGGACGACAACGAGAAGCCCCGACAACCGAACACAGGGGGCAAAAGAAGTTTCCCCCTCAAGTGGAAACAGTAAACATGATATATGTTACACACATCCCCAAAAGGGAGCGCAAACGCGCACTAAGGGACGTCTATGCGATAGAGCCAGTCGCCCCCAAATTTAATCCATGGTCATCATGCCCGATCACCTTCGATCGTCGGGATCATCTGACCAGTATCCGGCATGGCGGATCAGCCGCACTGGTCCTAGACCCAATCATTGATGGATTCCACCTTACGAGAGTCCTCATGGACGGTGGTAGAAGCCTCAATCTGCTCTATCAAGACACAGTGTGCAAAATGGGCATTAATCCATCAAGGATCAAGCCAACGAAGACTACCTTCAAAGGAGTCATACCAGGTGTAGAGGCCCGCTGTACGGGCTCAATCACACTAGACGTTGTCTTTGGATCCCCCGACAACTTTCGAAGCGAGGAGTTAATCTTCGACATCATCCCATTCCGCAGTGGTTATCACGCACTGCTCGGACGAACGACATTCGCTCGGTTCAATGCGGTGCCGCACTATGCTTATCCTAAGCTCAAGATGCCCGGTCCACGCGGCGTCATAACGGTCAACGGAAACACGGAACGCTCCCTCCGAACAGAGGAGCACACCGCCGCCCTAGCAGCAGAAGTCTAGAGCGGCCTTTTCAAGCAGAACCGTAATCCGGCTGCCGAGCCCCGAGACATCATAAAGAGGGTCCAGACTACGCTGCACGAGGACTGCGCGGCTCATCAAGAGCTCGACTAGCAATTTGGCCTCCGTCCCAGCCCCGATCGGGCAGTGGCATTCGTACCACGCGTACATAATTACGCACTCAAAATCCCATGGGCATCGACGGAGGCACATAAATCTTATGATCCATAGTTCGGCTTGACCGATCCCGGACACAGAAATACTTTTACTATTTCCTTTTTCCTTTTTCAGGTTTCTTTTACATATGCCTTCTTGGACGGCCTAATTATCAGTCCTGTAAAAGCATAAAAACACCAGAATGGCAAGTGATACGTCTCCAACGTATCTATAATTTTTGATTGTTCCATGCTATATTATATTCTGTTTTGGACATTATTGGGCTTTATTATACACTTTTATATTATTTTTGCGACTAACCTATTAACCGGAGGCCCAACCCAGAATTGCTGTTTTTTTTGCCTATTTCAGAGTTTCGCAGAAAAAGAATATCAAACGAAGTCCAAACGGAATGAAACCTTCGGGAACGTGATTTTCGGAACGAACGTGATCGAGAGGATTTGGACCCTACGTCAAGACATCAACCAGGAGGGCATGAGGTAGGGGCGCGCCTACCCCCCTCAGGCGCGCCCTCCACCCTCGTGGGCCCCACGTTGCTCCACCGACGTACTTCTTCCTCCTATATATACCTACGTACCCCCAAACTACCAGATACGGAGCCAAAAACCTAATTCCACCGCCGCAACCTTCTGTACCCGTGAGATCCCATCTTGGGGCATGTTCCGGAGCTCCGCCGGAGGGGGCATCGATCACGGAGGGCTTCTACATCAACACCATAGCCTCTCCGATGAAGTGTGAGTAGTTTACCTCAGACCTTCGGGTCCATAGTTACTAGCTAGATGGCTTCTTCTCTCTTTTTGGATCTCAATACAATGTTCTCCCCCTCTCTTGTGGAGATCTATTCGATGTAACCTTCTTTTGCGGTGTGTTTGTTGAGACCGATGAATTTTGGGTTTATGATCAAGTCTATCTATGAACAATATTTGAATCTTCTTTGAATCCTTTTATGTATGATTGGTTATCTTTGCAAGTCTCTTCGAATTATCAGTTTGGTTTGGCCTACTAGATTGATCTTTCTTGCAATGGGAGAAGTGCTTAGCTTTGGGTTCAATCTTGCGGTGTCCTTTCCCAGTGACAGTAGGGGCAACAAGGCACGTATAGTATTGTTGCCATCGAGGATAACAAGATGGGGTTTATATCATATTGCATGAGTTTATCCCTCTACATCATGTCATCTTGCTTAAAGCGTTACTTTGTTCTTATGAACTTAATACTCTAGATGCATGCTGGATAGCGGTCGATGTGTGGAGTAATAGTAGTAGATGCGGCAGGAGTCGGTCTACTTGTCTTGGACGTGATGCCTATATACATGATCATACCTAGATATTTTCATAACTATGCTCAATTTTGTCAATTGCTCAACAGTAATTTGTTCACCCACCGTAATACTTATGCTCATGAGAGAAGCCACTAGTGAAACCTATGGCCCCCGAGTCTATTTTCCATCATATTAATCTTCCAACACTTAGCTATTTTCATTGCCTTTTATTTTACTTTGCATCTTCACAAAAATACCAAAAATATTATCTTATCATATCTATCAGATCTCACTCTCGTAAGTGGCCGTGTAGGGATTGACAACCCCTTATCGCGTTGGTTGCGAGGATTTATTTGTTTGTGTAGGTGCGAGGGACTCGTGCGTGGCCTCCTACTGGATTAATACCTTGGTTCTCAAAAACTGAGGGAAATACTTACGCTGCTTTACTGCATCACCCTTTCCTCTTCAAGGGAAAACCAATGCAGTGCTCAAGAGGTAGCAAGAAGGATTTCTGGCGCCGTTGTCTGGGAGTCTACGCAAATGTCAACATACCAAGTACCCATCACAAACCCTTATCTCCTGCATTACATTATTTGCCATTTGCCTCTTGTTTTCCTCTCCCCCACTTCATCCTTGCCGTTTTTTTCGCCCTCTCTTTTCCGTTCGCCTCTTTTTCGCCTGCTTGTTGTTATGGCTAGTCCCCTATCTACTCCGTTGTCCCCTGAGTTTGAAGTCTTTCACTTCAAGCAAAGACAAGGAGAAAACTTAAAAGATGCCTGGTCTAGAATGATGGAGTCTTACCGTAATTGTACCTTTGAAGTGAACCTTAGAATTTTGCTTCGCAATTTTTATGTTGGATTGAAAATGTCTCATAGACAACTCTTGGATTGCGTTGCCAAAGGCAATTTTATTGAAATTGATCCCCATATTGCACATGAAATTATAGAAGGTATAGTGGGAACACTACCTCAACAAAAGGGGCCTCATCATACCCCGGAAGAAACACAAGTTCTTGAGAAAATTTGCAAAGTAACGAAAATTTTACAAAAAGCTCTTGAACTCCTTAAGGGTGTTAGTGGAAATCTTCACCGCATGAACATGTTAATTACTCTTTGCAATAAGCGGATGGATTCTTTAGATCTGAAAATATCGGAATACGAAGGGAAACGTAAAGAACCTCCCGGATTCGAGCTTGATTCCGCTAAAAAATTGAAAGCCAAAGATGGCAATACCTAGATCTATCCTTGCTTTTATGCCTAGCTAGGGGCGTTAAACGATAGCGCTTGTTGGGAGGCAACCCAATTTTATTTTTTTGTTTGTTGCTTTTTGCTTCTGTTTAGGAATAAATATTTGTTCTAGCCTCTGGTTAGATGTGTTTTTATGTTTTAATTAGTGGTTGTGCCAAGTTAAACCTATAGGATCTTCTTGGATGATAGTTATTTGATCTTGCTGAAATTCCAGAAACTTTCTGTTCACGAAAATAATTGTTAAAAATCACCAGAACGTGATAAAATATTGATTCCAATTGCTGCTGATCAATAAACAAATTGTCTAGGCCGTCCCATTTTGGCTGAATTTTTGGAGTTCCAGAAGTTTGCGTTAGCTACAGATTAATAAAGACTGTTCTGTTTTTGACAGATTCTGTTTTTCGTGTGTTGTTTGCTTATTTGGATGAATCTATGGCTAGTAAAATAGTTTATAAACCATAGAGAAGTTGGAATACAGTAGGTTTAATACCAATATAAATAAAGAATGAGTTAATTACAGTACCTTGAAGTGGTCTTTTGTTTTCTTTCGCTAACGGAGCTCACGAGATTTTCTGTTAAGTTTTGTGTTGTGAAGTTTTCAAGTTTTGGGTGAAAGATTTGATGGATTATGGAACAAGGAGTGGCAAGAGCCTAAGCTTGGGGATGCCCATGGCACCCCAAGATAATCTAAGGACACCTAAAAGCCAAAGCTTGGGGATGCCCCGGAAGGCATCCCCTCTTTCGTCTACTTCCATCGGTAACTTTACTTGGAGCTATATTTTTATTCACCACATGATATGTGTTTTGCTTGGAGCGTCTTGTATGATTTGAGTCTTTGCTTTTTAGTTTAGGAAAATCATCCTTTCTGTACACACCTTTTGAGAGAGACACACATGATTCGGAAATTATTAGAATACTCTGTGTGCTTCACTTATATCTTTTGAGTTATATAGTTTTTGCTCTAGCACTTCACATATATCTTTTAGAGCATGATGGTAACTTTCGTTTTATAGCAACTATTGATCTCTCATGCTTCACTTAGATTATTTTGAGAGTCTTAAATAGCATGGTAATTTTCTTAAATAATCTTAATATGCTAGGTATTCAAGACTAGTAAAAACTTTCTTATGAGTGTGTTGAATACTAAGAGAAGTTTGATGCTTGATGATTGTTTTGAGATATGGAGGTAGTGATATTAAAGTCGTGCTAGTTGAGTAATTGTGGATTTGAGAAATACTTGTGTTGAAGTTTGCAAGTCCTGTAGCATGCACGTATGGTAAACGTTATGTAACAAATTTGAAACATGAGGTGTTCTTTGAGTGTCCTCCTTATGAGTGGCGGTCGGGGACGAGCGATGGTCTTTTCCTACCAATCTATCCCCCTAGGAGCATGCGCGTAGTGCTTGGTTTTCGATGACTTGTAGATTTTTGCAATAAGTATGTGAGTTCTTTATCACTAATGTTGAGTCCATGGATTATACGCACTCTCACCTTTCCATCATTGCTAGCCTCTTCGGTACCGTGCATTGCCCTTTCTCACATTGAGAGTTGGTGCAAACTTCGCCGGTGCATCCAAACCCCGTGATATGGTACGCTCTTTCACACATAAACCTCCTTATATCTTCCTCAAAACAGCCACCATACCTACCTATTATGGCATTTCCATTGCCATTCCGAGATATATTGCCATGCAACTTTCCACCGTTCCGTTTATCATGACACGTTCATCATTGTCATATTGCTTTGCATGATCATGTAGTTGACATCGTATTTATGGCAAAGCCACCATTCATAATTCTTTCATACATGTCACTCTTGGTTCATTGCATATCCCGGTATACCGCCGGAGGCATTCATATAGAGTCATACTTTGTTATAGTATCGAGTTGTAATCATTGAGTTGTAAATAAATAGAAGTGTGATGATCATCATTTTCTAGAGCATTGTCCCAAGTGAGGAAATAAAAAAGGGGAAAGGCCATAAAAAAAGAGAAGGCCCAAAAAAAGAGAGAAAAAGAGAGAAGGGACAATGTTACTATCCTTTTTACCACACTTGTGCTTCAAAGTAGCACCATAATCTTCATGATAGAGAGTCTCTTGTTTTGTCACTTTCATATACTAGTGGGAATTTTACATTATAGAACTTGGCTTGTATATTCCAACAATGGGCTTCCTCAAATGCCCTAGGTCTTCGTGCGCAAGCAAGTTGGATGCACACCCACTTAGTTTCTTTTGTTGAGCTTTCATATATTTATAGCTCTAGTGCATCCGTTGCATGGCAATCCCTACTCCTTGCATTAACATCAATCGATGGGCATCTCCATAGCTCCTTTATTAGCCTCATTGATGTGAGACTTTCTCCTTTTTTGTCTTCTCCACATAACCCCCATCATTATATTCTATTCCACCCATAGTGCTATGTCCATGGCTCACGCTCATGTATTGCGTGAAGGTTGAAAAAGTTTGAGATTACTAAAGTATGAAACAATTGCTTGGCTTCTCATCAGGGTTGTGCATGATGAGAGCATTCTTGTGTGACGGAAATGGAGCATGACTAAACTATATGATTTTGTAGGGATGAACTTTCTTTGGCCATGTTATTTTGAGAGGACATAATTGCTTAGTTAGTATGCTTGAAGTATTATTATTTTTATGTCAATATTGAACTTTTATCTTGAATCTTTCGGATCTGAATATTCATACCACAATTAAAAAGAATTACATTGAAATTATGCCAAGTAGCATTCCACATCAAAAATTCTGTTATTATCATTTACCTACTCGAGGACGAGCAGGAATTAAGCTTGGGGATGCTTGATACATCTCCAACGTATCTATAATTTTTTATTGTTCCATGCTATATTATATTCTGTTTTGGACATTATTGGGCTTTATTATACACTTTTATATTATTTTTGGGACTAACCTATTAACCGGAGGCCCAGCCCAGAATTGCTGTTTTTTGCCTATTTCAGAGTTTCGCAGAAAAAGAATATCAAACGGAGTCCAAACGGAATGAAACCTTCAGGAACGTGATTTTCGGAACGAATGTGATCGAGAGGATTTGGACCCTATGTCAAGACATCAACCAGGAGGGCACGAGGTAGGGGCGCGCCTACCCCCCTCAGGCGCGCCCTCCACCCTCGTGGGCCCCACGTTGCTCCACCGACGTACGTCTTCCTCCTATATATACCTACGTACCCCCAAACTACCAGATACGGAGCCAAAAACCTAATTCCACCGCCGCAACCTTCTGTACCCGTGAGATCCCATCTTGGGGCATGTTCCGGAGCTCCGCCGGAGGGGGCATCGATCATGGAGGGCTTCTACATCAACACCATAGCCTCTCCGATGAAGTGTGAGTAGTTTACCTCAGACCTTCGGGTCCATAGTTACTAGCTAGATGGCTTCTTCTCTCTTTTTGGATCTCAATACAATGTTCTCCCCCTCTCTTGTGGAGATCTATTCGATGTAACCTTCTTTTGCGGTGTGTTTGTTGAGACCGATGAATTTTGGGTTTATGATCAAGTCTATCTATGAACAATATTTGAATCTTCTTTGAATCCTTTTATGTATGATTGGTTATCTTTGCAAGTCTCTTCGAATTATCAGTTTGGTTTGGCCTACTAGATTGATCTTTCTTGCAATGGGAGAAGTGCTTAGCTTTGGGTTCAATCTTGCGGTGTCCTTTCCCAGTGACAGTAGGGGCAGCAAGGCACGTATAGTATTGTTGCCATCGAGGATAACAAGATGGGGTTTATATCATATTGCATGAGTTTATCCCTCTACATCATGTCATCTTGCTTAAAGCGTTACTCTGTTCTTATGAACTTAATACTCTAGATGCATGCTGGATAGCGGTCGATGTGTGGAGTAATAGTAGTAGATGCAGGCAGGAGTCGGTCTACTTGTCTTGGACGTGATGCCTATATACATGATCATACCTAGATATTCTCATAACTATGCTCAATTTTGTCAATTGCTCAACAGTAATTTGTTCACCCACCGTAATACTTATGCTCATGAGAGAAGCCACTAGTGAAACCTATGGCCCCCGGATCTATTTTCCATCATATTAATCTTCCAACACTTAGCTATTTTCATTGCCTTTTATTTTACTTTGCATCTTTATCACAAAAATACCAAAAATATTATCTTATCATATCTATCAGATCTCACTCTCGTAAGTGACCGTGTAGGGATTGACAACCCCTTATCGCGTTGGTTGCGAGGATTTATTTGTTTGTGTAGGTGCGAGGGACTCGTGTGTGGCCTCCTACTGGATTGATACCTTGGTTCTCAAAAACTGAGGGAAATACTTATGCTGCTTTACTGCATCACCCTTTCCTCTTCAAGGGAAAACCAACGCAGTGCTCAAGAGGTAGCAGCAAGAAGCACAGACGTATAGGGAAAGTTCTAGAGGTCACTCTACCTATTGTCAGGATCCACACGCAGCTCGCCTCTGGTCATGGCATGTTAAATAGCCGGCTGCTTATCGCACCATTTGTATTAATGCGCTTTGACGCATTAACCCAATTATAATGGAAACAGCTCGTGGCTCAAGTTTAAGGGCCCAAGATATCACCTCTGTGTTCTTTCTGTTTTCCTTTAATAATTTATCTTTTAGCACCCGTACGCTTTGGTACGTTTCATATTTGCCAGGGGCTTTATAGTACCCCACAACATGGCGATAAAAGTCCGAACACTTTTCAGTTCGGCACCCCGAATTTAGCATTATATGCATTGGCTCCGAATCTTGTCTTTGGTCAATAGTTGGGTTGCCCGGCTCCTGTGCTTGCTACCTTACATTCCGCTATATCGGCTAAGGTAGTAAAGGGAGAACTGCTGCGATTGTGCCCTGGTTTATCCAAAGGAGCAACTCAGTAGAGAAAGCCGAAAATTGACTGTCATGATACGGCGAGAGCTGGTCAGTTGTTCGAGAGGTTGGAAATCGTTAGAGATTTTTTTCGCATCATGCGAAGGATCGGTACTTCCCGATCGGACGCTCATAGCACTTTGGTTCAAAAAACTAGGGGCTGCGTCTATGTTTTATTGTAAAACTCCTATGGCTAAGTGAGGGCGTTTAAGCCGCATATTCCGATTGCCCGGTTCATTGCGCTAAACAACTCCTTCAAGGACCATACAATTGGATCAAGATTGTTTAGATTCCATCCCGAACACCCCCGTCCTACCCACGTGGGGGCAGAAGCCGACGACTGGCCAACCCCCAGATTCCATACAACACGGCCGCAGAGGAGGAAAAAATTAAAACATAACAAAAATTTATTACAAACTGACTTTGTTTCATCATACAAGGCATAGACAACACGAATGTATTCATTCGAAAATAATGTCCTGCCCACACTGCGCTACTACAATATGAGACCCCTCCAGGACATCCGCGAAATAGTGCTCGGGTGTGTGGTGCTCCTTGCCCTCTGGCGGCCCTCGGGCCAGATCGACGGCATTCATCTTCCCCCACCACATCTTGCAACGGGCGAAGGCCATACGAGCACCCTCAATACAGGCCGATCGCTTAACGATATCCAACCGAGGACAGGCGTCCACCATCCGCCTCACGAGTCTGAAGTAGCTACCGGGCATAGCTTCGGCTAGCCACAGTCGAATTATAAAATCCTTCATGGCTAGTTCGGCCACCCTATGCAGCTCCACCAGCTGTTTCAGCTGATTGGTGAAGGACACGGGATGCTCTGGCACAAGATATTGCGACCAGAATAGCTTCTCCGTAGAACTCCCTTCTTCGGCTCGGAAGAACTCCGCGGCGTCGGACACACTTCGCGGCAAATCAGCAAAAGTCCCTGGAGAACTCCGAATCCGGGTTAGTAAAAGATACCTCCTCTCCGCATATTTGCTTTGCATACTGAATGCCTTACCCGCCGCAATCTTCCTCGCCTCCTGAACCTCTTGGAGGGCGCCCTGGGCCTCGTTCCGGGCCTTCTCCGTGCTCTGACGAGCCTTGGAGAGTTTGGCCTCTTTGGCCGACGCGTCACGCTCCATGGTCTCGCACTTCTTCACCGCGTCGCAGAGCTCTTGTTGTACCTCGCCGACCCGGGCCTTGAGCTTCTTACGGGCAGCCTACTCCTTGACGACCTTCTCCTCGGCTTCGCCTAGGGCATTTTTTAGGGCCTCGACCTCGGTCGTTGCCCCTATTTATATCAAGAGACTTCGGTCAATACATATCATCCCACTCTTTTTAAATACTTCCTGGGTTATTACATACCTTGATTCTCCTGGAGTTGCCTCTTCACCTGGCCGAGCTGCTCCTCGACCTACTCCAGTCTCCGCTTAAGTTCGGAGACTTCGGCAGCACGTGAGCCCGTGACCAGCAGTGATGCCTGCATTCGCATTCCAGACAAATTTAGTTAGTCCCCTGCAATACAGGAATGATCCTCTGTCCGGCTTTCCTTTCCGAACACCGGACAGTGTCTCAGGGGCTACTGTCTATATGGGGATGTTCTCTTTTTGCGTCGCTTACCTCAAAACCTGTCAGCAGGCTGCTGTAGGCTTCGGTTAGTCCGCTCTTGGTAGACTGAGCCCTTTCAATCACCGTTCCCATAAGAACACGATGCTCATCCACAATGGAAGCGCCTCGTAGCGCTTCCAGCAGAACATCTAGTGCCCCTGGTTAGACAGGGGTCACCCGTGGAATAGGCATACCCCCTTCTTTCGAAGGAGGTGGCGTGCCGGATTCCGGAGCCGTATCGGTCTCCGGAATCAAGTCCGGTTGAGGGCCGAACTGAGTACGACCCTCCTTCCCAGTCTCCCGGGGGATTGGTTCCCCCTGGTGCCCGGCGACGGGGTCTTCGCCTTCGGGCGCTTCTCGAGACTCTCCCCGGCTTAGGAAGGTCCATTGGGAGAGCACCTTGTCGTACCCTTTGGCCTTGGGAGAGTAAGCTGCTAGCGGTGTCTCGCTGGCCATCTCCCTCGGGTCCAGCGAACCTCTTGATGAGGATCGCTGGGAGCTGTCATGGGCCGGACTGTAATAAATGTATGATCACGTCAATACTGTTGGGGATCGTTGCAGAAATTAAAAAATTTCTACGCATCACCAAGATCAATCTATGGAGTTTACTAGCAACGAGAGGGGAGTGCATCTTCATACCTTTGAAGATCGTGATGCGGAAGCGTTGCAAGAACGCGGATGGGGGAGTCATACACGCAGCGATTCAGATCGCGGCAGAATCCGATCCAAGCACCGAACAACGGTGCCTCCGTGTTCAACACACGTGCAGCCCGGTGACGTCTCCCGCGCCTTGATCCAGCAAGGAGGAGGGAGAGGTTGAGGAAGAAGGCTCCAACAGCAGCACGACGGCGTGGTGGTGGTGGAGTGACAATTCTCCGGCAGGGCTTCGCCAAGCACACGCGGAGGAGAGGTGTTGGGGAGGGGAGGGGCTCCGCCTTGGATGTGGTGCGGCTGCCCTCCCACCCCTTTCTATTTATAGGGGCAAGGGAGAGGGGGGCCGGCCCCCTCCAGATGGATCTAGAGGGGGAGGGGGGCGGCGGCCAAGGGGGGGGGAGACTTGCCAAGGGGGGCGCCCCCTCCAGGGTTTCCCCCAACCCTAGGCGCATGGGCCCTAGGGGGGTTTTGGCGCCCAGCCCACCTAGGGGCTGGTTCCCCTCTATATTCAGCCCATAGGGCCCTCTGGGGAAGGTGGACCCTCCCGGTGGACCCCCGGAACCCTTTCGGTGGTCCCGGTACAATACCGATATACCCCCGAACACTTCCGGCGACCGAATAAGGACTTCCCATATATAAATCTTCGTCTCCGGACCATTCCGGAACTCCTCGTGACGTCCGGGATCTCATCCGGGACTCCGAACAACATTCGGTAATCACATACAAACCTTCCTTATAACCCTAGCGTCATCGAACCTTAAGTGTGTAGACCCTACGGGTTCGGGAATCATGCAGACATGACCGAGACACCTCTCTAGCCAATAACCAACAGCAGGATCTGGATACCCATGTTGGCTCCCACACGTTCTGCGATGATCTCATCGGATGAACCACGATGTCGAGGATTCAAGCAATCCCGTATACAATTCCCTTTGTCGATCGGTACGTTACTTGCCCAAGATTCGATCGTTAGTATCCCAATACCTCGTTCAATCTCATTATCGGCAAGTCACTTTACTCGTTCCGTAATGCATGATCCCGTGACTAACTACTTAGTCACATTGAGCTCATTATGATGATGCATTACCGAGTGGGCCCAGAGATACCTCTCCGTCATACGGAGTGACAAATCCCAGTCTCGATCCGTGCCAACCCAACAGATACTTTCGGAGACACCTGTAGTGCACCTTTATAGCCACCCAGTTACGTTGTGACGTTTGGTACACCCAAAGCATTCCTACGGCATCCGGGAGTTGCACGATCTCATGGTCTAAGGAAATGATACTTGACATTAGAAAAGCTTTAGCAAACGAACTACACGATCTAGTGCTATGCTTAGGATTGGGTCTTGTCCATCACATCATTCTCCTAATGATGTGATCCCGTTATCAATGACATCCAATGTCCATGGTCAGGAAACCGTAACCATCTATTGATCAACGAGCTAGTCAACTAGAGGCTCACTAGGGACATGTTATGGTCTATGTGTTCACACATGTATTACGATTTCCGGATAACACAATTATAGCATGAACAATAGACAATTATCATGAACAAGGAAATATAATAATAACCATTTTATTATTGCCTCTAGGGCATATTTCCAACTGTCTCCCACTTGCACTAGAGTCAATAATCTAGTTACATTGTGATGAATCGTACACCCATAGAGTTCTGGTGTTGATCATGTTTCGCTCGTGGAAGAGGTTTAGTCAACGGATCTGCGACATTCAAATCCGTATGCACTTTACAAATATCTATGTCTCCATTTTGAACATTTTCACGAATGGAGTTGAAGCGACGCTTGATGTGCCTGGTCTTCTTGTGAAACCTGGGCTCCTTGGCAAGGGCAATAGCTCCAGTGTTGTCACAGAAGAGAGTCATCGGCCCCGATGCATTGGGAATAACTCCTAGGTCGGCAATGAACTCCTTCATCCAGATTGCTTCATGTGCTGCCTCCGAGGCTGCCATGTACTTTGCTTCACATGTAGATCCCGCCACGACGCTTTGCTTGCAACTGCACCAGCTGACTGCCCCACCATTCAAAATATACACGTATCCGGTTTGTGACTTAGAGTCATCCAGATCTATGTCGAAGCTAGCATCGACGTAACCCCTTACGACGAGCTCTTCGTCACCTCCATAAACGAGAAACATATCCTTAGTCCTTTTCAGGTACTTCAGGATGTTCTTGACCACAGTCCAGTGTTCCATGCCGGGATTACTTTGGTACCTTCCTACCAAACTTACGGCAAGGTTTACATCAGGTCTGGTACACAGCATGGCATACATAATAGACCCTATGGCCGAGGCATAGGGGATGACACTCATCTTTTCTTTATCTTCTGCTGTGGTCGGGCATTGACTCGTGCTCAATCTCACACCTGCAATACAGGCAAGAACCCCTTCTTGGACTGATCCATATTGAACTTCTTCAATATCTTATCAAGGTATGTGCTTTGTGAAAGACCTATGAGGCGTCTCGATCTATCTCTATAGATCTTGATGCCTAATATGTAAGCAGCTTCTCCAAGGTCCTTCATTGAAAAACACTTATTCAAGTAGGTCTTTATGCTTTCCAAGAATTCTATATCATTTCCCATCAATAGTATGTCATCCACATATAATATGAGAAATGCTACAGAGCTCCCACTCACTTTCTTGTAAACACAGGCTTCTCCATAAGTCTGTGTAAACCCAGACGCTTTGATCATCTCATCAAAGCGAATGTTCCAACTCCGAGATGCCTGCACCAGCCCATAGATTGAGCACTGGAGCTTGCATACCTTGTCAGCATTCTTAGGATCGACAAAACCTTTCGGCTGCATCATATACAATTCTTCCTTAAGGAAGCCGTTAAGGAATGCCGTTTTGACGTCCATTTGCCATATCTCATAATCGTAGAATGCGGCAATTGCTAACATGATTCGGACGGACTTCAGCTTCGCTACGGGTGAGAAGGTCTCATCGTAGTCAACTCCTTGAACTTGCCGATAACCCTTAGCGACAAGTCGAGCTTTATAGATGGTAACATTTCCATCCGCGTCCGTCTTCTTCTTAAAGATCCATTTATTTTCTATCGCTCGCCGATCATCGGGCAAGTCTGTCAAAGTCCATACTTTGTTTTCTTACATGGATCCTAACTCGGATTGCATGGCTTCAAGCCATTTGTTGGAATCTGGGCCCGCCATTGCTTCTTCATAGTTCAAAGGTTCACCGTTGTCCAACAACATTGATTTCCAGGACAGGGTTGCCGTACCACTCTGGTGCGGAACGTGTCCTTGTGGACCTACGAAGTTCGATGGTAACTTGATCATGATCGTCATCATTAACTTCCTCTCTAGTCGGTGCAGGCACCACAGAAACATTTTCTTGTGATGCGCTACTTTCTGGTTCGAGAGGGGTCATCTCATCAAGTTCCACTTTCCACCCACTTACTTCTTTCGAGAGAAGCTCTTTCTCCAGAAAGGACCCGTTCTTGGCAACGAAGATCTTGCCTTCGGATTTGAGGTAGAAGGTATACCCAATGGTTTCCTTCGGGTATCCTATGAAGACGCATTTTTCTGACTTGGGTTCGAGCTTTTCAGGTTGAAGTTTCTTGACATAAGCATCGCATCCCCAAACTTTCAGAAATGACAGCTTAGGTTTCTTCCCAAACCATAATTCATACGGTGTCGTCTCAACGGATTTCGATGGAGCCCTATTTAAAGTGAATGCGGCAGTCTCTAAAGCATAACCCCAAAATGATAGCGGTAGATCGGTAAGAGACATCATAGATCGCACCATATCCAATAGAGTGCGATTATGACGTTCGGACACACCATTACGCTGAGGTGTTCCAGGCGGCGTGAGTTGTGAAACAATTCCACATTTCCTTAAGTGTGTGCCAAATTCGTGACTCAAATATTCCCCTCCACGATCTAATCGTAAGAACTTTATTTTCCTGTCACGTTGATTCTCAACCTCACTCTGAAATTCCTTGAACTTTTCAAAGGTCTCAGACTTGTGTTTCATTAAGTAGACATACCCATATCTACTCAAGTCATCAGTGAGGGTGAGAACATAACGATAGCCACCGCGAGCCTCAACGCTCATTGGACCGCACACATCAGTATGTATGATTTCCAACAAGTTGGTTGCTCGCTCCATTGTTCCGGAGAACGGAGTCTTGGTCATTTTGCCCATGAGGCATGGTTCTCACGTGTCAAATGATTCATAATCAAGAGACTCCAAAAGTCCATCTGCATGGAGTTTCTTCATGCGTTTGACACCAATGTGACCAAGGCGGCAGTGCCACAAGTATGTCGGACTATCATTATCAACCTTACATTTCTTGGCATTCACACTATGAATATGTGTAACATCACATTCGAGATTCATTAAGAATAAACCATTGACCAGCGGGGCATGACCATAAAACATATCTCTCATATAAATAGAACAACCATTATTCTCAGATTTAAATGAGTAGTCGTCTCGCATCAAACGAGATCCAGATACAATGTTCATGCTCAAAGCTGGCACTAAATAACAATTATTGAGGTTTAAAACTAATCCCGTAGGTAAATGTAGAGGTAGCGTGCCGACAGCGATCACATCGACCTTGGAACCATTCTCGACGCGCATCGTCACCTTGTCCTTCGCCAGTCTCCGCTTATTCCGCAACTCCTGCTTTGAGTTACAAATATGAGCAGCCGCGCCGGTATCAAATACCCAGGAGCTACTACGAGCGCTGGTTCGGTACACATCAATAACATGTATATCACATATACCTTTGGTATTGCCGGCCTTCTTATCCGCTAAGTACTTGGGGCAGTTCCGTTTCCAGTGACCGTTACCCTTGCAATAAAAGCATTCAGTCTCAGGTTTGGGTCCATTCTTTGTCTTCTTCCCGGTAGCTTGCTTACCGGGCGCGGCAACTCCCTTGCCGTCTTTCTTGAAGTTCTTCTTACCCTTGCCTTTCTTGAACTTAGTGGTCTGATTCACCATCAACACTTGATGTTCCTTTTTGATCTCCACCTCCGCTGATTTCAGCATCGAATATACCTCAGGAATGGTTTTCTCCATCCCCTGCATATTGAAGTTCATCACAAAGCTTTTGTAGCTAGGTGGAAGTGACTGAAGGATTCTGTCAACGACCGCGTCATCCGGGAGATTAACTCCCAGCTGAGACAAGCGGTTGTGCAACCCAGACATTTTGAGTATGTGTTCGCTGACAGAACTATTCTCCTCCATCTTACAACTGTAGAACTTGTCGGAGACTTCATATCTCTCGACCCGGGCATGAGCTTGGAAAACCATTTCAGCTCTTGGAACATCTCATATGCTCCGTGCTGCTCGAAACGCTTTTGGAGCCCCGGTTCTAAGCTGTAAAGCATGCCACACTGAACCAGGGAGTAATCATCAACACGTGTTTGCCAGGCGTTCATAACGTCTTGGTTTGCTGGGACGGGTGCTTCACCTAGCGGTGCTTCAAGGACATATGCTTTCTTGGCAGCTATGAGGATGATCCTCAAGTTCCGGATCCATTCCGTATAGTTGCTACCATCGTCTTTCAGCTTGGTTTTCTCTAGGAACGCGTTGAAGTTGAGGTTGACATTAGCGTGGGCCATTTGATCTACAAGACATATTGTAAAGATTTTAGACTAAGTTCATGATAATGAAGTTCATCTAATCAAATTATTAATGAACTCCCACTCAGACAGACATCCCTCTAGTCATCTAAGTGATACATGATTCGAGTCAACTAGGCCGTGTCCAATCATCACGTGAGACGGACTAGTCATCATCGGTGAACATCTTCATGTTGATCTTATCTGCTATACGACTCATGCTCGACCTTTCGGTCTCTTGTGTTCCGAGGCCATGTCTGTACATGCTAGGCTCATCAAGTCAACCTAAGTGTATTGCATGTGTAAATCTGGCTTACACCCGTTGTATGCGAACGTTAGAACCTATCACACCCGATCATCACGTGGTGCTTCGGAACAATGAACCTTCGCAACGGTGCACAGTTAGGGGAAACACTTTCTTGAAATTTTAGCGAGGGATCATCTTATTTATGCTACCGTCGTTCTAAGAAAATAAGATGTAAAACATGATAAACATCACATGCAATCAAATAGTGACATGATATGGCCAATATCATTTTGCTCCTTTTGATCTCCATCTTCGGGGCGCCATGTCCATCATCGTCACCGGCATGACACCATGATCTCCATCATCATGATCTCCATCATCGTGTCTTCATGAAGTTGTCTCGCCAACTATTACTTCTACTACTATGGCTAACAGTTAGCAATAAAGTAAAGTAATTACATGACGTTTCAGTTGACACGCAGGTCATAAATAAATTAAGACAACTCCTATGGCTCCTGCCGGTTGTCATACTCATCGACATGCAAGTCGTGATTCCTATTACAAGAACATGATCAATCTCATACATCACATATATCATTCATCACATTCTTCTGGCCATATCACATCACATGAAACATGCTGCAAAAACAAGTTAGACGTCCTCTAATTGTTGTTGCAAACTTTTACGTGGCTGCTATAGGTTTCTAGCAAGAATGTTTCTTACCTACGCCAAAACCACAACGTGATATGCCAATTTATATTTACCCTTCATAAGGACCCTTTTCATCGAATCCGATCCGACTAAAGTGGGAGAGACAGACACCCGCTAGCCACCTTATGCAACTAGTGCATGTCAGTCGGTGGAACCTGTCTCACGTAAGCGTACGTGTAAGGTCGGTCCGGACCGCTTCATCCCACGATGCCGCCGAATCAAGATAAGACTAGTAACGGCAAGTAAATTGACAAAATCGACGCCCACAACAACTTGTGTTCTACTCGTGCATAGAAACTACGCATAGACCTAGCTCTGATACCACTGTTGGGGATCGTTGCAGAAATTAAAAAATTTCTACACATCACCAAAATCAATTTATGGAGTTTACTAGCAACGAGAGGGGAGTGCATCTTCATACCTTTGAAGATCGCGATGCGGAAGCGTTGCAAGAACGTGGATGAGGGAGTCGTACACGTAGCGATTCAGATCGCGGCAGAATCCGATCCAAGCACCGAACAACGGTGCCTCCATGTTCAACACACGTGCAGCCCGGTGACGTCTCCCGCGCCTTGATCCAGCAAGGAGGAGGGAGAGGTTGAGGAAGAAGGCTCCAACAGCAGCACGACGGCGTGGTGGTGGTGGAGTGACAGTTCTCCGGCAGGGCTTCGCCAAGCACACGCAGAGGAGGAGAGGTGTTGGGGAGGGGAGGGGCTGCGCCTTGGATGTGGTGCGGCTGCCCTCCCACCCCCCTTCTATTTATAGGGGCAACGGAGAGGGGGGCGACGGCCAAGGGGGGCGCCCCCTCCAGGGTTTCCCCCAACCCTAGGCGCATGGGCCCTAGGGGGGTTTGGCGCCCAGCCCACCCAGGGGCTGGTTCCCCTCTATATTCAGCCCATAGGGCCCTCCGGGGAAGGTGGACCCTCCCGGTGGACCCCCGGAACCCTTTCGGTGGTCCCGGTACAATACCGATATACCCCCGAACACTTCCGGCGACCGAATAAGGACTTCCCATATATAAATCTTCGTCACCGGACCATTCCGGAACTCCTCGTGACGTCCGGGATCTCATCTGGGACTCCGAACAACATTAGGTAATCACATACAAACCTTCCTTATAACCCTAGCGTCATCGAACCTTAAGTGTGTAGACCCTACGGGTTCGAGAATCATGCAGACATGACCAAGACACCTCTCTAGCCAATAACCAACAGAGGGATCTGGATACCCATCTTGGCTCCCACACGTTCCACGATGATCTCATCGGATGAACCACGATGTCGAGGATTCAAGCAATCCCGTATACAATTCCCTTTGTCAATCGGTACGTTACTTGCCCGAGATTCGATCGTCAGTATCCCAATACCTCAGTCAATCTCGTTACCGGCAAGTCACTTTACTCGTTCCGTAATGCATGATCCCGTGACTAACTACTTAGTCACATTGAGCAAATTATGATGATGCATTACCGAGTGGGCCTAGAGATACCTCTCCGTCATACGGAGTGACAAATCCCAGTCTCGATCCGTGCCAACCCAACAGATACTTTCGCAGACACCTGTAGTGCACCTTTATAGCCACCCAGTTACGTTGTGACGTTTGGTACACCCAAAGCATTCCTACGGCATCAGGGAGTTGCACGATCTCATGGTCTAAGGAAATGATACTTGACATTAGGAGAGCTTTAGCAAACGAACTACACGATCTAGTGCTATGCTGAGGATTGGGTCTTGTCCATCACACCATTCTCCTAATGATGTGATCCCGTTATCAATGACATCCAATGTCCATGGTCAGGAAACCATAACCATCTATTGATCAACGAGCTAGTCAACTAGAGGCTCACTAGGGACATGTTATGGTCTATGTGTTCACACATGTATTACGATTTCCGGATAACACAATTATAGCATGAACAATAGACAATTATCATGAACAAGGAAATATAATAATAACCATTTTATTATTGCCTCTAGGGCATATTTCCAACAAATACGACAGGGAGGAAAGGTTCGATCTATGGGCATGTACGAGTCTTAGCACTTACGATGCGGCTCGGGGCTTAGTGTGGGGGCGTCGCTTCGGACTGCTGCCAACGTCCCACGCGGTGTTGACCGTAAGGGCGCTCTTCCCCTTCTTGGGCGTTCCCGCCTCCAGATTTGTGGAAGCCGTCCTCTTCTTCTTTCCCTCCTCGGGGGGAGGGTTGTTCACCTCCTCCTCCTCCCCTTCCTCGTCGTCGTCCTTAGGGACGGAGGAATGGGTCTCTTCATCTTTGGACGTCACGTCCGAAGCACCCTTGCGACGGGGGCCGCTTTTGGCCCCCTCAGACTTCTTCTTGGCCTTCTTCTCCGGCGCCTTATAGGGTGCCGGCACCAGCATCTTCGCTAAACGCGGGATGACTAGTTCTTCAGGCAGCGGAGCCGGACACTGGATCCGCTTCGCCCTCTCCATCCAGTCCTGAAGAAGCAATGATGAAAGCTCAGACATCATCCTCGAAACAGGCAAGTAAGGGATGCATTAAAAAATAACATACCTCGCCGGCGAGATGGTTAATGTCGTGTCCGCGGTCTGAATCTGTGGCCAGCGGCTTCTCGTTGCCCTTAAAGAGCAACTTTCAGGCGCCTTCGTGAGTGGTCTCGAAGAGCCTCTTCAGAGTATGGTGCTTCTTCGGATTGAACTTCCATAGAGGGGGGCTTCGGTTTTGACACGGAAGAATCCGACAAACTAGCATCACCTGGATTATATCGACAAGTTTGACATCCTTGTCCACCATACTTTGAACGCGCGTCTGCAGCGCTATCAGCTCGTCTGACGAACACCAGTTTGGGCTCTTCTCGACCCATGAGGTGAGCCGCATTGGGGCACCGGGGTTGAATTCGGCAGCCGCGCGCAGTTGGTGCCACGGGTTCTGTAGTGTAGAACCATTGTTTCTGCCATTCCTTGACAGTATCCACGAAAGTGCCTTTCGGCCAGGAGACATTGGACAGCTTACTCACCATGGCCCCTCCGCACTCCGCGTGCTGGCCATCCACCACCTTCGGCTTCACATTGAAGACCTTGAGCCACAGCCCGAAGTGGGGTTGAATGCGGAGGAAGGCCTCACACACGACGATGAACGCCGAGATGTTGAGGAAAGAGTTCGGAGATAGATCATGAAAGTCTATCCCGTAGTAGTACATCAGCCCGCGGACGAAAGGGTGGAGAGGAAACCCTAGCCCGCAGAAGAAATGAGGGGTAAATACCACCCTCTCGTTGGGCTTCGGTGTGGGGACGATTTGCCCCTGGGCTGGAAGGCGGTGGGCGATTTCCTTCGCCAAGTACCCAGCCGCCCGAAGCTCAATAATATCCTTCTCCTTAACGGAGGAGGCCATCCACTTGCCCTGACCTCCGGATCCGGACATGGTTGAGTGCTAGCTTGAGTTGGAAGAAATTGAGAACTTGGGTGCTGGAGCTCAAGATCGGAAGGGCGGAGAAAGAAGGTGTGGAAGAAGAAGGGAATCCTTATCCCCATATAAAGGCAGTGAATATTGAACGCCTCCCCATTTGCCTTGAAACTTGCCTATTCCCAAGGCCTGTGTAAATGGCACGGTTGGGTTACCCACGCCCGTATTGATGAGAATCCCGCGATAAGGGGAAACGATCTTTGCTTTGACAAGACGTGCCAATGGCAACCGCGTTTCGGAACGTGGAACAGCAGAATAAAACGGTCCGAAATTATGACCGGGCAGACGTGATGTCACGTGGTAAAAAGTTGTCAGCTGATTGGACCCGTGGAATAATATATTCTCTTGATACGTCTCCAACGTATCTATAATTTTTGATTGATCCATGCTATATTATATTCTGTTTTGGACATTATTGGGCTTTATTATTCACTTTTATATTATTTTTGGGACTAACCTATTAAAAGGAGGCCCAACCCAGAATTGCTGTTTTTTTGCCTATTTCAGAGTTTCGCAGAAAAAGAATATCAAACGGAGTCCAAACGGAATGAAACCTTCGGGAACGTGATTTTCGGAACGAACATGATCCAGAGGACTTGGACCCTACGTCAAGAAACAAAAGAGGAGGCCACGAGGTAAGGGGCCGCGCCTACCCCCCAGGCACGCCCTCCACCCTCGTAGGCCCCCTGTTGCTCCACCGACGTACTCCTTCCTCCTATATATACCTACTTACCCCCAAACGATCAGAAATGGAGCCAAAAACCTAATTCCACCGCCGCAACCTTCTATACCCATGAGATCCCATCTTGGGGCCTGTTCCGGAGCTCCGCCGGAGGGGGCATCGGTCACGGAGGGCTTCTACATCAACACCATAGCCTCTCCGATGATGTGTGAGTAGTTTACCTCAGACCTTCGGGTCCATAGTTATTAGCTAGATGGCTTCTTCTCTCTTTTTGGATCTCAATACAATGTTCTCCCCCTCTCTCGTGGAGATCTATTCGATGTAATCTTCTTCTGCGGTGTGTTTCTTGAGACCGATGAATTGTGGGTTTATGATCAAGTTTATCTATGAACAATATTTGAATCTTCTCTGAATTCTTTTATGTATGATTGGTTATCTTTGCAAGTCTCTTCGAATTATTAGTTTGGTTTGGTCTACTAGATTGGTTTTTCTTGCAGTGGGAGAAGTGCTTAGCTTTGGGTTCAATCTTGCGGTGTCCTTTCCCAGTGACAGCAGGGGCAGCAAGGCACGTATTGTATTGTTGCCATCGAGGATAACAAGATGTTTTTTTATCATATTGCATGAATTTATCCCTCTACATCATGTCATCTTGCTTAAAGCGTTACTCTGTTCTTATGAACTTAATACTCTAGATGCATGCTGGATAGCGGTCGATGTGTGGAGTAATAGTAGTAGATGCAGGCAGGAGTCGGTCTACTTGTCTTTGACGTGATGCCTATATAAATGATCATACCTAGATATTTTCATAACTATGCTCAATTCTGTCAATTGCTCAACAGTAATTCGTTCACCCACCGTAAAATACTTATGCTCTTGAGAGAAGCCACTAGTGAAACCAATGGCCCCCGGGTCTATCTTCATCATATTAATCTTCCAACACTTAGTTATTTCCGTTGCTTTTTACTTTGCATTTATTTTACTTTGCATCTTTATCATAAAAATACCAAAAATATTATCCTATCATATCTATCAGATCTCACTCTCGTAAGTGATCGTGTAGGGATTGACAACCCCTTATCGCGTTGGTTGCGAGGATTTATTTGTTTTGTGTAGGTGCGAGGGACTCACGCGTAGCCTCCTACTGGATTGATACCTTGGTTCTCAAAAACTGAGGGAAATACTTACACTACTTTGCTGCATCACCCTTTCCTCTTCAAGGGAAAGCCAGCGCAGTGCTCAAGAGGTCGCAAGAAGGATTTCTGGCGCCGTTGCCGGGGATGTCTACGCAAAAGTCAACATACCAAGTACCCATCACAAACCCTTATCTCCCGCATTACGTTATTTGCCATTTGCCTCTCGTTTTCCTCTCCCCCACTTCACCCTTGCCGTTTTATTCTCCCTCTCTTTTTCGTTCGCCTCTTTTCCGCTTGCTTCTCGTTTGCTCGTGTGTTGGATTGCTTGTTTGTCACGATGGCTCAAGATAATACCAAATTATGTGACTTTACCAATACCAACAACAATGATTTCCTTAGCACTCTGATTGCTCCTCTTACCGATACTGAATCTTGTGAAATCAATACTGCTTTGTTGAATCTTGTCATGAAAGATCAATTCACCGGCCTTCCTAGCGAAGATGCCGCTACTCATCTAAATAGGTTCGTTGATTTGTGTGATATGCAAAAGAAGAAAGATGTTGACAATGATATTGTTAAGTTGAAGCTATTTCCTTTTTCACTTAGAGATCGTGCTAAAGCTTGGTTTTCGTCTTTGCCTAAAAATAGTATTGATTCTTGGAATAAGTGCAAAGATGCTTTTATATCTAAGTATTTTCCTCCCGCTAAGATTATCTCTCTTAGAAACGATATCATGAATTTTAAGCAACTTGATCATGAACATGTTGGGAGAGGATGAAATTACTGATACATAATTGCCCTACACATGGTTTGAATTTGTGGATGATTATACAAAATTTTTATGCCGGGATGAATTTTGCTTCTAGAAATCTTTTAGATTCGGCCGCGGGAGGCACTTTTATGGAAATCACTTTAGGAGAAGCTACTAAACTCCTAGATAATATTATGGTTAATTTTTCTCAATGGCACACTCAAAGATCTACTAATAAAAAAGTGCATGCGATAGAAGAAATTAATGTTTTGGGTGGAAAGATGGATGAACTTATGAAATTATTTGCTACTAAGAGTGTTTCTTCTGATCCTAATGATATGCCCTTGTCTACTTTGATTGAGAATAATAATGAATATATGGATGTGAATTTTGTTGGCAGGAATAATTTTGGTAACAACACGTATAGAGGAAACTTTAATCCTAGGCCTTACCCTAGTAATTCCTCTAATAATTAACAACAATTCTTATGGAAATTTTAATAAGATGCCCTCTGAATTTGAGACTAGTGTTAAAGAGTTTATGAATTCGCAAAAGAATTTCAATGCTTTGCTTGAAGAGAAATTCTTAAAGTTGATGAATTGCCTAGGAACGTTGATAGAATTTCTCTTGATGTTGATTCTTTAAAACTTAGATCTTGTGACGCCCGGATAATCATGCTACACTAATCCCACGTTAACGGTGCCACGTCACCCCGGTTACTGTTTCTAATCTCGCATTGGATCAAAAACTTCTCAAATTCAAAAGTTTAAATAAATGTCAGACGTCAAACTTTTCAAAAGTTAAAACAAAATTGTTCGGGAGGTGCCATATTTTGCATATGTAAATATGGTGTAATAAACACATTTTTATAAAATGCCTAAATGATTTAAATGAAATAAAACAGAAAAGAAAATAAATAAAAGAAAGAAAATACAAAAGAGAAAAACAAACTAACAAAAAAAAGGGCTAACACCCCTCCCACTGGGCTCAGGCCCAGCAGGCCACCGGCCCAACCGGACCAACCGCCCCCCACTCCCCATATCCCCCACTCCCGTACCCCGTACCCCCCACCGACACCCCACTCCCCCCTGAAATATCACCCCCCTCTCCCCCGATTGGATCAGGATCGGAGGAGGAGGCCGCCGCCCGGATCGCCCGTCGACATCCATCGCCGCCTCGCCCCCGCCACTCGACGCGCTTGCCGGTGCCGCCCCTCCCGGACTCCTCCGCGCCCCTCCTCTTCCTCGTGCGGCTCCCGCCTGAAGCCGTGGCCTCGCCTCGTCGCCGACACGATGCCGTTGCCCGTCGTCGCCACCACCACGTCGCCGGAACGCTCCCTCGCGGGATCTCCTCCTCGCCGGCGTCGCGTCCCCGTCTTCCTCCCCGAGCACCGCTGCCTAGACCCCACGGCCCCATGGTGAGGCCCCGGCATCTCCTCCTCGTCCCTACTCCGGCCACTTCGGCCATGGCCTCGCTCACCGACGCCCGCACGCGCGCCGGTCGCCCTGGCCGCGCCCGCGCCCCCTGCCTGTGCCCGCGTGGCCTGCCGCCTGCAGACACCCGTCGGCCTCGTCGTGCTCCCGCTTGGCCCCTGGCGACACCCGCGCCCGCTTCCCCTCCGCTGCTGCCCCGCCGGGCACTACCTCCCCTCGCGCCGTCGTTTGCCCCGCGGCTGGCGCCCGCCACCGCAGTCGTCCCTCCGCCGCCTCCCTTGGCCTGGCCGCCGGCGCCGGCGTGCGCCGCGCGCGCCCAGTGCCCTCGGGCATGCGCCCCTCGGGTTGCGCCCGCACCCCCTGCACACGGCGCCCGTCGCCCGCTGCGCCCGCACCCGAACGCCCGGCCAGCCCCTTGCGGCCTATGACATATGGGGCCCACCCCCAGAACGAAAAGGAAAAAAAAGAAGAATGAAAATAAATAAAAATAATATAATTAATTAGTTAAGATAATTAATTAATCTAATCACTTAAATTAAATTAACTAATCATGTTTAGTTAACTAAGTCGATGACATGCGGGACCCACACGTCAGATTGACCCAGTCAACGCCTTGTTGGCTGCTGACGTCATGCTGACGACGTCAGCATACACTATTCTGGATAATGTTGAATTAAATTAATTAAATAAATTCGAAAAATGATTTAAAACTTTAGAGAATCATATAAAACAAACCATAGCTCAGATGAAAATACTTTCTACATGAAAGTTGCTCAGAACGACAAGACGAATCCGGATACGCAGCCCGTTCGTCCACCACATATCCCTAGCATAGCAAATGTGCAACAATCCCCCTCCGGTTTATCTCTCCGAAAACGCGAAACACCGGGAATACTTTCCCGGATGTTACCCCCCCCTTCGTCGGTATCACCGCCTACCGCGTTAGGGCACACCTAGCACCACGCATTGTCTTGTGATGCACCGTCATGCTTATGTTTGCATTATATTTATTGTTTCTTCCCCCTCTTCTCTCGTTAAACACCGAGACCGACGCCGCTGCTACCGAGTACGACTACGGTGTTGACAACCCCTCCTTCTCGGCTGAGCTTCCAGGCAAGCCCCCTCCTTGATCACCAGATATCGCCTATTCTTCTCTATACTGCTTGCATTAGAGTAGTGTAGCATGTTACTGATTTCGGTTAATCCTATTCTGTTGCATAGCATGTCATTGTTGCTACAGTTGTTACCCTTACCTGCTATCCTACTGCTTAGTATAGGATGCTAGTGTTCCATCAGTGGCCCTACACTCTTGTCCATCTGCCATGCTATACTACTGGGTCGTGATCACTTCGGGAGGTGATCACGGGTATATACTATATACTTTATATACATGACACATGTGGTGACTAAAGTCAGGTCGGCTCGTTGAGTACCCGCAAGTGATTCTGATGAGGGGGCTGAAAGGACAGGTGGCTCCATCCCGGTAGAGGTGGGCCTGGGTTCCTGACGGCCCCGACTGTTACTTTGTGGCGGAGCGACAGGGCAGGTTGAGACCACCTAGGAGAGAGGTGGGCCTGGCCCTGGTCGGCGTTCGTGGATACTTAACACGCTTAAGAGATCTTGGTATTTGATCTGAGTCTGGCCATTTGGTCTATACGCACTAACCAACTACGCGGGAACAGTTATGGGTACTCGACGTCGTGGTATCAGCCGAAGCCTTCGTGACGTCAGCGACTGAGTGGCGCGCGCCGGATTGGACTGGAACGCCTGCTAGGCTAGGTCTGCTTCCGGCCGCGTTCGCAACGTGCAGGTGTGCAATGGGCGATGGGCCCAGACCCCTGCGCCATAGGATTTAGACCGGCGTGCTGACCTCTCTGTTGTGCCTAGGTGGGGCTGCGACGTGTTGATCTTCCGAGGCCGGGCATGACCCAGAAAAGTGTGTCCGGCCAAATGGGATCGAGCGTGTTGGGTTATGTGGTGCACCCCTGCAGGGAAGTTTATCTATTCGAATAGACGTGTCCCTCGGTAAAAGGATGACCCGGAGTTGTACCTTGACCTTATGACAACTAGAATCGGATACTTAATAAAACACACCCTTCCAAGTGCCAGATACAACCCGGTGATCGCTCTCTAACAGGGCGATGAGGAGGGGATCGCCGGGTAGGATTATGCTATGCGATGCTACTTGGTGAACTTACCATCTACTCTCTTCTACACGCTGCAAGATGGAGGTGGCCAGAAGCGTAGTCTTTGATAGGATTAGCTATCCCCCTCTTATTCTGGCATTCTGCAGTTCAGTCCACTGATATGGCCCTTTACACATATACCCATGCATATGTAGTGTAGCTCCTTGCTTGCGAGTACTTTGGCTGAGTACTCACGGTTGCTTTTCTCCCTATTTTCCCCTTTCTATACCGGATTGTCGCAACCAGATGCTGGAGTCCGGGAGCTAGAGATCCCGAGGATGATTCTACGTGGAGTTCGGCTTCGAGGAGTAGTTAGGAGGTCCCAGGCAGGATGCCTTGCCTTTTTGATTGTTGCTACTTTTGTGCTAGCCTTCTTAAGGCAAACTTGTTTAACTTATGTCTGTACTCAGATATTGTTGCTTCCGCTGACTCGTCTATGATCGAGCACTTGTATTCGAGCCCTCGAGGCCCCTGGCTTGTATTATGATGCTTGTATGACTTATTTATGTTTTAGAGTTGTGTTGTGATATCTTCCCGTGAGTCCCTGATCTTGATCGTACACATTTGCGTGTATGATTAGTGTGCGGTCAAATCGGGGGCGTCACAAGTTGGTATCAGAGCCGACTGCCTGTAGGAATCCCCCTTTCCAACTCCTTGGCCGAAGTCGAGTCTAGTCATTGAAAAACTTTTACTAACAGGGATGTGTGGCTTACGGGCCCACGTCGGCATTGGGTGGTATTAGGATCTTTTACTCCTTGTCTATACTCTGGGACTCTGATCTCTCTTCTATTCGGGTTAAGTGAATTTTGCTAAATCTAACATTAGGATCTCGTTATCACTTTCACCCGGAGAGCCCCCTATTACTGATGATCGTCTACTGCACGTGAAGACCCTGAAGATACTCTCCGCTGATAACCCGAGAACTTGTGTTCATCACTTTTGCAAATCCCTTTCATCGATAAACTCCTATGGATAACCACGTATACTCGCCATTCATACAATGTTTCCCAGTTGATCTTGTTATTACAAGATACCCCGAAATTCTCTCTGTTGTTCCGAAAATCCTTTAAGCTTACTGCCTTACAGTTCTTTACCACATGAATACCCCTATTGAAGATTCCTCGCACTTATTGAGTATCCGTTCATCCCTAGTTGTTCGTATGCTTCATAAGATACTCTGAAATACTATCTGACCTTCTGAGCATCCTCTTCGAACTATTGCTCTGCAAATACTTGTATGCTTACATTACGGATGCTCCCATATCACTAGCAATATTCACTAGTATCTTTTGACACTATCATTTTGATCCTATTGATTCAACATGTGTGCGAATGCACACAATCATCAATCGATCCTTCTAAATTATCTTTCCGGCTCAGACGTCATTTTGAACATGAGCTGGTTCTTGACCAAACTAATTGTCGTCGATTGTGCCTCTGGTCTATTTAGTTTATCCATCCTTGATCAGAGCGTCTGCTTCTGATCCTTCGTTTTTGGAAATCATCAATTCCTTTGTTAACTAAGCATCAAATTATTCAGATGATCTATAATCTGACGCTCTTGCATTATTTCTTCCTCTGATTGAGTACCGATACTCACATCAGCTCCATTGTGGATCGCTCGATCCATTGTTGTATTTCATCCGACATCGTCCTTCATATTCAATAACCTTGTGATCCTTTCCACGGGTATATAATGCCTTTGATAAATTGTATCCAATGCTTTGTCAACCATGCTCTACTTTCGAGCTGGTGATAATTACTCCTGAAGTTTGTGGTATATGTTCCTAAGAGGCCCCGATGGGTTGGACATATGCCTTTTTCTAATCTGTGTGAACCCGGAAACTACTACGGGTCATACTCTACTGGTGTTATGACAGATAAAATTTCAACACCACAACTTCGTTGAAGGCGAGAAGTGAATGAAAGGTTATGCATTAAAGAAGTGGGAGTCGACCTTGAACTTAGTGTTCTTGCCCATGGACACGATGTGGATCCTATCATAGAAGCTTCTTGTAATAATAACTATTTCCTTGATATGAAATCATCTGGTATCTATGTATTGATCATTTGCAATCGTGGTCCTGACCACATTTTCTCCTTGATTCCATTTCTCAGACAAGTTAAAGCACTTGTGTTTTGTTGATCTATAAATCTCCGCGACCTCTATTTTTGATCTTCCTCGAGTATTAACCTCTGGTATCTCGAGAACTGTGTTGCTTCCTGCAAGTCTTCATCTAGTATTGCTTCTCATCGATCTCGGATCCCCCCAAGTTCTAAGTTATTAGTCACTCGAGAACAGCGATAAGTGAATCGATTCCGCACTCCGATTCAATAACTCTAAGTAATTCTTGTTGCTATGAGTTTAATAATCCTTCAAGTCATTCCTAGCCTTATCTGCTATATCATTATCGTGCTAAATTTTAACTGTGCTACCTGGTCCTTCTTCCCAGAGCACAATTTTTGACGATGAGCTAAGCTTACGTCGATCTTCCTCATCATATCATTTCGCTTTGAATAACAATACTTGATTACGAGTTTGTGTCGTACCCATGGTTCCAATAACCTTTTGCTTTGTCTAGATGTCATTACCGATTGATTACATCTTCATGAAATCTCTCGACAAATGTGTCGTGATCATCATCAGCATTCCAAGCTCTTCCAGGATATCAATTGAGTTCATGATGAGAAATACCATCCTTGCCCTCGATGATTTGTGTTATCATCGACCACTTTATTGACCTCCCGCCAACACAAACTTGTTCGTGTTTTGTGTTGTACTTTGAGTCCATTGCTATCCAGCTTCTGTTCTTCTTGGAGTATTACCATCTTTTATGTCAAGAATGTCATGGGAATTTTCACCACCCCTTAAGAATTCTTGATACAAGTAATACTTATTACCATCATCGTTCTTTTCTTGGTGTCCGTGTTGTTTCTAACCGGAATGTCGACAAATGGTCTGTGATGTGTAAATTTAAAACTTCTAGTAACCTTATTGCTTTGAAGTTAATGGTCGATAGTTTCATTCTAAGTCTGTTGCTTATTGAATCATCATTCTAACATTGATCGTGTTACCTAGTCCAGATTTTCGGGTGCACCTTTCTATCATTGTTTAATTGTGTATGTTTTTCCTCGAGCATACATCATTATATCGTTTGAAATGACGATTGTTATCTCCTTGTTCACATAATTGTGGAAATCCATCTTTTTGGATATCTCGTTGAAATATCGCTGAGTCCATCAGCCACCTCCTCATCCTCTCCTTGGCTTAATGATGAACCCTTGTTCAGAACTCGCTTCCATAGTTCATTTCCCGAGAATCTTACAATGTCATCTCGTCAATTGGTGTTGCACCTTTTCTTCTCAGGCATCCCGAGTCTGAGGTATCCTGACACCAATCTGATCTGAATCTTGGTCAAAAATGATGGCTGGAACATAATTCCAAGAGTTATAACATTGGTCTTTATATAACCCGGTAAGATGATGTCATGCCTAGCACACCTGGCCGGATGACCTATTGATATAGTATCCTCTTTACCAAGGTTAGCCATTCTTCCATGAGGAAATTGTAAGACTTATTCCATAAGTTGTTCCTGATGGATCCTTTGTGTATCCATAGCCTGATCTTTACCTAATGACCATGTCAATTCTATCTCGAAGCATGTCTGTGGTACTCCGATCTTCAATAAAAACATTTGAAGCACAATGCTAAATTTTTGTTACCAATTATTCAAACACCGTTGTTTGGGTAATGTCATGAACTTCCTCTTCCCTAACCTAACTGGTTCTCTTCTAACCATTTTCCTTGGGAAGGATATACCCCTGAAATATGTGTTTAAACACATTTTCCTTTCCATTGTTCTGTTTAATCTGGTAATCATATTTTCCTTTCCATTGGTTGGTTTAACATTGCTTGTGATCTATATGATCTAAGCAGTAATACTCTTCTGCCTATGTAAACACCTTGGTGTGCAACTGTGTCAGCAAGACTGTGTTACTATCGTTGATGACATTTCGGTAACCACCGATGGACGAGAACTTTGCCTATTGGTCCGCCTCGTTTCAACGAGCAGGAAAATGGTTCTCTTCGTCCCTCGCCCTTGGTACCAATGATGCTGCCAACATAACTGGCTGGTTATTCTCTGACATGCCTTGCTTACATGATCATGCAAGACGTCACCCCTCTTCCTACTTTTAACCCACATGGTGGATCCATAACCCACAGTTCCACAGGATCGAAAACCTGACTCTCCTGTACACCACTGGTTCCCAAGGTTGTTCCTCGCGCGTGACGTTGTATATAATTCACGACCACCTTCCGAGGGATCATCAATTCTGGTATCAAACACAATACTTATCCCCGTTGCTTTGAACCCCTTTCATGCCCTGTTTCAGGCATCGAACGATTGCCTATCCGGTCGAAACCTCTCATGATACCTTCTTACATTGCTCTCGATGTGTTTCATTTGTTCAACTCGAGAGATACTCATGTGTTCATTCTTGGGATACCCCAGAGGATTTTCCCTTATAACATCCTATCGTTGTAGAGCTGCCCCTTACCTATTCGTAAGTACGATGGAGTTTCAAAAGGTAGGATGACGGCTTCATCATGATGACCCGGAGCAGGGAAATGAAGACATCAAAGTAATGGATCGACCTCTTCGAGAAGAGCAACCAAGACCAAGAAGAATCGTTAGAATTTCGTAACCTATTCTTCCCCCTTGCCCCCCTCTTAAATCTCGGGACGAGATTTCTTGTAGTGGAGGAGAATTGTGACGCCCGGATAATCATGCTACAGTAATCCCACGTTAACGGTGCCACGTCACCCCGGTTACTGTTGCTAATCTCGCGTTGGATCAAAAACTTCTCAAATTCAAAAGTTTAAATAAATGTCAGACGTCAAACTTTTCAAAAGTTAAAACAAAATTGTTCGGGAGGTGCCATATTTTGCATATGTAAATATGGTGTAATAACCACATTTTTATAAAATGCCTAAATGATTTAAAATGAAATAAAACAGAAAAGAAAATAAATAAAAGAAAGAAAATACAAAAGAGAAAAACAAACTAACAAAAAAAAGGGCTAACACCCCTCCCACTGGGCTCAGGCCCAGCAGGCCACCGGCCCAACCGGACCAACCGCCCCCACTCCCCATATCCCCACTCCCGTACTCCGTACCCCCCACCGACACCCCACTCCCTCCCGAAATATCTCCCCCACTCTCCCCCGATTGGATCGGGATTGGAGGAGGAGGCCGCCGCCCGGATCGCCCGTCGACGTCCATCGCCGCCTCGCCCCCGCCACTCGACGCGCTCGCCGGTGCCGCCCCTCCCGGACTCCTCCGCGCCCCTCCTTTTCCTCGTGCGGCTCCCGCCTGAAGCCGTGGCCTCGCGTCGTCGCCGAAACGATGCCGTCGCCCGTCGTCACCACCACCACGTCGCCGGAACGCTCCCTCGCGGGATCTCCTCCTCGCCGGCGTCGCGTCCCCGTCTTCCTCCCCGAGCACCGCTGCCTAGACCCCACGGCCCCATGGTGAGGCCCCGGCGTCTCCTCCTCGTCCCTGCTCCGGCCACTTCGGCCATGGCCTCGCTCACCGACGCCCGCACGCGCGCCGGCCGCCCTGGCCGCGCCCGCGCCCCCTACCTGTGCCCGCGTGGCCTCCCGCCTGCAGACACCCGTCGGCCTCGTCGTGCTCCCGCTCGGCCCATGGCGACGCCCGCGCCCGCTTCCCCTCCGCTGCTGCCCGCCGGGCACTACCTCGCCTCGCGCCGTCGTTTGCCCCGCGGCTGGCGCCCGCCACCGCAGTCGTCCCTCCGCCGCCTGCCTTGGCCTGGCCGCCGGCGCCGGCGTGCGCCGCGCGCGCCCAGCGCCCTCGGGCATGCGCCCCTCGGGTTGCGCCCGCACCCCCTGCACACGGCGCCCGTCGCCCGCTGCGCCCGCTCGGGCGCACGCCCGCACCCGAACGCCCGGCCAGCCCCTTGCGGCCTATGACATATGGGGCCCACCCCCAGAACGAAGAGGAAAAAAGAAGAAGAATAAAATTAAATAAAAATAATATAATTAATTAATTAAGATAATTAATTTACTTAATTAATCCTGTTAATTAATCTAATTAAGCCTAATTAATTAATCTAATCACTTAAATTAAATTAACTAATCATGTTTAGTTAACTAAGTCGATGACATGCGAGACCCACACGTCAGATTGACCCAGTCAACGCCTTGTTGGCTGCTGACGTCATGCTGACATCATGATGACGTCAGCATACACTATTCTGGATAATGTTGAATTAAATTAATTAAATAAATTCGAAAAATGATTTAAAACTTTAGAAAATCATATAAAATAAACCGCAACTCAGATGAAAATACTTTCTACATGAAAGTTGCTCAGAACGACAAGACGAATCCAGATACGCAGCCCGTTCGTCCACCACATATCCGTAGCATAGCAAATGAGCAACAATCCCCCTTCGGTTCATCTGTCCGAAAACGCGAAACACCGGGAATACTTTCCGGGATGTTACCCCCCCCTTCGTCGGTATCACCTCCTACCGCGTTAGGGCACACCTAGCACCGCGCATTGTCTTGTGATGCACCGTCATGCTTATGTTTGCATTATATTTATTGTTTCTTCCCCCTCTTCTCTCGTTAAACACCGAGACCGACGCCGCTGCTACCGAGTACGACTACGGTGTTGACAACCCCTCCTTCTCGGCTGAGCTTCCAGGCAAGCCCCCTCCTTGATCACCAGATATCGCCTATTCTTCTCTATACTGCTTGCATTAGAGTAGTGTAGCATGTTACTGATTTCGGTTAATCCTATTCTGTTGCATAGCATGTCATTGTTGCTACAGTTGTTACCCTTACCTGCTATCCTACTGCTTAGTATAGGATGCTAGTGTTCCATCAGTGGCCCTACACTCTTGTCCATCTGCCATGCTATACTACTGGGTCGTGATCACTTCGGGAGGTGATCACGGGTATATACTATATACTTTATATACATGACACATGTGGTGACTAAAGTCAGGTCGGCTCGTTGAGTACCCGCAAGTGATTCTGATGAGGGGGCTGAAAGGACAGGTGGCTCCATCCCGGTAGAGGTGGGCCTGGGTTCCTGACGGCCCCGACTGTTACTTTGTGGCGGAGCGACAGGGCAGGTTGAGACCACCTAGGAGAGAGGTGGGCCTGGCCCTGGTCGGCGTTCGTGGATACTTAACACGCTTAAGAGATCTTGGTATTTGATCTGAGTCTGGCCATTTGGTCTATACGCACTAACCAACTACGCGGGAACAGTTATGGGTACTCGACGTCGTGGTATCAGCCGAAGCCTTCGTGACGTCAGCGACTGAGTGGCGCGCGCCGGATTGGACTGGAACGCCTGCTAGGCTAGGTCTGCTTCCGGCCGCGTTCGCAACGTGCAGGTGTGCAATGGGCGATGGGCCCAGACCCCTGCGCCATAGGATTTAGACCGGCGTGCTGACCTCTCTGTTGTGCCTAGGTGGGGCTGCGACGTGTTGATCTTCCGAGGCCGGGCATGACCCAGAAAAGTGTGTCCGGCCAAATGGGATCGAGCGTGTTGGGTTATGTGGTGCACCCCTGCAGGGAAGTTTATCTATTCGAATAGACGTGTCCCTCGGTAAAAGGATGACCCGGAGTTGTACCTTGACCTTATGACAACTAGAACCGGATACTTAATAAAACACACCCTTCCAAGTGCCAGATACAACCCGGTGATCGCTCTCTAACAGGGCGATGAGGAGGGGATCGCCGGTAGGATTATGCTATGCGATGCTACTTGGTGAACTTACCCATGCATATGTAGTGTAGCTCCTTGCTTGCGAGTACTTTGGCTGAGTACTCACGGTTGCTTTTCTCCCTCTTTTCCCCTTTCTATACCGGATTGTCGCAACCAGATGCTGGAGTCCGGGAGCTAGAGATCCCGAGGATGATTCTACGTGGAGTTCGGCTTCGAGGAGTAGTTAGGAGGTCCCAGGCAGGAGGCCTTGCCTTTTCGATCGTTGCTACTTTTGTGCTAGCCTTCTTAAGGCAAACTTGTTTAACTTATGTCTGTACTCAGATATTGTTGCTTCTGCTGACTCGTCTATCATCGCGCACTTGTATTCGAGCCCTCGAGGCCCCTGGCTTGTATTATGATGCTTGTATGACTTATTTATGTTTTAGAGTTGTGTTGTGATATCTTCCCGTGAGTCCCTGATCTTGATCGTACACATTTGCGTGTATGATTAGTGTACGGTCAAATCGGGGGCGTCACAGATCTATTCCTCCTAAGCATGATATCAATGAGTCTCACAAAGCCATGAGAATTTCCATTGATGAGTGCAAAGAAAGAACCGCTAGGATGTGTGCTAAGAAAGATTGCTTTATCAAAGCGTGTTCTTCTAATTTCTATGAAAATAAAGATGAAGATCTAAAAGTTATTGATGTGTCCCCTATTAAATCTTTGTTTTGCAATATGAATCTTGATAATGATGGGACTGAATATGATCCACCTTTACCTAGAAGGCGTTCCAAAAATTCGGAGTTTTTAGATCTTGATGCTAAAATTGATAAAAGTGGGATTGAAGAGATCAAAACTCTAGATGTTAATGAACCCACTATTTTGGATTTCAAGGAATTTAATTATGATAATTGCTCTTTGATAGATTGTATTTCCTTGTTGCAATCCGTGCTAAATTCTCCTCATGCTTATAGTCAAAATAAAGCTTTTACCAAACATATCGTTGATGCTTTAATGCAATCTCATCAAGAAAAACTTGAGTTGGAAGTTTCTATCCCTAGAAAACTTTAAGATGAGTGGGAACCTACTATTAAAATTAAGATTAAAGATCATAAATGCTATGCTTTGTGTGATTTGGGTGCTAGTGTTCCCACGATTCCAAAAACTTTGTGCGATTTGCTAGGTTTCCGTGATTTTGATGATTGCTCTTTAAACTTGCACCTTGCGGATTCCAATATTAAGAAACCTATGGGAAGAATTAATGATGTTCTTATTGTTGCAAATAGGAACTATGTGCCCATAGATTTTATCGTTCTTGATATAGATTGCAATCCTTCATGTCCTATTATTCTTGGTAGACCTTTCCTTAGAACGATTGGTGCAATTATTGATATGAAGGAAGGGAATATTATATTCCAATTTCCATTGAAGAAAGGCATGGAACACATCCCTAGGAAGAAAATAAAACTACCATATGAATCTATTATGAGAGCCACTTATGGATTGCCTACCAAAGATGGCAATACCTAGATCTATCCTTGCTTTTATGCCTACCTAGGGGCGTTAAACGATAGCGCTTGTTGGGAGGCAACCCAATTTTATTTTTAGTTTTTTTGCTTTTTGCTTCTGTTTAGGAATAAATATTTGATCTAGCCTCTGTTTAGATGTGTTTTTATGTTTTAATTAGTTTTTGTGCCAAGTTAAACCTATAGGATCTTCCTGGATGATAGTTATTTGATCTTGCTGTAATTTCCAGAAACTTTTCGTTCACGCAAATAATTGTTAAAAATCACCAGAACGTGATAAAATATTGATTCCAATTGCTGCTGATCAATAAACAAATTGTCTAGGTCTTCCTATTTTGGCTGAGTTTTTGGAGTTCCATAAGTTTGCGTTAGTTACAGATTACTACAGACTGTTCTGTTTTTGACAGATTCTGTTTTTCGTGTGTTGTTTGCTTATTTTGATGAATCTATGGCCAGTAAAAGAGTTTATAAACCATAGAGAAGTTGGAATACAGTAGGTTTAACACCAATATAAATAAAGAATGAGTTATCACAGTACCTTGAAGTGGTCTTTTGTTTTCTTTCGCTAACGGAGCTCACGAGATTTTCTGTTAAGTTTTGTGTTGTGAAGTTTTCAAGTTTTGGGTGAAAGATTTGATGGATTATGGAACAAGGAGTGGCAAGAGCCTAAGCTTGGGGATGCCCATGGCACCCCCAAGATAATCTAAGGACACCAAAAAGCCAAAGCTTGGGGATGCCCCGGAAGGCATCCCCTCTTTCGTCTACTTCCATCGATAACTTTACTTGGAGCTATATTTTTATTCACCACATGATATGTGTTTTGCTTGGAGCGTCTTGTATGATTTGAGTATTTGCTTTTTAGTTTACCATAATCATCTTTGCTGTACACACCTTTTGAGAGAGAGACGCATGATTTGGAAATTATTAGAATACTCTATGTGCTTCACTTATATCTTTTGAGTTATATAGTTTTTGCTCTAGTACTTCACTTATATCTTTTAGAGCACGGTGGTGGATTTGTTTTATAGAAACTATTGATCTCTCATGCTTCACTTAGATTATTTTGAGAGTCTTAAATAGCATGCTAATTTGCTTAAATAATCCTAATATGCTTGGTATTCAAGATTAGTAAAAAACTTTCTTATTAGTGTGTTGAATACTAAGAAAAGTTTGATGCTTGATAATTGTTTTGAGATATAAAGAAGGTGATATTAGAGTTATGCTAGTTCAGTAGTTGTGAATTTGAGAGATACTTGTGTTAAAGTTTGTGATTCCCGTAGCATGCACGTATGGTGAACCGTTATGTGATGAAGTCGGAGCATAATTTATTTACTGATTGTCTTCCTTATGAGTGGCGGTCGGGGACGAGCGATGGTCTTTTCCTACCAATCTATCCCCCTAGGAGCATGCGCGTAATACTTTGCATTGATAACTTGTAGATTTTTGCAATAAGTATATGAGTTCTTTATGACTAATGTTGAGTCCATGGATTATATGCACTTTCTTCCTTTCCACCATTGCTAGCCTCTCTAATACCGCACACTTTTCGCCGGTATCATACACCCACCAAAAACCTTCCTCAAAACAGCCACCATACCTACCTATCATGGCATTTCCATAGCCATTCTGAGATATATTGCCATGCAACTTACCACCGTCCGTTTACTATGACACGCTCCATCATTGTCATATTGCTTTGCATGATCATGTAGTTGACATCGTATTTGTGGCAAAGCCACCGTTCATAATTCATTCATACATGCCACTCTTGATTCATTGCATATCCCGGTACACCGCCGGAGGCATTCACATAGAGTCATATTTTGTTCTAAGTTTTGAGTTGTAATTGCTGAAGTTGTAAGTAAATAAAAGTGTGATGATCATCATTTTTTTAGAGCATTGTCCCAAGTGAGGAAAGGATGATGGAGACTATGATTCCCCCACAAGTCGGGATGAGAATCCGGACGAAAAAAAAGAGGCCGTAAAAAAAGGGAAAAGGCCCAAATAAAAAAAATGAGAGAAAAAGAGAGAAGGGACAATGCTACTATCCTTTTACCACACTTGTGCTTCAAAGTAGCACCATGGTCTTCATGATAGAGAGTCTCCTATGATATCACTTTCATACACTAGTGGGAATTTTTCATTATAGAACTTGGCTTGTATATTCCAATGATGGGCTTCCTCAAAATGCCCTAGGTCTTCGTGAGCAAGCGAGTTGGATGCACACCCACTTAGTTTCTTTTGTTGAGCTTTCATACACTTATAGCTCTAGTGCATCCGTTGCATGGCAATCCCTACTCACTCACATTGATATCTATTGATGGGCATCTCCATAGACCGTTGATACGCCTAGTTGATGTGAGACTATCTTCTCCTTTTTGTCTTCTCCACAACCACCATTCTATTCCACATATAGTGCTATGTCCATGGCTCACGCTCATGTATTGCGTGAAGATTGAAAAAGTTTGAGAACACCAAAAGTATGAAGCAATTGCTTGGCTTGTCATCGGGGTTGTGCATGATTTAAATACTTTGCGTGGTGAAGATAGAGCATAGCCAGACTATATGATTTTGTAGGGATAACTTTCTTTGGCCATGTTATTTTGAGAAGGCATAATTGCTTAGTTAGTATGCTTGAAGTATTATTATTTTTATGTCAATATTAAACTCTTGTCTTGAATCTTTCGGATCTGAATATTCATACCACAATTAAGAAGAATTACATTGAAATTATGCCAAGTAGCATTCCACATCAAAAATTCTGTTTTTATCATTTACCTACTCGAGGACGAGCAGGAATTAAGCTTGGGGATGCTTGATACGTCTCCAACGTATCTATAATTTTTTATTGCTCCATGCTATATTATATTCTGTTTTGGACATTATTGGGCTTTATTATTCACTTTTATATTAGTTTTGGGACTAACCCATTAACCGGAGGCCCAGCCCAAAATTGTTTTTTTTGCCTATTTCAGAGTTTCGTAGAAAAAGAATATCAAACGGAGTCCAAACGGAATGAAACCTTCGGGAACGTGATTTTCGGAACGAACATGATCCAGAGGACTTGGACCCTACGTCAAGAAACAAAAGAGGAGGCCACGAGGTAGGGGGCGCGCCTACCCCCCCAGGCGCACCCTCCACCCTCGTGGGCCCCCTGTTGCTCCACCGACGTACTCCTTCCTCCTATATATACCTACGTACCCCCAAACGATCAGAAACGGGGCCAAAAACCTAATTCCACCGCCGCAACCTTCTGTACCCACGAGATCCCATCTCGGGGCCTGTTCCGGAGCTCCGCCGGAGGGGGCATCGATCACGGAGGGCTTCTACATCAACACCATAGCCTCTCCGATGATGTGTGAGTAGTTTACCTCAGACCTTCGGGTCCATAGTTATTAGCTAGATGGCTTCTTCTCTCTTTTTGGATCTCAATACAATGTTCTCCCCCTCTCTCGTGGAGATCTATTCGATGTAATCTTCTTCTGCGGTGTGTTTGTTGAGACCGATGAATTGTGGGTTTATGATCAAGTTTATCTATGAACAATATTTGAATCTTCTCTGAATTCTTTTATGTATGATTGGTTATCTTTGCAAGTCTCTTCGAATTATCAGTTTGGTTTGGCCTACTAGATTGGTTTTTCTTGCAATGGGAGAAGTGCTTAGCTTTGGGTTCAATCTTGCGGTGTCTTTTCCCAGTGACAGAAGGGGCAGCAAGGCACGTATTGTATTGTTGCCATCGAGGATAACAAGATGGTTTTTTTATCATATTGCATGAATTTATCCCTCTACATCATGTCATCTTGCTTAAAGCGTTACTTTGTTCTTATGAACTTAATACTCTAGATGCATGCTGGATAGCGGTCGATGTGTGGAGTAATAGTAGTAGATGCAGGAAGGACTCGGTCTACTTGTCTTGGACGTGATGCCTATATACATGATCATACCTAGATATTTTCATAACTATGCTCAATTCCGTCAATTGCTCAACAGTAATTCGTTCACCCACCGTAAAATACTTATGCTCTTGAGAGAAGCCACTAGTGAAACCTATGGCCCCGGGTCTATCTTCATCATATTAATCTTCCAACACTTAGTTATTTCTGTTGCTTTTTACTTTGCTTTTATTTTACTTTGCATCTTTATCATAAAAATACCAAAAATATTATCCTATCATATCTATCAGATCTCACCCTCGTAAGTGACCGTGTAGGGATTGACAACCCCTTATCGCGTTGGTTGCGAGGATTTATTTGTTTTGTGTAGGTGCGAGGGACTCGCGCGTAGCCTCCTACTGGATTGATACCTTGGTTCTCAAAAACTGAGGGAAATACTTACGCTACTTTGCTGCATCACCCTTTCCTCTTCAAGGGAAAACCAATGCAGTGCTCAAGAGGTAGCATCTCTCTGCGGTTGTGTGTGGTGTGTGTTACAGGTCCGGATACAATCATCACGTCCGAAGACTATCTTGGAGTTCGGAAAGAAGGGAACCCGCCTTGCAATGCCGAAGACAAATCTGCACGCCGGACTCCTCGTCATTGAAGCCAGGTTCAAGGGCTACTGAGCAAGTCCTGGACTAAGGGGTCCTCGGGCGTCCGGTCTGTTAGCCATGGGCCGGACTGTTGGGCTGTGAAGATACGAAGACCGAAGACTGCACCCGTGTCCGGATAGGACTTTCCTTGGCGTGGAAGGCAAGCTTGGCGACCAAATATGTAGATTCTTTTCCTTTGTAACCGACCTTGTGTAACCCTAGATCCTCCTGGTGTCTATATAAACCGGAGGACTTAGTCCGGAAGGGGGGAGACTCATTACCATAGTCATACAGGCTAGACTTCTAGGGTTTAGCCATTACGATCTCGTGGTAGATCAACTCTTGTAATACTCATATTCATCAAGATCAATCAAGCAGGAAGTAGGGTATTACCTCCATAGAGAGGGCCCGAACCTGGGTAAACATCGTGTCCCCTGTCTCCTGTTACCATTGACCTTAGACGCATAGTTCGGGACCCCCTACCCGAGATCCGCCGGTTTTGACACCGACACCCACCCCGGCCGCTGCAGCGTGCTCCACCACTATTGCGTGCTTCTGTTGCTGCTCGCCGCCACTGCTGCTGTTGTCCGCCGTCGGTACGTGCTGCCCGCCGTTGCCACTGCTGCTCGCCGCCGCTGTTGTCCGCCGCCGATATGTGCCGCTGCTCGCCGCCGCGCCCTCTTGCTGCTCGCCGCTGCATCCCGCTGGTGCGTGTTCTTCGTCGTTGTGTGTTGCCAGATACACCGCGCCCAGGAGCTCAGGCACCTGCGTGCCGGCCATGCCCTGGAGCTCGAGCAGCCGCGTCCAACAGCTGGAGCAGCCGCCGGCCATGCCTAGGAGCTCCGGCCGCCGTGCCTAGGAGCTCGAGACGCTGCCATAGAAGGGCGTCCGACAGCAGCGGAACAGCAGGAGCAGCAGCTCTGCCACGTGCAGCAGCTGACACACCCTTGAGCTCCGACGCCAGAGCAAGGCCGGCCGACGTGCGCGAGTCTCTTCGTTGGCTCCGGCGAGCTCGTCGCCGGCGGGACCTGATTGGTTTTTTCTATTTTTTGGAACAAACTTGATTGCTCTTTAAAAAAAATTACTGGGATCTGATTGCTTTTAATATTTTTTGTAGGGACCTGATTGCCTTTTAAAAATATGTGGGGCCCACTTGTCATAACCTGTCAACGGTCAGCCTAACAGTCAAATCTAACAGTCAACCTGACGGGTGGGCCAGACATGTCATAATCTTGCTTAAAACTTAACGGTTCAGTTAGTAGGTTTTTTTGGAACAACCAACCAATTTTGTGGTAGGTTTTCGAAACATCAAGAAAAGTGGTAGTTTTTCGTAGACCTAGCCCGTGACGTGGCAGTTTTTTGCTATATACTCCACTAAACGTTCTCCAAGCTAAACGACGATGCTGCCTACGGGAATTGTTTAACAATATTAGAGCATCTCCAATAGATGATGTAGATGCAAAAATAACTAACTTTTGCATCTCCGAGGCCCCAAAACCCACCTCCAACAGATGATGTACATGCAAAAAGAAATTATGTCACCTCCTTCAAGAGATGTAAAATACAACACCTGGGGATGCAAATTTGCACCACCATCTTCAGAAGATGTAAAACCGGCGGCCTTGCGCCAACCGCCAACCGCTCTTCACTTCCTTTACCCCCATCCACACCTTCTTCCTCCCACCTCCCGCAGCACTGCCGTCGCCGCCCGCCCGCCCACCACGCCACGCCATTGTTGCCCGCACCAAATCGGGCCCCGTAGCCAGCCGCTATCGCACGTCGTGAATCGGGAGTTTTTCGCCCCTCCTCCGCCATCGTTTCCGCCATCGTCACCGCTCCTTCGCCAGCCCCAAGCCCTCGCCAAGCCCACCCAACCTCCGCGCCCCGCACAAAACAGCTGTGTTTCCACCACTCCGCACGCCGTCGCCCGATTCGGCCCCGCCGTCGGTTCCATCCTCACCGCCGCTCAACCGCCCCCGCCAAGCCCCACCCCACTTTCGCCAGCCGCCGCACGCCATCGCCGCCCGATTCGTACTTGCCGCCATTTCCGCAATCGCTGCTGCCCCGCCACATGCCATGCCGCCGAAGAAGGTCTCAAAGAGCAAGACTGGGTTCTTCGGAGTGCGAGCGAAGCTGTCCGACAAGTTTGGCGTCGAGTACTCCGCCGCTGCTGACTCGGCATGTACGACACCGTCGACAAGGCCACGTGTGCGTACGACGTGGCAGCATGGCGTGCCGGGAGGCCGAAGACGGAGCTCAACTTCCTAGAAATTGAGACCCGGGAAGATGTGGAGTTCCTCGTGCCGGAGGGTATTCAGATGGAGGAGATGAAGAAAAAGAAGATGAGGAAGAGGCCGACCATTGTTGTTGCTCCCGGAAATAGCGGCGAGGCAGCGATGGCGAGATTCGCGCGGGAGCATCTGGAGTATGTTCAGGCCGAGCATGAGTACTTCTAGAAGCGCGAGGCCGAGCAAAAGAAGAAGAAGGAGGACGAGGCCGGCCCCTCGATGGTGATCCCCGTCGAGTCCTTGGAGGAGGGCGACGAGGTGTTCTGGGGGCCCTCAGATGAGGATGACGAGGATTACTAGATGCCCTCGGAGGAGGACGACTAGTTTGATGGATGTAGTAGTTTGAATTAGTTGTAGTAGTCGTTTATTTTATGTTTTTAATTAGAACTATGTTTGAATTATGTTTCAAATGAAGAAGTAGTTGAAGTCTCTAGTTTTTACATCTCCAATTTGCATCATCTATCGGAGTTGCACTTTTATATCACCAATATACGTCATCTGTTGGAGTTGCCTCTTTTTTAAGATGTACTCCCTTCGTCTGGAAATACTTGTCCTACACATGAATAAAATGGATGTATATATAACTAAAATAAGTCTAGATATAACCATTTTGTGGACAAGTATTTCCGGACGGAGGGAGTACAATGCACTTTTTAATGATGTAAATTAAACAACACCTAATTTTACATCTCCATATTTGCACCATTTATTGGAGATGCTCTTAGGATCTCTATCATAGAGCTAGGGCTCCAAGAGGAACCAAGGCACTCACGAACGCAACTTCATAGGAATTTGGCAGGGGCAGATCGAAACAAGACGTGATTGGTGTCCTTCGGCGTACCACACAAAGCACAACGACCATTGCCCAACTGTGGCATTTTTGGAGGTTAATAACTGATGGCAGACGGTCCTAAGCCGTTTGCCATAGAAAAATACGCACTTCAGGGGGCACACGGGTAGCCCAAAGTACCTTGGCATGCGGAATCTTAGGCCCAAGGACTAGTTTGACATAGGTAGACTTAACGGTGAAATTACCCGAGGGTTCCAGCTCCTAGCTTGGAATATAGGGTGTGTTTGCAACCCTGGGGGACAATTGCCTGGCCTGAGACCTACCTGAGATGTGCCTGAATGTTGTTTGATTAGAGGCCTGGAATTTCTGGATGCCTCCCTGGCTTGGAACTGGCAGCCTGATAGGCAATTCAATTAGCCTGGCTCAGACCGATGAATTTGGACGCCTGGTTTGCAGGCTAATGTCACTCTGGACTGATTAGTACACCTTCGCTTGATTATCTATGGTTCTGATGCTCACTACCGGTCAACTCAGCTTGACATCTTAATTTTTTATTCCATACGCATGCGTACCAGGCCAGGCATCTAACCAAACAGCGGGTGCACATGCATGCCTGACCAGGCATATTTTCTCTTTCCTCCAGGCCACCTCCAGGCATCGTTTTTTACCAGGCATGAAGCCCAGGGCATCAACCAAACATGTCTATAGATCCCCATTAAGGCCTAATTTGGTTGGAAAGGTGAAGTTTCCCAGGGCACTAATCCACCTCGGGGAGATTTACATGGTTTTGGGGGATCCCCTTTCCCACCACGGGAAGACCACCATCCCAGTTTGGACGAGATGCCAGAGGGGAGGTCGGGGGATGGGCGGGGGCATCGCTTTCAGTTCAGCAGCGTGAAGCACGGAGACTGAGGCTGAGCGAGCGAACGAGGAGAGGGTTTTCTCCCCGACCAGTCGATACAGGGGAGATCTACCCGGGGATGGGCCGTGGAAAGGCCAGGGTTCTTCCTCCCTCGCGCGAAACCAAACGGCGCTGTTTGCTTGCCCAGGGCAAACTCAACACGTGGTTTACCCAACCGGGGAAAAGGCAGGTATCCCACAGGGATCCCTCGCAACCAAATGGGGCCTAAGGGTAACATGCTCTAAAAAGGAAAGCGGGTTCTCCAAGGCAATTTGTTCCACGGCCAATAACGATCTAAGGAAGCCCACACTTGCGACACCAAAACCAAGCACTTTTCTAACAAAAGCCTGTGACTCGACCGCGATGACGAACATTTACGGGAATAAGGCATAAAAAGGTTTGTCCGAAGTCCATGCCAAAAAGCCAGAATTTGGTATCTTTACCATTGCTGATAGAAAATTTCGCTTCTAAGTTGAAGATATCCTTGCACTTTTGGATCTTGTACCAAATATGAGATTCCTTAACATTACAAGTGAAGAAAGAACAGTCCGAGTAGTATTTCGCTTTAAGGATCCTAGCCCAAAGCCCGTTGTTATTCTGGGAAATCTTCCAAATCCATTTGGTGACAAGAGCAAGATTCATTGTTCTAGAATTGGAAATCCCTAAGCCACCTTGATTCTTAGGCCGACATAGATTAGCCTATCTGATCACTGGAGGCCCAGATCCAAAACGCCGTACCCAAAACTAAATTACTGTATAGTTCAATCCGAAATTTAACTGACAACCTCGATGAGAAACAAACAATGCAGATGTTTTTGGTCTCACCCCTCACAATTTGAATTTTTGTTACATCCTTCTACATATACTATGCCTATGCAACATAGGGTGTGTTTGGTTGCCTGCATCGAGCCCAACCAGGCCCGCACAGGAAGGAAGAGGCATGTTTGGTTGCCTGGTTTCACTGTTGGGCCTGCATCGCACGCTTCTCAAAGCAGCCCAGAGCCTGACTCGTTGAAAACGCTCGGATCGGCAGTTTCTCGCGAGCCAGGCTGAGTGCAACGCGAGGTCACACGGGCGGGTGCGACGCGAGGGCGAGGGAGGATGGCGGGAGATGGGAAATCTGGCGCGTCATCCTGGCGCCAAATCTAGCCTCGCCCCCTTTCTACTCGCTCACCCATAGCCATTCCCCCCTTTCTTCCCTACTGCCTCACCACCGGCGGTAGCTGCCATTCCAGATCTGCGCTAGAGGCGGCGGCGGCGGAAGAGGCGGCGGCGTTTGTGGCGGATCTGGTGCTCCCCTTGTTGTTGGCCACCGTCTGGTCGACCTTGTCTGTGCCATGGCTCCCCCTACGCCGTCCTCGTCTCCGATGCCAGTAAGCAGCACCCCTCCCCCCTTTGTTAGGTCGGTGGTTAGGTCGTTAGGCAAGGTGTAGGATCGATTTCCCATTGAACGAACCGTCGATGTCGACTAGGTTATGGACGCACGGATGAGGCTGATAATTCAGGCAGCAGCACTGATAAGTGTGATTCAGGCATGGGTCATATTCATGCACCAGAGAGTTGTTCGTCGTGCTGGGAGACCTTTGATCCGCTATGGTCCAATGTTTATCTGGGAATAGGAGAGGATCCAAAATCTGAACTAAATCTACAACTGCAATGCCGTCGAGGCTCTGTGGATGCTTCGAATGAAAAGAACACCATTTGCCAGGCTTGTAGAGACCTTCAGGAGCAGGGGCTGCTACAAGATAACATCAACACCATTGTGAAAGAGCAAGTGGCCATGTTCCTCCATGCTGTTGGCCATAACCAGTGGTTCAGGGTCATTCACAACACGTTCAGGAGATCAATGGAGACCATCTCTAGGTACTTCAAGCAGATGCTTTTTGCTGTTGCGGAGCTTAGAGGAGAGATGATCAGGAGACCATCTGGCCAGACTCCACCCAAGATTCGCGGAATCCCAAGATGGTATCCATACTTCAAGGTGGGCATTGACAATATACACTTTTCATGGCTTGATATGCTTGTATTGTTCAAGTCGAGCACTAACACAGGCTTGTGATGCCATTTTCAGGATTGCATTGGGGCAATAGATGGTACTCATGTCACTGCCAGAGTTCCTAGGTCACAGTCTGCAGCATACAGGGGGAGGAAGTACTACACAAGTCAGAATGTGCTTGCTACTGTTGACTTTGATCTGAAGTTACATATGTGCTGGCTGGCTGGGAGGGATCAACGCATGATGCTAACATTCTTAGTGACAGCATGAGTCGACCTGATGGGATCAACATCCCCGACGGCAAGTTCTACCTTGAAGATGCTGGCTATGCATGTCGGCAGGGATTCTTCCACCCTTCAGGAAAACCAGGTACCATCTCAACGAGTTCTCTGGTAGGAACTATCCTAGGACTGCAGAGGAGCTGTTTAATCTCAGACACTCCAGCCTTAGAGTAACTGTTGAGAGGGCATTTGGAGCTCTGAAGAATAGGTTTAAGATCCTGGATCAAAAGCCATTCCACCCATACTCCACTCAGGTTAAGTTTGTTCTTGCTTGTTGCATTCCGCATAACTGGATCCTCCAGTGGGGCTTTGATAAACACATGCCTGAGGAGGAAGAGGCCGAGCCTGACGATGTTGCTAGCTTCGGCCATGGTGTGGAGGCATTTGACAATGACGCTTGGAAGAACAAAAGGTTGGAGTGGGCAGAGGCAATGTGGCTTAACAGAGGTCAGTGCATGATTTGAAGAAGAGGAAGAAGAAGAAGCAGCAGCAGAAGCAGAAGAAGAGGAAGATCTGGTAGCAGCAACATCGATGAACTATCCCCTATTTAGCCAATAGCTCTTAATAATTTGAACTGTCATTTGGTAGTAGTTAGGATGAACTGTCATTTGTTTAACTAGCTGACACTACATGTTCAGATTGTGTGTGGTAAGCTCACCACTAGTTAGAAGTGGTGACAACACCTTATGCAGGTTGCAACCAAACACCATATCATATGTGCGCCTATGCAATGCGGACAATCAAACGCCGGGTCAAAAATAGTTGTCTCATGCAACTAAGGTACATGCAGATAACCAAACTATGTGCATCTGGGGTCTTTTTGCCTGCATCCCCTCAAACCTGCTCACTAGAGCCTGGCTCGCCGGGCCAAGCTCGATTTGCAATGTAACCAAACACGCTCGTATTGTTTTTGACTTGGACGTACCGGTTGCAGCAGACACATTCTCTTGCATGTGCACCACTACCGCAATGCTCGGATCCGATACCACGATGTCGCAATATCGAACATGCGCCATCGAAGCAGATCCGTTGAAGTTTGAATACCCGGCCTGCACCACTGGCTCTGTGCAGCTCAAACCAGCTATTCCGGAGGGCCAACGTTGACCTGCCTGCGCACCTATTTCTGCTGCTAATAAACATGTGATGTGAAATACAATCATACTACTTGATACTTCTTCTCACTGCTGTTTCACGCTGTCACGCCCATTTGAAGTTTATGGGTTGCCACTCACGCCGATTTGAAGTTCACGCTGTCACGCCGATTTGATGTCTAGGATTATTGCGCATCCATTCTCTCGCACGATACCCACCGCGCTCTCATGCAGAGTTGCACACCATCTCCCGGTTACAAACTACGCTCGTATTCGGGCGCCCGATTTCAGAGGGAGGGAGCGAGGAGAGAGGATGAGGGCGGCGCATGCGCGCGCTCTCCTCGTCGTCTTGGCCACCACCTGCCTCTCCGTCTCCATCGCCACCGACACCATCGACCAGGCCGCGTCCATCACCGGCAACCAGACGCTCGTCTCGGCCGGTGGAATCTTCAGGCTCGGCTTCTACAACCCGCCCGGAAGCTCCGATGCCAGAGCCTACCTCGGCATTTGGTACGCGGGCATCCCGGTACAGACCGTCGTGTGGGTCGCCAACCGCCAGAACCCGGTCGTCAGCTCCCCAGGCGTCCTCAAGTTCTCCCCCGACGGCCGCCTCGTCATCGTCGACGGCCTGAACGCCACCGTCTGGTCCTCCGCGGCGCCCACCAGAAACATAACCACCAAGGCCGCCGCTCAGCTTCTCGACGACGGCAACTTCGTCCTGAGCTCTGACGGGAGTGGGTCGAGCCAGAGCGTGGCGTGGCAGAGCTTCGACTACCCGACGGACACGATGCTCCCCGGCATGAAGCTCGGGGTGGACCTCAGGAACGGCATCGCCAGAAACATCACGTCGTGTAGAAGCCCGACCGACCCCTCGCCGGGGGCCTACACGTTCAAGCTAGTCATGGGCGGACTGCCCGAGTTCTTCCTTTTCCGCGGCCCGGAGAGGATCTACGCGAGCGGGCCGTGGAACGGCGTGGTGCTCACCGGCGTGCAGAACCTCAACGCCGAGGGCTACACGTTCATGGTCGTGTCCAACGCCGACGAGACGTACTACGCCTACTACGTCAGCGACCCGTCGGCGCTGTCGCGGCTGATCCTGGACGGCGCGACGGGGCAGCTGCAGAGCTACGTGTGGGGCAATGGCGCGTGGAGCAGCTACTGGTACCACCCGAGCGACCCGTGCGACAGCTACTACAAGTGCGGGGCGTTCGGTTTCGGCGTGTGCGAGGTTGGCCAGCCCCCCAAGTGTAGCTGCCTGCCGGGGTTCAGGCCGCGGTCGCCGGAGCAGTGGGAGCAGAGGGGCTGGTCCGGTGGCTGCACCAGGAGCGCCAACCTGAGCTGTGGGGCTGGAGACGGCTTCTGGCCGGTGAACCGGATGAAGCTGCCGGAGGCGACGGAAGCGACGGTGCGCCCCGACATGACTCTGGCCGAGTGCAGGCAGCTGTGCCTGGGTAACTGCAGCTGCAGGGCGTACGCCGCCGCCAACATTAGCGGGGGAGTCAGCCACGGGTGCGTCATTTGGGGCGTGGACCTGCTTGACATGAGGCAGTACCCGGTGGTCGTGCAGGATGTATATATCCGGCTCGCACGTTCCGAGGTCGACGCCTTGAACGCCGAAGGTTAGGACTTTCATGATTTATTATTAAAGCTTTTCATCGGTTATTATGCAGTTCAAAACTGCTAGCAAATCGCATATTCACATTCTAAGCAGTTTTCTTTTATCTTGGTTGAATGCTCATGCTTATGTTACTCCGAAGTTCTCTTAGGCTGGTCATAGTGGGGGTAACATAAGTAGTATCATGTACTTGGGACTCGCCAACATGCTTATGTGGCAGGCAATTAAAGAAGAGAGATGGTTGTACTAACATAGACAGATACCGTAACATAAAAAATGTGGTGCTACTATGTGTCATGCATGGCAATAAATGAGACCACCTATAATACTAATATATGATACTATGCACTATAGAGGTAGTAACATAGACTAGTAACATATGCATGCTACTAGTCTAAGTTACTCCCCGGCATGATTTCTTGGATTTCATAACAAAGTGAATTGGACGCATTAGCATGTTCAACTAGAAGTCCGAACTGATGAGAACTTTTTTTTATGCGTTAACGGCGGCCTTACACCTGCTGAACCTTTATTATCAACCATCGGGGGTGTTACATACCAAAGGGGCACCAGAAATACAAGGGGTTAGAGGGAAGAGAAAGAAAGCGAAATTACATAATGCTGTAGGACAGAGGATTTTTTTTAAAGGTAGATATCTGAAAATTTATGCAATAGAGTGAACTGGTGAGACCATTGTTGATAGTTTGGAATTGCTTATCACGCTTGCCACGCGATAAACTGGTGAGAACATTGACAACACAAATGAAGACGATATAGCCATTGATTCTTCTACTGGTAGCATGTCTGTATCACATATTGACAATCTGGATAGGCACGGTGCAGTCCACAACATCAAACAAAGATCAAACGTGCAACACGAACTAGCTTCAAAGTGATAGACATTAATTATAGAAAGCATGGATATGATAGATTAAGAGCAAGCATGCTTGCACTAAAATAGTTAATAACTACTCAGTGCGAACAAGCATAATGGTGCAGTGTTAGACAGGCTTACCTCATGTTCACCGCTGTTTTATTTCAGCTAACCGTCAGCGTCCAAACAGGAGCGTGGTGATCCCTGTCGTCACAACTATTTTCGGCGTGCTTCTCGTGGTGGCGGTTGCCTGCTGCTATTTCTTGAGAACCAAGGCGGTCACAAAGCGTCAGGCTGGAATGCCACCAAGGACAAGGGGTGACGTGTTTCCCCTAGGGAGCAGGAAAAATTCAGCGCTGAGGACAAAACAGGATCGACAGATCAATGAGAGCAGGATGAGCAGTGAAAAAGATCTTGAACTTCCGTTGTTCGATCTAGAAGTGATTCTAGCTGCAACAGACAACTTCTCTGCGGATAGTAAGATAGGACAAGGCGGATTTGGTCCCGTTTATATGGTAGGATAAGAATCAATTAACAGTAGGACAAGGACATCTTATTTATTTTTACTAATGTAGATTTTAACAGAGCTGCAACCATTAAACAGGCAAAACTCGAAGATGGACAAGAAGTAGCTGTAAAAAGGTTATCCAAGAAATCAGTACAGGGGGTTGTGGAATTCAAGAACGAGGTAAAACTGATCGCAAAGCTTCAGCATAGGAACCTCGTGAGGCTGCTAGGCTGCTGCATCGACGACCAAGAGAGAATGCTAGTGTACGAGTTCATGCACAACAACAGCTTAGACACGTTCATATTTGGTCGGTTCATTTGTTTATTTTACAGAAACAACTTCTAACTACTTCTGCTGGCATTGTATTTACGATGTGTTTACCTCAGTTTAAATGTTGTGCAGATGAAGGAAAGCGCAAGTTACTAGGATGGAAGAACCGATTTGAGATCATTCTGGGGATTGCACGGGGTTTGCTATACCTCCATGAGGATTCAAGGGTCAGGATCATCCATAGGGATTTAAAGGCAAGCAATGTGTTATTAGACAAGAACATGATTCCCAAAATCTCAGACTTTGGTATTGCAAGAATGTTTGGAGGTGATCAGACAACTGCATATACCACCAAGGTCATCGGTACATAGTGAGTATTATCTCTTGATCGATATGTACATATATTAGCTATGAGTTTGCACGCTGACTATATATAGTGATATGGTGATCTTCAGCGGCTACATGTCTCCAGAATATGCAATGGATGGCGTGTTCTCTATGAAATCCGATATCTATAGCTTTGGTGTACTGGTGCTAGAGATCATCACCGGCAAGAAGAATCGAGGATTTTACGACGATGAGCATGATCTGAGCCTCCTTGGTTATGTAAGTATATATTAACATGATTGATCTTTGATTGTTTGTCACTTTATGTCACTAATATATACTTATGTTGATCATTTTTAGTCATGGAAGTTGTGGAAAGAAGGTCGGAGTGCGGATTTACTGGATGAAGCAATGGGCGGCTCCATTGACTACAATGTGGTGCTCAGATGCATACAGGTTGCTCTCCTTTGTGTTGAAGTGCATCCTAAGAACAGGCCACTGATGTCTTTAGTTGTCATGATGCTAAGCAGTGAGAATGCAACATTGCCAGAGCCAAATGAACCTGGGGTAAATATTGGGAAGAGCACGGACACGGATTATTCTCAAACCCTCACTGGAACCGGTTTTACAGGGGATGCAATGAATGATAGGTAGTTTGGAGTAGAAATTCTTATCACTTTCTTGTTTTACTGGAGTAGATTGACGAAGGCAATTTAATTTTAATGCTCGTTACGATCTCTTCTAAACTGTATTTATAACTGGCATAAAGAAAAACTTGTAAGTATTACACATCCAAAAGCTAGTACTCCCTCTGTCGTGGAATAGTCACGGCAGATGTCCTCGTGCAAGGACTTAGTCGTGGAGCCATCGCAACTAGGAAGCTTAAAGGGGTTAAACGGGACAAAGGACACGAGGATTATACTGGTTCGGCCCCTTACGGTGAAGGTAAAAGCCTACTCCAGTTGAGGTGGAATTACTTAGGGTTTCGATGACCAGGGAGCTAAACCGCTATGCCTGGCTATCTATCTGATCTTACCTGTCCTGAACCGCCGCTGGGTCGTCCCTTTACATAGAGAGGTTAACGCCCAGCGGCTCTCAGAGTCCCGGCCGGCTTATAAATAGTGTCCGGCTCGGACTCTTAACTATTCTTGCCTTACACTACAAGTCCTACCTTAACGGCGGTTTATCACTACGGGCCTTAAGCCGCCTCTAGGCCTTAGGCCCATTACTGAACCGCCATCCTCAAACTTGAGATTGGGCTTCATGTGATGATCGTCATAGCATAACCCGGCCCCTCCTGGGCGGGTGACTCCAGTAGTTATATCCCCAACATTAGGCCCCAGATTGATTTGAGCCGGTTCATGTCAATCTTCAATACCTTAATAAAAAATCTTCTGGCTTCTGTTTGCGCAAAGGCTTTAACCCGTCGTGACGTCACCTTCTGGATTCTTGGTAACCCACCGTGACGTCATCCGCCATTAATGCACGTTTTGCTCAACGTATCTCAACGGATCCTTATCTTAATAATTGTCCCGAAAATCGAGGCGTCTCTGCAGCTGGATAATCATGTCTTCAGCCTCCTCGTTTCTCGCGTCCATTCATCAGCCGTCCCTTATAAATAGGCCCGGCCCTTAGGTCTTCATCATTCTTCCCTTTCCATCGCCCCCCCCCTCTCGACACCTCAGAGCCCGAGCTCCGCCGCCGTCGCCGCGCATCCCGTCTGCACCAACCAAGGCCGCTGCATCGACCTGTCTTGACCAGAGAACCGTGGGGCACCTCCGCTGCTCATCAGCACCAGTAAGTCCTCGCCGTCCCCTATATTAGATCCGCATTAGGGTTCGCGAGTTCTTCTGTGTTCTTCGTGGTTCCTCGCGATTCCTTCGCAGTTCTTCCACAACGGACTCCTTTGATCCAGGAGCAGTGCATAACTTCGGCGGTAGTCGTTTCACACCCATTTTCAATACTAGCAGATCCCTTTTGCTTGCAAAAAGACCTCATTTAGAGCTTATGAACTTCTCTGTATCAGTTTTTAGGTCTAGAAATTTTTCTTTTCTGGACGATCGTTTGATCCAAAATAATCCCTGCAATCTGTGAAACTTGTTTGTGCAACACTTAGGCAGAAAACTGCATCTGTTAGCCATGGCGGCTCATATCACCGGCTTAAAAGAGGCCATGCTTTGTGAAATTTCTGGATCATTCATAATAGAGTTAAATAACTTAATTGCTCATCATATCCATGACGGCTTAAATAACCTGACACAATTAGCCATATATCATTAGGCCCTTTCATAAGCCGCCATCTTGAATACTGAACTGAAACTTTCCTCCGGCTTAAATTTGAACCGAAAATTTTATTTGGTCATAGGCTTCCATCTTTCACAATGCCGCCTAAGGCTCCCAAAGCACCCGTCACATGCAACTGGGTTAGATCCAACGTCACTGACATCATCTTAGCTTATTTCGTGAAAACGGGTTACCTGCCAAAGAAAGAGGTCATGTCCTATCGTGCTCCTGACCCGTCAGAAGAGAGGCCTCAACCCAAGGATGGGGAAGTTGTCATATTTACTGATCACATGAACCAGGGCTTTGCTCCTCCCGGCTCAAAATTCTTCAGAGATGTCCTGCACTTTTTTGATCTGCGACCTCAAGACATCTGACCCAATTCCGTGTCAAACATCTGCAACTTCCAAGTGTTCTGTGAGGTGTACCTCGGAGAAGAACCCAACTTGCTACTCTTTAGGGAGTTATTTTATTTGAACCGCCAGAATGAATGTGCCAACGGGCCCAGCTTGGAGCTTGGTGGAATCTCAATCCAACGACGGAGTCATTGTCTCTTCCCTTATGCAGAGCCGCCAAGCCACCCGAAAGATTGGAACCAAACATGGTTCTACTGCCAAGACACTTCTCCGACTGACGAGAACCCTCTGCCCGGCTTTCGCGCCCTGCGTCTGGAGTCAAATCACCCCTTGCCAAACAAATTATCTCAAGCTGAACGTCAACCACTTACTCCCACCATCAACAAAATCAAAGCTCTTCTGGGGAACGGCCTAAATGGCATTGATCTGGTCCGGGTCTGGATTGCCTGGCGGGTGATTCCTTTAAGCCGCCGCCCCGGCTTGATGTGTGATTACACGGGCCAGAAGGATGATCCTCTTCGGCACAGTCCAAACGACTTACCTGAGGACGTCATTGATGATACAACTAAGTCTCTTCAGAACAAGAGCCTGGTAGATTGCGGGAGAGTGGGCTTAAGCCCTTTCTGCAAGGCTAACCCGGCTGCAGCGGTAAACCATTGACCTGAATACTTCACCTTCCATTTTAACAATTTTGTCTTAAATTACTAACCTTTGTTGTATTTTACAGGCTAATGATAAATTCTGGAAGGTCAAGTATGACCACGAAGCTGCCAAGAAAGCCCGAAAAATTAAGAAAGCCGTCAGGAAAACCGCTCCCTGTAAGAAGGGGAATAAACCTAGCGCCTCGGACCTGCTTCGTCTGGAAGACACCTCCGAGTCAGAGGTAGCTCTTAACTCTTTAGGCTCCTTTTTTAACCATCTTATTGACACGGATTATCAGCAGGAGGACACCGGAACAAGTCATGAAGTGAATGAAGAGGTAACTATAATTTCCTCCGACTCCGAGCCTTTGCCGAGACAGAAAGTCCGAAGAGTAACCCGGAAAGTAAGATTTTCACATCCTTTAGCTTATCAAGATCCTCAATTTCTTTTGAAGTGACAGATTTATGAGAGCCGGAGGCAGCCCCGGACCAGCGAAGATACAGACCTCTCCTCCGGCTTACCCGACGCATCAAGGAAGCGCCGGACTGAGGTTATCTCCGACTTATATTCTTTGTATCCTTTGGCGGGCGTCCCTCGTCAACCACTCAATTCTTCTGACTCAAACTACCAGGGAACTTCGCCTTCCTCCGGCGGCTCAATGCAATCCAGCTTGCCGGCTTTCAAAACCGCTCAGGGGTAATGATGATCAGTTGATTTTGTACTTATCTTACTCATGTTTTTGCACTAACCCTTGGACTTGCAGTGTACAAGTGAAGCCCAGCAAGAGGGCGAAGAAAAATAAGCCGGCCGAAGAGCCGGTCCTGGCTGAGCCGGAACTCAGAACGGCTGCTCCTAATGCCTCTGCTGATGTGTCGCCGGCTATACCATCTCCTGATGCCACCGCTGCTCCACTGTTGAACAAGCTATGGAAGGTTCTGAGAACCCGGAGATCCCCAGCCCGGCTCATCCAGATGATCCGGACGTTGAGATCACCCGGATTGAGTTTATCGAACCGGGACGACCTACCGTGCTGGCCAAGTGCTCTGCCAAGGAAGAACTTCTTGAGCGCCGCCGGGCCAAGTTGGACATCACTGATTATGCTCATCTGAGCATTGAAGATATTGTCTCTAGCTATGTGAATCAAGTGCACAGAAGCTGGGATCTGGAGATTAACATGGTGAAACAAATACAACAAAAATCTGAGGTATAACTCTCTTTCTTACTCCATAGTTATACTTACCATGCCAGCCCCCAAGTCTATTACTTATGATAAAATATGTTGTAGACTTAATACCGGCTTAGTAAGCACTGCAAGAAAACCGGCTTACCTGGTAGCACTCAAGGTCCGGTTTAATCAACATATCTGAACCGGTCCTTACCTTGTTTTAATCAAGTAGTTGAACAACAATATGCATTAGCCCCCAAGTGCCAAGTACCTTTGCTTGCAAAGTGCTTGGGACTTATTTGCATGAACCGCCACTATAAATAGAGCTCTTCAGCATACATTAGCCCCCAAGTGCCAAGTGTCTTTGCTTGCAAAGTGCTTGGGACTTAATGTTGCATTATAATCACCCTAACTGTGACCCGGAATTTATACAGGCCGCCGTCAAGCAATTTGAATCGAAGATCTCTGATTTAAAGAACCGCCTGAAGACTCAAGAAAATGAAACCCAAAAGGCCAACTCCAAGTTTGAATTCAGTGTATCTGCTCAAGAGAAAGTGAAGAAGAAATTTGAAGCAGAGAGAAAAGCCTGGGCGGATGAAAAGACGGCTTTGCTCAGCCGGGCCGAACAAGCGGAGGCCACTCTTGCTGAAACAGCCGCCGAGCTATCCGGCTTAAAACACCATATTTCTCAGATGGTCTCCGCAATCTTTGGTAAGTTACTCTATAAGTGTTTTAGCTAGTTTACATCTTTTCCAAAGAGCATCTCAATTGTCATCAGCTTACCTGTCTTTGCAATACAGGCCCCAGGAGCTCCAATCTTAATCAAAACGTGCTGATAAAATTGAAGGCGGTTTATACCTTGGTAGAGCAACTTTACACCGGGTCACAACGTGCCTTAGCCGTTGTGGCTCTGTCAAATGAAGTTCCCACTCACCTGGCGGATGTACTCAGGCGGCTTGCCGTACTTCCTCAACGCTTCCAAGAGTTGAGACGGGCTTCTACAAGAGCCGGAGCTATAGCCGCTCTGAGCCGGGCCAAGGCGTTTCTACCGGAGCTAGACCCGGCCGACATCGCCCTTGGGTATCCCACCTTGAAGGAAGACGGCACCCCCTTTGACCAGAAGGACTTCGCCGCTTGTGTGAAGAGCGTACGCCCTGTGGCCACTTTGATTGGCAATGACACAGATCTTATCAAATATCAACCGGGCTATGACGCGGAGAATCAGAGAATCCCAACACCACGCTATGAAGCAGTCAGCCTGATTCCTCCAACTCGTAAGCATACCTTCGCCCCTGAAGTTGACCCGGCCGGGTTAATTGATGATGAGGCTCAAGTTGAAGCCTTGAGTGGCATTGACTGGAAATCATCAACCTTCCAGGTCATGGAAACAGCCGGAGGAGCGGAGAGGGATGACCCGGAAACCTCAGGCCAACAACGCCCTTGATCTCGCAGGCGGCTCATGGTTATGTTTTAAAAGATGATGCCTCACCTTTTGGACTCGGGGAGTCATGTAATAGAGTAGGACAAACACTTAATTTTGTCGTGCCATCGCGCATGTGTGTAGCGCTCAACATTGTTTAAGTTGCCCTTTTATATTCTTCCGGGTTTTGCTTGATCCTGTGTTTTCCTTATGTTTAAAGAGCTGTCTTTAATTGTCCTGCATAGAAAAACAAATCACAAGTCCCATGCGACTTACCGCATAGAAAGTCATACACTTTACATATAACCCGGAATCATAACAAATCGATCCTCCATTATATCCTTGAGACAACCATAACAGCATACCTGTGATCCTTCAAGTACACCTCCAGTTTATGTGATCCGAATAATGAGTAAAAAACCCACTATGTAACATGATGCTTATCATGTGCGATCAACTTTATTGACCAAAGTTAAGCCGGTGGAGTAGAAACCACCCTTGAACACTTTAGATATAATCAAAAGAACTTGTTTGCAATAAAGAGACTTCAAAAATTTGGAGGCTTCTGATTCGAATACGACCAGAGAACCGTCCCAAAGGGGTTAAGCTAAGATTCGAATACGATCATATAGCCCCCAGTGGCTTTGGCGTTGCCGATCAAGAGGGTATCGACAGCTATGTTCTCTTTGGTTCGAATACGGCCTATGTTTGAACAGGAAGCCCCCAAATGATCTTGAGAGTTGTTTAATGACGCTGATTCGAATACGATCCACGTCGGTTCCCAAAGGGGGTTGAGCTATGATTCAAATATGATCAAGAAACTCCCCAGTGAGCTCGGCAATATGCCAATCAAGTGGGTATCGACAGCTATGTTCTCTTTGGTTCGGATACGACCTATGTTTGAACAGGAAGCCCCCAAGTGATCATATATTTAACGGCTAGATTCGAATACGATCATAAGCCGGATCAGCCTCCAAGTGATCATGTTATATCATAATGAAAATAACAATGACACATTTACCTTTGGAGGGGAAAAAAGGACAGAGGTTTTGCTTTATTATTCATCATAATATATACATGGCTATAGAAATATGTACATTATGAGAGCCGTTGGCTCAAGTGTAATACGGCCGAAGATGAGCAATATTCCACGGCCGGCGGGTCTCCTCCTCCGACTTACGTGAATCTTTGTGCTCTCGAACATCGATGGGGTAGTATGACCCATTGTGCAAGTTCTTGCTGACCACAAAGGGCCCTTCCCAAGGTGGGGATAGCTTGTGTGCATCTGTTTGATCCTGGATGAGCCGGAGCACCAAATCACCTTCCTGAAAGGTCCTGGACTTAACCCGGCAGCTGTGATAGCGGCGCAGGTCTTGTTGGTAAATCGCCGAGCGAGCTGCTGCTACGTCACGTTGTTCGTCCAACAAGTCAAGAGCATCTTGACGCGCTTGCTCATTGCCGCCTCGACATAAGCCGCCACTCGAGGCGAGTCATGACGGATGTCGCTAGGGAGAACCGCCTCAGCTCCGTAGACCATGAAGAAAGGCGTGTAACCCGTAGACCTGTTAGGAGTAGTATTGATGCTCCATAACACAGAGGGTAACTCCTCCACCCAACAACCCGGCGTCCGTTGCAAAGGGACCAAAAGCCGGGGCTTGACGCCCTTCAAGATTTCCTGATTGGCTCTCTCAGCTTGACCATTGGATTGGGGGTGAGCTACTGATGAAACATCAAGCCGAATATGCTCTCGTTGGCAAAATTCTTCCATGGCGCCTTTAGACAGATTGGTACCATTGTCAGTTATAATGCTGTGTGGAAAACCAAAGCGAAATATCACCTTTTTCATGAACTGAACCGCCGTGGCTGCGTCACACTTACTAACTGGCTCTGCCTCAACCCACTTTGTGAACTTGTCCACCGCCACCAAGAGGTGGGTCTTCTTATCCTTGGACCTTTTGAAAGGCCCAACCATATCAAGCCCCCAGACTGCAAACGGCCAAGTGATTGGAATCATCCTCAACTCTTGAGCCGGCACGTGAGCACGTCTTGAGAACTTCTGACAACCGTCACATTAACTGACTAAATCCTCTGCGTCGGCGTGAGCCGTCGGCCAATAAAAACCATGACGAAAAGCCTTCGCCACAAGGGATTTCGAGCCGGCATGATGGCCACAATCCCCCTCGTGAACCTCTCGTAAAATTTCTTGACCCTCCTCAGGGGAAATACAACGCTGAAAAGCCCCAGTAACACTGCGATGATGCAGCTCGCCATTGATAATTATCATTGACTTAGACCACCGGGTTATCTGTCTGGCCAAAGTTTCATCCTCAGGCAAGTCTCCCCGGGTCATGTAAGCCAAGTATGGCACTGTCCAATCTGGGATAACGTGAAGAGCCGCCACCAACTGTGCTTCTGGGTCAGGAACAGCCAAGTCTTCCTCTGTAGGCAACTTGACAGATGGGTTATGCAGAATATCCAAGAAAGTATTAGGCGGCACCGGCTTACGCTGAGAGCCCAGCCGGCTTAAAGCATCAGCCGCTTCGTTCTTTCTGCGGTCAATGTGCTCCACTTGATAACCCTGAAAATGCCCGGCGATGGCATCAACTTCACGGCGATAAGCCGCCATGAGGGGGTCCTTGGAATCCCACTTGCCTGATACCTGTTGAGCCACCAAATCTGAGTCGCCAAAGAATCTCACCCGGCTTAAGCTCATCTCCTTAGCCATCCGAAGACCATGGAGCAAGGCCTCATACTCAGCTGCATTGTTAGTACAGGGAAACATCAACCGTAGCACATAACGAAATTTGTCACCTCGAGGGGAAGCTAAAACGACTCCAGCCCCCGAGCCCTCCAACTGCCTGGACCCGTCGAAGTGAATAGTCCAGTATGTGTTATCTGGCCTCTCCTCAGGCATCTGCAGTTCTGTCCAGTCGTTGATAAAGTCTACCAATGCTTGAGATTTGATAGCAGTGCGTGGCACATACTTTAAATCATGAGGCCCAAGTTCAATGGCCCACTTAGCAACTCTTCCGGTGGCTTCTCTGTTTTGGATGATATCTCCTAAAGGAGCAGAACTAACCACAATGATGGGGTGGCCCTGAAAATAATGCTTAAGCTTCCGGCTTGCCATGAACACCCCATAAACAAGCTTCGGCCAATGTGGATACCGTTGCTTGGACTCAATGAGTACTTCGCCGACGTAGTAAACCGGCCGCTGAACCGGATGTTCCTTACTCGCCTCCTTGCGCTCCACCACGACGGCCACACTGACGGCTCGTGTGTTAGCGGCTACATACAACAATAAGGGCTCCTTATCGACAGGAGCAGTAAGGATTGGCGGCTCAGCTAACTGTCTTTTCAAATCCTCAAAAGCAGCATTAGCAGCATCACTCGAGACAAAGTCATCTCTTTTCTTCATCATCTGATACAGTGGTATGGCCTTTTCGCCCAACCGGCTTATAAATCGACTCAAAGCAGCGATGCGACCCGCCAGACGCTGGACGTCATTTATGCACGCCGGCTTAGCCAGAGAGGTGATTGCCTTGATCTTCTCCGGGTTAGCTTCAATGCCTCTGTGAGAAACCAGAAAACCCAAGAGCTTGCCTGCAGGAACACCAAAAACACACTGGTCCGGGTTAAGCATCATCTTGTAGACCCGGAGATTATCAAAGGTCTCTCTCAGATCATCTATCAAGGCCTCCTTCTCTCTGGATTTGACCACAATATCATCCACATAGGCATGAACGTTGCGCCCAATCTGATTATGAAGACAATTCTGCACGCAACGCTGATAAGTCGCCTGTGCACTCGTGAGCCCAAAAGGCATAGACACATAACAGAAAGCTCCAAAGGGAGTAATGAACGCCGTCTTCTCTTGGTCCTTAACAGCCATTTTGATCTAATGGTAACCAGAGTACGCATCCAAAAAACTCAAACGCTCACAACCCTCCGTAGCATCAATAATTTGATCAATACGAGGGAGAGCAAAAGGATCAGCCGGACAAGCCTTGTTTAAATCCGTATAATCCACACACATACGCCAGGTGCCGTTCTTTTTGAGTACGAGCACCGGGTTAGCTAACCATTCTGGATGAAAGACTTCCACAATGAACCCCGCCGCCAAGAGCCGAGCTACTTCCTCACCAATGGCCTTCCGCCTCTCCTCATTAGACCGACGGAGGAATTGCCTGACTGGCTTAAATTTTGGATCAATATTAAGAGTGTGCTTAGCGAGCTCTCTCGGTACACCCGGCATGTCAGAAGGTTTCCATGCAAAGATGTCCCGGTTCTCACGGATGAACTCGATGAGCGCGCCTTCCTATTTAGGATCCAGATTGGCGCTGATGCTGAACTGCTTAGATGAGTCACCTGGAACAAAGTCAACAAGCTTAGTCTCATCGGCCGACTTAAATTTCATTACCGGCTCATGCTCCGTGGTTGGCTTTTTCAGAGACGTCATATCGGCCGGGTCAATATTATCCTTATAAAACTTCAACTCCTCTGTCGCACAAACAGATTCAGCGTAAGCAGCGCCACCTTCCTCGCACTCTAAGGCTAATTTTCGGCTGCCATGAACCGTAATGGTCCCGTTGTGACCCGGCATCTTGAGCTACAAATATACATAACACGGCCGTGCCATGAACTTGGCGTAAGCCGGCCGCCCAAATAGAGCATGGTACGGGCTTCTGATCTTGACCACCTCAAAAGTCAGTTTTTCCGCCCTGGAGTTGTACTCATCTCCAAAGGCTACTTCCAGCTCGATCTTACCAACTGGATACGCCGACTTACCAGGCACCACGCCGTGGAAAACAGTATTGGACTGGCTGAGGTTTTTATCGGTTAATTCGATACGACGGAAGGTCTCATAATAGAGGATGTTGATGCTGCTGCCCCCGTCCATGAGCACCTTAGTGAATTTATACCCACCAACCTGAGGAGCCACCACCAAAGCCAGGTGACCCGGATTATCAACCCGGGGAGGGTGATCCTCCCTACTCCATACAATAGGTTGCTCAGACCATCACAAGTATTGTGGAACCGCCGGCTCAACAGCGTTCACAGCCCTTTTGTGAAGCTTCTGGTCTCGCTTGCACAAACTGGTAGTAAACACATGATACTGTCCACTGTTGAGCTGCTTTGGATTGGTCTGATATCCCCCCTGCTGCTGCTGATTATCCTGGCCAGATTGCTGGTTGAACCCCCCTTGATTACCTTGAAAATTCTGAAAATTAGAATTTGAACCGCCGCCCGGGCCATGAAAGCCGCCGCCGCCTGAGCCGCCGCCCTGGCCATTGTTGCCATTGAAAGTGTTGGAATTTTTGAAAGCTTTCATGATTGCACAGTCTTTCCATAGATGAGTGGCTGGCTTCTCCCTAGAACCGTGCCTTGGACAGGGCTCATTCAACAATTGCTCAAGCGTCGGGCCTGATCCGGCGGATCGGGGAGGTGGTCTCCCCTTACGTCGGTGGTTGTTACCTTGCGCATTGGTGTTGGCCACAAATTCCATACTGCCATCGGCCTTACGTTTCTTACTTCCCTGGTTCGCCGGGTTATGCTGAGGGCCCTTGCCGTTGCCATTCTTCTTTCCCTTCCCTGTCTTTTCCTCATCAGACGCGGGATCCTTGGTACTATCAGAGTCGGCGTACTTGACCAGAGCAGCCATCAGCGTACCCATATCGTTGCAATCGCTCTTGAGCCGCCCAAGCTTCATCTTCAGAGGCGCAAAACGACAATTTTGCTCCAACATCAAGACCGCAGAGCCGGCATCCATCTTATCAGACGAATGTATTATCTCTTTGACCCGGCATACCCAATGGGTTGTAGACTCACCTTCTTGCTGTTTGCAGTTAGTCAAATCCACAATTGACATTGATTGCCTACATGTATCTTTGAAGTTTTGGATGAACCGGGCTTTTAACTCTGCCCATGACCCGATGGAATTGGGCGGCAGTCCCTTCAACCAAGTGCGGGCAGTCCCATCCAACATCATGGTGAAGTATTTGGCCATTGCCGCTTCGCTGACCTTCAGCAACTCCATAGCCATCTCGTAGCTCTCAACCCATGCTCCGGGCTATAAATCAGCCGTGTTATTAGGTACCTTCTTAGGTCCTTTGAAATCCTTGGGCAGACGTTCATTACGGAGAGCCGGTACCAGGCAAGGGACGCCTCCGGCTCTTGTAGCCATGCCTGCCTCAATAGAAGCCGTCGGGTAAACCGGAAAAGGCTGGTAAGCCGTCATATGAGCCGCCTGCTCAGCTTCCTGACGCGCTCTGTCTTGATCTACCGCATTAAAGGCTCCATTATGTGCCGGGCCATGCCCCCCAGGAAAGTCATGGCGCCGGACGTTGCTTGAGCCGGTCGCCGACGCCATGTGTCTGCTATAACTCGGACTCCTGTTTTGACGAATTGCCTGTCGAGGGGTCGAATGAATCCTGTCCCGGCCATATGAATATGCCTCCTGCTGCGCCAAAGCCATCTGAAGAAGTTCTCTGACCCTGCGGGTTTCGACCGCCGTTGGGGAGTCACCCTCAATCGGAAGAGCCGCCAGTCGCGCTGCTGCAGCGATCATGTTTTCTAACGGGTTAGAATAATGACCCGGTGGTGTTGGCACATATGGAGGCGGCGCAGTATTCACACGGGGAGGCCCCATCACTGGTGGCTGAACTAGCGTTCCCACCCCGGGTGCCGTGATCTGATTTATCTCTGGCGGGTTGCTAGGCCCTACGCCGGGTGTGTTGAAGAGGTTGCGAGGATCATAAACCGGAGGGAGCCGAGATTGAGCCTTCTGATACCTCCTTCTCATGACCTCATTGGATGCGTTCTGATCCATCATGAGCCGGAAAGACTGTGCCTGAATAAACTGAGTCTGGGCGTCCAGAGCCGCCCGCTCTGCAGCCATCCTAACTCCTTCCGCTGCCAGGTCTTCCTTGGCCTGCGCTATGTCCAATTTTAGTTGTGCCACTTCTGCATCATGTTGAGCTTGATCCGCCGGGACGACCGTGGCAGTTAACAGGGTCGTCATATTATCTGTGAGATCCATTAGCACCTGAGCCGGCGAGTGCACAGAGCCTCCTGCCCCAGCGGCGGGGTTTTGAACAGGTTGTGTGCCGGCCATGAAGATTCCAACCCGGCTTGGCAGCTCAAAGGGGTCTGGAATACTGTCGCCATCGGAACAACCCCTGAGCCTGCCATCTTGAAGTTGATATAACGAGTTGGTCTCATCTGTGGACGACTCGCCGTCAGAGCGGGCGGCCGTCTCATCGCCAGATCCAGATCCTTCAGAGAGTCCTCCATGGACGCATCCCACGAAAGCACGCTTCAAGGCAGGCAGAGTCCGGGCGGGTCTCGCACGCTGAGCCGTCTCAACGAGGTCGGTGCAGAGTCCAGCTCAAGGCCCGGCTCGCCAATCTTGCCAATGAAAACGTGGATTCCACCAAAGGGGACCCGGTACCCGTACTCGATTGAGTCGGCGTCGGGGCCCCAGCCTGTGTTGTCGATGTAGAGCTTGCCGCGACGACTCTTGGTCATCTGGCCCACAGCGTATCCCTTGAGCCCTTCGAAGCTGCCCTTCAAGAACTCAAATCCACCGTGCGCCAGCCTCACGGTGGGCGCCAACTGTCGTGGAATTGTCACAGCAGATGTCCTCGTGCAAGGACTTAGTCGTGGAGCCATCGCAACTAGGAAGCTTAAAGGGGTTAAACGGGACAAAGGACACGAGGATTATACTGGTTCGGCCCCTTACGGTGAAGGTAAAAGCCTACTCCAGTTGAGGTGGAATTACTTAGGGTTTCGATGACCAGGGAGCTAAACCGCTATGCCTGGCTATCGATCTGATCTTACCTGTCCTGAACCGCCGCTGGGTCGTCCCTTTATATAGAGAGGTTAACGCCCAGTGGCTCTCAGAGTCCCGGCCGGCTTATAAACAGTGTCCGGCTCGGACTCTTAACTATTCTTGCCTTACACTACAAGTCCTACCTTAACGGCGGTTTATCACTACGGGCCTTAAGCCGCCTCTAGGCCTTAGGCCCATTACTGAACCGCCATCCTCAAACTTGAGATTGGGCTTCATGTGATGATCGTCATAGCATAACCCGGCCCCTCCAGGGCGGGTGACTCCAGTAGTTATATCCCCAACACCCTCTGTCCCAAAATAAGTGTATTTGATTTAGTATATAACTTACTGTCTTTGATTTAGTACAACTTTGTACTGAATTATACTAAATGAAAGACACTTATTTTGGGATGAAGGGGGTACATTCAATATAAGAAAACTTTTGGGACGAAGGGGGTACATCAAATATAAGAAAAATGTCCGCTCTTAAGTGAAGTACTTGTTTCTGCTTGGTACACACGGAGTATGTGTTTAACATTTATCCAGTTCCTAGACATCAAACAAAAACAAAAATTTACCTGCAATCATATGACATCCTCACATCCATCTCATCACCTTCTTTATGTGAGTTAATGTCTTTAAAGTACCAAGATTGTGCTTGAGTGCAGCGAGCACCGTCCAGACACCACATTTGGCAAATGTACATGAAAGCTTTCCATCTTGAGCTTCATCATGTTTTATACAGCTTCAAGATGAACACATCTGTTCATATGAAATCATTTTAGTATTCTATAGTTCTCATATACAACATTACGCTAGGAATAATGGAACACTACAATTTTTTTAAAAGAGAGCGACCTCTCCGATTTCTATATATCAGAAACCATGGTGTCTTGATACAAGCTACTGAAAAGGAAAACAAAAAGAGAAACAATGATGCATACCCTGGAGCTAAACAAACCAGAGCCATTTCACCCAGCAACAGCTCCACACGCAGAGGCAGACATAGCCCAAACCCAAAGCTACCCTTCCAACTAAACCCAAGGTATCAAATTCCTTGCACACTTCTAATATTACATATCAGCAAACTGAAAATACCTAGGCAAAAGGCAAAAAGAGGAATAAGAGGCAATTTTTTAGGTTGAGTCATCATCAGCTACTGGTCTTCTCCTTGATACGCATACTAGGAGAGTCTTCATCCCACTGTGATCATGTGTCTGTTCCTCCATCCCAGCATAGTGTTGAAAACCTCTGCAACGCTCATCTCAACTTTTCCTACGCCCTCCCTCATTAGCTTTTGCCTTTCTGGTTTTATGTGCAAAACAACCCATTCATGCAACATTTTTATCATTAATTCACATGTACTCAAGGATCAGTCACCTTGTTGTTTTAAAAAACCACACTATTTCTAAGTTTCCAGATTGTCCAACATACGACAAAGACCCCCACAATCACCATGTTATTTTCATGTTTACTAAAGGAGGACAGCCATACATTGAACAAATCTGGTAAGTTATCAGGAATTTGAGTAAACCCAAAAGCGCACTAAATGGCACTCCACAACAATCTAGCTATTGAGCATTTCAGGAAGAGGTGATCTACACTTTCTGCCTGCATACAGAAAGGGCATTGTCTGTCACCATTCCACCCTCTCCTATGCAAATTATCCCTAGTCAAGATATTGTTCCTAAGAGCCGACCAAATAAAAACTTTCACGCGAGGTGGCATCTTAGTCTTCCACATAAAAGTGTGTGGGTATTTAAGCCCAGTTTCAATCATATGTCTATAATAGGACTTGACAGCATAAATCCCATTTTTATTTAGGGTCCACTTGATGGAGTCTCTCTGTGTTGATAACACCATCAGAGCACAACAATCTTTTATATGATTCCACGGCTCTAAAGAGTCTGCATATAGAGTTCTTCTAAATTGGACAGCCTCCAGTCCTTTCTCCAAAATTTGCTTAATGGACTTATTCTTATCAAAATAGAGATTATAAATTCTAGAGAAAATTCTTTAAGAGATTTATTCCCTAGCCATCTATCTTCCCAGAACCTAATGCTTTCCCTTTTCCAACCTCAAATTTACACAAGGAAAGAAAATTATCTTTGTGTCTAAAGAGCTCAGACCAAAACTCGAAGCCCCCTGCTTGGTCCTACATTTAGCCAATTTTTTGTTTTTGTAGTACAATTTCCACCACCATTTACAAAGTAATCCAATATTCATTACCTTTAAATTTTGAATTCCCAAGCCAATTAGCATTACGATTAGGGAAAACTACAATTAGCATTACAAAACTGAATAATAATCGATTCAAAAGCACCAATGCTTGGCCGGTATTGGGCTTTAAGCACCGTCGACGTTGCCGGCATGCCCCAGAGGGTGTAGCGTCGGTTGGCAGTACTGCCCCCTGTGCACGGCCCCAGGCACGATGTAAGTTGCGCCTCGGTGGAGCGGAACTCAACGCACGGCCCCCATGGCGCAAAGACGGGGGAGTGCGCCCAGCCATGTGGAACGACGCATGGAGTGCGGGGGCCGACCATATACGACTCCCTAGAGGTCTAGTTTCTGGCCGAAATCCCCCTGCTGGCGCAATATGGACACGGCTTGCCTACTCCAGCCTCGATGCTCCCATCCGAGCTCCCGTCCGTTGCTTTCCCATCCTAAGGCACCAGTAAATTCTCTCCTCTCGTTGCCAAAACAAATCGCATACAACTCTGTATTGCTTCTGTTCACCATACCCGCATATGTATCTCATCAGGCTCAGTCCTTCCTAGCATCGTTCATGCCGCTGTGTCCGGCCCGTGTTGCATTGCATTGCAGCTGATGTTCTCCGACGTAGCAGCAGAACGGGGAGCGAGTGCGCCGGTCGTGGTCACTGAGTCGGAGGAAGAGCAGCATCTCTGGCAGTGTTTGACAGAGGCCGCGCGTACTCAAGCAGGCGGTTGATGGAGGGGACTGTGTCATGGCGTATGCCGTCTTTTTCCTGCGAGTAAAATGCATAGAACCACCACATTAGTGTCATAACTCTTAGAAAATCACCACTTTACAAAACATGACAGTTTGCACCGCAGCGAAGAATTGACAGTGACAAAAACACTGATTCATTTTCTAAGAGCGTTTTGACATGGCAGATCACGTTCGGGCCGACAGTGGTGACGGCGCGCCGCTAACGGCCGTCAACGGCCGTGTCCACAGCGATTGGGTTGACCCTCACTCCCATCCCTAGTCGAGTATCTCTCTCCTCTCTCTCGCGGGCAGGGCAGCGGTGGCGGCGGCTCCGGATCAATCGGCGAGGAAGTGGTGTGGAGCAAGGTGTGGTGAACATATCCAGTCACCTTGGTTGGCCGGCGTGGTAGGGGGCAACCGCGTCGAGGAGGAAGATTCGTTGATCTACTGTCAAATCCGTTGATCTACATATGTTCAATTATTCTTGCAGGCATATTCGTTGATCTACTATCAAATGATGCTGGTCCAGCCCTCGGTGAGCTGCCTCCCTCTCTCAAGTAGCAATTTTTGTTTGTCGAATTCTAGGGTTCCAGATCTGGAAATAACTGTTTGCTCTAATTCTAGCAAATTTTGTTGTTCACTAAATCTTGTTGTGAAGTTATGCAGTTAACTGAGTATTGTTGTTTGTGCCTGCACAAGCTTAACTGAATCTACCAGTCTCTCACTTAACCTAGGTGTAAATTGAAAGTAGTTAACTGAATCTTTCTGACTATGACTAAAGCTAGGTTAATTCAAACACCAAGATTCACTTAATTGAGTTTAATGTAGTTAACTGAATCAAATCAAAGCAAGATTTAGTTAACTGAAACTTGATCAATATGACTGAAGCAAGGTTAATTCAAAATACAAGATTCTGTTCACTGAATCAAATCACAGCAAGATTCACCTAGCTGAAGCTTGATCACTATGACTGAAGCTAGGTTACTCCAAACTAAAAGATTCAGTTCACTGAATCAAACCACAGCAAGATTCACCTAACTGAAGCTTGATCACGGTGACTGAAGCTAGGTTAACTCAAACTAAAAGATTCAGTTCACTATATCAAAACACAACAATGTTTAGTTAATTTTAGGGTTTGCAAATGGTTAATTATTGTAGGGTTAGTTATCTCACAGATTGATAAATGTAGTTGAAGTATTCTTGTGGACTGAATGAAACTAACACTAAATGTCACTACTTAATTTTGCAGGGTATTGTGCAGTGTGCATGAGTTAATTTTGGGTTGAGTGATGCAGTGGACAAGTTGACCACAGAAGTAGTGAGTTAGTGCAACAGGGTTTAAGCGATTTGACTGATGTGAAGTGTCAGTAGGTGTGCTCAATTTAATGTTCAAACTATCCCTAGCTAGGAGAGAACTTGCAGTATTCAGACTTGAAATGTTCAGACTTTATTTCAATTAAACTATACTGGTAGGAAAGAAATACAATAAGGTAACTAAAAATGTTAGTTAATTTTGGTTTCGTGACATTTTATCTTTGCACTGGAACTTACAACACAACTATATCTTTGCATTAACACCTACAACATCATAGTGATCACAAAGATTCAGCTACTATGAGAAAAAAACATCCAGAAACCATGGCCACAAACATTCAGATAGATAGAGATCATAGATAGATGAGTACTCTAGATAGATAGATATCATACATATATAAGTTCAGAAACCACACATAGTGACCTGTTGCTGCATAAATAAGTTCAGAAACTAAGTATGTCGGGGGGATGAACCCCAGGTAGGGAACGGAACCCGGATCCTTTTCAAAAACAACGGGGCCAGCATCGCCCCTCAATCTGGCTCGCACTTGGTCGGGTCGCTCAACCCAGCCAGGCCCTGCGACCCGGCCAGGCTCTGCAACCCGGCCAGACTCCTCGACTCGGCCCCAACAACCAAGCTCAAGACTTCCCCAATAGGCCAGCACTGCCCTTGGCGTGTTCTCCAAACCCGGCCAAGGGTCAGCGGCCGTCCCATCCCAGCCGTACGATAGGACGAGACTCCACCAACTGATGACCAAAGCCACAGTGCCCCGTCCATGCCTCTAGTCAGCCGGACGAGGCAACAGTGCCCCCCCACCTACCCGCTGACCAGCGCTGGCGTGGCAACAGTGCACCCGACGTCACCCATGACGCCGGCAAGCGGCGACCTGACGGAGTGCCACTGTAGCCGACTTGACTCGGCCACGCCCTGACGACCGACAAGACGGCACACAGTGCCCCATAGGCACATGGGGCCCGCGCCCGACGAACCCGGCGAGCCCTGGTACCCGGCGGTTCCCAGCACCGGGTTTCCTAGACACTGACAACCCGGCTCTACGGCCTTGTAACAATACCCTTGTTCCCCTGGGGGGTTGACGTATAAACCCCCCAGGAGCCCTCATGCATACGGGCAATCGACTCACACACGCATCCACCCACTCACACGTCTAGCAAGCAACACCCGAGGAGAGGGAGCAGCCTAAGCCTTGGCCTGACCTCCTTCTTCCTCCATACAGCTCTAGGAGCAACTCTGTACTCTTACATATAAACCACACTCGGCAGGACTAGGGGTGTTATCTCTCCGGAGAGCCCCGAACCTGGGTATGTCTTGCATCCCGCGCTCGCTCATGCCGACCTCGTCTCTGGAGCCCACCAGGGCCCTCGAGCCTCCTCCTATCTTTAGCCGTCCCTCGGCATCTGCCGTGCGCCCACCACGATAGTTGGCGCCCACCGTGGGGCAGCTCGAGGTCCTGGCCGGGAGCATGCTTCAGACGGGGAACTTCTACGACTCCGACGTGCCCGTCACGCTGTTGACGACGTCATCGACGCGCTCGCTGCCTCCTTCGCCACGCTGCGCATCTTCGACGCGCCTACGGACGACGAGTACCCCCGCGAGGTACTTAGCTTTTCTGACTCCCCGCTCTCCATCAACGACGGCGCTCCCGCTGGAGCGATAAACCTCTACGTGGAGGTTTTCGTCACCGACATCGACGCCTCCTCCTCGTCGAGCGCGGCAAGGAAGGCCGCCGAAGCTAAGGCCGCGACGGATAGGGCCGACTCGCCCAACCCGCTGCGCTCCATGATGCAGAGCCTCCATGTTCCCATCGGCACCGACGTCGACGCCTCCAACATCGCCGAGGCCCGGACTCGCCTCAACGAGGATCGCCCGCGCCCGCTGGACCTGACCGAGACACTCACCGCCATGCAGCGTCGCCTCGACTCCGCCCATCTGGAGCGCGACGCCGCCTATGGCTTCACGCCTACCGCCCTCGAGCCAAGCCGGGTCGCCGATGTGCGAGCTCGGGGTGGCGCGACCAGTCGCGCCTTTGGCGCCCTCCCTTCCGTCTACGAGATTCCCGTGAAGAACATGCGTGCTGCCCAGGCGGCCGCGGTCGGCCTGGATCAGCTCGCGGGCGAGGAGCTGCAGGATCGCCTCAAGAGGGTGAACGACCTCCTCGTCGCGGCCAACGCGTAGCAGGACCGCCTCAACCAGCTCGCCAGGCCGGCCGGATCCGGCTCCCTCCGAGTCGCCGGACCCGGCGACAACCAGCACACGGCGTCTTCTCCACCCGGCGAGGCGCACTCCGGCCGCACCCAGACCCGGCGCAACCCCGCCCCGACGGACGCTGGCGGCTTGGCGGACGAGCCGGCCTCGGAGGCCCGACGCCGCCTCGATCCCCTGCTCCAACCCGGCTGACGTCCGGCTGCAGGCGACCCGCCCCCCTGTGGCGCGGTCACCGACCGGCTGGGCCCGCGCGCCATCGATGACACCGACGCTCGTCACCGCCTCAACCGACTCGCCCTCTCCCAGGAGCTGGAAGAGACCGGCCCCGTCGGACCGGCTTGCTTCGGGCCACGCATCCGGGGCGAGCCCTTCACCAAAGGGTTCACGCCCCCCCGCGACACCCCCAAGTACAACGGCACCATGAAGCCAGAGGACTGGCTCACCGACTACACCACCGCCATGGGCATTGCCGGCGGCAACCACCACCTTGCCGTGCGCTACGCGCCTCTCATGCTCCAGGGATCGGCCCGCACCTGGTTGAACAATCTGCCGGCTGGCAGCATCAACACGTGGGTCGACTTCGAGCAAGCCTTCATGCGCAACTTCATCGGCACCTACAAGCGACATGACCGTCCCAGTCAGCTCGCCATGTGCGTGCAGGGGCCGGCGGAAACCGGCCGCGAGTACCTCGCACACTGGACCGAGCTCCGGAACAGCTACGAGGGCGTCCACGAGGTTCAAGCGATCAAGTACTTCGTCAACGGATTCCGAGACGGCACCCTCCTCAAGCACAAGCTCTTGCGCTCCGAGCCGGCCACCATGGCCGCGCTCATGGTGACGGCGGACAAGTAAGCCAATGCCGACTCCGCCATGAATATCCAGGTGGCACTGGATGAAGCCGGCAAGGCCAAGCTGGTGCCGCCTCCGAAGCCGGCCGGCGAGGGAAGCCGGCAGCAGCACAACCAGTAGAACAACAAGCGCAAAGCTGATCAACCGGCTCAGCGCTACGACAACCGGCTCGTCGCGGCCGCCAAGCAGGCGCCCGCGGCCGACCTGGCCGGCAAGCGCCTGAACACCGGCAAAACAACATGGCAGCCCTCCATGAGCTTCGAGGAGATGCTCGACGCTCCCAGCAAGCACCACAGCGGCGCGAGGCCGTCCACGCACACGCTCCGACAGTGCGCCATCACCAAGCGCATCGCCAGGGGCGACAACCCACCGCCTCCGGCTCCGGCTCCGGGAGCGAGGCAGCCGCCTCCGCCTCCACCGCCGCCTCCAGTGGGCCGCGCGATGCGCGACGACCCCTATCGGGCCTAGAACGCGACCTACGTTGTCTTCACCAGCCTCGGCGACGACAAGCACGGTGAGCGCCTCCTTCGGCAGGAGGTGAACACCGTCATCCCGGCCAAGACGGAGTACATGCATTGGTCGGAGCGCCCGGTCACCTGGACCCGGGAGGACCACCCGGCCGTCATGCCAAACTCGGGTGGTTACGCCCTCGTCCTCGACCCCACTATCGTCGCGCCCTGGCGCACGTGCAAATTCTCCCGTGTTCTCATCGACGGCGGCAGCAGCATCAACATCCTCTACCGCGACACCATGACCAAACTCGGCCTCGAGGCCAAGGACCTGGAGCCGACCTGGACGATCTTCCACGGCATCGTACCCGGCCTCTCCTGCTCCCTGATCGGCCGGATCCGGCTCGACGTCCTATTCGGCGACAGCAGCCACTTCCGACGTGAGCCGATCTGGTTCGAGGTGGTGGACCTGTCCAGCGCGTACCACGCGGGCCAAGTTCGTGGCGGTCGCCCACTACGCCTACGTGAAGATGAAGCTGCCAGGTCCAAAGGGCCTCATCACCGTCACCGGCGACTACCGCAAGTCCCTGGACTGCGCCCGAGACGACCCAAGCTAGCCGAGTCGCTGGTCGTAGCCGAGGAGCGGCGCCAACTCGACCGGATCGTCGCCCTGGCCCAAGAACCGTCGGCCGAGTAGATCCCGACCGAGGAGCCGGCCGATGAGGCCGCGTTCAAGCCCTCCAAGGAGACCAAGAAGGTGAAGCTGAACCCGGAAGACCCTAGCTGCAGCAAGTACGTTGTCGTGGGCACCCGCCTCGACAGCAAATAGGAAGGCGAGCTCGTCGACTTCCTCCGTGAGAATCGGGATATTTTTGCATGGACCCCCAAGGACATGCCGGGTATCCCGAGGAAGTACTCTGAGCACAAACTCCACGTCCGCGAGGACGCCAAGCCTGTCCGTCAACCCCTATGACGTTTTTCGGAAGAGAAGAGAAGGACCATCGGTGAAGAAGTCGCCAAGCTCTTGGCGGTCTACTTCATCATGGAAGTGTTTCACCCCGAGTGGATGGCCAACCCAGTCCTCGTCCTAAAGAAGAACAAGACCTGGCGCATGTGTATCGACTACACCAGCCTGAACAAGGCCTGCCCCAAAGACTCGTTCGCCCTCCCGTGGATCGACCAAGTCATCGACTGCACTGCCGGGTGTGAGCTCCTGTCCTTCCTGGATGCTTACTCCGGCTATCATCAGATCAAGCTGGACCGGCCGACGCCCTGAAGACGTCCTTCAACACGCCATTCGGGGCATATTGCGATCAACCTAGACCCGGCTGACGCCCTGAAGACGTCCTTCATCACGCCATTCGGGGCGTATTGCTACATCACCATGTCGTTCGGCTTGAAGGGCGCCGGCGCCACTTTCCAGCGCTGCATGCAGAAATGCTTGCTGCCGCAGCTCGGCCGCAACATCCATGTCTACGTGGACGACATCGTGGGGAAGACCAAGCAGCACCTCACGCTCCTCGACGATTTGAAGGAAACCTTCGCCAACCTGCGCGAGTACAAGCACTACAAAAAAATACACTTCCGTGATGATACGTCTTTGTCACAGTAGGTCACGTGTTTTGTCATGCATGTACATCCATGACAAATTTATGACAGAATCAAGATAGTCATACCTGTGCTGTCGTATAAGTGTTCCATGACATTACCAAAATTATCATCACGGAATTGTCCACTTCCATGACGATAAATCGCGCGTCACAAAAGTGTTTTCGTCAAGGGTGACCGACACGTGGCATCCACCGTAACGGAACGCCGTTAAGCTATCGGGTCCGGTTTTGGATCCGATAACCCGTTAACAGCCCCGACCAATGGGGATTTTCCACGTGTAAAATCATCATTGGCTGGAGGAAACACGTGCCGGCTCATCGTTGGGACAGATGTCATCCACTCATTGGACCCAAAACGCCTATGATACGTCGACACGTGGCATGGCCCAACAGAGGCCCATTCCTGTGAAAAGGCCGGCCCGTTTGACTTGGTCAAAAGGTGGCGGGCCGGCCCACGGCAAGCCTGTTAACGACCTGTTCGCATATAGCCCATTTACAGCCAGCTAACCCAGGGCCCGTTTACGACCTATCCGAATTAGGCCCAGTAGCGTCATCTGGGCCGTCCAATATAATTCCAGCCCATTTTAACTTCCGGCCCATGTATGGCCCATGACGTCTTTCGGCCCATATGAGGCCCTTATTACTCTCGGCCCATTAACGGCCCGTGGTAAAACTGGCCCGTAATGAACAGTGTATCACTTTATACCCATTAACGGCACGTGGTGAAAGTGGCCCATAATGAACAGTGTATCACTTTATACCCATTAATGGCCCATTATTCCGTTGGGCCGTTTCCAGCCCATGTTATCTTTCGGCCTCCTCGGGGCCCATTTATTCTTGGGCTCATTTCCACATTCGTTTACTTACGGCCCGTTATTGTGATTTTCTGCTTGTGGGCCAAATTCAGCCCGTGGTTACAGTCGGCCCATTTGTGGCCCATTAATACATTGGGCCGTTTTCATAGCGTCATCAAAATACGGCCGATTAACGACGGCCCGTTATGGTCGGCCCATTAACGGATGATGTCAACTCTAGCCCATTTACGGCCATAATGTGGTCTGCTATTAGCCCATGTTAGGCCAACCGATCATAAGCCCGTAGAAGGCCCATTGATGATATGACCCATAGAAGGCCCATTGTGTCTACGACCCGTATAAGGCCCATTGTTTCTATGCCACGTAGAAGGCCCATTGTTTCTACGGCCATTAGAAGGCCCATTGTTTTTACGTCCCGTAGGAGGCCCATGTTAACTACAGCCGGTGGGCATCAAAGTTCGCCACCAGTGCAAATATAGGGAACACCCTACACTATACAAAAATGGCTTGCTGTTTTCTTCAGCTGGTGGCTGCAAGTTAAGAACAAATTTTGTATCACACCAAAACAAATTACAACTATAAAACAAAAGGAAGGTTGGCATAAAAGTTAACAGTCTAGAAAATAAATGCGCCACCAGAAGTTCAGAAGCTCAGTTCATTTGACCTGACTGTTATGTTTGCATGCTGTATTGTCCAATGGAGCACCATAACCTTCGCCTTCAGTTCTCCTAGGCTCCTGAACAACATAGCAAATGTCTGATAGTCTGGTTTCAAAACCATGCATATCTTGACAACATCGAACAATGTCTCTCCTTGTTTCACAAAGGGTCTCTGTTAGGGAATGGACTTGTGTCTGGAGCGCAGATACAACATTGTTTTGAGCTTGCATATCTTGATCATGAGGCAGTGTGGACGAGATTGCCTTAACAACCAAGCCAGTATTACGCAGGAACGTGCTTTTGGCACTGTTAGTGGACAGGTACTGACCCACTGCAGCAAGAGCTGACATTGCGGTTATAGTTGCCTCGCCACCTTCAGAAGGTGGCGGTTCCACCATTTTTCCATAGCTCGCTGAAAAGTTGTGGTTTTACATTAGTAGTAGAACAGAAGATATTAAGGAGGCAGCAAAACCAAACAAAATAGCTTTGGTCTATATACAGAACTTATTCTACTGAACCCATGTAAAATAATAGTTGTATTTTATTGCAAAGTACATAATAAAACCAGGTTCCAAACATATAACCATGTACCATCGCTAATGTATTCTCTATTTCTTCACATTGTATTGAGGGCTAAGGATAAAGAGACGAAGTTTATAATACGCTAAGCATAGTATGACATCATTCATATCACAAAACAACTAAGAACAGACAAACAAGCAATTCTAACGTTGTGTGGGCAAGTCCAGCACGGAACTAGATTACAGGTCAAGATCAAAGGAACATCACTCTCCTCTTTTAAACCTTGTAAGGTGCAATGATACGCTAAGACAATTGTGTATAAAATTGAAAAGAGTAATAGACATTGGCTGCAAATCATGCAGTTCAAGGCACAAGTCAGAGTAAGTAGTAGTTAAAAGGCATGAGGATTAAGGACTTACAACAGCGGCTTTGACTGGTGTAGTCATGCCCTTCTTCTTGCTGGTGTGACAGTCCTTGAAGATTTCCACAACATTTGGTTCAGGTACTTTTTGGTCATTGCGGGCTTTCTCTGCATTTGGAACAAGTCAATACAGATATGATAATATGGTACAGCGAAAAGAGTGAAACATCAGCTAATTACAAGAGCCTCGCAGTGTGCACACTACTAAAAAAGGCCTGTTAGTGGCGCACCTATTTTTGCCATTAATGGCGCACTATAGGTGCGCCACTATTACCACGCCACTAGTAACATGCCTAGAAGTGCGCCATTACTATCTGACTTAGTAATAAAGTACAACTATTATTTTACATGGGTTCACCAGAATAAGTTCTGTATATAGACCAAAGCCATTTTGTTTGGTTTTGCTGCCTCCTTAATATCTTCTGTTCTACTACTAATGTAAAACCACAACTTTTCAGCGAGCTATGGAAAAAAATGGTGGAACCGCCACCTTCTGATGGTGGCGAGGCAACTATAACCGCAATGTCAGCTCTTGCTGCAGTGGGTCAGTACCTGTCCACTAACAGTGCCAAAAGCACGTTCCTGCGTAATACTGGCTTGGTTGTTAAGGCAATCTCGTCCACACTGCATCATGATCAAGATATGCAAGCTCAAAACAATGTTGTATCTGCGCTCCAGACACAAGTCCATTCCCTAACAGAGACCCTTTGTGAAACAAGGAGAGACATTGTTCGATGTTGTCAAGATATGCATGGTTTTGAAACCAGACTATCAGACATTTGCTATGTTGTTCAGGAGCCTAGGAGAACTGAAGGCGAAGGTTAGTGTGGACTAAGGATAAAGAGACGAAGTTTATAATACGGTAAGCATAGTATGACACCATTCATATCACAAAACAACTGAGAACAGACAAACAAGCAATTCTAACGTTGTGTGGGCAAGTCCAGCACGGAACTAGATTACAGGTCAAGATCAAAGGAACATCACTCCTCTCTTTTAAACCTTGTAAGGTGCAATGATAAGCTAAGACAATTGTGTATAAAATTGAAAAGAGTAATAGACATTGGCTACAAACCATGCAGTTCAAGGCACAAGTCAGAGTAAGTAGTAGTTAAAAGGCATGAGGATTAAGGACTTACAACAGCGGCTTTGACTGGTGTAGTCATGCCCTTCTTCTTGCTGGTATGACAGTCCTTGAAGATTTCCACAACATTTGGTTCAGGTACTTTTTGGTCATTGCGGGCTTTCCTCTGCATTTGGAACAAGTCAATACAGATATGATAATATGGTACAGCGAAAAAAGTGAAACATCAGCTAATTACAAGAGCCTCGCAGTGTGCACACTACTAGAAAAAGGCCTGTTAGTGGCGCACCTATTTTTGCCATTAATGGCGCACTATAGGTGCGCCACTATTACCACGCCACTAGTAACATGCCTAGAAGTGCGCCATTACTATCTGACTTAGTAGCTAATTACAAGAGCCTCGCAGTGTGCACACTAGTAGAAAAAGGCCTGTTAGTGGCGCACCTATTTTTGCCATTAATGGCGCACTATAGGTGCCCCACTATTACCACGCCACTAGTAACATGCCTAGAAGTGCGCCATTACTATCTGACTTAGTAATGGCGCACCACATAGAAGTGCGCAATTACTAACAAATTTCTTTCAAAAAAAAAATTCAATTTTTTTTTCATTTTTTTTGTTTTTTCTTAATTTCAGGTCACTTTGGCTTAATCTCGGGTCAATATGTTTAATCTCAAGTCAAATCACACTCCATGGTCAAACTTCCCGGAAGGTCACCCATCCTCACACTACTCCACCCCGAGCACGCTTAACTTTGTAGTTCTATCCAACCCGAGCACCAGCTCACTTAACAGGCAATTGTTGATATATCTATCATATCAATCCTATTAAACCTTGTTGATGTCTATGACTTTGTTCATGTTCATGAGTGTGATGAAATTTTGAAAAAATATTTCAAACTTCCCGGTCATATTACGTATCATATTTTGAACATTTTTTCCAAAAAAAATTCGAAACCAATTTTTTTCCTGTTACTAGTGGCGCACCTAGCAAATGGTGCGCCATTAGTAAGTTTGAATTTTTTTTCCATTTCCCCCTCTAGATCTTAAAAACCCCGTATCTTTTATTCTGTTAGGTTTTTGGGGATTCTGAAAATCTTCAACGGGGTTCCCCCGGTTGAATTCAGATGTAACTTTTCGAGTAGATGATTTTTCATATAAAAAACTTTTAATCCGAGTTCATATGCAAAAGTTATGCCCATTTTACTAAATTCCAGAGAGATTTTGCAAATAAAGTCGAAATTCATATTTGTAAATTTTCCCAACAACTAGACCACATATCACGTGGGAAAATTATTTTCTTTTATTTTTTGACATTTCCATCATTTTCTTTTATTTTATTTTTAAAACTGAAAAGGCGGTCCCAGGGGGGTGCATTTGGTTATGAGTTGTTAGCAGTGGCGCACCGGGGGATAGTGCACCATTACTAGTTGACATAGTAATGGCGCACCTGTACAAAGTGCGCCATTACTATGTGTATGACTGGGTCAAACCTTGGTCAAACTTAGTAATAGCGCACTTTGTGTAGGTGCGCCATCACTAAGTTTGACATAGTAATGGCGCACCTATGCAAAGTGCGTCATTACTAAGTTTGACCAAGGTTTGACCCAGTCATACACATAGTAATGGCGCACTTTGTACGGGTGCGCCATTACTATGTCAACTAGTAATGGCGCACTATCCCCTGGTGCGCCACTGCTAACAATTTTTTTAATTTTTTTTAAAACTAGTAATGGCGCACCACACACCAGGTGCACCATTAGTAATATGTCAATAATGGCGTACCTATATCTGGTGCGCCACTGCTATATAGCAGTGGCGCACCACATACATGGTGCGCCATTAATGTCCATATTAGCTATAGCCCTTTTCCTAGTAGTGGCAATATAGCTACGAGATCCTGTCGTCTGTTGGAATTTCACTTTCGTACGGTTGGCCTTGTTCTTTGAACAGTTCACCTACAAGAAGATAGATTTGTGTGGCACATGCGTAAATAGGACTTCAACATGTAATCTGATGACATATATATAATGTACCTGATACTTCGGATCGGACCAGTGTTTAACGAGGCCTCTCCAGTCTTCATCAGATATATTTTCCACTGGAGATGTTTGGGCAAGTTCACTGTTAGCCTTGCCTTCAAAGTGAGTTTTCCTCAAGTTATACCGATACTGTCGCAGAGCAGACTTGAAAACATGGGTGCAAGCTTGTCTGGTTGCATCATCTTGGCTATCCAACTTGAACCTCATCTGTTGAAAATTATGGGAGTCTCGTTATCAGCAACCTAGAAAGTATTGGACAGAGCAAGACGATATTACTAATTTCCATACATAACCATACTTACAGATAAATGGTCGAGGAAGGTGTTGAACTGGGTTTCGTCTTTGTCATTCCTGTACTGAATCCATGTTGGGAGGATACGTACATGACACCTAACAGCAACCGCTGCCTCTGATACTAACTTGGCTGACTCTGTAGCATCACGTGGCCTTTTTAAACCTGCCTCAAAACGGATCCCATTCTTCCTCCTCTAGATTTAGTTAACCTATCGAGCATTATCCCTGATGTTTGTTTCCCCTTGCGCCTAGGTGCTAGTCCAAGAACAAACATAGGAAGTGTTAGTGTACATCAAACTATGAGACTACATATAAAGAAGCATGCAACTGTAACTTGACTCCAACAACTACCTTCTTCCTGTTGAAGCTCACAAAGTTCATCTGATCTTGCCAACTCATCTTGTGTCAAGAGTGCTTCGGAAGTATTGTCAGGTGGCAAGGGAGCTTGGGAACATGCTGCTAGCTGAGTTGACGAACGAGTAAATCGTGCAGCTGGTGGTACTGTGGAAGGTGTTGCAACAACTAGGGTTGTCTCTGCTTGTTTGGTGGCAGCTATTTGTTTCTGTTTGGCTTGTTCTGCAGCTCGTATAGCATGGGATACCCTGTCGGTACAATTTTCCGCTGGACTTTGACCTTCTATTGCACCATCAGTACCAGCAGAATCTGCAGGATTGTTCCGCTTCCCTTTCCCTGTCGTTCTGTCTTGCTTCCTCTTTCTCTGTGCCATGTTAAGTCAAGCCGACAAGAAAAACGAATAACAATTTAGTTCTTCAAAACAAATGTACTTTGATGTAAGAACATGGTGTGATAGACCGATATTGTATGTTCTAGAAAAAGGAACACGTGTCTTAGTCACAAGTATAATGTGTAAAGTAAGCATATGAAATTCAACAAACTTAGAAGCAATACAAGCTAGACATCATACATAACATGCAACCACATATAACAGTGCCAACTTAGAGGGAGCACCTGTGATTGTGCACTAGGGGAAACGTGCTCATCACTAACACAGCTACGTTGAGTGTCTATGCATGTGTTGTCTTGGAAATCATCTTGGTGGTGGAGGAGTAGAATCTGTAGAGGCCCTCCATTTGGAAGGAGCACCTTCATCCGCTGCCTTGCTAACTTCCTTCCGCTTTATTGATTTTGAATTGTCAAGTAAAACTGACAAGAAAAAGCAATAAAATTCACTCTTCATAACTCATTTGTGCATGATACTGACAATCACTACTTTGATGTAAGGCAAACACATGATTACAGGATGGAATAATACGAAAAACAGGACGGCATGGCATATTCACAACTGGTTTTGTAAACTAAGCAGAGACCGTTTCACCAAATAAGAAGCAATGCAAGCTAGACACCACGTGAAAGATGCAACCAATATGACTCTGCCAAGTTAAAAGTCTCCCATCATAAATGGCATTTCAACAAATTAGAAGCAGCGCGTGCTATAAATCATATCAAAGATGCAACTAATATCACACTGCATATACCGAAGGTGTCTCGTCATATTGATTTATGCAGGATAAAAAAAATAGTTTTATGTGAGGACATGCTTAATAGACAGATGTACTATGTACTAAATATAGGAAGGCATGTCACATTAACAGGTATAGTGTATAAGCTAAGCAGGATAGCACATGCAGTTTAACCAGATTGGAAGAATTACAATCTAGACACCATATGCAACATGCAACCACATATCACGCTGCCAAGTTAGAGCAAGCACCTGCGATGCTAGTGTAGGGGAAATGTGGTAATCAACTACAGAGCTACGTTCACTATCTTCATCTAGCCTTGCTGTTTCTTGAGAATCATGTTGGGAGGCTCATGCTGCATTCTTTAAATGAGGAGTAATCCACTTGCCTGACTGCCTCATCGTAAGTGATTATGAGGGATACACAAGAACATTAGTTTGATGTAAGAACATGGTTAATACACAGATGTACTAGTATGTACCAAAAACATAAAGGCATGTCATATTCAAAGGTATAATGTGTAAGCTAAGAAGATGCAATTTAACCAAATTGGAAGCAATACAAGCTAGACATCCGGCTGGAGTCGTGAGCATGATCATCTAGGACCTGAGAGCCTGGTGGGAGGCGGGCTGCTTCGCCACCATCACGGATTTTTAGTTGGCTTCCAGGTGATGCCTCTCTTTGCTGGGCTTGTCACTGGCTCGGCCAGTGCCCTGAAAAGCTATTTGTCTTCTGGTGCTCACGGGATGGTGGTTCATGTAAAAAATATATTTCCTTATCTTAATAAAGACCGACTTCGGCCTTTCGAATACAAGCTAGACACCATATGGAACATGCAATCACATATGACACCGCGAAGTTAAAGCAAGCACCTGGGATGGTGGTTCATTGCGAGCGAGGTCATCAACTCCAGAGCTACGTTTACCGTCTCCATCTGCTGACACTGCACCCTTTATAGTGTTGTATCGTGCCGTGCTTACCCGTGTAGAAAGCTGGAGCAACTTCTCTCTTTTCTTTTCTGCTTCTCTCGAGGCACACTCTCAAATACCCTTGCATAAAAACACAATAGTGAGAGTATGGGTGAAGTGTGTGCAGAACTAGTGCACTGTAAAAGTAGCAGATACCAGGTGGCTGAAAAATAAATGACAGGAGACATATGATAGCTCTACAACATTGCATGGCAAATAAAATTAGATTCTACTCCATATGATTTTGTAATATACGAGCACAGGAAATGCAGGTACTCCTCCAGCACAGCACCACATGTGGTCATATCAAGATAACAGTCGACTAAAAATAAATAGGTGTTAATGAACCGTTCGATCTATAAGGAATGGGCAGATGGCCTTCGTCTACCTCCCGCCAGTCACTGTTGACGATCTTTCTCGAACCGCCAGCGACCATCGGCCCAGACCCTTGCCTCCGCCGCCCCGCCCTCCCCTCGACCTCACACCACCGCCGTGCTTGGCAGCGCCCCCAGGCCATCCCTTTAATCCCGGCCGACCTGCAGATCGGGCGCTAGTAGCTCTAGGCCCCACATGCGCCTAAGATAAACACCAAGGCGTTGCTTCCCCGACGTAATAGGTGGACTAGCGCCTGTTACACTGGGGAATGCTTCCGTTAATTGGGAATCAACTGACCAGGAATTGAAATTCAGGGGGGCGACGGACCTCTAGCTAAGGTGAAATAGTATATGAGGAGAAACCTTGTGCATCGCGAGTTACTAGGAACATCTAGTATCCAGAAGAAGCGGTCAACTAGTGTGTTCTGTGGATGAATACCGTGCAAGCAGACACGTAAGAATTGCATGAATAAGGGAAGAGGAGTACCATTTTCGGTTGCCGGTGTGGTCGCCTCCACATGTCGCGCCGATCTTCTTCTTTTTGCCGGGGAAACCGATGTTCTGGAGGGTGCAGGCTTGGACGAACCCATGGCCAAATTGTTGACAGTGTTGCCGTGGCCGTATGTCGACGGAGGGGAAGAAGATCCGAGGCGGCGAAGGATGGCATAGCAGGAACAGCTCCGGTGCGGTTGAGGGTGGCGAAGTTGGAGCGGCAGCGGTGAGGTGCAGGACGGCGTGGTTGAACTGGCTCGGGTACGGACGACTCAGCCTCGGCTTCAACTACTAGCCGTGGAGGGTGTTGTGGTTGAGGTTGCGGTGGACGATGACGTCGGGGTATCGGCTCCGGCGTGATGGAGGAGGGCGGCGGTTGATGGGTCGAATGGGGTGGCGGACGGAGGACCCCGGGGTTTCGCGGCTGGTGGAGAGGTAGTTTTGGTGCCCACGGAGTATGAATGGGGAATCGGACGGGTGGGCGGGGGGGGGGGGGGGGGGAGGGGGAGAACCATGTTTCGGTCTGGGACGCGCTTGTTTTTGGCTTTTTTGAACAGAAGATGGGACGCACTTGTTTGAAATTTGGGGAACGTACAAACTTTGCCCCCCTCTTAAATTTCGGACCTACTACGGGTCGGGGGTAGGATGGTAATCCCAGGTGTCCCAAATAGTGGGCGGGAGCGATTTCGGCCGCGCGCGTGTGTGCTTAGGCGACCATTGTGTATGAATGTTTTTTGGAGGCGGTTGTGTGGCGTCTAGATGAAGCTACAAACCTACCCCAGTTTAGACCTTTGGACGTCGGGCCGGTAGGTTTCACGGGTCAGAGTTATTAGAAAAGCAATTTCCTTGTACTACCAAACATCGGTCTCACGCGGTTTCAGGCGAGTAGAGGCTCTTTTGGCGCTTCGTTCGAAATTGTGAAACACAAGCATTCACGTTTAGAGTACTCTTGAACTTTGAGGATTGACCTAAATAGACAACGTTAAATTTGACCTTGTATGTTTGAAAACCTCATTAAATTATCTGCTTCTTTTTGAAATTTTGACACTTGAAAATCCTATAACTACGATTATTTTGGAATGGAGGAGCTAAATTAGAATCTATTTTGTACACGACTACATATGCTATTATGTACAAAATCAGAGCAAAGATTGGTGCCCCCATAATTTAGGTATGATTTACAAATGCCATGATATCAAATTCAAATAATTGAATGGACTTCATGTTGAATTCGATTTTTTTAAACCACCTTAAGTTGAATTCAAATGTATGCTAGTTCATAGGTAGCTATTTATAATGTTCATTGTGTAACTTTCGTATGTATAATGTGCTTTACACACACAACATGAACTATACTCATGTTTATACTCGATTGCTAAAGCGATGCATTGTCTGGAGTTCAAAAAACTAATTATGTGGATCAATTGTGTCGAATAGTAACATAGACATGCTCAAATTCGATAGAATCTAGATGTCTGATGGATCAATGACCGTTCCTTACGCGAATTGCAAATATCATGATCCCATCCTAATATTTGGATACAATTTATATCTTTAATCAATGTGTACAACAGTCTTGTACGTGTAGTTTCACTCTCCATCGGTGGTCTCTCACACATGCTCACACACTCTCTCCCGAGGTGTCTTTCTCGCACACATGCTCTCGATATAACCCTCCCTCCCTCTCGTAACCATTTACGACTGTTTTCACTAACCTTTATCACAAGCACTCTTCCTCTCGCAAGCATACACACGCACAATCCCCATCGACCCTTTCCATATACATAGACCTGCCTACGTGTCTCATGTACGCACATTATCTTTAGGCCTGTCTCTCACGCATTGTCTCACACCTCTCTTCCTAATCGACGAGTATGATTCTAGCAGAGGATTCTGTAGGATGCCCCTTAAAGTTAGGTTGGATGAATAGTAATATCAGAGATAAAGGGGTTACCTTAGTCCGAGAACCTAGGGTTACAAATCCTAGCCGGCTTTGTTAATGGACATAGAGTCCTTCACAATTATGCTATATTTGTCTTGTACGACTAGTCATCCATGGGTCTCCCTAAATGCGTCATGGGCCGATTAATGTGGCGCAGGACGGAACCGAACGAAGGGCCTCACCTCGACCCACCGGACCTCACGCGGTGACACACCCTCTGCCCCCACGTCTCGTTATCTTCTCACACCCACACATACCAACACAGACACCACACAAAAAAAAAATTCTCCTGGTGCCTCTATCCAGTCCCCCCTTGCATATACACACTGAAGGGAATCTCTCGCCGTGACGTCATATTCGTCTCTCTCTCTAGATCACTCTCATTGCTCGTGCTATCTCTCCCACGCCCCCCTGTCGGCCCCTCTATCCATGCCTCTCTCGAATACGTAATACACACACATACCTCTCTAGGCCCTGCCAAATGCATCAACTACACATTCACACATGTTACATCACGTACCCCATTGATCTAAAAAGCCCTCTCTTCACGTTTATTTCGCATACAACATTCACTACTGGAATCAGCTAATTTGCCATCTGCCAGCTCTTTGCCGTCTGCTAGCTGACGGCAAAGCAGCTCTTTGCCATCAGCTACGCATAAGCAGACGGCAAAGAAAAGGCTGACGGCAAAGAAGCTCTTTGCCATCTGCCAGCTCTTTGCCGTCTGCCAGCTGACGGCAAAGAGTGTGGTGGCCCCCACCCCCCGCTCATTTGAAAAAATGTTAACGGCCCACCTCTTTGCCGTCCGCTAGCAGACGGCAAAGAGGCAAAAAGGCGGACGGCAAAGGCTGGCGGACGGCAAAGAGGGCACTTGACTAACGGCAAGTGCCCCCCCGCCCGTTACTCACTTCGTCCTCGCGCGCCCTTCTCCTCCGACCCCGCCGCCGCCGCCGCCCGCCGCCCCGTCACCCCCGCCGCCCCGTCGGCCCGCCGCCTCGTCGGACCGCCGCCCCGGCTCCCCGCCGCCCCACCGCCCCGTCGCCCCCCGCCCCGGCCCCCCGCCGCCCCGCGCCCCACCGCCGCCCCGGCCCATCGCCGCCCCGGCCCCCCGCCGCCTCCTCCACCGCCCCGCCCCGGCCCCCTGCCGCCCGCCCCCCCCGCCGCCCCGCCTCCTCCACCGCCCCGCCCCGCCCCCCCGCCGCCCCGCCTCCTCCACCGCCCCGCCCCGGCCCCCCGTCGCCGGCCCCTCCCCGACCCGTCGGCGCCCCCCACAGTGAGCCCCTCCCATTTTTTTTGTTTTTTTGTTTTTTTCCTGTTTAGATAAGGTTTTTTAGTTTATGTTTTTTCAGTTTAGAATTAATTAGTTTAGGTTATTTAGTTTAATTAGTTTAAATAGTTTAGGTTTTTAGTTTAGGTTTAGGTTAAGTAGAAGGGGGAAGAAGAAGAAGAAGAAGAAGAAGAAGAAGAAGAAGAAGAAGAAGAAGAAGAAGAGGAAGAGGAGGAGGAGGAGGAGGAGAAAGAAGAAGAAGAAGAAGAAGAAGAAGAAGAAGAAGAAGAAGAAGAAGAAGAAGAAGAAGAAGAAGAAGAAGAAGAAGAAGAAGAAGAAGAAGAAGAAGAAGAAGAAGAAGAAGAAGAAGAGGAGGAGGAGGAGGAGGAGGAGGAGAAAGAAGAAGAAGAAGAAGAAGAAGAAGAAGAAGAAGAGGAGGAGGAGGAGGAGGAGGAGGAGGAGGAGAAAGAAGAAGAAGAAGAAGAAGAAGAAGAAGAAGAAGAAGAAGAAGAGGAGGAGGAGCAGGAGGACGAGGAGAAAGAAGAAGAAGAAGAAGAAGAAGAAGAAGAGGAGGAGGAGGAGGAGGAGGAGGAGGAGGAGGAGAAAGAAGAAGAAGAAGAAGACGGGGGATGAGAAGAAGTAGAAGAATGAGAAGAAGTAGAAGTAGTAGAAGAATGAGAAGACCCCCTGACCCCCTGACCCCCCAACCCCGACACCACACCCCGACACCCGACCCCGACACCTGACCCCCTAACCCCCTGACCCCGACACGACACCCCGACCCCCCGACCCCCTAACCCCCTGACCCCGACACGACAGCCCGACCCCCCGACCCCGAAACAGCACCCCGACCCCGACACAGCACCCCGACACCGACACGGCACCCCGACACCGACACGACACCCCGACCCCCGACACGACACCCCCGACACCCCGACACCCCGACCCCGAGACCCCGACCCCGACCCCGACCCCGAGACCCCGACCCCGACCCCGACCCCGACCCCGACCCCGACACCCCGACCCCGAGCCTGACCCGACACCCCGACCCCGACACCGACACGGCACCCCGACCCCGAGACCCCGACCCCGACACGGCACCTCGAGACCGAGACGACACCCCGACCCCTGACACCTCCCAAAAAGGTGTTCTTTGGCCTTCCAGAAGCCGACGGGGTCATATATTTGTGAATTATTAGTTAGGTCATATATCTTTCGATTTTGTTATGAAAAACATCATATATAATTGTGTTGATCGGGTAGTTTTAAATGTGCAGTTGTTTCATCGCTGCGAGGTTTGGTGTTCGACGACCTCGCCGTGCGTTTGATGAGCTCTGCCCCTTCGTTCGTGGGTGAGCACAAATGACATGTCCTCCTCCCCCATTAATTATTTGATCTATTCCGATGAAACTTGATAGCTAGATATATATGTGTCTTGAATCATCAGTATGCGTAACCAATATGTGTCTCCCATTCGAAAGCGTCATAGTTATAAATATGCATGCATTTGCATATTTATAACCTTGATTCTTTCGAATTGTCCAACGCTATCCATGGACAGCCCGAGTATGTTTAGATTGGGTTCGTTTTCCCATATGCTTTGCTCCGGATCCGATGCATAAATTTCGTCAGTGCCTCCCCTGTTGTTCTCCGGGTACACATCCTCTCTGTTTATTGCAGAGACGTGTATCAGGAGAACAGCGGGGAGGTGCTGCCGAAATTTTGCGTAGGATCCGGGGCATAGCATGGGAAAATGAACCCAATCTAAACATACTCGGGTGGGATTAGGACCTATCATTACCTATTAGAGTGTAGGTTGCATGGACGTAATAAAATTGACAAAGTAGATCAACTGATGAATACATACATGGTGAATTATATATATATATATTTGTTGTGTGTCTAGTAGCTCTGAAAGTCAAGATGAGTGATCGTGCGTGGATGTACACCGGTCACACTGGTCAGAACAAATGGAGCACTGAATGGTTCACAAAAACCAAGGGGTTTGTGCGAGCCGCATTTGCAAATGGCCAGAGGAAAACCTGGTGCCCCTGTTTACGGTGCGGCAATTGGGAAAAGAGGACAGAGGCTGAAATGGGCAAACACCTACAGAAGAGTGGTTTTACGCCTGATTATACGGTGTGGACATTTCATGGTGAGTCTGCCCAACGTGACCGAGCTGAGGTGGATCGTCGTCGCACCGACGAGCATGGTACCGGGATGGAAAACATGGTGCAAGACTTTGATGATGCTCGGGATTCGGACGAGGAGATGGAGGAATCTGCAAAGGCCTTCAATGAAATGTTGGAGTCTTCAAAACGTCCGCTCCATGAGCACACTGAGCTTTGTCAGTTGGATGCCATCTCACAAGTAATGGCTTTGAAGGCTCAGTTCAACTTGGGCAGAGAATGCTACGATGCAATGATGACAGTATTTGGACGCTTTCTACCCAAAGGCCATGTAATGCCTGCAAACCTGTACCAGTCGGACAAAATCCTCCGTGCACTGAAGATGCCCTATGATAAGATACATGCCTGTGAGAAAGGATGTGTCTTGTTTAGGCTTGACTATGCGGACTTGAACTATTGTCCCATTTGCAAGTCTTCCAGGTATGTTGTGGTAGACAACGGTATGGGTGAGAAGACACAGACCAAAATCCCCGTTAGTGTTCTTCGGTATATGCCAATCGTACCAAGACTTCAACGTCTTTTCATGGTCGAAGAGACGGCCAGACAGATGACATGGCACAAAACGGGCAAAAGAACCGAACTAGATGCAGATGGGAATCTGATGATTGTACACACATCGGATGGTGTTGCGTGGAAAAAGTTTGATGAATTACATGGTGACAAAGCGGCAGATCCGAGGCATCCTCGAGTCGGCATCAGCACGGATGGGTTCAGTGTGTTTGGTATGACGGCAGCCCAATACAGTTGTTGGCCCGTATTTGTCTTTCCACTCAATCTCCCCCCCGGACAGATTATGCAAAGAAAGAACATTTTCCTGACGTTGATAATTCCAGGGCCCAACTATCCGGGGAAAAATATGAATGTGTACATGCAACCGCTTAAGGACGAATGGCAAGAAGCCTGGGATAATGGGTTCAAGACATACGATGCCTATAGCAAACGGAACTTCATAATGCGTGTCTGGTACATGTACTCGACGCATGACTTGCCGGCGTATGCGCTATTCGTTGGCTGGTGTGTGCATGGAAGGTTCCCGTGCCCCACATGCAAGGGAGCTCTTGAGTTTCGTTGGCTTCAGGCCGGTCGCAAGTTTTCTTGCTTCGACATGCATAGACAGTTCCTGAATCCTCGCCATAAGTTCAGGAAAGACAAGAAGAACTTCATCAGAGGTAGAGTTGTCAAAAACTCTGCACCACATGCATTGACAGGCCAACAGACCCTGGATCAGTTAAACGCTCTCGAGCCAGATCCAGAGCGTCCAGGGTACTTCAAGGGGTATAATTCTAAGCACGCCTGGACTCACAAAACATGCTTATGGGATCTGCCTTACTTCAAAGACCTCCTTTGCCCACACAACATCGACGTGATGCACACTGAGAAGAATATCGCCGAGGCACTTTTTGGTACATTGTTCGGCATAGATGGGAAGTCAAAGGATAATACTAAGGCTAGAGTCGATCTGGAGGCGCTATGTGATAGGCCGTTACAAAACATGAAAGAACCGAAAGGAAAGCAGAACTGGACGAAGCCAAAGGCATGGTTCAATCTTGGAAGGCCAGCTATGAGGGAAATTATCTTGTGGGTGAAAATGCAGTTGATGTTCCCCGATGGGTATGCAGCGAATCTACAGAGGGGAGCCAGTCTTGATAAATTGAAGATATTTGGTCTCAAGAGTCATGATTGGCACATATGGATTGAGCGGGTAATGCCGGTGATGTTGCGTGGCTTCATCCCTGAGGATGAATGGCTAGTACTGGCAGAACTCAGCTATTTCTTCCGTGTTCTTTGTGCGAAAGAACTATCGCCTGGCGTGCTAGAAGAAATGGAAGAGTTGGCGCCGGAGTTGATCTGCAAGTTAGAGAAGATCTTTCCACCGGGCTTCTTTAATCCAATGCAACATTTGATTTTGCATCTCCCGACCGAGGCAAGATTGGGGGGGCCCGTGCAAAATCGTTGGTGCTACCCAACTGAGAGGATGCAGAAGACGCTTCGACAAAAATGTAAAAATAAACGTAGAATTGAAGCATCGATGGCTGAGGCATTCATCACTAAGGAGGCGGCAAACTTCGTGACAGCACACTACGAAGCCAAAAATCGTCATTTGCATAATCCGAAGCCTCGGTACAATGCTGACGACCCTAAAAAGGGTGGATCCAACCTCAGCCTTTTCAAAGGGAATCTCGCACCAGCCAGTGTTTCAAATCCAGTATCTTTGGATAACGAACAATGGCGGACCATTTTGTTGTATATCTTCAACAACCTGATAGAAGTGCGGCCGTACATCGAGTAAGTTCTCGGTACATAGTTTCGCAACTTCTATTTCCTTTGAACTGCTCTTATTCCTGGATATTTCATACAGTCGATACGTCGCCTTATTCTCGTATGGAGCGGTGATCCAAAAGGATTCTGTCGAAGAGTATGAGCTTCTCGCAAAGCAAGGAGGCGGCTATCCCGGTTTCATCTCTTGGTTCAAACAAACGGTAATTTCTATTAGACTTGTAGGCTAATTTGTAGGCGGCTATCCCGGTTTCATTCGCTAATTTGTGCGTAATGCAACAATCCTTTCATATTAAACTTTTAGGCTAATTCAGAGTCTATGGACGCCGAATTGAGACAAGTGGCTAATGGTTTTGACTATAAGGTCCGTTCATTTGACAAATACGACATCAACGGGTATCGCTTTCGTACCTATGGCAAAGAGCTATCTATGGCCGACCGAAAGTCTACAAATTGTTGTGTATCTGCTATCGGCGAAGGAGGTACCGAGTATTATGGGAGAGTTGAAGCAATTTATGAACTTCTATTCTATGGTGAAAACCCACCGAATGTCGTAGTCTTCAAATGTTATTGGTTTCAGCCGAAGGAGACTAGAAGGACTCATGAACATATAGGGCTAGTTGAAATCAACCAAAGCACCCATTTAGATGTTCCTGATGTCTATATTACGGCTCAACAGGCGACCCAAGTATTCTATCTACCGTGGGCCTGCCAAACTAATCCAAATCTAAAAGGTTGGGATGTCGTTTATGAAGTGCCGCCACATGCTAGACTATCTCCCCCAAAGGAAGAGGATTATGAACCTCACATTAACCCAGACACATATGAAGGAGAATTCTTCCAAGAGACACGTCTTTCCAAAAAGCGTTTCAAGAACCGCTATACTTCACCCAAAAACATTGAAGTAGACAGTGACAGTGAATCCGACATCACCCCAGAGGAGGAACAAGAAGAGCCGGAACAAGAAGAGGTTACTGCTGCGGATGACCTGTCATTGCTTGACCGATTACGTCAAGGTGGCCTTGCACATGTTGATGCCACTGAACCCTATGAGCCCGTCATTGATTATAGTGATGATGATGATTATGCATTTATTGATGATACTGATCGAGATTATTAGTAGTGTCAGGTATTAAATTTTTTAATGTTGTACTTGATGATGATACACTTAAGTGATACACATATTATTATTCATGTCGGTCTTTTTTTTATGTTGTACTAATTTCGTTTACTGTTTGTCATGGCAGGTGTTGAAAGATGGTGGGCGCTGGTCGGGAGCGCGCCAAGGCCCCTTCTTCGTCGGCGCGTGGTCTGAGGTCTTCGATTCCAGACGTACCTCTCCGCCGAGCGTTGCTGGACAGTATGTCCACACCGCCGGGCCCTTCTTCGTCGACCGCGGTGCCCAGCAGGGGACGAGGTAGGAAGAGAGGAGGTGGGGCACGTGGTCGCGGGAGAGGAGGTAGGGTGACTGCTAGGGCACCTTCCTCGCCGCCACCCCCAGCTGTTTCACCCGAGCACGTGACTGCTAGGGTGGACTCGTCCGAGGAGGAGGCTACACGGACTCCGGTCCACGGGTCTTGGGCCCACAAGCCTCGGGTCGACTGGCCTTCGGCCCACGAAACCCCGGAGGAGCACACGTCCGGATGGGGTACCTGGCCGGATCAGCCCGAGGAGCCGAGTGGCCATGCTGATGATGGCGGGGAGCCGACTGATCTTGAGGAGGAGGGTGGCACCGTCTACCAGCGTGGTGCTACACGGCTCCCGTCCGTGCCGGCGACCCGCGAGTAGAGGTGGTTGATCTTCCCTGATGGGGAGAGGTACGTAAGTGCATTTAATATTTTTGTACCTTTTGCATTCACGTTTCTTGAAATAACTAATGCGTTGGCCTTGTCATGCTGCAGGGGTTGGGACCACCATCATAGTGTCCGCCGGCCCAACTCCGTCCTTGGAGTTCTTTGCCGGCAAAACTTCCCGGGGTTTGTCACGTTGCCTGGTGAGGGTCGGCTTCCAGAGCTTGGGTTGAGCTGGGAGCACTACGTGGCTGCCCCGGCCCCGCCGGATGTCATTATCGACGGTGTCGTGTGCGACATGAGGGCTGACATGGTGATCAGGACGTTCTGGGTAATTTCTCCTTTACACATTTCAAAATCTTCAACTAGCTAGTTATTAATTGTACTAATCAATATTGTCTCATTTGATTGCAGACATTCTACAGGTGTGAGGAGGGATACGAGGAGGACAGCGCAAATGTTATCCAGAACGTCTGCAAGCGCCTACTCCAGAACTTACGGCACGAGACTCGGGTGCAGGCTGTTCGAGACTACTACGCCTTGCGTGGTATCAAGAAGACCAAGCCGGCGTGCCGCGATAAGTTCCTGAGTAAGGAGCAGTACATGAAGGTAATTCTTAAGGCCTTCTACTTAAGTTCCTTCATTTAGTAATTCTTAGCCGTAGCGCTCAAGTTTCTATTTGCTAACTTATAGGCGCCTCCGAGATGGTGTGCGGATCGGATGGATTGTTGGGAGGTGTTGGTCGATGAGTGGTGCTCACAAGAATGGCTAGCCCTCCACAACCAGGCCAAGGACAAACGTGCCCAAATGGAAGGTGTGCCACACCATCAAGGCAGCTCCAACTTATATCAGTTCGGGCGCAACTGGGTATGTGGTTTGCTTCATGATTCATGCAATTCATTCATCATTCTAGCTTGAGCCCTTTAATTACTAATTTTCATTGTTTCTCTCTTTCAGGCACGCCACAATAAGGCGGATAAGGTGCCAGAGGTGTACGACCTGTATGCCATGGCCCACACTGGCTCTTTCAAGAAAGTCAAGGCTTTCTCTCAGTCTGACCTCGATGATGCAAACAACTTCACCAACATCTCCTCCCACAACAAGCTCGTGAGATATAGAGATGAGGGGAAGGCGAGGAAAGGGGAGGACTTTAACCCGAGCCAGGGTCCCATTGATCCAGAGCAGGTGATGATATCTGGTGGCGGGAGGTCCCATGGCTCCATAGCCATTGGAGATGGACTTATCCGTTGTCCTAGCACTCTCCCGGAGATCAAGGCGCGCCAGTCGAGCTCCGCTCCTGAGATAAGGCCTCGTGAACGGCCAGTGCAACTCGCCATCAAGGTTAGTGATACGTACTCAGTTATCTTTCTCCATTACATTGTGTGCGCTTCCATCAATGATTACAAATGGTCATGTGAGTGGTGTTGCAGGCTGCTATACAGACTGAGAGAGATAGAACGGAGAAACTTCTGGCGGAGGCGGCGGAGAGGCAGCGGGAGATGGAGGAGAGGACGAGAAAGATGATGGAGGAGGAGAGGGCACGGAATGACATGCAGGCAAGGGCCATGTACGAGCTCCTTGTGGTAAGTTTCTTCTGCAGATTACTTGCTAGTCTTAACATTTGAGTCTCATTACTAACTAGTATGACTCTGTTCTGAAAACCAAATGTGCAGTCTGTGTGCGAGAAGTCCGGTCAGCCCGCTCCGCCGATGCCAGTGATTGCTCCTGGGAGCACGGTGAGTTTAGTTTGAATGGACATTACTTGGTAGTCTTAACATTTGTGTGTCGTAATGCTAACGAGACATTGGAAATGATCTTTGGTGCAGCTTAACTCCAGAAACGCATCGCACGATCCTTCTCCAGGTAGCGGCACTAGCCACCCCGCTCCTACACCTCCCTGATCACGGTAAGTTTCTCTAGTGTTTTGCTTAACAAATGCATAAACACCTAGACTTAGCTTTATTTCCTCCAATATGCTTACCATAATGACCTAGAGTTAGCTTATTTTCCTCCAAAATGACCCATTTTACCTAGGTTAGCTTATAAATGATGCAGTTCATCCAAGTTAGCTCAAAAATGACCCATTTACCTAGATTAGCTCCTAAATGATCCATTTTACCTACGTTAGCTTTAAAATGGCCCATTTCACCTAGGTTAACTCCAAAATGACCCATCTTACCTAGGTTATCTCATAAACGATCCATTTCAACTAATTTAGCTCATAAACGATCCATTTGACCTAAGTGAGCTAAAAAACGATCCATTTCACCTAAATTAGCTCTTAAATGATCCATTTCACCTAAGTTAGCTAAAAAAGATCCATTTCAACTAAATTAGCTCTAAAATGACCCATTTTACGTAGATGAGCTCCTAAATGATCCATTTTACCTACGTTAGCTTTAAAATGACCCATTTCACCTAGGTTAGCTCCAAAATGACCATTTCACCTAGATTAGCTCCAAAATGACCCATTTCACCTAGGTTAGCTCCAAAATGACCCATTTCACCTTACTTAGCTCAAAAACGATGCCCTTCACCTTAGTTAGCTCATAAACGACCCATTTCAACTAAGTTAGCTCATAAATGATCCATTTCAACTAAGTTAGATCATAAACAACCCATTTCAACTTAGTTAGCTCATATATGATCCGTTTCACCTAAGTTAGCTCATAAATGACATATACTTCTTGTTCTAGTCTTCTTCTTGTTCTAGTCACCTATTTCTAACTTTCTTATTTACCATTTTGCAGATTTCATTCACTTCATGGAAGCTAGCTTGCTATGATGGAGTGCTTGCTTTTCCTTTCATGAAACTTTGCATTGTATCTAGCTTGTTATGATGGATGGAACTATGTGATATGGATCATTGCATCTAACTTGCTATGTTGATGAAACTTTACATTGTAATATATATATGGATGGAACTATGTGTATGGATGGAACTTGCTTATGTATGAACAATGTGTATGGATGAAACTGATGTGATATGTGATATGAAACTTATGTGCTGGATATGTGCTGGATATGTGATATGAAACTTATATATTTTCTGTGCAAATTGTGGGATTTAATAAAAAACAGACAATATGCAGGCTCTTTGCCGTCTGCCACCGACGGCAAAGAGCTCTTTGCCGTCTGCCGCGGACGGCAAAGAAGCCACGTGGCAGCCAACTGTGCTTCCTGGGAGCTGACCCATTTGGTCAGTTTGCCTACAGTGGCAGACGGCAAAGACTTTGCCGTCCGTGGCAGACGGCAAAGAACCTGCCATCTAGTGACGTGTAGATGACATCATAAGGCGGACGGCAAAGAACCTGCCATCTAGTGACGTGTAGATGACATCATAAGGCGGACGGCAAAGAACCTGCCATCTAGTGACGTGTAGATGACATCATAAGGTAGACGGCAAAGACCAGAGAAATTTTGCCGTCTGCGGCGGACGGCAAAGGTCTGCCGTTAGCCACTGAACGGACTGACAGCGCAATTATTGCCGTCCGCCCTCTTTGCCGTCCGCCGCAGACGGCAAAGAGCCTTTGCCGTCCGCCTCCAGGAAGCAGACGGCAAAGCAGCTGTTTACCGTAGCCTTCTTTGCCGGAGCCTTTTGCCGTCCGCGGCTGACGGCCAAGGTCTTTGCCGTCCGCCTTTCGAGCCTTTGCCGTCCGCCGTGGCAGACGGCAAAGTAGCTGTTTCCTGTAGTGATTCCTTTTGAATAAAGTGTGGCCAAAAGAATATTTTAGAATTTCTACATATATACAACATTACAAAGTTATATGCAGGAGTATGAACGCTTGCATTGCATGGTGTCCACAATGATATTTATTCCGCACTGTGAATTTGTATATTTTTATACTATATATAAAGTTAGTCATAATAAAGAGAAACGAAGAGCATCTCTCTCTCCATCGCATACCCCCCCTCTACGCCCCTTTCACGTATGCACACAAACTATCTCCAGGTCCTCTAAAAGTAAGCCCCCAGCACATTCTCGCATGTTTCATCTTTCTCTCGCGATATATACAGTGACGATCATTGTATTTGAAGTGAAAGCACGATACGTACATTGGACTTCAGAATCCACTCATTACGGTCACCATTTACATTTTGTGGTTATTATACAGTCACGGGCTCACCGTACAACTCTGTATTTGCTCAAGACACGACTAGTTGACCAGTTAAACGCTCCATGTGGCACCTCTAGTGTTGCATCACATTATCTCACTACCATCGGGCCCACCTGTCGGCTTGTATCTACTCTACATCTACACTCTTATAAAATACTAGCAAGATGCCCATGCGTTGCACGGAACATCAAGATGCATTTGTATGAGTAGTTTATCTTGTGGGAGAAAAGGATGAACAAGGGAAGGCCTTATTTGCAAGTGTGGAGAGGGGTGTGGGTATCTTTTTGCAAAATTGCCATAGTTTCCTTCCTATCCGTCAGATATAGATCGGACGGCCTATATTGCAGGATGGCAGGCACACGATCATCACCGACTATGCTTTTTATAAGAGTAGGGATAAAATACACTCTTATAAAAACAGAGTTGGTGATGATGGTGTGCTTGCCATCCTGCAATATAGGCCGTCCGATTTATATCTGACGGATAGGAAAGAAACTATGACAATTTTGCAAAAAGGTACCCACACACCTCTCCACATTTGCAAATAAGGCCTTCCCTCATTCATCCTTTTCTCTCACAAGATAAACTAGTCATACAAATGCATCTTGATGTTACGTGCAACGCACGGGCATCTTGCTAGTAAGAATGAAAACAAATGACAAAAAATATATTGGACGGTGGTTCGAAGTCATGACCGCGGGCATAGGAGCTGGTGTGGTGATTATACACACACGCACGCATGCACACGAACTGCATGCACGCAACACTCACACGAACACATGCACCCACGCATGCACGCAACACACACGTACACACGCAGCCACGCACGCACGCACGCAACATTCACACGCACACATGCACACATGCATGCACACACCAGTACACCACACGACCAACACACACTCTCACGCTCAAGTGCTCAACCTACACGTGCATGCGCACACATCAGGCCCTAACAGACACATACACAACCAGGTGATTCCCGCGCATGGGGTGGAGTCTTGTCGCGCCTGCGTAAATTTGTGTTTATCTGACCTTTTCCCTATGCAAACTGACACGTGGGACCCACAAGGAATGTGGTCAATTTAACTAGTCAACATGGTGCCACGCAGACTATTTGGCCGGTCAACAGAGTGCAATCCGATGCTGAACCGTGAGCAAGTGACCATATAATCACCGCAAAACGTATATAGTGACCGTAATCAGCTTATTCTGAAGTTCGGTGAACGTATTACGCTTTTCTCTCTATAGGCCCTCCAAAACTACATCTCTACACGTTCTCGCATATTACATCTAACAACTATGCAATACAGCACTACTACTACACTCTAACACAATAAATCATATGTGTTTTTAGTTTTACTAGATATCATATTGTTACTTAATTATTCAGTTTTCATACATTAAAATTGCCTTTGAAATGTATGCCCAGTATCATATACCGCGCGGGAAAAATCCCGCCCTTTCTTGTTTAATCGGGTTTGTATCGATGGATCGTGCGAAACAGCAAAACTATAGTACTATACAGTACAAGTGACAGTTCACTGGGCCGTCGTGTCGTGTACTCCTCCATCGTAAGAGTGGAGCGCTCGCTTTCATAAATCTTCTAGTCCCTTTCGCTGACATGTGGGGCATCAAGCTACCGGGTCCACGTGCCATACCGGAATACAATGCAGAGCAGCCGGGGTGAAGCACCCAGTCATGGCGCCGGCGTAGTAATGAGCAATGAGGCGTCAAATCACAAAGCTGCACCATTCCCGCAGTTAAGTTGGAGGGACGAAGTAATAATGCTAAAAAAAGAAGTTGGAGGGACGAAGCAACCATCATTTAACTCATTGCTGAATCCGCTTCTCCCTCATCTTCTTCAAGTTAACCACGTGTTGCTTCTGCCGTTGTTCTGCCTCATGTGGGAAGGGGATCGGCTTGGTAAAGCACTGACACGTGGGATCGCATGTTAGCAAACCGCCAGGACATCGTCCTCTAAAAATAAGAAACCTCCCCCGCCATCGGCGCGGCAAAATCACCTCCTTTTTACTAATCTTGATTCTATAATTTTTTAGATCAATATAATTGAGAATTGTATAGATAGCACACAGGAGCAAAACCAAGTGGTACGGTTAAGGGCATCCACAATGTGTAGCCAAATGTGAAAATAGCTTTTGGCATCGTGGGAACCATTGTGGACAGTGTTGCCAAAGCCAAAAGGATGGAACCGAAGCTCCCTGATTGATTGATTGAAGGAATAGAAAAATGCAATGTCTCTCCTCTTTCTCCCATGCTTGGTGTCGGGTGGTTGGTGTGACATATGCCAACGGGTGGCTTATCATTGTGGGTGCCAATAAGACGTCGCCGATGCCTGGAAACGGGATAAGGCGAGGACATGCACGCTGGCGGATCTTACCCAGGTTCGGGGCTCTCCGAGGAGATAACACCCCTAGTCCTGCTCTGTGGGGTCTCCGCATGATCACTAGATCAGTAAAAGTAGCTAGAATCGCTCCTAGAGCTGTTGGGTTCAAGGGAGAAGAAGAACAAGGCTAGCTCTCACTTCTCTCTCTCTATGGTGTGTGTGCTATGCTCAGAAGCCAACCCTTTGCATGGGTGCCCCGGGGGGTTTATATAGGCCTACCCCCCGGGGGTACAATTGTAATCCGGCTGGGCTCTGGTCCCAGCCGTCAGTGTCTACGCTCGCCGGCTTCTCCGCCGGCTATTGGGGCCCGCCGACTGGTGGGTCCCGCCGGCTGCCGGCCTCTCGGTCAATAGGCCGGCCCCACCGCCTTGGGTCTTGTCGGCGGCTGCTTACTGTAGCCTCGCCTCTGATGACGAGGGCTTCATCGAGGTAAGCGTGGCTATAGTGGGCCGCCTCGAGGGTCCTCACGGTAGCCTTACCTCGTCTTGTCTCCTTAATGGGGCGTGTGCTTCGAGGGAGGGGGTAGCCGGCTTCTGGGGGCCGGCTATGCCCTTGGCCGACTGGGGGAGGCCGGGTTGCCTCCGCGCTTCTCTCTGGCCGAGGGGACCCGCCGCCCGTGGGCCGTACGGGAGTCTGTCGTGGATGACGTTGAGGCTGGCATGGCTACAGTGCCGAGCCGAACGGGAGACGGCCGTCCCGTACGGCCTCCTGTGGCCATGCCTGCCTCGGGCTTCGGGGGTAGTGGGCCGCACTGTGGCCACACCCCGTCTTGTCACCGTTATGTGGGTGTAGCTTTGGTGGTTGTGGTCTCGGCCGGCTTCTTGGAGTCGGCGCTCTTCGAGGCCGGCTTCCTGGAGTCGGCCACCCCACGGATATCCTGGGGGGAGGTTGCTGAGGCCGGGCCGCCTCCCGTGAGTCGGCTTCGGGGGTAGCCGGCCAGGGGAGGTGGTCCAATGCTTGGAGTGCTTGGAGGCCCAAAGGCCTGATAATTTTTCAGAAGAACCAGAGGCAGTCGGTTAGGCTACCCGTGGCCATTTACTCCGACAGTAGTCCCCGAAGCTGATTGGGCTTCGAGGTTGGGTAGGGGTTGAGAAGCTCGATTAGCTTCCTATCTTGACAAGCCGGCAGCTGGGAGCCGGCTTTGGTTAGGCGTGCCGCCTTGGTCGAAAACTCCGGAGTCGGAGGGCGGGAGCTCGCCAGTGCGTGCACCGGGCCGGCCACTTGCCGTCTGCGGACCACGTGGCCCCTCTCGGCCGGAAAGCCTGCCAGCCCACGCGCGCGACGGGACGTCGCCACAAGGCGGGGGCCCGCCACGTCCACGCCCGGGCCCAGGCGCGGATCCTCTGTATCCCGAAACCGCCCGCATGTCTTCTTGTGGCAGTTTCGGCTCGCCTTTAGGGCGTAATAATCGCGAGGCATGGGGGGAATGGGTGCAGTTAATCCCACGTCTCCCCCCACGTCCGGCCTCCCCGGCCTTGCCTCGCGAAGCTATAAGTAGGGGGAGCGGGAGGGCGGCAGGCTCTCGCACGCTCCTCCTCCTTCCACCATCTTCTTTCTCTTGCCGTTTCTTGCGACAGCGCCTCGCCGCCGCGCTCTTCCATCGTACGTTCCTCCGCCGCCGTGCTCGTTTTCGCCATGCCTCCCGCCACGGAGCAGTATGGCGGGGATTGGGATGGCTCCAACGTCCATGAGGATCACGTCGAGTTCCTCCGCCAGATGCGGCGGCTGCCCGGCGCGGACAAGGTGGAGGTCCGTCTCGCGCCGGCGAGGGAAATTACGCCGGAGCCGCGGGAGGGCGAGCGGGTGGTCTTCCGCTCGCATTTCTTGCGCGGCATCAGCCTGCCAGTGAGCGCCTTCTTCCGCTCCTGGCTCGATTTCTACCAGCTCCAGCCGCACCACCTCACCCCAAATGCGGTGGTGCTGCTGTCAGCCTTCGTCACCCTGTGCGAAGGCTACCTCGGCGTCCTCCCTACCCTTGAGCTCTGGGGGGAGTTCTTCCAGTCCAAGCTGGGCACGCGCATGCGGGGCGTGCCGGCTCAGACTGGTGCCTTCATCGCTTCGCGGAGGTCGGTCGCCGACAACCCCTTCCCCGTCATCACGCTGATCCAATCGGTGAAGAAGTGGCAAAAGTTGTACTTCTACATGCGGAACATCGCCCCACGGGGCGACTACATCAACCTGCCGGCTTACATAGCCGGCCCACCGGCGGGCAGGCGGCCCCAGTGGTCCTTCCGGGCCGTGACTCTGACGCCGGCCGGGTCCGCAGCCATCGCCCGAGTGCGAGTGCTGACCCAGTCGGAGGGCTTGACGGGGCCCGACCTGCTGGCCGCCTTCGTCACGCGCCGGGTACTTCCGCTCCAGAGCCGTCCTCATCTGATCTGTCAGATGAGCGGCCAGCTCGATCCGAGCCGGATGTGCACCAAGGACATGCCGCACGAGGAGGTCGCCTATATGGTGAACTACCTCGCGAACTGCAAATTTACCGAAGAGTGGCAGTTCGGCAAGGAGCCATACAGCCGAGCCAATCCACCGCCCACGGTATGCTCTCCTTGTTTCTTATTTTTCTCTTAACTTTGTTGCCGAGTTCCTCTTGGCCGACTCTAACTTAGTCAGCTTGTTTTTCGACAGAGCCCTCTTCTTCGGCCGGCCGGCGGGTCAGACACGGAGCGTCGATTCATCCCCGACCGGATAGAACACGATCTGGAGAACCCCGATTTGGGGGCGGCCGCTATGGACGACAACATCGAGCCGGGTGGTGGCCAAGCCGGCGGCGAAGCAGGCGGCTTCGGGCACGGAGTCACCTTCGACGACTGGCCGGACCACGATGAGGCCGAAGTCGCCCCGCGCCGCCGGCCGGCATCTGGACGTGGCGCGGGTTCCTCCGCTGCACCGCCTGCTCGGGGAGGAGGGCAGAAGCATTGCGCCGCCCTGGGTTTGTTCGGCAGTCGTACGAAGAAACCCAGGGGCGGGGCGGCAGCAACCAGGCGGGAGGCGGCGGCCGCGAAGGCGGCTCGCTTCCGCAAGACGGTGAAGCAACCGCAGACCGTGTCGGCGTAAGTTCGAATTTTATTGTATACTCTTTTTCTTTCTTTTCTTTGGTGGTTCCTGAATCCTTGTCTTTTTCTCCAAACGACCAGAGCTCCGTTGTCGCTTGAGCGGGCGGCTGCTGCCTCCGTCGTCGAGTCGCCGAGGGGGTCTGGGAGCACCACTCGCCGTGTGGACCCCCGCGCCGAGCTTCAGGCGGCGACGGAACGGAACGCGCGGGAGGCGCGGGAGGAGCAGGAGGCGCGGGAGGCGGAGGCACAGAAGGCGGTCGCCGCCCAGGCGGCGCAGGAGGAGGAGGCGGCGAAGGCGCTCGCCGATGCCGCAGCCAAGGCCCAGGCGGAGGCTGCAGCTGCGGCGGCGACGGAGGAAGTCTTGATGGTCACCCCGCTGCGCGTCGTAGCGCCTGGGGACATGGAGCCCTCGCCAGAAGGGGCCAGCGGCGACCAGCCAGGACTGGAGAGGGACGACGACGTCGTCGTCCTGGAGAGGGCACCGGTGCCGACCCCGCCAACTGGGGCGGCTCAAGGCGGCCGGCCTGATCCACCGCCTGCGCAGTCGGCGGGGGGCGAGCCGGCCGCGAGGACTGAGATGTCGGTCCGGATGCCGCCGAGCCGGCGCGCGGGGAAGGCTGGGTCGGAGCCACAGAAGGCCACATCGAAGCCGCAGCCGGCCGTGGGTTCCAGCTTGTTGGCCCAGGATGTGGAGGTGGCCAGCGCTACCTCGGGGTGGACGCTAGGCGGAGGGACGGCCGTGATGAACGTGGCTGCGCAGGACGTCCGGACCCGGCTCCAGGGCCAGGCTACGGCGCTGAGGCAGTTCACCGACGAGTTCCTTGCGACGCGGGCGGCCATCCGGGTTAGTCTTCCCATCTTGCTTCTTCTTGATCTTGATTTCTTTCGTGGGGGCACGTCAGCGCACCCACTGGGTGTAGTCCCCGAGTTCCGAGTCGGCTGCTAAGCAGGCGGCTTGGAACTTCTTAGTGGATTTGTCTTTGCTATTCTTGTTCTTACTTCGATCTTCTGTCTATTTTGCAGGACTACCACAATCTTCGTGCGGCTGCCTTCAACTCCCAGGCTCGGGAGCTGACCCAGAAGACCGCCGACCTTACTGAGAGCCGGGGTAAGTGCTTTGTTCTTTATTTCACGTCGGGGCGCGTCAGCGCACCCACTGGGTGTAGTCCCCGAGATTCGGGCCGACTGCTGAGCAGTCGGGTCGAATCTTCCTCGACGACTTCCTCTTATTGTTCTTTCTTTCTCTGCTGTCTTTGCAGCGGCCAACGCCGGTCTGAGGGCACAGCTTGGAGAATCTCAGACTGCCCTTCGTGCCAAGGACGCCGAACTCGCCGCCTTGGTGCAAGAACGCGACCGCCTGGCCAATAAGTTGGCCGACCAGGAGGAAGGCCACAAGGCGGCTCTGAAGGCGGTGCAGGACCGCGAAGCCGCCCTCCAGGCCGAGTACGAGACGAAGGCGGCTGGCTAGGCTGAGGCCAGGCAAACTCTGATCTCTGGCTATGGTCAGATCGAAGATCTGGTTGACGGTAAGCCGCCTACCTCTTCGTCCTTTCTTGCCATCTGCCACTTTTGGCTCGTTTTCTGACTTGGTGCTCTTTTCTTCTTTTCTTCTTCTTTCTTGCGCAGAATATTTCCCTGGCTATTCTACCGTCGCCAACCAGACCATCGAGGCCTGCCGCCAGGCGCGGAGGCAGGCTGGCTTCGAGATTTCGCCAACCGCCGGCCGTTCGCTGGAGGAGCAGCTCTTGGCGATCCAGGCCCGCATCCAGCCGGCTCACCGACTGCTCCGCCGGCTTCAACATGCCGGGGCGCAAGTCTTGGCCGCCCTCTGGCCCGGCCAAGTGGTTCCTCGCACCCCCAGTCGGACTGCCGACTGGCTGGAGGTGGCAGTCGGCCGCTTCGAAGCCTGGAAGGCCTCGGCGGCTCGCTCCGGCGCCAGGCGAGCGCTGGAGTTCGTCAAGGCCTGGTATCCCGGCCTGAGCCTGGATCAGCTGGCTACCTGGCGGCAGCAAGCCGACACGGAGCTGGAGCCGGCGCGGCCGGCTATCATCCGGCGGGCTTCGGCGATCGCCGACTACACCGACACCAGCGTCTTCGCCCCCGAGGTAGACGACAATGGTGTCGCCCAGCCGGAGGAGTGGTTCGGGCTGAACCCGGCAGACGGTGAAGACTCGGCGGAGGAGATCGACTCCAGCGACGAGGGTGAAGAGGAGGAGGAGGGTGAAGACGCCGAGCCGGCTGGTGGAGCAGCCGACCAGCCTCAGCCTGACCGCGCCTCCAGCACCACGTCGCGCGCGAGTGCGTCGCCTACCGCTGGTGGTGACCAAGCCGAGACCCGCTAGGCGGCCACTCCTTCAGCCGGCGAGGCCGCCCTCACCGACCAGCTCGGCTCCCGCACTGCGCCCTAGTCTAGTCTGCCATCTTTTGTTTTCCTGTTTTGTCACTTTTGGAACAATACTTTGTTAAGTCTGCACAATTCCACCCACTGGGGGGTGTATTCGAACTTATGTCCGTAGCCAGCCTGTTTGGGGCTTTATATGTATATATAACTTATGCATGCATTCGGCCTTTCCTCGTACTTTGCTTTTTATCCTTCCGCTGTTTCCTTTGCCGCCCTCCCTTGGTTGCCGCCTCCCCAGTCCAACAGTTGCTCTGCAATCTGTAGCTGGAGGAGTGCTTGGCCAATTGGGGGGGGGGGAAGTACTCTAGCTTTGCTGGACTAAAGCTAAGTGTTTAGGAAGCCGGCCAGCCGGCTGTTCTGACAGCCGGCAGGCGTGTTTGGAGGCCGTCTTTCTGCTATATAAGTTCGTTGTTCCTTAGCCGTTTTTCGTGTGGGCATCCTTTCTGCCTTGCCTCTTGCTAGTCGGACAGTCGGTTCTTCGAGCTGCGACTTTCAACAAGAGAGGACTTGGGAGCCGGCACACTACTTGTCTGACTTCAGGTAGAACTTTTAATATAGCTTAAGGCGGCCAGTCCCCGGGCCGACTAGTCGAACCCGGTGCCAGACAAGAAATTAAATGTAATAATACATTCATGGATATGACACTCGTCATAAATAAATAGATAAGGGCAGTCCCCGAGTACTGTTCGGGGGGCCTGTTGGTTCGTGCTTAATACAAAAGGGTAGCATGATACATACTGATTTTAACTGTAAAATCTTCTCAGGAGGTTCGCGTTCCATGGTCGCTCCGACTCCTTGCCGGAGTCATCTCTCTTGCGTGCTCTTGGTTTTTGCGCGTCGATCAAGTAGTAGGAGTCGTTGCCGAGTGCCTTGCTGATGACGAAGGGGCCTTCCCAAGGGGCCGAGAGCTTGTGCTGGCTGGCTATTCGCTGGATCAGCCGGAGCACAAGGTCGCCCTCTTGGAAGGATCTTGGCTTGACTTTGCGGTTGTGGTAGCGGCGCAACCCTTGCTGGTAGATGGCAAACCGGCTGAGTGCTAACAGCCGGCCTTCTTCCAGTAGGTCCACGCCGTCTTCTCTTGCTTCTTTGGCCTCCTCCTCCGTGTACATGGTGATCCGAGGTGAGTCGAACTCGATGTCTATTGGGATGACAGCCTCGGCACCGTACACGAGGAAAAATGGAGTGAAGCCGGTTGACTTGTTGGGTGTGGTGCGCAGGCTCCAGAGGACAGCCGGCAGCTCCTCGAGCCAGCAGCCGGCTGATCGCTCCAGTGGTACAACCAGTCGGGGCTTGATGCCGGAGAGGATGAGTCCATTTGCTCGCTCGACCTGGCCGTTTGACTGCGGGTGGGCAACGGACGCTAAGTCCAGTCGGATGCCCTGCGCCGCGTAGAAACGTGCCAGTGCTCCTTTGGCGAAGTTCGTGCCGTTGTCGGTGATGATGCTGTGCGGCACACCGTACCGAGTAGTGATGTCAGTGATGAATGTCACGGCAGTCGGCCCGTTCAGCTTCTTAATCGGCTTTGCTTCGATCCACTTTGTGAACTTGTCCACAGCGACCAGTAGATGTGTCAAGCCGCCGCGGGCTGTCTTGAAAGGGCCCACCATGTCCAGTCCCCAAACGGCAAAAGGCCAGGTGAGGGGAATGGTCTTGAGTGCAGAAGCCGGCATGTGTTGCTTGGAACTAAAAACTTGGCATCCTCTGCAGCTCTTTACTATTTCTTTAGCATCCTCCAAGGCAGTCGGCCAGAAGAAACCATGGCAGAAAGCCTTGGCCACAAGTGATCTTGAGGCTGCATGGTGGACGCATTCGCCTTGGTGGATGTCCTTGAGGATTGCCACTCCTTTTTCTGGCTCGACACAACGCTGGAAGACTCCAGTGACGCTGCGCTTCACAAGCTCTCTGTTGATTATTGCGTATGCTGCGGCTCGTCGTTGCACTAGTCTTGCTGAGATCTCATCAGCCGGCAGCTCTCTGCTGACTAGGAACTTGAGGATGGGCTGGGCCCATGACGGAGCTGTGACTTCTTCTTCTGTTCGTGTAGCCACCATGACTCGGGTGGGTGGGTTGGGTGGCGTGGAATTGGAGTTGGCCACCGCTTCTTGTGTTGTTGCAGTCCCCGGGCCGGGTTCTGAAGTCCCCGGGCCGGGTGCGACTACGTCAGTCCCCGGGCCAGTTGTCGAAGTCCCCGTGCCGCCTGCGGGGTTTCTCCAGTCGGATCCGGCTGTATCTGGCGCAGGCGGTACGAAGATGGAGTCCGACTCTGGAGACGGCTTGATGGACGGCTTGAGGAGGCGCAGGAGGGAGACGCCAGTCGGTATGGCTTGTCGGGTGGAGCCGATCCATGCTAGGGCATCTGCTTGGTCGTTGTCGGCCCTTGGCACGTGAAGGAACTCGCACCCTTCGAAGTATCCGCTGATCTGCTGGACGAGGAATCGATAGCTCGCCATGTTCGCGTCCTTGGCGTCCCAGTCGCCAGACGATTGCTGGACCACCAAGTCTGAGTCGCCGTAGCACAAGATCCGGCGTATGCTGAGCTCTTTGGCTAGCCGGAGCCCATGTACGAGCGCCTCGTACTCGGCCACGTTGTTGGAGGCGGCGAAGTGGATCTGCAGCATGTACTTGAGCTTGTCGCCTTTGGAAGAGGTGAGGACGATGCCGGCTCCCAAACCGGTGCGCATCTTGGACCCGTCAAAATGCATCCGCCAATGGGTAGAGTCGGGAGCCGGCGGTAGGTACTGGGTCTCGGCCCAGTCGACGAGGAAGTCGGCCAGTGCTTGGGACTTGATGGCGGTGCGGGGTTGGTAGAAGATCGTGTAGGGCGCCAGTGCAATGGCCCATTTAGCCACCCGGCCGGATGCATCCCGGCTGCCTATGATCTCGGCGAGCGGGGCGGTGCACACGACCGTGATGGGGTGCTCTTGGAAGTAGGGCTTCAGTTTCTTGGCAGCGAAGTACACCCCATAGCACATCTTCTGGTAGTGCGGGTAGTTTTGCTTTGAGCTGGATAGCACTTCGCTGAGATCGTATACCGGCCTCTGTACTAGCTGGGCTCGGCCTTCTTCCGGGCGCTGGACCACAACAACAGTGCTGACGACTCGGCTAGTCACGGAGATGTAGAGGAGCATGGGCTCCTTTTCATTCGGCGCTTCCAGGACAGGCGGAGTGGTCAGCATTCTATTCAACTCATGGAAGGCTTGGTCGGCTTGGTCATTCCACTCGAAGTGAGTGGACTTCTTCATGAGTCGGTACAAGGGGAGAGCCTTCTCTCCTAGTCGGCTGATAAAACGATTCAGGGAGGCTAAGCAGCCAGTGAACTTCTGCACATCTCGCAGCTTGGTGGGAATCTCCATCCTCTCGATGGCCTTGATCTTGACGGGGTTGCACTCGATGCCGCGTTCGGAGACCAGGAAGCCTAGCAGCTGGCCGGCTGGCACTCCGAACACGCAGTTCTCGGGGTTGAGCTTGATTTGGAATCGGCGCAAGTTGGCAAATGTTTCTTTCAGGTCTTCCAGCAAGGTACCACGCTTCTCTGTCTTCACCACAATGTCGTCTACATAGACGTGGGCATTTCTGCCGAGTTGTTTCAAGAGGCATTTCTGCATGCAACGCTGAAAAGTGGCACCGGCATTCCTCAAGCCGAATGTCATAGTCAGGTAGCAGAAAGCTCCAAAGGGTGTGATGAAGGCAGTCTTCAGGCGGTCAGCTGGGTCCAACTTGATCTGATGGTACCCTGAGTACGCATCCAAAAAACTCAACAGCTCGCATCCGGCTGTGGAGTCTATTACTTGGTCAATCCGTGGCAGAGCAAACGGATCCTTTGGGCAGGCCTTGTTCAGGCTGGTGTAGTCTATACACATACGCCACTTGTTATTCTTCTTCAGAACCAGAACTGGGTTGGCAAGCCATTCTGGAAAGAACACTTCCATGATAAAGCCAGCGGCAAGGAGCCGGGTTATCTCTTCTCCTACGGTTCTTCGCTTCTCTTCTGACAGTCGGCGGAGGGGTTGCTTGACTGGCTTCGCGTCGGGGCGGACATGTAATTTGTGCTCGGCGAAATCCTTCGGGACACGCGGCATGTCCTTTGGGGACCATGCAAAAATGTCTCGATTCTCACGGAGGAAGTCGACGAGCTCGCCTTCCTATTTACTGTCCAAGTTCGCCCCAATGACAGCGAACCTCTCCGGGTTCTCCGGGTCCAGAGGTATCTTCTTCGTCTCTTTGGCAGGCTGGAAGGAGCCCTGCGCATCACAATCTTTGGGGTTGGGGGACAGGGCCGGCTGCTTGCCGGCCATGGCCACAACCCTCTCCAGCATCTTCTTCTCTTCTGCCACCACGAGGGACTCGGCCAGCCGGCTGCTGGCCATGGCGCACTCGATGGACTTCTTGTAGTCGCCGGCTACCGTGATGATCCCCTTCGAGCTCGGCAACTTCATCTTCAGGTAGGCGTAGTGGGGCACAGCCATGAACTTGGCCAGAGCAGGTCGGCCAAGCAGAGCATGATAGGGGCTCTCCAAATCCACTACCTCGAACCAGATTGCTTCTCGGCGAAAATGATCATTGTCTCCGAAGAGAACATCCATTTTGATCTTGCCGATTGGGGAGCAAGACAAGCTGGGGACGATACCATGGAAGACGGTGCGACTCGGCATGAGCTGCTTCGCTTTGATGTTCAGCTTCTCCATGGTATCGCGGTACAGTATGTTGATACTGCTTCCGCCATCTATCAGGACGCGGGAGAACCGGGCAGCTCGCCTCTCCGTCGCGAGGGTGACATCCAAGACCATTGCATAGGAGCCAGGAGAAGGCATCACCTCTGGGTGGTCGGCCTGGCTCCAACTGATTGGCTTCTCTGACCAGTGCATGAACTCGGGGGCGCTAGAGGCGACTGCATTAACTTCTTGATGCTATCGGCGCCGACTGCGCTTGTCGTCGGCTTGACTGGTGTAGACGACGTAGGCGGCGTGCTCTTCAGGGAATTCGTCTTGGATGGCGCCGACTGCCGGCCGAGCCGCCGGCTGCTGGGGGGCTGGAGGCGGCGGGCCAGGAGGCGGAGGCGGCAACATCCCCTCGCCCTTGGTGATGCGGGTCAGCCAATGGCATTTTCGGGTCGTGTGGTTAGACGGCTTCGCGCCGCTGTGGAACTTGCAGGGGGCGTCAAGAGCTTGCTCGTAGGAGAAAGCCGGCTGCCAAGCCGGTCTGCCACCCTTTTGGGAGCGGGCCGTTCTTCGGGTTGCTCATCTTCAACGGTGGCCACCTGCCGACTGGTGGAAGTCGGCATGGGGGCCTTGCGCTTGTGGTTGTTCTGGTAGGGGCGCCGATTAGGGTCGCCAGCCGGCGTCTTAGGAGCCAGAGCAATCACCTTCCCCGAGGCGTCTACTTGGAGCTCGGTCTTCATTGAGGAGTCGGCCGTGGCGTACTTGTCCGCGATGACCAGCAACTCGTCGAGGGTAGCCGGCTCGTCGCAGAGGAGTCGGTGCTTGAGAAGGGTGCCCTCTCGGCACCCGGCGGTGAAGTACTCGATGGCCTGCACCTCATGCACCCCCTCGCAGGAGTTGCGGAGCTCGGCCCACCGCGTGAGGTAGTCGCGGGTCGACTCGTTGGGCCCTTGGACGTAGAGGGAAAGCTGGCGAGGCTTGGGAGGCCGCTTGTAGGTGCTGGTGAAGTTGTGGACGAAGACTTCCGTGAAGTCCAGCCAACTGTTGATGCTGTAGGGCTTGAGGCTGTTGAGCCATGTGCACGCCGTGCCTTGCAGCATGAGGGGGACGTACTTCACGGCGACGCGCCGATTGCCGTTGGCTATGCTGACGGCCGTGGAGTAGTCGATGAGCCAGTCTTCCGGCTTCACTGAGCCGTTGTACTTGGGCGTGTCTCCGGGGAGCGAGAACCCTTTGGGGAAGGGCTCGTCGCGGATGCGGGGGCCAAAACATGGCGGGCCGACATCGTCTTCTTCTTCTAACGCCAGGGATCGAGCAAGGCGGTCGATCCAGTGGCGGGCGTCGTTCTCGCCGACTCCTTCTCGGCGGCTGAGTCGGTCACCAAGAGTCGGGTGCGTGATAGGCGGCGGGGTGAGACGTCTTTCTCTTCGAGGCGGGGGAGGAGGCAGATTCCCTTGGTGCTCCACCGCTCGAGGGCGGCCCTCCGCGTCGCGCTCGATGGTGATGCGAGTCCGGCTGCGGCTGGCAGCCGGCTCCTTGTCTTTCTTCTGGCATGCACCGCTCGCAGTCGGCGAGCGGGACCTCGCGGCGTGCTCCCGGCGCGGGGGTGACTATCAGCACGGGCGCCGGCTTCGTGCCGTTCTGCAGCTGCGTCGATCAGCTGCTAGATCCGTCTTGTCATGTAGGGGAGCTCATCGGCTCCCAGCCCATTGAGCTCTTTTGCGGCCGCCTGAGCGGCTCACAGATTCTCAAGCGGGGTGGCGTAGACGGGGCGATCCACCCCCAGCATGCTGGCGACGGCCACGCCGCGCTTCTGGACGAGGCCGGCTCGGCTCGGGCCGCTAGGCGGCGGCGTACCGAAGGCGGCGCGGTCGACTTCACGCTGGTGGGCCTCGGTGAGGCGTCTCATGGAGGCTATCTTCTGGCCTTCCGCGATGAGGGCAAGGTGGCGTGCCTCCAGGGTCTCGGCGTCGGCATCGGCCGTGATGGGGATGGAGAGGTCGTGCATCGCCGCTTGCAGGGCGTCGTGGGCGTTCTCGCCCGAGTTGGCGACGTGGCTGATGACCAGCACTTCGGTGACAGCGCTGCTGCCGCTGTCAGCTCGAGGGAGAGGATCGTCGAAGACCACCACGTCGGAGGGGTAAGCGTCGAGCGATGCCGTGTCGGAGTCGACGAGCATCGGGTCGGTGGAACCGACCGACTCCATGTCTGCAGCAGGCTCGCTGGAGACGTGAAGCTGGTCGAGCAGGCTAACGAGGCGGCTCTCGGGGTAGTCCGTGCCTGCGTCGGACGCAGGCTCATCGGAGATGCGAGTCTCGCCAAGCAGATCGGCGAGGCAGCTCGCTGTGCAGGCGTCGTCGAGGCAAACGCCATCGGGCGCAGCAGGCTGGCTGCGCTCGCGGGGGAGGAAGAGGGTTCCCGTCCAGAACAGGTCTCCGGACGACGGTGCACCTGGCCCCACGGTGGGTGCCAAATGTCGGGTGGTTGGTGCGACATATGCCAACGGGTGGCTTATCATTGTGGGTGCCAATAAGACGTCGCCGGTGCCTGGAAACGGGATAAGGCGAGGACATGCACGCCGACGGATCTTACCCAGGTTCGGGGCTCTCCGAGGAGATAACACCCCTAGTCCTGCTCTGCGGGGTCTCCCCATGATCACTAGATCAGTAAAAGTAGCTACAATCGCTCCTAGAGCTGTTGGGTTCAAGGGAGAAGAAGAACAAGGCTAGCTCTCACTTCTCTCTCTCTATGGTGTGTGTGCTATGCTCAGAAGCCAACCCTTTGCATGGGTGCCCCGGGGGGTTTATATAGGCCTACCCCCCGGGGGTACAATTGTAATCCGGCTGGGCTCTGGTCCTAGCCGTCAGTGTCTACGCTCGCCGGCTTCTCCGCCGGCTATTGGGGCCCGCCGACTGGTGGGTCCCGCCGGCTGCCGGCCTCTCGGTCGACAGGCTGGCCCCACCGCCTTGGGTCTTGTCGGCGGCTGCTTACTGTAGCCTCGCCTCTGATGACGAGGGCTTCGTCGAGGTAAGCGTGGCTACAGTGGGCCGCCTCGAGGGTCCTCACTGTAGCCTTACCTCGTCTTGTCTCCTTAATGGTGCGCGTGCTTTGAGGGAGGGGTAGCCGGCTTCTGGGGGCCGGCTATGCCCTTGGCCGACTAGGGGAGGCCGGGCTGCCTCCGCGCTTCTCTCTGGCCGAGGGGACCCGCCGCCCGTGGGCCGTACGGGAGTCTGTCGTGGATGACGTTGAGGCTGGCATGGCTACAGTGCCGAGCCGAACGGGAGACGGCCGTCCCGTACGGCCTCCTGTGGCCATGCCTGCCTTGGGCTTCAGGGGTAGTGGGCCACACTGTGGCCACACCCCGTCTTGTCACCATTATGTGGGTGTAGCTTTGATGGTTGTGGTCTCGGCCGGCTTCTTGGAGTCCGCGCTCTTCGAGGCCGGCTTCCTGGAGTCGGCCACCCCACGGATATCCTGGGGGGGGGGGGAGGTTGCTGAGGCCGGGCCGCCTCCCGTGAGTCGGCTTCGCGAGTAGCCGGCCAGGGGAGGTGGTCCAATGCTTGGAGTGCTTGGAGGCCCAAAGGCCTGATAATTTTTCAGAAGAACCAGGGGCAGTCGGTTAGGCTACCCGTGGCCATTTACTCCGACACTTGGACGCATGTACAATATAGAGGATAGAGTCTACTCCCCTGTCCCTTCTATCACAAATCACAAAGCAGTGAGGCGTCAAATCACAAAGCACGGACGAAGCAACCATCATTTCACTCTTCGCTGACTCCGCTTCTCCATTGTCTTCTTCGAGAAACCATCTCACCGCACTAAGCTGGATGGACGACGCTATTGTGTACGAGTAGTACTAGTACATTTACGCGTCCTTTGGTTCAACGGACTTCCTGGATGCAAATAAGGCGGTTGTCTCGGCTTGCAGTCGGCACTTGCGAAAGAATGACTTACCGTGGTCTCCCTCAATGGTGTTCTCCATCGAATGCACTTCGCCAAACCACAACGTTCGAGATATCTTCGACGTCACCGCAATGGGGAAGGAAGTCAAATATAGTTACTACCTGCATTTTTTTGTACACAAGGCCAGTATATCAAAATTACAATTTGCAAAAGGCCACTAACACTAATCGAGGCAAAATTGATAGGGTTTGCCTCGCACTAGCAACCAAGGACATTAATATCCCCTGCATGCATGCGGAAGTGAGAAGGTTGGTTTGCATGGCGTTGCATTAATCAAGCAATGAGGAGTGAGATGGTTAGCTCTTTGGGCTTTGGAAAAAAATACGCATTAATTGACACATGAAACGAGGATTTGTATCGATTAATCCTGGGAAGGAAAACCCCGCCTTTCTTTTTTAACACTAGTACTCCTAGTACGTAGTACGTAGTACTTATCCTGTTTGGGTCTAGGCCTTGCATTGCCATACTTCGCCACACATTTTTGCCAAGCTTGCCTAAAGTTTTCAAAATGAAAAGGAGGTACACTTGCGCATGGCTGTCGCGGTCGCACCGCACCCTCACACGGTCGCTCCTGCACGCCGCGGTCGCACCGCACCCTCACATGCACAGTCGCTCCTGCATGCTGCAAACCCAACCAAGGGAACACACCCTCACTGACACGTGCTGTCGCATGTGAACAAACCAAACTCAGCCGTCCTACCTCTGACACATAATTTTCGTTCATAGAGTATGTTTATCCAACCGCATGTTGGGGAGCATCCTTACGACCCGTGCGGTGGTCTGTTGGGGAAGAAGAAGAGGTGAGGAAGAAGGGTTAGGAGACGTAGGATATTCATCCAACCGCCTGAAATGGTAGACTGACCCAAGTCAGGCGACTTGCATAACAATATATGTTTTTACACAGCAAAAGATCCATAAAAACAACAACATAAAGAAAAACTATCACTGCTCGCGGAACGAGGCGGCCTCGTCATCTTTGGCTGTCGGCGCGAACCAGCCGTAGCTGCCGACATGTGTCTTCGCACCATGGTTGTCCTCGGCCTCCAGCTACTCATTCACGCGGAGCGTGCGGGCGCTCTGCATGGACGAGAGCACCGCCCGGTTTAAGTCGAGGACGTCCGGTTCCGCCTGCAAGAGGGCCTCGATGGCAGCGGCATCCGCGCGCTCCGCGTCGAGTCGAGTCTCCGCCGCCCGGTTCAAGTCCAGGACGTCCGGTTCCGCCTGCAGGAGGGCCTCGATGAGAGCGGCATCCACGCGCTCCGCGTCGAGTTGATCCTCTGCCGCCCGGTTCAAGTCCAGGACGTACGGTTCCGCCTGCAGGAGGGCTTCGATGGCAGCGGCATCCGCGTGCTCCGCCTCAAGTTGAGCCTCCGCCGCCCGATTCGCATCCACGACATCCGGTTCCGCCTGCAGGAGAGCCACGATGGTAGTGGCATGCGCGCGCTCCGCGTCGAGTTGAGCCTCTGCCTCCCAGTCCTCCTTTAGTATCGCGAGGTTGAACCGCTGGTCCGCCTGCACCATGGGGGACTCGGACGCCGGCACGAAGTCGACGTCCATTGTCTCATACCCATCGGGGGCCTTCTGCGCCGCGACCTCCGCCATGAACATTGGATCGGCTTCCTCCTTCTCGTAGCTTGGCTCCAGAGAACTCGGGGATTGGCCCGCCGCAAAGCGAGCTTGGGAACGGAGGTCTCTGGCGCCGACCGCCGCCGCGATTTCTGCGCGGCGCTCCAGCGTCAGCATCTTGTAGTACGTGATCTTGCGGCGCACCATGGCTTTTTGGCGAACTAGGGGATGCTTGATGCGGGCTAGTGGATCGAAATGTGGGGGAAGGGGCTGGAGATTAGGTGTGGTTTTAGGGCAGTGGCTGGCGTAGGCCGAGCAGCGAAGGTTCTGGTGTGAATAGTGGTTCCGGTGATGACCGGTCAATCGGCTTTGACTGTACATCGCTCTTGTCGCGTTCGCGTTGCAGCCCGGCACACTGGACCCTCCACGTCGCTCACCGAATGGAACGTGCTTCGTCTTGCGTTTTCGCTCGCTTGTGGGACCGCAGTTGTGAGCAAACCGACGTCCCTCCCCCTCCCCCGCCCGCGTCATTTTATGCGGAGTAAATAAAAACAGAGGGAGTATACTACGGATGAGGATCCCCTGACGTGGCCGAACCCATTGAGTAACTGACATGCGGGGCCTAGCAAGCATGGGGTCCGCCAGTAAGTGACCGAAAGGGAGGGTAAGGCAGGGATACGTATGTGAAAGGAGCTTCCAATGATATAATTTTCACATTATACATCTCATGTACTATTAATCTTGTCAATAGTCAAATGCGGTTTTGAAAAACGCATTAGAGCATGGTTAATAATATAGCCAGTCGATGGCTATAAGGAACTGCCATGTCATCTATAGCCATCATCTATTATATGCATTCATACAGTAGTGTGGGCTATAAGGTTGGCTATTTCCCGCAAAAAAGATTATAAGGTTGGCTATTGTATTAGTACTTTTTCCATCTCCTCTCCATCTCCTTCTTCATATTTATTGTACGTATTTAACTAGGAATGCGTATATAGCTAGGCTCTTGCATGAGAGCTCACTCCCCTTACTTTTTCACATCTCTCTCCTCCACATAGGCCCTATATAAATGGAAGGAGGGAGTACAACTATGAGCACTGCATACTCCAGTACAGATGTTGTCAGTACTCCACTAGTACTATTGGACAGGGAGCTTAAAAAAGTTACTATTGGACTAGCTATACGTGGCGAAATCCTAGTAGGAAGAGCATGCACGAGAACAAGCACATTCACGTGGTTGAAAACAAATTGGAAACCATCTCGAGTACAAATCTAGGAGTACGTACGAATCTAACAATATTGATTGGGCATTGTTGAATGTTGATACATTTTTTATCAAAGTAGAGATACTTTGACTACACATAAAACTTATATGTAAACTAGAAAGGATAGGAAGGAGTATATTGTACGTTCAAAAACGAAATGAACATTGAATACCCTTTATATATGATTTGCGGATGCTATGATCACCGGTTCAAAATTTTGAATCCGCCTTAGGTATCACACATGCCCCTACACGTTCTCTCTCGATTTCATCTCGAGGTCCGGAGATCGATTGAAAGAGGACTAGGGTGGGTACATTGCGTTCGTTTTGCTTATGAACGTACAATATACTCCCTCTGATCCCCACAGACCCCCCCCCCCCGCGGGTCATTTCTATCATAGAAACAGACCAAACCTTTATCTCCTTGCACGACATGCAATTGATCTCTGAACATCAATCGATCTCGTCAACATGTGTCGGGGCATGAACCGAATGGGATGTCAAAACTAAGACGCGAAGCGACACGTAGTGGAGGCAAAGTGAAACTTCAAACGAACCGTTTGTTTGTATGCATGTCGGACAAATTACAAATAAACATTGGAAATACAAGCATGGTCTAGGCCCACATGCGAATGATACTCGGCGGAATGTTCAAATGAGGCTTGCGGGAGGATGGACTCGACCGGAGGGCGACATGATCGATGGAGAAAAGGCTTGGAGAGGAATGATAAATAAGCAAACGCCACATGATTATACTTGAACGGCTCAAATAAACAATAAGTTGTCTCGCTTGGCCTACATAGTGAAAAGCCTAATGCGCAACGCGGAGCACTGACGCTCGAATATGGCCAGGAAAACAGGGAAACCGACATGTCGGGCACACCTGTCGGGACGACGTAGCGCAAACTAGTCCAATGGAGGAGCTGGCCCACGACCTCCTCGCCACCGGCAACCGTTCATGTGGGTTCTTGGGGCCAACAATGTGGCGCAGCTCCAGCACCGCCTCTGGACATGACGACCGCGGTGAGCGACACGCTCATCGTTGCTAGACACGGTCGGTTTCAGTGTACCGAGGGTGGCGTTAGTGCTGTTGCACGACCAATAGTATGTTTGGTTTGTGCCCAAGGTTGCCCCATCAAAGCACTGGGTAGCCAAAATTTTGGTTGAGGTTTTAAATGCCCATGATTTGGCCGACATCGGCAAGAAAAATGAACTAGAGTTGGCTAGAGTTAATTGGCATGCCAAAAAAATGGCAACCATCCATTTTTGGGTCATGACGAAAACCTCAAAAAAAAACGGCAACCGTCCAAACAAAGACCAATCTTTGGGTCATGACCAAAATTTTGGTAAGGTGCACTTTGGACACAATCCAAACACACCCCAACACCCGGCTCATCGAGGATGCACGGGGCGCCGGGACGCCTCCGCGGAGTGGTGCAGCACGGCCAACTGCATCCTCAGGACCTGAGACCATGCCGGGTCGTCTTGCTTTTTCAATTACATGCGTCGATCGCATGTGAGCAAAGGGCATCTCCAATGTTGCCACGACTGCAGCTGACTACCCTGGCACACCAAAAACCCTCGTCCCTCGCTCTGTCGCGCGGTGTGTTCCCAGCCGGCACCAGCTACCCGCATTCATGCCGTTCGTCCGTATGCCGTCGTTAATAGGCTCGGTGCCAGAGGAACCAACTCCGGCGACTTAATGACACCCCAGGACGCTTGGCCTCACCGGAATGCGCTGCTTAAAGCGGCAACGCCCAGCTAACCTCCACACCATAGCGCATCGTCCTCCTACCTGGCACCACATCCGCCATGACCGCAAGCGCGAACTCTCTGCGGGAGAGCTTGTCTTCGGGGATGGAGCTCGAGGTCGCCGCCCTCGCTCAAGTCGCCGCACAAGCGGTGGCCACGCTGGCGGCCGACGACGGGAGCACCGTCAGCCACGCGTCCTAGTTGCCGCCATCCAACGTCCGGCACCGCCGAGGTCGGGGACTCGTCCGAGGATGAGTAGGGCATGGGAGGCAGCAGGGCATGGTGTGCCAACTGGCCGGTCCGTCTCCCGTGTTCTACTTTTCCTCTCCGGAGACCGCACCTTCACTTCACGGAGCTTGAACCCCGCCCCCGTACATGGAGATCGCAGATGGAGGACGTCGGTCGCCGTCGTAGAATAGGTTCAGGGTCGGGTTTCTTTTATTTTTCTGTCCAATAAAAGTTCGAAATGTAATGAAAATCTGTCGTGTTTGCATTAATCTCGGCCGGTGTATATGAACTTTCACAATAATATAGTATATTGTAGGAGTACTAGCAAGATGCCCGTGCATTGCACGGAAGATCAAGATCTTGTGGGAGAAAATGATGAACGAGGGAAGGCCTTATCTGCAAATGCACATTCACGCATTTCCGATTTTTCTACATCTACGAGAACCTACGAAAGGGTTAACGTAAATTGCCTCTCTCTCTCCTCCCCTGATTTTCATGGTGGTGGGCCCCTCCCTCCCCAATCTACAATCAACAGCTCACACGTTTCACATTATGTTAATTACGTAACTGGGACTACGTAGGTGTAGCATTACTCGTCCTAAAAACCCAACTAAGCCAACCTCCCAGCATATCGCGCGGGAAAAGACCCGGCCGCACCGTTTTAGTCGGGATTACCGGATTACTAGTAGTAGTATTGATGGATCGCGTGAAGCAACAAGTTTTTTTTGAGGGGGCGAAGCACCTAGTTTAAAAGGAAAAAAGGCGGTACACTCACAGCACCCCTGTCGCGGTCGCATTGCACCCCACACACGTTCGTTCCTGCACACGGCTCACGCAAACGGAACGCGCTTCGGCTTGCCTCTTCACTGACACGTGGGACTGCACTTGGAGAAACCGACCATGCGCCAAACTCCCCCCGCCCATCGTGCGAAAATCCTCCCCCACCCAAAAATTGCGCCCAAATCCTAGATTCAACCGCCCTTCGGCCAACTAGCCAATAATATTCCCCAAACCCCCCTCCCCACGTCCCCCTCCACTCCATTCGCTTCGCCAAAGCGGCCCTCCCCTCCACGCCGATACGTCGGCACCGCGGTTCGTTGAGGGGACGCACGGCGATCCTCTCGCTCCCACAGCACGCCCTCGTAGACTGTCATCCTCTAGCCGCACCGCCACCATTGGCGACGTTCTTCTGGAGGCGCACGGCGGTCAGCGCCGCCACCGCTGGCGACGTTTGTGTGGAGACGCACGGTGGTCAGCTTCTCCCATGGTACGCGCATTCTAGACTGAAGCCCCGTGCATGTTAGCTGATAGACGCTGTTAATCTCACTGTTTGCCGAAGTAGTTTACAGTCAATATGCTCTGCTTAAGAAGCTTCCTTGCCCTGTTCTGCACTCAATCTGCTTAGCTGAGATGGCATGCCAAGGCCGATTAGCTGCTAAAATATCCTGCCATATATTTATTGTGACGTAGATTGCCATGGTCTAGTAGCCAATCTATTAGGTGAAATAGCTCTACACCATTTTATACTCGATCTTTGTTGCGGCGATGGCCTTCGTTAGTTCGATGGCTGTGTGCTCGGCCTCATTGACTGCTGAAACAGCCTGCCATAATTTAGCACTCAAATCTGTTTGCTGAATTAGCTTTACATATATTTCGTTACTTAGATTTGCTCGTTCAAATATCTTGCCATAGCTTTAGACATCGACCTAGGTATTTTCTTCTGGACTTCATAAAAAAGCATATATGTTTTTCCTGTAATATCTAGTAGAAGAAATAATTTGTATGTCTAACAGATGGACATGACTTGGATAACTTCTGCTCGAAGATTCTCCGCTGCATATGTCGAGGGGGTTGAAAACTTCATGAACTTTATCAGAGCTGAGTACGGTGGTCCGAAATCAGATGTGCTCTGCCCGTGTAGCAGTTGTATGAATTCAGTTACAAGACCCCAGTCAACTGTGCAAAATCATCTACACTTGTATGGGATGTCGGTCACATATACTAGGTGGGTTCATCATGGTGAAGCTGTGAACGTCAGTGTTATTGACTACGTGGAAGCAGCAGATCACCATCTTGATCTGCCTGATGCTCAGGTGGAAGAGGAGGAGGAGGAGGAGGTGGTGGCGGAGCCAGTGAGTTTGACCAACATTGAAACAATGCTATGAAATGCTCGTGCATTCCGTGAACTTTCACCTGCAGAAGAAAAACGGTGGGCCCGCATGTTGGAACAATGCAACGTGGCTGTCACCCTAGGAAATAAGCTGTCAGTATTCTCAGCTATGGTCACCTTTCTTCGGGTGAAGACATCTGAGCGGATGACCAACAAATCATTCAATGCGATGTTGGCTGCTTTCCGCAAAGCTTTCCCAGATGCGTCTGAGCTGCCACACACCTACAGTAAAATGAAGAATTTCCTTCGTGCAGTTGGAATTGGATATGATATGATCCTTGTTTGTAAGAATAATTGTGTTCTGTTCCGGAAGGATTATGCCAACTTAAGTGAATGCCCGAAATGCAAATCATCAAGATGGAAAGATGGCGATGTTGTGAAGAGGATTCCTCATAATGTTCTGAGACATTTTCCAATTACACCAAGATTGCAGAGGTTGTTTCATGATGCTGAAACAACAGAGGATGTACTGTGGCATTCTAGGAACCAGGAGTACAGAGATCAGAATGTAATGAGCCATCCATCACATGGTAGTGAGTGGAAAAGCTTCAATCAGAAGCACGAAAAGTTTGCTGCTGACTCGAGAAACATTATACTTGGCTTAGCTTCAGATGGATTTAACCCATTTGGCCACCAGAGCCACATATAGCATGTGGCCAGTGCTTCTTATCCCTTACAACATGCCTCCAAATGTCTGCACCAAAGAATCAAACTACATGATGGCCTTGCTCATCCAAGGTCCAAAAAGTCCTGGAAAGGATTTTAATTTGTTCATGGAGCCTCTTGTGGAGGAACTTCAACAGCTATGGAGGGGTGTTCTCACTCGAGACCTATATAGCAGCCCACCAGCTGATTTCTTTCTGCGTGCTGTTATAATTTGGTGCATCCATGATTATTCAGCTTTGGGAACTATGTCAGGGCGAACAACACATGGTTACAATGCATGTGTTCGTTGTGATAGGAATCCGCTGTCATACGCAATACTAAGCAAGATCTGTTACATTGGGCACCGTCGTTTCCTTGCCAAGGACAAGCCGCATCATAGAAAATACCGAAGACATGTGTTCAATGCAAAGCACGAAAACCGTGATGCGCCAAAGAGGCTCACCACCGATGAGTTGCAAGTGGAATTAGAGAAGGTCAGACATATTACACCAGGAAACCATCCTAATAATGGTAGCTGGAAAAGGAAGCGTGGCAGGGCAGAACAGAGATTATTGTTTACCCGCAGGTCCACTTTGTGGGACTTGGAGTATTGGAAAGATTTGGATCTGCGGCATAATCTTGATGTGATGCACATCGAGAAAAATATATGTGATAGCATTATCGGCACACTTCTTAATATTGTAGGCAAGATGAAAGATACCTTAAAATCTAGGATTGATTTGACACACCTGGGTATCAGACAGGATTTGCAGGTGCAAGATGAAGGTAAACCACGGGATATGGCACCAGCTGTGTACGTCTTGGACTAGGTAAAAAGAAAATAATTCTGCAAGGTCCTGTCATGTGTGAGATTCCCACATGGATTTGCTTCCAACCCTAAAAGGAGAGTCAGTGCAGATGGAGACAAGGTACAAGGGTTGAAAACTCATGACTGCCACGTCCTACTTCAAACGGTTTTACCTGTTATCCTTAGAGGATTGGGCCGCCCTGACTTATACAGAGCAGTTGCAGATTTGGGACAATTCTTCAGGGAACTCTGCAGTAGAAATATCAGGATAGATGCTTTGGAGCGTCTTAGAGACAAGATATCAACTATCCTATGCGACCTTGAGAAGATATATCCTCCAACCTTCTTTGATGTGATGGTGCATTTGGCTGTTCATCTACCTGATGAGGCACTACTTAGAGGTCCAGTACAGTATGGCTGGATGTACCCTATTGAAAGGCAGCTAGGCACTTTCAAGGGCTATGTTAGGAACAGAGCTAGACCCGAGGGTTCCATTGCAGAGGCCTACATTGCTATAGAAGCGTTGACATTCTGCTGAAAATACATTGAAACAGCTGATCAGGTTAGCAAAGACGTGGATGAAGACAATCCCGGGCTCAATGTTTTCGATTATTCTGTTCGAGTTACAGGGAAGAGTCGACAAGAGGACAAACCTATAGATTTGGACAAAATGGTTTGGTATGTGTTGAATAACTGTCCTGAGATACTACCTTATATCAAGTAAGTGCTAAGTACTGCAGATTATACATCGTAATCTACCAAACTTGCAGCACATTCTCATATATTTAGATGTTTGACGCGATCACTATGTTGTGCAGCATCTACAAAAAGGAGTTACTGCCGCAAAATCCAAGAAACATTGACAAACTGGTTATGGCAGGATTTGCGAAATGGTTCAAGAGCCATGTAAGCTTTTGAATTGCACTGTCAGTTTTTTAATATATTGAGTACATAAGATGATCAGCTTGTCTATTTTCTAACCATAGGTTAAGAAGATGCGGGAGGATGGGCAGGCAGTTGATGATGCCCTTTACTCACTAGCAATGGGTCCTGATACTCTGGTAAGACATTATGAATCTTGCGTTGTTGGAGATGTGCTCTACAACACCCTTGCACGAGACGAGGGCAGGAAGACACAAAACAGTGCCATCATGAGCACGGATACGTATGACAAAGAGACAACTGAAATGTATGCTAACATAACAGACATTGTTCAGTTGCAGTATATCTCCAGTTTCGAGGATCATCGGTGTGTGGTTCTGTTGTGCTGTCGTTGGTATAACCTGTTTTCCAGGATCGCAAAACCCAGAGCTGATGATTATTTCAAATCCATCAATGTCAAGGCGGCGTACTAGACCAACGAGCCTTTTATTTTGGCAAATCAAGCAACACAGATATTTTTCTTGGAAGACACATTTGCACGTAGCCATTACTGGACAGTAGTGAAAAGTTTTGAGCAGAGGAATTCGTTTAATGAAGTTGCACAACAATATGATGCTTACACTCCTCCTGATGTACAAGATAACACAGATGTTCCTAATATCTTTGAGAACCATCACGTCAATGACGCTGGTGAAAAGATTGCCTGTCGTGCTGTGGACATACAAGAGTTGATCAAGAAGAAGCCAACGTTCGAGGACGAAGAAGAAGATGACACCGTGGGGAATTACGATTCAGACTGATACACATGGCGAAGATGTTGACCCTGCTGCTGCGGATGATGATTACATTGCTTTTGTCGTATTTGCCTGTCAGAAGACGTTTTTTTATCCACTATGTGAAATTGTGTTTGCTATGACAACTGAAACCTGATGAACATGTTGTTTAGTATTTTCCTGTGAGAACATCACTTGTTATGTATGCTGATTTGTGTTTGGTGATTGTATAACGACTAAAACATGATCACATTGTTGTTTAGTTGTACTCATATTTGGCTGTGAAACTTGAATTTGATGACATAGTTTACTATTGGACTGCAATTTGCTCGACGTCTTCGAATGAGAACAAAGCTGACCCGACAGGTCCTCTGCTTATTTATTTATTTATTACCAAAAGGGCCTCTGCTATTTATTTATTTATTTATTTATGAGCAAAAGGGGATACCCCCTGATTTCCGTTAATAGAAATAATTAGATGTTCACAACACTACGCCCAGCCTGCTACACAGGTTTCATTCATTACTAGTTTCAGCAAAGTGCTCATGTCATAGCCACTGAATACATGACGAGTGCTACATACACTGCAAATAAAGAGACAATCATCCTACAGAGCACATCGATTTTGCCCATTATCTTCAGAAGCTCTTTCATCTCCTCATTGCTGTCAAGGCCGTTCAGCAGCTGTTGCTTTGCCATGATCAGAGGAACTGCATCTTTAACCTTCTGCTCTGCATCTTCCTCTTCTGCCGTTCCTTCAGTTACTTGTCCAACACCCGAACCTACTCGTATTGGGATTCCTCGGCTAACCAAATAATCAGCGTAGTTGCAGTCCCCCACACTAGCAACTTCCCAGAAATACAAATCACAGGAATGTTCCCTTTTATGCACGAATCAAATTGGAATATCATCAACCAAACTATTAAAAAAATTAGCAACTGAAAACAGCAGAACAACACTTAAACATATTATTACCCCATGATTTGGGCATTTGTAGAAGACTCGGCCAGGGTTGAGGATTGTGGTTGAGACGCGACGGATGACTCTGCGTGATTTGCAGCAGTGGCACCACACTAACGGTAGCGGGTTGCGATAAGCAACCGGCTGCGGTGCGTGTGCCAGCGGGGGTGTGATGAGACCCACAGGCGATGGTACAGGTGGCGACATGGCGCATATTTGGTTGTTGCCTACTGAGGAGCAGGTGGACGAGCAGCCAGCGGACATGGTTGCTGCGGCCAGAGCTTCTGATGCTAGGCAGAGTAAGTAGAGAAGAGGAAAAGCGAACGTTGGATATGTCAGTTTCATTACTTGCAGAGTAGCATAGCACCATATATAGGCATAGTCTAGGTTTGTATTCGAACCAGCTACAGGAGCACGTCTCTCTTTTTTCTAAAACTCAGCAACGTCTCTTTACTGGTACACTAGCTTGTTCTGTACGCCTTCTCAAGTCTTTGATTCCTCCACCTGACATCTGGGACCCACCGGAAGGTCCTCTGTATTTCGCGAAAAAACGTGCCCCCCGTTGACAGGTCGGACACACCAGCTATCTTCGCACACAAGGAAGTGCCTCCTTATTACGCACAAAAAATGAATACTGCCCCTGCCAGCTGGAACCCAGCATCGTTGGAGGCTGACTTGTGGGCCTACCAAGTTGACGGGGATAGAGGGCTTTGTCAACTTAGTCAATATGAATGATTCTAGCTCCAGTTACCGTACGATGTTCATCCAACGGCAGTAGTGCTTCTTCAACCTCTGGTCTTCTTGCTCCAGCCGCCCAAACCAGCGCCGGTCGTGCCGTGTGCTCCTGCCTCCCGTGGCCGGCTGTGATGCCGCAGAGGCCTCATCGCCTCTACTACTTCCACCGCAGGCCAGGCCATCCCTCTACTCACCCACAACCCTGTTATTCTGCGGCGACGGCAGCCTCACACCGCAGCCGAATTAGTGAACCCTCGTACTCCTCTCCGCGTGGGCATCCACTACCGCGTCTTCCCCGCCTCCGCACCGTCCCCTTCCTAGGCCTCGCCGTCGTCCACCGCCTTGGTGCTCTCAGCGCGGCGTGGTCAATGTGGTCAACGACCGACTTCCATCGGAAGAGTACTGTACGTGGAGAGGCTGACAGCTGGGTCTACGGCCGTAGCTGGGTCCACGGCCACAACCCAGTTTTTTTGTCATTTGCCAAGTAAGTCGCTTCGTCAGGCCTGTTGGGCTGCAAATCTTTCAAGACGACGAGAGCTTCATTCGGCTGGCCGAGTAAATGGCCTATCAGTAATAAGAAATGGGCTGTACATTTTCAAAACACATCAAACCCGCAATTAGTTTCAAATTTCTTTTTTTCAATTCGAGATTTTAAATTGCATTCATTTTTATGCGTGGACAATTTGTTGGATTTTATATCGATATACATTTATTTTTAAAATCAGTTTGAATGTGACTCGAAATTTCGGCATTAAAAACAGTTCAGACCGCATCGAAATATGCAAAATTTAGTATAATTTTTTAATCGTGGCCACAATATGGGCTGTAATGCTAACAAAAAGAATATGGGCTCCAAAAAAACCTTAAGAATTAGCAAATGGGTTTTTATTATTAGAAATAATGGTAGATGGGCAATATAATGTTTTCCACAGATTTGAGGCTTTCCTAAAAAAAGGTTGACGCATGATAACCCACAAGTTTAGCGGATCGCAATAGTTTTCGAGGGTAGAGTATTCAACAAATTTATTGATTCGACACAAGGGGAGCCAAAGAATATTCTCAAATATTAGCAGTTGAGTTGTCAATTCAACCACACCTGGATAACTTAGTATCTGCAGCAAAGTATTTAGTAGCAAAGTAATATGGAAGTAACGGTAACGGTAGCAAAAGTAATATTTTTGGGTTTTGTAGTGATTGTAACAGTAGCAACGGAAAAGTAAATAAGCTAAGAACAATATGTGAAAAGCTCGTAGGCATTGGAACGGTGATGGAGAATTATGCCGGATGCGGTTCATCATGTAATAGTCATAACATAGGGTGACACAGAACTAGCTCCAATTCATCAATGTAATGTAGGCATGTATTCCGAATATAGTCATACGTGCTTATGGAAAAGAACTTGCATGACATCTTTTTTCCTACCCTCCCGTGGCAGCGGGGTCCTAATGGAAACTAAGGGATATTAAGGCCTCCTTTTAATAGAGTACCAGACCAAAGCATTAACACATAGTGAATACATGAACTCCTCAAACTATGGTCATCATCGGGAGTGGTCCCAATTATTGTCACTTCGGGGTTGCCGGATCATAACACATAGTAGGTGACTATAGATTTGCAAGATAGGATCAAGAACTCACATATATTCATGAAAACATAATAGGTTCAGATCTGAAATCATGGCACTCGGGCCCTAGTGACAAGCATTAAGCATAGCAAAGTCATAGCAACATCAATCTCAGAACGTAGTGGATACTAGGGATCAAAACCTAACAAAACTAACTCGATTACATGATAAATCTCATCCAACCCATCACCGTCCAGCAAGCCTACGATGGAATTACTCACGCACGGCGGTGAGCATCATGAAATTGGTGATGGAGGATGGTTGATGATGACGACGGCGACGGATTCCCCTCTCCGGAGCCCCGAACGGACTCCAGATCAGCCCCCCCGAGAGAGTTTAGGGCTTGGCGGCGGCTCCGTATCTTAAAACACGATGAATCCTTCTCTCTGATTTTTTTCTCCCCGAACACGAATATATGGAGTTGGAGTTCAGGTCGGTGGAGTGTCAGGGGCCCACGAGTTAGGGGGGCGCGCCCCGACCCTCATGGACAGGTGGAGGGCCCCCTGACGTGGATTCTTCTTCCAGTATTTTTAATATTTTCCAAAAATATGTTCCGTGGAGTTTTAGGTCATTCTGAGAACTTTTGTTTCTGCACATAAATAACACCATGGCAATTCTGCTGAAAACAGCGTCAGTCCGGGTTAGTTCCATTCAAATCATGCAAGTTAGAGTCCAAAACAAGGGCAAACGTGTTTGGAAAAGTAGATACGATGGAGACGTATCAACTCCCCCAAGCTTAAACCTTTGCTCGTCCTCAAGCAATTCAGTTGATAAACTGAAAGTGATAAAGAAAAACTTTTACAAACTATGTTTGCTCTTGTTGTTGTAAATATGTAAAGCCATCATTCAAGTTTTCAGCAAAGATTATGACTAAACACATTCACAATAACTCTTAGGTCTCATGTTTACTCATGTCAATGGCATAATCAACTAGCGAGCAATAATAATAAATCTCGGATGACAACACTTTCTCAAAACAATCATAATATGATATAACAAGATGGTATCTCGCTAGCCCTTTCTGAGACCGCAAAACATAAATGTAGAGCACCTTTAAAGATCAAGGACTGACTAGACATTGTAATTCATGGTAAAAGAGATCCAATCATAGTCATACCCAATATAAATTAATAATAATGGATGCAAATGACAGCAGTGCTCTCCAGCTGGTGCTTTTTAATGAGGGTGATGACTCAACATAAAAGTAAATAGATAGGCCCTTCACAAAGGGAAGCAGGGATTTGTAGAGGTGCCAGAGCTCGGTTTTGAAATAGAGATAAATAATATTTTGAGTGGCATACTTTCATTGTCAACATAACAACCAAGAGATGGCGATATCTTCCATGCTACACACATTATAGGCGGTTCCCAAACAGAATGGTAAAGTTTATACTCCCCTCCACCAACAAGCATCAATCCATAGCTTGCTCGAAACAACCAGTGCCTCCAACTAACAACAGTCCCAGGGGGAGTTTTGTTTGCCATTATTTTGATTTGATTTGCATAAAGCATGGGACTGGGCATCCCGGTGACCAGCCATTTTCTCGTGAGTGAGGGGCAGAGTCCACTCCTCTTGAGAATAACCCGCCTAGCATGGAAGATACGGACAGCCCTAGTTGATACATGAGCTATTCGAGCATACAAAACATAATTTCATTTGAAGGTTTAGAGTTTGGCAGATACAAATTTACTTGGAACGGCAGGTAGATACCGTATATAGGAAGGTATAGTGGACTCATATGGAATAACTTTGGGGTTTAAGGGATTGGATGCACAAGCAGTATTCCTGCTTAGTACGAGTGAAGGCTAGCAAAAGACTGGGAAGCGACCAACTAGAGAGCGACAACAGTCATGAACATGCATTAAAATTAATAAACATTGAGTACAAGCATGAGTAGGATATAATTCACCATGAACATAAATATAATGAAGGCTATGTTGATTTGTTTCAACTACATGCGTGAACATGTGCCAAGTCGAGTCACTTAAATCATTCAAAGGAGGATACCACCCCACTATACCACATCACAACCATTTTAATAGCATGTTGGCACGCAAGGTAAACCATTATAACTCATAGTTAATCAAGCATGGCACAAGCAACTATAATCTCTAATTGTCATTGCAAACATGTTTATTCATAATAGGCAGAATCAGGAATGATGAACTAATCATATTTACAAAAACAAGAGAGGTCGAGTTCATACCAGCTTTTCTCATCTCAGTCAGTCCATCATATATCGTCATAATTGCCTTTCACTTGCACGACCGAACGATGTGAATAATAATAAGAGTGCATGTGCATTGGACTAAGCTGGAATCTGTGAGCATTCAATAAGCAGGAGAAGACAAGGCAATATGGACTCTTGGTTAAATCAACAATAATGCATCTAAGAGCCACTTTAACAATTTCATTATGGTCTTCTCCTATCGACCCCCAAAGAAAAGGAAAGAAATAAAACTATTTACACGGGAAAGCTCCCAACAAGCAAAAGAAGAACGGGAAATCTTTTTGGGTTTTCTTTTAATTATTACTACTACAGCAAGAAAGGTAAACTAGCTTAAAGCTACACTAATTGTTTTGTTTTTCTTAATATTTAACAAACACACAAGAAGAAAGCAAGAAAAATAAAATAAACTAGCATGGATATTACAGTGAAAAAGTATGAGCACGGACTTCTAGCAATGAGTGTGTGAACATGAATGTAATGTCGGTGAGAAATACGTACTCCCCCAAGTTTAGGCTTTTGGCCTAAGTTGGTTTATTGCCACAGATGGCCTGGCGGATATCCATAGTTGTAGCCGGGGTGGTACTGAGATGAAGAAGACTCTGATTGCCACTGGTTGGCAATCGTCTCCGGATCCCACTGGTAATTAGACTGTCGTGGAGGTTCAAATTGTGGTTCCGGCTTTGTGGCTGGTAAAGGGTTCCGGTAAGCGTGAATGGCCGCCAGCGGAACGAGATACGGACCTGCAGATAAATCAAACAAGGAAGGAGCAGGCAAGGTAATAGTTTCAGGGTGATGTTTGTCAAAGAACAATTTGTATTTAAACGCCCCTTCCCTATTCTTAACAATAAAATCATGCGCTACCATACTCTTATAATCTAAATAAACAGTGGGCAGCATTTTTTCTTCTTTTTCATAATGCCTAATGGGTATGTTAAAATGTGCAGCTAGGCGTGAAGCATAGATACCTCCAAAGATGGGACCCTTTGTACGGCTCAGACTTAACCGTTTGGCAATAATGCCGCCCATACTAACAGTATTATCACAGAATAAACCATGGAACAAAATGATAATATCAGGAATACTAAGGTTTCCATAGTTTCCGCGACCAATTAAGCAACGACTAGCAAATATTGCGAACTAGCGTAAAACAGGAAAATGTATGCTAGTGATTCTTGCATCGGAAACCTTCCTAGTTTCCCCTACGGTAATAGTGTCAATAAACCCGTCCACATCTTTACGATGTGGTTCCTCTAAACTACCCTCGAAAGGAATTTTGCAAACCTTGCAAAACTCATCTAGTGACATCTTCTTAACCACATCATATAAATGAAACTCTACTGAAGGAGGTGATTCCTTGGGATAATAGTACAAGTTTTGCACAAAAGTATTGGTGAGTAAGAGATACTGTTCGCGTTGGTCACGGAGGAAGTCGGTGAGGCCTGCATTCTCAGCCAATTCATAAAAATCATCATAAATCCCGGCTGCTCTCAAGAAATCAGTGGAAGGCCATTCACACGGCCGAACCTCCGCGGTGCGAGGCAGATTATATTTGGGCATCTCTGCTTCCTCACTTTGCCTTTCCTTCGAGCTTCGGCTCGATGAGCCCCTCAAAAATCTCTTCATTATTTTCTGAAAAATTCTAAAAATTTTAGTAACTTCAAATAAAAGTGAACCAAGATCAACAAAAATTGATAGCAACTACTCCTACAAGTGCCTAGAGCCTACATCATGCATTAGAACTACTTGGAACCATATAAATTTGACATGCAAGCTCAAGAACATGGTCACCTAAGCAGCACAAATTTGCAATGAATAAAGCACTAGAACAAAAACTAATTGGACCAATGGAGGAGTCACATACCAAGGAACAATCCCCTCAAGCAGTTTTGTGAGAGGTGCTTTGAGCAAGGAGATCGAAAATCGCAGCAAAATGAGCTAGAACTCGTGCTTGAGCCGGATAGTGATTTTTTTGGGAGGAAGAAGTGTGTGGGTGCAGGAATAAGTGGAGGCGAGCCACCATGGGCCCACGTGGCAGGGGGCGCGCCTTGTAGGGGTGGGCGCGCCCTGGACCCTCGTGGCCTGGTGCTTGCTCCCCCTGCTGTGTTCTCAGTGCCAGATATTCTCATATATTCCAGAAAATATCATATTAAATTGGCAGGGCATTTGGAGAACTTTTATTTTCGGGGTATTTTTATATTGCACGGATAATTCAGAAAACAGACAGAAAAATACTATTTTTACTTTATTTCAACTAAATAACAGAAATTAAAGGAGGGTACAGAAGGTTGTGCTTTCTAACTTCATCCATCTCATGCTCATCAAAAGGAATCCACTAACAAGGTTGATCAAGTCTTGTTAACAAACTCATTCCGAATAACCTCAACGGGGATATGCACATCCCCAATAATAAGAATATCATATCTCTTTTTGACAGTAGGAAGAGGAAATTCAAAACCTCCAAATGGCCCGTGCTCTGATACCAACTTTGTAGCGACCAGACCTCAAATGGCCTGTGCTGCTGTGCACCAGTGCCATCCCTGGATCAGTAATGCTGACACGCATAGTACAAATGGAGGATTTATAACAGAGTAGCAATCACACACTTATTACATCGAATATCTCCGAAGAGATTAAGTATGAAAACATGGCTTAAGGCCATCTAATAACGATAACAGCGGAAGACTTGGAAGATAAGTGAGTCCATCAACTCCAGCGGCATCACTGAGTATAAGACCACGACCTAAGGCACCTTACTCGTTGTCTGAAAAGTCTGCAACATGAAACGTTGCAGCCCGAAAACGGGTCAGCACATAGAATATGCTGGCAATGTAACACATAGAGAACAATGAGCAATAATAATGCTATACTACATGCATTTATGGCTGGTGGAAAGCTCTATGGTTACAGTTTTGCGAAAAGCCAATTTTATCCTACTTCAAAAGGAATAAATTTTATTTAACTATCATGGTGGTTGAAACATTGAGAAGGTACCTCCAACTCAATCCCAATTAAGTATCATCATTACCCCAACAAAATTAATTATAAGTATCACGGTGATGAGATTCAAATGATAATCCAGGTACTAGATACTCAAGTTGCCCATAACCCGGGACACGGCTAATCATGATCAGTTTGTACACTCTGCAGAGGTTTGCGCACATTTCCCCACAAGACTCGATCGCCTCCGCTTGATTCTCGCACTGCATGATGTTTGAGAAACGGATGACCGAGACACAGTCTTTCAGAAACAATCACTCTTTACTCTGGATGGACCGGTACACCTACTTTCCCCTACATCTGCTAGTCCACCTCTTCAAGAGATCCTGTAACCTACTCAGCTATGCTAGAGCCCATAATAGCTTGTGGCTGCACACGGAAGTTTCTAGCATGAATAATCTCATGATCCCTTTGAGCCTGGGTGGCGGACCTTATACATACAGGCAACACTGGGTTCTCCAGGTGCCTCAATCCACCCAGATGTGAGTTTTAGTTGCCACCTTAAGTTGAACCATTAATAAACAATCTCACATCTGTCATGAATATCTCTCAAACCCAATCCATGTCTACGCATAGCATGGCATTGATAAAGCAACGTAGAAGTAACTCCCAAGGGTTTGATAAAGTAAAACAGGTAATAGGTACTACCTCAACTACTTCCCAATACCCACAATTTATTTAGATCCTAATCATGCAAGTGTTTGAGGAAATAGATCTAATGCAATAAAACTGGGTATGAACGGAATATGATCAAAGTGTTACTTGCCTTGCTGATGATCCGCAAAACCTAGCGATTCGAAGTAACAAGCGGCACACTCCGGATACTCTATCGCCAACAAACAAGCATACAATCAGTACTCATCTAATGCATAGGTAAAACTCGAATGAAAGATCCAACCAGAAAGTTCAACTTAAGAACTCCGGTTTGCAAAAAGAAACAACTCGAAAGAAGCAACGAAAGTCAAACGGCGAAAGAAAGAAACTTCGTTTGCTAATCTGGATCTAGGTCAAATTTTACTGTAGCAAAAACTTGTTTGAGTAGGTTAAACGGAAAGAGAATTTCGAGACGAAACTCTAGGCGCTTGAATCGCCTGATTCCGATAAACGAGCGAGAAGTTAAACAGAGTTGAAGATTCGATCAGAAATCGAATCTGAGATAATCGCAGAAAAATCCGACGAAAAAGAAAAACGAACGAACGGTTAAAGAACGGACGTTCGTTAACAGAGAAAAACCGACGAACGTGTTCGTTAAAACGAACTGTTCGGTGAACGCTCGCAAAATAATAAAACCGAAAAAAACCGATCTAGGGTTTTTTTTCAAAACGAAAGGTTTTTTTTTAGAAAACCGGCAAAGAACGGGCGGCGGCAGTACCACGGGGACGGGCTCCGGGCTCGGCGACGGGGTGCGGGGCTCGGCAAGGGGCGGGCGAGGGCGAGGGCGGCGGCTCCCCGCGGCGGCGGCGGCGGGGCGTGTTGCGGGCGGCGGCGATGAGGGGCTCCGGCGGCGGCGGTGGTGAGGAAAGAGAGGGGGGCGGTATTTAAGGAGGGGGGTGCGGCGGCTTGGGGAAGGGGTCGGGCGAGGGGAGGCGTGCGGCGGCCGGATTCGGTCATGGCGGCGGCGAGCTCCCGTGCGGGAAGAGGAAGGCGCGAGGCGGGCCGTCGGCTGGGCCTTTGGCCTAGTCGGCGCGCGGGCGTTTTTTTTTTAAGTTCCGCGGAAAATATTTCGTAGAAAAATAAATAAAAATCAGAAAAATATGAAATAAATTTTTCACATCTAGTTAGAAAATCTAGAATAGGGTGAACATTTTTATAATCAAAAATAAATATTTTGAAAACATGCAATATTTTTAATGCAATAGAAATTGCAAATAAAATCCAAATAAATCCAATCAATGATTTTAATATTTTTCCTCCAGTATTTCAATTGTTTTGGAGAAGTCATATTTTCTCCTCTTGCTTATTTTTAAAATTGAAATATTTTTCCGGAGAGAAAATAATTAAAATAAAATCCTCGTCTTATTATTTGATGAAAATCAAATATGAAAATTCGAGAAAATCCCCAACTCTCTCCGAGGGTCCTTGAGTTGCTTAGGATTTATCGAGGATTCTGTTGCTGAATCAACAGGGCATTTATCGAGGAATAAATTTTATTTAACTATCATGGTGGTTGAAACATTGAGAAGGTACCTCCAACTCAATCCCAATTAAGTATCATCATTACCCCAACAAAATTAATTATAAGTATCACGGTGATGAGATTCAAATGATAATCCAGGTACTAGATACTCAAGTTGTCCATAACCGGGGACACGGCTAATCATGATCAGTTTGTACACTCTGCAGAGGTTTGCGCACGTTTCCCCACAAGACTCGATCGCCTCCGCTTGATTCTCGCACTGCATGATGTTTGAGAAACGGATGACCGAGACACAGTCTTTCAGAAACAATCACTCTTTACTCTGGATGGACCGGTACACCTACTTTCCCCTACATCTGCTAGTCCACCTCTTCAAGAGATCCTGTAACCTACTCAGCTATGCTAGAGCCCATAATAGCTTGTGGCTGCACACGGAAGTTTCTAGCATGAATAATCTCATGATCCCTTTGAGCCTGGGTGGCGGACCTTATACATACAGGCAACACTGGGTTCTCCAGGTGCCTCAATCCACCCAGATGTGAGTTTTAGTTGCCACCTTAAGTTGAACCATTAATAAACAATCTCACATCTGTCATGAATATCTCTCAAACCCAATCCACGTCTACGCATAGCATGGCATTGATAAAGCAACGTAGAAGTAACTCCCAAGGGTTTGATAAAGTAAAACAGGTAATAGGTACTACCTCAACTACTTCCCAATACCCACAATTTATTTAGATCCTAATCATGCAAGTGTTTAAGGAAATAGATCTAATGCAATAAAACTGGGTATGAACGGAATATGATCAAAGTGTTACTTGCCTTGCTGATGATCCGCAAAACCTACCAATTCGAAGTAACAAGCGGGACACTCCGGGTACTCTATCGCCAACAAACAAGCATACAATCAGTACTCATCTAATGCACAGGTAAAACTCGAATGAAAGATCCAACTAGAAAGTTCAACTTAAGAACTCCGGTTTGCAAAAAGAAACAACCCGAAAGAAGCAACGAATGTCAAACGGCGAAAGAAAGAAACTTCGTTTGCTAATCTGGATTTAGGTCTAATTTTACTGTAGCAAAAACTTGTTTGAGTAGGTTAAACGGAAAGAGAATTTCGAGACGAAACTCTAGGCGCTTGAATCGCCTGATTCCGATAACGAGCGAGAAGTTAAACAGAGTTGAAGATTCGATCAGAAATCGAATCTGAGATAATCGCAAAAAAATCCGACGAAAAAGAAAAACGGACGAACGGTTAAAGAACGGACGTTCGTTAACAGAGAAAAACCGACGAACGCGTTCGTTAAAACGAACGGTTCGGTGAACGCTCGCAAACTAATAAAACCGAAAAAAAACCAATCTAGGTTTTTTTTTCAAAATGAAAGGTTTTTTTTAGAAAACCGGCAAAGAACGGGCGGCGGCAGTACCACGGGGACGGGCTCCGGCGAAGCTCCGGCGGGCTCCGGGCTCGGCGACGGGGTGCGGGGCTCGGCAAGGGGTGGGCGAGGGCGAGGGCGGCGGCTCCTAGCGGCGGCGGCGCTGGCCACGGCGGCGGCGGCGGGGCGTGTTGCGGGCGGCGGCGATGAGGGGCTCCGGCGGCGGCGGTGGTGAGGAAAGAGAGGGGGGCGGTATTTAAGGAGGGGGGGTGCGGCGGCTTGGGGAAGGGGTCGGGCGAGGGGAGGCGTGCGGCGGCCGGATTCGGTCATGGCGGCGGCGAGCTCCCGTGCGGGAAGAGGAAGGCGCGAGGCGGGCCGTCGGCTGGGCCTTTGGCCTAGTCGGCGCGCGGGCGTTTTTTTTAAGTTCCGCGGAAAATATTGCGTAGAAAAATAAATAAAATCAGAAAAATAAGAAATAAATTTTCCCCGTCTAGTTAGAAAATCTAGAATAGGGTGAACATTTTTATAATCAAAAATAAATATTTTGAAAACATGCAATATTTTTAATGCAATAAAAATTGCAAATAAAATCCAAATAAATCCAATAAATGATTTTAATATTTTTCCTCCAGTATATCAATTGTTTTGGAGAAGTCATATTTTCTCCTCTCGTTTATTTTTAAAATTGAAATATTTTTCCGGAGAGAAAATAATTAAAATAAAATCCTTGTCTTATTATTTGATGAAAATCAAATATGAAAATTCGAGAAAATCCCCAACTCTCTCCGAGGGTCCTTGAGTTGCTTAGGATTTGTCAAAATGCAACAAAACATGATATGCAATGATGATCTATGTATAACATTCCAAATTGAAAATTTGGGATGTTACAACAGGTATAGCAGTTGATTTATCGGCCATTTGCAAAGATATTTCAGTAGGTGTCAACTTATTAAAGTCAAGTCTACGATATAAAGAGAGAGGCATAACACTAACACCGGCTCCAAGATCACATAAAGCAGTTCTAACATAGTTTCTTTTAATGGAGCATGGTATAGTGGGTACTCCTGGATCTCCCAATTTCTTAGGTATTCCACCCTTAAAAGTGTAATTAACAAGCATGGTGGAAATTTCAGCTTCTGGTATCTTTCTTTTATTAGTGACAATTTCTTTCATATACTTAGCATAAGGATTCATTTTGAGCATATCAGTCAATCGCATACGCACAAAGATAGGTCTAATCATTTCAGCAAAGCGCTCAAAATCCTCATCATCCTTTTTCTTGGATGGTTTGGGGGGAAAGGCATGGATTTCTGAACCCATGGTTCCCTTTCTTTACCGTGCTTCCTAGCAACAAAGTCTCTCTTATCGTAACGTTGATTCTTTGATTTTGGGTTATCAAGATCAATAGCAGGTTCATTTCTACCTCATTATCATTACTAGGTTGAGCATCATCATGAACATCATCATTAACATTTTCACTAGTTTCATGTTCATTTCCAGATTGTATTTTAGCATCAGAAATAGAAATATCATTAGGATTCTTAGGTGGTTCAGCAATAGGTTCACTAGAAGCATGCAAAGTCCTATCATTTTTCTTTTTCTTCCTTTTAGAAGGACTAGGTGCATCAATATTATTTCTCTGTGAATCTTGTTCAATTCTCTTAGGGTGGCCTTCAGGATACAAAGGTTCCTGAGTCATTTTACCAATTCTAGTAGCCACTCTAACAACAAAATCATTATTCTCATTATTCAATTCATTGAGCAAATCATTCTGAGCTTTAAGTACTTGTTCTACTTGAGTGGTAACCATAGAGGCATGTTTACTAATGAGTTTAAGTTCACCTTTAAATCTAGACATATAATCACCCAAGTGTTCAATCATATTTGAATTATATTTCAATTGTCTACCAATATAAACATTGAAGTTTTCTTGTTTAATAATAAAATTGTCAAACTCATCTAAGCATTGTCTAGCAGACTTATAACGAGGGATATGACCTTCATCGAATCTATAGAGAGAATTTACCTTTACTACCTGTGTCGGGTTATCAAGACCATGAGTTTTCTTCAATAGGTGATGGATTAAGATCATATGTTTATTCAACAGGCAGTAAATTAAGACCATGTATTTCTTCAATAGGAGGTAAATTCTTAACATCTTCAGCTCTAATACCTTTTTCTTTCATAGATTTCTTTGCCTCTTGCATATCTTCAGGACTGAGAAATAGAACACCCCTCTTCTTCGGAGTTGGTTTAGGAATATGCTCAGGAGTTGGCTCAGGAAGTGTCCAATTATTTTCATTTGTCAACATATCATTCCATAAGATTTCTGCTTCATCCGGTGTTCTTTCCCTGAAAACAGAACCAGCACAACTATCCAGGTAATCTCTGGAAGCATCGGTTAGTCCATTATAAAAGATATCAAGTATTTCATTTTTCTTAAGAGGATGATCAGGCAAAGCATTAAGTAATTGGAGAAGCCTCCCCCAAGCTTGTGGGAGACTCTCTTCTTCAGTTTGCACAAAATTATATATATCCCTTAAAGCAGCTTGTTTCTTATGAGCAGGGAAATATTTAGCACAGAAGTAATAAATCATATCATGGGGACTACGCACACAACCAGGGTCAAGAGAATTAAACCATATCTTAGCATCACCCTTTAATGAGAACGGAAATATTTTAAGGATATAAAAGTAGCAAGTTCTCTCATCATTAGTGAACAGGGTGGCTATATCATTTAATTTAGGAAGATGTGCCACTACAGTTTCAGATTCATAGCCATAAAAAGGATCAGATTCAACCAAAGTAATTATATCAGGATCAACAGAGAATTCATAATCCTTATCAGTAACACAGATAGGTGAAGTAGCAAAAGCAGGGTCAGGTTTCATTCTAGCATTAAGAGATTGCTGCTTCCATTTAGCTAATAACCTCTTAAGATCATATCTATCATTGCAAGCTAAAATAGCTCTAGCAGATTCTTCATCCAGAACATAACCCTCAGGCACAACAGGCAATTCATATTTATTAGGGGGAGAGTCTTCATCATCACTATCTTCAATATTATCAGTTTCAATAATTTCATTCTCTCTAGCCCTAGCAAGTTGTTCATCAAGAAATTCACCAAGTGGCACAGTAGTATCAAGCATAGAAGTAGTTTCATCATAAGTATCATGCATAGCAGAAGTGGCTGTTGGAAATATGCCCTAGAGGCAATAATAAATCGGTTATTATTATATTTCCTTGTTCACGATAATCGTTTATTATCCATGCTAGAATTGTATTGATAGGAAACTCAGATACATGTGTGGATACATAGACAACACCATGTCCCTAGTAAGCCTCTAGTTGACTAGCTCGTTGATCAATGGATGGTTACGGTTTCCCGACCATGGACATTGGATGTCGTTGATAACGGGATCACATCATTAGGAGAATGATGTGATGGACGAGACCCAATCCTAAGCCTAGCACAAGATCGTGTAGTTCGTTTGCTCAGAGCTTTTCTAATGTCAAGTATCAGTTCCTTAGACCATGAGATTGTGCAACTCCCGGATACCGTAGGAATGCTTTGGGTGTACCAAACGTCACAACGTAACTGGGTGGCTATAAAGGTGCACTACAGGTATTTCCGAAAGTGTCTGTTGGGTTGGCACGAATCGAGACTAGGATTTGTCACTCCGTGTAAACGGAGAGGTATCTCTGGGCCCACTCGGTAGGACATCATCATAATGTGCACAATGTGACCAAGGAGTTGAGCACGGGATGATGTGAGTTACGGAACGAGTAAAGAGACTTGCCGGTAACGAGATTGAACAAGGTATAGGGATACCGACGATCGAATCTCGGGCAAGTAACATACCGTTAGACAAAGGGAGTTGCATACGGGATTGATTGAATCCCCGACATCGTGGTTCATCCGATGAGATCATCGTGGAACATGTGGGAGCCAACATGGGTATCCAGCTCCCGCTGTTGGTTATTGACCGGAGAACGTCTCGGTCATGTCTGCATGGTTCCCGAACCCGTAGGGTCTACACGCTTAAGGTTCGATGACGCTAGGGTTATAGGGAAAGTATGTACGTGGTTACCGAATGTTGTTCGGAGTCCCGGATGAGATCCCGGACGTCACGAGGAGTTCCGGAATGGTCCGGAGGTAAAGATTTATATATGGGAAGTCCTGTTTTGGTCACCGGAAAAGTTTCGGGTGAAATCGGTAATGTACCGGGACCACCGGGAGGGTCCCGGGGGTCCACCAAGTGGGGCCACCAGCCCAGAAGGCTGCGTGGGCCAAGTGTGGGAGGGGACCAGCCCCAGGTGGGCTGGTGCGCCCCCCACCAAGGCCCAAGGCGCATGGGAGAGTGGGAGGGGGCAAACCCTAGGTCCAGATGGGCCTTAGGGCCCATCTAGTGGGGCGCCCCCCCTCTCCTCCCCTTGGCCGCCCCCCTTGATGGGATCTAGGGCTGGCCGCCTCCTCTTGGGGGTGGAAACCCTAAGGGGGGCGCAGCCCCCTCCCCCCTATATATAGTTGAGGTTTGGGCTGCCCAAGACACACGAGAACGTCTCTCTTTCGGTGCAGCCCTACCCCTCTCCCTCCTCCTCCTCTCCCGCGGTGCTTGGCGAAGCCCTGCGGGATTGCCACGCTCCTCCACCACCACCACACCATCGTGCTGCTGCTGGATGGAGTCTTCCCCAACCTCTCCCTCTCTCCTTGCTGGATCAAGGCATGGGAGACGTCACCGGGCTGCACGTGTGTTGAACGCGGAGGCACCGTTCTTCGGTGCTTAGATCGGAATCAACCGCGATCTGAATCGCTACGAGTACGACTCCCTCATCCGCGTTCTTGCAACGCTTCCGCATCGCGATCTACAAGGGTATGTAGATGCACTCCCCTTCCCCTCGTTGCTAGATTACTCCATAGATTGATCTTGGTGATGCGTAGAAAATTTTGAATTTCTGCTACGTTCCCCAACAGTGGCATCATGAGCTAGGTCTATGCGTAGTTTCTATGCACGATTAGAACACAAAGTAGTTGTGGGCGTCGATGTTGTCAATTCTTCTTGCCGCTACTAGTCTTATCTTGTTTCGGCGGCATTGTGGGATGAAGCGGCCCGGACCGACCTTACACGTACACTTACGTGAGACAGGTTCCACCGACTGACATGCACTAGTTGCATAAGGTGGCTAGCGGGTGTCTGTCTCTCCCACTTTAGTCGGAACGGATTCGATGAAAAGGGTCCTTATGACGGGTAAATAGAAATTGGCATATCACGTTGTGGTTTTACGTAGGTAAGAAACGTTCTTGCTAGAAACCTATACAAGCCACGTAAAAACTTGCAACAACAATTAGAGGACGTCTAACTTGTTTTTGCAGCATGTGCTATGTGATGTGATATGGCCAGAAGATGTGATGAATGATATATGTGATGTATGAGATTGATCATATTCTTGTAATAGGAATCACGACTAGCATGTCGATGAGTATGACAACCGGCAGGAGCCATAGGAGTTGTCTTTATTTTTTGTATGACCTGCGTGTCATTGAATAACGCCATGTAAATTACTTTACTTTATTGCTAAGCGCGTTAGCCATAGAAGTAGAAGTAATCATTGGCGTGACAACTTCGTGAAGACACAATGATGGAGATCATGATGATGGAGATCATGGTGTCATGCCGGTGACAAAGATGATCATGGTGCCCCAAAGATGGAGATCAAAGGAGCAAAATGATATTGGCCATATCATGTCACTATTTGATTGCATGTGATGTTTATCATGTTTTGCATCTTATTTTCTTAGAACGACGGTAGTAAGTAAGATGATCCCTCACTAAAATTTCAAGAGACGTGTTCCCCCTAACTGTGCACCGTTGGGAAGGTTCGTTGTTTCGAAGCACCACGTGATGATCGGGTGTGATAGATTCTAACGTTCGAATACAACGGGTGTTGACGAGCCTAGCATGTACAGACATGGCCTCGGAACACATGCAAAACACTTAGGTTGACTTGACGAGCCTAGCATGTACAGACATGGCCTCGGAACACAAGAGACTGAAAGGTCGAACATGAGTCGTATAGTAGATACGATCAACATGGAGATGTTCACCGATGATGACTAGTCCGTCTCACGTGATGATCGGACACGGCCTAGTTTGACTCGGATCATGTATCACTTGGATGACTAGAGGGATGTCTATCTGAGTGGGAGTTCATTCAATAATCAGATGAACTTCATTATCATGAACATAGTCAAAAGGTCTTTACAAATTATGTCATACGCTTTAGTTCTACTGTTTGAGATATGTTCCTAGAGAAAAATTTAGTTGAAAGTTGGTAGTAGCAATTATGCGGACTGGGTCCGTAAACTGAGGACTGTCCTCATTGCTGCACAGAAGGCTTATGTCCTTAATGCACCGCTCGGTGTGCTGAACCTCAGCGTCGTCTGTAGATGTTGCGGAACATCTGACATACACGTTTTGATAACTATGTGATAGTTCAGTGCGTAATGCTAACGGTTTAGAATTGTGGCACCAAAGACCGTTTTTGAAACGTCGCAGAACATATGAGATGTTCCGAAGACTGAAATTGGGATTTCAGACTAGTGCCCGCGTCAAGAGGTATGAGACCTCTGACAAGTTTCTTAAGCCTGAAGACTAAGGGAGAAAAGCTCAATCGTTGAGCATGTACTCAGATTGTCTGAGTACTACAATCGCTTGAATCGAGTGGGAGTTAATCTTCCAGATGAGATAGTGATGATTCTCCATAATCACTGCCACCAAGCTATTAGAGCTTCGTGATGAACTATAAATATCAGGGATAGTTATGATGATCCTTGAGCTATTCGCGATGTTTGACACCGCGAGAGTAGAAATCAAGAAGGAGCATCAATTGTTGATGGTTTGTAAAACCACTAGTTTCTAGAAGGGCAAGGGCAAAAGGGATACTTCATGAAACAGCAAATCATTTGCTGCTCTAGTGAAGAAACCCAAGGTTGAACCCAAACCCGAGACTAAGTGCTTCTATAATGAGGGGAACGGTCACTGAAGCAGTACTACCCTAGATACTTGGTAGATGAGAAGGCAGGCAAGGTCGACAGAAGTATATTGGATATACGTTATATGAATGTGTACTTTACTAGTACTCCCAGCAGCACCAGGGTATTAGATACCGGTTCGGTTGCTAAGTGTTAGTAACTCGAAATAAAAGCTGCGGAATAAACGGAGACTAGCTAAAGGTGAGATGACGATATGTGCTGGAAGTGTTTCCAAGGTTGATGTGATCAAGCATCGCATGCTCCCTCTACCATCGAGATTTGGTGTTTGCGTTAAGCATGATTGGATTATGTTTATCGCAATACGGTTATTCATTTAAGGAGAATAATGGTTACTCTGTTTATTTGAATAATACCTTCAATGGTCTTGCACCTAAAATGAATCTCGATCGTAGTGATACACATGTTCATGCCAAAAGATATAAGATAGTAATGATAGTACCACATACTTGTGGCACTGCCACTTGAGTCATATTGGTATAGAAACGCATGAAGAAGCTCCATGTAGATGGATCTTTGGACTCACTCGTTTTTGAAAAGAATGAGACCTGCGAACCATGTCTATTGGTATATATGCATGAAGAAACTCCATGCAGATGGATCGTTTGGACTCACTTGATTTTGAATCACTTGAGACATGCAAATCATACCACATGGGCAAGATGACTGAAAGGCCTCGTTTTCAGTAAGATGGAACAAGAGAGCAACTTGTTGGATGTAATACATTTTGATGTGTGCAGTCCAATGAGTGCTGAGGCATGCAGTGGATAGCGTTAAGTTCTTACTTCACAGATGATTTGAGTAGATGCTGAGTGTATTTACTTGATGAAACACAAGTCTGGATTATTGAAAGGTTCAAGTAATTTCAGAGTGAAGTTGAAGATCGTCGTGACAAGAGGATAAAATGTCTGTGATATGATCATAGAGATGAGTATCTGAGTTACGAGTTTGGCACACAATTAAGACATTGTGGAAAGTGTTTCACAATTAATACCGCCTGGAACACCATAGTGTGATGGTGTGTCCGAACATCATAACTGCACCCTATTGGATATGGTACATACCATGATGTTTCTTATCGAATTACCACTATCGTTTATGGGTTAGGCATTAGAGACAACCACATTCACTTTAAAAGGGGCACCACGCAATTCCGTTGAGACGACACCGTTTAGAGAAACCTAAGTTGTCGTTTCTTAAAAAGTTTGGGGCTGCGATGCTTATGTGAAAAGGTTTCAGGCTGATAAGCTCGAACCCAAAGCGGATAAATGCATCTTCATAGAATACCCAAAACAGTTGGGCATACCTCCTATTTCAGATCTGGAAGCAAAGGTAATTGCTTCTAGAAACAGGTCCTTTCTCGAGGAAAATTTTCTCTCGAAAGAATTGAGTGGGAGGATGGTCGAGACTTGATAAGGTTATTGAACCGTCACTTCAACTAGTGTGTAGCAGGGCACAGGAAGTTGGTCCTGTGGCACCTACACCAATTGAAGTGGAAGCTTATGATGGTGATCATGAAACTTCGGATCAAGTCACTACCAAACCTCGTAGGACGACGAGGATGCGTAATACTTCAGAGTAGTACGTGATCCTGTCTTGGAAGTCATGTTGTTGGACAACAATGAACCTACGAGCTGTGGAGAAGCGATGGTGGGCCCATATTCCGACAAATGGTTAAAAGCCATGAAATCCGAGATAAATGGATCTTTGAGAAGAAGACGGACGTGGACGGTAATGTTACCGTCTATGAAGCTCGACTTGTGGCAAAGAGTATTTCCACAAGTTCAAGGAGTTGACTACGATGAGATTTTCTCATCCGTAGCGATGCTTAAGTCCGTCGAAATCATGTTAGCATTAGCTGCATTTATGAAATCTGGCAGATGGATGTCAAAACAAGTTTCCTTACCAGTTTTCGTAAGGAAAGGTTGTATGTGATACAATCAGAAAGGTTTTGTCAATCCTAAGGATGCTAAAAGGTATGCTAGCTCCAGCGATCCTTCCATGGACTAGAGCAAGCATCTCGAAGTCAGAATATACGCTTTGATGGAGTGATCAAAGTTTTTGGGTTTATACAAAGTTTGTTAGAAACTTGTATTTACAATAAAGTGAGTGGGAGCGCTACAACATTTCTGATAAGTATATGTGAATGACATATTGTTGATCCGAAATGATGTAAAATTTCTGGAAAGCATAAAGGGTTGTTTGAAAGGAGTTTTTCAAAGGAAGACCTGGATAAAGCTGCTTACATATTGGGCATCAAGATCTATAGAGATAGATCAAGACGCCTGATGATACTTTCAAAGAACGCACACCTTGACATGATTTTGAAAGAGTTCAAAATAGATCAGCAAAGAAGGAGTTCTTGGCTGTGTTACAAGATGTGAGTATTGAGTAAGACTCAAGCCTGACCACAGCAGAAGAGAGAGAAAGGATGAAGGTCGTCCCCTATGCTTTAGACGTAGGCTCTACAGTATGCTATGCTGTGTACCGCACATGAAGTGTGCCTTGCCATGAGTTGGTCAAGGGGTACAATAGTGATCCGGGAATGGATCACATGACAGCGGTCGAACTTATCCTTAGTATCTAGTGGACTAAGGAATTTTCTCGATTATGGAGGTGAAAAGGAGTTCGTCGTAAAGGGTTACGTCGATGCGAACTTTGACAGTAATCCGGATGACTCTGAGTAGTAAACCGGATTCGTATAGTAGAGCAATCATTTGAAATGGCTCCAAATAGCGCGTGGTAGCATCTACAAGATGACATAGATATTCGTAAAGCACACACGGATCTGAAAGGTTCAGACCCGTTGACTAAATAACCTCTCTCACAAGCATAACATGATCAAACCAGAACTCATTGAGTGTTAATCACATAGAGATGTGAACTAGATTGATGACTCTAGTAAACTCTTTGGATGTGGGTCACATGGTGATGTGACCTGTGAGTGTTAATCACATGGTGATGTGGACTAGATTATTGACTCTAGTGCAAGTGGGAGACTGTTGGAAATATGCCCTAGAGGCAATAATAAATTGGTTATTATTATATTTCCTTGTTCACGATAATCGTTTATTATCCATGCTAGAATTGTATTGATAGGAAACTCAGATACATGTGTGGATACATAGACAACACCATGTCCCTAGTAAGCCTCTAGTTGACTAGCTCGTTGATCAATGGATGGTTACGGTTTCCCGACCATGGACATTGGATGTCGTTGATAACGGGATCACATCATTAGGAGAATGATGTGATGGACGAGACCCAATCCTAAGCCTAGCACAAGATCGTGTAGTTCGTTTGCTCAGAGCTTTTCTAATGTCAAGTATCAGTTCCTTAGACCATGAGATTGTGCAACTCCCGGATACCGTAGGAATGCTTTGGGTGTACCAAACGTCACAACGTAACTGGGTGGCTATAAAGGTGCACTACAGGTATTTCCGAAAGTGTCTGTTGGGTTGGCACGAATCGAGACTAGGATTTGTCACTCCGTGTAAACGGAGAGGTATCTCTGGGCCCACTCGGTAGGACATCATCATAATGTGCACAATGTGACCAAGGAGTTGAGCACGGGATGATGTGAGTTACGGAACGAGTAAAGAGACTTGCCGGTAACGAGATTGAACAAGGTATAGGGATACCGACGATCGAATCTCGGGCAAGTAACATACCGTTAGACAAAGGGAGTTGCATACGGGATTGATTGAATCCCCGACATCGTGGTTCATCCGATGAGATCATCGTGGAACATGTGGGAGCCAACATGGGTATCCAGCTCCCGCTGTTGGTTATTGACCGGAGAACGTCTCGGTCATGTCTGCATGGTTCCCGAACCCGTAGGGTCTACACGCTTAAGGTTCGATGACGCTAGGGTTATAGGGAAAGTATGTACGTGGTTACCGAATGTTGTTCGGAGTCCCGGATGAGATCCCGGACGTCACGAGGAGTTCCGGAATGGTCCGGAGGTAAAGATTTATATATGGGAAGTCCTGTTTTGGTCACCGGAAAAGTTTCGGGTGAAATCGGTAATGTACCGGGACCACCGGGAGGGTCCCGGGGGTCCACCAAGTGGGGCCACCAGCCCAGAAGGCTGCGTGGGCCAAGTGTGGGAGGGGACCAGCCCCAGGTGGGCTGGTGCGCCCCCCACCAAGGCCCAAGGTGCATGGGAGAGTGGGAGGGGGCAAACCCTAGGTCCAGATGGGCCTTAGGGCCCATCTAGTGGGGCGCCCCCCCTCTCCTCCCCTTGGCCGCCCCCCTTGATGGGATCTAGGGCTGGCCGCCTCCTCTTGGGGGTGGAAACCCTAAGGGGGGCGCAGCCCCCTCCCCCCCTATATATAGTTGAGGTTTGGGCTGCCCAAGACACACGAGAACGTCTCTCTTTCGGTGCAGCCCTACCCCTCTCCCTCCTCCTCCTCTCCCGCGGTGCTTGGCGAAGCCCTGCGGGATTGCCACGCTCCTCCACCACCACCACACCGTCGTGCTGCTGCTGGATGGAGTCTTCCCCAACCTCTCCCTCTCTCCTTGCTGGATCAAGGCATGGGAGACGTCACCGGGCTGCACGTGTGTTGAACGCGGAGGCACCGTTCTTCGGTGCTTAGATCGGAATCAACCGCGATCTGAATCGCTACGAGTACGACTCCCTCATCCGCGTTCTTGCAACGCTTCCGCATCGCGATCTACAAGGGTATGTAGATGCACTCCCCTTCCCCTCGTTGCTAGATTACTCCATAGATTGATCTTGGTGATGCGTAGAAAATTTTGAATTTCTGCTACGTTCCCCAACAGTGGCATCATCAATAACATGCGACATATCAGAATTAATAGCAGAAGCAGGTTTAGGTGTCGCAAGCTTACTCAAAACAGAAGGTGAATCAAGTGCAGAGCTAGATGGCAGTTCCTTACCTCCCCTCGTAGTTGAGGGATAAATTGTTGTTTTTGCGTCTTTCAAGTTCCTCATAGTGACCAGCAGATATAAATCCCAAGTGACTCAAAGAATAGAGCTATGCTCCCCGGCAACGGCGCCAGAAAATAGCTTGATAACCCACAAGTATAGGGGATCGCAACAGTTTTCGAGGGTAGAGTATTCAACCCAAATTTCTTGATTCGACACAAGGGGAGCCAAAGAATATTCTCAAGTATTAGCAGTCGAGTTGTCAATTCAACCACACCTAGATAACTTAGTATCTGCAGCAAAGTATTTAGTAGCAAAGTAATATGGAAGTAACGGTAACGGTACCAAAAATAATATTTTTGGGTTTTGTAGTGATTGTAATAGTAGCAATGGAAAAGTAAATAAGCTAAGAACAATATGTGAAAAGCTCATAGGCATTGGATCGGTGATGGAGAATTATGCCGGATGCGGTTCATCATGTAACAGTCATAACATAGGGTGACATAGAACTAGCTCCAATTCATCAATGTAATGTAGGCATGTATTCCGAATATATTCATAGGTGCTTATGGAAAAGAACTTGCATGACATCTTTCCTACCATCCCGTGGCAGCGGGGTCCTAATGGAAACTAAGGAATATTAAGGCCTCCTTTTAATAGAGTACCGGACCAAAGCATTAACACATAGTGAATACATGAACTCCTCAAACTATGGTCATCAGCGGGAGTGGTCCCGATTATTGTCACTTCGGGGTTGCCGGATCATAACACATAGTAGGTGACTATAGACTTGCAAGATAGGATCAAGAACTCACATATATTCATGAAAACATAGTAGGTTCAGATCTGAAATCATGGCACTCGGGCCCTAGTGACAAGCATTAAGCATAGCAAAGTCATCGCAACATCAATCTCAGAACATAGTGGATACTAGGGATCAAACCCTAACAAAACTAACTCGATTACATGATAAATCTCATCCAACCCATCACCGTCCAGCAAGCCTACGATGGAATTACTCACGCACGGCGGTGAGCATCATGAAATTGGTGATGGAGGATGGTTGATGATGACGACGGGGATGGATTCCCCTCTCCGGAGCCCCAAACGGACTCCAGATCAGCCCTCCCGAGAGAGTTTAGGGCTTGGCGGTGGCTCCGTATCGTAAAACGCGACGAATCCTTCTCTCTGATTTTTTTCTCCCCGAACACGAATATATGGAGTTGGAGTTGAGGTTGGTGGAGCGTCAGGGGGCCCACGAGGTAGGGGCGCGCCCAGGGGGTAGGCGCGCCCCCACCCTTGTGGACAGGTGGAGGCCCCCCTGACGTGAATTCTTCTTCCAGTATTTTTAATATTTTCCAAAAATATATTCCGTGGAGTTTCAGGTCATTCCGAGAACTTTTGTTTCTGCACATAAATAACACCATGGCAATTCTGCTGAAAACAGCGTCAGCCCGGGTTAGTTCCATTCAAATCATGCAAGTTAGAGTCCAAAACAAGGGCAAAAGTGTTTGGAAAAGTAGATACGACGGAGACGTATCAGCGCACAAGCAGTGACTATTGGATGTCCATCCAACGGCCGTCGTGCTGCTTCAATCTCTGCTCTTCCTGCTCCAGCCGCTCAAACAAGAGCCGACGGGACTGCATGCTTCTCCTCCCCGCGGCCGGCTGTGCTGCCGCGCAGGCCTCACCGCCCCACCGTACTCACATCGCTGGCCTAGCCATCCCTCTACTCACCCGCACCTGCTGTTATTCTCCGGCGACGGCAGACGAACCAGTAAACCCTCGTACAGTCGTACTCCCCTCCGCGTGGGAAACAACTACCGAGTCTTCCCTGCCTCCGTGTCGTTCCCTTCCTAGGCCTCGCCGTCGTCCACCGCCCTAGTGCTCTCGGCGCGGCCTGGTCAGAGTGGTCAACGACCGACATGCATCTGAAGTGGACTGTACGTGGAGAGGCTGACAGCGGGGTCCATGTCCGCACGCAAGGAAATGCCTCCTTATTACACGCAAAATAATGATTCCTCCACCTGACATCTGGGACCCACCAAAAGGGCCTCTGTATTTCGCGAAAAAAACATTACCGCCGCTGACAGCTTTGACCCACCAGCTATATCTTCGCACGCAAGGAAGTGCCTCCTTATTACGCACAAAAAAATCAATACTCCCCCTGCTAGCTGGGACCCAGTATCGTGGCAGGCTGACTTGTGGGCCTACTAAGTTGACGGGGACGGAGGGCTTTGTCAACTTAGTCAATATGCACGATTCTAGCCCCAGTGACTGTACGATGTCCATCCAACAGCCGTAGTGCTCCTTCAACCTCTGGTCTTCTTGCTCCAACCGCCCAAACCAGCGCCGGTCGTGCCTCGTGCTCCTGCCTCCCGTGGCCGGCTGTGATGCGGTGGAGGCCTCACCGCCCCCTACTACTCCCACCGTTGGCCAGGCCATCCCTCTACTCACCCACACCCCATGTTGTTCTGCGGCGACGGTAGCCTCACACCGCAGCGAACCAGTGAACCCTCATACTCCTCTCCGCGTGGGCATCCACTGCCGCGTCTTCCCCAGCTACGCGTCGTCCCCTTTCTAGGCCTCGCCGTCGTCCACCACCCTGGTGCTCTCGGCACGGCGTGGTCAACGTGGTCAAGGAACGACCCATCGGAAGAGTACTCTACGTGGAGAGGCTGACAACTGGGTCCACGACAGCCGCAAGGAAGTGCCTCCTTATTATGCGGAAAATAATTATTCCTCCACCTGACAGCAGGGACCCACTGGACGGGCTAACGTATTTTGCAAAAAAACGTTCCCCCCGCTGTCAGCTTGGACCCACCGGAGGTGCCTCCTTATTACGCACAAAAAATGAATACCCCCCTTCTAGTTGGGACCCACCTTGGTGGGAGGCTGACTGGTGGGCCTACTAAGTTGACGGGGACGGAGTGCTTTGTCAACTTAGTCAATATGAACGATTCTAGCTCCAGTGACTGTATGATGTCCATCCAACGGCCGTAGTGCTTCTTCAACCTCTGGTCTTCTTGCTCCAGCCGCCCGAAGCAGCGTCAGTCGTGCCACATGCTCCTGCCTCCCATGGCCGGCTGTGCTGCCACAGAGGCCTCACCACCCCCTACTATTCCCACCGCTGGCCAGGCCCTGCGGCGACGGTAGCCTCACACCGCAGCCGAACCAGTGAACCCTCGTACTCCTCTCCGCACGGGCTTCCACTGCCGCGTCTTCCCCGGCTCCGCGTCGTCCCCTTCCTAGGCCTCGCCGTCGTCCACCGCCCTGGTGCTCTCGGCGCGGCGTGGTCAACATGGTCAAGGAACGACTTCCATTGGAATAGTACTGTACGTGGAGAGGCTCACAGCTGGGTCCATGGCGGCTGCAAGGAAGTGCCTCCTTATTACGCGCAAAATAATTATTCCTCCACCTGACAGCAGGGACCCACTGGACGGGCAACCGTATTTTGCGAAAGAAACGCTTCCCCCTGACTGCTGGGGCCTACCAGCTACATCTTCGCACGCAAGGAAGTGCGTCCGGGCAAAAAAAATGATTCGCCCCCTGACTGCTGGGACCCACCAGCTACATCTTCGCAGGCAAGGAAGTGCCTGACAGTCGGGACCCACCTGGTCGAAGCATACGTAGCATTGTCATTGTGGTCGCGAACGTGTACGTACATACTGGTCGATGTAGAGGCGTGCACGTGTCGTAGTAGAGGCGCGCACGTCGCATGTACACGTATGTACAGCGGCCAGTGTGCAAGAAAGAAAATACGGCCACATACGTACATACGGGCAGGGTCTCGAACGCCTACCCGCGCATACATACGGCCAGGGCTCGTGTACATGGCTGTGTCGGAACGGAGAAACAGTGTCGTCGTCGTGTTCATGGGGAGCCAACCGGCTGGGTCGGAACGAAATGCGTCGTCGTGTTCATCGGGAGGGCTTGGACGGAACAGCCGATGGAAACGAGGCCTGGTGTACCGCAGAACGGAGGAAACGGCCTTGTGTTTGACCGGCCACGGTTGAAACGGGATCCTGTTCATCGGAGGGGTCTGGCGTACCGCAAAACGGAGGAAACGGACCTCCTACGGTCGAAACAGGGGTCCTGTTGATCGGGAGGGGTGTGGCGTACCGCAAAACGGAGGAAACGGACTTGTGTTGGAGCGTTACGGTCGAAACGGGGGTCCTGTTCATCGGGAGGGGTGTGGCGTACCACAAAACGGGACTCCACGGGATACTATTCATCTCCACCGTCTACCCCCTCCAGCCTCCACGGGCTAGTGTTCATCCACCGTCGACCACCTCCAGCCTCCACCTGCGACTGTTCATCCACGGGCTCCTGTTCATCCAGCCTCCACTGCGTGCTACTCCACCGACTATTGTTCAACCAGCCCTAACCATGGGCTCTTGTTCAACCACCCTTCACGGGCTACTGTTCATCCAGCCCTCCACCGTCTACTGTTCATCCAGCCCTCCACAGGGTGGTCCTGTTCATCCTGCCCTCCACGGTGTCCTGTTCATCCAGCCCCAACCGGCTCGATCAATCGGGGCCCTGTTCATCCAGAGGCAACACCACGGGGTCCTGTTCATCCACCCCCACCGGGAACTGTTCATCCAACCACCCCCAGCAACGCTCACTGTTCATCCAGAGGCAGCATCGTCAGCTTCAGTTAGCAGCAGTAGCAAAGGAATCGCTCGATCGGGTTCAGTTAAAAGCCATCGATCGATCGCTCGGGTTCAGTAACGCGTAGCCTGTAGTGCAATCGCTCGGGTTCAGTTAGAGCCCAACGCCTCGCACCCACGCACGTGCGTGTACGAGAGAAATGCGCATCGCTCGGCCCCGACCACCCACCCTAACCGGGAACACCCCGATATTTTACACGCCCTTGCTTCTACCATGGTTTTTTCTGTCATGGACGGCCCAAAGAATGTCATGCAGCTGCGTCTCTGGCCCGCCCAGGACGAAAATCCCATTTTCTGTCATGATTTTTGTCATAGAAGTAGGACCCCACCACATCTATGATGAAACCGGGTTTTGTCACAATTATCGTCATAGAAGTGTCATAAGTATGACAGAAAAAATTTCTGTTGGGCCCAAAATGTCATGGATGTGTCTTTTTTTGTAGTGAAGGTCAAGCTCAACCCGGAGAAATGCGTTTTCGGCATCCCGGCCGGAAAGCTACTCGGCTTCCTCATCTCGGAGCGCGGCATTCAGGCAAACCCAGAGAAGATCAAGGCCTCGGTCAGCCGGTTTCTCAGCCGGCAGGGCGAGAGGGCCTTGCCCCTGTATTAGCTAATGAAGAAGTGGCGTTGTTCGAGTGGAACGACCAGGCGGACGAAGCTTTCCGGGATCTCAAACGCATGCTCTCCATCGCACCCCGAGAAGGAGCCGCTGTTGCTCTATATCGCCGCGACCTCGCGGTCGGTCAGCATGGTGATGGTGGTCAGCGACCAGAGAAGGACAAAGTCCAAGCCGTCCAGCGTCCCGTCTACTACCTAAGCGAGGTGCTCTCCGCCTCGAAGCAGAACTACCCGCACTACCAGAAAATGTGTTACGGCGTGTACTTCACCTCCAAGAAGCTGAAGCAGTACTTCCAAGAGCATGTCATCACCGTGGTCAGCACGGCCCCTCTCGGTGAGATCATCGGGTGCCGGGATGCCTCTGGTCGGGTCGCCAAGTGGGCACTCGAGCTCGCCGGCCACACCATCCTCTACGAGCCCCGCACCACGATCAAGTCCCAGGCCTTGGCTTACTTCCTCGTCAACTAGACCGAGACCCAGTACCTGCCGCCGCTGCCGGACTCGTCGCAGTGGTGCATGCACTTCGGCGGCTCGAAGATGCGACTCGGCCTAGGGGCCGGCATCGTGATGTCCTCCCCCAAGCGCGACCGGCTCAAGTACGCGCTGCAGATCCACTTCGCCGCCTCCAACAACGTTGCCGAGTATGAAGCCCTTGTGCACGGCCTCCGGCTTGCCAAGGAACTCGGCATCTGGCGCATCCTATGCTACGGCGACTCGGACCTGGTGGTGCAGCAGAGCTCCGGCGAGTGGGACGCCCACGACTCCAACATGGCGAGCCACCGCTTCCTCGTCCAGAAGCTAACCGAATTCTTCACGGGCTGCGAGTTCGTCCACGTCCTGCGCGCAGAGAATGAAGCAGTTGACACGCTCGCCAAGATCGCCTCGTCCCGGCAGTCCATTACGTCCGGCGTCTCCCTCGAGCATTTGCACAAGCCGTCCATCAAGTCGTCTCCGGACTCCGAGTCCATCCATGTCCCAGATGACCCGACCGCGCCTCAACCCGGCCTGGGGACTGCACCAACCGACCCGGCCGCGCCTCAACTCGGCCCGAGGACTACTCCAGCCAGCCCGACCACACCCCAACGCGGCCCTGGGGCCGCTGAACCTGGCTCAAGGGCTGCCACCCCGAAACCCGTCGTGATGGCCGTCCTCGCCGGGGTCGCGGCACCATCCTGGGCCCTGCCCATCTCGGAGTTCCTGGAAAACGGGGTCCTTCCCATGGACAAGACCGAAGCCCGGCAAGTGCAGCACCGAGCGTCCGCCTACAACATCATCAACAATGAGCTCGTCAAGCACAACTCCACCAACGTGTTCCAATGCTGCGTCGAGCTGGACAAGGGCATTGAGATCCTCCTCAACATACACTAGGGCGAGTGCGGGCACCACGCCGCCTCGTGGTCCCTGGTAGCCAAGGCTTTCCGCCATGGTTTCTACTGGCCCACGGCCCTCGAAGACACAGAGTCGCTTGTCCTCAAGTGTGAGGGGTGCCAGCTCTTCAGGAAGCGCAGCCACCAGCCGGCATCAGCACTCCGGACCATCCCGGTCACCTGGCCCTTCGCGGTCTGGGGACTCGACATGGTGGGACCCTTCAAGACCGCTCGAGGCGGCATGACGCATTTGCTGGTGGTGATGGACAAGTTCACCAAGCGGATCGAGGCAAGGCCAATCAAGAAGCTGGACGTTCCAACGGCCGTCCGATTTATCAAGGACATCGCGGTGCACTACGGCATGCCGAACAACATCAGCACGGACAATGGCACCAACTTTGCCAAGGGTGCGCTCGCACAGTACTGCTCCGTCTCCGGCATCCGCCTTAACCTGGCTTCTGTTGCACATCCACAATCTAATGGCCAGGTCGAGCGGGACAACAGCCTCATCCTATCCGGCATCAAGCCGCGACTCGTCGAGCCGCTCATCCGTTCACCCGGCAGTTGGCTTGACGAGTTGCCGGCCGTCTTCTGGGGTCTCCGCACCATGCCAAACAGGTCGACCGGGTTCACCCCGGTCTTCCTTGTCTACGGAGCAGAAGCCGTCATCCCGACCGATGTCGAGTTCGATTCGCCGCGCGTCACGATGTACACGGAATCCGAAGCAAAGGAAGCCCGCGAAGACGGTGTCGACCTACTTGAAGAAGCACGTCTCCTAGCGCTCAGTCGCTCAGCCATCTACCAGCAAGGTCTGAGGCATTACCACAACAAGAAGATCAAGCCCCTCGCTTTCTGAGAGGGAGACCTCGTCCTCCGACTCGTCCAAGAGCAGACTGGCAAACACAAGCTGTCCTCCCCATGGGAGGGCCCAATCATCATCAGCAAGGCCTTATGCGACCGCAACGCGTACTACCACATCGATGCCCACTGTCGATGTCAAAACCGGCGGATCTCGGGTAGGGGGTCTCGAACTGTGCGTCTAAGGCTAATGGTAACAGGAGACGGGGGACACGATGTTTACCCAGGTTCGGGCCCTCTTGATGGAGGTAATACCCTACTTCCTGCTTGATTGATCTTGATGATATGAGTATTACAAGAGTTGATCTAGCACGAGATCATAGAGGCTAAACCCTAGAAGCTAGCCTATGATTATGATTGTGTATGTCTCTATCGACTAGCCTGGCCTCGGTTTATATAATGCACCAGAGGCCTAGGATAACAAGAGTCCTAGCCGAATACCCTGGTGGGGTGGAGTCCTTGTCTTGATCGCCAAGTCTTGTGGAATCTTCCTTGTATGCGGCAGCTGTCCGAACTGGCCCATGAGTATACGGCCATGGGGGTCCTCGGCCCAATCCAACTGATCGGGAGACGACGTGATGAGTACCCCCTAGTCCAGGACACCGTCAGTAGCCCCCTGAACCGGTCTTCAAGTTGGGGACGCTCCTCGATTCTTCCGAACTGTTCTTCATCTTCGGTTGTCGGTCTTGAAAACTGATTCAACAAATCTTCTCATCTTCGATCTTGAGGATCGCCGAAGTGCATCCGACGAGTTTACACGTCGGATATCCGAGGAGCCCCTTTAAGTTTCCGGCCTTTATCAATGCCTTGTTATTTTTATGCCACACCTCGGGTTTGAAGTTGTTCCCGGGCAACAGTGTCCTCTTGCGTCCAAGCCCCAACACCAGACTGTATTCGAGGTATCTTTTGCAGCCGGGTACCAACGCCGGGCTGTATCCGAGCTCTAACGCCGGACCATGTCCGAGCTCCAACGCCGGACTGTATCCGAGGTGTCATAGATCACCTTGGTTCTAAAAAGTTGAAGGAGTTTAGCTGAGCTCAATGCCGGAAATGCCCTCTATGGAGCCAGCCACTGGCGCCCGAGCTTTATGCCGGACTGCTTCCGAGGTGGTGCACCACCCGACAACGGGCTGATTTTTTGTGAATATTTTTGAATACTGCAATTTATTCTCTGCCGAGATATATAGCCAGTATATGTATATCCAGTAGCCCTCAAGGTGTGTGTCGGTCTAAAATCCGAGATGCACCTGAAGGAAAATATGAAACCGCTGATCCTAGTAGCTTCTGAGACTCAGGTCGTGATATCAGCCTGAGGATCAACTCCTAGCTCGGCAGCATACATAGGAATAAAAATGCAGTGTAATATATTAGAGATAATAGTGATCTGCGAATGAGCCCCTGAGAGAGGGTCGTGAGAAGTCTCCGCAATGTACTAGCTTGATGCCGGATAGGTCCATATGGTACCTATTATTGTCCGAAGACGCGTATGCGCATAGTTCGGTCAAGCCGAACACTGAGCACTTTGAATTCTCTGCATTGAATAAGCAATGCAGTAGCCCCCGAGACACTGGTCGGGTGGCAACACCAAATCAGGGGATCGATGTGCCCCTTTAATATTTATAAATAATGAGCACGAAGCCCAGTAGCCCCCGAGCCTTAATGTGGGCACGGGTGGCCGAATTAAGGATCGATATCCAGAGTAAAATCACAGATTATGTGTAATGATTCTATGTGTCCAAGTACTTTACATCATTATTTTGACTCGATTGCGACTGTTTATCAGTTGAAAGTGGCCCATCGTCGGCTTCTACCCCTTGGTAGATACTACGCAGGGTGTTTCCGCACTAACAAAACAACCCTTAGCCGACATCTCGGTGCCCGGAGGCGGTTGTGTTAGCAGAAATGAGGCAATCAGACATTCGGGCTTTATAACTTGCACTTAGTCATAGGAGCTTAAAGTTGGAAGGCCAGTTACTAGCCTCCGGTTAGTGTTTGGCGACAGTCGAGGTCAATCCGTAAACACTTCGTTCAATATTATGAATGGCCCGTCATTTAACACAGTCATCGGATTGCTGACCAGTTTACGCTTATTGTGACAGTCAATTTTCGGCTTTCTCCACTGAGGCGCTTAACCATGCTAGCTGGAAGCACAATCGCAGTGGGCCTCCCGTTGCGCACCTAGCCGAACAAAGTGGAACGTAGGAGGCAAGCATAGGAGCCGAGCAACCAACTATTGACCAAAGACGCAATTGGAAGCCGATGCATATACATCAGTGTCCGAGAATGTTTTCGCCGAATCCGTAAAGGTGTCCGGCGCCACACTACGAGACTAATGTTGGAAACACACAAATAGCTTAAAAGTGCCATAGGCTTGGAAAACCAAAAACTTCAGTAAAAACTGGACGCCCGAACTAGATCAAGTGTTCGGTGCCAAATCGAAAATTGGTCTTCGAAAAAGAAAATTGTGTTGCTGTCGTGCTTTACAATGACACATCCTATCTCAAGACTTCAAGCAGGTCAGCCTACGGCTTCAACCTCCTTATCCCGAAGGCGGAGTGCTTCTCCGAGGCTAGTTTAGCAAACTAAGTTCGAACGGCTTTAGAGAGAAGCAAGGCTATCCGGCTATTGACCACACACTTGCGTCTAGAAAGGAATGATAAATAATAATAATAAAAAACTTTGCAACGACTAAGAAGAAGAACACTTATTATAAAACGGCTCATTTAAGAGCCCCCAGGTGACTTGGGAAAAGAATTTTATGTATAATGATTGTATGTACCGAAGTACTAATATCATATCTTTGTTCACCCGAACTTTGAACGCGTCTTAACCGACTATCGGCTTCTCCCTCTTCGGTCAAGGACCGAAAAGTGTTATGTACTCCACCTGTCGAAAATATCGACGGTGTTTCCGATAACCAGGCAATCAGGCCATAAGGCTGTAATAGACAAAGCGCGCTCAGGGAACTTATGCTATATTACTGACGAAGTGTAAGAAGCATCTTCGAAGAAAATAGTACCCCCACCGATACCTTTCTTCTGTTGCTCATTGTTACTATGAGACTTGTGCAATATATTTTTTGTACTCATGAGTTCCGTTGTGTGCCGACCATAATTGAAAACAATAAGAGCGCTAGCTTTCGGCTTCACCCAGTCTGAGCTCCAAGCTCGGATGACCCGATCGTGACAATCGCAGAGGTGCTCCCTTTACTCCCTAGCCGAACAATCGGGAACGTAGGGGTAAACACAGGAGCGAGGCAACCCAGCTTGCAAATCGCTTAAGTCAATATGGTGCATATTGTGGCATAATACACGAACAAGGAACGAAGTCGTACACGTATAATCATATGCAAGAGGAAATGCTTCATGAAGGAAGCCCCCAAGTGAACTGGGTATTTGAATTTGTGTGTCACAAACAAGGTTATGACAAGGAATTTTTTTCACAAACAACTTTTGCCAAAAAGGTATAATGCTAGGTCGAACCAAACACAAGTTAAAAATTTAAAACTTTGAGCATGAAGGCAACTTAGCTGGTTAATGTGTTCGGCATTGATGACGCGGTCCGAGCTTGATGCGGGACAAGGTTCCATCCCCCAAGCCTGTCCCGAGGTGGTGGAGCGAAGAGCTCGGCACTCCGAAGTGGTGACATAGCACGACCAATGCAGGCCGGCAGTGGGGTAATGAAGTGTTGACGAAGCCCCCCGTCCAGCTGAGGTGACGTGATATGTCAGTACACCGAGTTGACGATACTGCCCGACCCGGATCATTTTCCTGTGCACAAAAAATAGTGCAAACCGGACATAATAGTAATAATAATAATTAAAAAAATTGTTGCATAATAAATAATTTATGCAAAGTGAGTAATAAAAGAAAATATGGCTTGCGCGCCGAAGTGAATGTCGACGCAGGGCGTCGGCGTGATGCGGTAAAGGCATGGCAAAGCCTGAATTCACAGGTCGGTCCGAGTTCCGGATGCGGCGTGCGCCGGACTATGTATGGAACCTGGTTTATTTGTTGTAGCAATCCGAAGAAAGGTGACTCCAAAAATTGGGACTCAATCCGCACACCCATTGCCTGATGGGCGATAAAGCGACGGCATGGCGATGCTGGCAAAGGTTGGCTTGCCGAGGCAAAGCCCTCGGTCCAGCTAACGTGACGAAGCTGGTCGGCTAGTGACGCTGAAGTCTCCGGAGTAGGTTGATGAAGAGATGGCGAAGCCCCCGGTCCAGCCGAGATGTCGAAGTAGGTCGGCGTGCCGGACATCGGCTTGAAGAAGCAACAGTGCGGCCCTGCCAATGCCGGTCGTGACGTGGTCAATGCCGGCTTGATGAAGTGACCATGCGGCGATGCAGGTGTGCCCGCTCCGTGTAATCCGTGGGGCGGCGATGTTGGTGATGATTTATCCTTCGCGATGTCGAACTCTTGTTCGGCTTGCCGAGATGATGATCTGAAGAAGTTGAGCTCAGCTCAATAAAGTGACAACGTGTCTAGCGCAGGTCGGCAGCCGTAGAGCAACGTTGTCGGGCTGGTTTGACACCAGCGCGATGGTGAAGATCATATTGGAAAAGACTTCAAAATTAGCGGGATGTGTTTGGGAACAAAACACAATACCCCATACAAAACTTCCTTCAAAAAGGATGTCCGAAATCCCGTTCATAAAAAAGATGAATTCGGGTCGGATTCGTTCTCGCACAGAAAACAGATCCGAAAAGTGATGCACTAATCAGAAGGTTCCCGGAGTTTGGACGGTCGGGTCGAGCTGAAATTTTGAGGGGCGGTAGATACAGGAATTCTGCAGCTGATCAACGATTGGATCTTCCAAAGAATGCCCGAGCTAGAAGCTGGACACCACGCCCAAAACTCGTCCAGATTCCCGTCCAGATTTGACAGAGCTCCGGTATATCGTGGATTGCCATAGATTCCTCCATAGTAACTCGATGAAATTTTCTAGGGTTGTTGTAGACTCAATTCAACACAATTCCACCGAAGCAATCGTTAAAACGACACTTGAGGAGGCGGTGGCGGCGGATACAAGTTCGCTGTCCAGAAAAACAGCACGGTCGCCCGAGGGCAATGTTGACGTTGAGCCCGCGGGCTCCCTGGATGATTCTTCCATGATCTTGATAGAGATCGGAGTTGATGTTGATGAAGGCCCTCCTCCAAACATGACGATCGGAGGTAGGGCGCAATCCTCAGTCCAGCCTAGGTGACCAGTCGAGCCGGTGATGAATAATCCGACGTCGCAGTTGATCTGCAGTCGAGCCATTGATCCTTTTGCCGATCACACAGCGGAACTCTCAATGAAAGCACCAATGTCGGTGTCAAAACCGGCGGATCTCGGGTAGGGGGTCCTGAACTGTGCGTCTAAGGCTAATGGTAACAGGAGGCGCGGGACACGATGTTTACCCAGGTTCGGGCCCTCTAGATGGAGGTAATACCCTACTTCCTGCTTGATTGATCTTGATGATATGAGTATTACAAGAGTTGATCTACCACGAGATCGTAGAGGCTAAACCCTAGAAGCTAGCCTATGATTATGATTGTGTATGTCTCTATCGACTAGCCTGGCCTCGGTTTATATAATGCACCAGAGGCCTAGGATAACAAGAGTCCTAGCCGAATACGCCGGTGGGGAGGAGTCCTTGTCTTGACCACCAAGTCTTGTGGAATCTTCCTTGTATGCGGCAGTTGTCCGAACTGGCCCATGAGTATACGGCCATGGGGGTCCTCGGCCCAATCCAACTGATCGGGAGACGACGTGATGAGTACCCCCTAGTCCAGGACACCGTCACCCGCAAGACAAACAAGCGCAAGAGGGACACCGCCGACGAAGAAACAACCCGGCCATGGAATGCAGAGCTCCTCCGCCCGTTTTATAGTTAGCCGAGTACATGTATGTATCGCTACCTTTTGTAACCGTCTGAAACTATGGGGTCCCCGAACGACACTCGGGGGCGGCCCCTTTTGCGACCAAGCTATTGTGTCTCCTACATATGTGCGCTACTTTACTCTTAACCCAAACCCGGCTACCGGCTCAACTCGCTCAACCCGGGGGCTCGGGGGCTGGCCGGCTTGGCCACCCGTCGTTTTTCCTTAGCGGTTCTCAAACGCGTTGGATCACCATAAGCTTCCCGCTTCGCCCTAAGCCACATATCCGGCTTCGGCTGTCGGCTGGCAACCACATGAGTCCAAAGCACCAGCGCGCCACGAACACTAAGTCAAGAACCGACGGGTCGCCCAACCCGGCCCTGCCACAGTAAGTTGCCGCACGACTGGTTGCTCACCAACCCGGCCCGCTGGATTGCCGCCAGTCGGCCCAGTGGGTGTTTCGCTCGCGCTCAACGTTTTGAAATACTAAGTATTGAACGCTCCTCTCAAAGGCCGAACCCCTTGTCATGGACCAGAGAATTGGCCGTCAGACTCACGGGGGTGAAACCCAAAGGGGGAGAGTTGCAAGAAAACGGCTCTAAAGACGAAAAGCAAAACCACAGGCATCCAAGAAGTTTCTGCATACCGCCGAATCGCTCGACCCGGCCTCACCACTTTAAGTTCCCGCAAGAGCGGCTGCTCGCCAACCCGGCCCGCCGGGTTGCCACCAGCCGGCCCAGTGGGTGTTTCGCTCACGCTCAATGTTTTGAAAGCCCAAGTACTGTACGCTCCTCTCAAAAGTGGAACCCCTTGTCACGGACCAGAGCATCGGCCGTCAGACTCGCGGGGGGAGGACCAAAGGGGGAAGGTTGCAAGAAAACGGCTCCAAAAACGAGAAGCAAAGGTGCAGACATTCATGCAGCTCATACATCATAATTTTAAACAGGCCCAAGGCTAGAGTTCATTACACCCAGTCAACCCCCAGGAGGTGGGTGGACCTGCTACCTAACAGAGATTTTTTCATAAAGTTAAAAAATCAGGCATCGCCTCCGCCAGAGCGCGCCGCCCTCGGGTCCGCAGAAGTGCCGGTATCCTCCTCCCTGGCATCCGTATCGCGGTAGATGTCCGTCTCCTCGGGGCTGCCCTTCGGGTCGTCCAAAAGAAGGCCGTAGTCGTCGGAAGGCACGACTCCGCCATCCTCCGCCCGCTCCAGCTGGAACTCGTCATGGAAGGCAAACCCGGAGATGTAGTTGGCTCGGGCAGCGATTCGTCCGGCTTCCACCTGCAGCTCGCTCTCCGAGCCGGCTTGTTGTCCCATCAACGCATCCAGCACCAAGTCCGGATGCCACGACACCGCAAACCGGAGCGCCATCTCGGCGCCAGCACGAGCGGCGGAAACCCGCCACTCGTGAAGGCGGTCCGGGCCCGCCTCCAACCACCGCGCCAGCCGCATGAAGCTGGTCGGCGCGACGGCACCCGGCCAGAGGGCGCCGTCATCGCCGCGCCGGCCTCATAGAGTTGCCCCATCTGCTCGCTCAAGACTCGCAAACGGGCCTCGGCAGCAGCAACGATCTCCGGGAAGGTCCAAGACACCCGCGGGTCCGTCTTGGAGCCGACGATCCCTTGCAGGTCGCGCTGATAGCGGACTGCCTCCTCCGCCAGCTGGCGCGTCTCCGTGAAGGCCCCTGCCAAGAAGGAAAGAAAGTCAGAAGAAAATTACTAAGGAAGAAGAGCCGGAGTCCCAACCCGGCAACAACAAAACCAAAGGAAAGCACTTACTGGAGAAGGACTCTTCCAGGTGCTGCGCTTCGAGCAACGTACCGCGCCGCTCCCGGGCAATAGTGCGGTCATGCTCCTCCAGCGCCTTCTCCAGGTAGGCGACCTTGGCAAGGGCCGCCTTCAGCTTGGCGTCCTTGTCCTCGGACGCCTTCACGGCCTCCTCGCGGAGCCGGGTCTCCCCCTGCCGGGTCACCTCCGCCTTGGCCACCCACGCCTTCAGGTGCTCCACCTCAGTCTGGAGCTGCCCCTTGTCGTCGGCCAGCTTGCCGCGTTGCTGGTCCGCCTCGGCAAGGGCTTGCTGCCCCTCCACGACCTTGGCGGCCTCCGCCTTGAGGTGCTCCACCTCGGCCTCGAGGCAGCTCTTCTCGCCTGCCAGCTGCTCCCGCGGCCGGCTGGCTTCGTCGAGCGCCCGCCGGGCCCCTGTCGCCTCCGCCTTCGCCTTCTCCACCTCGGTCCCGAGCCGGCTGACGTCTGCAACAAGCCGGTCATAGTGAAAACCAGCCCGAATCAGCCGGGTCCTCCAAGACAGCACCTCGGTTGCAAAAGAAGAACTCGGCAACCAAGTACAATTTTAAGATTCGACCCAACTGCTACGCAGTTGGCCCGAATCTCGGGGGCTACACCCAGTGGGTGTGCTAGCGCGCCCCCACTAGAAAAAAGCATGAAAGAGAAATACCTGCTGCGATGCGGAGCTCCTCCTCCTTGGCGGCAAGCCTCTCCTTGAGACGACGATGCGTCTCAAGTAGCCGGTTGAAGACGTTGACCCGGTAGGAGTCAAGTTGCTGCAGAAGGAAACGATCAGCGCAAGACAGCAAGATAAGATTCGACCCAACTGCTACGCAGTTGGCCCGAATCTTGGGGGTTACACCTAGTGGGTGCGTTGGCGCGCCCCCACAAAGGAGAAAACAATGAAAAGAGAAATGCAGAATGCATACAAAAACTTACGAAGACGGCGCGCTCCAGCTCCTGCGTCGCCTTGACCTTGGCCTGGGCAAAGGCCTGGATCCGGCCCGTCCGCCCCCGCAGGCGACGGGTCACGGCGGCCATCGCCGCCTCCTCCTGGGTTAGAGGTCCGAAGGGGACCTCGCTGGACCCGCTCCGCGACGGCAGCGGCTCGGCAACCCGGCGCCCTCCGGACCTAAGCACCAGGGCGTGCTCTCCACCGGCCGCTGATACGTCTCCAACGTATCTATAATTTTTGACTGCTCCATGCTATATTATATTCTGTTTTGGACATTATTTGGCTTTATTATACACTTTTATATTATTTTTGGGACTAACCTATTAACCGGAGGCCCAGCCCATAATTGCTGTTTTTTGCCTATTTCAGAGTTTCGCAGAAAAAGAATATCAAACGGAATGAAACCTTCGGGAACGTGCTTTTCGGAACGAACGTGATCCAGTGGACTTGGACCCTACGTCAAGACATCAACCAGGAGGGCACGAGGTAGGGGGCCGCGCCTACCCCCCTGGGCGTGCCCTCCACCCTCGTGGGCCCCCTGTTGCTCCACAAACGTACTTCTTCCTCCTATATATACCTACGTACCCCCAAACTACCAGATACGGAGCCAAAAACCTAATTCCACCGCCGCAACCTTCTGTACCTGTGAGATCCCATCTTGGGGCCTTTTCCGGAGCTCCACCGGAGGGGGCATCTATCACGGAGGGCTTCTACATCAACACCATAGCCTCTCCGATGATGTGTGAGTCGTTTACCTCAGACCTTCGGGTCCATAGTTATTAGCTAGATGGCTTCTTCTCTCTTCTTGGATCTCAATACAATGTTCTCCCACTCTCTCGTGGAGATCTATTCGATGTAATCTTCTTTTGCGGTGTGTTTGTTGATATCGATGAATTGTGGGTTTATGATCAAGTTTATCTATGAACAATATTTGAATCTTCTCTGAATTCTTTTATGTATGATTGGTTATCTTTTCAAGTCTCTTCGAATTATCAGTTTGAGTTGGCCTACTAGATTGATCTTTCTTGCAATGGGAGAAGTGCTTAGCTTTGGGTTCAGTCTTGCGGTGTCCTTTCCCAGTGACAGTAGGGGCAGCAAGGCACGTATTGTACTGTTGCCATCGAGGATAACAAGATGGGGTTTATATCATATTGCATGAGTTTATCCCTCTACATCATGCCATCTTGCTTAAAGTGTTACTCTGTTCTTAATACTCTAGATGCATGCTGGATAGCGGTCGATGTGTGGAGTAATAGTAGTAGATGCAGGCAGGAGTCGGTCTACTTGTCTCGGACGTGATGCCTATATACATGATCATACCTAGATATTCTCATAACTATGCTCAATTCTCTCAATTGCTCAACAGTAATTTGTTCACCCACCGTAATACTTATGCTCTTGAGAGAAGCCACTAGTGAAACCTATGGCCCCCGGGTCTATTTTCCATCATATTAATCTTCCAACACTTAGTTATTTTTATTGCTTTCTATTTTATTTTGCATCTTTATCATAAAAATACCAAAAATATTATCTTATCATATCTATCAGATCTCACTCTCGTAAGTGACCGTGTAGGGATTGACAACCCCTTATCGCGTTGGTTGCGAGGATTTATTTGTTTGTGTAGGTGCGAGGGACTCGTGTGTGGCCTCCTACTGGATTGATACCTTGGTTCTCAAAAACTGAGGGAAATACTTACGCTACTTTGCTGCATCACCCTTTCCTCTTCAAGGGAAAACCAACGCAGTGCTCAAGAGATAGCAAGAAGGATTTCTGGCGCCGTTGCCGGGGAGTCTACGCAAAATTAAACATACCAAGTCCCCATCACGAACCCTTATCTCCCGCATTACATTATTTGCCATTTGCCTCTTGTTTTCCTCTCCCCCACTTCACCCTTGCCATTTTATTCGCCCTCTTTTTTCCGTTTGCCTCTTTACCACTCGCTTGGTCGTTATGGCTAGTCCTCTTTGTTCTCCGTTGTCTCCCGAGAATGAAGTTCTTAATTTTAAGCAAAGGGAGGGAGAAAATCTAAAAGACGCTTGGTATAGAATTTGCAATGCTCAAAATAGATCTAGCAGGAAGCAATCCACTTCCGTTCTTCTCCGCAATTTTTATGTAGGCGTTACTCCTTGGTACAGATATATCCTTGATACCATTACCGGAGGGAATTTCTTGGGTTGCCATACTTCTGATTATTATAATGCTATGATAGATTTGTTTGGCTCACCCCCTCTTTTGGTTAATGGAACTATGTTAACTTTGGAGCATGTAATGCAACGACTTGAAATTATTGAAAAAGTTGCTATTGTAGAGTTAATTTAAAATTTGGACAAAAAGATTCACAACCAAATTACCCAATATGGATCTAAAGTAGGAGTCACTTTGAAAAATATTAAGGAGAAGGAACCCATAGTTAATGAGAAAATAAATCAGGATTCCACTAGAATCGATAAACTTGAGAATATAATTACCAACTTGGGAACCACTTTTTCTTCCATAAAGAATACTGCAAGCCCTCCAACTAAAATTGCCAAGCTTATGTATGTTCCTAAAAATAAGGGTGAATCCTCTAGTAAGGAAACTGCGGATCTCAAATCTATAAGTATTCATCCCAATCTTTTTGCTATTATTAAGGAACCCTTTGCTACAAATGAATTTTTGAATCTTGTGCCTAAAAGTTTGATAATTAATAAAAAGAAAGAAACTCCTAAGGATGATAGATGCCTCATTGAAGAATTACCTACCAAAGATGGCAGTACCTAGATCTATCCTTGCTATTATGCCTAGTTAGGGGCGTTAATCGATAGCGCTTGTTGGGAGGCAACCCGATTTTATTTTTAGTTTTTTGCTTTTTGCTTCTGTTTAGGAATAAATATTTGATCTAGCCTCTGGTTAGACTTGTTTTTATGTTTTAATTAGTGTTTGTGCCAAGTTAAACCTATAGGATCTTCTTGGATGATAGTTATTTGATCTTGCTGTAAATTCCAGAAACTTTCTGTTCACGAAACAATTGTTAAAAATCACCAGAACGTGATAAAATATTGATTCCAATATCTGATGATCAATAAACAAATTGTCTAGGTCGTCCTATTTTGGCTGAATTTTTTGGGTTCCAGAAGTTTGCTTTAGTTACAGATTACTACAGACTGTTCTGCTTTTGACAGATTCTGTTTTTCGTGTGTTGTTAGCTTATTTTGATGAATCTATGGCTAGTAAAATAGTTTATAAACAATATAGAAGTTGTAATACAGTAGTTTTAACACCAATATAAATAAAGAATGAGTTCATTACATTACCTTGAAGTGGTCTTTTGTTTTCTTTCGCTAACGGAGCTCACGAGATTTTCTGTTAAGTTTTGTGTTGTGAAGTTTTCAAGTTTTGGGTGAACGATTTGATGGATTATGGAACAAGGAGTGGCAAGAGCCTAAGCTTGGGGATGCCCATGGCACCCCCAAGATAATCTAAGGACACCTAAAAGCCAAAGCTTGGGGATGCCCCGGAAGGCATCCCCTCTTTCGTCTACTTCCATCGGTAACTTTACTTGGAGCTATATTTTTATTCACCACATGATATGTGTTTTGCTTGGAGCGTCTTGTATGAATTGAGTCTTTGCTTTTTAGTTTACCACAATCATATTTTCTGTACACACCTTTTGAGAGAGACACACTTGATTCAGAAATTATTAGAATACTCTATGTGCTTCACTTATATCTTTTGAGTTATATAGTTTTTGCTCTAGTGCTTCACTTATATCTTTTAGAGCACGGTGGTGGTTTTTTTATAGAAACTATTATTCTCTCATGATTCACTTATATTATTTTGAGAGTCTTAAACAGCATGGTAATTTGCTTAAATAATCCTAATATGCTAGGTATTCAAGAATAGTAAAAACTTTCTTATGAAGTGTGTTGAATACTATGAGAAGTTTGATGCTTGATAATTGTGTTGAGATATGAGGATGGTGATATTAGAGTCATGCTAGTTGAGTAGTTTTGAATTTGAGAAATACTTGTGTTAAAGTTTGTGATTCCCATAGCATGCACGTATGGTGAACCGTTATGTGATGAAGTCGGAGCATGATTTATTTATTGATTGCCTTCCTTATGAGTGGCGGTCGGGGACGAGCGATGGTCTTTTCCTACCAATCCATCCCCCTAGGAGCATGTGCGTAATACTTTGCTTTGATAACTTGTAGATTTTTGCAATAAGTATATGAGTTCTTTATGACTAATGTTGAGTCCATGGATTATACACACTTTTCCTCCTTCCACCATTGCTAGCCTCTCTAATACCGCACACTTTTTGCCGGTATCATACACCCACCATATACCTTCCACAAAACAGCCACCATACCTACCTATCATGGCATTTCCATAGCCATTCCGAGATATATTGCCATGCAACTTATCACCATTTCGTTTACTATGACACGCTCCATCAATGTCATATTGCTTCGCATGATCATGTAGTTCACATTGTATTTGTGGCAAAGCCACCATTCATAATTCTTTCTTACATGTCACTCTTGATTCATTGCATATCCCGGTACACCGCCGGAGGCATTCACATAGAGTCATATTTTGTTCTAAGTATTGAGTTGTAATTGTTGAGTTGTAAGTAAATAAATGTGTGATGATCATCATTTTTAGAGCATTGTCCCAAGTGAGGAAAGGATGATGGAGACTATGATTCCCCCACAAGTCGGGATGAGACTCCGGACGAAAAAAAGAGGCCATAAAAAAGAGAGAAAAGGCCCAAATAAAAAAATGAGAGAAAAAGAGAGAAGGGACAATGTTACTATCCTTTTACCACACTTGTGCTTCAAAGTAGCACCATGATCTTCATGATAGAGACTCTCCTATGATATCGCTTTCATATACTAGTGGGAATTTTTCATTATAGAACTTGGCTTGTATATTCCAATGATGGGCTTCCTCAAAATGCCCTAGGTCTTCGTGAGCAAGCGAGTTGGATGCACACCCACTTAGTTTATTTTGTTGAGCTTTCATATACTTATAGCTCTAGTGCATCCGTTGCATGTCAATCCCTACTCACTCACATTGATATCTATTAATGGGCATCTCCATAGCTTGTTGATACGTCTAGTTGATGTGAGACTATCTTCTCCTTTTTGTCTTCTCCACAACCACCATTCTATTCCACAAATAGTGCTATATCCATGGCTCACGCTCATGTATTGCGTGAAGATTGAAAAAGTTTGAGAACATCAAAAGTATGAAACAATTGCTTGGCTTGTCATCGGGGTTGTGCATGATTTAAATACTTTGTGTGGTGAAGATAGAGCATAGCCAGACTATATGATTTTGTAGGGATAACTTTCTTTGGCCATGTTATTTTGAGAAGACTTAATTGCTTAGTTAGTATGCTTGAAGTATTATTATTTTTATGTCAATATTGAACTTTTATCTTGAATCTTTCGGATCTGAATATTCATACCACAATTAAGAAGAATTACATTGAAATTAAGCCAAGTAGCATTCCACATCAAAAATTCTGTTTTTATCATTTACCTACTCGAGGCTGAGCAGGAATTAAGCTTGGGGATGCTTGATACGTCTCCAGCGTATCTATAATTTTTGATTTCTCCATGCTATATTATATTCTGTTTTGGACATTATTGGGCTTTATTATACACTTTTATATTATTTTTGGAACTAACCTATTAACCAGAGGCCCAGCCCAGAATTGTTGTTTTTTGCCTATTTCAGAGTTTCGCAGGAAAAGAATATCAGACGGAGTCCAAACGGAATGAAACCTTCGGGAACGTGATTTTCGGAACGAACGTGATCCAGAGGACTTGGACCCTACGTCAAGACATCAACCAGGAGGGCACGAGGTAGGGGGGCGCGCCTACCCCCCTGGGCGTGCCCTCCACCCTCGTGGGCCCCCTGTTGCTCCACCGACGTACTTCTTCCTCCTATATATACCTACGTACCTCCAAACTACCAGATACGGAGCCAAAAACCTAATTCCACCACTGCAACCTTCTGTACCCGTGAGATCCCATCTTGGGGCCTTTTCCGGAGCTCTGCCGGAGGGGCCATCGATCACGGAGGGCTTCTACATCAAGACCATAGCCTCTCCGATGATGTGTGAGTAGTTTACCTCAGACCTTCGGGTCCATAGTTATTAGCTAGATGGCTTCTTCTCTCTTTTTGGATTTCAATACAATGTTCTCCCCCTCTCTCGTGGAGATCTATTCGATGTAATCTTCTTTTGCGGTGTGTTTGTTGAGACCGATGAATTGTGGGTTTATGATCAAGTTTATCTATGAACAATATTTGAATCTTCACTGAATTCTTTTATGTATGATTGGTTATCTTTGCAAATCTCTTCGAATTATCAGTTTGGTTTGGCCTACTAGATTGATATTTCTTGCAATGGGAGAAGTGCTTAGCTTTGGGTTCAATCTTGCAGTGTCCTTTCCCAGTGACAGCAGGGGCAGCAAGGCACGTATTGTATTGTTACCATCGAGGATAACAAGATGCGGTTTATATCATATTGCATGAGTTTATCCCTCTACATCATGTCATCTTGCTTAAAGCGTTACTCTGTTCTTATGAACTTAATACTCTAGATGCATGCTGGATAGCGGTCGATGTGTGGAGTAATAGTAGTAAAGCGTTACTCTGTTCTTATCCCTACAAAATCATATAGCGGTCGATGCATGCTGGATAGCGGTCGATGTGTGGAGTAGTAGATGCAGGCAGGAGTCGGTCTACTTGTCTCGGACGTTATGCCTATATACATGATCATACCAAGATATTCTCATAACTATGCTCAATTCTGTCAATTGCTCAACAGTAATTTGTTCACCCACCGTAATACTTATGCTCTTGAGAGAAGCCACTAGTGAAACCTATGGCCCCCGGGTCTATTTTCCGTCATATTAATCTTCCAACACTTAGTTATTTTTATTGCTTTCTATTTTACTTTGCATCTTTATCATAAAAATACCAAAACTAGTATCTTATCATATCTATCAGATCTCACTCTCGTAAGTGACCGTGCAGGGATTGACAACCCCTTATCTCGTTGGTTGCGAGGATTTATTTGTTTGTGTAGGTGCGAGGGACTCGTGCGTGGCCTCCTACTAGATTGATACCTTAGTTCTCAAAAACTGAGGGAAATAATTACGCTACTTTGCTGCATCACCCTTTCCTCTTCAAGGGAAAACCAACGCAGTGCTCAAGAGGTAACAGTCGCCTCCCCTGAAGCCGGCGCCTTCCTCGGCGCCCTCTCCGGCACCGACGCCGGCTCGGTGGGCGGAGCGGCTTGAGGCTCCACCACCGGCGACGCCTCGCTCGCCGGCGTCCAGGATGCCCCTTCCGGCGCCGCCCGTGCCGCCTCCTCCAACACGGCGTCGCCCCCGCCTCCATCGGCCCCCTCTCGCTCGACCACGTCGGTCCGTGGCGGGGTGCCGTCCCCGACAACCACGACCTCCCGGTCGAGGTCCATCACGTCCGCACGGCCGCCTTGGCCGTGCTCCCTTTTCGACGCCGGCACGAAGACCGTCGTCGCCGCCACCATCCCCGCCGGCATCTCCGGCCACGCCGGCCCCTCGCCGGCTTGCGCCCACACTATCGCGGCGCTGACCCAGGCCTGGGTCGACGCCGCCTCCAGCTCCGCCTGGGCCCGGTTCTGGTCCCGCCAAGCCAGGCCCTTGGCATCGGCTGGGTCCAGACCAAGGTCCGGATCCACTGGGCCTCCTCCTCGTCCTGGTCAACGGTGCAGGATCGGCTCCTCCGGAACACGGCGCCCTCAGCAGACGCGGCGTCCGCCGTCGCCAGTGCCAACGAGATCGGCGACCTGAAGCACAAGATAATGAACGATCACGCCGTGTCGAGCGGAGCCTCTCAGCAACTCGGCTCGAACATAACGGGTCACTTACCCCGGCACCACCAGAACGGCGGGCCTTGCCGCCATCTCGTGTGGAGCATCGCACCTCCTCTTGGCGGGCGGCTTCGTGATAACCCACAAATATTGGGGATCGCAACAGTTTTTGAGGGTAGAGTATTCAACCCAAATTTATTGATTCGACACAAGGGGAGCCAAAGAATATTCTCAAGTATTAGCAGTTGAGTTGTCAATTCAACCACACCTGGATAACTTAGTATCTGCAGCAAAGTATTTAGTCGCAAAGTAGTATGGAAGTAACAGTAACGGTAGCAAAAGAAATATTTTTGGTTTTTGTAGTGATTGTAACAGTAGCAACGGTAAAGTAAATAAGCGAAGAACAATATGTGAAAAGCTCATAGGCATTGGATCAGTGATGGAGAATTATGCCGGATGCGGTTCATCATGTAACATTCATAACATAGGGTGACACAGAACTAGTTCCAATTCATCAATGTAATGTAGGCATGTATTCCGAATATAGTCATACGTGCTTATGGAAAAGAACTTGCATGACATCTTTTGTCCTACCCTCCGGTGGCAGCGGGGTCCTAATGGAAACTAAGGGATATTAAGGCCTCCTTTTAATAGAGTACCAGACCAAAGTATTAACACATAATGAATACATGAACTCCTCAAACTACGGTCATCACCGAGAGTGGTCCCGATTATTGTCACTTCGGGGTTGCCGGATCATAACACATAGTAGGTGACTATAGACTTGCAAGATAGGATCAAGAACTCACATATATTCATGAAAACATAATAGGTTCAGATCTGAAATCATGGCACTCGGGCCCTAGTGGCAAGCATTAAGCATAGCAAAGTCATAGCAACATCAATCTCAGAACATAGTGGATACTAGGGATCAAACCCTAACAAAACTAACTCAATTACATGATAAATCGCATCCAACCCATCACCGTCCAGCAAGCCTACGATGGAATTACTCATGCACGGCGGTGAGTATCATGAAATTGGTGATGGAGGATGGTTGATGATGACGACGGCGACGGATTCCCCTCTCCGGAGCCCCGAACGGACTCCAGATCAGCCCTCCCGAGAGAGTTTAGGGCTTGGCGGCGGCTCCGTATCGTAAAATGTGATGAATCCTTCTCCCTGATTTTTCTCTCTCCGAACATGAATATATGGAATTGGAGTTGAGGTCAGTGGAGCTCCATGGGGCCCACGAGGCAGGGGGCGCGCCCCCACCCTCGTGGCAAGGGTGTGGGCCCCTGGCCTTGATTCTTTCGCCAGTATTTTTTATTATTTCCAAAGATAATCTCTGTGGAGTTTCAGGTCATTCCGAGAACTTTTGTTTCCGCACATAAATAACACCATGGCAATTCTGTTGAAAACAGCGTCAGTCCGGGTTAGTTCCATTCAAATCATGCAAGTTAGAGTCCAAAACAAGGGCAAAAGTGTTTGGAAAAGTAGATACGACGGAGACGTATCAACTCCCCCAAGCTTAAACATGTGCTTGTCGTCAAGCAATTCAGTTGATAAAATGAAAGTGATAAAGAAAAACTTTTACAAACTCCGTTTGCTCTTGTTGTTGTAAATATGTAAAGCCAGCATTCAAGTTTTCAGCAAAGATTATGAACTTACCATATTCACAATAACACTTAGGTCTCATGTTAGTCATATCAATGGCATAATCAACTAGCGAGCAATAATAATAAATCTCAGATGACAACACTTTCTCAAAACAATCATGATATGATATAACAAGATGGTATCTCGCTAGCCCTTTCTGAGACCGCCAGAGCACCTTTAAAGATGAAGGACTGACTAAACATTGTAATTCATGGTAAAAGAGATCCAGTCATAGTCATACCCAATATAAACTAATAGTAATGGATGCAAATGACAGCGGTGCTCTCCAGCTGGTGCTTTTTAGTAAGAGGGTGATGACTCAACATAAAAGTAAGATAAGCCCTTCGCAGAGGGAAGCAGGGATTTGTAGAGGTGCCAGAGCTCGATTTTAAAACAAAGATAAATAATATTTTGAGCGGCATACTTTATTGTCAACATAACAATCGAGAGATGGCGATATCTTCCATGCTACACACATTATAGGTGGTTCCCAAACAGAATGGTAAAGTTTATACTCCCCCTCCACCAACAAGCATCAATCCATGGCTTGCTCGAAACAACGAGTGCCTCCAACTAACAAGAGTCCTGGGGGAGTTTTGTGTGCAATTATTTTGATTTGGTTTGCGTAAAGCATGGGAATGGGCATCTCGGTGACCAGCCATTTTCTCGTGAGTGAGGAGCGGAGTCCACTCCTCTTCAGAATAACCCACCTAGCATGGAAGATACAGACAGACCTAGTTGGTACATGAGCTATTTGAGCATGCAAATTAGAATTTCATTTGAAGGTTTGGAGTTTGGCACATACAAATTTACTTGGAACGGCAGGTAGATACTGCATATATAGGAAGGTATGGTGGACTCATATGGAACAACTTTGGGGTTTAAGGGATTGGATGCACAAGCAGTATTCCCGCTTAGTACAAGTGAAGGCTAGCAAAAGACTGGGAAGCGACCAACTAGAGAGCGACAACAGTCATGAACATGCATTAAAATTAATGTACATTGAGTGCAAGCATGAGTAGGATATAATCCACCATGAACATAAATATCGTGAAGGCTATGTTGATTTGTTTCAGCTACATGTGTGAACATGTGCCAAGTCAAGTCACTTGAATCATTCAAAGGAGGATACCACCCCATCATACCACATCACAACCATTTTAATAGCATGTTGGCATGCAAGGTAAACCATTATAAGCTCCTAGCTAATTAAGCATGGCATAAGTAACTATAATCTCTAATTGTCATTGCAAACATGTTTATTCATAATAGGCTAAATCAGGAACAATGAACTAACCATATTTGCAAAAACAAGAGAGTTTGAGTTCATACCAGCTTCTCCCATCTCAATCAGTCCATCATATATCGTCATAATTGCCTTTCACTTGCACGACCGAATGATGTGAATAATAATAATAGTGCACGTGCATTGGACTAAGCTGGAACCTGCGAGCATTCAATAAACAGGAGAAGACAAGGCAATATGGGCTCTTGGTTAAATCAACAATAATGCATATAAGAGCCACTTTAACAATTTCATCATGGTCTTCTCCTATCGACCCCCAAAGAAAAGAAATAAAACTATTTACATGGGAAAGCTCCCAACAAGCTAAAGAAGAACAGGAAATATCTTTTTTTTGGGTTTTCTTTTTAATTATTACTACTACAGCAAGAAAAGTAAACAAGGCATGGCACAAAATAATAATATCAGGGACACCCAGGTTTCCATAGTTTCCGCGACCAATTAAACACCTACTAGCAAATATAGCAAAGTAACGTAGAACAGGAAAATGTATGCTAGTGATTCGTGCGTCGGAAACCTTCCTTGTTTCCCCTACAACAATTGTATCAATAAACCCCTCCACATCGTTACTATGTGGTTCCTCTATGAAACCCGGAAAATGTAACTTGCACACCACACAGAATTCTTGAAGGGTCATCTCCTTATACTCATCATATAAATAAAAATCCACCATAGGTAGTGACCTCCTAGAATGGAAATGAAAATTTTGCACAAAGGTATTAGTGAGTAAGAGATACTGTTCGCGTTGGTCGCGGAGGAAGTCGGTACGGCCTGCATTCTCAGCCAATTCATAAAAATCATCATAAATCCCGGCTGCTCTCAAGAAATCATCACAAGGCCATTCACACGGCCGAACTTCCGCGGTGCGAGGCGGATTACATTTGGGCCTCTCTACTTCTTCACTTTGCTTTTCCTTCGAACTTCGGCTCGATGAGCCCCTCAAAAATCTCTTCATCATTTTATGAAAATTTCTGAAATTTTTAGTAACTTCAAATAAAAGTGAACCAAGCTCAACAAAATTGATAGCAACTACTCCTACAAGTGCCTAGAGCCTATATCATGCATTAGAACTACTTGGAACCATATAAATTTGACATGCAAGCTCAAGAACATGGTCACCTAGGCAGCACAAATTTGCAATGAATAAAGCACTAGAACAAAAACTAATTGGGCCAATGGAGGAGTCACATACCAAGGAACAATCCCCTGAAGCAGTTTTGTGAGAGGTGCTTTGAGCAAGGAGATCGAAAATCACAGCAAAATGAGCAAGAACTCATGCTTGAGCTGGTTGGTGATTTTTTTGGGAGGAAGAAGAAGTGTGTGGGTGCAAGAATAAGTGGAGGGGAGCCACCGTGGGCCCACGAGGCAGGGGGCGCGCCCAGGGGGTGGGCGCGCCCTGGACCCTCGTGGCCAGGTGCCAGCTCCCCCTGATGTGTTCTCAGTGCCAGATATTCCCAAATATTCCAGACAAAAATCATATTTCAATTTCGGGGCATTTGGAGAACTTTTATTTTTGGGGTATTTTTATATTGCACGGATAAATCAGAAAACAGATAGAAAAATACTATTTTTACTTTATTTCAACTATAACAGAAGGTAAAAAGAGGGTACAGAAGGTTGTGCTTTCTAACTTCATCCATCTCATGCTCATCAAAAGGAATCCACTAACAAGGTTGATCAAGTCTTGTTAACAAACTCATTCGGAATAACATGGAACCGGAGAAATTTCGAATAACACTATGTTACCTCAACGGGGATATGCACATCCCCAATAATAAGAATATCATATTTCTTCTTGATAGTAGGTAGAGGAAATTCAGAACCTCCAAAAATAATCGATGGAATTTTTCCAATAGAATTAATACTGTGGACTTGAGGTTGTTTCCTTGGAAAGTGTATCGTATGCTCATTACCATTAACATGAAAAGTGACATTGCCTTTGTTGCAATCAATAACAGCCCCTGCAGTATTCAAAAAAGGTCTTCCAAGAAAAATAGACATACTATCATCCTCGGGAATATCAAGAATAACAAAGTCCGTTAAAATAGTAACGTTTGCAACCACAACAGGCACATCCTCACAAATACCGACAGGTATAGCAGTTGATTTATCAGCCATTTGCAAAGATATTTCAGTAGGCGTCAACTTATTCAAATCAAGTCTACGATATAAAGAGAGAGGCATAACACTAACACCGTCTCCTAGATCACATAAAGCAGTTCTAACATAATTCCTTTTAATGGAGCATGGTATAGTGGGTACTCCTGGATCTCCTAACTTCTTAGGTATTCCACCCTTAAAAGTATAATTAGCAAGCATGGTGGAAATTTCAGCTTCCGGTATCTTTCTTTTATTTGTAACAATTTCTTTCATATACTTAGCATAAGGATTCATTTTGAGCATATCAGTCAAACGCATACGCAAGAAGATAGGTCTAATCATTTCAGCAAAGCGCTCAAAATCCTCATCATCCTTTTTCTTGGATGGTTTAGGAGGAAAAGGCATGGGTTTCTGAACCCATGGTTCTCTTTCTTTACTGTGCTTCCTAGCAACAAGGTCTCTCTTATCATAACGTTGATTCTTTGATTGTTGGTTATCAAGATCAACAGCAGGTTCAATTTCTACATCATTATCATTGCTAGGTGGAGCATCAACATGAACATCATCATTAACATTATCATTAGGTTCATGTTCATTGCCAGATTGTGTTTCAGCATCAGAAATAGAAATATCATTTGGATTCTCAGGTGTTTCAGCAATAGGTTCACTAGAAGCATGCAAAGTCCTATCATTTTTCTTTTTCTTCTTTTTAGAAGGACTAGGTGCATCAATATTATTTCTCTGAGAATCCTGCTCAATTCTCTTAGGATGGCCTTCAGGATACAAAGGTTCCTGAGTCATTTTACCAGTTCTAGTAGCCACTCTAACAACAAAATCATTATTCTCATTATTCAATTCATTGAGCAAATCATTCTGAGCTTTAAGTACTTGTTCTACTTGAGTGGTAACCATAGAGGCATGTTTACTAATGAGTTTAAGTTCACCTTTAAATCTAGACATATAATCACCCAAGTGTTCAATCATATAAGCATTTTGTTTTAATTGTCTACCAAAATAAGCATTAAAATTTCTTGTTTAATAATAAAATTATCAAACTCATCCAAACATTGTCTAGCAAACTTAGTAGGAGGGATTTCAGCTTTATCATATCTATAGAGAGAATTTACCTTTACTACCTGTGTCGGGTTATCAAGACCATGAGTTTCTTCAATAGGTAATGAATTAAGATCATATATTTCTTCAACAGGCGGTAAATTAAGACCATGTATTTCTTCAATAGGAGGTAAATTCTTAACATCTTCAGCTTTAATACCTTTTTCTTTCATAGATTTCTTTGCCTCTTGCATATCTTCACGACTGAGAAATAGAACACCCCTTTTCTTCGGAGTTGGCTTAGGAGTTGGTTCAGGAAGTCTCCAATTATTTTCATTGGTCAACATATTATTCAATAGAATTTCAGCTTCATTTGGTGTTCTTTCCCTGAAAACAGAACGAGCACAACTATCCAGGTGGTCTATGGAAGCATCGGTTAGTCCATTATAAAAGATATCAAGTATTTCATTTTTCTTGAGAGGATGATCAAGCAAAGCGTTAAGTAATTGGAGAAGCCTCCCCCAAGCTTGTGGGAGACTCTCTTCTTCAATTTGCACAAAATTATAAATTTCCCTTAAAGCAGCTTGTTTCTTATGAGCGGGGAAATATTTAGCAGAGAAGTAATAAATCATATCCTGGGGACTACGCACACAACCAGGATCAAGAGAATTGAACCATATCTTAGCATCACCCTTTAATGAGAACGGAAATATTTTAAGGATATAAAAGTAGCGAGTTCTTTCATCATTAGTGAACAAGGTGGCTATATCATTTAATTTAGTAAGATGTGCCACAACAGTTTTAGATTCATAGCCATAGAAAGGATCAGATTCAACCAAAGTAATTATATCGGGATCAATAGAGAATTCATAATCCTTATCAGTAACAAAGATAGGTGAAGTAGCATAAGCAGGATCATATTTCATTCTAGCATTCAGAGTTTTTTGTTTCAGCTTAGCTAATAATTTCTTAAGATCACTTCTATCATTGCAAGCAAGAAAGTCTCTAGCAGTTTCTTCATCCATAACATAGCCCTCAGGCACAACAGGCAATTCGAAATTATTGGGAGAGTCTTCATCATCACTTTCATCAATATTATCAGTTTCAATAATTCCATTCTCTCTAGCCCTAGCAAGTTGTTCATCAAGAAATTCACCAAGTGGCACAGTAGTATCAAGCATAGAAGTAGTTTCATCATACGTATCATGCATAGCAGAAGTGGCGTCATCAATAACATGCGACATATCAGAATTAATAGCAGAAGCAGGTTTAGGTGTCGCAAGCTTACTCAAAACAGAAGGTGAATTAAGTGCAGAGCTAGATGGCAGTTCCTTACCTCCCCTCGTAGTTGAGGGATAAATTTTTGTTTTCTCGTCTTTGAAGTTCTTCATAGTGACCAGCAGATATAAATCCCAAGTGACTCAAAGAATAGAGCTATGCTCCCCGGCAACGGCGCCAGAAAATAGTCTTGATAACCCACAAGTATAGGGGATCGCAATAGTTTTCAAGGGTAGAGTATTCAACCCAAATTTATTGATTCGACACAAGGGGAGCCAAAGAATATTCTCAAGTATTAGCAGTTGAGTTGTCAATTCAACCACACCTGGATAACTTAGTATCTGCAGCAAAGTATTTAGTAGCAAAGTAGTATGGAAGTAACAGTAACGGTAGCAAAAGTAATATTTTTGGGTTTTGTAGAGATTGTAACAGTAGCAACGGAAAAGTAAATAAGCGAAGAACAATATGTGAAAAGCTCGTAGGCATTGGATCGGTGATGGAGAATTATGTCGGATGCGGTTCATCATGTAACAGCCATAACATAGGGTGACACAGAACTAGCTCCAATTCATCAATGTAATGTAGGCATGTATTTCGAATATAGTCATACGTGCTTATGGAAAAGAACTTGCATGACATCTTTTGTTCTACCCTCCCGTGGCAGCAGGGTCCTAATGGAAACTAAGGGATATTAAGGCCTCCTTTTAATAGAGTACCGGACCAAAGCATTAACACATAGTGAATACATGAACTCCTCAAACTACGGTCATCACCGGGAGTGGTCCCGATTATTGTCACTTCGGGGTTGCTGGATCATAACACATAGTAGGTGACTATAGACTTGCAAGATAGTATCAAGAACTCACATATATTCATGAAAACATAATAGGTTCAGATATGAAATCATGGCACTCGGTCCCTAGTGACAAGCATTAAGCATAGCAAAGTCATAGCAACATCAATCTCAGAACATAGTGGATACTAGGGATCAAACCCTAACAAAACTAACTCAATTACATGATAAATCTCATCCAACCCATCACCGTCCAGCAAGCCTACGATGGAATTACTAACGCACGACGGTGAGCATCATGAAATTGGTGATGGAGGATGGTTGATGATGACGACGGCGACAGATTCCCCTCTCCGGAGCCCCGAACGGACTCCAGACAGACCTCCCGAGAGAGTTTAGGGCTTGGCGGCGGCTCCGTATCGTAAAACACGATGAATCCTTCTCCTTGATTTTTTTCTCCCCGAACACGAATATATGGAGTTGGAGGTGAGGTCGGTGGAGCTCCAGGGGGCACACGAGGCAGGGGCCGCCCCCCACCCTCGTGGCAAGGGTGTGGGCCCCCTGGCCTTGATTCTTTCGCCAGTATTTTTTATTATTTCCAAAATAATCTCCGTGGAGTTTCAGGTCATTCCGAGAACTTCTGTTTCTGCACATAAATAATACCATGACAATTCTGCTGAAAACAGTGTCAGTCCGGGTTAGTTCCATTCAAATAATGCAAGTTAGAGTCCAAAACAAGGGCAAAAGTGTTTGGAAAAGTAGATACGACGGAGAAGTATCACTTCGCACCTCCGGTCGGGTCCGCCGCGCGCTTCGCGGTTGAGGCCCGCGGCGGGACGCTGTCCTTTCTGTGCGGGCGCCGCGCTGTCACCGCCCCGCGAGACAACCCGGCCCCGGCCACGCCGCCGCCTCCTCCACCCGGCGCCGCTACATCAGCGGCTCGCGTCAGCATCCCCAAGGATGTCCCACAACCGGCGACTCAAGAAATATAAACAAGACTCACCTGCTCGGCGCCCTACGCCCGTGTCGGCGGCTGCCACCTCCCCTCCGCCATGGGCCTCGGGCTCCTCCGAGGCAACCCGCACCACCTGCGGCCGCGCCCGGTCGTAAGGATGCCGGATGGCATTCAGAAGCACCTCTCGCGTCTTGTCGCGTCGGGACGAACAAGAAGATAAGCAACAGCGAAGTACGGAGACCAGGGACTCACCAACGGTGCCGGGTTCACATGGCTGTACGGGGCCTTCCCGAACTCCCAGTCCACCCCCAAGTTGGCCTTGGAGATGTCATTGACCCGGCACGCAACTTGGTCTGCCGCCAACCGCGTGTTCGCCATGCGGTTGGGATCTTGGAGGCCGGTCATCTGACCAATGAGATGGCCGCGCTGCTGCAGCGGCAGCACCCACCGGACGATGAAGGTGGTGATGAGGTCGGTGCCTGATACGTCCATTTTGCATCATGCTTTTATATCGTTATTTATTGCATTATGGGCTGTTATTACACATTATGTCACAATACTTATGCCTATTCTCTCTTTTTATAAGGTTTACATGAAGAGGGAGAATGCCGGCAGCTGGAATTCTGGGCTAGAAAAGGAGCAAATATTAGAGACCTATTCTGCACAGCTCCAAAAGTCCCAAAACTTCACGGAAGTCATTTTTGGAATTAATAAAAAATACTGGACGAAGAAAATACCAGAGGGGGGCCACACCCTGGCCACGAGCGTGGGAGGCGCGCCCTACCCCCCTGGGCGCCCCCTGCCTCGTGGGCCCCTGGTGGCCCTCCGATGTCCATCTTCTGCTATATGAAGTCTTTCATCCGATAAAAAATCATAAGCAAGCTTTCGGGAAGAAACTCCGCCGCCACGAGCGGAACCAATCTAGGGCTCCGGCGAAGCTGTTCTGCTGGGGAAACTTCCCTCCGGGAGGGGAAATCATCGCCATCGTCATCACCAACGCTCCTCTCATCGGGAGGGGGGCAATCTCCATCAACATCTTCACCAGCACCATCTCCTCTAAAACCCTAGTTCATCTCTTGTATCCAATCTTTGTCCCAAAGCCTCAGATTGGTACCTTTGGGTTGCTAGTAGTGTTGATTACTCCTTGTAGTTGATGCTAGTTGGTTTATTTGGTGGAAGATCATATGTTCAGATCCATTATGCATATTAATACCCCTCTGATTATGAACATGAATATGATTTGTGAGTAGTTACGTTTGTTCCTGAGGACATGGGAGAAGTCTTGCTATTAGTAGTCATGTGAATTTGGTATTCGTTCGATATTTTGATGAGATGTATGTTGTCTCTCCTCTAGTGGTGTTATGTGAACGTTGACTACATGACACTTCACCATTGTTTGGGCCTAGAGGAAGGCATTGGGAAGTAATAAATAGATGATGGGTTGCTAGTGTGACAGAAGCTTAAACCCTAGTTTATGCGTTGCTTCGTAAGGGGCTGATTTGGATCCATATGTTTCATGCTATGGTTAGGTTTACCTTAATACTTCTTTTGTAGTTGCAGATGTTTGCAATAAGAGTTAATCATAAGTGCGATGCTTGTCCAAGTAAGGACAACACCCAAGCACCGGTCCACCCACATATCAAATTATCAAAGTACCGAACGCGAATCATATGAATGTGATGAAAACTAGCTTGACGATAATTCCCATGTGTCCCCGGGAGCGCTTTTCTCTATATAAGACTTTGTCCAGGCTTGTCCTTTGCTACAAAAAGGATTGGGCCATCTTGCTGCACTTTATTTACACTTGTTATTCGTTACCCATTACAAATTACCTTATCACAAAACTATCTGTTACCGATAATTTCAGTGCTTGCAGAGAATACCTTGCTGAAAACCGCTTATCATTTCCTTCTGCTCCTCGTTGGGTTCGACACTCTTACTTATCGAAAGGACTACGATAGATCCCCTATACTTGTGGGTCATAAGTGCCAGTGAGCCTCTCCCGCTCCTTCATCACCGACACCCGCTCGCACAGGTTGAGCACCTCTTGCGACGGGTGCTTGGGGTTGTACCCCCAGTTCTGCTTCCCCCACGGCGGCGAGTTGATGAACGGCGGAAGGTTGATGCAATCCTTGCCGAAGTTGCGGACGTAGAAGAAGGAGCTCTGCCATTTCTTGGCAGAATCCTCCAGCGGCATCCTCGGGCAGTCGGCGCCCGACCGCTTGGTGATGACGGTCGCCCCGCACTCAGACATCTCCCCGGCCCTTGCCCCCTGCTGCTTCAGGGAGAAGAAGCGCACCCAGAGGTCGATCGAAGGCTCCACCCCAGGTACCCCTCGCAGAGGGTAACAAAGCCGGACAACTACACGATCGCGCCGGTGCCAAGATGGTGGGGCTGGAGCCCGAAGAACTCCAGAAAGTCGCGGAAGAAGCCGCTCGCAAGCAGCCCAAACCCGCGCTTGAAGTGCGGCAGGAAGACCATCCGCTCTAAGCCCTCGGGCCGCGGCTCCCGCTCGCCCCGCGGGAGGCGCGCCTCGACCTCCTCCGCCCTCGGCAGGCGCCTGGTGTCGCGGAGGTAGGCGATGTCGTCGAGGGTGACGGTCGAACCCACCCACGATCCTGACGGTAGCGCCATCGACCCGAGCGCGGAAGAAGAAGGAGGAGAAAAGGAAGAAGATGGCGAGAAAGCTCTGCTCAAGACAGCAGGCGTCGCAGCTAGAGGCGGTCGTCGGAAGCAGAGGGAGGATGAAGAGGCAGGGGAGCGCAAGCATGAATGATCTCCGCCACCCCCTCAGCCCCCAATTTATAGGCCACGATTTGAAACGTGGGGAAGTGGGATCATTTGTGCTCGCCCCTCCCACTTCCCCACAATAAGTGCGCACGTACGCACGTAGTAACTGCCTCGAGAATGGCAACCGACCCGCAGACGGTGCAATAAAACCGCACGCGTGGGCCGAGGGTGCGCGGCGGCGGGCCCCAGGCCGTCGCCCCGTCCCGTCACGCGCGTGGCCTGTCAGGCCCCTCCGGCTCCTGGGTGCCACGTGGCGGCCGTGCGAAGCCTGAAAGATTGCCCAAGATTCGTCGAACTCCTCGGCTTCCCACCACGAGCGGGATGCCGCGGTCCGGCTTCCGGAAGCCGGCACACAGTGGGTGTTGCCGGACCCGGCGGTCACCAAATCCACCGCTGCAAGGGGGGAAACTGGGAAGGCCCTCCCATCTGAAGACGGCGGACCTTCACTGCTTCGGGGACTACTGTCGGGGGGATGAACCCCAGGTAGGCAACAGAACCCGGATCATTTTCAAAAACAACGGGGCCAGCATCACCCCTCAATCCGGCTCGCACTTGGCCGGGTCGCTCAACCCGGCCAGGCCCTGCGACCCGGCCAGGCTCTGCAACCCAGCCAGACTCCTCGACTCGGCCCCAACAACCAAGCTCAAGACTTCCCCAACAAGCCAGCACCGCCCTTGGCGTGTTCTCCAAACCTGGCCAAGGGTCAGCGGCTGTCCCATCCCAGCCGTACGATGGGACGAGACTCCACCAACTGATAACCGAAGCCACAGTGCCCCGCCCATGCCTCTGGTCAGCCGGACGAGGCAACAGTGCCCCCACCTACCCGCTAACCAGGGCTGGCGTGGAAACAGTGCATCCGACGTCACCCATAATGCCGGCAAGCGGCGACCTAACGGAGTGCCACTGTAGCCGACTCGACTCGGCCACGCCCTGACGACCGACAAGACGGCACACAGTGCCCCATAGGCGCATGGGGCCCGCGCCCGGCGAACCCGGCGAGCCCTGGTACCCGGCGGGTCCCAGCACCGGGTTTCCTGGACACTGACAACCCGGCCCTACGGCCTTGTAACATTACCCTTGTACCCCTGGGGGGTTGACCTATAAAACCCCCCAGGAGCCCTCATGCATACGGGCAATCGACTCACACACGCATCCACCCACTCACACGTCTAGCAAGCAACACCCGAGGAGAGGGAGCAGCCTAAGCCTTGGCCTGACCTCCTTCTTCCTCCATACAGCTCTAGGAGCAACTCTGTACTGTTACATATAAACCACACTCGGCAGGACTAGGGGTCTTATCTCTCCGGAGAGCCCCGAACCTGGGTATGTCTTGTGTCCTGCGCTCGCTCATGCCGACCTCGCCTCTAGAGCCCACCAGTACCCTCGAGCCTCCTCCTATCTTTAGCCATCCCTTGGCATCTGTCATGCGCCCACCACGACAAAGTACTTGAGACACTAAGATCAGGAACTAACCGAACCCATATATGGTTCAGATCTTGCTGCAGAAACTAACAAGGGCAGATGCTGAACCAGACTCACTTTAGCTGCAGCTTCAGAAGACGGAGAGATCGGCGAACTGGCCCCATGATGCGGAGCTGCTTCTTTTTCCTGTTGCTGCTTGTGCCTGTCTCCACCCGCATCTCCTGCTGCTCCATCTGCTGCTGCTGCTCCATCTCGAACAAAGGAGCGAGGGGCAGCATTGGAACCAACATGTCGAGCGCGTAGTCCACGCGGAGTTGGTTGTGGCTCTGGTACATGCACCAGACCAAGTTCTCGATCAGTGGGCGGTGGAGGTCTGGCAATCAAGCGTACTCCTCATGGTTGGCAGCCGCCCTCACTGCGCGCGCATGGTTCTTCAGGATTTCAACGCTGGCGTACCAGGTGCTCGCCTCGCGCGCGTAGGAGAGCTTGGTGCTATCGCCGTCGAAGATCTCCTGCAGCGCCTTGTCCCATCCGAGGCCAAATGCCATGGCACGATGGAGGGTTTTTAGGTGGGAAGGAGGAAGTTGGATGGAGAGGCGATGGTGAGGGTTGGTGGTTATCTGTGCAAGGATGGTGAATGTGAATGAATGAACTCTGTGTGTGTGGCGACTGGGATTTTCTGAAGAAAAGGGCGCACTGAATCGATCCAACTACCGTTGCGTAAATTTTTTTTGAGGAAAAACGAAGAAGCACAAAGCACGACCCAGCTGCCCTGTAAATAGACCGAGCGGCCCCCGCACAGCCCACCATAGCTTGGTCCCGCGTGAAAAAAGGCGTTAACGGCCGCTAACGCCGTCACCGCTGTCGGCCCGAACGCGATCTGCCACGTCAAAACGCTCTCAAAAAACGAATCTGTGTTTTCTGTCTCTGGCAATTATTCTCTGCGGTGCAAAGTGTCACATTTTATAAAATGATAATTTTTGGAGAGCTATGACTCTTATGTGATGGTTGTGTGCATTTTACGCGTGAGAGGCCTTTCCCGTGAAGGGGACTGTGCGGCTGCGCGGCAAAACCCGGAAATAATCACGATGCTGCTCATGGTGGTAGCTCCTCCTCCGCGTCCCCAGTTAGCTACTACTGCACGTATGGGCATGGCATGGCCTGTCTATTTGACATTGGCGATTATGAATCGGCTTAGAGTAGGCTACTACGTACATAGAGGTGAGCGATTAGATTTGCTTGCCTTGAGTACGTATGATGGCGTACCACCGTGAGTTATACTACTTCCCGGCGCGCACCGGCGTCTCAATTCCGGTGGCAGTGGTCAGGTCCTCGCCACTCTAGAAATTGCTGTTCTCTTAGATGCCGGTGAGCCGAGGCTAGTCAGCTTCACCGGCGCGTTGGCCTCGATCTGTCGGTGCCGACTGATCGACGGCCGACGAACTTGGGCGGCGCCGGATCGCCAGCGGCGGCGAGGTTCTTAAGCCCAGCGTTGTCGGTGACGTCCTGATGAAAAGAGAACATTATGCGATTTGTTTTGGCAGCGAGAGGAGAGAATTTTCTAGCGCCGTAGGATGGGAAAGCAACGGACGGGAGCACCGAGGCGGGAGCAGGCAAGTGCACCGCAATATTCGGATCTGATACTGCCACACATCCAAGTGTATATTATTTTCTTCTTCTCCGATTGACATGCCCCATGCAAGTGCATCGTGCTATCGTAGTTTGAACCCGCTGCAGCTGTGCCGGATGCCGACGGACCTGCCCCTTCAGCACTCAATCAGCCACTCAACTAGAGTATCACTTTCCATTCACACATACTCCACCGTCGGCCGGCCACCGGCCACCGGCAGCTCGTATTTGAGCGGCCAATTCCAAAGCAAAGAGATCCTAGAGGCGAGATGAGGAGGAGGAGGCGCGCGCTCTCTCTACTCCTTGTCGCGGCCACCTACCTCTCCATCTCGATCGCCACCGACACCATCGACCTGACCGCGTCCATCACCGGCAACCAGACACTCGTCTCCGCCCGTGGAGCATTCAGGTTAGGCTTCTTCACCCCGCCCGGCAGCTCCGGCGACAGGACCTACATCGGCATTTGGTACGCAGGCATCCCAGTACAGACCGTCGTGTGGGTCGCCAACCGCAAGAATCCGGTCGTCGGATCCCCGGGCGTCCTCAAGCTCTCCCCTGACGGCCGCCTTGTAATCATCGACGGCCAGAACACCACCGTTTGGTCCTCCGCGGCGCCCACCGGAAACGTGGCCACCGCCGCCACCGCTCGGCTTCTCGACAGCGGCAACTTGGTCGTCAGCTCTGATGGAAGTGGATCGAGCCAGAGCGTGGCGTGGCAGAGCTTCGACCACCCGACGGACACGCAGCTCCCGGGCATGAAGATCGGGGTGGATCACAGGAATGGCTTCGCCTGGAACATCACGTCGTGGAGCAGCCCGACTGACCCCTCGCCAGGGGAGTATACGTTCAAGCTGGTCCCCGGCGGGCTCCCGGACTTCTTCCTCTTCGAGTGCCCCGAGAAAATCTACTCGAGCGGGCCATTCAACGGGGCCGGGCTCACCGGAGTGCCGAACCTCATGTCCCAGGATTTCCACTTCGCCGTCGTGGACAGCCCCGACGCGACGTACTACAGCTACTCCATCACCAACCCTAAGCTGCTGTCGCGGTTCATCATGGACGGCACGGCGGGGCGGATGCAGCGGTACGTGTGGCTCGACAGCGCGTGGAGAAGCTTCTGGTACTACCCGACGGACCCCTGCGACACCTACGGCAAGTGCGGGCCGTTCGGGTACTGCGACATGAGCAAGACCCCGCTCTGCAGCTGCCTGCCGGGCTTCGAGCCGCGGTCGAAGCAGCAGTGGGACCTCAGGGACGGGACCAGCGGATGCGTCAGGACGACCAACCTGAGCTGCGGTGCCGGAGAGATGAAGCTGCCGGAGACGACCAACGCGACGGTGCACGCCAACATGACGCTGGACCAGTGCCGGCAGGCGTGCCTGGCCAACTGCAGCTGCAGAGCCTACTCCGCCGCGAACGTCAGCGGCGGGACCAATCGCGGGTGCGTCATTTGGGGCGTCGATCTGCTTGACATGAGGCAGTATCCGGCGGTGGTGCAGGACCTGTACATCCGGCTCGCGCAGCCAGATGTAGATGCCTTGAACGTCTCGGGTTAGAACAACTTCCCTGTTTGTCCAAGCACAGTTTGTCCCATTTAGAGCAAGTCTTCATGGTCGTAGCTACGCTTGATTGCAGTTGCAGGTAAGCGCCGACGGTCCATGGTGATCGCTGTCGCCGCGGCTATTTCCGGCGTGCTTCTTCTGGCGGCCGCTGGCTGCTTATGTTTCTGGAGATACAAGGCGAGGAGGAAGCGTCGGCGTCAGGAGCCTGAAACGGCGGCAGGCAGTGGAGACAACGTGCTTCCAATGAGGGCCAGGAAACACCCTGATTTGAGCCCAGCACGGGACGACGAGAACAAGGTGAGCAGCGGCGAAGACGATCTGGACCTTCCGTTGTTCGATCTCGCCGTGATCCTCGCCGCCACGGACAACTTCGCGGCGGAGAGCAAGCTAGGTGAAGGTGGATTTGGCCCTGTCTATTTGGTAAGATAAATTAAAAAGAAGATAAATTATTTAAGATCAAGTGACACCTTGTGATCCTTTAGTTTATTGCTTACGAAATATAATGAACAGGGGAGGCTTGAGGATGGGCAAGAAGTAGCTGTGAAGAGGATGTCCAAGAAATCATCACAAGGTGTCGAGGAATTCAAGAACGAGGTGAGACTAATCGCCAAGCTCCAGCACAGGAACCTGGTGAGGCTGCTCGGCTGCTGCATCGACGAAGACGAGAGGATGCTCGTGTACGAGTTCATGCACAACAACTGCCTGGATACGTTTATATTTGGTCAGTTCATTAATTTAATTTGTTGCACAAGACAAAAACTCGCAGCCACTTTTTCCTATATCAAACGAACACACAGTTAATTCATCACATTGGATGCATTATTATCATGCAGATGAGGCAAAGCGTAAGTTACTGGGATGGAGCAAACGCTTCGAGATCATTCTGGGGATCGCACGGGGTCTACTCTATCTCCACGAGGATTCCAGGGTCAAGATCATCCACAGAGATATGAAAGCGAGCAACGTGTTGCTGGACAGAAACATGGTCCCCAAGATATCGGACTTCGGCATCGCCAGGATGTTTGGCGGTGATCAGACAACTGCGTACACCTTGAAGGTCATCGGGACATAGTGAGTATTATATAACTCCTCCGTCTCCGCCTTCAAAACCGTCTTATATAAATCATCGTGTCGTATGTACAACTATTTTCGAGATGTTGACTTATGATGAGGTGGTGGCCGATCATCAGCGGTTACATGTCTCCAGAATACGCCATGGATGGCGTCTTCTCCATCAAATCCGACATCTACAGCTTCGGCGTCATGGTGCTGAAGATCGTCACCGGCAAGAAAATCCGAGGCTTTTACGATGACGAGCTTGATCTAAACCTTTGCGGTTATGTAAGTACCAGCAGCATGATTAATAACAAACACAAGTACTGGTTGATCTTTGGTTAGTTAGTTGTGTTACTGATATACAAATATATATAATCACTTTTCAGGCGTGGATGTTGTGGAAGGAAGGCAGGAGCAGGAGCTCCTGGACGATGCGATGGGCAACACTTGCGATCAGAGTCAGGTGCGGAGGTGCATACAGGTTGCTCTCATGTGCGTCGACGTGCAGCCTAGGAACAGGCCGATGATGTCTTCGGTCGTCATGATGCTGGCCGGCGAGAATGCCACGTTGCCGGAGCCAAATGAGCCCGGAGTTAACCTAAGGAGGAACAGGACCGATACAGGATCTTCTGAAACTCAAAGCGAGTTCAGCTTCACCGTGACTACGACAGATACTACCTAGGTAGGTACTCCCTCCGTCACTGTCAAAAAAGCTTATATATTATGGAACATAGGGAGTAGTTTAGTTGGGGCTGGAATGGTACGTACGGGTTACAACGAAAGCTTCTTTCCTTGTTCTCAACTTCAGCTACGCTCCCTGGTGAATTATAGTTTATAGTTCGGGATGGTAAGAGTAGCGCGTTCTAATTTATTTGTTTTTGGTCGGGTGACGACTTTTTTTTTAGGGAAATTAGTTGCTTTATTATTCGTAGTTCATCTCTTCTGCAACATCGGATCGAACACACTCCGGGGGTACATGAAGCCAGGTTTTACAAAGAGACTTACAGCAACCTTCCCTAGCTAGGACATGTGCTATTTTATTTGCACTCCTACGCACCCATACCACACGGTGCTCTTGGATATCTGGAAGCAAAGTTTTGATCTGCTGAACTAGGTGCCCAGTGTGAGAGAAATCTTTGTTGACGTCGAGCAGCTTCCGGACAGCTTCCTTGGAGTCCGTCTCTAGGATGAGTTTCTGTACGTTTAGTTCTTGACCTAGCAAAATGGCTCGGCGGCACGCCTGCAACTCCGCCACTTCAGGATCCGTGACAGCTGGAAAAAAATGGCAAGCTCCTGCCAAGAACTCCCCATGGCAGTCCCTAAGGACTACACCTCCCGCTCCCGATCCTTTTCTCTTTGCCATCGCTCCTTCTGCATTCGCTTTCACCCATCCCACATCCGGCTTCTTCCAAGGTTGCAGATTTCGCTGCTTTGGTTGTTGTGGGGCCTTCACATGGACAGATTTCCATTCGTCCCTGAGGTACACCACTCTGTTGGTGATTGTCGCCGGCTCCTCAATCTTGTTTGTCTCTCTGGCATTGTTCCTAGCTAACCATAGCTCATACCAGGCGACCATCATCAGCTCTCTTTCCTCCGCTGAGCCCTCCTCGAGCATATCGAGTATCCAAGCTCGCACACTTTGAGCTGTTTCCATTTCCTTCGGCGGTCCTCTCAGTTGCGCTCCAACCTCCTGTCGCAGGATCTCCCAGAAGAGAGCCGAGTGGGGGCAGAGCCAGAAACGATGGACCAGCGATTCCTCACGCCCACAGGCTACACAAAATACTCCCTGTTTGATGCGTCTGCGTTGGAGTTCCATTCCTACAGCCAGCCCGTTGGAAATCATCCTCCAGGAGTGGATCTTCACCTTGTTTGGCACATCCGCTGCCCACAACTGCATAAGACTCCTGTGATCCGCCACTGAGCTCGAGCCTGAAGCTGTAGTGCGCCTTGCTTTTTTCATTGAGACGTCGAGGTGATACGCTGACTTGACAGTAAACAGCCCCGACTTGGTGAAATTCCAGGCACGGTAGTCCTTAGTCCCCGGCCCCCCAATGACAATCTGCTTTATGTCGTTTGCATCAGAGGTGGAGAAAATCCTCGCCAGCTTCTCTTCATTCCATCCTGAACCTTGGTCATTTAGGAGGCCGGCCATTTTAGTTGCACTCGGATCAAACTCAGCACCCAGTGCTGTTAAGCTCCCACGTCGGGGTATCCAGTTACCATGATATACCTTGATACTAGCTCCGTCTCCAACTCGCCAAATCAATCCATGCATAAGCAAGTCCTTGCCATGCATCAGACTCCGCCAAGTATAAGATCCTCCACTCGGGCAGGTGGCGGACATGATATCCATATCAGGAAAATATCGAGCTTTGAGCACTCTCGCACATAATGAAGCTGGTACCGTCAGAATTCGCCACACTTGCTTCGCAAGAAGAGCCTGATTGAAAATTTCAAAATCCCTGAACCCCATACCGCCCTCATGTTTGCGTGTACACATCTTGTCCCAGGCCACCCAATGGACCTTTTGCTCGCCGTCAGCCGCTCCCCACCAGAATTTTGAAGAGATAGTTTTCAGGTTCCGGCACATTTTCTTGAAGAGTTGGAAGACACTCATGCAGAAAGTCGGCGTAGATTGCAGGCCAGACTTCACTAGCACCTCCCTTGCAGCCTTCGACAAGCCCTGTCCTTTCCACCCCGTCACCTTGCCCCTGGCAGCTTCTTTAACATGTTTGAAACTACCATCTTTGGATCTCCCCACCACGGTGGGTAAGCCCAGGTATTTCTCATTGAGAGCCTCTGACTGTACACCCAAAGTATCTTTGAGCATCTGCTTGTCATCTCCACTACATCCCTTCCCAAAGAATATAGATGATTTATCAAGATTCACCTTCTGTCCTGAAGCATCCTCATAATCTTGCAAAATATTACGCAGACAAGTCATATTATCCACAGAAGCTTCCAAAAACACAATACTATCGTCGGCAAATAAGAGGTGTGTGATATTGGGGCCAGTGCGCCCAAAAGACACCCCCTGAAGTTCCTTCTCTTGCTGGGCCTTCTTTAGAAGCGATGAAAAACCCTCAACACAAAACAAAAAAAGATACGGCGAGAGGGGGTCTCCCTGTCTAAGGCCCCTAGTAGGCAAGAAGCCCAAGAAAAGGTCCCCATTGAGTTTAACCGCAAACCTTGCCGAGGTAACACATCTCATCACCATGGCTGTCCATGCCTGAGAGAAACCATACTTGAGCGGCATGTTCTCCAGAAAACTCCACTCGACTCGGTCATACGCTTTCATCATATCTAGTTTTACCGCACATAAGGGTTTCTTCCTCTTCCTTTTTCTGATTGCATGCACACGCTCATAGGCCACCAGAACATTATCTGTAATCAGTCTCCCCGGAACAAATGCACTTTGCTCTTCAGAGATCATAACCGGCAGACTTTTCTTCAACCTGTTGGCAAGCACCTTTGCTGCAATTTTGTAAAGGACATTACAAAGGCTAATAGGCCTGAATTGAGTCAGCAATTCCGGTGATTTTTTCTTGGGTATGAGAACTAGGATAGTGTCATTGAACCCTTCCGGAATCTCCCCTCCACCCAAGAACTCCCTCACAGCCTTGCAAACTTCCTCCTTAACCAATGACCAGTGTCGTTGGTAAAAGAGTGCCGGTAGCCCATCTGGCCCCGGAGCCTTAGTCGGGCCCATCTGGAAAAGGGCCAACTCGATCTCATCATCCGAAATAAGAGATCCAAGTTCATTGTTCATATCATCCGTCACACAAACCGGGATAGTATCAAACATTCTGTCCATATTTGAAACCCCTTGCGACGTGAACAACTCAGCAAAAAAACCCCTCGCCATCGAGCGCATGCCCTCATCATCCGAACATCTGGATCCATCCGCCCTAAGCAGGCTTTTAATCCTGTTCTTTCTTCTCATGTGAGAGGCACGATTCTGAAAATATTCGGTGTTTTGATCACCTGCCCGCAGCCAGTCTACTCTGGATCGTTGCCTTTGCATGATTTCTTCACGTAGATAGAGCTCATGCAGCTGCTTGCTAACTTCACGTAACCTTTGCATGCTCCTTGGCGTTGTTTCCCTTTCTGTAATCTCTTGCATGGTCACTTTGAGTTTTTTAATCTGTATCCGCACTGAACCAAACACCTCCTTTCCCCACCGTTGCATGCAGCCTGACACCTGACGTAGCTTCTGCATTAACTCCTGCATGCAACCAGCCTTGTGTCCGTCCGCCTCCCACGCCCCGTTCACCATTGCTTCATAAGCGTCGTGCCTTGTCCACATCTCCTCATACCGAAACCTGCGTAAGATATTTGGCCTCCCACCCGCCTCTTCACGAACACTAATGATTAGCGCCAGGTGGTCTGATTCCTCCGTCATAACGTGTTGCACTGTCGACCCTGAGTACACTTGCATGAAATCACTCGTGCACGTAGCCCTGTCCAGTCTAACTTGCACATTGTCCGGCGGGTCTCGTTTATTGTCCCACGTGAACGGGTATCCAGAGAAGCCCATGTCCGCCAGTGCGCACATGTCAAGACAGTCTTTGAAATCCTCCATTTGCTTCAGGTTCCTAGCATTTCCTCCTCTTTGTTCAGCCTGGGTTAATGCCTCATTAAAATCGCCCGCGCATAGCCAGGGGAGATTATCTTGTCTTCTTAGGTATGCCAGTGCATCCCAAGTTTTCTTCCTCAGTTCTGTTCGTGGTTCCCCATAGATTCCAGTGAACCTAAAGGTTTTGCCCTCATAGCACACCTCCGCGTCGATGAAATATTGGCTCCACGGTCTCACCATAACTTGCACATCATCCCTCCACCACAAAGCTAAGCCTCCACTCCTACCTATACAATTAACTGCAACTCCTTGCCTGAACCCCAAGCTCCATTTGAGTTTATTCCTCGGTTCAACCTTCTTTAATGTTTCTGACAAAAAGACCACCGCTGGGTTGTATGACCGTATGAGGTCCCGTAGTTCGCCAACTGTCGAGTCCAACCCCAAGCCTCGACAGTTCCAGGCCAAGAGATTCATGGAGACCGGGGGCCCCATCTGTCGGGGTCCGCCGATGAGGTATTTTCCTCTGATATGCGTTCAAATACCGAGCCCGTCTTCTGACTCGTGTCCCGAACGAACACCTCTTGCTCACCATGTTTCCCTTGACCATCCTTTACCACCCACATTTGTTTAGTCCTCCTCTTCCTGCTCTCATTATCTTCAAAGGCATGAGACTGTGCATGGCTCGAAGGGAAGTAGTCTTGCCTTGGTTTTCTTCGGTAAGTGCCTCTCCTCCGATCTGCATCATCTTGCCTTCGTCCAGTAAATGTTCCATCTGCCCACCTGCTGTTGGCTTGCCTCTGGGGGTAGGAGAAGGAACCAGTGTCCCTTCTTGTGCTGTCCCAACTTTTGCCCTGGGGGCTCTCCCTTTGCTTCTGTTGCTCCACTAGCTTAGAGCGAAGATCCTTCTCTCTACGTTGCTCCAGCCCATGCCTGAGGTCCTCCTTGTCCAGACCTTCCTCCCTTTCCCTCGGTTTGTTAGGGCTCGAAACTTCTTCTCGCCTCGGCCTGTACTCCGCGCCAGTGCGCGAGTCAGCCGATCGAGCGAACTGAGCATTCAGGTTTCTTTTCGTAGGAACTTCCCGAACTACTGGCTGTCCAGCATGGTGATTTTCACTCTCCCCAGTTCTTCCACTGGCAAAGCTGTTGCTAGAGCTCGCAGCCGCTCCCAAATTGCCTTCCTTGACCGTGTTTCCTCTGCCCGGAGACGCCCTGAGCCAACCTCCCCACTGGTCCGTAGAGTCCACTGGTGGCTCGCAAACTCCATTTACGTGAACTAACCATCCACACTCAAAGCAGAAATGAGGGATCTTTTCATAATGAAAATTGAACCACTGCCCTCCCTTATCTTCCAGTGAAGATTTCAGATAGAACCCTCTGACCAATGGCTCATAGACCGGAATCCTGGTTCTGACCCTAAGGTGCTGTCCTCTTGCTCTTCCCTCATTATGCACATCCACCTTAATCCCTTCACCTAACCAATTGCCGAGAGCCTCACCAAATGCCTTTGTTCTTTTCCCTGGCGGCAGATCTCGAACTTGGACCCAAACCTCTATTTTGTCAAACACCATCTCCGATGGCCGGACATTTTCTTCATACTCCTTGAGAATAAGTGCATTGAAATCGTACTGCCACGGGCCATTATTCAGGGCATGCTTCCAGTCTCCTTCGCTCCCAAACTGAACTTCAAAGACATTCCCCCTAGATCTCTGAATTTCGCCTCTCTGTGCAGTCCCCACGCTCGCTGCATCGATCGTTCCAGGATGGTTCTATTGAGCGGCCTGACCGTGCACACTTTCCCTACTACCACCCATTGACGGGGGTGACGACTTTTTATATAAATGAAATAATAGCAGCAGCATTTTACAGTCAAAGATGAAATAAAGTCAGAGTCATCGTTGCCTCGAGATGCGGAGGACCTCTTGCAAAGAATTTCGCTAAGACAATCTATCATTACGCCACTCCATTAGTTTCACCATGGCAATGAGTAAGCATCGTATTTTGTGAATACAGGTATTCAAACGTACCCATTGAAGATGATTCTTCGAGTTTTGTTAGGGTTTGTGTCCTACTCAGGAGGCGAGACGGCGGCGGCTTCCTGAAGATGGAATAAAGTTCTCCTCGCGTCGCCCCCGTTCCGGTTGTGTGTCTAGCATTGTCAGTGGGTATGTGGATGTGTGTCTCCGGCAGATCTGCCTTTGGTGGATTTGCTCGGATCTGGTCATTGTTCGTCTACGTTCATGGGTCTTCAGGTTGGATCCCTCTGATCTCAGCTACTCTTCATCGGCGGCAGATGTTGCTCTGGTACGCTAGTCCTATGGGGCCTTAGCACGACGACTTTCCAACTGTCTACTATAATAAGTCTTGCTCGGCTCCCGTGAGGGAGGGGCGATAATAGTGGCGCGCCTTCAGCTCGCTTCAGTGCTTGTAATCGACGTTAGGTGGTCTATGGATCTGAATGTAATTATTATTATTGGTAGTGTTCGTTGTACTACCATGATTGAAGATAAATAGATCGGAAGTTTTCACGAAAAAAAGAGAGTAAACATCGCCTTTAAATGCAACTAACGTCCCGAACTCATTTATGACGAGCCCCCTACAAGTCTCTGCTCCGACGACCGCAACCACCCACCTGTGCCCGGCCACTCAGGGCGGCGCAGCCACTAAACACCCTCCCAGCTCTAACCAGCGCACTCCTGCCCCTCCCCCGTTCTCTAGCGGCCACCGGGCTCCCCCCCCCCCCCCCGACGCCGCCCCCGCCACCCAGGCCGTAGATCTGGGATCCCGATCAGTCACCGCCACGGTCCGTGCACTCAAGTTACTCCTTCGTCCATGAGACGCGTGAGATGCACTACTAAGGAAAACCTTGTACACAAAATCTTACCAGCAGCGCGGTTTAAAATAAGGCGCTACTGATATTTAGCAGTAGCGCGTGATCTCAAACGGTGCTACTAATATCCACGTAGCAATAGTATGTCACGAAGAAAGAGCGCTACTACTACAATTGCCACGACGTTGCCGCCAGACTAGGTATAGTAGTAGCGTCGTTCGGGCAAACGCGTTACTGCTATTGTACGTAGCAGTAGCGCTGTTCGCCAACCCTCGCTGCTGCTAAGTTTACTCTCCTCCTAGGAACTAAGTTTAGTCCCACCTTGCTCCACGAACAGGGTGTTTACCACTGATACGTCCATTTTGCATCATGTTTTTATATTGATATTTATTACATTATAGGATGTTATTACACATTATATCACAATACTTATGCCTTTTCTCTCTTATTTTATAAGGTTTAAATGAAGAGGGAGAATGCCGGCAGCTGGAATTCTGGACTGGAAAAGGAGCAAATATTATAGACCAATTCTGCATAACTCCAAAAGTCCTGAAACTTCACGGAGAATTGTTTTGGAATATATAAAAAATATTGGGCGAAGAAAGCACCCAGGGGGCCCCACCAGCCATCCACAAGGGTGGGGGCGCTCCCTACCCCTCTAGGCGCGCCCCTGCCTTGTGGGCCACCTGGCATGCCCCCGATGCCCGTCTACTGCTATATGGTGTTTTGACCTGGAAAAAAGCATAAGGAAGCTTTTGGGATGAAGCGCCGCCGTCTCGAGGCAGATCTTGGGCAGAACCAATCTACGGCTCCGGCGGAGCTGTTCTGCCGGGGAAACTTCCCTCCCGGAGGGGGAAATCGAAGCCATCGTCATCATAAATGATCCTCTCATTGAGAGGGGGTCAATCTCCATCAACATCTTCACCAGCACCATCTCCTCTCAAACCCTAGTTCATCTCTTGTATCCGATCTTTGTCTCAAAACATCAGATTGGTACCTGTGGGTTGCTAGTAGTGTTGATTACTCCTTGTAGTTGATGCTAGTTGGTTTATTCGGTGGAAGATCATATGTTTAGATCCTTAATGATAATTAATACTCCTCTGATTTTTAACATGAATATGCTTTGTGAGTATTTATGTTTGTTCCTCAGGACATGGGAGAAGTCTTGTTATAAGTAATCATGTGAATTTGGTATTCGTTCGATATTTTGATGAGATGTATGTTGTCTCTCCTCTAGTGGTGTTATGTGAACGTCGACTACATGACACTTAACCATGATTTGGGCCTAGGGGAAAGCATTGGTAAGTAATAAGTAGATAATGGGTTGCTAGAGTGACATAAGCTTATACCCTAGTTTATGCGTTGCTTCGTAAGGGGCTGATTTGGATCCATATGTTTCATGCTATGGTTAGATTTACCTTAATTTTTCTTTCGTAGTTGAGGATGCTTGCGAGAGGGGTTAATCATAAGTGGGAGGCTTGTCCAAGGAAGGACATCACCCAAGCACCGGTCCACCCACATATCAAATTATCAAAGTAACGAACGCGAATCATATGAGCATGATGAAAACTAACTTGACAGTAATTCCCATGTGTGCTCGGGAGCGCTTTGCTTTATATAAGAGTTCGTCCAGGCTTGTCCTTTGCTACAAAAAGTATTGGGCCACCTTATTTCACCTTATTTACTATTGTTACTTGTTACCCTTTATGAATTATCTTATCACACAACTATATGTTAGCGATAATTTCAATGCTTGCAGAGAATACCTTGCTGAAAACCGCTTGTCATTTCCTTCTGCTCCTCGTTGGGTTCGACACTCTTACACTATGATAGATCCCCTATACTTGTGGGTCATCAAGATTCTTTTCTGGCGCCGTTGCCTGGGAGTGAAGCGCCTTTGGTAAGTGGAATTTGGTAAGGAAACATTTATATAGTGTGCTGAAATTTACTGTCGCTTGTCACTATGGAAAATAATCCTTTGAGGGGCTTGTTCGGGGTATCTTCACCTCGACCGGTAGAGCAAGAAGTTGCTCCTCAACCTACTAGACCTACTAAAAATATTTATTATGAAATTCTTCAGGTATGATAGAGAAACTGCTAGCTAATCCTTATGCATGAGATGGAACATTACATCCTGATATGCACCTAATCTATGTGGATGAAGTTTGTGGATTATTTAAGCTTGCAGGTTTTCCCGAGGATGTTGTCAAGAAGAAGGTCTTCCCTTTATCTTTGAAGGGAAAGGCATTGACATGGTATAGGCTATGTGATGACATTGGATCTTGGAACTGCAACCGATTGAAATTGGAATTTCATCAGAAGTTTTATCCTATGCATCTGGTTTATCATGATCATAATTCTATATATAATTTTTGGCCTCGTGAAGGAGAAAGTATCGCTCAAGCTTGAGGGAGGCTTAAATCAATGTTATACTCATGCCCCAATCATGAGCTCTCAAGAGAAATTATTATTCGGAATTTTTATGCTCGGCTTTCTCGTAATGATCAATCCATGCTCGATACTTCTTGTACTGGTTCTTTTATGAAGAAGGATATTGAATTCAATGGGATTTATTGGAAAGAATTAAACACAACTCTGAAGATTGGGAACTCAACGAAGGTAAGGAGGCAGGTATAAACCTTAAGTTTGATTGTGTTAAATCTTTCATGGATACCGATGCTTTTCGTGATTTTAGCACTAAATATGGACTTGACTCTGAGATAGTAGCTTCTTTCTGTGAATCTTTTGCTACTCATGTTGATCTCCCTAAGGAGAAGTGGTTTAAATATCATCCTGCCATTGAAGTGAAAGTAGTAGAACATATTAAAGTTGAAGAAGAAACTGTTACTTATAATGTTGATCCTATTGTTCCTACTGCTTATATTGAGAAACCACCTTTTCCTGTTAGGATAAAGGGTCAGGCTAAAGCTTCAACTGTGGTTCGTAAGAGTTATACTAGAACACCTACACCCCCTGAAAATTTTAAGTTGAACCTAGTATTGCTATGGTTAAAGATCTCTTGGTTGATAAAATTGATGGACATGTTATTTATTTCTGTGATGAAGCTGCTAGAATTGCTAAACCTGGTATTAAAGATAAACATAGACCTGTTGTTGGCACGTCTGTTGTTTCTGTTAAAATAGGAGATCATTGTTATCATGGCTTATGTGATGTGGGTGCTAGTGTGAGTGCAATTCCTTTTACTTTATATAAAGAAATTATGAATGATATTGCACCTGCTGAGATAGAAGATATTGATGTTACTATTAAGCTTGCCAATAGAGATACTATATCACCAATTGGGATTGTTAGAGTTTTTGAAGTCTTGTGTGGGAAAGTAAAATACCCTACTGATTTTCTTGTTCTTGCTTCCCCACAAGATGATTTTTGTCCCATTATATTTGGTAGACCTTTCTTGAATACTGTAATGCTAAGGTAGATTGTGAGAAGGATATTGTTACTATCGGTTTTGGGGATATGTCTCATGATTTTAATTTCTCTAAATTTCATAGACAACCCCATGATAAAGAACTGCCTAGTAAGGATGAAATTATTGGTCTTGCTTCTATTGCCATGCCTCGTACTGATCCTTTAGAACAATATTTGCTAGACCATGAAAATGATATGTTTATGAACGAAAGAAAGGAATTAGATGAAATATTCTTTAATCAAGGGCCTGTTTTGAAACACAATTTGCTTGTTGAAATCCTTGGGGATCCTCCTCCACCCAAGGGTGATCCCGTGTTTGAGCTTAAACAATTACCTGATACTTTGAAATATGCTTATCTTGATGAAAAGAAGATATATCCTGTTATTATTAGTGCTAACCTTTCAGAGCATGACGGAAAGAAATTATTGAAAACTCTAAAGAAGCACCGTGCCGCTATTGCATATAGTCTTGATGATCTTAAGGGCATTAGTTCCACTCTATGTTAGCGCAAAATCCTGATGCTAAACCAGTTGTTGATCATCAATGAAGTTAAATTCTAACATGAAAGAAGTGGTAAGAAATGAAATACTGAAGATTCTGGAGGCAGGTATAATTTATCCAATTGCTGATAGTAGATGGGTAAGTCCTATTCATTGTGTCCCTAAGAAGCGAGGTATTATTGTTGTTTCTAATGATAAGAATGAATTGATCCCACAAAGAATTGTTACAGGTCATTGATTTTTGCAAATTAAATAAAGCTACTAGAAAAGATCATTACCCTCTACCTTTTACTGATCAAATGCTACAAAGACTATCCAAACATACACATTTTTGCTTTCTGGTTTCTCTCAAATACCTGTGTCAAAAGAGGACCAAGAAAAGACCACTTTTACTTGCCCTTTCGGTACTTTTGCTTATAGACGTATGCCTTTTGGTTTATGCAATGCACCTGCTACCTTTCAAAGATGTATGACTGATATATTCTCTGATTTTTGTGAAAAGATTGTTGAGGTTTTCATGGATGATTTCTCTATTTACGGAACTTCTTTTGATGATTGTGCTTAAGCAACCATGATCGAGTTTTGCAGAGATGCGAAGAAACTAACCTTGTCTTGAATTGGGAGAAGTGCCACTTTATGGTTAATGAAGGTATTGTCTTGGGGCATAAAATTTCTGAAAGAGGTATTGAAGTTGATAAAGCTAAAGTAGATGCTATTGAAAAGATGCCGTGTCCTAAAGATATCAAAGGTATAAGAAGTTTCCTTGGTCATGTTGGTTTCTATAGGAGGTTTATTAAAGACTTCTCTAAAATTTGTAGGCCTCTGACTAATCTCTTGCAAAAATATGTTCCTTTTGTTTTTGATGATGATTGTGTAGAAGTATTTTAAATACTTAAGAATGCCTTGATTTATGCACCTATTGTCCAACCACATGATTGGAATTTACCCTTTGAAATTATGTGCGATGCTAGTGATTATACTGTTGGTGTTGTTCTAGGAAAAAGAGTTGATAAGAAATTGAATGTTATTCATTATGCTAGTAAAACTCTAGACAGTGCCCAGATAAATTATGCTACTACTGGAAAGGAATTTTTAGTAGTTGTATTTGCTTGTGATAAGTTCAGGTCTTAAATTGTTGATTCCAAAGTAACTGTTCACACTGATCATGCTACTATTAAATATCCTATGGAAAAGAAAGATGCTAAACCTAGACTTATTAGATGGGTTCTCTTGTTACAAGAATTTGATTTGCATATTATTGATATAAAGGGAGCTGAGAACCCCGTTGTAGACAACTTGGCTAGTTTATAAAATGTTCTTGATGACCCACTGCCTATTGATGATAGCTTTCCTCATGAGCAATTAGTTGACATAAATAGTTCTTGTAATACTCCATGGTATGCTGATTATGCTAGTTACATTTTTGCTAAATCTATACCACCTAGTTTCACATACCAACAAAAGAAAAAGTTTTTCTATGATTTAAGACGTTATTTTTGGGATGACCCACACCTTTATAAAGAAGGAGTAGATGGTGTTATTAGACGTTGTGTACCTGAGCATGAATAGGAACAGGTCCTACGCAAATGCCACTCCGAGGCCTACAGAGGACACCACGCTGGAGATAGAACTGCACATAAGGTATTGCAATCTGTTTTTTATTGGCCTACTATCTTCAAGGATGCTCGTAAGTTTGTCTTGTCTTGTGATGAATGCCAGAGAATTGGCAATATTAGTAGACGTCAGGAAATGCCTATGAATTATTCACTTGTTGTCAAACCATTTGATGTTTGGGGATTTGATTATATGGGACCTTGTCCTTCCTCTAATGGGTATACACATATTTTAGTTGCTGTTGATTATGTTACTAAGTGGGTAGAAGCTATTCCAACTAGTAGTGCTGATCATAACACTTATATCAAGATGCTTAAAGAAGTTATTTTTCCGAGGTTTGGAGTCCCTAGATATTTAATGACTGATGGTGGTTCACATTTTATTCATGGTGTTTTCCGTAAAATGCTTGCTAAGTATGATGTTAACCATAGAATTGCATCTCCATATCATCCTCAGTCTAGTGGTCAAGTAGAATTGAGCAATAGAGAGATTAAATTGATTTTGCAAAAGACTGTTAATAGATCTAGAAAGAATTGGTCTAAGAAACTTGATGATGCATTATGGGCTTATAGAACTGCTTATAAGAACCCTATGGGTATGTCTCCGTATAAAATGGTTTATGGAAAAGCATGTCACTTACCTCTTGAACTAGAACATAAAGCTTATTGGGCTATTAAAGAGCTCAACTATGATTTCAAACTTGCCGGTGAGAAGAAGTTATTTGACATTAGCTCGCTCGATGAATGGAGAACCCAAGCTTATGAGAATGCCAAGTTGTTTAAAGAAAAAGTTAAAAGATGGCATGACAAGAGGATACAAAAGCGTTAGTTTAATGTAGGTGATCATGTTTTGCTATACAACTCTCGTTTAAGATTTTTTGCAGGAAAACTTCTATCTAAATGGGAAGGTCCTTACATTATCGAGGAGTTCTATCATTCCAGTGCCATCAAGATCAACAACGGCGAAGGTGGTAGACGGTCAAAGATTCAAACATTATATCTCAGGTACTCCCATAAATGTTGAGACCAATATTATTAATACCATAACACCGGAGGAGTACATAAGGGATACTTTCCAGAACGTTCCAGACTCCGAAAAGGAATAGGTATGTGGTACGGTAAGTAAACCGACTCCAAAATGTTTCCAATGGTAATTTTTCTCCGTTCTGGAATATTTAAAAAAAATAGGAAAATTAATAGTAGTCCGAAAGATGCACGAGGAGACCACAAGGGTGGAGGGCGCCCCCCTACCTTGTGGCCACCTCGTGTGCCCTTCGGACTCCGCTTTCTTGCACAATACTTCCTTTGGTCGGTAAAAATTCATTATATAATCTCCCGAAGGTTTTGACCACCGTACCACGAAAAAAAATCCTCTGTTCTTGTTTCGAGCTGTTTTCTATCAGAGTTTTCAAGGCCAGGCAGCATGTTGTCTCCCTCCTCCAACAATGGTGGCAACAATGCTTGGCTAATGAAGATGGAGATGAAGAGAGAAGAAATTGGGGAAACCAACGAGGGTGATAAGATCAAGAAGGTCGCGGGAGATCATGTTCCGGCAGTAGAAGAAGAAGACATCCTTCAACCATACTACAATCATCTTACCCATACTGAAATTGAAGCTTTTAAGATCATTGAAATAGTTCGTGTGCAAAATAAATATCTCACTCGTGAAAATATTCTGTTGCAAGAGCATATCATCACCCTCCAGAGCATCATTCGTAGATTGGAGTATCTCCAACGCTCGAAGTGTGGCACGACTTCATCAACAACTCCATCATCACCACCACCGAAGAAAGACACATAAATACGTGAGTATGGGCACTCCCCTTGGAAACTGCCAAGCTTGGGGGAGGTGCCCCAGTATCGTATCACCATCACACCTTTACTTTTATCGTCTTTCTTAGTTCGATCCTTTTGGTTATATCTTGATCTAGTAGAATAAAGTTTTAATGTGATATAGCTTTGAGTTTTGCTTTATGTTCTCTCTATGTAATCGAATCCGTGAGTTATATAATAAAGAGTAGTTTTGAGTTGAGGGCTTTCCTTTCTTGCTATGATCTTGAGGGAATAAAATAAGAGAAAGAAAAAAAAAGATCATATATTGATCTTATTGAGAGTAATGACTTCACATATAAAGAGTATGATGAATAAAAATTTTCAAGAGTTTACAAACATAGTTTTGGTCATTGTTGCAATTAATAGGAAGTAATAAAGAAAGAGAGGCTTCACATATAAATATACTATCTTGGACATATTTTGTAATTGTGCGCACTCATTAAAATATGACATCACTGGTACGCGTTGGTCCTAAACAAACGGTTTTTAACCCCTTTCCGCGACGGCATTCGCAACCGTTGCCAAGTGAGTGTCGGCGATAGGGGGGTCCTTCCCACACGACCCAGAAACCGTTGGGGATATGCCCTCCTAGCACACACGCTCGGCAAAATGAGATCGTGTGCGACCGGCGGGCACTCAAATACAGAAGTTCGTATAGTAGTGCTCAAAAAATATAATTATAGAGGCGAAATCATTTCCGGTCGTAAGTACATCCCACATAGTCAATCACCACTAAACGTTTCTGTTCGTATATACATCCCACACGGTACTACAAGGAAAACGTTTGCGCAAGGTGGCGTAACACAAACAGTTTTGAAGAGAATGTCGTGTGTGATTGTTCATTGATCCAACACGGTTTATTCCTAGAAACTATGTGCCTTGCCTGAGGTCATCGCCCACGATGGTTTCTCATTAACTGTTTGCAATAGGAAAACCCAATTAGCAAGCTAATTGGTTAATTAGCAGGCTAATTGCCCTATTATTAATAATTCATTTACTAATCTAATTGACATTCATATTAAGCACATAATATATTCCATTTCCATATTAAGGAAGCAGGATTTCATAATTGAAATACATCGGAGTACAACATGATATAGCTTCAGCACTCAGCTACCCCATTACAAAACTGCACCAGCAAAAAGTTTCACATGCAACATCTAGAACCTTTCGAAATTAGCATCATAGACGATACATAGAGAGATGCATCTCATCTGGAAAACTGCTGAAGCGGAAGGTGAATATTGAGCCTTCATTCATGTTGAAGGTCTTTGCAACTTTAGGCCACACTACAAAAAAATACACTTCCATGATGTACATCCATGACGATTTTATGATAGAATCAAGATAGTCATACATGTGCTGTCGTAGAAGTGTTCCAGGACATTACCAAAATTATCATCACGGAAGTGTCCACTTTCATGACGAAAAATCGCGCGTCACAGAAGTGTTTTCATCAAGGGTGACCGACACGTGGCATCCACCGTAACGGAATGCCATTAAGCTATCGGGTCCGGTTTTGGATCCGATAACCCGCTAACAGCCCCGACCAATGGGGATTTTCCACGTTTAAAATCATTATTGGCTGGAGGAAACACGTGTCGGCTCACCGTTGGGACAGATGTCATCCACTCATTGGACTGAAGGCGCCTATAATACATCGACACGTGGCACGGCCGAACAGAGGCCCATTCCTGTGAAAAGGCCGACCCGTTTGACTTGGTCAAAAGGTGGCGGGCCGGCCCACGGAAAGCCTGTTAACGGCCTGTTCGCATATAGCCCATTTACAGCCCGGTAACCCAGGGCCCGTTACGACCTATCTGAATTAGGCCCAGTAGCGTCATCTGGGCCGTCCAATATGATTCCAGCCCATTTTAAGTTCCGGCCCATGTATGGCCCATGACGTATTTCAGCCCATATGAGGCCCTTTGTAACTCTTGGCCCATTAACGGCCCATGGTGAAACTGGCCCGTAATGAACAGTGTATCACTTTATACCCATTAACGACCCATTAATCCATTGGGCCGTTTGCAGCCCATGTTATCTTTCGGCCTTCTCAGGGCCCATTTATTCTTGGGCTCATTTCCAGCATTCGGTTACTTACGGCCCGTTACTGCCATTTTCTGCTTGTGGGCCAAATTCAGCCCGTGGTTACAGTCAGCCCGTTTGTGCCCCGTTAATACGTTGGGCAGTTTTCATAGCGTCATCAAATACGGCCTATTAACGACGGCCCGTTATGGTCGGCCCATGAACGGACGACTCCAACTCTAGCCCGTTTACGGCCATAATGCGGTCTGTTTTTGGCCCATGTTTGGCCAATCGATCATACGGCCCGTATAAGGCCCATTGATGATATGGCCCGTAGAAGGCCCATTGTTTCTATGGCCTGTAGAAGGCCCATTGTTTCTACGGACCGTAGAAGGCCCATTGTTTCTACGGCCCGTAGGAGGCCCAGTGTCACTACAGTAAATATGTAGCTCATGGCCTGTTAAAGGCGGGAAACTACTATAGGTTAGACCTGCTAATGGCCCAAGATGATTATAGGCCCATGTTTTGGCCCATATGAGTAACGGGCCGGCCTGAAGACCGACAACACTGAGATCCACTGAACCTTCCGTCCTAAATTACAGCATACCGACCAAAGAATAAACCTAGACTATACAATAAAGAAATTACGGCATATTACATCCACTGGGAATCAAAGTTCGCTACCGGTGATAATAAAGCGCAACATGACCGTGGATTACATACACTGGGCATCAAAGGTCACCACCAGTGCATATAAACGTGCCGACAAAAGAATATACAAAACTGAGAGCACTTCAGAAGGCACTAGACCTGGCAAGGTCGGGCCCCGCAAGTAGCCGAACAAGCTGATGAGACCTCAGTTGTGTCAACGATAGATGCTTCATCCCTAGCTATATGGCACCATAGTGCGCAAGGCAGTCCCCTGACATCTTCATTACATCTTTGACTTCAAGTCGGAGCTGAGCTGGAGCAAGCCTTTCCGCTTTAAGTTGAGACTGAAGAAGTCGAACTGATTGAGGCAGCGACTGCACAGAGGTTGTCTCACTCTGCTGGTGAGTAGCTTCAACTCACTGTCTTCATCAAGACAGGACCTGGGGGTCATCTCGCTGTCCTCGAGATGGTTTGGCTCATTATCTTTCCAAAAGTTATGCCTGGCATAAGAGATACGACTCTAAAAGAGAAACAAGGAGACACGTAACAGGTTTCACAATTATATAAGCGAATAAATGGAGCTGTTCTGCATAAGGAACATGTTTTTACAACTACAATTTAAAACTGGTAGTTGTTGCAAACATCCAATCAGATGTAAACAGCACTAGAGGAAATGATGCCTATCCAAATCTATACTAGAACAAAGTTTGAAGGCTTGAGAAGGATGAACTTACATTACATGTTAACACGGGCTAGACAAAGCCCTTCTCCATGTTGTTGGAAGGATAATTCAATAAATTCCCCAAAGAAAATTCTTTATAAGCATTGCCATTATTCTACATTTTGCAAAGAGTAAATATAAATCAAATAATATTGTAAGAAATAGAGGATAATGAAGCTCAGGTGCGGACTGATGATACATAATCAAATAGCAATTAATTAAGTACATCGTTACAAGGCAAAAGGTACTGACAAGAGGAATGCAGACTTCAACGTGTGCAGTGGCATTGGCTTTATTCAACATTTTGGTAAGAGTAAATGTAGATATGATAATTTGGAAAATGTGGAGGGCAGGGCAGATAAGATGCAGAGTAATGCTAGACAATCAACTATCTCGCGATGCATGTACAGTAATACCACCACCGTCCGTTATTACTTGTCGCTCAAATGGATGTATCTAGCACTATTAAGTTCTAAATACATCCAATTGATCAACAATTAATTCGATACAGAGGGAGTACATGACAACAGGTACTTACATGAGCAATCCAAAACTTCATAACCATTGTGTTAATTCTACATTTATCTAAGAGTAAATATAGATCTTATAATTTCAAGCAAAGGGAGGATAAAGAAGCAAACATTTACAGTGATGCTACATAATCAAACAGCAATGAGTGTAAGTATGCTGACAAAGGGCAAGAGGTACTGACAAGAGCAATGCAGAGCCCAGTATTGTCGTGAGATCCTATGATCCTTTGAGCAAGGAGATTCATCTGAAATTAGTTTTCATACAAGAGAGAAGTTAAGGCACATGCAGAAATTTAGGAGTTCAAATTTTGAATTGATATCATAGACAGTACCTGACGCTGTGCTCTCAGCAGTTCTAATAGGGGTTTGGCCACTGGAGTAGGGGTAAAGTCTGGTACAGTTGGGCCTATGTTTTCTGTGGCTGCTGATCTATCTGATTTAACAGGTATCACTACCTTTTCCAAATACCTAGTTTGTACTCCTTGAGGATCTGCACTCACCCTCTTCCTTTTGGACATCTATTACGAAAGAACAACATTTGACTGGAAAAACATAATATGACGACACATGGAATAGGTACAGAAAATGGATAGGTATGGAATATACTCATATATGGTGCTTAAACTAAGCAGATGGTGTAACAAAGTAGAAGTAATGCAGGAGGTCAGATGCAAAATATGTGCGACCAATACAACCTTGCCAAGTTAGAGCATGCACCTTGATGGGTGAATAAGATAGGCTATCCTCCACCATGCCAAGTTTGTTAGCCAATGGATTGTTCCGCAATATTCCTCTCGTGCGCCCATTCTCATATTCATTTTGATAATGTTCAATACCTGACATGCATGAAAACATAAAAACAAGTGAGATTATCTTTGTAATGCAGAAGTGATTCCAATCCAATACTTCCTCCCTGTAAACCCCTTTTTGCTATCTCTGCAATTCTTCTAAGAGGTGCCATGCATGCTGTAATTTGGTGTGTGCATTAATATAATGTGGCCTACTACTCAAAATATGAGAGCTCCAGAAGTGATGATACTTCGCAGATGACAGCTTCAACATATAGTAAAGAAGAACAAGTCGACCTGACCTGACAGATTTAAAATATACTAAGGGAGAATAACTCGACCTGACCAGTCGACCGCAAGAGAAGAGGATCATCTTAAAGAAGAGCAGAAGAGCAAGCAGATTGAAGATATTACAAGTCTTTCTATACAATGTCGGTTGGCCACCCATGATGAACCAGAGCGCACAGAGAAATACTATTCCTTCCGGTCTCTCCATATGTGGCTCACATGCATTTCGAAACTAAAGTAGGAACATTTAGCTGACCAATTAAACATCTCTCAGTTTTACTAATATTAGCATAATATCATATTTGAATTTGTACAACTAAGGTTGTTTAGCTCGATGAGTGGAGCAGTACTATTACGACACGAACCACGTAGGCTGATCGTGGTCATCATAAAATGGGGAAACCGTAAGCATGATGAGTATAGTGTTGACCGTGGCAGTGGGATGGCAGATCTGAACCTGCAAACCGCGCAAAGGGTAGTTAGCAACCGATGTTTGCTTTGAAATAACAACTAAGATTTGGTATGGACAAGAAAGTACAGTCAACAAGTGACAAAGAAATGCAATTCTGATGTCTCTATATGTCGCGACATGCATTTGGAAACTCAAGTGGGACCTTTAGCTAACCAATTAAATGTGTCTGTTAACTAATATCAGCATCATATCACAATCATATTTGAACAACTAAGCTTTGGAATTTTGAGTGTTGTGTTGTTTAGCTTGAAGGGTGGAGTAATGCTAGTACGACAAAAAGCACCTACACAGATCATAGTAGAGTAGATAAAAGGGGAAAACCCTAAGCATCAAGAGTAAAATCAGGAAAGTGGAACTAGCTGGACCAGTGGGTGGCGCATATGCTTTTCGAAACGAATATAGGAACATCAGGTGACCAATTAAACATTCTCTGTTTTAGTAAGATGAGCATCATATCAGATTCGTATTTCAACACGTAAGCTTTGGAATTATGAGTGTCATGTTGTTTCGCTTGATGGGTTGAGGTCTTGAGGAGCAATGCTAGCACGACACGAAGCAGTGAAGCACCTACGATGATGGTAGTGAATATAAAGGGGGGAAACCATAAGCTTTACGAGTATAGTGACCGTGACCTGGCGGATCTAAAGGTGCAAACCGGACAAAGCTACTTCACAACCAATGTTTGCAATCAACTAGCCACTAGGATTTGGTACGGACAAGAAAAGTACAGTAAACAATTTAAGATCTATTTTTCGGGTGAGATCAATAACTTAAGCACATATGGAAGAGTACCACCTCTCTTGCGACGCCGTGTAGGCCCTTGCTGATACGTTGAGGGTGCTGCAGGTGCGATGGCTGTCGGCGGCGGGGAAGAAGACTTTAGATGGAAGACGGCCGGGTCAGGGGATAAATCCTGTTGCCGTGGACGAGGCGGTCGTAGGAGCGGCAACGGCAAGGTGGACGAAGGCGCCGATGAAGCGAGACGACGCGATGAAACGATCCTAGTCCGACACCGTGGATGAGAGACGTCCATCTCTTGCAGTGGACGACGGGGTAGGGGTAGCGGCTCCAGGAAGGTGGAGGATGGGGTGGCGGACGGAGGAGGCTGGCCGCAGTGGGGAGGTTGTCGTGGCGCTGACGGTGTATGAATGGGGAAATGGAGGGGAGGGGGGATCTCAAACTTTGGGACGTGCTTGTTTGAAATGTGGGAAAGTTACAAACTTATCCCCCGTTTAAAATTTCGGACATCATGTCGGTTGGGAATAGGACGGTAATCTCGCATCTCCCAAATATTTGCCGGTAACGATCTCGGGCAAGGAGAGGGTGTTTTGCCGCCCACGGTTGGCGCCCACGGTGTACGAACGGGGCTGACAGGTAGGGCGGTTGTGTCACGTTTGAGGGAAGTTACACCTCTGCCCCTATTTAAAATATTAGCCTACATCGATTTCGGGCGAGGAGAGTTTGTTTTGCCGCCCACCGTGGATGAATGGGGAAATGGAGGGAGAGACATATGTCTTTCGGACGAGCTTGAATCAAATGTGTTTTGCCGCCCATGTTTGGCGCCCACCGTGTCTGAATGGGCTCAGAGGCCGTCATGTCACATCTGATTGAAGTTACTAGTCTACCCCTATCGACAGCAGTGTAAATCCGGTCGATAAGGATGTCAAGTGTCAGGGGTAGATAGTAATTTCCATCTTGCAAACACTTGCTTCGGGCAGCCCCCAAATGATAGTGGGTGTTTAGCCGCTTCGTTCAAAACTTGGGAGAATTAGCATTCACGTTTGCCCTGGGCCCTGGCAACTAAATCCAAATCCAATTTTTATTCAATTACGAATATCCACAGATAATTCTACGTTTTGTTATTTATTTCTTCAAAACCACAACAAAGATTTATTCCACCTTTATATATGATTATGATTTAGAAATGACGTGATCTTCGAATTCAGTAGGTTGGATACACTCTGAGTCAAATAGTTATTTCATCCAATACAATATGCTCACACGAAAAACAGTTCACCTTATGTCAATCATACAAGTACTGAGGATTACCTCACCAAAAATTTGGATCATTACAACACATGGACAACATAGGGGGTCTTACAACATAATCCATTCAGAGACATGACACAACATGCAAGTACAATAATCTAATGATAATTTCAACTGCTATCTAAAGAAGAACCAAGATTACCCTGGGCTTCAGATAGCAGAAGCAGCAGGACCTCCTCCGTCTTCAAATGCAACATTCTTACTTCCTCCAATTCTTTGGTTGCTTGCATAATGCGTGCAGCTAATTGCATAATTTCCAGCTTCAAGATCGAGATTACATCATTCATGACAGCCAGACCATCTCTTTCTGCCTCTAGTAGAGCCTCAAGAACTATAATATTTGTGCTCAGATTGCTCTCTGGCATTGTTGCCTCTGAACTGCTACCATCTGGTAACATGGATGGCGCACTGCTTCCACAAATAGATTCTGGGGTAGTACATTGTGTCCTAGTGTGAACGGCATCCTGAAAGGTTTCCGCTGGACATAAGTAAGAGATAGTTATCGCATGATCCAGGTAGTAAGCTTACATGGTAAACGACATACAAATTATTGCCGAGCATGGCAAGCTATATTTAAATGGTTCGAAGCAACATCAGCCGAAAAAAATTTAAAATGGTAAGATGAAACTAGGGATGTAAGTGGCAAATAAACGACATCCGCCAGTCCCATCTAGTTAGTTTTTGCTAGCTCCCTGGTTCATTTTCCTCAAAAAACAAAAACTGTTTTGAACTAATACCACTAGTGGACTTTAATCAGGATTAAACGGGACCCAGTTGACATCCCTAGTTGAAAGGGGGTGTACCACCGCTATATTTAAGTTGCCAAGGCATCTAAGCAGTTGAAATAATCTAAGAAAGCACTTAATAGTGTGGTCTCATATAAACTACGAAGACAGTCTTGTGATGAGTTCAGAGGAAAATTTAAGGACACAAATGAACTAGGCATGCATTTCTTTACGATAGTACAGCAGGCACTGCTGACATATTGGCCAACTCAGGTATAGCGTAACAAGTAACAAACAAACATTCGAATCAAGCAATACATCAAAGCAGACAACTGGACTATTTGTTATTCTGTAGGATTACAGGTTGAGGGCACAAGCCAAGACAGCAACCCACATGCATTACATTTCACATGTACTAAAACACACTGGCTTACCATATGTTGTTGTGAAGCCTCGCTCCAGTTGCAATGTTTTTTGAAGATATCGTCAGCATCCCGTGGTTGCAAATCTACTTGTTGTAGTTTATTCTGCACCCTTTATTTAGGTAAAATTAATTTTTAATCGCATGCACTGGTTCGAATTGATCATCAATGGTTCATCTAAACTAATGAAAGAAGGGTGTGTGCATACACGACAATATATCTGCTTCCCTCTATTTTTATGCTTGTTCGAGGTGCCAGCCCCAAAATAACAAATATTTTTCTTGATGGGGTTGGCAGCTCCATAATTAATAGAAGCATCAAATTAGTCATGCAACTTGGGAAGATCAAGAACACACACAAAATTAATGAACAGAGGCTCGGAGCAGTGATGTAATAGCTAGCATCAGGAAATGTAGGGTAAAACGAACAAAAACTAGCGGAACCACATGCTAGTTTGCTGATGTGTAATTAAGCATATAGAACATGAAGCAGTCTGATGGAACCAACAGGTGGCATCAGAACAACACCATTATCATAAATATAGCATGCAAGAAGTAAAATAGTAGGCAGTGATATCTAGGAAGTACAGTAATACTTAGGACAAAACTAAAGCATATTAACTATATGTGCACTGGTATGTAATTTAGCACATGTAACATGTTCGCTGCCAGAAGTATGGCCCTACAGGTGCAAGCAGAATAACACGTCTCATGAAAAACTGAATGATGCCCTGAAGAAATTCAAAGGTGCGGTGCTTATGCTAAGAAAGTGAACGTAGGCGCCGGCCGTTGGATAATAGTACCTGATTCTTGGCGGCGTATGGGTATCGTTGGCATACTTGATTGCTAAGGATCGTCGATGGTGCTCGTGTTGCGGTTGAGTTTGGGCCGGCTATCACCGTCACTGAAGCGGCTCCAGTGCTACGGTTGCGGCGCCTGTCGACATACAAGAAAGCTCATCTGTGGTAAGTGAACAGTTGCACGATAAAGAGAAAAACTGAAGGAGTACAAATCAAAATAACCTGATGAGGCTGCGGCGTCGGTAAAGCAGCGCCGGTGGAGTTGAATATGGCGTCCGTGGAGCGGGTCCGGTGCAGTGGACGAAGGCTTCGGCGGGTGGCGCGTTGTACAGTGCTTTCGGTGAGGCGGATCTGTTGCGGAGGACGAGGGCTTGTATGAAGGGCCAGCGAAGGGACGGACGAGGGAATCAGTGAAGGGCCTACACTGTGGTGGACGAGGGTGCCGGTTAAGCAGATCCGGTGCGGTGGACCATGATGGGGGTCAAGGAGATCTGGAGCGGTGGACAAGCCAGTCGCTGAAGCGGCTCTGGTGAAGTGGTGAGTTGGCACTTGGGGGTTCCAAGGTGCGGAAGGTAGATCCGTCGGAGTGTGAGGTCCACCGCTATGGCGGAGGACTAGATTCGGCGGCTTGCCGTGGTTGGAGGGGGGGTCCGGGAGGGGAATGGGATGGGCTCTGGGAAGAATGTTGGGGGCAAAGAGGGGAAAACAAGAATATCGCAGGGCTAAACTTTCGGGCGCGAGATATTTCGATGTGAGCGGGAAGTTTGAAAGCTTTTGGCGCCTGAAATTATATTCTGCTCTTGGACGACCGACTATGATATCATGGCCGAGAATTTATTTGTTTTGCACGCAAAAAAGTGCAAGTTTTGAAAATCAATGTGTACAACTCGAAACTTAGATTGTCCATTCAATTCAAATATGGATCATTGAGCTACTACAAGCAAATACCATCAGTCCAATTCAAATGAAATTCCAAATGTGTTTATCCTAAATATGATGACAAAAGCAAAAATGTGTATGTTATGAATAAAGTGGATGATTATAAAGTTTGAACATGCCCGTATGTGTATATCTCTAGGTTTGATATATGAATTTGAAATCACAAAATCCCAGCTTAAAAATGTACCTCCGTTTAAATGAATTACAAAAGCTAATGATGGAGTCGAATTCCAAAATTCCAATCTTAGGTTTGTAATTCTGGTACATCAAGGTATATCATGCATGTTCAAAAGTATTGTTATCTCACAGTCCAAACTGTGAAACAAATTGATCAACCATGAGTGCACACACTATTGACCATGTATATCTCAATTACGCTAAAGTCCCTCAAATTGATCAACCTGAAGTTTTGTTATCTGAAGCCAACCCCCCCCCCCCCTCGTCGCCCCCACACACAGAGAAGTCGTTCTCTCCCCCAAACACCAACACACGAGCACATTAACACCCCTCTCTCTTCTAATGTCCGGACCCCAATATAGGTCTCTATCACTTTGTCTCTTGGGCATGCACACATCTCTTCCCCCCACTCTCTAGCTAGGTCTCCCGGCATCTCTCTTTCCCAAGCACACGCATTATGTAGAGTGTATCTTTCCCATACACACAAAACATTGCCCCCAAACGTCTATCTCCCTAGTTATGTGGTTCTCGCACACTCACCTCACACACCACCCCCATTGCAAAACAAGCACACTTTGTCTCCTTGTGCACCACTCTCCTCTTTCTATCTCTCCCACATGCGGACCCGCCCCAACTCCTCCCTGTATACATATATGTCGTGACTCTTTCCATAGCTCCCTAATGTATCATTGTTCTCGATCTCGCACATTGTTCTCTAAACCATCTATTCTAGATCTCTCATGAAGTCCCTATCACACACACGACGACTCGCTTCCCTTGCGTCTCCGTACATAGGCCAATTTCAAACAACATCAACATTGTCTCCCTATCTATATGCCATTTATGGACACAAACGCCCCCTCTCTTCCTCTCTCTCTCTCTCCGTCGCTAGCTCTCTCTCTCTCTCTCGCTCGCTCTCACACCTCTCTCCCACACACACTCGATGTCTCTTCCAAATAGTCTGCTCCCCCCGCCCGCACCCATGCTATCCCGCTACTACACATGTCACACCTTTCCCCCTTCCCTTATACTAGGTTTACTTCATTAGTGGTCTCTCTACTCCACATACACACACTCCCTCCCACACACAAACGCGCGCACAAACACACACAGACACGCACAAACACGCATTAATCTGGATCCTCATCTCTCCCCATGTCCGCATGTGTATCTCACACACTCACTCTCTAATTATGTATATGTGTCTCCACGTTACACAACACAAAGCCCCATGTACATGTCTCTCTCTATCCTCCACACACATAGACACAAAGAATCTGTTATCATTGCCTCAGTCTCTAGACATATCACACAGGCACACTGTCTCTCTGTCTCTCTCGCAAACACGCTCAACAAGGGTTTCCCCGTGAATAACTTACCATCTATTCATCAACAGTCGTGGCAGTACGGCGGACACGAGACGTGAAAAAGAATAAATCTACACGTGCTTAGACCACCTAGTATGACTACTAGGACTAGAGCAAGTCAAAAAGCGCGCCGCCGTCACCCCCTCCTTATCGGCAACGGGAAAACCTTTGTTTTACACAGTTGAGAAGTCATTGTGCTAAGGCCTCACATGCTGAGGCGTTGAATAGAATGTAGATGCTAGTTTACAGATACAAGTATCGATAATACGTTTGTATCTCCATACTTATATTTCTTCTCTTATAAAAAACCGAGTTGGTGACGATGGTACGCGTGCCATCATGCAATATAGACCGTCCGATCTATATCTGACGGATGGAAATTAAACTAAAAGATACCCGCACCCCTCTCCACATTTGCAGACAAGGCCTTCCCTCGTTCATCCTTATCTCCAACAACCTCATTGTTGAGCAATTAAGAAAGGAAGCCTCTAGAACAAACTAGCCTGGTGGCCGCTGCCGGCGTCGTCAATCCCCATGCCTCTGCTCAGTCCGACCACCAATCACCACCACGCCCCACTCCTCTTCACCTTATCTCCTATTTCTGGAGATATCATTAGTTTTTACACATGGGATTACTCCCGCATGGGTCAATCACAACAAGTGTTTTATAAAAAAATGCATCTTGATGTTCCGTGCAATGCACGGATCTTGCTAGTACTCCTACAGAAGACTAAGTTGGTGATGATGGTGTGTCTGCCATCCGTCGTTTGTGACCATTAGATCTGCATCTAACGACTGTGAGGTAAGTTGTTGCCTTTTCTCACCAACATCCCACTTGTCTACCAATTTGCAGAAAAACCCATAATTAGTATCTTAAAACCAACCACATCCCTCCCTGACCTCACCAAAACAGCCCAAGGAATATATTCTAATTAAAACATAATATATCGCTAGTGATATATGTATATCAAAATTAGAGTGTTTTGTATCATGTTTGTGAATAAGTATTATTCTAATTATGATTCGTTGCAACGCACATGAACATTGCTAGTATTTCCAACCATGCAATTGTTTTTCCTAGTATTCCATAGTTTCGAGTTTCCATCAAGATATTAGTCGCTCATGCTTGATATTTACTTTCAATCATGTACACATATGCACTATGTAACTAGCCTTGTTTATTGGGTTCCAAAGCTTAACTTTCACTCCCACTTACAATATGTAGAGTATTTACCAAAAAACTACCACTTTCAAGCAGCCCTAGGAAGAATCTATTGTACAAAAAATAGCAAAAACGTACCCAAAATTTCTTAATCCATGCCAAAAACTACTACCTAGTACTCCCTCCGTCCCACAATGTAAGACGTTTTTGCAAGCTAGTTTAGCTTGCAAAAACATCTTATATTATGGGACAGAGGGAGTATCGATTAGGTTAGTTTAAACCCATTTTTGACAGGGTTGGCCCACACGTCCGTGCTGACGAGGTAGCTTAAACCAACACATTCTGTTTAACCGTTGACACGAGGGACCCACACCTGACCTTCTATCATGTTATTCCCCCTCAAATCATTATTTTTCCTGAACATTACTTCAAACAGTACTGATGCGTATTCGTCGGTGGCGCCGGTGATGAGCGAGTTGGCCGCCGCTTCACCGGACGTGCCGGACGCCGCGCAGGCCTCCGCACGGGTTGGTAGGCTGGCCTGAGCATGACCCACGAGCGAGCAAGCTGCCGCGCTGGCTTTCGCTCGAGCCAGATGGCTGGCCTTAGCACGGCGCGCGCGAGCAGCCGCGGCGCCGCCGCACCGCCGTGCCAATCTAGCTGGCAAACCTTGCAGACAAACAGCTGGACAGAGCTATCTTGGCTAGCTAGCGGCCGCGAGCGCCAGACGGAGCTGTCATCCGGGCTGCCGCAAGATGGGCTCCGCACCGCCGGCGGTTTTGACCTCGCCTTCTACCGGCAGCGGTAGCTGCGTCCCATGGCCGAGGATGACTAGGTGGACAGGCCGGAGGTAGGAGGTCACTCAGGGATTTTTGTGCAGACTGACATGTAGGTCCCACAAGTCATAACGCCCGGTCGAATAGAAGGCGTTGACTTAATGGGCGACATGGGCCCTGTTTGGATACTCTAAGTCAGAGGTTAGAGTTAGATTCTAACCCTGAACTAACTCTAACCAAAGTGGTGTTTGGATGGCAGGATTAGATTGACAACAAATGTATCCAAACAGGGCCATGGGTTGAAACGTGCCTATAACGACACTTTGTAGAGTAGTCGTTTCTTGGTGGGACTGGTTGGTAAGAGCATGTACAATGGTTGATAAGGTAGTCTTATCTTAAGTCTGCCACGTATGCAAGTGGTAGTAGTTTCTTAGCATTATTAGTGGTTTCTTGCATTATTAGGGGTTACTTGTAAGGAACAATGTACTACTAGCGACAAAAGGTGATTCTAGGTTGCGTTGTACTCCAACGAGTACTACTAGTGGTCGCGGGAGTGTATACCTTGTTTTGTGAGTTCGATCCCGACCGAATGCACGACGGCCTTTTTTTTACACAAGTAGTTTGAGTTTTGAAGTCAAACGGACGTGCGGCACCTCGGTGCTTCCTGCACCAACTTTTTCAAGATGGTGCTTAAAAAGGCTTGGGAAAAGGTCATGCTTGTTGGTCTTCCATGCATCCTCGAGGAGAAGGTTCTTCTATGGGACAATCCTTCGAACTGTCCACCGCTCCCTGGCCATGGTTGCACGTTGACTCCGCTAGAGTTGCCGACGTTGAGAGGTAGTCGGATTTTGTCCAATGAGCAGGTCAGTAATGGAGTTTGATCATGTAGTACTTAGTTATTGCATTTCCATCCCGTAATTTCTCCGCTGCCCATCGTCTTATATATAGGTCTGGGTCGGTGCCAACAAAGATTGGCTTGCATACCTCCGGCCGGATACCACCATAGTGCACAACATCCATAGCAGTGCGGCCGTTCCGGTAGACCCCTTCTCCACCATTGGGATCGGCCTTCCGGACTGGCTGGGCTTGAATACGTATGATGATGCCTACATGAGATTGAAGAAGATAGCAATTGCGGACCCGCCGACAAAGCGACGCGGCTATGACGATTACTATCTCATCGTGGTGTTCGACATAAGGATTGCCATCAATGCAAGAGGCAATAACGGCAGAGGCTGGCGCATGTTGGCGGCGGCAGATTTGTACCCCTACATGTTCGAAGACGCTGTGCGCCATCTAGGCCGCATCTTCACGGTGACAAGCCAGGGGACTTTTTTCATCTGGTTTCCATCCTACGGTATGGGAGATTACAAACGTAATGCACAAACCATCATTTGCATCCCTAACGGTACTCCATTATTTTGCAGGGACCAGTCATCCCGCGATCAAAATAAGATCGCCGATCCTGGATGTGCATTTTCATCCGCGATTCGGTCTAACCTGGAACCTTGTAGCTGACTTTGGCATATTGGGATCAACTATCTTAGCAGTCGTTACCCATGGTACCACTTGTGTGCAAAATGGTCACATAATCTACCACGATCGGACCGTCACCATCTACCAAGGTATTCCATTTTTTAACCCTCTCGCCTTCTCTTTCATTGTTGTACTAGTACTCTACTTACGTACTAGTAGGAGTACTTTTTACCTTGGATGACGCGTATAGCTAGCTAGGCCCTTGAAGACTTGAACCCACTAGCTGCCACCATTTTTGTTTTTCCATGTCTTACTATCTCATCCATGTAGACAAGAGTGGCTATATATAATAAGCTGGTTATTTTACTTCCTCTATACCGGAGTAGTACTATTTGCTGCACAGTATTACGGACCGCCATATTTGAGCACAACATTATTATGCATGGACCTTGACTATGTACGTCACCATGTGTCCAGATCTGAGATGCCGCGTGTACCAGATGAACGGCGCCGAGTTCGACCCCCGTGATGCTACGTGGGTGCCGAGGAACACTCTTGGAGAGTACTCGCTTTTCATTGGGGACAGCTACCCCATTGTGAAGCGGATGCCACCTTCCGTGCACGACATGGAAGGCCTGCCATTCATGAAGCATGGTTGTGTCTTCACTGCGCACCGCCGGATGAATGACATGCTGGGACACGCTATCCCTGATTTATGCCGCTTCAGCTTGGATGAGTCTCCATCATGTGGAACCGGACTAGAAAGCTGCGACAATGATTCCCGTTGCCCACCGCTATGGATCGTGCCATCCATGAAGAACACCTGGGACTGGAACCTGGAGGAGGACATGTAGCCCATCTATAACGTGTAAGTGGAGTATGGTAAATTGTGAACGGTAGCGCTGTGAATATATGTAGACTAGTCGTGCACAAATTTATCACATGAATTGGAGATGAACTTGTGTGGCATACTGGCATTTGTCCTTTAGAATTTATTACTAGTAAATGTGTTATGTGTGTGTGCAACTTGTGTGGTTGTTGCACGGGCTCCAACACGCTCTTTGAGAAAAAAAAAGGTGGCACAACTTGGATATATGTGACGTGGCGGCATCATACAATAGCATCATTTGCTATAGTTGTAGTACACTCCTACTAGGACGACAACTTCTATAAAACCTTGCGCTTGGATCTTTGCCTCTTCGGGAGGTTCAACAGTTCGTACTCGTGAACCTTGCACTTGGCCCTTCGCCTCTTCGGAAGGTCCAACAATGATGATACTACAGTACAATATGCTTCTGGCAATCTGACACCGATTGAACTGCTGCACGTCCACCACGAGGGCGAGGGCGAGGGACAGGGAGAGGGAGAGGGTGCTGCAGTCAAAACCCTCTCCTCGTCCTGTGAACCACCGCGCGCATGGGCGAGGGAGAGGCGTAGTAAGCAAGCTTCTCCTCGTTCGGCGAGTTGACGGGACACATCAAAGCAGTACTAGTACTAGTCCATACTGCGTCCTTTCTGGTTAATATGGCTTAATTTGAAATGAGAAAAATACACTAGCGGTCAACGTATGTAACAATACGCTCTTTACAGTCACTATATATAGTTTTGCGGTGATTATACGATCACTAGCTCATCGTAGAGCACTGTATTGCACCCTACTGACCGGCCACATAGTCGACATGGCACTTTGTTGATTGGTTAAATTGTCACCTGGTTTCTGGGTCCCACCTGTCAGTTGGCAGAGCAAAGAAATCAGTTAAACAAAACTTTGCACAGGCGCGACAGGAGTCCAACCCTTGCGCGCGAACCACCCTGGCTGTGTATGTGAGTGCATGCACGTGTACTCCCTCGGTCTTCCAACAAAGAGTGTACATCGGCTAAAAAACAAAGAGTGTAGTACATGTACACTTCCAATGCATTTAGCCTTTAATCTAAATCGATATTGATTGACTAATGCACCAACTTGTGCTCTAGGTATAGGCTACATGTCTATCCTTAATTATAGCATGCAACGACCTTCATTTAATCTTCTTCTCTCAATGGTCGCATGCACACATAAGTCTGCTACTTTTGGGCGTTAATTATGCCCTGGTCAATGTGTAAATCTCTAAATGTAAAGTCTTTCACGGACGTAGGGAGTAGGTTGAGCACTTGAGCGTGAGCGTGTGTGTTGCATCATGTGCTGTGTGCCGCATGGGTGCATGAGTGTTGCGTGCGTCCATGTGTACGTGTGAGTGTTGCATGTTGCATGCATTCATGCATGCATGGGGCTTACTCCCTCCCATTGACATGTTCATATTTCAAGCTTCCTCTGTTCCCTCCATATGGTGATACTCCCTCTGTTCCCAAATACGTAGTAAAATCCTCCCTCTGCTCCCAAATACTGAGTATTTGTCTTTCTAGAGATTTCAACAAGTGACTACGTACGGAGCAAAATGAGTGAAGTGAGCGTAGAGGCATAGGGATAATGTAGAAAGGAAGTCTTCGCGATCCATTATTTCCCATCTCGGTCAGAGAGAACTATTCAACTAGTCTTCACAGTGAAGTGACAATACACGCTACAGCTGATGGGACACTTAATTAATAAGTTCAACCAGCGTGTTGGTGTTACTAAATCAGCCTTACCCAGTACTGCCACCATGTTTGCCAGTAGAGCACGCTTCTGTCCTCCATTAACTGACATATGGGCCCTCTTGTGGTAGACCCACATGTCATCGGTGTAACTATTTACATTCCGAAGGACGGCATATGCTGGTAGTAGTAGTAGAAATGAGATTTAATGCACTTTCTTCCCCGTCTTCCACTCTTCTTCCTCCTCTCTTCTTCTTCCTCCTATCTTCCTCATCATCGGTCGCACACGATCTCCCCCCGCTCACTGCTCGCCCGCCCGCGCTATCTTCCTTGGTAGCTCGCGCGTACCATATCCCCCCGCTCACTGCTTGGCCACACGGGGAGAAGCTTCTTCGCTCGCCCGCCCGAATCCACTTCCCCGCTGGCTCGCAGGCACCGAAAACCCCAATGGCAGAACCGAATGACACGTAGAGCCGCGATTGGAATTCCCTCCTCGATGTTCTCTTCAGCAGATCTGTAATAATATGGACCTACTCAGCACCGTCCGTCTGGCCGCATGCTCGGTGTCTTTGTACCATCTACTCGTCTGCAACCGGCCGGCTCTTTTCAAGACACCCTGCTTGCTGATGCCCGATCCTCGCAGGTGGCCCAGACACCGACTTGACGATCATATGGAGGTTGACGTGGTGCCCCTCGACATGCTACCACTACCCGTCCACCTGTCCTTCATGCGCAGCCACTACTGGGCGGGCATGAAGGCCAACTGGATCGTCCTCATCCACCAATCCGATAGTCCGTGGCGTCTCGTGGATATCTACACCCAGCGAGAGATCACCCTTCCATCGTTGGATACCCCCGCCATCGAGCCTCGCGGCCCGCCAGACACTCCTGCCTACTACGCATCAGACGCGTCGAGCTTTTGTCTCGACCTCTGTTTGCTGAAAGTTGTAATCTGCGAAGTGCCCACACCATCAGAAGACTATATGGATTACAAGCTCATTGCCTTGTTCAACATGGGATTAGTCTATCTAGAATCCGGTCGCCATACATGGTTATGGCTCATCGTCAATCCTGTTGAGGCAACATTTCTGTCTGATGCTATAGTGCATAATGGCATCGTTTACGTGGTCGACGCACAGATTGGCTGCCTATACTTGTGGAATCTATCGTCGTGTAATTGTTCTATCTCATCTCATCTTTACCTTATCAATACGACTGCCTGTCCATTGTTACAAATTTAGAATAGATAGTATGTCTATAACCATATCATTGCTGACCACACATGTTATTGTTAGAGTTGATATGAGAACAATTGGCATCTAATGATTGTTAGAATAGATATTATGAGCATAACATCATGATTGCCATATGTTACTCTAATTTCCACGATTTTTATAACAACGCATGTTATTGCTTAGAGTTGATATGAGAACAGTAGTAGCAAGTGCTATGGTAGAATATGAGTAGGCTCTGTCATAGCTGTTTTCCTCTCATTGTTACGTGATGTTTGAACCATGACATATTGCTAGAATATGAAAGCCATTGGCTTATTTTTTTAGCTTGGGGTATGATTATGACCACGGCATTGCAATTCTCTGTCTATGATATGTGTCACTGTTATAATAATCTTAATTCCACACATACTCTGAACATGATTGTTTATTTTTGTCCTTTTGGTCTCCAATTAGAATTGTTGCAGCAGACGCAAATGCGCTGGCCTTCATGATTCCAGGACCTGGAATCATACCAGCTGATGGGTGGTGGTTTATCGCTCGTTCAACTGACGGCGGTAATTTGATGCTCATTTGCACTTACCAAATTGACCAAACCATTACATCAAACCACATGCAGTACAATGCCTGGGGCGTTCGTGACATTGATGGCTATGGCTGCTTCGTGTTTGAGAAAGATCCCAGCTGCATTGGGCCAGGCGTATTCAACTGGAGGCGGGTTTATAGCCTTGGCAACCACCCCATGTTCCTCGGGCTCGATTATCTGATCATCCAACCAATCATCGATCATATCACCGGCGATGATTACCGTGCTATGCAACTTCCATTCGCCAGGGTGGACTGTGTTTACACATCATACCATGGGTTTCATGAATCACCATATCCAGAGATTCGTCGACACAACTTGTTGCCAGATAATCTTCAGTGTGTGAAAGGCATCAAGCTTCCATGCGATGGATCGCTTTTGCAAACCCGACATGCGGCGATGTGGTTCATGCCAACAGCAAATACGCACAACTTGATTCGTACTGATATCTAGACTAAGCCATGTATTCTGCTGCTGTAGCACGACCCTCTTTTGTTGGATATTATGTACTGTTGTTAGTTTGAAGCACTCCTCTGGTTTGAAGGATAGATACCTTTCTGGGATCAAGTGCATCCTAACTCACATGCGCAGGATGCACTGATATATATATATATATATATATATATATATATATATATATATATATATATATATATATATATATATATATATCAATTAGGCTTCAACTGCGTACTTGTTAGTTAAACCTATGGTTAAAATGTGACACTAAATACGACTAGTAAGTAGTACAGTAACAGTACTAGTATACGTCGGTCAAATTATTCATCATGTCCACACATTGAATTGATGTGACAACACACTACGCGTGAGGTGACACAAGAATCCCGGCTGCGTGTTCGGGTATTCTGGACTTCAGATTTGGAGTACCACTTATCTGTCGAAATCTTTCATCATTCACTTAAAACAATCGATTGATCATACATTGAGTACCATATAACTGGAATTAACCGATGCACGTCGAAGAAGGATTGGCCGGTGCTGCCGGCTGGCGTCAAGTTCGATCCCACGGATCATGAGCTGATCGAGCACCTTGAGGCCAAAGTGAGTGCTGACAGCGCGAGATCTCACCCTCTCATCGATTTGTTCATACCAACCATCGACAGCGAGCACGGCATATGCTACACCCATCCTGAGAAACATCCAGGTAAGACACCGATCGGCCGTCTACTTGCACAAACATATTCCTTTGTTTATAGCTCTATTTTTCTTTTTAGATGCAGACCTGGTGAAGCAATTACAATTTGACAGTTAATAAAAAGTGAAACAAGTGACTGCAACATGCCAAAGATGTTATGAAAATGCCAACTACGTACACTAAAACCTGTATTCGACAATACTGCAGGTATCACACTGAGTGGCCTAAGCAAGCATTTCTTCCAGCGCAATTCTAGGGCATTCAAAAGGGGCACGTGGACGCGTCGCAAGATACAGTCGGAGTGCGGCATGCACGCAATGTGGCACAACGCCGACAATACCTTGCCGGTGATAGTCAACGGCCGGCAGACGGGCAGTAAAAGGTTCTGGTGCTGCACACCAACAAGAACTTCGACCAGCAGAGGACCAACTGGGTGATGCACCAGTACCACCTCGGGGACCTGGAGCAGGAGAAGGAGCGGGAGCTGGTCCTCTGCAAGATTTTCTACCACACAAACACTAGGGCCAGGAGTAAAAAGATTATAAGTTAGTTTGGTATTGGTACTTGTACTACCTTGTCGTCCGTAAGTTGGTATTGTTGTTAACGATCTTTTGGTATGAACTTGGCATTTGTTTCCAACCATCATGCCGAGGGTCGACGTGGATATAAAGCTGAATCATTTGTTTCGAAACGAATTTTCAAGCACCTGATTTTTATTTGATGGGTAGCATAAGCACCTGCCGTTCGAATTCCCAGTTCTCCAATTTTTTTGAAACAAGTGCATGCACTTATTATCACGATGAAAAAACAATATCCCTGCTGCATCCCAGTTATCAGTCTGTACTTACAGAATTCTCTCGTTTATTGAGCACGTATATTGTTTTTTCAGGTCGAGCAAGTTTCAACTGGGCTGTAGACTGCCCAGGCTTGGTTTTGTTTTTAACAAGCCCGGCCCATGACGACAACGGGGCACAAAGATCCAGCAGGTATCTACTGGCCTCGGGCCCGCCAGCGTTAGTTATATTTTGTCTTACAACATCCGCAGGCAGTTTTTTTACTGAATCAAACACACAGCCCAGTTCTATTTCCTCTTGAAACGCATGTCCTACATCCGTTTTCTAATCTCTACCTATAGTTTTACTAGTTCATATACACGTATCATTATATTGAAAATACATAAAATTCCCTTTTCATATTTACATCCTTATTTTTGTTGTTGTTTTCCCTCCCTGCGCTGATTTTTTTACCACTGGTTTTCCCTTAAACCAACTCAATTGTCCCACGTCTTATTTGCTTACAAAAACAAAATGATTTTTTTGGCAAATCAATAAGTTCTTAAAAAATGTTTATCATTTCGGGATTACAAAAGTTCGGACTCCACCGAAATATGCAAAATAAGGTTGAACTTTTTGACTATGGTCCTGGGCAAAAAATGGGCTGTAATAAATTACTTCAGAATTAGCAAATGAGCTGCAAATTATTGAAAAAATAGTAAATGGGCTCTATGTTGTCTGCCACAGATTTGGAGGCTGACTTGTGGGCCTACTAAGTTCATGCGTACACAAGGTTTCCCAAAAAAGAAACTTAGTCAACAATCGACTCTACCAGCGTCAGACCGTTAGATGTCAATCTAACGGCAATCGTGCTTCTTCAGTCTCTGATCTTCCTGCCCCAGCCGCCCAAACCAGCGCCGTCGGAACCGTCTGCTCTCGCCTCCCGTGGCCGGCTGTGGTGCCGGGCAGGCCTCACGGCCCCATCATATACTCGCATCCCTGGCCTGTCTATCCCTCTACTCACCCACACCCCCTGTCATTTTCCGGCGACGGCAGCCGAACCAGTCAACCCTCGTACTCTCCACTGCGTGGGCAGCCACTGCCGTGTCTTTCCCGACTCAGTGTCGTTCCCTTCATAGGCCTCGCCGTCGTCCACTGCCCTGGTGCTCTCAGCGCGGCGTGGTCAACGTGGTCAACGAACGACATCCATTGGAAGTGGACTGTACGTGGAGAGGCTGACAGCTGGGTCCACGGCCGCACACAAGGAAATGCCTCCTTATTACACGCAAAATAATGATTCCTCCACCTGACAGCTGGGACCCACCAGAAGGGCCTCTGTATTTCGCAAAAAAAAACCTTCCCTCCGCTGACAGGTCGGACCCACCAAGTATATCTTCGCACGCAAGGAAGTGCCTCCTTATTGCGCACAAAAAATGAATACCCCCCTGCCAGCTGGGACCCACCACAGTGGGAGGCTGACTTGTGGGCCTACTAAGTTGACGGGGATGGAGGGCTTTATCAACTTAGTCAATATATGAACGATTCTAGCTCCCGTGACCGTACGATGTCCATCCAACGATCGTAGTGCTTGTTCAACCTCTGGTCTTCTTGCTCCAGCCGCCCAAACCAGCGCCGGTCGTGCCTCGTGCTCCTGCCTCCCGTGGCCGGCTGTGATGCCGCGGAGGCCTCACCGCCCCCTACTACTCCCACAACTGGCCAGGCCATCCCTCTACTCACCCGCACCCCCTGTTATTTTGCGGCAACGACAACCTCACACGGCAGCCGAACCAGTGAACCCTCGTACTCCTCTCCGCGTGGGCATCCACTGCCGCGCCTTCCTTGGCTCCACGTCGTCCCCTTCCTAGGCCTCGCCATCGTCCACCGCCTTGGTGCTCTCGGTGCGGTGTGGTCAATGTGGTCAACGACCGACTTCCATCGGAAGAGTACTGTACGTGGAGACGCTGACAGCTGGGTCCACGGCAGCCGCAAGGAAGTGCCTCCTTATTATGCGCAAAATAATTATTCCTGCACCTGACAGCGGGGACCCACCGGACGGGCCACCATATATCGCAAAAAAACCATTTCCCCCTGACTGCTGGGACCTACCAGCTACATCTTCGCACGCAAGGAAGTGCGTCCGGGCAAAAAAAATGATTCGCCCCCTTGACTGCTGGGACCCACCAGCTATATCTTCGCACGCAAGGAAGTGCCTGACAGTCGGGACCCACCTGGTCGAAGTGTAGGTAGCATTGTCATTCTGGTCGCGAACGTGTACGTACATACTGGTCGATGTAGAGCGCGCACGTGTCGTAATAGAGGCGCGCATGTAGCATGTACACGTACGTACAACAGCCAGTGTGCAAGAAAAAAATACGACCACGTACGTACGTACGGGCGGGGTCTCGAACACCTACTCGTGCATACGTACGGCCAGGGCTCGTGTACATGGCTGGGTCAGAACGGAGAAACATCGTCATCGTCGTGTTCATGGGGAGCCAACCGGCTCGGTCGGAATGGAATGCGTCGTCGTGTTCATCGGGAGGGCTTGGAAGGAACCGCCGATGGAAACGAGGCCTGGCGTACCGCAAAATGGAGGAAACGGCCTTGTGTTCGACCCGCCATGTTCGAAACGGGATCCTGTTCATCGGGAGGGGTCTGGCGTACTGCAAAACGGAGGAAACGGACCTCCTACGGTCGAAACGGGGGTCCTGTTGATCGGGAGAGGTGTGGTGTACCGCAAAATAGAGGAAACAGACTTGTGTTGGAGCGCTACAGTCGAAATGGGGGTCCTGTTCGGGAGGGGTGTGGCATACCGCAAAATAGGAGTCCACGGGATACTGTTCATCTCCACCGTCGACCCCCTCCAGCCTCCACAGGCTACTTTTCATCCACCGTCGACCTCCTCCAGCCTCCACCTGCGACTGTTCATCCACGGGCTCCTGTTCATCCAGCCTCCACCGCGCGCTACTCCACCGGCTACTGTTCAACCAGCCCTCTCCATGGGCTCCTGTTCAACCACCCCTCCACGGGCTACTGTTCATCTAGCCCTCCACCATCTACTGTTCATCCAGCCCTCCACGGGGTGGTCCTGTTCATCCAGCCCTCCACGGGGTCCTGTTCATCCAGCCCCAACCGGCTCGATCGATCGGGGTCCTGTTTATCCAGAGGCAACACCACGGGGTCCTATTCATCCACCCCCACCGGGAACTGTTCATCCAAACCCCCCAGCAGCGCTCACTGTTCATCCAGAGGAAGCATCGATCGACTTCAGTTAGCAGCAGTAGCGAAGGAATCGCTCGATCGGGTTCAGTTAACAGCCATCGATCGATCGCTCGGGTTGAGTAACGCGTAGCCTGCAGTGCAATCGCTCGGGTTCAGTTAGAGCCCAACGCCTCGCTCGGGTTCAGTTAGAGCCCAACGCTTCGCACCCACACACATGCGTGTACGAGAGAAACGCGCATCGCTCGGCCCCGACCACCCACCGTAACCGGGAACACCCCGATATTTTCCTCGCCCTCGCTTCTACCACGGTTTTTTCCGTCATGGACGGCCCAAAGAATGTCATGCAGCTGCGTCTCCGGCCCGCCCAGGACGAAAAGCCCATTTTCTGTCATGATTTTTTGTCATGGAAGTAGGAGCCCACCACATCTATGATGATACCGGGTTTTTTCACCATTATCATCACAGAAGTGTCATAAGTATGACAGAAAAAAAATTCGTTCGGCCCAAAATGTCACAGATGTGTCTTTTTTTTGTAGTGCCAATGCATGTGGATGATTGACCGTCCATCCTTCGACCTCTTCAGGAACACTTCAATATTGAACCGTGGGTGTTGTATGAAAACTTTCCTCGCCTCCTGACCACAGAGGTGGTTTGAGAGGTAATCATCAGTGAAGCCTGAAAACAAGGATGTGCATAAATATCTTCTCTATATTGGAAATGGGGCAAAGGAATACAAAAAGGCAAGGTATAATAGGTAGTACCATCTTGTAAACCTCAGTGCTTCCCATTGTTTCCCTGCAACAAATATAAGGTAGTTAGTCATCAGGTTAAGTAAGGGTTCGCATGGTATCAGTAAAATATGTTGATGATAAATAAGCACATTCCAGATTCATCAGATTAATTCAAGCCACATGAAAAACCCATTTATCCAAACCAAGCATGATTAAGAACTAGGAAATATAGCACTTGTATATGTTTCTCATGTATTAAGTGTAGCCAAATTCGATTTATTCCTCACATGGTATACAATAACAGAATGTGGCCACAACAATTGAACATCGCATTGCAGAATTGAACCAAGCAGTTAACTAAACACCACAACAAATGAACCAAACGTTAACTCTCCTAATAGAAGATTAGACAGTTAACCAAACCAAGCATACTTAACAACTTGGAAATATAGCAATTGTATTTGTTTCTCATGTATTTAGTATAGCCAAATTCGATTTATTCCTCACATGGTATACAATAAGAGAATGCAGCCATAGCAATTGAACATCGCATTGTAGAATTTAACCAAGCAGTTAACTAAACACCACAACAAATGAACCAAACGTTAACTGAGCACCACATTGCACAATATAACATACTCCTAATAGAAGATCAGACAGTTAACCAAACCAAGCATGCTTAACAACTTGGAAATATTGCACCCTGAAGAATTGAACATCACACTTGCAGAATTGAACCAAGCAGTTAATTGAACACCACATTGCACGACATATAGAACATATACACTATAGCAGAAGATTGCATGGTGAAAGTAGATAGCACAATTCACTAGAATTTGTTAAGGAAAGGCAGTAGCTAGCAAACTGAACATGGGTCCTTATAGTGGGCTAATAAGACAAGCTACTCCTCATTGTCAGAGATATCGATGACGATTGGCTCCTTGGACATGGAAGAGGGCGAGGCCTCCGCATCGTGGGTGCCCTCGTTGTAGTGGTGAGTTGCCTGGGCCGCTTTTGGCACCAACCTGCTGGCTCTCGAGATGAGGTAAGCACGTGCACGCTGAGAAAACACCTCGTAGTCTTCGTCGAAGGCACCGATGGTGGCCTCGAGAAAACGCCACAAACTATCGTTTAAAGCAACCAACCGCGTCGCAGCGTCGGCGCGTGAGGCATCAACGGTGGCCTCGACGGTGAGGTGCTCCTCCAAGATCTGGGGGTCAGCACGAATGGCAGCCATTGCGACCTCATCCGCGCGTGCGGCCGTGATTTGCTTCTCCGCTACCAAATGCTCCTTAAGGTCCTGGCTATACTGCATGCACCATGGCTTAGGCTGGCGCTTATTTGGTGGAGGGGTCGGTGATTTGGGTGGAAGGTGTCGCGCTCGCGCCGGCGGTCGGGGCATGTGGGATGTGGATGGAGGAGGAGGATGGGGGTCGGGTGTGGATTACCTGCCTGGATAGGCGAGGCCGAGCAGCGTGACGGAGGGTCGCCGGTGAGGAGGAGGCGGCGCTGCAAGCATGGAGTGAAGGTTTCAACTTGGAAAGGAAGGCGGAAACAGAGGAAATTTGGCTTTTCGTAAGGGGGAGGGGGCGGGGAGGTAGATATTTCCGCGGAATCCGAAAATTTGGAATCGCTTCAGCCAAAAAACTGGGGCGCAAAGTGTCATCAGACAAGGTCCCTTATTCAGACACGGTCCAAAGATATTTTGTGCTGCATCTCACACGGTTTGTTATAATAAACTGTGTGGGATCTACTTGATTTTTGGTCTTGATTTGAATTACATAATGGGGCCACAGCGGCCATGGACGGTGTTTGAATTGCTAGACATTTTATCTGCAACAATCATAAAAGAATTGGAATTATTCAGGGTTCGTTTGGACATTTTTATGCATTAAGTGAGTGTTCAATGCATTTATGTGCATAATTCAAATTTGAACTACGTGCACATGCTCCAGTGCATATAAATTGGTTGAAAAATCAAATATGTGTCCTTGGGTGCATGCTTAGGTCCCATGCAAGAAATGGGAATGAATTTCAAACACCAGGGCACTGTTGACTGCCGGCAAAACATTGAGATGCCTGGTTTTTAAATTCTATTAAATCCAAAACTCGTGTGAAATTCATGAAACTTGGCATGCTATCAAGGAGCGGCATCAACATGTCGTGGTTCAAATTTTGTCCCATTTAGGGCAGGTTTGGGTATATGCTTCTCACAAACCGGAGCTTCTCACAACAAGCATCATGGTTTTCGGTAGGTAACATCCCACCTTTGGGGACGAAACGATATCCATTGCCTCTTATTGCTTTCAATTTTTTTCTCGTGTCAACATAGAACAATAGGAGTCTTGTGTGAATTTTTTTGATTTTTCGGGGTTCGTTTGGACATTTTTATGCATTAAGTTAGTTTTCAATGCATTTATGTGCATAATTCAAATTTGAGCTACATGCGCATGCTCCAGTGCATATAAATTCATTGAAAAATCAAATCTTTGTCCTTGGGTGCATGCTTAGGTCCCATGCAAGAAATGGGAATGAATTTCAAACACCATGGCACCATTGATTGCCGGCAAAACATTGAGATGCCTGGGTTTTAAATTATATTAAACCCAAAACTCGTGTTAAATTCATGAAACTTGGCATGCTATCATCGAGCGGCGTCAACATGTTGTGGTACAAATTTTGTCCCATTTGGGGCAGGTTTGGGTATATGCTGCTCACAAACCGGAGCTTCTCACAACAAGCTTGATGGTTTTCGGTAGGGAACGCCCCACCTTAGGGGACAAAACAATATCCATTGCCTCTTATTGCTTTCAAATTTTTGCTCTCGTGTCAACATAGAACAATAGGAGTGTTGTGTGAACTTTTCTGATTTTTCGGGGTTCGTTTGGACATTTTTATGCATTAACTGAGTTTTCAATGCATTTATGTGCATAATTCAAATTTGAACTACATGCGCATGCTCCAGTGCATATAAATTGGTTGAAAAATCAAATCTGTGTCCTTGGGTGCATGCTTAGGTCCCATGCAAGAAATGGTAATGAATTTCAAACACCAGGGCACCGTTGATTGCCGGAAAAACGTTGAGATACTTTGTTTTTAAATTCAAGTAAATCTTAAACTCGTCTGATATTCATGAAACTCGGCATGCTATCATGGAAGGGCACCCGACATGCCGTGGTACGAATTTTGTCCCATTTGGGGCAGGTTTGGGTATATGCTTCTCACAAACCGGAGCTTCTCACAACAAGCACGATGGTTTTCGGTAGGGAACGTCCCACCTTTGGGGACGAAACGATATCCATTGCCTCTTATTGCTTTCAAAAAAATTTCTCATGTCAACATAGAACAACAGGAGTATTGTGTGAATTTTTGTGATTTTTCGGGGTTCGTTTGGACATTTTTATGCATTAACTAAGTTTTCAATGCATTTATGTGCATAATTCAAATATGAACTACATGCGCATGCTCCAGTGCATAAAATAGGTTGAAAAATCAAATATGTGTCCTTGGGTGCATGATTAGGTCCCATGCAAGAAATGGGAATGAATTTCAAACACCAAGGCGTCGTTGATTGCCGGCAAAACATTGAGATGCATGGTTTTTAAATTGGGATAATTAGATTTATGCCCCTAGTTGTGTCCCACTTGTCTGTTTTACCCCTAATTCCCAAAAGTCACCGGTTCTGTCCAAGTCACTTTGCTCCTCTTATGCTTTTGCCCTTTGACCATTTGACTGTCAGTTTGAAAACTTCATAACTAATTCATACTGAATCAGAAAAATGCAAATAAGATACCAAAATGTTCAGAAAACCATCACCTATATGTCAGTGTCATTTGCATTCATGAAAAAAGTGTTGGAAAGTGCACATCCGAGATTTAGCTCTTTTGATACCACCATGAATAGTGAACTCTAAAAAAATTCAAAAAAATTCAAAAAAATATGGTGGCGAAGAACAACAAATGTTCTAAGTGCTTGCCAAGTTTCATTAGGGAATGACATTCGTGGAAGTCGTGGCAAAAAAATAGTCTATTTTGGAGTGCTGATTGTTTTTTTTTGTCGCGGCACCCACGAATGTTATTCCGTGATGAAACTTGGCAGGCACTTAAAACATTTGTCATTCTTTGCCACCAATTTTTTTTTAAATTTTTTGAATTTTTTTAGATTTTACTATTCATGGTGGTAGCATAAGAGCCAAAACTCGGATGGGCACTTTCCAACACTTTTTTCATGAATGCAAATGACACTGACATATAGGTGATGTTTTTCTGAACATTTTGGTATCTTATTTGCATTTTTCTGATTTAGTATGAATTAGTTATGAAGTTTTCAAACTGATGGTCAAACGGTCAAAGGGCAAAAGCATAATAGGAGCAAAGTGACTTGGACAGAACCAGTGACTTTTGGGAATTAGGGGTAAAACAGACGAGTGGGACACAACTAGGGGCATAAATCTAATTATCCCTTTTAAATTCTAGTAAATCCAAAACTTGTTTGAAATTCATGAAACTTGGCATGCTATCATGGACGGCATGAACATGCCGTGGTACAAATTTTGTCCCATTTGGGGCAGGTTTGGGTATATGCTGCTCACAAACCGGAGCTTCTCACAACAAGCATGATGGTTTTCGGTAGGGAACACCCCACCTTAAGGGACGAAACGATATCCATTGCCTCTTATTGCTTTCAAATTTTTACTCTCGTGTCAACATAGAACAATAGGAGTGTTGTGTGAACTTTTCTGATTTTTCGGGGTTCGTTTGGACATTTTTATGCATTAACTGAGTTTTCAATGCATTTATGTGCATAATTTAAATTTGAACTACATGTGCATGCTCCAGTGCATATAAATTAGTTGAAAAATCAAATATGTGTCCTTGGGTGCATGCTTAGGTCCCGTGCAAGAAATGGGAATGAATTTTAATCACCGGGGCACCGTTGATTGCCGGCAAAATGTTGAGATACTTTGTTTTTAAATTCTAGTAAATCTAAAACTCGTCTGAAATTCATGAAACTTGGCATGCTATCATGGAAGGGCACCCGACATGCTGTGGTATTTTTCGTGTCCATTTTGAGAGAAGGCGCACTCGAATAATGACAGCCAACAAAGGCATTTTGAAAAAAAATAGCTGCCACTTTAATACCTCAAATGTTTGTATAATTGAAACCGTGTGCATTCGGTTAACCATCACATGATGCCACGTGTCTTGGTTTTAATGGTTGTAGGAAGTGTCGTGCGGACAGCTGCTTGACCTTGACTGAACGGGAGCGCAGTCCGGTGTGCAGGCTGACCGAGAGGCGTGCAAGCTATCCTCCAATGCGTAGGCTCACCGGGAAGCATGCGAGCTGTACATTGCGCTGGCTCACCGGGAAGCGAGCCCTTTGACTTCCATGGCTGCCCGCCTTCCTCTCCATTAAGGGCGCCCGAGCCGCTGTTTAATACGGGCGGTCTTACTATTGGCCTCCCATTCCCCTCCCTCCCGCAGCCGCAGACCTCCACCAACGCCGTGCCGCAGAATGATCATCTGCCACTAGTCTTCAAGTTTGGTGAAGTCGACTCTGAGCCGGAAGAGATAGAAAATAAGGAGGAATGGGGCCTCATGGACATGGCCCAGACCAAGCTGGCCGCGGCGGTTACTTCCCCCGCTTCCGTCCCCGCTCCCATCCCCGCGCCCGCGCTAGCGACCATCCCCGTAGCATTGACGGGCTGGTCGCCGAGCACTATCGCAGAGCTGGAAGCCACAGGAGTCAGCGAGGTCTCCGTGGACCCGCGCAAGCTCGTGTACATGCCAGCGCCAGTGCCCGTACCCGTGCGCGCCCCTCCACCCACCGTGGCGCCGACCCCCTTGCGTTTGGCTGCACCCGCCGTGCCCGTGCTCGTGCCCATGCACGCACCCCCTCAGTGGCATGGGACGCTGCCGTCGACCGCTACCTCTCAGCGGTGCCAGTTGCCGTCCTCCCGCGCCCCGCCCGTCGATCGCGCGATGACATGATGTTTGATTTACATGTGAATAACATTTTGTGCTACCTTGAAGACTTCAACAACGGCGTCCCGGAGGACGACAACAACAACGACAGCGCGGCACGCCGCCTCCGCCGCCTCCGGAAATAGTTTTTTCGGGTTTAATACTATATCTCGAATTCTTGATCATATGAATATAAATTTGCAGTGTGACTGAATGAAAGATATGGTTTGAACGAACTTGCGTTTTTCTCTCTTAATGTACAGACTTATCAAACGATTTTCTTTTGAAAAAAAAGTCAATGGTTTTTAAATATAAAACACTCATCGCAAACGTTTTAGTTAGAACACCTGGATGCAAGCCGACAGCTTCCCCGGGAAGCCAAGGGAAAATGTGTCGAGCAGGATTTCTGCATCCCTTCAATGCAAACGGTTGTTTTGCATGACCCGTGTGCAACCACGTACAAACAATTGGGTAAGATTAGCATATTTGTCATTTTGGGTATGTTGCCATTTGTCAAACTGGAAAGATTGACATTTGCTTATCTAGTAACACTGCCATTTGTCAACCTTGTAACACTGCCATTTGTCAAAATATGCAGCTAAAAATCACTAGCACTATCTAATTTTTGCAACTAAAATCACTAGGAGTGTTCATATGGACACCACTAGCAGGCGTGAGTTGATGGACGCATATGCAAATGTACCATTGATTACATACCACAAGTCATCAGCCCACAACGACAACGATGATACACGTTGGATTATAGATCATTTCCAACAAAACATTCTAGTAAAGTTTTTCTCACACAACAAATAACAAAGGCGATGAAATGAACTTCAGCTCAACCACTCGTCGGTGTTGGAAACGCTTGGTTTGAACCAGAAGTGATTCTCTAGGAAGGGCCAGCTACTGTCAATCTCGAGACCAACATTGGAGTGATCATCCAGGCTGAAGCGGCCTATGTTAGTGTCGGCGTCCTGGGAACGGGGGTCCCCAAACTTGCCTGCCTGCGGCCCATGGCATGGCTTCACCAGCAGTCCTATACGGCCCATCTTCACCAGCAAACACTCAAGACCATCGTGAGGGGTCGAGCCTCGCGAGGCAGACGATGCAAGACCTCCTCGGGGGCGGCCTCACTAGGCTGGCTCGTGAGTGGCGGAGAGATCAAGGCAAGGGGCACCTCACGAGGTCCCTGTGACGCAAGCCACGAAGACCAAGGCCAGGCGGGCGCCAGCGCGTGCAGTGTACTCATTTTCTCTTTGGTGCTAAACAGGCAAGCGCGGGCGAGGAGTCCCGAGGCATCAGGCAAAGGTTTCCATATCGGTGCAACCACTAGTGCAGAACCGGGCTATAGCACCGGTTCATAAGGGCCCTTAGTGATGATACGTGTTTGTCACAGTAGGTCGTGTTTTTTGTCATGCATGTACATCCATGACGGTTTTATGAGAGAATCAAGATAGTCATACCTGTGCTGTCGTAGAAGTGTTCCATGACATTACCAAAATTATCATCATGGAAGTGTCCACTTCCATGACGATAAATCACGCGTCACAGAACTGCTTTAGTCAAGGGTGACCGACACGTGGCATCCACCGTAACGGAACGCCATTAAGCTATCGGGTCCGATTTTGGATTCGATAACCCGTTAACAGCCCGGACCAATGGGGATTTTCCACGTGTAAAATCATCATTGGCCAGAGGAAACACGTGTTGCCTCACCGTTGGGACAGGTGTCATCCACTCATTGGACAGGAGGCGCCTATGATAGGTCGACACGTGGCACGACCCAACAATGGCCCATTCCGGTGAAAAAGGCCGGCCCCGTAAAAATTAGCAGGCCGGCCCATATAAGGCCTACTTGTGTCAGGTCCATTTAAGCCCACGGCCCATACGAGATGTGCCAATTCGGGCCGTCAATGGCCCGTTAAAGATTTGACACCATTGCAGCCCATCTTCAGTTCGAGCCCGTTAACAGCCCTCTATATATTTGGGCTCAATATTGGCCCGGTGAGATTTTGGCCTGTTAACGGCCCATTCAATGGATGTGCCAATTTTCACGATGTACATCTTTCGACCTTTTAGCGACCCATTTAAATGTTGGGCTAATTTCCGGCCCGGTGCGTCTTTTAGCCTGTTGACGGCCCATAAATCAGTTGGGCCATTTGTAGTCGGAACTGAGTTTCGGCCTTTTAGCGACCCATTTAAGTGTTGGGCCAATTTCCGGCCCGGTGTATCTTTCAGCCTGTTGACGGCCCATATATTAGTTGGGCCATTTGTAGTCGGACCTGAGTTTTGGCCTTTTAATAGCCGATGCCCTTCATGGTCTAATACTAGCCCAGTTTCTCTTCCGGCCTCCTAAAGGCCCTCAACACAGTTGGGCCATTTACAATACGACACATGCTCTCCATGGTCCAGTACAAGCCCGATGTCTCTTTCGGCCTGCTAAAGGCCCACAGTATAGTTGGGCCATATGTAGCCCGAACTTAGTAACGGCCTGTTAACGGCCCGTGAAATCAATTGGGCCCACCTGTTGCCTGCTTCGATGTCGGCCTGTTAACGACCCGGGAGTTAAGAGGGTCGACCATTAACTTTCGGCCTGGTAACGGCCCATTAACTTAATGGGCCCACTAAAGTTCGTACATGTCCTTAGGCCAAATTAGATAATTTGAGCCCATTACGACGAGCAATTATGGACAGGACCAAAACCGATCAAGCAAATGTACGACATACAGGGAAAAATGTTGCACATCCAACATATATTACAGGAAATTACATCCACTGGGCAATCAAAGATTGATGCCAGTGCAAATAAATGAACAGAACCTAACGATCTACAACGTCACAATCTGCAACCTCAGCACGGATGACGCCCATAAGCATGTGGGCAAGTTGTTGCTGCTTTGCTACACTATATCAGAAAACATTGATTAGTTGTTGTGTCGCACAACTCTGCACCTCTGATTCCTCCACCATTTCCATCATTGCTTCATCCATTAATTGGTTCACAAACATACATTTTTTCCGTTGCATTCGAGACAAAGGATACTGAACAGATTCAGATGGCGGTTTTGGCAGGCTTGTATTATTGATAGTGGAGAGTGTCTCAACCACTGCATCATAACATAAATTAGGAGGGGAGCCAAACAGATTAATCATGAGTTATTGCCATATTACCTGGCCTAGATTTATTGGAAAGAAACAATGGGGTTGCCTTGCTGTTTTCAGAGTTTGTCTTGTTATCTTCAGCAGTCTGCACCAAATTAACACACTAGCATTGCTATCATTGGCCAAGTCAGATAATAGGAAAGCAACATTGGCACAACGAACGTTTGGGCAACTAGCCAACACCAAATTAACACAATATGGCACATCTATCATCAGCCAGGTAAAGTAATACGAAAGCAACATTGACACAATGAATGAATGGGCAACCAGAGCAGCACTACAATTCAGTAATGTGCATGATATGAGATAGTACACTCATGCATCTCAGTATGCAAAACTACCAGGCAGTTTTCTTTACGAAAATCAGCATTGGCACCTTTAACATTTTGCTACAACTAATTTTAGATCAGATAAAGGTTGGATTCACGCCGATTAACAAAATACATGCTGGTGTAAAAATATAGTGATATACAACAGGTACTTACATCAGCATTGGAGCACAGAGAATTCCCGCAAGATATTTTCCTCGAATATAATCCCAATGAAGGAAGTCTTCTATCATTTAACCTTATTTTCTAAAAGAGAGACGGGTAAGAAACATGTAGAAAATATGATCAGAATGCTATAAAATTTCATGATGCGAGGATACGCACACGCTTCTTAGAATGGAGTTGACATTATTTTGCTGGACTGGAGCGGACTAGTTCTTTGGCCACTGGAATCTGCTTATTATCAGTGGGAGTTGGGTTTCTCTGTGCTGGAGCAGTATCTATGAAAAATGGAGTTGGTTTATTTTCTCCTGGCGTTTGGATCTTTTGCAAAGACCTGTTTGTAACCCTTCAGATTCTAACATAGCCGTCTTCCCCTTGCGTGCCTTATATAGAAGAATGGTGCTTCAATTATAAAACATGCTACAGCAGAGCTGGAATAGGTACTGAAGAATAGAAAGGCATGACATATTGACATGTATTCCCTCCATCCAGAAATAAATGGATGGGTCTAGACGTATTTCAGTTCTAGATACATCCAGCTTTATCCGTTTCTGCGACATGTACTCTGGACGGAGGGAGTATGATGTAAGAGCTAGGGATACGACAGGACAACAAAGTAAAAAAAACACTGAAAACCCACTGCAGAACCAAAGTATTCAAACCCACTGATATGAGATAGTACACTCATGCAGCTCAGGATGCGAAACTACCAGGCAGTTTTCCTTAGAAAAATCAACATTGTGGCCATTAATCATACATTTTGCTACAACTAAATTTAGATCATATAAAGGTTGGATTCACGCCGATTAACAAAATACATGCTGATGTAAAAATATAGTGATATACAACAGGTACTTACATCTGCATCGGAGCACAGAGAATTCCTGCAAGAATCTTTCCTCACAGACGATACCAGTGCAGAAATTCTTCTATCTGTTAAGCTTATTTTCTAAAAGAGAGATGGGTAAGAAACATGTAGAAAATATGATCAGCATGCTATAAAATTTCATGATGCAAGGATACGCACACGCTTCTTAGAAGGGAGTTGACATATTTTTTCTGGACTGGAGCGGACTAGTTCTTTGGCCACTGGAATCTGCTTATTATCAGTAGGAGTTGGGTTTCTCTGTGCTGGAGCAGTATCTATAAAAACTGGAGTTGGTTTATTATCTCCTAGCGTTTGGATCTTTTGCAAAGGCCTGGTTTGTAACCCTTCAGATTCTAACATAGTCGTCTTCCCTTGCATGCCTTGTATAGAAGAATGGTGCTTCAATTATAAAACATGCTACAGTAGAGAGATGGAATAGGTACTGGAGAATAGAAAGGCATGACACATTGACATGTATTCCCTCCATCCGGAAAAAATTGGATGGGTCTAGGTGTATTTCAGTTCTAGATCCATCCTTTTTTATCCATTTCGGCAACATGTAATCCGGACGGAGGGAGTATGGTGTAAGAGCTAGGGATACGACAGGACAACACGGTAAAGAAAACACTAGTTGAATGTAAAATTGTATGCTAGCGCAATACGTACAGAAAAAATGAAGGCAACATACACATGTATGATTGGGAAACTAAGATGGCATTGCAACAGAGCACTAGAACAGCACTTCAATGTAAAAAACATGGTATGGTAGACAGATGAAGTACATACTGATGAATAACAATGCATAAGATATTCAGAAGCATGATGTCCAAATTAAGCAGACGGCATTGCGATAGAGTAGAATGACAGTACTTGAATTTGAAAACATGTTATCATGAATGGAATAGGTATTGAAAAACAGGAAGGCATGACATATTTACATGCATGATTAGCTTGCTAAGCACATGGCATTGCAACAGAGTAGATACACTCAAGGACATTATATGCATGTTGTACCCATATCACGGGCCAAGTTAGAGCAAGGACCTTGTGGGGTGAAGAGGATTCAACATCTTTCTGCAAGTCTTCTGAAGAACCGCCTTTACATGTTCCATCATATTGGGTATGATTGACATCAAGTTTATTGGCCTTTACATTGCTCCGTGAGGTTCTTGTGGATATATCAGTGTGTGCAATTATATTTGACATGCATGGAAGACAACTAGTAGTTATATTTATGTAATCAGTGCCTGTAGGAGACGACATAAATAGTAGGACTGGGGTTAACTAGCAGCAACAGGTCTCAAAAACTAAAGGGAGAACACAGATGAAAGCTACAGAATATGTATCGTTTGTACTCGAGATTAACTAGATGGCACACAAAAGTATTAAAGAACAACATAGGTAATACTAGAAGTGGTATAATACTATAATCACCAGCCTGTGGGATAGCATTGGCTGATGGATGATAACTATGGAACAGCGTTACCAAAAGAACAAGTATCTTAGCTGAACTATGGAACATCGTTAACTCCTGAACAACACCCATAAGAGATCAGCATGAATATACAGTGAAATGTGATAATCTATTTTCCATCCTTAGATGAATAACAAAGCCATAAATGTTGCACACAAGTAAGATGAGGGTACAACCTATCTGGCCACCATCCATAGGAGTGAGCATCATGTGCTGACTTGTCGATGGCCCTGCAGTTGTTGTGGCACGGGCATTCGATGCAGGGAACTGTTGAGTGGGGACTATAGCTCCCTTCTGGTATATGCTTCCCTTGTTGGAGCAGCTGCGGTGAGTCAGAAGATGGTGTGGCTGAAGATGCAGATAACACATAATGTTAAAACGACACATCTCTTTGATCTGAAGAAATACACTAAGAGATCAACAGCAAGGTAAGAGAGTGGTCACACGTCTGTTGACTGAAGACTAAATTGGGGTCACACGATTTAATTTTATTTTGGTACTGTCCGATCTACGCTGGATGGCTTGATGGCCGTCTTGTGCCTCCTGGCTGACACTGTTAGGAATCTTCCCCGAAGAGCCAGCGACCAATGGCAGAGCAGCCTGCCTCCGCCGTCCGTGGCCCCGGCCAAAACCCCGCTCCGCGCCCCACCGCACTGCTGTGGTTGCGCCGCCCCCGGGCCAATCCACAAAGACTCCCCGTCATCCAGATCCGGCGGCGGCAGTACCTTCAACCCACGCAACTCTAAGATGGCCATCTAAGCACTGCTTCCGCGGCGAACTTGCGGCCCCGCACCCTTACGTTAGACACCAGCCAACCAGCAGCCTAGGAGCTCCGCCGCCTCGAGGGGTGCTGCTTCCCATTGGGAATCGATTGGCCCAGAATAAAAACTCAGACATGTGACGCCTAAATAAAGTGATTTGAGATGAGGGTGCGACCTATATGGCGGCATGGTGAAGTAGGCAGGCCCATTTGCCAAGTCGGTGAGGCCGGCGCGGTTGCGGTGGCGACCGGCGGCAGGGAAACAATGATGTCGCGACGGTCGACGGCTACAGGGAAGCAGCGTCGGGACTCTGGACGGATCCGAAGTTGGAGCCGCTCCGGCGCCGTGAACAACGCCGGGGGTGAATCGGCTCCGGTACGGTTCACGCGGCCGTCGTCGAGGCAGCTCCAGCAGCACGGAGTAAGAGGCACACGACCCAGTGCACGACGACAAAAGGACAGCGTCTCCGGCATTAGGGAGGAGGGCGGCTGTGAAACTGGTGCGGTGGGGGCGTCATGGAGGAGGGGCTGAGGTTTCGCGGCTCGGAAGAAGGGAGCTTCTGGGGAGAAGGTGATTTGGCGCCCACGAGGTATGAATGGGGGGGAATTAGGAGGGGAGTAGAACCATGTTTTACGGACGCATTTGTCTAAAATGTGAGGGGGAGTTACAGTTCTACCCCTGCCTTTAGGCTTCTCGGCTTGGGTCTGTGTACTGAGGGTCGGGGATAGTAGAGTAACTTTGCTTCTCCCCAAATAGTGGGCGGGAGCGATTTCGGGCGGGGAGGGCGTGTTTCGAAATATAGTGGGCGCGAACGATTTCGGGCGAGGAGAGCGTGTTTTGAAATAGTGGGCGCGAGCTATTTCGGGCGAGGAGAGCGTGTTTTGCGGACCATGGTTTTTGAATTATTCGGCACATGTCATTTCGGCCAAGGAGAAGGCGCGCTTGGATGAAGTTATGAACCTACCCTCGATGTACAACGGGCCAATTGATGCGTGTCCAACATCGGACGGTAATTTCGCGTTTCCCATTTATTTGCTCGGGCGAATTCCACCATGCAGCGGATGTTTAACGGTTCATTCAAAATTTGAGTGAACGATCATCCACGTCTACCTTACCAAGTCGATTCGACTCAAATTTTGAAATATTAGCTTGCCACTTCTTTTTTAGATGGAGAGATGATGCTCGGGAGTAATGTGTTTTTACATGCTCATTGCTAGCGATTTACTATATGACAAATAGTTGACCCACTCAAAAATGGGAATCAAACCCAAAATGAAATATCTCGATTCAATGAAATAGCTCGTTCACGAGGTCAAAATAGTGAACTAAATCCAAAATTGAACACCTCAATCGAGTAGCATGTTGTACAGTATTATAGTACTCCATGAACATGTTGAAAGTCAAATTAATGAACTTGTTTGATATATGCATATATCCGTTCATGTGTGGATTGCAGACAACATGTTCTCCAATTTAAATATTTGAATGCAAGTTTATATCGAAACATGGTTTATATTAGTCTTTGATGCATAAAACGCGACCTCCCCCTCTCCCGGACTCCTGCTCTCTCTCTCTCTCTCTCTCTCTCTCTCTCTCTCTCTCTCTCTCGCCGACAATCTTCAATTCTATCGTGCGCATCCAACACACAAACCTTGTTGGTCCCTCTCGCTTTCTCTCCATCTCTCTCTCTCTTTGTGTGTGTGGGGGGGGGGTCTTTCTAGTTCGCATGCATATATACTCCATCTATAGGTCTCTCTCGCACACTATGTATGATTCTCTAGTCCAAGCTAGATATCTTGGGTGCACTCATTGTACGCACACAAATTCCTTGGCTCATTGCCCGTAACTCTCTCACACACCACTATGTCGTCTCGGAGCTCTTCCCCCTCTCTCAAACTCTCCATCTACCTGGGTCACACATACACATGCATATCTCACTCGCACTCGATAGGCCCATCTAAAACTCTATATCTCTCCCTCGTTCTCTCTCCATCTCACACGCACACACACACAATCTCATGCCTAGCTAGCCAAGTATGATGGTCTCTCACTCAATTGTAGGCACACGCAGTCCCCCCTATATGTATATGACTAGCTAATCTTAGTCTCCATCACAAACATGTGCATTGTCTATCTCGATTTCTCTCGGGGCATCTTTCTATCGCGCACGCACCTCCCTCGATCTCCCACCCATATAGTCCCCTCACGATCTCGAGGGGATCTCTCTATCACAAACACACCCTCTCGCGCTCCACATGCGTCCATGTTCTCCATGTGTCCCTCTCGACCTTTGTTCCTTGTTGGCCAGACCTCTATTGGACATGTGCTATAGGGGTGTTTCTCTCTGTTGCAAACAATCACACACTAGCTATCTTCGTGTATCTACTCGCCTCGCTTTTCTATCTCGGAGATGCATGCGTGATATGTTCGCCTAAGAAACGAAAAAAGACACTCTCTCTAATTTATCATTTGTTGTCACTTTCTCTTTCACACACATACTCTTTTTGCACACTTACTCATTCTCCTTCACACGCACTTGATCTCTCTCGACTTAGGCACTCTCCTCGGTCCATATCATATTGATTTATTGAAAAGTCAAACATCACAAAGTTTGACCATGTACGTGGAGAAAAACAATTACATCTAGAACGGCAAACATATACCATTAGATCCACCATGAGATGTAGTTCCGTATGATGTATATTTGGTATTGTAGATATAAATAACATTTGCATAAACCTGATCAAAGTTTCCAAATTTTGACTTCTAAAAAATTTACATGCACTACATTATCGAGCGGATGGAATATCTCTTTCCCCCTCTCAGCTATCTGACGCACCACTCAGCCTTATCGGGGCTCCTCAATCTCTCTCAAACTTTATATCTCCCTGGTTCACACATACACATGTCTCGCTCGCGCAATACATATAGACCCATCCAACACTCTCCGCCCTTGTTCTCTCTCTATGTGACACGCACCCCCCTAATAAGTACCATAATCCCTCACTCCATCATAGGCGCAAGCACTCCCCCCCTAAGTATGATTATCTCTCACTAGCCATCAGGAACACACGTATTGTCTCCTTCCATCCATACGTCTATCTCGATATCTCTCGGGGTATATTATATCGTGCACACACCTTGTCACTCGATCCCCCACCCATGTAGTCCCATCACGATCTCCAGGGGATCTCTCTATGACAAACATACACTCTCTCCTCCCCATGTCTGCATTTTCTCCGTATGTCTCTCTCTACCTCTCTCCCTTGTTTGTCAGACCCCTCTTGGCCACGTGCTAGGGGTCTTGCTCTCTCGGTTGCAAAAAACCACAAACTATCTCCTCACCTTGCTTCCGTTGTCGAAGATGCATGTGTGATATGTTTGCATAAGACACACACGTTTTTTCTCGACTTTTATCGAGTGTTGTCCATGTCTCTTTCACACACACACACACACACACTTTTTTAACTCACTCTTTCTATTTCACTCACTCTCTCTCTCTCTAGTTAGGGACTCTCTCACGTCCATAAGCATATGGATGTTTTGAAAAGTCAAACCTCAGAAAAGTTTGACCAGGTATATGTGGAGAAAAACATTTACATCTGGAACGATCATTAGATTAATCACCACATGTACTTACTTCATACTATCATTTATCTTTGGATTGTAGATATAAGTAATTTCTTTATAAACTTGCTCAAAGTTTCAAAAGTTTGACTTTTAAAAAAATGTTGGAACTACATTATCAAACGGAGGGAGTAGCTCTTTCTCTCTCTCCACTATCTTTCGGGCCTCCCCTCTCACTCGAACACTCTATACCGACGGATTATACGCTCACTGTGTCAGCGTATAGCTCTGTATATTGTTTAGTTGACCGGTCAACCAGTCCACATGCTGCCTTGTCAGCTCGTGTTCTGTATCTTCATGTGCTGGCTCATATGGCAGTGGGTGAAAATAAGTAAACTAGAGGCCCATCTGACACGGGGTGAAGTAAACAAAGTTGAAACCACTCAGGGTAGCACCCCGCACGCTAGTAAATTGAGGGCGCATTGAGGACACATTTCTTCTGCATGAAGGACGCACTCGCGCACAATTCACCACTGCGCGGCGGCATGCACAGAAGGACGCACTCGCGCACACCCAGCACACAACACACACCAACACACGTGTACACCGGCGTCGCCGCCGGTTGAGATGGACGGCGAGGCAGCCAACAAGCAGAGGCGGCTCGAGCCAAAACCGCATCCGGTGAGCCTGGACTTCATCAGCAGCCTCCCCGATGACATGCTGCTCGTCATCATTTGCCTCCTCCCCACCAAATCTGCCGTGCGGACCGCCCTGCTCTCCCGACGGTGGCGCCCCCTCTGGCGCCGCGTCCCCCTCAACCTCACCGTCGACAGCTGCCTCTGCGACGGGGATTGCAAACACATGGACGCAGTCTCCAAGATCCTTTCATCGCACCCTGGGCCGGCCAGACGCTTTGACATCTGCATGTGCAGTACCAACTGCAAGGTCCAACCCAAGTTCGACGAGTGGTTCTTATCCCCCGCCCTAGATCAGCTCGAGGAGCTTAGCTTTGAAGCTGGACGATGTCGCTCTCTGCCGCCGTCCGCGCTCCGCCTCACGCCAATGCTGCACCGCGCCAGCTTCAGCTCCTGCTATTTTCCCCAGATTAATGCCGCGCCCGCCCTTCTTCTCCCTCAACTCAAGCAGCTTGACCTCTTCGATGTTGTCATCTTGAAGAAGGCTATGGAGCACCTCCTCCGCAGCTGTACTATGCTCGAGTACCTTCATCTTGAGCAGATCCACGGGTTCAATAGCCTCCACATCGCCTTGACGAATCTCCAATGGATTTATGTGTCTTGCTTGTCGGCGTTCTGGGAACCGGGGTCCCCAGATTTGCCTACCTGCGGCCCACAGCGTGGCTAAGCTAGCAGGCCGTACGTCCCATCTTCATCAACAAGGCATCCAAGACCCTCGCGAGGGTCCAAGCCTCGCGAGGCGAACGACGCAAGACCTCCTCCAGAGTAGCCTAGCCAGGTAGGCTCGTGAGGAGCGGAGATATCAAGGCGGGGCAAAACTTCACGAGGCTCTCGTGACGTGAGCCATGACGCATGGCACCAGGCGGGCGCCAGCGCGCGCAGCGTCCTTATTTCCTCTTTGGTGCTAAAGAGGCCAGCGCAGGCGAAGAGTACCGAGGCATCAGGCAGAGGTTGCTATATTGGTGCAACGAGACCAAGACCAGGAGGACGGCGAGACGGAGGTCATCGTGGAGCCCAAGACGGCGTCACCACCAGAGCTTTTCGCAGGCGAAGACCACTTTTGTCAGGATAGCTTGTACTAGTTGTCCCCCTTCAAATTTGCCCGCCGTTGTTGGCTCCCTTCCCGCTCGATATTTGGGAGGAGGACCAGGGCCTATATAAGTAGAGCTAGCCACTATAGTGGGGCATCTCATCTTAGCTTAATCCAGCCCGATCGAGAGCCTAGCCACAAGAACACCTCAACCTCAGGAGGCTGTTCTTCCCTTGTACTGTTCATCATCAGCCCAAGAGGCAATCCACCACCACCACACTGGAGTAGGGTATTACACCACAATGGTGGCCCGAACCAGTATAAACCTCGTGTCTTTCTGTGTTGCGAGTTCGTCGAGTTCGTCCGTGAGATCTTACTGAGCTAGGGCGTAGATCGGTAGGAGGGAAAGACTCTGCGCGCACCCCAGTGTTCGAACCTTAAGGGTTTGCCGGAACCCCACATCCGACATTTGGCGCGCCAGGTAGGGGTGCGCCGGGGCTCCTCTCCACCAACATGCGCCCCGTACCACCGCACTACGTCCCCATGGCAGGTGCCCCGCCGCCCACCTCTACGGCCGACACCAGTAGCAGGGAGTATGGGTACCGATCCCTGTCCCCCGCCCTGCGGCGAGTGCAATGGCCGACCAAGTTCAAGCCGGAGATGCCGCCGCGTTACGACGGCGTGGCAGACCCGACACCATTCATGCTGGCGTACGAGGAGGCCGTCCTCGAAGCCGGAGGCGACGACAAGATTATGGCCAACTGGTTCCCCATGGCCCTTGTCGGCGAGCCGCGCGCCTGGCATCCTGGGGGGAACTCCGCAACCTCTTCACCGCGCGCTACGTGGTGCCGGCGCACCACGTGGTCACGGCACTGCTGGGTGGCTCCAAAGCACCGCCTTCAGATCGCCACGTCAAACCGTTCCTCTGTCAAATCGGGGCCGTCTCCAAGCGCCCGGGGGCTCCGCCAGGTTGGGCTGCCCCGAAGGCCGACCTCACCTTCGGCTCAGAGGACCACCCCGGCTCCGGCATGCTCCTGATGCTCTGCATGCCCACCATCTGCAACGTGGCCGTCACCAAGACCCTCATCGACGGTGGAGCCGGCCTCAACTTGCTCTCCGTAGAAGCCTTCAGCCTTCTTCACGTGCCGCCTGAGCGGCTCAACCTCAGCAAGCCCTTTTCGGGAGTGGGTGGTGGAGCTGCCCACTCCCTGGGGCAGATCCACCTCCCTGTCACCTTCGGCACACGCGACAACTACCGCACTGAGCTGGTGGACTTCGACATCGCCCGCATCGGTCTCCCATACAACGCCATCCTTGGGTACCCGGCTCTCGCTCAGTTCATGGCGGCGACTCACCCGGCCTACAACCTCATGAAGATGCCAGGGAGCAAGGGCGTCCTCACCATCAAGGGGGACACTAAGGATGCCGTGACGGCGCTCAGGCTCGCCTTCAAGACCGCGGCAGCAGCACAGCCAGCTGACGCCGGTACGCCCGAGGCCAAGGAGACCGCGCCCACCAAGAAGAAGCATTTGTTCACTCAAGACAAGGCGGAGACCAAGCAGGTGCCGGTCAACGAGGACGGATCTTCAAGAGCCACCTTCACCATAGGAATTGGCCTTGACCTGGGTCAAAAAGAAGCCTTGGTGAGGTTTTTGCGCGCGAACAAGGAGATATTCGCGTGGGAGCCCAATCAGCTAGTAGGGGTCCTGAGAGAGGTGATCCAGGATCACCTAAGGGTATGCCCCAACATACGCCCCATGAAGCAGCGAGCAACACGATAGTCCCCGGAGAAGCAGGCCTTCATCGTCCAAGAGACGCGCAAGCTGGAGGCGGCAGGCACCATCTGAGAAGTTTGATACCCCGAATGGCTGGCGAACCCCGTTGTAGTACAGAAGAAAGGCGGGAAGGAACGGATGTGCGTCGACTTCACCAACCTTAACAAAGCTTGCCCCCAAGATCCGTTCCCGCTTCCACGCATCGATCAAATCGTCGACTCCACCGCCGAGTGCGACTTGCTATGTTTCCTGGATGCATTCTCAGGATACCACCAAATCAAGATGGCGGTGGAGGATGTGGAGAAGACAGCCTTCCTGACACCATGCGGGGTGTACTGCTACACCTGCATGCCCTTCGGGCTGCGCAACGCGGGCGCAACCTTTCAACGGTTGATGCACATCGCCTTGGGGCGGCAGCTTGGCAGAAACACAGAGGCCTACGTTGATGACATAGTGGTCAAATCTCGTGAGGCGAGGACATTGATTCAAGACTTGGAGGAGACCTTCGAGAGCTTGCGCCTAGTGAACTTGAGGCTTAACCCGGAGAAGTGCGTGTTTGGTGTCCCCTCCGGCAAGCTACTGGGGTTCCTCGTATCCCACAAAGGGATCGAGGCGAACCCGGTGAAGATCAAGGCAATCGAAGACATGAGCCCACCACAGACCCTCAAGGAGATGCAGAAGCTAGCAGGGCGGGTGACTGCGTTAGGGCGTTTCATCTCCAAGCTAGGCGAGTGCGCCTTACCCTTCTTTAAACTCATGAAGAAGAAGGGCCCGTTCGAGTGGACCCCAGAGGCCGACCAAGCCTTCCAAGACCTCAAGAAATACCTCACCAGCCCCCGGTGATGGTGGCACCGCGGCTTCTCGAGCCTCTGGTGCTCTACCTTGCCGACACACCGTACTCCGCCAGTGCGGCGCTGGTGGCGGTTCGGGAGGAGCGCCAAGACAAGGGTGTGCCGCGCCAAGCGAGAGCCGATGCAGCATGGGGTCAAGAAGGCGCAGCAAAGCCATCAGCTGCGGAAGACCAAGCTCAACAGGGCAACAACGCAGAAGCTCCTGAGGACGGTCAGGTCTCAGGAAACCCACCACCTCAGGATATGCCACAACCTCCACAGGACCCGAGCCTCGACAGTGTGCCAGCCCTCGTCGAGCACCCGGTGTACTTCGTCAGCACCGTGCTGCGGGACACGAGGGCGCGCTACCCCATGCCACAAAAGCTCCTGCTCGCACTCTTGGTGGCCTCGCGCAAGCTGCGGCACTACTTCCAGGGCCACCCCATCAAGGTCGTCTCAGCCTACCCATTGGAGAGGGTACTCAGGAGCCCTAACTCAGTCGGAAGGGTCGTTGAGTGGAACATCGAGTTGCAAGCATTCCAACTGGAGTTCAGCACTACCAGGGTCATCAAGGGAGCCGCGCTCGCCGATTTCGTGGCAGAATGGGCAGATGCCCCGACTCTTGAGGAAGGAGAAGACCAGTCCACCTCACCAGGAAGCGAGGCACCAGATGGCTAGGTCATGTATTTCGATGGCACCGTCATGCACCAGGGCACGGGGGCTGGAGCAGTGCCCATCTCGTCCACTCAGGACAAGCTCTACTACGCCGTGCAACTCTGTTTTCAGCATGGCGAGAAGGTCTCCAACAACATCGCAGAATACAAAGGCCTCATAGCTGGCCTGAAGGCTGCGGCGGCTCTAGGGGTGAAGCGCCTCACCGTCAAAGGCGACTCGCAGCTCCTCGTCAACTTCTCCAACAAGGTGTACGAGCCGAAGGACGAGCACATGGAGGCCTACCTCGCGGAGGTGCGCAAGATGGAAAAGCAGTTCTCGGGCCTGGAGCTGCAACACGTGCCCCGGGGCACCAACAAGGAAGCCGACAACATCGCCAGGAGAGCATCCAAGCGGCAACCGCAGGAGCCCGGCATCTTTAAGGAGTGTCTCTTCAAGCCCTCAGCTACGCCGCCTCTTTCAAGCACGACTTAGCCTTGGGAGGAGCACCCACAGCCTCCGGCCACGGGAGCCCCGGCCTGTGCCCCGACCTCAGGAGCCCGCCTGCTCTTGGCGCTCGAGCCCCAGGAGGAATGCTGGACTAAGGAATTCAAAGAGTACCTGATGCACGGGATGTTGCCGGAGAAGGAAGAGGACGCGGAACGGCCCGGCAAGCCACAACATACTGTATCCAAGACGGCGAGTTATACAGAAAACGACTGAGCGATGTCACGCTGGGCTGCATCTCCAGCGATCAAGGAAGGGAATTGCTGATTGACATACACGGTGGTGACTACGGACACCACTCGTCATCACGGACCCTCGTCGGCAAGGTGTTTCGCAGTGGGTTCTATTGGCCTATAACACTCAACGACGCGGCCGAGCTGGTGAAGTCCTATGAAGGTTGCCAATTCCATGCCAAGCAGATCCATCAGCCTACTCAGGGCCTCCAAACCATCCCGCTCACGTGGCCGTTTGCGGTCTGGGGGCTAGACATCCTAGGCCCGTTCCCCCGGGCGCTAGGGGGCTACCGCTATCTCTACGTCGCCATCGACAAGTTCACCAAGTGGGCGGAAGTGGAAGCCGTGCGTACCATCCCAGCCGGCTCTGCCGTCAAGTTCATCAAGGGCCTTGTGAGCCGCTTCGGGGTCCCCAACTGCATCATCACAGATAACAGTTCGCAGTTTACTAGCAACCTCTTCAAAACCTACTGTGCTAACCTTGGAACGCAGATCCGCTACGCTTCGGTGGCCCACCCCAGAAGCAATGGTCAGGCTGAACGCGCCAACGCTGAGGTCCTGACGGGCCTCAAGACCAGGACCTTCAAGAAGAAGCTGGAGGCTTGCGGCAGGGGCTGGCACGATGAGCTCCAGTCCGTGCTGTGGTCCATCCGCACCACCGCTACCAAGCCAACGGGCGAGACTCCGTTCTTCCTCGTCTACGGAGCCGAAGCAGTCCTCCCTCACGAGGTCAAACATCGCTCTGCGTGGGTCCTGGCGTTCAACGAAACGCAGCAGGACACCATGCGGGGGATGGATCTCGTGCTGGGGGAGGAACGTCGTCGCGAAGCTGCACTAAGAGGGGCAAGGTACCAGCAAGCGCTGCGGCGTTATCACTGCCGCAACGTCCGCTCCAGGACGCTCGAGGTGGGCGACCTCGTCCTGAGGCGGGTCCTCTCCAGAGAAGGGCTGCACAAGCTTTCGCCCTTGTGGGAGGGCCCGTTCAGGGTCGTCCATGTCTCCAGGCCGGGTGCAGCGCGCCTGGAGACGCAGGACGGGACACCTATCCAAAATGCCTGGAACATCCAGCACCTCCGGAAGTTCTACCCATGAAGCAAGGCCCAGAACCTGTGAAGAAAGGCAAAGAGCCTGTGAAGAAGGCCCGGTGCCTGCGAAGAATCGCCGCCCGTGACACTCTCACGTAATAATGAGTTGGGGCTGTACATGCCCCGGAGTCTCAGGAGCGCCGGCCTCAGGCCCTGGGGCTCCCTCCCACGCCTAGTGGACAGCACTTAGCTCCGTGCTGGTGAGAAGACTTGAAGACTAGATTAGGTGCCGGACGCGGCTTTTCATTTGCTTTCCGTAGTTGGCTCGCTTTTCCTTAATCGAAGTTGCTCTTGGTGTTCGTTGCAGATTTGATTCCCTAGCCTTTTACCGCATTTTTCGGCTCTGGTTTGCTCATGTTCTCTCTCTCGCATGCCTCGCGAGGGGGCTAGGCAGGTGCCCTCGCGAGCATTTTTTCTTCTCTCTGCCTTCTCGCGAGCCACCCTCGTTCGAGTTTTTCTTCTCTCTGCCTTCTCGCGAGCCACCCTCGTTCGAGCCTGAAAGCTGGCACATCTCTCCTAATCCGTGCCCCTCGGGTACCGCGATACAAAGCGCCAAATCAAGGCTTGGGTGGACGGCAAATCCTCTAGCGCACCCCCTAATGAATTTTTTGCAGTTCCCGAGCAACGCAGACACCTCATGAGGGGAAGGGCGTCCCAAACGCGCCAGGTTAAGTTATCTTCGCGCAAAATAACAACACGGCATGGGAATAACACGCACAGTGCACTAACCAAAGAACCATAGTTCGATACACGCCCCTCTGGGCCGATACTGGTTTCGTTCTCTAATGCAGGGAAAAAGAAAAAGCTAAACAAAGCGGCGTTGCAGCAATCCGCGGAGGCAGGCCCTCAGTGAGGCCCCGAACCTAGCCAGACCCCTCCTCGCGCTTCACGAAGGCACGGCGACGAGATGACCCGCTGCCTCCTTCGAAGTGGGCGTGGTGGCACGGCGGCTGGTCGTAGCCACCGCTGCTGGAGCTGTCACCGGAGGAAGAGCTGCCGTAGCTGGAAGAGACGCGATCGCCGCCGATGGCAGGCTCGCCCTCATCCTCGTCGCGACCATCACCAAGGCCGAGCACCTCCTCACCGTCGTTCGTCTTGGGGCAGCACCCGGCGCGGCGACCATCTTCCCCGAACACCCTCACATAGAGGCTCGATCCGCCATCATACTTGATGTGGAGCGTGCACCGCCTGCCCAGGCCGCGCGCGCGGGCGAACGTCTGCCAGCTGCGGGCCAGGGCTATGTTACCCGCGGCAGAAGTCTCGACCGCGACCCAAGAGGCCTTGCTGCAGCAACCATCCGCCTGCAACCAGAGCCCGCCTGGACCAGGGGCCGGCAGTTCGTCGGCAAAGAAGTGCGGAAGCTGGAGCCAGCTGACGTCCGGGTTCTCCTACCAGACGACGAACTCCGGCGACACCTCCGCTGAATGGAAGCGCGAGCGGGGAGGCCGCGCCACCATTGCGCGCCTCCCCTCGTCAGCTGGACTGCCATGGTTGGGATGATCCCCTCCGCGTGCCGCGGCGCCGCCTCGACGGTGGGCTACGGCGGGGGTCGCGGCGTGCTTGCGCGGACGGCCGCGACCGCGCTTGGGCACCGGGGAACCGGGGCCCTCGCGAGGGGCCTTCCCCTTCTCTGCGGCAGAGAACTTCCTTCGTGGCGCCATCGGAGGCACTGCGAGCGATGGAGCAAGGAGGAAGGAGCAAGCAAGCAAGGAAGAGATGGTCAACGGGGGCTCCGCCCCCCTCCCCATTTATAGCAAGAGAAGGCCAACCGGTGTCTCCCACGATCGCAGGTAATGATGGTTTTCCTTGCATGTCGCAGGGACTTGTCAAGTCATGCAGTTGCCGAGGCAACATGGAGAAGCGGAGATGCCCACGTCCAATCAACCGCCACGCGTCAACCGAGGCCGCAGGCTTTTGGGGCCCGCGGTGCTCCGAACTTGACCCTTGGCTTCACCGCGAAGCCAAGCCCGAGCGCACCTTGAGCCCGAGGGCTACTGTCGGCGTTCTAGGAACGGGGGTCCCCAGACTTGCCTGCCTGCGGCCCACAGCATGGCTAAGCTAGCAGGCCATATGGCCCATCTTCATCAATAAGGCATCCAAGACCCTCGCGAGGGTCCAAGCCTCGCGAGGCGGACGACGCAAGACTTCCTCCGGAGTAGCCTAGCCAGGTAGGCTCGCGAGGAGCGGAGATATCAAGGCAGGGCAAAACCTCGAGGCTCTCGTGACGTGAGCCATGACGCACGGAACCAGGCGGGCGCTAGCGCGCGCAGCATCCTTATTTCCTCTTTGGTGCTAAGGAGGCCAGCGCAGGCAAAGAGTACCGAGGCATCAGGCAAAGGTTGCTATATTGGTGCAACGGGACCAAGACCAGGAGGACGGCGAGACGGAGGTCATCGTGGAGCCCAAGACGGCGTCACCACCAGAGCTTTTCGTAGGCGAAGAGCACTTTTGTCAGGATAACTTGTTCTAGATGTCCCCCTTCAAATTTGCCCGCCGTTGTTGGCTCCCTTCCCGCTCGATATTTGGGAGGAGGACCAGGGCCTATATAAGTAGAGCTAGCCACCATAGTGGGGCATCTCATCTTAGCTTGATCTAGCTCGATCGAGAGCCTAGCCACAAGAACACCTCAACCTCAGGAGGCTGTTCTTCCCTTGTACTGTTCATCATCAGCCCAAGAGGCAATCCACCACCACCACACTAGAGTAGGGTATTACACCACAACGGTGGCCCGAACCAGTATAAACCTCGTGTCTTTCTGTGTTGCGAGTTCGTCCGCGAGATCTTAGCGAGCTAGAGCGTAGATCGGTAGCAGGGAAAGACTCCGCACGCACCCCAGTGTTCAAACCTTAAGGGTTTGCCGGAACCCCACATCCGACATTGCTGGCCCCGCAACAAGACATCAACTGGGAAGAGATCACTCCAGCTGTTCCATGTTATGGTCATTGAGAATGCACCTTTCCTTGAGAGATTGCTTGTATCGGATCTAGAAGGTCCAACAAAAATCAGGGTCATTGACGCGCCGAAATTGACAGCGTTGGTGCACTCGTCTGCCAAATTCTCCGAACTCTTTATTGGATCCGTAATCATTCAGGTACAGCACTCATCTTGTTCTCCGTCTTCTTGAAATTCACATTTTAAAATTTCTTATTGATGTATTTACGACCGTCTTCCAGAAAATGATTCCCACAAGCTTGACCCAGTCTATGCGCACAGTGAAGATCTTGGTAATATAATCTATCGGCCCCAATCTGGATCAAGTTGTCGAATTCCTTACATGCTTTCCATGCACGGAGAAGCTACTCATCGAGGTGAAACTTCTTTCCTATTAGTAAACGGTAATCACAACGTAGCTTAATTTTTTCGTAATTTTCCCAAATTACGATGACAAGTGTAGTGTTCAAAACTGCATCTACGCACTGGACCGAAAGAAATGTTTTTAGTATTTTTTCTCACGTGATCACCTACATCGTTTTTTTGTTGTACTACTATAGTAGCCTAGGCTAGTCATAGTGGAAAGTAACTTAAACTACTCCAGTAACTCTATGGTTACCCTAAGAGCAAGTACTAGCTCCGTCCTGGTTTACTCTTCCTATCTTGTAGTATCAAAATTTGACCTTAGATTTAACTGACAAAATGTTAATGCATGTCACTAAGAACTATATCGTTGGATTCGTATTTGAACATAATTTCAAATGGTGTAATTTTTAGTGACATGCATTGGCATTTTCTTACGTAAATCTATGGTCAAAATTTTATACTAAATAAGAGGTAGTACAAAAGTGGGCTATAACGTCCCTCCACTATGTAGGCCAAAACACGTGCCAAATTCACTTGTGATGCATTTGGCATCGATGCCCCTCCATTGCTCACCTGGTGCCCCAATCTGGATCACCTACTTTGCTCCGGTGCCAAATTAACTCACGCAATGAAAAAACACTTGCGTGGGAGAGAGAGGACCGAGGCAATAAAAAACACTTGTTTGGGAGAGTGAGAGGCTGGTGTAGTTGGTTTGATTGATTTGTTTATACATGTTGGTCTGTGTGCACAGCAATGCCAACTCTCTCACATCGCGAGAGCGGTGCCAAAATCTTTTGATTTGACATCGATGCGTACTATGTGGCATACTTTTGAGAAATATGGCATCGGCCACATAGTGGAAGGCAACAAATGCCCAAGCTCTTCACGTACTCCTAGGTAAATGAGAGGAAAGAGAAAGAGAGAGAGAGAGAGTGAAAAAATATCACTAGCCAGCCAACCCTATCGTATGAGCGAATGATATTGGTACCTCTTGATGACACGTCAATCTTATACATCCAGCTGCTCTAATATGTTCTCTTCTTTTGCAGATAAAAAAAGACCCGAAAGTGAAAAATGTGCTGCACTATAACAATCTCATCGAATGCCTTGATATCCATCTTACAGAAATTGATTTGATCGACTACCGAGGCAGCACATCAGAGATTAAATTGGCTAGGTTCTTTGTTCTGGAGGCAAGTGTGCTCAAGGTAATGAGGTTTGGCGTTCTCTGGCGCAACAATGAATGGTGTGCTGATCACCGCAGGCGTCTAAGCCTAAATGACAAAGTCTCTGCAGAAGCTGAATTTGTTTTTGAGACATCAAGTGGCCAGAGACTCGAAAACTTATTTTCCCATTAGTGACTTGTCACGGGAGTGGATTTTAGTTTGTACGATAATGCTGCATCCACCTAAAGTAATGAAAGTTCTTACGTAAACTTCCTAGTAATTCCCTCTTCGTAGGTGCAACATTTCTCCTAACATTTGTAATATCAGTTTGAAACTTGTAATATTGCCGTGTCCTATTCCTACGTTTTCAAAATCCTGCGAATCAAACAGGTCCTGAGTTGGTGATGATGTTGTGCCTGCCATCTTTCACCAATAGCCGTCGGATCTAGATCTGACGCATACAAACCAAACTTCTCCAGTTTTGCAAAAAGATGCCCGCACTTGTTCCCTATTTAAAAACAACTCCTTGTCTCTCACAATCAGCCTTATCTCCTCCCCACCACATCTAGAAGGCCATGGAAAAATCTGGCGCAATGGCCGTTGTCGGCGCCGTCCACCCCCCAATCTTGGTGTTCCGTGCAATGCACGAGCATCTACGCATGGGAAATTCTGTCGAACATGCCTAGTTGTAAGCAGGCTAGGTCTACAGCCATGATGATAGTGACTGCAGACGGTGAGGCTGACTATGGTATGCCGAACACGGCGCCTATACTCAGGTGTCATCTCCGGCGTAGGGTCTTGTCACTTCACTGTGAGGAGGAGCACGTAATAATTTGACCAACGGGTAGTACAGTGCTACTACATTGGTAGTACTACTACTAGTACTAGCACCACCGTCTGGATTTAGTAGTACTACCACGTCCATCTGGATTTAGTATTTGACTAGCAATATCTAGTAATGCATGTCACAAAAAATGTACTACTCCCTCTGTAAATAAATACATGGTGTATTGTTTTATTCGTATCGGCGAGATAACTTAATGTCTTTTTGCTACTTAATAGGATTACATGCAATGAACTAACCATTGCATGTGATGTTTGGTAGTCTCAAGTCATTGAAAGCATGCACGGCCCCCGTCTCTCATTGGTTGATATGTCACGAAATAAGAAATGAGGAGGGAGTTAATGTACTGTGCCTAAGTGTTTTGGGATTATTTGGTTTTCGTAAGGTGACTTACACAACATTTTTGCTTACATGCATTAACATTTTATTAGTTAAATCAAAGGTCAAAACTTGGTGCAAAATGCAAAGGGGACCAATAAACCAGTAAACATGAAAGTTCTCTCGTTTGGCCCCAACTAGAGGTCTAGTGAGATGACTATACTGCACCGGCACAGAGGGGGACGCAGCTTCATTGACTTACTGCACCTGCCTTTGGGTGTATCACACGTGGGCCCAACGGGTGGCTGGCCAACCTGTCATACAGCCAAAGGCAGGTGCAGTAGAGGGGCGAGGAGTAGATGGCCAACACACACGTGAATTCAACGCAGTATGCACTTCTCATATAAGGGCTCCCACCAGTCCAATCTACGAAATCCAACGCACCTAAGCACCCAAGGGCAAGAGTGATCACTCCGATCGCAAGATTAGTTGACTAGAAGCTAGACCCATGGAGGCGATGAGCGCGAGCATCAGCCGGCTGTGCCAGATGGTCCACGACGCCGGCCTGCGGCCCGGCACCGAGGAACGTCTCCAGGTAGTGCTTGAGGCCGCCAGGGCGAGGGGCCGCTTGGACGACAGCTTTGTCTCCTTGTGCGACGAGGTCCTCGTCGACTTCCTCGACAAGTTCACCGTCGTCAAGAAGCTCACGAACGACCTTGAAGTATGCCTCCAGCCCATGCGCCCAGGCTCTGCGATGCCTGCCACCCTGAATGTCCTCTATGGTGACAACCTCTTCGACGCACTGGTGGCCCTGCGACTGCCCGCCGTCGCGCCGGAGAATGTCCACCTCGAGGTCGCGCTCGCCACGCAGGGCCTGGCACAGCAAGACACCATCGACATAATCACCCACGTCTACGCGCAAATCGTCCACAAGGACTACTACATGCAAGAGGAGGATGATAGGACGCTGGCCTTCTTGGACCGCAGGGCAACCTTGGACGGCATTGTTCAGAAGCACGTTGAGCTTGCCGCCAACGCCACTGCTCCTCACACGTCGGTTGGTGACTCGGTGCACTAGGGCGTGAGGATGCCGTTGATGGATCCGTATGTATCTTTATCTTTCCGTCAAATCCATGTAGTAGTATATGGTACCTAGTAATTATCTTACCTTTCGCATCAACTTCATAATTTTCGTACGTACTCCATGCATGAACCGCGCCAGAACCAAACTTCTCATTACTCTAGGGAAAATCGTTATTTCTATCTATCGGTCGCACCATGGAGGAGAACCAAATTTTAAAAGTTACAAGTTCAAAAGGAAAATCCTACCATGTTCGCGTCGCACCCCCACACGGTTGGTTCGGCACGTCGCTCAAGGGGGAATGCGTGTTGTGTTGCATTTTCACTTACAAGTGGGACCGCAGTTGAGCAAACCGACTATCGGCAAACCCCCACCCCGCCCACCGTGCGATGGCTGAGAAAACAGGAGGGAGAAGAGATGGTTGTAGCACGGACTCCAAGAAAATTGGTGTAGGATGGGACTCGTGTGGGTGGCGGTGTGTCGTACTGCTAGACATGAATGCTAATTATGGCCCATGCCACCCCACTCTATGGAGGTGCTGGTTACGTAGAACACATTTCCTGGAGTCCGTGCTCAGCCTTCCTCTATCTCTCTTCTCAGCCAGCCAGCAGACGCGCGGAGCCCATCGTCTGTTTGCTCATATGCGGTCCCACATGTCAGTGAAAACGCAAGAGGACCCACTGAACCTGCACATCTTTCACCTCGACGTGCTGGTGATGAAAAACAAATCCAGTAAAGATCTTCGGTGGCCGATTTTGGAGTTACTCAAGAGTAGTAAGATTCCATTTACAGTTTAACCCAAGATGCACATCACGTGGCTTCAACTACCACTCTATTTTCTTGCATGACACAACCTAGATGCTAGATGTCCCACTTGTCGGCAAAAGGAGGAAGAACTCGACCAAATCTTCGGTTGTGCTCTCGGATTAGACTAGCTGTGCTAACTTAAAATTTTATTGTGTAGAATGGATGCAAGTTTTGGTATTGGGAAGAAGAGTACAATGATATATTGATAGAGCGCAATTTAGTAGATGTTTAGCACTTTTAGCTAGCATAGAGGCTAGAGATGAGACTAGTGCACTTGTTGATAGAATAGAGGCTAGACACGTCTACTTCTTTACACTCGAAGAAGAAAGAAGCACGCAAGATCGAGCCTCCACAGATCAACAATGAATGCATCCAGAAGGCACTAATCCAACTTACAGGAGCAATTATGGAAGCTGGATATCTTCTAAAATGTATTCTTGTGGTTTTTGTTTTCTTTGGTCTTGCTTTTCTAGTCAAAATTTTGGTGATGTAATCGATGATGAAAGATATGTGTTTGCAAAGAAAAATGTACGCGGCCAGGATGCGTCCGCGCGTTCGGCGCACGGCCATCGCATCCGAGAAATGGCCCGGACACGACCCCATTGCCCTACCCAAACGGACAGAATCCGGGCAAAACGGAGGTCCGTCTGGGGTCGTGCATTGGAGTTGGCCTTACAAGTGGGACCGTAGTTGAGGAAACCGACTATCGGCAAACCCCCACCTCGCCCGCCGCGCGATGGCTGAGTTAGAGAAACGACGAGGTTGAAGAGATTGTTGTAGCACAGACTCCAAGAAATATGGTGTCAGATGGAAGTCGTGCTGGTGGTGTGTGCCGTACTCCTGGACGTGAATGCTTTTTCTGGCCCATGCCACCCTACTACTCCTACTACTTATAGTACTAGTGGTATAGAGGATTCGAGGTGCTGGTTACGTACAGCGAACACATTAACATATGGCCCACCTCACACTGTGGCAAAATTCCCTGGAGTCTGTGCTAGGTTAAAAAGTGTTCTTTGTGAGGATGGGTGGCTGGTCTCAAGTTCAAAACTTGTTGTATTACGTGCGTAGACGTAGAGATAGTACAACATGTGAAGCTAGTACAAATAGTGTATTATTATTGATTGGCCTCATCCGATAACCTGTTGCAATGCACGTACAATTATGTATTCGGAAAATATATTTTTGCCTCGTCGCATCACCCACTCAGAGAAGCGACTCGAAAGCCATTCATAAATTTAGTAAGTTTATCACAGGCATATCATTTTATTATATACAACAGGTCATCAACACACAACGACAACGAGGATACATTATAAATACTAAAGTTTTCATCACACAACAAATAATAAGCAATGAAATGAACTTCAACTCAACCAATCCTCGACGTTGGAAACGCTTGCTTTGAACCACAAGTCATTCTCTGGGAAGGGCCAGCTACTGTCAGTCTCGAGACCAACGCATGACTGATCATCCAGGCTGAAGCGGCCTACTATATCACGACCAGGGTAGGGAACCACCGCAATGTCCGACGTATAGATACAGTTGTTTCTCATAAATGGTAGTAACATTGTGTCAACAGCAGTTGGATCGCCTTTCACTATCATTGGATAGTTTTGTCCAAGGAAGAGCGAGTTTTCTCCAAGACTATCCATACTGTACCAGGGAGAAGGTGTTGGCGCTAGCACAGTAGTATCCATCCCATGCAACGGGTGTTGGAATAGGTCCGGAGAGTGCGACCATGGGAGACAACACCTGCTTCCTTACTAGTAACATGAGCAGTGGGATGTATACAGACAAGAAGGGGTGATCCATCGGAAGTTGCCAGGCGCCACTGTGTATATGGGCCCTCCTCGTCCTCATGCTCATGACCATCACCATCGTCATCTCCCCCATGGTTATAAAATTTTCAAGTATAGGTGGTGGAATGTTCACATGACCTTGGAAACACAAGAAGAAGGTTAATTAGTAGAGAAGGGAAACTTGCTAACTCGCATGCATGTGGATGAAACAATTATAATTACGGTGGAAGACAAACATACGAAACTACGAGGATCCCATGCAAAAAACAGTGCCACGAGTGGTGGCAGCAAACACAAGACCCTCGTATTGAATTGCATCACAGTACACATCCATGTATAGAAATTGATTTTTGAGCAATATCCATCCGGTCGAACCACGAAGGACGGCAACAAGCTTGTCGAAGATAGCAACAACTTCATAGTTCTTGTAATTCCAAGAGCGGTTGGGAACTCGACAATTGCTATCTTCCGTAGACGACAGCCACCATGATCGTATTTCAACATACGTAGATCATCTGTGTGCTCAACCTCAGGGCACTCTGAGATTTTTGGAAGTGGAATCCGCCGATGAGTGTACACATTCACAAGTTCCCACTCACAGTTGTACCCAATATAAACAACCCAATCTCCATTTGCGCCAGCCCAGGCCTTACCCTTAAGCGATGGCATCTTGACATCTCATGTATCATTATCAAGCGGCATCAACTTGCGCAAGGCGAGGCCTCCGTCGTCCGCGCCCATGCGAATAGGCTTATAGCGAAGAAGATAAGGGAGATCAAAGCACTCCTGGACCCTTGGGTTCCTTGTAATGATGTTATTAGTTGAGTCAAGAATGGTCTTGAACGAACCTGCCATGCTAGCCGAGGTGATGACGTCGCACCGATCAATGAGTTCCCCCACCACGTCATCTTTCAGATCGGGGCAAGAATAACAAGGTCGTTTCCGGCTTGTTCCCTCCATGAAGAAGAAGATCGAACAATGGCAGAAGGAAGGGTGAAGGCAAATGGAGGAGGGAGGAAGAGCTTGCGACAGCAGTTCCAAATCGAGAGGGAAAGGCGAAGAGTCGGTGGACGGTTGCCAGTTTGCCACGGTACACGAAGAGGCGCCCCAGCCTACACGTCCTTTTGGAAATTGTAGAAAAGGACTCGCCGTCGTCTCACTGACATGTTGGAACGGGACCACATGTCAACAAAACATGGTGTGTAATTTCTCATGCAAAATGTGATCTGGCCGCGTTGGCCCGAGGTGACGCATTAGTTATCGACCTTTATTTTTTTAATGGCGTGCCGTTCAGTTTTGAAGCACGACTAACTGTTACTGTTTGCAGAGAAAATATAAACTACTCTACCACTACTCCACCTCTAGTACTAGTAGTATAAAAAATATATATATAGGCTGGAGCTTCAGAGCTTTCTTGCTAAGGGCTGCCCACTTGCTTCTCACACTATCACCCTCTCTCTATATCTAAAAAAGATGGCCTCTCTCTCCCTACTCCCCAGTGGTCATAGATCCGCCGGGGAAGAAAAGGACGTGCAGCATTGACGCACTCGTCGTCGGCGAGCGAGGTCACGCACTGACGACAAGGCCGTCCTCTCAGACCTAGCGCCCGTGCGGGATGGCCTTCGTCCCCAAGCTCGATGTCGTAGTGCGTGCGGAGGACGACGACCACGAGCGAAGCCACTTCCCGCTGACTCTGAGGTATGCTACCTCTTTTCGAACCATACCATTGTTCTATTGCCCCATCTGCCATGTCGCTGCATGTGGATCTTTTTCCACTCCACCATCTTCTCAATTTGCTAACCTCTGCTCTGCTGGCCATGCAGACGAAAACCTTAATTCGCACAACTAAAGGAAACCCTACTTCATGTAGACTAATCCATGTCTGGGTTGAATAAGGAAAGGAAGGGAGACTGTACTGTCCAAGAGAGTAGGCATCGAACCCGCATCTAGGTTGAAAAGGGGAAAATCAGTAGCTAAGGAACGAGTCTCGTGTCTCTTGGTTGAAGAAGGGTAGAAAGGCATGACAACGCAATAGAGAATGACAAGGTCGATCGGTTTGTTGTCCTCACATAAAAAAAGGTGGCTAAAGAGAACAAAAATGGGACGTAATCCACATATGATGCCTGGATATTTGTTGCTCTGGGCAACCATACCTCCCTCACCACTCTATGCGTCCGTGGAGGTACATCATACTGGTGCGCCCACTGTCCAAATGGGCCTAGCATGTCCCTTAAACCAAACACATCCTTATTGTCACTTTTTTGCTGTTAGTATAACGCCAGCAGTCAAGTCAAGCAATGCTACTGCTAAAGTGATGCCACATTTAACTAATGCCGCACTCAGTCTAATGCCACCGATAAATTTAAGCAATGTCATTTAATGTCATTGGATTATTTCAGGGTTAGCGGTTGATTGTGGATGTCTTAAAGATTTTTCAGCTAAGGCATTCTAATGTTGTTGCACAGCCAGTATACCAACGATGAAACTTGTTACTACCTTCAGATTTTTGCATTGTTAATGCTTATAGATTACATACCTCACTTTCATGAGATAAGTTAACTTTTTTGTACAGTGTCACCAAAATGCCAAGGCGCTGATGTCATTTTATTTTGGTTAAACTACACAAAAAATTATGAAGACAAGAGGAAAGGTCAAGAGTGGGCACCTCCTCCTCCGGCCGTTCTCTTGATTCGTTCGATCAAGTTTTTATGTTTGATCGATTATCAAGATTGGGATAGCAATTTTTAAGGTCCCCCCGAGTTCGAAATGATATTTACCTTGGAGGTACATGGTTTGCAATTTTTTATACTGTCATTAGTTAATAATGCTAGTTACCTTCAGACTTTTGTATTTGGTTTAATGCTCATGCACAGCTAGTATACCAATGCTGAAACTTGTTACCTTTACATTTTGTATTGTTAATTCTTATAGAAATCTTCCAGTGCAAGAGTTTATTGAAATCTGTTCAGTAAAACCATTGTACTGTACCCTGTAATAAAATAACTACTCTACTGTTGCACTAGCCACTGGATTAGTGTATATTTTTAGTATTCGAATGGTGTTGCATTAGCGTATGGACATAAATAAAGTGTGGCAAGCTTTCCCAGATATGTGCTCAAGAAAACTACTACCTGTTTTTCTAAATACTAGACGTTTGGGTACTTTAAACTGAACCGCGAAAACGTCTTATATTAAGGAACAGAGGGTGTAGAGTTCACTCAAATTATCCCGGTAAAGCTAGTCACACCTTTGTTAAAATTAATGTTCATTATGTTATCGGTGGAGGTCTGTATGTTTGTCTCTAATGCCTGTCGACTACATACCTGACATCATTATGTAATGTTAAGTCATTTCCTTTTGTACAGTGTCACTGAATTGTCAAGGCGGTGATGGCATTTTATTTTAGTTGAACTGCACAAAATATGCTTAAAATAAGAGGAAAGGTCAGGAATCGATCATTCTTTCAGAAAGAACTATATATGCCTTTCTGACATCAGCCGTTGTTGCCTTATTTATTCCTTCAAACAGGTGGTTAGAAATAGTCTTGCTACCTTTTCCCATTAAGAAATTGGAATGCTTATATTTGTGAGTCTATGCTTCAACTAGTGCCACTTTTATAGTAATCACACTTTCAATATATATGCAAACAAGGATGCTCGATTTTAGTGGAACTTCACAAAAGTCCAACTTGTTCAACATTAGGAGCATGTTTTCTTCCAAACCTTTATATCCAATTGGTGGCACTATGAGCTGTTCATTACGAAGGTACATGGTTTGCTACTATCTTTCTACTCTTTTTGTACTGTCATTAGATAGTAATACTAGTGGTTTGCATGTGAATTTATTGGCAGGGTGGACCTACATTGGAGGTGCAGGATAGGATTCAATGATTGGATGCTCAATTTCGGTTGTATCGATTTCACCTCTTCCATCACTGCGAACATGGATATCCTTGGTCTGATGAAGAATAGGCGCTATATTTCTGCTCTGAACCAGCAAATCAATTCAGTATGAAATTGTCCAGGGCAAAACATGACTGTATCAAATTGTCCGGTGCAAAACATGACAGATGCTAAGCAGAAGAGACATGTTTAAACCGAAAATACAAGGTGGGGTATATGTTTACTAGCTGCTTGATATTTGTGCAGACAGAGATGTCTGCCCGTTGCTATTTGGCAAACACACAAAGTGACCGCAATTTTGGTTGAACTGCACAAGAGAATAGTATAGTCACGGCATGCAGTGCCATTTGAAAATAGACACAGGAAGATTGGATAGTCACTTCATGGACTGCAGAAAAGTAGTATTGTACTATTTATTGGCCAACACTAGGTGCTTCATTGCTTTGGTCTGATTATACAATGGGCATCATTTTGCCTAAGTTAAAGTATGTATTCCGAAAATAGTCGCGCTGTGTGATCGAGAGAAGACCAAATCATATTGCAGTGGATGTTCCTCCATCATGTGTGGTTCATTCTCATGGTTCTAGCTGTTGGTGAAACCACTTACGTTTGCAAGAGGAATTGTAGACTTCACAAACAAATTTGTCTTTCAGTCTGTACTGAATGTTGGCCAAGAGAAGCATCAATGTTAGTAGGAAGAACAGATGTTTTTTTCTAGATCTTTGCTTTCGGAGCTACATATCTGTATATGATCTGTGAATCATTGAGATGCATTAACATGTTGACCTTATGTATGGGAATCGTACTAGTTGGTTTTGAATTTGGGCTACTAATGTGAACATATTACAATGCCAGACCTGTGAGCCTCGTGTGAACATTTTGAACGGATCGGCTCTTACTGTTGTGCACAGCATGATCCTTATTTCTGTGTTCTCAGTGTTTACAAGTTACTAACGGATCCTTATTTCTGTTCGCTCAGTGTTTACAAGTTACTGATCGGTCACTAGCTAGCCTACCAATGCGCTCCTGGCGGTTTTAGTTCCGACGCAAGATCCGAAGTGGTAGTTTTTTGAATAAAAATGCCTACCTCTGAAGAAACTAACAAGCTGCTCTGAAGAAAATGCCATGTGAATCTGGAGAAACTGCCAGCAAAAACGTTCGCAAATGCCTTATGTCCCAGCGAACGTTCATCAGCTAATGTGATCATACACGTACACCATCTGACCTACTCGATCCTACACGTACACTATCCAACCTACTCGATCCTACACGGATAAATAGCAGATCACACACGTACTACCTCCTTTCCGGTTGGCAGGGCTCAATTCAAAAAATGACCTACTCGATCCTACACGAATAAATAGCGGATCACGCATGTACTACCTCCTTTCCGGTTTGCAGGGCTTAATTCAAAAATCTAACCAACCAAGGTAGATGATGAGTGGTGGAATCATTTTTGACAAGGAGGAAGTACCTCATCTGGATGATTTGAGTGCACCCGTTTGACCGTCATGCCGGCGTGCGACCCAGCACGGACGGGACGCACCACTGACGGGACGGGACGGCACAGTCATAATTTTAGTTTTTCCAGTTTTCCACTGCAAGCTGGCGCGCTAAGCCATGCCTGCTTATGCATTGAATTCCGATGACCGCGATGAGCGTCGCGTTTCCCGCGAAATGCTAGTTCGCCTACCCAACTCTCCCTATCCTCATAAGCCCCCACCGGCTGGACGTCGCTTGCCACTTATCCTCGCTCTTGCCATGTCCGCCATGCGCCCGCCCGTCCGTGATAGGCGACATCGGAGGCAGTCACCGCCGGAACTAGTGTTCGGTTTTTCACCGGAAGGCAGACGGAGGGAGGAGGCATTCTATTGGTCTTTAGATGGCAATGCGGAGTATGAGTTGTTGGAGCGCGATCGCCTGGCGGAGGAGCAGCGTATTGCCGATTTGCGCCGCCAGCGGGACATGGAGCAGCAGCGCACCGATGCTCTGAGTCGCGAGCAGAGCACCCGCAATTGGGCCGACTACGTGGAGGCCGGCGCCCGGCAAATAGTCCTGGAGGCTGTCGGGCATGCATGCGTTCGCAACGCCGATTTTTACTACCGGCTCGTCAAGTGGGTTTCCCGCTTAGAAGCCGAAGCTTCGGTGGACCACGCCGGCATGGAAAGGGCCAACACGCGCGAGCAACGCACCCTATCGCACCTCTGGCAAGTCCAAGGCGAGGCGGAGGACGCCGGTGCCGGCGTTTAGCGTGTACCGCAGATGGCGGTCGGCATTGTCTAGTTAGCTAAGAGTAAGTTAGTACTTGTACGCTACTAGAGTATTAGTGGGAGTAGATAGTTAACTTGGCTATGATGGTTGTCAACGTGGAAGTTCAGTACTCTATATGTGGATCAGACCTGTTACTTTGCTCTAAATGTTGAACTTTCCGTTTGAACGTATGGAATAGGCTGTTATTTTTTTAAATGGGTTGTATTTGTCCTCCACGGGTTTAGAGGCCGACTTGTGGGCCTACCAAGTTGACGCGTACACAATCAGGAGATGATTGTACGTGGAGAGGATGACAGCAGGGACCCGCCAAGGTCGTGGCAGTATGCAAGCAAGTGCCTCCTTATTTAAAGCCAATAAAAAAATGGCTCCTCCAAATGGATTTCTGACATCTGGGTCCCATGCCATTGTCAACGTAGTCAATAAACGAGAGAACTGCACAACGAGTGGCTGACACCAGGGACCCAGCAGCTCGCCCAGTTATTTTTGTTTTGGGTTAATTTGATAAATGCCACTCCAAATCTGGTGTTTCCGAGAAATGCCACTGCAATTTCCAAACTTTGAAAAATGCCATTTCATGCCATTTCCACTGGCATTTTTCGAAGTCTGGAGTGGCGTTTTTCAAAGTTTGCAAATTGCATTGGCGTTTTCCAAAGTTTGCAAAAATTGCAGTGGCATTTTTCAAAGTTTGGAAATTGCAGTGGCATTTTTATGAATCGCCATAATTAGAGTGGCATTTATCTAATTTGTTTTTGAGACGGAAGCAGGGTGTCAACTGGGCTGTGCGGGGCACTCTGGCCTGTCTAGACAACCTTCTCTTTTATGTTTACCACAGACCAGCCCAGTAGTTTTTTTCTTTCTGAAAATGGCTAGCCCAGTTTTTTGTGATATGCCAAGTAAGTCGCTTTGTCAGGCCTATTGAGTTGTAAATCTTTCAAAACGAGGAGAGCTTCATTCGGCTGGCCGAGAAAATGGCCTATCAGTAATCAGAAATGGGTTGTACATTTTTAAAACACATCAAACCGGCAATTAGTTTCAAATTTCTTTTTTTCATTTTGAGATTTTAAATTGCATTGATATTTATGCATGGACAATTTGTTGGATTTTATATTGATATACATTTATTTTTAAAATCAATTTGAATGTGACTCAAAATTTCGAGATTAAAAACAGTTCGGGCTTCACCGAAATATGCAAAGTTTCGTATAATTTTCTAACCGTGGCCACAATATGGGTTGTAATGCTAACAAAAAGAATATGGGCTCCAAAAAACCTTAAGAATTAGCAAATGGGCTGTAAATTATTAGAAATAATGGTAGATGGGTTGTATGTTGTTTTCCACAGATATGAGGCTTTCCTAAAAAAAGGTTGACGCACAAGCAGTGACTGTTGGATGTCCATCCAAGCCGTCGTGCTTCTTCAATCTCTGCTCTTCCTGCTCTAGCCGCTCAAACAAGCACCGGCGGGACTGCCTGCTCCCTCCTCCCTGCGGCCGGCTGTGCTGCCGCGCAGGCCTCATCGCCCCACCGTACTCACATCGCTGGCCTAGCCATCCCTCTACTCACCCACACCTGCTGTTATTCTCCGGTGACGGCAGATGAACCAGTAAACCCTCGTACAGTCGTACTCCCCTCCGCGTGGGAAACAACTGCCGAGTCTTCCCTGGCTCCGTGTTGTTCCCTTCCTAGGCCTCGCCGTCGTCCACCGCCCTAGTGCTCTCGGCGCGGCCTGGTCAATATGGTCAATGACCGACATGCATCTGAAGTGGACTGTACGTGGAGAGGCTGACAGTTGGGTCCACGGCCGCACACAAGGAAATGCCTCCTTATTACACGCAAAATAATGATTCCTCCACCTGACATCTGGGACCCACCGAAAGGGCCTTTGTATTTCGCAAGAAAAAGTTGCCGCCGCTGACAGCTCGGACCCACCAGCTATATCTTCGCGTGCAAGGAAGTGCCTCCTTATTACGCACAAAAAATGAATACTCCCCCTTCTAGGTGGGACCCAGTATAGTGGGAGGCTGACTTGTGGGCCTACTAAGTTGATGGGGACGGAGGGCTTTGTCAACTTAGTCAATATGCACGATTCTAGCTCCAGTGACCGTACGATGTCCATCCAACGGCCGTAGTGCTTCTTCAACCTCTTGTCTTCTTGCTCCAGCCGCCCAAACCAGCGCCGGTCGTGCCTCGTGCTCCTGCCTCCCATGGCCGGTTGCGATGCCGCGGAGGCCTCGCCGCCCCCTACTACTCCCACCGCTGGCCAGGCTATCCCTCTACTCACCCACACCCCCTGTTATTTTGCGGCGACGGCAGCCTCACACCGCAGCAAACTAGTGAACCCTCATACTCCTCTACGCGCGGGCATCCACTGCCGCGTCTTCCCCGGCTCCTCGTCGTCCCCTTCCTAGGCCTCGCCGTCGTCCACCGCCCTGGTGCTCTCGGTGCGGCGTGGTCAACGTGGTCAAGGAACGGCTTCCATCGGACGTGGACTGTACATGGAGAGGCTGACAGCTAGGTCCACGGCCGCAGCAAGGAAGTGCCTCCTTATTACGCGGAAAATAATGATTCCTCCACTTGACAATAGGGACCCACCGGACGGGCAATCGTATTTCACGAAAAAAACATTTCCCCCCTGACTGCTGGGACCTACCAGCTACATCTTCGCATGCAAGGAAGTGCGTCCGGGAAAAAAAAACAACGATTCACCCCCCTGACTGCTGGGACCCACCAGCTACATCTTCGCACGCAAGGAAGTGCCTGACAGTCGGGACCCACCTGGTCGAAGCGTACATAGCGTTGTCATTCTGGTCGCGAACGTCTACGTACATACTGGTCGATGTAGAGGCGCGCACGTGTCATAGTAGAGGCGCGCACGTAGCATGTACACGTACGTACAGCGACAGTGTGGTGTGCAAGAAAGAAAATACGGCCACGTACGTACATACGGGGTGGGTCTTGAACGCCTACTCGCGCATACGTACGGACAGGGCTCGTGTACATGGCTGGGTCGGAATGGAGAAACTGTGTCATCGTCGTGTTCATGGGAAGCCAACCGGCTGGGTCGGAACGGAATGCTTCGTCGTGTTCATCGGGAGGGCTTGGACGGAACATCCGATGGAAAAGAGGCCTGGCGTACCGCACAACAGAGGAAACAGCCTTGTGTTCGACCAGCCACATTCGAAACGGTATCCTATTCATCAAGATGACTCTGGCGTACCGCAAAACAAAGGAAACAGACTTGGGTTGGACCTCCTACGGTCTAAACAGGGTCCTGTTGATCGGGAGGGGTGTGGCGTACCGCAAAACGGAGGAAACGGACTTGTGTTGGAGCGCTACGGTCGAAACGGGGGTCTTGTTCATCGGGAGGGGTGTGGCGTACCGCAAAATGGGACTCCACGGGATACTGTTCATCTCCACCATCGACCCCCTCCAGCCTCCACGGGCTACTGTTCATCCACCGTCGACCTCCTCCAGCCTCCACCTGCGACTGTTCATCCACGGGCTCCTGTTCATCCAGCCTCCACCTCACGCTACTCCACCGGAGATTGTTCAACCAGCCCTCTCCACGGGCTCCTGTTCAACCACCCCTCCACGGGCTACTGTTCATCCAGCCATCCACCATCTACTATTCATCCAGCCCTCCAAGGGGTGGTCCTGTTCATCCAGCCCTCCACGGGGTCCTGTTCATCCAGCCCCAACCGGCTTGATCGATCGGGGTCCTGTTCATCCAAAGGCAACACCACGGGGTCCTGTTCATCCACCCCCACCGAGAACTGTTCATCCTAACCCCCCAGCAACGCTCACTGTTCATCCAGAGGCAGCATCGATCGGCTTCAGTTAGCAGCAGTAGCGAAGGAATCGCTCGATCCGGTTCAGTTAACAGACATCGATCGATCACTCGGGTTCAGTAACGCGTAGGCTGCAGTGCAATCGTTCGGGTTCAGTAGGCGAACGCCTCGCTCAGGTTCAGTTAGAGCCCAATGCCTCGCACCCACGCGCGTGCATGTACGAGAGAAACGTGCAAACCTCCATGCATCGCTCGGCCCTAACCACCTACCGTAAACGGGGACACCCCGATATTTTCCTAGCCCTCGCTTCTACCACGGTTTTTTCCGTCATGGACGGACCAAAGAATGTCATGCAGCTGCGTCTCCGGCACGCCCAGGACGAAAAGCCCATTTTCTGTCATGATTTTTTGTCATAGAAGTAGGATCCCACCACATCTATGATGATACCGGGTTTTGTCACAATTATCGTCATAGAAGTGTCATAAGTATAACAGAAAAAAATTGTTTGGCCCGAAATGTCACGGATGTGTCTTTTTTTGTAGTGTATATATATATATATATATATATATATATATCATCGAATGCCTCACAACCACCATTATTCACACATACACATGTATATATATATACACAATTAGGTATATATACAATTTCTCCTACATGTTGCCATGGTGCCTTCGGAGCACGATGACAATTGGGAGTGGTTCATGGGGGTGGTAGCGGGTAATAGTATTCTCCTTTGGGATCTATGACCTGCTCGAGCAAAAATCCCGCTATTTCCTCTTGAACTGCTCGTATGCGCTCTGTTGGTAGGAGCTTGTCCCGCACGTCTTTGAACTGTTAAGAAGGAGATCAATATGCATGTGTATTAGTTGTGTGACTAGATATCGATAATCATGTAAAATTTGTGAATGGTGTTCTGGCAAACGTACCCATTGCTGTCTATCAGATTTGCTCCTTTCGGATGCCATCATGCGAATGTTCTCGCAAACGTAGTATGCACACACTTCAGTCCCCGGCGCCTGCTTCAGGGCCTTTACGAGAATAGAATTTAATGAGATAATAATTAATCAAGCATGATAATTAATTAATGGTATTGAAACAAGAATTAAAGAGATGGTAGCTAGCTAGTACTACTTAATTACTTACCTTGGGTCAATACCAAAACAGCTTTTGTCGCCATTTGCCTGGAGTCACCTTGATGAACTTTGCCCAAGCCCTGCCCGCCGGCAAGAAAATTAATAAAGGGGTTATTAAATAGTTGATATCAGGAAATGATGAACTAAATAGGCCGAGATATAGTTAATATTGATTGAAATTACGTGTCGACTATCCCCTTCAAGATGGTGAAGTCACTTTGTTTTTTAAGTAGTGAGTCCAGTACTTCAAGTGTTCCTTCTTCAACTTTAATGACTAACAAGATCAAGTGGTAACTGCATGCGCACACGTTTGCATGTCTTAATTAAGCGAGCATGTGCATTACACTAATCAACTACCCTAAACCCTATACACTTAATTATTAACATCTAGCTAGCTAGTAAGCAAAAACAGAATTTGTAGTACAAGACAGTGTGACTCACAGGAAGTTGTAAGGAAGTAGTATATCTTCATTGGTATTGAGGCGCTTCAAGAACTCTAGCATTTTATTCTCTACATCTTGTTTATACCATTCCAATTTCCATGTGTGTTCATTAATGGTATTTGGGTCAATGAACCCAATGCCATAGCGTCCAGCTTTTTTCATTTCATACATCTTCATCCTGCATAATACCACAAAAAAGAATATAGTGAGGATAATTATAGGTAATGATCGATCAATGAGTAATAAAGCTAGCTGAGACTTAAATTACAGAAAGAAATCACTTACAGACAATAGCAACTGACGAGAGATTTGTCGAGTGCATCTTCATTGAATAACTGAAATAGTTCTGAATACTCAACGGACAGAGCTAGCTTATGGAAGTAATGCTCTTCCATGACATTCACCATGAGGGACTCTCGCTTGGAACTCTTTGTAATTTTCATGTACCAACCATGCAATTCATACATTCTCGTTCGGAGGTTCTTGACCTCCTCGGGTTCGACCAAAGGTTGGCCGCGGACATATTTCCGTTTTATTTCCTCCTCTCTAAGCGGAGACATGGGCTCGATCTCGAGGAGTTGTCCAACAGTCATATTGAGCATTTTAGCATGCCTTATATGCTCCTCGGTTATTACCAGATTGCCCAGCTGGGGAACGGTTTGCCCACATATATATAGGGCGCCGGTACTCTCATGTGTTGGCACAACAAGCGGGGGGATCGATTGCGCCGCCTGTTCTCCCAGCCGGGGAATGGTTTTCCCGCATTTTTTGCCAGTTGCTTGGCTCGAGCTCGAGCTCGACTCCTTCTGTAGTCATGCTCAATGTGCCTTCCTGATTTGGCACTCATAGTCTGAGTCAACAGGCTTGGGAGCTGGTGGTCTAGCCATATACGAATAAAGTGGTCAATCTTTTCCTCAGGCACTTTCTCCCTTGGCGGCGGTGCCGGTTTCGGTCCAAAATGGGCGCCCACTTGGGCCTTCACTATGGCTGCATTTTGCTCCTCGGTCATGTCATAAGCCCTCTAGGGAAGAGGAGTGACGCATGGACCATATTTATATCACTTGCCTCCGCCTGTACCTCCTGCACTACCTCGACTCGTACCGCTATGCACCATAGCTGCGTCGGCTCTCTTCCGCGATTGCTGAGGCGGCGGAGATGGCTGACGTGGCTGAGTTGGAGCAGGAGGAGTGGCCTGGCGCTTTGCCGGACTTCAAGCAGGAGGAGTGGCCTGACGCGGTGTCGGACTTGAAGCAGGAGGAGTGGTCTGACGCTCTGCTGGACTTGAAGCAGGAGGAGTGGCCTGACGCTGTGCCGGACTTGGAGGAGGAGGAGTGGCCTGACGCGTTGGTGGACTTGGAGGAGCGCGAGTCTGCTGACGTGATGGCGGACTTCGAGGAGGATCCGGCTGACACGGTGTCGGTGGCCTTCGAAAGATGATGCAATCCTTTCTCCATAGGATGATATGATGTTTGGCCTCTCCCAGTGTGTGCTCCTCGTCACCTCCAGGAATGTCAAGCTCTAGCCCCGAATATTGGTCCACCACCTCATCAACCATGACATGAGCATAGCCGGCTGGAATCGGGTTGCAATGGAAGGTTGCATCGGGGGAATTTGTATAAGCAATGGCGTCCGCCACCTTCATGGATATGTTCTTCATTTTGAAATGTAGCTCACAGTTAGTGCTCTCCATGATGTCATCCACAGAGTATCTATCCAGTAGTGCGTCGCCGGGGGCGGAACCAACGCTGCTTCTCAGCATGGATTGGACGGTGCTATCCAATGCTGGATCATCCGCTAGCTGCTGCCACTGCTGAGACCCCCTTTCCTGGCTAAGTGAGTCGATCTGCTGCTGCTACCGCTGGAATTTGAGTGCTAAGTCCGCGTGCGCTGATTCTAGGCCTTGAAGGCGTTCTGCTTCTTGCTTCCTCTGCTCCTCCTCCAGCTTCCTCTAATTCTCCTCCTCCATCTTCCTTCTTGCACGGCTTCTGTAGTCGGTGTTCCAGTCCGAAAAGCCCTCATACCACGGAACAACGCCCTTACGTCGTGTTCTTCCCGGGTGTTCAGGATTTCCCAGGGTGCACATAAGCTCGTCGTTCTCTCTGTTGGGCGTGAACACCCCCTTTCGAGCATCTTCTATTGAAGTAACTTATCTTCGGCTCCTTTTAGACTTGCCTTCTTCGAAACCAGGCCTGTGTTCGGGTCCAATGCCCCCCCATGCACATAGAACCAAGTTCTGCACCTGGGGGGGAAGCTCCTAGTAACTGGAGTGACCTCTGCATCCAGCATCTCTTGCTCAGACTTATCCCACTTAGGCATTGCAACCGCGCAGCCACCTGGCCCCAGCCTATGGAACTGCTCCTTTTTTGCGGCAATGGCCTTCTTTTTTCTCGACCGTTCCTTAGATAATTCTGATTCCTTGAATTTCATGAGAGCGGGCCAGTGTTCTCTTTGCTTCTCAAGTGTTCCCTTGAATTCTGGAGTCTTCTTTCCTCCTTCGACGTACTTCTCCCATATAGTTTTCTTGTGGGTGTTGAATGTAATTGCCATCTTCCTAAGAGCAGCGTCCTTGACTTTCTCCACATCTGCATCAGTGAAATGATCTGGTAGGGTGAAATGTTCCATGAGAGATTCCCAAAGCGTTTTTTTTGCTCTGTCGTCGACCCAAGTAAGATCTGGACGTTTCTTTGTTGGCTCTTTCCATTCTTGAATGGAGATCGGGAGTTGGTCCCTCACAAGAACTCCGCACTGACAAATGAACTTATTTGCAATGTTCTTAGGCATGCTTGGTTTGCCATTAGCTTTGATGGCATCGATGTTGTACTTTACACCCTCCTTCAACTTTTTGCCCGGACCTCGCTTTGTCCTGCTGCCTGTAGAAGCAGATTTGCTCGATCCAGAGGGCTGAAAGAAGAAAGATCGATTCGTTAATATATCTTCAAATCAAAAAAACATGTGATGATCACCAGATGCCTGCTTATATAAATATACCTCGCCGGTCTCTGTTATTTCAAGATCAACATTGTCGGCGTCATCATAATTATAATCATAGTTCATGACTTCATCAATTCGGTCGTCGCGATCGAATATCATATCATCACCCTCCCCGGTATTGTTCAGATATTGGGAGCCGTCATCTTCTTCATTCTGATCATCTGGCCCGCGAGGGCTGCGTATGATCTCGAACAGGGCCTCTTCTCCCTCTCTGCCGGTATTGTCCGCCATAGCTTTTATTTAACTAATCCAAAAGAAATATAAAACAATTTAGTATTCAAATTACAATGCATGGATGCAATCAACAAGGAAAAACTGAATCATAGTACATAATTAATATGCATCGTCTCGAATAATATATAAGCTCGAATACATCATGCGGTGGCTTAGAATGGAGGGAGGAGAGGCCGGGGGAGGGGCTCACAGCGCGCGCGGGTGATGTCAAGGCGACAACGACGGCGAGGCGAGGTCGATCCAAGGCGGCGACGGCGGCGGCGAGCCGAGGGGACGGCGACGGGCCGGTGCGGCGACGGGGACGGGCCAGCGACGGGGGCGGCGCAGAGTCGACGGGGACGACGCGACGAGGACGGGGGCGGCGCGGAGTAGACGGGGACAGCGCGATGGGGGCGGCGACGGTGCGGGACGGGGCGGCCGCAGAGAGAAGTGGGAGATGAGAAACTGAATTTTTTTGAAGGGTTGCTTATATAGGAGGCACCTTTAGTACCGGTTGGAGCCACCAACCGGTACTAAAGGCCTGTTTTGGGCAGGCCAAGCGGCGGGAAGGGCAGGCCTTTAGTACCGGCTGGTGGCTCCAACCGGTACAAAAGACCCCCCCCCCCCCCTTTAGTACCGTTCGTGCCACCAGCCGGTACTAAAGGTGGTGCGCTGCGAGGCGAGGGGCACAAAGTTTAGTCCCACCTCACCTAGCGAACGGCAGCCGCACTGGTTTATAAACCCAGCCGCGGCTGCTCCTTCGAGCTCCTCTCCAAAGCAGGCCTTCTGGGCCTACCTGTGCTGTGCCGCCCTGTGGGCCTACTGGGCCTTGCGGGCCTGCCTCCTGGCCCAACAGCAGGTTGGGTTTCTAGTCGTATGCAGGCCGCTGTGGCCCAGTAGGCGGGTTTTTTATTTTATTTTTTTTCCTTTTTTGCTTTATTTATTTCTGAGTTGTTTTTTGCTGTATTTAGAGTTTCTTTGTGAATATTTTTTCTTTAGGTACACAAAATTACAAACTTTCTGTTAGTGCCGGTAGTTTTTAAATTTGAATAATTTAAATTTTGAATTATTTGAAATTTGTGTGAATCACTAGTTTGTGAATAACTTAACTTTAAAAATAGATTTTTTAGTGATTCTTTTTTCTTATGTTTAATATTAGTGTGTTTTATCATTATATTCAATTTGGTAATGCTTAGGTTATTTAAAAAATGAAATGCCTTTGTAACATATGAGTTTTCATTTGAAACCCTGATACTTCGAAAGAGATTGTCCATTTTGTACACGAAGTGCATCCAATTTTTGTCGTAACCCTCTCTACTTTTTTGCACATGCTATGTGGGTGAAATTATGATACCCTGCCAACTTTCAACCTTTTCGGAGTTCATTTGAAGTGTTTTTCAATTTCAGGGTCATTTAGCTGAAAAAATCAGTAAATACATGAAAGAATTTGTTTGCACATAAAATTTCTTCGCGTTTCAAATGCCAAAACACATAACTACCCTAACTATTACAGAGATTCCCTCCTGGGTGTGAAACACAGAAGAAAGTGATTATAGTGAAGCCGATCACATCCCAGATCTTTGGGTGTGAAACTTTTTCTTCGCGTGTGTCCCTTTGCGCCGTAACCATGGAAAATCTTCATCATTTAACTGGATGCTCAGGTCAATATTCACTGTGAATGGAGCAATTTCATCAAACTTTTCATAATCTTCTGACATGTCTGTCTTGTCATCCACTCCCACGATGTTTCTCTTCCCAAAAAGAACTATGTGGCGCTTTGGCTCATCGTATGATGCATTCGCTTCCTTATCTTTTCTTTTTCTCGGCTTGGTAGACATGTCCTTCACATACAAAACCTGTGCCACATCATTGGCTAGGACGAATGGTTCGTCTGCATACGCAAGATTGTTGAGATCCACTATTGTCATTCCGTACTGCGGGTCTTCCATTACCCCGCCTCGTGTCATATTGACCCGTTTGCACCAAAACAAAGGGACCTTCAAACCACGTCCATAGTCAAGTTCCCATATGTCCTCTATGTAACCATAATATGTTTCCTTTCCCGTCTTGGTTGCTGCATCAAAGCGGACACCACTGTTTTGGTTGGTGCTCTTCTTATCTTGGGCGATCGTGTAAAATGTATTCCCATTTATCTCGTACCCTTTGAAAGTCATTATATTCGAAGATGGTAACTGGGACAGCAAGTACAGGTCATCTTCAATAGCGGCGTCATGCATGGCACGTGTCTGCAACCAACCGGCGAAAGTACCCGTTTGTTCATGTGTAATCCAGTCATCAAACCGCTCCGGGTGTTTGGAGCGTAGAAAATTCTTGTGTTCGTCCATATACGGAGCCATCAAGGTGGAATTCTCTAGAACTGTGTAGTGTGCTTGAGTGAGAGAATGTCCGTCCATACATATTATTTGATCCCCTCCTAGCATGCCTTTCCATCCAGTCTGCCCTTATGCCGCGATTCAGGAAACCAATCGACTTAAGGTCAGGAATAAAGTCAATACAAAACTCAATGACCTCCTCATTTCCATGGCCCTTGGAGATGCTTCCTTCTAGTCTAGCACGGTTATGAACATATTTCTTTAAGACTCCCATGAACCTCTCAAAGGGGAACATATTGTGTAGAAATATAGGACCCAAAACGTTAATCTCTTCGCATAGGTGAACTAGGACGTGCGTCATGATGTTGAAGAAGGATGGTGGGAACACCAACTCGAAACTGACAAGACATTGCACCAAATCATTCTCTAACCTTGGTATGATTTCTAGATTGATTACCTTCTGAGAGATTGCATTGAGGAATGCACATAGCTTCACAATGGCTAATCGAACGTTTTCCGGTAGAAGCCCCCTCAATGCAACCGGAAGCAGTTGCGTCATAATCACGTGGCAGTCGTGAGACTTTAGGTTCTGGAACTTTTTCTCTGCCATATTTATTATTCCATTTATATTCGACGAGAAGCCAGACGGTACCTTAATACTGAGCAGGCATTCAAAGAAGATTTCCTTCTCTTCTTTGGTAAGAGCGTAGCTGGCATGACCCTGATGTATGCCGTCTTTTCCGTACATACGTTGCTGGTCCTCCCGTGCCTCCGGTGTATCTTTTGTCTTCCCATAGACGCCCAAGAAGCCAAGTAGGGTCACGCAAAGATTCTTCGTCACGTGCATCACGTCGATTGCGGAGCGGACCTCTAGGTCTTTCCATTAGGGCAGGTCCCAAAATATAGACTTCTTCTTCCACATGGGTGCGCGTCCGTCAGCGTCATTCGGAACAGGTTGTCCGCCAGGACCCTTTCCAAAGACTACCTTCAAATCCTTGACCATATCATGTACATCAGCACCAGCACGATGGCGAGGCTTCGTCCGGTGATCCACCTCACCTTTGAAATGCTTGCCTTTCTTTCTTACGGGATGCCTGCTCAGAAGAAATCGACGATGTCCCAGGTACACATTCTTCCTACAATTATCCAAATATATACTGTCGGTATCATCCAAACAGTGCATGCATGCGCGGTATCCCTTGTTTGTCTGTCCTGAAAGGTTACTGAGGGCAGGCCAATCATTGATGGTCACGAACAGCAATGCCTTTAGGCCAAATTCTTCTTGTCCGTTCTCAACCCACGCACGTACACCTGTTCCATTCCACAGCTATAAGAGTTCTTCAACTAATGGCCTTAGGTACACATCAATGTCATTGCCGGGTTGCTTAGGGCCTTGGATGAGCACTGGCATCATAATGAACTTCCGCTTCATGCACAACCAAGGAGGAAGGTTATACATACATAGAGTCACAGGCCATGTGCTATGGTTGCTGCTCTACTCCCCAAAAGGATTAATGCCATCTGCGCTTAGACCAAACCATATGTTCCTTGCGTCACCTGCAAACTCCGCCCTGTACTTTCTCTTGATTTTTTTTCCACTGCGACCCATCAGTATGTACTCTCAACTTTCCGTCTTTCTTACGGTCTTCTCTGTGCCATCGCATCGCCTTCTTTGTTTTGGAAGAAACGTTTCAACCGTGGTATTATAGGAGCATACCACATCACCTTGGCAGGAATCTTTTTCCTGGGGCGCTCGCCCTCAACATCACCAGGGTCATCGCGGCTGATCTTATAGCGCAATGCACCGCATACCGGGCACGCGTTCAAATCCTCGTACTCACCGCGCTAGAGGATGCAGTCATTAGGGCATGCATGTATCTTCTGCACCTCTAACCCTAGAGGGCAGATAGCCTTCTTTGCTTCGTACGTACTCTCGGGCAATTCGTTGTCCTTTGGAAGCATATTCTTTATCATTACCAGCAACTTTCCAAATCCCTTGTCAGATACACCATTCTCTGCCTTCCATTGCAGCAATTCCAGTGTGGTGCCCAACTTTTTCTTGTCAGCTTCGCAATTCGGGTACAACAATTTCTTGTGATCCTCTAACATGTGTTGTAGCCTCTTCTTCTCCAAATCACTTGCGCAGTTTCTCTTTGCATTGGAAATGGCCCGACCTAGATCATCAGCGAACTCATCTGATGCCTCTTCTTCAGCATCTTCCCGCATTGCCGGCTCAGCTTCTTCCCTCATTGTTGTATCATCGTATCCAGGGAACCCATGGCCAGGATAGCTGTCGTCGTCCTCTTCTTCTTCATTGTCTTCCATCATAACCCCTCTTTCTCCGTGCTTGGTCCAAACATTATAGTGGGGCATGAAACCGGACTCAAACAGGTGGACGTGAATGGTTCTTGACTTAGAGTAATTGTGATCATTCTTACAGCCGGCACATGGACAAGGCATAAAACCATCCGCCCGCTTGTTTGCCTCAGCCGCAAGCAGAAAAGTTTGCACGCCATTAATGAACTCAGGAGAGCATCGGTCATCGTACATCCATTGTCGGCTCATCTTCATTACACAACACCGAAAAGACCAAATTAATACAAGTCCATACATAAAGTTCATACATGAAGTTCATACATAAAGTTCATACAACACTTAAATGCAACAAACAAATAACTCTCTAGGTAAAGCATTTAAATGCAAAAACAAATGCGATCAAGATCGCAACTAAGGTAACAATTGATCCAACATCATAATGATACCAAGCCTCACTATCAATGGCATATTTTCTAATCATTCTGATCTTCAAGCACATTTTCTCCATCTTGATCTTGTGATCAATGACGACATCGGCACTATGCAACTCGAATTCCATCTTCTCCCCCTCAATTCTTTTCAATTTTTCTTTCAAATACTCGTTTTCTCTTTCAACTAAATTTAACCTCTCGACAATAGGGTCGGTTGGAATTTCCGGTTCACATACCTCCTTGATAAAAATATCTATGTCAACTTGATGGGCATAATTTGTCATAAACATAAAATGCAAAAAATAGTTTTAAAAGAGAATATACCCCATCCGAATCATAACAAGGACGAGGGCCGACGGGGACGGATATCGAAACCATGGCACTATGTATAACAAACAACGTATGCGTAAGATAATTATATGAGTAACTATATATCCAAATCACACAAACATCAATTTTTATATAAAAAATTCATGAACAAGAGGCTCACCACAAGGTGGTGCCGGCGATGGGACGGTGCGGGCGATCGATGGTGGTTACGACAGAGATTTAGAAGGCACTAAGTAAACCACACCTACATATGCAAACTAAGTGTTATTTTGACCTCAAATTGCATATAAATCAAATACTACCACATATAATTCCTCCCAAAATAAAACCCACAAATCACTATACTTATAGAGCATTGCAAGAGCTAATCTAGCAATGAGAGATGAAAGGACAAAGTTGCTAACCTTTGTGATCATTTGAATGGATGGGGGCCTTCAAATCTTGACAAAATTTGGGCAAATTTGGGATGAGCTTGTCAGATCACGGGTTCCGGCAAAACCCTTAAGGTTCGAACTCTGGGGTGCGCGCGAAGTTCTTTCCCTCCTACCGATCCACGCCCTAGGTTTGCTAAGATCTCGCGGACGAACTCGACGAACACACAACACAAAAGACACAAGATTTATACTGGTTCGGGCCACCGTTGGGTGTAATACCCTACTCCAGTGTGGTGGTGGTGGATTGCCTCTTGGGCTGATGATGAACAGTACAAGGGGAAGAACAGCCTTCTGAGGTTGAGGTGTTCTTGTGCTTGGTGTGTGGCTAAGGGTTGGCTCAAGATCAGATGCCTCCTATGAGCTCGGGTCTAGGTGAGGTGCCCCCTCTACGGTGGTGGCTATTTCTACTTATATAGGCCCTGGTCCTCTCCCCAAATATTGAGCGGGAAGGGAGCCAACAACGGCCAATTTGAAAGGGCACAGCTAGTATAGCTTATCCTGACAAAAGCGGTCTTCGCCTGCGAAAGGCTCTGGTGGTGACGCCGCCTTGGGCTCCATGGTGACCTCCATCTTGTCGTCCTGCTGGTCTTGGTCTCGTTGCACCGATATGGAAACCTTTGCTTGACGCCTCGGTACTCCGCGCCTGTGCTTGCTTCAATAACACCAAAGGGGAAACAAGGACATTGCGCGCTGGCGCCCGCCTGGTCTCAATCGTCATGGCTCATGTCACGAGAACCTCGCGAGGTTTCCCCGGCCTTGATCTCTCTGCTCCTCGCGGTACAACCTGGTGAGGCCGCTCCTGAGGAGGTCTTGTGTCGTCCGCCTCGCGAGGCTTGGCCCCTCGCGAGGGTCTTGAACGCCTTGTTGATGAAGATGGGCCATACAGGCCTGCTAGCACAGCCACGCCGTGGGCCGCAGGCAGGCAAGTCTAGGGACCCCCGTGCCCATAACGCCGACAGTAGCCCCCGGGCCCAAGGCGCGCTCGGGCTTGGCTTCGAGGCGAAGCCAAAGGTCAAGTACGGAGTGCCATGGGCCCCAAAACCTGCGGACTTGGTCGACGCATGGCGGTTGATTGGACATGGGCGTCTCTGCTTCCTCACGCTGCCTCGGCAACTGCCCGACTTGACAAGTCCCTGCGACATGCAAGAGAAAATCATCATTACGTGTGATCGTGGGAGGCGCCGGTTGGCCTTCTTCCGCTATAAATGGGGAGGGGGCAGAGCCCCCGCCGCCCATCTTTTCCTAGTATGTTTGCTTCTTCCTCCTTGCTCCACCACTGACTCAATGGCGCCGTCGAAGAGGTTCTCCGCCGCAGAGAAGGGAAAGGCTCCCCGCGAGGGGCCCGGCTCTCCGGCGCCCAAGCGGGGACGCGGCCGTCCCCGTAAGTACACCGCGACCCACGTTGCGGCCCCCCGATCCCGCGGTGGTGCCGCTACGCACGGCAGGGGTCGTTCCAGTCGTGGGAGCCCTGTTGACGAAGGGAGACGCGGCATGGTCGCGCGGCCTCCCCGGCCGCGCTTCCATTCTGCAAAGGTGTTGCCGGAGTTCGTTGTCTGGTCGGAGGATCCGGCCGGCAACTGGCTTCAGCTTCCGCGCTTCTTTGCCGACGAGCTGCCGGCCTCCGGTCCAGGTGGGCTCTGGCTGCAGGCGGACGGCTGCTGCAGCAGGCCTTTTTGGGTTGTGGTCGAGGTCTCCGTCACGGGCAACATAGCTCTAGCCCGTGGTTGGCAGACGTTCGCCCGCGCGCGAGGCCTGGGCAGGCGGTGCACCGTCCATTTCAAGTATGACGGCGATGTGACCCTCTACGTGAGGGTGTTTGGGGAAGATGGTCGCCGCGACGGGTGCTGCCCCGAGGTGAACGACGGTGAGGAGGTACTCGGCCTTGGCGATGGTCGGGACGAGGAGGAGGGCGAACCCGCCCTAGGTACCGGCCACGCCTCGTTCAGCTACAGTGGCTCTTCTCTCAGCGACAGCTCCAGTAGTGGCGGCTACGACCAGCTGCCACGCCGCCGCGCTCGCTTCGAAGGTGGTAGCGGGTCGTCTCGCCGCCGCGCCTCCGTGAAGCTCGAGGAGGGATCCGGCTAATGCTGCAGGAGCGAGCGCCGCTTTTGTTTTGTTCTTCTGTTCTTTCCTGCATCAAAATGAAACCAGTATGGGCCCGGAGGGGCGTGTATCGAACTATGATTCCTCAATCATTATGCCATGCTTGTTGTTTCCGTGCTATGTTGTTATTTCGTGCAGAGATAACTTAGCTTGGCGCGCTCGCGGTGGCCTCCTCTTCACGAGGCACTTGTTTCCTCGTGCCCCTCTTGCCTTAGTGGTCGCTCAGGAAATGCAAAAAATTCGTTAGGAAGCTCGCTAGGAGACTTGTCGTTCTCCCAAGCCCTGACCCAGCGCTTCATATCGCGTACCCGAGGGCCACAGATTAGGAGAGATGCGCCAGCTTGTGGTCTCGAACGAGGGTGCCTCGCGAGAAAGCAGACAGAAGGCGGAGATAAGGAAAAATGCTCGTGAGGGCACCTTCCTAGCCCCCTCGCGAGGTATGCGAGAGAGAGAGAGAGAGAGAGAACACAGGTGAACTATAGTCGGAAATAGCGGCAAAAGGCGACAGGACCAAATCAGCAAGGAACAACAGAAGCAAACTTCGATTAAAAGAAGGCGAGCCAGCTACGGAAAGCAAATGAAAAGCCGCATCCGGCACCTAGTCTAGTCTTCAAGTCTTCTCACCAGCGCGGAGCTAAGTGCTACCGCTATGCGTGGGAGGGAGCCCCCGAGGCCCGAGGGCAGCACTCCTGAGATTCCGGGGTGTGTACAGCCCCACTCATTATTACGTTAGAGTGTCACGGGCGGTGATTCTTCACAGGCACCGGGCCTTCTTCATAGGCACTGGGCCTTTCTTCACAGGCACTGGGCCTTGCTTCATGGTAGAAATTCTGGAGGTGCTGGATGTTCCAGGCGTTCTGGATGGGCACCCCATCCTGCGTCTCCAGGCGCGCGGCGCCAGGCCTGGAGACATGGACGACCTTGAACGGGCCCTCCCACATAGGTGAGAGCTTATGCAGCCCTTCCCTGGAGAGGACCCGCCTCAGGACGAGGTCGCCCACCTCGAGCGTCCTGGAGCGGATGTTGCGGCAGTGGTATCGCCGCAGCGCCTGCTGGTACCTTGCCACCCTCAGTGCAGCCTCGCGGCGACGTTCCTCCCCCAGCACGAGGTCCACGCGTGGCGTCCTGCTGCGTTTCATCAAACGCTAGGACCCGTGCGGAGCGATGCTTGACCTCGTGAGGGAGGACCACTTCGGCTCCGTAGACGAGGAAGAACGGGGTCTCACCCGTCGGCTTGGTGGTGGTGGTGCGGATGGACCACAACACGGGCTAGAGTTCGTCGTGCCAGCCCCTGCCGCAGGCCTCGAGCTTCTTCTTGAAGCTCCTGGTCTTGAGGCCCCTCAGGCCCTCTGCGTTGGCGCGTTCGGCCTGACCATTGCTCCTGGGGTGCGCCACCGAAGTGTAGCAGATCTGCGTTCCAAGGTTAGCACAGTATGTTTTGAAGAGGTTACTAGTGAACTGCGAGCCGTTGCCGGTGATGATGCGGTTGGGAACCCCGAAGCGGCTCACGAGACCCTTGTTAAACTTGACTACGGAGCCAGCTGGGATAGTGCGGACGGCTTCCACTTCCGCCCAGTTGGTGAACTTGTCGATGGCGACGTAGAGGTAGTGGTAGCCCCCAGGCGCTCGAGGGAACGGGCCCAAGATGTCCAGCCCCCAGACCGTGAACGGTCATGTGAGCGGGATGGTTTAGAGGCCCTAAGCCGGCGTGCTTGGCGTGGAACTGGCAGGCTTCACAGGACTTCACCAGCTCGGCCGCGTCATTGAGCGCCGCGGGCCAGTAGAATCCACTGCAGAATACCTTGCGGATGAGGGTCCGTGATGACGAGTGGTGCCCGCAGTCCCCACCGTGTATGTCAGATAGCTACTCCTTCCCCTGGTCTCTAGAAATGCAACGCAGTGAAACATCATTGGGCCGCTTCCTGTATAACTCACCGTCCCGGATGCAGTATGCCGTGGCCTGCCGGGCCACGCGCTCCGCGTCCACCTCTTTCTCCGGCAGCGTCCCTTGCATCAGGTATTCCTTGAATTCCTTGGTCCAGCATCCCTCCTGGGGCTCGAGCGCCAAGAGTAGGCGAGCTCCTGAGGTTGGGCCACAGGCTGGGGCTCGTGTGGCAGGCGGCTGTGGGAGCTCCTCCCAAGGCTGAGCTGTGCTTGAAGGTGGTGGTGCCGCTGATGGCTTGAAGAGCCGTTCCTCAAAGACGTCGGGCTCTTGGGGCTACCGCTTGGATGCTCTCTTGGCGATGTCATCAGCTTCCTTGTTGGTGTCCCAGGGAACATGCTACAACTCCAGGCCCAAGAACTGCTTCTCCATCTTGCGCACCTCCGCGAGGTATGCCTCCATATGCTTGTCCTTCGGCTCGTATACCTTGTTGGAGAAGTTGACGAGGAGATGCGAGTCGCCCTTAATGGTAAGGCGCTTCACCCCTAGAGCTGCCGCGGCCTTCAGGCCAGCTATGAGGCCTTCGTATTCTGCGATGTTGTTGGAGACCTTCTCGCCCTGCTGAAAGCAGAGCTGCACAGCATAGTAGAGCTTGTCCTGAGTGGGCGATATGAGTACTGCTCCAGCCCCCGTGCCCTGGTGTGCGAAGGTGCCATCGAAATACATGACCCAGTCGTCTGGCGCCTCGCTTCCTGGTGAGGTAGACCGGTCTTCGCCTACTTCAATTGTCGGGGCATCCGTCCATTCCGCCACAAAATCAGCGAGCACGGCTCCCTTGATGACCGTGGTAGTGCTGAACTCCAACTGGAATGCCTGCAGCTCGATGTTCCACTCGGCGACCCTTCCAGCAGAGTTGGGGCTCCTGAGCACTCTCTCCAAAGGGTAGGCTGAGATGACCTTGATGGGGTGGCCCTGGAAGTATTTCTGCAACTCGCGCGAGGCCACCAAGAGCGCGAGCAGGAGCTTCTGAGGCATGGGATATAGTGCTCTCGCGTCCCGCAACAACATGCTGACGAAATACACTGGGTGCTCGACGAGGGCAGGCGCATTGGTGAGGCTCCTGTCTTGCGAAAGCTAGGGCGTCTCCTGAGGTGGTGGGGCTCCTGACGCCCGATCGCTTGCGGGGATTTTGGCGACGTCGTCCTGCCGAGCTTGGTCTTCTGTTGATGCCACCGCAGCTCTTGCTACGCCTTCCTAATCTTGCGTCATCCCGGCTGGCGGCGTAGCTTGGTGCGCCGCGCCCTTCGCTCGGTGCTCTTCCCGAACCGCCACCAGCGCCGCGCTGGCAGAGTACGGGGTGGCGGCAAGGTAGAGTACTAGAGGTTCGAGAGGTCGTGGTGCCACCATCACCGGAGGGCTGGTCAGGTATCTCTTGAGGTCTTGGAAAGCTCGGTCGGCCTCCGGGGTCCACTCGAATGGGCCCTTCTTCTTCTTCAGCTTGAAGAAGGGTAGGGCGCGCTCTCCCAGCTTGCAGATGAAGCGTCCCAACGCAGTTACCCGACCAGCCAGCTTCTGCATTTCCTTGAGGGTCTGCGGTGGGCTCATATCCTCAATGGCCTTGATCTTTTCGGGGTTCGCCTCGATCCCTCTGTGGGACACGAGGAATCCCAGCAGCTTGCCGGAAGGGACACCAAACATGCACTTCTCTGGGTTAAGTCGCAAGTTCACCTGACGCAGGCTCGCAAAGGTCTCCTCCAGATCTTGGATCAAGGTTCTTGCCTCCCGAGACTTCACCACAATGCCGTTGACGTAGGCCTCCGTGTTTCTCCCGAGCTGCCACCCTAAGGCGATGTGCATCAACCGCTGAAAGGTCGCGCCTGCGTTGCGCAGTCCGAAGGGCATGCAGGTGTAGTAGTACACCCCACACGGGGTCAGGAAGGCTGTCTTCTCTACATCTTGTACCGCCATCTTGATTTAGTGATACCCTGAAAACGCATCCAGGAAGCACAACAGGTCGCACTCGGCGGTGGAGTCGACAATATGGTCGATGCGCGGAAGCGGGAACGGATCTTGGGGGCAGGCCTAGTTGAGGTTGGTGAAGTCGACGTACATTCGCTCCTTCCCGCCTTTCTTCGGCACTACGACGGGGTTCGCCAACCATTCGGGGTACCGAACCTCCCGAATGGCACCTGCTGCCTCCAACTTGCGCGTCTCTTGGACGATGAAGGCTTGCTTCTCTGTGGACTGCCATCTTGCCCGCTGCTTCACAGGGCGCACATTGGGGCATACCCTTAAGTGATGCTGAATCACCTCTCTAAGGACCCCCACCAGCTGATTGGGCTCCCATGCGAATATATCCTTGTTTGCACACAAGAACTTCACCAATGCTTCCTCTTGGCTTGGGTCGAGGCCGACACATATGGTAAAGGTGGCTCCTGAGGACCCGTCCTCGTTGACCGGCACCTTCTTGGTTTCCGCCTTGTCTTGTGTGAACAACTGCTTCTTCTTGGTTGGTGCGGCTCCCTTGGGCTCGGAGATGCCTGCGTCGGCAGGCAGCACCGCCGCGGCGGTCTTGAGGGCGAGCTTGAGCGCTGCCAGGGCCTCCTTGGCATCCCCTTTGACGGTGAGGACGCCCTTGCTTCCAGGCATCTTCATGAGGTTGTAGGCCGGATGGGTCACTGCCATGAACTGGGCCAACGCCGGGTACCCGAGGATGGCGTTGTATGGGAGGCCGATGCGGGCAATGTCGAAATCGACCAGCTCGGTGTGGTAGTTGTCGCGCGTGCCAAAGGTGACGGGGAGGCGGATCTGCCCCAGGGAACGAGTGGCGCCACCACCAACTCCTGAGAAAGGCTTGCCAAGGCTGAGCTGCTCGAGCGGCACGTGAAGAAGGCTGAAGGCCTCCACGGAGAGCAAATTGAGGCCGGCGCCACCGTCGATGAGAGTCTTGGTGATGGCTACGTTGCAGATGGTGGGCGTGCAGAGCATCGGAAGCCTGCCCGAGCCGGCGGTGGTGACGGGGTGGTCTTTTGAGCTGAAGGTGAGGTCGGCCTCAGGCGCAGCCCAGCCCGGCGGAGCCCCCGAGCGCTTGGAAGCGGCGCCGATCTTGGCGAAGGAATGGCTTGATATGGCGATCTAAAGGTGGTGCTTGAGAGGCGCCTAGCAGGGCCGCGACCGCGAAGTGCGCTGGCACCGCATAGCGCGAAGTGAAAAGACCGCACAGCTCCTCCCAAGACGCCACTGTGGATCCGGGGAGGTTGAGCAGCCAGGCGCGCGGCTCGCCAGCGAGGGCCATGGGAAGCCAGTTGGCCATGACCTTGTCGTCGCCCCGGGCTTCGAGGACGGCCTCCTCATATGCCAGCAGGAAAGCCAACGGGTACACCGCGCCGTGGTAGCGCGGCGGCATCTCCGGCTTGAACTTGGGCGGCCATCGCACCTGCCGCAAGGCAGGGGCCAGGGCTCGGAGCCCACTGGCCCCGTCATCAGCGCCTGCCGTCGGAGCTGGGAGCGAGGCGCCTGCCATGCAGGCGGGGTGCGGCGGCGACGGAGCGCAGATCGACGGAAGGAAAGCTACGGCGCACCCCTACCTGGCGCGCCAAATGTCGGATCACGGGTTCCGACAAAACCCTTAAGGTTCAAACTCTGGGGTGCGTGCGAAGTTCTTTCCGTCCTACCGATCCACGCCCTAGGTTTGCTAAGATCTCGCGGCCGAACTCGACGAACTCACAACACAAAAGACACAAGATTTATACTGGTTCGGGCCACTGTTGTGGTGTAATACCCTACTACAGTGTGGTGGTGGTGGATTGCCTCTTGGGCTAATGATGAACAGTACAAGGGGAAGAACAACATTCTGAGGTTGAGGTATTCTTGTGCTCGGTGTGTGGCTAAGGGTTGGCTCAAGATCAGATGCCTCCTATGAGCTTGGGCTAATGATGAACAGTACAAGGGGAAGAACAACATTCTGAGGTTGAGGTATTCTTGTGCTCGGTGTGTGGCTAAGGGTTGGCTCAAGATCAGATGCCTCCTATGAGCTCGGGTCTAGGTGAGATGCCCCCTCTACGGTGGTGGCTAGTTCTACTTATATAGGCCCTGGTCCTCTCCCCAAATATTGAGTGGGAAGGGAGCCAACAACGGCCAATTTGAAAGGGGACAGCTAGTACAGCTTATCCTGACAAAAGCAGTCTTCGCCTGCGAAAGGCTCTAGTGGTGACGCCGCCTAGGGCTCCATGGTGACCTCCGTCTTGCCGTCCTGTTGGTCTTGGTCTTGTTGCACCGATATGGAAACCTTTGCTTGATGGCTCGGTACTCTGCGCTTGCACTTGCTTCCCTAACACCAAAGGGGAAACAAAGACACTGCACGCTGGCGCCCGCCTGGTCTCGATCGTCATGGCTCATGTCATGAGAACCTCGTGAGGTTTCCCTGCCTTGATCTCTCTGCTCCTCGCGAGCCAACCTGGTGAGGCCGCTCCTGAGGAGGTCTCGTGTCATCCGCCTCGCGAGGGTCTTGAACGCCTTGTTGATGAAGATGGGTCGTACAGGCCTGCTAGCATAGCCATGCCGTGGGCCGCAGGCAGGCAAGTCTGGGGACCCCCGTTCCCAGAACACCGACGGAGCTCGAGAGGAAGGGAAGAACAGAAGAGAGGGTAAAGGGGGAAGAAGCGAGCTCGGGTGGACGAAGGGTTTATATAGGACGACTTTTAGCACCGGTTCGTACCACGAACCGGTACTAAAGGTGCTGGAGGGGCCCCAGACTGACAACATCCTGCCACCACTCTCTTTAGTACCGATTCGTGGCACGAACCAGTGCTAAAAGTTCGGCAAGAACCGGTACTAATAAGAGCGGCCTGCCTAGCCGTTGGAACCGGCACTAATGGACACATTAGTGCCGGCTCAAATTCAAACCGGGACTAATGAGCTGAACATTTGACCCTTTTTCTACTAGCGAACGAGACCAAGACCAGCACGACGGCAGGACGGAGGTCACCGTGGAGCTCAGGACGACGTCACCACCAGAGCCTTTGGCAGGCGAAGACCACCTTTAGTCAGGATAACTTGTACTAGTTGTATCCCTTCAAATTTGGCCGTTGTTGGATCCCTTCCCGCCTACATTTGGGAAGAGGACCGGGGCCTCTATAAATAGGACTAGCCACCGCAGTAGGAGGCAACTAATCTGGGACCATTTCAGATCATCCTCAACCACACAAGCTCACCGAGCTCAAGAACACCTCTTCTCCGGAGGTTGTTCTTCCCTTGTACTTGTTCATCCTTAGCCCAAGAGGCAATCGACCACACCACACTGGAGTAGGGTATTACACCACATTGGTGGCCCGAACCAGTATAAACCCTGTGTCCCTTTTTTGCGAGTTCAACGTGCTGAGCTTGGAGATCGTGGAGAGCGTGTGAGCTAGGGGGGAGATCTTCGTGCGCACCCCAGAGTTCGAACCTTAAGGGTTTTGCCGGAACCTGAAATCCGACATTTGGCGCGCCAGGTAGGGGTGCGCCGAAGCCTCTCTTCCATTACCAGACCCGCCAGCACTCTGCATCGCCGATGTCCGGCGACCTGAGGGCCAACGCCGACCACTGGGCAGCTTGGCCAGCCCGGGCGGCGTCGTCCGCCCAAGAAGACCTCAACTCCGTGCTCCAGCCGGCACGCGCACCGCCAGACGCCACGGGGCGCGGGCGGCATGGTCCGACGCCGTCCACCCTTACCCCGCGGCGCGCGCGCGCCGGCGCCGCAAGGGTCTCAAGCTACGCCGTGGTGACGGCGCCGCACACCCGGCGAGAACAAGCAAACATGAGGGCCGCGCTCACAGTGGCGCGGGAGCTGCTGCGGTGCCGGCTGGCGGAGGGCGGCCGAGATGCATTGCTGGAGCGCGTTGCCGAGCTGTTGGACGCCGCAGCCAGGGGTGCACCACCTTTCTGCTCTTTGCTTACACCTCAGGCTGCAGTCGGATCGCACGGTGGGCCTCGCCATGCCCGCGTACCCCCAGGCGCACCACGAGGTTTCGTCGGCGTCAGCGCGGCCAGCGGCGCCGGACACCCAACCGCACTTGTGCCTCCTTCGATGGGCACAGGCGTGAACATTCCCACCCACGGCCCCGGCAGGATGCCACCCTACCATCCTCAGAGCGGCGCGCCGGGCCGGGCGACATGGAGCGCAGGGCACTTCAGCGAGGTTTCCGAGGCGACGGCTCCGGAGGCCCATGTGCCCTGCATGATGGACCAGGAGTACACGTCGGAAGATGACCCCAGCTCGTTCCTCGAGCCGGGTTGGGAAGAGGAGACGTTGGAAGTTGAGGCCTTCCAGGAGCCACCCAGGAGCCTTGCCAACCACGCTGGCGACAACAGCTATAGGGTACCACTAATCTCTCAGGAGCAGGCTTATGCTAACCATGGGTCGCAAGTGAATCAGGTCATAGCGGCAGACGACAGCCCCAGCACGGCAGCCCCCCTTCCACCAGGGGAAGCGCACTGGGGGCTGCGTGGGAGGAGCCAGGAGCAAGGCCCTTCCCCGCGTCACATGGAGCAAGGCGTCGCCCGGAGGTAGGTCCTCTGCCGGGGAGGTGCTGGCAAGCCTTCCCCCCGGCAGAGGGCCCGTGATCGCCGAGGGCGCCGCTAGCGTCCCCTTTGCCCCTTGGCATCGTCCTGGTTTCCGAACGCCCCAACGGTGGTCGCGGGCGGTGAAAGGCGGGGCCCTCGTCTGGCGATATGAAGCAAGGCTCACGCCTGTGAAGGTCTCCGCTCGTGACACTCTCACGTAATAATGAGTGGGGCTATACATGCCGCGGAGTCTCCGGAGTGCCGCCCTCGGGCCTCAGGGGCTCCCGCCCACGTCCTAGTGGAAGCACCATGCTCCGCGCTGGCCGTCGACACTGTCCCCCAATGACTATGCTCACAGCCAGTGAAAGCACTTAGCTCCGCGCTGGTGGGAAAACAAGAAGACTAGCTAGGTGCCAGACGCGACCATTTGCTTTTTGACCTCTTTTCTGTAGCTCAAATTTGCAGCCTTTGATCTTGAATTTGAAGTTGTATTTCCATTGGCAATCGTGGGGGCATCCTTTCTCGTTCAAGTTGATTTCATGAGTTTCTGGATTCGTGTTTTGTTTGAGATTTGCGCCCGCTATCTCCCCCCTTCCGAGCACCTCGCGGGCGGGGGCTGGCAGCGGCGTGCACGGACTATGCGCGCACCTCACCATTACTGGCGCTTGCTTCTCGCGAGGCCCTCTCGGGTGGACCGGCAGACCCCTCTGGAAACCAAAACCTCGTGAGCTCATGAGGGGCTCCCCTCAGAAGAAATGCACATCCGTCTGCCGTACAACGCCATCCTTGGGTACCCAGCATTAGCCAAGTTCATGGCAGTGACCCACCACGGCTACAACGTCCTCAAGATGCCAGGAAGCGGCGGAATCATCACGGTCCCCTGCGAAGAGAGAGATGCGGTGTGCTCCATGGAGCGCGCCTTCCAAGCCGCAGCAATTGAAGACCCTGACAGTGAGGGCGCGCAGTACCCCCCTAAGGCCGACCCAAGAAGAAGAAGCAGCTACTCCGCACAGGGCCTCACGGGGCGGTGTCTCTAGCGGCACCGCCTCTAGATCAGCGCCCGCACCTGGGGCGCCTCCCTCCACCGCATAGGAAGGCGCGCCCAGCGCCCTCCTCAGGCTGGGCTCGGGGGCTCTCTTCTGGAGGGCCTCCGACTTAGCCAACATCACGAGGGAGGCGCTCGGGCACCACATGGAGGCGTGCTTTGCGGCACATTTCCCTCAGGAGAGCACCAGGCGAGGAGCGCCCGGCGCTCAGGAGTTCATCGTTAAGGCCACCCAGGAGCTTCAAGAAGCAAGGACCATGCGCGGCGACCGCCGCCTACCTGGCGCAGCTCCCCATCCTGGCGAGGGTGGCGGGCTGCGCGTCTGCTTCGACATCCCAGGGCTCAACTGGGCCGCAACTCAGGAGTGCTTTTGGCCTTCGCGTGTCAGGCGTTGTGAGGGCCCACCTCATAGCTATGTTCGCATGCCATTTGGTCTGCCAAGTGTGGCAGCCGCCTTCCAGCGCAACCTACAGAGCATCCTGGCGGCTCAGGAGGCCAGGCATCACGCAGTCCTGGCGGAGATGGAGACGGTCCTCAAGGAACCACCTGAACCCCCAGAGCCTCCCGAGGCTCAGGGCCCTGATGGCTCATGAGGAGCAACTCCTTCATCACGCGTTTTCAGCTACCTCAACACCCCTTCGACAACGGAACCAGGTGACATTTTCCAAGTTTATTCAGCAGGGAGCGCACCTCGGGCTGCGTTATTCCCAGGTCGCACGGTCCTGCCCCTGCGGCATGTATCCTTTTGCATCTTTAGCTTACTCTACTGGGGGCGCCCCTCGGGCTGCATCATCCCCAAGCCGCTCGGGTCCATCCCAGTGGCATGTATCGTTCTCGCATCTATCTAAGCTAGCTTGCTTCCTTGCATGAATTATCTATGGTTATCACCTGCTTAATTGCCACCCATCGTGACCACTGGCGTCACCGATCGGCCCCTCGCTCATCCCGCAAAGAGGACCACTCATGCTAGCACGGCGCTTGTGCTCGGGTCCGTCCCTGCAACGCTGACAAATCTAAGTGGTTGAGCTCTGACTCGCGGCGCGCCCCGCGCACGTCACCTCACCAGGCCCTCAGTGCCTTCATCTCCTTGCGGAACGACCAGTGGCAAGACGGGAAGCGTGGTCGCAATCTGTATCCCTCCTCGCACTAACCTGCAAGAACCCCCTGAGGACGATGGCAGGCGGTGCTGCCGCCTCCTTCTCTTCACTGGCAATTCGCTTGCGCGTTAAAAGGGGAGCTCCTGAGCATCGCGCCTCAGGAGCTCTTACTGGCTCTCCAGCCCTCACCCCCTGGCCTTGTCCACGGCATCGCGACCTGGCATACCAGCGGCGGCTGAGCTCACTCGAGGGCAGGGACCTGAGGACGTAGAGCACACAGAAGAGCATAGGAGAGAGAAGGAGGTCCGCACAGGCCTAACCCAGCTACACTGCGGCCATTGACGTACAAGTATGGCGCTGCACAAGGAATTGACTCCGAACCGCTAAGATAAGTTTCGCGTCCGGGTCGGCCAAGCGCTACGACATATGGCTCCCACTTGCTACAACCTTGTTGCGGCGACGTCGCCTCCCTTTCCTACCTCTAGGTAGCTGCTTGCACGCTAAATGGGACCTCTTGAGCATCGCGCCTCAGGAGCTCTTACTAGACCTTGGGCCTCTCACCTCTTGGCCTTGACCACGGCATCGCGACCTGGCATACCAGCGACGGTTGCAGCCTGGCTGGGGACCGTGACCTATCGGCGTAGAGCACAGAGCTATCGCGAGGCTGGAAAGGGGAGATCGAGCCGGAGCAGGACGTGCATTCATAAATCTTCATAATAGGAATGATATCAACAAAAGGCATTACAGACCCTTCACACGGCCCCCACGGGGTCCGTTACGATTCCTCGCAGGGAACAAAAGAAGGAGGTTTCTAGGAGCCCTATCTACACGCGCCAGCGCCGCCGATGCCATCATCAACAGTGGGCCACGGGAGACCGGCGCCAACCACATCCAGATCAGCGGCGGCCGGACGTTGCGGCCTTGCTCCGGGCCCGACGAGAGCTCGGGGGCATGTAGCTGTCGTCGCCCGTCTCTGGAGCCTCGTAGTGCTCGGGAGAGTCGCTGGACTCCCAAGCGCCGCTGCTGCTGCCGGAGGAACCGCCGGTGAGGCCAGCGGTAGGCCTGGCTCCTGCCGCAGCACCGTCCCAACGGCCCTCCTCAGGGCAGCACTCCAAGCGGCGGCCTTCCGCGTCGAAGACCTTGAAGGACATCGTGGAGGCGCCATCGTACTCGAAGTGGATGGCGAGGGTGCCCTCCGTACGGAAAACTCGGGCGACCTCACCCCAGCCGCGGGTCATGAAGATCTTGCCCGAGGAAACGACGTCAACCTCCGCTCCAGTCGTCGGGGTGTCGTAGTCGGCGTGTTGCAGCCATAGCTCGAGGGGGGCCCTCGGCGGCATCTCGGCGGAGAAGAATTGCGGGAAGCGAATCCAAGTGCGCAGAGGCATCGCCGCCCACATCACAAGCTCGCGTGAGGATCCCTCGGCGTGGGTTCCTGGGGCGATGGCGCGCGCCATCACGGCGCGGCGACCACGGCCGCGACGTGGATGGCGCTAGTCTCTGCATCTGCCTCCGGAGCCCTAGGCCTGGGCATACAAAGGCAGCGGATACCTGGGGGGAGGCCGCTCGCACCAAGGCCTCGATACCTCCGGCCTCACGACTACGTCACGGCGGTGGTCCAGCCTCTTCTTCGGCGGGAGCGGCCCGGGCTCGTCACGGGGGGTTTTTCCCTTCTCTGTGGCCGAGAATCTCCGTATTGGCACCATGGGTGTTGCTCCTAGCAATGAAGCAAGGGAGAAGAAGCGAGAGGAACGGGAAGAGATGCGCGATGGGGGCTCCGCCCCCCTCCTCATTTATAAAAGGAGAAGGCAAACCGGCGACCCCCACGATCACAGGTAATGATGGTTTCTCTGCATGCATCAGGGACTCGTCAAGTCGGGCAGTTGCCGAGGCAGCGTGGGGAAGCGGAGACGCCAATGTCCCATCAATCGCCATGCATCAACCGAGGCCGCAGGCTGTTGGGGCCCGCGGCGCTCCGCACTTGCCCCTTGGCTTCGCCTCGAGGCCAAGTCCGAGCGCGCCTTGGGCCCGGGGGCTACTTCCGGTGTCCTGGGAACGGGGCCCCAGACATGCCTGCCTCAGGCCCACGGCGTGGCTTCACTAGCGGCCCTGTACGGCCCATCTTCACCAGCAAACACTCAAGACCCTCACGAGGGGCCGAGCCTCGCGAGGCAGACTACGCAAGACCTCCTCGGGGGCGGCCTCACTAAGCTGGCTCGCGAGGGGCGGAGAGATCAAGGCAAGGGGCACCTCGCGAGGTCCCTGTGACGCAAGCCATAACGACCAATGCTAGGCGGGCGCCAGGCGCGCAGTGTACTCGTTTCCTCTTTGGTGCTAAAGAGGCAAGCGCAGGCGAGGAGTCCCGAGGCATCAAGCAAAGGTTTCCATATCGGTGCAACGAGACCAAGACCAGCAGGACGGAGGTCACCGTGGAGCCCAGGACGGCGTCACCACCAGAGCCTTTGGCAGGCGAAGACCACCTTTAGTCAGGATAACTTGTCTAGTTGTCTCCCTTCAAATTTGGCCGTTGTTGGATCCCTTCCCGCCTACATTTGGGAAGAGGACCGGGGCCTCTATAAATAGGACTAGCCACCGCAGTAGGAGGCAACTGTTCTGGGACCATTTCAGCTCATCCTCAACCACACAAGCTCAGCGAGCTCAAGAACACCTCTCCTCCGGAGGTTGTTCTTCCCTTGTACTTGTTCATCCTCAGCCCAAGAGGCAATCCACCACACCACACTGGAGTAGGGTATTACACCACATCGGTGGCCCGAACCAGTATCAACCCTGTGTCCCTTGTTCTGCGAGTTCGACGTGGTGAGCTTTGAGGTCGTGGAGAGCGTGTGAGCTAGGGGGAGGAGAGATCTTCGTGCGCACCCCATAGTTCGAACCTTAAGGGTTTTGCCGGAACCCGAAATCCGACAGTCAGGACCCATATTGGGACGGTAGGGAAGCATAGCAATGTACGAGGTATAGATACAGTTGCTTCTCATAAATGGTAGTAACGTTGTGTCAACAGCAGCTGGATCGCATTCCACCATCATTGGATAGTTTTGTCCAAGGAAGAGCGAGTTTCCTCCAAGACTTTCAATACTGAACTAGGGAGAAGGTGTTGGCGCTAGTACACTAGTATCCATCCCGAATACCCTGCAACGGATGTTGGAATAGGTCCGGAGAGTGCGACCATACGAGACAACACCTGCTTCCTTAGTAACATCAGCAGTGCCATGTATACAGACAAGAAGAAGAGGTGATCCATCAGAATAAGTTGCCAGGCGCCACTGAGTATATGGGTCTAGCTCATCCTCATGCTCGTGATCATCAGCATCGTCATCTCCCCCTTGGTTATAAAAATTTAAAAGTATAGGTGGTGGAATGTTCACATGACCTTGGAAACACAAGAAGGTTAATTAATTAGTAAAGGGAAACTAGCTAACCCGCATGCATGTGGATGAAACAATTATAATTACGGTGGAAGACAAACGTACCGAAAGCATGATGATTCCATGCAAAAATAGTGCCACGAGTGGTGGCAGCAAACACAAGACCCTCGTATTGAATTGTGTCACAGTACTCATCGGTGTACAGAAATTGATTTTGAGCAATATCCATCGAGGCGTGGAAGTAAGGAAGGTAACAAGCTTGTCGAAGATAGCAATAACTTCATAGTTCGAGTAATCCCAATAGTGGCTGGGAACTCAACAAATTGCTATCTTCCGTAGACAACAGTCACCATGATCATATTTGAACTCACGTAGGATACTGGTGTACTCAACCTATGGGCAGTCGTCTGAGATTTTTGGAAGTGGAACCCGGTGACGAGTGTACACATTCACAAGTTCCCACTCACAGTTGTGCCCAATGTAATCAACCCAATCTCCATTTGCGCCTGCCCAAGCCTTGCCCTCAAGCGATGGCATCTTAACATCATACGTATCATTATCAAACGGCATCAACTTGCACAAGGCGAGGCTTCCCTCGTCCCAGCGCTAGTCAGTAGGGTCACGACGAATAAGATAGGGGAGATCAAACCGCTCCTGGACCCTTGGGTTCCTTGTAATGATGTTATTAGTTGAGTCGAGAATGGCCTTGAATGAACCTGCCATGCTAGCCGAGGTGATGACATCGCACCGATCAATGAGTTCCTCCACCGCGTCATCATTCAGATCGGGGCAAGAATAACGGGGTCGTTTCCGGCCTGTTCCCTCCATGGAGAAGATGATCGAACAATGGCAGAAGGAAGGGTTAAGGCGAATGGAGGAGGGAGGAAGAGCGTGCGACAGCAGTTCCAAATCGAGAGGGAAAGGCGACGAGGCGGTGGACGGTTGCCACGGTACACGAAGAAGCGCCTGGGGAGCGAACGGTTGCCACAGAGGTCACACACTGACGACAAGGGCCAAGTGAACCGCATGCGTATATCGCACACACCTTGATCTGGTTGGCCGTTTCTTTTGTGTTGCCTAATCACAAACAGTTCATCCGAGTGAACCGTATGTTCTGTATCACACACGCCTTCATCTAGCTGCCCGTTTCTTTTGTTCCTCCTCATCGCCAATAGTTAATTGAACTAAACCGTATGCCCTTCATCGCACACGCAACTAAAACCTAAACCATGTTTGATGCATCCATCATCGCAAACATTTTATACATTTCTGGCGGTTTTCATAAAGCACCGTTTGCGATTATTGCATCGCACACAGTTTCTCGAAGGGTCTCTGATCGTAGTGTCGCGTTAGCAGCATCCTGCAGTAGTGCATGCTAAAAAGTTGATGTTGGACAAGGAAGACAACATAATGAGTTATGTTTGCTTATATCTGAATAGAAGTTATATTGTCATGGATCCTCCAACATGTTGAGCTTGCCTTTCCCTCTCATGCTAGCCAAATTCATTGCACCAAGTAGAGATACTACTTGTGCTTCCAAACATCCCTTAAACCAGTTTTTCCATGAGAGTCCACCATACCTACCTATGGATTGAGTAAGATCCTTCAAGTAAGTTGTTATCGGTGCAAGCAATAAAAATTGCTCTCTAAATATGTATGATCTATTAGTTTGAAGAAAATAAGCTTTATACGAACTTGTGATATGGAAGAAATAAAAGTGACAGGCTGCATAATAAAGTTCTTTATCACAAGCGGCAATATAAAGTTACGTTCTTTTGCATTAAGATTTTGTGCATCCAACAATAAAAGCGCATGACAACCTCTCCTTCCCTCTGCGAAGGGCCTATCTACTTTTATCTTCTACCCTTATACAAGAGTCATGGTGATCTTCACCTTTCCTTTTCATACTTTTTCTTTTGGCAAGCACTATGTGTTGGAGATATATATATATATATATATATATATATATATATATATATATATATATATATATATATATATATATATATATATATAGATGTATATATATATCCACTCGGATGTAGGTTATCATAAAGTATTATTGTTGACATTACCCTGGAGGTAAAAGGTTGGGAGGCGAAACTATAAGCCCCTGTATTTCTCTATGTCCGATTGAAACTTTGAACCCATAAGTATCGCGTGAGTGTTAGCAATTGTGAAAGACTAAATGATAGTTGAGCATGCATGTGGACTTGCTGAAAAGCTCTTATAATGACTCTTTCTGATGTTATGATAAATTGCAATTGCTTCAATGACTGAGATCATAGTTTGTTAGTTTCAATGAAGTTTCTGATTCATGCTCTACGTTGTGAATGAATTGTTACTTTAGCATAAGAAATTATATGACAATGTATGTTGCTGTTCTAAAGAGGATCATGATGCCCTCATGTCCGTATTTTATTTTATCAACACCTCTATCTGTAAACATGTGGACATATTTTTTGATATCGGCTTTTGTTAGAGGACAAGCGAGGTCTAAGATTGGGGGAGTTGATACGTCCATTTTGCATCATGCTTTTATATTGATATTTATTGCATTATGGGTTGTTATTACACATCATATCACAATACTTATGCCTTTTCTCTCTTATTTTATAAGGTTTACATGAAGAGGGAGAATGCTAGCGGCTGGAATTCTGTACTTAAAAAGGAGCAAATATTAGAGACCTATTCTGCATAACTCCAAAAGTCCTGAAACTTCACGGAGAATTGTTTTGGAATATATATAAAATATTGGGCGAAGAAAGCACCCAGGGGGACCCACCAGCCATCCACAAGGGTGGGGCACCCTACCCCCTGGGCGCGCCCCCTGCCTTGTGGTCCACCTGGCAGGCCCCCGATGCCCATCTTCTGCTATATGGTGTGTTTTGACCTGGAAAAAATCATAAGGAAGCTTTCGGGATAAAGCGCCGCCGTCTCGAGGCAGAACTTGGGCAGAACCAATCTAGGGCTCCGGCGGAGCTGTTCTGCCGGGGAAACTTACCTCTCGGAGGGGGAAATCAAAGCCATCGTCATCACCAACGATCAACTGATCGAGAGGGGGTCAATCTCCATCAACATCTTCACCGGCACCATCTCCTCTCAAACCCTAGTTCATCTCTTGTATCCGATCTTTATCTCAAAACCTCAGATTGGTACCTGTGGGTTGCTAGTAGTGTTGATTACTCCTTGTAGTTGATGCTAGTTGGTTTATTCGGTGGAAGATCATATCTTCAGATCCTTAATGATAATTAATACTCCTCTGATTTTTAACATGAATATGCTTTGTGAGTATTTAGTTTGTTCCTCAGGACATGGGAGAAGTCTTGTTATAAGTAATCATGTGAATTTGGTATTCGTTCGATATTTTGGAGATGTATGTTGTCTCTCCTCTAGTGGTGTTATGTGAACGTCGACTACATGACACTTAACCATGAGTTGGGCCTAGGGGAAGGCATTGGCAAGTAATAAGTAGACGATGGGTTGCTAGAGTGACAGAAGCTTAAACCCTAGGTTATGCGTTGCTTCGTAAGGGGCTGATTTGGATCCATATGTTTCAAGTTATGGTTAGATTTATCTTAATTTTTCTTTCGTAGTTGAGGATGCTTGCGAGAAGGGTTAATCATAAGTGGGAGGCTTGTCCAAGGGAGGACAGAACCCAAGCACCGGTCCACCCACATATCAAATTATCAAAGTAACGAACGGGAATCATATGAGCAAGATGAAAACTAACTTGACAGTAATTCCCATGTGTCCTCGGGAGCGCTTTGCTTTATATAAGAGTTCGCCCAGGCTTGTCCTTTGCTACAAAAAGTATTGGGCCACCTTATTGCACCTTATTTACTATTGTTACTTGATACCCGTTACGAATTATCTTATCACACAACTATATGTCAACGATAATTTCAATGCTTGCAGAGAATACCTTGCTGAAAACCGCTTGTCATTTCCTTCTGCTCCTTGTTGGGTTCGACACTCTTACTTATCGAAAGGACTATGATAGATCCCCTATACTTGTGGGTCATCAACCACCTTAAATATGTTACTTCTCAAACTATCTCAATCACTTGGTCTTCATTGAACTCTATGTGTAGGATCTGTGGCCGCAATATGAGTCTTCACCGGTTCCTAAACCGATGAGGATTCATACTGTCAATTTAGATTCTACACAAAAATATCATTGATGACCAATGTTTTTTTGATGTTTTTTTTACATGCTTAGCCTTACCACTAGCGCTGGTCCGGGAAAAAGCGCTACTACTATTAGGCTTAGCAGTAGCGCTTGTCTCCTGTCCCGCGCTACTACTAAGTCATCTTATCCCCCTCCTAGTTCCTCTCTCTCTCATCACTCTCACTCCTCACTCTCCTCACCGCTCTCCATCTCCTCGCCACCGTCGCCCACAGCCGCTGTCACTCCCGCTCCTCCTCCACCGAGGTAGCTCCTCCCTCGCTATTCCTCTTGCCGCCCTCCTCTCTCCCCCTCCTCTCGCCGTGCGCCCTCCTCTCTCCCCCTCCTTTCTCCTACCTCCCTCCTCCTCCCTCCCTCCTCCTCCCTCCCCCTTCCTTCCCGCCTCCTCCCTCCTTCCTCCCCTCCTTCCTCCCTCCTTCCTACCCCTCCTCCCTCCCTCCCTTCTCCCACTGCCCTCCTCCTCTCTCCTCCCTCTTCCCACTGCCCCTGACTCCTCCCTCCTCCTCTCTCCTCTCTCCTCCCACCTCTCTTTGTATGGAAAATTTTGAATGTATGTATTTTGAATAGGATAAAATACAAAATGTAGGTAGAATGGAGGTTTTTTTAATAGAATAGGTAGGTAGTGTTTTACTAATTTTGTTCATATATATGAACCCTATGTGTTCATATATATGAGCCCATTTCATCATTAGAGCACTAAATAGGTTTTTTGTGTACAATAGAAGATATATGTAATTAACCCTAGGTGTTCATATATATGGTTGGATGAAATTAGTTTTTTTTGTAATGCTTGGATAGATAGATGGATAGACAGATGGATTAAACTCGGTTTTTTTAGTAATGCTTTGGATAGATAGATGGACGGATGGATAGCTGTTAGGGTTAGAACTAGGTTTTACAAATTGTTAGTAAATGTAGGTCTTTTGAATCCGCATAATAATGTTTTGTTGATAGCTTATAGGGTTTCACTAAGTCCTAAAATGAGGATAATAATGTTTTTGTTTATATTTTGTTTTTGCAGAAATCAAGGAGCCCTGCATCATCCTCGCCTCGTCCTCGTCACCGACCCCCTCCGACCTCGAGGTGAGACCAGCCAAATCCCCATGTCGATGATGATGTAGATGTTTTGATAGATGTAGTAGAGTAGTAGATGAGTAGCTGTGACAATTTTCATGGAATAGAAAATTTTCAATGTAGGTCTTTCAAATATGATGGAGATTTAGACATGTGATATGTAGTGTTGTGTACTACTAGTGCTTGCCCAAGTGGCCTATGTTTGCAGGGAACACCTCACAGTGGCCTATGTTTTGCCAGAGTGTTGATTAATTTCCATTCCGGCAAATTTCAGGCGCTTGATATATGTCCTTTTTAGCAAAGGTCATGCCGGATTTTCAGTGAATTTTGGCATGACTTGTGCTATAATATGTACGAAATATCGAGTGGCCCGGATTTTATAGAAATATAATTAAACGACATTTCGAGGTGACTCTAAGTCTGTCGGGACTCCACCATATATGAGAGAAGAAGAATGCCGACTGTTGTCATGGGGGTCGTTCTTCCTCTTCTTTCTCGTGATAGACCTTTTGGTAATGCACGGGAAGGAAGAGAAGAACGACCATCACCGATGGTCACAAATGTCAGAGATGAAGAATCCCGACTGTTGTTATCGTGGGGGTCGCTTCTTCTTCGTTCCTGTGTGCTAGACAATTTGGTGTAATGCACTCAGGAACGAAGGGAGGAGCTACCATCACCGACGGTCGAATGTAATCAGAGAGGGAGTGCCCACCATATACACCACGTGAGATGAGAGTTTTCAAGGAAGACTCGACAGACTGAAAGTCAACCGTGATGAATATTAATGATCGAATTTAGTTTTTGTAGTACATATATTGAAACTTAGATGTTTAAACTTTGAATTTTGAACACAGGAGATGTCTGATGACGATAGGATCCCAGAGTGCGATTACTGCTACGATGGCCGGGGTTTGTGCGATAGGTATGCTCACCTGCAAAATGATAGGTTTTTCACCGTGAAGCTGGGCGAGACCTTTGATGTTTGTACGGTACGCAACGACAAGCATTTCATCATAATTAATATCATCACTTGTGCTTCTTTTGTTCAACGTGTAATTTCTGGATTTTTTCCAATTCGATTAGTACATCCCATGCCATGCAAAACCATATGTATTGCAGGCAGAAGCTCGGTTTCAAAGACTTTGAGAATATGGAGATGAGGAGGGCTCACTTAAGAACTAAACATGGTTATGTGTTTCTGGTTAAGTTGTACAATGTGGTCAATCACTCCCATTCCGATTGCTCTAATTGGGAAGCTCTCTGCAACGCATATGGATTTGACGAGGTTATGCAAGTAACATTTGATATTCCTCCCGAAGATGATGATGGTGATAATATCGACATCTGGGTGGATGTGGATATGCCTCCTGTTTTGCCTAAATGTGAGTTTGTCAAACTAATTTATTAACTTAAGTAATTTATATTGTTAATTTAAAAATATTTAGTGTTCATCGGTACTAAACTTAATTATTTATAATTGTCAGCTTATTTCTTATCTTCAAAAAATAATCGGAAGGCTATAGACAGGACATACTACAGCTATGACTCCGAGCTTAATTGTGAGGAGAAAGGTTATCTTGTCTCATTCATAGATGGTGTTGAGGCCTTTAAAACCAATCACTCTATCCTCCCAAATTTTACTGGATACGTGCCACTAATCCATAAATTGCATGCTGGTAACTTCATTGTCAAAAACTTGGTAAGATTTTGTTAATGATGGTAACTTCATTGCATACATTCTTCTTAAGTAAACTACATTACTAACTATATATGTAATATTACGTTTTTCAACAGAGGCTCCCAAAGGAGGTTGTGCCTTACATGCCGTTTACCGAAGGTGATATGCATATGGTTAGCTTACGACCAACTCCTTCGAAGGTTTACCACACTGCATACTCAATTTCTTCAAATGATGGAAGGCTCAAAATCAAAGAATTAAGCAAAGTGATGAATGCGCACACACAACTAATTGGAGACAATATGAATGTGCGCAAGCCACAAGTTGGAGATAGGTTTATCTCCATTCTCCATTATGGAGATGGACCGGTTTATCTGTTTTATGGTATTTTACCTAGGAGAGAGGAGTAGGTCCTATGTATTAAGAACAATTAGTTAGTGTTGATTATGATTATGATGATGAGGACAAGGAGTTGTTATTATGACTAGTGACCAAGTTGTTATATGATGTCTCATGAACGAAAATGATGATGAGGAGGAGTTGTTATATGACAATGATGTATTATGATGATAAGTTGTTAATGATATTATGATGATGATGATGAGTTATTATATCATTGGGTGAAAGAACCGCAGATTAGTGTCAAGTGGACGGATCCAAAGTGACCAAGTTGGATTAACATGTATAATGGTGTATGAATACGACATAAAATAAAAATGAAATAGAATACGTAATAATAGTAGTAGCGCGGGTAGGGTGGCGCTGCCAGTAACTACCAGTAGCGCGTTCTTAAAACGGCGCTACTGCTAAGTAGGTATAGCAGTAGCGCGGGAAAACCACCGCTACTGCTACTGTTTAGCTGTAGCGCCGTAGCAGTAGCGCGGCGGACCGCGCTACTGCTAGCCCAAAAAGCAGCGCTACTGCTAGGATTTTCCCTAGTAGTGATCTACTGCGTAGCAACTGGCGTCCTCCTGTCCCGGGAGCACTTCGGAGGATCCCCTTCCAAATCCTTGGCATCTGGTCCGCCCCTATCACAGTTGGCGCCATCAAGACACCTCGGGGATGCGGCTACAGCCGCTCTGCGTGGGGGTCTCGTCAAGCTTCATGGGCAGCGCTCCCAGCCAAGCCTCAATTCAAGTCACGGTGGGTGAGCATTCAAGCAGGAGATGATCAAGTGCTACCAGTGCAAGCGACGGGGGCATAAAATCGGTGGATTGTCGTGTGATACGCCTCAAACATATCTATAATTTTTAATTGTTTCATGCTATTATATATCAATCTTGTAATCAATCTTGTATGCTTTATATACAATTTTATATCATTTTTGTGGACTAACCTATTAACCTAGTGCCCAGTGCCAGTTTCTGTTTTTTTAGCCTATTTCTTTGTTTCGCAGAAAAACCATACCAAACGAAGACCAAGCACGATGAAATTTTACGGTGGTTTTTTGTGAACAGAAGAGACCCTATAAGCTTCAGGGATGCACTAGACGACATTCGAGGGGGCGCCCCCGGGGCGCCATGTGAGCTTGTGACTCCCCTGTGGGTCCGTTCAACCTAATTCAAGCGCTATAAATTCCCTAAAATCCAGAAACCACCAGAGCAAGACCCGAAACAATTATTTCGCCGCCGCCAGCCTTTGTTCTTCCACAATCCCATCTAGAGGCCTTGGTCGGTACTCTGTCGGAGGGGAACCCATCACGAAGGCGATCTTCATCAACCTTGCTGCCTCCATGTTGACGTCGTTTTCACAGGACCTACGTGTCCATGGCAGTAGTTAGATGGCTTTTTTCTCTCTCTTTTTGATTTTCAATACAATAATCTCATCCGAGATCTATTCAATGTAATCCTCGCGTTGTGTTTCTTGGGATCCGATGAGTTGTGGGTTGTGATGTGTTGTGTTGAGTTGTGGTGTGTGTTGAGTGGGTTGTGGGTCTTTTCGTCATTGAGTTAGCACCGGACTCGGCCTTGTTTCTAAAAAGAAATTTAAAAAAGATGTAGTTATTGGAAGCCGTGCATAATGAGCAACGTTTTAGCCAAAAGAAGGCGGCTACTTACTGTACATGCACGGTGGTGCGATGCTCCTTCAACCCAACCGCATCACAGGCCGTATGCCAATTCAAGTGCATTGAACAGACAGCAGGGTGACTGAACCAAAACTGTTTATTAAGGCAACTTGCACATAGGGTGTCCCATTTTTAGTACTTAAACTGTTACGCATCAGGATCAGATTGCTAGTTTCTATATTTAAAACGAACTGGCAAAACCCCGCTGCTAGCAAAAAGAGAGAAAAAAAAACACTGCAAGTGCACCGCAATACTCGGATCTGATACCGTGATACCGAAGTTTGACCACACATCCAAGTATACATTTTTTTTCTTCTCTGATGATGACTGACATGTAACCATCCAAGTGCATCGTGATATCGTAGTTTGAACACCCATGTGGCGGTGTCCGCCAACACGCTGTTCCGGATGTTGACCAGCCCACATTTTCAGCTAATAAGCAAGTGAAGCAACATTACTTCTTTCAGCACTCAAGCAGCCACTCAACTAGAGTATCAGTTTTCATTCACACAGTATAACATATTCCACCGGCCGCTGGCCGCCGGCCAGCGGCAGCTCGTATTTGAGCGGCCAACTCCAAAGCAAAGAGATCATAGAAGAGCTGATGAGGAGGCGCGCGCTCTCTCTACTCCTCCTTTTCGCGGCCACCTACCTCCCCATATCGATCGCCACCGACACCATCGACCTGACCACGTCCATCGCCGGCAACCAGACGCTGCTCTCCGCCCGTGGAGCATTCAGGTTAGGCTTCTTCAGCCCGCCCGGCAGCTCCGGCGGCAGGACCTACATCGGCATTTGGTACGCACGCATCCCGGTACAGACCGTCGTGTGGGTCGCCAACCGCCGGGACCCGGTGGTCGAATCCCCGGGCGTCCTCAAGCTCTCTCCCGACGGCCGCCTTGTCGTCGTCGACGGCCAGAACACCACCGTTTGGTCCTCCGCGGCGCCCACCGGAAACGTGACCACCAAGGCCACCGCTCGGCTTCTCGACAGCGGCAACTTGGTCGTGAGCTCCGATGGAAGTGGACCGAGCCAGAGCGTGACATGGCAGAGCTTCGACTACCCGACGGACACGCAGCTCCCCGGCATGAAGATCGGGGTGGATCACAGGAGTGGCTTCGCCTGGAACATCACGTCGTGGAGCAGCCCCGCCGACCCCTCCCCGGGGGAGTACACGGTCAAGCTACTCACCGGCGGACTGCCTGAGTTCTTCCTCTTCCGCGGCCCGGTGAAGATCTTCACGACCGGGCCGTGGAACGGCGTGGTGCTCACCGGCGTGCCGGAGCTCAAGACCGAGGAGTACACATTCGCGCTCGTGTCAAACCCCAACGAGACGTACGGCACCTACTACATCAGCTCCTCGTCTCTGCTGACGCGGCTCGTCGTGGAAGGCTCGACGGGGCTGATGCAGCGGTACGTGTGGGCCGACGGCGCGTGGAACAATTTCTGGTACCACCCGACCGACCCGTGCGACAGCTACGCCAGGTGCGGGCCTTTCGGTTTCGCCTACTGCGACACCGCGCATTCGCCGGAGTGTAGCTGCTTGCCGGGGTTCCAGCCGCGGTCACGGAAGTGGAGCTTCAGGGACGGCTCCGGCGGCTGCGTCAGGAAGACCAAGCTGAGCTGCGGGGACGGCGACGGGTTCTGGCCGGTGAACAACATGAAGCTGCCGGAGGCGACTAACGCGACGGTGCACGCCGACATGACGCTGGACGAGTGCAGACAGCTGTGCCTGGCCAACTGCAGCTGCAGAGCCTACTCCGCCGCGAACATCAGCGGGGGCGTCAACCGCGGGTGCGTCATTTGGGCCACCGATCTGCTTAACATGCGGCACTATCCGGCGGTCGTGCAGGACCTGTACATCCGGCTCGCGCAGTCAGATGTAGATGCCTTGATTGCAGTTTCAGGTAAGCGCCGACGCCCCATGGTGATCGCCGTCGCCGCGACTATTTCCGGCGTGCTTCTTCTGGCAGCCGCTGGCTGCTTATGTTTCTGGAGATACAAGGCGAGGAGGAAGCGGCGGCGTCAGGCGCCTGAAACGGCGCCAGGCAGTGGAGGCAACGTGCTTCCATTCAGGGCCAGAAAACACACTGCTGATTTGAGCCCAGCTCGGGACGACGAGAACAAGATGAGCTGCGGCGAAGACGATCTGGACCTTCCGTTGTTCGATCTCGCCGTGATCCTCGCCGCCACGGACAACTTCGCAGCGGAGAGCAAGCTGGGAGAAGGTGGATTTGGCCCTGTCTATTTGGTAAGATCACAAAGATCAAGTGAAATTACTAGGATAAGTGGTGATTCTCCGCATGTTATTTTAGTTTAATGCTTACGAAATATAATAATGAGCAGGGAAGGCTTGAGGATGGGCAAGAAGTAGCTGTGAAGAGGTTGTCCAAGAAATCATCACAAGGCGTCGAGGAATTCAAGAACGAGGTGAGGCTAATCGCCAAGCTCCAGCACAGGAACCTGGTGAGGCTGCTCGGCTGCTGCATCGACGACGACGAGAGGCTGCTCGTGTACGAGTTCATGCACAACAACAGCCTGGATACCTTCATATTTGGTCAGTTCAGTTCAACAATTTGCTGCACAAGAGAAAACTCGCGACCACTTTCCTATATCAAATGGACACAGTTAATTTATCTCAGTGAATGTATTACGATGCAGATGATGCAAAGCGTAAGTTGCTAGGATGGAGCAAACGCTTTGAGATCATTCTGGGGATCGCACGGGGTCTGCTCTATCTCCACGAGGATTCGAGGGTTAGGATCATCCACAGGGATATGAAAGCGAGCAACGTGCTGCTGGACAGGAACATGGTCCCCAAGATATCCGACTTCGGCATCGCGAGAATGTTCGGAGGCGACCAGACAACGGCGTACACCCTGAAGGTCATCGGGACATAGTGAGTATCATGATCTCTGAAATCGTTGTATACTGTTCTCGAGATGGGCTGTACTACATGCTGACTTGTGAGGTGGTGGTCGATCATCAGCGGTTACATGTCCCCGGAATACGCCATGGACGGCGTGTTCTCCATCAAATCCGACATCTACAGCTTCGGCGTCATGGTGCTGGAGATCGTCACCGGCAAGAAAATCCGAGGCTTTTATGACGCCGAGCTCGATCTAAACCTCTGCGGTTATGTAAGTAGGAGTATATATCAGCATGATTAGCTGCCACGGGTGGTCGATCTTTCATTAATTGTGTTGCTAATGTATGATCATGCTGACCATTTTTCAGGCGTGGATGTTGTGGAAGGAAGGCAGGAGCACGGAGCTCCTGGACGGTGCGATGGGCAGCAGCTGCGATCACAGCCAGGTGCGGAGGTGCATACAGGTTGCCCTCATGTGCGTCGACGTGCAGCCTAGGAACAGGCCGATGATGTCCTCGGTTGTTATGATGCTGGCCGGCGAGAACGCCACGTTGCCAGAGCCAAATGAGCCCGGCGTGAACCTGGGGAGGAACAGGACAGATACAGGGTTTTCTGAAACTCAAAGTGAGTTCACTGTGACTACGACAGATACAGCTTACAGCAAAAGTTAGTGGAAATCTATGATACGTACTCACTATGGTAGTTTAGCTTGGGATGGAATACTATCCACAGGTTACAACAAAGGCTTTTTTTTGTCTCACAATTGCTACGCTCCCTGGTGAAGTTTAACCGTGACACGCCTAGGGGGAAGAAATGTAGTGCGTTCTAATTTATTTCCTTTTATCCTATGTTTGAGGAGGAGAAGATCTGATCTGAGCAATCGTCTCCATGAGAGTACTGAAGCTGTACGAGCTTGGAATATTTTATCCTATGTTACGCTCCGGGTCTATAGCTAGCAATATAGGTGGCTGTTTACAGACTCAGAGTTACAAGAATCCGGGATCGGAGGAGACCAGAAAGGGAAGGGGAAAAAAGGGAGAGCCGCCGCCAGATTCTAGTTCTTCGATGCCCCTCTCCTGAAAACCCTCGCCCTACTTAACCCTGCTCCGGGTGTCCCAAACGTGGGCTGGGAAGCGGCCGCTGGGCCTCCAAATGCGATGGGCCTGTTCCGGCCCCGTGGGTGTTGAGGCCTGGTCTTGACAGTGTGGTACTTGGGCCGTAACACTCCCTCCTCCTTGAGACACAGCTTGTCCCCAAGCTGGCGCGCTCGGAAAATGGTGCTGAAGCTCTGGCCGATCCTCCCAAGTGGCTAGCTCGGGTGGCTGATCGGTCCAACGAACGCGCACCTGGGGTACGGGTGCGCCACCCCGCTGGATGACGCGGTCCTCCAGGATTTCTTCTGGCATAGGTGTCGGTGCTGCCGCTGCTGGTAGCTGTTGAATCGCCTGTTCCGTGGGCGGAAGCGCTTGCCGCAGTTGGGAGACATGGAACACGGGGTGGACGGAGCTGCCTTCGGGCATCTGCAGCTTGTACGCCACTGCACCCACGCGTTGGAGCACCATGTAGGGGCCGAAGTAGCGGAAGGCGAGCTTCTGATTGCTGCGCGTAGCCACCGATCGCTGGACGTAGGTTGCAGTTTGAGGAACACCCAATCGTCCACCTCGAATACTCTGTCGGAACGACGCTTGTCCGCGGAGTCCTTCATTTGTTGGCGAGCCCGTAGCAGATGTTGACGAATGAGGTTCGTCATCTGGGCGCGGTCTTGGAGCCACTCCGCCAAGTCGGGAGAAGCGCAAGCCACAGGGTCGATGATGCCGAAATGACGCGGGGCGTGGCCGTAAAGCACCTCGAAAGGAGTAGTGCCAAGAGCTGAGTGCGGGGACGTATTGTACCAGAACTCAGCTAGGGGGAGCCATACGTACCATTTGGTAGGACAAGCGTGGACGAAGCAGCGCAGGAAGGTCTCCAAGCACTGGTTGACCCGTTCCGATTGCCCGTCCGTCTGGGGGTGACGAGCCGTGCTCATACGGAGTTGAGTGTGCGTCAACCGGAAAAGCTCTTTCCACAGCACACTTGTGAAGATGGGGTCCCGATCAGAGACGATCGACTCCGGAAGGCCGTGGAGCTTCTAGACATGAGAGACGAAAGCCTGCGCCACTTGGAAAGCGGTGAAAGGATGCCTGAGCGGAATGAAATGCGCGTACCGGGAGAATTTGTCCACCACCACCAAGATGGAGTTGTGGTTGGACGAGTGCGGTAGCCCTTCCACGAAGTCCATCGTGATCATTTGCCATGCTTGTGTAGGCACCGGCAACGGCTCCAGGAGGCCTGGGTAACGCACACGCTCCGGCTTGGCCTGCTTGCAAGTCTGGCACGCCTCCACGAATAGCTTCACGTGATGTTTAAGGCCGGGCCATGTAAAGAGACGTCTCACTCGACGATAAGTAGCGTTGAATCCTGAATGCCCACCGATAGCACCGGCGTGTAGTGCTTCCAAAACATGCCTCTGGATGGCCACGTTGCCCCCAAGCCAAACCCGGCCCCGGTGCTTAATGACACCATTATCCAACAGGAAACCATCAAATCCTTCTGGTGAAGTTGCAAGCCTGGTGAGGATTTTCTGTGCTTCCTCATCACCTTGATAACCTGCCTGTACGTCCTCCAGCCAGGCGGGCACAGCAGAAGTGATCGCTGCCAGATCACCTTGAGGCGGGCCTGGGCAGCGAGAGAGCGCGTCGGCAGCTCGGTTGTCAGTGCCCTTCTTGTAGATGATGTGATAGCGAAGGCCCAGGAGTTTGGCCATGATCTTTTGTTGCCAAGGAGTTGCCAAGCGCTGATCTTCCAGGTGAATGAGGCTCCGTTGGTCGGTGTGAATAGTGAACTCATCGTTCTGCAGGTATGGGCGCCAGTGATCCACGGCCATCAGGATCGCGAGCCCCTCCTTCTCATAAGTAGACAGGGCGATGTTGCGCGGCCCGAGTGCTTTACTCAGGAACCCAACTGGATGCTTGTCCTGGGAGAGGACCGCGCCAATTCCGTGCGCAGAAGCATCGGTCTCCAAGTGGAAAGGTTTCTTGAAGTCGGGTAAGGCCAGAACAGGAGCTGAGATCAGGGCTTGCTGGAGTGCCCGGAAGGAGCCTTCTTCCTCGTCCGTCCAGCGGAAAACCGTACCTTTCTTCAGCAGGTCTGTCAGCGGCCGGGAGATGAGGGCGAAACCACGGACGAATTTCCGATAATACCCTACTAATCCCAAGAATCCACGCACTTCCTTCACCGTTGTCGGGGGCGGCCAAGACTGGACGGCCGCGATGTTCTTTGCATCAGTGCGAACCCCTTCCTTACTGATTACATGCCCAAGGTAGAGCAAACTAGGTCGAGCAAAAGAGCACTTGTTGCGATTGATTCTGAGATGGTGTTCCTTCAGCAGGCTGAACACTTGGCGCAACAACCGAACGTGAGTGATCAAATCTGAGCTGTAGACAAGGATATCATCAATGAACACCAGCACTCCTTTGCGTAACAGCGGGGATAGGACGATGTTCATGCCCCCTTGAAACGTGCTGGGGCCCCCAGTGACTCCATACGGCATGACCTTAAACTTGAAATGTCCATGGTGCGTCTTGAAGGCTGTCTTGTATTCATCCCCCTGTCTCATGCGAATCTGGTGATATCCTGCCCTCAGGTCCAAACTGGTAAAGAAACACGAGCCCGCCAACTCGTCTAGCAGCTCGTCAATGATGGGGAGGGGGTGGCGGTTCTTGATCGTGATCGCGTTGAGGTGGCGATAATCTACGCAAAACCTCCAGGTCAAATCCTTCTTCTGCACCAACAACACAGGTGAGGCAAACGGGCTCACGCTGGGCTGAATGATTCCTTGGGCGAGCATGTCGGCCACTTGCTTCTCCACCTCATCCTTCTGCGCTGGGCTGTGTCGGTATGGTCTGAGATTTACCGGTTTCGCTCCTGCCACCAATGGAATAGCATGTTCGAACGCTCGATGCGGTGGAAGTCCCCTTGGTTCTTCAAAAAGCACTTCATATTGCTCAATCAGCTCGCTAACTTCGGCTGGCAATGGTGGCTCCTTGGCCTGTTCCTGAAGGGCGCAAAGTTGCACCACTCGAGCGACGGCAGAGTTCTGTATCATGAAATTGAGCTCGTCCTTGGATATCATCTGACAGGAGGTGGTGTCGGACCAAGCTCCCTGCAGATGCACTCGCTTGCCCTGGTACTCGAAGCTCATCGTCTTTTCCAGCCAATGGACCTGCATCGGGCTATGTGTGGCGAGCCAATCGATGCCGAGAATGGCGTCGTAGCACCCCAACGGCAGAACTTTGAACGTGGTGTGGAATTCCACCCCATGAGATCGCCACTGGCAGTCAAAAACCTCCTGATCGCTGCGCATCTGCTCCCCATTGGCCACTCGGACTGAGAACGGGTGTCGAGTAGCGTGAACCCCTTGTAACCTCTCAGCCAGAGCCGAACTGACAAAACTATGCGACGAGCCGGAGTCAATCAGCATAAGCACTTCTCTGTTCTGCACCCAGCCATGGAGGCGCATAGTTGTGGGCGAGTCGGCGCCTTCCACCGCCTCTCTAGACAGCACACAACAATCTGCCGATGGCGCCTCCAGTTGCTCTTCCTCCGTGTCTGTCGCCGGCGAGTGCAACATCTCGAGCATTTCTTCGACGACGTGAAGCTGGACCATAGGCCCGCAGTGATGATCGCGGCCCCACCATTCACCACAGGTGAAACAGAGCCCCTTGGCCCTTCGGTAGGCACGCAGCGTCGACATCCGGTCGTCGCTTGCCGGTGCTCGAGCCGCCTCCGTGGCGCGGCGGTCCTCTGCACGCGCATCCGAGCTGCTCCTCGCCACTTGTCGAGGTGGTGGTGGAGGTGGTAGGGGAAGGGCTGTGCGCGGAATGGCCCGGGAATGGGAGCCACTAGGAGCCCGCCGATCGTCTCTCTTCATAGCCTCCAACACCTCTTCCTGCAAACAGGCCAAATCCACGGCAGTATCGAGCGTTTGGGGTCGATGCAACAAAACAGCAACTCTGATTTCCTTAAGCAGACCATCTACAAAATGAGTAATAAAGAAAGCCGGCTCCCAAGAGGTGTGATGTGCAGTGAGATTATGCATGAACTGAGTGAATTTGTCCGCATATTCGGTCACGGACCCAGTCTGTTTGAGACCATTAAACTGACGCAAAAGAACTTGAAATTCCTCCCGACCAAATTGCAAACAAACAGCAGCGGCGAAATCGGCCCAACTAGAGTACAGAAGATGTGCTTGTGTAGCTTGAAGCCAGGAAAGAGCCCCATCAGTGAAGTACATAGCAGCACAACTCACCCAAGTGTCGGGAGAGAGTGAGCAGACTCGAAAATAGGCTTCGCACTTCAGCCGCCATGGCCGAGGCTGACTGCCGTCGAAAATGGGAAAATCAAAACGCGCAGGAAAAGGCAGGCGAGAAAAATTGCGATCCCCCGCAAACGAACTCTCCCCGGAATGATGAGAATCGAACGCACCGGTGACCGGAGGCGCCCCCAGGGTGTGCTCACCCGGTGACTTCCCCCGGTGAAGTGTTGTGAAGCCGTGGCCCTGCCTGCCGTCACCACGAGCCGCTGCCGTCAGAGGAAGCAGAGGAGGCAGATCCGTCAAGCGGATCGGCGGCCCTCCGTTCCTTGCCGACTCCATGTCCGCCGTTTGGCGCGATGCTGGTGCCGCCAGAGGAAGCAGGGGAGGGAGATCCCCCAATCGCGCCGGTGGCGCCTCCCTCCTTGGTGCCTCCACGTCCAGTGTCGCGGGCGTCTTCCCCGGCGCCGCCTGCGCCAGATGAGAGCGCAGATCACCCACTTCGGCCCGCAGCTCCTCCACGGACTGCTCGATCGTAGGCTTCCACCCTTGCAGTTCGAGGACGACCGGGTGGATCTCGTCGATCTTGGTCGTCAACGCTGAGATGGCCGCCGTCAGATCCGCCAACGCCTTGGTGTGCTCCTCCATCGTCGCAGCCTTGCGTCGCCTTGTCTGGATGATCGATGGGAAACGACCCGCCAGATCGGAGGGAAAAACGGCGACGGATCGGTGAGGGAAAGAGGCTCTGATTACCACTTGTTACGCTCCGGATCTATAGCTAGCAATATAGGTGGCTGTTTACAGAATCAGAGTTACAAGAATCCGGGATCGGAGGAGACCAGAGAGGGAAGGGGAAAAAAGGGAGAGCCACCGCCAGGTTCTAGTTCTTCGATGCCCCTCTCCTGAAAACCCTCGCCCTACTTAACCCTGCTCCGGGTGTCCCAAACGTGGGCTGGGAAGCGGCCGCTGGGCCTCCGAATGCGATGGGCCTGTTCCGGCCCCGTGGGTGTTGAGGCCTGGTCTTGACAGTGTGGTACTTGGGCCGTAACAAAATGTAGTGCGTTCTAATTTATTTGCTTTTATCCTATGTTTGAGGAGGAGAAGATCTGATCTGAGCAATCGTCTCCATGAGAGTACTGAAGTTGTACGAGCTTGGAATATTTTGTCATTTCTCTGCATCCAGATATGCCAACATCCCATGGCACTAGTTGGTGGCACTAACCAATTATGGCAGCATCAGGTCCCAAATAATCCGCTGATGAGTTTACATCATTGTTGATTGACGCGCCTCACATTGGAAACAAGAATATCTTCTCTTTCAAATTATCGTGGTTGGCCACAACCTTGCCCTCACCGGTGGTCACTCCGGCCCCGGTGTCCACATCCCTCATTTGCCGGTCGTCACTCCGGACACTGGCAGCCACCGCTCGCTAGTTCGATCTCCATCGACGTGATGGCTCTCTCTGACCTCAAGTTCGAACAAGGCTTGGCCTTCGAAGCCTACATCTGGAAGCAATTTGGTGTTCCAATCAATCATTTCGAGGGTGGCAAACTCAAGGAATTCTTCCTGGTGGTTGCGGTGACTCGATCTAAACTTTGTATCAATGCTGATTCGGTCAGTCTCATGCTTCAATCCTGCTTTGGGGGTCATGCTTCTTGTTTCAAAGTTTCTTGCCTTCAAAATTGGTCCTTTAAGTTCAGCGTTTCCTCCAAGAGTGTGGGTTTTGCTATCATCAAAGGGGGGAATTGCGTCAATGATCTTTTCAGTTTGGGGTTTTCCTTTGGGGCAATGGTGGACCGGATTCTCACAAAGAGTTCCGGCTGTATCAGCAAGAACTTGACGAGGAATGGACTGTGGTGAACCGTTCTGGTGATCGTAGGTCCTATTTTGAAGCAGTTCAAACTCCAAGGTTCTTTCCTGTCCACAATTCCACCGTTCGTTCTCCGGTTAGATCTCTGGTCAGATCCCCGGCCCGATCACCGGTCAGATCTATTGCTGCTCGTCCTCTTTCAGTTTCTGAGCGCCTAACTCAAACAGCGGCTTCATTACACCCGGCCTCTTTACACACCGTATTAACTGCGCCCAATAATGTGGCCCTCGGAGGGGCGGGACTTACGGGTATACAAAATTCTGGGCCAGCCCAAGTTACTAGGGAGCCCAACAGCCTTTTCTGTATTCGCTGTCTTGGTGTGGGTCATCTTCGGCCCAGTTGCAAGAATAGAATCCTCTGCAGAGGATGCTGCCGCTTGGGTCATATCAAGGATAACTGTAGGTTTGGAGGCGCGAACTCCGAACCGATGCCTCGCATTCAATCGCCTCTCCTGCAGCAGCCACTTTTGGCTAGGGACCGAGACTCCCGTCAATCGCCACATTTAAGCCCATCTGTCAGAGAGGGCATCATTTCCCCTGTTCAGTCAAATCAAGCAATTACCGTCGGTGCCTACTCGCATTCTCACCACTCTCCTCCTTCTCTGCAACAACCAGCTCTCCCTTCGAGGGTCTTGACTGACGCAGCTACTCTCCTCTCGCCGGTGATGGCGACCTTCCCATTCGACCCTGCGCCATTTCTCCCTGAGGGTTTCCATGCGATCGAGGTGGAAGGGAGGCCTGCGCGCCACCGTGTGCTTCATGGCAATCTTGTGCCAGCCAACGAAGATCTTGCCATTGCAACAATCATCCCCATGCTGCAAGGAGAAGTAAGTTTTCTCAATGTCCGTGAGATCCTCCTAGAGTTTCTGCAATCCAAGCGCATTGGTGTCTCTGAAGTGACAAAGTGCCCATTTGGACAAGCTTTTGTGAGGGTTCATAGTGCGGCCGATAGAGATTTTCTAGTGAACAGGGGACCGCATGCCTACGATGACATTCATATTATCTTTCAAAGACATAATGAGGGGCTGAATTGGAAAAACTTCAATCTGAATTGAGATGTCTGGCTCATGGTGTTCGGTTTCCCTGCTGATTTAAGGAATTTTCATGAGCTATCTAATGCTACTGCAAGTTTCGGGCAGTTGATGGTTTGGGACAGATTTAAATCAAGTGATGCGGCTGTGGCACTGAAAGTTAAAGTTGAAGCTCTCAAAGATGTTCCTGCAAGCCTGGTGGTTTCTGGTGCCAAGAACTTTAGTGGTCAGTCTTGGACTTGCCCTGTCGTGATCGTGGATGATATCCCTATTGGAGTGCCACCGCCTGATGAAGACCCAGTTCCTGAAGATGGCAACTCTCACCCAAGGCCACCAGAGCAATTCCATCACCCCAATCAGAATAATCTCATGGTTGGACCAGTTGCTTTCACCTTCTACAGCCTGAGCAGCAGGGTTTACCTGTCATTGAGGAAGCTCCAGAACTGAATGCTGATGATGAAGATGATGGTTGGGGTCACTGGGCTATGTCGCAGCAGCAGCATCCTGTTGATGTGGAAATCCAAGCTGGAGAGTTTCTGGAATTACATGACTTAATGGGACCTCTTGAAGTTCAGGTTGTACAGCCAGAAGATGATCACAGTGGGCTCACTTTATCTTTGGGCCTGCCAAATGCAAATGTTAGTTCAGCTGAGTCTGCTATTGGAGCACCAGACATTCCTGATCTGGATGAGCTTCTGGCACCCCTAGTTCTGCCTGCTGCTCCTCCAGTTGCACCTGTTGCACATGCTACTTTTGATCTCAATCAACCCATTGAATAGCTGCCCATAGAAGACTTGGCAATTCCTGAAGCTCATTTGCCTGCTCTTGAGAATGAAATGCTGGTTGCTGAATCTCTTCCGCAGCCTCAAATGGAACTACCAGTACCAGAGCCACTTTTGCAACACATGCTATTGCCAGTTGATGTTGCTGCTGCTACTTTCAGTGTTGTAGCTGAAATTGATGCTCCTCCTGCTGCTCTCCCCATTGCAGCAATAGTTCCAGATGTTGCTGTTGCACCATTGCCTGCAGAAGAGGTGCCTGTTGTCGCTACCAATACTGATGATCTTGCTGCCCCTACTCTGTTGCCTGAGAAAGAGCCCCACTCTCAGGCTCTCCTATCTCTGGCCAATATGGATGGCCCTGCTGCTGAACAGACTGAAGCTCTCAATCAAAATGCAGAAATCTCCAGTTCCTCTGCAGGTAACAGTTTGGAGGCCCCCTGGCTTCCCTTATCCTATTTTCAATGCAAGTTTTGCTGGCAAGGATATTCAATTACTGCCATCCGCATCCTCAGGTCAGGATGATGAGTTTCTCTCAAAGGAGGGGTTGGAGCTTTGGAAGGCTCACTTTGCTCCTGGGGCCTCAACAGATAAAGTTACCCAGGTACCTATTGAATGGTGCAAATTCATAATTTTTGCTCTTTTGACTGTGGATAATTTTGACTGGGCAAAATCTCTACTTGCTTCCCAATTATGGACTTATATCATTGAGGGTTCTGCAAGTAACCAACCTCTACCATTTGTAATACCTGACAAGTGTCAAAGTGAACAGATTCTTTGTTGTAAGAATTCAGATGAGGAGCCAGAAGTTTCTTCTAATGTTGTTTCCACACCCCAGGCATTGCACAGAAGTAACACTCCCCCTCTACCACCTGCCAGCACCTCCCATGCTCACACCCAATGGAAGAGAAAAGATAAGGCTCCCATGGTGGAAACTGAGGTAAGAAGGAGCTTCAGATTGAAAGCTTTAAACAATGGCTTCAGAAGGAAATCCTGCTCAGACAAAAATTGTTTCCCCTGTTCTACTGATCCTCCAGCTATTACTACTAAGATTGTAAATAATCTTGCTGTCTCCTTTTGCAAGGCTGGACTGCTCTGAGGAGATGCTACATCAGCCCAAGAAGAAGAAGGAGGCCAAGGCTGCTGCCAAAGGACCATCCAAGAAGGCTGCTTTCAAGCCTTAAGATAGATTTCCTGCTTAAGATAGCTTTCTAATGTTACCTATGTTAGCAACAAGAAATATTAGAGCTGGGACTCTGTTGCACTTTTATGATGTTCTATCCATGGTACTTTTGAGAGACAATGCTTTTGTAATGAGAATGAATCCTAATGTGATGCTCCATGGCAGTTGCTCTATTACTTACCTCTGTGTTGAGACTGCCCTGTGTTCTGCGCAACGTTGTGATCTTCTGCTCTGTTATGCTGAGAGTTTGCTTGTCATCTTGCTTGCTTGGTTATCTTTGATTGATCTCTTAGGAGGAATTACAGACTTAATTCAATCTGATCATGAATAGAACCTGGAATATACTCAATTGGAACATCAGAGGTATTAATGACAGTAACAAATGGCTTTCGCTTCGAAACAAGATTGCTGAGGCAAATGCAGATATTGTCTGTTTGCAACAAACTAAGAAAGAACACTTTGATTTCAGATATATCAAAAACTTTTGCCCTAACAGGGTCAATTGTTTTGATTTTTTACCCTCTGTGGGAGCTTCTGGAGGGCTTCTCATAGCTTGGAATGGCAGCATTTTTGAGGGTGAAACCTTGTTTCGAAATGAGTTCTCTATTTCAATCAGATTTCAGTCTAAGCTCACTGGTGATTCGTGGATTCTTACCAACATTTATGGTCCTTGCCAAGGTGCAGCCAGAGAAGATTTCCTAAACTGGTTCAGCAACATCCATATGCCTGATGAGACAAAATGGATGATCTTGGGAGACTTCAACTACATTAGATACCCTCACAATAGAAGCAGATCTGGGGGCAATTTTTCTGATATGCTAAAGTTCAATGATGCCATCAATAGCCTGGCTCTGGTTGAAATCCCATTAAAAGGAAGGAGCTTCACTTGGAGCAACATGCAGCAAGCACCACTACTGGAAAAATTAGACTGGGTGTTCACTTCTAAATCTTGGACTTCTCACTTTCCTAACACCCTAGTTGTCCCTCTGTCCAAACCTGTCTCAGATCACATACCTTGTCAGGTGCAAATTGGTACACATATTCCCAAGTCTAAAATCTTCAGGTTTGAGAACTATTGGCTACAAATTGAGGGATTCAAAGATATTGTAAAGCAGAATTGGGAACAGGCCATCAACATCCAAGATAGTGCAAAGAGAATTACTGCAAAATTCAAAAGGCTCAGGAAATGTCTCAAAATCTGGGCCAAATCAATTTCTCAACTCAGTATGTCCATCAAAGCCACTAATGAGGTCATTCTCTTTCTAGATGCAATTGAAGATTTTAGAACTCTCACTTTACAAGAATGGAATGGACGAGAGTTTCTTAAACAACATTTACTTACACTTCTAGAAAGACAAAAGATCTACTGGCAGCAGAGAGCTACAATTAGATGGGTTAAATTTGGAGAGGCAAACTCAAAATATTTTCAAGCCAAAGCCACCATCAAGTACAAGGTTAATCACATTGCTAGCTTGCATGATGATTTGGGCAACACTCACAGAGAACATAATGCCAAAGCTAATATTCTCTTCAATGCCTTCAAAAAGAGATTAAGTACCTCTGTGCCCACTTTCAATCCTCTTAACTTGGGTACTTTGTTGAATAGAGATGTGGATCTTTCTCTGTTGGAATCACCTTTTTCTCAGGAGGAAATTGATGCTGTTATAAAAAGCCTGCCTAATGATAAAGCTCCAGGACCTGATGGTTTCAATACAAACTTCATCAAGCATTGTTGGGATATTCTGGCCCCTGATTTCTACACTTTAATTGAGGACTTTTATCATGGAAGAATCAGCTTACAAAAGCATCAACTCTTCATTTATTACTCTCATACCTAAGAAAGATGCTCCAACCACACCCAATGATTTCAGGCCAATTTCACTGCTTAACTGCTCAATCAAGATCATTACTAAGCTTCTGGCAAATAGACTCCAAGAGGTCATTTTGAAGCTGGTGCATACTAACCAGTATGGGTTTTTAAAGGCCAGATCAATCCAGGATTGTCTTGCTTGGTCTTATGAATTCATTCATCAATGTAAAATGTCTGTCAGGAGATTATTGTCTTGAAGTTGGATTTTGAGAAGGCTTTTGACCTCATTGAGCATCAGTCAATAAAAGATATTCTCATTGCAAGAGGTTCTGGCAACAAATGGCTCATGTGGATGGATATGCTTTTTTCCTCTGGATATTCTGCGGTGTTATTGAATGGGGTCCCTGGGAAAAAGTTTCTGTGCAAAAGAGGAGTGAGACAGGGAGACCCTCTCTCTACATTACTATTTGTGCTTGCTGCAGATCTATTACAGTCTATTCTCAATGAGGCCATGCATAACAATTTGATCTCAAGGCCACTTGAACAGCATCATTGTCCTGATTTCCCAGTCATTCAGTATGCTGATGACACTGTTCTAATTATGACAGCTTCTTCCATGCAAGTGGAGCAACTCAAAAACCTCATTCTCCATTTTACAGTCTTTACTGGGCTAAGAGTTAACTTTGATAAATCAGCCATGGTGCCCATCAACACTGACAATGAGGTACTACAAGCTCTAGCTGCCAGACTGGGGTGTTCTATTGGCTCCTTCCCTTTCATTTATCTTGGCCTACCTTTGTCACTTTCCAAGCCTAAGATGGAAGATTTTTCTCATGTCCTCAAGAGGATTGACAGCAGACTGGCTGGTTGCTCTACATTACTATCCTATGGGGACAAACTTACTCTCATCAAATATGTCTTCATGCATCTTCCTATTTTCTTCATGTGCACCCTTGATCTTCCAAAAGGCATAATTGAGCAAATCAACAAAGCCTTACAGCACTGCTTCTGGAGGAAATATGGTATGGAGGGTAGAGGTCCTGCACTCATTGCCTGGGACAAAGTTTGCAAGCCCAAGGACCAAGGAGGATTGGGAGTTCTCAGCATTGATGTTCATAATAAATGTCTTTTAATGAAGCATCTACATAAGTTCCTACACAAAGAAAATCTCCCTTGGGTGCATCTTATTTGGGATTCTTACTATCCTGATGGAGTGATTACCAATAGGAATGTAGGTTCATTCTGGTGGAAAAGTATTTTCAAGCTGCTCCTTGAATTCAAAACAGTAGCCAAAGGTTAGTTGGGCACAAGAGACACTATTGATTTTTGGATGGACAACTGGGGATATGGCATCACAAGACATAAATATCCATAACTCTACTCCTATGCAATCCAAGATACTTTGAGCATTCAGGAGTTTTTGCAACAGGCAAACATAAGTGATAATTTCTTCCTCCCACTCTCAGCTCAAGCACACAACCAGTTCACTGAACTTCAGAACACTCTTGACTCTCTACCACCCTCAAATCATGGTGATAAATGGACTTATCCTTGGGGTACATCTTACTCATCGATCAAGATGTACAAGGAACTGACAAAGGGACCACTAGCTGCACCACTTTTTAAAAATTATGGAAGAATGCAACCATGCTTCGGTACAAGATCTTCTTTTGGCTCTTATTGCATGACAGGGTCAATACCAGAAACATGCTCCAACGAAGAACATTCCACCTGCCTTCCTATAATTGTGCACTTTGTCAGATGAACACCTTTTTTGGGACTGTGACTTTGCTTTCAATTGCTTTCAATCCCTTTTGGGACACAGACACAAAGGATTGTCCATCTTTGATGAGATCTCACTGGCCATTCAAAACTTGCCTAATGCCTTTGCCATGGAAATCATGATTATGGGATGTTGGAATATCTGGATACAAAGGAATGATAAAATTTTCAAAGGAAAACCAGCCACCACTCAAGCTTGGAAGGCCTCACTGAAGACAGATCTTCAGCTTCTGTTACACAGAATGAAAACTAAATTCAGAGATCAATTTTCCAACTGGATTGAACAACTTTTGACATAACAATGCTAGCTTCAGGTTTCAATAAAACAGGAGTGGGTTGAGCCTTTTTGGTTTCACTTTGTACATATTGTAAACTATTTATTTTAATGAAATTTCCGTAGAACGATTGTTCTACGGTTTCAGTTCAAAAAAATTTATTGTGGGTGGAACCGGACGATTTTCAAGATTTGCTGGCCAGGGAGTGGGATAAAGAAAATAGAGTGGAGACAAATGTGAAAAGATGGCACTTTAAAATTAGGCATTGAAGACAATTTCTTGCGTGGTTGGGCTAAAAATGTTGGTGGAATTTATAAAGTGAAAAAAGAAAGGCTCCCTCACCTTACCAATGAGTTTGATATTAAAGGCGAGACAAGCCCTCTTGATAAGGTTGTTAGCGTGGCTAAGAGAGCTTTTTTTTGCAAAATGGCTAAGAGAGCAGCTGAAGAGAGTCTTGCAAAGATGATTTGATAGGAAGAGATAAAGTGGGCACAAAGAGCTAAAGCACAAGAGGTTGTACAAGGGGATAATGCCACTTAGTTTAACATCTTATTGCGAATGGAAAATATAGAAAAAAGAGAGTCGTCCAACTTGAACAGGGTGAAGGTACAATAATAGATCACGAGAACTTACATTGTACATCTCTAATTATTAAATAAACTTGTTTGGTGATCAGATTGAGAATTTTGTCACACTAGATGAGAGTACGGTGGGAGATATTTCTCAGTTATGTATGGAAGAGAATGACGTGCTCAGTGCCCCTTTTACAGAAAAGGATGTGCTCGAGGCCATTACGCAAATGAAGAATAATAAGGCACCGGGCCTGGACGGACTCCGAGAGGAATTCTATCAGAGATGTTGGGGGATTATTAAGGGGGACTTGATGCCTATGTTCCATGATCTAACGGCTAACTTCATCTGTTCAAACTAAACTTTGGGACGATTACTTTACTTCCTAAGAAGAAGAGGCTGTTAGAATTGCATTCAGACCCATACGCTTACTCAATGTTAGTTTCGATATTTTTACCAAATTGGGTACAAATCATCTAACAAAGATTGCGCATACGGTGGTTAAGCCGACTCAGATCGCTTTCATGCCAGGATGACATATATTAGTGGGCGTGGTCATCTTACATGAAATACATTCAAAGAAACTTGACAGAGTGATCTTCGAAGTGGATTTTGAGAAGGTCTGCGATAAAGTTAAGTGGTCATTCCTGCAGGAAGCTTTGCATATGAAGGGATTCGACCCTACTTGGAGGAAGCCGGTGGAGACTTTGTACAAGGAGTAGTGTGGGGGTAAAGATGAACGATGGTATTGGCCACTATATTCAGATGTAGAAGGGATTATGTCAGGGAGATCTGATGTCGCCCATACTGTTTAATATTGTCACAGATATGTTGGGAGTACTTATTTGGCATGCCAATGAGGATTGTTAGGTTTGGGGTTGATCCACATCTCGTGGATGTGGGGGGGTCATTCATCCTACAATATGCGGATGATACTATAATTTTCATGGAACATGGTATGGATAAGGCAATAAATATGAAGCCAGTGCCCTGTCTATTTGAACAAATGTGTGGACAAAAAATGAATTTCCGCAAAAGTGAAATGTTCTATTTTGGGCGTGCCAAAGAGGAACAGGATAACTACAGACAACTGTTTGGTTGTGAGATTGGATCTCTCATGTTTACTTATTTAGGGATTCAAATTCATCATTTGAAGTTAACCGACAAAGAATGGAAATGTATTGATGATAGATTTGAAAAAAAGATTAGATGTTGGAAGGGAAAACTTATGTCTTATCGGGGTAGGTTGATAATTTTTAACCCGTGCTTACAAGTTTGCCTATGTTTATGCTTTTGTTCTTCGAAATACCTGTAGGGGTACGTAAAAGATTGGACTTATTTTCGTCGTGTTTTCTTGGCAGAGTGACGAGAATAAAACAAAATATTGGATGGCTAACCTGGATATTTTGTGCAAACCAAAGGATGAAAGGAGTTTGGATATTGAGAACTTAGAGGTTAAAAACAAGTGTTTGCTTAGTAAGTGGCTTTAGGGCATCTTCTACACCGACCCTCAAACCGCCCGCATACGTTCGGATAGCGCGGTCCGGACGTGTTCCGTCATCCAATGCGGTCCTGTTGGGGAACATAGTAATTCAAAAAAATTCCTACGATCACGCAAGATCTATCTAGGAGATGCATAGCAATGAGAGGGGAGAGTGTGTCCACGTACCCTCGTAGACCGAAAGCGGAAGCGTTTAGTAACGCGGTTGATGTAGTCGAACGTCTTCATGATCAAACCGATCCAAGTACCGAACGTACGGCACCTCCGTGTTCAGCACACGTTCAGCACGATGACGTCCCTCGAGCTCTTGATCTAGTAGAGGGTCGAGGGATACTTCCGTCAGCACGACGGCGTGGCGACGGTGATGATGAAGTTACCGGCGCAGGGCTTCGCCTAAGCACTACGACGATATGACCGAGGTGTTAAACTGTGGAAGGGGGCACTGCACACGGCTAAGAGATTGTCTATTGTGCTTTGGGGTGCCCCCTGCCCTCGTATATAAAGGAGGGGAGGAGGAGGCCGTCGGCCTAGGGGGCGCGCCATGGTGGGGAGTCCTACTAGGACTCCCAAGTCCTAGTAGGATTCCCCTTTCCTTTCCGGAGTAGGAAAGAGGGAAAGGGAGAGGAAGTAGGAAAGGGCAAGGGGGCCCGCCCCCTCCCCTAGTCCAATTCGGACTCGGGGCGCACCACCTCCCCTTGGCCTGCCACCTCTTCTCCCCTATGGCCCAATAAGGTCCATTACTTCCCTGGGGGGTTCCGGTAACCTCCCGGTACTCCGAAAAATACCCAAATCACTCCGGAACCATTCCGGTGTCCAAATATAACCTTCCAATATATCAATCTTTACCTATCGACCATTTCGAGACTCCTCGTCATGTCCGTGATCTCATCCAGGACTCCGAACAAACTTCGGTCATCAAATCACATAACTCCTAATACAAATCGTCATCGAATGTTAAGCGTGCGGACCCTACGGGTTCGAGAACTATGTAGACATGACCGATACACATCTCCGATCAATAACCAATAGCGGAACCTGGATGCTCATATCGGTTCCTACATATTCTATGAAGATCTTTATCGGTCAAACCGCATAACAACATACATCATTCCCTTTGTCATCGGTATGTTACTTGCCCGAGATTCGATCGTCGATATGCTCATACCAGTTCAATCTCGTTACCGGCAAGTCTCTTTACCCGTTCTGTAATGCATCATCCCGTAACTAACTCATTAGTCACATTGCTTGCAAGGCTTCTAGTGATGTGCATTACCAAGAGGGCCCATAGATACCTCTCCGATACACGGAGTGACAAATCCTAATCTCGATCTATGCCAACTAAAGAAACACCTTCGGAGACACCTGTAGAGCATCTTTATAATCACCCAGTTACGTTGTGACGTTTGATAGCACACAAGGTGTTCCTCTGGTATTCGGGAATTGCATAATCTCGTAGTCATAGGAATATGTATAAGTCATGAAGAAAGCAATAGCAATAAAACTTAAATGATCATAATGCTAAGCTAACGGATGGGTCTTGTCCATCACATCATTCTCTAATGATGTAATACCGTTGATCAAATGACAACACATGTCTATGATCAGGAAACTTAACCATCTTTGATTAACGAGCTAGTCAAGTAGAGGCATACTAGGGACACTTCTTTTTGTCTATGTATTCACACATGTACTAAGTTTCCAGTTAATACAATTCTAGCATGAATATTAAACATTTTTCATGATATAAGGAAATATAAATAACAACTTTATTATTGCCTCTAGGGCATATTTCTTTCAGTCTCCCACTTTCACTAGAGTCAATAATCTAGATTACATAGTAATGATTCTGACACCCATGGAGTCTTGGTGTTGATCATGTTTTGCTCGTGGAAGAGGCTTAGTCAACGGGTCTGCAACATTCAGATCCGTATGTATTTGGAAAATCTCTATGTCTCCCTCCTTGACTTGATCTCGGATGGAATTGAAGCGTCTCTTGATGTGCTTGGTTCTCTTGTGAAATTTGGATTCCTTCGCCAAGGCAATTGCTCCAGTATTGTCACAAAAGATTTTCATTGGACCCGATGCACTAGGTATTACACCTAGATCGGATATGAACTCCTTCATCCAGACTCCTTCATTTGCTGCTTCCGAAGCAGCTACATACTCCGCTTCACATGTAGATCCCGCCACGACGCTCTGCTTGGAACTGCTCCAACTGACAGCTCCACCATTCAATATAAATACGTATCCGGTTTGTGACTTAGATTCATCCGGATCAGTGTCAAAGCTTGCGTCGACGTAACCATTTACGACGAGCTCTTTGTCACCTCCATAAACGAGAAACATATCCTTAGTCCTTTTTAGGTATTTCAGGATGTTCTTGACCGCTGTCCAGTGATCCACTCCTGGATTACTTTAGTACCTCCCTGCTAAACTTATAGCAAGGCACACATCAGGTCTGGTACACAACATTGCATACATGATAGAACCTATGGCTGAAGCATAGGGAATGACCTTCATTTTCTCTCTATCTTTTGTAGTGGTCGGGCATTGAGTGTTACTCAATTTCACACCTTGTAACATAGGCAAGAACCCTTTCTTTGACTGATCCATTTTGAACTTCTTCAAAACTTTATCAAGATATGTGCTTTGTGAAAGTCCAATTAAGCGTCTTGATCTATCTCTATAGATCTTGATGCCCAATATATAAGCACCTTCACCGAGGTCTTTCATTGAAAAATTCTTATTCAAGTATCCTTTTATGCTATCCAGAAATTATGTGTCATTTCCAATCAAAAATATGCCATCTACATATAATATAAAAAATGCTATAGAGCTCCCACTCACTTTCTTGTAAATACAAGCTTCCCCAAAAGTCTGTATAAAACCATATGCTTTGATCACACTATCAAAGCGTATATTCCAACTCCAAGAGGCTTGCACCAGTCCATAAATGGATCGCTGGAGCTTGCACACTTCGTTAGCACCTTTAGGATCGACAAAACCTTCTGGTTGCATCATATACAACTCTTCTTAAAGATATCCATTAAGGAATGCAGTTTTGACATCCATTTGCCAAATTTCATAATCATAAAATGCGGCAATAGCTAACATGATTCGGACAGACTTAAGCATCGCTACGAGTGAGAAGGTCTCATCGTAGTCAACTCCTTGAACTTGTCGAAAACCTTTCACAACAAGTTGAGCTTTGTAGACGGTAACATTACCGTCAGCCTCAGTCTTCTTCTTGAAGATCCATTTATTCTCTATGGCTTGCCGATCATCGGGCAAGTCAACCAAAGTCCACACTTTGTTCTCATACATGGATCCCATCTCAGATTTCATGGCCTCAAGCCATTTCGCGGAATCTGGGCTCATCATCACTTCCTCAAAGTTTGTAGGTTCGTCATGGTCAAGTAATATGACCTCTAGAACAGGATTACTGTACCACTATTGTGCGGATCTTACTCTGGTTGACCTACGAGGTTCGGTAGTAACTTGATCTGAAGTTTCATGATCATCATCATTAACTTCCTATAAGGACCCAGATCCTAAGTCACACCGATCTAGCATGTAACACATCATATCACTTTGCGGCCTCACGCACGGAATTCCCACGGGTGCCACCTTACCTGGCCTGGGACCGTTTACACCTTTTGGCTCACGTATATGATAGTGTCGCTAGCATCCATATGACAGAGAACCCGGGCCGACATGACTAGTCGTGAATCCAAAGGGGCACTAACTTACAGGGACAGGCATACATGACCCAGCAACGAACATGTCAGTCATCAACGTATGAACCCAAGTCATAGCAAGCTACAAGGACTTGAAAGAACAACGCGTGACATTTCCCCGAAGGGACAGACACAGGAACGAAGAAGGACACATGTCGGCCAGCCTAAGTGTTCCGGAGCAATAGCAAGCTACCATGGCTCAGTGGAAGCACTAGGAGACATTCCCCCATAAAAGAGGCTACCAAGAATAAACAACGAGATTGTCGGATCCCACACATACCAATACATGTTACACGTATGCATAACATGCAAGTATGCGTTGTACAACATGGCATCACAACATAACTCAACAACTCATATAGATAAAGACCCAAAAGAGCCATCATAGCATTTATTACAAGCAACGGGTCTCATGACCCAACATACAGAGCATACAGGCAACAAAAGCATAACATGTCTGAGTACAAACAACTACAAATGAAAAAGGCTGAGAAGCCTGACTATCGACAAGACCCTCCCAAGGTTACAAGATCGTAGCTGAGGTAACAAGCTAAACGTCGAAGTCCACGCAGAACTACTAGTGAGACTGAAGTCTCTCTGCAAAACATAAATTAAGCAAACGTGAGTACAAATGTACCCAACAAGACTTACATTAGAAGTAGCTACATATGCATCAGTATCAACAAAGGGGTGGTGGAGTTAACTACAACAAGCCAGCTTTGACTCGGTGGCTATCCTGAACTACGACTGCAAGTAACTCTTTTGGGGTGGCGCACACGAGTCCACATATTCACCAATCAATACACCACTATGGATCCGCTCCCGTCTCCCTACGAGAACGCCATCCATAGCACTCACGCTTATCTTGCACATTTTAGAGTATCCACTTTCACTTGTCTATGAACACTATAGGCAACCCAGAGGTCCTTTATCACGGACGCGGCTATTCGAATAGATCATTTATAACCCTGCAGTGGTGTACTTCTTCACACATGTTTCCACCACTTAGCGTCTGCACACGACATGTGCTCGGCAGACTTCAAGCGAAAGCCAACGTGGGTGTAGACCACGACCTGACTAACCACACAAGTCCCTAGTCCAGGTTTATCGCCTATTCAGGTTCCATCCGCATGGAGTCCGGCCGAGGTTTCCACTACGGCCCCGAACGATGTGTGCAGGGTTCCCGAGGCACCAAACGGGCGTCCCGGTACACCATGCCACGTGCCTACCGCATCACAGCCCACCCCTCGGGTCAGCGCTGCGCGCAGCCTCCAGCATACTACAAACACCAGAAACTACTTGCAACTCCTAGACAGAGGACAGGGGGTTAATAAGTTGAACGGGGTCATATTTCAAGGCCCAACGTGTGGTAGTAGTTGTTCATAGATCACAAACACAGAACTCAGTTCCTGAGGACAGTTTCAATGAGACAACCCACCATGTACTCCTACATGGCCTCTCACCGCTACCTTTACCAAATCGTGTTCACACACTTAGCTCTCAACAGTAGGACATGTTCACCACATTCTAATTCATCCCCGATGAATCAGACCTGGCTCAACTCTAAGCAGTAGCAGGCATGACAACAAGCATGAATGAGTAGGCACATCAGGGCTCAAACAACTCCTACTCATGCTAGTGGGTTTCATCTATTTACTGTGGCAATGACAGGTCAAAAAGAGGATAGGGGTTCAACTACCGCAACATGTAACAGTTGAATCGTTGTTGTCCTAATGCGGTAAAAGAGAGCAGGAGCGAGAGAGTGGGATTGTATCGGAATGAACAAGGGGGTTTTGCTTGCCTGGCACTTCTGAAGATGATATAGCTCTTCATCGGTGTCATCGAACTCATCGTCGGAACAACGTCTACTGAGGGGGGAATAACACCGGCAAACAGGGAAGGAACTCAATCAATGCAATGCAACAATATGATGCATGAACGTGACATGGCAATATGCTGTCATTTGAGCTAATGCAGCTAGCAACAATTTAAATGAAGTCCATATGAACCAAGGGTTCATATGCAAACTCCATATCAAGCATTTAAAATGCCATTATCATGTTTTGATTTAAACAGCAAGGTTAAGTTGCTTTATCATGCATGAAACCAGTACCAATGGATAGATTGGATTTTTCTAATCATTTTTCATATATAATTTATTTCATTATGAGTTATAGATTATTTTCTATGATTTTTAGAAGTTTTAAACATTTTCTGGAATTTTTAGATTATTCCTAAATAAGAAAATCCCAGCAAATGTATTTATGACATCAGCACCGCGTCATGCCTATGTCAGCTGGTCAACAGGGACGACCAGGGTCAAACCTGACGGGCGGATCCCACCTGTCATAGAGACAGTGTCTAACCCATGGTCAAATCTCGCGTTCTCCCGTGTATGACCGGCGCGGGGCCCAGCTGTCGGCGATTGTGGGGGCTGATTAATTAGTGTTGACGCTGGGATTAACCGGCGGCGCTAGTCTGGCGTGGCAGTGATCGCCGTCCGGACTTTTCCGGCCACGGATGAATGCGTCGAGGGCACGAGAGGCAAGCTCGTGCTCGCCCGCATCCAGGGGAGGGGTCAGGAGGTCGCGGGGTGGCCTGTTTCGCCGACGGCGAGCACTTGGGCGGTGGCCGGAGTTCGGTTTGTGCGGCAGCTCCGGCTAGAGCAAGTGGCAGAGCGTGTTGAGCAGCGGGGCAGCAACTACAGACTAGCAGGAGCACAACCATGTGCTTGCAGGCGAGCTTTGGGTGCCCTGGCCGCGCGGCGAGGAGCCATGGCGGCGGCGAGCTTCGGGTGCGGTGGGGAGGCAAGCTAGAGGACGAGAATAGAGGGGGAGGAGCAGGAGCTCACAGGGTGCAGCACAACAAGTCAGCGGGCTCGGGGAAGCTCTGGAGCAGCCCAATCGACGGCGACAATCTTCGGGCACCGGCGGCGAAGGCGAGCTTGATGGCGTCGGTGTGGTGCTTCTATGCTTGCGGTCTTGCTCATGGAAGTGGCAGAGGACGCGTTGGAGCTCCTAGGAACGACTAGACGACGAGGGGACAGCGGTGGATGCGCCGTTTACGGTGGCACGGCCATGGTGGCTTCGGCCAGGCGAAGAGCATGCGAGGGAGAGAGCAGGGGGAGGAGTGAGCGAGCCGGACGGATTGGGACGGCACCGAGGAGGACATTCGCGGCGTCGCACTGTCCTTAGACGCAGGCAGGCAGCCTGGTGGCGTGGCACCCGCGCGCCCCCGTGCGTTGTCCTGCCAATATTTTTCAAGGTTAAACAGGAGCATTTTCTTGGGATCATTTGAAGAGATTTTTAGTGTTGGTCATTTTTAAAAGATTTCCGAGGCTTTGAATTTCCTCATTTCAATTTTCTTTGAATTTAAATATGATGCATGACACTCACTGATGCATCTAGTTACAACAAATTCTAGGGCTGTGACAACTCACCCCCACTAAACAAGAATCTTGTGCCGAGGTTCAAGACATGAGGTAAGAAGGCAGAGGGGACATTAACTATCACAATCTTCTCGATCCAACTGCCCTTCTCGAAGATGTTGATTCATTGCATCATATTGATCTTGACGTCTTTGCCTTCGAGATCTTTGTCTAACACGATGATGGCAGAAAGAAGCTCTACAGAAATCGGCCTTCTTGAAGATTGAGCACCCAAGATCAACTCATGCAGCGAGACGTTAGAACATCTCTCAAGCTGAGGCACAAAACACACATAGGGAGGGGCTGAGAGGAACAGATGACGAAGGTTCAATTTGGTAGGCAACAATTCCACGCTTGAATAAGATGGTGAACTAGTTTCAGAGTAGCGGGGAGATCTATTGCCATGGTTCCATAACGAGACACCTTGGGGGAGGTGACTCATAGAATTATTCCCTTAAGTGGCAAAAAGAATTACTTTTGATACAAAGATCATTGAAACTCTGCATACCAGCCTGAGGACATTCAAAATTGATCGTTTGAAGGAATTCGAAAGAATGGCATACTCGGACTAGAATGGATGATGTGGACTACCTTGTTGAAGACAACGCAATGGATGATTTTTGCTTATCATCGGAAATGGATGGGACCCATGGTAGGACCACTTTTGAAGATGATCCTGAACAGCAATTACTGAGAGGGGCAGCCCATGGGAAATTGGCCCAATGGCGGTGCAAGCTGGGAACAAGATGCAAAAGCTAGGAATGATTCTGGTAACTGGGGAATAGCTCAACAGTCGAGAGTGATTCCACCGTTTGAATGGTTATAGTATAATCGAAGAAACTAAGAGCACAAGAATCCCCAAGGAGCAACTTCTAGAATAAGTCGCATGAAATCCTCATGGAAAGATGGTCAAAAGATACTACAATGATAGATCTTTTGGCTAGGAGTGTCGGCCACAACATCAACCTTGTCGGGACCTACAACATAGATCTTGGAAAAGTTCCAACCATCATATCTGCCTGAGATTCAGATCTGGTTGGTAACAAGATATTTCAGACAACATGTCTGGGAAAGGAAGGTTGCAACACAAATCGATGATATAACGTTGCGAGATTCTCGGGAAATGGACTATGGTAGTAAGCTCCAAAACACGAGCAGGTTCTGCTACACACATGTGAACACGCTGTCCCAGACAAGCATGACCACGTAGTAGTCTTATAGTAAAACACTACCGAGTTCAGGTTGGGAACCATCAGCGAGGATATCGAAGTCCTTGCGTAAGTCTAGCTCTTAAGAAGGAACTTCTTCACCTTGAACAAATCAGTCAGTGGCTTGGTGTGCTAGGGAATACATATGGAGTGGAGGTAATTAATCTACCAAACCATAGAATACATACGCACATGCATAACTGACTTGGGTTGATTCCAGAGGAAGCAAAAACAATCTTTCTCAAATTTACGACGGCAACTTGTATCAAATGCACATGAATTAGACGAAGTCACTTCTTTCATCCGAACATATGCTTCATGATCGATACATGAAGATAATGCTTATAGAAGTTTCCAACACTAGCTCAGTGTTCAACACGAATCATGGAGAAGATAAAATGTTGCTGATGGGCTCAACAACAATTCATCGGAATTTCCATATCATTGGGATTCCACCATTATGTGAACAAGGTGATAACATTGGTCAGACCAAAAGATGTGATGGTGTATGCTTGAGGGATCAACCACGAGTAAGACAACATTACGAATATCGTTGGTTCTGATTTGATTTGACGAAAACCCACACTCAAATCAAAGTTTTGACAAGACGATAGATCCAACAACTGAACACGAGGACCAATCGATGAAGATATCATCTTCCTTCATCACACACACACACACACACAAAAGATATTCCTTTGAGATGAACTAGGTTAGGCAAAGCTTTTATCTTCCAACTCTCCAAGTTGTTGTTTAGCTTAACCAACTAGCTCATGGGTATCCAACACAGATTCTTGGAGAAGGGATGGTTTACAAGAAACCAAACTTGATCACGAGCTCAACATAATAGTCAGGGGACAACCTAGTGATACTTCCGAGAGAAAAATCGGAAAATCACGAACCACCAATATGTTACTAAGCTCGAGAACAATCTTGCTCTTTAGGGCAAGACTATACGATCAAAAGAGCGAGGGATTGACACAATCCTAACCCATTGATCGAAGAGTGAACCAGAAATAAGGACTAGGTAGCACGATTAATCTTAGAGTGGTGATTCGATAACCAACATGCGAAGGATGAGAATATTGTCCTTTAACTACCAAGCAACGAGGTTGCTAGGAGTATTGATTTCACACATCATGGTTCACTTGTAGGAATTCCGGCTTCAACAACACGGGACCGAGAAATGAATAATGATGGTGAGAGGTATCACTACATCAAGAATTCATAAGATGGTGTGCAATTCCTATGATATTATTAACAAAAGAGAGTAATACTCTAGGGTAGAACAGAACAAAAGCTGGATTGACATTTTGATCTGCAGAATACAACTACTTTGACCCAATCCTAGAAATGGACAAGGTACTGGAGTTTGTTTTTCCTAGTCATTCTGAAATAGAACAGCTCGACGGACCACAAGAATAATAGGCATCGATGAACACAAATGCACACATACTCTTGGCTATCAACTGATAGATGATGGTTGGAATACAACTGAAAATGGACAACTCAAGGAGCATATAACTTTCTGAGTTGTGGATGCATAGATTAGTATGTCAATCGAAGTTCAACAGGTTTCTTCCAGATAACCCATGCAGAAGAGGAAGGACTGGCAAATTCACAATGTAGGATGGAGAACCCATCAAGAGCACTCTGGTTGTGATCTTTTGGTTCAGGATGAGCTTTTGCCAGGATGGTTCATGGTATTTGGAAGAAGGATATACCACGGACCTCGAGGACTATCGCAAAGGTTACTAATATCCTAAAGGTACGAGCAACACTATCAACACGAGGTAAGTGGAGTGAATCTTGGGCTTAAGAACCCACAAATAGAAGGCCTACTAACTAAATGGCATCACGGGATGCTTTCGAGAATGATGGCCAGAATCATCACACTAGGAACGCAAGACATGGAAAGATTACTAGGTGATCCTCTAAGACACCTAGGGTCATAATAATAGCTCCAACATATATGTCAAGGCAACAAAGTACCTCAACTCACCGATTAGTGTGGTTAAACTGGCCCAAAGAAACATCGGGAACGGAAAGAAGGGAGTTGCAAATGCATCAGACTATTTAGAAACCTGGGATGACTCAGATAGCATAACGGTTGTAAATGCTCAAAAAGATTTGAGACATCCTGCAAAATGGTGGCATAACCACTCAACATCACAATATCAAGGTTCTGAGGCCAGCTATGAACATACGGAAGTAGTAGAAAACTGAACTGAGACTTGAATCCATCAATCCTATAAGTCTATGGATTAGTAACACGTGATCCTGATAGAAAGAATACAAAGCCTAGTTCTTAATTCCCGTAGAAGAGAAGAGGATGACTCAGATCAGAAGGGCATAAGGTAAAGGAGTAAAAAGAGCCTTACGTTCCCTTCCACAATCAATTCCCTTATATAACTAAAGCATTTCTAGACACGACTTCGACCAGTTTGGCTTGGTAGTCCTACAGGCAGTCAGGATCTGATACCAAAGCTGTCAGGACCCTGATCCTAAGTCACATTGATTTAGCATGTAACACATCATATCACTTTGCGGCCTCACGCACGGTATTCCCACAGGTGCCACCTTACCTGGCCCGGGACCGTTTGCGCCTTTTGGCTCACGTATATGATAGTGTCGCTAGCATCCATATGACAGAGAACCCGGGCCGACATGACTAGTCATGAATCCAAAGTGGCACTAATTTACAGGGACAGGCATACATGACCCAGCAACGAACATGTCGGTCATCAACGTATGAACCCAAGTCGTAGCAAGCTACAAGGATTTAAAGGAACAACGCGTGACATTTCCCCGAAGGGACAGACACAGGAATGAAGAAGGACACATGTCGGCCAACCTAAGTGTTCCGGAGCAGTATGAAGCTACCATGGCTCAGTGTAAGCACTAGGAGACATTTCCACATAAGAGAGGCTACCAAGAATAAACAACTAGATTGTCGGATCCCACAAATACCAATACATGTTACACGTATGCATAACATGCAAGTATGCGCTGTACAACATGGCATCACAACATAACTCAACAACTCATATAGATAAAGGCCCAGAAGAGCCATCATAGCATTTATTACAAGCAGCGGGTCTCATGACCCAACATACAGAGCATACAAGCAACGAAAGCATAACATGTCTGAGTACAGACAACTACAAATGAAAAAGGCTGAGAAGCCTGACTATCGACAAGACCCTCCCAAGGATACAAGATCGTAGCTGAGGTAACAAGCTAAACGTCGAAGTCCATGCAAAATTACTAGTGAGACTGAAGTCTCTCTGCAAGACATAAATTAAGCAAACGTGAGTACAAATGTACCTAGCAAGACTTACATCAGAACAAGCTACATATGCATCAGTATCAACAAAGGGGTGGTGGAGTTAACTATAGTGAGCTAGCTTTGACTCGGTGGCTATCCTGAACTACGACTGCAAGTAATTCTTTTTGGGTGGCGCACACAAGTCCACATATTCACCAATCAATACACCACTATGGATCCGCTCCCGTCTCCCTATGATAACGCCATCCATAGCACTCATGCTTATCTTGCGCATTTTAGAGTATCCACTCTCACTTGTCTATAAACTGTATAGGCTACCTAGAGGTCCTTTACAGCGGACGCGGCAATTCGAATAGATCATTTATAACCCTGCAGGGGTGTATTTCTTCACACATGTTTCCACCACTTAGCGTCTGCACACGACATGTGCTCGGCAGACTTCAAGCGAAAGCCGATGTGGGTGTAGACCACGACCTGACTAAGCACACAAGTCCCTAGTCCAGGTTTATCACCTATTCAGGTTTCATCCGCATGGAGTCCGGCCGAGGTTTCCACTACGGCCCCGAACGATGTGTGCAGGGTTCCCGAGGCACCAAACGGGCGTCCTGGTACACCACGCCACGTGCCTACCACATCACAACCCACCCCTCGGGTCAGCACTGCGCACGGCCTCCAGCATACTACAAACACCAGAAACTACTTACAACTCCTGGACAGAGGACAGGGGGGTTAATAAGTCGAGCGGGGTCATATTTCAGGGCCCAACGTTGGTAGTAGCTGTTCATGGATCACAAACACAGAACTTAGTTCCTGAGGACGGTTTCAATGAGACAACCCACCATGTACTCCTACATGTCCTCTCACCGCTACCTTTACCAAATCGTGTTCACACACTTAGCTCTCAACAGTAGGACATGTTCACCACATTCTAATTCATCCCCGATGAATCAGACCTGGCTCAACTCTAAGCAGTAGCAGGCATGACAACAAGCATGAATGAGTAGGCACATCAGGGCTCAAACAACTCCTACTCATGCTAGTGGGTTTCATCTATTTACTGTGGCAATGACAGGTCAAAAAGAGGATAGGGGTTCAACTACCGCAGCATGTAACAGTTGAATCGTTGTTGTCCTAATGCAGTAAAAGAGAGCAGGAGCGAGAGAGTGGGATTGTACCAGAGTGAACAAGGGGGTTTTGCTTGCTTGGCACTTCTGAAGATGATATAGCTCTTCATCGGTGTCATCGAACTCATCGTCGGAACAACGTCTACTGAGGGGGGAACAACACCGGCAAACAGGGAAGGAACTCAATCAATGCAATGCAACAATATGATGCATGAATGTGACATGGCAATATGCTGTGATTTGAGCTAATGCAGCTAGCAACAATATAAATGAAGTCCATATCAAGCATTTAAAATTCCATTATCATGTTTTGATTTAAACAGCAAGGTTAAGTTGCCTTATCATGCATGAAACCAGTACTAATGGATAGATTGGATTTTTCTGATCATTTTTCATATATAATTTATTTCATTCTGATTATAGATTATTTTCTATGATTTTTAGAAGTTTTAAACATTTTCTAGAATTTTCAGATTATTTCTAAATAAGAAAATCCCAGCAAATGTATTTATGACATCAGCACCTCGTCATGCCTATGTCAGCTGGTCAACAGGGTCGACTAGGGTCAAACCTGACGGGCAGGTCCCACCTGTCATAGATATAGTGTCTAACCCGTGGTCAAATCCCGCGTTGTCCCGTGTATGACCGGAGCGGGGCCCGACTGTCAGCGACTGTGGGGCTGATTAATTAGTGTTGACACTGGGATTAACCGACGGCGCTAGTCTGGCGCGGCGGCGATCGCCGGCCGGCCATTTCTGGCCACGGATGGACGCGCCGAGGGCACCGGAGGCAAGCTCGTGCTCGCCCGCATCCAGGGGAGGGGTCAGGAGGTCACGGGGTGGCCTGGTTCGCCGACGGCGAGCACTTGGGCGGCGGCCAGAGTTCGGTTTGTGCGACAGCTCCAGCTAGAGATAGTGGCAGAGCATGTTGAGCAGCGGGGCAGCAACTACGGACCACAGGAGCACAACCATGTGCTTGGACGCGAGCTTTGGGTGCCCTGGCCGTGCGGCGAGGAGCCATGGCGGCAGCGAGCTTCGGGTGCGGTGGGGAGGCAAGCTAGAGGACGATAACAGAGGGGGAGAGAATAGGGGAAGGAGAAGGAGCTCACAGGGTGCAGCACAGCAGGTCAGCAGGCTTGGGGAAGCTCTGGAGCGACCCAATTGACAGCAACAATCTTCGGGCACCGGCGGCGAAGGCGAGCTTGATGGCGTCGGTGTGGTGCTCCTATGCTTGTGGTCTTGCTCGTGGAAGTGGCAGAGGACGCGTTGGAGCTCCTGGGCATGACTTGACGATGAGGGGACGGCGGTGGCTACGCCGGTTACGGTGGCACAGCCATGGTGGCTTCGGCCAGGCGAAGAGAATGCGAGGGAGAGAGCAGGGGGAGGAGTGAGCGAGCCAGACAGATTGGGACGACACCAAGGAGGACATTCGCGGTGTCGCGCTGTCCTTAGACGCAGGCAGGCAGCCTGGTGGCATGGCGCCCACGCGCCCCCGTGCGTTGTCCTGCCAATATTTTTCAAGGTTAAACATGAGCATTTTCTTGGGCTCATTTGAAGAGATTTTTATTGTTGGTCATTTTTAAAAGTTTCCGAGGCTTTGAATTTCCTCATTTCAATTTTCTTTGAATTTAAATATGATGCATGACACTCACTGATGCATCTAGTTGCAACAAATTCTAGGGATGTGACACTTCCTCGCTAATTGGTGTAGGAATCAGTGGAACTGATTTATGTGATGAACTACTTTCCAATTCGGGAGAAGGTACAATTACCTCATCAAGTTCTACTGTCCTCACACTCACTTCTTTCGAGAGAAACTCCTTCTCTAGAAAGGATCCATTCTTAGCAATGAATATCTTGCCATCGGATCTGTGATAGAAGGTGTATCCAACAGTCTCCTTTGGGTATCCTATGAAGACGCATTTCTCCGATTTGGGTTCGAGCTTATCAGGTTGAAGCTTTTTCACATAAGCATCGCAGCCCCAAACTTTAAAAAACGACAGTTTAGGTTTCTTGCCAAACCACAGTTCATATGGTGTCATCTCAACGGATTTAGATGGTGCCCTATTTAACGTGAATGCAGCCGTCTCTAAAGCATAACCCCAAAACGATGGCGGTAAATCGGTAAGAGACATCATAGATCGCACCATATATCCAATAAAGTACGGTTATGACGTTCGGACACACCATTACGCTGTCGTGTTCCAGGTGGCGTGAGTTGCGAAACTATTCCACATTGTTTCAAATGAAGATCAAACTCATAAATCAAATATTCTCCTCCACGATCAGATCTTAGAAACTTTATTTTCTTGTTACGATGATTTTCCACTTCAATCTGAAATTCTTTGAACTTTTCAAATGTTTTACACTTATATTTCATTAAGTAGCTATACCCATATCTGCTCAAATCATCTATGAAGGTCAGAAAATAACGATACCCGCCGCGTGCCTCAACACTCATCAGACCACATACATTAGTATGTATTATTTCCAACAAGTTAGTTGCTTGCTCCATTGTTCCAGAGAACGGAGTTTTAGTCATCTTGCCCATGAGGCATGATTCGCAAGCATCAAGTGATTCATAATCAAGTGATTTCAAAAGCCCATCTACATGGAGTTTCTTCATGCGCTTTACACCAATATGACCTAAATGGCAGTGCCACAAATAAGTTGCACTATCATTATTAACTTTGCATCTTTTGGCTTCAATATTATGAACATGTGTATCACTACAATCGGGATTCAACAAAAATAGACCACTCATCAAGGGTGCATGACCATAAAAGATATTACTCATATAAATAGAACAACCATTATTCTCTGATTTAAATGAATAACTGTCTCGCATCAAACAAGATCCAGATATAATGTTCATGCTCAACGCTAGCACCAAATAACAATTATTCAGGCCTAAAACTAATCCCAACGGTAGATGTAGAGGTAGCGTGCCGACGGTGATCACATCGACTTTGGAACCATTTCCCACGCGCATCGTCACCTCGTCCTTAGCCAATCTTCGTTTAATCCGTAGCCCCTGTTTCGAGTTGCAAATATGAGCAACAGAACCAGTATCAAATACCCAGGCGCTACTACGAGCATTAGTAAGGTACACATCAATAACATGTATATCAAATATACATTTCACTTTGCCATCCTTCTTATCCGCCAAATACTTGGGGAAGTTTCGCTCCCAGTGACCAGTCCCTTTGCAGTAGAAGCACTCAGTCTTAGGCTTAGGTCCAGATCTGGGTTTCTTCCCTTGAGCAGTAACTTGCTTGTTGTTCTTCTTGAAGCTCCCCTTCTTCCCTTTGCCCTTTTTCTTGAAATTAGTGGTCTTGTTCACCATTAACACTTGATGCTCCTTCTTGATTTCTACCTCCGCAGCTTTTAGCATTGCGAAGAGCTCGGGAATAGTCCTTTCCATCCCTTGCATATTATAGTTCATCACGAAGCCTTTATAGCTTGGTGGCAATGATTGAAGAACTCTGTCAATGACACTATCATCAGGAAGATTAACTCCCAGCTGAGTCAAGTGGTTATGGTACCTAGACATTCTGAGTATGTGCTCACTGACAGAACTATTCTCCTCCATCTTGCAGCTATAGAACTTGTTGGAGACTTCATATCTGTCAACTCGGGCATTTGCTTGAAATATTAACTTCAACTCCTGGAATATCTCATATGCTCCATGACGTTCAAAACATCTTTGAAGTCCCGATTCTAAGCTGTAAAGCATGGCACATTGAACTATCGAGTAGTCATCAGCTTTGCTCCGCTAGACGTTCATAACGTCCGGAGTTGCTCCTGCGGCGGGTCTTGCACCTAGCGGTGCTTCCAGGACATAATTCTTCTGTGCAGCAATTAGGATAATCCTCAAGTTACGGACACAGACCGCGTAGTTGCTACCATCATTTTTAACTTAGCTTTCTCTAGGAATGCATTAAAATTCAAAGGAACAGTAGCACGGGTCATTGATCTACAACAACATAGACATGCAAAAACTATCAGGTACTAAGTTCATGATAAATTAAAGTTCAGTTAATCATATTACTTAAGAACTCCCACTTAGATAGACATCCCTCTAGTCATCTAAATGATCACGTGATCCATATCAACTAAACCATGTCCGATCATCACGTGAGATGGAGTAGTTTTCAATGGTGAACATCACTATGTTGATCATATCTACTATATGATTCACGTTCGACCTTTCGGCCTCAGTGTTCCGAGGCCATATCTGCATATGCTACGCTCGTCAAGTTTAACCCGAGTATTCTGCACGTGCAAAACTAGCTTGCACCCGTTGTATGTGAACGTAGAGCTTATCACACCCGATCATCACGTGGTGTCTCGGCACGACGAACTGTAGCAACGGTGCATACTCAGGGAGAACACTTATACCTTGAAATTTGGTGAGGGATCATCTTATAATGCTACCGCCGTACTAAGCAAAATAAGATGCATAAAAAGATAAACATCACATGCAACCAAAATATGTGACATGATATGGCGATCATCATCTCGTGCCTTTGATCTCCATCTCCAAAGCACCGTCGTGATCTCTATCGTCACCGGCTTGACACCTTGATCTCCATCGTAGCATCATTGTTGTCTCGCGAACTATTGCTTCTACGACTATCACTACCGCTTAGTGATAAAGTAAAGCAATTACATGGCGATTGCATTTCATACAATAAAGCAACAACCATAAGGCTCCTGCCAGTTGCCGATAACTTTTATTAAACATGATCATCTCATACAATAAATTATATCGCATAATGTCTTGACCATATCACATCACAACATGCCCTGCAAAAACAAGTTAGACGTCCTCTACTTTGTTGTTGCAAGTTTTACGTGGCTGCTACGGGCTTCTAGCAAGAACCGTTCTTACCTACGCATCAAAACCACAACGATTTTTCATCAAGTGTGATGTTTTAACCTTCAACAAGGACCGGCCGTAGTCAAACTAGATTCAACTAAAGTTGGAGAAACAGACACCCACCAGCCACCTGTGTGCAAAGCACGTCGGTAGAAACAAGTCTCATGAACACGGTCATGTAATGTCGGTACGGGCCGCTTCATCCAACAATACCGCCGAATCAAAGTAAGACGTTGGTGGTAAGCAGTATGAAAATTATCGCCCGCAACTCTTTGTGTTCTACTCGTGCATATCATCTACGCATAGACCTAGCTCCGATACCACTGTTGGGGAACGTAGCATGTAATTTAAAAAAATTCCTACGATCACGCAAGATCTATCTACTAGATGCAGAGCAACGAGAGGGGAGAGTGTGTCCTGATACGTCTCTAACATATCTATAATTTTCGATTGTTCCGTGCTATTATATTATCTGTTTTGGATGTTTACTGGGCTTTATTATGCACTTTTATATTATTTTTGGGACTAACATACTAACCAGAGGCCCAGTGCAAATTGCTATTTTTTTGTCTATTTCAGTGTTTCGCAGAAAAGGAATATCAAACGGAGTCCAAACGGAATGAAACCTTCGTGAGGATCGTTTTTGGAACAAACGCAATCCAGGAGACTTGGAGTGGACGTCAAGGAAGCCACGAGGTGGCCACAAGGTAGGAGGGCACTCCCAGGGGGTAGGCGCGCCCCCCACCCTCGTGGGCCCCTCGTAGCTCCACCGACCTACTTTCTTCGCCTATATATACTCTTATACCCTGAAAACATCCAGGAGCACCATGAAACCCTATTTCCACCGCCGCAACCTTCTGTACCTGTGAGATCCCATCTTGGGGCCTTTTCCGGCGCTCCGCCGGAGGGGGAATCGATCACGAAGGGCTTCTACATCAACACCATAGCCTCTCCGATGATGTGTGAGTAGTTTACCACAGACCTTCGAGTCCATAGTTATTAGCTAGATGGCTTCTTCTCTCTCTTTGGATGTCAATACAAAGTTATCCTCGATTCTCTTGGAGATCTATTCGATGTAATACTTTTTGCGGTGTGTTTGTCGAGATCCGATGAATTGTGGGTTTATGATCAAGATTATCTATGAATAATATTTTATTCTTCTCCGAATCTTATATGTATGATTTGATATATTTGCAAGTCTCTTCGAATTATCAGTTTGGTTTGGCCTAGTAGATTGATCTTTCTTGCAAAGGGAGAAGTGCTTAGCTTTGGGTTCAATCTTGCGGTGTCCTTTCCCAGTGACAGCAGGGGCAGCAAGGCATGTATTGTATTGTTGCCATCGAGGATAAAAAGATGGGGTTTATATCATATTGCTTGAGTTTATCCCTCTACATCATGTCATCTTGCCTAATGCGTTACTCTATTCTTATGAACTTAATACTCTAGATGCATGCTGGATAGCGGCCAATGTGTGGAGTAATAGTAGTAGATGCAGAATCGTTTCGGTCTACTTATCGCGAACGTGATGCCTATGTTCATGATCATGCCTAGATATTCTCATAACTGTGCGCTTTTCTATCAATTGCTTGACAGTAATTCGTTCACCCACCATAAAATTTGCTATCTTGAGAGAAGCCACTAGTGAAATCTATGGCCCCCGGGTCTATTTTCCATCATATAAGTTTCCGATCTATTTTATTTTGCAATCTTTACTTTCCAATCTATACCATAAAAATACCAAAAATATTTATCTTATTATCTCTATCAGATCTCACTTTTGCAAGTGGCCGTGAAGGGATTGACAACCCCTTTATTGTGTTGGTTGCAAGGTTCTTAATTGTTTGTGCAGGTACGAGGGATTTGCGTGTAGTCTCCTACTGGATTGATACCTTGGTTCTCAAAAACTGAGGGAAATACTTACGCTACTTTGCTGCATCACCCTTTCCTCTTCAAGGGAAAACCAACGCATGCTCAAGAGGTAGCAAGAAGGATTTCTTGCACCGTTGCCGGGGAGATCTACGCACAAGTCAATACATACCAAGTACCCATCACAAACTCTTATCCCTCGCATTACATTATTTGCCATTCGCCTCTCATTTTCCTCTCCCCCACTTCTAAAACGATTTTTTAAAACCTTTGCCTTTTCTTCGCCCTCCTTCCGTTCGATCTTGTGTTACCATGTGCCTTCTTTTTGCTTGCATCTTCGCTTGCTAAAAGTTTATGGATCCTCATCCCCTTGCTAATCTTTTTAAGAGATCCAATTATGATGAACCAATTTCTAGTGATTTGAGTGCACTAGATTATCTTATGAGGTTTTTCTTGAAATTCATGAATCTGAAAATTGTGATGAAGAAATTTATGAAGAGATTCACGATAGCTCCTTGAATAAAAAGCATGATTGCAATGATTTTACTATAAATTCTCTTGATGTCAGTTGTGCTAATAATATGCAAAACCCTAAGCATGGGGATGCTAATTTTGCTATGTCTACTACTTGTTGCAATGATCATGATTGGGGTGATTCTTCTTACAATCTTGAAAATTTATTTAAGCCCCATGATGAATATGAGATTGATAATAATGTTTGCAATAATACTAAAAGTGGGTTTGGAAGAGTGTCAACTACAGATCCCACATATTTGGATAATGTTCAATCTTATAAAGTTTTTGATAAAAGTGGGTTTGGAGAGGTCATGACTTTAGTTAATGTTAATACCACTATTTTGGAAGAGTGTCAACTTTGCATACATGTGGATCGTGCTAAGAATATGTTTTGTGATAGCTATATTGTTGAATTTTCTTATGATCCTACACGTAATTATTATGAGAGAGGAAAATATGGTTGTAGAAATTTTCATGTTACTAAATTACCTCTCGTTATGTTGAGATTGCTATTGTTTCTTTCGGCTTCCTCGCATATGCTAGTTTTTGCTTGCCTTGATAATTTGTTTGCCTATAAGATGCCTATGCATAGGAAGTATGTTAGACTTAGATGTGTTTTTCACGTGTTTTATGATGCTCTCATTGTGCTTCAATTCTTATCTTTCGTGTGAGCATCGTTGAAATCTTATGCCTAGCTAGGGGCGTTAAACGATAGTGCTTGTTGGGAGGCAACCCAATTTAATTTTTGTTCCTTGCTTTTTGTTCCTGTTTAGTAATAAATAATTCATCTAACCTCTGGTTAGATGTGGTTTTATGTTTTAATTAGTGTTTGTGCCAAGTAAAACCTACAGGATCTTCTTGGATGATAATTATTTGATCTTGCAGAAAAAGTCAGAAACTTTCTGCTCACGAAAACAATTGTTAAAAATCACCAGAAAGCGATAAAATACTGATTCAAATTGCAGTAGATCAATAAATAAATTATTTAGGTCGTCCTATTGTTGCAGAATTTTTGAGTTACAGAAGTTTGCATATGATACAGATTACTACAGACTGTTCTGTTTTTGACAGATTTTGTTTTTCGTGTGTTGTTTGCTTATTTTGATGAATCTATGGCTAGTATCGGGGGGTATGAACCATAGAGAAGTTGGAATACAGTAGGTTTAACACCAATATAAATAAAGAATGAGTTAATTACAGTACTTTAAAGTGGTGGTTTGTTTTATTTCGCTAACGGAGCTCATGAGATTTTCTGTTGAGTTTTGTGTTGTGAAGTTTTCAAGTTTTTGGGTAAAGATTTGATGGATTTTGGAACAAGGAGTGGCAAGAGCCTAAGCTTGGGGATTCCCAAGGCACCTCAAGGTAAAATTCAAGGACAACCAAAAGCCTAAGCTTGGGGATGCCCCGGAAGGCATCCCCTCTTTCGTCTCTGTCTATCGGTAACTTTACTTGAGGCTATATTTTTATTCACCACATGCTATGTGTTTTGCTTGGAGCGTCTTGTATGATTTGAGTCTTTGATTTTTAGTTTTCCACAACCATCCTTGCTGTACACACCTTTTGGAGAGACACACATGAATCTGAATTTATTAGAATACTCTATGTGCTTCACTTATATCTTTTGAGCTAGATAGTTTTGCTCTAGTACTTCGCTTATATCTTTTAGAGCACAGTGGTGGTTTATTTTATAGAAATTATTGATCTCTCATGATTCACTCATATTATTTTGAGAGTCTTTTAGAACAGCATGGCAATTTGCTTTGGTTAAAAAAAATATTAGTCCTAATATGATGAGCATCCAAGATAGGTATAATAAAAACTATCATATAAAGTGCATTGAATACTATGAGAAGTTTGATTCTTTATGATTGTTTTGAGATACGAAGATGGTGATGTTAGAGTCATGCTAGTTGAGCAGTTGTGAATTTGAGAAATACTTGTGTTAAAGTTTGTGATTCCCGTAGCATGCACGTATGGTGAACCATTATGTGATGAAGTCGGAGCATGATTTATTTATTGAATTTCTTCCTTATGAGTGGCGGTCAGGGACGAGCGATGGTCTTTTCCTACCAATCTACCCCCCTAGGAGCATGCGCGTAGTACTTCGTTTCGATAACTAATAGATTTTTGCAATAAGTATGTGAGTTCTTTATGACTAATGTTGAGTCCATGGATTATACGGACTCTCACCCTTCCACCATTGCTAGCCTCTCTAATATCGCGCACCTTTCGCCGGTATCATACACCCACCATATACCTTCCTCAAAACAGCCACCATACATACCTATTATGGCATTTTCATAGCCATTCCGAGATATATTGCCATGCAACTTACCACCGTTCCGTTTATTATGACACGCTTCATCATTGTCATATTGCTTTGCATGATCATGTAGTTAACATCGTATTTGTGGCAAAGCCACCTTTATAATTCTTTCATACATGTCACTCTTGATTCATTGCATATCCTGGTACACCGCCGGAGGCATTCACATAGAGTCATATTTTGTTCTAAGTAATTTTTTAGTTGTAAGTAAACAAAAGTGTGATGATCATCATTATTAGAGCATTGTCCCAAGTGAGGAAAGGATGATGGAGACAAGAAAAAAAGAGGCCATAAAAAAGAGAGAAAAAAGGCCCAAACAAAAAAAGAGAAAAAAATGAGAGAAAAAGAGAGAAGGGACAATGTTACTATCCTTTTACCACACTTGTACTTCAAAGTAGCACCATGATCTTCATGATAGAGAGTCTCCTATGTTGTCACTTTCATATACTAGTGGGAATTTTACATTATAGAACTTGGCTTGTATATTCCAATGATGGGCTTCCTCGAAATGCCCTAGGTCTTCATGAGCAAGCGAGTTGGATGCACCCACTTAGTTCCTTTTGAGCTTTCATACACTTATAGCTCTAGTGCATCCGTTGCATGGCAATCCCTACTCACTCACATTGATATCTATTGATGGGCATCTCCATAGCCCGTTGATACGCCTAGTTGATGTGAGACTATCTTCTCCTTTTTGTCTTCTCCACAACCACCATTCTATTCCACATATAGTGCTATGTCCATGGCTCATGCTCATGTATTGCGTGAAGATTGAAAAAGTTTGAGAACATCAAAATTATGAAACAATTGCTTGGCTTGTCATCGGGGTTGTGATGATTTAAATATTTTGTGTGGTGAAGATAGAGCATAGCCAGACTAGGGATAACTTTCTTTGGCCATGTTATTTTGAGAAGACATGATTGCTTTATTACTATGCTTGAAGTATTATTGTTTTTATGTCAATATTAAACTTTTGTCTTGAATCTTTCGGATCTGAACATTCATGCCACAATAAAGAAAATTACATTTAGAATTATGCTAGGTAGCATTCCACATCAAAAATTCTATTTTTATCATTTACCTACTCGAGGACGAGCAGGAATTAAGCTTGGGGATGCTTGATACGTCTCCAACGTATCTATAATTTTTGATTGTTCCATGCTATTATATTATCTGTTCTGGATGTTTAATGGGCTTTATTATGCACTTTTATATTATTTTTGGGACTACCTACTAACCGGAGGCCCAATGCAAATTGCTGTTTTTTTGCCTATTTCAGTGTTTCGCAGAAAAGGAATATCAAACGGAGTCCAAACGGAATGAAACCTTCGCGAGGATCGTTTTTGGAACAAACGCAATCCAGGAGACTTGGAGTGGACGTCAAGGAAGCCACAAGGTGGCCACGAGGTAGGAGGGCGCGCCCAGAGGGGTAGGCACGCCCCCCACCCTCGTGGGCCCCTCGTAGCTCCACTGACCTACTTCCTTCGCCTATATATACTCTTATACCCTGAAAACATCCAGGAGCACCATGAAACCCCATTTCCACCGCCGCAACCTTCTGTACCCGTGAGATCCCATCTTGGGGCCTTTTCCGGCGCTCCGCCGGAGGGGGAATCGATCACGGAGGGCTTCTACATCAACACCATAGCCTCTCCGATGATGTGTGTGTTGTTTACCACAGACCTTCGGGTCCATAGTTATTAGCTAGATGGCTTCTTCTCTCTCTTTGGATCTCAATACAAAGTTCTCCTCGATTCTCTTGGAGATCTATTCGATGTAATACTTTTTTGCGGTGTGTTTGTCGAGATCCGATGAATTGTGGGTTTATGATCAAGATTATCTACGAACAATATTTGATTCTTCTCTGAATTCATAAATGTATGATTTGATATCCAAGTCTCTTCGAATTATCAGTTTGGTTTAGCCTACTAGATTGATCTTTCTTGCAATGGGAGAAGTGCTTAGCTTTGGGTTCAATCTTGTGGTGTCCTTTCCCAGTGACGGCAGGGGCAGCAAGGCACGTATTGTATTGTTGCCATCGAGGATAAAAAGATGGGGTTTATATCATATTGCTTGAGTTTATCCCTCTACATCATGTCATCTTGCCTAATGTGTTACTCTGTTCTTATGAACTTAATACTCTAGATGCATGCTGGATAGCGGTCGGTGTGTGGAGTAATAGTAGTAGATGCAGAATTGTTTCGGTCTACTTGTCGCGGACGTGATGCCTATGTTCATGATCATGCCTAGCTATTCTCATAACTATGCACTTTTCTATCAGTTGCTCGACAGTAATTCGTTCACCCCCGTAGAATTTGCTATCTTGAGAGAAGCCACTAGTGAAACCTATGGCCCCCGGGTCTATTTTCCATCATATAAGTTTCCGTTCTATTTTATTTTGCAATCTTTACTTTCCAATCTATACCATAAAACTACCAAAAATATTTATCTTATTATCTCTATCAGATCTCACTTTTGCAAGTGGCCGTGAAGGGATTGACAACCCCTTTATCGCGTTGGTTGCAAGATTCTTAATTGTTTTTTCAGGTACGAGGGAGTTGCGTGTAGTCTCCTACTGGATTGATACCTTGGTTCTCAAAAACTGAGGCAAATACTTACACTACTTTGCTGCATCACCCTTTCCTCTTCAAGGGAAAACCAACACATGCTCAAGAGGTAGCATGTCCACGTACCCTCGTTGACCGAAAGCAGAAGCGTTTAGTAACGCGGTTGATGTAGTCAAACGTCTTCACGATCCAACCGATCCAAGTACCGAACGTACGGCACCTCCGTGTTCAGTACACGTTCAGCACGACAATGTCCCTCGAGCTCTTGATCCAGTAGAGGGTCGAGGGAGAGTTCCGTTAGCACGACGGCGTGGCGACGGTGATGATGTAGTTACCGGCGCAGGGCTTCGCCTAAGCACTATGACAATATGACCAAGGTGTTAAACTATGGAAGGGGGCACCGCACACGGCTAAGAGATTGTTTGTTGTGCTTTGGGGTGCCCCCTGCCCCCGTATATAAAGGAGGGGAGGAGGAGGCCGCCGGCCTAGGGGCGCGCCATGGTGGGGAGTCCTACTTGGACTCCCAAGTCCTAGTAGGATTCCCCTTTCCTTTCCGGAGTAGGAAAGAGGGAAAGGGAGAGGGAGTAGGAAAGGGCAAGGGGGGCGCCGCCCCCTCCCCTAGTCCAATTTGGACTCCATGGGGGGGCGCACCACCTCCCCTTGGCCTACCTCCTCTTCTCCCCTATGGCCCAGTAAGGCCCATTACTTCCCCGGGGGGTTCCGGTAACCTCCCGGTACTCCGAAAAATACCCGAATCACTCCGGAACCATTCCGGTGTCCAAATTTAACCTTCCAATATGTCAATCTTTACCTCTCGACCATTTCGAGACTCCTCGTCATGTATGTGATCTCATCCGGGACTCCGAACAAACTTCGGTCATCAAATCACATAACTCATAATATAAATCGTCATCGAACATTAAGCGTGCGGACCCTACGGGTTCGAGAACTATGTAGACATGACTAAGACACATCTCCAGTCAATAAACAAAAGCAAAACCTGGATGCTCATATTGGTTCCTACATATTCTACGAATATTTATATAGGTCCAACCGCATAACAACATACGTCATTCCCTTTGTCATCGGTATGTTACTTGCCCGAGATTCGATCGTCGGTATCCTCATACCTAGTTCAATCTCGTTACGGGCAAGTCTCTTTACTCGTTCCATAATGCATCATCCCGTAACTAACTCATTAGTCACATTGCTTGCAAGGCTTCCAGTGATGTGCATTATCAAGAGGGCCCAGAGATACCTCTCTGATACACGGAGTGACAAATCCTAATCTCGATCTATGCCTACTCAACAAACACCTTCGAGGACACATGTAGAGCATCTTTATAATCACCCAATTGATAGCACACAAGGTGTTCCTCCGGTATTCGGGAGTTGCATAATCTCATAGTCAGAGGAATTTGTATAAGTCATGAAGAAAGCAATAGCAATAAAACTTAAACGATCATAATGCTAAGCTAACAGATAGGTCTTGTCCATCACATCATTCTCTAATGATGTGATCCCGCTGATCAAATGACAACACATGTCTATGGTCAGGAAACTTAACCATCTTTGATTAACGAGATAGTCAAGTAGAGGCATACTAGGGACACTTCTTTTTATCTATGTATTCACACATGTACTAAGTTTCCGGTTAATACAATTCTAGCATGAATAATAAACATTTATCATGATATAAGGAAATATAAATAACAACTTTATTATTGCCTCTAGGGCATATTTCCTTCAGGTCCTGTATCGGTCTATCGAGCAGTCCGAAGGAACTTTTTCCCAAAAATTGGAAGCAAAGTGGGGTGGAGGACTTTGCGGGGTCTAGACGGCACCCATATAGGACTCTGACATCCCGCCCCACTGAACCCCCCTCCCGGTCCCATCATCTTCTAATCCCCCCTACTTGGCATCCTCACCCTCCTCCTCCGACTCCACCGTCATACCTCTCTGACCGCCACACGGGCATTGTCGGACCTCTACAACCAGCACCGACGTGCCCGCTCGCCTTTTACGATGGCATCGTCCAACCAGGACCCGTCCGTAGCAAGGTACACTCCTCCTCCCCTATCGACGACGTCCATGGTGGACACCATGCCGTGCAGGTGTTCGGTCAAATGCCATTGAGATAATTTTCAAACGCCATGTCATTTTTTAGAGTGCGAAGGATGGCGGGGTATTCGACCATGGAGGATGACTTGTTGTGTGATGCATGGTTGGCTATATCCACCGATTTCATAGGTAGGCATAGAAGGGGGGCTCTTCTGGCAGCGCGTGCATGATTCATTTCATGCGCGAAAGCACATTGCGCCCTAAGACATGCACATCATCCAACAACGCAAATGTGAGATCGTTATCGTATCGATGGTACGCCATCTAGACCTTCATCACCAAGTTTTGTGACACGGTTGCTTGGCTGGAGGCAAGCTAGCCAATGTGCGTGGCAGCGGAGGAGATCATAAGTTTTGTTTCTTCTTGCTCAACTTGTCGATTGAATCATTCATTCACTCAATGTTGCTCTACACATTGTGTACCCCGTACGAGCTGCCGTAATGTACCGCAGGATAGAGGGATGACCATTTAGGTACATACACTGTTGAAGGAATCTGAAGGGGCAGTATGTGTGGGACGACATGATCCGTTCATGAAATACTTGTTGAACATCCAGTTAATCTCGTTGAATTTGAACTATTTTTGTACTAGACTTATTTGCGTGCTATGTATGGATGATTTGTGCTATTTTATAACTGAACTTTGATGAATTTCGTCGGGTTTGCATAAATTCTGTTCGGTTAGTTCAAATGCGGTTTCAATTGTATGCGGGTAGGCTAGCTCCTGATGAAGCCATGTACCTAGGGTAGGGTCATAGGCCTGACCTAGACACCCTTGAGGGAGTCCTGGATTAGGGGGTCCTCGGACAGCCGGACTATTGGACTATGAAGATACAAGATTGAAGACTTCGACCCGTGTCCAGATGGGACTCTCCTTAGCGTGGAAGGCAGCAATACGGATATGTAGATCTCCTCCCTTTTAACCGACTCTGTGTAACCCTAGCCCCCTCCGGTGTCTATATAAACCGGAGGGTTTAGTCCGTAGGACAACAACAATCATAACATAGGCTAGCTTCTAGGATTTAGCCTCGACGATCTCGTGGTAGATCAACTCTTGTAATACTCATATCATCAAGATCAATCAAGCAGGAAGTAGGGTATTACCTCCATCGAGAGGGCCCGAACCTGGGTAAACATCGTGTCCCCCGCCTCCTGTTACCATCCGCCTTAGACGCACAGTTCGGGACCCCCTACCCGAGATCCGCCGGTTTTGACACCGACATTGGTGCTTTCATTGAGAGTTCCACTGTGTCGTCATCATAAGGGTTGATGGCTCGTCTTGTTGTCAAGGACAACATCACTTCTGGGGGAGCCCTGGCTGTAGGCCAAACTCTTCGACTAGGCGGTTTCGTCATGACCGCCTGCCCGGCCGCTGCTCCGACGATGACTTCTCAGGTCATCGAAAACAGCCTCCACGTCAGCTCGGAATTCACCGAGCAGTTGGATCCAATGGATCTCTCTTCCTTGAACGAGCTCTTGGATCGCATCGCCGCCTTGGGAGTCGCTACAGACTATGATCAGATCGGGCTTAAACCCGACCAAAGGGAGATTAACTCCCCGCCGGTCACCCATCAGATAGCGGTGGTGGAGGAGCAATGCGGCGATTCTTCCTCTATCTTGAGGACAAACTATGTCCGGATTCCCGAGCTCTCCGAGCCGGATACCCGTCTATGGGAGGACATGGCCCAAACCTTGAACCTAGAATTAGGCAGTGGGCCAGATCTATTGGGCAACATTCCGGAGCCCGAACTTCCAAGATCGGAAACTCCTCCGCCCCTGGGTCTCAGATCGGGTCAGGGTTCGGACCTAAATCTACCCACCCACCCAGATATAAGTGATCTTTCCCACATTAGACAAGAGCCCCAGGAGACAGTACACCACTATTGGGCCAGATTCCTCCTTGTAATGAACAAGGTCAAGGACTGTCGCGAGGAAGACGCAATTTCATTCTTTTGCAATAATTGCATGGACAAGGGAATCCTCAACGCCATAAGTCGCCGTGACATAGCACACTTCGCTGACTTGGTGGCCATAGTACAGAAGTACTGTGCGATGGAAAGCGCCTGGAAAACCCAAACAAAATTTTGGGATCCTCCGGCTCTGACAAAACCCCCAGTCCGAACTAAAAGGGTGCACTCTCGTAAGTCGCCCGGCCCAATTACAAAGAAGCAAAAGCCCACTACAGGGCGTGGAATCGTATTGGAGGGATGGCTTAATGGGCCATGCAAAATTCACAGTACAGCGGATACCATACCAACACACAGCCTTAGAGCATGTTGGGTACTCCGGCAGGTGGCCAAGAGCGGTGAGGATCTCCTCATCAACAATACCGCAGAGCACCATCCCGTAGAGAACAACAATACAGTATTGACAGTCTTTGAGACCTTCGCCTCAAATAATAGGCGTAAGCGAGTACTCCGCAGCCTTGCCGAAGTCTGCCACGTGGCAGCAATAAATCCATGGAGCGATACGGCCATCACCTTCAACACCAGTGACGAACCTAAATTCCGAACAGCCAGAGGACCAGCCGCCTTGGTCCTTAGTCCAATTGTGGACGGCTTCCGGCTTAGTAAAGTGCTCATGGACGGCGGCAGCGCATTAAACCTCATCTATGAGGAGACTCTTCGAAAAATGGAAATAGACAGAAGCCGCATTGAGCAAAGCAGCATGACCTTCAGAGGAATCATCCCTAGTCGGGAGGCACAATGTGCTGGGAAAATCACACTAGATGTGGTATTCGGCACACCGGAGAATTATAGGTCCGAAGAAATCACATTCCAAGTGGCCCAGTTCAATAGCGGATACCACGCCCTTCTAGGGCGAGAGGCATTCACGATCTTCCAAGCCATACCCCATTACGGGTACATGAAGCTCAAAATGCCCGGGCCCAATGGAATCATCACTCTAACTAGTGATCCGGACATAGCACTCCGCGCCAAAAATAAAACCGCCGCACTGGCCCTCGAGGCGTTATCCGAAGCCCTCGCGGCCGAGGAATTAACTGCACTGCGCTCCAGAGTGGACAGAGACGACATGATACTTGACAAAAGATCCAAGTCCACCTCTTTTAAACCAGCGGATGAGATAGTCAAATTCCAAGTCCACCCAACGGACCCTACAAAAACAGCATCCATCGGGGCACAGTTAAACCCCACAGTAGACGCCGCACTACAGGAGTTCTTGCGCGAGAATTGGGACATATTCGCCTGGCATCCTTCAGACATGCTAGGAATCCCACGCAGGCTGGCCGAGCATAGCCTTAACATTCTAAAGGGGTTCAAGCCGGTCAAGCAGACTCTTCGGCGTTTCTCTGAACCTAAGCGACAAGCCATGGGAGAGGAGCTAGCCAAGTTACTGGGGGTCGGATTCATTAGAGAAGTAAAACATCCGGACTGGCTAGCAAACCTGGTGATGGTACCAAAGAAGGATAAATCCTGGAGCCTATGTGTCAATTTCAAGGACCTTAACAAGGCTTGCCCCAAGGATCCCTTCCCCCTCCCCCGCGTCGATCAAATTATCGACGCTACTGCAGGACACGACTCATTGTGTTTCCTCGACGCATACTCCTGATACCATCAAATCAAGATGGCGGAGTCCGATCAAGCCGCAACGGCATTTATCACCCCATACGGCCCCTTCTGTTTTAACACCATGCCTTTCGGGCTTAAGAACGCCGATGCAACCTATCAACGCATGATTCAGACATGCCTGGAAACACAGATCGGCAAAACAGTGGGGGCATATGTAGATGATGTGGTCGTTAAAACCAGACACGTCGAATCCTTAATAGACGACATGAGGCTCACGTTCGACAATCTCCGAACATACGACATCAAGCTCAATCCGGAAAATGCGTTTTCGGTGTGCCCGCCGGAAAGCTCCTGGGTTTCATCATCTCCAGTAGAGGAATTGAAGCAAATCCGGCTAAAATCCGAGCTCTGTCACAGTTGGCTATCCCAACAGACCTCAAGCAAATCCAGAAATTAACTGGATGCGTGGCGGCCTTAAGCTGCTTTATCTCCCGATTAGGAGAAAAGGCACTACCCCTTTATCGCCTTCTTTGGCACACTGAACACTTCGAGTGGACGGATGCGGCCACGGCCGGATTGGAAGAAATAAAAGCCATCCTGGTCACCAACCCAATCTTGGCCGCGCCAAATGTTGGCGAACTGATGTTGTTATATATAGCAACAACTCACCAAGTTGTGAGCGCAGTGCTCATCGTCGAATGAGAGACGGACAGACATAAATTCCCACTTCAAAGCCGGTATACTATGTATCCACTGTCCTCACTCCATGCAAATCACGGTACCCACATTATCAAAAGATAGCATACGCGGTATTCATGGCATCCCGGAAATTACGACACTACTTTCAAGAGTGTTCAATTACGGTGGCCTCGGAAGTACCACTCAACGACATAATAAATAACCACGATGCCACGGGCCGGATTGCTAAATGGGCTATCAAGCTCCTCCCGTTCGACATAACATATAAACCACGGCGAGCCATTAAGTCGCAAGTACTGGCCGATTTCATCGCCGAATGGACGGAAGCCGAACTCCCTAAAAGAGTACGGCGCGTACTCCAATTGGATCATGCACTTTGACGGTTCAAAGATGCTGGCGGGTCTGGCGGCAGGCGTCGTCCTGACATCCCCCACCGGAGATACAGTCCAATACGTACTCCAAATATTATACACAGACTCCAACACTACTAGGAAAAGGCCTACTAGTGGCGCACCAGTTTTGCCTACTAATGGCGCACTACTGGTGCGCCACTAGTACCACGCCACTAGTATTAAATACTAATGGCGCACCACTGGTGCGCCATTAGTATCTGGTATACTAATGGCGCATCACGCCGTGCGCCATTAGTATAGACCAACATGCGCCATTAGTGTGCCTCCCAGGGGGCGATATTTACACATGTGCTTTGCCATACTAATGGCGCACTGTGGGGTGATGCGCCATTAGTATCCTTTGGCATACTAATGGCGCACGTTGGGGTGATGCGCCATTAGTATGAATATTAGGGATTTTTTTCTTTTCTGATATTTGCATAGGTTACAAAATATATTATTGGACAGAATATAGACAGCACCACACAGCAACAGCAGATTCATCAAATACAATAGAAGATTAGTCTCCGAATACAATTCATCATACTAGTCTCCGAATTCAAAAGACTGAACAAAGATAGAACATTACAAGTCTCGAGACCGCGAGTAGCGAGTTTGTCTTCACATTACAAGTCGATATCGATCATCTAAACTACCATCACATAGAAGAGAGCTACGGTCATCACGATGAGCATCATCGCGATGAAACTGGTCTTCATCCGGTTCCTCCAATGCTCCCTCCTCTCTCCTGCTAGATAGCGCGCGTATCTAGATTCTGCCTCCGCCCTAGTGGTGTACCCTTTGTAACTGTTACCGCTGAAACGGTGAACCTGTCTCTGACACTCCTCCCAGTCGTCGTAGACTCCGGGAACCTTACCCTTGTACACGACATACGACGGCATCTCTATGCACTATCCAAACAACAGACAATACATAAGCAATATACAAGTATGCAACAAAAGGATCGGAAGAGAAAAGCAAGACATTAATAGCACGATTCATGGTCCTACTAATAAATAGCATCGATTACATCTAAGTTGAACGACTGTGCAAACCAAAGAGACTTACAAGTTCATTAATGTTTAATTACAACATGAGCTAATCGATGTTTCAGAACTACACATAGCATCACTACTTTCGACTCAACTCATGGGACTGGAGCGTGGATGAAGCTGCCGTCTTTCGTGATGGTCATGAAGTCGCGGGCGTTGTCAGCCTGCATTTGTAGCGTTGTGTCTATCTCACTGTTGGACGGTTGATATTTGAGGTAGAACTGCCCCGAGGTACGAAGGACATCTTGATGGATGATTTCTGCAAACTCCGACTGGATGCGAAAGAATTCTTGTCGGATGTCTGCGTCCTGGATTGCCGCCAAGCTTGCGGCCCAATCTTTGAGATTATTTGGTAGCAGAAGGTGATTATGGTCCCGTACGATCGCCCGCATGTGATGGAGGGCATAGTAGGCATCCTTCTGACCGCCAGGCGGCTGCTTGACGCAGGGGAACGTCGTATTGTGGCTGAACACGTGCCTGCCGTACCTACGAGCTGGCCTCTTAAAGGTGCCTCCAGATGCGGCGTAGCCGGGGAGAGCATCATCAAGAACTTTCTTGATATTTGTATAGTCTATCTTGGAGTCACGGTCCGGGTCGAAATACGTGGCCATGGAATATTTCAGGCTTAAGAGGATGAGTGTGCAATGTGTGTCACTGCACAGAACACGGAATGTTAGAAAAAAAAAGAACGATCGAAATCTAAGAAATCATATGTTACGGGGCGGTTAGGGGATGACTTACTCGGGAAAGTAAGGCACGAGGAAGTTATCCTTATCTGGGTTTCCCAGAATGACGCCTTCGAGGTGTGAACTCGCGACTTGCCGGTCCCCAGCGCTGCCCAAGATCTTGGCACGCATGTAGAAGGGGTCGACTATCACAATGACCGGGGTCTTGTCTCTAATGATCCGCATCTCCATACTCAGCGAAAACAGCCGAACGAAGGTGTAGTGCAGCGGATGAAGGGTAAACATAGCAAAGATGTCATCAAACCGCAGGACGATCGTACCCCCGACGGTGCTATCCACAAAGCCCTTGCCCTCTGGCACCTTGGCCACGAAAACAGGGTATGCCACATCATTCTCTCTGAGACGCCGCTTCTCCAAAGAAAGAACACCGTCATGCAGACTCCGCATAGCACCGGTTGCAGCATTGAGCATATTTGTCGGTAGCATCGCCCTACCCGCCACATGCACCCTCCTCGAGATATCCTTAGGTGAAGGTGGCCCGTCCTGAGCACGGATCGTACTCGGTGCCGGTGCCGGCGCCCTTGTTAGTCTTTTGTTTCCGTCCCTTCTTCTTGATCTGCTGTAATGGGATCGAGTTCTGCTCACAGACCGCCTTCTTGAGCGTGTTGGGGCTGATAATATTTTGCACCTCGGCTATCTGAGGCTCGGTGAAGGCGGCAGCTGGAGGCGTCTCCTGAGAACTGAACGCCAGACGACGCCTGTTGCAATTGGGTTTCTCCGCCGTACCAGCTAGATCGCGGTCGTCTTTTTCAGGGTTGGGTTCTTGAGAAGGAGGCCCGCAGAACTCATCACTTTACCCATGTTCGGCAAAGTACTTATCGACGTTGGTAAATGTATCGTCGTTGTTGTCGTCGTCGTCCGGATCCTGTGCCATATGCATGTCCGGATCCTATGCCATAGGGATGTCCGGCATGTCCGGTAGCGTTGCGGCGTTCTTGCCATGGCTTGGCGCTGGCACGACTGGCAGTCTTGTCTGTGGGGTGGTGTCCCCCGCCCCCAAACGAATCTGGCTCTTCGGCCAAAGCAGGGGCCAGCTTACGCAAGCGCTGAGGGTCATCACATCATCTTCGTCGGCCCCAGCGGGTCGAATCGGAGGTAACAACTCATCGCAGCCTGGCAGCACCCGAACCAGTTCAACCCTATACAAGGTGGGTGGCATCGGATTACCGTGGAACACACGGTTTCCCGGTTGAACGATTCTGCCCTTGGCGACATCGACCAACTCGCCGCCCACGAAGTGCTGGAGAGTGCAGAAGTTGCCCGGTTGAACCCTATACAAGTTGGATGATATCCTCCACGATATGGACCAGCAGATGCACCATAACATCGAAGAATGCGGGCGGGAAGTACATCTCAAGCTCGCATAGTATCACCATGATCTCTTCCTGTAGCCTTCTGAGTTGCCTCACGCCAACCGACTTTCGAGAGATGACGTCGAAAAAGTTGCATAGGCCAAATAGCGTTTCACGGACGTGCGCGTCCATGATCCCATGGATTGCAACTGGAAGTATCTGCGTCATCAGCACGTGACAGTCGTGAGACTTCATCCCGCTGAACTTCTGCTTCGCTGGGTCTAGGTATCTGCTTATCTTCCCCGCGTAACCGGAAGGAAGTTTTACTCCTACGAGGCAGGTGAAAAACTGATCGATCTCCTCCTGACTTAGAGTGAAGCACGCGGAAGGGTAGTCATTTCCGGTCTTCTTGGCCTTTTTGCCTTTGCGACGACTTTCCGTGTCCTGCTTCGCCTCATCATCATCATTAGCGTGAAGCTCCTCCCTGATGCCCATTGATTTCAAGTCTGCCCTTGCTTTCGGCCCATCTTTGGTCCTCTCTGGCATGTTGAGCAGGGTACCAAGCAAACTCTCGCACACGTTCTTCGTGATATGCATGACATCAAGGCTGTGAGGCACACGGTGGATCTTCCAGTACGGCACGTCCCAGAAAACAGACCTCGTTTTCCATACCTTCAGCAGCGGCTCTGGTGCCTTTCGCTTCTTTCCCGGCTCTGGCGCCTTTTGCTTCTTACCCGGCAGTGGGCAATCTTTCCAATTTTTCAACAGCTCGTCTATTTCCTCGTCGCTCCTCGTACGCGGGCGTCTTCGGGGTTCGGTTTCACCATCGAACAGATCCTTGCGTTTCCTCCACGGGTCATCATCACGAAGCCACCTTCGATGTCCCATGAACACGGTTTTCAAAGACCCGGGATCTCTATCTAGCTGGCAATACGTTGTGTCATCCATGCACCTGACGCATCCAGAAAATCCGTGGACCACCTGCCCCGCGAGATATCCGTAACCGAGATAGTCGTGCACCGTCGTGAGCAGTGCGGCTCTCATAGGGAAATATTCTTTCTCTGCAGCGTCCCACGTATTGGCTGGCGTTTTCCACAGCGTGTCTAGCTCCTCTTTCAGCAGCCCCAGATACAGATTGATGTCATTCCCTGGTTGTTTCGGCCCTTCAATTAGCATACTCATGTGAATGTACTTCCTCTTCATGCACAACCAGGGGGGAAGGTTGTACATCCACACAAACACAGGCCAGGTGCTATGTGTGCTTCTCTGGCTGCCAAACGGATTGACTCCATCGGTTCTCGCGCCCAGCACGATGTTCCTTGGATCCTTCCCAAATTCTGGGTGTTCGAAGTTCAACGCTTGCCACTGGCTCCCATCCTTAGGGTGACTCAGCATCTTGTCTTTTTATTTATCTCCGGATCATTTGCGTCATCTTCTCGCTTCTTCTCCTGCCTATCCGCGTGCCAACGCAGGAGCTTTGCTACCTTAGGGTCCGCGAAATACCGCTGCAGACGAGGAGTGATCGGAAAGTACCACACCACTTTTTGAGGAGCTTTCTTCCTCTTCTTGTATCGAGTGACGCTGCACACCGGACATATGGTAGACTCCGCGTGCTCGTCCCGATAAATGATGCAATTGTTCATGCACACATGGTATTTCACGTGCGGTAAATCCAGAGGACACACGATTTTCTTCGCCTCCTCGAAACTGGTCGGGCACTTGTTCCCCTTGGGAAGACGTTCGTGCCAGAATGACATGTTCTCGTCGAAGCATGCGTCGGTCATTTTGTGTTTTACCTTCATCTCCAGAGCCATGAGCGTTACTTTCAGGCGGGTATCCTCGGGCATGCATCCTTCATACAATGGAGTAACCGCGTCTATCTCCAGTTGATCCAGCTTGGCTTTCTCTCGGGCGGCAACTCTTGCGTTATCCGTCTGCTTGAGAAGCAGCTCTTGAATATGAGGGTCCTGCACCCAGCCCATCGATGGTCCATCGTCGTCTGCTCCGCTGGCATCTTCATCTTCATGATCATGCCCTTCGTCTGCTCCGGCATCTTCCTCATCATCATGTCCGGCATCTTCTACATGATGACTGTGTACAGCATCACCGTCGTGATCATGTCCTGGAGATTCTTCGTCTTCTCGCCCGCCCGAGCCGTGGTGGTTGTCTTGCTGCCCTTCCTCATTTCTTGCCCGACCCCCATGGACGACTTCATAGTCATCTTCATCACATTGCCACTGATAGCCATCCATGAAACCACGGAAGAGCAGGTGGTCCCGCACCTGCCCGGAATCCGGGTCCGCAATAAGGCTCTTTAGCTTGCATCTTCGACACGGACATCTTATCTCCGTCTCGTTCTTTTGAAGCATCTCGGCCTTCGCGGAGCTCAAAATCCTATTCACGATGCCTTCGGTCATCGTGCGGACCATGGTCGCCTGCGGGGTAGAGCAAAACGATATTTTAGAACCAAGAAAAAATTTGGCATGACTTTCCCTAAAAATAGGACCAAAAAGAATGCATAGTGCCAAAATTCTCGCCGAAACGGAAATGAATCAACATTCCGGCAAAATATTGGCAACTATCGCATTTAAATATCGGTACCTGCAAACACAAACATATATGCAACACCACAAACATATGCAACACCACAAACATACATAGATCTAGCTAGGCCATAAAAAGTGCATGTGCACATTGTTGGAGGGAGAACAACATAAAGATAGCTTCCCCCTTACTTACCTATCAAAAAAAGGTAATTTAACCACTTAATTTGGATGAATCTATGGTGCAAATGAGGTGAGGAGGAGGAGGCAGCCGAGACAAGCTTGGAGGAGGAGGTGGAGAGAATGAAGTGGGGAAAGTGAGTGGGTAGGTGTGGCTGTCCAAAATATCTAGCTGGTCCCAGGTTACTAATGGCGCACCACCTACAAATGCGCCATTAGTAACCCTGGTTACTAATGGCGCACCTGCTGGTGGTGCGCCATTAGTAGTTTTGCAAAAAAATAAAAAAATACACTAATGGCGCACCAGGGCACAGTAGTTTTGCAAAAAAAAATATAGTAGTGGCGCACGATGTGGCTGGTGCGCCATTAGTATGTTTGGAAAAATAAAAAAATTGTTACTAGTGGTGCACCGTGTGTCTGGTGCGCCATTAGTGTCTTTCACACTAATGGCGCACCAGCACATGGTGCGCCACTGCTATATAGTAGTGGCGCACCACATGTCTAGTGCGCCATTAGTGGCCATTTCATCTATAGCCCTTTTCCTAGTAGTGCAACAATGCAGCAGAATATGAGGCCCTGTTGCATGGTCTCCGGATAGCAGTCTCCATGGGCATTCAACGCCTAGAGGTGCGTGGGGATTCGAATCTCGCAATATCTCAAATAAATGGAGACTTTGATGCCAAGGACCCAAAAATGGCGGCTTACCGCAACGCCGTCCTCAAAATGTCAGCTCGGTTCGAGGGGCTCGAATTCCACCAAGTGGTCCGAGAAAACAATCAAGCGGCGGACATCCTAGCCTGCATCGGCGCTAAGCGCGACCCTATCCCACCGAATATCTTCTTGGAAAGGTTGTTTAAGCCATCCGTGGTATGGGAAGGAGAGACCGGCAACAACAGTCCGGACTTGGCTACAACACCAGATACCGAACACTCTGACGTAATCGGAGGCTCTGCCACCGAAATAACACCTTCCGCCCACGTGATTATGGCTGTCATTGGCCCATGTACAGAACCCTTCCTGGCCTACCTAACTAGGCAGGAACTACCTGAGGACCCAAACGAGGCATGTTGCATTGTGCGGCGGTCTAAAGCCTACAAGGTCCACGAGGGAGAGCTTTATAAGAAAAGCGCTACCGGTGTCCTTCAAAGGTGCATCTCCGAAGAGGAAGGACGGCAACTTTTGGCAGAAATTCATGCTGGACTCGGCGGTCACCACGCCGCAGCTCGGGCCCTTGTAAGCAAGGCCTTCCGTACAGGTTTCTACTGGCCGACGGCCCGACCAGACACACAGGACCTCGTCCAACGTTGCATCGGTTGCCAGCTTTTTGCAAACCAAAGCCATATGCCGCCTACCGCCCTCCAAACAATCCCAATTACTTGGCCCTTTGCGGCCTGGGGCCTTGATATGGTCGGACCCCTCAAAGGGGGAAGCCATAAGAAAAAAATACTTATTGGTCATGGTGGATAAATTCACCAAATGGATAGAAGCCAAACGAGTTAAAACGGCCGAACCCGGACCAGTGATAGACTTCATATCCAGGGTTGTACACCGTTATGGCGTCCCCCACAGCATCATCACCGATAACGGCTCGAACTTCCCAGCCGACGAGGTAAAACTTTGGTGCAGCAACATGGGCATCAAGCTCGATTATGCTTTTGTCTATCACCCGCAAACTAACGGTCAAGTTGAGCGAGCAAATGGTCTTATCATGAGCGGCATTAAACCCATATTAGTGCGGCCCTTAAAGGAATCAAACACGCACTGGGTAGAGGAGCTCGACTCCATACTATGGGGGCTGCGGACCACGCCGAATCGCACTACCGGATACACACCATTTTTTATGGTGTACGGCGCAGAGGCGGTACTGCCCTGCGACATAATTCATGACTCACCTCGAGTGCGCATGTATGAAGAGAAAGAAGCCGAGCTTGATCGGCAGGATGGTTTGGACGCCCTGGAGGAGGAGCGTGACATGGCAAAAGCCCGTTCCGCATTCTATCAGCAACAGGCTCGAAGGTTCAAAGCAGAGAAGTACGGGCCAAAACTTATAACGTTGGCGAACTCGTTCTACGCCTACCGGAGAAGAAAAAGAACAAGCTCAAGACCAAATGGGAAGGTCCCTTCATTATTGACCAAGTTCTGACCGGTGGAGCGTACCGTCTACGGGATGCATCGGACAATCGACTCGAGCCAAACCCATGGAACGCAGCCAGACTCCGAAGGTTCTACGCCTAGTGCCGGACTCTGTGTTCATCTCCTTACCTTCGTCAATTTTTTACATATATGTTATCTGTCTTTTATTTCTTTCTTTTTTCCTTTTTCTTCAAGGCCTTAAAAGGCTAAATTGTGTCTTGACTACACAATCTTGACGCGCTAACCGCGCTCATTATACCTGGGGGCTTCTTATACAGAAGCTTAACTATTTTCCGGACTCTATGCCCCACACATGTGTTATTCTTCCACATGTACCTTTTTCGCCATTATATGCATCGATATGACTTAAGTTTTGGCCAAGCTGGGTTGCCTGGCTCTTGTGTTTATGCCCTACGTTCCCGTTAATTCGGCTAGGGCATAAGGGGAGCACCTCTGCGATTGTTACTGCCGGGTCAGCCGAATGTGTACCTCAGACTGGGTGAAGCCGAAAGCTAGCGTTCTTAAGGGAATACTCAGTCGGTGAACAAAAGATGACTTTTATTTATTTTAATACATGCCCCCAGATGTTTATATCCTGCGTCTCTTTTCGCAGTTTGGACATGCACATTAGGGCATGCATACCCAGGGAAAGGAACCCTTAACGGAACTATTCTCCCTGGAAGATGTTTCTTACTATCCATGTAATATAACGTAGCTAGTTGGGTACTTGTCTGTTCAAGCACTTATGACCCCTACGCCTGGTTTCCACGCGTACCCCGGTTTTTACATAACTGAGTGGGTATTCGGATACACTCCGGACTGTCGGGTCCAGAGGTTGAAGCAAAAAGGTCCGCCATGACAAATGATTTACAATCCGGCTAGGGACAATACATGCCACTTGAAGTACACAGTCACTTAGACTGACTAAATTCTTCTTCTATACCATCCAACAGGCTGTCTAGCCTACAATCCTGTTGGGAATACTTTGCAGCTAATTCTACTTGGTCATACACCAAACTGATGGGGATCTCTTTCCCATCAGGCCCCACAGGTCCGACCTTGGCCATGTGGTTCGGGTCAGCCTCGGTATATCGCGTCTTCACCATGGCCCAGGCTTCCCTTGCACCTTGTCGGCAGGCTGATATCTTCCATAATCAGAAGCGCCGCCGTGCTCCCTTGAGCTTCTCTACGAGCTCCCCCATGCCTCCTGGCATGGAGGCGGATGGCCACAAGGCTTGGGCAATGCCCTACATCACCTGCCGAACTTGTTCGTGCAGTTGTGAGAGCTCTGGCAGAAGATCACCTGCAGACCCGGGCATTTCCTCTGCGGGACGACCCGTCAGCATACCTACAGATATAACTCTGTTAGCTGGTTTCTTCGCCAAACTCTATAAAAAGTTTGTTCAAGCACTTACTAAAAATGCCGCGTCGAAGCCTCTTATTCTCCTTTACAGAGTCAGCAAGTTGGGCCCGGACATCTTTTAGTTCAACATTCAGCCGGATATTGGCATCTTGGAGATCGTTTTTCTCCTGCCTAACTTGCTTAAGCATGCGCTCGCCAGCCTTTAACTGTCGTTGAGCATGTTGCTCATCCCCTTGCACTACCTCCGGATTAACCCCGGGATCATCTGCAGAATCTATTTTTAGATTTGCATGCATGCCGCATACTAACCGGTACATGTCATTCCTTTTGATAGAGACAAGTGTTACCAGAGGGGGCCTTCTCGGACTCCTTCATTTCGGCAACTGCGGCCCGTAGCTGGGCTTTGCACTCTTCCAGCTCTTGAGACAATTGGGTATTCTTCTCCGTAAGAACCTGCACATATAATGATCCTTAAATCAGTTGTGTCAACTGTTTCAAGTCTCAGGGGCTACTGATATACATAATCATCAGATTTTCTTACCCGTATATCCTTTACATACTGGTCCGTGGCTCTGGCAAGACCATTTTGAGCAGCACGGATGTACGCGTCTCCTGAGTTGAAGGCATCGAACGCCTCTTGGGAGAAACAAGCGTCACGGACTACGGCCCGGCGACGCCTGTGATTCATAGCGCTCTCCACTTCGGAATGTGTAGAGGATAGCCTATCCGCATCCTCTGTAGGAGGAACATCCGGCGTTCGCCCCATGTTAGCGTCCGCCTCTATGTCCTGCTCTGGAGCCCGACTGGTGGAGGCGTGACCGGCAACCTCTCCGGATATAGTCCGGCGAGCGTTTCTCCTACTAGGAAACATGGACGTTATTATATTTTAAAAGACGACAACCACGGAGCGGGGTTCTGTATCATACCTCTGCGACGGCGTCTCAGTCCTGACCGCCTTCCTTTTAAGCCTACCCGACTTCGGTGCCCCTTGTCGGTGAATCACTTCGGGTTCGGCATGGCGTCCCGAGGGCCTTCCCTGTAAGACACCATATGTGTGCGGTAGGTGAAGTGCAGAAAAGGGGATCCTTCTCGGATGTTGGGACTCCAGTTTTACTTACATGCGATGCAGGGAGTAGTCCAGGATAATCGGCTATGATGGCCACCATGGCGTCATCGCAGCTCAATTGATAGAACGTCCTATCAATCAGTTCCACAAATATGTCCGGATCCTCTTCGAGTCTGGGATCAAGGGCCCGGTCAGGGTCCTCTGGTTGTGGAGGCGGGCTGTGGACCTCCCTCACAGCTTTTCGCAGCTCCTACTATGAAGCAGCAAGGTAAATAGTTATGACAAAGAAAGCGGGAAGGTCTGGAGTAAAAATTGGCAGCTCACCCAGCTTGGAGGGTTGTACATGGAGAATCCATCTCGTGGCTTACTGCGGATGAACTCCTCTTCCTCTCCTTTGTACAAATCGGACAGGATTTTTGCTAGAGCAGCGACTGAGTCCGGTTCCTTACGACCGCAGCGGGTGGCATCGTCTTCTCCGTTGAAGTGCCACATGGGTTGTCCCCGATATTGAAGTGGCTGCACCCCCCGCATTATACATATTGACATAACCTCGATTATTGTCAGTCCTGATTGAGCCAGCATTTTTATCCGGCCCATCGGGTAAAGGACTTCTCCGTTATCTTCCTCCTAGGGGCTCCGAGGGTGCCAGCTGCGGCGTTTCTTCAAGGGAGCATTGTCGAACTCAGGAAGGCCCATCCGAATAGGGTCCGGAAGGGGGACGTCCTCCATATAAAACCACTCCGAAGGCCAATCCTCGGATGTCTTCTTCGGAGTACCGGACAGGTATCCGGTCCCGGCGATGCGCCACATTTCGGCTCCTCCCACTTGGTATATTGACCCCTCCTGTGTGCGGGGTACGAGGCAGAATAGCCTCTTCCATAGCTCGAAATGAGCTTCGTAGCCCAGAAACAGCTCGCAAAGGGCAACATAGCCGGCGATGTGTAATATGGAGGCGGGAGTAAGATTATGCGGCTGGATGCCGTAGAACTCCAGGAGCCCGCGGAGGAACGGATGAATTGGAAATCCAAGCCCTCTTAGTAAGTAAGGGACAAGGCATACCCGCTCCCCCATGGATGGGATGGGAAAGCTCTCCGCTTGCTCCCCGCCATTGTAGGTGGCGAGCCTGGCTTGAACGGGGACCATATACGCTGGAGGGAGAAATCCCTGGGTCTGCAACTCTACTAATTGGCTGTGGGGGCAGAACACTTCTTCCTATTGCCGGGCTTAGGGCTACGGGAGCGAGAGGAGGAGCTATGATGGCCGGCCATGTTGGAATGGATTTTTTCCGGGCGCGCTCCGGTGGATACTCGCTGTGGGAGGATGATGTGATCTGGATCTGAGAATCCCTGTCTCTTTAATAGACGATTTACTCGCATGGCTAGGGTGGCAAATGTAAAAATGCCCTGGCTTCTCGCATTCGCTCGACACGTGGAAGATAGCCATTATTAGGCGCGGAAGCCAAGGAGTGCAACATTTATGGGAAGCCGGACATTACTCAACAGGTATTCAGAATTTGGAGGAGAACCCGCCTTGCAATGCCGAAGACAATCTGCGTGCCAGACTCATCGCCATTGAAGCCTGGTTCGGGGGCTACTGAGGGAGTCCTGGATTAGGGGGTCCTCGGACAGCCGGACTATATCCTTTTGCCGGACTGTTGGACTATGAAGATACAAGATTGAAGACTTCGACCCGTGGCCGGATGGGACTCTCCTTGGCGTGGAAGGCAAGCTTGGCAATACGGATATGTAGATCTCCTCCCTTGTAACCGACTCTATGTAACCCTAGCCCCCTCCGGTGTCTATATAAACCGGAGGGTTTTGTCTGTAGGACAACAACAATCATACCATAGGCTAGCTTCTAGGGTTTAGCCTCTACGATCTCATGGTAGATCAACTCTTGTAATACTCATATCATCAAGATCAATCAAGCAGGAAGTAGGGTATTACCTCCATCGAGAGGGCCCGAACCTGAGTAAACATCGTGTCCCCCGCCTCCTGTTACCATCCGCCTTAGATGCACAGTTCAGGACCCCCTACCCGAGATCCGCCGGTTTTGACACCGACAACCCTCCCCTAGGACTTCACCCTAGAACCAGAAGCAATCGAAGAGGAGTCATCATCCACTCGACCATAAGGCATTCCACTCGGAAGACTCAAAGTCACTCGGCCATGGAGACTATCACTCGACCGCCAGAAGATTTAAAGCCACTCCGCACTGCAACGGTCGGACATTACATCATAGCTTTAATGGTCATTATGTCTCTTTATTACTAGCGTTACTAGTAACGCCCCCCTCTTAATGTACCTTAAATCCCTTGAAACGTGGGCTGGCTGGGGTCCTGGCGCACTCTATATAAGCCACCCCCCTCCACATGCACAAGGGTTCGCACCCCTGTAAACACACACATACATAAACCAGTCGACCGCCTCCGGGCTCTGAGACGTAGGGCTGTTACTTCTTCCGGGAAGGGCCTGAACTCGTAAATCTCGTCTGTACGACTTCACCATAGCTAGGATCTTGCCTCTCCATACTTACCCCCCTATTCTACTGTCAGTCTTAGTACCACGACAGTTGGCGCCCACCGTGGGGCAGGTGTCTTAGCGACTTGTTGGAGAAGTTGCAATTTTTCCGATCCCCGTCATCATGGTTTCTGGCGGAGGATTGGCTGAGGGCCGTGAGATCCGTCTTGGCGCGCTCGTGTTCGTCGCCGACGACTCCGCTTGGCTCCAAGAGGCTCCACTCGACGTCGAGGCACTCCCCGTCCGCGGGGCAACGCACTTTCGCGCGTGCGTCCGCGGCGTCCTTCTGCGGCAACCGTTGACTCAGTATCGGTCGGCTCCTGTGGCGTCCTCGCTCCCTGCTACTCACCGGCACAAGCGTTCCGGTTGGTCGCGGCTCCAGCGGTGGGTAAGGCACGCGGTGGCTCGCCAGTCGGCCACCCCACAAGTCGCGGCAATCGAGCCCGACGAAACTCTCTACGGCCTGTTCGACTGGCTCCGTCGAGACTGCATCCGAGTGCGACAGCAGCGACCCCGCGGCGGAAGTCCTGATGGTCAACGGACCGCGCAGTCCTCCTGGCTTCCCCCGCGACGGCGGTGGCGATGGCGGAGGCGATCCGTCGCACGTCCACGAGGAGTACCGCCCCGAGCCCCTCTCTTCGCAGCAGAGGGAGGAACTTCGTCACCGTAACATGGATGCGCTTCACACTCCTATTGTTGGAGAAACCCCCGAGGCCCGGGCCTTGGAGGTTGCGCGCCTGGCCAACTTGGCTGAGCGCACTCGACTGGAGAATCTCCAGCATGCACTCGACGAGCGTGCTCGGCAGCGGATTCCTGAGTCCAGTCGACGACAACTTTTTCCGCCTCCAACTCAGGTATACCGAACTCCGATTCAGAATCTCACAGCTGCAGCCCGAATAGTAGAGTCGATTCAGCCCTCCCAGTCAGAAGCTGGCAGAGGTTTGATGCAGATCCGGGCTTTACTCCGGGCAGCGGGAGAACAAAACACAGCAGTATCTCAGTCGCGGAATAGGATCCATAGCAGATCCGTGGTAGCAGACACAGTCCAGTCGGCTCACAGCCCAAGATCGCCCCCGAGGCGTGAGGGACGTGGAGACCGACGAGATCAGTACAGAAACCATGAGCAGTATGATCACCGACTCGAGCACGATGATCGTCGTCGAGTGCCCACGCCTCCCCCAAGGAGTGGGTCATACGTGCCTCGGCAGCATGATGACAGACGCCCTCACAGTGGTGGGCGAAGGATTCCAGTCGACCCCCGAGAGCCGGGCTTTGATGCGAGATCTATTCTTGTTTAGGGTCTGGTTGACAGGAACAGAGCTCACAGAGAAGGTCATGACAGAGATTATCCGACCAGCAGCAGAGTGCATGTCTCAGGTCCAGAGTGTTTCAGCAGAGCCATCAGGGCTGCAGTGATTCCTCCCAACTTCAGGTTGGTGACTGGAGTCAGCAAGTTCACTGGTGAGTCCAAGCCTGACACTTGGCTTGAGGACTACCGAATGGCTGTTCAGATTGGTGGCGGCAATGACGAAGTGGCCATGAAGCACCTTCCTCTGATGTTGGAGGGCTCGGCCAGAGCGTGGTTGAATCAGTTAGCACCTGGCAGCATATATAGTTGGGAGGAACTCGCCCGATTGTTTGTTAGAACCTTTGAAGGTACATGCAAACGACCAGCAGGGTTAACAGAGCTGCAATTCTGCGTGCAGAAGCCGAATGAAACCTTGAGGGATTATATCCAGAGATGGATCACGTTGCACCACACGGTGGAGAATGTGTCAGATCACCAAGCAATGTGTGCCTTCAAGGAAGGTGTCAGGTATCGAGAATTGAACCTGAAGTTCGGTCGGACCGGGGATATGTCTCTGAGTCGGATGACGGAAATTGCCACCAAGTATGCTAATGGTGAAGAGGAGGATCGGCTATGGAGTGGCAAGCACAAAACAGTTGCCCAAGAAACCGGAGGAGGGAACTCCAATCGGAAGCAGAAGCGCAAAGACGAGCCAGCTACTCCTGGTGAAGCCTTAGCCATGACTCAAGGAAAGTTCAAGGGGAAGCCCAAAGGGCCGTGGAATCCCAAGAAAGTGAAAGATCAAGATGAAAATAATGTGTTGGATTTACCATGCCACATTCACACCAAAAAAGATGAAGAGGGTAATCTCATTTACCCTAAACATACCACTCGACAGTGTCGGCTCCTGATCCAGCAGTTCCGAGAGAAACAGCCCAAGGAAAAGGAAAAGGAGTCAGACAAGGGTGAGGATAAGGAAGAAGATGATGATGGTTTCCCCAACGTCAATTCCACTTTGATGATTTTTGCTGATGTTGAGAGCAAAAGTCGACTGAAAGTCATTAACAGAGAAGTGAACATGGTCGCTCCGGCGACACCCGATTATTTGAAGTGGTCTCAGACTGCTATTACATTCGACCAGTCTGATCACCCAGCGCGTATAGCCACCCCTGGGAGGCAAGCGTTGGTGGTCGACCCAGTTGTTGAAGGCACTCGGCTGACTAAGGTGTTGATGGATGGTGGCAGTGGCCTGAATATACTTTATGCTGAAACCTTGAAAGGGATGGGCATTCCGATGTCCAAACTCAGTGAAAGCAATATGAGTTTCCATGGGGTTATACCTGGCAAGAAGGCTGAATCACTCGGCCAGATCGCCCTCGATGTGGTTTTCGGTGATTCCAAGAATTACCGCAAGGAAAAGTTGACATTTGAAGTCGTGGATTTCCAGAGTGCTTATCATGCTATTCTGGGTAGGCCTACTTATGCACGTTTTATGGCTCGACCATGTTACGTGTACCCCAAATTGAAGTTGCCTGGTCCCAGAGGAGTGATCACTATCACTAGCAATCGGCAGAAGGCAGAAGAGTGCCTCCAGAAGGGCTCAAAGATCGCCTGTGCACAAATGGCAGTAGTAGAACTGCAAGAGTATCAGAAAAATGCAGATCCGAGTGATTTGCTATGAGCCAAGAAGCCTACCACAGACTCTGCATTTCAGTAGTCTGGTGAAAAGAAGCCGATTCATATTCACCCGACCGATCCCAATGCTGCTCCGACTCACATTTCGACAACACTTGACTCCAAATAGGAAGAAGCGCTCATCCAGTTCCTCCGTGAGAACTGGGACATCTTTGCATGGAAACCTTCTGACATGTCGGGTGTTCCCAGGGGGCTGGCTGGGCACCATTTGCGAGTCGACCCAAAAGTGAAACCAGTCAAGGAACATCTTCGATGGTCCGCCATACAGAAGAGAAAAGCAATTGGTGAAGAAGTGGCTCGGCTCCTGGCAGCTGAGTTTATCCGAGAGATTTACCACTCCGAGTGGCTCGCCAATGTTGTCATGGTCCCCAAGAAGGACGACTCACTTCGCATGTGCATTGACTTCAAGCATATCAATCGGGCCTGCCCGAAAGATCCTTTTCCTCTCCCCCGCATCGACCAAATAGTCGACTCGACTGCGGGGTGTGAGCACTTGTCCTTTTTGGATGCCTATTCCGGGTATCATCAGATCCGACTGTATGGACCCGATGAGATAAAAACAGCTTTCATCACTCCATTCGGGTGCTTCTGTTATGTCACCATGCCATTCTGCTTGAAGAACGCTGGAGCCACATTCATGAGGATGATTCAGAAGTGTTTGCTCACTCAAATCAGTCGGAATGTGGAAGCATACATGGATGACATTGTGGTCAAGTCACGTAAGGGTTCTGACCTGCTGGCTGACCTTGCTGAAACTTTTGCCAACCTCAGAAGGTATGATATCAAGCTTAATCCATCAAAGTGCACATTCGGAGTTCCTGGCGGAAAATTACTCGGTTTCCTCGTTTCCGAACGAGGGATCGACGCTAACCCAGAGAAAGTTGGTGCTATACTTCGGATGAAACGCCCTGTGCATGTGCACGATGTCCAGAAGCTTACTAGTTGTTTGGCCGCCTTAAGTCGATTCATTTCTCGCCTCGGTGAAAAGGCATTGCCTCTTTACCGACTGATGAAGAAGTCTGATAAGTTCGAGTGGACTCCTGAAGCTGATGCAGTGTTTGTAGAGCTCAAAGCCCTGCTTTCCACCCAGCCGGTGCTTGCTGCCCCAATCAGCAAAGAGCCTTTACTGCTTTACATTGCAGCCACTGGACAAGTTGTCAGTACAGTACTTACGGTCGAGCGGGAAGAAGAAGGAAAAGCTTATAAAGTTCAATCCGGATTTGGCCGAAAAAGATGCAACGTTATGGATACCATGACCGATCACCATCGAGAAAGAAGAATTTTGATAAATCACTTCGGGTGAGCGGTCCAAAGTTGTATGCCACTGCTGTGGTGCCGATAGATTCACTACTGAAGCCCCGTCATCGGACATTGCAGGCTAGCGCCTAGTATATTATGTTTCTGAAGTTCTGACTCCATCAAAGCAAAGATATCCACATTATCAGAAGCTTGTTTATGGGATTTACATGACCACGAAGAAGGTTGCACACTATTTCTCTGACCACTCCATTATAGTCGTCAGCGACGCTCCATTATCAGAGATTCTGAACAACAGAGATGCAACTGGTTGAGTGGCAAAGTGGGCGATTGAACTCCTTCCCTTGGATATCAAGTTTGAGGCAAAGAAAGCTATCAAGTCCCAAGCAATAGCAGATTTCCTCGCCGAGTGGATCGAACAGCAACTGCCGACTCAAGTCCACTCAGAGCACTGGACCATGTTCTTTGATGGCTCCAAGATGTTGAATGGTTCCGGCGCTGGGGTAGTACTGATATCCCCCCGAGGAGACAAGCTCAGATATGTTCTCCAGATTCACTTTGATTCCTCCAATAATGAAGCTGAATATGAAGCACTCTTATATGACGTATGGCCATTTCACTTGGCGTCCATCACCTCATGGTCTACGGCGACTCAGATTTGGTAGTCAATCAAGTGATGAAAGAGTGGGACGTCAGAAGCCCAGCTATGACTGGTTACTGTAATGCAGTGAGGAAGTTGGAAAAGAATTTTGAGGGGTTAGAACTACATCATATACCCCGACTGAAAAATCAAGCAGCTGATGATTTGGCAAAGATAGGTTCCAAGAGGGAAGCCATTCCCAGCAATGTGTTTTTGGAACACATTCATACACCTTCAGTTCAAGAATATCCTTTCACTGAAGAGCCCCCGCAGCCTAAGAGTGCCACAGATCTGACTGAAGTCGAAGTCCCAGCCGTGGTCCACTTGATCATGGAGGTTTTGGTCATCACTCCCGACTGGACAGTGCCATACATTGCGTATATCCTTAGGAGGGAACTCCTAGAGGATGAAGAGGAGGCTTGACAGACCGTCCGTCGATCCAAAGCCTTCACTGTGATAAGAGGACAGCTGTTCAGAGAAAGTGTAACTGGAGTCAGCCAAAAATGCATAACACCAGAAGAAGGTCGAGTGATCCTCAACGACATCCACTCGGGAACCTGTGGCCACCATGCGTCCTCTCGGACCATTGTGGCCAAAGCATACCGAGCTGGATTTTATTGGCCACGAGCAAATGAAATGGCGAAAGATATAGTCGACAAATGTGAAGGCTACCAGTTTTACTCCAACATGTCCCACAAGCCTGCATCAGCCCTGAAGACCATTCCACTCGTCTGGCCCTTTGCTGTTTGGGGATTAGATATGGTTGGACCCCTGAGGACTGGTAGGAGCGGCTTCACTCATGTGCTTGTAGCAGTCGACAAGTTTACCAAATGGATTGAAGCCAAGCCTATCAAGAATCTTGAAGCCAGCACTGCCGTCAGCTTCATCAGAGAGTTGACATTCAGATATGGGGTTCCGCATAGCATCATCACTGACAACGGGTCAAACTTCAATTCTGATGAGTTCAGAGCCTTCTGTGCTTCCCAAGGCACTCGAGTCGACTATGCTTCAGTCGCCCACCCCCAGTCGAATGGACAAGCGGAAAGAGCAAATGGCTTGATTCTCAAAGGACTGAAACCCCAATTGATGCGTGATCTCAAGCATGCAGCAGGCGCCTAGGTTGATGAACTTCCATCAGTTCTTTGGGGATTGAGGACAACTCCCAATCGGTCGACTGGCCAAACTCCATTATTCTTGGTCTATGGAGCTGAAGCTGTTCTACCGAGTGACTTGCTTCACAATGCACCCCGAGTCGAACTTTTCTCTGAAGATGAAGCGGAACAGGACCGGCAAGACACAGTTGATCTCCTAGAAGAGGAAAGAGAGATGGCCTTAATCCGGTCGACCATTTATCCGCAAGACTTGCGTCGATTCCACGCCAGAAACGTGAGAGGTCGAGCATTTCAAGAGGGAGACCTGGTTCTCCGAGTGGATCAGCAGAAACCACACAAGCTCACTCCTGCCTGGGAAGGTCCCTTCATTGTCACTAGAGTGCTCCACAATAGAGCGTACCACCTCTACAATGTCGAGCACAAGAAAGACGAGCTGCGCGCTTGGAATGCGAAGCTGCTCCACCCATTTTATCTTAAGTACTCATTCCGTCGAGATGTAATAAGAAATACCTTTGTAGTCTGTTTATCAAAGACAAGAGCTTTACGGTCTTCTAAAATGATTGTAGTTGCTTATATTTGTGTCTGAAATCCCCCGGTGGGTGGCTTAGCCGCGAATTCGTTTCGCCTAAGTTTAAAAAATCCTACCGAGTGGTGAACAAGCCTCTCACTCGGGGGCTTAGCTGCGAATCCGTTTCTCCTAAGTTTGAAAAATCCTACCGAGTGATGAGCAACCCTCTCACTTGGGGGCTTAGCTGTAGTCCAGTACTCGCCTAAGTTTGAAAAATCCTACCGAGTGGTGAGCAAGCCTCTCACTCGGGGGCTTAGCTGTAGTCCAGTACTCGCCTAAGTTTATAAAATCCTACCGAGTGATGAGCAACCCTCTCACTCAGGGGCTTAGCTGTAGTCCAGTACTCACCTAAGTTTGAAAAATCCTACCGAGTGGTGAGCAAGCCTCCCACCCGGGGGCTTAGCTGCAGTCCAGTACTCGCCTAAGTTTAAAAAATCCTACCGAGTGGTGAGCAACCCTCCCACTCGGGGGCTTAGCTGCAGTCCAGTACTCGCCTAAGTTTAAAAAAATCCTACCGAGTGGTGAGCAACCCTCCCACTCGGGGGCTTAGCTGCAGTCCAGTACTCGCCTAAGTTTAAAAAATCCTACCGAGTGGTGAGCAAGCCTCTCACTCGGGGGCTTAGCTGCAGTCCAGTACTCGCCTAAGTTTAAAAAAATCCTACCAAGTGGTGAGCAACCCTCCCACTCGGGGGCTTAGCTGCAGTCTAGTACTCGCCTAAGTTTAAAAAATCCTACCGAGTGGTGAGCAAGCCTCTCACTCGGGGGCTTAGCTGCAGTCCAGTACTCGCCTAAGTTTAAAAATCCTACCGAGTGGTGAGCAAGCCTCTCACTCGGGGGCTTAGCTGCAGTCCAGTACTCGCCTAAGTTTAAAAAATCCTACCGAGTGGAGAGCAACCCTCCCACTCGGGGGCTTAGCTACAGTCCAGTACTCGCCTAAGTTTGTAACGCGCCCATATATGCAAGGACGACGAGATGCAGGTCGACTACAACCTTCTCCTTCGGAGCTGCGCCACAAGTACAACGTGCGCTCCATCCCGATCCGCAAGGACGACGAGGTGCAGGTCGTCTGCAACCTTCTCCTTCGGAGCTACGCCACAAGTACAACATGCGCTCCATCCCCATCCGCAAGGACGACGAGGTGCAGGTCGACTGCAACCTTCTCCTTCGGAGCTGCGCCACAAGTACAACGTGCGCTCCATCCCGATCCACAAGGACGACGAGGTGCAGGTCGACTGCAACCTTCTCCTTCGGAGCTGCGCCACAAGTACAACGTGCGCTCCATCTCGATCCGCAAGGACGACGAGGTGCAGGTCGTCTGCAACCTTCTCCTTTGGAGCTGCGCCACAAGTACAACGTGCGCTCCATCCCGATTCGCAAGGACGACGAGGTGCAGGTCGACTTCAACCTTCTCCTTCGGAGCTGCGCCACAAGTACAACGTGCGCTCCATCCTGATCCGCAAGGATGATGAGGTGCGGGTCGACTGCAACCTTCTCCTTTGGAGCTGCACCACAAGTACAACGTGCGCTCCATCCCGATCCGCAAGGACGACGAGGTGGAGGTCGACTGGAACCTCCTCCTCAGAGCTGCATCTCAAGTACAAAATTGTTCCGAGTGAAGAATAAATTCCACTCGAAGGCAAGCACAAACATATTCGGAGATAAACCAAATCCAGATGAATCCTAAGGTTCCGACCGCGGATTAGAGTACTAGGGCATGAAGCCCGAAGGAGTTTAACGGTTACAAAAATCACACGGCATCCCGAGGCAAATTTAAGGTGGAGCATAAAAGTTTGTTCACTCCGCAGGAGGAGGGCTGGCAGGCTCGACGAATTCGTCCAGGTCAATTCCGTCAGCAATCCGAGTGGCGGCAGCAATGAAGGTCTCCATGAAGGATTGGAAGTCATGCTTCTTGGTGTTGGCAACCTTGATCGCTGCCAGCTTCTCTTCTCGCGCTTCCTTGCAGTGGACACGAACCAAAGACAGGGCCACATCAGCGCCGCACCGGGCAGAAGACTTCTTCCATTCTTGCACTCGACCGGGAAACTCATTAAGTTGAGTCATCAGAGACTCGAGGTCATTCTGGAGTGTTGCCCCTGGCCAGAGTGCTGTGTCGATCCGCGACATCGCGACCTTCAGTCGAGCAAGATAATCAACAACACCAGCAACACGAGATTCCAATCGGAGTACATTCATGGCAGCCTCGTCCTTCACCGGAGAATGGATGGGGTCCAAGCTTGTCTCAACTCGCCCATTCTCTTCCTCGAAGTTCCGGCAAAATTCTACACGTACAATTCAAAGATGAGTCAGCGGTTGTATATCGAGTCGACAATGACAAGTCAGTCGGTTCAAAGAAAATACCTTCAAGCATGACGAACAGCTTCTTGGCAAGACCTCCCAGATAATTCTCTAGATCGTCCCTCTTGCGAGCAATGCCTTCCATTTTATCGTTCAGATTGTTCTTGTCCTTCTTCAGACAGGTCGCTTCCTTATTGGCTTCTTCAAGGGCAGTTTTCAGCTTGGCGTTTTCTTCCTCCAGTTTGCCGATTGAAGCTAGCTTCTGTTCGGCGAGTGCAGTTTTCTCGTCAGCTGCTTTCTGGGCGGCCGCAAGATCTTGGTCCTTTTTCGCCAAAGCTTGATTCATTTTCTCTGAAGGAAACAGCGCTCGGTTCAGAAAAAGTAAAATAGAACCTGGTACAAAGACAAACCAGTCGGCAACCTTTCTCTTACCAGCGGCTTCATCCTTGGCCTTCTGCAGATTTGTCTTGGCCAGTTCCAGATCGAGGTTGAGCTGAATCTGTTTTTTCTCCAATTCAGCAAAACGAACTCCGAGTTCACAAGATTTCTATAAACAAGGGACAGTCAATCGACAGATGGAAAGATTAGTTACTTCAGAACAATAGTTCGATAAATTCAAGTTGTTTTCAGACCATAGTCGACTGCCCGCAGTCAACCACGGTCTCGGGGACTACACCCAGCGGGTGCACTTAGCGTGCCCCCACTGATCCAGTTTCCACTCGACGTGGAATGTCCAGGCCGAATGCAAAAAAAAAGAGAGAGAAGAAGATCTAAGACCATAGTCGACTGCCCGCAGTCGACCTCGGTCTCGGGGACTACACCCAGTGGGTGCACTTAGCGTGCCCCCACTGATCCAGTTTCCACTCGACGTGGTCTGTCCAGGCCGAGTGGAAAATTCTGATTCTCATACCACAATCGACTACTCGCAGTCAACTATGGTCTCGGGGACTACACCCAGTGGGTGCACTCAGCGTGCCCCCACTGGTTCAAAGATTCAATCGACAACAACATAGTTAGCTCAAAGTGCGAGTTTGCTCAGTGGCAAATCAAAACACCCAGTGGGTGTACAGATGCGAAGTGCAGCCAGATGAAAAGATTCTTTGAAAGAAAGTTTTCAGGTGCCATATCCTAACAGAACAAGCCAAAAGAGTCAGTCGACAATCTGCTAACCTGGACGTTGCTCTGGAGAGCGGAGCTGGCATCACAAGCAGCTTGGCTGGCTTCCGGCACCATCTTCATCTTCTCCATCATAATGCCCGCCTGGCGTATAGCCTCTTTTGCAGCACCCACCTGGTCCTCTGGGACGTGATGTGCAGCAAAAAGTGATGGTGGATCGGCGGGAGTCTGTGCGGCTGACGCTGAAGGCTGAGGACTCGACAACGGTATGGCAAAGGAGACGAAAGTCCGATTAGCATCGCCGGCATCCTGAATTACCGGTTCCGCCACCGGCGTCGACTGAGGCGTCTTGCCAGCGGACGTTTTCCTGTTTCTTCTCCCCAAGGGCCTCTGTGGCTCGTCCTCGTCATCGTCGGGGAGGTCAATGACGTTGAGAGGAGCTGTAAAAAGATCAGTCGCCAAAAGATCATCTTCGATTGGTTATATCGCAGTTCAATCGACAAAGCAAAGACAAGATCGCAAAGATTATACCTGGGTTGGAGGTGACCGCATCTTCCATGTCCTCATCCTCGTTTTTGTAAGCAGAGGTCCCAGAGGTAGCGGCACTGCTAGTTTCAAGATTCGATCAGTCAAACCAAGGAAAAATAGACAACATAGAATTTTGGGTAAAACTGAAGACAAGACACTTACGCAGAGGCGACAGGGATGTCGATTTTGATTCTGGGCAGCGCCTTTCGGGTCTTCTGCGGTACGACCTTGGATTGTTTCGGAGCCTTTTCGGTCGGCGCCAGAGAAGACGTCCGAGGACGCTTTGAAGACTGCCCAGTCGGAGCGGTTGCCTTGTCGCGGGCGCTTGCGGGATCGTGGGTGAGCCTGGACCGCCTTTCCCTGTGGGGAGGTGAGTCGACCTCTTCTTCATCACTCGGGTCATCGCTCTCCTCGTCCCCTTCACCGTCAGAATGCCACTCGCCGCTTTCACCTCCGCTTACCTCCCCTTTCGGGTCCTGCTCCTGCTCTCCGTTAGGCATCGAATACATCTCAGTAAGGGCCTAGAAGAAAACAAGCAAGACAAAGTCAGTCGGTGGACCATAAACAGTTGCATTATAAATCAAGATAACACTCGGTAATTCAGAGTTGGACCTTGTCTGGTTCATAGGTTTGGTTGAGTGGAGGGATTCTCCTGGCCCCCCTGGGGTTATCTTTGTTGCCAGCGATACCCCTCAACCACTTCTCCACCGTATCCTCGTCGACTTCTTCTGGATGCACCCGAGTGGAATCTTCAATGCCCGAATACATCCACATCGGATGGTCATGGGCCTGAAGTGGCTGAATACATCGTCTGAGGAAGACTTCCAGCATATCCATACCGGTCACGCCCTCAAGAATGAGGTAGACCACTCGCTTAACCAGCACCTTCACCTCCGCTTTCTCCCCTGGGGTCACTTTCAAGGTGAAGGGCTTCTCCACGCGAGCCATAGAAAAGGGAGGAAGTCCGGTCGACTGTCCTGGAGTCGGCTGGTCTTTGCAGTAAAACCAGGTCGACTGCCACCCTCAGACTGACTCGGGAAGGATTATGGCTGGGAAAGAGCTCTTACCCCTCATTTGAATTCCAAGACCCCCACACATCTGGATCACTTTTGTCTTCTCGTCACTCGGATTGGCCTTTTTGACCGACTGGGAGTGACACGTGAAAATGTGCTTGAAGAGGCCCCAGTGTGGTCGACAACCCAAGAAATTTTCGCACAGAGACACGAAAGCAACAAGATACACGATGGTGTTGGGGGAAAAGTGGTGAAGTTGTGCCCCAAAGAAGTTCAAGAAAGATCGGAAAAAAGGATGGGGAGGCAAAGAAAACCCGCGGTCGACGTGGGTGGCGAGGAGGACACACTCACCCTCCTGCGGTCGGGGCTCAGTCTCGTCCGCCGGGAGCCGCGCGGATCCGTGGGGAATCAATCCCTCCTCGGCCAGATCGTCGATGTCGTCTTGGTGAATCATCGACCGGATCCAATCTCCCTGGATCCAGCCGCGCGGCAGACCGGACCTCGAGGAAGATCCGCCCCGGCTGGACTTCTTCCCCTTCGCCTTCGCCGTTGCCTTCTTCGCGCGCTCCAATGCCACCATCTTCTCCTTCCCCATCGCAGCGGACAAAGCTCGAACGGAGCAGCGGCGCCGGGGCAGGAGCGGATGCGGTGGAGAGAACAGAGAAGGAAGAGGAAGAATGGGTGCGCACTATTCAAAAACCCCGGACCGACGCCTTATATGAGGTCGCTTCCGAGTGACTGACTTGTGGACCCGGGCGATCTTATCAAATCCCGCAACAGTCGCGCGAGCGATACGTGGCGAAAAAGTCGGCACGGAAATCGAGGCGGCCCTACCTTATCCAGCCCGATTGCTGCGACCTCCTCCGCCCCGCGCGCTTTCCAAAAATTCGAATCCCGCGAGATCCGCGGACAGCAGAACAACCTGTCAGACGGAAGATTTTCTCCATATCAACACTCGAAGCTTAACAACGAAAGTTCACTCGACAAAACCAAGAATGGATCAAGGCGACTGAACAAGAAGTTGAAGTCATCATGATTGTTCATTTAATCCCAGGACAAGGCGTTTCCGAAGCGCAAAAGTTGAGTCGGAAAGATTATCAACTCCTTCTCCACTCGAACCCTGAACCATTCGGGGGCTAATGATGAAGCCATGTACCTAGGGTAGGGTCATAGGTCTGACCTAGACACCCTCCCCTAGGACTTCACCCTAAAACCAGAAGCAATCGAAGAGGAGTCATCATCCACTCGACCATAAGGCATTCCACTCAGAAGACTCAAAGTCACTCGGCCATGGAGACTGTCACTCAACCGCCAGAAGATTTAAAGCCACTCCACACTGCAACGGTCGGACATTACATCATAGCTTTAATGGTCATTATGTCTCTTTATTACTAGCGTTACCAGTAACGCCCCCCTCTTGATGTACCTTAAATCCCTTGAAACGTGGGCTGGCTGGGGTCCTGGCGCACTCTATATAAGCCACCCCCTCCACATGCACAAGGGTTCGCACCCCTGTAAACACACACATACATAATCCAGTCGACCGCCTCCGGGCTCCGAGACGTAGGGCTGTTACTTCTTCCGGGAAGGGCCTGAACTCGTAAAACTCGTGTGTACGACTTCACCATAGCTAGGATCTTGCCTCTCCATACTTACCCCCCTATTCTACTGTCAGTCTTAGTACCACGACAGCTCCCGCATTTGTGTTCGCGGACCCCCCCCCCTCCCCCGGTCCATGGACGGATGCGGGAGGAAATTTGCGGGTCGGCGTTGGAGATGCCCTTACTGGCTATACTCTAAGGAAGATGGGGTGTGGATACAGTTATTGTGTAACAAGTATCTACACTCCAAGACCATATCTCAAGTCACGGCTCAGTCGAATGATTCACCCTTTCGGAAGAGTTTGATGAGGACCAAGTTGGCCTTCTTTAATACGGAAAGTTTATTGTTGAAGATGGGCGTACCACTAGATTTTGGAATGGTATTTGGTTAGGAGACATGCCTCTAGCCTTAAACTATCCAACGATGCATAATATTGTACACAAGGAGACCTATGTGGGTACAATATTGGGGTCGGTTCCCCTAAATATGTAGTTCAGGTGAGCTCTGGTTGGGGAACAATGAGATGCATGACTGCATTTAGTTCGGAGGTTGATGGCGGTCACCTTATCTAATGAGCCTAATTCATTCCGATAGACCATTCCGGTAGACCTATCTGCTTCAGGTGTGTTTTCTATTAAATCGATGTATGCGGGCTTGATTAATTCCATACCGGTTCTACGGTCTCTTCATATCTGAAAAACCAAAGTGCCTTTAAAGATTAAGATGTTCATGTGGTTTGTGCATAAGGGAGTGATTCTCACAAAGTATAATGTGGCATGGCTTAGGTGGGAAGGTAGTAAACGGTGTTGTTTCTGTGACCATGAGGAAATAATTCAGCACTGCCCACTAGACAAACTTTTATGGCGAACAATACATGTGTCATTTAGCGTCTCCACCTACTTCTATATCAACTTTGTTTGGTAATTAGTTAGGTGGGGTAAAGCCCAATACGGCTGCATGAGTCCATATCAGAGTTTTTGCATTACTTTGGGCTATATGGAGTTGTGGGAATGATTGTGTTTAATAGAAAAAAAATTAAAGTAAATGCAGGTAATATACAGAGCGTCTGGATGAATCCGTATTACTACACCATGCGGAAACGTGGGAACTTATGGCTTTTAGGTGCAACTGATGAGAGGCGGCAGCACGGGACACGTACAACCGGTTTGAATGGTGGTCCAATAATAGAATAAGTGTGTAGGCATTTTGTCCTATTTGTGCCCGTTGTGGCATTTTACCTTGTAATTTTTTTGTGTTAATTGTACTTGAGATGCTCGTGATACTTTGATATTTGGTTCGTTTTAATAAATGGTCTCTCAATGTAGAGATCGGATAATCCTCATTTTTGAAAAAAAAAATACATGCGTGACTTTGCTGCAGCCCATGTAATAAGTAGTTAGGACCAACCCATGACGCATGGCCTAAGACTCTTCCATGCCACTGTGTGGCACATGGTATACTCACGAATTCATGAAGCTATAATCGCAACTAGTTTTTAGATGAACTAAAAAAAGTCCCCCGACCCGACCCCCACGTCGCTCAACCCTCGGTGCCAGTCCTCGTCACCCCCGCTTGCCCTTCATCCCTTCACTATCGTCGGATGAGGCGGTCGGGCAAGCCCGTGCTACAGACAGCGGCGACGACAAGTCCCTCTCGCTGATACGTCCATTTTGTATCATGATTTTCTACTGATATTTATCTTATTTTTATGTTATATTTCATATTGTGATGCAATTATAATGCCTTTTCTCTCTTCAAATGCAAGATACATCAAAAGAGAGGGAATACCGGTAGCTGAAATTCTGATGTGCACAAGCTACTATAGAGATAGATATTCTCCGAAGCTCAAAATGAACTGAAACTTTACGAAAATTTATTTTGGAATATACAAAAAATACTGGAAGAAAGAAGTAGTAAAGAAGAGCATCGGTGGGCCCATAAGCCCTGGGGCGCAGCCACCCCCACACCGTGCCACCTAGGCTTGTGGGGCCAAGAGAGGTTCACTCCCGACGTCCTTCTCCTATATGAAGCCATTTACCCTGGAAACAAAATAAAGAGAAGACTTTGGGACCAGCTATCATCGTCTCAAGATGGAACCAGGGCAGGAGCACTTTTGCTCTCCGATGGAGGGGGAAATCGAAGCCATCATCATCACCAATGCTCGTCTCATTGTGGGAGGCTTCATCTTCACCAACATCTTCATCAGCACCATCTCACCTATGAACCCTAGTTCATCTCTTGTGCTTAATCTTTGTATTAAACCTCAGATTGGTACCTGAAGGTGCTAGTAGCATTGATTACATCTCGTAATTGATGCTAGTTGATTTACTTGATGGAAGATCATTATGTTCAGATTGTTGATTGCATATTTATACCCACTGAACATGTTCAATATTATGAGTTTTGAGTAGTTATATTTGTTCTTGAGGACACGAGATAATTCTTGTTATTAGTAATCATGTGAAGTTGATCATTGTTCAATGTTTTGATATTACATTGTGTTGTTCTTTCTCTAGTGGTGTTATGTGAACGTCGACTACATGACTCTTCACCATCTTTGGACCTAGGAAAAGTCATCGTGGAATTAGTTTGTAGATGATGGGTTGCGGGAATGACTGAAGACTAAACCCTAGTTTATGAATTGTTCCATGAGGGGCTGTTTTCGATCCACATGTTTAATATTATGATTAGATTTATTTTAATTACTTCTCTTGTATTTGCGGATGCTTGCATGGAGGGTATAATCATAAGTAGGTGTTTTTTAAGTAAGAACAATATCTTAGCTCCGATCCACCCACATAACACTTATCAAGGCAATGCACGTAAGTCAATGAGTCGTAGTGAAAGTAACTTGACGATATCCCCGTGTGTCCTCAAAGGCGTTTTAATCACTATAAGAAATATCGCCAGCTTGTCCTTAGCATAACTAAGGATTCTGCTACTTGCTGCACCTTACTACTTTTGTTACTTGTTATCAATTATCTTGCTATCAAACTATCTCAAAACTATCTTATATCACTTGCAGAGAATATTTTGCTGAAAACCGTCTATCAATTTCTTCTGCTCCTCACTGGGTTCGACAATCTTGCTTAGCGAAAGGACTACGATTGATCCCCTATACTTGTGGGTCATCACTCGCGCGGCTTCTTTCCTCGGTGATTCATGGCGTTGGACTAGATGTGGCCTCCCCTGTCGGTGTCGTCCTCAGATGGTGCAATGGTTCTAGGCTGCGTGGCGGCACGTCTTCCACTCCCATCCTCCTCCCGGGAGCGGCGTGGTGTACGGCGATATGGTGCGGATAAGGACGACGTTAGTGTGGCTCCGGTGGTTACAAGTCAACGGTGCATTAACCTCCAGCGGCTCCCCGACGGCGGCCTAGGAAGGCCCCGAGCACCCTCACAATAAGGCTAGGTGCACTATGGAGGTTTGGATTGGGGCTCCAAATCTGGCCATGACGGCCCTTGGGATAACGGTCCTGTGCTGGGCTCTCTCTGACGAGGTGGTAATCTGCAGTGGTGTGGCGGGTGTACTAGCGGGCCTCGGTCTGGAGGTGTTCGTCCAATTGCCTACAAGGTACACTTGCTCGGGTTTTTGTTGTGCACAAATGTGAGTACCTTGTGATGGAGATTTTGGTATTGTAGATGAGTACAATGGATTCATCCTCCCCATTGAGTGATTCCTCATCGGATGGGGAATTTGACAAGATCGATGATGAGGACACCGCGTTTCATCTTGACGATGCACACGAACAAGAGGCCGAAGTATGGTGGTTCTGTTTTCAACTGTGGGTTTTTCTAGACGGGCCATCAAGAGGCTCACAATCGATTGATGCACAACTACTTTTGTCTAAATCATATGTATCTATAGCTCGAAAATTGCTTTTGGAGGAGGCCGGTTTTTGAAAAGTTCAGAATTCCAGAATTTTCATATTTTTACATTTCAAAAAATTATGAAATGAAATACAGACAAACAATGGAGGCATTAACACACTTGTGTGTAAATTTTTCAGGACGAAATACGTTGAAATAAGGGCTGTGCAAAAAAGACAAATTTATGGCCTTTTAACACATGATACTATTCACCCCAAAAGTCCATGAATTTGTTCTTTTTGCAGAGATCACATCTCAAGGTATTTTATTCTGAAATTTTACACACATACACATCACATCCTTGTATACTTGTACAATTTTTTTGAGAATTTTTTGAAACCGAAAAATATGAATTTTGATATTTTTTAAAAACAGCCTCCATGGAGGCCGAGCTCCAAAATGCCGTTCTCTCTATAGCTATACTTTCCACACTTGTTTAGAACGTCTATGTAGTTGTTGCTTCGCATTTGCCAAATGTGTGAAGAAACGTGACCGTTCCTTCGAGTAAAGGAAAATATGTTGTGTGGCTGTTGCTGGCGATGTGGCGCCTTATTTTGGGGCGGCTGTTGAAGATGTAAACAAAAATTATGCCCCAAAACTAAGTTTTAAGTCAGAGCACTTTTCTTTGTCCTAAAATATAGCTGCTATTGGAGATGCTCCGAGGGCCTCCATGACATTTGTATGCTAAGGTTTCATTCGTGATGGGTGAAACAAGGGAACCCTTTCTTAGGAAAAAAATCCTCAAAGTACTAGTTAAGTAGGGGTAAAGATGACAGAAGTGTATTTTTCGTGTCAGAAAGATGAGACGACGACTACTCCTTAAAGATGGAATAAGATTTTCCCCGCCTAGCCCCCGTCCCGATGATGCATCTAGCACCATCGGTGGGCGTGTGGAGGTGTGTCTTCGGCGAATATGTCTTTAGTGGATTTACTCGAATTTGGTCATTGTTCATCTACGTTCGTGTGCCTTTAGGTTGGATCTTTCCGATCCACGCTACTTTTCATAGACGGCGGTTGTTGTTCAGGTGCGCTGGTCCTATGTGGCCTTAGCACGACGATTTTTCGCCTGTCTACTACAACAAGTTTCACTTGGCTCCGAGAAGGGGAGGCGCAATGACGGCGGCTCGCCTTCGGCTCGCTTCAGTGTTTATGTCGTCGGTAGATGTTCTATGGATTTGAATATATTTTTTATTATTTCCTGTGTTCGTTGTGTTGTCATGATTGAAAATGAATAGATAAAATGTTTTCTTGCATAAAGAAACAGAGGTAAAGATCGAATCCCTCTAATATCAAGGAAAACAAAAGACCTTGTTCATCTACGTTCTATGGTGTGGAAGTGCTTTGGTTGTTTCTTTGTCCAGGATAATACTATTCCTGAAGCTGAGGACGTAACTTACCCGACATGTTAGGGTTTGGCGACTCAGGGGCGACGCCCCCGCCACCGCCGCCTGGCCCTGGCCTCGCGGCTGCTGGCGCTGTTTCCATGTGCGCCGCCATGGCGTACTATGGACCTGTTGCGGCCTCGTCCGTCCCCGCACCGCTGGATCCTCGTGTTCTTGGCGGCCATGTTGATGTTCAGATTGCAAAGGAGTCTAAGGCAAATCCCGTTCTCGCACAACCGCGGGAGTCCACATACACCACCAATCCTAGTCTACCCCACAAGAATAATAACGGGACGGCTAGTGAATACTCATCGATCCATGGGTGACCGCCCTAGCACACCTCAACCCCTGTGATCCACCAGATCGAGTGTCCCTTCTGGCCCGCCCATGGGGTGACCGCCCTAGCACACCTCAAGCCATGTGATCCACCAGATCGAGTGTCCCTTCTGGCCCGGCGACCGTGGAAGACGACGAGTGCAGCGGCAATGGCAGTGCCACCTATGGTGATCACCCCGGAGATGTTTGTCGTAGACCTGGATGCTGATGGGGGCGACAACGGGGCTCCCTTTGTGGACGCTACCCGCCCGAAGCCGGCTGATGGGGAGTCTGTGAACCCTGCGGCGGTGACCCCGAACACACTTGTTACCATTGTCGCTGAGCAGTGGACTGCTGACATGGCAAGGATTTTACGACAACAAATTCAGCAAGAGGATGAAGCAAACAACCTGGCGTGTGAGGTGGATAAGGTGGATATGATTCTGGCCATACGTGATCTGAGCAATCTGGAAACCTCCTCTGGTGACTATGATATGACGATGACAGTAGCTACCTCAGTACTAGGGAAAAGTACCAACTCCCTGGCCTCCGTTTCGTTTACTAACGAGCAATCTGGTGACAACCAGAATCGGGGTAATATGGAGGTGAAAACCAACAATGGTGGGCAGCAAGTACAGGTGGAGGCCAAGTCTATGGAAGCAACTAGCCTAGGGGCTGCCGGTCAACTGACGGGGCCGAGTGTGGCGCCCCGTCAGGAGACATGAATATCCTAAGCTGGAATTGTCGTGGTTCCAGGAACTCCGCGACAATTCGTGAACTGTGTGTCCTATCAAAGGCACATCTTCCAAAGTTATCTTTCTTTGTGAAACTCGTCAAAAAAGTGTCCGTACGCGTCGTCTTAGAAGCCGCTTAGGGCTTAGTGGCTTTGCTGGGGTCGATTGTGTTGGCTTGAGTGGTGGGCTAGCACTGTTCTGGCATGAGAGTATGCACGTCGAAGTAAAAGATTCGAATGAAAGATTTATCGATGTTTACATGCGTGCGTCACCGTCTGATCCATTGTGGTATGCTACTTTCGTTTATGGTGAACCGAGGCAAGAAAACCGTCATCACATGTGGTCCACCTTGTGTTCACTTCGCGCTACGTCATCGCTGCCATGGTTTGCAGTGGGGGATTTTAATGAGGCTCTCTGGCAATATGAACACTGTTGGAAATATGCCCTAGAGGCAATAACAAATTGGTTATTATTATATTTCCTTGTTCACGATAATCGTTTATTATCCATGCTAGAATTGTATTGATAGGAAATTCAGATACATGTGTGGATACATAGACAACACCATGTCCCTAGTAAGCCTCTAGTTGACTAGCTCGTTGATCAATAGATGGTTACGGTTTCCTGACCATGGACATTGGATGTCGTTGATAACGGGATCACATCATTAGGAGAATGATGTGATGGACGAGACCCAATCCTAAGCCTAGCACAAGATCGTGTAGTTCGTTTGCTCAGAGCTTTTCTAATGTCAAGTATCAGTTCCTTAGACCATGAGATTGTGCAACTCCCGGATACCGTAGGAATGCTTTGGGTGTACCAAACGTCACAACATAACTGGGTGGCTATAAAGGTGCACTACAGGTATCTCCGAAAGTGTCTGTTGGGTTGGCACGAATCGAGACTGGGATTTGTCACTCCGTGTAAACGGAGAGGTATCTCTGGGCCCACTCGGTAGGACATCATCATAATGTGCACAGTGTGACCAAGGAGTTGATCACGGCATGATGTGAGTTACGGAACGAGTAAAGAGACTTGCCGGTAACGAGATTGAACAAGGTATAGGGATACCGACGATCGAATCTCGGGCAAGTAACATATCGATTGACAAAGGGAATTGTATACGGGATTGATTGAATCCTCGACATCGTGGTTCATCCGATGAGAACATCGTGGAACATGTGGGAGCCAACATGGGTATCCAAATCCCGCTGTTGGTTATTGACCGGAGAGTCATCTCGGTCATGTCTGCATGTCTCCCGAACCCGTAGGGTCTACACACTTAAGGTTCGGTGACGCTAGGGTTATAGAGATATTAGTATGCGGTAACCCGAAAGTTGTTCGGAGTCCCGGATGAGATCCCAGACGTCACGAGGAGTTCCGGAATGGTCCGGAGGTAAAGATTTATATATGGGAAGTCTTATTTTGGTCGCCGGAAAAGTTTCGCACTTTATCGGTATTGTACCGGGAGTGCCGAAAGGGGTCCGGGGGTCAACCAAGGGGGTCCACCAGCCCCGGGGGGGCACATGGGCTGTAGGGGGTGCGCCTTGGCCTATATGGGCCAAGGGCACCAGCCCCAAGAGGCCCATGCGCCAAGAGATAAGGAAAAGGGAGAGTCCTAAAGGGGGAAGGTACCTCCGAGGTGCCTTGGGGGGGAAGGACTCCTCCCTGGCCGCACCCTTCCTTGGAGGAAGGGCCAAGGCTGCGCCCCCCCCCTCTCCCTTGGCCCTATATATAGTGGGGGGAAGGGAGGGCAGCAATACCTAAGCCCTGGCGCCTCCCTCTCCCTCCCATGACACATCTCCCTCCTCCCGCAGCGCTTGGCGAAGCCCTGTTGGAATCCCGCTACTTCCACCACCACGCCGTCGTGTTGCTGGATCACCATCAACCTCTCCTCCCCCTTGCTGGATCAAGAAGGAGGAGACGTCGCTGCTCCGTACGTGTGTTGAACGCGGAGGTGCCGTCCGTTCGGCGCTAGGATCATCGGTGATTTGGATCACGACGAGTACGACTCCATCAACCCCGTTCTCTTGAACGCTTCCGCTCACGATCTACAAGGGTATGTAGATGCACTCCCCTTCCCCTCGTTGCTAGAGTACTCCATAGATTGATCTTGGTGACGCGTAGAAAATTTTGAATTTCTGCTACGTTCCCCAACAGTGGCATCATGAGCTAGGTCTATGCGTAGTTTCTATGCACGAGTAGAACACAAAGTAGTTGTGGGCGTCGATTTTGTCAATTTACTTGCCGTTACTAGTCTTATCTTGATTCGGCGGCATCGTGGGATGAAGCGGCCCGGACCGACCTTACACGTACGCTTACGTGAGACAGGTTCCACCGACTGACATGCACTAGATGCATAAGGTGGCTAGCGGGTGTCTGTCTCTCCCACTTTAGTCGGAACGGATTCGATGAAAAGGGTCCTTATGAAGGGTAAATAGAAATTGGCATATCACGTTGTGGTCTTACGTAGGTAAGAAACGTTCTTGCTAGAAACCTATACAAGCCACGTAAAAACTTGCAACAACAATTAGAGGACGTCTAACTTGTTTTTGCAGCATGTGCCTTGTGATGTGATATGGCCAGAAGATGTGATGAATGATATATGTGATGTATGAGATTGATCATATTCTTGTAATAGGAATCACGACTTGCATGTCGATGAGTATGACAACCGGCAGGAGCCATAGGAGTTGTCTTTATTTTTTGTATGACCTGTGTGTCATTGAATAACGCCATGTAAATTACTTTACTTTATTGCTAAGCGCGTTAGCCATAGAAGTAGAAGTAATCGTTGGCGTGACAACTTCATGAAGACACAATGATGGAGATCATGATGATGGAGATCATGGTGTCATGCCGGTGACAAAGATGATCATGGTGCCCCGAAGATGGAGATCAAAGGAGCAAAATGATATTGGCCATATCATGTCACTATTTGATTGCATGTGATGTTTATCATGTTATGCATCTTATTTGCTTAGAACGACGGTAGCATAAATAAGATGATCCCTCACTAAAATTTCAAGAGACGTGTTCCCCCTAACTGTGCACCGTTGCGAAGGTTCGTTGTTTCGAAGCACCACGTGATGATCGGGTGTGATAGATTCTAACGTTCGAATACAACGGGTGTTGACGAGCCTAGCATGTACAGACATGGCCTCGGAACACATGCGAAACACTTAGGTTGACTTGACGAGCCTAGCATGTACAGACATGGCCTCGGAACACAAGAGACCGAAAGGTCGAACATGAGTTGTATAGTAGATACGATCAACATGGAGATGTTCACCGATGATGACTAGTCCGTCTCACGTGATGATCGGACACGGCCTAGTTTGACTCGGATCATGTATCACTTAGATGACTAGAGGGATGTCTATCTGAGTGGGAGTTCATAATCAGATGAACTTCATTATCATGAACATAGTCAAAAATGTCTTTGCAAATTATGTCATACGCTTTAGTTCTACTATTTAAGATATGTTCCTAGAGAAAAATTTAGTTGAAAGTTGGTAGTAGCAATTATGCGGACTGGGTCCGTAAACTGAGGATTGTCCTCATTGCTGCATAGAAGGCTTATGTCCTTAATGCACCGCTCGGTGTACTGAACCTCAGCGTCGTCTGTAGATGTTGCGAAACATCTGACACACACGTTTTGATGACTACGTGATAGTTCAGTGCGTATTGCTAACGGTTTAGAATTGTGGCACCAAAGACGGTTTTGAAACGTCGCAGAACATATGAGATGTTCCGAAGACTGAAATTGGGATTTCAGACTAGTGCCCACGTCAAGAGGTATGAGACCTCTGACAAGTTTCTTAAGCCTGCAAACTAAGGGAGAAAAGCTCAATCGTTGAGCATGTGCTCAGATTGTCTGAGTACCACAGTCGCTTGAATCGAGTGGGAGTTAATCTCCCAGATGAGATAGTGATGGTTCTCCATAGTCACTGCCACCAAGCTAGTAGAGCTTCGTGATGAACTATAACATATCAGGGATAGTTATGATGATCCTTGAGCTATTCGCGATGTTTGACACCGCGAAAGTAGAAATCAAGAAGGAGCATCAATTGTTGATGGTTAGTAAAACCACTAGTTTCTAGAAGGGCAAGGGCAAAAAGGATACTTCATGAAACAGCAAATCGTTTGCTGCTCTAGTGAAGAATCCCAAGGTTGAACCCAAACCCGAGACTAAGTGCTTCTGTAATAAGGGGAATGGTCACTGAAGCAGTACTACCCTAGATACTTGGTAGATGAGAAGGCGGGCAAGGTCGACAGAAGTATATTGGATATACGTTTTATGAATGTGTACTTTACTAGTACTCCTAGCAGCACTAGGGTATTAGATACCGGTTCGGTTGCTAAGTGTTAGTAACTCGAAATAAAAGCTGCGGAATAAACGGAGACTAGCTAAAGGTGAGATGACGATATGTGTTGGAAGTGTTTCCAAGGTTGATGTGATCAAGCATCGCATGCTCCCTCTACCATTGAGATTTGGTGTTTGCGTTGAGCATGATTGGATTATGTTTATCGCAATACGGTTATTCATTTAAGGAGAATAATGGTTACTCTGTTTATTTGAATAATACCTTCAATGGTCTTGCACCTAAAATGAATCTCGATCGTAGTGATACACATGTTCGTGCCAAAAGATATAAAATAGTAATGATAGTTCCACATACTTGTGGCACTGCCATTTGAGTCATATTGGTATAGAACACATGAAGAAGCTCCATGTAGATGGATCTTTGGACTCACTCGTTTTTGAAAAGATTGAGACATGCGAACCATGTCTATTGGTATATATGCATGAAGAAACTCCATGCAGATGGATCGTTTGGACTCACTTGTTTTTGAATCACTTGAGACATGCAAATCACACCACATGGGCAAGATGACTGAAAGGCCTCGTTTTCAGTAAGATGGAACAAGAGAGCAACTTGTTGGAAGTAATACATTTTGATATATGCAGTCCAATGAGTGCTGAGGCATGCAGTGGATATCATTATGTTCTTACTTCACAGATGATTTGAGTAGATGCTGAGAATATTTACTTGATGAAACACAAGTCTGAATTATTGAAAGGTTCAAGTAATTTCAGAGTGAAGTTGAAGATCGTCGTGACAAGAGGATAAAATGGATGTGATATGATCATAGAGATGAGTATCTGAGTTACGAGTTTGGCACACAATTAAGACATTGTGGAAAGTGTTTCACAATTAATACCGCCTGGAACACCATAGTGTGATGGTGTGTCCGAACATCATAACTGCACCCTATTGGATATGGTGCATACCATGATGTCTCTTATCGAATTACCACTATCGTTTATGGGTTAAGCATTAGAGACAACCGCATTCACTTTAAATAGGGCACCACGCAATTCCGTTGAGACGACACCGTTTAGAGAAACCTAAGTTGTCGTTTCTTAAAAGTTTGGGGCTGCGATGCTTATGTGAAAAAGTTTCAGGCTGATAAGCTCGAACCCAAAGCGGATAAATGCGTCTTCATAGAATACCCAAAAACAGTTGGGTATACCTCCTATTTCAGATCTGGAAGCAAAGATAATTGCTTCTAGAAACAGTTCCTTTCTCGAGGAAAAGTTTCTCTCGAAAGAATTGAGTGGGAGGATGGTGGAGACTTGATAAGGTTATTGAACCGACACTTCAACTAGTGTGTAGCAGGGCACAGGAAGTTGTTCCTGTGGCACCTACACCAATTGAAGTGGAAGCTCATGATAGTGATCATGAAACTTCGGATCAAGTCACTACCAAAAACCTCGTAGGACGACGAGGATGCGTGCTACTTCAGAGTGGCACGTGATCCTGTCTTGGAAGTCATGTTGCTAGACAACAATGAACCTACGAGCTATGGAGAAGCGATGGTGGGCCCATATTCCGACAAATGCTTAGAAGCCATGAAATCCGAGATAGGACCCATGTATCAGAACAAAGCATGGACTTTGGTGAACTTGCCCGATGATCGGCAAGCCATTGAGATAAATGGATCTTTAAGAAGAAGGCGGACATGGACGGTAATGTTACTGTCTATGAAGCTCGACTTGTGGCAAAGAGTATTTTCACAAGTTCAAGGAGTTGACTACGATGAGATTTTCTCATCCGTAGCGATGCTTAAGTTCGTCGGAATCATGTTAGCATTAGCTGCATTTATGAAATCTGGCAGATGGATGTCAAAACAAGTTTCCTTACCAGTTTTCGTAAGGAAAGGTTGTATGTGATACAATCAGAAAGGTTTTGTCCATCCTAAGGATGCTAAAAGGTATGCTAGCTCCAGCGATCCTTCCATGGATTAGAGCAAGCATCTCGGAGTCAGAATATACGCTTTGATGGAGTGATCAAAGTTTTTGGGTTTATACAAAGTTTGTTAGAAACTTGTATTTACAATAAAGTGAGTGGGAGCGCTACAACATTTCTGATAAGTATATGTGAATGACATATTGTTGATCCGAAATGATGTAAATTTTTTGGAAAGCATAAAGGGTTGTTTGAAAGGAGTTTTTCAAAGGAAGACCTGGATAAAGCTGCTTACATATTGGGCATCAAGATCTATAGAGATAGATCAAGACGCCCATGATACTTTCAAAGAACGCACACCTTGACATGATTTTGAAAGAGTTCAAAATAGATCAACAAAGGAGTTCTTGGCTGTGTTACAAGGTGTGAGTATTGAGTAAGACTCAAGACCTGACCACAGCAGAAGAGAGAGAAAGGACGAAGGTCGTCCCCTATGCTTTAGACGTAGGTTCTATAGTATGCTATGCTGTGTACCGCACATGTAGTGTGCCTTGCCATGAGTTGGTCAAGGGGTACAATAGTGATCCGGGAATGGATCACATGACAGCGGTCGAACTTATCCTTAGTATCTAGTGGACTAAGGAATTTTCTCGATTATGGAGGTGAAAAGGAGTTCGTCGTAAAGGGTTACGTTGATGCGAACTTTGACACTAATCCGGATGACTCTGAGTAGTAAACCGGATTCATATAGTAGAGCAGTTATTTGAAATGGCTCCAAATAGCGCGTGGTAGCATCCACAAGATGACATAGATATTCGTAAAGCACACGGTTCTGAAAGGTTCAGACCCGTCGACTAATAACCTCTCTCACAAGCATAACATGATCAAACCAGAACTCATTGAGTGTTAATCACATAGAGATGTGAACTAGATTGTTGACTCTAGTAAACTCTTTGGATGTTGGTCACATGGTGATGTGACCTATGAGTGTTAATCACATGGTGATGTGGACTAGATTATTGACTCTAGTGCAAGTGGGAGACTGTTGGAAATATGCCCTAGAGGCAATAATAAATTGGTTATTATTATATTTCCTTGTTCACGATAATCGTTTATTATCCATGCTAGAATTGTATTGATAGGAAACTCAGATACATGTGTGGATACATAGACAACACCATGTCCCTAGTAAGCCTCTAGTTGACTAGCTCATTGATCAATAGATGGTTACGGTTTCCTGACCATGGACATTGGATGTCGTTGATAACGGGATCACATCATTAGGAGAATGATGTGATGGACGAGACCCAATCCTAAGCCTAGCACAAGATCGTGTAGTTCGTTTGCTCAGAGCTTTTCTAATGTCAAGTATCAGTTCCTTAGACCATGAGATTGTGCAACTCCCGGATACCGTAGGAATGCTTTGGGTGTACCAAACGTCACAACGTAACTGGGTGGCTATAAAGGTGCACTACAGGTATCTCCGAAAGTGTCTGTTGGGTTGGCACGAATCGAGACTGGGATTTGTCACTCCGTGTAAACGGAGAGGTATCTCTGGGCCCACTCGGTAGGACATCATCATAATGTGCACAGTGTGACCAAGGAGTTGATCACGGGATGATGTGAGTTACGGAACGAGTAAAGAGACTTGCCGGTAACGAGATTGAACAAGGTATAGGGATACCGACGATCGAATCTCGGGCAAGTAACATATCGATTGACAAAGGGAATTGTATACGGGATTGATTGAATCCTCGACATCGTGGTTCATCCGATGAGAACATCGTGGAACATGTGGGAGCCAACATGGGTATCCAGATCCCGCTGTTGGTTATTGACCGGAGAGTCGTCTCGGTCATGTCTGCATGTCTCCCGAACCCGTAGGGTCTACACACTTAAGGTTCGGTAACGCTAGGGTTATAGAGATATTAGTATGCGGTAACCCGAAAGTTGTTCGGAGTCCCGGATGAGATCCCGGACGTCACGAGGAGTTCTGGAATGGTCCGGAGGTAAAGATTTATATATGGGAAGTCTTATTTTGGTCGCCGGAAAAGTTTCGCACTTTATCGGTATTGTACCGGGAGTGCCGAAAGGGGTCCGGGGGTCCACCAGCCCCGGGGGGGGGGCACATGGGCTGTAGGGGGTGCGCCTTGGCCTATATGGGCCAAGGGCACCAGCCCCAAGAGGCCCATGCGCCAAGAGATAAGGAAAAGGGAGAGTCCTAAAGGGGGAAGGCACCTCCGAGGTGCCTTGGGGGGGAAGGACTCCTCCCTGGCCGCACCCTTCCTTAGAGGAAGGGCCAAGGCTGCGCCCCCCCTCTCCCTTGGCCCTATATATAGTGGGGGGAAGGGAGGGCAGCAATACCTAAGCCCTGGCGCCTCCCTCTCCCTCCCGTGACACATCTCCCTCCTCCCGCAGCGCTTGGCGAAGCCCTGTTGGAATCCCGCTACTTCCACCACCACGCCGTTGTGTTGCTGGATCTCCATCAACCTCTCCTCCCCCCTTGCTGGATCAAGAAGGAGGAGATGTCGCTGCTCCGTACGTGTGTTGAACGCGGAGGTGCCGTCCGTTCGGCGCTAGGATCATCGGTGATTTGGATCACGACGAGTACGACTCCATCAACCCCGTTCTCTTGAACGCTTCCGCTCGCGATCTACAAGGGTATGTAGATGCACTCCCCTTCCCCTCGTTGCTAGAGTACTCCATAGATTGATCTTGGTGATGCGTAGAAAATTTTGAATTTCTGCTACGTTCCCCAACAAACACTTCTCGGCAACACTACGTGCAGAGTCCCTGATGGCTGCCTTCCGTGATGCCTTGCTTCTGTGTGGATTACATGATCTTGGTTTTAAAGGACTGCCTTATACTTTTGATAATGGAAGAGCTAGGAATGGTAATGTTAAAGTACGGCTCGACCGTGCGCTAGCGGATGATAGCTGGAGAGATATTTTCTCTGAAACTTCAGTGGTGCATCTCGTGTCACCGGCGTCTGATCACTGCCCTGTTCTGGTGTCACTGAACAAGGAGATCCGCCGACTCGTACCCAGCGCTGCAAGCGATATGAAATTTGTTGGGAAAGAGAAGAGGCGCTGCCTGCTGTGATTGTTGAGGCTTGGCAGTCTGTGGATAATCGAGCTGACCTTGCGGCTGTACATGCAACCCTCAAGGAGGTGATGGACCGCATGCATGCATGGGGAAATCGCAAGTTCGGCAATGTGATGCGTGAGCTCAGCCAGTTACGCATAACACTCTCTGAGCAAAGGAACACAAATGCGCCAGCCCAAGATATCCGCCTTACTACAGAGCGTATGAATGAAATTCTTTACAGAGAGGAAATGCTCTGGCTCCAGCGTTCGTGTATCACATGGCTCAAAGAAGGAGACCGTAACACCAAATTTTTCCATCAGCGAGCAGTGTGGCGCGCGCGTAGAAATAAAATAGTTCGGCTAAAGGAGGAACATGGTGTAGTTCAGGATACACCGAGCGAGATGGAAAGAATGGCGGTCTCGTATTTCAAATCAGTATACACACGGGACCCATCGCTGGTCCCTGATCCCATAATTAGCTTGTTTGAGAACCAGGTGACGGAGGAAATGAACACACAGCTCTGCCGGGACTTTTGTGAGGAAGAAATATCAGCAGCTTTGTTCCAGATAGGGCCACTCAAGGCGGCGGGGCCTGATGGTCTACCAGCTCGCTTCTATCAAAGGAACTGGGGCTTGCTTAAAGCAGACATCGTTAATGCAGTGATAAAGTTTTTCCAAACAGGACACATGCCAGAGGGGATCAATGAAACATCTATCGTGCTTATCCCGAAGGTAGACAACCCGACTGAACTAAAGGACTTTCGGCCTATAAGTTTATGCAACGTTCTTTACAAGGTGGTGTCCAAGTGCTTGGTAAATAGACTACGTCCTCTTCTCGGTGAGATGATCTCAGAAAACCAGAGCGCCTTTATCCCAGGCAGGCTCATTACGGATAATGCCCTGCTCGCTTTTGAGTGTCTTCATTTCCTGGAGCATGGAGCAACACCACAAAATCAGTATTGTGCATATAAGGTCGATTTGTCTAAAGCTTATGACCGTGTTGATTGGAGGTTTCTGGAGGAGGCAATGCAAAAGATGGGCTTTGCTCACCGGTGGGTACAATGGATTATGGTGTGCGTGACCATGGTGAGATACTCTGTAAAATTTAATGGAGCCCCATTGGAAGCATTCTCCCCATCAAGAGGCCTTCGTCAAGGTGATCCGCTATCCCCGTTTTTATTCCTTTTTGTTGCTGATGCATTGTCTGCCTTGCTTCAGTCAGAGGTAATAGCAGGGGGTATAACACCGGTCAAAGTCTGCCGCCGTGCACCAGGAGTGTCCCACCTCCTATTCGCAGATGACACACTTTTATTCTTCAAGGCCACAGAGGAGCAAGCAGCCCGTGTTAAACATGTCATTGACACTTATGCCACTTGCACGGGCCAGCTCATAAATCCTGCCAAATGCTCAATTGAATTCAGTAAGCTTTGTTCACCAGCGGACCAACAAGCAGTACGCCAAACACTTCAGGTGGAAAAGCAGGTTTTTGAGTCCAAATATCTGGGGCTCCCAACTCCAGAAGGTCGCATGAACCGGGGCAAGTTCGAAAACCTTCAATCGAGTCTCACCAAGTGCATCATGTTGTGGGGAGATAATTATGTTGCTCAGAGTGGGAAGGAAGTTTTAATCAAAGCGGTGGCACAAGCACTACTCACATATCTTATGGGAGTGTTCAAACTACCCATGTCAGCCTGCGATGATCTAAGCAAGCTAATCTGGAACTTCTTTTGGGGTGAAGAGAACGGGAAGAGGAAGATGCATTGGTTGAGTTGGGATAAAATGACACGAACCAAGGCGCAGGGAGGCATGGGTTTCAGGGACATGTGGGTGTTCAATCAAGCTCTTCTGGCCCGCCAAGCGTGGCGACTGATCAATTCCCCGGATAGTTTGTGTGCCCGCGTGCTCAAGGCACGATACTACCCTCAAGGCAATATTCTGGACACAGTGTTCGCGGGCCAGCCATCGTCGACTTGGTCTGCCATTGCTTATGGTCTTGAGCTACTCAAGGAAGGGATGATATGGAGGATAGGAAATGGAGCTTCGGTTCGGATATGGCGGGACAACTGGACCCCTCGTTCATCAACGCTTAAGCCACTTAGCCCCCGAGGCCGCTCTCGCCTAAACCGAGTCTCTAGTCTGCTGGATCAACACGGAGTGTGGGATGAATCAAAAATTCGAGCGACTTTTGCCCCGATTGATGTGGAGGCCATCTTGCGGATTAGAACATCGCCACGGCAGGAATCTGATTTCTTGGCATGGAATCCTGAAAAAAAGGTATCTTCACCGTGAGAAGTGCTTACAAGCTGGGTATGCGTCTCAAGGATCAGGCGATGAGCTGGGCATCTTCTAGCGCACAGCCGGACGGTCAGCGGCAAGTATGGAAGCAACTCTGGAATCTTCCTGTACCACCCAAGGTCCAGACGTTTGGCTGGCGTGCTATGTCAAATGCTCTTGCAACTGAAGTGAATAAGAAGTACCGAGACATGCGGGTGACTGGCTACTGTCAGATTTGCGGCCATGCAAAAGAGGATCTCCGACATGCCCTGTACTTCTGCCCGCATGTGTATGCCCTTTGGAATGCCATGCAGGAGGTGTGGTGCTTACCTTCACATGCAACTATGCAGCAGCTGCCACTGGACTGGATCCCTGAACTCGTCACCTCGCTGCCTGTGGATGAATGTGCGCGTGTCCTGATGGTGCTATGGCGCGCATGGCATGCCCGGAATGAGGTTACTCATGATAAGCCGCTGCCAACTATTGAAGGATCCCGTCGCTACCTGTGTAGTTACATGCGATCCCTGAAGTTGATCCAGACCGAGTCCGTTGAGAAAATTATTAAAGGACAAGGGATTATGGATGGACCTCCTCTGCCGGTGCAGCCAATGGTACAGCCGGATGAGCTAATTCCTTGGGCAAAACCACCAGTCGGGGTGGTCAAATTAAATGTGGATGGCTCCTTCATCCCCGCGACAGGGGCGGCGGGCGCCGGAATGATACTGAGAGACTGGATGGGCCAGATAATTTTCTCGTCTTGCCGCGTCCTCCATCACTGTAGTTCGGCCCTAGAAGCTGAGATGAGCGCATGTCTGGAAGGAATTAATCTGGCGATGCAGTGGAGTGCACATCAGTTTGTGGTGGAGTCTGATTCAGCGGAGCTCGTTGCTATGGTTAATAGTCCCAGCTGGGATGGCTCTGCTCTCTGCCAGCTTGTGGGTGAGATCAAGCATCGTATGGCTTCAGACCGGTGTACAAGCCTGAAAAAGATACCCCGAGCCCAGAACCATGCGAGCCACCTGCTTGCAAAATTCGGCCGAAGAGAATCGTACTTGGTATGGTTAGGAGCGGGTCCTGAATCTATTCAAGACCTCATCCTCAGGGATTGTAACATTTCTTATACTTAATTAATACAATCCCCTTTACCCCGCAAAAAAATAATAGATTGAAATGCTTTGTCGTGTCTTTATTGTTATTGTTATTATAAGACAAAATAAATAAAATCCACATAGTTTTCTCATCCGTGATGTTTTGCGGCCCATCTGCTACCGTGGACTATTCTTTTTTCTTGCTCCTTGCAACTGGCTGTGTCGGCGAGACGTCGGCGGGCGGACCGTATGTACGTAGCGGGAGAGAAAGAAAAAGGTCGGGAGGGCCAGGGTGCGGAGGAAAATAGGGTGGGGCGTGCGGCACATAGTCGACGACTCAACGCCCCGCCTTCCGACGGGGACGCGTTGGGGAACGGGGTGTATGGGCCGGACCCCGGTGACGCGTAGTTCAACGCACCTCTGGTCTCCAGCGCCGAGTCGTCGGGATGAGGAGGACGAGGGACGGGCTGCTTTAGGTAGCATTCCTGCTCGTATTCGCAGCTTAGAGCATCTTCAGCCGTTGCCGCCCCCCCCCCCTCCAAGAGGCATAAAAATCGCCTCCTGGGGGCGAGCCGACAATATAATCAGCGCCGGGGGCGGTTGGGCATCCAGCCGTCGCCCTCAGGCGTCGATATTGGCCCACTTTCGGCGAATAAAGGGCCCATATGGGCGAGAATGGGCCCATATTCGGCGTGGTTCGTCGTGGCTCGGCGTTCAATTATCAACATTAATATTTTTTTATCACATAGTTCATCACAGAAAATCAAATAGTTTAATAAAATAGTGCAATAATAAATAGTTTAATACAAATTATATAATTCAATAAATAAAAACTCATATTTCATGGGGGCAGAGCACGGATAGGAGCTTTTCCCCTCTGCTCGGTTCGCTTCTCACAGGCCATGCATCCGATTCCCTTTCCTTCCCCGAGGGAGCGGCAACGGCCGACCCAAACGAACCCCGCGTTGGGGCGCGAGATTAGACAAAGCAAACCCGGACCATGAGCTATACCAGAACGAACATAACCCCAGAATGGACACGCACTGGGTGCTCGCTCTCGGCTCTCTCTTCCACCGGTGCGGTGCCTAACCCCTCCTCCTTTCTCTCCCCCAGATGCGAACACCCCGCCGCCTCCTCCTCATAACCCGCCGACCGCCGTGCCGCCTCTTCTCCCACCTTCTTCCGGCCCCTTCTCCCCTCCAGCCAAGCCCGATTTCTCTCTCTGGTTTCCGTTGGGCCGGAGAAACTCCGCCAAGATTGGGTGGGATTTTCCGCTTATTTTGGAGCCGGCGGTGTTGTCATGTTTGATTGATGCTACTATTATTCGATGGAGGGGGTAGGGAGAGAGCACGATAGCTCCGTGGCGCTGCCCGTGGAGGATTTCGTCGCCGCCAAGGTCAGACCAATCCAGTTCTTCCCCCTCCCCCAAATTTTTGTTACAGTATCTGTTTTTGTAGATTGCTGTCCGCATATGCCCAGACTGGAATCAGCTCATGTACACCTCGATTGATCGAGTTTATTTTACTTTTACCTCCCGTTTCCTGTCATTAACTCTTCCAAATGCAGGATACAACCATACTAAGCACAAAGCCTACAAGGAGATACCCCCTCGCGTCATGGGTTGCCATATTGGCCCTGGCCACCCTTGTGGGTGTATACATATTCTCCTTATCTCTCAAGCAAAATGGGATGCTGTTCGGGCTCAGGCAGACCAACATGATAGAGAAAGAAAGGGAGCAGCCTTGCCACCACCCCGGAGTTCCAGAGACCGAGACCCCTTACGTGCACTTCCCCACACCCAATACTTATAGTAGGTATGGAGGTAGATAGATACACTTGGGCATCTGATTTTACGTTTTAAGGCCGGTGAGTAACTTGCTCTTTTGTTTGTTTCTTTGTTTGTTATAGGAAAGAATGTGCGTGCACACCAGTTAGATTCTTTGCTATCTTGTCGATGCAGAGGTCGGGGAGTGGATGGTTTGAAACCTTGTTGAATAGCCACGAGAATATTAGCTCCAATGGGGAGATTTTCTCTGTCAAAGACAGGCGTAGCAATGTCACGGCCATCACACAAACACTGGATAAATTGTACAATCTGGACTGGGTCAGCAGTGCCGCTAAAAATGAGTGCACGGCTGCTGTGGGGTTGAAATGGATGCTCAATCAGGTAATCTTTTGCCATTAGTTGTTTACTGTTCTGTTAGTTACTCAATAAGGTGGAAAAAGAAAGTAAGACATGCTCATCAAATTAAATTTGAAGAACGTTATTTTGTCGCTGAATTATATGTTCTGTAAATAACTGCGTGACAATGACTTGCCTGCTGCCCTTAACCTTGGTACATTACCATGAAGAATGGTTGGTCAACTTTTGGAGCACTGCAGCACTATCTGATACTCCCTGAAGTTAGTACAAAGTTGGGTCATCTATTTTAGAACGGAGGGAGTATTTGTGAAGTAACGATTAGTTGATGCACTGCCCCATGACCATTGCAAACTCTCTTTAGAACATATTCATAACATAAGAAGTCAGCTTGCCAGAAAGCGTTAACGGTAACATGATTTCATGGAAATAACCTGCGAAAATACCTTAACTATCATAATGATAGGGGCAGCCAAGTACTAAAACCTCTTTTTACTTCTCGCCATCGCAATACTTTCCCCCCATTTTTTATCTTGTATGTTTGAATTATCAGCCTTGTTTAGATTGTCTACCTATTAAATGTGTTCATTCCATAAAGGGGGCCACATTCATTTTTTCTACCAAAAACTGCAGAGGAGGTCCTTGTATATCTTTTTTCTATTTATATGGTATATACAAAATGTAAGCATGTAAGCGTTATATGATAAGAAGATGCACAAAACAGGAACATGTTTTCTTTTTTATATGGTATATACACTAGAGGCAAGAACATGTTTTCTTTTTTCTTTTCTTTTTTTTTGCGGGGGGGGGGGGGGGGGGGGGGGGGGATACGGTAATTTATCTCAATGCTCTCTTTGTACTTTGTCTTTGAGAAAATCTAAGATTTGTTGTAAATCGGTTTTTCCTTTGATTTGTTCGTAAGCAGTATTTTCTGTACTGTAATTATTTAATGTGGTGCATCTCTTCCAATAATCTTAGCCGGCCTGGTTTACTTGTTTTGATATGAATGTTTTGTGGAATTACAGGGTCTGATGAAACATCATCAAGAGATAGCTGAATATTTCAACCGAAGGGGTGTGTCTTTAATTTTCCTTTTAAGAAGAAACCTTCTGCAGCGACATGTCTCTATATTGGCAAATGATTATGATAGAAATACGAAGCAACTAAATGGAACTCACAAAGCTCATGTGCATCACAGAGGCCAGGTTCACCTTTTCCCCCCTTGATCTTACAGCCCACAGTGTGATGAAATTTATTTTATGTCTGCAAATTTTGGTATCACAAATCAAGGATGACCCCCCTACATCTTAGCGCACCTTTAACTATATCTTCTGTGCTATTTTGGATGTGCCGCGGAATTAAAAAATTCTCCATTTTTCTTCTCTGCAGGCTGATGTTCTTGCTCAGTATAAGCCAACAATAGACACAAAATTGTTGATTGCTGAACTGAAGAGGTCTGATAAGTTGGCAGCTGATGGTTTAGTGGGTTTCAAGAAGATCCGGAGTATTGTTCTGTACTATGAGGATGTGGTCAGCAATCACACTGTGAGCCCTCTTGCATTATATTCATGTTTGGGAATTAATCAACATTTATTTCTCTCGATAACATATATTTTGCTTTCTTTCAGAAGCTCACAGATGTGCTGGATTTTCTGAAATTGCCAAATATGAAGCTATCCAGTCGGCATGTGAAAATCCATACTAAACGGTTGCGTGATCATATTGATAATTGGACTGATGTTTCTAATACTTTGAATGGGACTCAATACCAGAGCTTCTTGAATGGTTGAAGATGACCAAATTAGCTAGGTGTAAATAATGTTGTAGTGAGTTTCATTCTTTTGACCCCTTCTTTCTCCCCTGCCATAGCTAGCAGAGTAAGCCAAAGTTGGCACTTGTGTCCATCATGTGCTAATCCAAAGGGCTCATTTGGTTTCCATTTGACGTCCTAACATATATATAAATTAGCTGATTAAATTAATAGCTTACCATACAAAGTTTTTAAATTCAGATAGAAGGCTTTTTTGCCCAGTTTAAGCTTTTAGTCTCCAGGACACGGATCGCAAAGTAGAGCAAGGGGATACCCTATTACATCAGAGCATACAAAGTTATGATCATCTTACACCAAAACCTCTTCCCTTAGATCAGAATATATAAGTGGTTGATGATTACATTATGTTTGGGTATCACTTCACTGTTCCTGATTATTGTATGACGATGTTTGGGTAGCTGTAGATTTTGATGGCTGTAACTGATAAATGGGTAAACATAGTCCAATAAGACATGACCTGTTGATGATCTAAGGTAGTTAATTTATTATGGGATATTAGATGTTCATGATTTCAGGACATAAGATGGGAAAATATACGATTATGATTTCCAAGTACAAATACTTAAGTACTGTTCAAAGTTATTTGAGTGCTCAATTTTGTGTCAGAACTTGATATACTGCAAGGACTATTAATCCGACATTGCACAGGTGCTGCTGCCTAATTTTGCTTTAGTTGTGATTTGTTTGCGAAATTAGAATAGGATATAGAAAATCTATTTAAATCTATCTAATATACTTAATTTGTTCCCTAATTTCATTCAAGAGATCCTGAGGAAAATAATTGGGTTCCCACCGAGCTGAAACAATATGCTGATGGCTAGAAAAAACACTCGTCTCTTTTATTCTAAAAATAAAGTAAAGATAAGAAAAATATCCTTAGGAATTGAGAGTTTGAAACCTTCAGGACATGGAATATTAATGGTGTGAGGTGCTTTGAAATATATTGCCTTGTAGCACAACCTTTTTATTTTCTGTTACTTTCATTTCATTGATGTTCACTACAATTTAAAATAACTGCTGTGCGGACGTAATCTTCATTCTGATTTGTGACTTCAAAATAGTACCAGATAACCGAACTTTCCTACTTTCTGTTGTTACTTGTCAACAATGACCACCACAGTTTAAAATGACTGCTGAGCTGAAGCAATCTTCATTCTAGTATGTGATATTATTCGAAACAACATTAGTCCCTTTTGCCCAGATGCACAAACGATAAGAAAATAGTAATGTACTAATCCTCATTCTATAATACAGAACCCCTGGTAAGTTCAATAAGCAGCTTAGCTTCCTATCGACCTTCAATTATGGTAACAGTCGCACTGCCGAATATGCTGCTGTCTGGTTTGCTTGATGACGTCTCTGTTTCCATTTGAATTCTTCTAGCTGCAAAACCAGGCTGCTTAGGAGTTGGCAATGTGGCAGTATCTGTAGCAGCTAACATCATAAGCACTTGAGACATCAATGGACGATCATCTGGGTTCTCTTGCACACACAGGAGTCCCACTCTGGTGCATTTGAGTACTTGATCTGAGTTGAACGAGCCATTCATGGTTTCATCTGCTAATTCTACGCCTTTCCCTTCGTTCCATAAGCTCCATGCCTGCAGAATGAAAAATCTGTCGAAGTTATCTTGAAATTTAACTGAGAAACACAACTTGTATGTGTGGATGACTATGTTCTTACATGTCCTAGAAGATTTAGGTGATTTGAGTAGGAATACACCCCTCTGTTTCTTCTACCACTTATTATTTCCAGCAGTAATACTCCGAAACTAAATACATCTGATTTGACTGAGAAGACTCCATCCATTGCATATTCTGGAGCCATGTAGCCACTACAGAATAGCCACATCAATGTGTTAATATTGGGAACCTCATTTGTATAATCAAAAGATTGTTTTCCCTGTTATCATACTTACTATGTGCCAACGACTTTACATGTATTGATTTCTGTCTCTTCACTGCCAAACATTCTTGCCATGCCGAAGTCAGAAATTTTGGGGGTCATCTCCTTGTCTAGAAGAACATTACTTGCCTTCATGTCTCTATGGATGATTCTGTATCTTGAGTCCTGGTGGAGATACAGTAATCCTCGAGCAATGCCTTCTATGATCGAGTATCGCACCTGCCAATCTAGTTGTATACTGTTGGATTTTTCTGCTGATATATGCAAACACATGTTGGTAATTTTGTCAGCCAATAGTTGAGGTCAGAAAGTGAAAGGTTGAGAGGTTACCAAATAGGAAGTAGTCAAGGCTCTTATTTTCCATGTATTCATAGATAAGTAGCCTTTCTTGTCCACTAATGCTATAGCCAAGAAGCCGGACGAGGTTCCGGTGCTGGAGTTTAGCTATTAACATAACCTCATTCTTGAACTCATCGAGACCCTGTACGGATGTCTTTGAAAGTGTCTTAACAGCTATTTCCTGTCCATCCTCAAGCTTACCCTGTAATTTTGAAGGAGATACTTTCAAACTTCAGCAGATCAGGGTTTACAAATGGCCATAGTTGTTTGTTTATTTGAAATAATTATGTTTCCTGTGATAACCTTGATATAAAACCTACTACCTCTGTACCAAATGTAAGACGTTTTTGCAGTTTAATTTGAACTACAAAAACGTTCTAAATTTGTTTACAGAGGGAGCAATAGTTATATCAGTTGGAACCATGTTCTTCCATTCGAATTAAAGCGTTCTTGATGCTACTCATTGTTTCATTCATATGCATATTGTATAGATTTGCCATCTGAAGTGCTAACCTTATATACTGGTCCAAAGCCACCCTCGCCGAGTTTGTTATCGATGGAGAAACCATCAGTGGCAGCTGCAATTGTCCCCAGATCAAATATCGGCAGTTCCAAGTCATCATTGTGACTACTTCCATCATACTGGCGGGGAGTGCTGCGTGAACCGCCGCTCCATTTACTCGATCCTAGAGACATAAGAATCAGAATAACATTCAGAAACGTCAAGTATTAGGGCAGTTGGAAGTCTACTGGATCTGATGCTACCTGTTTTTCTTGCTTTCTTCTTCCCTCTTGTCCAGAAGAAAACACCAGCGAGTGCTAAAAGGAATGCCAGCGCGGAGACGCTGGCGACAACTGCGACTATTACGTGTTTCTTCTTGGATTTACTTGTTATACCTGTGTGGTAAACCATAAACGGTTAGTTTGGGGATGCATATGTCTTAAGACACATTCATCTGGAATTCTGGAGGAGCATATGCTTTTATGAGTATCCCAAGATGTCACATGATGCTCTTCAGTTAAAATGTCGCATGTCCTGCTTCAAGAGCTGAGACTTGAGTACGCGCTTCAAATCCCCCCTAAGAACTCTGATGCTACGCATCGGATCAGTTTGCGGTTGCAAATGAATAAAGCAAAGTGATGCCTGACCGGGCTGCTGCTGCTGCTGCTTTTGAAGATTTGGTTGTCTAGCTTACTAGTGTAGTAATTGAATCCTAAAGCTGGGTGGTGCTGTGCGACCAAGCCCGACCACGTTTTGTGGTTTGTGGTTGTGGAGGGCCCCGTCCTACCAAAAACGCTGCTGCGCTGGCTGATTTGATTAACCTGTCTCACGGAAGCTGGGCGTCGGACACCTTAATGGTGATGTGATCTCCAACAGATTTGCTGTGGCTGCCATTGTAATCATGTGTTCCAAGTTTCTACCGTAAGGGCAAGCGTTTAATTACGTTCTAGTTTTGTTGCTTCTTGACTGCCAACCAAATCTACGGCACGGTGCGGTCCATGCTAAGGAAGGTATAAGCAGTAGGGAGTGGAGGTTCTTTTCTTAGAGGGAGAAGAGATTGCATAATCCTGTCCGTCTTTCAACTGGCAAGCAGCATCTTATCACTAGAGCTTTATCCTACTTGGCGAAATTTCACCCACCAACAACAGGTACAATTCCAGCCACGTTCCACGTGCCTCTCGTGGCCTACAGAGGCCATGCAAACATTGGTCCTTCCCTAGTGTGGTGTAGTAGTACCACACGTCCAAATCAATCGGACAAGCCCCACACGGCCACATCACAAAAGAGCATTTGATTCCTTTGGGAAAAAGTGGAAATCCCGTCGCATCGCATGCTGCCCGTCTTCTTCGACCTTTCGACTGTGGCATCAAACAAAGAAGATACACGTTGAGGCTCGACGGAGACCTCACAGACCAGGTGTGATTCTCGCCGCAGCCGGCCGACCTTGACGGTTGACGCCCTCCTGACCTGAGAAGCCGATCGACCAACGTCGCCATGTTTACGGGGGTCAAACCACCCGAGTGGCCGAATCCCCAATTCCCCGTCGATTTTGCCGTCCCAATCGGGGAAATTCGAAGCGATTTGCAAGGGCGCAGTAGATGCCTTTGCGAGAGCGATGGCCACCAATCATCTTGCCAAGCATGCAAGCATTCACATGCGATGCCGCCTCTGACCGAAGAGAAATGGATCAACCTGTCGACAAACTGAACATATGCTACGTAGGAGTATACTGGAAGCTTGTGAAACGAGAATGCAAGTGAGCGGTCGATGATGTTGTGCGTGTCACGAGGGTGCGTACGTCCCTACGTTCCACTGAAATTTCTGACCTTGTGTCAGGTGAGATGCACGGTGGAGTCGTGGAGCCTCTTATTTCGGTGCGGCGCCTGTTCCACCGTACTAGCTTGCATAATTGAGCTTTTTGCCGCGCTGTGCAGATCAAAGCTTGCGCCTTTTTCGGATGCATGAATGGCCCTGCTTTCGGGATTAAAAGCTCTCGGGACCAATTCATGGAGCGATGGCTGGCTGTGGTCTGGTCCCTGTCCAACTTAAGCACCTCCTTTTTTGTTTCCTTTTTCTCGCAAGATCGGCCTCATGATAGAGAGAAATGCAAGGGAAAGGACGGGCTACACAGAACAAAATGCAACAGTGGCTCTCGCCATCTAACATGATCCCCTAACAGAAATGAGCGAAGCCCCATCTGTTTTTTCGCAACAGCCATATGTAAATTGCTTGAATTTGCAACTCGGGTAAGCGGGGTTGGGAAGAAGACGACGCGCAGCCCCAAGGCCGAAGATGGCGTCCCCCATGGCGAGTCTGGCGAGGTGCAGTGATGTCGAGGAGGCCTTGGACGGGAGCAACCCGAAGCCGGCAACGACGCAGATACAGGGGGTTCGAGGGTTGACTGGTTCAGATGGGTGTATGGGCTCGCTGGAGAAATCTGGTGTCCGGGGAGGTTCAAAGGGGTGGCTGGGGAATGCGGCAGCACGACGGTGGGGGAGGCCAGGGGAGGTCACGAGGCGCACACGGCAGCAGCAGACGGCCCATCCGACGCTGGATTGGGCGGACCGAAAAAGGAGAGGTCGGGAGGTTGAGGTAAGAAGATCAGTTGTTCGATTTCGATCCGAGATGGCTCAAAAATCGACTAGCCCCAAACCTATTTTTGGGCTACTTGTAAATAACCAGCTCCTTTTTTGGTCTCTGTGCAATACACTCGGGCTGGTCTTGTGGCGCCGCCTTGGCTCCTCGTATTCTTTCGGTGAACTCGCTGCCGTGACATGAGCCTTTGAGGCGCAATGTACTTTGTCGGCGGCGACTCTTGGACAACGCCTTCGTTGGGTCCGACTAGTTTCTGCCGACCACTTGCCATTACTTGGCGCTTGGGTGCAGGGTACGTTGATCCAGTTCGGCCCCATGGTTTGGTCGTGCTTCCGGTTCTCCCGGCTTTGGTTGTGGTGTGGTTTTTTGTGTTATGTGTTCTATGAGATGGGCTAGGCGTGTTTAGTTTGATGTGTGTTGGAGGGCTCAGCATCCCTTGTTCTGCTTAGCCCACACTTAGTGTGGTGCCTCCTTTCTTATCTGTATGATTGTTCTCTCTTACCCATCAATGAAAATATGCAATCCCTGCGTATTTGTGATAAAAGATGCTTCAATTTGATGGTTGAAGTATTTTTTTAGGCAACACTGTAATATGTCAAATATACATTTTTATGGGGCTGACACATCTAGATGTGCACTATACATCTAAGTAACTCAATGAAGCATATAAATAAAGAAAAAGAAAATATATACCCACACGAATCTTCATGCAAGATCAATGACATAGAATCTACACTAGTAGAAAACAGGCTTTGGTTCGGCCAGAAAAGAGCATTAATCCCGGTTGCATTACGAACCGGGACTAATATGAGCATTAGTCCCGGTTCGAGCGGCTAGGGCACCGTACAGGCATTAGTCCCGGTTGGTGCCACGAACCGGGACTAAAGGGTATGATGCCCATTAGTACCGGTTCGTGGCACCAACCGGTACTAAAGGTTAGACCTTTAGTCCCGGTTCGAGCCACCAACCGGTACTAATGGGGTTTGAGGCATTAGTACCGGTTCATGGCATGAACCGGTACTAAAGGTCCCATTTTCAAACTCTAACACCCCCCTTGGATCGCCTTTTCAGTTTTGCAAAAAGGAAAAGAAAATGATAAAAACTTCAAAAATTAAAATCCTTCCAGATGTAGTTATGTTACTACATGTACTAGTTAGGAAAATTTAAAAATTTAAATTTGGACATGTTTTGCAAAAAGTGTAGGGAAAATGTAAAACGGCTATAACTTTTGCATACGATGTCAGAAAAAACGTATAATATATAAAAAAATTCAGCACGAAAATCCGCATCCGATTTTGACCGCCTACGGCCTGTTTGCAAATTTCTAGAATCCTCAAATTCTAAAAGGAAAAAAAGTTATGCTCAAATTTCTATTTTTTTTGTTAAATCTGGTCAAACTATGGTCAAACTACTTATTCAAGAAGTATTAGTGTTACTAAATAATTACTCAAGAATATTAGTGTTACTAAATAATTATTTCAGTTTTTTTGAATTTTGGTCAAATCTGGTCAAACTGTGGTCAAACTAATTATTCAAGAAATATTAGTGTTACTAAATAATTATTTCAGTTTTTTTGAATTTTGGTCAAATCTGGTCAAACTGTGGTCAAACTATGGTCAAACTACTTATTCAAGAAATATTAGTGTTACTAAATAATTATTGTTTTTTAGAAATAGTTTCAAACTCAAACAGTGAAATGTATGACTTCATGCTCAAGCTAAATTCCTGAGGGTTAATAGGATTGACATCTTACTATTGTCAGGAAAACAACAAATGCAGACTTGGAAACGATGGAGAATAGAACCCGGAAGTTAAGCGTGCTCAGGCTGGAGTAGTGAGAGGATGGATGACCGTTCGGGAAGTTAGATGATTTGGAATGATGAGGGGTGATTAGAGATTAGAGGTTAAATTGAGTAGTGATGAGGGGTGATTAGAGATTAGAGGTTAAAATAATTCAGAAATTTGAAAATAAAAAAAAAGTAAAAAAAATTCAAAAAATTTCCTTTAGTACCAGTTGGTGTTACCAACCGGGACTAAAGGTGGACCTCCAGGCAGCGGCCACGTGGAGGGCCTTTAGTCCCGGTTCGTGTAAGAACCGGGACTAAAGGGGGAGGCTTTAGTAACGACCTTTAGTCCCGGTTTCCCTTATGAACTGGGACTAAAGGCCCTTTTTCTACTAGTGCTAGATGTACAATATTTTATGACACATCTATATGTGCTTTAGCAAAGCTATTTTTTTATATACCAAGGTCATAGTGTTGGTATCTGAAAATACAGTTATTTTAAAGCATATCTAGATATGCTCTACGTGTTGCACATCTAAGTCTTATGTCATTGATTCTACACTAAGATTCGTGCAAGCATTTTCTTTGTCTTTTTTCTTTGTTCCTTCTAGTTTGGTTGAGCCACTTAGATGTGCAATAATTAGGGCATATATAGACCCCTGAAATATACTGAGGTCAATTTTTAGATACCAACACAATGTTTTGTTTTGGGCGAACACTATGTAATGCGAATGTGGTGAAATGTGCTCTAACCCGTACGCACGCACGTACGAATGTTTTTCTTATTGGAATACTACTTACTAAGTTAGGATACAAGATACGTACGTATATGGAGGAACGCGGCGTATGTATTGTAGAATGCAGAGTATGGCGTACCGAGATCGGCGGCGGCGAGGCGGACGAAGAGTTCCTGGCCGAAGTCCGGGTAGACGCGCAGGTCGGTGAGGCCCGAGCTCCACATGACGCAGCCGGAGCCGTCGGCGCGGCGGTCGGCGCTGACGTTGCCGCTGGCGTAGGCGGTGCAGGAGCAGTTCCGGAGGCACGCCTGCCGGCATTGCTCCAGGCTGAGGCTCATGTCCACCACGCTCCGCACCGTGTCGGGCACCTTGGCGTGCCTCAGCGTGACGAACCCGTCGGTGCCGTTCCGGCAGTCGAGCGGCGTCGCCCGCACGCAGCCGTCCCGGCCGTCCCGCAGCGCCCAGGCGGCCGGCGACCTGGGGACGAAGCCGCGCAGGCAGGAGCAGACGGGCATGTTGTTGGTGTCGCAGACGCCGTTGGGCCCGCACGGCGACACCGCGTCGCACTGGTCCTTGGGCGCGTACCAGTAGAGGTTCCACGTCCCCGCCGCCTCCACCCACGTCGACCGCTGCAGCAGCCCGTTGTTCCCCGTGGTGTTCAGCCCCAGCCTCGATATGATCGACTCGTTGTGCACCTTGATAATTACCGGGCACGTAGTACAAGCCGTCAGGTGAGCAGTGAGAAGTGTACGTGTATAGTGCGTGTGCGTGCATGAGCGATGGGTTTCTTACGTGGAAGCTGTATGTGACCTCCTGGACGTTGTTGATGAAGCTGAAGGTGAAGTCGGAGTAGGTGACGGTGTCCGGCACGCCGGTGAACTGGACGCCGTCCCAGGGGCCGGAGCGCCAGACCAGGTCGTCGCCGTTCCAGATGAACACCTGGGGGTCGCCGGAGGTGACCATGGCCATGACCACGGGCCCCGGCGAGGGGTCCGACGGGCTCTTCCACGCCGTCAGCGTCCGGTTCCGCCCCTTCACGAGGTCGACCCCCAGCTTCATGTCCGGGAGCAGCGTGTCGGTCGGGTAGTCGAACCCCTCCCACGCCACGCCGCCGCCCGCGTCCGCGAGCACCAGGTTGCCGTTGTCCAGGATCCGCGCCGCGGGGCTCGCCAGCGCGGCCGCCGGCTTGACCGACCACACGATGGTCGAGTTGCCCGTGGCAATGGCGAGCGTGCCGGTGGCGGACACGGAGAGCGTGGCGCCGGGGTTGTCCGCGACGGCGCCGGGGATGGGGTGCTCGCGGTTGGCGACCCAGACCACCGTGCGGACGGAGACCTTGCCGTACCAGACGCCGACGTAGGTGCTGTTGGCGCCCGGCGGGGTGAAGAAGCCGAGCACGAACTTGCCGTCGGGGACCGAGAGCAGCGTCTGGTTCGCGGCGAGCGGGCGGCCCGGCGTGACGGCGTCCCTGGCATGGCATGCCGTGGACGCGAGTAGCAGGGGGAGGAGGAGGAGGTAACAAGCAAACGAGGCCATGGCTCGATCTGAAGGAGCGGTGCCACCACGTCACTGTGGATTGTGTCACGCTCACGCGCGCTGGCGTTCGGGACGGTAGCTGCAGGATAGGGCGTTGGTGGAGGATTGCTGCATGTCGTCGTGGAGTGGAGAGTGGCTGCTCACTGCGAACCTGGACAGGAACTCTCCCTTTTAGTAGAGAACGCTGGAGCTCCAGAATCTCCGATTTCTGCAACGGAATTCAGTACAAATTGGGTAAACTAGATGGGCCGTGCCAAGGACGCGTGGGTGCGTTCGTTAGCACAAAGTTGGGCACCCCGAAATACGGCGTATACGGTGGGAAACCCATGCACATACATACGAAACGAAAGTGGATACGATAAGTGAACCCCTTTATACGTTTAGTGGGGGTTATACTGAAACGGGACTCTGGAAAGTATTCATAGGATAGATCGGCTAGGTCTAGTGGACCGAGACATAACCGATTCTAGGTCGACATGCAAAATGTCATACATTTTTCTTGAAAAAAGCAAAATGCCATACATTTATCTTTTGATAATTAATCAATTCATACGCATAGTGAGAACATGTTTTTTTTTTCGCGGGTACATAGTGAGAACATGTTGACAGTAACATGATAAGAAAATTTGAAAGTTTAACTATCATTACCAACGCGGGCGATCAATCACGACCAACGGTGACGACCATGGGCTCCAAGTCCATCTGACAACAGCACCTCTCTTCGGTGAAGCAGTGGGGATTTTTTGTGAAACCAGTTTGAGCACACAGAGGCACGCACTTGTCGCGCGTGCATGGTACTCCCTCTGTCCCCTTCTGCTGGAGTTTAAGGGCATCCCCTTCTGCTATTCTTTGGATGTTTGATCTTCTTGATAATGTGTTCAAGGGCATCCCCTTCTGCTGGAGTTTATATAGAGGAGATAAGCACTCACACGGATTGAATTTAAGCCTGCCTGCATTTATGGTGGTACTTAATTACCTTGTAATTTTAGGCTGGAGTTAATGCATTAATCTTTTTCAATATAAAAAAGGCGATATTTGGTTAATGCAATACTAAATGGATAACTATCACCTCCTTTGGGCAATCACAGCATATCGGTTACTATATGTCTCTCCATCCATACACCGCTCAGTTTATGATGGTACACCCCCTATATGTCCGAACGGGATGAGTTCAAGAAACTTTTGGGCCTCCAAAGCGGTCGGACATATTTGGCAAGACCAGTTTGAACATTCGAAATCCCCCACTCCAGCCTCAAATCAGGAGGTGGTCTAGGCCTCTAGGGAAGTCCAGACGGCAACCGCGTCGATGTCCGACATCCCGATGCCACCCGAAAACCCCTTCCGGCTTCCTTTTCTCTTTTCACAATTTGCCACACGCTTCCCGTGTCCGACCCCGCCCTCTCCACCGCAAACGCTCCGAGGGCTAGGGAGAAGGCTAAGGAGGCGAGGGTTGCCAGTATGGTCGTCTGAGTCGTAGCACTTTCTCCACAGCAGACTGCCATGCCGGTGTCGCCAAGTTAGTAAAGATGGTGAAGGCAGCGAGGCAAGAGATGGCCGTTATCCGCTGGCCAGATGACAGTATTCCCATAAGCATCTTTGCCCTCTCGGATAAGTTGAAGCAGGGTCCGATTCATGTCAACCGGTGTAGACAATCGGATGTACGTGTGGGAGAACGGATGGTGTTGGCGGTGCTGAAGGCGCATCATCAGAAAGTCAACCTCATGGCCATCGTCAAGGCAGCGCCGGCTGGTCCAGATGGTTCCTCGATCCATCCACAGATTGTCTCCATCGACGTCCTTGCTTACACCTTCAAGGTCGACAAGTATTTCTCCATAACCGAAATAATAGAGTGATTAAATGTAGCATGTAATGTTCTTGGGATGCCGAGTAGGAAACTTTCTAAATTTTTCGCAAGTTTAAATGTGTCGGTTCAAAATTTTCCCCATTTGGGAGACCGTCTATGATCATTTGATACTCGACCAGGGCATTTCACTTATCCCTCTCAGGTGAAGAATATTTGGTTGTCAGAAAAAGGAAAACTAATCTTGTTTACACTTTTTTTATATCAGGAGGCAGCTAACAATATTATCCAGGTTCCAATAATTCAATCTGAAGGGAAATATATTCTATGCTGGAAACTGCATCACTCAGAAAAATGCTCATCAGAATATGCTTACAAAGCTAAATTACAGGACATGCAAGAAGAGGGTGAACCACTAGCCAGGACACGTACCCGAGAAGATTCTAAAGCTAGGATGGAAAGAGAAACAAATGGTGCCTCGAGTACAATTATTTGCATGGAGGCTGTTCAGGAGGGCGATTCCAGGTTAAACGGGCAGGTAGATTCTCCTCCCAAATCAAATATTTATGTGGAGACCCAATAAAAACATACTCTTGGATTACATGGTGCAAAGTTTACACCGATGCTGCATGGACTAACAGCTTCAACAAATCCAATGTAGCTCCAAACAAAACAGGAATAGGAATTCACATTCAGACTCAAGATGACGAAGAAGGAACGGGCATCTTCATAGCAGCAGTTGGCCCTAATGCCAATCCTACACTTCAGCCAGAAGCCATAGCCTTCCAGGTTGCAGCAGAAATAGTGGCCAACATCCAAGCACTAAGATCACTTTCCTGGTGGACAACTTGACACTAACTCAGGCAACAACGTCAAAGAACATTCTCCATTCTCCTGGACACTGGGATATTAGAAGCCAGCCGCAAGCACAATTCTTTCTCACCGCAGGGCACCTTCATACACAGATAGGATTCTCAATGTTAAAGACCACAAATATGCTGCTCTTATCAAAGATATAGTAGACTAGCAGGCAAAGGCGCGGCGATGATAACCCACTAGTATAGGGGACCGCAATAGTTTTCGAGGGTAGAGTATTCAATCGAAATTTATTGATTCGACTCAAGGGAAGCGAAAGAATATTTGCAAGTATTAGCAGTTGAGTTGTCAATTCAACTACACCCGGTGACTAAATATCTGCAGCAGAGTGATCAGTAGCACAGTAATATGATGAAAGAAGTATACATAACACCCTAAAGTATCACATTTTGGCCATATCACCCCCTCACCTCTAAAACCAGATGCTTAATCCCCTGAAGTTTTCGAAACCAGACAAAACACCCCTCAGCCCAATTAAAGTGGTTTATGTAGGCGATATTATCTACCTGGCACTGGGATAGTCAAAAGACCAGTCAATGTTATGTTGGTCTGAGGTAGATCTCATGGCCGCCTACTCAGAAGATGTCTGACGCGGTTGCCGTGCCGCTTCGCCGAGCTCTGATGGGCGAACATCGTCTGTTCCTCACGTGCTACCGTTGATGTCCGCCTCCGCCATCGCGTTCTCCCTCCACTCCCTTCTCTTCCTCGGAAGTGGCATGCGCAGCGAAATAGCAGACGCTGCGAAGGTGAATTGCTCCCCCCGCTCTAGGGTTCCTCCCTCCCGCCCCCCGCTGCCGCCGGCCTCCCTAGGCCCCGCCGCCGCCGCCGACCGCCGGCCGGCCCCCTCCCCCCTCTCCCTTCCCCCGGATCCGCTCCGTGCCGCCTCCCCGGGAGATGGCCGGGGCGGCGCGAGCCCCGCCCCCCCTTTGGCCGTCCCCATCTCCCCTTTCCTCCCTACCGCCGCCGACGGGCGCCCCCGGCGCTGGCCGGGTGGTGTTGGCGGCGGCGGGGCCGGCCTGTCCCCGCGCGCGTGGCTCCCTGCCCGGGGCATGGGGACGGCGGCGGTGCTCCTCGGCTTGATGACGGTCCGGCGGCTCGCGCGGTGGTGGTGCGGCCCCTTGGCAGCGCGACGGCGTGGTGGCGCAGGTTGGCCGGTGGCGCGCCCCCGACCCAGATCTGGGCCCGTGGGCCCCATCTGGGTCCTAGCGGGCCGGCCCCGGCGTGGCTTCGTCATCGTCTGTGTGGTGAGGTGGTGGAGCAGCTCGGACGGGGGGCAGCGATACCGACGGCGTGCCAGCTGCGGCGCGGAGGCGGGAGCTGTCCGGGCCTCTGAGGGCCCGGCCGGGCCCGTGGGTCCACGGGCCCGGTAAGCTCCTACTTTGCCGTCCGGTCGGCTACCGTCGTGGACGGTGGAGGTGGGGCCCTCCAGTATGCTGACGGTGTTGCTGCCCTAGTCCCGGCTCCCCTTCTTCGTTGTGCAGGCCATCTTCGCGGCGCCGTGGTGAGACAGGGTGGGAAGCTTCATGTCCGTGTTGGCGAAGGGTGGTGGTCGGTTTGGTGGCGAGCTCCGGAGTGCCAGAGGTGGAGGATGGGATCGGGAGAAATCCCTGTTGGCTTGGCCGACACCAACGCGGTGGCGCCTGAGGGTACCACCGGACCTTCCTGAAGGCCGTCAGGGCTACCCTTCCCCTCCCCTCACCGCGTACCGGGGGAAACCCTTGGCAGCAGCGTCGTCATCGTTGCGTCCCTTCTTGGAGGTGTTGATTGGTACCGGCGCTTCAGAGTCTCGGAGCTTGGGGGACGATTTCCGGTGGACGCAGCTGTAGCGAGGCTTCGTCATTTTTGTCGATCCGCCGTTATCGGCATTTGTTTCTTTTCTCTTTCTCTTTCTCTTTCTTTTCTTTTGGGCGTGTTTGTGCTACTTCCATCCCAGCACCTATCGTTGGTTGTATCGGATGGTTGCTTTGTAATACAAAGCGGGGGGAAACCCTTTTTCTTAAGTGGCATGCGCAGCCGTGGGCACGACACAGGCCGTCGTGGAGTTGTACGGCTCACCACCCAAGAGCCGGCCTCGATAGTCCCACCAACAGAGGACGCGCCCTCGCGGAGCTTCGACGGGTGGCTCGCGGCGATGCCGGCCACCTCCTAGCCGGTGAGGGGGCTGCTGTCCGCGTGGGGGGCGACCGACGAGCATGGGGGGCCTGCGCTTGGAGAACTCGTTGATGGAGGTAGAAATTAGCGCGTGGCCTGGGGCGGGGTGCACGGCGGTGACCTTGAGCCGCTCCGAACCCAGGTCCAGCTGCGGGGCGAGGCCGAGAGCAGCAGTGCCGGTGGAACACACACCCGTATCTATCAAAATCATGTCCCCGTGTTCTCGTGTATATTTCCAGCCGAAGTGATCGAATCGACCAGCTTCCATGTGCGTGCGTCTAGCTGGTTGAATCGATCAGATAGCTAGTTTTTCACATGATGAGTTCCCCACGACACCAACACCAAATCTAGCTTTGGGGAAGATGCGCAAGAAAGAAGAATACAAGAGGAAGGGGCTCGAGCTCAAGCGGATCGAAGAGATGCCCCAGTTCCAGGGCGACCGGGTCGGCGATCCCTACGCCGCAAAGAAGAAGAAGAAGTTCAAGTCCGCGGGGAAAGCGAGCTCCAAGTTGCCGGTCGCGCAGCTCGCGGGGTCCTCCAAGGGCACGGCTGCCGAGCCCATTCCGGTGGAGGAGGCCGACGATCGTGAGTGCTTCAAATGCGGCAGGGCGGGCCACTTCCAGAGCTCCTGCAAGTTCCAGCCGCTCTGCATCCTGTGCTCCCAGGAGGGCCATGTCTTGGCTTGCTGCCCCTCCCGTGGCAAGCCTCTCCTGCTCTAGACGATGGGGCACGCCATCCAGGGGGGCGGCTTTTTCTGTCTCCAGTTTCCTGAGGAGGCCGAAGATGCGCAGCGGGGCTTTAGGATCAATGCGGCCATCCTCTCTGCGGCCCCGGGTGTGCTATCGAAGGAGATCCTGGAGGTCGAGCTGCCACACTTGTTCGAGGGCGAGTGGGATTGGCAGGTCGCGCAAGTCGATGCCAACAACTTCTCCGTGGTGTTTCCTGACCCAGCCATGTTGCGCATGGCCACGCGCAGTGGAAAGCTTTTCCTCTCCATCAACAATACACTGCGCTGATTCGGGATGCCGCGGCCGATGCGCCCAAGGTGAATCCATGCCTGAGATCTGGGTGAAGCTGTGGGGCATCCCCCCATGCACCGCAAAGTGGACCATCTCATGGCAGGGCTGACGATGCTGGGTCGACCGCTTGTGGTGGATGAGCTCTCTCTGATCCGTTCCGGTCCAGTGCGGATGCGTTTCGCGTGCCGCAAGCCTGAGCTGATGCGGGGCTCTGTCCAAATCTGGTTCAATGGGGTGGGTTTCCTCATCAAGCTCGAGCCCGAACTTGATCCCCCCGTTGCAGGGCGCCGGCGCTGCCGCCCCCTCCCCCTCCCAGCAAGGACAAGGGTCCGGACCGTGATGACACTGACAAGGACAAGCAGCAGGACCGGGGACACGACAAGGACCAAGACGCGAGCATGGAGGACGACTCCATCAACACGGCGGCCTGGGAGAAGCTTGAGATTCGGGGTGCGGGCTCTCCGGTGCCTCGAACCCGCCCGGTGGATGCTTCGGCCTCGGCGGCAGCCATGGACGTGGAGGTGGCTAACCAATACGGCTCCAATCTGGGGCTGGCCTCCCCACCTTCTGCGGCTCTACTCGACAAGGGGACGACTGCGTCCTGTGCCACGGGCATGCCAGCGGGGGAGCGCACACTGCTGGTGCTGTCTCCAAGCTCCACCCTCCCGCCCCTGACCAAGTCGCCGGCCTCGGGCGGGCTGGGGGGCAGCAAAAGCGGCTCGGTGCGGCAAGCTAAGAAGATGGCAGGGCGCAAGATCAACACCGAGGGCGTCCGTTCCATGGACCCGCTGGGCGCGCCTCCCACTCCCCGTCAGACGGTGATGGCGCTCGCCTTCCCCCTCGCGCTTCCTATCGGCGACGTCCTGTCCCAGGAGGCTTCCAAGGCGGCGCCGATCGTGCAGGCGAGGCGGTCCAAGGCGGTGCCATCGGTCCCGGTCCGTTCCAGCTCGCGGTCCAGGGGCGCCAAGGCGGGCCTTCCAGCGCTGCAACGGGCGCAGCTCATCCAGGCCCAGAAGAATCTCGATCTCTCAGGTAATCCTCCACCGCGCTTCTCTGTTTTGCATACTTTTTTTGATGACCACCTTAGTGAGGGTTTAGAGGAGAGTGGGGTGGATGCGTCGTGTCTAGGTGGCACGGGCGAGCTGCTGCCTCTGTTGCGTGCAACTGAGCAGGCGCAAGCCGCACTCGCAGCTGCGGCTGCAGCGTGCGCGGACCAATTGGTACAGGAGGCAGGGGATCCTCTTGCACTAGCGGTCCGGCCTGACGAGGGGGCTTTGGCAACAGGGTTTACCCCCCTCCCTCACCTTGCCGGGCCAAGGTGAGGCGTGTGGCCAAAGCGGTGTCTTCGAGAGGTATCCGCCTTCGCAATAGGATTATTTAGATGCGGGCTATTTTTTGGAATATCCGTGGGTTCGACCACGCGGGCCGCCGGACCCAGCTCAAGGATTTTATGAGAAAAGAGGGGTCAACATCGTGGCCTTGCAGGAAACTATCAAGGTGGACTTTAGACATCACGAACTACTGGCCATTGATCCCCTCGAGAGGTTTTCGTGGAACCATGTCGCAGTGTCTAGGCACTCCGGGGATATGTTGCTTGGATTTGACAATGCTGTGTATGAGGTGCTGGCATGGGATGCGGGCGTCTTTTTCATGGCTGGCCATGTTCGCCACCGTCAGTCTCAGCGGGAGCTGGTGGTGATACAGGTCTACGGCCCGGCCAACCACTCGCGCTCGACTGTTTTCCTGGGCGAGCTACAACAGAAGGTTATCTCTGTTAGCTCTGCGCTGATCCCTCTCGTGGTCGGGGGGGATTTTAACCTGATTCGCTCGGGAGCGGACAAAAACAATGACAACATGAACTGGCCAAGGGTGGCCATGTTTAATAATGCCATTGCTTCCATGGCTCTCAGGGAGGTGGCCAGGTCAGGGGCACGCTATACTTGGACGAACAAGCAGTTGGCCCCGATTCGATCTGTGCTAGATAGGGTTTTCATCTCGCCTGATTGGGAGCTGGTTCACCCTCAGTGCTCGCTGGTGGCTGAGACCAGAATCGGGTTAGACCACATTCCCCTAATTCTATCTTCAGGGGAGGATAGGATTCGTAGAAGCCCTTGTTTCTTTTTCGAAACTACCTGGTTTGAAAACCCGGAGTTTGACTCCATAATCAGGGCGAAGTGGCACGCTAGTGTTAGCCAGGTGGGTAACCAGCGGGGCCCAATGGACTTTTGGATCGTGGCATGGAGCCATCTCCGGGCCAGCCTTAAGGGATGGGGGGCCAACGTGGGCCGTCAGGACAAGGTGCTCAGGGAGGGCATCCTTGGTACACTACTAGAAAAAGGCTTACTAGTGGTGCACCAGTTTTGCCTACTAATGGCGCACTACTGGTGCGCCACTAGCACCACGCCACTAGAATATTTTAGTAATGGCGCACCACATGTGCGCCATTAGTATCTGGTATACTAATGGCGCACCACGGGTGCGCCATTAGTATCCCACAGGTGCGCCATTAGTAACTGGTATACTAATGGCGCACCAGATGGAAGTGCGCCATTAGTAGCATTTTAAAAAAAAATCATTTTTTTCTTAATCTTAGGTCACTATTTCACATATGAGATATCCAACACATATATATACAACAAGCATCCATATAACAATCATATCCAACACACAAGTTTCATCATATATACATACATAGCCAACACATAGTTCCATCGTTACATATTACAAAAGTTTCACATTGTTCATTCAACATCGTTATCCATCCAACACCATATTACAAAAGTTTCACATAGTTCAGTTCTCATTGTTCTTCTCCTTCTCCTTCCTCAGCCTGATGCGCCAAGAGCGGCGAGGCGGTGGAGGCAGCTGTGGGATGTAGTCTTCTACCACAATTGGCGTGGTCATGTCGCCCAGCTGTGGGATCGCCGACGCCACCACCGGTGCGTGGTCATTGTCAGGCACCACCACCATCGCGAGGCCACCTTCAGGCAGGACGGGCACGACCATCGCTAGGTCATCCTCAGCCACCACCATCTCTTGCCCATGGTCAGCCACCACCATCTCTTGCCCATGGTCAGCCACCACCATCTCTTGCCCATGGTCAGCCACCACCATCTCTTGCCCTTGGTCAGCCACCACCAGCGCTAGGTCATCCTCAGCCTGATGCCCATCGTCATCCTACAGCGGCCCACTCTGCTCCTCTTCTCCCCCACTCCAGTCCGGATCATCCTTCTTGCTGTCTTTGCTGCTGCCAGAATCGCTGCTGCTTTCGCTAAAGCCAGAATCGCTGTTGCTTTTGCTACAACCATAATCGCTGCTGCTTTGGCTGTAGCCAGTGTCGCTGCTGCTGCTCACATTGCCTGTCCAAATGCAACAATGGCCATTAACAATCGATGTGAGACAAAGCCAAATGTAGAGGAATAAGAAGAGGCAGAACGCACTGGCATCTTCGTCGTCAGTGTAGCGCATGCGACACATAGTCGTGTTGAAAACCTTCATGATGAGCATTGTGGCGTCATCGTCGTACCTGAAGAGAAGAAAGTACCCGGTCCGTAGGTCGTAGGCACTGTAGAACTTCTCCCAGCCACGGCACAGGTACATGTGGCCCTCCTCGATCACCAACTCCACGTCCCACAGCCTGCGAACCCCGCTGCCGGCCTGTCGGAGCTTCACATTATGTGGCGGATCTTCACCCAGCATGTTCATAAAAGTGTCAGGCAGCCTCTGCAATTTGGGACAAGGAGTGATGTAGCAAACAACAGAGTTATCATAATGAGATGGGTGAAGGGGAGATCTCTCGTTTTATATACCTGCCTCGTGGCTGATACTGAAGTCCCAAGTATGATACTGAAGAACTCGAAAGCATCCAACTCGTACTCCGGTGAGGCAGAGCGGCGGTGGCTACTTCCCCCCATCTCTGATAAGCAGCAGAAGAGACCAATTAGTACCAGGATTATACATCGACTAATTATACATCTGACCCAATTTATAAAACATGCGATGTATTCCACAATACAAAGAACAACTACCATTAATAGGTTGTTGTTTAGAAGGTTTCCCACATGTGTATCAGAGAACAAACATATGATCTAAGGTGAAACATTAGTGCCATGGTTAGTGGTAATTGGTAAATGCTATTTCTTTCTTTAGTCGATTTCATTTGCCTTGGTCTGAGAAAAAAATGCTACAGTTAGGAAATGCAAACATCAGATTAGAAATTATGTAGAATAGATAATCAACTTTGCTGATTCCTAATAATAGACTTATTGATTGACATTTAGGATCAAAATGCAACCAATGAAAAAAGAAAACAGAGGATCAGAGACAAGCCATGTCTTGCATTGTTTCTATTTTTGTGTTTACAGGAGGTACCTAATGGTATTTTTATGATGTTTTGCAGCTGGTGAAAACGTATGAAATTGCATTGTTTTGCAGCTGGTGAAAGAAGCACCTAATTGCATTAACACATGTCCAGTTCCAATAGAAATCTTGGGGTACATTCATGCTTGAGACCCATAACAGGAGCTTACTAGCATTAACACATGCATCAAGCACCAGCTGCATTGTTTTGCAGCTGGTGAAAGAAGCACCTAAACTACAATACCTTACATGTAAGCAGTGCAAAAGGAGATGAAGAAGATATCAGTTGCTAAACCCGACAACAATTGTTACACCGCTTTAATATCTCTCAACACTTTCTAGTAGCAACTAACAACCTGTATCATCACATAAGGTTTGCCCTATTGAAGTTTTGCACGATTTGGAATATATAACAGTTAATGATGTAATATGGCAATGAAGCAATTGCATTAAAAAAACTAAGACATGTGGAAGAGTGGACATTGTACCTGTCAAGGGAGAGGATTGCTCTGCGACACCACCACTTCTCAAACTTGGCCTTCACAACACACTACATAGACAGATGTAAACTAAAATATGAATTCCTTTGCACTGGGATCATAAAACAAAATATTTAGAACTGAATCATATAGTAATTAATCACAATCTACAGGGCTGCTGCACTCTAATCTTTGCAAAAGAACAAAAAAAAATAACATTGTTTTAACCTAAACAGAAGTGCCAAATACTAAACAATGACCATTGTTGTTATACTAGTGAACTATCTGCTAGAGATTCTACACCCATACTGAAAGCAATGTACGAGGCTACGAGCTGCCACCTTTTTGGCGCACCAGGGAGCTGGAGTGGCTGGAGGTCGAGCTGGGCTGCTAGACGTCGACGGGGCGGATCTCGACTGCGAGGGAGTCAGTCCATGGTGATGGAGTCGGCGCTGGACAGGTGGGAGGGAATGGGGAATGGTGGAGAGAGGGAGGAAGGAGGAAGGAGGAGAGGTACCTGGTCGCCGGAGGGGTCGGGGTCGGCGAAGGGGTCGCGGTCGGGATCCGAGCTGTTCCGGGTCCTCGCTCGCCGCGGTCGAAGGAGAGCAGGGGCCGGTGGCGGAGCACGGCAGGGGCAGGCGGGATGGGCGCGTCGGGGCCGCGCTCGCCGGCGTGCAGGCGCGGCGGACGGAGGGGGCGGAGCAAGGGGGCGGCGGCGTATGGTTGGGGTCGAGGAGTGGGGGATCTGGCGAGCGAGGGAGGGAGGGAGGCGACAGTGCGAGGGGAACAAGTATAAAAATTCTAATGGCGCACCTCCCCCTGGTGCGCCATAAGTACGTCGATTCTAATGGCGCACCTCCCCCTGGTGCGCCATTAGAATTTTGTTTTACTTACTAGCCCGACTGGTCAGGTTATATCCCACCTAACCCTATCTCCATCAGAACACGCCCACTAGCCCGACTGGTCAGCACGCAGCACACACACTAGGAGGTCTTGGGTTCGATTCCCAGGCTCCCCAATTTTTTTATGCATTTAAAATGCTGTTTGATATTTATTTGTGTTTAAATATGTTCAAACTTGTTTAAATCATAACAGTAATATTTTTTTTATAAAAACAGTAATATTTTTTATAAAAAATGCATTTAAAATGCTGTTTGATATTTATTTGTGTTTAAATATGTTGAAACTTGTTTAAATCATAACAGTAATATTTTTTATAAAAACAGTAATAATTTTTATAAAAACAGGGTGCGGGGGGTGCTCGGCGACGGTGGAGCGGGGGAGGGTGCGGTGGGTCGTCGGGGGTTGCGGGGGGTGCTCTGTCCTTGTCGTTACCGGTGTAGGATTCCATCGTTACCCTGGAGTTCTGATAACCATCGCTCTTCATGTCCTTGTCCTCGGTGTAGAATGTGTAGCTGTTGAATGCGAGGCGGAGGTTGCGGCGCGCGCGGGCGAGGGCGAGGTTGGTGTCGGCCCTGCGGCGCTGCTCCGGCGAGAGTGGGGTGGGGTCGGAGGGGAGGATGGGGAGAGGGAGGCGGCGGGGGCGCGGATTGGGAGCGGACGGAGAGGAACTGGCGCGGGGGAGAGGGACGAAGGGGAACTAGCGAGGGAGAGGGAGGAATTAGCTATAGCATTCATTTGTGACGGTGGAGCAGGCCGGAGAGGGTGCAGGGGGTCGTCGGCGGTGGTGGAGCGGGCCGGGGAGGGTGCGGTGGGTCATCGGCGGCGGTGGAGCAGGGGAGCTAGGGTGCGGTGGGTCGTCGGCGGCGGTGGAGCGGGGGAGGGTGCGGTGGGTCGTCGGCGGCGGCGGTGGAGCAGGGAAGGGTGCGGTGGGTCGTCGACGGCGGTGGAGCGGGGGAGGGTGCGGGGGGTCGGCGGCGGCGCCCGGTGGAGCGGGGTAGAGGGTGCGGGGGGTGATCGGCGGCGAGGGGGGCCGGATCTGGCGAGGTGGGATAGCGATCGAGATGGAGGGGGATCGCTAGTAATGGTGCACTGTTCCCTGGTGTGCCATTAGTAGTTTTGCAAAAAAATAAAAAATAAAAAAATATAGTAGTGGCGCACTATGTGGCTAGTGCGCCATTACTAGTTAGAACTAGTAATGGCGCACTGTGTTCTGGTGCGCCATTAGTATGTTTGGAAAAATAAAATAAAAAAAATTTGTTACTAATGGCGCACCGTTTGTCTGGTGCGCCATTAGTGTTTTTCACACTAATGGCGCACTAGCACATGGTGCGCCATTGCTATAGGCGCACCACATGTCTGGTGCGCCATTAGTGGCCATTCCATCTATAGCACTTTTCCTAGTAGTGGTAAGATCACAAGCCTCGATCAACAGGTGGACGTGCGGCGTTTCTCTAAACAGGAATGGGCTCATCGCTACGCCTTGGAGAACCAGGTGCAGTCTCTGTTGCGTGCGGAAGAAGAATACTGGAGGCGTCGAGGTGGCCTAAAATGGACACTAAAAGGGGACACTAACACGAAATACTTCCATACCTATGCCAATGGGCGACGGCGTAGGTGCACGATTCTCCGCTTACAGTCTGAGTAGGGGCTCTTGCTGTCTCAGGAGGATATTGTGCGTCACGTTTATGAGTTCTACTTGCTGCTCATGGGGACGCGTGAGGAGCAGCGCGCAGGGATACGCGCTGACCTGTGGGACCCCTCACAACTCGTCACCGATCGGGAGAATGAGGAGCTGGGGCTCGCATTCTTACCCGAGGAAATTGACGCGGCTCTTGGTAGCATGAAACCGACACGGCGCCAGGCCCGGATGGGTGGCCCGTGGCCATGTTCAAGCGTTTCTGGCCCATCCTTAAGGGGCCCATGTTTGAGATCTGCAACGGTTTCATGCGAGGGACGGTTGATATCGCCAGGCTCAATTTTGGGATCCTTTCACTTATCCCTAAGGTAGCAGGCGCTGACAACATCCGTCAATGTAGGCGGATCGCGTTGATCAACGTCCCTTTCAAGATCTGCTCCAAAGCTACCACCACTCATCTTGTTCCGATAGCTCACCACATCATTAGCCGCACCCAAACGACGTTTATCAGAGGCCGCAACATCCTGGAGGGCTCGCTCGCGCTTCAGGAAATCATTCATGAACTTAAACACACTAGGGAACCGGCTATCCTCCTCAAATTAGATTTCGAAAAAGCGTACGATCACGTCAACTGGAACTTCTTGCGTCAGGTGCTTTTGTCTCGGGGTTTCTCGGCCATGTGGGTCCACCGAGTCATGCAGCTGGTCTCGGGTGGTCAGACTGCGATCTCGGTTAACGGGGAAGTGGGTAACTTCTTCCGGAACAAGCGGGGACTGCGTTAGGGTGACCCAATGTCTCCGCTCCTATTTAACTTTGTGGTAGATGCCCTCGCGGCAATGCTACGGAGGGCGGCCGCGGCCGGCCACATTAAGGGAGTGGTTGGCCATCTCATCCCAGGGGGGTTTCGCACCTACAGTATGTGGACGACACACTGCTACTGTTCCAGCCGGACACTCACAGTATTGCAACGGTGAAAGCACTTCTTCTGAGCTTTGAACTGATGTCCGGTCTTAAAATCAACTTTCATAAGTGCGAAATGCTGTCTATGGGGATGGACAGCGAGGAGGGGCGACGTATCGCTGATCTTCTCAACTGTAAAGTGGGGAAATTCCCTTTTTCGTACCTAGGTTTGCCTCTGGCCTCTCGGAGAGTGACTATCGATGAATGCCCCCCCTCACGGGGAAGGTAGGCAGGAAAGTAAGCCCTTGACAGGGCAAATTCATGTCCTCCACGGCACGTCTAGTTCTGACTAACTGTAACATCCCAAATTTTCAATTTGGAATGTTATACATAGATCATCGTTGCATAGCATATTTTATTGCATTTTGGCAAATCCTCGATAAATCCTAAGCAACTCAAGGACCCTCGGAGAGAGTTGGGGATTTTCCCGATTTATCATATTTGATTTTCATCAAATAATAAAACGAGGATTTTGGTTTTAATTATTTTCTCTCCGGAAAATATTTCACATTAAAATAAATGAGAGGGGAAAATATGACTTCTCCAAAACAATTGAAATATTGGAGGAAAAATATTAAAATCATATATTGGATTTTATTCGGATTTTATTTGCAATTTTAATTGCATTAAAAAAATTGCACGTTTTCAAAACTGCATTTTTGTGTCAAAAAAATGTTCACCTTGTTCTAATTATTTTAATTAGACGGGGAAAATTTGTTTTATCATTTTTGGATTTTTATTTATTTTTCTGCGATTTTTTTAGATTCGGCGGAATATTTAAAAAAAACACCGCGCCCGACCGGGCCGAGGCCCAGCCGAGCCGGCCGGCCCAGCCCGGCCGTCTCCCTCGTGCGCACGGCCGCCGCCGCCGGTGTCCGGCTCGGACACGCCATCGCCGCCGCCTTGCCCCCTCCTCCAAGCAGCCCCCCCTCTCTTATATACCCCCCTCCCCCGCCAGCCCTCCTCACCCCCGCCGCCCCCGACCCGCACCCGCCGCCGCCCGCAGGAGAGCCGCGCTGCCGCCGCTCGCGCCGCCGCCCCGAAGCCGTGCGCCGCCGCCCGCCGCCTCCCGCCGTCACCCCGCCGCCGCCCGAGCCTCGCCCGAGCCCCGCCGGAGCCCCGCCGGAGCTGCCCGCCGAGGTACCGAGCCGCCGCCGCCCTTGCCGGTTTTCTAAAAAAAAAACCGTTCGTTTTTTTTCTAAACCCTAGATCGGTTTTTTTCGGTTTTATTATTTAGTGAACATTCACCGATCCGTTCGTTTTAATGAACGTGTTCGTCGGATTTTTCGCTGTTAACGAACGTTCGTTCGTTTAACCGTTCGTCAGTTTTCTTTTTCGTCGGATTTTTCCGCGATTATTCCAGATCTCGATTTCAGATCAGATCTTCGTTTTCGTTTAACTTTTCGCTCGTTTATCGGAATCAGGCGATTCAAGCGCCTAGAGTTTCGTCTCGAAATTCTCTTTCCGTTTAACCTACTCAAACAAGTTTTTGCTACTGTAACATTTGACCTAGACCCAGATTAGTAAACGAAGCTTGTTTCTTTCGCCGTTTGACTTTCGTTGCCTCGTTCGAATTGATTTTTTTTTTGCAAACCGGAGTTCTTAAGTTGAACTTTCTGGTTGGATTTTTTTATTTGAGTTTTACTTGTGCATTAGATGAGTACTTATTGTTTGCTTGTTTGTTTGCGATAGAGTACCCGGAGTGCGCCGCTTGTTACTTCGAATCTCTAGGTTACCCGGATCATCAGCAAGGCAAGTAACACTTTGATCATACTTTTCCATACCCAGTTTTATTTGCATTAGATCAATCCTCAAACATTGCATGGTTAGGATCTAATTAAATGTGGGTATTGGGAAGTAGTTGAGGTAGTACTTATTACCTGTTTTATTTATCAAACCCTTGGGAGTTACTTCTACGTTTGCTATTATATTGCCATGCTATGCTCGTAGACGTGGATTGGGTTTGAGAGATATTCATGACAGATGTGAGATTGTTAATTAAGGGTTTACTTAAGGTGGCAACTAAAACTCACATCTAGGTGGATTGAGGCACCTGGAGAACCCAGTGCTGCCTGTATTTTTGGATATCCCGGAGTACCCGTGTGATCATCCTATGGACCGCCACCCAGGCTCAAAGGGATCATAAGATTATTCATGCTGGAAACTTCTGTGTGCAGCCACAAGCTATTATGGGCTCTAGCATAGTTGAGTAGGTTACATGATCTCTTGAAGAGGTGGGCTAGCAGATGTAGGGGAAAGTAGGTGTAACTGTCCATCCGGAGTAAAGGGTGATTGTTTCTGAAAGACTGTGTCTCGGTCATCCGTTTCTCAAACATCATGCAGTGCGAGAATCAAGCGGAGGCGATCGAGTCTTGTGGGGAAAAGTGCACAAACCTCTGCAGAATGTACAAACTAATCATGATTAGCCGTGTCCCCGGTTATGGACAACTTGAGTATCTAGTACCTGGATTATCATGTGAATCTCATCACCATGTTACTTTAATTAATTTTGTTGGGTTAATGATGATACTTAATTGGGATTGAGTTGGAGGTACCTTCTCAATGTTTAACAACCACCATGATAGTTAAACATAACTTATTCCTTTGTAGTAGGGAAAAATTGGCTTTTCGCAAAATTGTACCATAGAGCTTTCCACCAGCCATATATGCATGTAGTATAGCATTATTATGTTCATTACTCTCTATGTGTTATATTGCCAGCATATTCCATGTGCTGACCCGTTTTCGGGCTACAACGTTTCATGTTGCAGACTTTTCAGACGACGAGTAAGGTGCCTTAGGTCGTGGTTTTATACTCAGTGATGCCGTTGGAGTTGATGGACTCACTTATCTTCCAAGTCTTCTGCTGTTATCGTATTTAGATGGCCTTAAGCCATATTTATCATACTTATTCTCTTTTGAGATATTCGATGTAATAAGTGTGTGATTGCTACTCTGTTATAAATCCTCCATTTGTACTGTGCGTGTCAGCATTACTGATCCAGGGATGACACTGGTGCACAGCAGCACAGACTATTTGAGGTCTGGTCGCTACAAAGGTGGTATCAGAGCACACGCTGACTGTAGGACACGACCACTAAGCTTAAGCCCTAGAAAACTTCTCTCTTCTCATTTCTGACCCCTCTCCACTTTCTACTCTTTTAGGAATGGTGGATGCAAGGAGCAAGTTCATGCAACCAGATGAAGACACGCCTTTTGGACGACACTTGAAGGAAGTCACTAAGTACTTGAACATAGGAATACCAAGCATCACCGGAACCTACAACGCTACATTGCCCGAAGAGGAGAGCTGGAAGATTCAAGTTCAAGTTCCAGGAAGGACGTTTGTGCCAGTTACTGAACCCATAAGATTGGTTTTTGAAGCACCAACCTGGAGTTTAGGGAAGAGCATGACCGCCCACATCGCTATGGGACGCATTGGAGAAGTCTACCACAGGGAGCTTAAGGATACTATTTATCAGATTTGTGGACGCCGAGACGAGCAATGGGAGATGATCAGAACCAAGAGGGATGGATCAATTGCAGCTTTCATCCAGGAGCAAAACCAACACATTCGTCGCCAGGAGAACCAGATGTGCTCAGACAAGGAAGATCTGAAGAAGGCATTGACGAAGATCAAGGAGCTGGAGGAAGAACTCAAGGCTACACGCGAGGATTATTTGGAGGAAATCGTCGCACTAGTAGGGAAGAATGACGACCTGGAGAAGAAGATTGGAGTATTCATGGGAAATCCAGTACCAGAAGGAGAAGATGACGAATGCGCTTGCCCGGATAACTACATCATCATCGACGACACCGACTCGGACCCCAGTGAAGATGACTTTGTTGATGAAGCTGGAGCAGATATCATGGAGTCTTCAACTGATCAAAATTTCTAGTAGACCACCATATCAGTAGTAGTTTTTCCCCATTTAATAGTATAGTTCAAGCACTTTGTAACGCTAGTTAGATCGATTGTATGCCTTGTTTGAATTGATTGAGTGATATTGATTGTATTTGACTCATGAGCATATGGGTAGTGTTTTTCCCCTAGACCTCATTCTATTCTTAACTCTCATCTTTTCTAACCCATCAGATGCCTCCGAGACGCGACACCGGATTTGTTTTCCCACCAGAGATCACTCAGTTGATTCAGCAACAGAATGCCCTGATGCAAGTGTTAGTACAGAACGAAGGCAACAACAACAACAACAACCCACCACCTCCACCTGTTGATCACTTAGCCCGTTTCTTGAGGCTAAATCCGCCGGTGTTTTCCAGCAGCACCGAGCCGATTGTTGCAGATGATTGGCTCCGCAAAGTTGGAAGGGAGTTGGCCACTGCAGGATGCACAGATGCGGAAAGAGTGCGTTTTGCCGCACATCAGCTTGATGGACCCGCAACATCGTGGTGGGAGAATTACACAGCCACACACCCTATTGACACTGTCACATGGGACCAGTTTCAGCAAGCTTTTCGTACAACTCATGTTTCAGCAGGAGCTATGGCTATGAAGAAGCGTGACTTTCGCAACCTACACCAAGGAGGACGCACCGTAGGCCAGTATGTGGAGGATTTCAGTAAGTTAGCATGTTATGCACCAGATGACCTTGCTACAGATGCAGCCAAGCAGGAGAAGTTTTTGGAAGGACTGAATGATGAACTGAGCATGCAGCTAATGGTAGCAACCTTCAACAACTACCAGGAGTTGGTAGATAGAGCACTCATGATTGAAGGAAAGCAGCAGCAGATTGAAAACCGTAAGAGGAAGTATGGGCAAGGGAAGTACAATTCTGGAGCTCAGCAGAAGCCACGTTTTGCCCTGAAACCAGGAGGGCAGTTTCAACATACCCATGGAGGAGGTAGTTCGCACAACCATAATGGCTCCAAGAATGGTAATGGGAATGGAGGAAGCAACGGGCAGAACCGTAATAACCCTTCAACCCCAGCCAAGAGGGATCTAAGTCACATTACTTGTTTCAAGTGCCAGAAGACTGGACATTATGCAACGGATTGTCCTGAAGCCCAGAATGGTAATGGCAATGGAAGCTCTGGGAAGAAGCCGAACCCTTTCAACAAAGGACATGTGAACCACGTGAGCATGGAAGAGGTTGAAGCACAACCTGATGCAGTAATAGGTAAGTTTTTGGTTAAGTCATTTACTGCAATCGTTCTTTTTGATACTGGTGCATCGCATTCATACATATCAAGGGGATTTGTGGATAAGTTTAAGTTGCCCACCAAAGTTCTCAGAACACCTATGTTAGTAACCTCGCCAGGAGCAGAGTATATGGCAAGCCAAGGATGTTTTCAGATGCCATTGGCCATAGGTAGGCATGTTTTCCCCTCAGACCTAATAATTTTGGAGTCGCAAGGTTTGGATGTGATTTTGGGAATGGATTGGCTATCGATGTATGGAGGAAATATCGATTGCGCCAGTAAGTCAATTTTGCTTACCACCCCAGAAGGAAGAAGGATCAAGTATGTATCCCGGCATGTGCCAAAGAGGACTCAAGTGAATTCCTTATCAGGAGTTGTACATGAGGAGGTACCAGTGGTGAAGGATTACCCGGATGTATTTCCAGAAGAGTTGCCAGGCATGCCACCATATAGAGACATTGAGTTCTTGATTGAACTTTTGCCAGGCACAGGGCCAATATCTAAGAGACCGTACAGGATGCCCGCAAAAGATTTGGAGGAAATTAAGAAGTAGATTAAGGAGTTATTGGATAAAGGCTATATTCGCCCAAGTTCGTCACCTTGGGGATCACCAGTACTTCTAGTGGAGAAGAAAGATGGATCGTTGAGGATGGTTGTTGATTACCGTGGAGTGAATGAAGTGACCATCAAAAACAAGTACCCACTGCCGATGATCAATGATTTGTTTGACCGCTTACAAGGAGCTAAAGTATTTTCCAAGATCAATCTACGATCAGGATACCATCAGTTAAAGATTCGAGAGCAGGATATACCTAAGACGGCTTTTACCACCAGATATGGGCTGTATGAGTATACCGTTATGTCATTTGGTCTGACTAACGCACCTGCCTATTTCATGAACCTGATGAACAAAGTGTTTATGGAGTTTTTGGATAAGTTCGTCGTGGTGTTCATAGACGATATTTTAGTCTTTTCCAAGAATGAGGAAGAGCATAAGGAGCATTTGCGTTTAGTACTTGAGAAGCTCAGAGAACATCAGTTATACGCCAAGTTCAGCAAATGTGAATTTTGGCTGAAGGAAGTTGGATTCCTCGGACATGTTATTTCTGGAGAAGGAATAGCAGTAGACCCCGCCAAAGTTGACACGGTAACAAGTTGGGAATCACCCACGTCAGTTGGAGAGATCCGGAGTTTCCTTGGACTTGCAGGATACTACCGGAGGTTTATTGAGAATTTCTCAAGGATTGCAAAACCCATGACTGAGCTATTAAAGAAGGACACCAAGTTCAATTGGACTGAGGAATGTGAAGCTAGTTTCCAAGAATTGAAGAAACGATTGGTTACATCACCAGTGTTGATTCTGCCAGATCAACGCAAGGATTATGAAGTTTATTGCGACGCTTCTCGTCGAGGACTTGGAGCAGTGCTTATGCAGGAAGGTAGAGTTGTGTCATATGCTTCATGACAACTTAAACCCCATGAGAAGAATTATGCCACGCATGATTTGGAGTTAGCAGCCGTAGTGCATGCGTTGAAGACATGGAGACATTTTCTCATCGGAAACCATTGTGAGGTGTACACGGATCACAAGAGTTTGAAGTATATTTTCACGCAGAAGGAGTTAAATCTCAGACAGAGGAGATGGTTGGAGCTCATTAAGGATTATGATATGAGATTGCATTATCACCCAGGGAAGGCTAACGTAGTAGCAGATGCGTTGAGCCGCAAGAGCCATGTCAACACCCTCATGACAGGAGAGTTACCTCAGGAGTTAGCCGAGGACCTTCGCGAGCTATGTTTGGAGATAGTCCCAAGAGGCTATTTAGCGACATTGGAGATTCAGTCTACCTTGATGGAAAAGATCAGAGAAGCTCAGAAGACAGACAAGGAGATTGACGAGATAAAGGAAAAGATGAGCAAAGGAAAAGCCAAGGGATTTCGTGAGGATGAGCACGATACCTTATGGTTTGAGGACCGCGTTTATGTGCCCAATGATCCGGAGATCAGGAAGTTGATTTTGCAAGAGGCCCATGATTCATCGTACTCGATTCACCCAGGAAATACCAAGATGTATTTGGATTTGAAGGACACTTTCTGGTGGACCGGAATGAAGAAGGATATTGCGGAGTATGTAGCAGTTTGTGATGTATGTCAGAGAGTGAAGGCAGAACATCAGAAGCCAGCAAGATTACTACAACCATTGCCAATACCCGAATGGAAGTGGGATAAAATAGGCATGGATTTTATCACGGGATTGCCCAGGACTCGTTCAGGCTATGACTCAATATGGGTTGTAGTCGACCGTTTGACGAAAGTAGCTCATTTCATTCCAGTGAAGACCACTTACACCAGTGCTATGTTGGCAAAGATATACATGACCAGGATCGTATGTTTGCATGGAGTTCCGAGGACCATTGTATCAGACAGAGGAACCCAGTTTACCTCGAAGTTTTGGAAGCAGTTACATGAAACATTGGGAACTAGGCTAGAATTTAGTACAACCTTTCACCCACAGACAGATGGACAAACCGAAAGAGTCAATCAGATTTTGGAGGATATGTTGAGAGCTTGTGCGCTAGATTATGGATCTAGTTGGGACGACAACTTGCCATATGCAGAGTTTTCTTACAACAACAGTTATCAAACCAGTTTGAAGATGGCCCCTTTCGAAGCCTTGTACGGAAGGAGATGTAGAACACCATTGTTATGGGACGAAGTAGGAGACCATCAGTTGTTTGGACCAGATTTGATTAAGGAGTCTGAACAGAAAGTGAGGTTGATCCACGATAGGCTCAAGGTAGCCCAGTCCAGGCAGAAGAGTTATGCTGATTCTAAACGAAAGGAGACAGTTCACGAAGTTGGAGACAGAGTTTATCTTCGAGTATCACCACTTCGAGGAGTGAAGCGCTTTGGAGTTAAGGGAAAGTTAGCGCCCCGTTTTATCGGACCATACAGAGTTTTGGAACGTATGGGAGAAGTTTCCTACAAGCTAGAATTGCCCGAAGGATTGTCAGGAGTTCACGACGTATTTCACGTTTCACAGTTGAAGAAGTGCCACTCAGAGATGGCTGAGATACCACTGAGAGATACAGTGCCACTGGAAGCGATACAGCTGGAAGGTGATTTGACCTATGAGGAGAAGCCAGTTAAAATTCTTGAGTATGCCAGCCGAGTCACCCGCAGTAAGGTTATCAAGTTTTGCAAAGTCCAGTGGAGTCACCACACGGAAGATGAAGCCACCTGGGAGCGAGAGGAAGATCTACGGAAGGACCACTCTCACCTATTTTCTAGCCAACCCGAATCTCGAGGGCGAGATTCATCTTAAGGGGGTAGGTTTGTAACATCCCAAATTTTCAATTTGGAATGTTATACATAGATCATCGTTGCATAGCATATTTTATTGCATTTTGGCAAATCCTCGATAAATCCTAAGCAACTCAAGGACCCTCGGAGAGAGTTGGGGATTTTCCCGATTTATCATATTTGATTTTCATCAAATAATAAAACGAGGATTTTGGTTTTAATTATTTTCTCTCCGGAAAATATTTCACATTAAAATAAATGAGAGGGGAAAATATGACTTCTCCAAAACAATTGAAATATTGGAGGAAAAATATTAAAATCATATATTGGATTTTATTCGGATTTTATTTGCAATTTTAATTGCATTAAAAAATTTGCACGTTTTCAAAACTGCATTTTTGTGTCAAAAAAATGTTCACCTTGTTATAATTATTTTAATTAGATGGGGAAAATTTGTTTTATCATTTTTGGATTTTTATTTATTTTTCTGTGATTGTTTTTAGATTCGGCGGAATATTAAAAAAAAAACACCGCGCCCGACCGGGCCGAGGCCCAGCCGAGCCGGCCGGCCCAGCCCCGCCGTCTCCCTCGCGCGCACGGCCGCCGCCGCCGGTGTCCGGCTCGGACACGCCATCGCCGCCGCCTTGCCCCCTCCTCCAAGCAGCCCCCCTCTCTTATATACCCCCTCCCCCGCCACCCCTCCTCACCCCCGCCCCCCCCGACCCGCACCCGCCGCTGCCCGCAGGAGAGCCGCGCCGCCGCCCCGAAGCCGTGCGCCGCCGCCCGCCGCCTCCCGCCGTCATCCCGCCGCCGCCCGAGCCTCGCCCGAGCCCCGCCGCCCCGCCGGAGCCCCGCCGGAGCTGCCCGCTGAGGTACCGAGCCGCCGCCTTCCTTGCCGGTTTTCTAAAAAAAACGTTCGTTTTTTTCTTCTAAACCCTAGATCGGTTTATTTGCATTAGATCAATCCTCAAACATTGCATGGTTAGGATCTAATTAAATGTGGGTATTGGGAAGTAGTTGAGGTAGTACCTATTACCTGTTTTATTTATCAAACCCTTGGGAGTTACTTCTACGTTTGCTATTATATTGCCATGCTATGCTCGTAGACGTGGATTGGGTTTGAGAGATATTCATGACAGATGTGAGATTGTTAATTAAGGGTTTACTTAAGGTGGCAACTAAAACTCACATCTGGGTGGACTGAGGCACCTGGAGAACCCAGTGCTGCCTGTATTTTTGGATATCCCGGAGTACCCGTGTGATCATCCTATGGACCGCCACCCAGGCTCAAAGGGATCATAAGATTATTCATGCTGGAAACTTCCGTGTGCAGCCACAAGCTATTATGGGCTCTAGCATAGTTGAGTAGGTTACATGATATCTTGAAGAGGTGGGCTAGCAGATGTAGGGGAAAGTAGGTGTAACTGTCCATCCGGAGTAAAGGGTGATTGTTTCTGAAAGACTGTGTCTCGGTCATCCGTTTCTCAAACATCATGCAGTGCGAGAATCAAGCGGAGGCGATCGATTCTTGTGGGGAAAAGTGCACAAACCTCTGCAGAATGTACAAACTAATCATGATTAGCCGTGTCCCCGGTTATGGACAACTTGAGTATCTAGTACCTGGATTATCATGTGAATCTCATCACCATGTTACTTTAATTAATTTTGTTGGGTTAATGATGACACTTAATTGGGATTGAGTTGGAGGTACCTTCTCAATGTTTAACAACCACCATGATAGTTAAACATAACTTATTCCTTAACGTAGGGAAAAATTGGCTTTTCGCAAAATTGTACCATAGAGCTTTCCACCAGCCATATATGCATGTAGTATAGAATTATTATGTTCATTACTCTCTATGTGTTATATTGCCAGCATATTCCATGTGCTGACCCGTTTTCGGGCTGCAACGTTTCATGTTGCAGACTTTTCAGACGACGAGTAAGGTGCCTTAGGTCGTGGTTTTATACTCAGTGATGCCGTTGGAGTTGCTGGACTCACTTATCTTCCAAGTCTTCCGCTGTTATCGTATTTAGATGGCCTTAAGCCATATTTATCATACTTATTCTCTTTTGAGATATTCGATGTAATAAGTGTGTGATTGCTACTCTGTTCTAAATCCTCCATTTGTACTGTGCGTGTCAGCATTACTGATCCAGGGATGACACTGGTGCACAGCAGCACAGACTATTTGAGGTCTGGTCGCTACACTAACTCCAGCCTTTCCTCCCTGCCAATGTTCGCGATGGGGTTGTTTCTACTGGTAGAGGGGGTTCATGCCAGCCTGGATACGCCGCGTGCCCGTTTCTTTTGGGAAGGGACGGGACTCAAGCGCAAATATCATATGGTCAAGTGGGCCGTCCCAAGTCTTTGGGTGGACTGGGAATCACCAATACCAGGCTCCAGAACATTGCGTTAATGTGCAAGTGGCTTTGTAAGCTGTCGCAAGGGGCGACCGGCTTGTGGGCTGATATCCTAAGGGCCAAATATTTCCCTAACGGGAATTTTTTTGAAGGGGCAGCTGGGGGCTCTCCTTTATGGCAAGATCTACGGGCGATCAGACCCGCTTTTGAGCTAGGGGCCAAATTTTGCATCGGCAACAGCCGATCCACGCGCTTCTGGTTAGATTTCTGGGTGGGTTCAGGCCCCCTTTGGGATGTGTACGCCGAGCTGTATACGCTCGCAGTCCATCCTAATCAAAGCGTGGCCGAGGCTCTGGCCTCCCCACAGGCCATTGCGTTTTGCCGCAACTTGACGGCCCAAGAATTAGCAAGGTGGGATACCTTGCTCGACCTGATTTCCCCTGTGACACTCTCTGAGGAGCCTGACAGGGTGTCGTGGCACCTCAACGCCTCTGGGAAATTCACCGTCAAGTCCTTATACCACAAACTGTGCCAAGGGGAGGCTCAGCGAGAGGTGAAGGGATAGTGGCTAGCCCGCGTTCCGCTAAAGATTAAAGTCTTTCTGTGGCCACTGCTCTGAGACCGGCTTCCCACGTCCATCAATATAGCAAAACAGAACGGCCTAGCCACAGCCCCCTGTGCGTTATGTGGGGAACCAGAGAACGCGACCCACATTTTCTTTCGTTGCCCCCTCGCACGGTTTGCTTGGAGCGCAATGCGTGAGGCTGCCGGGGTCACTTGGGACCCGCGATCCCCCTCTGACCTTCTGGACTTGCTTGACTCAGTTCAGGGGCAACCCAAACGGGTGCTTTGGGCTAGTACTGGGGCGATGCTATGGTCCTTATGTCTCACTCGTAATAAGTTTACCATTGAAGGATCTTTCCCGTCGCACCCGGCTAACATTATATGCAAATGCTCTATTCTCCTGCAGCAGTGGACTCCGTTGGCAAAGCAGAAGGACTCTGACATCTTCAAGCACGCACAAGAACGACTCCGCCAGGTCTACGTGGCGGCTAGGGAGCCTATCCAGCCCACCTGAGGGTGGGTGTGTCTCATTTTGTCTTGCGAGCCTGCGTGCTCATCTTTAGGCCATGGCCTTGTAATATGCTCGCAATTCGGCTTTGAACCCTACCAGATTCTAGATTTCGTGAATGTCGTGGGCTTTTGGTTATGCCCGTGTAATGACTTCTTGCCGTAACTCTGCCTGTTCCGTTGTGGGATTTATTAATTTAAAGCTGTACGCTTCTAGCGTCTTCGTTCTAAAAAAAGTTTTATGTGGCCTGCTCGTACCCCCTTGTACCCCCTCGCGTCGCCTCCCTGGGCGACGCCAGGGGGCCAAAAATACTACCGCCGCCAGCCTCCCACGACCATCCTCCTGCCGCCGCTGCCGCCGGCGAGGTCTGCGGTGGTGGCGGGCCCGATGCCAAGGCGCTAGGGCGGGCGGATCTGCAGCGGGATCCCCTTGAGGCGGCAGGGGCGTCTCTTGTGGTGCGCCCGTGGGCAGCAGGCAGGGCGGCGCTCCTAGCCTGTGCGGCGGCGGGCAGCGGTCCAGGACGGCGACGGGCTTCCCTTCGTGCATGGATGGTGGCAACACTCCATGGATGAACCGGTGGATGGCTCTGCCTGAAGATGGGTTGCGGCGGCCGCGGATCTGGCGTCCCGTCCAGATCCACCGCGGCGTGGTCTTGGCTAGCAAGCGGTGCGTGGAGGGACCGGTGAGGGTATGGAGGATCTCTACCGGAGTACCAATAGTGGCGTCTCTGATGTCGCTTCCTTCTTGAGGCATCGTTGTTGCAGGTCACGTCAACCTGATCGAGAGGTTCCGGGGGAAACCCTAGATCTGGGTCTACCGGATCGGACGATGACGACGTTTTGATGTCATTCTCCCTCCTGGGGGCATCATTTTGGACCAAGTACTGGCTGGAGGGGACAAGAGGAGGAGCGGTGTTTCATGTTGTCCATTGATGACGACGGATCTCGGCGGCGTGGCGCAGTGGAGACCGGTGCCTGATGAGCGGAGATGGACTCGCGCAGGAGGGTGACGCTGCCTAGCGTCGTGGTGGCATCGGCGGCAGCTAGACTGGGCAAGGTTGATGCAGCGGTACAGCTCTGAAGATGGTTTAGTGGCAGGTGGCTGCAGCGGCCTCATACCCGGCAGGCGTCCTGGTTGAGGAGCACGCCGGACTGGTGGGTGCCCATACCCGGCAGGCGTCCTGGTTGGGACCTCAAGTCTTAGATGTTAGGTTTGGCTGCGAGGTCTGTTTGGTATTAGGCCCAGACTTTCAGCGTCCCTTCATCAACTTGATAGGAATAGCGACATATGTTGCTTAGTCGGTGGCTTTAGTCTTACTGTTGTATGACTTTGTAAGGTCTTGTGTCAATAATTAATAAAATGGCCGTATGCATCGTCCAGATGCAGAGGCCGGGGGTCATCCTCCTTTTCTAAAAAAACCAACACCAGCCTGTTAGGCATCAGGAAGTGCTAGTCGAAAAGTATGCGATTAGTCGGGCATTTGCCAACAGCGACCACCGGCGTGGCATCGTCCGTCCAGGCGGGCAACCTCGTGGACTTCGTCCGCGTGGAGGCGGGGCATGAGCACAAGCCGATGATCGCCACCTATGGTTGAACAGGTGCCATGTCGTCGACGTCGTGCACAAAGCATCCTAGGGCACTGCATCATCTACAATGAGCTTGGTAGGTGCTTCCTGGGGACAGAGAAAGCACTGAACACGGTATACAGGAGGAGCCATGTGTCTACTTCAGCAAAACCACCTGCCAAAACAACTTTAAGATGGTTTGGGGGGTGTTTTGTCCGGTTTTGAAAACTTCAGGGGATTAAGAATCTGGTTTTAGAGATGAGGGGTTGATGTGACCGAAATGTGATACTTTAGGGGGTTATTTATACTTTTTTCGTAATACGATAGTTTGATAATAGTGATAACGATAGCAAGAGTAACGGTAACAGCAGTAGCAATAGTTTTATAGTGATTGTAACAACAACAATAGTAGTAACTTAGCAAAGCAATATATGAAAAGCTTGTAGGCATTGGATGGGTGATGGATAATTATGTTGGATAATATTCATCATGTAATAGTTATAACTTAGCATGACACATAACTAGCTCCAATTCATCAATGTAATGTAGGCATGTATTCCATAAATAGTCATACGTGCTTGCGATAAGAACTTGCATGACATCTTTTGTCCTACCCTCCCGTGGCAGAGGGGTCCATAATAAGGTAACTAAGGGATATTAAGGCCTCTTTAAATAGAGAACCGGAACAAAACATTAACAAATAGTGAATACATGAACTCCTCAAACTACGGTAATCACCGGAAAGAATCCCAATTATTGTCACCTTGGGGTATGCGGATCATAACATGTCACATGTGCGTATAACTTGCATGGTAGGATCAAGAACACAAATATATTCATGAAAACATAAAGGGTTCAGATCTGAAATCATGACATTCAGGCCCTAATGACAAGCATTAAGTGTCGCAAAGTCAGAGCAACATCAATCTCAGAACATAGTGGATACTAGGGATCAAGCCCAAACAAAACTAACTCGATTAAATGATAAATCTGATCCAACCCATCATCGTCCAGCAAGCCTACAAAGGAATTACTCACACCCGGCGGTGAGTATCATGAAATTGGTGATGAAGAAGGGTTAATGATGACAATGGTGACGAACCCCCCTCTCCGGAGCCCAGAACGGACTCCAGATCTGCCCTCCCGATGAAGAACAGGAGGAGGTGGCGGCTCCGCATTGCGATGAAACTTCTTCTCTTATTTTTTTCTCGGGAAATAGGAATTTATAGGCTCAAGATTAGGGTCAGCGGAGCCTCGTGGCCCCCACCAGCCACCAGGGCGTGCCCTGGTGCCTCGTGGGTAGCAGCCCCCCTCTAGTGGGTCTTTGCTCCAGTATTTTTATTTATTACATAAAAAATCTCCAAAAAGTTTCATCCAATTCCGAGAACTTTTATTTCTGCACAAAAAACAACACCATGGTACTTCCGCTGAAAACAATGTCAGTCCGGGTTAGTTTCATTCAAATCATGCAAATTAGAGTCCAAAACAAGAGCAAAAGTGTTTGCAAAAGTAGATACGACGGAGACGTATCAACTCCCCCAAGCTTAACTCATTGCTTGTCCTCAAGCAATTCGGTTGATAAACTAAAAGTGATAAAGAAAAACTTTCACGAACTCTTTTGTTCTTGTATCTATATATATGCTTAACTAATACCCAAGTTGTCAACAAAGATGACTAACCATGCAAATGATAACTCTTAGAAACTACATTCACTGATATCAATGACATAATCAACTAGCGAGCAATAATAAAATATCTCAAATGCCAACACTTTGTCAAAACAATCATGATATAATATGACAACATGGTAACTTGCTAGGCCTTTCTGAGACCGCAAAACATAAATACAGAGAACCTCAGGAGTTCAAGCAGCGACTAAACATTGTAATTCATGGTAGAAGAGATCCAGTCATGATTCACACAATATTAGCTATACACAATGCATTAGAATGACATTAGTGCTCTTCCACGCCGTCAGCGTCCTGTTCCGCCCCTTCACGAAGTTGATCCCCAGCTTCATGTCCGGGAGCAGCGTGTCGGTCGGGTAGTCAAACCCCTCCCACGCCATGCCGCCACCCACATCCGCGAGCACCAGGTTGCCGTTGTCCAGGATCCATGCTGTGGGGCTTGCCAGGGCGGTCGCCGGCTTGACTGACCACACGAAGGCCGAGTTGCCCTTGGCAATGGTGAGCGTGCCGGTGGCGGACATGGAGAGCGTGGCGGCGTGGTTGTCTGCGTCGCCGCTGGGGATGGGGTGCTCGCGGTTGGTGACCCAGACCACCATGCGGACGGAGACCTTGCCGTACCAGACGCCGACATAGGTGTTGTTGGCGCCCGGCGGGGTGAAGAAGACGAGCACGAATTTGCCGTTGGGGCCCGAGAGCAGCATCTGGTTCGCAGCGAGCGGGCGGCCCGGCGTGACGGCGTCCCTGGCATGGCATGCCGTGGACGCGAGTAGCAGGGAGTGGTGCGACCACGTCACTGTGGATTGTGTCACGCTCACGCGTGCTGGCGTTTAGGATGGTAGCTGCGGGGGATAGGGCGTTGGTGGAGGATTGCTGCATGTCGTGGAGTGGAGAGTGGCTCCTCACTGCAATCCTGGACAGGGATTCTTACTTTAGTAGAGAACGCCGGAGCTCCAGAATCTCCAATTTCTGCCACGAAATTTAGTACAGATTGGGTAAAAGAGCTCATTGAGTATTACGAAAATAAGGACTTTGAGACAGGGAGTCGGCCGGGAGAGTTTATTTATGTCTTTTGTGGCTCGTGTCTCCTGTTAGACATATACATCCTCTACATGATGATGAGAACGGCAGAGATTTTCTGATATGCTCAGACTTGCTACAATGGCTACGTGCTCTACATACGTGCAACCTATACAAAAGTGACAGGGGCAACACTAGATGACTTCGATTTGGTGGTGCTTCTCAAGTACTACCTCCGTCCTGATTTATTAGCTCAAAATTTGATCTTTGATTCAAGTATTAAAAAACAAGTTCTATACCCTAAAACTAGTATCATTGGAAACCACTTTCAAATATGAATCCAACAATACAAGTCTTGTGACATGCATCTTATAATTTATTAGTCAAATCTATGGTCAAAGTTAGGCACAAAATATAAAGAGGACCAACAAGCCTAGACGAAGGTAGTATCAGTCTCGAGCTCCAGGGTGAAAACCCGAGGTCTGACCTTATTGGTTATCAAACACATTAACCTACGGGAGAATGGCGGCCAAGTAGCATGGCCATGTGGCGCATGCTGGTTGGCCATGGCAAGAAACTTTTTGATTTTTAGCAAGACACATATCATGTGGTCAATAAAAAGATAGCCTCAAGTAAATTAAAGATAGACAAAGACGAAAGAGGGGATGCCATCCGGGGCATCCCCAAGCTTAGGCTCTTGGTTGTCCTTGAATATTACCTTGGGGTGCCTTGGTCATCCCCAAGCTTAAGCTCTTGCCACTCCTTATTCAATAGTCCATCAAATCTTTACCCAAAACTTGAGAACTTCACAACAGAAAACTCAACAGAAAACTCATGAGATTCGTTAGTATAAGAAAATAAAATCACCACTTTTGGTACCGTTGTGAACTCATTATTTATTTATATTGGTGTAATATCTACTGTATTCCAACTTCTCCATGGTTCATACCCCCCGATACTACCCATATATTCATCAAAATAAGCAAACAACACACAGAAAACAGAATCTGTCAAAAACAGAACAGTCTATAGCAATCTGTAACTTTGAATACTTATGTTACTGCAAAAATTCTGAAAAATAGGACAACAGATGCAATTTTTATATCAATCTTGTGTTAAAAATTCAGAATTTTATCGCGCTTATGTGATTTTTAAAAATTCTGAGACTGGGCGCAAAAGCTTCTGTTTCTCAGCAAGATCAAATCAACTATCACCATAAGCCATCCCAAATGTATTACTTGGCACAAACACTAATTAAAACACAAAAACATATCTAACCAGAGGCTAGATGAATTATTAATTGAAAAACAAAACAAAAAAAGCAAGAACAAAAATAAAATTGGGTTGCCTCCCAACAAGCGCTATTGTTTAACGGCCTTAGCTAGGCATAAAAACATAGATCTAGATGTTGTCATCTTTGGTATGCAATCCATAAGTAGCTCTCATAATAGATTCATATGGCAATTTAATTTTCTTTCTAGGAAAGTGTTCCATGCCCTTACTTAATGGAAATTGAAATCTAATGTTTCCTTCTTTCATATTAATAATTGCACCAATCGTTCTAAGGAAAGGTCTACCAAGAATAATAGGACATGTAGGATTGGAATCTATATCAAGAACAATGAAATCTATGGGCACATAATTCCTATTTGCAACAATAAGAACATCATTAATTCTTCCCATAGGTTTCTTAATACTGGAATCCGCAAGATGCAAATTTAAAGAACAATCATCAAATTCACGGAAACCTAACACATCACATAAAGTTTTTGGAATCGTGGAAACGCTAGCACCCAAATCACAGAAAGCATGGCACTCACAAACTTTAATCTTAATCTTAATAGTAGGTTCCCACTCATCATAAAGTTTTCTAGGAATAGAAACTTCCAATTCAAGCTTTTCTTCAAAAGGTTTGATCATAGCATCAACGATATGTTTAGTAAAAGCTTTATTTTGATTATAAGCATGAGGAGAATTCAACATGGATTGCAACAAGGAAACACAATCTATTAAATAACAATTATCATAATTAAATTCCTTGAAATCCAAAAGAGTGGGTTCATTGCTACTTAAAGTTTTGACCTCTCCAATCCCACTTTTATCAATTTTTACATCACGATCTATAAACTCCAAATTATTGGGACGCCTTTTAAGGAAATTTGACTCATATCCAGTCCCATATTTATCAAGATTTATGTTGGAAAACAAAGATTCAATAGGAGTCACATCAATCACTTTAAGATCTTCATCATTATTTCCACAAAAACTAGAAGAACACGCTTTTACAAACCAATCCCGCTTAGCACGGATCTTTTAGCGGTTCTTTCTTTGCACTCATCAATGGAAATTCTCATAGCTTTCAGAGATTCATTAATATCATGCTTGGGTGGAATAGATTTAATTTTCAAAGAATCAATCTCAAGAGAAATTCTATCCACGTTCCTAGCCAAATCATCAATCTTAAGCAATTTTTCTTCAACCAAAGCATTGAAATTCTTTTGTGAACTAATAAATTCTTTAATATTTTTATCAATATCAGAGGGCATATTATAATAATCTCCATAAGAATTGTTGTAGGAATTACCATAATTATTAGAGGAATTACTAGAAAACGGCCTAGGATTAAAATTACCTCTATACGCGTTATTACCAAAATTATTCCTACCAACAAAATTCACATCCATAGATTCATTATTATTCTCAATCAAAGTAGACAAAGGAATATCATTAGGATCAATAGGAGCACTCTTGCTAGCAAACAATTTCATAAGTTCATCCGTCTTTCAACTCAAAACATTAATCTCTTCAATCGTATGCACTTTTTTACTAGTAGAAGATCTTTTGGTATGCCATTGAGAATAATTAACCATAATATTATCTGGGAGTTTAGTAGCTTCTTCTAAAGTAATTTCCATAAAAGTATCTCCCGCGGCCGAATCTAAAATATTTCTAGAAGCAAAATTCAATCCGGCATAAAAATTGTGTATGATCATCCACAAATTTAAACCATGAGTAGGGCAATTTCGTATCATCAATTTCATCCTCTCCTAAGATTGTGCAACATGTTCATGATCAAGTTGCTTAAAATTCATAATATCATTCCTAAGGGAGATGATCTTAGCGGGAGGAAAATACTTGGAAATAAAAGCATCTTTACACTTATTCCATGAATCAATACTATTTTTAGGCAAAGATGAAAACCAAGTTTTAGCACGATCTCGTAGTGAGAATGGAAATAGATTAAATTTAACAATATCATTATCCACGTCTTTCTTCTTTTGCATATCACACAACTCAACGAAATTATTTAGATGGGATGCGGCATCTTCACTAGGAAGGCCGAAAAATTGATCTTTCATAACAAGATTCAGCAAAGCGGCATTAATTTCATAAGATTACGCACTAGTGGTGGGAGCAATCGGAGTACTAATAAAATAATTATTATTAGTATTGGAAAAGTCACACAATTTGGTATTCTCTTGAGTAATCATGACAAAGTAAGCAATCTAACACACGAGCAAACAAAAAGCAAGCGAAAAGACGAACGAAAGAAGGGCGAATAAAAAGGCAAATATTTTCGAAAATCATTTTAGAAGTGGGGGAGAGGAAAACGAGAGGCAAATGGCAAATAATGTAATGCAAGAGATGAGAGTTTATGATGGGTACTTGGTAGGCTTGACGTAGATCTCCCCAGCAACGGCGCTAGAAATTCTTCCTGCTACTTCTTGAGCTTGCGTTGGTTTTTGCCTTGAAGAGGAAAGGGTGATGCAGCACAGTAGAGATAAGTATTTCCCTCAGTTAAGAACCAAGGTATCAATCCAGTAGGAGAAACGCGCAAGTCCCCAATAGACGCACCTGCACAAACAATCAAACACTTGCACCCAACGCGATAAAGGGGTTGTCAATCCCTTCACGGTCACTTGCAAAGGTGAGATCTGATAGAGATATATAAAACTAAATAAAAGATAAAATAGTTTTGGGTTTTTGGTTCATAGATATGAAAATAAAAGATTGCAAAATAGTAGATCAGCAATTAATATGATGAAAAATAGACCCGGGGGCCATAGGTTTCACTAGAGGCTTCTCTCTTCAAAATAATACGGTGGGTGAACAAATTACTGTCGAGCAATTGATAGAAAAGCGCAAAGTTATGACGATATCCAAGGCAATGATTTTGCATATTGTCGGGTTAACGACACCTATGGAATCACTGGGATCCCTTCTACGGTTGGCGGGCACGGGGCTGTGCAAAGAGCGGGTCTCGCGGTCAGCACAAGGATCGTTTACCCAGGTTCGGGCCGCGAAGATGCGTAATACCCTAGTCCCGCTTTGGTGTATGTATTTGAGTGTTTTTGAGCTCTTGAGCTAGCTACGGTGCGTGTGTTGCCCAAAAGATCCGAATCCCTCTCCTGGACGCCTCGGGCCTCCTTTTACAGACAAAAGGGGTTGCCACAGTGGCACACAGGAGGTGGAAAGGTGTACAGTGATACGTCTCCAACGTATCTATAATTTTTGATTGTTCCATGCTATTATATTATCTGTTTTGGATGTTTATGGGTTTTATTAAACACTTTTATATTATTTTTAGGACTAACCTATTGACCCAGAGCTCAGTGCCAGTTCCTGTTTTTCTCTTGTTTCAGTGTTTCGAAGAAAAGGAATATCAAACGGAGTCGAAACGGAATGAAACCTTCTGGAGAAGTTATTTTTGGAAAGAAAGCAACCCGGGAGACTTGGAGTCCACGTCAAGAAAGCAACGAGGAAGGCACGAGGCAGGGGGGCGCGCCCACCCCCCTGGGCGCGCCCTCCACCCTCGTGGGTCCCTCGTGGCTCCCCTGACGTATTTCTTCCGCCTATATATATCCATATACCCTAAAACCTTCGGGGAACAAAATAGATCGGGAGTTCCGCCGCCGCAAGCCCCTGTAGCCACCAAAAACCAATTGGGACCCTGTTCCAGCACCCTGCCGGAAGGGGGAACCCTCACCAGTGGCCATCTTCATCATCCCGGCGCTCTCCATGACGAGGAGGGAGTAGTTCACCATCGGGGCTGAGGGTATGTACCAGTAGCTATGTGTTTGATCTCTCTCTCTCTCTCTCTCTCTCTCTCGTGTTCTTGATTTGGCACGATCTTGATGTATCGCGAGCTTTGCTATTATAGTTGGATCTTATGATGTTTCTCCCCCTCTACTCTCTTGTAATGGATTGAGTTTCCCCTTTGAAGTTATCTTATCGGATTGAGTCTTTAATGATTTGAGAACACTTGATGTATGTCTTGCGTGGGATACCCGTGGTGACAATGGGGTATTCTATTGATCCACTTGATGTATGTTTTGGTGATCAACTTGCGGGTTCCGCCCAAGAACCTATGCATAGGGGTTGGCACACATTTTCGTCTTGACTCTCCGGTAGAAACTTTGGGGCACTCTTTGAGGTTCTATGTGTTGGTTGAATAGATGAATCTGAGATTGTGTGATGCATATCGTATAATCATACCCACGGATACTTGAGGTGACATTGGAGTATCTAGGTGACATTAGGGTTTTGGTTGATGTTTGTCTTAAGGTGTTATTTTACTACGAACTCTAGGGCTGTTTGTGACACTTATAGGAATAGCCCAATGGATTGAACGGAAAGAATAACTTTGAGGTGGTTTCGTACCCTACCATAATCTCTTCGTTTGTTCTCCGCTATTAGTGACTTTGGAGTGACTCTTTGTTGCATGTTGAGGGATAGTTATATGATCTAATTATGTTATTATTGTTGAGAGAACTTGCACTAGTGAAAGTATGAACCCTAGGCCTTGTTTCCTAGCATTGCAATACCGTTTGTGCTCACTTTTACCACTTGTTACCTTGCTTTTTTATAATTTCAGATTACAAAAACCTATATCTACCATCCATATTGCACTTGTATCACCATCTCTTCGCCGAACTAGTGCACCTATACAATTTACCATTGTATTGGGTGTGTTGGGGACACAAGAGACTCTTTGTTATTTGGTTGCAGGGTTGCTTGAGAGAGACCATCTTCATCCTACGCCTCCCACAGATTGATAAACCTTAGGTCATCCACTTGAGGGAAATTTGCTACTGTCCTACAAACCTCTGCACTTGGAGGCCCAACAACGTCTACAAGAAGAAGGTTGTGTAGTAGACATCATACAGTGCGCAAGCTTATCGCTTGTCATTGCGGGACAAGACACATTGAATGCCTTCCCTTAGGTGTCCCGTTGCTTTACTGGGGATGGCAACGAGGCCCATCCCGTTCGTCGCCGCTCCGTCTTGCTTCGACGCGCGTCCAGGCCAGCGAGGTATGCAGCGCCACGTAGGCTGGCAGGCTGCTGAGATGGTGTGGTGGAAGGATCTTGATGAAGATCTGCATGTCACCACGCAGGTGCTTGCTGAGTTAGTCCGGAAGCCGCACGTCGCCACGTAGGTGCCTGCCCAGCTGGTTGGGTTGGCAGCTGTATGGGAACGGCGGTGGAGCCTTGGTGGACGCGGGCCTGGCTGCGGCCCCGTAGGTGTCTTCGGCAAGACCTTGTCGGGGCCCCGACAAGGGTCTTGCCGTGGCACCGTGGTCGTTGATTTCTACTACACAACCTTCTTCTTGTAGACGTTGTTGGGCCTCCAACTTCAGAGGTTTGTAGGACAGTAGCAAATTTCCCTCAAGTGGATGACCTAAGGTTTATCAATCCGTGGGAGGTGTAGGATGAAGATGGTCTCTCTCAAACAACCCTGCAACCAAATAACAAAGAGTCTCTTGTGTCCCCAACACACCCAATACAATGGTAAATTGTATAGGTGCACTAGTTCGGTGAAGAGATGGTGATACAAGTGCAATATGGATGGTAGATATAGGTTTTTGTAATCTGAAAATATAAAAATAGCAAGGTAACTAATGATAAAAGTGAGCGTAAACGGTATTGCAATGCTAGGAAACAAGGCCTAGGGTTCATACTTTCACTAGTGCAAGTTCTGTCAATAATAATAACATAATTGGATCATATAACTATCCCTCAACATGCAACAAAGAGTCACTCCGAAGTCACTAATAGCGGAGAACAAACGAAGAGATTATTGTAGGGTACGAAACCACCTCAAAGTTATTCTTTCGGATCGATCTATTCAAGAGTTCGTACTAGAATAACACCTTAAGACACATACAACCAAAACCCTAATGTCACCTAGATACTCCAATGTCACCTCAAGTATCCGTGGGTATGATTATACGATATGCATCACACAATCTCAGATTCATCTATTCAACCAACACAAAGAACTTCAAAGAGTGCCCCAAAGTTTCTACCGGAGAATCAAGAGGAAAATGTGTGCCAACCCTTATGCATAAGTTCACGAGGTCAGAGAACCCGCAAGTTGATCACCAAAACATACATCAAGTAGATCATGTGATATCGCATTGTCACCACAGATAAGCACATGCAAGACATACATCAAGTGTTCTCAAATCCTTACAGACTCAATCCGATAAGATAACTTCAAAGGGAAAACACAATCCATTACAAGAGAGTAGAGGGGGAGAAACATCATAAGATCCAACTATAATAGCAAAGCTCGCGATACATCAAGATCGTACCACCTCAAGAACACAAGAGAGAGAGAGAGAGAGATCAAACACATAGCTACTGGTACATACCCTCAGCACCGAGGGTGAACTACTCCCTCCTCGTCATGGAGAGCGCCGGGATGATGAAGATGGCCACCGGAGAGGGATCCCCCTCTGGCAGGGTGCCGGAACGGGTCTAGATTGGTTTTCGGTGGCTACAGAGGCTTGTGGCGGTGGAACTCCCGATCTAAGTTATGTTCTGGAGGTTTCTATATATAAAAGAGATTTTGGCGTCGGGAACAAGTCAGGGGGTCTCCGGGTTGTCCACGAGGTAGGGGGCGCGCCCAGGGGGTGGGTGCGCGTCCCACCCTCGTGGGAAGCCCGGAACTCTTCTGGCCCAACTCTTTTACTCCATGTCCTTCTTCTGGTCCAAAAATAAGCTCCGTCAAGTTTCAGGTCAATTGGACTCCGTTTGGTTTTCCTTTTCTGCGATACTCAAAAACAAGGAAAAAAACAGAAACTGGCACTGGGCTCTAGGTTAATAGGTTAGTCCCAAAAATCATATATAATAGCATATAAAACAATCTAGATGGATAATATAATAGCATGAATACTTCATAAATTATAGATACGTTGGAGACGTATCAGCATCCCCAAGCTTAATTCCTGCTCGTCCTCGAGTAGGTAAATGATAGAAGAAATAATTTATGAAGTGTGAATGCTAGCAGGTGCACAAGTTTGATCAATGATAATTTCAATCACCTTTTCTAGCATCATTATATATCATAACAGTGGCTCATATCATAAAGCTTCTCATGATCAAGTAACAAGCTATTCACATGTTAAAGTATAGATCATAAACTTTCTTGAAAACTAACAAACAGTTCTCAGTCATCAAACAATTGCAATTCATCTTATTTTTAGGAAGGGTCTATGTAAGAGCTTTGATTTAGCAAATCCCACATACTCAACTATCATATAGTCTTCCATGATTGCTACCACTCAAAGCATATTTTTAGAACAAATCGCATTCATCGAACACAGAGAAAGATAGGGGCTTAATGTTTCGCCTCCCAACCTTTTACCTCAAGGGTAATGTCAACAATACTAATTCATGATCAAATATATTTGAATGGCCATATATGCTTAGATCTTTCTCCACCACATGATGCTTGCCAACTAAAAAGTAGGTTGGAATGAGAAGGAATACTACTGACTCTTGCATAAAAGTAAAAGATAGGCCCTTCGTAGAGGGAAGCAGGGATTTGCAGAGGTGCCAGAGCTCGAAGCTTGAATAGAGATGAAAATAATTTTGAGAGGTATGCTTTCATTGTGAACATAATGACCAAGAGTTCCCAATATCTTCCATACTAGATACATTATAGGCGGTTCCCAAACAGAAAGGTAAAGATTTTACTCCCCCTCCACCAACATCATACTCCACGGCTTATCTGAAACAACGTGTGCCGTCCAACTATCAACAATCCTAGGGGAGTTTTGTTTAAATTATTTGTGATTTTTTTGATCTTTTGATCATAGGACTGGGCATCCCAGTTACCAGCCATTTTCTCGTGAATGATGAGCGGAGTCCACTCATCGTGAGAATAACCCACCTAGCATGGAAGATACTAACATCCCCTAGTCGCTACATGAGCGATTCGGGCATACAAAACAGATTCTTATTTGAAGGTTTAGAGTTTGACACATGCAAATTTACTTGGAACGGCAGGTAAATACCGCATATAGGTAGATATGGTGGACACTCATGGAAGAAACTTGGTTCAAGGAATTTGGATGCACAAGCAGTATTCCCGCTTAGTACAGATATTTTGGCTAGCAAAGGATTCTAAATAGCAAGCACCACATGTTAGAGTATCCATAACAATATAACGTCTATACAAATATACCCAAGCATAACTCATTATGTTGTCTTCCTTGTCCAACTTCAACTAATTTGCTCAGGTTTGAATATAATTAACGGGGCTCACAATCAGAGAAGATGTCCAAGATAGTATATTTATATGTGAAATCTCTCTTCCTTCAATATTCTTTCATTAATTGTTCAAGTGACCAATACAATGTTTGCTAACCTTCAATAAATTTACAACCTCTACTTCTTATATGTGAAGTCATTACTCCCCATGGGATAAGCATATGAAACATATATAATTTCAGATTTATGATATTCAAATCATTCAACTATGTACTCATAGGATATAAGTGAAGCACACGAGTAAATGACAAACTACTCCAAAAAGATATAAGTGAAGATCAATGAATATTTAAATAATTATGTAGCTTTGTGAAGACTCTCTCTCATTTAAGAATTTCAGATCTTGGGATATTATTCAAACAGCAAGCAAAACAAAGTAAAACAACATTTCAAGGATAGCACTCATCATGTGAAGAAGCAAAAACTTAGGCTCAACCGATACTAACCGATAATTGTTGAAGAAGAAAGGTGGGATGCCTACCGGGGCATCCCCAAGCTTAGATGCTTGAGACTTCTTGAAATATTATCTTGGGGTGCCTTGGACATCCCCAATCTTGAGATTTTGTGTCTCCTTAATTCCTCTCATATCACGGTTTCCTAAATCTCGAAAGCTTCATCCACACCAAACTCAACAAGAATTCGTGAGATAAGTTAGTATAAACCAATGCAAAAACCTTATCATTTTCTACTGCAACAAATCACTAAAATTATTATTAAACATTGCATACTAAATGCCTCTGCATATTTAATACTCCTATCCTCAAATAGAATCATTAAACAAGCAAACATACACAAACAATGCAAACATAACAGCAATCTGCCAAAACAGTACAGTTTGTAAAGAATGCAAGATTCATCATACTTCCCTAACTCCAAACATTATGAAATTCTACCACACTGTAGAAAATTTATCAGATCTATTATGCAAAAAGTTTAATCATTTTATCATATTCTGGCTTTTCTAGGGAATTTTTGCAACAGCGATAAGCTTTTTGTTTTGAAACAGCAACATGTATACTTGCAAAATAAGCATGGTAAAGGCTATCCTTGACATTTTTTTTGAAAATAGAGATGCAAAACATTATTTTAAATAACAGCAAGCAAATACTAACAAAATCAAATGATGCTCCAAGCAAAACACATATCATGTGGTGAATAAAAATATAGCTCCAAGTAAAGTTACTGATGAACGAAGACGAAAGAGGGGATGCCTTCCGGGGCATCCCCAAACTTAGGCTTTTGGTTGTCCTTGAATATTACCTTGGGGTGCCTTGGGAATCCCCAAGATTAGGCTCTTGCCACTCCTTATTCCATAGTCCATCGAATCTTACCCAAAACTTGAAAACTTCATAACACAAAACTTAATAGAAAACTCGTAAGCTCCGTTAGTATAAGAAAATAAATCACCACTTAGGTGTTGGGGAACGTAGCAGAAATTTAAAATTTTCTACGTATCACCAAGATCAATATATGGAGTCATCTAGCAACGAGAGAGAGGGGAGTGCATCTACATACCCTTGCAGATCGCGCGCGGAAGCGTTCAAGAGAACGGGGTTGATGGAGTCATACTCGTCGTGATCCAAATCACCGATGATCCTAGCGCCGAACGGACGGCACCTCCGCGTTCAACACACGTACGGAGCGGGGATGTCTCCTCCTTCTTGATCCAGCAAGGGGGAAGGAGAAGTTGATGGAGATCCAGCAGCACGACGGCGTGGTGGTGGAAGTAGCGGGATCCCGGCAGGGCTTCGCCAAGCGCAAGCGGGGAGGAAGAGGTGTCACGGGAGGGAGGGAGGCGCCAGGTCTTGGGGTGCTGCTCCCATGCACCTCCCCACTATATATAGGGGTGGAGGGGGCTGGTTTCTTGCCCTCCAAGTGCATTGGGGCGTTGGCAAAGGTGGGGGAAAGAAATCCCATCATTTCCCTTCCCCACCGATTGTTATCCCCCCTTTTTAGGGATCTTGATCTTATCCCTTCGGGATATGATCTTATTCCTTCTAAGGTGGGATCTTGGTGCGCCTTGACCACGGTTGTGGGGCCTTGCCCCCACTACCCACGTTCATGTGGGTCCCCCATGCATGTGGGCCCCACTTCGGAACCTTCTAGAACCTTCCCGGTACAATACCGAAAAATCCCGAACATTTTCCGGTGGCCAAAATAGGACTTCCCATATATAAACTTTACCTCCGGACCATTCCGGAACTCCTCGTGACGTCCGGGATCTCATCCGAGACTCCGAACAACTTTCGGTTAACCGCATACTAATATCTCTACAACTCTAGCGTCACCGAACCTTAAGTGTGTAGACCCTACGGGTTCGGGAGACATGCAGACATGACCGAGACGACTCTCCGGTCAATAACCAACAACGGGATCTGGATACCCATGTTGGCTCCCACATGTTCGACGATGATCTCATCGGATGAACCACGATGTCCAGGATTCAATCAATCCCGTATACAATTCCCTTTGTCAATCGGTACTTTACTTGCCCGAGATTCGATCGTCGGTATCCCAATACCTTGTTCAATCTCGTTACCGGCAAGTCACTTTACTCGTACCGTAACGCATGATCCCGTGGCTAACTCCTTAGTCACATTGAGCTCATTATGATGATGCATTACCGAGTGGGCCCAGAGATACCTCTCCGTCATACGGAGTGACAAATCCCAGTCTCGATTCGTGCCAACCCAACAGACACTTTCGGAGATACCTGTAGTGCACCTTTATAGCCACCCAGTTACGTTGTGACGTTTGGTACACCCAAAGCATTCCTACGGTATCCGGGAGTTGCACAATCTCATGGTATAAGGAAATGATACTTGACATTAGAAAAGCTCTAGCAAACGAACTACACGATCTTGTGCTATGCTTAGGATTGGGTCTTGTCCATCACATCATTCTCCTAATGATGTGATCCTGTTATCAATGACATCCAATGTCCATGGTCAGGAAACCATAACCATCTATTGATCAACGAGCTAGTCAACTAGAGGCTTACTAGGGACATGTTGTGGTCTATGTATTCACACATGTATCACGGTTTCCAGTTAATACAATTATAGCATGAACAACAGACAATTATCATGAACAAGGAAATACAATAATAACCATTTTATTATTGCCTCTAGGGCATATTTCCAACATTAGGTACAGTTGTGAACTCATTCTAAATTCATATTGGTGTAATATCTACTGTATCCCAACTTCTCTATGGTTCATACCGTCCGATACTACTCATAGATTCATCAAAATAAGCAAACAACACAGTGAAAACAGAATCTGTCAAAAACAGAACAGTCTGTAGTAATCTGTATCAAACGTATACTTATGGAACTCCAAAAATTCTGAAATAAATTGGTGGACCTGAGGAATTTATCTATTGATCATCTTCAAAAAGAATCAACCCAAAATCACTCTCCAATAAAAACTTACAGCTAATCTCGTGAGCGCAAAAGTTTCTGTTTTTTACAGCAAGATCGCATAGACTTCACCCAAGTCTTCCCAAAGGTTCTACTTGGCACAAACACTAACTAAAACATAAAACCATATCTAAACAGAGGCTAGATGAATTATTTATTGCTAAACAGGAGCAAAAATCAAGGAACAAAAATAAGATTGGGTTGGCTCCCAACAAGCGCTAACGTTTAACGCCCCTAGCTAGGCATGATGATTTCAATGATGCTCACATAAAAGATAAGAATTGAAACATAAAGAGAGCATCATGAAGAATATGACTAGTATATTTAAGTCTAACCCACTTCCTATGCATAGGGATTTTTTGAGCAAACAACTTATGGGAACAATAATCAACTAGCATAGGAAGGCAAAACAAGCATAACTTTAAAACTTTAAGCACATCGAGAGGATACTTGATATTATTGCAATTCCTACAAGCATATGTTCCTCCCTCATAATAATTTTCAGTAGCACCATGATTCTTTTCATGATCTACTTGCATAGAAATTTTACTACTCTCCACATAAGCAAATTTCTTCTCATGAATAATAGTGGGAGCAAAAATAAAATAATTATCATGTGAGGCATAATCCAATTGAAAACAAAAATCATGATGACAAGTTTCATGGTTATCATTATTCTTTATAGCATACGTGTCATCACAATAATCATCATAAATAGGAGGCATGCTTTCATCATAATAAATTTGCTCATCAAAACTTGGGGGACTAAACATATCATCTTCATCAAACATAGCATCCCCAAGCTTGTGGCTTTGCATATCATTAGCATCATGGGTATTCAAAGAATTCATACTAGCAACATTGCAATCATGCTCATCATTGAAAGATTTAGTGCCAAACATTCTAATGCATTCTTCCTCTAGCAATTGAGCACAATTGTCGGAATCCTTATTTTCACGGAAGACATTAAAAAGATGAAGCATATGAGGCATCCTCAATTCCATTTTTTTGTAATTTTATTTTATAAACTAAACTAGTGATAAAACAAGAAACTAAATGATTCGATTGCAAGATCTAAAGATATACCTTCAAGCACTCACCTCACCGGCAACGGCGCCAGAAAAGAGCTTGATGTCTACTACACAACCTTCTTCTTGTAGACGTTGTTGGGCCTCCAACTGCAGAGGTTTGTAGGACAGTAGCAAATTTCCCTCAAGTGGATGACCTAAGGTTTATCAATCGATGGGAGGTGTAGGATGAAGATGGTCTCTCTCAAACAACCCTGCAACCAAATAACAAAGAGTCTCTTGTGTCCCCAACACACCCAATACAATGGTAAATTGTATAGGTGCACTAGTTCGGCGAAGAGATGGTGATACAAGTGCAATATGGATGGTAGATATAGGTTTTTGTAATCTGAAAATATAAAAACTGCAAGGTAACTAATGATAAAAGTGAGCGTAAACGGTATTGCAATGCTAGGAAACAAGGCCTAGGGTTCATACTTTCACTAGTGCAAGTTCGCTCAACAATAATAACATAATTGGATCATAGAACTATCCCTCAACATGCAACAAAGAGTCACTCCAAAGTCACTAATAGCAGAGAACAAACGAAGAGATTATTGTAGGGTACGAAACCACCTCAAAGTTATTCTTTCGGATTGATCTATTCAAGAGTTCGTACTAGAATAACACCTTAAGACACATATCAACCAAAACCCTAATGTCACCTAGATACTCCAATGTCACCTCAAGTATCCGTGGGTATAGTTATACGATATGCATCACACAATCTCAGATTCATCTATTCAACCAACACAAAGAACTTCAAAGAGTGCCCCAAAGTTTCTACCGGAGAATCAAGACGAAAACGTGTGCCAGCCCCTATGCATAAGTTCAGGAGGTCACAGAACCCGCAAGTTGATCACCAAAACATACATCAAGTAGATCATGTGATATCCCATTGTCACCACAGATAAGCACATGCAAGACATACATCAAGTGTTCTCAAATCCTTAAAGACTCAATCCGTAAGATAACTTCAAAGGGAAAACTCAATCCATTACAAGAGAGTAGAGGGGGAGAAACATCATAAGATCCAACTATAATAGCAAAGCTCGCGATACATCAAGATCACACCACCTCAAGAACACGAGAGAGAGAGAGAGATCAAACACATAGCTACTGGTACATACCCTCAGCCCCGAGGGTGAACTACTCCCTCCTCATCATGGAGAGCGCCGGGATGATGAAGATGGCCACCGGAGAGGGATCCCCCCTCCGGCAGGGTGTCGGAACGGGTCTAGATTGGTTTTCGGTGGCTACAGAGGCTTGCGGCGGTGGAACTCCCGATCTAAGTTATGTTCTGGAGGTTGCTGTATATATAAGAGGTTTTGGCGTCGGGAACAAGTCAGGGGGTCTCCGGGCTGTCCACGAGGTAGGGGGGCGCGCCCAGGGGGTGGGCGCGCCTCCCACCCTCGTGGGCAGCCCGGGACTCTTCTGGCCCAACTCTTTTACTCCATGGCCTTCTTCTGGTCCAAAAATAAGCTCCGTCAAGTTTCAGGTCAATTGGACTCCGTTTGGTTTTCCTTTTCTGGGATACTCAAAAACAAGGAAAAACAGAAACTGGCACTGGGCTCTAGGTTAATAGGTTAGTCCCAAAAATCATATAAAATAGCATATAATGCATATGAAACAATCTAGATGGATAATATAATAGCATGAATACTTCATAAATTATAGATACGTTGGAGACGTATCAGTCGTCCCCGGCAAGGGTCTTGCCGGGGGTCTCGTGGATTTCCTCGGCTAGGATCCCGCCGAGGATCGTCATCTTCCGGTCCTTATCTGATCTTGTATGCTTCATGATCTTCACAAAGATCTGCATGCCACCACGGAGGGGCCTCCCGAGCCTTGGTTCCAATGTGGTTGATGGTGTTGGAACCCTTGGGCTCAAGGGTGGGACACTCTGCTAGCGTCGGGCAAGTTGCCCCGGCAAGGGTCTTGCCGAGGCTGCGGGGGCCGCCCCGGCAAGGGTCTCGCCGGGGGAGTCCGCCTTGCCCTCTTGCTCTTTGCGTCTCTGGTCTTGGTGTTGCTTTGGTCGTCTTGTGCCTCTGGCTTCCCTCCTCTACCCTGCTTAGTGCGGCCGCGGGCGCGGCTCTGGCTGCCCGTGCACAAGTAAAGGGGTACAAAGGAGAGCCCCTACTTTTGTACACCGACAGTAGCCCCCGGGCCTGGGCCACACATAAGCGCGACACGTTGTTGGGCTAGGCCCAAAACGGTGTGCGGGCAGGCGGGGCGGATTTTTATTGCAGTAACTTCTCCACTCGCTACGCTTCCCCAGGACCCGCGTTGAACGCGCGACGTGGAGGGTCATGCGTGACGTGGGGGTCATGCATGGGGTGGTTCCCGCACGCATGCGTCACATCACAGTAAATGGTAATGAGGCGGCCCGCGCCTTCCCCATAAAAAGGAATAACCGCAGGCGCGCTGCCCATTTACCCTCTGTGCCTTCTCCAATCCCGAAACCGCCATCCGCTCCTTCTTCCTTCCCAAGCTCTTGCTCTCGTTCGCCGTCGCCGCGCCTTCACTATTCTTCATCCTTCGCCTCTCGCAGCCGCCATGGCTCCCAAAACCAGCAAAGGCAAGGGAGTGGCTAAGGACACCGGGGGGAAGGAGCCGCCGGAGAGTGAGTTGGCGGCGCGGCGGACGCAGCTCGCCTACTTTCCCTCGACGGTCGGCGCGGTCCACCTCCGGGACTACTTCAAGCCCTTGTGGGGGTGCAAGACGGGGGGGGGGGGGGGAGACGACGGGGCACCCGGCCACGCGTATCATCCCTGCTGATTTCGCCGAGGCCGGCTGATACGTCTCCAACGTATCTATAATTTTTTATTGTTCCATGCTATTATATTATCTGTTTTGGATGTTTATGGGCTTTATTTTACACTTTTATATTATTTTTGGGACTAACCTATTAACCCAGAGCCCAGTGCTAGTTCCTGTTTTTTCCTTGTTTTAGTGTTTCGAAGAAAAGGAATATCAAACAGAGTCCAAACGGAATGAAAACTTCGGGAGAGTTATTTTTGGAACGGAAGCAATCCAGGAGACTTGGAGTGTACGTCAGGGAAGCAACGTGCTGGCCACGAGGCAGGGAGGCACGCCCCCACCCTCGTGGGCCCCTCATGGCTCCCCTGACCGACTTCTTTCGCCTATATATGTCCATATACCCTAAAAACATCACGGAACAGAACAGATCGGGAGTTCCGCCGCCACAAGCCTCTGTAGCCACCAAAAACCAATCGGGACCTTATTCCGGCTCCCTGCCGGAGGGGGGGATCCCTCACCGGTGGCCATCTTCATCATCCTGGCGCTCTCCATGACGAGGAGGGAGTAGTTCACCCTCGGGGCTGAGGGTATGTACCAGTAGCTAGGTGTTTGATCTCTCTCTCTCTCTCGTGTTCTTGAGGTGGTACGATCTTGATGTATCGCGAGCTTTGCTATTATAGTTGGATCTTATGATGTTTCTCCCCCTCTACTCTCTTGTAATGGATTGAGTTTTCCCTTTGAAGTTATCTTATCGGATTGAGTCTTTAAGGATTTGAGAACACTTGATGTATGTCTTGCATGTGCTTATCTGTGGTGACAATGGGATATCACGTGATCTACTTGATGTATGTTTTGGTGATCAACTTGCGGGTTCCGTGACCTCATGAACTTATGCATAGGGGTTGGCACACGTTTTCGTCTTGACTCTCCGGTAGAAACTTTGGGGCACTCTTTGAAGTTCTTTGTGCTGGTTGAATAGATGAATCTGAGATTGTGTGATGCATATCGTATAATCATACCCGCGGATACTTGAGGTGACATTGGAGTATCTAGGTGACATTAGGGTTTTGGTTGATTTGTGTCTTAAGGTGTTATTCTAGTACGAACTCTAGGATAGATCGAACGGAAAGAATAGCTTCATGTTATTTTCCTAGGGACTCTTGAATAGATCGACCAGAAAGAATAACTTTGAGGTGGTTTTGTACCCTACAATAATCTCTTCGTTTGTTCTCCGCTATTAGTGACTTCGGAGTGACTCTTTGTTGCATGTTGAGGGATACTTATATGATCCAATTATGTTATTATTGTTGAGAGAACTTGCACTAGTGAAAGTATGAACCCTAGGCCTTGTTTCCTAGCATTGCAATACCGTTTACGCTCACTTTTATTGTTCGTTACCTTGCTATTTTTATATTTTCAGATTACAAATACTCATATGTATCATCCATATTGCACTTGTATCACCATCTCTTCGCCGAACTAGTGCAACTATACAATTTACCATTGTATTGGGTGTGTTGGGGACACAAGAGACTCTTTGTTATTTGTTTGCAGGGTTGTTTGAGAGAGACTATCTTCATCCTACACCTCCCATGGATTGATAAACCTTAGGTCATCCACTTGAGGGAAATTTGCTACTATCCTACAAACCTCTGCACTTGGAGGCCCAACAACGTCTACAAGAAGAAGGTTGCATAGTAGACATCAAGCTCTTTTCTGGCGCCGTTGCCGGGGAGGTGAGTGCTTGAAGGTATATCTTTAGATCTTGCAATCGAATCTTTTAGTTTCTTGTTTTATCAGTAGTTTAGCCTATAAAAGAAAACTACAAAAAAATGGAATTAAGGATGCCTCATATGCTTCATCTTTTTAATGTCTTCCGTGAAAATAAGGATTCCGATAATTGTGCTAAATTGCTAGAGGAAGAATGCATTAGAATGTTTGGCACTAAATATTTGAATGATGAGCATGATTGGAATGTTGTTAGTATGAATTCTATGAATATCCATGATGCTAATGATATGCAAAGCCACAAGCTTGGGGATGCTATGTTTGATGAAGATGATATGTTTAGTCCCCCAAGTTTTGTTGAGCAAATTTATTATGATGAAAGCATGCCTCCTATTTATGATGATTATTGTGATGACACTTATGCTATTAAGAACAAAAATAACCATGAAACTTGTCATCATGATTTTAATTTTCAATTGGATTATGCTTCACATGATAGTTATTTTGTTGAGTTTGCTCCCACTACTATTCATGAGAACAAATTTGCTTTTGTGGAGAGTAATAAAATTTCTATGCAAGTAGAGCATGAAAAGAATGCTTTATGTGTTGGTTATATGGTTGAATTCATTCATGATGCTACTGAAAATTATTATGAGAGAGGATCATATGCTTCTACATATTGCAATAATATCAAGTTTCCTCTCTATGTGTTGAAAATCTTGAAGTTATGCTTGGTTTACCTTCCTATGCAAGTTGATTCTTGTTCCCATAAGTTGTTTGCTCACAAAATCCCTATGCATAGGAAGTGGGTTAGACTTAAATGTGCTAGTCATATTCTTCATGATGCTCTCTTTATGTTTCAATTCTTATGTTTTATGTGAGCATCATTGAAATCATCATGCCTAGCTAGGGGCGTTAAACGTTAGCGCTTGTTGGGAGGCAACCCAATTTTATTTTTGTTTCTTGCTTTTTGGTTCTGTTTAGTAATAAATATATCATCTAGCCTCTGGTTAGATGTGGTTTTATGTTTTAATTAGTGTTTGTGCCATGTAAGACCTATAGGATCTTCTTGGATGATAGTTATTTGATCTTGCTGAAAATTCCAGAAACTTTCTGTTCACGAAAACAATTGTTTAAAATCACCAGAACGTGATAAAATACTGATTCCAATTGAAGCAGATCAATAATCAAATTATCTAGGTCTTCCTATTTTGGTAGATTTTCCTGATTTCCAGAAGTTTGCGTTAGTTACAGATTACTACAGACTGTTCTGTTTTTGACAGATTCTGTTTTTCGTGTGTTATTTGCTTATTTTGATGACTCTATGGCTAGTAAAATAGTTTATAAACCATAGAGAAGTTGGAATACAGTAGGTTTAACACCAATATAAAAAAAGAATGAGTTCATTACAGTACCTTGAAGTGGTGTTTTGTTTTCTTTCGCTAAGGGAGCTTACGAGTTTTCTGTTAAGTTTTGTGTTGTGAAGTTTTCAAGTTTTGGGTGAAGATTCGATGGACTATGGAATCAGGAGCGGCAAGAGCCTAAGCTTGGGGATGCCCAAGGCACCCCAAGGTGATATTCAAGGATAGCCAAGAGCCTAAGCTTGGGGATGCCCCGGAAGGCGTCCCCTCTTTCGTCTTCGTTCATCGGTAACTTTACTTGGAGCTATATTTTTATTCACCACATGATATGTGTTTTGCTTGGAGCGTCATTTTATTTTCTTTTGTTTTGCTTTCTGTTTGAATTAAAATACCAAGATCTGAAATTCTTAAATGTTAGAGAGTCTTCACATAGTTGCATAATTATCAAACTACTCATTGATCTTCACTTATATCTTTTGGAGTAGTTTGTAGTTTGCTCTAGTGCTTCACTTACATCCTTTTAGAGCACGGCGGTGGTTTTATTTTGAAGAAATAGATGAACTCTCGTGCTTCACTTATATTATTTTGAGAGTCCTAAAAAGCATGGTAATTTGCTTTGGTTATGAATTTAGTCCTAATATGATAGGCATCCAAGATGGGTATAATAAAAACTTTCATATAAAGTGCATTGAATACTATGAGAAGTTTGATACTTGATGATTGTTTTGAGATATGAAGATGGTGATATTAGAGTCATGCTAGTGGAGTAGTTGTGAATTTGAGAAATACTTGGGTCAAAGATTGTGATTCCCGTAGCATGCACGTATGGTGAACCGTTATGTGATGAAGTCGGAGCATGATTTATTTATTGATTGTCTTCCTTATGAGTGGCGGTCGGGGACGAGTGATGGTCTTTTCCTACCAATCTATCCCCCTAGGAGCATGCGTGTAGTAGTTTGTTTCGATAACTAATAGATTTTTGCAATAAGTATGTGAGTTCTTTATGACTAATGTTGAGTCCATGTATTATACGCACTCTCATCCTTCCACCATTGCTAGCCTCTCTAATACCGCGCACCTTTCGCCGGTATCATATACCCACCATATACCTTCCTCAAAACAGCCACCATACCTACCTATTATGGCATTTCCATAGCCATTCCGAGATATATTGCCATGCAACTTACCACCGTTCCATCTATTATGACGCGCTCCATCATTGTCATATTGCTTTGCATGATCATGTAGTTGACATTGTATTTGTGGCAAAGCCACCTTCATAATTCTTTCATACATGTCACTCTTGATTCATTGCACATCCCGGTACACCACCGGAGGCATTCATATAGAGTCATACTTTGTTCTAAGTATTGAGTTGTAATTCTTGAGTTGTAAGAAAATAAAAGTGTGATGATCATCATTATTAGAGCATTGTCCCAAGTGAGGATGATGGAGACTATGATTCCCCCACAAGTCGGGATGAGACTCCGGACGAAAAATAAAAAAGGGGAAAAAAGAGGCCAAAGAAAAAAAAGAGAAAAGGCCCAAATAAAAAAATGAGAGAAAAAGAGAGAAGGGACAATGTTACTATCCTTTTACCACACTTGTGCTTCAAAGTAGCACCATGATCTTCATGATAGAGAGTCTCCTATGTTGTCACTTTCATATACTAGTGGGAATTTTACATTATAGAACTTGGCTTGTATATTCCAATGATGGGCTTCCTCAAAATGCCCTAGGTCTTCGTGAGCAAGCGAGTTGGATGCACACTCACTTAGTTTCTTTTTGAGCTTTCATACACTTATAGCTCTAGTGCATCCGTTGCATGGCAATCCCTACTCACTCACGTTGATATCTATTGATGGGCATCTCCATAGCCCGTTGATACGCCTAGTTGATGTGAGACTATCTTCTCCTTTTTTGTTTTCTCCACAACCACCATTCTATTCCACCTATAGTGCTATGTCCATGGCTCACGCTCATGTATTGCGTGAAGATTGAAAAAGTTTGAGAACATCAAAAGTATGAAACAATTGCTTGGCATGTCATCGGAGTTCTGCATGATTTAAATATTTTGTGTGGTGAAGATAGAGCATAGACAGACTATATGATTTTGTAGGGATAACTTTCTTTGGCCATGTTATTTTGAGAAGACATGATTGGTTTGTTAGTATGCTTGAAGTATTATTGTTTTCATGTCAATATTAAACTTTTGTTTTGAATCTTATGGATCTGAATATTCTTGCAACAATAAAGAAGATTACATGGATAAATATGTTAGGTAGCATTCCACATCAAAAATTATGTTTTTATCATTACCTACTCGAGGACGAGCAGGAATTAAGCTTGGGGATGCTGATACGTCTCCAACGTATCTATAATTTTTGATTGTTCCATGCTATTATATTATCTGTTTTGGATGTTTATGGGCTTTATTTTACACTTTTATATTGTTTTTGGGACTAACCTATTAACCCAGAGCCCAGTGCCAGTTCGTGTTTTTTCCCTTGTTTCAGTGTTTCGAAGAAAACGAATATCAAATGGAGTCCAAACGGAATGAAACCTCCGGGAGAGTTATTTTTGGAACGGAAGCAATCCAGGAGACTTGGAGTGTACGTCAGGGAAGCAACGAGGTGGCCACGAGGCAGGGAGGCGCGCCTGCCCCCCTGGGCGCGCCCCCACCCTCGTGGCTCCCCTGACTGACTTCTTTCACCTATATATGTCCATATACCCTAAAAACATTTAGGAACAGAACAAATCAGGAGTTCCGCCGCCACAAGCCTTTGTAGCCACCAAAAACCAATCGGGACCCTGTTCCCGCACCCTGCCGGAGGGGGGGGGGATCCCTCACCGGTGGTCATCTTCATCATCCCGGCGCTCTCCATGATGAGGAGGGAGTAGTTCACCCTCGGGGTTGAGGGTATGTACCAGTAGCTATGTGTTTGATCTCTCTCTCGTGTTCTTGAGGTCGTACGATCTTGATGTATCGCGAGCTTTGCTATTATAGTTGGATCTTATGATGTTTCTCCCCCTCTACTCTCTTGTAATGGATTGAGTTTTCCCTTTGAAGTTACCTTATCGGATTGAGTCTTTAAGGATTTGAGAACACTTGGTGTATGTCTTGCATGTGCTTATCTGTGGTGACAATGGGATATCACGTGATCTACTTGATGTATGTTTTGGTGATCAACTTGCGGGTTCCGTGACCTTGTGAACTTATGCATAGGGGTTGGCACACGTTTTCATCTTGACTCTCCGGTAGAAACTTTGGGGCACTCTTTGAAGTTCTTTGTGCTGGTTGAATAGATGAATCTGAGATTGTGTGATGCATATCGTATAATCATACCCGCGGATACTTGAGGTGACATTGGAGTATCTAGGTGACATTAGGGTTTTGGTTGATTTGTGTCTTAAGGTGTTATTCTAGTACGAACTCTAGGATAGATCGAACAGAAAGAATAGCTTCATGTTATTTTACTAGGGACTCTTGAATAGATCGACCAGAAAGAATAACTTTGAGGTGGTTTCATACCCTACAATAATCTCTTCGTTTGTTCTCCGCTATTAGTGACTTTGGAGTGACTCTTTGTTGCATGTTGAGGGATAGTTATATGATCCAATTATGTTATTATTGTTGAGAGAACTTGCACTAGTGAAAGTATGAACCCCAGGCCTCGTTTCAACGCATTGCAATACTGTTTACGCTCACTTTTATCGTTCGTTACCTTGCTGTTTTTATATTTTCAGATTACAAATACTCATATCTATCATCCATATTGCACTTGTATCACCATCTCTTCACCGAACTAGTGCACCTATACAATTTACCATTGTATTGGGCGTGTTGGGGACACAAGAGACTCTTTGTTATTTGGTTGCAGGGTTGTTTGAGAGAGACCATCTTCATCCTACGCCTCCCACGGATTGATAAACCTTAGGTCATCCACTTGAGGTAAATTTGCTACTGTCCTACAAGCCTCTACACTTGGAGGCCCAAGAACGTCTACAAGAAGAAGGTTGCGTAGTAGACTTCACCGGCCCAAATCGGTACCCATTCTTCGTCGATTACTTCTCCTGCGGCCTCTGCCCCCCTTTCTCCGATTTCTTCAATGATGTCAGGCACAAATACGGCTTCCACCTTCTGGATTTCACTCCGAATGCCGTGGCGTGCATGTCTCTTTTTGCCCATCTCTGCGAGGGCTTCGCCGGAGTGCTCCCCAATACGGCGCTCTTCCGCCACTACTTTTATCCTCGGATCCAAAAGGGAGGCGCCATCTCCGGTTGTGTCTCCTGGATCCCAAGGACCCATGAGAAAGGGACATACCCGGAGGGCGCTCAGATGGAGAGGTGGGAGGAGTGGCGGAGCCGGTGGTGCTGGATTGAGGAGGAGGACCCACATGAATTTTGTCGGGTTCGCCAGGCGCTGCCGGTTCGCAGAAATGACTGGGGCGATGTCGACGCCCAGGACAAGAAGCTCAGGGTCGCCACCACCAGGATCCATCGCCTCACCGTTCCCGGGCTCACCCTGGAGATGATTGGGGCGGACTTCATCTGCCGCCGAATCGCTCCTCTGCACAACAAGGGTAAGCCGGCCTGGCTTTTCAAGAATGCGGCTGACATCATGAGGCTTCGCCCTGGTTTGAACCACAACTTCACGGTGATGGGGCACGCCCACTTCTGCCAACGGCTCTTCCAGCTCGACGTGAACCGCAACAGCAAGGCCGAGAGGTCCGACAAAGCTGGGAAGGCCGGCAAGGTCGCCAAGGGGCCCTTGTTTGGGTTGCCGGCGGGGGTGGTCTCGCTGAGCAATAACTCGTGCCGCAACGACATCATCGCCATGATGCCGGACTTCAACGCGCACGGGCTTGACCCAAATTGGGCCGAGCCGGGGGAGGATCAGGTGCAGGAGTTCTTCGTCAAGCTATCGGAGAAGTACGTCCATGCCGAGCCGCTGCTCGTCCAGGACACCACCCAGGCAGAATTGGACTATATCGCCGCTAGGGCGGCGGAGGCGGAGCTCGCCAAGGAGGCCGGCAGCACTGGTGGCGTGGAGGACGAGGCCGCGGCGGCCGCGGAGGAGAGGGAGCTCGCCTATTGGGCGGAATCCGCTAGGGAGGCCAGCAGTGCCGGCACCGGGCCCCCTCTCATTGAAGATGTGGTCGACGAGTCGTCGTCGGAGGAGGTCGAGACTGTCGACCCTCTGGCCACGGGGAGAGGGCGAGTCCAGCGGCGGGCTAGCTCTGGCGAGCCGGTCCGCCCCGGCAGGGCTGCGCAACCGCAGCAAGCCCAGGAGGCGTCCATGCGCCAGACGAGGGCCGCGGCGGCGAGGAAGGTGGTGAAGGCTGCATTGGCGAAGAAGAAGGCGACTGCCTCTTCTTCGTCCAAGCGTCCTCGGACTCCATCTGCTTCCCCTCCTCCCGCAGATGACGACACGGAGTTCGTCTTCGATTTTGGGTCTCTCAGCCCAAGGAGGAAGAGGAAGGCAACGGAGGAGGAGGTGGAGGATGAATAATTACCCTGCCTTTTTGTCATCTCCGTCCTCTCAAACCGCGCTGCTTTTCTTGATTTGTTTTCATCTTCGCAGGGATGCGGAGACGCTGGCCCAGAGGGTGAAGAGGGCCAGGGCCTCGACGGGCGGCCAGCCCCCGGTGGGCACTTCGAGTACGCCGCTGGTGGTGGTGAGCAGCCCGGACAGCAGCCCCCGGCGCAGCCCCCAGCGTAAGTTCACCACTCGCCCCCCTCATTGTGTGCTAGGGTACGATCCCTTGGTGCTGACCTTGCCGTGGTTGCAGGAGGAGGACGACAACAGGAGGAGCCACTGAGGGCCACCCCCAACACGCCGCCGCCATCAACCACGCCGCCCCGAGGGGCGTCCTCGACAAGGGCGGCAAGCGTCGAGCCTATGCGCACTGAGGAGGAGGAGGAGGCGAACCCGGGTGTTGGTGGCTCCGTCCCAGTGCCAGATGTTGGCGGGGAAGGGGCTACTTCTTCCAAGCCTGGCACAGGTAAGTCACCTGCCTCCCGTCCCTGCTCCTTCTCCTTCTTTTTGAATCTTGATCTCGGCCTTGCCTTATCCCCTTCTCTGTATCCAGATCCTTCCTTGGCGGACCCAGAAGACATAGACACTGCCATCGAGGGGGTCGCCAAGGACGCCACTGCCGAGGCCGACAAGATTGCCGCCGAGGAGGCCACGAAGGGCGCTGCTACGGACGCCACCAAGGGGCCGACCGGGGAGACCGGCAAGGCCGCTGCCGAGGAGGCCAGCAAGGGACTTGCCGGGGAGGCCGGCAAGGCTGCTGCCGAGGAGGGGATGGTTGACGACCAACCTTCCTCCTCTGCTGCCTCCGGCTCGGGCAGGTATCTGAGGGTGAGCGATGATCTGTTCGTCCACCTCCGAGGGACGGCGAGCACCAGGGCACCCACCGAAGGGGAGGTGTTCGATGACGAGGTGCTCGCCGCCGCCGGGCTTGAGGTTGTCGACAAGCCACGCGCCGATGGCGGTGGTTCCCAGGAGGAGGAGCTCCTTCGGGCCATGAACGCCAACTTCCAGATGCTCCAGGCGCTCCACTGGGCTCGCCTGGACAAGGCCAAGTCCAGGATGGTGGCGGTGGACAAAGCGGAGGCGGACCTCGAGGGGCGCGTCACCGAGACGCAGGCTTGGTTTCGCAAGGCCCATGAGGAGATGAAGGTTGCACAGGACCTGGTGGCCGAGCGCAAGCTGGAGCTTGTCATGAAGCAGGCCGACATCGAGAAGGCCCAAGACGAGGCGAGGGAGCAGACCGCCAAGGACGAGGCCGCCCGGCACCAGCACCAGGCCGAACTGAACTCCCAGGAGGAGGACCTTGCCACTCGTGAGGAGAAGCTCGCCGCAACACTCCACGGAAAGGACGAGGAGGTGGAGAAGCTTGTCGTGCAGCAGACCCAAGAGCTGGTGCAGAGGCACAAGGAGGCACTCAATGCCCAAGCTCTAGTCCATGCCGGCAAGGTGAAAGAGCTGGAGGTGGAGCGGGACGGGCTGAAGGATCAGGCCCTGAAGTTGGCAAAGGATAAGGATACGCTCAATGGTGCTCTGGTGGAGGCACAGGGCGCAGTCCTCGGCAAGGCTGAGCAGCTCTCCAAGGCCAACGACTCCATCAAGGACCTGAAGCTAAAGCTGGAGGGTCTTGAGGTGACGCTCTCGGAGGTCAGGGCCCGGGAGGGGACCCTGACCAAGAATCTGGAGAAGGAGAGGCAGCTGCGGAAGAACGACGCCGCTAACCACGCGGATTTCGTGAAGGGCGAAAACCTCTGGATCAGCCACCTAGCCGACGTTGCCGGCAGGATCACCACACAGCTAGCTACCATGGGGATGCCGCACGTAAGGTCCGCCCCAGAGCCAAATGCGAGCCCCAATGCCAAACTGACCTTGTTCTTTGAGGGTGTTCTTGGAGCCCTGGAGCAGTTCCGCTCCAACCGGGCGGCCTCGCCGGCCGATGAGGCCCGGAGGCTTTGCCGGGGTACCATGACCAAGGTCCTCACCAAGGTGGCGTACTGGAACCCCAACCTCGACTTCGACGCCGTGCTGGAGAGCTTGCCGGAGGGCGTGGACCTTGCACCGCTCGAGGACGTATCGAGCTTGTCATCAGCCGCGTCGACGGAGTTCAGAGGATACAAGGCCAGTGCCGGGACTAGGCACCCCATTTCTCATCGCCGCTGCAGGTTCATGACCAGGACAATTTTTATCTTTAGTTAGAACTGCAACAACAATTGATGTAATATAACTCTGCAGTACTTTTAATATCCTGCATGCTATCTTCCCATTAGATCTTTCCTCATACGTTCATACCCTACGCTTGTTGAGATAAGGCTGCCGGCGCTTAAACCCATGCTGTGGGGGCTTTAAGGACGGATCCTTAGCACCCTGCCGGAAGGGCGCTTGCTGCCGGGCGAGCCACCTTGCCGCTGCCAGCGCGGTGGCTTGAGCTGTCGAGCGGACTCGAGGCAGGACAAGAGCGCAGCTGGGAACGGGTAGGCCACCTTGCCGCCGCCAGCGCGGCCGCATGAACTGTCGAGCGGGCTCGAGACAAAAACAAAGGCGTTGCCAACAACGGAAGGGTCCCATCGCGTGCAGGTTTCCCATACAAAGAACGAGATCTCTCGGGGAGAACAACCTTATATAAGTGAAAATAACCAAGATTTCACGTGACTTAGCTTTTCTGTCGTTGCACGGGAGTTCACCGCATCCGTAGGCGACGCCACCCGTTTGGTCGTCTTCTTCCTTGGAGTGATGACCCTGATGAAGCCGCTGCTCCAACTAGACCAGATTTCCACAACTGCGCCCCCTACCTGGCGCGCCAAAGATGTCGGGGAAACGACACCTATGGAATCACTGGGATCCCTTCTACGGTCGGCGGGCGCGGGGTTGTGCAAAGAGCGGGTCTGGCGGTCAGCACAAGGATCGTTTACCCAGGTTCGGGCCGCGAAGATGCGTCATACCCTAGTCCTGCTTTGGTGTATGTATTTGAGTGTTCTTGAGCTCTTGAGCTAGCTACGGTGTGTGTGTTGCCCAAAAGATCCAACTCGCTCTCCTGGATGCCTCGGGCCTCCTTTTATAGACAAAAGGGATTGCCACAGTGGCACACAGGAGGTGGAAAGGTGTGCAGTGCGCAAGCTTATTGCTTGTCATTACAGGACAAGACGCATTCAATGCGCTCCCTTAGGTGTCCCGTTGCTTTACTGGGGATGGCAACGAGGCTCGTCCTGTCCGTCGCCGCTCCGTCTTGCTTCGACGCGCGTCCAGGCTAGCGAGGCATGCAGCGCCACGTAGGCTGGCAGGCTGCTGAGATGGCGTGGTGGAAGGATCTTGACGAAGATCTGCATGTCACCACGCAGGTGCTTGCTAAGTTGGTCTGGAAGCCGCACATCGCCACGCAGGTGCCTGCCCAGCTGGTTGGGCTGGCAGCTGTATGCGAACGTCGGTGGAGCCTTGGCGGACGCGGGCCAGGCGGCGGCCCCGTAGGTGTCTTCGGCAAGGGACTTGCCGGGGCCCCGGCAAGGGTCTTGCCGTGGCACCGTGGTCATCCCCGGCAAGGGTCTTGCCGGGGGTCTCGTGGATTTCCTCGGCTTGTATCCCGCCGAGGATCGTCGTCTTCTGGTCCTTATCTGATCTTGCATGCTTCATGATCTTCACAAAGATCTGCATGCCACCACGGAGGGGCCTCCCAAGCCTTGGTTCCAATGTGGTTGATGGTGTTGGAACCCTTGGGCTCAAGGGTGGCGCACTCTGCTGGCGTCGGGCAAGTTGCCTCGGCAAGGGTCTCGCCGGGGGAGTCCGCCTCGCCCTCGCCTGCATATACTACTATTACTCCACACATCGATCGCTATCCAACATGCATCTAGAGTATTAAGTTCATAAAGAACGGAGTAACGCCTTAAGTAAGATGACATGATGTAGAGGAATAAACTCAAGCAATATGATGAAAACCCCATCTTTTTATCCTCGATGTCAACAATTCAATACGTGTCTCGCTACCCCTACTTTGTCACTGGGTGAAATCACGCAAGATTGAACCCAAAGCTAAGCACCTCTCCCATTGCAAGAAAAACCAATCTAGTTGGCTAAACCAAACCGATAATTCGAAGAGAAATACAAAGATATCAAATCATGCATAAAAGAATTCAAAGAAGATTCAAATAGTATTCATAGATAAGCTGATCATAAATCCACAATTAATCGGATCTCAACAAACACACCGCGAAAGAAGATTACATCGGATAGGTCTCCAAGAACATAGAGGAGAACATGGTATTCATAATCAAAGAGAGAGAAGAAGCCATCTAGCTACTAGCTATGGACCCGCAGGTCTGCGGTAAACTACTCACACTTCATCGGAAGGGCAATAGAGTTGTTGTAGATGCCCTCCGTGATCGAATCCCCCTCCAGCAGGATGCCGGAAAAGGCCCCAAGATGCGATCTCACAGGAATAGAAGGTTGCGGCAGTGGAAAAGTGTTTTCGTCGCTCCCCCTGAGGGTTCTAGAATATATGTGAATATATAGGACGAAGAGCTAGGCCAGGAGAGTCCCAAGGGGCCACAAGGTAGCCCCCCCAGGGCAGGCCCTCCATCCTTGCCGCTGCCCCGTGACTCTTCTGGCTTGGGCTCCAAGTCCCCTGGGTGTCTTCTGGTCCAAGAAAAATTATCGTGAAGTTTTATTCCGTTTGGACTCCGTTTGGTATTCCTTTTCTGCGAAACTCAAAAACAAGGAAAAAAAACATAAACTGGCACTGGGCTCTCGGTTAATAAGTTAGTCCCAAAATAATATAAAATAGCATAATAATGCATATAAAACAGCCAAAACGGATAACATAATAAAATGGAACAATAAAAAATTATAGATACGTTGGAGACGTATCATGGATTTATGATCTGTTTATCTATGAATATTATTTGAATCTTCTCTGAATTCTTATATGCATGATTTGATATCTTTGTATTTCTCTTCGAATTATCGGTTTGGTTTGGCCAACTAGATTGGTTTTTCTTGCAATGGGAGAGGTGCTTAGTTTTGGTTCAATCTTGCGGTGTCCCCACCAAGTGACAAAGTAGGGGTAGCGAGGCACGTATTTGTATTGTTGCCATCAAGGGTAAAAAGATGGGGTTTTCATCATATTGCTTGAGTTTATCCCTCTACATCATGTCATCTTGCTTAAGGCATTACTCCGTTCTTATGAACTTAATACTCTAGATGCATGCTGGATAGCGGTCAATGTGTGGAGTAATAGTAGTAGATGCAGGCAGGAGTCGGTCTACTTGACACGGACGTGATGCCTATATTCATAATCATTGCTTTGGATATCGTCATAACTTTGCGCTTTTCTATCAATTGCTCGATAGTAATTTGTTCACGCACCGTATTATTTTCCTTCAAGAGAGAAGCCTCTAGTGAAACCTATGGCCCTCGGATCTATTTTCCATCATATATTTTCAGATCTATAAACCCAAAAACTCAAAAATACCTCACAACAATTTATTTTATTTTATTTTGTTTTACGTTTTAGTAATCTTTTATATCTATCTCTATCAAATCTCACCTTTGCAAGTGACCTGAAGGGATTGACAACCCCTTTATCATGCTGGGTGCAAGTGTTTGATTGTTTGTGCAGGTGCATAGATAGGATACTTTCGTATATCTCCTACTGGATTGATACCTTGGTTCTTAACTGAGGGAAATACTTATCTCTACTTTGCTGCATCACCCTTTCCTCTTCAAGGTAAAAACCAACGCAAGCTCAAGAAGTAGCAGTGTTCTACAAGAAAACGGAGTCTGGAGGGTACACGAGGTGGCCACAAGCCTGGGAGGCGTGCCCAGGTGGTAGGGCGCGCCCCCAAGGCTTGTCGCCTCGTCGTGCACTTTTCAAACTACTTTTTATTTTCCTAATTTTTTAAATATTCTAGAACGAAGTAAAATTTCTTTTGGAAAAGTTTTGGAGTCGGTTTACTTACCGTATCACATACCTATTCCTTTTCGGAGTCTGGAGCGTTCTGGTAGATATCCCTCATGTACTCCTCTGGTGTTATGGTATTAATAATATTGGTTTCAACATTTATGGGAGTACCTGAGATATAATGTTTGATTCTTTGCCTGTTTACCACCTTTGGATTATTGCCTTCGGCGTTGTTGATCTTGATGGCACCGGAACAATAAACTTCCTCGATAATGTAAGGCCCTTCCCATTTAGAGAGAAGCTTTCCTGCAAAAAATCTTAAATGAGAATTGTATAGCAAGACATGGTCACCTACATTAAATTCACGCTTTTGTATCCTTTTATCATGCCATCTTTTAACTTTCTCTTTAAAGAATTTGGCATTCTCATAGGCTTGGGTTCTCCATTCATCAAGTGAGCTAATGTCAAATAGCCTCTTCTCACCGGCAAGTTTGAAATCATAGTTGAGCTCTTTAATTACCCAATAAGCTTTATTTCCGGTTCAAGAGGTAAGTGACATGCTTTTCCATAAACCATTTTATATGGAGACATACCCATAGGATTCTTATAAGCAGTTCTATAAGCCCATAGTGCATCATCAAGTTTCTTAGACCAATTCTTTCTAGATCTATTAACAGTCTTTTGCAAAATCAACTTTATGTTACTTAATTCTACTTGACCACTAGATTGAGGGTGATATGGAGATGCAATTCTATGGTTAACATCATATTTAGCAAGCAATTTACGGAAAGCACCATGAATAAAGTGTGAACCACCATCAGTCATTAAATATCTATGGACTCCAAACCTCGGGAAAAGAACTTCTTTAAGCATTTTAATGGAGGTGTTATGATCAGCACTACTAGTTGGAATAGCTTCTACCCACTTAGTAACAGAATCAACAACAACCAAAATATGTGTATACCCATTAGAGGAAGGAAAAGGTCCCATATAATCAAATCCCCAAACATCAAATGGTTCAATAACAAGTGAATAATTCATAGGCATTTCCTGACGTCTACTAATATTACCAATTCTTTGACATTCATCACAAGATAAGACAAACTTACGAGCATCCTTGAAAAGAGTAGGCCAATAAAAACCATATTGTAATACCGTATGTGCAGTTCTATCTCCAGCATGGTGTCCTCCATAGGCCTCGGAGTGACACCTGCGTAGGATCTGTTCCTATTCATGATCAGGTACACAATGTCTAGTAACACCATCTACTCCTTTATAAAGGTGTGGGTCATCCTAGAAGTAATGTCTTAAATCGTAGAAAAACGTTTTCTTTTGTTGGTATGTGAAACTAGGTGGTATAAATTTAGCAATAATATAATTAGCATAATCAACATACCAAGGAGTACTATAAGAAGCATTTATGATAGCTAATTGTTCATCAGGAAAGCTATCATCAATAGGTAGTGGGGCATCAAGAATATTTTCTAACCTAGACAAGTTGTCTGCTATGGGGTTCTCAGCTCCTTTTCTATCAATAATATGTAAATCAAATTCTTGTAGCAAGAGAACCCATCTAATAAGTCTAGGTTTAGCATCTTCCTTTTTCATAAGGTATTTAATAGCACCATGATCAGTGTGAACAGTTACTTTGGAATCAACAATATAAGATCTAAACTTGTCACAAGCAACTACAACTGCTAAAATTCTTTTTCAGTAGTAGCATGCTACCTCTTGAGCACTGCGTTGGTTTTCCCTTGAAGAGGAAAGGGTGATGCAGTAAAGTACCGTAAGTATTTCCCTCAGTTTTTGAGAACCAAGGTATCAATCCAGTAGGAGACCACGCTCGAGCCCCACGCACCTACACAAACAAATAAGAACCTCGCAACCAACGCGATAAAGGGGTTGCCAATCCCTTCACGGTCACTTACGAGAGTGAGGTATGATAGATATGATAAGATAATATTTTTGGTATTTTTATGATAAAGAGTAAAAGTAAAGAAAGCAAAATAAACGGCGCCAGAAATAGTTTGTTGACGGGAGATTTAATATGATGGAAAATAGACCCGGGGGCCATAGGTTTCACTAGTGGCTTCTCTCAAGATAGCATAAGTATTACGGTGGGTAAACGAATTACTGTCGAGCAATTGATAGAATTGAGCATAGTTATGAGAATATCTAGGTATGATCATGTATATAGGCATCACGTCCGCGACAAGTAGACCGAAACGATTCTGCATCTACTACTATTACTCCACACGTCGACCGCTATCTAGCATGCATCTAGAGTATTAAGTTCATAAGAACAGAGTAATGCTTTAAGTAAGATGACATGATGTAGAGGGATAAACTCATGCAATATGATATAAACCCCATCTTTTTATCCTCGATGGCAACAATACAATACGTGTCATTTCCCTTACTGTCACTGGGATTGAACACCGCAAGATTGAACCCAAAGCTAAGCACTTCTCCCATTGCAAGAAAGATCAATCTAGTAGGCCAAACCAAACTGATAATTCAAAGAGACTTGCAAAGATAACCAATCATACATAAAATAATTCAGAGAAGATTCAAATATTGTTCATAGATAAACTTGATCATAAACCCACAATTCATCGGATCTCGACAAACACACCGCAAAAGAAGATTACATCGAATAGATCTCCAAGAAGATCAAGGAGAACATTGTATTGAGATCCAAAGAGAGAGAAGAAGCCATCTAGCTAATAACTATGGACCCGAAGGTCTGAGGTAAACTACTCACACATCATCGGAGAGGCTATGGTGTTGATGTAGAAGCCCTCCGTGATCAATGCCCCCCCGGCGGAGCGCCGGAAAAGGCCCAAAGATGGGATCTCACGGGTACAGAAGGTTGCGGCGGTGGAAATAGGGTTTTGGCTCCGTATGTGATGGTTTGGGGGTACGTAGGTATATATAGGAGGAAGAAGTACATCGGTGGAGCAACATGGGCCCCACGAGGGTGGAGGACGCCTGGGGGGGGGGGTAGGCGCGCCCCCCTGCCTCGTGCTCTCCTGGTTGATTACTTTACGTAGACTCCAAGTCCTATGGATCACATTTGTTCCGAAAATCATGTTCCTGAAGGTTTCATTCCGTTTGGACTCCGTTTGATATTCTTTTTCTGCGAAACACTGAAATAGGCAAAAAACAGCAATTTGGGCTGGGCCTCCGGTTAATAGGTTAGTCCCAAAAATAATATAAAAGTGTATAATAAATCCTATTAATCATCCAAAACAGAATATAATATAGCATGGAACAATAAAAAATTGTAGATACGTTGGAGACGTATCAAGCATCCCCAAGCTTAATTCCTGCTCGTCCTCGAGTAGGTAAATCATAAAAACAGAATTTTTGATGTGGAATGCTACTTGGCATAATTTTCAATGTAACCCTCTTAATTGTGGTATGAATATTCAGATCCGAAGATTCAAGATAAATGTTTAATATTGACATAAAAGTAATAGTACTTCAAGCATACTAACTAAGCAATTATGTCTTCTCAAAATAACATGGCCAAAGAAAGTTCATCCCTACAAAATCAAATAGTTTGGTCATGCTCCATTTTCGTCACACAAGAATGCTCTCATCATGCACAACCCCGATGACAAGCCAAGCAATTGTTTCATACTTTGGTAATCTCAAACTTTTTCAACTTTCACGCAATACATGAGCGTGAGCCATGGATATAGCACTATGAGTGGAATAGAATATAATGATGGGGGTTATGTGGAGAAGACAAAAAAGGAGAAAGTCTCACATCAACGCGGCTAATCAATGGGCTAAGGAGATGCCCATCAATTGATGTTAACGTGAGGAGTAGGGATTGCCATGCAACGGATGCACTAGAGCTATAAATGTATGAAAGCTCAACAAAAGAAACTAAGTGGGTGTGCATCCAACTTGCTTGCTCACGAAGACCTAGGGCATTTGAGGAAGCCCATTGTTGGAATATACAAGCCAAGTTCTATAACGAAAAATTCCCACTAGTATATGAAAGTGACAAAACAAGAGACTCTCTATCATAAGGATCATGGTGCTACTTTGAAGCACAAGTATGGAAAAAGATAGTAGCATTGCCCCTTTTTATCCTCTTTTTTTGGGCCTTCTTTTTTTTCTTTTGGCCTTTCTCTTTTTTTGGGACAATGCTCTATGAATGATGATCATCACACTTCTATTTATTTACAACTCAATGATTACAACTCGATACTAGAACAAAGTATGACTCTATATGAATGCCTCCGGCGGTGTACCGGGATGGGCAATGAATCAAGAGTGACATGTATGAAATAATATGCATGGTGGCTTTGCCACAAATACAATGTCAACTACATGATCATGCAAGGCAATATGACAATGATGAAACGTGTCATGATAAACGGAACGGTGGAAAGTTGCATGGCAATATATCTCGGAATGGCTATGGAAATGCCATAATAGGTAGGTATGGTGTTTGTTTTGAGGAAGATATAAGGAGGTTTATGTGTGATAGAGCGTATCGTATCACGGGGTTTGGATGCACCGGCGAAGTTTGCACCAACTCTCAAGGTGAGAAAGGGCAATGCACGGTACCGAAGAGGCTAGCAATGATGGAAGGTTGAGAGTGCGTATAATCCATGGACTCAACATTAGTCATAAAGAACTCACATACTTATTGCAAAAATCTACAAGTCATCAAAAACTAAGCACTACGCGCATGCTCCTAGGGGGATAGATTGGTAGGAAAAGACCATCGCTCGTCCCCGACCGCCACTCATAAGGAGGACAATCAAAGAACACCTCATGTTTCAAATTTGTTGCATAACGTTTACCATACATGCATGCTATGGGATTTGCAAACTTCAACACAAGTATTTCTCAAATTCACAACTACTCAACTAGCACAACTTTAATATCACTACCTCCATATCTCAAAACAATCATCAAGCATCAAACTTCTCTTAGTATTCAACACACTCATAAGAAAGTTTTTACTAATCTTGAATACCTAGCATATTAGAACTAATTTCAAAATTAAAGCAAATTACCATGCTGTTTTGTAGGACTCTCAAAATAATATAAGTGAAGCATGAGAGAACAATAGTTTCTATAAAACAAAACCACCACCGTGCTCTAAAAGATATAAGTGAAGCACTAGAGCAAAAACTATATAGCTCAAAAGATATAAGTGAAGCACATAGAGTATTCTAATAAATTCCGAATCATGTGTGTCTCCCTCAAAAGGTGTGTACAGCAAGGATGATTATGGTAAACTAAAAAGCAAAGACTCAAATCATACAAGACGCTCCAAGCAAAACACATATCATGTGGTGAATAAAAATATAGCTGCAAGTAAAGTTACCGATGGACGAAGACGAAAGAGGGGATGCCTTCCGGGGCATCCCCAAGCTTTCGCTTTTTGGTGTCCTTAGATTATCTTGGGGTGCCATGGGCATCCCCAAGCTTAGGCTCTTGCCACTCCTTGTTCCATAATCCATCAAATCTTTACCCAAAACTTGAAAACTTCACAACACAAAACTCAACAGAAAATCTCGTGAGCTACGTTAGCGAAAGAAAACAAAACACCACTTCAAGGTACTGTATTGAACTCATTCTTTATTTATATTGGTGTTAAACCTAATGTATTCCAACTTCTCTATGGTTTATAAACTATTTTACTAGCCATAGATTCATCAAAATAAGCAAATAACACACGAAAAACAGAATCTGTCACAAACAGAACGGTCTGTAGTAATCTGTAACTAACGCAAACTTCTGGAACTCAGAAAAATATACCAAAATAGGACGACCTATAAAATTTGTTTATTGATCTACTGCAATTGGAATCAGTCTTTTATCACGTTCTGGTGATTTTTAACAATTGTTTTCGTGAACAGAAATTTTCCGGAATTTTCAGCAAGATCAAATAACTATGACCCAAGAAGATCCGATAGGTTTAACTTGGCACAAACACTAATTAAAACATAAAAACAAATCTAACCAGAGGCTAGATCAAATATTTATTCCTAAACAAAATCAAAAAGCAAAAAACTAAAATAAAATTGGGATGCCTCCCAACAAGCGCTATCGTTTAACGCCCCTAGCTAGACATAAAAACAAGGATAGATCTAAGTATTGCCATCTCATAATAGATTCACATGGTAATTTTATTTTCTTTCTAGGGAAGTGTTCCATACCATTCCTTAATGGAAATTGGAATCTAATATTCCCTTCCTTCATATCAATAATTGCACCAATCGTTCTAAGGAAAGGTCTACCAAGAATAATAGGACATGAAGGATTGTAATCTATGTCAAGAACAATGAAATCTACGGGCACATAGTTCCTATTTGCAACAATAAGGACATCATTAATTCTTCCCATAGGTTTCTTAATAGTGGAATCCGCAAGGTGCAAGTTTAAAGAACAATCGTCAAATTCACGGAATCCTAGGAAATCACACAAGGTTTTTGGAATCGTGGAAACACTAGCACCCAAATCACACAAAGCATAGGATTCCTGATCTTTAATTTTAATTTTAATGGTAGGTTCCCACTCATCATAAAGTTTTCTAGGGATAGAAACTTCCAACTCAAGTTTTTCTTCATAAGATTGCATCAAAGCATCAACGATATGTTTAGTAAAAGCTTTATTTTGACTATAAGCATGAGGAGAATTTAGCACGGATTGCAACAATGAAATACAATCTATCAAAGAGCAATTATCATAATTAAATTACTTGAAATCCAAAATAGTGGGTTCATTAATATCTAAAGTTTTAACCTCTTCAATCCCACTTTTAACAACTTTTGCATCAAGATCTAAAAACTCCGAATTTTTGGGACGCCTTCTAGGTAAAGGTAACTCATCTCCAGTCCCATCATTATCAAGATTCATATTGCAAAACAAAGATTTAATTGGAGACACATCAATAAATTTTAGATCTTCATCTTTATTTTCACAAAAATTAGAAGAACACGCTTTCACAAAGCAATCTTTCTTAGCGCGCATCCTAGCGGTTCTTTCTTTGCACTCATCAATGGAAATTCTCATGGCTTTGAGAGACTCATTGATATCATGCTTAGGTGGAATAGATCTAAGTTTCAAAGCATCAACATCAAGAGAAATTCTATCCATGTTCCTAGCCAATTCGTCAACTTTAAGCAATTTCTCTTTGAGCAAAGTATTGAAATTCTTTTGTGAATTCATAAACTCTTTAACACTAGTCTCAAAATCAGAGGGCATCTTATTAAAATTTCCATAAGCATTGTTGTAGGAATTACCATAATTATTAAAGGAATTACTAGGGAACGTCCTAGGATTAAAGTTTCCTCTATACGCGTTGTTACCAAAATTATTCCTACCAACAAAATTCACATCCATAGATTCATTATTATTCTCAATCAAATTAGACAAAGGCATATCATTAGGATCAGAAGAAACACTTTTAGTAGCAAATAATTTCATAAGTTCATCCATCTTTCCACTCAAAACATTAATTTCTTCTATCGCATGCACTTTTTTATTAGTAGATCTTTCGGTGTGCCATTGAGAATAATTAACCATAATATTGTCTAGGAGTTTAGTAGCTTCTCCTAAAGTGATTTCCATAAAAGTGCCTCCTGCGGCCGAATCTAAAAGATTTCTAGAAGCAAAATTCAATCCGGCATAATTTTTTTGTATAATCATCCAAAGATTCAAACCATGTGTAGGGCAATTACATATCATTAATGTCATCCTCTCCCAAGCTTGTGCAACATGTTCATGATCAAGTTGCTTAAAATTCATGATATCGTTTCTAAGAGAGATGATTCTAGCGGGAGGAAAATACTTAGAGATAAAAGCATCTTTGCACTTATTCCATGAATCAATACTATTTTTAGGCAAAGACGAAAACCAAGCTTTAGCACGATCTCTAAGCGAAAAAGGAAATAGCTTCAATTTAACAATATCATTGTCCACATCTTTCTTCTTTTGCATATCACACAAATCAACGAAGCTATTTAGATGGGTAGCGGCATCTTCACTAGGAAGGCCGGCGAATTGATCTTTCATGACAAGATTCAACAAAGCAACATTAATTTCACAAGATTCAGCATCGGTAAGAGGAGCAATCGGAGTGCTCAGAAAATCATTGTTGTTGGTATTGGTAAAGTCACACAATTTAGTATTGTCTTGAGCCATCGTGACAAACAAGCAATCCAACACAGGAGAAAACAAGAAGCAAGTGAAAAAGAGGCGAACGGAAAAGAGAGGGCGAATAAAACGGCAAGGGTGAAGTGGGGGAGAGGAAAACGACAGGCAAATGGCAAACAATGTAATGCGAGGGATAAGAGTTTGTGATGGGTACTTGGTATGTCTTGACTTGTGCGTAGACTCCCCGGCAACGGCGCCAGAAATGGCTCGTTGTCGGGAGTCAAATCTTGACTTGACTTCGCGTAAGCCTCCCCGGCAACGGCGCCAGAAATCCTTCTTGCTACCTCTTGAGCACGGCGTTGGTTTTCCCTTGAAGAGGAAAGGATGATGCAGTAAAGTAGCATAAGTATTTCCCTCAGTTTTTGAGAACCAAGGTATCAATCCCGTAGGAGACCACGCTCGAGTCCCACACACCTACACAAACAAATAAGAACCTCGCAACCAACGTGTGAAGGGGTTGTCAATCCCTTCACGGTCACTTACAAGAGTGAGATCTGATAGATATGATAAGATAATATTTTATGTATTTTTATGATAAAGAGTAAAAGTAAAGAAAGCAAAATAAACGGCGTCAGAAATAGTTTGTTGACGGGAGATTTAATATGATGGAAAATAAACCCGGGGGCCATAGGTTTCACTAGTGGCTTCTCTCAAGATAGCATAAGTATTACGGTGGATAAACGAATTACTGTCGAGCAATTGATAGAATTGAGCATAGTTATGAGAATATCTAGGTATGATCATGTATATAGGAATCACATCCGCGACAAGTAGACCGAAACGATTCTGCATCTACTACTATTACTCCACACATCGACCGCTATCCAGCATGCATCTAGAGTATTAAGTTCATAAGAATAGAGTAATGCTTCAAGTAAGATGACATGATGTAGAGGGATAAACTCATGCAATATGATATAAACCCCATCTTTTTATCCTCGATGGCAACAATACAATACATGTCATTTCCCTTACTGTCACTAGGGTTGAGCACCGCAAGATTGAACCCAAAGCTAAGCACTTCTCCCACTGCAAGAAAGATCAATCTAGTAGGCCAAACCAAACTAATAATTCGAAGAGACTTGCAAAGATAACCAATCATACATAAAAGAATTCAGAGAAGATTCAGATATTGTTCATAGATAAACTTGATCATAAACCCACAATTCATCGGATCTCGACAAACACACCACAAAAGAAGATTACATTGAATAGACCTCCAAGAAGATCAAGGAGAACATTGTATTGAGATCCAAAGAGAGAGAAGAAGCCATCTAGCTAATAACTATGGACCCGAAGGTCTGAGGTAAACTACTCACACATCATCGGAGAGGCTATGGTGTTGATGTAGAAGCCCTCCGTGATCAATGCCCCCTCCGGCGGAGCGCCGGAAAAGCCCCCAAGATGGGATCTCACGGGTACAGAAGGTTGCGGCGGTGGAAATAGGGTTTTGGCTCCGTATGTGATGGTTTGGGGGTACATAGGTATATATAGGAGGAAGAAGTACGTCGGTGGAGCAACGTGGGCCCCACAAGGGTGGAGGGCGCGCCTGGGGGGGGTAGGCGTGCCCCCTGCCTCGTGCTCTCCTGGTTGATTACTTTACATAGACTCCAAGTCCTCTGGATCACGTTTGTTCGGAAAATCACGTTCCCGAAGGTTTCATTCCGTTTGGACTCCGTTTGATATTCTTTTTCTGCGAAACACTGAAATAGGCAAAAAATTGCAGTTTGGGCTGGGCCTCCGGTTAATAGGTTATTCCCAAAAATAATATTAAAGTGTATAATAAAGCCCATTAATCATCCAAAACAGAATATAATATAGCATGGAACAATAAAAAATTATAGATACGTTGGAGACGTATCATAGCATAATTTCTTTGAGCACTGTCTAGAGTTTTACTAGCATAATGGATAGCATTTAATATCTTATCAACTCTTTGTCCTAGAACAGCACCAACAACATAATCACTAGTGTCACACATTATTTCAAAGGGTAGGTTCCAATCAGGTGGTTGAACAATAGGTGCAGAGATTAAGGCTTTCTTAAGTATTTCAAATGCTTCTACACAATCATCATCAAAAAAATGGAACATCTTTTTGCAAGAGGTTAGTGAGAGTCCTAGAAATTTTAGAGAAGTATTTAATAAATATCCTATAGAAACCAGCATGACCAAGGAAACTTCTCATACCTTTGATATCTTTAGGACACGACATTTTTTCAGTAGTGTCAACTTTAATTAGCTCTGTCAACTTCAATACCTCTTTCGGAGACTTTATGCCCCAAGACAATACATTTAGTAACCATAAAGTGACACTTCTCCCAATTCAAGACAAAATTAGTTTCTTCATATCTCTGCAAAACTCGATCAAGGTTGCTTAAGAATCATCAAAAGAAGTTTCGTAAATGGAGAAATCATCCATGAAAACCTCAACAATCTTTTCACAAAAGTCAGAGAATATAGTAGTCATACAAGGTTGCAGGTGCATTGCATAAACCAAAATGCATACGTCTATAAGCAAAGGTACCGAAAGGGCAAGTAAAAGTAGTTTTTTCTTGATCCTCTTGTGACACAGGTATTTGGGAAAAACCAGAATAACCATCTAGAAAGCAGAAGTGTCTATGTTTTGATAGTCTTTCTAGCATTTGATCAATAAAAGGTAGAGGATAATGATCTTTCCTTGTAGATTTGTTTAATTTCCTAAAATCAATTACCATTCTATAACCTGTGACAATTCTTTGCAGAATCAACTCATTTTTATCATTAGGAACAATGGTAATACCTCCTGTGACAACCAAGTTTTTATTTGGATTTATCAAAAGATTTTGTTTGACTTGAGGGAGGTGATCTAAATTTTTCTTCAAAAGAACTCTCCCTTTCAAATATTTTTTTTTATGGCAAAAGTTTTATTTGGATTCACCCAAGATCTGTCTTTGGTCTTGGAGGTTCTTGCTTTTCTTTTGAACTCAAGACAAAATACTTTTCACTTGGAGAAATGCCTTTTTAAAATCTCATTGAAAATTTGCACTATGGCTTTTGGAATAATCCTTTGCCACTTTCAACAATTCCTTCTTGCCATGGCCTTAGTGCCAATACTCTCTCCTAACCCTCCCCTCACCTTTGGATCATGTTTGGCATCTAATCCAGCAAGTTGAACCTCTCCTATGTTTATTTTCCATTCAAATCTTATTCAAATAAATTTCTGTCTTCCCATTGGTGATTTACAAAGGAACTCTACTTTCTGTTTTGATTTTTGCCCCCAAACCAACTCTCCACCCTAGTCCTTTGAACCCTCAACCAAGATCCATGAAGATCCACTGGTCTTCAGTTCAAATTTTTTCAAACTACACTTGCTGCAAGTTTGGACCAGATTTGTCAAATTTGGTGAAATTCATTCAAATCCTTCTCCAAAAATTCCAAGTAAAATCAGGCAGCCTCTGGGAGCATTGAGTGGTCACCTCACCAAGTTACAGCCCCAGAAAAATTTATCTCATAGCCAAATCTTTCTGTCGAACACCTGCAGTGCATGGTCATTGTCAAGTTCAGTTAATTCAGAGAAAAGTTCAGTGGCTTACTGTCGTTTTCTTCAGAGATGGTTGTCGATCTCGCCAGTGCCACTGTGTCGCCTTGCTCCTCGTCCCCTCCCCCTTGTTCCTGCACCGCATGAATGCCTGGCACCTTGCGGACGTCGGTGACGAGCAGCAGAAGGTGCGCCGCCCCGTGACCGACGCCAGCGGCGGCTTTGCGGCCGCCAGCGGGAGGCACGGCGCCGACGACGCCACCCAGCGCCGCCCAAACCACCGGAGCTCGCCGCGTGGCCTTCCACTCCCCCGAACGCGCTGCCACTCTCGTCGTGAACCGCAGGGTGCGGAGCGCGCTCTCTGCCGCCGTCGAGCCCGTGCGGCCATCTCACCGTGGACCGACGCCATTACGCCAAGACCAACTCCGTTTAGCTGTGGAATGACACCAGTAACCTCCACTGATGCTGCCTGGCCACTCAAGCCTCCTGCCAATCCACTGCATCGCCGTAATCGCTCGCCGGAGATTCTCCGTTCACGGCCACCCCGTCGATCCGCCTATAAATAGAGGCCCCGAGCTTCAACTCGAGCACCCACCATCCCTGCACTCCACCTAGAGCACGCCTAGCCACTGGAAGAGCCCCGAGGAGGTCTCCTTCCTCGACTCCGGCCGCCGCGACCCGCCACGGGATCCAGCTCGATTCGCCCCCGTGTGTGCACCTCCGCCTCCCTTCTCTTGCCAGTAGCTTCACTATGCATCCCTCCTTCTGACCCGCGCTTCAATTCGTAGTTTGCAGCCCTCCACCGGAGTTCCCCACCATCACCCGAGCCGCCGTCCGCCGGAGATAGTGTCGCCGTCGACGTGGTGCTCCCCGTTGCTCGAGTCCACCACCCACCGACGCGGAAGAACACGCTGAAGCTCTTGGTACCCTCTGATCCTCCTAACTCGCCGTGGTTCGACGCCGGCGTCCACCGCCGTCTTCGGGCGCCGGCGAGCTTTTCAAACCTGACATGTGGACCCCGCATGTCAGCCTCTGTTCTATTCTTTCGCGAACCGTTTTCTGTTGGCGCCTTCGGGCAAATACGCTTTCCCTCTTGAGCTCGCGCATTCCAATCGAACCGTTTTCTGTTTTCTCAGTTAAAACCCTAGAACTTTTCTGTTTCATTACAGATAAGTCCCTGGACAGAAACCTTTATAACTTTTTAATAAAAGGGGATTTTTGAGTGATTCTTTTTCTGACAACCTTCAAATTTTGTCTAGTTTTTTATGGGATTTATTTGAAAAATATTTGGAAAAGTTTCTGTGCACCCATTGGTTTTCACGTAGTACCCGTTTTTCATGATTGCTGTAGGTTCCGGAAGAGGTGACGGAGCCGCGAACTTCGCCGAGCTAGACTCCGACTTCTCCGAACCAGGCAAGCATGTTTGAATATTTGATATGATAAGTGTTTTGCATGTTTGCTTGAAAGTTTGTGCGTGGCATATGAGTGTCGGTAAATACCTCGTTGCTTGTAAGGCAACTACCCGCATGTTCTAAAGTTGTGATGATCTCTGATGAGAGATGGCCTAATCATGTGGTGACATGAAGGGCAGCAAGGTGGTACTGTTGTAGCATACCAGCCTTGCGTCATCCGACTTTCTCCGACGTTAACGTGGACGGAGTCACGTTATCGTTCTTTTCCCCGCATGTTCCAAAGCTGCGATGATCTCTGATGAGAGATGGCCTAATCATGTGGTGACATGAAGGGCAGCAAGGTGGTACTGTTGTAGCATACCAGCCTTGCGTCATCCGACTTTCTCCGGCGTTAACGTGGACGGAGTCATGTTATCGTCGTTTCCCCCTTCCGTGCTACCACATGTTTCATTTGCCAGGATGCGGTTTAGTAAGTTGGTAACCTCTTTCCGTGGACACACCAAACAGAGAGGCCGGGATGATGGTACCTTGGCCCAGGATTAAAGCCAGTCATCCGGTCAGGGGGCATGGGTGTTTCCGGTTGGGACCGAGAGGGGGGGCACCCCCTTAGAGCGCGCGTATAGAAATTTGATCCCATGCTACGCGAGGTTGTAGCCTCCCCATCTCAAGGTTTTTCTTGAACGTTGCCGAGGGTGATCCCTGGCTTCGGAAGGTTGAATTGGGTGTGTACTGGTTAGACGTGTTTCTTCCAAAACACCGTAGACGGAACTAGTCCCCGTGACTACTGAAATCCGTTGGCTGTGGTTAAGTACAAACTCTGCAGAGTCAATTCCTTCCAAGTCATCGTATCCATGATCAAGTAGCGTAAATCAGTATATCCATATCTATCCGCGTGGAAAACTTGTCCCCGGTAAACAAGCTCAAGTGGTAAATCCAGTTTAATTATTATTCCTGTGGACGGACTAAATTTTTATTCGTCTCGTACTTGTGATAATTTATGTTCCCGAACTATTGTATTATTGAGCTACAATATAAGCCCTTTATGTGACGTCGCGCAGACGTCCGACTGCGGCGTGTCTTTTGTTTCTTACTTTAAATATAAGCCCTTTATGTGATGTCGCTCAGACGTCCGACTGCGGCACGCACTGTCTTTATTTTCTGTTATAAGCCCTTTATGTGATGTCGCTCAGACGTCCGACTGTGGCACACACTGTCTTTATTTTCTGTTATAAGCCCTTTATGTGGTGTCGCCCCGACGCCCGACCGTGGCATATTTATTCTTGCATTTTCCGCTCGAGGAGTCATTCAGACACTCGTTTGGCACCAGCATTATTATTCTCGCAGTTTCCTCTCGAGGAGTCATTCAGACCCTCGTTTGGCACCAGTATTACTATTCTGCAGTTTCCGCTCGAGGCGTCATTCAGACCCTCGCTTGGCACCCAGTATTTATTATCTCTATGTCTGAACGCACTGGATAAATTGTTCTTATGCTTCATGTTTACATTTGTTATATCTTATGTCCAAACTGTCTTGCGAGTACTTTCATAGTACTCACCTGGCTTGTTGATTTGGCCAGATGTTGACGAAGGCAATCTCTTGGATGAAGAGTTTGATAGCGCGTCCGATGCCTAGAGGAGTCCCAGTCAGTCCTGCGCGATCCCGGATATTGGTCACTTGTATTATATACGCTTTCGCCACCCGCAATAAGTCTCCTCGAGCCTCACCCCGACGCTCGAAGACTGTAGTCTTCAGGAGTCATATCACTCGCTTCGCAGTGATATTTCCACCACCGTTATTATCGTGAGTTAGTAGTATGCCACCCTATCCGCCGTCTTGTTTTATCGGCGTGCATGTAATAAATTGTTGGGCAGTCTCCGCTCAACCTTGTATTATATTTAGTACTCCTGGTATTTTTCTTCTGTGACCAAGATATTGTCCACCAGTGAGAAGGAATTCTTCCTTACTGGTCCATAAAAGGGATTGGTCTCTCAATAATTATTTTATTGAAAAACCGGTCGTGACAAGCTTGGTATCAGAGCCAGGCTGACTGTAGGAAGCCACTAGGTGCGATCGCTAATCGGTTATTAGCTTTTTTTGTGCTTTTTCAGCATTTTGCAACTGTAGCTATTTTCTGTTGGTCATCATAAATTTATGACATGACTACTCAGAATTTTTGCCTACTTTTGTAGATGGCTGGCAGCAGCTGTGAGAATCGAGTGTTCACGAACGTGCCCGAGGGGTTTGTCAAGCTCCTCGTCTCCATCACCAAGCTCGCGATCGGGCCGGCAGCTCGCCCGGAGTTCACACTCTACCAGCACAAGCTCAGTGACGACGTGTCTATGCACCAAGCTGTGGTGCAATTCAAGGGAGGATGTTCTGCAGCTCGCCACTTCCGTTTTGTGGGAAGGGCCATGCCTACGGAGAGGCATGCCATGCAGATGGCTGCCCGTGAGGCGATAGCTCGCCTTCGGGACATCCTTCCTACGATGAAGACTCGTCGCTACCGCTACCTCCCATGCCATGTGCCATACACCAGCCACTATGCATTTGCCTGCCATCGGGGAGAGCGAGATGAAGCCATCGAGATGGTTGTGGAGTATCTCAAGGCTCTGGAGGAGTCTTTCGACAACCTCGTGGACGATCTTGTGGCTGCCCGCATGGACTTAGTCCGGGGCGGTCCTGCCAGCAGGAAGGAGCTTCTCCACACGGCGCCGCCTCTGACATTCGTCTCGTCTTCAGCCTCGTATGCACCGGCCGTTTTGGCCACTGCTCGCCGTCTGCCTAACACTGAGGAGTTCGACCGAGTCATCGCTCCTACTCCAGTCAGAGCCGCACCGCCTGCCGCACCCGCTCTGCCGCCCGTCGCTCCCGCACCGTCACCGCAGCGCAGCGTTACGCGCCAGGAGCCAGCTAGAGAGGAGGTGGAGGTGGATTCTCCTGGACCGCTGAGTCTTGCCATCGGCAAGGGAAAGGAAATCTTCACCATCTCCGACTGAGAGCGCCGAGTAGCCGCGCGTTATGTCTGCTTGTATGATGTGCTGTTTTATGTGTACGCTAGTTTGTATTGGTGTGTTTGCTGCCTTCCGGAGTAGTACGCTAGTCTAAATAACATGTCAGGATGTGTACGCGCATCCTGAGTGCTGTATCGTGTGTTTGCTTTTCGCATGTAAGATAGTTGCTAAGCAGTTCTTCTCCATGCAAAACCGCTTATGTTTTCTTGAAAACCTTGAGATCTTTTAAATTCGTTGCCTTTGCAAGATTTTCCTTGTGCTGCACAGTTTTTCTCATGGGTTTTGCACAATAATACCCCAGACTGGAAAAATGTCTCGCCCGTGGACTCGCTCCATGCCCAATCAGCCAGAAGAGGTTTACGGGACACAGACTAGCAACAATTTCACTCAGGGTCAGTCCAACCAACAAGACAGCGAAGCAGCCCTGTCTCAAGTATGCCGTCTCTTCGAGCAAAATCAGCAACAACACCAAGAGATGATGAATCATGTCATCAAGATGGGAAACCACCGTGAGCCCTATCAACAGCATTCCAAGATATCTGAGTTACAGAAGACTCGCCCCTCAACTTTTGCTCACACCGATAGACCACTGGAAGCCGATGATTGGCTTCGTGACATTGAAAGGAAGCTGATCATTACTCAGTGTTCAGATCATGAGAAGGTGCTTTATGCACCACACTACCTTACTGGAGCAGCTGCAGCATGGTGGGAAAATTTCCTACACATGCATCCCAGTGAACACAACATCACCTGGGAAGAGTTCAAGGAAGGCTTCCGTGGGGCACACATCCCCAGGAGCATCCTAAAGATCAAGAAGAGGGAGTTTGATGACCTGAAGCAGAGAGGCATGTCAGTAACAGAATACAATGGTCAGTTTACCCAGCTGTCTCGTTATGCCTACGACGAGCACATGACAGAAAGCAAGAAGATGGAAAAATTCCTGGACGGCCTGGCACCAGCACTAAGATGCCAACTGATTGTGCACACCTTTCCGGATTTTAAGACTCTGGTGGACAAGGCCATTACCTTGGAGAATGAGCGCCGTAGTCTGGAGGATATCCGTAAGCGAAAGAGGGACAAGACGACTCTTGCTCGCAACAACCGAAGCAAGGCTGAGGTTCCACGAACAGAAGCAAGGAGATCCACGACTACTGATCCAAGGCCCGTCGGACGGTTTCATGCCAGAGATAAGGAGTACACGTACCGCCCAGGGGTCACCTACTATGCTTGTGGTCAAGAAGGGCATTATGCTAAACAGTGCCCAAAGCCAAAGAACTCGGCACCCAAGCCAAACAATGGTGGAAACAATCCAGCCCCCAAGCACAACAATTTCAACCCCAACAACAACCACAGGAAGGGTCACCTGAACCATGTGACCAGGGAAGAGGCGCAGAATGCCCCAGACATCGTGCTCGGTACGTTCCCTGTCAACACAGTACCTGCCACGGTTTTGTTTGATTCTGGAGATTCCCATTCATTCGTTTCGAAGAGTTTTGTTTTGCAACATGGTTTTCCGATACTTCCCTTGGAAAAATCTATGATCATCAAGTCCCCCGGAAATAAGCAAATCGCTCAGGGTTACTGCCGAGGAGTGGTCATTGAGTTCGAAGGACTACAATTCCACGCGAATCTCATCGTGTTGGAGAGTAAGGGACTGGATGTCATTTTAGGGATGGACTGGTTGACCACCAACAAAGGATTCATCGACTGTTTCAATCGGACAGTGATCCTCACTCACCATCACGGCAAGACAATAAGAGTTTCCGCTCAAGAAAGGCCACGATCACAGCAACCAAAACTGAACAAAGTGGACATTGCAGAGCTGAGAAAGGTTCCAGTGGTATGCGAATTTCCTGATGTGTTCCCTGAAGAACTACCAGGCATGCCACCAGACCGAGAGATAGAATTCAGCATCGAACTAGCACCTGGCACCACCCCCATCTATAAGAAGCCATATAGAATGGCACCCTCGGAATTGGTGGAGTTGAAGAAGCAGATAAAAGAATTATTGGACAAAGGATTTATTCGAGCCAGCTCCTCACCTTGGGGTTCACCTGTGTTGTTCGCCAAGAAAAAGGATGGGACACTGAGACTGTGTATAGACTATCGAGCCCTCAATATGGTCACCATCAAAAACAAATATCCGATGCCACGGATAAATGATTTGTTTGACCAGCTCGCTCAAGCCAAGGTATTCTCAAAGATTGATTTGAGATCGGGATACCATCAACTGAAGGTACGGACAGAAGATATCCCCAAGACAGCTTTCACTTCTAGATATGGGTTATACGAGTTTACAGTGATGCCTTTTGGACTAACGAACGCCCCCGCATATTTCGTCCACCTCATGAACAAAGTGTTCATGAAATTCATGGACAAATTTGTGGTGGTATTCATTGACGACATTCTGGTTTACTCAAGGACACCAGAAGAGCATGCTGAGCACCTCAGAATTGTTTTGGGAGAATTGAGGAGACATCAGTTGTACGCCAAATTTAGCAAGTGCGAATTTTGGCTAAGACAAGTTGGTTTCTTAGGCCATATACTGAACCAAGAAGGCGTGGCCGTAGACCCAGAAAAAGTCAAGGCCATACTGGACTGGAAGCCACCCGCCAATGTTACTGATGTGCGGAGTTTCCTAGGAATGGCCGGATATTACCGAAGATTTATTGAAGGATTCTCCACTGTGGCCAAACCTATAACACAGTTGCTCAAGAAGGACAAGAAATTTGTATGGACAGAAGCATGCGAGAAAAGCTTCCAAGAACTCAAGAAGAAGCTGACAACCGCACCGGTCTTAACTGTGCCAGACATACACAAGAGCTTTGAAGTGTATTGTGACGCGTCCCGAAAAGGTCTCGGATGTGTACTAATGCAGGATGGCAAAGTAGTCGCATATGCCTCACGGCAGCTGCGAAAACATGAGGAAAATTACCCAACACATGACTTGGAGCTAGCAGCAGTTATTCATGCACTCAAGGAGTGGAGGCACTTTCTGTTGGGGAATCGCTGTGAAATATACACGGACCATAAGAGCCTCAAATATATCTTCACACAGCCAGAGCTAAATTTACGCCAACGACGCTGGCTGGAATTGGTCAAGGACTATGATGTCGGCATTCACTACCATCCAGGGAAAGCAAATGTAGTGGCAGATGCCCTTAGTCAAAACCCCAGCCCGGACAATGACGGTCCGCAAAACTTGAGGCCTGAGTTTCAGCAAGAGTTCACTAGGCTCAACATGATGTTAGTTTCTGAGGGCACCGTGTCAAATCTAGAGATACAACCCACCCTGGTGGAACAAATTAAGAAGGCTCAACAGGGACATCCCAGCATCGAAGGCATAAAGAAGAAAATGAACCTTGGTAAAGCTTCAGAGTTCGTCACCGACAGTGAAGGGACACTATGGTACGGAGACGGACTTTGCGTACCAAACATCGAGGAACTCAAGCAACAAATCTTAACCGAAAGCCACACCGCTCCATACTCGATCCATCCTGGAGGAACCAAAATGTACAAGGACATTCAGGAAAGATTTTGGTGGCACGGTATGAAAAGAGATATAGCCACATTTATTGCTTGTTGCGATTCATGTCAGCGCATCAAGGCCGAGCATCAAAAGCCAGCAGGGCTACTCCAGCCAAACAGGATACCGGAGTGGAAATGGGATGAAATAGGAATGGATTTCATCGTCGGACTACCCCGATCACAACGTGGGAATGACGCCATATGGGTCATCACAGACCGACTAACCAAGGTTGCTCATTTCATTCCCGTGAAGACTACCTACTCCACACAAAGACTGGCCAAACTTTATCTCTCCCGTATAGTTTGCTTGCACGGAGTCCCAAAGACTATAATATCAGACCGAGGCACCCAATTCGTCTCCAAATTTTGGGATCACCTACAACAAGCTCTGGGCACGCAACTAGCTTTCAGTACAGCATACCACCCTCAGACTGATGGACAAGTGGAACGTGTAAACCAAATCCTAGAGGATATGCTAAGAGCCTGTGTGCTCACCTATGGATCCAGTTGGGAAGAGAATTTGCCGTATGCCAAATTTGCTTACAACAACAGTTACCAAGCCAGCTTACAAATGGCACCCTTTGAAGCATTGTACGGACGAAGGTGCCGTACCCCACTGAATTGGTCAGAGACAGGTGACAGCCGTATCTTCGGCCCAGACATGCTTAAAGAGGCCGAGGAGAAAGTTAAACAAATCAGGGACAGACTCAAGACAGCACAGAGCCGACAAAAGAGCTACTATGATCAGAAGCATCGTGAGGTCAGCTTTGAACCCAGTGATTCCGTATACCTCCGAGTATCTCCTATGAGGGGTCTACAACGGTTCAAAATTAAGGGGAAGCTAGCCCCAAGATTTATTGGACCATTTTGTGTAAAGGCACGAAGAGGCACGGTAGCCTACCAACTAGACCTGCCCAAGGAACTGTCAGACGTCCATGACGTATTTCACGTCTCACAGTTGAGGAAGTGTGTGAGTAACCCGGATAAGCATGTACCTCATGAGAACATTGATATGCAACCAGATCTCACCTACAGAGAGAGGCCAGTAAAAATATTGGAAGAGTCTGAACGGAGGACCCGTCAGAAAATGAAAAGTTTTTCAGAGTTCAGTGGAGCAACCACACTGAGGAAGAAGCTACATGGGAAAGGGAAGATTTCCTCCGGGCAGAGTATCCATATCTATTTGAGGATCAGCAGAAATCTCGAGGACGAGATTTTTCCTAAGGGGGTAGGTGTTGTGACACCCAAGTTTTTATTTGGATTTATCAAAAGATTTTGTTTGACTTGAGGGAGGTGATCTAAATTTTTCTTCAAAAGAACTCTCCCTTTCAAATATTTTTTTTATGGCAAAAGTTTTATTTGGATTCACCCAAGATCTGTCTTTGGTCTTGGAGGTTCTTGCTTTTCTTTTGAACTCAAGACAAAATACTTTTCACTTGGAGAAATGCCTTTTTAAAATCTCATTGAAAATTTGCACTATGGCTTTTGGAATAATCCTTTGCCACTTTCAACAATTCCTTCTTGCCATGGCCTTAGTGCCAATACTCTCTCCTAACCCTCCCCTCACCTTTGGATCATGTTTGGCATCTAATCCAGCAAGTTGAACCTCTCCTATGTTTATTTTCCATTCAAATCTTATTCAAATAAATTTATGTCTTCTATTCTATCCATTGGTGATTTACAAAGGAACTCTACTTTCTGTTTTGATTTTTGCCCCCAAACCAACTCTCCACCCTAGTCCTTTGAACCCTCAACCAAGATCCATGAAGATCCACTGGTCTTCAGTTCAAATTTTTTCAAACTACACTTGCTGCAAGTTTGGACCAGATTTGTCAAATTTGGTGAAATTCATTCAAATCCTTCTCCAAAAATTCCAAGTAAAATCAGGCAGCCTCTGGGAGCATTGAGTGGTCACCTCACCAAGTTACAGCCCCAGAAAAATTTATCTCATAGCCAAATCTTTCTGTCGAACACCTGCAGTGCATGGTCATTGTCAAGTTCAGTTAATTCAGAGAACAGTTCAGTGGCTTACTGTCGTTTTCTTCAGAGATGGTTGTCGATCTCGCCAGTGCCACTGTGTCGCCTTGCTCCTCGTCCCCTCCCCCTTGTTCCTGCACCGCACGAACGCCTGGCACCTTGCGGACATCGGCGACGAGCAGCAGAAGGTGCGCCACCCCGTGACCGACGCCAGCGGCGGCTTTGCGGCCGCCAGCGGGAGGCACGGCGCCGACAACGCCACCCAGCGCCGCCCAAACCACCGGAGCTCGCCGCGTGGCCTTCCACTCCCCCGAACGCGCTGCCACTCTCGTCGTGAACCGCAGGGCGCGGAGCGCGCTCTCTGCCGCCGTCGAGCCCGTGCGGCCATCTCACCGTGGACCGACGCCATTACGCCAAGACCAACTCCGTTTAGCTGTGGAATGACACCAGTAACCTCCACTGATGCTGCCTGGCCACTCAAGCCTCCTGCCAATCCACTGCATCGCCGTAATCGCTCGCCGGAGATTCTCCGTTCACGGCCACCCCGTCGATCCGCCTATAAATAGAGGCCCCGAGCTTCAACTCGAGCACCCACCATCCCTGCACTCCACCTAGAGCACGCCTAGCCACTGGAAGAGCCCCGAGGAGGTCTCCTTCCTCGACTCCGGCCGCCGCGACCCGCCACGGGATCCAGCTCGATTCGCCCCCGTGTGTGCACCTCCGCCTCCCTTCTCTTTCCAGTAGCTTCACTATGCATCCCTCCTTCTGACCCGCGCTTCAATTCGTAGTTTGCAGCCCTCCACCGGAGTTCCCCACCATCACCCGAGCCGCCGTCCGCCGGAGATAGTGTCGCCGTCGACGTGGTGCTCCCCGTTGGTCGAGTCCACGACCCACCGACGCGGAAGAACACGCTGAAGCTCTTGGTACCCTCCGATCCTCCTAACTCGCCGTGGTTCGACGCCAGTGTCCACCGCCGTCTTCGGGCGCCGGCGAGCTTTTCAAACCTGACATGTGGACCCCGCATGTCAGCCTCTGTTCTATTCTTTCGTGAACTGTTTTTTGTTGGCGCCTTCGGGCAAATACGCTTTCCCTCTTGAGCTCGCGCATTTCCAATCGAACCGTTTTCTGTTTTCTCAGTAAAAACCCTGGAACTTTTCTGTTTCATTACAGATAAGTCCCTGGACAGAAACCTTTATAACTTTTTAATAAAAGGGGATTTTTGAGTGATTCTTTTTCTGACAACCTTCAAATTTTGTCTAGTTTTTTGTGGGATTTATTTGAAAAATATTTGGAAAAGTTTCTGTGCACCCATTGGTTTTCACGTAGTACCCGTTTTTCATGATTGCCGTAGGTTCCGGAAGAGGTGACGGAGCCGCGAACTTCGCCGAGCTAGACTCCGACTTCTCCGAACCAGGCAAGCATGTTTGAATATTTGATATGATAAGTGTTTTGCATGTTTGCTTGAAAGTTTGTGCGTGGCATATGAGTGTCGGTAAATACCTCGTTGCTTGTAAGGCAACTACTCGCATGTTCTAAAGTTGTGATGATCTCTGATGAGAGATGGCCTAATCATGTGGTGACATGAAGGGCAGCAAGGTGGTACTGTTGTAGCATACCAGCCTTGCGTCATCCGACTTTCTCCGACGTTAACGTGGACGGAGTCACGTTATCGTTCTTTTCCCCGCATGTTCCAAAGGTGCGATGATCTCTGATGAGAGATGGCCTAATCATGTGGTGACATGAAGGGCAGCAAGGTGGTACTGTTGTAGCATACCAGCCTTGCGTCATCCGACTTTCTCCGACGTTAACGTGGACGGAGTCACGTTATCGTCCTTTCCCCCTTCCGTGCTACCACATGTTTCATTTGCCAGGATGCGGTTTAGTAAGTTGGTAACCTCTTTCCGTGTACACACCAAACAGAGAGGCCGGGATGATGGTACCTTGGCCCAGGATTAAAGCCAGTCATCCGGTCAGGGGGCATGGGTGTTTCTGGGTCGGACCGAGAGGGGGGCACCCCCTTAGAGCGCGCGTATAGAAATTTGATCCCATGCTACGCGAGGTTGTAGCCTCCCCGTCTCAAGGTTTTTCTTGAACGTTGCCGAGGGTGATCCCTGGCTTCGGAAGGTTGAATTGGGTGTGTACTGGTTAGACGTGTTTCTTCCAAAACACCGTAGACGGAACTAGTCTCCGTGACTACTGAAATCCGTTAGCTGTGGTTAAGTACAAACTCTGCAGAGTCAATTCCTTCCAAGTCATCGTATCCATGATCAAGTAGCGTAAATCAGTATATCCATATCTATCCGCGTGGAAAACTTGTGCCCGGTAAACAAGCTCAAGTGGTAAATCCAGTTTAATTATTATTCCTATGGATGGACTAAATTTTTATTCGTCTCGTACTTGTGATAATTTATGTTCCCGAACTATTGTATTATTGAGCTACAATATAAGCCCTTTATGTGACGTCGCGCAGACGTCCGACTGCGGCGTGTCTTTTGTTTCTTACTTTAAATATAAGCCCTTTATGTGATGTCGCTCAGACGTCCGACTGCGGCACGCACTGTCTTTATTTTCTGTTATAAGCCCTTTATGTGATGTCGCTCAGACGTCCGACTGTGGCACGCACTGTCTTTATTTTCTGTTATAAGCCCTTTATGTGGTGTCGCCCTGACGCCCGACCGTGGCATATTTATTCTTGCATTTTCCGCTCGAGGAGTCATTCAGACACTCGTTTGGCACCAGCATTATTATTCTCGCAGTTTCCTCTCGAGGAGTCATTCAGACCCTCGTTTGGCACCAGTATTACTATTCTGCAGTTTCCGCTCGAGGCGTCATTCAGACCCTCGCCTGGCACCCAGTATTTATTATCTCTATGTCTGAACGCACTGGATAAATTGTTCTTATGCTTCATGTTTACATTTGTTATATCTTATGTCCGAACTGTCTTGCGAGTACTTTCATAGTACTCACCTGGCTTGTTGATTTGGCCAGATGTTGACGAAGGCAATCTCTTGGATGAAGAGTTTGATAGCGCGTCCGACGCCTAGAGGAGTCCCAGTCAGTCCTGCGCGATCCCGGATATTGGTCACTTGTATTATATACGCTTCCGCCACCCGCAATAAGTCTCCTCGAGCCTCACCCCGACGCTCGAAGAGCTGTAGTCTTTAGGAGTCATATCACTCGCTTCGCAGTGATATTTCCACCACCGTTATTATCGTGAGTTAGTAGTATGCCACCCTATCCGCCGTCTTGTTTTATCGGCGTGCATGTAATAAATTGTTGGGCAGTCTCCGCTCAACCTTGTATTATATTTAGTACTCCTGGTATTTTTCTTCTGTGACCAAGATATTGTCCACCAGTGAGAAAGAATTCTTCCTTACTGGTCCATAAAAGGGATTGGTCTCTCAATAATTATTTTATTGAAAAACCGGTCGTGACACCTCCCTTCTTAGGGACACAATGAACAAGACTTACCCATCTACTATCAGCAATAGGATAGATTATACCTGCTTCCAAAAGCTTTAGTATCTCATTCCTTACCACTTCTTTCATTTTTGGATTCAACCATCGTTAATGATCAGCAATTGGTTTAGCATGAGGCTCCATATTAATTTTGTGCTGACATAGAGTGGGAATAATGCCCTTAAGATCATCCAGAGTATATCCAATAGCTGCACGGTGCTTCTTCAGAGTTTTCAATAATTTATTTTCTTCATGCTCTGAAAGGTTAGCACTAATAATAACAGTATATATCTTTTTCTCATCGAGATAAGCATATTTCAAAGTGTCAGGTAATTGTTTAAGATCGAACACAGGATCACTCTTGGGTGGTAGAGGATCTCCCAGAGTCTCAACAGGAAAATTGTGTTTCAAAACATGCATTTTTTTGAAGAAAATCTCATCTAATTCTTTTCTTTCATTCATGAACATGTCATTTTCATGGTCTAGCTAATATTGTTCTAACAGATCAGTAGGAGGCACGACAATAGAAGCAAGACCAATAATTTCATCTTTATTAGGCAATTCTTTATCATGGGGTTGTCTACGAAACTTGGAGAAATTAAAATCATGAGACACATTCCCAAAACTTACACTAATAGTGTCTTTCTCACAATCTAGTTTAGCATTAACAGTGTTCAAGAAAGGTCTACCATATATAATGGGACAAAAATCCTCTTGTGGGGAACCAAGAACTAGAAAATCAGCAGGGTATTTTATTTTCCCACACAAGACTTCAACATCTTTAACAATCCCAATTGGTGAGATAGTATCTCTATTGGCAAGCTTAATAGTAACATCAATATCTGTTGGGGAACGCAGTATTTCAAAAAATTTCCTACGATCACGCAAGATCTATCTAGGGGAAGCATAGAAACGAGCGGGGAGAGTGTGTCCACGTACCCTCGTAGACCGAAAGCGGAAGCGTTTAGTAACGCGGTTGATGTAGTCGAACGTCTTCGTGATCCAACCGATCAAGTACCGAACGCACGTCAACTCCACGATCTGCACACGTTCAGCTCGGTAACGTCCCTCGAACTCTAGATCCAGCTGAGGCCGAGGGAGAGTTTTGTCAGCATGACGGCATGGTGACAATGATGATGAAGTTACCGACGCAGGGCTTCGCCTAAGCACTACCACAATGTGACCGAGGTGGAAAACTGTGGAGGGGGGCACCGCACACGGCTAAGAAATCAACTTGTGTGTCTATGGGGTGCCCCCTCCCCCATATATAAAGGAGGGGAGGAGGAGGCCGACCGGCCTCAAGGGGCGCACCCAAGGGGTGGGAATCCTACTCCTACTAGGAGTAGGTTCCCCCCTTTCCTAGTCCAACAAGGAGGGGAAGGAAGGAGGAAGGGGAGAGAAGGAAGGAGGGGGGCGCCACCCCCACCCCTTGTCCAATTCGGACTGGGGGCGCCACCTCCTGGCCGGCCCTCTCTCCTCTAAGGCCCATGGTGGCCCACTAACTTCCCGAGGGGTTCTGGTAACCCTCCGACACTCCGGTTTTATCCGAAACTTTTCGGAACACTTCCGGTGTTCGAACAACATGGTCCAATATATCAATCTTTATGTCTTGACCATTTGTAGACTCGTAGTCATGTCCGTGATCTCATCCGGGACTCCGAACTACCTTCGGTACATCGAAACACATAAACTCATAATACCGATCATCATCAAACGTTAAGCATGCGGACCCTACGGGGTTCGAGAACTATATATGGAGACATGACCGAGACTCATCTCCGGTCAATAACCAATAGCGGAACCTGGATGCTCATATTGGCTCCCACATATTCTACGAAGATCTTTATCGGTCAAACCGCATAACAACATACATTGTTCCCTTTGTCATCGGTATGTTACTTGCCCGAGATTCGATCATCGGTATCACCATACCTAGTTCAATCTCATTACCGGCAAGTCTCTCTAGTCGTTCCGTAATGCATCATCCTGCAACTAACTCATTAGTCACATTGCTTGGAAGGCTTATAGTGATGTGCATTACCGAGAGGGCCCAGAGATACCTCTCCGACAATCGGAGTGACAAATCCTAATATCGATCTATACCAACTCAACAAACACCATCGTAGACACCTGTAGAGCATCTTTATAATCACCCAGTTATGTTGTGACGTTTGATAGCACACAAGGTGTTCCTCCGGTATTCGGGAGTTGCATAATCTCATAGTCAGAGGAACATGTATAAGTCATGAAGGAAGCAATAGCAATAAAACTATACGATCATTATGCTAAGCTAACGGATGGGTCTTGTCCATCACATCATTCTCCTAATGATGTGATCCCGTTCATCAAATGACAACACATGTCTATGGTCAGGAAACTTAACCATCTTGATTAACGAGCTAGTCTAGTAGAGGCATACTAGGGACACTTTGTTTTGTCTATGTATTCACACATGTATCAAGTTTTTGGTTAATACAATTCTAGCATGAATAATAAACATTTATCATGATATAAGGAAATATAAATAACAACTTTATTATTGCCTCTAGGGCATATTTCCTTCAGTTTCCCACTTGCACTAGAGTCAATAATCTAGTTCACATTGCCATGTGATTTAACACCAATAGTTCACATCACCATGTGATTAGTTCACATCGCCATGTGACTAATACCCAAAGGGTTTTACTAGAGTCAATAATCTAGTTCACATCGCTATGTGATTAAGACCCAAAGAGTACTAAGGTGTGATCATGTTTTGCTTGTGAGAGAAGCTTAGTCAATGGGTCTGTCACTTTCAGAGTCGTATGTATTTTGCAAATTTTCTATGTCTACAATGCTCTGCATGGAGCTACTCCAGCTAATTTCTCCCACTTTCAATATGTATCCAGATTGAGACTCAGAGTCATCCGGATCGGTGTAAAAGCTTGCATCAACGTAACTCTTTACGACGAACTCTTTATCACCTCCATAACCGAGAAATATTTCCTTAGTCCTCTAAGGATAATTTTTTACCAATGTCCAGTGATCTACTCCTAGATCACTATTGTACTCCCTTGCCAAACTCAAGGCAGGGTATGCAATAGGTCTGGTACACAGCATGGCATACTTTATAGAACCTATGGCTGAGGCATAGGGAATGACTTTCATTCTCTCTCTATCTTCTGCCGTGGTCGGGCTTTGAGTCTTACTTAACTTCACACCTTGCAACACAGGCAAGAACTCCTTCTTTAACTGTTCCATTTTGAACTACTTCAAAATCTTATCAAGGTATGTATTCATTGAAAAATCTTATCAAGCGTCTTGATCTATCTCTATAGATCTTGATGCTCAATATGTAAGCAGCTTCACCAAGGTCTTTCTTTGAAAAACTCCTTTCAAACACTCCTTTATGCTTTCCAGAAAATTCTACATCATTTCCGATCAACAATATGTCATTCACATATACTTACCAGAAAGGCTGTAGTGCTCCCACTCACTTTCTTGTAAATACAGGCTTCATTACAAGTCCGTATAAAACCATATGCTTTGATCACACTATCAAAGCGTATATTCCAACTCCGAGAGGCTTGCACCAGTCCATAAATGGGTCGTTGGAGCTTGCACACTTTGTTAGCACCTTTAGGATCGACAAAACCTTCTGGTTGCATCATATACAATTCTTCTTTGAGATATCCATTAGGGAATGCGGTTTTAACATCCATTTGCTAAATTTCATAAAATGCAGCAATTGCTAACATGATTCGGACAAACTCTAAGCATCGATAAGAGTGAGAAAATCTCATCGTAGACAACACCTTGAACTTGTCGGAAACCTTTTGCGACAATTCGAGCTTTGTAGATAGTAACACTACTATCAGCCTTCGTCTTCCTCTTGAAGATCCATTTATTCTTACTGGCTCACCGATCATCGGGCAAGTCAATCAAAGTCCATACTTTGTTCTCATACATGGATCCCATCTCAGATTTCATGGCCTCAAACCATTTTGCGGAATCTGGGCTCATCATCGCTTCCTCATAGTTCATAGGTTCGTCATGGTCTAGTAACATGACTCCCAGAACAGGATTACCGTACCACTCTGGTGCGGAACATATTCTGTTTGACCTACGAGGTTCGGTAGTAACTTGATCTGAAGTTTCATGATCATCATCATTAACTTCCTCACTAATTGGTGTAGGCATCACTGGAACTGATTTCTGTGATGAACTACTTTCCAATTTGGGAGAAGGTACAATTACCTCATCAAGTTCTACTTTCCTCCCACTCACTTCTTTCGAGAGAAACTTCTTCTCTATAAAGGATCCATTCTTAGCAACAAATATCTTGCCTTCGGATCTGTGATAGAAGGTGTACCCAACATTTTCCTTTGGGTATCCTATGAAGACGCATTTCTCCGATTTGGGCTCGAGCTTATCAGGTTGAAACTTTTTCACATAAGCATCACAGCCCCAAACTTTAAGAAACGACAGCTTAGGTTTCTTGCTAAACCACAGTTCATATGGTGTCGTCTCAACGGATTTAGATGGTGCCCTATTTAACGTGAATGCAACTGTCTCTAATGCATAACCCCAAAACGATAGTGGTAAATCGGTAAGAGACATCATAAATCGCACCATATCTAATAAAGTACGGTTACGACGTTCGGACACACCATTGCGCTATGGTGTTCCAGGTGGCGTGAGTTGTGAAACTATTCCACAGTTTTAAATGAAGGCCAAACTCGTAACTCAAATATTTGCCTCCGCGATCAAATCGTAGAAATTTTATTTTCTTGTTATGATGATTTTCCACTTCACTCTGATATTCTTTGAACTTTTCAAATGTTTCAGACTTGTGTTTCATCAAGTAGATATACCCATATCTGCTCAAATCATCTGTGAAGGTCCGAAAATAATGATACCCGCCGCGAGCCTCAACACTCATCGAACCACATACATCGGTATGTATTATTTCCAATAAGCCAGTGGCTCGCTCCATTGTTCTTGAGAACGGAGTCTTAGTCATCTTGCCCATGAGGCATGGTTCACAAGCATCAAATGATTCATAATCAAGTGATTCCAAAAGTCCATCCACATGGAGTTTCTTCATGCGCTTTACACCAATATGACCTAAACGGCAGTGCCACAAATAAGTTGCACTATCATTATTAAACTTATATTTTTTGGCATCAATATTATGTGTATCACTGTGATCGAGATTCAGTAAACCATTTACATTGGATATAAGACCATAGAAGGTTTTATTCATGTAAACAGAACAACAATTATTCTCTGACTTAAATGAATAATCGTATCGCTATAAACATGACCCAATCATATTTATGCTCAACGCAAACACCAAATAACACTTATTTAGTTCCAATACTAATCCCGAAGGAAAAAGGGAGTGTGTGATGGTGATCTTATCAACCTTGGAATCACTTCCAACACACATCGTCACCTTGCCCTCAGCTAGTCTCTGTTCATTTTGTAACTCTTGTTTCAAGTTACTAATCATAGCAACTGAACCAGTATGAAATACCCAGGGGCTACTATGAATACTAGTAAAGTACACATCAATAACATGAATATCATATATACTTTTGTTCACTTTGCCATCCTTCTTATCCGCTACGTATTTGATGCAATTCCTTCTAGTGACCATTTCCTTTGCAGTAGAAGCACTCGGTTTCAGGCTTGGGTCTAGCTTTGGGCTTCTTCATGGGAGTGGCAACTTGCTTGTCATTCTTCTTGAAGTTCCCTTTCTTTCCCTTGCCCTTTTACTTGAAACTAGTGGTCTTGTCAACCATCAACACTTGATGCTTTCTTGATTTCTACCTTCGCCGATTTCAGCATCGCGAAGAGCTCGGGTAATCGTTTTCGTCATCCCTTGCATATTATAGTTCATCATGAAGTTCCAGTAACTTAGTGATAGTGACTAGAGAACTATGTCAATCACTATCTTATCTGGAAGATTAATGTGACACCCCAAAATTTTGACCTTGTTTTATTAATTAAAATTTTGCCAGGGAATTAAATTTTTCCATTTGTCTGGATTTATCTTTTGTATTCAGAACCCCTCTTCTCTTTAATATTGTGGGTTTTTGCCTTAAGTGGAAACTTTCCAAAAGTATTATTGGACCTGTATGCTCTCTCAACAAAACAATTCTTTATCAGTGGATTTATTTGCATAATTATTTTCCCTGAGCTTTATTCTTTTAAAATGATTTTTCATAAATTTGGAGCCTCTGTTGCACTGCAACCATTTGATGAATGCATTTAAAATTTTCACCAAAATTTGGGGATGTCATGTGATGTTTCCACATCACTTTTATGCAAAAATATCTTTTTGGAGATTTTGAGCTCTACACCAATTTTTCAAATCTGGTCCAGTAGGTACTTTTGCACTACAACCTATTTAATTATTCCTCTAAAAATTCTTCCAAGTGTTTGGAAATGTCAGTGGATGCACATAATTCAACCTTATGCAAAAACCCATTGATGTTCTTTGAAAAATTTGAGTGAATCAACCTCATTTTCATTCTGGTCCAGTTTGGTGATTTGTACTGCAACCATACTTTACCTTGCTCTTGTTGCCTTGGGGTTTATCCTTCTTATTGACCACTCTACCAAACCCTTAAGTCCAGGAGATTGGACCCATTGGAGGATTTTTAGTGCATGCTATGAAGCTTTGTTCTTGCTGCCCAAAACTGTAGTTTTGCAAAACTTGCACTAGCAAGTTTCTGGTTTTGCCCAAATGATCTTGCCATCATCACCTACATCTAGGGAGACCCTGATCTGGAGTTTTTGGCCACTCCAAGAGTTGCCTAGATGCACTTAGCATTCTGACGAACACCTTGAGTGCATGGGCAGATTTGGCATGATTATTAGTTTGCTTTGTGAACTTGATCCCCTGACCTAACCACCATGTCCATTAACCCCCTTGCTAGCTCAAACCTAGTCCTGTTAATTGCCAGACTCGCTCTAGCACTCTAGGCTGCCCTGGCATTACGTCGAGCACGTAGCGTGCGTGCACTGGACGCGGCCAGCGCGCGCGTTTTGCACGTGCGTGTGCACGGGTCGCCGCGTCCCGTACCTGGCCCTTGCTCGCCTGCAGAGCCACGCCCTGCCCTCGCCCTCTCACCAGAACCCTCCAAGCCACCCTGGCGCCCTACAACGCCGCCGTCAGGGCTCCCTTGGCGGCACGGCGGCGTCGGTAGCACGCTCTGCCACGGACGGCGCCGCCCAAGCCACCCACGCGCGCCAGCTGCCCCCTTGAACAGCCCGAGCTCATCCACAAGCTCGTCGACACGCGCTCGTCGCCGCCACGTCGCCCTGCGGCTACAGAACGACGGTCGCCGGCGATCTTATCCACGGCCGCCACGGGACCAACCTCGAACGCCTATATAAGGGCCCCCAAGCTCCTCCGAGCACTTAGGCGACCTCAGGCAATCCCCCTAGTGCTCCCCTAGCCGCGGATTGACCGGAAGAGGCCATCTCTCCCACCTCCGGCAGGTTCGGCCGCCGCCGCCCTCCGGTCCCGCTAGTCGCCAACCGAGCCTCCCCAGCTCATCTGGCACCACCACCCGACTCCCCTTGACCGTACGGAGCCGCCCCACCTCTCTAGCCCGATCGGGAACCACCATAACCCCGGCCCCCAAAACCACCCGAAGTCATCTCTGCCGCGAAGCTCACCGCCGGCGGCTCCCTCCGTCCCCACCTGCCTAGCGCCCACCGGGAGGACCGCCCTGGGCTGGCGGATCCATCCCCGCCCTCAGGACCCCGCGGGGAGGCGCCGTTCGCCGACGGCGATCGCCGGAGTCCTGCCTCTGTTCGGGCAGAGGAAGAGGAGGGAGAAGAGACTAGTCAAACCTGACCAGTGGGCCCGCTGGACCCACTGTCAGTGACCCAGCCCTGCCACCACGTGTTTAAGTGGTCGCGTAAACCCCTGAAGTACGTCTCCTCTGCTTCGAAAGCGTATTTTTCCTCCGAAGCGTTTTCTTTTTCTGTCCTATTTTGAAACAGAACGTTGACTAGACTTTGACTGGCTATATCTTTTTAAATACAACTCCAAATGAATTGATTCTTTTTCCTACCTCTCTCAAATTTCATCTAGTTTATTTTAAGATTTATTTCAAAAATAATTAGGACAGCTTTTTGTACTGTTTTTGAATTATATGTTATTTGAATATTTTTCAAAATAGGAAATGGAGAGAGAAGAAAACTTTCAAAAAGTTTTGGAATGCACACTTCCTCTCCACAACCTGAAGGCAAGCATTCTGAACTCTGGCATAATATTTTTGGGTGTCGTTGATATGGTTACAACACCACCTTGACTTGGAGCATACGTTATTTTATGTGACGATAAAATCATACATATGAGTGCATAATGGAGATGCTTTGCTGTTAGTAATGGATATGCTGGCAATGGTAATCATCCTCGTAAGCTTCTCATGCATACCGGGAGGAAGCCGGGAAAGTCGCGGTCTTGGGTAGACACGAGCTTGTCCCTAGTTCCTCGTCGAGACGAGTATGTCCGGTATGGCATGGTGAGGCTTGATGAGTGGTGAGTTTATCTGTTAGTGATATTATATTTGTTATGCTATTCATTCGGAGAATACTTGGACCTCCTGAGTCGGCCGTAGGTCGAGTCTTGTTCAGTAACCCCCCCATACTTGTTTCGTACTACCACTTGTCCCTGCCGCAGGTAGGGTACGGTTCAGTAAGTTGTCAACCCCGTCCTAGCACACACCGTACAGAGAGACCATGGTGGAAGATACCGGAGGCCTCCGGTAGGCATGCCACCTGGTCCGGGGGCATGGGTGTTTCCGGTTGGGACCGAGAGGGGGGCACCCCTTAGAGCGCGCGATATAAATTTGATCCCATGCTATGTCGAGGTTGGAGCCTCCCCACTTAGAGTTTTTCTTGACAGGTGTCGTGGGTGATTCCAGACACCGGTAAGTTAAGCTGGTGTGTGCGGTTCAGGTGTGTTTTCAATTAAAAGACCGTAGGCGGAATTAGTCCCGAAGGACTAAATAAATCCGTTACTCGTGAGTAAAGAGTACACCCTCTGCAGAGGTTAAATCTACTCAGATAGCCATGGGTAAGGACTACAGTCAGAGATGGACCTAGTGACGGTTTTTGGATGGAGAAACGGCTAAACCAGAACATTGTTTATGACCTATGACATATGAGGATTATGATTATTATTATTGTGGACTAACCATTTCCATTATTTGAACTATTGAGTATCCCTGGGATGGTTCTACCTCCTGGATACTCACTGCGATCTTTTTTTATAAGCCCTTTATGTGGCGTCGCTCAGACGCCCGACTGTGGCATGCTTGTTATTTCCTTTTATTCATAAGCCCTTTATGTGGTGTCACTCAGACGCCCGACTGCGGCATGCTCGCCATTTATTTATTCGTTATAAGCCCTTTATGTGGTGTCGCTCAGACGCCCGACTGAGGCATGATTTATCTTATTATCCTTTCGAGGCGTCGCTTCAGACACTCGATCGGTGCATTCTATATTTCTACTCCCGTAATTGCATATTCATATTTTACCCGCATGCGTGTATCGTGGATTCCGTTTATTTCGTGACAGACGTTATGATCGTAGAATCTCTCGGAGCATGATCATCCACTATTGTATTATACCCGTGCTCATAATGTTTGCGAGTACATTCAAAGTACTCACTGGCTTGTCCCTGGCTATTGTCTTGGCCAGATTTCTCGCATGGAGAGAGCATTGTGATGACAACCCCGAAACCTATGCAATGGAGATAGCAGCCTCGCGAAGATAGGAGTTATCCTGGTCAGCTGTTCCTGCGGGAAATGGAGTCCCATAGACGCAGATGAACCACAAACCGCTTTCGCCATCAACCACTAGAAAACCAAGTGTTATACTCATAGGCCACAATGGTCTTGTACTACATATTTTTGTACTTTGCTTGGAATTTCTGTATCAAGTTGGTGCCTCATCAGCTAACAGTAATCCTGGGGCTGGTGAGCACAAGGGCCATTTTCTGGAAAATTAATATCCCGAAAAACCGGTCCTGACAGACTTGGTATCAGAGCCAGGCTGACCATTGGCTAATCCTATCTTAGCCAGGTCAATAAACCTAGGTTAACCAACCCACCAGACCCTAACCAAACCCCAGCCAAGCTTCTCGTGTAAGATAGCCCCACAGTGACCCGACGCCTTTCGGCAGTCGGTGCCCAACCTATCAGCCTAGCCTGTCGATCACACAGGAGTGACCGGCCCCTAAATAGTCCTTTTCGCGAGCGTGCGAAGGAAGACTCTGTCCCCTTTTTCTATAAAAAGGGCACGCTAGCCTCAACACAGCACAACACAGCCTGTTTCCCAAACCAAGCCACGATGCATGGCCCCATTGTTCACAATGAGACCACAGCCACCAACCTTGGAGGTTTCGTGACCGTGCTCGCAAACCTCACCCGCCGTGCCTATGCGTTAGAAGAGCCCCCAGAATATGTTGTGTACCAAGGACTCATGAGCGGTGAGAGCCGTCAGTTCTGGGCCACTGTACACATCTATGGTAGGGGACTATCGCCAGAACGCCCCTACAGGTTCACTGGAAGGACAACTTCCTTTGAGCCACAAGCCATCCAGCTAGCAGCTCGAGAAGCTATAGTTCAACTCCGGCACTTGTCGCCCCGAGTTAACTGTCGCTCGTTCTACTATTACCCTAGCCGTGAAGGGTATGGTAGGCCGCCCCAGGTTGCCAATGGAGATCATGAGACGGATCCTGCACTATTGAATCTGGTGCGCTATGTAAGTGCACTAGAGGAACTGTTCGATCAAATCACCCTTGATCTGATCGCAACTCGTGGAGAACTGGTTCGCCGAGCCCCGGTGAGAGGAGAAGATGAGTCCGACACCGACAACCCAGTCGTGCTGTTCGGACACCCGATCGAGTCCTTGAGGTCTGCCCCAGCCATCGACCATAATGCTTTGGTGTCCCCAGAAGCGCTTCGTCGCCTTTTGGGAACACGCTCCAATGGGATTGTGGCCAACAACCCCCGCGACGGTCATCATCGCTACCCCGACCCTGCAGGCCCTCAACCTCATCCAGCTAATCCCGACGGTGAAACCCGTGGAGAAGCCTCGGCGTCCGCAAGGCCAGCTCGCTTAGACATTAACGAAGTAGACTAAGTCACTCGAGTAGTACCGAGCCTTAGTATTTTTTTCTACGCCTTGTAATTGTGTGATCCTGTATCACCATTGTTAAATGATGTCTGCTTGTGCGCCCCTATTTTTTAATAGCAGCCATGCATAAGTACGTCAGTGTACAGTTACATTTTTTTTATTTCGGACGCAGCTACCAAAACCACACCCGACGACGCCCACAACAATGTGTCACATTTTTTAGATATGTGTATCTGTGGCTTTGACCCCGACCCCATAGAACAGAACCGACATCTAGTTACCCTTCATCGCGGTAAATAACCCAGCCCCAATGCTATATAAAAGGCCACCTCGTGACCTTGCCAAGTACCTCTTACCTTGCGCACAACACTCACAGCCATTCCTTTGCCATGCCGACCCCCAGTATTTATCTGAGAACTCCAGACGCAACCCCGGGTAGTTTTGTTAAATTATTGTGGGACTTTACCCGCAGTACCATGAGTGCCATCCATCCACCCGAGTACGAGTTGCTCAAATCGAGGATCACCCCATCCACCTGGAAATATTGGGCAGTGGTGCACATCCCTCCCGCAAACCCAAACCAAGACCCAACGGAAGTCTCCTTCGTGGGGAAATCTATGCCGAGTCCGCATATGGCCATAGAAGCTGCCGCGTACGAAGCGCTTGCTCGTCTTCGATTCGCGGTACCCTATGCCAGCGAACGAGGATATTATTATTTTCCGAGTCATGCAGCACCCGGAGAAGTAGCATCTTTTCCCGGTGTGCGAATTGAGAGAGATCCAGTACTGGCCAACCTTGCCCAGTATGTTATCGCTCAGGAGCGTTTGACTCAACGGGTAATGGGTTATCTCCAGAGCCTCGCTGATTTAAATCCTCAGATCGCTATTGGCAGACCACTGAGGCCTGACCAGGAGAGGCGCGTTCATCGACTGGTCAACCCGCTTCCCCCCATAGAAGAAGAGTGCGCCCCAGTACCAGAGACGTTTTCTCAGGACCCTGCCCGTTTACCGTTTTTATTGTAGACGTCACCGCTGTGTTTATTATCCTAGTATTTATTTGTGTGTTGTAACTCGTACGTGGTATCCAAAATCTGTGCGACGGATCAAATATTGGGTTTCAATTATGTGAGCAGTTTTACTGCTGTTAATTTGATTTATCTAATCTTCACTCGCGAAAAAAATTTGTGGTAAGATTTCTTTCCCTGAGTTGCTGCAGCATATATATATCTTCACGACAGAGATTTTTATTTATTTATTCGCGCAGCACCATAACGGCAGACTCACAACCGCAACCACTCGACCTCGTGCGCCAATGGCAAAGCCTCGTACACTTTTTGCACCTAACTGATCACACCTGAGGACACCACAGTCTCAGTAAGAGAGATTTGTGAGTAATCATTCGGACGCGAGTTGCCCCAGCACAGCGACAGCGGTTAGCACTCGATGCTGCACCTAATCCTCGTGATCGCCGCCACCGCGAAGAGCTAACACTCGAGCGGCAGCATCACGACGATCGTCAAGGATCATCGCGCACAGGAGCACGGAGAACCCCAGCAACGTCGCCAAACCTCCGCACATCAGGACCACATACCAGTCCGGCATCACCTCCGCCATTAGAGCCTCGTCTCGAGCTCCTGCAAACAGATGGAGGAGAATGAAGGAGAAGAGGAAGCGAGGCCAGGTGTGAGGAAGAAGAAAGGAGCACCGCGGTCATTTTATAGCTCGAGATCGGTGTACGGTGGGCGAGGTCCACCAGCGCCGCTCGCCGCTCGATCGCCGGTGTTCGGAGGCAAATCTGCGAGCAGTGCCGACAGTGCACTGGCCCGCGAGGTGAGTGCACGCTGCACCGGCAGCTAGCACGCCGCGCACTACCGCAGTACGGCCTAGGTGCCCTACGCGCTAGGCGTCACCGGTGGAGAAAGCGCGGGGAAAGCCCGCGAGAGGGAGGAAGAAGAGAGAGCCAGGGGTAGAAGAAGAGGCCGACAGTGGGCCCCGGGTCCACCTGTCAGCCAGAGGGAGCACTGTACTCTCGGGTACGACCAGCGCATTTTAATAATTTAGAATGTATTTAAAATTACTGTATCCACGTAGAAATATCCCTTTTTTCCCCAACCTTGGATCTTTCCACGCAACGCCAGTATACCACACTGTAGTTTTACACCACTTATTGCCCTCTCACTGTAGCCTCATTTTATTGCATAGTAGAATGATTTCTATTGGTAAGAGGGATGTTTGTTCAAAACAGCTTTTAACAAATCTCGAGGACGAGATTTTTCTTAAGGGGGGTAGTGTTGTGACACCCCAAAATTTTGACCTTGTTTTATTAATTAAAATTTTGCCAGGGAATTAAAATTTTCCATTTGTCTGGATTTATCTTTTGTATTCAGAACCCCTCTTCTCTTTAATATTGTGGGTTTCTGCCTTAAGTGGAAACTTTCCAAAAGTATTATTGGACCTGTATGCTCTCTCAATAAAACAATTCTTTATCAGTGGATTTATTTGCATAATTGTTTTCCCTGATCTTTATTCTTTTAAAATGATTTTTCATAAATTTGGAGCCTCTGTTGCACTGCAACCATTTGATGAATGCATTTAAAATTTTCACCAAAATTTGGGGATGTCATGTGATGTTTCCACATCACTTTTATGCAAAAATATCTTTTGGTCATTTGGAGATTTTGAGCTCTACACCAATTTTTCAAATCTGGTCCAGTAGGTACTTTTGCACTACAACCTATTTAATTATTCCTCTAAAAATTATTCCAAGTGTTTAGAAATGTCAGTGGATGCACATAATTCAACCTTATGCAAAAACCCATTGATGTTCTTTGAAAAATTTGAGTGAATCAACCTCATTTTCATTCTGGTCCAGTTTGGTGATTTGTACTGCAACCATACTTTACCTTGCTCTTGTTGCCTTGGGGTTTATCCTTCTTATTGACCACTCTACCAAACCCTTAAGTCCAGGAGATTGGACCCATTGGAGGATTTTTAGTGCATGCTATGAAGCTTTGTTCTTGCTGCCCAAAACTGTAGTTTTGCAAAACTTGCACTAGCAAGTTTCTGGTTTTGCCCAAATGATCTTGCCATCATCACCTACATCTAGGGAGACCCTGATCTAGAGTTTTTGGCCACTCCAAGAGTTGCCTAGATGCACTTAGCATTCTGACGAACACCTTGAGTGCATGGGCAGATTTGGCATGATTATTAGTTTGCTTTGTGAACTTGATCCCCTGACCTAACCACCATGTCCATTAACCCCCTTGCTAGCTCAAACCTAGTCCTGTTAATTGCCAGCCTCGCTCTAGCACTCTAGGCTGCCCTGGCATTACGTCGAGCACGTAGCGTGCGTGCACTGGACGCGGCCAGAGCGCGCGTTTTGCACGTGCGTGCGCACGGGTCGCCGCGTCCCGCCCCTGGCCCTTGCTCGCCTGCAGAGCCACGCCCTGCCCTCGCCCTCTCACCAGAACCCTCCAAGCCACCCTGGCGCCCTACAGCGCCGCCGTCAGGGCTCCCTTGGTGGCACGCCGGCGTCGGCAGCAGGCTCTGCCACGGACGGCGCCGCCCAAGCCACCCGCGCGCGCCAGCTGCCCCTTGAACATCCCGAGCTCATCCACAAGCTCGTCGGCACGCGCTCGTCGCCGCCACATCGCCCTGCGGCTACAGAACGACGGTCGCCGGCGATCTTATCCACGGCTGCCGCGGGACCGACCTCGAATGCCTATATAAGGGGCCCCCGAGCTCCTCCGAGAACTCAGGCGACCTCAGGCAATCCCCCTAGTTCTCCCCTAGCCGCGGATTGACCGGAAGAGGCCATCTCTCCCACCTCCGGCAGGTTCGGCCGCCGCCGCCCTCCGGTCCCGCTAGTCGCCAACAGAGCCTCCCCAGCTCATCTGGCACCACCACCCGACTCCCCTTGACCGTGCGGAGCCGCCCCACCTCTCTAGCCCGATCGGGAACCACCATAACCCCAGCCCCCAAAACCACCCGAAGTCATCTCTGCCGCGAAGCTCACCGCCGGCGGTTCCCTCCGTCCCCACCTGCCTAGCGCCCACCGGGAGGACCGCCCTGGCTGGCGGATCCATCCCCGCCCTCAGGACCCCGCGGGGAGGCGCCGTTCGCCGACGGCGATCGCCGAAGTCCTGCCTCCGTTCGGGCAGAGGAAGAGGAGGGAGAAGAGACTAGTCAAACCTGACCAGTGGGCCCGCTGGACCCACTGTCAGTGACCCAGCCCCGCCACCACGTGTTTAAGTGGTCGCGTAAGCCCCTGAAGTACGTCTCCTCTGCTTCGAAAGCGTATTTTTCCTCCGAAGCGTTTTCTTTTTCTGTCCTATTTTAAAACAAAACGTTGACTAGACTTTGACTGGCTATATCTTTTTAAATACAACTCCAAATGAATCTATTCTTTTTCCTACCTGTCTCAAATTTCATCTAGTTTATTTTAAGATTTATTTCAAAAATAATTAGGACAGCTTTTGTAATTTTTTTGAATTATATGTTATTTGAATATTTTTCAAAATAGGAAATGGAGAGAGAAGAAAACTTTCAAAAAGTTTTGGAATGCACACTTCCTCTCCACAACCTGAAGGCAAGCATTCTAAACTCTGGCATAATATTTTTAGGTGTCGTTGATACGGTTACAACACCACCTTGACTTGGAGCATACGTTATTTTATGTGACGATAAAATCATACATATGAGTGCATAATGGAGATGCTTTGCTGTTAGTAATGGATATGCTGGCAATGGTAATCATCCTCGTAAGCTTCTCATGCATACCGGGAGGAAGCCGGGAAAGTCGCGGTCTTGGGTAGACACGAGCTTGTCCCTAGTTCCTCGTCGAGACGAGTATGTCCGGTATGGCATGGTGAGGCTTGATGAGTGGTGAGTTTATCTGTTAGTGATATTATATTTGTTATGCTATTCATTCGGAGAATACTTGGACCTCCTGAGTCGGCCGTAGGTCGAGTCTACCACTTGTCCCTGCCGCAAGTAGGTTACGGTTCAGTAAGTTGTCAACCCCGTCCTAGCACACACCGTACAGAGAGACCATGGTGGAAGATACCGGAGGCCTCCGGTAGGCATGCCACCTGGTCCGGGGGCATGGGTGTTTCCGATTGGGACCGAGAGGGGGGCACCCCTTAGAGCGCGCGATATAAATTTGATCCCATGCTACGTCGAGGTTGTAGCCTCCCCACTTAGAGTTTTGCTTGACAGGTGTCGTGGGTGAATAGGAGACTACAAATTTTAATCTTTCTTGTCGTTTTTAAGGCTTAGCGGATAAAAGAGTTCACTAGATATGCAACTAGGTGAATGCAACCTATATGACAAGCAAGCTCCAAGATAAAAATGCTAGGCAACAAACTAATTAGCAAGCCAACAAGCAAACAACCACAAAGTAAGGTGCGGGAAAGGATTAACCACAAGTGAGACGAGGACGCGGATTTTAACCCGAAGTTCACCCTTCCTTGGGGAAGAGCTACTCTCTGTTTGGAGCAGTGCCGGAGCCAAAGCTTGCGGAATGCCACCCAAGGCTCACCGTATTCTCCTTCGAGTCACCCCCAACGGATGAGCCTCGAACCACTCGGGGTTCGTCTTGAAGGCGACCACCACACCTTTACAAACTTCTCCGGAGCACACCACAAGCAAGGAAGCTTCTGGAGGAACCTCTAACCGCCTAGGAGCCCAAGCTCCAAGAGTAACAAGTCAATGGGGAAGAAATGTTATGGGGAACGCGATTTGGTTTGGTCAAGTTGTAGATCGGGTCTTGCTCTCCGAATCCCCAAAGTTTCAACAGGGATTGAGAGTATTGAGCAAAATGGGGTGTAGCAATGGTGGAGCTCAACAAGACATTAGGGTTCAGGGTTGGAGGTGGAAGAAGGCCCTATATATAGTGTTCTTGAGCTGGTGGGGATTTCTGCCCGTTGGACCCCGTGCGCACGGGCTAAGTCAGCCCCGTGCGCACGGGGTACTCAGAGACTATCACACCACCCCGTGCGCACGGGGGTCAGAAGACCCCCTGTGCATGGGGTACTCAGAGAGTTACACAGTACCCCGTGCGCACGGGGGTCAAAAGACCCCGTGCGAACGGGGTACTCAGAGAGTTACACAGTACCCCGTGCGCACGGGGGTCAAAGGACCCCGTGCGCACGGGGTACCCAGTAACTTTCTGTTGCAAGTTTTCTGAGTACCACAGCACACACACTAGGTTCTTTAGGTGGTCGGAGTGGGAAGGATAAGAGAGTAAGGCTCGGCAATGGCATTCCCACATGACTTTCATCCACACAAACCCCTCTTAATAGTGCGGTCTTTCCTACGACTCGAAGCAAACCAAAACTAAAACCTTCGAAGCGTCGAAAGACCACGCCTTTGCCCTTTTTGAAATGGGGGGGGGGGCGCACATCTCCATCGTGGGCACTTAGAACCAATATCCTGAGATAAACTTAAGCAACCGATATTAGTTCAACTAACCACATTGTCATCACACCAAAATATAGTATAAGTGCCACTTGCACTTTCAATCTCCCCCTTTTTGGTGCATTGATGACAACGTGGTTAGAACATGGCATAGAGGATAAACAGATAAAAAGCCATGGGACAGATAATGATCATGATAGCTCCCCCTATATGTGAGCCCGAAAACAAGAGTGCATCTAGTACACACATAGGAGGCTCTACCAAGATCACTATAGATAAGTGATGAGATTAACCAAAATAAACCTATAACGGTGCCTAGATCTCATGACAAAGAGTGGTGAGCAAATAATGTGAGACCCAATATAAGCATAAGGAGATAATTTGCAATAGGTCCAATGATAAAGCTAGAGTCTCACAACCATAACTGAGAGGCTCACACAACCACACAAACAGAAAGTAAATAAGAGTATCTCAAGCCAACTAAAACCAACCAACAGCAAGAAACACGAGGCTTGAGATCTCAACGCACACACAAAACACCCCACGAACACACCACTTCTCCCCCTTTGTCATCAAGACAACAAAAATGAGACTAATGGCGACACCCAGACCCACTAGACAAGAGGAGGAGCAGTCGAGGCATCATCATCATCATCAAAACGCCACCCGGCCATCGGGAAAGATCGAGCAGTGGCCTCACTGTCGTTGTCCTCTGAACCTGGACCGACCTCCTCACCAACAGCAGCCCTTAATGCCTTCTGCTCACGCCAAACAAGCTTCTCCTTGTTGATTTCCTTGATCTGACGACGCTGAATCGACTGGCACATCTTGAGCATGTTGCTCAAGGTCTTCAACAGAGACTTCTTCTCTCCCCTGGCAAAGATGGCCTCAGAACCAACAGACTTGGCCTTACCACAAGGGATCCGTGCAGTAGAGGACATGCCTGGAGTATAAGTGGCACGATCCTCAGGCCTAGGGTTGCGCCCCTTCTTGATATGCACATAAGGAGCAGGAGCAGCCGGGGTCCAGTTGGAGTTGCGCTTAGGAACAGAGGTCTTGAAAGAGGCAATGTACTTTGCAGGACATACGGTCTCAATCAAAGCCTGTATGAATGGAGCATAGATCAAGGACTTGTTCTCTTACACACACTGACGAAGCTCATAGTACATGAAATCCAGAACATCCACTTTCTTCTTCTGATGAAGATACACAAAGACATCTAGCATGGAGCTCCGAATGTTATGGGAATCCCCGGCCTTTGGAGTGAGGGTATACCTCAGGATATGGCGCTTGGTGTCATAGAGGGGCAAGAGATCTTTGATTGACCCAGTGACAAACGACTTCTCTTGTTTGTAAGCAAAGGCAATCTCATCCTTAGTGCGTTGTCCACTTTCCCTAACAATGCCAAACTCATCAGAAACAGCCTCTGCATCCATAAATGGGTAGGGAATGATCTCAGAGAACTTTGCCATAGGAGCCGAGCACCGATGCGTTCCAGACATCCAAGTGAGGGTGCGAGCAGAGTCATAGGAGAAAAACAGAGTGGCAAAGAACTGCATCACTAGATCTTCATTATAGGGATGGTTGAAGGTGACAAACGGAATAAGACCCAATCTGCCAAGAGCGGAGTACACACGGGGATACAGATGATCATTGTCGCGCAAACTCTCAGTGTTGACTTGCTTGTGAGGAGCAAACTTCTTTGACTTGGTCATAAGAAGCTCATGATAGACCCTTTGCTGAAACTCGTTCTTGAAGCGAGGATCCACTCCCATACCAGTGGCATCTGCATAAGGATGGCTCTGTCTCTCAGCCCAGATCTCTGGCTTGGTCCACTTGGCAAGAGGCATATTCCGGAGGTCACGCCCACCCGGAATGGCTTGCTTGGGACTAGACACCTCTTCCTCTTCTTCATCTTCCTCAACACGATCATCCTCTTCTTCTATCTCATCGTCAACATTGGGGTTGTCATAGTAAGCATCATCTTGCGAGTCATAATCTTCCTCAGAATTATCGGAGGTCTCAACAACGGGCCGCTTTGAGGCAGCACGGCGAACACGGCCCTGACCTGACCCAGACCCCTGACCCATGCCTTCAGACGGCTGACGACGAGCAATGGTGTAGTCCTTTGATCCTCCTTTTGCACGCTTGCGACGAAGCTCAGACCTCTTGTCAGCGGAGTCTGAAACACACGCAAACACCCAACAACACAAAGCACGAAACAAAAATGAGTACAAGTGCAAGATGGATGGCAAGGAGTTAGACAGAATCCAGGCAAAAAGTTCCTGGATAGCCCGTGCGCACGGGAGTTTAGACCCCGTGGGTACGGGGGTCCCGTGCGCACGGTACAGGACCGTGGACACGGGGCCCTGTGCGCACAGGGGTCAAACCCGCCGTGGACACGGGGGTCTCCCAGCGGCAGCCACTTCCAGATCGAAATCCGGGAGTGGGTGGAGCAGAGAGACCAAAGGACCTATGCACATCGAATTCTGTCTAAACAAAAGTCTAGGCCAAACGAAACTATGGAGGAAACCCTAAAGCTATAACCTAGATAGGAACTAATGGAGAGAAATCAAGAGGACAGGACCAACCGGAGGAGGAACCCATCTGATGCAGATCCACGGAGGAAGAAGCCCGACGAAGCCCGGAGGAGCTCCGGCGAGCGGAGGCGACGGCGGCGGCGCTGGAGGTTTCCTGGGGAGTGGAGGGGGCGAATGGGTGGGAATGAACCCGAGCCCCCCCCCCCACGCCCTACCTCTTTAGGGCCAGAAACCGCGGAGCCCATGGGCACGGGGGCCCCGTGCGCACGGTACAGAGCCCGTGGGCACGGGGTATTCAGGAACTTTGACATGAGTGAATTCTTGAATACAGGGCTGAGTGTAGACTCTTACCCCTACTTCACAAAACACTCAGTCTATATTTCTGAATACGCCGCGAGGAAAGTCCTATCACTACGAGAAGGGTATATGTGGAGCACTTGTACCAAAAGAGAAGCGAGACACAAAAAGAGAGAAAAGACACGAAAAACAACACACCACACACGCGAAACAGACACGACACAACCCTCAAGAGAGGGCGGTGGCCGAGGCCACCATGTTTGAGTTTACTTGGTATGGCACCGCGAAGATATGAACCTTGGGCCCAAGACCAATACTCATCTTTGAAGCACAAGTACCACCTAAAGTGGCTTATGTGAAAGATTGTGTTTGTTTTATGCACTTCTAGGATAAGATTGCTCATGAGTTGAGCTAGCTCCCCCTAGACATGTGCCTACATCTAAGCAAGATAATACATGAGTATGTGTGTATGAGCAAGAATTTCATCCCAAGTTACTAATATCCACGATATTTAGCTCATGCCTTAACTCGCGGAATCTTGCTTCTTCAAGGGGCTTGGTGAAGATGTCGGCTAGTTGATTCTCGGTGTTGACATGGAGTAACTCAATGTTTCCCTTGGCCACATGATCTCTAATGAAATGATGGCAAATCTCAATATGCTTGGTCTTGCTATGTTGAACCGGATTCTCGGCGATCTTGATGGCACTTTCATTGTCACACCAAAGAGGCACTTTGTCACATTTGACACCATAATCCATCAAAGTTTGCCTCATGCATAATAATTGAGCACAACAACTTCCGGTAGCAATGTGCTCGGCTTCGGCTGTGGAAAGAGATATACAATTTTGCTTCTTTGAAGACCAACTTACCAACGACCTCCCTAGGAATTGACATGAACCGGAAGTGGACTTGCGATCAACCTTGTCTCCGGCCCAATCCGAATCCGAGTAACCCATTAACTCAAATGATGATCCGTTGGGATACCAAAGGCCCAAGTTTGGGGTATGAACCAAATATCGAAGGATCATTTTCACTGCCGAATAGTGGCTCTCCTTAGGAGCGGATTGAAATCTTGCACACATACACACACTCAACATAATATCTGGCCTACATGCACAAAGGTAAAGCAAGGAACCGATCATAGAGCGATATACCTTTTGATCCACTTCTTTACCATTTGGATCAAGATGAAGTTGACCATTTGTGGGCATGGGTGTCTTCATTGGCTTGACATCTTGCATTTTGAATCCCTTGAGCATGTCTTGGATATAATGAGATTGATTGATGAAGGTTCTGCCTCTCAATTGCTTCACTTGAAAACCAAGAAAGAACTTCAACTCTCCCATCATGCTCATCGCAAATTCCTTAGTCATAAGATTCTCAAACTCAACGTTAATAGCATGGTTAGTGGACCCAAAGATAATATCATCAACATATATTTGGCAGACAAACAACTCTCCTTTTACCCTCTTCGTAAAGAGAGTGGAATCTATTACCCCAATCTGGAACCCCTTCTCGCTTAGGAACACCGTAAGGTGATCATACCAAGCACGAGGTGCTTGTTTGAGTCCATAGAGTGTCTTATGGAGTTCATAAACGTGAGAGGGATGATCGGGGTCTTCAAAACCGGGAGGTTGCTTGACATACACCAACTCCTTAAGAGGACCATTAAGAAATGCGCTCTTAACATCCATTTGATATAATTTGAAATCATGATGAGAGGCATAAGCAAGCAAGATGCGAATGGATTCAAGACGGGCAACGGGGGCAAAAGTTTCACCAAAGTCCAAACCTTCAACTTGGGTGAAACCTTGTGCCACTAACCTTGCCTTGTTCCTTATTACTTGTCCATGTTCATCTTGTTTGTTCTTGAAAATCCACTTTGTTCCAATGACATTATGAAATTCCTTGGGTCTTTCTACAAGGGTCCACACTTTGTTGCGGGTGAAGTTATTGAGTTCTTCATGCATGGCATCTATCCAATCCGGATCGTCAAGTGCATCTTCCACCTTAAGGGGCTCAACACAAGAGACAAACGAGTGATGTTCACAAAAGTTTGCCAAACATCTACGAGTAGTTACCCCCTTTTTGATGCTTCCGTAGATGTTCTCGGTGAGGTGTTGAAGATGTTTTAGCTTGGCGGCCACTTTTTTCTCTTTGCGGTCAAGCTCTTCTTCACTTGGTTTTGGACTTGATGAAGAAGCTTGCCCTTGGGATTGTTTTAGCCTTGGAGACACTCTTCTCTTTGCAATCACAAGTTCTTGCTCAGTAGGAAGTGATGATGATGAAGACACTTGTGGTTGGGGTTGATCTTGATCTTGATCATGACCTTGAGCTCGATCTTGAGCCTCAACGATTGGTTCTTCATTATTTGGAAGAGTTTGCTCTTGATCTTGCTCAGGAATATGAGGGACTTGATCTTGTTCTTGGATAGGTTCATTATTTCTCGAAGCATCTTGTACAAGTGGTGTCGGTGATGGCTTCCCTTGTGGAAAATCCTCAAGAGGGGCTCTTACTCCTTCTTCTTCTACTTGGACATGGGGTGTTTCTTGTGGAAGAATGTGACATATCCCCATTGTCCTTATAGCTTGTGAAGGAGCCTCATCACCTACAACACTAGGAACAATTTTCTCCATACGGGAGCCGTTATCTTCATCAAACTCCACATTTACCGTTTCCTCAATGCACCCGGTGGATTTATTGAGAACTCGGTAAGCATGAGAGTTTGATGCATATCCAACAAATATGCCCTCATAAGTTCTAGACTCAAATTTAGCTAACCGGGATTTTTTGTTTAAAATGAAACACTTACAACCGAATACCTGAAAGTATTTGACATTGGGCTTTCTCCCGATTAGGAGCTCATAAGGTGTCTTGTTCTTGAGCTTGCGAAGATAAAGCCGGTTTGAAGCATGGCACGCGGTGTTGATGGCTTCTGCCCAAAGTTTGTATGGTGATTTGTACTCATCAAGCATGGTCCTAGCCATCTCAATAAGAGTCCTATTCTTCCTCTCCGCACCATTTTGTTGGGGAGTATATGGTGCGGCATATTGGTGCTTTATCCCCTCTTCACTCAAGAATTCATCCATTGTATAGTTTTTGAACTCGGTGCCATTGTCACTTCGGATTGCCTTGATCTCATAGTTATGTTGACGTTGAGCTTCTTTGGCAAAGTTGATGAAGGTTTCTTGAGTTTCATCTTTAGTCTTGAGAAAGAACACCCAAGTATATCTTGTGAAGTCATCAACAATGACAAGGCAATACCTCCTCCCTCCCAAACTATCATGTGTTGGAGGCCCAAATAGATCCAAATGGATAAGCTCAAGGGGCCTCAAGGTGGTGATGATAGTCTTCACTTTATGAGCTTTTCCATGAAGCTTTCCTGCAATGCAAGCACTACAAGGACGATCTTTGGCAAAAGACACATTGGTTAGTCCAAGAATGTGCTCCCCCTTTAAGAGAGCTTGTAAATTTCTCATGCCCACGTGGGCTAGCCTACAGTGCCATAGCCACCCCACATCGGCCTTGGCCATGAGGCATGTTGCAAGATGAGTTTTCTCTTTCGAGAAATCAACCACGTAAAGGCTGTCTTCAACATGCCCAACGAAGACCACTTTGAGATTGCTTCTCTTAAAGACGGACACATGGAATTCACCAAAATGTGAATCATATCCGGCACGAGCCAATTGAATAGTTGAAAGTAAATTGTAGTGAAGGGATTGGACAAGCATGACATTTGAAAGAGATGAATCATTAGAGATTACCACCTTGCCCAATCCCAATACCTTGCCCTTGCTATTGTCACCAAAGGAGATGTTCGAAGAGGCCTTGAGTGAATCAACGAACTCCACAAGCATCTCCCTTTCTCCGGTCATATGATTGGTGCATCCACTGTCGATCACCCATTGAGTTCCACCGGAGACATAGTCCTACAATAATCAAGCTTTGGTTATAGGTACCCATTTTGCAATGGGCCCTGGTGAGTTAGCAACAAGGGTCTTGGGAACCCAAATAGTCCAAGCATAATCATCATAGTTAGTTCCAACAAATTTTGCAAAGGTATAGCCATCATCTCCTCTCATGAGAACATATGATGGATTGTTCTTGCCGGCAAAATTCTTGGGAATGGCCTTGTCCCTAATGACCTTTCCATTCCCAACACCCTTCGTTTCCTTCTCCTTCTCCTTGTGCCCTTCTTGCACAAACACTACCTTTTGGGGAGGGGAAGGAGTCGGACCGATCTTCTTCTTGTTGTTCTTCTTCTTTTTCTTACCACTCTTAGATGCGGGATTAAACCCAACTCCCTCCTTGGCAACACACTCCTTTTGGTTGCTCAAGAGGTCGTTTAGTTTTTTCTCCCCTTGGATGCATGATACAAGCCCTTTCTCAATTTGGGCTTTCAACTTCTTATTCTCCTCTTGAAGGGAGGTGCAATCATGAACAAAGTTAGCCGTACAAGCATCATCATTTAAATCTATATGAGGTACGGAAGTGAGAGCCTTAATGGTTGTAGCTTTTAGTTAGGCATAAGACTCGGTGAGGGCAATGTGGTCACCTTTGACAACCTTGGAACTAATCACAAGGAACTCATGCTCCTCAACAAGTCTTGTATGGTCAACTTGAAGCTTTTCAACTCTAACGTTAAGAGCATCTTTGTTCTCAAGAGCAAGTTGCAAAGCATCGTTGGTTTTAACAAAGTCAATTTGATGAGCAGATAAGGCTTCCTCAAGTGATGCTCTCATGACACTCTCTTCATTAAGTTCGTGCTCGAGGAGATCAACTCTCTCTTTTTCCTCTATAAGGAGGTTTTCAACGTTCTCAATAAAGTCATCGCGTTCGGCAAGTGACTTAAGGAGATCGCCAAAACGAGCACGAGCTTCACCATGAAGAGTTTTCATGAAAGCCATTAAGGATTCCTCATCATTATCCACACCCTCCTCACACTCATCCTCCACTATCTCACATGAGACACTGGGAGTGTAGTTGTCGGGTTTCTTGGATTTGGACTTTGTTTTTACCTCTTTGGCCATGAGGCACCGATGAGTGAACGGCTTGTCCTCATTTGGAGAGTCGAAGAGGTCGGTGGTGGAGGAGGAGGTAGTGGCATGCATGGCAAAGGCGGCCGTGCCCACTTGATCATCATCACCATCATCTTCATCTCCAGACATGTATTCTTCATGAACAAGAGCCTTGTCATCCTTCCTCTTTGCAAACTTGGTGAACTTCTTCTTCTTAAGCACAAGCTTCTCGGACTTGTCTTCACGTCTCTCATACGGACAATCATGAACAAAGTGTCTTGGGCTATCACAATTGTAGCATTTCCTTCTTCCAAAAGATCTTCCTTGAAGATTATTTTCCTTTGTTTGCCATGGTCCCGGAGTACTTCTTGACTAAGAGAGCCAAGTCTTCTGCAAAATCATTTGCCGGGCACGAGGTGTCATTATCCTCCTCACATATCTCTTCACTCACTTCTTCCTCCCTTGAGGGTTGGCTTATCACTTTCTTGGCCTTCAAAGCAAGATTGGAGTTCTTGGTTGCTTGAGCTATTGCAAATGTTTTCTTGGACTTGGTTTCCAAAAGAACATGGGTAGAGAAGGTGGAAACAACTTGAGCCGCGGTCAACTTGTGATAGTCCGGACGTTGATGAACCATCATGACCATGGTATGTTCCATGAGAACCATAGCATCGATGAACTTGTCCTTGATGAAATCATCATTTGCCCAAGTGCACCCAAAGGTTCTCAAGTTGAGCACAAGGGACTTCAACCTTTGGTAAACCTCTTCTGCGGACTCACCCTCATTCCTCACAAAGAGATTGACTTCTTGCTTGAGCAAAGCCAACCGAGATCTTCGAATTGCTTCATCTCCTTCAAGAGCCTCCTCAAGGCAATCCCAAATTTCCTTTGTGGTTTTGAGAAGAGCAATGGAGTCACTATAGTCTTCAGTCACAGCGGTGCGAAGCATGTTGTGTGCGGTAGCATTGTGTTGGTCGTCAACTGCTTCCCTTGGAGTGAGATTCATTGGGTCCTTGGGGTTGAATCCATTGACCAAAATCCATCACAATTGAGTTGAAGCACTGCGCATGTGAGACTCCATATCTAGCTTCCACTTAGCAAATGCATTAGCTTTCAAAGGGGGCGGAGGCCCAACAGGATTAATGCGGGGATGTTGCAAGGGTTGAGGAGAGTAAAAGGGTTCCACGGCATTGTACTTGGGAACTTGAGTACAAGCCGGAGAAGCAAGAGGTTCCCTCGAGTCATCCGCATCATGAACCTCATTTGGATCAAACGAGTTTGATGCGGACGTTGATGGCTTTAAGCAAGCATCAATTTCCTCCTTGACCAAGGCCCGAACCTCTTTCAACATAGAGACTTTGAGGTCCGCAAACATTGAAAGAAGATCGGCCGCGGTCAAGGGGACACTCGGGGTAGTAGGAGCGGCGGGAGCAACGACAGGAGCACCAAGTGCCTCGGCCGTGGCGGGGGGTTGGTTTTGACCATCCTCCGCAACGGGTGTGCCACCTCCCTCATTCCCTAGATCGACCATATCCTCTAAGGTTGTAAAACCTTATATTAGAGCACGAGGCTCTGATACCAATTCAAAGGATCGATACGGTCGACTAGAGGGGGGGTGAATAGGAGACTACAAATTTTAATCTTTCTTGTCGTTTTTAGGCTTAGCGGATAAAAGAGTTCACTAGATATGCAACTAGGTGAATGCAACCTATTTGACAAGCAAGCTCCAAGATAAAAATGCTAGGCAACAAACTAATTAGCAAGCCAACAAGCAAACAACCACAAAGTAAGGTGCGGGAAAGGATTAACCACAAGTGAGACGAGGACGCGGATTTTAACCCGAAGTTCACCCTTCCTTGGGGAAGAGCTACTCTCCGTTTGGAGCGGTGCCGGAGACAAAGCTTGCGGAACGCCACCGAAGGCTCACCGTATTCTCCTTCGAGTCACCCCCAACGGAGGAGCCTCGAACCACTCGGGGTTGGTCTTGAAGGCGACCACCACACCTTTACAAACTTCTCCGGAGCACACCACAAGCAAGGAAGCTTCCGGAGGAACCTTTAACCGCCTAGGAGCCCAAGCTCCAAGAGTAACAAGTCAATGGGGAAGAAATGTTGCGGGGAACGCGATTTGGTTTGGTCAAGTTGTAGATCGGGTCTTGCTCTCCCAATCCCCAAAGTTTCAACAAGTTTGGGTGGAGGGATTGAGAGTATTGAGCAAAATGGGGTGTAGCAATGGTGGAGCTCAACAAGACATTAGGGTTCAAGGTTGGAGGTGGAAGAAGGCCCTATACATAGTGTTCTTGAGCTGGTGGGGATTTCTGCCCGTTGGACCCCGTGCGCACGGGCTAAGTCAGCCCCGTGCGCACGGGGTACTCAGAGACTATCACACCACCCCATGCACACGGGGGTCAGAAGACCCCGTGGGCACGGGGTACTCAGAGAGTTATGTAGTACCCCGTGCGCACGGGGGTCAAAAGACCCCGTGCGCACGGGGTACTCAGAGAGTTACGCAGTACCCCGTGCGCACGGGGGTCAAAGGACCCCGTGCGCACGGGGTACCCAGTAACTTTCTGTTGCAAGCTTTCTGAGTACCACAGCACACACACTAGGTTCTTTAGGTGGTCGGAGTGGTAAGGATAAGAGAGTAAGGCTCGGCAATGGCATTCCCACACGACTTTCATCCACACAAACCCCTCTTAATAGTGCGGTCTTTCCTACGACTCGAAGCAAACCAAAACTAAAACCTTCGAATCGTCGAAAGACCACGCCTTTGCCCTTTTTGAAATGGGGGGGTCGCACATGTCCATCGTGGGCACTTAGAACCAATATCCTGAGATAAACTTAAGCAACCGATATTAGTTCAACTAACCACATTGTCATCATACCAAAATATAGTATAAGTGCCACTTGCACTTTCACAAAGTACTTGTCAGAGGTCTCATACCTCTCGACTCGGGCATGAGTTTGAAATACTAATTTCTGCTCTTGGAACATCTCATATGCTCCGTGACATTTCAAAACATTTTTGAAGTCCCGGTTCTAAGCCGTAAAGCATGGTGCACTAAACTATCAAGTAGTCATCATACCGAGCTTGTCAAACGTTCATAATGTCTGCATTTGCTCCTGCAGTAATTCTGTCACCTAGCGGTGCATCAAGGACATAATTCTTCTGTGCAGCAATGAGGATAATCCTCAGATCACGGACCTAGTCCGCATCATTGCTACTATACAACTTTCAACTTAGTTTTCTCTAGGAACATATCATAAATAAAACGGGGAAGCTATACGTGAGCAATTGATCTACAACATAGATATGCAAATACTATCAGGACTAAGTTCATGATAAATTTAAAGTTCAATTAATCATATTACTTAAGAACTCCCACTCATGATAAATTTAAAGTTCAATTAGTAGTTTTCAATGGTGAACATCACTATGTTGATCATATCTACTATATGATTCACGTTCGACCTTTCAGTCTCAGTGTTCCGAGGCCATATCTGCATATGCTAGGCTGTCAAGTTTAAGCCAAGTATTTTGTGTGTGCAAAACTGGCTTGCACCCGTTGTATGTGAACGTAGAGCTTATCAAACCTTGAAGGGATATATATTGTAAGACATCATCATGAATAAAGCTAGTTGATTCATTCTTACGATTCTCTTCTAACACGTTATTAGCGCGTATCTCTCTGCTGAGAGAGAAAGGCCGGAGGCGCCCGACGAGGCGCAATGCGAGGCGGCCTCTCAACGACGGCTTCGGCACACCACGGCATCTGGCCTGATGCATCTTGCATGGAACGGTGCCGCCAGAAACCATGGCCTTTGGCCTGGTTCTTCCCGAGCAGAGGCGACGATCGGCGTCGTACCGGCGTACGGAGCGACAGCCATCCCAAACACGACGCACAGATGCCAACTTCGGGCGAGCACCATCTAGGTATCACGTCAGGCTGAGGCGAGGCAGTCAGGCCCAGGTTGAGGCTTTTCTCGACGGCGAACACTACATGCATCGGCATGGATGCATCCGTACATAAGAGAAAATCGATCAGGATTCAGGACTTCAAGAGATCGTCTATTTGGTTTCATCTTCTTCCGATCAATCATGGATGTAATTACTAATGCTTCTTTATTATGCATATGCAATCGCTTGCGAGCCTGGCAAGAAGGATTGATCGCCGTGGAACAGGCAACGGAGCACTCCTGTTGCGGCTTCATACGAAGCAGTACTTCAACTGCAGCGCACCGGTCAGCGGCAAGGCGCTCCGTGATGGAAGCCCACATACCCATGGCATGGCCTCACCGGCAATCGTCCAGGAGATTTTCATATCTGGTTTGTATTCCTTTGATTTGGAACCAATGATCTAACTCTTGATTGTTTTATCTCCATGCACTCACGCAAAGCACTTCCGTCGGACATGTCAACAAGAAAAGCAGAACTATGGTGGAGTCTTCCTTCTGAGCATCATTGATGGCGGCAAGGCATGACACTGAAGCCGCCCATGACGGTAGTGGCTGGACGGTTGGATTCATGAATCTCCTCGTACACGGCGACCGTCGCGGCCTCCTGGGGGATTGGCTCGACCAGAGGCATCCAACAGCGACGACACCTGCCGCGCAGTCAGGCGGCAAATGGTCGGGACGCCCTTAGGTCCACGTACGAATGTGTTTGAACTGGAGGTTCAGAAGATTATCAATTTGCAAAGTATCGCAAATAATCTACCAGTTGCATTTACTAGTATATAGGTGTCACAAAGTGAAATGTTCCCATGGTGAATGTGCTAGAGAGAGTGGATGTGACCCATAGGTCCACTCGGCCACCAAAGAGGGGGAGGAATCTTGACACAAGAGGACGAGGCTTCATGGAAGCGTCCAAGGGGAATGAGGAATCCTCAAACAGTAAATGCAGGTCAACTTCATGTTGATATTCAACCAAGGGTTGAATGACACCTGAAGGATGTTGGACACATCCAGGACCCAGCACGAGTGTGCACACAAATTTTTGTGCTGGGACATCGGAAGACCTTGACTCAACTATTGTGGGAAATCACAAAGAGTCAAAAGGTAATGATGAAATCTCCACTATGGATATGGATTCAGGAGAATCATATAATAAAGACTACATTATGTCGACATTTTTTTATCCTCACGAATTGCAAAATACCTTGGATTGGATCTAGAACCTAAGTCCAAGCATGACTGAGTGTCTAAAACACTCTAGTTGATCCAAAGGAAGGCAGCAATTGAGGATGCGCTCGCTCTCAAGAAGAGGGGGGTATTGACCTGATCAGTAATACCCACCCCTCTGAATTTGTTCCATGGGGGAGAAAATGGTTTTTTGTTCATGTGAGGAACGAAAACAATGAGGTGGTGAGACATGAAGCGAGGCTTGTAGCACAGGGGTTCACGCAGAGACCCGTCATCGTTTATGATGAAATATGTTATCCTATTATGAGTGGAATAACGTCCGATATTTGATATCACTGGCAGTGAATAATGCATTTGTTTATCAAACTAATGGATGTTGTGACTACATAGTTGTATGAGTCACTTGATTAGGATATCTCTATGATAATTCCTGATGGAATGAAGATTCTGAATTTATTCACAACATGTATTGTGAAAGCTTCAAAAGTCGCTTTATGACTTGAAGTAGTCGGCAAGGATGTGGAATAACCGACTGAGTGAGTTCCTTTGCAAGAAGGGTAACTCAAACAATGATGATTGTTGTGTTATGTTCATCAAGAAATCGAAAGAGGGATTTCATACAATTTTTGTGTATGCTGATCATCTGAGTATCATTGGAGCTACACAACAAACACATGATACAATCATATCATCTTAAGACGGAGTGTAAGATGAAAGATTTGGTTGAGATCAAATTTTGCTCGAGCTTGGTACTTGAGCGTATTCCTTCGGGAATACTTGTTCATCAGTCTACATTTATCCAAAAGACTGTTGAAAAGTTCACCACGGATAAGTCATATCCCTCAAAGAACTATGGTGTGTGAGATCTCTTGAGTAATAGAGATAAATCCCCATTTGTACCTAATGGCGGTGATGAAGAGATATTGGGACCGAGTCTCCATATCACGGTGCAATTGAAGCAAGAATGTATCTAGAGAACTACACCACGCCTGGTATATCATTTGCAGTAAATTTATCAACAAGATACAATACATCTCCGATGAAAGGTATTGGTTGTTTTGAAGAATATTTTTGATATCTTCTAGACACTATAATCTTGGTTTATTTTTATGAGAAAAATCAAGATATGACCACGGTTGGATATCGTGATGATGGGTATATCATATCCCCATAATCCCAGATCACCGACTGGTTTTGTCTTCTCGAATGGAGGTACGACCTTCTCTTGGAAGTCGAGAAAAAAAACTTTAGTGGTTGCATTCACTAATCATTCTGAATGTATGAAGCAACATCTGAATCTGTTTAGCTTCACGGAATGATGAACTTTGTTGAAAGTTCAGGCGGGTTTGATTGATAGGACTCCCCAACCATTATCCATGAAGATAATGTTGTTTGTATTACATAGATGCAGACAAGTTATAAAGAGCAATATTACAAAGTATATTACTCTGAAAGTATTTTCTTCCTCATGAGTTGAAAAGTGGGAAGATAAATAATTTGGAAGCAAATTCATATGTGATCTTTGTGATACGTTCACAAAGTCTTTACCAAGTTCTCCATTCCAAAAATAAGTTAATGGAGTTGGTATGAGATGACTTTGTTATTTGCAAGGTTCGGGGGGAGTGCACTCTTGAACGCTAACCTGTTCAAGATTTTTGAATCTTTTGTATTGCACTCTTTTCCTTTATGAGTTTTTCCTATATGGTTTCTCATAGCAGGTTTTTAATGAGGCAATAGTAATATAAGCATGGTGATATGTCATTTTCTCCTTATTTCCCACTGGATTTTTTAAGAAGTTTTTCATGGCATATTATATATATCTCCTCATATTTTCCCCACAGAGTTTTCGGAGGAGCATTTTTAAAGATGGTGATTCTACATAGTCAAATTGGAGATTAGGGGGAGTGTTAGGAATTAATTAATTTGTAATTAATTCTGTGGATAATCTCCATGTTGTAATTAGGAGACGGTTAGCATATGGCTAACCGATGCGTCTTATCTCCCGTCTTCCCGAGACGTCGCGTCCCTAGGATGCATCCCTTGAAGGGATATATATTGTAAGACATTATCAGGAATAAAGCTAGTTGATTCATTCTTACAATTCTCTTCTAACAAAATGGACCGAGCCCAGGAGGGGGTGCCTGCCAGGTTGCCAAAACAATAAAAAAGACGCATCAAGCGCTGTATAGGATTTGCATTGGCAAAAGGTCCAATCAACACTCATGGCGCCCGCTGTGCCAACCGGCGCTCACGCTCGCATTGGGCTGGCACAGCTACGCCTAGTTGACTGGAGGACTGGTTGCTGTCCACCAGTTGAGTAGTTGGCCATTTTTTTGCGGGTTAAAGGAAGATTTCATTAACTCAAGGAGGCTTCTAGGTCTCTCAAAGGTTTACAATGCAGTCTAAGCCCGATCGCAACCAGGGTTGGCCGTTGACTTTTGAAAAAAATGCTTTGAAGAAATTTGTAAAATTGGGGAAAATACTAAAAAGAAACATGGATTTGAAAAAAGTTCATAAACTTCAAAACAGTTCATGAACTTTGAAAATATTCACGAATATGGAAACGTTCAAAAAATTGAAAAAGTTCATGAATTTGAATAAAGTTCATGGATTTCAAAAAAATTATGGCTTTGAGAAAAGGTCATTGATTTTAAGAAATGATATATTCAAAAAAATTCATGTATTTGGAAAAATTTCACGGATTTGAAAATGATCACGAATTCAAAAAAAGTTGGTGGGTTTTGAAAAAAGGTTTAGGAATTTGTAAAAAGCACGAGTATTTCCGTTCGTCATTTTCAAAAAACTTCACGAATTTGAAAAAATGTTGACAAAAAAGTGAAAAGGTGACAAATATAAAGGAAAAAGAAATCAAACGAAAAATGAAAAAGGAAGAGGAGAAAAAAGGGGAAGGAAAACCCAAAGAAAACAAACTAACAAACTGGAAGCATCTAGAAGCTTCTCAAAACGAAATGGACTAGCGACTCGCGCACGCTACGTACATTGGAATGAGAAGAAAAGCAAATTTAAATGGACCGAGCCCAGGATGGAGGGGGGTGTGCGCCAGGTTGCCAAAATATTAAAAAAAACGGCATGTCAAGCGCTGAATAGGATTTATGGCATTTCTCTCCCTAAAAAAAATACTCTGAATTCAGTAAAAGAAATCCTGAAAACATTCCACACTTAACTAGTGCTATTTACGTCAGAATTTCCTATTCGCCGCGCGCTGCGGAAAAATGTCGCAGGTTCGCACAGGCGATCGACCGATCGGTCGGATTGGGCTGGCGTGTTTAAAAGCTTCCCCGGTTTTGGGAACCTTCTAGATGTTCCCAGCTGGTTTTTTCGGTTGTGGGAACCTTCTAGAAGGTTCCTGAGCCGGGATTTTTTCTATTCTGTTCATTTTTTATCTTTTATCTTTTTCCTATTCTCTCTTTTTTTCCTTTTTCTGTTTTTTCTTTACTTATTTTTTTGTTTTTTCTCTCCTTTTTCTTTTCTTTTCATTTTCATTTTGCTTTCTCAGATTTATTTTTCATTTTGAAAATATGTTCGAATTCTACAAATTTTGTTCATTTTTACTGAAAATGTTTCAGTTTTCAAATTTTGTTCATAAATTTGAAAATTTGTTTGCTTCGTTTCAAAAAATGTTCTTTAATTAAAAAAATGTTCACCTTTTTAAATTTTGTTCACACACAAAAAACTATTTGTTACCAAAGGAGTTCCCATTTTGTAAAATTTGTTCAGAAATTTTAAAAAATGTTCACATGTTTAAATTTTGTTCAGAAATTAAAAAATATATGGGAATTTCAAAATAAATGTTCCTGTTTTGAAATTTTGTTCACAAATAAAAAAAATCTAGAACTTAAAAAATTGTTCCCGTTTTGCAAATTTGTTCAAAAATTCAAAACATATTTTCATTTTCAAAATTTGTTCACATGTTTAAAAAATGTTCATGTTTTAATTTGTTGTTCACAAATTCAAAAATGTTCACGTGTTCAATTTTTGTTCACAAATTTTGAAATATTTAGGAATTTAAAAATATGCTCCTGTTTTCCAAATTTGTTCAGATATTGTAAAAATGCTATAGTTTTCAAAAAATTTCCACAAATTTTAAAAATGTTCATCTTTTTGAAATTTGTTCGCAAATAATGTTCATAATTTATAACATATTCTCATATTCAATTTTTTTTGTTCTTATTTTTTTAGTTCCTATATATTGTTTGCGTTTCAAAAAGATTTTCCTTTTAAAAAATTATGCTTCAAATTTTAAAATAAGTTCTAATCTGCCACGGGTTATAGTTCATATATATTGGGTTGCCTTTGTATGGACTAAACCTGTGTTACCACAGTGGCTATGGACTAGCTTCCCTGGCGTGAGGACAAGAGTTCGATATCTCGGCCACAAATTTAGTTTTATGGAATTTGGCGAACTTGTTTTATTTTTGAAGTTTTTTTTTTTGCGGGGTTACCTATAGTTCTTTAAGTGTCGCGCTGCATTGCCTGTCGCAGTGGCTTGCGCATCGCGGGCATCTATACATCGAGGGTTCGATTCCTAGGTAGCGCGCCTTTTTTTGTGATTTTTTATTCCGCCAAATGCAGCGAATGGGCAGGCCCAGGTGACCCTTCTTCTGTGCGAACCTGCGACATTTTACCACAGTAAGTGGCACATAGGAGGTCCTATTTATGTCGTTTTAGAGTTCAGTGTTGGTAGCCTGAGACGGAAGCATTGAGCTGTCTACTTAAAGCATCGAGTACCCTGTGACAAAGGCCCGTCCTTTTTTGAGACAATCTCGTGAAGCTTTTATTTAACTCGTCACAATGTTTACAGGGACGAAAGAAAGGTCACCCGAATTGCCTAACCACACATGGCGGCCAATCCTAAATGATAGAGCATGCTTCGCTAAATTGTGAGCCTCGGTATTCAACCAAATGCAGCGAATGGGCAGGCCCAGGTGACCCTTCTCCTGTGCGAACCTGCGACATTTTGCCACAGTAAGTGGCACATAGGAGGTCCTATTTATGTCGTTTTAGAGTTCAGTGTTGGTAGCCTGAGACGGAAGCATTGAGCTGTCTACTTAAAGCATCGAGTACCCTGTGACAAAGGCCCGTCCTTTTTTGAGACAATCTCGCGAAGCTTTTATTTAACTCGTCACAATGTTTACAGGGACGAAAGAAAGGTCATCCGAATTGCCTAACCACACACGGCGGCCAATCCTAAATGATAGAGCATGCTTCGCTAAATTGTGAGCCTCGGTATTCAACCTCCTAAAGTCATGACGAAAGAAAGAACTAGAACTGTCTATTATCTCTCTGATTATAGCTCCATAGCTAGCCGCACTCTTATGCTTGATATCATCAATAACGATCTTGCAATCAGAAGCTACAAGGATCCTGCGCTCATATAGATCGCCTGCCAGTGCAAGTGCTTCCCACACTGCAAGAGCTTCTAGTGTTGTGGGTTCATTAGTTCCAATGAAGGTGACAGTGGAAGCGCCCATAAACACTCCATCGCGACCCCTGCAGACTGCTGCGACAGTGCCACCGGCCCTGTTTCTCAGATGTGCAACGTCCACATTTATTTTGACCAGGTTCTCAGATGGAGCTATCCGACGGGTCGGCCTTGCCTGGACAGCCACTTGCTCGCCTCGTGGCTTCGTCAACAACTGCAGCTCGTTGATGAAAGAGTTCACAAATGTATTGGTCGCAAAAGGAGTTTGGTATATATCCTCATATATCACTTTCCTTCTTCAACTCCAGATCGCCTAAAGAGTGACTCCCAGTCGAGTAAACTCAGTGTGGTTTAGCAAGCTTTGCATATTAAACAGCCATCTTCTTGCATCTGGGTTCACGTCGACTCATATGCCCATCCTTTCTGCTTGTGTGATTAAGCAGCCCACACCCAAAGATCACGGTCCATTTTGTTTCAGCGGACGATTTCGACAAAGGCCCATCATTTCTACTTCTGTGAATAAGCAGCCCACGCTCAAGATCACGGGCCATTTTGTTTCGTTAAGACTTTAGACCCTGTACGGAAGCACGAGAAAGCCACCCTAAACGGTTAAACCAAAGCAAATCTTGTATAAAAAAGCAAATCTTGTCTCGAAAAGAGAGAGAGAGAGAGAGAGAGAGAGAGAGAGAGAGAGAGAGAGAAGCAAATCGATCGGTTAGGCACTTCAGCAGCCAGAAATCATCTTCTTCGCTGTGCCCAGGTAACCATTTTTTAGAGAAAAGAAAAGGTAATGATCTAAACAGTTGCTTGACGCGACGCGAGCATCGTGTGCTCTACTCGTCACGCTGCGTTGTGCTTACATCAGTATCAATATCTCTAAGCATTTGTGACACCTGAAGTGAGTCGCATCATGAGAGGAGGACTAGGAGTAAAGATATGAATTCTTGTCAGGTCAATCACTTTCACAGTTCTGGAAACAGGCTTTCGCCCCGCTTTATAGATAAAGCATATGTCCATACAACCACATCTCAAGCACAGTCATAAAGGAGAAATGCTGGGGCCACATCATAAGGACGCCCAAATGAAATAAGAAGAAACACAAAGCCACCAGGGGCAAGCTACGAAGAAGAGACTGTAATCAGTTTCACAGTTACAAGTACTTTCTGGCAATAATGTTACGTGACTTAACGTTCAGTTAACATCGCCTGCTGCCAGCAGGGACTAGAATCATGAAAGTTTCCGTGTTCCTTAGGCGCCTTCATTCTCCAGCTTCGTCATGATGTAGCGCATTTTCCTTTCATGGGAGGATACCGAGCGCTCTCAGCGCCTCTTAGCGAGCGCAGTTTACTGCTGTCGGATCTTCATTTTCATTGATCTGGGACAATTGTTCGGACTGAACGAAATTACTGTCAAGTTGCCACCGAGCGCACTAAGGTTGTGTTTCTTCCCGTCTTCCATATTCCCCAATTACTAGATTTCTCTTCACATGCGTGCTTTCGTCCGATCAAAACTGTACAACATCAACATACTCATAAGTTACTTTTTGCATTAATCTATCCATTTAAGGCATGCGTGTCTTTTTTCGAATGTTTCAAGTTATGCATATCAGTCACACAAATTAACTTTTATGTGGTCATGGAGGGTACGTGTGTTGTACTCATGTAGCAAAAAATATATAATTCATCTGTCACATTTTTACTAAAAGATGGCATCGCATGAAGTTCAATTCAAAAGTGTTTCTCCTTTTGTACATAATTTTATCACACACTTCATAAATTCCTTTTTGAAATGTAAATTATTGATAGCCGTCTGATCAAATTTGTGCAGCGTCGACAGTCATGCATGTACTCAGAAGTTACTTTTTTGCAATCAAGTCAACGTCGGGGGTGGGGGGTAAATCATCACAGGTAAAATTGCCTAGATTCTTATGTGCCCAGTGTTAGTATATATGTCGAGTGCTTGGAGCAAAAGTGTATATATACTTTTTTCGAGAAAACTTCCAATCTATTCACCATTAATCATGATAGTACAACAAATACCTAAAAAAATATTTAGATCCGTAGACCGCCTAGCGATGACTACAAGCACTAAAGCGAGCCAAAGGCATGCTGCCATCATCGCCCCTCCCTCCCTGGAGCTAGGAAAAACTTGTTGTAGTACACAGCTACGAAGTCGTCGTACTAAGACCCTATAGGACCAGCGCACCGGAACAACAACCGCCGCCGTTGAACAGAATCTTAGATTGAAAGGATCCAACCTGTAGAAATATGAACACACACGAACAAAGACCGGATCCACGTGGATCCACCGAAGATAAAAACAAATAAGATCCCGCGAGATCCACCGGCGACAAACCTCCACACGCGCTCTGATGACGCTAGAAGAACCACCGGAACAGGGGCTAGGTGGGGAGAACCTTATTTCATCTTTAGAGAGCCGCCGCCGCCTCATCTCTGTGAGCAGGACACAAACCTACGAAAACTCAAAAAAGCATTTAGAAATGAAGCCCTCCCACCGGTAAGGGCCGAGATTCACCACACCACCATGGTCCTAAGGCCACAGGAGACGAGGCAGACCAGCATAGGCACCGGCTGGAGGCAGGAGGAAACCTAGCAGCGCCTGGGTATGAGCGCTCTTTCCCTTGCGGCTCCTTGGACTTAAGTATATATATAGTTCATGCTTCACATCACCTCATGAAGTCATGCATTTTTTTCTAGGGAGGGCAAGTCATTTATGCCAGTTACAAGTTAATGTTTTCGTTATTTTGTGTGTGGTAATGAACAACACATGCATTGGACGCTTGGAGAAAAATATGTGGTACATGTTTCACATTCTTTTGCAAGATGGCGTCGAATTAAATTCAATTCAAAAGTGTTTCTATTTCTATAAATAATTTTATCACATACTTCATAGGTTTTATTTTTCTAAATGTAAACCAAAACTCTATTAAATTTCTATTTCCATTAATTTTAGATTTTTAAGAACCCATTTATGCATTTGTTTTAACATGGTTTCCGTGGCACACATGGAACATCATGTAGTTATACCCATTCTTGTTACAGTCGCGGGCCTTCCGCTCGGTCGTCGTTGCCCCTCCTCCCTCCATCATCTCCCTCGTCCTAGTTGTCACTCGTCCTTGTCGTTTCCAATCGTGGCCTTCCACGGTGCTATTGGTGTGGTGTAACATCCCAAAATTCTAAATTTTGGAATGTTATATTAAATAGATAGTTTTGATTGTTTGTTTGATTGATTGCTTGATTGCTTGTGTGAAACTGAGTGAAATTTGAAACTTTTTGAAAGTTAAATGAGAGGGAATAAAAGGACTTCCCCAAACTTTCACCTTTGCTTTCTGATCTCCGTGAAATTCAAATTCATTTCATCATAAAACCCTAGAGAGAAGATGACATGACTTCTTCCATTTAAATAAATAAAAAGGGTTTTGAAAAGATTTGAATTTTATTTGGAAATATTTCAAATTCAGAAACTTTAAGCAACTCAATGATTTTCATGAGAGAAGATAAAATGACTTCTTCAAAAACATATGAAATATGAGTGGGAAGTTTAAAATAATCAAATTTAAAGTTCTTTTGGAAATTATTTTCAATTTGGAGTTATTTGGATTTTATTCAAATTATTTTTCTCCAAAAATAAAATATATGGAAAATAGGGTAACATGATTCCCTACAGCAGAAAATTGGAGAGAAATAAATTTGAAATCATTTTGGTATTTTTAAAATGATTTTCATGAGGTTTTATTGCAACGGTAGCACTCTTTGCTTTATTTGATTTTTTGTATATTTTATTTGACGTTAGAAAAATGTTCATGTCGTATAAAATCTTTTTCTTAAAGTTTTGATATATTATATGCCTATTTAGTATTTTTAGTTATTTTATTTTAGTTCTCTGAAAAAATGTTTTTTTAAAACTCTCTTCGCCGACTGGGCCGGCCCAGCTCCCTGCCAGGTCGCGGCCCAGCCCGCTCGTCTCCCGCCGTCCCCGAGCTTCGCTCGGTGTCCGCCGCCGCCACAGATGCGCCGCCGCCGCATCGACGTTCTTGTCCGCCCCGGACTCCTCCTCTGCCCCTTCTCCAAGTTGCCCCTCCCTCCATAAAAGCCACAACCGCCGCCCTGTTTCTTCTCCTCCTCCAACACCGCCGCCGCGTGCATCTCGCCCCGCCGCCGCCGCGCACATCTCGCCACCGCCGCCGCGCTGCATCACCGCCGCAGTCGCCCTGCGCCTCGCTCTCCACCCCGCGCTACCGACGCCCCGCCGCCGACGCCTTCGTCGCCGGAGTTACCGGAGCCAGCCGCCGCCCGACGCTAACCGCAGCCGCCGGTCTTCACACCGAAAACCGCCCGAACCGGTAATAAGCCGCCCCGGTCCGGTTTATTCTTTTAGGTTTTCTTTGGTTTTCTTTTTAGATCGGTTTTATTTTTATTAGATCGTTTAAGTAGCATACGTTCTCTGTTTAGATTGTTTTAGCGAACGTTTTCGTTCATTAGCGCTCGGTAGCGAACGTTCATTATTTATTCTTTTTCCTTTTCTGTTTTAATTTTGGCCAGGGACCTACATGTAATTATCTTTTCTTACCGATTAGTCCCTCATTTTTCAAACGGTCACAACTTTTTACTCGTTAGTCCAAATTCAACAAAACCAACGCTCACTTCTTCGTTATGATTCCCTCTATCCAGTAAAACAACTTGAACATGTTTTTGAAACAGAGTTTGAATTTGAATCTTGTTTTGATTGTAACTTGAGTTTCGTAGCTCCGTTTGAGTTGATTCTTTTTGCAAATCGAAGCTCTTGACCTAAAATTTCTGATAAGGCCAAATTCACTTAATTTTGGTACTGTTAGAAATTGTTTTATGTTGCAAGAGTTATTTGCTTGGTTTTAATGTTTTCCAAATTGTCTTCTTCGTTCTTTCCGATCTTTTGAGTGATTGCTTATGTGTAGTTACTATTGCTTGCTCTCGATAGATTGAACGCAGTGTGACGAATAGAACTATCAGGAGTTATGAGTGCGAATCATCTTCGTCAACAGTACATGCAAGTTCACACTTTGATCATATCCCTTTATTACCCAGTTTTATGCATTAGTTTCAACCCTCAAACATTGCATGAATAGGATCTGATTAACATGTGGGTATTGGGAAGTAGTTGATGAGGTAGGAACCTATTGTCCTGCATTCAAACCTTGGGAGTTACTTCTACGTTATGCTCATACTGCTCTGCTATGCTCGTAGACGTGGATTGGTTGAGTGTATCCATGACAGATGTGAGATTGTTTACTTAATGGTTCAACTTAAGGTGGCAACTTTAATACACATCTGGGTGGATTGGTAGGGGCACCCTGGGGATATACCAGTGGAATTGCCCAGACACCTGGGGATATACCAGTGTTGTCCTCGGAGATCCCGAGGATATACCGTGTGATCATCCTATGGTTCGCCACCCAGGCTCAAAGGGATCATAAGATTATTCATGCTAGAAACTTCCGTGTGCAGCCACAAGCTATTATGGGCACTAGCATAGTTGAGTACGTTGCATGACCTCTTCCAGTGGTAGGCTAGCAGATGTAGGGGGTGTAGGTTGGTACTGTCTACCCGGGGTTAGAGTTAATGCTTCTGAAAGACTGTGTCTCGATCATCCGTTTCTCAAACACCATGTAGTGCGAGAAATCCAACGGAGGAGATTGAGTCTTGTGGGGAAAATGCTCAAACCTCTGCAGAGTGTGCAAACGAATCATGATTAGCTGTGTCCCCGGTTATGGACATCTTGAGTATCTGGTTCTTGTATTATCATGTTGATCTCATCACTCTATATAATTAATTTGTTGGGTTGTTAACTTTTAATTTGGATTGAGTTGGGGATATACCTTCTCAATATTTTCAAACAACTTTGTAGTTAATAAAATATATTCCTTTGCAGTAGGGAAAAATTGGCTTTTCGCAAAAACATTATAACCATAGAGCCTCCACCAGCCAAATATGCATGTAGTGATAGCTATTATTCATCATTGCTCTATGGTGTGAATTTGCCAGTACATTCAATGTACTGACCCTTTGTGGCTGCAACGTCTCATGTTGCAGGAATCTTATGACGAGTAAGTGATACGTTAGGGTTACGATTTCTACACTCAACTTTGCCGTTGGTGTTGATGGGAATCCACGACCTTGTTGTTACTTCCGCTATTTGGATTGAGGTAATAGTATTTACGTTACTTTATACATGTGATTTACCTCTGTTATAAATCCTCGAGTACTGTGTGTGTCAGCATACCGATCCAGGGATGACACTTAAGCACAGAGACTTGACCGTCTGAGGTCGGGTCGCTACAAGATGGTATTAGAGCACATGTTGACTGTAGGATGTGACCCCTAGAAACTGGCAAGCCCATAGGAAAGATTTTTCTCTAGAACTTTCTTTTCAAAAAGATCTTTTACCTCTCTTCTCTTCTGAGCTTATTCAAATATTCCCTTTTAGTGAGACCATACCCCATTTCCCTTTTGACCACTCAAAGATTTCGACTGATGAGTCCACTCCAAGAAGTACAAGATATCAGACAACTAAGACCACTTCGGAATGAAGAGGATTTTACCGTGCATTATAATAATGGAAACTACAAAGGTTGAAGACTCTGAAGACTCCAAAGACTAGGAGAATTTTAAGGCTTTGAAGAATTTCCAGATTGGACCAAGGAAGGTTAACCTTATGGAACTTGTCAGACTATTGAAGCTGTCAATACCCGAGATCAAGGTGTATCGGAGAAAGACCGGAACATGGAGCATGGAACTCAAAGTTTTTGTCAAGAAAACCCTATGGCAGGAGATATCAACTAAGCAATGATAGCTCATGGCAATGACAAGGGAAGAAACACAGCTAATCATGATGTTATCGACCGTTTGTGTTATCGTCACCGTACTAAGTTAAGCATGCATTTTCTTCGGAAGGATTGGATGGTAGAAGGCTGATGGAGCACCTATCAGCAAGAGAGGAAGTGTTAATCTTAGCTGGTGTATCACCAGGATCTGGAGTATTACTTCAAGAAGTTTAAGATGGACCTTTAGGAAGACATATTTGACAAGGAGGCATTTCGTGAAGAACTTAGAACCCAGAAGCTGAAGTAGCCAAACTGGAGGAACAAAACCTCAAGATACCGGAGATTCGTTAGGAACTGAAGGATAGTAGGACCATGGTTTATGCCAAGGATGTCGAAACCCAGAAGTTGGAACGCAATGCCAGAATATTAAAGGATGTCACGAGAGACTTCGCGTCAACAGAGATGATCTGGCAAAAGAACTTGAGAAGGACAAGCACGATCGGAAGAAGCCATCGGAGACATGAGCAAGGCTTGAAGAGTTTGACGACTTTGAAGATTTATTGACCTTTAGAAGACCAAACCCCTGTTATATGCTTACGTTAGATACGATGTTTGTGTGCTGTCATTTGTTTGATGTTTTTCCGACAGCCACAAATAAAATCTGTCTTTTCAAAACTTTTGTTTGCATTGTGTGCATCCCTCTCTATCTCTCTTATCTCACCCCAAACCCATGGGACCAATAGAGGATGAATGAAGATGAACTCATGTTTCCTGGACCGATAAGTCAACTGGAGACGGACCAATGGATTCAGAACATGGAGGATCACATGAAGAATAACCCTATAGTCGGAAAGGATATGACCCAGCACGCTCTTCGGTACTTTGAAAGAGGTGCTGCTACTTGGTGGAGGATGTACCAAACCATCAATGGATGTCAAAGAGTAACCACTTGGAAAGAATTTAAGTTGACACTGCTAAAGTCTCAGCTTGTGTCCCAGAAGTTGAAGCCTGATGGAAGTGATATGAAGAAACCTTGTGCATGCAAGCTCTGTGGAGAAAAAGGACACAACCATAAAGAACACAAGGATGAATGCCCTCATTGTGAAGAAAGTCACCCAGCTGAAGAATGCCCAACTAGGCAGATTACATGTTTCTTGTGTGAAGGGACTACCCACTACCCTGCTCAGTGTCACATTTACCCCATGGTACAAAGAACCATCCAGCAGAAGAAAGAAGAAATGAAAGGAGCGCTCATGGGAATTTTAGAAGAACCTGTGATGAAGGAAGATGTGGAGGACACACCCGAAGAAGACCCAATTAAACCCTGCACCAAGTCATGCTATTCATGTGGAGAAGAAGGACACATCTCCCAGAATTGTCTGAATGGGGATCTAGTAGAATTCCCGACAGAGGAAGTAGAGTATGACCCACAGGAAATAGAAGCCCTGATTGGAACGGAAAAGTCCAGTAAGAGAAGTAGATTGGATTCCAAGAAGGATCTGAGTCATATCACCTGTTTTAGGTGCAAAAAGTCAGGGCACTACTTCAGCGGTTGCCCAAAAAGGAAGCCGATGACCCAAGGAGGCTATGTAATCACAAGGAAACCTCGAGACTTGTCAGAAGTAAAATGTTTCCGTTGTGATGAAGCAGGGTACTTTGCGAGAGATTGTCCTAATGAGGATATTCGTGTTAAATAGTTGAGTCTGTTAGAAATATAGTAGTAGTAGTAGTAGTAGTAGTAGTAGTAGTAGTAGTAGTAGTAGTAGTAGTAGTAGTAGTAGTAGTAGTAGTAGTGGGAACAATTCTTTTATATTGAGGTGTTAAGTTGATGCATGTAATGGAAATGCAGGAGATTATAATGATCAGAGAATCAATAAAGTTAGCATCGTTGGTACCGATTTGGATTTTATGAGTGTTACTCTATGAAGAAAGATTTTGACCATTTTCGAGGATATGAGAAATATGGTCTATGGAAGATTGGAGCATTTTAAGGGTGGTAGTACCCTGTGAGGACCCTTGACCCCTGGAGAAGATAATGATATTCCACGGAGTGGACTACGGACAAAATACACATGAGTTTTATCTCGATATGTGGGATATCCCAAGAGTATAAAGGGATGGAGTACTATTGGATATAAAGGAGGTAGAATGTGGGTAATATGGAGCAAATTGTAACTCCATGATGAGTCTGAGTAATCACGTCTTAGTTTGGTACCCATAGAAGGAAGGGAGACAGTACAATTGGTTGGATTAAAGAATGCTAGGAAGTTGGATGTTGGAGTAATGATCAGTTGCCCCGATGATGAGTTCAAGGTTTACAAGTGATGAGATGGGCCATAACCCACAGGCCCCAGGACCTGCCAAGAAGAAAGCACATTCTTGCTGAAGGAAAAACCCTGGAAGAAGTTACGATTTTATCGACAGACGATTTTATAGGAGTAACGCAAAACCTGAGAGATGTGAAGGAACGATAGACGTTTGTTTGGCTTGCAGAATCAATGGATTTATCCGAGCCCATTTCGTGGACAAGAGAAATTCTGCAATGCTTGTGAGGATGACCGAGTGTTAGAATGCGAGATTCGCTAAACCGTATACAAGGTAATGATTTGGGTGCGGGATGGATTGATCACCATACCGACTTAATCTTATTATTCGCCTTGCTATATGGGATGGTAAATCTGAGTGACTTACCTATAGTAGAGTGATGACGATCAAAAACTTGTTTAAACCCTAGAATGGTATGACAATTTTCCCTTGTACAAGGCAGCTGCTGCCAATCGTAGGATATACGGTGAGGTTCAACCCAGACCCATTTCCTGCAGGAGAGACCATAAATTGTTGACCACCATGAGATATCGATAGTTGTTTAGTATTGGCGCCAGACCCGACAGCTAAGAAGACCCAGTCTTGGAATAACCTTACCAAGATGAAAGGACAGAAGAATTGAGGAAAAAGGTTATGCCGCTACCGGAAGAGCCCAGAGAAGGAATTATCATGAAGATCTGAGAAGACCGACACTATCAACAATAAGGATGGAGTATATGAGTATTGATGGAACCGTAACCATGCTTCTAAGGGTGGTAGCACCCCAGACCCCTGTGATGATTGATGGATTTTGAGAAGACCCCAAAACCTAACCAATTTCTTTCTAGCCTCTCCGAATCTCGAGGACGAGATTCATTTTAAGGGTGGTAAGTTTGTAACATCCCCAAATTCTAAATTTTGGAATGTTTAAATAGATAGTTTTGATTGTTTGTTTGATTGATTGCTTGATTGCTTGTGTGAAATTGAGTGAAATTTGAAACTTTTTGAAAGTTAAATGAGAGGGAATAAAAGGACATTCCCAAACTTTCACCTTTGCTTTCTGATCTCCGTGAAATTCAAATTCATTTCATCATAAAACCCTAGAGAGAAGATGACATGACTTCTTCCATTTAAATAAAGTTTTGAAAAGATTTGAATTTCATTTGAAAATATTTCAAATTCAGAAACTTTAAGCAACTCAATGATTTTCATGAGAGAAGATAAAATGACTTATTCAAAAACATATGAAATATGAGTGGGAAGTTTAAAATAATCAAATTTAAAGTCCTTTTGGAATTATTTTCAATTTGGAGTTATTTGGATTTTATTCAAATTATTTTTCTCCAAAAATAAAATATATGGAAAATAGGGTAACATGATTCCCTACAGCAGAAAATTGGAGAGAAATAAATTTGAAATCATTTTGGTATTTTTAAAATGATTTTCATGAGGTTTTATTGCAACAGTAGCACTCTTTGCTTTATTTGATTTTTGTATATTTTATTTGACGTTAGAAAAATGTTCATGTCGTAGAAAATCTTTTTCTTAAAATTTTGATATATTATATGCCTATTTAGTATTTTTAGTTATTTAGTTTTTATTATTTTAGTTCTCTGAAAAATTGTTTTTTTAAAAATTCTCTTCGCCAACTGGGCCGGCCCAGCTCCCTGCCAGGCCGCGGCCCAGCCCGCTCGTCTCCCGCCGTCCCCGAGCTTCGCTCGGTGTCCGCCGCCGCCACGGATGCGCCGCCGCCTCGACATTCGTGTCCGCCCCGGACGCCTCCTCTGCCCCTTCTCCAAGTTGCCCCTCCCCTCCATAAAAGCCATAGCCGCCGCCCCGTTTCTTCTCCTCCTCCAACACCGCTGCCGCGCTGCATCACCGCCACAGTCGTCCCGCGCCTCGCTCTCCACCCCGCGCTACCGACGCCCCGCCGCCGACGCCTTCGTCGCCGGAGTTGCCGGAGCCAGCCGCTGCCCGACGCTAACCGCCGCCGCAGGTCTTCACGCCGAAAACCGCCCGAACCGGTAATAAACCGCCCCGCCGGTTTATTCTTTTAGGTTTTCTTCGGTTTTCTTTTTAGATCGGTTTTATTTTTATTAGATCGTTTAAGTAGCAAACGTTCTCTGTTTAGATAGTTTTAGCGAACGTTTTTGCTCATTAGCGTTCGGTAGCGAACGTTCGTTATTTATTCTTTTTCTTTTTCTGTTTTAATTTCGGCCAGGGACCTAGATGTAATTATCTTTTCTTACCGATTAGTCCCTGATTTTTCAAACGGTCGCAACTTTTTACTCGTTAGTCCAAATTCAACGAAACCAACGCTCAATTCTTCGTTATGATTCCTTCTATCCAGTAAAACAACTTGAACATGTTTTTGAAAATGATTTTGAATTTGAATCTTCTTTTGATCGTAACTTGAGTTTCGTAGCTCCGTTTGAGTTGATTCTTTTTGCAAATCGAAGCTCTTGACCTAAACTTTCTGATAAGCCCAAATTCACTTAATTTTGGTACTGTTAGAAATTGGTTTATGTTGCAAGAGTTATTTGCTTGGTTTTGATGTTTTCCAAATTGTCTTCTTCGTTCTTTCCGATCTTTTGAGTGATTGCTTATGTGTAGTTACTATTGCTTGCTCTCGATAGTTTGAACGGAGTGTGATGAATAGAACTATCAGGAGTTATGAGTGCGAATCATCTTCATCAACAGTACAGGCAAGTTCACACTTTGATCATATCCCTTTATTACCCAGTTTTTATGCATTAGTTCCAACCCTCAACATTGCATGAATAGGATCTGATTAACATGTGGGTATTGGGAAGTAGTTGATGAGGTAGGAACCTATTGTCCTGCATTCAAACCTTGGGAGTTACTTCTATGTTATGCTCATACTGCTCTGCTATGCTCGTAGACGTGGATTGGTTGAGTGTATCCATGACAGATGTGAGATTGTTTACTTAATGGTTCAACTTAAGGTGGCAACTTTAATACACATCTGGGTGGATTGGTAGGGCCACCCTGGGGATATACCAGTGGAATTGCCCGGACACCTGGGGATATACCAGTGTTGTCCTCGGAGATCCCGGGGAAATACCGTGTGATCATCCTATGGTTCGCCACCCAGGCTCAAAGGGATCATAAGATTATTCATGCTAGAAACTTCCGTGTGGAGCCACAAGCTATGATGGGCTCTAGCATAGTTGAGTACGTTGCATGACCTCTTCCAGTGGTAGGCTAGCAGATGTAGGGGATGTAGGTTGGTACTGTTTACCCGGGGTACTGTCTACCCGGGGTTAGAGTTAATGCTTCTGAAAAACTGTGTCTCGGTCATCCGTTTCTCAAACACCATGTAGTGCGAGAAATCCAACGGAGGATATCGAGTTTGTGGGGAAAAGTGCACAAACCTTTGCAGAGTGTACAAAATAATCATGATTAGCCGTGTCCCCGGTTATGGACATCTTGAGTATCTGGTTCTTGGATTATCATGTTGATCTCATCACTCTATATAATGAATTTGTTGGGTTGTTAACTTTTAATTGGGATTGAGTTGGGGATATACCTTCTCAATATTTTCAAACAACTATGTAGTTAATAAAATATATTCCTTTGCAGTAGGGAAAAATTGGCTTTTCGCAAAAACATTATAACCATAGAGCCTCCACCAGCCAAATATGCATGTAGTGATAGCTATTATTCATCATTGCTCTATGGTGTGAATTTGCCAGTACATTCAATGTACTGACCCTTTGTGGCTGCAACGTCTCATGTTGCAGGAATCTTACGACGAGTAAGTGATACGTTAGGGTTACGATTTCTACACTCAACTTTGCCGTTGTTGTTGATGGGAATCCATGACCTTGTTGTTACATCCGCTATTTGGATTGAGGTAATAGTATTTAAGTTACTTTATACATGTGATTTACCTCTGTTATAAATCCTCGAGTACTGTGTGTGTCAGCATACCGATCCAGGGATGACACTTAAGCACAGAGACTTGACCGTCCGAGGTCGGGTCGCTACATGTGACCATCCACAAGGCCCCTACCTACAGCTGGAGAGGAGCATAGCGACTTGAGCATCAAGGAGGAAGGTATATTCTTTAATTTCTCTTTCGTTCTTAGCGTTTTATGGTACAATTTTGACTGATCAGTTATTTGTTCCGTTTTATAGCTATTCGGGTAAATTCGGTGCTCATGTATTTTGCTACGAAGAGTTGGGTATTGAAGAATTTAAAATACTTAAGCAAATGGGTATTGAATCAGTGCATCCATAGTTTTTTGCTGATCTTTTTTATTTCTCAACCTAGTGTAAACAAATACTGTGTGTAATTCAACAAAGAGGTTGCGACATCCATAACCCTAATGATATTAATTGATTTTCCAAATTATTCTACTTTAAGCTCTTAACTCTTGGTCAAAACGAGATAAATTCAGGCCCTAGAATGGTTTGACCAACTATAGGCTCCTTGTAGTGGAAGCAGCACACTAGGGTTCAAGTGCTAGACTTGGCATTGGTGCTTGCATTTTTCTAAGTTTATTTCAGGCTTTCCGGCAATGTCTGTTCAGTGGGACGAGACATTTCTGTTGACTAGGAAGCGCATGTGGACTTCGTCAATCTCAAGATGTGATACCAGCTCAGTATCTCTTAGATGCTTATAGGGTTAGGGTGTGCATTGATACGTCCCCAACATATCTATAATTTTTTATTGTTCCATGCTATTAAAGTATCATTCTTGGATGTTTTATACTCATTACTAGCAACTTTATATCATTTTTTGGACTAACCTATTGACATAGTACCCAGTGCCAGTTGATGTTTTCTGCTTGTTTTTTACTTTGCAGAATATCAATACCAAACGAAGTCCAAATGCCACGAAACTTTTTGAAGTTTTTTTCTGGGCAGAAGACACCCAGGGAGCCAAAGAAGTGCACCAGAGGAGGCCCGAGGGGCCCACTAGGCACCAGGGCGCGCCCTGGTGGGTAGTGGGGCCCACGAGAGGCTTCTCCACAGACTATCAACTCTATAAATACTCTAAAATCCCAAAAACCCTAGGGGAGTCGATGAAACACAATTTCAGCCGCCGCAATTTCCAGAACCACGAGATCCAACCTAGAGACCTTTTCCGGCACTCTGCTGGAGGGGTCCACGATCACGGAGGAGTTCTTCATCAACACCCTTGCCCCTCCGATGAAGCGTGAGTAGTTTACCACAGACCTACGGGTCCGTAGGTAGTATCTAGATGGCTTCTTCTCTCTTTTTGATCTTCAATGCAATGTTCTCCTCGATGTTCTTGGAGATCTATTTGATGTAATGACTTTTTGCGGTGTGTTTGTTGGGATCCGATTAATTGTGAGTTTATGATCAGATCTATCTGTGAATATTAATCGAGTCTTTGCTGAACTCTTTTATGCATGATTGTTATATCCTCATATTTCTTCTCGGAAACTTTGGTTTGGTTTGGCAAACTAGATTGATTTTTTGGGAAGAGGTGCTTTGTGATGAGTTCGATCTTGCGTTGCTCAATCTATGCGACAGAAGGAGACATGACACGCATGTATTGTTGCCATTAAGGATAAAATGATGGGGTCTATTCCTACATGAATAGATATTGTCTACATCATGTCATCGTTCTTAATGCATTACTCCGATGGACTTAATACACTAGATGCATGCTAGATAGCGGTCAATGTGTGGAGTAATAGTAGTAGATGCAGGAAGGAGTCGGTCTACTAATCTTGGATGTGTATACATGATCATTTCCTTGGATATCATCATAATTATTTGCTCTTCTGTCAATTGCCCAACAGTAATTTGTTTACCCACCGTATGCTATTTTCTTGAGAAAAGCCTCTAGTGAAATCTACGGCCCCTGGATCTATTTCCTATCATAATATTTTCAGATCTATTAATCCAAAAATACCTTGCTGCACTTTTTCTTTACTTATTTTATTTGTGTTTTTGCTAAATCTATTTATCCAATCTCATACAATTTAATCTACCTCAATACCGAGGAGGGATTGACAACCCTTCTTATGCATTGGGTTACAAGTTTTTGTTATTTGTGTGCACGTACCGTTTACATAGTGTTGCTTGGTTCTCCTACTGGATTGATAACCTTGGTTTCATAACTGAGGGAAATACTTACGGTTGTTGTGCTGCATCATCCTCTCCTCTTCGGGGAAATACCAACGCAGATACAAGCAATCATGAAGAATTTGTGGCGCCGTTGCCGGGGAGACATCATCAATATCTATCAGGTTCCTAACCGCAAATATTGTCTCCTTGCAATTTACTTCATTTGCCATTTGCCTCTCGTTTTCATCTCCCCCACTTCTAAAACGTTTCCAAGGAAACACAAAATATTTGCCTTTTTATTTGAATTCTTTTCTGATTGCCTTTTTCTCGTTCGTTCTTTTGTTTGCTTGTGATCTTGTTTGCATAGTCACAATGACTCGAAAACACCAAAATGTGTGATTTTTCCAATACTAATATTTTTTTAGTACTCAGATTTCTCCTCCCGCTGATACGTCTCCAACGTATCTATAATTTTTTATTGTTTCATGCTATTATATTATCTGTTTTGGATGTTTAATGGGCTCCATTATACCCTTTTATATCATTTTTGGGACTAACCTACTAACCCAAGGCCCAGTGCACATTGCTGTTTTTTGCCTATTTCGGTGTTTCGCAGAAAAGGAATATCAAACGGAGTCCAAATGGAATGAAACCATCGGGAGAGTTATTTTTGGAACAAACATGATCCAGAGGACTTGGAGTGGACGTCAAGAAACGAACGAGGAGGCCACGAGGCAGGGAGGCGCGCCCCCACCCTCGTGGGCCCCTCGTAGCTCCACCAACCTACTTCTTCCTCCTATATATACCTACGTACCCCGAAAACATCCAGGAGCACCACGAAACCCTATTTCCACTGCCGCAACCTTCTGTACCCGTGAGATCCCATCTTGGGGCCTTTTTCGGCGCTTCACCGGAGGGGGCATCGATCACGGAGGGCTTCTACATCAACACCATAGCCTCTCCGATGATGTGTGAGTAGTTTACCTCAGACCTTCGGGTCCATAGTTATTAGCTAGATGGCTTCTTCTCTCTCTTTGGATCTCAATACAAAGTTCTCCTCGATCTTCTTGGAGATCTATTCGATGTAACTCTTTTTGCGGTGTGTTTGTCGAGATCCGATGAATTGTGGGTTTATGATCAATATTATCTATGAACAATATTTGAATCTCCTCTGAATTCTTTTATGTATGATTGGTTATCTTTGCAAGTATCTTCGAATTATCAGTTTGGTTTGGCGTACTAGATCGATCTTTCTTGCAATGGGAGAAGTGCTTAGCTTTGGGTTCAATCATGCGGTGCTCGATCCCAGTGACAGAAGGGGAAACGACACGTATTGTATTGTTGCCATCGACGATAAAAACATGGGGTTTATATCATATTGCTTGAGTTTATCCCTCTACATCATGTCATCTTGCTTAATGCTTTACTCTGTTCTTGTGAATTTAATACTCTAGATGCATGCTGGATAGAGGTCGATGTGTGGAGTAATAGTAGTAGATGCAGGCAGGAGTCGGTCTACTTGTCGCGGACGTGATGCCTATACACATGATCATGCCTAGATATTCTCAGAACTATGCACTTTTCTATCAATTGCTCGACAGTAATTTGTTCACCCACCGTAATACTTATGCTATCTTGAGAGAAGCCACTAGTGAAACCTATGGCCCCCGGGTCTATTTTCCATCATATAAGTTTCCAATCTATTTTTATTTTGCAATCTTTACTTTTAGTCTTTATCATAAAAATACCAAAAATATTATCTTATCATCACTATCAGATCTCACTTTTGCAAGTGGCCATGAAGGGATTGACAACCCCTTTATCGCGTTGGTTGCAAGGTTCTTATTTGTTTGTGTAGGTACGAGGGACTTGCGTGTGGCCTCCTACTGGATTGATACCTTGGTTCTCAAAAACTGAGGGAAATACTTACACTACTTTGCTGCATCACCCTTTCCTCTTCAAGGGAAAGCCAACGCATGCTCAAGAGGTAGCAAGAAGGATTTCTGGCGCCGTTGCCGGGGAATCTACGCACAAGTCAAGACATACCAAGTACCCATCTCAAACTCTTATCCCTCGCATTATATTATTTGCCATTTGCCTCTCGTTTTCCTCTCCCCCACTTCACCCTTGCCATTTTCTTCGCGTCTTCCTCGTTTGCCTTGATCTCTTACTTGGCTCGTTTGCTCATTTGGTTGGAATAGTTGTGTATTTATTGCTAAACAGAGAACCTAAGATCTATGGATCCTCATCCGCTTGCCAATATTTTTAAGAGATCCAATTATGATGAACCAATTGCTAGTGAGTTTTGTGCACTAGATTATCTTTATGAAGTTTTGCTTGAAATTCGTGAATCCGAAAATTGTGATGAAGTACTTTATGAAGTGATTCACGATAGATCTTTGAATAAAAAGCATGATTGCAATGATGATATTATAAATCCTATTAATGTCAATTGTGCTAATAATATGCAAAACCCTAAGCTTGGGGATGCTAGTTTTGCTATGTCTACTACTTGTTGTAATGATCATGATTGGGGTGATTCTTCTTATGATCTTGAAAATTTATTTAAGTCCCATGATGAATATGAGATTGATAATAGTGTTTGCAATAATTTTGAAAGTGGGTTTGGAAGAGTGTCAACTTTAGATCCCACATATTTGAATAATGTTCAATCTTATGAAGTTTTTGATAAAAGTGGGTTTGGAGAGGTCATGACTTTAGTTAATGATAATCCCACTATTTTGGAAGAGTGTCAACTTCTCATGCATGTGAATCGTGTCAAGAATATGTTATGTGATAGCTATTTTGTTGAATTTGCCTATGATCCTACATGTAATTATTATGAGAGAGGAAAATATGGTTGTAGAAATTTTTATCTTACTAAATTACCTCTCGTCATGTTGAGATTGCTTTTGTTTCTTTCTTCTTCCTTGCATATGCTAGAGTTTGCTCGCCTTGATAATTTGTTTTCTTATAAAATACCTATGCATAGGAAGTATGTTAGACTTAAGTGTGTTTGTCATATGTTTTATGATGCTCTCTTTGTGCTTCAATTTCTGTCTTTCATGTGAGCATCATTAAAATTATCATTGCCTAGCTAAAAAGTTTTAAAGAAAAGCGCTTGTTGGGAGACAACCCAATATTTTTCCTTGCTGTTATTCAATAAATAATTGATCTAGCCTCTGGTTAGATGTGGTTTTATGTTTTAATTAGTGTTTGTGCTAAGTAAAACCTATAGGATCTTCTTGGATGATAGTTATTTGATCTTGCTGAAAAAGTCAGAAACTTTCTTCTCACAAAAACAATTGTTGAAAATCACCAGAATGTGATAAAATACTGATTCCAATTGCAGTAGATCAATAAACAAATTATCTAGGTAGTCCTATTTTGGTAGATTTTTCTGAGTTCCAGAAGTTTGCGTTAGATACAGATTACTACAGGCTGTTCTGTTTTTGACAGATTCTGTTTTTCGTTTGTTGTTTGCTTATTTTGATGAATCTATGGCTAGTATCGGAGGTTATGAACCATAGAGAAGTTGGAATACAGTAGGTTTAACACCAATATAAATAAATAATGAGTTCATTACAGTACCTTGAAGTGGTGTTTTGTTTCATTTCGCTAACAGAGCTCATGAGATTTTCTGTTGAGTTTTGTGTTGTGAAGTTTTCAAGTTTTGGGTAAAGATTTGATGGATTATGGAACAAGGAGTGGCAAGAGCCTAAGCTTGGGGATGCCCAAGGCACCCCAAGGTAAAATCCAAGGACAACCAAAAGCCTAAGCTTGGGGATTTCCCGAAAGGCATCCCCTCTTTTGTCTTCGTCCATCGGTAACTTTACTTGGAGCTATATTTTTATTCACCACATGATATGTGTTTTGCTTGGAGCGTCTTGTGTGATTTGAGTCTTTGCTTTTTAGTTCACCACAATCATCCTTGCTGTACACACCTTTTGGGAGAGACACACATTAATCGGAATTTATTAGAATACTCTATGTGCTTCACTTATATCTTTTGAGCTAGAAATTTTTGCTCTAGTGCTTCACTTATATCTTTTAGAGCACGCCGGTGGTTTATTTTTATAGAAATTATTGATCTCTCATGCTTCACTTATATTATTTTGAGAGTCTTTTAGAACAGCATGGTAGTTTTCTTTGGTTAAAATTTTAGTCCTAAAGTGATGAGCATCCAAGATAGGTATAATAAAAACTTTCATATAGAGTGCATTGAATACTATGAGAAGTTTGATACTTGATAGTTGTTTTGAGATATGAAGATGGTGATAGTAGAGTCATGCTAGTTGAGTAGTTCTGAACTTGAGAAATACTTGTGTTAAAGTTTATGATTCCCGTAGCATGCACGTATGGTGAACCGTTATGTGATGAAGTCGGAGCATGATTTATTTATTGATTGTCTTCCTTATGAGTGGCGGTCGGGGACGAGCGATGGTTTTTTCCTACCAATCTATCCCCCTAGGAGCATGCGTGTAGTACTTCGTTTCGATAACTAATATATTTTTGCAATAAGTATGTGAGTTCTTTATGACTAATGTTGAGACCATGGATTATACGCACTCTCACCCTTCCACCATTGCTAGCCTCTCTAGTATCGTGCAACTTTCGCCGGTACCATACACCCACCATCACCTTCCTCAAAACAGCCACCATACCTACCTATTATGGTATTTCCATAGCCATTCCGAGATATATTGCCATGCAACTTTCCACCGTTCTATTTATTATGACACGCTCCATCATTGTCATATTGCTTTGCATGATCATGTAGTTGACATCGTATTTGTGGCAAAGCCACCTTCATAATTCTTCCATATATACATGTCACTCTTGATTCATTGCATATCCTGGTACCCCGCCGGAGGCATTCACATAGAGTCATATTTTGTTCTAAATATTGAGTTGTAATTTTTTGAGTTGTAAGTAAATAAAAGTGTGATGATCATCATTATTAGAGCATTGTCCCAAGTGAGGAAAGGATGATGGAGACTATGATTCCGCCACAAGTCGGGATGAGACTCTGGACGAAAAAAAGAAGAAAAAAAAGAAAAAAAGAGGCCATAAAAAAGAGAGAAAAGGCCCAAATAAAAAAATGAGAGAAAAAGAGAGAAGGGACAATGTTACTATCCTTTTACCACACTTGTGCTTCAAGTAGCACCATGATCTTCATGATAAAGAGTCCCCTATGTTGTCACATTCATATGCTAGTGGGAATTTTACATTATAGAACTTGGCTTGTATATTCCAATGATGGGCTTCCTCAAAAATGCCCTAGGTCTTCATGAGCAAGCGAGTTGGATGCACACCCACTTAGTTTCTTTTGTTGAGCTTTCATACACTTATAGCTCTAGTGCATCCGTTGCATGGCAATCCCTACTCACTCACATTGATATCTATTAATGGACATCTCCATAGCCCGTTGATACGTCTAGTTGATGTGAGACTACCTTCTCCTTTTTGTATTCTCCACAACCACCATTCTATTCCACATATAGTGCTATGTCCATGGCTCACGCTCATGTATTGCGTGAAGATTGAAATTTTTTGAGAACCTCAAAAGTATGAAACAATTGCTTGGCTTGTCATCGGGGTTGTGCATGATTAAATACTTTGTGTGATGAAGATAGAGCATAGCCAGACTATATGATTTTGTAGGGATAACTTTCTTTGGCCATGTTATTTTGAGAAGACATGATTGCTTTGTTAGTATGCTTGAAGTATTATTATTTTCATGTCAATATTAAACTTTTATCTTGAATCTTTCGGATCTGAAAATTCATGCCACAATAAAGAAAATTACATTGAGAAATATGCTAGGTAGCATTCCACATCAAAAATTCTGTTTTTATCATTTACCTACTCGAGGATGAGCAGGAATCAAGCTTGGGGATGCTTGATACATCTCCAACGTATCTATAATTTTTTATTGTTCCATGCTATTATATAATCTGTTTTGGATGTTTAATGGGCTTCATTATACACTTTTATATTATTTTTGGGACTAACCTACTAACCCAAGGCCCAGTGCACATTGCTGTTTTTTTTGCCTATTTCAGTGTTTCGAAGAAAAGGAATATCAAACGGAGTCCAATCGGAATGAAACCTTCGGGAGAGTTATTTTTGGAACAAACGTGATCCAGAGGACTTGGAGTGGACGTCAAGAAACGAACGAGGAGGCCACGAGGCAGGGATGCGCGCCCCCCACCCTCGTGGGCCCCTCGTAGCTCCACCGACCTACTTCTTCCTCCTATATATACCTACGTACCCTGAAAACATCCAGGAGCACCACGAAACCCTATTTCCACCGCCGCAACCTTCTGTACCTGTGAGATCCCATCTTGGGGCCTTTTCCGGCGCTCCGCCGGAGGGGGCATCGATCACGGAGGGCTTCTACATCAACACCATAGCCTCTCCGATGATGTGTGAGTAGTTTACCTCAGACCTTCGGGTCCATAGTTATTAGCTAGATGGCTTCTTCTCTCTCTTTGGATCTCAATACAAAGTTCTCCTCGATGTTCTTGGAGATCTATTCGATGTAACTCTTTTTGCGGTGTGTTTGTCGAGATCCGATGAATTATGGGTTTATGATCAAGATTATCTATGAACAATATTTGAATCTCCTCTGAATTCTTTTATGTATGATTGGTTATCTTTGCAAGTCTCTTCGAATTATCAGTTTGGTTTGGCCTACTAGATTGATCTTTCTTACAATGGTAGAAGTGCTTAGCTTTGGGTTCAATCATGCGGTGCTCGATCCCAGTGACAGAAGGGGAAACGACACGTATTGTATTGTTGCCATAGAGGATAAAAAGATGGGGTTTATATCATATTGCTTGAGTTTATCCCTCTACATCATGTCATCTTGCTTAATGCGTTACTATGTTCTTATGAACTTAATACTCTAGATGCATGCTGGATAGCGGTCGATGTGTGGAGTAATAGTAGTAGATGCAGGCAGGAGTCGGTCTACTTGTCGCGGACGTGATGCCTATACACATGATCATGCCTAGATATTCTCATAACTATGCACTTTTCTATTAATTGCTCGACAGTAATTTGTTCACCCATCATAATACTTATGCTATCTTGAGAGAAGCCACTAGTGAAACCTATGGCCCCCGGGTCTATTTTCCATCATATAAGTTTCCAATCTATTTTTATTTTGCAATCTTTACTTTTAGTCTTTATCATAAAAATACCAAAAATATTATCAGATCTCACTTTTGCAAGTGGTCGTGAAGGGATTGAAAACCCCTTTATCGCGTTGGTTGCAAGGTTCTTATTTGTTTGTGTAGGTATGAGGGACTTGCGTGTGGCCTCCTACTGGATTGATACCTTGGTTCTCAAAAAGTGAGGGAAATACTTACGCTACTTTGCTGCATCACCCTTTCCTCTTCAACGGAAAACCAACGCATGCTCAAGAGGTAGCACCCGCCACTAGTGCGGAGTCTTCTGATATTAATGCCGCTTTGTTGATTCTTGTTATGAAAGAGCAATTTTCTGGTACTCCTAATGAGGGTGTCGTGCCCCATCTAAACACTTTCATAGAATTTTGTGATATGCAAAAGAAAAAAGATGTGGACAATGATATTGTGAAGTTGAAATTATTTCCTTTCTCCTTGCGGGGTCGTGCAAAAATTTGGTTTTCATCTTTGCCTCGTAATAGTATTGATTCTTGGGATAAGTGCAAGGATGCTTTTATTACTAAGTATTTTTCGCCCGTGAAAATTATTTCCCTTAGAAATCAAATCATGAATTTTAAGCAACTTGAGCATGAACATGTTGCACAATCTTGGGAACCTTCTAGAGGTTCTCAGCTGGTTTTTTACGGTTTTGGGAACCTTCTAGAAGGTTCCTGAGACGGGTTTTTTTTTCTATTCTGTTCATCTTTTATCTTTTTCCTATTCTCTTTTTTTTTTCTTTTTTCTGTTTTTTCTTTACTTATTTGTTTTTTGTTTTTTCTCTCCTTTTTCTTTTCTTTTCATTTTCATTTTGCTTTCTCAAATTTATTTTTCATTTTGAAGATATGTTCGAATTTTACAAATTTGTTCATTTTTACTGAAAACGTTTCAGTTTTCAAATTTTGTTCATAAATTTGAAAAATTGTTCGCTTCGTTTCAAAAAATGTTCGGTAATTCAAAAAATGTTCACCTTTTTAAATTTTGTTCACACACAAAAAACTATTTGTTACCAAAGGAGTTCCCATTTTTTAAAATTTGTTCAGAAATTTTAAAAAATGTTCACATGTTTAAATTTTGTTCATAAATTAAAAAATATATGGGAATTCCAAAATAAATGTTCCTGATTTGAAATTTTGTTCACAAATATAAAAAAATTCTAGAACTTAAAAAATGGTTCCCGTTTTGCAAATTTGTTCAAAAATTCAAAACATATTTTATTTTCAAAATTTGTTCACATGTTTAAAAAAATTCATGTTTCAATTTGCTGTTCACAAATTCAAAAATGTTCACGTGTTTAATTTTTGTTCACAAATTTTGAAATATTTAGGAATTTAAAAATATGCTCCTATTTTCCAAATTTGTTCAGATATTGTAAAAATGCTATAGTTTTCAAATTTTGTCCACAAATTTTAAAAATGTTCATCTTTCTGAAATTTGTTCGCAAATAATGGTTATAATTTATAACATATTCTCATATTCAATTTTTTTTTCTGTTTGCGTTTCAAAAAGATTTTCCTTTAAAAAAATTATGCTTCAAATTTTAAAACAAGTTCTAATCTGCCACGGATTATAGTTCATATATATTGGGTTGCCTTTGTATGTACTAAACCTATGTTCCACAGTGGCTATGGACTAGCTTCCCTGGCGTGAGGACAAGAGTTCGATATCTCGGCCACAAATTTAATTTTATGGAATTTGGCGAACTTGTTTTATTTCCGCAGTTGCCTATGGTTCTTTAAGAGTCGCGCTGCAATTCTTACAGAGTAGCTTGCGTGTCGCAGTGGCTTGCGCATCGTGGGCATCCATACGTTGAGGGTTGGATTCCTATGTAGTGCGCCAGTTTTTTGCGATTTTTCATTCCGCCAAATGCAGCGAATGGGCAGGCCCAGGTGACCCTTCTCCTGTGCGAACCTGCGACATTTTGCCACAGTAAGTGGCACATAGGAGGTCCTATTTATGTCGATTTAGAGTTCAGTGTTGGTAGCCTGAGACGGAAGCATTGAGCTGTTTACTTAAAGCATCGAGTACCCCGTGACAAAGGCCTATTCTTTTTTTTAGACAATCTCGCGAAGCTTTTATTTAACTTGTCACAATGTTTACAGCGACGAAAGAAAGGTCACCTGGATTGCTTAACCACATACGGCGGCCAACCCAAAGTGATAGAGCATGCTTCGCTAAATTGTGAGCCTCGGTATTCAACCTCCTAAACTCATGACGAAAGAAAGAAATAGAACGGTCTATTATCTCTCTGATTATAGCTCCATAGCTAGCCGCACTCTTATGCTTGATATCATCAATAACGATCTTGCAATCAGAAGCTACAAGGATCCTGCACTCATATAGATCGCCTGCCGTGCAAGTGCTTCCCACACTGCAAGAGCTTCTAGTGCTGTGGGTTCATTAGTTCTAATGAAGGTGACAGTGGAAGCGCCCATAAACACTCCATCGCGACACCTGCAGACTGCTGCGACAGTGCCACCGGCCCTGTTTCTCAGAAGTGCAGCGTCCACGTTTATTTTGACCAGGTTCTCAGGTGGAGCTATCCAACGGGTCGGCCTTGCCTGGACATTCACTTGCTCGCCTCGTGGCTTCGTCAACAACTGTAGCTCGTTGATGAAAGAATTCACAAATGTATTGGTCGCAAAAGGAGTCTGGTATATATCCTCATATATCACTTTCCTTCTTGAACTCCAGATCACCCAAAGAGTGACTCCCAGTCGAGTAAACTCAGTGTGGTTTAGCAAGCTTTGCGTATTAAATAGCCATCTCCTTGCATTTGGGTTCACGTCGACTCATATGCCCATCCTTTCTGCTTCTGTGAATCAGCAGCCCACACCCAAAGATCACGGTCCATTTTGTTTCAGAGGACGATTGCGACAAGGGAAACGTTTGTATCCGGACTGCCGGCGGAACCGTTCCGCCGGACTCGCTCTGCGCGTTGGATCTCTTCAGATCCAAGGATAGATGTTGTGCCACGTGTCCGTCCTCAATCCAATTAGTTGCTCCCTCAGTTTTTGTTGCAACCATTCACGAAGGGAAACGTTTGGCAGGCACCACGCGCCGGCCAGGCGACCAGCGGGCTCCTTCGACCGCCGCCGCCAGAGAGAAGCGCCTTGTCGTCCGCGTGCGGCCGCCCCTCGCCGGATGTCGTTCGCGTGCGGCCGCCCTTCGCCGGATCTCGTTCGCATGCGGCCGCCCCTCGCCGGATCTCGTCCGCCTGCGGCCGCCCCTCGCCGGACTATTACCCCTCTGCCTCTTCCCAGAATCCGCCCCTCTGCCTCTCCCTGGAATCCGCCCCTCTGCATGAAGTTCAATTCAAAAGTGTTTCTCCTTTTGTACATAATTTTATCACACACTTCATAAATTCCTTTTTGAAATGTAAATTATTGATAGCCGTCTGATCAAATTTGTGCAGCGTCGACAAGTCATGCATGTACTCAGAAGTTACTTTTTTGCAATCAAGTCAACGTCGGGGGTGGGGGGTAAATCATCACAGGTAAAATTGCGTAGATTCTTATGTGCCCGGTGCTAGTATATATGTCGAGTGCTTGGAGCAAAAGTGCATATATACTTTTTTCGAGAAAACTTCCAATCTATTCATCATTAATCATGATAGTACAACAAATACCAAAAAAAATAGATTTAGATCCATAGATCACCTAGCGATGGCTACAAGCACTAAAGCGAGCCAAAGACGTGCTGCCATCATCGCCCCTCCCTCCCTGGAGCTAGGGAAAACTTGTTGTAGTACACAGCTGCGAAGTCGTCGTCCTAAGACCCTATAGAACCAGCGCACCGGAACAACAACCGCCGCCATTGAACAGAATCTTAGATTGAAAGGATCCAACCTGTAGAAATATGAACACACACGAACAAAGACCGGATCCACGTGGATCCACCGAAGATAAAAACCGATCAGATCCCGCGAGATCTACCGGAGACAAACCTCCACACGCCCTCCGATGACGCTAGAAGAACCACCAGAACGGGGGCTAGGTGGGGAGAACCTTATTTCATCTTTAGAGAGCCGCTACCGCCTCATCTCTATGAGCAGGACACAAACCTACGAAAACTCAAAAAAGCATCTAGAAACGAAGCCCTCCCACCGGCAAGGGCCGAGATTCACCACACCACCATGGTCCTAAGGCCACAGGAGACGAGGCAGACCAGCATAGGCACCTGCTGGAGGCAGGAGGAAACCTAGCAGCGCCTGGGTACGAGCGCTCTTTCCCTTGCGGCTCCTTGGACTTAAGTATATATATAGTTCATGCGTCACATCACCTCATGAAGTCATGCATATTTTTTTTCTAGGGAGGGCAAGTCATTTATGCCAGTTACAAGTTAATGTTTTCGTTATTTTGTGTGTGGTAATGAACAATACATGCATTGGACGCTTGGAGAAAAATATGTGGTACATGTTTCACATTCTTTTGCAAGATGGCATCGAATTAAATTCAATTTAAAAGTGTTTCTATTTCTATACATAATTTTATCACATACTTCATAGGTTTTATTTTTCTAAATGTAAACCAAAACTCTATTAAATTTCTATTTCCATTAATTTTAGATTTTTAAGAACCCATTTATGCATTTGTTTTAACATGGTTTCCGTGGCACGCATGGAACATCATGTAGTTATACCCATTCTTGTTACAGTCGCAGGCCTTCCGCTCGGACATCGTTGCCCCTCCTCCCTCCATCATCTCCCTCGTCCTAGTTGTCACTCATCCTTGTCGTTTCCAATCGTCGCCTTCCACGGTGCTATTGGTGTGGCCATCCACAAGGCCCCCACCTACAGCTAGAGAGGAGCATAGCAACTTGAGCATCAAGGAGGAAGGTATATTCTTTAATTTCTCGTTCTTTCTTAGCGTTTTATGGTACAATTTTGACTGATCAGTTATTTGTTCCATTTTATAGCTATTCGGGTAAATTCGGTGGTCATGTATTTTGCTACGAAGAGTTGGGTCTTGAAAAATTTAAAATAGTTAAGCAGATGGGTATTGAATCAGTGCATCCATGGTTTTTTGCTGATCTTTTTTATTTCTCAACCTAGGGTAAGCAAATCATGTATGTAATTCAACAAAGAGGTTCCGACATCCATAACCCTAATGATATTAATTGATTTTCCAAATTATTCTACTTTAAGCTCTTAACTCTTGGTCAAAACCAGACAAATTCAGGCCCTAGAATGGTTTGACCAACTATAGGCTCCTTGTAGTGGAAGCAGCACACCAGGGTTCAAGTCCTAGACTTGGCATTAGTGCTTGCATTTTTCTAAGTTTATTTCAGGCTTCCTGGCAATGTTCGTTCAGTGGGACGAGACATTTCTGTCGACTAGGAAGCACATGTGGACTTCGTCAATCTCAAGATGTGATACCGACTCAGTATCTCTTAGATGCTTATAGGGTTAGGGTGTGCATTGATACGTCTCCAATGCATCTATAATTTTTTATTGTTCCATGCTATTAAAGTATCATTCTTGGATGTTTTATACTCATTTACTAGCAACTTTATATCATTTTTTGGACTAACCTATTGACATAGTATCCAGTGCCAGTTGTTGTTTTCTGCTTGTTTTTTACTTTGCAGAATATCAATACCAAACGAAGCCCAAATGCCACGAAACATTTTGAAGTTTTTTCTGGGCAGAAGACACCCAGGGAGCCAAAGAAGTGTACCAGAGGAGGCCCGAGGGGCCCACTAGGCACCAGGGCACGCCAGAAGGCCCGGGCGAGCCCTGGTGGGTAGTGGGGCCCACGGGAGGCTTCTCCATAGACTATCAGCTCTATAAATACTCTAAAATCCCAAAAACCCTACGGGAGTCGATGAAACACAATTCCAGCCGCCGCAAGTTCTAGAACCACGAGATCCAACCTAGAGACCTTTTCCGGCACTCTGCTGGAGGGGTCCACGATCACAGAAGGGTTCTTCATAAACACCCTTGCCCCTCCGTTGAAGCGTGAGTAGTTTACCACAGACCTACGGGTCCGTAGGTAGTATCTAGATGGCTTCTTCTCTCTTTTTGATCTGCAATACAATGTTCTCCTTGATGTTCTTGGAGATCTATTTGATGTAATGACTTTTTGCGGTGTGTTTGTTGGGATCCGATTAATTGTGAGTTTATGATCAGATCTATCTATGAATATTATTCGAGTCTTGGCTGAACTCTTTTATGCATGATTGTTATATCCTCATATTTCTTCTCGGAAACTTTGGTTTGTTTGGCAAACTAGATTGATTTTTTGGGAAGAGGTGCTTTGTGATGAGTTCGATCTTGCGTTGCTCAATCTATGTGACAGAAGGAGACATGACACGCATGTATTGTTGCCATTAAGGATAAAATGATGGGGTCTATTCCTACATGAATAGATCTTGTCTACATCATGTCATCGTTCTTAATGCATTACTCCGTTTTTCCATGAACTTAATACACTAGATGCATGCTAGATAGCGGTCGATGTCTGGAGTAATAGCAGTAGATGCAGGAAGGAGTCGGTCTACTAATCTTGGATGTGTATACATGATCATTTCCTTGGATATCATCATAATTATTTGCTCTTCTGTCAATTGCCCACGGTATGCTATTTTCTCGAGAGAAGCCTCTAGTGAAATCTATGGCCCCGGGTCTATTTCCTATCATATTATTTTCGGATCTATTAATCCAAACACACCTTGCTGCACTTTTTCTTTACTTATTTTATTTTATTTTTTCTAAATCTAGTTATCCAATCTCATACAATTTAATCTATCTCAATATCGAGGAGGGATTGACAACCCCTCTTATGCGCTAGGTTGCAAGTTTTTGTTATTTGTGTGACGGTACCGTTTACATAGTGTTGCTTGGTTCTCCTACTGGATTGATAAGCTTGGTTTCATATCTGAGGGAAATACCTACCATTGTTGTGCTGCATTATCCTCTCCTCTTCGGGGAAATACCAATGCAGATACAAGCAATCATGCATGTGTGCATTCATATGAGTGAGTGTATGTGTGTGTATAAGGGAACCTACGATTGGACTGTGTTAAAAAATTGTGTGACAGTGGTTCAACACACGTGGCAAGCCAGCCTTAGAAAAATAGAGCATTCTAAAAATATGATATCAATATAAAAGAAGTTTCTTAGTAAGTCCCTTTTTAGAATAACATAGAAAAAAAAATATTTAATGAAAATAATAGCAAACCATTTGGAAATAAAATATAAAAATTAAGATCATTTGAAATATTTATTTGCAATATATTTTTTGTGAAATAATTATTACAACACTTAGAGCTTAGGGATTGCAATCTCGTCTAATAATATTCAGAACCACTTCTGGACCAGAGCCTAGCCAAACAGTAGTCCCACATTGCAACCTATCAATATTAGCCATGAAATGATTATGACTATTACAACTCCAACGAATATGAGTAATGAAAGAATAATGCGCGTCATGTTATCTTTATCTCTCTAATCATTAAAGCATGCCTCATTTGTTATTCTCTCCACTCTTGATCATAGATACAACCTTCATGCAGCCAGCTTCGATGTCAACAGGTAAGTTTCTGCACTGGAGGGCCAAAGAGACACCTTCCCTAATTGCCATTATTCAGATTCTAGTACATCTAGAAATGAAATATTAAGCATTGTGGTAAAACACAAGGAAAATAGTGAGAACACACTAAAAAATTACGACCATGAGATGTAACCGTATTTCCAAATTTTTGATGTTTATAAACTTCATTATTCTTCACTTCAACCTTCTTCTTCTTTCTGTTTGTTCTATTTTTATATTTATAGTTTTGTTGTCAAAGTTTCATGATTTTAAAACATTTTTTCTTTTCTTGATTTTCTATTTTCTGGTTTTTTGTTGGCTAGGAAGACAAGTGTGCGGAATGACTACTACCTCATCCATCAAACTATTTTGAGTCAGATGACGAGGGGCAAAAATATTGTGGTTTGGTTTTAGAAGTCGATGGTCAAATGTACATGGTTTTATATTTTATTCATGGACTAAAATTAATCTTAACCGTCTTTGTTATTTTAAATTTTGGACCCAAATAATTAGGTAAGGGGAGGGGGCACCAACAAACTAATCATTCCCGAATGGTGGTTCGATTAAGCGAACGATTTCATTTGCTGGAGAGCCACCCCCCCCCCCCCCCCCGCGCGAAGTCCCTCCTCTTTGTATGTAAACTTGCTGCTCTTTTGTACCTCCCCAGTTTGGTAAAAGAAGGCCCAGTTTAGCCTAAAACCTAGTGATGTCTACTACTCAACTTATTCTTGTAGACTTGTGTTGGGCCTCCAAGCGCAGAGTTTTGTAGGACAGTAGCAATTTTCCCTCAAGTGGATGACCTAAGGTTTATCAATCCGTGGGAGGTGTAGGATGAAGATGGTCTCTCTCGAACAACCCTACAACCAAATAATAAAAAGTCTCTTGTGTCCCCAACACACCAAAGACAATGGTAATTTGTATAGGTGCACTAGTTCGTGTTAGAAATATGCCCTAGAGGCAATAATAAATTGGTTATTATTATATTTCCTTGTTCATGATAATCGTTTATTATCCATGCTAGAATTGTATTGATAGGAAACTCAGATACATGTGTGGATACATAGACAACACCATGTCCCTAGTAAGCCTCTAGTTGACTAGCTCGTTGATCAATAGATGGTTACGGTTTCCTGACCATGGACATTGGATGTCGTTGATAACGGGATCACATCATTAGGAGAATGATGTGATGGACAAGACCCAATCCTAAGCCTAGCACAAGATCGTGTAGTTCGTTTGCTCAGAGCTTTTCTAATGTCAAGTATCATTTCCTTAGACCATGAGATTGTGCAACTCCCAGATACCGTAGGAATGCTTTGGGTGTGCCAAACGTCACAACGTAACTGGGTGGCTATAAAGGTGCACTACGGGTATCTCCGAAAGTGTCTGTTGGGTTGGCACGAATCGAGACTGGGATTTGTCACTCCGTGTAAACGGAGAGGTATCTCTGGGCCCACTCGGTAGGACATCATCATAATGTGCACAATGTGACCAAGGAGTTGATCACGGGATGATGTGAGTTACGAAACGAGTAAAGAGACTTGCCGGTAACGAGATTGAACAAGGTATAGGGATACCGACGATCGAATCTCGGGCAAGTAACATACCGTTAGACAAAGGGAATTGCATACGGGATTGGTTGAATCCCCGACATCGTGGTTCATCCGATGAGATCATCGTGGAACATGTGGGAGCCAACATGGGTATCCAGATCCCACTGTTGGTTATTGACTGGAGAACGTCTCGGTCATGTCTGCATGGTTCCCGAACCCGTAGGGTCTACACGCTTAAGGTTCGATGACGCTAGGGTTATAGGGAAAGTATGTACGTGGTTACCGAATGTTGTTCGGAGTCCCGGATGAGATCCCGGACGTCACGAGGAGTTCTGGAATGGTCCGGAGGTAAAGATTTATATATGGGAAGTCCTGTTTTGGTCACCGGAAAAGTTTCGGGTGAAATCGGTAATGTACCGGGACCACCGGGAGGGTCCCGGGGGTCCACCAAGTGGGGCCACCAGCCCCAGAAGGCTGCGTGGGCCAAGTGTGGGAGGGGACCAGCCCCAAGTGGGCTGGTGCGCCCCCCACCAAGGCCCAAGGCGCATGGGAGAGTGGGAGGGGGCAAACCCTAGGTCCAGATGCGCCTTAGGGCCCATCTAGTGGGGCGCCCCCCTCTCCTCCCCTTGGCCGCCCCCCTTGATGGGATCTAGGGCTGGCCGCCTCCTCTTGGGGTGGGAACCCTAGAGGGGGGCGCAGCCCCCTCCCCCCCTATATATAGTTGAGGTTTGGGATGCCCAAGACACACGAGAAAGTCTCTCTTTCAGCGCAGCCCTACCCCTCTCCCTCCTCCTCCTCTCCCGCGGTGCTTGGCGAAGCCCTGCGGGATTGCCACGCTCCTCCACCACCACCACGCCGTCGTGCTGCTGCTGGATGGAGTCTTCCCCAACCTCTCCCTCTCACCTTGCTAGATCAAGGCGTGGGAGACGTCACCGGGCTGCACGTGTGTTGAACGCGGAGGCACCGTTCTTCGGTGCTTAGATCGGAATCAACCGCGATCTGAATCGCTACGAGTACGACTCCCTCATCCGCGTTCTTGCAACGCTTCCGCATCGCGATCTACAAGGGTATGTAGATGCACTCCCCTTCCCCTCGTTGCTAGATTACTCCATAGATTGATCTTGGTGATGCGTAGAAAATTTTGAATTTCTGCTACGTTCTCCTACAGTTCGGTGAAGAGATGGTGATACAAGTGTAGTAATGATAGTAGATATTGATTTTTGTAATAAGAACAATAAAAAACAGCAAGGTAGCAATTGATAAAACGGAGCACAAAGGGTATTACAATGCTTGAAAATGAGGCCTAGGGTCCGTACTTTCGCTAGTGCAATCTCTCAACGATGCTAATACAATTGGATCATATAACCATCCCTCAACGTGCGATGAAGAATCACTCGAAAGTTCCTATCTAGTGGAGAACATAAGAAGAAATCATCTGTAAGGTACGAAACCACCTCGATGGTATTCATTCCGATTGATCTATCCATGAGTTCGTACTAAAATAACACCAAATAATTTCAGATTCGTAATACTCAATCCAACACAAAGAACCTCAAAGAGTGCCCCAAGATTTCTACCGGAGAAACAAAGACAAGAACGTGCATCAACCCCTATGCGTAGATTACCCCAATGTCACCTCGAGAATCTGCAAGTTGAGTGCCAAAACATATATCAAGTGCATCAAAATAATACCCCATTGTCACCACGGGTACTTATATGCAAGACATATATCAAGTGCTCTCAAATCCATAAAAGTATTCAATCCAATAAAACGAAATCTCAAAGGGAAAACTCAATTCATCACAACAAGATAGAGAGGGGAAAACACCATATGATCCGACTATATTAACAAAGCCCGTGATACATCAAGATCGTGACATCTCAAGAACACGAGAGAGAGAGAGAGAGAGATTAAACACATAGCTACTGGTACAGACCCTTAGCCCCGAGGGTGGACTACTCCCTCCTCCTCATGGTGGCCGACGGGATGATGAAGATGGCCACCGGTGATGATTCCCCCATCCGGCAGGCTGCCAGAACGGCTTCTAGATTGGTTTCTCGTGGCTACAGAGGCTTGCAGCGGCGGAACTTATGATCTAGGGTTACCCCGAGGGTTTTTGGAATAGTTGGCAATTTATAGGGCAAAGAGGGGGTGCGCGAGGCCACCGAGGTGGGCACCTCCCAGGTGCTTCTCTGGCCCACTGGATGTCTTTAGGTCCATAAAAAATCCACAAAAAAGTTTTGCGGTGTTTGGACTCTGTTTGATATTGATTTCCTGCGATGTAAAAACAAGCAAAAAATAGCAACTGGCACTGGGCACTGGGTCAATAGGTTAGTCCCAAAAAATGATATAAAAGTTGCTATAAAATGATAGTAAAACATCGAAGAATGATAATAAAACAACACGAATACTTCATAAATTATAGATACGTTGGAGACGTATCAGCATCCCCAAGCTGAATTCCTACTCGTCCTCGAGTAGGTAAATGATAAAAGAAATAATTTATGAAGTGTGAATGCTAGCAAAGTGCATAAGTTTGATCAATGATAAGTTCAATCACTTTTCCTAGCATCATAACAACAATTCTTTCTTATAAAACTTCTCATGCTAAAGTAGCAACCATCACATGTTAAGGTTCAAACAATGAATTCTCTTGAAACTCAACAACCTATGTTCTCAGTCACCAAGCAATTGCATTTCAACTTATTCAAGAGAGTCTAAGTAAGAGCTCCACATACTCAACCATCATATAGTCTTCTATGATTTCTAACACTCACCGCATACACATGAGCAAAACGTTTCAACCGAACACATAGAAAGAGAGGGGCTTATAATTTTGCCTCCAAACGTATTCACCTCAAGGGTGATCTCAACAATAATAACTCATGCTACCCATATCCAACTGGATATATGTGCCTAGATCTTTCCTCACCACATGATGCTTGCCAAAAGCAAAAAATAAAAAGGAATAGAGAGAAAAAATTTGACTTTTGCATAAAACTAAATAATGAAAAGTAAAAGATAGGCCCTTCGCAGAGGGAAGCAGAGGTTTCCATGCGCTTTTTGTTTGTATGCTCAATCCCTTAGTGCAAAAGAACGTCACGTTGTATTGCCCCTTGTGATGGCAACCTTTATTATGCAGTCTGTCGCTTTTATTCTTCACCATCACAAGTTCGTACAACGCTCAATTTTCTCTTACACTGAATGATCTCACACTTTTAGAAGCAACTTTTATTGCCGTATTGCACCGATGACAACTTACTTGAGGGATCTTGCTCAATCCGTAGGTAGGTATGGTGGAATCTTGAAAATAATATTTGGGTTTAAGGGTTTTTGGATGCACAAGTAGTATCTCTACTTGGTGTGGAATTTTTGGCCAGCAAAGATAGGGGCAAGCACCACATGTTGAAGTATCTATGACAATATAACTTCTATGTGAATATGAACAAACATAAATCATTATGTTGTATTCCTTGTCCAACGTCAACAATTTTGGCATATAATATTTTGATGGGGGCTCACAACCACAAAATATTTCCAAGATAGTGTATTTGCATGTGAAAGTTCTCTTCCTTCTACTAGTCATTCATGAATTGCTTGTATGACCAATATTGTGATTGTCAAGCCTCAAAAGATTTCACTTTCTAAACCTAATGTGAAGCTACCACTAGGCATGATATGAACATATGATTTCAACTTCATTACATTCAATTTATTCAACAATTTACTCATAGCATATAAGTGAAGTACAAGAGTAAATGACAAACTACTCCAAAAAGATATAAGTGAAGATCATGCGAGTAGTTAAGTAAATGGGTAGCTAATTGAGGAGTCTCTCTTATTTAAAACTTTCAGATCTAAGTATTAAAACATCAAGCAAAACAAAATAAAATGACATTCCAACAATAACACACATCATGTGAAGAAGCAAGAACTTAGGATCAACCGATACTAACCGAGAATTGCTCATGAAGAAAGGTGGGATGCCTACCGGGGCATCCCCAAGCTTAGATGCTTGAGACTTCTTGAAATATTATCTTGGGATGCCTTGGGCATCCCCAGGCTTCAGCTTTTCTGTCTCCTTAATTCCTTTTATACCATGATTTCCCTAAATCTTGAAAACTTCATCCACACAAAACTCAACAAGAACTCGTGAGATAAGTTAGTATAAACCAATGCAAAAACCTTATCAATCTCTACTGTAGCCAATCAAAAAATTATTATTCGACATTGCATATTAAATGCCTCAGCATATTTAATACTCCTATCCTCAAATCTATACCTACTAATAAAGCAAGGTGCGTTTCGTCAAATTTTTCATCCGTTCACCGCCGAAAATATTTTTTTAATCCGAGGTGGTACTAAATTTTTGTGGTCCAACTCCTAGAAAAGAAAACCAAAGAGTTTTGTCCAGAATTTCGTACGTGGGCCGCACGCGCTAAGGCCCAGAAAAGCTCCACATTTATATCCTGCACACGCTGCTGGGGAACCTTATTTGTCGCACAAAGCGACATATAGTTGGAGCTTCCCATCTGTCGCCCAATGTCGGTCCGGCCCATTTCCGTTTTTTCTGTGTATTTTTATATATTTCAATTTTCCCTTTCAAGATACATTTTACTTTTTCATAATTTTTTTAATTTTCCCAAATTTCGTTTCTTGTAATAATTTTAGTTAAATCTTAGAATTTCAAAATTTGTTCCCATTTTCAAAAAAAAATTGGAACTTTAAATTTATATTTTTGTTAAATTTATTCGAAATTCAAAAAATGTTCGCATTTAAAAAAAATCCAAATCGTTTCGGGACTTACAAAATAAATTTCATTTTAGAAATAATAGTAATTCGAAAAATATGTTTTTTTGAAATGTTCACAAATTCAAAATAATGTTCGTGATAAAAAACACATTTGTCAAAATGGTTTTGAAAGTTCAAAACAAGTTTCCATTTAAAAAAATGTTTCACAAATTTGAAAATGTCCGTTTCTCCGCCTTAAAAATGGTCTTGTTTTCAAAAAATGTTTGTGAATTTTAAAAATCTTCCTATTTCAAGTATTTTTGCCTTTTCCAGAAATTAACGCTTTTTCCAAAAAAAATGCTCATATGTTTTAAAAAAAACAGGAGGTCACCACAACCTCGACAAGGAGGTGGACCTGAAGGGAAAAAAAGCACGAGTTGGGTAGTGGCCGTCACTCGGACCAACCCCACTACTATAAATATCTCGCGGACCAAACATGACCCACGAGAACAACACAACTCTCCGCTGTGTCGCGCCACTGTTGTGGAGAACGTTTTGATGGACACATCAAGTATCTCTCCCGATGCTTCTCGCAAAAAAATCTCTCCCGTTGCAACGCACGGGCATATGTGCTAGTAGAATCATTAAATAAGCAAACACATGCAAACAATGCAAACATAATAGCAATCTGCCAAAATAGTACAGTCTGTAAAGAATGCAAGAGTATCAATACTTCTTTAACTCCAAAAATTATGAAAATTTACCACATTGTAGAAAATTTATCAGAGCTTATTTTGCAAAAAGTTTCAACATTTTATCACATTCGGACTTTTCTAGGGAATTTTTCCAACAGCGGTAAACTTTCTATTTTGAAACAGCAACATGTATACTTGCAAAATAAGCATGGTGAAGGATATCCTTGATATTTTTATTGAAGTAAAGGATGCAAAACATTATTATAGATAGAAGCAAGAAAATCCTAATAAAAAATGATTCTCCAAGTAAAACTCATATCATGTGACGAATAAAAATATAGCCTCAAGTAAGGTTACCGTTAATGTTGGAGACGAAAGAGGGGATGCCTCCGGGGCATCCCCAAGCTTAGTTGCTTGGATCTTCCTTGGATATTACCTTGGGGTGCCTTGGGAATCCCCAAGCTTAGGGTCTTGTCACCCCTTATTCTCCTCATATCGATGTCTCACCCAAAACTTGAAAACTTCAATCACACAAAACTTAACGGAACTTCGTGAGATAGGTTAGTATGATAAAGAGCAAAACCATTTCACTTTGGTACTGTCAAAGACAAGATTCATAATTTTTTCCACACAATGCCTACTGTAGCATATCATTTCCACAATTTATATTGAGCAATATAAGCCATAGAAACTAGAAAACAAGCAAACTATGCATCGAAAATAGAATAACCATACTTCTGCTACTCCAAAAATTCTTAAAAATTAGGACAACGTAGAGAATTTGCATATCAATCATCTATAAAATTTTCAGAATTTTATCACGTTCCAGTGAATTTAAACAATTATATTTCTGGAAGCAAAAGTTTCTGTTTTTGCACAGATTCAAGTCAACTATCATCCACACTATCCCAAAGGCTTTACTTGGCACTTTATTGAAACAAAACCTATAAAACATGGCTACTACAGTAGCATAATCATGTGAACACAGAAAAACAGTAAGTAAAAGTGTTGGGTTGTGTCCCAACAAGTGCTTTCCTTTAATGCCGTTTAGCTAGGCATGATGAGTTCAATGATGCTCGCATAAAAGATAAGGATTGAAACATAAAGAGAGCATCATGAATCATAAGTTCCCCTCTCATCATAATTTTCAGTAGCATCATGAATAGATTCATCAATATAACCATCACATAAAGCATTCTTTTCATGATCCACAAGCATAGAAATTTTATTACTCTCCACATAAGAAAATTTCTTCCCATTCACAACGGTGGGAGTATCATATGAAGCTCGAATACTATAAATTGTTTCCACATTAAAAGAGTAATGTTCAGGAAAAGTGTAATCATAACTATGACAAGTTTTAGAAATGTAATCATCACTACTTTTTATAACATAAGTGTCCTCACAATAATCGTCATAAGTAGCCACTTTGTTCTCATCATAGATAGGAGGCATGCAACCATCATAGAAAATTTGATCATTCAAAGTAGGGGGACTAAAAAGATCATCTTCATTAAACATAGCATCCCCAAGCTTGGGACAAACATTAATTGCAGTACATAAATTCTCAAACATGTCATTCTCACCAAACATAGCATCCCCAAGCTTGTGGCTTGGCATATCATAAGCATAATCACTCTCATGATTAATAGTATGAATAGCACCAACGGTATAACAATTGATATCATCATAATTTCCCAAGTTGGTGCCAAAAAGATTTCCAAGATTATAAGAAGTATCATTATCTCCCCAATCATAATCATCACAACAAGCAATAGGCATAACAAAATCATCATCAAGTGCATCATCTTCCACAATTATTTTTGATTCATTTTCATGAGGCACAACAATAATAGGAGTGACATTTTTTGGGAGAGATACCTTTTACCTCTATTCTTTCTTCTTTTCTTCTTCTTCACCACACCATGTGTGGGTTTAACTAATTGGATTTTTCAAGCTTCTTGTTGAAGATATTGATTGGATAGGAAGCTCCTCCTCGTTACCTAATTCATCATAATAAACACTAGGAGGGTATTGGGAAATATTTTCCCTTTCATTAGTACTCTCTTCATATTCTATTTGTTTTCTTGTCTTTAGATAGTTGGCAACATAAGGATTCTCAATGCAATTTACCGCACAAAACGTATAAATTTCCTCTAGATCAAAATCAAGAAACCTCTTGAGATTAAATTTTGGAATACCCTCAGTTATACGTTTCATTTCTTCATACCCCAAAAGAAGACTAATCTCGTTATGATGCTCAAGGGTAATAAAGTTATCACAATTTTTGGACACGATTTGATCATGAAACAATTTGCATTGGACATTTAAATGACCACGTTCATTGCAAAGTTCATAAGGATGGCGAAAAAAATTAAATCTTTCAGCACAATCATATAGCCTCTCTTGCAACCTTTTCGTTTCTAAATATTTATGCTTCTTACAAAATCTATCTTCCCTTTTTGGTGTGCAATTGCACTCCCAATTTACTCCGCAAAAATTGAAATGCTTATAAGAAACATTTTTGTCATGACTTGTACAATCATCATTAGCATTTTGGATATTCAAAGAATTCATACTAACAACATTGCAATCATGCTCGTCATTCAAATATTTTGTGCCAAACATTTTATTGACTTCTTCTTCTAACACTTGAGCACAATTTTTTGATCCATCATTTTCAACAAAGATATTAAAGATGATCAATAATATGATGCAACCTCAATTCCATTTTTTATGTAGTTTTCTTTTATAAACCAAGCTAGTGATAAACAAGAAACTAAAAGATTCGATTGCAAGATCTAAAGATATACCTTCAAGCACTCACCTCCCCGACAACGGCACCAGAAAAGAGCTTCATGTCTACTACGCAACTTGTTCTTGTAGACTTGTGTTGGGCCTCCAAGCGCAGAGTTTTGAAGGGCAGTAGCAATTTTCCCCCAAGTGGATGACCTAAGGTTTATCAATCCGTGGGAGGTGTAGGATGAAGATGTTCTCTCTCAAACAACACTACAATCAAATAATAAAAAGTCTCTTGTGTCCCCAACACACCAAATACAATGGTAATTTGTATAGGTGCACTAGTTCAGTGAAGAGATGGTGATACAAGTGTAGTAATGATAGTAAATATTGATTTTTCTATAAGAACAATAAGAAACAGCAAGGTAGCAATTGATAAAACGAAGCACAAACGGTATTGCAATGCTTGAAAATGAGGCCTAGGGTCCATACTTTCGCTAGTGCAATCTCTCAACGATGCTAATATAATTGGATCATATAACCATCCCTCAACGTGCGATGAAGAATCACTCCAAAGTTCCTATCTAGCGGAGAACATAAGAAGAAATCATCTGTAAGGTACGAAACCACCTCGATGCTATTCATTCCGATTGATCTATCCATGAGTTCGTACTAAAATAACACCAAATATTTTCAGATTCGTAATACTCAATCCAACACAAAGAACCTCAAAGAGTGCCCCAAGATTTCTACAGAGAAACAAAGACAAGGACGTGCATCAACCCCTATGCGTAGATTACCCCAATGTCACCTCGGGAATCTGCAAGTTGAGTGCCAAAACATATATCAAGTGAATCAAAATAATACCCCATTGTCACCAGGGGTATTCATATGCAAGACATATATCAAGTGCTCTCAAATATATAAATGTATTCAATTTGATAAAACAAAATCTCAAAGGGAAAGCTCAATTCATCACAACAAGATAGAGAGGGGGAAACACCATATGATCCGACTATATTAACAAAGCCCGTGATACATCAAGATCGTGACATCTCAAGAACACGAGAGAGAGAGATTAAACACATAGCTACTGGTACAAACCCTCAGCCCCAAGGGTGGACTACTCCCTCCTCCTCATGGTGGCCGACGGGATGATGAAGATGGCCACCGGTGATGATTCCCCGTCCGGCAGGGTGCCGAAACGGGGTCTAGATTGGTTTCTCGTGGCTACAGAGGCTTGCGGCGGCGGAACTTCTGATCTAGGGTTACCCCGAGGGTTTTTGGAATATTTGGCAATTTATAGGGCAAAGGGGGTGGGGGAGGCCACCAAGGTGGGCACAACCCACCTACCTGGGTGCGCCTGTGCCCCTAGGCGCGCCCTGGTGCGTTGTGCCCCCCTTGGGGCACCCCCAGGTGCTTCTCTGGCCCACTGGATGTCTTTTGGTCCATAAAAAATCCACAAAAAGTTTCGCGGTGTTTGGACTCCATTTGATATTGATTTCCTGCGATGTAAAAAACAAGCAAAAAACAACAACTGGCACTGAGCACCGGGTCAATAGGTTATTCCCAAAAAATGATATAAAGTTGCAATAAAATGATTGCAAAACATCGAAGAATGATAATAAAACAGCAAGAATACTTCATAAATTATAGATACGTTGGAGACGTATCACCTGGTATTTTAGACCTAATTTAGATTAGCTGCTCAATTTTTGGCCATTGATATACACATAGAAATGCCATCAAGTTCAAAATGGATCACGGACAAAAAAATCCTTGAACAAAAATGAATTTCTATGACTTGAGAACGCAAACGACCAGATAGTGGTGTATGTTTAAACAAATTTGGCATATGTAAATTTAAACAATGTCTTATGCACACAAAAAGGTGCTCGTGATGTTTGTACCTAAAAAATTCCATAGAAAAAGAAATTTACCATGACATGCTAAAAAGTTACATGTTCTTACTAACAAAAAATGCCATACTCGGTGAAATGAAAAAAAAACCATGCTCTATAGAAATATGACATGCTCTTTAAAATAAAAGCGTCTTACTTGTAAAAAAATGGCATGCTCTTTGTAAGAATAAAAGGCCATGCTCTTTAAAATAAAAATGACATGATCAACAAAACATTACATGCTCTTCAAAATAAAATAAATGAATAGTGCACAAAAATGTGATGCTACAAAAAATAAACTGCCATTGCTGACTAAATAAAATAGCCATGATATGAAAAGTAAAAGTACCATGGGCTAGTGAATTAAAAAAAGATGGTGTAACTAAAAGAAATTGGCCTGGTACCTAAGATAAACTACCACATTCTAAAAAATAGTAGAAATGCCATGGTCTAATTAGTGAAATTACCGTGTTGCCTATAGTAAATTTGCACATGGCACTGCTAGCATGGTCAAAACTTTTAGTAAGATCTTATGATGATTATTGACATAATTGCCATGAGAAATCAAATTGTCGTGGGAACAAACATTAGAAAACTTTTCATGTAAAAATTACCATCTGAGAAAATCCATAAATTAATATTCCATGATCTAAAGCATAAATATTTACATGATTACATGAATTGAAAATACAATGGTGTACTTTGAAACAAACGTCATCCACTAACTAATAAAATGCCATGGTACCTGATACGTCTCCAACGTATCTATAATTTATTGATTGTTCCATGCTGTTTTATTATCAATCTTGGATGTTTTATAATCATTTTATATCATTTTTGGTACTAACCTATTAACATAGTGCCAAGTGCCAGTTGCTGTTTTTTCCATGTTTTTTACATCGCAGGAAATCAATATCAAACGGAGTCCAAATGCCACGAAACTTCACGGAGAATTTTTATGGGCCAAAAGAACACAACGGGCCCTGGTTACACCTGGGGGGAGTCCCGAGGAGGGGACAACTCACCAGGGCGCGCCAGGAGGCCCAGGCGCGCCCTGGTGGGTTGTGCCCACCTCGGGTGCCCCCCGGACCGCCTCTTTGCTCTATAAATACCCCAATATTCCAGAAACCCTAGAGAGGTCGACGAAATATTCGTCCAGCCGCTGCAGAGTCCAGAACCACCAGATCCAATCTAGACACCATCTCGGATGGGGTTCACCACCTCCATTGGCGCCGCTCCGATAATGCGTGAGTAGTTCTTTGTAGACCTTCGGGTCCGTAGTTAGTAGCTAGATGGCTTTGTCTCTCTCTCTCTCGCTGAATTCTCAATACAATGGTCTCTTGGAGATCCATAGGATGTAACTCTTTTTGCAGTGTGTTTGTTGGGATCTGATGAACTTTGAGTTCAGTCATATCTTTTTATATCCATGAAAGTTATTTGAGTTTCTTTGATCTCTTATATGCATGGTCTCTTATAGCCTCGTATTTCTTCTCCGATATTTGGGTTTTGTTTGGCCAACTTGATCTATTTATCTTGCAATGGGAAGAGGTGCCCGGTAGTGGGTTCGATCTTACGGTGTTTGATCCCAGTGACAGAAAGGGAAACGACACGTATGTATCATTGCTACTAAGGATAAAAGGGTGGGATCTATATCTACGCAATAGATAAACGGATCTTGTCTAGATCATGTCATCGTTCTTATTGCATTACTGCGTTTTTCCATGAACTTAATACACTAGATGCATGCTGGATAGCGGTCGATGTGTGGAGTAATAGTAGTAGATGCAGGCAGGAGTCGGTCTACTTATCTTGGACGTGATGCCTATGTAATGATCATTGCCTGGATATTGTCATAATTATTTGAGGTTCTATCAATTTCCCAACAGTAATTTGTTTACCCACCGTTTGCTATTTTTCTTGAGAGAAGCCACTAGTGAAACCTACGGCCCCCGGGTCTTCTTTCTCATATATTTGCTTTGCGATCTACTTTTCCTTTGCATTTTTTATTCAGATCTATTAAACCAAAAATACAAAAATACTTTGCTGCACTTTATTTTATTTGCAATCTATTATTTCAATCTATTAAATCTTTCTCTCGTCATCACGCAATTTTTGGCATCGTTATCCGAAAGGGATTGACAACCCCTTTAACACGTCGGGTTGCGAGTATTTGTTATTTGTGTGCAGGCGTTGTTTACGTTGTGTTGCTTGGTTCTCCTACTAGTTCGATAACCTCTGTTTCATCACTGAGGGAAATACCTACCGTCGCTGTGCTGCATCATCCCTTCCTCTTTGGGAGCTTTTCTGGCGCCATAGTCAGAGAGCAATCAAAAGGAATTTCTGGCGCAGTTGCTGGGGAGGATCTTGCACATAACCAGGTTCCTAATCACAAATCTCATATCCTCGCAATTTACATTATTTGCCATTTGCCTCTCGTTTTCCTCTCCCCCATTTCACAAAGATTTGTCATTTTATTCGCCTCTCTTTTTCCGTTCGTCGTTTTCTTGTCAGATCTATTCTCTGCTTGCAATCATGTGTGATTTCGGTATGGCACCAACAGATGATGGCCTGAATCCTAAGATTGGACGTAAAGACAATCTGGATGCTAAAACTTTTATCTTGGGGCAAGGGAATGTTATGGGAAAAGAATGTATCCAAGAATTTTTTTAATTGTGTTGGAAATCTAAATCTTGATGATGCTCCTATACTTAAAACTACTAGATCTTATGCGGATGCTATTTCCGCACTAGTTCTGAAACTTGAAAGTAAATTTATTCACACTCATCCTACTTTGCAAAGATTGTTTTTTGAGCTTCCTGAAACAAAGAATCCTAGGGCTAAAAACTTGGCCACTCTCGTTCTTATGAATGAGTTTGACTACATAATTCGGGAAGCTAGGGAAATCTTTGATTTTTATGGCATGAATCGTGAAAACCCCGTGATAGATGAAATTCTTTACAATAGTGATTATGCATTAAGGCATTTGCTTGGGGATAATAAGATCTTTGCTGAGAATCTTAAAATGGAAGTCCCCGTTCTAGATATAATCCAACAAGTTTTCAATAATGTCAATCAACATTACTCTTGGATTGTTGCGGGAAATCAAAGGGGTTATGATGAAAACCATGTAAGGAATGCTAAAGTTTCCATGGATAATATGTTTTATGTTTTGTTTACAAAACCTCATGATGGAAACACCTCTAAGAAAATTAAGAATAAGAAGGATGACAAAACTTAGATCCTTGCCTTACGCCTAGCTAAGGGCGTAAAACTATAGCGCTTGTCGGGAGGCAACCCAATGAATAAAATTTATTTTTGCTTTTTTCTTTCTGTTCTTGAGTATTAGCACAATTATGCTACTGTTATGATTGTTTTTTGTGTGTTTTAGTTAGTGTTTGTGCCAAGTAGAGCCTATAGGATCTTCTTGGGTGATAGTTGTTTGATCTTGCTGAAAAAGACAGAAACTTTGCGCTCATGAAAATAATTCTCATTTCTTATCAGAAAGAGATTTTTACCTGATTTATTTTGCAGAACATTAATATACAAATTACCCAGGTCATCCTATTTTTTCAGAATTTTTGGAGTTACAGAAGTACTCGCAAAAGTCAGATTGCTACAGACTGTTATGTTTTGACAGATTCTGTTTTCTTTGTGTTGTGTGCTTATTTTGATGGCTCTATGGTTTTCTTTGATGAGTTTTTGCCATAGAAAAGTTGGAATACAGTAGATATAATACAAAAACAAAATATGAATTGGTTTGATACATCACTTATAGTAGTGGTTTGCTTTCTTTTACTAACAGATCTCATAAAGGTTTTGTTGAGTTTTGTGTGATTGAAGTTTTCAAGTTTTGGTTATCTTACGATGGATGAAGGAAGGATGGAAGAGCCTAAGCTTGGGGATGCCCCGGCATCCCAAGCTATTATCCAAAAATGAGCAACCAACTAAGCTTGGGGATGCCCCCGAGTGGCATCCCTGCTTCCTTCCAACAACTATCGGTATTTTACTCGAAGCTATATTTTTATTCGTCACATGAGATGTGTTTTGCTTGGAGCGTCTTGTATGATATGAGTCTTTACTTGTTTTATTTTGTGTTTTAAGTCACCAATCCTTGCTGGACACACCTATTTGAGAGAGTCAAAATTATTTCATGACTTGTTAGAATTGCTCTCTGTGCTTCACTTAAATCTTGTATGAGCTAGGACTTGCTCTAGTGCTTCCTTTATATCTTTTTGAGCATGGTGTGCTTAGTATTTTTTAAGAAATGCTCTCTTGCTTCACTTAGATTTGTTTGAGAGTTAGTAATTTTTTTAAGAAATTCTCACTTGCTTCACTTAAATTATTTTGAGAGAAAGAAAGAAACTTTTTATGCTCATGATCTTCACTTATATTTGTTTGAGCTTATGAAAAGCAACACATGAAAATTAGTCCCAAAGTGATAGATATCCAAGAAGGATAAGTAAAAAAATGTCATGAAGATCATTGGACAAAATAAACTTGATTCTTAGTAATAGTTTTGAGATATGATGATGTGATATGTGAGTGATGTTGATGAGTAATTATGCTTTAGTAAAAATATTGGTGTTAAGGTTTGTGATTCCCTATGCATGCACGAAAGTCAATAGTCATGCAATGAAAATTATATCCTACTTGTGATGCATTATTCGGTGTTAATTATGCTTAATGCTTGCTCTTGAGATTATTCGTTTCTTGGTTGGTCGCTTCTCAATCTTTTGCTAGCCTTCATTTTGCACCAAGTATGATCTCTACTTGTGCATCCAAAATCCTTTAAACCAGTTTTGCCACATGAGTCCACTATATCTACATGTATGCGGTATTCTTTTGCCGTTCTAAGAAAATTTGCATGTGCCATCTCTAATTTTCAAAATAAACTTCTCTTTTGTGTATTTGTTTCGCTCGCGGAACGGTAACGGGTGGCTAATATTTTCCATGCTGGATGTGTTTTTCTCACGATGAGTGTTTATTCACTTGTCATTGCACGAGAGTAAGGCAAAGGTTTTAGGGATGCCCAGTCCCAAAATGCAAAAATGAATTTACTTTATGTTGTCAAATAATAAATTCCTTGGAAAGTATTGGTATGGAAGGCACCCGTGGGTACGGCTAGCCATGGAAAGTGAAAGAATGGTGGAAAAAGGAATAAACTTTATTTTTCTGTTTGGGAACCGCCAATGGCATATCTAGCATGGAAAGTGTTCGGAACTCTGAGTCGTTTTCGTTGTTGGGATGGATACACCTCCCAAAATGTTTTTATCTCTAATTTTTTGCTTTGAGCTCTGGCACCTCTACAAATCCCTACTTCCCTCTGCGAAGGGCCTTTCTTTTACTTTATGCAATTTTTATTTTTGAATTTGAGTCCCCATCTTCTCTTACAAAAGCACCAACTAAGAGCAATATGATCATGCTTAAGTATTGGGTGTAGCTAATATTCGAGTGTGTTTCATGAATGGATCAATGTTTGAGCATGATGGGCTAGGGATAACTTATTTTAGCGTTGATATTTTGAAAGACATGGTTGCTTGTTGATATGCTTGAGTATCTAAGTTATTATGTCAAAACTAGACTATTGCTTTGAATCACATAAAAGTCCAAATGTCCATGCTATAAACAAAATAATATGATATGACTTGATAAACAACACTCCACATCAAAAATTCTGTTTTTATCACTTACCTACTCGAGGACGAGTAGGAGTTAAGCTTGGGGATGCTGATACGTCTCCAACGTATCTATAATTTTTTATTGTTCCATGCTATTTTTATTATCAATCTTGGATGTTTTATAATAATTTTATAGTCATTTTATATCATTTTTGGTACTAACCTATTAACATAGTGCCAAGTGCCAGTTGTTGTTTTTTCCATGTTTTTTACATCGCAGGAAATCAATATCAAACGGAGTCCAAATGCCACGAAACTTCACGGAGAATTTTTATGGGCCAGAAGGAACACAACGGGCCCTGGTTACACCTGGGGAGAGTCCCGAGGAGGGGACAACTCACCAGGGCGCGCCAGGAGGCCCAGGCGCGCCCTGGTGGGTTGTGCCCACCTCGGGTGCCCCCCGGACCGCCTCTTTGCTCTATAAATACCCCAATATTCCAGAAACCCTAGAGAGGTCGACGAAATATTCATCCAGCCGCTGCAGAGTCCAGAACCACCAGATCCAATCTAGACACCATCTCGGATGGGGTTCACCACCTCCATTGGCGCCGCTCCGATGATGCGTGAGTAGTTCTTTGTAGACCTTCGGGTCCGTAGTTAGTAGCTAGATGGCTTTGTCTCTCTCTTGCTGAATTCTCAATACAATGGTCTCTTGGAGATCCATATGATGTAACTCTTTTTGCAGTGTGTTTGTTGGGATCTGATGAACTTTGAGTTCAGTCATATCTTTTTATATCCATGAAAGTTATTTGAGTTTCTTTGATCTCTTAAATGCATGGTCTCTTATAGCCTCGTATTTCTTCTCTGATATTTGGGTTTTGTTTGGCCAACTTGATCTATTTATCTTGCAATGGGAAGAGGTGCCCGGTAGTGGGTTCGATCTTACGGTGCTTGATCCCAGTGACAGAAAGGGAAACGACACGTATGTATCGTTGCTACTAAGGATAAAAGGGTGGGATCTATATCTACGCAATAGATAAACGGATCTTGTCTAGATCATGTCATCGTTCTTATTGCATTACTCCGTTTTTCCATGAACTTAATACACTAGATGCATGCTGGATAGCGGTCGATGTGTGGAGTAATAGTAGTAGATGCAGGCAGGAGTCGGTCTACTTATCTTGGATGTCATGCCTATGTAATGATCATTGCCTGGATATTGTCATAATTATTTGAGGTTCTATCAATTGCCCAACAGTAATTTGTTTAACCACTGTTTGCTATTTTTCTTGACAGAAGCCACTAGTGAAACCTACGGCCACCGGGTCTTCTTTCTCATATATTTGCTTTGCGATCTACTTTTCCTGTGCATTTTTTATTCAGATCTATTAAACCAAAAATACAAAAATACTTTGCTGCACTTTATTTTATTTGCGATCTATTATTTCAATCTATTAAATCTTTCTCTCGTCATCACACAATTTCTGGCATCGTTACCCGAAAGGGATTGACAACCCCTTTAACACGTCGGGTTGCGAGTATTTGTTATTTGTGTGGAGGCGTTGTTTACGTTGTGTTGCTTGGTTCTCCTACTGGTTCGATAACCTTGGTTTCATCACTAAGGGAAATACCTACCGTCACTGTGCTGCATCATCCCTTGCTCTTTGGGGAAATACCGACGTAGTCCTAGCAGACAGGAGCTTTTCTGGCGCCATAGTCAGAGAGCAATCAGTACCCAAAATAAAATTAGCATGTTCTCAATAGTGAATATACCATGGTATGATTACTTAAAATGCCATGGTGAATATGATAAAACTACCATGGTTACATGAATTGAAAATGACATAGTATAATTTGAAAAAATGCCATTCACTAACTATTAAAAATGCCATGGTAACCTGAATAAAGCTATTGTGTTCTTAATATTAAAAATACCATGGTATCATTCCTAAAAATGTCATGGTGCGTATGATAAAACTACCATGGTCTAATTACTAAAACAATCATACAAAAATGCCATGCGAGTTGTTTCAAAAAGCATTCATACTATGTTGTGTATACACTTTGCCAACAAAAAAGTTGTCATCACAAAAATTATGGAGCTACCCCCCCCCCCTCCGCGCAAAAAATATGTTTTTTGCCATCTCAACAAAAAACATGATTTAGAAATATGGTACTATATAGTTGACTTGATAAAGGCCCTATATTTTTCCATCATAGCATATCACTTACAAAAATATGTCATGTGACCACAACCAAGAATTATGTGAAAATATCATCATACTGTAAGAAACATATCACTTATACCATAGAAATACTACTAAGAATTCTACAAAATTGACATGGGTATAAAAAATGCCATGGCAAAAATGTAAACTCACTACACAACTTTATTCTTGTACACTTTGTTGGGCCTCCAAGTGCAGAGTTTTGTGGGAAACTAACAAATTTCCCTCAAGTGGATGACCTAAGATTTATCAATCTGTGAGAGGTGTAGACTGAAGATGGTTCTCTCTCAAACAATCCTGCAATCAAATACAAAGAGTCTCTTGTGTCCCCAACATAGTCAATATAATTTTCAGTTGTATAGGTGCACTAGTTTGACGAAGAGATGATGATAGATGGGTAATATGGATGGTAGAAATAGAATTTTGTGATATGAGCAATTAGAAACAGCAATGTAGCAAGTAGGAAAAGGCAAGCAAAACGTCGTCTCAACGCTTAGAAATAAGGCCCAGGGTTCATACTTTCGCTAGTGCAATCTCTTAACTCATTAACATATTTGAATCACATGCAAATCCCTCAAAGTGCATCAAAGAATCACTCCAAAGTCTCTATTCCTATTGGAGAAAGTATGATGAAATCGCGTAGGATCTATTGTGACGACCCGGTCTCGGCAGGGCCCCAAATCTCTGTGCATCATGTGCTAGTCCCTGGATCGATTTCTGGCACACACACAGTTCACGATGAAATACCAGAAAATAACACACGTCAAAGTATTACATCGTAGATCCAGTCTTGAATAAATTACATACCTGCTAGCCCAAGGCTAGCTTGATACATTATGCAGCGAAAAATAAAATAATATCTTGTGGTGCCCATCCACTTACAGGCAACTGAGTATAGCATCATAACCCTACTTCGTATCTCTCCTTCGACACAAAAAATCCTGCAACATGATACGTTGCAGCCACAAGGGTCAATACATCGAATGTATTGGCAAGTTACAAACTTTGAAGTACCACAATCCTACGAGTGTTCAACATGTCAAGGGAAGTGTTGTTATTTTTATTTTCTAAAAACTTATTCCTTTTGCTTCTACTTACTAGTCAAGATATTTCAACCATAGTTGCCTTATGAACGACTTAGCTCTTCCCAAATTGGTTTACCATGAGAACCCCTCAGGATTCATGGTTACCCAAAAATTACCATAAGAGCCCCTCAGGATCATGGTTAAACAAACACTTCCACAAGAGCCCCTCGAGATCGCGGTTAACAAACATTGCCATGAGAGCCCCTCATGATCATGGTCAATCAAACATGTCCACGAGAGCCCCTCAGGATAGCGGTTAACATTATTGCCATGAGAGCCCCTCGGGATCATGGTTTCTCAAACACAACATGGTCGGACATTCTTGTCCATGATTCACACAAAAGCCTAACGGCCAAGGTAACAT